>NW_027672207.1:0-5319204 GCF_964165515.1 Mesoplodon bidens
GTTATGTTTTGATTTTTAAAATTCTTATTTATAGTGGGTTTTAGCTGATTCTCGCTCACCATGTTTATGCCAGTCTAGACACACTTGATTCCCTTACGGAGACATATCAATACATAGGTTTTAAGATTCTTACTAGTCAGATATATTACTCTGCGGGAAATATGGGGTTTTGAGTCCCTTTCACTGAGGAAGGTGTAGGTCTTGTCTATTCCATAGTTGGTTTTTGAAGCGGTACCTGTGCTTATATCAAACTCTGGTTTTATGCATCACCCCACCTCTCCTTCCCCCTTAAGCAGGCATAAGTGTGTTTTCTAAATGTGAGACTCTGTTCTCTTTCTTAACTCTCTTCATGTGTAGCCATGTTTACAGGATCTTCATAAGTGATATCTTATGATAAGTTTCTTTTTCTGTGTGACTTATTTCCCTTAGAATCATCGTACCTGAATCCACTCATTTTGCTGCTACTGGTCTTATGACATTGATTTCATGGCTGAGGGATATTCCATCGTACGTAAGTTCCTCAAATTTTGAACCATTTTTATATTTCCTGGGATATTCAAGGTGTACCCAAGATAAGGTTCTAGTAAGCAGTGCAGCCCTAAATCTGGGGGTGGCTCTGTCTTATTGATTTTCAGTTTACCCAAGGTATATTCCCTAGACTAGAAGTGCCCTTGGCTCTGTAGCTCTGTTGTTTACTTGTTTTAGGGAACGCAATGCACTACTCTAGTGAGGCAGTTGGCAATTTACATCCCGCCCATCAGCATAACAATGCTCCCTGTTCTCCAGGGCCTGTCTTGCCTTTCTGGTTTTTATACATTTTGTGGATGTCCCTCTTGACCGGTGGGAAGAGAGACGGCTTTGTAGTGCAGATTTGCATTGCCCACTTGCTTGCTTGGCCAAAAATGGCGTATGCGTTCTGTCCGGAATATATTCAGGATAAAATGCATACACCCTTTTTGGCCAAGTGCATCATTGTCGAAGTCGTGCCCCTCTTCCTGTGCTTTACAGGTAACTCCTGCGTACCTCTTGAAATCTGTTTCCTGCTATTCTGCCTCACTTTCAAGTCCGCCTCGATGCGTTCCCTCAACAGATTTTTGGACGATAGTTGTCCTTTATTACTCTGCCAGTTTGTGAATTGCTGTGCCCCTGAGCTCCATTTTTCAACTCGTTTTTTGTGACCTGAACGCAAGTCCAAAATTTTGGGTCAGGACCTATACTGGTTCCTGGTGGGTGGCTGAGACTTTGGTTAATTCTTCTTCCCACCGGGAAATTAGAGTCACATGTGCCCGTCGAAATGCCTAACAGCTACTCTCTCATTGGTTCTCCCTCTTCCCTTCCATCATCTGCCAGATTGGCAACCTGTGCGATCCAAGAGTTTAAAGGGGCTGTCTCTCCAAGTTGGGAGATTGATAGTAAAGCAGTTGGAAAGTCAAACTGGAGCACCAAGAGAGGGACTATTCGTTGAGTTTTACAAACCATTCGTATTCACAGTGTGTCCATTCTCTAGGTATCCCATACATGTTATACCTGTAGTAATATTCCCTTCAACCAGGAGAGTTGGGAGCCATGGAATGGGGGCCATGCATTATTGCTTTAAAGGGTCTGCATTTGCTCACCCAATCTCACCAATCGTCTCAGTCCCAGGTGTCCAGCCTTATGCCACATCCAGCTGTCATTGTAGATAGTGTCATTCCAGGTTTCATCAGAGACCCTGAAGGAATTACAAAGAATTTCCCTGTTTTTTTGTTTCGTATTTGAAATTCCTTTTTATAGTGGGTTTGAGCTGATTCTCTCTGCCATGTTTATGCCAGTCTAGACACACTTAATTCCCTTACCCAGACATATGAGTACATATGATTTAAGATCCTTACTATTCAGATATATTCCTCTGCGGGAAATACGGGGTTTTGAGTCCCTTTCACTGAGGAAGGTGTACGTCTTATCTATTCCATAGTTGGTTTTTGGAACGGTACCTGTGCTTATATCAAACTCTGGTTTTATGCATCACCCCACCTCTCCTTCCCCCTTAAGGAGGCATAAGAATGTTTTCTAAATGTGAGCCTCTGTTCTCTTTCCTAACTCATTTCATGTGTAGCCATGTTTACAGGATCTTCATAAGTGATATCTTATGATAAGTTTCTTTTACTGTGTGACTTATTTCACTTAGAATCATCGTACCTGAATCCACTCACTTTGCTGCTACTGGTCTTATGACATCATTTCATGGCTGAGGGATATTTCATCGTACGGAAGTACCACAATTTTTTGAACCATGTTTTATATTTCCTGGGATATTTAAGGTGTACCCAAGTTGAGGTTCTTGTAAGCAGTGCAGCCTTAAATTTGGGGGTGGCTCTGTCTTATTGATTTTCAGTTTTCCAAAGGTATATTCCCTAGACTGGAAATGCCCTTGGCTCTGTAGCTCTGTTTTTTACTTGTTTTAGGGAACACAGTGCACTCCTCCAGTGAGGCAGTTGGCAATTTACATCCCGCCCATCAGCATAACAGTGCTCCCTGTTCTCCAGGGCCTGTCTTGCCTTTCTGGTTTTTACAAATTTTGTGGATGTCCCTTTTGAACGGTGGGAAGTGATACTTCTTTGTAGTGCAAATTTGCATTGCCCGCTTGCTTGCTTGGATAAAAAGGTCTTATGAGTTTTCACCTGAATATATTCAGGCGAAAACACATACGCCCATTTTGGCCAAGTGCATCATTGTCGAAGTTGTGCCCCTCTTCCTGTGCTTTACAGGCGATTCCAAGGTACCTCTTGAAATCTGTTTCCTGTTATGCTGCCTCGCTTTCAATTCTCCCTCGTTGCCTTCCCTCAACAGATTTTTGGACGATAGTGGTCCTTTATTACTCTGCCAGTTTGTGAATTGCTGTGCCCCTGAGCTCCATTTTTCAACTCGTTATTTGTGAGCTGAACGCAAGTCCAAAATTTTGGTTGAGGAACTATACTGGTTCCTGGTGGATGGCTGAGACTTTGAGTAATTCATCTTCCTGCCGGGAAATTACAGAGACATGTGCCCATCGAAATACCTAACAACTACTCTCTCATTGGTTCTCGCTCTTCCCTTCCATCCTCTGCCAAATTGGCAACCTGTGCCAACTAGGAGGTTAAAGGGGCTGTCTCTCCAAGTTGGGAGATTGATAGTAAAGCCGTTGGAAAGTCAAACCGGCACACCAGGAGAGGGACTATTCGTTCAGATTTAGAAACCTTACGTATTCACAGTGTGTCCATTCTCTAGGTTTCCCGTACATGTTATAGCTGTAGTAATATTCCCTTCAACCTGGAGAGTTGGGACCCATGGAATGTGTGCCAGGCATTATTGCTTTAAAGGGTCTGCATTTGCTCACCCAATCTCACCAATCCTCTCAGTCCCAAGTTTCCAGCCTTATGCCACATCCAGCTGTCATGGTAGATAGGGTCATACCATGTTTCGTCAGAGACTCTGAAGGAATTGTACAGAATTTCTATGTATTTTTGTTTTGTTTTTGAAATTCCTTTTTATACTGGGTTTGAGCTGATACTCGCTGCCATGTTTATGCCAAACTAGACACACTTGATTTCCTTATGGAGACATATCAATACATAGGATTTAAGATACTTACTAGTCAGATATATTCCTCTGCGGGAAATATGGGGTTTTGAGTCCCTTTCACTGTGGAAGGTGTAGGTCTTGTCTATTCCATAGTTGGTTTTTGGAACGGTACCAGTGCTTATTTCCAACTGTGGTTTTATGCATCACCCCACCTCTCCTTCCCCCTTAAGCAGGCATAAGATTGTTTTCTAAATGTGAGACTCTGTTCTCTTTCCTAACTCAGTTCATGTGTAGCCATGTTTACGGGATCTTCATAAGTGATATCTTATGATAAGTTTCTTTTTCTGTGTGACTTATTTCACTTAGAATCATCGTACCTGAATCCCCTCACTTTGCTGCTACTGGTCTTATGACATTCATTTCATGGCTGAGGGATATTCCATCGTATGGAAGTACCACAATTTTTTGAACCATTTTTATATTTCCTGGGATATTTAAGGTGTACCCAAGTTGAGGTTCTTGTAAGCAGTGCAGCCATAAATTTGGGGGTGGCTCTGTCTTATTGATTTTCAGTTTTCCCAAGGTATATTCCCTAGACTGGAAGTGCCCTTGGCTCTGTAGCTCTGTTGTTTACTAGATTATGGGACACAATGCACTCCTCCAGTGAGGCAGTTGGCAATTTACATCCCACCCATCATCATATCAATGCTCCCTGTACTCCAGGGCCTGTCTTGCCTTTCTGGTTTTTACACAGTTTGTGGATGTCCCGTTTGAGAGGTGGTAAGAGATACAACTGTGTAGTGCAGATTTGCATTGCCCGCTTGCTTGCTTGGCCAAAAAGGGCGTATGCGTTTTCTCCTGAATATATTCAGGAGAAAACGCATATGCCCTTTTTGGCCAAGTGCATCATTGTCGAAGTTGTGGCCCTCTTCTTGTGATTTACAGGCGATTCCAACGTACCTCTTGAAATCTGTTTCCTGCTATTCTTCCTCGATTTCAAGTCTGCCTCGTTGCCTTCCCTCAACAGATTTTTGGACGATAGTTATCCTTTATTTCTGTGCCAGTTTCTGAATTGCTGTGCCCCGGAGCTGCATGTTTCAACTCCGTTTTTGTGAGCTGAACGCAAGTGCAAAGTTTTGGTTCAGGACCTATATTGGTTCCCGGTGGGTGGCTGTGACTTTGGTTAATTCTTCTTCCTGCCGGGAAATTAGAGTGACATGAGCCCTTCCAAAACCCTAACAGCTACTCTCTCATTGGTTCTCCCTTTTCCCTTCCATCCTCTGCCAAATTGGCAACCTGTGTGAACCAGGAGGTTAAAGGGGCTGTCTCTCCAAGTTGGGAGGTTCATAGTAAAGCAGTTGGAAAGTCAAACCGGAGCACCAGGAGAGGGACTATTCGTTGAGTTTTAGAAACATTTCGTATTCACAGTGTGTCCATTCTCTAGGTTTCCCATACATGTTATAGCTGTAGTAATATCCCCTTCAACCTTGAGAGTTGGGACCCATGGAATGGGTGCCAAGCATTATTGCTTTAAAGGATCTGCATTTGCTCACCCAATCTCACCAATCCTCTCAGTCCCAAGGGTCCAGCCTTATGCCACATCCAGCTGTCATTGTAGATAGGGTCATTTCAGGTTTCGTCAGAGACCCTGAAGGAATTGTAAAGAAGTTCCCTGTTTTGTTTTGTTTTGTTTTTAAAATTCCTTTTTATAGTGGGTTTTAGCTGATTCTCGCTACCATGTTTATGCCAGTCTAGACACACTTGATTCCCTTACGGAGACATATCAATACATAGGTTTTAAGATTCTTACTAGTCAGATATATTACTCTGCGGGAAATATGGGGTTTTGAGTCCCTTTCACTGAGGAAGGTGTAGGTCTTGTCTATTCCATAGTTGGTTTTTGAAGCGGTACCTGTGCTTATATCAAACTCTGGTTTTATGCATCACCCCACCTCTCCTTCCCCCTTAAGCAGGCATAAGTGTGTTTTCTAAATGTGAGACTCTGTTCTCTTTCTTAACTCTCTTCATGTGTAGCCATGTTTACAGGATCTTCATAAGTGATATCTTATGATAAGTTTCTTTTTCTGTGTGACTTATTTCCCTTAGAATCATCGTAACTGAATCCACTCATTTTGCTGCTACTGGTCTTATGACATTGATTTCATGGCTGAGGGATATTCCATCGTACGTAAGTTCCTCAAATTTTGAACCATTTTTATATTTCCTGGGATATTCAAGGTGTACCCAAGATAAGGTTCTAGTAAGCAGTGCAGCCCTAAATCTGGGGGTGGCTCTGTCTTATTGATTTTCAGTTTACCCAAGGTATATTCCCTAGACTAGAAGTGCCCTTGGCTCTGTAGCTCTGTTGTTTACTTGTTTTAGGGAACGCAATGCACTACTCTAGTGAGGCAGTTGGCAATTTACATCCCGCCCATCAGCATAACAATGCTCCCTGTTCTCCAGGGCCTGTCTTGCCTTTCTGGTTTTTATACATTTTGTGGATGTCCCTCTTGACCGGTGGGAAGAGAGACGGCTTTGTAGTGCAGATTTACATTGCCCACTTGCTTGCTTGGCCAAAAATGGCGTATGCGTTCTGTCCGGAATATATTCAGGATAAAATGCATACACCCTTTTTGGCCAAGTGCATCATTGTCGAAGTCGTGCCCCTCTTCCTGTGCTTTACAGGTAACTCCTGCGTACCTCTTGAAATCTGTTTCCTGCTATTCTGCCTCACTTTCAAGTCCGCCTCGATGCGTTCCCTCAACAGATTTTTGGATGATAGTTGTCCTTTATTACTCTGCCAGTTTGTGAATTGCTGTGCCCCTGAGCTCCATTTTTCAACTCGTTTTTTGTGACCTGAACGCAAGTCCAAAATTTTGGGTCAGGACCTATACTGGTTCCTGGTGGGTGGCTGAGACTTTGGTTAATTCTTCTTCCCACCGGGAAATTAGAGTCACATGTGCCCGTCGAAATGCCTAACAGCTACTCTCTCATTGGTTCTCCCTCTTCCCTTCCATCATCTGCCAGATTGGCAACCTGTGCGATCCAAGAGTTTAAAGGGGCTGTCTCTCCAAGTTGGGAGATTGATAGTAAAGCAGTTGGAAAGTCAAACTGGAGCACCAAGAGAGGGACTATTCGTTGAGTTTTACAAACCATTCGTATTCACAGTGTGTCCATTCTCTAGGTATCCCATACATGTTATACCTGTAGTAATATTCCCTTCAACCAGGAGAGTTGGGAGCCATGGAATGGGGGCCATGCATTATTGCTTTAAAGGGTCTGCATTTGCTCACCCAATCTCACCAATCGTCTCAGTCCCAGGTGTCCAGCCTTATGCCACATCCAGCTGTCATTGTAGATAGTGTCATTCCAGGTTTCATCAGAGACCCTGAAGGAATTACAAAGAATTTCCCTGTTTTTTTGTTTCGTATTTGAAATTCCTTTTTATAGTGGGTTTGAGCTGATTCTCTCTGCCATGTTTATGCCAGTCTAGACACACTTAATTCCCTTACCCAGACATATGAGTACATATGATTTAAGATCCTTACTATTCAGATATATTCCTCTGCGGGAAATACGGGGTTTTGAGTCCCTTTCACTGAGGAAGGTGTACGTCTTATCTATTCCATAGTTGGTTTTTGGAACGGTACCTGTGCTTATATCAAACTCTGGTTTTATGCATCACCCCACCTCTCCTTCCCCCTTAAGGAGGCATAAGAATGTTTTCTAAATGTGAGCCTCTGTTCTCTTTCCTAACTCATTTCATGTGTAGCCATGTTTACAGGATCTTCATAAGTGATATCTTATGATAAGTTTCTTTTACTGTGTGACTTATTTCACTTAGAATCATCGTACCTGAATCCACTCACTTTGCTGCTACTGGTCTTATGACATCATTTCATGGCTGAGGGATATTTCATCGTACGGAAGTACCACAATTTTTTGAACCATGTTTTATATTTCCTGGGATATTTAAGGTGTACCCAAGTTGAGGTTCTTGTAAGCAGTGCAGCCTTAAATTTGGGGGTGGCTCTGTCTTATTGATTTTCAGTTTTCCAAAGGTATATTCCCTAGACTGGAAATGCCCTTGGCTCTGTAGCTCTGTTTTTTACTTGTTTTAGGGAACACAGTGCACTCCTCCAGTGAGGCAGTTGGCAATTTACATCCCGCCCATCAGCATAACAGTGCTCCCTGTTCTCCAGGGCCTGTCTTGCCTTTCTGGTTTTTACAAATTTTGTGGATGTCCCTTTTGAACGGTGGGAAGTGATACTTCTTTGTAGTGCAAATTTGCATTGCCCGCTTGCTTGCTTGGATAAAAAGGTCTTATGAGTTTTCACCTGAATATATTCAGGCGAAAACACATACGCCCATTTTGGCCAAGTGCATCATTGTCGAAGTTGTGCCCCTCTTCCTGTGCTTTACAGGCGATTCCAAGGTACCTCTTGAAATCTGTTTCCTGTTATGCTGCCTCGCTTTCAATTCTCCCTCGTTGCCTTCCCTCAACAGATTTTTGGACGATAGTGGTCCTTTATTACTCTGCCAGTTTGTGAATTGCTGTGCCCCTGAGCTCCATTTTTCAACTCGTTATTTGTGAGCTGAACGCAAGTCCAAAATTTTGGTTGAGGAACTATACTGGTTCCTGGTGGATGGCTGAGACTTTGGGTAATTCATCTTCCTGCCGGGAAATTACAGTGACATGTGCCCATCGAAATACCTAACAACTACTCTCTCATTGGTTCTCGCTCTTCCCTTCCATCCTCTGCCAAATTGGCAACCTGTGCGAACTAGGAGGTTAAAGGGGCTGTCTCTCCAAGTTGGGAGATTGATAGTAAAGCCGTTGGAAAGTCAAACCGGCACAACAGGAGAGGGACTATTCGTTCAGATTTAGAAACCTTACGTATTCACAGTGTGTCCATTCTCTCGGTTTCCCGTACATGTTATAGCTGTAGTAATATTCCCTTCAACCTGGAGAGTTGGGACCCATGGAATGTGTGCCATGCATTATTGCTTTAAAGGGTCTGCATTTGCTCACCCAATCTCACCAATCCTCTCAGTCCCAAGTTTCCAGCCTTATGCCACATGCAGCTGTCATGGTAGATAGGGTCATACCATGTTTCGTCAGAGACCCTGAAGGAATTGTACAGAATTTCTATGTATTTTTGTTTTGTTTTTGAAATTCCTTTTTATAGTGGGTTTGAGCTGATTCTCGCTGCCATGTTTATGCCAAACTAGACACACTTGATTTCCTTATGGAGACATATCAATACATAGGATTTAAGATACTTACTAGTCAGATATATTCCTCTGCGGGAAATATGGGGTTTTGAGTCCCTTTCACTGTGGAAGGTGTAGGTCTTGTCTATTCCATAGTTGGTTTTTGGAACGGTACCAGTGCTTATTTCCAACTGTGGTTTTATGCATCACCCCACCTCTCCTTCCCCCTTAAGCAGGCATAAGAGTGTTTTCTAAATGTGAGACTCTGTTCTCTTTCCTAACTCAGTTCATGTGTAGCCATGTTTACGGGATCTTCATAAGTGATATCTTATGATAAGTTTCTTTTTCTGTGTGACTTATTTCACTTAGAATCATCGTACCTGAATCCCCTCACTTTGCTGCTACTGGTCTTATGACATTCATTTCATGGCTGAGGGATATTCCATCGTATGGAAGTACCACAATTTTTTGAACCATTTTTATATTTCCTGGGATATTTAAGGTGTACCCAAGTTGAGGTTCTTGTAAGCAGTGCAGCCATAAATTTGGGGGTGGCTCTGTCTTATTGATTTTCAGTTTTCCCAAGGTATATTCCCTAGACTGGAAGTGCCCTTGGCTCTGTAGCTCTGTTGTTTACTAGATTATGGGACACAATGCACTCCTCCAGTGAGGCAGTTGGCAATTTACATCCCACCCATCATCATATCAATGCTCCCTGTACTCCAGGGCCTGTCTTGCCTTTCTGGTTTTTACACAGTTTGTGGATGTCCCGTTTGAGAGGTGGTAAGAGATACAACTGTGTAGTGCAGATTTGCATTGCCCGCTTGCTTGCTTGGCCAAAAAGGGCGTATGCGTTTTCTCCTGAATATATTCAGGAGAAAACGCATATGCCCTTTTTGGCCAAGTGCATCATTGTCGAAGTTGTGGCCCTCTTCTTGTGATTTACAGGCGATTCCAACGTACCTCTTGAAATCTGTTTCCTGCTATTCTTCCTCGATTTCAAGTCTGCCTCGTTGCCTTCCCTCAACAGATTTTTGGACGATAGTTATCCTTTATTTCTGTGCCAGTTTCTGAATTGCTGTGCCCCGGAGCTGCATGTTTCAACTCCGTTTTTGTGAGCTGAACGCAAGTGCAAAGTTTTGGTTCAGGACCTATATTGGTTCCCGGTGGGTGGCTGTGACTTTGGTTAATTCTTCTTCCTGCCGGGAAATTAGAGTGACATGAGCCCTTCCAAAACCCTAACAGCTACTCTCTCATTGGTTCTCCCTTTTCCCTTCCATCCTCTGCCAAATTGGCAACCTGTGTGAACCAGGAGGTTAAAGGGGCTGTCTCTCCAAGTTGGGAGGTTCATAGTAAAGCAGTTGGAAAGTCAAACCGGAGCACCAGGAGAGGGACTATTCGTTGAGTTTTAGAAACATTTCGTATTCACAGTGTGTCCATTCTCTAGGTTTCCCATACATGTTATAGCTGTAGTAATATCCCCTTCAACCTTGAGAGTTGGGACCCATGGAATGGGTGCCAAGCATTATTGCTTTAAAGGATCTGCATTTGCTCACCCAATCTCACCAATCCTCTCAGTCCCAAGGGTCCAGCCTTATGCCACATCCAGCTGTCATTGTAGATAGGGTCATTTCAGGTTTCGTCAGAGACCCTGAAGGAATTGTAAAGAAGTTCCCTGTTTTGTTTTGTTTTGTTTTTAAAATTCCTTTTTATAGTGGGTTTTAGCTGATTCTCGCTACCATGTTTATGCCAGTCTAGACACACTTGATTCCCTTACGGAGACATATCAATACATAGGTTTTAAGATTCTTACTAGTCAGATATATTACTCTGCGGGAAATATGGGGTTTTGAGTCCCTTTCACTGAGGAAGGTGTAGGTCTTGTCTATTCCATAGTTGGTTTTTGAAGCGGTACCTGTGCTTATATCAAACTCTGGTTTTATGCATCACCCCACCTCTCCTTCCCCCTTAAGCAGGCATAAGTGTGTTTTCTAAATGTGAGACTCTGTTCTCTTTCTTAACTCTCTTCATGTGTAGCCATGTTTACAGGATCTTCATAAGTGATATCTTATGATAAGTTTCTTTTTCTGTGTGACTTATTTCCCTTAGAATCATCGTACCTGAATCCACTCATTTTGCTGCTACTGGTCTTATGACATTGATTTCATGGCTGAGGGATATTCCATCGTACGTAAGTTCCTCAAATTTTGAACCATTTTTATATTTCCTGGGATATTCAAGGTGTACCCAAGATAAGGTTCTAGTAAGCAGTGCAGCCCTAAATCTGGGGGTGGCTCTGTCTTATTGATTTTCAGTTTACCCAAGGTATATTCCCTAGACTAGAAGTGCCCTTGGCTCTGTAGCTCTGTTGTTTACTTGTTTTAGGGAACGCAATGCACTACTCTAGTGAGGCAGTTGGCAATTTACATCCCGCCCATCAGCATAACAATGCTCCCTGTTCTCCAGGGCCTGTCTTGCCTTTCTGGTTTTTATACATTTTGTGGATGTCCCTCTTGACCGGTGGGAAGAGAGACGGCTTTGTAGTGCAGATTTGCATTGCCCACTTGCTTGCTTGGCCAAAAATGGCGTATGCGTTCTGTCCGGAATATATTCAGGATAAAATGCATACACCCTTTTTGGCCAAGTGCATCATTGTCGAAGTCGTGCCCCTCTTCCTGTGCTTTACAGGTAACTCCTGCGTACCTCTTGAAATCTGTTTCCTGCTATTCTGCCTCACTTTCAAGTCCGCCTCGATGCGTTCCCTCAACAGATTTTTGGACGATAGTTGTCCTTTATTACTCTGCCAGTTTGTGAATTGCTGTGCCCCTGAGCTCCATTTTTCAACTCGTTTTTTGTGACCTGAACGCAAGTCCAAAATTTTGGGTCAGGACCTATACTGGTTCCTGGTGGGTGGCTGAGACTTTGGTTAATTCTTCTTCCCACCGGGAAATTAGAGTCACATGTGCCCGTCGAAATGCCTAACAGCTACTCTCTCATTGGTTCTCCCTCTTCCCTTCCATCATCTGCCAGATTGGCAACCTGTGCGATCCAAGAGTTTAAAGGGGCTGTCTCTCCAAGTTGGGAGATTGATAGTAAAGCAGTTGGAAAGTCAAACTGGAGCACCAAGAGAGGGACTATTCGTTGAGTTTTACAAACCATTCGTATTCACAGTGTGTCCATTCTCTAGGTATCCCATACATGTTATACCTGTAGTAATATTCCCTTCAACCAGGAGAGTTGGGAGCCATGGAATGGGGGCCATGCATTATTGCTTTAAAGGGTCTGCATTTGCTCACCCAATCTCACCAATCGTCTCAGTCCCAGGTGTCCAGCCTTATGCCACATCCAGCTGTCATTGTAGATAGTGTCATTCCAGGTTTCATCAGAGACCCTGAAGGAATTACAAAGAATTTCCCTGTTTTTTTGTTTCGTATTTGAAATTCCTTTTTATAGTGGGTTTGAGCTGATTCTCTCTGCCATGTTTATGCCAGTCTAGACACACTTAATTCCCTTACCCAGACATATGAGTACATATGATTTAAGATCCTTACTATTCAGATATATTCCTCTGCGGGAAATACGGGGTTTTGAGTCCCTTTTACTGAGGAAGGTGTACGTCTTATCTATTCCATAGTTGGTTTTTGGAACGGTACCTGTGCTTATATCAAACTCTGGTTTTATGCATCACCCCACCTCTCCTTCCCCCTTAAGGAGGCATAAGAATGTTTTCTAAATGTGAGCCTCTGTTCTCTTTCCTAACTCATTTCATGTGTAGCCATGTTTACAGGATCTTCATAAGTGATATCTTATGATAAGTTTCTTTTACTGTGTGACTTATTTCACTTAGAATCATCGTACCTGAATCCACTCACTTTGCTGCTACTGGTCTTATGACATCATTTCATGGCTGAGGGATATTTCATCGTACGGAAGTACCACAATTTTTTGAACCATGTTTTATATTTCCTGGGATATTTAAGGTGTACCCAAGTTGAGGTTCTTGTAAGCAGTGCAGCCTTAAATTTGGGGGTGGCTCTGTCTTATTGATTTTCAGTTTTCCAAAGGTATATTCCCTAGACTGGAAATGCCCTTGGCTCTGTAGCTCTGTTTTTTACTTGTTTTAGGGAACACAGTGCACTCCTCCAGTGAGGCAGTTGGCAATTTACATCCCGCCCATCAGCATAACAGTGCTCCCTGTTCTCCAGGGCCTGTCTTGCCTTTCTGGTTTTTACAAATTTTGTGGATGTCCCTTTTGAACGGTGGGAAGTGATACTTCTTTGTAGTGCAAATTTGCATTGCCCGCTTGCTTGCTTGGATAAAAAGGTCTTATGAGTTTTCACCTGAATATATTCAGGCGAAAACACATACGCCCATTTTGGCCAAGTGCATCATTGTCGAAGTTGTGCCCCTCTTCCTGTGCTTTACAGGCGATTCCAAGGTACCTCTTGAAATCTGTTTCCTGTTATGCTGCCTCGCTTTCAATTCTCCCTCGTTGCCTTCCCTCAACAGATTTTTGGACGATAGTGGTCCTTTATTACTCTGCCAGTTTGTGAATTGCTGTGCCCCTGAGCTCCATTTTTCAACTCGTTATTTGTGAGCTGAACGCAAGTCCAAAATTTTGGTTGAGGAACTATACTGGTTCCTGGTGGATGGCTGAGACTTTGGGTAATTCATCTTCCTGCCGGGAAATTACAGTGACATGTGCCCATCGAAATACCTAACAACTACTCTCTCATTGGTTCTCGCTCTTCCCTTCCATCCTCTGCCAAATTGGCAACCTGTGCGAACTAGGAGGTTAAAGGGGCTGTCTCTCCAAGTTGGGAGATTGATAGTAAAGCCGTTGGAAAGTCAAACCGGCACAACAGGAGAGGGACTATTCGTTCAGATTTAGAAACCTTACGTATTCACAGTGTGTCCATTCTCTCGGTTTCCCGTACATGTTATAGCTGTAGTAATATTCCCTTCAACCTGGAGAGTTGGGACCCATGGAATGTGTGCCATGCATTATTGCTTTAAAGGGTCTGCATTTGCTCACCCAATCTCACCAATCCTCTCAGTCCCAAGTTTCCAGCCTTATGCCACATCCAGCTGTCATGGTAGATAGGGTCATACCATGTTTCGTCAGAGACCCTGAAGGAATTGTACAGAATTTCTATGTATTTTTGTTTTGTTTTTGAAATTCCTTTTTATAGTGGGTTTGAGCTGATTCTCGCTGCCATGTTTATGCCAAACTAGACACACTTGATTTCCTTATGGAGACATATCAATACATAGGATTTAAGATACTTACTAGTCAGATATATTCCTCTGCGGGAAATATGGGGTTTTGAGTCCCTTTCACTGTGGAAGGTGTAGGTCTTGTCTATTCCATAGTTGGTTTTTGGAACGGTACCAGTGCTTATTTCCAACTGTGGTTTTATGCATCACCCCACCTCTCCTTCCCCCTTAAGCAGGCATAAGAGTGTTTTCTAAATGTGAGACTCTGTTCTCTTTCCTAACTCAGTTCATGTGTAGCCATGTTTACGGGATCTTCATAAGTGATATCTTATGATAAGTTTCTTTTTCTGTGTGACTTATTTCACTTAGAATCATCGTACCTGAATCCCCTCACTTTGCTGCTACTGGTCTTATGACATTCATTTCATGGCTGAGGGATATTCCATCGTATGGAAGTACCACAATTTTTTGAACCATTTTTATATTTCCTGGGATATTTAAGGTGTACCCAAGTTGAGGTTCTTGTAAGCAGTGCAGCCATAAATTTGGGGGTGGCTCTGTCTTATTGATTTTCAGTTTTCCCAAGGTATATTCCCTAGACTGGAAGTGCCCTTGGCTCTGTAGCTCTGTTGTTTACTAGATTATGGGACACAATGCACTCCTCCAGTGAGGCAGTTGGCAATTTACATCCCACCCATCATCATATCAATGCTCCCTGTACTCCAGGGCCTGTCTTGCCTTTCTGGTTTTTACACAGTTTGTGGATGTCCCGTTTGAGAGGTGGTAAGAGATACAACTGTGTAGTGCAGATTTGCATTGCCCGCTTGCTTGCTTGGCCAAAAAGGGCGTATGCGTTTTCTCCTGAATATATTCAGGAGAAAACGCATATGCCCTTTTTGGCCAAGTGCATCATTGTCGAAGTTGTGGCCCTCTTCTTGTGATTTACAGGCGATTCCAACGTACCTCTTGAAATCTGTTTCCTGCTATTCTTCCTCGATTTCAAGTCTGCCTCGTTGCCTTCCCTCAACAGATTTTTGGACGATAGTTATCCTTTATTTCTGTGCCAGTTTCTGAATTGCTGTGCCCCGGAGCTGCATGTTTCAACTCCGTTTTTGTGAGCTGAACGCAAGTGCAAAGTTTTGGTTCAGGACCTATATTGGTTCCCGGTGGGTGGCTGTGACTTTGGTTAATTCTTCTTCCTGCCGGGAAATTAGAGTGACATGAGCCCTTCCAAAACCCTAACAGCTACTCTCTCATTGGTTCTCCCTTTTCCCTTCCATCCTCTGCCAAATTGGCAACCTGTGTGAACCAGGAGGTTAAAGGGGCTGTCTCTCCAAGTTGGGAGGTTCATAGTAAAGCAGTTGGAAAGTCAAACCGGAGCACCAGGAGAGGGACTATTCGTTGAGTTTTAGAAACATTTCGTATTCACAGTGTGTCCATTCTCTAGGTTTCCCATACATGTTATAGCTGTAGTAATATCCCCTTCAACCTTGAGAGTTGGGACCCATGGAATGGGTGCCAAGCATTATTGCTTTAAAGGATCTGCATTTGCTCACCCAATCTCACCAATCCTCTCAGTCCCAAGGGTCCAGCCTTATGCCACATCCAGCTGTCATTGTAGATAGGGTCATTTCAGGTTTCGTCAGAGACCCTGAAGGAATTGTAAAGAAGTTCCCTGTTTTGTTTTGTTTTGTTTTTAAAATTCCTTTTTATAGTGGGTTTTAGCTGATTCTCGCTACCATGTTTATGCCAGTCTAGACACACTTGATTCCCTTACGGAGACATATCAATACATAGGTTTTAAGATTCTTACTAGTCAGATATATTACTCTGCGGGAAATATGGGGTTTTGAGTCCCTTTCACTGAGGAAGGTGTAGGTCTTGTCTATTCCATAGTTGGTTTTTGAAGCGGTACCTGTGCTTATATCAAACTCTGGTTTTATGCATCACCCCACCTCTCCTTCCCCCTTAAGCAGGCATAAGTGTGTTTTCTAAATGTGAGACTCTGTTCTCTTTCTTAACTCTCTTCATGTGTAGCCATGTTTACAGGATCTTCATAAGTGATATCTTATGATAAGTTTCTTTTTCTGTGTGACTTATTTCCCTTAGAATCATCGTAACTGAATCCACTCATTTTGCTGCTACTGGTCTTATGACATTGATTTCATGGCTGAGGGATATTCCATCGTACGTAAGTTCCTCAAATTTTGAACCATTTTTATATTTCCTGGGATATTCAAGGTGTACCCAAGATAAGGTTCTAGTAAGCAGTGCAGCCCTAAATCTGGGGGTGGCTCTGTCTTATTGATTTTCAGTTTACCCAAGGTATATTCCCTAGACTAGAAGTGCCCTTGGCTCTGTAGCTCTGTTGTTTACTTGTTTTAGGGAACGCAATGCACTACTCTAGTGAGGCAGTTGGCAATTTACATCCCGCCCATCAGCATAACAATGCTCCCTGTTCTCCAGGGCCTGTCTTGCCTTTCTGGTTTTTATACATTTTGTGGATGTCCCTCTTGACCGGTGGGAAGAGAGACGGCTTTGTAGTGCAGATTTACATTGCCCACTTGCTTGCTTGGCCAAAAATGGCGTATGCGTTCTGTCCGGAATATATTCAGGATAAAATGCATACACCCTTTTTGGCCAAGTGCATCATTGTCGAAGTCGTGCCCCTCTTCCTGTGCTTTACAGGTAACTCCTGCGTACCTCTTGAAATCTGTTTCCTGCTATTCTGCCTCACTTTCAAGTCTGCCTCGATGCGTTCCCTCAACAGATTTTTGGACGATAGTTGTCCTTTATTACTCTGCCAGTTTGTGAATTGCTGTGCCCCTGAGCTCCATTTTTCAACTCGTTTTTTGTGACCTGAACGCAAGTCCAAAATTTTGGTTCAGGACCTATACTGGTTCCTGGTGGGTGGCTGAGACTTTGGTTAATTCTTCTTCCCACCGGGAAATTAGAGTCACATGTGCCCGTCGAAATGCCTAACAGCTACTCTCTCATTGGTTCTCCCTCTTCCCTTCCATCATCTGCCAGATTGGCAACCTGTGCGATCCAAGAGTTTAAAGGGGCTGTCTCTCCAAGTTGGGAGATTGATAGTAAAGCAGTTGGAAAGTCAAACTGGAGCACCAAGAGAGGGACTATTCGTTGAGTTTTACAAACCATTCGTATTCACAGTGTGTCCATTCTCTAGGTATCCCATACATGTTATACCTGTAGTAATATTCCCTTCAACCAGGAGAGTTGGGAGCCATGGAATGGGGGCCATGCATTATTGCTTTAAAGGGTCTGCATTTGCTCACCCAATCTCACCAATCGTCTCAGTCCCAGGTGTCCAGCCTTATGCCACATCCAGCTGTCATTGTAGATAGTGTCATTCCAGGTTTCATCAGAGACCCTGAAGGAATTACAAAGAATTTCCCTGTTTTTTTGTTTCGTATTTGAAATTCCTTTTTATAGTGGGTTTGAGCTGATTCTCTCTGCCATGTTTATGCCAGTCTAGACACACTTAATTCCCTTACCCAGACATATGAGTACATATGATTTAAGATCCTTACTATTCAGATATATTCCTCTGCGGGAAATACGGGGTTTTGAGTCCCTTTCACTGAGGAAGGTGTACGTCTTTTCTATTCCATAGTTGGTTTTTGGAACGGTACCTGTGCTTATATCAAACTCTGGTTTTATGCATCACCCCACCTCTCCTTCCCCCTTAAGGAGGCATAAGAATGTTTTCTAAATGTGAGCCTCTGTTCTCTTTCCTAACTCATTTCATGTGTAGCCATGTTTACAGGATCTTCATAAGTGATATCTTATGATAAGTTTCTTTTACTGTGTGACTTATTTGACTTAGAATCATCGTACCTGAATCCACTCACTTTGCTGCTACTGGTCTTATGACATCATTTCATGGCTGAGGGATATTTCATCGTACGGAAGTACCACAATTTTTTGAACCATGTTTTATATTTCCTGGGATATTTAAGGTGTACCCAAGTTGAGGTTCTTGTAAGCAGTGCAGCCTTAAATTTGGGGGTGGCTCTGTCTTATTGATTTTCAGTTTTCCAAAGGTATATTCCCTAGACTGGAAATGCCCTTGGCTCTGTAGCTCTGTTTTTTACTTGTTTTAGGGAACACAGTGCACTCCTCCAGTGAGGCAGTTGGCAATTTACATCCCGCCCATCAGCATAACAGTGCTCCCTGTTCTCCAGGGCCTGTCTTGCCTTTCTGGTTTTTACAAATTTTGTGGATGTCCCTTTTGAACGGTGGGAAGTGATACTTCTTTGTAGTGCAAATTTGCATTGCCCGCTTGCTTGCTTGGATAAAAAGGTCTTATGAGTTTTCACCTGAATATATTCAGGCGAAAACACATACGCCCATTTTGGCCAAGTGCATCATTGTCGAAGTTGTGCCCCTCTTCCTGTGCTTTACAGGCGATTCCAAGGTACCTCTTGAAATCTGTTTCCTGTTATGCTGCCTCACTTTCAATTCTCCCTCGTTGCCTTCCCTCAACAGATTTTTGGATGATAGTGGTCCTTTATTACTCTGCCAGTTTGTGAATTGCTGTGCCCCTGAGCTCCATTTTTCAACTCGTTATTTGTGAGCTGAACGCAAGTCCAAAATTTTGGTTGAGGAACTATACTGGTTCCTGGTGCATGGCTGAGACTTTGGGTAATTCATCTTCCTGCCGGGAAATTACAGTGACATGTGCCCATCGAAATACCTAACAACTACTCTCTCATTGGTTCTCGCTCTTCCCTTCCATCCTCTGCCAAATTGGCAACCTGTGCGAACTAGGAGGTTAAAGGGGCTGTCTCTCCAAGTTGGGAGATTGATAGTAAAGCCGTTGGAAAGTCAAACCGGCACAACAGGAGAGGGACTATTCGTTCAGATTTAGAAACCTTACGTATTCACAGTGTGTCCATTCTCTCGGTTTCCCGTACATGTTATAGCTGTAGTAATATTCCCTTCAACCTGGAGAGTTGGGACCCATGGAATGTGTGCCATGCATTATTGCTTTAAAGGGTCTGCATTTGCTCACCCAATCTCACCAATCCTCTCAGTCCCAAGTTTCCAGCCTTATGCCACATCCAGCTGTCATGGTAGATAGGGTCATTCCATGTTTCGTCAGAGACCCTGAAGGAATTGTACAGAATTTCTATGTATTTTTGTTTTGTTTTTGAAATTCCTTTTTATAGTGGGTTTGAGCTGATTCTCGCTGCCATGTTTATGCCAAACTAGACACACTTGATTTCCTTATGGAGACATATCAATACATAGGATTTAAGATACTTACTAGTCAGATATATTCCTCTGCGGGAAATATGGGGTTTTGAGTCCCTTTCACTGTGGAAGGTGTAGGTCTTGTCTATTCCATAGTTGGTTTTTGGAACGGTACCAGTGCTTATTTCCAACTGTGGTTTTATGCATCACCCCACCTCTCCTTCCCCCTTAAGCAGGCATAAGAGTGTTTTCTAAATGTGAGACTCTGTTCTCTTTCCTAACTCAGTTCATGTGTAGCCATGTTTACGGGATCTTCATAAGTGATATCTTATGATAAGTTTCTTTTTCTGTGTGACTTATTTCACTTAGAATCATCGTACCTGAATCCCCTCACTTTGCTGCTACTGGTCTTATGACATTCATTTCATGGCTGAGGGATATTCCATCGTATGGAAGTACCACAATTTTTTGAACCATTTTTATATTTCCTGGGATATTTAAGGTGTACCCAAGTTGAGGTTCTTGTAAGCAGTACAGCCATAAATTGGGGGTGGCTCTGTCTTATTGATTTTCAGTTTTCCCAAGGTATATTCCCTAGACTGGATGTGCCCTTGGCTCTGTAGCTCTGTTGTTACTTGTTTTAGGGAATGCAATACACTCCTCCAGTGAGGCAGTTAGCAATTTACATCCCGCCCATCAGCATAACAAGGCTCCCTCTTCTCCATGGCCTGTCTTGCCTTTCTCTTTTTTACACATCTTGTGGATGTCCCTTTTGACCGGTGGGAAGTGATACTTCTTTGTAGTGCAGATTTGCATTGCCCGCTTGCTTGCTTGGCCAAAAAGGGCGTATGCGTTTTCTCCTGAATATATTCAGGAGAAAACGCATACGCCCTTTTTGGCCAAGTGCATCATTGTCGAAGTTGTGGCCCTCATCTTGTGATTTACAGGCGATTCCAACGTACCTCTTGAAATCTGTTTCCTGCTATTCTTCCTCGATTTCAAGTCCGCCTCGTTGCCTTCCCTCAACAGATTTTTGGACGATAGTTATCCTTTATTTCTGTGCCAATTTCTGAATTGCTGTGCCCCGGAGCTGCATGTTTCAACTCCGTTTTTGTGAGCTGAACGCAAGTGCAAAGTTTTGGTTGAGGAACTCTACTGGTTCCCGGTGGGTGGCTGTGAATTTGGTTAATTCTTCTTCCTGCCGGGAAATTAGATTGACATGTGCCCTTCCAAAACCCTAACAGCTACTCTCTCATTGGTTCTCCCTTTTCCCTTCCATCCTCTGCCAAATTGGCAACCTGTGTGTACCAGGACTTTAAAGGGGCTGTCTCTCCAAGTTGGGAGGTTGATAGTAAAGCAGTGGGAAAGTCAAACCGGAGCACCAGGAGAGGGACTATTCGTTGAGTTTTAGAAACATTTCGTATTCACAGTGTGTCCATTCTCTAGGTTTCCCATACATGTTATATCTGTAGTAATATCCCCTTCAACCTGGAGAGTTGGGACCCATCGTACGTAAGTTCCACAATTTTTTGAACTCTTTTAATATTTCCTGGGATATTTAAGGTGTACCCAAGATAAGGTTCTAGTAAGCAGTGCAGCCCTATATTTGGGGGTGGCTCTGTCTTATTGATTTTCAGTTTACCCAAGGTATATTCCCTAGACTAGAAGTGCCGTTGGCTCTGTAGCTCTGTTGTTTACTTGTTTTAGCGAACACAATGCACTACTCTAGTGAGGCAGGTGGCAATTTTCATACCGCCGATCAGCATAACAATGCTCCGTGTTCTCCAGGGCCTGTCTTGACTTTCTGGTTTTTATACATTTTGTGGATGTTCCTCTTGACCGGTGGGAAGAGATACTGCTTTGTAGTGCAGATTTACATTGCCCGCTTGCTTGCTTGGCCAAAAATGTCGTATGTGTTCTGTCCGGAATATATTCAGGATAAAATGCATATGCACTTTGTGGACAAGTGCATCATTGTCGAAGTTGTGACCCTCTTCCTGTGCTTTACAGGCAACTCCTGCGTACCTCTTCAAATCTGTTATCTGCTATTCTGCCTCATTTTCAAATCCGCCTCGATGCATTCCCTCAATAGATTTTTGGAGGATAGTTGTCCTTTATTACTCTGCCAGTTTGTGAATTGCTTTGCCCCTGAGTTCAATGTTCCAACTCGTTTTTTGTTAGCTGTAAGCAAGTCCAAAATTCTGGTTCAGGACCTATACTGGTTCCCGGTGGGTGCCTGAGACTTTGGTTATTTCCTCTTCCTTCTGGGAAATTAGAGTGACATGTGACCTTCCAAATGCCTAACAGCTACTCTCTCATTGGTTCTCCCTCTTCCCTTCCATTCTTTACCAAATTGGCAACCTGTGCGAACCAGGAGGTTAAAGGGTCTGTCTCTCCATGTTGGGAGATTGATAGTAAAGTAGTTGGAGAGTCAAAGCGGAGCAACAGGAGAGGGACTATTCATTGAGTTTTAGAAACCTTTCATGTTCACAGTGTGTCCATTCTCTAGGATTCCCGTACATGTTATAGCTGTACTAATATTCCCTTCAATCTGGAGAGTTGGGACCGATGGAATGTGTGCCATGCATTATTGCATTAAAGGGGCTGCATTTGCTCACCCAATCTCACCAATCCTCTCAGTCCCAGGTGTCCAGCCTTATGCCATATCCAGCTGTCATTGTAGATAGGGTCATTCCAGGTTTCATCAGAGACCCTGAAGGAATTGTAAAGAACTTCCCTGTTTTTTTGTTTTGTTTTTGAAATTACTTTTTATAGTGGGTATGAGCTGATTCTCGCTGTCATGTTTATGATAGACTAGGCACACTTGATTCCCTTATGGAGACATATCAATACATAGGTTTTAGATTCTTTCAAGACAGATATATTCCTCTGTGGGAAATATGGGGTTTTGAGTCCCTTTCACAGAGGAAGGTGTAGGTCTTCTCTAATCCATAGTTGGTTTTCGGAACGGTACCTGTGTTTATAACAAACTATGGTTTTATGCATCACCCCAATCTCCTTCCCCCTTAAGGAGACATAAGTGTGTTTTCTAAATGTGAGACTCTGTTCTCTTTCCTAACTCACTTCATGTGTAGCCATGTTTACAGGATCTTCATAAGAGATATCTTATGATAAGTTTCTTTTTCTGTGTGACATATTTCACTTAGAATAATCGTACCTGAATCCACTCATTTTGTTGCTACTGGTCTTATGACATTGATTTCATGGCTGAGGTATATTCCATCGTACATAAGTACCACAATTTTTTGAACCATTTTTATATTTCCTGGGATATTTATGGTGGACCCAGGTTTTGGTTCTTGTAAGCAGTGCATCCCTAAACTTGGGGGTGGCTCTGTCTTATTGATTTTCTGTTTTCCCAAGGTATATTCCCGAGACTGTAAGTGCCCTTGGCTCTGTAGCTCGGTTATTTACTTATTTTACGGAACACAGTGCACTAATCCAGTGAGGCAGTTGGCAATTTACATCCCGCCCATCAGCATAAAAGGCACCCTTTTCTCCAGATCCTGTCTTGCCTTTTTGGTTTTTACACATTTTGTGGATATCACTTTTGACCGGTGGGAATTGATACTTCTTTGTAGTGCAGATTTGCATTGCGCGCTTGCTTGCTTGGCCAAAAAGGGCGTATGCATTTTCTCCTGAATATATTCAGGAGAAAACGCATACGCCCTTTTTGGCCAACTGCATTCTTGTCGAAGTTGTGCCCCTCTTCCTGTGCTTTACAGGTGATTCCAACGTACCTCTTGAAATCTGTTTCCTGCTATTCTGCCTCGATTTCAAGTCCGCCTCATTGCCTTCCCTCAACAGATTTGTGGACAATAGTTCTCCTTTAATACTTGGCCAGTTTTTGAATTGCTGTGCCCCTGAGCTACATTTTTCAACTCGTTTTTTGTGAGCTGAACGCATTTCCAAAATTTTGCTTCAGGACCTATACTGGTTCCCGGTGGGTGGCTGAGACTTTGCTTAATTCTTCTCCCTGCCGGGAAATTAGTGTGATATGTGCCCGTCCAAATGCCCAACAGCTACTCTCTCATTGGTTCTCCCTCTTCCCTTCCATCCTCTGCCAAATTGGCAACCTGTGCGAACCAGGAGGTTAAAGGGGCTGTCTCTCCAATTTGGGAGATTGATAGTAAAGCAGTTGGAAAGTCAAAGCGGAGCACCAGGAGAGGGACTATTCGTTGAGTTTTAGAAACCTTTCGTATTCACAGTGTGTCCATTCTCTAGGTTTCCCGTACATGATATAGCTGTAGTAATATTCCCTTCAACCTGGAGAGTTGGGACCCAAGGAATGGGTGCCATGCATTATTGCTTTTAAGGGTCTGCATTTGCTTACCCAATCTCACCAATCCTCTAAGTCCCAAGTGTACCGCCTTATGCCATATCCATCTATCATTGTAGATAGGGTCATTCCAGGTTTCGTCAGAGACCCTGAACGAATTGTAAAGAATTTCCCTGTTTTTTAGTTTTGTTTTTGAAATTTTTTATAGTGGGTTTGAGCTGATTCTCGCTGCCATGTTTGTGACAGACAAGACACACTTGATTCACTTACCCAGACATATCAGTACATAGGTTTTAATATTCTTACTAGTCAGATATATTCGTCTGCTGGAAATATGGGGTTTTGGGTACCTTTCACTGAGGAAGGTGTAGGTCTTGTCTATTCCATAGTTGGTTTTTGGAACGGTACCTGTGCTTATATCAAACTCTGGTTTTTTGTATCACCCCACCTCTCCTTCCCCCTTAAGCAGGCATAAGAGTGTTTTCTAAATGTGAGACTCTGTTCTCTTTCCTAACTCCTTTCATGTGTAGCAATGTTTACAGGATCTTCATAAGTGATATCTTATGATAAGTTTCTTTTTATGTGTGACTTATTTCACTTAGAATCATCGTACCTGAATCCACTCACTTTGCTGCTACTGGTCTTATGACATTGATTTTATGGCTGAGGGATATTCTATTGTACGTAAGTAGCATAATTTTTTGAAACATTTTTATATTTCCTGGGATATTTAAGGTGTACCCAAGTTGAGGTTCTTGAAAGCAGTCCAGCCCTAAATTTGTGGGTGGCTCTGTCTTATTGATTTTCAGTTATCCCATGGTATATTCCCTAGACTGGAAATGCTCTTTGCTCAGTATCTCCGTTGTTTACTTGTTTTAGGGAACACAGTGCACTCCTCCAATGAGGAAGTTGGCAATTTACATCCCGCCCATCAGCATAACAAGGCTCCCTTTTCTCCAGGGCCTGTCTTGCCTTTTTGGTTTTTACACATTTTGTGGATGTCACTTTTGACCGGTGGGAAGTGATACTTCTTTGTAGTGTAGATTTGCATTGCCTGCTTGCCTGCTTGGCCAAAAAGAGCGTATGCCTTTTCTCCTGAATATATTCAGGAAAAAACGCATACGCCCTTTTTGGCCAAGTGCATCATTGTCGAAGCTGTGCCCCGCTTCCTGTGCTTTACAGGCGATTCCAACGTACCTCTTGAAATTTGTTTCCTTCTCTTCTGCCTCGCTTAAAAGTCCGCCTTGTAGCCTTCCCTCAACAGATTTTTGGACGATAGTGGTCGTTTATTACTCTGCCATTTTGTGAATTGCTGTGCCCCTGAGCTCCATTTTTCTACTCGTTTTTTGTGAGCTGAACGCAAGTCCAGAATTTTGGTTCAGGACCTATACTTGTTTCTGGTGGGTGGCTGAGACTTTGGTTAATTATTTTCCCTGTCGGGAAATTACAATGACATGTGCTCGTCCAAATGCCTAACAGCTATTCTCTCATTGGTTCTCCCTCTTCCCTTTCACCCTCTGCCAAACTGGCAACTTGTTCGAAACAGTAGGTTAATGGGGCTGTCTCTCCAAGTTGGGAGATTGATAGTAGAGCAGTTGGAAAGTCACACCGGAGCCCAACGAGAGGGACTATTCGTTGATGTTTGGAAAACTTTCGTATTCACAGTGTGTCCATTCTCTAGGTTTCCCTTACATGTTATAGCTGTATTAATATTCCCTTCAATCTGGAGAGTTGGGACTCATGGAATGGGTGCCATGCATTATTCCTTTAAAGGGCCTGCATTTGCTCACCCAATCTCACCAATACTCTCAGTCCCAAGTGTCCAGCTTTATGCCACATCCAGCTGTAATTGTAGATAGTGTCATTCCAGGTTTCATCAGAGACACTGAAGGAATTGTAAAAAATTTCCCTGTTTTTTTGTTTGTTTTTGAAATTCCTTTTTATAGTGGGTTTCAGCTGATTCTCGCTGCCATGTTTATGCCAGTGTAGACACACTTGATTCCCTTACACAGACATATCAATGCATAGGTTTTAAGATAATTACTAGTCCGATATATTCCTCTGCGGGAAATATGGGATTTTGAGTCCCTTTCACTGAGGAAGGTCTGGGTCTTGTCTATTCCATAGTTGGTTTTTGGAATGGTACCTGTTCTTATATCAAACTCTGATTTTATGCATCACCCCACCTCTCCTTCCCCCTTAAGCAGGCATAAGAGAGTTTTCTAAATGTGAGACTCTGTTCTCTTCCCTAACTCAGTTCAAGTGTAGCCATGTTTACAAGATCTTCCTAAATGATACCTTATGATAAGTTTCTTTTTCTGTGTGACTTATTTCTGTTAGAATCATCGTACCTGAATCCTCTCATTTTGCTGCTACTGGTCTTATGACATTGATTTCATGGTTGAGGGAAAATCAATTGGACATAAGTACTACAAATTTTTGAACAATTTTTATCTTTCCCGGGAAATTTAAGGTGGACAGAAGTTGAAGTTCTTGTAAGAGGTGCAACCGTAAAGTTTTGTGTGCCGGTGTCTTATTGATTTTCAGTTTTCCCAAGGTATATTCCCTACACTGGAAGCTCCCTTGGCTCTGTAGCTCTGTTGTTTAATTATTTTAGGGAACACAATGCACTCCTCCAGAGAGGCAGTTGGGAATTTACATCCCGCCCACCAGCATAACAAGGCTCCCTGTTCTCCAGGGCCTGTCTTGCCTTTCTGCTTTTTACACATTTTGTGGATGTCCCTTTTGACAGGTGGGAAGAGATATTTCTGTGTAGTGCAGATTTGCATTGCCCACTTGCTTGCTTGGCCAAAAAGGGCGTATGCATCTTCTCCTGAGTATATTCAGGAGAAAACGCATAGGCAGTTTTTCGCCAGGTGCATCATTGTCAGTGATGAGACCCTCTTCCTGTGCTTTCAAGGCGATTCCAACGTACCTCTTGAAATCTATTTCCTGCTATTCTGCCTCGCTTTCAAGTGCACCTCGTAGCCTTCCCTCAACAGATTTTTGAACGAGAGATGTCCTTTACTACTCTGCCAGTTGGGGAATTGCTGTGCCCCTG
Organism: Mesoplodon bidens; assembly: GCF_964165515.1. NCBI lineage: Eukaryota > Metazoa > Chordata > Mammalia > Artiodactyla > Ziphiidae > Mesoplodon > Mesoplodon bidens. The sequence continues at coordinate 26,550 of NW_027672207.1, forward strand.
AGCTTCATTTTTCAATATGTTATTTGTGACATGAATACAAGTCCAAATTTTGGTTCAGGACCTATACTGGTGTCCGGTGGATGGCTGAGACTTTGGTTAATTCTTCTTCCGGCCGGGAAATTAGAGTGACATGTGCCCGTCCAAATGCCTCATGGCTACTCTCTCATTGGTTCTCCCTCTTCTCTTTCATCCTCTGCCAATTTGGCAACCTTTTGAACCAAGAGGTTAAACGGTCTGTCTCTCCAAGTTGGGAGATTTATAGTAAAGCAGTTGGAAAGTCAAACCAGAGCACCAGGAGACAGACTATTCGTTGAGTTTTAGAAACCTTTCGTATTCACTGTGGGTCCATTCTCTAGGTTTCCCGTACATGTTATAGCTGTTGTAATATTCCCTTCAACCTGCAGAGTTGGGACCCATGGAATGGGTGCCATGCATTATTGCTTTAAAGGGTCTGCATTTGCCCACCCAATCTCACCAATCCTCTCAGTCCCAAGTGTCCAGCCTTATGACATATCCAGGTGTCATTGTAGATAGGATCAGTCCAGGTTTCATCAGAGACCCTGTAGGATTTGTAAAGAATATCACTGTTTTTTTTGTTTTGTTGTTGAAATTCCTTTTTATATTGGGTTTTAGCTGATTCTCACTGCCATCTTTATGCCAGTCTAGACACACTTGATTCCCTTATGGAGACATATAAATACATAGGTATTAAGATTCTTACTAGTAAGATATATTACTCTGCACTGAATATGGAATTTTGAGTCCCTTTCACTGAGAAAGGTGTAGGTCTTTTCTATTCCGTATTTGGTTTTTGGAACGGTACCTGTACTAATACCAAACTCTGGTTTTATGCATCACCCCACATCTCCTTCCCCCTTAAGCAGGCATAAGGGTGTTTTATAAATATGAGACTCTCTTCTCTTTCCTAGCTCAGTTCATGTGTAGCCATGTTTACAGGATCTTCATAAGTGATACCTTATGATAAGTTTCTTTTTCTGTGTGACTTATTTCACTTAGAATTATCGTACCTGAATCCACTCATTTTGTTGCCACTGGCCTTATGACATTGATTTCATGGCTGAGGAATATTCCATTATACGTAAGTACCACAATTTCTTAAACCATTTTTTTCTTTCCTGGGATATTTAAAGTGTACCCAAGATGAGGTTCTTGTAACCAGTGCATCCCTGAATTTTGGTGTGGATCTGTCTTATTGATATTCAGTTTTCCCAGGGTATATTCCCTAGACTCGAAGTGTCCTTGGCTCTGTAGCTCTGGTGTTTACTTGTTTTAGGGAACAGAATGCACTCCTCCAGAGAGGCAGTTGGCAATTTACATCCCGCCCATCATCATAACAGTGCTCCCTGTTCTCCAGGGCCTGTCTTGCCTTTCTGGTTTTTACACATTTTGCGGATGTCCCTTTTGACAGGTGTGAAGCGATACTTCTTTGTAGTGCAGATTTGCATTGCCTGCTTTCTTGCTTGGCCGAAAAGGCCATATGTGTTTTCTCCTGAATATATTCACGTGAAAACCCATACACTCTTTAAGGCCATTTCCATAATTTCAAAGTTGTGATGCTTTTCCTGTGTTTAAAGGTGATTCCAGTGTACCTGTTGAAATCTGTTTCATGCCATTCTGCCTCATTTTCAATTCCATCTCGTGGCTTTCCCTCAACAGATTTTTGGAAGAGAGTAGTCCTTTGTAACTCTGCAGGTTAGTGAATTGCTGTGGCCTTGAGCTCCATTTTTCAACTCGCGTTTTTGTGAGCTGACCGCAAATCCACAATTTTGCTTCAGGACCTATACTTGTTCTGGCGGGGCAGGCTGAGACTTTGGTTAATTCCTCTTCGTGATGCAAAATTAGAGAGACATGTGGCCGTCCAAATGCCTACAGCTACTCTCTCATTGGTTCTCTCTCTTCCCTTATATCCTCTGCAAAATTTGTCCACTGTGCGAATTAGGAAGTTATAGGGGCTGACTCTCCAAGTTGGGAGATTGATAGTAAAGCATTTGGAATGTCAAACTGGAGCACAAGGAGAGAAAAATGTAGTAGAGTTTTAGAAACCTTTCACCATCTGAGTGTTTCCAGTCTCTACGTTCCCATACATGTTATAACTGTAGTGATATTTCTTTCTACCTGGAGAGTTGGGAACCATGGAATGGGTGGCAGGCATTATTGCTTTAAAGTGTCTCCATTTTTTCACCCAATCTCACCAATCCTCTCAGTCCCAAGTGACCAGCCTTATGCCACATCCAGCTGTCATTGTAGATAGGGTCATTCCAGGTTTCATCAGAATCCCTGAACGAATTGTGTAAGAATTTTACTGTTTTTATGTTATGTTTTGAAATTCATTTTTATAGTGGGTTTCAGCTGATTCTCACTGCCATGTTTATGTCGTTCTAGACACACTTGGTTCCCTTACGGAGACATATGAATACATAGGTATTAAAATTCTTACTAATCAGATATATTTCTCTGTGGGGAATAGGGATGTTGAATTCCGTTCACTAAGGAAGGAGTAGGGCTTGTCTCTTCTGTTTTTGGATTATGGAACGGTTCCTGTTCTAATATCAAACTTTTGTTTTCTGCATTTCCCCACCTCTCTTTCCCCTTCAGCAAGCATAAGAGTTTTTCTCTAAATCTGAGAATCTGTTCTCTTCCATAATTCAGTTCATATGTATCCATGTTTACATTTACTTCATAAGTGGTATCTTTTGTCAGAATGCCCCATGGCCCTTGTCATAATAATGCTCCATGACCCCTGTCATCACAATGCTCCATGTCCTGGTTATCACAATGCTCCATGTCCCTTGTCATCACAATTTTCCACGTCATTGTCATCACAATGCTACATGACACTTCTCATCACAATGTTACATGCTCTTTTCATCACCATTATCCATGCACTTGTCATTGCAATGCTTCATGCACTTATCATCACAATGCTCCATGCACTTGTCATCACAGTGCTTCATGCCCTTGTCATCACAATGCTACATGACGCCTCTTATCACAATGCTCCCTGACACCTGTCATCACAATGCTTCATGCCCCTTGTGCTTACAGTGCTCGATGATCCTCCACATCACAATTACCCAAGGACTTCTCATCACAATGCTCCACGGTTTTGCCATCACCATGCTCCATGCCTTGTCATCACAAACCTCAATGTCCCTTGTCCTCACAATTCTCCACGTCCTTGTCATTACAATTCTCCATGGCACTTCACATCACAATATTATATGCACTTGTCATCACAATACTCCATGCACTTGTCATAGCGATGCTCCATGACGCCTGTCATAGGAAGCTCCATGTGCTTGTCATCACAATGTTTCACGACCTGGACATTAAAATTATCAATGGACCTTGATATCACAATGCTCCATGCCCTTGTCATCATAGTGCTCCTTTATTTTGTCACAACAATCCTCCATGACACTTGGCATCACAATGCTCCATGATATTGTCATCAAACTGGAACATGACATATTTCATCACAATGTTCCCTGACAACTTTCTTCAAAATAATCCATGACCTTGTCATCACAGTGCTCCATGTCCTTGGTGTCACAACGTGCCATGCCCACTCTTATCACAATAATCCATGAAAATATTCAGAGCAATGCTCCATGCCACTTTTCATCACAATGCTCCATGAACGCTATCATCACAATGCACCATGCCCATCATCATAATGCTTCATGCTATTGTCATCACAATGAAATCAAAATTCTCCATGACCTCTGTCAACACAATGCTCCAAACCCTTGTGATCACAATGTTCCATAACACTTGTCATCACAATGCCCCATGACGCTGGTCATCACAATTATCCATGGTCTTCTCATCACAATGCACCATGATTTTTGTCATCACAATGTTCAATACACTTGCTGTCACAATGCTCCCTGACTATTGCCATCAGTATGCACCTTGAACTCTTTCATGACAAGGCTCCATGCCTTTTTCATCACAATGATCCATGCCCTTTTCAACACAATGCTCCAAGACCCCTGTGTTCACAATGGTCCTTGCACTTGTCATCACAAAGCTCCATGACGCATGTCATCAGAATACTACATGGCCTTCTCATCATAATGTTCCATGCCCTTTTCATCACAATGCTCCAAGACTACTGTGATCACAATGTTCCCTGCTCCTTTTCATCAGATGCTCCATGAGACTAGTAATCACAATATTCCATGGTCTTCACATCACAGTGCTCCTGGACGTTGTCATCACAGTGCTCCATTCCCTTGTCATCACAATACTCCATGACCCCTGTCATCACAATACTCCATGAACATTTTCAGCCCAATGCTCCATGAAACTTCTCATCACAATGATGCATGCCCTTGTCGTCCCAATGCTCCATGACCCCTGTATTCAAAATGCTCCGTGACGCTTGTCATCACAGTGCTCCATGACACCTGTCATCACAATGCTCCATCCCTTTGTCAGCAAAATGCTACATGACCTTATCATTACAATGCTCTATGTGCTTGTCATCACAATACTCCATTACCATTGCCATGACAATCCTCCATGAACCTTGGCATCACATTGCTTCATGCCCTTGTCTTCACAATGCTCCATGCTCCTTGAAATTGAAATTAGCTAAGACCTCTGTCATCACAATGCTCCAAACCTTTGTGATCACAATGTACCATAACACTTGTCATCACAACACTCAATGATGCGTGTCATCACAATACTCCATGCCCTTTTCATCACAGTGATCCATGACCTTTGTCATCACAGTTCTCAATATATTTGTCATTACAATGCTCCCTGAAACTGTTTGTCAGAATGCTCCTTGAACCCTGTCACGAAAAGGCTCCATGCCTTTTTATTCACAATGCCCCATGCCGTTTTCATCACAATGCTACATGCCATTGTAATCAAAATATTCCATAAGCTTGTCATCAGAATGCTCCATGACCTTTGTCATCACAATTCTACATGAACTTGTCAGCACAATGCTCCTTGACCCTTGTCATGACAATGCTCCTTGACCCTTGTCATCACAATGCTCCACTACATTTGTTATCAGAATCCTCCATGACACTTGGCATCACAATGCTCCATGCCATTGTCATCACAATGGGCCATTACATATGTCATCACAATGCTCCCTGACACCTGTGTTCACAATATTGCATGAACTGGTCATCACAATGCATCATGCACTAGTCATAACAATGCGCCATTCCGACTGTCATCGCAATAATCCATGAAATTTATTAGACCAATGTTCCATGCCCTTGTCATCACAATGATCCATGCCCATGTTATCACAATGCTCCATGACACCTGTCATCACAATGCTCCGTGACTCCAGTCATCACAATGCTTCATGACCTTTGTCATCACAATGGTCCATGCCCTCATCATCAACAGACTCTTTGACCTTTTTAACCACAATGATCCATGAACTTTTCATCACAATGCACTTTGACCCTTGTCATCAAAATGCTCTATGCCTTTCTCAGCACAATCCTCCATGAACCTTGTAATCACTATGCTCCATGCACTTCTCATCAAAATGCTCTCTCACCACTGATATCACAATGGTACATCACTATTCGTCACAATACTCCCTCACGCCTGTCATCACAATGTTCTATGACACCAGTCATGCCAATGGTACATGCACTTATCATCACAATATTCGATGACCGGTGACATCACAATGTTCCATAACCCCTATCATCAAAATGCTCCATGACCCTTTCCATGAAAATGCTCAATGACCCGTGACATCACTATGTTCCATAACCCCTCTCATCAAAATGTTCCATGACACTTTTCATCATATTGCTCCATGACCCTGTCATCACAATGTTCCCTGCCCTTCTCATCACAATGCACAGTGACCTTGCCATCAAAATGCTCCATGACTTTGTCATCACAAAGATCCATGACACTTGGCATCAAAATGCTCCATGTCATTGTCATCACATTGCTCCATGAACGCTCTCATCACATTGCTCCAGTATCTTGTCATCACAAAGCTCCATGACATATGTCATCAAAATGCTCCATGGCCTTCTCATCACAATGCTCCATGCCCTTGCCATCACAATGCTCCATTACCCCTGACATAACAATGCTCCATGACCCCTGCCATCACGATGTTCCATGGCCTTGTCATCAAAAGGCTCCATGACCCTGGTCATCACAATGCTCCAAGACACCTGTAATCACAATGCTACATGCCCACGTCATCACAAAGCTCCATGCCACATGTCATCAGAATGCTCCATGGCATTCTCATCACAGTGCCCCATGCCCTTGCCATCACAATGCTCCATTACCCCTGTCATAACAATGCTCCATGAACACTGCCATCACAGTGCACCATGCCCATCATCATAATGCTTCATGCTTTGGTCATCACAGTGAAATCAAAATGCTCCATGACCTCTGTCATAGCAATGGCCAAACTCTTGTGATCACATTATTCCATAAGACTTGTCATCGCAGTGCCCCATGACGCTCGTCATCACAGTTATCCATGGACTTCTCATCACAATGTTCCATGACCTTTGTCATCACAATGCTCAATATACTTGTCATCAAAATGCTCCCTGACACTTGTTGTCTGTATGCTCCTTGAACCCTGTCATGACAAGTCTCCATGCCTGTTTCATCACAATGATGCATGCCCTTTTCATCACAATGCTCCAAGACCCCTGTAATCACAATGCTCCATGCCCTTGTCATCACAACGCTCAATGATGCATGTCATCAGAATGCTCCTTGGCCTTCTCATCACAGTGCTCCATGCCCTTGTCATCGCAGTGTTCCAAGACCCCTGTAATCACAATGCTCCATGCCCCTTTTCATCAGTATGCTCCATGAGACTTGTCATCACAAGGCTCCATGGTTTTCTCATCACAATGCTCCAGGCCCTTGTCATTACAATGCTTTACGACCTTGTCTTGAAAATTCTCAATGGCCCTTGTCATCATAATGCTCCAAGCCCTAGTCATCACAATGCTCCATTATATTTGTCATCACAATCCTCCATTACATTTGACATCACAATGATCCATGCCATTGTCATCACAATGGACCATGACATATGTCATCACAATACTCCCTGACACCTGTCTTCACAATACTCCATGACCTTCTCATCACAATGCCCCATGCTCTTTTCATCACAATGCACCATGCCCACTGTCATCACAATAATCTATGAAACATGTCAGACCAATGCTCCATGCCCCTGTCATCACAATGCTCCATGCCCTTGTCATCATATTGCTCCATTACCCCTGTCATCACAATGCTCCGTGACTCCAGTCATCACAATGCTTCATAAACTTTATCATCACTGTGGTCCATGCCCGCGTCATCACAAGGCCCCATGAACTTTGTAACCACAATGCTCCATGAACGTTTCATCACAATGCTCCATGACCCTTGTCATCACAATGCTCCATGCCTTTGTCAGAACAATAATCCTTGACCCTTCTCATCACAATGTGCCATGCGCTTTTCATCACAAAGTTCCACAACCTTGTCACCGCAATGCTCCATAAACCTTGTAATCACAATGCTCCCTGCACTTCTCATCAAAATTATCTCTCACCAGAGATATCACAATGTTCCATCACTAGTCATTGCGATACTCCCTCACCCCTGTAATCACAAGTTTCCATGACCCCTGTCATCACAATGCCACATCCCCTTATCATCACAATGTTCCATGACCCCTGACATCACAATGTTCCATAACCCCTGTCATCAAAATGCTCCATGACCTTTTCATCCCAAAGCTCCATGACCCCTGGCATCACAATGTTCTATAACCACTCTCATCAAATTTTCCATTACACTTTTCATCAAACTGCTGCATGATCCTGTCATCAATATGCTCCCTGCCCTTCTAATCACAATGCACCACACCCTTGTCATCAAAATGTTCCATGACATTTGTCATCAAAATGCTCCATGACATTTGTCATCACAAAGCTCCATGACCCTTGGCATCACAATGCTCCATGAACACTCTCATCACATTGCTCCATGCACTTGTCATCACAAAGCTCCATGACACTTGTCATCACTATGTTCGATGCCCTTCTCATCACAATGCTCCATGTCCTTGCCATTACAGTCCTCCATGACCCATGTATCACCGTGTTCCTGCACTATTAATCACAATGCTCCATTCCCACTCTCATCACAATAACCAATGAAACATTTCAGACCAATGCTCCATGCCCTTCTCATCACAATGCTTCATTACCTCTGTCATAACAATGCTCCATGACCACTGCCATCAGAATATTCCACGGACTTGACATCACAAGGGTCCATGACGCTTGTCATCACAATGCACCAAGACCCCTGTAATCACAGTGCTCCATACCCTTGTCATCACAGAGCTCCATGACACATGTCATCAGAATGTTCCATGGCCTTCTCATCATAATGTTCCATGCCATTGTCATCACAGTGCTCCAAGATACCTATAATCACAAATCTCCATGCCCGTTTTCATCTCAATGCTCCATGAACCCTGTCATCACAATGCACCGTGCCCGTCATCCTAATGCTTCAGGTTGTTTTCATCACAATGAAATCACAGTGCTCCATGACCTCTGTCATCACAATGCTCCAAACCCTTGTGATCACAGTGTTGCATAACACTTATCAACACAACACCCCATGACGCTCATCATCACAATTATCCATGGTCTTCTCATCACAATGCTCCAAGACCTTTGTCATCACAATGCTCAATACACTTGTCAGCACAATGTTCCCTGACCCTTGTCGTCAGTATGCTTCTTGAACCCTGTCATGAGAAGGCTCCATGCCTTTATCATCACAATGATCCATGCCCTTTTCATCACAATGCTCAAAGACCCCTGTAATCACGATGCTCATGCCCTTTTCATCACAAAGCTCCATGACGCATGTCATCAGAATGCTCCATGTCCTTCTCATCACAATTATCCATTCCCTTGTCATCACAATGCTCCATGAGACTTGTCATCATAAGTTTCCATGGTCTCCTTGTCACATTGTGCCATTCCCTTGTCATCAGAATTCTCCATGACCCCTGTCATCACAATACTCAAAGAACATTTTCAGCCCAATGCTCCATGACCACAGTCATCACAACGCTCAATGACCCCTGACAACACAATGATCCGGGACTCTTGTCATCAAAATGCTCCATTCCCTTGTCCTCACAATGCTCCATGAACATTTTCATCCCAATGCTCCATGACACTTGTCATCACAGTGATCCATGCCCTTGTCATCCCAATGCTCCATGACCCCTCTAATCACAATGCTCTGTGATGATTGTCATCACTGTGCTCCATGACCCTTATCATCACAATGCTCCATGCCTGTGTCAGCAAAATGCTATATCACCTTGTCATCAAAATGCTCCATGCGCTTGGCATCACAATACTCCATTACCATTTTCATCACAATCCTCCATGAACCTTGGGATCACATTGCTTCATGACTTTGTCATCAAAATGTTCCATGCTCCTTGAAATCAAATTGGTCCATGACCTCTGTCATCACAATGCTCCAAACCATTGTGATCACAATGTTCCATAACACTTGTCATCACAACGCTCCATGATGCCTGTCATGACAATACTCCATGCTCTTGTCATCACCATGGTCCATGACTTTTGTCATCACCATTCTCAATACACTTGTCATCACAATGCTCCCTGACACTTGTCGTCAGAATGCTCCTTGAACCCTGTCATGAAAAGGCTCCATGCCTTTTTCATCAGAATGCTCCATGCCCTTTTCATCACAACTCTCCATGTCATTGTCATCACAGTACTCCACAAGATTGTCATCAGAATGTTCCATGAACCTTGTCATCACAATGCTCCATGACCCCTGTCATCACAATGCTGCCTAACCCTTGTCTTTACAGTGTTCCATGATGCTCGTCATCACAATTATCCATGTTCTTCTCATCAAAATGATCCACGGCCTTGCCATTAAAATCCTCCATGCTCTGGTCATCACAGTGCCCCAAAACACCTTTAATCATAGTGCTCCATGCCTTGTCCTCACAAAGCTCCATGACGTATGTCATCAGAATGCTCCATGCCCCTTTTCATCTCAATGCTCCATGAACCCTGTCATCAAAATTAACCATGCCTATCATCATAATGCTTCAGTCTATTGTCATCACAATGAAATCAAAATGCTCCATGAGCTCTGTCATCACAATGCTCCAAATCCTTGTGATCAAAATATTCCATAACACTTATCATCACAACACCACATGATGCTCGTAATCACAATTATCCATGGTCTTCTCATCACAATGCTCCATGACTTTGTCATCACAATGCTCAATACCCTTGTCATCACAATGCTCCCTGACACTTCTCGTCAGTATGCTTCTTGAACCCTGTCATGACAAGGTTCCATGCCTTTTTCATCACAATGCCCCATGCTGTTTTCATCACAATGCTCCATGCCATTGTCATCAAAATAATCCACAAGCTCGTCATCAGAATGCTCCATGACCCTTGTCATCACAATTCCCCGAACACTTGGCATCAAAATGCTCCATTACCTTTGTCATCACAATCCTCAATGACACTTGGCATCACAGTGCTCCATACCATTGTCATCGCAATGGACCATGACATATGTCATCACAATGCTCCCTGACAACTATCTTCACAATACTCCATGACATTCTAATCCCAATGCTCAATGCCATTTCATCACAATGGTCTATGACCCCTGTCATCACAATGCTCCGGACTCCAGTCATCACAATGCTTCATGACCTTTGTCATCACAATGGTCCATGACTTCGTCATCACAAGGATCTGTGACCATTGTCACCACATTGCTCCATGAACATTTCATCACAATGCTCGGTGAACCTTGTCATCACCATGCTCCATGCCTTTGTCAGCACAATAATCCATGACCCATGGCATCACAATGCGCCATGCACTTGTGATCACAATGCTCCACATCGTTGTCATCACAATGCTCCCTAAACCTTGTCACCACAATGCTCCATGCGTTTGTCAGCACAATGCTCCATTACCCATATCATCACAATTCGCAATGCGTTTGTCATCACAATGCTCCACAACCTTGTTATCCCAATGCTCCATGCACTTATCATGAAAATGCTCTCTCACCACTGATATCACAATGTTCCATCACTAATCATCACAATACTCCCTCACCCCTGTCATCACAATGTTCCATGACCCTTGTCACAACAATGCTACATGCACTTATCATCAAAATGCTCCATGCCCCTGACATCACAATATTCCATAACCACTGTCATGACAATGTTCCATGACCCTTTTCATCCAATAGCTCCATGACCCTGTCATCACAATGCTCCCTGCACTTCTCATCACAATGCTCAATGCCACTGTCATCACAAAGCTACTTGAAACCTCTCATCATATTGCTCCATGACGTTGTCATCACAGAGCTCCATGACGCTTGTCATCACAATGCTAGATGCCCTTCTCATCACAATGTTCCATGTCCTTGTCATTGCAATCCTCCATGACACATGTATCACTGTGTTCCGTGCCCTTGTCACCACAATGCTCCATACCCACTCTCATCACAATAATCCATGAAACTTGTCAGACCAATGCTCCATTCCCTTCTCATCACAATGCTCCATTACCCCTGTCATAAATGTGCTCCATGACCCCTGCCATCACAATGTTCCACGGCCTTGTCATCACAAGGCTCCATGACCTTTGTCATCACAGTGCTCCAAGACCCCTCTAATCACAATGCTCCATGCTCCTTTTCATCTCAATTCTCCATGAACCCTGTCATCACAATGCACCATGCCCATCATCCTAATGCTTCATGCTATTGTCATCACAATGAAATCAAATTCTCCATGTCCTCTGCCTTAACAATGCTCCAAACCCTTGTGATCACAATATTCCATAACACTTGTCATCACAACGCCAAATGACGCTTGTCATCACAATTATCCACGGACTTCTAATCACAATGCTCCATGACATTTGTCTTCACAATTTTCAATACACTTGTCATCACAATGCTCCCTGACACTTGTCGTCAGTATGCTCAAAGAACCCTGTCATGACAAGTCTCCATGCCTTTTTCATCACAATGATCCATGTCCTTTTCATCACAATGCTCCATGCCATTGTCATTACAATACTCCACAAACTTGTCATCAGAATGCTCCGTGATTCTTTTCATCACAGTGATCCATGATGCCTGTCATCACAATGCTCCATGACACCTGTCATCACAATGCTCCATGCCCCTTGTCATTACAGTGCTCCATGATGCTCGTCATCACAATTATCCATGGTCTTATCATCACAGTGCTCCACGGTCTTGCCATCACAATGCTCCATGACCTGGTCATCACAATGCTCCATGTCCCTTGTCATCACAATTCTCCACGTCCTTGTCATCACAATGCTCCATGACAGTTCTCATCACAATGTTACATGCTCTTGTCATCACAATTCTCCATGCACTTGTCATCGCAATGCCCCATGACCCCTGTCATAGCAAGCTCGATGCCTTGGTCATCACAATGCTTCACGAAATTTTCATCAAAATTCTCAATTCCCGTTGTCATGACAGTGCTACATTGCCTTGTCATCACAATGTTCCAAGCCCTTGTCATCACAATGCTCCATTACCTTTGTCATCACAATCCTCCATAACACTTGGCATCAGAATGCTCCATGCCATTTTCATCACAATGGACCATGAAATATGTCATCACAAAGCTCCCTGATACCTCTCTTCACAATACTCCTTGACCTTGTCTTCACAATGCTCTATGCCCTTGTCATCACAATGTGCCATGCCCACTGTCAACACAATTATCCATGAAACTTGTCAGACCAATGCTCCATGACCCTGTCATCACAAAGCTCCATGTCCTCGTCATCACAATGCTCCATGACCCCAGTCATCATAATGCTCTGTAACTCCAGTCATCACAAGGCTTCATGACCTGTGTCATCACAATGGTCCATGCCCTCATCATCACAAGGCTCTGTGAACTTTGTCACCACAATGCTCCATGAACTTTTCATCACAATGCTCCGTGACACTTGTCATCACAATGCTCCGTGCCTATGTCAACTCAGTGCTCCATGACCCTTGTCATCACAAAGCTCCATGCGCTTGCCAGCACTGTGCTCCGTGATACATGTCATCACAATGCACCATGAGCTTGTCATCACAATGCTCCACAACATTGTCATCAGAATGCTCCATAAACCTTGTCATCACAATGATCCATGCACTTCTTATCAAAATGCACTCTCACCACTGATATCAACATGTTCCCTCACTACTCATCACAATACACACACTCCCCTGTCATCACAATGTTCCATAACACCTGTCATGAAAATGTTCCATGACCCCTGACATCTCAATGTTCCATAACCCCTGTCATCAAAATGTTCCATGACACTTTTCTTCAAATTGCTCCATGAACGTGTCATTACAATACTCCCTGCCCTACAGAACAGAATGCACCACACACTTGTCATCACAAAGCTCCATGACCCTTGGCATCGCAATGCTTCATACCATTGTCATCACAATGCTCCATAAAAACGCTCATCACATTGTTCTATGCCCTTGTCATCACAGGCTCCATGATGTTTTTCATCACAATGCTCGATGCAATTCTCATCACAATGCTCCATGCCTTTGTCATTACAATCCTCCATGACCCATGTATCACAGTCTTCCATGCCCTTGTCATCACAATGCTCCTTTCCTCCTCTCATCACAATAATCCATGAAGCATTTCAGACCAATGCTCCATGCCCTTGTCATCACAATGCTCCATTACCCCTGTCATAACAATGCTCCATGACCCCTGTCATCACAATATTCCACAGCCTTGTCATCTCAAGGCTCCATGACCCTTGTCATCACAATGTCACAAGACCCCTGTAATCACAATGCTCCTTGCCCTTGTCATCACAAAGCTCCATGGCCACTGTCATCACAATGCTCCATTCCCCTTGTCATTGCAGTGGTCCATGACGCTCGTCATCACAGTTATCCATGGTCTTCTCATCAAAATGCTCCACGGTCTTGCCATCACAATGCTCCATGCCCTGGTCATCACAATGCTCCATGTCCCCTGTCATCACTATTCTCCAAGTTCTTGGCATCACTATGCTCCATGACACTTCTCATCACAGTGTTACAAGCTTTGTCATCACAATTCTCTATGCACTTGTCATCGCAATGTTCCATGACCCCTGTCATAGCAAGATCAATGTGCTTGTCATTAAAATGCTTCATGAACTTTTCATCAAAATTCTCAGTGGCCCTTGTCATCACAATGCTCCATGACCCTTGTCATCACAGTGCTCCAAGCCCTTGTTATCAAAATGATCCATTACCTTTGTCATCACAATGCTCCTTGACACTTGGCATCACAATGCTCCATTCCATTGTCATCACAATGGACCATGACATATGTCATCACAATGCTTCCTGACACCTGTATTCACAATACTCCATGAACTTCTCGTCACAATGCTCCATTCCCTTTCATCACAATGCTCTATGACCCCTGTCATCACAATGCTCCGTGACTCCAGTCATCACAATGCTTCATGACCATTGTCATCCCAATGGTCCATGCCCTCGTCATCACAAGGCTCTGTGACCATTGTCACCACAATGCTCCATGAATATTTCATCACAATGCTCGGTGACACTTGTCATCACAATACTCCATGCCTTTGTCAGCACAATACTCCATGACCCATGGCATCACAATGCGCCATGCGCTTGTCATCACGATGCTCCACATCGTTGTCATCACAATTCTCCCTAAACCTTGTCATCACAATGCTCCATGCACTTCTCATCAAAATGCTCTCTCACCACTGATATCACAATGTTCCATCACTAATCATCACAATACTCCCTCACCCCTGTCATCACAATGATCCATGACCCTATTCACAACAATGCTACATGCACTTATCATCACAATGTTCCATACCCATGACATCACAATGTTCCATAACCCCTGTCATCACAATGATCCATGACCCTTTTTATCACAATGCTCCATGACCCCTGATATCACAATGTTCCATAAACACTGTCATCAAAATGTTCCATGACCCTTTTCATCCAATTGCTCAATGACCCTGTCATCACAATGCTCCCTGCCCTTCTCATCACAATGCACCACACCCTTGTCATTAAAATGCTCCATGGCCTATGTCATCACAAATCTCCATTACACTTGGCATCACATTGCTCCATGCCATTGCCATCACAGAGCACCATGACGCTAGTCTTCACAATGCTCGATGCCCTTCTAATCACAATGCTCCATGCCCTTGTCATTGCAGTCCTCCATGACACATGTATCACTGTGTTCCGAGCCCTTGTCATCACCGTGTTCCATGCCCACTCTCGTCACAATAATCCATGAAAGTTTTCAGACCAATGCTCCATGACCTTGTCATTTTATTCCTCCATGACACATGTATCACTGTGTTCCATGCCCTTGTCATCACAATGCTCCATTACCACTGTCATAACAATGCTCCATGATCCCTGCCATCACAATGTTCCACGGCCTTGTCATCACAAGGCTCCAAGACCCCTGTAATCACAATGCTCCATGCCCCTTTTCATCTCAATGCTCCATGAACCCTGTCATCACAATGCACCATACCCATCATCATAATGCTTCATGCTATTGTCATCACAATGAAATCAAAATTCTCCATGACCTCTATCATAACAATGCTCCAAACCCTTGTGATCACAGTGTTCCATAACACTTGTCAACACAACGCCCCATGACGCTGGTCATCACAATTATCCATGGACTTCTCATCACAATGATCCATGACCATTGTCATCACAATGCTCAATACCCTTGTCATCACAATGCTCCCTGACACTTGTCATCAGTATGCTCCTTGAACCCTGTCATGACAAGGCTCCATGCCTTTTTCATCACAATGATCCATGCCCTTTTCATCACAGTGCTCCAAGACTCCTGTAATCACAATGTTCCATGCCCCTTTTAATCAGAATGCTCCATGAGACTTGTCATCAAAAGGCTCCATCGTCTTCACATCACAATGCTCCAGTACCTTGTCATCACAATGCTCCATGAACCCTGACATCACAATACTTCATGAACGTTTTCAGCCCAATGCTTCATGACCTTCTCCTCACAATGCTCCATGACCCCTGTCATCACTATGCTCCATGACCACTGTCATCACAACACTCCATGAACCCTGACAACACAATGATACGGGACTCTTGTCATCAAAATGCTCCATGACCCTTTTCATCACAATGATCCATGCCCTTGTCATCCAAATGGTCCATGACCTTCTCCTCACAATGCTCCATGACTCCTGTCATCACTATGCTCCATGACCACTGTGATCACAACGCTCCATGAACCCTGAAAACACAATGATCCGGGACTCTTGTCATCAAAATGCTCCATGACCCTTGTCATCACAATGATCCATGCCCTTGTCATCCAAATGGTCCATGACCCCTGTAATCACAATGCTCCGTGACACTTGTCATCACAGTGCTCCATGAAGCTTCTCATCACAATGCTCCTTGTCTTTGTCAGCAAAATGCTACATAATATTGTCACAACAATGCTCCATGCACTTGTCATCACAATCCTCCATGACCTTTGGGATCACATTGCTTCATGCCCGTGTCATCTCTCTCTTGCCTTTCTGGTTTTTACAGATATTCGGATGTCCCTTTTGACCGGTCAGAAGTGACAATTCTTTGTAGTGTGGATTTGCATTGTGCGCTTCCTTGATTGGCCAAATAGGGCATATGCGTTTTCTACTGAATATACTCAGGAGAAAAGGCATACGCCCTTTTTGGCCAAGTGCATCACTGTCCAAGTTGTGATGCTTTTCCTGTGCTTTAAAGGCGAATCCAATTTACCTCTTGAAATATATTTTGTGCAATTCTGCCTCATTTTCAAGTCCTCTTCATTGCCTTCCCTCAACAGATTTTTGGAAGTGAATAGTCCTTTATAACTATGCAGGTTTGTGAATTGCTGTGCCCCTGACCTCCAATTTTCAAATCCCATTTTGTGAGCTGGCCGCAAATCCACAATTTTGCTTCAGGACCTATACCACAGGGGTGGTTGTATTGGTTCCCTCCGGGTGGCTGAGGCTTTGGTTAATTCTTATTCCTGACGAGAAATTAGAGTGACATGTGACCGTCCAAATGTCTACATCTACTCTCTGATTGGTTCTCCCTCTTCCCTTTCATCTTCTGCACAATTAGCAAACTGTGAAAACCAGGAGGTTATAAGGGCTGACTCTCCTAAGTTGGGAGATTGATAGTAAAGCA
Source organism: Mesoplodon bidens (assembly GCF_964165515.1). NCBI lineage: Eukaryota > Metazoa > Chordata > Mammalia > Artiodactyla > Ziphiidae > Mesoplodon > Mesoplodon bidens. Next base: position 43,956 of record NW_027672207.1, read on the forward strand.
GTTGGAATGCCAAACTGGAGCACAAGGAGAGGAATAATTAAGAGAGTTTTAGAAACCTTTCACCATCACAGGGTGTCCATTGTCTAGGTATCACATACGTGTTATAACTGTAATGATATTCCCTTCTACCTGGAGATTTGTGGTCTATGGAATGGTTGTATGCATTACTACTTAAAGTGTCTGCATTTTCTCTCCCAATCTCACCAGTTCTCTCAGTCCCAAGTGTCCAGCCTTATGTCTAATCCAGCTGTCTTTGCAGATATGGTCATTCCGGGTTTCATCAGAACCCCTGAAGGAATTGTGTAAGAATTACGCTATTTTTCGGTTTTGTTTTTCAAATTCATTTTTATATAGGAGTTGAGTTGATTTTCCCTGACGTGTTTATGCCAGTCTAGATACAATGGATTCCCTTATGGAAACATATCAATACATAGGTTTTAAGAATCTTACTAGTCAGATATATTCCTCTGCGGGGAATAGGGGTGTTGAGTCCTTTCACTGAGGAAGGTGTAGGTCTTGTCTATTCCATAGTGGGTTTTTTGAATGGTACCTATGCTTATATCAAACTAGGGTTTTATGAATCACCCCACCTCTCCTTCCCCCTTAAACAGGCATAAGAGAGTTTTCTAAATGTGAGACTCTGTTCTTTTTCCTAACTCAGTTCAAGTGTAGCCATGTTTACAGGATCTTCATAAGTGCTATCTAATGATAAGTTTCTTTTTCTGTGTGACTTATTTCACTTAGAATCATCGTACCTGAATCCACTCATTTTGCTGCTCCTGGTCTTATGACATTCAGTTCACGACTGAGGGATATTCCATCGTACGTAAGTACCACAATTTTTTGAACCATTTTTATATTACCAGGGATATTTAAGGTGTACCCAAGTTGAGGTTCTTGGAAGCAGTGCAGGCCTAAATTTCGGGGTGGCTCAGTCTTATTGATTTTCAGTTTTCCCAAGGTATATTCCCTATACTGGAAGTGCACTTGGGTCTGTAGCTCTGTTGTATACTTGTTTTAGGGAACACAATGCACTCCTCCAGAGAGGCAGTTGGCAATATACATCCCGCCCATCAGCATAACAAGGCTCCCTGTTCCTCAGGGCCTGTCTTGCCATTCAGCTTTTTACACATTTTGTGGATGTCCCTTTGGACCGGTGGGAAGTGATACTTCTTTGTAGTGCAGATTTGCATTGCTGGCTTGCTTGCTTGGCCAAAAAGGGCGTATGTGTTTTCTCCAGAATATATTCAGGTGATAACGCATACACGCTTTTTGGCCAAGTGCATCATTGTCGAAGTTGTGTCCCTCTTCCTGTGCTTTAAAGGTGATACCAACTTACCGCTTGAAATCTGTTTCCTGCTATTCTGCCTCGCTTTCAGGTCTGCTTCGTTGCCTTCCCTCAATAGATTTTTGTACGATAGTTGTCCATTATTAAGCTGCCAGTTTTTGAATTGCTGTGCTGCTGAGCTCCATTTTTCAACTCGTTTTTTGTGAGCTGAACGCAAGTCCAAAATTTTGTTTCAGGACCGATACTGGTTCCCGGTGGGTGGCTGAGAATTTGGTTAATTCTTCTTCCTGCCGGGAAATTAGCGTGACATGTGCCCGTCCAAATGCCTAATAGCTACTCTGTCATTGGTTCTCCCTCTTCCCTTTCATCCTCTGCCAAATTGGAAACTTGTGTGAACCAGGAGGTTAAAGGTGCTGTTTCTCCAAGTTGGGAGATTGACAGTATAGCAATTGGAAAGTCAAACAGGAGCACCAGGAGAGGGACTGTTCCTTGAGTTTTAGAAAACTTTTGTATTCACAGTGTGTCCATTCTCTAAGTTTCCCGTATATATTATAGCTGTAGTAATATTCCCTTCAACCTGGAGAGTTGGGACCCATGGAATGGGTGCCATGCATTATTGCTTTAAAGGGTCTGCATTTGCTCACCCAATCTCACCAATCCTCTCAGTCCCAAGAGTTCAGCCTTATGCCACATCCAGCTGTCATTGTAGACAGGGTCATTCCAGGTTTCGTCAGAGATCCTGAAGGAATTGCAAAGAATTTCCCTGTTTTTTTGTTTTGTTTTTGAAATTCCTTTTTATAGTGGGTTTGAGCTGATTCTGGCTGCCATGTTTATGCCAGTCTAGACACACTTAAATCCCTTACACAGACATATCAGTACATAGGTTTTAAGATCCTTACTAGTCAGATATATTTCTCTGTGGGAAATCTGGGGTTTTGAGTCCCTTTCACTGAGGAAGGTGTAGGTCTTGTCTATTCCATAGTTGCTTTTTGGAATGGTATCTGTGCTTATATCAAACTCTGGTTTTATGCATCACCCCACATCTCCTTCCCCCTTAAGCACGCATAAGTGTGTTTTCTAAATTTGAGACTCTCTTTTCTTTCCTAACTCAGTTGATGTGTAGCCATGTTTACAGGATCTTCATAAGTGATATCTTATGATAAGTTTCTTTTTCTGTGTGACTTATTTCACTTAGAATCATCGTACCTGAATCCATTCATTTTGCTGCTACTAGTCTTATGACATTGATTTCATGGCTGAGGGATATTCCATCGTATGTAAGTACCACAATTTTTTGAACCATTTTTATATTTCCTGGAATATTTAAGGTGTACCCAAGTTTAGGTTCTTGTAAGCAGTGGAGCCCTAAATTTGGTGGTGACCCTGTCTTATTGATTTTCAGTTTTCCCAAGGTATATTCCCTAGACTAAAAGTGCATTTCGCTCTGTAGCTCTGTTGTTTACTTGTTTTAGGGAACACAGTGCACTCCTCCAGTGAGGCAGTTGGCAATTTACATCCCATCCATCAGCATAACAAGGCTCCCTGTTCTCCAGGGCCTGTCTTGCCTTTCTGGTTTTTACACATTTTTTGGATGTCCCTTTTGACCGGTGGGAAGTGATACTTCTTTGTAGTGCAGCTTTGCATTGCCCCCTGGCTTGCTTGGCCAAAAAGGGCGTATGCGTTTTCTCCTGAATATATTCAGGAGAAAACGCATACGCCCTTTTTGGCCAAGAGCATCACTGTCGAAGTTTTGCCCCTCTCGTGTGCTTTACAGGCGATTCCTACATACCTCTTGATATCTGTTTCCTGCTATTCTGCCTCGCTTTCAAGTCCGCCTCGTAACCTTCCCTCAACAGATTTTTGGACGAGAGTTGTCCTTTAGTACTCTGCCAGTTTGTGAATTGCTGTGCCCCTGAGCACCATTATTCAACTCGTTATTTGTGAGCTGAATGTAAGTCCAAATTTTGGATCAGGACCTACACTGTTGTCCGGTGGGTGGCTGAGACTTTGGTTAATTCTTCTTCCGGCCGGGAAATTAGAGTGACATATGCCCATCCAAATGCCGCATGGCTAATCTCTCATTGGTTCTCCCTCTTCCCTTTCATCCTCTGCCAGTTTGGCAACTTGTGAGAACCAGGAGGTTAAACGGTGTGTCTCTCCAAGTTGGGAGATTGATAGTAAACAATTGGAAAGTCAAACCGGAGCACCAGGAGAGGGACTATTCGTTGAGTTTTAGAAACATTTCGTATTCAGAGTGTGTCCATTCGCTAGGTTTTCCGTACATGTTATAGCTGTTGTAATATTCCCTTCAACCTGCAGAGTGGGATTCATGGAATGGGTGCCATGCATTATTGCTTTAAAGGGTCTGCATTTGCTCAGCCAATCTCACCAATCCTCTCAGTCCCAAGTGTCCAGCCTTATGCCACATCCAGCTGTTATTGTAGATAGTGTCATTCCAGGTTTCATCAGAGTCCCTGAAGAATTTGTAAAGAATTTCCATGTTTTTTTGTTTTGTTTTTGAATTTCCTTTTTATAGTGTGTTTGAGCTGATTCTCACTGCCATGTTTATGCCAATCTAGACACATATGATTCCCTTATGGAGACATATAAATACATAGGTTTTAAGATTCTTACTAGTAAGATATATTACTCTGCGTTGAATATGGGGTGTTGAGTCCCTTTCACTGAGGAAGTTGTAGGTCTTGTCTATTCCGTATTTGGTTTTTGGAACGGTACCTGTACTAATATCAAACTATGGTTTTATGCATCACCCCACATCTCCTTCCCCCTTAAGCAGGCATAAGTGTGTTTCCTAATTGTGAGACTCTCTTCTCTTTCCTAGCTCAGTTAATGTGTAGCCATGTTTACAGGATCTTCATATGTGATACATTATGATAAGTTTCTTTTTCTGTGTGACTTATTTCACTTAGAATTATCGTACCTGAATCCACTCATTTTGCTGCTACTGGCCTTATGACATTGATTTCATGGCTGAGGGATATTCCATCATACGTAAGTACCACAATTTCTTGAACGATCTTTTTTCTTTCCTGGGATATTTAATGTGTACCTAAGTTGAGGTTCTTGTATGCAGTGCAGCCCTGAATTTTGGTGTGTATTTGTCTTATTGATTTTCAGTTTTCCCAACGTATATTCCCTAGACTGGAAGTGCCCTTGGCTCTGTAGCTCTGTTGTTTACTTGTTTTGGGGAACACAATGCAATCCTCCAGAGAGGCATGTGGCAATTTACATCCCGCCCATCAGCATAACAATGCTCCCAGTTCTCCAGGGCCTGTCTTGTCTTTCTGGTTTTTACACATTTTTTGGATGTCCCTTTTGACTGGTGGGAAGTGATACTTCTTTGTAGTGCAGATTTGCATTGCCTGCTTGCTTGCTTGACCGAAAAGGGCATATGGGTTTTCTCCTGAATATATTCATGTGAAGACCCATACCATCTTTATGGCCATTTCCTTAATTTTCGAAGTTGTGATGCATTTCCTGTGTTTAAATGTGATTGCAATGTACCTCTTGAAATATATTTCATGCCATTCTGCCTCATTTTCAATTCCTCCTCGTGGCTTTCCCTCAACAGATTTTCGGAAGAGAGTAGTCCTTTATAACTCTGCAGGTTAGTGAATTGCTGTGACCCTGAGCTCCATTACTCAACTCGCGTTTATGTGAGCTGACCACAAATCCACAATTTTGCTTCAGTTCCTATACTTGTTCTGGGGGGGGCAGGCTGAGGCTTTGGTTAATTCCTCTTCGTGACGGGAAATTAGAGTGACATGTGGCCGTCCAAATGCCTACAGCTACTCTCTCATTGGTTCTCTCTCTTCCCTTATATCCTCTGCACAAAGTGCCCACTGTGTGAATCAGGTAGTTATAGGGGCTGACTCTCCATTTTGGGAGATTGATAGTAAAGCAGTTGTAATGTCAAACTGGAGCACAAGGAGAGAAAAAAATTAGTAGAGTTTTAGAAACCTTTCAACATCAGAGTGTTTCCATTCTATACTTTCCAATACATGTTATAACTGTAGTGATATTCCTTTCTACATGGAGAGTTAGGAACTATGGAAAGGGTGGCAGGCATTATTGCTTTAAAGTGTCTCCATTTTTTCACCCAATCTCACCAATCCTCTCAGTCCCAAGTGACCAGCCTTATGCCACATCCAGCTGTCATTGTAGATAGGGTCATTCCAGGTTTCATCAGAATCCCTGAACGAATTGTGTAAGAATTTTACTGTTTTTATGTTATGTTTTGAAATTCATTCTTATAGTGGGTTTCAGCTGATTCTCACTGCCATGTTTATGTCGTTCTAGACAAACTTGTTTCCCTTACAGAGACATATCAATACATAGGTTTTAAAATTTTTACTAGTCAGACATATTTCTCTGCGGGGAATAGGGATGTTGAGTTCCATTCACTGAGGAAGGAGTAGGGCTTGTCTCTTCTGTTTTTGGATTATGGAATGGTTCCTGTTCTAACATCAAACTTTTGTTTTGTGAATTTTTCCACCTCTCTTTCCTCTTAAGCAAGCATAAGAGTGTTTTCTAAATCTGAGAATCTGTTCTTTTCCCTAATTCTGTTCATATGTAGCCATGTTTACATTCCCTTCATAAGTGACATCTTTTGTCAGAATGCACCATGGCCCTTGTCATAATAATGCTCCATGACCCCTGTCATCACAATGCTCCATGCCCTGGTTATCACAATGCTCCATGTCCCTTGTCATCACAATTCTCCACGTCCTTGTCATCACAATGCTACATAACACTTCTCATCACAATGTTACATGCTCTTGTCATCACAATTCTCCATGCCCTTGTCATTGCAATGCTCCATGCATTTATCATCACAATGCTCCATGCCCTTGTCATCACAATGCTCCTTTAATTTGTCACAAAAATCCTCCATGACACTTGGCATCACAATGCTCCATGATATTGTCATCAAACTGGAACATGACATATTTCATCACAATGTTCCCTGACATCTTTCTTCACAATAATCCATGACCGTGTCATCACAGTGCTCCATGCCCTTGTTGTCACAATGTGCCATGCCCACTCTTATCACAATAATCCATGAAACTTGTCAGAACAATGTTCCATGCCACTTTTCATCCCAATTCTCCATGAAAGCTGTCATCACAATGCACCACGCCCATCATCATAATGCTTCATGCTATTGTCATCACAAAGAAATCAAAATGCTCCATGACCTCTGTCATCACAATGCTCCAAACACTTGTGATCACAATGTTCCATAACACTTGTCATCACAATGCCTCATGACGCTGGTCATCAAAATTATCCGTGGTCTTCTCATCACAATGCACCATGATTTTTGTTATCACAATGTTCAATACACTTGTCGTCACAATGCTCCCTGACTATTGCCATCAGTATGCACCTTGAACTCTTTCATGAAAAGGCTCCAAGCCTTTTTCATCACAATGATCCATACCCTTTTCATCACAATGCTACAAGACCCCTGTGATCACAATGCTCCTTGCACTTGTCATCACAAAGCTCCATGAGGTATGTCATCAGAATGCTGCATGGCCTTCTCATCCTAATGTTCCATGCCCTTGTCATCACAATTCTCCAAGACCCCTGTGATCACAATGTTCCCTGCACCTTTTCATCAGAATGCTCAATGAGACTAGTCATCACAAGTTTCCATGGTCTTCACATCACAGTGCGCCAGGACGTTGCCATCACAGTGCCCCATTCCCTTGTCATCACAATGCTCCATGACACCTGTCATCACAATACTCCATGAACATTTTCAGCCCAATGCTCCATGAACCTCCTCATCAAAATGATGCATGCCCTTGTCATCCCAATGCTCCATGACACCTGTATTCACAATGCTCCGTGATGCTTGTCATCACATTGCTCCATGATACCTGTCATCAAAATACTCAATGCCTTTGTCAGCAAAATGCTACATAACCTTATGATTACAATGCTCTATGTGCTTGTCATCACAATATTCCATTACCATTGCCATCACAATCCTCCATGAACCTTGGGATCACATTGCTTCATGCCCTTGTCATCACAATGCTCCATGCTCCTTGAAATCAAAATGAACCAAGACCTCTGTCATCACAATGCTCCAAACACTTGTGATCAATATGTTCCGTAACACTTGTCATCACAATGCTCCATGATGCGTGTCATCACAATACTCCATGCCCTATTCATCACAATGAGCCATGACCATTGTCATCACAATTCTCAATACACTTGTCATCACAATGCTCCCTGACACTAGTCGTCAGAATGCTCCTTGAACCCTGTCACGAAAAGGCTACATGCCTTTTTCATCACAATGCCCCATGCCGTTTTCATCACAATGCTCCATGCCATTGTCATCAAAATACTCCATAAGCTTGTCATCAGAATGCTCAATGACCCTTGTCATCACAATTGTCCATGCAGTTGTCAGCCCAATGCTCCTTGACCCTTGTCATCACCATGAACCATTCACTTTGTCATCAGAATCCACCATGACACTTGGCATCACAATGCTCCATGCCATTGTCATCACAATGGACCATTACATATGTCATCACAATGCTCCCTGACACCGGAGTTCACAATACTGCATGATCTCGGCATCAAAATGCTCCATGACCTAGTCATCCCAATGCACCATTCCAACTGTCATCACAATAATCCATGAAACTTATTAGACAAATGCTCCATGCCCTTGTCATCACAATGCTCCATGCCCATGTTATCACAATGCTCCATGAACCCTGTCATCACAATGCTCCGTGACTCAATTCATCACAATGCTTCATGACCTTTGTCATCACAATTGTCCATGCCCTCATCATCAACAGTATCTGTGACCTTTTTAACCACAATGCTCCATGAACTTTTCATCACAATGCTCTTTGACCCTTGTCATCAAAATGCTCCATGCCTTTCTCAGCACAATGCTCCATGACCCTTATCATCACAATGCTCCATGGGCTTGTCAGCACAATGCTCCATGACACATGCCATCACAATGTGCCATGCGCTTGTCATCACAGTGCTCCACAATCTTGTCAACACAATGCTCCATAAACCTTGTCATCACAATGCTCCATGCACTTCTCATCCAAATGCTCTCTCACCACTGATATCACAATGTTACATCACTATTCGTCACAATACTACCTCAACCCTGTCATCACAATGTTCTGTGACACCTGTCATCACAATGCTACATGCACTTATCATCACAATGTTCGATGAACCCTGACATCACAATGTTCCATAACCCCTGTCATCAAAATGCTCCATGACCCTTTTCATCAAAATGCTCCATGACCCCTGACAACACAATGTTCCATAACACCTGTCATTAAAATGTTCCATGACACTTTTCATCAAATAGCTCCATGACCCTGTCATCACAATGTTCCCTGCCCTTCTCATCACAAGGCACAATGCCCTTGACATCAAAATGCTCCATGACCCCTGTCATCACGATGTTCCATGGCCTTGTCATCACAGGGCTCCATGACCCTTCTCATCACAATGCTCCAAGACCCCTGTAATCACACTGCTCCATGCCCATTTTCTTCTCAAAGATCCATAAACCCTGTCATCACAATGCACCATGCCCATCATCATAATACTTCATGCTATTGTCATCACAATGAAATCAGAATGCTCCATGACTTCTGTCATAACAATGCTCCAAACCAATGTGATCACAATATTCCATGACACTTGTCATCACAATGCCCAGTGACGCTCTTCATCACAGTTATCCACTTTCTTCTCATCACAATGCTCCATGACCTTTTTCATCAAAATGCTCAAAACACTTGACATCAAAATGTTCCCTGACACTTGTTGTCTGTATGCTCCTTGAACCCTGCCATGACAAGGCTCCAGGCGTTTTTCATCGCAATGATCCATGCCCATTTCATCACAATGCTCCAAGACCCCTATAATCACAATGCTCCATGTCCTTGTCATCAAAAAGCTCAATGACGCATGTCATCAGAATGCTCCTTTGTCTTCTCCTCACAATGATCCATGCCCTTGTCCTCACAATGTTTCAAGACCCCTGTAATCACAATGGTCCTTGCCCCTTTTCATCAGTATGCTCCATGAGACTTGTCATCACAAGGCTCCATGTTTTTCTCATCACAATGCTCCAGGACCTTGTCAACACAATGCTTCACGACCTTGTCACCACAATGCACCATGTCCACTGTCATCAAAATAATCTATGAAACTGGTCAGACCAATGTTCCATGCCCCTGTCATCACAATTCTCCATGCCCTTGTCATCACAATGCTCCATGAGTTGTCATCACAAAGCTCCATGACCCATGACCCATGTATCACAGTGTTCCGTGACCTTGTAATCACAATGCTCCATGCCCACACTCAACACAATAATCCATGAAATATTTCAGACCAATGCTACATGCCCTTCTGATCAAAATGCTCCATTACCCCTGTCATAACAATGCTCCATGACCCCTGCCATCAAAATGTTCCACGGCCTTGTCATCGCAAGACTACATGACACTTGTCATCACAATGCTCAAGCCCCTGTAATCACAATGCTCCACGTCCTTTTCAACACGAGGCTCCATGACACTTTTCATCACAATGCTCAAGACCCCTGTAATCACAATGCTCCATGCCCTTGTCATCACAAAGCTCCATGACGCATGTCATCATAATGTACCATGGCCTTCACATAACAATGCTCCATGCTCTTTTCATCACAATGCTCCAAGACCCCTGTAATCACAATGCTCCATGCCCCTTTTCATCTCAATGCTGAATGAACCCTGTCATCACAATGCACCATACCCATCCTCCTAGTGCTTTAGGCTGTTGTCATCACAATGAAATCAAAATTCTCCATGACCTCTGTCATCATAATGCTCCGAAACCTTTTGATCACAATGTTCCATAACACTTATCATCACAACACCCCATGACGCTCATCATCACAATTATCCATGGTCTTCTCATCACAATGCTCCAAGACCTTTGTCATCACAATTCTCAATACACTTGTCATCACAATCCTCCCTGACACTTGTCATCAGTATGCTCCTTGAACCCTGTCATGACAAGGCTCCATGCATTTTCCATCACAATGATCCATGCCCTTTTCATCACAATGCTCCAAGAAGACTTTAATCACAATGCTCCATGCCCTTGTTATCACAAAGCTCAATGACACATGTCATCAGAATGCTCCATGATCTTCTCATCACCATGATCCATGCCCTTGTCATCACAATGCTCAAAGACCCCTGTAATCACAATGCTCCATGCCCCTTTTCAACAGAATGCTCCATGAGACTTCTCATCAAAAGTCTCCTTGGTCTTCTCATCACAATGCTCCAGGACCTTGTCATCACCATGCTCCATTCCCTTGTCATCACAATTCTCCATGACCACTGTCACCACAATACTCCAGGAACATTTTCAGACAAATGCTCCATGACCTTATCATCACAATGCTCCATGACCAATATCATCACAATTCTCCATGACCACTGTCATCACAACACTCCATGACACCTGACAAAACAATGATCCGGGACTCTTGTCATCACAATGCTCCATTGCCTAGTCATCACAGTGTTCCATGACCTTTGTCATCACAATACTCCATGAACATTTTCAGCCCAATGCTCCATGACGCTTGTCATCACAATGATCCATGCCCTTGTCATCCCAATGCTCCATGACCCCTGTATGAACAAGGCTCTGTGACGCTTGTCATCACAGTGCTCCATGACAACTTTCATCAAACTGCTCCATGCCTTTGTCATCAAAATGCTACATGACCCTGTCATAACAATGTTCTATGTGCTTGTCATCACAATACTCCATTACTATTGTCATCAGAATCCTCCATGAACCTTGGTATCACATTGCTTCATGCCCTTGTCATCACAATGCTCCATGCTCCTTGAAATCATAATGATTCATGACCTCTGTCATAACAATGCTCCAAACCCTTGTGATCACAATATTCCATAACACATCTCATCACAATGCCCCATGACGCTCGTCATCACAATTATCCATGGTCTTCTCATCACAATGCTCCATGACCTTTGTCATCACAATGCTCAATACACTTATCATCAAAATGTTCCCTGACACTTGTTGTCTGTATGCTCCTTGAATCCTGTCATGACCAGGCTCCATGCCTTTTTCATCACAATGATCCATGCCCTTTTCATCACAATGCTCCAAGACCCATGTAATCACAATGCTCCATGCCCTTGTCATCACAAAGCTCAATGATGCATGCCATCAGAATGCACCTTGGTCTTCTCCTCACAATGTTTCATGCCCTTGTCATCACAATGTTCAAACACCCTGTATTCACAATGCTCCATGCCCATTTTCATCAGTATGCTCCATGAGACTTGTCATCACAAGGCTCCATGATTTCCTCATCACAATGCTCCAGGACCTTGTCATCACAATGCTTCACGACCATGTTATGAAAATTTTCAATGGCCCTTGTCATCATAATGCTCCAAGCCCCAGTCATCACAATGCTCCATTATATTTGTCATCACAATACTCCATTACATTTGGAATCACAATTATCAATGCCATTGTCATCGCAATCTACCATGACATATGTCATCACAATGCTCCCTGACACCTGCCTTCACAATACTCCATGACCTTCTCATCACAATGCTGCATGCCCTTGTCATCACAATGCACCATGCACACTGTCATCACAGTAATCTATGAAACTTGTCAGACCAATGCTCCATGAACCCTGTCATCACAATGCTCCGTGACACCAATCATCACAATTCTTCATAACGTTTGTCATCACAATGGTCCATGCCCACATCATCACAAGGCTCTGTGACCATTGTAACCACAATGCTCCATGAAATTTTCATCACAATTCTCTGTGACCCTTGTCATCACAATGCTCCATGACCATTGTCATCACAATGTGTCATGCGCATTTCATCACAACGGTCCACAATCTTGTCATTGCAGTGCTCCATAAACGTAGTAATCACAATGGTCCATGCACTTCTCATCAAAATGCTCTCTTAACAGAGATATCACAATGTTCCATCACTAGTCATCACAATACTCCCTCACCCCTGTAATCACAATGTTCCATGACCCTGTCATCACAATGCTACATCCCCTTATCATCACAATGTTCCATGACCCCTGACATCACTCTATTCCATAAGCCCTGTCATCAGAAAACTCCATGAACCTTTTCATCCCAAAGCTTCATGACCACTGACGTCACAATGTTCTATAAGCCCTGCCATCAAAAGGTTCCATTACAGTTTGTATCAAATTGCTGCATGACTCGGTCATCAAAATACTCCCTGCCCTTCTCATCACAATGCACCATGCCCTTGTCATCAAAATGCTCCATGAGTTGTCATCACAAAGCTCCATGACCCTTGGCATCACAGTGCTCCATGTCATTGTCATCACAATGCTCCATGAACCCTCTCATCACAATGCTCCATGCCCTTTTCATTACAATCCTGAATGACCCATGTATCATAGTGTTCCGTACCCTTGTCATCACAATGCTCCATGCCCACTCTCATCACAATAATCCATGAAATATTTCAGACCAATGTCCCATGCCCTCCTCATCACAATGCTCCATTACCTCTATCATAACATTGCACCATGACCACTGCCATCACAATGTTCCACGTCCTAGTCATCACAATGTTCCATGACACTTGTCATCACAGTGCTGAAGACCCCTGTAATCACAATGCTCCATGCCCTTGTCATCACAAAGCTCCATGACGCATGTCATCAGAATGTTCCATGGCTTTCTCATCACAATGCTCCATGCCCTTGTCATCAGAATGCTCCAAGACCCCTGTAAACGCAATGCTCCATGCCCGTTTTCATCTCAATTATCCATGAACACTGTCATCACAATGCACCATGCCCATCATCATAATTCTTCATGTGATTGTCATCACAATGAAATCAAAATGCTCCATGACCTCTGTCATAACAATGCTCCAAACCCTTGTGATCACAATATTCCATAACACTTGCCATGACAATGCCCCATGACGCTCGTCATCACCGTTATCCATGGACTTCTCATCATAATGCTCAATGAACTTTGTCATCATTATGCTCAATACATTTGTCATCAAAATGTTCCCTGACACTTGCTGTCTGTATGCTCCTTGAACCCTGTCATGACAAGTCTCCATTCATTTTTTCATCACAATGATCCATGCCCTTGTCCTCACAATGTGCCAAGACCCCTGTAATCACAATGCTCCTTGCCACTTTTCATCACTATGCTCCATGAGACTTGTCAGCACAAGGCTCCATGATTTTCTCATCACAATATTCCAGGACCAGGTCATCACAATACTTCACGACATTTTCATGAAAATTCTCAAAGGCCCTTGTCATCATAATGCTCCAAGCCCTAGTCATCACAATGCTCCATTATATTTATCATCACAATCCTCCATTAAATTTGGCATCACAATACTCACTGCCATGGTCATCGCAATGGACCATGACATATGTCATCACAATGCTCCCTGACACCTGTCTTCTCCATACTCCATGACCTTCTCTTTACAATGATCCATGCCCTTGTCATGACAATGCTCCATGACTTGTCATCACAAAGCTCCATGACCCATGACCCATGTAACTCACTGTTCTGTGCCCTCATCATCACAATGTTCCATGCCCACTCTCATCACAATAATTCATAAAATATTTCAGAGCAATGCTCCATGCCCTTCTCATCAAAATGCTCCATTACCCCTGTCATAACAATGCTCCATGACCCCTGCCATCACAATGTTACACGGCCTTGTCATCACAAGGCTCCATGACACTTGTCATCTCAATGATCAAGTCCCCTGTAATCTCAATGCTCCATGCCCTTGTCATCACAAACCTCAATGACGCATGTCATCAGAATGTTCCATAGCCTTCACATCACAATGCTCAATGCCCTTGTCATCACAATGCTCCAAGACCCCTGTAATCACAATACTCCTTGCCCCTTTTCATCTCAATGCTCCATGAACACGGTCATCACCATGTATCATGCCCAATATCATAATGCTTCATGCTATTGTCATCACAATGAAATCAAAATGCTCCATGACCTCTGTCATCATAATGCTCCGAACCCTTGTGATCACAATGTTATATAACACTTATCATCACAACACCCCATGATGCTCATCATCACCATTATCCATGGTTTACTCATCACAATGCTCCATGACCTTTGTCATCACAATGCTCAATACACTTGTCATCACAATGCTCCCTGACACTACTCGTCAGTATGCTCCTTGAACCCTGTCATGACAAGGCTCCATGCCTTTTTCATCACAATGATCCATGCTCTTTTCATCACAATGCTCCAAGACCCCTGTAATCGCAATGCTCCATGCCCTTGTCATCACAAAGCTGCATGACGCATGTCATCAGAATGCTCCATGGCCTTCTCATCACCATGATCCATGCCCTTGTAATCAGAATGCTCCAAAACCGCTGTAATCACAATGCTCCATGCCCCTTTTCAACCGAATGCTCCATGAGATTTCTCATCAAAAGTCTCCATGGTCTTCTCATCACAGTGCTCCAGGACCTTGTCATCACCATGCTTCATTCCGTTGTCATCGCAATGCTACATGACCACTGTCATCACAATACTCCATGAATATTTGCAGCCAAGTGCTCCATGACCTTATCATCACAATGCTCCATGACCAATATCATCACTATTCTCCATGACCTCAGTCATCACAACAGTCCATGACACATGACAACACAATGATCAGGGGCTCTTATCGTCCCAAAGCTCCATTCCCTTGACATCACAATGCTCCATGACCCCTGTCTTCAAAATACTCCATGAACATTTTCAGCCCAATGCTCCGTGACCCCTGCCATCACAGTGTTCAATGGCCTTGTCATCAGAAGGTTACATGACACTTGTCATCACAATGCTTAAGACACCTGTAATTGCAATGTTCCATGCCCTTGTCATCCCCATGCTCCATGACCCCTGTATTCACAATGCTCCAAGACGCTTGACATCACAGTGCTCCGTGACACCTGTCATCACAAGGTTCCATGCCTTTGTCAGTAAAATGCTATATGACCTTCTAATTACAATGCTCTATGTTCTTGTCATCAAAATACTCCATTACAATTGTCATCACAACGCTCCATGATGCCTGTCATCACAATACACCATGCCCTTTTCATCACAATGCTCCATGACCTTTGTCATCACAATTCTCAATACACTTGTCATCACAATGGTCCCTGACACTTGTCGTCAGAATGCTCCTTGAACCCTGTCACAAAAAGACTCCATGCATTTTTCATCACAATGCCCCATGCCGTTTTCATCACAATGTTCCATGCCATTGTCATCAAAATACTCCACAAGCTTTTCATCAGAATGTCCATGACCCTTGTCATCACAAATCTCCATGCACATGTCAGCAAAATGCCCCCTGACCCTTGTCATCACAATGCTCAAAGAAATTGTCATGACAGTGCTACATTACATTTGCCATCAGAATTCTCCATGACACTTGGCATCACAATGCTCCATGCCACTGTCATCACAATGGGCCATTACATATGTCATCACAATCCTCCCTGACATCTCTCTTCACAATACTGCATGACCTGTTCATCACAATGCTCCATGCCCTTGTCATCACAATGCGTCATTCATAATGTCATCACATTAATCCATGAAACTTATTAGACAGTGTTCCATGCCCTTATCATCACAATGCTCCATGCCCTTGTTATCACAATGCTCCATGACCCCTGTCATCACAATGCTCCATGACTCCAGTCATCACAATGCTTCATGACATTTGTCGTCACAAAGATCCATGACCCTTGTCATCACAATGGTCCATATCATTGTCATCAAAATGCTCCATGAACACTCTCATCACATTGCTCCATGCCCTTGTCATCACAAAGATCCATGACATATGTCATCAGAATGCTCCATGGCTTTCTCATCACAGTGCTCCATTACACCTGTCATAAGAATGCTCCATGACCCTTGTCATCACGATGTTCCATGGCCTTGTCATCACAAGGCCCCATGACCCTTCTCATCACAGTGCTCCAAGACCCATGCTATCACAATGCTCCATGCCCCTTTTCATCTAAATGATCCATGAACCCAGTCATCACAAAGTTCCAAACCCTTGTGATCACAATATTCCATAACTCTTGTCATCAAAATGCCACATGATGATTGTCATCACAGTTATCCATGGTCTTCTCATCACAATGATCATGACTTTTGTCATCACAGTGCTCAATACACTTGTCATCAAAATGCTCCCTGACACTTGTTGTCTGTATGCTCCTTGAACCCTGTCATGACAAGGCTCCATGCCTTTTTCATCAAAATGATCCATGCCTTTTTCATCACAGTGCTCTAAGACCACTGTAATCATAATTCTCCATGCCCTTGTCATCACAAAGCTCAATGACACATATCATTAGAATGCTGCTTGGCCTTCTACTCACAATGCTCCATGCCCTTGTCATCACAATGTTCCAAGACCCCTTTTATCACAATGCTCCGTGACGCTTGTCATCACAGTGCTCCATGACACCTGTCATCACAATGCTCCATGGTTTTCTCATCACAATGCTCCAGGACCTTGTCATCAAAATGCTTCACGACCTTGTCATGAAAATACTCAATGGCCTTTGTCATCATAAAGTTTCAAGCCCTAGTCATCACAATGCTCCATTATATTTGTCATGACAATCCTCCATTATATTTGAAATCACAATGCTCCCTTCCATTGTCATCGCAATGGACCATGACATTTGTCATCACAATGCTCCCTGACACCTCTCTTCACAATACTCCATGACTTTCTCATCACAATGCTCCATGCATTTGTCATCACAATGCTCCATGACCTTGTCATCAGAATGCTCCATGCCCTTGTTATCACAATGCTCCATGACCCCTGTCACCACAATGCTCCGTGACTCCAGGCATCACAATGCTTCATGACCTTTGTCATCACAGTGGTCCATGCCTTCGTCATCAACAGGCTCTGTGACGTTTTTAACCACAATGCTCCATGAAATTTTCATCACAATGCTGCTTGACCCTTGTCATCACAATGCTTTATGCCTTTCTCAACACAATGATCCATGACGCATGTTATCACAATCGTCCCTGCGCTTGTCAGCACAATGCTCCATGACACATGTCATTATAATGCGCCATGTGCTTGTCATCACATTGCTGCAAAATCTTGTCATCACAATGCTCCATACACATTGTCATCACAATTCTCAGTGCACTTCTCATCTAAATGCTCTCTCACCACTCATATCACAATGTTACATCACTATTCATCACAATACTCCCTTACCACTGTCGTCACAATGTTCCGTGACTCCTGTTATCACAATGGTACATGCAATTATCATCACAATGTTCGATGACCCATGACATCACAATGTTCCATAACCACTGTCATCAAAATGCTCCAAATCCCTTTTCATCAAAATGCTTCATGACCCCAGACATCACAATTTTCCATAACCACTGTCATCAAAATATTCCATGACACTTTTCAACAAATTGCTCCATGACCTTGTCATCACAATGCTCCCTGCCCTTCTCATCACAATGCACAACGCCTTTGTCATCAAAATGCACCATGACATTTGTCATCACAAAGAACCATGACCCTTGGCATCACAAGGCTCCATGTCATTGTCATCACAGTGCTCCATGAATGCTCTCATCACATTGCTCCATGCACTTCTCATCACAAAGCTCCATGACACATGTCATCAGAATGCTCCATGGCCTTCTCAACACAGTGCCCCATTACACCTGTCATAAGAATGCTCCATGACCCCTGCCATTACGATGTTCCATGGTTTTGTCATCACAAGTCCCCATGTCCCCTTTCATCACAATGCTCCAAAACCCATGTTATCACAATGATCCATGCCACTTTTCATCTAAATGATCCATGAACCCTGTCATCATAATGTTCCAAACCCTTGTAATCACTATATTCCATAACTCTTGTCATCACAATTCCCCATGACGCTCGTCATCACAATTATCCATGGTCTTCTCATCACAATGCTCCATGACCTTTGTCATCACAAAGCTCAATACACTTGTCATCAAAAAGCTCCCTGACTCTTGTTGTCTGTATGCTCCTTGAACCCTGTCATGACAAGGTTCCATGCCTTTTTCATTACAGTGTTCCAAGCCTTTTTCATCACAATGCTCTAAGACCCCTGTAATCATAATTATCCATGCCCTTGTCATCACAAAACTCAATGACGCATATCATTAGAATGCTCCTTGGTCTTCTCCTCACAATGCTCCATGCCCTTGTCATCCCAATGCTCCATGACCCCTGTATTCACAGTGCTCCGTGACGCTTGTCATCACTGTGCTCCATGACACCTGTCATCACAATGCTCCATGCCTTTGTCAGCAAAATGCTACATGACCTTGTCATTACAATGTTCTATGCCCTTGTCATCACAATTCTCAATACACTTGTCATCAAAATGCTCCCTGACACTTGTCGTCAAAATGCTCCTTGAACCCTGTCACGAAAAGGCTCCATGCCTTCTTCAACACAATGCCCCATGCCATTTTCATCACAATGCTTCATGCCTTTGTCATCAAAATACTCCACAAGCTTGTCATCATAATGCTCCAAGAACCTTGTCATCACAATTCTCCATGCACTTGTCAGCACAATGCTCACTCACCCTTCTCATCACAATGCCCCAAGCCATTGTCATCACAATGCTCCATTACCTTTGTCATCAGAATGCTCCATGGCATTCTCATTCACGATGCTCCATGCCCTTGGCATCACAATGCTCCAAGACTCTTGTAATCACACTGCTCCATGCCCCTTTTCATCTCAATGTTCCATGAACCCTGTCATCAAAATGCACCATGCCCATCATCAGAATGATTCATGCTACTATCTTCACAATGAAATCAAAATGCTCCATGACCTCTGTCATCACAATGCTCCAAATCCTTGTGATCAAAATGTTCCATAACACTTATCATCACAACGCCCCATGACGCTTGTCATGACAGTTATCCATGGCCTTCTCATCACAATGCTCCATGCCCTTGCCATCACAATGCTCCATTTCACCTGTCATAAAAATGCTCCATGACCCCGGCCATCACGATGTTCCTTGGCCCTTTCATCACAAGGCTCCATGACCCTTCTCATCACAATGCTCCAAAACCCCTGTAATCACAATGCTCCATGCCCCTTTTCATCTCAGTGATCCATGAACCTGTCATCACAATGCACCATGTCCATCATCATAATGCTTCATGCTATTGTCATCACAATGAAATCAAATTTCTCCATGACCTCTGTCATAACAATGCTCCAAACCCTTGTGATCACAATATTCCATAACACTTGTCCTCACAAAGCCCCATGAGGCTCGTCATCACAATTACCCATGGTTTTCTCATCACAATGCTCGATGACCATTTTCATCACAATGCTCAATACACTTGTCATCAAAATGCTCCCTCACACTTGTTGTCTGTATGCTCCTTGATCCCTGACATGACAAGGCTCCTTGCCATTTTCATCACAATGATATATGCCCCTTTCATCACAATGCTCCAAGACCACTGTAATCACAATGCTCCATGCCCTTCTCATCAGTAAGCTCAATGACACATGTCATCAGAATGCTCCTTTGGCTTCTCCTCACAATGCTCCATGCCCTTTTCATTAGAATGTTTCAAGACCCCTGTAATCACAATTCACCATGCCCCTTTTCATCAGAATTCTCCATGAGACTTGTCATCACAAGGCTCCATGGACTTCTCATCACAATGCTCCAGGACCTTGTCATCACAATTCTCCATTCCCTTGTCATCACAATGCTCCATGAACTCTGTCATCACAATATTCCATTAACATTTTCAGCCCAGTGCTTCATACACTTGTCATCACAATGATCCATGCCCTTGTTATCACAATGCTCCATGACCCCTGTCATCACAATGCACCGTGACTCCAATCACCACAGTGTTTCATGACCTTTGTCATCACAATGATCCATGCCGTCATCATCAACAGTCTGTGTTACGTATTTAACCACAATGCTCCGTGAACTTTTCATCACAATGCTCTTTGACCCTTGTCATCAGAATGCTCTATGCCTTTCTCAGCACAATGCTCCATGACCCTTGTCATCACAATGCTCCATGTGCTTGTCAGCACAATGCTCCATGACCTTGTCATCACAATGCTCCATGACCCTTGTCATCACAATGCTCCATGACTCCAGTCATCAGAATGCTTCATAACATTTGTCATCACAATGGACCTTGCCTGTGTCATCACAAGGCTCTGTGACTTTGTAACCACAATGCTCCATGAACTTTGCATCACAATGCTCCGTTACCCTTGTCAGCACAATGCTCCATGCCTTTGTCAAAACAATGCTCCATGACCCTTGTCATCACAATGTGCCACACGGTTTTCATCACAAAGGTCCACAACCTTGTCATCGCAATGCTCCATAAACCTTGTAATCACAATGCTCCATGCACTTCTCATCAGAATGCTCTCTCACCACTGATATCACAATGTTCCATCACTAGTCATCACAATACTCCCTCACCCCTGTAATCACAATGTTCCATGACCCCTGTCTTCACAATGCTACATACCCTTATCTTCACAAAGTTCCTTGACCCCTGTCATCAAAATGCTCCATGACCCTTTTCATCCCAAAGCTCCAGGACCCCTGACATCTCAATGATCTATAACACCTGTCAGCAAAATATTCCATTACACATTTCATCATATTGCTCCGTGACCCTGGCATCAAAATTCTCCCTGCACTTATCATCACAAAGCACCACGCACTTGTCTTAAAAATGCTCCTTGACCCTTGTCATCACATATCTCCATGACCCTTGGCATCACAGTGCTCAATGTCATTGTCATCACAATGCTCCGTGAAACCTCTCATGACATTGCTCCATGCCCTTCTCATCACAAAGCTCCATGCCCTTGTCATCACAAAAGTCCATGACCACTGACATCACAATGTTCCATAAACCTGTCATCAAAATACTCCATGACCCTTTTCATCAAATTGCTCCATGACCCTGTCATCACAATGCTCCCTTCCCTTCTCATCACAATGCACCATGCCCTTGTCATCAAAATGCTCCATGACCTTTGTCATCACAAAGCTCCATGACACTTGGCATCTCAATTCTCCATGCCATTGTCATCACAATGCTCCATGGACCCTCTCATCACATTGTTCCATGCCCTTCTCATCACAAAACTCCATGACGCTTGTCATCACAATGCTCGATCCCATACTAATCAAAATGCTCCATGCCCTTGTCATTACAATCCTCCATGACCCATGTATCACAGTGTTCCGGGTTCTTGTCATCACAATGCTCCATGCTCACTCTCATCACAATAATCCATGAAACATTTCAGACCAATGCTCCATTCCCTTCTCATCACAATGCTTCATTACACCTGTCATAACAATGCTCCATGACCCCTGCCATCACAATGTTCCACGGCCTTGTCATCACAAGGCTCCATGACCCTTGTCATCACAATGCTCCAAGACCCATATAATCACAATGCTCCATCCCCTTGTCATCACAAACCTCCATGAAGCATGTCATCAGAAGGTTCCATGGAATTCTCATCACAATGATCCATGCCATTGTCATCACAATGCTTCAGGACCCCTGTAATCACAATGCTACATGCCCCTTTTCATCTCAATGCTCCATGATCCCTGTCATCAAAATGCACCATGCCCATCATCATAATGCTTCAGGCTATTGTCATCACAATGAAATCAAAATATTCGATGATCTCTCTCATCACAATGCTCCAAATCCTTGTGATCAAAATGTTCCATAACACTTATCATCCCAACGCCCCATTACGCTCATCATCACAATTATCCATGGTCTTCTCATCACAATGCTCCATGACCTTTGTCATCACAATGCTCTATACACTTGTCATCACAATGCTCCCTGACACTTGTCATCAGTATGCTCCTTGAAACCTGTCATGACAAGGCTCCATACCATTTTCATAACAATGATCCATGCCAATTTCATCACAATGCTCCAAGACCCCTGTAATCACAATAATCCTTGCCCCTTTTCATCAGAATATTCCATGAGACTTGTCATTACAAGGCTCCATGGTCTTCTCATCACAATGCTCGAAGACCTTTTCATCACAGTGCTCCATTCCCTTGTCATCTCAATGCTCCATGACCCCTGTCCACACAATACTTCCTGAACAATTTCAGCCCAATTCTCCAGGAACTTCTCAGCCCAATGCTTCATGATCCATATCATCACAATGCTCCATGAACTCTGTCATCACAATGGTCCATGACCCCTGACAACACAATGATCCGGGACAGTTGTCATCACAGTGCTCCATTCCCTTGTCATCACAATGCTCTATGAACATTTTCAGCCCAATGTTCCATGATACTTGTCATCACAATGATCCATATCCTTGTGATCCCAATGCTCCTTGACCCCTATAATCACAATGATCCGTCACGCTTGTCATCACAATGCTCCATGACCCTTATCATCACAATGCTCCATGCCTCTGTCAGCAAAATGCTACATGTCCTTTTCATCACAATTCTCCATTTGCTTGTCATCACAATACTCCCTTACCATTGTCATAACAATCCTCCATGAACCTTGTGATCACATTGCTTCATGTCCTTGTCATCACAATGCTCCATGCTCCTTGAAAAAAAAAAAAAGATCCATGACTTCTGTCATCACAATGCTGCAAACACTTGTGATCACATTGTTCCATAACACTTGTCATCACAACGCTCCATGATGCCTGTCATCACAATACTCCATGCCCTTCTCATCAAAATGCTCCATGATATTTGTCATCACAATTCTCAATACACTTGTCATCACAATGCTCCCTGACACTTGTCAGAATGCTCCTTGAATCCTGTCATGAAAAGGCTCCATGCCTTTTTCATCACAATGCTCCATGCCCTTTTCATCACAGTGCTCCATGCCATTGTCATCACAATACACCACAAGCTTGTCATCAGAATGCTCCATGACCTTTGTCATCACAATTCTCCATGCACTTTTCAGCACAATGCTCCCTGACCCTTGTGATCACAATGCTCCAAGCCATTGTCATCACAATGCTCCATACCCCTTTTGATTACTGTGCTCCATGACGCTCGTCATCACAGTTATCCATGGTGTTCTCATCAAAATTCTCCACGCCCTTGTCATCAAAATTCTCTATGACCCTTGTCATCACAATGCTCCATGGCCACTGTCATCACAATGCTCCATTCCCCTTGTCATTACAGTGCTCCATGACGCTCGTCATCACAATTATCCATGGTCTTCTCATCACAATGCTCCACGGTCTTGCCATCACAATGCTCCATGCACTGGTCATCACAATGCTCCATGACCCTTGTCATCAGAATTCTCCACGTCCTTGGCATCACTATGCACCATGACACTTCTCATCACCGTGTTCCATGCTTTGTCATCACAATTCTCTATGCACTTCTCATCGCAATGCTCCATGACCCCGGTCATAGCAAGCTCCATGTGCTTGTCATCACAATGCTTCATGAACTTGTCCTCAAAATTCTCAATGACACTTTTCATCACAATGCTCCATGCCCTTGTCATCACAATGCTCTATGCCCCTTTTCATCAGAATGCTCCATGAGACTTGTCATCACAAGGCTCCATGGTCTTCTCATCACAATGCTCCAGTACCTTTTCGTCACAATGCTCCATGACCCCTGTCATCACAATACTCCATGAACATTTTCAGCCCAATGCTCCATGACGTTCTCATGACAATGCTCCATGACCACTGTCATCACAGTGCTCCATGAACCCTGACAACACAGTGATCCGGGACTCTTGCCATCAAAGTGCTCCATGCTCTTGTCATCCCAATGCTCCATGAACCCTGTAATCACAATGCTCCTTGACGCTTGTCATCACAGTGGTCCATGAACCTTGTCATCACAATGCTCCATGCCTTTGTCAGCAATATGCTACATAATCTTGTCATCACAATGCTCAATGCGCTTGTCATCACAATCCTCCATGACCCATGGGATCACATTGCTTCAAGCCCTTGTCATCTCTCTCTTGCCTTTCTGGTTTTTACAGATTTTCGGATGTCCTTTTTGACTGGTCGGAAGTGACAATTCTTTGTCGAGTGGATTTGCATTGCACGGTTGCTTGATTGGCCAAAAAGGGCCTATGCCTTTTCTCCTGAATATATTCAGGAGAAAAGGCATACGCTGTTTTTGGCCAAGTGCATCATTGTCGAAGTTGTGATGTTTTTCTTGTGCTTTAAAGGCGATTCCTATTTACCTCTTGAAATACGTTTTGTGCAATTCTGCCTCATTTTCAAGTCTGCTTCGTTGCCTTCCCTCAAAAGATTTTTGGAAGAGAGTAGTCCTTTATACATCTGCAGGTTTGTGAATTGCTTTGCCCCTGAGCTCCAATTTTCAAATCCCATTTTTGGGAGCTGACCACAAATCCACAGTTTTGCTTCAGGACGTATACTGGTTCCAGGGGTGGCTATTCTGGTTCCCTGTGGGTGGCTGAAGCTTTGGTTAATTCTTCTTCCTGACGAGAAATTATAGTGACATGTGCCTGTCCAAATGCCTAACAACTACCCTCTCCTTGGTTCTCCCTATTCCCTTTCATTCTCTGCACAATTAGCAAACTGTGCGAACCAGGAGGTTTTAGGGGCTGACTCTTCTAAGTTGGGAGATTGATAGTAAAGCAGTTGGAATGCCAAACTGCAGCACAAGGAGAGGAAAAATTAGGAGACTTTCAGAAACCTTTCGCCATCACAGGGTGTCCATTCTCTAGGTTTCCCATACATGTTATAACAGTAGTGATCTACCTGGAGATTTAGGACCATTGGAATGGTGGCATGCATTACTACTTTAAAGGGTCTGAATTTTCTCTCCCAATCTCACCAGTCCTCTCAGTCCCAAGTGTCCAACCTTATGTCTCATCCAGATGTATTTGCAGGTAGGGTCATTCCAGGTTTCATCAGAACCCCTGAAGGAATTGTGTAAGAATTTCGCTGTTTTTTTGTTTTGTTTTTGAAATTCATTTTTATAATGAGGTTGAGCTGATTTTCACTGACCTGTTTATGCCGGTCTAGACACACTTGATTCCCTTACAAAGGCATATCAATACATAGGTTTTAAGATTCTTACTAATCAGATATATTCCTCTGTGGGGAATAGGGGTTTTGAGCCCCGTTCACTGAGGAAGGCGTAGGTCTTGTCTATTCTGTATTTGGTTTATGGAATGGTACCTGCGCTAATATCAAACTCTGGTTTTATGCATCACCCCAACTCCCCTTTCCCGTTAAGCAGGCATAAAAGTGTTCTCTAAATGTGAGACGCTGCTCACTTTCCTAATTCAGTTCATGTGTTGTGATGTTGACATTCCCTCTGTAAGTGATATCTTATGATAAGATTCTTTTTCTGTGTGACTAATTTCCCTTAGAATCATCATACCTAAATCCACTCATTATGCTGCTACTGGCCTTATGACATTGATTTCCTGTTTGAGTGATATTCCGTTGTACAAATTACCACAAGTTCTTTATGCATTTCTCTTTTTCCTGGGATATTTTAAGTGTACCTAAGTTGAGGTTCTTTTATGCAGAGCAGCCCGAAACTTTGGGGTGCCTGTGTCTTGTTGATATTTAGTCTTCCCAAGTTATATGCCCATGAGTTGAAGTCCCCTTTGCTCAGGGTCTTTGTATTTTAGATGTTTTAGGAAACAGCATACACTTCTTCAGAATGCCTCCTGGATATTTATACCCCACCCATCAGTGTGACTAGTCTCCCTGTTTTCCATGGCCTCTCCTGCATTTCTGGTTTGTACACATTTTTTGGATGGCCTTTCTGAGCAGTGGAAATTGAGACTTCTTTGTTGTGCAGAATTGCATTTCTCTCTTGCTTGGTTGACTAAAAACTCTGTATGTGTTTTTTTCCTGAAGGTATTCACGAAAAAAACGCATACATTCTTTTGCTCTACTGCATCATTTTAGAAATTCTGCTGCTTTTCATATGCTTTAAATGTGAGTACAATCTACCTTTTGAAATCTGTTTCCTGCAATTCTGCCTCTCATTCAGATCCTCTTCGTTGCCTTACCTGAATATATTTTTGGACGTTGGTTATCATTTATATCTTTGCAGGTCTTTGAATTGTCTGCTCCTGAGCTCCATTTTGCAACTCACATTTTTTATGAGCTGGCCGCCAAACCATTGGATTGCTTCCGGCCCTATTCTGATACTGGGGAGGCAGGCTGAGCCTTTGGTTAATTCTTCTTCCTAATGGGAAATTAGAGTTACATGTGCCTGTCAAAACTCCTACAGCTAATCTCTCATTGGTTCCTCCTCTTCTCATTTATCCTCTGCACAAATTGCAAACTGTGTGAAACAGGAGGTTAAAAGTGCTGTTTCTCCAAGTGGGGAGATTGTTAGTAATGTGGCTGGAAGGGCAAACCCCAGCACCAGGAGATCAAAAATGAGGTGCATTTTAGACATCTTTCCTGAGCACACGGTGTACATTCATCTCGGTTTCCCAGGCATGTTTTCGCTGTCAGAAGATTCCCTTGAACCTGCAGATTTGGGACCCATGGAATGGGTACCAGGCAGTATTACTTTAAAAGGTCTGCATTTCCTCAACTAGCCTCTCTAACATCTCTTAGCATGCATAGCTTCCAGCCTTATATATTATCCTGCTGTTTGTCTACATGTGTTCAATCCATGTTACATCGTACCCCTTCAACAAAAGTTGTAAGAATTTTTGTCTGTCTCACTTTTTTTATAAATATTTTTAAATTTATTTTTATATTGGGTACAGCTGATTTTCAAAGCTCTGTTTTTTGCTGCTGTACATCCACTTGATTCATGTACTGTGAGACAACAATAAATTCTTTTTCAGATGCTTACCGGTCATATGTATTATTTTCCAGTGACTTGAGTGGGCTGAGTGCAGTTCTTTGAGGTACCGTGTAGCCCTTGTCAGTTATTCAATTTGGTACTAGGAATGGTATCTTTGCTAATTTCAACATCCTGGAAAATACCTCACCATTCCCCACCTTTCCCATTTAGCAGCCTTATGTCTATTTTCTAGATATTTGACTATGTTTCTGATTTGTAGTTTATTTCATGTGTAGCCATTTGTGATTCCACCTTTAAGTGACATCTTATGATATGTGTTTTTTTCTTTCTGACATATGTCACGTAGAATGATCGTATGTAACTCCTGCAGAGTTGTTACAACTGGCCTTACTTCATTGATTTCTGGATGAGTAATAGTCCACTCTACATAAGTACCCTATCTCTTTTATCCATTTTATCCTTCCAGGGACATTTAGGTTATATCCAAGTGGAGGCCCTTTTTAACACAGAGGTGGTAAAAGTTGGGTGCCTGTTTCCTGTCCATTTTTGTTTTTCCCAAGGAATACGCCCATAAGTGCAAGTGCCCTATGCTCTGTAGCTCATATTTTAGATGTTTTAGCAAACACAATACACTTCTCCAGAGTGTCCGTTGGCAAATTACATTTCCACTATCAGCCTCACAGGGCTCCCTTTTCTCCTCGCCCTGTCCTGCATTTCTGGTGTTTACACTTTATGTGGATGGCCCTTCTGACAGATGTGAAGTGATACATTTTGTAGTATTGATTTCCAGTGCCCACCTGTTTGGTTGGATCAAAAGTGTGTATGGCCTTTACTTGAATATATTCAGAAAAAATGCATACGCCCTTTTGGGCCAACTGCATCATTGGCGATGTTCAGCCCCTTTTCTTGTGCTTTAATGGGGAGTCCATTCTACCTCTTCAAATCTGTTTCCTGCCTCTCTCCCTTGCTTACAAGTCCTTTTCTGTGACTTACATCAAGTCGTTTTTCGACAATAGATATTTTCATCTCTGCAGTTTCATGAATTTCAGTGACCCTGAGTTCCATTTTTCAACTTGTGTTTTTGGAAACTGGACACAAAACAGCGGGATTTCCTCTAGCCCTATTCTGTTTCTGTGGGCAATTCTAGCCTTTGATGAATTTGTCTTCTGGATTTGAAATGAGAGTGGCATGTGCCTGTCCGAACACCTAAGACTTGTCTCTAAATTTTTCTCATCCTTCTGCTTCATTCTCTGGACAAATTCCAAACTGTGTGCAACATGATGTTGACGGTGCTGATATCCCCAAGTGAGGAGATTGTTAAGAAAGATGCTGGAGGGGTGAACCCGAGCACCAGGCGATGAGGAGATGAGGTGCCTTTTCCAAACTCTTTCCGATAAAACGGTGTACCATCCTCTAGGTGTGACAGGCATGTTTTGGCTGTAGGAAGGGTCTCGTGCATGTAAGGAGAACACCAGGGATTATTCCAAATCAGTGCCTCCCCGAACCACAAACTGGGGAATTTTTAAGCTATGGCTACACGTATGTCCATTAAGGGCTTTGTGAAATAGGCAGAGCCCAAACTTTAGATGATTGAAATCTTCAGGGTCAGAAGTGTTCACCATCGGCCTTGCTTAGGTTACATTTTATCTGTCATTGATAGATGATGTCAATAAAAGTATCGATTATTTTTCAGATTATTTCCTCTTATAGGTTATTGCAAAATATTCAGTGTAGTTCCCTGTGCTATACAGTAGTTCCTTGTTGATGATCTATTTTATACATAGCAGTGTGTATGTGTTAATCCCAAACTGTTAATTCATCCCTTCTCCTACCTTTCCCCTTTGGTAATAATAAATTATAAGATTTTATACTTCTCAGAAATGGGGGAGCTGAAAGAGAGGTATCATTTTCAATGGAAAAGCATTCAAAACAAGATTGAAGCTTCAGCCAAGAGTATTCGGTGTACATCCATGGAAATAAATCAGTTCATTTCTCTAATGTTGACCTGACAAATAAGACAGACACCTTCACTGAACTTGCTTATAGGAAAGTGATGGAAGTATCAAATATAAGACTTAGAAACATCTTATTTTACCAGAGAATTATACACTGCTCTATGTTAACTACAGTTTGGCTCACACATCTGTTCATTGAAGTTACAATGTTCTCAATTTCTGTTACTGATCCTCCAGAGTGGACCCCAACTGGAGTCCCCATGCACAGTATCATTAGAGCCAACAGATCAAGACTGAGTTTGGTTCAGAAGCAAAGGAAACATTACTTTGAAAACAGAATGGAGAGGTGTGAGCGAGCACTCCCCCACAGGCTGTGGGCTGGGCTGCTGTGTAGGGATCCCTGCAGCGTCAGTGGGAGGGAAGGGATGGAGCTCTCGAGGGTTGGGTTGGCTGCAGCTCAGGCTCTATGCCGCGGAGTCTGCATGGCACCCCGCTAGCTGAGGTATCGTCCCAGCCATTCTGCACTAGGAAATCAGGTCTGAAGTGCCGGGTGTCTGACCTCTGCATGCGGAACCCTAGGAGCACGTGAAATTAGACAAAGCACAAAGGAAAAACAGGTTAGACTTTATTTTATTGCCCAGATTCTCTTTTTATCTCCCAGGAATTTTTAATGAACGTTGCCAGGGACGAACACCTCTTCTGCTTTTTATTCCGTTCCTCATTCTTGGGGTGTTGAGGGTGCAGACCCCTCTTTTGTAACTGCTTCATGCTGTGGTGGGAGCCCTGATACCTGGGGGGAGGGGCAAAACGTCTCCCCACCAGCCTCCAGGTGAGGTTGATTGTCCCAAGGCCTCCTGCCTCACTTCTCGTCCACCTGACCACCAGCATTGGAAGTGTTATAGATTATAATGACCTTTAAGGGTCCAGGAAAGAGATGTGCAGAGATGCTGCAGTGGCAGGTTTCACCATCCCCACATTTGTTCGGTGACCTTAGGCTGATGGTTTTTGCCAGCCTAGATGCTCTGACCAGTAGTCTGTGCTTTCTTTAATTAGGTCCCTGAATTAATGTACAAACAGCACCATGTGTCAGAGCCCTGCCCGCGCAACTCCCAGACAGTCCAGGGTCAGTGGTGATCCAGGACCATGACGTCCACTGAGTCAACGGCCTTTAGAAGTAGCCAGCAGTCCAGCCAGTCATATTGGCACCATCACCGCGGTGTCCGTAGGGTTTTCTATGGTGAAAGCGTGATATAAGTTTCCCCCGCCAAGCTTATTAGCTCCCCTCTGGGTGCAGTAAGTCCTGCAAGCAGTAGTCTGCTCTTTCGGGGCACAGTCTTGTTGTTTTCTGAGAGAAACTCCAGGTCAAGTGATGGTCACATGAGTCATCTTGGGGGCCCATTGCCCCCGTTTGTCTCTCTGGAGATTGGAGTTGGAGGGCCACCTCACTCGAGGTGAGTGTGTCCACAGAGCGACCCCTGCAACTTCAGGGCATGATGGGTGGTTAGGATCACCACGTGGGGTCCTTTTCCCTTAGGAGGGAGCTGGCCTTGCGGGCTGCTGATTTCCAGCTTTTTAGATACCCCAGTATCCTGGCCTGATGAGTCGGTGGGCAAAGTCCTTGGTGACCATAGTTTATCATACCTGAAGGGCATTCTTGTGTTACTCCATTTCAAGTGGTCCCAGTTTTTGCACTAAGGCTCCAAGGGCGATTACCCTTTGACCGGGTATGTAAAGGTCAAAGGTTTTCGCTAAATTAGCGAGTTCCTGGGCAAGGATCTGAATTTACTGCTCTTTCCATTCTTGAAAGGCTGCTTCTGGATTCTATTCAAAAGGATCATCATCTTTTCGTGTCAGTGTTTCATGTAGAGGCCCAGCTATTAGACTGTAGTTAGGGATCCAGATGCAGAAAACTTTGGCCTCCCCAGGAACCCCTAAGCTGTCTTCTAATTTTAGAAGAGGTAAGGCTGCAAATGGCTTCTTCGCTATCCTGGGATGCGTTTCTCTGAATATCTGTGAGAATGAACCCCAGGCATGTCACCTGAGCCTGGGATATTTGAGCCTTTTTCTTGGACACCTTCTATCCTTTCTTGGCTAGGTAGTTCAGAGGCGTCTTTAGTAGGCCTGGTGATCAGAATGTCATCTGCATATTGAAGGAGGGTTCCCTTTTACAGAGGTAGAACTTTTAGGTCTTTAGAGGACATTTCCCCAATGATGGTGTGGGGATTTTTGAACCATTGGGGCAGGACGGCCCAGCATTATTGCTTTTGTTGCATGTTGTGTCCTTCCACTCACAAGCCAAAAATTCTTGTGACTCTGAGATGAATGGAATACAGAAGAAGGCATCATTGAAGTCTAATACAGAATGCCATGGCCTGGCGGATGGTTGAATGAGCAGCAGGGTGTAGGAAATAGGAGCTACTGGATGTATATCCTCGGTGGCTTCACTGACTCTCCTGATATATTTTACCAGTTCTCCAGCAGCCCATGGGGCTCTCATGGTTAGGCCAATCCCAGGATATGGAGCTCACCTAGGCTGCACCCCCAACCCCACAGCCCACGGGGCTCTCGTGGTCAAGTCCATCCCAGGGTATGGAGCTCACCTGTGCAGCTACCCAGCAGCCCATGGGGCTCTCATAGTCAGGCCCTTCACAGGATACAAAACTCCCCTGGCCAGGTACCCCAGCAGGGCTGGAGACACAGGAACTGTGCACATAGCCCACCTTGAAGAGAACACCCAGCTCACCTGTCGCTCACAGCTGACACAGAACACCTCAGAGCAGGAAGGGAACTAACAAACATCAGCTCTGACAGGTCTGTGACCCTGGCTATCACTCTGTGCAGCCTCTCTCTGCCTGGTCTTCCAGACACTTCCACTGCAGCCAGGGCACCAGGCCTCTGTCTCCACCCACCATCACTCCTCTCCCTGACTCCTGGGTTCCTCTCATTAGGATAGGGTCTTCTTGAAGTTGTCTCCCACTCATGGACAAGATAAAATGATAAGAAAACAAGCCGCAGCTGCAGCCCCTTGTCTAGCCTGACTCTCAAGAGCCCACACCTGTTCCTTAGGCCTGGTCCGTTTAGGAAGGTACATTTTTTGCAAATGTGAGGCCCTGAGGGGTGAGGATTGGCTGATTTGGGCAGCCTGACACTGCCTGCCATCTCCCCCCCAGGTGTGCCTGGGTTGAGGTCAATATAAACACCTCTCCAGTCAGCAAGAGCCCCTGTAGCTGTGCCTGACGCCATATTCTCTGCCCAGTCAGCAGTGTCGGGGCTGGGGTCGTGGGAGGGAGTGGGGGGCCGTGGCTTTGTGGGTGACCCAGTGTGAGTGGGGCTCTGCTGGACTTTCTGTAGGAGTTGCCAGGCAGCCACCTGCTAAAGAAGAGGATGTGTCACCCATACCTGCCGCTGAAATTTCTCCCGAGGCAGAGGTGAGGAAGTAAAAAAGCAGTAGGGGCCGTGGCAGGAGGGGTATCTCAGACAGGGAAATGGAAAACTTCCAGAATAGCATCTGGGGCCAGGACCCTACTGGGTGGCCTGCAGGCACCAAGTCGGCCTGCGTGCTGTCGCTGGTGTGGCTCCACAGCCCTTCCTCTAGGCTGGCAAGTGCTTGTACATATTCAGGTGTTTTACCTGGAATGGGTGGGAAGAGTTCAGCTGCAGCAGGACTGGGGCTCAGCTCACATTTACTCACAGACGCCTCGACACAGTCCCCCAGCTTTGCAATGAGGATGCTCCTTGTGGGAGGGGAGCGCTGCTGACAGCATGGAAGATGATTTCCCACCTCTGACCAACTTAAGAATTTTTTACCAATGGAGCAAGTGCCCTGATACGATTTTCCTCTTTATAACTGGTGGGTTCTGTTTTTTTTTATTTTATTTTTTTCTTTTATTTCTTTTTGGTTCAAGGTAGATTTTATTTATTTCTCTTTTTTTTAATTTGGAGATATAAACATGGAAATAATGCATTAATATAAAGACGTCTATGTGAAGGGAAAAACATTTTTTCTGTTTTATTTTATTAAATTTTATTTATTTTTTTATTTTTTAATGTATTTCTTTTATACAGCAGGATCTTATTGGATATCTATTTTATACATATAAGTGTGCACATGTGAATCCCAGGCTCCCAATTCATCCCACCACCACCCTCACCTGGCGTTCCCACCTTGGTGTCCATATGTTTGTTCTCTAAATCTGTGTCTCTATCTCTGCCCTGCAAACCAGTTCATCTGTACCATTTTTCTAGGTTCCACATATATGCATTAATATACAATATTTGTTTTTCTCTTTCTGACTTACTTCACTCTGTATGACAGTCTCTAGATCCATCAAGGTCTCTACAAATGACCCAATTTCATTCCTATATATGGCTGAGTATTATTCCGTTGTATATATGTACCACATCTTTATCCATTCGTCTGTCTGTGGGCACTTAGGTTGCTTTCATTACCTGGCTATTGTAAATAGTGCTGCAATGAACATTGTGGTGAATGTGTCTTTTTGATTTAAGGTTTTCTCTGGGTATATGCCCAGTAGTGGGATTGCTGGATTATATGGTAATTCTATTTTTAGTTTTTTAAGGAACCTCCATACTGTTCTCCATAGAGACTGTATCAAATTACATTCCCAACAATAGTGGAAGAAGGTTCCTTTTTTCCACACCCTCTCCAGCATTTGTTGTTTGTAGATTTTCTGATGATGCCCATTCTAACAGGTGTGACGTGATACCTCATTTTTGTTTCGATTTCCATTTCTCTAATAATTAGTGATGTTGAGCAGATTTTCATGTGCGTACTGGCGATCTCTATGTCTTCTTGGAAGAAATGTCTATTTAGATCTTCCATATTTGTATTGTGTTGTTTGTTTTATTAATATTGAGCTGCATGAGCTGTTTATATATATTGGAGATTAATCATTTGTCCATTGATTCATTTGCAAATATTTTCTGCCATTCTGAGGGTTGTCTTTTCATCTTGTTTGTAGTTTCCTTTGCTTTGCAAAAGCTTTTACGTTTCATTAGGTCCCATCTGTTTAGTTTTTTTTTTTTATTTCATTACTATAGGAGGTGGATCAGAAAAGATCTTGCTGTGATTTACGTCAGAGTATCCTTCGTAAGTTTTCCTCTCAGAGTTTTATACTGTCTGGTCTTACATTCAGGTCTCTAATCCATTTTGAATATATTTTTTATGTATGGTGTTGGGGAGTGTTCTAATTTCATTCTTTTACATATAGCTGTCCATATTTCCCAGCGCCAATGATTGAAGAAACTGTCTTGTCTCCATTGTATAGTGTTGCCTCCTTTGTCATAGATTAGTTGACCATAGGTGTGTATTTTTATCCTTGTGCTTTTTTTTTCCTTTTATATGTTTATTGGAGTATAATTGCTTTACAATGGAGTGTTCGTGTCTGCTGTATAAAAAAGTGAATCAGCTATACATATTCATATATCAACAGATCCCCTCCCTCTTGCATCTCCCTCCCACACTCCATATCCCACCCCTTTATGTGGTCACAAAGCACCGAGCTAATTCCCTGTTCTATGTGGCTGCTTCCCAGTAGCTATCAATGTTACATTTGGTAATGTATTTATGTCCGTGCCACTCTCTCACTTCGTCCCAGCTTACCCATCCCACTTCTGGTGTCCTCAAGTCCTTTCTGTATATCTGTGTCCTTAATACTGTCCTGCCACTAGGTTCTTCAGAATCTTTTTTTTTCTTCTTTAGATTCCATATATCTCTGTTAACATACAGTATTTTTTTTTCCCTTTCTGACATACTTCACTGTGTAGGACAGATTCTAAGTCCATCCACCTCAGTACAAATAACTCAGTTTTGCTTCTTTTTATGGCTGAGTAATATCTCATTGTATATATGTGCCAGATCTTCTTTATCCATTCATCTGTCAATCGACACTTAGGTTGCTTCCATGTCCTGGCTATTGCAAATAGAGCTGCAATGAACATTTTTGTACAAAACTCTTTTTGAATTATGGTTTTCGCAAGGCAAATGCCCAGTAGTTGGATTGTTGTGTCGTATGGTACTTCTATTGTTAGTTATTTAAAGGAACCTTTGTACTGTTCTCCCTAGTGCCCATATCAATTTACATTCCCACCCACAGTGCAAGTGTGTTCCCTTTTCTCCAATAAAGGCCTCTCCAGCATTTATTGTTTTGTAGATTATTTTGATAATTGCCACTCTGACTGCTGTGAGGTGATACCTCACGGTAGTTTTGATTTGCATTTCTCTAATGATAAATGATGTTCAGCATCCTTTCATGTGTTTCTTGGTAATCTGTATTTCTTCTTTGGAGAAATGTCTATTAGGTCTTCTGCCCGTTTTTGGATTGGGTTGTTTGTTTTTGTGATATTGAGCTACATGAGGTGCTTGTAAAATTTGGAGATTAATCCTTTGTCAATTGCTTTATTTGAAAATATTTTCTCCCTTTCTGAGGGTTGTTTTTGCATCTTGATTATGTTTTCTTGTACTGTGTAAAAGCTTTTAAGTTTCATTAGGTACCATTTGTTGATTTCTGTTTTTATTTCCATTTCTCTAGGAGGTGGGTCAAAAAGGATCTTGCAGTGATTTATATCATAGAGTGTTCTACCTATGGTTTCCTCTAAGTGTTTTATAGTGTCTGGTCTTATATTTAGATCTCTAATCAACTTAGAGTTTATTTTTGTGTATGGTGTTATGGAGTGTTCTAATTTCATTCTTTTATGTGTAGGGGTCCAGTTTTCCCAGCACCAATTACTGAAGAGACTGTCTTTTCTCCATTGTATATCCTTAGCTCCTTTGTCATAGATGAGATAGCCATAGGTATGTAGGTTTATCTCTGGGCTTTCTGTCCTGTTCCATTGATCTGTGTTTATGCCAATCTACATACAATTGATTCCATTATGGAGCCATATAAATACATAGGTTTCAAGGTTATTACCAGTCAGATATATTCCTCTTCAGTGAATAGGGTGTTTGGTGTCCAGTTCATTGAGAAAGGAGTAGGTCTTGTGTATTACATATTTGGTATATGGAATGGGATCTGTGCTAATTTCAAACTCTGATTTTACACATCACCCCACGTCACCTTTCCCCTTAAGGAGGCATAAGTGTGTTTTCTAAATGTGTAACTCTGTTCTCTTTTGAAATTCAGTTCATGTGTAGCCATGTTTACATTCCCTCTATAAGTGATATATTACAATAAGTTTCTTTTTCTTTGTGGCTCATTTCACTTAGCATCATCGTACCTAAAGCCACTCATTATGCTGCTATTGGCCTTATGACATTGATTTTATGTCTGAGTGACATTCCATTGTATATAAGTACCACAACATCTATATCCATTTTTTTTCCTTTCCTGGGATATATAAAGTGAACCGAAGTTGAGGTTCTTGTAAACAGGGCAGCC
Organism: Mesoplodon bidens; assembly: GCF_964165515.1. Lineage (NCBI taxonomy): Eukaryota > Metazoa > Chordata > Mammalia > Artiodactyla > Ziphiidae > Mesoplodon > Mesoplodon bidens. The sequence goes on from NW_027672207.1 coordinate 80,681, forward strand.
CTAAACTTTGGGCTGGCTGTGTGTTGTGGATTATTAGTTTTCCCAAAATACACGCCCATGAGTGGAAGTGTGCTATGCTCTGTAGCTCTGTTTTAGAAAACAACATACAGTTCTCCAGAGAGGCTGTTGGCAATTTTCATCCTGTACATCAGTGTAACCAGGCTCCCTTTTCTCCATGGACTGTCCTGCATTTGTGGTTTTTACAGTATTTGCGGATGGCTCTTTTGACGGAAGGTAAGGGACACTTCTATGTAGTGTGGATTTGCAATGCCTGATGGCTTGCTTGGCCAAAAAGGGCGTATGCATTTTTTCCCGAATATAATCAAGAAAATACACATACTCCCTTTTCGGCCAAGGGCAACATTGTCGTAGTTCTGTCGCTTTTCCTGTGCTTTAAAGACGACTCCATTCTACCTCTTGAAATCTGTTTCCTTCAATTCTGCATTGCATTCAAATCCTCTTCACTGCCTTACCTCAATATATTTCTTGATGATAGTTGTCCTTTATAACTCTGCAAGTTTGTGAATTGCTGTGCCCCTGATTTCCATTTTTCAACTCGCCTATTTGTGAGCTGCTTGCAATACCACAGTATGGCTTTAGGCCTTAGTCTGGTTCCAGGCCTTCAGGCTGAGCCTCTGGTTAATTATTCTTCCTGATGGGAAACTAGAGTGACATGTGCCCATCCAAACACCTGCAGCTAATCTCTCATTTATTTCCCCTCTTCCTGTTCATCCTCTGCACAATTTGCAAACTGTGCATAACAGGAGGGTAAAGGCGTTGACACTCCAAGTGGGGAGATTTTTAATAATGCAGATGGAATGGTGAAGCTGAGCACGACGAAAGGAAAAATGAGGTAACTTTTAGAAAACTTTCCCGATTACACTGTGTACTATCCACTGGGTTTCCCATGCATGTTTTAACTGTAGGAAGATTCCCTTAAACCTGGAGAGTTGGGACCACTAGAATGGGTAGCACACAGTATTGCTCTAAGTGGTGTTCTTTTGCTCACACAACCTCAGCAATCTTGTCAGCCCCAAGTGTCCAGTCTTATGTCTCATCCAACTGTGGGTGTAAAGGTGGTGAATCTAGGTTTTATCACAGGCCCTGAACGTAATTTTTAAGACTTTCTCTCTGTTTTTGCATTTTGCTTTTGAAATTTATTTTTATAAGTGGATTTAACTGAATTTCAGTGCTGTGTTCATGACGTTATACACACACATGATTCGTTTATATAGACATGAAAATGCATATGTTTTAAAATACTTAGAGTCAGACATATTCCTCAGCAATGAATAGGGGTTGTTGAGTCCAGTTCATTGTGCTGGGAGTAGGTGTTGTCTAGTACATACATAGTTTATGTAAAGGTATCTGTGCTAATTTAAAACTGTGGTTTGATGCATCACCAGACCGCGCCCTTCCCCTTAAGCAGGCAGAAGCTTGTTTTCTAAATGTGTGACTCTGTTGTGTTTGTAATTCAGTTCATGTGTAGCCAGTGTACATTCCCACTATGAGTTATATCTTATGATAAGATTGTTACTCTGTTATCTTTCGTAACTCAGTACATGTTTACCTTTGCTGACAGGACCTTCATAAGTGATATGTTATGATAAGTTTCTTTTTTCAGTGTGACTTATTTCACTTAGAATCATCGTACATGAATCCACTCTTTTTGCTGCTACTGGCCTTATGACATTGATGTCATGGCTGAGGGATATTCCATCGTATGTAAGTACCACAATATCTTGAACCATTTTTGTCTTTCCTGGGATACATAAGGTGTACCCAAGTTGAGGTTCTTGTAAGCAGTGCAGCCCTAAATTTTGGGGTGGCTCTGTCTTATTGATTTTCAGGTTTCCCAAGGTATATTCCCTAGACAGGAAGTGCCCTTGGCTGTGTAGATCTGTTGTTTGCTTGTTGTAGGGATCACAATGAATTCCTGCAGAGAGGCAGTTGGCCACTTATATCCCGCCCATCAGCATAACAATGCTCCCAGTTCTCCAGGGACTGTCTTGCCTTTCTGGCTTTTACATATTTTGTGGATGTCCCTTTTGACAGGTGGGTAGTGATACTTCTTTTTAGTACAGATTTGCATTGCCCTCTTTCTTGCTTGGCCAAAATGGTGTATGCATTTTCTCCTGAATATATTCAGGAGAAAATGAATGCGCCCTTTTTGGCCAAGTGCATCATTGTCGAAGCTGTGCCCCTCTTCCTGTGCTTTACAGGCGACTCCTACGTACCTCTTGAAATCTGTTTCCTGCTATTCTGCCTCGCTTTCAAGTCCGCCTCGTTGCCTTCCCTCAACAGATTTTTGGACTATAGTTGTCTTTATTACTCTGCTAGTTTGTGAATTGCTGTGCCCCTGAGCTCCATTTTTCAACTTGTTTTTTGTGAGCTGAACGCAAGTCCAAAATTTTAGTTCAGGCCCTATACTGGTTTCCGGTGGGTGCCTGAGACTTCGGTTCATTCTTCTTCCTGCTGGGATATTAGAGTGACATGTGCCCATCCAAATGCCTATCAGCTACTCTCTCATTGGTTCTCCCTCTTCCCTTTCAACCTCTGCCAAATTGGCAACCTGTGGGAACCAGGAGGTTAAAGGGGCTGTCTCTCCAAGTTGGGAGATTGATAGTAAAGCAGTTGAAAGTCAAACCAGAGCACCAGGAGAGGGACTATTCGTTGAGTTTTAGAAACCTTTCATATTTACAGTGTGTCCATTCTCTAGGTTTCCCGTACATGTTATAGCTGTAGTAATATTTCCTTCAACCTGGAGAGTTGGTACCCATGAAATGGGTGCCATTCATTATTGCTTTAAAGGGTCTGCATTTGGTCACCCAATCTCACCAATCCTCTCAGACCCAAGTGTCCAGCCTTATGCCACATCCAGCTGTCATTGTAGATAGGGCCATTCCAGGTTTCGTCAGAGACCCTAAAGGAATTGTAAGGAATTTCCCTGTTTTTTGTTTTGTTTTTGAAATTCCTTTTTATAGTGAGTTTGGGATGATTCTCCCTGCCATGTTTATGCCAGTCTAGACACACTTGATTCCCTTACGGAGACATATTGATACATAGGTTTTAAGACTGTTACTAGTAAGATATATTCTACTGCAGGGAATATGGGGTGTTGAGTCCCTTTCACTGAGGAAGGTGTAGGTGTTGTCTATTCCGTATTTGGTTTTTGGAATGGTGCCTGTACTAATATTAAACTCTGGTTTTATGCATCACCCCACCTCTCCTGCACCCTTAATCAAGCATAAGTGTGTTTTCTAAATGTGAGACTCTCTTCTGTTTCCTATCTCAGTTCATGTTTAGCCATGTTTACAGGACCTTCATAAGTGATATCTTATGATAATTTTCTATTTCTGTGTGACTTATTTCACTTAGAATCATCGTACCTGAATCCACTCATTTTGCTGCTACTGGCCTCATGACATTGATTTCATGGCTGAGTGATATTCCATCTTACGTAAGTACCAATGTTTCCTGAAACATTTTTGTCTTTCCTGGGATATTTAATGTGTACCCAAGTTGAGGTTCTTGTTAGCAGTGCAGTCCTAAATTTTGGGGTGGCTTTGTCTTATTGATTTTAAGTTTTCCCAAGGTATATTCTCTAGACTGGAAGTGTCCTTGACTCTGTAGCTCTATTGTTTACTTGTTTTAGGGAACACAATGCACTCCTCCAGAGAGGCAGTTGTCAATTTACATCCCGCCCATCAGCATAAAATGGGTCCCAGTTCTCCAGGGCCTGTCTTGCCTTTCTGGTTTTTACCCATTTTGGTGATGTCCCTTTTGACTGATGGGAAGTGATACTTCTTTGTAGTGCAGATATGCATTGCCCGCTTGCTTGCTTGGCCAAAAAGGGTGTATGCGTTTTCTCCTGAATATATTCAGGAGAAAACACATACGCCCTTTATGGCCAATTCCACAATTGTCAAAGTTGTGATGCTTTTCCTGTGTTTAAAGTCGATTCCATTGTACTTCTTGAAATCTGTTTCGTGCAATTCTGCCTCATTTTCAATGCCTCCTTGTGGCTTTCCCTCAACAGATTTTTGGAAGTCAGTAGTCCTTTATAACTCTCCAAGTTAGTGAATTGTTGCGCCCGTGAGCTCTATTTTACAACTCGCATTTTTGTGAGCTGACCTCAAATCCACAGTTTTGCTTCATGCCCTATACTGTTTCCGGGGTGTGACAGGCTGAGAGGTTGGTTAATTCTTCTTCATGACGGGAAATTTGAGTGCCATGTGTCCATCGAAATGCCTACAGCTCCTCTCCCATTGTTGCTCCCTCTTCTCTTATATCCTCTGCACAATTTGCCAACTGTGCAAAACAGGAGGTTATAGGGGCTGACTCTCCAACTTGGGAGATTGATAGTAAAGCAGTTGGAATGTCAAACTGGAGCACAAGGAGCCAAAGAATTTGTAGAGTTTTAGAAACCTTTCACCATCAGAGGGTGTCCATTCTCTAGGCTCCCCATACAGGTTATAACTCTAGTGATATTCCCTTCTACCTGTAAAGTTGGAAACCATGGAATGGATGGCAGGCATTATTGTTTTAAAGGGTCTGCATTTTCTCACCCAATCTCACCCATACTCTCAGTCCCAAGTGACCAGCCTTATGCCACATCCAGCTGTCGTTGTAGATAGGGTCATTCCTGGTTTCATCAGAAACCCTGAAGGTATTGTGTAAGAATTTCCCTGTTATTTTGTTTTGTTTTGAAATTCATTTTTATAGTGGGTTTGAGCTGATTCTAACTGCCGTGAATATGTCGTTCTAGACACACTTCTTTCCCTTACCAAGACATATCAATACATAGGTTTTAAAATTCTTACTAGTCTGATATATTTCTCTGTGGGGAATATGGGTTTTAGTTCCGTTCACTGAGGAAGGAGTATGGCTTGTCTCTTCTGTATTTGGATTATGGAACGGTACCTGAGCTAATATCAAACTCTGGTTTTGTTCATCTCCCCACCTCTCATTTCCCCTTAAGGAAGCATAAGAGTTTTTTTTTTTCTAAATCTGAGACCCTATTCTCTTTCCTAATTCAGTTCATATGTAGCCATGTATTCATTCCCGTCATAAGTGATATCTTATGTCAGAATGCACCATGGTCCTTGTCATAATAATGCTCCATGACACCTGTCATCACAATGCTCCACGCCCTAGTTATCACAATGCTCCATGTCCATTGTCATCACAATTCACCAAGTCCTTGTCATCACAATGCTACATGACACTTCTCATCACAGTGGTACATGCTGTTGTCATCACAATTCTCCATGCACTTGTCAGTGCAATGCTCCATGACCCCGGTCATAGCAAGATCCAAGTGTTTGTCATCACAATGCTACACGGCGTTGTCATCAAAATTCTAAATAGCCTTGTTATCACAATGCTCATTACACTTGTCATCACAATTCTCCATGCCCTTCTCATCACAATGCTCCATGACTCCGGTCATCACAATGCTCCCTGACCCTTGTCATCACAATACTTCACGCCCCTTGTCATTACAGTGCTCCATGATGCTCGTCATCACAATAACCCAAGGTCTTCTCATCACAATGCCACATGACATTTGTCTTCACAATTCTCAATACACTTGAGATCACAATGCTCCCTGACTATTGCCATCAATATGCTCCTTGAACACTTTCATGACAATTATCCATGCGTTTTTCATCACAATGATCCAGGCCCTATTCATCACAATGCTCCAAGACCACTGTAATCACAATGCTCCTTGCTCTTGCCATCACAAATCTCCATAACGCATGTCATTAGAATGCTCCATGGCATTCTCATCACAATGCTCCATGCCCTTGTCATCACAATGCTCCCAAGACCACTGTAATCACAATGCTCCATGCCCTTGTCATCACACAGGTCAATGACACATGTCATCAGAATGCTCCTTGGCCTTCTCCTCACAATGTGCCATACCCTTGTCATCACAATGATCCAAGACCCCTGTAATCACAATGCTCCATACCCCTTTTCATCAGTATGCTCCATGAGCCTTGTCATTATAAGGCTCGATGGATTTCTCATCACAATGCTCCAGGAGCTTGTCATCAAAATGCTTCACGACCTTGTCATTAAAATTCAAAATGGCCCTTGTCATCATAATGCTCCAAGCTCTAGTCATCACAATGCTCCATTATATTGGTCATCACAATCCTCCATTACATTTGGCATCACAGTGCTCCATGCCATTGTAATCGCAATGGACCATGACATATGTCATCACAATGCTCCCTGACAACTGTCTTCACAATAATCCATGACCCTCTTATCACAATGCTCCATGCCGTTGTCATCAGAATTCAACATGTCCACTGTCATCACAATAATCTATGAAACTTGTCACACCGAAGCTCCATGCCCCTGTCATCACAAATCTCAAAGCACTTGTCATCACAATACTCCATGACCCCTGTCATCACAATGCTCCGTGACTCCAGTCATAACAATGCTTCATGACCTTTGTCATCACAATGGACCATGCCTTCTTCATCAACAGTCTCTGCGACATTTTAACCACTATGCTCCATGAAAATTTCATCACATTGCTCTTTGACCCTTGTCATCACAATGCTCCATGCCTTTGTCAGCACAATGCTCCATGACACATGTCATCACAATGCACCATGCGCTTGTCATCACAGTGCTCCACAATCTTGTCATCACAATGCCCCATAAAACTTGTCATAACAATGCTCCATGCACATCTCATTAAAATGCTCTCTCACCACTGATATCACAATGTTACATCACTATTCATCACAATACACCCTCACCCCTGTCATCACAATGTTCCATGACACCTCTCATCACAATGCTACATGCACTTATCATCACAATGTTCGATGAGCCTTGACAACACAATATTCCATAAACCCTGTCATTAAAATGCTCCATGACCATTTTCATCAAAATGATCCATGACCCCTGACATCACAATGTTCTATAATCACTGTCATCAAAATGTTCCAGGACGCTTTTCAACTAATTGCTCCATGACCCTGTCATCACAATACTCCCTGCCCTTCTCATCACAGTGCACAACACCCTTGTCATCAAAATTCTCCATGACCTTTTTCATCACAAAGATCCATGACCCTTGGCATCACAAAGCTCCATGACAGCTCTCATCACATTTCTTTGTCCTTGTCATCACAAAGCTCCATGACACATGTCATCAGAATGATCCATGGCTTTCTCATCACAATACTCCATGCCCTTGCCATCACAATGCTTCATTACCCCTGTCATAACTATGCTCCAAGAACCCTGCCATCACGATGTTCCATGGCCCTTTCATCACAAGTCTCCATGACGCTTAACATCACAATTCTCTAAGACCGCTGTAATCACAATGCTCCATGGAACTTTTCATCTCAATGATCCATGAACCCTGTCATCACAATGCACCATGCCCATCATCATAATGCTTCATGCTATTGTCATCACCATGAAAGCAAAATGCTCCATGACCTCTGTCATAACAATGTTCCAAACCCTTGTGATCACAATATTCCATAACACTTGTCATCACAATGCCCATGACGCTCCTCATCACAATTATCCATGGTCTTCTCATCACAGTGCTCCATGACCTTTGTCATCACAATGCTCAGTACACTTGTCATCAAAATGCTCCCTGACACATGTTGTCTGTATGCTCCTAGAACCGTGTCATGACAAGGCTCCATGCCTTTTTCATCACAATGATCCATGCCCTTTTCATCACAATGATCCAAGACTCCTGTAATCACCATGCTCCATAACCTTGTCATCACAAACTCAATGACGCATGCCATCAGTATGCTCCTTGGCCTTCTCCTCACAATGTCCCATGCCCTTGTCATCACAATCTTCCTAGACCCCTATAATCAAATTGCTCCATGCACCTTTTCATCAGTATGCTCCATGAGACTTGTCATCACAAGACTCCATGGTTTTCTCATCACAATGCTCCAGGACACTGACATCACAATGCTGCACGAACTTGTCATGAAAATTCTCAATTGCCTTTGTCATCATAATGCTCCAAGCCCTAGTCATCACAATGCTCCATTATATTTGTCATCACAATCCTCCATTACATTTGGCATCACAATGCTCCATTCCATTGTCATCGCAATTGATCATGACATATGTCATAACAGTGCTCCCTGACACCTGTCTACACAACACTCCATGACCTTCTCATCACAATGCTCCATGCCCTTGTCATCACTATGAACCATGCCCACTCTCATCACAATAATCTATGAAACTTGTCAGACCAATGCTCCATGCCCCTGTCATCACAATGCACCATGCCCTTGTCTTCACAGTGCTCCATGACCCCTGTCCTCACAAAGCTCCGTGACTCCAGTCATCACAATGCTTCATAAAGTTTGTCATCACAATGTTCCATGCCCGCGTCAACACAAAGTTCTCTGACCTTTGTAACCACAAAGCTCCATGAAATTTTCATCACAATGCTCCGTGACCCTTCTCATCACAATGCTCCATGCCTTTGTCAGAAAAATGCTCCATGATCCTTGTCATCACAATGTGCCGTGTGCTTTTCATCACAACGGTCCACAAATTTGTCATTGCTATGCTCCATTATCCTTGTAATCACAATGCTCCATTGCACTTTTCATTTCAATGCTCCATGAACGCTGTCATCACAATGCCCCATGCCCATCATCATAATGCTTCACGCTGTTATCATCACAATGAAATCAATATTCTCCATGACCAGTGTCATCACAACACTTACTGAAACCTGACAACACAATGAACAGGGACTCTTGTCATTACAATGCACCATTCCCTAGACATCACAATTGTCCATGACCCCTGTCATCACAATAGTCCATGAACATTTTCAGCCCAATGCTCCATGACCCTTTTCATCACAATGAGTCATGCCCTTGTCATCCCAATGCTCCATGACCCCTGTATTCACAATGCTATGTGACAATTGTCATCACAGTGCTCCATGACACCTGTCATCACAATGCTCCATGCCTTTGTCAGCAAAATGCTACATGACCTTTTCATTAGAGTGCTCTGTGTGATTGTCATCACAATACTCCATTACTATTGTCATCACAATCCTCCATGAACTTTGGGATCACATTGCTTAATGCCCTTGTCATCACAATGTTCCATGCTCCTTGAAATCATAATGATCCATGACCTCTGTCATAACAATGCTCCAAACACTTGTGATCACAATATTCCATAACACTTGTCATCACAATGCCCCATGACGCTCGTCATCACAATTATCCATGGTCTTCTCATCACAATGATCCATGACTTTTTCATCACAATGCTCCAAGACACATGTAATCACAATACTCCATGCACTTTTCATCACAAATCTCAATGACACATGCCATCAGAATGATCCTTGGTATTCTCCTCACTATGATCCATGCCCTTGTCATCACAAAGTTCCAAGACCCATGTAATCACAATGTTCCATGCCCCTTTTCATCAGTATTCTCCATGAGATTGTCAACACAAGGTTCCATGGTTTCCTCATCACAATGATCCAGGAACTTGTCATCACAATGCTTCACGACCATGTCATGAAAATTTTCAGTGGCCCTTGTCATCATAATGCTCCAAACCCCAGTCATCACAATGCTCCATTATATTTGTCATAACAATCCTCCATTACATTTGGCATCACAGTTATCCCTGCCATTGTCATCGCAATGGGCCATGACATATGTCATCACAATGCCCCCTGACACCTGTGTTCACAATAATCCATGACCTTCTCATCACAATTCTCCATGCCCTTGTTATCACAATGCACCATGCCCAATGTCATCAGAATAATCTATGAAACTTGTCAGACCAATGCTCCATGCCCCTGTCATCACAATGCTCCATGCCCTTGTCATCACAATACTCCATGAACCCTGTCATCACAATGCTCCGTGACTCCACTCATCACAATGCTTCATAACGTTTGTCATCACAGTGGTCCATGCCCACATCATCACAAGGCTGTGTGACCTTTCTAACTACAATGCTCCATGAACTTTTCATGACAATTCTCTGTGACCCTTGTCATCAGAATGCTCCATGTCTTTGTCAGAACAATGCTCCATGACCATTGTCATCACAATGTGCCACGTGCATTTCAACACAAAGGTCCACAACCTTGTCATTGCAGTGCTCCATAAACCTTGTAATCACACTGGTCCATGCACTTCTCATCAAAATGCTCTCTCAACAGAGATATCACAATGTTCCATCACTAGTCATCACAATACCCCCTCACCCCTGTAATCACAATGTTCCATGACCCTGTCATCACAGTGCTACCACCCTTTATCATCACAATGTTCCATGACCCCTGGCATCACAATGTTCCATAACCCCTGTCATTAAAATGCTCCATGACCCATTTCATCCCAAAGCTCCATGACCCCTGACATCACAATGTTCTATATCGCCTGCCATCAAAATGTTCCATTACACTTTTAATCAAATTGCTGCATGACACGGTCATCAAAATGCTCCCTGCCCTACTCATCACAATGCACCATGACCCTTGGCATCACAATGCTCCATGTCATTGTCACCACAGTGCTCCATGAAACCTGTCATCACATTGCTCCATGCCCTTGTCATCACAGAGCTCCAAGACACTTGTCATCACAATGCTCGATGCCCTTCTCATCACAATGCTCCATGCCATTTTCATTACAATCCTGCATGACCCATGTATCATAGTGTTCCGTACCCTTGTAATCACAATGCTCCATGCCCACTCTCATCACAATAATCCATGAAACATTTCAGACCAATGTTCCATGCCCTTCTCATCACAATGCTCCATTACCTCTGTCATAACAATGCACCATGACCCCTGCCATCACAATGTTCCACGGCCTAGTCATCACAATGTTCCATGACACTTTTCATCACAATGCTGAAGACCCCTGTAATCACAATGCTCCATGCCCCTTTTCATCAGAATGCTCCATGAGATTGTCATCACAAGTTTCCATGGTCTTCACATCACAGTGCTCCAGGTCCTTGTCATCACCATGCTCCATTCCCTTGTCATCACAGTGCTCCATGACCCCTGTCATCACAATAATCCATGAACATTTTCAGCCCAGTGCTCCACGAACTACTCATCACCATGCTCCATGGCCAACATTATCACAATGCTCCATGACCACTGTCATCACAACACTCCATGACAACTGACAAAACAATGATCCGGGACTCTTGTCATCACAGTTCCATTCAATAGTCAGCTCAATGCTCCTTGACCCCTGTTATCACAATACTCCATGAACATTTTCAGCCCAGTGCTCCAGGAGAATTGTCATCACAATGATCCATGCCCTTCTCATCCCAATGCTCCATGACCCCTGTATTCACAATGCTCCGTGACGCTTATCATCATAGTGCTCCTTGACACCTGTCATCACAATGCTCCGTGACTCCAGTCATCAAAATGCTTCATGAACTTTGTCATCACAATGGTCCATGCCGTAGTCATCAACTGTCGCTGTGACATTTTTAACCACAATACTCCATGAAATTTTCATCACAATGCTCTTTGACCCTTTTCATCACAATACTCTATGCCTTTCTCAGCACAATGCTCCATGACAATTGTCATCACAATGCTCCATGACACATGTCATCAGAATTCTCCATGGCCTTCTCATCACAGTGCTCCATTACACCTGTCATCAGAATGCTCCATGACCCCTGCCATCACGATGTTCCATGGCCTTGTCATCACAAGGCTCCATGACCCTTCTCATCACAATGCTCCAAGACACATGTTATCACAATGGTCCATGCCCCTTTTCATCTAAATGATCCATGAACCCTGTCATCACAATGCACCATGCCCATCATCATAATGCTTCAGGCTATTGTCATCACAATTAAATCAAAATGCTCCATGACCTCTGTCATAACAATGCTCCAAACCCTTGTGATAAAAATATTTCATAACACTTGTCATCACAATGCCCCATGACGATCGCCATCACAATTATCCATGATCTTCTCATCATAGTGCTCCATGACTTTGTCATCACAATGCTCAAGACACTTGTCATCACAATGCTCCCTGACAGTTGTCGTCAGTATGCAACTTGAACCCTGTCATGACAAGGCTCCATGCCTTTTTCATCACAATGATCCATGCCCTTTTCATCACAACGCTCCAAGACCCATTTAATCACAATACTCCATGCACTTGTCATCACAAAGCTCAATGATGCATGCCAACAGAATGCTCCTTGGTCTTCTCCTCACAATGCTCCATGCCCTTGTCATCACAATGTTCCAAGACCCCTGTAATCACAATACTCCATGCCCCTTTTCATCAGTATGCTCCATGAGACATGACATCACAAGGCTCCATGGTTTTCTTATCAGAATGCTCTAGGACCTTGTCATCACAATGCTTCACGACCTTGTCATAAAAATTCTCAATGGCCATTGTCATCATAATGCTCCAAGCCCTAGTAATCATAATGCTCCATTATATTTGCCATCTCAATCATCCATTACATTTGGCATCACAATGCTCTATACCATTGTCATCGCAATGGACCATGACATATGTCAACACAATGTTCCCTGACACCGGTCTTCACAATACTCTATGACATTCTCATCACCATACTCCATGTCCTTGTCACCACAATGAACCATGCCCAAAGTCATCACAATAATCTATGAAACTTGTCAGACCAATGTTCCATGCCCCTGTCATCACAATGCTCCATGACCTTGTAATCAAAATGCTCCATGACCCCAGTCATCACAATGCTCCGTGACTCCAGTCATCACAATGCTTCATAACGTTTGTCATCACAGTGGTCCATGCCCGCATCATCACAAGGCTTTGCGACCTTTGTAACCACAATAATCCATGAACTTTCATCACAATGCTCCGTGACCCTTGTCATCGCAATGCTCCATGCCTTTGTCAGAACAATGCTCCATGTCCAATGTCATCACAATGTGCCACGCGATTTTCATCAAAACGTTCCACAACCTTGTCATTGCTATGCTCCAAAAACCTTGTAATCACAATGCTCCATGCACTTCTCATCTAAATACTCTCTCACAAGAGATATCATAATGTTCCGTCACTAGTCTTCACAATACTCCCTCACCCCTGTAATCACAATGTTCCATGAGCCCTGTCATCTCAATTGTACATCCCATTATCATCACAATGTTCCATGACCCCTGACATCACTATATTCCATAACCCCTGTAATCAAAATGCTCCATGACCCATTTCATCCCAAATCTCCATGACCCCAGACATCACAAGGTTCTATAACCCCTGTCATCAAAATGTTCCATTACACTTTTCATCAAATTGCTGCATGACCCGGTCATCAAAATGCTCCCTGCCCTTTTCATCACAATACACAACGCACTTGTCATCAAAATGCTCCATAACCTTTGTCATCACAAAGTACCATGACCCTTGGCATTACAATGCTCCATGTCATTGTCATCACAATGCTCCATGAACGCTCTCATCACATTGCTCCTTGCCCTTTTCATCACAAAGCTCCATGACACTTGTCATCAAAATGCTCCAGGACCCTTTTCATGAAAATGCTCCATGACACCGGACATCAAAATATTCCATAACCCCTGTCATCAAAATGTTCCATGACGGTTTTCTTCAAATTGCTCCATGAACCTGTCATCATAATACACCCTGCCCTTATGATCACAATGCACAACGCCCTTGACATAAAAATGCTCCATGACCTTTCTCATCACAAAGACACATGACCCTTGGCATCACAATGCTCCATGTCATTGTCATCGCAATGCTCCATGAACACTCTCATCACATTGCTCCATGCCCTTGTCATCACAAAGCTACATGACACATGTCATCAGAGTGCTCCATGGCCTTCTCATTACAATGTTCCATGCCCTTGACATCACAATGATCCATTACCCATGTCATAACAATGCTCCATGATCCCTGCCATCACGATGTTCCATGGACTTGTCATCACAAGGCTCCATGACCCTTCTCATCACAATGCTCCAAGACCCCTGTAATCACAATGCTCCATGCCCCTTTTCATCTCAATGATCCATGAACACTGTCATCACAATGCACCATGCCCATCATCATAATGCTTCCTGCCATTGTCATCACAATGAAATAAAAATGCTCCATGACCTCTGTCATAACAATGCTCCAAACCCTTGTGATCAGAATATTCCATAACACTTGTCATCACAATGCCCCATGACACTCGTCATCACAGTTATCCATGGATTTCTCATCACAATGCTCCATGACCTTTGTCATCACAGTGCTCACTACACTTGTCATCAAAATGCTCCCTGACACTTGTTGTCTGTATGCTCCTTGAAACCTGTCATGACAAGGCTCCATGCCTTTTTCATCACAATGATCCATGCCCTTTTCATCACAATGCTCCAAAAACCCTGTCATCACAATGCTCCATGCCCTTGTCATCACAATGCACCATGCCCACTCTCATCACAATAATCTATGAAACTTGTCAGACCAAGGCTCCAGGCCCCTGTCATCACAATGCTCCATGCCCTTGTCATCACAATGCTCCATGAACCCTGTCATCACAATGCTCCATGACTCCAGTCATCACAATGCTTCATAACGTTTGTCATCACAATGGTCCATGCCCGCGTCATCACAAGGCTCTGTGACCTTTGTAACCACAATGCTCCATGAAATTTTCATCACAATTCTCTGTGACCCTTGTCATCACAATGATCCATGTCTTTTTCAGAACAATGCTCCATGACCATTGTCATCACAATATGCCACGCGCATTTCATCACAATGGTACACAACCTTGTCATTGCAATGCTCCATTAACCTTGTAATCACAATGGTCCATGCACTTGTCATCACAATACTCCATGAATATTTTCAGTCCAATACTCCATGACCATTGTCATCACAATGATTCATGCCCTTGTCATCCCAATGCTTCATGACACCTGTATTCACAATGCTCCATGACACTTGTCATCACAGTGCTCCATGACACCTGTCTTCACAATTCTCCAGGCCTTTGTCAGCAAAATTCTACATGACCTTCTCATTACAATGCTCTATGTGCTTGTCATCACAATACTCCAAGACCCCTGTAATCACAATGCTCCATGCCCTTTTCCATCTCAATGCTCCATGAACCCAGTCATCACAATGCACCATGCCCATCATCATAATGCTTCAGGCTATCGTCATTACAGTGAAATCAAAATTCTCCATGACCTCTGTCTTCATAATCCACCAAAACCTTGTGATCACAATGTTCCATAACACTTATCATCACAACACCCCATGACGATCATCATCACAATTATCCATGGTCTTCTCATCACCATGCTCCATGATCTTTGTCATCACAATGCTCAATACACTTGTCATCACAATGCTCCCTAACTCTTGTCGTCAGTATGCTCCTTGAGCACTGTCATGACAAGGCTCCATGCCTTTTTCATCTTAATGATCCATGCCCTTTTCATCACAGTGCTCCAAGTCCCGTGTAACCACAATGCTCCATGCCCTTGTCAACACAAAGCTCCATGATGCATGTCATCAGAATGCTCCATGGCCTTCTCCTCACAATGCTCCATGTCATTGTCATCACAATGCTCAATGAAACCTCTCATCACATTGCTCCATGCCCTTGTCATTACAATCCTCCATTACGCATGTATCATAGTGTTCCGTGTCCTTGTCATCACAATGCTCCATGCCCACTCTCATCACAATAATCCATGAAATATTTCAGACCAATGCTCAATGACTTTCTCATCACAATGCTCCATTACCTCTGTCATAACAAAGCTCCATGACCCCTGCCATCACAATGTTCCACGGCCTTGTCATCACAATGATCAATGTCCCTTGTCAGAACAATGCTCCAAGACACCTGTCATCAAAAAGCTCATTGACTTTGTCATAACAAAGCTCCATGACACATGCAATCAGAAGGTTCCATGGACTTCTCATCACAATGCTCCATGCCCTTGTCATCAAAATTCTCCAAGACCCTTGTAATCACAATGGTCCTTGTCCTTTTTCATCTCAATGCTCCATGAACCCTGTCATCACAATGCACCATGCACATCATCATAATTCTTCAAGCTATTGTCATTAAAATGAAATCAAAATTCTCCATGACCTCTGTCATCATAATGCTCCAAACCCTTGTGATCACAATATTCCATAACTCTTATCATCACATCACCCCATGACGCTCATCATCACAATTATCCATGGTCTTCCCATCACAATGCTCCATGAACATTCCATCACAATGCTCCATGATCTTTGTCATCACAATGCTCAATAAACTTGTCAAAACAATGCTCGCTGACACTTGTCCTCAGTATCCTCCTTGAACCCTGTCATGACAAGGCTCCATGCCTTTTTCATCACAATGATCCATGCCCTTTTCATCACAATGCTCCAAGACCCCTGTAATCACAATGCTCCATGCCCTTGTCATCACAAAGCTCCATGACGCATGTCATCAGAATGCTCGATGGCCTTCTCCTCACAATGCTCCATGCCCTTGTCATCACAATGCTCCAAGACCCCTGTAATCACAATGCTCCATGCCCCATTTCATCAGAATGCTCCATGAGACTTGTCATCACAATTCTACATGATCATCTCATCACAATGCTCCAGGACCTTGTGATCACCATGCTCCATTCCCTTGTAATCACAGTGCTCCATGACACCTGTCATCACAATAATCCATGAAGGGTTTCAGCCGAATGCTCCATGACATTCTCATCACAATGCTCCATGACCAATATCATCACAATGCTCCATGACCTCTGTCATCACAACACTCCATGACACCTGACAACACAATGATCCAGGACTCTTGTCATCACAATGCTCCATTCCCTAGGCATCACAATGTTCCATGACCCCTGTCATCACAATACTCCATAAACATTTTCAGCCCAATTCTCCATGACACTTGTCATCACAATGGTCCATGTCCTTGTCATCCCAATGATCCATGACCCCTGTATTCACATTGCTCCTTGTCGATTGTCATCACAGAGCTCCATGACTCCTGTGATCACAATGCTCCATGCCTTTTTCAGCAAAATGCTATATGACCTTGTCATTAAAAAGCTCTATGTGCTTGTCATCAAAATACTCTATTTCCATTGTCATCACAGTCCTGCATGAACCTTGGGATCACATTGCTTCATGCCCTTGTCATCACAATATTCCATGCTCCTTGAAATCAAAATGATCCATGACCTCTGTCATTGCAATGCTCCAAAATTTTGTGATCACAATGTTCCATAACACTTGTCATCACAACACTCCATGATGCCATTCATCACAATACTCCATGCCCTTTTCATCACAATGTTCCATGACCTTTGTCAACAGAATTCTCAATTCACTTGTTATCACAATGCTCCCTGACACTTGTCTTCAGAATGCTCCTTGAAACCTGTCACGAAATGGCTCCATGCATTTTTCATCACAATGCCCCATGTCATTTTCATCACAATGTTCCATGCCATTGTCATCAAAAACTCCACAAGCTTGTCATCCGAATGCTCCATGAACTTGGTACTCACAATTCTCCAAGCAATTGTCAGCACAATGCTCCCTGACCCTTGTCATCACAATGCTCTAAGACATTGTCATCACAATGCTCCATTACCTTTGTCATCAGAATCCTACATGACATTTGGCATCACAATGCTGCATGCCAGTGACATCACAATGGGCCATTACATATGTCATCACAGTGCTCCCTGACAGCTGTCTTCACAATACTGCATGACCTGTACATCACAATGCTCCATGCCCTTGTCATTACAGTGTGCCATTCCAACTGTCGTCGCAATAATCCATGAAACTTATTAGACCAATGCTCCCTGCACTTGGCATCACAATGCTTCATGCCCTTCTTATCACAATATTCCAAGACCCCTGCTATCAGAATGCTCCATGCCCCTTTTCATCAGTATGCTCCATGAGACTTGTCATCACAAGGGCCCATGGTTTTCTCATCACAATGCTCCAGGAACTTGTCATCACATTGCTTCACGACCTTGTCATGAAAATTCTCAATTTCTCTTGTCATCATAATGCTCCAAGCCCTAGTAATCACAATGCTCCATTATATTTCTCATCACAATCCTCCATAACATTTGGCATCACAATGGTCCTTGCCATTGTCATCGCAATGGACCATGACATCTGTCATCACAATGCTCCCTGACACCTGTCTTCACAATACTCCATGACTTTCTCATCACAATGATACATGCCCTTGTCATCAAAATGCACCATGTCCACTGTCATCACAATAATCTATGAAAATTGTCAGATCAATGCTCCATGCCCTTGTTATCACAATGCTCCATGACCCCTGTCATCACAATGCTCCATGACTCCAGTCATCACAATGCTTCATAACGTTTGTCATCACAACGGTCCATGTCCGCGTCATCACAAGGCTCTGAGACCTTTGTAACCACAATGCTCCATGCCTTTGTCAGAACAATGCTCCATGACCCTTGTCATCACAATGTGCCACGTGCTTTTCATCACAATGATCAACAAACTTGTCTTCACTATGTTCCATAAACCCTGTAATCACAATGCTCCATGCACTTCTCATCCAAATGCTCTCTCACCTGAGATATCACAATGTTCCATCACTAATCATCACAATCCTCCCTCAACCCTGTAATCACAATATTCCATGACGCCTGTCATCACAATGCTACATGCACTTATCAGCACAATGTCCCATGACCACTGACATCATAATGTTTCATAACCACTGTTATCAAAATGCTCCATGACCCTTTTCATCCCAAAGCTCCATGACCCCTGGCATCACAATGTTCTATAACCCTTGCCTTCAAAATGTTCCATTACACTTTTCATCAAATTGCTGCATGACCCTGTCATCAAAATGCTCCCTGGCCTTCTCATCACAATGCACCACAGCTTGTCCTCAAAATGCTCCATGACATTTGTCATCACAAAGCTCCATGACCCTTGGCATCACAATGTTCCATGTCCTTGTCATCACAATGCTCCATGCCCTTGTCATCACAATGCTCCATGCCCTTGTCATTACAATCCTCCATGACCCATGTATCACAGTGTTCCGTGCCATTGTCATCACAAAGCACCATGCCCACTCTCAAACAATAAACCATGAAACATTTCAGACCATTGCTCAATGCCCTTCTCATCACAATGCTCCATTACCTCTCTCATAACAATGCTCCATGACCCCTGCCATTATAGTGTTCCACGGCCTTGTCATCACAAGGCTCCATGACGCATGTCATTAGAATGTCCAATGGCCTTCTCATCACAATGCTCCATGCCCTTGTCATCACAATGCTCCAAGACCCCTGTAATCACAAAGCTCCATGCCCCTTTTCATCTCAATGATCCATGAACCCTGTCCTTACAATGCACCATGCCCATCATCATAATGTTTAAGGCTATTGTCATCACAATGAAATCAAAATGCTCCATGACATGTTTCATCATAATGCTCCAAACACTTGTTATCACAATGTTCCATAACACTTGTCATCACAACACCCCATGATGCTCATCATCACAATTATCCATGGTCTTCTCATCACAATGCTCCATGAACTTTTTCATCACAATGCTCAATACACTTGTAATCACAATGCTCCCTGACACTTGTCGTCAGTATGCTCCTTGAACCCTGTCATGACATGGCTCCATGCCTTTTTCATCACAGTGATCCATGCGCTTTTCATCAAAATGCTCCAAGACCCCTGTAATCACAATGCTACATGCACTTGTCATCACAAAGCTCCATGACGCATGTCATCAGAATGCTCTATGGCCTTCTCATCACAATGCTCCCTGCCCTTGTCATCACAATGCTCCAAGACCACGGTAATCACAATGCTCCATGCCCCTTTTCATCAGAATGCTCCATGAGACTTGTCATCACAGGTCTCCATGATCTTCTCATCACAATGCTCCAGGACCTTGTCATCACCATGCTCCATTCCCTTGTCATCACAATGCTCCATGACCCCTGTCATCACAATAATCCATGAACATTTTCAGCCCAGTGTTCCACGACCTACTCATCTCAATGCTCCATGGCCAATATCATCACAGTGCTCCATGACCACTGTCATCACAACACTCCATGACACCTGACAACACAATGATCCAGGACTCTTGTCAATACAGTGCTCCAATCCCTAGTCATCACAATGCTCCATGAACCCTGTCATCACTACACTCCATGAATATTTTCAGCCCAGTGCACCATGACACTTGTCATCACAATGATCTATGCCCTTGTCATCCCAATGCTCCGTGACCCCTATATTCAAAATGCTCCGTGACGCTTGTCATCACAGTGCTCCATGACACGTGTCATCACAATGCTCAATTCATTTGTCAGCAAAATGCTACATGACCTTGTCATTACAATGCTCTATGCACTTGTCATCACAATACTCCAATACTATTTTCATCACAATCCTCCATGAACCTTGGGATCACATTGCTTCATGCCCTTGTCATCACAATGCTCCATGCTCCTTGAAATCAAAATGATCCATGACCTCTGTCATCACAATTCTCCAAACCCTTGTGATCACAATGTTCCATAACACTTGTCAACACAATGCTCCATGCTGCCTGTCATCACAATACTCCATGCCCTTTTCATCACAATGCTCCATGACATTTGTCATCACAATTCTCAATACACTTGTCATCACAATGCTCCCTGACACTTGTCGTCAGAATGCTCCTTGAACCCTGTCACGAATAGGCTCCATGCCTTTTTCATCACAATGCCCCATGCCATTTTCATCACAATGCCCCATGTCATTTTCATCACAATGCTCCATGCCATTGTCATCAAAACACACCACAAGCTTGTCATCAGAATGCTCCATGACCCTTGTCATCACAATTCTCCATGCACTTGTCAGCAGAATGCTCCCGGACCCTTGTCATCACAATGCTCCAAGCCATTTTCATCGCAATGCTCCATTACCTTTGTCATCAGAATCCTCCATGACACTTGACATCACAATGCTCCATGCCATTGTCATCACAATGGGCCATTACATATGTCATCGCAATGCTCCCTGACAGCTACCTTCACAATAGTGCATGACCTGGTCATCACAATGCTCCATGCCCTGGTCATCACAGTGCGCCTTCCCAAATGTCATCACTATAATCCATGAAACTTATTAGACCATTGCTCCATGTCCTTGTCATCAAAATGCTCCATGCACTTGTTGTCACAATGCTCCATGTCTTTGTCGTAACAATGCTCCATGACCATTGTCATCAAATGTGCCACGCACATTTTATCACAACGGTCCACATCCTTGTCATTGAAATGCTCCATAAACTTCGTAATCACAATGGTCCATGCACTTCTCATCAAAATGCTCTATCACTAGAGATATCACAATGTTCCATCACTAGTCATCCCAATACTCCTTCAACCCTGTAATCACAATGTTCCATGACCCTGTCATCACAATACTCCATGAATATTTTCAGCCCAATGCTCCATGACCCTTGTCATCACAATGCTCTATACACTTGTCATCACAAAGCTCCATGACACATGTGATTACCAGGTTCATTGGCCTACTCCTCACAAGGCTCCATGACCTTGTCATCAGAATGCTCCAAGACCCATGTAATCACAATGCTCTGTGACTCCAGTCATCACAATGCTTCATGACCTATGTCATCACAGTTCTCCAGGCCCCGTCATCAACAGACTCTGTGACCTTTTTAACCACAATGCTCCATGAACTTTTCATCACAATGCAATTTGACCCTTGTCATCACAATGCTCTATGCCTTTCTCAGCACAATGCTGAATGACCCTTGTCATCACGATGCTCCATGAGCTAGTCAGCACAATGCTCCATGACACATGTCATCACAATGCACCATTCGCTTGTCATCACAGTGCTCCACAATCTTGTCATCACAATGCTCCATAAAACTTGTCATCACAATGCTCCATGCACTTCTCATCAAAATGCTCTCTCACAACTGATATCACAGTGTTACATCACTGTTCGTCACAATACTCCCTCACCCGTGTCATCATAATGTTCCATGATTCCTGTCCTCACAATGGTACATGCACTTATCATCACAATGTTCGATGACCCCTGACATCACAATGTTCCATAACACCTGTCATCAAAATGCTCCAGGACCCTTTTCATGAAAATGCTCCATGACACCGGACATCACAATATTCCATAACCCCTGTCATCAAAATGTTCCATGACGGTTTTCATCTGATTGCTGCATGACCCTGTCATCATAATACTCCCTGCACTTATGATCACAATGCACAACGCCCTTGACATAAAAATGCTCCATGACCTTTGTCATCACAAAGATACATGACCCTTGGCATCACAATGCTCCATGTCATTGTCATCGCAATGCTCCATGAACACTCTCATCACATTGCTCCATGCCCTTGTCATCACAAAGCAACATGACACATGTCATCAGAGTGCTCCATGGCCTTCTCCTTACAATGTTCCATGCCCTTGCCATCAAAATGATCCATTACACATGTCATAACAATGCTCCATGATCCCTGCCATCACGATGTTCCATGGACTTGTCATCACAAGGCTCCATGACCCTTCTCATGACAATTCTCCAAGATCCCTGTAATCACAATGCTCCATGCCCCTTTTCATCTCAATGATCCATGAACACTGTCATCACAATGCACCATGCCCATCATCATAATGCTTCATGCCATTGTCATCACAATGAAATAAAAATGCTCCATGACCTCTGTCATAACAATGCTCCAAACCCTTGTGATCAGAATATTCCATAACACTTGTCATCACAATGCCCCATGACACTCGTCATCACAGTTATCCATGGATTTCTCATCACAATGCTCCATGACCTTTGTCATTACAGTGCTCACTACACTTGTCATCAAAATGCTCCCTGACACTTGTTGTCTGTATGCTCCTTGAACCCTGTCATGACAAGGCTCCATGCCTTTTTCATCACAATGATCCATGCCCTTTTCATCACAATGCTCCAAAAACCCTGTCATCACAATGCTCCATGCCCTTGTCATCACATTGCACCATTCCAACTGTCATCACAAAAATCCATGAAACTTATTACACAAATGCTCCATGCCCTTGTCATAACAATGTTCTATGCCCTTGTTATCACAATGCTCCATGAACCCTGTCATCACAATGCTCAGTGACTCCAGTCATTAAAATGCTTCATGACCTTTGTCATCACAATGGTCCATTCCCTCATCATCAACAGCCTCTGTTACCTATTTAACCACAATGCTCCATGAAATTTTCATCACAATGCTCTTTGACCCTTGTCATCACAATGCTCTATGGCTTTCTCAGCACAATGCTCCATAACACTTGTCATCACAATGCTCCATGCGCTTGTCATCACAGTGCTCCACAATCTTGTCATCACAATGCTCCATAAAACTTGTCATCACAATGCTCCGTGCACTTCTCATCAAAATGCTCTCTCACCACTGATATCACAATGTTACATCACTATTCATCACAATACTCCCTCACCCCTGTCATCACAATGTTCCATGACTCCTGTCATCACAATGGTACATGCACTTATCATCACAATGTTCGATGACCCCTGACATTACAATGTTCCATAACCCCTGTCATCAAAATGCTCCATGACCCTTTTCATCAAAATGCTCCATGACCCATGACATCACAATATTCCATAACACCTGTCATCAAAATTTTCCATGACATTTTACATCAAATTGCTCCATGACGCTGTCATGACAGTGCTCCCTGCCCTTCTCATCACAATGCACCACAACCTTCTCATCAAAATGCTCCATGACATTTGTCATCACAAAGGTCCATGACCCTTGGCATCACAATGCTCCATATCATTGTCATCACACTGCTCCTTGAACGCTCTCATCACATTGCTCCATGCTCTTGTCATCACAAAGCTCCATGACACATGTCAACAGAATGCTCCATGGCCTTCTCATCACAGTGCTCCATTTCCTTGCCATCACAATGCTCCATTACCCCTTTCATAACAATGCTCCATGACACCTGCGATCATGATGTTCCATGGCCTTGTCATCACAAGGCTCCATTACCCTTCTCATCACAATGCTCCTAGACCACTCTGATCACAATAGTCCAGGCCCCTTTTCATCTCAGTGATCAATGAACCGTGTCATCACAATGCACCATGCCCATCATCATAATGCTTCATGCTATTGTCATCACAATGAAATCAAAATGCGCGATGACCTCTGTCATAACAATGTTCCAAAACCTTGTGATCACAATATTCCATAACACTTGTCATCATAATGCCCCATGACGCTCCTCATCACAGTTATCCATGGTCTTCTCATCACAATGCTCCATGACCTTTGTCATCACAAAGTTCAATACACTTGTCATCAAAATGTTCCCTGACACTTGTAGTCTGTATGCTCCTTGAAACCTGTCATGACAAGGCTCCATGCCTTTTTCATCACAATGATCCATGCCCTTTTCATCACAATGCTCCAAGACCATTGTAATCACAATGCTCCATGCCCTTGTCATCACAAAGCTCAATGACGCATGTCATCAGAATGCTCCCTAGCCTTATCCTCACAATGCTCCATGCCCTTGATATCACAATGTACCAAGAATACTGTTATCACAATGCTCCATGCCCCTTTTCATCATAATGCTCCATGAGACTTGTCATCACAAGGCTCCATGGTTTTCTCATCACAATGCTCGAAGACATTGTCATCACAATGCTTCACTACCTTGTCATGAACATTCTCAATGACCCTTGTCATAATAATGGTCCAAGCCCTAGTCATCACAATGCTCCATCATATTTGTCATCACAATCCTCCATTACTTTTGGCATCACAGTGCTCCCTGCCATTGTCATCGCAATGGACAATGACTTATGTCATTACAATGCTCCCTGACACCTGTCTTCACAATACTGCATGACCTTCTCTTCACAATGGTCCATGCCCTTGTCTTCACAATGCACCATGTCCACTGTCATCACAATACTCTATGAAACTTGTGAGACCAATGCTCCATGCCCATGTCATCACAATTCTACATGCCATTGTCATCACAAGGCTCCATGACCCCTGTCATCACAATGCTCCGTGACTCCAGTCTTCACAATGCTTCATAAGGTTTGTCATCACACTGGTCCATGCCCGCGTCATCACAAGGCACTGAGACCCTTGTAACCACAATGCTCCATGAAATTTTCATCACAATGTTCTTTGACCCTTGTCATCATAATGATCCATGCCTTTGTCACAAAAATGCTCCATGACCCTTGTCGTCACAATGTGCTATGCGCAATTCATCACAACGGTCCATAAATTTGTCTTCACAATGGTCCATAAACCTTGTAATCACAATGCTCCATTCTCTTCTCATCACAATGCTCCATTAGCCCTGTCATAACAAAGCTCCATGACCTCTGCCATCACAATGTTCCACGGCCTTGTCATCACAAGGCTCCATGACTCTTGTCATCACAATGCTCCAAGACACCTGTAATCACAATGCTCCATGCCCTTGTCATCACACTGCTCCATGTCTTTGTCAGAACAATGCTCCATGACAATTGTCATCACAATGTGCATCACGCTTTTCATCACAACGGTCCACAAACTTGTCAGTGGCCCTTGTCATCATAATGCTCCAAGCCCTAATCATCACAATGCTCCATTTATTTGTCATCACAATCCTCCATTACATTTGGCATTACAATGCTCCATGCCATTGTCATCGCATGGACCATGAAATATTTCATCACAATGCTCCCTGACACCTGTCTTCACAATACTCCATGACCTTCTCATCACAATGCTCCATGCCCTTGTCATCACAATGCACCATGCCCACTCACATCACAATAATCTATGAAACTTGTCAGACCAATGCTCCATGCCCCTGTCATCACAATGCTCCATGCCCTTGTCATCACAATGCTCCATGACCCCTGTCATCACAATGCTCCATGACTCCAGTCATCACAATGCTTCATAACGTTTGTCATCACAATGGTCCATGCCCGCGTCATCACAAGGCTCTGTGACCTTTGTAACCACAATGCTCCATGAAATTTTCATCACAATTCTCTGTGAGCCTTGTCATCACAATGATCCATGTCTTTGTCAGAACAATGCTCCATGACCATTGTCATCACAATATGCCACGCGCATTTCATCACAATGGTACACAACCTTGTCATTGCAATGCTCCATAAACCTTGTAATCACAATGGTCCATGCACTTGTCATCACAATACTCCATGAACATTTTCAGTCCTATACTCCATGACCATTGTCATCACAATGATTCATGCCCTTGTCATCCCAATGCTTCATGACACCTGTATTCACAATGCTCCATGACACTTGTCATCACAGTGCTCCATGACACCTGTCTTCACAATTCTCCTGGCCTTTGTCAGCAAAATTCTACATGACCTTCTCATTACAATGCTCTATGTGCTTGTCATCACAATACTCCAAGACCCCTGTAATCACAATGCTCCATGCCCTTTTCCATCTCAATGCTCCATGAACCCAGTCATCACAATGCACCATGCCCATCATCATAATGCTTCAGGCTATCGTCATTACAGTGAAATCAAAATTCTCCATGACATCTGTCTTCATAATCCACCAAAACCTTGTGATCACAATGTTCCATAACACTTATCATCACAACACCCCATGGCGATCATCATCACAATTATCCATGGTCTTCTCATCACCATGCTCCATGATCTTTGTCATCACAATGCTCAATACACTTGTCATCACAATGCTCCCTGACTCTTGTCGTCAGTATGCTCCTTGAGCACTGTCATGACAAGGCTCCATGCCTTTTTCATCACAATGATCCATGCCCTTTTCATCACAATGCTCCAAGACCCCTGTAACCACAATGCTCCATGCCCTTGTCATCACAAAGCTCCATGATGCATGTCATCAGAATGCTCCATGGCCTTCTCCTCACAATGCTCCATGTCATTGTCATCACAATGCTCAATGAAACCTCTCATCACATTGCTCCATGCCCTTGTCATTACAATCCTCCATTACGCATGTATCACAGTGTTCCGTGCCCTTGTCATCACAATGCTCCATGCCCACTCTCATCACAATATTCCATGAAATATTTCAGACCAATGCTCAATGACCTTCTCATCACAATGCTCCATTACCTCTGTCATAACAAAGCTCCATGCCCCTGCCATCACAATGTTCCACGGCCTTGTCATCACAATGATCAATGTCCCTTGTCAGAACAATGCTCCAAGACACCTGTCATCAAAAAGCTCATTGATTTTGTCATAACAAAGCTCCATGACACATGCCATCAGAAGGTTCCATGGACTTCTCATCACAATGCTCCATGCCCTTGTCATCAAAATTCTCCAAGACCCTTGTAATCACAATGGTCCTTGCCCTTTTTCATCTCAATGCTCCATGAACCCTGTCATCACAATGCACCATGCACAACATCATAATTCTTCACGCTATTGTCATTAAAATGAAATCAAAATTCTCCATGACCTCTGTCATCATAATGCTCCAAACCCTTGTGATCACAATATTCCATAACTCTTATCATCACAACACCCCATGACGGTCATCATCACAATTATCCATGGCCTTCTCATCACAATGCTCCATGATCTTTGTCATCACAATGCTCAATAAACTTGTCAAAACAATCCTCGCTGACACTTGTCCTCAGTATGCTCCTTGAACCCTGTCATGACAAGGCTCCATGCCTTTTTCATCACAATGATCCATGCCCTTTTCATCACAATGCTCCAAGACCCCTGTAATCACAATGCTCCATGCCCTTGTCATCACAAAGCTCCATGACGCATGTCATCAGAATGCTCCTTGCCCTTGTCATCACAAAGCTCCATGACACATGTCATCAGAATGTTCCAGGGCCTTCTGATCAAAATGCTCCATGCCCTTGTCATGACCGTGCTGCAACACCCCTGTAATGACAATGCTCCATGCCCCTTTTCATCAGTATGCTCCATGAGATTTGTCATCACAAGGCTCCATGGTTTTCTCATCACAATGCTCCATAATTTATTCATC
Source organism: Mesoplodon bidens (assembly GCF_964165515.1). Classification (NCBI taxonomy): domain Eukaryota; kingdom Metazoa; phylum Chordata; class Mammalia; order Artiodactyla; family Ziphiidae; genus Mesoplodon; species Mesoplodon bidens. The sequence goes on from NW_027672207.1 coordinate 108,955, forward strand.
ACAATGCTTCACGACCTTGTCATGAAAATTCTCAATGGCCCTTGTCATCATAATGCTCCAAGCCCCAGTCATCACAATGCTCCATTATATTTGTCATCACAATCCTCCATTACATTTGGTATCACCGTGCTCCCTTCCATTGTCATCGCAATGGACCATGACATATGTCATCACAATGCTCCCTGACACCTGTCTTCACAATACTGCATGACCGTCTCATCACAATGATCCATGCTCTTGTCATCACAATGCACCATGTCCACTGTCATCACAATAATCTATGAAACTTGTCAGACCAATGCTCCATGCCGCTGACATCACAATGCTCCATGCTCTTGTAATCACAATGCTCCATGATCCCTGTCATCACAATGCTCCGTGACTCCAGGCATCACAATGCTTCATAACATTTGTCATCACAAAGGTCCATGCCCTCATCATCAACAGTCTCTGTGACCTTTGTAACCACAATGTTCCATGAACTTTTCTTCACAATGCTCCTTGATTCTTGTCATCACAATGCTCCATGCCTTTGTCAGAAAAATGCTCCATGACCCTTTTCATCACAATGTGCCACGCGCTTTTCATCACAATGGTCCACAAATTTGTCAGGGCAATGCTCCATAAATCTTTTAATCACAATGCTCCATGCCCTTCTCATCACAATGCTCCATTACACCTGTCGTAATATTGCTCCATGACCCTTGCCATCACAATGTTCCACGGCCTTGTCATCACAAGGCTCCATGACGCTTGTCATCACAATGTTCCAAGACCCCTGTAATCACAATGCTCCATACACTTGTCATCAGAAAGCTCCATGAGTCAGGTAATCAGAATGTTCCATGGATTTTTCATTAAAATGTTCCATGCCCTTGTCATCACAGAGCTCCAAGACCCCTGGAATCACAATGCTCCATGCCCCTTTTCATCAGTATGCTCAATGAGATTTGTCATCACAAGGCTCCATGGTTTTCTCATCACAATGTTCCAGCACCTTGTCATCACAATGCTTCATGACCTTGTCATGAAAATTCTCAATGGCCCTTGTCATAATAATGCTCCAAGCCCTAGTCATCACAATGCTCCATTATATTTGGCATCACAATCCTCCATTACATTTGGCATCACAATGCTCCCTGCCTTTGTCATCGCAATGGACCATGACTTATGGCATCACAATGCTCCCTGACACCTGTCTTCTCAATATTCCATGACCTTCTCATCACAATCCTCCATGCCCTTGTCATCACAATGCAGCATGTCCACTGTCATCACAATAATCTACGACACGTGTCAGACAAATGATCCGTGCCCCTGTCATCACAATGCTCCATGCAATTGTCATCACAATGCTCCATGACCCCTCTATTCACAATGCTCCGTGACGCTTCTCATCACAGTGCTCCATGACACTAGTGATCACAATGCTCCATGCCTTTCTCAGCAAAATGCTACTTGACCTTGTCATTACAATGCTCTATGAGCTTGTCATCACAATACTCCATTACCATTGTCATCACAATCCTCCATGAACGTTGTGATCACATTGCTTCATCCCCTTGTCATCAAAATGCTCCATGCTCCTTGAAATCAAAATGATCCATGACCTCTGTCATCACCATGCTCCTAACCCTTCTGATCACAAAGTTCCATAAACTTGTCATAACAACGTTCCATGATGCCTGTCATCACAATACTCCATGCCCTTTGCATCACAATGCTCCATGATTTTTGTCATCACAATTCTCAGTACACTTGTCATCTCAATGCTCCCTGACACTTGTCGTCAGAATGCTCCTTTAAACCTGTCACAAAAAGGCTCCATGACTTTTTCATCACAATGCCCCATGCCATTTTCATCACAGTGCTCCATGCCATTGTCATCACAATGGTCCATTACATATGTCATCACAATGCTCCCTGACACCTGTCTTCCCAATACTGCATGACCTGGTCTTCACAATGCTCCATGCCCTTGTCATCACAATGTGCCATTCCAACTGTCACTGAAATAATCCATGAAACTTATTAGACCAATGCTTCATGCCCTTGTCATCACAATGCTCCATGCCCCTGTTATCACAATGCTCCACGACCCATGTCATTACAATGCTCATTGACTCCAGTAATCACAATGCTTCATGACCTTTGTCAACACAATGGTCCATGCCCTCGTCATCAACAGTCTCTCTGACCTTTTTAACCTAAGAGTTCCATGAAATTTTCATCACAATGCTCTCTGACGCTTGTCATCACAATACTCTATGCCTTTCTCAGCACAATGCACCATGACACATTTCATCACAATGCACCATGCACTTCTCAGCACAGTGCTCCACAAACTTGTCACCGCAATGCTCCATTATCTTTGTCATCACAATGCTCCATGCACTTCTCATCAAGATGCTCTCTCACCACTAACATCACAATGTTACATCGCTATTCATCACAATACTCCTTCATCCCTGTCATAACAATATTCCATGACTCCTGTCATCACAATGCTACATGTACTTACCATCAAAATGTTCGATGACCTATGACATCACAATGTTCTATAACACCTGTCATCAAAATTCTCCATGACACATTTCATCAAAAGGCTCCATGTCCCCTGACATCACAATGCTCCATACCCCTTGTCATTACAGTAATCAATGATGCTCGTCATCACAATTATCCATGGTCTTCTCATCACAATGCTCCACGGTCTTGCCATCACAATGTTCCTTGCCTTGGTCATCACAATGCTCCATGTTCCCTCTCATCACAATTCTCCACGTCCTTGTCATCACTATGTTCCATGACACTTCTCATCACACTCTTACATGCTTTGTCAGCACAAGCTTGTCATCAGAATGCTAAATGACCCTTGTCATCACAATTATCCATTACACCTGTCATCACAGTGCTCCATGACACCTGTCATCACAATGCTCCATGCCCCTAGTTATCACAATTCTCCACGTGCTTTTCATCACAATACTCCATGACAGTTCTCATCATAATGTTACATGCTTTTGTCATCACAATTCTCCATGCACATGTCATCGCAATGCCCCATGAACCCTGTCATAGCAAGCTCAATGCCTTTGTCATCACAATGCTTCACAACATTTTCATCCAAAATTCTCATTGGCCGTTGTCATCACAATGCTCCATGCACTTGTCATCAAAATGCTCCATGACCCTTGTCATCACAATGATCCAAGCCCTTGTCATCAAAACGCTCCATTACCTTTGTCATCACAATCCTCCAAAACACTTGGCATCACAATGCTCCATGCCATTGGCATCACAATTCTCCATGACCCCTGTATTCACAATGCTCCCTGACCCTTGTCATCACAGTGCTCCATGACACCTGTCATCACAATGCTCCATGCCTTTGTCAGCAAAATGCTACATGACCTTGTCATTACAATGCTCTATGCACTTGTCATCACAATACTCCATTATCATTGTCATCACAATCCTCCATGAACTTTGGGATCACATTGTTTCATGCCCTTGTCATCACAATGTTCTATGCTCCTTGAAATCAAAATGATCCATGACCTCTGTCATCACAATGCTCCAAACCCTTGTGATCACAATGTTCCGTAACACTTGTCATCACAACGCTCCATGATGCCTGTCATCACAATACTCCATGCCCTTTTCATCACAATGCTCCATGACCTTTGTCATCACAATTCTCAATACACTTGTCATCACAATGCTCCCTGACACTTGTCGTCAGAATGCTCTTTGAAACCTGTCACGAAATGGCTCCATGCCTTTTTCATCACAATGCCCCACGCCGTTATCATCAAATTGCTCCATGCCATTGTCAGCAAAATACTCCAGAAGCTTGTCATCAGAATGCTCCATGACCTTTGTCATCACAATTATCCATGCACTTGTCAGCACAATGCTCCAAGCCATTGTCATCACTATGCTCAATTACCTTTGTCATCAGAATCCTCCGACACTTGGCATCACAAAACTCCATGCCATTGTCATCACAATGGGCCATTACATATGTCATCACAATGCTCCCTGACACCAGTCTTCACAATATTGCGTGACCTTGTCTTCACAATGCTCCATGCCCTTGTCATCAAAATGCACCATTCCAACTGTCATTGCAACAATCCATGAAACTTTTTAGACCAATGCTCCGTGCACTTGTCATCACAATGCTCCATGCCCTTGTTATCACAGTGCTCCATGACCCATGTCATCACAATGCTCTGTGACGCCTGTCAACTCAATGATTCATGACCTTTGTCATCACAGTGGTCCATGCCCTCGTCATCAACAGTCTCTGTGACCTTTTTAACCTCAATGCTCCATGAAATTTTCATCACAAAGCTCTTTGACCCTTGTCATCACAATACTCTATGCGTTTCTCAGCACAATGCTCCATGACCGTTGTCATCACAATGCTCCTTGCACTTGTCAGCACAATGCTCCATGACTTTTTTCATCACAATTCTCAATACACTTGTCATCACAATGCTCCCTGACTCTTGTCGTCAGAACGCTCCTTGAACCCTGTCACGAAAAGGCTCCAGCCGTTTTCATCACAATGCCCCATGCCATTTTCATCACAATAATCCATGCCATTGTCATCAAAACACTCCACAAGCTTGTCATCCAAATGCTCCATGACCCGTGTCCTCACAATTCTCCATGCACTTGCCAGCACACTGCTCCCTGACCCTTGTCATCACAATGCTCCAAGCCATTGTCATCACAATGCTCCATTACCTTTGTCATCAGAATCCTCCATGACACTTGGCATCACAATGCTCCATGCCATTGTCATCACAATGGGCCATTACATATGTCATCACAATGCTCCCTGACACCAGTCTTCACAATACTGCATGACCTGGTCTTGACAATGCTCCATGCCCTTGTCATCACAATGTGCAATTCTAACTGTCATTGCAATAATGCATGAAATATATTAGACCAATGTTCCATGCCCTTGTTATCACAATGCTCCATGACTCCAGTCATCACAATGCTTCATAACCTTTGTCATCACAATAGTCCATGCCCTCGTCATCAACAGTCTCTGTGACCTTTTTAACCTCAATGCTCCTTGAAATTTTCATCACAATGCTCTTTGACCCTTGTCATCACCATACTCTATGCCTTTAACAGCACAATGCTCCATGACCGTTGTCATCACAATGCTCCATGAGCTTGTCAGCACAGTGCTCCATGACACATCATCACAATGCACCATGCGCTTGTCATCACAGTGCTCCAAACTCTTGTCATCACAATGCTCCATTAACCTTGTCATCACAATGCTCCATGCACTTCTCTTCAATATGCTCTCTCACCACTGATATCACAATGTTGCATCACTATTCATCACAATACTCCCTCACCCCTGTCATCACAATGTTCCATGACTCCTGTCATCACAATGCTACATGCACTTATCATCACAATATTCGATGACCTATGACATCACAATATTCCATAACCCCTGTCATCAAAATGCTCCATTACCTTTTTCATCAAAATGCTCCATGTCCCCTGACATCACAATGCTCCATAGCCCTTGTCATTACAGTGCTCCATGACGCTCGTCATCACAATTATCCATGGTCTTCTCATCACAATGCTCCACGATCTTGCCATCACAATGCTCCATGCCCTGGTCATCACAATGCTCGATGTCCCTTGTCATCACAATTCTCCACGTCCTTGTCATCACAATGCTCCATGACAGTTCTCATCACAATGTTACATGTTTTTGTCATCACAGTTCTCCATGCACATGTCATCGCAATGCCCCATGACCCCTGTCATAGCAAGCTGCATGCTTTGTCATCACAATGCTTCACGACATTTTCATCAAAATTCTCAATGGCCGTTGTCATCACAATGCTCCATGATCCTTGTCATCACAATGCTCCATCCCTTGTCATCACAATGCTCCATTACCTTTGTCATCACAATCCTCCAAAACACTTGACATCACAATGTTCCATGCCATTGTCATCACAATGGAACATGTAATATGCCATCACAATGCTCCCTGACACCTTTCTTCACAATACTGACTGACCTTGTCATCACAATGTGCCATGCCCACTGTCAACACAATTATCCATGAAACTTTTCAGACCAATGCTCCATGCCCCTCTCATCACAATGCTCCATGCCCTTGTCATCACAATTCTCCATGACCCCAGTTCTCGAAATGCTCCGTGACTCCAGTCATCACAAGGCTTCATGACCTGTGTCATCACAATGATCCATGCCCTCATCATCACAAGGCTCTGTGAATTTGTCACCACAATGCTCCATGAACTTTTCATCACAATGCTCCGTAACACTTGTTATCACAATGCTCCGTCCCTTTGTCAACTCAATGCTCCATGACCCTTGTCTTCACAATGTTCCATGCGCTTATCAGCGCAGTTCTCCATGACCCATGTCATCACAATGCTCCATAAACCTTGTCATCACAATGCTCCTTGCACATCTCTTTTTTTTCTTTTTTTTTGTTATTTTGATTAAAGTTTTTATTTATTTATTTATTTATTTTTAAATTTTTTGCTTTATAACAAATTTAAACAGTTATACATATACATATGTTTCCATATCCCCTCCCTTTTGCGTCTCCCTCCCACCCTCCCTATCCCACCCCTCCAGGCGGTCACAAAGCACCGAGCTGATCTCCCTGTGCTATGCGGCTGCTTCCCACTAGCTATCTACCTTACGTTTGGTAGTGTATATATGTCCATGCCGCTCTTTCTCTTTGTCACAGCTTACCCTTCCCCCTCCCCATATCCTCAAGTCCATTCTCTAGTAGGTCTGTGTCTTTATTCCTGTCTTACCACTATGTTCTTCATGACATTTTTTTTTCTTAAATTCCATATATATGTGTTAGCATACAGTACTTCTCTTTCTCTTTCTTACTTACTTCACTCTGTATGACAGACTCTAGGTCTATCCACCTCATTACAAATAGCTCAATTTCATTTCTTTATATGGCTGAGTAATATTACATTGTATATATCTGCCACATCTTCTTTATCCATTCATCCGTTGATGGACACTTAGGTTGTTTCCATCTCCGGGCTATTGTAAATAGGGCTGCTATGAACATTTTGCTACATGTCTCTTTTTGAATTATGGTTTTCTCAGGGTATATGCCCAGTAGTGGGATTGCTGGGTCATATGGTAGTTCTATTTGTAGTTTTTTAAGGAACCTCCATACCGTTCTCCATAGTGGCTGTACCAATTCACATTCCCACCAGCAGTGCAACAGTGTTCCCTTTTTTCCACACCCTCTCCAGCATTTATTGTTTCTAGATTTTTTGATGATGGCCATTCTGACTGGTGTGAGATGATATCTCATTGTAGTTTTGATTTTCATTTCTCTTATGAGTAAAGATGTTGAGCATCCTTTCATGTGTTTGTTGGCAGTCTGTATATCTTCTGTGGAGAAATGTCTATTTAGGTCTTCTGCCCATTTTTGGATTGGGTTGTTTGTTTTTTGTTATTGAGCTGCATGAGCTGCTTATAAATTTTGGAGATTAACCCTTGGTCAGTTGCTTCATTTGCAAATATTTTCTCCAATTCTGAGGGTTGTCTTTTGCTCTTGTTTATTGTTTCCTTTGCAGTGCAAAAGCTTTTAAGTCTCATTACGTCCCATGTGTTTATTTTTGTCTTTATTTCCATTTCTCTAGGAGGTGGGTCAAAAAGGATCTTGCTGTGATTTATGTCTTAGAGTGTTCTGCCTATGTTTTCCTCTAAGAGTTTGATAGTGTCTGGCCTTACATTTAGGTCTTTAATCCATTTTGAGCTTATTTTTGTGTATGGTGTTAGGGAGTGATCTAATCTCATACTTTTACATGTCCCTATGCAGTTTTCCCAGCACCACTTATTGAAGAGACTGTCCTTTCTCCACTGTACATTCCTGCCTCCTTTATCAAAGATAAGGTGACCATATGTCCGTGGGTTTAACTCTGGGCTTTCTATCCTGTTCCATTGATCTATCTTTCTGTTTTTGTGCCAGTACCATACTGTCTTGATTACTGTAGCTTTGTAGTATAATCTGAAGTCAGGGAGCCTGATTCCTCCAGCTCCATTTTTCGTTCTCAAGATTGCTTTGGCTATTCGGGGTCTTTTGTGTTTCCATACAAATTGTGAATTTTTTTGTTCTAGTTCTGTGAAAAATGCCAGTGGTAGTTTGATAGGGATTGCATTGAATCTGTAGATTGCTTTGGGTAGTAGAGTCATTTTCACAATGTTGATTCTTCCATTCCAAGAACATGGTACATCACTCCATCTATTTGTATCATCTTTAATTTCTTTCATCAGGGTCTTATAATTTTCTGCATACAGTTCTTTTGTCTCCTTAGGGAGGTTTATTCCTAGATATTTTATTCTTTTTGTTGCAATGGTAAATGGGAGTGTTTCTTGATTTCACTTTCAGATTTTTCATCATTAGTATATAGGAATGCCAGAGATTTCTGTGCATTAATTTTGTATTCTGCAACTTTACCAAATTCATTGATTAGCTCTAGTAGTTTTCTGGTAGCATCTTTAGGATTCTCTATGTATAGTATCATGTCATCTGCAAACAGTGACAGCTTTACTTCTTCTTTTCCGATTTGGATTCCTTTTATTTCCTTTTCTTCTCTGATTGCTGTGTCTAAAATTTCCAAAACTAGGTTGAATAAGAGTGGTGAGAGTGGGCAACCTTGTCTTCTTCCTGATCTTAGTGGAAATCGTTTCATTTTTTCACCATTGAGGACGATGCTGGCTGTGGGTTTGTCATATATGGCCTTTATTATGTTGAGGAAAGATTCCTCTAGGCCTACTTTCTGCAGGGTTTTTATCATAAATGGGTGTTGAATTTTGTCGAAAGCTTTCTCTGCATCTATTGAGATGATCATATGGTTTTTCTCCTACAATTTGTTAATATGGTGTATCACGTTGATTGATTTGCTTATATTGAAGAATCCTTGCATTCCTGGAATAAACCCCACTTGATCATGGTGTATGATCCTTTTAATGTGCTGTTGGATTCTGTTTGCTAGTATTTTGTTGAGGATTTTTGCATCTATGTTCATCAGTGATATTGGCCTGTAGTTTTCTTTCTTTGTGACATCCTTGCCTGGTTTTTGTATCAAGGTGATGGTGGCCTCATAGAATGAGTTTGGGAGTGTTCCTCCCTCTGATATATTTTGGAAGAGTTTCAGAAGGAGAGGTGTTAGCTCTTCTCTAAATGCTTGATAGAATTCGCCTGTGAAGCCATCTGGTCCTGGGCTTTTGTTTGTTGGAAGGTTTTTTATCACAGTTTCAATTTCAGTGCTTGTGACTTGTCTGTTCATATTTTCTGTTTCTTCCTGATTCAGTCTTGGCAGGTTGTGCATTTCTAAGAATTGGTCCATTTCTTCCAGGTTGTCCATTTTATTGGCATAGAGTTGCTTATAGTAATCTCTCATGATCTTTTGTATTTCTGCAGTGTCAGTTGTTACTTCTCCTTTTCTATTTCTAATTCTATTGATTTGAGTCTTCTCCCTTTTTTTCTTGATGAGTCTGGCTAATGGTTTATCAATTTTGTTTAGCTTCTCAAAGAACCAGCTTTTAGTTTTATTGATCTTTGCTATCGTTTCCTTCATTTCTTTTTCATTTATTCCTGATCTGATTTTTATGATTTCTTTCCTTCTGCTAAATTTGGGATGTTTTTGTTCTTCTTTCTCTAATTGCTTTAGGTGCAAGGTTAGGTTGTTTATTCGAGATGTTTCCTGTTTCTTAAGGTGGGATTGTATTGCTATAAACTTCCCTCTTAGTACTGCTTTTGCTGCATCCCATAGGTTTTGGGTCGTCGTGTCTCCATTGTCATTTGTTTCTAGGTATTTTTTAATTTCCTCTTTGATTTCTTCAGTGATCACTTCGTTATTCAGTAGTGTATTGTTTAGCCTCCATGTGTTTGTATTTTTTACAGCTCTTTTCCTGTAATTGATATCTAGTCTCATAGCATTGTGGTCGGAAAAGATACTTGATACAATTTCAATTTTCTTAAATTTACCAAGGCTTGATTTGTGACCCAAGGTATGATCTATCCTGGAGAATGTTCCATGAGCACTTGAGAAAAATGTGTATTCTGTTGTTTTTGGATGGAATGTCCTATAAATATCAATTAAGTCCATCTTGTTTAATGTATCATTTAAAGCTTGTGTTTCCTTATTTATTTTCATTTTGGATGATCTGTCCATTGGTGAAAGTGGGGTGTTAAAGTCCCCTACTATGAGTGTGTTACTGTCGATTTCTCCTTTTATGGCTGTTAGTATTTGCCTTATGTATTGAGGTGCTCCTATGTTTGGTGCATAAATATTTATAATTGTTATATCTTCTTCTTGGATCGATCCCTTGATCATTAGGTAGTGTCCTTCTTTGTCTCTTCTAGTAGTCTTTATTTTAAAGTGTATTTTGTCTGATATGAGAATTGCTACTAGAGCTTTCTTTTGGTTTCCATTTAAATGGAATATCTTTTTCCATCCCCTTACTTTCAGTCTGTATGTGTCTCTAGGTCTGAAGTGGGTCTCTTGTAGACAGCATATATATGGGTCTTGTTTTTGTATCCATTCAGCCAATCTGTATCGTTTGGTGGGAGCATTTAGTCCATTTACATTTAAGGTAATTATCTATATGTATGTTCCTGTTCCCATTTTCTTAATTGTTTTGGGTTCGTTATTGTAGGTCTTTTACTTCTGTTGTGTTTCTTGCCTAGAGAAGTTCCTTTAGCATTTGTTGTAAAGCTGGTTTGGTGGTGCTGAACTCTCTCAGCTTTTGCTTGTCTGTAAACGTTTTAATTTCTCCATCAAATCTGAATGAGATCCTTGCTGGGTAGAGTAATCTTGGTTGCAGGTTTTTCTCCTTCATCACTTTAATTATGTCCTGCCACTCCCTTCTGGCTTGTAGAGTTTCTGCGGAGAGATCAGCTGTTATCCTGATGGGGATTCCCTTGTGTGTTATTTGTTGTTTTTCCCTTGCTGCTTTTAATATGATTTCTTTGTGTTTAATTTTTGACAGTTTGATTAATATGTGTCTTGGCGTATTTCTCCTTGGATTTATTCTGTATGGGACTCTCTGTGCCTCCTGGACTTGATTAACTATTTCCTTTCCCTTATTAGGGAAGTTTTCACCTATAATCTCGTCAAATATTTTCTCAGTCCCTTTCTTTTTCTCTTCTTCTTCTGCAACCCCTATAATTCGAATGTTGGTGCGTTTAATGTTGCCCCAGAGGTCTCTGATACTGTCCTCTGTTCTTTTCATTCTTTTTTCTTTATTTTGCTCTGCAGCAGTTATCTCCACTATTTTATCTTCCACCTCACTTATCCGTTCTTCTGCCTCAGTTATTCTGCTATTGATCCCATCTAGAGTATTTTTTATTTCATGTATTGTGTTTTTAATTGATGCTTGATTCATCTTTAGTTCTTCTAGGTCCTTGTTAACTGTTTCTTGCATTTTGTCTATTCTATTTCCAAGATTTTGGATCTGGGAAATAGAATCTCTGATCATCTTTACCATCATTATTCTGAATTCCTTTTCAGGTAGACTGCCTATTACCTCTTCATTTGTTATTTCTGGTGGGTTTTTATCTTGCTCCTTCTCCTGCTGTGTGTTTTTCTGTCTTCTCATTTTGCTTATGTTACTGTGTTTGGGGTCTCCTTTTTGCAGGCTGCAGGTTCATAGTTCCCGTTGTTTTTGGTGTCTGTCCCCAGTGGCTAAGGTTGGTTTAGTGGGTTGTGTAAGCTTCCTGGTGGAGGGGACTAGTGCCTGTGTTCTGGTGGATGAGGCTGGATCTTGTCTTTCTGGTGGGCAGGTCCACGTCTGGTCGTGTGTTTTGGGGTGTCTGCAGACTTTTTATGATTTTAGGCCACCTCTCTGCTAATGGGTGGCGTTGTGTTCCTGTCTTGCTAGTTGTTTGGCTTAGGGTGTCCAGCACTGTAGCTTGCTGGTCGTTGAGTGAAGCTGGGTGCTGGTGTTGAGATGGAGATCTCTGGAAGATTTTTGCCGTTTGATATTATGTGGAGCAGGGAGGTCTCTTGTGGACCAGTGTCCTGAAGTTGGCTCTCCCACCTCAGAGGCACAGCACTGACACGGGGCTCCTCAATTTGGGATGATGTGTTGTCTATTCATGTATTCCACAGTTGCAGGGTACATCAAGTTGATTGTGGAGCTTTAATCTGCTGCTTCTGAGGCTGCTGGGAGAGGTTTCCCTTTCTCTTCTTTGTTCTCACAGCTCCTGGGTCTCAGCTTTGGATTTGGCCCCACCTCTGTGTGTAGGTTGCCGGAGGGTGTCTTTTCTTCGCTCAGACAGGACAGGGTTAAAGGAGCAGCCTCTTCTAGGACAGTGGCTCACTCAGTCTGGGCGGGAGGAAGGGGCACGGAGTGCGGGGCGAGCCTGCAGCGGCAGAGGTCGGCGTGACGTTGCACCAGCCTGAGGCGCGCTGTGTGTTCTCCCAGGGAAGCCGCCCCTGGATCCCGGGACCCCGGCAGTGGCGGGCTGCACAGGCTCCCGGAAGGGCGGTGTGGGCAGTGACCTGCGCTCGCACTCAGGCTTCTTGGCGGTGGCAGCAGAAGCCCCAGCGTCCCACGCCCGTCACTGGGCTCCGCGCTTTCAGTCGCGACTCGCGCCCGTCTGTGGAGCCCCTTTAAGCAGCGCTCTTAATCCCCTCTCCTCGCTCACCAGGAAACCAAGAGGGAAGAAAAAGACTCTTGCCTCTTCGGCAGCTCCAGAGTTTTCCCGGACTCCCTCCCGGCGAGCTGTGGCACATTAGCCCCCTTCAGGCTGAGTTCTCGCCGCCTGCCCCAGTCCTCTCCCTGCACTCTGACCGAAGCCCGAGCCTCAGCTTCCAGCGCTGTGCGCCCCGGAAGGCGAGCAGACAAGCCTCTCGGGCTGGTGAGTGCCGCTCGGCACCGATCCTCTGTGTGGGGATCTCTCCGCTTAGCCCTACCCAGGTATGTGGGGGGTTACCTGCCTTTTGGGAGGTCTGGGGTCTTCTGCCAGCGTTCAGTAGGTGTTCTGTAGGAGTTGTTCCACGTGTAGCTGTATTTCTGGTGTATCCGTGGGGAGGAAGGTGATCTCCGCGTCTTACTCTTGCGCCATCTTACACGGAAGTCCTCCTTGCACGTCTTATCAAAGTGCTCTCTCACCACTGATATCAAAATGTTCCCTCACTAGTCATCACAATACACCCACTCCCCTGTCATCACAGTGGTCCATAACACCTGTCATGAAAATGTTCCATGACCCCTGACATCACAATGTTCCATAAACCCTGTCATCAAAACGTTCCATGACCCTTTTCATCAAATTTCTCCATGATCCTGTCATCAAAATGCTCCCTGCCCTTCGCATCACAATGCACAACACCCTTGTAATCAAAATGCTCCATGACATTCTCATCACAAAGATCCATGGCCCCTGGCATTACAGTGCTCCATGTCATTGTCATCACAATGCTCCATGATCGCTCTCATCACATTGTTCCATTCCCTTGTCGTCACAAAGCTCCATGACCCATGTCATCAGAATGCCCCATTGCATTCTCATCACAGTGCTCCATGCACTTACCATCACAATGCTCCATTACACCTGTCATCACAATGCTCCAAGACCACTGTAATCACAATGCTCCATGCCACTTTTCATCTCAATGCTCCATGAACACTGTCATCACAGTGCACCATGCCCACCATCATAATGCTTCATGCTATTGTCATCACAATGAAATCATAATGCTCCATGACCTCTCTCATCACAATTCTCCAAATCCTTGTGATCAAAATGTTCCATAACACTTATCATCACAACGCCCCATGACGCTCGTCATCACAATTATCCATGGTCTTCTCATCGCAATGCTCCATGACATTTGTCACCACATTGCTCAATACCCTTGTCATCACAATGCTCCCTGACTCTTTTCGTCAGTATGCTCCTTGAACCCGGTGATGACAAGGTTTCATGGCCTTCTCATCCCAATGCTCCATGCCCTTGTCATCACAGTGCTCCACAACCCCTGTAATCACAATGCTCCATGCCCCTTTTCATCAGAATATTCCATGAGACATATCATCACAAGGCTCCATGGTCTTCTCATCACAATGCTCCAGTACGTTGTCATCACAATGCTCCATGACACCTGTCATCACAATACTCCATGAACATTTTCAGCCCAATGCTCCATGACCTTCTCATCACAATGCTCCATGACCCATATCATTACAATGCTCCATGACCCCTGTCATCACAACGCTCCATGTCCCTTGTCATCACAATACTCCATGAACTCTTTCATCCCAATGCTTCATGACCCTTGTCATCACAATGCTCCATGACCCCTGTATTCACAATGCTCCATGACGCTTGTCATCTCAGTTCTCCATGACACCTGTCATCACAATGCTCCATGCCTTTGTCAGAAAAATGCTATATGACATTGTCATTACAATGCTCTATGAACTTGTCATCACAATACTCCATTACCATTGTCATCACAATCCTCCATGAACCTTGGAATCACATTGTTTCATGCCCTGTCATCACAATGCTCCATGCTCCTTGAAATCAAAATGATCCATGACCTCTGTCATCACAATGCTCCAAACACTTGTGATCACAATGTTCCATAACACTTGTCATCACAACGCTCCATGATGCCTGTCATCACAATACTCCATGCCCTTTTCATCACAATGCCCCATGACCTTTGTCATCACAATTCTTAATACACTTGTCATCACAATGCTCCCTGACACTTGTCGTCAGAATGCTCCTTGAACCCTGTCACGAAATGGCTCCATGCCTTTTTCATCACAATGCTCCATGCCATTTTCATCACAATGCTCCATGCCATTGTCATCAAAATACACCACAAGCTTGTCATCAGAATGCTCCATGTCCCTTGTCATCACAATTCTCCATGCACTTGTCAGCACAATGCTCCCTGACCCTTGTCATCACAATGCTCCATGCCGTGTCATCACAATGCTCCATTACATTTGTCATCAGAATCCTCCATGACACTTGGCATCACAATGCTCCATGCCATTGTCATCACAATGGGCCATTACATATGTCATCACAATGCTCCCTGACACCTGTCTTCACAATACTGCATGACCTGGTCATCACAATGCTCCATGCCATTGCCATCACAATGTGCCATTCCAACTGTCATCGCAATAATCCATGAAACTTATTAGAACAATACTCCATGCCCTTTCATCACAATGCTCTATGAACCCTGTCATTAAAATGCTACATGACTCCAGTCATCACAAGGCTTCATGACCTGTGTCATCACAATGATCAATGCCCTCATCATCACAAGGCTCTGTGAACTTTGTCACCACAATGCTCCATGAACTTTTCATCACAATGCTCCGTGACACTTGATATCACAATGCTCCGTCCCTTTGTCAACTCAATGTGCCATGACCCTTGTCATCACAATGTTCCATGTGATTGTCAGCGCCGTGCTCCCTGACCCATGTCATCACAATGCGCCATGCGCTTGACATCACAATGCTCCACAATATTATCATCACAATGCTCCATAAACCTTATCATCACAATGCTCCATGCACTTCTTATCAATATGCTCTCTCACCACTGATATCAAAATATTCCCTCACTAGTCATCACAATACACCCACTCCCCTGTCATCCCAGTGGTCCATAACCCCTGTCATGGAAATGTTCCATGACCCCTGATATCACAATGTTCTATAACCCCTGTCATCAAAATTTCCATGACATTTTTCATCAAATTGCTCCATGACCCTGTCATCACAATGCTCCCTGCCCTTCACAACAGAATGCACCACAGCCTTGTCATCAAAATGCTCCCTGACCATTGTCATCACAAAGCTCCATGACCCTTGGCATCACAATGCTCCATGCCCTTGTCATCATAATGCTCCATGAACCCTCTCATCACATTGTTACATGCCCTTGTCATTACAGGATCCATGATGCTTTTCATCACTATGCTCTATGCCATTCTTCTCACAATGCTCCATGCGCTTGTCATTACAATCCTCCACGACCCGTGTATCACTGTGTTCTTTGCCCTTGTCATCACAATGCTCCTTGCCCCCTCTCATCACAATAATCCATGAAATATTTCAGACCAATGCTCCATGACCTTGTCATCACAGTGCTCCTTTACCCCTGTCATAACAATGCTCCATGACACCTGCCATCACAATATTCCACAGCCTTGTCATCACAAGGCTCCATGAGCCTTGTATTCACAATGCTCCAAGACCCCTGTAATCACAATGTTCCATGCACTTGTCATCACAAAGCTTCATGACACATGTCATCAGAATGCTCCATGGCCTTCTCATTCACGATGCTCCATGCCCTTGTCATCACAATGCTCGAAGACCCTTGTAATCACAATGTTCCATGCCCCTTTTCATCTCAATGCACCATGAACCCTGTCATCACAATGCACCAAGCCCATCATCATAATGCTTCATGCTATTGTCATCACAATGAAATCAAATTCTCCATGACCTCTGTCATCACAATGCTCCAAATCCTTGTGATAAAAATGTTCCATAACACTTATCATCACAACGCCCCATGACGCTAGTCATCACAATTATGCATGGTCTTCTCATCACAATGCTCCTTGAACAATGTCATCAGAGTGCTCAATACCCTTGTCATGACAATGCTCCCTGACACTTGTTGTCAGTATCCTCCATGAACCCTGTCATGACAAGGCTCCATGCCTTTTTCATCACAATGTTCCATGCCCTTTTCCTCACAGGGCTCCAAGCTCCCTGTAATCACAATGCTCCATGCCCTTGTCATCACAAATCTCCGTGATGCATGTCATCAGAATGCTCCCTGGTCTTCTCATGCCATGCTCCATGCCCTTGTCATCACAGTGCTCCACGACCCCTGTAATCACAATGCTCTATGCCCCTTTTCATCAGAATGCTCCATGAGACTTGTCATCACAAGGCTCCATGGTCTTCTCATCACACTGCTCTAGTACCTTGTCATCACAATGCTCCATGACAACTGTCATCACAATACTCCATGAACATTTTCAGCCCAATGCTCCATGACCTTCTCATCACAATGCTCCATGACCACTGTAATCACAACGCTCCATGAACCCTGACAACACAATGATCCGGGACTCTTGTCATCAAAATGTTCCATTCCCTTGTCATCCCACTGCTCCATGACACCTTTAATCACAATGCTCCATGACGCTTATCATCACAGTGTCCCATGAACATTGTCATCACAATGTTCCATGCCTTTCTCAGCAAAATGCTACATAATCTTGTCATCACAATGCTCCATGAGCTTGTCATCACAGTCCTCCATGACCCTTGGGATCACATTGCTTCATGTCCTTGTCATGTCTCTCTTGCCTTTCTGCTTTTTAAAGATTTTCGGATGTCCCTTTTGACTGCTGGGTCGTGACAATTCTTTGTAGTGTGGATTTGCATTGCATGCTTGCTTGATTGGCAATAAAGGGTGTATGCATTTTTTACTGAATATATTCAGGTGAAAAGCCATACACCGTTTTTGCCAAGTGCATCACTGTCGAAGTTGTGATGCTTTCCCTGTGCTTTAAAAGCGATTCCAATTTACCTCATGCAATATGTTTTGTGCAATTCTGCCTCATTTTAAAGTCCGCTTCATTGCCTTCTCTCAACAGATTTTTGGAAGAGAGTAGTCCTTTATAACTCTGCAGGTTTGTGAATTGCTGTGTCCCTGAGCTCCAATTTTCAAATCCCATTTTTGGGAGCTGACTGCAAATCCACAATTTTGATTCAGGACCTATACTGGTTCCAGGGGTGGCTATACTGTTCCCTACGAGTGGCTGAGGCTTTGGTTAATTCTTCTTCCTGACGGGAATTTAGAGTGACATGTGCCCGTCCAAATGCCTACATCTACTCTCTAATTGGTTTTCCCTCTTCCCTTTCATCCTCTGCACAATTAGCAAACTGTGTGAACCAGGAGGTTATAGGGGCTAACTCTCCTAAGTTGGGAAATTGATAGTAAGGCAGTTGGAATGCCAACCTGGAGCACAAGCAGAGGAAAAATTAGAAAACTTTTAGAAACCTTTCACCATCACAGTGTGTCCATTCTCTAGGTTTCCCATACATGTTATAACTGTAGTGATATTCCCTTCTACATGGAGATTTGGGAATCATGGAATGGTGTCATGCATTACTACTTTAAAGGT
Organism: Mesoplodon bidens; assembly: GCF_964165515.1. NCBI lineage: Eukaryota > Metazoa > Chordata > Mammalia > Artiodactyla > Ziphiidae > Mesoplodon > Mesoplodon bidens. The sequence continues at coordinate 127,221 of NW_027672207.1, forward strand.
TCTGCATTTTCTATCCCAATCTCACCAGTCCTCTCAGTCCCAAGTGTCCAGCCTTATGTCTCATTCAGTTGTCTTTGCAGATAGGGTCATTCCAGGTTTCATCAGAACCCCTGAAGGAATTGTGTAAGAATTTCTCTGTTCTTTTGTTTGGTTTTTGAAATTCGTTTTTATAATGGGGTTGAGCTGATTTTCACTGACGTGTTTATGCCGGTGTAGACAAACTTGATTCCCTTACGGAGACATATCAATACATGGGTTTTAAGATACTTACAAGTCAGATATATTCCTATGCGGGGAATATGGGTTTTGAGTCCCGTTCACTGAGGAAGGTGTAGGTCTTGTCTCTTCTGTATTTGGTTTATGGAATGTTACCTGTGCTAATATCAAACTCTGGTTTTATGCATCACCCCACATCTCCTTTCCCTTTAAGCAGGCATAAGAGTGTTTTCTAAATGTGAGACTCTGTTCTCTTTCTTATTTCAGTACATGTGTTGTGATGTTGACATTCCCTCTGTAAGTGATATCTTATGATAAGATTCTTTTTTTCTGTGTGACTAATTTCCATTAGAATCATCATACCTAAATCCACTCATTATGCTCCTACTGGCCTTATGACATTGATTTCACGTCTGAGTGAAATTCCGTTGTACAAAATTATGACAAGGTCTTTATGCATTTCTCTTTTTCCTGGGATAATTTAGGTGTACCGAAGTTGAGGTTCTTGTATGCAGAGCTGCCCTAAACTTTGGGGTGCCTGTGTCTTGTCGATATTTAGTCTTCCCAAGTTATATGCCCATGAGTTGAAGTCCCCTTTTTGCGGGGGCTTTGCATTTTAGATGTTTTAGGAAACAGCATACACTTGTTCAGAGTGGCTCTTGGATATTTATACCCCACCCATCAGTGTGACTAGGCTCCCTGTTCTCCCTGACCTCTCCTGAATTTCTGGTTTTTACACATTTTGCGGATATCCCTTTTGATCGGTGGGAATTGATACTTCTGTGTAGTGCAGATTTGCAATGCCCGCTTGCTTGCTTGGCAAAAAAAGGGTGTATGTGTTTTCTCCTGAATATATTCAGGAGAAAGTGCATAGGCACTTTTTGGCCAAGTGCATCATTGTCGACGTTGTGCCCCTCTTCATGTGCTTTAAAGGTGATTCTTACGTACCTCTTGAAATCTGTTTCCTGCTATTCCGCCTCTCTTTCAAGTCAGCCTAGATGCCTTCCCTCAACAGATTTTTCGATGATAGTTGTCCTTTATTACTCTGCCAGTTTGTGAATTGCAGTGCCCCTGAGCTCCATTTTTCAACTCGTATTTGTGAGCTGAACGCAAGTCTAAAATTTTGGTTCGGGACCTATACTGGTTCCCAGCAGGTGGCTGAGACTTTGGTTAATTCTTCTTCCTGCCAGGCGATTAGAGTGACATGGTCCCGTCCAAATGCCTAACAGCTACTATCTCATTGGTTCTCCCTATTCCCTTTCAGAGTCTGCCAAATTGGCAACCTGTGAGAACCAGGAGTTTAAAGGGCCTGTCTCTCCAAGTTGGCAGATTAATAGTAAAGCAGTTGGAGAGTCAAAACGGAGCACCAGGAGAGGGACTATTACTTGAGTTTTAGAAACCTTTCGTATTCACAGTGTGTCCGTGCTCTAGGTTTCCCGTACATGTTATAGCTGTAGTAATATTCCCTTCAACCTGGAGAGTTGGGACCCATGGAATGGGTGCCACACATTATTGCTTTAAAGGGTCTGCATTTGCTAAACCAATCTCACCAATCCTCTCAGTCCCAAGTGTACAGCCTTATGCCACATCCAGCTGTCGTTCTAGATATGGTCATTCCAGGTTTCATCGAAACCCGGAAGGAATTGTAAGGGATTTCCCTGTTTTTTTGTTTTGTTTTGAAATTACTGTTTATAGTGGGTTTGAGCTGATTCTCTCTGCCATGTTTATGCCAGTCTAGACACACTTGATTCCCTTACGGAGACATTTCAAGACATAGGTTTTAAGATTCTTACTAGTCAGATATATTCCTCTGTGGGAAATATGGGGTTTTGAGTCCCTTTCACTGAGGAAGGTGTAGGTCTTTTCTGATCCATAGATGGTTTTTTGAACGGTACCTGTCCTTATATCAAACTGTGGTTTTATGCATCACCCCACCTCTCCTTCCCCCTTAAGCAGGCAAAAGAGTGTTTCCTAAATGTGAGACTCTGTTCTCTTTCCTAACTCATTTCATGGGTAGCCATGTTTACAGGATCTTCATAAGTGATATCTTATGCTAAGTTTCTTTTTCTGTTTGACTTATTTCACTTAGAATCATCGTACCTGAATCCACTCATTTTGAAGCTACTGCCCTTATCACATTGATTTCATGGCTGAGGGATATTCCATCGTACGTAAGTACCACAATTTCTTGAAGCACTTTTGTCTTTCCTGGGATATTTAAGGTGTACCCAAGTTGAGGTTCTTATAAGCAGTGAAGCCCGAAATTTTGCGGTGGTTGTGTCTTATTGATTTTCAGTTTTCCCAAGGTATTTTCCATAGACTGGAAGTGCCCTTGGCTCTGTAGCTCTGTTGTTTACTTGCTTTAGTGAACAAAATGCACTCCTCCAGAGAGGCAGTTGGCAATTTACATCCCGCCCATCAGCATAACAAACCTCCCTGTTCTCCAGGGCCTCTCTTGCCATTCTGCTTTTTACACATTTTTTGCATGTCCCTTTTGACCGGTTTGAAGTGATACTCCTTTGTAGTGCAGATTTCCATTTCCTGCTTGCTTGCTTGGCCAAATAGGGCGTATGAGTTTTCTCCTGAATATATTCAAGAGAAAATGCATACGCCCTTTTTGACCAAGTGCATCATTGTCGAAGTTGGGCACCTCTACCTGTGCTTTAAAGGTGATTCCAACGTACTTCTTGAAATCTGTTTCCTGCTATTCTGCCTCGCATTCAGGTCTGCATCGTTGCCTTAACTCAATAGATTTTTGGACGATAGTTGTCCATTAGTACTGTGACTGTTTGTCAATTGCTGTGCCCCTGAGCTCCATTTTTCAACTCGTTTTTTGTGAGCTGAACGCAAGTCCAAAATTTTGGTTCAGGACCGATACTGCCGGGAAATTAGAGTGACCTGTGCCCATGCAAATGCCTAACAGCTATTCTCTCATTGGTTCTCCCTCTTTCCTTTGATCCTCGGCCAAATTGGCAACCTGTGCGAACCAGGAGGTTAAAGGGGCTGTCTCTCCACCTTGGCAGATTGACAGTAAAGCAGTTGGAATATCAAACCGGACCTCCAGGATAGGGACTATTCTTTGAGTTTTAGAAACCCTTTGTATTCTCAGTGTGTCCATTCTCTAGGGTTTCCGTACATGTTATAGGTGTAGTAATATTCCCTACAACCTGGAGAGTTGAGACCCATGGAATGGGTGCCATGCTTTATTGCTTTAAAGCGTCTGCATTTGCTCACCCAATCCTACCTATCCTCTCAGTCCCAAGTGTCCAGCCTTATGCCACATCCAGCTGTCATTATAGACAGTGACATTCCAGTTTTCATCAGAGACCCTTTAGGAATTGTAAAGAATTTCCCTGTTGTTTTGTTTTGTTTTTAAAATTATTTTATAGTGGGTTTGAGCTGGTTCTCGCTGCCATGTTAATGTCAGTCTAGACACACTTGATTCCCTTACAGAGACATATCAGTACATACGTTTTAAGTTTCTTCCTAGTCAGATATATTCCTCTGCAGGAAATATGGGGTTCTGAGTTCCTTTCACGGGGCAAGGTGTAGGTCTTGTCTATTCCATAGTTGATTTTTGGAACGGTACCTGTGCTTATATCAAACTCTGGTTGTATGCATCACCCCACTTCTCCTTCCCCCTTAAGCAGACATAAGAGAGTTTTCTAAATGTGATACTCTGTTCTCTTTCCTAACTCAGTTCATGTGTAGCCATGTTTACAGGATCTTCATAAGTGATATTTATGATAAGTTTCTTTTGCTTTGTGACTTATTTCACTTAGAATCATCGTACCTGAATCCACTCACTTTGCTGCTCCTGGTCTTATGACATTGATTTCATGGCTGAGGGATATTCAATCGTATGTAAATACCACAAATTTTTGAACCATTTTTATATTTCCTGGGATATTTAACGTGTACCCAAGTTGAGGTTCTTGTAAGCAGTGCAGCCCTGACTTTGTGGGTAGTTCTGTCATACTGATTTTCAGTTTTCCCAAGATATATTCCCTAGACTGGAAGTGTTTTGTCTCTGTAGCTCTGTTGTTTACTTGTTTTAGGGAACACAATGCACTCCTCCAGTGAGGCAGTTGGCAATTTACATCGCGCCCATCAGCATAACAAGGCTCCCTGTTCTCCAGGGCCTGTCTTGCCTTTCTGGTTTTTACACATTTGGTGGATGTCCCTTTTGACCGGTGGAAAGGGACACTTCTTTGTAGTGAAGATTTGCGTTGCCCAATTGCTTGCTTGGCCAAAAAGGGCGTATGCGTTTTCTCCTGAATATATTAAGGAGAAAACACATACACACTTTTTGGCTAAGTGCATAATTGTCGAAATTCTGCCCTTCTTCCTGTGCTTTAAAGGCGATTCCAAATTACCTCTTGAAATCTGTTTCCTGGTATTCTGCCTCGCTTTCAAAACTGCCTCGTTGCCTTCCCTCAATAGATTTTAGGACGATTGTTGTCCTTTATTACTCTGCCAGTTTGTGAATTGCTGTGCCCCTGAGCTCCATTTTTCAACTTGTTTCTTGTGAGCTGAACGCAAGTCCAAAGTTTATGTTCAGCCCCTATACTGGTTCCCTGTGTGTGGCTGAGTCTTTGGTTAATTCTTCTTCCTGAGGGGAAATTAGAGTCACATGTGCCTGTCCAAATGCCTAACAGCTACTCTCTCATTGGTTCTCCCTCTTCCCTTTCATCCTCTGTCAAATTGGCAACCTGTGTGAAGCAGGAGTTTAAAGGGGCTGTCTCTCCAAGTTGGGAGATTGATAGTAAAGCAGTTGGAAAGTCAAACCTGAGCACAAGGAGAGGGACTATTCGTTGAGTTTTAGAAACCTTTCGTATTCACAGTGTGCCATTCTCTAGGTTTCCCGTACATGTTATAGCTGTAGTGATATTCCCTTCAACCTGGAGAGTTGGGACCCATGGAATGGGTGCCATGCATTATTGCTTTAAAGGTTCTGCATTTGCTCACCCAAGCTCACCATTCCTCTCACTCCCAAGTGTCCAGCCTTATGCCACATCCAGCTGTCCTTGTAGATAGTGTCATTCAGGTTTCATCAGAGACCCTGAAGGAATTGTAAATAATTTCCCTTTTTTTTTATTTTGTTTTTGAAATTCCTTTTTATAGTGGGTTTGAGCTGATTCTCGCTGCCATGTTTATGCCAGTCTAGACACACTTGATTCCCTTATGGAGACATATCAATGCATAGGTTTTAAGATTCTTACTAGTCAGATATATTCCTCTGCGGGAAATATGGTGTTTTGAGTCTCTTTCACTGAGGAAGGTGTAGGTCTTGTGTATTCCGTAGTTGGTTTTTGGAACGGTACCTGTACTAATATCAAACTCTGGTTTTATGCATCACCCCACCTCTCCTTCCCCCTTAAGCAGGCATAAGAGTGTTTTCTAAATATGAGACTCTGTTCTCTTTCCTAACTCAGTTCATGTGTAGCCATGTTTACAGGATCTTCATAAGTGATATATTATGATAAGTTTCATTTTCTGTGTGACTTATTTCACTTAGAATCATCGTACCTGAATCCACTCATTTTGCTGCTACTCGTCTTAAGACATTGATTTCATGGTTCAGGGATAATCCATCTGACATAAGTACCACAAATTTTTGAACGATTTTTATCTTTCCTGGGAAATTTAAGGTGTATACAAGTTGAGGTTCTTGTAAGCAGTGCAGCCCTAAATTTGGGGGTGGCTCTGTCTTATTGATTTTCAGTTTTCCCAAGATATATTCCCTAGACTGGAAGCGCCCTTGGCTCTGTAGCTCTGTTGTTTACTTGTTTTAGGGAACACAATGCACTCCTCCAGAGAGGCAGTTGGCAATTTACATCCCTCCCATCAGCATAAAAAGGCTCCCTGTTCTCCAGGGCCTGTCTTGCCTTTCTGTTTTTTACACAATTTGTGGATGTCCCTTTTGAATGGCGGGAAGTGATACATCTTTGTAGTTCAGATTTGCATTGCCCACTTGCTTGCTTGGCCAAAAAGCGTATATGCATCTTCTCCTGAATATATTCACGTGAAAACCCATACACTCTTTATGGCCATTTCAATAATTTTCGAAGTTGTGATGCTTTTCCTGTGTTTTAAGGTGATTCCAGTGTACCTCTTGAAATCTGTTTCATGCCATTCAGCCTCATTTTCAATTCCGCCTCCTGGCTTTCCCTCAACAGATTTTTTGGAAGAGAGTAGTCCTTTTTAACTCTGCAGGTTAGTGAATTGCTGTGGCCCTGAGCTCCATTTTTCAACGCGCGTTTTTGTGAGCTGACCGCAAATCCACAATTTTGCTTCAGGATCTATACTTGTTCTGTGGGGGCAGGATGAGACTTTGGTTAATTCCTCTTCGTGACGGGAAATTAGAGTGGCATGTGGCTGTCCAAATGCCTACAGCTACTCTCTCATTGGTCCTCTCTCTTCCCTTATATCCTCTGCAAAATTTGCCCACTGTGCGAATCACGAGGTTATAGGGGCTGACTCTCCAAGTTGGGAGATTGATAGTAAAGCAGTTGGAATGTCAACCTGGAGCACAAGGAGAGAAAAATGTAGTAGAGTTTTAGAAACCTTTCACCATCAGTGTGTTTCCATTCTCTACGTGCCCATACATGTTATAACTGTAGTGATATTCCTTTCTACCTGGAGAGTTGGGAACCATGGAATGTGTGCCATGCATTATTGCTTTAAAGGGTCTGCATTTGCTCACACAATCACACCAATCCTCTCAATCACTTGTGTCCAGCCTTATGCCACATCCAGCTGTCATTGTAGATAGCGTCATTCCAGGTTTCATCAGAGACCTTAAGGAATTGTAAAGATTTTCCCTGTTCTTTTGTTTTGTTTTTGAAATTCCTTTTTATAGTGGGTTTGAGCTGATTCTTGCTGCCATGTGTATGCGAGTCTAGACACACTTGATTCCCTTATGGAGACATATAAATACATAGGTTTTTAGATTCTTACTAGCCAGATATATTCCTCTGCGGGAAATATGGAGTTTTGAGTCTCTTTCACTGAGGAAGGTGTAGGTCTTGTCTATTTCATAGTTGGTTTTGCAATGGTAACTATGCTTATATCAAACTCTGCTTTTATGCATCACCTCACCTCTCCTTCCCCGTTAAGCAAGCAAAAGAGTGTTTTCTAAATGTGACACTCTGTTCTCTTTGTAAGTAAGTTCATGTCTAGCCATGTTTACAAGATCTTAACAAGTGATATCTAATGATAAGTTTATTTTCTGTGTGAATTATTTCACTTAGAATCATCGTACCTGAATCCACTCATTTTCCTGCTACTGGTCTTATGACATTGATTTCATGGCTGAGGGATATTCAATCGTATGTAAGTACCACAATTTTTTGAACCATTTTTATATTTCCTGGGATATTTAACATGTACCCAAGTTGAGGTTCTTGTAAGCAGTGCAGCCCTGACTTTGTGGGTAGTTCTGTCATATTGATTTTCAGTTTTCCCAAGATATATTCCCTAGACTGGAAGTGCTTTTGGCTCTGTAGCTCTGTTGTTTACTTCTTTTAGGGAACACAATGCACTCCTCCAGAGAGGCAGTTGGCAATATACATCCCACCCATCAGCATAACAAGGCTCCCTGTTCTCCATGGCCTGTCTTCCCATTCTGCTTTTTAAACATTTTTAGGATGTCCCTTTTGAACAGTGGGAAGTGATAATTCTTTGTAGTGCCGATTTCCATTGCCTGCTTGCTTGCTTGGCCAAAAAGGGCGTATGTGTTTTCTCCTGAATATATTCAGGAGAAAACACATACGCCCTTTTTGCCAAGTGCATCATTGGCGATGTTGGCCCCTCTTCCTGTGCTTCAAATGTGATTCCAGCGTACCTCTTGAACTCTGTTTCCTGCTATTCTGCCTCGCTTTCAGGTCTGCCTCGTTGCCTTCCCTCAATAGGTTTTTGGACGATAGTTTTCCATTATTACTCTGACAGTTTGTGAATTGCTGTGCCCCTGAGCTCCATTTTTCAACTCGTTTTTTGTGACATGAACGCAAGTCCAAAATTTTGGTTCAGGACCGATACTGTTCCCGGTGGGTGGCTGAGACTTTGGTTAATTATTCTTCCTGCTGGGAAATTAGAGTGACATGTGCCCGCCCAAATGCCTAACAGCTATTCTCTCATTGTTCTCCCTCTTCCCTTTCATCCTCTGCCAAATTGGCAACCTGTGCGAACCAGGATGTTAAAGGGGCTGTCTCTCCAATTTGGCAGATTGACAGTAAAGCAGTTGCAATACCAAACCGGAGCACCAGGAGAGGGCCTATTCATTGAGTTTTAGAAACATTTTCTATTCACAGTGTGTCCATTCTCTAGGTTTCCCGTACATGTTATAGCTGTATTAATATTCGCTTCAACAAGGAGAGTTGAGACCCATGGAATGGGTTCCATGCACTATTGCATTAAAGCGTCTGCATTTGCTCACCCAATCTCACCAATCCTCTCAGTCCCAAGTGTCCAGCATTTTGCCACATCCAGCTGTCATTGTAGACAGGGTCATTCCAGGTTTCATCAGAGACCCTGAAGGAATTGTAAAGAATTTCCCTGTTTTTTGGTTTTGTTTTTGAAATTCCTTTCTATAGTGGGTTTCAGCTGATTCTCGCTGCCATGTTTATGCCAGTCTGGACACACTTGATTCCCTTACGGAGACATATCAATACATAGGTTTTAAGATCCTTACTAGTAAGATATATTCCTCTGTGGGAAATATGGGGTTTTGAGTCCGTTTCACTGAGGAAGGTGTAGGTCTTGGCTATTCCATAGTTGGTTTTTGGAACGGTACCTGTGCTTATATCAGACTCTGGTTTTATGCATCACCCCACTTCTCCTTCCCCTTTAAACAGGCATAAGTGTGTTTTCTAAATGTGAGACTCTGTTCTCTTTCCTAACTCAGTTCAAGTGTAGCCATGTTTACAGCATCTCTATAAGTGCTTTCTTATGATGAGTTTCTTTTTCTGTGTGACTTATTTCACTTAGAATCATCGTACCTGAATCCACTGATTTTGCTGCTACTGGTCTTATGACATTGAGTTCATGGCAGAGGGATATTCCATCGTACGTAAGTACCACTATTTTTTAAACCATTTTTATATTTCCTGGGATATTTAAGGTGTTCCCAAGTTGACCTTCTTGGAAGCAGTGCAGCCCTAAATTTTGGGGTGTCTCAGTCTAATTGATTTTCAGGTTTTCCGAGGTATATTCCGTAGACAGTATGTACCCTTAGCTCTGTAGCTCTGTTGTTTACTTGTTTTAGGGAACACAATGCACTCCTCCAATGAGACAGTTGGCAATTTACATCCCGCCCATCTCATAAAAAATCTCCCTGTTCTCCAGGGCCTGTTTTGCCATTCTGCTTTTTACACATTTTGTGCATGTCCCTTTTGACCGGTGCGAAGTGATACTTCTTTGTAGTGCAGATTTCCATTGCCTGCTTGCTTGCTTGGCCAAAAAGGGCGTTTGTGTTTTCTCCTGAATATATTCAGGAGAAAACACATACGCCCTTTTTGCCAAGTGCATCATTGGCGATGTTGGCCCCTCTTCCTGTGCTTCAAATGTGATTCCAGCGTACCTCCTGAAATCTGTTTTCTGCTATACTGCCTCGCTTTCAGGTCTGCCTCGTTGCCTTCCCTCTATAGATTTTTGGACGATAGTTGTCCATTATTACTCTGACAGTTTGTGAATTGCTGTGCCCCTGAGCTCCATTTTTCAACTCGTTTTTTGTGAGCTGAATGCAAGTCCAAAATTTTGGTTCAGGACCGATACTGTTCCCGGTGGGTGGCTGAGACTTTGGTTAATACTTCTTCCTGCCGGGAAATTAGAGTGACATGTGCCCGCCCAAATGCCAAATCTATTCTCTCTTGGTTCTCCCTCTTCCCTTTCATCCTCTGCGAAAATTGGCAACTTGTACTAACCAGGAAGTTAAAGGGGCTGTCTCTCCAAGTTGGCAGATTGATAGTAAAGCAGTTGGAAAGTCAAAACGGAGCACCAGGAGAGGGACTATTACTTGAGTTTTAGAAATCTTTCGTATTCACAGTGTGTCCGTGCTCTAGGTTTCCCATACATGTTATAGGTGTAGTAATATTCCCTTCAACCTGGAGAGTTTGGACCCATGGAATGGGTGCCACGCATTATTGCTTTCAAGGGTCTGCATTTGCTCACCCAATCTCACCAATCCTCTCATTCACAAGTGTACAGCCTTATGCCACATCCAGCTATCGTTGTAGATAGGGTCATTCCAGCTTTCATCAGAAACACTGAAGGAATTGTAAAGAATTTCCCCGTTTTTTTTGGTTTGTTCTTTGAAATTCATTTTTATAGTTCGTTTGAGCTGATTCTCACTGCCATATTTATTGTAGTCTAGACACACTTGATTCCCTTATGGAGACATATCAAGACATAGGTTTTAAGATTCTTACTAGTCAGTTTTATTCCTCTGCGGGAAATACGGGGTATTGCGTCCCTTTCACTGAGGATGGTGTAGGTCTTCTCTGTTCCATAATTGGTTTTTGGAACGGTACCTGTGCTTATATCACACAATGGTTTTATGCATCACCCCACCTCTCCTTCCCCCTTAGGCAGGCCAAAGAGTGTTTTCTAAATGTGAGACTCTCTTCTCTTTCCTAACTCAGTTCATGTGTAGCCATGTTTACAGGATCTTCATAAGTGATATCTTATGATAAGTTTCTTTTTCTGTGTGACTTACTTGACTTAAAATCATCGTACCTGAATCCACTAATTTAGCTGCTACTGGCCATATGACATTGATTTCATGGCTGAGGGATATTCCATTGTACGTAAGTACCACAATTTCTTGAAACATTTTTGTCTTTCCTGGGATATTTATGGTGTACCCAAGCTGAGGTTCTTGTAAGCAGTGCAGCCCTAAATTTTGGGGTGGTTCTTTCTTATTGATTTTCACATTTCCCAAGGTATTTTCCCTAGACTGCAAGTGCCCTTGGCTCTGTAGCTCTGTTGTTTACTTCTTTTATGGAACACAGTGCACTCCTCCATAGAGGCAGTTGGCAATTTACATCCCGCCCATCAGCCTAACAGGGCTCCCTGTTCTCCAGGGCCTGTCTTGCCTTTCTGGTTTTCACACATTTTGCGGATATGGCTTTGACCAGTGGGAAGTGTTACTACTTTGTAGTGCACATTTGCATTGCCCACTTGCTTGCTTGGCCAAAAAGGGTGTATGAGTGTTTTCATGAATAAATTCAGGAGAAAACTTATACACCCATCTTGGCCAAGTGCATCATTGTCGAAGTTGTGCCCCTCTTCCTGTGCTTTAAAGGCAATTCGAACGTACCTGTTGAAATCAGTTTCCTGCTATTCTGCCTCGCTTTCAACTCTGGCTCATTGCCTTCCCTCAACAGATTTTTGGACGACAGTTGTCCTTTACTACTCTGCCAGTTTGTGAATTGCTGTGCCCCTGAGCTCCGTTTTTCAACTCGTTTTTTGTGAGCTGAATTCAACCCCAAAATTTTGCTTCAGGACCTCTACTGTTTCCTGGTGGGTGGCTGAGATTTTGATAAATTCTTATTCCTGCCGGGCAATTAGAGTGACCTGTGCCCATCCAAATGCCTAACAGCTACTCTCTCATTGGTTCTCCCTCTTCCCTTTCATCCTCTGCCAAATTGGCAACATGTGCGAACCAGGAGGTTAAGGGGCCTCTCTCTCCAAGTTGGTAGATTGGTAGCAAAGCAGTTGGAAAGTCAAACCAGAGCACCAGGAGAGGGACTATTCGTTGAGTTTTAGAAACCTTTTGTATTCACAGTGTGTCCATTTTCTAGGGTTTCTGTACATGTTATGGCTGTAGTAATATTCCCTTCAACCTGGAGAGTTTGGACCCATGGAATGGGTGCCACACATTATTGCTTTAAAGGGTCTGCATTTGCTCACCCAATCTCACCAATCCTCACAGTCCCAAGTTTCCAGCCTTATGCCACATCCAGCTGTCATTGTTGATAGGGTCATTTTATGTTTCATCAGAGACCCGGAAGGAACTGTAGAGAATTTCCACGTTCTTTTGTTTTGTTGTGAAATTCCTTTTTATAGTGGGTATGAGGTCATTCTCACTGCCATGTTTATGCCAGTCTAGACACACTTGATTCCCTTATGGAAATATATCAATACATAGGTTTTAAGATTCTTAATAGTAAGATATATTCCTCTGTGGGGAATATGGGGTGTTGAGTCACTTTCACTGAGGAAGGTGTAGGTCTTGTCTATACCGTCTTTGGTTTTAGGAAAGGTTCCTGTACTAATATCAAACTCTGGTTTTATGCATCACCCCACCTCTCCTTCCCCCTTAAGCAGGCATAAGAGTGTTTTCTAAATGTGAGACTCTGTTCTCTTTCCTGACGCAGATCATTTGTAGCCATGTTTACATTACCTTCATAAGTGATATCTTATGATAAGTTTATTTTTCTGTGTGCCTTATTTCACTTAGGATCATCGAACCTGAATCCACTGATTTTGCTTCTACTGGACTTATGACATTGATTTCATGGCTGAGGGATATTCCGTCGTATGAAAGTACCACAATTTCTTGAATCATTTTTGTCTTTCCTCGGATATTTAAGGTGTACCCAAGTTGAGGTTCTTGGAAGCAGTGCAGCCCTATATAACGGGGTGGCTCTGTCTTATTGATTTTCAGTTTTTCCAAGGTATATTCCCTAGACTGGAAGGGACCCTGGCTCTGTAGCTCTGTTGTTCACTTGCTTTAGGGAAAACAGTGCACTCCTCCAGAGAGGCCTTTGGCAATTTACATCCCGCCCATCAGCATAACAAGGCTCCCAGTTCTTCAGGGCCTGTCTTGCCGTTCTGGTTTTCACACATTTTGTGGCTGTCCCTTTTGACCGGTAGGAAGTGATACTTCTTTGTAGTGCAGATTTACATTTCCCAATTGCTTGCTTTGCCAAAAAGGGCATATGCATTTTCTCCTGAATATATTCAGGAGAAAACGCATACGCCCTTTTTGGCCAATTGCACCATTGTCGAAGTTGGGCCCCTTTACCTGTGTTTTACAGATGATTCCAACGTACCTCTTGAAGTCTGTTTCCTGATATTCTGCCTCGCTTCGAAAGTCACCTCGTTGCCTTCTCTCAACAGATTTTTGGATGATAGTTGTCCTTTATTACTCTGCCAGTTTGTGAATTTCTGTGCCCCTGTGCTCCATAATTTCACTCGTCTTTTGCAAGCTGATCACAAGTTCAAAATTTTGGTTCAGGACCTATACTGGTTCCCCTCGTGTAGCTGAGACTTTGGTTAATACTTCTTCCCGCCGGGAAATTAGAGTGACATATGCCCGTCCAAATGCCTAACAGCTACTCTCTCATTGGTTCTCCATCTTTCATTTCATCCTCTGCCAAATTTGCAACTTGTGCGAACCAGGAGGTTAAAGGGGCTGTCTATCCAGTTGGGAGATGGATAGTAAAGCAGTTGGAAAGTCAAACCGGAGCAACCAGGAGAGGGAGTATTCGTTGAGTTTTAGAAACCTTTCGTATTCACAGTGTGTCCATTCTCTAGGTTTCCCGTACATTTTATATCTGTATTAATATTCCCTTCAACCTGGAGAGTTGGGACCCATGGAATGGTTGCCATGCATTATTAATTTATAGGGTATGTATTTGCTCAACTTATCTCACCAATACTCTCAGTCCCAAGAGTCCAGCCTTATGCCACATCCAGAGGTCGTTGTAGATAGGGTCATTCCAGGTTTCATCAGAGACTCTGAAGGAATTGTAAAGAATTTCCCGTTTTTTTTTTTTTTTTTTTTTTTTGCGGTATGCGTGCCTCTCACTGTTGTGGCCTCTCCCGTTGCGGAGCACAGGCTCCGGATGCACAGGCCCAGCAGCCATGGATGACGGGCCCAGCCGCTCCGCGGCATATGGGATCCTCCCAGACCGGGGCACAAACCCGTATCCCCTGCATCGGCAGGCGGACTCTCAACCACTGCGCCACCAGGGAGGCCCTTTTGTTTTGTTTTTGAAATTCCTTTTTATAGTGGGTTTAAGCTGATTCTCGCTGCCATGTTTATGCCAGTCTAGAAACACCTGATACCCTTACACGGACATATCAATACATAGGTTTTAAGATTCTTACTAGTCAGATATATTCCTCTGCGGGAAATATGGGGTTTTGAGTCCCTTTCACTGAGGAAGGTGTAGTTCTTGTCTATTCCATATTGGTTTTTGGAATGGTACCTGTCCTTATATTAAACTCTGTTTTTATGCGTCACCCCACCTCTCCTTCCCCCTTAAGCAGGCATAAGAGTGTTTTCTAAATGTGAGTCTCTGTTCTCTTTCCTAACTCAGTTCATGTGTAGCCATGTTTACAGGATCTCCATAATTGCTATCTTATGATAAGTTTCTTTTTTTGTGTGACTTATTTCACTTAGAATCATCGTACCTGGATCCACTCATTTTGCTGCTACTGGTCTTAGGACATTGAGTTCATGGCAGAGGGATAATCCATCGTTCATAAGTACCACAATTTTTTGAACAATTTTTATATTTTCTGGGATATTTAAGGTGTACCCAAGTTGAGGTTTTTGGAAGCAGTGCAGCTCTAAATTTTGGGGTGGCTCAGACTTATTGATTTTCAGTTTTCCCAAGGTATATTCCCCAGACAGCAAGTGCCCTTTGCTCTGCAGCTCTGTTGTTTACTTCTTTTAGGGAACACAATGCACTCCTCCAGAGAGGCAGTTGGCAATATACATCCCACCCATCAGCATAACAAGGCTCCCTGTTCTCCATGACCTGTCTTCCCATTCTGCTTTTTAAACATTTTATGGATGTCCCTTTTGAACAGTGGGAAGTGAAATTCTTTGTAGTGCAGATTTCCATTGCCTGCTTGCTTGCTTGGCCAAAAAGGGCGTATGTGTTTTCTCCTGAATATATTCAGGAGAAAACACATATGCCCTTTTTGCCAAGTGCATCATTGTCGATGTTGGCCCCTCTTCCTGTGCTTCAAATGTGATTCCAGCGTACCTCTTGAACTCTGTTTCCTGCTATTCTGCCTCTCTTTCAGGTCTGCCTCGTTGCCTTCCCTCAATAGATTTTTGGACGATAGTTTTCCATTATTACTCTGACAGTTTGTGAATTGCTGTGCCCCTGAGCTTCATTTTTCAACTCGTTTTTTGTGACCTGAACGCAAGTCCAAAATTTTGGTTCAGGACCGTTACTGTTTCTGGTGGGAGGCTGAGACTTTGGTTAATTCTTCTTCCTGCTGGGAAATTAGAGTGACATGTGCCCGCCTAAATGCCTAACAACTATTCTCTCTTGGTTCTCCCTCTTCCCTTTCATCCTCTGCGAAATTGGCTACTTGTACTAACCAGGAAGTTAAAGGGTCTCTCTCTCCAAGTTGGGAGATTGATAGTAAAGCAGTTGGAAAGTCAAACTGGAGCAACCAGGAGAGGGAGTATTCGTTGAGTTTTAGAAACCTTTCATATTCATAGTGTGTCCATTCTCTAGGTTTCTCTTACATGTTATAGCTGTAGTAATATTCCCTTCAACCTGGAGAGTTGAGTCCCATGGAATGCGTGCCATGCATTATTGCTTTATAGGGTATGCATTTGCTCACCCTATCTCACCAATCCTCTCAGTCACAAGAGTCCAGCCATATGCCATATCCAGCTGTCGTTGTAGATAGGGTCATTCCAGGTTTCATCAGAAACCCTGAAGGAATTGGAAAGAATTTCCACGTTTTTTGTTTTCTTTTTGAAATTCCTTTTTATAGTGGGTTTGAGCTGATTCTCGCTGCAATTTTTATGCCAGTCTAGACACACTTCATACCCTTATGGAGACATATCAATACATAGGTTTTAAGATCCTTACTAGTCAGATATATTCCTGTGTTGGAAATATGGCGTTTTGAGTCCCTTTCACTGAGGAAAGTTTATGTCTTGTCTATTCCATAGTTGGTTTTCGGAACGGTACCTGTGCTTATATGAAACTCTGGTTTTATGCATCTCCCCACCTCTCCTTCCCCCTTAAGCAGGCATAAGAGTGTTTTCTAAATGTGAGACTCTCTTCTCTTTCCTAACTCAGTTCATGTGAAGCCATGATTACAGGACGTTCATAAGTTATATCTTATGATAAGTTTCTTTTTCTGTGTGACTTATTTCACTTAGAATCATCGTACCTGAATCCAATTATTTTGCTGCTCTTTGTCTTATGTCATTGAGTTCATGGCTGAGGGATAATCCATCGTATGTAAGTACCACAATTTTTTCACCTTTTTTATATTTCCTGGGATATTTAAGGTGTACCCAAGTTGAGGTTCTTGTAAGCAGTGCAGCCATAAATTTTGTGGTGGCTCTGTCTTATTGATTTTCAGTTTTCCAAATGTATATTCCCTAGACTGGATGTGGCCTTGGCTCTGTAGCTCTGTTGTTTACATATTTTAGGGAACAAAATTCACTCCTCCAGAGAGGTGGTTGGCAATTTACATCCTGCCCATCACCATAAAAAATCTCCCTGTTCTCCAGGGCCTGTCTTGCCATTCTGCTTTTTACACATTTTGTGCATGTCCCTTTTGAACGGTGGGTAGTGATACTTCTTTATAGTGCAGATTTACATTGCCAGCTTGCTTGCTTGTTCAAAAAGGGCATATTCGTTTTCTCCTGAGTATATTCAGGAGAAAATGCATATGCCCTTTTTGGCCAAGTGCATCATTGTCGAAGTTGGGCCCCTCTTCCTGTGCTTTAAAGGTGATTCCAACATACCTCTTGAAATCTGTTTCCTGCTATTCTGACTCGCTTACATGTCTGACACGTTGCCTTCCCTCAACAGATTTTTGGATGATAGTTGTCCTTTATTACTCTTCCAGTCTGTGAATTGCTGAGTCCCTGAGCTCCATTTTTCAACTAGATTTTTTGTGAGATGAACCCAAGTCCAAACTTTTGGTTCAGGACCTTTACTGGTTCCCGGTGGGTGGCTGAGACTGTGGTTAATTCTTTTTCCTGCCTGGAAATTAGAGTGACATGTGCCCGTCCAAATGCCTAACAGCTACTCTCTCATTGGTTCTCCCTCTTCCCTTTCATCCTCTGCCAAATTGGCAATAGTGGGAACCAGGAGGTTAAAGGGGCTGTCTCTCCAAGTTGGGAGATTGATAGTAAAGCAGTTGGAAAGTCAAACTGGAGCAACCAGGAGACAGAGTATTCGTTGAGTTTTAGAAACCTTTCGTATTCACAGTGTGTCCATTCTCTAGGTTTCCCGTACATGTTTTAGCTGTAGTAATATTCCCTTCAACCTGGAGAGTTGGGACCCATGGAATGGGGGCCATGCATTATTGCTTTAAAGGGTATGAATTTGCTCACTCTATCTCACCAATGATCTCTGTCCCAAGAATCCAGCCTTATGCCACATCCAGCTTTCATTTTAGATAGGGTCATTCCAGGTTTCATCAGAGACCCTGAATGAATTGTAAAGGATTTCCCTGCTTTTTTGTTTTCTTTTTGAAATTCCTTTTTATAGTGGGTTTGAACTGATTCTCGCTGCCATGTTTATGCCAGTGTAGAAACACTTGATTCCCTTACAGTGACATGTCAATACATAAGTTTTAAGTTTCTTACTAGTCAGATATATTCCTCTGCGGGAAATATGGGGTTTGGAGTTCCTTTCACAGAGGAATGTGTAGGTCTTGTCTATTCCATATTTGGTTTTCGGAACGGTACCTGTGCTTATATCAAACTCTGGTTTTATGCATCACCACAGCTCTCCTTCCCACTTAAGCAGGCATAAGAGTGTTTTCTAAATGAGAGTCTCTGTTCTCTTTCCTAACTCAATTCATGTGTAGCCATGTTTACAGGATATTCATAAGTGATATCTTATGATAAGTTTCTTTTTCAGTGTGTCTTATTTCACTTAGGTTCATCGTACATGAATACACTCCTTTTGCTGCTACTGGTCTTATGACATTGATTTCATGGCTGAGGGATATTCCATCGTATGTAAGTAACACAATTTTTTGAACCATTTTTATATTTCCTGGGATATTTAAGGTGTACCCAAGTTGAGGTTCTTGTAAGCAGTGCAGTCCTAAATTTGGGGGTGACTCAGTCTTATTAATTTTCAGTTTTCCCAAGGTATATTCTCTAGACTGGAAGTGCCTTTGGCTCTGTAGCTCAGTTGTTTCCTTCTTTTAGGGAACACAGTGCAGTCCTCCAGAGAGGCAGTTGGCAATATATATCCCGCCCATCAGCATAACAAGGCTCCCAGTTATCCAAGGCCTCTCTTGCCATTCTCCTTTTTACACATTTTGTGGATTTCCCTTTTGAACGGTGAGAAGTGATACTTCTTTGTAGTGCAGATTTGCATTGCCCTGTTGCTTGCTTGGCCAAAATGGGCATATGCGTTTTCTCTTGAATATATTCAGGAGAAAAGACATACACACTTTTTGAAAAAGTGCATCAATGTTGAAGTTGTGCCCCTCTATCTGTGCTTTAAAGGCGATTCCAACGTACCTCTTGATAACTGTTTCCTGCTATTCAGCCTCGCTTTCAAGTCCGCCTCGTTGCCTTCCCTCAACATAATTTTGGACGATAGTTGTCCTTTATTACTCTGCCAGTCTCTGAATTGCTGAGTCCCTGAGCTCCATTTTTCAACTCGTTATTTTGTGAGATGAACGCAAGTCCAAAATTTTGGTTCAGGACCTATACTGATTCCTCGTGGGTGGCTGAGACTGTGGTTAATTCTTCTTCCTGCCGGGAAATTAGAGTGACATGTGCCCGTCCAAATGCTACTCTCTCATTGGTTCTCCCGCTTCCCTTTCATCCTTTGCCAAATTGGCAACTTGTGCGAACCAGGATGTTAAAGGGGCTGTCTCTCCAAGTTGGGAGATTGATAGTAGAGCAGTTGGAAAGTTAAACCGGAGCAACCAGGGCAGGGAGTATTCGCTGAGTTTTAGAAACCTTTCGTATTCACAGTTTGTCCATTCTCTAGGTTTCGCGTACATGTTATAGATGTAGTAATATTCCCTTCAACATGGAGAGTTGGGACCCATGGAATGGGTGCCATGCATTATTGCTTTAAAGCGTCTGCATTTGCTCACACAATCTCACCAATCCTCTCAGTCCCAAGTGTCCAGCCTTATGCCACATCCAACTGTCATTGCAGACAGGGTCATTCCAGGTTTTATCAGAGACGCTGAAGGAATTTTAAAGAATTTCCCTGCTTTTTTGTTTTGTTTTAGAAATTCCTTTTTATAGTGGGTTTCAGCTGATTCTCACTGCCATGTTTATGCCAGTCTATACATACTTGATTCCCTTACGCAGACATATCAGTACATAGGTTTTAAGATCCTTACTAGTCAGATATATTCCTCTGCGGGAAATATGGGGTTTTGAGTCCCTTCCACTGAGGAAGGGGTAGGTCTTGTCTATTTCATAGTTGGTTGTCGGAACGGTACCTGTGCTTATATCAAACTCTGGTTTTATGCGTCACCCCACCTCTCCTTCCCCCTTAAGCAGGCATAAGAGTGTTTTCTAAATGTGAGACTCTGTTCTCTTTCCTAAATCAGTTTAAGTGTAGCCATGTTTACATCATCTTCATTTGTGTTATGTTATGATAAGTTTCTTTTTTTTGTGTGACTTATTTCACTTAGAATTATCGTACCTGAATCCACTCATTTTGCTGCTACTCGTCTTATGACATTGATTTCATGGCTGAGGGATATTCCATCGTACATAAGTACCACAATTTTTTGAACCATTTTTATATTTCCTGGGATAATTCAGGTGTACCGAAGTTGAAGTTCTTGTAAGCAGTGTAGCCCTAAATTTTGGGGTGGCTCTGTCTTACTGATATTCAGTTTTCCCAAGGTATGTTCCCTAGACTGGAAGTGCCCTTGGCTCTTTAGCTCTGTTGATTACTTATTTTAGGGAACACAATGCACTCGTCCATTGAGGCAGTTGGCAATTTACATCCCTCCCATCAGCATAAAAAGGCTCGTGTACTCCAGGGCCTGTCTTGCCTTTCTGGTTTTTACACATTTTGTGGATGTCCCTTTTGACTGGTGGGAAGTGATACTTCTTTGTAGTGCAGATTTGCATTGCAGGCTTTCTTGCTTGGCCAAAAAGGGTATATGCGTTTTCTCCTGAATATATTCAGTATAAAACCCTTCCACCCTTTTTGGCCAAGCACATCATTGTCGAAGTTGTGCCCCGCTTTCTGTGCTTTAAAGACTATTCCAGCGTACCTCTTTAAATCTGTTTCCTGCTATTCTGCCTCGCTTTCAAGTCTGCCTCGCTGCCTTCTCTCAACAGATTTTTGGACGATAGTTGTCCTTTATTAATCTGCCAGTGTGTGTATTGCTGTGCCCCTGAGCTCCATTTATCAACTCGTTTTTGGGAGCTAACCGCAAGTCCAAAATTTTGGTTCAGGACCTATACTGATTCCCTGTGGGTGGCTGAGACTTTCGTTAATTCTTCTTCCTGTGGGGATATTAGAGTGACATGTGCCCTTCCAAATGCCTAACAGCTACTCTCTCATTGGTTCTCCCTCGTCCGTTTCATCCTCTGCCATATTGGAAACCTGTGCGAATCAGGAGTTTAAAGGTGCTGTCTCTCCAGGATGGGAGATTGATAGTAAACCAGTTGGAAAGGCAAACCGGAGCACCAGGAGAGGGACTCTTCGTTGAGTTTTAGAAAACTTTCGTATTCACAGTGTGTCCATTCTCTAAGTTTCCCGTACATATTATAGCTGTAGTAATATTCACTTCAACCTGGAGAGTTGGGACCCATGGAATGGATGCCATGCGTTATTTCTTTAAAGAGTGTGAATTTGCTCACCCGTTCTCACCAATCCTCTCAGTCTCATGTGTCCAGCATTATGACACATCCCGGTGTCATTTTAGATAGGGTCATTCCAGGTTTCATCAGAGACCCTGAAGGAATTGTAAAGAATTTCCCTATTTTTTGTTTTGTTTTTGAAATTCCTTTTTTATAGTGGTTTAAGCTGATTCTTGCTGCCATGTTTATGCCAGTCTGGGCACACTTGATTCCCTTAGGGAGACATATCAATACATAGTTTTAAGATTATTACTAGTCAGATATAATCCTCTGCGGGAAATATGGGGTTTTGAGCCCCTTCCACTGAGGAAAGTGTAGGTCTTGTCTATTCCATATTTGGTTTTTGGAAGGCTACATGTGCTTATATCAAACGCTGGTTTTATGCATCACCGCACCTCTCCTTCCCGCTTAAGCAGGCATAAGAGTGTTTTCTAAATGTGAGACTCTGTTCTCTTTCCTAACTCTGTTTAAATGTAGCCATGTTTACAGGATCTTCCTAAGTGATACCTTATGGTACGTTTCTTTTTCTGTGTGACTTATTTCACTTAGAATCATCGTACGTGAATCCACTCATTTTGCTGCTACTGATCTTATGACATGGATTTCATGGCTGAGGGATATTCCATCATACGTAAGTATCACAATTTTTTAAACCATTTTTATATTTCCTGGGATATTTAAGGTGTACCCAATTTGAGGTTCTTGTAAGCAGTGCAGCCCTAAATTTGGGGGTGGCTCTGTCTTTTTGATTTTCAGTTTTACCAAGGTATATTCCCTAGACTGGAAGTGCTCTTGGCTCTGTAGCTCTGTTTTTTAGTTGTTTTAGGGAACACAGTGCACTCCTCCTGTGAGGCAGTTGGCACTGTATATCCCGTCCATCAGCATAACAACGATCCCAGTTCTCCAGGGCCTATCTTGCCTTTCTGGTTTTTACATACTTTGTGGATGTCCCTTTTTACCGGTGGGAAGTGATACTTCTTTGTAGTGCTGATTTGCATTGCCCGCTTGCTTGCTTGGCCAAAAAGGGCGTATGCGTTTTCCCCTGAATATATTCAGGCAAAAACGCATATGCCCTTTTTGGCCAAGTGCATCTTTGTCGAAGTTGTGCCCCTCTTCCTGTGCTTTACAGGTGATTCCAACGTACCTCTTGAAATCTGTTTCCAGCTATTCTGTCTCACATTAAAGTCGGCCTTGTTGCCTTCCCTCAACAGATTTTTGGACGATAGTTGTCTTTTATTACTGTTCCAGTTTGTGAATTGCTGTGCCCCTGAGCCCAATGTTTCAACACTTTTTTTGTGAGCTGAACGCAAGTCCAAAATTTTGGTTCAGGACCTATACTGGTTCCCGGTGGGTGGCTGGGACTTTGGTTACTTCTTCTTCCGGCCGGGAAATTAGAGTGACATGTGCCCGTCCAAATGCCTAACAGCTACTCTCTCTTTGGTTCTCCGTGTTCCCTTCCATCCTCTGCCAAATTGGCAACCTGTGCAAACCAGGAGGATAAAGGGGCCGTCTCTCCTAGTAGGGAGATTGATAGTAAAGCAGTTGGAAAGTCAAATCGGAGCACCAGGAGAGGGACTATTCGTTGAGTTTTAGAAAACTTTCGTATTCACAGTGTGTCCATTCTCTAGGTTTCCCATACATGTTATAGCTGTAGTAATATTCCCTTCAACCTGGAGAGTTGGGACCCATGGAAAGGGGGCCATGCATTATTGCTTTAAAGGGTCTGCATTTGCTCACCCAGTCTCACCACTCCTCTCAGTCCCAAGTGTCCAGCCTTACGCCACATCCAGCTGTCATTGTAGATAGCGTAATTCCAGGTTTCTTCAGAGACCATGAAGGAATTGTAAAGAATTTCCTGTTTCTTGTTTTGTTTTTGAAATTCCTTTTTATAGTGAGTATGAGCTGATTCTCTCTGCCATGTTTATGCCACTCTAGACACACCTGATTCCCCTACCCAGACATATCAGTACATAAGTTTTAAGATCCTTGCTAGAAAGATATATTCCTCTGCAGGAAAAATGGTTTTTCAGTCCCATTCACTAAGGAAGGTGTACGTCTTGTCTATTCTATAGTTTGTTTTTGCAACTGTACCTGTGCTTATATCAAACTCTGGTTTTATGCAACACACCACCTCTCCTTCCCCTGAAGCAGGCATAAGAGTGTTTTCTAAATGTGAGGCTCTTTTCTCTTTCCTCAATCAGTTCAAGTGTAGCCATGTTTACAGGATATTCATAAGTGATATCTTAGGATAAGTTTCTTTTTCTGCGTGTCTTATTTCACTTAGAATCATCGTACCTGAATCCACTCATTTTGCTGCTACTGGTCTTATGACATTGATTTCATTGCTGAGGGATATTCCTTCGTACGTAAGTACCACAATTTTTGGAACCATTTTTATATTTCCTGGGATGTTTAAGGTGTACACAAGTTGTGTTTCTTGTAAGCATTGCAGCCCTAAATTTGGGGGTGGCTCTGTCTTTTTGAATTTCAAATTTCCCAAGGTATATTCCCTAGACTGGAAGTGCCCTTGTCTCTGTTGCTCTGTTGTTTACTGGTTTTAGGGAATACAGTGCACTCATCCTGTGAGGCAGTTGGCAATTTATATCCCGCCCATGAGCATAACAATGCTCCCTGTTCTCCAGGGCCTGTCTTGCCTTTCTGGTTTTTACACATTTTGTGGATGTCTCTTTGACCAGTGGGAAGTGATACTTCTTTGTAGTGCAGATTTGCATTGCCCACTTGCTTACTTGGCCAAAATTGTGTATGCATTTTCTCCCGAATATATTCAGGAGAAAATGCATACGCTCTTTTTGGCCAAGTGCATCATTGTGGAAGTTATGCCCCTCTTCCTGTGCTTTACATGCGACAACTACGTACCTCATGAAAGCTGTTCCCTGCTATTCTGCCTCGCTTACAACTCCGCCTCATTGCCTTCCCTCAACAGATTTTTGGACGATAGTTGTCCTTTATTTCTCTGCTAGTTTGTGAATTACTGTGCCCCTGAGCTCCATGTGTCAACTCGTTTTTTGTGAGCTGAACTCAAGTCCAGAATTTTGGTTCGGGACCTATACTGGTTCCCGGTGGGTGGCTGAGACATTGGTTAATTCTTCTTCCTGCCGGGAAATTAGAGTGACATGTGCCCGTCCAACTGCCTAACAGCTACTCTCTCATTGGTCCTCCCTCTTCCGTTCCATCCTCTGCCAAATTGGCAACATGTGCTAACCAGGAGGTTAAAGGGGCTGTCTCTCGAAGTTGGGAGATTGATAGTAAAGCAGTTGGAAAGTCAAAGCGGAGCACCTGGAGAGGGATTATTCTTTGAGTTTTAGAAACCTTTCGTATTCACAGTGTGTCCATCCTCTAGGTTTCCCATACATGTTATAGCTGTAGTTATATTCCCTTCAACCTGGAGAGTTGGGACCCATGGAATGGGTGCCATGCATTATTGCTTTAAAGGGTCTGCATTTGCTCACCGAATGTCACCAATCCTCTCAGTCAGAAGTGTCCAGTCTTATGCCACATCCAGCTGTCATTGTAGATAGGGTCATTCCACGTTTCATCAGAGACCCTGAAGGAATTGTAAAGAATTTCCCTGTTTTTTTGTTTTGCTTTTGAAATTCCTTTTTATAGTGGGATTGAACTGATTCTCGCTGCCATGTTTATGCCCGTCTAGACAAACTTTAATCCCTTATGCAGACATATCAGTACATAAGTTTTAAGATCCTTACTAGTCAGATATATTCCTCTGTGGGAAATATGGGGTTTTGAGTCCCTTTCAATGAGGAAGGTGTAGGTCTTTCCTATTCCATAGTTGGTTTTTGGAAAGGTACCTCTGCTTATATCAAATTCTGGTTTTATGCATCACCCCATCTCTCCTTCCCCCTTAAGCAGGCATAAGAGGGTTTTCTAAATGTGAGACTCTGTTCTCTTTCCTAACTCAGTTCAAGTGTAGCCATGTTTACAGGATCTTCATATGTGATATCTTACGATAAGTTTCTTTTTCTGTGTGACTTATTTCACTTAGAATCATCGTACCTGAATCCACACATTTTGCTGCTACTTGTCTTATGACATTGATTTCATGGCTGAGGGATATTCCATCATACGTAAGTACCACAGTTTTTTGAACCATTTTTATATTTCCTGGGATATTTAAGATGTACCCAAGTTGAGGTTCTTGTAAGCAGTGCAGCTCTAAATTTGGAGGTGGCTCTGTCTTATTGATTTTCAGTTTTCCCAAAGTATATTCCCTAGATTGGAAGTGCACTTGGCTCTGTAGCTCTCTTGTTTACTTGTTTTAGGGAATACAGTGCAATCCTTCAGGGAGGCAGTTTGCAATTTACATTCCGCCAATCAGCATAACAATGCACCCTGTTCTCCAGGGCCTGTCTTGCCTTTCTGGTTTTTACACATTTTGTGGATGTCCCTTTTAACTGGGGGGAAGTGATACTTATGTGTAGTGCAGATTTGCTTTGCCCACTTACTTACTTGGCCAAAAAGAGCGTA
This sequence comes from Mesoplodon bidens, assembly GCF_964165515.1. Lineage (NCBI taxonomy): Eukaryota > Metazoa > Chordata > Mammalia > Artiodactyla > Ziphiidae > Mesoplodon > Mesoplodon bidens. The sequence goes on from NW_027672207.1 coordinate 152,743, forward strand.
TGCATTTTCTCCTGAATATATTCAGGAGAAAATGCATACACACTTTTTGGCCAAGCTCATCATTGTCGAAGTTGTGCCCCTCATCCTGTGCTTTACAGGAGATTCCAACGTACCTCTTGAAATCAGTTTCCTGCTATTCTGCCTCGCTTTCAAGTCCTCCTCGTTGCCTTCCCTCAACAGATTTTTGGAAGGTAGTTGTCCTTTATTACACTGCAAGTATGTGAATTGCTGTGCCCCTGAGCTCCATTTTTCAACTCGTTTTTTGTGAGCAGAACGCAAGTCCAAAATTTTGGTTCAGGACCTATACTGGTTCCCAGTGGGTGGCTTAGACTTTGGATAATTCTTCTTCCTGCCAGGAAATTAGAGTGACATGTGCCCGTCCAAATGCCTAACCGCTACTCTCTCATTGATTCTCCGTCTTCCCTTTCATCCTCTGCCAAATTGGCAACCTGTGCGAACCAGGAGGGTAAAGGGTCTCTCTCTCCAAGTTGGGAGATTGATAGTAAGGCAGTTGGAATGTCAAACCGGAGCACCAGGAGAGGGACAATTCGTTGAATTTTGGAAACCTTTCATATTCACAGTGTGTCCATCCTTTAAGTTTCCCATACATGTTATAGCTGTAGTAATATTCCCTTCAACCTGGAGAGTAGGGACCCATGGAATGGGTGCCATGCATTATTGTTTTAAAGAGTCTGCATTTGCTCACCCAATCTCACCAATCCTCTCATTCCCAAGTGTCCAGCCTTATGCCACATCCAGCTGTCATTGTAGATAGGGTCATTCCAGGTTTCATCAGAGACCCTGAAGGAATTGTAAAGAATTTCCCTGTTTTTTTGTTTTGTTTTTGAAATTCCTTTTTATAGTGGGTTTTAGCTGATTCTCACTGCCATGTTTATGCCAGTCTAGACACACTTGATTCCTTTATTCAGACATATCAATACATAGGTTTTAAGATTCTTACTAGTCAGATTTATTCCTCTGCGGGAAATATGGGGTTTTGAGTCCCTTTCACTGAGGAAGGTGTAGGTCTTGTCTATTCCATAGTTGGTTTTTGGAACGGTACTTGTGCTTATATCAAACGCTGGTTTTATGCATCACCCCACCTCTCCTTCCCACTTAAGCAGGCATAAGTGTGTTTTCTAAATGTGAGACGCTGTTCTCTTTCCTATCTGAGTTAAAGTGTAGCCATGTTTACAGGATCTTCATAAGTGATATCTTATGATAAGTTTCTTTTTCTGTGTGACTTATTTCACTTAGAATCATCGTACATGAATCCACCCATTTTGTTGCTACTGGTCTTATGACATTGATTTCATGCCTGAGGGATATGCCATCGTAAGTAAGTATCACAAATTTTTGAACCATTTTTATTTTTCCTGGGATATTTAAGGTGTACCCAAGTTGAGGTTCTTGTAAGCAGTGCAGGCCTAAATTTGGGCGTGGCTCTGTCTAATTGATTTTCAGTTTTCCCAATGTATATTTCTTAGACTGGAAGCGCCCTTTCCTCTGTAGCCCTGTTGTTTACTTGTTTTAGGGAACACAATGCACTCCTCCAGAGAGGCAGTTGGCAATTTATATCCCGCCCATCAGCATAACAGGGCTCCCTGTTCTCCAGGGCCTCTCTTGCCTTTCTGGTTTTTACACATTTTGTGGATCTCCCTTTTGACCTGTGGGAAGTGATACTTCTTTTTAGTGCAGATTGGCATTGCCCTCTTGCTTGGTTGGTCAAAAAGGGCGTATGGATTTTAACCTGAATATATTTAGGAAAAAACGCATATGCTCTTTTTGGCCAAGGGCACCATTGTCGATGTTGTGCCCCACTTCCAGGGCTTTACAGGTGATTCCAAATTACCTCTTGAAATCTGTTTCCTGCTATTCTGAATCGCTTTAAAGTCCGCCTCGTTGCCATACCTCAACAGATTTTTGTACAATAGTTGTCCTTTATTACTCTGACAATTTTTGAATTGCTGTGCCCCTGAGCTCCATTTTTCAACTCGTTTTTTGTGAGCTCCACGCAAGTCCAAAATTTTGGTTCAGAAACTATACTGTTTCTCGGTGGGTGGCTGAGACTTTGGTTAATTCTTCTTCATGCCAGGAAATTAGAGTGGCGTGTGCCCGCCCAAATGCCTAACAGCTACTCTCTAATTGGATCTCCCTCTTCCCTTTCATCCTCTGCCATATTGGCAACCTGTGCGAACAAGGAGGGTAAAGGGGCTCTCTCTCGAAGTTGGGAGATTGATAGTAAGGCAGTTGGAATGTCAAACTGGAGCACCAGGAAAGGGACTATTCGTTGAGTTTTAGAAACCTTTCGTATTCACAGTGTGTCCATCCTTTATGTTTCCCATACATTTTAAAGCTGTACTAATATTCCCTTCAACCTGGAGAGTTGGGACCCATGGAATGGGTGCCATGCATTATTGCTTTAAAGAGTCTGCATTTGCTGACCCAATCTCACCAATCCTATCAGTCCCAAGTGTCCAGCCTTATGCCACATCCAGCTGTCATTGTAGATAGGGTCATTCCAGGTTTCATCAGAGACCCTGAAGGAATTGTAAATAATTTCTCAGTTTTTTGTTTTGTTTTTGAAATTCCTTTTTATAGTGGGTTTGAGCTGATCCTTGCTGCCATGTTTTTGCCAGTCTAGACACACGTGATTCCCTTACACAGACATATCTATACATAGGATTTAAGATTCTTACTACTCCAATATATTCCTCTGTGTGAAATATGGGGTTTTGAGTCCCTTTCCCTGAGGAAGGTGTAGGTCTTGTCTATTCCATAGTTGGTTTTTGGAATGGTACCTGTGCTTATATCAAACTCTGGTTTTATGCATCACCCCACTTCTCCTTCCCCCTTAAGCAGGGATAAGAGTGTTTTCTAAATGTGAGACTCTGTTCTCTTTCCTAACTCAGTTCAAGGGTAGCCATGTTTACAGGATCTTCATAAGTGATATCTTATGATAAGTTTCTTTTTCTCTGTGACATATTTCACTTAGAATCATCGTACCTGAATCCACTCATTTTGATGCTACAGGTCTTATGACATTCATTTCATGGCTGAGGGATATTCCATCGTACGTAAGTACCACTATTTTTTGAACAATTTTTATATTTCCTGGGATATTTAACCTGTACCCAAGTTGAGGTTCTTGTAAGCAGTGTAGCCCTGACTTTGGTGGTGGCTCTGTCTTGTTGATTTTCAGTTTTCCCAAAGTATATTCCCTAGACTGGAAGTGTCTTTGCCTCTCTAGCTCTGTTGTTTACTTGTTTTAGGGAACACAATGTACGCCTCCAGTGAGGCGGTTGGCAATTTACATCCCGCCCATCAGCATAACAAGGCTTCCTGTTCTCCAGGGCCTGTCTTGCCTTTCTGATTTTTACACATTTTGTGGATGTCCCTTTTGACCGGTGGGAAGTCATACATCTTTGTTGTGTAGATTTGTGTTGCCCGCATGCTTGCTTGGCCAAAAAGGGCGTATGCGTTTTCTCCTGAATGTATTCAGGCGAAAACACATACGCCCTTTTTGGCCACTTGCATCATTGTCGAAGTTCTTCCCCTCTTCCTGTGCTTTAAATACGATTCCAAGGTACCTCTAGAAATCTCTTTCCTGCTATTCTGCCTCGCATTAGAGTCTGCTTCGCTGCCTTCTCTCAACAGATTTTTGGACGATAGTTGTCCTTTATTACTCTGCCGGTTTGTGAATGGCTGTGCCCCTGAGCTCCATTTTTCAACTCGTTTTTCTGTGAGCTGAACGCAAGTCCAAAATTTTGGTTCAGGACCTAAACTGGTTCCCAGTGGGTGGCTCAGACTTTGGTTAATTTTTCTTCCTGCCGGAAAATTAGAGTGACATGTGCCCGTCCAAATGCCTAACAGCTACTCTCTCATTGGTTCTCCCTCTTCCCTTCCATCCTCTGCCATATTGGCAACCTGTGCGAACCAGGAGGTTGAAAGGCGCTGTCTCTGCAAGTTGGGAGATTGATAGTAGAGCAGTTGGAAAGACAAAATGGAGCACCAGGAGAGGGACTATACGTTGAGTTTAAGAAAACTGTCGTATTCACAGTGTTTCCATTCTCTTGGTTTCCCGTACATGTTATAGCTGTAGTAATATTCCCTTCAACCAGGAGAGTTGTTGTAAGCAGGGCAGCATTAAATTTGTTGGTGGCTCTTTGTTATTGATTTTCCGTTTTCCCAATGTATATTCCCTAGCCTGGAAGTGCCCTTGGCTCTGAAGCTCTGTTGTTTACTTCTTTTAGGGAACACAGTGCACTCCTCCAGTGAGGCAGTTGGCAATTTCCATCCCGCCCATCAGCATAACAAGGCTCCCTCTTCTCCAGGGCCTGTCTTGCCTTTCTGGATTTTACACATTTTGTGGATGTCCCTTTTGACTAGTGGGAAGATATACTTCTTTGTAGTGCAGATTTGCATTGCCTGCTTGTTTGCTTGGGCAAAAAGGGCGTATGCGTTTTCTCCTGAATATATTCAGGAGAAAATGCATACGCCCTTTTTGGCCAATTGCATCATTGTCGAAGTTGTGCTACTCTTCATGTGCTTTACAGGCAACTCCTGTGTACCTCTGGAAATCTATTTCCTGCTATTCTGCCTCGCTTTCAAGCCCGCCTCGTTGCCTTAACTTAACAGAGTTTTGGATTATATTTGTCCTTTATTACTGTGCCAGATTTTGAATTTCCTTGCCCCTGAGCTCCAAGTTTTAACTCGTTTTTTGTGAGCTGAACGCAAGTCCAAAATTTTTATTCAGGACCTATACTGGTTCCCGGTGGGTGGCTGAGATTTTGGTTAATTATTCTTCCTTCCGGGAAATTAGAGTGATATGTGCCCATTCAAATGCCTAACAGCTACTCTCTCATTGGTTCTCCCTCTTCTCTTCCATCCTCTGCCAAATTGGCCACCTGTGGGAACCAGGAGGTTAAAGGGCCTCTGTCTCCATGTTGGGAGATTGATAGTAAAGCAGTTGGAAAGTCAAACCACAGCACCAGGAGAGGGACTAATCATTCAGTTTAGAAACCATTCGTATTCACAGTGTGTCCATTCTGTAGGTTTCCTGTACATGTTATAGCTGTAGTAGTATTCCCTCTAACCTGGAGAGTTGGGACCCTTGGAATGGGTGGCATGCATTATTGCTTTAAAGGGTCTGCATTTGCTCACCCAATCTCACCAATCCTCTCAGTCCCAAGTGTCCAACCTTATGCCATATCCAACTGTCATTTTAGATATGGTCATTCCAGGTTTCTTCAGAGACCCTAAAGGAATTGTAAATAATTTCCCTGTTTCTTGTTTTGTTTTTGAAATTCCTTTCTAGACTGGGTTTGGGCTGATTCTTGCTGCCATGGTTATCCCAGTCTAGACACACTTAAGTCCCTTACCCAGACATATCAGTACATATGTTTTAAGACCCTTACTAGTCAGATATATTCCTCTGCGGGAAATATGGGGTTTTGAGTCCCTTTCACTGAGGAACGTGTAGGTCTTGTCTATTCCATAGTTGGTTTTTGGAGCGGTACATGTGCTTATATCAAACTCTGGTTTTATGCAACACATCACCTCTCCTTCCCCCTTAAGCAGGCATAAGAGTGTTTTCTAAATGTGAGACTCTGTTCTCTTTCCTAACTCAGTTCATGTGTAGCCATGTTTACAGGATCTTCATAAGTGATATCTTATGATAAGTTTCTTTTTCTGTGTGACTTATTTCACTTAGAATCATCATACCTGAATCCACCCATTTTCCTGCTACTGGTCTTATGACATTGATTTCATGGCTGAGGGATATTCCATAGTACGTAAGTACCACAATTATTGAACCATTTTTATATTTCCTGGGATATTTAAGGTGTATCCAAGTTGAGGTTCTTGTAAGCATTGCAGCCCTAAATTTGGGGGTGGCTCTGTCTTATTGATTTTCAGTTTTCCCAAGGTATATTCCCTAGACAGGAAGTGACCTTGGCTCTGTAGATCTGATGTTTACTCGTTTTAGGGAACACAATGCACTCCTCCAGTGAGGCAGTTGGCAATTTAAATCAAGCCCATCAGCATAACAATGCTCCCTGTTCTCCAGGTCCTGTCTTGCATTTCTGGTTTTTACACATTTTGTGGATGTCCCTTTTGACCAGTGGGAAGTTAAACTTCTTTATAGTTCAGATTTGCATTGCCCACTTGCTTGCTGGGCCAAAAAGGGCGTAGGCGTTTTCTCCTGAATATATTCAGGAGAAAACGCCTACGCCCTTTTTGGCCAAGTGCATCATTGTCGAAGTTGTGCCCCTCTTCCTGTGCTTTACAGGCAACTCCTGCGTATCTCTTGAAATCTGTGTCCTTCTCTTCTGCCTCTACTTTCAAGTCCAACTTGATGCATTCTCTCAACAGATTTTTGGACGATAGTTTTCCTTTATTACTCTGTCTGTTTGTGAATTGCTGTGCCCTTGAGCTCCATTTTTCAACTCTTTTTTTGTGAGCTGAACGCAAGTCCAAAATTTTGGTTAAGGACCTCTACTGGTCCCTGGTGGGTGGCTGAGACTTTGGTTAATTCTTCTTCCTGCCGGGAAATTAGAGAGACATGTGCCCGTCCAAATGCCTTACAGCTACTCTCTCTTTGGTTCTCCCTCTTCCCTTCCATCCTCTGCCAAATTGGCAACAAGTGCGAACCAGGAGGTTAAAGGGGCTGTCTCTCCAATTTGGGAGATTGATAGTAAAGCAGTTGGAATGTCAAACTTGAGCACCACGAGAGGGACTATTCGTTGATTTTTAGAAACCTTTCGTATTCACAGTGTGTCCATTCTCTAGGTTTCCTGTACATGTTATAGCTGTAGTAATATTCCCTTCAACCTGGAGAGTTGGAAGACATGAAATGGGGGCCATGCATTATTGCTTTAAAGCGACTGCATTTGCTCACCCAATCTCACCAATCCTCTCAGTCCCAAGTGTTCAGCCTTATGCCACATCCAGCTGTCATTGTAGATAGGGTCATTCCAGGTTCCATCAGAGACCCTAAAGGAATTGTAAAGAATTTCCATGTTTTTTTGTTTTGTTTTTGAAATTCCTGTTTATAGTGGGTTTGAGCTGATTCTCGCTGCCATGTTTATGCCAGTCTAGACACACTTGATTCCCTTACGGAGATATATCAATACATAGGTTTTAAGATTCTTACTAGTCTGATATATTCCTCTGTGGGAAATATGGGGTTTTGAGTCCCTTTCACTGAGTAAGGTGTAGGTCTTGTCTATTACATAGTTGGTTTTTGGAACGGTAACTGTGCTTATATCAAACTCTGGTTTTATGCATCACCCCACCTCTCCTTTCCCCTTAAGCAGGCATAAGAGTGTTTTCTAAATGTGAGACTCTGTTCTCTTTCCTAACTCAGTTCATGTGTAGCCATGTTTACAGCATCTTCATAAGTGATATCTTATGATACGTTTCTTTTTCTGTGTGACTTATTTCACTTAGAATCATCGTACCTGAATCCACTCACTTTGCTGCTACTGGTCTTATGACTTTGATTTCATGGCTGAGGGATATTCCATCGTATGTAAGTCCCACAATTTTTGAACCATTTTTATATTTCCTGGGATATTTAAGGTGTACCAAATTTGAGGTTCTTATAAGCAGTGCTTCCCTAAATTTAGGGTGGCTTTGTCTTATTGATTTTCAGTTTCCCCAAGGTATTTTCCCTAGACTGGAAGTGCCCTTGGCTCTGTAGCTCTGATGTTTACTTGTTTTACGGAACACAATGCACACCTCCAGTGAGGCAGATGGCAATTTATATCCCGCCCATCAACATAAAAAGGCTCCCTGTTCTCCAGGGCCTGTCTTGCATTTCTGGTATTTACACATATTGCTGATGTCCCTTTTGACCGGTTGGAAGTGATACTTCTTTGTAGTGCAGATTTGCATTGCCCGCTTGCTTGCTTGGCCAAAAAGGGCCTATGCGTTTTCTCCTGAATATATTCCGGAGAAAATGCATACGCCCTTTTCGGCCAAGTGCATCATTGTTGAAGTTGTGCCCCTCTTCCTGTGATTTACAGGGGATTCCAACATACATCTTGAAATCTGTTTCCTGCTATTCTGCCTCGCTTTCCAGTCCTCCTCGTTGCCTTCCGTCTACAGATTTTTGGACGATAGTTGTCCTTTTTTACTCTGTCATTTTCTGAATTGCTGTGCCCCTGAGCTCCATATTTCAACTCATTTTTAGTGAGCAGAACGGAAGTCCAAAATTTTTGTTGAGGACCTATACTGGTTCCCAGTGGGTGGCTGAGACTTCGGTTAATTCTTCTTCCTGCTGGGAAATTATAGAGACATGTGCCCGTCCAAATGGCTAACAGCTACTCTCTCACTGGATCTCCCTCTTCCCTTCCATCCTCTGCCAATTTGGCAACCTGTGCGAACCAGGAGGTTAAAGGGGCTGTCTCTCCTAGTTGGGAGATTGATAGTAAAGCAGTTGGAATGTCAAACTGGAGCACCTTGAGAGGGACTATTCGTTGAGTTTTAGAAACCTTTCGTATTCACAGTGTGTCCATTCTCTAGGTTTCCCGTACATGTTATAGCTGTAGTAATATTCCCTTCAACCTGGAGACTTGGGAACCATGGAATGGGGGCCATGCATTATTGATTTAAAGCGACTCTAATTGCAACACCTATCTCACCAATCCTCTGAGTCCCAAGTGTCCAGCCTTATGCCACATCCAGCTGTCATTGTAGATAGGGTCATTCCAGGTTCCATCAGAGAACCTGAAGGAATTGTAAAGAATTTCCCTGTTTTTTTTGTTTTGTTTTTGAAATTCCTGTTTATAGTGGGTTTGAGCTGATTCTCGCTGCCATGTTTATGTCAGTCTAGACACACTTGATTCCCTTATGGAGATATATCAATACATAGGTTTTAAGATTCTTACTAGTCAGGTATATTCCTCTGCGGGAAATATGGGGTTTTCAGTCCCTTTCACTGAGGGAGGTGTAGGTCTTGTCTATTGCATAGTTGGTTTTTGGAACGGTACCTGTTCTTATATCAAACTCTGGTTTTATGCATCACCCCACCTCTCCTTCCGCATTAAGCAGGCATAAGAGAGTTTTGTAAATGTGAGACACTTTTCTCTTTCCTAACTCAGTTCATGTATAGCCATGTTTACAGGATCTTCGTAATTGATATCTTATGATAAGTTTCTTTTTTCTGGCTTATTTCACTTAGAATCATCGTACCTGAATCCACTCACTTTGCTGCTACTGTTCTTATGACATTCATTTCCTGGCTAAAGGATATTCCATCGTACGTAAGTACCACAATTTTTGAACCATTTTTATATTTCCTGTGATATTTAAGGTGTACCCAAGTTGAGGTTCTTGTAAGCAGTGCAGCCCTAAATTTGGGGGTGGCTCTGTCTTATTGATTTTCAGTTTTCCCAAGGTATATTCCCTAGACTGGAAGTGCCCTTGGCTCTGTAGCTCTGTTGTTTACTTGTTTTAGGGAACACAATGCACTCGTCCAGTGAGGCAGTTGGCAATTTACATCCCGACCATCAGCATAACAAGGCTCCCTGTTCTACAGGGCCTGTCTTGCCTTTCTGGTTTTTACACATTTTGTTGATGTCCCTTTTGACCTGTGGGAAGTGATACTTCTTTATAGTGCAGATTTGCATTGCCTGCTTGCTTGCTTGGCCAAAAAGGGCGTATGCGTTTTCACCAGAATATATTCAGGAGAAAACGCATACGCCCTTTTTGGCCAAGTGAATCATTGTCCAAGTTGTGCCCCTCTTCCTGTGCTTTACAGGCGAATCCAAAGCACCTCTTGAAATGTGTTTCCTGCTATTCTGCCTCGCTTTCAAGTCGGCCTCGATCCCTTTCCTCAACAGATTTTTGGACAATAGTTGTCCTGTATTACTCTGCCAGTTTGTGAATTGCTGTGTCCCTGAGCTCCATTTTTCAACTCGTTTTTTGTGAGCTGAACGCAAGTCTAAAATTTGGTTCAGGACCTATACTGGTTCCCGGTGCGTGGATGAGACTTTGGTTAATTCTTCTTCCTGCTGGGAAATTATAGAGACATGTGCCCGTCCAAATGGCTAACAGATACTCTCTCACTGGTTCTCCCCCTTCCCTTCCATCCTCTGCCAAGTTGGCAACCTGTTCGAACCAGGAGGTTAAAGGGGCTGTCTCTCCAAGTTGGGAGATTGATAGTAAAGCAGTTGGAATGTCAAACTGGAGCACCTTGTGAGGGACTATTCGTTGAGTTTTAGAAACCTTTCGTATTCACGGTGTGTCCATTCTCTAGGTTTCCCGTATATGTTATAGCTGTAGTAATATTCCCTTGAACCTGAGACTTGGGAGCCATGGTATGGGGGCCATGCATTATTGCTTTAATGCGACTCTATTTTCTCCAACTATCTCACCAATCCTCTGAGTCCCAAGTGTCCAGCCTTATGCCACATCCAGCTGTCATTTTAGATAGGGACATTCCAGGTTCCATCAGAGACCCTGAAGTAATTGTAAAGAATTTCCCTGTTTTTTTGTTTTGTTTTTGAATTTCCTGTTTATAGTGGGTTTGAGCTGATTCTCGCTGCCATGTTTATGCCAGTCTAGACACACTTGTTTCCCTTACGGAGATATATCATTACATAGGTTTTAAGATTCTTACTAGTCAGATATATTCCTCTGCGGGAAATATGGGGTTTTCACTCCCTTTCACTGAGGGAGGTGTAGGTCTTGTCTATTCCATAGTTTGATTTTGAAACGGTACCTGTGCTTATATCAAACTCTGGTTTTATGCATCACCCACCTCTCCTTACCCCTTAAGCAGGCATAAGAGAGTTTTCTAAATGTGAGACTCTGTTCTCTTTCCTAACTCAGTTCATGTGTAGCCATGTTTACAGGATCTTCATAAGTGATATCTTATGATACGTTTCTTTTTCTGTGTGACTTATTTCACTTAGCATTATCGTACCTGAATCCACTCACTTTGCTGCTACTGGTCTTATGACATTGATTTCATGGCTGAGGGATATTCCATCGTACAGAAGTACCACAATTTTTGAACCATATTATATATTTCCTGGGATATTTAACGTGTACCAAAGTTGAGGTTCTGGTAAGCAGTGCAGCCCTAAATTTGGGGGTGGCTCTGTCTTATTGATTTTCAGTTTTCCCAAGGTATATTCCCTAGACTGGAAGTGCCCTTGGCTCTGTAACTCTGTTGTTTACTTTTTTTAGGGAACACAATGCACTCCTCCAGTGAGGCAGTTAGCAATTTACATCCCGCCCCTCAATATATCAAGGCTCCCTGTTCTCCAGGGCCTGTTTTGCCTTATTGGTTTTTACACATTTTGTGGATGTCCCTTTTGACCGGTGGGAAGTGATACTACTTTGTAGTGCAAATTTGCATTGCCCGCTTGCTTGCTTGGCCAAAAAGGGCGTATGCGTTTGCTCCTGAATATATTCAGGAGCAAACGCATACGCCCTTTTTGGCCAAGTGCATCATTGTCGAAGTTGTGCCCCTCTTCCTGTGCTTTACAGGCGAATCCAACACACCAGTTGAAATGTGTTTCCTGCTATTCTGCCTCACTTTCAAGTCAGCCTCGTTGACTTCCCTCAACAGATTTTTGGACTATAGTTGTCCTGTATTACTTTGCCAGTTTGTGAATTGCTGTGCCCCTGAGATCCATGTTTCAACTCGTTTTTTGTGAGCTGAACGCAAGTCAAAAAATTTGGTTCAGGACCTATACTGGTTGCCGGTGTGAGGTGGGGACTTTTTTTAATTCTTCTTCCTGCTGGGAAATTAGAGAGACATGTGCCCGTCCAAATGGCTAACAGCTACTCTCTCACTGGTTCTCCCTCTTCCCTTCCATCCTCTGCCAATTTGGCAACCTGTGCGAACCAGGAGGATAAAGGGGCTGTCTCTCCTAGTTGGGAGATTGATAGTAAAGCAGTTGGAATGTCAAACTGGAGCACCACGAGAGGGACTATTCGTTGATTTTTAGAAACCTTTCGTATTCACAGTGTGTCCATTCTCTAGGTTTCCCGTACATGTTATAGCTTTAGTAATATTCCCTTCAACCTGTAGACTTGGGACCCATTGAATGGGGGTCATGCATTATTGCTTTACAGCGACTGTATTTGCTCACCCTATCTCACCAATCCTCTCAGTCCAAAGTGTCCAGCCTTATGCCACCTCCAGCTGTCATTGTAGATAGGGTCATTCCAGGTTCCATCAGAGACCCAGAAGGAATTGTAAAGAATTTCCCTGTTTTTTTGTTTTGTTTTTTAAATTCCTCTTTATAGTGGGTTTGAGCTGATTCTCGCTGCCATGTTTTTGCCAGTCTAGACACACTTGATTCCCTTACGGAGATATATCATTACATAGGTTTCAAGATTGTTACTAGTCAGATATATTCCTCTGCGGGAAATATGGGCTTTTGAGTCTCTTTCAGTGAGGAAGGTGTAGATCTTGTCTATTCCATAGTTTGTTTTTGGAACGGTACCTGTGCTTATATCATACTCTGGTTTTATGCATCACAGCACCTCTGCTTCCCCGTTAAGCAGGCATAAGAGAGTTTTCTAAATGTGAGACTCTGTTCTCTTTCCTAACTCAGTTCATGTGTAGCCATGTTTACAGGATCTTCATAAGTGATATCTTATGATAAGTTTCTTTTTCTGTGTGACTTATTTCACTTAGAATCATCGTACCTGAATCCACTCACTTTGCTGCTACTGGTCTTATGACATTCATTTCGTGGCTGAGGGATATTCCATCGTACGTAAGTACCACAATTTTTGAACCATATTATATATTTCCTGGGATATTTAAGGTGTACCCAAGTTGAGGTTCTTGTAAGCAGTGCAGCCCTATATTTGTTGGTGGCTCTGTCTTATTGATTTTTAGTTACCCCAAGTATATTCCCTAGACTGGAAGTGGCCTTGGCTCTGTAGCTCTGATATTTACTTGTTTTAGGGAACACAATGCACACCTTCAGTGAGGCAGTTGGCAATTTACATCTCGCCCATCAGCATAACAAGGCTCCCTGTTCTCCAGGGCCTGTCTTTCATTTCTGGTTTTTACACATTTTGTGGATGTCCCTTTTGACCAGTGGGAAGTGATACTACATTGTAGTGCATATTTGCGTTGCCCGCTTGCTTGCTTGGCCAAAAACGGCATATGCGTTTTTTTCCTGAATATATTCAGGAGAAAACACATACACCCTTTTTGGCCAAGTGCATCTTTGTGGAAGTTGTGCCCCTCTTCCTGTGCTTTACAAGCGAATCCAACGCAGCTCTTGAAATGTGTTTCCTGCTATTCTGCCTCTCTTTCAAGTCGGCCTCGTTGACTTCCCTCAACAGATTTTTGGACGATAGTTGTCCTTTATTACTCTGGCAGTTTGTGAATTGCTGTGCCCCTGAGCTCCATGTTTCAACTCGTTTTTCTGTGAGCTGAACGCAAGTCCAAAAATTTGGTTCAGAACCTGTATTGTTTCCCGGTGGGTGGCTGAGACTTTGGTTAATTCTTCTTCCTGCCTGGAAATTAGAGAGACATGTGCCCTTCCAAATGCCTAACAGCTACTCTCTCATTGGTTCTCCCTCTTCCCTTCCATCCTCTGCCAAATTGGCAACCTGTGCGAACGAGGAGGTTAAAGGGGCTGTCTCTCCAAGTTGGGAGATTGATGGTAAAGCAGTTGGAACGTCAAACTGGAGCACCACAATAGGGACTATTCGTTGAGTATTAGAAACCTTTCGTATGCACAGTGTGTCCATTCTCTAGGTTTCCCATACATGTTATTGCTGTAGTAATATTCCCCTCCATCTGGAAAGCTGAGACTCATGGAATGGGGGCCATGCATTATTGCTTTAAAGCGACTGCATTTGCTCACCCAATGTCACCAATCCTCTCAGTCCCGAGTGTCCAGCCTTATGCCACAGCCAGCTGTCATTGTAGATAGGGTCATTCCAGGTTCCATCAGAGACCCTGAAGGAATTGTAAAGAATTTCCATGTTTTTTTTGTTTTGTTTTTGAAATTCCTGTTTATAGTGTGTTTGAGGTGTTTCTCCCTGCCATGTTTATGCCAGTCTAGACACACTTGATTCCCTTATGGAAATATACCAATACATAGTTTTTAAGATTCTTACTAGTCAGATATATTCCTCTGTGGGAAATATGGGGTTTGAGTCCCTTTCACTGAGGAAGGTGTAGGTCTTGTCTCTTCCATAGTTGGTTTTTGGAACGGTACCTGTGCTTATATCAAACTCTGGTTTTATGCATCACCCCACCTCTCCTTCCCCCTTAAGCAGGCATAAGTGTGTTTTCTAAATGTGAGACTCTGTTCTCTTTCCTAACTCAGTTCATGTGTAGCCATGTTTACAGCATCTTCATACATGATATCTTATGATACGTTTCTTTTTCTGTGTGACTTATTTCACTTAGAATCATCGTACCTGAATCCACTCACTTTGCTGCTACTGGTCTTATGTCATTCATTTCGTGGCTGAGGGATATTCCATCGTACGTAATACCACAATTTTTGAACCATATTATATATTTCCTGGGATATTTAAGGTGTACCCAAGTTGAGGTTCTTGTAAGCAGTGCAGCCCTATATTTGGGGGTGGCTCTGTCTTATTGATTTTTACTTACCCCAGGGTATATTCCCTAGACTGGAAGTGCCCTTGGCTCTGTAGCTCTGATGTTTACTTGTTTTAGCGAACACAATGCACACCTCCAGTGAGGCAGTTGGCAATTTACATCTCGCCCATCTGCATAACAAGGCTCCCTGTTCTCCAGGGCCTGTCTTGCATTTCTGGTTTTTACACATTTTATGGATGTCCCTTTTGACTGGTGAGAAGTGATACTTCTTTATAGTGCAGATTTGCATTGCCCGCTTGCTTGCTTGGCCAAAAATGGCGTATGTGTTTTTCCCTGAATATATTCTGGAGAATACACATACGCCCTTTTTGGCCAAGTGCATCATTGTGGAAGTTGTGCCCCTCTTCCTGTGCTTTACAGGTGATTCCAACGTACCTCTTGAAATCTGTTTCCTGCTTTTCTGCCTGGCTTTGAAGTCCTCCTCGCTGCCTTTCGTCAACAGATTTTTTGACGATAGTTGTCCTTTATTACTCTGTCAGTTTGTGAATTGCTGTGCCCCTGAGCTCCATAGTTCAACTCCTTTTTAGTGAGCTGAACCCAAGACCAAAATTTTGGTTCAGGACCTATACTGTATCCGGGAGGGTGGCTGAGACTTTGGTTAATTCTTCTTCCTGCCGGAAAATTAGAGTGACATGTGCCCTTCCGTATGCCTAACAGCTACTCTCTCATTGGTTCTCCTTCATCCCTTCCATACGCTGCCAAATTGGTAACATTTGCGAACCAGGAGGTTAAAGGGGTGTCTGTCCAAGGTGGGAGATTGATAGTAAAACAGTTGGAATGTCAAACTGGAGCACCACGAGAGGGACTATTCGTTGAGTTTTAGAAACCTTTTGTATTCACAGTGTGTCCATTCACTAGGTTTCCCATACATGTTATAGCTGTAGTAATATTCCCTTCAACCTGGAGAGTTGGGACCCATGAAATGCGTGTCATGCATTATTGCTTTAAAGGGTCTGCATTTGCTCACCCAATCTCACCAATCCTCTCAGTCCCAAGTGTCCAGCCTTATGCCACATCCATCTGTCATTTTAGATAAGGTCATTCCAGGTTTCGTCAGGGACCCTGAAATAATTTTAAAGAATTTCCCTGTTTTTTGTTTTGTTTTTGAAATTCCTTTTTATAGTGGGTTTGGGCTGATTCTCGCTGCCATGTTTATTCCAGTCTAGACACACTTTTTTCCTTTACAGAGACATATCAATACATAGGTTTTAAGATTCTTTCTTGTCAGATATATTCCTCTGCGGGAAATATGGGGTTTTGAGTCCCTTTCACTGAGGAAGATGTTGGTCTTGTCTATCCTATAGTTGGTTTTTGGAACGGTACCTGTGCTTATATCAAACTCTGGTTTTATGCATCACCCCACCTCTCCTTCCCCCTTAAGCAGGCATAAGAGTGTTTTCTAAATGTGAGACTGTTCTCTTTCCTAACTCAGTTCATGTGTAGTCATGTTTACAGGATCTTCATAAGTGATATTTTATGATAAGTTTCTTTTTCTGTGTGACTTATTTCACTTAGAATCATCGTACTTGAATCCACTCACATTGCTGCTACTGCTCTTATGACATTGATTTCATGGCTGAGGGATATTCCATCATACGTAAGAGCCACAATTTTTTGAACCATTTTTATATTTCCTGGGATATTTAAGGTGTACCCAAGATGAGTTTCTTGTAAGCAGTTCAACCGTAAATTTTCGGGTGGCTCTGTCTTAATGATTTTCACTTTTCCCAAGGTATATTTCCTAGACTGGAAGTGCCCTTGGCTCTGTAGCTCTGTTGTTTACTTGTTTTAGGGAACGCAATGCACTACTCCAGTGAGGCAGTTGGCAATTTACATCCTGCCCATCAGCATAACAAGGCTCCCTGTTCTCCAGGGCCTATCTTGCCTTTCTGGTTTTTACACATTTTGTGGATGTCCCTCTTGACCTGTGGGAAGAGATACTTCTTTGTAGTAGAGATTTACATTGCCCGCTTTCTTGCTTGGAAAAAAAGGGCGTATGCGTTTGCTCCTGAATATATTCAGGAGGAAATGCATACGCCCTTTTTGGCCAAGTGCATTGTTGTCGATGTTGTGCCCCTCTTCCTGTGCTTTACAGGCAACTCCTGCGTACCTCCTGAAATCTGTTTCCTGCTATTCTGCCTCACTTTCAAATCTGCCTCGAAGCATTCCCTCAACAGATTTTTGGACGATAGTTGTCTTTATTACTCTGCCAGATTGTGTATTGCAGTGCCCCTGAGCTTCATTTTTCAACTCGTTTTTCTGAGCGGAACGCAAGTCCAAAATGTTGGTTCAGGACCTATACTGGTTCCTGGTGGGTGGCTGAGACTTTGGTTAATTCTTCTTCCTGCCGGTAAATTAGAGTCAGATGTGCCCTTCCAAATGCCTAACATCTACTCTCTCATTGGTTCTCCCTCTTCCCTTCCATCCTCTGCCAAATTGGCAACCTGTGCGAACCAGGAGGTTAAAGGGGCTGTCTCTCCAAGTTGGGATATTGATAATAAAGCAGTTGGAAAGTCAAACCAGAGCACCAGGAGAGGGACTATTCGTTGAGATTTAGAAACCTTTCGTATTCACAGTGTGTCCATTCTCTAGGTTTCCCGTACATGATATAGCTCTAGTAATATTCCCTTCAACCTGAAGAGTTGGGACCCATGGAATGCGTGCCATGCATTATTGCTTTAAAGGGTCTGCATTTGCTCACCCAATCTCACCAATCCTCTCAGTCCCAAGTGTCCAGCCTTATGCCACATCCAGCTGTCATTGTAGTTAGGGTCATTCCAGGTTTCATCAGGGACCCTGAAGGAATTGTAAACAATTTCCATGTTTTTTTGGTTTGTTTTTGAAATTCCTTTTTATAGTGAGTTTAGGCTGATTCTTGCTGCCATGTTTATGCCAGTCTAGACACACTTGATTCCCTTATGGAGACATATCAATACATAGGTTTTAAGATTCTTACTTGTCAGATATATTCCTCTGCGGGAAATATGGGGTTTTGAGTCCCTTTCACTGTGGAAGGTGTAGGTCTTGTCTATTCCATAGTTGGTTTTTGGAACGGTACCAGTGCTTATTTCAAACTGTGGTTTTATGCATCACCCCACCTCTCCTTGCCCCTTAAGCAGGCATAAGATTGTTTTCTAAATGTGAGACTCTGTTCTCTTTCCTAACTCAGTTCATGTGTAGCCATGTTTACAGCATCTTCATACATGATATCTTATGATACGTTTCTTTTTCTGTGTGACTTATTTCACTTAGAATCATCGTACCTGAATCCACTAACTTTGCTGCTACTGGTCTTTTGACTTTGATATCATGGCTGAGGGATATTCCATCGTACGTAAGTACCACAATTTTGAACCATTTTTATATTTCCTGGGATATTTAAGTTGTACCAAAGTTGAGATCCTTATAAGCAGTGCAGCCCTAAATTTGTGGGTGGCTCTGTCTTATTGATTTTCAGTTTCCCCAAGGTATATTCCCTAGACTGGAAGTGCCCTTGGCTCTGTAGCTGTGATGTTTACTTGTTTTTCGGAACACAATGCACACCTCCAGTGAGGGAGTTGGCAATTTACATCCCGCCCATCAGCATAACAATGCTCCCTGTTCTCCAGGGCCTGTCTTGCATTTCTGGTATTTACACATTTTGTGGATGTCCTTTTTGACCGGTGGGAAGTGATACCTTTTTGTAGTGCAGATATGCATTGCCCGCTTGCTTGCTTGGCTAATAAGGGTGTATGCATTTTCCCCTGAATATATTCAGTAGAAAATGCATACACACTTTTTGGCCAAGTGCATCATTGTCGAAGTTGTGCCCCTCTTCCTGTGCTTTACAGGCGAATCCAACGCACCTCTTGAAATGTGTTTCCTGCTATTCTGCCTCGCTTTCAATTCGGCCTCGTTGCCTTCCCTCAACAGATTTTTGGATGATAGTTGTCCTGTATTACTCTGCCAGGGTGTTAATTGCTCTGCCCCTGAGCTCCATTTTTCAACTCGTTTTTTGTGAGCTGAACGCAAGTCCAAATATTTGGTTCAGGACCTATACTGGTTCCCGGTGGGTTGCTGGGTCTTTGGTTAATTCTTCTTCCTGCCGGGAAATTAGAGTGACATGTGCCCGTCCAAATGCCTAACAGTTACTCTCTCATTGGTTCTCCCTCTTCCCTTCCATCCTCTGCCAAATTGGCAACCTTTGTGAACCAGGGACTGTCTCTCCAAGTTGGGAGATTGATACTAAAGCTGTTGGAATGTCAAACCGGAGCACCACAAGTGGGACTATTCGTTGAGTTTTAGAAACCTTTCGTATTCACAGTGTGTTCATTCTCTAGGTTTCCCATACATGTTATAGCTGTAGTAATATTCCCTTCAACCTGGAGAGTTGGGAACCATGGAATGTGGGCCATGCATTATTGCTTTAAAGCGACTGCATTTGCTCACCCAATCTCACCAATCCTCTCAGTCCCAACTGTCCAGCCTTATGCCACATCCAGCTGTCATTGTAGATAGGGTCATTCCAGGTTCCATCAGAGAACCTAAAGGAATTGTAAAGAATTTCCCTGTTTTTTTTGTTTTGTTTGTGAAATTCCTGTTTAGAGTGGGCTTGAGCTGATTCTCGCGGCCATGTTTATGCCAGTCTAGACACACTTGATTCCCTTACGCAGACATATAATACATAGGTTTTAAGATTCTTCCTAGTCAGATATATTCCACTGTGGGAAATATGGAGTTTTGATTTCCTTTCACTGAGGAAGGTGTAGGTCTTGTCTATTCCATATTTGGTTTTTCGAAAGGTAACTATGCTTATATCAAACTCTGCTTTTATGCATCACCTCACCTCTCTTCCCCCTTAAGCAAATATAAGAGTGTTTTCTAAATGTGAGACTCTGTTGTCTTTCTAACTAAGTTCATATGTAGCCTTGTTTACAGGATCTTCACAAGTGATATATTATGATAAGTTTCATTTTCTGTGTGACTTATTTCACTTAGAATCATCGTACCTGAATCCACTCATTTTTCTGCTACTGGTCTTATGACATTGATTTCATGGCTGAGGGATATTCCATCGTACGTAAGTACCACAATTTTTTGAACCATTTTTATATTTCCAGGGATATATAACGTGTACCCAAGTTGAGGTTCTTGTAAGCAGTGCAGCCCTGACATTGGGGGTGTCTCTGTCTTATTGATTTTCAATTTTCCCAAGATATATTCCCTAGACTGGAAATGCCTTTGACGCTGTAGCTCTGTTGTTTACTTGTTTTAGGGAACACAATGCAATCCTCCAGTGAGGCAGTTGGCTATTTACATCACGCCCATCTGCATAAGAAGGCTCCCGGTTCTCCAGGGCCTTTCTTACCTTTCTGGTTTTTACACATTTTTGGATGTCCCTTTTGACCGGTGGGAAGTGATACTTCTTTGTAGTGAAGATTTCGTTGCGTGCTTGTTTGCTTGGCCAAAAAGGCGTATTCATTTTCTCCTGAATATTTTAAGGAGAAAACACATACGTCCTTTCTAGCCAAGTGAATCATTGTCGAAATTCTGCCCTTCTTCCTGTGCTTTAAAGGCGATTCCAAATTACCTCTTGAAATCTGTTTCCTGGTATTCAGCCTCGCTTTCAAATCTGCCTCGTTGCCTTCCCTGAACAGATTTTTGGACGATTGTTGTCCATTTTTACTCTGACAGTTTGTGAATTGCTGTGTCCCTGAGCTCCATTTTTCAACTCGTTATTTGTGAGCTGAACGCAAGTCCAGAATTTTGTTTCAGGACCTATACGGGTTCCCTGTGGGTGCCTGAGACTTTGGTTAATTCTTCTTCCGGCTAGGAAAGTAGAGTGACATGTGCCCATCCAGAAGCCTAACAATTACTCTCTCATTGGTTCTCCCTCTTCCCTACCATCCTCTGCCAAATTGGCTAACTGTGCGAACCAGGAGATTAAAGGGGCTGTCTCTCCATGATGGGAGATTGAAAGGAAAGCAGTTGGAAAGTCAAACCGGAGCACAGGAGAGGGACTATTCGTTGAATATTAGAAACCTTTCGTATTCACAGTGTGCCATTCTCAAGATATCCCGTACATGTTATAGCTGTAGTAATATTCCCCTCAACCTGGGGAGTTGGGACCCATGGAATGGGTGCCATGCATTATTGCTTTAAAGGGTCTGCATTTGCTCACCCAGTCTCACCAATCCTCTCAGTCCCAAGTGTCCAGCCTTATGCCACATCCAGCTGTCATTGTAGATAGGGTCATTCCAGGTTGCATCAGAGACCCTGAAGGAATTGTAAAGAATTTCCCTGTTTTTTTTTTTTTTTATTTTGTTTTTGAAATTCCTTTTTATAGTGGGTTTGAGCTGATTCTCACTGCCGTGTTTATGTCAGTCTAGACACACTTGATTCCTTTATGGAGACCTATCAATACATAGGTTTTAAGATTCTTACTCTTCAGATATATTCCTCTGCGGGAAATATGGGGTTTTGAGTCGCTTTCACTGAGGAAGGTGTAGGTCTTGTCTATTCCATAGTTGGTTTTTGGAACGGTAGCTGTGCTTATATCAAACTCTAGTTTTATGCATCACCCCACCTCTCCTTCCCCCTTAAGCAGGCATAAATTTTTTTCTAATGTGCGACTCTGTTCTATTTCCTAACTCAGTTCATGTGTAGCCATGTTTACAGGATCTTCATATGTGACATCTTATGATAAGTTTCTTTTTCTGTGTGACTTATTTCACTTATAATCATCAAACCAGAATCTACTCATTTTTCTGCTACTGGTCTTATGACACTGATTTTATGGCTGAGGGATATTCCATCGTACGTTAGTACCACAATTTTTTAAACCATTTTTATATTTCCTGGGATATTTAACGTGTACCCAAGTTGAGGTTCTTGTAAGCAGTGCAGCTCTGATTTTGGGTGTGGCTCTGTCTTATTGATTATCAGTATTCCCAAGGTATAATCCCTAGACTGGAAGTGTCTTTGGCTCTGTAGCTGTTATTTAGTTGTTTTAGGGAACACAATGCACTCCTCCAGAGGGGCAGTTGGCAATTTACATCCCGCCCATCAGCATAACAAAGCTCCCTGTTCTCCAGGGCCTGTCTTGCCTTTCTGGTTTTTACACATTTTGTGGATGTCCGTTTTGAATGGTGGGAAGTGATACTTCTGTGTAGTTCAGTTTTGCATTGCCCACTTGCTTGCTTGGCCAAAAAGGGCGTATGCATCTTCTCCTGAATATATTCACGTGAAAACCCATACGCTCTTTATGTCCATTTCCATAATTCTCGAATTTGGTGTGCTTTTCCTGTGTTTAAAGGTGATTCCAATGTACCTCTTGAAATCTGTTTCTGGCCATTCTGCCTCATTTTCAATTCTTCCTCGTGGGTTTCCCTCAACAGTTTTTTGGAAGAGAGTAGTCCTTTTTAACTCTGCAGGTTCGTGAATTGCTGTGGTCCTGAGCTCCATTTTTCAACTCGCGTTTTTGTGAGCTGACTGCAAGTCCACAATTTTGCTTCAGGACCTATACTTGTTCTGGGGGGGCAGGATGAGAATTTGGTTAATTCCTCTTTGTGACGGGAAATTAGAGTGGCATGTGGCTGTCCAAATGCCTACAGCTACTCTCTCATTGGTTTTCTCTCTTCCCTTATATCCTTTGCACAATTTGCCCACTGTGCGAATCAGGAGGTTATAGGGGCTGACTCTCCAAGTTGGGAGATTGATAGTAAAGCAGTTGGAATGTCAAACTGGAGCACAAGGAGAGAAAAAAGTAGTAGAGTTTTAGAAACCTTTCACCATCAGAGTGTTTCCATTATCTAAGTTCCCATACATGTTATAACTGTAGTGATATTCCTTTCTGTCTGGAGAGTTGGGAACCATGGAATGGGTGACAGGCATTATTTCATTAAAGGGTCTGCATTTTTTCACCCAATCTCACCAGTCCTCTCAGTCCCAAGTGACCAGCCTTATGCCACTTCCAGATGTCATTGTAGATAGTGTCATTCCAGGTTTCATCAGTACCCCTAAAGGAATTCTGTAATAATTTTAATGTTTTTATGTTTTGTTTTGAAATACATTTTTATAGTGGGTTTGAGCTGATTCTCACTGCCATGTTTATGTCGTTGTAGACACACTTGGTTCCCTTATGGAGACATATCAATACATAGGTTTTAAAATTCTTACTACTCAGATATATTTCTCTCCGGGCAATAGGGATGTTGAGTTCCGTTCACTGAGGAAGGAGTAGGGCTTCTTTCTTCTGTTTTTGGATTATTGAACGGTACCTGTGCTAATATCAAGCTTTGGTTTTGTGCATCTCCCCACCTCTCTTTCCCCTTAGGCAAGCATAAGTGTGTTTTCTAAATCTGAGAATCTGTTCTCTTCCCTAATTCAGTTCATAAGTAGCCATGTTTTCATTCCTTTCATAAGTGATATCTTTTGTCAGAATGCACCATGGCCCTTGTCATAATAATGCTCCATGACCCCTGTCATCACAATGCTCCATGCCCTGGTTATCAAAATGCTCCATGTCCCTTGTCATCACAATTCTCCACATCCTTGTCATCACAATGCTACATGACACTTCTCATCACAATGTTACATGTTCTTGTCATCACAGTTCTCCATGCACTTGTCATTGCAATGCTCCATGCATTTGTCATCACAATGCTCCATGCACTTGTCATCACAATGCTTCATGCTCTTGTCATCACAATGCTGTATGACCCCTCTCATCACAATGCTCCCTGACACCTGTCATCACAATGCTTCATGCCACTTGTCCTTACAGTGCTCCATGATGCTCAACATCACAATTACCCAAGGTCTTCTCATCACAATGCTCCACGATTTTGCCATCACCATGCTCCATGCCTTGTCATCTCAAAGCTCTATGTCCCTTGTCCTCACAATTCTCCACGTCCTTGTCATTACAATGCTCCATGGCACTTCACATAACAATGTTATATGCTCTGCTCATCACAATACTCCTTGCTCTTTTCATCGCGATGCTCCATGGCCCCTGTCATAGGAAGCTCCATGCGCTTGTCATCAAAATGTTTCACGACCTGGACATTAAAATTATCAATGACCCATGATATCACAATGCACCGTGCCCTTGTCATCACAATGCTCCTTTACTTTGTAACAACAATCCTCCAGGACACTTGGCATCACAATGCTCACTGATATTGTCATCAAACTGGAACATGACATATTTCATCACAATGCTGCCTGACAACTTTCTTCACAATAATCCATGACCTTGTCATCACAGTGCTCCATACCCTTGTTGTCACAATGTGCCATGCCCACTCTTATCACAATAATCCATGAAACTTGTCAGAACAATGCTCCATGCCACTTTTCATCGCAATGCTCAATGAACGCTGTCATCACATTGCACCATGCCCAACATCATAATGCTTCATGCTATTGTCATCACAATGAAATCAAAATGCTCCATGACTTCTGTCATCACAATGCTCCAAACCCTTGTGATCACAATGTTCCATAACACTTGTCATCACAATGCCCCATGACGCTGGTCATCACAATTATCCAGGGTCTTCTCATCACAATGCACCATGATTTTTGTCATCACAATGCTCAATACACTTGTCGTCAAAATGCTCCCTGACTATTGCCATCAGTATGCACCTTGAACTCTTTCATGACAAGGCTCTATGCCTTTTTCATCACAATGCTCCAAGACCCCTGTGATCACAATGCTCCTTGCACTTGTCATCACAAAGCTCCATGACGCATGTCAACAGAATGCTCCATGGCCTTCTCATCATAATGTTCCATGCCCTTGACATCACAATGCTCCAAGAAACATGTAATCACAATATTCCCTGCGCCTTTTCATCAGAATGTTCCATGAGTCTAGTCATTAAAAGGTTCCATGGCCTTCACATCACAGTGCTCCAGGACGTTGTCATCACAGTGCTCCATTCCCTAGTCATCACAATGCTCCATGACCCCTGTCATCACAATACTCCATGAACATTTTCAGCCCAATGCTCCATGACCCCTGTATTCACAATGCTCCGTGATGATTGTCATCACAGTGCTCCATGACACCTGTCAACTCAATGCTCCATGCCTTTGTCAACAAAATGCTACATGACCTTGTCATTACAATGCTCTATGTGCTTGTCATCACAATACTCCATTACTGTTTTCATCACAATCCTCCATGAACCTTGGGATCACATTGCTCCATGCCCTTGTCAACACAATGCTCCATGCTCCTTGAAATGTAAATGATCCATGACCTTTGTCATACAAATGCTCCAACCCCTTGTGATCACAATATTCCATAACACTTGTCATAACCATGCCCCATGACACTCGTCAAAACAATTATCCATGGTCTTCTCATCACAATGCTCCATGACCTTTGTCATCACAATGCTCAATACACTTGTCATCAAAATGCTCCCTGACACTTGTTGTCTGTATGCTCCTTGAACCCTGTCATGACAAGGCCCCATGCCTTTTTCATCACAATGATCCATGCCCTTTTCATCACAATGTTCCAAGACCACTGTAATCACAATGCTCCATGCCCTTGTTATCACAAAGCTCAATGACGCATGTCATTAGAATGTTCCTTGGCCTTCTCCTCACATTGCTCCATGCCCTAGTCATCACAATG
This sequence comes from Mesoplodon bidens, assembly GCF_964165515.1. Taxonomy (NCBI): domain Eukaryota; kingdom Metazoa; phylum Chordata; class Mammalia; order Artiodactyla; family Ziphiidae; genus Mesoplodon; species Mesoplodon bidens. Next base: position 177,999 of record NW_027672207.1, read on the forward strand.
TTCCAAGACCCCGGTAATCACAGAGGTCCATGCCCCTTTTCATCAGTATGCTCCATGAGACTTGTCATCACAAGGCTCCATGGTTTCCTCATCACAATGCTCCTGGACCTTGTCATCACAATGTTTCACGACCATGTCATGAAAATTTTCAATGGCCCTTGTCATCATAATGCTCCAAGCCCCAGTCATCACAATGCTCCATTATATTTGTCATCACAATCCTCCATTTCATTTGGCATCACAATTCTCCATGACATTGTTATCGCAATGGACCATGACATATGTCATCACAATGCTCCCTGACACCTGTCTACACAATACTCCATGACCTTGTCATCACAATGCTCCATGCCCTTGTCATCACAATGCACCCTGCCCACTGTCATCAAAATAATCTATGAAACTTGTCAGAACAATGCTCCATGTGCCTGTCATCAGAATGCTCCATGCCCCTGTCATCACAATGCTCCATGAACCCTGTCATCACAATGCTCCCTGACTCCAATCATCAAAATGCTTCATAACGTTTATTATCACAATGGTCCATGCCCGTATCATCACAAGGCTCTGTGACCTTTGTAACCACAATGCTCCTTGAACATTTCATCACAATTCTCTGTGATCCTTGTCATCAAAATGCTCCATGTCTTTGTCAGAACAATGCTCCATGACCATTGTCATCACAATGTGCCACACGCATTTCATCACAATGGCCCACAAACTTGTCATTGCAATGCTCCATAAACCTTGTAATCACAATGCTCCATGCACTTCTCATCAAAATGTTCTCTCACCAGAGATATCACAGTGTTCCATCACTAGTCATCACAATATCCCATCACGCCTCTAACCACAATATTCTATGACACTTGTCATCACAATGCTACATCCCCTTATCATCACAATGTTCCGTGACCCCTGACATCACAATGTTCCATAAACCCTGTCATCAAAATGCTCCATGACCTTTTCATCCGAAAGTTCCATGATCCCTGACATCACAATGTTCTATAACCCCTGCCATCAAAATGTTCCATTACACTTTTTATCAAATTGCTGCATGACCCGGTCATCAAAATGCTCCCTGCCCTTCTCATCACAATGCAACATGCCCTTGTCAGCAAAATGCTCCAAGACTTGTCATCACAACCCTCCATGACCATTGGCATCACAATGTTCCATGTCATTGTCATCAAAAAGCTCCATGAACCTTTTCATAACATTGCTCAATGCCATTATCTTCACAAAGCACCATGACACATGTCATCACAATGTTCGATGCCCTTCTCATCACAATAATCCATGAAACATTTCAGACCAATGTTCCATGCCCTTCTCATCACAATGCTCCTTTACCTCTGTCATAACAATGCACCATGACCCCTGCCATCACAATGCTCCACGGCCTAGTCATCACAAGGTTCCATGACACTTGTCTTCACAGTGCTGAAGTCACCTGTAATCACAATGATCCATGCCCTTATCATCACAAAGCTCAATGACGCATGTCAACAGAATGTTCCATGGCTTTCTCATCACAATGCTCCATGTCATTGTCATCACAATGCTCCATGAACGCTCTCATCACAATGCTCCATGCCCTTGAAATGACAATGCTCTATTACATCTGTCATAAAAATGCTCCATGACCACTGCCATCACGATGGTCCTTGGACTTTTCATCACAAGGCTCCATGACCCTTCTCATCACATGCTCCAAGACCCCTGTAATCACAATGCTCCATGCCCATTTTCATCTCAATGATCCATGAACCCTGTAATCACAATGCACCATGCCCATCATCATAAAGATTCATGCTATTGTCATCTAAATGATATCAAAATGCTCCATGAACTCTGCCATAAAAATGCTGCATACCCTTGTGATCACAATATTCCATAACACTTGTCATCACAATGCCCCTTGAAACTCGTCATCACAATTATCCATGGTCTTCTCATCACAATGCTCCATGACCTTTGTCTTCACAATGCTCAATACCCCTGTCAACAAAATGCTCCCTCACACTTGTTGTCTGTATGCTCCTTGAACCCTGTCATGAGAAGGCTCCATGCCTTTCTCATCACAATGATCCATGCCCTTTTCATCACAATGCTCCAAGACCACTGTAATCACAATGCTCCATGCCCTTGTTATCACAAAGCTCAATGACGCATGTCATTAGAATGTTCCTTGGCCTTCTCCTCACATTGCTCCATGCCCTAGTCATCACAATGTTCCAAGACCCCGGTAATCACAGTGGTCCATGCCCCTTTTCATCAGTATGCTCCATGAGATGTGTCATCACAAGGCTCCATGGTTTTCTTATCACAATGATCCAGGAACTTGTCATCACAATGCTTCACGACATTGTCATGAAAATTCTCAATGGCCCTTGTCATCATAATGCCCCAAACCCTAGTCATCACAATGCTCCATTATAATTGTCATCACAATCCTACATTACATTTGGCATCACAACACTCCCTGCCATTGTCATCGCAATGGAACATGACATATGTCATAAAAATGCTCCCTGGCAACTTTCTTCAAAATACTCCCTGAACTTCTCATCACAATGTTCCATGCCCTTGTCATCCCAATGCTCCATGCCCTTATCATCACAATGCTCCATGACCCAAGGCATCACAATGCTCCATGACTCCAGTCATCACAATGCTTCATAACATTTGTCATCACAATCGTCCATGCCCGCGTCATCACAAGGCTCTGTGACCATTGTAACCACAATAATCCATGAACTTTTCATCACAATGCTCCGTGACACCTGTCATCACAATGCTCCATGCCTTTGTCAGAAAAATGCTCCATGACCCTTGTCATCACAATGTGCCACGCGCTTTTCATCAAAACAGACCACAAATTTGTCATGGCAATACTCCATAAACCTTGTAATCACAATGCTCCATGCCCTTCTCATCACAATGCTCCATTAACCCTGTCATAACAATGCTCCATGACCCTTGCCATCACAATGTTCCACGGCCTTGTCATCACAAGGCTCCATGACACTTGTCATCACAATGCTCCAAGACCCCTGTAATCACACTGCTCCGTGCCCTTGCCATCACAAAGCTCCATAACACATGTCATCATAATGTTCCATGGCCTTCTCCTCAAAATGCTCCATGCCCTTGTCATCACAATGCTCCAAGACCCCTGTTATCACAATACTCCATGCCCCTTTTCATCTCAATGCTCCATGAACCCTGTCATCACAATGCATCATGCACATCATCATAATGATTCCGGCTATTGTCACCGCAATGAAATCAAAATTCTCCATGACCTCTCTCATCACAATGCTCCATGTCCCCTGTCATCAAAATACTCCATGAACATTTTCAGCCCAATGCTCCATGACACTTGTCATCACAATGATTCTTGCCCTTGTCATCCCAATGCTCCATGACCCATGTATTCACAATGATCCGTGACGCTTGTCATCGCAGTGCCCCATGACACCTGTCATCACAACCTTCCATGCCTTTGTCAGCAAATTGCTACATGACCTTGTCATTACAATGCTCTATGCGCTTGTCTTCACAATACTCCATTACCATTGTCATCACAATCCTCCATGAACGTTGGGATCACATTGCTTCATGCCCTTGTCATCACAATGCTCCATGTAATTGTCATCACAGTGGTCCATTACATATTTCATCACAATGTTCCCTGACACCTGTCTTCACAATACTGCATGACCTGGTTATCACAATGCTCCATGTCCTTGTCATCACAATGCACCATTCCAACTGTCATCGCAATAATCCATGAAACTTATTAGACCAATGCTCCATGCCCTTTTCATCACAATGTGCCATTCCAACTGTCATCGCAATAATCCATGAAACTAATTAAACCAATGCTCCATGCCCTTGTCAACACAGTGCTCCATGACCTTGTTATCACAATGCTCCATGACCCCTGTCATCACAATGCTCCGTGACTCCAGTCATCACAATGCTTCATGAACTTTGTCATCACAATGGTCCATGCCCTCGTCATCAACAGTCTCTGTGACCATTTTGAAAACAATGCTCCATGAACTTTTCATCACAATGCTCTTGACCCTTGTCATCACAATACTCTATGCCTTTCTCAGCAAAATGCTCCATTACCCTTGTCATCACAATGCTCCATGCGCTTGTCAACACAGTGCTCCATGACACATGTCATCACAATGCACCATGCGCTTGTCATCACAGTGCTCCACAATCTTGTCTTCACAATGCTCCATAAATCTTGTTATCACAACGCTCCATGCACTTCTCATCAAAATGCTCTCTCACTACTGATATCACAAAGTTACATCACTATTCGTCACAATACTCCCTCACCCCTGTCATCAAAATGTTCCATGACTCCTGTCATCACAATGGTACATGCACTTATCATCACAATGTTCGATGACCCCTGACATCAAAATGTTCCATAATCCCGTCATCAAAATGCTCCATGACCCTTTTCATCAAAATGCTCCATGACCCCTGACATCACAATGTTCCATAACCACTGTCATCAAAATATTGCATGACCCTTTTCTTCAAATTGCTCCATGACCCTGTCATCACAATGCTCCCTGCCCTTCTCATCACAATGCACAACGCCGTTGTCTTCAAAATGCTCCATGACCTTTTTCATCACAAAGACCCATGACACTTGTCATCACAATGCTCCGTGTCCTTGTCATCACAGTGCTCAATGAACGCTCTCATCACATTGCTCCATGCCCTTGTCATCACAAAGCTCCATAACACATGTCATCAGAATGCTCCATGGGTTTCTCATCAAAATGATCCATGCCCTTGCCATCACAATGCTCCATTACACCTGTCATAACAATGCTCCATGACCCCTGCCATCAAGATGTTCCTTGGCCTTGTCATCACAAGGATCCATGACCCTTCTCATCACAATGCTCCAAGACCCCTGTAATCACAATGCTCCATGCCCATTTTCATCTCAATGATCCATGAACCCTGTCATCACAATTCACCATGCCCATCATCATAAAGCTTCATGCTATTGTCATCACAATGATATCAAAATGCTCCATGAACTCTGCCATAAAAATGCTGCATACCCTTGTGATCACAATATTCCATAACACTTGTCATCACAATGCCCCTTGAAACTCGTCATCACAATTATCCATGGTCTTCTCATCACAATGCTCCATGACCTTTGTCATCACAATGCTCAATACCCTTGTCATCAAAATGCTCCCTCACACTTGTTGTCTGTATGCTCCTTGAACCCTGTCATGAGAAGGCTCCATGGCTTTCTCATCACAATGATCCATGCCCTTTTCATCACAATGCTCCAAGACCACTGTAATCACAATGCTCCATGCCCTTGTTATCACAAAGCTCAATGACGCATGTCATTAGAATGTTCCTTGGCCTTGTCCTCACATTGCTCCAGGCCCTAGTCATCACAATGTTCCAAGACCCCGGTAATCACGGTGGTCCATGCCCCCTTTCATCAGTATGCTCCATGAGATGTGTCATCACAAGGCTCCATGGATTTCATATCACAATGATCCAGGAACTTGTCATCACAATGCTTCACGACATTGTCATGGAAATTCTCAATGGCCCTTGTCATCATAATGCCCCAAACCCTAGTCATCACAATGCTCCATTATAATTGTCATCACAATCCTCCATTACATTTGGCATCACAACACTCCCTGCCATTGTCATCGCAATGGAACATGACATATGTCATCACAATGCTCCCTGACAACTTTCTTCAAATACACCCTGTACTTCTCATCACAATGTTCCATGCCCTTGTCATCCCAATGCTCCATGCCCTTGTCATCACAATGCTCCATGACCCAAGTCATCACAATGCTCCGTGACTCCAGTCATCACAATGCTTCATAACATTTGTCATCACAATGGTCCATGCCCGCATCATCACAAGGCTCTGTGACCATTGTAAACACAATAATCCATGAACTTTTCATCACAATGCTCCGTGACACTTGTCATCACAATGCTCCATGCCTTTGTCAGAAAAATGCTCCATGACGCTTGTCATCACAATGTGCCACGCGCTTTTCATCAAAACAGTCCACAAATTTGTCATGGCAATACTCCATAAACCTTGTAATCACAATGCTCCATGCCCTTCTCATCACAATGCTCCATTAACCCTGTCATAACAATGCTCCATGACCCTTGCCATCACAATGTTCCACGGCCTTGTCATCACAAGGCTCCATGACACTTGTCATCACAACGCTCCAAGACCCCTGTAATCACACTGCTCCGTGCCCTTGCCATCACAAAGCTCCATGACACATGTCATCATAATGTTCCATGGACTTCTCCTCAAAATGCTCCATGCCCTTGTCATCACAATGCTCCAAGACCCCTGTTATCAGAATACTCCATGCCCCTTTTCATCTCAATGCTCCATGAACCCTGTCATCACAATGCATCATGCACATCATCATAATGCTTCCGGCTATTGTCAGCGCAATGAAATCAAAATTCTCCATGACCTCTCTCATGACAATGCTCCATGACCCCTGTCATCAAAATACTCCATGAACATTTTCAGCCCAATGCTCCATGACACTTGTCATCACAATGATTCTTGCCCTTGTCATCCCAATGCTCCATGACCCATGTATTCACAATGATCCGTGACGCTTGTCATCACAGTGCCCCATGACACCTGTCATCACAACGCTCCATGCCTTTGTCAGCAAATTGCTACATGACCTTGTCATTACAATGCTCTATGCGCTTGTCTTCACAATACTCCATTACCATTGTCATCACAATCCTCCATGAACCTTGGGATCACATTGCTTCATGCCCTTGTCATCACAATGCTCCATGCTCCTTGAAATCAAAATGATCCATGACCTCTGTCATCACAATGCTCCAAAGCCTTGTGATCACAAAGTTCCTTAACACTTGTCATCACAACGCTCCATGATGCCTGTCATCACAATAATCCATGCCCTTTTCATCACAATGCTCCATGACCTTTGTCATCACAATTCTCAATACACTTGTCATCACAATGCTCCCTGACACTTGTCGTCAGAATGTTCCTTGAACCCTGTCACGAAAAGGCTCCATGCCTTTTTCTTCACAATGTCCCATGCCGTTTTCATCACAATGCTCCATGTTTTTGTCATCAAAATACTCCACAAGTTTGTCATCAGAGTGCTCCATGACCCTTGTCATCACAATTCTCCATGCACTTGTCAGCAAAATGCTCCCTGACCCTTGTCATCACAGTGTCCAAAGCCATTGTCATCACTATGCTCCATTACCTTTATCATCAGAATCCTCCATGACACTTGGCATCACAATGCTCCATGCCATTGTCATCACAGTGGGCCATTACATATGTCATCACAATGGTCCCTGACACCTGTCTTCACAATACTGCATGTCCTGGTTATCACAATGCTCCATGTCTTGTCATCACAATGTGCCATTCCAACTGTCATCGCAATAATCCATGAAACTTATTAGACCAATGCTCCATGCCCTTTTCATCACAATGTGCCATTCCAACTGTCATCGCAATAATCCATGAAACTAATTAAACCAATGCTCCATGCCCTTGTCAACACAATGCTCCATGACCTTGTTATCACAATGCTCCGTGACTCCAGTCATCACAATGCTTCATGAACTTTGTCATCACAATAGTCCATGCCCTCGTCATCAACAGTCTCTGTGACCATTTTGACAACAATGCTCCATGAACTTTTCATCACAATGCTCTTGACCCTTGTCATCACAATGCTCTATGCCTTTCTCAGCAAAATGCTCCATTACCCTTGTCATCACAATGCTCCATGCGCTTCTCATCACAGTGCTCCATAATCATGTCTTCACAATGCTCCATAAATCTTGTTATCACAACGCTCCATGCACTTCTCATCAAAATGCTCTCTCAATACTGATATCACAATGTTACATCACTATTCGTCACAATACTCCCTCACCCCTGTCATCAAAATGTTCCATGACTCCTGTCATCACAATGGTACATGCACTTATCATTACAATGTTCGATGACCACTGACATCAAAATGTTCCATAATCCCGTCATCAAAATGCTCCATGACCCTTTTCATCAAAATGCTCCATGACCCCTGACATCACAATGTTTCATAACCACTGTCATCAAAATATTCCATGACCCTTTTCTTCAAATTGCTCCATGACCCTGTCATCACAATGCTCCCTGCCCTTCTCATCACAATGCACAACACCCTTGTCTTCAAAATGCTCCATGACCTTTTTCATCACAAAGATCCATGACACTTGTCATCACAATGCTCCGTGTCCTTGTCATCACAGTGCTCAATGAACGCTCTAATCACATTGCTCCATGCCCTTGTCATCACAAAGCTCCATAACACATGTCATCAGAATGCTCCATGGGTTTCTCATCAAAATGATCCATGCCCTTGCCATCACAATGCTCCATTACACCTGTCATAAGAATGCTCCATGAACCCTGCCATCAAGATGTTCCTTGGCCTTGTCATCACAAGGATCCATGACCCTTCTCATCACAATGCTCCAAGACCCCTGTAATCACAATGCTCCATGCCCATTTTCATCTCAATGATCCATGATCCCTGTCATCACAATTCACCATGCCCATCATCATAAAGCTTCATGCTATTGTCATCACAATGATATCAAAATGCTCCATGAACTCTGCCATAAAAATGCTGCATACCCTTGTGATCACAATATTCCATAACACTTGTCATCACAATGCCCCTTGAAACTCGTCATCACAATTATCCATGGTCTTCTCATCACAATGCTCCATGACCTTTGTCATCACAATGCTCAATACCCTTGTCATCAAAATGCTCCCTCACACTTGTTGTCTGTATGCTCCTTGAACCCTGTCATGAGAAGGCTCCATGCCTTTCTCATCACAATGATCCATGCCCTTTTCATCACAATGCTCCAAGACCACTGTAATCACAATGCTCCATGCCCTTGTTATCACAAAGCTCAATGACGCATGTCATTAGAATGTTCCTTGGCCTTCTCCTCACATTGCTCCATGCCCTAGTCATCACAATGTTCCAAGACCCCGGTAATCACAGTGGTCCATGCCCCTTTTCATCAGTATGCTCCATGAGATGTGTCATCACAAGGCTCCATGGTTTTCTTATCACAATGATCCAGGAACTTGTCATCACAATGCTTCACGGCATTGTCATGAAAATTCTCAATGGCCCTTGTCATCATAATGCCCCAAATCCTAGTCATCACAATGCTCCATTATAATTGTCATCACAATCCTACATTACATTTGGTATCACAATGCTCCCTGCCATTGTCATAGCAATGGAACATGACATATGTCATCACAATGGTCCCTGGCAACTTTCTTCAAAATACTCCCTGAACTTCTCATCACAATGTTCCATGCCCTTGTCATCCCAATGCTCCATGCCCTTGTCATCACAAGGCTCCATGACCCAAGTCATCACAATGCTCCGTGACTCCAATCATCAAAATGCTTCATAACATTTGTCATCACAGTGGTCCATGCCCGCGTCATCACAAGGCTCTCTGACCATTGTAACCACAATAATCCATGAACTTTTCATCACAATGCTTCGTGACACTTGTCATCACAATGCTCCATGCCTTTGTCAGAAAAATGCTCCATGACCCTTGTCATTACAATGTGCCACGCGCTTTTCATCAAAACAGTCCACAAATTTGTCATGGCAATACTCCATAAACCTTGTAATCACAATGCTCCATGCCCTTCTCATCTCAATGCTCCATTAACCCTGTCATAACAATGCTCCATGACCCTTGCCATCACAATGTTCCACGGCCTTGTCATCACAAGGCTCCATGACACTTGTCATCACAATGCTCCAAGACCCCTGTAATCACACTGCTCCGTGCCCTTGCCATCACAAAGCTCCATGACACATGTCATCATAATGTTCCATGGCCTTCTCCTCAAAATGCTCCATGCCCTTGTCATCACAATGCTCCAAGACCCCTGTTATCAGAATACTTCATGCCCCTTTTCATCTCAATGCTCCATGAACCCTGTCATAACAATGCATCATGCACATCATCATAATGCTTCCGGCTATTGTCAGTGCAATGAAATCAAAATTCTCCATGACCTCTCTCATCACAATGCTCCATGACCCCTGTCATCCAAATACTCCATGAACATTTTCAGCCCAATGCTCCATGACACTTGTCATCACAATGATTCTTGCCCTTGTCATCCCAATGCTCCATGACCCATGTATTCACAATGATCCGTGACGGTTGTCATCACAGTGCCCCATGACACCTGTCATCACAACGCTCCATGCCTTTGTCAGCAAATTGCTACATGACCTTGTCATTACAATGCTCTATGCGCTTGTCTTCACAATACTCCATTACCATTGTCATCACAATCCTCCATGAACCTTGGGATCACATTGCTTCATGCCCTTGTCATCACAATGCTCCATGCTCCTTGAAATCAAAATGATCCATGACCTCTGTCATCACAATGCTCCAAAGCCTTGTGATCACAAAGTTCCATAACACTTGTCATCACAACGCTCCATGATGCCTGTCATCACAATACTCCATGCCCTTTTCATCACAATGCTCCATGACCTTTGTCATCACAATTCTCAATACACTTGTCATCACAATGCTCCCTGACACTTGTCGTCAGAATGTTCCTTGAACCCTGTCACGAAAAGGCTCCAGGCCTTTTTCTTCACAATGTCCCATGCCGTTTTCATCACAATGCTCCATGCTTTTGTCATCAAAATACTCCACAAGCTTGTCATCAGAGTGCTCCATGACCCTTGTCATCACAATTCTCCATGCACTTGTCAGCACAATGCTCCCTGACCCTTGTCATCACAGTGTCCAAAGCCATTGTCAAAACTATGCTCCCTTACCTTTGTCATCAGAATCCTCCATGACACTTGGCATCACAATGCTCCATGTCATTGTCATCACAGTGGGCCATTACATATGTCATCACAATGCTCCCTGACACCTGTCTTCACAATACTGCATGACCTGGTTATCACAATGCTCCATGTCCTTGTCATCACAATGCGCCATTCCAACTGTCATCGCAATAATCCATGAAACTTATTAGAACAATGCTCCATGCCCTGTTCATCACAATGTGCCATTCCAACTGTCATCGCAATAATCCATGAAACTTGTCAACACAATGCTCCATGACCTTGTTATCACAATGCTCCATGACCCCTGTCATCACAATGCTCCGTGACTCCAGTCATCACAATGCTTCGTGAACTTTGTCATCACAATGGTCCATGCCCTCGTCATCAACAGTCTCTGTGACCATTTTGACAACAATGCTCCATGAACTTTTCATCACAATGCTCTTGACCCTTGTCATCACAATGCTCTATGTCTTTCTCAGCAAAATTCTCCATTACCCTTGTCATCACAATGCTCCATGCGCTTGTCAACACAGTGCTCCATGACACATGTCATGACAATGCACCATGCGCTTGTCATCACAGTGCTCCACAATCTTGTCTTCACAATGCTCCATAAATCTTGTTATCACAACGCTCCATGCACTTCTCATCAAAATGCTCTCTCACTACTGATATCACGTTACATCACTATTCGTCACAATACTCCCTCACCCCTGTCATCAAAATGTTCCATGACTCCTGTCATCACAATGGTACATGCACTTATCATCACAATGTTCGATGACCCCTGACATCAAAATGTTCCATAATCCCGTCATCAAAATGCTCCATGACCATTTTCATCAAAATGCTCCATGACCCCTGACATCACAATGTTCCATAACCAGAGTCATCAAAATATTCAATGACCCTTTTCTTCAAATTGCTCCATGACCCTGTCATCACAATGCTCCCTGCCCTTCTCATCACAGTGCACAACGCCCTTGTCTTCAAAATGCTCCATGACCTTTTTCATCACAAAGATCCATGACATTTGTCATCACAATGCTCCCTGTCCTTGTCATCACAGTGCTCTATGAACGCTCTCATCACATTGCTCCATGCCCTTGTCATCACAAAGCTCCATAACACATGTCATCAGAATGCTCCATGGGTTTCTCATCAAAATGATCCATGCCCTTGCCATCACAATGCTCCATTACACCTGTCATAACAATGCTCCATGACCCCTGCCATCAAGATGTTCCTTGGCCTTGTCATCACAAGGATCCATGACCCTTCTCATCACAATGCTCCAAGACCCCTGTAATCACAATGCTCCATGCCCATTTTCATCTCAATGATCCATGAACCCTGTCATCACAATGAACCATGCTCATCATCATAAAGCTTCATGCTATTGTCATCACAATGATATCAAAATGCTCCATGAACTCTGCCATAAAAATGCTGCATACCCTTGTGATCACAATATTCCATAACACTTGTCATCACAATGCCCCTTGAAACTCGTCATCACAATTATCCATGGTCTTCTCATCACAATGCTCCACGACCTTTGTCATCACAATGCTCAATACCCTTGTCATCAAAATGCTCCCTCACACTTGTTGTCTGTATGCTCCTTGAACCCTGTCATGAGAAGGCTCCATGCTTTTCTCATCACAATGGTCCATGCCCTTTTCATCACAATGCTCCAAGACCACTGTAATCACAATGCTCCATGCCCTTGTTATCACAAAGCTCAATGACGCATGTCATTAGAATGTTCCTTGGCCTTCTCCTCACATTGCTCCATGCCCTAGTCATCACAATGTTCCAAGACCCCGGTAATCACAGTGGTCCATGCCCCTTTTCATCAGTATGCTCCATGAGATGTGTCATCACAAGGCTCCATGGTTTTCTTATCACAATGATCCAGGAACTTGTCATCACAATGCTTCACGACATTGTCATGAAAATTCTCAATGGCCCTTGTCATCATAATGCCCCCAACCCTAGTCATCACAATGCTCCATTATAATTGTCATCACATTCCTCCATTATATTTGGCATCACAACACTCCCTGCCATTGTCATCGCAATGGAACATGACATATGTCATCACAATGCTCCCTGACAACTTTCTTCAAAATACTCCCTGAACTTCTCATCACAATGTTCCATGCCCTTGTCATCCCAATGCTCCATGCCCTTGTCATCACAATGCTCCATGACACAAGTCATCACAATGCTCCGTGACTCCAGTCATCACAATGCTTCATAACATTTGTCATCACAGTGGTCCACGCCCGCGTCATCACAAGGCTCTGAGACCATTGAAACCACAATAATCCATGAACTTTTCATCACAATGCTCCGTGACACTTGTCATCACAATGCTCCATGCCTTTGTCAGAAAAATGCTCCCTGACCCTTGTCATCACAATGTGCCATGCTCTTTTCATCAAAACAGTCCACAAATTTGTCATGGCAATACTCCATAAACCTTGTAATCACAATGCTCCATGCCCTTCTCATCACAATGCTCCATTAACGCTGTCATAACAATGCTCCATGACCCTTGCCATCACAATGTTCCACGGCCTTGTCATCACAAGGCTCCATGACACTTGTCATCACAATGCTCCATGACCCCTGTAATCACACTGCTCCGTGCCCTTGCCATCACAAAGCTCCATGACACATGTCATCATAATGTTCCATGGCCTTCTCCTCACAATGCTCCATGACCCGTGTCATCACAATTCTCCATGCAATTGCCAGCACAATGCTCCCTGACACTTGTCATCACAATGCTCCAACCCATTGTCATCACAATGCTCCATTACCTTTGTCATCAGAATCCTCCATGACACTTGGCATCTCAATGCTCCATGGCATTGTCATCACAATGGGCCATTACATATGTCATAACAATGCTCCCTGACACCAGTCTTCACAATACTGCATATCCTGGTCTTCACAATGCTCCATGCCCTTGTCATCACAATGCGCCATTCCAACAGTCATTGCAATAATCCATGAAACTTATTAGACCAATATTCCATGCCCTTGATATCACAATTCTCCATGCCCTTGTTATCACAATGCTCCGTGACTCCAGTCATCACAATGCTTCATGACCTTTGTCATCCCAATGGTCCATGCCCTCGTCATCAACAGTCTCTGTGACCTTTTTAACTTCAATGCTCCATGAAATTTTCATCACAGTGCTCTTAAACCCTTGTCATCACAATACTCTCTGTCTTTCTCAGCACAATGCTTCATGACTCTTGTCATCACAATGCTCCATTACATTTGTCATCACAATGCTCCCTGCCATTGTCATCACAATGGACCATGACATATGTCATCACAATGCTCACTGACACGTCTTCACAAAATTCCATGACCTTCTCATCCCAATGTTCCATGCCCTTGTCATCACAATGCTCCATGACCCCTGTCTTCACAATGTACCGTGACTCCAGGCATCACAATGCTTCATAATATTTGTCATCAGAGTGGTCGATGCCCGCGTCTTCATAAGGCTCTGTGACCTTTGTAACCACAATGCTCCATGAATATTTCATCACAATGCTCCGTGACCCTTTTCATCACAATGCTCCATGCATTTGTAAGAAAAATTCTCTATGACCGTTGCATGACCCTTGTCATACCAACGGTCCACAAATTATTCATCACAATGCTCCATAAACCTTGTAATCACAATGTTCCATGCCCTTATCCTCACAATGCTCCATTACCCCTCTCATAACAATGCTCCATGACCTCCGCCATCACAATGTTTCACGGGCTTATCATCACAAGTCTCCATGACACTTGTCATCACAATGCTCCAAGACCCCTGTAATCACAATGTTCCATTCCCCTTTACATCTCAATGCTCCATGAACCCTGTCATCACAATGCATCCTGCCCATCATCATAATGCTTCCGGCTATTGTCACCAAAATGAAATCAAAATTCTCCATGACCTCTGTCATCACAATGCTCCATGACCCCTGTCATCACAATACTCCATGAACATTTTCAGCCCAATGCTCCATGACCTTATCATCACAATGATCCAGACCCTTGTCATCACAATGCACCATGCCAACTGTCATCACAATAATCTATGAAACTTGACATACCAATGTTCCATGCCCCTGACATCACAATGCTCCATGCCCTTGTCATCACAATGTTCCATGACCCCTGTCATCACAATGCTCCGTGACTCCAGGCATCACAATGGTTCATAACAGTTGTCATCACAGTGGTCCATGCCAACGTTATCACAAGGCTCTATCACCTTTGTAACCAGAATGCTCCATGAAATTTCCATCACAATGCTCCGTGACCCTTGTCATCACAGTGCTCCATGCCTTTGTCAGAAAAATGCTCCATGACCCTTGTAATCAGAATGTGGCACGCGTTTTCATCACAACGGTCCATAAATTTATCATGGCAATGCTCCATAAACATTTTAATCACAATGTTCCATGCCCTTCTCATCACAATGCTCCATTACCCCTGTCATAACAATGCTCCATGACCTCTGCCATCACAATTTTCCACATTCTTGTCATCACAAGGCTCCATGACACTTGTCATCTCTCTGCTCCAAGACCACTGTAATCACAATGCACGCTGACCATGCCATCACAAGGCTCCATGACACATGTCATCAGAATGTTCCATGGCTTTCTCATCAAAATGTTCCATGCCGTTGTCATCACAATACTCCAAAACCCTTGTAATCACAATGCTCCATGCCCCTCTTCATCTCAATGCTCCATGAACCCTGTCATCAAAATGTATCATGCTCATGATCATAATGCTTCAGGCTATTCTCAGCACAATGAAATCAAAATTCTCCATGACCTCCATCATCACAATGCTCCATGACCCCTATCATCACAATACTCCATGAACATTTTCAGCCCAATGCTCCATGACACTTGTCATCACAATGATCAATGACCTTGTCATCCCAATGCTCCATGACCCCTGTATTCACAATGCTCCGTGACGCTTGTCATCAAAGTGCTCCATGACACCTGTCATCACAATGCTCCATGGCTTTGCCAGCAAAATGCTACATGAACTTGTCACTACAATGCTCTATGCCTTTGTCATCACAATACTCCATTACAATTGTCATCACAAGCCTCCATGAACCGTGGGATCACATTGCTTCATGCCCTTGTCATCACAATGTTCCATGCTCCTTGAAATCAAAATGATCCATGACATCTTTCATCACAATGCTCCAAACCCTTGTGATCACAAAGTTCCATAACTCTTGTCATCATATCGCTCCATGATGCTTATCATCACAATAATCCATGCCCTTTTCATCACAATGCTCCATGACCTTTGTCATCACAATTCTCAATACACTTGTTATCACAATGATCCCTGACACTTGTCGTCAGAATGCTCCTTGAAACCTGTCACGAAAAGGCGCCATGCATTTTTCATCACAATGCCCCATGCGATTATCATCACAATGTTCCATGCCATTGTCATCAAAATACTCTAAAAGCTTGTCATCAGAATGCTCCATGACCCTTGTCATCACAATTCTCCATGCATTTGTCAGCACAATGCTCCCTGACACTTGTCATCACAATGCTCCAAGCCATTGTCATCACAATGCTCCATTATCTTTGTCATCAGAATCCTCCATGACACTTGGCATCACAATGCTCCATGCCATTGTCATCACAATCGGCCATTACATATGTCATGACAATGCTCCCTGAAAACTCTCTTCACAATACTGCATGACCTGGTCATCACAATGCTCGATGCCCTTGTCATCACAATGCGCCATTCCAACTGTCATCGCAATAATCCATGAAATTATTAGACCAATGCTCCATGCCCTTTTCATCACAATGATCCATGCCCTTGTTATCACAATGCTCCATGACCCCTGTCAAAACAATGCTCCATGACTCCAGTAATCACAATGCTTCATGACCTTTGTCATCACAATTGCCATGCCCTCATCATCAACAGTCTCTGTGATATTTTTAACCACAATGCTCCATGAACTTTTCATCACAATTCTCTTTGACCCTTGTCATCACAATGCTCTATGCCTTTCTCAGCACAATGCTCCATGACACTTGTCATCACAATGCTCCATGCGCTTGTCAGCACAATGCTCCGCGACACATGTCATCACAATGCACCATGCACTTGCCATCACAGTGCTCCAGAACCTTTTCATCACAATGCTCCATAAAACTTGTCATCACAATGCTCCCTGCACTTCTCATCAAAATGCTCTCTCACCCCTGATATCACAATATTACATCACTATTCGTCACAATACTCCTTCACCCCTGTCATCACAATGTTCCATGACTCCTCTCATCACAATGCTACATGCATTATCATCACAATATTCGATGACCACTGACATCACAATGTTCCACAACCCTTGTCATCAAAATGTTCCATGACCCTTTTCATCAAATTGCTCCATGACCCTATCATCAAAATGCTTCCTTCGCTTCTCATCACAGTGCACCATGCCCTTGTCATCAAAATGCTCCATGACCTTTGCCATCACAAAGATCAATGACGCTTGGCATCACAAAGCTCCATGCCAATGTCATCACAAAGCTCCATGACACATGTCATCAGAATGCTCCATGTACTTCTCATCAAAATGCTCCATGCCCTTGCCATCACAATGCTCCATTACCCCTGTCATAACAATGCTCCATGACCACAGCCATCACGATGTTCCATGGCCTTATCATCACAAGGCTCCATGACCCTTCTCATCACAATGCTCCAAGACCCCTGTACTAACAAAGTTCCATGCCCCTTTTCATCTCAATGAACCATGAACCGTGTCATCACAATGCACCATGCCCATCATCATAATGCTTCATGCTATTGTCATCACAATGAATTCAAAATGCTCCATGACCTCTGTCATAACAATGCTCCAAACCCTTGTGATCACAATTTTCCATAACACTTGTCATCACAATGCACCGTGACACTCGTCATCACAATTATCCATGGACTTCTCATCACAATGCTCCATGACATTTGTCATCACAATGGTCAATACACTTGTCGTCAAAATGCTCCCTGACACTTGTTGTCTGTATGCTCCTTGAATCCTGTCATGACAAGGCTCCATGCCTTTTTCATCACAATGATCCATGCCCTTTTCATCACAATGCTCCAAGACCCTTTAATCACAATGCTCCATGCCCTTGTCATCACAAAGCTCAATGACGCATGTCGTTAGAATGCTCCTTGGCCTTCTCCTCACAATGCTCCATCCCCTTGTCATCACAATGTTCCAAGACCCCTGTAATCACAAAGGACCATGCCCCTTATCATCAGTATGCTCCATGAGATTTGTCATCAAAAGGCTCCATGGTTTTCTCATCACAATGCTCCAGGAACTTTACATCACAATGCTGCATGACCTTGTCATGAAAATTCTCAATGGCACTTGTCATCATAGTGCTCCAAACCCTAATCATCACAATGCTCCATTACATTTGGCATCACAATGTTCCCTGCCATTGTGATCGCAATGGACCATGACTTATGGCATCACTATGCTCCCTGATACGTGTCTTCACAATACTCCATGACCTTCTCATCACAATGCTCCATGCCCTTGTCATCACAATGCAGCATGTCCACTGTCATCACAGTAATCTATGAAACTTTTCAGTCCATTGCTTCGTGCCCCTGTCATCACAATGCTCCATGCAGTTGTCATCACAATGCTCCATGACCCCTCTATTCAAAATGCTCTGTGAAGCTTGTCATCACAGTGCTCCATGACACCTGTCATCACAATGCTCCATGCCTTTGTCAGCAAAATGCTACATGACCTTGTCATTACAATGCTCTATGTGCTTGTCATTACAATACTCCATTACCATTGTCATCACAATCCTCCATGAACCTTGGGATCACGTTGCTTCATGCCCTTGTCATCACAATGCTCCATGCTCCTTGAAATCAAAATGATCCATGACCTCTGTCATCACAATGCTCCAAACCCTTGTGATCACAAAGTTCCAGAACACTTGTCATCACAACGTTCCATGATGCCGGTCATCACAATACTCCATGCCCTTTTCATCACAATGCTCCATGATCTATATCATCACAAATATCAATACACTTGTCATCACAATGCTCCCTGACACTTGTCGTCACAATGCTCCATGAACCCTGTCACGAACAGGCTCCATTCCTTTTTCATCACAATGCCCGATGCCATTTTCATCACAATGCTCCATGCCACTGTCATCAAAATACTCCACAAGCTTGTCATCAGAATGCTCCATGACCCATGTCATCACAATTATCCATGCACTTGTTAGCACAATGCTCCCTGACCCTTGTCATCACAATGCTCCAAGCCATTGTCATCACAATGCTCCATTACCTTTGTCATCAGAATCCTCCATGACACTTGGCATCACAATGCTCCATGCCATTATCATCACAATGGGCCATTACATATGTCATGACAATGCTCCCTGACACCTGTCTTCTCAATACTGCATGACCTGGTCATCACAATGCTCTATGCACTTGTCATCACATTGCTAGATGACACCTGTCATCACAATGCTCCATGACTCCAGTCATCACAATGCTTCATGACCTTTGTCATCACAATGGTCCATGCCCTCGTAATCAACAGTCTCTGTGACCTTTGTAACCACTATGCTCCATAAACATTTCATCACAATGCTCCTTGATTCTTGTCATCACAATGCTCCATGCATTTGTCAGAAAAATGCTCCAAGACCCTTGTATTCACAGTGTGCCACGCGCTTTTCATCACAACGGTCCACAAATTTGTCCTGGCAATGCTCCATAATACTTGTAATCACAATGCTCCATGCCCTTCTCATCACAATGCTCAATTACACCTGTCATAACAATGCTCCATGACCCTTGCCATCACAATGTTCCACGGCATTGTCATCACAATGTTCCATTACCCCTGTCATAACAATGCTCCCTGACCCATGCCATCACAATGCTCCCTGCCCTTCTCATCACAATGCACAATGCCCTTGTCATCCAAATGCTCCTTGACCTTTGTCATCACAAAGATCCATGACCCTTGGCATCACAATGCTCCATGTCATTGTCTTCACAATGCTCCATGAACGCTCTCATCACATTGCTCCATGCCCTTGTCATCACAAAGCTGCATGACATATATCAGCAGAATGCTCCATGGCCTTCTCATCACAATGCTCCATGCCCTTGACATCACAGTGCTCCATTAACCCGTCATAACAATGCTCCATGACCCCGGCCATAACGATGTTCCATGGCCTTGTCATCACAAGGCTCCATGACCCATCTCATCACAATGCTCCAAGACCCCTGTAATCACAGTGCTCCATGCCCCTTTTCATCTCACTGATCCATGAACCCTGTCATCATAATGCACCCTGCCCATCATCTTAGTGCTTCATGCTATTGTCATCACAATGAAATCAAAATGCTCCATGACCTCTGTCATAACAATGCTCCAAACCCTTGTGATCACCATATTCCATAACACTTTTCATCACAGGGCCCCATGACGCTCATCATCACAATAATCCTTGGTCTTCTCATCACAATGCTCCATGACCTTTGTCATCTCAATGCTCAATACACTTGTCATCAAAATGCTCCCTGACACTTGTTGTCTGTATGCTCCTTGTACCCTGTCATGACAAGGCTCCATGCCTTTTTCATCACAATGAACCATGCCCTTCTCCTCACAATGCTCCAAGACCACAGTTATCACAATGCTCCAAGCTCTTGTCATCACAAAGCTCCATAACACATGTCATCAGAATGTTCCATGGCCTTCTCATCAAAATGCACCATGCCCTTGTCATCAAAATGCCCCAAGACCCATGTAATCACAATGCTCCATGCCCCTATTCATCTCAATGCTCCATGACCCCTGTATTCACAATGCTCCGGGACGCTTGTCAGCACAGTGCTCCATGGCACCTGTCATCACAATGCTCCATGCCTTTGTCAGCAAAATGCTACATGACCTTTTCATTACAATGCTCTATGTGCTTGTCATCACAATACTACATTACCATTGTCATCACAATCCTCGATGAACCTTGGGATCACATTGCTTCATGTCCTTGTCATCACAATGCTCCATGCTCTTAGAAATCAAAATGATCCATGACCTCTGTCATCTCAGTGCTCCAAACCCTTCAGATAATAATGTCCCATAAATCATGGTATCACAACAATCCATGATGCCTGTCAACACATTACTCCATGCCCTTTTCATCACAATGCTCCATGACCTTTGTCATCACAATTCTCAATACACTTGTCATCACAGTGCTCCCTGACACTTGTTGTCAGAATGCTCCTTGAAACCTGTCACGAAAAGGCTCCATGCCTTTTTCATCACAATGCCCCATGCCGTTTGCATCACAATGCTCTATGCCATTGTCATTAAAATACTCCACAATCTTGTCATCAGAATCCTCCATGACCCTTGTCATCACAATTCTCCATGCACTTGTCAGCACAATGCTCCCTGACACTTGTCATCACAATGCTCCAAGCCATTGTCATCACAATGCTCCATTACCTTTGTCATCGGCATCCTCCATGACCCTTGGCATCACAACTCTCCATGACCCCTGTATTCATAATGCTCCGTGACGCTTGTCATTACAGTGCTCCACAATCTTGTCATCACAATGCTCCATAAACCTTGTCATCACAATGCTGCATGCACTTCTCATCAAAATGCTCTCTCACGACTGATATCACAATATTACATCACTATTCCTCACAATACTCCCTCACCCCTGTCATCACAATGTTCATGACTCCTGTCATCACAGTGCTACATGCACTATCATCACAATGTTCAATGAGCCCTGACGTCACAATGTTCCATAACCCCGGTCATCAAAATGCTCCATGACCCGTATCATCAAAATGTTCCATGACCCCTGACATCACAATGTTCCATAACCCCTGCCATCAAAATGTTCCATGACCCTTTTCATCATATTGCTCCAGGACCCTGTCATCACAATGCTCCCTGCCATTCTCAGTACAATGCACAACACCCTTGTCATCAAAATGCTCCATGACCTTTGTCATCACAAGGAACTATGACCCTTGGCATCACAATGCTCCATGTCATTGTCATCACGATGCTCCATGAACGCTCTCATCACATTGCTCCATGCCCTTGTCATCACAAAGCTCCATGACACATGTCATCAGAATGCTCCATGGCCTTCTCATCACAATGCTCCACGCCCTTGCCATCACAATGCTCCTTGACCCCTGTCATAACAATGCTCCATGACCACTGCCATCACGATGGTCCATGGCCTTGTCATCACAAGGCTCCATGATGATTCTCATCACAATGCTCCATGCCCTTTTTCATCTCAATGATCCATGAACCCTGTCATCACAATTCACCATGCCCATCATCATAATACTTCATGCTATTGTCATCACAATGAAATCAAAATGCTCCATGACCTCTGTCATAACAATATTCCAAACCCTTGTGATCACAATATTCCATTACACTTGTCATCACAATGCCCCGTGACACTCGTCATCACAATTATCCATGGCCTTCTCATCACAATGCTTCATGACCTTTGTCATCACAATGCTCAATACACTTGTCGTCAAAATGCTCCCTGACACTTGTTGTCTGTATGCTCCTTGAATCCTGTCATGACAAGGCTCCATGCCTTTTTCATCACAATGATCCATGCCCTTTTCATCACAATGCTCCAAGACCCTTGTAATCACAATGCTCCATGCCCTTGTCATCACAAAGCTCAATGACGCATGTCATTAGAATGCTCCTTGGCCTTCTCCTCACAATGCTCCAGGCCCATGTCATCACAATGTTTCAAGACCCCTGTAATCACAATGGTTCATGTCCCTTTTCATCAGTATGCTCCATGATATTTGTCATCACAGGCTCCATGGTTTTCTCATCACAATGCACCAGGATCTTGTCATCACAATGCTTCATGACATTGTCATGAAAATTCTCAGTGGCCCTTGTCATCATAATGCGCCAAGCCCTAGTCATCACAGTGCTCCATTATATTTGTCATCGCAATCCTCCATTACATTTGGCATCACAATGCTCCCTGCCATTCTTATCGCAATGGACCATGCC
Source organism: Mesoplodon bidens (assembly GCF_964165515.1). Taxonomy (NCBI): domain Eukaryota; kingdom Metazoa; phylum Chordata; class Mammalia; order Artiodactyla; family Ziphiidae; genus Mesoplodon; species Mesoplodon bidens. Next base: position 201,201 of record NW_027672207.1, read on the forward strand.
ATATGTCATCACAATGCTCCCTGACAAGTTTCCTCAAAATACACCATGAAATTCTCATCACAATGCTCCTTGCCCTTGTCATCACAAGGCTCCATGACCCCTGTCATCACAATGCTCCGTGACTCCAGTCATCACAATGCTTCATAACATTTGTCATCACAATGGTCCATGCCCGCATCATCACAAGGATCTGTGACATTTGTAACCACAATGCTCCATGAACTTTTCATCACAATGCTCCGTGACCCTTGTCATCACAATGTTCCTTGCCTTTGTCAGAAAAATGCTCCATGACCCTTGTCATCACAATGTGCCACACACTTTTCATCACAGCGGTCCACAAATTTGTCATCGCAATGCTCCATAAACCTTGTAATCACAATGCTCCTTGACCTTCTCATCACAATGCTCCATTACCCCTAACATAACAATGATCCATGATCCCTGCCATCACAATGTTCCATGGCCTTGTCATCACAAGGCTCCATGACACTTGTCATTACAATTCTCAAGATCCCTGTAATCACAATGCTCCATGCACTTGTCACCACAAAGCTCCATGACACATGTCATCAGAAAGTTCCATGTCCTTCTCATCAGAATGATCCATGCCCTTGTCATCACAGTGCTCCATGAACCCTGTAATCACAATGATCCATGCCCCTTTTCATCAGAATGCTCCATGAGACTTGTCATCACAAGGCTCCATGGTTTTCTCATCAGAATGCTCCAGGACGTTGTCATCACAATGATTCACGACCTTGCCATGAAAATTCTCATTTGCCCTTGTCATCATAATGCTCAAAGGCCTAGTCATCACAATGCTCCATTATATTTGTCATCACAATCCTCCATTACATTTGGCATCACAATGCTCCCTGCCATTGCCATTGCAATGGACCATGGCATATGTCCTCACAATGCTCCCAGACACCTGTCTTCACAGTACTCCATAACCTTCTCATCACAATGCTCCATGCCCTAGTCATCAAAATTCAACATGTCCACTGTCATCACGATAATCTATGAAACTTGTCAGACCAATGCTCCATGCCACTGTCATCAGAATGCTCCATGCCCTTGTCATCACATTGCTCCATGACCCCTGTCATCACAATGCTCGGTGACTCCAGGCATCACAATGCTTCATAACATTTGTCATCACAGTGATCCTTGCCCACGTCATCACAAAGCTCCATTACACATGTCATCAGTATTCTCCATGGCCTTCTCATCACAGTGCTCCACGCCCTTGCCATCACAATGCTCCAAGGACCCGGTAATCACAATGCTCCATGCCCCTTTTCATCTCAATGATCCATGAACCCTGTCATCACAATGCACCATGACCATCATCATAATGCTTCATGCTATTGTCATCACAATGAAATCAAAATGCTCCATGAGCTCTGTCAAAACAATGCTCCATACACTTGTGATCACAATTTTCCATAACACTTGTCATCACAATGCCCCTTGACGCTCGTCATCACAGTTATCCATGGTCTTCTCATCACAATGCTCCATGCCGTTTGTCATCACAGTGCTCAATACACTTGTCATCAAAATGCTCCGTGACACCTGTTGTCTGTATGCTCCTTGAAACCTGTCATGACAAGGCTCCATGCCTTTTCCATCACAATGATCCATGCCCTTTTCATCACAATGCTACAAGACCCCTGTAATCACAATGCTCCATGCCCTTGTCATCACAAAGCTCAATGACGCATGTCATTAGAATGCTCCTTGGCCTTCTCCTAACAATGCTCCATGCCCTTGTCATCACAATGTTCCAAGACCCCTGTAATTACAATGGTCCATGTCCCTTTTCATCACTATGCTCCATGACATTTGTCATCACAAGTCTCCATGGTTTTCTCATCACAATGCTCCAGGACCTTGTCATCACAATGCTTCATCACCTTGTCATGAAAATTCTCAATGGCCCTTGTCATCATAATGCTCCAAGCCCTAGTCATCACAATGGTCCATAATCTTTGTCATCACAATCCTCCATTACATTTGGCATCACAAGGCTACCTGCCATTGTCATCGCAATGGACCATGCCATATGTCATCACAATGCTCCCTGACAACTTTCTTCCAAATACTCCATGAAATTCTCATCACAATGCTCCATGCCCCTGTCATCACAATGCTCCATTCCCTTGTCATCACAATGCTCCATGACCCCTGTCATCACAGTGCTCCGTGACTCCAGTCATCACAATGCTTCATAACATTTGTCATCACTGTGATACTTGCCCGCATCATCACAAGGCTATGTGACCTTTGTAACCACAATGCTCCATGAACATTTCATCACAATGCTCCGTGACCCTTGTCTTCACAATGCTCCAAGCATTTGTCAGAAAAATGCTCCATGACTCTTGTCATTACAATGTGCCAAGCGCATTTCATCACAATGATCCATAAATTTGTCATCGCAATGGTCCATATACATTGTAATCAAAATTCTCCATGCCCTTGTCATCACGATGCTCCAATACCTCTGTCATGACAATGCTCCATGACCCCTGCCATCACAATGTTCCACGGGCTTGTCATCACAAGGCTCCATGAAACCTGTCATCACAATGCTCCAAGTCCCCTGTAATCACAATGCTCCATGCCCTTGTCATCACAAAGTTCCATGACACATGTCATCAGAATGTTCTATGACCTTCTCATCAAAATGCTCCATGCCCTTCTCATCACAGTTCTCCAAGACCCCTGTAATCACAATGCTCCATGCCCAATTTCATCTCAATGCTCCATGATACCTGTCATCACAATGCATCTTGCCCATCATCATAACACTTCAGGCTATTGTCAGCACAATGAAACCAAAATTCTACATGACCTCTGCCATCTCAATGCTCCATGACCCCTGTCATCACAATACACCATGAAAATTATCAGCACAATGCACCATGACCATTTTCATCACAATGATCCATGCCTTTGTCATCCCAAAGCTCCATGACCCATGTATTCAGAATGCTCCGTGACGATTGTCATCACAGTGCTCCATGACACCAGTCATCACAATGCTCCATGCCTTTGTCAGCAAAATGTTACATGACCTTGTCATTACAATGCTTTATGCGCTTGTCATCACAATACTCCATTACCATTGTCATCACAATACTCCATGAACCTTGGGATCACATGGCTTCATGCTCTTGTCATCACAATGCTACATGCTACTTAAAATCAAAATGATGCATCACCTCAGTCAACACAATGTTCCAAACCGTTGTGATCACAAAGTTCCATAACACTTGTCATCACAACGCTCCATGATGCCTGTCATCACAATACTCCATGCCCTTTTCATCATAATGCTCCATGATCTTTGTCATAACAATTCTAAATACACTTGTCATCACAATGCTCCCTGACACTTGTCGTCAGAATGCTCCTTGAACCCTGTCACAAAAAGGCTGCTGCCTTTTTCATCACAATGCCCCATGCCATTTTCATCAAAATGCTCCATGCCATTGTCATCAAAATACTCCACAAGCTTGCCATCCAAATGCTCCATGACCATTGTCATCACAATTCTCCACGCACTTGTCAGCACAATGCTCCATGACCCTTGTCATCAGAATGCTCCAAGCCATTGTCATCACAATGCTCCATTACCTGTGTCATCAGAATCCTCCATGACACTTGTCATCACAATGTTCCATGCCATTGTCATCACAATGGGCCATTACATATGTCATCACAATGCTCCCAGACAACTGCCTTCTCCATAATGCATGACCTGGTCATCACAATGCTCGATGCCCTTGTCATCACAATGCGCCATTCCAACTGTCATCACAATAATCCATGAAAATTATTAGACCAAAGCTCCATGCCATTGTCATCACAATGCTACATGCCCTTGTTATCACAATGCTCCATGACCCCGTCATCACAATGCTCCATGACTCCAGTCATCACAAGGCTTCATGACCTGTGACATCACAATGGCCCATGCCCTCATCATCAACAGTCTCTGTGACCCTTTTAACCACAATGCTCCATGAACTTTTCATCACAATGCTCTTTGACCCTTGTCATCACAATGCTCTATGCCTTTCTCAGCACAATGTTCCATGACCCTTGTCATCACAGTGCTCCATTCGCTTTTCAGCACAGTGATCCACGACACATGTCATCACAATGCACCATTCGCTTGTCATCACAGTGCTCCTCAATCTTGTCATCACAGTGCTCCATAAAGCTTGTCATCACAATGCTCCATGCACTTCTCATCAAAATGCTCTCTCCCCACTGATATCACAATCTTACATCACTATTCGTCACAATACTCCCTCACACCTCTCATCACAATGTTCCATGACTCCTATCATCACAATGCTACATGCATTATCATCACAATGTTCAATGACCCCTGACATCACAATGATCCATAACCACTGTCATCAAAATGCTCCATGACCCGTTTCATTAAAATGCACCATGACCCCTGACATCACAATGTTCCATAACCCCTACCATCAATATGTTGCATGAAACTTTTCATCAAATTGCTCCGTGACCCTGTCATCACAATGCTCCCTAACCTTCTCATCGCAGTGCAAAACACCCTTGTTATCAAATTGCTCCATGACCATTGTCATCACAAAGATCCATGACCCTTGGCATAGCAATGCTCCATGTCATTGTCATTATGATGCTCCATGAACGCTCTCATCACATTGCTCCAGGCCCTTGTCATCACAAAGCTCCATGACACATGTCATCAGAATGTTACATGGCCATCTCATCACAGTGTTCCTTGGCCTTGCCATCAGAATGCTCCATTACACCTGTCATAACAATGTTCCATGATACCTGCCATCACGTTGTTCCATGGCCTTGTCATCACAAGGCTCCATGACCCTTCTCATCACAAGCTCTAAGGCCCCTGTAGTCACAACGCTACATGCCCATTTTCATCTCAATGACCCATGAACCCTGTCATCACAATGCACCATGCCCATCATCATAATGCTTCATGCTACTGTCATCACAATGATTTCAAAATGCTTCAGGACCTCTGTCATAACAATGCTCCAAACCCTTGTGATCACACTATTCCATAACACTTGCCATCACAATGCCACATGACGCTCGTCATCACAATTATCCATGGTCTTCTCATTACAATGCTCCATGACCTTTGTCATCACAATTCTCAATACACTTGTCCTCAAAATGCTCCCAGACACTTGTTGTCTGTATGCTAATAGAACGCTGTCATGACAAGGCTCCATGCCTTTTTCATCAAAATGTTCCATGCCCTTTTCATCACAATGCTCCAAGATCCCTGTAATCACAATGCTCCATGCCCTTGTCATCACAAATCTCAATGATGCATGTCATTAGAATGCTCCTTGGCCTTCTCCTCACAATGCTCCATGCCCTTGTCATCACAATGTTCCAAGACCCCTGTAATCACAATGGTCGATGAACCTTTTCATCAGTATGCTCCATGAGAACAGTCATCACAAGGCTCCATGGATTTCTTATCACAATGCTCCAGGACCTTGTCATCACAATGCTTCATGACATTGTCATGAAAATTCTCAATGTCCCTTGTCATCATAATGTTCCAACCATAGTCATCACAATGGTCCATTATATTTCTCATCACAATCCTCCATTACATTTGGCATCACAATGTTCCCTGCCACTGTCATCGCAATGGACCATGACATATGTCATCACAATGCTTCCTGACACCCTTTTCAATATACTCCATGAAATTCTAATCACAATGCTCCATGCCCCTTTCATCACAATGCTCCTTGCCCTTGTCATCACAATGCTCCATGACGCATGTCATCAGAATGTTCCATGTCCTTCTCATCACAATGCTCCACGGTGTTGCCATCACAACGCTCCATTCCCTGGTCACCACAATGCTCCATGTTCCCTGTTCTCACAATTCCCCACATCCTTGGCCTCACTATGTTCCATGACACTTCTCATCACAGTGTTACATGCTTTGTCAGCACAATACTCCACAAGCATGTCATCAGCATGCTCCATGCCCCTTGTCATCACAATTCTCCAAGTGCTTCTCATCACAATGCTCCATGACAGTTCTCATCACAATGTTACATGCTTTTGTCGTCACAATTCTCCATGCACAAGTCATCGAAATGTCCCATGACCACTGAAATAGCAAGCTCCATGCCTTTGTCATCACAATTCTTCACGACCTTTTCATCAAAATTCTCAATGGCCGTTGTCATCACAATGCTCCATGACCCTTGTCATCACAATGCTCCATGCCCTTGTCATCACAAAGCTCAATGACGCATGCCATCAGAATGCTCCTTGGTCTTCTCCTCACGATGATCCATGCCCTTGTCATCACAATGTTCCAAGACCCGTGTATTCTCAATGTTCCATGCCCCTTTTCATCAGTATGCTCCATGAGACTTGTCATCACAAGGCTCCATGGTTTTGTCATCACAATGCTCCAGGACCTTGTCATCACAATTCTTCACGACCATGTCATGAAAATTTTCAATGACCCTTTTCATCATAATTCTCCAAGCCCCAATCACCACAATGCTCCATTATATTTGTCATCACAATCCTCCATTACATTTGGAATCACAATTATCCATGCCATTGTCATCGCAATGGACCATGACATATGTCCTCACAATGCTCCCTGACACCTGTCTTCACAATACTCCATGACCTTCTCATCACAGTGCTCCATGCCATTGTCATCACAATGCACCATGCACACTGTCATCACAGTAATCTATGAAACTTGTCAGACCAATGCTCCATGCCCCTGTCAACACAATGCCCCATGCCCTTGTCATCACAATGCTCCATGAACACTGTCATCACAATGCTCCGTGACTCCAATCATCACAATTCTTCATAACGTTTGTCATCACAATGGTCCATGCCCGCATCATCACAAGGCTCTGTGACCTTTGTAAACACAATGCTCCATGAACATTTCATCACAATTCTCTGTGACACTTGTCATCACAATGCTCCATGTCATTGTCAGAACAATGCTCCATGACCATTGTCATCACAATGTGCCACACGCATTTCATCACAATGGTCCACAACCTTGTCATTGCAGTGCTCCATAAACCTTGTAATCACAGTGGTCCATGCACTTCTCATCAAAATGCTTTCTTAACAGGGATACCACAGTGTTCCATCACTAGTCATCACAATACTCCTTCACCCCTGTAATCACAAAGTTCCATGACCCTGTCATCACAATGCTACATCCCCTTATCATCACAATGTTCCATGACCCCAGACATCACACTATTCCATAACCCCTGTCATTAAAATGCTCCATGACCCTTTTCATCCCAAAGCTCCATGACCCCTGACGTCACAATGTTCTATAACCCCTGCCATCAAAAGGTTCCAGTACAGTTTTTATCAAATTGCTGCATGATTCGGTCATCAAAATGCTCCCTGCACTTCTCATCACAATGCACCATGCCCTTGTCATCAAAATGCTCCATGAGTTGTCATCACAAAGCTCCATGACCCTTGGCATCACAGTGTTCCATGTCATTGTCATCACAATGCTCCATGAACCCTCTCATCACATTGCTCCATGCCCTTGTCATCACAAAGCTACATGACACTTCTCATCACAATGCTCGATGCCCTTCTCATCACAATGCTCCATGCCCTTTTCATTACAGTCCTGCATGACCAATGTATCACAGTGTTCCGTACCCTTGTCATCACAATGCTCCATGCCCACTCTCATCACAATAATCCATGAAACATTTCAGACCAATATTCCATGCCCTTCTCATCACAATGCTCCATTACCTCTGTCATAACACTGCACCATGACCCCTGCCATCACAATTTTCCACGGCCTAGTCATCACAAGGTTCCATGACACTTGTCATCACAATGCTGAAGACCACTGTAATCACAATGCTCCATGCCCATATCATCGCATAGCTCCATGACGCATGTCATCACAATGTTCCATGGCTTTCTCATCACAATGCTCCATGCCCTTGTCATCAGAATGCGCCAAGACCCCTGTAATCACAATGCTCCATGCCCCTTTTCATCTCTATGCTCCATGAAACCTGTCATCACAATGCAGCATGCCCATCATCATAATGCTTCATGCTATTGTCATCACAATGAAATCAAAATGCTCCATGACCTCTGACATAACAATGCTCCAAACCCTTGTGATCACAATATTCCATAACACTTGCTATGACAATGCCCCATGATGGTCGTCATCACAGTTATCCATGGTCTTCTCATCACAATGCTCCATGAACTTTGTCATCATAATGCTCAATACATTTGCCATCAAAATGTTCCCTGACACTAGTTGTCTGTATGCTCCTTGCACGCTGTCATGACAAGTATCCATTCATTTTTCATCAAAATGATCCATGCCATTTTCATCACAATGCTCCAAGACCCCTGTAATCACAACGCTCCATGCCCTTGTCATAACAAAACTCAATGACGCATGTCATCAGAATGCTCCTTGGCCTTCTCCTCACAATGATGCATGACCTTGTCCTCACAAAGTGCCAAGACCCCTGTAATCACAATGCTGCATGCCGCTTTTCATCACTATGCTCCATGAGAATTGCATCACAAGGCTCCATGATTTTCTCATCACAGTGTTCCAGGACCTTGTCATCCCAATGCTTCACGACCTTGTCATGTAAGTTCTCAATGGCCCTTGTCATCATAATGCTACAAGCCCTAGTCATCACAATGCTCCATTATATTTGTCATCACAATCCTCCATTAAATTTGGCATCACAATACTCCCTGCCATTGTCATCGCAATGGACCATGACATATGTCATCACAATGCTCCCTGACACCTGTCTTCTCCATACTCCATGACCTTCTCTTCACAATGATCCATGCCCTTTCCATGACAATGCTCCATGACTTGTCATCACAAAGCTCCATGACCCATGACCCATGTATCACACTGTTCTGTGCCATAATCATCACAATGCTCCATGAAATATTTCAGAGCAATGCTCCATGCCCTTCTCATCATAATGCTCCATTACCCCTGTCATAACAATGGTCCATGACCCCTGCCATCACAATGTTACACGGCCTTGTCATCACAAGGCTCCATGACACTTGTCATCACAATGATCAAGACCCCTGTAATCTCAATGCTCCATGCCCTTGTCATCACAAACCTCAATGACGCATGTCATCAGAATGTTCCATGGCCTTCACATCACAATGCTCCATGACCTTGTCATCACAATGCTCCAAGACCCCTGTAATCACAATATGCCTTGCCCCTTTTCATCTCAATGCTCCATGAACCCTGTCATCACAATGCATCATGCCCAATATCATAATGCTTCATGCTATTATCATCACAATGAAATAAAAATGCTCCATGACCTCTGTCATCATAATGCTCCGAACCCTTGTGATCACAGTGTTCCATAACACTTATCATCACAACACCCCATGATGCTCATCCTCACCATTATCCATGGTGTTCTCATCACAATGCTCCATGACCTTTGTCATCACAGTGCTCAATACACTTGTCATCACTATGCTCCCTGACACTAGTCGTCAGTATGCTCCTTGAACCCTGTCATGACAAGGCTCCATGCCATTTTCATCACAATGATCCATGCCCTTGACATCACAAAGCTCCAAAACCGCTGTAATCACAATGCTCCATGCCCCTTTTCAACCAAATTCTACATGAGATTTCTCATCAGAAGTCTCCATGGTCTTCTCATCACAATGCTCCAGGACCTTGTCATCACCATGCTTCATTCCCTTGTCATAGCAATGCTCCATGACCACTGTCATCTCAATACTCCATGAATATTTTCAGCCAAATGCTCCATGACCTTATCATCACTATTCTCCATGACCACAGTCATCACAACAGTCCATTACACCTGACAACACAATGATCAGGTACTCTTGTCATCCCAAATCTCCATTCACTTGACATCATAATGCTCCATGACCCCTGCCATCACAATGTTCAACGGCCTTGTCATCACAAGGCTACATGACAGTTGTCATCACAATGCTTAACACACCTGTAATCACATTGCTCCATGCCCTTGTCAACCCAATGCTCCATGACCCCTGTATTCACAGTGCTCCATGAGCTTGGCATCACAGTGCTCCGTGACACCTGTCATCACAATGTTCCATGCCTTTGTCAGCAAAATGCTATATGACCATGTCATTACAATGCTCTATGTGCTTGTCATCAAAATACTCCATTACCATTGTCATCACAATCCTCCATGAACCATGGGATCACATTGATTCATGTCCTTGTCATCACAATGCTCCATGCTCCTTGAAATCAAAATGATCCATGACCTCTGTCATCACAATGCTCCAAAGCCTTGTGATCACTGTGTTCCATAACACTTGTCATCACAACGCTCCATGATGCCTGTCATCACAATACTCCATGCCCTTACCATCACAATGCTCCATGACCTTTGTCATCACAATTCTCAATACACTTGTCATCACAATGCTCCCTGACACTTTTCGTCAGAATGCTCCTTGAACCCTGTCACAAAAAGGCTCCATGCCTTTTTCATCACAATGCACCATGCAGTTTTCATCACAATGTTCCATGCCATTGTCATCAAAATACTCCACAAGCTTTTCATCAGAATGTTCCATGACACTTGTCATCAAAAATCTCAATGCACATGTCAGCACAATGCTCCCTGACCTTGTCATCACAATGCTCCAAGCCATTGTCATGACAATGCTACATTACCTTTGTCATCAGAATCCTCCATGACACTAGACATCGCAATGCTCCATGCTATTGTCATCACAATGGGCCATTACATATGTCATCACAATGCTCCCTGACACCTCTCTTCACAATACTGCATGACCTGGTCATCACAATGCTCCATGCCCTTGTCATCACAATGCGTCATTCAAACTGTCATCGCAATAATACATGAAACTTATTAGACAATGTTCCATGCCCTTGTATCACAATGCTCCATGACACCAGTCATCACAATGCTTCATGACCTTTGTCAAAACAATGGTCCATGTCCTCGTCATCAACAGTCTCTGTGACCTTTTTAACCACAGTGCTCCATGAACTTTTCATCACAATGCTCTTTGACCCTTGTCATCAAAATGCTCTATGCCTTTCTCAACCCAATGCTCCAAGACCCTTGTCATCACAATGCTCCAGGCGTTTGTCAGCACAGTGCTCCATGACACATGTTATCACAATGCACCATGCGCTTGTCTCACAGTGCTCCACAGTCTTGACATCACAATGCTCCATAAAACTTGTCATCACAATTCTCCATGCACTTTTCATCAAAATGCTCTCTCAACACTGATATCACAATGCTACATCAATATTTGTCACAATACTCCCTCAACCCTGTCATCACAATGCTCCATGTCTTTGTCAGCAAAATGCTACATGACCTTGTCATTACAATGCTCTATGCGCTTGTCATCACAGTAATCCAATACTATTTTCATCACAATCCTCCATGAACTTTGGGATCACATTGCTTCATCCCCTTGTCATCACAATGCTCCATGCTCCTTGCAATCAAAATGATCAATGACCTCTCTAATCACAATTCTCAAAACTCTTGTGATCACTGTGTTCCATAACACTTGTCATCACAACGCTCCATGCTGCCTGTCATCACAATACTCCATGCCCTTGTCATCACAATGCTCCATGACCTTTGTCATTGCAAAGCTCCAATCCAATGTCATCACAATGCTCCATTACCATTGTCATCAGAATCCTCCATGACACTTGGCATCACAATGCTCCATGCCATTGATGTCATCGGGCCATTACATATGTCATCACAATGCTCCCTGACAACTGCCTTCACAATAATGCATGACCTGGTCATCACAAAGCTCCATGCCCTTGTGATCAAAATGTGCCTTTCCAAATGTCATCGCTATAATCCATGAAACTTATTAGACCAATGCTCCATACCATTGTCATCACAATGCTTCTTGCCCTTGTTATCACAATGCTCCATGACACCTGTCATCACAATGCTCCGTTACTCCAGTCATCACAAAGTTTCATGATCTTTGTCATCACAATGGTCCATGCCCCCGTCATCAACAGTCTCTGTGACCTTTTAAACCACAGTGCTCCATGAACTTTTCATCACAATGCTCTTTGACCCTTGTCATCACAATGCTCTATGCATTTCTCAGCACAATGGTCCATGCCTTTGTCAGAAAAATGCTCCATGACCCTTGTCATCACAATGTGAAACACGCTTTTCATTACAACGGTCCACAAATTTGTCATCACAGTGCTCCATAAAGCTTGTAATCACAATGATCGTTGCCCTTTTCATCACAATGCTCCATTACACCTGTAATAACAATGCTCCATGATCCCTGCCATCAAAATGCTCAATGGCATTGTCAACCGAAGGCTCGATGACACTTCTCATCACAATGCTCCAAGACCCTAGTAATCACAATGCTCCATGCCCTTGTCATCACAAATCTCCAAGACCCCTGAATTCACAATGCTCCATGCCCCTTTTCATCAGAATTCTCCATGAGACTTCTCATCACAAGTCTTCATGGTCTTCTCATCACAAGGCTCCAAGACCTTGTCATCAGCATGCTCCGTTCCCTTGTCATCTAGAGTGTTCCTTGACCGCTGACATCACAATACTCCATGAATATTTTCAGCACAATGCTCCATGACCTTCTCATCACAATGCTCCATGACCAATATCATCACAATGCTCCATGACATCTGTCATCACAACACTCCATGACACCTGAAAACACAATGATCCGGGACTCTTGTCACCACAGTGCTGAATTCCCTAGTCATCACAATGCTCCATGAAACCTGTCATCACAATACGCCATGAATATATTAAGCCCAATGATCCATGACCCTTGTCATCACAATGATCCATGCCTTTGTCATCCCAATGCTCCATGATCCCTGTATTCACAATGCTCCTTGACGCATGTCATCACAGTGCTCCATGACAACTGTCATCACAATGCTCCATGCATTTGTCAGCAAAATGCGACATGAGCTTGTCATTACAATGCTCTATGCGCTTGTCATCACAATACACCCTTACCATTTTCATCACAATCCTCCATGAACCTTGGGATCACATTGCTTCATGCCTTTGTTATCACAATGCTCCATGCTCCTTGAAATCAAAATGATCCATGACCTCTGTCATCACAATGCTCCAAACCCTTGTGATCACAATGCTCCAAAACACTTGTCATCACAACGCTCCATGATGCCTGTCATCACAATATTCCATGCCCTTTTCATCACAATGCTCCATGACCTTTGTCATCACAATTCTCAATACACTTGTCATCACAATACTCCCTGACACTTGTCATCAGAATGCTCCTTGAAACCTGTCACGAAAAGGCTCCATGCCTTTTTCATCACAATGCCCCATGCTGTTTTCATCACAATGCTCCATGCCATTGTCATCAAAATACTCCACAAGCTTGTCATCAGAATGCTCCATGACCCTTGTCATCACAATTCTCCATGCACTTGCCAGCACAATGCTCCCTGACCCTTGTCATCATAATGCTCCAAGCCCTAGTCATCACAATGCTCCATTACATTTGTCATCAGAATCCTGTATGACACTTGGCATCACAATGCTCCATGCCATTGTCATCACAATGGGCCATTACATATGTCATCACAATGCTCCCTGACACCTGTCTTCACAATACTGCATGACCTGGTCATCACAATGCTCCATGCCCTTGTCATTACAATGCACAATTCCTACTGTCATTGCAATAAACCATGAAACTTATTAGACCAATATTCCATGCCTTTGTCATCACAATGTTCCATGACCTTTTCACATTGCTCCATTGACCCTGTCATCACAATGCTCCGTGACTCCAGTCTTTACAATGCTTCATGACCTTTGTCATCACAGTGGTCCATTCCCTCGTCATCAACAGACTCTGTGACCTTTTTAACCACAATGCTCCATGAACTTTTCATCACAATGCTCTTTGACCCTTGTCATCACAGTGCTCTATGCTTTTCTCAGCACAATGCTCCATGACGCATGTCATCAGAATGCTCCATGTCCCTTTTCATCAGAATGCTCCATGAGACTTGTCATCACAAGTCTCCATGGTCTTCACATCACAATGCTTCAGGACCACAGTCATCACAACACTCCATGACACCTGAAAACACAATGATCTGGGACTCTTGTCATCACAATGCTCAATTCCCTAGTCATCACAATGCTCCATGAACGTTGTCATCACAAAACTACATGAACATTTTCAGCCCAGTGCTCCAGGAAACTTGTCATCACAATGATCCGTGCCCTTGTCATCCCAATGCTCCATGACCCCTGTATTCACAATGCTCCGTGACGCTTGTCATCACCGTCTTCCATGACACATGTCATAACAATGCTCCATGCCTTTGTCAACAATATGCTACATGACCTTGTCATTACAGTGCTCTATACGCTTGTCATCACAAAACTCCATTTCGATTGTCATCACAATCCTCCGTGAGCCTTCGGATCACATTGCTTCATGCCCTTGTCATCACAGTGCTCCATGCTCCTTGAAATCAAAATGATCCATGACCTGTATCATCACAATGCTCCAAACCCTTGTAATCACAATATTCCATAACAGTTGTCATCACAACGCTCTATGACGCCTGTCATCACAATACTCCATGCCCTTTTCATCACAATGCTCCATGCCCTTGTCATCACACAGCTCAATGACACATGTAATTACAATGCTCCTTGGGCTACTCCTCACAATGCTCCATGTCCTTGTCATCACAATGCTCCAAGACCCATGTAATCACAATGCTCTATGCCCCTTTTCATCTCAATGCTCCATGAACCTTGTCATCACAATGGACCATGCACATCATCATAATGCTTCAGGCTATTTTCATCACAATGAAATCAATATTCTCCATGACCTCTGTCATCATAATGCTCCAAACCCTTGTTATCTCAATGTTCCATAACACTTATCATCACAACACCCCATGATGCTCCTCATCACAATTATCCATGGTGTTCTCATCACAATGCTCCATGATCTTTGTCATCACAGTGCTCAATACACTTGTCATCACAATGCCCCCTGACACTTGTCATCAGTTTGCTCCTTGAACCCTGTCATGACAAGGCTCCATGCCTTTTTCATCACAATGATCCGTGCCCTTTTCATCACAATGTTCCAAGATCCCTGTAATCACAATGCTACATGCCCTTGCCATAACAGAGCTCCATGATGTATGTCATCAGAATGCTCTATGGCCTTCTCATCACAGTGCTCCATGCACTAGTCATCAAAATGTTCCAAGACGTCTGTAATCACAATGCTCCATGCCCCTTTTCATCAGAATGCTCCATGAGACTTTTCATCACAAGTCTCCTTGGTCTTCACATCACAATGCTCCAGGAACTTGTCATCATCATGCTCCATTCCCTTGTCATCACAATGCTCCATGATACCTGTCATAACAATAATCCATGAACATTTTCAGCCCAATGTTCCACGACGTACTCATCACAATGGTCCATGGCCAATATCATCACAATGCTCCATGACCACTGTCATCACAACACTCCATTACACCTGACAACACAATGATCTGGGACTCTTGTCATCACAATGCTCGATTTCCTACTCATCACAATGCTCCATAACCCCTGTCATCAAAACCCTCCATGAACATTTTCAGCAGAGTGCTCCAGGAAACTTGTCATCACACTGATCCATGCCCTTGTCAACCCAATGGTCCATGACCCCTGTATTCACAATGCTCCGTGACGCTTGTCATCACAGTGCTCCATGACACATGTCATCACAATGCTCCATGCCTTTGTCAGCAAAATGCTACATGACCTTGTCATTACAATGCTCTATGCGCTTGTCATTACAATACTCCATTTCCATTGTCATCACAATCCTCCATGAACGTTGGGATCACATTGCTTCATGCCCTTGTCATCACAATGCTCCATGCTCCTTGAAATCAAAATGATCCATGACCTCTGTCATCACAATGCTCCAAACACTTGTGATCACAGTGTTCCATAACACTTGTCATCACAACACTCCATGATGCCTTTCATCAAAGTACTCCATGCCCTTTTCATCACAATGCTCCAAGACCATTGTCATCACAATTCTCAATACACTTGTCATCACAATGCTCCCTGACACTTGTCATCAGAATGCTCCTTGAAACCTGTAACGAAAAGGCTCCATTC
Organism: Mesoplodon bidens; assembly: GCF_964165515.1. Taxonomy (NCBI): domain Eukaryota; kingdom Metazoa; phylum Chordata; class Mammalia; order Artiodactyla; family Ziphiidae; genus Mesoplodon; species Mesoplodon bidens. The sequence continues at coordinate 217,532 of NW_027672207.1, forward strand.
CTTTTTCATCATAATGCCCCATGCCGTTTTCATCACAATGCTCCATGCCATTGTCATCAAAATACTCCACAAGCTTGTCATCAGAATGCTCCATGAGCTTTGTCATCACAATTCTCCATGCACTTGTCAGCACAATGCTCCCTGACCCTTGTCATCACAATGCTGCACGCCATTGTCATCACAATGCTCCATTACCTTTGTCATCAGAATCCTCCATGACACTTGGCATCACAATGCTTCATGCCATTGTTGTCATCGGGCCATTATATATGTCATCACAATGCTCCCTGACAACTGCCTTCACAATAATGCATGACCTGGTCATCACAATGCTCCATGCTCTTGTGATCACAGTGTGCCTTTCCAAATGTCATCGCTATAATCCATGAAACTTATTAGACCAATGCTCCATGCCATTGTCATCACAATGCTCCATGCCCCTGTTATCACAATGCTCCATGACACCTGTCATTACAATGCTCCGTGACTCCAGTCATCACAATGCTTCATGACCTTTGTCATCACAATGGTCCATGCCCTCGTCATCAACAGTCTCTGTGACCTTTTTAACCACAGTGCTCCATGAACTTTTCATCACAATGCTCTTTGACCCTTGTCATCACAATGCTCTATGCATTTCTCAGCACAACGCTCCATGCCTTTGTCAGAAAAATGCTCCATGACCCTTGTCATCACAATGTGCAACAGGATTTTCATAACAACGGTCCACAAATTTGTCATCACAGGGCTCCATAAACCTTGTAATCACAATGATCCATGCCCTTTTCATCACAATGCTCCATTACACCTGTAATAACAATGCTCCATGACCCCTGCCATCAAAATGCTCCATGGCCTTGTCAACAGAATGCTAGATGACACTTCTCATCACAATGCTCCAAGACCCTTGTAATCACAATGCTCCATGCCCTTGTCATCACAAATCTCCAAGACCCCTGAAATCACAATGCTCCATGCCCCTTTTCATCAGAATTCTCCATGAGATTTCTCATCACAAGACTTCATGGTCTTCTCATCACAAGGCTCCAAGACCTTGTCATCAGCATGTGCCATTCCCGTGTCATCAGAGTGCTCCTTGACGCCTGTCATCACAATACTCCATGAATATTTTCAGCACAATGCTCCATGACCTTCTCATCACAATGCTCCATGACCAATATCATCACAATGCTCCATGACCTCTGTCATCACAACACTCTATGACACATGACAACACAATGATCCGGGACTCTTGTCACCACAGTGCTCAATTCCCTAGTCATCACAATGCTCCATGAACCCTGTCATCACAATACGCCATGAATATTTTAAGCCCAATGATCCATGACACTTGTCATCACAATGATCCATGCCTTTGTCATCCCAATGCTCCATGACCCCTGTATTCACAATGCTCCTTGACGCTTGCCATCACAGTGCTCCATGAGAACTGTCATCACAATGCTCCACGCATTTGTCAGCAAAATGTGACATGAGCTTTTAATTACAATGTTCTATGCACTTGTCATCACAATACACCATTACCATTTTCATCACAATCCTCCATGAACCTTGGGATCACATTGCTTCATGCCTTTGTGATCTCAATGCTCCATGCTCCTTGAAATCAAAATGATCCATGACCTCTGTCAACACAATGCTCCAAACCCTTGTGATCACAATGCTCCATAGCACTTGTCATCACAACGCTCCATGATGCCTGTCATCACAATATTCCTTGCCCTTTTCAGTACAATGCTCCATGACCTTTGTCATCACAATTCTCAATACACTTGTCATAACAATGTTCCCTGACACTTGTCATCAGAATGGTCCTTGAAACCTGTCATGAAAAGGCTCCATGCCTTTTTCATCACAATGCCCCATGCAGTTTTCATCACAATGCTCCATGACCTCTGTCATCACAATACTCCATGACACCTGTAAACACAATGATCTGGGACTCTTGTCATCACAATGCTCCATTCCCTAGTCATCACAATGCTCCATAACCATTGTCTTCACAATTCTCCATGCATTTCTCATCAAAATGCTCTCTCACCACTGATATCACAATGTTACATCACTATTCATGACAATACTCCCTCCGCCCTGTCATCACAATGCTCCATGACTCCTGTCATCACAATGCTACATGCACTTATCATCACAATGTTCGATGACCCCTGACATCACAATGTTCCTTAACACCTCTCATCAAAATGCTCCATGACCCTTTTCATCAAAATGCTCCATGACCGCTGACATCACAGTGTTCCATAACCCTTGTCATCAAAATATTCCATAACACTTTTCATCAAATTGCTCCATTACGCTGTCATCACAATGCTCACAGCCATTCTCATCACATTGCTAACGCACTTGTCATCAAAATGCTCCATGACTTTTGTCATCACAAAGATCCATGACACTTGGCATCACAATGCTCCATGTCAGTGTTATCACAATGCTCCATGAATGCTCTCATCACATTGCTCCATGCCCTTGTCATCACAAAGCTCCATGATGCATGTCATCAGAATACTCCATGGCCTTCTCATCACAGTGCTCCATGCAGTTGCCATTACAATGCTCCATTATCCCTGTCATAAAAATGCTCCATGAACGCTGTCGTCACGATGTTCTATGGCTTTGTCATGACAATGCTCCAAGACCCCTGTAATCACAATGCTCCATGCCCATTTTCATCTCAATGATCCATGAACCATCTCATCAAAATGCAACATGCCCATCATCATAATGCTTCATGCTATTGTCATCACAATGAAATCAAAATGCTCCATGACCTCTGTCATAACAATGCTCCAAAACCTAGTGATCACAATATTCCATAACGCTTGTCATCACAATGCCCCTTCAGGCTCGTCATCACAGTTATCCATGGTCTTCTCATCACAAAGCTCCATGACCATTGTCATCACAATGCTCAATATACTTGTCATCAAAATCCTCCCTGAGTATTGTTGTCTATATGATCCTTGAACCCTGTCATGAAAAGGCTCCATGCCTTTTTAATCACAATGATCCATGCCCTTTTCATCACAATGCTCCAAGACCCCTGTAATCACAATGCTTCATGCCTTTGTCATCAGAAAGCTCAATGATGCATGTCATCAGAATGCTCCTTTCCCTTCTCCTCAAAATGCTCCATGCCCTTGTCATCACAATGTTCGAAGATCCCTGTAATCACAATGTTCCATGCCCCTTGTCATCAGTATGCTCCATGAGACTTGTCATCACAGGGCTTCATGGTTTTCTCATCGCAATGCTCCAGGATCTTGTCATCAAAATGCTTCACGACCTTGTCATGAAAATTCTCATTGGCCCTTGTCATCATAATGCTCCAAGCCCTAGTCATTACAATGCTCCATTATATTTGTCATCACAATCCTCCATTATATTTGGCATCACAGTGCTCCATGCCATTGTCATCACAATGGACCATGACATATATCATCACAATGCTCCCTGACACATTTCTTCACAATACTCCATGACCTTCTCATCACAATGCTCCATGCGCTTGTCATCACAATGCACCATGCCCACTGTCATCACAATAATCTATGAAACTTGTAAGAACAATGCTCCATACCCCTGTCATCACAATGCTCCATGCCCTTGTCATCACAAAGCTCGATGACGCATGTCATGAGAATGTTCCATGGCCTTCTCATCACAGTGCTCCATGCCCTTGTCATCACAATGCTCCAAGACGCCTGTAACCACAAAGCTCCATGCCCCTTTTCATCTCAATGCTCCATGAACCCTGTCATCACAATGCACCATGCCCATCATCATAATGTTTCAGGCTGTTGTCATCACAATGAAATCAAAATGCTCAATGACCTCTCTCATCATAATGCTCCAAAACCTTGTGATAACAATGTTCCATAATACTTATCATCACAACACCCCTGACGCTCATCATCACGATAATCCATGGTCTTCTCATCACAATGCTCCATGAAATTTGTCATCACAATGCTCAATACACTTGTCATCACAATGTTCCCTGACACTTGTTGTCTGTATGCTCCTTGAACCCTGTCATGGAAAGGCTCCATGCCTTTTTCATCACAATGATCCATGCCCTTTTCATCACAATGCTCCAAGACCCAGTTAATCACAATGCTCCGTGCCCTTGTCATCACAAAGCTCCATGACGCCTGTCAGCAGAGTGCTCCATGGCCTTTTCCTCACAGTACTCCAAGCCCTTGTTTTCACTAGGCTCCAAGACCCCTGTAATCACAATGCTCTATGCCCCTTTTCATCAGAATGCTCCATGAGACTTGTCATCACAAGTCTCCATGTTCTTCTCATCACAATGCTCCAGGACCTTGTCATCACTATGCTCCCTGACCCCTGTCTTCACAATACTCCAGGAACATTTTCAGCCCAATGCTCCATGACCTTCTCATCACAATGCTCCATGACCAATATCATCACAATGCTCCATGACCACTGTCATCACAAAACTACATGACACCTGACAACACAATGATCAGAGACTCTAGTCATCACAATGTTCCTTTCCCTAGACATCACAATGCTCCATGACACCTCTCATCACTATACTCCATGAACATTTTCAGCCCTATGCTCCATGACCCTTGTCATCACAATGATCCATGCCCTGGTCATCCCAATGATCCAAGAACCCTGTATTCACAATGCTCCTTGACGCTTGTCATCACAGGGCTCCATGACACCTGTCATCACAATGCTCCATGCCTTTGTCCGCAAAATGCTACATGACTTTGTCATTACAATGCTCTATGCGCTTGTCATCACAGTATTCCATTACCATTGTCATCACAATCCTCCAAGAACCAAGGGATCACATTGTTTCATGTCCTAGACATCACAATGCTCCATGCTCCTTGAAATCAAAATGATCCATGACCTCTGTCATCACAATGCTCCAAACCCTTGTGATCACAATGTTCCATAACACTTGTCATCACAACGCTCCATGATGCCTGTCATCACAATATTCCATTCCCTATTCAACACAATGCTCCATGACCTTTGTCATCACAATACTCAATACAGTTGTCACCACAATGCTCCCTGACACTTGTCGTCAGAATGCTCCTTGAACCCTGTCACGAGAAGTCTCCATGCCTTTTTCATCAAAATGCCCCATGCCATTTCCATCACAATGCGCCATGCAATTGTCATCAAAATACACCACAATATTGTCATCATAATGCTCCATGAACCTTGACATCACAATTCTCCATGCACTTGTCAGCACAATGCTCCCTGACCCTTGTCATCACAATGCCCCAAGCCATTGTCATCAAAATGCTCCATTATATTTATCATCAGAATCCTCAATGACATTTGGAATCACAATGCTCCATGCCATTCTTATCACAATGGGCCATTACATATGTCATCACAATGCTCCATGCCATTCTTATCACAATGGGCCATTACATATGTCATCACAATGCTCCCTGACACCTGTCTTCACAATACTGCATGACCTGGTCATCACAATGCTCCATGACCCTAGCCATCACAATGTTCCACGGCCTTGTCATCACAAAGCTCCATGACACATGTCATCAGAATGTTCCATGGCCTTCTCATCAAAATGCTCCATGCCATTCTCATCACCGTGCTCCAACACCGCTGTAATGGCAACGCTCCATGCCCCTTTTCATCAGTATGCTCAGTGAGATTTGTCATCACAAGGCTCCATGGTTTTCTCATCACAATGATCCAGGATTTTGTCATCACAGTGCTTCCCGACCTTGTCATGAAAATTCTCAATGGCCCTTGTCATCACAGTGCTCCAAGCCCTAGTCATCACTATGCTCCATTATATTTGTCATCACAATCCCCCATTACATTTGGCATCACCGTGCTCCCTGCCATTGTCATCGCAATGGACCATGACATATGTCCTCACAATGCTCCCTGACACCAGTCTTCACAATACTCCATGACGTTCTCATCACAATGATCCATGCCCTTGTCATCACAATGCTCCATGTCCCCTGTCATCACAATGCTCCGTGACTCCAGGCATCAAATTTCTTCATAACATTTGTCATCACAGTGGTCCATGCCCACGTCATCACAAGGCTCTGTGACCTTTGTAACCACAATGCTCCATGAAATTTCCATCACAATGCTCCGTGACCCTTATCATCACAGTGCTCCATGTCTTTTTCAGAAAAATGCTCCATGACCATTGTCATCACAATGTGCCACGCGATTTCATCACAACTGTCCACAAATTTGTCATGGCAATGCTCCATAAACATTTAATCACAATGCTCCATGCCCTTCTCATCACAATGCTCCATTACTACTGTCATAACAATGCTCCATGAACCCTGCCATCACAATGTTACACGGTCTTGTCTTCACAAGACTCCATGACAATTGTCATCACTATGCTCCAAGACCACTGTAATCACATTGCTCGCTGCCCTTGTCATCACAAAGCTCCATGACACATGTCTTCAGAATGTTCCATGGTTTTCTCATCAAAATGTTCCATGCCCTTGTCATCACAATGCTCCAAGACCCCTGTAATCACAATGCTCCATGACCCTTTTCATCTCAATGCTCCATGAATCCTGTTATCACAATGCATCATGCCCATCATCATAATGCTTCAGACTATTGTCAGCACAATGAAATCATAATTCTCCAGGACCTCTCTCATCACAATGCTCCATGACCCCTATCATCAAAATACTTCATGAACATATTCAGCCCAATGCTCCATAACCCTTGTTATCACCATGATCCTTGCCCTTGTCATGCCAATGCTCCATGACCCCTGTAATCACAATGCTGCATGACGCTTGTCATTACAGTGCTCCATGACACCTGTCATCACAATGCTCCATGCCTTTGTCAGCAAAATGCTACATGACCTTGTCATTGCAATGCTCTATGCCCTTGTCATCACAATACTCCATTACCATTGTCATCACAATCCTCCATGAACCTTGGGATCCCATTGCTTCATAGCCTTGTCATCACAAGGCTCCATGCACCTTGAAAAATAAATGATCCATTACGTCTATCATCACAATGCTCCAAACACTTGTGATCACAATGTTTCATAACACTTGTCATCACAACGCTCCATGATGCCTGTCATCACAATAATCCATGCCCTTTTCATCAAAATGCTCCATGACCTTTGTCATCACAATTCTCAATACACTTATCATCACAATGCTCCCTGACACTTGTCGTCAGAATGCTCCTTGAACCCTGTCACGAAATGTCTCCATGCCTTTTTCATCACAATGTCCCATGCCATTTTCTTTACAATGCTCCATGCCATTGTCTTCAAAATACTCCACGAGCTTGTCATCAGAATGCTCCATGACCCTTGTCATCACAATTCTCCTTGCACTTGTCAGCACAATGCTCCCTGACAGTTGTCATCAAAATGCTCCAAGTCATTGTCATCACAATGCTCCATTACCTTTGTCATCAGAATACTACATGACACTAGGCATCACAATGCTCCATGCCATTTTCATCACAATGGGCCATTTCATATGTCATCACAATGCTCCAGGACACCTGTGTTCAAAATACTGCATGACCTGGTCATCACAATGCTCCATGCCCTTGTTATCACAATGCGCCATTCCAACTGTCATCACAATAATCCATGAAACTTATTAGACCAATGCTCCATGCCCTTGTCATCACAATGCTCCATGCACTCGTTATCACAATGCTCCATGACCCCTGTCATCACAATTCTCCGTGACTCCAGTCATCACAATGCTTCATGAGCATTGTCATCACAATGGTCCATGCCCTCTTCATCAACAGTCTCTGTGACATTTTTAACCACAATGCTCCATGAACTTTTCATCACAATGCTCTTTGACCCTTGTCATCACAATGCTCTATGCCTTTTTCAGCACAATGCTCCATTACCGTTGTCATCACAATGCTCCCTGCGCTTGTCAGCAGAATGCTCCACGACACATGTTATCACAATGCACCATTCGCTTGTCATCACAGTGCTCCAAAATCTTGTCATCACAATGTACCATGCACTTCTCATCAAAATGCTCTCTCACCACTGATATTGCAATGTTACATCACTATTCGTAACCATGGTCCCTCACCCCTGTCATCACAATATTCCATGACTCCAGTCATCACAATGCTACATGCATTATCATTACAATGTTCGATGACCCCTGACATCACAATGTTCCATAACCCCTGTCATCAAAATATTCCATGACTTGGGCCTCCCTGGTGGTGCAGTGGTTGAGAGTCCGCCTGCCGATGCAGGGGATACGGGTTCGTGCCCCGGTCTGGGAGGATCCCATATGCCGCTGAGCGGCTGGGCCCGTGAGCCGTGGTCGCTGGGCCTGCGCGTCCGGAGCCTGTGCTCCGCAACGGGAGAGGCCACAACAGTGAGAGGCCCGCATACCACAAAAAGAAAAAAAAAAATATTCCATGACTCTTTTCATCAAAAAATGCTCCATGACCCTTGACATCACAATGTTCCACAACCCCTGTCATCAAAATGTTCCATGACACTTTTCATCAAATTGCTCCATGACCCTGTCATCACAATGCTGCCTGCCCTTCTCATCACAATGCACAACGCCCTTGTCATCAAAATGCTCCATGACCTTTGCCATCACAAAGATCCATGACGCTTGGCATCACACAGCTCCATGTCATTGTCATCATGATGCTCCTTGAACACTCTCATCACATTGCTCCATGCCCTTGTCATCACAGAACTCCATGACACATGACATCAGAATGCTCCATGGCCTTCTCATCACAATGCTCCATGCCCTTGCCATCACAGTGCTCCACTACCCATGTCATAACAATGCTCCATGACCCCAGCCATAACAATGTTCCATGGCCTTCTCATCACAAGGCTCCATATCCCATCTCATCACAATTCTCCAAGATCCCTGTAATCACAGTGCTCCATGCCCATTTTCATCTCACTGATCCATGAACCCTGTCATCATAATTCATCATGCCCATCATCATAATGCTTCATGCTATTGTCATCACAATGAAATCAAAATGCTCCGTGACCTCTGTAATAACAATGCTCCAAACCCTTGTGATCACAATATTCCATAACACTTTTCATCACAGTGCCCCATGACGCTCGTCATCACAATTATCCTTGGTCTTCTCATCACAATGCTCCATACCTTTGTCATTCCAATGCTCAATACACTTGTCATCAAAATGCTCCCTGACACATGCTGTCTGTATGCTCCTTGAACCCTGTCATGACAATGCTCCATGCGTTTTTCATCACAATGAGCAATGCCCTTTTCATCACAATGCTCCATGCCCTTGTCATCAAAATGCTCCATTACCCATGTCATAACAATGTTCCATGACACATGTCATCAGAATGTTCCATGGCTTTCTAATCAAAATGTTCCATGCCCTTGTCATCACAATGCTCCAAGACCCCTGTAATCACAATGCTCCATGCCACTATTCATCTAAATGCTCCATGAACCCTGTCATCACCATGCATCATGCCCATTATCATAATGCTTCAGGCTATTGTCAGCACAATGAAATCAAAATCCTCCATGACCTCTGTCATCACAATGCTCCATGACCCCTGATATCACAATGCTACATGCACTTATCATCACAATGTTCGATGACACCTGACATCACAATGTTCCATAACCCCTCTCATCAAGATGCTCCATGTCCCTGGGCATCACAGTGCTCCATGTCATTATCATCACAATTTTCCGTGAACGCTCTCATCACATTGCTCCATGCCCTTGTCATCACAAAGCTCCATGACACATGTAATCAGAATGCTCGATGGGCTCCTCATCACAATGATCCATGCCCTTGCCATCACAATGCTCCATTACACCTGTCATAAAAATGTTCCATGATCCCTGCCATCACGTTGACCCATGTCCTTGTCATCACAAGTCTCCATGACACTTCTCATGACAATGCTCCAAGACCCCTGTAATCACAAGGCTCCAAGACCCCTGGAATCACAATGCTCCATGCCCATTTTCATCTCAACGATCCATGAACCCTGTCATCACAATGCACCTTGAACATCATCATAATGCTTCATGCTATTGTCATCACAATGAAATTAAAATGCTCCATGACCTCTGTCATAACAATGCTCCAAACCATTGTGATCACAATATTCCATAACACTTGTCATCACAGTGCCCCATGATGCTCGTCATCACAATTATCCATGCCTCCTCATCAAAATGCTCTATTACCCGTCACATAACCATGCTCCATGACCCCTGCCATCACAATGTTCCACGGCCTTTTCATCACAAGGCTCCATGGCACTTGTCATCACAATGCTCAAAGACAACTCTCATCCCAATGCTCCATGCCTTTGTCAGCAAAATGCTACATGACCTTGTCATTACTATGCTCTTTGCACTTGTCATCACAATACTCTATTACCATTGTCATCACAATCCTCCATGAACATTGGGATCACATTGCTTCATGCCCTTGTCATCACAATGCTCCATGCTCCATGAAATCAAAATGATCCATTACCACTGTCATCACAATGCTCCAAACCCTTGTGATTACAATGTTCCATAACACTTGTCATCAAAACTCTCCATGATGCCTGTCATCACAATACTCCATGCCCTTTTCATCACAATGATCCATGACCTTTGTCATCACAATTCTCAAAACACTTGTCATCACAATGCTCCCTGACACTTTTCATCAGAATGCCCCTTGAACACTGTCACGAAAAGGCTCCATGCTTTTTTCATCACAATGCCCCATGCCGTTTTCATCACAATGCTCCATGCCATTGTCATCAAAATACTCCACAAGCTTGTCATCAGAATACTCCATGACCCTTGTCATCACAATTCTCCATGCACTTGTCAGCACAATGCTCCCTAACCTTTGTCATCACAATGCTCCAAGCCATTGTCATCATAATGCTCCGTTACCTTTGTCATCAGAATCGTCCATGACACTTGGCACCACAATTCTCCATGCCATTTGCATCACAATGGGCCATTACATATGTCATCACAATGCTCCCTGACACCTGTCTTCACAATACTGCATGACCTGGTCATCACAGTGCTCCATGCCCTTGTCATCACAATGTGCCATTCCAACTGTCATCGCAATAATCCATGAAACTTATTAGACCAATGCCCCATGCCCTTGTCATCACAGGGCTTCATGCCCCTGTTATCACAATGCTACTTCATTTCAGTCATCACAATATTTCATGAACTTTGTCCCCACATTTTTCCATGCCCTCGTCATCAACAGTCTCTGTGACTTTTTAACCAAAATGCTCCATGAACTTTTCATCACAATGCACTTTGACCCTTGTCATCACAATGCTCTATGCCTTTCTCAGCACAATGCTCCATGACCCTTGTCATCACAATGCTCCACGTGCTTGTAAGGACAATGCTACTTGATACATGCCATCACAATGCACCGTGCGCTTATCATCTGAGTGCTCCACATTCTTGTCATCACAATGCTCCATAAACCTTGTCATCACAATGCTCCATGCACTTCTCATCAAAATGCTCTCTCACCATTGATATCACAATGTTACATCACTATTCGTCACAATACTCCCTCACCCCTGGCATCACAATGTTCCATAACTACTGTCATCAACATGCTACATGCATTATCATCACAATATTCGATGACCCATGACAACACAATGTTCCATCACCCTTGTCATCACAAAACTCCATGACACATGTCATCAGAATGCTACATGGCTTTCTCATCACAATGATCCTTGCCCATGCCATCACAATGCTCCATTACCCCTGTCATAAAAATTCTTCATGACCCCTGCCATCACAATGCTCCATGCCTTTGTCAGAAAAATGTTCCAGGACCCTTGTCATTATAATGTGGCACACATTTTTCCTCACAACTGTCCACAAACTTGTCATTGCAATGCTCCATAAAATTTGTAATCACAATGCTCCATGCACTTCTCATCAAAATGCTCTCTCACCAGAGATATCACAATGCTCCATCAGTTGTCGTCACAATACTCCCTCACCCCTGTAATAAGAATATTCCATGACCCTGTCATCACAGTGCGACATACCCTTATAATCACAATGTTCCATGACCCCTGACATCAAATTGATCCAAAAAACTTGTCATCAAAATGCTCCATGACCCTTTTCATCCCAAAGCTCCATGACCCATGACATCACAAGGGTCTATAACCCCTGTCATCAAAATGTTCCATTACACTTTTCATCAAATTCCTGCATGACCCTGTCATCAATATACTCCCTGCCCTTCTCATCACAATGCACCACACCCTTGTCAACAAAATGCTCCATGACTATGTCATCACAAAGCTCCATGACCCTTGGCATCACTATGCTCCATGTCATTGTCATCACAAGTCTCCATGCCATTGTCATTACAATCCTCTTTGACTCATGTATCACAGTGTTCCGAGCACTTGTCATGACAGTGCTCCACGCCCGCTCTCATCACAATAATCCATGAAATATTGCAGAACAATGCTCCATGTCCTTCTCATCACAATGCTCCATTACCACTGTCATAACAATGCTCCATGACCTCTGTCATCACAATGCAACAAAACCTTTTGATCACAATGTTCCATAAAACTTATCATCACAACACACCATGACGCTCATCATCACAATTATCCATGGTCTTATCATCACTATGCTCCATAAACTTTGTCATCACAATGCTCAATACACTTGTCAATACAATTGTCCCTGACACTTTTCGTCAGTATGCTCCTTGAACCCTGTCATGACAAGGCTCCATGCCTTTTTCATCACAATGATATATGCCCTTTTCATCACAATGCTCCAAGTCCTCTGTAATCACAATGATCCATGCACTTGTCATCACAATGCTCCATGACGCATGTCATCAGAATGCTAAATGGCCTTCTCTTCACAATGCTCCATGCCCTTGTAATAACAATGCTCCAAGACACCTGTAATCAAGATGCTCCATGCCCCTTTTCATCAGAATGCTCCATGAGACTTGTCATCACAAGTCTCCATGGTCTTCTAATCACAATGCTACATTTCCTTTTCATCGCAATGTCCTATGACCCCTGTAATCACAATACTTCATGAATATTTTCAGCCCAATGCTCCATGACCTACTCATCACAATGCTCCATGAAAAATAGCATCACAATGGTCCATGACCACTGTCATCACAACATTCCATGACCCCTGACAACACAGTGATCCGGGATTCTTGTCATCACAATGCTCCATTCCCTAGTCATCACAAAGCTCCATGACCCCTGTCATCACAATACTCCATGAACATTTTCAGCGCATTGCTCCATGACACTTGTCATCACAATGCTCCCTGACTCTTGTCGTCAGAATGCTCCTTGAACCCTGACACGAAAACGCTCCATGCATTTTTCATCACAATGTCCCATGCCGTTTTCATCAAAATACTCCATGCCATTGTCATCAAAATACTCAAAAAGCTTGTCATCAAAATGCTCCATGACCCGTGTCATCACAATTCTCAATGTACTTGCCAGCACAATGCTCCCTGACCCTTGTCATCACAATGCTCCAAGCCATTGTCATCACAATGCTCCATTACATTTGTCATCAGAATCCTCCCTGACACTTGGCATCACAGTGCTCCATGCTATTGTCATCACAATGGTCCATTACATATGTCATTCCAATGCTCCCTGACACCTGTCTGCACAATACTGCATGACCTGGTCTTCACAATGCTCCATGCCCTTCTCATCACAATGTGCCATTCCAACTGTCATTGAAATAATCCATGAAACTTATTAGACCAATGCTTCATGCCCTTGTCATCACAATGCTCCATGCCCCTTTTATCACAATGCTCCACAACCCATGTCATCACAATGCTCATTGACTCCAGTAATCACAATGCTTCATGACCTTTGTCAACACAATGGTCCATGCCCTCGTCATCAACAGTCTCTTTGACCTTTTTAACCTAAGTGCTCCATGAAATTTTCATCACAATGCTCTTTGACCCTTGTCATCACAATACTCTATGCCTTTCTCAGCACAATGCTCCATGACCGTTTTCATTCTAATGCTCCATATGCTTGTCAGCACAATGCTCCATGACACATTTCATCACAATGCACCATGCGCTTGTCATCACAGTGCTCCACAATCTTGTCATCACAATGCTCCATTAACTTTGTCATCACAATGCTCCATGCAATTCTCATCAATATGCTCTCTCACCACTGATATCACAATGTTACATCACTATTCATTACAATACTCCCTCACCCCTGTCATCAGAGTGTTCCATGAATTCTGTCATCACAATGCTACATGCACTTATCATCACAATGTTCGATGACCTATGACATCACCATGTTCCATAACACCTGTCATCAAAATTCTCCATGACACTTTTCATCAAAATGCTCCATGTCCCCTGACATCACCATTCTCCATACCCCTTGTCATTACAGTGCTCCATGATGCTCGTCATCACAATTATCCATGGTCGTCTCATCACAATGCTCCACGGTCTTGCCATCACAGTGTTCCATGCCCTGGTCATCACAATGCTGCATGTTCCCTGTCATCACAATTCTCCACGTTCTTGGCATCACTATGTTACATGACACTTCTGATCACACTCTTACATGCTTTGTCAGCACAAGCTTGTCATCAGAATGCTACATGACCCTTGTCATCACAATTTTCCATGACCCCTGTCATCACAGTGCTCCATGACACCTGTTATCACAATGCTCCATGTCCCTTGTTATCACAATTTTCCAAGTGCTTTTCATCACAATGCTCCATGACAGTTCTCATCACAATGTTACATGCTTTGGTCATCACAATTCTCCATGCACATGTCATCGCAATGCCCCATGACCCCTATCATAGCAAGCTCAATGCCTTTCTCAGCACAGTGCTTCACGACATTTTCATCAAAATTCTCATTGGCCGTTGTCATCACAATGCTCCATGCACTTGTCATCAAAATGCTCCATGACCCTTGTCATAACAATGCTCCAAGCCCTTGTCATCACAAGGCTCCATTACCTTTGTCATCACAATCCTCCAAAACACTTGACATCACAATGCTCCATGCCATTGCCATCACAATGGAACATGAAATATGTCATCACAATGCTCCCTGACACCTGTCTTCACAATACTCCATGACCTTGTCATCACAATGTGCCATACCCACTGTCAACACAATTATCCATGAAACTTGTCAGACAAATGCTCCATGCCCCTGTCATCTCAATACTCCATGACCCCAGTTCTCACAATGCTCCGTGACTCCAGTCATCACAAGGCTTCATGACCTGTGTCATCACAATGATCCATGCCCTCATCATCACAAGGCTCTGTGAACTTTGTCACCACTATGCTCCATGAACTTTTCATCAAAATGCTCCGTGACACTTGTTATCACAATGCTCCGTCCCTTTGTCAACTCAATGGTCCATGACCATTGTCATCACAAGGTTCCCTTTGCTTGTCAGCGCCGTGCTCCATAACCCATGTCATCACAATGCTCGATAAATCTTGTCATCACAATGCGCCTTGCACGTCTTATCAAAGTGCTCTCTCACCACTAATATCAAAATGTTCCCTCACTAGTCATCACAGTATACCCACACCCCTGTCATCACAATGGTCCATAACCCCTGTCATGAAAATGTTCCATGACCCCTGACATCAAAATGTTCCATAACCACTGTCATCAAAATGTTCCATGTCCCTTTTCATCAGATTGCTCAATGACCCTGTCATCACAATGCTCCCTGCCCTTCGCATCACAATGCAAAACGCCCTTGTAATCAAAATGCTACATGACTTTGTCATCACAAAGATCCATGACGCTTGGCATCACAATGCTCCATGTCATTGTCATCACAATGCTCCATGATCACTCTCATCACATTGCTCCATTCCCTTGTCGTCACAAAGCTCCATGACGCATGTCATCAAAATGCTCCATGGCCTTCTCATCACAGTGCTCCATGGCCTTGCCCTCACAATACTCCATCACACATGTCATCACAATGCTCCAAGACCACTGTAATCAAAATGCTGCATGCCCATTTTAATCTCAATTCTCCAAGAACCCTGTCATCACAATGCACCATGCCCACCATCATAATGCTTCATGCTATTGTCATCACAATGAAATCATAATGCTCCATTACCTCTCTCATCACAATGCTGCAAATCCTTGTAATCAAAATGTTCCATAACACTTATCATCAAAACGCCCCATGTAGCTCGTCACCACAATTATCCATGGTCTTCTCATCGCAATGCTCCATGACATGTGTCACCACATTGATCAATACCCTTGTCATCACATTGCTTCCTGACACTTGTCGTCAGTATGCTCCTTGAACCCTGTGATGACAAGGCTCCATGGCCTTCTCATCGCAGTGCTCCATGCCCTTCTCATCACAGTGCTCCACGACCCCTGTAATCACAATGCTCCATGCCCCTTTTCATCAGAATGTTCCATGAGACATATCATCACAAGGCTCCATGGTCTTCTCATCACAATGCTCCAGTACCTTGTCATCACAATGCTCCATGACACCTGTCATCACAATACTCCATGAACATTTTCAGCCCAATGCTCCATGAACTTCTCATCACAATGCTCCATGACCCCTGTCATCACAACGCTCCAAGTGCCTTGTCATCACAATACTCCATGAACACTTTCATCCCAATGCTCCATGACCCTTGTCATCACAATGATCCATGCCCTTGTCATCTCAATGATCCATGACCCCTGTATACACAATGCTTTGTGACGCTTGTCATCACAGTTCTCCAAGACCCCTATAATCACAATGCTCCATGCTCTTGTCATCACAAAACTCAATGACGCATGCCATTAGCATGCTCCTTGGTCTTCTCCTCACAATGCTCCATGCCCTTGTCATCACAATGTTGCAAGAGCCCTGTAATCACAGTGCTCCATGCCACTTTTCATCATTATGCTCCATGAGACTTGTCATCTCAAGGCTCCATGGTTTTCTCATCACAGTGCTCCAGGACCTTGTCATCACAATGCTTCACGACATTGTCATGAAAATTTTCAATGGCCCTTGTCATCATAATGCTCCTAGCCCTAGTCATCACAATGTTCCACTATATTTGTCATCACAATCCTCCATTACATTTGGCATCACAATTCTCCATGCCATTGTCATCACAATGGACCATGACATATGTCATCACAATGCTCCCTGACACCTGTCTTCACAGTATTCGATGAACTTCTCATCACAATGCTCAATGCCCTTGTCATCAAAGTGCTCCATGACCGCTGTCATCACAATACTCCATGAACATTTTCAGCCCAATGCTCCATGACCTTCTCATCACAATGCTCCATGACCAATATGATCACAATGCTCCATGACCACTGTCATCACAACACTCCATGACACCTGACAATACAATAATCCTGGACTCTTGTCATCAAAATGCCCGATTACCTAGTCATCACAATGCTCCATGACCCCTGTCATCACAATATTCCATGGATATTTTCAGCCCAAAGCTCCATGACCCTTGTCCTCACAATGATCCATGCCCTAGTCATCCCAAAGCTCCATGACCCCTGTATTCACAATGGTTTGTGACGCTGGCCATCAGAGTGCTCCATGACACCTGTCATCACAATGCTCCATGCCTTTGTCAGCACAGTGCTCCATGACCGTTGTCATCACAATGCTCCATGCGCTTGTCAGCACAATGCTCCATGACACATATCTTCACAATTCACCATGCGCTTGTCATCAGAGTGCTCCACAATCTTGTCATCACAATGCTCCATAAACCTTGTCATCACAATGCTCCATGCACTTCTCATCATAATGCTCTCTCACCACTGATATCACAATCTTACATCACTATTCATCACAATATTCCCTCACCCCTCTCATCCCAGAGTTCCATGACTCCTGTCATCACTATGCTACATGCAATTATCATCACAATGTTCGATACCACTGACATCACAATGTTCCATAACACCTGTCATCAAAATGCTCCATGACCCTTTGCATCAAAATGCTCCGTGATCACTGATATCACAATGCTCCATGACCCCTGTCATCACAATGCTCCATGCACCTTGAAATCAAAATGATCCATGACCTCTCTCATCACAATGCTCCAAACACTTGTGATCACAATGTTCCATAACACTTGTCATCACAACGCTCCATGACGCCTGTCATCACAATACTCCATGCCCTTTTCATCACAATGCTCCATGACCATTGTCATCACAATTCTCAATACACTTGTCATCACAATGCTCCCTGACACTTGTCGTCAGATTGTACCTTGAACCCTGTCACGAAAAGGCTCCATGCCTATTCCATCACAATGCCGCATGCCGTTTTAATCACAATGCTCCATGCCATTGTCATCAAAATATTCCACAAGCTTGTCATCAGAATGCTCCATGACATTTGTCATCAGAATTCTCCATGCACTTTTCCGCACAATGCTCCCTAACCATTATCATCACAATGCTCCAAGGCATTGTCATCACAATGCTCCATTACCTTTGTTATCAGAATCCTCCATGACACTTGGAATCACAATGCTCCATGCCATTCTCATCACAATGGGCCTTTACATATGTCATCACAATGCTCCCTGACACCTGTCTTCACAATACTGCATGACCTGGTCATCAAAATGCTCCATGCCCTTGTCATCACAATGCACCATTCCAACAGTCATCACAATAATCCATGAAACTTATTAGACCAATGGTCCATGCCCTTGTCATCACAATGCTCCATGCCCTTATTATCACAATGCTCCATGACCCCTGTCATCACAATACTCCGTGACTCCAGTCATCACAATGCTTCATGACCACTGTTATCACAATGGTCCATGCCCTCGTCATCAACAGTCTCTGTGACCATTTAAACCACAATGCTCCATGAACTTTTCATCACATTGTTCTTTGACCCTTGTCATCCCAATGCTCTATGCCTTTCTCTGCACAGTGCTCCATGACCTTTGTCATCACAATGCTCCATGAGGTTGTCAGCACAATGCTCCGTGACACATTTCATCACAATGCACCATGCACTTGTCATCACAGTGCTCCACAACCTTGTCATCACAATGCTCCATAACCATAGTCTTCACAATGCTCCATGCATTTATCTTCAAAATGCTCTCTCACCACTGATATCACAATGTTACATCACTATTCATCACAATACTCCCTCCCCCGTCATCCCAATGCTCCATGACTCCTGCCATCACAATGATACATGCACTTATCATCACAATGTTCGATGACCACTCACATCACAATGTTCCTTAACCCCTGTCATCAAAATTTTCCATGACCATTTTCATCAAAATGCTCCATGACCGCTGACATCACAGTGTTCCAAAACCCTTGTCATCAAAATACTCCATAACACTTTTGATCAAATTGCTCCATGATGCTCTCATCACAATGCTCCCAGCCCTTCTCATCACATTGCCAACGCACTTCATCAAAATGCTCCATGACTTTTGTCATCACAAAGATCCATGACGCTTGGCATCACAATGCTCCATGTCAATGTTATCACAATGCTCCATGAACACTCTCATCACATTGCTCCATGCCCATGTCATCACAAAGCTCCATGACGCATGTGATCAGAATACTCAATGGCCTTCTCATCACAGTGCTCCATGCCGTTGCCATTACAATGCTCCATTATTCCTGTCATAAAAATGCTCCATGAACCCTGCCATCACGATGTTCTATGGCGTTGTCATCACAATGCTCCAAGACCCGTGTAATCACAGTGCTCCATGTCCCTTTTCATCTCAATGATCCATGAACCCTCTCATCAAAATGCACCATGCCCATCATCATAATGCTTCATGCTATTGTCATCACAATGAAATCAAATTGCTCAATGACCTCTGTCATAACAATGCTCCAAACCCTTGTGATCACAATATTCCATAACACTTGTCATCACAATGCTCAATACACTTGTCATCAAAATGCTCCCTGACTCTTGTTGTCTGTATGCTCCTTGAACCCTGTCATGAAAAGGCTCCATGCCTTTTTCATCACAATGATCCATGCCCTTTTCATCACAATGCTCCAAGACCCCTGTAATCACAATGCTTCATGCCTTTCTCATCAGAAAGCTCAATGACGCATGTCATCAGAATGCTCCTTTGCCTTCTCCTCACAATGCTCCATGCCCTTGTCATCACAGTGTTCCAAGACCCCTGTAATCACAATGTTCCATGCACCTTGTCATCAGTATGCTCCAGGAGACTTGTCATCACAAGGCTCCATGGTTTTCTCATCACAATGCTCGAGGACCTTGTCATCACAATGCTTCACGACCTTGTCATGAAAATTCTCATTGGCCCTTGTCATCATAATGCTCCAAGCCCTAGTCATTACAATGCTCCATTATATTTGTCATCACAATCCTCAATTATATTTGGCATCACAATGCTCCATGCCATTGTCATCGCAGTGGACCATGACATATATCATCACAATGCTCCCTAACACCTGTCTTCACAATACTCCATGACCTTCTCATCACAATGCTCCATGCGCTTGTCATCACAATGCACTATGCCCACTGTCATCACAATAATCTATGAAACTTGTCAGAACAATGCTCCATGCCCCTGTCATCACAATGCTCCATGCCCTTTTCATCACAAAGCTCCATGACGCATGTCATCAGAATGTTCCATGCCCTTCTCATCACAATGCTCCATGCTATTGTCATGACAATGCTCCAAGAACCCTGTAATCACAATGCTTCATGCCCCTTTTCATCTTAATGCTCCATGAACCCTGTCATCACAATGCACCATGCCCATCATCATAATGCTTCAGGCTGTTGTCATTACAATGAAATCAAAATGCTCAATGTCTTCTGTCATCATAATGCTCCAAACCCTTGTGATTACAATATCCCATAACACTTATCATCACAACACCCCTGACGTTCATCATCACGATTATCCATGGTCTTCTCATCACAATGCTCCATGAAATATGTCATCACAATGCTCAATACACTTGTCATCACAATGTTCCCTGACACTTGTTGTCTGTATGCTCCTTAAACTCTGTCATGGAAAGGCTCCATGCCTTTTTCATCACAATGATCCTTGCCCTTTTCATCACAATGCTCCAAGACCCCTTTAATCACAATGTTCCATGCCCTTGTCATCACAAAGCTCCATGACGCCTGTCAGCAGAGTGCTCCATTGCCTTTTCGTCACAATGCTCCAAGCCCTGGTTTTCACAATGCTCCAAGACCCCTGTAATCACAATGAACCATGCCCCATTTCATCAGAATGCTCCATGAGACTTGGCATCACAAGTCTCCATGTTCTCATCACAATGCTTCAGGACCTTGACATCACTATGCTCCATTCCATAGTCATCACAATGCTCCATGACCCCTGTCTTCACAATACTCCATGAACATTTTCAGCCCAATGCTCCATGACCTTCTCATCACAATGCTCCATGAACAGTATCATAACAATGTTCCATGACCACTGTCATCACAAAACTCCATGTCACCAGACAACAAAATGATCCGAGACTCTTGTCATCACAATGTTCCTTTCCCTAGACATCACAATGCTCCATGACCCCTCTCATTACAATACTCCATGAACATTTTCAGCCCTATGCTCCATGACCCTTGTCATCACAATTATCCATGCCCTTGTCATCCCAATGATCCATGAACCCTGTATTCACAATGCTCCGTGACGCTTGTCATCACAGTGCTCCATGACACCTGTCATCACAATGCTCCATGGCTTTGTCAGCAAAATGCTACATGACCTTGTCATTACAATGCTCTATGCGCTTTTCATCACAATATTCCATTACCATTGTCATCACAATCCTCCATGAACCGTGGGATCACAATGTTTCATGTCCTAGACATCACAATGCTCCATGCTCCTTGAAATAAAAATGATCCATGACCTCTGTCATCACATTGCTCCAAGCAATTGTCATCACAATGCTCCATTACCTTTGTTATCAGAATCCTCCATGACACTTGGAATCACAATGCTCCATGCCATTGTCATCACAATGGGCCTTTACATATGTCATCACAATGCTCCCTGACACCTGTCTTCACAATACTGCATGACCTGGTCATCACAATGCTCTATGCCCTTGTCATCACAATGCACCATTCCAACTGTCATCGCAATAATCCATGAAACTTATTAGACCAATGGTCCATGCCCTTGTCATCACAAAGCTCCATGCCCTTTTTATGACAATGCTCCATGACCCCTGTCATTACAATACTCCGTGACTCCAGTCATCATAATGCTTCATGACCATTGTTATCAAAATGGTCCATGCCCTCGTCATCAACAGTCTCTGTGACCATTTTAACCACAATGCTCCATGAACTTTTCATCAAAATGCTCTTTGACCCTTGTCATCCCAATGCTCTATGCCTTTCTCTGCACAGTGCTCCATGACCCTTGTCATCACAATGCTTCATGAGGTTGTCAGCACAATGCTCCGTGACACATGTCATCACAATGCGCCATACTCTTGTCATCACAGTGCTCCACAACCTTGTCATCACAATGCTCCATAACCATTGTCTTCACAATGCTCCATGCATTTCTCACCAAAATGCTCTCTCACCACTGATATCACAATGTTACATCACTATTCATCACAATACTCCCTTCCCCCTGTCATCAAATTACTCCAAGACTCCAGTCATCACAATGCTACATGCACTTATCATCACAATGTTCGATGACCCCTGACATCACAATGTTCCTTAACCCCTGTCATGAAAATGCTCCATTACCCTTTTCATCACAATGCTCCATGACCGCTGAAATCACAGTGTTCCATAACCCTTGTCATCAAAATATTCCATAACGCTTTTTATCAAATTGCTCCATGACACTGTCATCACAATGCTCCCAGCACTTCTCATCACATTGCCAACACACTTGTCATCAAATGCTCCATGACCTTTGTCATCACAAAGATTCATGACGCTTGGAAACACAATGCTCCATGTCAATGTTATCAGAATTCTCCAAGAACGCTCTCATCACATTGCTCCATGCCCTTGTCATCACAAAGCTCCATGGCTCATGTTATCAGAATACTCCATGGCCTTCTCATCACAGTGCTCCATGCAGTTGCCATTACAATGCTCCATTATCCCTGTCATAAAAATGCTCCATGAACCCTGCCATTACGATGTTCTATGGCCTTGTCATCACAATGTTCCAAGACCCCTGTAATCACAATGCTCCATGCCCATTTTCATCTCAATGATCCATGAACCCTCTCATCAAAATGCACCATGCCCATCATCATAATGCTTCATGCTATTTTCATCACAATGAAATCAAAATACTCCATGACCTCTGTCATAACAATGCTCCAAACCCCTGTGATCACAATATTCCATAACACTTGTCATCACAATGCCCCATGACACTCGTCATCACAATTTTCCATGGTCTTCTCATCACAATGCTCCATGACCATTGTCATCACAATGCTCAATACCCTTGTCATCAAAATGCTCCCTGACTCTTTTTGTCTCTATGCTCCTTGAACCCTGGCATGAGAAGGCTCCATGCCTTTTTCATCACAATGATCCATGCCCTTTTCATCACAATGCTTCAAGACCCCTGTAATCACAATGCTTCATGCCTTTGTCATCAGAAACCTCAATGACACATGTCATCAGAATGCTCCTTTGCCTTCTCCTCACAATGTTCCATGCCCTTGTCATCACAATGATCCAAGAGCCCTGTAATCACAATGTTCCATGCCCCTTGTCATCAGTATGCTCCATGAGACTTGTCATCACAAGGCTCCATGGTTTTCTCATCGCAATGCTCCAGGACAATGTCATCACAATGCTTCACGACCTTTTCATGAAAATTCTCAATGGCAATTGTCATCATAATGCTCAAAGCCCTAGTCATTACGATGCTCAATTATATTTGTCATCACAATCCTCCAATAGATTTGGCATCACAATTGTCCATGCCATTGTCATCGCAATGGACCATGATATATATCATCACAATGCTCCCTGACACCTGTCTTAACAAATATTCCATGACCTTCTCATCACAATGGTCCATGCGCTTGTCATCACAATGCACCATGCCCACTGTCATCACAATAATCTATGAAACTTGTCAGAACAATGCTCCATGCCCCTGTCATCATAGTGTTCCATGCCCTTGTCATCACAAAGCTCCATGACGCATGTCATCAGAATGTTCAATGGACTTCTCATCACATTGCTCCATGCCCTTGTCATCACAATGCTCCAAGACCCCTGTAATCACAATGCTCCATGCCCCTTTTCATCTCAGTGCTCCATGAACACTGTCATCACAATGCACCATGACCATCATCATAATGCTTCAGGCTGTTGTCATCACAATGAAATAAAAATGCTCAATGACATGTGTCATCATAATGCTCCAAACCCTTGTGATCACAATGTTCCATAACACTTATCATCACAACACACCTGACGCTCATCATCATGATTATCCATGGCCTTCTCATCACAATGCTCCATGAAATTTGTCATCACAATGCTCAATACACATGTCATCACAATGTTCCCTGACACTTGTTGTCTGTATGCTCCTTGAAACCTGTCATGGAAAGGCTCCATGCCTTTTTCATCACAATGATCCATGCCCTTTTCATCACAATGCTCCAAGACCCCGTTAATCACAATGCTCCAGGCCCTTGTCATCACAAAGCTCCATGACGCCTGTCAGCAGAGTGCTCCATGGCCTTTTCGTCACAATGCTCCAAGCCCTTGTTTTCACAATGCTCCAAGACCCCTGTAATCACAGTGCTCCATGCCCCTTTTCATCAGAATGCTCCATGAGACTTAACATCACAGGTCTCCATGTTCTTCTCATCACAATGCTCCAGGACCTTGTCATCACTATGCTCCATTCCATTGTCATCACAATGCTCCATGAAAACTGTCTTCACAATACTCCATGAGCATTTTCAGCCCAATGCTCCATGACCTTCTCATCACAATGCTCCATGACCAATATCATCACAATGCTCCATGACCACTGTCATCACATAACTCCATGACACCTGACAACACAATGATCCGAGAGTCTTGTCATCACAATGTTCCTTTCCCTAGACATCACAATGCTCCATGACCACTCTCATCACAATACTCCATGAACATTTTCAGCCCTATGCTCCATGACACTTGTCATCACAATGATCCATGCCCTTGTCATCCCAATGATCCATGAACCCTGTATTCGCAATGCTCCATGACGCTTGTCATCACAGTGCTCCATGACACCTGTCATCACAATGCTCCATGTCTTTGTCAGCAAAAAGCTACATGACCTTGTCATTACAATGCTCTATGCGCTTGTCATCACAATATGCCATTACCATTGTCATCACAATCATCCATGAACCGTGGGATCACATTGTTTCATGTCCTAGACATCACAATGCTCCATGCTCCTTCAAGTCAAAATAATCCATGACCTCTGTCATCACAATGCTCCAAACCCTTGTGATCACAGTGTTGCGTAACACTTGTCATCACAACGCTCCATGATGCCTGTCATTACAATAATCCATGCCCTTTTCATCACAATGCTCCATGACTTGTCATCACAATTCTCAACACACATGTCATCACAATGCTCCCTGACACTTGTTGTCAGAATGCTCCTTGAACACTGTCACCAAAAGTCTCCATGCCTTTTTCATCACAATGCCCCATGCCGTTTTCATCACAATGCACCATGCCCACTGTATTCACAATAATCTATGAAACTGGTCAGACCAATGTTTCATGCCCCTGTCATCACAATGCTCCATGCCCTAGTCATCACAATCCTCCATGACCCCTGTCATCTCAATGCCCCGTGCCTCCAGTCATCACAATGCTTCATAATGTTTGCCATCACAGTGGTCCATGCCCGCGTTATCACAAGGCTCTGTGACATTTGGAACCACAATGCTCCATGAAATTTTCATCACAATGCTCCATGACCATTGTCATTACAATGCTCCATGCCTTTGGCAGAAAAATATTCCATGTCCCTTGTCAGCACAATGTGCCACACGCTTTTCCTCACAAAGGTCCACAAACTTTTCATTGCAATGCTCGATAAACCTTGTAATCACAATGCTCCATGCATTTCTCATCAAAATGCTCTCTCACAAGAGATATCACAGTGTTACATCACTAGTCGTCACAATACTCCCTCACCGCTGTAATCACAATATTCCATGACCCCTGTCATCACAATGCTACATCCCCATATAATAACAATGTTCCCTGACTCCTGACATCACAATGTTCCATAACCCCTGTCATCAAAATGCTCCATGATCCTTTTCAACCCAAAGATCCATTACCCCTGACATCACAATGTTCTATAACCCCTGTCTTCAAAATGTTCCATTACACTTTTCATCAAATTCCTGCATAACCTTGTCACCAAAATACTCCCTGCCCTTCTCATCACAATGCACCACACACTTGTCATCAAAATGCTCCATGACCTTTGTCATCAGAAAGCTCCATGACCCTTGGCATCACAATGCTCCATGTCATTTTCATCCCAAAGCTCCATGACACTTGTCATCACAATGCTCAATGCCCTTCTCATCACAATGCTCCATGTCCTTGTCATTACAAACTTCATTGACTCATGTATCACAGTGTTCTGTGCCCTTGTCATCACAATGCTCCATGCCCACTCTCATCACAATAATCCATGAAATATTTCAGACCAATGCTCCATGTCCTTCTCATCACAATGCTCCATTACCCCTGTCATAACAATGCTCCATGACTCCTGCCATCACAATGTTCCACGGCGTTCTCATTCACAAGGGTTCATGACACTTGTCATCTCAATGCTCCAAGACCCCTGTAATCAAAATTCTCCATGCCCTTCTCATCACAAAGATCCATGACGCATGCCAACAGAATGTTCCATGCCCTTGTCATCACAACGCTCCTTGCCTTTTCATCACAATGCTCTCAGACCCTTTTAATCACAATGCTCCATGCCCCTTTTCATCTCAATGCTCCATGAACCCTGTCAACACAATGTACCATGCCCATCATCATAATGCTTCAGGCTATTGTCATCAAAATGAAATCAAAATGCTCGATGACCTCTGTCATCACAATGCTCCAAACTCTTTTGATCACAATGTTCCATAACTCTTATCGTCACAACACCCCATGACGCTCATCATCACAATTATCCATGGTCTTCTCATCAATATGCTCCATAACCCTTGTCATCACAATGCTCTATACACTTGTCATCACAAGGCTCCCTGACACTTGTCGTGAGTATGCTCCTTGAACCCTATCATGACAGGGCTCCATGCCCTTTTCATCACAATTCTCCAAGACCCCTGTAATCGCAGTGCTCCATGCACTTGTCATCTAAAAGCTCCATGAGGCTTATCATCAGAATACTCCATGGCCTCCTCACAATGCTCCATGCCCTTGTCATAACAATGTTCCAAGACTCCTGTAATCACAATGCTCCTTGCCACTTTTCATCAGAATGCTCCAGGAGACTTGTCATCAAAAGTCCCCATGGTCTTCTATTCACAATGCTACATTTCCTTGTCATCACAATGTTTCACGACCCCTGTAGTCACAATACTCCATGGACATTTTCAGCCCAATGCTCCATGACATTCTCATCACAATGCTCCATGACCAATATCATCACAATGCTCCATGACCACTCTCATCACAACACTCCATGACCACTGACAACACAGTGATACTGGACTCTTGTCATCACAATGCTCAATTCCCTACTCATCACAATGCTCCATGATCCCTGTCATCACTATACTCCATGAACATTTTCAGCCCAATGCTCCATGACGCTTATCATCACAATCATCCATGTGCTTGTCATCCCAATGCTCCATGACCCCTGTATACACAATGCTCAGTGACGCATGTCACCAAAGTGCTCCATGACACCTGTCATCACAGTGCTCCATGCCTTTGTCAGCAAAATGCTACATGACCTTGTCATTACAATGCTCTATGTGCTTGTCATCACAAAACTGCATTACCAATTTATCACAATACTCCATGAACTTTGGGATCACATTGCTTCATGCCCTTGTCATCACAATGCACCATGCTCCTTGAAATCAAAATGATCCATGACTCTGTCATCACAATGCTCCAAAACCTTGTGAGCACAATGTTCCATAACACTTGTCATCACAATGCTCATTGACTCTTGTCGTCAGAATGCTCCTTGAAACCTGTCACTAAAAGGCTCCATGCCTTTTTTATCACAAAGCCCCATGCCATTTTCATCACAGTGCTCCATGCCATTGTCATCAAAATACTCCACAATTTTGT
Source organism: Mesoplodon bidens (assembly GCF_964165515.1). Taxonomy (NCBI): domain Eukaryota; kingdom Metazoa; phylum Chordata; class Mammalia; order Artiodactyla; family Ziphiidae; genus Mesoplodon; species Mesoplodon bidens. The sequence continues at coordinate 246,090 of NW_027672207.1, forward strand.
CATCAAAATGCTCCATGACCCGTGTCATCACAATTCTCCATGCACTTGCCAGCACAATGCTCCATGACACTTGTCATCACAATGCTCCAAACCATTGTCATCACAAAGCTTCATTACCTTTGTCATCAGAATCCTCCATGACACTTGGCATCACAATGCTCCATGCCATTGTCATCACAATGGGCCATTACATATGTCATCACAATGCTCCCTGACACCTGTCTTCACAATATAGCATGACGTGGTCTTCACAATGCTCCATGCCCTTGTCATAACAATGCGCCATTCCAACTGTCCTTGCAATAATCCATAAAACTGATTAGACCAATGTTCCATGCCCTTGTCATCACAATGCTCCATGGCGGTGTTATCAAAATGCTCCGTGACTCCAGTCATCACAATGCTTCATGACCTTTGTCATCACAATGGTCCTTGCCCTCGTCATCAACAGTCTCTGTGACCTTTTTAACCTCTATGCTCCATGAAATTTTCATCGCAATGCTCTTTGACCCTTGTCATCACAATACTCTATGCCTTTCTCAGCGCAATGCTCCATGACCGTTGTCATCACAATGCTCCATGCACTTGTCAGCACAATGCTCCATGACACGTCATCTCAATGCACCATGCGCTTGTCATCACAGTGCTCCACAATCTTGTCTTCACAATGCTCCATGCACTTCTCATCAATATGCTCTCTCCCCACTGATATCACAATGTTAAATCACTATTCATCACAATACTCCCTCACCCCTGTCATCACAATGTTCCATGACTCCTGTCATCACAATGCTATATGCACTTATCATCAGAAAGTTCGAAGACCTAAGACAACACAATGTTCCATAACCCCTGTCATCAAAATGCTCCATGACCCTTTTCATCAAAATGCTCCATGCCCTGGTCATCACAATGCTCCATGTCCCTTGTCATCATATTTCTCCATGTCCTTGTCCTCGCAATGCTCCATGACAGTTCTCATCACAATGTTACGTATTTTTGTCATCACAATTCTCCATGCACATGTCATCGCAATGCCCCATGACCCCTGTCATAGCAAGCTCCATGCCTCTGTCATCACAATGCTTCACAAACATTTCATCAAAATTCTCAATGGCCGTTGTCATCAAAATGCTCCATGACCCTTGTCATCACAATGCACCAAGCCCTTGTCATCACAATGCTCCATTACCTTTGTCATCACAATCCTCAAAAACACATGGCATCACAATGCTCCATGCCATTGTCATCACAATGGAACATGAAATATGTCATCACAATGCTCCCTGACACCTGTCTTCACAATACTCCATGACCTTGTCATCACAATGTGCCATGCCCACTGTCAACACAATTATCCATTAAACTTGTTAGACCAATGCTCCATGACCCCAGTTCTCACAATGCTCCATGACTCCAGTCATCACAAGGCTTCATGACCTGTGTCATCACAATGATCCATGCCCTCATCATCACAAGGCTCTGTGAACTTTGTCACCACAATGCTCCATGAACTTTTCATCACAATGCTCCGTGACACTTGTTATCACAATGCTCTGTCCCTTTGTCAACTCAATGTTCCATGACACTTGTCATCACAATGTTCCATGCGCTTGTCAGCGCAGTGCTCCATGACCCATGTCATCACTATGCTCCATAAACCTTGTCATCACAATGCTCCTTGCAGGTCTTATCAAAATGCTCTTTCACCACTGATATCAAAATGTTCCCTCACTAGTCATCACAATACACCCACTCCCCTGTCATCACAATGGTCCATAACCCCTGTCATGAAAATGTTCCATGACCCCTGACATCACAATGTTCCATAACCCATGTCATCAAAATGTTCCATAACCCTTTTCATCAAATTGCTCCATGAGCCTGTCATCACAATGCTCCCGGCCCTTCTCATCACAATGCACAACACCCTTGTCATCAAAATGCTCCATGACTTTGTCATCACAAAGATCCATGACCCTTGGCATCACAATGCTACATGTCATTGTCATCACAGTGTTCCATGATCGCTCTCATTACATTGCTTCATGCCCTTGTCGTCACAAAGCTCCATGACGCATGTCATCAGAATGCTCCATGGCTTTCTCATCACAGTGCTCCATGCCCTTGCATTACAATGCTCCATTACACCTCTCATCACAATGCTCCAAGAACCCTGTAATCACAATGCCCCTTTTCATCTCAACGCTCCATGAACCCTGTCAACACAATATACCATGTCCATCATCATAATGCTTCAGGCTATTGTCATCACAATGAAATCATAATGCTCCATGACCTCTTTCACCACAATGCTCCAAATCCTTGTGATCAAAATGTTCCATAACACTTATCAACACAACGCCCCATGACGCTAGTCATCACAATTATCCATGGCCTTCTCATCACAATGCTCTACGGTCTTGCCATCACAATGCTCCATGCCCTGGTCATCACAATTCTCCAAGTTCTTGGCATCACTATGTTCCATGACACTTCTCATCACAGTGTTACATGTTTGTCAGCACAATACTCCACAAACTTGTCATCAGAATGCTCCATGACCCTTGTCATCACAATTATCCATGCCCTTGTCATCACAAAGCTCTATGCCCTTGTCATCACAATGCTCCATGACCCCTGTCATCACAATATTCCATGAACATTTTCAGCCCAATGCTCCAAGACTTTCTCATCGCAATGCTCCATGACCAATATCATCACAATGCTCCATGACCACTGTCATCAGAACACTCCATGACACCTGACAACACAATGATCCGGGACTCTTGTCATCACAATGCCCAGTTACCTAGTCATCACAATGCTCCATGACCCCTGTCATCGCAATACTCCATGAATATATTCAGCCCAAACTCCATGACCCTTGTCATCAAAATGATCCGTGCCCTAGTCATCCCAATGCTCCATGACCTCTGTATTCACATTGCACTGTGACACTTGTCCTCACAGTGCTCCATGACACCTGTCATAACAATGTTCCATGACCCCTGCCATCACAATGTTACACTGTCTTGTCATCACAAGGCTCCATGACCCTTGTCATCACTATGCTCCAAGGCCACTGTAATCACATTGCTCGCTGCCCTTGTCATCACAGAGCTCCATGACACATGTCATCAGAATGTTCCATGGCTTTCTCATCAAAATGTTCCATGCCCTTTTCCTCACAATGCTCCAAGACCCCTGTAATCACAATGCTCCATGCTCCTTTTCATCTCAAGGCTCCATGAACCCTGTCATCACAAAGCATCATGCCCATCATTATAATGCTTCAGGCTATTGTGAGCACAATGAAATCAAAATTCTCCATGATCTCTCTCTTCACAATGCTCCATGACCCCATCATCACAATATTCCATGAACATATTCAGCCCAATGCTCCTTAACCCTTGTCATCACAAAGATCCATGACCTTGTCATCCCAATGCTCCATGACCCCTGTATTCACAATGCTCCGTGACGATTTTCATTACAGTGCTCCATGACACCTGTCATCACAATGCTCCATGGCTTTGTCAGCAAAATGCTACATGACTTTGTCATTACAATGCTCCATGCCCTTGTCATCACAATACTCCATGAACCGTGGGATCACATTGCTTCAGGCCCTTGTCATCACAATGCTCCATGCTCCTTGAAATCAAAATGATCCATGACCTATGTCATCACAATGCTCAAAACCCTTGTGATCACAATGTTCCATAACACATGTCATCACAAAGCTCCATGCCCTTTTCATCACAATGCTCCATGACATTTGTCATCACAATTCTCAATACACTTGTCATCACAGTGCTCACTAACACTTGTCTTCAGAATGCTCCTTGAACCCTGTCACGAAAAGGCTACATGACTTTTTCATCCCAATGCCCCATCCCGCTTTCTTCAAAATGCTCCATGCCATTGTCATCAAAATACACCGCAAGCTTGTCATCAGAATGATCCATGACCCTTGTCATCACAGTTCTCCATGCACTTGTCAGCACAATGCTCCCTGACCCTTGTCATCACAATGCCCCAAGCCATTGTCATCACAATGCTCCATTACATTTGTCATCAGAATCCTCCATGACACTTGGCATCACAATGCTCCAGGCCATTGTCATCACAAAGGGCCATTACATATGTCATCACAATGCTCCAGGACAGCTGTATTCACAATACTGACTGACCTGGTCATCACAATGCTCCATGCCCTTGTCATCACAATACGCCATTCCAACTGTCATCACAATAATCCATGAAACTTATTAGACCAATGCTCCATGCCCTTGTCATCACAATGCTCCATGCGCTTGTTATCACAATGCTCCATTACCCCTGTCATCACAATGCTCCATGACTGCAGTCATCACAATGCTTCATGACCTTTGTCATCACAATGGTCCATGCCCTCATCATCAACAGTCTCTGTGTCATTTTTAACCACAATGATCCATGAACTTTGCATCACAATGCTCTTTGACCCTTTTCATCACAATGCTCTATGCCTTTCTCAGCACAATGCTTCATGACCCTTGTCATAACAATGCTCCATGGGCTTGTCAGCGCAATGCTCCACGACACATGTCATCACAATGCACCATTTGCTTGTCATCACAGTGCTCCACAATCTTGTCATCACAATGCTCCATGAATCTTGTCATCACAATGCTCCATGCACTTCATATCAAAATGCTCTCTCACCACTGATATCACAGTGTTACATCACTATTCGTCACAATACACCCTCAGCCCTGTCATCACAATGTTCCATGACTCCTGTCATCAAAATATTCCATGACCCTTTTCATCAAAAAATGCTCCATGACCCCTGACATCACAATGTTCTGCAAACACAGTCATCAAAATGTTCCATGACCCTTTTCATCAAATTGCTCCATGACCCTGTCATCACAATGCTCCCTGCCCTTCTCATCACAATGCACAATGAACTTGTCATCAAAATGCTCCATGACCTTTGTCATCACAAAGATAAATGACGCTTGGCATCACAAAGATCCATGTCATTGTCATCATGATGCTCCATGAATGCTCTCATCACATTGCTGCATGCCCTTGTCATCACAAATCTCCATGACACATGTCATCAGAATGCTCCATGGCCTTCTCATCACAATGCTCCATTCCCTTGCCATCACAATGCTCCATTAACCCGTCATAACAATGCTACATGACCACTGCAATCACGATGTTCCATGGCTTTGTCATCACAAGGCTCCATGACCCTTCTCATCACAATGCTCCAAGACCTCTGTAATCACAATGCTCCATGCTCCTTTTCATCTGAATGATCCATGAACCCTGTCATCGCAATGCACCATGCCCATCATCATAATGCTTCATGCTAATGTCATCACAATGAAATCAGAATGCTTCATGAACTCTGTCATAACAATGCTCCAAACCCTTTTGATCACAATATTTCATAACAGTTGTCATCACAATGCCCCATGACACTCGTCATCAAAATTATCCATGGTCTTCTCATCACAATGCTCCATGATCTTTGTCATCACAATGCTCAATCCACTTGTCATCAAAATTCTCCGTGACACTTGTTGTCTCTTTGCTCCTTGAAACCTGTCATGACAAGGCTCCATGACTTTTTCATCACAATGATCCATGCCCTTTTCATCACAATGCTCCAAGACACTTGTAATCACAATGCTCCGTCCCTTTGTCATCACAAAGCTCAATGACGCATGTCATTAGAATGCTCCTTGACCTTCTCCTCACAATGCTCCATGCCATTGTCATCACAAAGTTCCAATACACCAGTAATCACAATGGACCATGCCCCTTTTCATTAGTATGCTCCATGAGATTTGTTACCACAAGGCTCCATGGTTTTCTCAACACAATGCTCCAGGACCTTGTCATCACAAGGCTCCATGACGTTTGTCATCACAATGTTCCAAGACCCCTGTAAACACAGTGCTCCATTCCCTTGTCATCACAAAACTCCATTACACATGTCATCAGAATGTTCCTTGGCCTTCTCATCAAAATGCTCCACGCCCTTGTCATCACAATGTTCCATTACCCCTGTCATAACAATGCTCCCTGACCCCTGCCATCACAATGTTCCCTGCCCTTCTCATCACAATGCACATTGCACTTTTCATCAAAATGCTCCTTGATCTTTGTCATCACAAAGATCCATGACCCTAGGCATCACAATGCTCCATGTCATTATCATCACAAAGCTACATGAATGCTCTCATCACATTGCTCCATGATCTTGTCATCACAAATTTCCATGACACATGTCATCAGAATGCTCCATGGCCTTCTCATCACAATGCTCCATGCCCTTGCCATCACAATGCTCCATTTCCCCTGTCATAACAATGCTCCATGACCCCTGCCATAACGATGTTCCATGGCCTTGTCATCACAAGGCTCCATGACCCATCTCATCACAATGCTCCAAGACCACTGTAATCACAGAGCTCCATGCCCCATTTCATCTCATTGATCCATGAAACCTGTCATCACAATGCACCATGCCCATCATCATTATGCTTCATGCTATTGTCATAACAATGAAATCAAAATGGTCCATGACCTCTGTGATAACAATGCTCCAAACCATTGCTATCACAATATTCCATAACACTTTTCATCACAGTGCCCCATGACGCTCGTCATCACAATTATCCTTGGTCTTCTCATCACAATGCTCCATACATTTGTCATCACAATGCTCAGTACACTTGTCATCAAAATGCTCCCTAACACTTGCTGTCTGTATGCTCCTTGAACCCTGTCATGACAAGCCACCATGCCTTTTTCATCACAATGAGTCATGCCCGTTTCATCACAATGCTCCAAGACAATTGTAATCACAATGCTCCATGCTCCTGTCATCACAAAGCTCCATGAAAATGTCAACAGTATGTTCCATGGCCTTCTCATCAAAATGCTCCATGCCCTTGTCATCACAATGCTCCATGACCCCTGTGATCACAATGCTCCATGCCCCTATTCATCTCAATGCCCCATGAACCCTGTCATCACAATGCATCATGCCCACTATCATAATGCTTCAGGCTATTGTCAGCACAATGAAATCAAAATTCTCAAATACCTCTGTCATCACAATGCTCCATGATCCCTGTTATCACAATACTCCATGAACATTTTGAACCCAATGCTCCATGACCCTTGTCATCACAAAGATCCATGCCCTTGTCATCCCAATGCTCCATGACCCCTGTATTCACAATGCTCCGTGACGCTTGTCATCACAGTGCTCCATGACACCTGTCATCACAATGCTCCATGCCTTTGTCAGCAAAATGCTACATGACATTTTCATTACAATGCTCTATGTGCTTGTCATCACAATACTCCATTACCATTGTCATCACAATCCTCCATGAACCTTGGGATCACATTGCTTCATGTCCTTGTCATCACAATGCTCCATGCTCTTTGAAATCAAAATGATCCATGACCTCTCTCATCACAGTGCTCCAAACACTTGTGATAACAATGTTTCATAACACTTGTCATCACAACGCTCCATGATGCCTGTCATCACAGTACTCCATGCCCTTTTCATCACAATGCTCCATGACCTTTGTCATCACAATTCTCAATACACATGTCATCACAATGCTCCCTGACACTTGTCGTCAGAATGCTCCTTGAACAATGTCACGAAAATGCTCCATGCCGTTTTCATCACAATGTCCCATGCCGTTTTCATCACAATGCTCCATGCCATTGTCATCAAAATACTCCACAATCTTGTCATCACACTCCTCCATGACCCTTGTTTTCACAATTCTCCATGCACTTGTCAGCACAATGCTCCATGATCCTTGTCATCACAATGCTCCAAGCTATTGTCATCACAATGCTCCGTTACATTTGTCCTCAGAATCCTCCATGAAACTTGGCATCACAATGCTCCATGCCATTGTCATCACAATGGGCCATTACATAATTCATTTCAATGTTCCCTGACAACTGTTTTCACAATACTGCATGACCTGGTCATCAAAATGCTCCATGCCCTTGTCATCACAATGCGCCATTCCAAATGTCATCACAATAATCCATGAAACTTCTTAGACCAATGCTCCATGCCCTTGTCATCACAATGCTTCATGCCCTTGTTATCACAATGCTCTATGACCCCTGTCATCACAATGCTCCGTGATTCCAATCATCTCAATGTTTAATGACATTTTTCATCACAATGGTCCATGCCCTCGTCATCAACAGTCTCTGTGACTATTTAACCACAATGCTCTATGAACATTTCATCACAATGCTCTTTGACCTTTTTCTTCACAATGCTCTATGCCTTTCTCAGAACAATGCTCCATGACCCTTGTCATCACAATGCTCCATGTGCTTGTCAGGACAGTGCTCCGTGACACATGTCATCACAATGCTCCATAAACATTGTCATCACAACGTTCCATGCACTTCTCATCAAAATGCTCTCTCACCACTGATATCAAAATGTTACATCACTATTCGTCACAATACTCCCGCACCCGTCATCACAATGTTCCATGACTCCTGTCATCACAATGCTACATGCACCTATCATCACAATGTTCGATGACCCCTGACATCACAATGTTCCATAAACCCTATCATCAAGATGCTCCATGACACTTTTCATCATATTGCTCCATGACCCTGTCATCACAATGCTCCCTGCCCTTCTCATCACAATGCACAACACCTTTGCCATCAAGATGCTCCATGACACTTGGCATCACATTGCTCCATGCCCTTGTCATCACAAAGCTACATGACACATGTAATCAGTATGCACCATGGTTTTCTCATCACAGTGTTCCATTCCCTTGCCATCACATTGCTCCATTACACCTGTCATAACAATGTTCCATGATCCCTGCCATCACGTTGTTCCATGGCCTTGTCATCACAAGGCTCCATTACCCTTCTCCTCACAATGCTCCAATAACCCTGTAATCACAATGTTCCATGCTCATTTTCATCTCAATGACCCATGAAACCTGTCATCACAATGCACTATGCACATCATCATAATGATTCATAATATTGTCATCACAATGAAATCAAAATGCTCCATGACCTCTGTAATAACAATGCTCCAAACCGTTGTGATCACAATATTCCATTACACTTGTCATCATAGTGCCCCATTAGGCTCGTCATCAAAATTATCCATGCCTTTCTCATCGAAAGGCTCCATTACCCCTCTCTTAAAAATGCTCCATGACCCCTGCCATCACAATGTTCCACGGCCTTGTCATCACAAGGCTCCATGACACTTGTCATCACGATGCTCAAAGACACCTGTCATCACAATGCTCCATGCCTTTGTCAGCAAAATGATACATGACATTGTCATTACTATGCTCTTTGCGCTTCTCATCACAATACTCCATTACCATTGTCATCACAATCCTCCATGAACATTGGGATCTCATTGCTTCATGTCCTTGTCATCACAATGCTCCATGCTCCTTGAAATCAAAATGATCCATGACCTCTGTCATCACAATGCTCCAAAGACTTGTGATTACAATGTTCCACAACACTTGTCATCACAATGCTCCATGATGCCTGTCATCACAATAGTCCATGCCCTTGTCATCACAATGCTCCCTGACACTTGTCGTCAGAATGCTCCTTGAAACCTGTCACGAAAAGGCTCCATGCCTTTTTCATCACAATGTCCCATGCCGTTTTCTTCACAATGCTCCATGCCATTGTCATCACTATATTTCACAAGCTTGTCATCAGAATGCTCCATGACCTTTGTCATCACAATTCTCCATGCACTTGTCAGCACAATGCTCCCTGACCCTTGTCATCACAATGCCCCAAGCCATTGTCATCACAATGCTCCATTACCTTTGTCATCAGAATCCTCCATGACACTTGGCATCACAATGCTCCATGCTATTTTCATCACAATGGGCCATTACAAATGTCATCACAATGCTCCCTGACACCTGTATTCACAAGAGTGCATGACCTGGTCATCACAATACTCCATACCCTTGTGATCACAATGCGCCATTCCAACTGTCATCACAATAATCCATGAAACTTATTAGAATACTCCATGCCCTTGTCATCACAATGCTACATGCGTAGTTATCACAATGCTCCATGACCCCTGTCATCACAATGCTCCGTGACTCCAGTCATCACAATGCTTCATGACTTTTCTCATCACAGTGGTCCATGCCCTCATCATCAACAGTCTATGTGACCTTTTTAACAACAATGCTCCATGAAAGTTTCATCATTATGCTCTTTGACCCTTGTCATCACAATGCTCTATGCCTTTCTCAGCACAGTGCTCCATGACCCTTTTCATCACAATGCTCCATGCGCTTGTCAGCACAATGCTCCGCGACACATGTCATCACAATGCACCATGCGATTGTCATAACAGTGCTCCACAATCTTGTCATCACAATGCTCCATAAACCTTGTCATCACAATGCTCCATGCACTTCTCATCCAAATGCTCTCTCACCAGAGATATCACAATGTTCCATCACTAGTCATCACAATACTAGTTCACCCCTCTAATCACAATATTCCATGACCCCTGTCATCACAATGCTACATGCCCTTATCATCACAATGTTCCATGAGCCCTGACGTCACCATGTTCCATAACCCTTGTCATCAAAATGCTCCATGACCCTTTTCATCCCAAAGCTCCATGACCCCAGACATCACAATATTCTATAACCCCTGTCATCAAAATGTTCCATTACACTTTTCTTCAAATTGCTGCATGACCCTGTCATAAAAATGCTCCCTGCCTTTCTCATCACAATGCACCACGCCCTTGTCATAAAAATGTTCCATGATCTTTGTCATCACAAAGCTCCATGATACTTGGCATCACAATGCTCGATGCCCTTCTCATCACAATGCTCCATGCCCTTGCCATCACAATGCTCCATTACCCCTGTCATGACAATGCTCCATGAACCCTGCCATCACGATGTTCCATGGACATGTCATCACAAGGCTCCATGACCCTTCTTATCACAATGCTCCATGACCCCTGTCATGACAATGCTCCATGAACCCTGCCATCAAGATGTTCCATGGACTTGTCATCACTAGACTCCATGACCCTTGCCATCACAATGATCCAAGTCCCTGGTAATCACAATGCTCCATGCCATTGCATCACAAAGCTCCATGACACATTTCATCAGAAAGTTCCATGGCCTTTTCATCACAATGCTCCATGCCCTTGTCATCACAATGCTCCAAGACCCCTGTAATTACAATGCTCCATGCCCCTTTTCATCTAAATGTTCCATGAACCCTGTCATCACAATGCACCATGCCCATCATCATAATGCTTCATATTATTGTCATCACAATGAAATCAAAATGCTCCATGACCTCTGTCATCATAATGCTCCAAACCCTTGTGATCACAATCTTCCATAACACTTATCATCACATCACCCCCTGACGCTCATCATCAAAAATATCCATGGCCTTCTCATCACAATGCTCCATGAAATTTGTCATCACAATGCTCAATACACTTGTCATCACAATGCTCCCTGACCCTTGTTGTCTGTATGCTCCTTGAACCCTGTCACGACAAGGCTCCATGCCTTTTTCATCACAATGATCCATGCCCTTTTCATCACAATGCTCCATGACCCGTATAATCAAAATGCTCCATGTCCTTGTCATCACAAAGCTCCATGACGCATGTCAGCAGTGTGCTCCATGGAATTTTCCTAACAATGCTCCAAGCCCTTGTTATCACAATGCTCCAAAGCCCAGTAATCACAATGCTCCATGCCCCTTTTCATCAGAGTGCTCCATGAGAATTGTCATCACAAGTCTCCATGTTCTTCTCATCACAATGCTCCAGGACCTTGTCATCACTATGATCCATTCCCTTGTCATCACAATCCTCCATGACCACTGCCTTCACAATACTCCATGAACATTTTAAGCCCAATGCTCCATGACCTTCTCATCACAATGCTCAATGACAAATATCATCACAATGCTCCATGACCACTGTCATCACAAAACTCCATGACACCTGACAACACAATGATCCGAGACTCTTGTCATCACAATTCTCCATTCCCTAGTCATCACAATGATCTATTACCCCAGCTCATCACAATACTCCTTGAACATTTTCAGCCCAATTCTCCATGACCCTTGTCATCACAATGATCCATGCCCTTGTCATCTCAATGATCCATGACCCCTGTATTCACAATGGTCCGTGACGCTTGTCAACACAGTGTTCCATGACACCTGTCATCTCAATGCTCCATGGCTTTGTCAGCAAAATGCTACATGACCTTGTCATTCCAATGCTCTATGTGCTTGTCATCACAATACTCCATTACCATTGTCATCACAATCCTCCATGATCCTTGGGATCACATTGTGGCATGTCCTAGTCATCACAATGTTCCATGCTCCTTGAAATCAAAATGATCCATGACCTCTGTCATCACAATGCTCCAAACACTTGTGATCACAATGTTCCATAACACTTGTCATCACAATGCTCCATGATGCCTGTCACCACAATACTCCATGCCCTTTTCATCACAATGCTCCATGACCTTTCTCATCACAATTCTCAATACACTTGTCATCACAATGATTCCTGAAACTTGTCGTCAGAATGCTCCTTGAAACCTGTCACGAATAGGCTCCATGCCATTTTCATCATAATGCCCCATGCCATTTTCATCACAATAATCCATGCCTTTGTCATCAAAATACTCCACAAGCTTGTCATCCAAATGCTTCATGACCCGTGTCTTCACAATTATCCATGCACTTGCCAGCATAATGCTCCCAGACACTTGTCATCATAATGCTCCAAGCCATTGTCATCACAATGTTCCATTACCTTTGTCATCAGAATCCTCCATGACTCTATGCATCACAATGCTCCATGCCATTGTCATCACAATGGGCCATTACGTATGTCATCACAATGCTCACTGACACCTGTCTTCACCATAATGCATGACCTGGTCATGACAATGCTCCATGCCCTTGTCATCACAATGTGCCATTCAAACTGTCATCACAATAATCCATGAAACGTATTAGACCAATGCTCCATGCCCTTGTCATCACTATGCTCCATGATCCCTATCATCACAATGCTCTGTGACTCCAGTCATCACAATGGTTCAGGACGTTTGTCATCACAATGGTCTATGCCCTCGTCATCAACAGTCTCTGTGACCTTTTTAACCACAATGCTCCATGAACTTTTCATCACAATGCTCTTTGACCCTTGTCATCACAATGCTCTGTGCCTTTCTAAGCACAATACTCCAAGACCCTTGTCATCACAATCCTACATGTGCTAGTTAGGACAATGATCCAAGACAAATGTCATCAAAATGCTCCATGCGCTTGTCATCACATTGCTCCACAATCTTCTCATCACAATGCTCCATAAACCTTGTCATCACAATGCTCCATGCACTTCTCAACAAAATGCTCTCTCACCACTGATATCACAATCTTACATCACTATTCGTCACAATGCTCCCTCACCCCTGTCATCACAATGTTCCATGACTCCTGTCATCACAATGCTCCATGCCCCTTTTCATCAGTATGCTCCATGAGATTTGTCATCACAAGGCTCCATGGTTTTCTCATCACAGTGCTCCAGGAAATTTTCATCACAATGCTTCACGACCTTGTCCTGAAAATTCTCAATGGCCCTAGTCATGATAATCCTCCAAGCCCTAGTCATCACAATGCTTCATTATATTTGTTATCACAATCCTCCATTACATTTGGCATCACAATGCTCCCTGCCATTTTCATCGCAATGGATCATGACATATATCATCACAATGCTCCCTGACACCTGTCTTCACAATACTCTTTGACCTTCTCGTCACAATGTTCCATGCCCTTGTCATCACAGTGTACCATGTCCACTGTCATCACAATAATCTATGAAACTTGACAGACCAATGCTCCATTCCCCTCTCATCACAGTGCTCCAAGCCCTTGTCATCACAATGCTCCATGACCCCTGTCATCACAATGCTCCGTGACTAAATTCATCACAGTGCTTCATAATATTTGTCATCACAATGGTCCATGCCTGCATCATCACAAGGCTCTGTGACCTTTGTAACCACAATGCTCCATGAAATTTTCATCACAATGCTCCATGACCCTTATCATCACAATGTGCCACGCACTTTTCATCACACCGGTCCACAAATTTGTCATCGCAGTGCTCCATAAACCTTGGAATCACAATGCTCCATACCCTTCTCATCACAATGCTCCATTACCCCTGTCATAACAATGCTCCATGAACCCTGCCATCAAAATGTTCCAGGGCCTTGTCATCACAAGGCTCCATGACCTTTGTCATCACAATTCTCAATACACTTGTCATCACAATGCTCCCTGACACTTGTCGTCAGAATGTTCCTTGAACCCTGTCACGAAAAGGCTCCATGCCTTTTTCATCACAATGCCCCATGCCATTTTCAGCACAATGCTCCATGCCATTGTCATCAAAATACTCCATAAGCTTGTCATCAGAATGCTCCTTGACCCTTGTCATCACAGTTCTCCACGCACTTGTCAGCAAAATGCTCCCTGACCATTGTCGCCACGATGTCCCAAGCCACTCTCATCACAATGCTCCATTAGATTTGTCATCAGAATCCTCCATGACATTTGGCATCACAATGCTCCATGCCATTGTCATCACATTGGGCCATTACAAATGTCATCGCAATGCTCCCTGACACCTGTCTTCACAATACTGCATGACCTGGTCATCACAATGCTCCATGCCCTTGTGACCACAATGCGCCATTACAACTGTCATCACAATAATCCATGAAACTTATTAGAATGCTCCATGCCCTTGTCATCACAATGTTACATGCCCGAGTTATCACAATGCACCATGACCCCTGTCATCACAATGCTCCGTGACTCCAGTCATCACAATGCTTCATGACTTTTGTCATCACAATGGTCCATGCCCTCATCATCAACAGTCTCTGTGACCTATTTAACAACAATGCTCCATGAAATTTTCATCATAATGCTCTTTGACCCTTGTCATCACAATGCTCTATGCCTTTCTCAGCACAGTGTTCCATGACCCTTTTCATCACAATGCTCCATGTGCTTGTCAGCACAATACTCCGCGACACATGTCATCAAATGCACCATGCGATTGTCATCACAGTGTTCCACAATCTTGTCATCAGAATGCTCTATAAAACTTGTGATCACAATGTTCCATGCACTTCTCATCAAAATGCTCTCTCAGCACAGATATCACAATGTTACATCACTGTTCGTCACAATACTCCCTCACCCCTGTCATCACAGTGTTCCATGACTCCTGTCATCACAATGCTACATGCATTATCATCACAATGTTCGATGACACCAGACATCAAAATGTTCCATAACCCGTCATCAAAATGCTCCATGACCGTTTCATCAAAATGCTCCATGACCCCTGACATCACAATGTTCTATAACACCTGTCATCAAAATGTTCCATGACACTTTTCATCAAATTGCTCCATAAACCTGTCATCAAAATGATCCCTGCCCTTCTCATCACAATGCACAACGCCATTGTCATCAAAATGCTCCATAACCTTTGTCATCACAAAGATCCATGACCCTTGGCATCACAGTGCTCCATGTCATTGTCATCACAATGCTCCATGAAAGCTCTCATCACATTACTCCATGCCCTTTTCATCCCAATGCTCCATGACACATGTCACTAGAATGCTCCATGGCCTTGTCTTCAAAAGGCTCCAAGACCCTTCTCATCACAATGCTCCAAGACCCCTGTAATCACAATGCTCTATGCCCCTTTTCATGTCAATGATCCATGAACCCTGTCATCACAATGCACCATGCCCATCATCATAATGCTTCATGCTATTGTCATCACAATGAAATCAAAATCCATCATGAACTCTGTCATAACAATGCTCCAAACCCTTGTGATCACAATATTCCATAACACTTGACTTCACAATGCCCCATGACGCTCGTCATCACAATTATCCATGGTTTTCTCATCACAATGCTCCATGACTTTGTCATCACAATGCTCAATACACTTGTCATCAAAATGCTCCCCGACTCTTGTTATCTGTATGCTCCTTGAACCCTGTAATGACAAGGCTCCATGCCTTTTTCATCACAATGAATCATGCCCTTTTCATCACAATGCTCCAAGACCCCTGTAATCACAATGCTCCATGCCCCTGTCATCACAAAGCTCAATGACTCATGTCATTAGAATGCTCCTTGGCCTTCTCCTCACAATGATCCATACCCTTGTCATCACAATGTTCCAAGAGCCATGTAATCACAATGGTCCATGCCCCTGTTCATCAGTATGTTCCATGAGATTTCTCATCACAAGGCTCCATGGTTTTCATATCACAATGCTCGAGGACCTTGTCATCACAATGCTTCAAGACTTGTCATAAAAATTCTCAATGGCCCTTGTCGTCATAATGCTCCAAGCCCTAGTCATCACAATGCTCCATTATATTTGTCATCACAATCCTCCATTACATTTGGCATCACAATGCTCCCTGCCATTGTCATCGCAATGGACCATGACCTATGTCATCACAATGCTCCCTGACACCTGTCTTTACAATACTCCATGACCTTCTCATCACAATGTTCCATGCCCTTGTCATCACAATGCTGCATGACCAGTGTCATCACAACAATCTATGAAACTTTTTAGAGCAATGCTCCATTCCCTTGTCATCACAATGCTCCATGCCCTTGTCATCACAATGCTCCATGAACCCTGTCATCACAATGCTCCGTGACTCAAGTCGTCACAATGCTTCATAACGTTTGTCATCACAATGGTCCATGCACGCGTCATCTCAATGCTCTGTGACATTTGTAACCACAATGCTCCATGAACTATTCATCACAGTGCTCGGTGACCCTTGTCATCACAATGCTCCATGTCTTTGTCAGAACAATGCCCCATGACCCTTGTCATCACAATGTGCCAAACGATTTTAATCACAACGTTCCACAACGTTGTCATTGCCATGCTCCATAAACCCTGTAATCACAATGCTCCATGCACTTCTCATCAAAATGCTTTCTCACGAGAGATATCACAGTGTTCCATCACTAGTCATCAGAATACTCCCTCACGCCTGTAAACACAATGTGCCATTACTCCTGTCATCACATTGCTACATCCCTTTATCATCACTATGTTCCATGACCCTTGACATCACAAAATTCCATAACCCCTGTCATCAAAATGCTCCATGACCATATTCATCCAAAAGCTCCTTGACCCTTGATATCACAATGTTCTATAACCCCAGTCATCAAAATAGTCCATTACACTTTTCAGCAAATTGCTGCATGA
Organism: Mesoplodon bidens; assembly: GCF_964165515.1. Classification (NCBI taxonomy): domain Eukaryota; kingdom Metazoa; phylum Chordata; class Mammalia; order Artiodactyla; family Ziphiidae; genus Mesoplodon; species Mesoplodon bidens. The sequence goes on from NW_027672207.1 coordinate 263,551, forward strand.
CCCTGTCTTCAAAAGGCTCCCTGCATTTCTCATCACAATGCACCACGCCCTTGTCATAAAAATGTTCCATGACCTTTGTCATCACAAAGCTCCATGATACTTGGCATCACAATGCTCCATGTCATTGCCATCACAATTTTCCATGAACCTTCTCATCACATTTCTCCATGCCTTTGTCATCACAAAGCTCCATGACACTTGTCATCACAATGCTCGATGCCCTTCTCATCACAATGCTCCATGCTCTTGCCATCACAATGCTCCATTACCCCTGTCATGACAATGCTCCATGACCCCTGCCATCACGATGTTCCATGGCCTTGTCATCACAACGCTCCATGACCCTTCTCATCACAATGCTCCATTACTTCTGTCATAACAATGTTCCATGACCCCTACCATCACAATGTTTCACGGCCTTGTCATCACAAGACTCCATGACCCTTGCCATCACAATGATCCAAGACCCTGGTAATCACAATGCTCCAAGCCCTTGGAATCACAAAGCTCCATGACACATGTCATCAGAATGTTCCATGCCCTTTTCATCACAGTGCTCCATGCCCTTGTCATCACAATGCTCCAAGACCCCTGTAATTACAATGCTCCGTGCCCTTTTCATCTCAATGCTCCATGAACCCTGTCATCACAATGCACCTTGCCCATCATCTTAATCCTTCATGCTATTGTCATCACAATGAAATCAAAATGCTCCATGACCTCTGTCATCATAATGCTCCAAACCCTTGTGATCACAATATTCTATAACACTTATCATCTCATCACCCCCTGACGCTCATCATCACAAATATCCATGGTCTTCTCATCACAATGCTCCATGAAATTTGTCATCACAATGCTCAAAACACTTGTCATCACAATGCTCCCTGACACTTGTTGTCTGTATGCTTCTTGAACCCTGTCATGAAAAGTTTCCATGCCTTTTTCATCACAATGATACATGCCCTTTTCATCACAATGCTCCAAGACCGCTTTAATCAAAATGCTCCAAGCCCTTGTCATCACAATGCTTCATGCACCTTTTCATCAGAATGCTCCATGAGACTTGTCATCACAAATCTCCATGTTCTTCTTATCACAATGCTCCAGGACCTTGTCATCACTATGCTCCATTCCCTTGTCATCAAAATGCTCCATGACCCCTGCCTTCACAGTACTCCATTAACATTTTCAGCCCAATGCTCCATGATCTTCTCATCACAATGCTCAATGACCAATATCATCACAATGCTCCATGACCACTGTCATCACAAACTCCATGACACCAGACAACACAATGATCCGAGACTCTTGTCATCACAATTCTCCATTCCCTAGTCATCACAATGCTCCATGACCCCTCTCATCACAATAATCATTGAACATTTTCAGCCCAATGCTCCATGACGCTTGTCATCACAATGATCCATGCCCTTGTCATCTAAATGATCCATGACCCCTGTATACACAATGCTTTGTGACGCTTGTCATCACAGTTCTCCAAGACCCCTATAATCAAAATGCTCCATGCACTTGTCATCACAAAGCTCAATGACGCATGTCATGAGAATGCTCCTTGGTCTTCTCCTCACAATGCTCCTTGCCCTTGTCATCACAATGTTCCAAGACCCCTGTAATCACAATGCTCCATGGCCCTTTTCATCAGTATGCTCCATGAGACTTGTCATCACAAGGCTCCATGGTTTTGTCATCACAATGCTCCAGGAACTTGTCATACCAATGCTTCACGACCTTGTCATGAAAATTCTCAATGGCCATTGTCATCATAATGATCCAAGCCCTAGTCATCACAAAGCTCCATGACATATGTCATCAGAATGTTCCATGGAATTCTTTTCAAAATGCTCCATGCCCTTGTCATTACCATCCTCCATGACCCATGTATCACAGTGTTCAGTGCCCTAGTCATCACAATGCTCCATGCCCACTCTCATCACAATAATCCATGAAATATTTTAGACCAATGCTCCATGCCCTTCTCATCACATTGCTCCATTACCCCTGTCGTAACAATGCTCCATGAACCGTGCCTTCACAATGATCCACGGCCTTGTCATCACAAGGCTCCATGACAATTGTCATCACAATGCTCCAAGACCCCTTTAATCACCATGCTCCATGCGCCTGTCATCACAAAGCTCCATGACGCATGTAATCAGAATGTTCCATGGACTTCTCATCACAATGCTCCATGCCCTTGTCATCACAATGCTCCAAGACCCTTGTAATCATAATGCTCCTTGCCCCATTTCATCTCAATGCTCCATGAACCCTGTCATCACAGTGCACTATGCCCATCATCATAATGCTTCAGGGTATTGTCATCACAATGACATCAAAATGCTCCATGACCTCTGTCATCACAGTGCTCCAAAACCTTGTAATCACAATGTTCCATAACACTTATCATCACAACACCCCATGACGCTCATCATCACAATTATCCATGGTCTTCTCATCACAATGCTCCATGACATTTGTCATCACAATGCTCAATACACTTGTCATCACAATGCTCCCTGACACTTGTCGTCAGTGTGCTCCTTGAAACCTGTCATGACAAGGCTCCTTGCCTTTTTCATCACAATGATTCAGGCCGTTTGCATGATAATGCTCCAAGACCCTGTAATCAAAATGCTCGATGCCCTTGTCATCACAAAGCTCCATGACTCATGTCATCAGAATGCTCCATGGCCTTCTCATCACAATGCTCCATGCCCTTGTCATCACAATGCTCCAAGACCCCTGTAATCACAATGTTCCATGCCCCTTTTCATCTCAATGCTCCGTGGACCATGTCATCACAATGCATCATGCCCATCATAATAAACCTTCCGGCTATTGTCAGCACAATGAAATCAAAATTCTTCATGACCTCTGTCATCACAGTGCTCCATGACCTCTGTCATCACAAAACTCCATGAACATTTTCAGCCGAATGCTCCATGACATTTGTCATTACAATGATCCATTCCCTTGTCATCCCAATGCTCCATGACACCTGTATTCACAATGCTCTGTGACGCTTGTCATCACAGTGCTCCATGACACCTGTCATCGCAATGCTCCATGCCTTTGTCAGCAAAATGCTACATGATATTGTCATTGCAATGCTCTGTGTGCTTGTCATCACAATACTACATTACCATTGTCATCACAATCCTCCATGAAACTTTGGATCACATTGCTTCATGCCCTTGTCATCACAATGCTCCATGCTCCTTGAAATCAAAATGATCCATGACCTCTGTCATAGCAATGCTCTAAACCCTTGTGATCACAATGTTCCATAACACTTGTCATCACAACGCTCCATGATGCCTTTCATCAGAATACTCCATGCCCTTTTTATCACAACGCTCCATGACTTTTGTCATCACAATTCTCAATACACTTGTCATCAAAATGCTTCTTGACAATTGTCGTCAGAATGCTCCTTGAACCCTCTCACGAAAAGGCTCCATGGGTTTTCATCACAATGCCCCATGCCGTTTTCATCACAATGCAACATGCTATTGTTATCAAAATACTCCACAAGCTTGTCATCAGAAAGCTTCATGACCCTTGTCATCACAATTCTCCATGCACTTGTCAGCACAATGCTCCCTGACCCTTGTCATCACAATGCTCCAAGCCATTGTAATCACAATGCTCCATTATATTTGTCATCACAATCCTCCATGACATTTGGCCTCACAATGCTCCCTGCCATTGTCATCGCAATGGATCATGACATATGTCATCACAATGCTCCCTGACACCTGTCTTCACAATACTCCATGACCTTCTCATCACAATGCTCCATGACCTTGTCATCACAATGCACCATGTCCACTGTCATCACAATAATCTGTGAAATTTGTCAGACCAGTGATCCATGCCCCTCTCATCACAGTTCTCCAAGCCCTTGTCATCACAATGCTACATGACTCCTGTCATCACAATGCTCCCTGACTCCTGTCATCAAAATGCTTCATAACATTTGTCATCACAATGGTCCATGCCCGCATCATCAAAAGGCTCTGTGACCTTTGTAACCACAATGCTCCATGAACTTTTCATCACAATTCTCCGTGACCCTTGTCATCACAATGCTCCATGCCTTTGCCAGAAAAATGCTCCATGACCCTTGTCATCACAATGTGTCACGCACTTTTCATCACAACGGTCCACAAATTTGTCATCGCAATGCTCAATAAAACTTGAAATCACAATGCTCCATACCTTTCTCATCAAAATGCTCCATTATCGCTGTAATAACATTGCTCCATGACCCCTGCCATCACAATGTTCCACGGCCTTGTCATCACAAGGCTCCATGACACTTGTCATCACAATGCTCAAGACCCCTGTAATCAGAGTGCTCCATGCCCTTGTCATCACAAAGCTCCATGACACATGTCACCAGAAGGTTCCATGGACTTCTCATCAACAGGATCCATGCCCATGTCATCACAATGCTCCAAGTCCCCTGTAATCACAATGCTCCATGCCTCTTTTAATCTCAATGCTCCATGAACCCTGTCATCACAATGCATCATGCCCTTCATCATAATGCTTCCGGCTATTGTCAGCACAATTAAATCAAAATTCTCCATGACCTCTGTCATCACAATGCTCCATGACTCCTGTCATCACAATACTCCATGAAAATTTTCAGCCAAGTGCTCCATGACGCTTGTCATCACAATGATCCATGACCTTATCATCCCAATGCTCCATGAGCCCTGTATTCACAATGCTCCGTGACGCTTGTCATCACTGTGCTCCATGACACCTATCATCACAATGCTCCATGCCTTTGTCAACAAAATGCCTCATGACCTTGTCATTACAATGCTCTATGTGCTTGTCATCACGACACTGCATTTCCATTGTCATCACAATCCTCCAAGAATCTTGGGATCACATTGCTTCATGCACTTGTCATCACAATGCTCCCTGCCCTTCTCATCACAATGCACAACGCCCTTCTCATCAAAATGCTCCATGACATTGTCATCACAAAGATCCATAAACGCTCTCATCACATTGCTCCATGCCCTTGTCATCAAAAAGCTCCATGACGCATATCATCAGAAAGTTCCATGGCCTTCTCATCACAATGCTCTTTGTCCTTGCCATCACAATGTTCCATTACCCCTGTCATCACAATGCTCCATGACCCATGACATCACGATGTTCCATGGCCTTTTCATCACAAGGCTCCATGACCCTTCTCATCACAATGGTCCAAGACCTCTAAAATCACAATACTCCATGCCCCTTTTCATCTCAATAATCCATGAACCCTCTCATCACAATTTACCATACCCATCATCATAATGCTTCATGCTATTGTCATCACAATGACATCAAAATGCTCCATGAGCTCTGTCATAACCATGATCCAAACCCTTGTGATCACAATATTCCATAACACTTGTCATCACAATGCCCCATGACGCCCGTCATCACAATTATCCATGGTCTGCTCATCACAATGCTCCATGACACATGTCATCACCATGCGCCATGCGCTTGTCTTCACAGCGCTCCACAAACTTGTCATCACAATGCTCCATAAACCTTGTCATCACAAAGCTCCTTGCACTTCTCATCAAAATGCTCTCTCACCACTGATATAACAATGATACATCACTATTCATCACAATACTCCCTCACAACTGTCATCACAATGTTCCATGATTCCTGTCATCACAGTGCTACTTGCAATTATTATCACAATGTTCGATGACCACTGACATCACAATGTTCCATAACCCCTGTCATCAAAATGCCCCATGACCATTTTCATCAAATTGATCCATGACCCCTGACATCACAATGTTCCATAACCCCTGTCATCAAAATGCTTCATGACACTTTTCATCAAATTGCTCCATGACCCTGTCATCACAATGCTCCCTGCCCTTCTCATCAGAATGCACATCGCCCTTGTTATCAAAATGCTCCATGTCCTTTTCAACACAAAGATCCATGACCCTTGGCATCACAATGCTCCATGTCTTTGTCATCACAATGCTCCATGAAAGCTCTCATCACATTGCTCCATGCTCGTGTCATCACAAAGCTCCATGACGCATGTCATCAGAATGCTCCATCCCTTCTCCTCACAATGCTCCATGACCCCTGCCATCACGATGTTCCATGGACTTGTCATCACAAGGCTCCATGACACTCCTCATCACAATTCTCCATGACTTTTGTCATCACAATGCTCAGTACACTTGTCATCAAAATTCTCCCTGACACTTGTTGTCAGTATGCTCTTTGAACCCTGTCATGACAAGGCTCCATGCGTTTTTCATCACAATAATCCATGCCGTTTGCATGATAATGCTCCAATACCCCTGTAATCAAAATGCTCCATCCCCTTGTTATCACAAACCTCCATGACTCATGTCATCAGAATGCTCCATGGCCTTCTCATCACAATGCTCCATGCCCTTGTCATCACAATGCTCCAAGACCCCTTTAATCACAGTGCTCCATGCCCCATTTCATCCCAAGGATCCATGAACCCTCTCATCAAATTGCACCATGCCCATCATCATAATGCTTCATGCTATTGTCATCACAATGAAATCAAAATGCTCTATGACCTTTGTCATAACAATGCTCCAAACCCATGTGATCCCGATATTCCATAAAATTTGTCCTCACAATGCCCATGACGTTCGTCATCACAATTATCCATGGTCTTCTCATGACAATGCTCCATGACCTTTGTCATCACAATGCTCAATACACTTGTCATCAAAATGCTCCCTGACCCTTGTTGTCTGTATGCTCCTTGAACCCTGTCATGACAATACTCCATACCGTTTTCATCACAAAGATCCTTTCCCTTTTAATCACAATGCTCCAAGACCACTGTAATCACACTGCTCCATGCCCTTGTCATCACAACGCTCCATGACGCATGTCATCAGAATGCTCCATGGCCTTCTCATCACAATGATCCATGCCCTTGCCATCACAATGCTCCATTACCGCTGTCATTACAATGCTCCTTGACCCCTGCCATCACGATGTTCAATGGACTTGTCATAACAAGGCTCCATGACCCTTCTCATCACAATGCTCCAAGACCCCTGTAATCACAGTGCTCCATGCCCCTTTTAATCAGTATGCTCCATGAGACTTGTCATTACGAGGCTCCATAATTTTCTCATCACAAAGCTCCAGGACCTTGTCATCACAATGCTTCATGCCCTTGTCATAAAAATTCTCAGTGGCCATTCTCTTCATAATGCTGCAAGCCCTAGTCATCACAATGCTCCATTATATTTGTCATCACAATCCTCCATTACATTTGGCATCACAATGCTCCCTGCCAATGTCATCGCAATGGACCATGACATATGTCATCACAGTGCTCCCTGACAGCTGTCTTCACAACACTCCATGACCTTCTCATCACAATGCTCCATGCCCTTGTCATCACAATGCACCATGCCCACTCTCATCACAATACTCTATGAAACTTGTCAGACCAATGTTTCATGCCCCTGTCATCACAATGCTCCATGCCCTAGTCATCACAATGCTCCATGACCCCTGTCATCACAATGCTCCGTGACTCCATTCATCACAATGCTGCATAACTTTTGCCATCACAATGGTGCATGCCCGTGTCATCACAAGGCTCTGTGACATTTGTAACCACAATGGTCCATGAACTTTTCATCACAAAGCTCCATGACAATTGTCATCACAATGCTCCATGCCTTTGGCAGAAAAATATTCAATGTCCCTTGTCATCACAATGTGCCAGGCGCTTTTCCTAACAACGGTCCACAAACTTTTCATTGCAATGCTACATAAACCTTGTAATCACAATGCTCCATGCATTTCTCATTAAAATGCTCTCTCACAAGAGATATCACAGGGTTACATCACTAGTCGTCACAATACTCCCTCACCCCTGTAATCACAATATTCCATGACCCCTGTCATCACAGTGCTTCATCCCCATATAATCACAATGTTCCATGACCCGTGACATCACAATGTTCCATAACCCCTGTCATCAAAATGCTCCATGATCCTTTTCATCCCAAAGCTCCATGACCCCTGACAACACAATGTTCTATAACCCCTGTCTTCAAAATGTTAAATTACACTTTTCATCAAATTCCTGCATAACATTGTCACCAAAATACTCCCTGCCCTTCTCATCACAATGCACCACACCCTTGTCATCAAAATGCTCCATGACCTTTGTCATCAGAAAGCTCCATGACCCTTGGCATCACAATGCTCCATGTTATTGTCATCACAAAGCTCCATGACACTTGTCATCACAATGCTCGATGCCCTTCTCATCACAATGCTCCATGTCCTTGTCATTACAAACCTCATTGACTCATGTATCACAGTGTTCCGTGACCTTGTCATCACAATGCTCCATGCCCACTCTCATCACAGTAATCCATGAAACATTTCAGACCAATGTTCCATGTCCTTCTCATCACAATGCTCCATTACCCCTGTCATAACAATGCTAGATGACTCCTGCCATCACAATGTTCCACGACCTTGTCATTCACAAGGGTCCATGACACATGTAATCTCAATGCTCCAAGACCCCTGTAATCAAAATTCTCCATGCCCTTGTCATTACAAAGATCCATGACACATGACATCAGAATGTTCCATGCCCTTGTCATCACAACGCTCCTTGCCCTTCTCATCACAATGCTCCAAGACCCTTGTAATCACAATGCTCCATGCCCCTTTTCATCTCAATGCTCCATGAACCCTGTCAACACAATGCACCATGCCTATCATCATAATGCTTCAGGCTGTTGTCATCACAATGAAATCAAAATGCTCGATGACCTCTGTCATCACAATGCTCCACACTCTTTTGATCACAATGTTCCATAACACTTATCATCACAACACCCCATAACGCCCATCATCACAATTATCCATGATCTTCTCATCACTATGCTCCATAACCCTTGTCATCACAATGCTCTATAAACTTGTCATCACAATGCTCCCTGACACTTGTCGTCAGTATGCTCCTTGAACCCTATCATGAAAAGGCTCCATGCCCTTTTCATCACAATTCTCCAAGATCCCAGTAATCGCAGTGTTCCAAGCACTTGTCATCACAAAGCTCCATGACACATGTCATCAGAATACTTCATGGCCTCCTCACAATGCTCCATGCCCTTGTCATAACAATGTTCCAAGACTCCTGTAATCACAATGCTCCATGCCCCTTTTCATCAGAATGCTCAATGAGACTTGTCATCACAAGTCTCCATGGTCTTCTATTCACAATGCTACATTTCATTGTCATCACAATGTTCCATGACCCCTGTAATCACAATACTCCATGAACATTTTCAGCCCAATGCTCCATGACCTTCTCATCACAATGCTCCATGACCAATATCATCACAATGCTCCATGACCACTGTCATCACAACACACCATGACCGCTGAAAACAGAGTTATACGGGTCTCTTGTCATCACAATGCTCAATTACCTACTCAACACAATGCTCCATGATCCCTGTCATAACTATACTCCATGAACATTTTAAGCCCAATGCTCCATGACGCTTATCATCACAATGATCCATGCACTTGTCATCCCAATGCTCCATGACCCCTGTATTCACAATGCTCAGTGACGCATGTCACCAAAGTGCTCCATGACACTTGTCATCACAGTGCTCCATGCATTTGTCAGCAAAATGCTACATGACCTTGTCATTACAATGCTCTATGCGCTTGTCATCACAAAACTGCATTACCATTGTCATCACAATCCTCCATGAACATTGGAATCATATTGCTTCATGCCCTTGTCATCACAATGCTCCATGCCCCTTGAAATCAAAATGATCCATGACTCTGTCATCACAATGCTCCAAAAGCTTGTGATCACAATGTTCCATAACACTTGTCATCACAATGCTCCCTGACACTTGTCGTCAGAATGCTCCTTGATCCCTGTCACTAAAAGGCTCCATGCCTTTTTCATCACAAAGCCCCATGCCATTTTCATCAAAGTGCTCCATGCCATTGTCATCAAAATACTCCACAATTTTGTCATCCAAATGCTCCATGACCCGTGTCATCACAATTCTCCATGCACTTGCCAGCCCAATGCACCCTGACCCTTGTCATCACAATGCTCCAAGCCATTGTCATCACAAAGCTTCATTACATTTGTCATCAGAATCCTCCATGACACTTGGCATCACAATGTTCCATGCCCTTGTCATCACAATGGGCCATTACATATGTCATCACAATGCTCCCTGATATCAGTCTTCACAATACTGCATGACCTGTTCTTCACAATGCTCCATGCCCTTGTCATCACAATGCGCCATTCCAACTGTCATTGCAATAATCCATGAAACTTATTAGACCAATGCTCCATGCCGTTTTCATCACAATGTTCCATGCCCTTGTTATCACAATGCTCAATGACCCATGTCATCACAATGCTCCGTGAGTCCAGTCACCAAAATGCTTCATGACCTTTGTCATCACAATGGTCCATGCCCTCGTCATCAACAGTCTCTGTGACCTTTTTAACCTCAAGGCTCCATGATATTTTCATCATAATGCTCTTTTACACTTGTCATCACAATACTCTCTGCCTTTCTCAGCACAATGCTCCATGACCGTTGTCATTACAATGCTCCATGCGCTTCACAGCACAATGCTCCATGACACATGTCATCAAAGTGCACCATGCGCTTGCCATCACAGTGCTCCACAATCTTGTCATCACAATACTCCATTAACCTTGTCATCACAATGCTCCATGCACTTCTCATCAATATGCTCTCTCACCAATGATATCACAATGTTACATCTCTATTCATCGGAATACTCCCCCACCCCTGTCATCACAATATTCCATGACTCCTGTCATCACAATGCTACATGCACTTATCATCACAATGTTTGATGACATATGACATCACAATGTTCCATAAGGCCTGTCATCAAAATGCTCTATGCTCCTTTTCATCAAAATGCTCCATGTCCCCTGACATCACAATGCTCCATAGCCCTTGTCATTACAGTGCTCCATGACGCTCGTCATCACAATTTTCCATGGTCTTCTCATCACAGTGCACCACGGTCTTGCCATCACAATGCTCCATGCTTTGGTCATCACAGTGCTCCATGTCCGTTGTCATCACAATTCTCCACGTCCTTGTCATCCCAATGCTCCATGACAGTTTTCATCACAGTGCTCCATGTCCCTTGTCATCACAATTCTCCATGCACATGTCATCGCAATGCCCCATGACCCCTGTCATAGCAATCTCCATTCCTGTGTCACCACATTGCTTCACGACCATTTCATCAAAATTCTCAATGGCCGTTGTCATCACAATGCTCCTTGACCCTTGTCATCACAATGCTCCAAGCCTTTGTCATCACAATGCTCCAATCCCTTTCTCTTCACAATCCTCCAAATCATTTGACATCACAATGCTCCATACCATTTTCATCACAATGGAACATGAAATATGTCATCACAATGCTCCCTGACACCTGTCTTCACAATACTCCATGCCCTTGTCATCACAATGTGCCATGCCCACAGTCAACACAATTGTCCATGAAACTTGTCAGACCAATGCTCCATGCCCCTGTCATCACAATGCTGCATGCCCTTGTCATCACAATGCTCCATGACACCAGTTCTCACAGTGCTCCGTGACTCCAGTCATCACAAAACTTCATGACCTGTGTCATCCCAATGATCCATGCCCTCATCATCACAAGGCTCTGTGAACTTTGTCACCACAATGCACCATGAACTTTTCATCACAATGCTCCGTGACACTTGTTATCACAATGCTCCGTCCCTTTGTCAACTCAGTGCTCCATGACCCTTGTCATCACAATGTTCCATGCGCTTGTCAGCGCAGTGCTCCATGACCCATGTCATCACAATGCTCCATAAAACTTGTCATCACAATGTTCCTTGCACGTCTTATCAAAATGCTCTCTCACCACTGATATCAAAATGCTCCCTCACTAGTCATCACAATACACCCACTCTCCTGTCATCACAATGGTCCATAAACCCTGTCATGAAAATGTTCCATGACCCCTGACATCAAAATGTTTCATAACACCTGTCATCAAAATGTTCCTTGACCATTTTCATCAAATTGCTCCATGACCCTGTCATCACAATGCTCCCTGCCCTTATCATCACAATGCACAACGCCCTTGTCATCAAAATGCTCCATGACTTTGTCATCACAAAGAACCATGACCCTTGGCATCACAATGCTCCATGTCATTGTCATCACAATGCTCCATGATCGTTCTCATCACATTGCTCCATGCCCTTGTCGTCACAAATCTCCATGACGCATGTCATCAGAATGCTCCATGGCCTTCTCATCACAGTGCTCCATGCCCTTGCCATCACAATGCTCCATTACACCTGTCATCACAAAGCTCCATGACCCCTGTAATCACAATGCTCCATGCCCCTTTTCATTTCAATTCTCCATGAGCCCTGTCATCAAAATGCACCATGCCCACCATCATAATGCTTCATGCTATTGTCATCACAATGAAATCATAATGCTCCAAGACCTCTCTCATCACAATGCTCCAAATCCTTGTGATCAAAATGTTCCATAACACTTATCATCACAACGCCCAATGACGCTCGTCATCACAATTATCCATGTTCTTCTCATTACAATGCTCCATGACTTTTGTCACCACAATGCTCAATACCCTTGTCATCACAATGATCCCTGACACTTGTCGTCAGTATGCTCCTTGAACCATGTGATGACAAGGCTCCATAGCCTTCTCATCCCAATGCTCCATGCCCTTGTCATCACAGTGCTCCACAACCCCTGTAATCACAATGCTCCATGCCCCTTTTCATCAGAATGTTCCATGAGACATATCATCACAAGGCTCCACGGTCTTCTCCTCACAATGCTCCAGTACCTTGTCATCTCAATGCTCCATGACACCTGTCATCACTATACTCCATGAACATTTTCAGCCCAATGCTCCATGACCTTCTCATCACAATGCTCCATGAACCCTGTCATCACAACGCTCCATGTCCCTTGTCATCACAATACTCCATGAATATTTTCATCCCAATGCTCCATGACCCTTGTCATCACAATGATCCATGCCCTTGTCATCCCAATGCTCCATGACCCCTGTATTCACAATGCTCCGTGATGCTTGTCATCACAGTGTTCCATGACACCTGTCATCACAATGCTCCATGCCTTTGTCAGCAAAATGCTACATGACCTTGTCATTACAATGCTCTATGCACTTGTCATCACAATACTCCATTACCATTGTCATCACAATCCTCCATGAACCCTGGGATCACATTGTTTCATGCCCTTGTCATCACAGTGCTCCATGCTCCTTGAAATCAAAATGATCCATGACCTCTGTCATCACAAAGCTCCATGAATATTTTCAGCCCAATGCTCCATGACTTTCTCATCGCAATGCTCCATAACCAATATCATCACAATGCTCCATGACCACTGTCATCACAACACTCCATGACACCTGACAACACAGTGATCCGGGACTCTTGTCATCACAATGCCCCATTACCTAGTCATCACAATGCTCCATGACACCTGTCATCACAATATTCCATGAATATATTCAGCCCAAACTCCATGACCCTTGTCATCAAAATGATCCATGCCCTAGTCATCCCAATGCTCCATGACCTCTGTATTCACAATGGTCTGTGACACTTGTCATCACAGTGCTCCATGACACCTGTCATCGCAATGCTCCATGCCTTTGTCGGCAAAATGCTACATGCCCTTGTCATTGCAATGCTCCATGACCACTGTCATCTCAATACTCCATGAATATTTTCAGCCAAATGCTCCATCACCTTATCATCACAATGCTCCATGACCAATATCATCACTATTCTCCATTACGACAGTCATCACAACAGTCCATGACACCTGACAACACAATGATCAGGGACTCTTGTCATCCCAAATCTCCAGTCCCTTGACATCATAATGCTCCATGACCCCTGTCTTCACAATACTCCATGAACATTTTCAGCCCAATGCTCCATGACCCCTGCCATCACAATGTTCAACGGCCTTGTCATCACAAGGCTACATGACACTTGTCATCACAATTCTTAAGACACCTGTAATAACATTGTCCCATGCCCTTGTCAACCCAATGCTCCATGACCCCTGTATTCACAATGCTCCATGAGCTTGTCATCACAGTGATCCGTGACACCTGTGATCACAATGTTCCAGGCCTTTGTCAGCAAAATGCTATATGCCCTTGTCATTACAATGCTCTATGTGCTTATCATCAAAATACTCCATTACAGTTGTCATCACAATCCTCCATGAACCATGGGATCACATTGATTCATGCCCTTGTCATCACAATGCTCCATGCTCCTTGAAATTAAAATGATCCGTCACCTCTGTCATCACAATGCTCCAATCACTTGTGATCACAATGTTCCATGGCCTTTGTCATCACAATTCTCAATACACTTGTCATCACAATGCTCCCTGACACTTGTCGTCAGAATGCTCCTTGAACCCTGTCACAAAAAGGCTCCATGCCTTTTTCATCACAATGCCCCATGACGTTTTCATCACAATGCTCTATGCCATTGTCATCAAAATACGCCACAAGCATTTCATCAGAATGTTCCATGACCCTTGTCATCAAAAATCTACATGCACATGTCAGCACAATGATCCCTGACCCTCGTCATCACAATGCCCCTAGCCATTGTCATGACAATGCTACATTACCTTTGTCATCAGAATCCTGCATGACACATGGCATCACAATGCTCCATGCTATTGTCATCACAATGGGCCATAACATATGTCATCACAATGCTCCCTGACACCTCTCTTCACAATATTGCATGACCTGGTCATCACAATGCTCCATGCCCTTGTCATCACAATGCGTCATTCAAACTGTCATCGCAATAATCCATGAAACTTATTAGACAATGTTCCATGCACTTGTTATCACAATACTCCATGACCCTGTCATCACAATGCTACGTGACTCCAGTCATCACAATGCTTCATGACCTTTGTCATCACAATGGTCCATGCCCTCGTCATCAACAGTCTCTGTGACAATTTTAACCACAATGCTCCATGCGCTTGTCATCGCAATGCTCCAGGCGCTTCTCAGCACAATGCTCCATGACACATGTAATCACAATGCACCATGCGCTTGTCATCACAGTGTTCCAAAATCTTGTCATCACAATGCTCCATAAGACTTATCATCACAATTCTCCATGCACTTCTCATCAAAATGCTCTGTCACCAATGATATCACAGTGCTACATCTATATTTGTCACAATACTCCCTCAACCATGTCATCACAATATTCCATGACCCCTGTCATCACAATGCTACATGCACATATCATCACAAAGTTCGATGACCCCTGACATCACAATGTTCCATACCACCTGCCATCAAAATGCTCCATGACGCTTTTCATCAAAAAGCTCCATGACCCCTGGCATCACAATGTTCCATAACACCTGTCATCAAATTGTTCCATGACACTTTTCATCAAATTGCTCCATGACCCTGTCATCACAATGCTCCCTGCCCTTCTCATCACAAAGCTCAACGACCTGGCCATCAAAATGCTCCATGACCTTTGTCTTCACAAAGATCCATGACCCTTGTCATCACAATGGTCCATATCATTGTCATCACAATGTTCCATGAACACTCTCATCACATTGCTCCATGCCTTTGTCATCACAAAGCTCCATGACAAGTCATCGGAATGCTCCACGGCCTTCCCATAACAGTGCTCCATTACACCTGTCATAAGAATGCTCAATGACCCCTGTCATCACAATTTTCCATGGCCTTGTCATCACAAGGCCCCATGACCCTTCTCATCACAATGCTCCAAGACCCATGTTATCACACTGCTCCATGCCCCTTTTCATCTAAATGATCCATGAATCCAGTCATCACAATGTTCCAAACCCTTGTGATCACAATATTCCATAACTCTTGTCATCAAAATGCCGCATGATGATCGTCATCACAGTTATCCATGGTTTTCTCATCACAATGCTCCATGATCTTTGTCATCACAGTGCTCAATACACTTGTCATCAAAATGCTCCCTGACACTTGTTGTCTGTATGCTCCTTGAACCCTGTAATGACAAGGCTCCATGCCTTTTTCATCACAATGATCCATGTCTTTTTCATCACAATGGTCTAAGACCCTTGTAATCATAATTCTCCATGCCCTTGTCATCACAAATCTCAATGAAGCATATCATTAGAAAGCTGCTTGGCCTTCTCCTCACAATGCTCCATGCCCTTGTCATCACAATGTTCCAAGAACCCTGAAATCACAATGCTCCGTGCCCCTTCTCATCAGTATGCTCCATGAGATTTGTCATCACAAGTCTCCATGGTTGTCTCATGACAATGCTCCAGGACCTTGTCATCACAATGCTTCACGACCTTGTCATGAAAATTACCAATGGCCCTTGTCATCATAATGCTTGTAGCCCTAGTCATCACAATGCTCCATTATATTTGTCATGACAATCCTCCATTACATTTGGCATCACAATGTTCCCTGTCATTGTCATCGCAATGGACCATGACATATGTCATCACAATGCTCCCTGACACCTTTCTTCAAATACTCCATGACATTCTCATCACAATGCTCCATGCCCTTGTCATCACAATGCTCCATGACCTTGTAATCACAATGATCCATGCCCTTGTTATCACAATGCTCCATGACCCCTATCATCACAATGATCCTTGACTCCAGTCATCAAAATGCTTCATGACCTTTGTCATCACAGTGGTCCATGCCCTAGTCATCAACAGTCTCTGTGACGATTTTAACCACAATGCTCCATGAAATTTTCATCACAATGCTCTTTGACCTTTGTCGTCACAATGCTCTATGCCTTTCTCAGCACAATGCTCCATGACCCTTGTCATCACAATGCTCCATGCGCTTGTCAGCACAATGCTCCATGACACATGTAATCACAATGCGCCATGTGCTTGTCATCAGAGTGCTCCACAATCTTGTCATCACAATGCTCCATACACCTTGTCATCACAATGCTCAGTGCAATTCTCATCAAAATGCCCTCTCACCACTCATATCACAATGTTACATCACTATTCATCACAATACTCCCTCACCACTGTTGTCACAATGTTCCGTGACTCCTGTCATCTCAATGGTACATGCACTTATCATCACAATGTTCGTTGACCCCTGACATCACAATGTTCCATAACCACTGTCATCAAAATGCTCCAAAACCCTTTTCATCAAAATGCTCCATGACCCCTGACATCACAATGTTCCATAACACCTGTCATCAAAATGTTCCATGACACTTTTCATCAAATTGCTCCATCACCTTGTCATCACAATGCTCCCTGCCCTTCTCATGACAATGCACAACGCCTTTGTCATCAAAATGCTCCATGACTTTTGTCATCACAAAGAACCTTGACCCTTGGCATCACAATGCTCAATGTCATTGTCACCACAATGCTCCATGAATGCTCTTATCACATTGCTCAATGCCCTTGTCATCACAAAGCTCCATGACACATGTCATCAGAATGCTCCATGGCCTTCTCAACACAGTCCTCCATTACACCTGTCTTAAGAATGCTCCATGACCCCTGCCATTACGATGTTCCATGGACTTGTCATCACAAGGCCGCATGACCCTTCTCATCACAATGCTCCAAAACCCATGTTATCAAAGTGTTTCATGCCCCTTTTCATCTAAATGATCCATGAACCCTGTCATCACAATGTTGCAAACCCTTGTGATCACAATATTCCATAACTCTTGTCATCACAATGCCCCATGACGATCGTCAACAATTATCCATGGTCTTCACATCACAATGCTCCATGATCTTTGTCATCACAATGCTCAATACACTTGTCATCAAAATGCTCCCTGACACTTGTTGTCTGTATGCTCCTTGAACCCTGTCATGACAAGGATCCATGCCTTTTTCATCACAATGATTCATGCCTTTTTCATCACAATGCTCTAAGAGCACTGTAATCATAATTCGCCATGCCCTTGTCATCACAAAGCTCAATGACACATATCATTAGAATGCTCCTTGGACTTCACCTCACAATGCTCCATGCCCTTGTCATCCCAATGCTCCATGACCCCTGTATTCACAATGCTCTGTGACGCTTGTCATCACAGTGCTCCATGACACCTGTCATCACAATGCTCCATGCCTTTGTCAGCATAATGCTACATGACCTTGTCATTACAATGCTCTATGCACTTGTCATCACAATACTCCAATACTATTTTCATCACAATCCTCCATGAACCATGGGTTCACATTGCTTCATGCCCTTGTCATCAGAATGCTCCATGCTCCTTAAAATCAAAATGATCCATGACATCTCTCATCACAATTCTCCAAACTCTTGTGATCACAGTATTCCATAACACTTGTCATCACAACGCTGCATGCTGCCTGTCATCAAAATACTCCATGCTCTTGTCATCACAATGCTCCATGACCTTTGTCATCACAATGCTCCAAACCATTGTCATCACAATGCTCTATTTCCATTGTCATCAGAATCCTCCATGAAACTTGGCATCACAATGCTCCATGCCATTGTTGTCATCGGGCCATTACATATGTCATCACAATGCTCCCTGACACTTGTCGTCAAAATGCTCATTGAACCCTGTCAGGAAAAGGCTCCATGCCTTTTTCAACACAATGCCCCATGCCTTTTTCATCACAATGCCCCATGCCATTTTCATCACAATGCCCCATGCCATTGTCATCAAAACACACCACAAGCTTGTCATCAGAATGCTCCATGACCCTTGTCATCACAATTCCCCATGCAATTGTCAGCACAATGCTCCCTGACCCTTGTCATCACAATGCTCCAATCTATTGTCATCACAATACTCCATTACCATTTTCATCAGAATCCTCCATTAAACTTGGCATCACAATGCTCCATGCCATTGTTGTCATCGGGACATTACATATGTCATCACAATGCTCCCTGACAACTGCCTTCACAATAATGCATGACCTGGTCATCACAATTATCCATGCCCTTGTGATCACAATGCGCCTTTCCAAATGTCATCGCTATAATCCATGAAATTATTAGACCAATGCTCCATGCACTATTAATCTCAATGCTCCATGCCCTTGTTATCACAATGCTTCATGACCCCTGTCATCACAATGCTCCGTGACTGCAGTCATCACAATGCTTCATGACCTTTGTCATCACAATGGTCCATGTGCTCGTCATCAACAGTCTCTGTGTCCTTTTTAATCACAGTGCTCCATGAACTTTTCATCACAATGCTCTTTGACCCTTGTCATCACAATGCTCTATGTATTTCTCAGCACAATGCTCCATGCCTTTGTCAGAAAAATGCTCCATGACCCTTGTCATCACAGTGTGCAACACGCTTTTCATTACAACGGTCCACAAATTTGTCATCGCAGTGCTCCATAAACCTTGTAATCACAATGATCCATGCCCTTTTCATCACAATGCTCCATTACACCTGTAATAACAATGCACCATGACCCCTGCCATCAAAATGCTCCATGGCCTTGTCAACACATGGCTCGATGACACTTCTCATCACAATGCTCCAAACACTTGTGATCACAGGGTTCCATAACTCTTGTCATCACAACGCTCCATGATGCCTGTCATCAAAGTACTCCATGCCCTTTTCATCACAATGCTCCATGACCATTGTCATCACAATTCTCAATACACTTGTCATCACAATGCTCCCTGACACTTGTCATCAGAATGCTCCTTGACCCCTGTCAGGAAAAGGCTCCATGCCTTTTTCATCACAATGCCCCATGCCATTTTCATCACAATGCTCCATGCCATTGTCATCAAAATACTCCACAAGCTTGTCTTCAGAATGCTCCATGACCCTTGTCATCACAATTCTCCATGCACTTATCAGCACAATGCTCCCTGACCTTTGTCACCACAATGCTCCAAGCTATTGTCATCAAAATGCTCCATTACCTTTGTCATCAGATTCCTCCTTGACACTTGGCATCACAATGCTCCATGCCATTGTCATCACAATGGGCCATTTCATATGTTATCACAATACTCCCTGACACCTGTGTTCACAATACTGCATGACCTGGTCATCACAATGCTCCATGACCTTGTCATCACAATGCGCCATTCCAACTGTCATTGCAATAATCCATGAAACATATTAGGCCAATGTTCCATGCCCTTGTCATCACAATGCTCCATGCCCTTGTTATCACAATGCTCCATGACCCCTGTCATCACAATGCTCCGTGACTCCAGTCATCACAGTGCTTCACGACGTTTGCATCACAATGTTCCATGCCCTCGTCATCAACAGTCTCTGTGACCATTTTAACCACAATGCTCCATGAACATTTCATCACAATGCTCTTTGACCCTTGTTATCACAATGCACTATGCCTTTCTCAGCACAATGCTCCATAACCCTTGTCAGCACAATGCTCCGTGACACATGTCATCACAATGCACCATGCGCTTGTCATCACAGTGCTCCACAATCTTGTCATCACAATGCTCCATAAAATTTGACATCACATTGCTCTATGCACTTCTCATCAAAATGCTCTCTCACCACTGATATCACAATGCTACCTGCATATATCATCACAATGTTCGATGACCCCTGAGATCACAATGTTCCATAACAGCTGTCATCAAAATGTTCCATGACACTTTTCATCAAATTGCTCCATGACCCTGTAATCACAATGCTGCCTGACCTTCTCATCAAAATGCACATCACCCTTGCCATCAGAATGCTCCATGACCTTTGTCATCAGAAAGTTCCTTGACCCTGGCATCACAGAGCTCCATGTCATTGTCATCACAATGCTCCATGAACACTCTCATCACATTGTTCCATGCCCTTGTCTTCACAAAGCTCCATGACACATGTCATCAGAATGCCTCATGGACTTCTCATCACAAGGCTCCATGACCCTTCTCATCACAATGCTCCATGCCCCATTTAATCTCAATGATCCATGAACCGTGTCATCACTATGCACCATGCCCATCATCATAATGCTTCAGGCTATTGTCATCACAATGAAATCAAAATGCTCCATGACCTCTGTCATAACAATGCTCCAAACCCTTGTGATCACAATATAGTATAACACTTGTCATCACAATGTCCCTTGACGCTCGTCATCACAGTTATCCATGGTCTTCTCATGACAGTGCTCCATTTCCTTTGTCATCACAATGCTCAATACACTTGTCATCAAAATGCTCCCTGACACTTTTTGTCTGTATGCTCCTTGAACCATCTCTTGACCAGGCTCCATGCCTTTTTCATCACAATGATCCATGTCCTTTTCATCACAATGCTCCAAAACACATGTAATCACAATGCCCCATGCCCTTGTCATCACAATGTTGCAAGAGCTCTGTAATCACAGTGCTCCATGCCACTTTTCATCATTATGCTCCATGAGACTTGTCATCTCAAGGCTCCATGGTTTTCTCATCACAGTGCTCCAGGACCTTGTCATCACAATGCTTCACGACATTGTCATGAAAATTCTCAATGGCCCTTGTCATCATAATGCTCCAAGCCCTAGTCATCACAATGTTCCACTATATTTGTCATCACAATCCTCCATTACATTTGGCACCACAATTCTCCATGCCATTGTCATCACAATGGACCATGACATATGTCATCACAATGCTCCCTGACACCTGTCTTCACAGTATTCGATGAACTTCTCATCACAATGCTCCATGCCCTTGTCATCAAAGTGCTCCATGACCCCTGTCATCACAATACTCCATGAACATTTTCAGCCCAATGCTCCATGACCTTCTCATCACAATGCTCCATGACCAATATGATCACAATGCTCCATGACCACTGTCATCACAACACTCAATGACACCTGACAATACAATAATCCTGGACTCTTGTCATCAAAATGCCCGATTACCTAGTCATCACAATGCTCCATGACCCCTGTCCTCACAATATTCTATGGACATTTTCAGCCCAAAGCTCCATGACGCTTGTCCTCACAATGATCCATGCGCTAGTCATCCCAATGCTCCATGACCCCTCTATTCACATTGGTTTGTGACGCTTGTTATCACAGTGCTCCATGACACCTGTCATCACAATGCTCCATGCCTTTGTCAGCAAAATGCTACTTGACCTTGTCATTACAGTGCTCTATGTGTTTGTCATCACAATACTCCATTACAATTGTCATCACAGTCCTCCATGAAACTTGGGATCACATTGCTTCATGCCCTTGTCATCACAATGCTCCATGCTCCTTGAAATCAAAATGATCCATGATCTGTGTCATCACAATGCTCCAAACCCTTGTGATCACAATGTTCCATAACACTTGTCATAACAATGCTCCATGATGCCTGTCATCACAATATTCCATGACTTTTCATCACAAATCTCCATAACCTTTGTCATCACAATTCTCAAAACACTTGTCATCACAATGCTCCCTGACACTTGTTGTCAGTATGCTCCTTGAACCCTGTCACGAAAAGTCTTCATGCCATTTTCATCACAATATCCCATGCCGTTTTCATCACAATGCTCTCTGCCATTGTCATCAAAATACTCCACAAGCTTGTCATCAGAATGCTCCATGACCCTTGTAATCACAACTCTCTAAGCACTTGCCAGCACAATGCTCCCTGACCCTTGTCATCACAATGCTACAAGCCATTGTCATCACAATGTTCCATTACCTTTGTCATCAGAATCCTCCATGACACTTGGCATCACAATGCTCCATGCCATTGTCATCACAATGGGCCATTACATATGTCATAACAATGCTCCCTGACACATGTCTTCACAATACTTCATGACCTGGTCATCACAATGCTCCATGCCCTTGTCATTACAATGCAGCATTCAAACTGTCATTGCAATAATCCATTGAACTTGTTAGAACAATGCTCCATGCCTTTGTCTTCACAATGCTCAATGCCCTTGTTATCACAATGCTCCATGACCCCTGTCATCACAATGCTCCGTGGCTCCAGTCATCACAATGCTTCATAACTTTTGTCATAACAATGGTCCATGCCCTCGTCACCAACAGTCTCTGTGACCATTTTAACCACAATGTCCATGAACTTTTCATCACAATGCTCTTTGACCCTTGTCATCACAATGCTCTATGCTTTTCTCAGCACAATGCTCCATGACCGTTGTCATCACAATGCTCCATGCGCTTGTCAGCTCAATGCTCCATGACACATGTCTTCACAGTTCACCATGCGCTTGTCATCAGAGTGCTCCACAATCTTGTCATCACAATGCTCCTTAAACCTTGTCATCACAATGCTCCATGCACTTCTCATCATAATGCTCTCTCACCACTGATATCACAATGTTACATCACTATTTATCGCAATATTCCCTCACCCATCTCATCCCAGTGTTCCATGACTCCTGTCATCACTATGCTACATGCAATTATCATCACAATGTTCGATTTCCCTGACATCACAATGTGCCATAACCCCTGTCATCAAAATGCTCCATGACCCTTTGCATCAAAATGCTCCGTGATCCCTGATATCACAATGCTCCATGACCCCTGTCATCACAATGCTCCATGCACCTTGAAATCAAAATGATCCATGACCTCTCTCATCACAATGCTCCAAACCCTTGTGATCACAATGTTCCATAACACTTGTCATCACAACGCTCCATGACGCCTGTCATCACAATACTCCATGCCCTTTTCATCACAATGCTCCATGACCTTTGTCATCACAATTCTCAATACACTTGTCATCACAATGCTCCCAGACACTTGTCGTCAGAATGTACCTTGAACCATGTCACGAAAAGGCTCCATGCCTATTCCATCACAATGCCGCATGCCGTTTTAATCACAATGCTCCATGCCGTTGTCATCAAAATACTCCACAAGCTTGTCATCAGAATGATCCATGACATTTGTCATCAGAATTGTCCATGCACTTGTCCGCACAATGCTCCCTATCCATTGTCATCACAGTGCTCCAAGGCATTGTTATCACAATGCTCCATTACCTTTTTTATCAGAATCCTCCATGACACTTGGCATCACAATGCTCCATGCCATTCTCATCACAATGGGCCTTTACATATGTCATCACAATGCTCCCTGACACCTGTCTTCACAATACTGCATGACCTGGTCATCACAATGCTCAATGCCCTTGTCATAACAATGCACCATTCCAACAGTCATCGCAATAATCCATGAAACTTATTAGACCAATGGTCCATGCCCTTATTATCACAATGCTCCATGACCCCTGTCATAACAATACTCCGTGACTCCAGTCATCACAATGCTTCATGACCACTGTTATCACAATGGTCCATGCCCTCGTCATCAACAGTCTCTGTGACCATTTTAACCACAATGCTCCATGAACTTTTCATCACAATGCTCTTTGACCCTTGTCATCACAATGCTCTATGCTTTTCTCAGCACAATGCTCCATGACCGTTGTCATCACAATGCTCCATGCGCTTGTCAGCTCAATGCTCCATGACACATGTCTTCACAGTTCACCATGCGCTTGTCATCAGAGTGCTCCACAATCTTGTCATCACAATGCTCCTTAAACCTTGTCATCACAATGCTCCATGCACTTCTCATCATAATGCTCTCTCACCACTGATATCACAATGTTACATCACTATTTATCGCAATATTCCCTCACCCATCTCATCCCAGTGTTCCATGACTCCTGTCATCACTATGCTACATGCAATTATCATCACAATGTTCGATTCCCCTGACATCACAATGTGCCATAACCCCTGTCATCAAAATGCTCCATGACCCTTTGCATCAAAATGCTCCGTGATCCCTGATATCACAATGCTCCATGACCCCTGTCATCACAATGCTCCATGCACCTTGAAATCAAAATGATCCATGACCTCTCTCATCACAATGCTCCAAACCCTTGTGATCACAATGTTCCATAACACTTGTCATCACAACGCTCCATGACGCCTGTCATCACAATACTCCATGCCCTTTTCATCACAATGCTCCATGACCTTTGTCATCACAATTCTCAATACACTTGTCATCACAATGCTCCCAGACACTTGTCGTCAGAATGTACCTTGAACCATGTCACGAAAAGGCTCCATGCTTATTCCATCACAATGCCGCATGCCGTTTTAATCACAATGCTCCATGCCGTTGTCATCAAAATACTCCACAAGCTTGTCATCAGAATGATCCATGACATTTGTCATCAGAATTCTCCATGCACTTGTCCGCACAATGCTCCCTATCCATTGTCATCACAGTGCTCCAAGGCATTGTTATCACAATGCTCCATTACCTTTTTTATCAGAATCCTCCATGACACTTGGCATCACAATGCTCCATGCCATTCTCATCACAATGGGCCTTTACATATGTCATCACAATGCTCCCTGACACCTGTCTTCACAATACTGCATGACCTGGTCATCACAATGCTCAATGCCCTTGTCATCACAATGCACCATTCCAACAGTCATCGCAATAATCCATGAAACTTATTAGACCAATGGTCCATGCCCTTATTATCACAATGCTCCATGACCCCTGTCATAACAATACTCCGTGACTCCAGTCATCACAATGCTTCATGACCACTGTTATCACAATGGTCCATGCCCTCGTCATCAACAGTCTCTGTGACCATTTTAACCACAATGCTCCATGAACTTTTCATCACAATGCTCTTTGACCCTTGTCATCCCAATGCTCTATGCCTTTGTCTGCACAATGATCCATGACTCTTGTCATCACAATGCTCCATGAGCTTGTCAGCAAAATGCTCCGTGACACATGTCATCACAATGCGCCATGCACTTGTCATCACAGTGCTCCACAACCTTGTCATCACAATGCTCCATAACCATTGTCTTCACAATGCTCCATGCCTTTCTCATCAAAATGCTCTCTCACCACTGATATCACAATGTTACATCACTATTCATCACAATACTCCCTCCCCCCTGTCATCAAAATGCTCCATGACTCCTGTCATCACAATGCTACATGCACTTATCATCACAAAGTTCGAAGACCTATGACATCACAATGTTCCATAACCCCTGTCATCAAAATGCTCCATGACCCTTTTCATCAAAATGCTCCATGCCCTGGTCATCACAATGCTCCATGTCCCTTGTCATCATATTTCTCCATGTCCTTGTCATCGCAATGCTCCATGATAGTTCTCATCACAATGTTACGTATTTTTGTCATCACAATTCTCCATGCAGATGTCATCGCAATACCCCAAGACCCCTGTCATAGCAAGCTCCATGCCTCTGTCATCACAATGCTTCACGACCCTTTCATCAAAATTCTCAATGGCCGTTGTCATCAAAATGCTCCATGACCCTTGTCATCACAGTTCACCAAGCCCTTGTCATCACAATGTTCCATTACCTTTGTCATCACAATCCACAAAAACACTTGGCATCACAATGCTCCATGCCATTGTCATCACAATGGAACATGAAATATGTCATCACAATGCTCCCTGACACCTATCTTCACAATACTCCATGACCTTGTCATCACAATGTGCCATGCCCACTGTCAACACAATTATCCATGAAACTTGTCAGACCAATGCTCCATGCCCCTGTCATCACAATGCTCCATGCCCTTGTCATCACAGTGCTCCATGACCCCAGTTCTCACAATGCTCCGTGACTCCAGTCATCACAAGGCTTCATGACCTGTGTCACCACAATGATCCATGCCATCATCATCACAAGGCTCTGTGAAATTTGTCACCACAATGCTCCATGAACTTTTCATCACAATGCTCTGTGAAACTTGTTATCACAATGCTCCATCCCTTTGTCAACTCAATGCTCCATGACACTTGTCATCACAATGTTCCATGCGCTTGTCAGCGCAGTGCTCCATGACCCATGTCATCACAATGCTCCATAAACCTTGTCATCACAATGCTCCTTGCAGGTCTTATCAAAATGCTCTTTCACCACTGATATCAAAATGTTCCCTCACTAGTCATCACAATACACCCACTCCCCTGTCATCACAATGGTCCATAACCCCTGTCATGAAAATGTTCCATGACCCCTGACACCACAATGTTCCATAACCCTGTCATCAAATGTTCCATAACCCTTTTAATCAAATGGCTCCATGACCCTGTCATCACAATGCTCCCTGCCCTTCTCATCACAATGCACACACCCATGTCATCAAAATGCTCCATGACTTTGTCATCACAAAGATCCATGACCCTTGGCATCACAATGCTCCATGTCATTGTCATCACAGTGTTCCATGATCGCTCTCATTACATTGCTTCATGCCCTTGTCATCACAAAGCTCCATGACGCATGTCATCAGAATGCTCCATGGCCTTCTCATCACAGTGCTCCATGCCCTTACCATCACAATGCTCCATTACACCTCTCATCTCAATGCTCCAAGAACCCTGTAATCACAATGCCCCTTTTCATCTCAATGCTCCATGAACCCTGTCAACACAATGTACCATGCCCATCATCATAATGCTTCAGGCTATTGTCATCACAATGAAATCATAATGCTCCTTGACCTCTCTCACCACAATGCTCCAAATCCTTGTGATCAAAATGTTCCATAACACTTATCAACACAATGCCCCATGACGCTTTTCATCACAATTATCCATGGTCTTCTCATCACAATGCTCCATGACTTTTGTCACCACAATGCTCAATACCCCAGTCATCACAATGCTCCCTGACACTTGTCGTCAGTATGCTCCTCGAACCCTGTGATGACAAGGCTCCATGGCCTTCTCATACCAATGCTCCATGCCCTTGTCATCACAGTGCTCCACGACCCCTGTAATCAAAAGGCTCCATGCCCATTTTCATCAGAATGTTCCATGAGACATATCATCACAAGTCTCCATGGTCTTCTCATCACAATGCTCCATGCCTTTGTCAGCAAAATGCTACATGACCTTGTCATTACAATGCTCTATGCACTTGTCATCACAATACTCCATTACCATTGTCATCACAATCCTCCATGATCCTTGGGATCACATTGTTTCATGCCCTTGTCATCACAATGCTCCATGCTCCTTGAAATCAAAATGATCCATGACCTCTGTCATCACAATGCTCCAAACACTTGTGATCACAATGTTGCATAAAACATTTCATCACAGTGCCCCATGCCCTGGTCTTCAAAATGTTCCATGCCCTTGTTGTCACAATGCTCGATGACCCATGCCATCACAATGCTCCGTGAGTCCAGTCATCACAATGCTTCATGACCTTTGTCATCACAATGGTCCATGCTCTCTTCATCAACAGTCTCTGTGACCTTTTTAACCTCAATGCTCCATGAAATTTTCATCACAATACTCTTTGACCCTTGTCATCAAAATACTCTATGCCTTTCTCAGCACAATGCTCCATGACCGTTGTCATCACAACGCTCCATGCGCTTGTCAGCACAATGCTCCATGACACATGTCATCACAATGCACCATGCGCTTGTCATCACAGTGCTCCACAATCTGGTCATCACAATGCTCCATTAACCTTGTCATCACAATGCTCCATGCACTTCTCATCAATATGCTCTCTCACCACTAATATCACAATGTTACATCACTATTCATCACAATACTCCCTCACCCCTGTCATCACAATGTTCCATGACTCCTGTCATCACAATGCTACATGCACTTATCATCACAATGTTCGATTAACTATGACATCACAATGTTCCATAAGCCCTGTCATCAAAATGCTCCATGACCCTTTTCATCAAAATGCTCCATGTCCCCTGACATCACAAAGCTCCATAGCCCTTGTCATTACAGTGCTCCATGACGCTCTTCATCACAATTATCCATGGTCTTCTCATCACAATGCTCCACGGTCTTGCCATCACAATGCTCCATGCCCTGGTCATCACAATTCTCCAAGTTCTTGGCATCACTATGTTCCATGACACTTCTCATCACAGTGTTACATGTTTGTCAGCACAATACTCCACAAACTTGTCATCAGAATGCTCCATGACCCTTGTCATCACAATTATTCATGCCCTTGTCATCACAAAGCTCCATGCCCTTGTCATCACAATGCTCCATGACCACTGTCATCAAAATATTCCATTAACATTTTCAGCCCAATGCTCCATGACTTTCTCATCGCAATGCTACATGACCAATATCATCTGAATGCTCCATGACCACTGTCATCACAACACTCCATCACACCTGACAAAACAATGATCCGGGACTCTTGTCATCACAACGCCCCATAACCTAGTCATCACAATGCTCCATGACCCCTGTCATCACAATACTCCTTGAATATATTCAGCCCAAACTCCATGACCCTTGTCATCAAAATGATCTGTGCCCTAGTCATCCCAATGCTCCATGACCTCTGTATTCACAATGCTCTGTGACACTTGCCATCACAGTGCTCCATGACACCTATCATAACAATGCTCCATGAACCCTGCCATCCCAATGTCACACTGTCTTGTCATCACAAGGCTCCATGACACTTGTCATCACTATGCTGCAGGACCACTGTAATCACATTGCTCGCTGCCCTTGTCATCACAAAGCTCCATGACACATGTCATCAGAATGTTCCATGGCTTTCCCATGCAAATGTTCCATGCCCTTGTCCTCATAATGCTCCAAGACCCCTGTAATCACAATGCTCCATGCCCCTTTTCATCTCAAGGCTCCATGAACCCTGTCTTCACAATGCATCAAGCCCATCATCATAATGCTTCAGGCTATTGTGAGCACAATGAAATCAAAATTCTCCATGACCTCTCTCTTCACAATGCTCCATGACCCCTATCATCACAATATTCCATGAACATATTCAGCCCAATGCTCCATAACCCTTGTCATCACAAAGATCCATGACCTTGTCATCCCAATGCTCCATGACCCCTGTATTCACAATGCTCCGTGACGATTTTCATTACAGTGCTCCATGACACCTGTCATCACAATGCTCCATGGCTTTGTCAGCAAAATGCTACATGACTTTGTCATTACAGTGTTCCATGCCGTGGTCATCACAATACTCCATGAACCGTGGGATCACATTGCTTCAGGCCCTTGTCATCACAATGCTCCATGCTCCTTGAAATCAAAATGATCCATGACCTCTGTCATCACAATGCTCAAAACCCTTGTGATCACAATGTTCCATAACACATGTCATCACAAAGCTCCATGCCCTTTTCATCACAATGGTCCATGACATTTGTCATCACAATTCTCAATACACTTGTCATCACAGTGCTCACTGACACTTGTCTTCAGAATGCTCCTTGAACCCTGTCACGAAAACGCTACATGCCTTTTTCATCACAATGCCCCATGCCACTTTCATCAAAATGCTCCATGCCATTGTCATCAAAATACACCACAAGCTTGTCATCAGAATGCTCCGTGACCCTTGTCATCACAATTTACCATGCACTTGTCAGCACAATGCTCCCTGACCCTTGTCATCACAATGCCCCAAGCCATTGTCATCACAATGCTCCATTACATTTGTCATCAGAATCCTCCATGACACTTGGCATCACAATGCTCCATGCCATTGTCATCACAATGGGCCATTACATATGTCATCACAATGCTCCAGGACAGCTGCCTTCACAATACTGACTGACCTGGTCATCACAATGCTCCATGCCCTTGTCATCACAATATGCCATTCCAACTGTCATCACAATAATCCATGAAACTTATTAGACCAATGCTCCATGCCCATGTCATCACAATGCTCCATGCCCTTGTTATCACAATGCTCCATGAACCCTGTCATCACAATGCTCCGTGACTGCAGTCATCACAATGCTTCACGACCTTTGTCATCACAATGGTCCAAGCCCTCATCATCAACAATCTCTGTGTCGTTTTTAACCACAATGATCCATGAACTTTTCATCACAATGCTC
Organism: Mesoplodon bidens; assembly: GCF_964165515.1. Taxonomy (NCBI): domain Eukaryota; kingdom Metazoa; phylum Chordata; class Mammalia; order Artiodactyla; family Ziphiidae; genus Mesoplodon; species Mesoplodon bidens. The sequence continues at coordinate 294,735 of NW_027672207.1, forward strand.
TTTGACCCTTGTCATCACAATGCTCTATGCCTTTCTCAGCACAATGCTTCATGACCCTTGTCATAACAGTGCTCCTTGGGCTTGTCAGCACAATCCTCCACGACACATGTCATCAAAATGCACCATTTTCTTGTCATCACAGTGCTCCACAATCTTGTCATCACAATGCTCCATGAAACTTGTCATTACAATGCTACATGCACTTCATATCAAAATGCTCTCTCACCACTGATATCACAGTGTTACATCACTATTCGTCACAATACAACCTCACCCCTGTCATCACAATGTTCCATGACTCCTGTAATCAAAATATTCCATGACACTTTTCATCAAAAAATGCTCCATGAACCCTGACATCACAATGTTCTACAAACCCACTCATCAAAATGTTCCATGACCCTTTTCATCAAATTGATCCATGACCCTGTCATCACAATGCTCCCTACCCTTCTCATCACAATGCACAATGAACTTGTCATCAAAATGCTCCATGACTTTGTCATCACAAAGATCCATGACGCTTGGCATCACAAAGCTCCATGTCATTGTCATCATGATGCTACATGAATGCTTTCATCACATTGCTGCATGCCCTTGTCATCACAAATCTCCATGAAACATGTCATCAGAATGCTCCATGGCCTTCTCATCACAATGTTCCATGCCCTTGCCATCACAATGCTCCATTAACCCGTCATAACAATGCTACATGACCACTGCCATCACGATGTTCCATGGCCTTGTCATCACAAGGCTCCATGACCCTTCTCATCACAATGCTCCAAGACCCCTGTAATCACAGAACTCCATGCCCCATTTCATCTCATTGATCCATGAAACCTGTCATCACAATGCACCTTGCCCATCATCATAATGCTTCATGCTATTGTCATCACAATGAAATCAAAATGGTCCATGACCTCTGTCATAACAATGCTCCAAACCCTTGCTATCACAATATTCCATAACACTTTTCATCACAGTGCCCCATGACGCTCGTCATCACAATTATCCTTGGTCTTCTCATCACAATGCTCCATACATGTGTCATCACAATGCTCACTACACTTGTCATCAAAATGCTCCCTAACACTTGCTGTCTGTATGCTCCTTGAACCCTGTCATGACAAGCCTCCATGCCTTTTTCATCACAATGAGCCATGCCCGTTTCATCACAATGCTCCAAGACCTGTAATCACAATGCTCCATGCTCCTGTCATCACAGAGCTCCATGACAGATGTCATCAGTATGTTCCATGGCCTTCTCATCAAAATGCTCCATGCCCATGTCATCACAATGCTCCAAGACCCCTGTAATCACAATGCTCCATGCCCCTATTCATCTCAATGCTACATGAACCCTGTCATCACAATGCATCATGCCCACTATCATAATGCTTCAGGCTATTGTCAGCAAAATGAAATCAAAATTCTCAAATACCTCTGTCATCACAATGCTCCATGATCCCTGTTATCACAATATTCCATGAACATTTTCAACCCAATGCTCCATGACACTTGTCATCAAAATGATCCATGCCCTTATCATCCCAATGCTCCATGACCCCTGTATTCACAATGCTCCATGACGCTTGTCATCACAGTGTTCCATGACACCTGTCACCACAATGCTCCATGCCTTTGTCAGCAAAATGCTACATGACCTTTTCATTACAATGCTCTATGCGCTTGTCATCACAATACTCCATTACCATTGTCATCACAATCCTCCATGAACCTTGGGATCACATTGCTTCATGTCCTTGTCATCACAATGCTCCATGCTCTTTGAAATCAAAATGATCCATGACCTCTCTCATCACAATGCTCCAAACACTTGTGATAACAATGTTATATAACACTGGTCATCACAGTGCTCCATGATGCCTGTCATCACAGTACTCCATGCCCTTTTCATCACAATGCTCCATGACCTTTGTCATCACAATTCTCAATACACATGTCATCACAATGCTCCCTGACACTTGTCGTCAGAATGCTCCTTGAACACTGTCACGAAAATGCTCCATGCCTTTTTCATCACAATGTCCCATGCAGTTTTCATCACAATGCTCTATGCCATTGTCATCAAAATACTCCACAATCTTGTCATCACACTCCTCCATGACCCTTTTTATCACAATTCTCCATGCACTTGTCAGCACAATGCTCCATGATCCTTGTCATCACAATGCTCCAAGCTATTGTCATCACAATGATCCATTACATTTGTCATCAGAATCATCCATGACACTTGACATCACAATGCTCCATGCCATTGTCATCACAATGGGCCATTACATAATTCATTTCAATGCTCCCTGACAACTGTTTTCACAATACTGCATGACCTGGTCATCACAATGCTCCATGCCCTTGTCATCACAATGCACCATTCCAAATGTCATCACAATAATCCATGAAACTTCTTAGACCAATGCTCCATGCCCTTGTCATCACAATGCTTCATGCCCTTGTTATCACAATGCTCTATGACCCCTGTAATCACAATGCTCCGTGATTCCAATCATCACAATGTTTAATGAACTTTTTCATCACAATGGTCCATGCCCTCGTCATCAACAGTCTCTGTGACTATTTAACCACAATGCTCTATGAACTTTTCATCACAGTGCTCTTTGACCTTTGTCATCACAATGCTCTATGCCTTTCTCAGAACAATGCTCCATGACCCTTGTCATCACAATGCTCCATGTGCTTGTCAGGACAGTGCTCCATGACACATGTCATCACAATGCTCCATTAACACTGTCATCTCAACGTTCCATGCACTTCTCATTAAATGCTCTCTCACCACTGATATCACAATGTTACATCACTATTCGTCACAATACTCCCGCACCCGTCATCACAATGTTCCATGACTCCTGTCATCACAATGCTACATGCACTTATCATCACAAAGTTCGATGACCCCTGACATCACAATGTTCCATAAACCCTATCATCAAGATGCTCCATGACACTTTTCATCAAATTGCTCCATGACCCTGTCATCACAATGCTCCCTGCCCTTCTCATCACAATGCACAACACACTTGTCATCAAGCTACTCCATGACACTTGGCATCACAGAGCTCCATGTCCTTGTCATCACAATGCTCTATGAACGCTCTCATCACATTGCTCCATGCCCTTGTCATCACAAAGCTACATGACACATTTAATCAGTATGCACAATCGTTTTCTCATCACAATGTTCCATTCCCTTGCCATCACAATGCTTCATTACACCTGTCATAACAATGTTCCATGATCCCTGCCATCACGTTGTTCCATGGCCTTGTAATCACAAGGCTCCATTACCCTTCTCCTCACAATGCTCCAATAACCCTGTAATCACAATGCTCCATGCCCATTTTCATCTCAATGGCCCATGAAACCTGTCATCACAATGCACCATGCACATCATCATAATGATTCATAATATTGTCATCCAAATGAAATCAAAATGCTCCATGACCTCTGTAATAACAATGCTCCAAACCGTTGTGATCACAATATTCCATTACACTTGCCATCATAGTGCCCCATTACGCTTGTCATCAAAATTATCCATGCCTTTCTCATCGAAATGCTCCATTACAGCTCTCTTAAAAATGCTCCATGACCCTTGCCATCACAATGTTCCACGGCCTTGTCATCACAAGGCTCCATGACACTTGTCATCACGATGCTCAAAGACACATGTCATCACAATGCTCCATGCCTTTGTCAGCAAAATGCTACATGACATTGTCATTACTATGCTCTTTGCGCTTGTCATCACAATACTCCATTACCATTGTCATCACTATCCTCCATGAACATTGGGATCTCATTGCTTCATGTCCGTGTCATCACAATGCTCCATGCTCCCTGAAATCAAAATGATCCATGACCTCTGTCATCACAATGCTCCAAACCCTTGTGATTACAATGTTCCACAACACTTGTCATCACAATGCTCCATGATGACTGTCATCACAATATTCAATGCCCTTGTCATCACAATGCTCCCTGACACTTGTCGTCAGAATGCTCCTTGAAGCCTGTCACTAAAAGGCTCCATGCCTTTTTCATCACAATGTCCCATGCTGTTTTCATCACAATGATCCATGCCACTGTCATCACTATAATTCACAAGCTTGTCATCAGAATGCTCCATGACCCTTGTCATCACAATTCTCCATGCACTTGTCAGCACAATGCTCCCTGACCTTTGTCATCACAATGCCCCAAGCCATTGTCATCACAATGCTCCATTACCTTTGTCATCAGAATCCTCCATGACACTTGGCATCACAATGCTCCATGCTATTGCCATCACAATGGGCCATTACAATTGTCATCACAATGCTCCCTGACACCTGTCTTCACAATACTGCATGACCTGGTCATCACAATGCACCATGACCTTGTCATCACAATGCGCCATTCCAACTGTCATCGCAATAATCCATGAAACTTATTAGAATACTCCATGCCCTTGTCATCACAATGCTACATGCGTAGTTATCACAATGCTCCATGACCACTGTCATCACAATGCTCCGTGACTCCAGTCATCACAATGCTTCATGACTTTTCTCATCACAATGGTCCATGCCCTCATCATCAACACTCTCTGTGACCTTTTTAACAACAATGCTCAATGAAATTTTCATCACAATGCTCTTTGACCTTTGTCATCACAATGCTCCATGCGCTTGTCAGCACAATGCTCCATGACACATGTCATCACAATGTGCCATGTGCTTGTCATCACAGTGCTCCACAATCTTGTCATCACAGTGCTCCATACACCTTGTCATCACAATGCTCAATGCACTTCTCATCAAAATGCCCTCTCACCACTCATATCACAATGTTACATCACTATTCATCACAATACTCCCTCACCACTGTCGTCACAATGTTCCGTGACTCCTGTCATCACAATGGTACATGCACTTATCATCACAATGTTCGATGACCCCTGGCATCACAATGTTCCATAACCACTGTCATCAAAATGCTCCAGAACCCTTTTCATCAAAATGCTCCATGACCCCTGACATCACAATGTTCCATAACCCCTGTCATCAAAATGTTCCATGACACTTTTCATCAAATTGCTCCATCACCTTGTCATCACAATGCTCCCTGCCCTTCTCATGACAATGAACAACGCATTTGTCATCAAAATGCTCCATGACTTTTGTCATCACAAAGAACCTTGACCCTTGGCATCACAATGCTCAATGTCATTGTCATCACAATGCTCCATGAATGCTCTCATCACATTGCTCAATGCCCTTGTTATCACAAAGCTCCATGACACATGTCATCAGAATGCTCCATGGCCTTCTCAACACAGTGCTCCATTACACCTGTCATAAGAATGCTCCATGACCACTGCCATTACGATGTTCCATGGACTTGTCATCACAAGGCCGCATGACCCTTCTCATCACAATGCTCCTAAACCCATGTTATCAAAATGTTCCATGCCCCTTTTCATCTAAATGATCCATGAACCCTGTCATCACACTGTTGCAAACCCTTGTGATCACAATATTCCATAACTCTTGTCATCACAATGCCCCTTGACGCTAGTCATCACAATTATCCATGGTCTTCTCATCACAATGCTCCATGACTTTTGTCATCACAATGCTCAATACCCTTGTCATCACAATGCTCCCTGACACTTGTTGTCTGTATGCTCCTTGAACCCTGTCATGACAAGGATCCATGCCTTTTTCATCACAATGATCCATGCCTTTTTCATCACAATGCTCTAAGAGCACTGTAATCATAATTCACCATGCCCTTGTCATCACAAAGCTCAATGACACATATCATTAGAATGCTCCTTGGTCTTCACCTCACAATGCTCCATGCCCTTGTCATCCCAATGCTCCATGACCCCTGTATTCACAATGCTCTGTGACGCTTGTCATCACAGTGCTCCATGACACCTGTCATCACAATGCTCCATGCCTTTGTCTGCAAAATGCTACATGACTTTGTCATTACAATGCTCTATGCGCTTGTCGTCACAATACTCCAATACTATTTTCATCACAATCCTCCATGAACCATGGGTTCACATTGCTTCATGCCCTTGTCATCAGAATGCTCCATGCTCCTTGAAATCAAAATGATCCATGACATCTCTCATCACAATTCTCCAAACTCTTGTGATCTCAGTATTCCATAACACTTGTCATCACAACGCTGCATGCTGCCTTTCATCACAATACTCCATGCCCTTGTCATCACAATGCTCCATGGCCTTTGTCATCACAATGCTCCAAACCATTGTCATCACAATGCTCTACTTCCATTGTCATCAGAATCCTCCATGACACTTGGCATCACAATGCTCCATGCCATTGTTGTCATCGGGCCATTACATATGTCATCAGAATGCTCCCTGACACTTGTCGTCAAAATGCTCATTGAACCCTTTCACGAAAAGGCTCCATGCCTTTTTCAACACAATGCCCCATGCCTTTTTCATCACAATGCCCCATGCCATTTTCATCACAATGCCCCAAGCCATTGTCATCAAAACACACCACAAGCTTGTCATCAGAATGCTCCATGACACTTGTCATCACAATTCCCCATGCACTTGTCAGCACAATGCTCCCTGACCCTTGTCATCACAATGCTCCAATCCATTGTCATCACAATGCTCCATTACCATTTTCATCAGAATCCTCCATTTAACTTGGCATCACAATGCTCCATGCCATTGTTGTCATCGGGCCATTACATATGTCATCACAATGCTCTCTGACAACTGCCTTCACAATAATGCATGACCTGGTCATCAAAATTATCCATGCCCTTGTGATCACAATGCGCCTTTCCAAATGTCATCGCTATAATCCATGAAATTATTAGACCAATGCTCCATGCCCTTTTCATCACAATGCTCCATGCCCTGGTTATCAAAATGCTTCATGACCCCTGTCATCACAGTGCTCCGTGATTGCAGTCATCACAATGCTTCATGACCTTTGTCATCACAATGGTCCATGTGCTCGTCATCAACATTCTCTGTGTCCTTTTTAACCACAGTGCTCCATGAACTTTTCATCACAATGCTCTTTGACCCTTGTCATCACAATGCTCTATGAATTTCTCAGCACAATGCTCCATGCCTTTGTCAGAAAAATGCTCCATGACCCTTGTCATCACAGTGTGCAACACGCTTTTCATTACAACGGTCCACAAATTTGTCATCACAGTGCTCCATAAACCTTGTAATCACAATGATCCATGCTCTTTTCATCACAATGCTCCATTACACCTGTAATAACAATGCACCATGACCCCTGCCATCAAAATGCTCCATGGCCTTGTCAACACATGGCTCGATGACACTTCTCATCACAATGCTCCAAACCCTCGTGATCACAGTGTTCCATAACACTTGTCATCACAACGCTCCATGATGCCTCTCATCAAAATACTCCATGCCCTTTTCATCACAATGCTCCATGAAGATTGTCATCACAATTCTCAATAAACTTGTCATCACAATGCTCCCTGACACTTGTCATCAGAATGCTCCTTGATCCCTGTCAGGAAAAGGCTCCATGCCTTTTTCATCACAATGTCCCATGCCATTTTCATCACAATGCTCCATGCCATTGTCATCAAAATACTCCACAAGCTTGTCTTCAGAATGCTCCATGACCCTTGTCATCACAATTCTCCATGCACTTATCAGCACAATGCTCCCTGACCCTTGTCACCACAATGCTCCAAGCTATTGTCATAAAAATGCTCCATTACCTTTGTCATCAGATTCCTCCATGACACTTGGCATCACAATGCTCCATGCCATTGTCATCACAATGGGCCATTACATATGTTATCACAATACTCCCTGACACCTGTCTTCACAATACTGCATGACCTGGTCATCACAATGCTCCATGCCCTTGTTATCACAATGCTCCATGACCCCTGTCATCAAAATGCTCCGTGACTCCAGTCATCACAGTGCTTCACGACGTTTGCATCACAATGTTCCATGCCCTCGTCATCAACAGTCTCTGTGACCATTTTAACCACAATGCTCCATGAACATTTCATCACAATGCTCTTTGACCCTTGTTATCAAAATGCACTATGCCTTTCTCAGCACAATGTTCCATAACCCTTGTCATCACAATGCTCCGTGCGCTTGTCAGCACAATGCTCCATGACACATGTCATCACAATGCACCATGCGCTTGTCATCACAGTGCTCCACAATATTGTAATCACAATGCTCCATAAAATTTGACATCACATTGCTCCATGCACTTCTCATCAAAATGCTCTCTCACCACTGATATCACAATGCTACATGCATATATCATCACAATGTTCTATGACCCCTGAGATCACAATGTTCCATAACAGCTGTCATCAAAATGTTCCATGAAACTTTTCATCAAATTGCTCCATGACACTGTCATCAAAATGCTCCCTGCCCTTCTCATCACAATGCACAACACCCTTGTCATCAAAATGCTCCATGACCTCTGTCATCACAATGATCCATGAACCCTGTCATCACAATACTCCATGAACATTTTCAGCCCAATGCTCCATGACACTTGTCATCAGAATGATCCATGCCCTTGTCATACCAATGCTCCATGACCCCTGTATTCACAATGCTCCGTGACGCTTGTCATCACAGTGCTCCATGACATCTGTCATCACAATGATCCCTGCCCTTCTCATCAAAATGCACCACACACTTCTCATCAAAATGCTCCATGACCATTGTCATCACAAAGATCCATGACCCTAGGCATCACAATGCTCCATGTCATTGTCATCACAATGCTCCATGAACGCTCTCATCACATTGCTTCATGGTGTTGTCATCACAAAGCCCCATGACACATGTCATCAGAATGCTCCATGGCCTCATCACAAGGCTCCATGTCCTTGCCATCACAATGCTCCATTACCCCTGTCATAACAGTGCTCCATGACTCCTGCCATCACGATGTTCCATGGCCTTGTCATCACAAGGCCCCATGACCCTTCTCATCACAATGCTCCAAGATCCCTGTAATCACAATGCTCCATGCCCCTTTTAATCACAATGATCCATGAACCCTGTCATCACAATGCACCATGCCCATCATCATAATGCTTCATGCTATTGTCATCAAAATGAAATCAAAATGCTCCATGACCTCTGTCATAACAATGCTCGAAACCCTTGTGATCACAATATTGCTTAACACTTGTCATCACAATGTCCCATGACTCTCGTCATCACAATTATCCATGGTCTTCTCATCACAATTCTCCATGATCTTTGTCATCACAATGCTCAATACACTTGTCATCAAAATGCTCCCTGACACTTGTTGTCTGTATGCTCCTTGTACACTGTCATGACAAGGCTCCATGCCTTTTTCATCACAGTGATCCATGCCCTTTTCATCAAAATGCTCCAAGACCCCTGTAATCACAATGCTCCATGCCCTTGTCATCACAAAGCTCAATGACGCATGTCATTATAATGCTCCTTGGCCTTATCCTCACAATGCTCCATGCCCATATCATCACAATGTTCTACGACCCTTGTAATCACAATGGTCCATGTCCCTTTTCTTCAGTATCCTCCATGAGATTTGTTATCACAAGTTTCCATGGTTTTCTCATCACAATGCTCCAGGACCTTGTCATCACAATGCTTCACGACCTTGCCATGAAAATTCTCAATGGCTCTTGTCATCATAATGCTCCAAGCCCTAGTCATCATAATGCTCCATTATATTTGTCATCACAATCCTCTATTACATTTGCCATCACAATGCTCCCTGCCATTGTCATCACAATGGACCATGACATATGTCATCACAATGCTCCCTGACACCTATCTTCACAATACCCCATGACCTTCTCATCACAATGCTCCATGCCCTTGTCATCACATTGTCCATGACACCTGTCATCCCAATGTTCCGTGACTCCAGGCAGCACAATGCTTCATAACATTTGTCATCACAGTGGTCGATGCCCTCATCATCACAAGGCTCTGTGACCTTTGTAACGACAATGCTCCATGATCTTTTCATCACAATGCTCCATGAACCTTGTCATCACAATGCTACATGCCTTTGTAAGAAAAATGCTCCAAGACCCCTGTCATGACCCTTGATATCATAATTCTGCATGCACTTGTCAGCACCATGCTCCCTGACCCTTGTCATCACAATGCTCCATTACCTTTGTCATCAGAATCCTCCATGGCACCTGTCTCACAATACTGCATGACCTGTTCTTCACAATTCTCCATGCCCTTGTCATCACAATGTGCCATTCCAACTGTCATCACAATAATCCATGAAAATTATTAGACTAATGCTCCATGCCCTTGTCATCACAGTGCTTTATGCCCTTGTTATCACAATGCTCCATGAGCTCTGTCATCACAATGCTCCGTGACTCCAGTCATCACAATACTTCATGACCTTTGTCATCACAGTTGTCCATGCCCTCATCATCAACAGTCTCTGTGACCATTTTAACCACAATGCTCCATGAACTTTTCATCACAATGCTCTTTCACCCTTGTCATCACAATGCTCTATGCCTTTCTCAGCACAATGCTCCTTGACACTTGTCATCACAATGCTCCATGCGCTTGTCAGCACAATGCTCCACGACACATGTCATCAAAATGCACCATTCTCTTGTCATCACAGTGTTCCACAATCTTTTCATCACAATGCTCCATAAACATTGTCATCACCATGCTCCATGCACTTCTCATCAAAATGCTCTCTCACCACTGATATCACAATTTTACATCACTATTCGTCACAATAGTCCCTCACCCCAGGCATCACAATGTTCCATGACTCCTGTCATCACCATGCTACATGCATTCTCATCACAATGTTCGATGACCCCTGACATCACAATGTTCCATAACCCCTGTCAACAAAATGCTCCATGACACATTTCATCAAATTGCTCCATGACCCTGTCATGAAAATGCTCCCAACACTTCTCATCACAATGCACAACACCCTTGTCATCAAAATGATCCATGACCTTTGTCATCACAAAGATCCATGACGCTTGGCATCACAATGCTCCATGTCATTGCCATCACGATGCTCCATGAAAGCTCTCATCACATTGCTCCATGACACCTGTCATCACAATGCTATGGGACTCCAGTCATCACAGTGCTTCATAACATTTGTCATCACAATGGTCCATGCCCGCGCCATCACAAGGCTCTGTGACCTTTGTAACCACAATGCTCTATGAAATTTCCATCACAATGCTCCGTGACCCTTGTCATCACAATGCTCCACGCCTTTGTCAGAAAAATCCTCCATGACCCTTGTCACCACAATGTGCCACGCACTTTTCATCACAACGGTCCACAAATTTGTCATGGCAATGCTCCATAAATCTTGTATTCACAATGCTCCATGCCCTTCTCATCACAATGCTCCATTACCCCTGTCATAACAATGCTCCATGACCCCTGCCATCACATTGTTCCATGGCCTTGTCATCACAAGGCTCCATGACACATGTCATCACAATGCTCCAAGACCCCTGTAATCACAATGGTCCATGCCCTTGTCGTCACAAAGCTCCATGACACATGTCATCATAATGTTCCATGGCCTTCTCATCAAAATGCTCCATGCCCTTGTCATCACAATGCTCCCAGACCACTGTAATCACAATGCTCCATGCCCCGTTTCATCTCAATGCTCCATGAACCCTGTTATCACAATGCATCATGCCCATCATCATAATGCTTCCGCCTACTGTCACCACAATGAAATCAAAATTCTCCATGACCTCTGTCATCACAATGCTTCATGACCCCTGTCATCACAATACTCCATGAACATTTTCAGCCCAATGCTCCATGACCCTTGTCATCACAATGCTCCATGCGCTTGTCAGCACAATGCTCCATGACACATGTCATCACAGTGCACCATGCGCTTGTCATCACACTGCTCCACAATCTTGCCATCACAATGCTCCATAAACCTTGTCATCACAATGCTCTATGCACTTCTCATCAAAATGCTGTCTCACCACTGATATCACAATGTTACATCACTATTCGGAACAATACTGCCTCTCCCATGTCATCGTAATGTTCCATGACTCCTGTCATCACAATGGTACATGCACTTATCATCACAATGTTCGATAACCCCTGACATCACAATGTTCCATAACCACTGTTATCAAAATGCTCCATGACCCGTTTCATCAAAATGTTCCATGACCCCTGACATCACAATGTTGCATAACCAATGTCATCAAAATATTCCATGACCCTTTTCATCAGTTGCTCCATGACCCTGTCATCACAATGCTCTCTGCCCTTCTCATCACAATGCACAACCCCCTTGTCATCAAAATGCTTCATGACCTTTGTCATCACAGAGATCCATGACACTTGGCATCACAATGCTCCATGTCATTTTCATCACGATGCTCCATGAATGCTCTCATCACCTTGCTCCATGCCTTTTTATCACAAAGCTCCATGACACATGTCATCAGAATACTCCATGGCCTTCTCATCACAATGCTCTATGCCCTTGCCATCACAATGCTCCATTACCCCTGTCATAACAATGCTCCATGACCCCTGCCATCAGGATGTTCCTTGGCCTTGTCATCACAAGGCTCCATGACCCTTCTCATCACAATGCTCCAAGACCCCTGTAATCAGTATACTCCATGCCCCTTTTCATCTCAATGATCCATGAACCCTGTCATCACAATGCCCCATGCCCATCATCATAATGCTTCATGCTATTGTCATCACAAAGAAGTCAAAATGCTCCATGAATTCTGTCATAACAATGCTCCAAACCCTTGTGATCACAATATTCCATAACACTTGTCATCATAATATCCCATGACTCTCGTCATCACAATTATCCATGGTCTTCTCATCACAATGCTCCATGACCTTTGTCATCACAATGCTCAATACACTTGTCATCAAAATGCTCCCTGACACTTGTCGTCAGTATGCTCCTTGAACCCTGTCATGACAAGGCTCCATGCCTTTTTCATCAGAATGATCCATGCCCTTTTCATCACAATGCTCCAAGACCGCTGTAATCACAGTGCTCCATGCCCTTGTCATCACAAAGCTCTATGATGCATATCATTAGAATGCTCCTTGGACTTCTCCTCACAATGATCCATGCCTTTGTTATCACAATGTTCCAAGAACCATGTAATCACAGTGGTCCAGCCCCATTTCATCAGTATGCTCCATGAGATTTGTCATCACAAGCCTCCATGGTTTTCTTATCACAATACTCCAGGACCTTGTCATCACAATGCTTCATGACCTTGTCATGAAAATTCTCAATGGAACTTATCATTATAATGCTCCAAGCCCTAGTCATCACAAGGCTCCATTATATTTTGTTATCACAATACTCCGTTTCATTTGGCATTACAATGCTCCCTGCCATTGTCATCGCAATGGACCATGACATATGTCATCACAATGCTCTGTGACTCCAGGCATCACAGTGCTTCATAACATTTGTCATCACATTGGTCCATGCCCGCGTCATCACAAGGCTCTGTGACCTTTGTAACCACCATTCTCCATGAACTTTTCATCACAATGCTCCGTGACCTTTGTCATTACAATGCTCCATGCATTTGTCAGAAAAATGCTCCATGACCCTTGTCATTACGATGTGCCACGCGATTTTCAACAAAACGGCCACAAATTTGTCATGGAAATGGTCCATAATCATTGTAATCACAATTCTCCATTCCCTTCTCATCACAAGGCTCGATTACACCTGTCATAACAATGCTCCATGACATTTGTCATCACAATGCTCAATACAATTGTCATCAAAATGCTCCCTGACATTTGTTGTCTGTAGGCAGCTTGAACCCTGTCATGATAAGGTACCATGCCTATTTCATCACAATGATCCATGCCCTTTTCATCACAATTTTGCAAGCCCCCTTTAATCACAATGCTCCATGCCCTTGTCATCACAAAACTCAGTGACGCATGTCATTAGAATGCTCCTTAGCCTTCTCCTCACAATGCTCCTTGCCCTTGCCATCACAAAACTCAATGACGCATGTCATTAAAATGCTCCTGAACCTTCTCCTCACATTGCTCCTTGCCCTTGTCATCACAGTGTTCCAAGACCCATGTAATCACAATGGTCAATGCCCCTTTTCATCAGTATGCTCCATGAGATTTGTCATCACAAGGCTCCATGATTTTCTCATCACAATGCTCCAGGAACTTGTCATCACAATGCTTTATGACCTTGTCATGAAAATTCTCAATGGCCCTTCTCATCATAATGCTCCAAGCCCTAGTCATCACAATGCTCCATTATATTTGTCATCACAATCCTCCTTTACATTTGGCATCACAATGCTCCCTGCCATTGTCATCGCAATGGACCATGACATATGTCATCACAGTGCTCCTGACACCTTTCTTCAAAATACACCATGAACTTCTAATCACAATGCTCCATGCCCCTGTCATCACAATGCTCCGTGACTCCTGTCATCACAATGCTTCATAACATTTTTCATCACAATGTTCAATGCCCGGGTCATCACAAGGCTCTGTGACATTTGTAACCACAATGCTCCATGAATTTTTCATCACAATGCTCCATGCCTTTGTCAGAAAATGCTCCATGACAGTTGTCATTGCAATGTGCCATGCACATCTCATCACAACGGTCCACAAATTTGTCATCACAGTGCTACCTAAAACTTGTAATCATAATGCTCCTTGCCCTTCTCATCACAATGCTCTATTACCCCTCTCATATCAATGCTCCTTGACACCTGCCATCACAATGTTCCACGGCCTTATCATCACAAGTCTCCATGACACTTGTCATCACAATGATCCAAGACCCCTGTAATCACAATGCTTCATGTCCTTGTCATCACAAAGCTCCATGACACATGTCATCAGAATGTTCCATGGCCTTCTCATCAAAATGCTCCATGCCCTTGTCATCACAGTGCTCCAAGACCCCTGTAATTTCAATGCTCCAAGCCCCTTTTCATCAGTATGCTCCATGAGATTTGTCATCACAAGGCTCCATGGTTTTCTCTTCACAATGCTCCAGGATTGTCATCACAATGCTTCACGACCTTGTCATGAAAATACTCAATGGCCATTGTCATCATAATGCTCCAAGCCCTAGTCATCACAATGCTCCATTATATTTGTCATCACAATCCTCCATTACGTTTAGCATCACCATGGTCCCTGCAATTGTCATCGCAATGGACCATGACATATGTCATCACAATGCTCCCTGACACGTGTCTTCACAGTAATACATGACCTTCTCATCACAGTGATCCATGCCCTTGTCATCACAATGCACCATGTCCACTGTCATCACAATAATCTTTGAAACTTGTCAGACCAATGCTCGATGCCTCTGGCATCACAATTTTCCACGGCCTTGTCATCACAAGGCTCCATGACACTTGACATCGCAATGCTCCAAGACCCCTGTAATCACAATGCTCCATGCCCTTGTCATCACAAAGCTCCATGACACATGTCATCAGAATGTTCCAAAGGCTTCTCATCAAAATACTCCATGCTCTTGTCATCAAAATACTCCAAGACCCCTGTCATCACAGTGCTCCATGCCCCTGTTCATCTCAATGCACCATGAAACCTGTCATCACAATGCATCATGCACATCATCATAATGCTTCAGGCTATTGTCATCACAATGAAATCAAAATGCTCCATGAACCCTGTCATCACAATACTCCATGAATATTATCAGACCAATGCTCCATGACATTCTCATCACAATGCTCCATGACCAATATCATCACAATGCACCATGATAACTGGCATCACAACATTCCATGATACGTGAAAACACAATGATCTGGGACTCTTGTCATCACATTGCTCCATTCCCTAGTCATCACAATGCTCCATGACCCTTGTCATTACAATTTTCCGTGACACCATTCATCAAAATGCTTCATAACGTTAGTCATCACAGTGGTCCAAGCCCGCGTCATCACAAGGCTCTGTGACATTTGTGACCACAAAGCTCCATGAAATTTTCATCACAATGCTCGCGTCATCACAAGGCTCTGTGACATTTGTGACCACAAAGCTCCATGAAATTTTCATCACAATGCTCCATGACCCTTGTCATCACAATGCTCCATGCCTTTGTCAGAGCTATGCTCCATTACCCATGTCATCAGAATATGCCATGCACTTGTCATAACAATGCTCCTTGCCTTTGTCAGAAAAATGCTCCATTACCCATGTCATCACAATGTGCCATGCGCTTGTCATCACAGTGCTCCACAATCTTGTCATCACAATGCTCCATAAACTTTGTCTTCACAATGTTACATGTACTTCTCATCAAAATGCTCTCTCACCATTGATATCACAATGTTACATCACTATTCGTCACAATACTCCCTCACCCCAGTCATCACAATGTTCCATGACTCCTGACATCACAATTCTACATGCACTTATCATCACAATGTTCGATGACCCCTGACATCGCAATATTCCATAACCCCTGTCATCAAAATGCTCCATGACCTTTTTCATCAAAATGCTCCATGACCCGTGACATCACAATGTTCCATAACCCCTGTCATCAAAATGTTCCATGACGCTTTTCATCAAATTGCTCCATGAACCTGTCATCACAATAATCCATGACCTTTTCATCACAATGCTCCATGACGTTTGTCATCACAACTCACAATACACATGGCATCCCAATG
Organism: Mesoplodon bidens; assembly: GCF_964165515.1. Classification (NCBI taxonomy): domain Eukaryota; kingdom Metazoa; phylum Chordata; class Mammalia; order Artiodactyla; family Ziphiidae; genus Mesoplodon; species Mesoplodon bidens. The sequence continues at coordinate 311,559 of NW_027672207.1, forward strand.
CTCCCAGACACTTGTCGTCAGAATGCTCCTTGAACCCTGTCATGACAAGGCTCCATGCCTTTGTCATCACAATGATCCATGCCATTTTCATTACAATGCTCCAAGACCCCTGTAATCAGAGTGCTCCACGCCCTTGTCATCACAAAGCTCAATGACGCAAGTCATTGGAATGCTCCTTGGCCTTCTCCTCACAATGCTCCATGCCCTTGTCATCACAATGATCCAAGACCACTGTAATCACAGAGGCCCATGCCCCTTATCATCAGTATGCTCCATGAGGTTTGTCATCACAAGGCTCCATGGTTTTCTCATCAAAATATTCCAGGACCTTGTCATCACAATGCTTCACGACCTTGTCATAAAAATTCTCAATGGCCCTTGTCATCATAATGCTCCAAGCCCTAGTCATCAGAATGCTCCTTTATATTTGTCATTACAATCCTCCATTACATTTGGCATCACAATGCTCCCTGCCATTGTCAGCGCAATGGACCATGACATATGTCATCACAATGCTCCCTGTCACCTGTCTTTACAATACTCCATGACCTTCTCATCACAATGCTCCATGCCCTTGCCATCACAATGCAGCATGTCCACTGTCATCACAATAATCTATGAAACTTGTCAGACCAATGCTCCATGCCCCTGTCATCACAATGCTCCATGCCCTTGTCATCACAATGCTCCAGGACCCCTGTCATCACAATGCACCGTGACTCCAGTCGTCACAATACTTCATAACGTTTGTCATCACAATGGTCCATGCCTGCATCATCACAAGGCTCTGTGACATTTGTAACCACAATGCTCCATGAACATTTCATCACAATGCACCGTGACCCTTATCATCACAATGTTCCATGCCTTTGTCACAACAATGCTACATGACCCTTGTCATCACAATGTGCCACGCACTTTTCATCATAACGGTCCACAACATTGTCATCGCTAAGCTCCATAAACCTTGTAATCACAATGCTCCATGCACTTCTCATCCAAATGCTCTCTCACCTGAGATATCACAATGTTCCATCACCAGTCATCACAATACTCCCTCACCCCTCTAATCACAATGTTCCATGATCCCTGTCATCACAATGTTACATGCCCTTATCATCACAATGTTCCATTACCCCTGTAATCAAAATGCTCCATGACACTTTTCATCCCAAAGCTCCATGACCCCTGACATCACAATGTTCTATAACCCCTGTTATCAAAATGTTCCATTACACATTTCATCAAATTGTTGCATGACTTTGTCATCAATATGCTTCCTGCCTTTCTCATCACAATGCACCACGCCCTTGTCATCAAAATGCTCCATGACATTTGTCATCACAAAGCTCCATGACACATGGCATTACAATGCTCCATGTCATTTTCATCACAATTCTCCATGAACCCTCTCATCACATTGCTCCATGTCTTTGTCATCACAAAGCTCCATGACACTTGGCATCACAATGCTAGATGCCCTTCTCATTACAATGCTCCATGCCCTTGCCATCACAATGCTCCATTACCCTTGTCATGACAAATCTCCATGACCCCTGCCATCACGATGTTCCATGGACTTGTCATCACAAGGCTCCATGACCATTCTCATCACAATGCTCCATTACCTCTGTCATAAAAATGCTCCATGACCCCTGCCTTCACAATGTTCCACTGCCTTGTCATCACAAGGCTCCATGACCCTTGTCATCACAATGCTCCAAGACCCTGGTAATCACAATGCTCCATGCCCTTTTCATACAAAGCTCCATGACGCATGTCATCAGAAAGTTCCATGGCCTTCTCATCACAATGCTCCATGCCCTTGTCATCACAATGCTGCAAAACCCCTGTAATCACAATGTTCCATGCCCCTATCCATCTCAATGCTCCATGAACCCTGTCATCACAATGCACCATGCCCATCATGATAATGCTTCAGGCTGTTGTGATCACAATGAAATCAATATGCTCAATGACCTCTGTCATCATAATGTTCCAAACCCTGGTGATCACAATGTTCCATAACACTTATCATCACAACAGCCCTGACGCTCATCATCACGATTATCCATGGTCTTCTCATCACAATGCTCCATGAATTTGTCATCACAATGCTCAATACACTTGTCATCACAATGTTCCCTGACACTTGTTGTCTGTATGCTCCTTGAACACTCTCATGGAAAGGCTCCATGCATTTTTCATCAAAATGCTCCAAGACCCCTTTAATGACAATGCTCCATGCCCTTGTCATCACAAAGCTCCATGACGCCTGTCAGCAGAGTGCTCCATGGCCTTTCTCTCACAATGCTCCAAGCCCTTGTTATCACAATGCTCCAAGACCCATGTAATCACAATGCTCCATGCCCCTTTTCATCAGAATGCTCCATGAGACTTGTCATCACAAGTCTCCATGTTCTTCTCATCACAATGCTCCAGTAACTTGTCATCATTATGCTCCATACCCTTGTCATAACAATGCTCCATGACCCCTGTCTTCACAATACTCCATGAATATTTTCAGCCCAATGTTCCATGACCTTCTCATCACAATGCTCTAAGACCAATGTAATCACAATGCTCCATGCCCATTTTCATCTCAATGACCCATGAACCCTGTCATCACAATGCACCATGCCCATCATCATAATGCTTCATGCTATTGTCATCACCATGAATTCAAAATGCTTCATGACCTCTGTCATAACAATGCTCCAAACCCTTGTGATCACAATATTCCATAACACTTGTCATCACAATGCCCCATGATGCTCGTCATCACAATTATCCATGGTCTTCTCATCACAATGCTCCATTTCCTTTGTCATCACAATGCTCAATACACTTCTCCTCAAAATGCTCCCAGACACTTGTTGTCTGTATGCTAGGTGAACGCCGTCATGACAAGGCTCCATGCCTTTTTCATCACAATGATCCATACCCTTTTCATCACAATGCTCCAAGAACCCTGTAATCACAATGCTCCATGCCCCTTCTCATCTCAATGCTCCATGAACCCTGTCATCACAATGCACCATGCCCATCATGATATTGCTTCAGGCTATTGTCAGCACAATGAAATCAAAATTCTCCATGACCTCTGTCATCATAATGCTCCAAACCCTTGTGATCACAATGTTCCATAACACTTATCATCACAACACCACTGACGCTCATCATCACGATTATCCATGGTCTTCTCATCACAATGCTCCATGAAATTTGTCATCACAATGCTCAATACACTTGTCATCACAATGCACCCTGACACTTGTTGTCTGTATGCTCCTTGAACCCTGTCATGACAAGGCTCCATGATTTTTTCATCACAATAATCCATGCCCTTTTCATCACAATGCTCCAAGACCCATGTAATCACAATGCTCCATGCACCTTTTCATTAGAATGCTCCATGAGACTTGTCATCATAAGTCTCCATGTTTTTCTCATCACAATGCTCCAGGACCTTGTCATCACTATGGTCCAATCCCTTGTCATCACAATGCTCCATGAACCCTGTCTTCACAATACTCCATGAACATTTTCAGTCCAGTGCTCCTTGACCTTCTCATCACAAGGCTCCATGACCAATATCATCACAATGCCCCATGACCACTGTCATCACAAAACTCCATGAAACCTGACAACACAATGATCCGACACTCTTGTCATCACAATGCTCCATTACCTAGTCATAACAATACTCCATGAACATTTTCAGCCCAATGCTCCATGACCCTTGTCATCACAATTATCCATGCTCTTGTCATCCCAATGATCCATGACCCATGTATTCACAATGCTCCGTGACGCTTGTCATCACAGTGCTCCATGACACCTGTCATCACAATGCTCCATGCTTTTGTTAGCAAAATGCTACATGACCTTGTCATTACAATGCTCTATGTGCTTGTGATCACAATACTCCATTACCATTGTCATCACAATCCTCCATGAACCTTTGGATCACATCGCTTCATGTCCTTGTCATCACAATGCTCCATGCTCCTTGAAATCAAAATGATCCATGACCTCTGTCATCACAATGCTCCAAACCCTTGTGATCACAAAGTTCCAAAACACTTGTCATCTCAACATTCCATGATGCCAGTCATTACAATACTGCATGCCCTTTTCATCACAATGCTCCATGACCTTTGTCATCACAATCCTCAATACACTTGTCATCACAATGCTCCCTGACACTTGTCGTCAGAATGCTCCTTGAAACCTGTCACGAAAAGGCTCCGTGCTTTTTTCATTACAATTCCCCATGCCGTTTTCATCACAATGCTCCAAGCCATTGGCATCAAAATACTCCACAAGCTTGTCTTCAGAATGCTCCATGACACTTGTCATCACAATTCTCCATGCACTTGTCAGCACAATGCTCCCTGACCCTTGTCATCACAATGCGCCAAGCCATTGTCATCACAATGCTCCATTACCTTTGTCATCAGAATCCTCCATGACACTTGGCATCACAATGCTCCATGCCATTGTCATCACAATGGGCCTTTACATATGTCATCACAATGCTCCCTGTCACCTGGCTTCACAATACTGCATGACCTGGTCATAACAATTCTCCATGCCCTTGTCATCACAATGTGCCTTTCCAACTGTCATCGCAATAATCCATAAAAATTATTAGACCAGTGATGCATGCCCTTGTCATCACAATGCTCCATGAACTTGTTATCACAATGCTCCATGACACCTGTCATCACAATGCTCCTTGACTCCAGTCATCACAATGTTTCAGGACCCTTGTCATCACAATGGTCCATGCTCTCGTCATCAAAAGTCTCTGTGGCCTTTTTAACCACAATGCTCCATGAACTTTTCATCACAATTCTCTTTGACCCTTGTCATCTCAGTGTTCTATGCGTTTCGAAGCAGAATGCTCCATGACCCTTGTCATCACAATGCTCCATGTGCTGGTCAGGACAATACTCCAAGACACACGTCATCACAATGCACCATGCAATTTTCATCACAGTGCTCCACAATCTTGTCATCACAATGCTCCATAAACCTTGTCATCACAATGCTCCATGCACTTCTCAACAAAATGCTCTCTCACCACTGATATCACAATGCTACATCGCTATTTGTCACAATGCTCCCTCACCCTGTCATCACAATGTTCCATGACTCCTGTCATCACAATGTTACATGCACTTATCATCACAAAGTTTGATGACCCCTTACATCACAATGTTCCATAACCCCTGTCATCAAAATGCTTCATGACACTTTTCATCAAATTGCTCCATGACCCTGTCATCACAATGCTCCCTGCCCTTCTCATCACAATGCACAAAGCCCTTGTCATCAAACTGCTCCATGACCTTTGTCATCACAAAGATCCTTGACCCTTGGCATCACAATGCTCAATGTCATTGTCATCAGAATGTTCCATGAACGCTCTCATCACATTGTTCCATGCCCTTGTCATCACAATGCTCCATGATGCACGTCATCAGAATGCTCCATGGCCTTCTCTTCACAATGCTCCAAGCCCTTGTTATCACAATGCTCCAAGACACCTGTAATCACAGTGCTCCATGCCCCTTTTCATCAGAATGCTCCATGAGACTTGTCATCACAAGTCTCCATGGTCTTCTAATCACAATGCTATATTTCCTTGTCATCACAATGTTCCATGACCGCTGTCATCACAATTCTCCATGAATATTTTCAGCCCAATGCTCCATCTCCTTCTCATCACAATTATCCATGAACAGTATCATCACAATGGTCCAGGACCACTGTCATCACAACACACCATGACCCCTGACAACACAGTGATCCGGGATTCTTGTCATGACAATGCACCATTCCCTAGTCATCACAATGCTCCATGACCCCTATCAACAAAATATTCCATGAACATTTTCAGCCCAATGCTCCATTACACTTGCCAACACAATGCTCCTGTCTCTTGTCGTCAGAATGCACCTTGAACCCTGTCACAAAAAGGCTCCATGCATTTTTCATCACAGTGCCCCATGCCGTTTTCATCACAATGCTCCATGCCATTGTCATCAAAATACTCCACGAGCTTGTCATCAAAATGCTCCATGACCCGTGTCATCACAATTCTCCATGCACTTGCCAGCACAATGTTCCCTGACCCTTCTCATCACAATGCTCCAAGCCATTGTCATCACAATGCTCCATTACCTTTGTCATCAGAATCCTCCATGACACTTGGCATCACAATGCTCCATGTCATTGTCATCACAATGGGCCATTACATATGTCATCACAATGTTCCCTGACACCTGTCTTCACAATACTGCATGACCTGGTCATCAAAATTCTCCATGCCCTTGTCATCACAATGAGCAATTCCAACTGTCATTGTAATAATCCTTGAAACTTATTAGACCAATGTTCAATGCCCTTGACATCACAATGCTCCATGCCCTTGTTATCACAATGCTCCATGACCCATGTCATCACAATGCACATTGACTCCAGTCATCACAATTCTTCATGACCTTTGTCAACACAATGGTCCATGCCCTCGTCATCAACAGTCTCTCTGACGGTTTTTACCTCAGTGCTCTATGAAATTTTCATCACAATGCTCTTTGTCCCTTGTCATCACAATGCTCTATGCATTTCTCAGCACAATGCTCCATGACCGTTGTCATCACAATGCTCAATGTGCTTGTCAGCACGATGCACCATGACACATTTCATCACAATGCACCGTGCGTTTGTCATCACAGTGCTCCACAATCTTGTCATCACAATGCTCCATTAACCTTGTCATCACAATGCTCCATGAACTTCTCATCAATATGCTCTCTCACCACTGAAATCACAATGTTCCATCACTATTCATCACAATAATCCTTCATCCCTGTAATCACAATGTTCCATGACTCCGGTCATAACAGTTCTACATGCACTTATCATCACAATGTTCGATGACCGATGACATCACAATGTTCCATAAGCCATGTCATCAAAATGCTCCATGATACTTTTCATCAAAAGGCTGCATGTCCCCTGACATCACAATGCTCCATAGCCCTTGTCATTACAGTGCTCCATGAGGCTCGTCATCACAATTAGCCATGATCTTCTCATCACAATGCTCCACGGTGTTGCCATCACAATGCTCCATGCCCTGGTCATCACCATGCTCCATGTTCCCTGTCATCACAATTCTCCACATCCTTGGCATCACCATGTTCCATGACACTTCTCATCACAGTGTTACATGCTTTGTCCGCACAATACTCCACAAGCTTGCCATCAGCATGCTCCATGCCCCTTGTCATCACAATTCTCCACGTGCTTGTCATCACAATGCTCCATGACAGTTCTCATCACAATGTTACATGCTTTTGTCATCACAATTCTCCATGCACATGTCATCGCAATGCCCCATGACCCCTATAATAGCAAGCTCCATGCCTTTGTCATCACAATGCTTCACGAACTTTTCATCAAAATTCTCAATGGCCGTTGTCATCACAATGCTCCATGACCCTTGTCATCACAATGCTCCATGCCCTTGTCATCAAAAAGCTCAATGACACATGCCATCAGAATGCTCCTTGGTCTTCTCCTCACAATGATCCATGCCCTTGTCATCACAATGTTCCAAGACCCCTGTATTCACAATGCTCCATGCCACTTTTCATCAGTATGCTCCATGAGACTTGTCATCACAAGGCTCCATGGTTTCCTCATCACAATTCTCCAGGACCTTGTCATCACAATGCTTCACGACCATGTCATGAAAATTTTCAATAGCCCTTGTCATCATAATGCTCCAAGCCCCAGTCATCACAATGCTCCATTATATTTGTCATCACAATCCTCCATTACATTCGGAATCACAATTATCCATGCCATTGCCATGGCAATGGACCATGACGTATGTCATCACAATGCTGCCTGACACCTGTCTTCACAATACTCCATGACCTTCTCAGCAAAATGATTCATGTCGTCTTCACAATGCACCATGCATACTGTCATCACAGTAATCTTTGAAACTTGTCAGACCCATGTTACATGCCCCTGTCATCACAATGCTCCAGGCCCTTGTCATCACAAAGCTCCATGAACCCGGTCATCACAATGCTCCATGACTCCAATCATCACAATGCTTCATAATGTTTGTCATCACAATGGTCCATGCCCGCATCATCACAAGGCTCTATGACCTTTGTAACCACAATGCTCCATGAACATTTCATCACAATTCTCTGTGACCCTTGTCATAACAATGCTCCATGTCTTTGTCAAAACAATGCTCCATGACCATTGTCATCACAATGTGCCACGTGCATTTCATCACAACGGTCCACAACCTTGTCATCGCAGTGCTCCATAAACCTTGAAATCACAATGGTCCATGCACTTCTCATCCAAATGCTCTCTCACCAGAGATATCACAATGTTCCATCTCTAGTCATCACAATACTCCCTCACCCCTGTAATCACAATGTTCCATGACCCTGTCATCACAGTGCTACATCCCCTTATCATCACAATGTTCCATGACCCCTGACATCACTCTATTCCATAAGCCCTGTCATCAAAATGCTCCATGACCCTTTTCATCCCAAAGCTCCATGACCCCTGACGTCACAATGTCCTATAACCCCTGCCATCAAAAGGTTCCAGTACAGTTTTTATCAAATTTCTGCATGACTCGGTCATCAAAATGCTCCCTGCCCTTCTCATCACAATGCACCATGCCCTTGTCATCAAAATGCTCCATGAGTTGTCATCAAAAAGCTCCATTACCCTTGGCATCACAATGCTCCATGTCATTGTCATCACAATGCTCCATGAACCCTCTCATCACATTGCTCCATGCCCTTGTCATCACAAAGCTCCATGACACTTGTCATCACAATGCTCGATGCCCTTCTCATCACAATGCTCCATTACCTCTGTCATAACAATGCACCATGACCCCTGCCATCACAATTTTCCACGGCCTAGTCTTCACAAGGTTCCATGACACTTGTCATCACAATGCTGAAGACCCCTGTAATCACAATGCTCCATGCCCTTGTCATCACAAAGCTCCATGACATATGTCATCAGAATGTTCCATGGCTTTCTCATCACAATGCTCCATGCCCTTGTCATAAGAATGCTCCAAGACCCCTGTAAACACAATGCTTCATGTCCCTTTTCATCTCAATGCTCCATGAACCCTGTCATCACAATGCACCATGCCCATCATCATAATGATTCATGCTATTATCATCAAAATGAAATCAAAATGCTCCATGTCCTCTGTCATAACAATGCTCCAAACCCTTGTGATCACAATATTTCATAACACTTGCCATCACAATGCCCCATGACGTTCGTCATCACCGTTATCCATGGTCTTCTCATCACAATGCTCCATGAACTTTGTCATCATAATGCTCAATACATTTGTCATCAAAATGTTCCCTGACACTTGTTGTCTGTATGCTCCTTGAACCCTGTCATGACAAGTCTCCATTCCATTTTCATCAAAATGATCCATGCCCTATTCATCACAATGCTCCAAGACCCCTTTAATCACAATGCTCCATGCCTTTGTCATCACAGAGCTCAATGACGCATGTCATCAGAATGCTCCTTAGCCTTCTCCTCACAATGATCCATGCCGTTGTCCTCACAATGTGCCAAGACCCCTGAAATCACAATGCTCCATGCCCCTTTTCATCACTATGCTCCATGAGAATTGTCATCACAAGGCTCCATGATTTTCTCATCACAATGTTCCAGGAATTTTTCATCAAAATGCTTCACGACCTTGTCATGAAAATTCTCAATGGCCCTTGTCATCATAATGCTCCAAGCCCTAGTCATCACAATGCTCCATTATATTTGTCATCACAATCCTCCATTAAATTTGGCATCACAATACTCCCTGCCATTGTCATCGCAATGGACCATGACATATGTCATCACAATGCTCCCTTACACCTGTCTTCTCCATACTCCATGACCTTCTCTTCAAAAGGATCCATGCCCCTTTCATGACAATGCTCCATGACTTGTCATCACAAAGCTCCATGACCCATGACCCATGTATGAAACTGTTCTGTGCCCTCATCGTTACTATGTTCCATGCCCACTCTCATCACAATACTCCATGAAATATTTCAGAGCAATGCTCCATGCCCTTCTCATCAAAATGCTCCATTAACACTGTCATAACAATGCTCAATGACCCCTGCCATCACAATGTTACACGGCCTTGTCATCACAAGGCTCCATGACACTTCTCATCACAATGATCAAGACCCCTGTAATCTCAATGCTCCATGCCCTTGTCATCACAAACCTCAATGACGCATGTCATCAGAATGTTCCATGGCCTTCACATCACAATGCTCCATGCCCTTGTCATCACAATGCTCCAAGACCCCTGTAATCACAATACGCCATGCCCCTTTTCATCTCAATGCTCCATGAACCCTGTCATCACAATGCATCATGCCCAATATCATAATGCTTCATGCTATTGTCATCACAATGAAATCAAAATGCTCCATGACCTCTGTCATCATAATGCTCCGAACCCTTGTGACCAATATTTTCCATAACATTTATCATCACAACACCCCATGATGCTCATCATCACCATTATCCATGGTCTTCTCATCACAATGCTCCATGACCTTTGTCATCACAATGCTCCCTGACACTAGTGGTCAGTATGCTCCTTGAACCCTGTCATGACAAGGCTCCATGCATTTTTCATCACAATGATCCATGCTCTTTTCATCACAATGCTCCAAGACCCCTGTAATCACAACGCTCCATGCCCTTGTCATCACAAAGCTGCATGACGCATGTCATCAGAATGCTCCATGGCTTTCTCATCACCATGATCCATGCTCTTGACATCAGAATGCTCCAAAACGGCTGTAATCACAATGCTCCATGCCCCATTTCAACCAAATGCTCAATGAGATTTCTCATCAAAAGTCTCCATGGTCTTCTCATCACAATGCTCCGGAACCTTGTCATCACTATGCTTCATTCCCTTGAAATCACAATGCTCCATGACCTTATCATCACAATGCTCCATGAGCAATATCATCACGATTCTCCATGACCACAGTCATCAAAACAGTCCATGACACCTGACAATACAATGATCAGGGACTCTTGTCATCCCAAATCTATATTCGCTTGACATCACAATGCTCCATGAACACTCTCTTCACAATACTCCATGAACATTTTCAGCCCAATGCTCCATGACCCCTGCCATCACAATGTTCAACGGCCTTGTCATCACTAGGCTACATGACACTTGTCATCACAATGCTTAAGACACCTGTAATCACATTGCTCCATTCCCTTGTCATCCCAGTGCTCCATGACCCCTGTATTCACAATGCTCCATGACGCTTGTCATCACAGTGTTCCGTGACACCTGTCATCAGAATGTTACATGCACTTATCATCACAATGTTCGATGACCTATGACATCACAATGTTCCATAACCCCTGTCATCAAAATTCTCCATGACACTTTTCATCTAAAGGCTCCATGTCCCCTGACATCACAATGCTCCATACCCCTTGTCATTACAGTGCTCCATGATGCTTGTCATCACAATTATCCATGGTCGTCTCATCACAATGCTCCACGGTCTTGCCATCACAATGTTCCATGCCCTGGTCATCACAATGCTCCATGTTCCCTGTCATCACAATTCTCCACGTTCTTTGCATCACTATGTTCCATGACACTTCTCATCACACTCTTACATGCTTTGTCAGCACAATACTCCACAAGCTTGTCATCAGAATGCTACATGACCCTTGTCGTCACATTTATCCAGGAAACCTGTCATCAAAGTGCTCCATGACACCCGTCATCTCAATGCTCCATGTCCCTTGTTATCCCAATTCTCCACGTGCTTTTCATCACAATGCTCCATGACAGTTCTCATCACAATGTTACATGATTTTGTCATCACAATTCTCCATGCACATGTCATAGCAATGCCCCATGACCCCTGTCATAGCAAGCTCAATGCCTTTGTCATCACAATGCTTCACGACATTTCATCAAAATTCTCATTGGCCGCTGTCATCACAATGCTCCATGCACTTGTCATCAAAATGTTCCATGACGATTGTCATCACAATGATCCAAGCCCTTGTCATCACAATGCTCCATTACCTTTGTCATCACAATCCTCCAAAACACTTGGCATCACAATGCTCCATGCCATTGTCATCACAATGGAACATGAAATATGTCATCACAATGCTCCCTGACACCTGTCTTCACAATACTCCATGACCATGTCATCACAATGTGCCATGCCCACTGTCAACACAATTATCCATGAAAATTGTCAGACCAATGCTCCATGCCCCTGTCATCACAATGTTCCATGCCCTTGTCATCACAATGCTCCATGACCCCAGTTCTCACAATGCTCCGTGACTCCAGTCATCACAAGGCTTCATGACCTGTGTCATCACAATGATCCATGTCCTCATCATCACAAGGCTCTGTGAACTTTGTCACCACAATGCTCCATGAAATTTTCATCACAATGCTCCGTGACACTTGTTATCACAATTCTCCGTCCCTTTGTCAACTCAATGCTACATGAGCCTTGTCATCAAAATGTTCCATGTGCTTGTCAGCGCAGTGCTCCATGACCCATGTCATCACAATGCTCCATAAACCTTGTCATCACAATGCTCCTTGCACGTCTTATCAAAGTGCTCTCTCACCACTGATATCAAAATTTTCCCTCACTAGTCATCACAATACACCCAATCCCCTGTCATCACAATGGTCCATAACCCCTGTCATGAAATTGTTCCATGACCCATGATATCACAGTGTTCCATAACCCCTGTCATGAAAATGTTCCATGACCTTTTTCATCAAAATGCTCCATGTCCCCTGACATCACAATGCTCCATAGCCCTTGTCATTACAGTGCTCCATGACGCTCGTCATCACAATTATCCATGGTCTCCTCATCACAATGCTCCACGGTCTTGCCATCACAATGCTCCATGACCTGGTCATCACAATGCTCCATGTCCTTTGTCATCACAATGCTCCACGTCCTTGTCATCACAATGCTCCATGACAGTTCTCATCACAATGTTACATGCTTTTGCCATCACAATTCGCCATGCACATGTCATTGCAATGCCCCATGACCCCTGTCATAGCAAGCTCCATGCCTTTGTCATCACAATGCTTCACGACCTTTTCATCAAAATTCTCAATGGCCGTTGTTACCACAATGCTCCATGACCCTTGTCATCACAATGCTCCAAGCCCTTGCATCACAATGCTCCATTTCCCTTGTTATCACAATCCTCCAAAACACTTGAAATCACAATGCTCCATGCCCTTGTCAGCACAATGCTCCATGACCCCAGTTCTCACAATGCTCCGTGACTCCAGTCATCACAATGCTTCATGACCTGTGTCATCACAATGATCCATGTCCTCATCATCACAAGGCTCTGTGAAATTTGTCACCACAATGCTCCATGAACTTTTCATCACAATGCTCTGTGACACTTGTTATCACAATGCTCCGTCCCTTTGTCATCTCAGTGCTCCATGACCCTTGTCATCAAAATGTTCCATGCGATTGTCAGCATAGTGCTCCATGACCAATGTCATCACAATGCTTCATAAACCTTGTCATCGCAATGCTCCTTGCACGTCTTATCAAAGTGCTCTCTCACCACTGATATCAAAATGTTCCCTCACTAGTCATCACAATACACCCACTCCCCTGTCATCACAATTGTCCATAACCCCTGTCATGGAAATGTTCCATGAACCCTGACCACACAATGTTCCATAACCCCTGTCATCAAAATGTTCCATGACCCTTTTCATCAAATTGCTCCATGACCCTCTCATCACAATGCTCCCTGCCCTTTGCATCACAATGCACAACGCCCTTGTAATCAAAATGCTCCATGACTTTGTCATCACAAAGATCCATGACCCTTGGCATTACAATGCTCCATGTCATTGTCATCACAATGCTCCATGATCGCTCTCATCACATTGCTCCATTCCTTGTCGTCACAAAGCTCCATGACCCATGTCATCAGAATGCTCCATGGCCTTCTCATCACAGTGCTCCATGCCCTTGCCATCACAATGCTCCATTACACCTCTCATCACAATGCTCCAAGACCATTGTAATCACAATGCTCCATGCCACTTTTCATCTCAATGTTCCATGAAGCCTGTCATCACAATGCACCATGCCCCCCATCATAATGCTTCATGCTGTTGTCATCAAAATGAAATCATAATGCTCCATGACCTCTCTCATCACAATGCTCCAAACCCTTGTGATCAAAATTTTCTATAACATTTATCATCACAACGCCCCATGACGCTCGTCATCACAAATATCCATGGTCTTCTCATCGCAATGCTCTATGACATTTGTCACCACATTGCTCAATACCCTTGTCATCACAATGCTCCCTGACAATTGTCGTCAGTATGCTCCTTGAACCCTGTGATGACAAGGCTCCACGGCCTTCTCATCCCTATGCTCCATGCCCTTGTCATCACAGTGCTCCACGAACCCTGTAATCACAATGCTCCATGCCCGTTTTCATCAGAATGTTCCATGAGACATATCATCACAAGGCTACATGTTCTTCTCATCACAATGCTCCATGACACCAGTCATCACAATACTCCATGAACATTTTCATCCCAATGCTCCATGACCCTTGTCATCACAATGATCCATGCCCTTGTCATCCCAGTGCTCCATGACACTTCTCATCACAATGCTCCATGCCTTTGTCAGCAAAATGCTACATGACCTTTTCATTAAAATTCTCTATGCATTTGTCATCACAATAGTCCATTACCATTGTCATCACAATCCTCCATGAACCTTGGGATCACATTGTTTCATGCCCTTGTCATCAAAATGCTCCATGCTCCATGAAATCAAAATGAGCCATGATCTGTGTCATCACAATGCTCCAAACCCTTGTGATCACAATGTTCCATAACACTTGTCATCACAACGCTCCATGATGCCTGTCATCACAATACTCCATGCCCTTTTCATCACAATGCTCCATGACCTTTGTCATCACAATTCTCAATACACTGGTCATCACAGTGCTGCCTGACACTTGTCCTCAGAATGCTCCTTGAACCCTGTCATGAAAAGTCTCCATGGCTTTTACATCACAATGCCCCATGCCATTTTCATCACAATGCTCCATGCCATTGTCATCAAAATACTCCACAAGCTTGTCATAAGAATGCTCCATGACCTTTGTCATCACAATTCTCCATGCACTTGTCAGCACAATGCTCCATGAACCTTGTCATCACAATGTCCAAGCCATTGTCATCACAATGCTTTATTACCTTTGTCATCAGAATCCTCCATTACACTTGCCATCACAATGCACCATGCCATTGTCATCACAGTGGGCCATTACATATTTCATCACAACGCTCTCTGACACCAGTCTTCACAATACTGCATGACCCGGTCTTCACAATGCTCCATGCCCTGGTCATCACAATGCAACATTCCAAGTGTCTTGCAGTAATCCATTAAACTTATTAGACCAATGCTCCGTGCCCTTGTCATCACAATGCTCCATGCCCCATGTCATCACAATGCTCCGTGACTCCAATCATCTCAATTATTCATGACCTTTGTCATCACAATGGTCCATGCCCTCGTCATCAACAGTCTCTGTGACCTTTTTACCCTCAATGCTCCATGAAATTTTCATCACAATGCTCTTTGACCCTTGTCATCATAATACTTTATGCCTTTCTCATCACATTGCTCCATGCCCTTGTCATCACAAAGCTCCATGACACTTGTCATCACATTGCTCGATGACCTTGTCATCACAATGCTCCATGCTCTTGTCATTAGAATCCTGCATGACCCATGTATCACAGTGTTCCATGCCCTTGTCATCACAATGCTCCATGCCCACTCTCATCACAATAATCCATGAAACATTTCAGACCACTGTTCCATGCCCTTCTCATCACAGTGCTCCATTACACCTGTCATAACAATGCACCATGACCCCAGCCATCACAATGTTCCACGGCCTAATCATCACAAGGATCCATGACACTTGCTGTCACCATGCTCAAGACCGCTGAAATCACAATGCTCCATGCCCTTGTCATCACAATGCTCCAAGACCCTTTTAATCATAATGCTCCATGACCCTTTTCATCTCAATACTCCATGAACCCTGTCATCACAATGCACCATGTCCATCATCATAATGCTTCAGGCTATTGTCATCAAAATGATATAAATATTCTCCATGTCCTCTGTCATCATAATGCTCCAAACCCTTGTTATCACAGTGTTTCATAACACTTATCATCACAACACCCCATGATGCTCATCATCAAAATTATCCATGGCCTTCTCATCACAATGCTCCATGCCGTAGTCTTCACAAAGTTCCAAGACCCCTGTAATCACAATGCTCCATGCCCCTTTTCATCAGAATGCTCCATAAGAATTGTCATCACAAGTCTCCATGTTCTTCTCATTACAAAGCTCGAGGAAATTGTCATCACCATGCTCCATTCCCGTGTCATCACAATGCTCCATGACCCCTGTCATCACAATAATCCTTGAACATTTTCAGCCCAATGCTCCACGACCTACACGTCACAATGCTCCATGACCAATATCATCACTATTCTCAATGACCACTGTCATCACAACACTACATGACACCTGACAACACAATGATCCGGGACTCTTGTAATCACAATGCTCAATTCCCTAGACATCACAATGCTCCATGACCCCTATCATCACCATACTCCATGAACATTTTCAGCCCAATGCTCCATGATCACTGCCATCACAATGTTCAGCGGCCTTGTCATCATAAGGCTACATGACACTTGTCATCACAATGCTCAAGACACCTGTAATCACAATGCTCCATGCCCCATTTCATCAGAATTCTCCATGAGATTTCTCATCACAAGTCTCCATGGTCTTCTCATCACAAGGCTTCCAGACCTTGTCATCAGCATGCTCCATTCCCTTGTCATCACAGTGCACCATGACACCTGTCATCACAGTAGTCCATGAATATTTTCAGCACAATGCTCCATGACCTTCTCATCACAATGCTCCATGACCAATATCATCACAATGCTCCAGGACCACTGTAATCACAACACTCCATGACACCTGACAACACAATGATCTGGGACCCTTATCACAACAATGATCAATTCCCTAGTCATCACAATGTTCCATGACCCCTGTCATCACAATACTCCCTGAACATTTTCAGCCCAAGTCTCTATGAACCTTGTTATCACAGTGATCCATTCCCTTGTCATCCCAATGCTCCATGACCCCTGTATTCGCAATGCTCTGTGACGCTTGTCATCACAGTGCTCCATGACACCTGTCATCACAATGCTCCTTGCCTTTGTCAGCAAATTGTTACATGACCTTGTCATTACACAGCTCTATGTGCTTGTAATCAAAATACTCCATTACCATTGTCATCATAATCCTCCATGAACCTTGGGATCACATTGCTTCATGCCCTTGTCATCACAATGCTCCATGCTCCTTGAAATCAAAATGATCCATGAACTCAGTCATCACAATGCTCCAAACCCTTGTGGTCACAATGTTCCATAACACTTGTCATCACAACGCTCCATGATGCCTGTCATCACAATACTCCATGCCCTTTTCATCACAATGCTCCATGACCTTTATCATCACAATTCTCAATACACTTGTCATCACAATGCTCCCTGACTCTTGTTGTCAGAATGCTCCTTGAACCCTCTCAAGAAAAGGCTTCATGCTATATTCATCACAATGCCCCATGCCACTTTCATCACAATAATCCATGCCATTGTCATCAAACTACTCCACAAGTTTGTCATCCAAATGCTCCATGACCCGTGTCATCACAATTCTCCATGCACTTTCCAGCACAATCCTCCCTGACCCTTGTCATCACAATGCTCCAAGCCATTGTCATCAAAATATTCCATTAACTTTGTCATCAGAATCCTCCATGACACTTGGCATCACAATGCTCCATGCCATTGTCATCACAATGGGCCATTACATATGTCATCACAATGCTCCCTCACACCAGTCTGCACAATACTGCATGACCTGGTCTTCACAATGATCCATGCCCTTGTCATCACAATGCGCCATTCCAACTGTCATTGCAATAATCCATGAAACTTATTAGACCAATGTTCCAAGCCCTTGTCATTACAGTGCTCCATGCCCTTGTTATCACAATGCTCCGTGACTCCAGTCATCACAATGCTTCATGACCTTTGTCATCACAATGGTCCATGCCCTCATCATCAACAGTCTCTGTGACCTTTTTAACCTCAATGCTCCATGAAATTTTCATCACAATGCTCTTTGACCCTTGTCATTACAATGCTCTTTGCCTTTCTCAGCACAGTGTTCCATGACCCTTGTCATCACAGTGCTCCATGCGCTTGTCAGCACAATGCTCCATGACAGATGTCATCACAATTTGCCATGTGATTGTCATCACAGTGCTCCACAATCTTGTCATCACAATGCTCCATAAAACTTGTCATCACAGAGCTCCATGCACGTCTCATCAAAATGCTCTCTCAACACTGATATCACAATGTTACATCACTATTCATCACAATACTCCCTCACCCCTGTCATCACAATGTTCCATGACTCCTGTCATCACAATGCTACATGAAAATATTATCTAAATGTTCGATGACCCCTGACATCACAATGTTCCATAAACCCTGTCATCAAAATGCTCCATGACCATTTTCATCAAATTGATCCATGACCCCTGACATCACAATGTTCAATAACCCCTATCATCAAAATGTTCCATGACCCTTTTCATCAAATTGCTCCATGACCCTGTCATCACAATGCTCCCTGCCCTTCTCATCACATTGCACAACGCCCTTGTCATCAAATAGCTCCATGACGTTTGTCAACACAAACATCCATGACTCATGGCATCACAATGCTCCATGTCATTGTCATCACAATGCTTCATGAAAGCTCTCATCACATTGCTCCATGCCCGTGTCATCACAAAGCTCCATGATGCATGTCATCAGAATGCTCCATCCCTTCTCCTCACAATGCTCCATGACCGCTGCCATCACGATGTTCCATGGACTTGTCATCACAAGGCTCCATGTCCCTTCTCATCACAATGCTCCAAGACCCCTGTAATCACAATGCTCCCTGCTCCTTTTCATCCCAAGCATCCTTGAACCCTCTCATCATATTGCACCATGCCCATCATCATAATGGTTCATGCTATTGTCATCACAATGAAATCAAAATGCTCCATTACCCCTGTCATAACAAAGCTCCAATCCCTTGTGATCCCAATATTCCATAAATCTTGTCCTCACAATGCCCCATGACGCTCGTCATCACAATTATCCAATGTCTTCTCATCACAATGCTCCATGACCTTTGTCATCACAATGCTCAATACACTTGTCATCAAAATGCTCCCTGACACTTGTTGTCTGTATGCTCCTTGAACCCTGTCATGACAAGGCTCCATACCGTTATCATCACAATGATCCATTCCTTTTTCATCACAATGCTCCAAAACCCTGTAATCACAATGCTCCTTGCCCTTGTCATCACAAAGCTCCATAACGCATGTCATCAGAATGCTCCATGGCCTTCTCATCACAAAGCTCCATGCCATTGTCATCACAATGGGCCATTACATATGTCATCACAATGCTCTCTGACATCTGTCTTCACAATACTGCATGACCTGGTCATCACAATGCTCCATGCTCTTGTCATCACAGTGGGCCATTCCAGGTGTCATCACAAGAATCCATGAAACTTATTAGAACAATGCTCCATGAACTGGTCATCTCAATGCTCCAAGCCCTTGTTATCACAATGCTTCATGACCCCTGTCATCACAATGCTCCGTGACTCCAGTCATCACAATGCTTCATGTCCTTTGTCATCACAATGGTCCATGCCCTTGTCATTAACAGTCTCTGACATTTTAACCACAATGCTCCATGAACTTTTCATCACAATGCTCTTTGACCCTTGTCATCACAATGTTCTATGCCTTTCTCAGCACAGTGTTCCATGACCCTTGTCATCACAGTGCTCCATGCGCTTGACATCACAATGCACCATGACACATGTCATCATAATGTGCCATGTGCTTGTCATCACAGTGCTCCACAATCTTGTCATCACAATGCTCCATAAAACTTGTCATCACAGAGCTCCATGCACGTCTCATCAAAATACTCTCTTAACACTGATATCACAATGTTACATCACTATTCATCACAATACTCCCTCACCCCTGTCATCACAATGTTCCATGACTCCTGTCATCACAATGCTACATGCAATTATTATCTAAATGTTCGATGACCCCTGACATCACAATGTTCCATAACCCCTGTCATCAAAATGCTCCATGACCCTTTTCATCAAATTGATCCATGACCCCTGACATCACAATGTTCCATCACCCCTGTCATCAAAATGTTCCATGACACTTTTCATCAAATTGCTCCATGACCCTGTCATCACAATGCTCCCAGCCCTTCTCATCACATTGCACAACGCCCTTGTCATCAAAATGCTCCATGACCTTTGTCAACACAAAGATCCATGATTCTTGGCATCACAATGCTCCATGTCATTGTCATCACAATGCTCCATGAAAGCTCTTATCACATTGCTCCATGCCCGTGTCATCACAAAGCTCCATGACGCATGTCATCAGAATGCTCCATCCCTTCTCCTCACAATGCTCCATGACCCCTGCCTTCACGATGTTCCATGGACTTGTCATCACAAGGCTCCATGACCCTTCTCATCACAATGCTCTAAGACCCCTGTAATGACAATGCTCCCTGCTCCTTTTCATCCCAAGGATCCATGAACCCTCTCATCAAATTGCACCATGCCCATCATCATAATGCTTCATGCTATTGTCATCACAATTAAATCAAAATGCCTCATGACCTCTGTCATAACAATGCTCCAAACCCTTGTGATCCCAATATTCCATAAATCTTGTCCTCACAATGCCCCATGACGCTCGTCATCACAGTTATCCAAAGTCTTCTCATCACAATGCTCCATGACATTTGTCATCACAATGCTCAATACACTTGTCATCAAAATGCTCCCTGACACTTGTTGTCTGTATGCTCCTTGAACCCTGTCATGACAAGGCTCCATACCATTTTCATCACAATGATCCTTTCCTTTTTCATCACAATGCTCCAAGACCCTGTAATCACAATGCTCCATGCCCTTGTCATCACAAAGCTCCATGACGCATGTCATCAGAATGCTCCATGGCCTCCTCATCACAATGATCCATGGCCATGCCATCACAATGCTCCATTACACCTGTCATTACAATGCTCCTTGACCCCTGCCATCACAATGTTCCATGGACTTATCATAACAAAGCTCCATGACACTTCTCATCACAATGCTCCAAGACCCCTGTAATCACAATGATCCATGCCCCTCTTCATCAGTATGCTCCATGAGTCTTGTCATCACAAGGCTCCACGATTTTCTCATCACAATGCTCCAGGACCTTGTCATCACAATGCATCTTGCCCTTGTCATGAAAATTCTCAATGGCCATTCTCATCATAATGCTCAAAGCCCTAGCCATCACAATGCTCCATTATATTTGTCATTACAATCCTCCTTTACATTTGGCATCACAATGCTCCCTGCCATTGTCATTGCAATGGACCATGACACATGTCATCACAGTGCTCAATGACACCTGTCTTCACAATACTCAATGACCATCTCATCACAATGCTCCATGCCTTTGTCATCACAATGCACCATGCACACTGTCATCACAATAATCTATGAATCTTTTCAGACCAAAGTTTCATGACCCTGTCATCACAATGCTCCATGCCCTAGTCATCACAATGCTCCATGACCCCTGTCATCACAATGCTCTGTGACTCCAGTCATCACAATGCTACATAACGTTTGTCATCACAATGGTCCATGCCCGCGTCATCACAAGGCTCTGTGACATTGGTAACCACAATGCTCCATGAACTTTTCATCACAATTCTCATTGACCATTGTCATCACAGTGCTCCATGCCTTTGGCAGAAAAAATATTCCATGACCCTTGTCATCACAAAGTGCCACGCACTTTTCCTCACAACGGTCCACAAACTTGTCATTGCAATGCTCCATAAACATTGTAATTGCAATGCTCCATGCATTTCTCATCAACATGCTCTCTCACCAGAGATATCACAATGTTCCATCACTAGTCGTCACAATACTCCCTCAACCCTGTAATCACAATATTCCATGACCCCTGTCATCACAATTCTACATCCCCTTATAATCACAATGTTCCATGACCCCTGACATCACAATGTTCCATAACACCTGTCTTCAAAATGCTCCATGATCCTTTTCTTCCCAAAGCTCCATGACCCCTGACATCACAATGTTCTATAACCCGTGTCATCAAAATGTTCCATTACAATTTTCATCAAATTCCTGCATAACCTTGCCACCAAAATACTCCCTGGCCTTCTCATCCCAATGCACCACACCCATGTCATCACAATGCTCCATGACCTTTGTCATCACAGACCTCCATGACCCTTGGCATAAAAAGTTCCATGTCATTGTCATCACAAAGCTTCACGACACTTGTCAAAAAAATGCTCGATGCCCTTATCATCACAGTGCTCCATGACCTTGTCATTACAATCCTCCTTGACTCATATATCACAGTGTTCCATGCCCTTGTCATCACAATGCTCCATGCCCACTCTCATCACAATAATCCATGAAATATTACAGACCAATGCTCCATGTCCTTCTCATCACAATGCTCCATTACGCCTGTCATAAAAATGCTCCATGACCCCTGCCATCACAGTGTTCCAAGGCTTTTTCATTCACAAGGCTCCATGACACTTGTCATCACAATGCTCAAAGACACATGTAATCAAAATTCTCCATGCCCTTGTAATCACAAAGATCCATGACGCATGTCATCAGAATGTTCCATGCCCTTGTCATCACAATGCTCCTTGCCATGTCATCACAATGCTCCATGACCCCTGTCATCACAATACTCCATGAACATTTTCAGCCCAATGCTCCATGACGTTCTCATCACAATGCTCCATGACCAATATCATCACAATGCTCCATGACCACTGTCATCACAACACTCCATGAGCGCTGACAACACAGTGATATGGGACACTTGTCAACACAATGCTCCATTCCCTAGTCATCACAATGCCCCATGATCCCTGTCATCACTATACTCCATGAACATTTTCAGCACTATGCTCCATGAACCTTGTCATCACAATGATCCATGCCCTAGTTATCCCAATGCTCCATGACCCCTGTATTCACAATGCTCAGTGACGCATGTCACCACAGTGCTCCATGACACCTGACATCACAATGTTCTGTGCCTTTTTCAGCAAAATGCTACATGACTTTTTCATTACAATGCTCTAGGCGCCTGACATCAGAAAACTGCATTACCATTGTCATCACAATTCTCCATGAACCTTGGGATCACATTGTTTCATGCCGTTGTCATCACAATGCTCCATGCTGCTGGAATCAAAATGATCCATGACCTCTGTCATCACAATGCTCCAAACCCTTGTGATCACAATGTTCCATAACACTTGTCATCACAACGCTCCATGATGCCTGGCATCACAATACTCATGCCCTTTTCATTCCAATATTCCATGACCTTAGTCATCACAATTCTCAATACACTTGTCATCACAATGCTCCCTGACTCTTGTCGTCAGAATGCTCCTTGAACCCTGTCACTAAGAGGCTCCGTGCCTTTTTCATCACAATGCCCCATGCCATTTTCATCACAATGCTCCATGCCATTGTCATCAAAATACTCCACAAGATTGTCATCAAAATGCTCCATGACCCGTGTCATTACAATTCTCCATGCACTTGCCAGCACAGTGCTCCCTGACCCTTGTCATCACAATGCTCCAAGCCATTGTCATCACAATGCTCCATTACCTTTGTCATCAGAATCCTCCATGACACTTGGCATCACAATGCTCCATGCCATTGTCATCACAATAGACCATTACATATGTCATCACAATGCTCCCTCACACATGTCTTCACAATACTGCATGACCTGGTCTTCAAAATTCTCCATGCCCTTGTCATCACAATGCACCATTCCAACTGTCATTGCAACAATCCATGAAACTTATTACACCAATGTTCCATGCCCTTGGCATCACAATGCTCCTTGCCCTTCTTATCAAAATGCTCCGTGACTCCAGTCATCACAATGCTTCATGACCTTTGTCGTCACAATGGTCCATGCCCTCATCATTAACAGTCTCTGTGACCTTTTTAACCTCAATGCTCCATGGAAATTTCATCACAATGTTCTTTGACCCTTGTCATCACAATACTCTATGCCTTTCTCAGCGCAGTGCTCCATGACCGTTGTCATCACAAAGCTCCATGCGCTTTTCAGCACAATGCTCCATGACACGTCATCACAATGCACTATGCGCTTGTCATCACAGTGCTCCACAATCTTGTCATCACAATGCTCCATTAACCTTGTCATCACAATGCTCCATGAACTTCTCATCAATATGCTCTCTCACCACTTATATCACACTGTTATATCACTATTCATCACAATACTCCCCCACCCCTGTCATCACAATGTTCCATGACTCCTGTTATCACAATGCTACATTAACTTATCATCACAATGTTCGATGACCTATGACATCACAATGTTCCATTAGCAATGTCATCAAAATTCTCCATGACACTTTTCATCAAAATGCTACATGTCCCCTGACATCACAATGCTCCATAGCACTTGTCATTACAGTGCTCCATGACGCTCTTCATCACAATTATCCATGGTCTTCTCATCACAATGCTCCATGACCATTGTCATCACAATGCTCTATACACTTGTCATCAAAATGCTCCTTGACGCTTGTTGTCTGTATGCTCCTTGAACCCTGTTATGACAAGGCTCCATGCCTTTTTCATCACAATGATCCATGCCCTTTTCATCACAATGCTCCAAGACCCATGTAATCAAAATGCTCCATGCCCTTTTCATCACAAAGCTCCAAGATGCATGTCATCAGAATGCTCCATGGACTTTTCCTCACAATGCTCCATGCCCTTGTCATCACAATGCTCCAAGACCCTTGTAATCACAATGCTCCATGCCCTTCTCATCACAATGCTCCATTACACCTGTCATAACAAAGCTCAATGACCCCAGCCATCACAATGTTCCACGGCCTTGTCATCACAAGGCTCCATGACACTTGTAATCACAATGCTCCAAGACCCCTGTAATCACAATGCTCCATGACCTTATCCTCACACACTCCATGACACATGTCATCAGAATGTTCCATGGCCTTCTCATCACAATGCTCCTTGCCCTTGTTATCACAATGCTCCCAGACCCCTGTAATCACAATTCTCCATTGCCATTTTCATCTCAATGCTCCATGAACCCTGTCATCACAATGCTTCATGACCCCTGTCATCACAATACTCCATGAACATTTTCAGCCCAATGCTGCATGACACTTAACATCATAATGATCCATGCCCGTGTCATCCCAATACTCCATGACCTCAGTATTCACAATGCTCCGTGACGCTTGTATCACAGTGCTCCATGACACTTGTCATCACGATGCTCCATGCCTTTTTCAAAAAAATATTACATGACCTTGTCATTACAATGCTCTATTCGCTTGTCATCACAATACTCTATTACCATTGTCATCACAATCCTCCATGAAACTTGGGATAACAATGCTCCATGAGCCTTGTCATCAAAATGCTCCATGTCCCCTGACATCACAATGCTCCATAGCCCTTGTCATTACAGTGCTCCATGACTCTCTTCATCACAATTATCCATGGTCTTCTCATCACAATGCTCCACGGTCTTGCCATCACAATGCTCCATTCCCTAGTCATCACAATTCTCCAAGTTCTTGGCATCACTCTGTTCCATGACACTTCTCATCACAGTGTTACATGATTTGTCAGCACAATACTCCGCAAACATGTCATTAGAATGCTCCATGACCCTTGTCATCACAATTATCCATGCCCCGTCATCACAAAGCTCCATGCCCTTGTCATCACAATGCTCCATGACCCCTGTCATCACAGTACTCCATGAACATTTTCAGCCCAATGCTCCATGACTTTCTCATCGCAATGCTCCATGACCAGTATCATCACAATGCTCCATGACACATGACAACACAATGATCCGGGACTCTTGTCATCACAGTGCCCCATTACCTAGTCATCACAATGCTCCATGACCCCTGTCATCACAATACTCCATGAATATATTCAGCCCAAAGTCCATGAACACTGTCATCAAAATGATCCATGCCCTAGTCATCCCAGTGCTCCGTAACCTCTGTATTCACAATGCTCTGTGACACTTGTCATGACAGTGCTCTGTGACACCTGTCATCACAATGCTCCAAGTCTTTGTCAGCAAAATGCTACATGACCTTGTCCGTACAATGCTCTATGAGCTTCTCATCACAATACTCCATTACCATTGTCATCACAATCCTCCATGAACCTTGGGATCACATTGCTTCATGCCTTTGTCATCACAAAGCTCCTTGCTCCTTGAAATCCAAATGATCCATGACCTCTGTCATCGCAATGCTCCGAACCCTTGTGATCACAATGTTCCATAACACTTGTCATCACAACGCTCCATGATGCCTGTCATTACTATACTCCATGCCCTTTTCATCACAATGTTCCATGACCTTTGTCATCACAATTCTCAATACACTTGTCATCACAATGCTCCCGCACTCTTGTCGTCAGAATGCTCCTTGAAACCTGTCACGAAAAGGCTCCATGCCATTTTCATCACAATGCCCCATGCCATTTTCAACACAAAAATCCATGCCATTGTCATCAAAATTCTCCTCATGCTTGTCATCCAAATGCTCCATGACCCGTGTCATCACAATTCTCCATGCACTTGCCAGCACAATGCTCCCTGTCCATTGTCATCACAATGCTCCAAGCCATTGTCATCACAATGCTCCATTACCTTTGTCATCAGAATCCTCCATGACACTGGGCATCACAATGCTCCCTGCCATTGTCATCATAATGGGCCATTATATATGTCATCACAATGATCCCTGACACCTGTTTTCACAGTACTGCATGACCTGGTCTTCACAATTCTCCATGCCCTTGTCATCACAATGCGCCATTCCAACTGTCATTTCAATAATCCATGAAACTTATTCGACCAATGTTCCATGCCCTTGTCATCACAATGCTCCATGACCGATGTCATAACAATGCTCCGTGAGTCCACTCATCACAATGCTTCATGACCTTTGTCATCACAATGTTCCATGCCCTCATCATCAACAGTCTCTGTCACCTTTTTAATATCAATGCTCCATGAAATTTTCATCACAATGCTCTTTGACCCTTGCCATCACAATACTCTATGCCTTTCTCAGCACAATGCTCCATGACCGTTGTCATCACAATGCTCCATGTGCTTTTCAGCACAATGGACCATAAAATATGTTATCACAATGCTCCCTGACACGTCTTCGCAATACTCCATGACCTTGTCATCACAATTCTCTATGCCCTTGTTATCACAGTGTGCCATGCCAACTGTCAACACAATTATCCATGAAACTTGTCAGACCAATGCTCTATGCCACTGTCATCACCATGCTCCATGCCCTTGTCTTCACAATGCTCCATGACCCCAGTCATCACAATGCTCCATGACTCCAGTCATCACAAGGCTTCATGACCTGTGTCATCACAATGGTCCATGCCCTCATCATCACAAGGTTCTGTGAACTTTGTCACCACAATTCTCCATGAACTTTTCATCACAATGTTCCATGACCCTTGTCATCACAATTCTCCGTCCCTTTGTCAACTCAATGCGCCTTGACCCTTGTCATCACAGTGTTCCATGCGCTTGTCAGCGCAGTGCTCCCTGACCCATGCCATCACAATGTGCCATGCGCTTGACATCACAATGCTCCACAACATTGTCATCACAATGCTCCATAAACCTTGTCATCACAATGCTCCATGCACTTCTTATCAAAATGCTCTCTCACCACTGATATCAAAATGTTCCCTCACTAGTCATCAAAATACACCCACTCCCCTTTCATCACAGTGTTCCATAAAACCTGTCATGAAAATGTTCCATGACCCCTGATATTACAGTGTTCCATAACCCCTGTCATCGAAATGTTCTATGACATTTTTCATCAAATTTCTCCATGACACTGTCAACACAATGCTACCTTCCCTTCACAACAGAATGCACCACAGCCTTGTCATCAAAATGCTCCCTGACATTTGTCATCAAAAAGCTCCATGACACTTTGCATCACAATGCCCCATGCCATTGTCATCATAATGTTCCATGAACCCTCTCATCACATTGTTACATGCCCTTGTCATTACAGGCTGCATGATGCTTTTCATCACTATGCTCGATGCCATTCTTCTCACAATGCTCCATGGGCTTGTCATTACAATCCTCCACGACCCAAGTATCACAGTGTTCCGTTCCCTTGACATGAAAATGCTCCTTGACCCCTCTCATCACAATAATCCATGAAATATTTCAGACCAATGCTCCATGCCCTTGTCATCACAATGCTCCATTAACCCTGTCATAACAATGCTCCATGACCCCTGCCATCACAATGTTCCAAAGCTTTGTCATCACAAGGCTCCATGACCCTTGTCATCACAATGCTCCAAGACCCCTGTAATCACAATGCTCCATGCCCTTGTCATCACAAAGCTTCATGACGCATGTCATCAGAATGCTCCATGGCCTTCTCATTCAAGATGCTCCATGCCCTTGTCATCAAAATGCTCCAAGACCCTTGTAATCACAATGCTCCATGCCCCTTTTCATCTCAATGCTTCATGAACCCTGTCATCACAATGCACCATGCCCAACATCATAATGCTTCATGCTATTGTCATCACAATGAAATCAAAATGCTCCATGACCTCTGTCATCACAATGCTCCAAATCCTTGTGATCAAAATGTTCCATAACACTTATCATCACAACGCCCCATGACGCTCGTCATCACAATTATCCATGGTCTTCTCATCACAATGCTCCATGAACTTTGTCATCACAGTGCTCAAAACCCTTGTCATCAAAATGCTCCTTGACACTTGAAGTCAGTATCCTCCATGAACCCTGTCATGATAAGGCTTCAAGCCTTTTTCATCACAAAGTTCCATGCCCTTTTCCTCACAGTTCTCCAAGCCCCCTGTAATCACAATGCTCTAGGCCCTTGTCATCACAAAGCTCCGTGATGAATGTCATCAGAACGCTCCCTGGCCTTCTCATCCCATGCTCCATGCCCTTGTCATCACAATGCTCCTCGACCCCTGTAATCACAATGCTCCATGCCCCTTTTCATCAGAATGCTCCATGAGACTTGTCATCACAAGGCTCCATGGTCTTCTCATCACAATGCTCCAGTACCTTGTCATCACAGTGCTCCATGACACCTGTCATCACAATACTCCATGAACATTTTCAGCCCAATGCTACATGACCTTCTCATCACAATTCTCCATGACCACTCTCATCACAATGCTCCATGAACCCTGACAACACAATGATCCAGGACTCTTGTCATCAAAATGCTCCATGCCCTTGTCATCCCACTGCTCCATGATACCTTTAATCACAGTGCTCTGTGATGCTTGTCATCACAGTGTTCCATGAACATTGTTATCACAATGCTCCATGCCTTTGTCAGCAAAATGCTACATAATCTTGTCATCACAATCCTCCATGTCCCTTGGGATCACATTGCTTCATGTCCTTGTCATGTCTCTCTTGCCTTTCTGATTTTTACAGATTTTCGGATGTTCCTTTTGACCGCTGGGTAGTGACAATTCTTTGTAGTGTGGATTTCCATTGCACGTTTGCTTGATTGGCCAAAAAGGGTGTATGCGTTATCTCCTGAATATATTCAGGAGAAAAGCCATGCGCCGTTTTTTGCCAAGTGCATCACTGTCGAGGTTGTGATGCTTTTCCTGTGCTTTAAAAGCGATTCCAATTTACCACATGAAATATGTTTTGTGCAGTTCTGCCTCATTTTAAAGTCCGCTTCGTTGCCTTCTCTCAACAGATTTTTGGAAGAGAGTAGTCCATTATAACTCTGCAGGTTTGTGAATTGCTGTGCCCCTGAGCTCCAATTTTCAAATCCCATTTTTGGGAGCTGACCGCAAATCCACAATTTTGCTTCAGGAACTATACTGGTTCCAGGGGTGGCTATACTGTTCCCTATGGATGGCTGAGGCTTTGGTTAATTCTTCCTGACGGGAATTTAGAGTGATATGTGCCCGTCCAAATGCCTATATCTACTCTCTGATTGGTTCTCCCTCTTCCCTTTCATCCTCTGCACAATTAGCAAACTGTGCGAACCAGGAGGTTATAGGGGCTAACTCTCCTAAGTTGGGAGATTCACAGTAAGGCAGTTGGAATGTCAACCTGGAGCACAAGGAGAGGACAAATTAGGAGACTTTTAGAAACCTTTCGTCATCACAGTGTGTCCATTCTCTAGGTTTCCCATACATGTTATAACTGTAGTGATATTCCCATCTACATGGAGATTTGGGACTCATGGAATGGTGTCATGCACTACTACTTTAAAGGGTCTGCATTTTCTCTCCCAATCTCACCAGGCCTCTCAGTCCCAAGTGTCCAGCCTTATGTCTCATCCAGTTGTCTTTGCAGATAGGTCATTCCAGGTTTCATCAGAACCCCTGAATGAATTGTGTAAGAATTTCGCTGTTTTTTTGTTTTTTTTTTTTGAAATTCATTTTTATAATGGGGTTGAGTTGATTTTCACTGACGTGTTTATGCCGATCTAGACACATTTGATTCCCTTACAGAGACATATCAATACATAGGTTTTAAAATTCTTACTAGTCAGATATATTCCTCTGCGGGGAATAGGGGTTTTGAGTCCCGTTCACTGAGGAAGGTGTAGGTCCTGTCTCTTCTGTATTTGGTTTATGGAATGTTACCTGTGCTAATATCAAACTCTGGTTTTATGCATCACCCCACCTCTCCTTTCCCTTTAAGCAGGCATAAGAGTGTTTTCTAAATGTGAGACTCTGTTCTCTTTCTTAATTCAGTTCATGTGTTGTGATGTTGACATTCCCTCTGTAAGTGATATCTTATGATAAGATTATTTTTTTCTGTGTGACTAATTTCACTTAGAATCATCATACCTAAATCCACTCATTATGCTGCTACTGGCCTTATGGCATTGATTTCACGTCTGAGTGATATTCCGTTGTACAAAATTACCACAAGTTCTTTATGCATTTCTCTTTTTCCTGGGATAATTTAGGTGTTCCGAAGTTGAGGTTCTTGTATGCAGAGCAGCTCTAAACTTTGGGGTGCCTGTGTCTTGTCGATATTAGTCTTCCCAAGTTATATGCCCATGAGTTGAAGTCCCCTTTGCTCGGGGGCTTTGTATTTTAGATGTTTTACGAAACATCATACACTTCTTCAGAGTGGCTCTTGGATATTTATACCCCACCCATCAGCGTGACTAGGTTCCCTGTTCTCCCTGGCCTCTCCTGCATTTCTGGTTTGTTCACATTTTTTGGATGGCCTTTCTAAGCAGTGTATATTGAGACTTCTTTGTTGTGCGGATTTGCATTTCCCGCTTGCTTGGTTGGCCAAAAACTCTGTATGTGTTTTATTTTCCTGAAGATTTCACGAAAAAAACACATACACCCTTTTGCCCAACTGCATCATTTTAGAAATTCTGCTGCTTTTCATATGTTTTAAATGTGAGTACAACCTACCTTTTGAAATCTGTTTCCTGCAATTCTGCCTCTCATTCAGATCCTCTTCGTTGCCTTACCTGAATATATTTTTGGCCGTTGGTTATCATTTATATCTTTGCAGGTCTTTGAATTGTCAGCTACTGAGCTCCATTTTGTAACTCGCTTTTTTTTGTGAGCTGGCCGCCAAACCATTTGATTGCTTCAGGCCCTATTCTGGTTCTGAGGAGGCAGGCTGAGCCTTTGGTTAATTCTTGTTCCTAATGGGAAATTAGAGTTGCATGTGCCTGTCCAAACAACTAAGACTTGTCTCTAAATTTTTCTCAACCTTCCACTTCTTCCTCTGGACAAATTCCAAAATGTGTGCAAGAGGATGTTGACGGTGCTGATATCCCCAAGGGAGGAGATTGTTAGGAAAGATGCTGGAGGGGTGAACCCGAGCACCAGGCGATGAGGAGATGAGGTGCCTTTTCCAAACTCTTTCCGATCAAACGGTGTACCATCCTCTAGGTGTGGCAGGCAGGTTTTAGCTGTAGGAAGGGTCCCGTGCATGTAAGGAGAACACCAGGGATTTTTCCAAATCAGTGCCTCCCTGAACCCCAAACTGGGGAATTTTTAAGCTACGGCTACACGTGTGTCCATTAAGGGCCATGGGAAATAGGCAGAGCCCAAACTTTAGATGATTGAAATCTTCAGGGTCAGAAGCGCTCACCATCGGCCTTGCT
Organism: Mesoplodon bidens; assembly: GCF_964165515.1. Classification (NCBI taxonomy): domain Eukaryota; kingdom Metazoa; phylum Chordata; class Mammalia; order Artiodactyla; family Ziphiidae; genus Mesoplodon; species Mesoplodon bidens. The sequence continues at coordinate 344,305 of NW_027672207.1, forward strand.
TAGGTTACATTTTATCTGTCATTGATAGATGATGTCAATAAAAATATCGATTCTTTTTCAGATTATTTCCCCTTATAGGTTATTGCAAAATATTCAGTGTAGTTCCCTGTGCTATACAGTAGTTCCTTGTTGATGATCTATTTTATACATAGTAGTGTGTATGTGTTAATCCCAAACTGATAATTTATCCCTTCTCCTATCTTTCCCCTTTGGTAATAATAAATTATAAGATTTTATACATCTCAGAAATGGGGGAACTGAAAGAGATGTATCATTTTTAATGGAAAAGCATTCAAAACATGATTGAAGTTTCAGCCAAGATTATTCGATGTACATCCATGGAAATAAATCACTTCATTTCTCTAATGTTGACCTGACAAATAAGACAGACGTCTTCACTGAACTTGCTTATAGGAAAGTGATGGAAATATCAAATGTAATTCTTAGAAACATTTTATTTTACCCGAGCATTATACACTGCTCTATGTTAACTACAGTTTTGCTCAAACATCTGTTCATTGAAGTTACTATGTTCTCAATTTCTGTTACTGATCCTCCGGAGTGGACCCCAACAGGAGTCCCCATGCCCAGTGTCATTGGAGCCAATAGATCAAGGCTGAGTTTGGTTCAGAAGCAAAGGAAACATTATTTTGAAAACAGAATGGAGAGGTGAGAGTATGCACTCCCCCACAGGCTGTGGGCTGGGCTGCTGTGTAGGGATCCCAGCAGCGTCAGTGGGAGGGAGGGGATGGAGCTCTCGAGGGCTGGGTTGGCTGCAGCTCAGGCTCTATGCCACGGAGTCTGCATGGGACCCCGCTAGCTGAGGTGTCGACACATGCATTCTGTTCTAGGAAATCGGGTCTGAAGTGCCAGGTGTGGGACCTCTGCATGCGGAACCCTAGGAGCACGTGAAATTAGACAAAGCACAAAGGAAAAACAGGTTAGACTTTATTTTATTGTCCAGATTCTCTTTTTATCTCCCAGGAATTTTTAATGAACATTGCCAGAGACAAACACCTCCTCTACGTTTTGTTCTGTTCCACATTCTTGGGGTGTTGAGGGTGCAGACCCCTCTTTTGTAACTGCTTCATGCTATGGTGGGAGCCCTGATACCTGGGGGGAGGGGCAAAACGTCTCCCCACCAGCCTCCAGGTGAGGTTGATTGTCCCAAGGCCTCCTTCCTCACTTCTCGTCCGCCTGAGCACCAGCATTGGAAGTGTTATAGATTCTAATGACCTTTAAGGGTCCAGGAAAGAGATGTGCAGAGATACTGAGGTGGCAGGTTTCACCCCACACCACATTTGTTCGGCGACCTTAGGAAAATGGTTTTTGCCAGCCTAGATGCTCTGACCTGTAATTTGTGCTTTCTTTAATTAGGTCCCTGAATTAATGTACAAACAGGACCATGTGTCAGAGCCCTGCCCGCACAACTCCCAGACAGTCCAGTGTCAGTGGTGATCCAGGACCATGACGTCCACTGAGTCAACGGCCTTTAGAAGTAACCAGCAGTCCAGCCGGTCATATTGGCCACCATCACCGTGTTGTCTGTAGGGTTTTCTATGGTGAAAGCGTGATATACCTTTCTCCGTCCAAGCTTATTAGCTCCACTCTGGGTGCAGTAAGTCCTGCAAGCAGAAGTCTGCTCTTTCAGACACAGTCTTGTTGTTTTTTGAGAGAAACTCCAGGTCAAGTGATGGTCACACGAGTCAACTTGGGGGCCCATTGCCCCTTTTTGTCTCTCTGGAGGTTGGAGTGTGAGGGCCTCCTCACTCGAGGTCAGTGTGTCCACAGAGAGACCCCTGCAACTTCAGGGCATGATGGGTGGTTAGGATCACCACGTGGGGTCATTTTCCCTTAGGAGCGAGCTGGCCTTGTGGGCTGCTGATTTTCAGCTTTTTAGATACCCCAGTATCCTGGCCTGATGAGTCGGTGGCAAAGCCCTTGGTGACCATAGTTTATCATACCTGAAGGGCATTTTGTGTTGCTCCATTTCAAGTGGTCCCAGTTTTTGCACTAACGCTCCAAGGGCGATTAACCTTTGACCGGGTATGTAAAGGTCAAAGGGTTTAGCTAAATTAGTGTGTTCCTGGGCAAGGGTCTGAATTGACTGCTCTTTCCATTCTTGAGAGGCTGCTTCTGGATTCTACTCAAAAGGATCATCATCTTTTCGTGTCAGTGTTTCATGTAGAGGCCCAGCTATTAGACTGTAGTTAAGGATCCAGATGCAGAAAACCTTGGCCTCCCAAGGAACCCCTAAGCTGTCTTCTAATTTTAGAAGAGGTTAGGCTGCAAATGGCTTCTTCCCTATCCTGGGATGCGTTTCTCCGAATATCTGTGAGAATGATGCCCAGGCATGTCACCTTAGCCTTGGATATTTGAGCCTTTTTCTTGGACACCTTCTATCCTTTATTGGCTAGGTAGTTCAGAGGCGTCTTTAGTAAGCCTGGTGATCAGAATGTCATCTGCATATTGAAGGAGGGTTCCCTTTTACAGAGGTAGAACTTTTAGGTCTTTAGAGGACATTTCCCCAATGATGGTGTGGGGATTTTTGAACCATTGGGGCAGGACGGCCCAGCATTATTGCTTTTGTTGCATGTTGTGTCCTGCCACTCACAAGCCAAACATTCTTGTGACTCTGACATGAATGGAATACAGAAGAACGCATCATTGAAGTCTAATACAGAATGCCATGGCCTGGTGGATGGTAGAATGACCAGCAGGGTGTAGGAAATAGGAGCTACTGGATATATATCCTCGGTGGCTTCACTGACTGTCCTGATATACTTCACCAGGTCTCCAGCAGCCCATGGGGCTCTCGTGGTCAGGCCAATCCCAGGATATGGAGCTCACCTGGGCTGCACCGCCCACCACACAGCCCACGGGGCTCTCGTGGTCAAGTCCCTCCCAGGGTATGGAGCTCACCTGTGCAGCTACCCAGCAGCCCATGGGGCTCTCATAGTCAGGCCCTTCCCAGGATACGGAACTCCCCTGGGCAGGTACCCCAGCAGGGCTGGACACACAGGATCTGGGCACATAGCCCACCTTGCAGAGAACCCCCAGCTCACCTGTCACTCACAGCTGACACAGAACACCTCAGAGCAGGACTTGAACTAACAAAGAGCATCACTGACAGGTCTGTGACCCTGGCTATCACTCTGTGCAGCCTCTCTCTGCCTGGTTTTCCAGACACTTCCACTGCAGCCAAGGCACCAAGCCTCTGTCTGCACCCACCATCACTCCGCTCCCTGACTCCTGGGTTCTTCTCATTAGGATAGGGTCTTCTTGAAGTTGTTTTCCACTCATGGACCAGATAAAATTGTAAGAAAACAAGCCGCAGCTGCAGCCTCTTGTCTATCCTAACTCTCAAGAGCCCACACCTGTTCCTTGGGCGTGGCCCTTTTAGCAAGGTTCATTTTCTGCAACTGTGAGCCCCTGAGGGTAGAGGATTGGCTGATTTGGGCAGCTGTACACTGCCTTCCAGCCCTCCCCAGGTGTGCCTGGGTTGAGGTCAATATAAACACCTCTCCAGTCAGCAAGAGCCCCTGTAGCTGTGCCTGACGCCATATTCTCTGCCCCGTCAGCAGTGTCGGGGCTGGGGTGGTGGGAGGGTGTGAGGGGCCGTGGCTTTTTGGGTGGCCCAGTGTGAGTGGGGCTCTGCTTGTCTTTCTGCAGGAGTTGCCAGGCTGCCACCTGCTAAAGAAGAGGATGTGTCACCCATACCTGCCGCTGGAAATTCTCCCCAGGCAGAGGTGAGGAAGTAAAAAAGCAGTGGGGGCCATGGCAGGAGGGGTATCTCAGGCAGGAAAATGGAAAGCTTCCAGAAGAACATCTGGGGCCAGGACCATCCTGGCTGTCCTGCAGGCACCAAGTCAGCCTGCGTGCTGTCGCTGGTGTGGCTCCACAGCCCTTCCTCTAGTGCTTGTACATATTCAGGTGTTTTACCTGGAAAGGGTGGGAAGAGTTTAGCTGAAGCAGGACTGGGGCTCAGCTCACATTTACTCACAGACGCTTCAACACAGTCCCCCAGCTTTGCAATGAGGATTCTCCTTGTGGGGGGGAACACTGCTGACTGCATGGGAGATGATTTCCCACCTCTGACCAACTTAAAAATATTTTACCACTGCAGCAAGTGCCCTGATTCGATTTTCCTCTGTATAAATGGTGGGTTCTGTTTTTCTTTTTTTCTTTTTGGTTCAACATATATTTTATTTATTCCACTTTTTATTTTTTAATTTGGTGATATAAACATGGAAATAATGCATTAATATAAAGACGTCTCTGTGAAGGGAAAAACAGTTTTCTGTTTTATTTTATTAAATGTTATTTACTTATTTTTAATTTTTAAAATTTATTTATTACTTTTATACAGCAGATTCTTATTGGATATCTATTTTATACATATAAGTGTGCACATGTGAATCCCAGTCTCCCAATTCATCCCACCACCACCCTCACATGGCGTTCCCCCCTTGGTGTCCATAAGTTTGTTCTCCACATCTGTGTCTCTATCTCTGCCCTGCAAACCAGTTCATCTGTACCATTTTTCTAGGTTCCACATATATGCATTAATATACAATATTGGTTTTTCTCTTTCTGACTTACTTCACTCTGTATGACAGTCTCTAGATCCATCAAGGTCTCTACAAATGACCCAATTTCATTCATTTGTATGGCTGAGTAATATTCCATTGTATATATGTACCACATCTTTATCCATTCGTCTGTCTGTGGGCACTTAGGTTGCTTTCATTACCTGGCTATTGTAAATAGTGCTGCAATGAACATTGTGGTGAATGTGTCTTTTTGATTTATGGTTTTCTCTGGGTATATACCCAGTAGTGGGATTGCTGGATTATATGGTAATTCTATTTTTAGTTTTTTTAAGGAACCTCCACACTGTTCCCCATAGAGACTGTATTAATTTACATTCCCAACAATAGTGGAAGAATGTTCCTTTCCTGCACACCTGCTCCAGCATTTGTTGTTTGTAGATTTTCTGATGATGCCCATTCTAACAGGTGTGACGTGAAACCTCATTGTAGTTTCCATTTCCATTTCTCTAATAATTAGTGATGTTGAGCAGATTTTCATATGCGTACTGGCCATCTCTATATCTTCTTGGAAGAAATGTCTATTTAGATCTTCTTCCATTTTTGTATTGGGTTGTTTGTTTTATTAATATTGAGCTGCATGAGCTGTTTATATATATTGGAGATTAATCATTTGTCCATTGATTCGTTTGCAAATATTTTCTGCTATTCTGAGGGCTGTCTTTTCATCTTGTTTGTAGTTTGCTTTGCTTTGCAAAAGCTTTTACGTTTCATTACATCCCATCTGTTTAGTTTTCTTTTTTATTTCATTACTATAGGAGGTGGATCAAAAAATGATCTTGCTGTGATTTACGTCAGAGTATCCTTTGTAAGTTTTCCTCTCAGAGTTTTATACTATCCGGTCTTACATTATGGTCTCTAATCCATTTTGAATATATTTTTATGTATGGTGTTGGGGAGTGTTCTAATTTCATTCTTTTACATGTAGCTGTCCATATTTCCCAGCACCAATGATTGAAGAGACTGTCTTATACCCATTGTATTGTCTTGCCTCCTTTGTCATAGATTAGTTGACCATAGGTGTGTAGGTTTATCCCTGTGCTACCTTTTTTTTTTCCTTTTACACGTTTATTGGAGTATAATTGCTTTACAATGGAGTGTTCGTTTCTGCTGTATAAAGAAGTGAATCAGCTATACATATACAAATATCACCAGATCCCCTCCCTCTTGCATCTCCCTCACACACCCCATATCCCACCACTTTATGTGGTCACAAAGCACCGAGCTGATCTCCCTGTTCTATGTGGCTGCTTCCCAGTAGCTATCGGTGTTACATTTGGTAATGTATTTATGTCCATGCCACTCTCTCACTTCGGCCCAGCTTACCCATCCCCCTTCCGGTGTCCTCAAGTCCTTTCTCTATGTCTGTGTCCTTAATCCTGTCCTGCCACTAGGTTCTTCAGAATCTTGTTTTTTCTTCATTAGGTTCCGTATATCTCTGTTAACATACAGTATTTGTTTTTCCCTTTCTGACTTCTTCACTGTGTAGGACAGATTCTAAGTCCATCCACCTCAGTACAAATAACTCAGTTTTGCTTCTTTTTATGGCTGAGTAATATTCCATTGTATATATGTGCCAGATCTTCTTTATCCATTCATCTGTCGATGGATACTTAGGTTGCTTCCATGTCCTGGCTACTGTAAATAGAGCTGCAATGAACATTTTTGTACAAAACTCTTTTAGAATTATGGTTTTCGCAAGGCAAATGCCCAGTAGTTGGATTGTTGTGTCGTATGGTACTTCTATTGTTAGTTATTTAAAGGAACCTCCGTACTGTTCTCCCTAGTGCCCATATCAATTTACATTCCCACCCACAGTGCAAGTGTGTTCCCTTTTCTCCAATAAAGGCCTCTCCAGCATTTATTGTTTTGTAGATTATTTTGATGATTGCCACTCTGACTGCTGTGAGGTGATACCTCATGGTAGTTTTGATTTGCATTTCTCTAATGATTAGTGATGTTCAGCATCCTTTCATGGGTTTCTTGGTAATCTGTATATCTTCCTTGGAGAAATGTCTATTTAGGTCTTCTGCCCGTTTTTAGATTGGGTTGTTTGTTTTTGTGATAATGAGCTACATGAGGTGCTTGTAAAATTTGGAGATTAATCCTTTGTCAATTGCTTCATTTGAAAATGTTTTCTCCCATTCTGTGGGTTGTTTTTGCATCTTGTTTATGTTTTCCTGTACTGTGTAAAACTTTTAAGTTTCATTAGGTCCCATTTGTTAATTTCTGTTTTTATTTCCATTTCTCTAGGAGGTGGGTCAAAAAGGATATTGCTGTGATTTATGTCATAGAGTGTTCTGCTTATGGTTTCCTCTAAGTGTTTTATAGTGTCTGGTCTTATATTTAGATCTCTAATCCATTTAGAGTTTATTTTTGTGTATGGTGTTATGGAGTGTTCTAATTTCATTCTTTTATGTGTAGGGGTCCAGTTTTCCCAGCACCAATTACTGAAGAGACTGTCTTTTCTCCATTGTATATCCTTAGCTCCTTTGTCATAGATGAGATAGCCATAGGTATGTACGTTTATCTCTGGGCTTTCTGTCCTGTTCCATTGATCTGTGTTTATGCCAATCTACATACACTTGATTCCATTATGGAGACTTATAAATACATAGGTTTCAAGATTATTACCAGTCAGATATATTCCTCTTCATTGAATAGGGTGTTTTGTGTCCTGTTCATTGAGAAAGGAGTAGGTCTTGTCTATTACATATTTGGTATATGGAATGAGATCTGTGCTAATTTCAAACTCTTCTTTTACACATCACCCCACGTCACCTTTTCCCTTAAGGAGGAATAAGTGTTTTTTCTAAATGTGTAACTCTGTTCACTTTTGAAATTCAGTTCATGGGTAGCCATGTTTACATTCCCTCTATAAGTGATATATTACAAAAAGTTTCTTTTTTCTTTGTGGCTCATTTCACTTAGCATCATCGTACCTAAAGCCACTCATTATGCTGCTATTGGCCTTATGACATTGATTTTATGTCTGAGTGACATTCCATTGTATATAAAAACCACAACATCTATATCCATTTTTTTTTCATTTCCTGGGATATTTAAAGTGTACTGAAGTTGAAGTTCTTGTAAACAGAGCAGCCCTAAACTTTGGGCTGGCTGTGTGTTGTGGATTTTTAGTTTTCCCAAAATACACACCCATGAGTGGAAGTGTGTTATGCTGTGTAGCTCTGTTTTAGAAAACAACATTCTGTTCTCCAGAGAGGCTGTTGGCAATTTACATCCTGTCCATCGGCGTAATCAGGCTCCTTTTTCTCCATGGCCTGTCCTGCATTTGTGGTTTTTACACTATTTGTGGATGGCCCTTTTGACTGGAGGTAAGGGCCACTTCTATGTAGTGTGGATTTGCAATGCCTTATGGCTTGCTTGGCCAAAAAGGGCGTATGCATTTTTTCCCGAATATATTCAAGAAAATACACATACTCTCTTTTCGGCCAAGGGCAACATTGTCGAAATTCTGTCACTTTTCATGTGCTTTAAAGATGACTCCAATCTACCTCTTGAAATCTCTTTCCTTCAATTCTGCCTTGCATTCAAATCCTTTTCACTGCCTGACGTCAGTATATTTCTGGATGATAGTTGTCCTTTATAACTCTGAAAGTTTGTGAATTGCTGTGCCCCTGATTTCCATTTTTCAACTCGCCTATTTGTGAGCTGGCTGCAATACCGTAGGGTGGCTGTAGGCCCTAGTCTGGTTCCGGGGCTTCAGGCTGATCCTTTGGTTAATTCTACTTCCTGATGGGAAACTAGAGTGACATGTGCCAATGCAAACACCTACAGTTAATCTCTCATTTGTTTCTCCTCATCCTGTTCATCCTCTGCACAATTTGCAAATTGTGCATAACAGGAGGGTAAAGGCGCTGATACTCCAAGTGGGGAGATTTTTAGTAATGCAGATGGAATGGCGAAGCCGAGAACGACAAAAGGAAAAATGAGGTACCTTTTAGAAAACTTTCCCAATTACACAGTGTACCATCCACTGGGTTTCCCATGCATGCTTTAAATGTAGTAAGATTCCCTTAAACCTGGAGAGTTGGGACCACTATAATGGGTAGCACACAGTATTGTTCTAAGTGGTGTTATTTTGCTCACACAACCTCAGCAATCTTGTCAGCACCAAGTGTCCAGTCTTATGTCTCATCCGGCTGTGGGTGTAAAGGTAGACAATCCAGGTTGCATCACAGGCCCTGAACGTAATTCTTAAGACTTTCTCTCTGTTTCGCTGTTTTTGCATTTTGCTTTTGAAATTTATTTTTATAAGGATGTTAGTTGAATTTCAGTGCTGTGTTCATGCTGTTATACACACACATGGTTCCTTTATGGAGACATGAGAATACATATGTTTTAAAATTCTTGGAGTCAGATATATTCCTCTGCAATGACTCGGGGGTGTTGAGTCCAGTTCATTGTGTCGGGAGTAGGTGATGTCTATTACATACTTGGTTTATGTAACGGTATCTGTGCTAATTTTAAACTGTGGTTTTATGCATCACCCCACCTCACCTTTCCCCTTAAGTAGGCAGAATATTGTTTGCTAAATGTGTGACTCTGTTGTGTTTGTAATTATGTTCATTCGTAGCCAAGTGTACATTCCCACTATGAGTGATCACTTATGATAAGATTGCTTACTCTGTTATCTTTCCTAACTCAGTTCATGTGAAGCCATAGTTACAGGACCTTCATAAGTGATATATTATGATAAGTTTCTTTTTCTGTGTGACTTATTTCACTTAGAATCATCGTACCTGAATCCACTCACTTTGCTGCTACTGGTCTTATGACATTCATTTCGTGGCTGAGGGATATTCCATCGTACGTAAGTACCACAATTTTTGAACCATATTATATATTTCCTGGGATATTTAAGGTGTACCCAAGTTGAGGTTCTTGTAAGCAGTGCAGCCCGAAATTTGGGGGTGGCTCTGTCTTATTGATTTTCAGTTTTCCCAAGGTATATTCCCTAGATTGGAAGTGCCATGGGCTATGTAGCTCTGTTGTTTACTTGTTTTAGGGAACACAATGCAATCGTCCTGAGAGGCAGTTGGCAGTTTACATCCCGCCCATCAGCATAACAATGCTCCCTTTTCTCCAGGGCCTGTCTTGCCTTTCTGGTTTTTACACATTTTGCGGATGCCCCTTTTGATCGGAGGGAATTGATACTTCTGTGTAGTGCAGATTTGCATTGTCCGCTTGCTTGGTTGGCCAAAAAGGGCGTATGCGTTTTCTCCTGAATATATTCAGGAGAAAACGCATACGCCCTTTTTGGCCAGGTGCATCATTGTCAACGTTGTGCCCCTCTTCCTGTGCTTTAAAGGTGATTCCAACGTACCTCTTGAAATCTGTTTCGTGCTATTCTGCCTCTCTTTCAAGTCTGCCTCGAAGCCTTCCGTCAACAGATTTTTGGATGATAGTTGTCCTTTATTACTCTGCCAGTTTGTGAATAGCAGTGCCCCTGAGCTCCATTTGTCAACTCGTTTTTGTGACCTGACCGCAAGTCCAAGATTTTGCTTCGGGACCTCTACTGGCTCCCGGCAGGAGGCTGAGACTTTGGTTAATTCTGCTTACTGCCAGGCAATTAGAGTGACATGTTCCCGTCCAAATGCCTAACAGCAACTGTCTCATTGGTTCTCGCTCTTCCCTTTCATAGTCTGCCAAATTGGCAACCTGTGCGAACAAAGAGTTTAAAGGGCCTGTCTCTCCAAGTTGGCAGATTGATAGTAAAGCAGTAGGAAAGACAAAACGGAGCACCAGGAGAGGGACTATTACTTGAGTTTTAGAAAACTTTCGTATTCACAGTGTGTCCATTCTCTACGTTTCCCATACATGTTATAGCTGTAGTTATATTCCCTTCAACATGGACAGTTGGGACCCATGGAATGAGTGCCATGCATTATTGCTTTAAAGCGTCTGCATTTGCTCACCCAATCTCACCAATCCTCTCAGTCCCAAGTGTCCAGCATTTTTCCACATCCAGCTGTTGTTGTAGACAGGGTCATTCCAGGTTTCATCAGAGACCCTGTAGGAATTGTAAAGAATTTCCCTGTTTTTTTGTTTTGTTTTTGAAATTCCTTTCTATAGTGGGTTTCAGCTGATTCTCGCTGCCATGTTTATGCCAGTCTGGACACACTTGATTCCCTTACGGAGACATATCAATACAGAGGTTTTAAGATCCTTACTAGTCAGATATATTCCTCTGCGGGAAATATGGGGTTTTGAGTCCCTTTCACTGAGGAAGGTGTAGATCTTGTCTATTCCATAGTTGGTTTTTGGAACGGTACCTGTGCTTATATCAAACTCTGGTTTTATGCATCACCCCACCTCTCCTTCCCCCTTTAGCAGGCATAAGAGTGTTTTCTAAATGTGAGACTCTGTTCTCTTTCCTAACCCAGTTCAAGTGTAGCCATGTTTACAGGATCTCCATAAGTGCTATCTTATGATAAGTTTCTTTTTCTGTGTGACTTATTTCACTTAGAATCATCATACCTGAATCCACTCATTTTGCTGCTACTGGTCTTATGACATTGAGTTCATGGCTGAGGGATATTCCATCGTACGTAAGTACCACAATTTTTTAAACCATTTTTATATTTCCTGGGATATTTAAGGTGTACCCAAGTTGACGTTCTTGGAAGCAGTGCAGCCCTAAATTTTGGGATGACTCAGTCTTATTAATTTTCAGTTTTCCCAAGGTATATTCCCTAGACTGGAAGTTCCTTTGGCTCTGTAGCTCTTTTGTTTACTTCTTTTAGGGAACACAGTGTACTTCTGCAGAGAGGCAGTTGGCAATATACATCCCGCCCATCAGCATAACATGGCTCCCAGTTCTCCAAGGCCTCTCTTGCCATTCTGCTTTTAAAACATATTGTGCATGTCCCTTTTGACCGGTGGGAAGTGATACTTCTTTGTAGTGCAGATTTGCATTGCCCTCTTGCTTGGCCAAAATGGGCGTATGGGTTTTCTCCTGAATATATTCAGGAGAAGACACATAGGCTGTTTTTGGAAAAGTGCATCAATGTGGAAGTTTTGCCCCTCTATCTGTGCTTTACAGGCGATTCCAACATACCTCTTGAAATCTGTTTCCTGATATTATGCCTCGCTTTCAAGTGTGCCTCGTTGCCGTCCCTCAACAGATATTTGAACGATAGTTGTCCTTTATTTCTCTGCCAGTCTGTGAATTGCTGAGCCCTTGAGCTCCATTTTTCAAATCGTTATATTGTGAGATGAACGCAAGCCCAAAATTTTGTTGCAGGACTTATACTGGGTCCCGGTGAGAGGCTGAGACTGTGGTTAATTTTTCTTCCTGCCTGGAAATTAGAGTGACATGTGCCCGTCCAAATGCCTAACAGCTACTCTCTCATTGGTTCTCCCTCTTCCCTTTTTTCCTCTGTCAAATTGGCAACTTGTACGAACCAGGAGGTTAAAGGGGCTGTCTCTCCAAGTTGGGAGATTGATAGTAAAGCACTTGGAAAGTCAAACCAGAGGAACCAGGAGACGGAGTATTCCTTGAGTTTTAGAAACCTTTCACATTCACAGTGTTTCCATTCTCTAGGTATCCCGTACATGTTATAGCTGTAGTAATATTCCCTTCAACCTGGAGAGTTGGGAGCCATGGAATGGGGGCCATGCATTATTGCTTTAAAGGGTCTGCATTTGCTCACCCAATCTCACCAATCGTCTCAGTCCCAAGAGTCCATCCTTATACCACATCCAGCTGTCATTGTAGATATGGTCATTCCAGGTTTCATCAGAGACCCTGAAGGAATTACAAAGAATTTCCCTGTTTTTTTGTTTCGTATTTGAAATTCCTTTTTATAGTGGGTTTGAGCTGATTCTCTCTGCCATTTTTATGCCAGTCTAGACACACTTAATTCCCTTACCCAGACATATGAGTACCTACGATTTAAGATCCTTACTATTCAGATATATTCCTCTGCGGGAAATACGGTGTTTTGAGTCCCTTTCACTGAGGAAGGTGTACGTCTTGTCTATTCCATAGTTGGTTTTTGGAACGGTACCTGTGCTTATATCAAACTCTGGTTTTATGCATCACCCCACCTCTCCTTCCCCCTTAAGGAGGCATAAGAATGTTTTCTAAATGTGAGCCTCTGTTGTCTTTCCTAACTCAGTTCATGTGTAGCCATGTTTACAGAATCTTCATAAGTGATATCTTATGATACGTTTCTTTTACTGTGTGCCTTATTTCACTTAGATTCATCGTACCTGAATCCACTCACTTTGAGGCTACTGGTCTTATGACATCATTTCATGGCTGAGGGATATTCCATCGTACGGAAGTACCACAATTTTTTAAAACATGTTTTATATTTCCTGGGATATTTAAGGTGTACCCAAGTTGAGGTTCTTGTAAGCAGTTCAGCCATAAATTTGGGGGTGGCTCTGTCTTATTGATTTTCAGTTTTCAAAAGGTATATTCCCTAGACTGGAAATGCCCTTGTCTCTGTAGCTCTGTTTTTTACTTGTTTTAGGGAACACAGTGCACTCCTCCAGTGAGGCAGTTGGCAATTTACATCCCGCCCATCAGCATAACAGTGCTCCCTGTTCTCCAGGGCCTGTCTTGCCTTTCTGGTTTTTACACATTTTGTGGATGTCCCTTTTGAACGGTTGGAAGTGATACTTCTTTGTAGTGCAAATTTGCATTGCCCGCTTGCTTGCTTGGATAAAAAGGTCGTATGCGTTTTCGCCTGAATATATTCAGGCGAAAACGCATACGCCCTTTTTGGCCAAGTGCATCCTTGTCGAAGTTGTGCCCCTCTTCCTGTGCTTTACAGGCGATTCCAAGGTACCTCTTGAAATCTGTTTCCTGTTATGCTGCCTCGCTTTCAATTCTCCCTCGTTGCCTTCCCTCAACAGATTTTTGGACGATAGTGGTCCTTTATTACTCTGCCAGTTTGTGAATTGCTCTGCCCCTGAGCTCCATTTTTCAACTCGTTATTTGTGAGCTGAACGCAAGTCCAAAATTTTGGTTGAGGAACTATAATGGTTCCCGGTGGATGGCTGAGAATTTGGGTAATTCTTCTTCCTCCCGGGAAATTACAGTGACATGTGCCCGTCGAAATACCTAACAACTACTCTCTCATTGGTTCTCGCTCTTCCCTTCCATCCTCTGCCAAATTGGCAACCTGTGCGAACTAGGAGGTTAAAGGGGCTGTCTCTCCAAGTTGGGAGATTGATAGTAAAGCCGTTGGAAAGTCAAACCGGCGCACCAGGAGAGGGACTATTCGTTCAGATTGAGAAACCTTACGTATTCACAGTGTGTCCATTCTCTAGGTTTCCCGTACATGTTATAGCTGTAGTAATATTCCCTTCAAACTGCAGAGTTGGGACCCATGGAATGTGTGCCATGCATTATTGCTTTAAAGGGTCTGCATTTGCTCACCCAATCTCACCAATCCTCTCAGTCCCAAGTTTCCAGCCTTATGCCACATCCAGCTGTCATGGTAGATAGGGTCATTCCATGTTTCGTCAGAGACCCTGAAGGAATTGTACAGAATTTCTATGTATTTTTGTTTTGTTTTTGAAATTCCTTTTTATAGTGGGTTTGAGCTGATTCTCGCTGCCATGTTTATGCCAATCTAGACACACTTGATTTCCTTATGGAGACATATCAATACATAGGATTTAAGATTCTTACTAGTCAGATATATTCCTCTGTGGGAAATATGGGGTTGTGAGTCCCTTTCACTGTGGAAGGTGTAGGTCTTGTCTATTCCATAGTTGGTTTTTGGAACGGTACCAGTGCTTATTTCCAACTGTGGTTTTATGCATCACCCCACCTCTCCTTCCCCCTTAAGCAGGCATAAGATTGTTTTCTAAATGTGAGACTCTGTTCTCTTTCCTAACTCAGTTCATGTGTAGCCATGTTTACGGGATCTTCATAAGTGATATCTTATGATAAGTTTCTTTTTCTGTGTGACTTATTTCACTTAGAATCATCATACCTGAATCCACTCAATTTGCTGCTACTGGTCTTATGACATTCATTTCATGGCTGAGAGATATTCCATCGTATGGAAGTACCACAATTTTTTGAACCATTTTTATATTTCCTGGGATATTTAAGGTGTACCCAAGTTGAGGTTCTTGTAAGCAGTGGAGCCATAAATTTGGGGGTGGCTCTGTCTTATTGATTTTCAGTTTTCCCAAGGTATATTCCCTAGACTGGAAGTGCCCTGGGCTCTGTAGCTCTGTTGTTTACTTGTTTATGGGACACAATGCACTCCTCCAGTGAGGCAGTTGGCAATTTACATCCCACCCATCAGCATATCAATGCTCCCTGTACTCCAGGGCCTGTCTTGCCTTTCTGGTTTTTACACAGTTTGTGTATGTCCCGTTTGAGAAGTGGTAAGAGATACAACTCTGTAGTGCAGATTTGCATTGCCCGCTTGCTTGCTTGGCCAAAAAGGGCGTATGCGTTTTCTCCTGAATATATTCAGGAGAAAACGCATACGCCCTTTTTGGCCAAGTGCATCATTGTCGAAGTTGTGGCCCTCTTCTTGTGATTACAGGCGATTCCAACGTACCTCTTGAAATCTGTTTCCTGCTATTCTTCCTCGATTTCAAGTCCACCTCCTTGCCTTCCCTCAACAGATTTTTGGACGATAGTTATCCTTTATTTCTGTGCCAGTTTCTGAATTGCTGTGCCCCGGAGCTGCATGTTTCAACTCCGTTTTTGTGAGCTGAACGCAAGTGCAAAGTTTTGGTTCAGGACCTATACTGGTTCCCGGTGGGTGGCTGTGACTTTGGTTAATTCTTCTTCCTGCTGGGAAATTAGAGTGACATGTGCCCTTCCAAAACCCTAACAGCTACTCTCTCATTGGTTCTCCCTTTTCCCTTCCATCCTCTGCCAATCTGGCAACCTGTGTGAACCACGAGGTTAAAGGGGCTGTCTCTCCAACTTGGGAGGTTGATAGTAAAGGAGTTGGAAAGTCAAACCGGAGCACCAGGAGAGGGACTATTCGTTGAGTTTTAGAAACATTTCGTATTCACAGTGTGTCCATTCTCTAGGTTTCCCATACATGTTATAGCTGTAGTAATATCCCCTTCAACCTGGAGAGTTGGGACCCATGGAATGGGGGCCATGCATTATTGCTTTAAAGGATCTGCATTTGCTCACCCAATCTCACCAATCCTCTCAGTCCCAAGGGTCCAGCCTTATGCCACATCCAGCTGTCATTGTAGATAGGGTCATTCCAGGTTTCGTCAGAGACCCTGAAGGAATTGTAAAGAAGTTCCCTGTTTTTTTTGTTTTGTTTTTAAAATTCTTTTTATAGTGGGTTTGAGCTGATTCTCGCTGCCATGTTTATGTCAGTCTAGACACACTTGATTCCCTTACGGAGACATATCAATACATAGGTTTTAAGATTCTTACTAGTCAGATATATTCCTCTGCGGGAAATATGGGGTTTTGAGTCCCTTTCACTGAGGAAGGTGTAGGTCTTGTCTATTCCATAGTTGGTTTTTGAAGCGGTACCTGTGCTTATATCAAACTCTGGTTTTATGCATCACCCCACCTCTCCTTCCCCCTTAAGCAGGCATAAGTGTGTTTTCTAAATGTGAGACTCTGTTCTCTTTCCTAACTCTCTTCATGTGTAGCCATGTTTACAGGATCTTCATAAGTGATATCTTATGATAAGTTCCTTTTTCTGTGTGACTTATTTCACTTAGAATCATCGTACCTGAATCCACTCATTTTGCTGCTACTGGTCTTATGACATTGATTTCATGGCTGAGGGATATTCCATCGTACGTAAGTTCCACAATTTTTTGAACCATTTTTATATTTCCTGGGATATTTAAGGTGTACCCAAGATAAGGTTCTAGTAAGCAGTGCAGCCCTAAATTTGGGGGTGGCTCTGTCTTATTGATTTTCAGTTTACCCAAGGTATATTCCCTAGACTAGAAGTGCCCTTGGCTCTGTAGCTCTGTTGTTTACTTGTTTTAGGGAACACAATGCACTACTCTAGTGAGGCAGTTGGCAATTTATATCCCGCCCATCAGCATAACAATGCTCCCTGTTCTCCAGGGCCTGTCTTGCCTTTCTGGTTTTTATACATTTTGTGGATGTCCCTCTTGACCGGTGGGAAGAGATACTGCTCTGTAGTGCAGATTTACATTGCCCGCTTGCTTGCTTGGCCAAAAATGGCGTATGCGTTCTGTCCGGAATATATTCAGGATAAAATGCATACGCCCTTTTTGGCCAAGTGCATCATTGTCGAAGTTGTGCCCCTCTTCCTGTGCTTTAGAGGCAACTCCTGCGTACCTCTTGAAATCTGTTTCCTGCTATTCTGCCTCACTTTCAAGTCCGCCTCGATGCATTCCCTCAACAGATTTCTGGACGATAGTTGTCCTTTATTATTCTGCCAGTTTGTGAATTGCTGTGCCCCTGAGCTCCATTTTTCAACTCGTTTTTTGTGAGCTGAACGCAAGTCCAAAATTTTGGTTCAGGACCTATACTGGTTCCTGGTGGGTGGCTAAGACTTTGGTTAGTTCTTCTTCCCACCGGGAAATTAGAGTCAGATGTTCCCGTCGAAATGCCTAACAGCTACTCTGTCATTGGTTCTCCCTCTTCCCTTCCATCATCTGCCAGATTGGCAACCTGTGCGATCCAAGAGTTTAAACGGGCTGTCTCTCCAAGTTGGGAGATTGATAGTAAAGCAGTTGGAAAGTCAAACTGGAGCACCAAGAGAGGGACTATTCGTTGAGTTTTACAAACCATTCGTATTCACAGTGTGTCCATTCTCTAGGTATCCCGTACATGTTATAGCTGTAGTAATATTCCCTTCAACCTGGAGAGTTGGGAGCCATGGAATGGGGGCCATGCATTATTGCTTTAAAGGGTCTGCATTTGCTCACCCAATCTCACCAATCGTCTCAGTCCCAAGTGTCCAGCCTTATGCCACATCCAGCTGTCATTGTAGATAGGGTCATTCCAGGTTTCATCAGAGACCCTGAAGGAATTACAAAGAATTTCCCTGTTTTTTGTTTCGTATTTGAAATTCCTTTTTATATTGGGTTTAGGCTGATTCTCGCTGCCATGTTTCTCCCAGTCTAGACACACTTGATTCCCTTACGGAGACATATCAATACATAGGTTTTAAGATTCTTACTAGTCATATATATTCCTCTGCGGGAAATATGGGGATTTGAGACCCTTTCACTGAGGAAGGTGTAGATCTTCTCTATTCCTTAGTTCGTTTTTAGAACGGTACTTGTGCTTATATCAAACTCTGGTTTTATGCATCACCCCACCTCTCCTTCACCCTTAAGCAGGCATAAGTGTGTTTTCTAAATGTTAGACACTCTTCTCTTTCCTAACTCAGTTCATGTGTAGCCATGTTTACAGGACATTCATAAGTGATATCTTATGATAAGTTTCTATTTCTGTGTGACTTATTTCACTTAGAATCATCGTACATGAATCCAACCATTTTGCGGCTACTGGTCTTATGGCATTGATTTCATGGCTGAGGGATATTCCATCGTACATAATTACCACAATGTTTTGTACCATTTTTATATTTCCTGGGATATTTAAGGTATACCCAAGTTGAGGTTCTTGTAAGCACTGCAGGCCTAAATTTGGGGATGGCTCTCTCTTATTGATTCTCAGTTTTCCCAAGGTATATTCCCTATACTGGAAGTGCCCTTGGCTCTGTAGCTCTGTTGTTTACTTGTTTTAGGGAACAAGCTGCATTCCTCCTGTGAGGCAGTTGGCAATTTACTTCCCGCCCATCAGCATAACAAGGCTCCCTGTTCTCCAGGGCCTGTCTTGCCTTTCTGGTTTTTACACATTTTGTGGATGTCCATTTTGACCATTGTGAAGAGATACTTCTTTGTAGTTCAGACTTGCATTGCCCGCTTGCTTGCTTGGCCAAAAAGGGCGTATGCGTTTTCTCCTGAATATATTCAGGAGAAAATTCATACGCCCTTTTTGGCCAAGTGCATCATTGTCGAAGTTGTGCCCTTCTTCCTGTGCTTTACAGGCGATTTCAACGTACCTATTGAAATCTGTTTCCCGTTAATCTGCTCGCTTTCAATCCACCTCGTTGCCTTCCCTCAACAAATTTTTGGACGATATTGGTCCATTATTACTCTGCCAGTTTGTGAATTGTTGTGCCCCTGAGCTCCATGTTTCCACTCGTTTTATGTGAGCTGAACAGAAGTCCAAAATTTTGGTTCAGGACCTATACTGGTTCCCGGGGATGCCTGAGACTTTGGTTAATTCTTCTTCCTTCCGGGAAATTAGAGTGACATGTGCCCATCCAAATTCTAAAAAAATACTCTCTCATTGGTTCTCCTTCTTCCCTTCTATCGTGTGCCAAATTGGCAACCTGTGTGAACCAGGAGGTTAAAGGGGCTGTCTCTCCAAGTTGGGAGATTTATAGTAAAGCAGTTGGAAAGTCAAACCGGAGCACCAGGAGAGGGATTATTCTTTGAGATTTAGAAACATTTTGTATTCACTGTGTGTCCATTCTCTAGGTTTCCCGTACATGTTATAGCTGTAGTATTATTCCCTTCAACCTGGAGAGTTGGGACCCATGGAATGGGTGCCATGAATTATTGCTTTAAAGGGTCTGCATTTGCTCACCCAGTCTCACCAATCCTCTCAGTCCCAAGTGTCCAGCCTTATGCCACATCCATTTGTCATTGTAGATAGGGTTATTCCATGTTTGTCAGAAACCCTGAAGGAATTGTGAAGAATTTCCCTGTCTTTGATTTTGTTTTTGAAATTCCTTTTTATAGTGGTTTTGGTCTGATTCTCGCTGCCATGTTTATGCCAGTATAGACACATGTTATTCACTTAATGAGACATATCAATACATAGGTGTTAAGATTCTTACTAGTCAGATATATTCCTCTGCGGGAAATATGGGGTTTTGAGTCCCTTTCACTGAGGAAGGTGTAGGTCTTGTCTATTCCATAGTTGGTGTTTGGAACGGTACCTCTGCTTATATCAAACTCTGGTTTTATGCATCACCCCACCTCTCCTTCCCCCTTAAGCAGGCATAAGAGTGTGTTCTAAATGTTAGACTCTGTTCTCTTTCCTAACTCAGTACATGTGTAGCCATGTATACAGGATTTTCAAAAGTGATATCTTATGATAAGTTTCTTTTTCTGTGCGACTTATTTCACTTAGAATCATCGTACCTGAATCCACTCATTTTGCTGCTACTGGTCTTATGACATTGATTTCATGGCTGAGGGATATTCCATTGTACGTAAGTACCACAATTTTTTGAACCATTTTTATATTTCCTGGGATATTTAAGGTATACCCAAGTTGAGGTTCTTGTAAGCAGTGCAGCCCTACATTTGGGGGTGGCTCTGTCTTATTGATTTTCAGGTTTCCCAAGGTATATTCCCTAGACTGGAAGTGTCCTTGGCTCTGTAGCTCTGTTGTTAACTTGTTTTAGGGAACACAGTGCACTCCTCCAGTGAGGCAGTTGGCAATTTACATCCCGCCCATCAGCATAACAAGGCTCCCTGTTCTCCAGGTCCTGCCTTGCCATTCTGGTTTTTACATATTTTGTGGATGTCCCTTTTGACAGGTGGGAAGTGATACTTCTTTGTAGTGCACATTTCCATTGCCCACTTTCTTGCTTGGTGAAAAAGGCCGTATGTGTTTTCTCCTGAATATATTCAGGAGAAAACGCATACGCCCTTTTTGGCCAAGTGCATCATTGTTGAAGTTGTGCCCCTCTTCCTGTGCTTTACATGTGATTACAACGTACCTCTTGAATTCTGTTTCCTGCTATTCTGCCTCACTTTCAAATCTGCCTCGTTGCCTTCCCTCAATGGATATTTGGACAATAGTTGTCCTTTATTACTCTGCCAGTTTGTGAATTCCGGTGCCCCTGAGCTCCATGTTTCAACTTGTTTTATGTGAGCTGAACGCAAGTCCATAATTTTGGTTCAGGACCTATACTGGTTCCTGGTGGGTGCCTGAGACTTTGGTTAATTCTTCTTCCTGCTGGGACATTAGAGTGACATGTGCCCGTCCAAATGCCTAACAACTACTCTCTCATTGGTTCTCCCTCTTCCCTACCATCCCCTGCCAAATTGGCAACCTGTGCGAACCAGGAGGTTATAGGGGCTGTCTCTCCAAGTTGGGAGACTGATAGTAAAGCAGTTGGAAAGTCAAACCGGAGCACCAGGTGAGGGATTATTCGTTGAGTTTTAGAATCATTTCATATTCACAGTGTGTCCATTCTCTAGGTTTTCCGTACATGTTATAGCTGTAGTAATATTCTTTCCACATGGAGAGTTGGGACCCATGGAATGGGTGTCATCCATTATTGCTTTAAAGGGTCTGCATTTGCTCTCCCAATCTCACCAATCTTCTCAGTCCCAAGTGTTCTGCCTTATGCCACATCCAGCTGTCATTGTAGATAGGGTCATTCCAGGTTTCATCAGAGACCCTGAAGGAATTATAAAGAATTTCCCTGTTTTTGTTTTGTTTTTGAAATTCCTTTTTATAGTGGCTTTGGGCTTATTCTTGCTGCCATGTTTATGCCAGTCTAGACACACTAGAATCCCTTACAGAGACATATCAATACATAGGTTTTAAGATTCTTACTAGTCACATATATTCCTCTGCGGGAAATATGGGGATTTGAATCCCTTTCCCTGAGGAAGGTGTAGGTCTTGTCTTATCCATAGTTGGTTTTTGGAATGGTACCTGTGCTTATATCAAACTCTGGTTTTATGCATCACCCCACCTCTCCTTCCCCCTTAAGCAGGCATAAGTGTGCTTTCTAAATGTGAGACTCTGTTCTCTTTCCTAACTCAGTTCATGTGTAGCCATGTTTACAGGATCTTCATAAGTGATATCTTATGATAAGTTTCTTTTTCTGTGTGACTAATTTCACTTAGAATCATCGTACCTGAATCCACTCCTTTTGCTGCTACTGGTCTTATGACATTGATTTCATGGCTGAGGGATATTCCATCGTACGAAAGTACCACAATTTTTTAAACGACTTTTATATTTCCTGGGATATTTAAGGTGTACCCAAGTTGAGGTTCTTGTAAGCAGTGCAGCCCTAAATTTGAGGGTGGCTCTGTCTTATTCATTTTCAGTTTTCCAAAGGCATATTCCCTAGACTGGAAGTGCCCATGGCTCTGTAGCTCTGTTGTGTACTTGTTTTGGGCACACAATGCACCCCTCCAGTGAGGCACTGGGCAATTTACATCCCGCCCAACAGCATAACAAGGCTCCCTGTTCTCCAGAGCCTTTCTTGCCTTTCTGGTTTTTACACATTTTGTGGATGTCCCTTTTGACTGGTGGAAAGAGATACTTTTTTGTACTCCAGATTAGCATTGCCCGCTTGCTTGCTTGGCCAAAAAGGGTGTATGCATTTTCACCTGAATATAATCAGGAGAAAAGGCATACGCCCTTTTTGGCCAAGTGCTTCATTGTCGAAGTTGTGCCCCTCTTCCTGTGCTTTACAGGCTATTCCAACGTATCTCTTGAAATCTGTTTCCTGGTATTCAGCCTCGATTTCAAATCCTCTTCGTTGCCTTCCCTCAACAAATTTTTGGACGATTGTTGTCCTTTATTACTCTGACAGTTTGTGAATTCCTGTGCCCCTGAGCTCCATTTTTCAACTCGTTTTTTGTGATCTGAACGCAAGTCCAAAATTTTTGTTCAGCACCTATACTGGTTCCCAGTGTGTGGCTGAGTCTTTGGTTAATTCTTCTTCCTTTCAGGAAATTAGAGTGTCATGTTCCTGTCCAAATGCCTAACAGCTACTCTCTCATTGTTTCTCCCTCTTCCTTTTCATCCTCTGCCAAATTGGCAACCTGTGCGAATCAGGAGATTAAAGGGGCTGTCTCTCCAAGTTGGGAGATTGATACTAAAGCAGTTGGAAAGTCAAACTGGAGCACCAGGAGAGGGAATATTCGTTGAGTTTTAGAAACCTTTTGTATTCACAGTGTGCCATTCTCTAGTTTTCCCGTACATGTTATAGCTGCAGTAATATTCCCTTCAACCTGGAGAGTTGGGACCCATGGAATGGGTGCCATGCATTATTGCTTTAAAGGGTCTGCATTTGCTCACACAATCTCACCAATCCTCTCAGTCCCAAGTGTCCAGCCTTATGAAACATCCAGCTGTCATTGTAGATAGCGTCATTCCAGGTTGCATCAGATACCCTGAAGGAATTGTAAAGAATTTTCCTGTTTTTTTTTTATTTTGTTTTTGAGATTCCTTTTTATAGTGGGTTTGAGCTGATTCTTGCTGCCATGTTTATGCCAGTCTAGACACACTTGATTCCCTTATAGAGACATATCAATACATAGGTTTTAAGTTTCTTACTAGTCAGATGTATTCCTCTGTGGGAAATATGGGGTTTTGAGTCCCTTTCACTGAGGAAGGTGTAGGTCTTGTCTATTCCATAGTTGGTTTTTGGAACGGTAGCTGTGCTTGTATCAAACTCTGGTTTTATGCATCTCCCCACCTCTCCATCCCCCTTAAGCAGGCATAAGAGTGTTTTCTAAATGTGAGACTCTGTTCTCTTTCCTAACTCTGTTCATGTGTAGCCATGTTTACAGGATCTTCATAAGTGATATCTTATGATAAGTTTCTTTTTCTGTGTGACTTATTTCACTTAGAATCATTGTGCCTGAATCCACTCATTTTGCTGCTACTTGTCTTATGACATTGATTTCATGGCTGAGGGATATTCCATCGTACGTTAGTACCGCAATTTTTTGAACCATTTTTTTATTTCCTGGGATATTTAAGGTATACCCAAGTTGAGGTTCTTGTAAGCAGTGCAGCCCTACATTTGGGGGTGGCTCTGTCTTATTGATTTTCAGGTTTCCCAAGGTATATTCCCTAGACTGGAAGTGTCCTTGGCTCTGTAGCTCTGTTGTTTACTTGTTTTAGGGAACACAGTGCACTTCTCCAGAGAGGCAGTTGGCAGTTTACATCCCGCCCATCAGCATAACAAAACTCCCTGTTCTCCAGGGCCTGTCTTGCGTTTCTGGTTTTTACACTTTTGTGGATATCCGT
Organism: Mesoplodon bidens; assembly: GCF_964165515.1. Taxonomy (NCBI): domain Eukaryota; kingdom Metazoa; phylum Chordata; class Mammalia; order Artiodactyla; family Ziphiidae; genus Mesoplodon; species Mesoplodon bidens. Next base: position 367,972 of record NW_027672207.1, read on the forward strand.
TTTGAATGGTGGGAAGTGATACTTCTTTGTAGTGAAGATTTACATTGCCCACTTGATTTCTTGGCCAAAAAGGGCATATGCATCTTCTCCTGAATATATTCACGTGAAAACCCATACACTCTTTATGGCCATTTCCATAATTTTCGAAGTTGGTGTCATATTCCTGTGTATAAAGGTGATTCCAATGTAGCTCTTGAAATGTGTTTCATGCTATTCTGCCTCATTTTCAATTCTGCCTCGTGGCTTTCCCTCAACAGATTTTTGGAAGAGAGTAGTCCTTTTTACCTCTGCAGGTTAGTTAATTGCTGTGGCCCTGCGCTCCATTTTTCAACTCGCGTTTTTGTTAGCCGACGGCAAATTCAAAATTTTGCTTCAGGACCTATACTTGTTCTGGGGGGGCAGGATGAGACTTTTGTTAATTCCTCTTCATGTCGGGAAATTAGAGTGACATGTGGCTGTCCAAATGCCTACAGCTACTATCTCATTGGTTCTCTCTCTTCCCTTATATCCTTTGCACAATTTGCCCACTGTGCAAATCAGGAGGTTATAGGGGCTGTCTCTCCAAGTTGGGAGATTGATAGTAAAGCAGTTGGAATGTCAAACTGGGGCACAAGGAGAGAAAAAAGTAGTAGGGTTTTAGAAACCTTTCACCATCAGAGTGTTTCCATTCTCTACGTTCCCATACATGTTATAACTGTAGTGATATTCCTTTCTACCTGGAGAGTTGGGAACCATGGAATGGGTTGCAGGCATTATTTCTTTAAACGGTCTGCATTTTTTCACCCAATCTCACCAGTCCTCTCAGTCCCAAGTGACCAGCCTTATGCCACATCCAGCTGTCATTGTAGATAGGGTCATTCCAGGTTTCATCAGTACCCCTAAAGGAATTGTGTAATAATTTTACTGTTTTTATGTTTTGTTTTGAAATTCATTTTTATAGTGGGTTTGAGCTGATTCTCACTGCCATGTTTATGTCCTTCTAGACACACTTGTTTCCCTTATGGAGACATATCAATACATAGGTTTTAAAATTCTAACTAGTCAGATATATTTCTCTCCTGGCAATAGCGAAGTTGAGTTCCGTTCACTGAGGAAGGAGTAGGGCTTTTCTCTTCTGTTTTAGGATTATTGAACGGTTCCTCTGCTAATATCAAACTTTTGTTTTGTGCATCTCCCCACCTCTCTTTCCCCTTAAGCAAGCATAAGTGAGTTTTCTAAATCTGAGAATCTGTTCTCTTCCCTAATTCAGTTCATATGTAGCCATGTTTACATTCCCTTCATAAGTGATATCTTTTGTCAGAATGCACCATGGCCCTTGTCATAATAATGCTCCATGACCTCTGCCATCACAATGCTCCATCCCCTGGTTATGACAATGCTCCATGTCCCTTGTCATCATAATTCTCCACGTCCTTGTCATCACAATGCTACATGACACTTCTCATCACAATATTACATGCTCTTGTCATCACAGTTCTCCATGCACTTGTCATTGCAATGTTCCATGCATTTGTCATCACAATGCTCCATGCACTTGTCATCACAATGCTTCATGCACTTGTCATCACAATGCTCTATGACCCCTCTCAACACAATGCTCCCTGACACCTGTCATCACAATGCTTCATGCCACTTGTCCTTACAGTGCTCCATGATGCTCGACATCACAATTACCCAAGGTCTTCTCATCACAATGCTCCACGGTTTTGCCGTCACCATGCTCCATGCCTTGTCTTCTCAAAGGTCAATGTCCCTTGTCCTCACAATTCTCCACGTCCTTGTCATTACAATGCTCCAAGGCACTTCACATCACAATGTTATATGCTCCTGTCATCACAATACTCCTTGCCCTTGTCATCGCGATGCTCCATGACCCATGTCATAGGAAGCTCCATGCGCTTGTCATCACAATGTTACACAACCTGGACATTAAAATTATCAATGGCCCTTGATATCACAATGCACCATGCCATTGTCATTACAATGCTCCTTTACTTTGTCACAACAATCCTCCAGGACACTTGGCATCACAATGATCAATGATATTGTCATCAAACTGGAACATGACATATTTCATCACAATGCTCCCTGACAATTTTCTTCACAATAATCCATGACATTGTCATCACAGTGCTCCATGCCCTTGTCATCACAATGTGCTATGCCCACTCTTATCACAATAAACCATGAAACTTGTCAGAACAATGCTCCAGCTCCATGCCACTTTTCATCACAATGCTCCATGAACGCTGTCATCACAATGCACCATGCCCATCATCATAATGCTTCATGCTATTGTCATCACAATGAAATCAAATGCTCCATGACCTCTGTCATCACAATGCTCCAAACCCTTGTGATCACAATGTTCCATAACACTTGTCATCACAATGCCCCATGATGCTGCTCATCACAATTATCCATGGTCTTCTCATCACAATGCACGATGATTTTGTCATCACAATGCTCAATATACTTGTCAGCACAATGCTCCCTGACTATTGCCATCAGTATGCACCTTGAACTCTTTCATGACAAGGCTCCATGCCTTTTTCATCACAATGATCCATGCCCGTTTCATCACAATGCTCCAAGACCCCTTTGATCACAATGCTCCTTGCACTTGTCATCACAAATCTCCATGACGCATGTCATCAGAATGCTCCATGGCCTTCTCATCATAATGTTCCATGCCCTTGTCATCACAATACTCCAAGACACTTGTAATCACAATTTTCCCTGCGCCTTTCATCGGAATGGTCCATGAGACTAGTCATTACAAGGTTCCATGGTCTTCACATCACAGTGCTCCATGCCCTTGTCACCACAGTGCTCCATTCCCTTGTCATCACAATGCTCCATGACCCCTGTCATCAAAATACTCCATGAACATTTTCAGCCCAATGCTCCATGACCATTCTCATCAAAATGATGCCTGCCCATGTCATCCCAGTGCTCCATGACACCTGTATTCACAATGCTCCGTGACGCTTGTCCTCACATTGCTCCATGATACCTGTCATCAAAATACTCCATGCCTTTGTCAGCTAAATGCCACATGACCTTATCATTACAATGTTCTATGCACTTCTCATCACCATACTCCATTACCATTGCCACCACAATCCTCCATGAAACTTGGGATCACATTGCTTCATGCCCCTCTCATCAAAATGCTCCATGATCCTTGAAATCAAAATGAGCCAAGACCTCTGTCATTACAATGCTTCAATCCCTTGTGATCACAATGTTCCGTAACACTTGTAAACACAACGCTCCATGATGCCTGTCATCACAATTCTCCATGAACTTTTCATCACAGTGCTCCATGACCTTTGTCATCACAATTCTCAATACACTTGTCATCACAGTGCTCCCTGACACTTGTCGTCAGAATGCTCCTTGAACCCTGTCACGAAAAGGCTCCATGCCTTTTTCATCACAATTCCCCATGCCGTTTTCATCACAATGCTCCATGCCATTGTCAACAACATACTCAATAAGCTTGTCATCAGAATGCTCTGTGACCCTTGTCATCACCATTCCCCATGCACTCGTCAGCACAATGCTCCCTGACCCTTGTCATCACAATGCTCCAAGCCATTGTCATCACAATGCTCCATTCCCTTTGTCATCAGAATCATCCATGACACTTGGCATCACAATGCTCCATGCCATTGTCATCACAATGGGCCATTACATATGTCATCACAATGCTCCCTGACAGCTGTGTTCACAATAATGCATGAACTGGTAATCACAATGCCCCATGCCCTAGTCATCACAATGCGCCATTCCAACTGTCATCTCAATAATCCATAAAACTTATTTGACTAATGTTCCATGCCCTTGTCATCACAATGCACCAAGACCCCTGTAATCACAATGCTCCATGACCTTGTCATCACAAAGCTCTATGACGCATATCATTAGAATGCTCCTTAAACTTCACCTTACAGTGCTCCATGCCCTTGTTATCACAATGTTCCAAGACCCCTGTAATCACAGTGGTCCATGACCCTTTACATCAGTATGCTCCATGAGATTTGTCAACACAAGTCTCCATGGTTTTTTTATCACAATGTTCCAGGACCTAGTCATCAGAATGTTTCATGACCTTGTCCTGAAAATTCTCAATGGCCCTTCTCATCATAAGGCTCCAAGCCCTAGTCATCACAATGCTCCATTATATATTTCATCACAATCCTCCATTACATTTGGCATCACAATTCTCCCTGCCATTGTCATCGCAATGGACCATGACATATGTCATCACAATGCTCCCTGACAACTGTCATCACAATACTCCATGACCTTCTCATCACTGTGATCCATGCCCTTGTCAGCACAATGCACCATGTCCACTGTCATCACAATAATCTATGAAACTGGTCAGACCAATGCTCCATGTCCTTGACATCACAATGCTCCATGCCGTTGTCATCAAAATGCTCCATGACCCCTGTCATCACAATGCTCAGTGACTCCAGGCATCACAATGCTTCATAACATTTGTCATCACAATGGTCCATGCCCGCGTCATCACAAGGCTCTGTGACCTCTGTAACCACAATGATCCATGAAATTTCCATCACAAAGCTCCGTGACCATTGTCATCACAATGCTCCATGCCTTTGTCAGAAAAATGCTCCATGACCTTTGTCATCACAATATGCCACGCTCTTTTCATCACAACGGTCCACAATTTTGTCATAGGAATGCTCGATAAACCTAGTAATCAAAATGCTCCATGCCCTTCTCATCACAATGCTCCATTTCCCCTGTCATAACAATGATCCATGACCCTTGCAATCACAATGTTCCACGGCCTTGTCATCACAAGGCTCCATGACACTTGTCATCACAGTGCTCCAAGACCCCTGTAATCACTATGATCCATGTCCTTGTCATCACAATGTCCTTGACACATGTCATCACAAAGTTCCATGGCCTTCTCATCAAAATGCTCCATGCCCTTGTCATCACAATGCTCCAAGACACCTGTAATCACAATGCTCCATGCCCCTTTTCATGTCAACGCTCCATGAACCCTGTCATCACAATGCATCATGCGTATCATCATAATGCTTCTGGCTATTGTCAGCGCAATGAAATCAAAATTCTCCATGACCTCTGTCATCACAATGCTCCATGACCACTGTCATCAAAATACTCCATGAACATTTTCAGCCCAATACTCCATGACTCTTGTCATCACAATGATCCATGTCCTTGTCATCCCAATGCTCCATGACCCCTGTATTCACAGTGCTCCGTGAGGCTTGTCATCACAGTGCTCCATGACACCTGTCATCACAATGCTCCATGCCTTTGTCAGCAAATTGCTACATGAACTTTTCATTATAATGCTCTATGCGCTTGTCCTCACAATACTCCATTACCATTGCATCACAATCCTCCATGAACCTTGGGATCACATTGCTTCATGCCCTTGTCATCACAATGCTCCATGCTCCTTGAAATCAAAGTGATCCATGACCTCTCTCATCACAATGCTCCAAACCCTTGTGGTCACAAAGTTCCATAACACTTGTCATCACAACGTTCCATGATGCCTGTCATCACAATACTCCATGCCCTTTTCATCTCAATGCTCCAAGACCTTTGTCATCACAATTCTCAATACACTTGTCATCACAATGCTCCCTGACACTTGTCGTCAGAATGCTCCTTAAACTCTGTCAGGAAAGGCTCCATGCCTTTTTCATCACAATGCCCCATGCGGTTTTCATCACAATGCTCCTTGCCATTGTCATCAAAATACTCCACAAGCTTGTCATCAGAATGCTCCATGACCCTTGTCATCACAATTCTCCATGCACTTGTCAGCACAATGCTCCCTGACACTTGTCATCTCAATGACCCAAGCCATTGTCATCACAATGCTCCATTACGTTTGTCATCAGAATCCTCCATGACAATTGACATCACAATGCTCCATGCCATTGTCATCATAATGGACCATTACATATGTCATCACAATGCTCCCTGACACCTGTCTTCACAATACTGCCTGACCCGGTTATCACAATGCTCCATGCCCTTGTCATCACAATGCACCATTCCAACTGTCATCGCAATAATCCATGAAACATATTAGACCAATGCTCCATGCCCTTGTCATCACAATGCTCCATGCCCTTGTTATCACAATGCTCCATGACCCCGGTCATCACAATGATCCGTGACTCCAGTCATCACAATGCTTCATGACCTTTGTTATCACAGTGGTCCATGCCCTCGTCAGCAACTGTCTCTGTGAAATATTTAACCACAATGCTGCATGAAATTTTCATCACAATGCTCTTCGACCCTTGTCACCAAAATTCTCTATTCCTTTCTCAACACAATGCTCCATGACCCTTGTCATCACAATGATCCATGCGCTTGTCAGCACAATGCTCCATGACACATGTCATCACAATGCACGATGCGCTTGTCATCACAGTGCTCCACAATCTTGTCATTACAATGCTCCATAAACCTTGTCATCACAATGTTCCATGCACTTCTTTTCAAAATGCTCTCTCACCACTGATATCACAATGTTACATCTCTATTCATGGCAATACTCCCTCTCCCTTGTCATCATAATGTTCCATGACTCCTGTCATCACAATGGTACATGCAATTATCATCAGAATGTTCGATGACTCCTGACATCACAATGTTCCATAACCCCTGTCATCAAAATGCTCCATGACCCTTTTCATCAAAATGCTCCATGACCAATGACATCACAATGTTCCATAACCCCTGTCATCAAAATATTACATGACCCTTTTCATCAAATTGCTCCATGACCCTGTCATCACAATGTTCCCTGCCCTTCTCATCACAATGCACAACGCCCTTGTCATCAAAATGCTCCATGGTCTTTGTCATCACAAAGATCCATGACCCTTGGCATCACAATGCTTCATGTCTTTGTGATCACAATGCTCTATGAATGCTCTCATCACATTGCTCCATGGCCTTCTCATCACAATGCTCCATGCCCTTGCCATCACAATGCTCCATTACCCCTGTCATAACAATGCTCCATGACCCCTGCCATCACGATGATACTTGGCCTTGTCATCACAAGGCTCCATGACCCTTCTCATCACAATGCTCCAAGACCCCTCTAATCACAATGCTCCATGCTCCTTTTCATCTCAGTGATCCATGAACACTGTCATCACATTGCACCATGCAAATCATCATAATGCTTCATGCTATTGTCATCACAAAAAAACAACTTTGCTCCATGAACTCTGTCATTACAATATTCAAAACCCTGGTGATCACAATATTCCATAACACTTGTCAGCACAATGTGCATAACACACGTCATCACAATTATCCATGTTCCTCTCATCACAATGCTCCATGACCTTTGTCATCACAATGCACAATACACATGTCATCAAAATGCTCCCTGACACTTGTTGTCTGTATGCTCCTTGAACCCTGTAATGATAAGGCTCCATGCCTTTTTCATCACCATTATCCATGACCTTTTCATCACAATACTCCAAGACCCCTGTAATCGCAGTGCTCCATGCACTAGTCATCACAAAGTTCCATGACGCATGTCATCAGAATACTCCATGGCCTCCTCACAATGCTCCATGCCCTTGTCATAAAAATGTTCCAAGATTCCTGTAATCACAATTCTCCATGCCCATTTTCATCAGAATGCTCCATGAGACTTGGCATCACAAGTGTCCATGGTCTTCTATTCACAATGCTACATTTCCTTGTCATCACAATGTTCCATGAACCCTGTAATCACAATACTCCATTAACATTTTCAGCCCAATGCTCCATGACCTTTTCATCACAATGCTCCATGACCAATATCATCACAATGCTCCATGACCACGGTCATCACAACACTCCATGACCGCTGACAACCCAGTGATACGGGAGTCTTGTCATCACAATGCTCAATTCCCTACTCATCACAATACTCCATGATCCCTGTCATCATTATACTCCATGAACATTTTCAGCCCAATGCTCCATGACGCTCATCATCACAATGATCCATGCCCTTGTCATCCCAATGCTCAATGACCCCTGTATTCACAATGCTCAGTGACGCATGTCACCAAAGTGCTCCATGACACCTGTCATCACAATGTTCCATGCCTTTGTCAGCAAAATGCTGCATGACCTTGTCATTACAATGCTCTATGGGCTTGTCATCAGAAAACTGCATTACCATTGTCATCACAATCCTCCATGAACCTTGGGAACACATTGCTTCATGCCCTTGTCATCACAATGCTCCATGCACTTAAAAATCAAAATGATCCATGACTCTGTCATCACAATGCTCCAAAACCTTGTGAGCACAATGTTCCATAACACTTGTCATCACAATGCTCCCTGACTCTTGTCGTCAGAATGCTCCTTGAACCCTGTCACTAAAAGGCTCCATGCCTTTTTCATCACAAAGCCCATGCCATTGTCATCACAATGCTCCATGACATTGTCATCAAAATACTCCACAATTTTGTCATCAAAGTGCTCCATGACCCGTGTCAGCACAATTCTCCATGCACTTGCCAGCACAATGCTCCCTGACACTTGTCATCACAATGCTCCAAGCCATTGTCATCACAAAGCTTCATTACCTTTGTCATCAGAATCCTCCATGACACTTGGCATCACAATGCTCCATACCATTGTCATCACAATGGGCCATTACATATGTCATCACAATGCTCCCTGACACCTGTCTTCACAATACAGCATGACGTGGTCTTCACAATGCTCCATGGCCTTGTCATCACAATGTGCCATACCAACTGTCATTGCAATAATCCATGAAACTGATTAGACCAATGTTCCATGCCCTTGTCATCACAATGTTCCATGGCCGTGTTATCAAAATGCTACGTGACTCCAGTCATCACAATGCTTCATGACCTTTGTCATCAAAATGGTCCATGCCCTCGTCATCAACAGTCTCTGTGACATTTTTAACCTCTATGCTCCATGAAATTTTCATCACAATGTTCTTTGACTCTTGTCATCACAATACTCTATGCCTTTCTCAGCACAAAGCTCCATGACCGTTGTCATCACAATGCTCCATGCACTTGTCAGCACAGTGCTCCATGACACGTCAACACAATGCACCATGCGCTTGTCATCACAGTGCTCCACAATCTTGTCATCACAATGCTCCATGCACAACTCATCAATATGCTCTCTCAACCACTTTTATCACAATGTTACATCACTATTCATCACAATACTCCCTCACCCCTTTCATCACAATGTTCCATTCCTCCAGTCATCACAATGCTACATGCACTTATCATCACAATATTTGATGACCTATGACATCACAATGTTCCATAACCCCTGTCATCAAATTGCTCCATGACCCTTTTCATCAAAATGCTCCATGTCCCCTGACATCACAATGCTCCATAGCCCTTGTCATTACAGTGCTCCATGACGCTCATCATCTCAATTATCCATGGTCTTCTCATCACAATGCTCCACGGTCTTGCCATCACAACGCTCCATGCCCTGATCATCACAATGCTCCATGTCCCTTGTCATCACATTTATCCATGTCCTTGTCATCACAATGCTCCATGACAGTTCTCATCACAATGTTACATGTTTTTGTAATCACAATTCTCCATGAACATGTCATCGCAATGCCCCATGACCCCTGTCATAGCAAGCTCCATGCCTCTATCATCACAATGCTTCACGATCTTTTCCAAAATTCTGAATGGCCGTTGTCATCAAAATGCTCCATGACCCTTGTCATCACAATTCTCCAAGCCCTTGTCATCACAATGCCCAATTACCTTTGTCATCACAATCATCCAAAGCACTTGGCATCACAATGCTCCATGCCATTGTCATCACAATGGAACATGAAATATGTAATCACAATGCTCCCTGACACGTGTCTTCACAATACTGCATGACCTTGTCATTCCAATGTGCCATGCCCACTGTAAACACAATTATCCATGAAACTTGTCAGACCAATGCTCCATGCCCCTGTCATCACAATGTTCCATGCCCTTGTCATCACAATGCTCCATGACCCCAGTTATCTCAAGGCTTCATGACCTGTGTCATCACAGTGATCCATGTCCTCATCATCACAAGGCTCTGTGAACTTTGTCACCACAATGCTCCATGAACTTTTCATCACAATGCTCCGTGACACTTATTATCACAATGCTCCGTCCCTTTGTCAACTCAATGCTCTATGAACCTTGTCATCACAATGTTCCATGCACTTCTCAGCGCAGTGCTCCATGACCCATGTCATTACAATGCTCCATAAACCTTGTCATCACAATGCTCCTTGCAGGTCTTATCAAAATGCTCTCTCACCACTGCTATCAAAATGTTCCCTCACTAGTCATCACAATACATCCACTCCCCTGTCATCACAATGGTCCATAACCCGTGTCATGAAAAAGTTCCATGACCCCTGACATCACAATGTTCCATAACCCCTGTTATCAAAATGTTCCATGACCCTTTTCATCAAAATGCTCCATGACTCTGTCATCACAATGCTCCCTGCCCTTCTCATCACAATGCACAACGCCCTTGTCATCAAAATGCTCCATGACTTTGTCATCACAAAGATCCATGACCCTTGGCATCACAATGCTCCATGTCATTGTCATCACAATGCTCCATAATCGCTCTCATCACATTGATCCATGCCCTTGTTGTCACAAAGCTCGGGGACGCATGTCATCAGAATGGTCTATGGCCTTCTCATCACAGTGCTCCATGCCCTTGCCATCACAATGCTCCATTACACCTTTCATCACAATGCCCCAAGACCCCTGTAATCACAATGCTCCATGCCCCTTTTCATCTCCATACAACATGAACCCTGTCATCACATTGCACCATGCCCACCATCATAATGCTTCATGCTATTGTCATCACAATGAAATCATAATGCTCCATGAACTCTCTCATCACAATGCTCCAAATCCTTGTGATCTAAATGTTCCATAATACTTATCATCACAACGCCCATGACGCTCGTCATCACAATTATCCATGGTCTTCTCATCACAATGCTCCATGACATTTGTCAGCACAATGCTCAATACCCTTGTCATCACAATGCTCCCTGACACTTGTCATCAGTATGCTCCTTGAACCCTGTGATGACAAGGCTCCATGGTCTTCTCATCCCAATGCTCCATGCCCTTGTTATCACAATGCTCCGTGACTCCAGTCATCACAAAGCTTCATGACCTTTGTCAACGCAATGGTCCCTGCCCTCGTTATCAACAATCTCTGTGACCTATTAATCCTCAGTGCTCCATGAAATTTTCTTCACAATGCTCTTTGACCCTTGTCATCACAATATTCTATGCCTTTCTCAGAACAATGCTCCAAGCCATTGTCATCACAATGCTCCATTACCTTTGTCATCAGAATCCGCCACGACACTTGGCATCACAATGCTCCATACCATTGTCATCACAATGGGCCATTACATATGTCATCACAGTGCTCCCTGACACCAGTCTTCACAATACTGCATGAACTGGTCTTCACAATGCTCCATGCCCTTGTCATCACAATGTGCCATTCCAACTGTCATTGCAATAATCCATGAAACTTATTAGACCAATGTTCCATGCCCTTGTCATCACAATGTTCCATGCCCTTGTTATCACAATGCTCCGTGACTCCAGTCATCACAATGCTTCATGACCTTTGTCATCACAATGGTCCATGCCCTCGTCATCAACAGTCTCTGTGACCTTTTTAACCTCAATGCTCCATGAAATTTTCATCACAATGCTCTTTGACACTTGTCATCACAGTATTCTATGTCTTTCTCAGCACAATGCTCCATGACACTTGTCATCACTATGCACCATGCGTAGTCAGCACAATGCTCCATGGCCCTTGTCATCACAATGTTCCACGCGCTTCTCACTGCAGTCCTCCACGACCCATGTCATCACAATGCTCCATAAACCTTTTCATCAAAATGCTCCATGCACGTCTTATCAAAATGCTCTCTCACCACTGATATCAAAATGTTCCCTCACTAGTCATCGCAATGCACCCAATCCCCTGTCATCACAATGGTCCATAACCCCTGTCATGAAAATGTTCCATGACCCATGACATCACAATGTTCCATAAACCCTCTCATCAAAATGTTCCATGACCCTTTTCATCAAAATGCTCCATGACCCTGTTATCACAATGCTCCCTGCCCTTCTCATCACAACGTACAACACCCTTGTCATCAAAATGCTCCATGAGTTTGTCATCACAAAGATCCATGACCCTTGGCATCACAGTGCTCCATGTCATTGTCATCACAATGCTCCGTGATCGCTCTCATCACATTGCTTCATGCCCTTGTCGTCACAAAGCTCCATGACGCATGTCATCAGAATGTTACATGGCCTTCTCATCACAGTGCTCTATGCCCTTGCAATCACAATGCTCCATTACACCTCTCATCACAATGCTCCAAGACTCCTGTAATCACCATGCTCCATGCCCCTTTTAATCTCAATGCTCCATGAACCTTGTAATCACAATGCACCATGCCCACCATCATAATGCTTCATGCTATAGTCATCACAATGAAATCATAATGCTCCATTACCTCTCTCATCACAATGCTCCAAATCCTTGTAATCAAAATGTTCCATAACACTTATTATCACAACGCCCCTTGTAGCTCGTCATCACCATTATCCATGGTCTTCTCATCACAATTCTCCATGACATGTGTCACCACAATGCTCAATACCCTTGTCATCACAATGCTCCCTGACAATTGTCGTCAGTATGCCCCTTGAACCCTGTGATGACAAGGATCCATGGCTTCTCATCCCAATGCTCCATGCCCTTGTCATCACAGTGCTCCACGACCGCTGTAATCACAATGCTCCATGCCCCTTTTCATCAGAATGCTCCATGAGACATATCATCACAAGGCTCTACGGTCTTCTCATCACAATGCTCCAGTACCTTGTCATCACAATGCTCCATGACACCTGTCATCACAATATTTCATGAACATTTTCAGCCCAATGCTCCATGACCTTCTCATCACAATGCTCCATGACCCCTGTCATTACAATGTTCCATGACCCCTGTCATCACAACGCTCCATGTCCCTTGTCATCACAATACTCCTTGAACACTTTCATTCCAATGCTCCATGACACTTGTCATCACAATGATCCATGCCCTTGTCATCCCAATGCTCCTTGACCCCTGTATGCACAATGCTCCGTGATGCTTGTCATCACAGTGCTCCATGACACCTGTCATCACAGTGCTCCATGCCTTTGTCAGCAAAATGCTACATTCCCTTGTCATTACAATGCTCTATGCACTTGTCATCACAATACTCCATTACCATTGTCATCACAATCCTCCTTGAACCTTGGGATCACATTGTTTTATGCCCTTGTCATCACAATGCTCCATGCTCCTTGAAATCAAAATGATCCATGACCTCTGTCATCACAATGCTCCAAACCCTTGTGATCACAATGTTCCATAACACTTGTCATCACAACGCTCCATGATGCCTGTCATCAATATACTCCATGTCCTTTTCATCACAATGCTCCATGACTTTTGTCATCACAATTCTCAATACACTTGTCATCACAGTGCTCCCTGACACTTGTCTTCAGAATGCTCCTTGAAAGCTGTCACGAAAAGGCTCCATGCCTTTTTCATCACAATGCCCCACGCCATTTTCATCACAATGCTCCATGCCATTGTCATCAAAATACTCCACAAGCTTGTCATCAGAATGCTCCAAAACCTTTGTCATCACAATTCTCCATGCACTTGTCAGCTCAATGCTCCAAGCCATTGTCATCACAATGCTCCATTACCTTTGTCATCAGAATCCTCCATGACACTGGGCATCACAATGCTCCATGCCATTGTCATCACAATGGGCCATTACATATGTCATCACAATGCTCCCTGACACCAGTCTTCACAATACTGCGTGACCTTGTCTTCACAATGCTCCAAGCCCTTGTCATCAAAATGCACCATTCCAACTGTCATTGCAATAATCCATGAAACTTATTAGACAAATGCTCCATGCACTTGTCATCACAATGCTCCATGCCCTTGTTATCACAGTGCTCCATGACCCATGTCATCACAATGTTCCGTGACCCCAGTCATCTCAACGATTCATGACCTTTGTCATCACAATGGTCCGTGCCCTCGTCATCAATAGTCTCTGTGACCTTTTAAACCTCAATGCTCCATGAAATTTTCATCACAATACTCTTTGACCCTTGTCATCACAATACTCTATGCCTTTCTCAGTACAATGCTCCATGACCGTTGTCATCACAATGCTCCATGCGCTTGTCTGCACAATGCTCCATGACCTTTGTCATCACAATTCTCAATACCCTTGTCATCACAATGCTCCCTGACTCTTGTCGTCAGAATGCTCCTTGAACCCTGTCAAGAAAAGGCTCCATGCCGTTTTCATCACAATGCCCCATGCCATTTTCATCACAATAATCCATGCCATTGTCATCAAAATACTCCACAAGCTTGTCATCCAAATGCTCCATGACCCGTGTCATCAAAATTCTCCATTCACTTGCCAGCACAATGCTCCCTGACCCTTATCATAACAATGCTCCAAGCCCTAGTCATCACAATGCTCCATTACATTTGTCATCAGAATCCTCCATGACACTTGGCATCACAATGCTCCATGCCATTGTCATCACAATGGGCCATTACATATTTCATCACAATGCTCCCTGACACCAGTCTTCAAAATACTGCGTGACCTGGTCTTCACAATGCTCCATGCCCTTGTCATCACAATGCGCCATTCCAACTGTCATTGCAATAATCCATGTAACTTATTAGACCAATGTCCAATGCCCTTGTTATCACAATGCTCCGTGACTCCAGTCATCACAATGCTTCATGACCTTTGTCATCACAATGGCCCATGCCCTCGTCATCAACAGTCTCTGTGTCATTTTAACCTCAATGCTCCATGAAATTTTCATCACAATGATCTTTGACTCATATCATCACAATACTCTATGCCTTTCTCAGCACAATGCTCCATGACCTTTGTCATCACAATGCTCCATGCGCTTGTCATTACAATGCTCCATGACACATCATCACAATGCACCATGCACTTGTCATCACAGTGCTCCACAAACTTGTCATCACAATGCTCCATTAACATTGTCATCTCAATGCTCCATGCACTTCTCATCAATATGTTCTCTCAGCACTGATATCACCATGTTACATCACTATTCATTTCAATACTCCCTCACCCCTGTCATCACAATGTTCCATGACTCCTGTCATCACAATACTACATGCACTTATCATCACAATGTTCGATGACCTATGACATCACAATGTTCCATAACCCCTGTCATCAAAATGCTCCATGACCTCTTTCATCAAAATGCTCCATGTCCCCTGACATCACAATGCTCCATAGCCCTTGTCATTGCAGTGCTCCATGACGCTCGTCATCACAATTATCCATGGTCTTCTCATCACAATTCTCCACAGTCTTGCCGTCACAATGCACCATGCCCTGGTCATCACAATGCTCCATGTCCCTTGTCATCACAATTCTCCACGTCCTTGTCATCTCAATGCTCCATGACAGTTCTCATCACAATATTACATGCTTTTGTCATCACAATTCTCCATGCACATGTCATCGCAATGCCCCATGACCCCTGTCATAGCAAGCTCCATGCCTCTGTCATCACAATGCTTCACGAACTTTTCGTCAAAATTCTCAATGGCCGTTGTCATCAAAATGCTCCATGACCCTTGTCATCACAATGCTCCAAGCCCTTGTCATCACAATGCTCCATTACCTTTGTCATCACAATCCTCCAAAACACTTGGCATCACAATGCTCCATGCCATTGTCATCACAGTGGAACATGAAATATGTCATCACAATGCTCCCTGACACCTGTCTTCACAATAATGCATGACCTTGTCATCACAATGTGCCATGCCTACTGTCAACACAATTATCCATTAAACTTGTCCGACCAATGCTCCATGCCGGTGTCATCACAAAGCTCCATGCCCTTGTCATCACAATGCTCCATGACACCAGTTCTCACAATGCTCCGTGACTCCAGTCATCACAAGGCTTCATGACCTTTGTCATCACAATGATCCATGCCCTCATCATCACAAGGCTCTCTGAAATTTGTCACCACAATGCTCCATGAACTTTTCATCACAATGCTCCGTGACACTTGTTATCACAATGCTCCGTCCCTTTGTCAACTCAATGCGCCATGACCCTTGTTATCACAATGTTCCATGTGCTTGTCAGCGCAGTGCTCCCTGACCCATGTCATCACAATGCGCCATGCACTTGACATCACAATGATCCACAATATTGTCATCACAGTGCTCCATAAACCTTATCATCACAATGCTCCATGCACTTCTTATCAATATGCTCTCTCACCACTGATATCAAAATGTTCCCTCACTAGTCAGCACAATTCACCCTCTCCCCTGTCATCCCAGTGGTCCATAACCCCTGTCATGAAAATGTTCCATGACCCTTGATATCACAATGTTCCATAACCCCTGTCATCAAAATGTTCATGACATTTTTCATCAAATTGCTCCATGACCCTATCATCACAATGCTCCCTGCCCTTCACAACAGAATGCCCCACAGCCTTGTCACCAAAATGCTCCCTGACCTTTGTCATCACAAAGCTCCATGACCCTTGGCATCACAATGCTCCATGCCCTTGTCATCATAATGCTCCATGAACCCTCTCATCACATTGTTACATGCCCTTGTCATTACAGGCTCCATGATGCTTTTCATCACTATGCTTGATTCCATTCTTCTCACAATGCTCCATGCGCTTGTCATTACAATCCTCCACGACCCATGTATCACAGTGTTCTGTGCCCTTGTCATCACAATGCTCCTTGCCCCCTCTCATCACAATAATCCATGAAACATTTCAGACCAATGCTCCATGCCCTTGTCATCACAATGCTCCTTTACACCTGTCATAAAAATGCTCCATGACACCTGCATTCACAATATTCCACAGCCATGTTATCACAAGGCTCCATGACCCTTGTCATCACAATGCTCCAAGACCCCCGTAATCACAATGCTCCATGCACTTGTCATCACAAAGCTTCATGACGCATGTCATCAGAATGCTCCATGGCCTTCTCTTTCACGATGCTCCATGCCCTTGTCATCACAATGCTCCAAGACCCTTGTAATCACAATGCTCCATGCCCCTTTTCATCTCAATGCACCATGAACCCTGTCATCAATATGCACCATGACCATCATCATAATGCTTCATGCTACTGTCATCAGAATGAAATCAAAATGCTCCATGACCTCTGTCATCACAATGCTCCAAATCCTTGTGATCAAAATGTTCCATAACACTTATTTTCACAACGCCCCATGACGCTCGTCATCACAATTATCCATGGTCTTCTCATCGCAATGCTCCATGAACTTTGTCATCACAATGCTCAATACCCCTGTCATCACAATGCTCCCTGACACTTGTCGTCAGTATCCTCCATGAACCCTGTCATGACAAGGATCCATGCTATTTTCATAACAATGTTCCATGCCCTCTTCCTCACAGTGTTCCAAGCCCCCTGTAATCACAATGCTCCATGCCCTTGTCATCACAGAACTCCGTGATGCATGTCATCAGAATGCTCCCTGGCCTTCTCATCCCATGCTCCATGCCCTTGTCATCAAAATGCTCCACGACCCCTGTAATCACAATGATCCATGTCCCTTTACATCAGGATGCTCCATGAGACTTGTCATCAAAAGGCTCCATGGTCTTCTCATCACAATGCTCCACTACCTTGTCATCACAATGCTAAATGGCACCTGTCATCACCATACTCCATGAACATTTTCAGCCCAATGCTCCATGACCTTCTCATCACAATGCTCCATGACCACTGTCATCACAACGCTCCATGAACCCTGACAGCACAATGATCCGGGACTCTTGTCATCAAAATGCTCCATGCGCTTGTCATCCCACTGTTCCATGACAGCTTTAATCACAATGCTCCGTGACGCTTGTCATCACAGTTTTCCATGAGCATTGTCATCACAATGCTCCATGCCTTTGTCAGCAAAATGCTACATAATCTTGTCATAACAATGCTCCATGAGCTGGTCATCACAATCCTCCTTGACCCTTGGGATCACATTGCTTCATGTCCTTGTCATATCTCTCTTGCCTTTTTGGTTTTTACAGATTTTCGGATGTCCCATTTGACCACTGGGTAGTGACAATACTTTGTAGTGTGGATTTGCATTGCATGCTTGCTTGATTGGCCAAAAAGGGTGTATGCGTTTTCTCCTGAATATATTCAGGGGAAAAGCCATACGCCGTTTTTGGCCAAGTGCATCACTCTCGAAGTTGTGATGTTTTTCCTGTGCTTTAAAAGCGATTCCAATTTACCTCATGCAATATGTTTTGTGCAATTCTGCCTCATTTTAAAGTCCACTTCGTTCCCTTCTCCCAACAGATTTTTGGAAGAGAGTAGTCCTTTATAACTCTGCAGGTTTGTGAATTGCTGTGCCCCTGAGCTCCAATTTTCAAATCCCATTTTTGGGAGCTGACCGCAAATCCACAATTTTGCTTCAGGACCTATACTGGTTCCAGGGGTGGCTATACTGTTCCCTACAAGTGGCTGAGGCTTTGGTTAATTATTCTTCTTGACGGGAATTTAGAGTGACATGTGCCCGTCCAAATGCCTACATCTACTCTCTGATTGGTTCTCCCTCTTCCCTTTCATCCTCTGCACAATTAGCAAACTGTGCGAACCAGGAGGTTATTCGGGTTAACTCTCCTAAGTTGGGAGATTGATAGTAAGGCAGTTGGAATGCCAACCTGGAGCACAAGGAGAGGACAAATTAGGAGACTTTTAGAAACCTTTCGCCATCACAGTGTGTCCATTCTCTAGGTTTCCCATACGTGTTATAACTGTATTGATATTCCCTTCTACCTGGAGATTTGGGACTCATGGAATGGTGTCATGCATTACTACTTTAAAGGATCTGCATTTTCTCTCCCAATCTCACCAGTCCACTCAGTCCCAAGTGTCCAGCCTTATGTCTCATCCAGTTGTCTTTGCAGATAGGGTCATTCCAGGTTTCATCAGAACCCCTGAAGGAATTGTGTAAGAATTTCGCTGTTTTTTTGTTTGGTTTTTGAAATTCATTTTTATAATGGGGTTGAACAGATTTTCACGGACGTGTTTATGCCGGTCTAGACACACTTGATTCCCCAATGGAGACATATCAATACATAGGTTTTACGATACTTACTAGTCAGATATATTCCTCTGCGGGGAATAGGCGTTTTGAGTCCCGTTCACTGAGGAAGGTGTAGGTCTTGTCTCTTCTGTATTTGGTTTATGGAATGTTACCTGTGCTAATATCAAACTCTGGTTTTATGCATCACCCCACCTCTCCTTTCCCTTTAAGCAGACATAAGAGTGTTTTCTAAATGTGAGACTCTGTTCTCTTTCTTAATTCAGTTCATGTGTTGTGATGTTGACATTCCCTCTGTAAGTGCTATCATATGATAAGATTCTTTTTTTCTGTGTGACTAATTTCACTTAGAATCATCATACCTAAATCCACTCATTAGGCTGCTACTGGCCTTATGACATTGATTTCAGGTCTGAGTGATATTCCGTTGTACAAAATTACCACAAGTTCTTTATGCATTTCTCTTTTTCCTGGGATAATTTAGGTGTACCGAAGTAGAGGTTCTTGTATGCAGAGCAGCCCTAAACTTTGGGGTGCCTGTGTCTTGTCGATATTTAGTCTTCCCAAGTTATATGCCCATGAGTTAAAGTCCCCTTTTCTCGGGGGCTTTGTATTTTAGATGTTTTAGGAAACAGCATACACTTCTTCAGAGTGGCTCTTGGATATTTATACCCCACCCATCAGCGAGACTAGGCTCCCTGTTCTCCCTGGCTCTCCTGCATTTCTGGTTTGTACACATTTTTTGGATGGCCTTTCTAAGCAGTGTATATTGAGACTTCTTTGTTGTGCGGATTTGCATTTCCCGCTTGCTTGGTTGGCCAAAAACTCTGTATGTGTTTTATTTTCCTGAAGATTTCACAAAAAAAACACATGCACCCTTTTGTCCAACTGCATCATTTTAGAAATTCTGCTGCTTTTCATATGTTTTAAATGTGAGTACAATCTACCTTTTGAAATCTGTTTCCTGCAATTCTGCCTCTCATTCAGATCCTCTTCTTTGCCTTACCTGAATATATTTTTGGACGTTGGTTATCATTTATATCTTTGCAGGTCTTTGAATTGTCTGCGCCTGAGCTCTATTTTGCAACTCGCTTATTTTGTGAGCTGGCCGCCAACCATTGGATTGCTTCAGGCCCAATTCTGGTTCTGAGGAGGCAGGCTGAGCCTTTGGTTAATTCTTGTTCCTAATGGGAAATTAGAGTGGCATGTTCCTGTCCGAACACCTAAGACTTGTCTCTAAATTTTTCTCATCCTTCCGCTTCTTCCTCTGGACAAATTCCAAACTGTGTGCAAGAGGATGTTGACGGTGCTGATATCCCCAAGTGAGGAGATTGTTAGGAAAGATGCTGGAGGGGTGAACCCGAGCACCAGGCGATGAGGAGATGAGGTGCCTTTTCCAAACTCTTTCCGATCAAATGGTGTACCATCCTCTAGGTGTGGCAGGCAGGTTTTAGCTGTAGGAAGGGTCCCGTGCATGTAAGGAGAGCACCAGGGATTTTTCCAAATCAGTGCCTCCCTGAACCCCAAACTGGGGAATTTTTAAGCTACAGCTACACGTATGTCCATTAAGGGCCTTGGGAAATAGGCAGAGCCCAAACTTTAGATGATTGAAATCTTCAGGGTCAGAAGCGCTCACCATCGGCCTTGCTTAGGTTACATTTTATCTGTCATTGATAGATGATGTCAATAAAAATATCGATTCTTTTTCAGATTATTTCCCCTTATAGGTTATTGCAAAATATTCAGTGTAGTTCCCTGTGCTATACAGTAGTTCCTTGTTGATGATCTATTTTATACATAGCAGTGTGTATGTGTTAATCCCAAACTGTTAATTTATCCCTTCTCCTACCTTTCCCCTTTGGTAATAATAAATTGTAAGATTTTATACTTCTCAGAAATGGGGGAACTGAAAGAGAGGTATCATTTTCAATGGAAAAGCATTCAAAACAAGATTGAAGCTTCAGCCAAGAGTATTCAATGTACATCCATGGAAATAATTCACTTCATTTCTCTAATGTTGACCTGAAAAATAAGACAGACGTGTTCACTGAACTTGCTTATAGTAAAGTGATGGAAATATCAAATGTAAGTCTTAGAAACATCTTATTTACCCGAGTGTTATACACTGCTCTATGTTAACTACAGTTTGGCTCACACATCTGTTCTTTGAAGTTACAATGTTCTCAATTTCTGTTACTGATCCTCCAGAGTGGACCCCAACAGGAGTCCCCGTGCCCAGTGTCATTGGAGCCAATAGATCAAGACTAAGTTTGGTTCAGAAGCAAAGGAAACATTATTTTGAAAACAGAATGGAGAGGTGAGAGTGTGCACTCCCCCACGGGCTGTGGGCTGGGCTGCTGTGTAGGGATCCCGGTAGCGTCTGTGGGAGGGAGCGGATGGAGCTCTCAAGGGCTGGGTTGGCTGCAGCTCAGGCTCTATGCCACGGAGTCTGCATGGGACCCTGCTAGCTGAGGTGTCGACCCAGCCATTCTGTTCTAGGAAATAGGGTCTGAAGTGCCAGGTGTGGGACCTCTGCATGCGGAACCCTAGGAGCACGTGAAATTAGACAAAGCACAAAGGAAAAACAGGTTAGACTTTATTTTATTGCCCAGATTCTCTTTTTATCTCACAGGAATTTTTAATGAACTTTGCCGGAGACAAACACCACCTCTGCTTTTTGTTCTGTTCCACATTCTTGGGGTGTTGAGGGTGCAGACCCCTCTTTTGTAACTGCTTCATGCTATGGTGGGAGCCCTGATACCTGGGGGGAGGGGCAAAACGTCTCCCCACCAGCCTCCAGGTGAGGTTGATTGTCCCAAGGCCTCCTGCCTCACTTCTCGTCCGCCTGAGCACCAGCATTGGTAGTGTTATAGATTCTAATGACCTTTAAGGGTCCAGGAAAGAGATGTGAAGAGACTCTGAGGTGGCAGGTTTCACCCCACACCACATTTGTTCAGCGACCTTAGGAAGATGGTTTTTGCTAGCCTAGATGCTCTGACAAGTAGTCTGTGCTTTCTTTAATTAGCTACCTGAATTAATGTACAAACAGCACCATGTGTCAGAGCCTTGCCCGCACAACTCCCAGACAGTCCAGGGTCAGTGGTGATCCAGGACCATGACGTCCACTGAGTCAACGGCCTTTAGAAGTAGCCAGCAGTTCAGCCGGTCATATTGGCCACCATCACCGTGTTGTCTGTAGGGTTTTCTATGGTGAAAGCGTGATATACATTTCCCCCTCCAAGCTTATTAGCTCCCCTCTGGGTGCAGTAAGTCCTGCAAGCATTAGTCTGCTCTTTCGGGGCACAGTCTTGTTGTTTTCTGAGAGAAACTCCAGCTCAAGTGATGGTCACACAAGTCATCTTGGGGGCCCATTGCACCCGTTTGTCTCTCTGGAGGTTGGAGTTGGTGTGCCTCCTCACTCGAGGTCAGTGTGCCCACAGAGAGAACCCTGCAACTTCAGGGCATGACGGGTGGTTAGGATCACCACGTGGGCTCCTTTTCCCTTAGGAGGGAGCTGGCCTTGTGGGCTGCTGATTTTCAGCTTTTTAGATACCCCAGTATCCTGGCCTGATGAGTCGGTGGCAAAGCCCTTGGTGACTATAGTTTATCATACCTGAATTGCATTCTTGTATTGCTCCATTTCAAGTGGTCCCAGTTTTAGCACTAAGGCTCCAAGGGCAATTAACTTTTGACCGGGTATGTAAAGGTCAAAGGGTTTAGCTAAATTAGGGTGTTCCTGGGCAAGGGTCTGAATTGACTGCTCTTTCCATTCTTGAGAGGCTGCTTCTGGATTCTATTCAAAAGGATCATCATCTTTTTGTGTCAGTGTTTCATGTAGAGGCCCAGCTATTAGACTGTAGTTAGGGATCCAGATGCAGAAAACCTTGGCCTCCCAAGAAACCCCTAAGCTGTCTTCTAATTTTAGAGGAGGTAAGGCTGCAAATGGCTTCTTCCCTATCCTGGGATGCGTTCCTCCGAATATCTGTGAGAATGAAGCCCAGGCATGTCACCTTAGCCTGGGATATTTGAGCCTTTTTCTTGGACACCTTCTATCCTTTCTTGGCTAGGTAGTTCAGAGGCGTCTTTAGTAGGCCTGGTGATCAGAATGTCCACTTCATATTGAAGGAGGGTTCCCTTTTACAGAAGTAGAACTTTTAGGTCTTTAGAGGACATTTCCCCAATGATGGTGTGGGGATTTTTGAACCATTGGGGCAGGACGGCCCAGCATTATTGCTTTTCTTGCATGTAGTGTCCTGCCACTCACAAGCCAAATATTCTTGTGACTCTGAGATGAATGGAATACAGAAGAAGGAATCATTGATGTCTAATACAGAATGCCATGGCCTGGTGGATGGTAGAATGACCAGCAGGGTGTAGGAAACAGGAGCTACTGGATATATATCCTCGGTGGCTTCACTGACTGTCCTGATATCCTTTACCAGGTCTCCAGCAGCCCATGGGGCTCTCGTGGTAAGCCCAATCCCACGATATGGAGCTCACCTGGGCTTCACCCCCCACCCCACAGCCCACGGGGCTCTCGTGGTCAAGTCTCTCCCACGGTATGGAGCTCACCTGTGCAGCTACCCAGCAGCCCATGGGGCTCTCATAGTCAGGCCCTTGCCAGGATACGGAACTCCCCTGGGCAGGTACCCCGGCAGGGCTGGACACACAGGAACTGTGCACATAGCCCACCTTGCAGAGAACCCCCAGCTCACCTGTCACTCACAGCTGACACAGAACACCTCAGAGCAGGACTTGAACTAACAAACAGCAGCTCTGACAGGTCTGTGACCCTGGCTATCACTCTGTGTAGCCTCTCTCTGCCTGGTCTTCCAGACACTTCCACTGCAACCAGGGCACCAGGCCTCTGTCACCACCCACCATCACTCCTCTCCCTGACTCCTGGGTTCTTCTCATTAGGATAGGGTCTTCTTGAAGTTGTTTCCACTCATGGAAGAGATAGAATGGTAAGAAAACAAGCCTCAGCTGCAGCCCCTTGTCTATCCTAACTCTCAAGAGCCCCCAAATGTTCCTTGGGCCTGGCCCGTTTAGCAAGGTTCATTTTCTGCAACTGTGAGCCCCTGAGGGATGAGGATTGGCTGATTTGGGCAGCCTGACACTGCCTGCCAGCCCTCCCCAGGTGTGCCTGTGTTGAGGTCAATATAAACACCTCTCCAGTCAGCAAGAGCCCCGTAGCTGTGTCTGACGCCATATTCTCTGCCCCGTTAGAAGTGTCAGGGCTGGGGTGGTGGGAGGGTGTGAGGGGCCGTGGCTTTGTGGGTGGCCCAGTGTTAGTGGGGCTCTGCTGGACTTTCTGCAGGAGTTGCCAGGCTGCCACCTGCTAAAGAAGAGGATGTGTCATCCATACCTGCCGCTGGAATTTCTCCCCAGGCAGAGGTGAGGAAGTAAAAAAGCAGTGGGGGCCGTGGCAGGAGGGGTATCTCAGGCAGGGAAATGGAAAGCTTCCAGAAGAGCATCTGGGGCCAGGACCATCCTGGCTGGCCTGCAGGCACCAAGTCAGCCTGCATGCTGTCGCTGGTGTGGCTCCACAGACCTTCTTCTAGGCTTGCAGTTGCTTCTACATATTCAGGTGTTTTACCTGGAAAGGGTGGGAAGAGTTCAGCTGCAGCAGGACTGGGGCTCAGCTCACATTTACTCACAGACGCCTCGACACAGTCACCCAGCTTTGCAATGAGGATGCTCCTTGTGGGGGGGAGCGCTGCTGACTGCATGGGAGACGATTTCCCACCTCTGACCAACTTAAGAATTTTTTACCACTGGAGCAAGTGCCCTAATACGATTTTCCTCTGTATAAATGGTGGTTTCTGTTTTTTTTTTTTTCTTTCTTTTTGGTTCAAGGTAGATTTTATTTATTCCTATTTTGTTTTAATTTGGTGATATAAACATGGAAATAATGCATTAATATAAAGACGTCTATGTGAAGGGAAAAACTTTTTTTCTGTTTTATTTTATTAAATGTTATTTATTTATTTTTAATTTTTTCAAATGTATGTATTTCTTTTATACAGCAGGTTCTTATTGGGTATCTATTTTATACATATAAGTGTGCACATGTGAATCCCAGTCTCCCAATTCATCCCACCACCACCCTCACATGGCGTTCCCCCCTTGGTGTCCATATGTTTGTTCTCTACATCTGTGTCTCTATCTCTGCCCTGCAAACTGGTTCATCTGTACCATTTTTCTAGGTTCCACATATATGCATTAATATACAATATTGGTTTTTCTCTTTCTGACTTACTTCACTCTGTATGACAGTCTCTCGATCTTTCAAGGTCTCTACAAATGACCCAATTTCATTCCTTTGTATGGCTGAGTAATATTCCATTGTATATATGTACCACATCTTTATCCATTCGTCTGTCTGTGGGCACTTAGGTTGCTTTCATTACCTGGCTATTGTAAATAGTGCTGCAATGAACATTGTGGTGAATGTGTCTTTTTGATTTATGGTTTTCTCTGGGTATATGCCCAGTAGTGGGATTGCTGGATTATATGGTAATTCTATTTTTAGTTTTTAAAGGATCCTCCATACTGTTCCCCATAGAGACTGTATCAATTTACATTCCCAACAATAGTGGAAGAAAGTTCCTTTTCTTCACACCCGCTCCAGCATTTGTTGTTTGTAGATTTTCTGATGATGCCCATTCTAACAGGTGTGACGTGATACCTCATTGTCCTTTCCATTTCCATTTCTCTAATAATTAGTGATGTTGAGCAGATTTTCATGTGCGTACTGGCCATCTCTATGTCTTCTTGGAAGAAATGTCTATTTAGATCTTCTTGCATTTTTGTATTGTGTTGTTTGTTTTATTAATATTGAGCTGCATGAGCTGTTGATATATATTGGAGATTAATCATTTGTCCATTGATTCGTTTGCAATTATTTTCTGACATTCTGAGGGTTGTCTTTTTATCCTGTTTGTAGTTTCCTTTGCTTTGCAAAAGCTTTTACGTTTCATTAGGACCCATCTGTTTAGTTTTCTCTTTTATTTCATTACTATAGGAGGTGGATCAAAAAAGATCTTGCTGTGATTTACGTCAGAGTATCCTTCATAAGTTTTCCTCTCAGAGTTTTATACTATCCGGTCTTACATTAAGGTCTCTATTCCATTTTGAATATATTTTTATGTATGGTGTTGGGGAGTGTTCTAATTTCATTCTTTTACATGTAGCTGTCCATATTTCCCAGTACCAATGATTGAAGAGACTGTCTTATCTCCATTGTATAGTCTTGCCTCCTTTGTCATAGATTAGTTGACCATAGGTGTGTAGGTTTACCCATGTGCTTTCTTTTTTTTTTTCCTTTTACACATTTATTGGAGTATAATTGCTTTACAATGGAGTGTTCATTTCTGCTGTATAAAAAAGTGAGTCGGCTATACATATACAAATATCACCAGACCCACTCCGTCTTGCATCTCCCTCCCACACCCCATATCCCACCCCTTTATGTGGTCAAAAAGCACCGAGCTGATCTCCCTGTTCTATGTGGCTGCTTCCCAGTAGCTATCGGTGTTACATTTGGTAATGTATTTATGTCCATGCCACTCTCTCACTTCGTCCCAGCTTACCCATCCCCCTTCCGGTGTCCTCAAGTCCTTTCTCTATGTCTGAGTCCTTAATCCGGTCCTGTCACTAGGTTCTTCAAAATCTTTTTTTTTTCTTCATTAGATTCCGTATATCTCTGTTAACATACAGTATTTGTTTTTCCCTTTCTGACTTACTTCACTGTGTAGGACAGATTCTAAGTCCATCCACCTCACTACAAATAACTCAGTTTTGCTTCTTTTTATGGCTGAGTAATATCCCATTGTATATATGTGCCAGATCTTCTTTATCCATTCATCTGTCGATGGACACTTAGGTTGCTTCCATGTCCTGGCTATTGTAAATAGAGCTGCAATGAACATTTTTGTACATAACTCTTTTAGAATTATGGTTTTCGCAAGGCAAATTCCCAGTAGTTGGATTGTTGTGTTGTATGGTATTTCTATTGTTAGTTATTTAAAGGAACCTCCGTACTGTTCTCCCTAGTGCCCATATCAATTTACATTCCCACCCACAGTGCAAGTGTGTTCCCTTTTCTCCAATAAAGACCTCTCCAGTATTTATTGTTTTGTAGATTATTTTGATGATTGCCACTCTGACTGCTGTGAGGTGATACCTCACGGTAGTTTTGATTTGCATTTCTCTAATGAATAGTGATGTTCAGCATCCTTTCCTGTGTTTCTTGGTAATCTGTATATCTTCTTTGGAGAAATGTCTATTTAGGTCTTCTGCCCGTTTTTGGATTAGGTTGTTTGTTTTTGTGATATTGAGCTACATGAGGTGCTTGTAAAGTTTGGAGATTAATCCTTTGTCAATTGCTTCATTTGAAAATATTTTCTCCTATTCTGAGGGTTGTTTTTGCATCTTGTTTATGTTTTCCTGTAATGTGTAAAAGCTTTTAAGTTTCATTAGGTCCCATTTGTTGATTTCTGTTTATATTTCCATTTCTCTAGGAGGTGGGTCAAAAAGGATCTTGCTGTGATTTATGTCATAGAGTGTGCTGCCTATAGTTTCCTCTAAGTGTTTTATAGTGTCTGGTCTTATATTTAGATCTCTAATCCATTTAGAGTTTATTTTTGTGTATGGTGTTATGGAGTGTTCTAATTTCATTCTTTTATGTGTAGGGGTCCAGTTTTCCTAGCACCAATTACTGAAGAGACTGTCTTTTCTCCATTGTATATCCTTAGCTCCTTTGTCATAGATGAGATAGCAATAGGTATGTAGGTTTATCTCTGGGCTTTCTGTCCTGTTCCATTGATCTGTGTTTATGCCAATCTACATACACTTGATTCCATTATGGAGCTATATAAATACATAGGTTTCAAGGTTATTACCAGTCAGATATACTCCTCTTCAGTGAATAGGGTATTTTGTGTCCAGTTCATTGAGAAAGGAGTAGGTCTTGTCTATTACATATTTGGTATATGGAATGGTATCTGTGCTAATTTGAAACTCTGCTTTTACACATCACCCCACGTCACCTTTCCCCTTAAGGAGGCATAAGTGTGTTTTATAAATATGTAACTCTGTTCACTTTTGAATTTCAGTTCATGGGTTGCCATGTTTACATTCCCTCTATAAGTGATATATTACAATAAGTTTCTTTTTCCTTTGTGGCTCATTTCACTTAGCATCATCGTACCTAAAGCCACTCATTATGCTGCTATTGGCCTTATGACATTGATTTTATGTCTGAGTGACATTCCATTGTATATAAGTAAGACAACACCTATATCCATTTTTTTTTTCATTTCCTGGGATATTTAAAGTGTACTGAAGTCGAGCTTCTTGTAAACAGAGCAGCCCTAAACTTTGGGCTGGCTGTGTGTTGTGGATTTTTAGTTTTCCCAAAATACACGCCCATGAGTGGAAGTGTGCTATGCTCTGTAGCTCTGTTTTAGAAAACAACATACAGTTCTCCAGAGAGGCTGTTGGCAATTTACAACCTGTCCATCGGCGTAATCAGGCTCCTTTTTCTCCATGGCCTGTCCTGCATTTGTGGTTTTTACACTATTTGCGGATGGCCCTTTTGACTGGAGGTAAGGGACACTTCTATGTAGTGTGGATTTGCAATGCCTGATGGCTTGCTTGGCCAAAAAAGGCGTATGCATTTTTTCCCGAATATATTCAAGAAAATACACATACTCCCTTTTCGGCCAAGGGTAACATTGTCGAAGTTCTGTTGCTTTTCATGTGCTTTAAAGACGACTCCATTCTACCTCTTGAAATCTGTTTCCTTCAATTCTGCCTTGCATTCAAATCCTCTTCACTGCCTTACCTCAATATATTTCTGGATGATAGTTGTCCTTTATAACTCTGAAAGTTTGTGAATTGCTGTGTCCCTGATTTCCATTTTTCATCTCGCCTATTTGTGAGCTGGCTGCACTACCGTAGGATGGCTGTAGGCCCTAGTCTGGTTCCGGGGCTTCAGGCTGAGCCTTTGTTTAATTCTTCTTCCTGATGGGAAACTAGAGTGACATGTGCCCATCCAAACACCTACAGCTAATCTCTCATTTGTTTCCCCTCTTCCTGTTCATCCTCTGCACAATTTGAAAACTGTGCATAGCAGGAGGGTAAAGGCGCTGATACTCCAAATGGGGAGATATTTAGTAATGCAGATGGAATGGCGAAGCCGAGAA
The DNA here is from genome assembly GCF_964165515.1 of Mesoplodon bidens. Classification (NCBI taxonomy): domain Eukaryota; kingdom Metazoa; phylum Chordata; class Mammalia; order Artiodactyla; family Ziphiidae; genus Mesoplodon; species Mesoplodon bidens. The sequence goes on from NW_027672207.1 coordinate 397,543, forward strand.
CGACGAAAGGAAAAATGAGGTACCTTTTAGAAAACTTTCCCAATTACACAGTGTACCACCCACTGGGTTTCCCATGCATGCTTTAACTGTAGTAAGATTCCCTTAAACCTGGAGAGTTGGGACCACTAGAATGGGTAGCACACAGTATTGCTCTAAGTGGTGTTCTTTTGCTCACACAACCTCAGCAATCTTGTCAGCCCCAAGTGTCCAGTCTTATGTCTCATCCAGCTGTGAGTGTAAAGGTGGACAATCCAGGTTGCATCACAGGCCCTGCAAGTAATTCTTAAGACTTTCTCTCTGTTTCGCTGTTTTTTCATTTTGCTTTTGAAATTTATTTTTATAAGGGTGTTAGGTGAATTTCAGTGCTTTGTTCATGCTGTTATAAACACACATGATTCCTTTATGGAGACATGAGAATACATATGTTTTAAAATTTTTGGAGTCAGATGTATTCCTCTGTAATGAATCGGGAGTGTTGAGTCCAGTTCATTGTGTCGGGAGTAGGTGATGTCTATTACATACTTGGTTTATGTAACGGTATTTGTGCTAATTAAAAACTGTGGTTTTATGCATCAACCCACCTCACCTTTCCCCTAAAGCAGGCAGAATATTGTTTGCTAAATGTGTGACTCTGTTGTGTTTGTAATTCAGTTCATTCGTAGCCATGTGTACATTCCCACTATGAGTGATATCTTATGATAAGATTCGTTACTCTGTTATCTTTCCTAACTCAGTTCATGTGTAGCCATATTTACAGGAACTTCATAAGTGATATCTTATGATAAGTTTCTTTTTCTGTGTAACTTATTTCACTTAGAATCATCGTAACTGAATCCACTCATTTTGCTGCTACTGGTCTTATGACATTGATTTAATGGCTGAGGGATATTCCATCGTACATAAGTACCACGATTTCTTGAACCATTTTTGTTTCCCTGGGATATTTAAGGTGTACCCAAGTTGAGGTTCTTGTAAGAAGTGCAGCCCTAAATTTTGGGGTGGCTCTGTCTTATTGATTTTCAGTTTTCCCAAGGTATATACCCTAGATAGGAAGTGCCGTTGGCTCTGTAGCTCTGTTGTTTACTTGTTTTACGGAACACAATGCACTGGTCCCAAGAGGGAGTTGGCAATTTACATCCTGCCAATCAGCATAACCATGCTCCCTGTTCTCCAGTGCCTATCTTGCCTTTCTGGTTTTTACACATTTTGAGGATGTCTGTTTTGATACGTTGGAATTGATACTTCTGTGTAGTGCTGATTTGCATTGCCCGCTTGCTTGCTTGGCCAAAAAGGGCGTATGCGTTTTCTCCTGAATAGATTCAGGAGAAAACGTATACACCCTATTTGGCCAAGTGCATCATTGTCGACGTTGTTCCCCTCTTCCTGTGCTTTAAAGGTGATTCCAACGTACCCCTTGAAATCTGTTTCCTGCTATTCTGCCTCTCCTTCAAGTCTGCCTCGATGCCTTCCCTCAACAGATTTTTGGATGATTGTTGTCCTTTATTACTCTGCCAGTTTGTGAATTGCAGTGCCTCTGAGCTCCATTTTTTAACTCGTTTCTGTGAGATGAATGCAAGTCCAAAATTTTGGTTCGGGAACTATATTGGTTCCCGGCAGGTGGCTGAGACTTTGGTTAATTCTTCTTCCTGCCAGGCAATTAGAGTGACATGTTCCCGTCCAAATGCCTAACAGCTACTCTCTCATTGGTTCTCCCTCTTCCCTTTCATAGTCTGCCAAATTGGCAACCTGTGCGAACCAGGAGTTTAAAGGGCCTGTCTCTCCAAGTTGGCAGTTTGATAGTAAAGCAGTTGGAAAGTCAAAACGGAGCACCAGGAGAGGGACTATTACTTGAGTTTTAGAAACCTTTCGTATTCACAGTGTGTCCGTGTTCTAGGTTTCCCGTATATGTTACAGCTGTAGTAATATTACCTTCAACCTGGAGAGTTGGGACCCATGGTAAGGGTGCCACGCATTATTGCTTTAAAGGGTCTGCATTTGCTCACCCAATCTCACCAATCCTCTCAGTCCCAAGTGTACAGCCTTATGCCACATCCAGCTGTCGTTGTAGATAGGGTCATTCCATGTTTCATCAGAAACCCTGAAGGAATTGTAAAGAATTTCCCTGATTTTTGTTTTGTTTTTGAAATTCCTTTTTATAGTGGGTTTGAGCTGATTCTCGCTGCCATGTTTATGCCAGTCTAGACACACTTGATTCCCTTATGGAGACATATCAAGACGTAGGTTTTAAGATTCTTACTAGTCAGTTTTATTCCTCGGCTGGAAATATGGGGTGTTGAGTCCCTTTCACTGCGGAAGGGGTAGGTCTTCTCTGTTCCATAGTTGGTTTTTGGAATAGTACCTGTGCTTATATCAAACTCTGGTTTTATGCATCACCCCACCTCTCCTTCCCCCTTAAGAAGGCAAAAGAGTGTTTTCTACATGTGAGACACTGTTCTCTTTCCTAACTCAGTTAATGTGTAGCCATCTTTACAGGATCTTCATAAGTTAAATCTTATGATAAGTTTCTTTTTCTGTGTGACTTATTTCACTTAGAATCATTGTACCTGAATCCACTCATTTTGCTGCTACTGCCTTTATGACATTGATTTCATGGCTGAGGGATATTCCATCGTACGTAAGTTCCACAATTTCTTGAACCATTTTTATATTTGCTGGGACATTTAAGGTGTACCGAAGTTGAGGTTCTTGTAAGAAGTGCAGCCCTAAATTTTGGGGTGGCTCTGACTTACTGATTTTCAGTTTTTCCAAGGTATATTGCCTAGACTGGATGTGTCCTTGGCTCTGTAGCTCTGTGGTATATTTTTAGGGAACACAATGCACTCCTCCAGAGAGGCAGTTGGCAATTTACATCCTGCCCATTAGCCTAACAAGGCTCCCTGTTCTTGCCTTTCTGGTTTTTACATATTTTTCGGATGTCCCTTTGGACAAGTGGGATGTGGTCGTTCTTGTAGTGCAGATTTGCATTACCCGCCTGCTTGCATGGCAAAAAAGTGCGTATGCGTTTTCTTATGAATATATTCAGGAGAAAACGCATACGCCCGTTTTGGCCAAGCGCATCATTGTCGAAGTTGTGCCCCGCTTCCTGGGCTTTAAATGCGATTCCAACGTACCTCTTGAAATATGTTTCCTGCTATTCTGCCTCGCTTGCAAGTCCGCCTCATTACCTTCCCTCAACAGATTTTTGGACGATAGTTGTCCTTTATTACTCTGCCGGTTTGTGAATTGCTCTGCCCCTGAGCTCCATTTTTCAAGTCGTTTTTTGTGAGCTGAATGCAAGTCCAAAATTTTGGTTCAGGAACTATTCTGGTTCCCGGTGGGTGGCTGAGACTTTGGTTAATTCTTCTTCCTGCCGGGATATTAGAGTGAAATGTGCCCGTTCAAATGCCTAACAGCTACTCTCTCATTGGTTCTCCCTCTTCCTTTCCAACCTCTGCCAAATTGGCAACCTGTGCGAACCAGTAGGTTAAAGCGGCTGCCTCTCCAAGTTGGGAGATTGATAGTAAAGCAGTAGGAATGTCAAACTGGAGCACCACGAGAGGGACTATTCTTTGAGTTTTAGAAACCTTTTGTATTCACAGTGTGTCCATTCTCTAGGTTTCCCGTACATGTTATAGCTTTAGTAATATTCCCTTCAACCTGTAGTGTTCGGACCCATGACATGGGCGCCATGTTTTATTGCTTTAAAGCGACTGCATTTGTTCACCCAATCTCAACAATCCTCTCAGTCCCAAGGGTCCAGACTTATGCCACATCCAGCTGTCATTGTAGATAGAGTCATTCCAGGTTCCATCAGAGACCCTGAAGGAATTGTAAAGAATTTACCTGTTTTTATTTTGTTTTGTTTTGTTTTGGAAATTCCTGTTTATAGTGGTTTTGAGCTGATTCTCACTGCCATGTTTATGCCAGTCTAGACACACTTGATTCCCTTACGCAGACATATCAATACATAGGTTTTAAGGTTCTTAGTAGTCAGATATATTCCTCTGCTGTAAATATGGGGTTTTCAGTCCCTTTCACTGCGGAAGGTGTAGGTCTTGTCTATTCCATAGATGGTTTTTGGAACGGAACCTGTCCTTATATCAAACTCTATTTTTATGCATCACCCCATGTCTCCTTCCCGCTTAAGCAGGCATAAGAGTGATTTCTAAATGTGAGACGCTGTTCTCTTTCCTAACTCAGTTCAAGTGTAGTCATGTTTACAGGATCTCCATAAGTGCTATCTTATGATAAGTTTCTTTTTCTGTGTTACTTATTTCACTTAGAATCATCGTACCTGAATCCACTCACTTTGCTGCTACTGGTCTTATGACATTGATTTCAAAACTGAGGGATATGCCATCGTACGTACGTACGACAATTTTTTGATCCATTTTTATATTTCCTGGAATATCTAAGGTGTACCCAAGTTGAGGTTCTTGAAGCAGTGCAGCCCTAAATTTGGGGGTGGTTCTGTCTTATTGATTTTCAGTTTTCGCAAGGTATATTCCCTAGAATGGAAGTGCCCTTGGCTCTGTAGCTCTGTTGTTTACTTGTTTTAGGGAACACAATGCACTCCTCCAGTGAGGCAATTGGCAATTTACATCCCGCCCATCAGCATAACAAGGCTCCCTCTTCTCCAGGTCCTGTCTTGCATTTCTGGTTTTTACACATTTTGTGGATGTCCCTTTTGACCGGTGGGAAGTGATACTTCTTTGTAGTGCAGATTTGCATTGCCCGCTTGCTTGCTAGGCCAAAAAGGGCGTATGAGTTTTCTCCTGAATATATTCAGGAGAAAACGCATATGCCCTTTTTGGCCAAGTGCATCATTTGCGAAGTTGTGCCCCTCTTCCTGTGCTTTACAGGCAAATCCAACTCACATCTTGAAATGTGTTTCCTACTATTCTGCCTCGCTTTCAAGTCGGCCTCGTTGCCTTCCCTCAACAGATTTTTGGACAATAGTTGTCCTGTATTACTCTGCCACTTTGTGAATTGCTGTGACCCTGAGCTGCATTTTTCAACTCGTTTTTTGTGAGCTGAACGCAAGTCCAAAAATTTGGTTCAGGAGCTATCCTGGTTCCCGTTAGGTTGCTGAGACTTTGGTTAATTTTTCTTCCTGCTGAGAAATTTGAGTGACATGTGCCCGTCCAAATGCCTAACAGCTACTCTCTCATTGGTTCTCCCTCTTCCCTTCCATCCACTGCCAAATTTGCAACCTGTGCGAACCAGTAGGTTAAAGGGGCGGTCTCTCGAAGTTGGGAGATTGATAGTAAAGCAGATGGAATGTGAAACTGGAACACCACGAGAGGGACCATTCGTTGAGTTTTAGAGACCTTTTGTATTCACAGTGTGTCCATTCTCTAGGTTTCCCGTACATATTATAGCTGTAGTAATATTTCATTCAACCTGGAGATTTGGGACCCATGGAATGGGGGCCACGCATTATTGCTTTAAAGGGTCTGCATTTGCTCACCCAATCTCACCAATCCTCTCAGTCCCAAATGTCCAGCATTATGCCACATCCAGCTGTCATTGTAGATAGGGTCATTCCAGGTTTTATCAGAGACCCTGAAAGAATTGTAAAGGATTTCCCTGTTTTTATGTTTTGTTTTGAAATTCCTGTTTATAGTGGGTTTGAGCTGATTCTCGCTGCCATGTTTATGCCAGTCTAGACACACTTGATTCCCTTACGGAGACATATCAATACATAGGTTTTAAGATATTTACTAGTAAGTTATATTCCTCTGCGGGAAATATGGGGTTTTGAGTCCCTTTCACTGAGGAACGTGTAGGTCTTGTCTATTCTATAGTTGGTTCTTGGAGCGGTACATGTGCTTATATCAAACTCAGGTTTTATGCATCACCCAACCTCTCCTTCCCCCTTAAGCAGGCATAAGAATGTTTTCTAAATGTGAGACTCTGTTCTCTTTCCTAACTCAGTTCATGTGTAGCCATGTTTACAGGATCTTCATAAGTGATATCTTATGATAAGTTTCTTTTTCTGTGTGACTTATTTCACTTAGAATCATCATACCTGAATCCACCCATTTTCCTGCTACTGGTCTTATGACATTGATTTCATGGCTGAGGGATATTCCATTGTACGTAAGTACCACAATTTTTGAACCATTTTTATATTTCCTGGGATATTTAAGGTGTACCCAAGTTGAGGTTCTTGTAAGCAGTGCAGCCCTAAATTTGGGGGTGGCTCTGTCTTATTAATTTTCAGTTTTCCCAAGGTATATTCCCTAGACTGGATGTGCTCTTGGCTCTGTAGCTCTGATGTTTACTTGTTTTAGGGAACACAATGCACTCCTACAGTGAGGCAGTTGGCAATTTACATCCCACCCATAAGCATAACAAGGCTCCCCGTTCTCCAGGGCCTGTCTTGCCTTTCTGGTTTTTACACATTTTGTGGATGTCCCTTTTGACCCGTGGAAAGTGATACTACTTTGTAGTGCAGATTTGCATTCCCTGCTTGCATGCTTGGCCAAAAAGGGCATATGCGATTTCTCCTGAATATATTCAGAAGAAAACACATATGCCCTTTTTGGCCAAGTGCATCTTTGTCGAAGTTGTGCCCCTCTTCCTGTGCTTTACAGGCGAATCCAACGCACCTCTTGAAATGTGTTTCTTGCTATTCTGCATCGCTTCAAGTCGGCCTCGTTGCCTTCCCTCAACAGATTTTTGGACAATAGTTGTCCTGTATTAATCTGCCAGTTTGTGAATTGCTGTGCCCCTGAGCTCCATTTTTCAACTCGTTTTTTGTGAGCTGAACGCAAGTCCAAAAATTTGGTTCAGGACCTATACTGGTTCCCAGTGGTTGGCTGAGAGTTTGGTTAACTCTTCTTCCTCCTGGGAAATTAGAGAGACATGTGCCCGTCCAAATGCCTAACAGGTACTCTCTCACTGGTTCTCCCTCTTCCCTACCGTCCTCTGCCAAATTTGCAACCTGTGCGAACCAGGAGGTTAAAGGGGCTGGCTCTCCGAGTTGGGAGATTGATAGTAAAGCAGTTGGAATATCAAAGTGGAGCCCCACGATAGGGACTGTTCATTGAGTTTTAGAAACCATTCATATTCACTGTGTGTCCATTCTCTAGGTTTCCCGAACTTGTTATAGTTGTACAAATATTCCCTTCAACCTGGAGAGTTGGGACCCATGGATTGGGGGCCATGCATTATTGCTTTAAAGCGACTGCATTTGCTCACCCAATCTCACCAATCCTCTCAGTCCCAAGTGTCCAGCCTTATGCCACATCCATCTGTCATTGTAGATAGGTTCATTCCACGTTTCATCAGATACCCTGAAAGAATGGTAAAGAATTTCCCTGTTTTTTTGTTTTGTTTTCGAAATTCATGTTTATAGTGGGTTTGAGCTGATTCTCGCTGCCATGTTTATGCCAGTCTAGACACACTAGATTCCCTTACGGAGATATATCAATACATAGGTTTTAAGACTCTTACTAGACAGATATATTCCTCTGCGGGAAATACGGGGTTTGGAGTCCCTTTCACTGAGGAAGGTTTAGGTCTAGTCTATTCCATAGTTGGTTTTTGGATCGGTACCTGTGCTTATATCAAACTCTGATTTTATGCATCACCCCACCTCTCCTTCGCCCTTAAGCAGGCATAAGAGTGTTTTCTAAATATGAGACTCTGTTCTCTTTCCTAACTCAGTTCATGTGTATCCATGTTTACAGGATCTTCATAAGTGATATCTTATGATAAGTTTCTTTTTTCTGTGTGACTTATTTCACTTAGAATCATCGTACCTGAATCCACTCACTTTGATGCTACTGGTCTTATGACATTGATTTCATGGCTGAGGGATATTCCATCGTACGTAAGTACCACAATTATTGAACCATTTTTATATTTCCTGGGATATTTAAGGTGTATCCAAGTTGAGGTTCTTGTAAGCATTGCAGCCCTAAATTTGGGGGTGTCTCTGTCTTATTGATTTTCAGTTTTCCCAAGGTATATTCCCTAGACAGGAAATGACCTTGGCTCTGTAGATCTGATATTTACTCGTTTTAGGGAACACAATGCACTCCTCCAGTGAGGCAGTTGGCAATTTAAATCAAGCCCATCAGCATAACAATGCTCCCCGTTCTCCAGGGCCTGTCTTTCATTTCTGGTTTTTACACATTTTGTGGATGTCCCTTTTGACCAGTGGGAAGTTAAATTCCTTTATAGTTCAGATTTGCATTGCGCACTTGCTTGCTGGGCCAAAAAGGGCGTAGGCGTTTTCTCCTGAATATATTCAGGAGAAAACGCCTACACCCTTTTTGGCCAAGTGCATCATTGGCGAAGTTGTGCCCCACTTCATGTGCTTTACAGGCCAATCCAACGCACCTCTTGAAATGTGTTTCCTGCTATTCTGCCTCTCTTTCAAATCGGCCTCGTTGTCTTCCCTCAACAGATTTTTGGACGATAGTTGTCCTGTATTACTCTGCCAGTTTGTGAATTGCTGTGCCCCTGAGCTCCATTTTTCAACTCGTTTTTTGTGAGCTGAACACAAGTCCAAAAATTTGGTTCAGGACCTATACTGGTTCCCGGTGGGTGGTCTAGAATTTGGTTAATTCTTCTTCCTGCCGGGAAATTAGAGTGACATGTGCCCATCCAAATGCCTAACAGCTACTCTCTCATTGGTTCTCCCTCTTCCCTTCCATCCTCTGCCAAATTGGCAACCTGTGCGAACGAGGAGGTAAAAGGGGCTGTCTCTCCAAGTTGGGAGATTGATAGTAAAGCAGTTGGAATGTCAAACTGGAGCACCACGAGAGGGACTGTTCGTTGAGTTTTAGAAATCTTTCATATTCACAGTGTGTCCATTCTCTAGGTTTCCCGTACATATTATAGCTGTAGTAATATTCCATTCAACCTGGAGAGTTGGGATCCATGGAATGGGGGCCATGCATTATTGCTTTAAAGCGACTGCATTTGCTCACCCAATCTCACCAATCCTCTCAGTCCCAAATGTCCAGCATTACGCCACATCCAGCTGTCATTGTAGATAGGGTCATTCCAGGTTTTATCAGAGACCCTGAAAGAATTGTAAAGGATTTCCCTGTTTTTATGTTTTGTTTTGAAATTCCTGTTTATAGTGGGTTTGAACTGATTCTCGCTGCCATGTTTATGCCAGTCTAGACACACTTGATTCCCTTACGGAGACATATCAATACATAGGTTTTAAGATTTTTACTAGTCAGATATATTCCTCTGCGGGAAATATGGGGTTTTGAGTCCCTTTCACTGAGGAACGTGTAGGTCTTGTCTATTCCATAGTTGGTTTTTGGAGAGGTACATGTGCTTATATCAAACTCTGGTTTTATGTGTCACGCCACATCTCCTTCCCCCTTAAGCAGGCATAAGAGTGTTTTCTAAATGTGAGACTCTGTTCTCTTTCCTAACTCAGTTCATGTGTAGCCATGTTTACAGGATCTTCATAAGTGATATCTTATGATAAGTTTCTTTTTCTGTGTGACTTATTTCACTTAGAATCATCATACCTGAATCCACGCATTTTGCTGCTACTGGTCTTATGACATTGATTTCATGGCTGAGGGATATTCCATTGTACGTAAGTACCACAATTTTTGAAACATTTTTATATTTCCTGGGATATTTAAGGTGTACCCAAGTTGAGGTTCTTGTAAGCAGTGCCGCCCTAAATTTGGGGGTGGCTCTGTCTTATTAATTTTCAGTTTTCCCGAGGTGTATTCCCTAGACTGGAAGTGCTCTTGGCTCTGTAGCTCTGATGTTTACTTGTTTTAGGGAACACAATGCACTCCTACTGTGAGGCAGTTGGCAATTTACCTCCCACCCATCAGCATAACAAGGCTCCCCATTCTCCAGGGCCTGTCTTGCCTTTCTGTTTTTACACATTTTGTGGATGTCCCTTTTGACCCGTGGAAAGTGATACTTCTTTGTAGTGCTGTTTGCATTCCCTGCTTGCATGCTTGGCCAAAAAGGGCATATGCGTTTTCTCCTGAATATATTCAGAAGAAAACGCTTACGCCCTTTTTGGCCAAGTGCATCTTTGTCGAAGTTGTGCCCCTCTTCCTGTGCTTTACAGGCGAATCCAACACACCTCTTGAAATGTGTTTCGTGCTATACTACATCGCTTTCAAGTCGGCCTCGTTGCCTTCCCTCAACAGATTTTTGGACAATAGTTGTCCTGTATTAATCTGCCAGTTTGTGAATTGCTGTGCCCCTGAGCTCCATTATTCAACTCGTTTTTTGTGAGCTGAACGCAAGTCCAAAAATTTGGTTCAGGACCTGTACTGGTTCCCGGTGTTTGGCTGAGAGTTTGGTTAATTCTTCTTCCTGCTGGGAAATTAGAGAGACATATGCCCGTCCAAATGCCTAACAGCTTCTCTCTCACTGGTTCTCCCTCTTCCCTTCCGTCCTCTGCCAAATTTGCAACCTGTGCGAACCAGGAGGTTAAAGGGGCTGGCTCTCTGAGTTGGGAGATTGATAGTAAAGCAGTTGGAATGTCAAAGTGGGGCCCCACGATAGGGACTGTTCATTGAGTTTTAGAAACCATTCATATTCACTGTGTGTCCATTCTCTAGGTTTCCCGAACTTGTTATAGTTGTACAAATACACCCTTCAACCTGGAGATTTGGGAGCCATGGATTGGGGGCCATGCATTATTGCTTTAAAGCGACTGCATTTGCTCACCCAATCTCACCAATCCTCTCAGTCCCAAGGGTCCAGACTTATGCCACATCCAGCTGTCATTGTAGATAGAGTCATTCCAGGTTCCATCAGAGACCCTGAAGGAATTGTAAAGAATTTACCTGTTTTTTTTGTTTTGTTTTTGAAATTCCTGTTTATAGTGGTTTTGAGCTGATTCTCACTGCCATGTTTATGCCAGTCTAGACACACTTGATTCCCTTACGCAGACATATCAATACATAGGTTTAAAGGTTCTTAGTAGTCAGATATATTCCTCTGCGGGAAATATGGGGTTTTGAGTCCCTTTCACTGCGGAAGGTGTAGGTCTTGTCTATTCCATAGATGGTTTTTGGAACGAAACCTGTGCTTATATCAAACTCTATTTTTATGTGTCACCCCATGTCTCCTTCCCCCTTAAGCAGGCATAAGAGTGATTTCTAAATGTGAGACGCTGTTCTCCTTCCTAACTCAGTTCAAGTGTAGTCATGTTTACAGGATCTCCATAAGTGCTATCTTATGATAAGTTTCTTTTTCTGTGTTACTTATTTCACTTAGAATCATCGTACCTGAATCCACTCACTTTGCTGCTACTGGTCTTATGAAATTGATTTCAAAGCTGAGGGATATACCATCGTACGTACGTACGACAATTTTTTGATCCATTTTTATATTTCCTGGAATATCTAAGGTGTACCCAAGTTGAGGTTCTTGAAGCAGTGCAGCCCTATATTTGGGGGTGGCTCTGTCTTATTGATTTTCTGTTTCCCCAGGGTATATTCACTAGACTTGAAGTACCCTTGGCTCTGTATCTGTGATATTTACTTGTTTTAGGGAACACAATGCACACCTCCAGTGAGGCAGTTGGCAGTTTACATACCACCCATCAGCATAACAAGGCTCGCAGTTCTCCAGGGCCTGTCTTGCATTTCTGGTATTTACATATTTTGTGGATGTCCCTTTTGACTGGTGGGAAGTGATACTTCTTTGTAGTGCAGATTTGCTTTGCCCGCTTGATTGCTTGGCCAAAAAGGGCGAATGTGTTTTATCCTGAATATATTCATGAGAAAATGAATACACCCTTTTTGGCCAAGTGCATCATTGGTGAAGTTGTGCCCCTCTTCCTGTGCTTTACAGGTGATTCCAATGTACCTCTTGAAATCTGTTTCCTGCTATTCTGCCTCGCTTTGAAGTCCTCCTCGTTGCCTTTCGTCAGCAGATTTTTGGACGATAGTTGTCCTTTATTAATCTGTCAGTTTGTGAATTGGTGTGCCCCTGAGCTCCATACTTCAACTCGTTTTTAGTGAGCTGAACGCAAGTCCAAAATTTTTGATTAGGACATATACTGGTTCCCGGTGGGTGGCCTAGACTTTGGTTAATTCTTCTTCCTGCCGGGAAATTAGAGTGGCATGTGCCCTTCCAAATGCCTAACAGCTACTCTCTCATTCGTTCTCCCTCATCCCTTCCATACGCTGCCAAATTGGCAACCTGTGCGAACCAGGAGGTTAAAGGGGCTGTGTCCCCAAGTTGGGAGATTGATAGTAAAGCAGTTGGAATGTCAAACCGGAGCACCACGAGTGGGACTATTCGTTGAGTCTTAGAAACCTTTCGTATTCACAGTGTGTCCACTCTCTATGTTTCCCGTGCATGTTATAGCTGTACTAATATTCCTTTCAACATGGAGAGTTGGGACCCATGGAATGGGGGCCATGCAATATTGCTTTAAAGTGACTGCATTTGCTCACCCAATCTCACCAATCCTCTCAGTCCCAAGTGTCCAGCCTTATGCCACATCCAGCTGTCATTGTAGATAGGGTCATTCCATGTTCCATCAGAGAACCTGAAGTAATTGTAAAGAATTTCCCAGTTTTTTTGTTTTGTTTGTGAAATTCCTGTTTATAGTGGGTTTGAGCTGATTCTCGCTGCCATGTTTATGCCAGTCTAGACACACTCGATTCCCTTACGGAGATATATCAATACATATGTTTTCAGATTCTTACTAGTCAGATATATTCCTCTGCGGGAAATATGGGGTTTTGAGTCCCTTTCAGTGAGGAAGTTGTAGGTCTTGTCTATTCCATAGTTCGTTTTTGGAACGGTACCTGTGCTTATATCAAACTCTGGTTTTGTGCATCAGCCCACCTCTCTTTCCCCCTTAAGCAGGCATAAGAGTGTTTTCTAAATGTGAGACTCTGTTCTCTTTCCTAACTCATTTCATGTGTAGCCATGTTTACAGGACCTTCATAAGTGATATCTTATGATAAGTTTCTTTTTCTGTGTGACTTATTTCACTTAGAATCATCGTACCTGAATCCAATCACATTGGTCCTACTGGTCTTAGGACTTGGATTTCATGGCTGAGGGATATTCCATCGTACGTAAGTACCACAATTTTTGAACCATATTTATATTTCCTGGGATATTTAAGGTGTACCCAAGTTGAGGTTCTTGTAAGCAGTGCAGCCCTAAATTTGGGGGTTGATCTGTCTTATTGATTTTCAGTTTCCCCAAGGAATATTCCCTAGACGGGAAGTGCACTTAGCTCTGTACCTCTGATGTTTACTTGTTTTAGGGAACACAATGCACACTTCCAGTGAGGCAGTTGGCAATTTACATCTCGCCCATCAGCATAACAAGGCTCCCTGTTCTCCAGGGACTGTCTTGCATTTCTGCTTTTTACACATTTTGTGGATGACCCTTTTGACCAGTGGGAAGTGATACTTCTTTATAGTTCAGATTTGCATTGCCCGCTTGCTTGCTTGGCCAAAAATGGTGTATGCGTTTTCTCCAGAATATATTCAGGGGAAAACGCATACGCCCTTTTTGGCCAAGTGCATCATTGTCGAACTTGTGCCCCTCTTCCTGTGCTTTACAGTCGAATCCAACGCACCTCTTGAAATGTGTTTCCTGCTATTCTGCCTCGCTTTCAAGTCGGCCTCGTTGCCTTCCCTCAACAGATTTTGGAAGATAGTTGTCCTGTATTACTCTGCCAGTTTGTGAATTGCAGTGCCCCTGAGCTCCATTTTTCAACTCGTTTTTTATGAGCTGAACACAAGTCCAAAAATTTGGTTCAGGACCTATATTGTTTCCCGGTGTGTGGCTGAGACTTTGGTTAATACTTCTTCCTGCAGGGAAATTAGAGAGACATGTGCCCGTCCAAATGCCTAATAGCTAATCTCGCATTGGTTCTCCCGCTTCCCTTCCATCCTCTGCCAAATTGTCAACCTTTGTGAACCAGGAGGTTAAAGGGGCTGTCTCTCCAAGGTGGGAGATTGATAGTAAAGCAGTTGGAATGTCAAACTGGAGCACCACGAGAGGGACTATTCGTTGAGTTTTAGAAAACTTTCGTATTCACAGTGTGTCCATTCTCTAGGTTTCCCGTATATGTTATAGCTGTAGTAATATTCCCTTCAACCTCGAGATTTGGGACCCATGGAATGGGGGCCATTCATTATTGCTTTAAAGCGACTGCATTTGCTCACCCAATCTCACCAATCCTCTCAGTCCCAAGTGTCCAGCCTAATGCCACATCCAGCTGTCATTGTAGATAGGGTCATTCCAGGTTCCATCAGAGAACCTGAAGGAATTGTAAATAATTTCCCTGTTTTCTTGTTTTCTTTGTGAAATTCCTGTTTATAGTGGGTTTGAGCTGATTCTCGCTGCCATGTTTATGCCAGTCTAGACACACTTGATTCCCTTAAGGAGATATATCAATACATAGGTTTTAAGATTCTTACTAGTCAGATATATTCCTCTGCGGGAAATATGGGGTTTGGAGTCCCTTTCACTGAGGAAGGTGCAGGTCTTGTCTATTGCATAGTTGGTTTTTGGAAAGGTACCTGTGCTTATATCAAACTCTGGTTTTATGCATCACCCCACCTCTCCTTCCCCCTTAAGCAGGCATAAGAGAGTTTTGTAAATGTGAGACCCTTTTCTCTTTCCTTATGCATTTCATGTGTAGCCATGTTTACAGGATCTTCATAAGTGATATCTTATGATAAGTTTCTTTTTGTTTGTGGCTTATTTCACTTAGAGTCATCATACCTGAATCCACTCACTTTGCTGCTTCTGTTCTTTTGACATTGATTTCATGGCTAAAGGATATTCCATCGTACGTAAGTACAACAATTTTTAAACCATTTTTATATTTCCTGGGATATTTAAGGTGTACCCAAGTTGAGGTTCTTGTAAGCAGTGCAGCCATAAATTTTGGGGTGGCTCTGTCTTATTGATTTTCAGTTTTCCCAAGGTATATTCCCTAGACGGGAAATGTCCTTGGCTCTTTAGCTCTGTTGATTACTTGTTTTAGGGAACACAATGCACTCCTCCAGTGAGGCAGTTGGCAATTTACATCCCGCCCATCAGCATAACAAGGCTCCCAGTTCTCCAGGGCCTGTTTTGCCTTTCTTGTTTTTACACATTTTGTGGATGTCCCTTTTGACCAGTGGGAAGTGATACTACTTTGTTTTGCAGATTTGCATTGCCCGCTTGCTTGCTTGGCCAAAAAGGGTGTATGCATTTTCTCCTGAACATATTCACGAGAAAACGCATACGCCCTTTTTGGCAAGTGCATCATGGTCGAAGTTGTGCCCCTCTTCCTGTGCTTTACAGGCGATTCCTACCTGCCTCTTCAAATCTGTTTCCTGCTATTCTGCCTAGCTTTCATATCTGCCTCATTGCCTTCCCTCAACAGATTTTTGGACGATAGTTATCCTTTATTACTCTGCCAGTTTCTGAATTGCTGTGCCCCTGAGCTCTATTTTTCAACTCGTTTTTTGGGATCTGAACGCAAGGCCAAAATTTTGGTACAGGACCTATACTGGTTCCCTGTGGGTGCCTGAGAATTTGGTTAATTTTTCTTCCTGCCAGGAAATTAGAGTCACATGTGCCAGTCCAAATGCCTAACAGCTATTCTCTCATTGGTTCTCCTCTTCCCTTCCATCCTCTGCCAAATTGGCAACATGTGCGAACCAGGAGGTTAAAGAAGCTGTCTCTCCAAGGTGGGAGAATGATAGTAATGCAGTTGGAAAGTCAAACCGGAGCACCAGGCGAGGGACTATTCGTTGAGTTATAGAAACATTTTGTATTCACAGTGTGTCCATTCTCTAGGTTTCCCATACATGTTTTAGCTGTACTAATATTCCCTTTAACCTGGAGAGTTGGGACCCATGGAATGGGGGCCATGCATTATTGCTTTAAAGGGTCTGCATTTGCTCACACAATCTCACCAATCCTCTCAGGCCCAAGTGTCCAGCCTTATGCCACATCCAGCTGTCATTGTAGATAGTGTCATTCCAGGGTTCATCAGAGACCCTGAAGGAATTGCAAAGAGTTTCCATGTTTTTTGTTTTGTTTTTAAAATTCCTTTTTATAGTGCGTTTGAGTTGATTCTCGCTGCCATGTTTATGCCAGTCTAGACACACTTGATTTCCTTACCCAGACATATCAGTAAATAGGTTTTAAGATCCTTACTAGTCAGATATATTCCTCTGTGGGAAATATGGGGTTTTGAGTCTCTTTCACTGAGGAAGGTGTAGGTCTTGTCTATTCCATAGTTCGTTTTTGGAATGGTACCTGTACTTATATCAAACTCTGGTTTATGCATCACCCCATCTCTCCTTCCTCCTTAAGCAGGCATAAGAGTGTTTTCTAAATGTGAGACTCTGTTCTCTTTCCTAACAGAGTTCATGTGTAGACATGTTTAAAGGATCTTCATACCTGATATTTTATGATAAGTTTCTTTTTCTGTGGGACTTATTTCACTTAGAATCAGAGTACGTGAATCCACTCTCTTTGCTGCTACTGGTCTTCTGACATTGATTTCATGGCTGAGGGATATTCCATGGTACGTAAGTACCACAATTTTTTGAACCATTTTTATATTTCCTGGGATATTTAAGATGTTCCCAAGTTGAGGTTCTTGTATACAGTGAAGCCCTAAATTTGGGCGTGGCTCTGTCTTATTGATTTTCAGTTTTCCCAAGGTGTATTCCTTTGACTGGAAGTGCCCTTGGCTCTGTAGCTCTGTTGTTTACTTGTTTTAGGGAAAACAGTGCACTTCTTCAGTGAGACAGTTGGCAATTTACATCTCGCCCATCAACATAACAAGGCTCCCTGTTCTCCAGGGCCAGTCTTGCCTTTCTGGTTTTTACACATTTTGTGGATGTCCCTTTTGACTGGTGGGAAGTGATACTTCTTTGTAGTGCAAATTTGCATTTCCCACTTGCTTGCTTGGCCAAAAAGGGCGTATGTGTTTTCTCCTAAATATATTCAGGAGAAAACGCATATGCCGTTTTTGGCCAAGTGCATCATTGACGAAGTTGTGCCCCTCTTCCTATGCTTTACAGGCGATTGCAACGTACCTCTTGAAATCTGTTTCCTGCTTATTCTGCCTCGCTTTCATGTCCGCCTCGTGGCCTTCCCTCAACAGATTTTTGGACGATAGTTGTCCTGTATTTCTCTGCCAGTTTGTGAATTGCTGTACCCTGAGCTCCATTTTTCAACTCGTTTTTTGTGAGCTGAACGCAAGTCCAAAAATTTGGTTCAGGACCTATACAGGTTCCCGGTGGGGGGCTGAGACTTTGGTTAATTCTTCTTCCTGCTGGGAAATAAGAGAGGCATGTGCCCGTCCAAATGCCTAACAGCTACTCTCTCACTGGTTCTCCCTCTTCCCTTCAATCCTCTGCCAATTTGGCAACCTGTGCGAACCAGGTGGTTAAATGGGCTGTCTCTCCAAGTTGGGAGATTGATAGTAAAGCAGTTGGTATGTGAAACTGGAGCACCTCGAGAGGGACTATTCTTTGAGTTTTAGAAACCTTTCGTAATCACAGTGTGTCCATTCTCTAGGTTTCCCGTACATATTATAGCTGTAGTAATATTCCCTTCAACCTGGAGACTTGGGACCCATGGAATGGGGGCCATGCATTATTGATTTTAAGCGACTGTATTTGCTCCCCCTATGTCACCAATCCTCTGAGTCCCAAGTGTCCAGCATTATGCCACATCCAGATGTCATTGTAGATAGGGTCATTCCAGGTTCCATCAGAGACCCTGAAGGAATTTTAAATAATTTCCCTGTTTTTTTGTTTTGTTTTTGAAATTCCTGTTTATAGTGGGTTTGAGCTGAATCTCGCTGCCATGTTTATGCCAGTCTAGACACACTTGATTCCCTTACGGGGATATATCATTACATAGGTTTTAAGATTCTTACTAGTCATATATATTCCTCTGCGGGAAATATGTGGTTTTGATTCCCTTTCAGTGAGGAAGGTGTAGGTCTTGTCTATTCCATAGTTGGTTTTTGGAACGGTACCTGTGCTTATATCAAACTCTGGTTTTATGCATCACCCCACCTCTCCTTCCCCGTTAAGCAGGCATAAGAGAGTTTTCTAAATGTGAGACTCTGTTCTCTTTCCTAACTCAGTTCATGTGTAGCCATGTTTACAGGATCTTCATAAGTGATATCTTATGATAAGTTTCATTTTCTGTGTGACTTATTTCACTTAGAATAATCGTACCTGAATCCACTAACTTTGCTGCTACTGGTCTTATGACATTGATTTCATGGCTGAGGGATATTCCATCGTACGTAAGTACCACAATTTTTGAACCATATTATATATTTCCTGGGATATTTAAGGTGTACCCAAGTTGAGGTTCTTGTAAGCAGTGCAGACGTATATTTTGGGTGGATCTGTCTTATTGATTTTCTGTTTCCCCAAGGTATATTCCCTAGACTGGAAGTGCCCTTGGCTCTGTAGCTCTGATGTTTACTTGTTTTAGGGAACACAATGCACACCTCCAGTGAGGCAGTTGGCAAATTACATCTCGACCATTAGCATAACAAGGCTCCCTGTTCTCCAGGGCCTGTCTTGCATTTCTGGTTTTTACACATTTTGTGGATGTCCGTTTTCACCGGTGGGAAGTGATACTTCTTTATAGTTCAGATTTGCATTGCCAGCTTGCTTGCTTGACCAAACAGGGCGTATGCGTTTTCTCCTGAATATATTCAGGAGAAAACACATACGCCCTTTTTGGCCAAGTGCATCATTGTCGAAGTTGTGCCCGTCTTCCTGTGCTTTACAGGCGAATACAACGCACCTCTTGAAATGTGTTTCCTGCTATTCTGCCTCTCTTTCAAGTCGGCCTCGTTGACTTCCCTCAACAGATTTTTGGACGATAGTTGTCCTGTATTACTCTGCCAGTTTGTGAATTACTGGGCCCCTGAGCTCCATTTTTCAACTCGTTTTTTGTGAGCTGAACGCAAGTCCAAAATTTTGGTTCAGGACCTCTACTGGTCCCCGGTGGGTGGCTGAGACATTGGTTAATTCTTCTTCCCACAGGGAAATTAGAGTCACATGTGCCCGTCCAAATGCCTAACAGCTACTGTCTCATTGGTTCTCCCTCTTCCCTCCATCCTCTGCCAAATTGGCAATCTATGCGATCCAAGAGGTTAAAGGGGCCGTCTCTCCAAGTTGGGAGACTGATATTTAAGCATTTGGAAAGTCAAACCGGAGCACCAGGAGAGGGACTAATCATTGAATTTAGAAACCATTCGTATTCACAGTGTGTCCATTCTCTAGGTTTCCCGTAAATGTTTTAGCTGTAGTAGTATTCCCTTCAACCTGGAGACTTGGGACCCATGGAATGAGTGCCATGCATTATTGCTATAGAGGGTCTGCATTTCCTCACCCAATCTAACCAATCCTCTCAGTCCCAAGTGTCCAGCCTTATGCCACATCCAGCTGATATTGTAGATAGGGTCATTCAACGTTTCGTCACAGACCCTGAAGGAATTGTAAAGAATTTCCCTGTTTTTTTTTGTTTTGTTTTTGAAATTCCTTTTCATAGTGGGTTTGAGCTGATTCTCGCTGCCATGTTTATGGCAGTCTAGACACACTTGATTCCCTTATGGAGACATATTAATTCATAGGTTTTAAGATTCTTACTAGTCAGATATATTCCTCTGAGGGAAATATGGGATTTTGAGACCCTTTCACTGAGGAAGGTGTAGGTCTTGTCTATTCCATAGTTGGTTTTTGGAACGGTACCTGTGCTTATATCAAACTCTGGTTTTATGCATCACCCCACCTCTCCTTCCCCCTTAAGCAGGCATAAGTGTGTTTTCTAAATGTGAGACTCTGTTCTCTTTCCTAACTCAGTTCATGTGTAGCCATGTTTACAGGAACTTCATAAGTGATATCTTATGATAAGTTTCTTTTTCTGTTTGACTTATTTCACTTAGAATCATCGTACCTGAATGCACTCACTTTGCTGATACTGGTCTTATGAGATTGATTTCATGGCTGTGGGATATTCCATCGAACGTAAGTACCACAAGTTTTTGAACCATTTTTATATTTCCTGGGATATTTAAGGTGTACCCAAGTTGAGGTACTTGTAAGCAGTGCAGCCCTAAATTTGGGGTTGGCTCTGTCTTATTGATTTTCAGTTTTCCCAAGGAATATTCCCTAGACTGGAAGTGCCCTTGGCTCAGTAGCTCTGATATTTCCTTCTTTTAGGGATCACAGTGCACTCCTCCAGTGAGGCAGTTGGCAAATTACATCCCGCCGATCAGCATAACAAGGCTCCCAGTTCTCCAGGACCTGTCTTGCATTTCTGGTTTTTACACATTTTGTGGATGTCCCTTTTGATCTGTGGGAAGTAATACTTCTTTGTAGTGCAGATTTGCATTGCCCGCTTGCTTGCTTGGCCAAAAGTGGCTTATGCGTTTTCTCCTGAATATATTCAGGTGAAAATGCATACGCCCTTTTGGGCCAAGTGCATCATTGTCGAAGTTGTTCTCCTCTTCCTGTGCTTTACAGGTGATTCCAGTGCACCTCTTGAAATGTGTTTCCTGCTATTCTACCTCCCATTCAAGTCGGCCTCGTTGTCTTCCCTCAACAGATTTTTGGACGATAGTTGTCCTGTATTATTCTGCCAGTTTGTGAATTGCTGTGCCCCTGAGCTCCAGATTTCAATTCGTTTTTGTGAGCTGAACGCAAGTCCCAATTTTGGTTCAGGACCTATACTGGTTCCCGTTGGGTAGCTGAGTCTTTGGTTAATTCTTCTTCCTGCCGGGAAATTAGAGTGACATGTGCCCGTCCAAATGCCTAACAGCTACTCTCTCATTGGTTCTCCCACTTCCCTTCCATCCTCTGCAAAATTGGCAACATTTGTGAACTAGGAGGATAAAGGGGCTGTCTCTCCAAGTTGGGAGATTGATAGTAAAGCAGTTGGAATGTCAAACTGGAACACAAGGATACAAAAAAGTAGTAGAGTTTTAGAAACCTTTCACCATCAGAGTGTTTCCATTCTCTAAGTTCCCATACATGTTATAACTGTAGTGATATTCCTTTCTACCTGGAGAGTTGGGAACCATGGAATGGGTGACAGGCATTATTTCATTAAAGGTTCTGCATTTTTTCACCCAATCTCACCAGTCCTCTCAGTCCCAAGTGACCAGCCTTATGCCACTTCCAGATGTCATTGTAGATATTGTCATTCCAGGTTTCATCAGTACCCCTAAAGGAATTGTGTAATAATTTTACTGTTTTTATGTTTTGTTTTGAAATTCATTTTTATAGTGGGTTTGAGCTGATTCTCATTGCCATGTTTATGTCCTTCTAGACACACTTGGTTCCCTTATGCAGACATATCAATACATAAGTTTTAAAATTCTTACTAGTGAGATATATTTCTCTCCGGGCAATAGGGATGTTGAGTTCCATTCACTGAGGAAGGAGTAGGGCTTCTTTCTTCTGTTTTTAGATTATTGAACGGTTCCTCGGCTAATATCAATCTTTTGTTTTGTGCATCTCCCCACCTCTCTTTCCCCTTAAGCAAGCATAACTGTGTTTTCTAAATCTGAGAATGTGTTCTCTTCCCTAATTCAGTTCATATGTAGCCATGTTTACATTCCTTTCATAAGTGATATCTTTTGTCAGAATGCACCATGGCCCTTGTCATAATAATGCTCCATGACCCCTGTCATCACAATGCTCCATGCCCTGGTTATCACAATGCTCCATGTCCCTTGTCATCACAATTCTCCACATCCTTTTCATCACAATGCTACATGACCCTTCTCATCACAATGTTACATGTTCTTGTCATCACAGTTCTCCATGCACTTGTCATTGCAATGCTCCATGACCCCTGTCATAGGAAGCTCCATGCACTTGTCATCACAGTGTTTCATGACCTGGACATTAAAATTATCAATGGCCCTTGATATCACAATGCACCGTGCCCTTGTCATCACAGTGCTCCTTTAATTTGTCACAACAATCCTCCAGGACACTTGGCACCACAATGCTCAATGATATTGTCATCAAACTGGAACATGACATATTTCATCACAATGCTGCCTGACAACTTTCTTCACAATAATCCATGACCTTGTCATCACAGTGCTCCATACCCTTGTTGTCACAATGTGCCATGCCCACTCTTATCACAATAATCCATGAAACTTGTCAGAACAATGCTCCATGCCACTTTTCATCGCAATACACAATGAACGCTGTCATCACATTGTACCATGCCCAACATCATAATGCTTCATGCTATTGTCATCAAAATGAAATCAAAATGCTCCATGACCTCTGTCATCACAATGCTCCAAACCCTTGTGATCACAATGTTCCATAAAACTTGTCATCACAATGCCCCATGACGCTGGTCATCACAATTATCCATGGTCTTCTCATCACAATGCACCATGATTTTTGTCAACACAATGCTCAATACACTTGTCGTCACAATGCTCCCTGACTCTTGCCATCAGTATGCACCTTGAACTCTTTCATGACAAGGCTCTATGACTTTTTCATCACAATGCTCTAAGACCCCTGTGATCACAATGCTGCTTGCACTTGTCATCAAAAACCTCCATGACGCATGTCAACAGAATGCTCCATGACCTTCTCATCATAATGTTCCATGCCCTTGACATCACAATGCTCCAAGAAACCTGTAATCACAATTTTCCCTGCGCCTTTTCATCAGAATGTTCCATGAGACTAGTCATTAAAAGGTTCCATGGACTTCACATCACAGTGCTCCAGGACGTTGTCATCACAGTGCTCCATTCCCTTGTCATCACAATGCTCTATGACCCCTGTCATCAAAATACTCCATGAACATTTTCAGCCAAATGCTCCATGACCCTTCTCATCACAATGATGCCTGCCCATGTCATCCCAATGCTACATGATACCTGTATTAACAATGCTCTTGACACTTGTCAACACATTGCTCCAAGATACCTGTCATCAAAATACTCCATGCCTTTGTCAGCAAAATGCTATATGACCTTATCATTACAATGCTCTGTGCGCTTGTCATCACCATACTACATTACCATTGCCATCACAATCCTCCATGAAATTGGGATCACATTGATTCATGCCCCTGTCATCAAAATTCTCCATGCTCCTTGAAATCAAAATGAGCCAAGACCTCTGTCATCACAATGCTCCAATCCCTTGTGATCACAATGTTCCATAACACTTGTCATCACCACGCTCCATGATGTGTGTCATCACAATACTCCATGCCCTTTTCATCACAATGCTCCATGATCTTTGTCATCTCAATTCTCAATACACTTGTCATCACAATGCTCCCTGACACTTGTCGTCAGAATGCTCCTTGAACCCTGTCACGAAAAGGCTCCATGCAATTTTCATCACAATTCCCCATGCCATTTTCATCACAATGCTCCATGCCATTGTCATCAACATACTCAATAAGCTTGTCAACAGAATTCTCTATGACCCTTGTCATCACCATTCTCCATGCAATTGTCAGCACAATGCTCCTTGACCCTTGTCATCACAATGATCCAAGCCATTCTCATCAAAATGCTCCATTCCCTTTGCCATCAGAATCATCCATGACACTTGGCATCACAATGCTCCATGCCATTGTCATCACAATGGGCCATTACATATGTCATCACAGTGCTCCCTGACACCTGTGTTCACAATACTGCATGAACTGGTCATCACAATGTTCCATGCCCTAGTCATCACAATGCGCCATTCTAACTGTCATCACAATAATCCATGAAAATTATTAGACTAATGTTCCATTCCCTTGTCATCACAATGCTCCATGCCCATGTTATCAAAATGCTCCATGACCCCTGCCATCACAATGATCCATGACTCCACTCATCACAGTGCTTCATGAACTTTGTCATCAAAATTGTCCATGCCCTCATCATCAACAGTCTCTGTGACCTTTTTAACCACAATGGTTCATGAACATTTCATCACAATGCTCTTTGACCCTTGTCATCACAATGCTTTATGCTTTTCTAAGCACAATGCTCCATGACACTTGTCATCACAATGCTCTATGCCTTATTCAGCACAATGCACCATGACCCTTGTCATCACAGAGCTCAATGACGCATGTCATCAGAATGCTCCTTGGTTTTCTCCTCACAATGCTCCATGCCCTTGTCATCACAATGTTCCAAGACCCCTGTAATCACAATTGTCCATGGCCCTTTTCATCAGTATGCTCCATGAGACTTGTCATCACAAGGCTCCATGGTTTTCTCATCACAATGCTCCAGGACCTTGTAATCACAGTGCTTCACGAACTTATCATGAAAATTCTCAATGGCCCTTGTCATCATAATGCTGCAAGCCCTAGTCACACAATGCTCCATTATATTTGTCATCACAATCCTCCATTATATTTGGCATCAAAATACTCCCTGCCATTGCCAGCGAAATGGACCATGACATATGTCATCACAATGCTCACTGACACCTGTCTTCACAATACTCCATGACCTTCTCATCACAATGCTCCATGCCCCTGACATCACAATGCTCCAAGCCCTTGTGATCACAATGCTCCATGACCCCTGTCATCACAATGTTCCGTGACTCCTGGCATCACAGTGCTTCATAAATTTTGTCAACACAATGGTCCATGCCCGCATCATCACAAGGCTCTGTGATCTTTGTAACCACAATGCTCCATGAAATTTCCATCACAATTCTCCGTGACAGTTTTCATCACAATGCTCCATGCCTTTGTCAGAAGAATGCTCCATGACAATTGTCATCACTATGTGCCACGCGTTTTCATCACAACGGTCCACAAATTTGTCATGGCATTGTTCCATAAACCTTGTAATCACAATGCTCCATGCCCTTCTCATCACAATGCTCCATTACACCTGTCATAACAATGCTCCATGAAACCTGCCATCACAATGTTACACTGTCTTGTCATCACAAGGCTCCATGACACTTGTCATCACTATGCTCCAAGACCACTGTAATCACATTGATCACTGCACTTGTCATCACAAAGCTTCATGACACATGTCATCAGACGTTCCATGGCTTTCTCATCAAAATGTTCCATGCCCTTGTCCTCACAGTGCTCCAAGACACCTGTATTCACAATGCTCCATGCCCCTTTTCATCTCAAGGCTCCATGAACCCTGTCATCTCAATGCATCATGCCCGTCATCACAATGCTGCAGGCTATTGTGTGCACAATGAAATCAAAATTCTCCATGACCTCTCTCATCACAATGCTCCATGACCCCTATCATCACAATATTCCATGAACATATTCAGCCCAATGCTCCATAACCCTTGTCATCACAATGATCCATGACCTCGTCATCCCAGTGCTCCATGAACCCTGTATTCACAATGCTCCGTGACGATTGTCATTACAGTGCTCAATGACACCTGTCATCACAATGCTCCATGGCTTTGTCAGCAAAATGCTACATGACCTTGTCATTACAATGCTCTATGCGCTTGTCATCACAATACTCCATTAACATTGTCATCACAATACTCCATGAACCGTGGGATCACATTGCTTCATGCCCTTCTCATCACAATGCTCCATGCTCCTTGAAATCAAAATGATCCATGACCTCTGTCATCACAATGCTCCAAACCCTTCTGATCACAATGTTCCATAACACATGTCATCACAAAGCTCCATGCCCTTTTCATCACAATTCTCCATGACCTTTGTCATCACAATTCTCAATACACTTGTCATCACAGTGCTCACTGACACTTGTCGTCAGTATGCTCCTTGAACACTGTCACGAAAAGGCTACATGCCTTTTTCATCACAGTGCCCTATGCCGTTTTCATCACAATGCTCCTTGCCATTGTCATCAAAATACTCCAAAAGATTGTCATCAGAATGCTTCATGACCCTTGTCATCACAATTCTCCATGCACTTGTGAGCACAATGCTACATGACCCTTGTCATCACAATGCCCCAAGCCATTGTCATCACAATGCTCCATGCCCTTTGAAATCAAAATGATCCATGACCTCTGTCACCACAATGCTCCAAACCCTTGTGATCACAAAGTTCCATAACACTTTTCATCACAACGCTCCATGAGGCCTGTCATTACAATACTGCATGCCCTTTTCATCACAATGCTCCCTGAACATTGTCATCACAATGCTCTATGCGCTTATCATCACAGTACTCCATTTGAATTTTCATCACAATCCTCCATGAACCTTGGGATCACATTGCTTCATTCCCTTGTCATCACAATGCTCCATGCTCCTGGAAATCAAAATGATCCATGACCTCTGTCATCACAATGCTCCAAACGCTTGTGACCACAAAGTTCCATAACATTTGTCATCACAACGCTCCATGACGCCTGTCATCACAATACTCCATGCCCTTTTCATCACAATGCTCCATGACCTTTGTCATCACAATACTCAATACACTTGTCATCACAATGCTCCCTGACACTTGTCGTCAGAATGCTCCTAGAAACCTGTCACGAAAAGGCTCCATGCCATTTTCATCACAATGCCCCATGCCGTTTCCATCACAATGTGCCATGCCATTGTCATGAAAATACCCCACAAGCTTGTCATCAGAATGCTCCATGACTCTCGTCATCACAATTCTCCATGCATTTTCAGCACAATGCTCCCTGACCCTTGTCATCACAATGCCCAAAGCCATTGTCATCAACATGCTCCATTACCTTTGTCATCAGAATCCTCCATGACACTTGGCATCACAATGCTCCATGCCATTCTTATCACAATGAGCCATTACATATGTCATCACAATGCTCCCTGACACCTGTCTTCACAATAATGCATGACCTGGTCATCACAATGCTCCATGACCCCATGCATCACAATGTTCCACGGTCTTGTCATCACAAGACTCCTTGACAACTGTCATCACAATGCTCCAAGAACCCTGTTATCACAAAGCTGCATGCTCTTGTCATCACAAAGCTCCATGACACATGTCATCAGAATGTTCCATTGACTTCTCATCAAAATGCTCCATAACCTTGTCATCAACGTGCTCCAACACCCCTGTAATCACAATGCTCCATGCCCCTTTTCTTCTCAATGCTCCATGAACCATGTCATCACAGTGCATAATGCCCATCATCATTATGCTTCCGGCTATTGTCAGCACAATGAAATCAAAATTCTCCATGACCTCTCTCATCACAATGCCCCATGACCCTAGTCATCACAATACTCTATGAACATTTTCAGCCCAATGCTCCATGAAACTTGTCATCAAAATGGTCCATGCCCTTGTCATCCCATTGCTCCATGAACCCTGTATTCACAATGCTCCGTGACGCTTGTCATCACAGTGCTCAATGACACCTGTCATCACAATGCTCCATGCCTTTGTCAGCAAATTGCTACATAACCTTGTCATTACAATGCTCTATGCGCTTGTCTTCAAAATACTCCATTACCATTGTCATCACAATCCTCCATGAACCTTGGGATCACATTGCTTCATGCCCTTGTCATCACAATGCTCCATGCTCCTTGAAATCAAAATGATCCATGACCTCTGTCATCACAATGCTCCAAACACTTGTGATCAAAAAGTTCCATAACACTTGTCATCACAACGCTCCATGATGCCTCTCGTCACAATACTCCATGCCCTTTTCATCACAATGCTCCATGACCTTTGTCATCACAATTCTCAATACACTTGTCATCACAATGCTCCCTGACACTTGTCCTCAGAATGCTCCATGAAACCTGTCACGAAAAGGCTCCATGCCATTTTCTTCACAATATCCCATGCCGTTTTCATCACAATGCTCCATGCCATTGTAATCAAAATACTCCACAAGCTTGTCATCAGAATGCTCCATGTCCCTTGTCATCACAATTATCCATGCACTTCTCAGCACAATGCTCCCTGACCTTTGTCCTCACATTGCCCCAAGCCATTGTCATCACTATGCTCCATTACGTTTGTCATCAGAATCCTCCATGACACTTGGCATCACAATTTTCCATGCCATTGTCATCACAATGGGCCATTACATATGTCATCACAATGCTCCCTGACACCTGTCTTCACAATACTGCATGACCTGGTTATCACAATGCTCCATGTCCTTGTCATCAAAATGCGCCATTCCAACTCTCATCGCAATAATCCATGAAACTACTTAAACCAATGCTCCATGCCCTTGTCAACACAATGCTCCATGCCCTTGTTATCACAATGCTCCATGACCCCTGTCATCACAGTGCTCCGTGACCCCAGTCATCACAATGCTTCATGAACTTTGTCATCACAATGGTCCATGCCCTCGTCATCAACAGTCTGCGTGACCATTTTGACAACAATGCTCCATGAACTTTTCATCACAATGCTCTTTGACCCTTGTCATCACAATGCTCTATGCCTTTCTCACCAAAATGCTCCATGACCCTTGTCATCACAATGCTCCATGCGCTTGTCAACACAGTGCTCCATGACACATGTCTTCACAATGCACCATGCACTTGTCATCACAGTGCTCCAAAATCTAGTCTTCACAATGCTCTATAAAACTTGTCATCACAAAGCTCCATGCACTTCTCATCAAAATGCTCTCTCACTACTGATATCACAATGTTACATCACTATTCGTCACAATACACTCTCCCCGTGTCATCATAATGTTCTATTACTCCTGTCATCACAATGGTACATGCAATTATCATCACAATGTTCGATGACCCCTGACATCACACTGTTCCATAACACCGTCATCAAAATGCTCCATGACCCATTTCATCAAAATGCTCCATAACCCCTGACATCACAATGTTCCATAACCACTGTCATCCAAATATTCCATGACCCTTTTCTTCAAATTGCTCCATGACACTGTCATCACAATGCTCCCTGCCCTTCTCATCACAATGCACAACGCCCTTGTCATCAAAATGCTCCATGACATTTGTCATCACAAAAATCCATGACACTTGTCATCACAATGCTCCGTGTCCTTGTCATCACAATGCTCCATGAAAGCTCTCATCACATTGCTCCATGCCCTTGTCATCATAAAGCTCCATGACACATGTCATCAGAATGCTCCATGGCCTTCTCATCACAATGCTCCATGCCCTTGCCATCTCAATGCTCCATTACCCCGTCATAACAATGCTACATGACCACTGCCATCACGATGTTCCATGGCCTTGTCATCACAAGGCTCCATGACCCTTCTCATCACAATGCTCCAAGACCTCTGTAATCACAATGATCCATGCCCCTTTTCATCTCAATGATCCATGAACCCTGTCATCACAATGAACCATGCCCCTCATCATAATGCTTCATGCCATTGTCATCACAATGAAATCAAAATGCTCCATGACCTGTGTCATAACAATGCTCCAAACCCTTGTGATCACAATATTTCATAACAGTTGTCATCACAATGCCCCATGACACTCGTCATCACAATTATCCATGGTCTTCTCATCACAATCCTCCATGATCTTTGTCATCACAATGCTCAATCCACTTGTCATCAAAATTCTCCCTGACACATGTTGTCTGTTTGCTCCTTGAAACATGTCATGACAAGGCTCCATGACTTTTTCATCACAATGATCCATGCCCTTTTCATCACAATGCTCCAAGACATTTGTAATCACAATGCTCCGTGCCTTTGTCATCACAAAGCTCAATGACGCATGTCATTAGAATGCTCCTTGACCTTCTCCTCACAGTGCTCCATGCCCTTGTCATTACAATGTTCCAAGACCCCAGTAATCACAATGGACCATGCCCCTTTTCATTAGTATGCTCCATGAGATTTGTCATCACAAGGCTCCATGTTTTTCTCATCACAATGCTCAAGGACCTTGTCATCACAAGGCTCCATGATGCTTGTCATCACAATGTTCCAAGACCCCTGTAAACAAAATGACCCATGCCCTTGTCATCACAAAATTCCATGACACATGTCATCAGAATGCTCCATGGCCTTATCATCAAAATGCTCCATGCCCTTGTCATCACAATGTTCCATTAACACTGTCATAACAATGCTCCCTGACCCCTGCCCGCACAATGTTCCCTGCCCTTCTCATCAAATGCTCATTGCCCTTTCCATAAAAATGCTCCTTGATCTTTGTCATCACAAAGATCCATGACCCTTGGCATCACAATGCTCCATGTCATTGTCATCACAATGCTCCATGAACGCTCTCATCACACTGCTCCATGCTCTTGTCATCACAAAGCTGCATGACACATGTCATCAGAATGTTCCATGGCCTTCTCATCACAATGCTCCATGCCCTTGCCATCACAATGCTCCATTACCCCTGTCATAACAATGCTCCATGACCCCTGCCATAGCGATGTTCCATGGCCTTGTCATCACAAGGCTCCATCACCAAGCTCATCACAATGCTCCAAGACCCCTGTAATCACAGTGCTTCATGCCCCTTTTCATCTTACTGATCCATGAAACCGGTCATCACAATGCACCATGCCCATCATCATAATGCTTCATGCTATTGTCATCACAATGAAATCAAAATGCTCCATGACCTCTGTCATAACAATGCTCCAAAGCCTTGCTATCACAATATTCCATAACACTTTTTATCACAGTGCCCCTTGACGCTCGTCATCACCATTATCCTTGCTCTTCTCATCACAATGCTCCATATATTTGTCATCACAATGCTAAATACACATGTCATCAAAATGCTCCCTACCACTTGCTGTCTGTATGCTCCTTGAACCCTGTCATGACAAGGCTCCATGCCTTTTTCATCACAATGAGTCATGCCCGTTTCTTCACAATGCTCCTAGACCACTGTAATCACAATGCTCCATGCTCCTGTCATCACAAAACTCCATGACAAATGTCATCAGTATGTTCCATGGCCTTCTCATCAAAATGCTCCATGCCCTTGTGATCACAATGCTCCAAGACCCCTGTAATCACAATGCTCCATGCCCCTATTCATCTCCATGCTACATGAACCCTGTATTCACAATGCATCATGCCCACTATCATAATGCTTCAGGCTATTGTCAGCACAATGAAATCAAAATTCTCCAAGACCTCTGTCATCACAATGCTCCATGACCCCTGTTATCACAATACTCCATGAACATTTTCAGCCCAAAGTTCCATGACCCTTGTTATCACAATCATCCATGCACTTGTCATCCCAATGCTCCATGACCCCTGTATTCACAATGCTCCGTTACGCTTGTCATCACAGTGCTCCATGAAACCTGTCATCACAATGCTCCATGCCTTTGTCAGCAAAATGCTACATGACATTTTCATTAAAATGCTCTATGCGCTTGTCATCACAATACTCCATTACCATTGTCATCACAATCCTCCATGAACCTTGGGATCACATTGCTTCATGTCCTTGTCATCACAGTGCTCCATGCTCTTTGAAATCAAAATGATCCATGACCTCTGTCATCACGATGCTCCAAACCCTTGAGATAACAATGTCCCATAACACTTGTCATCACAATGCTCCGTGATGCCTGTCATCACAATACTCCATGCCCTTTTCATCACAATGCTCCATGACCTTTGTCATCTCAATTCTCAATACACATGTCATCACAATGCTCCCTGACACTTTTCGTCAGAATGCTCCTTGAACCTTGTCACGAAAAAGCTCCATGCCTTTTTCATCACAATGTCCCATGCCGTTTTCATCACAAGGTTCTATGTCATTGTCCTCAAAATACTCCACAATCTTGTCATCACAATACTCCATGACCCTTGTTATCACAATTCTCCATGCACTTGTCAGCACAATGCTCCCTAACCCTTGTCATCACAATGTGCCAAGCTATTGTCATCACAATGCTCCATTACATTTGTCATCAGAATCCTCCATGACACTTGGCATCACAATTGGCCATTACATAAGTCATTTCAATATTCCCTGACAACTGTCTTCACAGTACTGCATGACCTGGTCATCACAATGCTCCATGCCCTTGTCATCACAATGCGCCATTGCAAATGCATCACAATAATACAAGAAACTTATTAGACCAATGCTCCTTGCCCTTGTCATCACAATGCTTCATGCCCTTGTTATCAGAATTTTCTATGACCCCTATCATCACAATGCTCCGTTACTCCAATCATCACAATGTTTAATGACCTTTGTCATCACAATGGTCCATGCCCTCGTCATCAACAGTCTCTGTGACTATTTAACCACAATGCTCCATGAACTTTCATCACAATGCTCTTTGACCTTTGTCATCACAATGCTCTATGACTTTCTCAGAACAGTGCTCCATGACCCTTTTCATCACAATGCTCCATGTGCTTGTAAGGACAATGCTCCATGTCACAAGTCATCACAATGCACCGTGCGCTTGTGATCATAGTACTCCACAATCTTGTCATCACAATGCTCCATAAACATTGTCATCACAGTATTCCATGCACTTCTCATCAAAATGCTCTGTCTCCACTGATATCACAATGTTACATCACTATTCGTCACAATACTCCCTCACCCGTCATCACAATGTTCCATGACTCCTGTCATCACAAGGCTACATGCACTTATCATCACAATGTTTGATGACCCCTGACATCACAATGTTCCATAAACGCTATCATCAAGATGCTCCATGACCCTTTTCATCAAATTGCTCCATGACCCTGTCATCACAATTCTCCCTGCCCTTCTCATCACAATGCACAACGCCCTTTTCATCAAGATGCTCCATGAACCTTGGCATCACAGTGCTCCATGTCATTGTCATCACAATGCTCCATGAACGCTCTCATCACATTTCTCCATGCCCTTGTCATCACAAAGCTCCATGACACATGTAATCAAAATGCACCATGGCCTTCTCATCACAATGTTCCATTCCCTTGCCATCACAATGCTCCATTACACCTGTCATAACAATGTTCCATGATCCCTGCCATCACGTTGTTCCATGACCTTGTCATCACAAGGCTCCATGACCCTTCTCCTCACAATGCTCCAATACCCCTGTAATCACAATGCTCCATGCCCATTTTCATCTCAATGACCCATGAAACCTGTCATCACAATGTACCATGCACATCATCATAATGCTTCATGCTATTGTCATCACAATGAAATCAAAATGCTCCATGGTCTCTGTAATAACAATGCTCCAAATCGTTGTGATCACAATATTCCATAACACTTGTCATCACAGTGCCCCATTACCCTCGACATCAAAATTATCCATGCCCTCTTCATCGAAATGCTCCATTACCCCTCTCATAACAATGCTCCATCACCCCTGCCATCACAATGTTCCACGGCCTTGTCATCACATGGCTCCATGACACTTGTCATCACAATGCTCAAAGACACCTGTCATCACAATGCTCCATGCCTTTGTCAGCAAAATGCTACATGACCTTGTCATTACTATGCTCTTTGCGCTTGTCATCACAATGCTCCATTACCATTGTCATCACAATCCTCCATGAACATTGGGATCACATTGCTTCATGCCCTTTTCTTCACAATGCTCCTTGCTCCTTGAAATCAAAATGATCCATGACTTCTGTCATCACAGTGCTCCAAACCCTTGTGATTACAACGTTCCACAACACTTGTCATCACAACACTCCATGATGCCTGTCATCACAATACTCCATGCCCTTGTCATCACAATGCTCCATGATGTTTGTCATCACAATTCTCAATACACTTGTCATCACAATGCTCCCTGACACTTGTCGTCAGAATGCTCCTTGAACACTGTCACGAAAAGGCTCCATGCCTTTTTCATCACAATGTGCCATGCCATTTTCATCACAATGCTCCATGCTGTTGTCATCACTATAATTCACAAGCTGGTCATCAGAATGCTCCATGATCCTTGTCATCACAATTCTCCATGTACTTGTCAGCACAATGCTCCCTGACCCTTGTAATCACAATGCCCAAAGCCATTGTCATCACAAACTCCATTACCTTTGTCATCAGAATCCTCCATGACACTTGGCATCACAATGTTCCTTGCCATTGTCATCACAATGGGCCTTTACATATGTCATCACAATGCTCCCTGACACCTGTCTTCACAATACTGCATGACCTGGTCATCACAATGCTCCATGCCCTCATCATCACAATGCACCATTCCAACTATAATCACAATAATCCATGAAACTTTTTAGAAGAATGCTCCATG
Organism: Mesoplodon bidens; assembly: GCF_964165515.1. Lineage (NCBI taxonomy): Eukaryota > Metazoa > Chordata > Mammalia > Artiodactyla > Ziphiidae > Mesoplodon > Mesoplodon bidens. The sequence goes on from NW_027672207.1 coordinate 431,738, forward strand.
CCCCTGTAAGAGCAATGATCCATGCCCTTGTCATCACAATGCTCCATGCCCTTGTCATCACAATGCTCCAGGAACACTGTCATCACAATATTCCGTGACTCCAGTCATCACAATGCTTCATGACCTTTGTCATCACAATGGTCCATGCCCTCGTCATCAACAGTCTCTGTTACCTTTTTAACCACAAGCTCCATGAACTATTCATCACAATGCTCTTTGACCCTTGTCATCACAATGCTCTATGCCTTTCTCAGCACAATGCTCATGACCATTGTCATCACAATGCTGCATGCACTTGTCAGCACAATGCTCCAATACACATATCAACACAGTGCACCATGCGCTTGTCAACACAGTGCTCGACAATCTTGTCATCACAATGCTCCATAACTCCTGTCATCACATTGATCCATGCACTTCTCATCAAAATACTCTCCCACAACTGATATCACAATGTTACATCACTATTCATCACAATACTCCCTCACCCCTGTCATCACAATGTTCCATGACACCTGTTATCACAATGCTACATGCATTATCATCACAATGTTCGATGACCACTGACATCACAATGTTCCATAAAAACTGTCATCAAAATACTCCATGACCCGTTTCATCAAAATGCACCATGAGCCCTGACATCACAGTGTTCTATAACAACTGTCATCAAAATGTTCCATGACACTTTTCATCAAATTGCTCCATGACCCTGTCATCAGAATGATCCCTGCCCTTCTCATCACAATGCACAACGCCCTTGTCATGAAAATGCTCCATGACCTCTGTCATCACAAATATCCATGACCCTTCGCATCACAATGCTCCATGTCATTGTCATCACGATGCTCCATGAACTCTCTCATCACATTGCTCCATGCCGTTTTCATCACACATGACACATGACACATGCCATCAGAATGCTCCATGGCCTTGTCATCACAAGGCTCCATGACCCTTCTCATCACAATGCTCCAAGACCCCTGTAAACACAGTGCTCCATGCCCCTTTTCATCTCAATGATCCATGACCCTGTCATCAAAATGCACCATGCCCATCATCATAATGCTTCATGCTATTGTCATCACAATGAAATCAAAATGCTCCATGACCTCTGTCGTAAACATGCTCCAAACCATTATGATCAGAATATTCCATAACACTTGTCATCACAATGCCCCATGATGCTCGTCTTCACAGTTATCCATGGACTTCTCTTCACAATGCTCCATGACCTTTGTCATCACAATGCTCAATACACTTGTCATCAAAATGCTCCGTTACCCTTGTTGTCTGTATGCTCCTTGAGAACTGTAATGAAAAAGTTCCATGTTTTTTTCATCACAATGATACATACACTTTTCATCACAATGCTCCAAGAACCCTGTAATCACAATGCTCCGTGCCTTGTCATCACAAAGCTAAATGACCCAGGTCATTAGAATGCTCCTTGGAATTCTCCTCACAATGCTCCATGCCCCTGTCATCACAATGTTGCAAGACCCCAGTAATCACAATGGTCCATGCCCCTTTTCTTCAGTATGCTCCATGAGATTTGTCATCACAAGGCTCCATGGTTTTCTTATCACAATGCCCCAGGAATTTGTCATCACTATGCTTCAAGACCTTGTCATGAAAATTCTCTATGACCCTTGTCATCATAATGATCCGAGCCATAGTCATCACAATGCTCGATTACATTTGGCATAACAATACTCCCTGCCATTGTCATCGCAATGGACCATGACATATGTCATCACAATGCTCCCTGACAGCTGTCTTCACAATACTCCATGACCATCTCTTCACAATGATCCATGCTCTTGTCATCACAATGGACCATGTCCACTGTCATCACAATAATCTTTGAAACTTGTCAGTCCAATGCTCCATGCCTCTAACATCACAATGCTCCATGCCCTTGTCATCACAATGCTCCATGTCCCCTGTCATCACAATGCTCCGTGACTCCAGGCATCACAATGCTTCATAACATTTGTCATCACAGTCGTCCATGCCCGCGTCATCACAAGGATCTGTGACCTTTGTAACCACAATGGTCCATGAAATTTTCATCACAATGCTCGGTGACCCTTGTCATCACAATGCTCCATGCCTTTTTCAGAAAAATGTTCCATGACACTTGTCATCACAATGTGCCACGCGCTTTTCATCACAATGGTCCACAATTTTGTCATCGCAATGCTCCATAAATCCTGTAATCACAATGCTCCATGTCCTTCTCCTCACAATGCACAATGTGCTTGTCATCAAAATACTCCTTGACTTTTGTCATCACAAAGATCCATGACATTTGGCATCACATTGCTCCATGTCACTGTCATCACAATGCTCCATGAACGCTCTCATCACATTGCTCCATGTCCTTGTCATCACAAAGCTCCATGACACATGTCATCAGAATGCTCCATGGGCTTCTCATCACAATGCTCCATGCCCTTGCTGTCACAATGCTCCATTACCTCTGTCATAACAATGCTCCATGTCCCCTGCCATAATGATGTTCCATGGCATTGTCTTCAAAAGGCTACATGACCCATCTAATCACAATGCTCCAAAACCCCTGTAATCACAATGCACCATGCCCATTTTCATTTCAATGACCCATGAACCCTGTCATCACAATACACTATGCCCACCATCATAATGCTTCATGCTATTTTCATTTCAATTAAATCAAAATGCTCCATGACCTGTGTCATAACAATGCTCCAAACCGTTGTGATCACAATATTCCATAACACTTGTCATCACAGTGCCCCATGATGTTCGTCATCACAATTATCCATGCCCTTCTCAAAACAATGCTCCATTACCCCTGTCATCACAATGCTCCATGACCCCTGCCATCAAAATGTTCCACGGCCTTGTCATCACAAGTCTCCCTGACACATGTCATCACAATGTTCCAAGACACCTGTCATCACAATACTCCATGAACACTTTCAGCCCAATGCTCCATGACATTTGTCATCACAATGAGCCATGTCCTTGTCATCCCAATGTTCCATGACCCCTGTATTCACAATGCTCCGTGACGCTTGTCATCACAGTGCTCCATGACACCTGTCATCACAATGCTCCATGCCTTTGTCAGCAAAATGCTACATGACGTTGTCATTATTATGCTCTTTGCGCTTGTCATCACAATACTCCATTACCATTGTCATCACAATCCTCCATGAATCTTGAGATCACATTGTGTCATGCCCTTGTCATCACAATGCTCCATGCTCCTGGAAATCAAAATGATTCATGACCTCTGTCATCACAATGCTCCAAACCCTGGTAATCACATTGTTCCATAACACTTGTCATCACAACGATCCATGATGCCTGTCATCACAATACTCCAAGCACTTTTCATCACAATGCACCATGACCTTTGTCATCACAATTCTCAATACACTTGTCATCACAATGCTCCCTGACACTTGTCGTCAGAATGCTCCTTGAAACCTGTCACGAAAAGGCTCCATGCCTTTTTCATCACAATGCCCCATGCCGTTTTCATCACAATGCTCCATGCCATTGTCATCAAAATACTCCACAAGCTTGTCATCAGAATGCTCCTTGACCCTTGTCATCACAATTCTCCATGCACTTGTCAGCTAAATGCTCCCTGACTATTGTCGTCACAATGCCCCAAGCCATTGTCATCACAATGCTCCATTAGCTTTGTCATCAGAATCCTCCATGACCCGTGTCATCACAATGCTCCGTGACTCCAGTCATCACAATGCTTCATGACTTTTGTCATCGCAATGGTCCATGCCCTCGTCATCAACAGTCTCTGTGACCTTTTTAACAACAATGCTCCATGAAATTTTCATCATAATGCTCTTTGACCCTTGTCATCACAATGCTCTATGCCTTTCTCAGCACAGTGCTCCATGAAAATTTTCATCACAATGCTCCATGCCCTTGTCAGCACAATATTCCGCGACACACGTCATCACAATGCACCATGTGATTGTCATCACAGTGCACCACAATCTTGTCATCACAGTGCTCTATAAAACTTTTGATCACAATGCTCCATGCACTTCTCATCAAAATGCTCTCTCACAACAGATATCACAATGTTATATCACTGTTCGTCACAATACTCCCTCAGCCCTGTCAGCACAATGTTCCATGACTCCTGTCATCACAATGCTACATGCATTATCATCACAATGTTCGATGACCCATGACATCACAATGTTCCATAACCCGTCATCAAAATGCTCCATGAACCGTTTCATCAAAATGCTCCATGACCCCTAACATCACAATGTTCTATAACACCTGTCATCAAATTGTACCATGACCCTTTTCATCAAATTTCTCCATAAACCTGTCATCAAAATGATCCCTGCCCTCCTCATAACAATGCACAACGCCCTTGTCATCAAAGTGCTCCATTACCTTTGTCATCACAAAGATCCATGACCCTTGGCATCACAATGCTCCATGTCATTGAAATCACGATGCTCCAAGAAAGCTCGCATCACATTACTCCATGCCCTTGTCATCACAATGCTCCATGACACATGTCATCACTATGCTCCATGGCCTTGTCTTCACAAGACTCCATGACCCTTCTCATCACAATGCTCCAAAACCCCTGTAATCACAATGCTCCATGCCCCTTTTCATCTCAATGATCCATGAACCCTGTCATCACAATGCACCATGCCCATCATCATAAAGCTTCATGCTATTGTCATCACAATGAAATCAAAATGCTCCATGAACTCTGTCATAAAAATGCTCCAAACCCTTGTGATCACAATATTCCATAACACTTGTCATCACAATGCCCCATGACGCTCATCATCACTATTATCTATCGTCTTCTCATCACAATGCTCCATGGCCTTTGTCATCACAATGCTCAATACACTTCTCATCAAAATGCTCGCCGACATTTGTTATCTGTATGCTCCTTGATCCCTGTCATGGCAAGGCTCCATGTCTTTTTCATCACAATGTTCCATGCCCTTTTCATCACAATGCTCCAAGACCCCTGTAATCACAATGCTCCATGCCCCTTTCATCACAAACTCAATGACTCATGTCATTAGAATGTTCCTGGGCCTTCTCCTCACAATGCTCCATGCCCTTGTAATCACAATGTTCCAAGACCCCAGTAATCACAATGGTCCATGCCCCTTTTCATCAGTATGTGCCATGAGATTTGTCATCACAAGGCTCCATGGTTTTGTCATCACAATGCTCCAGGACCTTGTCATCACAATGCTTCAAGACTTGTCATAAAAATTCTCAATGGCCTTTGTCATCATAATGCCCCAAGCCCTAGTCATCACAATGCTCCATTATATTGGTCATCACAATCCTCCATTACATTTGGCATCACAATGATCCCTGCCATTGTCATCACAATGGACCATGACATATGTCATCACAATGCTCCCTGACACCTGTCTTTACACTACTCCATGACCTTCTCATCACAATGTTCCATGCCCTTGTCATCACAATGCTGCAGGACCAGTGTCATCACAATAATCTATGAAACTTGTCAGAGCAATGCTCCATGCCCCTGTCATCACAATGCTCCAAGATCCCTGTAATTACAATGTTCCTTGCCCCTTTTCATCTCATTGCACCATGAAGCCTGTCACCACAATGCACCATACCCATCATCATAATGCTTCATGCTATTGTCCTCACAGTGAAATCAAAATGCTCCATGACCTCTGTCATCATAATGCTCCAAACCCTTGTGATCACAATGTACCATAACACTTATCTTCACATCACCCCCTGACGCTCATCATCACAAATATCCATGGTCTTCTCATCACAATGCTCCATGAAATTTGTTATCACAATGCTCAATACTCTTGTCATCACAATGCTCCCTGACACTTGTTGTCTGTATGCTCCTTGATCCCTGTCATCACAAGGCTCCATGACACTTGTCATCACAATGCTCCAAGACCCCTTTAAACAAAATGCTCCATGCCCTTGTCATCAAAAAGCTCCATGATGCATGTCAGCAGAGTGCTCCATGGTATTCTCCTCACAATGCTCCAAGCCCTTTTTATCACAGTGCTCCAAGAGCCCTGTAATCACAATGCTCCATACCCCTTTTCATCAGAATTCTCCATGAGATGTGTCATCACAGGTCTCCATGTTCTTCTCATCACAATGCTCCAGGACCTTGTCATCACTATGCTCCATTCCCTTGTCATCAAAATTCTCCATGACCCCTCCCTTCACAATACTCCATGAACATTTTCAGGCCAATGCTCCATGACCTTCTCATCACAATGCTCAATGACCAATATCATTACAATGCTCCATGACTACTGTCATCACAAAACTCGATGACACCTTACAACACAATTATCCGAGACTCTTGTCATCACAATGCTCAATTCCCTAGTCATCACAATGCTCCATGACACCTCTCATCACAATACACCTTGAACATTTTCAGCCCAGTACTCCATGACACTTGTCATCACAATGATGCATGCCCTTGTCATCTCAATGATCCATGACCCCTGTATTCACAATGCTCCATGACGCTTGTCATCACAGTGCTCCAAGACCCCTGTAATAACAATGTTCCATGCCCTTGTCATCACAAATCTCAATGACGCATGTCATTAGAATGCTCCTTGGCATTCTTCTCACAATGCTCCATGCCCTTGTCATCACAATGTTCCAAGACCCCTGTAATCACAATGCTCCATGCCCCTTTTCATCAGTATGCTCCATGAGATTTATCATCTCAATGCTCAATTGTTTTCTCATCACAGTGCTCCAGGACATTGTCATCACAATGCTTCACAACATTGCCATGAAAATTCTCAATGACCCTTGTCATCATAATGCTCCAAGCCCTAGTCATCACAATGCTCCATTATATTTGTCATCTCAATCCTCCATTACATTTGGCATCACAATGGTCCTTGCCATTGTCATCGCAATGGATCATGACATATGTCATCACAATGCTCCCTGACACCTGTCTTCTCAATACTCCATGACCTTCTCATCCCATGCTCCATGCCCTTGTCATCACAATGTTCCAAGACCCCTGTAATCACAATGCTCCATGCCCCTTTTCATCAGTATGCTCCATGAGACTTGTCATCACAATGCCCCATGGTTTTGTCATCACAATGCTCCAGGACCTTGTCATCACAATGCTTCACGACATTGTCATGAAAATTCTCAATGGCCCTTGTCATCATAATGCTCCAAGCCCTAGTCATCACAAAGCTCCATGACACATGTCATCAGAAAGTTCCATGGAATTCTTATCAATATGATCCATGCCCTTGTCATCAAAATGCTCCAAGTACCCTGTAATCACAATGCTCCATGCCCCTTTTCATCTCAATGCTCCATGGACCCTGTCATCACTATGCATCATGCCCATCATCATAATCCTGCCGGCTATAGTCAGCACAATGAAATCAAAATTCTCCATGACCTCTGTCATCACAGTGCTCCATGACACCTGTCATGACAAAACTCCATGAACATTTTCAGCCCAATGCTCCATGACATTTGTCATTAAAATGATCCATGCCCTTGTCATCCCAATGCTCCATGACACCTGTATTCACAATGCTCTGTGACGCTTGTCATCACAGTGCTCCATGACACCTGTCATCACAATGCTCCATGCCTTTGTCAGCAAAATGCTACATGATCTTGTCATTGCAATGCTCTATGCGCTTGTCATCTAAATACTCCATTACCATGGTCATCACTATCCTCCATGAACCATGGGAACAGATTGCTTCATGCCCTTGTCATCAAAATGATCCATGCTCCTTGAAATCAAAATGATCCATGACCTCTGTCATCACAATGCTATAAACACTTGTTATCACAATGTTCCAAAACACTTGTCATCACAACGCTCCATGATGCCTGTCATCACAATACTCCATGCCCTTTTCATCACAATGCTCTATGACATTTGTCATCACAATTCTCAATACACTTGTCATCAAAATGCTCCCTGACAATTGTCATCAGAATGCTCCTTGAAACCTGTCAGGAAAAGGCACCATGGATTTTTCATCACAATGCCCCATGCCATTTTCATCACAATGCTCCATGCCATTGTTATGAAAATACTCCACAAGCTTGTCATCAGAAAGCTCCCTGACCCTTGTCATCACAATGCTCCAAGCCATTGTCATCACAATGCTCCATTATATTTGTCATCACAATCCTCCATTACATTTGGCATCACAATGCTCCCTGCCATTGTCATCGCAGTGGATCATGACATATGTCATCACAGTGCTCCCTGACACCTGTCTTCACAATACTCCATGACCTTCTCATCACAATGCTCCATGTCCTTGTCATCACAATGCCCCATGTCCACTGTCATCACAATAATCTATGAAACTTGTCAGACCAATGCTCCATGCCCCTCTCATCACAGTGCTCCAAGCCCTTGTCATCACAATGCTCCATGAACCCTGTCATCACAATGCTCCGTGACTCCAGTCATCACAATGCTTCATAACATTTGTCATCACAATGGTCCATGCCCGCATCATCAGAAGTTTCTGTGACCTTTGTAACCACAATGCTCCATGAACTTTTCATCACAATGCTCCGTGACCCTTGTCATCACAATGCTCCATGCCTTTGCCAGAAAAATGCTCCATGACCCTTGTCATCACAATGTGTCACGCACTTTTCATCACAACGGTCCATAAATTTGTCATCACAATGCTCCATAAAACTTGGAATCACAATGCTCCATACCGTTCTCATCGCAATGCTCCATTATACCTGTCATAAAAATGCTCCATGACCCCTGCCATCACAATGTTCCACGGCCTTGTCATCACAAGGCTCCATGACACTTGTCATCACAATGCTCCAAGACCCCTATAATCACAATGCTCCATGTCCTTGTCATCACAAAGCTCCATGACACATGTCACCAGAATGTTCAATGGCCTTCTACTCAAAAGGCTCCATGCCCTTGTCATCACAATGCTCCAAGACACCTGTAATCACAATGTTCCATGCCCCTTTTCATCTCAGTGCTCCATGAACCCTGTCATCACAGTGCACCATGCCCATCATCATAATGCTTCAGGCTATTGTCATCACAATGACATCAAAATGGTCCATGACTTCTGTCATCACAGTGCTCCAAAACCTTGTGATCACAATGTTCCATAACACTTATCATCACAACACCCCATGACGCTCATCATCACAATTGTCCATCGTCTTCTCATCACAATGCTCCATGACTTTTGTCACCACAATGCTCAATACACTTGTCATCACAATGCTCCCTGACACTTGTCGTCAGTATGCTCCTTGAACACTGTCATGACAAGGCTCCATGCCTTTTTCATCACAATGATCCATGCCGTTTGCAGGATATTGCTCCAAGAACCCTTTAATCACAATGCTCCATGTCCTTGTCATCACAATGCTCCATGACGCATGTCATCAGAATGCTCCATGGCCTTCTCATCACAATGCTCCATGCCGTTATCACCACAATGCTCCAAGACCCCTGTAATCACAATGCTCCATGCACCTTTTCATCAGAATTCTCCATGAGACTGGTCATCACAAGTCTCCATGGTATTCTCATCACAGTGCTCCAGGACATTGTCATCAAAATGCTCCATTTCCTTCTCATCACAATGCTACATGATCCCTGTCATCACAATACTCCATGAACATTTTCAGCCCAGTCTTCCATGACCTGCTCATGAAAATGCTCCATGACCAATATCATAACAATGCTCCATGACCACTGTCATCAAAACACTCCATGACACCTGACAACACAATGATCCAGGACACTTGTCATCACAATGCTCCATTCCCTAGTCATCACAATGCTCCATGACACCTGTCATCACAATGCTCCATGCCTTTTTCAGCAAAATGCTAAATGACATTGTTATTACAATGCTCTATGTGCTTGTCATCACAACACTGCATTTCCATTGTCATCAAAATCCTCCATGAATCTTGGGATCACATTGCTTCATGCACTTGTCATCAAAATGTTCCCTGCCCTTCTCATCACAATGCACAACGCCCTTGTCATCAAAATGCTCCATGACTTTGTCATCAAAAGATCCATGACCCTTGACATCACAATGCTCCATGACATTGTCATCATAATGCTCCATGTCATTGTCATCACAATGCTCCATAAAAGCTCTCATCACATTGCTCCATGCCCTTGTCATCAAAAAGCTCCATGACGCATATCATCAGAAAGTTCCATGGCCTTCTCATCACAATGCTCCTTGCCCTTGCCATCACAATGTTCCATTACCCCTGTCATCACAATGCTCCCTGACCCCTGACATCACGATATTCCATGGCCTTTTCATCACAAGGCTCCATGACCCTTCTCATCACAATGCTCCAAGACCTCTAAAATCACAATAGTCCATTCCCCTTTTCATCTCAATGATCCATGATCCCTCTCATCACAATGCACCATACCCATCATCATAATGCTTCAGGCTATTGTCATCACAATGACATCAAAATGCGCCATGACCTCTGTCATAACCATGTTCCAAACCCTTGTGATCACAATATTCCATAACACTTGTCATCACAATGCCACATGACGCCCGTCATCACAATTATCCATGGTCTTCTCATAACAATGCTCCATGACACATGTCATCACAATGCGCCATGCACTTGTTTTCACAGCGCTCAACAAACTTGACATCATAATGCTCCATCAAACTTGTCATCACAAAGCTCCATGCACTTCTCATCAAAATGCTCTCTCACCACTGATATCACAATGTTACATCACTATTCATCACAATACTCCCTCACCTCTGTCATCACATTGTTGCATGACTCCTGTCATCACAATGTTACATGCAATTGTTATCAAAATGTTCGATGACCCCTGACATCACAATGTTCCATAACACCTGTCATCAAAATGCTCCATGACCATTTTCATCAAATTTATCCATGACCCCTGACATCACAATGTTCCATAACCCCTGTCATCAAAATGTTTCAAGACCCTTTGCATCAAATTGCTCCATGACCCTGTCATCACAATGCTCCCAGCCCTTCTCATCAGAATGCACAACGCCCTTGTCATCAAAATGCTCCATGACATTTGTCAACACAAAGATCCATGACCCTTGGCATCACAATGCTCCATGTTTTGTCATCAAAATGCTCCATGAAAGCTCTCATCACATTGCTCCATTCCCGTGTCATCACAAAGCTCCATGACGCATGTCATCAGAATGTTCCATCCCTTCTCCTCACAATGCTCCATGACCCCTGCCATCACGATGTTCCATGGACTTGTCATCACAAGGCTCCATGACCCTTCTCATCACAATGCTCCATGACATTTGTCATCACAATGCTCAATACACTTGTCATCACAATGCTCCCTGACACTTGTCATCAGTATGCTCTTTGAAACCTGTCATGACAAGGTTCAATGCATTTTTCATCACAAAGATCCATGCCGTTTGCATGATAATGCTCCAAGACCCCTGTAATCAAAATGCTCCATGCCCTTGTCATCACAATGCTCCATGACTCATGTCATCAGAATGCTCCATGGCCTTCTCATCACAATGCTCCATGCCCTTGTCATCACAATGCTCCAAGACCCCTGTAATCACAGTGCTCCATGCCCCATTTCATCCCAAGGATCCATGAACCCTCTCATCAAATTGCACCATGCCCATCATCATAATGCTTCATGCTATTGTCATCACAATGAAATCAAAATGCTCCATGACCTCTGTCATAACAATGCTCCAAACCCATGTGATCCCAATATTCCATAAAACTTGTCCTCACAATGCCCATGACGCTCGTCATCACAATTATCCATGGTCTTCTCATCACAATGTTCCATGACCTTCGTCATCACAATGCTCAATACACTTGTCATCAAAATGCTCCCTGACACTTGTTGTCTGTATGCTCCTTGAACCCTGTCATGACAAGGCTCCATACCGTTTTCATCACAATGATCCATTCACTTTTCATCACAATGCTCCAAGACCCCTGTAATCACACTGCTCCATGCCTTTGTCATCACAAAGCTCCATGACACATGTCATCAGAATGCTCTATGGACTTCTCATCACAATGATCCATGCCCTTGCCATCACAATGCTCCATTACCCCTGTCATTACAATGCTACTTGAATCCTGCCATCACGATGTTCCATGGCCTTGTCATAACAAGGCTCCATGACCCTTCTCATCACAATGCTCCAAGACCCCTGTAATCACAATGCTCCATGCCCCTTTTCTTCAGTATGCTCCATGAGACTTGTCATCACAAGGCTCCATGAATTTCTCATCACAATGCTCTAGGACCTTGTCATCACAATGCTTCATGCCCTTGTCATGAAAATTCTCAATGGCCATTCGCATCATAATGCTGCAAGCCGTAGTCATCACAGTGCTCCATTATATTTGTAATCACAATCCTCTATTACATTTAGCATCACAATGCTCCCTGCCATTGTCATCGCAATGGACCATGACATATGTCATCACAGTGCTCCCTGACAGCTGTCTTCACAATACTCCATGACCTTCTCATCACAATGCTCCATGCCCTTGTCATTACAATGCACCATGCCCACTGTCATCACAATAATCTATGAAACTTGTCAGACCAATGTTTCATGCCCCTGTCATCACAATGCTCCATGCCCTAGTCATCACAATGCTCCATGACCCCTGTCATCACAATGCTCCGTGACTCCAGTCATCACAATGCTACATAACGTTTGCCATCACAATGGGCCATGCCCGCATCATCACAAGGCTCTGTGACATTTGTAACCACAATGCTCCATGAACTTTTCTTCACAATGCTCCATGACCATTGTCATCACTGTGCTCCATGCCTTTGGCAGAAAAATATTCCATGTCCCTTGTCATCACAATGTGCCACACGCTTTTCCTCCCAACGGTCCACAAATTTTCATTGCAATGCTCCATAAACCTTGTAATCACAATGCTCCATGCATTTCTCATCAAAATGCTCTCTCACAGGAGATATCACAGTGTTACATCACTAGTCGTCACAATACTCCCTCACACCTGTAATCACAATATTCCATGACCCCTGTCATATGAATGCTACATCCCCTTATAATCACAATGTTCCATGACCCCTGACATCACAATGTTCCATAACCCCTGTCATCAAAATGCTCCATGATCTTTTTCATCCCAAAGCTCCATGACCCCTGACATCACAATGTTTCATAACCCCTGTCTTCAAAATATTCCATTACACTTTTCATCAAATTCCTGCATAACCTTGTCACCAAAATTCTCCCTGCCCTTCTCATGACAATGCATCACAGCCTTCTCATCAAAATGCTCCATGACCTTTGTCATCACAAAGCTCCATGACCCTTGGCATCACAATGCTGCATGTCATTGTCACCACAAAGCTCCATGACACTTGCCATCACAATGCTCGATGCCCTTCTCATCACAATGCTCCATGTCCTTGTCATTACAAACCTCATTGACTCATGTATCACAGTGTTCCGTGCCCTTGTCATCACAATGTTCCATGCCCACTCTCATCACAATAATCCATGAAACATTTCAGACCAATGCTCCATGTCCTTCTCATCACAATGCTCCATTACACCTCTCATAACAATTCTCCATAACTCCTGACATCACAGTGTTCCACGGCCTTGTCATTCACAAATGTCCATGACACTAGTCATCTCAGTGCTCCAAGACCCCTGAAATCAAAATTCTCCATGCCATTGTCATCACAAATATCCATGACGCATATCATCAGAATGTTCCATGCCCTTGTCATCACAACGCTCCTTGCCCTTCTCATCACAATGCTCCAAGACCCTTGTAATCACAATATTCCATGCCCCTTTTGGTCTCAATGCTCCATGACACCTGTCAACACAATGCACCATGCCCATCATCATAATGCTTCAGTCTATTGTCATCAAAATGGAATCAAAATGCTCGATGACCTCTGTCATCACAATGCTCCAAACTCTTTTGATCACAATGTTCCATAACACTTATCGTCACAACACCCCATGACACTCATCATCACAATTATCCATGGTCTTCTCATCACTATGCTCCATAACCCTTGTCATCACAATGCTCTATACACTTGTCATCACAATGCTTCCTGACACTTGTCGTCAGTATGCTCATTGAACCCTATCATGACAAGGCTCCATACCCTTTTCATCACAATTCTCCAAGACCCCTGTAATCGCAGTGCTCCATGCACTTGTCATCACAAAGCTCCATGACGCATGCCATCAGAATACTCCATGGCCTCCTCACAATGCTCCATGCCCTTGTCATAACAATGTTCCAAGACTCCTGTAATCACAATGCTCCATGCCCCTTTTCATCAGAATGCTCCATGAGACTTGTCATCACAAGTCTCCTTGGTCTTCTATTCACAATGCTACATTTCCTTGTCATCACAATGTTCCATGAACCCTGTAATCACATTACTCCATGAATATTTTCAGCCCAATGCTCCATGACCTTCTAGTCACAATGCTCCATGACCAATATCATCACAATTCTCCATGACCACTGTCATCACAACCCTCCATGACCGCTGACAACACAGTGAAACGGGACTCTTGCCATCACAATGCTCAATTCCCTACTCATCACAATGCTCCTTGATCCCTGTCATAACTATACTCCATGAATATTTTAAGCCCAATGCTCCATGACGCTTGTCATCACAATGATCCATGACCCCTGGATTCACAATGCTCAGTGACGCATGTCACCAAAGTGCTCCATGATACCTGTCATCACAATGCTCCATGACTTTGTCAGCAAATTGCTACATGACTTTGTCATTAAAATGCTCTATGCGCTAGTCATCACAAAACTGCATTAACATTGTCATCACAATCCTCCATGAACCTTGGGATCACATTGCTTCATGCCCTTGTCATCACTATGCTCTATGCTCCTTGAAATCAAAATGATCCATGACCTCTGTCATCACAATGCTCCAAACACTTGTGATCACAATGTTCCATAACACTTGTCATCACAAAGCTCCATGATGCCTGTCATCACAATATTCCATGTCCTTTTCATCACAATGCTCCTTGATCTTTGTTATCACAATTCTCAATACACTTGTCATCACAATGCTCCCTGACTCTTGTCGTCAGAATGCTCCTTGAAACCTGTCACTAAAAGGCTCCATGCTTTTTTCATCACAATGTCCCATGCCATTTTCATCACAATGCTCCATGCCATTGTCATAAAAATACTCCACAATTTTGTCATCAGAATGCTCCATGACCCGTGTCATCACAATTCTCCATGCACTTGACAGCACAATGCTCCCTGACACTTGGCATCACAATGCTCCATGCCACTGTCATCAAAATGGGACATTACATATGTCATCACAATGCTCCCTGACACCTGTCTTCGCAATACAGCATGACATGGTCTTCACAATGCTCCATGCCCTTGTCATCACAATGTGCCATTCCAACTCTCATTGCAATAATCCATGAAACTTATTAGAAAAAGGTTCCATTCCCTTGTCATCACAATGCTCCATGGCCTTGTTATCAAAATGCTCCGTGACTCCAGTCATCACAATGCTTCATGACCTTTGTCATCAAAATGGTCCATGCCCTAGTCATCAACAGTCTCTGTGACCATTTTAACCTCAATGCTCCATGAAATTTTCATCACAATGTTCTTTAACCCTTGTCATCACAATACTCTATGCCTTTCTCAGCTCAATGCTCCATAACAGTTGTCATCACAATGCTCCATGCACTTGTCAGCACAATGCTTCAAGACACGTCATCACAATGCACCATGCGCTTGTCATCACAGTGCTGCACAATCATGTCATCACAATGCTCCATGCACTTCTCATCAATATGCTCTCTCACCACTGATATCACAATGTTACTTCACTATTTATCACAATACTCCCTCACCACTGTCAGCCCAATGTTCCATGACTCCTGTCATCACAGTGCTACATGCACTTATCATCACAATATTCGATGACCTATGACATCACAATGTTCCATAACCCCTCTCATCAAAATGCTCCATGACCCTTTTCATCAAAATGCTCCATATCCCCTGACATAACAATGATCCATAGCCCATTTCATTACAGCACTCCATGACGCTCAACATCTCAATTATTCATGGTCTTCTTATCACAATGCTCCACAGTCTTGTCATCACAATGCTCCATGCCCTGGTCATCACAATGCTCCATGTCCCTTGTCATCACAATTCTCCACGTCCTGGTCATCACAATGCTCCATGACAGTTCTCATCACAATGTTACATGTGTTTGTCATCACAATTCTCCATGCACATGTCATCGCAATGCCCCATGACCCTGTCATAGCAAGCTCCATGCCTTTGTCATCACAATGCTTCACGACATTTTCATCAAAATTCTCAATGGTTGTTGTCATCAAAATGCTCCATGACCCTTGTCATCACAATTCCCCAAGCCCTTGTCATCACAATGCTCCATTACCATTGTCATCACAATCCTCCAAAACACTTGGCATCACAATGCTCCATGCCATTGTCATCACAATGGAACATGAAATATGTGATCACAATGCTCCCTGACACCTGTCTTCCCAATACTCCATGACCTTGTCATCACAATGTGCCATGCTCAATGTCAAAATAATTATCCATGAATCTTGTTAAACCAATGTTCCATGCCCCTGTCATCACAATGATCCATGCACTTGTCATCACAATGCTCCATGACTCCAGTTCTCACAATGCTCCATGACTCCAGTTCTCACAATGTTCCATGACTCCAGTCATCACAAGGCTTCATGACCTTTGTCATCACAATGATGCATGCCCTCATCATCACAAGGCTCTGTGAACTTTGCCACCACAATGCTCCATGAACTTTTCATCACAATGCTCCGTGACCCTTGTTATCACAAGGTTCTGTCCCTTTTTCTACTCAATGCTCCATGAACCTTGTCATCACAATGTTCCATATGCTTGTCAGCGCAGTGCTCCATGACCCATGTCATCACAACACTCCATGACACCTGACAACACAATGATCCGGGACTCTTGTCATCACAATGCCCCATTACATAGTCATCACAATGCTCCATGACCCCTGTCATCACAATAATACTTGAATATATTCAGCCCAAACTCCATGACCCCTGTCATCAAAATGATCCATGCCCTAGTCATCCCAATGCTCCATGCTGTCTGTATTCACAATGCTCTGTGACAGTTGTCATCAAAGTGCTCCATGACACCTGTCATCACAATGCTCCATGCCTTTGTCAGCAAAATGCTACATGACCTTTTCATTACAATGCTCTATGCGCTTGTCATCAAAATACTCCATTACCATTTTCATCACAATCCTCGATGAACCTTGGGATCACATTGCTTCATGCCCTTGTCATCACAATGCTCCATGCTCCTTGAAATCAAAATGATCCATGACCTCTGTCATCGCAATGCTCCAAACCCTTGTGATCACAAAGTGCCATAACACTTGTCATCACAACGCTCCATGATGCCTGTCATCACAATACTCCATGCCCTTTTCATCACAATGTTCCATGACGTTTGTCATCACAATTCTCAATACACTTGTCATCACAATGCTCCCTGACTCTTGTCGTCAGAATGATCCTTGAACCCTGTCAAGAAAAGGCTCCATGCTGTTTGCATCACAATGCCCCATGCCATTTTCCTCACAATAATCCATGCCATTGTCATCAAAATACTCCACAAGCTTGTCATCCAAATGCTCCATGACCCGTGTCATCACAATTCTCCATGCACTTGCCTTCAAAATGCTCCCTGACCCTTGTCATCACAATGCTCCAAGCCATTGCCATCACAGTGCTCCATTACCTTTGTCATCAGAATCCTCCATGACACTTGGCATCACAATGCTCCATGCCATTGTCATCACAATGGGCCATTACATATGTCATCACAATGCTCCCTGACACCAGTCTTCACAATACTGCATGACCTAGTCTGCACAATGCTCCATGCCCTTTTCATCACAATGTGCCATTCCAACTGTCATTGCAATAATCCATGAAACTTATTAGACCAATGTTCCATGCCCTTGTCATCACAATGCTCCATGCCCTTGTTATCACAATGCTCCGTGACTCCAGTCATCACAATGCTTCATGACCTTTGTCATCAAAATGGTCCATGACCTCGTCTTCAACAGTCTCTGTGATCTTTTTAACCTCAATGCTCCATGAAATTTTCATCACAATGCTCTTTGATCATTGTCATCACAATATTCTATGCCTTTCTCAGCACAATGCTCCATGCGCTTGTCATCACAGTGCTCCACAATCTTGTCATCACAATGCTCCAATAACATTGTCATCACAATTCTCCATGCACTTCTCATCAATATGCTCTCCCACCACTGATATCACAATGTTACATCACTATTCATTACAATACTCCCTCACCCTTGTCATCACAGTGTTCCATGACTCCTGTCATCACCATGCTACATGCACTTATCATCACAATGTTCGATGACCTATGACATCACCATGTTCCATAACCACTGTCATCAAAATGCTCCATGACCCTTTTCATGAAAATGCTCCATGTCCCCTGACATCACAATCTTCCATAGCCCTTGTCATCACAATGCTCCATGTCCCTTGTCATCAAAATTCTCCACGTACTTGCCATCACAATGCTCCATGACAGTTCTCATCACAATGTTACATGCTTTTGTCATCACAATTCTCCATGCACATGACATCGCAATGCCCCATGACCCCTGTAATAGCAAGCTCCATGCCTCCGTCATCACAATGCTTCACGACCTTTTCATCAAAATTCTCAATGGCCATTGTCATCAAAATGCTCCATGCCCCTTGTCATCTCAATGCTCCATTCCGTTTGTCATGATAATCCTCCAAAACTCTTGGCATCACAATGCTCCATGCCATTGTCATCACAATGGAACATGAAATATGTCATCACAATGCTCCCTGACACCTGTCTTCACAATACACCATGACCTTTTCATCACCATGTGCATTGCACACTGTCAACACTATTATCCATGAAACTTGTCAGAGCAATGCTACATGCCCCTGTCATCACAATGCTCCATGCCCTTGTCATCACAGTGCTCCATGACCCCTGTCATCACAATGCTCCGTGACTCCAGGCACAACAATGCTTCATAATATTTGTCATCACAATGGTCCATGCCCACGTTATCCCAAGGCTCTGTGACCTTTGTAACCACAATGCTCCATGAACTATTCATCACAATGCTCCGTGACACTTTTCATCACAATGCTCCATGCCTTTGTCAGAAAAATGCGCCATGACCCTTGTCATCACAATGTTCCATGCACTTTTCATCACAACGGTCCACAAATTTTTCATCGCAATGCTCCATAAACCTTGAAATCACAATGCTCCTTTCCCTTCTCATCACAATGCTCCATTACACCTATCATAACAATGATCCATAACCCCTGCCATCACAATGTAACACTACCTTGTCATCACAAGGCTCCAAGACACTTGTCATCAAAAAGCTCCAAGACCCCTGTAATCACAATGCTCCATGCCCCATTTCATCAGTATGCTCCATGAGATTTGTCATCACAAGGCTCCATGGTTTTCTCATCACAATGCTCCAGAACGTTGTCATCACAATGCTTCCCGACCTTGCCATGAATATTCTCAATGGCCCTTGTCATCTTAATGCTCCAAGCCCTAGTCATCACAATGCTCCATTATATTTGTCATCACAATCCTCCATTACATTTGGCCTCACAATGCTCCCTGCCATTGTCATCGCAATGGACCATGACATATGTCATCTCAATGCTCCCTGAAACCTATCTTCACAATACTCCATGACCTTCTCATCACAATGCTCCATGCCCTTGTCATCACAATGCTCCATGACACCTGTCATCCCAATGTTCCGTTACTCCAGGCATCAAAATGCTTCATAACTTTTGTCATCACAGTGGTCGATGCCCGCGTCATCACAAGGATTGTGACCATTGTAATGACAATGCTCCATGATCTTTTCATCACAATGCTCCGTGACCCTTATCATCACAATGCTACATGCCTTTGTAAGAAAAATGCTCCTTGACCCCTGTCATGACACTTGTCATCACAATTCTGCATGCACATGTCAGCACCATGCTCCCTGACCCTTGTCATCACAATGCTCCAAGCCATTGTCATCACAATGCTCCATTACCTTTGTCATCAGAATCCTCCATGACACCTGTCTTCACAATACTGCATGACCTGGTCATCACAATGCTCCATACCATTGTCATCACAATACACCATTCCAACTGCCATCACAATAATCCATGAAACTTATTAGACCAATGCTCCATGCCCTTGTCATCACAATGCTCCATGCCCTTGTTATCACAATGCTCCATGAGCACTGCCTTCACAATGCTCCGTGACTCCAGTCATCACAATGCTTCATGACCTTTGTCATCACAATGGTCCATGCACTCGTCATCAACAGTCTCTGTGACCTTTTTAACCACAATGCTCCATGAACTTTTCATCACAATGCTCTTTGACCCTTGTCATCACTATGCTCTATGCCTTTTTCAGCACAATGCTCCATGACACTTGTCATCACAATGCTCCATGCGCTTGTCAGAACAATGCTCCACGACACATGTCATCACAATGCACCATTCGCTTGTCATCAGAGTGCTCCACAATCTTGTCATCACAATGCTCCATAAACCTTGTCATCACAATGCTCCATGCACTTCTCATCAAAATGCTCTCTCACCATTGATATCACAATGTTACATAACTATTCGTCACAATACTCCCTCACCCCTGGCATCACAATGTTCCATAACTACTGTCAGCAACATGCTACATGCATTATCATCACAATATTCGATGACCCATGACAACACAATGTTCCATCACCCCTGTCATCAAAACGCTAAATGATCCTTTTCATCAAATTGCTCCTTGACCCTGTCATCAAAATGCTCCCTGCCCTTCTCATCACTATGCACAACACACTTGTCATCAAAATGCTCCATGACCTTTGTCATCACAATGATCCATGACGCTTGGGATCACAGTGCTCCATGTCATTGTCATCACGATGCTCCATGAACGCTCTGATCACATTGCTCCGTGACACCTGTCATCACAATGCTCTGTGACTCCAGTCATCACAATGCTTCATAACATTTGTCATCACAGTGGTCCATGCCTGCGCCATCACAAGGCTCTGTGACCTTTGTAACCACAATGCTCTATGAAATGTCCATCACAATGCTCCGTGACCCTTGTCATCACAATGCTCCACTCCTTTGTCAGAAAAATCCTCCATGACCCTTGTCATCACAAAGTGCCACGCGCTTTTTATCACAACGGTCCACAAATTTGTCATGGCAATGCTCCATAAAGCTTGTAATCAAAATGCTCCATGGCCTTCTCATCACAATGCTCCATTACACCTGTCATAAGAATGCTCCATGACCCCTGCCATCACATTGTTCCATGGCCTTTTCATCACAAGGCTCCATGACACATGTCATCACAATGCTCCAACAGCCCTGTAATCACAATGCTCCGTGCCCTTGTCATCACAAAACTCCATGACACATGTCATCATAATGTTCCATGGACTTCTCATCAAAATGCTCCATGCCCTTGTCATCACAGTGCTCCCAGATCACTGTAATCACAATGCTCCATGCCCCTTTTCATCTCAATGCTCCATGAACCCAGTCATCACAATGCATCATGCCCATCATCATAATGCTTCCGGCTACTGTCACCACAATGAAATCAGAATTCTCCATGACCTCTGTCATCACAATGCTTCATGAACCCTGGCATCACAATACTCCATGAATATTTTCATCCCAATGCTCCTTAACCCTGTCATCACAATGCATCATGCCCATCATCATAATGCTTCTGGCTACTGTCACCATAATGAAATCAAAATTCTCCATGAACTCGGTCATCACAATGCTTCATGACCTCTGTCATCACAATATTCCATTACCATTGTCATCACAATCCACCATGAATCTTGGGATCACATTGTTTCATGCCCTAGTCATCACAATGCTCCATACTCCTTGAAATCAAAATGATCCATGACCTCTGTCATCACAATGCTCCAAACTCTTGTAATCACAAAGTTCCATAACACTTGTCATCACAAAGCTCCATGATGCCTGTCATCACAATACTCCATGCCCTTTTCATCACAATGCTCCATGAAGTTTGTCATCACAATTCTGAATACACCTGTCATCACAATGCTCCCTGACACTTGTCTTCTGAATGCTCCTTGAACCCTGTCACGAAAAGGCTCCAAGCCTTTTTCATCACAATGCCCCATGCAGTTTTCATCACAATGCTCCATGCCATTGTCATCAAAATACACCACAAGCTTGTCATCAGAATGCTCCGTGACCCTTATCATCACAATTCTCCATGCACTTTTCAGCACAATGCTCCCTGTCCCTTGTCATCACAATGGCCCAAGCCATTGTCATCACAATGCTCCATTGCCTTTGTCATCAGAATCCTCCATGACACTTGGCATCACAATGCTCCATGCCCTTGTCATCACAGTGGGTCATTCCAACTGTCATCGCAATAATCCATGAAATTTATTAGACCAATGCTCCATGCCCTTTGCATCACAATGTGCCATTCCAACTGTCATCGCACTAATCCATGAAACTTAATAGACCAATTCTCCATGCCCTTGTCATCACAATGCTCCATGCCCTTGTTATCACAATGCTCCATGAGCCCGGTCATCACAGTGCTCCGTGACTCCAGTCATCACAATGCTTCATGACCTTTGTCATCAAATTGGTGCATGCCCTCGTCATCAACATTCTCTGTGACCTTTTTATCCACAGTGCTCCATGAACTTTTCATCATAATGCTCTTTGATCCTTTTCATCACAATGCTCTATGCCTTTCTCAGCACAATGCTCCATGACACTTGTCATCACAATGCTCCATGCGCTTGTCAAAACAATGATCCACGACACATGTCATCACAATGCACCATGTACATGTCATCACTGTGCTCCACAATCTTGTCATCACAATGCTCCATAAACCTTGTCATCACAATGCTCCATGCACTTCTCATCAATATGCTCTCTCACCACTGATATCACAATGTTCCATCACTATTCATCACAATAATCCTTCATCCCTGTAATCACAATGTTCCATGACTCCTGTCATCACAGTGCTACATGCACTTATCATCACAATGTTCGATGACCTATGACATCACAATGTTCCATAAGCCATGCCATCAAAATGTTCCTTGACCATTTTCATCCAAAGGCTCCATGTCACCTGACATCACAATGCTCCATACCCCTTGTCATTACAGTGCTCCATGATGCTTGTCATCACAATTATCCATGGTCTTCTCATCACAGTGCTCCACGGTGTTGCCATCACAATACTCCATGCCCTGTTCATCACAATGCTCCATGTTCCCTGTCATCACAATTCTCCACGTCCTTGGCATCACTATGTTCCATGACACTTCTCATCAGAGTGTTAAATGCTTTGTCAGCACAATACTCCACAAGCTTGTCATCAGCATGCTCCATGCCCCTTGTCATCACAATTCTCCACGTGCTTGTCATCACAATGCTCCATGACAGTTCTCATCAAAATGTTACATGCTTTTGTCATTACAATTCTCCATGCGCATGTCATCGCAATGCCCCATGTCCCCTGTCATAGCAAGCTCCATGCCTTTGTCATCACAATGCTTCACGACCTTTTCATCAAAATTCTCAATGGCCATTGTCATTACAATGCTCCACTACCCTTGTCATCACAATGCTCTATGCCCTTGTAATCACAAAGCTCAATGACGCATGCCATCAGAATTCTACTTGGTCTTCTCCTCACAATGATCCATGCCCTTGTCATCACAATGTTCCAAGACCCCTGTATTCTCAATGCTTCATGCCCCTTTTCATCAGTATGCTCCATGAGACTTGTCATCACAAGGCTCCATGGATTTTTGATCACAATGACCAGGACTTTGTCATCACAATGCTTCACGACCATGTCATGAAAATTTTCAATGGCCCTTGTCATCATAATGCTCCAAGCCCCAGTCATCACAATGCTCCATTATATTTGTCATCACAATCCTCCATTACATTTGGAATCAAAATTATCCATGCCATTGTCATCGCAATGGACCATGACATATATCATCACAATGCTCCCTGACACCTGTCGTCACAATACTCCATGACCTTCCATCACAATGCTCCATGCCGTTGTCATCACAATGCACCTTGCACACTGTCATCACAGTAATCTATGAAACTTGTCAGACCAATGCTCCATGCCCCTGTCATCACAATGCTCCATGCCCTTGCCATCACAATGCTCCATGAACCCTGTCATCACAATGCTCCGTGACTCCAATCATCACAATGCTTCATAACGTTTTTCATCACAATGGTCCATGCCCGCATCATCACAAGGCTCTGTGACCATTGTAACCACAATGCTCTATGAACATTTCATCAAAATTCTCTGTTACCCTTGTCATCACAATTATCCATGTCTTTGTCAGAACAATGCTCCATGACCATTGTCATCACAATGTGCAACGCACATTTCATCACAATGGTCCACAACCTTGTCATTGCAGTGCTCCATAAACCTTGTAATCACAATGGTCCATGCACTCCTCATCAAAATGCTCTCTTAACAGAGATATCACAATGTTCCATCACTAGTCATTACAATACTCCCTCACCCGTGTAATCACAATGTTCCATGACCCTGTCATCACAATGCTACATCCCCTTATCATCACAATGTTCCATGACCCCTGACATAACTCTATTCCATAACCCCTGTCATCAAAATGCTCCATGACCCTTTTCATCCCAAACCTCCATGACCCCTGACGTCACAATGTTCTATAACCCCTGCCATCAAAAGTTTCCATTACAGTTTTTATCAAATTGCTGCATGACTCGGTCATCAAAATGCTCCCTGCCCTTCTCATCACAATGCACCATGCCCTTGTCATCAAAATGCTCCATGAGTTGTCATCACAAAGCTCCATGACCCTTGGCATCACAATGCTCCATGTCATTGTCCTCACAATGCTCCATGAACACTCTCATCACATTGCTCCATGCCCTTGTCATCACAAAGCTGCATAACACTTGTCATCACAATGCTCGATGCCCTTCTCATCACAATGCTCCATGTCCTTTTCATTACAATCCTGCATGACCAATGTATCATAGTGTTCTGTACCTTGTCATCACAATGCTCCATGCCCACTCTCATCACAATAATCCATGAAACATTTCAGACCAATGTTCCATGTGCTTCTCATCACAATGCTCCTTTACCTCTGTCATAACAATGCACCATGACCCCTGCCATCACAATTCTCCACAGCCTAGTCATCACAAGGTTCCATGACACTTGTCATCACAATGCTGAAGAGCCCTGTAATCACAGTGCTCCATGCCCTTGTCATCACAAATATCCATGACGCATGTCATCAGAATGTTCCATGGCTTTCCCATGACAATGCTCCATGCCCTTGTCATCAGAATGCTCCAAGACCCCTGTAAACACAATGCTCCATGCCACTTTTTATCTCAATGCTCCATGAACCCTGTCATCACAATGCACCATGCCCATCATCATAATGCTTCATGCTATTGTCATCACAATGAAATCAAAATGCTCCATGACCTCTGTCATAACAATGCTCCAAACCCTTGTGATCACAATATTCCATAACACTTGCCATAACAATGCCCCATGACGGTCGTCATCACCGTTATCCATGGTCTTCTCATCACAATGCTCCATGAACTTTGTCATCATAATTCTCAATACATTTGTCATCAAAATGTTCCCTGACACTTGTTGTCTGTATGCTCCTTGAACCCTGTCATGACAAGTCTCCATTCCTTTTTCATCAAAATGATCCATGCCCTTTTCATCACAATGTTCCAAGACCCCTGTAATTACAATGCCCCATGCCCTTGTCATCACAAAGCTCAGTGACACATGTCATCAGAATGCTCCTTGGCCTTCTCCTCACAATGATGCATGCCCTTGTCCTCACAATGTGCCAAGACCCCTGTAATCACAATGCTCCATGCCCCTTTTCATCACTATGCTCCATGATAATTATCATCACAAGGCTCCATGATTTTCTCATCACAAGGTTCCTGGACCTTGTCATCACAATGCTTCACGACCTTGTCATGAAAATTCTCAATGTCCCTTGTCATCATAATGCTACAAGCCTTAGTCATCACAATGCTCCATTATATTTGTCATCACAATCCTCCATTAAATTTGGCATCACAATACTCCCTGCCATTGTCATTGCAATGGACCATGACATATGTCATCACAATGCTCCCTGACACCTGTCTTCTCCATACTCCATGACCTTCTGTTCACAATGATCCATGCGCTTGTCATAACAATGCTCCATGACTTGTCATCACAAAGCTCCATGACCCATGACCCATGTATCACACTGTTCTGTGCCCTCATCATCACAATGCTCCATGCGACCCTCTTCACAATAATCCATGAAATATTTCAGAGCAATGCTCCATGCCCTTCTCATCAAAATGCTCCATTACCCCTGTCATAACAATGCTCCATGAACCCTGCCATCACAATGTTACACGGCCTTGTCATCACAAGGCTCCATGACTCATGTCATCACAATGATCAAGACCACTGTAATCGCAATGCTCCATGCCCTTGTCATCACAAACCTCCATGACGCATGTCATCAGAATGTTTCATGGCCTTCACATCACAATGATCCATGCCCTTGTCATCACAATACACCAAGACCCCTGTAATCACAATATGTCATGCCCCTTTTCATCTCAATGCTCCATGAACCCTGTCATCACAATGCATCATGCCCCATATCATAATGCTTCATGCTATTGTCATCACAATGAAATCAAAATGCTCCATGACCTCTGTCATCATACTGCTCCGAACCCTTGTGATCACAATGTTCCATAACACTTATCATCACAACACCCCATGATGCTCATCATCACCATTATCCATGGTCTTCTCATCACAATGCTCCATGACCTTTGTCATCACAATGCACAATACACTTGTCATCACAATGCTCCCTGACACTAGTCGTCAGTATGCTCCTTGAACCCTGTCATGACAAGGCTCCATGCCTTTTTCATCACAATGATCCATGCCCTTGACATCACAATGCTCCAAAACCGCTGTAATCACAATGCTCCATGCCCCTTTTCAACCAAATTCTCCATGAGATTTCTCATGAAAAGTATCCATGGTCTTCTCATCACAATGCTCCAGGACCTTGTCATCACCATGCTTCATTCCCTTGTCCTAGCAATGCTCCATGACCACTCTCACCTCAATACTCCATGAATATTTTCAGCCAAATGCTCCATGACCTTATCATCACAATGCTCCATGACCAATATCATCACTATTCTCCATGACCACAGTCATCACAACAGTCCCTGACACCTGACAACACAATGATCAGGGACTCTTGTCATCCCAAATCTCCATTCCGTTGACATCATAATGCTCCATGACCCCTGTCTTCACAATACTCCATGAACATTTTCAGCCCAATGCTCCATGACACCAGCCATCTCAATGTTCAACGGCCTTGTCATCACAAGGCTACATGACACTTTTCATCACAATGCTTAAGACACCTGTAATCACATTGCTCCATGCCCTTGTAAGCCCAATGCTCCATGACTGCTGTATTCACAATGCTACATGAGCTTGTCATCACAGTGCTCCGTGACACCTGTCATCACAATGTTCCATGCCTTCGTCAGCAAAATGCTATATGACCTTGTCATTATAATGCTCTATGTGCTTGTCATCACAATACTCCATTACCATTGTCATCACAATCCTCCATGAACCTTGGAATCACATGGTTTCATGCCCTTGTCATCACAATGCTCCATGCTCCTTGAAATCAAAATGATCCATCACCTCTGTCATCACAATGCTCCAATCCCTTGTGATCACAATGTTCCATGGCCTTTGTCATCACAATTCTCAATACACTTGTCATCACAATGCTCCCTGACACTTGTCGTCAGAATGCTCCTTGAACCCTGTCACAAAAAGGCTCCATGCCTTTTTCATCACAATGCACCGTGCAGTTTTCATCACAAAGCTCCATGCCATTGTCATCAAAATACTCCACAAGCATTTCATCAGAATGTTCCATGACCCTTGTCATCAAAAATCTCCATGCACATGTCAGCACAATGCTCCCTGACACTTCTCATCACAATGCTCCAAGCCATTATCATGACAATGCTACATTACCTTTGTCATCAGAATCCTGCATGACACTTGGCATCACAATGCTCCATGCCATTGTCATCACAATGGGCCATTACATATGTCATCACAATGCTCCCTGACAACTCTCTTCACAATACTGCATGACCTGGTCATCACAATGCTCCATGCCCTTGTCATCACAATGCGTCATTCAAACTGTCATCGCAGTAATCCAAGAAACTTATTAGACAATGTTCCATGCCCTTGTTATCACAATGCTCCATGACCCTGTCATCACAATGCTACGTGACTCCAGTCATCACAATGCTTCATGACCTTTGTCATCACAATGGTCCATGTCCTCGTCATCAACAGTCTCTGTGACCTTTTTAACCACAATGCTCCATGAACTTTTCATCACAATGCTCTTTGACCCTTGTCATCACAATGCTCTATGCCTTTCTCAGCCCAATAATCCAAGACCCTTGTCATCACAATGCTCCAGGCGCTTGTCAGCACAATGCTCCATGACACATGTAATCACAATGCACCATGCGCTTGTCATCACAGTGTTCCACAATCTTGTCATCACAATGCTCCATAAAACGTGTCATCACAATTCTCCATGCACTTCTCATCAAAATTCTCTGTCACCACTGATATCACAATGCTACATCAATATTTGTCACAATTCTCCCTCAACCCTGTCATCACAATATTCCATGACCCCTGTCATCACAATGCTACATGCCCATATCATCACAAATTTCGATGACCACTGACATCACAATGTTCCATAACACCTGCCATCAAAATGCTCCATGACCCTTTTCATCAAAAAGCTCCATGACCCGTGACATCACAATGTTCCATAACACCTGTCATCAAATTGTTCCATGACACATTTCATCAAATTGCTCCATGAACCTGTCATCACAATGCTCCCTGCCCTTCTCATCACAATGCTCAACGACCTGGCAATCAAAATGCTCCATGACCTTTGTCATCACAAAGATCCATGACCCTTGTCATCACAGTGGTCTATATCATTGTCATCACAGTGCTCCATGAACACTCTCATCACATTGCTCCATGCCTTTGTCATCACAAAGCTCCAAGATACATGTCATCAGAATGCTACACGGCCTTCCCATCACAGTGCTCCATTACACCTCTCATAAGAATGCTCAATGACCCCTGTCATCACAATGTTCCATGGCCTTGTCATCACAAGGACCCATGACACTTCTCATCACAATGCTCCAAGACCCATGTTATCACAATGCTCCATGCCCTTTTTCAACTAAATGATCCATGAACCCAGTCATCACAATGTTCCAAACCCTTGTGATCACAATATTCCATAACTCCTGTCATCAAAATGCCGCATGATGATAGTCATCACAGTTATCCATTTTCTTCTCATCACAATGCTCCATGATCTTTGTCATCACAGTGCTCAATACACTTGTCATCAAAATGCTCCCTGACACTTGTTGTATGTATGCTCCTTGAACCCTGTAATGACAAGACTCCATTCCTTTTTCATCACAATGATCCATGCGTTTTTCATCACAATGCTCTAAGACCCTTGTAATCATAATTCTCCATGCCCTTGTCATCACAAAGCTCAATGAAGCATATCATTAGAAAGCTGCTTGGCCTTCTCCTCACAATTTTCCATGCCCTTGTCATCACAATGTTCCAAGACCCCTGTAATCACAATGCTCCCTGCCCCTTCTCATCAGTATGCTCCATGAGATTTGTCATCACAAGGCTCCATGGTTTTCTCATGACAATGCTCCAGGACCTTGTCATCACAATGCTTCACGACATTGTCATGAAAATTATCAATGGCCCTTGTCATCATAATGCTTCAAGCCCCAGTCATCACAATGCTCCATTATATTTGTCATGACAATCCTCCATTACATTTGGCATCACAATGTTCCCTGTCATTGACTTCGCAATGGACCATGACATATGTCATCACAATGCTCCCTGACACTTTTCTTCAAATACTCCATGACCTTCTCATCACAATGCTCCATGCCCTTGTCATCACAATGCTCCATGACCTTGTCATCACAATGCTCCATGACCTTGTCATCACAATGCTCCATGCCCTTGTTATCACAATGCTCCATGACCCCTGTCATCACAATGATCCGTGACTCTAGTCATCACAATGCTTCATGACCTTTGTCATCACAGTGGTCCATGCCCTAGTCATCAACAGTCTCTGTGACGTTTTTAACCACAATGCTCCATGAAATTTTCATCACAATGCTCTTTGACACTTGTCATCACAATTCTCTATGCCTTTCTCAGCACAATGCTCCATGACCCTTGACATCACAATGCTCCATGCGCTTGTCAGCACAATGCTCCATGACACATGTCATCACAATGCGCCATGTGCTTGTCATCACAGTGCTCCACAATCTTGTCATCACAATGCTCCATACAACTTGTCATCACAATGCTCAATGCACTTCTCATCAAAATGCTCTCTCACCACTCATATCACAATGTTACATCACTATTCATCACAATACTCCCTCACCAATGTCGTCACAATGTTCCGTGACTCCTGTCATCACAATGGTACATGCACTTATCATCACAGTGTTCGATGACCCCTGACATCACAATGTTCCATAACCACTGTCATCAAAATGCTCCAAAACCCTTTTCATCAAAATGCTCCATGACCCCTGATATCACAATGTTCCATAACCCCTGTCATCAAAATGTTCCATGACAATTTTCATCAAATTGCTCCATGACCTTGTCATCACAATGCTCCCTGCCCTTTTCATGACAATGCACAACGCCTTTGTCAACAAAATGCTCCATGACTTTTGTCATCACAAAGAACCTTGACCCTTGGCCTCACAATGCTCCATGTCATTGTCATCACAATGCTCCATGAATGCTCTCATCACATTGCTCAATGCCCTTGTCATCACAAAGCTCCATGACACATGTCATCAGAATGCTCCATGGCCTTCTCAACACAGTGCTCCATTACACCTGTCATAAGAATGCTCCATGACACCTGCCATTACGATGTTCCATGGACTTGTCATCACAAGGCCGCATGACCCTTCTCATCACAATGCTCCAAAACCCATGTTATCAAAATGTTCCATGCCCCTTTTCATCTAAATGATCCATGAACCCTGTCATCACAATGTTGCAAACCCTTGTGATCACAATATTCCATAACTCTTGTCATCAAAATGCCCCATGACGATCGTCATCACAATTATCCATGGTCATCACATCACAATGCTCCATGACCTTTGTCATCACAGTGCTCAATACACTTGTCATCAAAATGCTCCGTGACACTTGCTGTCTGTATGCTCCTTGAACCCTGTAATGACAAGAATCCATGCCTTTTTCATCACAAAGATCCATGCCTTTTTCATCACAATGCTCTAAGACCACTGTAATCATAATTCGCCATGCCCTTGTCATCACAAAGCTCAATGACACATATCATTAGAATGCTCCTTGGTCTTCACCTCACAATGCTCCATGCCCTTGTCATCCCAATGCTTCATGACCCCTGGATTCACAATGCTCTGTGACGCTTGTCATCACCGTGCTCCATGACACCTGTCATCACAAAGCTCCATGCCTTTGTCAGCAAAATGCTACATGACCTTTTCATTACAATGCTCTATGCGCTTGTCATCACAATACTCCAATACTATTTTCATCACAATCCTCCATGAACCATGGGATCACATTGCTTCATGCCCTTGTCATCACAATGCTCCATGCTCCTTGAAATCAAAATGATCCATGACATCTCTCATCATAATTCTCCAAACTCTTGTGATCACAGTATTCCATAACACTTGTCTTCACAATGCTCCTTGCTGCCTGTCATCACAATACTCCATGCCCTTGTCATCACAATGCTCCATGACCTTTGTCATCACAATGCTCCAAACCATTGTGATCACAATGCTCTATTTCCATTGTCATCAGAATCCTCGATGACACTTTGCATCACAATGCTCCATGCCATTGTTGTCATCCTGACATTACATATGTCATCACAATGCTCCCTGACACTTGTCGTCAAAATGCTCATTGAACCCTGTCACGAAAATGCTCCATGGCTTTTTCAACACAATGCCCCATGACTTTTTCATCACAATGCCCCATGCCATTTTCATCACAATGCCCCATGCCATTGTCATCAAAACACACCACAAGCTTGTCATCAGAATGCTCCATGACCCTTGTCATCACAATTCCTCATGCACTTGTCAGCACAATGCTCCCTGACCCTTGTCATCACAATGCTCCAATCCATTGTCTTCACAATGCTCCATTACCATTTTCATCAGAATCCTCCATTAAACTTGGCATCACAATGCTCCATGCCATTGTTGTCATCGGGCCATTACATATGTCATCACAATGCTCCCTGACAACTGCCTTCACAATAATGCATGACCTGGTCATCACAATGATCCATACCCTTGTGATCACAATGCGCCTTTCCAAATATCATCGCTATAATCCATGAAATTATTAGACCAATGCTCCATGCACTTTTAATCTCAGTGCTCCATGCCCTTGTTATCACAATGCTTCATGAACCCTGTCATCACAATGCTCCGTGACTGCAGTCATCACAATGCTTCATGACCTTTGTCATCACAATGGTCCATGCCCTCGTCATCAACAGCCTCTGTGTCCTTTTTAACCACAGTGCTCCATGAAATTTTCATCACAGTGCTCTTTGACCCTTGTCATCACAATGCTCTATGAATTTATCAGCACAATGCTCCATGCCTTTGTCAGAAAAATGCTCCATGACCCTTGTCATCACAGTGTGAAACACGCTTTTCATTACAACGGGCCACAAACTTGTCATCACAGTGCTCCATAAACCTTGTAATCACAATGATTCATGCCCTTTTCATCACAATGCTCCATTACACGTGTAATAACAATGCTCCATGACCCCTGCCATCAAAATGCTCCATGGCCTTGTCAACACATGGCTCCATGACACTTCTCATCACAATGCTCCAAACCCTTGTGATCACAGTGTTCCATAACACTTGTCATCACAACGCTCCATGATGCCTGTCATCAAAGTACTCCATGCTCTTTTCATCACAATGCTCCATGACCATTGTCATCACAATTCTCAATACACTTGTCATCACAATGCTCCCTGACACTTGTCATCAGAATGCTCCTTGAAACCTGTCAGGAAAAGGCTCCATGCCTTTTTCATCACAATGCCCCATGCCGTTTTCTTCACAATGCTCCATGCCATTGTCATCAAAATACTCCACAAGCTTGTCTTCAGAATGCTCCATGACCCTTGTCACCACAATTCTCCATGCACTTATCAGCACAATGCTCCCTGACCCTTGTCACCACAATGCTCCAAGCTATTGTCATCAAAATGCTCCATTACCTTTGTCATCAGATTCCTCCATGACACTTGGCATCACAATGCTCCATGCCATTGTCATCACAATGGGCCATTACATATGTCATCACAATGCTCCGTGACACCTGTCTTCACAATACTGCATGACCTGGTCATCACAATGCTCCATGACCTTGTCATCACAATGCGCCATTCCAACTGTCATTGCAATAATCCATGAAACATATTAGACCAATGTTCCATGCCCTTGTCATCACAATGCTCCATGCCCTTGTTATCACAATGCTCCATGACCCCTGTCATCACAATGCTCCGTGACTCCAGTCATCACAATGCTTCACGATGTTTGCATCACAATGTTCCATGCCCTCGTTATCAACAGTGTCTGTGACCATTTTAAACACAATGCTCCATGAACATTTCATCACAATGCTCTTTGACCCTTGTTATCACAATGCACTATGCCTTTCTCAGCACAATGCTCCATAACCCTTGTCATCACAATGCTCCGTGCGCATGTCAGCACAATGCTCCATGACACATGTCATCACAATGCACCATGCGCTTGTCATCACAGTGCTCCACAATCTTGTCATCACAATGCTCCATAAAATTTGACATCACGTTGCTCCATGCACTTCTCATCAAAATGCTCTCTCACCACTGATATCACAATGCTACATGCATATATCATTACAATGTTCGATGACCCCTGACATCACAATGTTCCATAACAGCTGTCATCAAAATGTTCCATGACACTTTTCATCAAATTGCTCCATGACCCTGTAATCACAATGGTCCCTGCCCTTCTCATCAAAATGCACAACACCCTTGCCATCAGAATGCTCCATGACCTTTGTCATCAGAAAGTTCCATGACCCTGGCCTCACAGATCTCCATGTCATTGTCATCACAATGCTCCATGAACACTCTCATCACATTGTTCCATGCCCTTGTCTTCACAAAGCTCCATGACACATGTCATCAGAATGCCTCATGGACTTCTCATCACAAGGCTCCATGACCCTTCTCATCACAATGCTCCATGCCCCTTTTAATCTCAATGATCCATGAACCGTGTCATCACTATGCACCATGCCCATCATCATAATGCTTCATGCTATTGTCATCACAATGAAATTAAAATGCTCCATGACCTCTGTCATAACAATGCTCCAAACCCTTGTGATCACAATATAGTATAACACTTGTCATCACAATGTCCCTTGACGCTCGTCATCACAGTTATCCATGGTCTTCTCATGACAATGCTCCATGTCCTTTGTCATCACAATGCTCAATACACTTGTCATCAAAATGCTCCCTGACACTTTTTGTCTGTATGCTCCTTAAACCATCTCTTGACAAGGCTCCATGCATTTTTCATCACAATGATCCATGCCCTTTTCATCACAATGCTCCAAGACACATGTAATCACAATGCTCCATGCTCTTGTCATCACAAAGCTCAATGATGCTTGCCATTAGTATGCTCCTTGGTCTTCTCCTCACAATGCTCCATGCCCTTGTCATCACAATGTTGCAAGAGCCCTGTAATCACAGTGCTCCATGCCACTTTTCATCATTATGCTCCATGAGACTTGTCATCTCAAGGCTCCATGGTTTTCTAATCACAGTGCTCCAGGACCTTGTCATCACAATGCTTCACGACATTGTCATGAAAATTTTCAATGGCCCTTGTCATCATAATGCTCCAAGCCCTAGTCATCACAATGTTCCACTATATTTTTCATCACAATCCTCCATTACATTTGGCATCACAATTCTCCATGCCATTGTCATCACAATGGACCATGACATATGTCATCACAATGCTCCCTGACACCTGTCTTCACAGTATTCGATGAACTTCTCATCACAATGCTCCATGCCCTTGTCATCAAAGTGCTCCATGACCCCTGTCATCACAATTCTCCATGAACATTTTCAGCCCAATGCTCCATGACCTTCTCATCACAATGCTCCATGACCAATATGATCACAATGCTCCATGACCACTGTCATCACAACACTCCATGACACCTGACAATACAATAATCCTGGACTCTTGTCATCAAAATGCCCGATTACCTAGTCATCACAATGCTCCATGACCCCTGTCATCACAATATTCCATGGACATTTTCAGCCCAATGCTCCATGACCCTTGTCCTCACAATGATCCATGCCCTAGTCATCCCAATGCTCCATGAGCCCTCTATTCACAATGGTTTGTGACGCTTGTCATCACAGTGCTCCATGACACCTGTCAACACAATGCTCCATGCCTTTGTCATGAAAATGCTACATGACCTTGTCATTACAGTGCTCTATGTGCTTGTCATCACAATACTCCATTACCATTGTCATTACAATCCTCCATGAACCTTGGGATCACATTGCTTCATGCCCTTGTCATCACAATGCTCCATGCTCCTTGAAATCAAAATGATCCATGATCTCTGTCATCACAATGCTCCAAAATCTTGCGATCACAATGTTCCATAACACTTGTCATAACAACGCTCCATGATGCCTGTCATCACAATACTCCATGCCCTTTTCATCAGAATGCTCCATGACCTTTGTCATAACAATTCTCAATACACTTGTCATCACAATGCTCCCTGACACTTGTTGTCAGTATGCTCCTTGAACCCTGTCACGAAAAGTCTTCATGCCTTTTTCATCACAATGCCCCATGCGGTTTTCATCACAAGGCTCTCTGCCATTGTCATCAAAATACTCCACAAGGTTGTCATCAGAATGCTCCATGACCCTTGTCATCACAATTTTCCATGCACTTGCCAGCACAATGCTCCCTGACCCTTGTCATCACAATGCTCCAAGCCATTGTCATCACAATGCTCCATTACCTTTGTCATCAGAATCTTCCTTGACACTTGGCATCACAATGCTCCATGCCATTGTCATCACAATGGGCCATTACATATGTCATAACAATGCTCCCTGACACATGTCTTCACAATATTTCATGACCTGGTCATCACAATGCTCCATGCCCTTGTCATTACAATGCAGCATTCAAACTGTCATTGCAATAATCCATTGAACTTGTTAGAACAATGCTCCATGCCTTTGTCTTCACAATGCTCAATGCCCTTGTTATCACAATGCTCCATGACCCCTGTCATCACAATGCTCCGTGGCTCCAGTCATCACAATGCTTCATAACCTTTGTCATAACAATGGTCCATGCCCTCGTCATCAAAATTCTCTGTGACCATTTTAACCACAATGCTCCATGAACTTTTCATCACAATGCTCTTTGACCCTTGTCATCACAATGCCCTATGCCTTTCTCAGCACAATGCTCCATGACCGTTGTCATCACTATGCTCCATGCGCTTGTCAGCATCATGCTCCATGACACATGTCTTCACAGTTCACCATTCGCATGTCATCAGAGTGCTCCACAATCTTGTCATCACAATGCTCAATATAACTTGTCATCACAATGCTCCATGCACTTCTCATCATAATGCTCTCTCACCCCTGATATCACAATGTTACATCACTATTCATCACAATATCCCCTCAGCCATCTCATCCCAGTGTTCCATGACTCCTGTCATCACTATGCTACATGCAATTATCACCACAATGTTCGATACCCCTGACATCACAATGTTCCATAACCCCTGTCATCAAAATGCTCCATGAGCCTTTGCATCAAAATGCTCCGTGATCCCTGATATCACAATGATCCATGACCCCTGTCATCACAATGCTCCATGCACCTTGAAATCAAAATGATCCATGACCTCTCTCATCACAATGCTCCAAACCCTTGAGATCACATTGTTCCATAACACTTGTCATCAAAACGCTCCATGACGCCTGTCATCACAATACTCCATGCCCTTTTCATCACAATGCTCCATGACCTTTGTCATCACAATTCTCAGTACACTTGTCATCACAATGATCCCTGACACTTTTCGTCAGAATGTACCTTGAACCCTGTCACGAAAAGGCTCCATGCCTATTCCATCACAATGCCGCATGCCGTTTTAATCACAATGCTCCATGCCATTGTCATCAAAATACTCCACAAGCTTGTCATCAGAATGCTCCATGACATTTGTCATCAGAATTCTCCATGCACTTGTCCGCACAATGCTCCCTAACCATTGTCATCACAATGCTCCAAGGCATTGTAATCACAATGCTCCATTACCTTTTTTATCAGAATCCTCCATGACACTTGGCATCACAATTCTCCATGCCATTGTCATCACAATGGCCCATTACATATGTCATCACAATGCTCCCTGACACCTCTCTTCACAATACTGCATGACCTGGTCATCACAATGCTCCATGCCCTTGTCATCACAATGCGTCATTCAAACTGTCATCACAATAATCCAAGAAACTTATTAGACAATGTTCCATGCCCTTGTTATCACAATGCTCCATGACCCTGTCATCACAATGCTACGTGACTCCAGTCATCACAATGCTTCATGACCTTTGTCATCACAATGGTCCATGTCCTCGTCATCAACAGTCTCTGTGACCTTTTTAACCACAATGCTCCATGAACTTTTCATCACAATGCTCTTTGACCAGTGTCATCACAATGCTCTATGCCTTTCTCAGCCCAATAATCCAAGACCCTTGTCATCACAATGCTCCAGGCGCTTGTCAGCACAATGCTCCATGACACATGTAATCACAATGCACCATGCGCTTGTCATCACATTGTTCCACAATCTTGTCATCACAATGCTCTATAAAACGTGTCATCACAATTCTCCATGCACTTCTCATCAAAATGCCCTGTCACCACTGATATCACAATGCTACATCAATATTTGTCACAATACTCCCTCAACCCTGTCATCACAATATTCCATGAACCCTGTCATCACAATGCTACATGCCCATATCATCACAAAGTTCGATGACCCCTGACATCACAATGTTCCATAACACCTGCCATCAAAATGCTCCACGACACTTTTCATCAAAAAGCTCCATGACCCGTGACA
The DNA here is from genome assembly GCF_964165515.1 of Mesoplodon bidens. Lineage (NCBI taxonomy): Eukaryota > Metazoa > Chordata > Mammalia > Artiodactyla > Ziphiidae > Mesoplodon > Mesoplodon bidens. Next base: position 470,651 of record NW_027672207.1, read on the forward strand.
TCACAATGTTCCATAACACCTGTCATCAAATTGTTCCATGACACTTTTCATCAAATTGCTCCATGAACCTGTCATCACAATGCTCACTGCCCTTCTCATCACAATGCTCAACGACCTGGCAATCAAAATGCTCCATGACCTTTGTCATCACAAAGATCCATGACCCTTGTCATCACAGTGGTCCATATCATTGTCATCACAATGCTCCATGAACACTCTCATCACATTGCTCCATGCCTTTGTCATCACAAAGCTCCATGACACATGTCATCAGAATGCTACACGGCCTTCCCATCACAGTGCTCCATTACACCTGTCATAAGAATGCTCAATGACCCCTGTCATCACACTGTTCCATGGCCTTGTCATCACAAGGCCCCATGACACTTCTCATCACAATGCTCCAAGACCCATGTTATCACAATGCTCCATGCCCCTTTTCATCTAAATGATCCATGAACCCAGTCATCACAATGTTCCAAACCCTTGTGATCACAATATTCCATAACTCTTGTCATCAAAATGCCGCATGATGATCGGCATCACAGTTATCCATGGTCTTCTCATCACAATGCTCCATGATCTTTGTCATCACAGTGCTCAATACACTTGTCATCAAAATGCTCCCTGACACTTGTTGTATGTATGCTCCTTGAACCCTGTAATGACAAGGCTCCATTCCTTTTTCATCACAATGATCCATGCCTTTTTCGGTACGCGGGCCTCTCACTGTTGTGGGCTCTCCCGTTGCGGAGCACAGGCTCCGGACGCACAGGCCCAGCAGCCATGGCTCACGGGCCTAGCCAGTCCGTGGCATGTGGGATCTTCCTGGACCGGGGCACGAACCCGTGTCCCCTGCATCGGCAGGCTGACTCTGAACCACTGCACCACCAGGGAAGCCCGATCCATGCCTTTTTCATCACAATGCTCTAAGACCCTTGTAATCATAATTCTCCATGCCCTTGTCATCACAAAGCTCAATGAAGCTAATCATTAGAAAGCTGCTTGGCCTTCTCCTCACAATGCTCCATGCCCTTGTCATCACAATGTTCCAAGACCCCTGTAATCACAATGCTCCCTGCCCCTTCTCATCAGTATGCTCCATGAGATTTGTCATCACAAGGCTCCATGGTTTTCTCATCACAATGCTCCAGGACCTTGTCATCACAATGCTTCACGACATTGTCATGAAAATTATCAATGGCCCTTGTCATCATAATGCTTCAAGCCCCAGTCATCACAATGCTCCATTATATTTATCATGACAATCCTCCATTACATTTGGCATCACAATGTTCCCTGTCATTGACTTCGCGATGGACCATGACATATGTCATCACAATGCTCCCTGACACCTTTCTTCAAATACTCCATGACTTTCTCATCACAATGCTCCATGCCCTTGTCATCACAATGCTCCATGACCTTGTCATCAAATTGCTCCATGACCTTGTCATCACAATGCTCCCTGCCCTTTTCATGACAATGCACAGCGCCTTTGTCATCAAAATGCTCCATGACTTTTGTCATCACAAAGAACCTTGACACTTGGCATCACAATGCTCCATGTCATTGTCATCACAATGCTCCATGAATGCTCTCATCACATTGCTCAATGCCCTTGTCATCACAAAAATCCATGACACATGTCATGAGAATGCTCCATGGCCTTCTCAACACAGTGCTCCATTACACCTGTCATAAGAATGCTCCATGACCCCTGCCATTACGATGTTCCATGGACTTGTCATCACAAGGCCGCATGACCCTTCTCATCACAATGCTCCAAAACCCATGTTATCAAAATGTCCCATGCCCCTTTTCATCTAAATGATCCATGAACCCTGTCATCACAATGTTGCAAACCCTTGTGATCACAATATTCCATAACTCTTGTCATCAAAATGCCGCATGATGATCGGCATCACAGTTATCCATGGTCTTCTCATCACAATGCTCCATGATCTTTGTCATCACAGTGCTCAATACACTTGTCATCAAAATGCTCCCTGACACTTGTTGTCTGTATGCTCCTTGAACCCTGTAATGACAAGGCTCCATTCCTTTTTCATCACAATGATCCATGCGTTTTTCATCACAATGCTCTAAGACCCTTGTAATCATAATTCTCCATGCCCTTGTCATCACAAAGCTCAATGAAGCATATCATTAGAAAGCTGCTTGGCCTTCTCCTCACAATGCTCCATGCCCTTGTCATCACAATGTTCCAAGACCCCTGTAATCACAATGCTCCCTGCCCCTTCTCATCAGTATGCTCCATGAGATTTGTCATCACAAGGCTCCATGGTTTTCTCATGACAATGCTCCAGGACCTTGACATCACAATGCTTCACGACATTGTCATGAAAATTATCAATGGCCCTTGTCATCATAATGCTTCAAGCCCTAGTCATCACAATGCTCCATTATATTTGTCATGACAATCCTCCATTACATTTGGCATCACAATGTTCCCTGTCATTGACTTCGCAATGGACCATGACATATGTCATCACAATGCACCCTGACACCTTTCTTCAAATACTCCATGACTTTCTCATCACAATGCTCCATGACCTTGTCATCACAATGCTCCATGCCCTTGATATCACAATGCTCCATGACCCCTGTCATCACAATGATCCGTGACTCCAGTCATCACAATGATTCATGACCTTTGTCATCACAGTGGTCCCTGCCCTTGTCATCAACAGTCTCTGTGACGTTTTTAACCACAATGCTCCATGAAATTTTCATCACAATGCTCTTTGACCCTTGTCATCACAATTCTCTATGCCTTTCTCAGCACAATGCTCCATGACCCTTGTCATCACAATGCTCCATGCGCTTGTCAGCACAATGCTCCATGACACATGTCATCACAATGCGCCATGTGCTTGTCATCACAGTGCTCCACAATCTTGTCATCACAATGCTCCATACACCTTGTTATCACAATGCTCAATGCACTTCTCATCAAAATGCTCTCTCACCACTCATATCACAATGTTACATCACTATTCATCATAATACTCCCTCACCACGGTCGTCACAATGTTCCGTGACTCCTGTCATCACAATGGTACATGCACTTATCATCACAATGTTCGATGACCCCTGACATCACAATGTTCCATAACCACTGTCATCAAAATGCTCCAAAACCCTTTTCATCAAAATGCTCCATGACCCCTGACATCACAATGTTCCATGACAATTTTCATCAAATTGCTCCATGACCTTGTCATCACAATGCTCCCTACCCTTTTCATGACAATGCACAGCGCCTTTGTCATCAAAATGCTCCATGACTTTTGTCATCACAAAAACCTTGACCCTTGGCCTCACAATGCTCCATGTCATTGTCATCACAATGCTCCATGAATGCTCTCATCACATTGCTCAATGCCCTTGTCATCACAAAGCTCCATGACACATGTCATCAGAATGCTCCATGGCCTTCTCAACACAGTGCTCCATTACACCTGTCATAAGAATGCTCCATGACACCTGCCATTACGATGTTCCATGGACTTGTCATCACAAGGCCGCATGACCCTTCTCATCACAATGCTCCAAAACCCATGTTATCAAAATGTTCCATGCCCCTTTTCATCTAAATGATCCATGAACCCTGTCATCACAATGTTGCAAACCCTTGTGATCACAATATTCCATAACTCTTGTCATCAAAATGCCCCATGACGATCGTCATCACAATTATCCATGGTTATCACATCACAATGCTCCATGACCTTTGTCATCACAGTGCTCAATACACTTGTCATCAAAATGCTCCCTGACACTTGTTGTCTGTATGCTCCTTGAACCCTGTAATGACAAGGATCCATGCCTTTTTCATCACAATGATCCATGCCTTTTTCATCACAATGCTCTAAGACCACTGTAATCATAATTCGCCATGCCCTTGTCATCACAAAGCTCAATGACACATATCATTAGAATGCTCCTTGGTCTTCACCTCACAATGCTCCATGCCCTTGTCATCCCAATGCTCCATGACCCCTGTATTCACAATGCACTGTGACGCTTGTCATCACAGTACTCCATGACACCTGTCATCACAAAGCTCCATGCCTTTGTCAGCAAAATGCTACATGACATTTTCATTACAATTCTCTATGCGCTTGTCATCACAATACTCCTATACTATTTTCATCACAATCCTCCATGAACCATGGGATCACATTGCTTCATGCCCTTGTCATCAGAATGCTCCATGCTCCTTGAAATCAAAATGATCCATGACATCTCTCATCATAATTCTCCAAACTCTTGTGATCACAGTATTCCATAACACTTGTCTTCACAATGCTCCTTGCTGCCTGTCATCACAATACTCCATGCCCTTGTCATCACAATGCTCCATGACCTTTGTCATCACAATGCTCCAAACCATTGTCATCACAATGCTCTATTTCCATTGTCATCAGAATCCTCGATGACACTTGGCATCACAATGCTCCATGCCATTGTTGTCATCGTGCCATTACATATGTCATCACAATGCTCCCTGACACTTGTCGTCAAAATGCTCATTGAACCCTGTCACGAAAATGCTCCATGGCTTTTTCAACACAATGCCCCATGCCATTTTCATCACAATGCCCCATGCCATTTTCATGACAATGCCCCATGCCATTGTCATCAAAACACACCACAAGGTTGTCATCAGAATGCTCCATGACCCTTGTCATCACAATTCCCCATGCACTTGTCAGCACAATGCTCCCTGACCCTTGTCATCACAGTGCTCCAATCCATTGTCATCACAACGCTCCATTACCATTTTCATCAGAATCCTCCATTACACTTGGCATCACAATGCTCCATGCCATTGTTGTCATCGGTCCATTACATATGTCATCACAATGCTCCCTGACAACTGCCTTCACAATAATGCATGACCTGGTCATCACAGTGATCCATACCCTTGTGATCACAATGCGCCTTTCCAAATATCATCGCTATAATCCATGAAATTATTAGACCAATGCTCCATGCTTTTTCATCTCAATGCTCCATGCCCTTGTTATCACAATGCTTCATGAACCCTGTCATCACAATGCTCCGTGACTGCAGTCATCACAGTGGTTCATGACCTTTGTCATCACAATGGTCCATGTCCTCATCATCAACAGCCTCTGTTTCCTTTTTAACCACAGTGCTCCATGAATTTTTCATCACAATGCTCTTTGACCCTTGTCATCACAATGCTCTATGAATTTCTCAGCACAATGCTCCATGCCTTTGTCAGAAAAATGCTCCATGACCCTTGTCATCACAGTGTGAAACACGCTTTTCATTACAACGGTCCACAAACTTGTCATCACAGTGCTCCATAAACATTGTAATCACAATGATTCATGCCCTTTTCATCACAATGCTCCATTACACCTGTAATAACAATACTCCATGACCCCTGCATTCAAAATGCTCCATGGCCTTGTCAACACATGGCTCCATGACACTTCTCATCACAATGCTCCAAACCCTTGTGATCACAGTGTTCCATAACACTTGTCATCACAACGCTCCATGATGCCTCTCATCAAAATACTCCATGCCCTTTTCATCACAATGCTCCATGACCATTGTCATCACAATTCTCAATACACTTGTCATCACAATGCTCCCTGACACTTGTCATCAGAATGCTCCTTGAACCCTGTCAGGAAAAGGCTCCATGCCTTTTTCATCACAATGCCCCATGCCGTTTTCATCACAAAGCTCCATGCCATTGTCATCAAAATACTCCACAAGCTTGTCTTCAGAATGCTCCATGACCCTTGTCATCAGAATTCTCCATGCACTTATCAGCACAATGCTCCCTGACCCTTGTCACCACAATGCTCCAAGCTATTGTCATCAAAATGCTCCATTTCCTTTGTCATCAGATTCCTCCATGACACTTGGCATCACAATGCTCCATGCCATTGTCATCACAATGGGCCAATACATATGTTATCACAATACTCCCTGACAACTGTCTTCACAATACTGCATGACCTGGTCATCACAATGCTCCATGACCTTGTCATCACAATGCGCCATTCCAACTGTCATTGCAATAATCCATGAAACATATTAGACCAATGTTCCATGCCCTTGTCATCACAATGCTCCATGCCCTTGTTATCACAATGCTCCATGACCCCTGTCATCACAATGCTCCGTGACTCTAGTCATCACAATGCTTCACGATGTTTGCATCACAATGTCCCAAGCCCTCGTCATCAACAGTCTCTGTGACCATTTTAACCACAATGCTCCATGAACATTTCATCACAATGCTCTTTGACCCTTGTTATCACAATGCACTATACCTTTCTCAGCACAATGCTCCATAACCCTTGTCATCACAATGCTCCGTGCGCTTGTCAGCACAATGCTCCATGACACATGTCATCACAATGCACCATGCGCTTGTCATCACAGTGCTCCACAATCTTGTCATCACAATGCTCCATAAAATTTGACATCACGTTGCTCCATGCACTTCTCATCAAAATGCTCTCTCACCACTGATATCACAATGCTACATGCATATATCATCACAATGTTCGATGACCCCTGAGATCACAATGTTCCATAACAGCTGTCATCAAAATGTTCCATGACACTTTTCATCAAATTGCTCCATGACCCTGTAATCACAATGCTGCCTGCCGTTCTCATCAAAATGCACATCATCCTTGCCATCAGAATGCTCCATGACCTTTGTCATCAGAAAGTTCCATGACCCTGGCATCACAAAGCTCCATGTCATTGTCATCACAATGCTCCATGAACACTCTCATCACATTGTTCCATGCCCTTGTCTTCACAAAGCTCCATGACACATGTCATCAGAATGCCTCATGGACTTCTCATCACAAGGCTCCATGACCCTTCTCATCACAATGCTCCATGCCCCTTTTAATCTCAATGATCCATGAACCGTGTCATCACTATGCACCATGCCCATCATCATAATGCTTCATGCTATTGTCATCACAGTGAAATTAAAATGCTCCATGACCTCTATCATAACAATGCTCCAAACCCTTGTGATCACAATATAGTATAACACTTGTCATCACAATGTCCCTTGACGCTCGTCATCACAGTTATCCATGGTCTTCTCATGACAATGCTCCATGTCCTTTGTCATCACATGCTCAATACACTTGTCATCAAAATGCTCCCTGACACTTTTTGTCTGTATGCTCATTGAACCATCTCTTGACAAGGCTCCATGCCTTTTTCATCACAATGATCCATGCCCTTTTCATCACAATGCTGCAAGACACATGTAATCACAATGCTCCATGCTCTTGTCATCACAAAGCTCAATGATGCTTGCCATTAGTATGCTCCTTGGTCTTCTCCTCACAATGCTCCATGCCCTTGTCATCACAATGTTGCAAGAGCCCTGTAATCACAGTGCTCCATGCCACTTTTCATCATTATGCTCCATGAGACTTGTCATCTCAAGGCTCCATGGTTTTCTCATCACAGTGCTCCAGGACCTTGTCATCACAATGATTCACGACATTGTCATGAAAATTTTCAATGGCCCTTGTCATAATAATGCTCCAAGCCCTAGTCATCACAATGTTCCACTATATTTGTCATGACAATCCTCCATTACATTTGGCATCACAATTCTCCATGCCATTGTCATCACAATGGATCATGACATATGTCATCACAATGCTCCCTGACACCTGTCTTCACAGTATTCGATGAACTTCTCATCACAATGCTCCATGCCCTTGTCATCAAAGTGCTCCATGACCCCTGTCATCACAATACTCCATGAACATTTTCAGCCCAATGCTCCATGACCTTCTCATCACAATGCTCCATGACCAATATGATCACAATGCTCCATGACCACTGTCATCACAACACTCCATGACACCTGACAATACAATAATCCTGGACTCTTGTCATCAAAATGCCCGATTACCTAGTCATCACAATGGTCCATGACCCCTGTCATGAAAATGTTCCATGACCCCTGACATCACAATGATCCATAACCCCTGTCATCAAAATGTTCCATGACCCTATTCATCAAATTGCTCCATGACCCTGTCATCACAATGCTCCCTGCCCTTTTCATCACAATGTACAACACCCTTGTCATCAAAATGCTCCATGACTTCGTCATCACAAAGATCCATGACCCTTGGCATCACCATGCTCCATTTCTTTGCCATCACAATGCTCCATGTTCGCTCTCATCACATTGCTTCAGGACCTTGTCGTCACAAAGCTCCATGACACATGTCATCAGAATGCTCCATGGCCTTCTCATCACAGTGCTCTATGCCCTTGCAATCACAATGCTCCATTACACCTCTCATCACAATGCTCCAAGACCCCTGTCATCACAATGCTCCATGCCCCTTTTCATCTCAATGTTCCATGAACCCTGTCATCACAATGCACCATGCCCACCATCATAATGCTTCATGCTATTGTCATCACAATGAAATCATAATGCTCCATGACCTCTCTCATCACAATGCTCCACATCCTTGTAATCAAAATGTTCCATAACACTTATCATCACAAAGCCCCATTACTCTCGTCATCACAATTATCCATGGTCTTCTCATCGCAATGCTCCATGACTTTTGTCACCACAATGCTCAATACCCTTTTCATCACAATGTTCCCTGACACTTGTCGTCAGTATGCTCCTTGAACCCTGTGATGACAAGGCTCCATGGCCTTCTCATTCCAATGCTCCATGCCCTTGTCATCACAGTGCTCCACGACACCTGTAATCACAAGGCTCCATGCCCCTTTTCATCAGAATGTTCCATGAGACATATCATCACAAGGCTCCATGGTCTTCTCATCACAGTGCTCCAGTACCTTGTCATCACAAAGCTCCATGACCCCTGTCATCACAACCCTCCATTTCCCTTGTCATCACAATATTCCATGAACATTTTCATCCCAATGCTCCATGACACTTGTCATCAAAATCATCCATGCACTTGTCATCCCAATGCTCCATGACCCCTGTATTCACAATGCTCCGTGACGCTTGTCATCGCAGTGCTCCATGACACCTGTCATCACAATGCTCCATGCCTTTGTCAGCAAAATGCTACATGACCTTTTCATTACAATGTTCTATACGCTTGTCATCACAATACTCCATTACCATTGTCATCACAATCCTCCATGAACCTTGGGATCACATTGTTTCATGCCCTTGTCATCACAATGCTCCATGCTCCTTGAAATCAAAATGATCCATGACCTCTGTCATCACAATGCTCCATACACTTCTGATCAGAATGTTCCAAAACACTTGTCATCACAACACACCATGATGCCTGTCATCACAATACCCCATGCCCTTTTCATCACAAGGCTACATGACGTTTGTCATCACAATTCTAAATACACTTGTCATCACAATGCTCCGTGACACTTGTCGTCAGAATGCTCCTTGAAACCTGTCACGAAAAGGCTCCATGCCTTTTTCATCATAATGCCCCATGCCGTTTTCATCACAATGCTCCATGCCGTTGTCATCAAAATACTCCACAACCTTGTCATCAGAATGCTCCATGACCTTTGTCATCACAATTCTCCATGCACTTTTCAGCACAATGCTCCCTGACACTTGTCATCACAATGCTCTAAGCCATTTTCATCACAATGCTGCATTACCTTTGTCATCAGAATCCTCCATGACACTTGGCATCACAATGCTCCATGCCATTGTCACCACAATGGGCTATTACATAAGTCATCACAATGCTCCCTGACACAAGTCTTCACAATACTGCATGACCTGGTCTTCACAATGCTCCATGCCCTTGTCATCACAATGCGCCATTCCAACTGTCATTGCAATAATCCATGAAACTTATTAGACCAATGCTCCATGCCCTTTTCATCACAATGTTCCATGCCCTATTTATCACAATGCTCCATGACCCATAACATCACAATGCTCCTTGAGTCCAGTCATCACAATGCTTCATAACCTTTGTCATCACAATGGTCCATGCCCTTGTCATCAACAGTCTCTGTGACCTTTTTAACCTCAAGGCTCCATGAAATTTTCATCACCATGCTCTTTGACCCTTGTCATCACAATACTCTCTGCCTTTCTCAGCACAATGCTCCATGACTGTTGTCATCAAAATGCTCCATGCGCTTCTCAGCAAAATGCTCCATGACACATGTCATCACAGTGCACCATGCGCTTGCCATCACAGTGCTCCACAATCTTGTCATCACAATGCTCCATTAACCTTGTCATCACAATGCTCCATGCACTTCTCATCAATATGCTCTCTCACCACTGATATCACAATGTTACATCTCTATTCATCGCAATACTCCCCCACCCCTGTCATCACAATGTTCCATGACTCCAGTCATCACAATGCTACATGCACTTATCATCACAATGTTCGATGACCTATGACATCACAATGTTCCATAAGCCCTGTCGTCAAAATGCTCCATGCCCCTTTTCATCAAAATGCTCCATGTCCCCTGACATCACAATGCTCCATAGCCCTTGTCATTACAGTGCTCAATGACGATCATCATCACAATTATCCATGGTCTTCTCATCACAATGCTCCACGGTCTTGCCATCACAATGCTCCATGCTTTGGTCATCACAGTGCTCCATGTCCATTGTCATCACAATTCTCCACGTCCTTGTCATCACAGTGCTCCATGACAGTTCTCATCACAGTGCTCCATGTCCCTTGTCATCACAATTCTCCATGCACATGTCATCGCAATGCCCCATGACCCCTGTCATAGCAAGCTCTATTCCTGTGTCACCAAATTGCTTCACGAACTTTTCATCAAAATTCTCAATGGCCGTTGTCATCACAATGCTCCTTGACCCTTGTCATCACCATGCTCCAAGCCCTTGTCATCACAATGCTCCATTACCTTTGTCATCACAATCCTCCAAATCACTTGACATCACAATGCTCCATACCATTGTCATCACAATGGAACATGAAATATGTCATCACAATGCCCCCTGACACCTGTCTTCACAATACTCCATGCCCTTGTCATCACAATGTGCCATGCCCACAGTCAACACAATTATCCATGAAACTTCTCAGACCAATGCTCCATGCCCCTGTCATCACAATGCTCCATTCCCTTGTCATCACAATGCTCCATGACACCAGTTCTCACAATGCTCTGTGACTCCAGTCATCACAAGGCTTCATGACCTCTGTCATCACAATGATCCATGCCCTCATCATCACAAGGCTCTGTGAACTTTGTCACCACAATGCACCATGAACTTTTCATCACAATGCTCCGTGACACATGTTATCACAATGCTCTGTCCCTTTGTCACCTCAATGCTCCATGACCCTTGTCATCACAATCTTCCATGCGCTTGTCAGCACAGTGCTCCATGACCCATGTCATCACAATGCTCCATAAAACTTGTCATCACAATGCTCCTTGCACGTCTTATCAAAATGCTCTCTCACCACTGATATCAAAATGTTCCCTCACTAGTCATCACAATACACCCACTCCCCTGTCATCACAATGGTCCATAAACCCTGTCATGAAAATGTTCCATGACCCCTGACATCAAAATGATCCATAACACCTGTCATCAAAATGTTCCTTGACCATTTTCATCAAATTGCTCCATGACCCTGTCATCACAATGCTCCCTGCCCTCCTCATCACAATGCAAAACGCCCTTGTCATCAAAATGCTCCATGACTTTGTCATCACAAAGAACCATGACCCTTGGCATCACAATGCTCCATGTCATTGTCATCACAATGCTCCATGATCGCTCTCATCACATTGCTCCATGCCCTTGTCGTCACAAAGCTCCATGACGCATGTCATCAGAATGCTCCATGGCCTTCTCATCACAGTGCTCCATGCCCTTGCCATCACAATGCTCCATTACACCTGTCATCACAAAGCTCCATGACCCCTGTAATCACAATGCTCCATGCCCCTTTTCATCTCAATGCCCCATGAGCCCTGTCATCAAAATGCACCATGCCCACCATCATAATGCTTCATGCTATTGTCATCACAATGAAATCATAATGCTCCATGACCTCTCTCATCACAATGCTCCAAATCCTTGTGATCAAAATGTTCCATAACACTTATCATCACGATGCCCCATGACACTCGTCATCACAATTAGCCATGGTCTTCTCATCACAATGCTCCTTGACTTTTGTCACCACAATGCTCAATACCCTTGTCATCACAATGCTCCCTGACACTTGTCGTCAGTATGCTCCTTGAACTATGTGATGACAAGGTTCCATGGCCTTCTCATCCCAATGCTTCATGCCCTTGTCATCACAGTGCTCCACAACCCCTGTAATCACAATGATCCATGCCCCTTTTCATCAGAATGTTCCATGAGACATATCATCACAAGGCTCCATGGTCTTCTCATCGCAATGCTCCAGTACCTTGTCATCTCAATGCTCCATGACACCTGTCATCACAATACTCCATGAACATTTTCAGCCCAATGCTCCATGACCCATGTCATCACAATGATCCATGCCCTTGTCATCCCAATGCTCCATGACCCCTGTATTCACAAAGCTCCGTGATGCTTCTCATCACAGAGTTCCATGACACCTGTCATCACAATGCTCCATGCCTTTGTCAGCAAAATGCTACATGACCTTGTCATTACAATGCTCTATGCACTTGTCATCACAATACTCCATTACCATTGTCATCACAATCCTCCATGAACCCTGGGATCACATTGTTTCATGCCCTTGTCATCACAGTGCTCCATGCTCCTTGAAATCAAAATGATCCATGACCTCTGTCATCACAAAGCTCCATGCCCTTGTCATCAAAATGCTCCATGACCCCTGTCATCACAATACTCCATGAATATTTTCAGCCCAATGCTCCATGACTTTCTCATCGCAATGCTCCATGACCAATATCATCACAATGCTCCATGACCACTGTCATCACAACAATCCATGACACCTGACAACACAATGATCCGGGACTCTTGTCATCACAATGCCCCATTACCTAGTCATCACAATGCTCCATGAACCCTGTCATCACAATACTCCATGAATATATTCACTCCAAACTCCATGACCCTTGTCATCAAAATGATCCGTGCCCTAGTCATCCCAATGCTCCATGACCTCTGTATTCACAATGCTCTGTGACACTTGTCATCACAGTGCTCCATGACACCTGTCATCACAATGCTCCATGCCTTTGTCAGCAAAATGCTACATGACCTTGTCATTACAATGCTCTATTCGCTTGTCATCACAATACTCCATTACTATTGTCATCACAATCCTCCATGAACCCTGGGATCACATTGTTTCATGCCCTTGTCATCACAGTGCTCCATGCTCCTTGAAATCAAAATGATCCATGACCTCTGTCATCACAAAGCTCCATGCCCTTGTCATCAAAATGCTCCATGACCCCTGTCATCACAATACTCCATGAATATTTTCAGCCCAAAGCTACATGACTTTCTCATCGCAATTATCCATGACCAATATCATCACAATGCTCCATGACCACTGTCATCACAACACTCCATGACACCTGACAACACAATGATCCGGTATTCTTGTCATCACAATACACCATTACCTAGTCATCACAATGCTCCATGAACCCTGTCATCACAATACTCCATGAATATATTCTGTCCAAACTCCATGACCCTTGTCATCAAAATGATCCGTGCCCTGGTCATCCCAATGCTCTATGACCTCTGTATTCACAATGATCTGTGACACTTGTCATCACAGTGCTCCATGAAACCTGTCATCACAATGCTCCATGCCTTTGTCAGCAAAATGCTACATGACCTTGTCATTACAATGCTCTATGCGCTTGTCATCACAATACTCCATTACCATTGTCATCACAATCCTACATGAACCTTGGGATCACATTGCTTCATGCCCTTGTCATCACAATGCTCCATGATCCTTGAAATCAAAATGATCCATGACCTATGTCATCGCAATTCTCCAAACACTTGTGATTACAATGATCGATAGCACTTGTCATCACAAGGCTCCATGATGCCTGTCATCACAATACTCCATGACCTTTTCATCACAATGTTCCATGACCTTTGTCATCACAATTCTCAATACACTTGTCATCACAATGCTCCCTGACTCTTGTCGTCAGAATGATCATTTAACCCTGTCAAGAAAAGTCTCCATGCTGTTTTCATCACAATGCCCCATGCCATTTTCCTCACAATAATCCATGCCATTGTCATCAAAATACTCCACAAGCTTGTCATCCAAATGCTCCATGACCCATGTCATCACAATTCTCCATGCACTTGCCAGCACAATACTCTCAGACCCTTGTCATCACAATGCTCCAAGCCATTGTCATCACAATGCTCCATTACCTTTGTCATCAGAATCCTCCATGACACTTGGCATCACAATGCTCCATGGCATTGTCATCACAATGGGCCATTACATATGTCATCACAATGCTCCCTGACACCAGTCTTCACAATACTGCATGACCTGGTCTTCACAATGCTCCATGCCCTTGTCATCACAATGCGCCATTCCAACTGTCATTGCAATAATCCATGATACTTATTAGACCAATGTTCCATGCCCTTGTCATCACAATGCTCCATGCCCTTGTTATCACAATGCTCCGTGATTCCAGTCATCAAAATGCTTCATGACCTTTGTCATCACAGTGGTCCATGCCCTCATCATCAACAGTCTCTGTGATCTTTTTAACCTAAATGCTCCATGAAATTTTCATCACAATGCTATTTGACCTTTGTCTTTACAATATTCTATGTCTTTCTCAGCACAATGCTCCATGACCGTTGTCATCACAATGCTCCATGCGCTTGTCAGCACAATGCTCCATGACACGTCATCACAATGCACCATGCGCTTGTCATCACAGTGCTCCACAATCATGTCATCACAAGGCTCCATTAACATTGTCATCACAATGCTCCATGCACATCTCATCAATATGCTCTCTCACCACTGATATCACAATGTTACATCACTATTCATTACAATACTCCCTCACCCCTGTCATCACAATGTTCCATGACTCCTGTCATCACCATGCTACATGCACTTATCATCACAATGTTCGATGAACTATGACATCACAATGTTCCATAAGCCCTGTCATCAAAATACTCCATGACCCTTTTCATCAAAATGCTCCATGTCCCTGGACATCACAATGCTCCATAGCCCTTTTCATTACAGTGCTCCTTGACGTTCCTCATCACAATTATCCATGGTCTTCTCATCACAATGCTCCACGGTCTTGCCATCACAGTGCTCCATGCCCTGGTCATCACAAGCCTCCATGTCCCTTGTCATCACAATTCTCCACGTCCTTGTCATCACAATGCTCCATGACAGTTCTCATCACAATTTTACATGCATTTGTCATCACAATTCTCCATGCACATGTCATCACAATGCCCCATGACCCCTTTCATAGCAAGCTCCATGCCTCTGTAATCACAATGCTTCACGACCTTTTCGTCAAAATTCTCAACGGCCGTTGTCATCAAAATACTCCATGAACCTTGTCATCACAATCCTCCAAAACACTTGGCCTCACAATGCTCCATGCTATTGTCATCACAATGGAACATGAAATATGTCATCACAATGCTCCCTGACACCTGTATTCACAATACTCCATGACCTTGTCATCACAATGTGCCATGCCCACTGTCAACACAATTATCCATGAAACTTGTCAGACCAATGCTCCATGCCCCTGTCATCACAATGCTCCATGCACTTGTCATCACAATGCTCCATGACCCCAGTTCTCACATTGCTCCGTGACTCCAGTAATCACAAGGTGTCATGACCTGTGTCATCACAATGCTCCATGCCCTCATCATCACAAGGCTCTGTGAACTTTCTCACCACAATGCTCCATGAACTTTTCATCACAATGCTCCGTGACACTTGTTATCACAATGTTCCATCCATTTGTCAACTCAATGCTCCATGACCCTTGTCATCACAATCTTCCATGCGCTTGTCAGCGCAGTGCTCCATGACCCATGTCATCACAATGCTCCATAAACCTTGTCATCACAATGCTCCTTGCACGTCTTATCAAAATGCTCTCTCACCACTGATATCAAAATGTTCCCTCACTAGTCATCACAATACACCCACTCCCCTCTCATCACAATGGTCCATAACCACTGTCATGAAAATGTTCCATGAACACTGACATCACAATGTTCCATAACACCTGTCATCAAAATGCTCCATGCCCCTTTTCATCAAAATGCTCAATGTCCCCTGACATCACAATGCTCCATAGCCCTTGTCATTACAGTGCTCCATGACGCTCGTCATCACAATTATCCATGGTCTTCTCATCACAATGCTCCACCGTCTTGCCATCACAATGCTCCATGCCCTGGTCATCACAATGCTCCATGTCCCTTGTCATCACAATGCTCCACGTCCTTGTCATCACAATGCTCCATGAGAGTTCTCAGCACAATGTTACATGTTTTTGTCATCACAATTCTCCATTCACATGTCTTCGGAATGCCCCATGACCCCTGTCATAGCAAGCTCCATGCCTCTGTCATCACAATGCTTCACGAACGTTTCATCAACATTCTCAATGGCCGTTGTCATCAAAATGCTCCATGACCCTTGTAATCACAATGCTCCAAGCCCTTGTCATCACAATGCTCCATTACATTTGTCATCACAATCCTCAATAACACTTGGCATCACAATGCTCCATACCATTGTCATCACAATGGAACATGAAATATGTCATCACAATGCTACCTGATACCTCTATTCACAATACTCCATGACCTTGTCATCACAATATGTCATGCCCACTGTCAACACAATTATCCATGAAACTTGTCAGACCAATGCTCCATGCCCCTGTCATCACAATGCTCCATGCCATTGTCATCACAATGCTCCATGACCCCAGTTCTCACAATGCTCAGTGACTCCAGTCATCACAAGGATTCATGACCTGTGTCATCACAATGACCCATGCCCTCATCATCTCAAGGCTCTATGAACTTTGTCACCACAATGTTCCATGAACTTTTCATCACAATGCTCCGTGACACTTGTTATCACAGTGCTCCGTCCCTTTGTCAACTCAGTGCTCCATGACCCTTGTCATCACAGTGTTCCATGCGCTTGTCAACACAGTGCTCCATGACCCCTGTCATCACAATGCTCCTTGCACGTCTTATCAAAATGCTCTTTCACCACTGATATCAAAATATTCCCTCACTAGTCATCACAATACACCCACTCCCCTGTCATCACAATGGTCCATAACCACTGTCATGAAAAAGTTCCATAACCCCTGACATCACAATGTTCCATAAGCCCTGTCAACAAAATGTTCCATAAACCTTTTCATCAAATTGCTCCATGACCCTGTCATCACAATGCTCCCTGCCCTTCTAATCACAAAGCACAACACCCTTGTCATAAAAATGCTCCATGACTTTGTCATCACAAAGATCCATGATCCTTCACATCACAATGCTCCATGTCATTGTCATCACAATGCTCCATGATCGCTCTCATCACATTGCTTCATGCCATTGTCGTCAAAAAGCTCCATGACGCATGTCATCAGAATGCTCCATGGCCTTCTCATCACAGTGCTCCATGCCCTTGCCATCACAATGCTCCATTACACCTGTCATCACAATGCTCCATGACCCCTGTAATCACAATGCTCCATGCCCCTTTTCATCTCAATGCTCCTTGAAACCTGTCATCACAATGCACCATGCCCACCATAATAATGCTTCATGCTATTTTCATCACAATGAAATCATAATGCTCCATGACCTCTCTCATCACAATGCTCCAAATCCTTGTGATCAAAATGTTCCATAACACCTATCATCACAACACCCAATGACGCTCGTCATCACAATTAACCATGATATTCTCATCACAATGCTCCATGACTTTTGTCACCACAAAGCTCAATACCCTTGTCATCACAATGCTCCCTGACACTTGTCGTCAGTATGCTCCTTGAATCCTGTGATGACAAGGCTCCATGGCCTTCTCATCCCAATGTTCCATGGCCTTGTCATCACAGTGCTCCAAGACCCCTGTAAATACAAGGCTGCATGCCCCTTTTCATCAGAATTTTCCATGAGACATATCATCACAAGGCTCAAAGGTCTTCTCATCACAATGCTCCATGCCTCTGTCAGCAAAATGCTAAAGGACGTTGTCATTAAAATGCTCTATGCACTTGTCATCACAATACTCCATTACCATTGTCATCACAATCCTCCATGAACCTTGGGATCACATTGTTTCATGCTCCTGTCCTCACAATGCTCCATGCTCATTGAAATCAAAATGATCCATGACCTCTGTCTTCACAATGCTCCAAACACTTGAGATCACAATGTTCCATAACACTTGTCATCACAACGCTCCATGATGCCTGTCATCACAGTACTCCATGCCCTTTTCATCACAATGCTCCATGACATTTGTCATCACAATTCTCAATACACTTATCATCACAATGATTCCTGACACTTGTCGTCAGAATGCTCCTTGAACCCTGTCAGGAAATGGCTCCATGCCTTTATCATCACAATGCCCCATGCCATTTTCATCACAATGTTCCATGCCATTATCATCAAAATACTCCACAAGCTTGTCATCAGAATGCTCCATGACCTTTGTCATCACAATTCTCCATGCACTAGTCAGCACTATGCTCCCTGACCCTTGTCATCACAATGCTCCAAGCCATTGTCATCAAAATGCTCCATTACCTTTGTCATCATAATCCTCCATGACACTTGGCATCACAATGCTCCAGGCCATTGTCTTCACAATGGGCCATTACATATGTCATCACAATGCTCCCTGACACCAGTCTTCACAATACTGCATGACCTGGTCTTCACAATATTCCATGCCGTTGTTATCACAATGCTCCATGTCCCATGTCATCACAATGCTCCGTGAGTCCAGTCATCACAATGCTTCATGACCATAGTCATGACAATGGTCCATGCCCTCTTCATCAACAGTCTCTTTGACCTTTTTAACCTCAATGCTCCATGAAATTTTCATCACAATGCTCTCTGACACTTGTCATCAAAATATTCTGTGCCTTTCTCAGCACAATGCTCCATGACCCCTGTCATCACAACGCTCCATGTCCCTTCTCATCACGATACTCCATGAACATTTTCATCCCAATTATCCATGACCCTTGTCATCACAATGATCCATTCCCTTGTCATCCCAATGCTCCGTGACACCTGTCACCACAATGTTCCATGCCTTTGTCAGCAAATGCTACATGGCCTTGTCATTAAAATGCTCAATGAACTTGTCATCACAATAATCCATTTCCATTGTCATCACAATCCTCCATGAACCTTGGGATCACATTGTTTCATGCCCTTGTCATCACAATGCTCCATGTTCCTTGAAATCAAAATGATCCATGACCTCTGTCATCACAATGCTCCAAATCCTTGTGGTCACAATGTTCCATAACACTTGTCATCACAACGCTCCATGATGCCTGTCATCACAATACTCCATGCCCTTTTCATCAAAATGTTCCATGACCTTTGCCATCACAATTCTCAATACACTTGTCATCACAATGATCCCTGACTCTTGTCGTCAGAATGCTCCTTGAACCCTGGCACAAAAAGGCTCCATGCTTTTATCATCACAATGCCCCATGCCATTTTCATCACAATGCTCCATGCCATTGTCATCAAAATACTGCACAAGCTTGTCATACAAATGCTCCATGACCCGTGTCATCACAATTCTCCATGCACTTCCCAGCACAATGCTCCCTGAACCTTGTCATCACAATGCTCCAAGCAATTGTCATCACAATGCTCCATTACCTTTGTCATCAGAATCATCCGTGACACATGGCATCACAATGCTCCATGCCATTGTCATCACAATGGGCCATTACATATGTCATCACAATGCTCTCTGACACCAGTCTTCACAATACTGCATAACCTGGTCTTCACAATGCTCCATGCCCTTGTCATCACAATGCGCTATTCCAACTGTCATTGCAATAATCCATGAAACTTATTAGACCAATGTTCCATGCCCTTGTAATCACAATGCTCCATGCCCTCGTCATGAACAGTCTCTGTGACCTTTTTAACCTCAATGCTCCATGAAATTTTCATCACAATGCTCTTTGACACTTGTCATCACACTACTCTATGCCTTTCTCAGCACAATGCTCCATGACACTTGTCATCACAATGCTCCATGCGTAGTCAGCACAATGCTCCATGACACATGTCATCACAATGCACCATGTGCTTGTCATCACAGTGCTCCAAAATGTTGTCATCACAATGCTCCATTTACCTTATCATCACAATGCTCCATGCACTTCTCATCAATATGCTATCTCACCACTGATATCACAATGTTACATCACTATTCATTACAATACTCCCTCACCCCTGTGATCACAATGTTCAATGACTCCTTTCATCACAATGCTACATGCACTTATCATCACAATGTTCGATGATGTATGACATCACAATGTTCCATAAGCCATGTCATCAAAATGCTCCATTACACTTTTCATCAAAATGCTGCATGACCCCTGACATCACAATGCTCCATAGCCCATGTCATTACAGTGCTCCATGACGCTCGTCATCACAATTATCCATGGTCTTCTCATCACAATGCTCCACGTTCTTGCCATCACAATGCTCCATGCTTTGGTCATCACAGTGCTCCATGTCCATTGTCATCACAATTCTCCACGTCCTTGTCATCACAATGCTCCATGACAGTTCTCATCACAGTGCTGCATGTCCCTTGTCATCACAATTCTCCAAGCACATGTCATCGCAATACCCCGTGACAACTGTCATAGCAAGCTCCATTCCTGTGTCACCACAATGCTTCACGACCTTTTCATCAAAATTCTCAATGGCCGTTGTCATCACAATATTCCATGACACTTGTCTTCACAATGCTCCAAGCCCTTGTCATCACAATGCTCCATTACCTTTGTCATCACAATCCTCCAAATCACTTGACATCACAATGCTCCATACCATTGTCATCACAATGGAACATGAAATATGTCATCACAATGCTCCCTGACACCTGTCTTCACAGTATTCCATGCCCTTGTCATCACAATGTGCCATGCCGGCAGTCAACACAATTATCCATGAAACATGTCAGACCAATGCTCCATGCCCCTGTCATCACAATGCTGCATGCTCTTGTCATCACAATGCTCCATGACACCAGTTCTCACAATGCTCCATGACTCAAGTCATCACAAGGCTTCATGACCTGTGTCATCACAATGATCCATGCCCTCATCATCACAAGGCTCTGTGAACTTTGTCACCACAATGTTCCATGAACTTTTCATCACAATGCACCGTGACACTTGTTATCACAATGCTCCGTCCCTTTGTCAACTCAATGCTCCATGACCCTTGTCATCACAATGTTCCATGTGCTTGTCAGCGCAGTGCTCCATGACCCATGTCATCACAATGCTCCATAAACCTTGTCATCACAATGCTCCTTGTACGTCTTATCAAAATGCTCTCTCACCACTGATATCAAAATGGTCCCTCAAAAGTCATCACAATACACCCACTCCCCTGTCATCACAATGGTCCATAACCCCTGTCATGAAAATGTTCCATGACCCCTGACCTCACAATGTGCCATAACCCCTGTCATCAAAATGTTCCATGACCCTTTTCATC
This sequence comes from Mesoplodon bidens, assembly GCF_964165515.1. Classification (NCBI taxonomy): domain Eukaryota; kingdom Metazoa; phylum Chordata; class Mammalia; order Artiodactyla; family Ziphiidae; genus Mesoplodon; species Mesoplodon bidens. Next base: position 492,504 of record NW_027672207.1, read on the forward strand.
AAATTGCTCCATGACCCTGTCATCAAAATTCTCCCTGCCCTTCTCATCATAATGCACAACACACTTGTCATCAAAATGCTCCATGACTTTCTCATCACAAAGATCCATGACACTTAGCATCACAATGATCCATGTCATTGTCATCACAATGCTCCATGATCACTCTCATCACATTGCTTCATGCCCTTGTCGTCACAAAGCTCCATGATGCATGTCTTCAGAATGTTCCATGGCCTTGTCATCACAGTGCTCCATGCCCTTGCCATCACAATGCTCCATTACACCTGTCATCACAATGCTTCAAGACCCCTGTAATCACAATGTTCCATGCCCCTTTTCATCTGAATGCTCCATGAACCCTGTCATCACAATGCACCATGCCCACCATCATAATGCTTCATGCTATTGTCATCACAATGAAATCATAATGCTCCATGACCACTCTCATCACAATGCTCCAAATCCTTGTGATCAAAATGTTCCATAACACTTATCATCACAACGCCCCATGACACTCGTCATCACAATTATCCGTGGTCTTCTCATCACAATGCTCCATGACTTTTGTCACCACAGTGCTCAATACACTTGTCATCACTATGCTCCCTGACACTTCTCGTCAGTTTGCTCCTTGAACCCTGTGATGACAAGGCTCCATGGCATTCTCATCCCAATGCTCCATGCCCTTGTCATCACAGTGCTCCACCACCCCTTTAATTAAAAGGCTCCATGCCCCTTTTCATCAGAATGTTCCAAGAGACATATCATCACAGGGCTCCATGGTCTTCTCATCACAATGCTCCAGTACCTTGTCATCACAATGCCCCATGACAACTGTCATCACAGTACTCCATGAATATTTTTAGCTCAATGCTCCATGACCTTCTCATCACAATGCTCCATGACACCTGTCATTACAATGCTCCACGACACCTGACATCACAACGCTCCATGTCCCTTGTCATCACGATACTCCATGAACATTTTCATCCCAATGCTCCATGACACTTGTCATCACAATGATCCATGCCCTTGTCATCCCAATGCTCCATGACCCCTGTATCCACAATGCTCTGTGACGCTTGTCATCACAGTGCTCCATGACAACTGCCACCACAATGTTCCATGCCTTTGTCAGCAAAATGCTACATGACCTTCTTATTACACTGCTCAATGCACTTGTCATCACAATACTCCATTACCATTGTCATCACAATCCTCCATGAACCTTGGGATCACATTTTCATGCCCTTGTCATCACAATGCTCCATGCTCCTTGAAATCAAAATGATCCATGACCTCTGTCATCACAATGCTCCAAATCCTTGTGGTCACAATGTTCCATAACACTTGTCATCACAACGCTCCATGATGCATGTCATCACAATACTCCATGCCCTTTTCATCCAAATGTTCCATGACTTTTGTCATCAAAATTCTCAATACACTTGTCATCACAATGCTTCCTGACTCTTGTCCTCAGAAAGCTCCTTGAGCCCTGGCACAAAAAGGCTCCATGCCTTTATCATCACAATGCCCCATGCCATTTTCATCACAATGATCCATGCCATTGTCATCAAAATACTCCACAAGCTTGTCATCCAAATGCTCCATGACCCGTGTCATCACAATTCTCCATGCAATTGCCAGCACAATGCTCCCTGACCCTTGTCATCAGAATGCTCCAAGCCATTGTCATCACAATGCTCCATTACCTTTGTCATCAGAATCCTCCATGACACTTTGCATTAAAATGCTCCATGCCATTGGCATCACAATGGGCCATTACATATGTCATCACAATGCTCCCTGACACCAGTCTTCACAATACTGCATGACCTGGTCTTCATAATGCTCCATGCCCTTGTCATCACAATGCGCTATTCCAACTGTCATTGCAATAATCCATGAAACTTATTAGACCAATGTTCCATGCCCTTGTCATTACAATGCTCCATGCCCTTGTTATCACAATGCTCCGTGACTCCAGTCATCACAATGCTTCATGAGCTTTGTCATCACAATGGTCCATGGCCTCATCATCAACAGTCTCTGTGACCTTTTTAACCTCAGTGCTCCATGAAATTTTCATCACAATGCTCTTTGACCCTTGTCATCACAATACTCTATGCCTTTCACAGCAGAATTCTCCATGACCGTTGTCATCACAATGCTCCATGCGCTTGTCAGCACAATGCTCCATGACACATGTCATCACAATGCACCATGCGCTTGTCATCACAGTGCTCCACAATCTTGTCATCACAATGCTCCATTAACCGTGTCATCACAATGCTCCATGCACTTCTCATCAATATGCTCTCTCACCACTGATATCACAATGTTACATCACTATTCATCACAATACTCCCTCACCCCTGTCATCAAAATGTTCAATGACTACTGTCATCACAATGCTACATGCACTTATCATCTCAATGTTCGATGACATATGACATCACAATGTTCCATATGCCATGTCATCAAAATGCTCCATGACCCTTTTCATCAAAATGCTCCATGTCCCCTTACATCACAATGCTCCATAGCCCTTGTCATTACAGTGCTCCATGACGCTTGTCATCACAGTTATCCATGGTCTTCTCATCACAATGCTCCACGGTCTTGCCATCGCAATACTCCATGCTTTGGTCATCACAGTGCTCCATGTCCGTTGTCATCACAATTCTCCACGTCCTTGTCATCACAATGCTCCATGACAGTTCTCATCACAGTGCTCCATGTCCCTTGTCATCACAATTCTCCATGCACATGTCATCGCAATGCCCCATGACCCTTGTCATAGCAAGCTCCAATCCTGTGTCACCACATTGCTTCAGGACCTTTTCATCAAAATTCTCAATGGCCGTTGTCATCACAATGCTCCTTAACCCTTGTCATCACAATGCTCCAAGCACTTGTCATCACAATGCTCCATTACCTTTGTCATCACAATCCTCCAAATCACTTCACATCACAATGCTCCATACCATTTTCATCACAATGGAACATGAGATATGTTATCACAATGCTCCCTGACACCTGTCTTCAAAATACTCCATGCCCTTGTCATCACAATGTGCCATGCCCTCAGTCAACACAGTTATCCATGAAACTTGTCAGACCAATGATCCATGCCCCTGTCATCACAATGCTGCATGCCCTTGTCATCACAATGCTCCATGACCCCAGTTCTCACAATGCTCCCTGACTCCCGTCATCACAAGGCTTCATGACCTGTGTCATCACAATGATCCATGCCCTCATCATCACAAGGCTCTGTGAACTTTGTCACCACAATGCACCATGAACTTTTCATCACAATGCTCCTTAAAATTTGTCATCACAATGCTCCTTGCACGTCTTATCAAAATGCTCTCTCACCACTGATATCAAAATGTTCCCTCACTAGTCATCACAATACCCCCACTCCAATGTCATCACAATGGTCCATAACCCCTGTCATGAAAATGTTCCATGACCCCTGACATCAAAATGTTCCATAACCCCAGTCATGATAATGTTCCTTGACCATTTTCATCAAATTGCTTCATGACCCTTCATCACAATGCTCCCTTCCCTTCTCATCACAATGCACAACGCACTTGTCATCAAAATGCTCCATGACTTTGTCATCACAAAGAACCATAACCCTTGGAATCACAATGCTCCATAAAACTTGTCATCACAATGCTCCTTGCACGTCTTATCAAAATGCTTTCTCACCACTGATATCAAAATGTTCCCTCACTAGTCATCACAATACACCCACTCCAATGACATCACAATGGTCCATAACCCCTGTCATGAAAATGTTCCATGACCCCTGACATCAAAATGTTCCATAACCCCTGTCATCATAATGTTCCTTGACCATTTTCATCAAATTGCTTCATGACCCTGTCATCACAATGCTCCCTTCCCTTCTCATCACAATGCACAACGCCCTTGTCATCAAAATGCTCCATGAGTTTGTCATCACAAAGAAACATGACCCTTGGCATCACAATGCTCCATGTCATTGTCATCACAATGCTCCATGATTGCTCTTATCACATTGCTCCATGCCCTTGTCGTCACAAAGCTCCATGACTCATGTCATCAGAATGCTCCATGGCCTTCTCATCACAGTGCTCCATGCCCTTGCCATCACAATGCTCCATTACACCTGTCATCATAAAGCTCCATGACCCCTGTAATCACAATGCTCCATGCCCCTTTTTATCTCAATGCTCCATGAGCCCGGTCATCAAAATGCACCCTGCCCACCATCATAATGCTTCATGCTATTGTCATCACAATGAAATCATAATGCTCCATGACCACTCTCATCACAATGCTCCAAATCCTTGTGATCAAAATGTTCCATAACACTTATCATCACAACGCCCAATGACGCTCGTCATCACAATTATCCATGGTCTTCTCATCACAATGCTCCATGACTTTTGTCACCACAATGCTCATTACCCTTGTCATCACAATGCTCCCTGACACTTGTCGTCAGTATGCTCCTTGAACCCTGTGATGACAAGCCACCATGGCCTTCTCATCCCAATGCTCCATGCCCTTGTCATCACAGTTCTTCACAACCCATGTAATCACAATGCTCCATGCCCCTTTTCATCAGAATGTTCCATGAGACATATCATCACAAGGCTCCATGTTCTTCTCATAACAATGCCCCAGTACCTTGTCAACTCAATGCTCCATGACCCCTGTCATCACAATATTCCATGACCATTTTCAGCCCAATGCTCCATGACTTTCTCATCGCAATGCTCCATGACCAATATCATCACAATGCTCCATGACCACTGTCATCACTACACTCCATGACACCTGACAACACAATGATCCGGGACTCTTGTCATCACAATGCCCCATTACCTAGTCATCACAATGCTCCATGACACCTGTCATCACAATAATCCATGAATATATTCATCCAAAACGCCATGACCCTTGTCATCAAAATGATCCGTTCCCTAGTCATCCCAATCCTCCATGACCTCTGTATTCACAATGCTCTGTGACACTTGTCATCACAGTGCTCCATGACACCTGTCATCACAATGCTCCATGCCTTTCTCAGCACAATGCTCCATGACCGTTGTCATCACAATGCTCCATGAGCTTGTCAGCACTATGCTCCATGACACGTCATCACAATGCACCATGCGCTTGTCATCACAGTGCTCCACAATCTTGTCATCACAAGGCTCCATTAACATTGTCATCACAATGCTCCATGCACATCTTATCAATATGCTGTCTCACCACTGATATCACAATGTTACATCACTATTCATTACAATACTCCTCACCCCAGTCATCACAATGTTCCATGACTCCCGTCATCACCATACTACATGCACTTATCATCACAATGTTCGATGACCTATGACATCACAACGTTCCATAACACCTGTCATCAAAATGCTCCATGACCATATTCATCAAAATGCTCCATGTCCCCTGACATCACAATGCTCCATAGCCCTTGTCATTACAGTGCTCCATGATGCTCGTCTTCACAATTATCCATGGTCTTCTCATAACAATTCTCCACGTCCTTGTCATCACAATGCTCCATGACAGTTCTCATCACAATTTTACATGCTTTTGTCATCACAATTCTCCATGCACATGTCATCGCAATGTGCCATAACCCCTGTCATAGCAAGCTCCATGCCTTTGTCATCACAATGCTTCACGAACTTTTCATCAAATTCTCAATAGCCGATGTCATCACAAAGCTCCATGACCCTTGTCATCACAATGCTCCAAGCCTTTGTCATCACAATGCTCCATTACCTTTGTCATCACAATCCTCCAAAACACTTGACATCACAATGCTCCATGCCATTGTCACCACAATGGAACATGAAATATGTCATCACAATGCTCCCTGACACCTGTCTTCACAATTCTGCATGACCTTGTCATCTCAATGTGCCATACCCACTGTCAACACAATTATCCTTTAAACTTGTCAGACCAATGCTCCATGCCCCTGTCATCACAATGCTCCATGCCCTTGTCATCACAATGCTCCATGACCCCAGTTCTCACAAGGCTCTGTGAATCCAGTCATCACAAGGCTTCATGACCTGTGTCATCACAATGATCCATGCCCTAATCATCACAAGGCTCTGTGAACTTTGTCATCACAATGCACCAAGAAATTTTCATCACAATGCTCCGTGACACTTGTTACCACAATGCTCCATCCCTTTGTCAACTCAATGCTCCATGAACCCTGTCATTACACTGCACCATGCCCACGATCATAATGCTTCATGCTATTGTCATCACAATGAAATCATAATGCTCCATGACCTCTGTCATCACAATGCTCCAAACCCTGGTGATCAAAATGTTCCAAAACACTTTTCATCACAACGCCCCATGACGCTCGTCATCACAATTATCCATGGTCTTCTCATCACAATGCTCCATGACTTTTGTCACCACAATGCTCAATACCCTTGTCATCACAATGCTCCCGGACACTTGTCGTCAGTATGTTCCTTGAACCCTGTGATGACAAGGCTCCATGGACTTCTCATCCCAATGCTCCATGCCCTTGTCATCACAGTGCTCCACGACCGCTGTAATCACAAGTCTCCATGCCCCTTTTCTTCAGAATGTTCCATGAGACATATCATCACAAGGCTCCATGGTCTTTTCATCAAAATGCTCCATGACACTTGTCATCACAACACTCCTTTAATATTTTCAGCCCAGTGATCCATGACCTTCTCATCACAATGCTCCATAACCCCTGCCATTACAATGCTCCATGACCCCTGTCATCCCAACGCTCCATGTCCCTTATCATCACAATACTCCATAAACATTTTCATCCCAATGCTCCATGACACTTGTCATCACAATGATCCATGCCCTTGTCATCCCAATGCTCCATGAACCCTGTATTCACAATGCTCCGTGACGCTTGTCATCACAGAACTCCATGACACCTGTCATCAAAATGCTCCATGCCTTTGTCAGCAAAATGCTACATGACCTTGTCACTACAATGCTCTATGCACTGGTCATCACAATACTCCAATACCATTGTCATCACAATCCTCCATGAACCTTGGGATCACATTGTTTCATGCCCTTGTCATCAAAATGCTCCATACTCTTTGAAATCAAAATGATCCATGACCTCTGTCATCACAATGCTCCAAACACTTGTGATCACAGTATTCCATAACACTTGTCATCACAACGCTCCTTGATGCCTGTCTTCACAATACTCCATGCCCTTTACATCACAATGCTCCATGACCTTTGTCATCACAATTCTCAATACACTTGTCATCATAATGATTCCTGACACTTGTCGTCAGAATGTTCCTTGAACCCTGTCACGAAAAGGCTCCATGCCTTTTTCATCAAAATGCCCCATGCCATTTTCATCACAATGCTCCATGCCATTATCATCAAATACTCCACAAGCTTGTAATCAGAATGCTCCATGACATTTGTCATCACAATTCTCTATGCACTTGTCAGGACAATGCTCCCTGACACTTGTTATCACAATGCTCCAAGCCATTGTCATCACAATGCTCCATTACTTTTGCCATCAGAATCCTCCATGACACTTGGAATCACAAGGCTCCATGCCATTGTCATCACAATGGGACATTACATATTCCATCACATGTTCCCTGACACCAGTCTTCACAATACTGCATGACCTGGTCTTCACAATGTTCCATGTCTTTTTTATCACAATGCTCCATGACCCATGTCATCACAATGCTCCGTGAGTCCAGTCATCACAATGCTTCATGAACTTTGTCATCACAATGGTCCATGCCCTCGTCATCAACAGTCTCTGTGACCTTTTTAACCTCAATGCTCCATGAAATTTTCATCAAAATGTTCTTTGACCCTTGTCATCACAATACTCTATGTCTTTTTCAGCACAGTGCTCCATGACACATGTCATCACAATGCACCATGCGCTTGTCATCACAGTGCTCAACAATCTGGTCATCACAATGCTCCATTAACCTTGTCATCACAATGCTCCATGCACTTCTCATCAATATGCTCTCTCACCACTGATATCACAATGTTACATCACTTTTCATCACAATACTCCCTCACCCCTGTCATCACAATGTTCCATGACTCCTGTCACCACAATGCTACATGCACTTATCATCACAGTGTTCGATTAACTATGACATCACAATGTTCCATAAGCTCTGTCATCAAAATGCTCCATGACTCTATTCATCAAAATGCTCCATGTCCCCTGACATCACAATGCTCCATACCCCTTGTCATTACAGTGCTCCATGACGCTCTTCATCACAATTATCCATGGCCTTCTCATCACAATGCTCCACGGTCTTGCCATCACAATGCTCCATGCCCTGGTCATCACAATTCTCCAAGTTCTTTGCATCACTATGTTCCATGACACTTCTCATCTCAGTGTTACATGCTTTGTCAGCATACTACTCCACAAACTTGTCATCAGAATGCTCCATGACCCTTGTCATCACAATTATCCATGCCCCTGTCATCACAAAGCTCCATGCCCTTGTCATCACAATGTTCCATGACTCCTGTCATCACAATACTCCATGAACATTTTCAGCCCAATGTTCCATGCCTTTCTCATCGCAATGCTCCATGACCAATATCATCACAATGCTCCATGACCACTGTCATCACAACACTCCATGACACCTGACAACACAATGATCCGGGACTCTTTTCATCACAGTGCCCCATTACCTAGTCATCACAATGCTCCATGACCCCTCTCATCACAATAGTCCATGAATATATTCAGCCCAAACTCCATGACCCTTGTCATCAAAATGATCCGTGCCCTTGTTATCCCAATGCTCCATGACCCCTGTATTCACAATGCTCTGTGACACTTGTCATCACAGTGCTCCATGACACCTGTCATCACAATGCTCCATGCCTTTGTCAGCAAAATGCTAAATGACATTGTCATTACAATGCTCTATGTGCTTGTCATCACAATACTCCATTACCATTGTCTTTAGAATCCTCCATGAACCTTGGGATCACATTGCTTCATGCCCTTGTCATCACAATGCTCCATGCTCCTTGAAATCAAAATGATCTATCACCTCTGTCATCACAATGCTCCAAACCCTTGTAATTACAATGTTCCATAACACTTGTTATCACAACGCTCCATGATGCCTGTCATCACAATACTCAATGCCCTTTTCATCACAATGTTCCATGACCTTTGTTGTCACAATTCTCAATACACTTGTCATCACAATGCTCCCTGACTCTTGTCGTAAGAATGAACCTTGAACCCTGTCAAGAAAAAGCTCCATGCTGTTTTCATCACAATGCCCCATGCCATTTTCCTCACAATAATCCATGCCATTGTCATCAAAATACTCCACAAGCTTGACATCCAAATGCTCCATGACCCGTGTCATCACAATTCTCCATGCACTTGCCAGCACAATGCTCCCTGACCCTTGTCTTCAAAGTGCTCCAAGCCATTGTCATCACAATGCTCCATTACCTTTGTCATCAGAATCCTCCATGACACTTGGCATCACAATGCTCCATGTCATTGTCATCACAATGGGCCATTACATATGTCATCACAATGCTCCCTGACACCTGTTTTTACAATACTGCATGAACTTGTCATCTCAATGTGCCATGCCCACTGTCAACACAATTATCCATGAAACTTGTCAGACCAATGTTCCATGCCCCTGTCATCACAATGTTCCATGCCCTTGTCAACACAATGCTCCATGATCCCAGTTCTCACAATGCTCCTTGACTCCAGTCATCACAAGGCTTCATAACAAGTGTCATCACAATGATCCATGCCCTCATCATCACAAGTCTCTGTGAAATTTGTCACCACAATGCTCCATGAACTTTTCATCACAATGCTCCGTGACACTTGTTACCACAATGCTCCATCCCTTTGTCAACTCAATGCTCCATGACCCTTGTCATCACAATGTTCCATGACCTTTATCATCACAATTCTCAATACACTTGTCATCACAATGCTCCCTGACTCTTGTCGTCAGAATGCTCCTTGAACCCTGTCACGAAAAGGCTCCATGCCGTTTTCATCACAATGCCCCATGCCATTTTCATCACAATACTCCATGCCTTTGTCATAAAAATACTCCACAAGCTTGTCATCAGAATGCTCCATGACCCGTGTCTTCACATTTCTCCATGCACTTGCCAGCCCAGTGCTCCCTGACACTTGTCATCACAATGTTCCATGTCATTGTCATCACAATGGGCCATTATATATGTCATCACAATGCTCCCTGACACCAGTCTTCACAATACTGCATGACCTGGTCTTCTCAATGCTCCATGCCCTTGTCATCACAATGCGCCATTCCAACTGTCACTGCAATAATCCATGAAATTTATTAGACCAATGATCCATGCCCTTGTCATCACAGTGCTCCATGCCCTTGTTATCACAATGCTCCATAACTCCAGTCATCACAATGCTTCATGACCTTTGTCATCACAATGGTCCATGACCTCGTCAGCAACAGTCTCTGTGACATTTTAACCTCAATGCTCCATGAAATTATCATCACAATGCTCTTTGACCCTTGTCATCACAATACTCTCTGCCTTTCTCATCACAATGCTCGCTGACACTTGTCATCACAATGCACCAAGCCCTTGTCATCACAATGCTCCAAGCCACTGTCATCACAATGCTCCATTACCTTTGTCATCAGCATCCTCCATAACACTTGGCATCACAATGCTCCATGCCATTACCATCACAATGGGCCATTACATATGTCATCACAATGCTCCCTGACACCAGTCTTCACAATACTGCATGAACTCGTCTTCACAATGTTCCATGCCCTTGTTATCACAATACTCCATGACCCATGTCATCACAATGCTCCGTGAGTCCAGTCATCACAGTGCTTCATGAACTTTGTCATAACAATGGTCCATGACCTCGTCAGCAACAGTCTCTGTGACCTTTTTAACCTCAATGCTCCGTGAAATTTTCATCACAATGCTCTATGACTCTTGGCATCACAATACTCTATGCCTTTCTCAGCACAATGCTCCATGATCGTTGTCATCACAGTGCTCCATGCGCTTGTGAGCACAATGCTCCATGACCCCTGTCTTAGCAAGCTCCGTGCCTCTGTCATCACAATGCTTCACGACCATTTCATCAAAATTCTCAATGGCCGTTGTCATCAAAATGCTCCATGACCCTTGTCATCACAATGTTCCATGCACTTGTCAGCGCAGTGCTCCACGACCCATGTCATCACAATGCTCCATAAACATTGTCTTCACAATGCTCCTTGCACGTCTTATCAAAATGCTCTCTCACCACTGATATCATAATGTTCCCTCACTAGTCATCACAATATACCCACTCCAATGTCATCACAATGGTCCATAACCCCTGTCATGAAAATGTTCCATGACCCTTGACATCAAAATGTTCCATAAACACTGTCATCAAAATGTTCCATGACCCTTTTCATCAAATTGCTACATGACACTGTCATCACAATGCTCCCTGCCTTTCTCGTCACAATGCACCACGCCCTTGTCATCAAAATGCTCCATGATTTTGTCATCACAAAGAACCATGACCCTTGGCATCACAATGCTCCATGTCATTGTCATCACAATGCTCCATGATCGCTATCATCACATTGATCCATGCCCTTGTCATCACAAAGCTCCATGACGCATGTCATCAGAATGCTCCATGGACTTCTCATCACAGTGCTCCATGCACTTGCCATCACAATGCTCCATTACACCTGTCATCACAATGATCCAAGACCCCTGTAATCACAATGCTCCATGCCCCTATTCATCTCTATGCTCAATGAACCCTGTCATCACAATGCACCATGCCCTCCATCATAATGCTTTTTGCAATTGTCATCACAATGAAATCATAATGCTCCATGACCTCTCTCATCACAATGCTCCAACACCTTGTGATCAAAATGTTCCATAACACTTGTCATCACAACGCTCCATGATGCCTTTCATCACAATACTCCATGCCCTTTTCATCACAATGCTCCATGACTTATGTAATCACAATTCTCAATACACTTGTCATCACAGTGCTCCCTGACATTTGTGGTCAGTATGCACCTTGAACCCTGTCACGAAATGGATCCATGCTTTTTTCATCACAATGTCCCATGCCGTTTTCATCACAATGATCCATGCCATTTTCATCAAAATACTCCACAAACTTGTCATCAGAATGCTCCATGATATTTGTCATCACAATTCTCCATGCACTTGTCAGCACATTGCTCCCTGACCCTTGTCATCACAATGCTCCAAGCCATTGTCATCACAATGCTCCATTAACTTTGTCATCAGAATCCTCCATGACAATTGGCATCACAATGCTCCATGCCATTGCCATCACAATGGGCCATTACATATGTCATCACAATGCTCCCTGACACCAGTCTTCACAATACTGCATGACCTGCACTTCACAATGCTCCATGCCCTTGTCATCACAATGCACCATTCCAACTGTCACTGCAATAATCCATGAAACTTATTACACCAATGCTCCGTGCACTTGTCATCACAATGCTCCATGCACATGTTATCACAATGCTCTATGACCCATGTCATCACAGTGCTCCGTGACTCCAGTCATCTCAATGATTCATGACCTTTGTCATCACAATTGTCCATGCCCTCATCATCAACAGTCTCTGTGACCTTTTTAACCTCAATGCTCCATGAAATTTTCATCACAATGCCCAATGAATGCTGTCATCACAATGCACCATGCCCATCATCATAATGCTTCATTCTATTGTCATCACAATGAAATCAAAATGCTCCATGACCTCTGTCATCACAATGATCCACACCCTTGTGATCATAATGTTCAATAACACTTGTCATCACAATGCCCCATGACGCTGGTCATCACTATTATCCACGGTCTTCTCATCACAATGCTACATTACACTTCTCATCAAAATGTTACATACTCTTGTCATCACAATTCTCCATGCACTTGTCATTGCAATGCTCCATGCACTTGTCATCACAATGCTCCATGCCCTTGTCATCACAATGCTTCATGCTCTTGTCATCACAATGCTCCATGACCCCTCTCATCACAATGCTCCCTGACATCTGTCATCACAATGCTTAATGCCACTTGTCTTTGCAGTGCTCCATGATGCTCGACATCACAATTACACAGTCTTCTCATCAAAGTGCTCCACGTTTTGCCATCACCATGCTCCATGCCTTGTCATCTCAAAGCTCAATGTCCATTGTCCTCACAATTGTCCACATCCGTGTCATTGCAATGCTCCATGGCACTTCACATCACAATGTCATATGCTCTTCTCATCACAATACTCCATGCACTTGTCATCGCGATGCTCCATGTCCCCTGTTATAGGAAGCTCCATGCGTTTTTCATCACAATGTTTCACGACCTGGACATTAAAATTATCAATGGCCCTTGATATCACAATGCTCCATGCCCTTGTCATCACAATGCTCCTTTACTTTGTCACAACAATCCTCCATGACACTTGGCATCACAATGCTCAATTATATTGTCATGAAACTGGAACATGACATATTTAATCACAATGCTCCCTGACAACTTTCTTCACAATAATCTATGACCTTGTCATCACAGTACCCCATGCCCTTGTCGTCACAATGTGCCATGCCCACTCTTATCACAGTAATCCATGAAACTTGTCAGAACAATGCTCCATGCCAATTTTCATCACAATGCCCAATGAATGCTGTCATCACAATGCACCATGCCCATCATCATAATGCTTCATTCTATTGTCATCACAATGAAATCAAAATGCTCCATGACCTCTGTCATCACAATGCTCCACACCCTTGTGATCATAATGTTCAATAACACTTGTCATCACAATGCCCCATGACGCTGGTCATCACTATTATCCACGGTCTTCTCATCACAATGCACCATGATTTTTGTCATCACAATGCTCATTACACTTGTCGGCACAATGCTCCCTGACTATTGCCATCAGTATGCACCTTGAACTCTTTCATGACAAAGCTCCATGCCTTTTTCATCACAATGATCCATGCCCTTTTCATCACAATGCTCCAAGAACCCTGTGATCACAATGCTCCTTGCACTTGTCATTACAAATCTCCATGACGCATGTCATCAGAATGCTCCATGGCCTTCTCATCATAATGCTCCATGCCCTTGTCATCACAGAGCTCCAAGACACCTGTAATCACAATGTTCCCTGCTCCTTTTCATCCGAAAGCTCCATGAGACTGTGTCATCACAAGGTTCCATGGTCTTCACATCACAGTGCTCCAGGACGTTGTCATCACAGTGCTCCATTCCCTTGTCATCACAATACTCCATGACCCCTGTCATCAAAATACTCCATGAACATTTTCACCCCAGTGGTCCATGACACTTCTCATCACAATGAAGAATGCCCATGTCATCCCAATGCTCCATGACACCTGTATTCACAATGCTCTGTGACACTTGTCATCACATTGCTCCATGATACCTGTCATCAAAATACTCCATGCCTTTGTCAGCAAAATGCTACATGACCTTATCATTACAATGCTCTATGCGCTTGTCATCACCTTACTCCATTACCATTGCCATCACAATCCTCCATGAAACTTGGGATCACATTGCTTCAGGCCTTTGTCATCAAAATGCTCCATGCTCCTTTAAATCAAAATGAGCCAAGACCTCTGTCATCACAATGCTCCAATCCCTTGTGATCACAATGTTCCATAACACTTGTCATCACAACGCTCCATGATGTGTGTCATCACAATACACCATGCCCTTTTCATCACAATGCTCCATGACATTTCTCATCACAATACTCCATTAAATTTGGCATCACAATACTACCTAGCATTGTCATTGCAATGGATCATAATATGTCATCACAATGCTCCCTGACACCTGTCTTCACAATACTCCATGACCTTCTCTTCACAATGATCCATGGCCTTGTCATCACAATCTACCATGTCCACTGGCCTCACAATAATCTATGAAAGTTGTCAGATCAATGCTGCAAGCCCCTGTCATCACAATACTCTATGCCCTTTTCATCAAAATGCTCCATGACTTGTCATCACAAAGCTCCATGACCCATGACCCATGTATCACAGTGTTCCGTGCCCTCGTCATCAAAATGCTCCATGCCCACACTCATCACGATAATCCATGAAATATTTCAGACCAATGCTCCATGCCCTTCTCATCAAAATGCTCCATTTCCCCTGTCATAACAATGCTCCATGACCCTTTCCATCACAATGTTACACGGCCTTGTCATCACAAGGCTCCATGACACTTGTCATCACAATGCTCAAGACCCCTGTATTCACAATGCTCCATGCCCTCGTCATCACAAAGCTGCATGACACATGTCATCAGAATGCTCCATGGCCTTCTCATCACCATGATCCATATCCTTGTCATCACAATGCTCCAAGACCCCTGTAATCACAATGCCCCATGCCCATATTCAACAGAATGCCCCAAGAGATTTCTCATCAAAAGTCTCCATGGTTTTCTCATCACAATGCTCCAGGAACTTGTCATCACCATGTTCCATTCCCTTGTCATCACAGTGCTCCATGACCACTGTCATCACAATACTCCATGAATATATTCAGCCAAATGCTCCATGAAATAATCATCACAATGCTCCATGACCAATATCATCCCTATTCTCCATGACCACTGTCATCACAACACTCCATGACACCTGACAACACAATGATCCAGGACCCTTGTAATCACAATTCTCCATTCCCTAGTCATCACAATGCTCCATGACCACTGTCATCACAATACTCCATGAATATTTTCAGCCCAATGCCTCATGACCCCTGCCATCAAAATGTTCAACGGCCTTGTCATCAAAAAGCTCCATGACACTTGTCATCACAATGCTCAAGACACCTGTAATCACAATGCTCCATGCCATTGTCATCCCATTGCTCCATGACACCTATATTCACAATGATCCATGACGCTGGTCATCACAGGGCTCCATGACACCTGTCATCACAATGCTCCCTGCCCTTCTCATCAAAATGCACCACACCCTTCTCATCAAAATGCTCCATGACCATTGTCATCACAAATCCATGACCCTTGGCATCACAATGCTCCATGTCATTGTCATCACAATGCTCCATGAAGGCTCTCATCACATTGCTCCATGTTCTTGTCATCACAAAGCTCCATGACACATGTCATCAGAATGCTCCATGGCCTTCTCATCACAATGCTCCATGCCTTTGCCATGACAAAGCTCCATTACCCCTGTCATAACAATGCTCCATACCCCACACATCACGATGATCCATGGCCTTGTCATCACAAGGCTCCATGACCCTTCTCATCACAATGATCCAAGACCCCGGTAATCACAATGCTCCATGCCACTTTTGATCTCAATGATCCATGAAACCTGTCATCACAGTGCACCATGCCCATCATCATAATGTTTCATGCTATTGTCATCACAATGAAATCAAAATGCTCCATGACCTCTGTCATAACAATGCTCCAAACCCATGTGATCACAGTATTCCATAACACTTGTTGTCTGTATGCTCATTCAAAACTGTCATGACAAGGCTCCATGCCTTCTTCATCACAATGATCCATGCTCTTTTCATCACAATGCTCCAAGTACCCTGTAATCACAATGCTCCATGCCCTTGTCATCACAAAGCTCAAGGACACATGTCATTAGAATGCTCCTTGGCCTTCTCCTCACAATGCTCCATGCCCATGTCATCACAATGTTCCAAGAACCCTGTAATCACAATGGTCCATGTCCCTTTTCATCACAATGCTCCTTGAGATTTGTCATCACAAGGATCCATGGTTTTCTCATCACAATGCGCCAGGACATTGTCATCACAATGCTTCATGACATTGTCATGAAAATTCTCAATGGCCCTTGTCATCATAATGCTCCAAGCCCTAGTCATCACAATGGTCCATTATATTTGTCATCACAATCCTCCATTACATTTGGCATCACAATGCTCCCTGCCATTGTCATCGCATTGGACCATGACATATGTCATCACAATGCTCCCTGACAACTTTCTTCAAAATACTCCATGAAATTCTCCTCACAGTGCTCCATGCCCCTGTCATCACAATGCTCCATGACCCTTGTCATCACAATGTGCCATGAGCTTTTCATCACAGCGGTCCACAAATTTATCATCACAATGCTCCATAAACCTTGTAATCACAATGCTCCTTGCCCTTCACATCAGAGTGCTCCATTACCCCTCTCATAACTATGCTCCATGACCCCGGCCATCACAATGTTCCACGGCCTTGTCATCACAAGACTCCATGACACTTGTAATCACAATGCTCCAAGAGCCCTGTAATCACAATGCACCATGCCCTTTTCATTACAAAGGTCCATGACACATGTCATCAGAATGTTCCATGGCCTTTGCATCAAAATGCTCCATGCCCTTGTCATTACAGTGCTCCAGGACCCCTGTAATCACAGTGCTTCATGCCCTTTTCATCAGTATGCTCCATGAGATTTGTCATCACAAGGCTCCATAGTTTTTTCATCACAATGCTCCAGGACCTTGTCATCACAATGCTCCATTATATTTGTCATCACAATCCTCCATTTCATTGGGCATCACAATGCTCCCTGCCATTGTCATCGCAGTGGACCATGACATATGTCATCACAATGCTCCCTGACACCTGTCTTAACAATACTCCATGACCTTCTCATCACAATGATCCATGCCCTTGTCAGCACAATGCACCATGCCCACTGTCATCACAATATTCTATGAAACTTTTCAGACCAATGCTCCATGCCCCTGACATCACAATGCTCCATGCCCTTGCCATCACAATGCTCCATGACCCTTGTCATCACAATGCGCCATGACTCCAAGCATCACAAAGCTTCATAACATTTGTCATCACAATGGTCCATGCCCGCGTCATCACAAGGCTCTAAGACCTTTGTAACCACAATGCTCCATGAAATTTCCATCACATTGCTCCGTGATCCTTGTCATCACAATGCTCCATGCCTTTGTCAGAAAAATGCTCCATGACCTTTGTCATCACAATGTGCCACGCGATTTTCATCACAACAGTCCACAAATTTATCATGGCAATGCTCCATAAACCTTGCAATCACAATGATCCATGTCCTTCTCATCACAATGCTCCATTATCCCTGTCATAACAATGCTCCATGACCCTCGCCATCACAATGTTCCACGGCCTTGTCATCACAAGGCTCCATGACACTTGTCATCACAGTGCTCCAAGACGCCTGTGATCACACTGCTCCATGCCCTTGTCATCACAAAGCTCCATGACACATGTCAACAGAAGGTTCCATGGCCGTCTTTTCAAAATATTCCATGCCCTTGTAATCACAATGCTCCAAGAGCACTGTAATCACAATGCTCCATGCCCCTTTTCATCTAAATGCTCCATGAACCATGTCATCACAATTCATCATGCCCATCATCATAATGCTTCCGGCTATTGTCAGCACAATGAAATTAAAATTATCCATGACCTCTCTCATCACAATGCTCCATGACCCCTGTCATCACAATACTCCATGAACATTTTCAGCTCAATGCTCCATGAGGCTTTTCATCACAATGATCCATGCCCTTGTCATCCCAATGCTCCATGACCCCTGTATTCACAATGCTCCGTGACGCTGGTCATCACAGTGCTCCATGACACCTGTCATGACAATGCTCCATGCCTTTGTCAGCAAAATTCTACATGACCTTGTCATTACAATTCTCTATGCGCTTGTCATTACAATACTCCATTACCATTGTCATCACAATCCTCCATGAACCTTGGGATAACATTGCTTCATGCCCTTGTCATCGAAATGCTCCATGCTCCTTGAAATCAAAATGATCCATGACCTCTGTCATCACAATGCTCCAACCGCTTGTGATCACAAAGTTCCATAACACTTGTCATCACAACGTGCCATGATGCCTGTCATCACAATACTCCATGTACTTTTCATCACAATGCTCCATGACCTTTGTCATCACAATCCTCAATACACTTGACATCACAATGCTTCCTGACTCGTGTCGTCAGAATGCTCCTTTAACCCTGTCACGAAAAGGCTCCATGCCTTTTTCTTCACAATGCCCCATGCCGTTTCCATCACAGTACTCCATGCCATTGTCATCAAAATACACCACAAGCTTGTCATCAGAATGCTCCAAGACCCTTGTCATCACAATTCTCCATGCACTTGTCAGCACAATGCTCCCTGACCTTTGTCATCACAATGCCCCAAGCCATTGTCATCAAAATGCTCCATTACATTTGTCATCAGAATCCTGCATGACACTTGGCATCACAATGCTCCATGCCATTGTCATCACAATGGGCCATTACATATGTCATTGCAATGCTCCCTGACACCTGACTTCACAGTATTGCATGACCTGGTCATCACAGTGCTCCATGACCCCGGCCATCACAATGTTCCACGGCCTCGTCATCACAAGTCTCCATGACACTTGTCATCACAATGCTCCAAGACCCCTGTAATCACAATGTTCCATGCCCTTGTCATCACAAAGCTCCATGACACATGTCATCAGAATGTTCCAGGGCCTTCTCATCAAAATGTTCCATGCCCTTGTCATCACCGTGCTCCAACACCCCAGTAATGACAATGCTCCATGCCCCTTTTCATCAGGATGCTCCATGAGATTTGTCATCACAAAGCTCCATGGTTTTCTCATCACAATGCTCCATAATTTGTTCATCACAATGCTTCACGACCTTGTCACGAAAATTCTCAATGGCCCTTGTCATCATAATGCTACAAGCCCTAGTCTTCACAATGCTCCATTATATTTGTCATCACAATCCTCCATTACATTTGGCATAACCGTGCTCCCTGCCATTGTCATTGCAATGGACCCTGACATATGTCATCACAATGCTCCCTGACACCTGTCTTCACAATACTGCATGACCATCTCATCACAATGATCCATGCCCTTGTCATCACAATGCACCATGTCCACTGTCATCACAATAATCTATGAAACTTGTCAGACCAATGCTCCATGCCCCTGACATCACAATGCTCCATGCCCTTGTCATCACAATGCTCCATGATCCCTGTCATCACAATGCTCCGTGAATCCAGGCATCACAATGCTTCATAACATTTGTCATCACAGTGGTCCATGCCTTCGTCATCACAAGGCTCTGTGACTTTTGTAACCACAATGTTCCATGAAATATCCATCACGATGCTCCGTGACCCTTGTCATCACAATACTCCATGCCTTTGTCAGAAAAATGCTCCATGACCTTTGTCATCACAATATGCCACACGTTTTCATCACAACGGTCCACAAATTTGTCATGGCAAAGCTCCATAAACATTTTAATCACAATGCTCCATGCCCTTCTCCTCACAATGCTCCATTACCCCTGTCATAACAATGCTCAATAAACCCTGCCATCACAATGTTACATGGTCTTGTCATCGCCAGGCTCCATGACTCTTGTCATCACTAGGCTCCAAGACCCCTGTAATCACAATGATCCATGCACTTGTCATCACAAAGCTCCATGACACATGTCATCAGAATGTTCCATGGACTTCTCTTCAAAATGATCCATGCCCTTGTCATCAGAGAGCTCCAAGACCCCTGTAATCACAATGCTCCAAGCACCTTTTCTTCAGTATGCTCCATGAGATTTGTCATCACAAGGCTTATGGATTTCTCATCACAATGCTCCAGGACCTTGTCATCACAGTGCTTCATGACCTTGTCATGAAAATTCTCAATGGCCCTTGTCATCATAATGCTCCAAGTCCCAGTCATCACAATGCTCCATTATATTTGGCATCACAATCCACCATTACATTTGGCATCACTATGCTCCCTGCCATTGTCATCGCAATGGACCATGACTTATGGCATCACTATGCTCCCTGACACCTGTCTTCTCAATACTCCATGACCTTCTCATCACCATCCTCCATACCCTTGTCATCACAATGCAGCATGTCCACTGTCATCACAATAATCTATGAAACTTGTCAGACCAATGATCCGTGCCCCTGTCATCACAATGCTCCATGCACTTGTCATCACAATGCTCCATGACACCTCTATTCACAATGCTCCATGACGCTTGTCCTCACAGTGCTCCATGACACCTGTCATCACAATGCTCCATGCCTTTGTCAGCAAAATGCTACATGACCTTGTCATTACAATGCTCTATGCGCTTTTCATCACAATACTCCTTTACCATTTTCATCACAATCCTCTATGAACGTTGTGATCACATTGCTTCATCCCCTTGTCATCAAAATGCTCCATGCTCCTTTAAATCAAAATGATCCATGACCTCTGTCATCACAATGCTCCAAACGCTTGTGATCACAAAGTTCCATAACACTTGTCATAACCACGTTCCATGATGCCTGTCATCCCAATACTCCATGCACATTTCATCACAATGCTCCATGATCTTTGTCATCACAATTCTCAATACACTTGTCATCACAATGCTCCCTGACACTTGTCGTCAAAATGCTCCTTGAAACCTGTCACAAAAAGGCTCCATGCCTTTTTCATCACAATGCCCCATGCCATTTTCATCACAATGCTCCATGCCATTGTCATCAAAATACTCCACAAGCTTGTCATCAGAATGCTCCATTACCCTTGTCATCACAATTCTCCATGCACTGGTCAGCACAATGCTCCCTGACCATTGTCATCACAATGCTCCAAGCCATTGCCATCACAGTGCTCCGTTACCTTTGTCATTAGGATCCTCCATGACACATGGCATCACAATGCTCAATGCCATTGTCATCACAATGGGCCATTACATATGTCTTCACAATTCTCCCTGACACCTGTCTTCATAATACAGCATGACCTTGTCATCACAATGCTCCATGACACCTGCCATCACAATGTTCCACGGCCTTGTCATCACAGGACTCCATGACACTTGTAATCACAATGCTCGAAGACCATATTATTCACAATGCCCCATGCACTTGTCATCACAAAGCTCCATGACACATGTCATCAGAATGTTCCATGGCCTTCTCATCAAAATGCTCCATGCCCTTGTCATCACCGTGCTCCAACAACCCTGTAATGACAATGCTCCATGCACCTTTTCATCAGTATGCTCCATGAGATTTGTCATCACAGGGCTCCATGGGTTTCTCATCACAATGCTCCAGGATTTTGTCATCACAATGCTTTACGACCTTGTCATGAAAATTCTCAATGGCCCTTGTCATCATAATGCTCCAAGCCTTAGTCATCACAATGCTCCATTATATTTGTCATCACAATCCTCCATTACATTTGGCGTCACCGTGCTCCCTGACATTGTCATCGCAATGGACCATGACATATGTCAACACAATGCTCCCTGACACCTGTCTTCACAATACTCCATGACCTTATCATCACAATGATCCATGCCCTTGTCATCACAATGCACCATGCAAACTGTCATCACTATAATTTATGAAACATGACATACCAATGTTCCATGCCCCTGACATCACAATGCTCCATATCCCCTGTCATCACAATGCTCCGTGACTCCAGGCATCACAATGGTTCATAACAGTTGTCATCACAATGGTCCATGCCCGCGTCATCACAAGGCTCTGTGACCTTTGTAACCAAAACGCTCCATGAAATTTCCATCACAATGCTCCGTGACCCTTGTCATCACAATGCTCCTTGCCTTTGTCAGAAAAATGCTCCATAAACCTTGTAATCACAATGCTCCATGCCCTTCTCATTATAATGCTCCATTACACCTGTCATAACAATGCTCCATGACCCTTACCTTCACAATGTTCCACAGTCTTGTCATCACAAGTCTCCATGACAGTTGTCATCTCTATGCTCCAAGACCACTGTAATCACAATGCTCGCTGACCTTGTCATCACAAGGCTCCATGACACATGTCATCAGAATGTTCCATGGATTTCTTTTCAAAATGTTCCATGCCCTTGTCATCACAATGCTCCAAGACCCCTGTAATCACATTGCTCCATGCCCCTCTTCATCTCAATGCTCCATGAACCCTGTCATCAAAATGAATCATGCTCATGATCATAATGCTTCAGGCTATTGTCAGCACAATGAAATCAAAATTGTCCACGACCTCTCTCATCACAATGCTCCATGACCCCTATCATCACAATACTCCATGAAAATTTTCAGTCCAATGCTCCATGACCTTGTCATCACAATGATCCATGATCTTGTCATCCGAATGCTCCATGACCCCTGTATTCACAATGCTCCGTGACGCTTGTCATCACAGTGCTCCATGACATCTGTCATCACAATGTTCCATGGCTTTGTCAGCAAAATTCTACATGAACTTGTCATTACAATGCTCTATGCCTTTGTCATCACAATACTCCATTACAATTGTCATCAGAATCCTCCATGAACCGTGGGATCACATTGCTTCATGCCCTTGTCATCACACAGTTCCATGCTCCTTGAAATCAAAATGATCCATGACATCTGTCATCACAATGCTCCAAACCCTTCTGATCACAAAGTTCCTTAACTCTTCTCATCAAATCGCTCCATGATGCCTATCATCACAATACTCCATGCACTTTTCATCACAATGCTCCATGACCTTTGTCATCACAATTCTCAATACACTTGTTATCACAATGCTCCCTGACACTTGTCGTCAGAATGCTCCTTGAACACTGTCACAAAAAGGCTCCATGTCATTTTCATCACAATGTCCCATGCAATTTTCATCACAATGCTCCATGCCATTGTCATCAAAATACTCCACAAGCTTGTCATCAGAATGCTCCCTGACCCTTGTCATCACAATGCTCCAAGCCATTGTCATTAGAATGCTCCATTACCTTTGTCATCAGAATCGTCCATGACACTTGGCATCACTATGCTCCATGCCATTGTCATCACAATGGGCCATTACATAAGTCATGACAATGCTCCCTGACACCTCTCTTCACAATACTGCATGACCTGGTCATCACAATGCTCCATGCCCTTGTCATCACAATGTGCCATTCCAACTCTCATCACAATAATCCATGAAACTTATTAGACCAATGCTCCATGCCCTTGTCATCACAATGCTCCATGCCCTTGTTATCACAATGCTCCATGACCCCTGTCATCACAATGCTCTGTGACTCCAGTAATCACAATGCTTCATGACCTTTGTCATCACAATATTCCATGCCCTCATCATCAACAGTCTCTGTGACATTTTTAACCACAATGCTCCATGAACTTTTCATCTCAATTCTCTTTGACCCTTGTCATCACAATGCTCTATGTCTTTCTCAGCACAATGCTCCATGACCCTTGTCATCACAATACACCATGCACTTGTCATCAAAGTGCTCCAAAATCTTTTCATCACAATGCTCCATAAAACATGTCATCACAATGCTCCCTGCTCTTTTATCAAAATGCTCTCTCACAACTGATATCACAATGTTACATCACTATTCGTCAAAATACTTCCTCACCCCTGTCATCACATTGTTCCATGACTCCTGTCATCACAATGCTACATGCATTATCATCACAATATTCGATGACCACTGACATCACAATGTTCCCCAACCCCGTCATCAAAATATTCCATGACACTTTTCATCAAATTGCTCCATTACCCTGTCATCAAAATGCTTCCTTCCCTTCTCATCCCAGTGCACAACGCCCTTGCCATCAAAATGCTCGAAGACCTTTGGCATCACAAAGATCTATTACGCTTGGCATCACAGAGCTCCATACCATTGTCATCACAAAGCTCCATGACACATGTCATCAGAATGCTCCATGGCCTTCTCATCACAATGCTCCATGCCCTTGCCATCACAAGGCACCATTACCCCTGTCATAAAAATGCTCCATGACCACGGCCATCACGATGTTCCATGGCCTTATCATCAGAAGGCTCCATGAACCTTCTAATCACAATGCTCCATGACCCCTGTAATCATAATGCTCCATGCCCCTTTTCATCTCAAAGATCCATGAAACCTGTCATCACAATACACCATGCCCATCATCATAATGCTTCATGCTATTCTCATCACAATGAATTCACAATGCTCCATGACCTCTGTCATAACAATGCTCTAAACCCTTGTGATCACCATATTCCATAACACTTGTCATCACAATGCCCCATGACACTCGTCATCACAATTATCCATGGTCTTCTCATCACAATGCTCCATGACCTTTGTCATCACAATGCTCAATACACTTGTCATCAAAATGCTCCCTGACACTTGTTGTCTGAATGCTCCTTGAAACCTGTCATGTCAAGGCTCCATGCCTTTTTCATCACAGTGATCCATGCCCTTTGCATTACAATGCTCCAAGACCCTTGTAATCACAATGCTCCATGCCCTTGTCATCACAAAGCTCAATGACGCATGCCATTAGAATGCTCCTTGGCATTCTCCTCACAATGCTCCATCCCCTTGTCATCACAATGTTCCAAGACCCCTGTAATCACAACGGTCCATGCCCCTTTTCATCAGTATGCTCCATGAGATTTGTCATCACAAGGCTCCATGGTTTTCTCATCACAATGCTCCAGGACCTTGTCATCACAATGCTCCATGACGTTGTCATGAAAATTCTCATTGGCCCTTGTCATCATAATGTTCCAAGCCCTATTCATCACAATGCTCCATTACATTTGGCATCACAATGCTCTCTGTCATTGTCATCGCAATGGACCATGACTTATGGCATCACAGTGCTCCCTGACACCTGTCTTCACAATAAACCATGACCTTCTCATCACAATATTCCATGCCCTTGTCATCACAATGAAGAATGTCCACTGTCATCACAATAATCTATGAAAATATTCAGTCCAATGCTCCGGGCCCCTGTCATCACAATGCTCCATGCACTTGTCATCAAAATGCTCCATGACCCTTCTATTCACAATGCTCCGTGACGCTTGTCATCACAGTGCTCCATGACACCTGTCATCACAATGCTCCATGTCTTTGTCAGCAAAATGCTACATGACCTTGTCATTACAATGCTCTATGCGCTTGTCATTACAATACTCCATTACCATTGTCATCACAATCCTCCATGACCCTTGGGATCATGTTGCTTCATGCCCTTGTCATCACAATGCTCCATGTTCCTTGAAATCAAAATGATCCATGACCTCTGTCATCACAATGCTCCAAACGCTTGTGATTTCAAAGTTCCATAACACTTGTCATCACAACGTTCCATGATGCCTGTCATCACATTACTCCATGCCCTTTTCATCACAATGCTCCATGATCTGTGTCATCACAATTCTCAATACACTTTTCATCACAATGCTCCCTGACACTTGTCGTCAGAATGCTCCTTGAACCCTGTCACAAACAGGCTCCATGCCTTTTTCATCACAATGTCCCATGCCATTTTCACCACAATGCTCCATGCCACTGTCATCAAAATACTCCACAAGATTGTCATCAGAATGCTCCATGACCCTTGACATCACAATTCTCCATGCATTTGTTAGCACAATGCTCCCTAACCCTTGTCATCACAATGCTCCATTACCTTTGTCATCAGAATCCTCCATGACACTTGGCATCGAAATGCTCCATGCCATTATCATCACAATGGGCCATTACATATGTCATGACAATGCTCCCTGACACCTGTCTTCACAATACTGCATGACCTGGTCATCACAATGCTCTATGCACTTGTCATCACAGTGCTCCATGACACCTGTCATCACAATGCTTCATGACCTTTGCCATCACAATGGTCCATGCCCTCGTCATCAACAGTCTCTGTGAGCTTTGTAACCACAATGCTCCATGAACATTTCATCACAATGCTCCTTGATTCTTGTCATCACAGTTCTCCATACCTTTGTCAGAAAAATGCTCCATGACCCTTGCCATCACAATGTGCCACACGCTTTTCATCACAACGGTCCACAAATTTGTCCTGGAAATGCTCCATAAACCTTGTAATCACAATTCTCCAAGCCCTTCTCATCACAGTGCTCCATTATACCTGTCATAACAATGCTCCATGACCCTTGCCTTCACAATGTTCCACGGCGTTGTCATCACAAGGCTCCATGACGCTTGTCATCACAATGTACCAAGACGCCTGTAATCACAATGTTCCATGCCCTTGTCATCACAAAGATTCATGACACATGTTATCAGTATGTTCCATGGCCTTCTCATCAAAATGCTCCATGCCCTTGTCATCACAATGTTCCATTACCGCTGTCATAACAATGCTCCCTGACCCCTGCCATCACAATGATCCCTGCCCTTCTCATCACAATGCACAATGCCCTTGTCATCAAAATGGTCCTTGACCTTTGTCATCACAAAGATCCATGACCCTTGGCATCACAGTGCTCCATGTCATTTTCATCACAATGCTCCATGAACGCTCTCATCACATTGCTCCATGCCCTTGTCATCACAAAGCTGCATGACACATGTCATCAGAATGCTCCATGGCCTTCTCATCACAATGACTCCATGCCCTTGCAATCACAATGCTCCATTACCCCGTCATAAAAAAGCTCCATGACCCCTGCCATAACGATGTTCCATGGCATTGTCATCACAATGCTCCATGACCCATCTCATCACAATGCTCCAAGACCCCTGTAATCACAATGTTCCATGCCCATTTTCATCTCACTGATCCATGAAACCTGTCATCATAATGCACCATGCCTATCCTCATAATGCTTCATGCTATTGTCATCACAATGAAATGAAACTGCTCCATGACTACTGTCATAAAAATGCTCCAAACCCTTGGAATCACAATATTCCATAACACTTTTCATCACAGTGCCCCATGACGCTCATCATCACAACAATCCTTGGTCTTCTCATCACAAAGCTCCAAGACCCCTGTAATCACAATGTTCCATGCCCTTATCATCACCAAGCTCCATGACACATGTCATCAGAATGTTCCATGACCTTCTCATCAAAATGTTCCATGCCCTTGTCATCCCAATGCTCCAAGACCCCTGTAATCACAATGCTGCATGCCGCTTTTCATCTCAATGCTCCATGATCCCTGTCATCACAATGCATCATGTCCATCATCATGATGCTTCAGGCTATTGTCAGCACAATGAAATCAAAATTTTCCATGACCTATGTCATCACAATGCTCCATGACCCCTGTCATCACAATACTCCATGAACATTTTCAGCCCAATGCTCCATGACCCTTGTCATCACAAAGGTCCATGCCCTCGTTATCAACAGTCTCTGTGACATTTTTAACCAGAATGCTCCATGAACTTTTCATCACAATGCTTTTTGACACTTGTCATCACAATGCTCTATGCTTTCTCAGCACAAAGCTCCATGACCTTTGTCATCACAATGATCCATGCGCTTGTCAGCACAATGCTCTACGACACATGTCATCACAATGCACCATTCGCTTGTCATCACAGTGCTCCACAATCTTGTCATCACAATGCTCCATAAACCTTGTCATCACAATGTTCCATGCACTTCGCATCAAAATGCTCTCTCACAATTGATATCACAATGTTACAACACTATTCATCACAATACTCCCTCACCCCTGGCATCACAATGTTCCATAACTCCTGTCATCAACATGCTACATGTATTATCATCACAATATTCGATGAACCCTGACAACACAAAGTTCCATAACCCCTGTCATCAAAATGCTCCATTAAGCTTTTCATCAAATTGCTCCATGACACTGTCATCAAAATACTCCTGGCCCTTCTCATCACAATGCACAACACCCTTGTCATCAAAATGTTCCATGACCTTTGTCATCACAAAGATCCATGACCCTTGGGATCACAGTGTTCCATATCATTGTCATCACGATGCTCCATGAACGCTCTCATCACATTGCTCCATGCACTTGTCATCACAAAGCTTCATGACACATGTCTCAGAATGCTCCATGGCCTTCTCCTCACAATGCACCACGCCCTTGCCATCACAATGCTCCATTACCCCTGTCAAAACAATGCTCCATGACTCCTGCCATCACGATGATCCATGGCCTTGTCATCACAAGGCTCCATGACCCTTCTCATCACAGTGCTCCAAGATCCCTGTAATCACAATGCTCCATGCCCCTTTTCATATCAATGATCCATGAACCCTGTCATCACAATGCACCATGCCCATCATCATAATGCTTCATGCTATTGTCATCACAATGAAATCAAATGCTCCATGACCTCTGTCATAACAATGCTCCAAACCCTTGTGATCACAATACTCCATAACACTTGTCATCATAATATCCCATGACTCTCATCATCACAATTATCCATGGTCTTCTCATCACAATGCTCCATGACCTTTGTCATCACAATGCTCAATACACTTGTCATCAAAATGCTCCCTTACAATTGTTGTCTGTATGCTCCTAGTACCCTGTCATGAGAAGGCTCCATGCCTTTTTCATCACAATGATCCATGCACTTTTCATCACAATGCTCCAAGACCCCTGTAATCACAATGCTCCATGCCCTTGTCATCACAAAGCTCAATGATGCATGTCATTAGAAGGCTCCTTGGCCTTCTCCTCCCAATGCTAGATGCCCGTGTCATCACAATGTTCTAAGACCCCTGTAATCACAATGGTCCATGTCCCTTTTCTTCAGTATGCTCCATGAGATTTGTCATCACAATGCTCCATGCCCCTGTCATCACAATGCACCATGCCATTTTCATCACAGTGCTCCATGACCCCTGTCATCACAATGCTCCGTGAGTCCAGTCATCACAATGCTTCATAACTTTTGTCATCACAATGGTCCATGCCCGCATCATCACAAGGATCTGTGACCTTTGCAACAACAATGCTCCATGAACTTTTCATCACAATGCCCCATGGGCGTTGTCATCACAATGTTCCATGCCTTTGTCAGAAAAATGCTCCATGACCCTTGTCATCACAATGTGCCACACGATTTTCATCACAACGGTCCACAAATTTGTCATTGCAATGCTCCATAAACCATGAAATCACAATGATCCTTTCCCTTCTCATCACAATGCTCCATTACCCCTATCATAACAATGATCCATGACCTCTGCCATCAAAATGTTCCACGACCTTGTCATCACAAGGCTCCAAGACACTTGTCATCACAATGCTCCATGACACTTGTCATCACTATGCTCCAAGAACCCTGTAATCACAATGCTCCATGCCCCATTTCATCAGTGTGCTCCATGAGGTTTGTCATCACAAGGCTCCATGATTTTCTCATTTCAATGTTCCACGACCTTGTCATCACAATTCTTCACGACATTGCCATGAATATTCTCAATGGCCCTTGTCATTATAATGCCCCAAGCCCTAGTAATCACAATGCTCCATTATATTTATCATCACAATCCTCCATTACAATAGGCATCACAGTGCTCCCTGCCATTGTCATCACAATGGACCATGACATATGTCATCACAATGCTCCCTGACACCTATCTTGACAATACTCCATGACCTTCTCATCACAATGCTCCATGCCCTTGTCATCACAATGCTCCATGACACCTGTCTTCCCAATGTTCCGTGACTCCAGGCATCACAAAGCTTCATAACATTTGTCATCACAGTGGTCGATGCCAGCGTCATCACAAGGCTCTATGACCTTTGTAACGACAATGCTCCATGATCTTCTCATCACAATGCTCCATGAACCTTGTCATCACAATGCTACATGCCTTTGTAAGAAAAATGCTCCAAGACCCCTGTCATGAAACTTGTCATCATAATTCTTCATGCACTGTCAGCACCATGCTCCCTGACCCTTTTCATCACAGTACTCCAAGCCATTGTCATCACAATGCTCCATTACCTTTGTCATGAAAATCCTCCATGACACCTGTCTTCACAATACTGCGTGACCTGGTCATCACAATGCTCCATGCTCTTGTCATCAAAATGCGCCATTCCAACTGTCATCTTAATAATCCATGAAACTTATTAGACCAATGCTCCATGAACTTGGCATCACAATGCTCCATGCCTTTGTTATCACAATGCTCCATGACCCATGTCAACACAATGCTCCATGACTCCAGTCATCACAATGCTTCATGACCTTTGTCATCACAATGGTCCATGCCCGCGTCATCAACAGTCTCTGTGACCATTTTAACCACAATGCTCCATGAACTTTTCATCACAATGTTCTTGCACCCTTGTCATCACAATGCTCTTGCCTTTCTCAGCAAAATGCTCCATGACACTTGTCATCACAATGCTCCATGCGCTTGTCAGCACAATGCTCCATGACACATGTCATCACAATGCACCATTCGCTTTTCATCACTGTGCAACACAATCTTTTCATCACAATGCTCCATCAACTTTGTCATCACAATGCTCCATGCACTTCTCATCAAAATGCTCTCTCACCACTGATATCATAATGTTACATCACTATTTGTCACAATACTCCCTCTCCCCTGGCATCACAATGTTCCATGACTCCTGTCATCACCATGCTACATGCATTCTCATCACAATGTTCGATGACCCCTGACATCACAATGTTCCATAACCCCTGTCATCAAAATGCTCCAGGACACTTTTCATCAAATTGCTCCATGACACTGTCATCAAAATGCTACCAAACCTTCTCATCACAATGCACAACACCCTTGTCATCAAAATGATCCATGTTCTCTGTCATCACAAAGATCCATGACGCTTGGCATCACAATACTCCATGTCATTGCCATCACGATGCTAAATGAACACTCTCATCCCATTGCTCCATGACACCTGTCATCACAATGCTCCGTGACTCCAGTCATCACAATGCTTCAAAAGAGTTGTCATCACAGTGGTCCATGCCCGCATCATCACAAGGCTCTGTGACCTTTGTAAGCACAATGCTCTATGAAATTTCCATCACAATGCTCCGTGAACCTTGTCATTAAAATGCTCCACGCCTTTGTCAGAAAAATCCTCCATGACCATTGTCATCACAATGTGCCATGCGCTTTTCATCACAACGGTCCACAAATTTGTCATGGCAATGCTCCATAAAACTTGTAATCACAATGCTCCATGCCCTTGTCGTCACAAAGCTCCATGACACATGTCATCATAAAGTTCCATGGCCTTCTCATAAAAATGCTACATGCCCTTTTCATCACAATGCTCCCAGACCACTGTAATCACAATGCTCCATGCCCCTTTTCATCTCAATGCTCCATGAACCCTGTCATCACAATGCATCATGTCCATCATCATAATGCTTCCGGGTACTGTCTCCACAATGAAGTCAAAATTCTCCATGACCTCTCTCATCACAAGGATTCATGACCCCTGTCATCACAATACTCCACGAACATTTTCAGCCCAATGCTCCATGACCCTTGTCATCACAATGATCCATGCCCTTGACATCCCAAAGCTCCATGACCCCTGTATTCACAATGTTCTGTGACGCTTTTCATCACAGTGCTGCATGACACCTGTCATCACAATGCTCCATGCCTTTGTCAGCAAATTGCTAAATGACCTTGTCATTACAATGCTCTATGTGCTTGTCATCACAATACTCCATTACCATTGTCATCATAATCCTCCATGAACCTTGGGATCACATTGTTCCATGCCCTTGTCATCACAATGCTCCATGCTCCTTGAAATCAAAATGATCCATGACCTCTGTCATCACAATGCTCCAAACCCTTGTAATCACAAAGTTCCATAACACGTGTCATCACAATGCTCCATGATGCCTGACATCACAGTACACCATGCCCTTTTCATCAAAATGCTCCATGACCTTTGTCATCACAATTTTGAATACACTTGTCATCACAATGCTCCCTGACACTTGTCGTCAGAATGCTCCTTGAAACCTGTCACGAAAAGGCTCCATGCCTTTTTCATCACAATGCCCCATGGCATTTTCATCACAATGCTCTATGGCATTGTCATCAAAATACACCACAAGCTTGTCATCAGCATGCTCCATAACCCTTATCATCACAGTTCTCCATGCACTTGTCAGCACAATACCCCCTGACCCTTGTCTTCACAATGGCCCAAGCCATTGTCATCACAATGCTCCATTACCTTTGTCATCAGAATCCTCCATGACACTTGGCATCACAATGCTCCATGCCCTTGTCATCAAAATGGGCCATTCCAACTTTCATCGCAATAATCCATAAAACTTATTAGACCAATGCTCCATGACCTTCTCATCACAATGCTCCATGCCCTTGTCATCACAATGCTCCATGCCCTTGTCATCACAATGCACCATGCCAACTGTCATCACAATAATCTATGAAACTTTTCAGACCAATGCTCCATGCCCCTGTCATCAATATGCTCCATGCCCTTTTCATCACAATGCTCCATGACTTTTGTCATCACAATGCACCGTGACTCCAGTTATCACAATGCTTCATGACCTTTGCCATCACAATGGTCCATGCCCTCGTCATCAACAGTCTCTGTGACATTTTTAACCACAATTCTCCATGAATATTTCATCACAATGCTCTTTGACCCTTGTCATCACAATGCTCTATGCATTTCTCAGCACAATTCTCCATGACCCTTGTCATCACAATGTTCCATGCCTTTCTCAGCACAATTCTCCATGACCCTTGTCACCACAATGCTCCATGTGCTTCTCAGGACAATGCTCCATGACACATGTCATCACAATGCACCATGAGCTTGTCATCACAGTGCTCCACAATCTTGTCATCACAATGCTCCATAAACCTTGTCATCACAATGCTCCATGAACTTCTCATCAAAATTTTCTCTCACCACTGATATCACAATGTTACATCACTATTCGTCACAATACTCCCTCACCCCTGTCATCATAATGATCCATGACTCCTGTCATCACAATGCTACATGCACTTATCATCACAATGTTCGATAACCCCAGACATCACAATGTTCCATAAACCCTGTCATCAAAATGTTCAATGACTCTTTTCATCAAATTGCTCCATGACCCTGTCATCACAATGTTCCCTGCCCTACTCAACACAGTGCACAACGCCTTTGTCATCCAAATGCTCCATGACCTTTGTCATCACAAAGATCCATGACCCTTGGCATCAAAATGATCCATGTCATTGTCATCACAATGCTCCATGAACTCTCCAATCACATTGCTCCATGCCCTTGTCATCACAAAGCTCCATGACACATGTCATCAGAATGTTCCATGGCCTTCTCATCACAATGCTCCATGCCCTTGCCATTCCAATGCTCCATTACCCCTCTCATAACAATGCTCCATAACCCCTAAAATCACGATGTTCCATGGCCTTGTCATAACAAGGCTCCATGACCCTTCTCATCACAATGCTCCAAGACCCATGTAATCACAATGTTCCATGCCCCTTTTCATCTCAATGTTCCATGAACCCTGTCATTACAGTGCACCATGCCCATCATCATAATGCTTCATGCTATTGTCATCACAGTGAAATCAAAATGCTCCATGACCTCTGTCATAACAATGTTCCAAACCCTTGTGAGCACAATATTCCATAACAGTTGTCATCCCAATGCCCCATGACACTCGTTATCACAATTATCCATGGACTTGTCATCACAAGCTCCATGCCATTGTCATCACAATGCTCCATGACCCCTGTGATCACAATGCTCTGTGAATCCAGTCATCACAGTGTTTCATAACATTTGTCATCACAATGGTCCATGCCCACGTTATCACAAGGCTGTGTTACCATTGTAACCACAATGCTCCATGAACTTATCATCACAATGCTTCGTGACTCTTGTCAACACAATGCTCCATTCGTTTGACAGAAAAATGCTCCGTGACCCTTGTCATCACAATGTGCCACACGCTTTTCATCACAACGGTCCACAAATTTGTCATCGCAATGCCCTAGAAACCATATAATCACAATGCTCCATGACATTCTCATCACAATGCTCCATTACAGCTCTCATAATAATGCTCCATGACACCTTCCATCACAATGTTCCACAGCCTTGTTATTAAAAGGCTCCCTGACACTTGTCATCACATTGCTCCAAGACCCCTGTAATCACAATACTCCATGCCCTTGTCATCACAAAGCTCCATGACACATGTCATCAGAATGTTCCATGGCGTTCTCATCAAAATGTTCCATGCCCTTGTCATCACAGTGCTCCGAGACCCCTGTAATCACAATGCTCCATGCCCCTTTTCATCTCAATGCTCCATGATCCCTGTCATCACAATGCATCATGCCCATCATCATAATGCTTCCGGCTATTGGCAGCACAATGAAATCAAAATTCTATATGACCTCTGTCATCACAATGCTCCATTACCCGTGTCATCACAATACTCCATGAACATTTTCAGTCCAATACTCCATGACCCTTGTCATCACAATGAATCATGCCCTTTTCATCCCAATGCTCCATGACCCCTGTATTCAAAATGCTCCATGACACTTGTCATCACAGAGCTCCATGACACCTGTCTTCACAATGCTCCAGGCCTTTGTCAACAAAATTCTTCATCACCTTCTCATTACAATGCTCTATGCGCTTGTCATCACAATGCTCCAAGACCCCTGTAATCACAATGCTCCATGCCCTTTTCCATCTCAATGCTCCATGAACCCAGTCATCACAATGCACCATGCCCATCATCATAATGCTTGAGGCTATTGTCATTACAGTGAAATCAAAATTCTCCATGACCTCTGTCATCACAATCCTCCAAACGCTTGTGATCACAATGTTCCATAACACTTATCATCACAACACCCCATGACGAACATCATCACAATTATCCATGATCTTCTCATCACCATGCTCCATGACCTTTGTCATCACAATGCTCAATACACTTGTCATCACAATGCCCCCTGACTCTTGTCGTCAGTATGCTCCTTGAACACTGTCATGACAAGGCTCCATGCCTTTTTCATCACAATGATCCATGCCCTTTTCATCACAATGCTCCAAGACCCCTTTAACCACAATGCTCCATGCCTTTGCCATCACAAAGCTCCATGATGCATGTCATCAGAATGCTCCATGGCCTTCTCCTCACAATGCTCCATGTCCTTGTCATCACAATGCTCAATGAAACCTCTCATCACATTGCTCCTTGCCCTTGTCATTACAATCCTCCATTACGCATGTATCACAGTGTTCCGTGCCCTTGTTATCACAATGCTCCATGCCCACTCTCATCACAATAATCCATGAAATATTTCATACCAATGCTCAATGACCTTCTCATCACAATGCTCCATTACCTCTGTCATAACAAAGCTCCATGACGCCTGCCATCACAATGTTCCACGGCCTTGTCATGACAATGCTCAATGTCCCTTGTCAGCACAATGCTCCAAGACACCTGTCATCAAAATGCTCATTGATTTTGTCATAACAAAGCTCCATGACACATGCCATCAGAAGGTTCCATTGCCTTCTCATCACAATGCTCCATGCCCTTGTCATCACAATTCTCCAAGACCCTTGTAATCACAATGGTCCTTGCCCTTTTTCATCTCAATGCTCCATGAACCCTGTCGTCACAATGCACCATGCACAACATCATAATTCTTCAGGCTATTGTCATTAAAATGAAATCAAAATTCTCCATGACCTCTGTCATCATAATGCTCCAAACCCTTGTGATCACAATGTTCCATAACACTTATCATCACAACACCCCATGACGCTCATCATCACAATTATCCATGGTCTTCTCATCACAATGCTCCAAGATCTTAGTCATCACAATGCTCTATAAACTTGTCAACACAATGCTCGCTGACACTTGTCCTCAGAATGCTCCTTGATCCCTGTCATGACAAGGCTCCATGCCTTTTTCATCACAATGATCCATGCCCTTTTCATCACAATGCTCCAAGACTCCTGTAATCACAATGCTCCATGCCCTTGTCATCACAAAGCTCCATGACGCATGTCATCAGAATGCTCCATGGCCTTCTCCTCACAATGCTCCATGCCCTTGTCATCACAATGCTCCAAGACCCCTGTAATCACAATGCTCCATGCCCCTTTTCATCAGAATGCTCCATGAGACTTGTCATCACAATTCTCCATGGTCATCTCATCACAATGCTCCAGGACCTTTTCATCACCAAGCTCCATTCCCTTGTCATCACAATGCTCCATGACACCTGTCATCACAATAATCCATGAACACTTTCAGCCGAATGCTCCATAACATT
The DNA here is from genome assembly GCF_964165515.1 of Mesoplodon bidens. Taxonomy (NCBI): domain Eukaryota; kingdom Metazoa; phylum Chordata; class Mammalia; order Artiodactyla; family Ziphiidae; genus Mesoplodon; species Mesoplodon bidens. The sequence continues at coordinate 529,944 of NW_027672207.1, forward strand.
CTCATCACAATGCTCCATGACCAATACCATCACAATGCTCCATGACCACTGTCATCACAACACTCCATGACACCTGACAACACAATGATCCAAGACCCTTGTCATCACAATGCTCCATTCCCTAGGCATCACAATGCTCCATGACCCCTGTCATCACAATACTCCATGAACATTTTCAGCCCAATTCTCCATGACACTTGTCATCACAATGGTCCATGCCCTTCTCATCCCAATGCTCCATGACCCCTGTATTCACATTGTTCCTTGTCACTTGTCATCACAGAGCTCCATGACACATGTGATCACAATGCTCCATGCCTTTGTCAGCAAAATGCTATATGACCTTGTCATTACTAACTCTATGCGCTTGTCATCAAAATACTCTATTACCATTGTCATCACAATCCTCCATGAACCTTGGGATCACATTGCTTCATGCCCTTGTCATCACAATATTCCATGCTCCTTGAAATAAAAATGATCCATGACGTCTGTCATCACAATGCTCCAAACCCTTGTGATCACAATGTTCCATTACACTTGTCATCACAACAATCAATGATGCCTGTCATCACAATACTCCATGCCGTTTTCATCACAATGCTCCATGACATTTGTCATCAGAATTCTCAATACACTTGTTATCACAATGCTCCCTGACACTTGTCTTCAGGATGCTCCTTGAACCCTGTCACAAAATGGCTCCATGTATTTTTCATCACAATGCCCCATGCCATTTTCATCACAATGCTCCATGCCATTGTCATCAAAATACTCCACAAGCTTGTCATCCAAATGCTCCATGAACTTTGTACTCACAATTCTCCATGCACTTGTCAGCACAGTGCTCCCTGACACTTGTCATCACAATGCTCCAAGACATTATCATCACAATGCTCCACTGCATTTGTCATCAGAATCCTCCATGACATTTGGCATCACAATGCTCCATGCCAGGGTCATCACAATTGGCCATTACATATGTCATCACAATGCTCCGTGACAGCTCTGTTCACAATACTGCATTACCTGTACATCACAATGCTCCATGACCTTGTCATTACAATGTGCCATTCCAACTATTGTCGCAATAATCCATGAAACTTATTAGACCAATGCTCCCTGCACTTGTCATCACAATGCTCCATGCCCTTCTTATCAAAATGTTCCAAGACCCCTGCAATCAGAATGCTCCATACCCCTTTTCATCAGTATGCTCCATGAGACTTGTCATCACAAGGCCCCATGGTTTTCTCATCACAATGCTCCAGGAACTTGTCATCACATTGCTTCACAACCTTGTCAGGAAAATTCTCAATTTCTGTTGTCATCATAATGCTCCAAGCCCTAGTAATCACAATGCTCCATTATATTTCTCATCACAATCCTCCATTACATTTGGCATCACAATGGTCCTTGCCATTGTTATCGCAATGGACCATGACATATGTCATCACCATGCTCACTGACACCTGTGTTCACAATACTCCATGACTTTTTCATCACAATGATCCATGCCCTTGTCATCAAAATGCACCATGTCCAGTGTCATCACAATAATCTTTGAAAATTGTCAGACCAATGCTCCATGCCCTTGTTATCACAATGCTCCATGACCCCTGTCATCACAATGCTCCATGACTCTAGTCATCACAATGCTTCATAACGTTTGTCATCACAACGGTCCATGTCCGCGTCATCACAAGGCTCTGTGACCTTTGTAACCACAATGCTCCATGCCTTTGTCAGAACAATGCTCTATGACCCTTGGCATCACAATGTGCCACGTGCTTTTTATCACAATAATCGACAACCTTGTCATCACTATGCTCCATATACCCTGTAATCACAATGCTCCATGCACTTCTCATCCAAATGCTCTCTCACCTGAGATATCACAATGTTCCATCACTAATCATCACAATCCTCCCTCAACCCTGTAATCACAATATTCCATGACCCCTGTCATCACAATGCTACATCCACTTATCAGCACAGTGTTCCATGACCACTGACATCATAATGTTCCATAACCACTGTTATCAAAATGCTCCATGACCCTTTTCATCCCAAAGCTCCATGACCCCTGGCATCACAATGTTCTATAACCCCTGTCATCAAAATGTTCCATTACACTTTTCATCAAATTGCTGCATGGCCCTGTCATCAAAATGCTCACTGGCCTTCTCATCACAATGCACCACACCCTTGTCCTAAAAATTCTCCATGACATTTGTCATCACAAAGCTCCATGACTCTTGGCATCACAATGATCCATGTCCTTGTCATCACAATGCTCAATGTCATTGTCATCACAATGCTCCATGCCCTTGTCATTACAATCCTCCATGACCCATGTATCACAGTGTTCCGTGCCAATGTCATCACAAAGCACCATGCCCACTCTCAACCAATAAACCATGAAACATTTCAGACCAATGCTCAATGCCCTTCTCATCACAATGCTCCATTACCTCTCTCATAACAATGCTCCATGACTCCTGCCATTAAAATGTTCCACGGCCTTGTCATCACAAGGCTCTATGACGCATGTCATCAGAATGTCCCATGGCCTTCTCATCACAATGCTCCATGCCCTTGTCATCACAATGCTCCAAGACCCCTGTAATCACAATGCTCCATGCCCCTTTTCATCTCAATGATCCATGAACCCTGTCCTTACAATGCACCATGCCTATAAACATAATGTTTAAGGCTGTTGTCATCACAATGAAATCAAAATGCTCCATGACATGTTTCATCATAATGCTCCAAACACTTGTTATCACAATGTTCCATAACACTTGTCATCACAACACCCCATGTTGCTCATCATCACAATTATCCATGGTCTTCTCATCACAATGCTCCATGAACTATTTCATCACAATGCTCAATACACTTGTAATCACAATGCTCCCTGACACTTGTCGTCAGTATGCTCCTTGAACCCTGTCATGACATGGCTCCATGCTTTTTTCATCACAATGATCCATCCCCTTTTCATCACAATGCTCCAAGACCCCTGTAATCACAATGCAACATGCACTTGTCATCACAAAGCTCCATGACGCATGTCATCAGAATGCTCTATGACCTTCTCATCACAATGCTCCATGCCCCTGTCATCACAATGCTCCAAAACCACAGTAATCACAATGCTCCATGCCCCTTTTCATCAGAATGCTCCATGAGACTTGTCATCACAGGTCTCCATGATCTTCTCATCACAATGCTCCAGGACCTTGTCATCACCATGCTCCATTCCCTTGTCATCACAATGCTCCATGACCCCTGTCATCACAATTATCCATGAACATTTTCAGCCAAGTGTTCCAGGACCTACTCATCTCAATGCTCCATGGCCAATATCATCACAATGCTCCATGACCACTGTCATCACAACACTCCATGACTCCTGACAACACAATGATCCAGGACTCTTTTCATCACAATGCTCCAATCCCTAGTCATCACAATGCTCCATGAACCCTGTCATCACTACACTCCATGAACATTTTCAGCCCAGTGCTCCATGACACTTGTCATCACAATGATCCATGGACTTGTCAACCCAATGCTCCGTGACCACTGTATTCAAAATGCTCCGAGATGCTTCTCATCACAGTGCTCCAAGACACGTGTCATCACAATGCTCAATTCCTTTGTCAGCAAAATGCTACATGACCTTGCCATTACAATGCTCTATGCACTTGTCATCACTATACTCCAATACTATTTTCATCACAATCCTCCATGAACATTGGAATAACATTGCTTCATGCCCTTGTCATCACAATGCTCCATGCTCCTTGAAATCAAAATGATCCATGATCTCTGTCATCAAAATTCTCCAAAATATTTTGTTCACAATGATCCATAACACTTGTCATCACAATGTTCCATGATGCCTGTCATCACAATACTCCATGCCCTTGTCATCACAGTTCTCCATGACCTTTGTCATCACAATTATCAATACACTTGTCATCACAATGCTCCCTGACACTTGTCGTCAGAATGCTCCTTGATCCCTCTCACGAAAAGTCTCCATGCCTTTTTCATCACAATGCCCCATGCCATTTTCATCACAATGCTCCATGCCATTGTCATCAAAACACACCACAAGCTTGTCATCAGAATGCTCCATGAACCTTGTCATCACAATTCTCCATGCACTTGTCAGCAAAATGCTCCCGGACCCTTGTCATCACAATGCTCCAAGCCATTGTCATTACAATGCTCCATTACCTTTGTCATCAGAATCCTCCATTACACTTGGCATCACAATGCTCCATGCCATTGTCATCAAAATGGGCCATTACATATGTCATCGCAATGCTCCCTGACAACTGCCTTCACAATATTGCATGACCTGGTCATCACAATGCTCCATGCCCTTGTCATCAAAATGCGACTTTCCAAATGTCATCACTATAATCCTTGAAACTTATAGGACCAATGCTCCATGTCCTTGTCATCACAATGCTCCATGCCCTTGTTATCACAATGCTCCATGTCTTTGTCGTAACAATGCTCCATGACCATTGTCATCACAATGTGCCACGCGCATTTCATCACAACGGTCCACATCTTTGTCATTGAAATGCTCCATAAACATCGTAATCACAATGGTCCATGCACTTCTCATCAAAATGCTCTATCACCAGAGATATCACAATGTTCCATCACTAGTCATCCCAATACTCCCTCACCCCTGTAATCACAATGTTGCATGACCCTGTCATCACAATACTCCATGAACATTTTCAGCCCAATGCTCCATGACCCTTGTCATCACAATGCTCCATGCCCTTGTCATCACAAAGTTCCATGACACATGTCATTACAATGTTCCTTGGCCTACTCCTCACAAGGCTCCATGCCCTTGTCACCACAATGTTCCAAGACCCATGTAATCACAATGCTCCATGCCCTTTTTCATGTCAATGCTCCATGAACCCTCTCATCACAATGCACCATGCCCATCATCATAATGCTTCAGGCTATTGTCATAAAAATGAAATCAAAATGCTCCATGACCTCTGTCATCATAATGCTCCAAACCCTTGTTATCACAATGTTCCATAACACTTATCATCACAATACCCCATGACGCTCATCATCACAATTATCCATGGTCTTCTCATCACAATGCTCCATGATCTTTGTCATCACAATGATCAATACACTTGTCATCACAATGCTCCCTGACACTTGTCATCAGTATGCTCCTTGAACCCGGTCATGACAAGGCTCCATGCCTTTTTCATCACAATGGTACATGCCCTTTTCATCACAATGCTCCAAGATCCCTGTAATCACAAAGCTCCATGCACTTGTCATCACGAAATTCCATGATGCATGTCATCAGAATGATCCATGGCCTTCCAATCACAATGCTCCATGCCCTAGTCTTCACAGTGTTAAAAGACTCCTGTAATCACAATGCTCCATGCCCCTTTTCATCAGAATGCTCCAGGAGACTTGTCATCAGAAGTCTCCATGGACTTCTGATCACAATGCTCCAGGACCTTGTCATCAACATGCTCCATTCCCTTGTCATCACAATGCTCCATGAACCCTGTCATCACAATACTACATGAACATTTTCAGCCCAATGACCCATGACCTACTCATCACAATTCTCCATGACCAATATCATCACAATGCTCCATGGCCACTGTCATCGCAACACTTCCTAACACCTGACAACACAATGATACGGCACTTTTGTCATTACAATGCTCCATTCCCTAGTCATCACAATACTCCATGACCCCTGTCATCACAATACTCCATGAAAATTTTCAGCCCAATGCTCCATGACCCTTGTCATAACAATGATCCATGCCCTTGTCATCGCAATGCTCCATGACCCCTGTATTCACAATGTTCCGTGACACTTGTCATCACAGTGCCCCATGACACCTGTCATCACAATGCTCCATGCCTTTGTAAGCAAAATGCTACATGACCTTGTCATTACAATGCTCTATGTGCTTGTCATCACAATACTCCATTACCATTGTCATCACAATCCTCTATGAACCTTGGGATCACATTGCTTCATGCCCTTGTCATCACAATGCTCCATGGTCCTTGAAATCAAAATGATCCATGACCTGTGTCATTGCAGTGCTCCAAACCCTTGTGATCACAATATTCCATAACACTTGTCATCACAACTCACCCTGATGCCTGTCATCACAATACTCCATGCCGTTTTCATCACAATGTTACATGACCTTTGTCTTCACAATTCTCTATACACTTGTCATCACAATGCTCCCTGACACTTGTCGTCAGAATGCTCCTTGATCCCTTTCTCAAAAAGGTTCCATGCCGTTGTCATCACAATGCCCCATTCCATTTTCATCACAATGCTCCATGCCATTGTCATCAAAATACACCACAAGCTTTTCATCAGAATGCTCGATGACCCTTGTCATCACAATTCTCCATGCACTTGTCAGCACAATGCTCCCTGACCCTTGTCATCACAATGATCCAAGCCATTGTCATCACAATGCTCCATTACCTTTGTCATCAGAATACTCCATGACACTTGGCATCACAATGCTCCATGCCGTTGTCATCACAATGGGCCATTACATAGGTCATCACAATGCTCCCTGACACCAGTCCTCACAATACTGAAGGACCTGTTCATCACAATGCTCCATGCCCTTGTCATCACAATGTGCCATTCCAACTGTCATCGCAAGAAACCATGAAAATAATTAGACTAATGCTCCATGCCCTTGTCATCACAATGCTCCATGCCCTTGTTAACACAATGCTCCATGACCACTGTCATCACAATGCTCTGTGACTAAAGTCATCACAATGCTTCATGACCTTTGTCATCACAGTTCTCCATGCTCAGTCATCAACAGACACTTTGACCTTTTTAACTACAATGCTCCATGAACTTTTCATCACAATGCAATTTGACCCTTGTCATCACAATGCTCTATGCCTTTCTCAGCACAATACTGAACGACCCTTGTCATCACGATGCTCCATGAGCTTGTCAGCACAGTGCTCCATGACACATATCATCACAATGCACCATTCGCTTGTCATCACAGTGCTCCACAATCTTGTCATCACAATGCTCCATAAACCTTGTCATCACAATGCTCCATGCATTTCTCATCAAAATGCTCTCTCACCACTGATATCACAATGTTACATCACTATTCATCACAATACTCCCTCACCCCTGTCAAAACAATGTTCCATGACTCCTGTCATCACAATGCTACATGCGTTTATCATCACAATGTTCGATGACCCCTGACATCACAATGTTCCTTAACCCCTGTCATCAAAATTCTCCATGACCCTTTTCATCAAAATGCTCCATGACCGCTGACATCACAGTGTTCCATAGACCCTGTCATTAAAATATTCCATGACCGACTTCCGGGTAAGATGGTGGAAGAGTAAGACGCGGAGATCACCTTCCGCTCCACGGATACACCAGAAATACAGCTACACGTGGAACAACTCCTATAGAACACCTACTGAATGCTGGCAGAAGACCCCAGACCTCCCAAAAGGCAAGAAACTCCCCACATACCTGGGTAGGGCAAAGTGTAGACATTCCCGCACAGAGGATCGGTGCCGAGCGGCACTCACCAGCCCAAGAGGCTTGTCTGCTCGCCCGCCAGGGCAGGCAGCTCTGGAAGCTGAGTCTCGGGCTTCGGTCAGGGCGCAGGGAGAGGACTGGGGCTGGCGGCGAGAACTCAGCCTGAAGGGTGCTAATGTGCCACAGCTAGCCGGCAGCGAGTCCGGGAAAACTCTGGAGCTGCTGAAGAGGCAAGAGACTTTTTCTTCCTTCTTGGTTTCCTGGTGCACGGGGCGAGGGGATTAAGAGCGCTGTTTAAAGGGGCTCCACAGACAGGCGCGAGTCACGACGGAAAGCGCAGAGCCCAGTGACCTGCGTGGGACACTGGGGCTGCTGCTGCCGCCGCCAAGAAGCCTGTGTGCGAGCGCAGGTCACAATCCACACCGCCCTGCCAGGAGCCTGTGCAGCCCACCACTGCCGGTGTCCCGGGATCCAGGTGCGGCTTCCCTGGGAGAACGCACGGCGTGCCTCGGGCTGGTGCAACGTCACGCCGACCTCTGCCACTGCAGGCTCGCCCTGCACTCCGTGCCCCTCCTTCCCTCCCGGTCTGAGTGAGCCAGAATCCCCGAAGAGGCTGCTCCTTTAAGCCTGTCCTGTCTGAGCAAAGAACAGATGCCTTCCGGCGACCTACACGCAGAGGCGGTGCCAAATCCAAAGCTGAGACCCAGGAGCTGTGAGAACAAAGAAGAGAAAGGAAAACCTCTCCCAGCAGCCTCAGAAGCAGCAGATTAAAGCTCCACAATCAACTTGATGTACCCTGCATCTGTGGAATACATGAATAGACAACAAATCATCGCAAATTGAGGAGCCAGTAGTCAGTGCTGTGCCTCTGAGGTGGGAGAGCCAACTTCAGGACACTGGTCCACAAGAGACGTCCCATCTCCACATAATATCAAATGGCGAAAATCTTCCAGAGATCTCCATCTCAACACCAGCACCCAGCTTCACTCAACGACCAGCAAGCTAAAGTGCTGGACACCCTATGCCAAACAACTAGCAAGACAGGAACACAACACCACCCATTAGCAGAGAGGTGGCCTAAAATCATAAAAAGTCCGCAGACACCCCAAAACACACCACCAGACGTGGAACTGCCCACCAGAAAGACAAGATCCAGCCTCATCCACCAGTACACATGCACTAGTACCATCCACCAGGAAGCCTACACCCACTAAACCAAACTTAGCCACTGGGGACAGACACCAAAAACAACGGGAACTACGAACCTGCAGCCTGCAAAAAGGAGACCCCAAACACTGTAACATAAGCAAAATGAGAAGACAGAAAAACACACAGCAGGAGAAGGAGCAAGATAAGATACCCACCAGACCTAACAAATGAAGAGGTAATAGGCAGTCTACCTGAAAAAGAATTCAGAATAATGATGGTAAAGATGATCCAAGATTCTATTTCGCAGATCCAAAATCTTGGAAATAGTATAGACAAAATGCAAGAAACAGTTAACAAGGACCTAGAAGAACTAAAGATGAATCAAGGATCAATTAAAAATAAAATAATTGAAATAAAAAAAAATACTCTAGATGGGATCAATAGCAGAATAACTGAGGCAGAAGAACGGATAAGTGAGGTGGAAGATAAAATAGTGGAAATAACTGCTGCAGAGAAAAATAAAGAAAAAAGAATGAAAAAAACAGAGGACAGTCTCAGAGACCTCTGGGACAACATTAAACGCACCAACATTCGAATTATAGGGTTTCCAGAAGAAGAAGAGAAAAAGAAAGGGACTGAGAAAATATTTGAAGAGATTATAGTTGAAAACTTCCCGAATATGGGAAAGGGAATAGTTAATCAAGTCCAGGAGGCACAGAGAGTCCCATATAGAATAAATGCAAGGAGAAATACGCCAAGACACATATTAATCAAACTGTCAAAAAGTAAACACAAAGAAATCATATGAAAAGCAGCAAGGCAAAAACAACAAATAACACACAAGGGAATCCCCATCAGGATAACAGCTGATCTCTCAGCAGAAACTCTACAAGCCAGAAGGGAGTGGCAGGACATAATTAAAGTGATGAAAGAGAAAAACCTGCAACCAAGATTACTCTACCCAGCAAGGATCTCATTCAGATTTGATGGAGAAATTAAAACGTTTACAGACAAGAAAAAGCTGAGAGAGTTCAGCACCACCAAACCAGCGTTACAACAAATGCTAAAGGAACTTCTTTAGGCAAGAAACACAACAGAAGGAAAAGACCTACAATAACAAACCCAAAATAATTAAGAAAATGGGAATAGGAACAAACATATTGATAATTACCTTAAATGTAAATGGACTAAATGCTCCCACCAAAAGACACAGATTGGCTGAATGGATACAAAAACAAGACCCATATATATGCTGTCTACAAGAGACCCACTTCAGACCTAGAGACACATACAGACTGAAAGTAAAGGGATGGAAAAAGATATTCCAGGCAAATGGAAACAAAAGAAAGCTGGAGCAGCAATTCTCATATCAGACAAAATAGACTTTAAAATAAAGACTACTAGAAGAGACAAAGAAGGACACTACATAATGATCAAGGGATCGATCCAAGAAGAAGATATAATAACTGTAAATATTTATGCACCCAACATAGGAGCAGCTCAATACATAAGGCAAATACTAACAGCCATAAAAGGAGAAATCGACAGTAACACAATCATAGTAGGGGACTTTAACACCCCACTTTCACCAATGGACAGATCATCCAAAATGAAAATAAATAAGGAAACACCAGCTTTAAATGACACATTAAACAAGACGGACTTAATTGATATTTATAGGATATTCTATCCAAAAACAACAGGATACACATTTTTCTCAAGTGCTCATGGAATATTCTCCAGGATAGATCATATCTTGGGTCACAAATCAAGCCTTGGTAAATTCAAGAAAATTGAAATTGTATCAAGTATCTTTTCCGAACACAATGCTATGAGACTTGATATCAATTACAGGAAAAGAGCTGTAAAAATACAAACACATGGAGGCTAAACAATACACTACTTAATAACGAAGTGATTACTGAAGAAATCAAAGAGGAAATTAAAAAAATATCTAGAAACAAATGACAATGGAGACACGACGACCCAAAACCTATGGGATGCAGCAAAAGCAGTTCTAAGAGGGAAGTTTATAGCAATAAAATCCCACCTTAAGAAACAGGAAACATCTCGAATAAACAACCTAACCTTGCACCTAAAGCAATTAGAGAAAGAAGAACAAAAACATCCCAAAGTTAGCAGAAGGAAAGAAATCATAAAAATCAGAACAGAAATAAATGAAAAAGAAATGAAGGAAACGATAGTAAAGATCAATAAAACTAAAAGCTGGTTCTTTGAGAAGATAAACAAAATTGATAAACCATTAGCCAGACTCATCAAGAAAAAAAGGGAGAAGACTCAAATCAATAGAATTAGAAATGAAAAAGGAGAAGTAACAACTGACACTGCAGAAACACAAAAGATCATGAGAGATTACTACAAGCAACTCTATGCCCATAAAATGGACAACCTGGAAGAAATGGAAAAAATCTTAGAAATGCACAACCTGCCAAGACTGAATCAGGAAGAAATAGAAAATATGAACAGACCAATCACAGGCACTGAAATTGAAACTGTGATAAAAAATCTTCCAACAAACAAAAGCCCAGGACCAGATGGCTTCTCAGGCGAATTCTACCAAGCATTTAGAGAAGAGTTAACACCTATCCTTCTCAAACTCTTCCAAAATATAGCAGAGGGAGGAACACTCCCAAACTCATTCTACGAGACCACCATCACCTTGATACCAAAACCAGGCAAGGATGTCACAAAGAAAGAAAACTACAGGCCAATATCACTGATGAACATAGATGCAAAAATCCTCAACAAAATCCTGGCAAACAGAATCCAACAGCACATTACAAGGATCATACACCATGATCAAGTGGGGTTTATTCCAGGAATGCAAGGATTCTTCAATATACGCAAATCAATCGACGTGATACACCATATTAACAAATTGAAGCAGAAAAACCATATGATCATCTCAATAGATGCAGAGAAAGCTTTCGACAAAATTCAACACCCATTTATGATAAAAACCCTGCAGAAAGTAGGCATAGAGGGAACTTTCCTCAACATAATAAAGGCCATATATGAAAAACCCACAGCCAGCATCGTCTTCAATGGTGAAAAAGTGAAACCATTTCCACTAAGATCAGGAACAAGACAAGGTTGCCCACTCTCACCACTCTTATTCAACATAGTTTTGGAAGCTTTAGCCTCAGCAATCAGAGAAGAAAAGGAAATAAAAGGAATGCAAATCGGAAAAGAAGAAGTAAAGCTGTCACTGTTTGAAGATGGCATGATACTATACATAGAGAATCCTAAAGATGCTACCAGAAAACTACTAGAGCTAATCAATGAATTTGGTAAAGTTGCCGGATACAAAATTAATGCACAGAAATCTCTGGCATTCCTATATACTAATGATAAAAATCTGAAAGAGAAATCAAGGAAACACTCCCAATTACCATTGCAACAAAAAGAGTAAAATATCTAGGAATAAACCTACCTAAGGAGACAAAAGACCTATATGCAGAAAATTATAAGACACTGATGAAAGAAATTAAAGATGATACAAATAGATGGAGAGATGTACCATGCTCTTGGATTGGAAGAATAAACATTGTGAAAATGACTCTACTACCCAAAGCAATCGACAGATTCAGTGCAATCCCTATCAAACTACCACTGGCATCTTTCACAGAACTAGAGCAAAAAATTTCACAATTTGTATGGAAACACAAAAGACCCCGAATAGCCAAAGCAATCTTGAGAACGAAAAATGGAGCTGGAGGAATCAGGCTCCCTGACTTCAGACTATACTACAAAGCTACAGTAATCAAGACAGTATGGTACTGGCACAAAAACAGAAAGATAGATCAATGGAACAGGATAGAAAGCCCAGAGATAAACCCGTGGACATATGTTCACCTTATCTTTGATAAAGGAGGCAGGAATGTACAGTGGAGAAAAGACAGTCTCTTCAATAAGTGGTGCTGGGAAAACTGGATAGGGACATGTAAAAATATGAGATTAGATCACTCCCTAACACCATACACAAAAATAAGCTCAAAATGGATTAAAGACCTAAATGTAAGGCCAGAAACTATCAAACTCTTAGAGGAAAACATAGGCAGAACACTCTATGACATAAATCACAGCAAGATCCTTTTTGACCCACCTCCTAGAGAAATGGAAATAAAGACAAAAATAAACACATGGGACCTAATGAAACTTAAAAGCTTTTGCACAGCAAAGGAAAACATAATCAAGACGAAAAGACAACCCTCAGAATGCGAGAACATATTTGCAAATGAAGCAACTGACAAAGGATTAATCTCCAAAATTTATAAGCAGCTCAGGCAGCTCAATAACAAAAAAAAACAAACAACCCAATCCAAAAATGGGCAGAAGACCTAAATAGACATTTCTCCACAGAAGATATACAGACTGCCAACAAACACATGAAAGGATGCTCAACATCTTTACTCATCAGAGAAATGCAAATCAAAACTACAATGAGATATCATCTCACACCAGTCAGAATGGCCATCATCCAAAAATCTAGAAACAATAAATGCTGGAGAGGGTGTGGAAAAAAGGGAACACTGTTGCACTGCTGGTGGGAATGTGAATTCGTACAGCCACTATGGAGAACGGTATGGAGGTTCCTTAAAAAACTACAAATAGAACTACCATAGGACCCAGCAATCCCACTACTGGGCATATACCCTGAGAAAACCATAATTCAAAAAGAGACATGTACCAAAATGTTCATAGCAGCCCTATTTACAATAGCCCGGAGATGGAAACAACCTAAGGGTCCATCATCGGATGAATGGGTAAAGAAGATGTGGCCCATATATACAATGGAATATTACTCAGCCATAAAAAGAAATGAAATTGACCTATTTGTAATGAGGTGGGTGGACCTAGAGTCTGTCATACAGAGTGAAGTAAGTCAGAAAGAGAAAGACAAATACTGTATGCTGACACATATATATGGAATTTAAGAAAAAAAAATGTCATGAAGAACATAGGGGTAAGACAGGAATAAAGACACAGACGTACTAGAGAATGGACTTGAGGATATGGGGAGGGTGAAGGGTAAGCTGTGACAAAGTGAAAGAGCGGCATGGACATATATACACTTCCAAACGTAAGGTAGATAGCTAGTGGGAAGAAGCCGCATAGCACAGGGAGATCAGCTCGGTGCTTTGGGACCGCCTGGAGGGGTGGGATAGGGAGGGTGGGAGGGAGATGCAAAAGGGATGGAATATGGGAACATATGTATATGTATAACTGATTTAAGTTGTTATAAAGCAAAAAATTAAAAAAAGATGTTAAAAAATATTCTATGACACTTTTCATCAAATTTCTCCATGACCCTGTCATTACAATGCTCCCTGCCCTTCTCATCACAATGCACAATGCACTTGTTATCAAAATAGTCCATGAACTTTGTCATCACAAAGATCCATGACCCTTGGCATCACAATGCTCCATGTCATTGTCATCACAATGCACCATGAACACTCTCATCATATTGCTCCATGCCCTTGTCATCACAAAGCTCTATGACTCATGTCATCAGAATACTCCATGGACTTCTCATCACAGTGCTCCATGCAGTTGCCATTACAATGCTCCATTATCCTTGTCATAAAAATGCTCCATGAACCCTGCCATCATGATGTTCCATGGCCTTGTCATCACAAGGCTCCATGACCCTTCTCATCACAATGCTCCAAGAACCCTGTAATCACAATGCTCCATGCCCCTTTTCATCTCAATGATCCATGAACCCTGTCATCACAATGCACCATGCCCATCATCATAATGCTTCATGCTATTGTCATCACAATGAAATCAAAATGCTCCATGACCTCTGTCATAATAATGCTCCAAAGCGTTGTGATCACAATGTTCCATAACACTTATCATCACAACGCCTCATGACGATAGTCATCACAATTATCCATGGTCTTCTCATCACAATGCTCCATGACTTTTGTCACAACAATGCTCAATACCCTTGTCATCACAATGCTCCCTGACTCTTGTCGTCAGTATGCTCCTTGAACCCTGTGATGACAAAGTTCCATGGCCTTCTCATCCCAATGCTCCATGCCCTTGTCATCACAGTGCTTCACGACTCCTGTAATCCCAATGCTCCATGCCCCTTTTCATCAGAATGTTCCATGAGACATATCATCACAAGGCTCCATGGACTTCTCATCACAATGCTCTAGTACCTTGTCATCACAATGCTCCATGACACCTGTCATTACAATACTCCATGAATATTTTCAGCTCAATGCTCCCTGACCTTCTCATCACAATGCTCCATGACACCTGTCATTACAAAGCTCCATGACCCCGCTCATAACAACGCTCTATGTCCCTTGTCATCAGAATACTCCATGTACATTTTCATCCCAGTGCTCCATGACCCTTGTCATCACAATGATCCATGCCCTTGTCATCCCAATGCTCCATGGCCCCTGTATTCACAATGCTCCGTGACGCTTGTCTTCACAGTGCTCCATGACACCTGTCATCACAATGCTCCATGCCTTTGTCAGCAAAATGCTACATGACGTTGTCATTACAATGCTCTATGCACTTGTCATCACAATACTCCATTACCATTGTCATCACAATCCACCATGAACCTTGTAATCACATTGTTTCATGCCCTTGTCATCACAATGCTCCATGCTCCTTGAAATCAAAATGATCCATGACCTCTGTCATCACAATGATCCAAACCCTTGTGATCACAATGTTCCATAACACATGTCATCACAATGCTCCATGATGCCTGTCATCACAATACTCCATGCAATTTTCATCAAAATGCTCCATGACCTTTGTCATCACAATTCTCAATAAACTTGTCATCACAATGATCCCTGACACTTGTCATCAGAATGCTCCATGAACCCTGTCACGAAAAGGCTCCATGTATTTTTCATCACAATGCCCCATGCCGTTTTCATCACAATGATCCATGCCATTGTCATCAAAATACTCCACAAGCTTGTCATCAGAATGCTCCATGACCATTGTCATCACAATTCTGCATTCACTTGTCAGCACAATGCTCCCTGACCCTTGTCATCACAGTGCTCCAAGCCATTGTCATCACAATGGTCCATTACCTTTGTCATCAAAATCCTCCATGACAATTGGCATCAAAATGCTCAATGCCATTGTCATCACAAAGGGCCATTACATATGTCATCAAAATGCTCCCTGACACCAGTCTTCACAATACTGCATGACCTGGTCTTTACAATGCTCCATGCCCTTGTCCTCACAATATGCCATTCCAACTGTCATTGCAATAATCCACGAAACTTATTAGACCAATGCTCCATGATCTTGTCATCACAATGCTCCATGCCCTTGTTATCAAAATGCTCCATGACCCATGTAATCACAATGCTCCATTCCCCTTTTCATCTCAATGCTCCATGAACCCTGTCATCACAATGCACCATGCCCACCATCATAATGCTTCATGCTATTGTCATCAAAATGAAATCATAATGCTCCATGACCTCTCTCATCACAATGCTCCAAATCATTGTGTTCAAAATGTTGATAACACTTATCATCACAATGCCCCATGACGCTCGTCATCACAATTATCCATGGTCTTCTCATCACAATGCTCCATGATTTTTGTCACCAAAATGCTCAATACCCTTGTCATCACAATGCTCCCTGACACTTGTCGTCAGTATGCTCCTAGAACCCTGTGATGACAAAGTTCCATGGCCTCCTCATCCCAATGCTCTATGCCCTTGTCATCACAGTGCTGCACGACCCCTGTAATCACAATGCTCCATGCCCCTTTTCATCAGAATGTTCCATGAGACATATCATCACAAGGATCCATGGTCTTCTCATCACAATGCTCCAGTACCTTGTCATCACAATGCTCCATGACACCAGTCATCACAATATTCCATGAACATTTTCAGCCCAATGCTCCCTGACCTTCTCATCACAATGCTCCATGACCCTTGTCATTACAATGCTCCATGACACCTGTCATCACAACGCTCCATGTACCTGGTCATCACAATACTCCATGAACATTTTCATCCCAATTCTCCATGACTCTTGTCATCACAATGATCCATGCCCTTGTCATCCCTATGCTCCATGACCCCTGTATTCAAAATGCTCCGTGACGCTTGTCTTCAAAGTGCTCCATGACACCTGTCATCACAATGTTCCATGCCTTTGTCAGCAAAATGCTTCATGACGTTGTCATTACAATGCTCTATGCACTTGTCATCACAGTACTCCATTACCATTGTCATCACAATCCTCCATGAACCTTGGAATCACATTGTTTCATGCCCTTGTCATCAGAATGCTCCATGCTCCTTGAAATCAAAATGATCCATGACCTGTATCATCACAATGCTCCATGCCCTTGTTATCACAATGCTCCATGACCCATGTCATCACAATGCTCCGTGAGTCCAGTCATCACAATGCTTCATGACCTTTGTCATCAAAATGGTCCATGCCGTCATCATCAACAGTCTCTGTGACCTTTTTAACCTCAATGCTCCATGAAATTTTCACCACAATGCTCCATGACCCCTGTCATCACAATGCTCCGTGACTCCATTCATCACAATGCTCCCTGCCATTGTCATCGCAATGTACCATGACATATGTCATCACAATGCTCACTTACACCTGTCTTCACAATACTCCATGACCTACTCATCACAATGATCCATGCCTTTGTCATCACAATGCACCATGTCCACTGTCATCACAAAAATCTTTCAAACTTGTCAGACCAATGTTCCATGCCCCTGACATCACAATTCTCCATGAGCTTGTCATCACCATGCTCCATGACCCCTGTATTCACAATGCTCCATGCCCATTTTCATCTCCTTGACCCATGAACCCTGTCATCACAATGCACCATGCACATCATCATAATGCTTCATGCTATTTTCATCACAATGAATTCAAAATGCTTCATGACCTCTGTCAAAACAATGCTCCAAACACCTGTGATCACAATATTCCATAACACTTGTCATCACAATGCCACATGACGCTTGTCATCACAATTATCCATGGTCTTCTCATCACAATGCTCCATTTCCTTTGTCATCACAATGCTCAATACACTTGTCATCAAAATGCTCCCAGACACTTGTTGTCTGTATGCTACTTGAACGCTGTCATGACAAGGCTCCATGCCTTTTTAATCACAGTGATCCATGCCCTTTTCATCACAATGCTCCAAGACCCCTGTAATCACAATGCTCCATGCCCTAGTCATCACAAAGCTCAATGATGCATGTCATTAGAATGCTCGTTGGCCTTCTCCTCAAATTGCTCCATGCCCTTGTCATCACAATGTTCCAAGACCCTTGTAATCACAGTGGTCCATGACCCTTTTCATCAGTATGCTCCATGAGAACTGTCATCACAAGGCTCCATGGATTTCTTATCACAATGCTCCAGGATCTTGTCATCACAATGCTTCATGACATTGTCATGAAAATTCTCAATGGCCCTTGTCATCATAATGATCCAAGCCATAGTCATCACAACGCTCCATTATATTTGCCATCACAATCCTCCATTACATTTGGCATCACAATGCTCCCTGCCATTGTCATCGCAATGGACCATGACATATGTCATCACAATACTCCCTGACACCTTTTTCAATATACTCCATGACCATCTCATCACAATGCTCCATGCCCCTTTCATCACAATGCTCCTTGCCCTTGTCATCACAATGCTCCATGACGCATGTCATCAGAATGTTCCATGACCTTCTCATCACAATGCTCCATGCCCTTGTCATCACAATGCTCCAAGACCCCTGTTATCACAATGCTCCATGCCCCTTTTCATCTCAATGCTCCATGAACCCTGTCATCACAATACACCATGCCAATCATCATAATGCTTCAGGCTATTGTCATCAGAATGAAATCAAAATTCTCCATGACCTCTGTCATCACAATGCTCCAAATCATTGTGTTCAAAATGTTCCATAACACTTATCATCACAACGCCCCATGACGCACGTCATCACAATTATCCATGGCCTTCTCATCACAATGCTCCATGACTTTTGTCACCAAAATGCTCAATACCCTTGTCATCACAATGCCCCCTGACACTTGTCGTCAGTATGCTCCTTGAACCCTGTGATGACAAAGTTCCATGGCCTTCTCATCCCAATGCTCTATGCCCTTGTCATCACAGTGCTGCACGACCCCTGTAATCACAATGCTCCATGCCCCTTTTCATCAGAATGTTCAATGAGACATATCATCACAAGGATCCATGGTCTTCTCATCACAATGCTCCGGTACCTTGTCATCACAATGCTCCATGATACCTGTCATCACAATATTCCATGAACATTTTCAGCCCAATGCTCCCTGACCTTCTCATCACAATGCTCCTTGACCACTGTTATTACAATGCTCCATGACCCCTGTCATCACAACGCTCCATGTCCCTGGTCATCACAATACTCCATGAACTTTTTCATCCCAGTACTCCATGACACTTGTCATCACAATGATCCATGCCCTTGTCATCCCAATGCTCCATGACCCCTGTATTCACAATGATCCGTGACGCCTGTCTTCACAGTGCTCCATGACACCTGTCATCACAATGCTCCATGCCTTTGTCAGCAAAATGCTACATGAAGTTTTCATTACAATGCTCTATGCACTTGTCATCACAATACTCCATTATCATTGTCATCACAATCCTCCAAGAATCTTGGAATCACATTGTTTCATGCCCTTGTCATCACAATGCTCCATGCTCCTTGAAATCAAAATGATCCATGACCTCTGTCATCACAATGCTCAATGCCCTTGTTATCACAATGCTCCATGACCCATGTCATCACAATGCTCCGTGAGTCCAGTCATCACAATGCTTCATGACCTTTGTCATCAAAATGGTCCATGCCCTCATCATCAACAGTCTCTGTGACCTTTTTAACCTCAATGCTCCATGAAATTTTCATCACAATGCTCTTTGACCCTTGTCATTACAATACTCTCTGCCTTTCTCAGCACAATGCTCCATGACCGTTATCATCATTATGCCCCATGCGCTTGTCAGCACAATGCTCCATGACACGTCATCACAATGCACCATGCGCTTGTCATCACAGTGCTCCACAATCTTGTCATCACAATGCTCCATTAACATTGTCATCACAATGCTCCATGCACTTCTCATCAATATGCTCTCTCACCACTGATATCACAATGTTACATCACTATTCATTACAATACTCCCTCACCCCTGTCATCACAATGTTCGATGACCCCTGTCATCACCATGCTACATGCACTTATCATCACAATGTTCGATGACCTATGACATCACAATGTTCCATAACCTCTGTCATCAAAATGCTCCATGACCATTTTCATCAAAATGCTCCATGTCCGCTGACATCACAATGCTCCATATCCCTTGTCATTACAGTGCTCCATGACGCTCGTCATCATAATTATCCATGGCCTTCTTATCACAATGCTCCACCGTCTTGCCATCAGAAAGCTCCATGCCCTGCTCATCACAATGCTTCATGTACCATATCATCACAATTCTCCACCTCCTTGTCATCACAATACTCCATGACAGTTCTCATCACAATGTTACATGCTTTTGTCATCACAATTCTCCATGCACATGTCATCGCAATGCCCGATGACCCCTGTCATAGCAAGCTCCATGCCTTTGACATCACAATGCTTCACGAACATTTCATCAAAATTCTCAATGGCCATTGTCATCACAATGATCCATGACCCTTGTCATCACAATGCTCCAAGCCCTTGTCATCACAATGCTACATTACCTTTGTCATCACAATCCTCCAAAACACTTGGCATCGCAATGCTTCCTGCCCTTGTCATCACAATGCACCATGACCCCAGTTCTCACAAGGCTCCGTGTCTCCAGTCATCACAAGGCTTCATGACCTGTGTCATCACAATGATCCATGCCCTCATCTTCACAAGGCTCTGTGAACTTGGTCACCACAATGCTCCATGAACTTTTCATCACAATGCTCCGTGACACTTGTTATCACAATGCTCCGTCCCTTTGTCAACACAATGCTCCATGACCCTTGTCATCACAATGTTCCATGCGCTTCTCAGCGCAGTGATCCATGACCCATGTCATCACATTGCTCCATAAACTTTGTCATCACGATGATCCTTGCATGTCTTATCAAAATGCTCTCTCACCACTGATATCAAAATGTTCCCTCACTAGTCATCACAATACACCCACGCCCCTGTTCATCACAATGGTCCATAACCCCTGGCATGAAAATGTTCCATGACCCCTGACATCACAATGTTCCATAACCCCTGTCATCAAAATGTTCCATGACCCTTTTCATCAAATTGCTCCATGACCCTGTCATCACAATGATCCCTGCCCTTCTCATCACAATGCAAAACGCCCTTGTCATAAAAATGCTGCATGATTTTGTCATCACAAAAATCCATGACCCTTGGCATCACAATGCTCCATGTCATTGTCATCACAATGCTCCATGATCGGTCTCATCACATTGCTTCATGCTCTTGTCGTCACAAATCTCCATGATGCATGTCATCAGAATGCTCCATGGCCTTCTCATCACAGTGCTCCATGCCCTTGCCATTACAATGCTCCATTACACCTGTCATCACAATGCTCCAAGACCCCTGTAATCACAATGCTCCATGCCCCTTTTCATCTCAATGCTCCATGAACCCTGTCATCACAATGCACCATGCCCACCATAATAATGCTTCATGCTATTGTCATCACAGTGAAATCATAATGCTCCATGACCTCTCTCATCACAATGCTCCAAATCCTTGTGATCAAAATGTTCCATAACACTTATCATCACAATGCCCCATGACGCTCGTCATCATAATTATCCATGGCCTTCTCATCACAATGCTCCATGACTTTGTCACCACAATGCTCAATACCCTTGTCATCACAATGCTCCCTGACACTTGTCGTCAGTATGCTCCTTGAACCATGTGATGACAAAGTTCCATGGACTTCTCATCCCAATGCTCCATGCCCTTGTCATCACAGTGCTGCACGACCCCTGTAATCACAATGCTCCATGCCCCTTTTCATCAGAATGTTCCATGAGACATATGATCACAAGGCACCATAGACTTCTCATCACAATGTTCTAATACCTTGTCATCACAATACACCCTGACACCTGTCATCACAATACTCCATGAACCTTTTCAGCCCTATGCACCCTGACCTTCTCATCACAACGCTCCACGTCCCTTGTCATCACAATACTCCATGAACATTTTCATCCCAATGCTCCATGACCCTTGTCATCACAATGATCCATGCCCTTGTCATCCCAATGCTCCATGACCCCTGTATTCACAATGATCCGTGACGCTTGTCTTCATAGTGCTCCATGACACCTGTCATCAGAATGCTCCATGCCTTGGTCAGCAAAATGCTACATGACGTTGTCATTACAATGCTCTATGCACTTGTCATCACAATACTCCATTACCAATGTCATCACAATCCTCCATGAACCTTGGAATCACATTGTTTCATGCCCTTGTCATCACAATGCTCCATGCTCCTTGAAATCAAAATGATCCATGACCACTGTCATCACAATGCTCCAAACCCTTGTGATCACAATGTTCCATAACACTTGTCATCACAACCCTCCATGATGCCTGTCATCACAATACTCCATGCCCCTTTCATCACAGTGTTCCATGATCTTTGTCATCACAATTTTCAATACACTTGTCATCACAATGCTCCCTGACTCTTGTCGTCAGAATGCTCCTTAAAACCTGTCAACAAAAGGCTCCATGCAGTTTTCATCAGAAAGCCTAATGCCATTTTCATCACAATAATCCATGCCATTGTCATCAAAATACTCCACAAGCTTGTCATCCAAATGCTCCATGACCCGTCTCATCACAATTCTCCATGCAATTGCCAGCACAATGCTCCCTGACCCTTGTCATCACAATGCTCCAAGCCATGGTAATCACAATGCTCCATTACCTTTGTCATCAGAATCCTCCATGACACTTGGCATCACAATGCTCCATGGCATTGTCATCACAATGGGCCATTACATATGTCATCACAATGCTCCCTGACACCAGTCTTCACAATACCGCCTGACCTGGTCTTCACAATGCTCCATGCCCTTGTCATCACAATGCGCCATTCCAACTGTCATTGCAATAATCCATGAAAATTATTAGACCAATTTTCCATGCCCTTGTCATCACAATGCTCCATGCCCTTGTTATCACAATGCTCCGTGACACCATTCATCACAATTCTTCATGACCTTTGTCATCCCAATGGTCCATGCCCTCGTCATCAACAGTCTCTGTGACTGTTTTATCCTAAATGCTCCATGAAATTTTCATCACAATGCTCTTTGACCCTTGTCATCACAATACTCTATGCCTTTCTCAGCACAATGCTCCATGACCGTTGTCATCACAATGCTCCATGCGCTTGTCAGCACAATGCTCCATGACACATGTCATCACAATGCACCATGCGCTTGTCATCACAGTGCTCCACAATCTTGTCATCAAAATGCTCCATTAACCTTGTCTTCACCCTGCTCCTTGCACTTCTCATCAAAATGCTCTCTCACCACTGATATCACAATGTTACATCACTATTCATCACAATACTCCCTCACTCTTGTCATCACAATGTTCCATGACTCCTGTCATCACCATGCTCCATGCACTGGTCATCACAATGTTCGATGACCTATGACATCACAATGTTCCATAACCCCTGTCATCAAAATGCTCCATGACACTTTTCATCAAAATGCTCCATGTCCCCTGACACCACAATGCTCCATAGCCCTCCATAGTCATTATAGTGCTCCATGACGCTCGTCATCACAATTATCCATGGTCTTCTCATCACAATGCTCCACCGTCTTGCCATCACAATGCTCCATGCCCTGTTCATCACAATGCTCCATGTCCCATGTCATCACAATTCTCCACGTCCTTGTCATCACAATGCTCCATGACAGTTCTCATCACAGTGTTACATGATATTGTCATCACAATTCTACATGCACATGTCATCGCAATGCCCCATCACCCCTGTCATAGCAAGCTCCATGCCTCTGTCATCATAATGCTTCACGACCTATTCATCCAAATTATCAATGGCCGTTGTCATCAAAATGCTCCATGACCCTTGTCATCACAATGCTCCAAGACCTTGTCATCACAATGCTCCATTACCTTTGTCATCACAATCCTCCAAAACACTTGTCATCACAATGCTCCCTGACACTTGTCGTCAGAATGCTCCTTGAACCCTGTCACGAAAAGGCTCCATGGCTTTTTCATCACAATGTCCCATGCCGTTTTCATCACAATGCTCCATGCCATTGTCATAAAAATACTCCACAAGCTTGTCATCAGAATGCTCCATGACCTTTGTCATCACAATTCTGCATGCACTTGTCAGCACAATGCTCCCTGACACTTGTCGTCAGTATGCTCCTTGAATCCTGTGATGACAAAGTTCCATGGCCTTCTCATCCCAATGCTCTATGCCCTTGTCATCACAGTGCTGCACGACCCCTGTAATCACAATGCTCCATGCCCCTTTTCATCAGAATGTTCCATGAGACATATCATCACAAGGATCCATGGTCTTCTCATCACAATGCTCCAGTACCTTGTCATCACAATGCTCCATGACACCTGTCATCACAATATTCCATGAACATTTTCAGCCCAATGCTCCGTGACCTACTCATCACAATGCTCCATGACCCCTGTCATTACAATGCTCCATGACCCCTGTCATCACAACGCTCCATGTCCCTGGACATCACAATATTCCATGAACATTTTCATCCCAATGCTCCATGACACTTGCCATCACAATGATCCATGCCGTTGTCATCCCAATGCTCCATGACCCCTGTATTCACAATGCTCCGTGACGCTTGTCTTCACAGTGCTCCATGACACCTGTCATCTCAATGCTCCATGCCTTTGTCAGCAAAATGCTACCTGACGTTGTCATTACAATGCTCTATGCACTTGTCATCACAATACTCCATTACCATTGTCATCACAATCCTCCATGAACCTTGGAATCACATAGTTTCATGCCCTAGTCATCACAATGCTCCATGCTCCTTGAAATCAAAATGATCCATGACCTCTGTCATCACAATGCTCCATGCCCTTGTTATCACAATGCTCCATGACCCATGTCATCACAAAGCTCCGTGAGTCCAGTCATCACAATGCTTCATGACCTTTGTCATCGCAATGGTCCATGCCCACATCATCAACAGTCTCTGTGACCTTTTTAACCTCAGTGCTCCATGAAATTTTCATCACAATGCTCTTTGACCCTTGTCATCACAGTACTTTATGCCTTTCTCAGCACAATGCTCCATGACCGTTGTCATCTCAATGCTCCATGCGCTTGTCAGCACAATGCTCCATGACACATGTCATCACAGTGCACCATGCGCTTGTCATCACAGTGCTTCACAATCTTGTCATCTCAGTGCTCCATTAACCTTGTCATCACAATGCACCATGCACTTCTCATCAATATGCTCTCTCACCACTGATATCACAATGTTACATCACTATTCATCACAATACTCCCCCACCCCTGTCATCACAATGTTCCATGACTCCTGTCATCACCATGCTACATGCACTTATCATCACAATGTTCGATGACCTATGACATCACAATGTTCCATAAGCCCTGTCATCAAAATGCTCCATGACCCTTTTCATCAAAATGCTCCATGTCCCCTGACATCACAATGCTCCTTACCCCTTGTCATTACAGTGCTCCATGACGCTCTTCATCACAATTATCCATGGTCTTCTCATCACAATGCTCCACGGTCTTGCCATCACAATGCTCCAGGCCCTGGTCATCACAATTCTCCAAATTCTTGGCATCACTATGTTCCATGACACTTCTCATCACAGTGTTACATGCTTTGTCAGCACAATACTCAACAAACTTGTCATCAGAATGCTCCATGACCCTTGTCATCACAATTATCCATGCCCCTGTCCTCCCAAAGCTCCATGCCCTTGTCATCACAATGCTCCATGACCCCTCTCATCACAATATTCCATGAACATTTTCAGCCCAATGCTCCATGACTTTCTCATCGCAATGCTCCATGACCAATATCATCACAATGCTCCATGACGACTGTCATCAAAACACTCCATGACACCTGACAACACAATGATCCGGGACTCTTGTCATCACAATGCCCCATTACCTAGTCATCACAATGCTCCATGACGCCTATCATCACAATACTCCATGAATATATTCAGCCCAAACTCCATGACACTTGTCATCAAAATGATCCATGCCCTAGTCATCCCAATGCTCCATTACCTCTGTATTCACAATGCTCTGTGACACTTGTCATCACAGTGCTCCATGACACCTGTCATCACAATTCTCCATGCCTTTGTCAGCAAAATGCTACATGACCTTGTCATTACAATGCTCTATGGCTTGTCATCACAATACTCCATTACCATTGTCATCACAATCCTCCATGAACATTGGGATCACATTGCTTCATGCCCTTGTCATCACAATGCTCCATGCTCCTTGAAATCAAAATGATCCATGACCACTGTCAACGCAATGCTCCAAACCCTTGTGACCACAATGTTCCATAACACTTGTCATCACAACGCTCCATGATGCCTGTCATCACAATACTCCATGCCCCTTTCATCACAATGTTCCATGATCTTTGTCATCACAATTTTCAATACACTTGTCATCACAATGCTCCCTGACTCTTGTCGTCAGAATGTTCCTTAAACCCTGTCAACAAAAGGCACCATGCTGTTTTTATCACAATGCCTAATGCCATTTTCATCACAATAATCCATGCCATTGTCATCAAAATACTCCACAAGCTTGTCATCCAAATGCTCCATGACCCATATCATCACAATTCTCCATGCATTTGCCAGCACAATGCTCCCTGACCCTTGTCATCACAATGCTCCAAGCCATTGTCATCACAATGCTCCATTACCTTTGTCATCAGAATCCTCCATGACACTTGGCATCACAATGCTCCATGGCATTGTCATCACAATGGGCCATTACATATGTCATCACAATGCTCCCTGACACCAGTCTTCACAATACGGCATGACCTGGTCTTCACAATGCTCCATGCCCTTGTCATCACAATGCGCCATTCCAACTGTCATTGCAATAATCCATGAAACTTATTAGACCAATATTCCATGCCCTTTTCATCACAATGCTCCATGCCCTTGTTATCACAATGCTCCGTGACTACAGTCATCACAATGCTTCATGACCTTTGTCATCCCAATGGTCCATGCCCTCGTCATCAACAGTCTCTGTGACCTTTTTAACCTCAATGCTCCATGAAATTTTCATCACAATGCTCTTTAACCCTTGTCATCACAATACTCTACGCCTTTCTCAGCACAATGCTCCATGACCGTTGTCATCACAATGCTCCATGCCCTTGTTATCACAATGCTCCATGACCTCTGTCATCACAATGCTCCCTGACTGCAATCATCACAATGTTTAATGACCTCTGTCATCACAATCTTCCATGCCCTCGTCATCAACAGTCTCTGTGACTTTTTAACCAAAATGCTCCATGAACTTTTCATCACAATGCTCCATGACCTTTGTCATCACAATGCTCAATACACTTGTCAGCAAAATGCTCCGTGACACTTCTTATCTCTATGCTCCTTGAACGCTGTCATGACAAGGTTCCATTCATATTTCATCACAATGATCCATGCCCTTTTCATCACAATGCTCCAAGACCCATGTAATCACAATGCTCCATGACCTTGCCATCACAAAACTCAATGACGCATGCCTTCTGAATGGTCCTTGGTATTCTCCTCACAATGCTCCATGCCCTTGTCATCACAATGTTCCAAGACCCCTGTAATCACAATGCTCCATGCCCCTTTTCATCAGTATGCTCCATGAGACTTGTCATCAGAAGGCTCCATGGATTTGTCATCACAATGCTCCAGGAACATTTCATCAGAGTGCTTCACGACCATGTCATGAAAATTTTCAATGGCCCTTGTGATCATAATGCTCCAAGCCCTAGTCATCACAATGCTCTATTATATTTGTCATCACAATCCTCCATTACATTTGGCATCACAATGCTCCCTGCCATTGTCATCGCAATGGACCATGACATATGTCATCACAATGCTCCCTGACACCTGTCTTCACAACACTCCATGAACATTTTCAGCCCAGTGCTCCATGACCCTTCTCATCTCAATGATCCATGCCCTTGTCATCCCAATGCTCCATGACCCCTGTATTCATAATGCTCCTTGACGCTTGTCATCACAGTGCTCCACAATCTTGTCATCACAATGCTCCATAAACCTTGTCATCACAATGCTGCATGCACTTCTCATCAAAATGCTCTCTCACCACTGATATCACAATATTACATCACTATTCGTCACAATACTCCCTCACCCCTGTCATCACAATGTTCCATGACTCCTGTCATCACAATGCTAAATGCATTATCATCACATTATTCGATGACCCCTGACATCACAATGTTCCATATCCCCTGTCATCAAAATGCTCCATGACCCGTTTCATCAAAATGTTCCATGACCCTTGACATCACAATGTTCCATAACCTCTGCCATCGAAATGTTCCATGACACTTTTCATCAAATTGCTCCATGACCCTCTCATCACAACGCTCGCTGCCCTGCTCATTACAATGCACAGCACCCTTGTCATCAAAATGCTCCATGACTTTGTCATCACAAAGATCTATGACACTTGGCATCACAGTGTTCCATGTCATTGTCATCACGATGCTCCATGAACGCTCTCATCACATTGCTCCATGCCCTTGTCATCACAAAGCTCCATGACACATGTCATCAGAATACTCCATGGCCTTCTCGTCACAATGCTCCACGCCCTTGCCATCACAATTCTCCATTACCCCTGTCATAACAATGCTCCATGACCCCGACCATCATGATGGTCCATGGTCTTGTCATCAGAAGGCTCCATGACCCTTCTCATCACAATTCTCCAAGACTCCGGTAATCACAATGCTCCATGCCACTTTTCATCTCAATGATCCATGAACCCTGTCATCACAATGCACCATTCCCATCATCATAATGCTTCATGCTATTGTCATCAAAATGAAATCAAAATGCTCCATGACCTCTGTCATAACAATACTCCAAAACCTTGTGATCTCAATATTCCATAACACTTGTCATCACAATGCCCCATGATGCTCATCATCACCATTATCCATGGACTTCTCATCACAATGCTCCTTGACCTTTGTCATCACAATGCTCAATACACTTGTCATCAAAATGCTCCCTGAAACTTGTTGTCTGTATGCTGCTTGAAACCTGTCATGACAAAGCTCCATGCATTTTCCCTCACAATGATCCATGCCCTTTTCATCACAATGCTCCAAGACCACTGTAATCACATTGCTCCATGCCCGTGTCATCACAAAGCTCAATAAGGCATGTCATTAGAATGCTCCTTGGCCTTCTCCTCACAATGCTCCATGCCCATGTCATCACAAAGTTCCAAGACCCCTGTAATCACATTGGTTCATGTCCCTTTTCATCAGTATGCTCCATGAGATTTGTCATCACAAGGCTCCATGGTTTTCTCATCACAATGCTCCAGGACCTTGTCATCAAAATGCTTCATGACCTTGTCATGAAAATTCTCAATGGCCCTTGTCATCATAATGCTCCAAGCCCTAGTCAACTCAATGTTCCATTATATTTGTCCTCATAATCCTCCATTACATTTGGCATCACAATGCTCCTTGCCATTGTCATCGCAATGGACCATGCCATATGTCATCACAATGCTCCCTGGCAACTTTCTTCAAAATACTCCATGAAATTCCCATCACAATGCTCCATGCCCTTGTCATCACAATGCTCCATGACCCCTGTCATCACAATGCTCCGTGACTCCAGGCATCACAATGCTTCATAACATTTGTCATCACAATGGTCCATGCCCGCATCATCACAAGGATCTGTGATCTTTGTAACCACAATGCTCCATGAACTTTTCATCACAATGCTCCGTGACCATTGTTATCACAAAGTTCCATGCCTTTGTCAGAAAAATGCTCCATGACCCTTGTCATCACAATGTGCCACGTGCTTTTCATCACAACAGTCCACAAATTTGTCATCGCAATGCTCCATAAAACTTGTAATCACAATGCTCCTTGCCTGTCTCATCACAATGCTCCATTATCCCTATCATAACAATGATCCATGATCCCAGCCATCACAATATTCCACGGCCTTGTCATCACAAAGCTCCATGACACTTGTCATCACAATGCTCCAAAATCCCTGTAATCACAATGCTCCATGCTCTTGTCACCACAAAGCTCCATGACCCATGTCATCAGAATGTTCCATGGTCTTCTCATCAAAATGCTCCATGTCCTTGTCATAACAGTGCTCCAAGACCACTGTAATCACAATGGTCCATGCCCCTTTTCATCAGAATGCTCCATGATATTTGTCATCACAAGGCTCCATGGTTTTCTCATCAGAATGCTCCAGGACATTGTCATCACAATGCTTCACGACTTTGCCATGAAAATTCTCAATGGCCCTTGTCATCATAATGCTCCAAGGCCTAGTCATCACAATGCTCCATTATATTTGTCATCACAATCCTCCATTACATTTGGCATCACAATGCACCCTGCCATTGTCATCGCAATGGACCTTGACATATGTCCTCACAATGCTCCTTGACACCTGTCTTCACAGTACTCCATGACCTTCTCATCACAATGCTCCATGCCCTAGTCATCAAAATTCACCATGTCCAGTGTCATCAAAATAATCTATGAAACTTTTCAGACCAATGCTCCATGCCCCTGACATCACAATGCTCCATGCCCTTGTCATCACAATGCTCCATGAACCCTGTCATCACAATGCTCCGTGACTCCAGGCATCACAATGCTTCGTAACTTTTGTCATCACAGTGATCCTTGCCCACGTCATCACAAGGCTATGTGACCTTTGTAACCACAATGCTCCATGAAATTTTCATCAAAATGCTCCGTGACCCTTGTCATCACAATGCTCCAAGCATTTGTCAGAAAAATGCTCCATGACCCTTGTCATTACAATGTGCCAAGCACTTTTCATCACAACGGTCCACAAATTTGTCATTGCAATGGTCCATATACCTTGTAATCACAAAGCTCCATGCCCTTCTTATCACCGTGCTCCATTACCACTGTCATAACAATGCTCCATGACCCCTGCCCTCACAATTTTGCACGGCCTTGTCATCACAAGGCTCCATGACACTTGTCATCACAATGCTCCAAGATCCCTCTAATCACAGTGCTCCATGCTCTTGTCATCACAAATCTCCATGACATGTCATAAGAATGTTCCATGACCTTCTCATCAAATGCTCCATGACCGTTTCATCACAATACTCCAAGACCCCTGTAATCACAATGCTCCATGCCCCTTTTCATCACAATGCTCCATGATACCTGTCATCACAATGCATCATTCCCATCATCATAATGCTTCAGGCTATGGTCAGCACAATACAATCAAAATTCTCCATGACATCTGCCATCACAATTCTCCATGACCCTTGTCATCACAATGCTCCATGTACATTTTCAGCCCAATGCTCCATGACCCTTGTCATCACAATTATCAATGCCCTTGTCATCCCAATGCTAAATGACCCCTGTATTCACAATGCTCCGTGACGCTTGTCATCACAGTGCTCCATGACGCCTGTCATCACAGTGCTCCATGCCTTTGTCAGCAAAATGCTACATGACGTTGTCATTTCAATGCTCTATGCACTTGTCATCACAATACTCCATTACCATTGTCATCAGAATCCTCCATGAACCTTGGGATAACATTGCTTCATGCCCTTGAAATCACAATGCTCCATGCTCCTTGAAATCAAAATGATCCATGACCTCTTTCATCACAATACTCCAAACCTTTGTGATCACAAAGTTCCATAACACTTGTCATCACAATTGTCCATGATGCCTGTCAACACAGTACTCCATGCCCTTTTCATCACAATGCTCCATGACCTTTGTCATCAAAATTCTCAATACACTTGTCATCACAATGCTACCTGACACTTCTCGTCAGAATTCTCCTTGAAGCCTGTCTCGAAAAGGCTCCATGCCTTTTTCATCACAGTGCCCCATGCCGTTTTCATCACAATGCTCCATGCCACTGTCATCAAAATACACCACAAGCATGTCATCAGAATGCTCCCTGACCCTTGTTATCACTATGCACCAAGTCATTGTCATCAAAATGCTCCATTACCTTTGTCATCAGAATCCTCTATGACACTTGGCATCACAATGATCCATGCTCTTGTCATCACAATGTGCCATTCCAACTGTCATTGCAATAATCCATGAAACATATTAGACCAATGTTCCATGCCATTTCCAACAAAATGTGCCATTCCAACTGTCATCGCAATAATCCATGAAATTTATTAGACCAATGCTATATGCCCTTGTCATCTAAATGTTCCATGTCCTTGTTATCACAATGCTCCATGACCCCTGTCATCACAATGCTCCGTGACTCCATTCATCACAATGCTCCCTGCCATTGTCATCGCAATGTACCATGACATATGTCATCACAATGCTCACTTACACCTGTCTTCACAATACTCCATGACCTACTCATCACAATGATCCATGCCTTTGTCATCACAATGCACCATGTCCACTGTCATCACAAAAATCTTTCAAACTTGTCAGACCAATGCTCCATGCCCCTGACATCACAATTCTCCATGAGCTTGTCATCACCATGCTCCATGACCCCTGTATTCACAATGCTCCATGCCCATTTTCATCTCCTTGACCCATGAACCCTGTCATCACAATGCACCATGCACATCATCATAATGCTTCATGCTATTTTCATCACAATGAATTCAAAATGCTTCATGACCTCTGTCAAAACAATGCTCCAAACACCTGTGATCACAATATTCCATAACACTTGTCATCACAATGCCACATGACGCTTGTCATCACAATTATCCATGGTCTTCTCATCACAATGCTCCATTTCCTTTGTCATCACAATGCTCAATACACTTGTCATCAAAATGCTCCCAGACACTTGTTGTCTGTATGCTACTTGAACGCTGTCATGACAAGGCTCCATGCCTTTTTAATCACAGTGATCCATGCCCTTTTCATCACAATGCTCCAAGACCCCTGTAATCACAATGCTCCATGCCCTAGTCATCACAAAGCTCAATGATGCATGTCATTAGAATGCTCGTTGGCCTTCTCCTCAAATTGCTCCATGCCCTTGTCATCACAATGTTCCAAGACCCTTGTAATCACAATGGTCCATGACCCTTTTCATCAGTATGCTCCATGAGAACTGTCATCACAAGGCTCCATGGATTTCTTATCACAATGCTCCAGGATCTTGTCATCACAATGCTTCATGACATTGTCATGAAAATTCTCAATGGCCCTTGTCATCATAATGATCCAAGCCATAGTCATCACAATGCTCCATTATATTTGCCATCACAATCCTCCATTACATTTGGCATCACAATGCTCCCTGCCATTGTCATCGCAATGGACCGTGACGTATGTCATCACAATGCTCCCTGACACCTTTTTCAATATACTCCATGACCTTCTCATCACAATGCTCCATGCCCCTTTCATCACAATGCTCCTTGCCCTTGTCATCACAATGCTCCATGACGCATGTCATCAGAATGTTCCATGACCTTCTCATCACAATGCTCCATGCCCTTGTCATCACAATGTTCCAAGACCCCTGTTATCACAATGCTCCATGCCCCTTTTCATCTCAATGCTCCATGAACCCTGTCATCACAATACACCATGCCAATCATCATAATGCTTCAGGCTATTGTCATCAGAATGAAATCAAAATTCTCCATGACCTCTGTCATCACAATGCTCCAAATCATTGAGTTCAAAATGTTCCATAACACTTATCATCACAACGCCCCATGACGCACGTCATCACAATTATCCATGGCCTTCTCATCACAATGCTCCATGACTTTTGTCACCAAAATTCTCAATACCCTTGTCATCACAATGCCCCCTGACACTTGTCGTCAGTATGCTCCTTGAACCCTGTGATGACAAAGTTCCATGGCCTTCTCATCCCAATGCTCTATGCCCTTGTCATCACAGTGCTGCACGACCCCTGCAATCACAATGCTCCATGCCCCTTTTCATCAGAATGTTCAATGAGACATATCATCACAAGGATCCATGGTCTTCTCATCACAATGCTCCATTACCTTGTCATCACAATGCTCCATGATACCTGTCATCACAATATTCCATGAACATTTTCAGCCCAATGCTCCCTGACCTTCTCATCACAATGCTCCATGACCACTGTTATTACAATGCTCCATGACCCCTGTCATCACAACGCTCCATGTCCCTGGTCATCACAATACTCCATGAACTTTTTCATCCCAGTGCTCCATGACACTTGTCATCACAATGATCCATGCCCTTGTCATCCCAATGCTCCATGACCCCTGTATTCACAATGATCCGTGACGCCTGTCTTCACAGTGCTCCATGACACCTGTCATCACAATGCTCCATGCCTTTGTCAGCAAAATGCTACATGAAGTTTTCATTACAATGCTCTATGCTCTTGTCATCACAATACTCCATTATCATTGTCATCACAATCCTCCATGAATCTTGGAATCACATTGTTTCATGCCCTTGTCATCACAATGCTCCATGCTCCTTGAAATCAAAATGATCCATGACCTCTGTCATCACAATGCTCCATGCCGTTGTTATCACAATGCTCCATGACCCATGTCATCACAATGCTCCGTGAGTCCAGTCAGCACAATGCTTCATGACCTTTGTCATCAAAATGGTCCATGCCCTCATCATCAACAGTCTCTGTGACCTTTTTAACCTCAATGCTCCATGAAATTTTCATCACAATGCTCTTTGACCCTTGTCATTACAATACTCTCTGCCTTTCTCAGCACAATGCTCCATGACCGTTATCATCATTATGCCCCATGCGCTTGTCAGCACAATGCTCCATGACACGTCATCACAATGCACCATGCGCTTGTCATCACAGTGCTCCACAATCTTGTCATCACAATGCTCCATTAACATTGTCATCACAATGCTCCATGCACTTCTCATCAATATGCTCTCCCATCACTGATATCACAATGTTACATCACTATTCATTACAATACTCCCTCATCCCTGTCATCACAATGTTCGATGACCCCTGTCATCACCATGCTACATGCACTTATCATCACAATGTTCGATGACCTATGACATCACAATGTTCCATAACCTCTGTCATCAAAATGCTCCATGACCATTTTCATCAAAATGCTCCATGTCCGCTGACATCACAATGCTCCATATCCCTTGTCATTACAGTGCTCCATGACGCTCGTCATCATAATTATCCATGGCCTTCTCATCACAATGCTCCACCGTCTTGCCATCAGAAAGCTCCATGCCCTGCTCATCACAATGCTCCATGTACCATGTCATCACAATTCTCCACCTCCTTGTCATCACAATACTCCATGACAGTTCTCATCACAATGTTACATGCTTTTGTCATCACAATTCTCCATGCACATGTCATCGCAATGCCCGATGACCCCTGTCATAGCAAGCTCCATGCCTTTGTCATCACAATGCTTCACGAACATTTCATCAAAATTCTCAATGGCCATTGTCATCACAATGATCCATGACCCTTGTCATCACAATGCTCCAAGCCCTTGTCATCACAATGCTACATTACCTTTGTCATCACAATCCTCCAAAACACTTGGCATCGCAATGCTTCCTGCCCTTGTCATCACAATGCACCATGACCCCAGTTCTCACAAGGCTCCGTGTCTCCAGTCATCACAAGGCTTCATGACCTGTGTCATCACAATGATCCATGCCCTCATCTTCACAAGGCTCTGTGAACTTGGTCACCACAATGCTCCATGAACTTTTCATCACAATGCTCCGTGACACTTGTTATCACAATGCTCCGTCCCTTTGTCAACACAATGCTCCATGACCCTTGTCATCACAATGTTCCATGCGCTTCTCAGCGCAGTGATCCATGACCCATGTCATCACATTGCTCCATAAACTTTGTCATCACGATGATCCTTGCATGTCTTATCAAAATGCTCTCTCACCACTGATATCAAAATGTTCCCTCACTAGTCATCACAATACACCCACGCCCCTGTTCATCACAATGGTCCATAACCCCTGGCATGAAAATGTTCCATGACCCCTGACATCACAATGTTCCATAACCCCTGTCATCAAAATGTTCCATGACCCTTTTCATCAAATTGCTCCATGACCCTGTCATCACAATGATCCCTGCCCTTCTCATCACAATGCAAAACGCCCTTGTCATAAAAATGCTGCATGATTTTGTCATCACAAAGATCCATGACCCTTGGCATCACAATGCTCCATGTCATTGTCATCACAATGATCCATGATCGGTCTCATCACATTGCTTCATGCTCTTGTCGTCACAAATCTCCATGACGCATGTCATCAGAATGCTCCATGGCCTTCTCATCACAGTGCTCCATGCCCTTGCCATTACAATGCTCCATTACACCTGTCATCACAATGCTCCAAGACTCCTGTAATCACAATGCTCCATGCCCCTTTTCATCTCAATGCTCCATGAACCCTGTCATCACAATGCACCATGCCCACCATAATAATGCTTCATGCTATTGTCATCACAGTGAAATCATAATGCTCCATGACCTCTCTCATCACAATGCTCCAAATCCTTGTGATCAAAATGTTCCATAACACTTATCATCACAACGCCCCATGACGCACGTCATCACAATTATCCATGGCCTTCTCATCACAATGCTCCATGACTTTGTCACCAAAATGCTCAATACCCTTGTCATCACAATGCTCCCTGACACTTGTCGTCAGTATGCTCCTTGAACCATGTGATGACAAAGTTCCATGGACTTCTCATCCCAATGCTCCATGCCCTTGTCATCACAGTGCTGCACGACCCCTGTAATCACAATGCTCCATGCCCCTTTTCATCAGAATGTTCCATGAGACATATGATCACAAGGCACCATAGACTTCTCATCACAATGTTCTAATACCGTGTCATCACAATACACCCTGACACCTGTCATCACAATACTCCATGAACATTTTCAGCCCTATGCACCCTGACCTTCTCATCACAACGCTCCACGTCCCTTGTCATCACAATACTCCATGAACATTTTCATCCCTGCTCCATGACCCTTGTCATCACAATGATCCATGCCCTTGTCATCCCAATGCTCCATGACCCCTGTATTCACAATGATCCGTGACGCTTGTCTTCATAGTGCTCCATGACACCTGTCATCACAATGCTCCATGCCTTGGTCAGCAAAATGCTACATGACGTTGTCATTACAATGCTCTATGCACTTGTCATCACAATACTCCATTACCATTGTCATCACAATCCTCCATGAACCTTGGAATCACATTGTTTCATGCCTTTGTCATCACAATGCTCCATGCTCCTTGAAATCAAAATGATCCATGACCTCTGTCATCACAATGCTCCAAACCCTTGTGATCACAATGTTCCATAACACTTGTCATCACAACCCTCCATGATGCCTGTCATCACAATACTCCATGCCCCTTTCATCACAATGTTCCATGATCTTTGTCATCACAATTTTCAATACACTTGTCATCACAATGCTCCCTGACTCTTGTCGTCAGAATGCTCCTTAAAACCTGTCAACAAAAGGCTCCATGCTGTTTTCATCACAAAGCCTAATGCCATTTTCATCACAATAAACCATGCCATTGTCATCAAAATACTCCACAAGCTTGTCATCCAAATGCTCCATGACCTGTCTCATCACAATTCTCCATGCAATTGCCAGCACAATGCTCCCTGACCCTTGTCATCACAATGCTCCAAGCCATTGTAATCACAATGCTCCATTACCTTTGTCATCAGAATCCTCCATGACACTTGGCATCACAATGCTCCATGGCATTGTCATCACAATGGGCCATTACATATGTCATCACAATGTTCCCTGACACCAGTCTTCACATTACCGCCTGACCTGGTCTTCACAATGCTCCATGCCCTTGTCATCACAATGCGCCATTCCAACTGTCATTGCAATAATCCATGAAAATTATTAGACCAATTTTCCATGCCCTTGTCATCACAATGCTCCATGCCCTTGTTATCACAATGCTCCGTGACACCATTCATCACAATTCTTCATGACCTTTGTCATCCCAATGGTCCATGCCCTCGTCATCAACAGTCTCTGTGACTGTTTTATCCTAAATGCTCCATGAAATTTTCATCACAATGCTCTT
The DNA here is from genome assembly GCF_964165515.1 of Mesoplodon bidens. Classification (NCBI taxonomy): domain Eukaryota; kingdom Metazoa; phylum Chordata; class Mammalia; order Artiodactyla; family Ziphiidae; genus Mesoplodon; species Mesoplodon bidens. Next base: position 568,304 of record NW_027672207.1, read on the forward strand.
TGACCCTTGTCATCACAATACTCTATGCCTTTCTCAGCACAATGCTCCATGACCGTTGTCATCACAATGCTCCATGCGCTTGTCAGCACAATGCTCCATGACACATGTCATCACAATGCACCATGTGCTTGTCATCACAGTGCTCCACAATCTTGTCATCAAAATGCTCCATTAACCTTGTCTTCACCCTGCTCCTTGCACTTCTCATCAAAATGCTCTCTCACCACTGATATCACAATGTTACATCACTATTCATCACAATACTCCCTCACTCTTGTCATCACAATGTTCCATGACTCCTGTCATCACCATGCTCCATGCACTGGTCATCACAATGTTCGATGACCTATGACATCACAATGTTCCATAACCCCTGTCATCAAAATGCTCCATGACACTTTTCATCAAAATGCTCCATGTCCCCTGACACCACAATGCTCCATAGCCCTCCATAGTCATTATAGCGCTCCATGACGCTCGTCATCACAATTATCCATGGTCTTCTCATCACAATGCTCCACCGTCTTGCCATCACAATGCTCCATGCCCTGTTCATCACAATGCTCCATGTCCCATGTCATCACAATTCTCCACGTCCTTGTCATCACAATGCTCCATGACAGTTCTCATCACAGTGTTACATGATATTGTCATCACAATTCTACATGCACATGTCATCGCAATGCCCCATCACCCCTGTCATAGCAAGCTCCATGCCTCTGTCATCATAATGCTTCACGACCTATTCATCCAAATTATCAATGGCCGTTGTCATCAAAATGCTCCATGACCCTTGTCATCACAATGCTCCAAGACCTTGTCATCACAATGCTCCATTACCTTTGTCATCACAATCCTCCAAAACACTTGTCATCACAATGCTCCCTGACACTTGTCGTCAGAATGCTCCTTGAACCCTGTCACGAAAAGGCTCCATGGCTTTTTCATCACAATGCCCCATGCCGTTTTCATCACAATGCTCCATGCCATTGTCATAAAAATACTCCACAAGCTTGTCATCAGAATGCTCCATGACCTTTGTCATCACAATTCTGCATGCACTTGTCAGCACAATGCTCCCTGACACTTGTCGTCAGTATGCTCCTTGAATCCTGTGATGACAAAGTTCCATGGCCTTCTCATCCCAATGCTCTATGCCCTTGTCATCACAGTGCTGCACGACCCCTGTAATCACAATGCTCCATGCCCCTTTTCATCAGAATGTTCCATGAGACATATCATCACAAGGATCCATGGTCTTCTCATCACAATGCTCCAGTACCTTGTCATCACAATGCTCCATGACACCTGTCATCACAATATTCCATGAACATTTTCAGCCCAATGCTCCGTGACCTACTCATCACAATGCTCCATGACCCCTGTCATTACAATGCTCCATGACCCCTGTCATCACAACGCTCCATGTCCCTGGACATCACAATATTCCATGAACATTTTCATCCCAATGCTCCATGACACTTGCCATCACAATGATCCATGCCCTTGTCATCCCAATGCTCCATGACCCCTGTATTCAAAATGATCCGTGACGCTTGTCTTCATAGTGCTCCATGACACCTGTCATCTCAATGCTCCATGCCTTGGTCAGCAAAATGCTACCTGACGTTGTCATTACAATGCTCTACGCACTTGTCATCACAATACTCCATTACCATTGTCATCACAATCCTCCATGAAACTTGGAATCACATAGTTTCATGCCCTAGTCATCACAATGCTCCATGCTCCTTGAAATCAAAATGATCCATGACCTCTGTCATCACAATGCTCCATGCCCTTGTTATCACAATGCTCCATGACCCATGTCATCACAAAGCTCCGTGAGTCCAGTCATCACAATGCTTCATGACCTTTGTCATCGCAATGGTCCATGCCCACATCATCAACAGTCTCTGTGACCTTTTTAAACTCAGTGCTCCATGAAATTTTCATCACAATGCTCTTTGACCCTTGTCATCACAGTACTTTATGCCTTTCTCAGCACAATGCTCCATGACCGTTGTCATCTCAATGCTCCATGCGCTTGTCAGCACAATGCTCCATGACACATGTCATCACAGTGCACCATGCGCTTGTCATCACAGTGCTTCACAATCTTGTCATCTCAGTGCTCCATTAACCTTGTCATCACAATGCACCATGCACTTCTCATCAATATGCTCTCTCACCACTGATATCACAATGTTACATCACTATTCATCACAATACTCCCCCACCCCTGTCATCACAATGTTCCATGACTCCTGTCATCACCATGCTACATGCACTTATCATCACAATGTTCGATGACCTATGACATCACAATGTTCCATAAGCCCTGTCATCAAAATGCTCCATGACCCTTTTCATCAAAATGCTCCATGTCCCCTGACATCACAATGCTCCTTACCCCTTGTCATTACAGTGCTCCATGACGCTCTTCATCACAATTATCCATGGTCTTCTCATCACAATGCTCCACGGTCTTGCCATCACAATGCTCCAGGCCCTGGTCATCACAATTCTCCAAATTCTTGGCATCACTATGTTCCATGACACTTCTCATCACAGTGTTACATGCTTTGTCAGCACAATACTCAACAAACTTGTCATCAGAATGCTCCATGACCCTTGTCATCACAATTATCCATGCCCCTGTCCTCCCAAAGCTCCATGCCCTTGTCATCACAATGCTCCATGACCCCTCTCATCACAATATTCCATGAACATTTTCAGCCCAATGCTCCATGACTTTCTCATCGCAATGCTCCATGACCAATATCATCACAATGCTCCATGACGACTGTCATCAAAACACTCCATGACACCTGACAACACAATGATCCGGGACTCTTGTCATCACAATGCCCCATTACCTAGTCATCACAATGCTCCATGACGCCTATCATCACAATACTCCATGAATATATTCAGCCCAAACTCCATGACACTTGTCATCAAAATGATCCATGCCCTAGTCATCCCAATGCTCCATTACCTCTGTATTCACAATGCTCTGTGACACTTGTCATCACAGTGCTCCATGACACCTGTCATCACAATTCTCCATGCCTTTGTCAGCAAAATGCTACATGACCTTGTCATTACAATGCTCTATGGCTTGTCATCACAATACTCCATTACCATTGTCATCACAATCCTCCATGAACATTGGGATCACATTGCTTCATGCCCTTGTCATCACAATGCTCCATGCTCCTTGAAATCAAAATGATCCATGACCACTGTCAACGCAATGCTCCAAACCCTTGTGACCACAATGTTCCATAACACTTGTCATCACAACGCTCCATGATGCCTGTCATCACAATACTCCATGCCCCTTTCATCACAATGTTCCATGATCTTTGTCATCACAATTTTCAATACACTTGTCATCACAATGCTCCCTGACTCTTGTCGTCAGAATGCTCCTTAAACCCTGTCAACAAAAGGCTCCATGCTGTTTTTATCACAATGCCTAATGCCATTTTCATCACAATAATCATGCCATTGTCATCAAAATACTCCACAAGCTTGTCATCCAAATGCTCCATGACCCATGTCATCACAATTCTCCATGCATTTGCCAGCACAATGCTCCCTGACCCTTGTCATCACAATGCTCCAAGCCATTGTCATCACAATGCTCCATTACCTTTGTCATCAGAATCCTCCATGACACTTGGCATCACAATGCTCCATGGCATTGTCATCACAATGGGCCATTACATATGTCATCACAATGCTCCCTGACACCAGTCTTCACAATACTGCATGACCTGGTCTTCACAATGCTCCATGCCCTTGTCATCACAATGCGCCATTCCAACTGTCATTGCAATAATCCATGAAACTTATTAGACCAATATTCCATGCCCTTTTCATCACAATGCTCCATGCCCTTGTTATCACAATGCTCTGTGACTACAGTCATCACAATGCTTCATGACCTTTGTCATCCCAATGGTCCATGCCCTCGTCATCAACAGTCTCTGTGACCTTTTTAACCTCAATGCTCCATGAAATTTTCATCACAATGCTCTTTAACCCTTGTCATCACAATACTCTACGCCTTTCTCAGCACAATGCTCCATGACCGTTGTCATCACAATGCTCCATGCCCTTGTTATCACAATGCTCCATGACCTCTGTCATCACAATGCTCCCTGACTGCAATCATCACAATGTTTAATGACCTCTGTCATCACAATCTTCCATGCCCTCGTCATCAACAGTCTCTGTGACTTTTTAACCAAAATGCTCCATGAACTTTTCATCACAATGCTCCATGACCTTTGTCATCAGAATGCTCAATACACTTGTCAGCAAAATGCTCCGTGACACTTCTTATCTCTATGCTCCTTGAACACTGTCATGACAAGGTTCCATTCATATTTCATCACAATGATCCATGCCCTTTTCATCACAATGCTCCAAGACCCATGTAATCACAATGCTCCATGACCTTGCCATCACAAAACTCAATGACGCATGCCTTCTGAATGGTCCTTGGTATTCTCCTCACAAAGCTCCATGCCCTTGTCATCACAATGTTCCAAGACCCCTGTAATCACAATGCTCCATGCCCCTTTTCATCAGTATGCTCCATGAGACTTGTCATCAGAAGGCTCCATGGATTTGTCATCACAATGCTCCAGGAACATTTCATCAGAGTGCTTCACGACCATGTCATGAAAATTTTCAATGGCCTTGTGATCATAATGCTTCAAGCCCTAGTCATCACAATGCTCTATTATATTTGTCATCACAATCCTCCATTACATTTGGCATAACAATGCTCCCTGCCATTGTCATCGCAATGGACCATGACATATGTCATCACAATGCTCCCTGACACCTGTCTTCACAACACTCCATGAACATTTTCAGCCCAGTGCTCCATGACCCTTCTCATCTCAATGATCCATGCCCTTGTCATCCCAATGCTCCATGACCCCTGTATTCATAATGCTCCTTGACGCTTGTCATCACAGTGCTCCACAATCTTGTCATCACAATGCTCCATAAACCTTGTCATCACAATGCTGCATGCACTTCTCATCAAAATGCTCTCTCACCACTGATATCACAATAGTACATCACTATTCGTCACAATACTCCCTCACCCCTGTCATCACAATGTTCCATGACTCCTGTCATCACAATGCTAAATGCATTATCATCACATTATTCGATGACCCCTGACATCACAATGTTCCATATCCCCTGTCATCAAAATGCTCCATGACCCGTTTCATCAAAATGTTCCATGACCCTTGACATCACAATGTTCCATAACCTCTGCCATCGAAATGTTCCATGACACTTTTCATCAAATTGCTCCATGACCCTCTCATCACAACGCTCGCTGCCCTGCTCATTACAATGCACAGCACCCTTGTCATCAAAATGCTCCATGACCTTTGTCATCACAAAGATCTATGACACTTGGCATCACAGTGTTCCATGTCATTGTCATCACGATGCTCCATGAACGCTCTCATCACATTGCTCCATGCCCTTGTCATCACAAAGCTCCATGACACATGTCATCAGAATACTCCATGGCCTTCTCGTCACAATGCTCCACGCCCTTGCCATCACAATGCTCCATTACCCCTGTCATAACAATGCTCCATGACCCCGACCATCATGATGGTCCATGGTCTTGTCATCAGAAGGCTCCATGACCCTTCTAATCACAATGCTCCAAGACCCCAGTATTCACAATGCTTCATGAACTTGTCATCACAAAGCTCCATGACACATGTCATCAGAATGTTCCATGGCCTTCTCATCAAAATGCTCCATGCCCTTTTCATCACCGTGCTCCAACACCCCTGTAATGAAAATGCTCCATGCACCTTTTCATCAGTATGCTGCATGAGATTGTTCATCACACGGCTACATGGGTTTCTCATCACAATGCTCCAGGATTTTGTCATCACAATGCTTCACGACCTTGTCATGAAAATTCTCAATGGCCCTTGTCATCATAATGCTCCAAGCCCTAGTCATCACAATGCTCCATTATATTTGTCATCACAATTCTCCATTACATTTGGCATCACCGTGCTCCCTGACATTGTCATCGCTATGGACCATGACATATTTTATCACAATGCTCCCTGACACCTGTCTTCACAATACACCATGACCTTATCATCACAATGATCCACGCCCTTGTCATCACAATGCACCAAGCCAACTGTCATCACAATAATCTATGAAACTTGACATACCAATGTTCCATGCCCTGACATCACAATGCTCCATGCCCTTGTCATCACAATGCTCCATGACCCCTGTCATCACAATTCTCCGTGACTCCAGGCATCACAATGGTTCATAAGTGTTGTCATCACAATGGTCCATGTCCACGTCATGACAAAGCTCTGTGACCTTTGTAACCAAAATGCCTCATGAAATTTCCATCACAATGCTCCGTGACTCTTGTCATCACAATGCTCCATGATTTTGTCAGAAAAATGCTCCATAAAACTTGTAATCACATGCTCCATGCCCTTCTCATCACAATGCTCCGTTAGCACTGTCATAACAATGCTCCATGACACCTGCCATCACAATGTTCCACAGTCTTGTCATCACAAGGCTCCATGACACTTTTCATCACTATGCTCCAAGACCACTGTAATCACAGTGCTCCATGCCCCTCTTCATCTCAATGCTCCATGAACACTGTCATCAAAATACATCGTGCTCATGATCATAATGCTTCAGGCTATTGTCAGCACAATGAAATCAAAATTCTCCATGACCTCTCTCATCACAATGCTCCATGAACCCTATCATCACAATAATCCATGAATATTTTCAGCCCAATGCTCCATGACACTTGTCATCACAATCATCCATGACCTTGACATCGCAATGCTCCATGACCCCTGTATTCACAATGCTCCGTGACGCTTGTCATCACAGTGCTCCATGACACATGTCATCACAATGCTCCATGGCTTTGTCAGCAAAATGCTACATGAACTTGTCATTACAAGGCTCTATGCCCTTGTCATCACAATACTCCATTACAATTGTCATCACAATCCTCCATGAACCGTGGGATCACATTGCTTCATGCCCTTCTCATCACAATGTTCCATGCTCCTTGAAATCAAAATGATCCATGACATCTGTCATCACAATGCTCCAAACCCATGTGATCACAAAGTTCCAAAACTCTTGTCATTAAATAGCTCCATGATGCCTATCATCACAATACTCCATGCCCTTTTCATCACAATGCTCCATGAAATTTGTCATCACAATTCTCAATACACTTGTTATCACAATGCTCCCTGACACTTGTCGTCAGAATGCTCCTTGAACACTGTCACGAAAAGGCTCCATGCCTTTTTCATCACAATGTCCCGTGCCATTTTCGTCACAATGCTCCATGCCATTGTCATCAAAATACTCCAAAAGCTTGTCATCAGAATGCTCCATGACCGTTGTCATCACAATTCTCCATGCACTTGTCAGCACAATGCTCCATGACCATTGTCATCACAATGCTCCAAGCCATTATCATCAGAATGCTCCATTACCTTTGTCATCAGAATTCTCCATGACACTTGGCATCACAATGCTCCATGCCATTGTCATCACAATGGGCCATTACATATGTCATCACAATGCTCCCTGACACCTCTCTTCACAATACTGAATGACCTGGTCATCACAATGTTCCATGCACTTGTCATCACAATGCTCCATGCCCTTGTTATCACAATGCTCCATGACCCCTGTCAAGACAATGCTCCATGACTCCAGTTATCACAATGCTTCATGACCTTTGTCATCAAAATGGTCCATGCCCTCATCATCAAAAGTCTCTGTGATATTTTTAACCACAATGCTCCTTGAACTTTTCATGACAATTCTCTTTGACCCTTGTCATCACAATGCTCTATGCCTTTCTCAGCACAATGCTCCATGACCCTTGTCATCACAATGCTCCATGAGCTTGTCAGCACAATGCTCCACGACACCTGTCATCACAATGCACCATGAGCTTGTCATCACAGTGCTCCAAAGTCTTTTCATCACAATGCTCCATAAAACTTGTCATCACAAAGCTCCCTGCACTTCTCATCAAAATGCTCTCTCACAACTGATATCACAATGTTACATCACTATTCGTCACAATATTCCGTCACCCCTGTCATCACAATGTTCCATGACCCTTGTCATCACAATGCTCCATGCATTTGTCAGAAAAATGCTCCATCACCCTTGTCATCACAATGTGCCAAGCGCTTTTCATCACAACAGTCCACAAATTTGTCATGGCAATGCTCCATAAATCTTGTAAACACAATTCTCCATGCCCTTCTCATCACAATGCTCCATTACTTCTGTCATAACAATGCTCCATGACCATTGCCATCACAATGATCCACAGGCTTGTCATCAAAAGGCTCCATGACACTTGTCATCACAATGCTCCAAGACCCATGTAATCACACTGCTCCATGCCCTTGTCATCACAAAGCTCCATGACACATGTCAACAGAATGTTCCATGGCCTTCTCATCAAAATGCTCCATGCCCTTGTCATCACAATGCTCCAATAACCCTGTAATCACAATGCTCCATGCCCCTTTTCATCTCAATGCTCCATGAACCCTGTCATCACAATGCATCATGCCCATCATCATAATGCTACCGGCTACTGTCAGCGCAATGAAATCAAAATTCTCCATGATCTCTCTCATCACAATGCTCCATGACCCCTCTCATCACAATACTCTATGAATATTTTCAGCCCAATGCTCCATGACCCTTGTCATTACATTGATCCATGCCCTTGTCATCCCAATGCTCCATGACCCCTGTATTCACAATGTTCCGTGACGCGTGTCATCACAGTGCTCCATGACACCTGTCATGACAATGCTCCATGCCTTTGTCAGCAAAATGCTACATGACCTTGACATTACAATGCTCTATGCGCTTGTCATCACAATAGTCAATTACCATTGTCATCACAATCCTCCATGAACCTTGGGATCACATTGCATCATGCCCTTGTCATCGCAATGCTCCATGCTTCTTGAAATCAAAATGATCCATGACCTCTGTCATCACAATGCCCCAAACACTTGTGATCACAAAGTTCCATAACACTTGTCATCACAACGCTCCAAGATGCCTGTCATCTCAATACTCCATGTCCTTTTCATCACAATGCTCCATGATCTTTTTCATCACAATCCTGAATACACTTGTCATCACAATGCTCCCTGACACTTGTCGTCACAATGCTCCTTGAAACCTGTCAGGAAAAGGCTCCATGCCTTTTTCATCACAGTGCCCCATGCGGTTTCCATCACAATGCTCCATGCCGTTGTCATCAAAATACACCACAAGCTTGTCATCAGAATGCTCCATGACTCTTGTCATCACAATTCTCCATGCACTTGTCAGCACAATGCTCCCTGACCCTTGTCATCACAATGCTCAAAGCCATGGTCATCAAAATGCTCCATTACCTTTGTGATCAGATTTCTCCATGACAATTGGCATCCCAATGCTCCTTGCCATTCTCATCACAATGGGTCATTACATATGTCATCACAATGCTCCCTGACAACTGTCTTCACAATACTGCATGATCTTCTCATCACAAAGCACCATCACACTGGCCATCACAATGTTCCACGGCCTCGTCATCACAAGACTCCATGACACTTGTCATCACAATGTTCCAAGACCCCTGTAATCGCAATGCTTCATGCCCTTGTCATCACAAAGCGCCATGACACATGTCATCAGAATATTCCTGGGCCTTCTCATCAAAATGCTCCATGCCCTTGTCTTCACCGTGCTCCAACACCCCGTTAATGACAATGCTCCATGCCCCTTTTCATCCGTACGATCCATGAGATTTGTCATCACAAGGCTCCATGGTTTTCTCATCACAGTGCTCCATAATTTTTTCATCACAATGCTTCACGACCTTGTCATGAAAATTCTCAATGGCCCTTGTCATCATAATGCTCCAAGCCCTAGTCATCACAATGCTCCATTATATTTGTCATCACAATCCTCCATTACATTTGGCATCACCATGCTCCCTGACATTGTTATTGCAATGGACCATGACATATGTCATCACAGTGCTCCCTGACACCTGTCTTCACAATACTGCATGACCTGGTTATCAAAATGCTCCATGCACTTGTCATCACAATGCGCCATTCCAACTGTCATCGCAATAATCCATGAAACTTTTGAGACCAATGTTCCATGCCCTTTTCATCACAATGTCCCATTCCAGCTGTCATCGCAATAATCCATGAAACTTATTACACCAATGCTCCATGCCCTTGTCATCACAGTGCTCCATGCCCTTGTTATCACAATGCTCCATGACCCCTGTCATCACAATTCTCCATGACTCCAGTCATCACAATGCTTCATGAACTTCGTCATCACAATTGTCCATGCCCTCGTCATCAACAGTCTCTCTGACAATTTTGACCACAATGCTCCATGAACTTTTCATCACAATGCTCTTTGACCTTTGTCATCACAATGCTCTATGCCTTTCTCAGCACCATGCTCCATGACTCTTGTCATCACAATGCTCCATTCGCTTGTCAGCACAGTGCTCCATGACACATGTCATCACAATGCACCATGCGCTTGTCATCCCAGTGCTCCACATTCTTGTCATCACAATGCTCCATAAACCTTGTCATCTCAATGCTCCATGCACTTCTCATCAAAATGTTCTCTCACCACTGATATCACAATGTAACATCACTATTCGTCACAATACTCCCTCACCCCTGTCATCATCATGTTCCATGACTCCTGTCATCACATTGGTCCATGCAATTATCATCACAATGTTCGATGACCCCTGACATCACAATGTTCCATAACCCCGTCATCAAAATATTCCATGACTCTTTTTTTCAAATTGCTCCATGACACTGTCATCACAATGCTCCCTTCCCTTCTCATCACAATGCACAACGCCCTTGTCATCAAAATGCTCCATGACTTTTGTCATCACAAATATCCATGACCCTTGGCATCACAATGCTCCTTGTCATTGTCATCACAGTGCTCCATGAACACTCCCATCACATTGCTTCATGCCCTTGTCATCACAAAGCTCCATGACACATGTCATCAGAATGCTCCATGGCTTTTTCATCACAATGCTCCATGCCCTTGCCATCACAATGCTCCATTACACCTGTCATAACAATGCTCAATGACCCCTGCCATCACGATGTTCCTTCACCTTGTCATCACAAGGCTCCATGACACTTCTCATCACAATGTTCCAAGACCCCTGTAATCACAGTGCTCCATGCACCTTTTCATCTCAATGATCCATGAACCATGTCATCACAATGCACCATGACCATCATCATAGTGCTTCATGCTGTTGTCATCACAATGAAATCAAAATTCTCCATGAACTCTGTCATAAAAATGTTGCAAACCCTTGTGATCACAATATTCCATAACAGTGTTCAGGACAATGCCCCTTGACACTCGTCATCACATTTATCCATGGTTTTCTCATCACAATGCTCCATGACCTTTGTCATCACAATGCTCAATACACTTGACATCAAAATGCTCCCTCACACTTGTTGTCTTTATGCTCCTTGAACACTGTCATGAGAAGGCTCCATGACTTTCTCATCACAATGATCCATGCCCTTTCATCAAAATGCTCCAAGACCTCTGTAATCACAATGCTCCGTGCCCTTTTCATTACAAAGCTCAATGACACATGTCATTATAATGTACGTTGGCCTTCTTCTCACATTGCTCCATGCCCTTGCCATCACAATGTTCCAAGACCCCGGTAATCACAGTGGTCCATGCCCCTTTTCATCATTATGCTCCATGAGATTTGTCATCACAAGGCTCCATGTTTTTCTTATCACAATGCTCCAGGAACTTGTCATCACAATGCTTCACGACATTGTCATGAAAATTCTCAATGGCCCTTGTCATCATAATGTTCCAAGCCCTAGTCATCACAATGCTCCATTATATTTGTCATCACAATCCTCCATTACATGTGGCATCACAATACTCCCTGCCATTTTCATCGCAATGGACCATGACATATGTCTTTACAATGCTCCCTAACACCTTTCTTCAAAATACTCCATGAACTTCTCATCACAATGCCCCATGCCCATGTCATCCCAGTGCTCCATGCCCTTGTCATCACAATGCTCCATGACCCCTGTCATCACAATGCTCCATGACTCCAGTCATCACAGTGCTTTATAATATTTGTCATCACAATGGTACTTGCCCGCCTCATCACAAAGCTCTGTGACCTTTGTAACCACAATGCTCCAAGAACTTTTCCTTACAATGCTCCGTGACACTTGTCATCACAATGCTCCATGCCTTTGTCAGAAAAATGCTCCATGACCCTTGTCATCACAATGTGCCACGATCATTTCATCTCAACTGTCTACAAATATGTCATCACAATGCTCCAAAAATCTTGTCATCACAATGCTCCTTGCCCTTCTCATCACAATGCTTCATTAACCCTCTCATAACAATGCTCCATGACCCCTGCCATTACAATTTTCCACGGCTTTGTCATCACAAGACTCCATGACACTTGTCATCACAATGCTCCAAGACCCTTTTAATCACAATGCTCCATGCCCTTGTCATCACAAAGCTCCAAGACACATGTCATCAGAATATTCCATGGTCTTATCATCAAAATGCTCCATGCCTTTGTCATCACTATGCTCCATTACCTTTGTCATCAGAATCCTCCATGTCACTTGGCATCAAAATGCTCCATGCCATTGTCATCACAATGGGCCATTACATATGTCATCGCAATGCTCCCTGACACCTGTCTTCACAATGCTCCATGTGCTTGTCAGCACAGTGCTCCATGACACATGTCATCAGAATGCATCATGCACTTGTCATCACAGTGCTCCACAATCTTGTCATCACAATGCTCCATAAACCTTGTCATCACAATGCTTCATGCACTTCTCATCAAAATGCTCTCTCACCACTGATATCACAATGTTACATCACTATTCGTCACAATACTCCCTCACCCCTGTCATCATAATGGTCCATGACTACTCTCATCACAATGGTGCATGCACTTATCATCACACTGTTCGATGACAACTTACATCACAATGTTCAATAACGCCGTCATGAAAATGCTCCATGACCCTTCCCATCACAATGCTCCAGTACCCCTCTCATAACAATGCTCCATGACCCCTGCCATCACAGTGTTCCACGGCCTTGTCATCACAATACTCCATGACACTTGACATAACAATGCTCCAAGATACCTGTAATCACAATGATCCATGCCCTTGTCATCACAAAGCTCCATGACACATGTCATCAGAATGTTCTATGGCATTCTCATCCAAATGTTCCATGCCCTTTTCATCACAGTGCTCTAAGACCCCTGTAATCACAATGCTCCATGCCCCTTTTCATCGGTATGCTCCATGAGATTTTTCATCCCAAGGCTCCATGGTTTTTTTATCACAATGCTTCAGGACCTTGTCATCACAATGCTTCTGTACCTTGTCATGACAATTCTCAATAAACCCTTGTCATCATAATGCTCCAAGCCCTAGTCATCACAATGCTCCATTATATTTGTCATCAGAATCCTCCATTTCATTTGTCATCACAATGCTCCCTGCCATTGTCATCGCAATGGACCATGACATATGACATCACAATGCTCCCTGACACCTGTCTTCACAATAATTCATGACCTTCACATCACAATGATCCATGCCCTTGTCAGCACAATGCACCATGTCCACTGTCATCACAATAATCGATGAAGGTTTTCAGACGAATGCTCCATGCCCCTGACATCACAATGCTCCATGCCCTTTTCATCACAATGCTCCATGACCCCTGTCATCACAATGCTCCGTGACTCCAGGCATCACAATGCTTCATAACATTTCTCATCACAATGGTCCATGCCCGCACCATCACAAGGCTCTGTGACCATTGTAACCACAATGCTCCATGAAATTTCCTTCACAATGCTCCGTGACACTTGTTATCACAATGCTCCATGCCTTTGTCAGAAAAATGCTCCATGACACTTGTCATCACAATATGCCACCGCTTTTCATCACAACAGTCCACAAATTTGTCATGGCAATGCTCCATAAATCTTGTAATCACAATGCTCCATGTCCTTCTCATCGCAATGCTCCATTACCCCTGTCATAACAATGCTCCGTGAACGTTGCCATCACAATGTTTCACTTCCTTGTCATCACAAGGCTCTATGACACTTGTCATCACAATGCTCCAAGACCCCTGTAATCACACTGCTCCATGCCCTTGTCATCACAAAGCTCCATGACACATGTCATCAGAATGTTCCATGGCCTTCTCATCAAAAAGCTCCATGCCCTTTTCATCACAATGCTCCAAGACGCCTGTAATCACAGTGCTCCATGCCCTTTTTCATGTCAATGCTCCATGAACCCTGTCATCTCAATGCATCATGCCCATCATCATAATGCTTCCGGCTATTTTCAGCAAAATGAAATCAAAATTCTCCATGACCTCTCTCATCACAATTCTCCATGACCCCTGTCATCACAATACTCCATGAACATTTTCAGCCAAATGCTCCATGACACTTGTTATCACAATCATCCATGCCCTTGTCATCCCAATGCTCCATGACCCCTGTATTCACAATGATCCATGACTCCAGTCATCACAATGGTTCAGGACTTTTGTCATCACAATGTTCCATGTTCTCGTCATCCACAGTCTCTGCGACCTTTTAAACCACAATGCTCCATGAACTTTTCATCACAATTCTCTTTGACCCTTGTCATCTCAATGCTCTATGCCTTTCGAAGCAGAATGCTCCACGACCCATGTCATCACAATGCTCCATGTGCTGGTCAGGACAATACTCCAAGACATATATCATCACAATGCACCATGCAATTGTCATCACAGTGCTCCACAATTTGTCATCACAATGATCCATAATCCTTGTCATCACAATGCTCCATGAACTTCTCAACAAAATGCTCTCTCACCACTGATATCACAATGTTACATCACTATTCGTCACAGTGCTCCCTCACCCTGTCATCACAATGTTCCATGACTCCTGTCATCACAGTGCTACATGCACTTATCATCACAATGTTCGATGACCTATGACATCACAATGTTCCATAAGCCATGTCATCAAAATGCTCCATGACCCTTTTCATCAAAAGGCTCCATGTCCCCTGACATCACAATGCTCCATACCCCTTGTCATTACAGTGCTCCATGACGCTCGTCTTCACAATTATCCATGGTCTTCTCATCACAATGCTCCACGGTGTTGCCATCACAATGCTCCATGCCCTGGTCATCACAATGCTCCATGTTCCCTGTCATCACAATTATCCACGTCCTTGGCATCACTATGTTCCATGACACTTCTCATCACAGTGTTACATGCTTTGTCAGCACAATACTCCACAAGCTTGTCATCAGCATGCTCCATGCCCCTTGTCATCACAATTCTCCACGTGCTTGTCATCACAATGCTCCATGACAGTTCTCATCACAATGTTACATGCTTTTGTCATCACAATTCTCCATGCACATGTCATCGCAATGCCCCATGACCAATAACATAGCAAGCTCCATGCCTTTGTCATCACAATGCTTCACAACATTTTCATCAAAATTCTCAATGGCCGTTGTCATCACAATGTTCCATGACACTTGTCATCACAATGCTCCATGCCCTTGTCAACACAAAGCTCAATGACACATGCCATCAGAATGCTCCTTGGTTTTCTCCTCACAATGATCCATGCCCTTGTCATCACAATGTTCCAAGACCACTGTATTCTCAATGCTCCATGCCCCTTTTCATCAGTATGCTCCATGAGACTTGTCTTCACTAGGCTCCATGGTTTTGTCATCACAAGGCTCCAGGACCTTGTCATCACAATGCTTCACGACCATGTCATGAAAATTTTCAATGGCCCTTGTCATCATAATGCTCCAAGCCCCAGTCATCACAATCCTCCATTACATTTGGAATCAAATTTTCCATGCCATTGTCATCGCAATGGACCATGCAATATGTCATCACAATGCTCCCTGACACCTGTCTTCACAATACTCCATGACCTTCTCATAACAATGCTCCATGCCCTTGTCATCACAATGCTCCATGCCCTTGTCATCACAATGCTCCATGACCACTCTCATCACAATGCTCCAAATCCTTGTGATCAAAATGTTCCATAACACTTATCATCACAACGCCCCATGACGCTCGTCATCACAATTATCCATGGTCTTCTCATCACAATGCTCCATGACTTTTGTCACCACAATGCTCAATACCCTTGTCATCACAATTCTCCCTGACACTTGTCGTCAGTTTCCTCCTTGAACCCTGTGATGACAAGGCTCCATGGCATTCTCATCCCAATGCTCCATGCCCTTGTCATCACAGTGCTCCACCACCCCTTTAATCACAAGGCTCCATGCCCCTTTTCATCAGAATGTTCCATGAGACATATCATCACAAGGCTCCATGGTCTTCTCATCACAATGCTCCAGTACCTAGTCATCACAATGCTCCATGACACCTGTCATCACAATACTCCGTGAATATTTTTAGCCCAATGCTCCATGACCTTCTCATCACAATGCTCCATGACACCTGTCATTACAATGCTCCATGACACCTGACATCACAACGCTCCATGTCCCTTGTCATCACGATACTCCATGAACATTTTCATCCCAATGCTCCATGACACTTGTCATCACAATGATCCATGCCCTTGTCATCCCAATGCTCCATGACCCCTGTATTCACAATGCTCCGTGATGCTTGTCATCACAGTGCTCCATGACACCTGCCACCACAATGTTCCATGCCTGTGTCAGCAAAATGCTACATGACATTGTCATTACAATGTTCAATGCACTTGTCATCACAATACTCCATTACCATTGTCATCACAATCCTCCATGAACCTTGGGATCACATTGTTTCATGCCCTTGTCATCACAATGCTCCATGCTCCTTGAAATCAAAATGATCCATGACCTCTGTCATCACAATGCTCCAAATCCTTGTGGTCACAATGTTCCATAACACTTGTCATCACAACGCTCCATGATGCCTGTCATCACAATACTCCATGCACTTTTCATTAAATGTTCCATGACCATTGTCATCAAAATTCTCAATACACTTGTCATCACAATGCTTCCTGACTCTTGTCCTCAGAAAGCTCCTTGAGCCCTGGCACAAAAATGCTCCATGCCCTTATCATCACAATGCCCCATGCCATTTTCATCACAATGTTCCATGCCATTGTCATCAAAATACTCCACAAGCTTGTCATCCAAATGCTCCATGACTCGTGTCATCACAATTCTCCATGCACTTGCCAGGACAATTTTCCCTGACGCTTGTCATCAGAATGCCCCAAGCCATTGTCATCACAATGCACCATTACCTTTGTCATCAGAATCCTCAATGACACTTGGCATCACAATGCTCCATGCCATTGTCATCACAATGGGCCATTACATATGTCATCACAATGCTCCCTGACACCAGTCTTCACAATACTGCATGACCTGGTCTTCATAATACTTCATGCCCTTGTCATCACAATGCGCTATTCCAACTGTCATTGAAATAAACCATGAAACTTTTTAGACAAAAGTTCCATGCCCTTGTCATTACAATGCTGAATGCCCTTGTTATCACAATGCTCCGTGACTCCAGTCATCACAATGCTTTATGAGCTTTGTCATCACAATGGTCCATGGCCTCGTCATCAACAGTCTCTGTGACCTTTTTAACCTCTATGCTCCATGAAATTTTCATCACAATGCTCTTTGACCCTTGTCATCACAATACTCTATGCCTTTCTCAGCAGAATGCTCCATGACCGTTGTCATCACAATGCTCCATGCGCTTGTCAGCACAATGCTCCATGACACATGTCATCACAATGCACCATGCGCTTGTCATCACAGTGCTCCACAATCTTGTCATCACAATGCTCCATTAACCTTGTCATCACAATGCTCCGTGCACTTCTCATCAATATGCTCTCTCACCACTGATATCACAATGTTACATCACTATTCATCACAATACACCCTCACCCCTGTCATCACAATGTTCAATGACTACTGTCATCACAATGCTACATGCACTTATCATCACAATGTTCGATGACGTATGACATCAGAATGTTCCGTATGCCATGTCATCAAAATGCTCCATGTCCCCTGACATCACAATGCTCCATAGCCCTTGTCATTACAGTGCTCCATGATGCTCGTCATCACAATTATCCATGGTCTTCTCATCACAATGCTCCACGGTCTTGCCATCACAATGCACCATGCTTTGGTCATCACAGTGCTCCATGTCCGTTGTCATCACAATTCTCCACGTCCTTGTCATCACAATGCTCCATGACAGTTCTCATCACAGTGCTCCATGTCCCTTGTCATCACAATTCTCCATGCACATGTCATCGCAATGCCCCATGACTCCTGTCATAGCAAGCTCCATTCCTGTGTCACCACATTGCTTCAGGACCTTTTCATCAAAATTCTCAATGGCCGTTGTCATCACAATGCTCCTTAACCCTTGTCATCACAATGCTCCAAGCACTTGTCATCACAATGTTCCATTACCTTTGTCATCACAATCCTCCAAATCACTTCACATCACAATGCTCCATACCATTTTCATCACAATGGAACATGAAATATGTCATCACAATGCTCCCTGACACCTGTCTTCACAATACTCCATGCCCTTGTCATCACAATGTGCCATGTCCTCAGTCAACACAGTTATCCATGAAACTTGTCAGACCAATGCTCCATGCCCCTGTCATCACAATCCTGCATGCCCTTGTCATCACAATGCTAAATGACACCAGTTATCACAATGCTCCATGACTCCAGTCATCACAAGGCTTCATGAACTGTGTCATCACAATGATCCATGCCCTCATCATCACAAGGCTCTGTGAACTTTGTCACCACAATGCACCATGAACTTTTCATCACAATGCTCCATAAATCTTGTCATCACAATGCTCCATGCACGTCTTATCAAAATGCTCTCTCACCACTGATATCAAAATGTTCCCTCACTAGTCGTCAAAATACACCCACTCCAATGTCATCACAATGGTCCATAACCCCTGTCACGAAAATGTTCCATGAACCCTGACATCAATATGTTCCATAACCCCTGTCATCATAATGTTCCTTGACAATTTTCATCAAATTGCTTCATGACCCTGTCATCACAATGCTCCCTTCCCTTCTCATCACAATGCACAGCGCCATTGTCATCAAAATGCTCCATGACTTTGTCATCACAAAGAAACATGACCCTTGGCATCACAATGCTCCATGTCATTGTCATCACAATGCCCCATGATCGCTCTTATCACATTGCTCCATGCCCTTGTCGTCACAAAGCTCCATGACTCATGTCATCAGAATGCTCCATGGCATTCTCATCACAGTGCTCCATGCCCTTGCCATCACAATGCTCCATTACACCTGTCATCATAAAGCTCCATGACCCCTGTAATCACAATGCTCCATGCCCCTTTTTATCTCAATGCTCCATGAGCCCGGTCATCAAAATGCACCCTGCCCACCACTATAATGCTTCATGCTATTGTCATCACAATGAAATCAAAATGCTCCATGACCACTCTCATCACAATGCTCCAAATCCTTGTGATCAAAATGTTCCATAACACTTATCATCACCACGCCCCATGACGCTCGTCATCACAATTATCCATGGTCTACTCATCACAATGCTCCATGACTTTTGTCACCACAATGCTCAATACCCTTGTCATCACAATGCTCCCTGACACTTGTCGTCAGTATGCTCCTTGAACCCTGTGATGACAAGCCTCCATGGCCTTCTCATCCCAATGCTCCATACCCTTGTCATCACAGTGCTCCACAACCCCTGTAATCACAATGCTCCATGCCCCTTTTCATCAGAATGTTCCATGAGACATATCATCACAAGGCTCCATGTTCTTCTCATAACAATGCTCCAGTACCATGTCAACTCAATGCTCCATGACCCCTGTCATCACAATACTCCATGAATATTTTCAGCCCAATGCTCCATGACTTTCTCATCGCAATGCTCCATGACCAATATCATCACAATGCTCCATGACCACTGTCATCACAACACTCCATGACACATGACCACACAATGATCCGGGACTCTTGTCATCACAATGCCCAATTACCAAGTCATCACAGTGCTCCATGACACCTGTCATCACAATAATCCATGAATATATTCAGCCCAAACGCCATGACCCTTGTCATCAAAATGATCCGTTCCCTAGTCATCCCAATGGTCCATGACCTCTGTATTCACAATGCTCTGTGACACTTGTCATCACAGTGCTCCATGACACCTGTCATCACAATGCTCCATGCCTTTCTCAGCACAATGCTCCATGACCGTTGCCATCACAATGCTCCATGCACTTGTCAGCACTATGCTCCATGACACGTCATGACAATGCACCATGCGCTTGTCATCACAGTGCTCCACAATCTTGTCATCACAAGGCTCCATTAACATTGTCATCACAGTGCTCCATGCACATCTCATCAATATGCTCTCTCACCACTGATATCACAATGTTACATCACTATTCATTACAATACTCCCTCACCCCAGTCATCACAATGTTCCATGACTCCCGTCATCACCATACTACATGCACTTATCATCACAATGTTCGATGACCTATGACATCACAATGTTCCAAAACACCTGTCATCAAAATGCTCCATGACCCTTTCCATCAAAATGCTCCATGTCCCCTGACATCACAATGCTCCATAGCCCTTCTCATTACAGTGCTCCATGATGCTCGTCTTCACAATTATCCATGGTCTTCTCATAACAATTGTCCAAGTCTTTGTCATCACAATGCTCCATGACAGTTCTCATCACAATTTTACATGCTTTTGTCATCACAATTCTCCATGCACATGTCATCACAATGCCCCATGACCCCTGTCATAGCAAGCTCCATGCATTTGTCATCACAATGCTTCACGACCTTTTCATCAATATTCTCAATAGCCGATGTCATCACAAAGCTCCATGACCCTTGTCATCACAATGCTCCAAGCCCTTGTCATCAAAATGCTCCATTACCTTTGTCATCACAATCCTCCACAACACGTGACATCACAATGCTCCATGCCATTGTCACCACAATGGCACATGAAATATGTCATCACAATGCTCCCTGACACCTGTCTTCACAATTCTGCATGACCTTGTCATCTCAATGTGCCATATCCACTGTCAACACAATTATCCATGAAACATGTCAGACCAATGCTCCATGCCCCTGTCATCACAATGCTCCATGCCCTTGTCATCACAATGCACCATGACCCCAGTTCTCACAAGGCTCTGTGAATCCAGTCATCACAAGGCTTCATGACCAGTGTCATCACAATGAACCATGCCCTAATCATCACAAGGCTCTGTGAAATTTGTCATCACAATGGACCAAGAAATTTTCATCACAATGCTCCGTGACACTTGTTACCACAATGCTCAATCCCTTTGTCAACTCAATGCTCCATGAACCCTGTCATTACAATGCATCATGCCCACCATCATAATGCTTCATGCTATTGTCATCACAATGAAATCATAATGCTCCATGACCCCTCTCATCACAATGCTCCTAACCCTGGTGATCAAAATGTTCCATAACACTTTTCATCACAACGCCCCATGACGCTCGTCATCACAGTTATCCATGGTCTTCTCATTCAATGCTCCATGACTTTTGTCACCACAATGCTCAATACCCTTGTCTTCACAATGCTCCCTGACACTTGTCGTCAGTATGCTCCTTGAACCCTGTGATGACAAGGCTCCATGGCCTTCTCATCCCAATGCTCCATGCCCTTGTCATCACAGTGCTCCACGACCGCTGTAATCACAAGTCTCCATGCCCCTTTTCTTCAGAATGTTCCATGAGACATATCATCACAAGGCTCCATGGTCTTCTCATCACAATGCTCAATGACACCTGTCATCACAACACTCCTTTAATATTTTCAGCCCAGTGATCCATGACCTTCTCATCACAATGCTCCATAACCCCTGTCATTACAATGCTCCATGAACCCTGTCATCACAACGCTCCATGTCCCTTGTCATCACAATACTCCATAAACATTTTCATCCAAATGCTCCATGACCCTTGTCATCAGAATGTTCCATGCCCTTGTCATCCCAATGCTCCATGAACCCTGTATTCACAATGCTCCGTGACGCTTGTCATCACAGAACTCCATGACACCTGTCATCACAATGCTCCATGCCTTTGTCAGCAAAATGCTACATGACCTTATCATTACAATGCTCTATGCACTGGTCATCACAATACTCCAATACCATTGTCATCACAATCCTCCTTGAACCCTGGGATCACATTTTTTCATGCCCTTGTCATCACAGTGCTCCATGCTCCTTGAAATCAAAATGATCCATGACCTCTGTCATCACAATGCTCCAAACCCTTGTGATCACAATGTTCCATAACACTTGTCATCACAACGCTCCATGATGCCTGTCATCACAATACTCCATGTCCTCTTCATCACAATGCTCCATGACTTTTGTCATCACAATTCTCAATACACTTGTCATCGCAATGCTCCCTGACACTTGTCGTCAGAATGCTCCTTGAACCCTGTCATGAAAAGGCTCCATGCCTTTTTCATCACAATGTCCCATGCCGTTTTCATCACAATGCTCCATGCCATTGTCATCAAAATACTCCACAAGCTTGTCATCAGAATGCTCCATGACCTTTGTCATCACAATTCTCCATGCACTTGTCAGCACAATGCTCCCTGACCGTTGTCATCACAATGCTCCAAGCCATTGTCATCACAATGCTCCATTACCTTTGTCATCAGAATCCTCCATGACACTTGGCATCACAATGCTCCATGCCATTGTCATCACAATGGGCCATTACATATGTCAACACAATGCTCCCTGTCACCTGTCTTCACAATACTGCATGACCTGGTCTTCACAATGCTCCATGCCCTTGTCATCACAATGCACCATTCCAACTGTCATTGCAATAATCCATGAAACTTATTAGACCAATGCTCCGTGCACTTGTCATCACAATGCTCCATGCCCTTGTTATCACAGTGCTCCATGACCCATGTCATCACAATGCTCCGTGACTCCTGTCATCTCACTGATTCATGACCTTTGTCATCACAGTGGTCCATGCCCTCGTCATAAACAATCTCTGTGACCTTTTTAAACTCAATGCTCAATGAAATTTTCATCACAATGCTATTTGACCATTGTCATCACAATACTGTATGCCTTTCTCAGCAAAATGCTCCATGACCGTTGTCATCACCATGTTCCATTCGCTTGTCAGCACAATGCTCCATGACACATGTCATCACAATGCACCATGCACTTGTCATCACAGTGCTCCACAATCTTATCACAATGCTCCATTAACCTTGTCATCACAATGCTCCACGCACTTCTCTTCTATATGCTCTCTCACCAATGATATCACAATGTTACATCACTATTCATCACAATACTCCCTCACCCCTGTCATCACAATGTTCCATGACTCCTGCATCACAATGCTACATGCACTTATCATCACAAATTTCGATGACCTATGACATCACAATGTTCCATAAGCCCTGTCATCAAAATGCTCCATGACCCTTTTCATCAAAATGCTCCATGTCCCCTGACATCACAATGCTCCATAGCCCTTGTCATTACAGTGCTCCATGTCGCTCTTCATCACATTTATCCATGGTCTTCTCCTCACAGTGCTCTACGGTCTTGCCATCACAATGCTCCATGCCCTGGTCATCACAGTTCTCCAAGTTCTTGACATCACTATGTTCCATGACACTTCTTATCACAGTGTTACATGCTATGTCAGCACAATACTACACAAGCTTGTCATCAGAATGCTCCATGGCTGCTGTCATCACAATACTCCATGAACATTTTCAGCCTAATGCTCCATGACTTTCTCATCGCAATGCTCCATGAGCAATATCATCACAATGCTCCATGACCACTGTCATCACAACACTCCATGACACCTGACAACACAATGATCCGGGACTCTTGTCATCACAGTGCCCCATTACCTAGTCATCACAATGCTCCATGAACCCTAGCATCACAATACTCCATGAATATATTCAGCCCAAACTCCATGACCCTTGTCATCAAAATGATCAATGCCCTGGTCATCCCAATGCTACATGACCTCTGTATTCACAATGCTCTGTGACGCTTGTCATCACAGTGCTCCATGACACCTGTCGTCACAATGCTCCATGTCTTTGTCAGCAAAATGCTACATGACCTTGTCTTTACAATGCTCTATGCGCTTGTCAACAGAATACTCCATTACCATTGTCATCACAATCCTCCATGAACATTGGCATCACATTGCTTCATGCCCTTGTCATCACAATGCTCCATGCTCCTTGAAATCAGAATGATCCATGACCTCTGTCATCACAATGCTCCAAACCCTTGTGATCACCATGTTCCATAACACTTCTCATCACAACGCCCCATGACGCTCAACATCACAATTATCCATGGTCTTCTCTTCACAATGCTCCATGAACTTTGTCATTACAATGCTCAATACCCCTGTCATCACAATGCTCCCTGACACTTGTCGTCAGTATCATCCATGAACCCTGTCATGACAAGGCTCCATGCCATTTTCATCACAATGGTCCATGCCCTTTTCCTCACAGTGCTCCAAGCACCCTGTAATCACAATGCTCCATGCCCTTGTCATCACAGAACTCCGTGATGCATGTCATCAGAACGCTCCCTGGCCTTCTCATCCCATGTTCCATGCCCTTGTCATCACAATGCTCCACAATCCCTGTAATCACAATGCTCCATGCCCCTTTTAATCAGAATGCTCCATGAGACTTGTCATCAAAAGTCTCCATGGTCTTCTCATCACAATGCTCCATTACCTTGTCATCACAATGCTAAATGACACCTCTCATCACAATACTCCATGAACATTTTCAGCCCAATGCTCCATGACCTTCTCATCACAATGCTCCATGACCAGTGTCATCACAACGCTCCATGAACCCTGGCAATACAATGATCTGGGACTCTTGTCATCAAAATGCTCCATGCGCTTGTCATCCCACTGCTCCATGACAGCTTAATCACAATGCTCCGTGACGCTTGTCATCACAGTGTTCCATGAGCATTGTCATCACAATGCTCCATGCCTTTGTCAGCAAAATGCTACATAATCTTGTCATCACAATGCTACATGAGCTAGTCATCACAATCCTCCATGACCCTTGGGATCACATTGCTTCATGTCCTTGTCATATCTCTCTTGCCTTTCTGGTTTTTACAGATTTTCGGATGTCCCATTTGACCGCTGGGTAGTGACAATACTTTGTAGTGTGGATTTGCATTGCACGCTTGCTTGATTGGCCAAAAACGGCGTATGCATTTTCTCCTGAATATATTCAGGAGAAAAGCCATACGCTGTTTTTGGCCAAGTGCATCACTGTCGAAGTTGTGATGCTTTTCCTGTGCTTTAAAAGCGATTCCAATTTACCTCATGCAATATGTTTTGTGCAATTTTGCCTCATTTTAAAGTCCGCTTCATTCCCTTCTCCCAACAGATTTTTGGAAGAGAGTAGTCCTTTATAACTCTGCAGGTTTGTGAATTGCTGTGCCCCTGAGCTCCAATTTTCAAATCCCATTTTTGGGAGCTGACCGCAAATCTACAATTTTGCTTCAGGACCTATACTGGTTCCAGGGGTGGCTATACTGTTCCCTACGGGTGGCTGAGCCTTTGGTTAATTCTTCTTCCTGACGGGAATTTAGAGTGACATGTGCCCGTCCAAATGCCTACATCTACTCTCTGATTGGTTCTCCCTCTTCCCTTTCATCCTCTGCACAATTAGCAAACTGTGTGAACCAGGATGTTATAGGGGTTAACTCTCCTAAGTTGGGAGTTTGATAGTAAGGCAGTTGGAATGCCAACCTGGAGCACAAGGAGAGGAAAATTAGGAGACTTTTAGAAACCTTTCGCCATCACAGTGTGTCCATTCTCTAGGTTTCCCATACGTGTTATAACTGTATTGATATTCCCTTCTACCTGGAGATTTGGGACTCATGGAATGGTGTCATGCATTACTACTTTAAAGGATCTGCATTTTCTCTCCCAATCTCACCAGTCCTCTCAGTTCCAAGTGTCCAGCCTTATGTCTCATCCAGTTGTCTTTGCAGATAGGTTCATTCCAGGTTTCATCAGAACCCCTGAAGGAATTGTGTAAGAATTTCGCTGTTTTTTTGTTTGGTTTCTGAAATTCATTTTTATAATGGGGTTGAACTGATTTTCACTGACGTGTTTATGCCGGTCTAGACACACTTGATTCACTTACGGAGACATATCAATACATAGGTTTTAAGATTCTTACTAGTCAGATATATTCCTCTGCGGGGAATAGGGGTTTTGAGTCCCGTTCACTGAGGAAGGTGTAGGTCTTGTCTCTTCTGTATTTGGTTTATGGAATGTTACCTGTGCTAATATCAAACTCTGGTTTTATGCATCACCCCACTTCTCCTTTCCCTTTAAGCTGGCATAAGAGTGTTTTCTAAATGTGAGACTCTGTTCTCTTTCTTAATTCAGTTCATGTGTTGTGATGTTGACATTCCCTCTCTAAGTGATATCTTATGATAAGATTCTTTTTTCTGTGTGACTAATTTCATTTAGAATCATCATACCTAAATCCACTCATTATGCTGCTCTTGGCCTTATGACATTGATTTCACGTTTGAGTGATATTCCGTTGTAAAGTATTACCACAAGTTCTTTATGCATTTCTCTTTTTCCTGGGACAATTTAGGTGTACCGAAGTTGAGGTTCTTGTATGCAGAGCAGCCCTAAGCTTTGGGGTGCCTGTGTCTTGTCGATATTTAGTCTTCCCAAGTTATATGTCCATGCGTTGAAGTCCCCTTTGCTCGGGGGCTTTGTATTTTAGATGTTTTAGGAAACAGCATGCACTTCTTCAGAGTGGCTCTGGGATATTTATACCCCACCCACCAGGGTGACTAGGCTCCCTGTTCTCCATGGCCTCTCCTGCATTTCTGGTTTGTACACATTTTTTGGATGGCCTTTCTAAGCAGTGTATATTGAGACTTCTTTGTTGTGTGGATTTGCATTTCCCGCTTGCTTGGTTGGCCAAAAACTCTGTATGTGTTTTATTTTCCTGAAGATTTCACGAAAAAAACACATACACCCTTTTGCCCAACTGCATCATTTTAGAAATTCTGCTGCTTTTCATATGCTTTAAATGTGAGTACAATCTACCTTTTGAAATCTGTTTCCTGCAATTCTGCCTCTCATTCAGATCCTCTTCGTTGCCTTACCTGAATATATTTTTGGACGTGGGTTATCATTTATATCTTTGCAGGTCTTTGAATTGTCTGCTCCTGAGCTCTATTTTGCAACTCGCTTTTTTTGTGAGCTGGCCGCCAAACCATTGGATTGCTTCAGGCCCTATTCTGGTTCTGAGGAGGCAGGCTGAGCCTTTGGTTAATTCTTGTTCCTAATGGGAAATTAGAGTGGCATGTTCCTGTCCGAACACCTAAGACTTGTCTCTAAATTTTTCTCATCCTTCCGCTTCTTCCTCTGGACAAATTCCAAACTGTGTGCAAGAGGATGTTGACGGTGCTGATATCCCCAAGTGAGGAGATTGTTAGGAAAGATGCTGGAGGGTTGAACCCGAGCACCAGGCGATGAGGAGATGAGGTGCCTTTTCCAAACTCTTTCCGATGAAACAGTGTACCATCCTCTAGGTGTGGCAGGAATGTTTTAGCTGTAGGAATTGTCCCATGCATGTAAGGAGAACACCAGGGATTTTTCAAAATCAGTGCCTCCCTGCACCCCAAACTGGGGAATTTTTAAGCTACGGCTACACGTATGTCCTATAAGGGCCTTGGGAAACATGCAGAGCCCAAACTTTAGATGATTGAAATCTTCAAGTTCAGAAGCGCTCACCATCGGCCTTGCTTAGGTTACATTTTATCTGTCATTGATAGATGATGTCAATAAAAATATCGATTCTATTTCAGATTATTTCCCCTTTTAGGTTATTGCAAAATATTCAGTGTAGTTCCCTGTGCTATACAGTAGTTCCTTGTTGATAATCTATTTTATACATAGCAGTGTGTATGTATTAATCCCAAACTGTTAATTTATCACTTCTCCTACCTTTCCCCTTTGGTAATAATAAATTATAAGATTTTATACTGCTCAGAAATGGGGGAACTGAAAGAGAGGTATCATTTTCAATGGAAAAGCATTCAAAACAAGATTGAAGCTTCAGCCAAGAGTGTTCAATGTACATCCATGGAAATAAATCACTTCATTTCTCTAATGTTGACTTGAAAACAAGACAGACGTGTTCACTGAACTTGCTTATAGTAAAGTGATGGAAATATCAAATGTAAGTCTTAGAAACATCTAATTTTACCCGAGCATTATACACTGCTCTATGTTAACTACAGTTTGGCTCACACATCTGTTCATTGAATTTACAATGTTCCAAATTTCTGTTACTGATCCTCCAGAGTGGACCCCAACAGGAGTCCCCGTGCCCAGTGACATTGGAGCCAACAGATCAAGACTGAGTTTGGTTCAGAAGCAAAGGAACATTATTTTGAAAACAGAATGGAGAGGTGAGAGCGTGCACTCCCCCACGGGCTGTGGGCTGTGCTGCTGTGTAGGGATCCCGGCAGCGTCAGTGGGAGGGAGGGGATGGAGCTCTCGTGGGCTGGGTGGGCTGAAGCTCAGGCTCTATGCCACGGAGTCTGCATGGGACCCAGCTAGCTGAGGTGTCGACCCAGCCATTCTGTTCTAGGAAATCGGGTCTGAAGTGCCAGGTGTGGGACCTCTGCATGCGGAACCCTAGGAGCACGTGAAATTAGACAAAGCACAAAGGAAAAACAGGTTAGACTTTATTTTATTGCCCAGATTCTCTTTTTATCTCCCAGGAATTTTTAATGAACGTTGCCGGAGACAAACACCTCCTCTGCTTTTTGTTCTGTTCCACATTCTTGGGGTGTTGAGGGTCCAGACCCCTCTTTTGTAACTGCTTCATGCTATGGTGGGAGCCCTGATACCTGCGGGGAGGGGCAAAACGTCTCCCCACCAGCCTCCAGGTGAGGTTGATTGTCCCAAGGCCTCCTGCCTCACTTCTCGTCCGCCTGAGCACCAGCATTGGAAGTGTTATAGATTCTAATGACCTTTAAGGGTCCAGGAAAGGGATGTGCAGAGATGCTGAGGTGGCAGGTTTCACCCCACACCACATTAGTTCGGTGACCGTAGGAAGATGGTTTCTGTCAGCCTAGATGCTCTGACCAGTAGTCTGTGCTTTCTTTAATTAGGTACCTGAATTAATGTACAAACAGCACCATGGGTCAGAGCCTTGCCCGCACAACTCCCGGACAGTCCAGGGTCAGTGATGATCCAGGACCATGACGTGCACTGAGTCAACGGACTTTAGAAGTAGCCAGCAGTCCAGCCGGTAACATTAGCCACCATCACTGTGTTGTCTGTAGGGTTTTCTATGGTGAAAGCGTGATATATATTTCCCCCTCCAAGCTTATTAGCTCCCCTGTGGGTGCAGTAAGTCCTGCAAGCAGTACTCTGCTCTTTCAGGGCACAGTCTTGTTGTTTTCTGAGAGAAACTCCAGGTCAAGTGATAGTCACACAAGTCATCTTGGGGCCCGTTGCCCCCATTTGTATCTCTGGAGGTTGGAGTTGGAGGACCTCCTCACTCGAGGTGAGTGTGTCCACAGAGCGACCCCTGCAACTTCAGGGCATGATGGGTGGTTAGGATCACCACATGGGTTCCTTTTCCCTTACGAGGGAGCTGGCCTTGTGGGCTGCTGATTTCCAGCTTTTTAGATACCCCAGTATCCTGGCCTGATGAGTCGGTGGCAAAGCCCTTGGTTACCATAGTTTATCATATCTGAAGAGCATTCTTGTGTTGCTCCATTTCAAGTGGTCCCAGTTTTTGCACTAAGGCTCCAAGGGCTATTAACATTTGACCGGGTATGTAAAGGTCAAAGGTTTACCTAAATTAGGGAGTTCCTGGGCAAGGGTCTGAATTGACGGCTCTTTCCATTCTTGAGAGGCTGCTTCTGGATTCTACTCAAAAGGATCATCATCTTTTCGTGTCAGTGTTTCATGTAGAGGCCCAGGTATTAGACTGTAGTTAGGGATCCAGATGCAGAAAACCTTGGCCTCCACAGGAACCCCTAAGCTGTCTTCTAGTTTTAGAAGAGGTAAGGCTGCAAATGGCTTCTTCCCTATCCTGGGATGCGTTTCCCCGAATATCTGTTAGAATGAATCCCAGGCATGTCACCTTAGCCTGGGATATTTGAGCCTTTTTCTTGGACACCTTCTATCCTTCCTTGGCTAGGTAGTTCAGAGGCGTCTTTAGTAGGCCTGGCGATCAGAATGTCATCTTCATATTGAAGGAGGGTTCCCTTTTACAGAGGTAGAACTTTTAGGTCTTTAGAGGACATTTCCCCAATGATGGTGTGGGGATTTTTGAACCATTGGGGCAGGACGGCCCAGCATTATTGCTTTGGTTGCATGTTGTGTCCTGCCACTCACAAGCCAAAAATTCTTGTGACTCTGAGATGAATGGAATACAGAAGAAGGCATCATTGAAGTCTAATACAGAATGCCATGGCCTGGTGGATGGTAGAATGACCAGCAGGGTGTAGGAAATAGGAGCTACTGGATATATAACCTAGGTGGCTTCACAGACTGTCCTGATATGCTTTACCAGGTCTCCAGCAGCCCATGGGGCTCTCGTGGTCAGGCCAATCCCAGGATATGGAGCTCACCTGGGCTGCACCCTCCACCACACAGCCCACGGGGCTCTCGTGGTCAAGTCCCTCCCGCGGTATGGAGCTCACCTGGGCAGGTACCCCAGCAGGGCTGGACACACAGGAACTGTGCACATAGCCCACCTTGCAGAGAACCCCCAGCTCACCTGTCACTCACAGCTGACACAGAACACCTCAGAGCAGGACTTGAACTAACAAACAGCAGCTCTGACAGGTCTGTGACCCTGGCTATCACTCTGTGCAGCCTCTCTCTGCCTGGTCTTCCAGACACTTCCACTGCAGCCAGGGCACCAGGCCTCTGTCTCCACCCACCATCACTCCTCTCCCTGACTCCTGGCTTCTTCTCATTAGGATAGGGTCTTCTTGAAGTTGTTTTCCACTCATGGAACTGATAAAATGGTAAGAAAACAAGCCGCAGCTGCAGCCCCTTGTCTATCCTAACTCTCAAGAGCCCACACCTGTTCCTTAGGCATGGCCCGTTTAGCAAGGTTCATTTTCTGCAACTGTGAGCCCCTGAGGGATGAGGATTGGCTGATTTGGGCAACCTGACACTGCCTGCCAGCCCTCCCCAGGTGTGCCTGGGTTGAGGTCAATATAAACACCTCTCCAGTCAGCAAGAGACCCTGTAGCTGTGCCTGACGCCATATTCTCTGCCCCGTCAGCAGTGTCGGGACTGGGGTGGTGCGAGGGAGTGAGGGGCCGTGGCTTTGTGGGTGGCCCAGTGTGAGTGGGGCTCTGCTGGACTTTCTGCAGGAGTTGCCAGGCTGCCACCTGCTAAAGAAGAGGATGTGTCACCCATACCTGCCGCTGGAATTTCTCCCCAGGCAGAGGTGAGGAATTAAAAAGCAGTGGGGGCCGTGGCAGGAGGGGTATCTCAGGCAGGAAAATGGAAAGCTTCCAGAAGAGCATCTGGGGCCAGGACCATCCTGGCTGGCCTGCAGGCACCAAGTCAGCCTGCATTGTGTCACTGGTGTGGCTCCACAGACCTTCTTCTAGGCTTGCAAGTGCTTGTACATATTCATGTGTTTTACCTGGAAATGGTGGGAAGAGTTCAGCTGCAGCAGGACTGGGGCTCAGCTCACATTTACTCACAGACGCCTCGACACAGTCCCCCAGCTTTGCAATGAGGATGCTCCTTGTGGGGGGGAGTGCTGCTGACTGCATGGGAGACGATTTCCCACCTCTGACCAACTTAAGAATTTTTTACCACTGGAGCAAGTGCCCTGATACGATTTTCCTCTGTATAAATGGTGGTTTCTGTTTTTTTTTTTTTTTCTTTTTGGTTCAAGGTAGATTTTATTTATTCCTATTTTGTTTTAATTTGGTGATATAAACATGGAAATAATGCATTAATATAAAGACGTCTATGTGAAGGGAAAAACTTTTTTTCTGTTTTATTTTATTAAATGTTATTCATTTATTTTTAATTTTTTAAAATTTATGTATTTCTTTTATACAGCAGGTTCTTTTTTTTTTTTTTTTTTTTTTTTTTTTTTTTTTTTTTTTTTTGCGGTAGGCAGGCCTCTCACTGTTGTGGCCTCTCCCCTTGCAGAGCACAGGCTCCGGATGCGCAGGCTCCGCAGCCATGGCTCACGGGCCCAGCCGCTCCGCGGCATGTGGGATCCTCCCAGACCGGGGCACGAACCCGTGTCCCCTGCATCGGCAGGCGGACTCTCAACCACTGCGCCACCAGGGAAGCCCTATACAGCAGGTTCTTATTGGATATCTATTTTATACATATAAGTGTGCACATGTGAATCCCAGTCTCCCAATTCATCCCACCACCACCCTCACATGGCGTTCCCCCCTTGGTGTCCATATGTTTGTTCTCTACATCTGTGTCTCTATCTCTGCCCTGCAAACTGGTTCATCTGTACCATTTTTCTAGGTTCCACATATATGCATTAATATACAATATTGGTTTTTCTCTTTCTGACTTACTTCACTCTGTATGACAGTCTCTCGATCCTTCAAGGTCTCTACAAATGACCCAATTTCATTCCTTTGTATGGCTGAGTAATATTCCATTGTATATACGTACCACATCTTTATCCATTCGTCTGTCTGTTGGCACTTAGTTTGCTTTCATTACCTGGCTATTGTAAATAGTGCTGCAATGAACATTGTGGTGGATGTGTCTTTTTGATTTATGGTTTTCTCTGGGTATATGCCCAGTAGTGGGATTGCTGGATTATATGGTAATTCTATTTTTAGTTTTTTAAGGAACCTCCATACTGTTCCCCATAGAGACTGTATCAATTTACATTCCCAACAATAGTGGAAGAAATTTCCTTTTCTTCACACCCGCTCCAGCATTTGTTGTTTGTAGATTTTCTGATGATGCCCATTCTAACAGGTGTGACGTGATACCTCATTGTAGTTTCCATTTCCATTTCTCTAATAATTAGAGATGTTGAGCAGATTTTCATGTGCGTACTGGCCATCTCTATGTCTTCTTGGAAGAAATGTCTATTTAGATTTTCTTCCATTTTTGTATTGGGTTGTTTGTTTCATTAATATTGAGCTGCATGAGCTGTTTATATATATTGGAGATTAATCATTTGTCCATTGATTCGTTTGCAAATATTTTCTGCCATTCTGAGGGTTGTCTTTTTATCTTGTTTGTAGTTTCCTTTGCTTTGCAAAAGCTTTTACGTTTAATTAGGTCCCATCTGTTTAGTTTTCTTTTTTATTTCATTACTATAGGAGGTGGATCAAAAAACATCTTGCTGTGATTTACTTCGGAGTATCCTTCGTAAGTTTTCCTCTCAGAGTTTTATAGTATCCGGTCTTACATTAAGGTCTCTAATCCATTTTGAATATATTTTTATGTAAGGTGTTTGGGAGTGTTCTAATTTCATTCTTTTACATGTAGCTGTCCATATTTCCCAGCACCAATGATTGAAGAGACTGTCTTATCTCCATTGTATATTCTTGCCTCCTTTGTTATAGATTAGTTGACCATAGGTGTGTAGGTTTATCCATGTGCTTTCTTTTTTTTTCCTTTTACACGTTATTGGAGTATAAATGCTTTACAATGGAGTGTTCGTTTCTGCTGTATAAAAAAGTGAGTCAGCTATACATATACAAATATCACCAGATCCACTCCTTCTTGCATCTCCCTCCCACACCCCATATCCCACCCCTTTATGTGGTCACAAAGCAACGGGCTGATCTCCCTGTTCTATGTGGCTGCTTCCCAGTAGCTATCGGTGTTACATTTGGTAATGTATTTATGTCCATGCCACTCTCTCACTTCGACCCAGCTTACAAATCCCCCTTCTGGTGTCCTCAAGTCCTTTCTCTATGTTTGTGTCCTTAATCCGGTCCTGCCACTACATTCTTCAAAATCTTTTTTTTTTCTTCATTAGGTTCCGTATATCTCTGTTAACATACAGTATTTGTTTTTCCCTTTCTGACTTACTTCACTGTGTAGGACAGATTCTAAGTCCATCCACCTCAGTACAAATAACTCAGTTTTGCTTCTTTTTTATGGCTGAGTAATATCCCATTGTATATATGTGCCAGATCTTCTTTATCCTTTCATCTGTCGATGGACACTTAGTTTGCTTCCATATCATGGCTATTGTAAATAGAGGTGCAATGAACATTTTTGTACATAACTCTTTTACAATTATGGTTTTTGCAAGGCAAATGGCCAGTAGTTGGATTGTTGTGTCGTATGGTACTTCTATTGTTAGTTATTTAGAGGAACCTCTGTACTGTTCTCCCAAGTGCCCATATCAATTTACATTCCCACCCACAGTGCAAGTGTGTTCCCTTTTCTCCAGTAAAGGCCTCTCCAGCATTTACTGTTTTGTAGATTTTTTTGATGATTGCCACTCTGACTGCTGTGTGGTGATACCTCACGGTAGTTTTGATTTGCATTTCTCTAATGATTAGTGATGTTCAGCATCCTTTCATGTGTTTCTTGGTAATCTGTATATCTTCTTTGGAGAAATGTCTATTTAGGTCTTCTGCCCGTTTTTGGATTGGGTTGTTTGTTTTTGTGATATTGAGCTACTTGAGGTGCTCGTAAAGTTTGGAGATTAATCCTTTGTCAATTGCTTCATTTGAAAATATTTTCTCCCATTCTGAGGGTTGTTTTTGCATCTTGTTTATGTTTTCCTGTACTGTGTAAAAGCTTTTAAGTTTCATTAGGTCCCATTTGTTGATTTCTGTTTTTATTTCCATTTCTCTAGGAGGTGAGTCAATAAGGATCTTGCTGTGATTTATGTCATAGAGTGTTCTGCCTATGGTTTCCTCTAAGTGTTTTATAGTGTCTGGTCTTATATTTAGATCTCTAATCCATTTAGAGTTTATTTTTGTGTATGGTGTTATGGAGTGTTCTAATTTCATTCTTTTATGTGTAGGGGTCCAGTTTTCCCAGCACCAATTACTGAAGAGACTGTCTTTTCTTCATTGTATATCCTTAGCTCCTTTGTCATAGATGAGATAGCAATAGGTATGTAGGTTTATCTCTGGGCTTTCTGTCGTGTTCCATTGATCTGTGTTTATGCCAATCTACATACACTTGATTCCATTATGGAGACATATAAATACATAGGTTTCAAGATTATTAACAGTCAGATATATTCCTCTTCAGTGAATAGTGTGTTTGGTGTCCAGTTCATTGAGAAAGGAGTAGGTCTTGTCTATTACATATTTGGTATATGGAATGGTATCTGTGCTAATTTCAAACTCTGCTTTTACACATCACCCCACGTCACCTTTCCCCTTAAGGAGGCATAAGTGTGTTTTCTGAACGTGTAACTCTGTCTCTTTTGAAATTCAGTTCATGTGTAGCCATGTTTACATTCAATCTATAAGTGATATATTACAATAAGTTTCTTTTTTCTTTGTGGCTCATTTCACTTAGCATCATCGTACCTAAAGCCACTCATTATGCTGCTATTGGCCTTATGACATTGATTTTATGTCTGAGTGACATTCCATTGTATATAAGTACCACAACATCTATATCCATTTTTTTGCTTTCCTGGGATATTTAAAGTGTACCGAAGTCGAGGTTCTTGTAAACAGAGCAGCCCTAAACTTAGGGCTGGCTGTGTGTTGTGGATTTTTAGTTTTCCCAAAATACACGCCCATGTTTGAAGTGTGCTATGCTCCGTAGCTGTTTTAGAAAACAACATACAGTTCTCCAGAGAGGCTGTTTGCAATTTACATCCTGTCCATCGGTGTAACCAGGCTCCCTTTTCTCCATGGCCTGTCCTGCTTTTGTGGTTTTTACACTATTTGTGGATGGCCCTTTTGACTGGATGTAAGGGACACTTCTATTTAGTGTGGATTTTCAATGCCTGATGGCTTGCTTTGCCAAAAAGGGTGTATGCATTTTTTCCCGAATATAATCAAGAAAATACACATAGTCCCTTTTCAGCCAAGGGCAACATTGATGAAGTTCTGTTGCTTTTCATGTGCTTTAAAGCTGACTCCAATGTACCTCTTGAAATCTGTTTCCTTCAATTCTGCCTTGCATTCAAATCCTCTTCACTGCCTTACCTCAATATATTTCTGGATGATAGTTGTCCTTTATAACTCTGCAAGTTTGTGAATTGTGGTTCCCCTGATTTCCATTTTTCAAATCGCCTATTTGTGAGCTGGCTGCAATACCACAGGATGGCTTTAGGCCTTAGTCTGGTTCCGGGGCTTCAGGCTGAGCCTTTGTCTAATTCTTCTTCCTGATGGGAAACTAGAGTGATATGTGCCCATCCAAACACCTACAGCTAATCTCTCATTTGTTTCCCCTCTTCCTGTTCATCCTCTGCTCAATTTGCAAACTGTGCATAACAGGAGGATAAAGGCGCTGACACTCCAAGTGGGGAGATTTTTAGTAATGCAGATGGAATGGTGAAGCTGAGCACGATGAAAGGAAAAATGAGGTACCTTTTAGAAAACTTTCCCAATTACACAGTGTACCATCCACTGGGTTTCCCATGCGTGTTTTAACTGTAGGAAGATTCCCTTCAACTTGGAGAGTTGGGACCACTAGAATGGGTAGCACACAGTATTGCTCTAAGTGGTGTTCTTTTGCTCACACTACCTCAGCAATCTTGTCAGCCCCAAGTGTCCAGTCTTATGTCTCATCCATCTATGGGTGTAAAGGTAGTCAATCTAGGTTGCATCACAGGCCCTGAACGTAATTTTTAAGATTTCTCTCTGTTTCGCTGTTTTTGCATTTTGCTTTTGAAACTTATTTTTATAAGGGGGTTTAGCTGAATTTCAGTGCTGTGTTCATGCCATTATACACACATATGATTCCTTTATGGAGACATGAGAATACATATGATTTAAAATTATTAGAGTCAGATATATTCCTCTGCAATGAATAGGGGGTGTTGAATCCAGTTGATTCTGCCGGGAGTAGGTGTTGTCTATTACATACTTAGTTTATGTAACGGTATCTGTGCTAATTTATAACTGTGGTTTTATGCACCACACCACCTCGCCTTTCCACTTAAGCAGGCAGAAGATTGTTTTCTAAATGTGTGACACTGTTGTGTTTGTAATTCAGTTCACGTGTTGCCATGTGTACATTCACCCTATAAGTGATATCTTATGATAAGTTTCTTTTTCTGTTTGACTTAATTCACTTAGAATCATCGTAACTGAAGCCACTCATTTTGCTGCTATTGGCCTTATGACATTGATTTAATGGCTAAGGGATGTTCCATCGTACGTAAGTACCAAAATTTATTGAACCATTTTTTTCTTTCCTGGGACATTTAAGGTGTACCCAAGTTGAGGTTCTTGTAAGCAGTGCAGGCCTAAATATTGGTGTGGCTCTGTCTTACTGATTTTCAGTTTTCCCAAGGTATATTCCATAGACTGGAAGTGCCCTTGGGTCTGTAGCTCAGTTGTTTACTTGTTTTAGGGAACACAAGGCACTCCTCCAGTGAGGCAGTTGGCAATTTACATCCTGCCCATCAGCATAACTAGGCTCCCTAGGCCTGTCGTGCCTTTCTGGTTTTTACACATTTTTCGGATGCCCCTTTTAACCAGTGGGAAGTGATCGTTCTTGTAGTGCAGATTTGCATTGCCTGCTTGCTTGCTTGGCCAAAAAGGGTGTATGAATTTTTTCTTGAATATATTCAGGAGAAAATTCATACGCCCTTTTGGGCAAGTGCATCAATGTTGAAGTACTGCCCCTCTTCCTGTGCTTTAAAGGCGTATCCAATGTACCACTTGAAATCTGTTTCCTGCTATTCTGCCTGGCTTTCAAGTCCCCTTCGTTGCCTTCCCTCAAAAGATTTTTGACGATAGTTGTCCTTTATTACGCTGGCAGTTTGGGAATTGCTGTTCCCCTGAGCTCCATGTTTCAACTCGTTTTTTGTGAGCTGAACGAAGTCCAAAATTTTGGTTCAGGACCAATACTGGTTCCCTGTGGGTGCCTGAGATTTTGGTTAATTATTCTTCCTGCTGGGAAATTAGAATGGAATTTGCCCATCCAGAAGCCTAACAACTACTCTCTCATTGGTTCTCCCTCTTCCCTACCATGCTCTGCCAAATTGGCAACGTGTGGGATCCAGGAGGTTAAAGGGGCTGTCTCTCCAAGTTGGGAGATTGATAGTAAAGCAGTTGGAAAGTCAAACTCGACCACCAGGAGAGGGACAATTCGTTGAGTTTTACAAACCTTTCATATTCACAGTGTGTCCATTCTCTACGTTTCCCGTACATGTTATAGCTGCAGTAATATTCTCTTCAACCTGGAGAGTTGGGACCCATGGAATGGGTGCCATGCATTATTCCTTTAAAGGGTCTGCATTTGCTCACCCAATCTCACCAATCCTCTCAGTCCCAAGTTTCCAGCCTTATGCCACATGCAGCTGTCATTGCAGATACGGTCATTCCAGGTTTCATCAGAGACTCTGAAGGAATTGTAAAGGATTTCCCTGTTTTTTTGTTTTGTTTTTGAAATTCCTTTTTATAGTAAGTTTGAGCTGATTCTCGCTGCCATGTTTATGCCAGTCTAGACACACTTAATTCCCTTACCCAGACATATCAGTACATAGGTTTAAGACCCTTACTACTCAGATATATTCCTCTGCGGGAAATACGGGGAATTGAGTCCCTTTCACAGAAAAAGGTGTAGGTCTTTTCTATTCCATAGCTGGTTGTTGGAACGGTACCTGTGCTTATATCAAAGTCTGTTTTTATGCATCCCCACACATCTACTTCCCCCTTAAGCAGGCATAAGAGTGTTTTCTAAATGTGAGCCTCTGTATTCTTTCCTAACACAGTTCATGTGTAGCTATGTTTACCGAATCTTCATAAGTGATATCTTATGATAAGTTTCTTTTTCTGTGTGACTTATTTCACTTAGAATCATCGTACCTGAATCCACTCATTTTGCTGCTACTGGTCTTATGACATTGATTTCATGGCTGAGGAATATTCCATCGTACTTAACTACCATATTTTTTGAACCATTTTTATATTTCCTGGGATATTTCAGGTGTACCCAGGTTGAGGTTATTGTAAGCAGTGCAGCCCTAAATTACGGGGTGTCTCTGTCTTATTGATTTTCAGTTTTCCCAAGATGTATTGCCTAGACTGGAAGTGCCCTTGGCTCTGTAGCTCAGTTGTTTACTTGTTTTAGGTAACGCAATGCACTCCTCCAGTGAGTCAGGTGGCAATATACATCCCACCCATCAGCATAACAAGGCTACCTGTTCTGCAGGGCCTGTCCTGCCTTTCTGGTTTTTACACATTTTGTGGATGTCCCTTTTGAACAGTGGGAAGAGATACGTCTTTGTAGTGCAGATTTGAATTGCCCGCTTGCTTGCTTTGCCAAAAAGGGTGTATGCGTCTTCTCCTGAATACATTCAGGAGAAAATGCATACGCACTTTATGGCCAAGTGAATCATTGTCGAAGTTGTACCCTCTTCCTGTGCTTTACAGGCGATTCCAACGTACCTCCTGAAATGTGTATCCTGCTATTCTGCCTCGCTTTCAATTCCACCTCGATGCATTACCTTAACAGATTTTTGGACAATAGTTGTCCTTTATCACTCTGCCAGTTTGTGAATTGCTGTGCCCCTGAGCTCCATGTTTCAACTCGTTTTTTTGTGAGCTGAACGCAAGTGCAAAATTTTGGTTCAGGACATATACTGGTTCCCGGTTGGTGGCTGAGACTTTGGTTAATTCTTCTTCCTGCCGGGAAATTAGAGTGACATGTGCCCATCCAAATGCCTAACAGCTACTGTCTCATTGGTTCTCCCTCTTCCCTTCGATCCTCTGCCAAATTGGCAACCTGTGGGAACCAGGAGGATAAAGGTGCTGTCTCTCCAAGTTGGGAGATTGATAGGAAAGCCGTTGGGAAGTCAAACCGGAGCTCCAGGGGAGGGACTATTCGTTGAGTTTTAGAAACCTTTCGTATTCACAGTGTGTCCATTCTGTAGGTTTCCCGTACATGTTATAGCTGTAGTAATATTCCCCTCAACCTGGAGAGTTGGGACCCATGGAATGGGTGCCATGCATTATTGCTTTAAAGGGTCTGCATTTGCTCACAAAATCTCACCAATACTCTCAGTCCCAAGTGTCCAGCCTTTGCCACATCCAGCTGTCATTGTAGACAGGGTCATTCCAGGTTTCGTCAGAGACGCTGAAGGAATTGTAATGAATTTCCCTCTTTTTGTTTTGCTTTTGAAATTATTTTTATAGTGTGCTTGAGTTGATTCTCGCCGCCATTTTTATGCCAGTCTAAACACACTTCATTCCCATACGGAGACATATCAATAGATAGGTTTTAAGATTCTTACTAGTCAGATATATTCCGCTCGGGAAATATGGGGTTTTGAGTCCCTTTCACTGAGAAAGGTGTATGTCTTGTCTATTGCATAGTTGGTTTTTGGAATGGTACCTGTGCTTATATCAAACTCTGGTTTTATGCATCACTCCACCACTCCTTCCCCCTTAAGCAGGCATAAGAGTGTTTTCTACATGTGAGACACTGTTCTATTTCCTAACTCATTTCATGTGTAGCCATGTTTACAGGATCTTCATAAGTCATATCTTATGATAAGTTTCTTTTCCTGTGTGACTTATTTCACTTAGTATCATCGTATCTGAATCCATTTATTTTGCTTCTACTGGTCTTATGACATTGATTTCATGGCTGAGGTATATTCCATCGTATGTAAGTACCACAATTTTTTGCACCAGTTTTATATTTCCTGGGATATTTAAGGTGTACGCAAGTTGAGGTTCTTCTAAGCAGTGCAGACCTAAATTTGGGGGTGGCTCTGTCTTATTGATTTATAGTTTTCCCAAGGTATATTCCCTAGACGGTATGTGCCCTTCGCTCTGTAGCTCTGTTGTTTACCTGTTTTGGGAACACAATGCACTCCTCCAGTGAGGCAGTTGACAATTTACAACCCGACCATCAGCATAACAATGCTCCCTGTTCTCCAGGGCCTGTCTTGCCTTTCTGGTTTTTACACATTTTGTGGATGTCCCTTTTGACTGGTTGTAAGAGATAATTCTTTGTAGTGCACATTTGCATTGCCCCCTTGCTTCCTTGGCCAAAAAGGGCGTATGCATTTTCACCTGAATATATTCAGGAGAAAACGCATATGCCCTTTTTGGTCAAGTGTAACATTGTGGAAGTTGTGCCCCTCTTCCTGTGCTATACAGGCGATTCCAACATACCTCTTGAAATCTGTTTCCTGCTATTCCACCTCGCTTTCAAGTCCACCTCGTTTCCTTCCCTCAGCAGATTTTTGAATGATAGTTGTCCTTTATTACTCTGCCAGTTTGTGAATTGCTGTGCTCCTGAGCTCCATATTTCAACGCGTATTTTGGGAGCTGAACGCAAGTTCAAAATTTTGGTCCAGGACCTATACTGGTTCCCGGTGAGTGGCTGAGACTTTGGCTAATTCTTCTTCCTGCCGGGAAATTAGAATGACATATCACCGTCCAAATGCCTAACAACTACTCTCTCATTGGTTATCCCTCTTCCCTTCCAGCCTCTGCCAAATTGGCAACCTGTGGGAACCATTAGGTTAAAGGGGCTGTCTCTCCTAGTTGGGAGATTGATAGTAAAGCTGTTGAAAAGTCAATCTGAAGCACGAGGAGAGGGACTATTCGTTGAGATTTAGAAACCATTCGTATTCACAGTGTGTCCATTCTCTAGGTTTCCAGTACATGTTATACCTGTAGTAATATTCCCTTCAACATGGAGAGTTGGGACCCATGGAATGGGTG
Organism: Mesoplodon bidens; assembly: GCF_964165515.1. NCBI lineage: Eukaryota > Metazoa > Chordata > Mammalia > Artiodactyla > Ziphiidae > Mesoplodon > Mesoplodon bidens. Next base: position 610,626 of record NW_027672207.1, read on the forward strand.
CCATGCATTATTGCTTTAAAGGGTCTGCATTTGCTCACAAAATCTCACCAATACTCTCAGTCCCAAGTGTCCAGCCTTTGCCACATCCAGCTGTCATTGTAGATAGCGTCATTCCAGGTTTCCTCAGAGACCCTGAAGGAATTCTAAGGTATTTTTCTGTTTTTTTTTTGTTTGTTTGTTTTTGAAATTCATTTTTATAGTGGGTTTGAGCTGATTCTCGCTCCCATGTTTATGCCAGTCTAGACACACTTAATTCCCTTACCCAGACATATCAGTACATATGTTTAAGATCATTACTTCTCAGATATTTTCCTCTGCGGGAAATATGGGGTTTTGAGTCCCTTTCCCTGAGGTAGGTGTAGGTCTTTTCTAATCCATAGTTGGTTTTAGAAATGGTACCTGTGCTTATATCAAACTCTGGTTTTATGCATCACCCCACCTCTCCTTCCCCCTTAAGCAGGCCTAAGAGTGTTTTCTAAATGTGAGACTCTGTTCTCTTTCCTAACTCAGTTCATGTGTAGCCATGTTTACAGGATCTTCATAAGTGATATCTTATGATAAGTTTCTTTTTCTGTGTGACTTATTTCACTTAGAATCTTCGTACCTGAATCCACTCATTTTGCTGCTACTGGTCTTATGACATTGATTTCATGACTGAGGGATATTCCATCGTACATAAGTACCAAAATTTTTGGAAACATTTTTATATTTCCTGGGATATTTAAGGTGTACCCAAGTTAAGGTTCTTGTAAGCAGTGCCGCTCTAAATTTGGGGGTGGCTCTGTCTTATTGATTTTCAGTTTTCCCTAGGTATATTCCCTAGACTAGAAGTGCCCTTGGTTCTGTAGCTCTGTTGTTTACTTGTTTTAGGGAACACAATGCACTCCTCCAGTGACGCAGTTGGCAATTTACATCACGCCCATCAGCATAACAAGGTTCCCTGTTCTCCATGGCCTGTCTTGCCTTTCTGGTTTTTACACATATTGTGGATGACCCTTTTGAGTGGTGTGAAGTGATACTTCTTTGTACTGCAGATTTGCATTGCCCGCTTCCTTGCTTGGCCAAAAAGGGCGTATGCGTTTCCTACTGAATATATTCAGGGGAAAATACATACGCCCTTTTTGTCCAAGTGCATCATTGTTGAAGTTGTGCCACTCTTCCTGTGCTTTTCAGGCGATTCCAACGTACATCTTGAAATCTGATTCCTGCTATTCTGCCTCGCTTTCAAGTCGGCCTCGTTGTCTTCCCTCAACAGATTTTTGGACGATAGTTTTCTTTATTACTCTGGCAGTTTGGGAATTGCTGTGCCCCTGAGCTCCATGTTTCAACGCGTTTTTTGTGAGCTGAACGCAAGTCCAAAATTTTGGTTCAGGACCTCTACTGGTTCCCGGTGGGTCGCTGAGACTCTGGTTAGTTCTTCTTACTGCTTGGAAATTAGAGTGACATGTGCCCATCCAGATGCTTAACAACTACTCTCTCATTGGTTCTCCCTTTTCCCTTCCATCCTCTGCCAAATTTGCAACCTGTGGGAACGAGGAGGTTAAAGGGGCTGCCTCTCCAAGTTGGGAGATTGATAGTAAAGCAGTTGGAAAGTCAAACTGGCGCACCAGGAGAGGGACTATTCGTTGAGTTTTAGAAACCTTTCGTATTCACAGTGTGTCCATTCTCTAGGCTTCCCGTACATGTTATAGCTCAACTAATATTCCCTACAGCCTGGAGAGTTGGGATCCATGGAATGGGTGCCATGCATTATTGCTTTAAAGGGTCTGCATTTGCTCACCCTATCTCACCAATCCTCTCAGTCCCAAGTGTCCAGGCTTATACCACATCCAGCTGTCATTGTAGATATGGTCATTTCACGTTTCACCAGAGAACCTGAAGGAATTGTAAAGAATTTCCCTGTTTTGTTTTTTTTGTTTTTGAAATTTCTTTTTATAGTGGGTTTGAGCTGATTCTCGCTACCATGTTTATGCCAGTGTAGACACACTTGATTCCCTTGCAGAGACATATCAATACATAGGTTTTATGATTCTTACTGGTCAGATATATTCCTATGCGGGAAATATGGGGTTTTGAGTCCCTTTCACTGAGGAAGGTGTAGGTCTTGTATATACCCTAGTTGGTTTTTGGAACTGTCCCTTTGCTTATATCAAACTCTGCTTTTATGCATCACCCCACCTCTCCTTCCCCCTTAAGCAGGCATAAGTGTGTTTTCTAAATGTGAGACTCTGTTCTCTTTTCTAACTCAGTTCATGTGTAGCCATGTTTACAGGATCTTCATAAGTGATATCTTATGATATGTTTCTTTTTCTGTGTGACTTATTTCACTTAGAATCATCGTACCTGAATCCACCCACTTTGCTGGTACTGGTCTTATGACATTGATTTAAGGGCTGAAGGATATTCCATCGTACGTAAGTACCACAATTTTTGAACCATTTTTATATTTCCTGGGATATTTAAGGTGTACCCAATTTGAGGTTCTTGTAAGCAGTGCAGCCCTAAATTTGGGGGTGGCTCTGTCTTATTGATTTTCAGTTTTCCCAAGGTATATTCCCTAGACTGGAAGTGCCCTTGGCTCTGTAGCTCTGTTTTTTTATTGTTTTAGGGAACACAATGCAGTCCTCCAGTTAGGCAGTTGGCAATTTATATCCCGACCATCAGCATAAAAACGCTCACAGTTCTCCAAGGCCTGTCTTGCCTGTCTGGTTAGTACACATTTTTTGGATGTCCCTTTGGAGCGGTGGGAATGATACTTCTTTGTAGTGCAGATTTGCATTGCCCGCTTCCTTGCTTGGCCAAAAAGGGCGTATGTGTTTTCTCTTGAATATACTCAGGAGAAAACGCATATGCCCTTTTTGTCCAACGGCATCATTGTCGAAGTTCTGCCCCTCTTCCTGGGCTTTACAGGCGATTCCAGTGTACCTCTTGAAAGCTGTTTCCTGCTATTCTGCCTCGCTTTCAAGTTGGCCTCGTTGCCTACCCTCAACAGATTTTTGGACGATAGTTGTCCTTTAATACTCTGCCATTTTGTGAATTGCTGTGCTCCTGAGCTACATTTTTCAAATCATTTTTTGTGAGCTGAACGCAAGTCCAAAATTTTGGTCAGGACCTATACTGGTTCCCTTTCGTCGGCTGAGTCTTTGGTTAATTCTTCTTCCTGCCGAGAAATTAGAGTGACATGTGCCCGTCCAAATGCCTAACAGCTACTCTCTCATTGGTTCTCCCTCTTCCCTTCCATCCTCTGCCAAACTGGCAACCTGTGCGAACCAGGAGGTTAAAGGGGCTGTCTCTCCAAGTTGGGAGATTGATAGTAAAGCAGTTGGAAAGTCAAACCAGAGCACCAGGAGAGGGACTATTCGTTGAGTTTTTGAAACCTTTCGTATTCACAGTGTGTCCATTCTGTAGGTTTCCCGTACATATTATAGCTGTAGTAATATTCCCTTCCACCTGGAGAGTTGGGATCCATGGAATGGGTGCCATGCATTATTGCTTTAAAGGGTCTGCATTTGCTCACCCAATATCACAAATCCTCTCAGTTCCAAGTGTCCAAAATTATGCCACATCCTGCTGTCATTGTAGATAGGATCATTCCATATTTCATCAGAGACCCTTAAGGAATTTTAAAGAATTTCCCTGTTTTTCTGTTTTGTTTTTGAAATTCTTTTTATAGTGGGTTTGAGCTGATTCTCGCTGCCATGTTTATGCCAGCTTAGACACACTTGATTCCGTTATGGGTATATATCAATATATAGGTTTTAAGATTATTACTAGTCAGATATATTCCTCTGTGGGAAATATGGGGTTTTGAGTCCCTTTCACTAAGAAAGTTGTAGGTCTTGTCTATTCCATATTTGGTTTTTGGAACGGTACCTGTGCTTATATCAAACTCTGGTTGTATGCATCAAACCACCTCTCCTTCCCCCTTAAGCAGGCATAAGAGTATTTTCTAAATGTGAGACTCTGTTCTCTTACCTAAATCACTTCTTGTGTAGCCATGTTTACAGGATCTTCATAAGTGATATCTTATGATATGTTTCTTTTTCTGTGTGACTTATTTCACTTATAATCATCGTACCTGAATCCACTCATTTTGCTGCTACTTGTCTTATGACATTGATTTCATGGCTGAGGGATATTCCATCATATGTAAGTACCACAATTTTTTAAACCATTTTTATATTTCCTGGGATATTTAAGGTGTACCCAAGTTGAGGATATTGTATGCAGTGCAGCCCTAAATTTGGGGGTGGCTCTGTCTTATTGATTTTCAGTTTTCCCAAGGTATATTCCCTAGACTGGAAGTGCCCTTGGCTCTGTAGCTCTGTTGTTTACTTGTTTTAGGGAACACAATGCACTCCTCCAATGGGGAAGATGGCAATTTACATCCCGCCCATCAGCATAACAAGGCTCCCTGTTCTCCAGGGCCTGTCTTGCCTTTCTTGTTTTTACACATTTTGTGGATGTCCCTTTTGACCGGTGGGAAGTGATACTTGTTGTAGTGCAGATTTGCATTGCCCGCTTGCTTCCTTGGCCAAAAAGGGGATATGCGTTTTCTCCTGAATATATTCAGGAGCAAACGCATACGCCCTTTTTGGCAAAGTGCATCATTGTCGAAGTTGTGCCCCTCTTCCTGTGCTTTACAGGCAATTCCAACCTATCTCTTGAAATCTGTTTCCTGCTATTCTGCCTCGCTTTCAAGTCTGCTTCGTTGCCTTCACTCAACAGATTTTCGGACAAAAGTTGTCCTTTATTACTCTGCCAGTTTGTGAATTGCTGTGCCCCCTGAATTCCATCTTTCAACTCGTTGTTTGTGAGCTGAACGCAAGTGCAAAATTTTGGTTCAGGACCACTACTGGTTCCCTGGGGGTGGCTGAGACTTTGGTTAATTCTTCTTCCTGCCGGAAAATTAGAGTTACATGTCCCAGTCCAAATGCCTTACAGCTACTCTCATTGGTTCTCTCTCTTCCCTTCTATCCTCTGGCAAATTGGAAACTTATGGGAACCAGGAGGTTAAAGGGCCTGTATCTCCAAGTTGGGAGATTGATAGTAAAGCAGTTGGAAAGTCAAAGTGGAGCACCAAGGGAGAGGGTCTAATCGTTGAGTTTTAGAAACCTTTTGTATTCACAGTGTGTCCATTCTCTAGGTTTCCCGTATATGTTATAGCTGTAGTAATATTCCCTTAAACCTGGAGAGTTGGGACCCATGGAATGGGTGCCATGCATTATTGCTTTAAAGGGTCTGCATTTGCTCACCCAATCTCACCAATCCTCTCAGTCCCAAGTGTCCAGCCTTATGCAACATCCAGCTGTTATTGTAGATAGGGTTATTCCAGGTTCCAGCAGAGACCCTGAAGGGATTGTAAAGAATTTCCCTGTTTTTTTGTTTTGTTTTTGAAATTCCTGTTTATAGTGGGTTTGAGCTGATTCTAGCTGCCATGTTTAGGCCAGTCTAGACACACTCGATTCCCTTACAGAGACATATAAATACATAGGTTTTATGATTCTTACTAGTCAGATATATTCCTCTGCGGGAAATATGGGGTTTTGATCCCTTTCACTGAGGAAGGTGTAGGTCTTGTCTTTTCCATAGTTTGTTTTTGGAACGGTACCTGTGCTTATATCAAACTCTGGTTTTATGCATCACCCCACCTCTCCTTCCCCCTTAAGCAGGCAGAAGAGTGTTTTCTAAATGTGAGACTCTGTTCTCTTTGGTAACTCAGTTCATGTGTAGCCATGTTTACAGTATCTTCATAAGTGATATCTTATGATAAGTTCCTTTTTCTGTGTGACTTATTTCATTTAGAATCATCGTACCTGAATCCAATCACTTTGCTGTTACTGGTCTTATGACATTGATTTCATGGCTGAAGGATATTCCATCGTAAGTAAGTACCACTATATTTGAACTATGTTCATATTTCCTGGGATATTGAAGGTGTATGCAAGTTGAGGTTCTTGTAAGCAGTGGAGCCCTAAATTTGGGGGTGGCTCTCTCTTATTGATTTTCAGTTTTCCAAAGCTATATACCCTAGACTTGAAGTGCCCATGGCTCTGGAGCTCTGTTGTTTCCCTGTTTTAGGGAACACAATGCACCACTCCTGGGAGGCAGTTGGCAATTTATATCCCGACCATCAGCATAACAAGACTCCTGTTCTCCAGGGCCTGTCTTGCCTTTCTGGTTTTTACATATTTTGTGGATGTCCCTTTTGACCTGTGGGAAGTGATACTTCCTTGTAGTGCAGATTTGCATTGCCCGCTTGCTTGCTTGGCCAAAAAGGGCGTATGTGTTTTCTCCTGAATATATTCAGGAGAAAATGCATACGCCCTTTTTGGCCAAGTGCATCATTGTCGAAGTTGTTCCCCTCTTCCTGTGCTTTACTGGCGATTCCTACGTACCTCTTGAAATCTGATTCCTGCTATTCTGCCTCGCTTTCATGTCAGCCTCGTTTCCTTCCCTCAGCAGATTTTTGGACGATAGTTGTCCTTTATTACTCTACCAGTTTGTGAATTGCTGTGCCCCTGAGCTCCATTTTTCAACTCGTTTTTTTGTGATCTGAACGCAAGTCCAAAATTTTGTTTCAGGACCTATTCTGGTTCCCGGTGGGTGGCTGAGACTTTGTTTAATTCTTCTTCCTACCGGGAAATTAGAGTGATATGTGTCCGTGCAAATGCCTAACAGCTACTCTCTCATTGATTCTCCCTCTTCCCTTCTATCCTCTGCCAAATTGGCAACCTGTGCGAACCAGGAGCTTAAAGGGGGTGTCTCTCCAAGTTGGGAGATTGATAGTAAAGCAGTTGGAAAGTCAAACAGGAACACGAGGAGAGGGTCTATTCGTTGAGTTTTAGAAACTTTTCGTATTCACTGTGTGTCAATTCTCTATGTTTCCCGTACATGTTATAGCTGTAGTAATATTCCATTCAACCTGGAGAGTCGGGACCCATATAATGGGTGCCATGCATTATTGCTTTAAAGGGTCTGCATTTTCTCACCCAATCTCACCAATCCTCTCAGTCCCAAGTGTCCAGCCTTATGCCTCATCCAGCTGTCATTGTAGATAGGGTCATTCCAGGTTTCCTAAGAGACCCTGAAATAATTGTATAGGATTTCCCTGTTTTTTTTGTTTTGTTTTTGACATTTCTTTTTATAGTGGGTTTGAGCTGATTCTCGCTGCCATGTTTATGCCAGTCTAGACACACTTGATTCCCTTACGGAGACATATCAGTACATAGGTTTTATGATTCTTACTAGTCAGATATATTCCTCTGCGGGAAATATGGGGTTTTGAGTCCCTTTCACTGAGGAAGGTGTAGGTCTTTTCTATTGCATAGTTGGTTTTTGGAACGGTACATGTGCTTATATCAAACTCTGGTTTTATGCATCACCCCACCTCTCCTTCCCACTTAAGCAGGCATAAGAGTGTTTTCTAAATGTGAGACTGTGTTCTCTTTCCTAACTCTGTTCATATGTAGCCATGTTTACAGGATCTTCATAAGTGATATCTTATGATAAGTTTCTTTTTCTGTGTGACTTATTTCACTTAGAATCACCGTACCTGAATCCACTCACTTTGCTGTTACTGGAGTTATGGCATTGATTTCGTGGCTGAAGGATATTCCATCGTACGTAAGTACCACTATTTTTGAACTATTTTTATATTTCCTGGGACATTGAAGGTGTACCCTAGTTGAGGTTCTTCTAAGCAGTGGAGGCCTAAATTTGGGGGTGGCTCTGTCTTATTGATTTTCAGTTTTCCAAAGATATATTCCCTAGACTTGAAGTGCCCATGGCTCTGTAGCTCTGTTGTTTACTAGTTTTAGGGAACACAATGCACCACTCCAGGGAGGCAGTTGGCAATTTACATCCCGCCCATCAGCATAACAAAGCTCCTGTTCTCCAGGGCCTGTCTTGCCTTTCTGGTTTTTACATATTTTGTGGATGTCCCTTTTGACCTGTGGGAAGTGATACTTCTTTGTAGTGCAGATTTGCATTGCCCGCTTGCTTGCTTGGCCAAAAAGGGCGTATGCGTTTTCTCCAGAATATATTCAGGAGAAAACGCATACGCTCTTTCTGGCCAAGTTCATCATTGTCGAAGTTGTGCCCCTCTTCCTGTGCTTTACAGGCGATTCCTACGTACCTCTTGAAATCTGATTCCTTCTATTCTGCCTCGCTTTCAAGTCGGCCTCCGTGCCTTCCCTCAGCAGATTTTTGGACGAGAGTTGTCCTTTATTACTCTGCCAGTTTGTGAACTGCGGTGCCCCTGAGCTCCATTTTACAACTCGTTTTTTTGTGAGCTGAACGCAAGTCCAAAATTTTGGTTCCGGATCTATACTGGTTCCCGGTGGGTGGCTGAGACTTTGTTTAATTCTTCTTCCTCCCGGGAAATTAGAGTGACATGTGCCCGTCCAAATGCCTAACAGCTTTTCTCTCATTGGTTCTCCCTCTTCCCTTCCATCCTCTGACAAATTGGCCACCTTTGCGAACCAGGAGCTTAAAGGGTGTGTCTCTCCAAGCTGGGAGATTGATAGTAAAGCAGTTGGAATGTCAAACAGGAACACCAGGAGAGTGAATATTCGCTGAGTTTTAGAAACCTTTCGTATTCACAGTGTGTCAGTTCTCCAGGTTTCACGTACATGTTATACCTGTAGTAATATTCCCTTCAACCTGGAGAGTTGTGACCCATATAATGGGTGCCATGCATTATTGCTTTAAAGGGTCTGCATTTGCTCACCCAATCTCACCAATCCTCTCAGTCCCAAGTGTCCATCCTTATGCCACATCCAGCTGTCACTGTAGATAGGGTCATTCCAGGTTTCCTAAGAGACCCTGAAATAATTGTAAAGGATTTCCCTGTTTTTTTTTGTTTTGTTTTTGACATTTCTTTTTATAGTGGGTTAGAGCTGATTCTCTCTGCCATGTTTATGCCAGTCTAGACACACTTGATTCCCTTACAGAGACATATCAATACATAGGTTTTATGATTCTTACTAGTCAGATATATTCCTCTGTGGGAAATATGGGGTTTTGATCCCTTTCACTGAGGAAGGTGTAGGTCTTGTCTATTCCATAGTTTGTTTTTGGAACGGTACCTGTGCTTATATCAAACTCTGGTTTTATGCATCACCCCACCTCTCCTTCCCCCTTAAGCAGGCATAAGAGTGTTTTCTAAATGTGAGACCAGGTTCAATTTCCTAACTCAGTTCATGTGTAGCCATGTTTACAGGATCTTCATAAGTGATATCTTATGATAAGTTTCTTTTTCTGTGTGACTTATTTCATTTAGAATCATCGTACCTGAATCCAATCACTTTGCTGTTACTGGTCTTATGACATTGATTTCATGGCTGAAGGATATTCCATCGTACGAAAGTACCACTATATTTGAACTATGTTCATATTTCCTGGGATATTGAAGGTGTATGCAAGTTGAGGTTCTTGTAAGCAGTGGAGCCCTAAATTTGTGGGTTGCTCTGTCTTATTGATTTTCAGTTTTCCAAAGGTATATTCCCTAGACTTGAAGTGCCCATGGCTCTGTAGCTCTGTTGTTTACTTGTTTTTGGGTACACAATGCACCACTCCAGTGAGGCAGTTGGCAAATTACATCCTGCCCATCAGCATAACAAGGCTCCTGTTCTCCAGGGCCTGTCTTGCCTTTCTGGTTTTTATATATTTTGTGGATATCCCTTTTGACCGGTGGGAAGTGATACTTCTTTCTAGTGCAGATTTGCATTGCCCGCTTACTTGCTTAGCCAAAAAGGGCGTATGCATTTTCTCCTGAATATATTCAGGAGAAAACGCATACGCCCTTTTTGGCCAAGTGCATCATTGTCGAAGTTGTGCCCCTCTTCCTGTGCTTTACAGGTGATTCCTACGTACCTCTTGAAATCAGATTCCTGCTAATCTGCCTCACTTTCAAGTTGGCCTCGTTGCCTTCCCTCAGCAGATTTTTGGACGAGAGTTGTCCTTTATTACTCTGCCAGTTTGTGAAGTGCTGTGCCCCTGAGGTCCATTTTTCAACTCGTTTTTTGAGAGCTGTACGCAAGTCCAAAATTTTGGTTCAGGACCTATACTGGGTCCCAGTGGGTGGCTGATACTTTTGTAAATTCTTCTTCCTGCCGGGAAATTAGAGTGACATGTGCCCGTCCAAATGCCTAACAGCTACTCTCTCCTTGGTTCTCCGTCTTCCCTTCCATCCTCTGTCAAATTGGCAACCTGTGCGAACCAGGAGCTTAAAGGGTTATCTCTCCAAGTTTGGAGATTGATAGTAAAGCAGTTGGAAAGTCAAACAGGAACACCATGAGAGGGAATATTCATTGAGTTTTAGAAACCTTTCGTATTCACGGTGTGTCCATTCTCTAGGTTTCCCGTACATGTTACCGATGTGGTAATATTCCCTTCAATCTGGAGAGTTGGGACCAATATAATGGGTGCCATGCATTATTGCTTTAAAGGGTCTGCATTTGCTCACCCAATCTCACCAGTCCTCTCAGTCCCAAGTGTCTAGCCTTATGCCACATTTAGCTGTCATTGTAGATAGGGTATTCCAGGTGTCCTAAGAGACCCTGAAATAATTGTAAAGGATTTCCCTGTTTTTTTTGTTTTCTTTTTGACATTTCTTTTTATAGTGGGTTTGAGTTGATTCTCGCTGCCATTTTTATGCCAGTCTACACACACTTGATTCCCTTACAGAGACATATCAATACATAGGTTTTATGATTCTTACTACTCAGATATATTCCTCTGCCAGAAATATGGGGTTTTGATCCCTTTCACTGAGGAAGGTGTAGGTCTTGTCTGTTCCATAGCTGGTTTTTGGAACGGTACCTGTGCTTATATCAAACTCTGGTTTTATGCATCACCCCACCTCTCCTTCCCCCTTAAGCAGGCATAAGAGTGTTTTCTAAATGTGAGACTCTGTTCTCTTTCCTAACTCAGTTCATGTGTAGCCATGTTTACAGGATCTTCATAAGTGATATCTTTTGATACGTTTCTTTTTCTGTGTGACTTATTTCATTTAGAATCATCGTACCTGAATCCAATCACTTTGCTGTTACTGGTCTTATGACATTGATTTCATCGCTGAAAGATATTCCATCGTACGTAAGTACCACTATATTTGAACTATTTTTATACTTCCTGGGATATTGAAGGTGTACCCTAGTTGAGGTTCTTGTAAGCAGTGGAGCCCTAAATTTGGGGGTGGCTCTGTCTTATTGATTTTCAGTTTTCCAAAGGTATATTCCCTAGTCTTGAAGTGCTCATGGCTCTGTAGCTCTGTTGTTTACTTGTTTTAGGGAACACAATGCACCACTCCAGTTTGGCAGTTGGGAATTTACATCCCGCCCATCAGCATAACAAGGCTCCTGCTCTCCACGGCCTGTTTTGCCTTTGTGGTTTTTACATATTTTGTGGTTGTCCCTTTTGACCGGTGGGAAGTGATACTTCTTTTTAGTGCAGATTTGCATTGCATGCTTGCTTGCTTGTCCAAAAGGGCGTATGCGTTTTCTCCTGAATATGTTCAGGAGAAAACGCATACACCCTTTTTGGCCAAGTGCATCATTGTCCAAGTTGTGCCCCTCTTCCTGTGCTTTACAGGCGATTCCTACGTACCTCTTGAAATCTGATTCCTGCTATTCTGCCTCGCTTTCAAGTCGGCCTCGTTGCCTTCCCTCAGCAGATTTTTGGACGAGAGTTGTCCTTTATTACTCTGCCAGTTTTTGAATTGTTGTGCCCCAGAGTTCCATTTTTCAACTCCTTTTTTGTGAGCTGAACGCACGTCCAAAATTTTGGTTCACGACATACACTGGTTCCCGGTGGGTGGCTGAGACTTTGTTTAATTCTTCTTCCTGCTGGGAAATTAGAGTGACATGTGTCCGTGCAAATGCCTAACAGCTACTCTCTCATTGGTTCTCCCTCTTCCCTTCCATCCTCTGCCAATTTGACAACCTGTGCGAACCAGGAGCTTTAATGGGGTGTCTCTCCAATTTGGGAGATTGATAGTAAAGCAGTTGGAAAGTCAAACAGGAACACCAAGAGAGGGACTATTCGTTGAGTTTTAGAAACCTTTTGTATTCACGGTATGTCCATTCTCTAGGTTCCCGTACATGTTATAGCTGTAGTAATATTCCCTTCAACCTGGAGAGTTTGAACCCATATAATGGGTGCCATGCATTATTGCTTTAAAGGGTCTGCATTTGCTCACCCAATCTCACCAATCCTCTCAGTCCCAAGTGTCCAGCCTTATGCCACATCCAGCTGTCATTGTAGATAGGGTCTTTCCAGGTTTCCTAAGAGACCCTGAAATAACTGTAAATGATTTCCGTGATTTTTTGTTTTGTTTTTGACATTTCTTTTTATAGTGGGTTTGAGCTGATTCTCGCTGCCATGTTTATGCCAGTCTAGACACACTTGATTCCCTTTCGGAGACATATCAATACATAGGTTTTATGATTCTTACTAGTCAGATATATTCCTCTGCGGGAAATATGGGGTTTTGAGTCCCTTTCACTGAGGAAGGTGTAGGTCGTGTCTATTGCATAGTTGGTTTTTGGAACGGTACCTGTGCTTATATCAAACTCTGGTTTTATGCATCACCCCACCTCTCCTTCCCACTTAAGCAGGCATAAGAGTGTTTTCTAAATGTGAGACTCTGTTCTCTTTCCTAACTCAGTTCATGTGTAGCCATGTTTACAGGATCTTCATAAGTGATATCTTATGATAAGTTTCTTTTTCTCTGTGACTTATTTCACTTAGAATCACCGTACCTGAATCCACTCACTTTGCTGTTACTGGTCTTATGATATTGATTTCATGGCTGAAGGATATTCCATCGTACGTAAGTACCAGTATTTTTGAACTATTTTTATATTTCCTGGGATATTGAAGGTGTACCCTAGTTGAGGTTCTTGTAAGCAGTGGAGCCCTAAATTTGGGGGTGGCTCTGTCTTATTGATTTTCAGCTTTCCCGAGGTATATTCCCTAGACTTGAAGTGCCCATGGCTCTGTAGCTCTGTTGTTTACTTGTTTTAGGGAACACAATGCACCATTCCAGTGAGGCAGTTGGCAATTTACATCCCGCCCGTCAGCATAACAAGGCTCCTGTTCTCTAGGGCATGTCTTGCCTTTCTGGTTTTTACATATTTTGTGGATGTCCCTTTTTTTTTTTTTTTTTTTTTTTTTTTTTTTTTTTTTTTTTTGCTGTACGCGGGCCTCTCACTGTTGTGGCCACTCCCGTTGCGGAGCACAGGCTCCGGACGCGCAGGCTCCGGACACGCAGGCTCAGCGGCCATGGCTCACGGGCCCAGCTGCTCCGTGGCATGTGGGATCTTCCCGGACCGGGGCACGAGCCCGCGTCCCCTGCATCGGCAGGCGGACTCTCAACCACTGCGCCACCAGGGAAGCCCTTGTGGATGTCCCTTTTGACCGGTGGGAATTGATACTTCTTTGTAGTGCAGATTTGCATTGCCCGCTTGCTTGCTTGGCCAAAAAGGGCGTATGCGTTTTCTTCTAAATATATTCAGGAGAAAAAAACATACGCCCTTTTTGGCCAAGTGCATCATTGACGAAGTTGTCCCCTCTTCCTGTGTTTTACAGGCGATTCCTCCGTACCTCTTGAAATCTGATTCCTGCTATTCTGCCTCGCTTTCAAGTTGGCCTCGTTGCCTTCCCTCAGCAGATTTTTGGACGATAGTTGTCCTTTATTACTCTTCCAGTTTGTGAATTGCTGTGCCCCTGAGCTCCATTTTTCAACTCGTTTTTTATGAGCTTAACGCAAGTACAAAATTTTGGTTCAAGACCTCTACTGGTTCCCTGTGGTTGGCTAAGACTTTGTTTAATTCTTCTTCCTGCTGGGAAATTAGTGTGACATGTGCCCATCAAAATGCCTAAGAGCTACTCTCTCTTTGGTTCTCCCTCTTCCCTTCCATCCTCTGCCAAAATGGCAACCTGTACGAACCAGTAGCTTAAAGGGTGTGTCTCTCCAAGTTGCGAGATTGATAGTAAAGTAGTTGGAAAGTCAAACAGGAACACCAAGAGAGGGACTATTCGTTGAGTTTTAGAATCCTTTTGTATTCACGGTGTGTCCATTCTCTAGGTTTCCCGTACATGTTATAGCTGTAGTAATATTCCCTTCAACCTGGAGATTTGGGACCCATATAATGGGTGCCAAGCATTATTGCTTTAAAGGGTCTGCATTTGCTCACCAATCTCACCAATCCTCTCAGTCCCAAGTGTCCAGCCTTATGCCACATCCAGCTGTCATTGTAGATAGGGTCATTCCAGGTTTCCTAAGAGACCCTGAAATAATTGTAAAGTATTTCCCTGTTTTTTTTGTTTTGTTTTTGACATTTCTTTTTATAGTGGGTTTGAGCTGATTCTCGCTGCCATGTTTATGCCAGTTTAGACACACTTGATTCCCTACAGAGACATATCAATACATATGTTTTATGATTTTTACTAGTCAGATATATTCCTCTGCTGGAAATATGGGGTTTTGAGTCCCTTTCACTGAGGTAGGTGTAGGTCTTGTATATTGCATTGTTGGTTTTTGGAACGATACCTGTGCTTATATCAAACTCTGGTTTTATGCATAACCCCACCTCTCCTTCCCCCTTCAGCAGGCATAAGAGTGTTTTCTAAAGGTGAGGCTCTTTTCTCTTTCCTCAGTCAGTTCAAGTGTAGCCATGTTTACAGGATCTTCATAAGTGATATCTTATGATAAGTTTCTTTTTCTGTGGGACTTATTTCACTTAGAATCATCGTAGCTGAATCCACTCATTTGCTGCTACTGGTCTTATGACATAGATTTCATGGCTGAGGCATATTCCATCGTATGTAAGTACCACAATTTTTGAACTATTTTTATATTTCCTGGGATATTTAAGGTGTACCCAAGTTGAGGTTCTTGTAAGCAGTGCAGCCCTAATTTTTGAGGTGGCTCTGTCTTATTGATTTTCAGTTTTCCCAAGGTATATTCCCTAGACTGGAAGCACCCTTGTCTCTGTAGCTCTGTAGTTTACTTGTTTTAGGGAACACAATGCACTCCTCCAGAGAGGCAGTTGGCAATTTACATCCCGCCCATCAGCATAACAATGCTCCCTGTTCAACAGGGTCTGTTTTGCCTTTCTGGTTTTTACCCATTTTGTGGATGTCCCTTTTGACTGGTGGGAAGGGATACTTCTTTGTAGTGCAGATTTTCATTGCCCTCTTGCTTCCTTGGCCAAAAAGGGCGTATGTGTTTTCTCCTGAATATATTCAGGAGAAAACGCATACGCAAATTTTGGCCAAGTGCATCATTGTCGAAGTTGTGCCCCTCTTCCTGTGCTTTAAAGGTGATTCCAGTGTACCATTTGAAATCTGTTTCCTGCTATTCTGCCTCGCTTTCAAGTCTGCCTCGTTGCCTTCCCTCAACAGATTTTTGTACGAAAGTTGTCCTTTATTAATCTGACAGTTTGTGAATTGCTGTGCCCCTGAGCTCCATTTTCAATTCACGTTTTTGTGAGCCGACCGCAAATCCACAATTTTGCTTCAGGACCTATACTTGTTCTGGGGGGGCAGAATGAGACTTTGGTTAATTCCTCTTCGTGACGGGAAATTAGTGTGACATGTGGCTGTCCAAATGCCTACTGCTACTCTCTCATTGGTTCTCTCTCTTCCCTTATATCTTCTGCACAATTTGCCCATTGTGTGAATCATGAGGTTTTAGGGGCTGACTCTCCAAGTTGGGAGATTTATAGTAAAGCAGTTGGAATGTCAAACTGGAGCACAGGAGAGAAAAAAGTAGTAGAGCTTTAGAAACCTTTCACCATCAGAGTGTTTCCATTCTCTACGTGCCCATACATGTTATAACTGTAGTGATATTCCTTTCTACCTGGAGAGTTGGGAACCATGGAATGGGTGACAGGCATTATTTCTTTAAAGGGTCTGCATTTTTTCACCCAATCTCACCAGTCCTCTCAGCCCCAAGTGACCAGCCTTATGCCACATCCAGCTGTCATTGTAGATAGTGTCATTCCAGATTTCATCAGAACCCCTGAAGGAATTGTGTGAGAATTTTACTGTTTTTATGTTTTGTTTTAAAATTCATATTTATAGTGGGTTTGAGCTGATTCTCACTGCCATGTTTATGTCGTTCTAGACACACTTGTTTCCCTTATGGAGACATATCAATACATAGGTTTTAAAATTCTTACTAGTCAGATATATTTCTCTCCGGGGAATAGGGATGTTGAGTTCCATTCACTGAGGAAGTAGTAGGGCTTGTCTCTTTTCTTTTTGGATTATGGAACGGTTTCTGTGCTAATATCAAACTTTTGTTTTGTGCATCTCCCCACCTCTCTTTCCCACTAAGTAAGCATAAGAGTGTTTTCTAAATCTGAGAATCTGTTCTCTTCCCTAATTCAGTTCATATGTAGCCATGTTTACATTCCCTTCATAAGTGATATATTTTGTCAGAATGCACCATGGCCCTTGTCATAATAATGCTCCATGTTCCCTGTCATCACAATGCTCCATGCCCTGGTTATCACAGTGCTCCACGTCCCTTGTCATCACAATTATCCACGTCCTTGTCATCACAATGCTACATGACACTTCTCATCAAAATATTACATACTCTTGTCATCACAATTCTCCATGCACTTGTCATTGCAATGCTCCATGCACTTGTCATCACAATGCTCCATGCCCTTGTCATCACAGTGCTTCATGCTCTTGTCATCACAATGCTCCCTGACCCCTCTCATCACAATGCTCCCTGACACCTGTCATCACAATGCTTAATGCCACTTGTCTTTACAGTGCTCCATGATGCTCGACATCACAATTACCCAAAGTCTTCTCATCACAGTGCTCCACGTTTTGCCATCACCATGCTCCATGCCTTGTCATCTCAAAGCTCAATGTCCCTTGTCCTCACAATTGTCCACGTCCGTGTCACTACAATGCTCCATGGCACTTCACATCACAATGTCATATGCTCTTCTCATCACAATACTCCATTCACTTGTCATCGCGATGCTCCATGACCCCTGTTATAGGAAGCTCCATGCGTTTGTCATCACAATGTTTCACGACCTGGACATTAAAATTATCAATGGCCCTTGATATCACAATGCTCCATGCCCTTGTCATCACAATGCTCCTTTACTTTGTCACAACAATCCTCCATGACACTTGGCAACACAATGCTCAATTATATTGTCATCAAACTGGAACATGACATATTTCATCACAATGCTCCCTGACAACTTTCTTCACAATAATCTATGACTTTGTCATCACAGTACCCCATGCCCTTGTCGTCACAGTGTGCCATGCCCACTCTTATCACAGTAATCCATGAAACTTGTCAGAACAATGCTCCATGCCAATTTTCATCACAATGCCCAATGAACGCTGTCATCACAATGCACCATGCCCATCATCATAATGCTTCATGCTATTGTCATCACAATGAAATCAAAATGCTCCATGACCTCTGTCATCACAATGCTCCACACCCTTGTGATCATAAAGTTCAATAACACTTGTCATCACAATGCCCCATGACGCTGGTCATCACTATTATCCACGGTCTTCTCATCACAATGCACCATGATTTTTGTCATCAAATGCTCATTACACTTGTCGGCACAATGCTCCCTGACTATTGCCATCAGTATGCACCTTGAACTCTTTCATGACAAAGCTCCATGCCTTTTTCATCACAATGATTCATGCCCTTTTCATCACAATGCTCCAAGAACCTTGTGATCACAATGCTCCCTGACTTTTGCCATCAGTATGCACCTTGAACTCTTTCATGACAAAGCTCCATGCCTTTTTCATCACAATGATCCATGCCCTTTTCATCACAATGCTCCAAGAACCCTGTGATCACAATGCTCCTTGCACTTGTCATCACAAATCTCCATGACGCATGTCATCAGAATGCTCCATGGCCTTCTCATCATAATGCTCCATGCCCTTGTCATCACAGAGCTCCAAGACACCTGTAATCACAATGTTCCCTGCTCCTTTTCATCCGAAAGCTCCATGAGACTAGTCATCACAAGGTTCCATGGTCTTCACATCACAGTGCTCCAGGACGTTGTCATCACAGTGCTCCATTCCCTTGTCATCACAATACTCCATGACCCCTGTCATCAAAATACTCCATGAACATTTTCACCCCAGTGGTCCATGACCCTTCTCATTACAATGATGCATGCCCATGTCATCCCAATGCTCCATGACACCTGTATTCACAATGCTCTGTGACACTTGTCATCACATTGTTCCATGATACCTGTCATCAAAATACTCAATGCGTTTGTCAGCAAAATGCTACATGACCTTATCATTACAATGCTCTATGCGCTTGTCATCACCTTACTCCATTACCATTGCCATCACAATCCTCCATGAAACTTGGGATCACATTGCTTCATGCCCTTGTCATAAAAATGCTCCATGCTCCTTGAAATCAAAATGAGCCAAGACCTCTGTCATCACAATGCTCCAATCCCTTGTGATCACAATGTTCCATAACACTTGTCATCACAATGCTCCATGATGTGTGTCATTACAATACTCCATGCCCTTTTCATCACAATGCTCCATGACATTTGTCATCACAATACTCCATTACATTTGGCATCACAATACTACCTAGCATTGTCATCACAATGGACCATAACATGTCATCACAATGCTCCCTGACACCTGTCTTCACAATACTCCATGACCTTCTATTCACAATGATCAATGGCCTTGTCATCACAATGCACCATGTCCACTGGCATCACAATAATCTATGAAAGTTGTCAGACCAATGCTCCAAACCCCTGTCATCACAGTACTCCATGCCCTTTTCATCAAAATGCTCCATGACTTGTCATCACAAAGCTCCATGACCCATGACCCATGTATCACAGTGTTCCGTGCCGTCGTCATCACAATGATCCATGCCCACACTCATCACGATAATCCATGAAATATTTCAGACCAATGCTCCATGCCCTTCTCATCAAAATGCTCCATTACCCCTGTCATAACAATGCTCCATGACCCTTTTCATCACAATGTTACACGGCCTTGTCATCACAAGGCTCCATGACACTTGTCATCACAATGCTCAAGAACACTGTATTCACAATGCTCCATGCCCTCGTCATCACAAAGCTGCAGGACACATGTCATCAGAATGCTCCATGGCCTTCTCATCACCATGATCCATGCCCTTGTCATCACAATGCTCCAAGACCCCTGTAATCACAACGCCCCATGCCCATATTCAACAGAATGCCCCAAGAGATTTCTCATCAGAAGTCTCCATGGTCTTCTCATCACAATGCTCCAGGAACTTGTCATCACCATGCTCCATTCCCTTGTCATCACAGTGCTCCATGACCACTGTCATCACAATATTCCATGAATATATTCAGCCAAGTGCTCCATGACATAATCATCACAATGCTCCGAGACCAATATCATCCTTATTCTCCATGACCACTGTCATCACATCACTCAATGACACCTGACAACACAATGATCCGGGACCCTTGTAATTACAATGCTCCATTCGCTAGTCATCACAATGCTCCATGACCACTGTCATCACAATACTCCATGAATATTTTCAGCCCAATGCCTCATGACCCCTGCCATCACAATGTTCAACGGCCTTGTCATCACAAAGCTCCATGAAACTTGTCATCACAATGCTCAAGACACCTGTAATCACAATGCTACATGCCTTTGTCATCCCATTGCTCCATGACACCTATATTCACAATGATCCATGACGCTTGTCATCACAGTGCTCCATGACAACTGTCATCACAATTCACCATGCCCATCATCATAATGCTTCATGCTATTGTCATCACAATGAAATCAAAATGCTCCATGACCTCTGTCATAACAATGCTCCAAACCCTTGTGATCACAGTATTCCATAACACTTGTTGTCTGTATGCTCATTCAAAACTGTCATGACAAGGCTCCATGCCTTTTTCATCACAATGATCCATGCTCTTTTCATCACAATGCCCCAAGTCCCCTGTAATCACAATGCTCCATGCCCTTGTCATCACCAAGCTCAAGGACACATGTCATTAGAATGCTCCTTGGCCTTCTCCTCACAATGCTCCATGCCCATGTCATCACAATGTTCCATGACCCCTGTAATCACAAAGGTCCTTGTCCCTTTTCATCAGTATGCTCCTTGAGATTTGTTATCACAAGGATCCATGGTTTTCTCATCACAATGTTCCAGGACCTTGTCATCACAATGCTTCATGACATTGTTATGAAAATTCTCAATGGCCCTTGTCAACATAATGCTCCAAGCCCTAGTCATCACAATGGTCCATTATATTTGTCATCACAATCCTCCATTACATTTGGCATCACAATGCTCCCTGCTATTGTCATCGCATTGGACCATGACATATGTCATCACAATGCTCCCTGACAACTTTCTTCAAAATACTCCAAGAAATTCTCATCACAATGCTCCATGCCCCTGTCATCACCATGCTCCATGCCCTTGTCATCACAATGCACCATGTCCACTGTCATTACAATAATCTATGAAACTCGTCAGACCAATGCTCCATGCCCCTGACCTCACAATGCTCCATGTCCTTGTCATCACAATGCTCCATGACCCCTGTCATCACAATGCTCCGTGACTCCAGGCATCACAGTGCTTCATAACATTTGTCATCACAGTGATCCATGCCCACGTCATCACAAGGCTATATGACCTTTGTAAGAACAATGCTCCATGAACGTTTCATCAAAATGCTCCGTGACCATTTTCATCACAGTGCTCCAAGCCTTTGTCAGAAAAATGCTCCATGACCCTTGTCATAACAATGTGCCAAGCACTTTCATCATAACGATCCAGAAATTTTTCATCACAATGCTCCATATACCTTGTAATCACAATGCTCCATGCCCTTCTCATCACATTGCTCCATTACCCCTGTGATAACAATGTTCCATGACACCTGCCATCACAATGTTCCACGTCCTTGTCATCACAAGGCTCCATGACACTTGTCATCACAATGCTCCAAGACCCCTGTAATCACAATGCTCCATGCCCTTGTCATCACAAAGCTCCATGACACATGTCATCAGAAAGTTCCATGACCTTCTCATAAAAATGCTCCATGCCCTTGTCATCACAATGCTCCAAGACCACAGTAATCACAATGCTCCCTGCCCCTTTTCATCTCAATGCTACATGATACCGGTCATCACAATTAATCGTGCCCATAATCATAATGCTTCAGGCTATTGTCATCACAATGAAATCAAAATGCTCCATGACCTCTGTCATAACAATGCCCCATGACCCCTGTCATCACAAAGTTCCATAACACTTGTCATCACAACGCACCATGATGCCTGTCATCACAATACTCCATTCCCTTTTCATCACAATGCTCCATGATCTTTGTCATCACAATTCTAAATACAGTTTTCATCACAATGCTCCCTGACACTTGTCTTCAGAATGCCCCTTGAAGCCTGTCACAAAAAGGCTCCATGCCTTTTTCATCACAATGCACGATGCCATTTTCATCACAATGCTCCATGCCATTGTCATCAAAATACTCCACAAGCTTGTCATCAGAATGCTCCATAACCCTTGTCATCACAATTCTCCATGCACTTGTCAGCACAATGCTCCCTGACCCTTGTCATCACAATACTCCAAGCCATTGTCATCACAATGCTCCATTACCTTTGTCATCAGAATCCTCCATGACATTTGGCATCACAATGCTCCATGCCTTTCTCATCACAATGCTCCCTTACACCTGTCTTCAAAATACTGCATGACCTGGTCATCACAATGCTCCATGCCCTTGCCATCACAATGCGCCCTTCCAACTGTCATCACAATAATCCATGAAACTTATTAGACCAATGCTCCATGACCCTTGTCATCACAATTCTCCATGACACCTGTATTCACAATGATCCGTGACGCTTGTCATCACAGTGCTCCATGACACCTGTCATCACAATGCTCCATGTCTTTGTCAGCAAAATGCTACATGACCTTGTCATTACAATGCTCTATGCCCTTGTCATCACAATACTCCATTACCATTGTCATCACAATCCTCCATGAACCGGGGGATCACATTGCTTCATGCCCTTTTCATCACAATATTCCATGCTCCTTCAAATTAAAATGATCCATGAACTCTGTCATCACAGTGCTCCAAACCCTTGTGATCACAACGTTCCATAACTCTTGTCATCAAATCGCTCCATGATTCCTATCATCACAATACTCCAGGCACTTTTCATCACAATGCTCCATGATCATTGTCATCTTAATTCTCAATACACTTGTCATAACGATGCTCCCTGACACTTGTCTTCATAATGCTCCATGAACCCTGGAACGAAAAGTCTCCATGCCTTTTTCATCACAATGCCCCATGCCATTTTCATCACAATGCTCCATGCCAACGTCATCAAAGTTCTCCACAAGCTTGTCATCAGAATGCTCCATTACCCTTGTCATCACTGTTCTCCATGCATTTGTCAGCACAAAGCTCCCTGACCTTTGTCATCACAATGCCCCAAGCCATTGTCATCAAAATGCTCCATTACCTTTGTCATCAGAATCCTCGATGACACTTGATACCACTATGCTCCATGCCATTGTCATCACAATGGGCCATTACATATGTCATCACAATGCTCCCTGACCCTTGTCTTCATAATACAGCATGACCTTGTCATCACAATGCTCCATGACACCTGCCATCACAATGTTCCACGGCCTTGTCTTCACAAGACTCCATGACACTTGTAATCACAATGCTTGAAGACCACATTATTCACAATGCTCCATGCACTTGTCATCACAAAGCTCCATGACACATGTCATCAGAATGTTCCATGGCCTTCTCATCAAAATGCTCCATGCCCTTGTCATCACCGTGCTCCAACACCCCTGTAATGACAATGCTCCATGCACCTTTTCATCAGTATGCTCCATGAGATTTGTCATCACAAGGCTCCATGGGTTTCTCATCACAATGCTCCAGGATTTTGTCATCACAATGCTTTACGACCTTGTCATGAAAATTCTCAATGGCCCTTGTCATCATAATGCTCCAAGCCTTAGTCATCACAATGCTCCATTATATTTGTCATCACAATCCTCCATTACATTTGGCATCACCGTGCTCCCTGACATTGTCATCGCAATGGACCATGACATATGTCAACACAATGCTCCCTGACACCTGTCTTCACAATACTCCATGACCTTATCGTCACAATGATCCATGCCCTTGTCATCACAATGCACCATGCCAACTGTCCTCACTATAATCTATTAAACATGACATAACAATGTTCCATGACCCTGACATCACAATGCTCCATGCACTTGTCATCACAATGCTCCATGACCCCTGTCATCAAAATGCTCCGTGACTCCAGGCATCACAATGGTTCATAACAGTTGTCATCACAATGGTCCATGCCCACGTCATCACAAGGCTCTGTGACCTTTGTAACCATAGTACTCCATGAAATTTCCATCACAATGCTCCGTGACACTTGTCATCACAATGCTCCTTGCTTTTGTCAGAAAAATGCTCCATAAACCTTGTAATCACAATGTTCCATGCCCTTCTCATCATAATGCTCCATTACCCCTGTCATAACAATGCTCCATGACCCCTACCTTCACAATGTTCCACAGTCTTTTCATCACAAGCCTCCATGACACTTGTCATCACTATGCTCCAAGACCACTGTACTCACAATGCTCGCTGACCTTGTCATCACAAGGCTCCATGACACATGTCATCAGAATGTTCCATGGCTTTCTCATCAAAATGTTCCATGCCCTTGTCATCACAATGCTCCAAGACCCCTGTAATCACATTGCTCCATGCCCCTCTTCATCTCAATGCTCCATGAACCCTGTCATCAAAATGAATCATGCTCATGATCATAATGCTTCAGGCTATTGTCAGCACAATGAAATCAAAATTCTCCACGACCTCTCTCATCACAATGCTCCATGACCCCTATCATCACAATACTCCATGAACATTTTCAGTCCAATGCTCCATGACCTTGTCATCACAATGATCCATGATCTTGTCATCCCAATGCTCCATGACCCCTGTATTCACAATGCTTCGTGACGCTTGTCATCACAGTGCTCCATGACATCTGTCATCACAATGCTCCATGGCTTTGTCAGCAAAATTCTACATGAACTTGTCATTACAATGCTCTATGCCTTTGTAATCACAATACTCCATTACAGTTGTCATCAGAATCCTCCATGAACCGTAGGATCACATTGCTTCATGCCCTTGTCATCGCACAGTTCCATGCTCCTTGAAATCAAAATGATCCATGACATCTGTCATCACAATGCTCCAAACCCTTCTGATCACAAAGTTCCTTAACTCTTGTCATCAAATCGCTCCATGATGCCTATCATCACAATACTCCATGCCCTTTTCATCACAATGCTCCATGACCATTGTCATCACAATTCTCAATACACTTGTTATCACAATGCTCCCTGATACTTGTCATCAGAGTGCTCCTTGAACACTGTCACGAAAAGGCTCCATGCCTTTTTCATCACAAGGCCCCATGCCATTTTCATCACAATGCTCCATGCCATTGTCATCAAAATACTCAACAAGCTTGTCATCAGAATGCTCCATGACCCTTGTCATCACAATTCTCCATGCACTTGTCAGCACAATGCTCCCTGACCCTTGTCATCACAATGCTCCAAGCCATTGTCATCAGAATGCTCCATTACCTTTGTCATCAGAATCGTCCATGACACTTGGCATCACAATGCTCCATGCCATTGTCATCACAATGGGCCATTACATAAGTCATGACAATGCTCCCTGACACCTCTCTTCACAATACTGCATGACCTGGTCATCACAATGCTCCATGCCCTTGTCATCACAATGCGCCATTCCAACTCTCATCACAATAATCCATGAAACTTATTAGACCAATGCTCCATGTCCTTGTCATCACAATGCTCCATGCCCTTGTTATCACAATGCTCCATGACCCATGTCATCACAATGCTCTGTGACTCCAGTAATCACAATGCTTCATGACCTTTGTCATCACAATATGCCATGCCCTCATCATCAACAGTCTCTGTGACATTTTTAACCACAATGCTCCATGAACTTTTCATCTCAATTCTCTTTGACCCTTGTCATCACAATGCTCTATGTCTTTCTCAGCACAATGCTCCATGACCCTTGTCATCACAATGCACCATGCACTTGTCATCACAGTGCTCCAAAATCTTTTCATCACAATGCTCCATAAACATGTCATCACAATGCTCCCTGCTCTTCTTATCAAAATGCTCTCTCACAACTGATATCACAATGTTACATCACTATTCGTCAAAATACTTCCTCACCCCTGTCATCACATTGTTCCATGACTCCTGTCATCACAATGCTACATGCATTATCATCACAATATTCGATGACCACTGACATCACAATGTTCCCCAACCCCGTCATCAAAATGTTCCATGACACTTTTCATCAAATTGCTCCATGACCCTGTCATCAAAATGCTTTCTTCCCTTCTCATCCCAGTGCACAACGCCCTTGCCATCAAAATGCTCGATGACCTTTGCCATCACAAAGATCTATTACGCTTGGCATCACAAAGCTCCATACCATTGTCATGACAAAGCTCCATGACACATGTCATCAGAATGCTCCATGGCCTTCTCATCACAATGCTCCATGCCCTTGCATCACAATGCACCATTACCCCTGTCATAACAATGCTCCATGACCACGGCCATCACGATGTTCCATGGCCTTATCATCAGAAGGCTCCATGACCCTTCTCATCACAATGCTCCAAGACCCCTGTAATCAAAATGCTCCATGCCCCTTTTCATCTCAAAGATCCATGAAACCTGTCATCACAATACACCATGCCCATCATCATAATGCTTCATGCTATTGTCATCACAATGAAATCAAAATGCTCCATGACCTCTGTCAAAAAAATGCTCAAAACCGTTGTGATCACAATATTCCATAACACTTTTCATCACAATGCCCCATGACGCTCGTCATCACAATTATCCTTGGTCTTCTCATCACAATGTTCCATGACATTTGTCATCACAATGCTCAGTACACTTGTCATCAAAATGCTCCTTGACACTTGTTGTCTGTATGCTCCTTGAAACCTGTCATGACAAGGCTCCATGCCGTTTTCATCACAATGATCCATGCCCTTTTCATCATAATGCTCCAAGAACCCTGTAATCACAATGCTCCATGCCCTTGTCATCACACAGCTCAATGACGCATGTCATTAGAATGCTCGTTGGCCTTCTCCTCACAATGCTCCATGCCCATGTCTTCACAATGATCCAAGACCCCTGTAATCACAATGGTCCATGTTCCTTTTCATCAGTATGATCCATGAGATTTGTCATCACAAGGCTCCATGGTTTTCTCATCACAATGCTCCAGGACCTTGTCATCACAATGCTTCATGACCTGTCATAAAAATTCTCAATGGCCCTTTTCATCATAATGCTCCAAGCCCTAGTCATCACAATGCTTCATTATATTTGTCATCACAATCCTACATTACATTTGGCATCACAATGCTCCCTGCCATTGTCATCGCAATGGACCATGACATATGTCATCACAATGCTCCCTGACACCTTTCTTCAAAATACTCCATGAACTTTTCATCACAATGCTCCATGCCCTTGTCATGAAAATGCTCCATGACCCGTGTCATCACATTGCTCCATGACTCCAGTCATCCCAATGCTTCATAACCTTTGTCATCACAATGGTCCATACCCGCATCATCAAAAGGATCTGTGACCGTTGTAACCACAATTATACATGAACTTTTCATCACAATGCTCCGTGACCCTTGTCATCACAATGCTCCATGCCTTTGTCAGAAAAATGCTCCATGACCCTTGTCATCACAATGTGCCACACACTTTTAATAACAACAGTCCACAAATTTGTCATCACAATGCCCCATAATCATTGAAATCACAATGCTCCTTTCCCTTCTCATCACAGTGCTCCATTACACCATCATAACAATGATCCATGACTCCTGCCATCACAATGTTCCATGGCATTGTCATCACAAGGCTCCAAGACACTTGTCATCACAAGGCTCCAAGACACCTGTAATCACAATGCTCCATGCCCTTGTCATCACAAAGCTCCATGACACATTATATCAGAATATTCCATGTCCTTCTCATCAAAATGCTCCATGCCTTGTCATCACAGTGCTCCAAGACCCCTGTAATCACAAAGCTCCGTGACTCCAGTCATCACAATGCTTCATAACATTTGTCATCACAATGGTCCATGCCCGCATGATCACAAGGATCTGTGACCTTTGTAACCACAATGCTCTATGAACATTTCATCACAATGCACCAGGACCTTGTCATCACAATGCTTCACTTTGCCATGAAAATTCTCAATGGCCCTTGTCAACATAATGCTCCAATCCCTAGTCATCACAATGCTCCATTATATTTGTCATCACAATCCTCCATTACATTTGGCATCACAATGCTCCATGCCCTTGTCATCACAAAGCGCCATGACACGTCATCAGAATGTTCCATGACCTTCTCAACAAAATGCTCCATGCCCTTGTCATCACAATGCTCCAAGACCCCTGTAATCACAATGCTCCATGCACTTGTTATCACAAAGCTCCATGACACATGTCATCAGAATGTTCCCTGGCCTTCTCATCAAAATGCTCCATGCCCTTGTCATCACAATGCTCCCAGACCCTTGTAATCACAGTGCTCCATGCCCTTTTCATCTCAATGCTCCATGAACCCTGGCATCACAATGCATCATGCCCATCATCATAATGCTTCCATCTATTGTCAGTGCAATGAAATCAAAATTCTCCATGACCTCTCTCATCACAATTCTCCATGACACCTGTCATCACAATACTCCATGAATATTTTCAGCCCAATGCTCCATGATCCTTGTCATCACAATTCTCCATGACCCCTGTATTCACAATGATCCGTGACGCTTGTCATCACAGTGCTCCATGACACCTGTCATCACAATGCTCCATGTCTTTGTCAGCAAAATGCTACATGACCTTGTCATTACAATGGTCTATGCCCTTGTCATCACAATACTCCATTACCATTGTCATCACAATCCTCCATGAACCGGGGGATCACATTGCTTCATGCCCTTTTCATCACAATATTCCATGCTCCTTGAAATTAAAATGATCCATGAACACTGTCATCACAGTGTTCCAAACCCTTGTGATCACAACGTTCCATAACTCTTGTCATCAAATCGCTCCATGATTCCTATCATCACAATAATCCATGCACTTTTCATCACAATGCTCCATGATCATTGTCATCTTAATTCTCAATACACTTGTCATAACGATGCTCCCTGACACTTGTCTTCAGAATGCTCCTTGAACCCTGGCACGAAAAGGCTCCATGTCTTTTTCATCACAATGCCCCATGCCATTTTCATCACAATGCTCCATGCCAACGTCATCAAAGTTCTCCACAAGCTTGTCATCAGAATGCTCCATTACCCTTGTCATCACTGTTCTCCATGCATTTGTCAGCACAAAGCTCCCTGACATTTGTCATCACAATGCCCCAAGCCATGGTCATCAAAATGCTCCATTACCTTTGTCATCAGAATCCTCCATGACACTTGATACCACTATGCTCCATGCCATTGTCATCACAATGGGCCATTACATATGTCATCACAATGCTCCCTGACAACTCTCTTCACAATACAGCATGACCTTGTCATCACAATGCTCCATGACAGCTGCCATCACAATGTTCCACGGCCTTGTCATCACAAGACTCCATGACACTTGTAATCACAATGCTTGAAGACCACATTATTCACAATGCTCCATGCACTTGTCATCACAAAGCTCCATGACACATGTCATCAGAATGTTCCATGGCCTTCTCATCAAAATGCTCCATGCCCTTGTCATCACCGTGCTCCAACACCCCTGTAATGACAATGCTCCATGCACCTTTTCATCAGTATGCTCCATGAGATTTGTCATCACAAGGCTCCATGGGTTTCTCATCACAATGCTCCAGGATTTTGTCATCACAATGCTTTACGACCTTGTCATGAAAATTCTCAATGGCCCTTGTCATCATAATGCTCCAAGCCTTAGTCATCACAATGCTCCATTATATTTGTCATCACAATCCTCCATTACATTTGGCATCACCGTGCTCCCTGACATTGTCATCGCAATGGACCATGACATATGTCAACACAATGCTCCCTGACACCAGTCTTCACAATACTCCATGACCTTATCATCACAATGATCCATGCCCTTGTCATCACAATGCACCATGACAACTGTCCTCACTATAATCTATGAAACATGACATACCAATGTTCCATGCCCCTGACATCACAATGCTCCATGCACTTGTCATCACAATGCTCCATGACCCCTGTCATTAAAATGCTCCGTGACTCCAGGCATCACAATGGTTCATAACAGTTGTCATCACAATGGTCCATGCCCGCGTCATCACAAGGCTCTGTGACCTTTGTAACCATAGAGCTCCATGAAATTTCCATCACAATGCTCCGTGACCCATGTCATCACAATGCTCCTTGCCTTTGTCAGAAAAATGCTCCATAAACCTTGTAATCAAAATGTTCCATGCCCTTCTCATTATAATGCTCCATTACCCCTGTCATAACAATGCTCCATGACCCCTACCTTCACAATGTTCCACAGTCTTTTCATCACAAGCCTCCATGACACTTGTCATCACTATGCTCCAAGACCACTGTAATCACAATGCTCGCTGACCTTGTCATCACAAGGCTCCATGACACATGTCATCAGAATGTTCCATGGCTTTCTCATCAAAATGTTTCATGCCCTTGTCATCACAATGCTCCAAGACCCCTGTAATCACATTGCTCCATGCCCCTCTTCATCTCAATGCTCCATGAACCCTGTCATCAAAATGAATCATGCTCATGATCATAATGCTTCAGGCTATTGTCAGCACAATGAAATCAAAATTCTCCACGACCTCTCTCATCACAATGCTCCATGACCCCTATCATCACAATACTCCATGAACATTTTCAGTCCAATGCTCCATGACCTTGTCATCACAATGATCCATGATCTTGTCATCCCAATGCTCCATGACCCCTGTATTCACAATGCTTCACGACGCTTGTCATCACAGTGCTCCATGACATCTGTCATCACAATGCTCCATGGCTTTGTCAGCAAAATTCTACATGAACTTGTCATTATAATGCTCTATGACTTTGTCATCACAATACTCCATTACAATTGTCATCAGAATCCTCCATGAACCGTGGGATCACATTGCTTCATGCCCTTGTCATCACACAGTTCCATGCTCCTTGAAATCAAAATGATCCATGACATCTGTCATCACAATGCTCCAAACCCTTCTGATCACAAAGTTCCTTAACTCTTGTCATCAAATCGCTCCATGATGCCTATCATCACAATACTCCATGCCCTTTTCATCACAATGCTCCATGACCTTTGTCATCACAATTCTCAATACACTTGTTATCACAATGCTCCCTGATACTTGTCGTCAGAGTGCTCCTTGAACACTGTCACGAAAAGGCTCCATGCCTTTTTCATCACAAGGCCCCATGCCATTTTCATCACAATGCTCCATGCCATTGTCATCAAAATACTCCACAAGCTTGTCATCAGAATGCTCCATGACCCTTGTCATCACAATTCTCCATGCACTTGTCAGCACAATGCTCCCTGACCCTTGTCATCACAATGCTCCAAGCCATTGTCATCAGAATGCTCCATTACCTTTGTCATCAGAATCGTCCATGACACTTGGCATCACAATGCTCCATGCCATTGTCATCACAATGGGCCATTACATATGTCATGACAATGCTCCCTGACACCTCTCTTCACAATACTGCATGACCTGGTCATCACAATGCTCCATGCCCTTGTCATCACAATGTGCCATTCCAACTCTCATCACAATAATCCATGAAACTTATTAGACCAATGCTCCATGTCCTTGTCATCACAATGCTCCATGCCCTTGTTATCACAATGCACCATGACCCCTGTCATCACAATGCTCTGTGACTCCAGTAATCACAATGCTTCATGACCTGTATCATCACAATATTCCATGCCCTCATCATCAACAGTCCCTGTGACATTTTTAACCACAATGCTCCATGAACTTTTCATCTCAATTCTCTTTGACTCTTGTCATCACAATGCTCTATGTCTTTCTCAGCACAATGCTCCATGACCCTTGTCATCACAATGCACCATGCACTTGTCATCACAGTGCTCCAAAATCTTTTCATCACAATGCTCCATAAAACATGTCATCACAATGCTCCCTGCTCTTCTTATCAAAATGCTCTCTCACAACTGCTATCACAATGTTACATCACTATTCGTCAAAATACTTCCTCACCCCTGTCATCACATTGTTCCATGACTCCTGTCATCACAATGCTACATGCATTATCATCACAATATTCGATGACCACTGACATCACAATGTTCCCCAACCCCGTCATCAAAATGTTCCATGACACTTTTCATCAAATTGCTCCATGACCCTGTCATCAAAATGCTTTCTTCCCTTCTCATCCCAGTGCACAACGCCCTTGCCATCAAAATGCTCGATGACCTTTGCCATCACAAAGATCTATTACGCTTGGCATCACAAAGCTCCATACCATTGTCATGACAAAGCTCCATGACACATGTCATCAGAATGCTCCATGGCCTTCTCATCACAATGCTCCTTGCCTTTGTCAGAAAAATGCTCCATAAACCTTGTAATCAAAATGTTCCATGCCCTTCTCATTATAATGCTCCATTACCCCTGTCATAACAATGCTCCATGACCCCTACCTTCACAATGTTCCACAGTCTTTTCATCACAAGCCTCCATGACACTTGTCATCACTATGCTCCAAGACCACTGTAATCACAATGCTCGCTGACCTTGTCATCACAAGGCTCCATGACACATGTCATCAGAATGTTCCATGGCTTTCTCATCAAAATGTTCCATGCCCTTGTCATCACAATGCTCCAAGACCCCTGTAATCACATTGCTCCATGCCCCTCTTCATCTCAATGCTCCATGAACCCTGTCATCAAAATGAATCATGCTCATGATCATAATGCTTCAGGCTATTGTCAGCACAATGAAATCAAAATTCTCCACGACCTCTCTCATCACAATGCTCCATGACCCCTATCATCACAATACTCCATGAACATTTTCAGTCCAATGCTCCATGACCTTGTCATCACAATGATCCATGATCTTGTCATCCCAATGCTCCATGACCCCTGTATTCACAATGCTTCACGACGCTTGTCATCACAGTGCTCCATGACATCTGTCATCACAATGCTCCATGGCTTTGTCAGCAAAATTCTACATGAACTTGTCATTACAATGCTCTATGACTTTGTCATCACAATACTCCATTACCATTGTCATCACAATCCTCCATGAACCGTGGGATCACATTGCTTCATGCCCTTTTCATCACAATATTCCATGCTCCTTGAAATTAAAATGATCCATGAACACTGTCATCACAGTGCTCCAAACCCTTGTGATCACAACGTTCCATAACTCTTGTCATCAAATCGCTCCATGATTCCTATCATCACAATAATCCATGCACTTTTCATCACAATGCTCCATGATCATTGTCATCTTAATTCTCAATACACTTGTCATAACGATGCTCCCTGACACTTGTCTTCAGAATGCTCCTTGAACCCTGGCACGAAAAGGCTCCATGTCTTTTTCATCACAATGCCCCATGCCATTTTCATCACAATGCTCCATGCCAACGTCATCAAAGTTCTCCACAAGCTTGTCATCAGAATGCTCCATTACCCTTGTCATCACTGTTCTCCATGCATTTGTCAGCACAAAGCTCCCTGACATTTGTCATCACAATGCCCCAAGCCATGGTCATCAAAATGCTCCATTACCTTTGTCATCAGAATCCTCCATGACACTTGATACCACTATGCTCCATGCCATTGTCATCACAATGGGCCATTACATATGTCATCACAATGCTCCCTGACAACTCTCTTCACAATACAGCATGACCTTGTCATCACAATGCTCCATGACAGCTGCCATCACAATGTTCCACGGCCTTGTCATCACAAGACTCCATGACACTTGTAATCACAATGCTTGAAGACCACATTATTCACAATGCTCCATGCACTTGTCATCACAAAGCTCCATGACACATGTCATCAGAATGTTCCATGGCCTTCTCATCAAAATGCTCCATGCCCTTGTCATCACCGTGCTCCAACACCCCTGTAATGACAATGCTCCATGCACCTTTTCATCAGTATGCTCCATGAGATTTGTCATCACAAGGCTCCATGGGTTTCTCATCACAATGCTCCAGGATTTTGTCATCACAATGCTTTACGACCTTGTCATGAAAATTCTCAATGGCCCTTGTCATCATAATGCTCCAAGCCTTAGTCATCACAATGCTCCATTATATTTGTCATCACAATCCTCCATTACATTTGGCATCACCGTGCTCCCTGACATTGTCATCGCAATGGACCATGACATATGTCAACACAATGCTCCCTGACACCAGTCTTCACAATACTCCATGACCTTATCATCACAATGATCCATGCCCTTGTCATCACAATGCACCATGACAACTGTCCTCACTATAATCTATGAAACATGACATACCAATGTTCCATGCCCCTGACATCACAATGCTCCATGCACTTGTCATCACAATGCTCCATGACCCCTGTCATTAAAATGCTCCGTGACTCCAGGCATCACAATGGTTCATAACAGTTGTCATCACAATGGTCCATGCCCGCGTCATCACAAGGCTCTGTGACCTTTGTAACCATAGAGCTCCATGAAATTTCCATCACAATGCTCCGTGACCCATGTCATCACAATGCTCCTTGCCTTTGTCAGAAAAATGCTCCATAAACCTTGTAATCAAAATGTTCCATGCCCTTCTCATTATAATGCTCCATTACCCCTGTCATAACAATGCTCCATGACCCCTACCTTCACAATGTTCCACAGTCTTTTCATCACAAGCCTCCATGACACTTGTCATCACTATGCTCCAAGACCACTGTAATCACAATGCTCGCTGACCTTGTCATCACAAGGCTCCATGACACATGTCATCAGAATGTTCCATGGCTTTCTCATCAAAATGTTTCATGCCCTTGTCATCACAATGCTCCAAGACCCCTGTAATCACATTGCTCCATGCCCCTCTTCATCTCAATGCTCCATGAACCCTGTCATCAAAATGAATCATGCTCATGATCATAATGCTTCAGGCTATTGTCAGCACAATGAAATCAAAATTCTCCACGACCTCTCTCATCACAATGCTCCATGACCCCTATCATCACAATACTCCATGAACATTTTCAGTCCAATGCTCCATGACCTTGTCATCACAATGATCCATGATCTTGTCATCCCAATGCTCCATGACCCCTGTATTCACAATGCTTCACGACGCTTGTCATCACAGTGCTCCATGACATCTGTCATCACAATGCTCCATGGCTTTGTCAGCAAAATTCTACATGAACTTGTCATTATAATGCTCTATGACTTTGTCATCACAATACTCCATTACAATTGTCATCAGAATCCTCCATGAACCGTGGGATCACATTGCTTCATGCCCTTGTCATCACACAGTTCCATGCTCCTTGAAATCAAAATGATCCATGACATCTGTCATCACAATGCTCCAAACCCTTCTGATCACAAAGTTCCTTAACTCTTGTCATCAAATCGCTCCATGATGCCTATCATCACAATACTCCATGCCCTTTTCATCACAATGCTCCATGACCTTTGTCATCACAATTCTCAATACACTTGTTATCACAATGCTCCCTGATACTTGTCGTCAGAGTGCTCCTTGAACACTGTCACGAAAAGGCTCCATGCCTTTTTCATCACAAGGCCCCATGCCATTTTCATCACAATGCTCCATGCCATTGTCATCAAAATACTCCACAAGCTTGTCATCAGAATGCTCCATGACCCTTGTCATCACAATTCTCCATGCACTTGTCAGCACAATGCTCCCTGACCCTTGTCATCACAATGCTCCAAGCCATTGTCATCAGAATGCTCCATTACCTTTGTCATCAGAATCGTCCATGACACTTGGCATCACAATGCTCCATGCCATTGTCATCACAATGGGCCATTACATATGTCATGACAATGCTCCCTGACACCTCTCTTCACAATACTGCATGACCTGGTCATCACAATGCTCCATGCCCTTGTCATCACAATGTGCCATTCCAACTCTCATCACAATAATCCATGAAACTTATTAGACCAATGCTCCATGTCCTTGTCATCACAATGCTCCATGCCCTTGTTATCACAATGCACCATGACCCCTGTCATCACAATGCTCTGTGACTCCAGTAATCACAATGCTTCATGACCTGTATCATCACAATATTCCATGCCCTCATCATCAACAGTCCCTGTGACATTTTTAACCACAATGCTCCATGAACTTTTCATCTCAATTCTCTTTGACTCTTGTCATCACAATGCTCTATGTCTTTCTCAGCACAATGCTCCATGACCCTTGTCATCACAATGCACCATGCACTTGTCATCACAGTGCTCCAAAATCTTTTCATCACAATGCTCCATAAAACATGTCATCACAATGCTCCCTGCTCTTCTTATCAAAATGCTCTCTCACAACTGCTATCACAATGTTACATCACTATTCGTCAAAATACTTCCTCACCCCTGTCATCACATTGTTCCATGACTCCTGTCATCACAATGCTACATGCATTATCATCACAATATTCGATGACCACTGACATCACAATGTTCCCCAACCCCGTCATCAAAATGTTCCATGACACTTTTCATCAAATTGCTCCATGACCCTGTCATCAAAATGCTTTCTTCCCTTCTCATCCCAGTGCACAACGCCCTTGCCATCAAAATGCTCGATGACCTTTGCCATCACAAAGATCTATTACGCTTGGCATCACAAAGCTCCATACCATTGTCATGACAAAGCTCCATGACACATGTCATCAGAATGCTCCATGGCCTTCTCATCACAATGCTCCTTGCCTTTGTCAGAAAAATGCTCCATAAACCTTGTAATCAAAATGTTCCATGCCCTTCTCATTATAATGCTCCATTACCCCTGTCATAACAATGCTCCATGACCCCTACCTTCACAATGTTCCACAGTCTTTTCATCACAAGCCTCCATGACACTTGTCATCACTATGCTCCAAGACCACTGTAATCACAATGCTCGCTGACCTTGTCATCACAAGGCTCCATGACACATGTCATCAGAATGTTCCATGGCTTTCTCATCAAAATGTTCCATGCCCTTGTCATCACAATGCTCCAAGACCCCTGTAATCACATTGCTCCATGCCCCTCTTCATCTCAATGCTCCATGAACCCTGTCATCAAAATGAATCATGCTCATGATCATAATGCTTCAGGCTATTGTCAGCACAATGAAATCAAAATTCTCCACGACCTCTCTCATCACAATGCTCCATGACCCCTATCATCACAATACTCCATGAACATTTTCAGTCCAATGCTCCATGACCTTGTCATCACAATGATCCATGATCTTGTCATCCCAATGCTCCATGACCCCTGTATTCACAATGCTTCACGACGCTTGTCATCACAGTGCTCCATGACATCTGTCATCACAATGCTCCATGGCTTTGTCAGCAAAATTCTACATGAACTTGTCATTACAATGCTCTATGACTTTGTCATCACAATACTCCATTACCATTGTCATCACAATCCTCCATGAACCGGGGGATCACATTGCTTCATGCCCTTTTCATCACAATATTCCATGCTCCTTGAAATTAAAATGATCCATGAACACTGTCATCACAGTGCTCCAAACCCTTGTGATCACAACGTTCCATAACTCTTGTCATCAAATCGCTCCATGATTCCTATCATCACAATAATCCATGCACTTTTCATCACAATGCTCCATGATCATTGTCATCTTAATTCTCAATACACTTGTCATAACGATGCTCCCTGACACTTGTCTTCAGAATGCTCCTTGAACCCTGGCACGAAAAGGCTCCATGTCTTTTTCATCACAATGCCCCATGCCATTTTCATCACAATGCTCCATGCCAACGTCATCAAAGTTCTCCACAAGCTTGTCATCAGAATGCTCCATTACCCTTGTCATCACTGTTCTCCATGCATTTGTCAGCACAAAGCTCCCTGACATTTGTCATCACAATGCCCCAAGCCATGGTCATCAAAATGCTCCATTACCTTTGTCATCAGAATCCTCCATGACACTTGATACCACTATGCTCCATGCCATTGTCATCACAATGGGCCATTACATATGTCATCACAATGCTCCCTGACAACTCTCTTCACAATACAGCATGACCTTGTCATCACAATGCTCCATGACAGCTGCCATCACAATGTTCCACGGCCTTGTCATCACAAGACTCCATGACACTTGTAATCACAATGCTTGAAGACCACATTATTCACAATGCTCCATGCACTTGTCATCACAAAGCTCCATGACACATGTCATCAGAATGTTCCATGGCCTTCTCATCAAAATGCTCCATGCCCTTGTCATCACCGTGCTCCAACACCCCTGTAATGACAATGCTCCATGCACCTTTTCATCAGTATGCTCCATGAGATTTGTCATCACAAGGCTCCATGGGTTTCTCATCACAATGCTCCAGGATTTTGTCATCACAATGCTTTACGACCTTGTCATGAAAATTCTCAATGGCCCTTGTCATCATAATGCTCCAAGCCTTAGTCATCACAATGCTCCATTATATTTGTCATCACAATCCTCCATTACATTTGGCATCACCGTGCTCCCTGACATTGTCATCGCAATGGACCATGACATATGTCAACACAATGCTCCCTGACACCTGTCTTCACAATACTCCATGACCTTATCATCACAATGATCCATGCCCTTGTCATCACAATGCACCATGACAACTGTCCTCACTATAATCTATGAAACATGACATACCAATGTTCCATGCCCCTGACATCACAATGCTCCATGCACTTGTCATCACAATGCTCCATGACCCCTGTCATTAAAATGCTCCGTGACTCCAGGCATCACAATGGTTCATAACAGTTGTCATCACAATGGTCCATGCCCGCGTCATCACAAGGCTCTGTGACCTTTGTAACCATAGTGCTCCATGAAATTTCCATCACAATGCTCCGTGACCCATGTCATCACAATGCTCCTTGCCTTTGTCAGAAAAATGCTCCATAAACCTTGTAATCAAAATGTTCCATGCCCTTCTCATTATAATGCTCCATTACCCCTGTCATAACAATGCTCCATGACCCCTACCTTCACAATGTTCCACAGTCTTTTCATCACAAGCCTCCATGACACTTGTCATCACTATGCTCCAAGACCACTGTAATCACAATGCTCGCTGACCTTGTCATCACAAGGCTCCATGACACATGTCATCAGAATGTTCCATGGCTTTCTCATCAAAATGTTCCATGCCCTTGTCATCACAATGCTCCAAGACCCCTGTAATCACATTGCTCCATGCCCCTCTTCATCTCAATGCTCCATGAACCCTGTCATCAAAATGAATCATGCTCATGATCATAATGCTTCAGGCTATTGTCAGCACAATGAAATCAAAATTCTCCACGACCTCTCTCATCACAATGCTCCATGACCCCTATCATCACAATACTCCATGAACATTTTCAGTCCAATGCTCCATGACCTTGTCATCACAATGATCCATGATCTTGTCATCCCAATGCTCCATGACCCCTGTATTCACAATGCTTCACGACGCTTGTCATCACAGTGCTCCATGACATCTGTCATCACAATGCTCCATGGCTTTGTCAGCAAAATTCTACATGAACTTGTCATTACAATGCTCTATGACTTTGTCATCACAATACTCCATTACAATTGTCATCAGAATCCTCCATGAACCGTGGGATCACATTGCTTCATGCCCTTGTCATCACACAGTTCCATGCTCCTTGAAATCAAAATGATCCATGACATCTGTCATCACAATGCTCCAAACCCTTCTGATCACAAAGTTCCTTAACTCTTGTCATCAAATCGCTCCATGATGCCTATCATCACAATACTCCATGCCCTTTTCATCACAATGCTCCATGACCTTTGTCATCACAATTCTCAATACACTTGTTATCACAATGCTCCCTGATACTTGTCGTCAGAGTGCTCCTTGAACACTGTCACGAAAAGGCTCCATGCCTTTTTCATCACAAGGCCCCATGCCATTTTCATCACAATGCTCCATGCCATTGTCATCAAAATACTCCACAAGCTTGTCATCAGAATGCTCCATGACCCTTGTCATCACAATTCTCCATGCACTTGTCAGCACAATGCTCCCTGACCCTTGTCATCACAATGCTCCAAGCCATTGTCATCAGAATGCTCCATTACCTTTGTCATCAGAATCGTCCATGACACTTGGCATCACAATGCTCCATGCCATTGTCATCACAATGGGCCATTACATATGTCATGACAATGCTCCCTGACACCTCTCTTCACAATACTGCATGACCTGGTCATCACAATGCTCCATGCCCTTGTCATCACAATGTGCCATTCCAACTCTCATCACAATAATCCATGAAACTTATTAGACCAATGCTCCATGTCCTTGTCATCACAATGCTCCATGCCCTTGTTATCACAATGCACCATGACCCCTGTCATCACAATGCTCTGTGACTCCAGTAATCACAATGCTTCATGACCTGTATCATCACAATATTCCATGCCCTCATCATCAACAGTCCCTGTGACATTTTTAACCACAATGCTCCATGAACTTTTCATCTCAATTCTCTTTGACTCTTGTCATCACAATGCTCTATGTCTTTCTCAGCACAATGCTCCATGACCCTTGTCATCACAATGCACCATGCACTTGTCATCACAGTGCTCCAAAATCTTTTCATCACAATGCTCCATAAAACATGTCATCACAATGCTCCCTGCTCTTCTTATCAAAATGCTCTCTCACAACTGCTATCACAATGTTACATCACTATTCGTCAAAATACTTCCTCACCCCTGTCATCACATTGTTCCATGACTCCTGTCATCACAATGCTACATGCATTATCATCACAATATTCGATGACCACTGACATCACAATGTTCCCCAACCCCGTCATCAAAATGTTCCATGACACTTTTCATCAAATTGCTCCATGACCCTGTCATCAAAATGCTTTCTTCCCTTCTCATCCCAGTGCACAACGCCCTTGCCATCAAAATGCTCGATGACCTTTGCCATCACAAAGATCTATTACGCTTGGCATCACAAAGCTCCATACCATTGTCATGACAAAGCTCCATGACACATGTCATCAGAATGCTCCATGGCCTTCTCATCACAATGCTCCATGCCCTTGCCATCACAATGCACCATTACCCCTGTCATAACAATGCTCCATAACCACGGCCATCACGATGTTCCATGGCCTTATCATCAGAAGGCTCCATGACCCTTCTCATCACAATGCTCCAAGACCCCTGTAATCACAATGCTCCATGCCCCTTTTCATCTCAAAGATCCATGAAACCTGTCATCACAATACACCATGCCCATCATCATAATGCTTCATGCTATTGTCATCACAATGAATTCACAATGCTCCATGACCTCTGTCATAACAATGCTCCAAACCCTTGTGATCACAGTATTCCATAACACTTGTCATCACAATGCCCCATGACACTCGTCATCACAATTATCCATGGTCTTCTCATCACAGTGCTCCATGACCTTTGTCATCACAATGCTCAATACACTTGTCGTCAAAATGCTCCCTGACACTTGTTGTCTTTATGCTCCTTGAAACCTGTCATGACAAGGCTCCATGCGTTTTTCATCACAATGATCCATGCCCTTGTCATCACAAAGCTCCATGACGCCTGTCAGCAGAGTGCTCCTTGGCATTCTCCTCACAATGCTCCATCCCCTTGTCATCACAATGTTCCAAGACCCCTGTAATCACAACGGTCCATGCCCCTTTTCATCAGTATGCTCCATGAGATTTGTCATCACAAGGCTCCATGGTTTTCTCATCACAATGCTCCAGGACCTTGTCATCACAATGCTCCATGACGTTGTCATGAAAATTCTCAATGGCCCTTGTCATCATAATGTTCCAAGCCCTATTCATCACAATGCTCCATTACATTTGGCATCACAATGCTCCCTGCCATTGTCATCGCAATGGACCATGACTTATGGCATCACAATGCTCCCTGACAACTGTCTTCACAATAATCCATGACCTTCTCATCACAATATTCCATGCCCTGTCATCACAATGCAGAATGTCCACTGTCATCACAATAATCTATGAAAATATTCAGTCCAATGCTCCGGGCCCCTTTCATCACAATGCTCCATGCACTTGTCATCAAAATGCTTCATGACCCTTCTATTCACAATGCTCCGTGACGCTTGTCATCACAGTGCTCCATGACACCTGTCATCACAATGCTCAATGCCTTTGTCAGCAAAATGCTACATGACCTTGTCATTACAATGCTCTATGCACTTGTCATTACAATACTCCATTACCATTGTCATCACAATCTTCCATGAACCTTGGGATCACGTTGCTTCATGCCCTTATCACAATGCTCCATGTTCCTTGAAATCAAAATGATCCATGACCTCTGTCATCACAATGCTCCAAACACTTGTGATCACAAAGTTCCATAAGACTTGTCATCACAACGTTCCATGATGCCTGTCATCACATTACTCCATGCCCTTTTCATCACAATGCTCCATGATCTGTGTCATCACAATTCTCAATACACTTTTCATCACAATGCTCCCTGACACTTGTCGTCAGAATGCTCCTTGAACCCTGTCATGAACAGGCTCCATGCCTTTTTCATCACAATGCCCCATGCCATTTTCATCACAATGCTCCATGCCTTTGCCATGACAAAGCTCCATTAACCCTGTCATAACAATGCTCCATACCCCACACATCACGATGTTCCATGGCCTTGTCATCACAAGGCTCCATGACCCTTCTCATCACAATGATCCAAGACCCCGGTAATCACAATGCTCCATGCCCCTTTTGATCTCAATGATCCATGAAACCTGTCATCAAAATGCACCATGTCCATCATCATAATGCTTCATGCTATTGTCATCACAATGAAATCAAAATGCTCCCTGACCTCTGTCATAACAATGCTCCAAACCCTTGTGATCACAGTATTCCATAACACTTGTTGTCTGTATGCTCATTCAAAACTGTCATGACAAGGCTCCATGCCTTTTTCATCACAATGATCCATGCTCTTTTCATCACAATGACCCAAGTCCCCTGTAATCACAGTGCTCCATGCCCTTCTCATCACAAAGCTCAAGGACACATGTCATTAGAATGCTCCTTGGCCTTCTCCTCACAATGCTCCATGCCCATGTCATCACAATGTTCCATGACCCCTGTAATCACAATGGTCCTTGTCCCTTTTCATCAGTATGCTCCTTGAGATTTGTCATCACAAGGATCCATGGTTTTCTCATCACAATGCTCCAGGACCTTGTCATCACAATGCTTCATGACATTGTCATGAAAATTCTCAATGGCCCTTGCCATCATAATGCTCCAAGCCCTAGTCATCACAACGGTCCATTATATTTGTCATCACAATCCTCCATTACATTTGGCATCACAATGCTCCCTGCCATTGTCATCGCATTGGACCATGACATATGTCATCACAATGCTCCCTGACAACTTACTTCAAAATACTCCATGAAATTCTCATCACAATCCTCCATGCCCCTGTCATCCCAGTGCTCAATGCCCTTGTCATCACAATGCACCATGTCCAATGTCATCACAATAATCTATGAAACTCGTCAGACCAATTCTCCATGCCCCTACCTCACAATGCTCCATGTCCTTGTCATCACAATGCTCCATGACACCTGTCATCACAATGCTCCGTGACTCCAGGCATCACAGTGA
This sequence comes from Mesoplodon bidens, assembly GCF_964165515.1. Taxonomy (NCBI): domain Eukaryota; kingdom Metazoa; phylum Chordata; class Mammalia; order Artiodactyla; family Ziphiidae; genus Mesoplodon; species Mesoplodon bidens. The sequence continues at coordinate 653,920 of NW_027672207.1, forward strand.
TTCATAACATTTGTCATCACAGTGATCCATGCCCGCGTCATCACAAGGCTATGTGACCTTTGTAAGAACAATGCTCCATGAACGTTTCATCAAAATGCTCCGTGACCATTTTCATCACAGTGCTCCAAGCCTTTGTCAGAAAAATGCTCCATGACCCTTGTCATTACAATGCGCCAAGCGCTTTTCAGCATAACGATCCAGAAATTTTTCATCACAATGCTCCATATACCTTGTAATCACAATGCTCCATGCCCTTCTCATCACATTGCTCCATTACACCTGTGATAACAATGCTCCATGACACCTGCCATCACAATGTACCACGGCCTTGTCATCACAAGGCTCCATGACACTTGTCATCAAAATGCTCCAAGACCCCTGTAATCACAATGCTCCATGCCCTTGACATCACAAAGCTCCATGACACATGTCATCAGAATGTTTCATGACCTTCTCATAAAAATGCTCCATGCCCTTGTCATCACAATGCTACAAGACCACAGTAATCACAATGCTCCCTGCCCCTTTTCATCTCAATGCTACATGATACATGTCATCACAATGAATCGTGCCCATAATCATAATGCTTCACGCTATTGTCAGCACAATGAAATCAAAATTCTCCATGACCTCTGCCATCACAATGCTCCATGACCCCTGTCATCACAATACTCCATGAACATTTTCAGCCCAATGCTCCATGGCCCTTGTCATCCCAATGCTCCATGACCCCTGTATACACAATGCTCCGTGACACTTGTCATCACAGTGCTCCATGACACCTGTCATCACAATTCTCCATGCCTTTGACAGCAAAATGCAACATGACCTTGTCATGACAATGCTCTATGTGCTTGTCATCACAATACTCCTTTACCATTCTCATCACAATCCTCTATGAACCTTCGGTTCACATTGCTTCATGCTCTTGTCATCACAAAGCTCCATGCTCCTTAAAAAAAAAAGATCCATGACCTCTGTTATCACAATGCTCCAAACCTTTGTGATCACAAAGTTCCATAACACTTGTCATCACAACGCTCCATGATGCCTGTCATCACAATACTCCATTCCCTTCTCATCACAATGCTCCATGAACTTTGTCATCACAATTCTAAATACAGTTGTCATCACAATGCTCCCTGACACTTGTCTTCAGAATGCCCCTTGAAGCCTGTCACGAAAAGGCTCCATGCCTTTTTCATCACAATGCACGATGCCATTTTCATCACAATGCTCCATGCCATTGTCATCAAAATACTCCACAAGCTTGTCATCAGAATGCTCCATGACCCTTGTCATCACAATTATACATGCACTTGTCAGCACAATGCTCCCTGGCCCTTGTCATCACAATACTCCAAGCCATTGTCATCACAATGCTCCATTACGTTTGTCATCAGAATCCTCCATGACATTTGGCATCACAATGCTCCATGCCTTTGTCATCACAATGCTCCCTTACACCTGTCTTCAAAATACTGCATGACCTGGTCATCACAATGCTCCATGCCCTTGCCATCACAATGCGCCCTTCCAACTGTCATCACAATAATCCATGAAACTTATTAGACAAATGCTCCATGCCCTTGTCATCACAATGTTACATGCACTTGTTATCACAGTGCTCCATGACCCTTGTCATCACAGTGCTCCGTGACTCCAGTCATCAAAATGCTTCATGACCTTTGTCATCACAATGGTCCATGCCCTCGTCATCAACAGTGTCTGTGACCATTTTAACCACAATGCTCCATGAACTTTTCATCACAATGCTCTTTGACCCTTGTCATCACAATGCTCTATGCCTTTCTCAGCACAATTCTCCATGACACTTGTCATGACAGTGCTCCATGCGCTTGTCAGCAGAATGCTCCATGACACATGTCATCACAGTGCACCATTCGCTTGTCATCAAAGTGCTCCACAATCTTGTCATCACAATGCTCCATAAACCTTGTCTTCACAATGCTCCATGCACTTCTCATCAAAATGCTCTCTCACCACTGATATCACAATATTACATCAATATTCATCACAATACTCCCTCATCACTGTCATCTCAATGTTCCATGACTCCTGTCATAACAATGCTACATGCATTATCATCACAATGTTCGATGACTCCTGACATCACAATGTTTCATAACCCCTGTTATCAAAATGCTCCATGACCCGTTTCATCAAAATGCTCCATGACCCCTGACATCACTATGTTCCATAACACCTGCCATCAAAATGTTCCATGACACGTTACAACAAATTGCTCCATGACCCTGTCATCACAATGCTCCCTGCCCTTCTCATCAGAATGCACAACACCCTTGACATCAAATTTTCCATGACATTTGTCATCACAAAGATCCATGACACTTGGCATCACAATGCTCCATGTCATTGTCATCACGATGCTCCATGAACGCTTTCAGTACATTGGTCCATGCCCTTGTCCACACAAAGCTCCATGACACATGTCATCAGAATGCTACATGGCCATATCATCACAATGTTCGATGCCCTTGCCATCAGAATGCTCCATTACACCTGTCATAACAATGTTCCATGATACCTGCCATCACGTTGTTCCATGGTCTTGTCATCACAAGGCTCCATGACCCTTCTCATCACAAGCTCTAAGGCCCCTGTAGTCACAATGCTACATGCCCATTATCATCTCAATGACCCATGAACCCTGTCATCACAATGCACCATGCCCATCATCATAATGCTTCATGCTATTGTCATCACAATGAAATCAAAATGCTCCATGACCTCTGTCAAAAAAATGCTCAAAACCCTTGTGATCACAATATTCCATAACACTTTTCATCACAATGCCCCATGACGCTCGTCATCACAATTATCCATGGTCTTCTCATCACAATGTTCCATGACTTTTGTCATCACAATGCTCAGTACACTTGTCATCAAAATGCTCCTTGACACTTGTTGTCTGTATGCTCCTTGAAACCTGTCATGACAAGGCTCCATGCCGTTTTCATCACAATGATCCATGCCCTTTTCATTATAATGCTCCAAGAACCCTGTAATCACAATGCTCCTTGACCCTGTCATCACACAGCTCAATGACGCATGTCATTAGAATGCTCCTTGGCCTTCTCCTCACAATGCTCCATGCCCATGTCTTCACAATGATCCAAGACCCCTGTAATCACAATGGTCCAGGTTCCTTTTCATCAGTATGATCCATGAGATGTGTCATCACAAGGCTCCATGGTTTTCTCATCACAATGCTCCAGGACCTTGTCATCACAATGCTTCATGACCTGTCATAAAAATTCTCAATGGCCCTTTTCATCATAATGCTCCAAGCCCTAGTCATCACAATGCTTCACTATATTTGTCATCACAATCCTACATTACATTTGGCATCACAATGCTCCCTGCCATTGTCATCGCAATGGACCATGACATATGTCATCACAATGCTCCCTGACACCTTTCTTCAAAATACTCCATGAACTTTTCATCACAATGCTCCATGCCCTTGTCATGAAAATGCTCCATGACCCGTGTCATCACATTGCTCCATAACTCCAGTCATCCCAATGCTTCATAACATTTGTCATCACAATGGTCCATGCCCCGCATCATCAAAAGGATCTGTGACCGTTGTAACCACAATTATACATGAACATTTCATCACAATGCTCCGTGACCCTTGTCATCACAATGCTCCATGCCTTTGTCAGAAAAATGCTCCATGACCCTTGTCATCACAATGTGCCACATACTTTTAATAACAACGGTCCACAAATTTGTCATCACAGTGCTCCTTAATCATTGAAATCACAATGCTCCTTTCCCTTCTCATCACAATGCTCCATTACACCATCATAACAATGATCCATGACTCCTGCCATCACAATGTTGCATGGCATTGTCATCACAAGGCTCCAAGACATTTGTCATCACAATGCTCCAAGACACCTGTAATCACAATGCTCCATGCACTTGTCATCACAAAGCTCCATGACACATTATATCAGAATGTTCCATGGCCTTCTCATCAAAATGCTCCATGCCTTGTCATCACAGTACTACAAGACCCCTGTAATCACAAAGCTCCGTGACTCCAGTCATCACAATGCTTCATAACATTTGTCATCACAATGGTCCATGCCCGCATCATCACAAGGATCTGTGACCTTTGAACCACAATGCTCTATGAACTTTTCATCACAATGCTCCAGGACTTTGTCATCACAGTGCTTCACGTTGCCATGAAAATTCTCAATGGCCCTTGTCAACATAATGCTCCAAGCCCTAGTCATCACAATGCTCCATTATATTTGTCATCACAATCCTCCATTACATTTGGCATCACAATGCTCCATGACCTTGTCATCACAAAGTGCCATGACACGTCATCAGAAAGTTCCATGACCTTCTCAACTAAATGCTCCATGCCCTTGTCATCACAATGCTCCAAGACCCCTGTAATCACAATGCTCCATGCACTTGTTATCACAAAGCTCCATGACACATGTCATCAGAATGTTCCCTGGCCTTCTCATCAAAATGCTCCATGCCCTTGTCATCACAATGCTCCCAGACCCTTGTAATCACAGTGCTCCATGCCTTTTTCATCTCAATGCTCCATGAACCCTGGCATCACAATGCACCATGCCCATCATCATAATGCTTCCATCTATTGTCAGCGCAATGAAATCAAAATTCTCCATGACCTCTCTCATCACAATGCTACATGACCCCTTTCATCACAATGCTCCATGAATATTTTCAGCCCAATGCTCCACTACCCTTGTCATCACAATTCTCCATGACCCCCGTATTCACAATGATCCGTGACGCTTGTCATCACAGTGCTCCATGACACCTGTCATCACAATGCTCCATGGCTTTGTCAGCAAAATGCTACATGACCTTGTCATTACAATGGTCTATGCCCTTGTCATCACAATACTCCATTACCATTGTCATCACAATCCTCCATGAACCGTGGGATCACATTGCTTCATGCCCTTTTCATCACACTTTTCCATGCTCCTTGAAATTAAAATGATCCATGAACTCTGTCATCACAGTGCTCCAAACCCTTGTGATCACAACGTTCCATAACTCTTGTCATCAAATCGCTCCATGATTCCTATCATCACAATACTCCATGCACTTTTCATAACAATGCTCCATGATCATTGTCATCATAATTCTCAATACACTTGTCATAACGATGCTCCCTGACACTTGTCTTCAGAATGCTCCTTGAAACCTGGCACGAAAAGGCTCCATGCCTTTTTCATCACAATGCCCCATGCCATTTTCATCACAATGCTCCATGCCAACGTCATCAAAGTTCTCCACAAGCTTGTCATCAGAATGCTCCATGACCTTTGTCATCACAGTTCTCCATGCACTTGTCAGCACAAAGCTCCCAGACCTTTGTCATCACAATGCCCCAAGCCATTGTCATCAAACTGCTCCATTACCTTTGTCATCAGAATCCTCCATGACACTTGATACCACTATGCTCCATGCCATTGTCATCACAATGGGCCATTACATATGTCATCACAATGCTCCCAGACACCTTTCTTCACAATACAGCATGACCTTGTCATCACAATTCTCCATGTCACCTGCCATCACAATGTTCCACGGCCTTGTCATCACAAGACTCCATGACACTTGTAATCACAATGCTCGAAGACCACATTATTCACAATGCTCCATGCACTTGTCATCACAAAGCTCCATGACACATGTCATCAGAATGTTCCATGGCCTTCTCATCAAAATGCTCCATGCCCTTGTCATCACCGTGCTCCAACACCCCTGTAATGACAATGCTCCATGCACCTTTTCATCAGTATGCTCCATGAGATTTGTCATCACAAGGCTCCATGGGTTTCTCATCACAGTGCTCCAGGATTCTGTCATCACAATGCTTTACGACCTTTTCATGAAAATTCTCAATGGCCCTTGTCATCATAATGCTCCAAGCCTTAGTCATCACAATGCTCCATTATATTTGTCATCACAATCCTCCATTACATTTGGCATCACCGTGCTCCCTGACATTGTCATCGCAATGGACCATGACATATGTCAACACAATGCTCCCTGACACCTGTCTTCACAATACTCCATGACCTTATCATCACAATGATCCATGCCCTTGTCATCACAATGCACCATGCCAACTGTCCTCACTATAATCTATGAAACATGACATACCAATGTTCCATGCCCCTGACATCACAATGCTCCATGCACTTGTCATCACAATGCTCCATGACCCCTGTCATCAAAATGCTCCGTGACTCCAGGCATCACAATGGTTCATAACAGTTGTCATCACAATGGTCCATGCCCGCATCATAACAAGGCTCTGTGACCTTTGTAACCACAGTGCTCCATGAAATTTCCATCACAATGCTCCGTGACCCATGTCATCACAATGCTCCTTGCCTTTGTTAGAAAAATGCTCCATAAACCTTGTAATCACAATGCTTCATGCCCTTCTCATCATAATGCTCCATTACCCCTGTCATAACAATGCTCCATGACCCCTACCTTCACAATGTTCCACAGTCTTGTCATCACAAGCCGCCATGACACTTGTCATCACTATGCTCCAAGACCACTGTAATCACAATGCTCGTTGACCTTGTCATCACAAGGCTCCATGACACATGTCATCAGAATGTTCCATGGCTTTCTCATCAAAATGTTCCATGCCCTTGTCATCACAATGCTCCAAGACCCCTGTAATCACATTGCTCCATGCCCCTCTTCATCTCAATGCTCCATGAACCCTGTCATCAAAATGAATCATGCTCATGATCATAATGTTTCAGGCCATTGTAAGCACAATGAAATCAAAATTCTCCACGACCTCTCTCATCACAATGCTCTATGACACCTATCATCACAATACTCCATGAACATTTTCAGTCCAATGCTCCATGACCTTGTCATCACAATGATCCATGATCTTGTCATCCCAATGCTCCATGACCCCTGTATTCACAATGCTCCGTGACGCTTGTCATCACAGTTCTCCATGACATCTGTCATCACAATGCTCCATGGCTTTGTCAGCAAAATTCTACATGAACTTGTCATTACAATGCTCTATGCCTTTGTCATCACAATACTCCATTACAATTGTCATCAGAATCCTCCATGAACCGTGGGATCACATTGCTTCATGCCCTTGTCATCACACAGTTCCATGCTCCTTGAAATCAAAATGATCCATGACATCTGTCATCACAATGCTCCAAACACTTTTGATCACAAACTTCTTAACTCTTGTCATCAAATCGCTCCATGATGCCTATCATCACAATACTCCATGCCCTTTTCATCACAATGCTCCATGACCTTTGTCATCACAATTCTCAATACACTTGTTATCACAATGCTCCCTGATACTTGTCGTCAGAGTGCTCCTTGAACACTGTCACGAAAAGGCTCCATGCCTTTTTCATCACAAGGCCCCATGCCATTTTCATCACAATGCTCCATGCCATTGTCATCAAAATACTCCACAAGCTTGTCATCAGAATGCTCCATGACCCTTGTCATCACAATTCTCCATGCACTTGTCAGCACAATGCTCCCTGACCCTTGTCATCACAATGCTCCAAGCCACTTTCATCAGAATGCTCCATTACCTTTGTCATCAGAATCGTCCATGACACTTGGCATCACAATGCTCCATGCCATTGTCATCACAATGGGCCATTACATAAGTCATGACAATGCTCCCTGACACCTCTCTTCAAAATACTGCATGACCTGGTCATCACAATGCTCCATGCCCTTGTCATCACAATGCGCCATTCCAACTCTCATCACAATAATCCATGAAACTTATTAGACCAATGCTCCATGTCCTTGTCATCACAATGCTCCATGCCCTTGTTATCACAATGCTCCGTGACCCCTGTCATCACAATGCTCTTTGACTCCAGTAATCACAATGCTTCATGACCTTTGTCATCACAATATGCCATGCCCTCATCATCAACAGTCTCTGTGACATTTTTAACCACAATGCTCCATGAACTTTTCATCTCAATTCTCTTTGACCCTTGTCATCACAATGCTCTATGTCTTTCTCAGCACAATGCTCCATGACCCTTGTCATCACAATGCACCATGCACTTGTCATCACAGTGCTCCAAAATCTTTTCATCACAATGCTCCATAAAACATGTCATCACAATGCTCCCTGCTCTTCTTATCAAAATGCTCTCTCACAACTGATATCACAATGTTACATCACTATTCGTCAAAATACTTCCTCACCCCTGTCATCACATTGTTCCATGACTCCTGTCATCACAATGCTACATGCATTATCATCACAATATTCGATGACCACTGACATCACAATGTTCCCCAACCCCGTCATCAAAATGTTCCATGACACTTTTCATCAAATTGCTCCATGACCCTGTCATCAAAATGCTTCCTTCCCTTCTCATCCCAGTGCACAACGCCCTTGCCATCAAAATGCTCGATGACCTTTGCCATCACAAAGATCTATTACGCTTGGCATCACAAAGCTCCATACCATTGTCATGACAAAGCTCCATGACACATGTCATCAGAATGCTCCATGGCCTTCTCATCACAATGCTCCATGCCCTTGCCATCACAATGCACCATTACCCCTGTCATAACAATGCTCCATGACCACGGCCATCACGATGTTCCATGGCCTTATCATCAGAAGGCTCCATGACCCTTCTCATCACAATGCTCCAAGACCCCTGTAATCACAATGTTCCATGTCCCTTTTCATCTCAAAGATCCATGAAACCTGTCATCACAATACACCAAGCCCATCATCATGATGCTTCATGCTATTGTCATCACAATGAATTCACAATGCTCCATGACCTCTGTCATAACAATGCTCCAAACCCTTGTGATCACAATATTCCATAACACTTGTCATCACAATGCCCCATGACACTCGTCATCAAAATTATCCATGGTCTTCTCATCACAATGCTCCATGACCTTTGTCATCACAATGCTCAATACACATGTCGTCAAAATGCTCCCTGACACTTGTTGTCTGTATGCTCCTTGAAACATGTCATGTCAAGGCTCCATGCCTTTTTCATCACAATGATCCATGCCCTTTTCATCACAATGCTCCAAGACCCCGTTAATCACAATGCTCCATGCCCTTGTCATCACAAAGCTCCATTACGCCTGTCAGCAGTGTGCTCCTTGGCATTCTCCTCACAATGCTCCATCCCCTTGTCATCACAATGTTCCAAGACCCCTGTAATCACAACGGTCCATGCCCCTTTTCATCAGTATGCTCCATGAGATTTGTCATCACAAGGCTCCATGGTTTTCTCATCACAGTGCTCCAGGACCTTGTCATCACAATGCTCCATGACGTTGTCATGCAAATTCTCAATGGCCCTTGTCATCATAATGTTCCAAGCCCTATTCATGACAATGCTCGATTACATTTGGCATCACAATGCTCCCTGCCATTGTCATCGCAATGGACCATGACTTATGGCATCACAATGCTCCCTGACACCTGTCTTCACAATAATCCATGACCTTCTCATCACAATATTCCATGCCCTTGTCATCACAATGCAGAATGTCCACTGTCATCACAATAATCTATGAAAATATTCAGTCCAATGCTCCGGGCCCCTGTCATCACAATGCTCCATGCACTTGTCATGAAAATGCTCCATGACCCTTCTATTCACAATGCTCCGTGACGCTTGTCATCACAGTGCTCCATGACACTTGTCATCACAATGCTCCATGCCTTTGTCAGCAAAATGCTACATGACCTTGTCATTACAATGCTCTATGCATTTGTCATTACAATACTCCATTACCATTGTCATCACAATCCTCCATTAAACTTGGGATCACGTTGCTTCATGCCCTTGTCATCACAATGCTCCATATTCCTTGAAATCAAAATGATCCATGACCTCTGTCATCACAATGCTCCAAACCCTTGTGATCACAAAGTTCCATAACACTTGTCATCACAACGTTCCATGATGCCTGTCATCACATTACTCCATGCCCTTTTCATCACAATGCTGCATGATCTGTGTCATCACAATTCTCAATACACTTTTCATCACAAAGCTCCCTGACACTTGTCGTCAGAATGTTCCTTGAAACCTGTCACGAACAGGCTCCATGCCTTTTTCATCACAATGCCCCATGCCATTTTCATCACAATGCTCCATGCCATTGTCATCAAAATACTCCACAAGATTGTCATCAGAATGCTCCATGACACTTGTCATCACAATTCTCCATGCAGTTGTTAGCACAATGCTCCCTAACCCTTGTCATCACAATGCTCCATTACCTTTGTCATCAGAATCCTCCATGACACTTGGCATCACAATGCTCCATTGCATTATCATCACAATGGGCAATTACATATGTCATGACAATGCTCCCTGACACCTGTCTTCACAATACTGCATGACCTGGTCATCACAATGCTCTATGCACTTGTCATCACAGTGCTCCATGACACCTGTCATCACAATGCTTCATGACCTTTGCCATCACAATGGTCCATGCCCTCGTCATCAACAGTCTCTGTGACCTTTGTAACCACAATGCTCCATGAACATTTCATCACAATGCTCCTTGATTCTTCTCATCACAATGCTCCATACCTTTGTCAGAAAAATGCTCCATGACCCTTGCCATCACAATGTGCCACGCACTTTTCATCACAACTGTCCGCAAATTTGTCCTGGAAATGCTCCATAAACATTGTAATCACAATGCTCCAAGCCCTTCTCATCAGAATGCTCCATTACACCTGTCATAACAATGCTCCATGACCCTTGCCATCACAATGTTCCACGGCCTTGTCATCACAGGTCTCCATGACGCTTGTCATCACAATGTACCAAGACCCCTGTAATCACAATGTACCATGACCTTGTCATCACAAAGATCCATGACACATGTTATCAGTATGTTCCATGGCCTTCTCATCAAAATGCTCCATGTCCATGTCATCACAATGTTCCATTACCGCTGTCATAACAGTGCTCCCTGACCACTGCCATCACAATGAACCCTGCCCTTCGCATCACAATGAACAATGCCCTTGTCATCAAAATGCTCCTTGACCTTTGTCATCACAAAGATCCATGACACTTGGCATCACAATGCTCCATGTCATTGTCATCACAATGCTCCATGAACGCTCTCATCACATTGCTCCATGCCCTTGTCATCACAAAGCTGCATGACACATGTCATCAGAATGCTCCATGGCCTTATCATCACAATGACTCCATGCCCTTGCCATCATTATGCACCATTACCCCGTCATAACAATGCTCCATGAGCCCTGCCATAACGATATTCCATGGCCTTGTCATCACAAGGCTCCATGACCCTTCTCATCACAATGCTCCAAAACCCCTGTAATCAGTATGCTCCATGCCCATTTTCATCTCAATGATCCATGAACCCTGTCATCACAATGCACCATGCCCTTCATCATAATGCTTCATGCTATTGTCATCACAAAGAAATCAAAATGCTCCATGAATTCTGTCATAACACTGCTCCAAACCCTTGTGATCACAATATTCCATAACACTTGTGATCGCAGTGCCCCATGACATTCGTCATCACAGTTATCCATGTTCTTCTCATCACAATGCTCCATGACCTTTTTCATCACAATGCTCAATACACTTGTCATCAAAATGCTCCCCGACACTTGTTATCTGTATGCTACTTGAACCCTGTCATGACAAGGCTCCATGCCTTTTTCATCAAAATGATCCATGCCCTTTTCATCACAATGCTCCAAGACCCCTCTTATCACAAGGCTCCATGCCCTTGTCATCACAAAGCTCTATGATGCATATCTTTAGAATGCTCCTTGGACTTCTCCTCACAATGCTCCATGCCCTTGATATCGCAATGTTCCAAGACCCGTGTAATCACAGTGGTCCATGCCCCTTTTCATCAGTATGCTCCATGAGATTTTTCATCACAAGCCTCCATGGTTTTCTTATCACAATACTCCAGGACCTTGTCATCACAATGCTACATGCCTTTGTAAGAAAAATGCTCCAAGATCCCTGGCATGAACCTTGTCATCATAATTCTTCATGCACTGTCAGCACCATGCTCCCTGACCCTTTTCATCACAGTGCTCCAAGCCATTGTCATCACAATGCTCCATTACCTTTGTCATCAGAATCCTCCATGACACCTGTCTTCACAATACTGCATGACCTGGTCATCACAATGTTCCATGCCCTTGTCATCAAAAAGTGCCATTCCAACTGTCATCTTAATAATCCATGAAACTTATTAGACCAATGCTCCATGACCTTGGCATCACAATGCTCCATGCCTTTGTTATCACAATGCTCCCTGACTCCAGTCATCACAATGCTTCATGACCTTTGTCATCACAATGGTCCATGCCCTCATCATCAACAGTCTCTGTGACCATTTTAACCACAATGCTCCATGAACTTTTCATCACAATGCTCTTGCACCCTTGTCATCACAATGCTCTATGCCTTTCTCAGCACAATGCTCCATGACACTTGTCATCACAATGCTCCATGCGCTTGTCAGCACAATGCTCCACGACACATGTCATCACAATGCACCATTCGCTTGTCATCACTGTGCTCCACAATCTTTTCATCAGAATGCTCCATCAACTTTGTCATCACAATGCTCCATGCACTTCTCATCAAAATGCTCTCTCACCACTGATATCACAATGTTACATCACTATTCGTCACAATACTCCCTCTCCCCTGGCATCACAATGTTCCATGACTCCTGTCATCACCATGCTACATGCATTCTCATCACAATGTTCGATGACCCCTGACATCACAATGTTCCATAACCCCTGTCATCAAAATGCTCCATGACCGTTTTCATCAAATTGCTCCATGACCCTGTCATCAAAATGCTACCAAACCTTTTCATCACAATGCACAACACCCTTGTCATCAAAATGATCCATGTTCTTTGTCATCACAAAGATCCATGACGCTTGGCATCACAATACTCCATGTCATTGCCATCACGATGCTCCATGAACACTCTCATCCCATTGCTCCATGACACCTGTCATCACAATGCTCCGTGACTCCAGACATCACAATGCTTCAAAACAGTTTTCATCACAATGGTCCATGCCCGCACCATCACAAGGCTCTGTGACCTTTGTAACCACAATGCTCTATGAAATTTCCATCACAATGCTCCGTGACCCTTGTCATCAAAATGCTCCACGCCTTTGTCAGAAAAATCCTCCATGACCCTTGTCATCAAAATGTGCCATGCGCTTTTCATCACAACGGTCCACAAATTTGTCATGGCAATGCTCATTAAAATTTGTAATCACAATGCTCCATGCCCTTCTCATCACAATGCTCCATTACCCCTGTCATAACAATGCTCCATGACCCCTGACATCACATTGTTCCATGGCCTTGTCATCACAAGGCTCCATGACACATGTCATCACAATGCTCCAAGAACCGTGTAATCACAATGCTCCATGCCCTTGTCGTCACAAAGCTCCATGACACATGTCATCATAAAGTTCCATGGCCTTCTCATCAAAATGCTACATGCCCTTGTCATCACAATGCTCCCAGACGACTGTAATCACAATGCTCCATGCCCCTTTTCATCTCAATGCTCCATGAACCCTGTCATCACAATGCATCATGTCCATCATCATAATGATTCCGGCTACTGTCTCCACAATGAAATCAAAATTCTCCATGACCTCTGTCATCACAATGATTCATGAACCCTGTCATCACAATACTCCATGAACATTTTCAGCCCAATGCTCCATGACCCTTGTCATCACAATGATCCATGCCCTTGACATCCCAAAGCTCCATGACCCCTGTATTCACAATGTTCTGTGACGCTTTTCATCACAGTGCTGCATGACACCTGTCATCACAATGCTCCATGCCTTTGTCAGCAAATTGCTAAATGACCTTGTCATTACAATGCTCTATGTGCTTGTCATAACAATACTCCATTACCATTGTCATCACAATACTCCATGAACCTTGGGATCACATTGTTCCATGCCCTTGTCATCACAATGCTCCATGCTCCTTGAAATCAAAATGATCCATGACCTCTGTCATCACAATGCTCCAAACCCTTGTAATCACAAAGTTCCATAACACTTGTCATCACAATGCTCCATGATGCCTGACATCAGAGTACACCATGCCCTTTTCATCAAAATGCTCCATGACCTTTGTCATCACAATTCTGAATACACTTGTCATCACAATGCTCCCTGACACTTGTCGTCAGAATGCTCCTTGAAACCTGTCACGAAAAGGCTCCATGCCTTTTTCAACACAATACCCCATGCCGTTTTCATCACAATGCTCTATGCCATTGTCATCAAAATACACCACAAGCTTGTCATCAGCATGCTCCATGACTCTTATCATCACAATTCTCCATGCACTTGTCAGCACAATGCTCCCTGACCCTTGTCATCACAATGGCCCAAGCCATTGTCATCACAATGCTCCATTACCTTTGTCATCAGAATCCTCCATGACACTTGGCATCACAATGCTCCATGCCCTTGTCATCAAAATGGGCCATTTCAACTTTCATCGCAATAATCCATGAAACTAATTAAACCAATGCTCCATGCCCTTTTTATCACAATCTGCCATTCCAACTGTCATCACAATAATCCATGAAACTTATTAGACCAATGCTCCATGCCCTTGTCATAACAATACTCCATGCCCTTGCTATCACAATGCTCCATGAGCCCTGTCATCACAATGCTCCGTGACTCCAGTCATCACAATGTTTCATGACCTTTGTCATCACAATGGTCCATGCCCTCGTCATCAACATTCTCTGTGACCTTTTTATCCACAGTGCTCCATGAACTTTTTATCACAATGCTCTTTGATCCTTTTCATCACAATGCTCTATGCCTTTCTCAGCACAATGCTCCATGACCATTGTCATCACAATGCTCCATGCGCTTGTCAGCACAATGCTCCGTGACACATGTCATCACAATGCACCATGAGCTTGTCATCACACTGCTCCACAATCTTGTCACCACAATGCTCCATAAACTTTGTCATCACAATGCTCCATGCACTTCTCATCAAAATGCTCTCTCACCACAGATATCACAATGTTACATCAGTATTCGGCACAATACTCCCTCTCCCCTGTCATCATAATATTCCATGACTCCTGTCATCACAATGGTACGTGCACTTATCATCACAATGTCCGATGACGCCTGACATCACAATGTTCCATAACCCCTGTTATCAAAATGCTCCATGACCCGTTTCATCAAAATGCTCCATGACCACTGACATCACAATGTTGCATAATCCATGTCATCAAAATGTTCCATGACACTTTTCATCAAATTGCTCCATGACCCTGTCATCACAATGCTCTCTGCCCTTCTCATCACAATGCACAACCACCTTGTCATCAGAATGCTCCATGACCTTTGTCATCACAAAGATCCATTACACTTGGCATCACAGTGCTCCATGTCATTGTCATCACGATGCTCCATGAACGCTCTCATCACCTTGCTCCATGCCCTTGTTATCACAAAGCTCCATGAAACATGTCATCAGAATACTCCATGGCCTTCTCATCACAATGCTCCATGCCCTTGCCATCACAATGCTCCATTACCCCTGTCATAACAATGCTCCATGACCCCTGCCATCAGGATGTTCCTTGGCCTTGTCATCACAAGGCTCCATGACCCTTCTCATCACAATGCTCCAAAACCCCTGTAATCAGTATGCTCCATGCCCATTTTCATCTCAATGATCCATGAACCCTGTCATCACAATGCACCATGCCCATCATCATAATGCTTCATGCTATTGTCATCACAAAAAAAAACAAAATGCTCCATGAATTCTGTCATAACACTGCTCCAAACCCTTGTGATCACAATATTCCATAACACTTGTCATCACAATGCCCCATGACATTCGTCATCACAGTTATCCATGTTCTTCTCATCACAATGCTCCATGACCTTTTTCATCACAATGCTCAATACACTTGTCATCAAAATGCTCCCCGACACTTGTTATCTGTATGCTACTTGAACCCTGTCATGACAAGGCTCCATGCCTTTTTCATCACAATGATCCATGCCCTTTTCATCACAATGCTCCAAGACCAATCTAATCACCATGCTCCATGCCCTTGTCATCACAAAGCTCTATGATGCATATCTTTAGAATGCTCCTTGGACTTCTCCTCACAATGCTCCATGCGCTTGTTTTCGCAATGTTCCAAGACCCGTGTAATCACAGTGGTCCATGCCCCTTTTTATCAGTATGCTCCATGAGATTTTTCATCACAAGCCTCCATGGTTTTCTTATCACAATACTCCAGGACCTTGTCATCACAATGCTTCATGACCTTGTCATGAAAATTCTCAATGGCCCTTCTCATCATAATGCTCCAAGCCCTAGTCATCACAATGCTCCATTTTATTTGTCATCACGATCTTCCATTACATTTGGAATCACAATGCTCCCTGCCATTGTCATCGCAATGGACCATGACATATGTCATCACAATGCTACCTGACACTTTTCTTCAAAATACTCCATGAACTTCTCATCACAATGCTCCATGCCCCTGTCATCACAATGCTCCATGACCTCTGTCATCACAATGCTCGATGACTCCAGTCATCACAATGCTTCATAACATTTGTCATCACAATTGTCCATGCCCGCGTCATCAAAAGGCTCTGTGACCTTTGTAACCGCAATGCTCCATGAACATTTCATCTCAATGCTCCATGACCCTTGTCATCACAATGCTCCATGCCTTTGTCAGAAATATCCTCCATGACCCTTTTCATCACAATGTGCCACGCACTTTTCATCACAATGGTCCACAAATTTGTCATCGCAATGCTCCATAAACCTTGTAATCACAATGCTCCTTGCCCTTCACATCACAAAGCTCCATTACCCGTTTCATAACAATGCTCCATGAGCCCTGCCATCACAATATTCCACGGCCTTGTCATCACAAGACTCCATGACACTTGTCATCACAATGCTCCAAGACCCCTGTAATCACAATGCTCCATGCCCTTGTCATCACAAAGCTGCATGACACATGTCATCAGAATCTTTCATGGCTTTGTCATCAAAATGCCCCATGCCCATGTCATCACAGTGCTCCAAGACCCCTGTAATCACAATGCTCCATGGCCTTTTCACCAGTATGAACCATGAGATTTGTCATCATTGTGCTCAATGGTTTTCTCATCAGAATTCTCCAGGACCTTGTCATCACAATGCTTCACGACCTTGTCATGAAAATTCTCAATGGCCCATGTCACCATAATGCTCCAAGCACTAGTCATCACAATGCTCCATTATATTTGTCCTCACAATCCTCCATTTCATTTGGCATTACAATGCTCCCTGCCATTGTCATCGCAATGCACCATGACATATGTCATCACAATGCTCCCTGACACCTGTCTTCACAATACTCCATGACCTTCTCATCACAATGATCCATGCGCTTGTCAGCACAATGCACCATGTCCACTGTCATCACAATAATATATGAAACTTGTCAGACCAATGCTCCATGCTCTGACATCACAATGCTCCATGCACTTGTCATCAAAAGGCTCCATGACTCCTGTCATCACAATGCTCCGTGACTCCAGGCATCACAATGCTTCATAACATTTGTCATCACAGTGGTCCATGCCCGCGTCATCAAAAGCCTCTGTGACCTTTGTAACCACAATGCTCCATGAAATTTCCATCACAATGCTCCGTGACCCTTGTCATCACAATTCTCCATGCCTTGTCAGAAAAATGCTCCATGACACTTGTCATCACAATATGCCACGCTCTTTTCATCACAACGGTCCACAATTTTTCATGGCAATGCTCCATAAATTTTGTAATGAAAATGCTCCATGCCTTTCTCATCACAGTGCTCCATTACCGCTGTGATAACAATGCTCCATGACCCTAGCCATCACAATGTTCCACGGCCTTGTCATCACAAGGCTCCATGATACTTGTCATCACAATGCTCCAAGACCCCTGTATTCACAATGTTCCATGCCCTTGTCATCACAGTGTCAATGACACATGTCATCAGAATGTTCCATGGCCTTCTCATCAAAATGCTCCTTGCTCTTGTCATCACAATGCTCCAAGACCCCAGTAATCACAATGCTCCATGCCCCTTTTCATCTCAATGCTCCATGAACCCTGTCATCACAATGCATCATGTCCATCATCATAATGCTTCCGGCTATTGTCAGCGCAATGAAATCAAAATTCTCCATGCCCTGTGTCATCACAATGCTCCATGACCCCTGTCATCACAATACTCCATGAACATTTTCAGCCCAATTCTCCATGACCCTTGTCATCACAAGGATCCATGCACTTGTCATCCCAATTCTCCATGACCCCTGTATTCACAATGCTCTGTGACGCTTGTCATCACAGTGCTCCATGACACCTGTCATCACAATGCTCCATGCCTTTGTCAGCAAATTGCTACATGACCAAGTCATTACAATGCTCTATGCACTTGTCATCACAATACTCCATTACCATTGTCATCACAATCCTCCATGAACCTTGGGATCACATTGCTTCATGCCCATGTCATCACAAAGCTCCATGCTCCTTGAAATCAAAATGATCCATGACCTCTGTCATCACAATGCTCCAAACACATGTGATCACAAACTTCCATAACAGTTGTCATCACAACGCTCCGTGATGCCTGTCATCACAATACTCCTTGCCCTTTTCATCACGATGTTCCATGATCTTTTTCATCACAATTCTCAATACACTTGTCATCACAATTCTCCCTGACACTTGTCTTCAGAATGCTCCTTGAACCTTGTCACGAAAATGCTCCATGCCCTTTTCATCACAATGCTCCATGCCATTGTCATCAAAATACTCCACAAGCTTATCATCAGAATGCTCCATGACCCTTGTCATCACAATTCTCCATGCACTTTTCAGCACAATGCTCCCTGACCCTTGTCATCACAATGCACAAAGCCATTGTCATCACAGTGCTCCATTACATTTGTCATCAGAATCCTCCATGACACATGGCATCACAATGCTCCAACCATTTCCATCACACTGGGCCATTATATATGTCATCACAATGCTCCCTGACAACTGTCTTCACAATACTGCATGACCTGGTCATCACAATGCTCCATGCCCTTGTCGTCACAATGCGCCATTCCAACTATCATTGCAATAATCCACGAAACTTAGTAGACCAATGCTTCATGACCTTTTCATCACAATGTTCCATGCCCTTGTTTTCACAATGCTCCATGACCCCTGCCATCACAATATTCCTCGGCCTTGTCATAACAAGGCTCCATGACACTTGATATCACAATGTTCCAAGACCCCTGTAATCACAATGCTCCATGCCCTTGTCATCACAAAGATCCATGACACATGTCATCAGAATGTTCCATGGCCTTCTCATCAAAATGTTCCATTCTCTTGTCATCAAAATTCTCCAAGACCCCTGTCATCAAATTGCTCCATGCCCCTGTTCATCTCAATGCACCATGAACCCTGTCATCAAAATGCATCATGCACATCATCATAATGCTTCAGGCTATTGTCATCACAATGAAATCAAAATGCTCCATGGCCTCTGTCATCACAATGCTCCATGACCCCTATCATCACAATACTCCATGAATATTATCAGAACAATGCTCCATGACATTCTCATCGCAATGCTCCATGACCACTATCATCACAATGCACCATGATAACTGGGATCACAACACTCCATGACACGTGACAACACAATGATCAGGGACTCTAGTCATCACATTGCTCCATTCCCTAGTCATCACAATGCTCCATGACCCCTGTCATTACAATGCTCCGTGAAACCATTCATCACAATGCTTCATAACGTTAGTAATCACAGTTGTCCAAGCCCGCGTCATCACAAGGCTCTATGACATTTGTGACCACAATGCTCCATGAAATTTTCATCACAATGCTCCATGACCCTTGTCATCACAATGCTCCATGCCATTGTCAGAACAATGCTCCATTACCCATGTCATCACAATGTGCCATGCACTTGTCATCACAGTGCTCCTGGCCTTTGTCAGAAAAATGCTCCATTACCCATGTCATCACAATGTGCCATGCGCTTGTCATCACAGTGCTCCACAATCTTGTCATCACAATGCTCCATAAACTTTGTCTTCACAATGTTACATATACTTCTCATCAAAATGCTCTCTCACCACTGATATCACAATGTTACATCACTATTCGTCACAATAGTCCCTCACCCCAGTCATCACAATGTTCCATGACTCCTGTCATCACAATTCTACATGCACTTATCATCACAATGTTCGATGACCCCTGACATTGCAATGTTCCATAACCCCTGTCATCAAAATGTTCCATGACCCTTTTCATCAAATTGCTCCATGAACCTGTCATCACAATACTCCATGCCCTTTTCATCACAAAGCTCCATGACCTTTGTCATCACAACTCACAATACACATGGCATCACAATGCTCCCTGACACTTGTCGTCAGAATGCTCCTTGAACCCTGTCATGACAAGGCTCCATGCCTTTCTCATCACAATGATCCTTGCCGTTATCATTACAATGCTCCAAGACCCCTGTAATCACAGTGCTCCATGCTCGTGTCATCACAAAGCTCAATGACGCAAGTCATTAGAAGGCTCCTTGGCCTTCTGCTCACAATGCTCCATGCCCTTGTCATCACAATGATCCAAGACCCCTGTAATCACAGTGGCCCATGCCACTTTTCATCAGTATGCTCCATGAGGTTTGTCATCACAAGGCTCCATGGTTTTCTCATCACAATGCTCCAGGACCTTGTCATCACAATGCTTCAAGACCTTGTCATGAAAATTCTCAATGGCCCTTGTCACCATAATGTTCCAAGCCCTAGTCATCAAAATGCTGCATTATATTTGTCATTACAATCCTCCAATACATTTGGCATCACAATGTTCCCTGCCATTGTCAGCACAATGGACCATGAGATATGTCATCACAATGCTCCCTGACACCTGTCTTTACAATACTCCATGACCTTCTCATCACAATGCTCCATGCCCTTGCCATCAAAATGCAGCATGTCCACTGTCATCAAAATAATCTATGAAACTTGTCAGACCAATGCTCCATGCCCCTGTCATCACAATGCTCCATGCCCTTGTCATCACAATGCTCCATGACCATTGTCATCACAATTCTCCATGCACTTGTCAGCACAATGCTCCCTGACTTTTGTCATCACAATGCCCCAAGCCATTGTCATCAAAATGCTCCATTACCTTTGTCATTAGAATCCTCCATGAAATTTGGCAGCACCATGCTCCATGCCATTCTCATCACAATGGGCCATTACATATGTCATCGCGATGCTCCCTGACACCTGTCTTCACAATATTGCATGACCTGCTCATCACAGTGCTCCATGACCCCGGCCATCACAAAGTTCCATGGCCTCGTCATCACAAGACTCCATGACACTTGTCATCACAATGCACCAAGAACCCTGTAATCACAATGCTCCTTGCCCTTGTCATCAGAAAGCTCCATGACACATGTCATTAGAATGTTCCAGGGCATTCTCATCAAAATGCTCCATGCCCTTTTCATCACCGTGCTCCAACACCCCTGTAATGACAATGCTCCATGCCCCTTTTCATCAGTATGCTCCATGAGATTTGTCATCACAAAGCTCCATGGTTTTCTCATCACAATGCTCCATAATTTTTTCATCACAATGCTTCACGACCTTTTCACGAAAATTCTCAATGGCCCTTGTCATCATAATGCTCCAAGCCCTAGTCATCACAATGTTCCATTATATTTGTCATCACAATCCTCCATTACATTTGGCATCACCGTGCTCCCTGCCATTGTCATTGCAATGGACCCTGACATATGTCATCACAATGCTCCCTGACAACTGTCTTCACAATACTGCATGACCATCTCATCACAGTGATCCATTCCCTTGTCATCACAATGCTCCATGCCCTTGTCATCACAATGCTCCATGACCCTGTCATCACAATGCTCCGTGACTCCAGGCATCACAATGTTTCATAACATTTGTCAACACAATGGTCCAAGCCTGCGTCATCACAAGGCTCTGTGACTTTTGTAACCACAATGCTCCATGAAATTTCCATCACGATGCTCCGTGACCCTTGTCATCACAATACTCCATGCCTTTGTCAGAAAAATGCTCCATAACCTTTGTCATCACAATGTGCCACGTGTTTTCATCACAACGGTCCACAAATTTGTCATGGCAATGCTCCATAAATCTTTTAATCACAATGCTCCATGCCCTTCTCATCACAATTCTCCATTACCCCTGTCATAACAAAGCTCAATAAACCCTGCCATCACAATGTTACACAGTCTTGTCATCGCAAGGCTCCATGACACTTGTCATTACTAGGCTCCAAAACCCCTGTAATCACAATGCTCCATGCACTTGTCATCACAAAGCTCCATGACACATGTCATCAGAATGTTCCATGGCATTCTCATCAAAATGCTCCATGCCCTTGTCATCACAGAGTTCCAAGACCCCTGTAATCACAATGCTCCATGCCGCTTTTCATCAGTATGCTCCAGGAGATTTGTCATCACAAGGCTCTATGGTTTTCTCATCACAATGCTCCAGGACATTGTCATCACAATGCTTCATGACCTTGTCATGAAAATTCTCAATGGCCCTTGTCATCATAATGCTCCAAGTCCCAGTCATCACAATGCTCCATTATATTTGACATCACAATCCTCCATTACATTTGGCATCACAATGCTCCCTGCCATTGTCATCGCAACGGACCATGACTTATGTCATCACAATGCTCCCTGACACCTGTCTTCTCAATACTCCATGACCTTCTCATCACAGTCCTCCATGCCCTTGTCATCACAATGCAGCATGTCCACTGTCATCACAATAATCTATGAAACTTTTCAGACCAATGATCCGTGCCCCTGTCATCACAATGCTCCATGCACTTGTCATCACAATGCTCCATGACCTCTCTCTTCACAATGCTCCATGACACTTGTCCTCACAGTGCTCCATGACACCTGTCATCACAATGCTCCATGCCTTTGTCAGCAAAATGCTACATGACCTTGTCATTACAATGCTCTATGCGCTTGTCATCACAATACTCCATTACCATTGTCATCACAATTCTCCATGAACGTTGTGATCACATTGCTTCATCCCCTTGTCATCAAAATGCTTCATGCTCCTTGAAATCAAAATGATCCATGACCTCTGTCATCACAATGTTCCAAACGCTTGTGATCACAAAGTTCCATAACACTTGTCATAACAACGTTCCATGATGCCTGTCATCACAATACTCCATGCCCTTTTCATCACAATGCTCCATGATCTTTTTCATCACAATTCTCAATACACTTGTCATCACAATTCTCCCTGACACTTGTCGTCAGAATGCTCCTTGAAACCTGTCACAAAAAGGGTCCATGCCTTTTTCATCACAAAGCCCCATGCCATTTTCATCAGAATGCTCCATGCCATTTTCATCAAAATACTCCACAAGATTGTCATCAGAATGCTCCATGACCCTTGTCATCACAATTCTCCATGCACTGGTCAGCACAATGCTCCGTGACCCTTGTCATCACAATGCTCCACGCCATTGCCATCACAATGCTCCATTACATTTGACATCAGAATCCTCCATGACACATGGCATCACAATGCTCAATGCCATTTTCATCACAATGGGCCATTACATATGTCATCACAATGGGCCATTACATATGTCATCACAATGCTCCCTGACACCTGTCTTCACAATACTGCCTGACCTGGTCATCACAATGCTCTATGCACTTGTCGTCACAATGCTCCATGACCACTGTCATCACAATGCTCCATGACTCCAGTCATCACAATGCTTCATAACCTTTGTCATCACAATGGTCCATGCCCTCGTCATCAAGAGTCTCTTTGACCTTTGTAACCACAATGTTCCATGAACTTTTCATCAGAATGCTCCTTGATTCTTGTCATCACAATGCTCCATGCCTTTGTCAGAAAAATGCTCCATGACCCTTGCCATCACAATGCTCCATTACACCTGTAATAACAATGTTCCATGATCCCTGCCATCACGTTGTTCCATGGTCTTGTCATCACAAGGCTCCATGACCCTTCTCATCACAATGCTCCAAGACCCCTGTAATACAATGCTCCATGCCCATTTCATCACAATGACACATGAACCCTGTCATCACAATGCACCATGCACATCATCATAATGCTTCATGCTATTGTCATCACAATGAAATCAAAATGATACATGACCTCTGTCATAACAGTGCTCCAAATCGTTGTGATAACAATATTCCATAACACTTGTCATCACAGTGCCCCATGACGCTCGTCATCACATTTATCCATGCCATTCTGATCACAATGCTCAATTACCCCTGACATCACAATATCCCATGGCCGTGTCAACACAAGGCTCCATGACACTTGTCATCACATTGCTCCAAGACACCTGTCATCACAATGCTCCATGCCTTTGTCAGCAAAATGCTACATGACCTTGTCATTACTGTTCTCTTTGTGCTTGTCATCAAAACACTCCATTACCATTGTCATCAAAATCCTCCATGAACATTGGAATAACATTGCTTCATGCCCTTGTCATCACAATGCTCCATGCTCCTTGAAATCAAAATGATCCATGACCTCTGTCATCACAGTGCTCCACACCCTTGTGATTACAATGTTCCATAACACTTGTCATCACAACGCTCCATGATGTCTGTCATCACTATACTCCATGCCCTTTTCATCACAATGCTCCATGACCTTTGTCATCACAATTCTCAATACACTTGTCATCACAATGTTCCCTGACACTTGTCGTCAGAATGCTCTTTGAACCCTGTCAGGAAAAGGCTCCATGCCTATTTCCTCACAATACCGCATGCCGTTTTCATCACAATGCTCCATGCCATTGTCATCAAAATACTCCACAAACTTGTCATCAGAATGCTCCATGACCTTTGTCATCACAATTCTCCATGCATTTGTCAGCAAAATGCTCCCTGACCCTTGTCATCACAATGCCTCAAGCAATTGTCATCACAATGCTCCATTACCTTTGTCATCAGAGTCCTCCATGACACTTGGTATTACAGTGCTCCATGCCATTATCATCACAATGGGCCATTACATATGTCATCGCAATGCTCCCTGACACATGTCTTCACAATACTGCATGACCTGGTCATCACAAGGCTCCATGCCCTTGTCATCACAATGTGCCATTCCAAATGTCAGCGCAATAATCCATGAAACTTATTAGAAGAATGTTCCATGCCCTTGTCATCACAATTCTCCATCTCCTTGTTGTCACAATGCTCCATGACCCCTGTCATCACAATGCTCCGTGACACCAGTCATCACAATGGTTCATGACCTTTGTCATCACAATGGTCCATGCCCTCATCATCAACAGTCTCTGTGACCATTTTAAATACAATGCTCCATGAACTTTTCATGATAATGAACTTTGACCCTTGTCATCACAATGCTCCATGCCCTTTTCATCCCAATGCTCCATGACTCCAGGCATCACAATGCTTCATAACATTTGTCATCACAATGGTCCATTTCTGCATCATCACAAGGCTCTGTGACCTTTGTAACCACAATGCTCCATGAAATTTCCATCACGATGCTCCGTGACCCTTGTCATCGCAATACTCCATGCCTTTGTCAGAAAAATGTTCCATGACCATTGACATCACAATGTGCCACGTGTTTTCATCACAATGTTCCACAAATTTGTCATGGCAATGCTCCATAAACCTTTTAATCACAATGCTCCATGCCCTTCTCATAACAATGCTCCATTACCACTGTCATAACAATGCTCCCTGACCCCTACCTTCACAATGCTCCCTGCCATTCTCATCACAATGCAAAATGTACTTGTCATCAAAATGCTCCTTGACATTTGTCATCACAAAGATCCATGACCCTTGGCATCACAATGCTCCATGTCATTGTCATCACAATGCTCCATGAATGATCTCATCACATTGCTCCATGACCTTGTCATCACAAAGCTCCATGATACATGTCTTCTTAATGCTCCAAGACCCCTGTAATCACAATGCTCCATGCCCCTTTTCATCTCACTGATCCATGAACCCTGTCATCACAATGCACAATGCCCATCATCATAATGCTTCATGCTATTGTCATCACAATGAAATCAAAATGCTCCATGACCTCTGTCATCACAATTCTCCATGACCCCTGTTATCACAATAATTCATGAACATTTTCAGCCCATTGTTCCATGACACTTGTCATCACAATCATCCATGCCCATGTCATCCCAATGCTCCAAGACACCTGTATTCACAGTGCTCCGTGACGCTTGTCATCACAGTGCTCCATGACACCTGTCATCACAATGCTCCATGCCTTTGTCAGCAAAATGCTACATGACCTAATTCATGACAATTCTCTATGCGCTTGTCATCACAATACTCCATTACCATTGTCATCACAATCCTCCATGAATCTTGTGATCACATTGCTTCATGTCCTTGTCATCACAATGCTCCATGCTCCTTGAAATCAAAATGATCCATGACCACTGTCATCACAGTGCTCCAAAGCCTTGTGATCACAATGTTCAATAACACTTTTCATCACAACGCTCCATGATGACTGTTATCACAATACAGCATGCCCTTTTCATCACAATGCTCCATGACATTTGTCATCACAATTCTCAATACATTGTCATCACAATGCTCCCTGACACTTGTCGTCAGAATGCTCCTTAAACCCTGTCACAAAAAGGCTTCATGCCTTTTTCATCACAATGCCCCATGCGGTTTTCATCAAAATGCTCTATGCCATTGTCATCAAAATGCTCCACAATCTTGTCATCAGAATCCTCCATGACCCTTGTCATCACAATTCTCTATGCACTTGTCAGCACAATGCTCCCTGACCCTTGTCATCACAATGCTCCAAGCCATTGTCATCACAATGATCCATTACGTTTGTCATCAGAATCCTCCATGACACTTGGCATCACAATGGTCCATGCCATTGTCATCAAAATTGGCCATTACATATGTCATCACAATGCTCCCTGACACATGTCTTCACAATACTGCATGACCTGGTCTTCACAATTCTCCATGCCCTTGTCATCACAATGCGCCATTCCAAATGTCATCACAATAATCCGTGAAACTTATTAGACCAATGCTCCATGCCCTTGTCATCACAATGCTCCTTGCCCTTGTTATCACAATGCGCCATGACCCCTGTCATCACAATGCTCCCTGACTGCAATCATCACAATGTTTAATGACCTTGTCATCACAATCATCCATGCCCTCATCATCAACAGTCTCTGTGACTTTTTAACCAAAATGCTCCATGAACTATTCATCACAAAGCTCTTTGACCTTTGTCATCACAATGCTCTATGCCTTTCTCAGCACAATGCTCCATGACCCTTGTCATCACAATGCTCCATGTGCTTGTCAGGACATTGCTCCATGACACATGTCATCACAATGCACCGGGCGCTTGTCATCACAGTGCTCCACAATCATGTCATCACAATGCTCCATAAACCTTCTCATCACAATGCTCCATGCATTTCTCAGCAATATGCTCTCTCACCACTGATATCACAATGTTTCATCACTATTCGTCACAATACTCCCTCACCCGTCATCACAATTTTCCATGACTCCTGTCATCAAAATGCTACATACACTTATCATCACAATGTTCGATGACCCCTGACATCACACTGTTACATACCCCTGTCATCAAGTTGCTCCATGACCCTTTTCATCCAATTGCTCCATGACTCTGTCATCACAATGCTCCCTGCCCTTATCATCAAAATGCACAACACCCTTTTCATCAAAATGCTCCATGACCTTTGTCATCACAAAGACCCATGACCCTTGGTATCACAGTGCTCCATGCCATTGTCATCACAATACTCCATGAACGCTCTCATCACATTACTCCATGCCCTTGTCATCACAAAGCTCCATGACACATGTCATCAGAATGCTCCATGGCCTTCTCATCAAAATATTCCATGCCCTTGCCATCACAATGCTCCATTACACATGTAATAACAATGTTCCATGATCCCTGCCATCACGTTGTTCCATGGTCTTGTCATCACAAGGCTCCATGACCCTTCTCATTACAATGCTCGAAGAACCCTGTAATCACAATGCTCCATGCCCATTTCATCTCAATGACACATGAACCCTGTCATCACAATGCACCATGCACATCATCATAATGCTTCATGCTATTGTCATCACAATGAAATCAAAATGCTCCATGACCTCTGTCATAACAATGCTCCAAATCGTTTTGATAACAATATTCCATAACACTTGTAATCACAGTGCCCCATGACGCTCGTCATCACATTTATCCATGCCCTTCTGATCACAATGCTCAATTACCCTTGACATCACAATGTCCCACGGCCGTGTCATCACAAGTCTCCATGACACTTGTCATCACAATGCTCCAAGACACCTGTCATCACAATGCTCCATGCTTTTGTCAGCAAAATGCTACATGACCATGTCATTACTATTCTCTTTGTGCTTGTCATCAAAATACTCCATTACCATTGTCATCACAATCCTCCATGAACATTGGAATAACATTGCTTCATGTCCTTGTCATCACAATGCTCCATGCTCTTTGAAATTTAAATGATCCATGACCTCTGTCATCACAGTGCTCCACAACCTTGTGATTACAATGTTCCATAACACTTGTCATCACAACGCTCCATGATGTCTGTCATCACTATACTCCATGCCCTTTTCATCACAATGCTCCATGACCTTTGTCATCACAATTCTCAATACACTTGTCATCACAATGCTCCCTGACATTTGTCGTCAGAATGCTCCCTGAAACCTGTCACGAAAAGGCTCCATGCCAATTTCCTCACAATACCGCATGCCGTTTTCATCACAATGCTCCATGCCATTGTCATCAAAATACTCCACAAGCTTGTCATCAGAATCCTCCATGACCTTTGTCATCACAATTCTCCATGCACTTGTCAGCAAAATGCTCCCTGACCCTTGTCATCACAATGCCCCAAGCCATTGTCATCACAATGCTCCATTACATTTGTCATCAGAATCCTCCATGACACTTGGCATCACAATGCTCCATGCCATTGTCATCACAATGGGCCATTACATATGTCATCACAATTCTTCCTGACACCTGTCTTCACAATACTACATGACCTGGACATCACAATGCTCTATGCACTTGTCGTCACAATGCTCGATGACCCCTGTCATCACAATGCTCCATGACTCCAGTCATCACAATGCTTCATAACGTTTGTCATCACAATGGTCCATGCCCTCATCATCAACAGTCTCTGTGACCTTTTTAACCACAATGCTCCATGAAATTTTCATCACAATGCCCTTTGACCGTTGTCATCACAATACTCCATGCCCTTTTCATCACAATGCTCCATGACCTTTGTCATCACAATTCTCAATACACTTGTCATCACAATGCTCCCTGACACTTGTCACAATGCTCCTTGAACCCTGTCACGAAATGGCTCCATGCCTTTTTCATCACAATGCCCCATGCCGTTTTCATCACAATGCTCCATGCCATTGTCATCAAAATACTCCACAAGCTTGTCATCAGAATGCTCCATAACCCTTGTCATCACAGTTCTCCATGCACTTGTCAGCACAATGCTCCCTGACCCTTGTCATCACAATGCTCCAAGCCATTGTCATGACAATGCTCCATTACATTTGTCATCAGAATCCTCCATGACACTTGGCATCACAATGCTCCATGCCATTGTCATCACAATGGGCCATTACATATGTCATAACAATGCTACCTGACACCTGTCTTCACAGTACTGCATGACCTAGTCATCACAATGCTCCATGCCCTTGTCATCACAATGTGCCATTCCAACTGTCATCGCAGTAATCCATGAAACTTATTAGACAAATGCTCCATGCCTTTGTCATCACAATGCTCCATGAACTTGTTATCAGAATGCTCCATGACCCCTGTCATCACAATGCTTCGTGACTCCAGTCATCACAATGGTTCAGGACCTTTGTCATCACAATGATCCATGCTCTCGTCATCAACAGTCTCTGTGACTTTTTAACCACAATCCTCCATGAACTTTTCATCACAATGCTCTTTGACCCTTGTCATCACAATGCTCTATGCCTTTCTAAGCACAATACTTCATTACTCTTGTCATCACAGTGCTCCATGTGCTGGTCAGGACAATGCTCCAAGACACATGTCATAACAATGCACCATGGGCTTGTCATCACAGTGCTCCACAATCTTGTCCTCACATTGCTCCATAAACCTTGTCATCAAAATGCTCCATGCACTTCTTAAAAAAATGCTGTCTCACCAATGATATACAATGTTCCATCACTATTCGTCACAATGCTCCCTCACCCCTCTCATCACAATGTTCCGTGACTCCTGTCTTCACAATGCTACATGCACTTATCATCACAATGTTTGATGACCCCTTACATCACAATATTCCATAACCCCTGTCATCAAAATGCTTCATGACCCTTTTCATCAAATTGCTCCATGAACCTGTCATCACAATGCTCCCAGCCCTTCTCATCACAATGCACAACGCCCTTGTAATCAAAATGCTCCATGACCTTTGTCATCACAAAGATCCATGACGCTTGGAATCACAGTGCTCCACGTCATTGTCATCACAATGTTCCATGAACACTCTCATCACATTGATCCATGCCCTTGTCATCACAAAGCTCCATGACACATGTCATCAGAATGCTCCATGGCCTTCTCATCACAATGCTCCATGCCCTTGCCATCACAATGCTCCATTTCCCCTGTCATAACTATGCTCCATGACCCCTGCCATCACGATGTTCCATGGCCTTTTCATCACAAGGCTCCATGACCCTTGTCATCACAATGCTCCAAGACCCCTGTAATCACAATGCTCCATGCCCCAATTCATCTCAATGATCCATGAGCCCTGTCATGACAATGCATCATGCCCATCATCATAATGCTTCCGGCTATTGTCAGCGCAATTAAATCAAAATTCTCCATGACCTCTCTCATCACAATGCTCCATGACCCCTGTCATCACAATGCTCCATGACCCCTGTATTCACAATGCTCCATGACGCTTGTCATCACAGTGCTCCATGACACCTGTCATGACAATGCTCCATGCCTTTGTCAGCAAAATTCTACATGACCTTGTCATTACAATGCTCTATGCGCTTGTCATCACAATACTCCATTACCATTGTCATCACAATCCTCCATGAATCTTGGGATCACATTGCTTCATGCCCTTGTCATCGAAATGCTCCATGCTCCTTGAAATTAAAATGATCCATGACCTCTGTCATCACAATGCTCCAAACGCTTGTGATCACAGAGTTCCATAACACTTGTCATCACAACGTGCCATGATGCCTGTCATCACAATACTCCATGTACTTTTCATCACAATGCTCCATGACCTTTGTCATCACAATCCTCAATACACTTGTCATCACAATGCTCCCGGACTCGTGTCGTCAGAATGCTCCTTTAACCCTGTCACGAAAAGGCTTCATGCCTTTTTCTTCACAATGCCCCATGCCGTTTCCATCACAATACTCCATGCCATTGTCATCAAAATACACCACAAGCTTGTCATCAGAATGCTCCATGACCATTGTCATCACAATTCTCCATGCACTTTTCAGCACAATGCTCCCTGACCTTTCTCATCACAATGCCCCAAGTCATTGTCATCAAAATGCTCCATTACCTTTGTCATCAGAATCCTCCATGACACTTGGCATCACAATGCTCCATGCCATTCTCATCACAATGGGCCATTACATATGTCATCGCAATGCTCCCTGACACCTGTCTTCACAATATTGCATGACCTGGTCATCACAGTGCTCCATGACCCCGGACATCACAATGTTCCACGGCCTCGTCATCACAAGACTCCATGACACTTGTCATCACAATGCTCCAAGACCCCTGTAATCACAATGTCCCATGCCCTTGTCATCAGAAAGCTCCATGACACATGTCATCAGAATGTTCCAGGGCCTTCTCATCAAAATGTTCCATGCCCTAGTCATCACCGTGCTCCAACACCCCTGTAATGACAATGCTCCATGCCCCTTTTCATCAGTATGCTCCATGAGATTTGTCATCACAAAGCTCCATGGTTTTCTCATCACAATGCTCCATAATATGTTCATCACAATGCTTCACGACCTTGTCACAAAAATTCTTAATGGCCCTTGTCATCATAATGCTCCAAGCCCTAGTCTTCACAATGCTCCATTATATTTGTCATCACAATCCTCCATTACATTTGGCATCACCGTGCTCCCTGCCATTGGCATTGCAATGGACCCTGACATATGTCATCACAATGCTCCCTGACACCTGTCTTCACAATACTGCATGACCGTCTCATCACAATGATCCATGCCCTTGTCATCACAATGCACCATGTCCACTGTCATCACAATAATCTATGAAACTTGTCAGATCAATGCTCCATGCCCTTGTCATCACAATGCTCCATGATCCCTGTCATCACAATGCTCCGTGAATCCAGGCATCACAATGCTTCATAATATTTGTCATCACAATGTTCCATGCCCGCGTCATCACAAGGCTCTATGACCTTTGTAACCACAATGCTCCATGAAATTTCCATCACATTGCTCCGTGATCCTTGTCATCACAATGCTCCATGCTTTGTCAGAAAAATGCACCATGACGTTTGTCATCACAATGTGCCACGCGATTTTTATCACAGCAGTCCACAAATTTATCATGGCAATGCTCCATAAACCTTGCAATCACAATGCTCCATGCCCTTCTCATCACAATGCTCCATGATCCCTGTCATCACAATGCTCCGTGAATCCAGGCATCACAATGCTTCATAACATTTGTCATCACAATGGTCCATGCCCGCGTCATCACAAGTCTCTGTGACTTTTGTAACCACAATGTTCCATGAAATATCCATCACGATGCTCCGTGACCCTTGTCATCACAATACTCCATGCCTTTGTCAGAAAAATGCTCCATGACCTTTGTCATCACAATATGCCACACGTTTTCATCACAACGGTCCACAAATTTGTCATGGCAAAGCTCCATAAACCTTTTAATCACAATGCTCCATGCCCTTCTCCTCACAATGCTCCATTACCCCTGTCATAACAATGCTCAATAAACCCTGCCATCACAATGTTACACGGTCTTGTCATCGCCAGGCTCCATGACTCTTGTCATCACTAGGCTCCAAGACCCCTGTAATTACAATGCTCCATGCACTTGTCATCACAAAGCTCCATGACACATGTCATCAGAATGTTCCATGGACTTCTCATCAAAATGCTCCATGCCCTTGTCATCGGAGAGCTCCAAGACCAGTGTAATCACAATGCTCCATGCCCCTTTTCATCAGTATGCTCCATGAGATATGTCATCACAAGGCTCCATGGTTCTCTCATCACAATGCTCCAGGACCTTGTCATCACAATGCTTCATGACCTTGTCATGAAAATTCTCAATGGCCCTTGTCATCATAATGCTCCAAGTCCCAGTCATCACAATGCTCCATTATATTTGGCATCACAATCCTCCATTACATTTGGCATCACAATGCTCCCTGCCAATGTCATCGCAATGCACCATGACGTATGGCAACAAAATGCTCCCTGACACCTGTGTTCTCAATACACCATGACCTTCTCATCACAATCCTCCATGCCCTTGTCATCACAATGCAGCATGTCCACTGTCATCACAATAATCTATGAAACTTGTCAGACCAATGATCCATGCCCCTGTCATCACAATGCTCCATGCACTTGTCATCACAATGCTCCATGACCCCTCTATTCACAGTGCTCCATGACGCTTTTACTCACAGTGCTCCATGACACCTGTCATCACAATGCTCCATGCCTTTGTCAGCAAAATGCTACATGACCTTGTCATTACAATGCTCTATGCGCTTGTCATCACAATACTCCATTATCATTGTCATCACAATACTCTATGAACGTTGTGATCACATTGCTTCATCCCCTTGTCAACAAAATGCTCCATGCTACTTGAAATCAAAATGATCCATGACCTCTGTCATCACAATGCTCCAAACGCTTGTGATCACAAAGTTCCATAACACTTGTCATAACAACGTTCCATGATGCCTGTCATCCCAATAC
The DNA here is from genome assembly GCF_964165515.1 of Mesoplodon bidens. Classification (NCBI taxonomy): domain Eukaryota; kingdom Metazoa; phylum Chordata; class Mammalia; order Artiodactyla; family Ziphiidae; genus Mesoplodon; species Mesoplodon bidens. The sequence goes on from NW_027672207.1 coordinate 688,453, forward strand.
TCCATGCCCTTTTCATCACAATGCTCCATGATCTTTGTCATCACAATTCTCAATACACTTGTCATCACAATGCTCCCTGACACTTGTCGTCAAAATGCTCCTTGAAACCTGTCACAAAAAGGCTCCATGCCTTTTTCATCACAATGCTCCATGCCTTTCTCATCATAATGCTCCATTACCCCTGTCATAACAATGCTCCATGACCCCTACCTTCACAGTGTTCCACAATCTTGTCATCACAAGCCTCCATGACATTTGTCATCACTGTGCTCCAAGACCACTGTAATCACAATGCTCGCTGACCTTGTCATCACAAGGCTCCATGACACATGTCATCAGAATGTTCCATGGCTTTCTCATCAAAATGTTCCATGCCCTTGTCATCACAATGCTCCAAGACCCCTGTAATCACATTGCTCCATGCCCCTCTTCATCTCAATGCTCCATGAACCCTGTCATCAAAATGAATCATGCTCATGATCTTAATGCTTCAGGCCATTGTCAGCACAATGAAATCAAAATTCTCCACGACCTCTCTCATCACAATGCTCCATGACCCCTATCATCACAATACTCCATGAACATTTTCAGTCCAATGCTCCATGAACTTGTCATCACAATGATCCATGATCTTGTAATCCCAATGATCCATGACCCCTGTATTCACAATGCTCCGTGACGCTTGTCATCACAGTGCTCCATGACATCTGTCATCACAATGCTCCATGGCTTTGTCAGCAAAATTCTACATGAACTTGTCATTACAATGCTCTATGCCTTTGTCATCACAATACTCCATTACAATTGTCATCAGAATCCTCCATGAACCGTGGGATCACATTGCTTCATGCCCTTGTCATCACACAGTTCCATGCTCCTTGAAATCAAAATGATCCATGACATCTGTCATCACAATGCTCCAAACCCTTCTGATCACAAAGTTCCTTAACACTTGTCATCAAATCGCGCCATGATGCCTATCATCACTATACTCCATGCCCTTTTCATCACAATGCTCCATGACCTTTGTCATCACAATTCTCAATACACTTGTTATCACAATGCTCCCTGATACTTGTCGTCAGAGTGCTCCTTGAACACTGTCACGAAAAGGCTCCATGCCTTTTTCATCACAAGGCCCCATGCCATTTTCATCACAATGCTCCATGCCATTGTCATAAAAATACTCCACAAGCTTGTCATCAGAATGCTCCATGACCCTTGTCATCACAATTCTCCATGCACTTGTCAGCACAATGCTCCCTAACCCTTGTCATCACAATGCTCCAAGCCATTGCATCAGAATGCTCCATTACCTTTGTCATCAGAATCGTCCATGACACTTGGCATCACAATTCTCCATGCCATTGTCAACACAATGGGCCATTACATAAGTCATGACAATGCTCCCTGACACCTCTCTTCACAATACTGCATGACCTGGTCATCACAATGCTCCATGCCCTTGTCATCACAATGCGCCATTCCAACTCTCATCACAATAATCCATGAAACTTATTAGACCAATGCTCCATGCCCTTGTCATCACAATTCTCCATGCCCTTGTTATCACAATGCTCCATGACCCCTGTCATCACAATGCTCTTTGACTCCAGTAATCACAATGCTTCTTGACCTTTGTCATCACAATATTCCATGCCCTCATCATCAACAGTCTCTGTGACATTTTTAACCACAATGCTCCATGAACTTTTCATCTCAATTCTCTTTGACCCTTGTCATCACAATGCTCTATGTCTTTCTCAGCACAATGCTCCATGACCCTTGTCATCACAATGCACCATGCACTTGTCATCACAGTGCTCCAAAATCTTTTCATCACAATGCTCCATAAAACATGTCATCACAATGCTCCCTGCTCTTCTTATCAAAATGCTCTCTCACAACTGATATCACAATGTTACATCACTATTCGTCAAAATACTTCCTCACCACTGTCATCACATTGTTCCATGACTCCTGTCATCACAATGCTACATGCATTATCATCACAATATTCGATGACCACTGACATCACAATGTTCCCCAACCCCGTCATCAAAATGTTCCATGACACTTTTCATCAAATTGCTCCATGACACTATCATCAAAATGCTTCCTTCCCTTCTCATCCCAGTGCACAACGCCCGTGCCATCAAAATGCTCGATGACCTTTGCCATCACAAATATCTATTACGCTTGGCATCACAAAGCTCCATACAATTGTCATGAAAAAGCTCCATGACACATGTCATCAGAATGCTCCATGGCCTTCTCATCACAATGCTCCATGCCCTTGCCATCACAATGCACCATTACCCCTGTCATAACAATGCTCCATGACCACGGCCATCACGATGTTCCATGGCCTTATCATCAGAAGACTCCATGACCCTTCTAATCACAATGCTCCAAGACACCTGTAATCACAATGCTCCATGCCCCTTTTCATCTCAAAGATCCATGATACGTGTCATCACAATACACCATGCCCATCATCATAATGCTTCATGCTATTGTCATCACAATGAATTCACAATGCTCCATGACCTCTGTCATAACAATACTCCAAACCCTTGTGATCACAATATTCCATAACACTTGTCATCACAATGCCCCATGACACTCGTCATCACAATTATCCATGGTCTTCTCATCACAATGCTCCATGACCTTTGTCATCACAAAGCTCCATGACGCCTGTCAGCAGAGTGCTTCTTGGCATTCTCCTCACAATGCTCTATCCCCTTGTCATCACAATGTTCCAAGACCCCTGTAATCACAACAGTCCATGCCCCTTTTCATCAGTAAGCTCCATGAGATTTGTCATCACAAGGCTCCATGGTTTTCTCATCACAATGCTCCAGGACATTGTCATCACAATGCTCCATGACGTTCTCATGAACATTCTCAATGGCCCTTGTCATCATAATGTTCCAAGCCCTATTCATCACAATGCTCCATTACATTTGGCATCACAATGCTCCCTGCCATTGTCATCGCAGTGGACCATGACTTATGGCATCACAATGCTCCCTGACACCTGTCTTCACAATAATCCATGACCTTCTCATCACAATATTCCATGCCCTTGTCATCACAATTCAGAATGTCCACTGTCATCACAATTATCTATGAAAATATTCAGTCCAATGCTCCGGGCCCCTGTCATCACAATGCTCCATGCACTTGTCATCAAAATGCTCCATGACTCTTTTATTCACAATGCTCTGTGACGCTTGTCATCACAGTGCTCCATGACACCTGTCATCACAATGCTCCATGCCTTTGTCAGCAAAATGCTACATGATCTTGTCATTACAATGCTCTATGTGCTTATCATTACAATACTCCATTACCATTGTCATCACAATCCTCCATGAAACTTGGGATCACGTTGCTTCATGCCCTTGTCATCACAATGCTCCATGTTCCTTGAAATCAAAGTGATCCATGACCTCTGTCATCACAATGCTCCAAACCCTTGTGATCACAAAGTTCCATAACACTTGTTATCACAACGTACCATGATGCCTGTCATCACATTACTCCATGCCCTTTTCATCACAATGCTCCATGATCTGTGTCATCACAATTCTCAATACACTTTTTATCACAATGCTCCCTGACACTTGTCGTCAGAATGCTCCTTGAACCCTGTCACGAACAGGCTCCATGCCTTTTTCATCACAATGCCCCATGCCATTTTCATCACAATGCTCCATGCCATTGTCATCAAAATACTCCACAAGATTGTCATCAGAATGCTCCTTGACCCTTGTCATCACCATTCTCCATGCATTTGTTAGCACAATGCTCCCTAACCCTTGTCATCACAATGCTCCATTACCTTTGTCATCAGAATCCTCCATGACACTTGGCATCACAATGCTCCATGCCATTATCATCACAATGGGCCATTACATATGTCATGACAATGCTCCCTGACAGCTGTCTTCACAATACTGCATGACCTGGTCATCACAATGCTCTATGCACTTGTCATCACAGTGCTCCATGACACCTGTCATCACAATGCTTCATGACCTTTGCCATCACAATTGTCCATGCCCTCGTCATCAACAGTCTCTGTGACCTTTGTAACCACAATGCTCCATGAACATTTCATCACAATGCTCCTTGATTCTTCTCATCACAATGCTCCATACCTTTGTTCAAAAAATGCTCCATGACCCTTGCCATCACAATGTGCCACGCGCTTTTCATCACAACGGTCCACAAATTTGTCCTGGAAATGCTCCATAAACCTTGTAATCACAATGCTCCAAGCCCTTCTCATCACAGTGCTCCATTACACCTCTCATAACAATGCTCCATGACACTTGCCATCACAATATTCCAAGGCTTTGTCATCACACGGCTCCATGACGCTTGTCATCACAATGTACCAAGACCCCTGTAATCACAATGTTCCATGCCATTGTCATCACAAAGATCCATGACACATGTTATCAGTATGTTCCATGGCCTTCTCATCAAAATGCTCCATGACCTTGTCATCACAATGTTCCATTACCGCTGTCATAACAGTGCTCCCTGACCCCTGCCATCACAACGATCCCTGCCCTTCTCATCACAATGCACAATGACCTTGTCATCAAAATGCTCCTTGACCTTTGTCATCACAAAGATCCATGACCCTTGGCATCACAATGCTCCATGTCATTGTCATCACAATGCTCCATGAACGCTCTCATCACATTGCTCCATGCCCTTGTCATCACAAAGCTGCATGACACATGTCATCAGAATGCTCCATGGCCTTATCATCACAATGACTCCATGCCCTTGCCATCACAATGCTCCATTACCCCGTCATAACAATGCTCCATGAGCCCTGCCATAACGATATTCCATGGCCTTGTCATCACAAGGCTTCATGACCCATCACATCACAATGCTCCAAGACCCCTGTAATCACAATGCTCCATGCCCCTTTTCATCTCACTGATCCATGAACCCTGTCATCATAATGCACCATGCCTATCATCATAATGCTTCATGCTATTGTCATCGCAATGTAATCAAAATGCTCCATGACTTCTGTCATAAAAATGCTCCAAACCCTTGTAATCACAATATTCCATAACACTTTTCATCACAGTGCCCCATGACGCTCATCATCACAACAATCCTTGGTCTTCTCATCACAAAGCTCCAAGACCCCTGTAATCACAATGTTCCATGCCCTTGTCATCACCAAGCTCCATGACACATGTCATCAGAATGTTCCATGACCTTCTCATCAAAATGTTCCATGCCCTTGTCATCCCAATGCTCCAAGACCCCTGTAATCACAATGCTGCATGCCGCTTTTCATCTCAATGCTCCATGATCCCTGTCATCACAATGCATCATGTCCATCATCATGATGCTTCAGGCTATTGTCAGCACAATGAAATCAAAATTCTCCATGACCTATGTCATCACAATGCTCCATGACCCCTGTCATCACAATACTCCATGAATATTTTCAGCCCAATGGTCCATGACCCTTGTCATCACAAAGGTCCATGCCCTCGTTATCAACAGTCTCTGTGACATTTTTAACCAGAATGCTCCATGAACTTGTCATCACCATACTCTATGCTTTCTCAGCACAAAGCTCCATGACCCTTGTCATCATAATGTTCCATGCGCTTGTCAGCACAATGCTCTACGACACATGTCATCACAATGCACCATTCGCTTGTCATCACAGTGCTCCACAATCTTCTCATCAAAAGTCTCCATAAACCTTGTCATCACAATGCTCCATGCACTTCGCATCAAAATGCTCTCTCACAATTGATATCACAATGTTACATCACTATTCGTCACAATACTCCCTCACCCCTGGCATCACAATGTTCCATAACTCCTGTCATCAACATGCTACATGTATTTTCATCACAATATTCGATGACCCCTGACAACACAATGTTCCATAACCCCTGTCATCAAAATGCTCCATGAAACTTTTCATCAAATTGCTCCATGACACTGTCATCAAAATGCTCCCAGCCCTTCTCATCACAATGCACAACACCCTTGTCATCAAAATGCTCCATGACCTTTGTCATCACAAAGATCCATGACCCTTGGGATCACAGTGTTCCATATCATTGTCATCACGATGCTCGATGAACGCTCTCATCACATTGCTCCATGCACTTGTCATCACCAAGCTTCATGACACATGTCATCAGAATGCTCCATGGCCTTCTCCTCACAATGCACCACGCCCTTGCCATCACAATGCTCCATTACCCCTGTCAAAACAATCCTCCATGACTCCTGCCATCATGATGATCCATGGCCTTGTCATCACAAGGCTCCATGACCCTTCTCATCACAATGCTCCAAGATCCCTGTAATCACAATGCTCCATGCCCATTTTCATCTCAATGATCCATGAACCCTGTCATCTCAATGCACCATGCCCATCATCATAATGCTTCATGCTATTGTCATCACAATGAAATCAAAATGCTCCATGACCTCTGTCATAACAATGCTCTAAACCCTTGTGATCACAATATTCCATAACACTTGTCATCACAATATCCCTGGACTCTCGTCATCACAATTATCCATGGTCTTCTCATCACAATGCTCCATGAACTTTATCATCACAATGCTCAATACACTTGTCATCAAAATGCTCCCTGACAATTGTTGTCTGTATGCTCCTTGTACCCTGTCATGAGAAGGCTCCATGCCATTTTCATCACAATGATCCATGCCCTTTTCATCACAATGCTCCAAGACCCCTGTAATCACAATGCTCCATGCCCTTGTCATCACAAAGCTCAATGAGGCATGTCATTAGAAGGCTCCTTGGCCTTCTCCTCCCAATGCTCCATGCCCATGTCATCACAATGTTCTAAGACCCCTGTAATCACAATGGTCCATGTCCGTTTTCTTCAGTATGCTCCATGAGATTTGTCATCACAAGGCTCCATGGTTTTCTCATCACAATGCTCCAAGACACTGTCATCACAATGCTTCATGACATTGTCATGAAAATTCTCAATGGCCCTTGTCATCATAATGCTCCAAGCCCTAGTCATCATAATGCTCCATTATATTTGTCATCACAATCCTCCATTACATTTGGCATCACAATGATCCCTGCCATTGTCATCGCAATGGACCATGACATATGTCATCACAATGCTCCCTGACACCTTTCTTCAAAATACTGCATGAATTTCTCATCACAATGCTCCATTCCCCTGTCATCACAATGCACCATGCCCTTTTCATCACAGTGCTCCATGACCCCGGTCATCACAATGCTCCGTGAGTCCAGTCATCACAATGCTTCATAGCATTTGTCATCACAATGGTCCATGCCCGCATCATCACAAGGATCTGTGACCTTTGTAAAAACAATGCTCCATGAACTTTTCATCACAATGCCCCGTGGCCATTGTCATCACAATGTTCCATGCCTTTGTCAGAAATATGCTCCATGACCCTTGTCATCACAATGTGCCACACGATTTTCATCACAACGGTCCACAAATTTGTCATCGCAATGCTCCATAAACCTTGAAATCACAATGCTCCTTTCCCTTCTCATCACAATGCTCCATTACCCGTATTATAATAATGATCCATGACCTCTGCCATCACAATGTTCCACGACCTTGTCATCACAAGGCTCCAAGACACTTGTCATCACAATGCTCCAAGAACCCTGTAATCACAATGCTCCATGCCCTTGTCATCACAAAGCTCCATGACACATGTCATCAGAAACTTCCATGGCCTTCTCTTCAAAATGCTCCATGCCCTTGTCATCACAGTGCCCCAAGACGCCTGTAATCACAATGCTCCATGCCTTTGTTATCACAATGCTCCATGAGCACTGTCACCACAATGCTCCCTGACTCCAGTCATCACAATGCTTCATGACCTTTGTCATCACAATGGTCCATGCCCTCGTCATCAACAGTCTCTGTGACCATTTTAACCACAATGCTCCATGAACTTTTCATCACAGTGTTCTTGCACCCTTGTCATCACAATGCTCTATGCCTTTCTCAGCACAGTGCTCCATGACACTTGTCATCACAATGCTCCATGTGCTTGTCAGCACAATGCTCCACGACACATGTCATCACAATGCACCATTCGCTTGTCATCACTGTGCTCCACAATCTTTTCATCACAATGCTCCATCAACTTTGTCATCACAATGCTCCATGCACTTCTCATCAAAATGCTCTCTCACCACTGATATCACAATGTTACATCACTATTCGTCACAATACTCCCTCTCCCCTGGCATCACAATGTTCCATGACTCCTATCATCACCATGCTACATGCATTCTCATCACAATATTCGATGACCCCTGACATCACAATGTTCCATAACCCGTGTCATCAAAATGCTCCATGACACTTTTCATCAAATTGCTCCATGACCCTGTCATCCAAATGCTACCAAAACTTCTCATCACAATGCACAACACCCTTGTCATCAAAATGATCCATGACCTTTGTCATCACAAAGATCCATGACGCTTGGAATCACAATACTCCATGTCATTGCCATCAGGATGCTCCATGAACACTCTCATCCCATTGCTCCATGACACCTGTCATCACAATGCTCCGTGACTCCAGTCATCACAATGCTTCAAAACAGTTTTCATCACAATGGTCCATGCCCGCACCATCACAAGGCTCTGTGACCTTTGTAACCACAATGCTCTATGAAATTTCCATCACAATGCTCCGTGACCCTTGTCATCAAAATGCTCCACGCCTTTGTCAGAAAAATCCTCCATGACCCTTGTCATCACAATATGCCATGCGCTTTTCATCACAACGGTCCACAAATTTGTCATGGCAATGCTCCATAAAACTTGTAATCACAATGCTCCATGCCCTTCTCATCACAATGCTGAATTACCCCTGTCATAACAATGCTCAATGAACCCTGACATCACATTGTTCCATGGCCTTGTCATCACAAGGCTCCATGACACATGTCATCACAATGCTCCAAGAACCCTGTAATCAAAATGCTCCATGCCCTTGTCGTCACAAAGCTCCTTGACACATGTCATCATAAAGTTCCATGGCCTTCTCATCAAAATGCTACATGCCCTTGTCATCACAATGATCCCAGACCACTGTAATCACAATGCTCCATGCCCCTTTTCATCTCAATGCTCCATGAACCCTGTCATCACAATGCATCATGTCCATCATTATAATGCTTCCGGCTACTGTCACCACAGTGAAATCAAAATTCTCCATGACCTCTGTCATCACAATGCTTCATGACCCCTATCATCACAATACTCCATGAACATTTTCAGCCCAATGCTCCATGACCATTGTCATCACAATGATCCATGCCCTTGACATCCCAAAGCTCCATGACCCCTGTATTCACAATGCTCTGTGACGCTTTTCATCACAGTGCTGCATGACACCTGTCATCACAATGCTCCATGCCTTTGTCAGCAAATTGCTAAGTGACCTTGTCATTACAATGCTCTATGTGCTTGTCATCACAATACTCCATTACCATTGTCATCACAATCCTCCATGAACCTTGGGATCACATTGTTCCATGCCCTTTTCATCACAATGCTCCATGCTCATTGAAATCAAAATGATCCATGACCTCTGTCATCACAATGCTCCAAAACCTTGTAATCACAAAGTTCCATAACACTTGTCATCACAATGCTCCATGATGCCTGACATCACAGTACACCATGCCCTTTTCATCAAAATGCTCTATGACCTTTGTCATCACAATTCTGAATACACTTGTCATCACAATGCTCCCTGACACTTGTCGTCAGAATGCTCCTTGAAACCTGTCACGAAAAGGCTCCATGCCTTTTTCATCACAATGCCCCATGCCGTTTTCATCACAATGCTCTATGCCATTGTCATCAAAATACACCACAAGCTTGTCATCAGCATGCTCCATGACCCTTATCATCACAATTCTCCATGCACTTGTCAGCACAATGCTCCCTGACCATTGTCATCACAATGGCCCAAGCCATTGTCATCACAATGCTCCATTACCTTTGTCATCAGAATCCTCCATGACACTTGGCATCACAATGCTCCATGCCCTTAATCAAAATGGGCCATTCCAACTTTCATCGCAGTAATCCATGAAACTAATTAGACCAATGCTCAAGGCCCTTTTCATCACAATGTGCCATTCCAACTGTCATCACAATAATCCATGAAACTTATTAGACCAATGCTCCATGCCCTTGTCATAACAATATTCCATGCCCTTGCTATCACAATGCTCCATATGCCCTGTCATCACAATGCTCCGTGACTACAGTCATCACAATGTTTCATGACCTTTGTCATCACAATGGTCCATGCCCTCTTCATCAACATTCTCTGTGACCTTTTTATCCACAGTGCTCCATGAACTTTTTATCACAATGCTCTTTGATCCTTTTCATCACAATGCTGTATGCCTTTCTCAGCACAATGCTCCATGACCATTGTCATCACAATGCTCCATGCGCTTGTCAGCACAATGCTCCGTGACACATGTCATCACAATGCACCATGAGCTTGTCATCACACTGCTCCACAATCTTGTCATCACAATGCTCCATAAACTTTGTCATCACAATGCTCCATGCACTTCTCATCAAAATGCTCTCTCACCACTGATATCACAATGTTACATCACTATTCGTCACAATACTCCCTCTCCCCTGTCATCATAATATTCCATGACTCCTGTCATCACAATGGTACATGCACTTATCATCACAATGTCCGATGACCCCTGACATCACAATGTTCCATAACCCCTGTTATCAAATTGCTCCATGACCCGTTTCATCAAAATGCTCCATGACCCCTGACATCACAATGTTGCATAACCCATGTCATCAAAATGTTCCATGACACTTTTCATCAAATTGCTCCATGACCCTGTCATCACAATGCTCTCTGCCCTTCTCATCACAATGCACAACCCCCTTGTCATCAAAATGCTCCATGACCTTTGACATCACAAAGATCCATTACACTTGGCATCACAATGCTCCATGTCATTGTCATCACGATGCTCCATGAAGGCTCTCATCACCTTGCTCCATGCCCTTGTTATCACAAAGCTCCATGACACATGTCATCAGAATACTCCATGGCCTTCTCATCACAATGCTCCATGCCCTTGCCATCACAATGCTCCATTACCCCTGTCATAACAATGCTCCATGACCCCTGCCATCAGGATGTTCCTTGGCCTTGTCATCACAAGGCTCCATGACCCTTCTCATCACAATGCTCCAAAACCCCTGTAATCAGTATGCTCCATGCCCATTTTCATCTCAATGATCCATGAACCCTGTCATCACAATGCACCATGGCCATCATCATAATGCTTCATGCTATTGTCATCACAAAGAAACCAAAATGCTCCATGAATTCTGTCATAACACTGCTCCAAACCCTTGTGATCACAATATTCCATAACGCTTGTCATCTCAATGCCCCATGACTTTCGTCATCACTGTTATCCATGTTCTTCTCATCACAATGCTCAATGACCTTTTTCATCACAATGCTCAATACACTTGTCATCAAAATGCTCCCCGACACTTGTTATCTGTATGCTACTTGAACCCTGTCATGACAAGGCTCCATGCCTTTTTCATCACAATGATCCATGTCCTTTTCATCACAATGCTCCAACAACCCTCTAATCACAATGCTCCATGTCCTTGTCATCACAAAGCTCTATGATGCATATCTTTAGAATGCTCCTTGGACTTCTCCTCACAATGCCCCATGCCCTTGTTATCGCAATGTTCCAAGACCCGTGTAATCACAGTGGTCCATGCCCCTTTTCATCAGTATGCTCCATGAGATTTTTCATCACAAGCCTCCATGGTTTTCTTATCACAATACTCTAGGACCTTGTCATCACAATGCTTCATGACTTGTCATGAAAATTCTCAATGGCCCTTCTCATCATAATGCTCCAAGCCCTAGTCATCACAATGCTCCATTATATTTGTCATCACGATCTTCCATTACATTTGGCATCACAATGCTCCCTGCCATTGTCATCACAATGGACCATGACATATGTCATCACAATGCTACCTGACACCTTTCTTCAAAATACTCCATGAACTTCTCATCACAATGCTCCATGCCCATGTCATCACAATGCTCAATAACACCTGTCATCACAATGCACTGTGACTCCAGTCATCACAATGCTTCATAACATTTGTCATCACAATGGTCCATGCCCGCATCATCAAAAGGCTCTGTGACCTTTGTAACCGCAATGCTCCATGAACATTTCATCTCAATGCTCCATGACCCTTGTCATCACAATGCTCCATGCCTTTGTCAGAAATATCCTCCATGACCCTTTTCATCACAATGTGCCACGCACTTTTCATCACAATGGTCCACAAATTTGTCATTGCAATGCTCCATAAACCTTGTAATCACAATGCTCCTTGCCCTTCACATCACAAAACTCCATTACCCCTCTCATAACAATCCTCCATGAGCCCTGCCATCACAATATTCCACGGCCATGTCTTCACAAGACTCCATGACACTTGTCATCACAATGCTCCAAGACCCCTGTAATCACAATGCTCCATGCCCTTGTCATCACAAAGCTCCATGACACATATCATAATCTTCCATGGCCTTCTCATCAAATTGCCCCATGCCCATGTCATCACAGTGCTCCAAGACCCCTGTAAACACAATGCTCCATGCCCCTTTTCACCAGTATGAACCATGAGATTTGTCATCACAGTGCTTCATGGTTTTCTCATCAGAATTCTCCAGGACCTTGTCATCACAATGCTTCACGACGTTGTCATAAAAATTATCAATGGCCCATGTCACCATAATGCTCCAAGCGCTAGTCATCACATTGCTCCATTATATTTGTCCTCACAATCCTCCATTTCATTTGGCATTACAATGCTCCCTGCCATTGTCATCGCAATGCACCATGACATATGTCATCACAATGCTCCCTGACACCTTTCTTCAAAATACTCCATGAACTTTTCATCACAATGCTCCATGCCCTTGTCATGAAAATGCTCCATGACCCGTGTCATCACATTGCTCCATGACTGCAGTCATCCCAATGCTTCATAACCTTTGTCATCACAATGGTCCATACCCGCATCATCAAAAGGATCTGTGACCGTTGTAACCACAATTATACATGAACTTTTCATCACAATGCTCCCTGACACCTGTCTCCACAATATTCCATGACCTTCTCATCACAATGATCCATGTGTTTGTCAGCACAATGCACCATGTCCACTGTCATCACAATAATATATGAAACTTGTCAGACCAATGCTCCATGCCCCTGACATCACAATGCTCCATGCACTTGTCATCAAAAGGCTCCATGACTCCTGTCATCACAATGCTCCGTGACTCCAGGCATCACAATGCTTCATAACATTTGTCATCACAATGGTCCATGCCCGCGTCATCAAAAGCCTCTGTGACCTTTGTAACCACAGTGCTCCATGAAATTTCCATCCTAATGCTCCGTGACCCTTGTCATCACAATTCTCCATGCCTTGTCAGAAAAATGCTCCATGACACTTGTCATCACAATATGCCACGCTCTTTTCATCACAACGGTCCACAATTTTTCATGGCAATGCTCCATGAATCTTGTAATGAAAATGCTCCATGCCCTTCTCATCACAATGCTCCATTACCGCTGTGATAACAATGCTCCATGACCCTAGCCATCACAATGTTCCACGGCCTTGTCATCACAAGGCTCCATGATACTTGTCATCACAATGCTCCAAGAACCCTGTATTCACAATGTTCCATGCCCTTGTCATCACAGTGTCAATGACACATGTCATCAGAATGTTCCATGGCCTTCTCATCAAAATGCTCCTTGCTCTTGTCATCACAATGCTCCAAGACCACTGTAATCACAATGCTCCATGCCCCTTTTCATCTCAATGCTCCATGAACCCTGTCATCACAATGCATCATGTCCATCATCATAATGCTTCCGGCTATTGTCAGCGCAATGAAATCAAAATTCTCCATGACCTCTGTCATCACAATGCTCCATGACCCCTGTCATCACAATACTCCATGAACATTTTCAGCCCAATTCTCCATGACACTTGTCATCACAATGATCCATTCCCTTGTCATCCCAATGCTCCATGACCCCTGTATTCACAATGCTCTGTGACGCTTGTCATCACAGTGCTCCATGACATCTGTCATCACAATGCTCCATGCCTTTGTCAGCAAATTGCTACATGACCTTGTCATTACAATGCTCTATGCACTTGTCATCACAATACTCCATTACCATTGTCATCACAATCCTCCATGAACCTTGGGATCACATTGCTTCATGCCCATGTCATCACAATGCTCCATGCTCCTTGAAATCAAAATGATCCATGACCTCTGTCATCACAATGCTCCAAACACATGTGATCACAAAGTTCCATAACAGTTGTCATCACAACGCTCCGTGATGCCTGTCATCACAATACTCCTTGCCCTTTTCATCACGATGTTCCATGACCTTTGTCATCAAAATTCTCAATACACTTGTCATCACAATGCTCCCTGACACTTGTCTTCAGAATGCTCCTTGAACATTGTCACGAAAATGCTCCATGCCCTTTTCATCACAATGCTCCATGCCATTGTCATCAAAATACTCCACAAGCTTATCATCAGAATGCTCCATGACCCTTGTCATCACAATTCTCCATATACTTTTCAGCACAATGCTCCCTGACCCTTGTCATCACAATGCACAAAGCCATTGTCATCACAGTGCTCCATTACATTTGTCATCAGAATCCTCCATGACACATGGCATCACAATGCTCCAACCATTTCCATCACACTGGGCCATTATATATGTCATCACAATGCTCCCTGACCCCTGTCTTCACAATACTGCATGACCTGCTCATTAAAATGCTCCATGCCCTTGTCATCACAATGCGCCATTCCAAATATCATCGCAATAATCCACGAAACTTAGTAGACCAATGCTTCATGCCCTTTTCATCACAATGCTCCATGCCCTTGTTATCACAATGCTCCATGACCCCTGCCATCACAATGTTCCACGGCCTTGTCATCACAAGACTCCATGACACTTGACATCACAATGTTCCAAGACCACTCTAATCACAATGCTCCATGCCCTTGTCATCACAAAGCTCCATGACACATGTCATCAGAAAGTTCCTTGGCCTTCTCATCAAAATGTTCCATTCTCTTGTCATCAAAATTCTCCAAGAACCCTGTCATCAAATTGCTCCATGCCCCTGTTCATCTCAATGCACCATGAACCCTGTCATCACAATGCATCATGCACATCATCATAATGCTTCAGGCTATTGTCATCACAATGAAATCAAAATGATACATGGCCTCTGTCATCACAATGCTCCATGACACCTGTCATCACAATACTCCATGAATATTATCAGAACAGTGCTCCATGACATTCTCATCGCAATGCTCCATGACCACTATCATCACAATGCACCATGATAACTGGGATCACAACACTCCATGACACGTGACAACACAATGATCCGGGACTCTAGTCATCACATTGCTCCTTTCCCTAGTCATCACAATGCTCCATGACCCCTGTCATTACAATGCTCCGTGAAACAATTCATCACAATGCTTCATAACGTTAGTAATCACAGTGGTCCAAGCCCGAGTCATCACAAGGCTCTGTGACATTTGTGACCACAGTGCTCCATGAAATTTTCATCACAATGCTCCATGACCCTTGTCATCACAATGCTCCATGCCATTGTCAGAACAATGCTCCATTACCCATGTCATCACAATGTGCCATGCACTTGTCATCACAGTGCTCCTGGCCTTTGTCAGAAAAATGCTCCATTACACATGTCATCACAATGTGCCATGCGCTTGTCATCACAGTGCTCCACAATCTTGTCATCACAATGCTCCATAAACTTTGTCTTCACAATGTTACATATACTTCTCATCAAAATGCTCTCTCACCACTGATATCACAATGTTACATCACTATTCGTCACAATAGTCCCTCACCCCAGTCATCACAATGTTCCATGACTCCTGTCATCACAATTCTACATGCACTTATCATCACAATGTTCGATGACCCCTGACATTGCAATGTTCCATAACCCCTGTCATCAAAATGTTCCATGACCCTTTTCATCAAATTGCTCCATGAACCTGTCATCACAATACTCCATGCCCTTTTCATCACAAAGCTCCATGACCTTTGTCATCACAACTCACAATACACATGGCATCACAATGCTCCCTGACACTTGTCGTCAGAATGCTCCTTGAACCCTGTCATGACAAGGCTCCATGCCTTTCTCATCACAATGATCCTTGCCGTTATCATTACAATGCTCCAAGACCCCTGTAATCACAGTGCTCCATGCTCGTGTCATCACAAAGCTCAATGACGCAAGTCATTAGAAGGCTCCTTGGCCTTCTGCTCACAATGCTCCATGCCCTTGTCATCACAATGATCCAAGACCCCTGTAATCACAGTGGCCCATGCCACTTTTCATCAGTATGCTCCATGAGGTTTGTCATCACAAGGCTCCATGGTTTTCTCATCACAATGCTCCAGGACCTTGTCATCACAATGCTTCATGACCTTGTCATGAAAATTCTCAATGGCCCTTGTCATCATAATGCTCCAAGCCCTAGACATCAAAATGCTGCATTATATTTGTCATTACAATCCTCCAATACATTTGGCATCACAATGCTCCCTGCCATTGTCAGCACAATGGACCATGATATATGTCATCACAATGCTCCCTGACACCTGTCTTTACAATACTCCATGACCTTCTCATCACAATGCTCCATGCCCTTGCCATCACAATGCAGCATGTCCACTGTCATCAAAATAATCTATGAAACTTGTCAGACCAATGCTCCATGCCCCTGTCATCACAATGCTCCATGCCCTTGTCATCACAATGCTCCATGACCATTGTCATCACAATTCTCCATGCACTTGTCAGCACAATGCTCCCTGACTTTTGTCATCACAATGCCCCAAGCCATTGTCATCAAAATGCTCCATTACCTTTGTCATTAGAATCCTCCATGACACTTGGCATCACAATGCTCCATGACATTCTCATCACAATAGGCCATTACATATGTCATCGCAATGCTCCCTGACACCTGTCTTCACAATATTGCATGACCTGGTCATCACAGTGCTCCATGACCCCGGCCATCACAATGTTCCACGGCCTCGTCATCACAAGATTCCATGACACTTGTCATCACAATGATCCAAGACCCCTGTAATCACAATGCTCCATGCCCTTGTCATCAGAAAGCTCCATGACACATGTCATTAGAATGTTCCAGGGCCTTCTCATCAAAATGCTCCATGCCCTTTTCATCACCGTGCTCCAACACCCCTGTAATGACAATGCTCCATGCCCCTTTTCATCAGTATGCTCCATGAGATTTGTGATCACAAAGCTCCATGGTTTTCTCATCACAATGCTCCATAATTTTTTCATCACAATGCTTCACGACCTTTTCACGAAAATTCTCAATGGCCCTTGTCATCATAATGCTCCAAGCCTTAGTCATCACAGTGCTCCATTATATTTGTCATCACAATCCTCCATTACATATGGCATCACCGTGCTCCCTGCCATTGTCATTGCAATGGACCCTGGCATATGTCATCACAATGCTCCCTGACACCTTTTTCAATATACTCAATGAAATTCTCATCACAATGCTCCATGCCCCTATCATCACAATGCTCCTTGCCCTTGTCATCACAATTCTCCATGCTTTTGTCAGCAAAATGCTACATGACCTTTTTCATTACAATTCTCTATGCGCTTGTCATCACAATACTCCATTACCATTGTCATCACAATCCTCCATGAAGCTTGGGATCACATTGCTTCATGCCCTTGTCATCACAATGCTCCATGCTCCTTGAAATCAAAATGATCCATGACCTCTGTCATCACAGTGCTCCAAAGCCTTGTGATCAGAATGTTCAATAACACTTGTCATCACAACGCTCCATGATGCCTGTTATCACAATACTCCATGCCCTTTTCATCACAATGCTCCATGACTTTTGTCATCACAATTCTCAATACATTGTCATCACAATGCTCCCTGACACTTGTCGTCAGAATGCTCCTTAAACCCTGTCACAAAAAGGCTGCATGCCTTTTTCATCACAATGCCCCATGCCGTTTTCATCAAAATGCTCTATGCCATTGTCATCAAAATACTCCCCAAGCTTGTCATCAGAATGCTCCATGACCCTTGTCATCACAATTCTCCATGCACTGGTCAACACAATGCTCCATTACCTTTGTCATTAGAATCTTCCATGACACATGGCATCACAATGCTCAATGCCATTGTCATCACAATGGGCCATTACATATGTCATCACAATGCCCCCTGACACCTGTCTTCACAATACTGCATGACCTGGTCATCACAATGCTCTATGCACTTGTCGTCACAATGCTCCATGACCCCTGTAATCACAATGCTCCATGCCTCCAGTCATCACAATGCTTCATAACCTTTGTCATCACTATGGTCCATGCCCTCGTCATCAACAGTCTCTGTGACCTTTGTAACCACAATGCTCCATGAACTTTTCATCACAATGCTCCTTGATTATTGTCATCACAATGCTTCATGCCTTTGTCAGAAAAATGCTCCATGACCCTTGTCATCACATTGTGCCACGCGCTTTTCATCACAATGGTCCACAAATTTGTCAGGGCAATGCTCCATAAACCTTGTAATCACAATGCTCCATGCCCTTCTCATCACATTGCTCCATTACATCTGTCATAACATTGCTCCATGACACTTGCCATCACAATGTTCCACGGCCTTGTCATCACAAGGCTCCATGACGCTTGTCATCACAATGTTCCAAGACCCCTGTAATCACAATGCTCCATTCCCTTGTCATCACAAAGCTCCATGACACATGTCATCAGAATATTCCATGGCCTTCTCATCAAAATGCTCCATTCCCTTGTCATCACAATGTTCCATTATCCCTGTCATAACAATGCTCCCTGACCCCTACCTTCACAATGGTCCCTGCCCTTCTCATCACAATGCACAATGCACTTGTCATCAAAATGCTCCTTGACATTTGTCATCACAAAGATCCATGACCCTTGACATCACAATGCTCCATGTCATTGTCATCACAATGCTCCATGAACGATCTCATCACATTGCTCCATGCCCTTGTCATCACAAAGCTCCATGACACATGTCATCAGAATGCTCCAAGACCCCTGTAATCACAATGCTCCATGCCCCTTTTCATCTCACTGATCCATGAACCCTGTCATCACAATGCACCATGCCCATCATCATAATGCTTCATGCTATTGTCATCACAATGAAATCAAAATGCTCCATGACCCCTGTCATCACATATCTCCATGACCCCTGATATCACAATAATCCATGAACATTTTCAGCCCATTGTTCCAAGACACTTGTCATCACAATCATCCATGCCAATGTCATCCCAATGCTCCATGACCCCTGTATTCAAAATGCTCCGTGACGCTTGTCCTCACACTGCTCCATGACACCTGTCATCACAATGCTCCATGCCTTTGTCAGCAAAATGCTACATGACCTTGTCATTTCAATTCTTTATGCGCTTGTCATCACAATACTCCATTACCATTGTCATCACAATCCTCCATGAACCTTGGGATCACATTGCTTCATGCCCTTGTCATCACAATGCTCCATGCTCCTTGAAATCAAAATGATCCATGACCTCTGTCATCACAATGCTCCAAACGCTTGTGATCACAATGTTCAATAACACTTGTCATCACAACGCTCCATGATGCCTCTTATCACAATACTCCATGCCCTTTTCATCACAATGCTCCATGACTTTTGTCATCACAATTCTCAATACACTTGTCATCACAATGCTCCCTGACACTTGTGGTCAGAATGCTCCTTGAACCCTGTCACAAAAAGGCTTCATGCATTTTTCATCACAATGCCCCATGCCGTTTTCATCACCATGCTCTATGCCATTGTCATCAAAATACTCCACAATCTTGTCATCAGAATCCTCCATGACCCTTTTCATCACAATTCTCTTTGCACTTGTCAGCACAATGCTCCCTGACCCTTGTCATCACAACGATCCAAGCCATTGTCATCACAATGCTCCATTACCTTTGTCATCAGAATCCTCCATGACACTTGGCATCACAATGCTCCATGCCATTGTCATCAAAATGGGCCATTATATATGTCATCACAATGCTCCCTGACACCTGTCTTCACAATACTGCATGACCTGGTCATCACAATTCTCCATGCCCTTGTCATCACAATGCGCCATTCCAACTGTCATCACAATAATCCATGAAAATTTTTAGACCAATGCTCCATGCCCTTGTCATCACAATGCTCCATGCCCTTGTTATCACAATGCTCCATGACCCCTGTCATCACAATGCTCCCTGACTGCAATCATCACAATGTTTAAT
The DNA here is from genome assembly GCF_964165515.1 of Mesoplodon bidens. Taxonomy (NCBI): domain Eukaryota; kingdom Metazoa; phylum Chordata; class Mammalia; order Artiodactyla; family Ziphiidae; genus Mesoplodon; species Mesoplodon bidens. The sequence continues at coordinate 709,073 of NW_027672207.1, forward strand.
GACCTTTGTCATCACAATCTTCCATGCCCTCGTCATCAACAGTCTCTGTGACTTTTAAACCAAAATGCTCCATGAACTCTTCATCACAATGCTCTTTGACCTTTGTCATCACAATGCTCTATGCCTTTCTCAGCACAGTGCTCCATGACCCTTGTCATCACAATGCGCCATTCCGTTTTCATCACAATGCTCCATGCCATTGTCAATAAAATACACCACAAGCTTGTCATCAGAATGCTCGATGACCCTTGTCATCACAATTCTCCATGCACTTTTCAGCACAATGCTCCCTGACCCTTGTCATCACAATGCTCCAAGCCATTGTCATCACAATGCTCCATTACATTTGTCATCAGAATCCTCCATGACACTTGGCATCACAATGCTCCATGCCGTTGTCATCACAATGGGTCATTACATATGTCATCACAATGTTCCCTGACACCAGTCGTCACAATACTGAAGGACCTGTTCATCACAATGCTCCATGCCCTTGTCATCACAATGTGCCATTCCAACTGTCATCACAATAAACCATGAAACTTATTAGACTAATGCTCCATGCCCTTGTCATCACAATGCTCCATGCCCTTGTTAACACAATGCTCCATGACCACTGTCATCACAATGCTCTGTGACTCCAGTCATCACAATGCTTCATGACATTTGTCATCACAGTTCTCCATGCCCCGTCATCAACAGACACTGTGACCTTTTTAACTACAATGCTCCATGAACTTTTCATCACAATGCAATTTGACCCTTGTCATCACAATGCTCTATGCCTTTCTCAGCACAATTCTGAATGACCCTTGTCATCACGATGCTCCATGAGCTTGTCAGCACAATGCTCCATGACACATATCATCACAATTCACCATTCGCTTGTCATCACAGTGCTCCACAATCTTGTCATCACAATGCTCCATAAACCATGTCATCACAATGCTCCATGCATTTCTCATCAAAATGCTCTCTCACCACTGATATCACAATGTTACATCACTATTCATCACAATACTCCCTCACCCCTGTCAAAACAATGTTCCATGACTCCTGTCATCACAATGCTACATGCGTTTATCATCACAATGTTCGATGACCCCTGACATCACAATGTTCCTTAACCCCTGTCATCAAAATTCTCCATGACCCTTTTCATCAAAATGCTCCATGACCGCTGGCATCACAGTGTTCCATAAACCCTGCCATTAAAATATTCCATGACCGACTTCCGTGTAAGATGGTGGAAGAGTAAGACGCGGAGATCACCTTCCTCTCCACTGATACACCAGAAATACAGCTACACGTGGATCAACTCCTATAGAACACCTACTGAATGCTGGCAGAAGACCCCAGACCTCCCAAAAGGCAAGAAACTCCCCACACACCTGGGTAGGGCAAAGCGGAGACATTCCCGCACAGAGGATCAGTGCCGAGCGGCACTCACCAGCCCAAGAGGCTTGTCTGCTCGCCCGCCAGGGCAGGCAGCTCTGGAAGCTGAGGCTCGGGCTTCGGTCAGAGCGCAGGGAGAGCACTGGGGCTGGCGGTGAGAACTCAGCCTGAAGGGGGCTAATGTGCCACAGCTAGCCGGCAGCGTGTCCGGGAAAACTCTGGAGCTGCTGAAGAGGCAAGATACTTTTTCTTCCCTCTTGGTTTCCTGGTGCACGGGGCGAGGGTATTAAGAGCGCTGTTTAAAGGGGCTCCACAGACAGGCGCGAGTCACGACGGAAAGCGCAGAGCCCAGTGACCTGCGTGGGACACTGGGGCTGCTGCTGCCGCCGCCAAGAAGCCTGTGTGCGAGCGCAGGTCACTGTCCACACCGCCCTGCCAGGAGCCTATGCATCTCACCACTGCCGGTGTCCCGGGATCCAGGTGCGGCTTCCCTGGGAGAACACACGGCGTGCCTCGGGCTGGTGCAACGTCACGCCGACCTCTGCCACTGCAGGCTCGCCCTGCACTCCGTGCCCCTCCTTCCCTCCCGGTCTGAGTGAGCCAGAGTCCCCGAAGAGGCTGCTCCTTTAACCCTGTCCTGTCTGAGCGAAGAACAGATGCCTTCCGGTGACCTACACGCAGAGGCGGGGCCAAATCCAAAGCTGAGACCCAGGAGCTGTGAGAACAAAGAAGAGAAAGGGAAACCTCTCCCAGCAGCCTCAGAAGCAGCGGATTAAAGCTCCACAATCAACTTGATGTACCCTGCATCTGTGGAATACATGAATAGACAACAAATCATCACAAATTGAGGAGCCAGGAGTCAGTGCTGTGCCTCTGAGGTGGGAGAGCCAACTTCAGGACACTGGCCCACAAGAGACGTCCCATCTCCACATAATATCAAACGGCGAAAATCTTCCAGAGATCTCCATCTCAACACCAGCACCCAGCTACACTCAATGACCAGCAAGCTAAAGTGCTGGACACCCTATGCCAAACAACTAACAAGACAGGAACACAACACCACCCATTAGCAGAGAGGTGGCCTAAAATCATAAAAAGTCCGCAGACACCCCAAAACACACTACCAGACGTGGACCTGCCCACCAGAAAGACAAGATCCAGCATCATCCACCAGTACACAGGCACTAATACCTTCCACCAGGAAGCCTACACCCACTAAAACAAACTTACCCACTGGGGACAGACACCAAAAACAATGGGAACTACGAACCTGCAGCCTGCAAAAAGGAGACACCAAACACTGTAACATAAGCAAAATGAGAAGACAGAAAAACACACAGCAGGAGAAGGAGCAAGATAAAATACCCACCAGACCTAACAAATGAGGAGGTAATAGGCAGTCTACCTGAAAAAGAATTCAGAATAATGATGGTAAAGATGATCCAAGATTCTATTTCCCAGATCCAAAATCTTGGAAATAGAATAGACAAAATGTAAGAAACAGTTAACAAGGACCTAGAAGAACTAAAGATGAATCAAGCATCAATTAAAAATAAAATAAATGAAATAAAAAAAATACTCTGGATGGGATCAATAGCAGAATAACTGAGGCAGAAGAACGGATAAGTGAGGTGGAAGATAAAATAGTGGAAATAACTGCTGCAGAGCAAAATAAAGAAAAAAGAATGAAAAAAAAAACAGAGGACAGTCTCAGAGACCTCTGGGACAACATTAAACACACCAACATTCGAATTATAGGGGTTCCAGAAGAAGAAGAGAAAAAGAAAGGGACTGAGAAAATATTTGAAGAGATTATAGTTGAAAACTTCCCGAATATGGGAAAGGGAATAGTTAATCAAGTCCAGGAGGCACAGAGAGTCCCATATAGAATAAATGCAAGGAGAAATACGCCAAGACACATATTAATCAAACTGTCAAAAAGTAAACACAAAGAAATCATATGAAAAGCAGCAAGGCAAAAACAACAAATAACACACAAGGGAATCCCCATCAGGATAACAGCTGATCTCTCAGCAGAAACTCTACAAGCCAGAAGGGAGTGGCAGGACATAATTAAAGTGATGAAAGAGAAAAACCTGCAACCAAGATTACTCTACCCAGCAAGGATCTCATTCAGATTTGATGGAGAAATTAAAACGTTTACAGACAAGCAAAAGCTGAGAGAGTTCAGCACCACCAAACCAGCTTTACAACAAATGCTAAAGGAACTTCTTTAGGCAAGAAACACAACAGAAGGAAAAGACCTACAATAACAAACCCAAAATAATTAAGAAAATGGGAATAGGAACAAACATATCGATAATTACCTTAAATGTAAATGGAATAAATGCTCCCACCAAAAGACACAGATTTGCTGAATGGATACAAAAACAAGACCCATATATATGCTGTCTACAAGAGACCCACTTCAGACATAGAGACACATACAGACTGAAAGTAAAGGGATGGAAAAAGATATTCCATGCAAATGGAAACCTAAAGAAAGCTGGAGTAGCAATTCTCATATCAGACAAAATAGACTTTAAAATAAAGACTACTAGAAGAGACAAAGAAGGACACTACATAATGATCAAGGGATCGATCAAAGAAGAAGATATAATAACTGTAAATATTTATGCACCCAACATAGGAGCAGCTCAATACATAAGGCAAATACTAACAGCCATAAAAGGAGAAATCGACAGTAACACAATCATAGTAGGGGACTTTAACACCCCACTTACACCAATGGACAGATCATCCAAAATGAAAATAAATAAGGAAACACCAGCTTTAAATGACACATTAAACAAGATGGACTTAATTGATATTATAGGATATTCTATCCAAAAACAACAGGATACACATTTCTCTCAAGTGCTCATGGAATATTCTCCAGGATAGATCATATCTTGGGTCACAAATCAAGCCTTGGTAAAATCAAGAAAATTGAAATTGTATCAAGTATCTTTTCCGAACACAATGCTATGAGACTTGATATCAATTACAGGAAAAGAGCTGTAAAAATACAAACACATGGAAGCTAAACAATGCACTACATAATAACGAAGTGATTACTGAAGAAATCAAAGAGGAAATTAAAAAATATCTAGAAGCAAATGACAATGGAGACACGACGACCCAAAACCTATGGGATGCAGCAAAAGCAGTTCTAAGACGGAAGTTTATAGCAATACAATCCCACCTTAAGAAACAGGAAACATCTCGAATAAACAACCTAACCTTGCACCTAAAGCAATTAGAGAAAGAAGAACAAAAACATCCCAAAGTTAGCAGAGGGAAAGAAATCATAAAAATCAGATCAGAAATAAATGAAAAAGAAATGAAGGAAATGATAGTAAAGATCAATAAAACTAAAAGCTGGTTCTTTGAGAAGATAAACAAAATTGATAAACCATTAGCCAGACTCATCAAGAAAAAAAGGGAGAAGACTCAAATCAATAGAATTAGAAATGAAAAAGGAGAAGTAACAACTGACACTGCAGAAATACAAAAGATCATGAGAGATTACTACAAGCAACTCTATGACAATAAAATGGACAACCTGGAAAAAATGGAAAAAATCTTAGAAATGCACAACCTGCCAAGACTGAATCAGGAAGAAACAGAAAATATGAACAGACCAATCACAAGCACTGAAATTGAAACTGTGATAAAAAATCTTCCAACAAACAAAAGCCCAGGACCAGATCGCTTCTCAGGCGAATTCTATCAAGCATTTAGAGAAGAGCTAACACCTATCCTTCTCAAACTCTTCCAAAATATAGCAGAGGGAGGAACACTCCCAAACTTATTCTACGAGACCACCATCACCTTGATACCAAAACCAGGCAAGGATGTCACAAAGAAAGAAAACTACAGGCCAATATCACTGATGAACATAGATGCAAAAATCCTCAACAAAATCCTAGCAAACAGAATCCAACATCACATTACAAGGATCATACACCATGATCAAGTGGGGTTTATTCCAGGAATGCAAGGATTCTTCAATATACGCAAATCAATCGACGTGATACACCATATTAACAAACTGAAGGAGAAAAACCATATGATCATCTCAATAGATGCAGAGAAAGCTTTCGACAAAATTCAACACCCATTTATGATAAAAACCCTGCAGAAAGTAGGCATAGAGGGAACCTTCCTCAACATAATAGAGGCCATATATGACCAACCCACAGCCAGCATCGTCTTCAATGGTGAAAAAGTGAAACCATTTCCACTAAGATCAGGAACAAGACAAGGTTGCCCACTCTCACCACTCTTATTCAACATAGTTTTGGAAGCTTTAGCCTCAGCAATCAGAGAAGAAAAGGAAATAAAAGGAATCCAAATCGGAAAAGAAGAAGTAAAGCTGTCACTGTTTGAAGATGGCATGATACTATACATAGAGAATCCTAAAGATGCTACCAGAAAACTACTAGAGCTAATCAATGAAGTTGGTAAAGTTGCCGGATACAAAATTAATGCACAGAAATCTCTGGCATTCCTATATACTAATGATGAAAAATCTGAAAGTGAAATCAAGGAAACACTCCCATTTACCATTGCAACAAAAAGAATAAAATATCTAGGAATAAACCTACCTAAGGAGACAAAAGACCTATATGCAGAAAATTATAAGACACTGATGAAAGAAATTAAAGATGATACAAATAGATGGAGAGATGTACCATGCTCTTGGATTGGAAGAATCAACATTGTGAAAATGACTCTACTACCCAAAGCAATCGACAGATTCAGTGCAATCCCTATCAAACTACCACTGGCATTTTTCACAGAACTAGAACAAAAAATTTCACAATTTGTATGGAAACACATAAGACCCCGAATAGTCAAAGCAATCTTGAGAACGAAAAATGGAGCTGGAGGAATCAGGCTCCCTGACTTCAGACTATACTACAAAGCTACAGTAATCAAGACAGTATGGTACTGGCACAAAAACAGAAAGATAGATCAATGGAACAGGATAGAAAGCACAGAGATAAACCCGTGGACATATGTTCACCTTATCTTTGATAAAGGAGGCAGGAATGTACAGTGGAGAAAAGACAGTCTCTTCAATAAGTGGTGCTGGGAAAACTGGATAGGGACATGTAAAAATATGAGATTAGATCACTCCCTAACACCATACACAAAAATAAGCTCAAAATGGATTAAAGACCTAAATGTAAGGCCAGAAACTATCAAACTCATAGAGGAAAACATAGGCAGAACACTCTATGACATAAATCACAGCAAGATCCTTTTTGACCCACCTCCTAGAGAAATGGAAATAAAGACAAAAATAAACACATGGGACCTAATGACACTTAAAAGCTTCTGCACAGCAAAGGAAAACATAATCAAGACGAAAAGACAACCCTCAGAATGGGAGAACATATTTGCAAATGAAGCAACTGACAAAGGATTAATCTCCAAAATTTATAAGCAGCTCGGGCAGTTCAATAACAAAAAAACAAACAACCCAATCCAAAAATGGGCAGAAGACCTAAATAGACATTTCTCCACAGAAGATATACAGACTGCCAACAAACACATGAAAGGATGCTCAACATCTTTACTCATCAGAGAAATGCAAATCAAAACTACAATGAGATATCATCTCACACCAGTCAGAATGGCCATCATCAAAAAATCTAGAAACAATAAATGCTGGAGAGGGTGTGGAAAAAAGGGAACACTGTTGCACTGCTGGTGGGAATGTGAATTGGTACAGCCACTATGGAGAACGGTATGGAGGTTCCTTAAAAAACTACAAATAGAACTACCATAGGACCCAGCAATCCCACTACTGGGCATAAACCCTGAGAAAACCATAATTCAAAAGGAGACATGTACCAAAATGTTCATAGCAGCCCTATTTACAATAGCCCGGAGATGGAAACAACCTAAGGGTCCATCATCGGATGAATGGGTAAAGAAGATGTGGCCCATATATACAATGGAATATTACTCAGCCATAAAAAGAAATGAAATTGACCTATTTGTAATGAGGTGGATGGACCTAGAGTGTGTCATACAGAGTGAAGTAAGTCAGAAAGAGAAAGACAAATACTGTATGCTGACACATATATATGGAATTTAAGAAAAAATATGTCATGAAGAACATAGGGGTAAGACAGTAATAAAGACACAGACGTACTAGAGAATGGACTTGAGGATATGGGGAGGGTGAAGGGTAAGCTGTGACAAAGTGAAAGAGCGGCATGGACATATATACACTACCAAACGTAAGGTAGAGAGCTAGTGGGAAGAAGCCGCATAGCACAGGGAGATCAGCTCGGTGCTTTGGGACCGCCTGGATGGGTGGGATAGGGAGGGTGGGAGGGAGATGCAAAATGGAGGGGATATGGGAACATATGTATATGTATAACTGATTTAAATTGTTATAAAGCAAAAAATTTAAAAAAAGATGTTAAAAAATATTCCATGACACTTTTCATCAAATTTCTCCATGACCCTGTCATTACAATGATCCCTGCCCTTCTCATCACAATGCACAATGCCCTTGTTATCAAAATAGTCCATGAACTTTGTCATCACAAAGATCCATGACCCTTGGCATCACAATGCTCCATGTCATTGTCTTCACAATGCACCATGAACGCTCTCATCATATTGATCCATGCCCTTGTCATCACAAAGCTCCATGACTCATGTCATCAGAATACTCCATGGACTTCTCATCACAGTGCTCCATGCAGTTGCCATTACAATGCTCCATTATCCCTGTCATAAAAATGCTCCATGAACACTGCCATCATGATGTTCCATGGCCTTGTCATCACAAGGCTCCATGACCCTTCTCATCACAATGCTCCAAGAACCCTGTGATCACAATGCTCCATGCCCCTTTTCATCTCAATGATCCATGAACCCTCTCATCAGAATGCACCATGCCCATCATCATAATGCTTCATGCTATTGTCATCACAATGAAATCAAAATGCTCCATGACCTCTGTCATAACAATGCTCCAAACCGTTGTGATCACAATATTCCATAACTCTTGTCATCACAATGCCCCATGATGCTCGTCACCACAATTATCCGTGGTATTCTCATCACAGTTCTCCATGACCTTTGTCATCACAATGCTCAATACTATTGTCATCAAAATGCTCCCTGAAACTTGTTGTCTGTATGATCCTTGAACCGTTTCATGACAAGGCTCCATGCCATTTTCATAACAATGATCCATGCCCTTTTCATCACAATGCTCCAAGACCACTGCAATCACAATGCTCCATGCCCTTGTCATCAGAAAGATCAATGACGCATGTCATCAGAATGCTCCTTGGCCTTCTCTTCACAATGCTCCATGCCCTTGTCATCACAAGGTCCCAAGACCCCTGTAATCACAAAGTTCCAAGTCCCTTTTCATCAGTATGCTCCATGAGACTTGTCATCACAAGGCTCCATGGTTTCCTCATCAAAATGCTCCAGGACATTGTCATCACAATGCATTACGACGTTCTCATCAAAATTCTCAATGGCCCTTGTCATCATAATGCTCCAAGCCCTAGTCATCACAATGCTCCATTATATTTGTCATCACAATCCTCCATTACATTTGGCATCACAATGCTCCATGCCATTGTCATCGCAATGGACCATGACATATGTCATCACAATGGTCCCTGACATGTGTCTTCACAATACTCCATGACCTTCTCATCACATGCTCCATGCGCTTGTCACCACAATGCACCATGCCCACTGTCATCACAATAATCTATGAAACTTGTCAGACCAATGTTCCATGCCCCTGTCATCACAATGCTCCATGCCCTTGTCATCACAATGCTCCATGACCCCTGTCATCACAATGCTCCGTGACTCCAGTCATCACAATGATTCATAAAGTTTGTCAACAAAATGGTCCATACCCGTGTCATCACAAGGCTCTGGGACCTTTGTAACCACAATGCTCCTTGAAATTTTCATCACAATGCTCCGTGACCCTTGTCATCACAATGCTCCATGTCTTTGTCAGAACAATGCTCCATGACCATTGTCATCACAATATGTCACACGATTTTCATCAAAACGTTCCACAAACTTGTCATTGCAATGCTCCATAAACGTTGTAATCACAATGCTCCATGCACTTCTCATCACATTGCTCCATTAACCCTGTCATAACAATGCTCCATGAACCCTGCCTTCACAATGTTCCATGGCATTGTCATCACAAGGCTCCATGACACTTGTCATCACAATGCACAAAGACCCCTTTAATCACAATGCTCCATGAGTTTGTCATCACAAAGCTCCATGACACTTGTAATCAGAATGTTCCATGGCCTTCTCATCATAATGCTCCTTGCCCTTGTCATCACAATGCTCCATGACACATGTAATCAGAATGCTCCATGCCTCTTTTCATCTCAATGCTCCATGAACCCTGTCATCACAATGCACCATGCCCATCATCATAATGCTTCTGGCTATTATCATAACAATGACATCAAAATGCTCCAAGACCTCTGTCATCACAGTGCTCCAAAACCTTGTGATCACAATCTTCCATAAAACTTATCATCACAACACCACATGACGCTCATCATCACAATTATCCACGGTCTTCTCATCACAATGCTCCATGACTTTTGTCATCACAATGCTCAATACACTTGTCATCACAATGCTACCTGACAGTTGTCGTCAGTATGCTCCTTGAACCCTGTAATGACAAGGATCCATGCCTTTTTCATCACAATGATCCATGCAGTTTTGAGGATAATGCTCCAAGATCCCTGTAATCCAAATGCTCCATGCCCTTGTCATCACAAAGCTCCATGACGCATGCCATCAGAATGCTCTATGGCATTCTAATCACAGTGCTCCATGCCCTTGTCATCACAATGCTCCAAGACCCCTGTAATCACAATGCTCCATGCACCTTTTCATCAGAATTCTCCATGAGACTGGTCATCACAAGTCTCCATGGTCTTCTCATCACAATGCTCCAGGATATTGTCATCAAAATGCTCCATTCCCGGGCTTCCCTGGTGGCGCAGTGGTTGAGAATCTGCCTGCCAATGCAGGGGACATGGGTTCGAGCCCTGGTCTGGGAAGATCCCACATGCCGTGGAGCAACTAGCCCCGTGAGCCACAATTACTGAGCCTGCGCGTCTGGAGCCTGTGCTCTGCAATGAGAGAGGCCACGATAGTGAGAGGCCCGTGCACCGCGATGAGGAGTGGCCCCCACTTGCCACAACTAGAGAAAGCCCTCGCACAGAAACGAAGAGCCAACACAGCCATAAATAAATAAATAAATAAATAAATAAAATTAAAAAAAAAAAAAAAGAAAAAAGTTTAAAAAAAAAAATGCTCCATTCCCTAGTCATCACAATGCTCCATGACACGTGTCATCACAATGATCCCTGCCTTTGTCAGCAAAATGCTAAATGACATTGTCATTACAATGCTCTATGTGCTTGTCATCACAACACTGCATTTCCATGTTCATCACAATCCTCCATGAATCTTGGGATCACATTGCTTCATGCACTTGTCATCACAATGCTCCCTGCCCTTCCATCACAATGCTCAATGCCCTTGTCATCAAAATGCTCCATGTTGTTGTCATCACAAAGATCCATGACCCTTGACATCACAATGCTCCATGTCATTGTCATCACAATTCTCCATAAACGCTCTCATCACATTGCTCCATGCCCTTGTCATCACAAGGCTCCATGACGCATGTCATCAGAATGCTCCATGGCCTTCTCATCACAATGTTCCTTGCCATTGCCATCACAATGCTCCATTATCCCTGTCATCACAATGCTTCATGACCCGTGACATCACGATGTTCCATGGTCTTGTCATCACAAGGCTCCATGACACTTCTCATCACAATGCTCCAAGACCTCTATAATCACAATACTCCATGCCCCTTTTCATCTCAATAATCCATGAACCCTATCATCACAATGCACCATGCCCATCATAATAATGCTTCATGCTATTGTGATCACAATGAAATCAAAATGCTCCATGACCTCGTTCATAACCATGATACAAACCCTTGTGATCACAATATTCCATAACACTTGTCATCACAATGCCCCATGACGCCCGTCATCACAATTATCTATGGTCTTCTCATCACAATGCTCCATGACACATGTCATCACAATGCGCCATGTGCTTGTCTTCACAGTGCTCCAAAAACTTGTCATCACAATGCTCCATAAACCTTGTCATCACAATGCTCCATGCACTTCTCATCAAAATGCTCTCTCACCACGGATATCACAATGTTACATCAGTATTCATCACAATACTCCCTCACCCCTGTCATCACAATGCTCCATGACTCCTGTCATCACAATGCTACATGCAATTATCATCACAATGTTCGTGACACCTGACATCACAATGTTCCATAACCCCTCTCATCAAAATATTCCATGATCCTTTTCATCAAATTGCTCCATGACCCTGTCATCACAATGCTCCCTGCCCTTCTCATCACAATGCACAACGCCCTTGTCATCAAAATGCTCCATGACATTTGTCATCACAAAGATCCATGACGCTTGGCATCACAGTGCTCAATGTCGTTGTCATCACAATGCTCCATGAACGCTCTCATCACATTGCTCCATGCCCTTGTCATCAAAAAGCTCCATGACGCATGTCATCAGAATCCTCCAAGGTCTTCTCATCACAATGTTCCATGCCCTTGCCATCACAATGCTCCATTTCACCTGTAATAACAATGTTCCATGATCCCTGCCATCACGTTGTTCCATGGTCTTGTCATCACAAGGCTCCATGACCCTTCTCATCACAGTGCTCCAAGACACCTGTAATCACAATGCTCCATGCCCATTTTCATCTCACTGACACATGAACCCTGTCATCACAATGCACCATGCACATCATCATAATGCTTCATGCTATTGTCCTAACAATGAAATCAAAATGCTCCATGACCTCTGTCATAACAATGCTCCAAATCGTTTTGATAACAATATTCCATAACACTTGTCATCACAGTGCCCCATGACGCTCGTCATCACATTTATCCATGCCCTTCTGATCACAATGCTCAATTACCCCTGCCATCACCATGTCCCACGGCCGTGTCATCACAAGGCTCCAGGACACTTGTCATCACAATGGTCCAAGACACCTGTCATCACAATGCTCCATGCCTTTGTCAACAAAATGCTACATGACCTTGTCATTACTATTCTATTGTGCTTGTCATTAAAATACTCCATTACCATAGTCATCACTATCCTCCATGAACATTGGAATAACATTGCTTCATGCCCTTGTCATCACAATGCTCCATGCTCCTTGAAATCAAAATGATCCATGACCTCTGTCATCACAGTGCTCCACACACTTGTGATAACAATGTTCCATAACACTTGTCATCACAACGCTCCATGATGTCTGTCTTCAATATACTCCATTCCCTTTTCATCACAATGCTCCATGACCTTTGTCATCATAATTCTCAATACACTTGTCATCACAATGTTCCCTGACACTTGGCGTCAGAATGCTCCTTGAACCCTGTCACAAAAAGGCTCCATGCCTATTTCCTCACAATACCGCATGCCGTTTTCATCACAATGCTCCATGCCATTGTCATCAAAATACTCCACAAGCTTGTCATCAGAATCCTCCATGACCTTTGTCGTCACAATTCTCCATTCACTTGTCAGCAAAATGCTCCCTGACCCTTGTCATCACAATGCCGCAAGGCATTGTCATCACAGTGCTCCATTACCTTTGTCATCAGAATCCTCCATGACACTTGGCATCACAATGCTCAATGCCATTGTCATGACAATGGGCCATTACATATGTCATTGCAATGCTCCCTGACACCTGTCTTCACAATACTGCATGAATTGGTCATCACAAGGCTCCAGGCCCTTGTCATCAAAATGCGCCTTTCCAACTGTCATCGCAATAATCCATGAAACATATTAGAAAAATGTTCCATGCCCTTATCATCACAATGCTCCATCCCCTTGTTGTCATAATGCTCCATGACCCCTGTCATCACAATGCTCCGTGACACCAGTCTTAACAATGGTTCATGACCTTTGTCATCACAATGGTCCATGCCCTCGTCATCAACAGTCTCTGTGACCTTTTTAACCACAATGCTCCATGATCTTTTCATGATAATGCTCTTTGACCTTTGTCATCACAATGCTCTATGCCTTTCTCAGCACAATGTTCCATGACCCTTGTCATCACAATGCTCCATGCGCTTGTCTTCACAGTGCTCCACAATATTGTCATCACAATGCTCCATAAAACTTGTCATCACAATGCACCATGCACTTCTCATCAAAATGCTCTCTCAACACTGATATCACAATGTTACATCACTATTCGTCACAATACCCCCTCACCCCTGTCATCACATTGTTCCATGTCTCCTGTCATCACAATGCTACATGCACATATCATCACAATGTTCGATGACCCCTGACATCACAATGTTCTATAACCCCTGTCATCAAAATATTCCATGACACTTTTCATCAAATTGCTCCATGACTCTGTCATCACAATGCTCCCTGCCCTTCTCATCACAATGCACAACGCACTTGCCATCAAAATGCTCCATGACATTTGTCATCACAAAGATCCATGACCCTTGGCATCACAATGCTCCCTGTCATTGTCATCACAGTGCTCCATGAACTCTCTCATCACATTGATCCATGCCCTTGTCATCAGAAAGCTCCATGACACATGTCATCAGAATATTCCTTGGCCTTCTCATCACAATGCTCCATGCCCTTGCCATCACAGTGTTCCATTACCCCTGTCATAACAATGCTCCATGACCCCTGCCATCACGATGTTCCATGGCCTTGTCATCACAAGGCTCCATGACCCTTTGCATCACAATGCTCCAAGAACCCTGTAATCTCCATGCTCTATGACCCTTTTCATCTCAAAGTTCCATGAACCCTGTCATCACAGTGCACCATGCCCATCATCATAATGCTTCATGCTATTGTCATCATAATGAAATAAAAATGCTCCCTGACCTCATTCATAACAATTCTTCAAACCCTTGTGATCACAATATTATATAACCCTTCTCATCACAATGACACATGACACTCGTCATCACAATTATCCATGTTCTTCTCATCACAAAGTTCCATGACATTGTCATCACAATGCTCAATACACTTGTCATCAAAATGCTCCGTGACACTTCTTATCTCTATGCTCCTTGAACCCTGTCATGACAAGGTTCCATGCATATTTCATCACAATGATCCATGCCCTTTTCATCACAAGGCTCCAAGACCCATGTAAGCACAATGCACCATGACCTTGCCATCACAAAACTCAATGACGCATGCCTTCAGAATGCTCCTTGGTCTTCTCCTCACAATGCGCCATGCCCTTGTCATCACAATGTTCCTAGACCCCTGTAATCACAATGCTCCAAGCCCCTTTTCATCAGTATGCTCCATGAGACTTGTCATCAGAAGGCTCCAAGGATTTGTCATCACAATGCTCCAGGAACATTTCATAAGAGTGCTTCACGACCATGTCATGAAAATTTTCAATGGCCCTTGTGATCATAATGCTCCAAGCCCTAGTCATCACAATGCTCTATTATATTTGTCATCACAATCCTCCATTACATTTGGCATCACAATGCTCCCTGCAATTGTCATCGCAATGGACCATGACATATGTCATCACAATGCTCCCTGACACCTGTCTGCACAACACTCCATGAACATTTTCAGCCCAGTGCTCCATAACCCTTCTCATCACAATGATCCATGCCCTTGTCATCCCAATGCTCCATGACCCCTGTATTCATAATGCTCCGTGACGCTTGTCATCTCAGTGCTCCACAATCTTGTCATCACAATGCTCCATAAACCTTGTCATCACAATGCTGCATGCACTTCTCATCAAAATGCTCTCTCACCACTGATATCACAATATTACATCACTATTCGTCACAATACTCCCTCACCCCTGTCATCACAATGTTCCATGACTCCTGTCATCACAATGCTACATGCATTATCATCACAATATTCGATGACCCCTGACATCACAATGTACCATAACCCCTGTCATCAAAATGCTACATGACCCGTTTCATCAAAATGTTCCATGACCCTTGACATGACAATGTTCCATAACCCCTGCCATCAAAATGTTCCATGACCCTTTTCATCAAATTGCTCCATGACCCTCTCATCACAACGCTCGCGGCCCTGCTCATTACAATGCACAGCACCCTTGTCATCAAAATGCTCCATGACCTTTGTCATCACAAAGATCCATGACCCTTGGCATCACAATGCTCCATGTCATTGTCATCACAGTGCACCATGAACGCTCTCATCATATTGCTCCATGCCCTTGTCATCACAAAGCTCCATGACTCATGTCATCAGAATACTCCATGGACATCTCATCACAGTGCTCCATGCAGTTGCCATTACAATTCTCCATTATCCCTGTAATAAAAATGCTCCAGAACCCTGTCATCACGATGTTCCATGGCCTTGTCATCACAAGGCTCCATGACCCTTCTCATCACAATGCTCCAAGACTCTGGTAATCACAATGCTCCATGCCACTTTTCATCTCAATGATCCATGAACCCTGTCATCACAATGAACCATGCCCATCATCATAATGCTTCATGCTATTGTCATCAAAATGAAATCAAAATGCTCCATGACCTCTGTCATAACAATACTCCAAAACCTTGTGATCTCAATATTTCATAACACTTGTCATCACAATGCCCCATGATGCTCATCATCACCATTATCCATGGTCTTTTCATCACAATGCTCCATGAACTTTGTCATCACAATGCTCAATACACTTGTCATCAAAATGCTCCCTGAAACTTGTTGTCTGTATGCTGCTTGAAACCTGTCATGACAAGGCTCCATGCCTTTTCCCTCACAATGCTCCATGCCCTTGTCATAACACTGTGCCAATCCAACTGTCATTGCAATAATCCATTAAACTTATTTGACCAATGCTCCATGCCCTTGTCATCACAATGCTCTATGCCCTTGTTATCACAACGCTGCATGACCCCTGTCATCACAATACTCCGTGACTCCATTCATCACAATGCTTCATGACCTTTGTTAAGAAAATGGTCCATGCCCTCGTCATCAACAGTCTCTGTGACCATTTTAACCACAATGCTCCATGAACTTTTCATCACAATGCTCTTTGACCCTTGTCATCACAATGCTCTATGCCTTTCTCTGCACAATGCTCCATGACCCTTTTCATCACAATGCTCCATGCGCTTGTCAGCACAATGCTCCATGACACATGTCATCACAATGCACCATGCGCTTGTCATCACAGTGCTCCACAATCTTGTCATGACAATGCTCCATAACCCTTGTCTTCACAATGCTCCATGCATTTCTCATCAAAATGCTCTCTCACCACTGATATCACTATGTTACATCACTATTCATCACAATACTCCCTCACCCCTGTCAAAACAATGTTCCATGACTCCTGTCATCACAATGCTACATGCATTTGTCATCACAATGTTCAATGACCCCTGACATCACAAAGTTCCTTAACCCCTGTCATAAAAATGCTCCATGACCGCTGACATCACAGTATTCCATAAACCCTGTCATCAAAATATTACATGACCGACTTCCGGGTAAGATGGCGGAAGAGTAAGACGTGGAGATCACCTTCCTCTCCACGGATACACCAGAAATACAGCTACACGTGGAACAACTCCTACAGAACACCTACTGAATGCTGGCAGAAGACCCCAGACCTCCCAAAAGGCAAGAAACAACCCTCATACCTGGGTAGGGCAAAGCGGAGATATTCCCGCAGAGAGGATCGGTGCAGAGTGGCACTCACCAGCCCGAGAGGCTTGTCTCCTCGCCCGCCAGGGCAGGCGGCACTGGAAGCTGAAGCTCGGGCTTCGGTCAGAGCGCAGGGAGAGGACTGGGGCTGGCGGCGAGAACTCAGCCTGAAGGGGGCTAATGTGCCACAGCTAGCCAGCAGGGAGTCCGGGAAAACTCTGGAGCTGCTGAAGAGGCAAGAGACTTTCTTCCCTCTTGGTTTCCTGGTGCACGGTGTGAGGGGATAAAGAACGCTATTTAAAGGGGCTCCACAGACAGGCGCGAGTCACGACGGAAAGCACGGAGCACAGTGACCTGCGTGGGACACTGGGGCTGCTGCTGCCACCGCCAAGAAGCCTGTCTGTGAGCGCAGGTTACTCTCCACACCGTCCTGCCGGGAGCCTCAGCAGCCCGCCACTGCCGGGTTCCCGGGATCCAGGGGCGGCTTCCCTGAGAGAACGCACGGCGTGCCTCGGGCTGGTGCAACGTCACGCCGACCTCTGCCACTGCAGGCTTGCCCTGCACTCCGTGCCCCTCCTTCCCTCCCGGTCTGTGTGAGCCAGAGTCCCCGAAGAGGCTGCTCCTTTAACCCTGTCCTGTCTGAGCGAAGAACAGACGCCCTCCGGCGACCTACACGGAGAGGCGGGGCCAAATCCAAAGCTGAGAGCCAGGAGCTGTGAGAACAAAGAAGAGAAAGGGAAACCTCTCCCAGCAGCCTCAGAAGCAGCGGATTAAAGCTCCACAATCAACTTGATGTACCCTGCATCTGTGGAATACATGAATAGACAACAAATCATCCCGAATTGAGGAGCCGGGAGTCAGTGCTGTGCCTCTGAGGTGGGAGAGCCAACTTCAGGACACTGGTCTACAAGAGACGTCCCATCTCCACATAATATCAAACGGCGAAAATCTTCCAGAGATCTCCATCTCAACACCAGCACCCAGCTTCACTCAACGACCAGCAAGCTACAGTGCTGGACACCCTATGCCAAACAACTAGCAAGACAGGAACACAACGCCACCCTTTAGCAGAGAGGTGGCCTAAAATCATAAAAAGTCCGCAGACACCCCAAAACACACCACCAGACGTGGACCTGCCCACCGGAAAGACAAGATCCAGCCTCATCCACCAGAACACAGACACAAGTACCCTCCACCAGGAAGCCTACACCCACTAAACAAACCTTAGCCACTGGGGACAGACACCAAAAACAACGGGAACTACGAACCTGCAGCCTGCAAAAAGGAGACCCCAAACACTGTAACATAAGCAAAATGAGAAGACAGAAAAACACACAGCAGGAGAAGGAGCAAGATAAAAAACCCACCAGACCTAACAAATGAAGAGGTAATAGGCAGTCTACCTGAAAAAGAATTCAGAATAATGATGGTAAAGATGATCCAAGATTCTATTTCCCAGATCCAAAATCTTGGAAATAGAATAGACAAAATGCAAGAAACAGTTAACAAGGACATAGAAGAACTAAAGATGAATCAAGCTTCGATTAAAAATACAATAAATGAAATAAAAAATACTCTAGATGGGATCAATAGCAGAATAACTGAGGCAGAAGAACGGATAAGTGAGGTGGAAGATAAAATAGTGGAAATAACTGCTGCAGAGCAAAATAAAGAAAAAAAAATGAAAAAAAACAGAGGACAGTCTCAGAGACCTCTAGGACAACATTAAACACACCAACATTCGAATTATAGGGGTTCCAGAAGAAGAAGAGAAAAAGAAAGGGACTGAGAAAATATTTGAAGAGATTATAGTTGAAGACTTCCCTAATATGGGAAAGGAAATAGTTAATCAAGTCCAGGACGCACTAAGAGTCACATATAGAATAAATGCAAGGAGAAATATGCCAAGACACATATTAATCAAACTGTCAAAAATTAAACACAAAGAAATCATATTAAAAGCAGCAAGGCAAAAACAACAAATAACACACAAGGGAATCCCCATCAGGATAACAGCTGATCTCTCAGCAGAAACTCTACAAGCCAGAAGGGAGTGGCAGGACATAATTAAAGTGATGAAAGAGAAAAACCTGCAACCAAGATTACTCTACCCAGCAAGGATCTCATTCAGATTTGATGGAGAAATTAAAACATTTACAGACAAGCAAAAGCTGAGAGAGTTCAGCACCACCAAACCAGCTTTACAACAAATGCTAAAGGAACTTCTCTAGGCAAGAAACACAACAGAAGGAAAAGACCTACAATAACGAACCCAAAATAATTAAGAAAATGGGAATAGGAACAAACATATTGATAATTACCTTAAATGTAAATGGACTAAATGCTCCCACCAAAAGACACAGATTGGCTGAATGGATACAAAAACAAGACCCATATATATGCTGTCTACAAGAGACCCACTTCAGACCTAGAGACACATACCGACTGAAAGTAAGGGTATGGAAAAAGATATTCCATGCAAATGGAAACCAAAAGAAAGCTGGAGTAGCAATTCTCATATCAGACAAAATAGACTTTAAATAAAGACTACTAGAAGAGACAAAGAAGGACACTACCTAATGATCAAGGGATCAATCCAAGAAGAAGATATAACAATTGTAAATATATATGCACCCAACATAGGAGCACCTCAATACATAAGGCAAATACTAACAGCCATAAAAGGAGAAATCGACAGTAACATAATCATAGTATGGGACTTTAACACCCCACTTTCACCAATGGACAGATCATCCAAAATGAAAATAAATAAGGAAACACCAGCTTTAAATGACACATTAAACAAGATGGACTTAATTGATATTTATAGGATATTCCATCCAAAAACAACAGAATACACATTTTTCTCAAGTGCTCATGGAATATTCTCCAGGATAGATCATATCTTGGGTCACAAATCAAGCCTTGGTAAATTTAAGAAAATTGAAACTGTATCAAGTATCTTTTCCGACCACAATGGTATGAGACTTGATATCCATTACAGGAAAAGAGCAGTAAAAATACAAACACATGGAGGCTAAACAATACACTACTTAATAACGAAGTGATCACTGAAGAAATCAAAGAGGGAATTAAAAAATATCTAGAAACAAATGAAAATGGAGACACGACGACCCCAAACCTATGGGATGCAGCAAAAGCAGTTCTAAGAGGGAAGTTTATAGCAATACAATCCCACCTTAAGAAACAGGAAACATCTCGAATAAACAACCTAACCTTGCACTTAAAGCAATTAGAGAAAGAATAACAAAAACATCCCAAATTTAGCAGAAGGAAAGAAATCATAAAAATCAGACCAGAAATAAATGAAAAAGAAATGAAGGAAACGATAGCAAAGATCAATAAAACTAAGAGCTGGTTCTTTGAGAAGATAAACAAAATTGAGAAACCATTAGCCAGACTCATAAAGAAAAAAAGGGAGAAGACTCAAATCAATAGAATTAGAAATGAAAAAGGAGAAGTAAAAACTGACACTGCAGAAATACAAAAGATCATGAGAGATTACTACAAGGAACTCTATGACAATAAAATGGACAACCTGGAAGAAATGGAAAAAATCTTAGAAATGCAGAACCTGCCAAGACTGAATCAGGATGAAATAGAAAATATGAACAGACCAATCACAAGCCCTGAAATTGAAACTGTGATAAAAAATCTTCCAACAAACAAAAGCCCAGGACCAGATCGCTTCTCAGGCGAATTCTATCAAGCATTTAGAGAAGAGCTAACACCTATCCTTCTCAAACTCTTCCAAAATATAGCAGAGGGAGGAACACTCCCAAACTCATTCTACGAGACCACCATCACCTTGATACCAAAACCAGGCAAGGATGTCACAAAGAAAGAAAACTACAGGCCAATATCACTGATGAACATAGATGCAAAAATCCTCAACAAAATCCTAGCAAACAGAATCCAACAGCACATTACAAGGATCATACACTATGATCAAGTGGGGTTTATTCCAGGAATGCAAGGATTCTTCAATATATGCAAATCAATCGACGTGATACACCATATTAACAAATTGAAGGAGAAAAACCATATGATCATCTCAATAGATGCAGAGAAAGCTTTCGACAAAATTCAACACCCATTTATGATAAAAACCCTGTAGAAAGTAGGCATTGAGGGAACTTTCCTCAACATAATAAAGGACATATATGAAAAACCCACAGCCAGCATCGTCTT
This sequence comes from Mesoplodon bidens, assembly GCF_964165515.1. Taxonomy (NCBI): domain Eukaryota; kingdom Metazoa; phylum Chordata; class Mammalia; order Artiodactyla; family Ziphiidae; genus Mesoplodon; species Mesoplodon bidens. The sequence goes on from NW_027672207.1 coordinate 730,555, forward strand.
CAATGGTGAAAAAGTGAAACCATTTCCACTAAGATCAGGAACAAGACAAGGTTGCCCACTCTCACCACTCTTATTCAACATAGTTTTGGAAGCTTTAGCCTCAGCAATCAGAGAAGAAAAGGAAATAAAAGGAATCCAAATCGGAAAAGAAGAAGTAAAGCTGTCACTGTTTGAAGATGGCATGATACTATACATAGAGAATCCTAAAGATGCTACCAGAAAACTACTAGAGCTAATCAATGAATTTGGTAAAGTTGCCGGATACAAAATTAATGCACAGAAATCTCTGGCATTCCTATATACTAATGATGAAAAATCTGAAAGTGAAATCAAGGAAACACTCCCATTTACCATTGCGACAAAAAGAATAAAATATCTAGGAATAAACCTACCTAAGGAGACAAAAGACCTATATGCAGAAAATTATAAGACACTGATGAAAGAAATTAAAGATGATACAAATAGATGGAGAGATGTACCATGCTCTTGGATTGGAAGAATCAACATTGTGAAAATGACTCTACTACCCAAAGCAATCGACAGATTCAGTGCAATCCCTATCAAACAACCACTGGCATTTTTCACAGAACTAGAGCAAAAAATTTCACAATTTGTATGGAAACACAAAAGACCCCGAATAGCCAAAGCAATCTTGAGAACGAAAAATGGAGCTGGATAAATCAGGCTCCCTGACTTCAGACTATACTACAAAGCTACAGTAATCAAGACAGTATGGTACTGGCACAAAAACAGAAAGATAGATCAATGGAACAGGGTAGAAAGCCCAGAGATAAACCCATGGACATATGTTCACCTTATCTTTGATAAAGGAGGCAGGAATGTACAGTGGAGAAAAGACAGTCTCTTCAATAAGTGGTGCTGGGCAAACTGGATAGGGACATGTAAAAATATGAGATTAGATCACTCCCTAACACCATACACAAAAATAAGCTCAAAATGGATTAAAGACCTAAATGTACGGCCAGAAACTATCAAACTCTTAGAGGAAAACATAGGCAGAACACTCTATGACATAAATCACAGCAAGATCCTTTTTGACCCACCTCCTAGAGAAATGGAAATAAAGACAAAAATAAACACATGGGACCTAATGACACTTAAAAGCTTTTGCACAGCAAAGGAAAACATAATCAAGATGAAAAGACAACCCTCAGAATGGGAGAACATATTTGCAAATGAAGCAACTGACAAAGGATTAATCTCCAAAATTTATAAGCAGCTCGGGCAGCTCAATAACAAAAAAACAAACAACCCAATCCAAAAATGGGCAGAAGACCTAAATAGACATTTCTCCACAGAAGATATACAGACTGCCAACAAACACATGAAAGGATGCTCAACATCTTTACTCATCAGAGAAATGCAAATCAAAACTACAATGAGATATCATCTCACACCAGTCAGAATGGCCATCATCAAAAAATCTAGAAACAATAAATGCTGGAGAGGGTGTGGAAAAAAGGGAACACTGTTGCACTGCTGGTGGGAATGTGAATTGGTACAGCCACTATGGAGAACGGTATGGAGGTTCCTTAAAAAACTACAAATAGAACTACCATAGGACCCAGCAATCCCACTACTGGACATATACCCTGAGAAAACCATAATTCAAATAGAGACATGTACCAAAATGTTCATAGCAGCCCTATTTACAATAACCCGGAGATAGAAACAACCTAAGTGTCCATCATCGGATGAATGGGTAAAGAAGATGTGGCCCATATATACAATGGAATATTACTCAGCCATAAAAAGAAATGAAATTGACCTATTTGTAATGAGGTGGATGGACCTAGAGTGTGTCATACAGAGTGAAGTAAGTCAGAAAGAGAAAGACAAATACTGTATTCTGACACATATATATGGAATTTAAGAAAAAAAATGTCATGAAGAACATAGGGGTAAGACAGGAATAAAGACACAGACCTACTAGAGAATGGACTTGAGGATATGGGGAGGGTGAAGGGTAAGCTGTGACAAAGTGAAAGAGCGGCATGTACATATATACACTACCAAACGTAAGGTAGATAGCTAGTGGGAAGCAGCCACATAGCACAGGGAGATCAGCTCGGTGCTTTGGGACCGCCTGGAGGGGTGGGATAGGGAGGGTGGGAGGGAGATGCAAAAGGGAGGGGATATGGGAACATATGTATATGTATAACTGATTTAATTTGTTATAAAGCAAAAAAATTAAAAAAAAAAGATGTTAAAAAAATATTCCATGACCCTTTTCATCAAATTTCTCCATGACCCTGTCATGACAATGCTCCCTGCCCTTCTCATCACAATGTACAATGCCCTTGTTATGAAACTAGTCCATGAACATTGTAATCACAAAGATCCATGACCCTTGGCATCACAATGCTCCATGTCATTGTCATCACAGTGCACCATGAACGCTCTCATCATATTGCTCCATGCCCTTGTCATCACAAAGCTCCATGACTCATGTCATCAGAATACTCCATGGACATCTCATCACAGTGCTCCATGCAGTTGCCATTACAATTCTCCATTATCCCTGTAATAAAAATGCTCCAAGAACCCTGCCATCACGATGTTCCATGGCCTTGTCACCACAAGGCTCCATGACCCTTCTCATCACAATGCTCCAAGAAACCTGTAATCACAATGTTCCATACACCTTTTCATCTCAATGATCCATGAACCCTCTCATCAGAATGCACCATGCCCATCATCATAATGCTTCATGCTATTGTCATCAAAATGAAATCAAAGTGCTCCATGACCTCTGTCATAACATTGCTCCAAACCGTTGTGAACACAATATTCCATAACACTTGTCATCACAATGCCCAATGACGTTCGTCAACACAATTATCCGTGGTCTTCTCATCACAGTTCTCCATGACCTTTGTCATCACAATGCTCAATACACTTGTCATCAAAATGCTCCCTGAAACTTGTTGTCTGTATGCTCCTTGAACCCTGTCATGACAAGGCTCCATGCCATTTTCATCACAATGTTCCATGCCCTTTTCATCACAATGATCCAAGAACACTGTAATCACAATGCCCCATGCCCTTTTCATCAGAAAGGTCAATGACGCATGTCATCAGAATGCTCCTTGGCCTTCTCTTCACAATGCTCCATGCCCTTGTCATCACAAGGTTCCAAGACCCCTGTAATCACAATATTCCAAGTCCCTTTTCATCAGTATGTTCCATGAGACTTGTCATCACAAGGCTTCATGGTTTTCTCATCACAGTGCTCCAGGACATTGTCATCACAATGCTTCACGACCTTGTCATCAAAATTCTCAATGGCCCTTGTCATCATAATGCTCCAAGCCCTAGTCATCACAATGCTCCATTATATTTGTCATCACAATCCTCCATTACATTTGGCATCACAATGCTCCATGCCATTGTCATCGCAATTGACCATGACATATATCATCACAATGGTCCCTGACAAGTGTATTCACAATAATCCTTGACCTTCTCATCACATGCTCCATGTGCTAGTCACCACAATGCACCATGCCCACTGTCATCACAATAATCTATGAAACTTGTCAGACCAATGTTCCATGCCCCTGTCATCAAAATGCTCCATGCCCTTGTCATCACAATGCTCCATGACCCCTGTCATCACAATGCTCCGTGACTCCAGTCATCACAATGATTCATAACTTTTGTCATCAAAAATGTCAATACCCGCGTCATCACAAGGTTCTCTGACCTTTGTAACCACAATGCTCCATGAACTTTTCATCACAATGCACCGTGACACTTGTCATCACAATGCTCCATGTCTTTGTCAGAACAATGCTCCATGACTCTTGTCATCACAATATGTCACACGATTTCCATCAAAACGTTCCATAACCTTGTCATTGCAATGCTCCATAAACCTTGTAATCACAATGCTCCATGCACTTCTCATCAAAATGCTCTCTCACCAGAGATATCACAATGTTCCATCACTAGTCATCACAATACCCCCTCACCCCTGTAAACACAATGTGCCATGACTCCTGTCATCACAGTGCTTCATTACTTTATCATCACAATGTTCCATGACCCATGACATCACAATATTCCATAACCCCTGTATTCCAAATGCTCCATGACCATATTCATCCCAAAGCTCCATGACCCCTGATATCACAATGTTCTATAACCCCATTCATCAAAATATTCCATTACACTTTTCATCAAATTGCTGCATGACCCTGTCATCAAAATGCTACCTGCCCTACTCATCAAAATGCACCACACGCTTGTCTTCAAAATGCTCCATGACTTTTGTCATCACAAAGCTCCATGACACTTTGCATCACAGTGCTCCATGTCATTGTCATCACAATGCTCCATGAACCCTCTCATCACATTGCTCCATGCCCTTGTCATCACAAAGCTCCATGACACTTTTCATCACAATGCTCGATGCCCTTCTAATCACAATGCTCCTTGCCCTTGTCATTACAATCCTCCATTACCCATGTATCACAGTGTTCAGTGCCCTTGTCATCACAATGCTCCATGCCCACTCTCATCACAATAATCCATGAAATATTTCAGACCAATGCTCCGTGCACTTCTCATCACATTGCTCCATGACACTTGTCATCACAATGCTCCAAGACCCCTTTAATCACAATGCTCCATGAGTTTGTCATCACAAAGCTCTATGACGCATGTAAACAGAATGTTCCATGGCCTTCTCATCAGAATATTCCATGCCTCTTTTCATCTCAATGCACCATGATCCCTGTCATCACAGTGCATCATGCCCATCATCATAATGCTTCAGTCTATTGTCATCACAATGACATCAAAATGCTCCAAGACCTCTGTCATCACAGTGCTCCAAAACCTTGTGATCACAATGTTCCATAACACTTATCATCCCAACACCACATGACGCTCATCATCACAATTATCCATGACCTTCTCATCACAATGCTCCATGATTTTTGTCATCACAATGCTCAATACACTTGTCATCACAATGCTCCCTGACCGTTGTCATCAGTATGCTCCTTGAACCCTGTCATGACAAGGCTCCATGCCTTTTTCATCACAATGATCCATGAAGTTTTCATGATAATGCTCCAAGATCCCTGTAATCAAAATGCTCCATGACCTTGTCATCACAAAGCTCCATGATGCATGTCATCAGAATGCTCCATGGCTTTCTAATCACAATGCTCCATGCCCTTGTCATCACAATGCTCTAAGACCCCTGTAATCACAATGCTCGATGCACCTTTTCATCAGAATTATCCATGAGACTGGTCATCACAAGTCTCCACGGTCTTCTAATCACAATGCTCCAGGACACTGTCATCAAAATGCTCCATTTCCTTGTCATCACAATGCTCCATGACCCCTGTCATCACAATACTCCATGAACATTTTCAGCCCAGTCTTCCATGACCTTCTCATCACAATTCTCCATGACCAATATCATCACAATACTCCATGAACATTTTCAGCCCAGTCTTCCATGACCTTCTCATCACAATTCTCCATGACCAATATCATCACAATGCTCCATGATCACTGTCATGAAAACACTCCATGACACCTGACAACACAATGATCCATGACTCTTGTCATCACAATTCTCCATTCCCTAGTCATCACAATGGTCCATGACACCTGTCATCACAATGCTCCATGCCTTTGTCAGCAAAATTCTAAATGACATTGTCTTTACAATGCTCTATGTGATTGTCATCACAACACTGCATTTCCATTGTCATCACAATCCTCCATGAATCTTGGGATCACATTGGTTCATGCACTTGTCATCACAATGCTCCCTGGCCTTCTCATCACAATGCACAATGCCCTTGTCATCAAAATGCTCCATGATTTTGTCATAACAAATTTCCATGACCCTTGACATCACAATGCTCCATGTCATTGTCATCACAATGCTCCATAAACGCTCTCATCACATTGCTCCAAGCCCTTGTCGTCACAAAGCTCCATGACGCATGTCATCAGAATGCTCCATGGCCTTCTCATCACAATGCTCCAAGACCTCTATAATCACAATACTCCATGCCCCTTTTCATCTCAATAATCCATGAACACTCTCATCACAGTGCACCATGCCCATCATCATAATGCTTCATGCTATTGTCATCACAATGAAATCAAAATGCTCCATGACCTTGGCCATAACCATAATCCAAACCCTTGCGATCACAATATACCATAACACGTGTCATCACAATGCCCCATGACGCCCGTCATCACAATTATCTATGGTCTTCTCATCACAATGCTCCATGACACATGTCATCACAATGTGCCATGTGCTTGTCTTCACAGTGCTCCACAAACTTGTCATCACAATGCTCCATAAACCTTGTCATCGCAATGCTCCATGCACTTCTCATCAAAATGCTCTCTCACCAATGATATCACAATGTTACATCACTATTCATCACAATACTCCCTCACCCATGTCATCACAATGTTCCATGACTCCTGTCATCACAAGGCTACATGCAGTTATCATCACAATGTTCGTGACCCCTGACATCACAATGTTCCATAACACCTGTCATCAAAATGCGCCATGACCCTTTTCATCAAAATGCTCCATGACCCCTGACATCACAGTGTTCCATCACCCCTGTCATCAAAATGTTCCATGACCCTTTTCATAAAATTGCTCCATGACCCTCTCATCACAATGCTCCCTGACCTTCTCATCACAATGCACAACGCATTTGTCATCAAAATGTTCCATGACATTTGTCATCACAAAGATCCATGATGCTTGGCATCACAGTGCTCCATGTCGTTGTCATTACAATGCTCCATGAACGCTCTCATCACATTGCCCCATGCCCTTGTCATCAAAACGCTCCATGACGCATGTCATCAGAATGCCCCATGGGCTTCTCATCACAATGTTCCATGCCCCTTTTCATCTCAACGATCCATGAACCCTGTCATCACAATGCACCATGCCCATCATCATAATGCTTCATGCTTTTTTCATCACAATGAAATCAAAATGCTTCATGAGCTCTGTCATAACAATGCTCCAAACCCTTGTGATCACAGTATTCCATAACACTTGTCCTCACAATGCCCCATGACGCTCGTCATCACAATTATCCATGGTCTTCTCATCACAATGCTTCATGACCTTTGTCATCATAATGCTCAATATACTTGTCATCAAAATGCTCCTTGACGCTTGTTGTCTGTATGCTCCTTGAACCCTGTTATGACAAGGCTCCATGCATTTTTCATCACAATGATCCATGCCCTTTTCATCACAATGCTCCAAGACCCCTGTAATCAAAATGCTCCATGCACTTTTCATCACAAAGCTCCAAGATACATGTCATCAGAATGCTCCATGGCCTTCTCCTCACAATGCTCCATGACCATGTCATCACAATGCTCCAAGACCCCTGTAATCACAATGCTCCATGCCCCTTTTCATCAGAATTATCTATGAGACTGGTCATTTCAAGTCTCCAAGGTCTTCTCATCACAATTCTCCAGTACCTTGTCATCACCATGCTCCATTTCCTTGTCATCACAATGCTCCATGTCCCCTGTCATCACAATGCTCCGTGACTCCAGTCATCAAAATGCTTCATAACGTTTCTCATCACAATGGTCCATGCCCACGTCATCACAAGGCTCTTTTACTTTTCTAACCACAATGTTCCATGAATTTTTCATCACAATGCTCCGTGACACTTGTCATCACAATGCTCCATGCCTTTGTCAGAAAAATGATCCATGATCCTTGTCATCACAATGTGCCACGCGCTTTTCATCACAACGGTCCACAAATTGGTCATTGCAATGCTCCATAAACCTTGTAATCACAATGCTCCATGCCCTTCTCATCACAATGTTCCATTACACATGTCATAACAATGCTCAGTGACCCCTGCCATCACAATGTTCTACGGCCTTGTCATCACAAGGCTCCAAGACACTTGTCATCACGATGCTCCAAGACCCCTGTAATCACATTGCTCCATGCCCTTATCATCACAAACTCCATGACACATGTCATCAGAATGTTCCATGGCCTTCTCATCACAATGCTCCATGCACTTGTTATCACAATGCTCACAGACCCCTGTAATCACAATTATCCATTGCCATTTTCATCTCAATGCTCGATGAACCCTGTCATCACAATACTCCATGAACATTTTCAGCCCAATGCTCCATGACACTTATCATCACAATGATCCATGCCCTTGTCATCCCAATACTCCCTGACCTCAGTATTCACAATGCTCCGTGACGCTTGTTATCACAGTGCTCCATGACACCTGTCATCACGATGCTCCATGCCTTTGTCAAAAAAATGCTACATGACCTTGTCATTACAATGCTCTATTCGCTTGTCGTCACAATACTCCATTACCATTTTCATCACAATCCTCCATGAAATTTGGGATCACATTGCTTCATGTCCTTGTCATCACAATGCTCCATGCACCTTGAAATCAAAATGATCCATGACCTCTGTCATCACAATGCTCCAAACCCTTGTGATCACAATGTTCCATAACACTTGTCATCACAACGCTCCATGATGCCTGTCATCACAATACTCCATGCCCTTTTCATCACAATGCTCCATGACATTTGTCATCAAAATTCTCAATACAATTGTCATCACAGTGCTCCCTGACAATTGTCGTAAGAGTGCTCCATGAAGCCTGTCATGAAAAGTCTCAATGCCTTTTTCATCACAATGCCACATGCCATTTTCATCATAGTGCTCCATGCCATTGTCATCAAAATACTCCACAAGCTTGTCATCAGAATGCTCCATGATCCTTTTCATCACAATTCTCCATGCACTTGTCAGCACAATGCTCCCTGACCCTTGTCATCACAATGTTCCAAGCCTTTGTCATCACAATGCTCCATTACCTTTGTCATCAGAATCCTCCATGACACTTGGCATCACAATGCTCCATGCCATTGTCATCACAATGGGCCATTACATATGTCATCACAATGCTCTCTAACACCTGTCTTCACAATACTGCATGACCTGGTCATCACAATGCTCCATGCCCTTTTCATCACAATGCACCAATCCAACTGTCATTACAATAATACATTAAACTTATTAGACCAATGCTCCATGCCTTTGTCTTCACAATGCTCCATGCCCTTTTTTATCACAATGCTCCATTACCCCTGTCATCACAATGCTCTGTGACTCCAGTTATCACAATGCTTCATGACCTTTGTCATCACAATGGTCCATGCCCTCGTCATCAACAGTCTCTGTGACCTTTTTAACCACAATGCTCCATGATATTTCATCACAATGCTCTTTGACCATTGTCATCACAATGCTCTATGCCTTTCTCAGCACAATGCTCCATGACAGTTGTCATCACAATGCTCCATGCGCTTGTCAGCACAATTCTCCATGACACATGTCACCACAATACAACATGCACTTGTCATCAGAGTGCTCCACAATCTTGTCATCACAATGCTCCATAAACCTTGTGATTAAAATGCTCCATGCACTTCTCATCACAATGCTCCACGCCCTTGTCATCAAAATGCTCCATGACACATGTTATCACAATGCTCATGTCCATTGTCATCACAATTCTCCAAGTCCTTGTCATCACAATGCTCCATGACAGTTCTCATCACAATGTTACATACTCTTGTCATCACAATTCTCCATGCACTTGTCATCGCAATGCCCCATGAACCCTGTCATAGCAAGCTCCATGCCTTTGTCATCACAATACTTCACGAAATTTTTATCAAAATTCTCAATGGCCGTTGTCATCACAATGCTCCATGCCTTTGTCATCACAATGCTCCATGACCCTTATCATCACAATGCTCCAAACTCTTGTCATCACAATGCTCCCTTACCTTTGTCATCACAATCCTCCATAACATTTGGCATCACAATGCTCCATGCCATTGTCATCACAATGGACCATAAAATATGTTATCACAATGCTCCCTGACACATCTTCACAATACTCCATGACCTTGTCATCACAATGCTCCATGCCCTTGTTATCACACTGTGCCGTGCCTACTGTCAACACAATTATCCATGAAACTTGTCAGACCAATGCTCTATGCCACTCTCATCACCATGCTCCATGCCCTTTTCTTCACAATGCTCCATGACCCCAGTCATCACAATGCTCCATGACTCCAGTCATCACAAGGCTTCATGACTTGTGTCATCACAATTGTCCATGCCCTCATCATCACAAGGTTCTGTGAACTTTGTCACCACAATTCTCCATGAACTTTTCATCACAATGCTCCGTGACACTTGTCATCACAATGCTCCGTCCCTTTGTCAACTCAATGCGCCTTGACACTTGTCATCACAATGTTCCATGCGCTTGTCAGTGCAGTGCTCCCTGACCCATGCCATCACAATGTGCCATGCGCTTGACATCACAATGCTCCACAACATTGTCATCAACATGCTCCATAAATCTTGTCATCACAATGCTCCATGCACTTCTTATCAAAATGCTCTCTCACCACTGATATCAAAATGTTCCCTTACTAGTCATCACAATACACCCACTCCCCTATCATCACAGTGTTCCATAAACCCTGTCATGAAAATGTTCCATGACCCCTGATATCACAATGTTCCATAACCCCTGTCATCGAAATGTTCCATGACATTTTTCATCAAATTTCTCCATGACCCTGTCATCACAATGCTCCCTTCCCTTCACAACAGAATGCACCACAGCCTTGTCATCAAAATGCTCCCTGACATTTGTCATCAAAAAGCTCCATGACACTTTGAATCACAATGCCCTATGCCATTGTCATCATAATGTTCCATGAACCCGCTCATCACATTGTTACATGCCCTTGTCATTACAGGCTCCATGATGCTTTTCATCACTATGCTCGATGCCATTCTTCTCACAATGCTCCATGGGCTTCTCATTTCAATCCTCCACGACCCAAGTATCACAGTGTTCCGTGCCCTTGTCATCAAAATGCTCGTTCCCCCTCTCATCTCAATAATCCATGAAATATTTCACACCAATGCTCCATGCCCTTGCCATCACAATGCTCCATTACCCCTGTCATAACAATGCTCCATGACCCCTGCCATCACAATGTTCCAAAGCTTTGTCATCACAAGGCTCCATGACCCTTGTCATCACAATGCTCCAAGACCCCTGTAAGCACAATGCTCCATGCCCTTGTCATCACAAAGCTTCATGACGCATGTCATCAGAATGCTCCATGGCCTTCTCATTCAAGATGCTCCATGCCCTTGTCATCAAAATGCTCCCTGACCCTTGTATCACAATGCTCCATGCCCCTTTTCATCTCAATGCTCCATGAACCCTGTCATCACAATGCACCATGCCCAACATCATAATGCTTCATGCTATTGTCATCACAATGAAATCAAAATGCTCCATGACCTCTGTCATCACAATGCTCCAAATCCTTGTGATCAAAATGTTCCATAACACTTATCATCACAAAGCCCCATGACGCTCGTCATCACAATTATCCATGGTCTTCTCATCACAATGCTCCATGAACTTTGTCATCACAGTGCTCAATATGCTTGTCATCACAATGCTCCCTGACACTTGAAGTCAGTATCCTCCATGAACCTTGTCATGATAAGGCTCCAAGCCTTTTTCATCACAATGTTCCATGCCCTTTTCCTCACAGTTCTCCAAGCCCCCTGTAATCACAATGCTCCATGCCCTTGTCATCACAAAGCTCCGTGATGCATGTCATCAGAACGCTCCCTGGCCTTCTCATCCCATGTTCCATGCCCTTGTCATCACAATGCTCCACGACCCCTGTAATCACAGTGCTCTATGCCCCTTTTCATCAGAATGCTCCATGAGACTTGTCATCACAAGGCTCCATGGTCTTCTCATCACAATGCTCCAGTACCTTGTCATCACAGTGCTCCATGACACCTGTCATCACAATAATCCATGAACATTTTCAGGCCAATGCTACATGACCTTCTCATCACAATGCTCCATGACCACTCGCATCACAACGCTCCATGAACCCTGACAACACGATGATCCGGGACTCTTGTCATCAAAATGCTCCATGCCCTTGTCTTCCCACTGCTCCATGATACCTTTAATCGCAATGCTCCGTGATGCTTGTCATCACAGTGTTCCATGAACATTGTCATCACAATGCTCCATGCCTTTGTCAGCAAAATGCTACATACTCTTGTCATCACAATCTTCCATGACCCTTGGGATCACATTGCTTCATGTCCTTGTCATATCTCTCTTGTCTTTCTGGTTTTTACAGATTTTCGGATGTTCCTTCTGACCGCTGGGTAGTGACAATTCTTTGTAGTGTGGATTTGCATTGCACGTTTGCTTGATTGGCCAAAAAGGGTGTATGCGTTTTCTCCTAAATATATTCAGGAGAAAAGCCATACGCCGTTTTTGGCCAAGTGCATCACTGTCGAAGTTGTGATGCTTTTCCTGTGATTTAAAAGCGATTCCAATTTACCACATGAAATATGTTTTGTGCAATTCTGCCTCATTTTAAAGTCCACTTCGTTGCCTTCTCTCAACAGATTTTTGGATGAGAGTAGTCCATTATAACTCTGCACGTTTGTGAATTGCTGTGCCCCTGAGCTCCAATTTTCAAATCCCATTTTTGGGAGCTGACCGCAAATCCACAATTTTGCTTCAGGATCTATACTGGTTCCAGGGGTGGCTATACTGTTCCCTACGGGTGGCTGAGGCTTTGGTTAATTCTTCTTCCTGACGGGAATTTAGAGTGACATGTGCCCGTCCAAATGCCTACATCTACTCTCTGATTGGTTCTCCCTCTTCCCTTTCATCCTCTGCACAATTAGCAAACTGTGCGAACCAGGAGGTTATAGGGGCTAACTCTCCTAAGTTGGGAGATTGATAGTAAGGCAGTTGGAATGCCAACCTGGAGCACAAGGAGAGGAAAACTTAGGAGACTTTTAGAAACCTTTCGCCATAACAGTGTGTCCATTCTCTAGGTTTCCCATACATGTTATAACTGTAGTGATATTCCCTTCTACATGGAGATTTGGGACTCATGGAATGGTGTCATGCACTACTACTTTAAAGGGTCTGCAGTTTCTCTCCCAATATCACCAGTCCTCTCAGTCCCAAGTGTCCAGCCTTATGTCTCATCCAGTTGTCTTTGCAGATAGGGTCATTCCAGGTTTCATCAGAACACCTGAAGGAATTGTGTAAGAATTTCGCTGTTTTTTTGTTTTGTTTTTGAAATTCATTTTTATAATGGGGTTGAGCTGATTTTCACTGACGTGTTTATGCCGGTCTAGACACACTTGATTCCCTTACAGAGACATATCAATACATAGGTTTTAAGATTCTTACTAGTCAGATATATTCCTCTGCGGGGAATAGGGGTTTTGAGTCCCGTTCACTGAGGAACGTGTAGGTCTTGTCTCGACTGTATTTGGTTTATGGAATGTTACCTGTGCTAATATCAAACTCTGGTTTTATGCAACACCCCACCTCTCCTTTCCCTTTAAGCAGGCATAAGAGTGTTTCTAAATGTGAGACTCTGTTCTCTTTCTTAATTCAGTTCATGTGTTGTGATGTTGACATTCCCTCTGTAAGTGCTATCTTATGATAAGATTCTTTTTTTCTGTGTGACTAATTTCACTTAGAATCATCATACCTAAATCCACTCATTATGCTGCTACTGGCCTTATGGCATTGATTTCACGTCTGAGTGATATTCCGTTGTACAAAATTACCACAAGTTGTTTATGCATTTCTCTTTTTCCTGGGATAATTTAGAAGTTCCGTAGTTGAGGTTCTTGTATGCAGAGCAGCCCTAAACTTTGGGGTGCCTGTGTCTTGTCGATATTTAGTCTTCCCAAGTTATATGCCCATGAGTTGAAGTCCCCTTTGCTCGGGGGCTTTGTATTTTAGATGTTTTAGGAAACAGCATACACTTCTTCAGAGTGGCTCTTGGATATTTATACTCCACCCATCAGCGTGACTAGGCTCCCTGTTCTCCCTGGCCCCTCCTGCATTTCTGGTTTGTACACATTTTTTGGATGGCCTTTCTAAGCAGTGTATATTGAGACTTCTTTGTTGTGCGGATTTGCATTTCCCGCTTGCTTGGTTGGCCAAAAACTCTGTATGTGTTTTATTTTCCTGAAGATTTCATGAAAAAAACACATACACCCTTTTGCCCAACTGCATCATTTTAGAAATTCTGCTGCTTTTCATATGCTTTAAATGTGAGTACAACCTACCTTTTGAAATCTGTTTCCTGCCATTCTGCCTCTCATTCAGATCCTCTTCGTTGCCTTACCTGAATATATTTTTGGACGTTGGTTATCAATTATATCTTTGCAGGTCTTTGAATTGTCTGCTCCTGTGCTCCATTTTGCAACTCGCTTTTTTTTGTGAGCTGGCCGCCAAACCATTGGATTGCTTCAGGCCCTATTCTGGTTCTGAGGAGGCAGGCTGAGCCTTTGGTTAATTCTTGTTCCTAATGGGAAATTAGAGTGGCATGTGCCTGTCCAAACAACTAAGACATGTCTCTAAATTTTTCTCATCCTTCCGCTTCTTCCTCTGGACAAATTCCAAACTGTGTGCAAGAGGATGTTGACGGTGCTGATATCCCCAAGTGAGGAGATTGTTAGGAAAGATGCTGGAGGGGTGAACCCGAGCACCAGGCGATGAGGAGATGAGGTGCCTTTTCCAAACTCTTTCCGATCAAACGGTGTACCGTCCTCTAGGTGTGGCAGGCATGTTTTAGCTGTAGGAAGGGTCCTGTGCATGTAAGGAGAACACCAGGGATTTTTCCAAATCAGTGCCTCCCTGACCCGAAACTGGGGAATTTTTAAGCTACGGCTACACGTGTGTACATTAAGGGCCTTGGGAAATAGGCAGAGCCCAAACTTTAGATGATTGAAATCTTCAGGGTCAGAAGCGCTCACCATCGGCCTTGCTTAGGTTACATTTTATCTGTCATTGATAGATGATGTCAATAAAAATATCGATTCTTTTTCAGATTATTTCCCCTTATAGGTTATTGCAAAATATTCAGTGTAGTTCCCTGTGCTATACACTAGCTCCTTGTTGATGACCTATTTTATACATAGTAGTGTGTACGTGTTAATCCCAAACTGTTAATTTATCCCTTCTCCTAACTTTCCCCTTTGGTAATAATAAATTATAAGATTTTATACATCTCAGAAATGGGGGAACTGAAAGAGATGTATCATTTTTAATGGAAAAGCATTCAAAACATGATTGAAGTTTCAGCGTAGAGTATTCGATGTACATCCATGGAAATAAATCACTTCATTTCTCTAATGTTGAACTGACAAATAAGACAGGCGTCTTCACTGAACTTGCTTATAGGAAAGTGATGGAATTATCAAATATAAGTCTTAGAAACATTTTATTTTACCTGAGCATTATACACTGCTCTATGTTAACTACAGTTTGGCTCACACATCTGTTCATTGAGGTTACGATGTTCTCAATTTCTGTTACTGATCCTCCAGAGTGGACCCCAACAGGAGTCCCCGTGCCCAGTGTCATTGGAGCCAACAGATCAAGACTGAGTTTGGTTCAGAAGCAAAGGAAACATTATTTTGAAAACAGAATGGAGAGGTGAGTGTGTGCACTCCCCCACAGGCTGTGGGCTGGGCAGCTGTGTAGGGATCCCAGCAGCGTCAGTGGGAGGGAGGGGATGGAGCTCTCGAGGGCTGGGTTGGCTGCAGCTCAGGCTCTATGCCACGGAGTCTGCATGGGACCCCGCTAGCTGAGGTGTCGACCCTTCCATTCTGTTCTAGGAAATCGGGTCTGAAGTGCCAGGTGTGGGACCTCTGCATGCGGATCCCTAGGAGCATGTGACATTAGACAAAGCACAAATGAAAAACAGGTAAGACTTTATTTTATTGCCCAGATTCTCTTTTTATCTCCCAGGATTTTATAATGAACGTTGCCAGAGACAATCACCTCCTCTGTTTTTTGTTCTGTTCCACATTCTTGGGGTGTTGAGGGTGTAGACCCCTCTTTTGTAACTGCTTCATGCTATGGTGGGAGCCCTGATACCTGGGGGGAGGGGCAAAACGTCTCCCCACCAGCCTCCTGGTGAGGTGGATTGTCCCAAGGCCTCCTTCCTCACTTCTCGTCTACCTGAGCACCAGCATTGGAAGTGTTATAGATTCTAATGACCTTTAAGGGTCCAGGAAAGAGATGTGCAGAGATGCTGAGGTGGCAGGCTTCACCCCAAACCACATTTGTTCGGCGACCTTAGGAAAATGGTTTTTGCCATCCTAGATACTCTGACCTGTAATCTGTGCTTTCTTTAATTAGGTCCCTGTATTAATGTACAAACAGCACCATGTGTCAGAGCCCTGCCCGCACAACTCCCAGACAGTCCAGTGTCAGTGGTGATCCAGGACCATGACGTCCACTGAGTCAACGGCCTTTAGAAGTAACCAGCAGTCCAGCCGGTCATATTGGCCACCATCACCGTGTTGTCTGTAGGGTTTTCTATGGTGAAAGCGTGATATACCTTTCTCCCTCCAAGCTTATTAGCTCCCCTCTGGGTGCAGTAAGTCCTGCAAGCAGTAGTCTGTTCTTTCAGGGCACAGTCTTGTTGTTTTCTGAGAGAAACTCCAGGTCAAGTGATGGTCACACAAGTCACCTTGGGGGCCCGTTGCACCTGTTTGTCTCTCTGGAGGTTGGAGTTGGAGGGCCTCCTCAATCGAGGTCAGTGTGTCCACAGAGAGACCCCTGCAACTTCAGGGCATGATGGGTGGATAGGATCACCACGTGGGATCCTTTTCGCTTAGGAGCGAGTTGGCCTTGTGGGCTGCTGATTTTCAGCTTTTTAGATACCCCAGTATCCTGGCCTGATGATTCTGTGGCAAAGCCCTTGGTGACCATAGTTTATCATACCTGAAGGGCATTCTTGTGTTGCTCCATTTCAAGTGGTCCCAGTTTTTGCACTAAAGCTCCAAGGGCGATTAACCTTTGACCGGGTATGTAAAGGTCAAAGGGTTTAGCTAAATTAGGGTGTTCCTGGGCAAGGGTCTGAATTGACTGCTCTTTCCATTCTTGAGAGGCTGCTTCTGGATTCTACTCAAAAGGATCATCATCTTTTCGTGTCAGTGTTTCATATAGAGGCCCAGCTATTAGACTGTAGTTAAGGATCCAGATGCAGAAAACCTTGGTCTCCCAAGGAACCCCTAAGCTGTCTTCTAGTTTTAGAAGAGGTAAGGCTGCAAATGGCTTCTTCCCTATCCTGGGATGCGTTTCTCCGAATATCTGTGAGAATGAAGCCCAGGCATGTCACCTTAGCCTGGGATATTTGAGCCTTTCTCTTGGACACCTTCTATCCTTTCTTGGCTAGGTAGTTCAGAGGCGTCTTTAGTAGGCCTGGCAATCAGAATGTCATCTTCATATTGAAGGAGGGTTCCCTTTCACAGAGGTAGAACTTTTAGGTCTTTAGAGGACATTTCCCCAATGATGGTGTGGGGATTTTTGAAACATTGGGGCAGGACGGCCCAGCATTATTGCTTTGGTTGCATGTTGTGTCCTGCCACTCACAAGCCAAAAATTCTTGTGACTCTGAGATGAATGGAATACAGAAGAAGGCATCTTTGTAGTCTAATACAGAATGCCATTGCCTGGTGGATGGTAGAATGACCAGCAGGGTGTGGGAAATAGGAGCTACTGGATATATATCCTCGGTGGCTTCACTGACTGTCCTGATATACTTCACCAGGTCTCCAGCAGCCCATGGGGCTCTCGTGGTCAGGCCAATCCCAGGATATAGAGCTCACCTGGGCTGCACCGCCCACCACACAGCGCACCACACAGCCCACGGGGCTCTCGTGGTCAAGTCCCTCCCAGGGTATGGAGCTCACCTGTGCAGCTACCCAGCAGCCCATTGGGCTCTCATAGTCAGGCCCTTCCCAGGATACGGAACTCCCCTGGGCAGGTACCCCAGCAGGGATGGACACACAGGATCTGTGCACATAGCCCACCTTGCAGAGAACCCCCAGCTCACCTGTCTCTCACAGCTGACACAGAACACCTCAGAGCAGGACTTGAACTAACAAACTGCAGCCCTGACAGGTCTGTGACCCTGGCTATCACACTGTGCAGCCTCTCTCTGCCTGGTCTTCCAGACACTTCCACTGCAGCCAGGGCACCAAGCCTCTGTCTCCACCCACCATCACTCCTCTCCCTGACTCCTGGGTTCTTCTCATTACGATAGTGTCTTCTTGAAGTTGCTTTCCACTCATGGACCAGATAAAATGGTAAGAAAACAAGCCGCAGCTGCAGCCTCTTGTCTATCCTAACTCTCAATAGCCCACACCTGTTCCTTGGGCGTGGCCCGTTTAGCAATGTTCATTTTCTGCAACTGTGAGCCCCTGAGGGATGAGGATTGGCTGATTTGGGCAGCCTGACACTGCCTTCTAGACCTCCCCAGGTGTTCCTGGGTTGAGGTCAATATAAACACCTCTCCAGTCAGCAAGAGCCCCTGTAGCTGTGCCTGACACCATATTACATGCCTGTCAGCAGTGTCGGGGCTGGGGTGGTGGGAGGGAGTGAGGGGCCGTGGCTTTTTGTGTGGCCCAGTGTGAGTGGGGCTCTGCTGGTCTTTCTGCAGGAGTTGCCAGGCTGCCATCTGCTAAAGAAGAGGATGTGTCACCCATACCTGCCGCTGGATATTCTCCCCAGGCAGAGGTGAGGAAGTAAAAAAGCAGTGGGGGCCGTGGCAGGAGGGGTATCTCAGGCAGGGAAATGGAAAGCTTCCAGAAGAGCATCTGGGGCCAGGACCATCCTGGCTGGCCTGCCGGCACCAAATCACCCTGCCTGCTGTCGCTAGTGTGGCTCCACAGCCCTTCCTCTAGGCTTGCAAGTGCTTGTACATATTCAGGTGTTTTACCTGGAAAGGGTGGGAAGACTTTAGCTGCAGCAGGACTGGGGCTCACCTCACATTTACTCACAGACGCTTCGACACAGTCCCCCAGCTTTTCAATGAGGATGCTCCTTGTGTGGGGGAGCGCTGCTGACTGCATGGGAGACGATTTCCCACCTCTGACCAACTTAAGAATTTTTTACCACGGGAGCAAGTGCCCTGATACGATTTTCCTGTGTATAAATGGTGGGTTCTGTTTTTCTTTTTTTCTTTTTTTCTTTTTGGTTCAAGGTAGATTTTATTTATTCCTCTTTTTTTTTAAATTTGGTGATATAAACATGGAAATAATGCATTAATATAAAGACGTCTATGTGAAGGGAAAAACTTTTTTCTGTTTTATTTTATTAAATGTTATTTATTTATTTTTAATTTTTTTAAAAAATTATTTATTAATTTTATACAGCAGGTTCTTATTGGATATCTATTTTATACATATAAGTGTGCACATGTGAATCCCAGTCTCCCAATTCATCCCACCACCACCCTCACCTGGCGTTCCCCCCTTGGTGTCCATATGTTTGTTCTCTACATCTGTGTCTCTCTCTCTGCCCTGCAAACTGGTTCATCTGTACTATTTTTCTAGGTTCCACATTTATGCCTTAATATAGAATATTGTTTTTTCTCTTTCTGACTTACTTCACTCTGTATGACAGTCTCTCGATCCTTCAAGGTCTCTACAAATGACCCAATTTCATTCCTTTGTATGGCTGAGTAATATTCCATTGTATATATGTACCACATCTTTATCCATTCGTCTGTCTGTGGGCACTTAGGTTGCTTTCATTACCTGGCTATTGTAAATAGTGCTGCAATGAACATTGTGGTGAATGTTTCTTTTTGATTTATGGTTTTCTCTGGGTATATGCCCAGTAGTGGGATTGCTGGATTATATGGTAATTCTATTTTTAGTTTTTTAAGGAACCTCCACACTGTTCCCCATAGAGACTGTAACAATTTACATTCCCAACAATAGTGGAAGAATGTTCCTTTTCTGCACACCTGCTCCAGCATTTGTTGTTTGTAGATTTCCTGATGATGCCCATTCTAACAGGTGTGACGTGATACCTCATTGTAGTTTCGATTTCCATTTATCTAATAATTAGTGATGTTTAGCAGATTTTCATGTGCGTACTGGCCATCTCTATGTCTTCTTGGAAGAAATGTCTATTTAGATCTTCTTCCATTTTTGTATTGGGTTGTTTGTTTTATTAATATTGAGCTCCATGAGCTGTTTATATATATTGGAGATTAATCATTTGTCCATTGATTCGTTGGCAAATATTTTCTGCCATTCTGAGGGCTGTCTTTTCATCTTGTTTGTAGTTTCCTTTGCTTTGCAAAAGCTTTTATGTTTCATTACGTCCCATCTGTTTAGTTTTCTTTTTTATTTCATTACTATAGGAGGTGGATCAAAAAAGATCTTGCTGTGATTTACGTCAGAGTATCCTTCGTAAGTTTTCCTCTCAGAGTTTTATACTATCCGGTCTTACATTATGGTCTCTAATCCATTTTGAATATATTTTTATATGGTGTTTGGAGTGTTCAAATTTCATTCTTTTACATGTAGCTGTCCATATTTCCCAGCACCAATGATTGAAGAGACTGTCTTATCTCCATTGTATTGTCTTGCCTCCTTTGTCATAGATTAGTTGACCATAGGTGTGTAGGTTTATCACTGTGCTTTCTTTTTTTTTCCTTTTACACGTTTATTGGAGTATAATTGCTTTACAATGGAGTGTTCATTTCTGCTGTATAAAGAAGTGAATCAGCTATACATATACAAATATCACCAGATCCACTCCCTCTTGCATCTCCCTCCCACACCCCATATCCCACCCCTTTATGTGGTCACAAAGCAGGCAATTGGCAATTTACATCCTGCCCATCAGCATAAAAAGGCTCGTGTTCTCCAGGGCCTTTCTTGCCTTTCTGGTTTTTACACATTGTGTGGATGTCCCTTTTGACCGGTGGGAAGTGATACTTCTTTGTAGTGCAGATTTGCTTTGCACGCTTTCTTGCTTGGCCAAAGAGGGCATATGAGTTTTCTCCTGAATATATTCAGTATAAAACCCATACGTACTTTTTGGCCAAGCACATCATTGTTGAAGTTGTGCCCCGCTTCCAGTGCTTTAAAGACGATTCCAACGTACCTCTTGAAATCTGTTTCCTGCTATTCTGCCTCGCTTTCAAGTCTGCCTCGTTACCATCCCTCAACAGATTTTTGGACGATAGTTGTCCTTTATTACTCTGCCAGTTTGTGTATTGCTGTGCCCCTGAACTCCATTTATCAACTCGTTTTTTGTGAGCTAACCGCAAGTCCAAAATTTTGGTTCAGGACCTATACTGGTTTCCGGTGGGTGGCTGAGACTTCGGTTAATTCTTCTTCTTCCCGGGAAATTAGAGTGACATGTGCCCGTCCAAATGCCTAACAGCTACTCTCTCATTGGTTCTCCCTCTTCCCTTTCATCCTCTGCCATATTGGAAACCTGTGTGAAACAGGAGTTTAAAGGTGGTGTCTCTCCAGGTTGGGAGATTGATAGTAAACCAGTTTGAAAGGCAAACCGGAGCACCAGGAGAGGGAATATTCGTTGAGTTTTAGAAACCTTTCGTATTCAGAGTATGTCCATTCTCTAAGTTTCCCGTACATATTATAGCTGTAGTAATATTCACTTCAACCTGGAGAGTTGGGACCCATGGAATGGGTGCCATGCGTTATTGGTTTAAAGGGTCTGCATTTGCTCACCCGTTCTCACCAATCCTCTCAGTCCCATGTGTCCAGCCTTATGCCACATCCTGCTGTCATTGTAGATAGTGTCATTCCAGGTTTCATCAGAGACCCTGAAGGAATTGTAAAGAATTTCCCTGTCTTTTGTTTTGTTTTTGAAATTCATTTTTATAGTGGTTTAAGCTGATTCTCGCTGCCATGTTTATGCCAGTCTGGACACACTTAATTCCCTTAGGGAGACATATCAATATATAGGTTTTAAGATTATTACTAGTCAGATATAATCCTCTGTTGGAAATATGGTGTTTTGAGTCCCTTTCACTGAGGAAGGTGTAGGTCTTGTCTATTCCATGGTTGGTTTTTGGAACGGTACCTGTGCTTATATCAAACTCTGGTTTTATGTGTCACGCCACCTCTCCTTCCCCCTTAAGCAGGCATAAGAGTGTTTTCTAAATGTGAGACTCTGTTCTCTTTCCTAACTCAGTTCATGTGTAGCCATGTTTACAGGATCATCATAAGTGATATCTTATGATAAGTTTCTTTTTCTGCGTGTCTTATTTCACTTAGAATCATCGTACCTGAATCCACTCATTTTGCTGCTACTGGTCTTATGACATTGAGTTCATGTCTGAGGGATATTCCATCGTATGTAAGTACCACAATTTTTTGAACCATTTTTATAGTTCCTGGGATATTTAAGGTGTACCCAAGTTGAGGTCCATGTAAGCAGTGCAGCCCTAAATTTTGGGGTAACTCTGTCATATTGATTTTCAGTTTTCCCAAGGTATATTCCCTAGACTGGAAGTGCCCTTGGCTCTATAGGTCTGTTGTTTACTTGTTTTAGGGAACACAATTGCACAACTCCAGAGAGGCAGTTGGCAATATACATCCCGCCCATCAGCATAACAAGGCTCCCTGTTCTCCAAGGCCTGTCTTGCCATTCTGCTTTTTACACATTTTGTGGTTGTCCCTTTTGACCGGTGGGAAGTGATACTTCTTTGTAGTGAAGATTTGAATTGCCCGCTTGCTTGCTTGGCCAAAAAGGGCATAAGCATTTTCTCCTGAATATATTCAGGAGAAAACGCATATACCATTTTTGGAAAAGTGCATCAATGTTGAAGTAGTGCCCCTCTTCCTGTGCTTTAATGGCAATTCCAACGTACCTCTTGAAATCTGTTTCCTGCTATTCTGTCTCGCTTTCAAGTCCGCCTCGTTGCCTTCACTCAACAGATTTTTGGACGATAGTTGTCCTTTATTACTCTGCCAGTCTGTGAATTGCTGAGTCTCTGAGCTCCATTTTTCAACTCGTTATTTTGAGAGATGAATGCAAGTCCAAAATTTTGGTTCAGGACCTATACAGGGTCCCGGTGGGTGGCTGAGACTCTGGTTAAATCTTCTTCCTGCCTGGAAATTAGAGTAATATGTGCCCGTCCAAATGCTACTCTCTCATTGGTTCTCCCACTTCCCTTTCATCCTCTGCCAAATTGGCAACTTGTGCGAACCAGGAGGTTAAAGTGGCTGTCTCTCCAAGTGGGGAGATTGATATTAAAGCAGTTGGAAAGTAAAACCGGTGCATCCAGGGCAGGGAGTATTCGCTGAGTTTTAGAAAACTTTCATATTCACATTGTGTCCATTCTCTAGGTTTCGCGTACATGTTATAGCTGTAGTAATATTCCCTTCAACCTGGAGAGTTGGGACCCATGGAATGGGTGCCATGCATTATTGCTTTAAATCGTCTGCATTTGCTCACCCAATCTCACGAATCCTCTCAGTCCCAAGTGTCCAGCCTTATGCCACTTCCAGCTGTCATTGTAGACAGGGTCATTCCAGGTTTCATCAGAGACACTGAAGGATTTGTAAATAATTTCCCTGCTTTTTTGTTTTCTTTTTGAAATTCATTTTTATAGTGGGTTTGAGCTGATTCTCACTGCCATGTTTATGCCAGTCTGGACACACTTGATTCCCTTATGGAGACATATCAATACATAGGTTTTAAGATTCTTACTAGTCAGATATAATCCTCTGCGGGAAATATGGGGTTTTGAGTCCCTTTCACTGAGGAAAGGGTAGGTCTTGTCTATTCCATAGTTGGTTTTCGGAACGGTACCTGTGCTTATATCAAACTCTGGTTTTCTGAGTCACCCCACCTCTCCATCACCCCTTAAGCCGGCATAAGAGTGTATTGTAAACGTGAGACTCTGTTCTCATTCCTAACTCAGTCATGTGTAGCCATGTTTACAGGATCTTCAAAAGGGATATCTTATGATAAGTTTCTTTTTCTGTGTGTCTTATTTCACTTAGAATCATCGTACCTGAATCCACTCATTTTGCTGCTACTGGTCTTATGACATTGTCTTCATGGCTGAGGGATATTCCATCGTATGAAAGTACCACAATTTTTTGAACCATTTTTATACTTCCTGGGATATTTAAGTTGTACAGAAGTTGAGGTTCTTGTAAGCAGTTCAGCTCTAAATTTTGGGGTGGCTCTGTCTTATTGATTTTCAGTTTTCCCAAAGTATATTCCCTAGACTGGAATTGCCCTTGGCTCTGTAGCTCTGTTGTTTAATTCTTATAGGAACACAATGCACTCATCCAGAGAGGCAGTTGGCAATATACATCCCGCCCATCAGCATAACAAGGCTCCCTGTTCTCCAGGGCCTGTCTTGCCTTTCTGATTTTTACACATTTTGTGGATGTCCCTTTTGACGGGTGGGAATTGAAACTTCCTTGTAGTGCAGATTTGCGTTGCCCGCTTGCTTGCTTGGCCAAAAAGGGCGTATGGGTATTCTCCTGAAAATATTCAGGAGAAAACGCATATGCCCTTTTCGGCCAAGTGCATCATCGTCGAAGTTGTGCCCCTCTTCCTGTGCTTTACAGGCGATTCCAAAGTACCTCTTGAAATCTGTTTCCTGTTATTCTGCCTCACATTCAAGTCCACCGCGTTTCCTTCCCTCAACAGAATTTTGGACGATAGTTGTTCTTTATTTCTCTGCCAGTTTGTGAATTGCTTTGCCCCTGAGCTCCATGTTTCAACTCGTTTTTTTGTGAGCTGAACGGAAGTCCAAAATTCTGGTTCAGGACCTATTCTGATTTCCGGTTGGTGGCTGAGACTTTGGTTAATTCTTCTTCCTACCGGGACATTAGAGTGACATGTGCACTTCCAAATGCCTAACAGCTACTCTCTCATTGGTTCTCCCTCTTCCCTTTCATCCTGTGACAAATTGGCAACCCGTGCTAACCAGGAGGTTTAAGGGGCTGTCTCTCCAATTTGGGAGATTGACAGTACAGCAATTGGATTGTCAAACCGGAGCACCAGGAGAGGGACTATTCGTTGAGTTTTAGAAACGTTTTGTATTCATATTGTGACCATTCTCTAGGTTTCGCGTACATGTTATAGCTATAGTAATATTCCCTTTAACCTGTAGAGTTGAGACCCATGGAATGGGTGCCATGCATTATTGCTTTAAAGCGTCTACATTTGCTCACCCAATCTCACCAATCCTCTCAGTCCCAAGTGTCCATCCTTATGCCACATCCAGCTGTCATTGTGGACAATGTCATTCCAGGTTTCATCAGAGACCCTGAAGGATTTGTAAAGAATTTCTCTCCTTTTTGTTTGCTTTTTGAAATTCCTTTTTATAGTGAGTTTGAGCTGATTCTCGCTGCCATGTTTATGCCAGTCTATACACACTTGATTCCCTTACGCAGACATATCAATACATAGGTTTTAAGATCCTTACTAGTCAGATATATTCCTCTGCGGGAAATATGGGGTTTTGAGTCCCTTCCACTGAGGAAGGTGTAGGTCTTGTCTATTCCATAGTTGGTTTCTGGAAGGCTACATGTGCTTATATCAAACGCTGGTTTTATGCATCACCGCACCTCTCCTTCCCCCTTAAGCAGGCATAAGAGTGTTTACTAAATGTGAGACACTCTTCTCTTTCCTAACTCAGTTTAAGTGTAGCCATGTTTACATCATCTTCATTTCTGTTATGTTATGATAAGATTCTTTTTTTGTGTGACTTATTTCACTTAGAATCATTGTACCTGAATCCACTCATTTTGCTGCTACTCGTCTTATGACATTGATTTCATGGCTGAGGGATATTCCATCGTACATAAGTACCACAATTTTTTGAACCATTTTTATATTTCCTGGGATAATTCAGGTGTACCGAAGTTGAGGTTCTTGTAAGCAGTGTAGCCCTAAATTTTGGGGTGGCTCTGTCTTATTGATATTCAGTTTTCCCAAGGTATGTTCCCTAGACTGGATGTGCCCTTGGCTCTGTAGCTCTGTTGTTTACTTGATTTAGAGAACACAATGCACTCCTCCAGAGAGGCAGTTGACAATTTACATCCTGCCCATCAGCATAAAAAGGCTCGTGTTCTCCAGGGCCTTTCTTGCCTTTCTGGTTTTTACACATTGTGTGGATGTCCCTTTTGACCGGTGGGAAGTAATACTTCTTTGTAGTGCAGATTTGCATTGCACGCTTGCTTGCTTGGCCAAAGAGGGCGTATGCGTTTTCTCCTGAATATATTCAGTATAAAACCCATATGCACTTTTTGGCCAAGCACATCATTGTCGAAGTTGTGTCCCGTTTCCTGTGCTTTAAAGATGATTCCAACGTACCTCTTGAAATCTGTTTCCTGCTATACTGCCTCGCTTTCAAGTCTGCCTCGTTACCATCCCTCAACAGATTTTTGGACGATAGTTGTCCTTTATTACTCTGCCAGTTTTTGTATTGCTGTGCCCCTGAGCTCCATTTATCAACTCGTTTTTTGTGAGCTAACCGCAAGTCCAAAATTTTGGTTCAGGACCTATTCTGGTTTCCGGTGGGTGGCTGAGACTTTAGTTAATTCTTCTTCTTCCCGGGAAATTAGAGTGACATGTGCCCGTCCAAATGCCTAACAGCTACTCTCTCATTGGTTCTCCCTCTTCCCTTTCATCCTCTGCCATATTGGAAACCTGTGTGAAACAGAAGTTTAAAGGTGGTGTCTCTCCAGGTTGGGAGATTGATAGTAAACCAGTTGGAAAGGCAAACCGGAGCACCTGGAGAGGGAATATCCGTTGAGTTTTAGAAACCTTTCGTATTCACAGTGTGTCCATTCTCTAAGTTTCCCGTACATATTATAGCTGTACTAATATTCACTTCAACCTGGAGAGTTGGGACCCATGGAATGGGTGCCATGCGTTATTGGTTTAAAGGGTCTGCATTTGCTCACCCGTTCTCACCAATCCTCTCAGTCCCATGTGTCCAGCCTTATGCCACATCCCGGTGTCATTTTAGATAGGGTCATTCCAGGTTTCATCAGAGACCCTGAAGGAATTGTAAAGAATTTCCCTGTCATTTGTTTTGTTTTTGAAATTAATTTTTATAGTGGTTTAAGCTGATTCTCGCTGCCATGTTTATGCCAGTCTGGACACACTTGATTCCCTTAGGGAGACATATCAATACATAGGTTTTAAGATTATTACTAGTCAGATATAATCCTCTTTGGGAAATATGGGGTTTTGAGTCCCTTTCACTGAGGAAGGTGTAGGTCTTGTCTATTCCATGGTTGGTTTTTGGAACGGTACCTGTGCTTATATCAAACTCTGGTTTTATGTGTTACGCCACCTCTCCTTCCCCCTTAAGCAGGCATAAGAGTGTTTTCTAAATGTGAGACTCTGTTCTCTTTCCTAACTCAGTTCATGTGTAGCCATGTTTACAGGATCTTCATAAGGGATATCTTATGATTAGTTTCTTTTTCTGCGTGTCTTATTTCACTTAGAATCATCGTACCTGAATCCACTCATTTTGCTGCTACTGGTCTTATGACATTGAGTTCATGGCTGAGGGATATTCCATCATATGTAAGTACCACAATTTTTTGAACCATTTTTATAGTTCCTGGGATATTTAAGGTGTACCCAAGTTGAGGTCCTTATAAGCAGTGCAGCCCTAAATTTTGGGGTAGCTCTGTGTTATTGATTTTCAGTTTTCCCAAGGTATATTCCCTAGACTGGAAGTGCCCTTGGCTCTGTAGGTCTGTTGTTTACTTCTTTTAGTGAACACAATGCACTCCTCCAGAGAGGCAGTTGGCAATATACATCCCACCCATCAGCATAACAAGGCTCCCTGTTCTCCAAGGCCTGTCTTGCCATTCTGCTTTTTACACATTTTGTGGTTGTCCCTTTTGACCGGTGGGAAGTGATACTTCTTTGTAGTGAATATTTGCATTGCCCGTTTTCTTGCTTGGCCAAAAAGGGCATAAGCATTTTCTCCTGAATATATTCAGGAGAAAACACATACACCCTTTTTGGAAAAGAGCATCAATGTTGAAGTAGTTCCCCTCTTCCTGTGCTTTAATGGCAATTCCAACATACCTCTTGAAATCTGTTTCCTGCTATTCTGCCTCACTTTCAAATCCACCTCGTTGACTTCCCTCAATAGATTTTTTGACGATAGTTGTCCTTTATTACTCTGGCATTCTGTGATTTGCTGAGTCTCTGAGCTCCATTTTTCAACTCGTTATTTTGAGAGATGAATGCAAGTCCAAAATTTTGGATAAGGACCTATACTGGGCCCCGGTGGGTTGCTGAGACTGTGGTTAATTCTTCTTCCTGCCTGGAAATTAGAGTAACATGTGCCCGTCCAAATGCTACTCTCTCATTGGTTCTCCCGCTTCCCTTTCATCCTCTGCCAAATTGGCAACTTGTGCGAACCAGGAGGTTAAAGGGGCTGTCTCTCCAAGGGGAGAGATAGATAGTAAAGCACTTGGAAAATTAAACCGGAGCAAACAGGGCAGGGAGTATTCGCTGAGTTTTAGAAACCTTTCATATTCACAGTGTGTCCATTCTCTAGGTTTTGCGTACTTGTTATAGCTGTAGTAATATTCCCTTCAACCTGGAGAGTTGGGAACCATGGAATGGGTGCCATGCATTATTGCTTTAAAGCGTCTGCATTTGCTCACCCAATCTCACCAATCCTCTCAGTCACAAGTGTCCAGCCTTATGCCACTTCCAGCTGTCATTGTAGACAGGGACATTCCAGGTTTCATCAGAGACCCTGAAGGATTTGTAAAGAATTTCCCTGCTTTTTTGTTTTCTTTTTGAAATTCCTTTTTATAGTGGGTTTGAGCTGATTCTCACTGCCATGTTTATGCCAGTCTGGACACACTTGATTCCCTTATGGAGACATATCAATACATAGGTTTTAAGATTCTTACTAGTCAGATATAATCCTCTGCAGGAAATATGGGGTTTTGAGTACCTTTCACTGAGGAAGGGGTAGGTCTTGTCTATTCCATAGTTGGTTTTCGGAACGGTATCTGTGCTTATATCAAACTCTGGTTTTATGTGTCACCCCACCTCTCCTTCCCCCCTTAAGCAGGCATAAGAGTGTTTTCTAAACGTGAGACTCTGTTCTCTTTCCTAACTCAGTTCATGTGTAGCCATGTTTACAGGATCTTCAAAAGGGATATCTTATGATAACTTTCTTTTTCTGTGTGTCTTATTTCACTTAGAATCATCGTACCTGAATCCACTCATTTTGCTGCTACTGGTCTTATGACATTGTGTTCATGGCTGAGGGATATTCCATCGTATGTAAGTACCACAATTTTTTGAACCATTTTTATACTTCCTGGGATATTTAAGGTGTACCCAAGTTGAGGTTCTTGTAAGCAGTACAGCCCTAAATTTTGGGGTGGCTCTGTCTTATTGATTTTCAGTTTTCCCAAAGTATATTCCCTAGGCTGGAAGTGCCCTTGGCTCTGTATCTCTGTTGTTTAATTCTTTTAGGGACACAGTGCACTCCTCCTGAGAGGCAGTTGGCAATATACATCCCGCCCGTCAGCATAACAAGGCTCCCTGTTCTCCAGGGCCTGTCTTGCCTTTCTGATTTTTACACATTTTGTGGATGTCCCTTTTGACGGGTGGGAATTGACACTTCTTTGTAGTGCAGATTTGCGTTGCCCGCTTGCTTGCTTGGCCAAATAGGGCGTATGGGTTTTCTCCTGAAAATATTCAGGAGAAAACTCATACGCCCTTTTTGGCCAAGGGCATCATCATCGAAGTTGTGCCCCTCTTCCTGTGCTTTACAGGCGATTCCAAAGTACCTCTTGAAATCTGTTTCCTGCTATTCTGCCTCGCATTCAAGTCCACCTCGTTTCCTTCCCTCAACACAATTTTGGACGATAGTTGTCCTTTATTACTCTGCCAGTTTGTGAATTGCTTTGCCCCTGAGCTCCATGTTTCAACTCGTTTTTTTGTGAGCTGAACGGAAGTCCAAAATTTTGGTTCAGGATCTATTCTGATTTCCGGTTGGTGGCTGAGACGTTGGTTAATTCTTCTTCCTACGGGGACATTAGAGTGACATGTGCCCTTCCAAAAGCCTAACAGCTACTCTCTCATTGGTTCTCCCTCTTCCCTTTCATCCTGTGACAAATTGGCAACCTGTGCTAACCAGGAGGTTAAAGGGGCTGTCTCTCCAAGTTGGGAGATTGACAGTAAAGCAGTTGGATTGTCAAACCGGAGCACCAGGAGAGGGACTATTCGTTGAGTTTTAGAGACGTTTTGTATTCATATTGTGAGCATTCTCTAGGTTTTGCGTACATGTTATAGCTATAGTAGTATTCCTTTAACCCGTAGAGTTGAGACCCATGGAATGGGTGCCATGCATTATTGCTTTAAAGCGTCTACATTTGCTCACCCAATCTCACCAATCCTCTCAGTCCCAAGTGTCCAGCCTTATGCCACATCTAGCTGTCATTGTGGACAATGTCATTCCAGGTTTCATCAGAGACCCTGAAGGAGTTGTAAAGAATTTCCCTCCTTTTTGTTTCCTTTTTCAAATTCCTTTTTATAGTGGGTTTGAGCTGATTCTCACTGCCATATTTATGCCAGTCTATACACACTTGATTCCCTTATGCAGACATATCAATACATAAGTTTTAAGTTCCTTACTAGTCAGATATATTCCTCTGCGGAAAATATGGGGTTTTGAGTCCCTTTCACTGAGGAAGGGGTAGGTCTTGTCTATTCCATAGTTGGTATTCGGAACGGTACCTGTGCTTATATCAAACTCTGGTTTTATGTGTCACCCCACCTCTCCTTCCCCGTTAAGCAGGCATAAGTGTGATTTCTAAATGTGAGACTCTGTTCTCTTTCCTAACTCAGTTCATGTGTAGCCATGTTTACAAGATCTTCTAAAGGGATATCTGATGATCAGTTTCTTTTTCTCTGTGTCTTATTTCACTTAGAATCATCGTACCTGAATCCACTCATTTTGCTGCTACTGGTCTTATGACATTGTGTTCATGGCTGAGGGATATTCCATCGTATGTAAGTACCACAATTTTTTGAACCATTTTTATAGTTCCTGTGATATTTAAGTTGTACAGAAGTTGAGGTTCTTGTAAGCAGTTCAGCCCTAAATTTTGGGGTGGCTCTGTCTTATTGATTTTCAGTTTTCCCAAAGTATATTCCCTAGACTGGAACTGCCCATGGCTCTGTAGCTCTGTTGTTTAATTCTTTTAAGAACACAGTGCACTCCTCCAGAGAGGCAGTTGGCAATATACATCCCACCCGTCAGCATAACAAGGCTCCCTGTTCTCCAGGGCCTGTCTTGCCTTTCTGATTTTTACACATTTTGTGGATGTCCCTTTTGACGGGTGGGAATTGACACTTCCTTGTAGTGCAGATTTGCGTTGCCCCTTGCTTGCTTGGCCAAAAAGGGCGTATGGGTTTTCTCCTGAAAATATTCAGGAGAAAATGCATACGCCCTTTTTGGCCAAGTGCATCATCTTCGAAGTTGTGCCCCTCTTCCTGTGCTTTACAGGCGGTTCCAAAGTACCTCTTGAAATGTGTTTCCTGCTATTCTGCCTCACATTCAAGTCCACCGCGTTTCCTTCCCTCAACAGAATTTTGGACGATAGTTGTCCTTTATTACTCTGCCAGTTTGTGAATTGCTTTGCCCCTGAGCTCCATGTTTCAACTCGTTTATTTGTGAGCTGAACGGAAGTCCAAAATTTTGGTTCAGGACCTATTCTGATTTCCGGTTGGTGGCTGAGACTCTGGTAAATTCTTCTTCCTACGGGGACATTAGAGTGACATGTGCCCTTCCAGATGCCTAACAGCTACTCTCTCATTGGTTCTCCCTCTTCCCTTTCATCCTGTGACAAATTGGCATCCTGTGCTAACCAGGAGGTTAAAGGGGCTGTCTCTCAAGTTGGGAGATTGACAGTAAAGCAGTTGGATTGTGAAAACGGAGCACCAGGAGAGGGACTATTCGTTGAGTTTTAGAAACGTTTTGTATTCATATTGTGACATTCTCTAGGTTTCGCGTACATGTTATATCTATAGTAATATTCCCTTTAACCCATAGAGTTGAGACCCATGGAATGGGTGCCATGCATTATTGCTTTAAAGCGTCTATATTTGCTCACCCAATCTCACCAATCCTCTCAGTCCCAAGTGTCCATCCTTATGCCACATCCAGCTGTGATTGTGGACAATGTCATTCCAGGTTTCATCAGAGACCCTGAAGGATTTGTAAAAATTTCCCTCCTTTTTGTTTGCTTTTTTTTTTTTTTTTTTTTGCTGTACGTGGGCCTCTCACTGTTGTGGCCTCTCCCGTTGCGGAGCACAGGCTCCAGATGCGCAGGCTCAACGGCCATGGCTCACGGGCCCAACCGCTCCGCGGCATGTGGGATCTTCCAAGACCGGGGCACGAATCCGTGTCCCCTGCATCGGCAGGCGGACTCTCAACCACTGCGCCACCAGGGAAGCCCTGTTTGCTTTTTGAAATTCCTTTTTATAGTGGGTTTGAGCTGATTCTCGCTGCCATGTTTATGCCAGTCTATACACAATTGATTCACTTATGCAGACATATCAATACATAGGTTTTAAGTTCCTTACTAGTCACATATATTCCTCTGCGGGAAATATGGGGTTTTGAGTCCCTTCCACTGAGGAAGGTGTAGGTCTTGTCTATTCCATAGTTGGTTTTTGGAAGGCTACATGTGCTTATATCAAACGCTGGTTTTATGCATCACCGCACCTCTCCTTCCCCCTTAAGCAGGCATAAGAGTGTTTTCTAAATGTGAGACACTGTTCTCTTTCCTAACTCAGTTTAAGTGCAGCCATGTTTACATCATCTTCATTTCTGTTATGTTATGATAAGTTTCTTTTTTTGTGTGACTTATTTCACTTAGAATCATCGTATCTGAATCCACTCATTTTGCTGCTACTCGTCTTATGACATTGATTTCATGGCTGAGGGATATTCCATCGTACATAAGTACCACAATATTTTGAACCATTTTTATATTTCCTGGGATAATTCAGGTGTACCGAAGTTGAGGTTCTTGTAAGCAGTGTAGCCCTAAATTTTGGGGTGGCTCTGTCTTATTGATATTCTGTTTTCCCAAGGTATGTTCCCTAGACTGGAAGTGCCCTTGGCTCTGTAGCTCTGTTGTTTACTTGATTTAGAGAACACAGTGCACTCCTCCAGGGAGGCAGTTGGAAATTTACATCCTGCCCATCAGCATAAAAATGGTCGTGTTCTCCAGGGCCTGTCTTGCCTTTCTTGTTTTTACACATTTTGTGGATGTCCCTTTTGACGGGTGGGAAGTGATACTTCTTTGTAGTGCAGATTTGCATTGCACGCTTGCTTGCTTGGCCAAAAAGGGCGTATGCGTTTTCTCCTGAATATATTCAGTATAAAACCCATACACACTTTTTGGCCAAGCACATCATTGTCGAAGTTGTGTCCCACTTCCTGTGCTTTAAAGACGATTCCAGCATACCTCTTGAAATCTGTTTCCTGCTATTCTGCCTCGCTTTCAAGTCTGCCTCGTTACCATCCCTCAACAGATTTTTGGACGATAGTTGTCCTTTATTACTTTGCCAGTTTGTGTATTGCTGTGCCCCTGAGATCCATTTATCAACTCGTTTTTTGTGAGCTAACTGCAAGTCCAAAATTTTGGTTCAGGACCTATACTGGTTTCCGGTGGGTGGCTGAGACTTTGGTTAATTCTTCTTCTTGCCGGGAAATTAGAGTGACATGTGCCCATCCAAATGCCTAACAGCTACTCTCTTATTGGTTCTCCCTCTTCCCTTTCATCCTCTGCCATATTGGAAACCTGTGTGAAATAGGAGTTTAAATGTTCTGTCTCTCCAGGTTGGGAGATTGATAGTAAACCTGTTGGAAAAGCAAACCGGAGCACCAGGAGAGGGAATATACATTGAGTTTTAGAAACCTTTCGTATTCAGAGTGTGTCCATTCTCTAAGTTTCCCGTACATATTATAGCTGTAGTAATATTCACTTCAACCTGGAGAGTTGGGACCCATGGAATGGGTGCCATGCGTTATTGGTTTAAAGGGTCTGCATTAGCTCACCCGTTCTCACCAATACTCTCAGTCCCATGTGTCCAGCCTTATGCCACATCCCAGTGTCATTTTACATAGGGTCATTCCTGGTTTCATCAGAGACCCTGAAGGAATTGAAAAGAATTTCTCTGTTTTTTGTTTTGTTTTTGTAATTCATTTTTATAAGGTTTAAGCTGATTCTCGCTGCCATGTTTATGCCAGTCTGGACACACTTGATTCCCTTACGGAGACATATCAATACATAGGTTTTAAGATTCTTACTAGTCAGATATAATTCTCTGCGGGAAATATGGGGTTTTGAGTCCCTTTCACTGAGGAAGGTGTAGGTCTTGTCTATTCCATAGTTGGTTTTCGGAACGGTACCTGTGCTTATATCAAACTCTGGTTTTATGTGTCATCCCATCTCTCCTTCCCCCTTAAGCAGGCATAAGAGTGTTTTCTAAACGTGAGACTCTGTTCTCTTTCCTACCTCAGTTCATGTGTAGCCACATTTACAGGATCTTCAAAAGGGATATCTTATGATAAGTTTATTTTTCTGCGTGTCTTATTTCACTTAGAATCATCGTACCTGAATCCACTCATTTTGCTGCTACTGGTCTTATGACATTGTGTTCATGGCAGAGGGATATTCCATCGTATGTAAGTACCACAATTTTTTGAACCATGTTTATACTTCCTGGGATATTTAAGTTGTACAGAAGTTGAGGTTCTTGTACGCAGTTCAGCCCTATATTTTTGGGTGGCTCTGTCTTATTGACTTTCAGTTTTCCTAAAGTATATTCCCTAGACTGGAAGTGCCCTTGGCTCTGTAGCTCTGTTGTTTAATTCTTTTAGGAACACAGTGCAGTCCTCCAGAGAGGCAGTTGGCAATATACATCCCGCCCGTCAGCATAACAAGGCTCCCTGTTCTCCAGGGCCTGTCTTGCCTTTCTGATTTTTACACATTTTGTGGATGTCCCTTTTGTCGGGTGGGAATTCACACTTCCTTGTAGTGCAGATTTGCGTTGCCCGCTTGCTTGCTTGGCCAAAAAGGGCGTATGGGTTTTCTCCTGAAAATATTCAGGAGAAAATGCATACGCCCTTTTTGGCCAAGTGCATCATCGTCGAAGTTGTGCCCCTCTTCCTGAGCTTTACAGGCGATTCCAAAGTACCTCTTGAAATCTGTTTCCTGCTATTCTGCCTCGCATTCAGGTCCACCTCGTTTCCTTCCCTGAACAGAATTTTGGACGATAGTTGTCCTTTATTACTCTGCCAATTTGTGAATTGCTTTGCCCCTGAGCTCCATGTTTCAACTCGTTTTTTTGTGAGCTGAACGGAAGTCCAAAATTTTGGTTCAGGACCTATTCTGATTTCCGGTTGGTGGCTGAGACTTTGGTTAATTCTTCTTCCTACAGGGACATTAGAGTGACATGTGCCCTTCCAAATGACTAACAGCTACGCTCTGATTGGTTCTCCCTCTTCCCTTTCATCCTGTGACAAATTGGCAACCTGTGCTAACCAGGAGGTTAAAGGGGCTGTCTCTCCAAGTTGCGAGATTGACAGTAAAGCAGTTGAATTGTCAAACCGGAGCACCAGGAGAGGGACTATTCGTTGAGTTTTTGAAACGTTTTGTATTCATATTGTGACCATTCTCTAGGTTTCGCGTACATGTTATAGCTATAGTAATATTCCCTTTAACTTGTAGAGTTGAGACCCATGGAATGGGTGCCATGCATTATTGCTTTAAAGCGTCTACATTTGCTCACCCAATCTCACCAATCCTCTCAGTCCCAAGTGTCCATCCTTATGCCACATCCAGCTGTCATTGTGGACAATGTCATTCCAGGTTTCATCAGAGACCCTGAAGGATTTGTAAAGAATTTCCCTCCTTTTTGTTTGCTTTTTGAAATTCCTTTTCATAGTGCGTTTGAGCTGATTCTCGCTGCCAAGTTTATGCCAGTCTATACACAATTGATTCCCTTACGCAGACATATCAATACATAGGTTTTAAGGTCCTTACTAGTCAGATATATTCCTCTGCGGGAAATATGGGGTTTTGAGTCCCTTCCACTGAGGAAGGTGTAGGTCTTGTCTATTCCATAGTTGGTTTTTGGAAGGCTACATGTGCTTATATCAAACGCTGGTTTTATGCATCACCGCACATCTCCTTCCCCCTAGAGCAGGCATAAGAGTGTTTTCTAAATGTGAGACACTGTTCTCTTTCCTAACTCAGTTTAAGTGTAGCCATGTTTACATCATCTTCATTTCTGTTATGTTATGATAAGTTTCTTTTTTTGTGTGACTTATTTCACTTAAAATCTTCGTACCTGAATCCACTCATTTTGCTGCTACTCATCTTATGACATTGATTTCATGGCTGAGGGATATTCCATCGTACATAGGTACCACAATTTTTTGAAACATTTTTATATTTCCTGGGATAATTCAGGTGTACCAAAGTTGAGGTTGTTGTAAGCAGTGTAGCCCTAAATTTTGGGCTGGATCTGTCTTATTGATTTTCAGTTTTCCCAAGGTATATTCCCTAGACTGGAAGTGCCCTTGGCTCTGTAGCTCTGTTGTTTACATCTTTTAGGGAACACAGTGCACTCCTCCAGAGAGGCAGTTGGCAATTTACATCCCGCCGATTAGCATAACAAGACTCCCTGTTCTCCAGCGCCTGTCTTGCCTTTGTGATTTTTACACATTTTGTGGATGTCCCTTTGTCGGGAGGGAAATGACACTTCCTTGTAGTGCAGATTTGCGTTGCCCGCTTGCTTGCTTGGCCAAAAAGGCCATAAGCGTTTTCTCCTGAAAATATACAGGAGAAAACGCATACGCCCTTTTTGGCGAAGTGCATCATTTTCGAAGTTGTGCCCCTCTTCCTGTGCTTTACAGGCGATTCCAAAGTACCTCTTGAAATCTGTTTCCTGCTATTCTGCCTTGCTTTCAAGTCCGCATCATTTCCTTTCCTCAACAGAATTTCGGACGATAGTTGTCCTTTATTACTCTGCCAGTTTGTGAATTGCTTTGCCCCTGAGCTCCATTATTCAACTCGTTTCTTGTGAGCTAAACGCAAGTCCAAAATTTTGGTTCAGGACCTATACTGGTTCTCGGTGGGTGGCTGAGACATTGGTTAATTCTTCTTCTTGCTGGGAAATTAGAGTGATATGTGCCCGTCCAAATGCCTAACAGCTACTCTCTCATTGGTTCTCCCTCTTCCCTTTCATTCTCTGCCAAATTGGCAACCAGTGGGAATCTGGAGGTTAAAGGGGCTGTCTCTCCAAGTTGGAAGATTGACAGTAAAGCAGTTGGAAAGTCAAACCGGAGCACCAGGAGAGGGAATATTCGTTGAGTTTTCGAAACAATTCCTTTTCACAGTGTGTCCATTCCCTAGGTTTCCCATACATATTATAGCTGTATTAGTATTCCATTTAACCTGGAGAGTTGGGATGCATGGAATGGGTGCCATGCATTATTGCTTTAAAGTGTCTGCATTTGCTCACCCAATCTCACAATTTCTCTCAGTCCCTAGTGTCCAGCCTTATGACACATCCACCTGTCATTGTAGATAGGGTCTTTCAAGATTTCATTAGAGACCCTGTAGTAATTGTAAATGATTTCTTTGTTTTTTTGTTTTGTTTTTGAAATTCCTTTTTATAGTGTGTTTGTGCTGATTCTCGCTGCCATGTTTATGCCAGTCTATACACACTTGATTCCTTTATGCAGACATATCTATACATAGGTTTTAAGATCCTTACTAGTCAGATATATTCCTCTGTGAGAAATATGGGGTTTTGAGTCCCTTTCACTGAGGAAGGTTTAGGTCTTGTATATTCCATAGTTGGTTTTTGGAACGGTAGGTGTGCTTGTATCAAACTCTAATTTTATGCATCACCCCACCTCTCCTTCCACCTTAGGCAGGCGTAAGAGTGTTTTCTAAATGTGAGACACTGTTCTCTTTCCTAAATCAGTTCAAGTGTAGCCATGTTTACAGGATCTTCATAAGTGATATCTCATGATGTTTCTTTTTCAGTGTGATTTATTTCACTTAGAATCATCGTACCTGAATCCACTCATTTTGATGTTACTTGTCTTATGACATTGATTTCAAGGCTGAGGGATATTCTATCGTACTTAAGTACCACAATTTTTTGAACCATTTTTATATTTCCTGGGATATTTCAGGTGTACCCAAGTTGAGGTTCTTTAAGCAGTGTAGCCTTAAATATTGCGGTGGCTCTGTCTTATTGATATTCAGTTTTCCCAAGGTATATTCCGTAGACTGGAAGTGCCCTTGGCTCTCTAGCTCTGTTGTTTACTTGTTTTAGGGCACACAATGCACTCCTCCAGAGAGGCATTTGGCAATTTACATCCCGCCCTTCAGCACAACAAGGCTCTCTATTCTCCAGGTCCAGTCTTGCATTTCTGGTTTTTACACATTTTGTGTATTTTCCCTTTTGACTGGTGGGAAGTGATACTTCTTTGTAGTGCAGATTTTCATTGCCCGCTTGCTTGCATGGCCTAAAAGGGCATATGCGTTTTCTCCTGAATATATTCAGGAGAAAACACATAAGCCCTATTTGTAAAAGTGCATCAATTTTGAAGTTGTGCCCCACTTCCTGTGCTTTAAAAGCGATTCCAACGTACCTCTTGAACTCTGTTTTCTGCTATTCTGCCTCGCTTTCAAGTCCACCTCTTTGCCTTCCCTCAACAGAATTTTGGAAGATAGTAGTCCTTTATTACTCTGCCAGTCTGTGAATTGCTGAGTCCCTGAGCTCCATTTTTCAACTCGTTTTTTTTGTGAGATGAATGCAAGTCCAAAATTTTGGTTCAGGACATATCCTGGTTCCCGGTGGGTGGCTGAGACGGGGGTTAATTCTTCTTCCTGCCTGGAAATTAGAGTGACATATGCCCGTCTAAATGCATAACAGCTTCTCTGTCATTGATTCTCCCTGTTCCCTATCATCCTCTGCCAAGTTGGCAACTTGTGCGAACCAGGAGGTTAAAGGGGCTGTCTCTCCAAGTTGGGAGATAGATAGTAAAGCAGTTGGAAAGTCAAACCGGAGCAACCAGGAGAGGGAGTATTCGTTGAGTTTTAGAAACCTTTCGTATTCACATTGTGTCCATTCTCTAGGTGTCCCGTACATGTTATAGCTGTAGTAATATTCTCTTCAACCTGGAGAGTTGGGACCCATGGAATGGGTGCCGTGCATTACTGCTTTAATGGGTCTGCATTTGCTCACCGAATCTCACCAATCCTCTCAGTCCCAAGTGTCCAGCC
Source organism: Mesoplodon bidens (assembly GCF_964165515.1). Taxonomy (NCBI): domain Eukaryota; kingdom Metazoa; phylum Chordata; class Mammalia; order Artiodactyla; family Ziphiidae; genus Mesoplodon; species Mesoplodon bidens. The sequence continues at coordinate 769,913 of NW_027672207.1, forward strand.
TTATGCCACATCTAGCTGTCATTGTAGATATGGTCATTACAGGTTTCATCAGAGACCCTGAAGAATTTGTGAAGAATTTCCCTGCTTTTTTGCTTTATTTTTGAAATTCCTTTTTATAGTGGTTTTGAGCTGATTCTCGCTGCCATGTTTATGCCAGTCTAGACACACTGGATTCCCTTACGGAGACATATCAATACATAGGTTTTAAGATTTTTACTAGTCAGATATATTCCACTGCAGGAAATATGGGGTTTTGAGTCCCTTTCACTGAGGAGGGTGTAGGTCTTGTCTGTTCCATAGTTGGTTTTCAGAATGGTACCTATGCTTATATCAAACTCTGGTTTTATGCATCTCCCACCTTTCCTTCCCCCTTTAGCAGGCATAAGAGTGTTTTATAAATGTGAGGCTCTGTTCTCTTTTCTAACTCAGTTCATGTGTAGCCATGTTTACAGGATCTTCATAAGTGATATTTTATGATAAGTTTCTTTTTCTGTGTGACTTATTTCAGTTAAAATCATCGTACCTGATTCCACTCATTTTGCTACTAATGGTCTTATCACATTGATTTCATGGCTGAGGGATATTCCATCGTATGAAAGTACCACAATTTTTTGAACCATTTTTATACTTCCTGGTATATTTAAGGTGTACCCAAGTTGAGGGTCTTGTAAGCAGTGCAGCCCTAAATTTGGGTGTGGCTCTGTCTTATTGATTTTCAGTTTTCCCAAGGTATATTCCCTAGACTGGAAGTGGACTTGGCTCTGTAGCTCTGTTGTTTACTTCTTTTAGGGAACACAATGCACTCCTCCAGTGAGGCAGTTGGCAATTTACATCCCGACCATCAGCATAACAAGGTTCCCTCTTCTCCAGGGCCTATCTTGCCATTCTGCTTTTTACACATTTTTTGGATGTCCCTTTAAAAGGGTTGTAAGTGACACTTATTTGTAGTGCAGATTTGCGTTGTCTCCTTCTTTGCTTGGACAAAACGGGCGTATGCGTATTTTCCTGAAAATATTCAGGAGAAAACGCATATGCCCATTTTGGCCAAGTGCATCAAGGTCGAAGTTGTGCCCCTCTTCCTATGCTTTACAGGCGATTCCAATGTACGTCTTGAAATATGTTTCCTGCTATTCTGCCTCGCATTCAGTTCGGCCGCGTTTCCTACCCTCAACAGATTTTTGGATGATAGTTGTCCTTTATTCATCTCCCAGTTTGTGAATTGCTGTGCCCCTGAGCTCCATTTCTCAACTCGTTATTTGTGAGCTGAACGCAAGCCCAAAATTTTGGTTCAGGACCTATACTTGTTCCCGATGGGTGGCTGAGACTTTGGTTAATTCTTCTTCCTGCCGGGAAATAAGAGTGACATGTGCCTGTCCAAATGCCTAAGAGCTACTCTCTCATTGGTTCTCCCTCTTCCCTTTTATCATCTGCCAAATTGGCAACCAGTGGGAACCAGGAGGTTAAAGGGGCTGTCTCTCCAAGTTGGGAGGTTGATAGAAAAGCAGTTGGAAAGTCAAACCAGAGCACCATGAGTGGGACTATTCGTTGATTTTTAGAAACCTTTCATATTCACAGTGTGTCCATTCTCTAGGTTTCCCGAACATGTTATAGCTGTAGTAATATTCCCTTCAAGCTGGAGAGTTGGGACCTATCGAATGGTGTCACGCATTATGGCTTTAAAGGGACTGCATTTTCTCCGTCAATCTCACCAATCCCCTCAGTCCCATGTTTCCAGCCTTATGTCTCTTCCAGCTGTCATAGATATTGTCATTCCAGGTTGCACCAGAGCCCTTGAATCAATTGTGTAAGAATATCGCGGGTTTTCTTTTGTTTGTTTTGTTTTTAAAATTCAGTTTTATAATGGGGTTGAGCTCATTTTCCCTGACTTGTTTATGCCGGTCTAGAAAAACTTGATTCCCTTACAGAGAAATATCAATACATTGGTTTTAAGATTCTTACTAGTCAGATATATTCCTCTGAAGGAAATAGGGGTTTTGAGTCCCTTTCACTGAGGAAGGAGTAGTTCTTTTCTATTCTGTGTTTGGATTATGGAATGGTATCTGTGCTAATATCAAACTCTGGTTTTGTGCATCTCCCCACCTCTCCTTTCCCCTTAAGCAAGCATAAGAGTGTTTTCTAAATATGAGACTCTGTTCTATTTCCTAATTCAGTTCATAAGTAGCCATGTTTACATTCCCTTCGTAAGCGATATCTTATGTCAGAATGCAACATGGCCCTTGTCATAATAATGCTCCATGACCCCGTCATCACATTGCACCATGCCCTAGTTATCACAATACACCCTGTCCCTTGTCATCACAATTCTCCTCATCCTTGTCAACACAATGCTACATGACACTTCTCATAACAACGTCAAATGCTCTTGTCATCACAATGCTCCATGACCCCTGTCATCACAATGCTCCCTGACACCTGTCATCACAATGACTCATGCCCCTTGTCATTACAGTGCTCCATGATACACGTCATTACAATTACCCAAGGTCTTCTCATCACAATGCTCCACGGTTTTGCCATCACAATGCTCCATGCCCTGGTTATTTCACAGCTCCATGTCCCTTGTCCTCACAATTTTCCATGTCTTTGTCATCACAATGCTACATGGCACTTCTAATCACAATGTTATATGCTCTTGTCATCACAATACTCCATGCACTTATCATCGCAATGCTCCATGACCCCTGTCAAAGGAAGCTCCATGCGATTGTCATCACAGTGTATCACAACATGGAAATCAAAATTACCAATGGCCCTTGTCATCACAATGCTCCATGCCCTTGTCATCACAATGCTCCTTTACTTTGTCACAACAGTCCTCCATGACACTTGGCATCACAATGCTCCGTGCTATAGTAACATCACAATGGAACATGAAATATGTCTTCACAATGCTCCCTGACACCTGTCTTCACAATACTCCATGAACTTGTCATCACAATGCTCAATACCCTTGTCATCACAATGTGCCATGCCCACTGTCATCACAATAATCCATGAAACATCTCAGACCAATGCTCTATGCCACTTTTCATCACAATGCTCCATGAACCCTGTCATCACAATGCAGCATGCCCATCATCATAAAGCTTCATGCTATTGTCATCAAAATGAAATCAAAATGCTCCATGACTTCTGTCATCACAATGCTCCAAACCCTTGTGATCACAATGTTCCATAACACTGGTCATCTCAACGCCCCATGACGCTGTTCATCACAATTATCCATGGTCTTCTCATCTCAATTCGCCATGTCATTTGTCATCACAATGCTCAATACACTTGTCAGCAAAATGCTCCCTGATTCTTGCCATCAGTATGCTATTTGAACCCATTCATGACAAGGCTCCATGCCTATTTCATCACAATGATCTATGTCCTTTTCATCACAGTGCTCCAAGACCCGTGCAATCACAATTCTCCTTGCCCTTGTCATCACAAAGCTCCATGACAAATATCATCAGAATGCTCCACGGCCTTCTCATCACAATGCTCCATGACCCCTGTCATCACAATGCTCCATTCTCCTTTTCATCAGAATCATCCATGACACTTGGCATCACAATGCTCCATGCCATTGTCATCACAATGGGCCATTACATATGTCATCAAAATGCTCCCTGACACCAGTCTTCACAATACTGCATGACCTGGCCTTCACAGTGCTCCATGCCCTTGCCATCACAATGCTCCATTACAGCTGTCATCACAATGCTCCAAGACCTCTGTAATCACAATGCTCCATGCCCCTTTTCATCTCAATGCTCCATGAACCCTGTCCTCACAATGCACCATGCCCACCATCATAATGCTTCATGCTATTGTCATCACAATGAAATCATAATGCTCCATGACCTCTCTCATCACAATGCTCCAAATCCTTGTGATCAAAATGTTCCATAACACTTATCATCACAATGCACCTTGACGCTCATCATCACAATTAACCACGGTCTTCTCATCACAATGCTCCATGACTTTTGTCACCACAATGCTCAATACACTTGTCATCACAATGCTCCCTGACACTTGTCATCAGTATGCTCCTTGAACACAGTGATGACAAGTTTCCATGGCCTTCTCATCCCAATCTCCATGCCCTTGTCATCACAGTGCTGCACGACCCCTGTAATCACAATGCTCCATGCCCCTTTTCATGAGAATGTTCCATGAGACATATCATCACAAGGCTCCATGCTCTTCTCATCACAATGCTCCAGTACCTTGTCATCACAATGCTCCATGACACCAGTCATCACAACGCTCCATGTCCTTTGTCATCACAATACTCCATGAACATTTTCATCCCAATGCTCCATGACCCTTGTCATCACAATGATCCATGCCCTTGTCATCCCAATGCTCCATGACCCCTGTATTCACAATGCGCCGTGACGCTTGCCTTCACAGTGCTCCATGACACCTGTCATCACAATGCTCCATGCCTTTGTCAGGAAAATGCTATATGACCTTGTCATTACAATGCTCTATGCGCTTTTCATGACAATACTCCATTACTATTGTCATCACAATCCTCCATGAACCTTGGAATCACATTGTTTCATGCCCTTGTCATCACAGTGCTCCATGCTCCTCGAAATCAAAATGATCCATGACATCTGTCTTCACAATGCTCCAAACCCTTGTGATCACAAAGTTCAATAACCTTTGTCATCACAACGCTCCATGATGCCTGTCATCCCAATAATCCATGCCCTTTTCATCACAATGCTCCATGACCTTTGTCATCACAATTCTCAATACACTTGTCATCACAATGCTCCCTGACACTTGTCGTCAGAATGCTCCTTGAACCCTGTCATGAAAAGGCTCCATGCCTTTTTCATCACATTGCCCCATGCCGTTTTCATCACAATGCTCCATTCCAACGTCATCAAAGAACTCCACAGGCTTGTCATCAGAATGCTCCATGACCCTTGTCATCACAATTCTCCATGCACTTGTCAGCACAATGTTCCCTGACCCTTGTCATCACAATGCCCCAAGCCATTGTCATCAAAATGCTCCATTACCTTTGTCATCAGAATCCTCCATGACACTTGATATCACAATGCTCCATGCCATTGTCATCACAATTGGCCATTGCATATGTCATCCCAATGCTCCCTGACATCTGTCTTCACAATACTGCATTAACTTGTCATCACAATGCTCCATGACCCCTGCCATCACAATGATCCACGGCCTTGTCTTCACAAGACTCCATGACACTTGTAATCACAATGCTCCAAGACCCCAGTATTCACAGTGCTCCATGTCCTTGTCATCGCAAAGCTCCGTGACACATGTCATCAGAATATTCCATGGTCTTCTCATCAAAATGCTCCATGTCCTTGTCATCACCATGCTCCAACACCCCTGTAATGACAATGCTCCATGCCCCTTTTCATCAGTATGCTCCATGAGATTTGTCATCACAAGGCTCCATGGGTTTCTCATCACAATGCTCCAGGAATTTGTCATCACAATGCTTCACGAACTTGTCATGAAAATTCTCAGTGGCCCTTGCCATCATAATGCTTCAAGCCCTAGTCATCACAATGCTCCATTATATTTGTCATCACAATCCTCCATTACATTTGGCATCACCGTGCTCCCTGACATTTTCATCGCAATGGACCATGACATATGTCATCACAATGCTCACTGACACCTGTCTTCACAATACTCCATGACTTATCATCACAATGATCCAGACCCTTGTCATCACAAAGCACCATGCCAAATGTCATCACAATTATCTATGAAACTTGACATACCAATGTTCCATGACCCTGACATCACAATGCTCCATGCCCTTGTCATCACAATGTTCCATGAGCCCTGTCATCACAATGCTCCGTGACTCCAGGCATCACAGTGGTTCATAACAGTTGTCATCACAGTGGTCCATGCCCACGTCATCACAAGGCTCTATGACCTTTGTAACCACAATGCTCCATGAAATTTCCATCACAATGCTCCTTGACCCTTGTCATCACAATGCTCCATGCCTTTGTCAGAAAAATGCTCCATGACCCTTGTAATCAGAATGTGACATGCGTTTTCATCACAACGGTCCATAAATTTATCATGGCAATGCTCCAAAAACATTTTAATCACAATGTTCCATGCCCTTCTCATCACAATGCTCCATTAGCCCTGTCATAACAATGCTCCATGACCCCTGCCATCACAATTTTCCAGAGTCTTGTCATCACAAGGCTCCATGACACTTCTCATCTCTCTGCTCCAAGACCACTGTAATCACAATGCACGCTGACCATGTCATCACAAGGCTCCATGACACATGTCATCAGAATGTTCCATGGCTTTCTCATCAAAATGCTCCATGCCCTTGTCATCACAATGCTCCATGATCTTTGTCATCACGATTCTCAATACACTTGTTATCACAATGATCCCTGACACTTGTCGTCCGAATGCTCCTTGAACCCTGTCACGAAAAGGCTCCATGCCTTTTTCATCACAATGCCCCATGCGATTTTCATCACAATGCTCCATGCCATTGTCATCACAATGCTCCATTACCTTTGTCATCAGAATCCTCCATGACAAGTGGCATCACAATGCTCCATGCCATTGTCATCACAATGGGCCATTTCATATGTCATGACAATGCTCCCTGATAACTCTCTTCACAATACTGCATGACCTGGTCATCACAATGCTCGATGCCCTTGTCATCACAATGCGCCATTCCAACTGTCATCGCAAAAATCCATGATATTATTAGACCAATGCTCCATGCCCTTTTCATCACAATGCTCCATGCCCTTGTTATCACAATGCTCCATGACCCCTGTCATCACAATGCTCCGTGACTCCAGTAATCACACTGATTCTTGAACTTTGTCATCACAATAGTCCATGCCCTCATCATCAACAGTCTCTGTGATATTTTTAACCACAATGCTCCATGAACTTTTCATCACAATTCTCTTTGACCCTTGTCATCACAATGCTCTATGCCTTTCTCAGCACAATGCTCCATGACCCTTGTCATCACAATGCTCCATGTGCTTGTCAGCACAATGCTCCACAACACGTGTCATCACAAGGCACCATGCGCTTGTCATCACAGTGCTCCAAAACCTTTTCATCACAATGCTCCATAAAACTTGTCATCACAAGGCTCCCTGCACTTCTCATCAAAATGCTCTCTCACCACTGATATCACAATGTTGCATCACTATTCGTCACAATACACCCTCACCCCTGTCATCACAATGTTCCATGACGCCTGTCATCACAATGCTACCTTCATTATCATCACAATATTCGATGACCACTGACATCACAATGTTCCCCAACACCTGTCATCAAAATGTTCCATGACCCTTTTCATCAAATTGCTCCATGACCCTGTCATCAAAATGCTTCCTTCCCTTCTCATCACAGTGTACAACGCCCTTGTCATCAAAATGCTCCATGACCTTTGCCATCACAAAGATCAATGACGCTTGGCATCAAAAAGCTCCATGCCATTGTCATCACAAAGCTCCATGACACATGTCATCAGAATGCTCCATGGCCTTCTCATCACAATGCTCCATGCCCTTGCCATCACAATGCTCCATTACCCCTGTCATAACAATGCTCCATGACCACAGCCATCACGATGTTCCATGGCCTTATCATCACAAGGCTCCATGACCCTTCTCATCACAATGCTCCAAGACCCCTGTACTCACAATGCTCCATGCCACTTTTCATCTAAATGATCCATGAACCGTGTCATCACAATGCACCATGCCCATCATCATAATGCTTCGTGCGATTGTCATCACAATGAATTCAAAATGCTCCATGACCTCTGTCATAACAATGCTCCAAACCATTGTGATTACAATATTCCATAACACTTGTCATCACAACGTTCCATGATGCCTGTCATCACAATACTCCATGCCCTTTTCATCACAATGCTCAATACACTTGTCGTCAAAATGCTCCCTGACACTTGTTGTCTGTATGCTCCTTGAATCCTGTCATGACAAGGCTCCATGCCTTTTTCATCACAATGATCCATGCCCTTTTCATCACAATGCTCCAAGACCATTGTAATCACAATGCTCCATGCCCTTGTCATCACAAAGCACATTGACGCATGTCGTTAGAATGCTCCTTGGCCTTCTCCTCACAATGCTCCATCCCCTTGTCATCACGATGTTCCAAGACCCCTGTAATCACAAAGGTGCATGCCCCTTTTCATCAGTATGCTCCATGAGATTTGTCATCCAAGGCTCCATGGTTTTCTCATCACAATGCTCCAGCACCTTGTCATCACAATGCTCCATGACCTTGTCATGAAAATTCTCAATGGCACTTGTCATCATAATGCTCCAAGCCCTATTCATCACAATGCTCTATTACATTTGGCATCACAATGCTCCCTGCCATTGTCATCGCAATGGACCATGACTTATGGCATCACAATGCTCCCTGACACGTGTCTTCACAATACTCCATGACCTTCTCATCACAATGCTCCATGCCCTTGTCATCACAATGCTCCATGACCCCTCTATTCACAATGCTCCGTGAAGATTGTCATCACAGTGCTCCATGACACCTGTCATCACAATGCTCCATGCCTTTGTCAGCAAAATGCTACATGACCTTGTCATTACAATGCTCTATGAGCTTGTCATTACAATACTCCATTACCATTGCCATCACAATCCTCCATGAAGCTTGGATTCACGTTGCTTCATGCCCTTCTCATCACAATGCTCCATGCTCCTTGAAATCAAAATGATCCATGACCTCTGTCATGACAATGCTCCAAACCCTTGTGATCACAAAGTTCCAGAACACTTGTCATCACATCGTTCCATGATGCCTGTCATCACAATACTCCATGCCCTTTTCTTCACAATGCTCCATGATCTGTATCATCACAATTCTCAATACACTTTTCATCACAATGCTCCCTGACACTTGTCGTCAGAATGCTCCTTGAACCCTGTCACGAACAGGCTCCATGCCATTTTCATCACAAGGCCCCATGCCATTTTCATCAGAATGCTCCATGCCACTGTCAACAAAATTCTCCACAAGCTTGTCATCAGAATGCTCCATGAGCCATGTCATCACAATAATCCATGCACTTGTTAGCACTATGCTCCCTGACCCTTGTCATCACAATGCTCCAAGCCATTGTCATCACAATGCTCCATTACCTTTGTCATCAGAATCCTCCATGACACATGGCATCACAATGCTCCATGCCATTATCATCATAATGGGCCATTACATATGTCATGACAATGCTCCCTGACACCTGTCTTCACAATACTGCATGACCTGGTCATCACAATGCTCTATGCACTTGTCATCACAGTGCTCCATGACACCTGTCATCACAATGCTCTGTGACTCCAGTCATCACAATGCTTCATGACCTTTGTCATCACAATGGTCCATGCCCTCGTAATCAACAGTCTCTGTGACCTTTGTAACCACAATGCTCCATAAACTTTTCATCACAATGCTCCTTGATTCTTGTCATCACAGTGCTCCATGCGTTTGTCAGAAAAATGCTCCATGACCATTGTAATCACAGTGTGCCACGCGCTTTTCATCACAACGATCCACAAATTTGTCCTGGCAATGCTCCATAATACTTGTAATCACAATGCTCCATGCCCTTCTCATCACAATGCTCCATTACACCTGTCATAAGAATGCTCCATGACCCTTGCCATCACAATGTTCCACGGCATTTTCATCACAAGGCTCCATGATGATTGTCATCACAATGTACCAAGACCCCTGTAATCACAATGCTCCATGCCCTTGTCATCACAACGCTCCATGACACATGTTATCTGTATGTTCCATGGCCTTCTCATCAAAATGCTCCATGCCCTTGTCATCAAAATGTTCCATTACCCCTGTCATAACAATGCTCCCTGACCCCCGCCATCACAATGCTCCCTGCCCTTCTCATCACAATGCACAATGCCCTTGTCATCAAAATGGTCCTTGACCTTTGTCATCACAAAGATCCATGACCCTTGGCATCACAGTGCTCCATGTCATTGTCATCACAATGCTCCATGAACGCTCTCATCACATTGCTCCATGCCCTTGTCATCACAAAGCTGCATGACATATGTCATCAGAATGCTCCATGGCCTTTTCATCACAATGCTCCATGCCCTTGCCATCACAATGCTCCATTACACCGTCATAACAATGCGCCATGACCACGGCCATCACGATGTTCCATGGCCTTTTCATCACAAGGCTCCATGACCCATCTCATCACAATGCTCCAAGACCCCTGTAATCACAATGCTCCATGCCCCTTTTCATCTCACTGATCCATGAACCCTGTCATCATAATGCACCCTGCCCATCATCTTAATGCTTCATGCTATTGTCATCACAATGAAATCAAAATGCTCCATGACCTCTGTCATAACAATGCTCCAAACCCTTGTGATCACAATATTCCATAACACTTTTCATCACAGTGCCCCATGACGCTCATCATCACAATAATCCTTGGTCTTCTCATCGCAATGCTCCATGACCTTTGTCATCACAATGCTCAATACACTTGTCATCAAAATGCTCCCTGACACATGTTGTCTGTATGCTCCTTTTACCCTGTCATGACAAGGATCCATGCCTTTTTCATCACAATGAAACATGCCATTCTCCTCACAATGCTCCAAGACCACTGTTATCACAATGCTCCAAGCTCTTGTCATCACAAAGCTCCATAACACATGTCATCAGTATGTTCCATGGCCTTGTCATCAAAATGCACCATGCCCTTGTCATCACAATGCCCCAAGACCCCTGTAATCACAATGCTCCATTCCCCTATTCATCTCAATGCTCCATGTACCCTGTCATCACAGTGCATCATGCCCATCATCATAAGGCTTCTGGCTATTGTCAGCACAATGAAATCAAAATTCTCCATGACCTCTGTCATCACAATGCTCCATGCCCCCTGTTATCACAATACTCCATGAACTTTTTCAGCCCAATGCTCCATGACCCTTGTCATCACCAACATCCTTGCCCTTGTCATCCCAATGGTCCATGACCCCTGTATTCACAATGCTCCGGGACGCTTGTCAGCACAGTGCTCCATGACCCCTGTCATCACAATGCTCCATGCCTTTGTCAGCAAAATGCTACATGACCTTTTCATTACAGTTCTCTATGCGCTTGTCATCACAATACTCCATTACCATTGTCATCACAATCCTCGATGAACCTTGGGATCACATTGCTTCATGTCCTTGTCATCACAATGCTCCATGCACTTAGAAATCAAAATGATCCATGACCTCTGTCATCACAATGCTCCAAATCCTTGAGATAACAATGTTCCATAAATCTTGGTATCACAAGACTCCATGATGCCTGTCAACAAATTACTCCATGCACTTTTCATCACAATGCTCCATGACGTTTGTCATCACAATTCTCAATACACTTGTCATCACAGTGCTCCCTGACACTTGTCGTCAGAATGCTCCTTGAAACCTGTCACGAAAAGGCACCATGCCTTTTTCATCACAATGCCCCATGCCGTTTGCATCACAATGCTCTATGCCATTGTCATTAAAATACTCCACAATCTTGTCATCAGAATCCTCCATGACACTTGTCATCACAATTCTCCATGCACTTGTCAGCACAATGCTCCCTGACCCTGGTCATCACAATGCTCCAAGCCATTGTCATCACAATGCTCCATTACCTTTGTCATCAGAATCCTCCATGACCCTTGGCATCACAAATCTCCATGACCCCTGTATTCATAATGCTCCATGACGCTTGTCATTACAGTGCTCCACAATCTTCTCATCACAATGCTCCATAAACCTTGTCATCACAATGCTCTATACCTTTCTCAGCACAATGCACCATGACCATTGTCATCACAATTCTCCATGCGCTTGTCAGCACAATGCTCCATGACATATGTCATCACAATGCACCATGTGCTTGTCATCACAGTGCTCCACAATCTTGTCATCACAATGCTCCATAAAACTTGTTATCACAATGCTCCATGCCATTGTCATCACAATGGTCCATGACGCAGGTCATCAGAATGTTCCATGACCTTCTCATCACAATGCTCCATGCCCGTGTCATCACAATGCTCCAAGACCCGTGTTATCACAATTCTCCATGCCCCTTTTCATCTCAATGCTCCATGAACCCTGTCATCAAAATGCACCATGCCCATCATCATAATGCTTCAGGCTATTGTCATCACAATGAAATTAAAATTCTCCATGACCTCTGTCATCATAATGCTCCAAACCCTTGTGATCACAATGTTCCACAACACTTATCATCACAACACCCCTGATGCTCATCATCAAAATTATCGATGGTCTTCTCATCACAATGCTCCATGAAATTTGTCATCACAATGCTCAATACACTTGTCATCACAATGCTCCCTGACACTTGTTGTCTGTATGCTCCTTGAACCCTGTCATGACAAGGCTCCATGCCTTTTTCATCACAATGATCCATGTCCTTTTCATCACAATGCTCCAAGACCCCTGCAATCACAATGCTCCATGCCCCTTTTCATCAGAATGCTCCATGAGACTTGTCAACATAAGTCTTCATGATCTTCTCATCACAATGCTCTAGGATCTTGTCATCACTATGCTCCAATCCCTTGTAATCACAATGCTCCATGAACAGTGTCTTCACAATACTCTATGAGCATTTTCAGTCCAATGCTCCATGACCTTCTCATCACAATGCTCCATGAACAATATCATCACAATGCCCCATGACAACTGTCATCACAAAACTCCATGACACCTGACAACACAATGATCCGAGACTCCTGTCATCACAATGCTCCATGAACCCTCTCATCAAAATACTCCATGAACATTTTCAGCCCAATGCTCCATGACACTTCTCATCACAATGATCCATGCCCTTGTCATCCCAATGATCCAAAACCCCTGTATTCACAATGCTCCGTGACGCTTGTCATCACAGTGCTCCATGGCACCTGTCATCACAATGCTCCAATACACTTGTAATCACAATTCTCCATGCCATTCTCATCACAATGCACCATTACCCCTGTCATAACAATGCTCCATGACACCTGCCATCACAATGTTCCACGGCCTTGTCATCACAATGCTCCAAGACCCCTGTAATCAGAATGCTCCATGCCCTTGTCATCAGAATGCTCCAAGACCCCTGTAATCACAATGCTCCATGCCCCTTTTCATCTCAGTGCTCTGTGAACCCTGTCATCACAATGCATCATGCCCATCATCATCATGCTTCCGGCTATTGTCAGCACGATGAAATCAAAATTCTCCATGACCTCTGTCATCACAGTGCTCCATGACCCCTGTCATCACAAAATTCCATGAACATTTTCAGCCCAATGCTCCATGACATTTGTCATTACAATGATCCATGACCTTGTCATCCCAATGCTCCATGACCCCTGTATTCACAATGCTCCGTGACGCTTGTCATCACAGTGCTCCATGGCACCTGTCATCACAATGCTCCATGCCTTTGTCAGCAAAATGCTACATGACCTTGTCATTACAATGCTCAATGCGCTTGTCATCAGAATGCTCCATTACCATTGTCATCACAATCCTCCATGAACCTTGGGATCACATTGCTTCATGCCCTTGTCATCAAAATGCTCCATGCTCCTTGAAATCAAAATGATTCATGACCTCTGTCATCGCAATGCTCTAAACCCTTGTGATCACAATGTCCCATATCACTTGTCATCACAACGCTCCATGATGCCTGTCATCACAATACTCCATGCCCTTTTCATCACAATGCTCCATGACCTTTGTCATCACAATTCTCAATACACTTGTCATCACAATGCTCCCTGACAATTGTCATCAGTATGCTCCTTGAACCCTGTCACGAAAAGGCTCCATGGCTTTTTCATCACAATGCCCCATGCCGTTTTCATCACAATGCTCCATGCCATTGTCATCAAAATACTCCACAAGCTTGTCATCTGAATGCTCCATGACCCTTGTCATCACAATTCTCCATGCACTTGTCAGCACAATGCTCACTGACCCTTGTCATCACAATGCTCCAAGCCATTGTTATCACAATGATCCATTACATTTGTCATCAGAATCCTCCATGACACTTGGCCTCAAAATGCTCCATGGCATTGTCATCACAATGGGCCATTACATATGTCATCACAATGTTCCCTGACACTTGTCATCACAATACTGCATGACCTGGTCATCACATTGCTCCATGCCCTTGTCATCACAATGCGCCATTCCAAATGTCATCACAATAATCCATGAAATTATTAGACCTGTGCTTCATGCCCTTGTCATCACAATGCTCCATGACACCTGTCATCACAATGCTCCATGACCCCTGTCATCACAATGCTCCATGACCGCTGTCATCACAATGCTCCGTGACTCCAGTCATCACAATGGTTCATAACCTTTGTCATCACAATGGTCCAGGCCCTGGTCATCAACAGTATCTGTAACCTTTTTAACCACAATGCTCCAAGAACTTTTCATCATAATGCTCTTTGACCCATGTCATCACAATGCTCTATGCCTTTCTCAGCACAATGCACCATGACCATTGTCATCACAATTCTCCATGCGCTTGTCAGCACAATGCTCCATGACATATGTCATCACAATGCACCATGTGCTTGTCATCACAGTGCTCCACAATCTTGTCATCACAATGCTCCATAAACCTTGTCATCACAATGATCCATGCCATTGTCATCACAATGGGCCATTACATATGTCATCACAATGCTCCCTGACACATGTCTTCACAATATGGCATGACCTGGTCATCACAATTCTCCATGCCCTTGTCATCACAATGTGCCATTCCAACTGTCATCTCAATAATACATGAAACATATTAGACCAATGCTGCATGCCCTTTTCATCACAAAGTGTCATTCCAACTGTCATCGCAATCATCCGTGGAACTTCTTAGACCAATGATCCATGCCCTTGTCATCACAATGCTCCATGACGCATGTCATCAGAATGCTCCATGGTCTTCTCTTAACAATGCTCCAAGCCCTTGTCATAACAATGCTCCAAGACACCTGTAATCACATTGCTCCATGCCCCTTTTCATCAGAATGCTCCATGAGATTGTCATCACAAGTCTCCATGGTCTTCTAATCACAAT
The DNA here is from genome assembly GCF_964165515.1 of Mesoplodon bidens. Taxonomy (NCBI): domain Eukaryota; kingdom Metazoa; phylum Chordata; class Mammalia; order Artiodactyla; family Ziphiidae; genus Mesoplodon; species Mesoplodon bidens. The sequence continues at coordinate 785,156 of NW_027672207.1, forward strand.
GCTACATTTCCTTGTCATCACAATGTACCATGACCACTGTCATCACAATACCCCATGAATATTTTCAGCCCAATGCTCCATGACCTTCTCATCACAATGCTCCATGAACAGTATCATCACAATGGTCCAGGACCACTGTCATCACAACACTCCATGACCCCTGACAACACAGTGATCCGGGATTCTTTCCATCACAATTCACCATTCCCTAGTGTTCACAATGCTCCATGACCCCTATCATCAAAATACTCCATGAACATTTTCAGCCCAATGCTCCATGACACTTGCCATCACAATGCTCCAGACTCTTGTCGTCAGAATGCTCCTTGAACCCTGTCACAAAAAGGCTCCATGCAATTTTCATCACAATGCCCCTTGCCGTTTTCATCACAATACTCCATGCCATTGTCATCGAAATACTCCACAAGCTTGTCATCAAAATGCTCCATGACCCGTGTCATCACAATTCTCAATGCACTTGCCAGCACAATGCTCCCTGACCCTTGTCATCACAATGCTCCAAGCCATTGTCATCACAATGCTCCATTACATTTATCATCAGAATCCTCCATGACACTTGGCATCACAATGCTCAATGCCATTGTCATCACAATGGGCCTTTACATATGTCATCACAATGCTCCCTGTCACCTGACTTCACAATACTGCATGACCTGGTCATCACAATTCTCCATGACCTGGTCATCACAATATGCCATTCCAACTGTCATCGCAATTATCCATGAAATTTATTAGACCAGTGCTGCATGTCCTTGCCATCACAATGCTCCATGAACTTGTTATCACAATGCTCCATGACCCCTGTCATCACAATGCTCCATGACTCCAGTCATCACAAAGTTTCAGGACCTTTGTCATCACAATGGTCCATGCTCTCCTCATCAACAGTCTCTGTGACAGTTTTAACCACAGTGCTCCATGAACTTTTCATCATAAGGCTCTTTGACCCTTGTCATCACAATGCTATATGCCTTTCTCAGCACAGTGCTCGATGACCGTTGTCATCACAATGCTCCATGTGCTTGTCAACACAATGCTCCATGACACATTTCATCACAATGCACCATGCGCTTGTCATCACAGTGCTCCACAATCTTGTCATCACAATGCTCTATTAACCTTGTCATCGCAATGCTCCATGAACTTCTCATCAATATGCTCTCTCACCACTGATATCACAATGTTCCATCACTATTCATCACAATAATCCTTCATACCTGTAATCACAATGTTCCATGACTCCTGTCATCACACTGCTACGTGCACTTATCATCACAATTTTCGATGACCTGTGACATCACAATGTTCCATAAGCCATGTCATCAAAATGCTCCATGACCCTTTTCATCAAAAGGCTCCATGTCCCCTGACATCACAATGCTCCATACCTCTTGTCATTACAGTGCTCCATGACGCTCGTCATAACAATTATCCATGGTCTTCTCATCAAAATGCTCCACGGTGTTGCCATCACAATGCTCCATGCCCTGGTCATCACAATGCTCCATGTTCCCTGTCATCACAATTCCCCACGTCCTTGGCATCACTATGTTCCATGACACTTCTCATCACAGTGTTACATGCTTTGTCAGCACAATACTCCACAAGCATGTCATCAGCATGCTCCATGCCCCTTGTCATCACAATTCTCCACGTGCTTGTCATCACAATGCTCCGTGACAGTTCTCATCACAATGTTACATGCTTTTGTCGTCACAATTCTCCATGCACAAGTCATCGCAATGCCCCATGACCACTGAAATAGCAAGCTCCATGCCTTGGTCATCACAATGCTTCACGACCTTTTCATCAAAATTCTCAATGGCCGTTGTCATCACAATGCTCCATGACCCTTGTCATCACAAGGCTCCATGCCCTTCTCATCACAAAGCTCAATGACGCATGCCATCAGAATGCTCCTTGGTCTTCTCCTCACAATGATCCATGCCCTTGTCATCAGAATGTTCCAAGACCCCTGCATTCTCAATGCTCCATGCCCCTTTTCATCAGTATGCCCCATGAGACTTGTCATCACAAGGCTCCATGGTTTTGTCATCACAATGCTCCAAGACCTTGTCATCACAATGCTTCACGACAATGTCACGAAAATTTTCAATGTCCCTTGTCATCATAATTCTCCAAGCCCCAGTCATCACAATGCTCCATTATATTTTTCATCACAATCCTCCATTACATTTGGAATCACAATTATCCATGCCATTGTCATCGCAATGGACCATGACATATGTCATCACAATGCTCCCTGACACCTGTCTTCACAATACTCCATGACCTTCTCATCACAATGCTCCATGCCGTTGTCATCACAATGCACCATGCACACTGTCATCACAGTAATCTATGAAACTTGTCAGACCAATGCTCCATGCCCCTGTCAACACAATGCTCCATGCCCTTGTCATCACAATGCTCCATGAACCCTGTCATCACAGTGCTCCATGACCCCAGACATCACTCTATTCCATAACCCCGTCATTAAAATGCTCCATGACCCTTTTCATCCCAAAGCTCCATGACCCCTGACGTCACAATGTTCTATAACCCCTGCCATCAAAAGGTTCCATTACAGTTTTTATCAAATTGCTGCATGACTCGGTCATCAAACTGCTCCCAGCCCTTCTCATCACAATGCACCATGCCCTTGTCATCAAAATGCTCCATGAGTTTTCATCACAAAGCTCCAAGACCCTTGGCATCACAGTGCTCCATGTCATTGTCATCACAATGCTCCGTGACTCCAATCATCACAATGCTTCATAACGTTTGTCATCACAATGGTCCATGCCCGCATCATCACAAGGCTCTGTGACCTTTGTAACCACAATGCTCCATGAACATTTCATCACAATTCTTTGTGACCCTTGTCATCACAATGCTCCATGTCTTTGTCAGAACAATGCTCCATGACCATTGTCATCACAATGTGCCACGCGCATTGCATCACAACGGTCCACATCCTTGTCATTGCAGTGCTCCATAAACCTTGTAATCACAATGGTCCAGGCACTTCTCATCAAAATGCTTTCTTAACAGGGATATCACAATGTTCCATCACTAGTCATCACAATACTCCCTCACCCCTGTAATCACAATGTTCCATGACCCTGTCATCACAATGCTACATCCCCTTATCATCACAATGTTCCATGACCCCAGACATCACTCTATTCCATAACCCCGTCATTAAAATGCTCCATGACCCTTTTCATCCCAAAGCTCCATGACCCCTGACGTCACAATGTTCTATAACCCCTGCCATCAAAAGGTTCCATTACAGTTTTTATCAAATTGCTGCATGACTCGGTCATCAAAATGCTCCCTGCCCTTCTCATCACAATGCACCATGCCCTTGTCAACAAAATGCTCCATGAGTTTTCATCACAAAGCTCCAAGACCCATGGCATCACAGTGCTCCATGTCATTGTCATCACAATGCTCCATGAACCCTCTCATCACATTGCTCCAAGCCCTTGTCATCACAAAGCTCCATGACACTTCTCATCACAATGCTCGATGCCCTTCTCATCACAATGCACCATGCCCTTTTCATTACAATCCTGCATAACCAATGTATCACAGTGTTCCATACCCTTGTCATCACAATGCTCCATGCCCACTCTCATCACAATAATCCATGAAACATTTCAGACCAATGTTCCATGCCCTTCTCATCACAATGCTCCATTACCTCTGTCATAACACTGCACCATGACCCCTGCCATCACAATTTTCCACGGCCTAGTCATCACAAGGTTCCATGACACTTGCCATCACAATGCTGAAGACACCTGTAATCACAATGCTCCATGCCCATGTCATCACATAGCTCCATGACGCATGTCATCAGAATGTTCCATGGCTTTCTCTTCACAATGCTCCATGCCCTTGTCATCAGAATGCTCCAAGACCCCTGTAAACACAATGCTCCATGCCCCTTTTCATCTCAATGCTCCATGAACCCTGTCATCACAATGCAGCATGCCCATCATCATAATGCTTAATGCTATTGTCATCACAATGAAATCAAAATGCTCCATGACCTCTGACATAACAATGCTCCAAACCCTTGTGATCACAATATTCCATAACACTTGCCATGACAATGCCCCATGACGGTCATCATCCCAGTTATCCATGGTCTTCTCATCACAATGCTCCATGAACTTTGTCATCATAATGCTCAATACATTTGTCATCAAAATGTTCCCTGACACTTGTTGTCTGTATGCTACTTGTACCCTGTCATGACAAGTATCCATTCATTTTTCATCAAAATGATCCATGCCTTTTTCATCACAATGCTCCAAGACTCCTGTAATCACAATGCTCCATGCCCTTGTCATCACAAAGCTCAATGACGCATGTCATCAGAATGCTCCTTGGCCTTCTCCTCACAATGATGCATGACCTTGTCCTCACAATGTGCCAAGACCCCTGTAATCACAATGCTCCATGCCCCTTTTCATCACTATGCTCCATGAGAATTGCATCACAAGGCTCCATGATTTTCTCATCACAATGTTCCAGGACTTTGTCATCACAATGCTTCACGACCGTGTCATGAAAATTCTCAATGGCCCTTGTCATCATAATGCTACAAGCCCTCGTCATCACAATGCTCCATTATATTTGTCATCACAATCCTCCATTAAATTTGGCATCACAATACTCCCTGCCATTGTCATCGCAATGGACCATGACATATGTCATCACAATGCTCCCTGACACCTGTCTCCTCCATACTCCAAGACCTTCTCTTCACAATGATCCATGCTCTTGTCATGATAATGCTCCATGACTTGTCATCAAAAAGCTCCATGACCCATGACCCATGTATCACACTGTTCTGTGCCCTCATCATCACAATGCTCCATGCCCACTCTCATCACAATAATCCATGAAATATTTCATAGCAATGCTCCATGCCCTTCTCATCAAAATGCTCCATTACCCCTGTCATAACAATGCTCCATAACCCCTGCCATCACAATGTTGCACGGCCTTGTCATCACAAGGCTCCATGACACTTGTCATCACAATGATCAAGACCCCTGTAATCTCAATGCTCCATGCCCTTGTCATCACATACCTCAGTGACGCATGTCATCAGAATGTCCCATGGCCTTCACATCACAATGCTCCATGCCCTTGTCATCACAATGCTCCAAGACTCCGGTAATCACAATGCTCCATGCCCCTTTTCATCTCAATGCTCCATGAACCCTTTCATCACAATGCATGATGCCCAATATCATAATGCTTCATGCTATTGTCATCACAATGAAATCAAAATGCTCCATGACCTCTGTCATCATAATGCTCCGAACCCTTGTGATCACAATGTTCCATAACACTTATCATCACAACACCCCATGATGCTCATCATCACCATTATCCATGGTCTTCTCATCACAATGCTCCATGACCTTTGTCATCACAGTGCTCCATACACTTGTCATCACAATGCTCCCTGACACTAGTCGTCAGTATGCTCTTTGAAACCTGTCATGACAAGGCTCCATGCCATTTTCATCACAATGATCCATGCCGTTGACATCACAAAGCTCCAAAACCGCTGTAATCACAATGCTCCATGCCCCTTTTCAACCAAATTCTCCATGAGATTTCTCATCAAAAGTCTCCATGGTCTTCTCATCACAATGCTCCAGGACCTTGTCATCACCATGCTTCATTCCCTTGTCATTGCAATGCTCCATGACCAATATCATCACTATTCTCCATGGCCACAGTCATCACAACAGTCCATTACACCTGACAACACAATGATCGGGTACTCTTGTCATCCCAAATCTCCATGCCCTTGAGATCATAATGCTCCATGACCCCTGCCATCACAATGTTCAACGGCCTTGTCATCACAAGGCTACATGACACTTGTCATCACAATGCTTAAGACACCTGTAATCACATTGCTCCATGCCCTTGTCAACCCAATGCTCCATGACCCCTGTATTCACAGTGCTCCATGAGCTTGTCATCAGAGTGCTCCGTGACACCTGTCATCACAATGTTCCATGCCTTTGTCAGCAAAATGCTATATGACCTTTTCATTACAATGCTCTATGTGCTTGTCATCAAAATACTGCATTACAATTGTCAAAACAATCCTCCATGAACCATGGGATCACATTGATTCATGTCCTTGTCATCACAATGCTCCATGCTCCTTGAAATCAAAATGATCCATGACCTCTGTCATCACAATGCTCCAAATCCTTGTGATCACTGTGTTCCATAACACTTGTCATCACAACGCTGCATGATGCCTGTCATCACAATACTCCATGCCCTTTTCATCACAATGCTCCATGACCTTTGTCATCACAATTCTCAATACACTTGTCATCACAATGCTCCCTGACACTTGTCATCAGAATGCTCCTTGAACCCTGTCACAAAAAGGCTCCATGCCTTTTTCATCACAATGCACCATGCAGTTTTCATCACAATGCTCCATGCCATTGTCATCAAAATACTCCACAAACTATTCATCAGAATGTTTCATGACCCTTGTCATCAAAAATCTCAGTGCACATGTCAGCACAATGCTCCCTGACCCTTGTCATCACAATGCGCCAAGCCATTGTCATGACAATGCTACATTACCTTTGTCATCAGAATCCTCCATGACACTTGACATCACAATGCTCCATGCTATTGTCATCACAATGGGCCATTACATATTTCATCACAATGCTCCCTGACACCTCTCTTCACAATACTGCATGACCTGGTCATCACAATGCTCCATGCCCTTGTCATCACAATGCGTCATTCAAACTGTCATCACAATAATCCATGAAACTTATTAGACAATGTTCCATGCCCTTGTTATCACAATGCTCCATGACCCGTCATCACAATGCTCCGTGACACCAGTCATCACAATGCTTCATGACCTTTGTCGTCACAGTGGTCCATGTCCTCGTCATCGACAGTCTCTGTGACCTTTTTAACCACAATGCTCCATGAACAGTTCATCACAATGCTCTTTGACCCTTGTCATCAAAATGCTCTATGCCTTTCTCAACCCAATGCTCCAAGACCCTTGTCATCACCATGCTCCAGGCGCTTGTCAGCACAGTGCTCCACAGTCTTGTCATCACAATGCTCCATAAAACTTGTCATCACAATTCTCCATACACTTTTCATCAAAATGCTCTCTCATCACTGATATCACAATGCTACATCAATATTTGTCACAATACTCCCTCAACCCTGTCATCACAATGCTCCATGACTTTGTCAGCAAAATGCTACATGACCTTGTCATTACAATGCTCTGTGTGCTTGTCATCACAATACTCCAATACTATTTTCATCACAATCCTCCATGAACCTTGGGATCACATTGCTTCATGCCCTTGTCATCACAATGCTCCATGCTCCTTGAAATCAAAATGATCAATGACCTCTCTCATCACAATTATCCAAACTCTTGTGATCACAGTGTTCCATAACACTAGTCACCACAATGCTCCATGCTGCCTGTCATCACAGTACTCCATGCCCTTGTCATCACAATGCTCAATGACCTTTGTCATCGCAATGCTCCAATCCATTGTCATCACAATGCTCCATTACCTTTGTCATCAGAATCATCCATGACACTTGGCATCACAATGCTCCATGCCATTGATGTCATCGGGCCATTACATATGTCATCACAATGCTCCCTGACACCTGCATTCACAATAATGCATGCCCTGGTCATCACAATCCTCCATGTCCTTGTGTTCAGAATGCGCCTTTCCAAATGTCATCGCTATAATCCATGAAACTTATTAGACAAATGCTCCATGCCATTGTCATCACAATGCTCCATTCCCTTGTTATCACAATGCTCCATGACACCTGTCATCTCAATGCTCCGTGACTCCAGTCATCACAATGCTTCATGACCTTTGTCATCACAATGGTCCATGCCCTCGTCATCAACAGTCTCTGTGACCTTTTTAACCACAGTGCTCCATGAACTTTTCATCACAATGCTCTTTGACCCTTGTCATCACAATGCTCTATGCATTTCTCAGCACAATGCTCCATGCCTTTGTCAGAAAAATGCTCCATGACCCTTGTCATCACAATGTGCAACACGCTTTTCATTACAATGGTCCACAAATTTGTCGTCACAGTGCTCCATAAACCTTGTAATCACAATGATCCTTGCCCTTTTCATCACAATGCTCCATTACACCTTTAATAACAATGCTCCATGACCCCTGCCATCAAAATGCTCAATGGCCTTGTCAACAGAAGGCTCAATGACACTTCTCATCACAATGCTCCAAGACCCCTGAAATCACAATGCTCCTTGCCCCTTTTCATCAGAATTCTCCATGAGACTTCTCATCACAAGTCTTCATGGTCTTCTCATCACAAGGCTCCAAGACCTTGTCATCAGCATGCTCCGTTCCCTTGTCATCAGAGTGCTCCTTGACCACTGTCATCACAATACTCCATGAATATTTTCAGCACAATGCTCCATGACCTTCTCATCACAATGCTCCACAACCAATATCATCAAAATGCTCCATGACCTCTGTCATCACAACACTCCATGACACCTGACAACACAATGATCCGGGACTCTTGTCACCACAGTGCTCAATTCCCTAGTCATCACAATGCTCCATGAACACTGCCATCACATTATGCCATGAATATTTTAAGCCCAATGATCCATGACCCATGTCATCACAATGATCCATGCCTTTGTCATCCCAAAGTTCCAGGACCCCTGTATTCACAATGCTCCTTGACGCTTGTCATCACAGTGCTCCATGACAACTGTCATCACAATGCTCCATGCATTTGTCAGCAAAATGCGACATGAGCTTGTCATTACAATGCTCTATGCACTTGTCATCACAATACACCATTACCATTTTCATCACAATCCTCCATGAACCTTGGGATCACATTGCTTCATGCCTTTGTTATCACAATGCTCCATGCTCCTTGAAATCAAAATGATCCATGACCTCTGTCATCACAATGCTCCAAACCCTTGTGATCACAATGCTCCATAACACTTGTCATCACAACGCTCCATGATGCCTGTCATCACAATATTCCATGCCCTTTTCATCACAATGCTCCATGACCTTTCTCATCACAATTCTCAATACAGTTGCCATCACAATGCTCCCTGACACTTGTCATCAGAATGCTCCTTGAAACCTGTCACGAAAAGGCTCCATGCATTTTTCATCACGATGCCCCATGCCGTTTTCATCACAATGCTCCATGCCGTTGTCATCAAAATACTCCACAAGCTTGTCATCAGAATGCTCCATGACCCTTGTCATCACAATTCTCCATGCACTTGCCAGCACAGTGCTCCCTGACCCTTGTCATCATAATGCTCCAAGCCCTAGTCATCACAATGCTCCATTACATTTGTCATCAGAATCCTCCATGACACTTGGCATCCCAATGCTCCATGCCATTGTCATCACAATGGGCCATTACATACGTCATCACAATGCTCCCTGACACCTGTCTTCACAATACTGCATGACCTGGTCATCACAATGCTCCATGCCCTTGTCATTACAATGCACAATTCCAACTGTCATTGCAATAATCCATGAAACTTATTAGACCAATGTTCCATGCCCTTGTCATCACAGTGTTCCATGACCTTGTTATCACATTGCTCCATTGACCCTGTCATCACAATGCTCCATGACTCCAGTCTTTACAATGCTTCATGATCTTTGTCATCACAATGGTCCATTCCCTCGTCATCAACAGCCTCGGTGACCTTTTTAACCACAATGCTCCATGAACTTTTCATCACAATGCTCTTTGACCCTTGTCATCACAGTGCTCTATGCTTTTCTCAGCACAATGCTCCATGACGCATGTCATCAGAATGCTCCATGGCCTTCTCATCAAAATGCTCCTTGCCCTAGTCATCACAATGCTCCAAGACCCCTGTAATCACAGTGCTCCATTCCCCTTTTCATCAGAATGCTCCATGAGGCTTGTCATCACAAGTCTCCATGGTCTTCACATCACAATGCTCCAGGACCTTTTCATCACCATGCTCAATTCCCTTGTAATCACAATGCTCCATAATCCCTGTCATCACAATAATCCATGAATATTTTCAGCCCAATGCTCCACGACCTACTCATCACAATGCTCCATGGCCAATATCATCACAATGCTCCATGATCACAGTCATCACAACACTCCATGACACCTGAATACACAATGATCCGGGACTCTTGTCATCACAATGCTCCATTCCCTAGTCATCACAATGCTCCATGAACACTGTCATCACAACACTCCATGAACATTTTCAGCCCAGTGCTCCAGGAAACTTGTCATCACAATGATCCATGCCCTTGTCATCCCAAAGCTCCATGCCCCATTTATTCACAATGCTCCTAGACGCTTGTCATCACCGTGCTCCATGACACATGTCATCACAATGCTCCATGCCTTTGTCAACAAACTGCTACATGACCTTTTCATTACAATGCTCTATACGCTTGTCATCACAAAACTCCATTTCCATTGTCATCACAATCCTCCGTGAGCCTTGGGATCACATTGCTTCATGCCGTTTTCATCACAATGCTCCATGCTCCTTGAAATCAAAATGATCCATGACCTGTATCATCACAATTCTCCAAACCCTTGTAATCACAATATTCCATAACAGTTGTCATCACAACGCTCTATGACGCCTGTCATCAAAGTACTCCATGCCCTTTTCATCACAATGCACCATGTCCACTGTCATCACAATAATCTATGAAACTTATCAGACCAATTCTCCATGCCCCTGACATCACAATACTCCATGCGCTTGTCATCACAATGCTCCATGACCCCTGTCATCAAAATGCTCCTTGAATCCAGGCATCACAATGATTCATAACATTTGTCATCACAGTGATCCATGCCCGCGTCATCACAAGGCTCTGTGACCTTTGTAACCACAATGCTCCATGAACGTTTCATCACAGTGCTCCTTAACCCTTGTCATCACAATGCTCCATGCCTTTGTCAGAAAAATGCTCCATGACCCTTGTCATCACAATGTGCCACGGGCATTTCATCACAACGGTCCACATATTTGTCATTGCAATGCTCCATAAACCTTTTAATCACAATGCTCCATGCCCTTCTCATCACAATGCTCCATTACCCCTTCCATAACAATGCTCCATGACCCCTGCTATCACAGTGTTCCACGGCCTTGTTATCACAAGGCTCCATGACACATGTCATCACAATGCTCAAAGACCCCTTTAATCCCAATGCTCCATGCCCTTGTCATCACAAATCTCCGTGTCACATGTCATCATAATGTTCCATGGTCTTCTAATCAAAATGCTCCATGCCCTTGTCATCACAATGCTCCCAGACCCCTGTAATCACAATTTTCCATGCCCCTTTTCATCTCAAAGCTCCATGAACCCTGTCATCACAATGCATCATGACCATCACCATAATGCTCCAGGCTATTGTCAGCACAATGAAATCAAAATTCTCCATGACCTCTGTCATCACAATGCTCCATGACCCCTGTCATCACAATACTCCATGAACATTTTCAGCCCAATGCTCCATGACCCTTGTCATCAAAATGATCCATGCCCTTGTCATTCCAATGCTCCATGATCCCTTTATTCACAGCGCTCCGTGACGATTGTCATCACAGTGCTCCATGCCACCTGTCATCACAATGCTCCATGCCTTTGTCAGCAAAATGCTACATGACCTTTGCATTACAATGCTCTATGCGCTTGTCATCACAATACTCCATTACCACTGTCATCACAATCCTCCATAAACCTTGGGATAACATTGCTTCATGCCCTTGACATCACAATGCTCCATGCTCCTTGAAATCAAAATGATCCATGACCTCTGTCATCACAGTGGTCCAAACCATTGTGATCACAAAGTTCCATAACACTTGTCATCAAAACGCTCCATGATGCCTGTCATCACAATACACCATGCCCTTGACATCACAATGCTCCATGCTCCTTGAAATCAAAATGATCCATGACCTCTTTCATCACAGTGCTCCAAACCCTTGTGATCACAGTGTTCCATAACACTTGTCATCACAACGCTCCATGATGCCTGTCATCAAAGTACTCCATGCCCTTTTCATCACAATGTTCCATGACCTTTGTCATCACAATTCTCAATACACTTGTCATCACAATGCTACCTGACACTTGTCGTCAGAATCCTCCTTGAACCCTGTCTCGAAAATGCTCCAAGCCTTTTTCATCACAGTGCCCCATGCCGTTTTCATCACACTGCTCCATGCCATTGTCATGAAAATACACCACAAGCTTGTCATCAGAATGCTCCCTGACCCTTGTCATCACAATGCCCCAAGCCATTGTCATCAAAATGCTCCATTATCTTTGTCATCAGAATCCTCCATGACAGTTGGTATCACAATGATCCATGCTCTTTCATCACAATGTGCCATTCCAACTGTCATTGCAATAATCCATGAAACATATTAGACCAATGCTCCATGTCCTTTTCATCACAATGTGCCATTCCAACTGTCATCACAATAATCCATGAAACATATTAGACCTATGTTCCATGCCCTTGTCATCAAAATGCTCCATGTCCTTGTTATCACAATGCTCCATGACCCCTGTCATCACAATGCTCCGAGACTCCAGTTATCACAATGCTCCCTGCCATTGTATTCGAAATGGACCATGACATATGTCATAACAGTGCTCACTTACAGCTGTCTTTACAATACTCCATGACCTTCTCATCACAATGATCCATGCCCTTGTCATCACAATGCACCATGTCCACTGTCATCACAATAATCTATGAAACTTGTCAGACCAATGCTCCATGCCCCTGACATCACAATGCTCCATGTGCTTGTCATCACAATGCTCCATGACCCCTGTATTCACAATGCTTCAAAACGCTTGTCATCACAGTGCTCCATGACACCTGTCATTACAATGCTCCATGCCTTTGTCAGCAAAATGCTACATGACCTTGTTATTAAAATGCCCTATGCGCTTGTCATCACAATACTCCATTACCATTGTAATTACAATCCTCCATGAACTTTGGGATCACATTGCTTCATGCTCTTGTCATCAGAATGCTCCATGCTCCTTGAAATCAAAATGATCCATGACCTCTGTCATCACAATGCTCCAAATCCTTGTGATCACAAAGTTCCATAACACTTGTCATCAGAGCACTCCATGATGCCTGTCATCACCATACTGCACGCCTTTTTCATCACAGTGCTCCATGATCTTTGTCATCACAATTCTAAATACACTTGTCATCACAATGCTCCCTGACACTTGTCGTCAGAATGCTCCTTGAACCCTGTCACGAAAAGGCTCCATGCCTTTTTCTCACAATGCCCCATGCCATTTTCATCACAATACTCCATGCCATTTTCAACAAAATACTCCACAAGCTTGTCATCAGAATGCTCCATGACCCTTGTCATCACAATTATCCATGCACTTGTCAGCACAATGCTCCCTGACCCTTGTCATCACAATATGCCATTACATATGTCATCACAATGCTCCCTGACACCTGTCTTCACAATACTGCATGACCTGGTCATCACAATGCTCCATGCCCTTGTCATCACAATGCGCCATTCCAACTGTCATCGCAATAATCCATGAAACTTATTAGACCAATGCTCCATGCCTTTGTAATCACAATGCTCCATGCCATTGTTGTCACAATGCTCCATGTCCCCTGACATCACAATGCTCCGTGACACCAGTCATCAAAATGCTTCATGACCTTGGTCATCACAATGGTCCATGCCCTCATCATCAGCAGTCTCTGTGACCTTTTTAACCACAATGCTCCATGATCATTTCATCATAATGCTCTTTGACCCATGTCATCACAATGCTCCATGCGCTTGTCAGCACAGTGCTGCACGACACATGTCATCACAATTCACCATTCGCTTGTCATCACAGTGCTCCACAATCTTGTCATCACAATGCTCCATAAAGCTTGTCATCACACTGCTCCATGCACTTCTCATCAAAATGCTCTCTCACAACTGATATCACAATATTACATCACTATTCGTCACAATACTCCCTCAACCCTCTCATCACAGTGTTCCATGACTCCTGTCATCACAATGCTACATGCATTATCATCACAATGTTCGATGACCCCTGACATCACAATGTTCCATAACCCGTCATCAAAATGCTCCATGACCCGTTTCATCAAAATTCTCCATGACCCCTGACATCACAATGTTCCATAACCCCTGCCATCAAAATGTTCCATGACCCTTTTCATCAAATTGTTCCATGAACCTGTCATCACAATGATCCATGCCCTTCTCATCACAGTGCACAACGCCCTTGTCATCAACATGCTCCATGACCTTTGTCATCACAAAGATCCATGACCCTTGGCATAACAATGCTCCATGTCATTGTCATTATGATGCTCCATGAACGCTCTCATCACATTGCTCCATGCCCTTGTCATCACAGAGCTCCATGACACATGTCATCAGAATGCTACATGGCCATATCATCACAATGTTCGATGCCCTTGCCATCAGAATGCTCCATTACACCTGTCATAACAATGTTCCATGATACCTGCCATCACGTTGTTCCATGGCCTTGTCATCACAAGGCTCCATGACACTTCTCATCACAAGCTCTAAGGCCCCTGTAGTCACAATGCTACATGCCCATTATCATCTCAATGACCCATGAACCCTGTCATCACAATGCACCAGGCCCATCATCATAATGCTTCATGCTATTGTCATCACAATGAATTCAAAATGCTTCAGGACCTCTGTCATAACAATGCTCCAAACCCTTGTGATCACAATATTCCATAACACTTGTCATCACAATGCCACATGACGCTCGTCATCACAATTATCCATGGTCTTCTCATCACAATGCTCCATGACATTTGTCATCACAATGCTCAATACACTTGTCCTCAAAATGCTCCCAGACACTTGTTGTCTGTATGCTACTTGAACGCTGTCATGACAAGGCTCCATGCCCTTTTCATCACAATGATCCATGCCATTTTCATCACAATGCTCCAATACCCCTGTAATCACAATGCTCCATGCCCTTGTCTTCACAAATCTCAATGACACATGTCATTAGAATGCTCGTTGGCTTTCTCCTCACAATGCTCCATGCCCTTGTCATCACAATGTTCCAAGACCCCTGTAATCACAATGCTCCATGAACCTTTTCATCAGTATGCTCCATGAGAACTGTCATCACAAGGCTCCATGGATTTCTTATCACAATTCTCCAGGACCTTGGCATCACAATGCTTCATGACATTGTCATGAAAATTCTCAATGTCCCTTGTCATCATAATGATCCAAGCCATAGTCATCACAATGGTCCATTATATTTGTCATCACAATCCTCCATTACATTTGGCATCACAATGCTCCCTGCCATTGTCATCGCAATGGACCATGACATATGTCATCACAATGCTCCCTGACACCTTTTTCAATATACTCCATGAAATTCTCATCACAATGCTCCATGCCCCTATCATCACAATGCTCCTTGCCCTTGTCATCACAATGCTCCATGACGCAGGTCATCAGAATGTTCCATGACCTTCTCATCACAATGCTCCATGCCCTTGTCATCACAATGCTCCAAGACCCGTGTTATCACAATTCTCCATGCCCCTTTTCATCTCAATGCTCCATGAACCCTGTCATCAAAATGCACCATGCCCATCATCATAATGCTTCAGGCTATTGTCATCACAATGAAATTAAAATTCTCCATGACCTCTGTCATCATAATGCTCCAAACCCTTGTGATCACAATGTTCCATAACACTTATCATCACAACACCCCTGATGCTCATCATCAAAATTATCGATGGTCTTCTCATCACAATGCTCCATGAAATTTGTCATCACAATGCTCAATACACTTGTCATCACAATGCTCCCTGACACTTGTTGTCTGTATGCTCCTTGAACCCTGTCATGACAAGGCTCCATGCCTTTTTCATCACAATGATCCATGTCCTTTTCATCACAATGCTCCAAGACCCCTGTAATCACAATTCTCCATGCCCCTTTTCATCAGAATGATCCATGAGACTTGTCAACATAAGTCTTCATGATCTTCTCATCACAATGCTCTAGGATCTTGTCATCACTATGCTCCAATCCCTTGTAATCACAATGCTCCATGAACAGTGTCTTCACAATACTCTATGAGCATTTTCAGTCCAATGCTCCATGACCTTCTCATCACAATGCTCCATGAACAATATCATCACAATGCCCCATGACCACTGTCATCACAAAACTCCATGACACCTGACAACACAATGATCCGAGACTCTTGTCATCACAATGCTCCATGACCCCTCTCATCAAAATACTCCATGAACATTTTCAGCCCAATGCTCCATGACACTTCTCATCACAATGATCCATGCCCTTGTCATCCCAATGATCCAAAATCCCTGTATTCACAATGCTCCGTGATGCTTGTCATCACAGTGCTCCATGGCACCTGTCATCACAATGCTCCAATACACTTGTAATCCCAATTCTCCATGCCATTCTCATCACAATGCACCATTACCCCTGTCATAACCATGCTCCATGACACCTGCCATCACAATGTTCCACGGCCTTGTCATCACAATGCTCCAAGACCCCTGTAATCAGAATGCTCCATGCCCTTGTCATCAGAATGCTCCAAGACCCTTGTAATCACAATGCTCCATGCCCCTTTTCATCTCAGTGCTCTGTGAACCCTGTCATCACAATGCATCATGCCCATCATCATCATGCTTCCGGCTATTGTCAGCACGATGAAATCAAAATTCTCCATGACCTCTGTCATCACAGTGCTCCATGACCCCTGTCATCACAAAATTCCATGAACATTTTCAGCCCAATGCTCCATGACATTTGTCATTACAATGATCCATGACCTTGTCATCCCAATGCTCCATGACCCCTGTATTCACAATGCTCCGTGACGCTTGTCATCACAGTGCTCCATGGCACCTGTCATCACAATGCTCCATGACTTTGTCAGCAAAATGCTACATGACCTTGTCATTACAATGCTCAATGCGCTTGTCATCAGAATGCTCCATTACCATTGTCATCACAATCCTCCATGAACCTTGGGATCACATTGCTTCATGCCCTTGTCATCAAAATGCTCCATGCTCCTTGAAATCAAAATGATTCATGACCTCTGTCATCGCAATGCTCTAAACCCTTGTGATCACAATGTTCCATATCACTTGTCATCACAACGCTCCATGATGCCTGTCATCACAATACTCCATGCCCTTTTCATCACAATGCTCCATGACCTCTGTCATCACAATTCTCAATACACTTGTCATCACAATGCTCCCTGACAATTGTCATCAGTATGCTCCTTGAACCCTGTCACGAAAAGGCTCCATGGCTTTTTCATCACAATGCCCCATGCCGTTTTCATCACAATGCTCCATGATATTGTCATCAAAATACTCCACAAGCTTGTCATCAGAATGCTCCATGACCCTTGTCATCACAATTCTCCATGCACTTGTCAGCACAATGCTCACTGACCCTTGTCATCACAATGCTCCAAGCCATTGTTATCACAATGATCCATTACATTTGTCATCAGAATCCTCCATGACACTTGGCCTCAAAATGCTCCATGGCATTGTCATCACAATGGGCCATTACATATGTCATCACAATGTTCCCTGACACTTGTCATCACAATACTGCATGACCTGGTCATCACATTGCTCCATGCCCTTGTCATCACAATGCGCCATTCCAACTGTCATCGCAATAATCCATGAAACTTATTAGACCAGTGCTTCATGCCCTTGTCATCACAATGCTCCATGACCCCTGTCATCACAATGCTCCATGACCCCTGTCATCACAATGCTCCGTGACTCCAGTCATCACAATATTCATAACCTTTGTCATCACAATGGTCCAGGCCCTGGTCTTCAACTGTCTCTGTAACGTTTTTAACCACAATGCTCCAAGAACTTTTCATCATAATGCTCTTTGACCCATGTCATCACAGTGTTCTATGCCTTTCTCAGCACAATGCACCATGACCCTTGTCATCACAATTCTCCATGCGCTTGTCAGCAAAATGCTCCATGACATATGTCATCACAATGCACCATGTGCTTGTCATCACAATGCTCCACAATCTTGTCAGCACAATGCTCCATAAACCTTGTCATCACAATGCTCCATGCCATTGTCATCACAATGGGCCATTACATATGTCATCACAATGCTCCCTGACACATGTCTTCACAATATGGCATGACCTGGTCATCACAATGCTTCATGCCCTTGTCATCACAATGTGCCATTCCAACTGTCATCTCAAAAAACCATGAAACATATTAGACCAATGCTGCATGCCCTTTTCATCACAAAGTGCCATTCCAACTGTCATCGCAATCATCTGTGGAACTTCTTAGACCAATGATCCATGCCCTTGTCATCACAATGCTCCATGGCACATGTCATCAGAATGCTCCATGGCCTTCTCTTCACAATGCTCCAAGCCCTTGTCATAACAATGCTCCAAGACACCTGTAATCACATTGCTCCATGCCCCTTTTCATCAGAATGCTCCATGAGACTTGTCATCACAAGTCTCCATGGTCTTCTAATCACAATGCTACATTTCCTTGTCATCACAATGTACCATGACCACTGTCATCACAATACCCCATGAATATTTTCAGCCCAATGCTCCATGACCTTCTCATCACAATGCTCCATGAACAGTATCATCACAATGGTCCAGGACCACTGTCATCACAACACTCCATGACCCCTGACAACACAGTGATCCGGGATTCTTTCCATCACAATTCACCATTCCCTAGTGTTCACAATGCTCCATGACCCCTATCATCAAAATACTCCATGAACATTTTCAGCCCAATGCTCCATGACACTTGCCATCACAATGCTCCAGACTCTTGTCGTCAGAATGCTCCTTGAACCCTGTCACAAAAAGGCTCCATGCAATTTTCATCACAATGCCCCTTGCCGTTTTCATCACAATGCTCCATGCCATTGTCATCAAAATACTCCACAAGCTTGTCATCAAAATGCTCCATGACCCGTGTCATCACAATTCTCAATGCACTTGCCAGCACAATGCTCCCTGACCCTTGTCATCACAATGCTCCAAGCCATTGTCATCACAATGCTCCATTACCTTTATCATCAGAATCCTCCATGACACTTGGCATCACAATGCTCAATGCCATTGTCATCACAATGGGCCTTTACATATGTCATCACAATGCTCCCTGTCACCTGACTTCACAATACTGCATGACCTGGTCATCACAATTCTCCATGAACTTGTTATCACAATGCTCCATGACCCCTGTCATCACAATGCTCCATGACTCCAGTCATCACAAAGTTTCAGGACTTTTGTCATCACAATGGTCCATGCTCTCCTCATCAACAGTCTCTGTGACAGTTTTAACCACAATGCTCCATGAACTTTTCATCATAAGTCTCTTTGACCCTTGTCATCACAATGCTATATGCCTTTCTCAGCACAGTGCTCGATGACCGTTGTCATCACAATGCTCCATGTGCTTGTCAGCACAATGCTCCATGACACATTTCATCACAATGCACCATGCGCTTGTCATCACAGTGCTCCACAATCTTGTCATCACAATGCTCTATTAACCTTGTCATCGCAATGCTCCATTAACTTTTCATCAATATGCTCTCTCACCACTGATATCACAATGTTCCATCACTATTCATCACAATAATCCTTCATACCTGTAATCACAATGTTCCATGACTCCTGTCATCACACTGCTACGTGCACTTATCATCACAATGTTCGATGACCTGTGACATCACAATGTTCCATAAGCCATGTCATCAAAATGCTCCATGACCCTTTTCATCAAAAGGCTCCATGTCCCCTGACATCACAATGCTCCATACCTCTTGTCATTACAGTGCTCCATGACGATCGTCATAACAATTATCCATGGTCTTCTCATCAATATGCTCCACGGTGTTGCCATCAAAATGCTCCATGCCCTGGTCATCACAATGCTCCATGTTCCCTGTCATCACAATTCCCCACGTCCTTGGCATCACTATGTTCCATGACACTTCTCATCACAGTGTTACGTGCTTTGTCAGCACAATACTCCACAAGCATGTCATCAGCATGCTCCATGCCCCTTGTCATCACAATTATCCACGTGCTTGTCATCACAATGCTCCGTGACAGTTCTCATCACAATGTTACATGCTTTTGTCATCACAATTCTCCATGCACAAGTCATCGCAATGCCCCATGACCACTGAAATAGCAAGCTCCATGCCTTGGTCATCACAATGCTTCACGACCTTTTCATCAAAATTCTCAATGGCCGTTGTCATCACAATGCTCCATGACCCTTGTCATCACAAGGCTCCATGCCCTTGTCATCACAAAGCTCAATGACGCATGCCATCAGAATGCTCCTTGGTCTTCTCCTCACAATGATCCATGCCCTTGTCATCAGAATGTTCCAAGACCCCTGTATTCTCAATGCTCCATGCCCCTTTTCATCAGTATGCCCCATGAGACTTGTCATCACAAGGCTCCATGGTTTTGTCATCACAATGCTCCAGGACCTTGTCATCACAATGCTTCACGACAATGTCACGAAAATTTTCAATGGCCCTTGTCATCATAATTCTCCAAGCCCCAGTCATCACAATGCTCCATTATATTTGTCATCACAATCCTCCATTACATTTGGAATCACAATTATCCATGCCATTGTCATCACAATGGACCATGACATATGTCATCACAATGCTCCCTGACACCTGTCTTCACAATACTCCATGACCTTCTCATCACAATGCTCCATGCCGTTGTCATCACAATGCACCATGCACACTGTCATCACAGTAATCTATGAAACTTGTCAGACCAATGCTCCATGCCCCTGTCAACTCAATGCTCCATGCCCTTGTCATCACAATGCTCCATGAACCCTGTCATCACAGTGCTCCATGACACCAGACATCACTCTATTCCATAACCCCGTCATTAAAATGCTCCATGACCCTTTTCATCCCAAAGCTCCATGACCCCTGACGTCACAATGTTCTATAACCCCTGCCATCAAAAGGTTCCATTACAGTTTTTATCAAATTGCTGCATGACTCGGTCATCAAAATGCTCCCAGCCCTTCTCATCACAATGCACCATGCCCTTGTCATCAAAATGCTCCATGAGTTTTCATCACAAAGCTCCAAGACCCTTGGCATCACAGTGCTCCATGTCATTGTCATCACAATGCTCCGTGACTCCAATCATCACAATGCTTCATAACGTTTGTCATCACAATGGTCCATGCCCGCATCATCACAAGGCTCTGTGACCTTTGTAACCACAATGCTCCATGAACATTTCATCACGGTTCTCTGTGACCCTTGTCATCACAATGCTCCATGTCTTTGTCAGAACAATGCTCCATGATCATTGTCATCACAATGTGCCACGCGCATTTCATCACAACGGTCCACATCCTTGTCATTGCAGTGCTCCATAAACCTTGTAATCACAATGGTCCATGCACTTCTCATCAAAATGCTTTCTTAACAGGGATATCACAATGTTCCATCACTAGTCATCACAATACTCCCTCACCCCTGTAATCACAATGTTCCATGACCCTGTCATCACAATGCTACATCCCCTTATCATCACAATGTTCCATGACCCCAGACATCACTCTATTCCATAACCCCGTCATTAAAATGCTCCATGACCCTTTTCATCCCAGGCTCCATGACCCCTGACGTCACAATGTTCTATAACCCCTGCCATCAAAAGGTTCCATTACAGTTTTTATTAAATTGCTGCATGACTCGGTCATCAAAATGCTCCCTGCCCTTCTCATCACAATGCACCATGCCCTTGTCATCAAAATGCTCCATGAGTTTTCATCACAAAGCTCCAAGACCCTTGGCATCACAGTGCTCCATGTCATTGTCATCACAATGCTCCATGAACCCTCTCATCACATTGCTCCATGCCCTTGTCATCACAAAGCTCCATGACACTTCTCATCACAATGCTCGATGCCCTTCTCATCACAATGCTCCATGCCCTTTTCATTACAATCCTGCATGACCAATGTATCACAGTGTTCCATACCCTTGTCATCACAATGCTCCATGCCCACTCTCATCACAATAATCCATGAAACATTTCAGACCAATGTTCCATGCCCTTCTCATCACAATGCTCCATTACCTCTGTCATAACACTGCACCATGACCCCTGCCATCACAATTTTCCACGGCCTAGTCATCACAAGGTTCCATGACACCTGCCATCACAATGCTGAAGACACCTGTAATCACAATGCTCCATGCCCATGTCATCACATAGCTCCATGACGCATGTCATCAGAATGTTCCATGGCTTTCTCATCACAATGCTCCATGCCCTTGTCATCAGAATGCTCCAAGACCCCTGTAAACACAATGCTCCATGTCCCTTTTCATCTCAATGCTCCATGAACCCGGTCATCACAATGCAGCATGCCCATCATCATAATGCTTAATGCTATTGTCATCACAATGAAATCAAAATGCTCCATGACCTCTGACATAACAATGCTCCAAACCCTTGTGATCACAATATTCCATAACACTTGCCATGACAATGCCCCATGACGGTCATCATCACAGTTATCCATGGTCTTCTCATCACAATGCTCCATGAACGTTGTCATCATAATGCTCAATACATTTGTCATCAAAATGTTCCCTGACACTTGTTGTCTGTATGCTCCTTGTACCCTGTCATGACAAGTATCCATTCATTTTTCATCAAAATGATCCATGCCTTTTTCATCACAATGCTCCAAGACTCCTGTAATCACAATGCTCCATGCCCTTGTCATCACAAAGCTCAATGACGCATGTCATCAGAATGCTCCTTGGCCTTCTCCTCACAATGATGCATGACCTTGTCCTCACAATGTGCCAAGACCCCTGTAATCACAATGCTCCATGCCCCTTTTCATCACTATGCTCCATGAGAATTGCATCACAAAGGCTCCATGATTTTCTCATCACAATGTTCCAGGACCTTGTCATCACAATGCTTCACGACCTTGTCATGAAAATTCTCAATGGCCCTTGTCATCATAATGCTACAAGCCCTAGTCATCACAATGCTCCATTATATTTGTCATCACAATCCTCCATTAAATTTGGCATCACAATACTCCCTGCCATTGTCATCGCAATGGACCATGACATATGTCATCACAATGCTCCCTGACACCTGTCTTCTCCATACTCCAAGACCTTCTCTTCACAATGATCCATGCTCTTGTCATGACAATGCTCCATGACTTGTCATCAAAAAGCTCCATAACCCATGACCCATGTATCACATTGTTCTGTGCCCTCATCATCACAATGCTCCATGCCCACTCTCATCACAATAATCCATGAAATATTTCATAGCAATGCTCCATGCCCTTCTCATCAAAATGCTCCATTACCCCTGTCATAACAATGCTCCATGACCCCTGCCATCAGAATGTTACACGGCCTTGTCATCACAAGGCTCCATGACACTTGTCATCACAATGATCAAGACCCCTGTAATCTCAATGCTCCATGCCCTTGTCATCACAAACCTCAGTGACGCGTGTCATCAGAATGTTCCATGGCCTTCACATCACAATGCTCCATGCCCTTGTCATCAAAATGCTCCAAGACTCCGGTAATCACAGTGCTCCATGCCCCTTTTCATCTCAATGCTCCATGAACCCTTTCATCACAATGCATCATGCCCAATATCATAATGCTTCATGCTCTTGTCATCATAATGAAATCAAAATGCTCCATGACCTCTGTCATCATAATGCTCCGAACCCTTGTGATCACAATGTTCCATAACACTTATCATCACAACACCCCATGATGCTCATCATCACCATTATCCATGGTCTTCTCATCACAATGCTCCATGACCTTTGTCATCACAATGCTCCATACACTTGTCATCACAATGCTCCCTGACACTAGTCGTCAGTATGCTCCTTGAACCCTGTCATGACAAGGCTCCATGCCATTTTCATCACAATGATCTATGCCCTTGACATCACAAAGCTCCAAAACCGCTGGAATCACAATGCTCCATGCCCCTTTTCAACCAAATTCTCCATGAGATTTCTCATCAAAAGTCTCCATGGTCTTCTCATCACAATGCTCCATGAACTTGTCATCACCATGCTTCATTCCCTTGTCATTGCAATGCTCCATGACCAATATCATCACTATTCTCCATGGCCACAGTCATCACAACAGTCCATTACACCTGACAACACAATGATCGGGTACTCTTGTCATCCCAAATCTCCATGCCCTTGAGATCATAATGCTCCATGACCCCTGCCATCACAATGTTCAACGGCCTTGTCATCACAAGGCTACATGACACTTGTCATCACAATGCTTAAGACACCTGTAATCACATTGCTCCATGCCCTTGTCAACCCAATGCTCCATGACCCCTGTATTCACAGTGCTCCATGAGCTTGTCATCACATTGCTCCGTGACACCTGTCATCACAATGTTCCATACCTTTGTCAGCAAAATGCTATATGACCTTGTCATTACAATGCTCTATGTGCTTGTCATCAAAATACTCCATTACAATTGTCAAAACAATGCTCCATGCTCCTTGAAATCAAAATGATCCATGACCTCTGTCATCACAATGCTCCAAATCCTTGTGATCACTGTGTTCCATAACACTTGTCATCACAACGCTGCATGATGCCTGTCATCACAATACTCCATGCCCTTTTCATCACAATGCTCCATGACCTTTGTCATCACAATTCTCAATACACTTGTCATCACAATGCTCCCTGACACTTGTCATCAGAATGCTCCTTAAACCCTGTCACAAAAAGGCTCCATGCCTTTTTCATCACAATGCACCATGCAGTTTTCATCACAATGCTCCATGCCATTGTCATCAAAATACTCCACAAACTTTTCATCAGAATGTTCCATGACCCTTGTCATCAAAAATCTCAGTGCACATGTCAGCACAATGCTCCCTGACCCTTGTCATCACAATGCGCCAAGCCATTGTCATGACAATGCTACATTACCTTTGTCATCAGAATCCTCCATGACACTTGACATCACAATGCTCCATGCTATTGTCATCACAATGGGCCATTACATATTTCATCACAATGCTCCCTGACACCTCTCTTCACAATACTGCATGACCTGGTCATCACAATGCTCCATGCCCTTGTCATCACAATGCGTCATTCAAACTGTCATCACAATAATCCATGAAACTTATTAGACAATGTTCCATGCCCTTTTATCACAATGCTCCATGACCCGTCATCACAATGCTCCGTGACACCAGTCATCACAATGCTTCATGACCTTTGTCGTCACAATGGTCCATGTCCTCGTCATCGACAGTCTCTGTGACCTTTTTAACCACAATGCTCCATGAACATTTCATCACAATGCTCTTTGACCCTTGTCATCAAAATGCTCTATGCCTTTCTCAACCCAATGCTCCAAGACCCTTGTCATCACAATGCTCCAGGCGCTAGTCAGCACAGTGCTCCACAGTCTTGTCATCACAATGCCCCATAAAATTTGTCATCACAATTCTCCATGCACATTTCATCAAAATGCTCTCACATCACTGATATCACAGTGCTACATCAATATTTGTCACAATACTCCCTCAACCCTGTCATCACAATGCTCCATGACTTTGTCAGCAAAATGCTACATGACCTTGTCATTACAATGTTCTGTGTGCTTGTCATCACAATACTCCAATACTATTTTCATCACAATCCTCCATGAACCTTGGGATCACATTGCTTCATGCCCTTGTCATCACAATGCTCCATGGTCCTTGAAATCAAAATGATCAATGACCTCTCTCATGACAATTCTCCAAACTCTTGTGATCACAGTGTTCCATAACACTAGTCACCACAATGCTCCATGCTGCCTGTCATCACAATACTCCATGCCCTTGTCATCACAATGCTCAATGACCTTTGTCATCACAATGCTCCAATCCATTGTCATCACAATGCTCCATTACCTTTGTCATCAGAATCCTCCATGACACTTGGCATCACAATGCTCCATGCCATTGATGTCATCGGGCCATTACATATGTCATCACAATGCTCCCTGACAACTGCATTCACAATAATGCATGCCCTGGTCATCACAATCCTCCATGTCCTTGTGTTCAGAATGCGCCTTTCCAAATGTCATCGCTATAATCCATGAAACTTATTAGACAAATGCTCCATGCCATTTTCATCACAATGCTCCATTCCCTTGTTATCACAATGCTCCATGACACTTGTCATCTCAATGCTCCGTGACTCCAGTCATCACAATGCTTCATGACCTTTGTCATCACAATGGTCCATGCCCTCGTCATCAACAGTCTCTGTGACCTTTTTAACCACAGTGCTCCATGAACTTTTCATCACAATGCTCTTTGACCCTTGTCATCACAATGCTCTATGCATTTCTCAGCACAATGCTCCATGCCTTTGTCAGAAAAATGCTCCATGACCCTTGTCATCACAATGTGCAACACGCTTTTCATTACAACGGTCCACAAATTTGTCGTCACAGTGCTCCATAAACATTGTAATCACAATGATCCTTGCCCTTTTCATCACAATGCTCCATTACACCTTTAATAACAATGCTCCATGACCCCTGCCATCAAAATGCTCAATGGCCTTGTCAACAGAAGGCTCAATGACACTTCTCATCACAATGCTCCAAGACCCTTGTAATCACAATGCTCCATGCCCTTGTAATCACAAATCTCCAAGACCCCTGAAATCACAATGCTCCTTGCCCCTTTTCATCAGAATTCTCCATGAGACTTCTCATCACAAGTCTTCATGGTCTTCTCATCACAAGGCTCCAAGACCTTGTCATCAGCATGCTCCGTTCCCTTGTCATCAGAGTGCTCCTTGACCACTGTCATCACAATACTCCATGAATATTTTCAGCACAATGCTCCATGACCTTCTCATCACAATGCTCCATGACCAATATCATCACAATGCTCCATGACCTCTGTCATCACAACACTCCATGACACCTGACAACACAATGATCTGGGACTCTTGTCACCACAGTGCACAATTCCCTAGACATCACAATGCTCCATGAACACTGCCATCACAATATGCCATGAATATTTTAAGCCCAATGATCCATGACCCTTGTCATCACAATGATCCATGCCTTTGTCATCCCAAAGCTCCAGGACCCCTGTATTCACAATGCTCCTTGACGCTTGTCATCACAGTGCTCCATGACAACTGTCATCACAATGCTCCATGCATTTGTCAGCAAAATGCGACATGAGCTTGTAATTACAATTCTCTATGCACTTGTCATCACAATACACCATTACCATTTTCATCACAATCCTCCATGAACCTTGGGATCACATTGCTTCATGCCTTTGTTATCACAATGCTCCATGCTCCTTGAAATCAAAATGATCCATGACATCTGTCATCACAATGCTCCAAACCCTTGTGATCACAATCCTCCATAAAACTTGTCATCACAACGCTCCATGATGCCTGTCATCACAATATTCCATGCCCTTTTCATCACAATGCTCCATGACCTTTCTCATCACAATTCTCAATACAGTTGCCATCACAATGCTCCCTGACACTTGTCATCAGAATGCTCCTTGAAACCTGTCACAAAAAGGCTCCATGCATTTTTCATCACGATGCCCCATGCCGTTGTCATCAAAATACTCCACAAGCTTGTCATCAGAATGCTCCATGACCCTTGCAATCACAATTCTCCATGCACTTGCCAGCACAGTGCTCCCTGACCCTTGTCATCATAATGCTCCTAGCCCTAGTCATCACAATGCTCCATTACATTTGTCATCAGAATCCTCCATGACACTTGGCATCACAATGCTCCATGCCATTGTCATCACAATGGACCATTACATATGTCATCACAATGCTCCCTGACACCTGTCTTCACAATACTGCATGACCTGGTCATCACAATGCTCCATGCCCTTGTCATTACAATGCACAATTCCAACTGTCATTGCAATAATCCATGAAATTATTAGACCAATGTTCCATGCCCTTGTCATCACAATGTTCCATGACCTTGTTATCACATTGCTCCATTGACCCTGTCATCACAATGCTCCATGACTCCAGTCTTTACAATGCTTCATGACCTTGGTCATCACAATGGTCCATGCCCTCATCATCAGCAGTCTCTGTGACCTTTTTAACCACAATGCTCCATGATCATTTCATCATAATGCTCTTTGACCCATGTCATCACAATGCTCCATGCGCTTGTCAGCACAGTGCTGCACGACACATGTCATCACAATTCACCATTCGCTTGTCATCACAGTGCTCCACAATCTTGTCATCACAATGCTCCATAAAGCTTGTCATCACACTGCTCCATGCACTTCTCATCAAAATGCTCTCTCACAACTGATATCACAATATTACATCACTATCCGTCACAATACTCCCTCAACCCTCTCATCACAGTGTTCCATGACACCTGTCATCACAATGCTACATGCATTATCATCACAATGTTCGATGACCCCTGACATCACAATGTTCCATAACCCGTCATCAAAATGCTCCATGACCCGTTTCATCAAAATTCTCCATGACCCCTGACATCACAATGTTCCATAACCCCTGCCATCAAAATGTTCCATGACCCTTTTCATCAAATTGTTCCATGAACCTGTCATCACAATGATCCATGCCCTTCTCATCACAATGCACAACGCACTTGTCATCAACATGCTCCATGACCTTTGTCATCACAAAGATCCATGACCCTTGGCATAACAATGCTCCATGTCATTGTCATTATGATGCTCCATGAACGCTCTCATCACATTGCTCCATGCCCTTGTCATCACAGAGCTCCATGACACATGTCATCAGAATGCTACATGGCCATATCATCACAATGTTCGATGCCCTTGCCATCAGAATGCTCCATTACACCTGTCATAACAATGTTCCATGATACCTGCCATCACGTTGTTCCATGGCCTTGTCATCACAAGGCTCCATGACCCTTCTCATCACAAGCTCTAAGGCCCCTGTAGTCACAATGCTACATGCCCATTATCATCTCAATGACCCATGAACCCTGTCATCACAATGCACCATGCCCATCATCATAATGCTTCATGCTATTGTCATCACAATGAATTCAAAATGCTTCAGGACCTCTGTCATAACAATGCTCCAAACCCTTGTGATCACAATATTCCATAACACTTGTCATCACAATGCCACATGACGCTCGTCATCACAATTATCCATGGTCTTCTCATCACAATGCTCCATGACATTTGTCATCACAATGCTCAATACACTTGTCCTCAAAATGCTCCCAGACACTTGTTGTCTGTATGCTACTTGAACGCTGTCATGACAAGGCTCCATGCCCTTTTCATCACAATGATCCATGCCATTTTCATCACAATGCTCCAATACCCCTGTAATCACAATGCTCCATGCCCTTGTCTTCACAAATCTCAATGACACATGTCATTAGAATGCTCGTTGGCTTTCTCCTCACAATGCTCCATGCCCTTGTCATCACAATGTTCCAAGACCCCTGTAATCACAATGCTCCATGAACCTATTCATCAGTATGCTCCATGAGAACTGTCATCACAAGGCTCCATGGATTTCTTATCACAATTCTCCAGGACCTTGGCATCACAATGCTTCATGACATTGTCATGAAAATTCTCAATGTCCCTTGTCATCATAATGATCCAAGCCATAGTCATCACAATGGTCCATTATATTTGTCATCACAATCCTCCATTACATTTGGCATCACAATGCTCCCTGCCATTGTCATCGCAATGGACCATGACATATGTCATCACAATGCTCCCTGACACCTTTTTCAATATACTCCATGAAATTCTCATCACAATGCTCCATGCCCCTATCATCACAATGCTCCTTGCCCTTGTCATCACAATGCTCCATGACGCAGGTCATCAGAATGTTCCATGACCTTCTCATCACAATGCTCCATGCCCTTGTCATCACAATGCTCCAAGACCCGTGTTATCACAATTCTCCATGCCCCTTTTCATCTCAATGCTCCATGAACCCTGTCATCAAAATGCACCATGCCCATCATCATAATGCTTCAGGCTATTGTCATCACAATGAAATTAAAATTCTCCATGACCTCTGTCATCATAATGCTCCAAACCCTTGTGATCACAATGTTCCATAACACTTATCATCACAACACCCCTGATGCTCATCATCAAAATTATCGATGGTCTTCTCATCACAATGCTCCATGAAATTTGTCATCACAATGCTCAATACACTTGTCATCACAATGCTCCCTGACACTTGTTGTCTGTATGCTCCTTGAACCCTGTCATGACAAGGCTCCATGCCTTTTTCATCACAATGATCCATGTCCTTTTCATCACAATGCTCCAAGACCCCTGTAATCACAATTCTCCATGCCCCTTTTCATCAGAATGATCCATGAGACTTGTCAACATAAGTCTTCATGATCTTCTCATCACAATGCTCTAGGATCTTGTCATCACTATGCTCCAATCCCTTGTAATCACAATGCTCCATGAACAGTGTCTTCACAATACTCTATGAGCATTTTCAGTCCAATGCTCCATGACCTTCTCATCACAATGCTCCATGAACAATATCATCACAATGCCCCATGACCACTGTCATCACAAAACTCCATGACACCTGACAACACAATGATCCGAGACTCTTGTCATCACAATGCTCCATGACCCCTCTCATCAAAATACTCCATGAACATTTTCAGCCCAATGCTCCATGACACTTCTCATCACAATGATCCATGCCCTTGTCATCCCAATGATCCAAAACCCCTGTATTCACAATGCTCCGTGACGCTTGTCATCACAGTGCTCCATGGCACCTGTCATCACAATGCTCCAATACACTTGTAATCACAATTCTCCATGCCATTCTCTTCACAATGCACCATTACACCTGTCATAACAATGCTCCATGACACCTGCCATCACAATGTTCCACGGCCTTGTCATCACAATGCTCCAAGACCCCTGTAATCAGAATGCTCCATGCCCTTGTCATCAGAATGCTCCAAGACCCCTGTAATCACAATGCTCCATGCCCCTTTTCATCTCAGTGCTCTGTGAACCCTGTCATCATAATGCATCATGCCCATCATCATCATGCTTCCCGCTATTGTCAGCACGATGAAATCAAAATTCTCCATGACCTCTGTCATCACAGTGCTCCATGACCCCTGTTATCACAAAATTCCATGAACATTTTCAGCCCAATGCTCCATGACATTTGTCATTACAATGATCCATGACCTTGTCATCCCAATGCTCCATGACCCCTGTATTCACAATGCTCCGTGACGCTTGTCATCACAGTGCTCCATGGCACCTGTCATCACAATGCTCCATGCCTTTGTCAGCAAAATGCTACATGACATTGTCATTACAATGCTCAATGCGCTTGTCATCAGAATGCTCCATTACCATTGTCATCACAATCCTCCATGAAACTTGGGATCACATTGCTTCATGCCCTTGTCATCAAAATGCTCCATGCTCCTTGAAATCAAAATGATTCATGACCTCTGTCATCGCAATGCTCTAAACCCTTGTGATCACAATGTTCCATATCACTTGTCATCACAACGCTCCATGATGCCTGTCATCACAATACTCCATGCCCTTTTCATCACAATGCTCCATGACCTTTGTCATCACAATTCTCAATACACTTGTCATCACAATGCTCCCTGACAATTGTCATCAGTATGCTCCTTGAACCCTGTCACGAAAAGGCTCCATGGCTTTTTCATCACAATGCCCCATGCCGTTTTCATCACAATGCTCCATGCCATTGTCATCAAAATACTCCACAAGCTTGTCATCAGAATGCTCCATGACCCTTGTCATCACAATTCTCCATGCACTTGTCAGCACAATGCTCACTGACCCTTGTCATCACAATGCTCCAAGCCATTATTATCACAATGATCCATTACATTTGTCATCAGAATCCTCCATGACACTTGGCCTCAAAATGCTCCATGGCATTGTCATCACAATGGGCCATTACATATGTCATCACAATGTTCCCTGACACTTGTCATCACAATACTGCATGACCTGGTCATCACATTGCTCCATGCCCTTGTCATCACAATGCGCCATTCCAACTGTCATCGCAATAATCCATGAAACTTATTAGACCAGTGCTTCATGCCCTTGTCATCACAATGCTCCATGACCCCTGTCATCACAATGCTCCATGACCCCTGTCATCACAATGCTCCGTGACTCCAGTCATCACAATATTCATAACCTTTGTCATCACAATGGTCCAGGCCCTGGTCTTCAACAGTCTCTGTAACGTTTTTAACCACAATGCTCCAAGAACTTTTCATCATAATGCTCTTTGACCCATGTCATCACAGTGCTCTATGCCTTTCTCAGCACAATGCACCATGACCCTTGTCATCACAATTCTCCATGCGCTTGTCAGCACAATGCTCCATGACATATGTCATCACAATGCACCATGTGCTTGTCATCACAATGCTCCACAATCTTGTCAGCACAATGCTCCATAAACCTTGTCATCACAATGCTCCATGCCATTGTCATCACAATGGGCCATTACATATGTCATCACAATGCTCCCTGACACATGTCTTCACAATATGGCATGACCTGGTCATCACAATGCTTCATGCCCTTGTCATCACAATGTGCCATTCCAACTGTCATCTCAATAATCCATGAAACATATTAGACCAATGCTGCATGCCCTTTTCATCACAAAGTGCCATTCCAACTGTCATCGCAATCATCTGTGGAACTTCTTAGACCAATGATCCATGCCCTTGTCATCACAATGCTCCATGACACATGTCATCAGAATGCTCCATGGCCTTCTCTTCACAATGCTCCAAGCCCTTGTCATAACAATGCTCCAAGACACCTGTAATCACATTGCTCCATGCCCCTTTTCATCAGAATGCTCCATGAGACTTGTCATCACAAGTCTCCATGGTCTTCTAATCACAATGCTACATTTCCTTGTCATCACAATGTACCATGACCACTGTCATCACAATACCCCATGAATATTTTCAGCCCAATGCTCCATGACCTTCTCATCACAATGCTCCATGAACAGTATCATCACAATGGTCCAGGACCACTGTCATCACAACACTCCATGACCCCTGACAACACAGTGATCCGGGATTCTTTCCATCACAATTCACCATTCCCTAGTGTTCACAATGCTCCATGACCCCTATCATCAAAATACTCCATGAACATTTTCAGCCCAATGCTCCATGACACTTGCCATCACAATGCTCCAGACTCTTGTCGTCAGAATGCTCCTTGAACCCTGTCACAAAAAGTCTCCATGCAATTTTCATCACAATGCCCCTTGCCGTTTTCATCACAATGCTCCATGCCATTGTCATCAAAATACTCCACAAGCTTGTCATCAAAATGCTCCATGACCCGTGTCATCACAATTCTCAATGCACTTGCCAGCACAATGCTCCCTGACCCTTGTCATCACAATGCTCCAAGCCATTGTCATCACAATGCTCCATTACCTTTATCATCAGAATCCTCCATGACACTTGGCATCACAATGCTCAATGCCATTGTCATCACAATGGGCCTTTACATATGTCATCACAATGCTCCCTGTCACCTGACTTCACAATACTGCATGACCTGGTCATCACAATTCTCCATGACCTTGTCATCACAATGTGCCATTCCAACTGTCATCGCAATTATCCATGAAATTTATTAGACCAGTGCTGCATGCCCTTCACGATTTTTTAATCAAAATTCTCAATGGCCATTGTCATCACAATGATCCATGACCCTTGTCATCACAATGCTCCAAGCCCTTGTCATCAAAATGCTCCATTACCTTTGTCATCAGAATCCTCCAAAACACTTGACATCACAATGCTCCATGCCATTGTCATCACAATGGAACATGAAATATGTCATCACAATGCTACCTGACACCTGTATTCACAATACTCCATGACCTTGTCATCACAATGTGTCATGCCCACTGTCAACACAATTATCCATGAAACTTGTCATCACAATGCTCCATGCCCCTGTCATCACAATGCTCCATGCCATTGTCATCACAATGCTCCATGACCCCAGTTCTCACAATGCTCAGTGACTCCAGTCATCACAAGGATTCATGACCTGTGCCATCACAATGACCCATGCCCTCATCATCACAAGGCTCTGTGAACTTTGTCACCACAGTGTTCCATGAACTTTTCATCACAATGCTCCATGACACTTGTTATCACAGTGCTCCGTCCCTTTGGCAACTCAATGCTCCATGACCCCTGTCATCACAATGTTCCATGCGCTTGTCAACACAGTGCTCCATGACCCATGTCATTACAATGCTCCTTGCACCTCTTATCAAAATGCTCTTTCACCACTGATATCAAAATGTTCCCTCACTAGTCATCACAATACACCCACAACCCTGTCATCACAATGGTCCATAACCCCTGTCATGAAAAAGTTCCATAACACCTGACATCACAATGTTCCATAAGCCCTGTCATCAAAATGTTCCATAACCCTTTTCATCAAATTGCTCCATGACCCTGTCATCACAATGCTTCCTGCCCTTCTCATCACAATGCAAAACGCCCTTGTCATAAAAATGCTCCATGACTTTGTCATCACAAACATCCATGACCCTTGGCATCACAATGCTCCATGCACTTGTCAACACAGTGCTCCATGACCCATGTCATCACAATGCTCCTTGCACGTCTTACAAAATGCTCTTTCACCACTGATATCAAAATGTTCCCTCACTAGTCATCACAATACACCCACTCCCCTGTCATCACAATGGTCCATAACCCCTGTCATGAAAAAGTTCCATAACCCCTGACATCACAATGTTCCATAAGCCCTGTCATCAAAAGGTTCCATAACCCTTTTCATCAAATTGCTCCTTGACCCTGTCATCACAATGCTTCCTGCCCTTCTCATCACAATGCAAAACGCCCTTGTCATAAAAATGCTCCATGACTTTGTCATCACAAAGATCCATGATCCTTTGCATCACAATGCTCCATGTCATTGTCATCACAATGCTCCATGATCGCTCTCATCACATTGCTTCATGCCATTGTCGTCACAAAGCTCCATGACGCATGTCATCAGAATGCTTCATGGTCTTCTCATCACAGTGCTCCATGCCCTTGCCATCACAATGCTCCATTACACCTGTCATCACAATGCTCCAAGACCCCTGTAATCACAATACTCCATGCCCCTTTTCATCTCAATGCTCTTTGAAACCTGTCATCACAATGCACCATGCCCACCATGATAATGCTTCATGCTATTTTCATCACAATGAAATCATAATGCTCCATGACCTCTCTCATCACAATGCTCCAAATCCTTGTGATCAAAATGTTCCATAGCACCTATCATCACAACACCCAATGATGCTCGTCATTACAATTAACCATGATCTTCTCATCACAATGCTCCATGACTTTTGTCACCACAATGTTCAATACCCTTGTCATCACAATGCTCCCTGACACTTGTCGTCAGTATGCTCCTTGAATCCTGTGTTGACAAGGCTCCATGGCCTTCTCATCCCAATGCTCCATGCCCTTGTCATCACAGAGCTCCACGACCCCTGTAATTACAAGGCTCCATGCCCCTTTTCATCAGAATTTTCCATGAGACATATCATCACAAGGCTCAATGGTCTTTTCATCACAATGCTCCATGCCTCTGTCAGCAAAATGCTATAGGACGTTGTCATTACAATGCTCTATGCACTTGTCATCACAATACTCCATTACCATTGTCATAACAATCCTCCATGAACCTTGGGATCACATTGTTTCATGCTCTTGTCCTCACAATGCTCCATGCTCCTTGAAATCAAAATGATCCATGACCTCTGTCTTCACAATGCTCCAAACACTTGTGATCACAATGTTCCATAACACTTGTCATCACAACGCTCCATGATGCCTTTCATCACAGTACTCCATGCCCTTTTCATCACAATGCTCCATGACATTTGTCATCACAATTCTCAATACACTTGTCATCACAATGCTCCTTGACTCTTGTCGTCAGAATGCTCCTTGAACCCTGGCACAAAAAGGCTCCATGCCTTTATCATCACAATGCCCCATGCCATTTTCATCACAATGCTCCATGCCATTGTCATCAAAATACTCCACAAGCTTGTCATCCAAATGCTCCATGACCCGTGTCATCACAATTCTCCATGCACTTGCCAGCACAATGCTCCCTGAACCTTGTCATCACAATGCTCCAAGCAATTGTCATCACAATGCTCCATTACCTTTGTCATCAGAATCATCCGTGACACTTGACATCACAATGCTCCATGCCATTGTCATCAAAATGGGCCATTACATATGTCATCACAATGCTCCCTGACACCAGTCTTCACAATACTGCATGACCTGGTCTTCACAATGCTCCATGCCCTTGTCATCACAATGCGCTATTCCAACTATCATTGCAATAATCCATGAAACTTATTAGACCAATGTTCCATGCCCTTGTCATCACAATGCTCCATGCCCTTGTTATCACAATGCTCCGTGACTCCAGTCATCACAATGCTTCATGACCTTTGTCATCACAATGATCCATACCCTCGTCATCAACAGTCTCTGTGACCTTTTTAACCTCAATGCTCCATGAAATTTTCATCACAATGCTCTTTGACCCTTGTCATCACACTACTCTATGCCTTTCTCAGCACAATGCTCCATGACCGTTGTCATCACAATGCTGCATGCGTAGTCAGCACAATGCTCCATGACACATGTCATCACAATGCACCATGTGCTTGTCATCACAGTGCTCCACAATGTTGTCATCACAATGCTCCATTTACCTTGTCATCACAATGCTCCATGCACTTCTCATCAATATGCTATCTCACCACTGATATCCAATGTTACATCACTATTCATTACAATACTCCCTCACCCCTGTCATCACAATGTTCAGTGACTCCTTTAATCACAAAGCTACATGCACTTATCATCACAATGTTCGATGAAGTATGACATCACAATGTTCCATAAGCCATGTCATCAAAATGCACCATTATCCTTTTCATCAAAATGCTCCATGACCCCTGACATCACAATGCTCCATAACCCATGTCATTACAGTGCTCCATGACGCTCGTCATCACAATTATCCATTGTCTTCTCATCACAATGCTCCATGGTCTTGCCATCACAATGCTCCATGATTTGGTCATCACAGTGCTCCATGTCCCTTGTCATCACAATTCTCCGTGCACATGTCATCGCAATGCCCCATGACCCCTGTCATAGCAAGCTCCATTCCTGTGTCACCACAATGCTTCACTACCTTTTCATCAAAATTCTCAATGGCCGTTGTCATCACAATGTTCCATGAACCTTGTCATCACAATGCTCCATTACCTTTGTCATCACAATCTCCAAATCACTTGACATCACAATGCTCCATACCATTGTCATCACAATGGAACATGAAATATGTCATCACAATGCTCCCTGACACCTGTCTTCACAGTATTCCATGTCCTTGTCATCACAATGTGCCATGCCCACAGTCAACACAATTATCCATGAAACATGTCAGACCAATGCTCCATGCCCCTGTCATGACAAGGCTGCATGCCCTTGTCATCACAATGCTCCATGACACCAGTTCTCCCAATGCTCCATGACTCAAGTCATCACAAGGCTTCATGACCTGTGTCATCACTATGATCCATGCCCTCATCATCACAAGGCTCTGTGAACTTTGTCACCACAATGTTCCATGAACATTTCATCACAATGCACCATGACACTTGTTATCACAATGCCCCATCCCTTTGTGAACTCAATGCTCCATGACCCTTGTCATCACAATGTTCCATGCGCTTGACAGCGCAGTGCTCCATGACCCATGTCATCACAATGCTCCATAAACCTTGACATCACAATGCTCCTTGTACGTCTTATCAAAACGCTCTCTCACCACGGATATCAAAATGGTCCCTCAATAGTCATCACAATACACCCACTCCCCTGTCATCACAATGTTCCATAACCCCTGTCATGAAAATGTTCCATGACCCCTGACCTCACAATGTGCCATAACCCCTGTCATCAAAATGTTCCATGACCCTTTTCATCAAATTGCTCCATGACCCTGTCATCAAAATTCTCCCTGCCCTTCTCATCATAATGCACAACACACTTGTCATCAAAATGCTCCATGACTTTCTCATCATAAAGATCCATGACCCTTAGCATCACAATGATCCATGTCATTGTCATCACAATGCTCCATGATCACTCTCATCACATTGCTTCATGCCCTTGTCGACACAAAGCTCCATGATGCATGTCATCAGAATGTTCCATGGCCTTCTCATCACAGTGCTCCATGCCCTTGCCATCACAATGCTCCATTACACATGTCATCACAATGCTCCAAGACCCCTGTAATCACAATGTTCCATGCCACTTTTCATCTCAATGCTCCATACACCCTGTCATCACAATGCACCATGCCCACCATCATAATGCTTCATGCTATTGTCATCACAATGAAATCATAATGCTCCATGACCACTCTCATCACAATGCTCCAAATCCTTGTGATCAAAATGTTCCATAACACTATCATCACAACGCCCCATGACACTCCTCATCACAATTATCCATGGTATTCTCATCACAATGCTCCATGACATTTGTCACCACAATGCTCAATACCCTTGTCATCACAATGCTCCCTGACACTTGTCGTCAGTTTGCTCCATGAACTCTGTGATGACAAGGCTCCATGGCCTTCTCATCCCAATGCTCCATGCCCTTGTCATCACAGTGCTCCACCACCCCTTTAATCACAAGATTCCATGCCCCTTTTCATCAGAATGTCCCGTGAGACATATCATCACAAGGCTCCATGGTCTTCTCATGACAATGCTCCAGTACCTTGTCATCACAATGCTCCATGACCCCTGTCATCACAATACTCCATGAATATTTTCAGCCCAATGCTCCATGAATTTCTCATCGCAATGCTCCATGACCAATACCATCACAATGCTCCATGACCACTGTCATCACAACACTCCATGACACCTGACAACACAATGATCGGGACTCTTGTCATCACAGTGCCCCATTACCAAGTCATCACAATGCTCCATGACAACTGTCATCACAATAATCCATGAATATATTCAGCCCAAACGCCATGACCCTTGTCATCAAAATGATCCATTCCCTAGTCATCCCAATGCTCCATGACCTCTGTATTCACAATGCTCTGTGACACTTGTCATCACAGTGCTCCATGACACCTGTCATCACAATGCTCCATGCCTTTCTCAGCACAATGCTCCATGACCGTTGTCATCACAATGCTCCATGTGCTTGTCAGCACTATGCTCCATGACACGTCATCACAATGCACCATGCGCTTGTCATCACAGTGCTCCACAATCTTGTCATCACAAGGCTCCATTAACATTGTCATCACAATGCTCCATGCA
This sequence comes from Mesoplodon bidens, assembly GCF_964165515.1. NCBI lineage: Eukaryota > Metazoa > Chordata > Mammalia > Artiodactyla > Ziphiidae > Mesoplodon > Mesoplodon bidens. The sequence continues at coordinate 825,090 of NW_027672207.1, forward strand.
CATCTCATCAATATGCTCTCTCACCACTGATATCACAATGTTACATCACTATTCATTACAATACTCCCTCACCCCTGTCATCACAATGTTCCATGACTCCCGTCATCACCATACTACATGCACTTATCATCACAACGTTCGATGACCTATGACATCACAATGTTCCATAACACCTCTCATCAAAATGCTCCATGACCCTTTTCATCAAAATGCTCCATGTCCCCTGACATCACAATGCTCCATAGCCCTTGTCATTACAGTGCTCCATGATGCTCGTCTTCACAATTATCCATGGTCTTCTCATAACAATTGTCCACGTCCTTGTCATCACAATGCTCCATGACAGTTCTCATCACAATTTTACATGCTTTTGTCATCACAATTCTCCATGCACATGTCATCGCAATGTGCCGTAACCCCTGTCATAGCAAGCTCCATGCCTTTGTCATCACAACGCTTCACGACCTTTTCATCAAAATTCTCAATAGCCGATGTCATCACAAAGCTCCATGACCTCTGTCATCACAATGCTCCAAATCCTTGTGATCACAATATTCCATAACACTTTTCATCACAATGCCCCATGACGCTCGTCTTCACAGTTATCCATGGTCTTCTCATCACAATGCTCCATGACTTTTGTCACCACAATGCTCAATACCCTTGTCATCACAATGCTCCCGGACACTTGTCGGCAGTATGTTCCTTGAACCCTGTGATGACAAGGCTCCATGGACTTTTCATCCCAATGCTCCATGCCATTGTCATCACAGTGCTCCAAGACCGCTGTAATCACAAGCCTCCATGCCCCTTTTCTTCAGAATGTTCCATGAGACATATCATCACAAGGCTCCATGATCTTCTCATCACAATGTTCCATGACACCTGTCATCACAACACTCCTTTAATATTTTCAGCCCAGTGATGCATGACCTTCTCATCACAATGCTCCATAACCCCTGTCATTACAATGTTCCATGACCCCTGTCATCACAACGCTCCATGTCCCTTGTCATCACAATACTCCATAAACATTTTCATCCCAATGCTCCATGACCCTTGTTATCACAATGATCCATGCCCTTGTCAGCCCAATGCTCCATGAACCCTGTACTCACAATGCTCCATGACGCTTGTCATCACAGAACTCCATGACACCTGTCATCAAAATGCTCGATGCCTTTGTCAGCAAAATGCTACATGACCTTGTCGTTACAATGCTCTATGCACTGGTCATCACAATACTCCAATACCATTGTCATCACAATCCTCCATGAACCTTGGGATCACCTTGTTTCATGCCCTTGTCATCAAAATGCTCCATACTCTTTGAAATCAAAATGATCCATGACCTCTGTCATCACAATGCTCCAAACACTTGTGATCACAGTGTTCCATAACACTTGTCATCACAACGCTCCTTGATGCCTGTCTTCACAATACTCCATGCCCTTTACATCACAATGCTCCATGACCTTTGTCATCACAATTCTCAATACACTTGTCATCATAATGATTCCTGACACTTGTCGTCAGAATGTTCCTTGAACCCTGTCACGAAAAGGCTCCATGCCTTTTTCATCACAATGCCCCATGCCATTTTCATCACAATGCTCCATGCCATTATCATCAAATACTCCACAAGCTTGTCATCAGAATGCTCCATGACCTTTGTCATCACAATTCTCTATGCACTTGTCAGCACAATGCTCCCTGACCCATGTCATCACAATGCTCCAGCCATTGTCATCACAATGCTCCATTACCTTTGTCATCAGAATCCTCCATGACACTTGGCATCACAGTGCTCCATGCCATTGTCATCACAATGGGACATTACATATGTCATCACATGTTCCCTGACACCAGTCTTCACAATACTGCATGACCTGGTCTTCACAATGTTCCATGCCTTTTTTATCACAATGCTCCATGGCCCATGTCATCACAATGCTCCGTGAGTTTAGTCATCACAATGCTTCATGACCTTTGTCATCACAATGGTCCATGCCCTCATCATCAACAGTCTCTGTGACCTTTTTAACCTCAATGCTCCATGAAATTTTCATCAAAATGCTCTTTGACCCTTGAAATCACAATACTCTATGTCTTTTTCAGCACAGTGCTCCATGACACATGTCATCACAATGCACCATGCGCTTGTCATCACAGTGCTCCACAATCTGGTCATCACAATGCTCCATTAACCTTGTCATCACAATGCTCCATGCACTTCTCATCAATATGCTCTCTCAACACTGATATCACAATGTTACATCACTATTCATCACAATACTCCCTCACCCCTGTCATCACAATGTTCCATAACTCCTGTCACCACAATGCTACATGCACTTATCATCACAATGTTCGATTAACTATGACATCACAATGTTCCATAAGCCCTGTCATCAAAATGCTCCATGACCCTTTTCATCAAAATGCTCCATGTCCCCTGACATCACAATGCTCCTTACCCCTTGTCATTACAGTGCTCCATGACGCTCTTCATCACAATTAATCATGGCCTTCTCATCACAATGCTCCACGGTCTTGCCATCACAATGCTCCATGCCCTGGTCATCACAATTCTCCAAGTTCTTGGCATCACTATGTTCCATGACACTTCTCATCACAGTGTTACATGCTTTGTCAGCATACTACTCCACAAACTTGTCATCAGAATGCTCCATGACCCTTGTCATCACAATTATCCATGCCCCTGTCATCACAAAGCGCCATGCCCTTGTCATCACAATGTTCGATGACCCCTGTCATCACAATACTCCATGAATATTTTCAGCCCAATGCTCCATGACTTTCTCATCGCAATGCTCCATGACCAATATCATCACAATGCTCCATGACCACTGTCATCACAACACTCCATGACACCTGACAACACAATGATCCGGGACTCTTTTCATCACAGTGTCCCATTACCTAGTCATCACAATGCTCCATGACCCCTGTCATCACAATAGTCCATGAATATATTCAGCCCAAACTCCATGACCCTTGTCATCAAAATGATCCGTGCCCTTGTCATCCCAATGCTCCATGACCCCTGTATTCACAATGCTCTGTGACACTTGTCATCACAGTGCTCCATGACACCTGTCATAACAATGCTCCATGCCTTTGTCAGCAAAATGCTAAATGACATTGTCATTACAATGCTCTATATGCTTGGCATCACAATACTCCATTACCATTTTCATTAGAATCCTCCATGAAACATGGGATCACATTGCTTCATGCCCTTGTCATCACAATGCTCCATGCTACTTGAAATCAAAATGATCAATGACCTCTGTCATCGCAATGCTCCAAACCCTTGTAATTACAATGTTCCATATCACTTGTTATCAGAACGCTCCATGATGCCTGTCATCACAATACTCAATGCCCTTTTCATCACAATGTTCCATGACCTTTGTCATGACAATTCTCAATACACTTGTCATCACAATGCTCCCTGACTCTTGTCGTAAGAATGATCCTTCAACCCTGTCAAGAAAAGGCTCCATGCTGTTTTCATCACAATGCCCCATGCCATTTTCCTCACAATAATCCATGCCATTGTCATCAAAATACTCCACAAGCTTGTCATCCAAATGCTCCATGACCAGTGTCATCACAATTCTCCATGCACTTGCCAGCACAATGCTCCCTGACCCTTGTCTTCACAGTGCTCCAAGCCATTGTAATCACAATGCTCCATTACCTTTGTCATCAGAATCCTCCATGACACTTGGCATCACAATGCTCCATGACATTGTCATCACAATGGGCCATTACATATGTCATCACAATGCTCCCTGACACCTGTTTTTACAATACTGCATGACCTTGTCATCTCAATGTGCCATGCCCACTGTCAACACAATTATCCATGAAACTTGTCAGACCAATGTTCCATGCCCCTGTCATCACAATGCTCCATGCCCTTGTCATCACAATGCTCCATGATCCCAGTTCTCCCAATGCTCCGTGACTCCAGTCATCACAAGGCTTCATGACCAGTGTTATCACAATGATCCATACCCTCATCATCACAAGGCTCTGTGAAATTTGTAACCACAATGCTCCATGAACTTTTCATCACAATGCTCCGTGACACTTGTTACCACAATGCTCCATCCCTTTGTCAACTCAATGCTCCATGACCCTTGTCATCACAATGTTCCATGACATTTGTCATCACAATTCTCAATACACTTGTCATCACAATGCTCCCTGACTCTTGTCGTCAGAATGCTCCTTGAACCCTGTCACGAAAAGGCTCCATGCCGTTTTCATCACAATGCCCCATGCCATTTTCATCACAATACTTCATGCCTTTGTCATCAAAATACTCCACAAGCTTGTCATCAGAATGCTCCATGACCCGTGTCTTCACATTTCTCCATGCAATTGCCAGCACAGTGCTCCCTGACACTTGTCATCACAATGTTCCATGTCATTGTTATCACAATGGGCCATTATATATGTCATCACAATGCTCCCTGACACCAGTCTTCACAATACTGCATGACCTGGTCTTCACAATGCTCCATGCCCTTGTCATCACCATGCGCCATTCCAACTGTCACTGCAATAATCCCTGAAACTTATTAGACCAATGATCCATGCCCTTGTCATCACAGTGCTCCATGCCCTTGTTATCACAATGCTCCGTGACTCCAGTCATCACAATGCTTCATGACCTTTGTCATCCCAATGGTCCATGACCTCGTCAGCAACAGTCTCTGTGACTTTTTAACCTCAGTGCTCCATGAAATTTTCATCACAATGGTCTTTGACCCTTGTCATCACAATACTCTCTGCCTTTCTCATCACAATGCTCCATGACCGTTGTCATCACAATGCTCCATGCGCTTGTCAGCACAATGTTCCACAATCTTGTCATCAAAATGCTCCATTAACATTGTCATCACAATGCTCCATGCACTTCTCATCAATATGCTCTCTCACCACTGATATCACAATGTTACATCACTATTCATTACAATACTCCCTCACCCCTGTCATCAGAGTGTTCCATGCCTCCTGTCATCACCATGCTACATGCACTTATCATCACAATGTTCGATGACCTATGATATCACAATGTTCCAAAACCACTGTCATCAAAATGCTCCATGAAACTTTTCATCAAAATGCTCCATGTCCCCTGACATCACAATGCTCCATACCCCTTGTCATTACAGTGCTCCATGACACTCGTCATCACAGTTATCCATGGTCTTCTCATCACAATGCTCCACGGTCTTGCCATCACAATAAACCATGCCCTGTTCATCACACTGCTCCATGTCCATTGTCATCACAATTCTCCACGTCCTTGTCATCACAATGCTCCATGACAGTTCTCATCACAATGTTGCATGCATTTGTCATCACAATTTTCCATGCACATGTCATCGCAATGCCCCATGACCCCTGTCATAGCAAGCTCCATGCCTTTGTCATCACAATGCTTCACGACCTTTTCATCAAAATTCTCAATGGCCGTTGTCATCACAGTGCTCCATGACACTTGTAATCACAATGCTCCAAGCCCTTTTCGTCACAATGCTCCATTACCTTTGTCATCACAATCCTCCAAAACACTTCACATCACAATGCTCCATGCCATTGTAATCACAATGGAATATGAAATATGTCATCACAATGCTCCCTGACACCGGTCTTCACAATACTGCATGACCTTGTCATCACAATGTGCCATGCCCACTGTCAACACAATTATCCCTGAAACTTGTCAGGCCAATTCTCCATGCCCCTGTCATCACAATGCTCCATGCCCTTGTCATCACTATGCTCCATGACCGCAGTTCTCACAGTGCTCCGTGACTCCATTCATCACAGGGCTTCATGACCATTGTCATCACAATGATCCTTGCCCTCATCATCACAAGGCTCTGTGAACATTGTCACCACAATGCTCCATGAACTTTTCATCACAATGCTCCGTGACACTTGTTACCACAATGCACCATCCCTTTGTCAACTCAATGCTCCATGACCCTTGCCATCACAATGTTCCATGACCTTTGTCATCACAATTCTCAATACACTTGTCATCACAATGCTCCCTGTCTCTTGTGGTCAGAATGCTCCTTGAACCCTGTCACGAAAAGGCTCCATGCCGTTTTCATCACAATGCCCCATGCCATTTTCATCACAATAATCCATGCCTTTGTCATCAAAATACTCCACAAGCTTGTCATCCAAATGCTCCATGACCCGTGTCTTCACAATTCTCCATGCACTTGCCAGCACAATGCTCGCTGACACTTGTCATCACAATGCTCCAAGCCCTTGTCATCACAATGCTCCAAGCCACTGTCATCACAATGCTCCATTACCTTTGTCATCAGCATCCTCCATAACACTTGGCATCACAGTGCTCCATGCCATTGTCATCACAATGGGCCATTACATATGTCATCACAATGCTCCCTGACACCAGTCTTCACAATACTGCATGAACTCGTCTTCACAATGTTCCATGCCCTTGTTATCACAATACTCCATGACCCATGTCCTCACAATGCTCCGTGAGTCCAGTCATCACAGTGCTTCATGACCTTTGTCATAACAATGGTCCATGACCTCGTCAGCAACAGTCTCTCTGACCTTTTTAACCTCAATGCTCCATGAAATTTTCATCACAATGCTCTTTGACCCTTGGCATCACAATACTTTATGCCTTTCTCAGCACAATGCTCCATGTTCGTTGTCATCACAGTGCTCCATGCGCTTGTGAGCACAATGCTCCATGACCCCTGTCTTAGCAAGCTCCGTTCCTCTGTCATCACAATGCTTTACGACCATTTCATCAAAATTCTCAATGGCCGTTGTCATCAAAATGCTCCATTACCCTTGTCATCACCATGTTCCATGCACTTGTCAGCGCAGTGCTCCACGACCCATGTCATCACAATGCTCCATAAACATTGTCTTCACAATGCTCCTTGCAAGTCTTATCAAATGCTCTCTCACCACTGATATCATAATGTTCCCTCACTAGTCATCACAATACACCCACTCCAATGTCATCACAATGGTCCATAACCCCTGTCATGAAAATGTTCCATGACCCTTGACATCACAATGTTCCATAAACACTGTCATCAAAATGTTCAATGACACTTTTCATCAAAATGCTCCATTACACCTGTCATCACAATGATCCAAGACCCCTGTAATCACAATGCTCCATGCCCCTATTCATCTCAATGCTCAATGAACCCTGTCATCACAGTGCACCATGCCCTCCATCATAATGCTTTATGCAATTGTCATCACAATGAAATCATAATGCTCCATGACCTCTCTCATCACAATGCTCCAACACCTTGTGATCACAATGTTCCATAACACTTGTCATCACAACGCTCCATGATGCCTGTTATCACAATACTCCATGCCCTTTTCATCACAATGCTCCATGACTTATGTAATCACAATTCTCAATACACTTATCATCACAATGCTCCCTGACACTTGCGGTCAGAATGCACCTTGAACCCTGTCACGAAATGGATCCATGCCTTTTTCATCACAATGCCCCATGCCGTTTTCATCACAATGATCCATGCCATTTTCATCAAAATACTCCACAAGCTTGTCATCAGAATGCTCCATGATATTTGTCATCACAATTCTCCATGCACTTGTCAGCACATTGCTCCCTGACCCTTGTCATCACAATGCTCCAAGCCATTGTCATCAAAATGCTCCATTAACTTTGTCATCAGAATCCTCCATGACACTTGGCATCACAATGCTCCATGCCATTGTCATCACAACGGGCCATTACATATGTCATCACAATGCTCCCTGACACCAGTCTTCACAATACTGCATGACCTTCTCTTCACAATGCTCCATGCCCTTGTCATCACAATGCACCATTCCAACAGTCACTGCAATAAACCATGAAACTTATTAGACCAATGCTCTGTGCGCTTGTCATCACAATGCTCCATGCACATGTTATCACAATGCTCTATGACCCATGGCATCACAGTGCTCCGTGACTCCAGTCATCTCAATGATTCATGACCTTTGTCATCACAATTGTCCATGCCCTCGTCATCAACAGTCTCTGTGACATTTTTAACCTCAATGCTCCATGAAATTTTCATCACAATGCTCTTTGACACTTGTCATCACAATACTCTATGCCTTTCTCAGCACAATGCTCCATGACTGTTGTCATCACAATGCTCCATGCCCTTGTCAGCACAATGCTCCATGATACGTCATCACAATGCACCATGACAGTTCTCATCACAATGTTACATGCTTTTGTCATCACAATTCTCCATGCACATGTCATCGCAATGCCCCATGACCCCTGTCATAACAAGCTCCATGCCTTTGTCATCACAATGCTTCACGACATGTTCATCAAAATTCTCAATGGCTGTTGTCATCACAATGCTCCATGAAACTTGTCATCACAATGCTCCAAGCCCTTTTCATCACAATTCTCCATGCCATTGTCATCACAATGGAACATGAAATATGTCATCACAATGCTCCCTGACACCTGTCTTCACAATACTGCATAAACTTGTCATCACAATGTGCCATGCCAAATGTCAACACAATTATCCATGAGACTTGCAGACCAATGCTCCTTGCCCCTGTCATCACAATGCTCCATACTCTTGTCATCACAATGCTCTATGACACCAGTTCTCACAATGCTCCGTGACTCCAGTCATCACAAGGCTAGATGACCTGTGTTATCACAATGATCCATGCCCTCTTCATCACAAGGCTCTGTGAACTTTGTCACCACAATGCTCCATGAACTTTTCATCACAATGCTCCATGACACTTGTTACCACAATGCTCCATCATTTTGTAAACTCAATGCTCCATGACCCTTGTCATCACAATGTTCCATGCGCTTGTCAGTGCACTGCTCCATGACCCATGTCATCACAATGCTCCATAAACTTTGTCATCACAATGCTCCTTGCACGTCTTATCAAAATGCTCTCTCACCACTGATATCAAAATGTTCCCTCACTAGTCATCAAAATACACCCACTCCCCTGTCATCACAATGGTCCATAACCCCTGTCAGGAAAATGTTCCATGACCCCTGATATCACAATGTTCCATAACCTCTGTCATCAAAATGTTCCATCACCATTTTCATCAAATTGCACCATGACCCTGTCATCAAAATGCTCCCTGCCCTTCTCATCACAATGCACAACGCCCTTCTCAACAAAATGCTCCATGACTTTGTCATCAAAAAGAAACTTGACCCTTGGCATCACAATGCTCCAGTACCTTGTCATCACAATGCTCCATGACACCGGTCATCACAATACTCCATGAATATTTTCAGCCCAGTGCTCCATGACCTTCTCATCACAATGCTCCATGACCCCTGTCATTACAATGCTTTATGACCCCTGTCATCTCAACGCTCCATGTCCCTTGTCATCACAATACTCCATGAACATTTCCATCCCAATGCTCCATGACACTTGTCATCACAATGATACATGCCCTACTCTTCCCAATGCTCCATGACCCCTTTATTCAAAATGCTCCGTGACGCTTGTCATCACAGTGCTCCATGACACCTGTTATCACAATGCTCCATGCTTTTGTCTGCAAAATGCTACATGACCTTGTCATTACAATGCTCTGTGCACTTGTCATCACAGTACTCCATTACCATTGTCATCACAATCCTCCATGAACCTTGGAATCACATTGATTCATCCCCTTGTCATCACAATGCTCCATGCTCCTTGTAATCAAAATTATCCATGACCTCTGTCATCACAATGCTCCAAACCCTTGTGATCACAATGTTCCATAACACTTGTCATCACAACGCTCCATGATGCCTGTCATCACAATACTCCATGTCCTTTTCATCACAATGCTCCATGACTTTTGTCATCACAATTCTCAATACACTTGTCATCGCAATGCTCCCTGACACTTGTCGTCAGGATGCTCCTTGAACCCTGTCATGAAAAGGCTCCATGCCTTTTTCATCACAATGTCCAATGCCGTTTTCATCACAATGCTCCATGCCATTGTCATCAAAATACTCCACAAGCTTGTCATCAGAATGCTCCATGACCTTTGTCATCACAATTCTCCATGCACTTGTCAGCACAATGCTCCCTGACCGTTGTCATCACAATGCTCCAAGCCATTGTCATCACAATGCTCCATTACCTTTGTCATCAGAATCCTCCATGACACTTGGCATCACAATGCTCCATGCCATTGTCATCACAATGGGCCATTACATATGTCACCATAATGCTCCCTGTCACCTGTCTTCACAATACTGCATGACCTGGTCATCACAATGCTCCATGCCCTTGTCATCACAATGCACCATTCCAACTGTCATTGCAATAATCTATGAAACTTATTAGACCAATTCTCCGTGCACTTGTCATCACAATGCTCCATGCCCTTGTTATCACAATGCTCCCTGACCCATGTCATCACAATGCTCCGTGACTCCTGTCATCTCACTGAATCATGACCTTTGTCATCACAGTGGTCCATGCCCTCGTCATCAACAGTCTCTGTGACCTTTTTAAACTCAATGCTCAATGAAATTTTCATCACAATGCTATTTGACCCTTGTCATCACAATACTGTATGCCTTTCTCAGCAAAATGCTCCATGACCGTTGTCATCACCATGTTCCATGCGCTTGTCAGCACAATGCTCCATGACACATGTCATCACAATGCAGCATGCACTTGTCATCACAGTGCTCCACAATCTTATCACAATGCTCCATTAACCTTGTCATCACAATGCTCCACACACTTCTCATCAATATGCTCTCTCACCAATGATATCACAATGTTACATGACTATTCATCACAATACTCCCTCACCCCTGTCATCACAATGTTCCATGACTCCTCCATCACAATGCTACATGCACTTATCATCACAAATTTCGATGACCTATGACATCACAATGTTCCATAAGCCCTGTCATCAAAATGCTCCATGACCCTTTTCATCAAAATGCTCCATGTCCCCTGACATCACAATGCTCCATAGCCCTTGTCATTACAGTGCTCCATGTCGCTCTTCATCACATTTATCCATGGTCTTCTCATCTCAATGCTCTACGGTCTTGCCATCACAATGCTCCATGCCCTGGTCATCACAGTTCTCCAAGTTCTTGACATCACTATGTTCCATGACACTTCTTATCACAGTGTTACATGCTATGTCAGCACAATTCTACACAAGCTTGTCATCAGAATGCTCCATGACTCCTGTCATCACAATACTCCATGAACTTTTTCAGCCTAATGCTCCATGAATTTCTCATCGCAATGCTCCATGAGCAATATCATCACAATGCTCCATGACCACTGTCATCACAACACTCCATGACACCTGACAACACAATGATCCGGGACTCTTGTCATCACAATGCCCCATTATCTAGTCATCACAATGCTCCATGAACCCTATCATCACAATACTCCATGAATATATTCAGCCCAAACTCCATGACCCTTGTCATCAAAATGATCAATGCCCTGGTCATCCCAATGCTCCATGACCTCTGTATTCACAATGCTCTGTGACGCATGTCATCACAGTGCTCCATGACACCTGTCGTCACAATGCTCCATGTCTTTCTCAGCAAAATGCTACATGACCTTGTCATTACAATGCTCTATGCGCTTGTCAACAGAATACTCCATTACCATTGTCATCACAATCCTCCATGAACCTTGGCATCACATTGCTTCATGCCCTTGTCATCACAATGTTCCATGCTCCTTGAAATCAGAATGATCCATGACCTCTGTCATCACAATGCTCCAAACCCTTGTGATCACCATGTTCCATAACACTTGTCATCACAACGCCCCATGACACTCGTCATCACAATTATCCATGGTCTTCTCATCACAATGCTCCATGAAATTTGTCATTACAATGCTCAATACCCCTGTCATCACAATGCTCCCTGACACTTGTCGTCAGTATCATCCATGAAACCTGTCATGACAAGGCTCCATGCCATTTTCATCACAATGGTCCATGCCCTTTTCCTCACAGTGCTCCAAGCCCCCTGTAATCACAATGCTCCATGCCCTTGTCATCACAGAACTCTGTGATGCATGTCATCAGAACGCTCCCTGGCCTTCTCATCCCATGTTCCATGCCCTTGTCATCACAATGCTCCACAATCCCTGTAATCACAATGCTCCATGCCCCTTTTCATCAGAATGCTCCATGAGACTTGTCATCACAAGGCTCCATGGTCTTCTCTTCACAATGCTCCAGTACCTTGTCTTCACAATGCTAAATGACACCTGTCATCACAATACTCCATGAACATTTTCAGCCCAATGCTCCATGACCTTCTCATCACAATGCTCCATGACCAGTGTCATCACAACGCTGCATGAACCCTGACAACACAATGATCCGGGACTCTTGTCATCAAAATGCTACATGCGCTTGTCATCCCACTGCTCCATGACAGCTTAATCACAATGCTCCGTGACGCTTGTCATCACAGTGTTCCATGAGCATTGTTATCACAATGCTCCATGCCTTTGTCAGCAAAATGCTACATAATCTTGTCATCACAATGCTCCATGAGCTGGTCATCACAATCCTCCATGACCCTTGGGATCACATTGCTTCATGTCCTTGTCATATCTCTCTTGCCTTTCTGGTTTTTACAGATTTTTGGATGTCCCATTTGACCGCTGGGTAGTGACAATACTTTGTAGTGTGGATTTGCATTGCACGCTTGCTTGATTGGCCAAAAACGGCGTATGCATTTTCTCCTGAATATATTCAGGAGAAAAGTCATACGCCGTTTTTGGCCAAGTGCATCACTGTCGAAGTTGTGATGCTTTTCCTGTGCTTTAAAAGCGATTCCAATTTACCTCATGCAATATGTTTTGTGCAATTCTGCCTCATTTTAAAGTCCGCTTCGTTTCCTTCTCCCAACAGATTTTTGGAAGAGAGTAGTCCTTTACAACTCTGCAGTTTTGTGAATTGCTGTGCCCCTGAGCTCCAATTTTCAAATCCCATTTTTGGGAGCTGACCGCAAATCCACAATTTTGCTTCAGGACCTATACTGGTTCCAGGGGTGGCTATACTGTTCCCTACGGGTGGCTGAGGCTTTGGTTAATTCTTCTTCCTGACGGGAATTTAGAGTGACATGTGCGCGTCCAAATGCCTACATCTACTCTCTGATTGGTTCTCCCTCTTCCCTTTCATCCTCTGCACAATTAGCAAACTGTGTGAACCAGGATGTTATAGGGGTTAACTCTCCTAAGTTGGGAGTTTGATAGTAAGGCAGTTGGAATGCCAACCTGGAGTACAAGGAGAGGAAAAATTAGGAGAATTTTAGAAACCTTTCGCCATCACAGTGTGTCCATTCTCTAGGTTCCCCATACGTGTTATAACTGTATTGATATTCCCTTCTACCTGGAGATTTGGGACACATGGAATGGTGTCATGCATTACTACTTTAAAGGATATGCATTTTCTCTCCCAATCTCACCAGTCCTCTCAGTTCCAAGTGTCCAGCCTTATGTCTCATCCAGTTGTCTTTGCAGATACGGTCATTCCAGGTTTCATCAGAACCCCTGAAGGAATTGTGTAAGAATTTCGCTGTTTTTTTGTTTGGTTTCTGAAATTCATTTTTATAATGGGGTTGAACTGATTTTCACTGACATGTTTATGCCGGTCTAGACACACTTGATTCCCTTACGCAGACATATCAATACATAGGTTTTAAGATTCTTACTAGTCAGATATATTCCTCTGCGGGGAATAGGGGTTTTGAGTCCCGTTCACTGAGGAAGGTGTAGGTCTTGTCTCTTCTGTATTTGGTTTATGGAATGTTACCTGTGCTAATATCAAACTCTGGTTTTATGCATCACCCCACCTCTCCTTTCCCTTTAAGCTGGCATAAGAGTGTTTTCTAAATGTGAGACTCTGTTCTCTTTCTTAATTCAGTTCATGTGTTGTGATGTTGACATTCCCTCTGCAAGTGATATCTTATGATAAGATTCTTTTTTCTGTGTGACTAATTTCGTTTAGAATCATCATACCTAAATCCACTCATTATGCTGCTCTTGGCCTTATGACATTGATTTCACGTTTGAGTGATATTCCGTTGTACAGAATTACCACAAGTTCTTTATGCATTTCTCTTTTTCCTGGGATAATTTAGGTGTACCGAAGTTGAGGTTCTTGTATGCAGAGCAGCCCTAAGCTTTGGGGTGCCTGTGTCTTGTCGATATTTAGTCTTCCCAAGTTATATGCCCATAAGTTGAAGTCCCCTTTGCTCGGGGGCTTTGTATTTTAGATGTTTTAGGAAACAGCATGCACTTCTTCAGAGTGGCTCTGGGATATTTATACCCCACTCATCAGCGTGACTAGGCTCCCTGTTCTCCATGGCCTCTCCTGCATTTCTGGTTTGTACACATTTTTTGGAAGGCCTTTCTAAGCAGTGTATATTGAGACTGCTTTGTTGTGCGGATTTGCATTTCCCGCTTGCTTGGTTGGCCAAAAACTCTGTATGTGTTTTATATTCCTGAAGATTTCACGAAAAAAACACATACACCCTTTTGCCCAACTGCATCATTTTAGAAATTCTGCTGCTTTTCATATGCTTTAAATGTGAGTACAATCTACCTTTTGAAATCTGTTTCCTGCAATTCTGCCTCTCATTCAGATCCTCTTCGTTGCCTTACCTGAATATATTTTTGGACGTGGGTTATCATTTATATCTTTGCAGGTCTTTGAATTGTCTGCTCCTGAGCTCTATTTTGCAACTCGCTTTTTTTGTGAGCTGGCCACCAAACCATTGAATTGCTTCAGGCCCTATTCTGGTTCTGAGGAGGCAGGCTGAGCCTTTGGTTAATTCTTGTTCCTAATGGGAAATTAGAGTCGCATGTTCCTGTCCGAACACCTAAGACTTGTCTCTAAATTTTTCTCATCCTTCCGCTTCTTCCTCTGGACAAATTCCAAACTGTGTGCAAGAGGATGTTGACGGTGCTGATATCCCCAAGTGAGGAGATTGTTAGGAAAGATGCTGGAGGGTTGAACCCGAGCACCAGGCGATGAGGAGATGAGGTGCCTTTTCCAAACTCTTTCCGATCAAACGGTGTAACATCCTCTAGGTTTGGCAGGCATGTTTTAGCTGTAGGAATGGTCCCGTGCTTGTAAGGAGAACACCAGGGATTTTTCAAAATCAGTGCCTCCCTGAACCCCAAACTGGGGAATTTTTTAAGCTACGGTTACACGTATGTCCAATAAGGGCCTTGGGAAATATGCAGAGCCCAAACATTAGATGATTGAAATCTTCAAGGTCAGAAGCGCTCACCATCAGCCTTGCTTAGGTTACATTTTATCTGTCATTGATAGATGATGTCAATAAAAATATCGATTCTTTTTCAGATTATTTCCCCTTTTATGTTATTGCAAAATATTCAGTGTAGTTCCCTGTGCTATACAGTAGTTCCTTGTTGATGATCTATTTTATACATAGCAGTGTGTATGTGTTAATCACAAACTGTTAATTTATCCCTTCTCCTACCTTTCCCCTTTGGTAATAATAAATTATAAGATTTTATACTTCTCAGAAATGGGGGAACTGAAAGAGAGGTATCATTTTCAATGGAAAAGCATTCAAAACAAGATTGAAGCTTCAGCCAAGAGTATTCAATGTACATCCATGGAAATAAATCACTTCATTTCTCTAATGTTGACCTGACAAATAAGACAGACATCTTCACTGAACTTGCTTATAGTAAAGTGATGGAAATATCAAATGTAAGTCTTAGAAACATCTTATTTTACCCGAGCATTATACACTGCTCTATGTTAACTACAGTTTGGCTCACACATCTGTTCATTGAAGTTACAATGTTCTCAATTTTTGTTACTGATCCTCCAGAGTGGACCCCAACAGGAGTCCCCGTGCCCAGTGTCATTGGAGCCAACAGATCAAGACTGAGTTTGGTTCAGAAGCAAAGGAACATTATTTTGAAAAGAGAATGGAGAGGTGAGATTGTGCACTCCCCCACGGGCTGTGGGCTGGGCTGCTGTGTAGGGATCCCAGCAGCGACAGTGGGAGGGAGTGGATGGAGCTCTCGAGGGCTGGCTTGGCTGCAGCTCAGGCTCTATGCCACGGAGTCTGCATGGGACCCAGCTAGCTGAGGTGTCGACCCAGCCATTCTGTTCTAGGAAACCGGGTCTGAAGTGCCAGGTGTGGGACCTCTGCATGCGGAACCCTAGGAGCACGTGAAATTAGACAAAGCACAAAGGAAAAACAGGTTAGATTTTATTTTATTGCCCAGATTCTCTTTTTATCTCCCAGGAATTTTGAATGAACGTTTCCGGAGACAAACACCTCCTATGCTTTTTGTTCTGTTACACATTCTTGGGGTGTTGAGGGTCCAGACCCCTCTTTTGTAACTGCTTCATGCTATGGTGGGAGCCCTGATACCTGCGGGGAGGGGCAAAACGTCTCCCCACCAGCCTCCAGGAGAGGTTGATTGTCCCAAGGCCTCCTGCCTCACTTCTCGTCCGCCTGAGCACCAGCATTGGAAGTGTTATAGATTCTAATCACCTTTAAGGGTCCAGGAAAGAGATGTGCAGAGATGCTGAGGTGGCAGGCTTCACCCCACACCACATAAGTTCGGCGACCGTAGGAAGATGGTTTTTGTCAGCCTAGATGCTCTGACCAGTAGTCTGTGCTTTCTTTAATTAGGTACCTGAATTAATGTACAAACAGCACCATGGGTCAGGGCCTTGCCCGCGCAACTCCCAGACAGTCCAGGTCAGTGGTGATCCAGGACCATGACGTCCACTGAGTCAACGGCCTTTAGAAGTAGCCAGCAGTCCAGCCGGTCATATTGGCCACCATCACCGTGTTGTCTGTAGGGTTTTCTATGGTGAAAGCGTGATATATATTTCCCCCTCCAAGATTATTAGCTCCCCTGTGGGTGCAGTAAGTCCGGCAAGCAGTAGTCTGCTCTTTCGGGGCACAGTCTTGTTTTTTGAGAGGAACTCCAGGTCAAGTGATAGTCACACAAGTCATCTTGGGGGCCCGTTGCCCCCATTTGTCTCTCTGGAGGTTGGAGTTGGAGGACCTCCTCACTCGAGGTGAGTGTGTCCACAGAGCGACCCCTGCAACTTCAGGGCATGATGGGTGGTTAGGATCACCACATGGGGTCCTTTTCCCTTACGAGGGAGCTGGCCTTGTGGGCTGCTGATTTCCAGCTTTTTAGATACCCCAGTATCCTGGCCTGATGAGTTGGTGGCAAAGCCCTTGGTGACCATAGTTTATCATATCTGAAGGGCATTCTTGTGTTGCTCCATTTCAAGTGGTCCCAGTTTTTGCACTAAGGCTCCAAGGGCTATTAACCTTTGACCGGGTATGTAAAGGTCAAAGGTTTAGCTAAATTAGGGAGTTCCTGGGCAAGGGTCTGAATTGACTGCTCTTTCCATTCTTGAGAGGCTGCTTCTGGATTCTATTCAAAAGGATCATCATCTTTTCGTGTCAGTGTTTCATGTAGAGGCCCAGGTATTAGACTGTAGTTAGGTATCCAAATGCAGAAAACCTTGGCCTCCACAGGAACCCCTAAGCTGTCTTCTAGTTTTAGAAGAGGTAAGGCTGCAAATGGCTTCTTCCCTATCCTGGGATGCATTTCCCCGAATATCTGTGAGAATGAATCCCAGGCATGTCACCTTAGCCTGGGATATTTGAGCCTTTTTCTTGGACACCTTCTATCCTCTCTTGGCTAGGTAGTTCAGAGGCGTCTTTAGTAGGCCTGGCGATCAGAATGGCATCTTCATATTGAAGGAGGGTTCCCTTTTACAGAGGTAGAACTTTTAGGTCTTTAGAGGACATTTCCCCAATAATGGTGTGGGGATTTTTGAACCATTGGGGCAGGACGGCCCAACATTATTGCTTTGGTTGCATGTTGTGTCCTGCCACTCACAAGCCAAAAATTCTTGTGACTCTGAGATGAATGGAATACAGAAGAAGGCATCATTGAAGTCTAATACAGAATGCCATGGCCAGGTGGATGGTAGAATGACCAGCAGGGTGTAGGAAATAGGAGCTACTGGATATATATCCTCGGTGGCTTCACTGACTGTCCTGATATGCTTTACCAGGTCTCCAGCAGCCCATGGGGCTCTCGTGGTCAGGCCAATCCCAGGATATGGAGCTCAACTGGGCTTCACCCTCCACCCCACAGCCCACGGGGATCTCGTGGTCAAGTCCCTCCCAGGGTATGGAGCTCACCTATGCAGCTACCCAGCAGCCCATGGGGCTCTCATAGTCAGGCCCTTCCCAGGATACGGAACTCCCCTGGGCAGGTACCCCAGCAGGGCTGAACACACAGGAACTGTGCACATAGCCCACCTTGCAGAGAACCCCCAGCTCACCTGTCACTCACAGCTGACACAGAACACCTCAGAGCAGGACTTGAACTAACAAACAGCAGCTCTGATAGGTCTGTGACCCTGGCTATCACTCTGTGCAGCCTCTCTCTGCCTGGTCTTCCAGACACTTGCACTGCAGCCAGGGCACCAGGCCTCTGTCTCCACCCACGATCACTCCTCTCCCTGACTCCTGGGTTCTTCTCATTAGGATAGGGTCTTCTTGAAGTTGTTTTCCACTCATGGAACTGATAAAATGGTAAGAAAACAAGCCGCAGCTGCAGCCCCTTGTCTATCCTAACTCTCAAGAGCCCACACCTGTTCCTTAGGCATGGCCCGTTTAGCAAGGTTCATTTTCTGCAACTGTGAGCCCATGAGGGATGAGGATTGGCTGATTTGCGCAGCCTGACACTGCCTGCCAGCCCTCCCCAGGTGTGCCTGTGTTGAGGTCAATATAAACACCTCTCCAGTCAGCAAGAGACCCTGTAGCTGTGCCTGACGCCATATTCTCTGCCCCGTCAGCAGTGTCGGGGCTGGGATGGTGGGAGGCAGTGAGGGGCCGTGGCTTTGTGGGTGGCCCAGTGTGAGTGGGGCTCTGCTGGACTTTCTGCAGCAGTTGCCAGGCTGCCACCTGCTAAAGAAGAGGATGTGTCACCCATACCTGCCACTGGAATTTCTCCCCAGGCAGAGGTGTGGAATTAAAAAGCAGTGGGGGCCATGGCAGGATGGGTATCTCAGGCAGGTAAATGGAAAGCTTCCAGAAGAGCATCTGGGGCCAGGACCATCCTGGCTGGCCTGCAGGCACCAAGTCAGCCTGCATGCTGTCACTGGTGTGGCTCCACAGACCTTCTTCTAGGCTTGCAAGTGCTTGTACATATTCAGGTGTTTTACCTGGAAATGGTGGGAAGAGTTCAGCTGCAGCAGGACTGGGGCTCAGCTCACATTTACTCACAGACGCCTCGACACAGTCCCCCAGCTTTGCAATGAGGATGCTCCTTGTGGGGGGGAGTGCTGCTGACTGCATGGGAGACGATTTCCCACCTCTGACCAACTTAAGAATTTTTTACCACTGGAGCAAGTGCCCTGATAAGATTTTCCTCTGTATAAATGGTGGTTTCTGATTTTTTTTTTTTTTCTTTTTGGTTCAAGGTAGATTTTATTTATTCCTATTTGGTTTTAATTTGGTGATATAAACATGGAAATAATGCATTAATATAAAGACGTCTATGTGAAGGGAAAAACTTTTTTTCTGTTTTATTTTATTAAATGTTATTTATTTATTTTTAATTTTTTAAAATTTATGTATTTCTTTTATACAGCAGGTTCTTATTGGATATCTATTTTATACATATAATTGTGCACATGTTAATCCCCGTCTCCCAATTCATCCCACCACCACCCTCACATGGCGTTCCCCCCTTGGTGTCCATATGTTTGTTCTCTACATCTGTGTCTCTATCTCTGCCCTGCAAACTGGTTCATCTGAACCATTTTTCTAGTTTCCACATATATGCATTAATATACAATATTGGTTTTTCTCTTTCTGACTTACTTCACTCTGTATGACAGTCTCTCGATCCTTCAAGGTCTCTACAAATGACCCAATTTCATTCCTTTGTATGGCTGAGTAATATTCCATTGTATATATGTACCACATCTTTATCCATTCGTCTGTCTGTGGGCACTTAGGTTGCTTTCATTACCTGGCTATTGTAAATAGTGCTGCAATGAACATTGTGGTGGATGTGTCTTTTTGATTTATGGTTTTCACTGGGTATATGCCCAGTAGTGGGATTGCTGGATTATATGGTAATTCTATTTTTAGTTTTTTAAGGAACCTCCATACTGTTCCCCATAGAGACTGTATCAATTTACATTCCCAACAATAGTGGAAGAAAGTTCCTTTTCTCCACACCCGCTCCAGCATTTGTTGTTTGTAGATTTTCTGATGATGCCCTTTCTAACAGGTGTGACGTGATACCTCATTGTAGTTTCCATTTCCATTTCTCTAATAATTAGAGATGTTGAGCAGATTTTCATGTGCGTACTGGCCATCTCTATGTCTTCTTGGAAGAAATGTCTATTTAGATTTTCTTCCATTTTTGTATTGGGTTGTTTGTTTCATTAATATTGAGCTGCATGAGCTGTTTATATATATTGGAGATTAATCATTTGTCCATTGATTCGTTTGCAAATATTTTCTGCCATTCTGAGGGTTGTCTTTTTATCTTGTTTGTAGTTTCCTTTGCTTTGCAAAAGCTTTTACGTTTAATTAGGTCCCATCTGTTTACTTTTCTTTTTTATTTCATTACTATAGGAGGTGGATCAAAAAAGATCTTGCTGTGATTTACGTCGGAGTATCCTTCCTACGTTTTCCTCTCAGAGTTTTATACTATCCGGTCTTACATTAAGGTCTCTAATCCATTTTGAATATATTTTTATGTAAGGTGTTGGGGAGTGTTCTAATTTCATTCTTTTACATGTAGCTGTCCATATTTCCCAGCACCAATGATTGAAGAGACTGTCTTATCTCCATTGTATAGTTTTGCCTCCTTTGTCATAGATTAGTTGACCATAGGTGTGTAGGTTTATCCATGTGCTTTCTTTTTTTTCCTTTTACACGTTTATTGGAGTATAAATGCTTTACAATGGAGTGTTCGTTTCTGCTGTATAAAAAATTGAATCAGCTATACATATACAAATATCACCAGATCCACTCCTTCTTGCATCTCCCTCCCACACCCCATATCCCACCCTTTTATGTGGTCACAAAGCAACGGGCTGATCTCCCTGTTCTATGTAGCTGCTTCCCAGTAGCTATTGGTGTTACATTTGGTAATGTATTTATGTCCATGCCACTCTCTCACTTCGACCCAGCTTACAAATCCCCCTTCTGGTGTCCTTAAGTCCTTTCTCTATGTTTGTGTCCTTAATCCGGTCCTGCCACTAGGTTCTTCAAAATCTTTTTTTTTCTTCATTAGTTTCCGTATATCTCTGTTAACATACAGTATTTGTTTTTCCCTTTCTGACTTACTTCACTGTGTAGGACAGATTCTAAGTCCATCCACCTCAGTACAAATAACTCAGTTTTGCTTCTTTTTTATGGCTGAGTAATATCCCATTGTATATATGTGCCAGATCTTCTTTATCCATTCATCTGTCAATGGACACTTAGGTTGCTTCCATATCATGGCTATTGTAAATAGAGGTGCAATGAACATTTTTGTACATAACTCTTTTACAATTATGGTTTTTGCAAGGCAAATGCCCAGTAGTTGGATTGTTGTGTCGTATGGTACTTCTATTGTTAGTTATTTAAAGGAACCTCTGTACTGTTCTCCCTAGTGCCCATATCAATTTACATTCCCACCCACAGTGCAAATGTGTTCCCTTTTCTCCAATAAAGGCCTCTCCAGCATTTACTGTTTTGTAGATTTTTTTGATGATTGCCACTCTGACTGCTGTGTGGTGATACCTCATGGTAGTTTTGATTTGCATTTCTCTAATGATTAGTGATGTTCAGCATCCTTTCATGTGTTTCTTGGTAATCTGTATATCTTCTTTGGAGAAATGTCTATTTAGGTCTTCTGCCCGTTTTTGGATTGGGTTGTTTGTTTTTGTGATATTGAGCTACTTGAGGTGCTCGTAAAGTTTGGAGATTAATCCTTTGTCAATTGCTTCATTTGAAAATATTTTCTCCCATTCTGAGGGTTGTTTTTGCATCTTGTTTATGTTTTCCTGTACTGTGTAAAAGCTTTTAAGTTTCATTAGGTCCCATTTGTTGATTTCTGTTTTTATTTCCATTTCTCTAGGAGGTGAGTCAAAAAGGATCTTGCTGTGATTTATGTCATAGAGTGTTCTGCCTATGGTTTCCTCTAAGTGTTTTATAGTGTCTGGTCTTATATTTAGATCTCTAATCCATTTAGAGTTTATTTTTGTGTATGGTGTAATGGAGTGTTCTAATTTCATTCTTTTATGTGTAGGGATCCAGTTTTCCCAGCACCAATTACTGAAGAGACTGTCTTTTCTTCATTGTATATCCTTAGCTCCTTTGTCATAGATGAGATAGCCATAGGTATGTAGGTTTATCTCTGGGCTTTCTGTCGTGTTCCATTGATCTGTGTTTATGCCAATCTACATACACTTGATTCCATTGTGGAGACATATAAATACATAGGTTTCAAGATTATTACCAGTCAGATATATTCCTCTTCAGTGAATAGGGTGTTTGGTGTCCAGTTCATTGAGAAAGGAGTAGGTCTTGTCTATTACATATTTGGTATATGGAATGGTATCTGTGCTAATTTCAAACTCTGCTTTTACACATCACCCCACGTCACCTTTCCCCTTAAGGAGGCATAAGTGTGTTTTCTGAACGTGTAACTCTGTTCTCTTTTGAAATTCAGTTCATGTGTAGCCATGTTTACATTCAATCTATAAGTGATATATTACAATAAGTTTCTTTTTTCTTTGTGGCTCATTTCACTTAGCATCATCGTACCTAAAGCCACTCATTATGCTGCTATTGGCCTTATGACATTGATTTTATGTCTGAGTGACATTCCATTGTATATAAGTACCACAACATCTATATCCATTTTTTTCCTTTCCTGGGATATTTAAAGTGTACCGAAGTCGAGGTTCTTGTAAACAGAGCAGCCCTAAACTTTGGGCTGGCTGTGTGTTGTGGAATTTTAGTTTTCCCAAAATACACGCCCATGAGTGAAGTGTGCTATGCTCTGTAGCTGTTTTAGAAAACAACATACATTTCTCCAGAGAGGCTGTTTGCAATTTATATCCTGTCCATCGGTGTAACCAGGCTCCCTTTTCTCCATGGCCTCTCCTGCTTTTGTGGTTTTTACACTATTTGTGGATGGACCTTTTGACTGGATGTAAGGGACACTTCTATTTAGTGTGGATTTGCAATGCCTGATGGCTTGCTTGGCCAACAAGGGCGTATGCATTTTTTCCCGAATATAATCAAGAAAATACACATAGTCCCTTTTCAGCCAAGGGCAACATTGTTGAAGTTCTGTTGCTTTTCATGTGCTTTAAAGATGACTCCAATGTTCCTCTTGAAATCTTTTTCCTTCAATTCTGCCTTGCATTCAAATCCTCTTCACTGCCTTACCTCAATATATTTCTGGATGATAGTTGTCCTTTATAACTCTGCAAGTTTGTGAATTGCGGTTCCCCTGATTTCCATTTTTCAAATCGCCTATTTGTGAGCTGGCTGCAATACCACAGGATGGCTTTAGGCCTTAGTCTGGTTCCGGGGCTTCAGGCTGAGCCTTTGGCTAATTCTTCTTCCTGATTGGAAACTAGAGTTATATGTGCCCATCCAAACACCTACAGCTAATCTCTCATTTGTTTCCCCTCTTCCTGTTCATCCTCTGCTCAATTTGCAAACTGTGCATAACAGGAGGATAAAGGCGCTGACACTCCAAGTGGGGAGATTTTTAGTAATGCAGATGGAATGGTGAAGCTGAGCACGATGAAAGGAAAAACGAGGTACCTTTTAGAAAACTTTCCCAATTACACAGTGTACCATCCACTGGGTTTCCCATGCGTGTTTTAACTGTAGGAAGATTCCCTTCAACTTGGAGAGTTGGGACCACTAGAATGGGTAGCACACAGTATTGCTCTAAGTGGTGTTCTTTTGCTCACACTACCTCAGCAATCTTGTCAGCCCCAAGTGTCCAGTCTTATGTCTCATCCATCTATGGGTGTAAAGGTGGTCAATCTAGGTTGCATCACAGGCCCTGAACGTAATTTTTAAGATTTCTCTCTGTTTCGCTGTTTTTGCATTTTGCTTTTGAAACTTATTTTTATAAGGGGGTTTAGCTGAATTTCAGTGCTGTGTTCATGCCATTATACACACATATGATTCCTTTATGGAGACATGAGAATACATATGATTTAAAATGATTAGAGTCAGATATATTCCTCTGCAATGAATAGGGGGTGTTGAGTCCAGTTGATTGTGCCGGGAGTAGGTGTTGTCTATTACATACTTAGTTTATGTAACGGTATCTGTGCTAATTTATAACTGTGGTTTTATGCACCACCCCACCTCGCCTTTCCACTTAAGCAGGCAGAAGATTGTTTTCTAAATGTGTGACTCTGTTGTGATTGTAATTCAGTTCACGTGTTGCCATGTGTACATTCACCCTATAAGTGATATCTTATGATAAGTTTCTTTTTCTGTTTGACTTATTTCACTTAGAATCACCGTACCTGAAGCCACTCATTTTACTGCTACTGGCGTTATGACATTGATTTCATGGCTAAGGGATGTTCCATCGTATGTAAGTACCAAAATTTCTTGAACCATTTTTTTCTTTCCTGGGATATTTAAGGTGTACCCAAGTTGAGGTTCTTGTAAGCAGTGCAGCCCTAAATATTGGTGTGGCTCTGTCTTACTGATTTTCAGTTTTCCCAAGGTATATTCCATAGACTGGAAGTGCCCTTGGCTCTGTAGCTTAGTTGTTTACTTGTTTTAGGGAACAAAAGAAACTCCTCCAGTGAGGCAGTTGGCAATTTACATCCTGCCCATCAGCATAACAAGGCTCCCTGTTCTCTAAGGCCTGTCGTGCCTTTCTGGTTTTTACACATTTTTTGGATGTCCCTTTTAACCAGTGGGAAGTGATCGTTCTTGTAGTGCAGATTTGAATTGCCTGCTTGCTTGCTTGGCCAAAAAGGGCGTATGATTTTTTTCTTGAATATATTCAGGAGATAATGCAAACGCCCTTTTGGCCAAGTCCATCAGTGTTGAAGTACTGCCCCTCTTCCTGTGCTTTAAGGCGTATCCAATGTACCACTTGAAATCTGTTTCCTGCTATTCTGCCTGGCTTTCAAGTCCCCTTCGTTGCCTTCCCTCAAAAGATTTTTGGACGATAGTTGTCCTTTATTACTCTGGCAGTTTGGGAATTGCTGTTCCCCTGAGCTCCATGTTTCAACTCGTTTTTTGTGAGCTGAACGAAGTCCAAAATTTTGGTTCAGGACCAATACTGGTTCCCTGTGGGTGCCTGAGATTTTGGTTAATTATTCTTCCTGCTGGGAAATTAGAGTGGCATTTGCCCATCTAGAAGCCTAACAGCTACTCTCTCATTGGTTCTCCCGCTTCCCTTCCACCTCTGCCAAATTGGCAACGTGTGGGATCCAGGAGGTTAAAGGGGCTGTCTCTCCAAGTTGGGAGATTGATAGTAAAGCAGTTGGAAGTCAAACCCGACCACCAGAGAGGGACAATTCGTTGTGTTTTACAAACCTTTCATATTCACAGAGTGTCCATTCTCTACGTTTCCCGTACATGTTATAGCTGCAGTAATATTCTCTTCAACCTGGAGAGTTGGGACCCATGGAATGGGTGCCATGCATTATTCCTTTAAAGGGTCTGCATTTGCTCACCCAATCTCACCAATCCTCTCAGTCCCAAGTTTCCAGCCTTATGTCACATCCAGCTGTCATTGCAGATAGGGTCATTCCAGGTTTCATCAGAGACTCTGAAGGAATTGTAAAGGATTTCCCTGTTTTTTTGTTTTGTTTTTGAAATTCCTTTTTATAGTAAGTTTGAGCTGATTCTCGCTGCCATGTTTATGCCAGTCTAGACACAATTAATTCCCTTACCCAGACATATCAGTACATAGGTTTAAGACCCTTACTACTCTGATATATTCCTCTGCGGGAAATACGGGGTATTGAGTCCCTTTCACTGAAAAAGGTGTAGGTCTTTTCTATTCCATAGCTGGTTGTTGGAACGGTACCTGTGCTTATATCAAAGTCTGTTTTTGTGCATCCCCACACATCTACTTCCCCCTTAAGCAGGCATAAGAGTGTTTTCTAAATGTGAGCCTCTGTATTCTTTCCTAACACAGTTCATGTGTAGCTATGTTTACCGGATCTTCATAAGTGATATCTTATGATAAGTTTCCTTTTCTGTGTGACTTATTTCACTTAGAATCATCGTACCTGAATCCACTCATTTTGCTGCTACTGGTCTTATGACATTGATTTCATGGCTGAGGGATATTCCATCGTACTTAACTACCACATTTTTTTGAACCATTTTTATATTTCCTGGGATATTTCAGGTGTACCCAGGTTGAGGTTATTGTAAGCAGTGCAGCCCTAAATTACGGGGTGGCTCTGTCTTATTGATTTTCAGTTTTCCCAAGATGTATTGCCTAGACTGGAAGTGCCCTTGGCTCTGTAGCTCTGTTGTTTACTTGTTTTAGGTAACACAATGCACTCCTCCAGTGAGGCAGGTGGCAATATACGTCCCGCCCATCAGCATAACAAGGCTCCCTGTTCTGCAGGGCCTGTCCTGCCTTTCTGGATTTTACACATTTTGCGGATGTCCCTTTTGAACAGTGGGAAGAGATACGTCGTTGTAGTGCAGATTTGAATTGCCCGCTTGCTTGCTTTGCCAAAAAGGGTGTATGCGTCTTCTCCTGAATACATTCAGGAGAAAATGCATACGCCCTTTATGGCCAAGTGCATCATTGTCGAAGTTGTACCCTCTTCCTGTGCTTTACAGGCGATTCCAACATACCTCCTGAAATGTGTATCCTGCTATTCTGCCTCGCTTTCAATTCGACCTCGATGCATTACCTCAACAGATTTTTGGACGATAGTTGTCCTTTATTACTCTGCAAGTTTGTGAATTGCTGTGCCCCTGAGCTCCATGTTTCAACTCGTTTTTTGTGAGCTGAACGCAAGTCCAAAATTTTGGTTCAGGACCTATACTGGTTCCCGTATGGTGGCTGATACTTTGGTTAATTATTCTTCCTGCCGGGAAATTAGAGAGACATGTGCCCATCCAAATGCCTAACAGCTACTGTCTCATTGGATCTCCCTCTTCCCTTCGATACTCTGCCAAATTGGCAACCTGTGGGAACCAGGAGGATAAAGGGGCTGTCTCTCCAAGTTGGGAGATTGATAGGAAAGCCGTTGGGAAGTCAAACCGGAGCTCCAGGAGAGGGACTATTCGTTGAGTTTTAGAAACCTTTCGTATTCAGAGTGTGTCCATTCTGTAGGTTTCCCGTACATGTTATAGCTGTAGTAATATTCCCTTCAACCTGGAGAGTTGGGACCCATGGAATGGGTGCCATGCATTATTGCTTTAAAGGGTCTGCATTTGCTCACAAAATCTCACCAATACTCTCAGTCCCAAGAGTCCAAACTTTGCCACATCCAGCTGTCATTGTAGATAGGGTCATTCCAGGTTTCGTCAGAGACGCTGAAGGAATTGTAATGAATTTCCCTCTTTTTGTTTTGCTTTTGAAATTATTTTTATAGTGTGTTTGAGCTGATTCTCGCCGCCATTTTTATGCCAGTCTAAACACACTTGATTCCCATACGGAGACATATCAATACATAGGTTTTAAGATTCTTACTAGTCAGATATATTCCGCTGCGGGAAATATGGGGTTTTGAGTCCCTTTCACTGAGGAAGGTGTATGTCTTGTCTATTGCATAGTTGGTTTTTGGAATGGTACCTGTGCTTATATCAAACTCTGGTTTTATGCATCACTCCACCACTCCTTCCCCCTTAAGCAGGCATAAGAGTGTTTTCTACATGTGAGACACTGTTCTATGTGCTAACTCAGTTCATGTGTAGCCATGTTTACAGGATCTTCATAAGTCATATCTTATAATAAGTTTCTTTTCCTGTGTGACTTATTTCACTTAGTATCATCGTATCTGAATCCATTCATTTTGCTTCTACTGGTCTTATGACATTGACTTCATGGATGAGCTATATTCCATCGTATGTAAGTACCACAATTTTTTGCACCAGTTTTATATTTCCTGGGATATTTAAGGTGTACCCAAGTTGAGGTTCTTCTAAGCAGTGCAGCCCTAAATTTGGGGGTGGCTCTGTCTTATTGATTTATAGTTTTCCCAAGTTATATTCCCTAGACGGTATGTGCCTTTCACTCTGTAGCTCTGTTGTTTACCTGTTTTGGGAACACAGTGCACTCCTCCAGTGAGGCAGTTGGCAATTTACAAACCGCCCATCAGCATAACAAGGCTCCCTGTTCTCCAGGGCCTGTCTTGCCTTTCTGGTTTTTACACATTTTGTGGATGTCCCTTTTGACAGGTGGTAAGAGATACTTCTTTGTAGTGCAGATTTGCATTGCCCCCTTGCTTCCTTGGCCAAAAAGGGCGTATGCATTTTCACCTGAATATATTCAGGAGAAAACGCATATGCCCTTTTTGGCCAAGTGCAATATTGTGGAAGTAGTGCCCCTCTTCCTGTGCTTTACAGGCGATTCCAACGTACCTCTTGAAATCTGTTTCCTGCTATTCCACCTCGCTTTCAAGTCTGCCTCGTTGCCTTCCCTCAGCAGATTTTTGAATGATAGTTGTCCTTTATTACTCTGCCAGTTTGTGAATTGCTGTGCTCCTGAGCTCCATATTTCAACGCGTATTTTGTGAGCTGAACGCAAGTTCAAAATTTTGGTTCAGGACCTATACTGGTTCCCGGTGAGTGGCTGAGACTTTGGCTAATTCTTCTTCCTGCCGGGAAATTAGAATGACATATCCCCGTCCAAATGCCTAACAACTACTCTCTCATTTGTTATCCCTCTTCCCTTCCAGCCTCTGCCAAATTGGCAACCTGTGGGAACCATTAGGTTAAAGGGGCTGTCTCTCCTAGTTGGGAGATTGATAGTAAAGAAGTTGGAAAGTCAATCCGGAGAACGAGGAGAGGGACTATTCTTTGAGATTTAGAAACCATTCGTATTCACAGTGTGTCCATTCTCTAGGTTTCCAGTACATGTTATACCTGTAGTAATCTTCCCTTCAACATGGAGAGTTGGGACACATGGAATGGGTGCCATGCATTATTGCTTTAAAGGGTCTGCATTTGCTCACAAAATCTCACCAATACTCTCAGTCCCAAGTGTCCAGCCTTATGCCACATCCAGCTGTCATTGTAGATAGCGTCATTCCAGGTTTCCTCAGAGACCCTGAAGGAATTGTAAAGAATTTTTCTGTTTTATTTGTTTGTTTGTTTTTGAAATTCATTTTTATAGTGGTTTTATGCTGATTCTCGCTCCCTTGTTTATGCCAGTGTAGACCCACTTGATTCCCTTGCAGATACATATCAATACATAGGTTTTATGACTCTTACTGGTCAGATATATTCCTATGCGGGAAATATGGGGTTTTGATCCCTTTCACTGAGGAAGGTGTAGGTCTTGTGTATTCCCTAGTTGGTATTTGGAACTGTCCCTGTGCTTATATCAAACTCTGGTTTTATGCATCACCCCACCTCTCCTTCCCCCTTAAGCAGGCATAAGTGTGTTTTCTAAATGTGAGACTCTGTTCTCTTTTCTAACTCAGTTCATGTGTAGCCATCTTTACAGGATCTTCATAAGTGATATCTTATGATATGTTTATTTTTCTGTGTGACTTATTTCACTTAGAATCATCGTACCTGAATCCACCCACTTTGCTGCTACTGGTCTTATGACATTGATTTCATGGCTGAGGGATATTCCATCGTACGTAAGTACCACAATATTTGAACCATTTTTATATTTCCTGGGATATTTAAGGTGTACCCAATTTGAGGTTATTGTAAGCAGTGCAGCCCTAAATTTGGGGGTGGCTCTGTCTTATTGATTTTCAGGTTTCCCAAGGTATATTCCCTAGACTGGAAGTGCCCTTGGCTCTGTAGCTCTGATGTTTTCTTGTTTTAGGGAACACAATTCAGTCCTCCAGTTAGGCAGTTAGGCAATTTATATCCCGCCCATCAGCATAAAAACGCTCCCAGTTCTCCAGGGCCTGTCTTGCCTGTCTGGTTAGTACACATTTTTTGGATGTCCCTTTGGAGGGGTGGGAATGATACTTCTTTGTAGTGCAGATTTCCATTGCCCGCTTCCTTGCTTGGCCAAAAAGGGCGTAGGTGTTTTCTCTTGAATATACTCAGGAGAAAACACATATGCCCTTTTTGTCCAACGGCATCATTGTCGAAGTTGTGCCCCTCTTCCTGTGCTTTACAGGCGATTCCAACGTACCTCTTGAAATCTGTTTCCTGCTATTCTGCCTCGCTTTCAATTTGGCCTCGTTGCCTACCCTCAACAGATTTTTGGACGATAGTTGTCCTTTATTACTCTGCCAGTTTGTGAATTGCTGTTCTCCTGAGCTCCATTTTTAAACTCATTTTTTGTGAGCTGAACGCAAGTCCAAAATTTTGGTTCAGGACCTATACTGGTTCCCGGTGCATGGCTGAGACTGTGGTTAATTCTTCTTCCTGCGGGGAAATTAGAGTGACATGTGCCCGTCCAAATGCCTAACAGCTACTCTCTCATTGGTTCTCCCTCTTCCCTTCCATCCTCTGCCAAATTGGCAACCTGTGCGAACCAGGAGGTTAAAGGGGCTGTCTCTCCAAGTTGGGAGATTGATAGTAAAGCAGTTGGAAAGTCAAACCAGAGCACCAGGAGAGGGACTATTCGTTGAGATTTTGAAACCTTTCGTATTCACAGTGTGTCCATTCTCTAGGTTTCCCATACATATTATAGCTGTAGTAATATTCCCTTCCACCTGGAGAGTTGGGATCCATGGAATGGGTGCCATGCATTATTGCTTTAAAGGGTCTGCATTTGCTCACCCAATATCACAAATCCTCTCAGTTACAAGTGTCCAAAATTATGCCACATCCTACTGTCATTGTAGATAGGGTCATTCCATATTTCATCAGAGACCCTGAAGGAATTTTAAAGAATTTTCCTGTTTTTCTGTTTTGTTTTTGAAATTCTTTTTATAGTGGGTTTGAGCTGATTCTCGCTGCCATGTTTATGCCAGCTTAGACACACTTGATTCCGTTATGGGTATATACCAATATATAGGTTTTAAGATTATTACTAGTCAGATATATTCCTCTGTGGGTAATATGGGGTTTTGAGTCCCTTTCACTAAGAAAGTTTTAGGTCTTGTCTATTCCATAGTTGGTTTTTGGAACGGTACCTGTGCTTATATCAAACTCTGGTTGTATGCATCAAACCACCTCTCCTTCCCCCTTAAGCAGGCATAAGAGTATTTTCTAAATGTGAGACTCTGTTCTCTTTCCTATATCACTTCTTGTGTAGCCATGTTTACAGGATCTTCATAAGTGATATCTTATGATAAATTTCTTTTTCTGTGTGACTTATTTCACTTATAATCATCGTACCTGTATCCACTCATTTTGCTGCTACTTGTCTTATGACATTGATTTCATGGCTGTGGGTTATTCCATCATATGAAAGTACCACAATTTTTTAAACCATTTTTATATTTCCTGGGATATTTAAGGTGTACCCAAGTTGAGGATATTGTATGCAGTGCAGCCCTAAATTTGGGGGTGGCTCTGTCTTATTGATTTTCAGTTTTCCCAAGGTATATTCCCTAGACTGGAAGTGCCCTTGGCTCTGTAGCTCTGTTGTTTACCTGTTTTAGGGAACACAATGCACTCCTCCAATGGGGAAGTTGGCAATTTACATCCCGCCCATCAGCATAACAAGGCTCCCTGTTCTCCAGGGCCTGTTTTGCCTTTCTGGTTTTTACACATTTTGTGGATGTCCCTTTTGACCGGTGGGAAGTGATACTTGTTTGTAGTGCAGATTTGCATTGCCCGCTTGCTTGCTTGGCCAAAAAGATTGTATGCGTTTTCTCCTGAATATATTCAGGAGAAAACGCATACACCCTTTTTGGCCAAGTGCATCATTGTCGAAGTTGTGCCCCTCTTCCTGTGCTTTACAGGCAATTCCAACCTATCTCTTGAAATCTGTTTCCTGCTATTCTTCCTCGCTTTCAAGTCTGCTTCATTGCCTTCGCTCAACAGATTTTCGGACAAAAGTTTTCCTTTATTACTCTGCCAGTTTGTGAATTGCTGTGCCCCCTGAATTCCATCTTTCAACTCGTTGTTTGTGAGCTGAACGCAAGTCCAAAATTTTGGTTCAGGACCTCTACTGGTTCCCGGGGTGTGGCTGAGACTTTGGTTAATTCTTCTTCCTGCCGGAAAATTAGAGTGACATGTCCCCGTCCAAATGCCTTACAGCTACTCTCATTGGTTCTCCCTCTTCCCTTCTATCCTCTGGCAAATTGGAAACCTATGGGAACCAGGAGGTTAAAGGGCCTGTATCTCCAAGTTGGGAGATTGATAGTAAAGCAGTTGGAAAGTCAAAGTGGAGCCCCAAGGGAGAGGGTCTAATCGTTGAGTTTTAGAAACATTTTGTATTCACAGTGTGTCCATTCTCTAGGTTTCCTGTATATGTTATAGCTGTAGTAATATTCCCTTCAACCTGGAGAGTTGGGACCCATGGAATGGGTGCCATGCATTATTGCTTTAAAGGGTCTGCATTTGCTCACCCAATCTCAACAATCCTCTCAGTCCCAAGTGTCCAGCCTTATGCAACATCCAGCTGTTATTGTAGATAGGGTTATTCCAGGTTCCAGCAGAGACACTGAAGGAATTGTAAAGAATTTCCCTGTTTTTTTGTTTTGTTTTTGAAATTCTTGTTTATAGTGGGTTTGAGCTGATTCTCGCTGCCATATTTATGTCAGTCTAGACACACTTAAATCCCTTACCCAGACATTTCATTACATAAGATTTAAGATCCTTACTAGTCAGATATATTCCTCTTTGGGAAATACGGGGTTTTGAGACCCTTTCACTGAGGAAGGTGTAGGTCTTGTCTATTCCACAGTTGTTTTTTGGAACGGTACCTGTGCTTATATCAAAGTGTGGTTTTATGCATCACCCCATCTCGACTTCCCCCTTAAGCAGGCATAAGAGTGTTTTCTAAATGTGAGATTTTGTTCTCTTTCCTAAATTAGTTCATGTGTATCCATGTTTACAGGATCTTCATAAGTGATATCTTATGATAAGTTTCTTTTTCTGTGTGACTTATTTCACTTAGAATCATCGTACCTGAATCCACTCATTTTGCTGCTACTGACCTTATGACATTGATTTCATGGCTGAGGGATATTCCATCGTACGTAAGTACCACAATTTTTTAATCCATTTTTATATTTCCTGGGATATTTAAGTTCTACCCAAGTTGAGGTTCTTTTTTTTTTTTTTTTTGCGGTAGGCGGGCCTCTCACTGTTGTGGCCTCTCCCCTTGCAGAGCACAGGCTCCGGATGCGCAGGCTCAGCAGCCATGGCTCACGGGCCTAGCCGCTCTGCGGCATGTGGGATCTTCCCAGACCGGGGCACGAACCCGTGTCCCCTGCATCGGCAGGCGGACTCTCAACCACTGCGCCACCAGGGAAGCCCAAGTTGAGGTTCTTGTAAGCATTGCAGACATAAATTTGAGGGTGGCTGTGTCATATTGATTTTCAATTTTCCAAAGGTATATTCCCTAGACTGGTAGGACCCTTGGCTCTGTAGCTCTGTTGTTTACTTGTTTTAGGGAACACAGTGCACTCTTCCAGTGAGGCAGTTGGCAATTTACATACCGCCCATCAGCATAATAAGGCTCCCTATTCTCCGGGGCCTGTCTTGCCTTTCTGGTTTTTACACATTTTGTGGATGACCCTTTTGACCGGTGGGAAGTGATACTTCTTTGTAGTGCAGATTTGCATTGCACGCTTTCTGGCTTAGCCAAAAAGGGCGTATGCGTTTTCTCCTGAATATATTCAGGAGAAAAAACATACGCCCTTTTTGGCCAAGTGCATCATTGTCGAAGTTGTGTCCCTCTTCCTGTGTTTTACAGGCGATTCCTCCGTACCTCTTGAAATCTGATTCCTGCTATTCTGCCTCGCTTTCAATTCGGCCTCGTTGCCTTCCCTCAGCAGATTTTTGGACGATAGTTGTCCTTTATTACTCTTCCAGTTTGTGAATTGCTGTGCCCCTGAGCTCCATTTTTAAACTCCTTTTTTGTGAGCTGAACGCAAGTCCAAAATTTTGGTTCAGGACCTATACTGGTTCCCTGTGGTTGGCTGAGACTTTGTTTAATTCTTCTTCCTACTGGGAAATTAGAGTGACATGTGCCCATCCAAGTGCCTAAGATCTACTCTCTCTTTGGTTCTCCCTCTCCCCTTCCATCCTCTGCCAAAATGGCAACCTGTGCGAATCAGGAGCTTAAAGGGTGTGTCTCTCCAAGTTGCGAGATTGATAGTAAAGTTGTTGGAAAGTCAAACAGGAACACCAAGAGAGGGACTATTCGTTGAGTTTTAGAAACCTTTTGTATTCACGGTGTGTCCATTTTCTAGGTTTCCCGTACATGTTATAGCTGTAGTAATATTGCCTTCCACCTGGAGAGTTGTGACCCATATAATGGGTGCCAAGCATTATTGCTTAAAAGGGTCTGCATTTGCTCACCCAATCTCACCAATCCTCTCAGTCCCAAGTGTCCAGCCTTATGCCGCATCCAGCTGTCATTGTAGATAGGGTCCTTTCAGGTTTCCTAAGAGACCCTGAAATAATTGTAAAGGATTTCCGTGATTTTTTGTTTTGTTTTTGACATTTCTTTTTATAGTGGTTTTGAGCTGATTCTCGCAGCCATGTTTATGCCAGTCTAGACACACTTGATTCCCTTACGGAGACATATCAATACATAGGTTTTATGATTCTTACTACTCAGATATATTCCTCTTTGAGAAATATGGGGTTTTGAATCACTTTCACTGAGGAAGGTGTAGGTCTTGTCTATTCCATAGTTGGATTTTGGAACGCTACCTGTGCTTATATCAAACTCTGGTTTTATGCATCACCCCACCTCTCCTTCCCCCTTAAGCCGGCATAAGAGTGTTTTCTAAATGTGAGACTCTGTTCTCTTTCCTAACTCAGTTCATGTGTAGCCATGTTTACAGAATCTTCATAAGTGATATCTTATGATAAGTTTCCTTTTCTGTGTGACTTATTTCATTTACAATCATCGTACATGCATCCAATCACTTTGCTGTTACTGGTCTTATGACATTGATTTCGTGGCTGTAGGATATTCCATCGTACTTAAGTACCACTATATTTGAACTATTTTTATATTTCCTGGGATATTGAAGGTGTACCCTAGTTGAGGTTCTTGTAAGCAGTGGAGCCCTAAATTTGTGGGTGGCTCTGTCTTATTGATTTTCAGTTTTCCAAAGGTATATTCCCTAGACTGGAAGCACCCTTGTCTCTGTAGCTCTGTAGTTTACTTGTTTTAGGGAACACAATGCACTCTTCCAGAGAGGCAGTTGGCAATTTACATCCCGCCCATCAGCATAACAAGGCTCCCTGTTCAACGGTGTCTGTCTTGCCTTTCTGGTTTTTACCCATTTTGTGGATGTCCCTTTTGACTGGTGAGAATGGATACTTCTTTGTAGTGCAGATTTTCATTGCCCGCTTGCTTCCTTGGCCAAAAAGGGCGTATGTGTTTTCTCCTGAATATATTCAGGAGAAAACGCATACGCACATTTTGGCCAAGTGCATCATTGTTGAAGTTTTACCCCTCTTCCTGTGCTTTAAGGGCAATTCCAACATACCTCATGAAATCTGTTTCCTGCTATTCTGCCTCTCTTTCAAGTCCACCTCGTTGCCTTCCCTCAACAGATTTTTGGACGATAGTTGTCCTTTATTACTCTGCCAGTTTGTGAATTGCTGTGCCCCGGAGCTCCATTTTTCAACTCGTTTTTTGTGAGCTGAAAGGAAGTCCAATATTTTGATTCAGGACCTATACTTTATCAAGGTGGTTGCCTGAGTGTTTGGTTAATTCTTCATCCTGCCAGGAAATTAGAGTGATATGTGCCCGTCCAAATGCCAACAGCTACTCTCTCATTTGTTCTCCCTCTTCCCTTTCATCCTCTGCCAAATTGGCAACCTGTGCGAACCAGGAAGTTAAACGGGCTGTCTCTCCAAGTTGGGAGATTGATAGTAAAGCAGTTGGAAAGTGAAACCGGTGCACTACGAGAGGGACAAATCGTTGAGATTTAGGAACCTTTCGTATTCACAGTGTGTCCATTCTCGGTTTCCCGTACACGTTATTGCTGTAGTTATATTCCCATCAACCTGGAGAGTTGAGACCCAAGGAATGGGTACCATGAATTATTGCTTTAAGCGGTCTGCATTTGCTCACCCAATTTCACCAATCCTCTCAGTCCAAAGGGTCCAGCCTTATGCCACATCCAGCTGTCATTGTATATAGGGTCATTCCAGGTTTCATAAGAGACCCTGAAGGAATTGTAAAGAATTACCCTGTTTTTTTTGTTTGGTTTTTGAAATTCCTTGTCATACTGGGTATGAGCTGATTCTCGCTGCCATGTTTATGCCAGTCTAGACACACTTGATTCTCTTATGGAGACATATCAATACATAGGTTTTAAGATTCTTACTTGTCAGATATATTCCTCTGTGGGAAATATGGGGTTTTGAGTCCCTTTCACTGAGGAAGGTGTAGGTCTTGTGTATTCCATAGTTGGTTTTTGGAACGGTACCTGTGCTTATATCAAACTCTGGTTTCATGCATCACCCCACCTCTCCTTCCCCCTTAAGCAGGCATAAGAGTGTTTTCTAAATGTGAGACACTCTTTTCTTTCCTAACTCAGTTCATGTGTAGCCATGTTCACAGGATCTTCATAAGTGATATCTTATGATAAGTTACTTTTTCTGTGTGACTTATTTCACTTAGAATCACCGTACATGAATCCACTCATTTTGCTGCTACCGGTCTTATGATATTGATTTCATGGCTGAGGGATATTCCATCGTACGTAAGTACCACAATTTTTTGAACCATTTTAATATTTCCTGGGATATTTAACCTGTACCCAAGTTGAGGTTCTTGTAAGCAGTGTAGCCCTGACATTGGGGGTTGCTTTGTCTTATTGATTTTCAGTTTTCCCAAGGTATATTCCCTAGACTGGAAGTGCCCTTGGCTCTGTAGCTCTGTTGTTTACTTGTTTTAGGGAACACAATGCACTCCTCCAGTGAGGCAGTTGGCAATTTACATCCCGCCCATCAGCATAACAAGGCTCCCTCTTCTCCAGGGCCTGTCTTGCCTTTATGGTTTTACACATATTGTGGGTGTCCCTTTTGACTGGTGGGAAGTGATACTTCATTGTTGTGCAGATTTGCATTGTCCGCTTGCTTGCTTGGCCAGAAAGGGCGTATACGTTTTCTCCTGAATATATTCTGGAGAAAACGCTTACGCCCTTTTTGGCCAAGTGCATCATTGTCGAACTTCTGCACCTCTTCCTGTGCTTTAAAGGTGATTCCAGTGTACCTTTTGAAATCTCTTTCCTGCTATTCTGCCTCGCTTCAAGTCTGCCTCGTTGCCTTCCCTCAACAGATTTTTGGACGATAGTTGTCCTTTATTAATCTGACAGTTTGTGAATTGCTGTGCCCCTGAGCTCCATTTTCAATTCGCGTTTTGTGAGCCGACCGCAAATCCACAATTTTGCTTCAGGACCTATACTTGTTCTGGGGGGGCAGAATGAGAGTTTGGTTAATTCCTCTTCGTGACGGGAAATTAGTGTGACATGTGGCTGTCCAAATGCCTACTGCTACTCTCTCATTGGTTCTCTCTCTTCCCTTATATCTTCTGCACAATTTGCCTATTGTGTGAATCAGGAGGTTTTAGGGGCTGACCCTCCAAGTTGGGAGATTGATAGTAAAGCAGTTGGAATCTCAAACTGGAGCACAAGGAGAGAAAAAAGTAGTAGAGCTTTAGAAACCTTTCACCATCAGAGTGTTTCCATTCTCTACGTGCCCATACATGTTATAACTGTAGTGATATTCCTTTCTACCTGGAGATTTGGGAACCATGGAATGGGTGACAGACATTATTTCTTTAAAGGGTCTGCATTTTTTCACCCAATCTCACCAGTCCTCTCAGCCCCAAGTGACCAGCCTTATGCCACATCCAGCTGTCATTGTAGATAGTGTCATTCCAGGTTTCATCAGAACCCCTGAAGGAATTGTGTGAGAATTTTACTGTTTTTATGTTTTGTTTTAAAATTCATATTTATAGTGGGTTTGAGCTGATTCTCACTGCCATGTTTATGTCGTTCTAGACACACTTGGTTCCCTTATGGAGACATATCAATACATAGGTTTTAAAATTCTTACTAGTCATATATATTTCTCTCCGGGGAATAGGGATGTTGAGTTCCATTCACTGAGGAAGGAGTAGGGCTTGTCTCTTCACTTTTTGGATTATGGAACGGTTTCTGTGCTAATATCAAACTTTGTTTTGTGCATCTCCCCACCTCTCTTTCCCCTTAAGTAAGCATAAGAGTGTTTTCTAAATCTGAGAATCTGTTCTCTTCCCAAATTCAGTTCATATGTAGCCATGTTTACATTCCCTTCATAAGTGATATCTTTTGTCAGAATGCACCATGGCCCTTGTCATAATAATGCTCCATGTCCCCTGTCATCACAATGCTCCATGCCCTGGTTATCACAATGCTCATGTCCCTTGTCATCACAATTCTCCACGTCCTTGTCATCACAATGCTACATGACACTTCTCAGCAAAATGTTACATACTCTTGTCATCACAATTCTCCATGCACTTGTCATTGCAATGCTCCATGCACTTGTCATCACAATGCTCCATGCCCTTGTCATCACAATGCTTCATGCTCTTGTCATCACAATGCTCCACGACCCCTCTCATCACAATGCTCCCTGACACCTGTCATCACAATGCTTAATGCCACTTGTCTATACAGTGCTCCATGATGCTCGACATCACAATTACCCAAAGTCTTCTCATCACAGTGCTCCACGTTTTGCCATCACCATGCTCCATGCCTTGTCATCTCAAAGTTCAATGTCCCTTGTCCTCACAATTGTCCACGTCTGTGTCATTACAATGCTCCATGGCACTTCACATCACAATGTCATATGCTCTTCTCATCACAATACTCCATGACCTCTGTCATCACAATGCTCCACACCCTTGTGATCATAAAGTTCAATAACACTTGCCATCACAATGTCCCATGACGCTGGTCATCACTATTATCCACGGTCTTCTCATCACAATGCACCATGATTTTTGTCATCACAATGCTCATTACACTTGTCGGCACAGTACTCCCTGACTATTGCCATCAGTATGCACCTTGAACTCTTTCATGACAAAGCTCCATGCCTTTATCATCACAATGATCCATGCCCTTTTCATCACAATGCTCCAAGAACCCTGTGATCACAATGCTCCCTGAGTTTTGCCATCAGTATGCACCTTGAACTCTTTCATGACAAAGCTCCATGCCTTTTTCATCACAATGATCCATGCCCTTTTCATCACAATGCTCCAAGAACCCTGTGATCACAATGCTCCTTGCACTTGTCATCACAAATCTCCATGACATATGTCATCAGAATGCTCCATGGCCTGCTCATCATAATGCTCCATGCCCTTGTCATCACAGAGCTCCAAGACACCTGTAATCTCAATGTTCCCTGCTCCTTTTCATCCGAAAGCTCCATGAGACTAGTCATCACAAGGTTCCATGGTCTTCACATCACAGTGCTCCAGGACGTTGTCATCACAGTGCTCCATTCCCTTGTCATCACAATACTCCATGACCCCTGTCATCAAAATACTCCATGAACATTTTCACCCCAGTGGTCCATGACCCTTCTCATCACGATGATGCATGCTCATGTCATCCCAATGCTCCATGACACCTGTATTCACAATGCTCTGTGACTCTTGTCATCACATTTTTCCATGATACCTGTCATCAAAATACTCCATGCGTTTGTCAGCAAAATGCTACATGACCTTATCATTACAATGTTCTATGCACTTGTCATCAAGTTACTCCATTACCATTGCCATCACAATCCTCCATGAAACTTGGGATCACATTGCTTCATGCCCTTGTCATAAAAATGCTCCATGCTCCTTGAAATCAAAATGAGCCAAGACCTCTGTCATCACAATGCTCCAATCCCTTGTGATCACAATGTTCCATAACACTTGTCATCACAACGCTCCATGATGTGTGTCATCACAATATTCCATGCCCTTTTCATCACAATGCTCCATGACATTTGTCATCACAATACTCCATTAAATTTGGCATCACAATACTACCTAGCATTGTCATCGCAATGGACCATAACATGTCATCACAATGCTCCCTGACACCTGTCTTCACAATACTCCATGACCTTCTTTTCACAATGATCCATGGCCTTGTCATCACAATGCACCATGTCCACTGGCATCACAATAATCTATGAAAGTTGTCAGATCAATGCTGCAAGCCCCTGTCATCACAATACTCCATGCCCTTTTCATCAAAATGCTCCATATCTTGTCATCACAAAGCTCCATGACCCATGATCCATGTATCACAGTGTTCCGTGCCCTCGTCATCACAATGATCCGTGCCCACACTCATCACGATAATCCATGAAATATTTCAGACCAATGCTCCATGCCCTTCTCATCAAAATGCTCCATTACCCCTGTCATAACAAGGCTCCATGACCCTTTCCATCACAATGTTACACGGCCTTGTCATCACAAGGCTCCATGACACTTGTCATCACAATGCTCAAGACCCCTGTATTCACAATGCTCCATGCCCTCGTCATCACAAAGCTGCATGACACATGTCATCAGAATGCTCCATGGCCTTCTCATCACCATGATCCATGCCCTTGTCATCACAATGCTCCAAGACCCCTGTAATCACAATGCCCCATGCCCATATTCAACAGAATGCCCCAAGAGATTTCTCATCAAAAGTCTCCATGGTCTTCTCATCACAATGCTCCAGGAACTTGTCATCACCATGCTCCATTCCCTTGTCACCACAGTGCTCCATGACCACTGTCATCACAATACTCCATGAATATATTCAGCCAAATGCTCCATGACATAATCATCACAATGCTCCATGACCAATATCATCCCTATTCTCCATGACCACTGTCATCACAACACTCCATGACACCTGACAACACAATGATCCGGGACCTTTGTAATCACAATGCTCCATTCCCTAGTCATCACAATGCTCCATGACCACTGTCATCACAATACTCCATGAATATTTTCATCCCAATGCCTCATGACACCTGCCATCAAAATGTTCAACGGCCTTGTCATCACAAAGCTTCATGACACTTGTCATCACAATGCTCAAGACACCTGTAATCACAATGCTCCATGCCTTTGTCATCCCATTGCTCCATGACACCTATATTCACAATGATCCATGACGCTTGTCATCACAGTGCTCCATGACACCTGTCATCACAATGCTCCCTGCCCTTCTCACCAAAATGCACCACACCCTTCTCATCAAAATGCTCCATGACCATTGTCATCACAAAGATCCATGTCCCTTGGCATCACAATGCTCCATGTCATTGTCATCACAATGCTCCATGAAGGCTCTCATCACATTGCTCCATGTTCTTGTCATCACAAAGCTCCATGACACATATCATCAGAATGCTCCATGGCCTTCTCATCACAATGCTCCATGCCTTTGCCATGACAAAGCTCCATTACCCCTGTCATAACAATGCTCCATACCCCACACATCACGATGTTCCATGGCCTTGTCATCACAAGGCTCCATGACACTTGTCATCACAATGCTCCAAGACCCCTGTAATCACAATGCTCCATGACCCTTCTATTCACAATGCTCCGTGACGCTTGTCATCACAGTGCTCCATGACACCTGTCATCACAATGCTCCATGCCTTTGTCAGCAAAATGTTACATGACCTTGTCATTACAATGCTCTATGCACTTGTCATTACAATACTCCATTACCATTGTCACCACAATCCTCCATGAACCTTGGGATCACGTTGCTTCATGCCCTTATCACAATGCTCCATGTTCCTTGAAATCAAAATGATCCATGACCTGTGACATCACAATGCTCCAAACCCTTGTGATCACAAAGATCCATAACACTTGTCATCACAACGTTCCATGATGCCTGTCATCCCATTACTCCATGCCCTTTTCATCACAATGCTCCATGATCTGTGCCATCACAATTCTCAATACACTTTTCATCACAATTCTCCCTGACACTTGTCGTCAGAATGCTCCTTGAACCCTGTCATGAACAGGCTCCATGCCTTTTTCA
The DNA here is from genome assembly GCF_964165515.1 of Mesoplodon bidens. NCBI lineage: Eukaryota > Metazoa > Chordata > Mammalia > Artiodactyla > Ziphiidae > Mesoplodon > Mesoplodon bidens. The sequence goes on from NW_027672207.1 coordinate 867,615, forward strand.
TCACAATGCCCCATGCCATTTTCATCACAATGCTCCATGCTATTGCCATGACAAAGCTCCATTACCCCTGTCATAACAATGCTCCATACCCCACACATCACAATGTTCCATGGCCTTGTCATCACAAGGCTCCATGACCCTTCTCATCACAATGATCCAAGACCCCGGTAATCACAATGCTCCATGCCCTTGTCATCACAAAGCTCCATGACGAATGTCATCAGAATGTTCCATGACCTTCTCATAAAAATGCTCTATGCCCTTGTCATCCCAATGCTCCAAGACCACAGTAATCACAATGCTCCCTGCCCCTTTTCATTTCAATGCTACATGATACCTGTCATCACAATGAATCGTGCCCATAATCATAAAGCTTCAGGCTATTGTCAGCACAATGAAATGAAAATTCTCCATGACCTCTGCCATCACAATGCTCCATGACCCCTGTCATCACAATACTCCATGAACATTTTCAGCCCAATGCTCCATGGCCCTTGTCATCCCAATGCTCCATGACCCCTGTATACACAATGCTCCGTGACGCTTGTCATCACAGTGCTCCATGACACCTGTCATCACAATTCTCCAAGCCTTTGACAGCAAAATGCAACATGAGCTTGTCATGACAATGCTCTATGTGCTTGTCATCACAATACTCCATTACCATTCTCATCACAATCCTCCATGAACCTTCCGTTCACATTGCTTCATGCTCTTGTCATCACAAATCTCCATGCTCCTTAAAAACAAAATGATCCATGACCTCTCTTATCACAATGCTCCAAACCCTTGTGATCACAAAGTTCCATAACACTTGTAATCACAACGCTCCATGATGCCTGTCATCACAATACTCCATTCCCTTTTCATCACAATGCTCCATGATCTTTGTCATCACAATTCTAAATACACTTGTCATCACAATGCTCCCTGACACTTGTCTTCAGAATGCCCCTTGAAGCCTGTCACGAAAAGGCTCCATGCCTTTTTCATCACAATGCACGATGCCATTTTCATCACAATGCTCCATGCCATTGTCATCAAAATACTCCACAAGCTGGTCATCAGAATGCTCCATGACCCTTGTCATCACAATTCTCCATGCACTTGTCAACACAATGCTCCCTGACCCTTGTCATCACAATACTTCAAGCCATTGTCATCACAATGCTCCATTACCTTTGTCATCAGAATCCTCCATGACATTTGGCATCACAATGCTCCATGCCTTTGTCATCACAATGCTCCCTTACACCTGTCTTCAAAATACTGCATGACCTGGTCATCACAATGCTCCATGCCCTTGCCAACACAATGCGCCTTTCCAACTGTCATCACAATAATCCATGAAACTTATTAGACCAATGCTCCATGCCCTTGTCATCACAATGTTACATGCACTTGTTATCACAGTGCTCCATGACCCTTGTCATCACAGTGCTCCGTGACTCCAGTCATCAAAATGCTTCATGACCTTTGTCATCACAATGGTCCATGTCCTCGTCATCAACAGTCTCTGTTACCATTTTAACCACAATGCTCCATGAACTTTTCATCACAATGCTCTTTGACCCTTGTCATCACAATGCTCTTTGCCTTTCTCAGCACAATTCTCCATGACACTTGTCATCACAGTGCTCCATGCGCTTGTCAGCACAATGTTCCATGACACATGTCATCACAGTGCACCATTCGCTTGTCATCAAAGTGCTCCACAATCTTGTCATCACAATGCTCCATAAAACTTGTCATCACAATGCTCCATGCACTTCTCATCAAAATGCTCTCTCACCACTGATATCACAATATTACATCAATATTCGTCACAATACTCCCTCATCCCTGTCATCTCAATGTTCCATGACTCCTGTCATCACAATGCTACATGCATTATCATCACAATGTTCGATGACTCCTGACATCACAATGTTTCATAACCCCTGTTATCAAAATGCTCCATGACCCGTTTCATCAAAATGCTCCATGACCCCTGACATCACAATGTTCCATAACACCTGCCATCAAAATGTTCCATGACACTTTACAACAAATTGCTCCATGACCCTGTCATCACAATGCTCCCTGCCCTTCTCATCAGAATGCACAATTCCCTTGACATCAAAATGATCCATGACATTTGTCATCACAAAGATCCATGACACTTGGCATCACAATGCTCCATGTCATTGTCATCACGATGCTCCATGAACGCTCTCAGTACATTGGTCCATGCCCCTGTCCTCACAAAGCTCCATGACACATGTCATCAGAATGCTCCATGGCCTTCTCATCACAATGATCCACGCCCTTGCCATAAAAATGCTCCATTACCCCTGTCATAACAATGCTCCATGACCTCTGCCATCACGATGGTCCATGGCCTTGTCATCACAAGGCTCCATGACCCTTCTCATCACAATGCTCCAAGATCCCGGTAATCACAATGCTCCATGCTCCTTTTCATCTCAATGATCCATGAACCCTGTCATCACAATGCAGCATGCCCATCATCATAATGCTTCATGCTATTGTCATCACAATGAAATCAAAATGCTCCATGACCTCTGTCAAAAAAATGCTCAAAACCGTTGTGATCACAATATTCCATAACACATTTCATCACAATGCCCCATGACGCTCGTCATCACAATTATCCTTGGTCTTCTCATCACAATGTTCCATGACTTTTGTCATCACAATGCTCAGTACACTTGTCATCAAAATGCTCCTTGACACTTGTTGTCTGTATGCTCCTTGAAACCTGTCATGACAAGGCTCCATGCCGTTTTCATCACAATGATCCATGCCCTTTTTATCATAATGCTCCAAGAACCCTGTAATCAAAATGCTCCATGCCCTTGTCATCACACAGCTCAATGACACATGTCATTAGAATGCTCCTTGGCCTTCTCCTCACAATGCTCCATGCCCATGTCTTCACAATGATCCAAGACCCCTGTAATCACAATGGTCCATGTTCCTTTTCATCAGTATGATCCATGAGATTTGTCATCACAAGGCTCCATGGTTTTCTCATCACAATGCTCCAGGACCTTGTCATCACAATGCTTCATGACCTGTCATAAAAATTCTCAATGGCCCTTTTCATCATAATGCTCCAAGCCCTAGTCATCACAATGCTTCATTATATTTGTCATCACAATCCTACATTACATTTGGCATCACAATGCTCCCTGCCATTGTCATCGCAATGGACCATGACATATGTCATCACAATGCTCCCTGACACCTTTCTTCAAAATACTCCATGAATTTTTCATCACAATGCTCCATGCCCTTGTCATGAAAATGCTCCATGACCCGTGTCATCACATTGCACCATGACTCCAGTCTTCCCAATGCTTCATAACATTTGTCATCACAATGGTCCATGCCCGCATCATCAAAAGGATCTGTGACCGTTGTAACCACAATTCTCCATGAACTTTTCATCACAATGCTCCGTGACCCTTGTCATCACAATGCTCCATGCCTTTGTCAGAAAAATGCTCCATGACCCTTGTCATCACAATGTGCCACACAATTTTAATAACAACGGTCCACAAATTTGTCATCACAATGCTCCTTAATCATTGAAATCACAATGCTCCTTTCTCTTCTCATCACAATGCTCCATTACACCATCATAACAATGATCCATGACTCCTGCCATCACAATGTTCCATGGCATTGTCATCACAAGGCTCCAAGACATTTGTCATCACAATGCTCCAAGACACCTGTAATCACAAAGCTCCGTGACTCCAGTCATCACAATGCTTCATAACATTTGTCATCACAATTGTCCATGCCCGCATCATCACAAGGATCTGTGACGTTTTTAACCACAATGCTCTATGAACTTTTCATCACAATGCTCCAGGAACTTGTCATAACAATGCTTCACTTTGCCATGAAAATTCTCAATGGCCCTTGTCAACATAATGCTCCAAGCCCTAGTCATCACAATGCTCCATTATATTTGTCATCACAATCCTCCATTACTTTTGGCATCACAATGCTCCATGACCTTGTCATCACAAAGCGCCATGACACGTCATCAGAATGTTCCATGACCTTCTCAACAAAATGCTCCATGCCCTTGTCATCACAATGCTCCAAGACCCCTGTAATCACAATGCTCCATGCACTTGTTATCACAAAGCTCCATGACACATGTCATCAGAAGGTTCCCTGGCCTTCTCATCAAAATGCTCCATGCCCTTGTCATCACAATGCTCCCAGACCCTTGTAATCACAGTGCTCCATGCCCTTTTCATCTCAATGCTCCATGAACCCTGGCATCACAATGCATCATGCCCATCATCATAATGCTTCCATCTATTGTCAGCACAATGAAATCAAAATTCTCCATGACCTCTCTCATCACAATGCTCCATGACCCATGTCATCACAATACTCCATGAATATTTTCAGCCCAATGCTCCATGACCCTTGTCATCACAATTCTCCATGACCCCTGTATTTACAATGATCCGTGACGCTAGTCATCACAGTGCTCCATGACACCTGTCATCACAATGCTCCATGGCTTTGTCAGCAAAATGCTACATGACCTTGCATTACAATGCTCTATGCCCTTGTCATCACAATATTCCATTACCATTGTCATCACAATCCTCCATGAACCGTGGGATCACATTTCTTCATGCCCTTTTCATCACAATATTCCATGCTCCTTGAAATTAAAATGATCCATGAACTCTGTCGTCACAGTGCTCCAAACCCTTGTGATCACAACGTTCCATAACTCTTGTCATCAAATCGCTCCATGATTCATATCATCACAATACTCCATGCACTTTTCATCACAATGCTCCATGATCATTGTCATCTTAATTCCCAATACACTTGTCATAACAATGCTCCCTGACACTTGTCGTCAGAATGCTCCTTGAACCCTGGCACGAAAAGGCTCCATGCCTTTTTCATCACAATGCCCCATGCCATTTTCATCACAATGCTCCATGCCAACGTCATCAAAGTTCTCCACAAGCTTGTCATCAGAATGCTCCATGACCCTTGTCATCACAGTTCTCCATGCACTTGTCAGCACAAAGCTCCCTGACCTTTGTCATCACAATGCCCCAAGCCATTGTCATCAAAATGCTCCATTACCTTTGTCATCAGAATCCTCCATGACACTTGATACCACTATGCTCCATGCCATTGTCATCACAATGGGCCATTACATATGTCATCACAATGCTCCCTGACACCTGTCTTCACAATACAGCATGACCTTGTCATCACAATGCTCCATGACACCTGCCATCACAATGTTCCACGGCCTTGTCATCACAAGACTCCATGACACTTGTAATCACAATGCTCGAAGACCACATTATTCACAATGCTCCATGCACTTGTCATCACAATGCTCCATGACACATGTCATCAGAATGTTCCATGGCCTTCTCATCAAAATGCTCCATGCCCTAGTCATCACCGTGCTCCAACACCCCTGTAATGACAATGCTCCATGCACCTTTTCATCAGTATGCTCCATGAGATTTGTCATCACAAGGCTCCATGTGTTTCTCATCACAATGCTCCAGGATTTTGTTATCACAATGCTTTACGACCTTGTCATGAAAATTCTCAATGGCCCTTGTCATCATAATGCTCCAAGCCTTAGTCATCACAATGCTCCATTATATTTGTCATCACAATCCTCCATTACATTTGGCATCACCGTGCTCCCTGACATTGTCATCGCAATGGACCATGACATATGTCAACACAATGCTCCCCGACACCTGTCTTCACAATACTCCATGACCTTATCATCAAAATGATCCATGCCCTTCTCATCACAATGCACCATGCCAACTGTCATCCCTATAATCTATGAAACATGACATACCAATGTTCCATGCCCCTGATATCACAATGCTCCATGCACTTGTCATCACAATGCTCCATGACCCCTGTCATCAAAATGCTCCGTGACTCCAGGCATCACAATGGTTCATAACAGTTGTCATCACAATGGTCCATGCCCGCGTCATCACAAGGCTCTGTGACCTTTGTAACCACAGTGCCTCATGAAATTTCCATCACAATGCTCCATGACCCTTGTCATCACAATGCTCCTTGCCTTTGTCAGAATAATGCTCCATAAAACTTGTAATCACAATGCTCCATGACATTCTCATCATAATGCTCCATTACCACTGTAATAACAATGCTCCATGACCACTACCTTCACAATGTTCCACAGTCTTGTCATCACAAGCCTCCATGACTCTTGTCATCACTATGCTCCAAGACTACTGTAATCACAATGCTCGCTGACCTTGTCATCACAAGGCTCCAGGACACATGTCATCAGAATGTTCCATGGCTTTCTCATCAAAATGTTCCTTGCCCTTGTCATCACAATGCTCCAAGACCCCTGTAATCACATTGCTCCATTCCCCTCTTCATCTCAATGCTCCATGAACCCTGTCATCAAAATGAATCATGCTCATGATCATAATGCTTCAGGGTATTCTCAGCACAATGAAATCAAAATTCTCCACGACCTCTCTCATCACAATGCTCCATGACCCCTATCATCACAATACTCCATGAACATTTTCAGTCCAATGCTCCATGACGTTGTCATCACAATGATCCATGATCTTGTCATCCCAATGCTCCATGACCCCTGTATTCACAATGCTCCGTGACGCTTGTCATCACAGTGCTCCATGACATCTGTCATCACAATGCTCCATGGCTTTGTCAGCAAAATTCTACATGAACTTGTCATTACAATGCTCTATGCATTTGTCATCACAATACTCCATTACAATTGTCATCAGAATCCTCCATGAACCGTGGGATCACAATGCTTCATGCCCTTGTCATCACACGGTTCCATGCTCCTTGAAATCAAAATGATCCATGACATCTGTCATCACAATGCTCCAAACCCTTCTGATCACAAAGTTCCTTAACTCTTGTCATCAAATCGCTCCATGATGCCTATCATCACAATACTCCATGCCCTTTTCATCACAATGCTCCATGACCTTTGTCATCACAATTCTCAATACACTTGTTATCACAATGCTCCCTAATACTTGTCGTCAGAGTGCTCCTTGAACACTGTCACGAAAAGGAACCATGCCTTTTTCATCACAAGGCCCCATGCCATTTTCATCACAATGCTCCATGCCATTGTCATCAAAATACTGCACAAGCTTGTCATCAGAATGCTCCATGACCCTTGTCATCACAATTCTCCATGCACTTGTCAGCACAATGCTCCCTGACCCTTGTCATCACAATGCTCCAAGCCATTGTCATCAGATTGCTCCATTACCTTTGTCATCAGAATCATCCATTTCACTTGGCATCACAATGCTCCATGCCATTGTCATCACAATGGGCCATTACATAAGTCATGACAATGCTCCCTGACACCTCTCTTCACAATACTGCATGACCTGCTCTTCACAATGCTCCATGCCCTTGTCATCACAATGCGCCATTCCAACTCTCATCACAATAATCCATGAAACTTATTAGACCAATGCTCCATGTCCTTGTCATCACAATGCTACATGCCCTTGTTATCACAATGCTCCATGACCCCTGTCATCACAATGCTCTGTGACTCCAGTAATCACAATGCTTCATGACCTTTGTCATCACAATATTCCATGCCCTCATCATCAACAGTCTCTGTGACATTTTTAACCACAATGCTCCATGAACTTTTCATCTCAATTCTCTTTGACCCTTGTCATCACAATGCTCTATGTCTTTCTCAGCACAATGCTCCATGACCCTTGTCATCACAATGCACCATGCACTTGTCATCACAGTGCTCCAAAATCTTTTCATCACAATGCTCCATAAAACATGTCATCACAATGCTCCCTGCTCTTCTTATCAAAATGCTCTCTCACAACTGATATCACAACGTTACATCACTATTCGTCAAAATACTTCTTCACCCCTGTCATCACATTGTTCCATGACTCCTGTCATCACAATGCTACATGCATTATCATCACAATATTCGATGACCACTGACATCACAATGTTCCCCAACACCGTCATCAAAATGTTCCATGACCCTTTTCATCAAATTGCTCCATGACCCTGTCATCAAAATGCTTCCTTCCCTTCTCATCCCAGTGCACAACGCCCTTGCCATCAAAATGCTCGATGACCTTTGCCATCACAAAGATCTATTACGCTTGGCATCACAAAGCTCCATACCATTGTCATGACAAAGCTCCATGACACATGTCATCAGAATGCTCCATGGCGTTCTCATCACAATGCTCCATGCCCTTGCCATCACAATGCACCATTACCCCTGTCATAACAATGCTCCATGACCACGGCCATCACGATGTTCCATGGCCTTATCATCAGAAGGCTCCATGACCCTTCTAATCACAATGCTCCAAGACCCCTGTAATCACAATGCTCCATGCCCCTTTTCATCTCAAAGATCCATGAAACCTGTCATCACAATACACCATGCCCATCATCATAATGCTTCATGCTATTGTCATCACAATGAATTCACAATGCTCCATGACCTCTGTCATAACAATGCTCCAAAACATTGTGATCACAGTATTCCATAACACTTGTCATCACAATGCCCCATGACACTCGTCATCACAATTATCCATGGTCTTCTCATCACAATGCTCCATGACCTTTGTCATCACAATGCTCAATACACTTGTCGTCAAAATGCTCCCTGACACTTGTCTGTATGCTCCTTGAAACCTGTCATGTCAAGGCTCCATGCCTTTTTCATCACAATGATCCATGCCCTTTTCATCACAATGCTCCAAGACCCCGTTAATCACAATGCTCCATGCCCTTGTCATCACAAAGCTCCATGACGCCTGTCAGCAGAGTGCTCCTTGGCATTCTCCTCACAATGCTCCATCCCCTTGTCATCACAATGTTCCAAGACCCCTGTAATCACAACGGTCCATGCCCCTTTTCATCAGTATGCTCCATGAGATTTGTCATCACAATGCTCCATGGTTTTCTCATCACAATGCTCCAGGACCTTGTCATCACAATGCTCCATGACGTTGTCATGAAAATTCTCAATGGCCCTTGTCATCATAATGTTCCAAGCCCTATTCATCACAATGCTCCATTACATTTGGCATCACAATGCTCCCTGCCATTGTCATCGCAATGGACCATGACTTATGTCATCACAATGCTCACTGATACCTGTCTTCACAATAATCCATGACCTACTCATCACAATATTCCATGCCCTTGTCATCACAATGCAGAATGTCCACTGTCATCACAATAATCTATGAAAATATTCAGTCCAATGCTCCGGGCCCCTGTCATCACAATGGTCCATGCACTTGTCATCAAAATGCTCCATGACCCTTCTATTCACAATGCTCCGTGACGCTTGTCATCACAGTGCTCCATGACACCTGTCATCAAAATGCTCCATGCCTTTGTCAGCAAAATACTACATGACATTGTCATTACAATACTCTATGCACTTGTCATTACAAAACTCCATTACCATTGTCATCACAATCCTCCATGAAACTTGGGATCACGTTGCTTCATGCCCTTGTCATCACAATGCTCCATGATCTGTGTCATCACAATTCTCAATACACTTTTCATCACAATGCTCCCTGACACTTGTCATCAGAATGCTCCTTGAACCCTGTCACGAACAGGCTCCATGCCTTTTTCATCACAAGGCCCCATGCCATTTTCATCACAATGCTCCATGCCATTGTCATCAGAATACTCCACAAGATTGTCATCAGAATGCTCCATGACCCTTGTCATCACAATTCTCCATGCATTTGTTAGCACAATGCTCCCTAACCCTTGTCATCACAATGCTCCATTACCTTTGTCATCAGAATCCTCCATGACACTTGGCATCACAATGCTCCATGCCATTATCATCACAATGGGCCATTACATATGTCATGACAATGCTCCCTGACACCTGTCTTCACAATACTGCATGACCTGGTCATCACAATGCTCTATGCACTTGTCATCACAGTGCTCCATGACACCTGTCATCACAATGCTTCATGACCTTTGCCATCACAATGGTCCATGCCCTCGTCATCAAGAGTCTCTGTGACCTTTGTAACCACAATGCTCCATGAATATTTCATCACAAGCCTCCATGACTCCTGTCATCACTATGCTCCAAGACTACTGTAATCACAATGCTCGCTGACCTTGTCATCACAAAGATCCATGACACATGTTATCAGTATGTTCCATGGCCTTCTCATCAAAATGCTCCATGTCCTTGTCATCACAATGTTCCATTACCGCTGTCAAAACAATGCTCCCTGACCCCTGCCATCACAGTGATCCCTGCCCTTCTCATCACAATGTACAATGCCCTTGTCATCAAAATGCTCCTTGACCTTTGTCATCACAAATATCCATGACCCTTGGCATCACAATGTTCCATGTCATTGTCATCACAATGCTCCATGAACACTCTCATCACATTGCTCCATGCCCTTGTCATCACAAAGCTGCATGACACATGTCATCAGAATGCTCCATGGCCTTCTCATCACAATGACTCCATGCCCTTTCCATCACAATGCTCCATTACCCCGTCATAACAATGCTCCATGAGCCCTGCCATAACGATATTCCATGGCCTTGTCATCACAAGGCTCCATGACCCATTTCATCACAATGCTCCAAGACCCCTGTAATCACAATGCTCCATGCCCCTTTTCATCTCACTGACCCATGAACCCTGTCATCATAATGCACCATGCCTATCATCATAATTCTTAATGCTATTGTCATCACAATGAAATCAAAATGGTCCATGACTTCTGTCATAAAAATGCTCCAAACCCTTGTAATCACAATATTCCATAACACTTTTCATCACAGTGCCCCATGATGCTCATCATCACAACAATCCTTGGTCTTCTCATCACAAAGCTCCAAGACCCCTGTAATCACAATGTTCCATATCCTTGTCATCACCAAGCTCCATGACACATGTCATCAGAATGTTCCATGACCTTCTCATCAAAATGTTCCATGCCCTTGTCATCCCAAAGCTCCAAGACCCCTGTAATCACAATGCTGCATGCCGCTTTTCATCTCAATGCTCCATGATCCCTGTCATCTCAATGCATCATGTCCATCATCATGATGCTTCAGGCTATTGCCAGCAGAATAAAATCAAAATTCTCCATGACCTATGTCATCACAATGCTCCATGACCCCTGTCATCACAATACACCATGAACATTTTCAGCCCAATGCTCCATGACTCTTGTCATCACAAAGGTCCATGCCCTCGTTATCAACAGTCTCTGTGACATTTTTAACCAGAATGCTCCATGAACTTTTCATCACAATGCTCTTTGACACTTGTCATCACAATGCTCTATGCTTTCTCAGCACAAAGCTCCATGACCCTTGTCATCATAATGTTCCATGAGCTTGTCAGCACAATGCTCTACGACACATGTCATCACAATGCACCATTCGCTTGTCATCACAGTGCTCCACAATCTTGTCATCACAGTGCTCCTTAAAACTTGTCATCACAATGCTCCATGCACTTCGCATCAAAATGCTCTCTCACAATTGATATCACAATGTTACATCACTATTCGTCACAATACTCCCTCACCCCTGGCATCCCAATTTTCCATAACTCCTGTCATCAACATGCTACATGTATTATCATCTCAATATTCGATGACCCCTGACAACACAATGTTCCATAACCCCTGTCATCAAAATGCTCCATGAACCTTTTCATCAAATTGCTCCATGACACTGTCATCAAAATGCTACCAAACCTTCTCATCACAATGCACAACACACTTGTCATCAAAATGATCCATGTTCTTTGTCATCACAAAGATCCATGACGCTTGGCATCACAATACTCCATGTCATTGCCATCACGATGTTCCATGAACACTCTCATCCATTGCTCCATGACACCTGTCATCACAATTCTCCGTGACTCCAGTCATCACAATGCTTCAAAACAGTTGTCATCACAATGGTCCATACCCGCACCATCACAAGGCTCTGTAACATTTGTAACCACAATGCTCTATGAAATTTCCATCGCAATGCTCCGTGACCCTTGTCATCAAAATGTTCCACGCCTTTCTCCGAAAAATCCTCCATGACCTTTGTCATCACAATGTGCCATGCGCTTTTCATTCACAACGGTCCACAAATTTGTCATGGCAATGCTCCATAAAACTTGTAATCACAATGCTCCATGCCCTTCTCATCACAATGCTCCATTACCACTGTCATAACAATGCTCCATGACCCCTGACATCACATTGTTCCATGGCCTTGTCATCACAAGGCTCCATGACACATGTCATCACAATGCTCCAAGAACCCTGTAATCACAATGCTCCATGCCCTTGTCGTCACAAAGCTCCATGACACATGTCATCATAAAGTTCCATGGCCTTCTCATCAAAATGCTACATGCCCGTGTCATCACAATGCTCCCAGACCACTGTAATCACAATGCTCCATGCACCTTTCCATCTCAATGCTCCATGAACCTTGTCATCACAATGCATCATGTCCATCATCATAATGCTTCCGGCTACTGTCACCACAATGAAATCAAAATTCTCCATGACCTCTGTCATCACAATGCTTCATGACCCCTGTCATCACAATAATCCATGAACATTTTCAGGCCAATGCTCCATGACCCTTTTCATCACAATGATCCATGCCCTTGACATCCCAAAGCTCCATGACCCCTGTATTCACAATGCTGTGTGACGCTTTTCTTCACAGTGCTGCATGACACCTGTCATCACAATGCTCCATGCCTTTGTCAGCAAATTCCTACATGACCTTGTCATTACAATGCTCTATGTGCTTGTCATCACAATACTCCATTACCATTGACATCACAATCCTCCATGAACCTTGGGATCACATTGCTTCATGCCCATGTCATCACAGTGCTCCATGATCCTTGAAATCAAAATGATCCATGACCTCTGTCATCACAATGCTCCAAACACATGTGATCACAAAGTTCCATAACAGTTGTCATCACAACGCTCCGTGATGCCTGTCATCACAGTACTCCTTGCCCTTTTCATCACGATGTTCCATGACCTTTGTCATCACAATTCTCAATACACTTGTCATCACAATGGTCCCTGACACTTGTCTTCAGATTGCTCCTTGAAACTTGTCACGAAAATGCTCCATGCCCTTTTCATCACAATGCTCCATGCCATTGTTATCAAAATACTCCACAAGCTTATCATCAGAATGCTCCATGACCCTTGTCATCACAATTCTCCATGCACTTTTCAGCACAATGCTCCCTGACCCTTGTCATCACAATGCACAAAGCCATTGTCATCACAGTGCTCCATTACATTTGTCATCAGAATCCTCCATGACACATGGCATCACAATGCTCCAACCATTTCCATCACACTGGGCCATTATATATGTCATCACAATGCTCCCTGACACCTGTCTTCACAATACTGCATGACCTGGTCATCACAATGCTCCATGCCCTTGTCATCACAATGCGCCATTCCAACTATCCTCACAATAATCCACGAAACTTAGTAGACCAATGCTTCATGCCCTTGTCATCACAATGCTCCATGCCCTTGTTATCACAATGCTCCATGACCCCTGCCATCACAATGTTCCACGGCCTTGTCATCACAAGGCTCCATGACACTTGACATCACAATGTTCCAAGACCCCTGTAATCACAATGCTCCATGCCCTTGTCATCACAAAGCTCCATGACACATGTCATCAGAATGTTCCATGGCCTTCTCATCAAAATGTTCCATTCTCTTGTCATCAAAATTCTCCAAGACCCCTGTCATCAAATTGCTCCATGCCCCTGTTCATCTCAATGCACCATGAACCCTGTCATCACAATGCATCATGCACATCATCATAATGCTTCAGGCTATTGTCATCACAATGAAATCAAAATGCTCCATGGCCTCTGTCATCACAGTGCTCCATGACACCTGTCATCACAATACTCCATGAATATTATCAGAACAATGCTCCATGACATTCTCATCGCACTGCTCCATGACCACTATCATCACAATGCACCATGATAACTGGGATCACAACACTCCATGACACGTGACAACACAATGATCCGGGACTCTAGTCATCACATTGCTCCATTCCCTAGTCATCACAATGCTCTATGACCCCTGTCATTACAATGCACCGTGAAACCATTCATCACAGTGCTTCATAACATTAGTCATCACAGTGGTCCAAGCCCGCGTCATCACAAGGCTCTGTGACATTTGTGACCACAATGCTCCATGAAATTTTCATCACAATGCTCCATGAACCTTGTCATCACAATGCTCCATGCCATTGTCAGAACAATGCTCCATGACCCATGTCATCACAATGTGCCATGCACTTGTCATCACAATGCTCCTTGCCTTTGTCAGAAAAATGCTCCATTACCCATGTCATCACAATGTGCCATGCGCTTGTCATCACAGTGCTCCACAATCTTGTCATCACAATGCTCCATAAACTTTGTCTTCACAATGTTACATGTACTTCTCATCAAAATGCTCTCTCACCACTGATATCACAGTGTTACATCACTATTCGTCACAATACTCCCTCACCCCAGTCATCACAATGTTCCATGAATCCTGTCATCACAATTCTACATGCACTTATCATCACAATGTTCGATGACCCCTGACATTGCAATGTTCCATAACCCCTGTCATCAAAATGTTCCATGACCCTTTTCATCAAATTGCTCCATGAACCTGTCATCACAATACTCCATGCCCTTTTCATCACAATGCTCCATGACCTTTTTCATCACAACTCACAATACACATGGCATCACAATGCTCCCTGACACTTGTCGTCACAATGCTCCTTGAACCCTGTCATGACAAGGCTCCATGCCTTTCTCATCACAATGATCCATGCCGTTTTCATTACAATGCTCCAAGACACCTGTAATCACAGTGCTCCATGCCCTTGTCATCACAAAGCTCAATGACGCAAGTCATTAGAAGGCTCCTTGGCCTTCTCTTCACAATTCTCCATGCCCTTGTCATCACAATGATCCAAGACCCCTGTAATCACAATGCTCCATGCCCCTTTTTCCTCAGTATGCTCCATGAGATTTGTCATCACAAGGCTCCATGGATTTCTCATCACAATGCTCTAGGACCTTGTCATCACAATGCTTCATGACCTTGTCATGAAAATTCTCAATGGCCCTTGTCATCATAATGCTCCAAGTCCCAGTCATCACAATGCTCCATTATATTTGGCGTCACAATCTTCCATTACATTTGGCATCACAATGCTCCCTGCCATTGTCATCGCAATGGACCATGACTTATGGCATCACAATGCTCCCTGACACCTGTCTTCTCAATACTCCATGACCTTCTCATCACAATCCTCCATGCCCTTGTCATCACAATGCAGCATGTCCACTGTCATCACAATAATCTATGAAACTTGTCAGACCAATGATCCGTGCCCCTGTCATCACAATGCTCCATGCACTTGTCATCACAATGCTCCATGACCCCTCTATTCACAATGCTCCATAACGCTTGTCCTCACAGTGCTCCATGACACCTGTCATCACAATGCTCCATGCCTTTGTCAGCAAAATGCTACATGACCTTGTCATTACAATGCTCTATGCGCTTGTCATCACAATACTCCATTACCATTGTCATCACAATCCTCTATGAACGTTGTGATCACATTGCTTCATCCCCTTGTCATCACAATGCTCCATGCTCCTTGAAATCAAAATGATCCATGACCTCTGTCATCACAATGCTCCAAACGCTTGTGATCACAAAGTTCCATAACACTTGTCATAACAACGTTCCATGATGCCTGTCATCACAAT
Organism: Mesoplodon bidens; assembly: GCF_964165515.1. Classification (NCBI taxonomy): domain Eukaryota; kingdom Metazoa; phylum Chordata; class Mammalia; order Artiodactyla; family Ziphiidae; genus Mesoplodon; species Mesoplodon bidens. Next base: position 883,567 of record NW_027672207.1, read on the forward strand.
ACTCCATGCCCTTTTCATCACAATGCTCCATGATCTTTGTCATCACAATTCTCAATACACTTGTCATCACAATGCTCCCTGACACTTGTCATCAAAATGCTCCTTGAAACCTGTCACAAAAAGGCTCCATGCCTTTTTCATCACAATGCCCCACGCCATTTTCATCACAATGCTCCATGCCATTGTCATCAAAATACTCCACAAGCTTGTCATCAGAATGCTCCATGACCCTTGTCATCACAATTCTCCATGCACTGGTCAGCACCATGCTCCCTGACCCTTGTCATCACAATGCTCCAAGCCATTGCCATCACAATGCTCCATTACCTTTGTCATTAGAATCCTCCATGACACATGGCATCACAATGATCAATGCCATTGTCATCACAATGGGCCATTACATATGTCATCACAATGCTCCCTGACACCTGTCTTCACAATACTGCATGACCTGGTCATCACAATGCTCTATGCACTTGTCGTCACAATGCTCCATGAACCCTGACATCACAATGCTCCATGCTTCCAGTCATCACAATGCTTCATAACCTTTGTCATCACTATGGTCCATGCCCTCGTTATCAACAGTCTCTGTGACCTTTGTAACCACAATGCTCCATGAACTTTTCATCACAATGCTCCTTGATTCTTGTCATCACAATGCTCCATGCCTTTGTCAGAAAAATGCTCCATGACCCTTGTCATCACATTGTGCCACGCGCTTCTCATCACAAATGTCCACAAATTTGTCAGGGCAATGCTCCATAAACCTTGTAATCACAATGCTCCATGCCCTTCTCATCACATTGCTCCATTACACCTGTCATAACATTGCTCCATGACCCTTGCCATCACAATGTTCCACGGCCTTGTCATCACAAGGCTCCATGACGCTTGTCATCAAAATGTTCCAAGACCCCTGTAATCACAATGCTCCATGCCCTTGTCATCACAAAGCTCCATGACACATGTCATCAGAATGTTCCATGGCCTTCTCATCAAAATGCTCCATGCCCTTGTCATCACAATGTTCCATTACCCCTGTCATAACAATGCTCCCTGACCCCTACCTTCACAATGGTCCCTGCCCTTCTCATCACAATGCACAATGCACTTGTCATCAAAATGCTCCTTGACATTTGTCATCACAAAGATCCATGACCCTTGACATCACAATGCTCCATGTCATTGTCATCACAATGCTCCATGAACGATCTCATCACATTGCTCCATGCCCTTGTCATCACAAAGCTCCATGACACATGTCATCAGAATGCTCCAAGACCCCTGTAATCACAATGCTCCATGCCTCTTTTCATCTCACTGATCCATGAACCCTGTCATCACAATGCACCATGCCCATCATCATAATGCTTCATGCTATTGTCATCACAATGAAATCAAAATGCTCCATGACCTCTGTCATCACAATTCTCCATGACCCCTGTTATCACATTAATCCATGAACATTTTCAGCCCAATGTTCCAAGACACTTGTTCATCACAATCATCCATGCCCATGTCATCCCAATGCTCCATGACCCCTGTATTCACAATGCTCCGTGACACTTGTCCTCACAGTGCTCCATGACACCTGTCATCACAATACTCCATGCCTTTGTCAGCAAAATGCTACATGACATTGTCATTTCAATTCTCTATGCGCTTGTCTTCACAATACTCCATTACCATTGTCATCACAATCCTCCATGAACCTTGGCATCACATTGCTTCATGCCCTTGTCATCACAATGCTCCATGCTCCTTGAAATCAAAATGATCCATGACCTCTGTCATCACAATGCTCCAAACGCTTGTGATCACAATGTTCAATAACACTTGTCATCACAACGCTCCATGATGCCTCTTATCACAATACTCCATTCCCTTTTCATCACAATGCTCCATGACTTTTGTCATCACAATTCTCAATACACTTGTCATCACAATGCTCCCTGACACTTGTCGTCAGAATGCGCCTTGAACCCTGTCACAAAAAGGCTTCATGCATTTTTCATCACAATGCCCCATGCCGTTTTCATCACAATGCTCTATGCCATTGTCATCAAAATACTCCACAATCTTGTCATCAGAATCCTCCATGACCCTTGTCATCACAGTTCTCTATGCACTTGTCAGCACAATGCTCCCTGACCCTTGTCATCACAATGATCCAAGCCATTGTCATCACAATGCTCCATTACCTTTGTCATCAGAATCCTCCATGACACTTGGCATCACAATGCTCCATGCCATTGTCATCAAAATGGGCCATTACATATGTCATCACAATGCTCCCTGACACCTGTCTTCACAATACTGCATGACCTGGTCATCACAATTCTCCATGCCCTTGTCATCACAGTGCGCCATTCCAACTGTCATCACAATAATCCATGAAACTTTTTAGACCAATGCTCCATGCCCTTGTCATCACAATGCTCCATGCCCTTGTTATCACAATGCTCCATGACCCCTGTCATCACAATGCTCCCTGACTGCAATCATCACAATGTTTAATGACCTTTGTCATCACAATCTTCCATGCCCTCGTCATCAACAGTCTCTGTGACTTTTTAACCAAAATGCTCCATGATCTATTCATCACAATGCTCTTTGACCTTTGTCATCACGATGCTCTATGCCTTTCTCAGCACAATGCTCCATGACCCTTGTCATCACAATGCTCCATGTGCTTGTCAGGACAATGCTCCATGACACATGTCATCACAATGCACCGGGCGCTTGTCATCACAGTGCTCCACAATCTTGTCATCACAATGCTCCATAAACCTTGTCATCAGAATGCTCCATGCATTTCTCATCAAAATGCTCTCTCACCACGGATATCACAATGTTACATCACTATTCGTCACAATACTCACTCACCCGTCATCACAATTTTCCATGACTCCTGTCATCACAATGCTACATGCACTTATCATCACAATGTACGATGACCCCTGACATCCCAGTGTTCCATACACCTGTCATCAAGTTGCTCCATGACCCTTTTCATCCATTTGCTCCATGACTCTGTCATCACAATGCTCCCTGCCCTTATCATCACAATGCACAACACCCTTGTCATCAAAATGCTCCATGACCTTTTTCATCACAAAGAACCATGACCCTTGGCATCACAGAGCTCCATGCCATTGTCATCACAATGCTCCAAGAACGCTCTCATCACATTGCTCCATGCCCTTGTCATCACAAAGCTCCATGACACATGTCATCAGAATGCTCCATGGCCTTCTCATCACAATGTTCCATGCCCTTGCCATCAAAATGCTCCATTACACCTGTAATACCAATGTTCCATGATCCCTGCCATCACGTTGTTCCATGGTCTTTTCATCACAAGGCTCCATGACCCTTCTCATCACAATGCTCCAAGACACCTGTAATCACAATGTTCCATGCCCATTTCATCTCAATGACACATGAACCCTGTCATCACAATGCACCATGCACATCATCATAATGCTTCATGCTATTGTCATCACAATGAAATCAAAATGCTCCATGACCACTGTCATAACAATGCTCCAAATCGTTTTGATAACAATATTCCATAACACTTGTCATCACAGTGCCCCATGACGCTCATCATCACATTTATCCATGCCCTTCTGATAACAATGCTCAATTACCCCTGCCATCACAATGTCCCATGGCCGTGTCATCACAAGGCTCCATGACACTTGTCATCACAATGCTCCAAGACACCTGTCATCACAATGCTCCATGCCTTTGTCAGCAAAATGCTACATGACATTGTCATTACTATTCTCTTTGTGCTTGTCATCAAAATACTCCATTACCATTGTCATCACAATCCTCCATGAACATTGGAATAACATAGCTTCATGCCCTTGTCATCACAATGCTCCATGCTCCTTGAAATCAAGATGATCCATGACCTCTGTCATCACAGTGTTCCAAACCCTTGTGATTACTATGTTCCATAACACTTGTCATCACAATGCTCCATGATGTCTGTCATCACTATACTCCATGCCTTTGTCATCACAATGCTACATGACCTTTGTCATCACAATTCTCAATACACTTGTCATCACAATGTTCCCTGACAATTGTCGTCAGAATGCTCCTTGAACCATGTCACGAAAAGTCTCCAGGCCTATTTCCTCACAATACCGCATGCCGTTTTCATCACAATGCTCCATGCCATTGTCATCAAAATACTCAACAAGCTTGTCATCAGAATCCTCCATGACCATTGTCATCACAATTCTCCATGCACTTCTCAGCAAAATGCTCCCTTACCCTTGTCATCACAATGCCCCAACCCATTGTCATCACAATGCTCCATTACCTTTGTCATCACAATGGGCCATTTCATATGTCATCACAATGTTCCCTGACACCTGTCTTCACAATACTGCATGACCTGGACATCACAATGCTCTATGCACTTGTCGTCACAATGATCCATGACCCCTGTCATCACAATGCTCCGTGACTCCAGTCATCACAATGCTTCATAACCTTTGTCATCACAATGGTCCATGCCCTTGTCATCAACAGTCTCTGTGAACTTTTTAACCACAATGCTCCATGAACTTTTCATCACAATGCTCTTTGAACCTTGTCATCGCAAAACTCGATGCCCTTTTCATCACAATGCTCCATGACCTTTGTCATCACAATTCTCAACACACTTGACATCACAAAGCTCCCTGACACTTGTCACAATGCTCCTTGAACCCTATCACGAAAATGCTCCATGCCATTTTCATCACAATGCCCCATGCAGTTTTCATCACAATGCTCCATGCCATTGTCATCGAAATACTCCACAAGCTTGTCAACAGAATGCTCCATAACACTTGTCATCACAGTTCTCCATGCACTTTTCACCACAATGCTCCCTGACCCTTGTCATCACAATGCGCCAAGCCATTGTCATCACAATGCTCCATTTCATTTGTCATCAGAATCCTCCATGACACTTGGCATCACAAAACTCCATGCCATTGTCATCACAATGGGCCATTACATATGTCATTACAATGCTCCCTGACACCTGTCTTCACAGTACTGCATGACCTAGTCATTACAATGCTCCATGCCCTTGTCATCACAATGTGCCATTCCAACTGTCATCGCAATAATCCATGAAACTTATTAGACCAATGCTCCATGCCCTTGTCATCACAATGCTCCATGACCTTGTTATCACAATGCTCCATGACCCCTGTTATCACAGTGCTTCGTGACTCCAGTCATCACAATGTTTCAGGACCTTTGTCATCACAATGGTCCATGCTCTCGTCATCAACAGTCTCTGTGACCTTTTTAACCACAATGCTCCATGAACTTTTCATCACAGTGCTCTTTAACCCTTGTCATCACAATACTCTATGCCTTTCTAAGCACAATGCTTCATTACTCTTGTCATCACATTGCTCCATTGCCTTTGTCATCAAAATCCTCCATGACCCTTGGCATCACATTGCTCCATGCCATTGTCATCACAATGGGCCCTTACATATGTCATCACAATGCTCCCTGACACCTGTCTTCACAATACTGCATGACCTGGACATCACAATGCTCTATGCACAATTCTCCTTGACCCCTGTTATCACAATAATCCATGAACATTTTCAGCCCAATGTTCCAAGACACTTGTTCATCACAATCATCCATGCCCATGTCATCCCAATGCTCCATGACCCCTGTATTCACAATGCTCCGTGACGCTTGTCCTCACAGTGCTCCATGACACCTGCCATCACAATGCTCCATGCCTTTGTCAGCAAAATGCTACATGACATTGTCATTTCAATTCTCTATGCGCTTGTCATCACAATACTCCTTTACCATTATCATCACAATCCTCCATGAAACTTGGGATCACATTGCTTCATGCCCTTGTCATCACAATGCTCCATGCTCCTTGAAATCAAAATGATCCATGACCTCTGTCATCACAATGCTCCAAACGCTTGTGATCACAATGTTCAATAACACTTGTCATCACAACGCTCCATGATGCCTCTTATCACAATACTCCATGCCCTTTTCATCACAATGCTCCATGATTTTTGTCATCACAATTCTCAATACACTTGTCATCACAATGCTCCCTGACACTTGTGGTCAGAATGCTCCTTGAACCCTGTCACAAAAAGGCTTCATGCATTTTTCATCACAATGGCCCATACCGTTTTCATCACAATGATCTATGCCACTGTCATCAAAATACTCCACAATCTTGTCATCAGAATCCTCCATGACCCTTGTCATCACAATTCTCTATGCACTTGTCAGCACAATGCTCCCTGACCCTTGTCATCACTATGCTCCAAGCCATTGTCATCACAATGCTCCATTACCTTTGTCATCAGAATCCTCCATGACACTTGGCATCACAATGCACCATGCCATTGTCATCAAAATGGGCCATTACATATGTCATCACAATGCTCCCTGACACCTCTCTTCACAATACTGCATGACCTGGTCATCACAATGCTCCATGCCCTTGTTATCACAATGCTCCATGACCCCTGTCATCACAATGCTCCCTGACTGCAATCATCACAATGTTTAATGACCTTTGTCATCACAATCTTCCATGCCCACGTCATCAACAGTCTCTGTGACATTTTAACCAAAATGCTCCATGAACTATTCATCACAATGCTCTTTGACCATTGTCATCACAATGTTCTATGCCTTTCTCAGCACAATGCTCCATGACTATTGTCATCACAGTGCTCCATGTGCTTGTCAGGAAAATGCTCCATGACACATGTCATCACAATGCACCGGGCGCTTGTCATCACAGTGCTCCACAATCTTGTCATCACAATGCTCCATAAACCTTGTCATCAGAATGCTCCATGCATTTCTCATCAAAATGCTCTCTCACCAATGATATCACAATGTTACATTACTATTCGTCACAATACTCCCTCACCCGTCATCACAATTTTCCATGACTCCTGTCATCAAAATGCTACATGCACTTATCATCACAATGTACGATGACCCCTGACATCACAGTGTTCCTTACCACTGTCATCAAGTTGCTCCATGACCCTTTTCATCCAATTGCTCCATGACTCTGTCATCACAATGCTCCCTGCCCTTATCATGACAATGCACAACTCCCTTGTCATCAAAATGCTTCATGACCTTTGTCATCACAAAGACCCATGACCCTTGGCATCACAGAACTCCATGCCATTGTCATCACAATGCTCCAAGAACGCTCTCATCACATTGCTCCATGCCCTTGTCATCACAAAGCTCCATGACACATGTCATCAGAATGCTCCATGGCCTTCTCATCACAATGTTCCATGCCCTTGCCATTAAAATGCTCCATTACACCTGTAATAAAAGTGTTCCATGATCCCTGCCATCACGTTGTTCCATGGTCTTTTCATCACAAGGCTCCATGACCCCTGTAATCACAATGTTCCATGCCCATTTCATCTCAATGACACATGAACCCTGTCATCACAATGCACCATGCACATCATCATAATGCTTCATGCTATTGTCATCACAATGAAATCAAAATGCTCCATGACCACTGTCATAACAGTGCTCCAAATCGTTGTGATAACAATATTCCATAACACTTGTCATCACAGTGCCCCATGACGCTCATCATCACATTTATCCATGCCCTTCTGATCACAATGCTCAATTACCCCTGCCATCACAATATCCCACGGCCGTGTCATCACAAGGCTCCATGACACTTGTCATCACAATGCTCCAAGACACCTGTCATCACAATGCTCCATGCCTTTGTCAGCAAAATGCTACATGACCTTGTCATTACTATTCTCTTTGTGCTTGTCATCAAAATACTCCATTACCATTGTCATCACAATCCTCCATGAACATTGGAATAACATAGCTTCATGCCCTTGTCATCACAATGCTCCATGCTCCTTGAAATCAAAATGATCCATGACCTCTGTCATCACAGTGCTCCACACCCTTGTGATTACTATGTTCCATAACACTTGTCATCACAATGTTCCATGGTGTCTGTCATCACTATACTCCATGCCCTTTTCATCACAATGCTCCATGACCTTTGTCATCACAATTCTCAATACACTTGTCATCACAATGTTCCCTGAAACTTGTCGTCAGAATGCTCCTTGAACCATGTCACGAAAAGGCTCCAGGCCTATTTCCTCACAATACCGCATGCCGTTTTCATCACAATGCTCCATGCCATTGTCATCAAAATACTCCACAAGCTTGTCATCAGAATCCTACAAGACCATTGTCATCAGAATTCTCCATGCACTTCACAGCAAAATGCTCCCTGACCCTTGTCATCACAATGCCCCAAGCCATTGTCATCACAATGCTCCATTACCTTTGTCATCAGAATCCTCCATGACACTTGGCATCACAGTGCTCCATGCCATTGTCATCACAATGGGCCATTTCATATGTCATCACAATGCTCCCTGACACCTGTCTTCACAATACTGCATGACCTGGACATCACAATGCTCTATGCACTTGTCGTCCCAATGATCCATGACCCCTGTCATCACAATGCTCCGTGACTCCAGTCATCACAATGCTTCATAACCTTTGTCATCACAATGGTCCATGCCCTCGTCATCAACAGTCTCTGTGACCTTTTTTTTTTTTTTTTATTTTATTTATTTTTTTTTTTCTCTGTGACCTTTTTAACCACAATGCTCCATGAACTTTTCATCACAATGCTCTTTGACCCTTGTCATCACAATACTCGATGCCCTTTTCATCACAATGCTCCATGACCTTTGTCATCACAATTCTCAATACACTTGTCATCACAATGCTCCCTGACACTTGTCCCAATGCTCCTTGAAACCTGTCACGTAAAGGCTCCATGCCTGTTTCATCACAATGCCCCATGCCGTTTTCATCACAATGCTCTATGCCATTGTCATCAAAATACTCCACAATCTTGTCATCAGAATGCTCCATAACCCTTGTCATCACAGTTCTCCATGCACTTGTCACCACAATGCTCTCTGACCCTTGTCATCACAATGCTCCAAGCCATTGTCATCACAATGCTCCATTACATTTGTCATCAGAATCCTCCATGACACTTGGCATCACAATGCTCCATGCCATTGTCATCACAATGGGCCATTACATATGTCATTACAATGCTCCCTGACACCTGTCTTCACAGTACTGCATGACCCAGTCATCACAATGCTCCAAGCCCTTGTCATCACAATGTGCCATTCCAACTGTCATCGCAATATTCCATAAAACTTATTAGACCAATGCTCCATGCCCTTGTCATCACAATGCTCCATGACCTTGTTATCACAATGCTCCATGACCCCTGTTATCACAATGCTTCGTGACTCCAGTCATCACAATGGTTCAGGACCTTTGTCATCACAGTGGTCCATGCTCTCCTCATCAACAGTCTCTGTGACATTTTTAACCACAATGCTCCATGAACTTTTCATCACAATGCTCTTTAACCCTTGTCATCACAATGCTCTATGCCTTTCTAAGCACAATGCTTCATTACTCTTGTCATCACAATGCTCCATTACCTTTGTCATCAGAATCCTCCATGACACTTGACATCACAATGCTCCATGCCATTGTCATCACAAGGGGCCATTACATATGTCATCACAATGCTCCCTGACACCTGTCTTCACAATACTGCATGACTTGGACATCACAATGCTCTATGCACTTGTCGTCACAATGATCCATGACCCCTGTCATCACAATGCTCCGTGACTCCAGTCATCACAATGCTTCATAACATTTGTCATCACAATGGTCCATGCCCATGTCATCAACAGTCTCTGTGATCTTTTTAACCACAATGCTCCATGAACTTTTAATCCCAATGCTCTTTGACCCTTGTCATCACAAAACTCGATGCCCTTTTCATCACAATGCTCCATGACCATTGTCATCACAATTCTCAATACACTTGTCATCACAATGCTCCCTGACACTTGTCACAATGCTCCTTGAAACCTGTCACGAAAAGGCTCCATGTCTTATTCATCACAATACCCCATGCCGTTTTCATCACAATGTTCCATGCCATTGTCATCAAAATACACCACAAGCTTGTCAACAGAATGCTCCATAACCCTTATCATCACAGTTCTCCATGCACTTGTCACCACAATGCTCCCTGACCCTTGTCATCACAATGCGCCAAGCCATTGTCATCACAATGCTCCATTACATTTGTCATCAGAATCCTCCATGACACTTGGCATCACAATGCTCCATGCCATTGTCATCACAATGGGCCATTACATATGTCATTACAATGCTCCCTGACACCTGTCTTCACAGTACTGCATGACCTAGTCCTCACAATGCTCCATGCCCTTGTCATCACAATGGGCCATTCCAACTGTCATCGCAATAATCCATGAAACTTATTAGACCAATGCTCCATGTCCTTGTCATCACAGTGCTCCATGACCTTGTTATCACAATGCTCCATGACCCCTGTTATCACAATGCTTCGTGACTCCAGTCATCACAATGTTTCAGGACCTTTGTCATCACAATGGTCCATGCTCTCGTCCTCAACAGTCTCTGTGACCTTTTTAACCACAATGCTCCAATAACTTTTCATCACAGTGCTCTTTAAACCTTGTCATCACAATGCTCTATGCCTTTCTAAGCACAATGCTTCATTACTCTTGTCATCACAATGCTCCATTATCTTTGTCATCAGAATCCTCCATGACACATGGCATCACAATGCTCCATGCCATTGTCATCACAATGGGCCATTACATATGTCATCACAATGCTCCCTGACACCTGTCTTCACAATACTGCATGACCTGGACATCACAATGCTCTATGCACTTGTCGTCACAATGATCCATGATCCCTGTCATCACAATGCTCCGTGACTCCAGTCATCACAATGCTTCATTAACTTTGTCATCACAGTGGTCCATGCCCTTGTCATCAACAGTCTCTGTGACCATTTTAACCACAATGCTCCATGAACTTTTCATCACAATGCTCTTTGACCCTTGTCATCACAATACTCGATGCCCTTTCCATCACAATGCTCCATGACCTTTGTCATCACAATTCTCAATACACTTGTCATCACAATGCTCCCTGACACTTGTCACAATGCTCCTTGAACCCTGTCACGAAAAGGCTCCATGCCTTTTTCATCACAATGCCCCATGCCATTTTCATCACAATGCTCCATGCCATTGTCATCAAAATACTCCACAAGCTTCTCATCAGAATGCTCCATAACCCTTGTCATCACAGTGCTCCAAGCCAATGTCATCACAATGTTCCATTACCTTTGTCATCAGAATCCTCCATGACACTTGGCATCACAATGCTCCATGCCATTGTCATCACAATGGGCCATTACATATGTCATTACAATGCTCCCTGACACCTGTCTTCACAGTACTGCATGACCTAGTCATCACAATGCTCCATGCCCTTGTCATCACAATGTGCCATTCCAACTGTCATCGCAATAATCCATGAAACTTATTAGACCAATGCTCCATGCCCTTGTCATCACAATGCTCCTTGCCCTTGTTATCACAATGCTCCATGACCCCTGTTATGACAATGCTTCGTGACTCCAGTCATCACAATGTTTCAGGACCTTTGTCATCACAATGGTCCATGCTCTCGTCATCAACAGTTTCTGTGACCTTTTTAACCACAATGCTCGATGAACTTTTCATCACAGTGCTCTTTAACCCTTGTCATCACAATGCTCTATGCCTTTATAAGCACAATGCTTCATTACTCTTGTCATCACAATGCTCCTTTACCTTTGTCATCAGAATCCTCCATGACACTTGGCATCACAAAATTCCATGCCATTGTCATCACAATGGGCCATTACATATGTCATTACAATGCTCCCTGACACCTGTCTTCACAGTACTGCATGACCTAGTCATCACAATGCTCCATGCCCTTGTCATCACAATGTGCCATTCCAAATGTCATCGCAATAATCCATGAAACTTATTAGACCAATGCTCCATGCCCTTGTCATCACAATGCTCCATGACCTTGTTATCACAATGCTCCATGACCCCTGTTATCACAGTGCTTCGTGACTCCAGTCATCACAATGTTTCAGGACCTTTGTCATCACAATGGTCCATGCTCTCGTCATCAACAGTCTCTGTGACCTTTTTAACCACAATGCTCCATGAACTTTTCATCACAGTGCTCTTTAACCCTTGTCATCACAATGCTCTATGCCTTTCTAAGCACAATGCTTCATTACTCTTGTCATCAAAATGCTCCATTACCTTTGTCATCAGAATCCTCCATGACACTTGGCATCACAATGCTCCGTGCCATTGTCATCACAATGGGCCATTACATATGTCATCTCAATGCTCCCTGACACCTGTCTTCACAATACTGCATGACCTGGACATCACAATGCTCTACGCACTTGTTGTCACAATGATCCATGGCCTTCTCATCACAATGTTCCATGCCCTTGCCATTAAAATGCTCCATTACACCTGTAATAAAAGTGTTCCATGATCCCTGCCATCACGTTGTTCCATGGTCTTTTCATCACAAGGCTCCATGACCCCTGTAATCACAATGTTCCATGCCCATTTCATCTCAATGACACATGAACCCTGTCATCACAATGCACCATGCACATCATCATAATGCTTCATGCTATTGTCATCACAATGAAATCAAAATGCTCCATGACCACTGTCATAACAGTGCTCCAAATCGTTGTGATAACAATATTCCATAACACTTGTCATCACAGTGCCCCATGACGCTCATCATCACATTTATCCATGCCCTTCTGATCACAATGCTCAATTACCCCTGCCATCACAATATCCCACGGCCGTGTCATCACAAGGCTCCATGACACTTGTCATCACAATGCTCCAAGACACCTGTCATCACAATGCTCCATGCTTTGGCAGCAAAATGCTACATGACCTTGTCATTACTATTCTCTTTGTGCTTGTCATCAAAATACTCCATTACCATTGTCATCACAATCCTCCATGAACATTGGAATAACATAGCTTCATGCCCTTGTCATCACAATGCTCCATGCTCCTTGAAATCAAAATGATCCATGACCTCTGTCATCACAGTGCTCCACACCCTTGTGATTACTATGTTCCATAACACTTGTCATCACAATGTTCCATGGTGTCTGTCATCACTATACTCCATGCCCTTTTCATCACAATGCTCCATGACCTTTGTCATCACAATTCTCAATACACTTGTCATCACAATGTTCCCTGAAACTTGTCGTCAGAATGCTCCTTGAACCATGTCACGAAAAGGCTCCAGGCCTATTTCCTCACAATACCGCATGCCGTTTTCATCACAATGCTCCATGCCATTGTCATCAAAATACTCCACAAGCTTGTCATCAGAATCCTACAAGACCATTGTCATCAGAATTCTCCATGCACTTCACAGCAAAATGCTCCCTGACCCTTGTCATCACAATGCCCCAAGCCATTGTCATCACAATGCTCCATTACCTTTGTCATCAGAATCCTCCATGACACTTGGCATCACAATGCTCCATGCCATTGTCATCACAATGGGCCATTTTATATGTCATCACAATGCTCCCTGACACCTGTCTTCACAATACTGCATGACCTGGACATCACAATGCTCTATGCACTTGTCGTCCCAATGATCCATGACCCCTGTCATCACAATGCTCCGTGACTCCAGTAATCACAATGCTTCATAACCTTTGTCATCACAATGGTCCATGCCCTCGTCATCAACAGTCTCTGTGACCTTTTTAACCACAATGCTCCATGAACTTTTCATCACAATGCTCTTTGACCCTTGTCATCACAATACTCGATGCCCTTTTCATCACAATGCTCCATGACCTTTGTCATCACAATTCTCAATACACTTGTCATCACAATGCTCCCTGACACTTGTCCCAATGCTCCTTGAAACCTGTCAGGAAAAGGCTCCATGCCTGTTTCATCACAATGCCCCATGCCGTTTTCATCACAATGCTCTATGCCATTGTCATCAAAATACTCCACAATCTTGTCATCAGAATGCTCCATAACCCTTGTCATCACAGTTCTCCATGCACTTGTCACCACAATGCTCCCTGACCCTTGTCATCACAATGCTCCAAGCCATTGTCATCACAATGCTCCATTACATTTGTCATCAGAATCCTCCATGACACTTGGCATCACAATGCTCCATGCCATTGTCATCACAATGGGCCATTACATATGTCATTACAATGCTCCCTGACACCTGTCTTCACAGTACTGCATGACCCAGTCATCACAATGCTCCAAGCCCTTGTCATCACAATGTGCCATTCCAACTGTCATCGCAATATTCCATAAAACTTATTAGACCAATGCTCCATGCCCTTGTCATCACAATGCTCCATGACCTTGTTATCACAATGCTCCATGACCCCTGTTATCACAATGCTTCGTGACTCCAGTCATCACAATGGTTCAGGACCTTTGTCATCACAGTGGTCCATGCTCTCCTCATCAACAGTCTCTGTGACATTTTTAACCACAATGCTCCATGAACTTTTCATCACAATGCTCTTTAACCCTTGTCATCACAATGCTCTATGCCTTTCTAAGCACAATGCTTCATTACTCTTGTCATCACAATGCTCCATTACCTTTGTCATCAGAATCCTCCATGACACTTGACATCACAATGCTCCATGCCATTGTCATCACAAGGGGCCATTACATATGTCATCACAATGCTCCCTGACACCTGTCTTCACAATACTGCATGACTTGGACATCACAATGCTCTATGCACTTGTCGTCACAATGATCCATGACCCCTGTCATCACAATGCTCCGTGACTCCAGTCATCACAATGCTTCATAACATTTGTCATCACAATGGTCCATGCCCATGTCATCAACAGTCTCTGTGATCTTTTTAACCACAATGCTCCATGAACTTTTAATCCCAATGCTCTTTGACCCTTGTCATCACAAAACTCGATGCCCTTTTCATCACAATGCTCCATGACCATTGTCATCACAATTCTCAATACACTTGTCATCACAATGCTCCCTGACACTTGTCACAATGCTCCTTGAAACCTGTCACGAAAAGGCTCCATGTCTTATTCATCACAATACCCCATGCCGTTTTCATCACAATGTTCCATGCCATTGTCATCAAAATACACCACAAGCTTGTCAACAGAATGCTCCATAACCCTTATCATCACAGTTCTCCATGCACTTGTCACCACAATGCTCCCTGACCCTTGTCATCACAATGCGCCAAGCCATTGTCATCACAATGCTCCATTACATTTGTCATCAGAATCCTCCATGACACTTGGCATCACAATGCTCCATGCCATTGTCATCACAATGGGCCATTACATATGTCATTACAATGCTCCCTGACACCTGTCTTCACAGTACTGCATGACCTAGTCCTCACAATGCTCCATGCCCTTGTCATCACAATGGGCCATTCCAACTGTCATCACAATAATCCATGAAACTTATTAGACCAATGCTCCATGTCCTTGTCATCACAGTGCTCCATGACCTTGTTATCACAATGCTCCATGACCCCTGTTATCACAATGCTTCGTGACTCCAGTCATCACAATGTTTCAGGACCTTTGTCATCACAATGGTCCATGCTCTCGTCCTCAACAGTCTCTGTGACCTTTTTAACCACAATGCTCCAAGAACTTTTCATCACAGTGCTCTTTAAACCTTGTCATCACAATGCTCTATGCCTTTCTAAGCACAATGCTTCATTACTCTTGTCATCACAATGCTCCATTATCTTTGTCATCAGAATCCTCCATGACACATGGCATCACAATGCTCCATGCCATTGTCATCACAATGGGCCATTACATATGTCATCACAATGCTCCCTGACACCTGTCTTCACAATACTGCATGACCTGGACATCACAATGCTCTATGCACTTGTCGTCACAATGATCCATGACCCCTGTCATCACAATGCTCCGTGACTCCAGTCATCACAATGCTTCATAAACTTTGTCATCACAGTGGTCCATGCCCTTGTCATCAACAGTCTCTGTGACCATTTTAACCACAATGCTCCATGAACTTTTCATCACAATGCTCTTTGACCCTTGTCATCACAATACTCGATGCCCTTTCCATCACAATGCTCCATGACCTTTGTCATCACAATGCTCAATACACTTGTCATCACAATGCTCCCTGACACTTGTCACAATGCTCCTTGAACCCTGTCACGAAAAGGCTCCATGCCTTTTTCATCACAATGCCCCATGCCATTTTCATCACAATGCTCCATGCCATTGTCATCAAAATACTCCACAAGCTTGTCATCAGAATGCTCCATAACCCTTGTCATCACAGTGCTCCAAGCCAATGTCATCACAATGTTCCATTACCTTTGTCATCAGAATCCTCCATGACACTTGGCATCACAATGCTCCATGCCATTGTCATCACAATGGGCCATTACATATGTCATTACAATGCTCCCTGACACCTGTCTTCACAGTACTGCATGACCTAGTCATCACAATGCTCCATGCCCTTGTCATCACAATGTGCCATTCCAACTGTCATCGCAATAATCCATGAAACTTATTAGACCAATGCTCCATGCCCTTGTCATCACAATGCTCCTTGCCCTTGTTATCACAATGCTCCATGACCCCTGTTATGACAATGCTTCGTGACTCCAGTCATCACAATGTTTCAGGACCTTTGTCATCACAATGGTCCATGCTCTCGTCATCAACAGTTTCTGTGACCATTTTAACCACAATGCTCGATGAACTTTTCATCACAGTGCTCTTTAACCCTTGTCATCACAATGCTCTATGCCTTTATAAGCACAATGCTTCATTACTCTTGTCATCACAATGCTCCTTTACCTTTGTCATCAGAATCCTCCATGACACTTGGCATCACAAAATTCCATGCCATTGTCATCACAATGGGCCATTACATATGTCATTACAATGCTCCCTGACACCTGTCTTCACAGTACTGCATGACCTAGTCATCACAATGCTCCATGCCCTTGTCATCACAATGTGCCATTCCAAATGTCATCGCAATAATCCATGAAACTTATTAGACCAATGCTCCATGCCCTTGTCATCACAATGCTCCATGACCTTGTTATCACAATGCTCCATGACCCCTGTTATCACAGTGCTTCGTGACTCCAGTCATCACAATGTTTCAGGACCTTTGTCATCACAATGGTCCATGCTCTCGTCATCAACAGTCTCTGTGACCTTTTTAACCACAATGCTCCATGAACTTTTCATCACAGTGCTCTTTAACCCTTGTCATCACAATGCTCTATGCCTTTCTAAGCACAATGCTTCATTACTCTTGTCATCAAAATGCTCCATTACCTTTGTCATCAGAATCCTCCATGACACTTGGCATCACAATGCTCCGTGCCATTGTCATCACAATGGGCCATTACATATGTCATCTCAATGCTCCCTGACACCTGTCTTCACAATACTGCATGACCTGGACATCACAATGCTCTACGCACTTGTTGTCACAATGATCCATGGCCTTCTCATCACAATGTTCCATGCCCTTGCCATTAAAATGCTCCATTACACCTGTAATAAAAGTGTTCCATGATCCCTGCCATCACGTTGTTCCATGGTCTTTTCATCACAAGGCTCCATGACCCCTGTAATCACAATGTTCCATGCCCATTTCATCTCAATGACACATGAACCCTGTCATCACAATGCACCATGCACATCATCATAATGCTTCATGCTATTGTCATCACAATGAAATCAAAATGCTCCATGACCACTGTCATAACAGTGCTCCAAATCGTTGTGATAACAATATTCCATAACACTTGTCATCACAGTGCCCCATGACGCTCATCATCACATTTATCCATGCCCTTCTGATCACAATGCTCAATTACCCCTGCCATCACAATATCCCACGGCCGTGTCATCACAAGGCTCCATGACACTTGTCATCACAATGCTCCAAGACACCTGTCATCACAATGCTCCATGCCTTTGTCAGCAAAATGCTACATGACCTTGTCATTACTATTCTCTTTGTGCTTGTCATCAAAATACTCCATTACCATTGTCATCACAATCCTCCATGAACATTGGAATAACATAGCTTCATGCCCTTGTCATCACAATGCTCCATGCTCCTTGAAATCAAAATGATCCATGACCTCTGTCATCACAGTGCTCCACACCCTTGTGATTACTATGTTCCATAACACTTGTCATCACAATGTTCCATGGTGTCTGTCATCACTATACTCCATGCCCTTTTCATCACAATGCTCCATGACCTTTGTCATCACAATTCTCAATACACTTGTCATCACAATGTTCCCTGAAACTTGTCGTCAGAATGCTCCTTGAACCATGTCACGAAAAGGCTCCAGGCCTATTTCCTCACAATACCGCATGCCGTTTTCATCACAATGCTCCATGCCATTGTCATCAAAATACTCCACAAGCTTGTCATCAGAATCCTACAAGACCATTGTCATCAGAATTCTCCATGCACTTCACAGCAAAATGCTCCCTGACCCTTGTCATCACAATGCCCCAAGCCATTGTCATCACAATGCTCCATTACCTTTGTCATCAGAATCCTCCATGACACTTGGCATCACAATGCTCCATGCCATTGTCATCACAATGGGCCATTTTATATGTCATCACAATGCTCCCTGACACCTGTCTTCACAATACTGCATGACCTGGACATCACAATGCTCTATGCACTTGTCGTCCCAATGATCCATGACCCCTGTCATCACAATGCTCCGTGACTCCAGTAATCACAATGCTTCATAACCTTTGTCATCACAATGGTCCATGCCCTCGTCATCAACAGTCTCTGTGACCTTTTTAACCACAATGCTCCATGAACTTTTCATCACAATGCTCTTTGACCCTTGTCATCACAATACTCGATGCCCTTTTCATCACAATGCTCCATGACCTTTGTCATCACAATTCTCAATACACTTGTCATCACAATGCTCCCTGACACTTGTCCCAATGCTCCTTGAAACCTGTCACGAAAAGGCTCCATGCCTGTTTCATCACAATGCCCCATGCCGTTTTCATCACAATGCTCTATGCCATTGTCATCAAAATACTCCACAATCTTGTCATCAGAATGCTCCATAACCCTTGTCATCACAGTTCTCCATGCACTTGTCACCACAATGCTCCCTGACCCTTGTCATCACAATGCTCCAAGCCATTGTCATCACAATGCTCCATTACATTTGTCATCAGAATCCTCCATGACACTTGGCATCACAATGCTCCATGCCATTGTCATCACAATGGGCCATTACATATGTCATTACAATGCTCCCTGACACCTGTCTTCACAGTACTGCATGACCCAGTCATCACAATGCTCCAAGCCCTTGTCATCACAATGTGCCATTCCAACTGTCATCGCAATATTCCATAAAACTTATTAGACCAATGCTCCATGCCCTTGTCATCACAATGCTCCATGACCTTGTTATCACAATGCTCCATGACCCCTGTTATCACAATGCTTCGTGACTCCAGTCATCACAATGGTTCAGGACCTTTGTCATCACAGTGGTCCATGCTCTCCTCATCAACAGTCTCTGTGACATTTTTAACCACAATGCTCCATGAACTTTTCATCACAATGCTCTTTAACCCTTGTCATCACAATGCTCTATGCCTTTCTAAGCACAATGCTTCATTACTCTTGTCATCACAATGCTCCATTACCTTTGTCATCAGAATCCTCCATGACACTTGACATCACAATGCTCCATGCCATTGTCATCACAAGGGGCCATTACATATGTCATCACAATGCTCCCTGACACCTGTCTTCACAATACTGCATGACTTGGACATCACAATGCTCTATGCACTTGTCGTCACAATGATCCATGACCCCTGTCATCACAATGCTCCGTGACTCCAGTCATCACAATGCTTCATAACATTTGTCATCACAATGGTCCATGCCCATGTCATCAACAGTCTCTGTGATCTTTTTAACCACAATGCTCCATGAACTTTTAATCCCAATGCTCTTTGACCCTTGTCATCACAAAACTCGATGCCCTTTTCATCACAATGCTCCATGACCATTGTCATCACAATTCTCAATACACTTGTCATCACAATGCTCCCTGACACTTGTCACAATGCTCCTTGAACCCTGTCAAGAAAAAGCTCCATGCCTTTTTCATCACAATGTCCCATGCCGTTTTCATCACAATGCTCTATGTAATTGTCATCAAAATACTCCACAATCTTCTCATCACAATCCTCCATGACACTTGTTATCACAATTCTCCATGCACTTGTCATCACAATGCTCCCTAACCCTTGTCATCACAATGCTCCAAGCTATTGTCATCACAATGCTCCATTACATTTGTCATCAGAATCCTCCATGACACTTGGCATCACAATGCTCCATGCCATTGTCATCACAATGGGCCATTACATATGTCATTACAATGCTCCCTGACACCTGTCTTCACAGTACTGCATGACCTAGTCATCACAATTCTCCATGCCATTGTCATCACAATGGGCCATTACATAAGTCATTTCAATGTTCCCTGACAACTTTCTTCACAGTACTGCATGACCTGGTCATCAAAATACTCCATGCCCTTGTCATCACAATGCACCATTGCAAATGCATCACAATAATACATGAAATTTATTAGACAAATGCTCCATGCCCTTGTCATCACAATGCTTCATGCCCTTGTTATCACAATGCTCTATGACCCCTGTCATCACAATGCTCCGTGACTCCAATCATCACAATGTTTAATGACCATTGTCATCACAATGGTCCATGCCCTCGTCATCAACACTCTTTGTGAATATTTAACCACAATGCTCCATGAACATTTCATCACAATTCTCTTTGACCTTTGTCATCACAATGCTCTAGGCCTTTCTCAGAACAATGCTCCATGACCCTTGTCATCCCAATGCTCCATGAGCTTGTAAGGACAATGCTCCATGTCAAAAGTCATCACAATGCACCGTGCGCTTGTCATCACAGTACTCCACAATCTTGTCATCACAATGCTCCATAAACATTGTCATCACAATATTCCATGCACTTCTCATCAAAATGCTCTATCACCACTGATATCACAATATTACATCACTATTCGTCACAATACTCCCTCACCCGTCATCACAATGTTCCATGACTCCTGTCATCACAATGCTACATGCACTTATCATCACAATGTTTGATGACCCCTGAGATCATAATGTTCCATAAACGCTATCATCAAGATGCTCCATGACCCTTTTCATCAAATTGCTCCAGGATCCTGTCATCACAATTCTCCCTGCCCTTCTCATCACAATGCACAACGCCCTTTTCATCAAGATGCTCCATGAACCTTGGCATCACAGTGCTCCATGTCATTGTCATCACAATGCTCCATGAACGCTCTCTTCACATTTCTCCATGCCCTTGTCATCACAAAGCTCCATGACACATGTAATCAAAATGCTCCATGGCCTTCTCATCACAATGTTCCATTCCCTTGCCATCACAATGCTCCATTACACCTGTCATAACAATGTTCCATGATCCCTGCCATCACGTTGTTCCATGACCTTGTCATCACAAGGCTCCATGACCCTTCTCCTCACAATGCTCCAATACCCCTGTAATCACAATGCTCCATGACCATTTTCATCTCAATGACCCATAAAACCTGTCATCACAATGCACCATGCACATCATCATAATGATTCATGCTATTGTCATCCCAATGAAATCAAAATGCTCCATGACCTCTGTAATAACAATGCTCCAAACCGTTGTGATCACAATATTCCATAACACTTGTCATCACAGTGCCGCATTACCCTCGTCATCAAAATTATGCATGCCCTTCTCATCAAAATGCTCCATTACCCCTCTCATAACAATGCTCCATCACCCCAGCCATCACAATGTTCCACGGCCTTGTCATCACAACGCTCCATGACCCCTGTCATCACAATACTCCATGAACATTTTCATCCCAATGCTCCATGACCCTTCTCATCACAATGATCCATGCACTTGTCAGCACAATGCTCCAATAAACATATCATCACAGTGCACCATGCGCTTGTCATCACAATGCTCGACAATCTTGTCATCACAGTGCTCCATAAATCCTGTCATCACAATGATCCATGCACTTCTCATCAAAATACTCTCTCACCACTGATATCACAATGTTACATCACTATTCATCACAATACTCCCTCACCCCTGTCATCACAATGTTCCATGACACCTGTCATCACAATGCTACATGCATTATCATCACAATGTTCGATGACCCATGACATCACAATGTTCCATAACCACTGTCATCAAAATACTCCATGACCCGTTTCA
Source organism: Mesoplodon bidens (assembly GCF_964165515.1). Lineage (NCBI taxonomy): Eukaryota > Metazoa > Chordata > Mammalia > Artiodactyla > Ziphiidae > Mesoplodon > Mesoplodon bidens. The sequence continues at coordinate 906,066 of NW_027672207.1, forward strand.
TCAAAATGCTCCATGACCCCTGACATCACAATGTTCTATAACACCTGTCATCAAAATGTTCCATGACACTTTTCATCAAATTGCTCCATGACACTGTCATCACAATGATCCCTGCCCTTCTCATCACAATGCACAATGCCCTTGTCATCAAAATGCTCCATGACTTTTGTCATCACAAATATCCATGACCCTTCGCATCACAATGCTCCAAAACCCATGTAAACACTCTGCTCCATGCCCCTTTTCATCTCAATGATCCATGACCCTGTCATCACAATGCACCATGCCCATCATCATAATGCTTCATGCTATTGTCATCACAATGAAATCAAAATGCTCCATGACCTCTGTCATAAACATGCTCCAAACCATTGTGATCACAATATTCCATAACACTTGTCATCACAATGCCCCATGACGCTCGTCATCACAATTATCCATGGTCATCTCTTCACAATGCTCCATGACCTTTGTCATCACAATGCTCAATACACTTGTCATCAAAATGCTCCGTTACCCTTGTTGTCTGTATGCTCCTTGAGCCCTGTAATGACAAAGTTCCATGTCTTTTTCATCACAATGATACATACCCTTTTCACCACAATGCTCCAAGACCCCTGTAATCACAATGCTCCATGCCCTTGTCATCACAAAGCTAAATGACGCATGTCATTAGAATGCTCCTTGGAGTTCTCCTCACAATGCTCCATGCCCTTGTCATCACAATGTTCCAAGACCCCAGTAATCACAATGGTCCATGCCCCTTTTCTTCAGTATGCTCCATGAGATTTGTCATCACAAGGCTCCATGGTTTTCTTATCACAATGTTCCAGGAATTTGTCATCACTATGCTTCAAGACCTTGTCATGAAAATTCTCAATGACCCTTGTCATCATAATGATCCAAGCCATAGTCATCACAATGCTCGATTACATTTGGCATAACAATACTCCCTGCCATTGTCATCGCAATGGACCATGACATATGTCATCACAATGCTCCCTGACACCTGTCTTCACAATACTCCAAGACCATCTCTTCACAATGCTCCATGCCCTTGTCATCACAATGCACCATGTCCACAGTCATCACAATAATCTTTGAAACTGGTCAGACCAATGCTCCATGCCTCTGACATCACAATGCTCCATGCCCTTGTCATCACAATGCTCCATGTCCCCTGTCATCACAATGCTCCGTGACACCAGGCATCACAATGCTTCATAACATTTGTCATCACAGTGGTCCATGCCCACGTCATCACAAGGATCTGTGACATTTGTAACCACAATGCTCCATGAAATTTTCATCACAATGCTCGGTGACCCTTGTCATCACAAGGCTCCATGCCTTTTTCAGAAAAATATTCCATGACCCTTGTCATCACAATGTGCCACACGCTTTTCATCACTATGGTCCACAATTTTGTCATCGCAATGCTCCATATATCTTGTAATCACAATGATCTATGCCCTTCTCCTCACAATGCACAATGCGCTTGTCATCAAAATACTCCTTGACTTTGTCATCACAAAGATCCATGACCTTTGGCATCACAATGCTCCATGTCATTGTCATCACAATGCTCCATGAACGCTCTCATCACATTGCTCCATGCCCTTGTCATCACAAAGCTCCATGACACGTGTCATCAGAATGCTCCATGGGCTTCTCATCACAATGCTCCATGCCCTTGCTGTCACAATGCTCCATTACCCTTGTCATAACAATGCTCCATGTCCCCTGCCATAACGATGTTCCATGGCATTGTCTTCAAAAGGCTACATGACCCATCTAATCACAATGCTCCAAAACCCCTGTAATCACAATGTCCCATGCCCATTTTCATCTCAATGACCCATGATACCTGTCATCACAATACACTATGCCCACCATCATAATGCTTCATGCTATTTTCATCACAATTAAATGAAAATGCTCCATGACCTGTGTCATAACAATGCTCCAAACCGTTGTGATCACAATATTCCATAACACTTGTAATCACAGTGCCCCATGATGTTCGTCATCACAATTATCCATGCCCTTCTCATCACAGTGCTCCATTACCCCTGTCATCACAATGCTCCATGACCCCTGCCATCACAATGTTCCACGGACTTGTCATCACAAGTCTCCCTGACACTTGTCATCACAATGTTCCTAGACACCTGTCATCACAATACTCCATGAACACTTTCAGCCCAATGTTCCATGACATTTGTCATCACAATGATCCATGCCCTAGTCATCCAAATGTTCCATGACCCCTGTATTCACAATGCTCTGTGACGCTAGTCATCACAGTGCTCCATGACACCTGGCATCACAATGATCCATGCCTTTGTCAGCAAAATGCTACATGACGTTTTCATTACTATGCTCTTTGCGCTTGTCCTCACAATACTCCATTACCACTGTCATCACAATCCTCCATGAATCTTGGGATCACATTGCGTCATGCCCTTGTCATCACAATCCTCCATGTTCCTGGAAATCAAAATGATCCATGACATCTGTCATCACATTGCTCCAAACCCTTGTAATCACAATGTTCCATAACACTTGTCATCACAACGATCCATGATGCCTGTCATCACAATACTCCATGCCCTTTTCATCACAATGCTCCATGACCTTTGTCATCACAATTCTCAATACACTTGTCATCACAATGCTCCCTGACACTTGTCGTCAGAATGCTCCTTGAAACCTGTCACGAAAAGGCTCCATGCTTTTTTCATCACAATGCCCCATGCCGTTTTCATCACAATGCTCCATGCAATTGTCATCAAAATACTCCACAAGCTTGTCATCAGAATGCTCCTTGACCCTTGTCATCACAATTCTCCATGCACTTGTCAACAAAATGCTCCCTGACCGTTGTTGTCACAATGCCCCAAGCCATTGTCATCACAATGCTCCATTAGCTTTGTCATCAGAATCCTCCATGACACTTGGCATCACAATGCTCCATGTCATTGTCTTCACAATGGGCCATTAGAAATGTCATCACAATACTCCCTGACACCTGTCTTCACAATACTGCATGACATGGTCATCACAATGCTCCATGCTCTTGTGATCAGAATGCGCCATTCCAACTGTCATCACAATTATCCATGAAAGTTATTAGAATGCTCCATGTACTTGTCATCACAATGCTACATGCCATAGATATCACAATGCTCCATGACCCCTGTCATCACAATGCTCCGTGACTCCAGTCATCACAATGCTTCATGACTTTTGTCATCGCAATGGGCCATGCCCTCGTCATCAACAGTATCTGTGACATTTTTAACAACAATGCTCCATGAAATTTTCATCATAATGATCTTTGACCCTTGTCATCACAATGCTCTATGCCTTTCTCAGCACAGTGCTCCATGACCCTTTTCATCACAATGCTCCATGCCCTTGTCAGCACAATGCTCCATGACACATGTCATCACAATTCACCATGTGATTGTCATCACAGTGCTCCACAATCTTGTCATCACAGTGCTCTATAAAACTTGTGATCACAATGCTCCATGCACTTCTCATCAAAATGCTCTCTCACCACAGATATCACAATGTTATATCTCTGTTCGTCACAATACTCCCTCAGCCCTGCCATCACAATGTTCCATGACTCCTGTCATCACAATGCTACATGCATTATCATCACAATGTTCGATGACCCATGACATCACAATGTTCCATAACCCGTCATCAAAATGCTCCATGAACCGTTTCATCAAAATGCTCCATGACCCCTAACATCACAATGTTCTATACACCTGTCATCAAATTGTACCATGACCCTTTTCATCAAATTGCTCCATGAACCTGTCATCAAAATGATCGCTGCCCTCCTCATCACAATGCACAACGCCCTTGTCATCAAAATGTTCCATTACCTTTGTCATCACAAAGATCCATGAACCTAGGCATCACAATGCTCCATGTCTTTGAAATCACGATGCTCCAAGAAAGCTCGCATCACATTACTCCATGCCCTTGTCATCACAATGCTCCATCACACATGTCATCAGTATGCTCCATGGCCTTGTCTTCACAAGGCTCCATGACCCTTCTCATCACAATGCTCCAAAACCCCTGTAATCACAATGCTCCATGCCCCTTTTCATCTCAATGATCCATGAACCCTGTCATCACAATGCACCATGCCCATCATCATAATGCTTCATGCTATTGTCATCACAATGAAATCAAAATGCTCCATGAACTCTGTCATAAAAATGCTCCAAACCCTTGTGATCACAATATTCCATGACACTTGTCATCACAATGCCCAATGACGCTCATCATCACTATTATATATGGTCTTCTCAACACAATGCTCCATGACCTTTGTCATCACAATGCTCAATACACATGTCATCAAAATGCTCGCCGACATTTGTTATCTGTATGCTCCTTGAAACCTGTCATGACAAGGCACCATGTCTTTTTCATCACAATGTTCCAAGCCCTTTTCATCCCAATGCTCCAAGACCCCTATAATCACAATGCTCCATGCCCCTGTCATCACAAAGCTCAATGACTCATGTCATTAGAATGTTCCTGGGCCTTCTCCTCACAATGTTCCATGCACTTGTCATCACAATGTTCGAACACCCCAGTAATCACAATGGTCCATGCCCCTTTTCATCAGTATGTTCCATGAGATTTGTCATCACAAGGCTCCATGGTTTTGTCATCACAATGCTCCAGGACCTTGTCATCACAATGCTTCAAGACTTGTCATGAAAATTCTCAATGGCCCTTGTCATCATAATGCTCCAAGCCCTAGTCATCACAATCCTCCATTACACTTGGCATCACAATGCTCCCTGCCATTGTCATCGCAATGGACCATGACATATGTCATCACAATGCTCCCTGACACCTGTCTTTACAATACTCCATGACCTTCTCATCACAAAGTTCCATGCCCTTGTCATCACAATGCTGCAGGACCAGTGTCATCACAATAATCTATGAAACTTGTCAGAGCAATGCTCCATGCCCTTGTCATCACAATGCTCCAGGAACCCTGTCATCACAATGCTCCGTGACTCCAGTCGTCACAATACTTCATAACGTTTGTCATCACAATGGTCCATGCCCGCGTCATCACAATGCTCTGTGACATTTGTAACCACAATGATCCATGAACTTTTCATCATAATGCTCCGAGACCATTGTCATCACAATGCCCCATGCCGTTTTCATCACAGTGCTCCATGCCCCTTTTCATCAGTAAGCTCTATGAGACTTGTCATCACAAGGCTCCATGGTTTTCTCATCACAGTGCTCCAGGCCATTTTCATCACAATGCTTCAAGACCTTGTCATGAAAATTCTCAATGGCCCTTGTCATCATAATGCTCCAAGCCCTAGTCATCACAATGCTCCATTATATTTGTCATCACAATCCTCCTTTACATTTGGCATCACAATGCTCCCTGCCATTGTCATCGCAATGGACCATGACATATATCATCACAATGCTCAGTGACACCTTTCTTCACAATACTCCATAACCTTCTCATCACAATGCTCCATGTGCTTGTCACCAAAATGCACCATGTCCACTCTCATCACAATAATCTATGAAACTTGTCAAACCAATGTTCCAACCTGCTGTCATCACAATGATCCATGTCCTTGTCATCAAAATGCTCCATGACCCCTGTCATCACAATGCTCCGTGACTCCAGTCATCACAATGATTCATAATGTTTGTCATCAAAATGGTCCATACCCGCGTCATCGCAAGGCTCTGTGACCTTTGTAACCAAAATGCTCCATGAACTTTTCATCACAATGCTCCGTGACCCTTGTCATCACAATGTGCCAAACGATTTTCATCACAACGTTCCACAACCTTGTCATTGCAATGCTCCATAAACACTGTAATCACACTGCTCCATGCCCTTGTCATCACAAAGCTCCATGACGCATGTCATCAGAATGCTCCTTGGCCTTCTCATCACAATGATCCATGCCCTTGCCATCACAATGCTCCATTACCCCTGTCATTACAATGCTACTTGAATCCAGCCATCACGATGTTCCATGGCCTTGTCATAACAAGGCTCCATGACCCTTCTCATCACAATGCTCCAAGACCCCTGTAATCACAATGCTCCATGCCCCTTTTCTTCAGTATGCTCCATGAGACTTGTCATCACAAGGCTCCATTAATTTATCATCACAATGCTCCAGGAAGTTGTCATCACAATGCTTCATGCCCTTGTCATGAAAATTCTCATTGGCCATTCGCATCATAATGCTGCAAGCCGTAGTCATCACAGTGCTCCATTATATTTGTAATCACAATCCTCTATTACATTTGGCATCACAATGCTCCCTGCCATTGTCATCGCAATGGACCATGACATATGTCATCACAGTGCTCCCTGTCAGCTGTCTTCTCAATACTCCATGACCTTCTCATCACAATGCTCCATGCCCTTGTCATTACAATGCACCATGCCCACTGTCATCACAGTAATCTATGAAACTTGTCAGACCAATGTTTCATGCCCCTGTCATCACAATGCTCCATGCCCTAGTCATCACAATGCTCCATGACCCCTGTCATCACAATGCTCCGTGACTCCAGTCATCACGATGCTACATAACGTTTGCCATCACAATGGGCCATGCCCGCATCATCACAAGGCTCTGTGACATTTGTAACCACAATGCTCCATGAACGTTTCTTCACAATGCTCCATGACCACTGTCATCACTGTGCTCCATGCCTTTGGCAGAAAAATATTCCATGTCCCTTGTCATCACAATGTGCCCCACGCTTTTCCTCACATCGGTCCACAAATTTTCATTGCAATGCTCCATAAACCTTGTAATCACAATGCTCCATGCATTTCTCATCAAAAGGCTCTCTCACAAGAGATATCACAGTGTTACATCACTAGTCGTCACAATACACCCTCACACCCGTAATCACAATATTCCATGACCCCTGTCATCAGAATGCTACATCCCCTTATAATCACAATGTTCCATGACCCCTGACATCACAATGTTCCATAACCCCTGTCATCAAAATGCTCCATGATCCTTTTCAACCCAAAGCTCCATGACCCCAGACATCACAATGTCCTATAACCTCTGTCTTCAAAATATTCCATTACACTTTTCATCAAATTCCTGCATAACCTTGTCACCAAAATTCTCCCTGCCCTTCTCATCACAATGCATCACACCCTTGTCATCAAAATGCTCCATGAGCTTTGTCATCACAAAGCTCTATGACCCTTGGCATCACAATGCTGCATGTCATTGTCATCACAAAGCTCCATGACACTTGTCATCACAATGCTCGATGCCCTTCTCATCACAATGTTCCATGTCCTTGTCATTACAAACCTCATTGACTCATGTATCACAGTGTTCCGTGCCCTTGTCATCACAATGTTCCATGCCCACTCTCATCACAATAATCCATGAAACATTTCAGAGCAATGCTCCATGTCCTTCTCATCACAATGCTCCATTACCCCTCTCATAACAATGCTCCATAACTCCTGCCATCACAATGTTCCACGGCCTTGTCATTCACAAATGTCCATGACACTTGTTATCTCAATGCTCCAAGACCCCTGAAATCAAAATTCTCCATGCCCTTGTCATCACAAAGATCCATGACGCATGTCATCAGAAAGTTCCATGCCCTTGTCATCACAACGCTCCTTGCCCTTCTCATCACAATGCTCCAAGACCCTTGTAATCACAATGTTCCATGCTCGTTTTCGTCTCAGTGCTCCATGACACCTGTCAACACAATGCACCATGCCCATCATCATAATGCTTCAGGCTATTGTCATCACAATGGAATCAAAATGCTCGATGACCTCTGTCATCACAATGCTCCAAAATCTTCTGATCACAATGTTCCATAACACTTATCTTCACAACACCCCATGCCGCTCATCATCACAATTATCCATGGTCTTCTCATCACTATGCTCCATAACCCTTGTCATCACAATGCTCTATACCCTTGTCATCACAATGCTCCCTGACACTTGTCGTCAGTATGATCATTGAACCCTATCATGACAAGGCTCCATGCCCATTTCATCACAATTCTCCAAGACCCCTGTAATCGCAGTGCTCCATGCACTTGTCATCACAAAGCTCCATGATGCTTGCCATCAGAATACTCCATGGCCTCCTCACAATGCTCCATGCCCTTTTCATAACAATGTTCCAAGACTCCTGTAATCACAATGCTCCATGCCCCTTTTTATCAGAATGCTCCATGAGACTTGTCATCACAAGTCTCCTTGGTCTTCTATTCACAATGCTACATTTCCTTGTCATCACAATGTTCCATGACCCCTGTAATCACAATACTCCATGAATATTTTCAGCCCAATGCTCCATGACCTTCTCGTCACAATGCTCCATTACCAATATCATCACAATGCTCCATGACCACTGTCATCACAACACTCCATGACCGCTGACAACACAGTGATATGGGGCTCTTGTCATCACAATGCTCAATTCCCTACTCATCACAATGCTCCTTGATCCCTGTCATCACTATACTCCATGAACATTTTCAGACCAATGCTCCATGACGCTTGTCATCACAATGATCCATGCCCTTGTCATCCCAATGCTCCATGACCCCTCTATTCACAATGCTCAGTGACGCATGTCACCAAAGTGCTCCATGACATCTGTCATCAAAATGCTCCATGCCTTTGTCAGCAAATTGCTACATGACTTTGTCATTAAAATGCTCTATGCGCTAGTCATCACAAAACTGCATTACCATTGTCATCACAATCCTCCATGAACCTTGGGATCACATTGCTTCATGCCCTTGTCATCACAATGGTCTATGCTCCTTGAAATCAAAATGATCCATGACCTCTGTCATCACAATGCTCCAAACCCTTGTGATCACAATGTTCCATAACACTTGTCATCACAAAGCTCCATGATGCCTGTCATCACAATATTCCATGTCCTGTTCATCACAATGCTCCTTAATCTTTGTTATCACAATTCTCAATACACTTGTCATCACAATGCTCCCTGACTCTTGTCGTCAGAATGCTCCTTGAAACCGGTCACTAAAAGGCTCCATGCCTTTTTCATCACAATGTCCCATGCCATTTTCATCACAATGCTCCACGCCATTGTCATCAAAATACTCCACAATTTTGTCATCAAAATGCTCCATGACCCGTGTCATCACAATTCTCCTTGCACTTGCCAGCACAATGCTCCCTGACCCTTGTCATCACAAAGCTCCATGCCATTGTCATAAAAATACTCCACAATTTTGTCATCAAAATGCTCCATGACCCGTGTCATCACAATTCTCCATGCACTTGCCAGCACAATGCTCCCTGACACTTGACATCACAAAGCTCCATGCCATTGTCATCAAAATGCGGCATTACATATGTCATCACAATGCTCCCTGACACCTGTTTTCGCAATACAGCATGACATGGTCTTAACAATGCTCCATGCCGTTGTCATCACTATGTGCCATTCCAACTCTCATTGCAATAATCCATGAAACTTATTAGACCAAGGTTCCATTCCCTTGTCATCACAGTGCTCCATGGCATTGTTATCAAAATGCTCCGTGACTCCAGTCATCACAATGCTTCATGACCTTTGTCATCAAAATGGTCCAGGCCCTCGTCATCAACCGTCTCTGTGACCATTTTAACCTCAATGCTCCATGAAATTTTCATCACAATGCTCTTTAACCCTTGTCATTACAATACTCTATGCCTTTCTCAGCTCAATGCTCCATGACAGTTGTCATCACAATGCTCCATGCACTTGTCAGCACAATGCTTCATGACATGTAATCACAATGCACCATGCGCTTGTCATCACAGTGCTGCACAATCATGTCATCACAATGCTCCATGCACTTCTCATCAATATGCTCTCTCACCACTGATTTCACAATGTTACATCACTATTCATCACAATACTCCCTCACCCCTGTCAGCACAATGTTCCATGACTCCTGTCATCACAGTGCTACATGCACTTATCATCACAATGTTCGATGACATATGACATCACAATGTTCCATAACCCTTGTCATCAAAATGCTCCATGACCCTTTTCATCAAAATGCTCCATGTCCCCTGACATCACAACGCTCCATAGCCCTTTTCATTACAGTGCTTCATGACGCTCGTCATCTCAGTTTTCCATGGTCTTCTTATCACAATGCTCCACGGTCTTGCCATCACAATGCTCCATGCCCTGGTCATCACAATGCTCCATGTCCCTTGTCATCACAATTCTCCACATCCTTGTCATCACAGTGCTCCATGACACTTCTCATCACAATGTTACATGTTTTTGTCATCACAATTCTCCATGCACATGTCATCGCAATGCCCCATGAACCCTGTCATAGCAAGCTCCATGCCTCCGTCATCACAATGCTTCACGACCTTTTCATCAAAATTCTCAATGGTCGTTGTCATCAAAATGCTCCATGACCCTTGTCATCACAATTTTCCAAGCCCTTGTCATCACAATGTTCCATTAACTTTGTCATCACAATCCTCCAAAACACTTGGCATCACAGTGCTCCATGTCATTGTCATCACAATGGAACATGAAATATGTCATCACAATGCTCCCTGACACCTGTCTTCACAATACTCCATGACCTTTTCATCACAATGTGCCATGCCCACTGTCAACACAATTATCCATGAAACTTGTTAAACCAATGCTCCATGCCCCTGTCATCACAATGCTCCATGCCCTTGTCATCACAATGCTCCATGACACCAGTTCTCACAATGTTCCATGACTCCAGTCATCACAAGGCTTCATGACCTTTGTCATCACAATGATCTATGCCCTCATCATCACAAGGCTCTGTGAACTTTGTCACCACAATGCTCCATGAACTTTTCATCACAATGCTCCGTGACCCTTGTTATCACAATGTTCTGTCCCTTTTTCTACTCAATGCTCCATGAAACTTGTCATCACAATATTCCATATGCTTGTCAGCGCAGTGCTCCATAACCCATGTCATCACAATGCTCCATGACCACTGCCATCACAATAATCTATGAAACTTGTCAGACCAATGCTCCATGAACCCTGTCATCACGATGCTCCATGACTCCAGTCATCACTATGCTTCATAACGTTTGTCATCACAATGGTCCATGCCAGCGTCATCTCAAGGCTCTGTGACCTTTGTAACCACAATGCTCCATGAACTTTTCATCACAATTCTCTGTGACCCTTGTCATCACAGTGCTCCATGTCTTTGTGAGAACAGTGCTCCATGACGATGGTCCTCACAATGTGCCACGCGCATTTCATCACAATAGTCCACAACCTTGTCATTGCCATGCTCCATAAACCTTGTAATCACAATGGTCCATGCACTTCTCATCAAAATGCTCTCTCACAATGGATTTGACAATGTTCCATCATTAGTCATCACAATACTCACTCACCCCTGTAATCACAATGTTCCATGACCCTGTCATCACAATGCTACATCCCCTTATCATCACAATGTTCCATGACACCTGTCATCAAAATGCTCCATGACGCTTTTCATCCCAAAGCTCCATGACCCCTGACATCACAGTATTCTCTAACCCCTGCCATCAAAATGTTCCATTACACTTTTTATCAAATTGCTGCATGACCCGGTCATCAAAGTCTCCCTGCCCTTCTCATCACAATGCACCATGCCCTTGTCATCAAAATGCTCCATGAATTGTCATCACAAAGCTCCATGACAATTGGCATCACAATGCTCCATGTCATTTTCATCACAATGCTCCATGAACCCTCTCATCACATTGCTCCATGCACTTGTCATCACAAAGCTCCATGAGACTTGTCATCACAATGTTCGATGCCCTTCTCATCACAATGCTCCATGCCCTTGTCATTACAATCCTGCATGACCCATGTATCACAGTGTTCCGTGCCCTTGTCATCTCAATGCTCCATGCCCACTCTCATCACAATAATCCATGAAACATTTCAGACAAATATTCCATGCCCTTCTCATCACAATGATCCATTACACCTGTCATAACAATGCACCATGACCCCTGCCATCACAATGTTCCACGGCCTAGTCATCACAAGGTTCCATGATACTTGTCGTCACCATGCTCAAACGGCTGAAATCATAATTCTCCATGCCCTTGTCATCACAATGCTCCAAGACCCTTGTAATTACAATGTTCCATGTCCCGTTTCATCTCAATGCTCCATGAACCCTGTCATCACAATGCACCATGCCCATCATCATAACGCTCCACGCTATTGTCATCACAATTAAATAAACATTCTCCATGACTTCTGTCATCATAATGCTCCAAAGCACTGTTATCACAATGTTCCATAACACTTATCATCACAACACCCCATGACGCTTATCATCACAATTATCCATGGTCTTCTCATCACAATGTTCCATGATCTTTGTCATCACAATGCTCAATACACTTGTCATCACAATGCTCCCTGACACTTGTCGTCAATATGCTCCTTGAACCCTGTCATGACAAGGCTCCATGCCTTTTTCATCACAATGATCCATGCCCTTTTCATCACAGTGCTCCAAGATCCCTGTAATCACAATGCTCCATGACCTTGTCAGCACAAAACTCTATGACGCATGTCATCAAAATGCTCCATGGCATTCTCATCACAATGCTCAATTCCCTAGTCATCACAATGCTCCAAGAAACCTGTAACCACAATGCTCCATGCCCCTTTTCATCAGATTGCTCCATGAGACATGTCATCACAAGTCTCCATGGTCTTCACATCACAGTGCTCCATGACCAATGTCATCACAATAATCCATGAACATTTTCAGCCCAATGCTCCACGACCTACTCATCACAATGCTCCATGGCCAATTATCATCACAATGCTCCATGACGACTGTCACCACAACAATCCATGACACTTGAGAACACAATGATCTGTGACTATTGTCATCACAATGCTCCATTCCCTAGTCATCACAATGCTCCATGACCCCTGTCATCACAATATTCCATGAACATTTTCAGAACAATGCTTCATGAAACTCCTCATAACAATGATGCATGCCTTTTTCATCCCAATGCTCCATGACCCTTGTATTCACAATGCTTCGTGACGCTTGTCATTACAGTGCTCCAGGACACATGTCATCACAATGCTACATGCCTTTGTGAGCAAAATGCTACATGACCTTGCCATTAAAATGATCTATGCTCTTGTCATCAAAATACTGCATTTCCATTGTCCTCCCAATCCTCCAAGAACCTTGGGATCACATTGCTTCATGCCCTTGTCATCACAATGATCCATGCTCCTTGAAATCAAAATGATCCATGAACTCTATCATCACAATGCTCCAAACCAATGTGATCACAATGTTCCATAACACTTGTAATCACAACACTCCATGACGCCTGTCATCAAAATACTCCACGCTCTTTTCATCACAATGCTCCATGACATTTGTCATCACAATTCTCAATACACTTGTCATCACAATGCTCCCTGACACTTGTCATCAGAATGCTCCTTGAACCCTGTCACAAAAAGGCTCCATGCCATTTTCATCACAATGCCCCATGCAGTTTTCATCACAATGCTCCATGCCATTGTCATCAAAATACTCCAAAAGCTTGTCATCAGAATGCTCCATGACCCTTGTCATCACAATTCTCCATGCACTTGTCAGCACAATGCTCCCTGACCCTTGTCATCACAATGCTCCAAGCCATTGTTATCACAATGCTCCATTACCTTTGTCAACAGAATCCTTCATGACACTTGGCATCACAGTGCTCCATTACCTTTGTCATCAGAATCCTTCATGACACTTGGCATCACAATGCTCCAAGCCATTGTCATCACAATGGGCCATTACATATGTCATCACAATGCTCCCTGACACCTGTCTTCACAATACTGCATGACCTGGTCATCATAATGCTTCATGCCTTTGTCATCACAATGCACCATGTCAAATGTCACTGCAATAATCCATGAAACTTTTTAGACCAATGTTCCATGCCCTTGTCATCACAATGCTCCATGCCCTTGTTATCACAATGCTCCATGACCCCTTTCATCACAAAGCTCCGTGACTCCAGTCATCACAATGATTCATGACCTTTGTCATCACAATGGTCAATGCACTAGTCATCAACAGTCTCTGTGACGATTTTAAACACAATGCTCCATGAACTTTTCTTCACAATGCACTTTGAGGCTTGTCATCACAATGTTCTATGCCTTTCTCAGCACAATGCTCCATGACCCTTGTCATCACAGAGATCCATGTGCTTGTCAGCACAATGCTCCTTGACACATGGCATCACAATGTGCCATGCGCTTGTCATCACAGTGCTCCACAATCTAATCATCAAAATGTTCCATAAAACTTGTCATCACAATGCTCCATGCACTTCTCATCAAAATGCTCTCTCACCACTGATATCACAATGTTATATCACTATTCATCACAATACTCCCTCACCACTGTCATCAAAATGTTCCATGACTCCTGTCATCACAATGCTACATGCACTTATCATCACAATGTTCGATGACCCCTGACATCACCATGTTCCATAACCACTGTCATCAAAATTCTCCAAAACCCTTTTCATCAAAATGCTCCATGACCCCTGACATCACAGTGTTCCATAACCGCTGTCATCAAAATGTTCCATGACTCTTTTCATCAAATTGCTCCATGACCTTGTCATCACATTGCTCCCTACCCTTCTCATCACAATGCACAACGCCTTTGTCATCAAAATGCTCCATGACATTTGAAATCAGAAAGAACCATGACCCATGGCATCACAATGCTCCATGTCATTGTCATCACAATGCTCCATGAAAGCTCTCATCACATTTTTCCATGCCCTTGTCATCAAAAAGCTCCATGACGCAGGTCATCAGAATGTTCCATGGCCTTCTCATCACAGTGCTCCGTTACACCTGTCATAAGAATGCTCCATGAACCCTGCCATCAAGATGTTCCATGGCCTTGTCATCACAAGGCTCCATGACCCTTCTCATCACAA
Source organism: Mesoplodon bidens (assembly GCF_964165515.1). Classification (NCBI taxonomy): domain Eukaryota; kingdom Metazoa; phylum Chordata; class Mammalia; order Artiodactyla; family Ziphiidae; genus Mesoplodon; species Mesoplodon bidens. The sequence goes on from NW_027672207.1 coordinate 921,172, forward strand.
TGCTCCACGACCCATGTTATGACAGTGCTCCATGCCCCTTTTCATCTAAATGATCCATGAACCCTGTCATCACAATGTTCCAAATACTTGTGATCACAATATTCCATAACTCTTGTCATCACATTGCCCCATGACGATCGTCTTCACAATGCTCCATGACCTTTGTCATCACAATGCTCAATACACTTGTCATCAAAACGCTCCCTGACACTTGTTGTCTGTATGCTCCTTGAACCGTGTCATGACAAGGCTCCATGCCTTTTTCATCACAATGCTCTAAGACCCCAGTAATCATAATTCTCCATGCCCTTGTCAGCACAAAGCTCAGTGACGCATATCATTAGAATGCTCCTTGGGCTTCTCCTCACAATGCTCCATGCCTTGGTCATCACAAAGTTCCAAGACTCCTGTAATCACAATGCTCCATGCCCATTTTCATCAGTATGCTCCATGAAATTTGTAATCACAAGGCTCCATGTTTTTCTCATCACAATGCTTCAGGACCTTGTCATCACAATGCTTCACGACCTTGTCATGAAAATTCCCAATGGCCCTTGTCATCATAATGCTTCAAGCCCTAGTATTCACAATGCTCCATTATATTTGTCATGACAATCCTCCAATACATTTGGCATCACAATGCTCCCTGCCATTGTCATCGCAATGGACCATGACATATGTCATCACAATGCTCCCTGACACCTGTCTTCACAATACTCCATGACATTCTCATCACAATGCTCGATGCCCTTGTCATCACAATGCTCCATGACCTTGTCATCACAATGCACCATGCCAACTGTCATCACAATAATCTATGAAACTTTTCAGACCAATGCTCCATGCCCCTGTCATCACAATGTGCCATTCAAACTGTCATCGCAATAATCCATGAAACTTATTAGAGCAGTGCTCCATGCCCTTGTCATCACAATGCTCCATGCCCTTGTTATCACAATGCTCCATGACCTTTGTCATCACAATAGTCTATGCCCTCATCATCAACAGTGTCAGTGACCTTTTTAACCACAATGCTGCATGAACTTTTCATCACAATGCTCTTTGACCCTTGTCATCACAATGCTCTATGCCTTTCTCAGCACAATGCTCGATGAACATGGTCATCCCAATGCTCCTTGTACTTGTCAGGACAATGCTCCATGACACATGTCATCACAATGCACCATGTGCTTGTCATCACAGTGTTCCAAAATCTTGTCATCACAATGCTCCATATTACTTGTCATCACAATGCTCCATGCACTTCTCATCAAAATGGTCTCTCACCACTGATATCACAATGTGACGTCACTATTCGTCACAATACTCCCTCACCCCTGTCTTCATAATGTTCCATGAATCCTGTCATCACAATGCTACATGCACTTATCATCACAATGTTCGATGACCCCTCATATCACAATGTTCCATAACACCTCTCATCAAAATGTTCTATGACCCTTTTCATCAGAATGCTCCATGACCCCTGACATCACAGTGTTCCATAATCCTTGTCATCAAAATGTTCCATGACCCTTTTAATCAAATTGCTTCATGATCCTGTCATCACAATGCTCCCTGACCTTCTTATCACAATGCACAACGCCGTTGTCATCAAAATGCTCCATGACAGTTGTCATCACAAAGATCCATGACCCTTGGTATCACAATGCTCCATGTCCTTGTCATCACAATGCTCCATGACCGCCCTCATCACATTGCTCCTTGCCCTTGTCATCACAAAGCTCCATAACACATGTCATCAGAATGCTCCATGGCCTTCTCATCACAGTGCTCCATGACCTTGCCATCAAAATGCTCCATTACCCCTGTCATAACAATGCTCCATGACCCCTGCCATGACGATGTTAATTGGCCTTGTCTTCACAAGGCTCCATGACCCTTCTCATCACAATGCTCCATGCCCCTTTTAATCTCAATGATCCATGAACCCTGTCATCACAATGCACCAGGCCATCATCATAATGCTTCATGCTGTTGTCATCACAGTGAAATCAAAATGCTCCATGACCTCTGTCATAACAATGCTCCAAACCCTTCTGATCACAATATTCCATAACGGTTCTCATCACAATGCCCCATGACACTCGTCATCACAATTATCCATGGTCTTCTCATCACAATGCTCCATGAACTTTGTCATCACAATGCTCAAAACACTTCTCATCAAAATGCTCCCGGACACTTCTTGTCTGTATCCTCCTTGAACCCTGTCATGACAAGGCTCCATGCCTTTTTCATCACAATGATCCATGCCCTTTTCATCACAATGCTCCAAGATCCCTGTAATCACAATGCTCCATGCCCTTGTCATCAGAAATCTCAATGATGCATGTCATTAGAATGCTCCTTGGCCTTCTCTTCACAATGCTCCATGCCCTTGTCATCTCGATGTTCCAAGAAGCCTATAATCACAGTGGTCCATGCCCCTTTTCATCAGAATGCTCCATGAGATTTGTCATCACAAGGCTCCATGGTTTTCTTATCACAATGCTCCAGGACCTTGTCATCACAATGCTTCACGACGTTGTCATGAAAATTCTCAATGGCCCTTGTCATCGTAATGCTCCAAGCCCTAGTCATCACAATTCTCCATTATATTTGTCATTACCATCCTCCAATACATTTGGCATCACAATGCTCCCTGCCATTGTCATCGCAATGGACCATGACATATGTCATCACAATTCTCCCTCACACCTGTCTTCACAATACACCATGACCATCTCTTCACAAAGATCCATGTCCTTGTCATCACAATGGACCATGTCTACTGTCATTACAATAATCTATGAAACTTGTGAGACCAATGCTCCATGCCCCTGTCATCACAATGCTCCATGCCCTTGTCATCACAATGCTCCATGACCCCTGTATTCACAATGCTCCGTGACGCTTGTCATCACAGTGCTCCATGACACCTGTCATCAGAATGCTCCATGCCTTTGTCAGCAAAATGTTACATGACCGTGTCATTACAATTCTCTATGCGCTTGTCATCACAATACTCCATTACCATTTTCATCACAATCCTCCATGAACCTTGGGATCACATTGCTTCATGCCCTTGTCATCACAATGCTCCATGCTCCTTGAAATCAAAATGATCCATGACCTCTGTCATCATAATTCTCCAAACCCTTGTGATCACAATGTTCCATAAAACTTGTCATCACAATGTTCCATGATGCCTGTCATCACAATTTTCCATGCTCTTTTCATCACAATGCTCCATGACCTTTGTCATCACAATTCTCAATACACTTGTCATCACAATGCTCCCTGACACTTGTCATCAGAATGCTCCTTGAACCCTGTCACAAAAAGGCTCCATGCCTTTTTCATCACACTGCCCCATGCCGTTTTCATCAAAATGCTCCATGGCATTGTCATCAAAATACTCCACAAGCTTGTCATCAGAATGCTCCATGACCCTTGTCATCACAATTCTCCATGCACTTGTCAGCACAATGCTCCCTGACCCTTGTCATCACAATGCTCCAAGCCATTGTCATCACAAGGCTCCATTACCTTTGTCATCAGAATCCTCCATGACACTTGGCATCACAATGCTCCATGCCATTGCCATCACAATGTGCCGTTACATATATCATCACAATGCTCCCTGACACATATCTTCACAATACTGCATGACCTGGTCATCACAATGGTAAATGCCCTTGTCATCACAATGCGCCATTCCAAATGTCATCACAATAATCCATGAAACTTATTAGACCAATGCTCCATGCACTTGTCATCACAATGCTCCATGCCCTAGTTATCACAATGCTCCATGACCCCTGTCATCACAATGCTCCCTGATTCCAGTCATCACTATGCTTCATGACCTTTGTCATGACAATGGTATACGCCCTCATCATCAACAGTCTCAGTGACCGTTTAACCACAATGCTCCATGAACTTTTCATCACAATGCTCTTTGACCCTTGTCATCACAATGCTCTATGCCTTTCTCAGCACAATGCTCCATGACCCTCTTCATCAAAATGCTCCATGTGCTTGTCAGGACAATGCTCCCTGCCATTGTCATCACAGTGGACCATGATATATGTCATCACAATGCTCCCTGACACCTTTCTTCTAAATACTCCATGAACTTCTCATCACAATGCTCCATGCCCTTGTCATCAAAATGCTCCATGACCCCTGTCATCACAATGCTCCGTGACTCCAGTCATCACATGCTCCATTACCCTGTCATAACAATGCTCCATGACCCGTGCCATCACAATGTTCCACGGCCTTGTCATCACAAGGCTCCATGACACTTGCCATCACAATGCTCCAAGACACCTTTAATAACAATGCTCTATGTCCTGGTCATCACAAATTTCCATGACACATACCATAATAATATTCCATGGTTTTCTCAACAAAATGCTCCATGCCCTTGTCATCACAGTGCTCCAATATCCCTGTAATCACAATGCTCCATGCCCCTTTTCATCAGTATGCTCCATGAGATTTATCATCTCAATGCTCAATGGTTTTCTCATCACAGTGCTCCAGGACATTGTCATCACAATGCTTCACGACATTTTCATGAAAATTTTCAATGGCCCTTGTCATCATAATGCTCCAAGCCCTAGTCATCACAATGCTCCATTATATTTGTCATCTCAATCCTCCATTACATTTGGCATCACAATGCTCCCTGCCATTGTCATCGCAATGGGCCATGACATATATCATCACAATGCTCCCTGACACCTGTCTTCTCAGTACTCCATGACCTTCTCATCACAATGATCCATGCCCTTGTTATCACAATGCACCATGTCCACTGGCATCACAATAATCTTTGAAACTTGTCAGACAAATGCTCCATGCCCCTGGCATCACAATGCTCCATGCCCTTGTCATCACAATGCTCCATGAACCCTGTCATCACAATGCATCATGCCCTTCAGCATAATGCTTCAGGCTATTCTCAGCACAATGAAATCAAAATTCTACATGACCTCTTTCATCACAATGCTCCATGACCCCAGTCATCACAATACTCCATGAACATTTTCAGCCCAATTCTCTGTGACACTTGTCATTACAATTATCCAAGCCTTCTCATCCCAGTTCTCCATGACCCCTGTATTCACAATGCTCCATGACGCTTGTCATCACAGTGCTCCATGACACCTGTCATCACAAAGCTCCATTCCTTTGTCAGCAAAATGCTACATGACCTTGTCATTACAATGCTCTATGCGCTTGTCATCACAATACTCCATTACCATTGTCATCACAATCCTCCATGAACCATGGGTTCACATTGCTTCATGCTCTTGTCATCACAATGCTCCATGCTCCTTGAAATTAAAATGATCCATGACCTCTGTCATCCCAATGCTCCAAACCCTTGGGATCACAAAGTTCCATAACACTTCTCATCACGCTCCATGATTCCTGTCATCACAATACTCCATGCACTTTTCATCACAATTCTCTATGACCTTTGTCATCACAATTCTCAATACACTTGTCATCACAATGCTCCCTGACACTTGTCGTCAGAATGCTCCTTGGACCCTGTCACGAAAAGGCTACATGCCTTTTTCATCACAATGCCCCATGCCGCTTTCATCAAAATGTTCCATGCCATTGTCATCAAAATACTCCACAAGCTTGTCATCAGAATGTTCCATGACGCTTGTCATCAGATTTCTCCATGCACTTGTCAGCACAATGCTCCCTGACCCTTGTCATCACAATGCTCCAAGCCATTGTCATCACAAGGCTCCATTACCTTTGTCATCAGAATCCTCCATGACACTTGGCATCACAATGCTCCATGCCATTGTCATCACAATGGGCCATTACATATGTCATCACAATGCTCCCTGACAACTGTCTTCACAATAATGCATGAGCTGGTTATAAATATGCTCCATGCCCTTGTCATCACTTTGCGCCATTCCAACAGCTATCACAATAATCCATGAAACTTATTAGACCAATGCTCCATGCCCTTGTCATTACAATGCTCCATGCCCTTGTTATCACAATGCTCCACAACCTTGTCCTCACAATCCTCCATAAACTTGTCATCATAATGCTCCATGCGCTTCTTATCAAAATGCTCTCTCTCCACTGTTATCAAAATGTTCCCTCACTAGTCATCACAATACACCCACTCCCCTGACATCACAATGTTCCATAACACCTGTCATCAAAATGTTCCATGACACTTTTCATCAAATTGCTCCATGAACCTTTCAGCACAATGTTCCCTGAACTTCACAGCAGAATGCACCACACACTTGTCATCAAAATTCTCCATAACCCGTGACATCACAGTGCTCCATGTCCCCTGTCATAACAATGCTTCATGACCACTGCCATCACAATGATCCACAGCCATGTCATCCCAAGGCTCCATGACCCTTGTCATCACAATGTTCCAATACCCCTGTAATCACAATGCTCCATGCCCTTGTCATCACAAAGCTCCATGACATATGTCATCAGAATGCTCCTTGGCCTTCTCATTCACGATGCTCCATGCCCTTGTCATCACAATGCTCGAAGACTCCTGTAATCACAATGCTCCATGCCCCTTTTCATCACAATGCTCCATGAACCCTGTCATCACAATGCACCATGCCCATCATCATAATGCTTCATGCTATTTTCATCACAGTGAAATCAAAATGCTCCATGACCGCTGTCATCACAATGCTCCAAATCCTTGTGATCAAAATGTTCCATAACTCTTATCATCACAACGCCCCATGACACTCATCATCACAATTATCCATGGTCTTCTCATCACAATGTTCCATGACATTTTTCATCAAAATGCTCAATACACTTGTCATCACAATGCTCCCTGACACTTGTCATTTGTATGCTCCTTGAACCCTGTCATGAAAAGGCTCCATGCCTTTTTCATCACAATGTTCCATGCCCTTTTAATCACAATGCTCTAAGACCCCTGTAATCACAATGCTCCATGCCCCTTTTCATCAGAATGCTCCATGAGACTTGTCATCACAAGGCTCCATGGTCTTCTCATCACAATGTTCCAGTACCTTGTCATCACATTGCTCCATGACCCCTGTCATCACAATACTCCATGAACATTTTCACCCCAATGCTCCATGACATTCTCATCACAATGGTCCATGAACCCTGTCATCACAATATTCCATGACCACTGTCATCACAACGCTCCATGAACCCTGACAACACAATGATCCTGGAACTTTGTCATCAAAATATTCCATGCCCTTGTCATCCCAATTCTCTATGACCCCTGTAATCACAATGCTCCGTGACGCTTGTCATCACAGTGCTCCATGAAACTTGTCATCACAAATCTCCATGCCTTTGTCAGCAATATGCTACATAATCTTGTCATCACAATGCTCCATTTGCTTTTCATCACAATCCTCCATGACCCTTGGGATAACATTGCTTCTTTCCCTTGTCATCTTTCTTCTGCCTTTCTGGTTTTTAGACATTTTCCCATGTCCCTTTTGACCGGTGGGAAGTGACTATTCTTTGTAGTGTGGATTTGCATTGTGCGCTTGCTTGATTGGCCAAAAAGGTCATATGTGTTTTCTCCTGAATACATTCAGGAGAAAAGTCATACGCCGTTTTTGGCCAAGTGCATCATTGTCGAAGTTGTGGTACTTTTCCTGTGCTTTAAAGGCGATTCCAATTTACCTCTTGAAATATGTTTTGTGCAATTCTGCCTCATTTTCAAGTCCGCTTCATTGCCTTCCCTCAACAGATTTTTGGAAGAGAGTAGTCCTTTATAACTCTGCAGCTTTGTGAATTGCTGTGCCCCTGAGCTCCAATTTTCAAATCCCATTTTTGGGAGCTGACCGCAAATCCACAATTTTGCTTCAGGACCTATACTGGTTCCAGGGGTGGCTATACTGTTCCCTGCGGGTGGCTGAGGCTTTGGTTAATTCTTCTTCCTGACGGAAATTTAGAGTGACATGTGCCTGTCCAAATGCCTACATCTCCTGTCTGATTGGATCTCCCTCTTCCCTTTCATCCTCTGCACAATTAGCAAACTGTGCGAACCAGGAGGTTATAGGAGCTGACTCTGCTAAGTTGGGAGATTGAGAGTAAGGCAGTTGGAATGCCAAACTGGAGCACAAAGAGAGGAAGAATTAGGAGATATTTAGAAACCTTTCACCATCACAGGGTGTCCATTCTGTAGGTTTCCCATACATGTTATAACTGTATTGATATTCCCTTCTACCTGGAGATTTGGGACCCATGGAATGGTGGCATGCATTACTATTTAAAAGGGTCTGCATTTTTCTCCCAATCTCACCAGTCCTCTCAGTTCCAAGTGTCCAGCCTTATATCTCATCCAGCTGTCTTTGCAGATAGGGTCATTCCAGGTTTCATCAGAACCCCTGAAGGAATTGTGTAGGAATTTCGCTGTTGTTTTTGTTTTGTTTTTGAAATTCATTTTTATAATGGGGTTGAGCTGATTTTCACTGACATGTTTATGCCGGTCTAGACACACTTGATTCCCTTACGGAGACATATCAATACATAGGTTTTAAGATTCTTACTAGTCAGATATATTCCTTTGCAGGGAATAGGCGTTTTGAGTCCCGTTCACTGAGGAAGGTGTAGGTCTTGTCTATTGAGTATTTGGTTTATAGAATGGTACCCGTGCTAATATCAAACTCGGGGTTTATGCATCACCCCACCTCTCCTTTCTCCTTAAGGAGGCATAAGAGTGTTTTCTAAATGTGAGACTCTGTTCTCTTTCTTAATTCAGTTAATGTGTTGTGATGTTGACATTCACTCTGTAAGTGATATCTTATGATAAGATACTTTTTTCTGTGTGACTAATTTCACTTAGAATCATTATACATAAATCCACTCATTATGATTCTACTGGCCTTATGACATTGATTTCACGTCTGAGTGATATTCTGTTGTATAAAATTACCACTATTTCTTTAGGCTTTTCTCTTTTTCCTGGGATATTTTAGGTGTTCCAAAGTTGAGGTTCTTGTATGCAGAGCTGCCCTAAACTTTGGGGTGCCTGTGTATTGTTGATATATAGTCTTCCCAAGTTATATGCCCATGAGTTGAAATCCCCTTTGCTCGGGGGCTTTGTATTTTTGATGTTTTAGGAAACAGCATACACTTCTTCCGAGTGGCTCTTGGATATTTATACCCCACCCATCAGCGTGACTAGGCTCCCTGTTCTCCATGGCCTCTCCTGCATTTCTGGTTTGTAGACATTTTTTGGATGGCCTTTCTGAGCAGTGGAAATTGAGACTTATTTGGTGTGCGGATTTGCATTTCCCACTTGCTTGGTTGGCCAAAAACTCTGTATGTGTTTTATTTTCCTGAAGATATTCACGAAAAAAACACATACACCCTTTTTTGCCCAACTGCATCATTTTAGAAATTCTGCTGCTTTTCATATGCTTTAAATGTGAGTACAATCTACCTTTTGAAATCTGTTTCCTGCAATTCTGCCTCTCATTCAGATCCTCTTCGTTGCCTTACCTGAATATATTTTTGGACGTTGGTTATCATTTATATCTTTGCAGGTCTTTGAATTCTCTGTTCCTGAGCTCCATTTTGCAACTCGCTTTTTTTTGTGAGCTGGCCGCCAAACCATTGGATTGCTTCAGGCCCTATTGTGGTTCTGAGGAGGCAGGCTGAGCCTTTGTTTAATTATTCTTCCTAATGGGAAATTAGAGTGACATGTGCCTTTGAAAACTCCTACAGCTAATCCCTCATTGGTTCCCCCTCTTCCCATTTATCCTCTGCACAAATTGCAAACTGTGTGACACAGGAGGTTAAAGGTGCTGATTCTCCAAGTGGGGAGATTGTTAGTAATGTGGCTGGAATGGCGAACCCCAGCACCAAGAGATCAAAAATGAGGTGCATTTTAGACACCTTTCCTGAGCACACAGTGTACATTCATCTCGGTTTCCAAGGCATGTTTTTGCTGTCAGAAGATTCCCTTGAACCTGCAGATTTGGGACCCATGGAATGGGTACCAGGCAGTATTACTTTAAAATGTCTGCATTTCCTCACCCATCCTCTTTAACATCTCTTAGCATGCATAGCTTCCAGCCTTATATATCATCCTGCCTTGGGTCTAAATGTGTTCAATTCATGTTACATCATAGCCGTTCAACAAAAGTTGTAAGAATTTTTGTCTGTCTCACTGTTTTTATAATATTTTTAAATTTATTTTTATATTGGATATAGCTGATTTTCAAAGCTCTGTTTTTTGCTGCTGCACATCCACTTGATTCATGTACTGTGAGACAACAATAAATTATTTTTCAGATGCTTACCAGTCATATGTATTATTTTCCAGTTACTTGAGTGAGCTGAGTTCAGTTCTTTGAGGTACTGTGTAGGCCTTGTCAGTTATTCAATTTGATACTTGGAATGGTAACTTTGCTAGTTTCAACCTCCTGGAAAATACCTCACCATTCCCCAGCTTTCCCATTTAGCAGCCTTATGACTATTTTCTACATATTTGACTATGTTTCTGTTTTGTAGTTTATTTCATGTGTAGCCATTTTTGATTCCACCTTTAAGTGACATCTTGTGATATGTGTCTTTTTCTTTCTGACATATGTCACTTAGAATGATCATATGTAACTCCTCCAGAGTTGTTCCAACTGGCCTTATTTCATTGATTTCTGGATGAGTAATATTCCACTCTGCATAAGTAGCCCATCTCTTTTATCCATTTTATCCTTCCAGGGACATTTAGGTTATATCCAAGTGGAGGCCCTTTTTAACAGAGAGGTGGTAAACGTTGGTGTGCCTGTTTTCTGTCGATTTTTGTTTTTCCCAAGGTATACGCCCATGAGTGCAAGTGCCCTATGCTCTGTAGCTCATTTTTTAGATGTTTTAGCAAACACAATACACTTCTCCAGAGTGGCCGTTGGCAAATTACAATTCCACTATCAGCCTCACAGGGCTCCCTTTTCTCCGCGCCCTGTCCTGCATTTCTGGGGTTTACGCATTATGTGGATGGCACTTCTGACTGCTCTGAAGCGATATATTTTGTAGTATTGATTTTCAGTGCCCACCTGTTTTGTTGCATAAAAAGTGTGTATGGCCTTTACTTGAATATATTCAGAAAAAATGCATATGCCCTTTTGGGCCAACTGCATCATTTGCGATGTTCAGCCCGTTTTCTTGTACTTTAATGGGGAGTCCTTTCTACCTCTTCAAATCTTTTTCCTGCCACTCTCCCTTGCTTACAAATCCTTTTCTGTGACGTACCATAAGACATTTTTCGACGATATTTTCAACTCTGCAGTTTCATGAATTTTAGTGTCCCTGAGTTCTATTTTTCATCTTGTGTTTTAGGAAACTGGACACAAAACAGCGGTATTGCCTCTAGCCCTATTCTGTTTCCGTGGGCAATTCTAGCCTATGATGAATTTGTCTTCCGGATTGGAAATTAGAGTGGCATGTGGCTGTCTGAACACCTAAGACTTGTCTCTAAATTTTTCTCATCCTTCCGCTTCATCCTCTGGACAAATTCCAAACTGTGTGCAACAGGATGTTGACGGTGCTGATATCCCCAAGTGAGGAGATTGTTAGGAAAGATGCTGCAGTGGTGAACCCGAGCACCAGGCGATGAGGAGATGAGGTGCCTTTTCCAAACTCTTTCCGATCAAACGGTGTACCATCCTCTAGGTGTGACAGGCATGTTTTAGCTGTAGGAAGGGTCCCATGCATGTAAGGAGAACACCAGGGATTTTTCCAAATCAGTGCTTCCCCGAACCCCAAACTGGGGAATTTTTAAGCTACGGCTACACGTATGTCCATTAAGGGCCTTGGGAAATAGGCAGAGCCCAAACTTTAGATGATTGAAATCTTCAGGGTCAGAAGCGCTCACCATCGGCCTTGCTTAGGTTACATTTTATCTGTCATTGATAGATGATGTCAATAAAAATATCGATTCTTTTTCAGATTATTTCCCCTTATAGGTTATTGCAAAATATTCAGTGTAGTTCCCTGTGCTATACAGTAGTTCCTTGTTGATGATCTATTTTATACATAGCAGTGTGTATGTTTTAATCCCAAACTGTTAATTTATCCCTTCTCCTACCTTTCCCATTTGGTAATAATAAATTATAAGATTTTATACTACTCAGAAATGGGGGAACAGAAAGAGAGGTATCATTTTCAATGGAAAAGCATTCAAAACAAGATTGAAGCTTCAGCCAAGAGTATTCGATGTACATCCATGGAAATAAATCACTTCATTTCTCTAATGTTGACCTGACAAGACAGACGTCTTCACTGAACTTGCTTATAGTAAAATGATGGAAATATCAAATGTAAGTCTTAGAAACATTTTATTTTACCCGAGCATTATACACTGCTCTATGTTAACTACAGTTTGGCTCACACATCTGTTCATTGAAATTACAATGTTCTCAATTTCTGTTACTGATCCTCCAGAGTGGACCCCAACAGGATTCCCCGTGCCCAGTGTCATTGGAGCCAACAGATCAAGACTGAGTTTGGTTCAGAAGCAAAGGAATCATTATTTTGAAAACAGAATGGAGAGGTGAGAGCGTGCACTCCCCCACGGGCTGTGGGCTGGGCTGCTGTGTAGGGATCCTGGCAGCGTCAGTGGGATGGAGGGGATGGAGCACTCGAGGGCTGTGTTGGCTGCAGCTCAGGCTCTATGCCACAGAGTCTGCATGCGACCCCGCTAGCTGAGGTGTCGACCCAGCCATTCTTCACTAGGATATTGGGTCTGAAGTGCCGGGTGTGGGACCTCTGCATGCGTAACCCTAGGGGCACGTGAAATTATATAAAGCACAAAGGAAAAACAGGTTAGACTTTATTTTATTGCCCAGATTCTCATTTTATATCCCAGGAATTTTTAATGAACTTTGCTGGAGACGAACACCTCCTTTGCTTTTCGTTCCATTTTTCATTCTTGTGGTGTTGAGGGTGCAGACCCCTCTTTTGTAACTGCTTCATGCTGTGGTGGGAGCCCTGATACCTTGGGGGAGGCGCAAAACTTCTCTCCACCAGCCTCCAGGTGAGGATGATTGTCCCAAGGCCTCCTGCCTTACTTCTCGCCCGCCTGAGCACCAGCATTGGAAGTGTTATAGATTCTAATGACCTTTAAGGGTCCAGGAACGAGATGCGCAGAGATGCTGCATTGGCAGTTTTGACCCCACCCCACATTTGTTCAGCGACCTTAGGCCGACGGTTTTTGCCAGCCTAGGTGTTCTGACGAATAGTCTGTGCTTTCTTTAATTAGTTCCCTGAATTAATGTACAAACAGCACCATGTGTCAGAGCCCTGCCCGCGCATCTCCCAGACAGTCCAGTGTCAGTGCTGATCCAGGACCATGACGTCCACTGAGTCAAGGGCCTTTAGAAGTAGCCAGCAGTCCACCCGGTCATATTGGCTACCATCACCACGGTGTCTGTAGGGTTTTCTGTGGTGAAAGCGTGATATACGTTTCCCCCGCCAAGCTTATTAGCTCCCCTCTGGGTGCAGTAAGTCCTGCTAGCAGTAGTCTGCTCCTTCGGGGCACACTCTTGTTGTTTTCTGAGAGAAACTCCATGTCAAGTGATGGTCACACGAGTCATTTTGGGGCCCCTTGCCCCCGTTTGTCTCTCTGGAGCTTGGAGTTGGAGGGCCTCCTCACTTGAGGTCAATGTGTCCACAGAGCGACCCCTGCAACTTCAGGGCATGATGGGTGGTTAGGATCACCACGTGGTGTCCTTTTCCCTTAGGAGGGAGCTGGCCTTGCGGGCTGCTGATTTCCAGCTTTTTAGATACCCCAGTATCCTGGCCTGATGAGTCGGTGGCAAAGCCCTTGGTGACCATAGTTTATCATACCTGAAGGGCATTCTTGTGTTGCTCCAATTCAAGCGGTCCCAGTTTTTGCACTAAGGCTCCAAGGGCTATTAATCTTTGACTGGGTATGTAAAGGTCAAAGGGTTTAGCTAAATTAAGGAGTTCCAGGGCAAGGGTCTGAATTGACTGATCTTTCCATTCTTGTAAGGCTGCTTCTGGATTCTATTCAAAAGGATCATCATCTTTCCGTGTCAGTGTTTCATGTAGAGGCCCAGCTATTAGACTGTAGTTAGGGATCCAGATGCAGAAAATCTTGGCCTCCCCATGAACCCCTAAGCTGTCTTTTAGTTTTAGAAGAGGTAAGGCTGCAAATGGCTTCTTCCCTATCCTGGGATGCGTTTCTCCGAATATCTGTGAGAATGAAGCCCAGGCATGTCACCTTAGCCTGGGATATTTGAGCCTTTTTCTTGGACACCTTCTATCCTTTATTGGCTAGGTAGTTCAGAGGCGTCTTTAGTAGGCCTGGCGATCAGAATGTCCTCTGCATATTGAAGGAGGGTTCCCTTTTACAGAGGTAGAACTTTTACGTCTTTAGAGGACATTTCCCCAATGATGGAGTGGGGATTTTTGAACCTTTGGGGCAGGACGGCCCAGCATTATTGCTTTTGTTGCATGTTGTGCCCTGCAACTCACAAGCCAAAAATTCTTGTGACTCTGAGATGAATGGAATACAGAAGAAGGCATCATTGAAGTCTAATACAGAATGCCATGGCCTGGTGGATGGTAGAATGACCAGCAGGGTGTAGGAAATAGGAGCTACTGGATGTATATCCTCGGTGGCTTCACTGACTGTCCTGATATCCTTTACCAGGTCTCCAGCAGCCCATGGGGCTCTCGTGGTCAGGCCAATCCCAGGATATGAAGCTCACCTGGGCTGCACTCCCCACCCCACAGCCCACGGGGCTCTCGTGGTCAAGTCCCTTCCAGGGTATGGAGCTCACCTGTGCAGCTACCCAGCAGCCCATGGGGCTCTCATAGTCAGGCCCTTCCCAGGATACAGAGCTCCCCTGGGCAAGTACCCGAGCAGGGCTGGACACACAGGGACTGTGCACATAGCCCACCTTGCAGAGAACCCACAGCTCACCTGACACTCACAGCTGACACAGAACACCTCAGAGCAGGACTTGAACTAACAAACAGCAGCTCTGACAGGTTTGTGACCCTGGCTATCACTCTGTGCAGCCTCTCTCTGCCTGGTCTTCCAGACACTTCCACTGCAGCCAGGGCACCAGGCCTCTGTCTCCACCCACCATCACTCCTCTCCCTGACTCCTGGGTTCCTCTCATTAGGATAGGGTCTTCTTGAAGTTGTTTTTCACTCATGGACCAGATAAAATGATAAGAAAACAAGCCGCAGCTGCAGCCCCTTGTCTATCCTAAATCTCAAGAGCCCTCACCTGTTCCTTGGGACTGGCCCATTTAGCAAGTTTCATTTTCTGCAACTGTGAGCCCCTGAGGGGTGAGGATTGGCTGATTTGGGCAGCCTGACACTGCCTGCCAGCCCTCCCCAGGTGTGCCTGGGTTGAGGTCAATATAAACACCTCTCCAGTCAGCAAGAGCCCTTGTAGCTGTGCCTGACGCCATATTCTCTGCCCCGTCAGCAGTGTCGGGGCTGGGGTGGTGGGGGGAGTGAGGGGCCGTGGCTTTGTGGGTGGCCCATTGTGAGTGGGGCTCTGCTGGACTTTCTGCAGGAGTTGCCAGCCTGCCACCTGCTAAAGAAGAGGATGTGTCACCCATACCTGCCGCTGGAATTTCTCCCCAGGCAGAGGTGAGGAAGTAAAAAAGCAGTGGGGGCCGTGGCAGGAGGGGTATCTCAGGCAGGGAAATGGAAAGCATCCAGAAGACCATCTGGGGCCAGGATCATCCTGGCTGGCCTGCAGGCACCATGATGGCCTGCGTGCTCTCGCTGGTGTGGCTCCACAGCCCTTCCTCTAGGCTTGCAAGTGCTTGTACATATTCAGCTGTTTGACCTGGAAAGGGTGGGAAGAGTTCAGCTGCAGCAGGACTGGGGCTCAGCTCATATTTACTCACAAACGCCTCAACACAGTCACCCAACTTTGCAATAAGGATGCTCCTTTTGGGGGGGGAGCGCTGTTGACTGCATGGGAGACGATTTCCCACCTCTGACCAACTTAAGAATTTTTTACCACTGGAGCAAGTGCCCTAATACGATTTTCCTCTGTATAAATGGTGGTTTCTGTTTTTTTTTTTTTCTTTCTTTTTGGTTCAAGGTAGATTTTATTTATTCCTATTTTGTTTTAATTTGGTGATATAAACATGGAAATAATGCATTAATATAAAGACGTCTATGTGAAGGGAAAAACTTTTTTTCTGTTTTATTTTATTAAATTATTTATTTATTTGTTTATTTTTTAAATTTATTTCTTTTATACAGCAAGTTCTTATTGGATATCTATTTTATACATATAAGTGTGCACATGTGAATCCCAGTCTCCCAATTCATCCCACCAGTACCCTCACATGGCGTTCCCCCCTTGGTGTCCATATGTTTGTTCTCTACATCTGTGTCTCTATCTCTGCCCTGCAAACCGGTTCATCTGTACCATTTTTCTAGGTTCCATATATATGCATTAATATACAATATTTGTTTTTCTCTTTCTGACTTACTTCTCTCTGAATGACAGTCTCTAGATCCATCAAGGTCTCTAAAAATGACCCAATTTAATTACTATGTATGGCTGAGTAATATTCCATTGTATATATGTAACACATCTTTATCCATTCGTCTGTCTGTGGGCACTTAGGTTGCTTTCATTACCTGGCTATTGTAAATAGTGCTGCAATGAACATTGTGGTGAACGTGTCTTTTTGATTTATGGTTTTCTCTGGGTATATGCCCAGTAGTGGGATTGCTGAATTATATGTTAATTCTATTTTTAGGTTTTTAAGGAACCTCCATACTGTTCTCCATAGAGACTGTATGGATTTACATTTCCAACAATAGTGGAAGAAGGTTCCTTTTCTCCACACCCGCTCCAGCATTTGTTGTTTGTAGATTTTCTGATGATGCCCATTTTAACAGGTGTGACGTGATATCTCATTGTACTTTCGATTTCCATTTCTCTAATAATTAGTGATGTTGAGCAGATTTTCATGTGCGTACTGGCCATCTCTATGACTTCTTGGAAGAAATGACTATTTAGATCTTCTTCCATTTTTGTATTGGGTTGTTTGTTTTATTAATATTGAGCTTCATGATCTGTTTATATATATTGGAGATTAATCATTTGTCCATTGATTCGTTTGCAAATATGTTCTGCCATTCTGAGGGTTGTCTTTTCGTCTTGTTTGTAGTTTCCTTTGTTTTGGAAAAGCTTTTATGTTTCATTAGGTCCCATCTGTTTAGTTTTCTTTTTTATTTCATTACTATAGGAGGTGGATCAAAAATGATCTTGCTGTGATTTACGTCAGAGTATCCTTCGTAAGTTTTCCTCTCAGAGTTTTATACTGTCCAGTCTTGCATTAAGGTCTCTAATCCATTTTGAATATATTTTTATGTATGGTGTTGGGGAGTGTTCTAATTTCATTCTTTTACATGTAGCTGTCCATATTTCCCAGCACCAATGATTGAAGAGACAGTCTTATCTCCATTGTATAGTGTTGCCTCCTTTGTCATAGATTAGTTGACCATAGGGGTATAGGTTTATCCCTGGGCTTTCTTTTACTTTTTCCTTTTACACGTTTATTGGAGTATAATTGCTTTACAATGGAGTGTTCTTTTCTGCCGTATAAAAATGTGAATCAGCTATACATACACAAATATCACCAGATCCCCACCCTCTTGCATCTCCCTCCCACACTCCATATCCCACCCCTTTATGTGGTCACAAAGCACCGAGCTGATCTCCCTGTTCTATGTGGCTGCTTCCCAGTAGCTATCGGTGTTACATTTGGTAATGTATTTATGTCCATGCCACTCTCTCACTTCGTCCCAGCTTACCCATACCCCTTCCGGTGTCCTCAAGTCCTTTCTCTATGTCTGTGTCCTTAATCCTGTCCTGCCACTAGGTTCTTCAAAATCTTTTTTCTTTTCGTCATTAGATTCCATATATCTCTGTTAACATACAGTATTTGTTTTTCCCTTTCTGACTTACTTCACTGTGTAGGACAGATTCTAAGTCCATCCACCTCAGTACAAATAACTCAGTTTTGCTTCTTTTTATGGCTGAGTAATATTCCATTGTATATATGTGCCAGATCTTATTTATCCATTCATCTGTCGATGGACACTTAGGTTGCTTCCATGTCCTGGCTATTGCAAATAGAGCTGCAATGAACATTTTTGTACATAACTCTTTTAGAATTATGGTTTTTGCAAGGCAAATGCCCAGTAGTTGGATTGTTGTGTCGTATGGTACTTCTATTGTTAGTTATTTAAAGGAACCTTCGTACTGTTATCCCTAGTGCCCATGTCAATTTACATTCCAACCCACAATTCAAATGTGTTCCCTTTTCGCCAATAAAGGCCTCTCCAGCATTTATTGTTTTGTAGATTTTTTGATGATTGCCACTCTGACTGCTGTGAGGTGATACCTCACGGTAGTTTTGATTTGCATTTCTCTAATGATTAGTGATGTTCAGCATCCTTTCATGTGTTTCTTGGTAATCTGTATATCTTCTTTGGAGAAATGTCTATTTAGGACTTCTGCCCGTTTTTGGTTTGGGTTGTTTGTTTTTGTCATATTGAGCTACATGAGGTGCTTGTAAAGTTTGGAGATTAATCCTTTGTCAATTGCTTCATTTGAAAATATTTTCTCCCATTTAGAGGGTTGTTTTTGCATCTTGTTTATGTTTTCCAGTACTGTGTAAAAGCTTTTAAGTTTCATTAGGTCCCATTTGGTGAGTTCCGTTTTTATTTCCATTTCTCTAGGAGGTGGGTCAAAAAGGATCTTGCTGTGATTTATGTCATAGAGTGTTCTGCCTATGGTTTCCTCTAAGTGTTTTATAGTGTCTGGTCTTATATTTAGATCTCTAATCCATTTAGAGTTTATTTTTGTGTATGGTGTTATGGAGTGTTCTAATTTCATTCTTTTATGTGTAGGGGTCCAGTTTACCCAGCACCAATTACTGAAGAGACTGTCTTTTCTCCATTGTATATCCTTAGCTCCTTTGTCATAGATGAGATAGCCATAGGCATGTAGGATTATCTCTGGACTTTCTGTACTGTTCCATTGATCTGTGTTTATGCCAATCTACATACACTTGCTTCCATTATGGAGACATATAAATACATGGGTTTCAAAGTTATTACCAGGCAGATATATTAATCTTCAGTGAATAGGGTGTTTTGTGTCCAGTTCATTGAGAAAGGAGTAGGTCTTGTCTATTACATTTTTGGTATATGGAATGGTATCTGTGCTAATTTCAAACTCTGCTTTTACACATCACCCCACGTCACCTTTCCCCTTAAGGAGGAATATGTGTGTTTTCTAAATGTGTAACTCTGTTCTCTTTTGAAATTCAGTTCATGTGTAGCCATGAATACATTCCCTCTGTAAGTGATATATTACAATAAGTTTCTTTTTCTTTGTGGCTCATTTCACTTAGCATCATCATACCTAAAGCCAGTCATTATGCTGCTATTGGCCTTATGACATTGATTTTATGTCTGAGTGACATTCCATTGTATATAAGTACCACAACATCTATATCCATTTTTTTTTCCTTTCCTGGGATATTTAAAGTGTACCAAAGTCGAGGTTCTTGTAAACAGAGCATCCCTAAAGTTTGGGCTGGCTGTGTGTTGTGGATTTTTCGTTTTCCCAAATACTCGCCCATGAATGGAAGTGTGCTATGCTCTGTAGCTCTGTTTTAGAAAACAATATACAGTTCTCCAGAGAGGCTGTTGGCAATTTACATCCTGTCCATCGGCGTAACCAGGCTCCCTTTTCTCCATGGTCTCTCCTGCATTTGTGGTTTTTACACTATTTGTGGATGGCCCTTTTGACTGGAGGTAAGGGACACTTCTATGTAGTGTGCATTTGCAATGCCTGATGGCTTGCTTGGCCAAAAAGGGCATATGCATTTTTTCCCGAATATATTCAAGAAAATACACATACTCCCTTTTCGGCAAAGGGCAACATTGTCGAAGTTCTGTCGCTTTTCATGTGCTTTAAAGATGACTCCAATCTACCTCTTGAAATCTGTTTCCTTCAATTCTGCCTTGCATTCAAATCCTCTTCACTGCCTTACCTCAATATATTTCTGGATGATAGTTGTCCTTTATAACTCTGCAAGTTTGTGAATTGCTGTGCCCCTGATTTCCATTTTGCAACTCGCCTATTTGTGAGCTGTCTTAAATACCGCAGGATGGCTTTAGGCCCTAGTCTGGTTCCGGGGCTTCAGGCTGAGCCTTTGGTTAATTCTTCTTCCTGATGGGAAACTAGGGTGACATGTGCCCATCCAAACACCTACAGCTAATCTCTCATTTGTTTCCCCTCTTCCTGTTCATCCTCTGCACAATTTGCAAACTATGGATAACAGGAGGGTAAAGGCGCTGACACTCCAAGTGGGGAGATTTTTAGTAATGCAGATGGAATGGTGAAAACGAGCATGACGAAAGGAAAAATGAGGTACCTTTTAGAAAACTTTCCCAATTACACAGTGTACCATCCACTGGGTTTCCCATGCATGTTTTAACTGTAGGAAGATTCCCTTAAACCTGGAGAGTTGGGACCACTAGAATGGGTAGCACACAGTATTGCTCTAAGTGGTGTTCTTTTGCTCACACAACCTCAGCAATCTTGTCAGCCCCAAGTGTCCAGTCTTATGTCTCATCCAGCTGTGGGTGTAAAGGTGGTCAATCTAGGTGGCAACACAGGCACTGAAAGTAATTTTTAAGACTTTCTCTCTGTTTTTGCATTTTGCTTTTAAAATTTATTTTTATAAGGTGGTTTAGCTGAATTTCAGTGCTGTGTTCATGCCATTATACACACACATGATTCCTTTATGGAGACATGAGAATACACATGTTTTAAAATACTTAGAGTCAGACATATTCCACAGCAATGAATAGGGGATGTTGAGTCCAGTTCATTGTGCCGGGAGTAGGTGTTGTCTATTACATACTTGGTTTATGTAACGGTATCTTTGCTAATTTAAATCTGTGCATTTATGCATCACCCCACCTCTCCTTTCCCCTTAAGCAGTCAGAAGCTTGTTTTCTAAATATGTGACACTGTTGTGTTTGTAAATCAGTTCATGTGTAGCCATGTGCACATTCCCGATATGAGTGATATCTTATGATAAGATTCCTTACACTGTTATCTTTCCTAACTCAGTTCATGTGTAGCCATTTTTAGAGGAGCTTCACAAGTGATATCTTCTGATAAGTTTCTATTTCTGTGTGACTTATTTCACTTAGAATCATCGTAATTGAATCCACTCATTTTGCTGCTACTGGTCTTATGACATTGATTCCATGACTGAGGGATATTCCATCGTACGTAGGTACCACAATTTTTTGAACCATTTTTATCTTTCATGGGATATTTAAGGTGTACGCAAGTTGAGGTTCTTATAAGTAGTGCAGCCCTAAATTTTGGGGTGGCTCTGTCTTCTTGATTTTCAGTTTTCCCAAGGTATATTCCCTAGATTGGAAATGCCCTTGTCTCTGTAGCTCTGTTGTTTACTTGTTGTAGGGAACACAATGCACTCGTCCAGAGAGGCAGTTGGCAACTTACATCCCGCCCATCAGCATAAAAATCTCCCTGTTCTCCAGGGCCTGTCTTGCCTTTCTGGTTTTTACACATTTTGCAGATGTCCCTTTTGACCGGTGGGAAGTGATATTTCTTTGTAGTGCCGATTTGCATTGCCCGCTTGCCTGCTTGGCCAAAAAGGGCGTTTGTGTTTTCTCCTGAATATATTCAGGAGAAAATGCATACGCCCTTTTTGCCCAAGTGCAACATTGACGAAGTTATTTCCCTCTTCCTGTGCTTTAAAGGAGATTCCAGCGTAACTCTTGAAATCTGTTTTCTCCTATTCTGCCTCGCTTTCAAGTCCACCTCGTTGCCTTCCCTCAACAGATTTTTGAACGATAGTTGTCTTTACTTCTCTGCCAATTGGTGAATTGCTGTGCCCCTGAGCTCCATTTTTCAACTCGTTTATTTGTGAGCTGAATGCAAGTCCAAATTTTAGTTCAGGACCTATAGTGGTTCCCGGTGGGTGCCTGAGACTTTGTTAATTCTTCTTCCTGCCGTGAAATTAGAGTGGCATGTAGCCGTCGAAATGCCTAACAGCTACTTGCTCATTGGTTCTCCCTCTTCCCTTTCATCCTCCGCCAAACTGGCAACCCTTGCGAACTAGGAGCTTAAAGGGGCTGTCTCTCCAAGTTGGGAGATTGATAGTAAAGCAGTTGGAAATTCAAACCAGAGCACCAGGAGCGGGACTCTTAGTTGAGTTTTGGAAACCGATAATATTCACAGTGTGTCCATTCTCTAGGTCTACCATACATGTTATAGCTGTATGAATATTCCTTTTAATCTGCAGAGCTGGGACCCATGGAATGGGGGCCATGCATTACTGCTTTAAAGGGTCTGCATTTGCTCACCGAATCTCACCAATCCTCTCATTCCCATGTATCCAGGCTTATGCCACATGCAGCTCTCATTGTAGATATGGTCATTCCAGGTTTCATCAGAGACCCTGAAGGAATTGTAAAGAATTTCCCTGTTTTTTTGTTTTGTTTTTGAAATTCCTTTTTATAGTGGGTTTGAGCTGATTCTCGCTGCCATGTTTATGCCAGTCAAGACAAACTTGATTCCCTTATGGAGAAATATCAATACATAGGTTTTAAGAACCTTACTACTCAGATATATTCCTCTGTGGGAAATATGGAGTTTTGACTCCCTTTCACTGAGCAAGGTGTAGGTGTTGTCTAATCCATAGTTGGTTTTTGGAACGGTACCTGTGCTTATATCAAACTGTGGTTTTATGCATCTCCCCACCTCTCCTTCCCCCTTAAGCAGGCATAAGAGTGTTCTCTAAATGTGAGACTCTGTTCTCTTTCCTAACTCAGTTCAAGTGTAGCCATGTTTACAGGATCTTCATAAGTGATATCTTATAATAAGTTTCTTTTTCTGTGTGACTTATTTCACTTACAATCATCGTACCTGAATCCACTCACTGTGCTGCTACTGGTTTTGTGACATTGATTTCATGGCTGAGGGATATTCCAGGATACATAAGTACCACAATTTTTGAACCATTTTTATATTTCCTGGGATATTTAAGGTGTACCCAAGTTGAGGTTCTTGTAATCAGTGCAGCCCTAAATTTGGGGGTGGCTATGTCTTCTTGATTTTCAGTATTCCCAAGGTATATTCCCTAGACTGGAAGTGTCCTTGGCTCTGTAGCTCTGTTGTTTTCTTGTTTTAGGGAACACAATGCACTCCTGCAGTGAGGCAGTTGGCAATTTACATGCTGCCCATCAGCATAAAAAGGCTCCCTGTTCTCCAGGGCATGTCTTGCCTTTCTGGTTTTTATACATTTTGTGGATGTCCCTTTTGACTTTTGGGAAGTGATACTTCGTAGTAATGCAGATTTGCATTGCCCGCTTGCTTGCTTTGGGAAAAAGGGCTTATGCGTTTTCTCCTGAATATATTCAGGAGAAAACGCATATGCCATTTTTGGCCAAGTGCATCATTGTCGAAGTTGTGCCCCTCTTCCTGTGCTTTACAGGCGATTTCAACACACCTCTTGAAATCTGTTTCCTGCTATTCTGCCTCGCTTTCAAGTCTGCCTCGTTGCTTTCCCTCAACAGATTTTTGCATGATAGTTGTCCTTTATTATTCTGCCAGTTTGTGAATTGCTGTGCCCCTGAGCTCCATTTTTCAACTCGTTTTTTGTGAGCTGAACGCAAGTCCAAATTTTGGTTAAGGACGTATACTGGTTCCAGGTGGGTGACTGAGACTTCGATTAATTCTTCTTCCTCCCGGGAAATAAGAGTGATATGTGCCCGTCCAAATGCCTAACAGCTACACTCTCATTGGTTCTCCTTCTACCCTTCCATCCTGTGCCATATTGGCAACCTGTGCAAACCAGGAGGTTGAAGGGGCTGCCTCTCCAACTTGAGAGATTGGTAGTAAAGCAGTTGGAAAGTCAAACCGGAGCACCAGGAGAGGGACTATTCGTTAAGTTTTAGAAACGTTTCATATTCACAGTGTGTCCTTTCTCTAGGTTTCCCGTACATGTTATAGCTTTAGTAATATTCCCTACAACCTGGAGAGTTGGGACCAATGGAATGGGTGCCATGCATTATTGCTATATAGAGTCTGCATTTGCTCACCCAATCTCAACAATCCTCTCAGTCCCCAGTGTTCAGCCTTATGCAATATCCAGCTATCATTATAGAGAAGGTCATTCCAGGTTTCATCAGAGACCCTGAAGGAAGTGTAAAGAATTTCCCTGTTTTTTTGTTTTGTTTTTGAAATTCCTTTTTATAGTGGGTTTGAGCTGATTCTCGCTGCCATGTTTATGCCAGTCTAGAAACACTTGATTCCCTTATGGAGACATGTCAATACGTAGGTTTTAAGATCCTTACTATACACATATATTCCTCTGTGGGAAATATGGTGTTTTGAGTTCCTTTCACTGAGGAAGGTGTAGGTCTTGTCTATTCCATAGTTGGTTTTTGGAACGGTACCTATGCTTATATCAACTCTGGTTTTATGCATCACCCCACCTCTCCTTCCCCCTTAAGCAGGCATAAGAGGGTTTTCTAAATGTGAGACTCTGTTCTCTTTCCTAACTCAGTTCATGAGTAGCCATGTTTACAGGATCTTCATAAGTGATATCTTATGATAAGATTCTTTTCCTGTGTGACTTATTTCACTTAGAATCATCGTACCTGAATCCACTCACTTTACTGCTACTGGTCTTATGAGATTGATTTAATGGCTGAAGGATATTCCATCGTACATTAGTACCACAATTTTTGAACCATTTTTATATTTCCTTTGATATTTAAGGTGTACCCAATTTGAGGTTCTTGTAAGCAGTGCAGCCCTAAATTTGGGGTTGGCTCTGTATTCTTGATTTTCAGTTTTCCCAAGGTATATTCCCTAGACTGGAAGTGCCTTTGGCTCTGTAGCTCTGTTGCTTACTTGTATTAGGTAACACAGTGCACTCCACCAGTGCGACAGTTGGCAATTTACATCCCTCCCATCAGCATAAAAAGGCTCCGTGTTCTCCAGGGCATGTCTTGCCTTTCTGGTTTTTACACATTTTGTGGATCTCCCTTTTGAATTTTGGGAAGTGATACTTCTTTGTAATGCAGACTTGCATTGCCCGCTTGCTTGCTTGGGCAGAAAGGGCATATGTGTTTTATCCTGAATATACTCAGGAGAAAATGCATACGCCCTTTTTGGCCAAGTGCATCATTGTCGAAGTTGTGCCCCACTTCCTGTGCTTTACACGTGATTTCAACACACCTCTTGAAATCTGATTCCTGCTATTCTACCTCGCTTTCACATCGGCCTCGTTGCCGTCCCTCAACAGATTTTTGGACGATAGTTGTCCTTTATTACTCGGCCAGTTTGAGAATTGCTGTGCCCCTGAGCTCCAATTTTCAACTCGTTTTTTGGGAGCTGAACGGAAGTCCAAAAGTTTGGTTCAGGACCTATAGTGTATCCCGGTGAGTGGCTGAGACTTTGGTTAATCCTTCTTCCTGCCGGGAAATTAGAGTGATATGTGCCCGTACAAAAATTTGGTTCAGGACCTCAACTGGTTACCGGTGGGTGGATAAGACTTTGCTTAATACTTCTTCCTGCCTGGAAATTAGACTGACATGTGCCCGTCCATATGACTAACAGCAACTCTCTCATTGGTTCTCCCTCTTCCCTTCCAACCTCTGCCAAACTGGCAACATGTGCGAACCAGGAGGTTAAAGGGGCTGTCTCTCCAACTTGGGAGATTGATAGTAAAGCAGTTGGAATATCAAACCTGAGCACCAGGAGAGGGACTATTCGTTGAGTTTTAGAAACCTTTCGTATTCACAGTGTGTCCATTCTCTAGGTTTCCCATACATGTTAAAACTGTAGTAATATTCCCTTCATACTGGAGAGTTGGGACCCATGGAATGGGGGCCATGCATTATTGCTTTAAAGTGACAGCATTAGCTCACCCAATCTCACCAATCCTCTCTGTCCCAACTGTCCAGCCTTATGCCACATCAAGCTGTCACTGTAGATAGGGTCATTACAGGTTTCTTCAGAGACACTGAAGGAATTGCAAAGGATTTTCCTGTTTTTTTGGTTTGTTTTTGTAATTCCTTTTTATAGAGGGTTTGAGCTGATTCTCGCTGCCATGTTTATGCCAGTCTAGACACACTTGATTCCATTACGGAGACATATCAATACATAGGTTTTAAGATTCTTACTAGTCAGATATATTCCTCTGTGGGAAATATGGGGTATTGAGTCCCTTTCACTGAGGAAGGTGTAGGCCTTTTCTATTCCATAGTTGGTTTTTGTAATGGTACCTGTGCTTATATCAAACTCTGGTTTTATGCATCACCCCACCTCTCCTTCCCCCTTAAGCAGGCATAAGAGTGTTTTCTAAATGTGAGACTCAGTTCTCTTTCTTAACTCAGTTCATGTGTAGCCATGTTTACAGGATCTTCATAAGTGATATCTTATGATAAGGTTCATTTTCTGTGTGACTTATTTCACTTAGAATCATCGTACCTGAATCCGCTCACTTTGCTGCTACTGGTCTTATGACATTGATTTCATGGCTGAGGGATATTCCATCGTATGTACGTACCCCAATTTTTGAACCATATTTATATTTCCTGGGATATTTAAGGTGTACCCAAGTTGAGGTTCTTGTAATCAGTGCAGCCCTAAATTTGGCGGTGGCTCTGTCTTATTGATTTCCAGTTTCCCCAAGGTGTATTCCCTAGACTGGAAATGCCCTTGGCTCCGTAGCTCTGTTGTTTACTTGGTTTAGGGAACACAATGCACTCCTCCAGTGAGGCAGCTGGCAATTTACATCCCGCCCTTCAGCATAACAAGGCTCCCTGTTCTCCAGGGCCAGCCTTCCCTTTCTTGTTTTTACACATTTTGTGGATGTCCCTTTTGATTCGTTGGAAGTGATACTTCTTTGTAGTGCAGATTTGCATTGCATGCTTGCTTGCTTGGCCAAAAAGGGTGTATGCGTTTTCTCCTGAATATATTTAGGAGAAAACGCATATGCCCTTTTTGGCCTAGTTCATCATTCTCGATGTTGTGCCTCTCTTCCTGTGCTTTACAGGTGATTCCAACGTACCTCTTGAAATCTGTTTCCTTCTATTCTGCCTCGCTTTCAAATCCTCCTCATTGCCTTCCCTCAACAGATTTTTGGAAAATAGTTGTCCTTTATTACTCTGCCAGTTTGTAAATTGCTGTGCCCCTGAGCTCCATTTTCCAACTCGTTTTTTGGGAGCTGAACGCAAGTCCAAAATTCTGGTTCAGGACCTATACTGTATCAAGGTGGTTGGCTGAGACTTTGGTTAACACTTCTTCCTGCTGGGAATTTAGAGTGACATGTGCCCTTATAAAAGCCTAACAGCTACTCTCTCAATGGCTCTTCCTTTTCCCTTTCATCCTTTTCCAAATTGGCTACCTGTGTGAACCAGGAGGTTAAAGTGGCTGTCTCTCCAAGTTGGGAGATTGATAGTAAAGCAGTTGGATAGTCAAACCGGAGCACCAGGAAAGGCACGATTCATTGATATTTAGAAACCTTTCCTATTCACATTGTGTCCATGCTCTAGGTTTCCCGTACATGTTATAGATTTAGTAATAGTCCTTTCAACCTGGAAAGTTGGGACCCATGGAATGGGTGACATGCATTATTGCTTTAAAGAGTCTGCATTTGCTCATCCAATCTCAACAATCCTCTCAGTCCCAAGTGTCCAGCCTTATGCCACATCCAGCTGTCATTGTAGACAGGGTCATTCCAGGTATCATCAGAGACCCTGAAGGAATTGTAAAGAATTTCCCTGTTTTTTTGTTTTGCTTTTGAAATTCCTTTTTATAGTGGGTTTGAGCTGATTCTCGCTGCCATGTTTTATGCCATTCTAGACACACTTGATTCTCTTATGGACATATATCAATACATAGGTTTTAAGATTCTTACTTGTCAAATATATTCCTCTGTGGGAAATATGGTGTTTTGAGTCCCTTTCACTGAGGAAGGTGTAGGTCTTGTCTATTCCATAGTTGGTTTTTGGAACGGTACCTGTGCTTATATCAAACTCTGGTTTTATGCATCACCCCACCTTTCCTTCCCCCTTAAGCAGGCATAAGAGTGTTTACTAAATGTGAGACTCTGTTCTCTTTCCTATCTCAGTTCATGTGTTGCCATGTTTACAGGATTTTCATGAGTGATATCTTATGATAAGTTTCTTTTTCTGTGTAACTTATTTCACTTAAAATCATCCTACCTGAATCGACTCATTTTGCTACTAGTGGTCTTATGACACTGATTTCATGGCTGATGGATATTCCATCGTACAAAAGTACCACAGTATTTTGAACCATTTTTATATTTCCTGGGATATTTAAGTTGTAACCAAGTTGAGGTTCTTGTAAGCAGTGCAGCCCTGCTTTTGGGGGTGGCTCTGTGTTACTGATTTTCAGTTTTCCCAAGATATATTCCCTAGACTGGAAGTGCCTTTGGCTCTGTAGCTCTGCTCTTTACTTGATTTATGGAAAACAATGCACTCCTCCAGTGAGGCAGTTGGCAATTTACATCCCGACCATCAGCATAAAAAGGCTCCCTGTTCTCCAGGGCCTGTCTTGCCTTTCTGGTTTTTACACAATTTGTGGATATCCCTTTTGACCGGTGGGAAGTGACACTTCTTTGTAGTGCAGATTTGCATAGCCCACTTGCTTGCTTGGCCAAAAAGGGCATATGCATTTTCTCCTGAATATATTCAGGAGAAAACTCATACGCCCTTTTTGGCCAAGTGCATCATTGTCGAAATTCTGCCTCTCTTCCTGTGCTTTAAAGGAGATTTGAACGTACATCATGAAATCTGTTTCCTGCTATTCTGCCTTGCTTTCAACTCCGCCTCGTTGCATTCCCTCAACAGATTTTTGGACGATAGTTGTCCTTTATTATTCTGCTAGTTTGTGTATTGCTGTGCCCCTGAGCTCCATTTTTCAACTTGTTTTTTGTGTGCTGAACGCAAGTCCAATATTTTTGTTCAGCCCCTATACTGGTTCCTTTTGGGTGGCTGAGTCTTTGGTTAATTCTTCTTCCTGCCAGGAAATTAGAGTGACATGTGCCCTTCCAAATGCCTAACAGCTACTCTCTCATTGGTTCCCCCTCTTCCCTTTCATCCTCTGCCATATTGGCAACAGGTGCGAACCAGGAGGTTAAAGGGGCTGTCTCTCCAAGTTGGGAGATTGATAGTAAAGCAGTTGGAATGTCAAACTGGAGCACCTCGAGAGGGACTATTCGTTGAGTTTTAGAAACCTTTCGTATTCACTTTGTGCCAATCTCTAGTTTTCCGGCACATGTTATCGCTGTAGTAATATTCCCTTCAATCTGTATATTTGGGACCCATGGAATGGGTGACAGGCCTTATTGGTTTAAATGGTCTCCATATGCTCACCCAATCTCACCAATCATCTCAGTCCCAAGTGTCCAGCCTTATGTCACATCCTGCTGTCATTGTACGTAGGGTCATTTAGGTTTCATCAGAGACCCTGAAGGAAATGTAAAGAATTTCCCTGATTTTTTATTTTGTTTTTGAAATTCCTTTTTATAGTGGGTTTGACCTGATTCTCACTGCCATGTTTATGCCAGTCAAGACACTCTTGATTCCCTTATGGAGACATATCAATGCTTAGGTTTTAATATTCTTACTAGTTAGATATAATCCTCTGCGCGGATTATGGGATGTTGCATCCCTTTCACTGAGGAAGATGTAGGTCTTGTGTATTCCATAGATGTTTTTTGGAATGTTACCTGTACTAATATCATACTCTGGTTTTATGCATCACCCCACCTCTCCTTCCCCCTTAAGCAGGCATAAGAATATTTTCTAAATATGAGACGCTGTTCTCTTTCCTAACTCAGTTCATGTGTCGCCATGTTTACAGGATCTTCATAAGTGATATCTTATGATAAGGTTCATTTTCTGTGTGACTTATTTCACTTAGAATCATCGTAGCAGAATCCACTCATTTTGCTGCTACTGGTCTTATGACATTGATTTCTTGGTTGAGGGATAATCCATCGGACATAAATACCACAATTTTTGAACTATTTTTATCTTTCCTGGGAAATTTAAGGTGTACACATGTTGAGGTTCTTGTAAGCAGTGCCGCCCTAAATTTTGGGGTGACTCTGTCTTATTGATATTCTGTTTTCCCAAGATATATTCCCTAGACTTGAAGCGCCGTTGGCTCTGTAGCTCTGTTGTTTACTTGTTTTAGGGAACACAATGCAGTCCTCCATATAGGCAGTTTGCAATTTACATCCCGCCCATCAGCATAACAAGGCTTCCTGTTATCCAGGGCCTGTCTTGCCTTTC
Organism: Mesoplodon bidens; assembly: GCF_964165515.1. NCBI lineage: Eukaryota > Metazoa > Chordata > Mammalia > Artiodactyla > Ziphiidae > Mesoplodon > Mesoplodon bidens. Next base: position 951,610 of record NW_027672207.1, read on the forward strand.
TGGTTTTTACACATTTTGTGGATGTACCTTTTTAATGGTGGGAAGTGATACTTCTTTGTAGTGCAGATTTGCATTGCCCACTTGTTTGCTTGGCCAAAAAGGTCGTATGCATCTTCTCCTGAATATATTCACGTGAAAACCCATACGCTCTTTATGGCCGTTTCCATAATTTTCGAAGTTGTGATGCTTTTCCTGTGTTTAAAGTTGATTCCAGTGTACCTCTTGAAATCAGTTTCATGCCATTCTGCCTCATTTTCATTTCTGCCTCGTGGCTTTCCCTCAACAGATTTTTGGAAGAGAGTAGTCCTTTTTAACTCTGCAGGTTAGTGAATTGTTGTGGCCCTGAGCTCCATTTTTCAACTCGCGTTTTTGTGAGCTGACCGCAAATCCACAATTTTGCTTCAGGACCTATACTTGTTCTGGGGGGGCAGGATGTGGCTTTGGTTAATTCCTCTTCATGACGGCAAATTAGAGTGACATGTGGCTGTCCAAATGCCTACAGCTACTCTCTCATTGGTTCTCTCTCTTCCCTTATATCCTCTGCACAATTTGCCCACTGTGCGAATCAGGAGGTTATAGGGGCTGTCTCTCCAAGTTGGGAGATTGATAGTAAAGCAGTTGGAATGTCAAACTGGAGCACAAGGAGAGAAAAAATAGTAGAGTTTTAGAAACCTTTCACCATCAGAGTGTTTCCATTCTCTATGTTTCCATACATGTTATAACTCTAGTGATATTCTTTTCTACCTGGAGAGTTGGGAACCATGGAATGGGTGGCAGGCATTATTTCTTTAAAGGGTCTGCATTTTTTCACCCAATCTCACCAGTCCTCTCAGTCCCATGTGACCAGCCTTATGCCACTTCCAGATGTCATTGTAGATAGTGTCATTCCAGGTTTCATCAGTACCCCTAAAGGAATTGTGTAATAATTTTAATGTTTTTATGTTTTGTTTTGAAATTCATTTTTATAGTGGGTTTGAGCTGATTCTCACTGCCATGTTTATGTCGTTCTAGACACACTTGGTTCCCTTATGGAGACATATCAATACATAGGTTTTAAAATTCTTACTACTCAGATATATTTCTCTCCAGGGGAATAGGGATGGTGAGTTCCATTCACTGAGGAAGGTGTAGGGCTTGTCTCTTCTCTTTTTGGATTATGGAACGGTTCCTGTGCTAATATCAACCTTTTGTTTTGTGCATCTCCCCACCTCTCTTTCCCCTTAAGTAAGCATAAGAGTGTTTTCTAAATCTGAGAATCTGTTCTCTTCCCTAATTCAGTTCATATGTAGCCATGTTTTCATTCCCTTCATAAGTGATATCTTTTGTCAGAATGCACCATGACCCTTGTCATAATAATGCTCCATGACCCCTGTCATCACAATGCTCCATGCCCTGGTTATCACAATGCTCCATGTCCCTTGTCATCACAATTCTCCACGTCCTTGTCATCACAATGCTACATGACATTTATCATCACAATGTTACATGCTCTTGTCATCACAATTCTCCTTGCACTTGTCATTGCAATGCTCAATGCATTTGCCATCACAATGCTCCATGCATTTGTCATCACAGTGCTTCATGCCCTTGTTATCACAATGCTCCATGCTCATTGAAATCAATATGTTCCATGACCTCTGTCATCATAATTCTCCAAACCCTTGTGATCACAATGTTCCATAACACTTGTCATCACAACGCTCCATGCTGCCTGTGATCACAATATTCCATGCCATTTTCATCACAATGCTCCATGGACTTTGTCATCACAATTCTCAATACACTTGTCATCACAATGCTCCCTGACACTTGTCATCAGAATGCTCCTTGAACCCTTTCACGGAAAGGCTACATGCCTTTTTCATCACAGTGCCCCATGATTTTTTCATCACAATGCCCCATGCCATTTTCATCACAATTCTCCATGCCCTTGTCATCACAATGCTCCATGACCCCTGTCATCACAATGCTCCATGACTCCAGTCATCACAATGCTTAATAACATTTGTCATTACAATGGTCCATGCCCGTGTCATCACAAGGCTCTGTGACCTTTGTAACCACAATGCTCCATGAACTTTTCATCACAATGCTTCGTGACACTTGTCATCAAAATGCTCCATGCCTTTGTCAGAAAAATGCTCCATGACCCTTGTCATCACAATGTGCCACACGCTTTTCATCACAACGGTGCACAAATTTGTCATTGCAATGCTCCATAAACCTTGAAATCCAAATGCTCCTTGCCCTTCTCATCACAATGCTCCATTATCCCTCTCATAACAATGCTCTATGACCACTGCCATCACAATGTTCCACGGACTTGTCTTCACAGGACTCCATGACACTTGTCATCACAATGATCCAAGACCCCTGTAATCACAATGCTCCATACAGTTGTCATCAGACAGCTCCATGAGACATGTCATCACAATGTTCCATGGCTTTTTCATCAAAATGCTCCATGCCCTTGCCATCACAGAGCTCCAATACCCCTGTAATCACAATGCTCCATGCCCCTTTTCATCAGTATGCTCCATGAGAATTCTCATCACAAGGCTCCATGGTTTTCTCATCACAATGCTCTAGGACCTTGTCATCACAATGCTTCACGAACTTGTCATGAAAATTCTCAGTGGCCCTTGTCATCATAATGCTCGAAGCCCTAGTCATCACAATGCTCCATGATATTTGTCATCACAATACTCCATTACATTTGGCATCACAGTGCTCCCTGCCATTGTCATCGCAATGGACAATGACATATGTCATCACAATGCTCCCTGACACATGTCTTCACAATACTCCATTACCTTTCATCACAATGATCCATGCCCTTGTCATCACAATGCACCATGTCCACTGTCATCACAATAATATATGAAACTTTCCAGACCAATGCTCCATGCCCCTGACATCACAATGCTCCATGCCCTTGTCATCACAATGCTCCATGACTCCTGTCATCACAGTGCTCCGTGAATCCAGTCATCACAATGCTTCATAACATTTGTCATCACAGTGGTCCATGCCCGGGTCATCACAAGGCTCTGTGACCTTTGTAACCAAATTGCTCCATGAAATTTCCATCACAATGCTCCGTGACCCTTGTCATCACAATTCTCCATGCCTTTGTCAGAAAAATGCGCCGTGACACTTGCCATCATTTTGTGCCACGAGGTTTTCATCACAACGGTCCATAAATTTGTCATGGCAATGCTCCATAAATCTTGTAAGCACAATGCTCCATGCCCTGCTCATCACAGTGATCCATTACCCCTGTCATAACAATGTTCCATGACCAGTGCCATCACAGTGTTCCACAGCCTTGTCATCATAAGGCTCCATGACACTTTTCATCAAATTGTTCCATGACCCTGTCATCACAATGCTCCCTGCCCTTCTCATCACAATGCACAACGCCCTTGCCAGCAAAATGCTACGAGTCCTTTTTCATCACAAATATTCATGACCCTTGGCATCACAATGCTCCATGTCATTGTCATTACAATGGTCCATGAAAGCTCACATCACATTGCTCCATGACCTTGTCTTCACCAAGCTCCATGACACATGTCATCAGAATGCTCCATGGCCTTCTCATCACAATGCTCCTTGCCCTTGCCATCACAATGCTCCATTACACCTGTCATAACAGTGCTCCATGAGCCCTGCCATCACGATGTTCCATGGCCTTGTCATCACAAGGCTCCATGACCCTTCTCATCACAATGCTCCAAGAACCCTGTAATCACAAAGCTCTATGCCCCATTTCACCTCAATAATCCATGAACCCTGTCATCACAATGCACCATGCCCATCACCATAATGCTTCATGCTATTGTCATCACAATGAAATCAAAATGCTCCATGACCTCTGTCATAACAATGTTCCAAACCCTTGTGATCACAATATTCCATAACACTTGCCATCACAATGCCCCATGACGCTCGTCATCACAATTATCCATGGTCTTCCCATCACAATGCTCCATGACCTTTGATATCACAATGCTCAATACACTTGTCATCAAAATGCTACCTCACACTTGTTGTCTGTATGCTCCTTGAATCCTGTCATGACAAGGCTCCATGTATTTTTCATCACAATGATCCATGCCCTTTTCATCACAATGCTCCAAGACACTTGTAATCACAATGCTCCAAGCCCTTGTCATCACAAAGCTCAATAACGCATGCCATTAGAATGCTCCATGGTCTTCTCCTCACAATGATCCTTGCCCTTGTCATCACAATGTTCCAAGACCCCTGTAATCACAATGCTCCATGCCCCTTTTCATCAGTATGCTCCATGAGACTTGTTATCACAAGGCTCCATGGTTTTGTCATCACAGTGCTCCAGGACCTTATCATCACAGTGCATCACGACATTGTCATGAAAATTTTCAATTGCCCTTGTCATCATAATGCTCCAAGCCCTAAACATCAAAATGTTCCATTATATTTGTCTTTACAATCCTCCACTACATATGGCATCACCATGCTCCCTGCCATTGTCATCGCAATGGACCTTGATATATGTCATCACAGTGCTGCCTGACACCTGTCTTCGCAAAACTCCATGACCTTCTCATCACAATGCTCCATGCCCTTGTCATCACAATGCAGCATGGCCACTGTCATCACAATAATCTATGAAACTTGTCAGACCAATGTTCCATTCCCCTTTCATCACAATGCTCTATGCCCTTGTCATTACAATCCTGAATGACCATGTATCACAGTGTTCCGTGCCCTTGTCATCACAATGTTCCATGCCCACTCTCATCACAATAATACATGAAACATTTCAGACCAATGTTCCATGTCCTTCTCATCATATTTCTCCATTACGCCTGTCATAACAATGCACCATGACCCCTGCAATCACAATGTTCCACGGCCCAGTCATTATAAGGTTCCATGACACTTGTCATCAGAATGTTCCATGGCCTTCTCATCACAATGCTCTATGCCCTTGTCATCACAAAGCTCAATGACACATGTCATTAGAATGCTCCTTGGCCTTCTCCTCAGAGTGCTCCATGCCCTTCTCCTCACAATGTTCCACAACCCCTGTAATCACAATGCTCCATGCCCCTTTTCATCAGTATGCTCCATAAGACTTGTCATCACAAGGCTCCATGGTTTTCTCATCACAGTGCTCCAGGACCTTGAAATCACAATGCTTCATGACCTTGTCATGAAAATTCTCAATGGCCCTTGTCATCATAATGCTCCAAGCCCTAGTCATCACAATGCTCCATTATATTTGTCATCACAATCCTCCATTACATTTGGCATCACAATGCTCCATGCCATTGTCATTGCAATGGACCATGACATATGTCATCACAGTGTTCCCTGACACCTGTCTTCACAATACTCCATGACCTTCTCATCACCATGCTCCGTGCCTTTGTCATCACAAAGCACCATGCCCACTCTCATCACAATAATCTATGAAACTTGTCAGACCAATGCTCCATGCCCCTGTCATCACAATGCTCCATGACCCCTGTCATCACAATGCTCCGTGACTCCAATCATCACAATGCTTCATAATGTTTGTCATCACAATGGTGCATGCCCGCGTCATCAAAAGGCTCTGTGACCTTTGTAAACACAATGCTCCAGGAACTTTTCATCACAATTCTCTGTGACCCTTTTCATCACAATGCACCATGTCTTTGTCAGAACAATGCTCCATGACCATTGTCATCACAGAGTGCCCCACGCATTTCATCACAACTGTCCACAACCTTGTAATTGAAATGCTCCATAAACCTTGTAATCACAATGGTCCATGCACTTCTCATCAAAATGCTCTCTCACCAGAGATATCACAATGTTCCATCACTAGTCATCACAATACTCTCTCACCCCTGTAATCACAATGGTCCATGACCCTGTCATCACAATGCTACATCCCCTTATCATCACAATGTTCCATGACCCCTGACATCACAATGTTCCATAACACCTGTCATCAGAATGCTCCATGACACTTTTCATCCCAAAGCTCCAAGACTCCTGACATCACAAAGTTCTATAACCCCTGCCATCAAAATGTTCCATTACACTTTTTATCAAATTGCAGCATGACCCGGTCATCAAAAGGCTCCCTGCCCTTCTCATCAGAATGTACCATGTCCATGTCATCAAAATGCTCCATGACTTGTCATCACAAAGCTCCATGACACTTGGCATCACTATGCTCCAAGTCATTGTCACCACAATGCTCCATGAACCCTCTCATCACATTGCTCCATGCCTTTGTAATCACAAAGCTCCATGACACTTGTCATCACAATGCTCGATGCCCTTCTCATCACAATGCTCCATGCCCTTGTCATTACAATCCTGCATGACCCAGGTATCACAGTGTTCCGTGCCCTTGTCATCACAATGTTCCATGCCCACTCTCATCACAATAATACATGAAACATTTCAGACCAATGTTCCATGTCCTTCTCATCATAATGCTTCATTACGCCTGTCATAACAATGCACCATGACTCCTGACATCACAATGTTCCAAGGCCTAGTCATCACAAGGTTCCATGACACTTGTCATCAGAATGTTCCATGGCCTTCTCATCAAAATGCTCCAAGACCCTTGTAATCACAATGCCGCATTCCCCTTTTCATCTCAATGCTCCATGAACCCTGTCATCACAATGCACCATGCCCATCATCATAATGCTTCAGGCTGTTGTCATCACAATGAAATCAATATTCTCCATGACCTCTGTAATCATAATGCTCCAATCCCTTGTTATCACAATGTTCCATAACACTTATCATCACAACACCCCATGACGCTCATCATCACAATTATCCATGGTCTTCTCATCACAATTCTCCATGATCTTTGTCATCACAATGCTCAATACACTTGTTATCACAATGCTCCCTGACAATTGTCATCAGTATGCTCCTTGAAACCTGTCATGACCAGGCTCCATGCCGTTTTCATCACAATGATCCATGCCCTTTTCATCACGATGCTCCAAGATCCCTGTAATCACAATGCTCCATGCCCTTGTCATCACAAAGGTCCATGACACATGTCATCAGAATGCTCCATGGCCTTCTCATCACAATGCTCCATGCCCTAGTCATCACAATGCTCCAAGACCCCAGTAATCACAAAGCTCCATGCCCCTTTTCATCAGAATGCTCCATGATACTTGTCATCACAAGTCTCCATGGTCTTCACATCTCAATGCTCCAGGACCTTGTCATCACCATCCTCCATTCCCTTGTCATCACAATGTTCCATGATCCCTGTCATCACAATAATCTATGAACATTTTAACCCCATTGCTCCACGACCTACTCATCACAATGCTCCATGGCCAATATCATCACAAGTCTCCATGACCCCTGTCATCACAACACTCCATGAAAATTTTCAGCCCAGTGCTCCAGGAAACTTTTCATCACAATGATCCATACCCTTGTCATCCCAATGCTCCATGACCCCTGTATTCACAATGCTCTGTGACGCTTGTCATCACAGTGCTCCATGACACATGTCATCACAATGCTCCATGCTTTTGTCAGCAAAATGCTACATAACCTTTTCATTACAATGCTCTATGTGCTTGTCATCAAAATACTCCATTTCCATTGTCATCACAATCCTCCGTGAGCCTTGGGATCACATTGCTTCATGCCCTTGTCATCACAATGCTCCATGCTCCTTGTAATCAAAATGATCCATGACATCTAGCATCACAATGCTCCAAAACATTGTAATCACAATGTTCCATAACACTTGTCATCACAACGCTCCATGACGCATGTCTTCACAATACTCCAAGATCTTTTCATCACAATGCTCCATGACGTTGTAATCACAACGTTCCAAACCCTTGTAATCCCAATGGTCCATGCCCCTTTTCATCAGTATGCTCCTTGAGATTTCTCATCACAAGGCTCCATGGTTTTCTCATCACAATGCTCCAGGACCTTGTCATCACAATGCTCAATACACTTGTCATCAAAATGCTCCCTGACACTTGTTGTCTGTATGCTCCTTGAACCCTGTCATGACAAGGCTCCATGCCTTTTTCATCAAGGTTATCCATGCCCTTTTCATCACAATGCTCCAAGACCACTGTAATCACAATATTCCATGCCCTTATCATCACAAAGCTCAATGACGCATGTCATTAGAATGCTCCTTGGCCTTCTCCTCACAGTGCTCCATGCCCTTGTCCTCACAATGTTCCACGACCCCTGTAATCACAATGCTCCATGCCCCTTTTCATCAGTATGCTCCATGAGACTTGTCATCACAAGGCTCCATGGTATTCTCATCACAGTGCTCCAGGACCTTGTCATCACAATGCTTCATGACCTTGTCATGAAAATTCTCAATGGCCCTTGTCATCATAATGCTCCAAGCCCTAGTCATCACAATGCTCCATTATATTTGTCATCACAATTCTCCATTACATTTGGCATCACAATGCTCCATGCCATTGTCATCGCAATGGACCATGACATATGTCATCACAGTGTTTCCTGACACCTGTCTTCACAATACTCAATGACCTTCACATCACCATGCTCCGTGCCTTTGTCATCACAATGCACCATGCCCACTCTCATCACAATAAACTATGAAACTTGTCAGACCAATGCTCCATGCCCCTGTCATCACAATGCTCCATGACCCCTGTCATCACAATGATCCGTGACTCCATTCATCACAATGCTTCATAACATTTGTCATCACAGTGGTCCATGCCCACGTCATCACAAGGCTCTCTGACCTTTGTAAACACAATGCCCCATGAACTTTTCATCACAATGCTCTGTGACCCTTGTCATCACAATGCTCCATGTCTTTGTCAGAACAATGCTCCATGACCATTGTCATCACAAATTGCCACGCGCATTTCATCACAGCGGTCCACAACGTTGTCATTGATATGCCCCATAAGCCTTGTAATCACAATGGTCCATGCACTTCTCATCAAAATGCTCTCTCACCAGATATATCACAATGTTCCATCACTAGTCATCACAATACTCCCTCACCCCTGTAATCACAATGTTCGATGACCCTGTCATCACAATGCTGCATCCCCTTATCATCACAATATTCCATGACCCCTGACATCACAATGTTCCATAACACCTGTCATCAAAATGCTCCATGACCCTATTTATCCCAAAGCTGCAAGACTCCTGACATCACTATGTTCTATAACCCTTGCCATCAAAATGTTCCATTACACTTTTTATCAAATTGCTGCATGACCCGGTCATCAAAAGTCTCCCTGCCCTTCTCATCACAATGCACCATGCCCTTGTCATCAAAATGCTCCATGACTTGTCATCACAAAGCTCCATGACCCTTGGCATCACAGTGCTCCAAGTCATTGTCATCACAATGCTCCATGAACCCTCTCATCACAATGTTCCATGAACTTTGTCATCACAATGCTCAATACACTTGTCATCAAAATGCTCCCTGACACTTGTTGTCTGTATGCTCCTTGAACCATGTCAGGACAAGGCTCAATGCCTTTTTCATCACAATGATCCATGCCCTTTTCATCACAATGCTCCAAGACCCCTGTCATCACAATGCTCCATGCCCTTGTCATCACAATGCTCCATGACCCCAGTCATCACAATGCTCCTTGACTGCAGTCGTCACAAGGCTTCATGACCTGTGTCATCACAATGGTCCATGCTCTCATCATTACAAGGCTCTGGGAACATTGTCACCACAATGCTTCATGAACTTTTCATCACAATGCTCCGTGACACTTGTCATCACAATGCTCCGTCCTTTGTCAACGTAATGCTCCTTGACTCTTGTCATCACAGTGCTCCACAACCTTGTCATCACAATGCTCCATAAACCTTGTCATCACAATGCTCCATGCACTTCTTATCAAAATGCTCTCTCAACACAGTTATCAAAATGTTCCCTCACTAGTCATCACAATACACCCACTCCCCTGTCAACACAATGGTCCATAAACCCTGTCATGAAAATGTTCCAGGACCCCTGACATCACAATGTTCCATAAACCCTGTCATCAAAATATTCCATGACAATTTTCATCAAATTGCTGCATGACCCTGTCATCACCGTGCTCCCTGCCCTTCACCACAGAATGCACCACACACTTGTCATCAAAATTCTCCCTGACCCTTGGCATCACTATGCTGCATGCCATTGTCATCACAATGCTCCATGAAACCTCTCATCACATTGTTCCATGCCCTTGTCATCACAGGCTCCATGATGCTTTTCATCGAAATGCTCGATGCCATTCTTCTCACAATGCTCCATGCGCTTGTCCTTACAATCCTCCATGACCCATGTATCACAGTGTTCCGTGCCCTTGTCATCAAAATGGTCCTTGCCCCTTCTCATCACAATAACACATGAAACATTTCAGACCAATGCTCCATGCCCTTGTCATCACAACGCTCCATTACCCCTGTCATAACAATGCTCTATGAACCCTGCCATCACAATGATCCACAGCCTTGTCATCACAAGGCTCCATGACCCTTGTCATCACAATGCTCCAAGACCCCTGTAATCACAATGCTCCATGCCCTTGTCATCACAAAGCTCCATGAAATATGTCATCAGAATGCTCCTTGGCCTTCTCATTCACCATGCTCCATGCCCTTGTCATCACAAAGCTCCATGACTCATGTCATCTGAATGCTCCATGATCCTTTTCATCTCAATGCTCCATGAACCCTGTCATCACAATGCACTATGCCCATCATCATAATGCTTCATGCTATTGTCATCAGAGTGAAATCAAAATGCTCCAGGACCTCTGTCATCACCATGCTCCAAATCCTTCTGATCAAAATGTTCCATAGCACTTAGCATCACAATGCCCCATGACGCTCATCATCACAATTATCCATGGTCTTCTCATCACAATCCTCCATGAACTTTTTCATCATAATGCTCAATACCCTTGTCATCACAATGCTCCCTGACACTTGTTGTCTGTATGCTCCTTGAACCCTGTCATGACAAGGCTCCATGCCTTTTTCATCACAATGTTCCATGCCCTTTTCCTCACAGTGCTCCAAGGCCACTGTAATCACAATGCTACATGCCCTTGTCATCACAAAGCTCCATGATTCATGTCATCAGAACGCTCGATGGTCTTCTCATCCCAATGCTCCTTGCCCTTTTCATCACAATGCTCCAAGTCCCCTGTAATCACAATGATCCATGCCCCTTTTCATCAGAATGCTCCATGAGACTTGTCATCACAAGGCTCCATGGTCTTCTCATCACAATGCTCCAGTAGCTTGTCATCACAATGCTCCATGACCCTGTCAACACAATACTCCATGAACATTTTCAACCTAATGTTCCATGACTTTCTCATCACAATGCTCCATGACCCCTGTCATCACAATGCTTCATGAGCACTGTCATCACAACGCTTCATGAACCCTGACAACACAATGATCCATGACCTTTGTCATCAAAATGCTCCATGCCCTTGTCATCCCAACTCTCCATGACCCCTGCAATCACAATGCTCCGTGACGCTTATCATCACAGTGCTCCATGAAACTTGTCATCACAATGCTCCATGCCTTTGTCAGCAATATGCTACATAATCTTGTCATCACAATGCTCCATTCGCTTGTCATCACAATCCTACATGACCCTTGTGATCAAATTTCTTCATGCCCTTCTCATCTCTCTCTTGCCTTTCTGGTTTTTACAGATTTTCGAATGTCCCTTTTGACCGGTGGGAAGTGACAATTCTTTTTAGTGTGGATTTGCATTGCAAGCTTCCTTGATTGGCCAAAATGGTCGTATGTGTTTTCTCCTGAATACATTCAGGAGAAAAGGCAAACGCCGTTTTTGGCCAAGTGCATCATTGTCGAAGTTGTGATGCTTTTCCTGTGCTTTAAAGGTGATTCCAATTTACCTCTTGAAATATGTTTTGTGCAATTCTGCCTCATTTTCAAGTCCGCTTCATTGCCTTCCCTCAACAGAGTTTTGTAAGAGAGTATTCCTTTAAAACTCTCAGGGTTGTGAATTGCTGTGCCCCTGAGCTCCAGTTTTCAAATCCCATTTTTGGGAGCTGACCTCAAATACACAATTTTGCTTCAGGACGTGTACTGCTTCCAGGGGTGGCTATACTGTTCCCTGCGGGTGGCTGAAGCTTTGGTTAATTCTTCTTCCTGACGGGAATTGACAGTGGCATGTGTCCGTCCAAATGTCTACATCTACTCTCTCATTGGTTCTCCCTCTTCCCTTTCATCCTCTGCACAATTAGCAAACTGTGCGAACCAGGAGGTTATAGGAGCTGACACTCCTAAGTTGGGAGATTGATAGTAAGGCAGTTGGAATGCCAAACTGGAGCACAAGGAGAGGAAAAATTAGGAGACTTTTAGAAACCTTTCGCCATCACAGTGTGTCCATTCTCTAGGTTTCTCATACATGTTTTAACTGTAGTGATATTCCCTCCTACTTGGAGATTTGGGACCCATGGTATGGTGGCATGCATTACTACTTTAAAGGGTCTGCATTTTCTCTCCCAATCTCACCAGTCCTCTCAGTCCCAAGTGTCCAGCCTTATGTCTCATCCAGCTGTCTTTGCAGATAGTGTCATTCCAGGTTTCATCAGAACCCCTGAAGGAATTGTGTAAGAATTTCGCTGTTTTTTTGTTTTGTTTTTGAAATTCATTTTTATAATGAGTTTGAGCTGATTTTCACTGACGTGTTTATGCCGGTCTAGACACACTTGATTCCCTTACAGAGACATATCAATACATAGTTTTTTAAGATTCTTACTAGTCAGATATATTCCTCTGCGGGGAATAGGCGTTTTCAGTCCCGTTCACTGAGGTAGGTGTAGGTCTTGTCTATTCTGTATTTGGTTTATGGAATGGTACCTGTGCTAATATCAAGCTCTGGTTTTATGCATCACCCCACCTCTCCTTTCCCCTTAAGTAGGCATAAGAGTGTTTTCTAAATGTGAGTCTCTGTTCTCTTTCTTAATTCATTTAATGTGTTGTGATGTTGACATTCCCTTTGTAAGTGATATCTTATGATAAGATTCTTTTATCTGTGTGACTAATTTCACTTAGAATCATCATACCTAAATCCACTCATTATGCTGCTACTGCCCGTATGACATTGATTTCACGTCTGAGTGATATTCTGTTGTACAAAATTACCACATGTTCTTTAGGCATTTCTCTTTTTCCTGGGATATTTTAGGTGTACCGAAGTTGAGGTTCTTGTATGCAGAGCAGCCCTAAATTATGGGGTGCCTGTGTCTTGTTGATATTTAGTCTTCCCAAGTTATATGCCCATGAGTTGAAAACCCCTTTGTTCGAGGGATTTGTATTTTTGATGTATTAGGAAACAGCATACACTTCTTCAGAGTGGCTCTTGGATATTTATACCCCACCCATCAGTGTGACTAGGCTCCCTGTTCTCCATGGCCTCTCCTGCATTTCTAGTTTGTACACATTTTTTGGATGGCCTCTGTGAGCAATGGAAATTGAGACTTCTTTGTTGTGCAGATTTGCATTTCCCGCTTGCTTGGTTGGCCAAAAACTCTGTATGTGTTTTATTTTCCTGAAGATATTCACGAAAAAACACATACACCCTTTTGCCCAACTGCATCATTTTAGAAATTCTGCTGCTTTTCATATGCTTTAAATGTGAGTACAATCTACCTTTTGAAATCTGTTTCCTGCAATTCTGCCTCTCATTCAGATCCTCTTTGTTGCCTTACCTGAATATATTTTTGGACGTTGGTTATCATTTATATCTTTGCAGGTCTTTGAATTCTCTGTTCCTGAGCTCCATTTTGCAACTCGCTTTTTTTTGTGAGCTGGCCGCCAAACCATTGGATTGCTTCAGGCCCTATTCTGGTTCTGAGGAGGCAGGCTGAGCCTTTGTTTAATTCTTCTTCCTAATGGGAATTTAGAGTGACATGTGCCTTTGAAAACTCCTACAGCTAATCCCTCATTGGTTCCCCCTCTTCCCATTTATCCTCTGCACAAATTGCAAACTGTGTGACACAGGAGGTTAAAGGTGCTGATTCTCCAAGTGGGGAGATTGTTAGTAATGTAGCTGGAATGGCGAACCCCAGCACCAGATCAAAAATGAGGTGCATTTTAGACACCTTTCCTGAGCACACGGTGTACATTCATCTCGGTTTCCCAGGCATGTTTTCGCTGTCAGAATATTCCCTTGAACCTGCAGATTTGGGACCCATGGAATGGCTACCAGGCAGTATTTAAAAGGTCTGCATTTTCTCACCCAGACTCTCTAAAATCTCTTAGCGTGCATAGCTTCCAGCCTTATATATCATCCTGCTGTGGGTCTACATGTGTTCAATCTATGTTACATCATAGCCCTTCAACAAAAGTTGTAAGAATTTTTGTCTGTCTCACTGTTTATATAAATATTTTTTAAATTTATTTTTATATTTGTTACAGCTGATTTTCAAAGCTCTGTTTTTTGCTGCTGCACATCCACTTGATTCATGTACTGTGAGACAACAATAAATTCTTTTTCAGATGCTTACCTGACATATGTATTATTTTCCAGTTACTGGAGTGAGCTGAGTTCAATTCTTTGAGGTACTGTGTAGGCCTTTTCAGTTATTCAATTTGATACTTGGAATGGTAACTTTGCTAATTTCAACCTCCTGGATAATACCTCACCATTCCCCACCTTTCCCATTTAGCAGCCTTATGACTATTTTCTACATATTTGACTATGTTTCTCTTTTGTAGTTTACTTCATGTGTAGCCATTTTTGATTCCACCTTTAAGTGACATCTTATGATATGTGTCTTTTTCTTTCTGACATATGTCACTTAGAATGATCGTATGTAACTCCTCCAGAGTTGTCCCAACTGGCCTTATTTCATTGATTTCTGGATGAGTAATATTCCACTCTACGTAAGTAGCCCATCTCTTTTATCCATTTTATCCTTCCAGGGACATTTAGGTTATATCCAAGTGGAGGCCCTTTTTAACAGAGAGGTGGTAAACGTTGGGGTGCCTGTTTTCTGTCGATTTTTGTTTTTCCCAATGTATACGCCCATGAGTGCAAGTGCCCTATGCTCTGTAGCTCATTTTTTAGATGTTTTAGCAAACACAATACACTTCTCCAGAGTGGCCGTTGGCAAATTACATTTCCACTATCAGCCTCACAGGGTTCCCTTTTCTTCTCGCCCTGTCCTGCATTTCTGGTCTTTACACTTTATGTGGATGGCCCTTCTGACTGATGTGAAGTGATACATTTTGTAGTATTGATTTCCAGTGCCCATCTGTTTGGTTGGATCAAAAGTGTGTATGGCTTTACTTGAATATATTCAGAAAAAATGCATACACACTTTGGGTCAACTGCATCATTGGCGATGTTCAGCCCCTTTTCTTGTGCTTTAATGGGGAGTCCTTTCTACCTCTTCAAATATGTTTCCTGCCACTCACCCTTGCTTACAAGTCTTTTTCTGTGTCTTACCTCAAGACATTTTTCGACAATAGATAATTGCAACTCTGCAGTTTTATGAATTTTAGTGACCCTGAGTTCCATTTTTCAACTTGTGTTTTTGGAAACTGGACACAAAACAGCGGGATTTCCTCTAGCCCTATTCTGTTTCCGTGGGCAATTCTAGCCTTTGATGAATTTGTCTTCCAGATTGGAAATTAGAGTGGCATGTGCCTGTCTGAACACCTAAGACTTGTCTCTAAATTTTTCTCATCCTTCCGCTTCTTCATCTGGACAAATTCCAAGCTGTGTGCAAGAGGATGTTGACGGCGCAGATATCCCCAAGTGAGGAGATTGTTAGGAAAGATGCTGGAGGGGTGAACCCGAGCACCAGGCGATGAGGAGATGAGGTGCCTTTTCCAAACTCTTTCCGATCAAACGGTGTACCATCCTCTAGGTGTGGCAGGCATGTTATAGCTGTAGGAAGGTTCCCGTGCATGTAAGGAGAACACCAGGGATTTTTCCAAATCAGTGCCTCCCTGAACCCCAAACTAGGGAATTTTTAAGCTACGGCTACACATATGTCCATTAAGGGCCTTGGGAAATAGGCAGAGCCCAAACTTTAGATGATTGAAATCTTCAGGGTCAGAAGCGCTCACCATCGGCCTTGCTTAGGTTACATTTTATCTGTCATTGATAGATGATGTCAATAAAAATATCGATTCTTTTTCAGATTATTTCCCCTTATAGGTTATTGCAAAATATTCAGTGTAGTTCCCTGTGCTATACAGTAGTTCCTTGTTGATGATCTATTTTATACATAGCAGTGTGTATGTTTTAATCCCAAACTGTTAATTTATCCCTTCTCCTACCTTTCCCATTTGGTAATAATAAATTATAAGATTTTATACTACTCAGAAATGGGGGAGCTGAAAGAGAGGTATCATTTTCAAGGAAAAGCATTAAAAACACGATTGAAGCTTCAGCCAAGAGTATTCGATGTACATCCATGGAAATAAATCACTTCATTTCTCTAATGTTGACGTGACAAATAAGAGAGACGTGTTCACTGAACTTGCTTACAGTAAAGTGATGGAAATATCAAACGTAAGTCTTAAAAACATCTTATTTTACCCGAGCATTATACACTGCTCTATGTTAACTATAGTTTGGCTCACACACATGTTCATTGAAGTTACAATGTTCTCAATTTCTGTTACTGATCCTCCAGAGTGGACCCCAACAGGAGTCCCCATGACCAGTGTCATTGGAGCCAACAGATCAAGACTGAGTTTGGTTCAGAAGCAAAGGAAACATTATTATGAAAACAGAATGGAGAGGTGAGAGCGTGCACTCCCCCACGTGCTGTGGGCTGGGCTGCTCTGTAGGGATCACAGCAGCATCAGTGGGATGGAGGGGATGGAACTCTCGAGGGCTGGGTTGGCTGCACCTCAGGCTCTATGCCACGGAGTCTGCATGGGACCCCGCTAGCTGAGGTGTCGACCCAGCCATTCTGCACTAGGAAATCGGATCTGAAATGCCGGGTGTGGGACCTCTGCATTCGGAGCCCTAGGAGCACGTGAAATTAGATAAAGCACAATGGAAAAACAGCTTAGTCTTTATTTTATTGCCCAGATTCTCTTTTTATCTGCCAGGAATTTTTAATGAATGTTGCCGGAGATGAACACCTCCTCTGCTTTTTGTTCCGTTCCTCATTTTTGGGGTGTTGAGGGTGCATATCCTTCTTTTGTAACTGCTTCATGCTGTGGTGTGAGCCCTGATACATTGGGGGAGGGTCAAAACGTCTCCCCACCAGCCTCCAGGTGAGGTTGATTGTCCCAAGGCCTCCTGCCTCACTTCTCGTCCGCTTGAGCACCAGCATTGGAAGTGTTATAGATTCTAATGACCTTTAAGTTCCAGGAAGGAGATGCACAGTGATGCTGCAGTGGCAGGTTTCACCCCACCCCACATTTGTTCGGCGATCTTAGGCTGACGGTTTTTGCCAGCCTAGATGTTCTGACCAGTAATCTGTGCTTTCTTTAATTAGGTCCCTGAATTAATGTACAAACAGCACCATGTGTCAGAGACCTGCCCGCACAACTCCCAGACAGTCCAGGGTAAGTGGTGATCCAGGACCATGACGTCCACTGAGTTAACGGCCTTTAGAAGTAGCCAGCAGTCCAGCCGGTCATATTGGCTACAATCACCACGGTGTCTGTAGCGTTTTCTATGGTGAATGCGTGATATACATTTCCCCCTCCAAGCTTATTAGCTCCCCTCTGGGTGCAGTAAGTCCTGCAAGCAGTAGTCTGCTCTTTCGGGGCACAGTCTTGTTGTTTTCTGAGAGAAACTCCAGGTCAAGTGATGGTAACATGAGTAATCGTGGGGGCCCGTTGACCCCCTTTGTCTCTCTGGAGGTTTGAGTTGGAGGGCCTCCACACTCGAGGTCACTGTGTCCACAGAGCGACCCCTGCAACTTCAGGGCATGATGGGTGGTTAGGATCACCACGTGGGGTCCTTTTCCCTTAGGAGGGAGCTGGCCTTGCGGGCTGCTGATTTCCAGCTTTTTAGATACCCCAGTATCCTGGCCAGATGTGTCGGTGGGCAAAGCCGTTGGTGACCATAGTTTATCATACCTGAAGGGCATTCTTGTGTTGCTCCAATTCAAGCGGTCCCAGTTTTTGCACTAAGGCTCCAAGGGCGATTAACCTTTGGCCGGGTATGTAAAGGTCAAAGGTTTAGCTAAATTAGGGAGTTCCTGGGCAAGGGTCTGAATTGACTGCTCTTTCCATTCTTGAGAGGCTGCTTCTGGATTCTATTCAAAAGGATCATCATCTTTTCGTGTCAGTGTTTCATGTAGAGGCCCAGCTATTAGACTGTAGTTAGGGATCCAGATGAAGAAAACCTTGTCCTCCCCAGGAACCCCTAAGCTGTCTTCTAGTTTTAGAAGAGGTAAGGCTGCAAATGGCTTCTTCCCTATCCTGGGATGCATTTCTCCGAATATCTGTGAGAATGAAGCCCAGGCATGTCACCTTAGCCTGGGATATTTGAGCCTTTTTCTTGGACACCTTCTATCCTTTCTTGGCTAGGTAGTTCAGAGGCGTCTTTAGTAGGCCTGGCGATCAGAATGTCCTCTGCATATTGCAAGAGGGTTCCCTTTTACAGAGGTGGAACTTTTAGGTCTTTAGAGGACATTTCCCCAATGATGGTGTGGGGATTTTTGAACCATTGGGGCAGGACGGCCCAGCATTATTGCTTTGGTTGCATGTTGTGTCTTGCCTCTCACAAGCCAAAAATTCTTGTGACTCTGAGATGAATGGAATACAGAAGAAGGCATCATTGAAGTCTAATACAGAATGCCATGGCCTGGTGGATGGTAGAATGACCAGCAGGGTGTAGGAAATAGGAACTACTGGATGTATATCCTCGGTGGCTTCACTGACTGTCCTGATATCCTTTACCAGGTTTCAAGCAGCCCATGGGGCTCTCGTGGTCAGGGCAATCCCAGGATATGGAGCTCACCTGGGCTGCACCCCCACCCCACAGCCCACGGGGCTCTCGTGGTCAAGTCCCTCCCAGGGTATGGAGCTCACCTGTGCAGCTACCCAGCAGCCCATGGGGCTCTCATAGTCAGGCCCTTCCCAGGATACAGAGCTCCCCTGGGCAGGTACCCGAGCAGGGCTGGACACACAGGAACTGTGCACATAGCCCAACTTGCAGAGAACACACAGCTCACCTGTCACTCACAGCTGACAAAGAACACCTCAGAGCAGGACTTGAACTAACAAACAGCAGCTCTGACAGGTCTGTGACCGTGAGTATCACTCTGTGCAGCCTCTCTCTGACTGGTCTTCCAGACACTTCCATTGCAGCCACGGCACCAGGCCTCTGTCTCCACCCACCATCACTCCTCTCCCTGACTCCTGGGATCCTCTCATTAGGATAGGGTCTTCTTGAAGTTGTTTTCCACTCATGGACCAGATAACATGATAAGAAAACCAGCCGAAGCTGCAGCCCCTTGTCTATCCTGACTCTCAAGAGCCCACAACTGTTCCTTGGGCCTGGCCCGTTTATTTAGGTTCATTTTCTGCAACTGTGAGCCCCTGAGGGGTGAGGATTGGCTGATTTGGGCAGCCTGACACTGCCTGCCAGCCCTCCCCAGGTGTGCCTGGGTTGAGGTCAATATAAACACCTCTCCAGTCAGCAAGAGCCCCTGTAGCTGTGCCTGATGCCATATTCTCTGCCCTGTCAGCAGTGTCGGGGCTCGGTTGGTGGGAGGGAGTGAGAGGCTGTGGCTTTGTGGGTGGCCCAGTGTGAGTGGGGCTCTGCTGGTCTTTCTGCAGGAGTTGCCAGGCTGCCACCTGCTAAAGAAGAGGACGTGTCTCCCATACCTGCCGCTGGAATTTCTCCCCAGGCAGAGGTGAGGAAGTAAAAAAGCAGTGTGGGCCGTGGCAGGAGGGGTATCTCAGGCAGGGAAATGGAAAGCTTCCAGAAGAGCATCTGGGACCAGGACCCTCCTGGCTGGCCTGCAGGCACCAAGTCACCCTGCGTGCTGTCGCTGGTGTGGCTCCACAGCCCTTCCTCTAGGCTTGCAAGTGCTTGTACATAGTTAGGTGTTTTACCTGGAAAGGGTGGGAAGAGTTCAGCTGCAGCAGGACTGGGGCTCAGCTCACATTTACTCACAGACGCCTCGACACAGTCCCCCAGCTTTGCATTGAGGATGCTCCTTGTTGGGGGGGGAGTGCTGCTCACTGCATGGGAGATGATTTCCCACCTCTGACCAACTAAAGAATTTTTTACACTGGAGCAAGTGCCCTGATACGATTTTCCTCTGTATAACTGGAGGGTTCTGTTTTCTTTTTTTCTTTTTTTTCTTTTTGGTTCAAGGTAGATTTTATTTATTCCTCTTTTTTTTTTTTTAATTTGGGGGTATAAACATGGAAATAATGCATTAAAATAAAGACGTCTATGTGAAGGGAAAACCTTTTTTTTTTATTTATTTTTAATATTTTTCAATTTATTTATTTATTTTATACAGCAGGTTCTTATTGGATATCTATTTTATACATATAAGTGTGCACATATGAATCCAGTCTCCCAATTCATCCCAACACCACCCTCACATGGCATTACCCCATTGGTGTCCATATGTTTGTTCTCTACATCTGTGTCTCTATCTCTGCCCTGCAAACTGGTTCATCTGTACCATTTTTCTAGGTTCCACATATATGCATTAACATACAATATTGTTTTTTTTTCTCTTTCTGACTTACTTCACTCTGTATGAGAGTCTCTAGATCCATCAAGGTCTCTACAGATGACCCAAATTCATTCCTATGTGTGGCTGAGTAATATTCCATTGTATATATGTACCACATCTTTATCCATTCATTTGTCTGTGGGCACTTAGGTTGATTTCATTACCTGGCTATTGTAAATAGTGCTGCAATGAACATTGTGGTGAATGTGTCTTTTTGATTTATGGTTTTCTCTGGGTATATGCCCAGTAGTGGGATTGCTGGATTATATGGTAATTCTATTTTTAGTTTTTTAAGGAACCTCCATACTGTTCTCCACAGAGACTATATCGATTTACATTCCCAACAATAGTGGAAGAAGTTTCCTTTTCTCCACACCCTCTCCAGCATTTGTTGTTTGTAGATTTTCTGATGATGCCCATTCTAACAGGTGTGACGTGATACCTCATTGTAGTTTCCATTTCCATTTCTCTAATAATTAGTGATGTTGAGCAGATTTTCATGTGCGTACTGGCCATCTTTATGTCTTCTTGGAAGAAATGTCTATTTAGATCTTCTTCCTTTTTTGTATTGGGTTGTTTGTTTCATTAATATTGAGCTCCATGAGCTGTTTATATATATATATGTTGGAGATTAATCATTTGTCCATTGATTCGTTTGGAAATATTTTCTGCCATTCTGAGGGTTGTCTTTTTGTCTTGTTTGTAGTTTCCTTTGCTTTGAAAAAGCTTTTACATTTCATTAGGTCCCATCTGTTTAGTTTTCTTTTATATTTCATTACTATAGGAGGTGGATCAAAAAAGATCTTGCTGTGATTTACGTCAGAGTATCCTTCATAAGTTTTCCTCTCAGAGTTTTATACTGTCCCATCTTACATTAAGGTCTCTAATCCATTTTGAATATATTTTTATGTATGGTGTTGGGGAGTGTTCTAATTTCATTATTTGACATGTAGCTCTCCATATTTCCCAGCACCAATGATTGAAGAGACTGTCTTATCTCCATTGTATAGTCTTGCCTCCTTTGTCATAGATTAGTTGAACATAGGGGTATAGGTTTATCCCTGGGCTTTCTTTTTCTTTTTCCTTTTACACGTTTATTGGTGTATAATTGCTTTACAATGGAGTGTTAGTTTCTGCTGTATAAAAAAGTAAATCAGCTATACATATACAAATATCACCAGATCCCCTCCCTCTTGCATCTCCCTCCCACACTCCATATCCCACACGTTTATGTGGTCACAAAGCACCGAGCTGATCTCCCTGTTCTATGTGGCTGCTTCCCAGTAGCTATCGGTGTTACATTTGGTAATGTATTTATGTCCATGCCACTCTCTCACTTCGTCTCAGCTTACCCATCCCCCTTCCAGTGTCCTCAATTCCTTTCTCTACGTATGTGTCCTTAATCCTGTCCTGCCACTACGTTCTTCAAATTTATTTTTCTCTTCATTAGATTCCGTATATCTCTGTTAACATACAGTATTTGTTTTTCCCTTTCTGACTTACTTCACTGTGTAGGACAGATTCTAAGTCCATCCACCTCAGTACAAATAACTCAGTTTTGCTTCTTTTTATGGCTGAGTAATATTCCATTGTATATATGTGCCAGGTCTTCTTTATCCATTCATTTGTCGATGGACACTTAGGTTGCTTCTATGTCCTGGCTATTGTAAATAGAGATGCAGTGAAAATTTTTGTACATAACTCTTTTTGAATTATGGTTTTCACAAGGCAAATGCCCAGTAGTTGGATTGTTGTGTTGTATGGTTCCTCTATTGTTAGTTATTAAGAGGAACCTCCATACAGTTCTCCGTAGTGCCCATATCAATTTACATTCCCACCCACAGTGCAAGTGTGTTCCCTTTTCTCCAATAAAGGCCTCTCCATCATTTATTGTTTTGTAGATTTTTTTGATGATTGCCACTCTGACTGCTGTGAGGTGATACCTCACGGTAGTTTTGATTTGCATTTCTCTAATGATTAGTGATGTTCAGCATCCTTTCATGTGTTTCTTGGTAATCTGTATATCTTCTTTGGAGAAATGTCTATTTAGGTCTTCTGCCCGTTTTTGGATTGGGTTCTTTGTTTTTGTGATATTGAGCTACATGAGGTGCTTGTAAAGTTTGGGGATTAATCCTTTGTCAATTGCTTCATTTGAAAATATTTTCTCCCATTCTGAGCATTGTTTTTGTATCTTGTTTATGTTTTCCTATACTGTGTAAAACTTTTAAGTTTCATTAGGTCCCATTTGTTGATTTCTGTTTTTATTTCCATTTCTCTAGGAGGTGGGTCAAAAAGGATCTTGCTGTGATTTCTGTCATAGTGCGTTCTGCCTATGGTTTCCTCTAACAATTTTATAGTGTCTGGTCTTATATTTACATCTCTAAACCATTTAGAGTTTATTTTTGTGTATGGTGTTATGGAGTGTTCTAATTTCATTCTTTTATGTGTAGGGGTCCAGTTTTCCCAGCACCAATTACTGAAGAGACTGTCTTTTCTCCATTGTATACCCTTAGCTCCTTTGTCATAGATGAGATAGCCATAGGTATGTACGTTTATCTCTGGGCTTTCTGTCCTGTTCCATTGATCTCTGTTTATGCCAATCTACATACACTTGATTGCATTATGGATCCATATAAATACATAGGTTTCAAGATTATTACCAGTCAGTTATATTCCTCTTCAGTGAATAGGGTGTTTGGTGTCCAGTTCATTGAGAAAGGAGTAGGTCTTGTCTATTACATATTTGGTATATGGAATGGGATCTGTGCTAATTTCAAACTCTGCTTTTACACATCACCCCACGTCACCTTTCCCCTTAAGGAGGCATAAGTGTGTTTTCTAAATGTGTAACTCTGTTCTCTTTTGAAATTCAGTTCATGTGTAGCCATGTTTACATTCCCTCTATAAGTGATATATTACAATAAGTTTGTTTTTCTTTGTGGCTCATTTCACTTAGCATCATCATACCTAAAGCCACTCATTATGCTGCTATGGACTTATGACATTGATTTTATGTCTGAGTGACATTCCATTGTATATAAGTACCACAACATCTATATCCATTTTTTTTTCTTTTCCTGGGATATTTAAAGTGTACTGAAGTCGAGGTTCTTATAAACAGAGAAGCCCGAAACTTTGGGCTGGCTGTTTGTTGTGGATTTTTAGTTTTCCCAACATACACGCCCATGAGTGGAAGTGTGCTATGCTCTGTAGCTCTGTTTTACAAAACAACATACAGTTCTCCAGAGAGGCTGTTGGCAATTTACATCCTGTCCATCGGTGTAACCAGGCTCCATTTTCTTCATCGCCTGTCCTGCATTTGTAGTTTTTACACTATTTGAGTATGGCCTTTTTTTTTTTTTTTTTTTTTTTAGGTACGCGGGCCTCTCACTGTTGTGGCCTCTCCCGTTGTGGAGCACGGGCTCCGGATGCGCAGGCTCAGCGGCCATGGCTCACGGGCCCAGCCACTCCGCGGCATGTGGGATCTTCCCGGACCGGGGCATGAACCCGTGTCCCCTGCATCGGCAGGCGGACTCTCAACCACTGCGCCACCAGGGAAGTCCTGTGTATGGCCTTTTTGACTGGAGGTAAGGGACACTTCTATGTAGTGTGGATTTGCAATACCTGATGGCTTGCTTGGCCAAAAAGGGTTTATGCATTTTTTTCGGAATATATTCAAGAAAATACACATACTCCCTTTTCTGCCAAGGGCAACATTGTTGAAGTTCTGTCGCTTTTCATGTTCTTTAAAGATGACTCCAATGTACCTCTTGAAATCTGTTTCCTTCAATTCTGCCTTGCATTCAAATCCTCTTCACGGCCTTACCTCAATATATTTCTGGATGATAGTTGTCCTCTATAACTCTGCAAGTTTGTGAATTGCTGTGCCCCTGATTTCCATTTTTCAACTCGCCCATTTGTGAGCTGGCTGCAATACCGCAGGATGGCTTTAGGCCCTAGTCTGGTTCCGGTGTTTCAGGCTGAGCCTTTGGTTAATTCTTCTTCCTGATGGGAAACTAGGGTGATATGTGCCCATCCAAACACCTACAGCTAATCTCTCATTTGTTTCCCCTCTTCCTGTTCATCCTCTGCACAATTTGCAAACTGTGCATAACAGGAGGGTAAAGGCGCTGACACTCCAAGTGGGGAGATTTTTAGTAATGCAGATGGAATGGTGAAGCTGAGCACGACGAAAGGAAAAATGAGGTACCTTTTAGAAAACTTTCCCAATTACACAGTGTACCATCCACTGGGTTTCCCATGCATGTTTTAACTGTAGGAAGATTCCCTTAAACCAGGAGAGTTGGGACCACTAGAAAGGGTAGCACACAGTATTGCTCTAAGTGGTGTTCTTTTGCTCACACAACCTCAGGAATCTTGTCAGCCCCAAGTGTCCAGTCTTATGTCTCATCCAGCTGTGGGTGAAAAGGTGGTCAATCCAGGTGGGATCACAGGCCGTGAACGTAATTTTTAAGATTTCTCTCTTTTTTGCTGTTTTTGCATTTTGCTTTTGAAACTTATTTTTATAAGGGGGTTTAGCTGAATTTCAGTGCTGTGTTCATGCCACTATACACACATATGATTCCTTTATGGAGACATGAGAATACATGTGTTTTAAAATAATTAGAGTCAGATATATTCCTCTGCAATGAATAGGGGGTGTTGAGTCCAGGTCATTGTGCCAGGAGTAGGTGTTTTCTATTGCATACTTCGTTTATGTAACGGTATCTGTGTTAATTTGAACTGTGGTTTTATGCATCACCCCACCTCGCCTTTCCCCTTAAGCAGGCAGAAGATTGTTTTCTAAATGTGTGACTCTGTTGTGTTTGTAATTCAGTTGATGTTTAGCGATGTGTACATTCACCATATGAGTGATATCTTATGATAATATTCGTTACTCTGTTATCATTCCTAACTCAGTTTCTGTGTAGCCATGGTTACAGGACCTTCATAAGTGATATCCTATGATAACTTTCAGTTTCTGTGTGACGTATTTCACTTAGAATCATCGTACCTGAATCCACTCATTTTTCTGTTACTGGCCTAATGACATTGATTTCATGGCTAAGGGATATTCAATCGTAAGTAAATACCACAATTTTGTGAACCATTTTTATATTTCCTGGGACATTTAAGGTGTACCCAAGTTGAGGTTCTTGTAAGCAGTGCAGCCCTAAATTTGGGGGTGGCTCTGTCTTACTGATTTTCAGTTTTCCCAAGGTATATTCCCTAGACTGGAACTGCCCTTGGCTCTGTAGATCTGTGGTTTAATATTTTAGGGAACACAGTGAACGCCTTCAGAGAGGCAGTTGGCAATTTACATCCCGCCCATCAGCATAACAAGGCTCCCTGTTCTCCAGGGCCTGTCTTGCCTTTCTGGTTTTTACACATTTTTCGGATGTCCCTTTTGACAAGTGGGATGTGGTTGTTCTTGTAGTGCAGATTTGCTTTACCCACTTGCTTGCTTGACCAAAAAGGGCATATGCATTTTTTCTTGAATATATTCAGGAGAAAACGCATATGCCCTTTGGGCCAAGTGCATCATTGTTGAAGAAGTGCCCCTCTTCCTGTGCTTTAAAGGCGATTCCAATGTACTTCTTGGAATCTGTTTCCTGCTATTCTGCTTCCATTTCACGTCCGCATTATTGCCTTCCCTCAAAATATTTTTGGACGATAGTTGTCCTTCATTACTCTGCTGGTTTGTGAATTGCTTTGTCCCTGAGCTCCATTTTTCAACTCGTTTTTTGTGAGCTGAAAGCATGTCCAAATTTTGGTTCAGGACCTACACTGGTTCCCTGTGGGTGGCTGAGGCTTTGGTTAATTCTACTTCCTGCCGGGAAATAAGAGTCACATGTGCCCGTCCAAATGCCTAACAGCTACTCTCTCATTGGTTCTCCCTTTTCCCTTCCATCCTCTGCCAAACGGACAACCTGTGCGAACCAGTAGGTTAAAGGGGCTGTCTCTCCAAGTTGGGACATTGATAGTAAAGCAGTTGGAAAGTCAAAGCGGAGCACCAGGAGAGGGACTATTTGTTGAGTTTTAGAAACCTTTAATATTCACAGTGTGTCCATTTTCTAGGTTTCCCGTACATGTTATAGATGTAGTAATATTCCTTTAACCTGGAGTGTTGGGACCCATGGAATGGGGGCCATGCATTATTGCTTTTAAGGGTCTGCATTTGCTCACCCAATCTCACCAATCCTCTCAGTCCCAAGTGTCCAGCCTTATGCCACATCCAGCTGTTATTGTAGATAGGGTCATTCAAGGTTTCGTCAGACACCCTGTAGGAATTGTAAAGAATGTTCCTGTTTTTTTGTTTTGTTTTTGATATTCCTTTTTATAGTGGGTTTCAGCTGATTCTCGCTGTCATGCTTATGCCAGTCTAGACACACTTAATTCCCTTAACCAGACATATCAGTACAATGGATGTAAAATCCTTACTAGTCAGATATATTCCTCTGCAGGAAATATGGGGTTTTGAGTCCCTTTCACTGAGGAAGGTGTAGGTCTTGTCTATTCCACAGTTGGTTTTTGGAACGATACCTGTGCTTATATCAAACTCTGGTTTTATGCATCTCACCACCTCTCCTTCCCCCTTAGGCAGGCATAAGAGTTTTTTTCTAAATGTGGATTCTGTTCTCTTTCCTAACTCAGTTCATGCGTAGCCATATTTACAGGATCTTCATAAGTGATATCTAATGATAAGTTTCTTTTTCTCTGTGACTTATTTCACTTAGAATCATCGTACCTGAATCCATTCATTTTGCTGCTACTGTTCTTATGACATTGATTTCATGGCTAAGTGATATTCCATCGTATGAAATTACAACAATTTTTTGAATCATTTTTATATTTCCTGGGATATTTAAGGTGTAACCAAGTTGAGGTTCTTGTAAGCAGTGCAGCCCGAAATTTGGGGGTGTCTCATTCTTATTGATTTTCAGTTTTCCCAGGGTATATTCCCTAGACTGGATGTGCCCTTGGCTCTGTAGCTATGTTGTTTACTTGTTTTGGGGAACACAATGCCCTCCTCCAGTGAGGCAGTTGGCAATTTACAGCCCGCCCATCAGCATAACAAGGCTCCGTGTTCTACAGGGCCTGTCTTGCCTTTCCAGTTTTTACACATTTTGTGGATGTCCCTTTTGACCAGTGGGAAGAGATAATTCTTTGTAGTGCATATTTGCATTGCCTGCTTGGTTGCTTGGCCAAAAATGTTGTATGCGTTTTCTCCTGAATATATTCAGGAGAAAATGCATACACACTTTTTGGCCAAGTGCATCATTGTCGAACTTGTGGCCCTCTTCCTGTGCTTTACAGGCAATTCCTCCATACCTCTTGAAATCAGTTTCCTGCTATTCTGCCTCGCTTTCAAGTCTGCCTCGTTGCCTTCCCTCAACAGATTTTTGGACAATAGTTGTCCTTTATTTCTCTGCCATTTTGTGAATTACTGTGCCCCTGAGTTCCATGTTTCATCTCGTTTTTTGTGAGCTGAAGGCAAGTCCAAACTTTTGGTTCAGCACCTATACTGGTTCCTGGTGGGTGCCTGAGACTTTGGTTAATTCTTCTT
Organism: Mesoplodon bidens; assembly: GCF_964165515.1. NCBI lineage: Eukaryota > Metazoa > Chordata > Mammalia > Artiodactyla > Ziphiidae > Mesoplodon > Mesoplodon bidens. Next base: position 979,921 of record NW_027672207.1, read on the forward strand.
CCTGCCGGGAAATTAGAGTAACATGTGCCCGTCCAAATCCCTAACAACTACTCTCTCATTGGTTCTCCCTCTTCCCTACCATCCTCTGCCAAATTGGAAACCTGTGCGAACCAGGAGCTTAAAGGTGCTGTCTCTCCAAGTTGGGAGATTGAGAGTAAAGCAGTTGGAAAGTAAATCCGGAGCACCAGGAGTGGGAATATTCGTTGAGTTGTAGAAACCTTTCGTATTCACAGTGTGTCCATTGTCTAGGTTTCCCGTACATGTTATGGCTGTAGTAATATTCCCTTGAACCTGCAGAGTTGGGACTCATGGAAAGGGTTCCATGCATTATTGCTTCAAAGGGTCTGCATTTGCTCACACAATCTCAACAATCCTCTCACACCCAAGTGTCCAGATTTATGCCACATCCAGCTGTCATTGTAGATAGGGTCATTCCAGGTTTCGTCAGAGACCCTGAAGGAATTGTAAAGAATTTCGCTGTTTTTTGTTTTGTTTTTGAAATTCCTTTTTATACTGGGTTTGGGCTGATTCTCGCTGACGTGTTTATGCCAGTCTAGACACACTTGATTCCCTTACGGAGATATATCAATACATAGGTTTTAAGATTCTTAGTAGTCAGATATATTCCTCTGCGGGAAATATGGGGTTTTCAGTCCCTTTCACTGAGGAAGGTGTAAGTCTTTTCTATTCCATAGTTGTTTTTTGGAACGGTACCTGTGCTTATATCAAACTCTGGTTGTATGCATCACCCCACCTCTCCTTCCCACTTAAGCAGGCATAAGAGTGTTTTCTAAATGTGAGACTCTGTTCTCTTTCGTAAGTCAGTTCTGTATAGCCATGTTTACAGGATCTTCATACGTGATATCTTATGATAAGTTTGTTTTCTGTGTGACTTATTTCACTTAGAATCATCGTACCTGAATCCACTCAGTTTGCTGCTAATGGTCTTATGACATTGATTTTATGGCTGAGGGATATTCCATCGTACGTAAGTACCACAATATTTTGAACCATTTTTATATTTCCTGGGATATTTAAGATGTACCCAAGTTGAGGTTCTTGTAAGCAGTGCAGCCCTAAATTTGAGGGTGGCTCTGTCTTATTGATTTTCAGTTTCCCCAAGGTATATTCCCTAGACTGGAAGTGCCCTTGGCTCTGTAGCTCTGTTGTTTACTTGTTTTAGGGAACACAATGCCCTGCTCCAGTGAGGCAGTTGTTAATTTACATCCCACCCATCAGCATAACAAGGCTCCTTGTTCTCCAGTGCCTGTCTTGCCTTTCTGTTTTTTCCACATTTTGTGGATATCCCTATTGACCGGTGGGAAGTGATACTTCTTTGTAGTGCAGATTTGCATTGCCAGCTTGCTTGCTTCGCCAAAAAGGGCGTATGCGTTTTCTGCTGAATGTATTCAGGAGAAAACACATACGCCCTTTTTGGCCAAGTGCATCATTGCTGAAGTTATGACCCTCTTCCTGTGCTTTAAAGGTGATTCCAACGTACCTCTTGAAATCAGTTTCCTGCTATTCTGCTTCCCTTTCACGTCCACATCATTGCCTTCCATCAACAGATTTTTGAACGATAGTTGTCCTTTATTACTCTGTCTTTTTGTGAATTGCTTTGCCCCTGTGCTCCATTTTTTCACTCGTTTTTTGTGAGCTGAACACAAGTCCAATATTTTGGTTTCGCACCTATTCTTGTTCCTGGTGGGTGGCTGAGACTTTGGTTAATTCTTCTTCCTGCTGGGACATTAGAGTGACATGTGCCCATACAAATGCCTAAAAGCTACTCTCTCACTGGGTCTCATTCGTCCCTTTCATCCTCTCGCAAATTGGCAACCTGTGTGAACCAGGAGTTTAAAGGGGCTGTGTTTCCAAGTTGGGAGATTGATAGTATAGCAGTTGGAGAGTCAAACAGGATCACCAGGAGAAGGACAATTCGTTGAGTTTTAGAAACATTTCCTACTCACATAGTGTCCATTCTCTAGGTTTCCCGTACCTGCTATAGCTGTAGTAATATTCCTTTGAACCTTCAGAGTTGGGACCCATGGAAAGAGTGCCATGCATTATTAGTTTAAAGGGTCTGCATTTGCTTACCCAATCTCACCTATCCTCTCAGTCCCAAGTGTCCAGCCTTATGATACATCCAGGTGTCATTGTAGATAGGGTCATTCCAGGTTTCATCAGAGACACTGAAGGAATTGTAAAGAATTTCCCAGTTTTTTGTTTTGTTTTTGAAATTATTTTTTTAGTGGGTTTGAGCTGATTCTCGCTGCCATGGTTATTCCAGTCTAGTCACACTTGATTCCCTTACGGAGACATATCAATACATAGGTTTTAAGATTCTTACTAGTCAGATATATTTCTTTGCCGGAAATATGGTGTTTTGTGTCCCTTTCACTGAGGAAGGTGTAGGTCTTGTCTATTCCGTACTTGGTTTTTGGAAATGTACCTGTGCTTATATCAAACTCTGGTTTTATGCATACCCCACCTATCCTTCCCCCTTAAGCAGGCATAAGAGTGTTTTCTAAATGTGAGACTCGGTTCTCTTTCCTAAGTCAGTTCATGTGTAGCCATGTTTACAGGATCTTCATATGTGATATCTTATGATAAGTTTCTTTTTCTGTGTGAATTATTTCACTTAGAATCATCGTACCTGAATCCACTCACTTTGCTGCTACTGGTCTTTTGACATTGATTTCATGGCTGAGGGATATTCCATCGTACGTAAGTACCACAATTTTTTGAACCATTTTTATATATCCTGGGATATTTAAGGTGAACCCAAGTTGAGGTTCTTGTAAGGAGTGCAGCCCTAAATTTAGGTGTGGATCTGCCTTATTGATTTTCAGTTTTCCCAAGGTATATTCCCTAGAATGGAAGCGCCCTTGGCTCTGCAGCTCTGTTGTTTACTTGTTTTAGGGAACACAATGCACTCCTCTAGAGAGGCAGTTGGCAATTTACATTCCGCCCATCAGCATAACAAGGCTCCCTGTTCTCCAAGGCCAGTCTTGCCTTTCTGCTTTTTACACATTTTGTGGATGTCCCTTTTCATTGGTGGGAAGTGATACTTCTTCGTAGTGCAGATTTGCATTGCCCACTTGCTTCCTTGGCCAAAAAGGGTGTATTCGTTTTCTCCTGAATATATTCAGGAGAAAATGCATACAAACTTTTTGGCCAAGTGCATCATTGTCGAAATTGTGCCCCTCTTCCTGTGCTCTAACGGCGATTCCTATGTAACTCTTGAAATGTGTTTCCTGCTATACTGCCTCGATTTCAAGTGTGCCTCGTTACCTTCCCTCAACAGGTTTTTGGACGATAGTTGTCCTTTATTACTCTGCCAGTTTGTGAAATGCTTTGCCCATCAGCTCCATTTCTCAACTCGTTTTTTGTGAGCTGAACGCAAGTCCAAAATTTTGGTTCAGAAACTATACTGATTCCCGGCGGGTGGCTAAGACTTTGGTTAATTCTTCTTCCTCCCGGGAAATAAGAGTGACATGTGCCATTCCAAATGCTTAACAGCTACTCTCTCATTGGTTCTCCCTCTTCCCTTTCATGCTCTGCCAAATAGGTAACTTGCGCAAATGAGGAGGTCAAAGTGCTGTCTATCCAAGTTGTGAGATTGATAGTAAAGCAGTTGGAAAGTCAAACCGGAGCACCAGGAGTCGGATTATTCATTGAGTTTCAGAAAACTTTCCTATTCACAGTGTGTCCATTCTCTAGGTTTCCTGTACAAGATATAGCGGTAGTAATATTCCCTTCAACCTGGAGAGTTGGGACCCGTGGAATGGGTGCCATACATTATTGATTTAAAAGGTCTGCATTTGCTCACCCAATCTCACCAATCCTCTCAGTCCCAAGTGTCCAGCCTTATGCCACATCAAGGTGTCTTTGTAGGTAGGGTCATTCCAGGTTTCTTCAGAGACACTGAAGGAATTGCAAATGATTTTCCTGTTTTTTTTTTTTGTATTTGAAATTCCTGTTTATAGTGGGTTTGAGCTGATTCTCTCTGCCATGTTTATGCCAGTCAAGACACAGTTGATTCCCTTATGGAGACATATCAATACATAAGTTTTACGATTCTTACTAGTCAGATATATTCCTCTGTGGGAAATATGGGGTTTTGAGTCCCTTTCACTGAGGAAGGTGTAGGTCTTGTCTATTCCATAGTTAGTTTTTGGAACGGTGCCTCTGCTTATATCAAACTCTGGTTTTATGCATCACCCCACCTCTCCTTCCCCCTTAAGCAGGCATAAGAGTGTTTTCTAAAAGTGAGACTCTGTTCTCTTTCCTAACTCAGTTCATGTGTAGCCATGTTTACAGGATCTTCATAAGTGATATCTTATGATAAGTTTCTTTTTCTGTTTGAGTTATTTCAATTATCATCATCGTACATGAATCCACTCATTTTGCTGCTACTGGCATTATGACATTGATTTAATGGATGAGGGATATTCCATCGTACGTAAGTACCACAGTTTTTTGAACCATTTTTATATTTCCTGGGATATTTAAGGTGTACCCAAGTTGAGGTTCTTGTAAGCAGTGCAGCCCTAAATTTGGGGGTGGCTCTGTCTTATTGATTTTCAGGTTTCACAAGGTATATTCCCTAGACTGGAAGTGCCCTTGGCTCTGTAGCTCTGTTGTTTATTGTTTTAAGGAACACAATGCACTCCTCCAGAGAGCCAGCAGGCAATTTACATCCTGCCCATCAGCATAAATATCTCCCTATTCTCCAGGGCCTGTCTTGCCTTTCTGGTTTTTACACATTTTGTGGAAGTCCCTTTTGACCGGTGGAAAGTGATACTTCTTTGTAGTGCAGATTTGCATTGCCCCCTTGCTTGCTTGGCCAAAAAGTGTGTATATGTTTTCTCCTGAATATATTCAGGAGAAAACACATACGCCCTTTTTTGGCCAAGTGCATCATTGTTGTAGTTGTGCCCCTCTTCCTTTGCCTTAAAGGCGATTCCTAGGTACCTCTTGAAATTTGTTTCCTGCTATTCTGCCTCGCTTTCAAGTCCGCCTCTTTGCCTTTCCTCATCAGATTTTTGGACGATAGTTGTCCTTTATTACTCTGCCAGTTTGTGAATTGCCGTGCCCCTGAGCTCCATGTTTTAACACGTTATTCTTGAGGTGAACGCAAGTCCAAAATATTGGTTCAGGACTTATAATGGTTCCCGTTGGTGGGGGAGATTTTGTTTAATTCTTCTTCCTCCCGGGAAATTGGAGTGACATATGCCCGTCCAAATGCCTAACAGCTACTCTCTCATTGCTTCTCCCTCTTCCCTTCCATCCTCTGCCAAATTGGCAACCTGAGCGAACCAGGAGGTTAAAGGGGCTGTCTCTCCAAGTTGGGTGATTGATAGTAAAGCAGTTGGAAAGTTAAACCGGAGTACAGAGAGAGGGATTATTTGTTGAGTTTTAGAAACCTTTCGTATTCACAGTGTGTCCATTCTCTAGGTTTCCCGTACATGTTATAGCTGTAGTAATATTCCCTTCAACCTGGAGAGTTGGGACCCATCGAATGGGGGCCATGCATTATTGCTTTAAAGGGTCTGCATTTGCTCACGTAATCTCACCAATCCTCTCAGTCCCATGTGTCCAGCCTTATGCCACATCCAGCTGTCATTGTAGATAGGGTCATTCCAGGTTTCATCAGAGACCCTGAAGGAATTGTAAACAATTTCCCTGTTTTTTTTTTTGTTTTGCGTTTGAAATTCCTTTTAATAGTGGGTTTGACCTGATGCTCGCTGCCAAGATTTTGCCCGTCTAGACACACTTGTTTCCCTTACGGAGACATATCAATACATAGGTTTTAAGATTCTTACTAGTCAGATATATTCCTCTGCGGGAAATATGGGGTTTTGAGTCACTTTCACTGAGGAAGGTGTAGGTTTTGTCTATTCCATAGTTGGTTTTTGGACCGGTACCTGTGCTTATATCAAAATCTGGTTTTATGCAACACTCCACATCTCCTCCCCCTTAAGCAGGTATAAGAGTGTTTTCTACATGTGAGACACTGTTCTCTTTGCTAACTCAGTTCAGGTGTAGAAAAGTTTACAGGATCTTCATAAGTGATATGTTATGATAAGTTTCTTTTTCTGGGTGACTTATTTCACTTATATTCATTGTACCTGAATCCAATCATATTGCCGCTACTGGTCTTATGATATTGATTTCATGGCTGAGGGATATTCCATCGTACATCAGTACCACAAATTTTTAAACCATTTTTATATTTCCTGGGATATTTAAGGTGTACCCAAGTTGAGGTTCTTGTAAGACGTGCAGCCCTAAATTTGGGGGTGGCTCTTTCTTATTGATTTTCAGTTTTCCCAAGGTATATTCCATAGACTAGAAGTGCCCTTGGCTCTGTAGCTCTGTTGTTTACTTGATTTAGGGAACACAATGCACTCCTCCAGAGAGGCAGTTGGCAATTTACATCCCGCACATCAGCATAAAAAGGCTCCCTGTCCTCCAGGGCCTGTCTTGCCTTTCGGGATTTTACCCATTTTGTGGATGTCCCTTTTGACCAGAGGGAAGTGATACTTCTTTGTAGTGCAGATTTGCATTGCCCGCTTCCTTGCTTGGCCAAAATGGGCGTATGTGTTTTCTCCTGAATATATTCAGGAGAAAACGTATACGCCCTTTTTGGGCAAGTGCATCATTGTCGAAGTTGTGCCCCTCTTCCTGTGCTTTAAAGGCGATTCCAAACTACCTCTTGAAATCTGTTTCCTGCTATTCTGCCTCGCTTTCAAGTCCGCCTCATTGCCTTCCCTCAACAGATTTTTGAACGATAGTTGTCCTTTATTACTCTGCCAGTTTGTGAATTGCTGTGCCCCTGAGCTCCAAGTTTTAACTCGTTTTCATGAGCTGAACGCAACTCCAAAATTTTGGTTCAGGACCTATACTGGTTCCCAGTGGGTGGCTGAGACTTTCGTTAATTCTTCTTCCTGCCAGGAAATTAGAGTGAGATGTGCCCGTCCAAATGCCTAACATCTAATCTCGCATTGGTTCTCCCTCTTCCCTTCCATCTTCTGCCAAATTGGCAACCTGTGCGAACCAGGAGGTTAAAAGGGCTGTCTCTCCAATTGGGAGATTGATAGTAAATCAGTTGGAATGTCAAACCGGAGCACCAGGAGAGGGACTATTCGTTGAGTTTTAGAAACTTTTCTTATTCACAGTGTGTCCATTCTGTACGTTTCCCGTACATGTTATATCTGTAGTATTATTCCCTTCAATCTGGAGAGTTGGGATCCATGGAATGGGTGCCATGCATGATTGCTTTAAAGCGACTGCATTTGCGCACCCAATCTAACCAATCCTCGCAGTCCTAAGTGTCCAGCCTTATGCCACATCCAGCTGTCATTGTAGATAGTGTCATTCCATGTTTCATCAGAGACGCTGAAGGAATTATAAATAATTTACCTTTTTTTTTGTTTTGTTTTTGAAATTCCTTTTTATAGTGGGTTTTAGCTGATTCTCGCTGCCATTTTTATCCCAGTCTAGACACACTTGATTCCCTTACGGAGACATATCAATACATCGATTTTAGGATTCTTACTAGTCAGATATATTCCTCTGTGGGTAATGTGGGGTTTTGAGTCCCTTTAACTAAGGGAGGTGTAGGTCTTATCTACTCCATAGTTGGTTTTTGGAACGGTACATGTGCTTATATCAAACTCTGGTTTTATGCATCCCCCATCCTCTCCTTCCCCCATAAGCAGGCGTAAGAGTGTTTTCTAAATGTGAGACTCTGTTCTCTTTCCTAACCCATTTCATGTGTAGCCATGCTTACAGGAACTTCAAAAGTGATAACTTATGATAAGTTTCTTTTTTTGTGTGAGTTATTTCACTTAGAATCATCGTACCTGTATCCACTCACTTTGCTGCTACTGGTCTTTTGATATTGATTTCATGGCTGAGGGATGTTCCATCGTACGTAAGTACCCAAAATTATTGAACCATTTTTATATTTCCTGGGATATTTAAGGTGTACCCAAGTTGAGGATCTTGTAAGCAGTGCAGCCCTAAATTTGGGGGTGGTTCTGTCTTATTGATTTTCAGTTTTCTCAAGGTATATTCCCTAGACTGGAAGTGCCCATGGCTCTGTAGCTCTGTTGTTTACTTGCTTTAGGGAACACAATGCACTCTTCCAGTGAGGCAGTTGCCAGTTGACATCCCGCCCATCAGCATAAAAAGGCTAACTGTTCTCCAGGGTCTGTCTTGCCTTTCTGGTTTTTACACATTTTGTGGATGTCCCTTTTGACCGGTGGGAAGTGATACTTCTTTGTAGTGCATATTTGCTTTGCCCGCTTGCTTGCTTGGCCAAAAAGGGTGTATGCGTTTTCTCCTGAATATATTCAGAGGAAAACTCATACGCCCTTTTTGGCCAAGTGCATCATTGTCAAAGTTGTGCCCCTCTTCCTGTGCTTTACAGGCGATTCCAATGTACCTCTTGAAATCTGTTTCCTGCTATTCTGCTTCGCTTTCAAGTCCACCTCGTTGCCATCCCTCAACAGATTTTTGGACGATAGTTGACCTTTATTAGTCTGCCAGGTTGTGAATTGCTGTGCCCCTGAGCTCCATTTTTCAACTCGTTTTTTGTGAGTTGAACACAAGCCCAAAATTTTGGTTCAGGACCTATGTTGGTTTCCGTTGGGTGGCTGAGACTTTGGTTAATTCTTCTTCCTGACAGGAAATTAGATTGACATGTGCCCGTCAAAATGCCTAACAGCTACTCTCTCATTGGTTCTCCCTCTTCCCTTTCATCCTCTGCCTAGTTGACAACCTGTGAGAACCAGGAGGTTAAAGGGTGTGTCTCTCCAAGTTTGGAGATTGATAGTAAAACAGTAGGAAAGTCTCACCTGAGCACCAGGAGACTATTCATTTTGTTTTAGAAACCTTTTGTATTCACAGTGTGTCCATTCTCTTGGTTTCCCGTACATGTTATAGCTGTAGTAATATTCCCTTCATCCTGGAGAGTTGGGACCCATGGAATGGGGGCCATGCATTACTGCTGTAAAGGATCTGCATTTGCTCACCCAATCTCACCAATCTTCTCAGTTCCAAGTGTCCAGCCTTATGCCACTTCCAGCTGACATTGTAGATAGGGTCATTCAGGGTTTCATCAGAGACCCTGAAAGAATTTTAAAGAATGTCCCTGTTTCTTGTATTGTTTTTGAAATTCCTTTTTATACTGGGTTTCGGCTGATTCTCGCTGCCATGTTTATGCCACTCTAGACACACTTGATTCCCTTAGGGAGATATATCAATACATAGGTTTTAAGATTCTTACTAGTCAGATATATTCCCCTGTGGTAAATATGGGGTTTTGAGTCCCTTTCACTGAGGAAGGTGTAGGTCTTGTCTATTCCATAGTTGCTTTTTGGAATGGTATCTGTGCTTATATCAAACGCTGGTTTTATGCATCACCCCACCTCTCCGTCCCCCTTAAGCAGGCCATAAGTGAGTTTTCTAAATGTGAGACTCTGTTCTCTTTCCTAACTCAGTTCATGTGTCGCCATGTTTACAGGATCTTCATAAGTGATATGTTATGATAAGTTTCTTTTACTGTGTGACTTATTTCACTTAGAATCATCGTAATTGAATCCACTCACTTTGCTGCTGCTGGTCTTATGACATTGATTTCATGGCTGAGGGATATTCCATCGTACGTAAGTACCACAAGTTTTTTGAACCATTTTTATATTTCATGGGATATTTAAGGTGTACCCAAGTTGAGGTTCTTGTAAGCAGTGCAGCCGTAAATTTTGGGGAGGCTCTGTGTTATTGATTTTCAGTATTCCAAAGGTATATTCCCTAGACTGGAAGTGCCCTTGGCTCTGTAGCTCAGTTGTTTACTTGTTTAAGGGAACACAATGCACTACTCCAGTGAGGAAGTTGGAAATTTACATCCCGCCCATCAGCATAACAAGGCTCCCTTTTTTGCTGGGCCTGTCTTGCCTTCCTGGTTTTTACACATTTTGTGGAAGTCCCTTTTGACCGGTGGGAAGTGATACTTCTTTGTAGTGCAGATTTACATTGCCGGCTTTCTTGCTTGGCCCAAAAGGGCATATGCGTTTTCTCCTGAATATATTCAGGAGAAAACGCATACGCCCCTTTTGGCCAAGTGCATCATTGTCGAAGTTGTGCCCCTCTTCCTGTGCTTTACAGGCGATTCCAACATACCTTTTAAAATCTGTTTCCTGATATACTGCCTCTCTTTCAAGTACGCCCCTTTGCAATCCCTCAACAGATTTATGGACAATAGTTGTCCTTTATTACTCTGCCAGTTTGTGAATTGCTGTGTCCCTGAGCTCCATGTTTCAACTCGTTTTTTTTGTGAGCTGAACGCAAGTACAAAATATTGGTTCAGGAAATATACTGGTTCCTGGAGGGTGCCTGAGACTTTGGTTAATTCTTCTTCCTGCTGGGACATTAGAGTGACATGTGCCCGTCCAAATGCCTGAAAAGTACTCTCTCATTGGTTCTCCCTCTTCCCTACAATCCTCTGCCAAATTGGCAACATGTGCGAACCAGGAGGTTAAAGGGGCTGTCTCTCCAAGTTGGAAGATTGATAGGAAAGCAGTTGGAAAGTCAAACCGGCACACCAGGAGAGGGATTATTCGATGAGTTTTAGAAACCTTTCGTATTCACTCAGTGTCCATTCTCTAGGTTTCCCGTACATGTTATACCTGTAGTAATATTCCCTTCAACCTGGAGAGTTGGGACCCAGGGAATGGGTGCCATGCATTATTGCTTTAAAGGGTCTGCATTTGCTAACCCAATCTCACCAATCCTCTCAGTCCCAAGTTTCCAGCCTTTTGCCATATCCAGCTGTCATTGTAGATCGGGTCATTCCAGGTTTCGTCAGAGACCCTGAAGGAATTGTAAATAATTTCCCTGTTTTTTGTTTTGTTTTTGAAATTCCTTTTTATAGTGGGTTTAGGCTGATTCTCGCTGCCATGTTTCTGCCAGTCTAGACACACTTCATTCCCTTATGGAGACATATCAATACATAGGTTTTAAGATTCTTATTAGTCAGATATATTCCTCTGCGGGAAATATGGGGATTTGAGTCCCTTTCACTGAGGAAGGTGTAGATCTTGTCTATTCATTAGTTCGTTTTTAGAACGGTACCTGTGCTTATATCAAACTCTGGTTTTATGCATCACCCCACCTATCCTTTCCCCTTAAGCAGGCATAAGAGTGTTTTCTAAATGTGAGACTCTGTTCTCTTTCCTAACTCAGTTCATGTTTAGCCATGTTTACAGGATCTTCATACGTGATATCTTATGATAAGATTCTTTTTCTGTGTGACTTATTTCACTTAGAATCATCGTACATGAATCCAACCATTTTGCGGCTACTGGTCTTATGACATTGATTTCATGGCTGAAGGATATTCCATCGTACGTAAGTACCACAATGTTTTGTACCATTTTTATATTTCCTGGGATATTTAAGGTATACCCATGTTGAGGTTCTTGTAAGCACTGCAGGCCTAACTTTGTGGGTGGCTCTCTCTTATTGATTCTCAGTTTTCCCAAGGTATATTCCCTAGACTGGAAGTGCCGTTGGCTCTGTAGCTCTGTTGTTTACTTGTTTTAGGGAACAAGTTGCACTCCTCCTGTGAGGCAGTTGGCAATTTACTTCCCGCCCATCAGCATAACAAGGCTCCCTGTTCTCCAGGGCCTGTCTTGCCTTTCTGGTTTTTACACATTTTGTGGATGTCCATTTTGTCCATTGTGAAGAGATACTTCTTTGTAGTTGAGATTTGCATTGCCCGCTTGCTTGCTTGGCCAAAAAGGGTGTATGCGTTTTCTCCTGAATATATTCAGGAGAAAATGCATACGCCCTTTTTGGCCAAGTGTATCATTGTCGAAGTTGTGCCCTTCTTCCTGTGCTTTACAAGCGAATTCAACGTACCTATTGAAATCTGTTTCCCGTTAATCTGCTCGCTTTCAATCCACCTCGTTGCCTTCCCTCAACAGATTTTTGGACGATATTGGTCCATTATTACTCTGCCAGTTTGTGAATTGTTGTGCCCCTGAACTCCATGTTTCCACTCGTTTTATGTGAGCTGAACAGAAGTCCAAAATTTTGGTTCAGGACCTATATTGGTTCCCGGGGATGGCTTAGACTTTGGTTAATTCTTCTTCCTTCCGGGAAATTAGAGTGATATGTGCCCATCCAAATTCCTAAAAACTACTCTCTCATTGGTTCTCCATCTTCCATTCTATCGTCTGCCAAATTGGCAACCTGTGTGAACCAGGAGCTTAAAGGGGCTGTCTCTCCAAGTTGGGAGATTGATAATAAAGAAGTTGGAAAGTTAAACCGGAGCACCAGGAGAGGGATTATTCGTTGAGATTTAGAAACATTTTGTATTCACTGTGTGTCCATTCTCTAGGTTTCCCGTACATGTTATAGCTGTAGTAATATTCCCTTCAACCTGGAGAGTTGGGACCCATGGAATGGGTGCCATGAATTATTGCTTTAAAGGGTCTGCATTTGCTCACACAGTCTCACCAATCCTCTCAGTCCCAAGTGTCCAGCCTTAGGCCACATCCAGCTGTCATTGTAGATAGGGTTATTCCATGTTTGCCAGAAACCCTGAAGGAATTGTGAAGAATTTCCCTGTCTTTGGTTTTGTTTTTGAAATTCCTTTTTATAGTGGGTTTGGTCTGATTCTCGCTGCCATGTTTATGCCAGTCTTGACACATGTTATTCACTTAAGGAGACATATCAATACATAGGTGTTAAGATTCTTACCAGTCAGATATATTCCTCTGCGGGAAATATGGGGTTTTGAGTCCCTTTCACTGAGGAAGGTGTAGATCTTGTCTATTCCATAGTTGGTGTTTGGAACGGTACCTCTGCTTATATCAAACTCTGGTTTTGTGCATCACCCCACCTCTCCTTCCCCCTTAAGCAGGCATAAGAGTGTGTTCTAAATGTTAGACTCTGTTCTCTTTCCTAACTCAGTACATGTGTAGCCATGTTTACAGGGATTTCATAAGTGATATCTTATGATAAGTTTCTTTATCTGTCCGACTTATTTCACTTAGAATCATCGTACCTGAATCCACTCATTTTGCTGCTATTGGTCTTATGACATTGATTTCATGGGTGAGGGATATTCCGTTGTACGTAAGTACCACAATTTTTTGAACCATTTTTATAGTTCCTGGGATATTTAAGGTGTACCCAAGTTGAGGTTCTTGTAAGCAGTGCAGCCCTAAATTTGGGGGTGGCTCTGTCTTATTGATTTTCAGGTTTCCCAAGGTATATTCCCTAGACTGGAAGTGCCCTTGGCTCTGTAGCTCTGTTGTTTACTTGTTTTAGGGAACACAGTGCACTCCTCCAGTGAGGCAGTTGGCAATTTACATCCCGCCCTTCAGCATAACAAGGCTCCCTGTTCTCCAAGGCCTGACTAGCCTTTCTGGTTTTTACATATTTTGTGGATGTCCCTTTTGACAGGTGGGGAATGATTCTTCTTTGTAGTGCACATTTCCATTGCCCACTTTGTTGCTTGGTCAAAAAGGCCGTATGTGTTTTCTCCTGAATATATTCAGGAGAAAACGCAAACGCCCTTTTTGGCCAAGTGCATCATTGTCGAAGTTTGTCCCTCTTCCTGTGCTTTACATGTGATTACAATGTACCTCTTGAAATCTGTTTCCTGCTATTCTGCCTCGCATTCAAATCTGCCTCGTTGCCTTCCCTCAATGGATATTTGGACAATAGTTGTCCTTTATTACTGTGCCAGTTTGTGAATTGCTGTGCCCCTGAGCTCCATGTTTCAACTTGTTTTATGTGAGCTGAACGCAAGTCCAAAATTTTGGTTCAGGACCTATACTTGTTCCTGGTGGGTGCCTGAGACTTTGGTTAATTCTTCTTCCTGCTGGGACATTAGAGTGACATGTGCCCTCCAAATGCCTAACAACTACTCTCTCATTTGTTCTCCCTCTTCCCTACCATCATGTGCCAAATTGTCAACCTGTGCGAACCAGGAGGTTAAAGGGGCTGTATCTCCAAGTTGGGAGATTGATAGTAAAGCAGTTGGAAAGTCAAACCGGAGCACCAGGAGAGGGATTATTCGTTGAGTTTTAGAAACCTTTCATATTCACAGTGTGTCCATTCTCTAGGTTTTCCGTACATGTTATAGCTGTAGTAATATTCCCTTCCACATGGAGAGTTGGGACCCATGGAATGGGTGTCATCCATTTTTGCTTTAAAGGGTCTGCATTTGCTCACCCAATCTCACCAATCCTCTCAGTCCCAAGTGTTCTGCCTTATGCCACATCCAGCTGTCATTGTAGATAGGGTCATTCCAGGTTTCATCAGAGACCCTGAAGGAATTGTAAAGAATATCCCAGTTTTTTGTTTTGTTTTTGAAATTCCTTTTTATAGTGGGTTTGGGCTTATTCTTGCTGCCATGTTTATGCCAGTCTAGACACACTTGAATCCCTTACAGAGACATATCAATACATAGGTTTTAAGATTCTTACTAGTCACATATATTCCTCTGCGGGAAATATGGGGATTTGAGTCCCTTTCACTGAGGAAGGTGTAGGTCTTGTCTTATCCATAGTTGGTTTTTGGAATGGTACCTGTGCTTATATCAAACTCTGGTTTTATGCATCACCCCACCTCTCCTTCCCCCTTAAGCAGGCATAAGTTTGCTTTCTAAATGTGAGACTCTCTTCTCTTTCCTAACTCAGTTCATGTGTAGCCATGTTTACAGGATCTTCATAAGTGATATCTTATGATAAGTTTCTTTTTCTGTGTGACTAATTTCACTTAGAATCATCGTACCTGAATCCACTCATTTTGCTGCTACCAGTCTTATGACATTGATTTCATGGCTGAGGGATATTCCATCGTACGAAAGTACCACAATTTTTTAAACGACTTTTATATTTATTGGGATATTTAATGTGTACCCAAGTTGAGGTTCTTGTAAGCAGTGCAGCCCTAAATTTGAGTGTGGCTTTGTCTTATTCATTTTCAGTTTTCCAAAGGCATATTCCCTAGACTGGAAGTGTCCATGGCTCTGTAGCTCTGTTGTGTACTTGTTTTGGGCCCACAATGCACCCCTCCAGTGAGGCACTCGGCAATTTACATCCCGCCCACCAGCATAACAATGCTCCCTGTTCTCCAGAGCCTGTCTTGCCTTTCTGGTTTTTACACATTTTGTGGATGTCCCTTTTGACTGGTGGAAAGAGATACTGTTTGTAGTCCAGATTAGCATTGCCCGCTTGCTTGCTTGGCCAAAAAGGGTGTATGCGTTTTCACCTGAATATATTCAGGAGAAAAGGCATACGCCCTTTTTGGCCAAGTGCTTCACTGTCGAAGTTGTGCCCCTCTTCCTGTGCTTTACAGGTGATTCCAACTTACCTCTTGAAATCTGTTTCCTGGTATTCAGCCTCGCTTTCAAATCCGCCTCGTTGCCTTCCCTCAACAAATTTTTGGACGATTGTTGTCCTTTATTACTCTGACAGTTTGTGAATTGCTGTGTCCCTGAGCTCCATTTTTCAACTCGTTTTTTGTGATCTGAACGCAAGTCCAAAATTTTTGTTCAGTACCTATACTGGTTCCCAGTGTGTGGCTGAGTCTTTGGTTAATTCTTCTTCCTTTCAGGAAATTAGAGTGACATGTTCCTGTCCAAATGCCTAACAGCTACTCTCTCATTGGTTCTCCCTCTTCCTTTTCATCCTCTGCCAAATTGGCAACCTATGCGAATCAGGAGATTAAAGTGGCTGTCTCTCCAAGTTGGGAGATTGATAGTAAAGCAGTTGGAAAGTCAAACCGGAGCACAGGAGAGGGCATATTCGTTGAGTTTTAGAAACCTTTTGTATTCACAGTGTGCCATTCTCTAGTTTTCCCGTACATGTTATAGCTGTAGTAATATTCCCTTCAACCTGGAGAGTTGGGACCCATGGAATGTGTGCCATGCATTATTGCTTTAAAGGGTCTGCATTTGCTCACACAATCTCACCAATCCTCTCAGTCCCAAGTGTCCAGCCTTATGAAACATCCAGCTGTCATTGTAGATAGCGTCATTCCAGGTTGCATCACATACCCTGTAGGAATTGTAAAGAATTTTCCTGTTTTTTTTTTTTTATTTTGTTTTTGAAATTCCTTTTTATAGTGGGTTTGAGCTGATTCTCACTGCCGTGTTTATGCCAGTCTAGACACACTTGATTCCCTTACGGAGACCCATCAATACATAGGTTTTAAGATTCTTACTAGTCAGATGTATTCCTCTGTGGGAAATATGGGGTTTTGAGTCCCTTTCACTGAGAAAGGTGTAGGTCTTGTCTATTCCATAGTTGGTTTTTGGAACGGTAGCTGTGCTTGTATCAAACTCTGGTTTTATGCATCTCCCCACCTCTCCATCCCCCTTATGCAGGCATAAGTGTGTTTTCTAAATGTGAGACTCTGTTCTCTTTCCTAACTCAGTTCAAGTGTAGCCATGTTTACAGGATCTTCATAAGTGATATCTTATGATAAGTTTCTTTTTCTGTGTGACTTATTTCACTTAGAATCATTGTGCCTGAATCCACTCATTTTGCTGCTACTTGTCTTATAACATTGATTTCATGGCTGAGGGATATTCCATCGTACGTTAGTACCGCAATTTTTTGAACCATTTTTATATTTCCTGGGATATTAAACGTGTACCCAAGTTGAGGTTCTTGTAAGCAGTGCAGCTCTGACTTTGGGGATGGCTGTGTCTAATTGATTATCAGTATTCCCAAGGTATATTCCCTAGACTGGAAGTGCTTTTGGCTCTGTAGCTGTGTTATTTACTTGATTTAGGGAACACAATGCACTTCTCCAGAGAGGCAGTTGGCAATTTACATCCCGCCCATCAGCATAACAAAGCTCCCTGTTCTCCAGGGCCTGTCTTGCATTTCTGGTTTTTACACATTTGTGGATATCCGTTTTGAATGGTGGGAAGTGATACTTCTTTGTAGTGCAGATTTACATTGCCCACTTGCTTGCTTGGCCCAAAAGGGCATATGCATCTTCTCCTGAATATATTCACGTGAAAACCCATACGCTCTTTATGGCCATTTCCATAATTTTCGAAGTTGGTGTCATTTTCCTGTGTATAAAGGTGATTCCAATGTACCTCTTGAAATCTGTTTCATGCCATTCTGCCTCATTTTCAATTCTGCCTCGTGGCTTTCCCTCAACAGATTTTTGGAAGAGAGTAGTCCTTTTTAACTCTGCAGGTTAGTTAATTTCTGAGGCCCTGAGCTCCATTTTTCAACTCGCGTGTTTGTGAGCTGACCGCAAATCCACACTTTTGCTTCTGGACATATACTTGTTCTGGGGGGGCAGGATGAGACTTTTGTTAATTCCTCTTCATCTCGGGAAATTAGAGTGACATGTGGCTGTCCAAATGCCTACAGCTACTGTCTCATTGGTTCTCTCTCTTCCCTTATATCCTTTGCACAATTTGCCCACTGTGCGAATCAGGAGGTTATAGAGGCTGTCTCTCCAAGTTGGGAGATTGATAGTAAAGCAGCTGGAATGTCAAACTGGGGCACAAGGAGAGAAAAAAGTAGTAGGGTTTTAGAAACCTTTCACCATCAGTGTGCTTCCATTCTCTACGTTCCCATACATGTTATAACTGTAGTGATATTCCTTTCTACCTGGAGTGTTGGGAACCATGGAATGGGTTGCAGGCATTATTTCTTTAAACGGTCTGCATTTTTTCACCCAATCTCACCAGTCCTCTCAGTCCCAAGTGACCAGCCTTATGCCACATCCAGCTGTCATTGTAGATAGGGTCATTCCAGGTTTCATCAGTACCCCTAAAGGAATTGTGTAATAATTTTATTGTTTTTATGTTTTGTTTTGAAATTCATTTTTATAGTGGGTTTGAGCTGATTCTCACTGCCATGTTTATGTCGTTCTAGACACACTTGTTTCCCTTATGGAGACATATCAATACATAGGTTTTAAAATTCTTACGAGTCAGATATATTTCTCTCCGGGCAATAGCGATGTTGAGTTTCGTTCACTGAGGAAGGAGTAGGGCTTTTCTCTTCTGTTTTAGGATTATTGAACGGTTCCTCTGCTAATATCAAAATTTTGTTTTGTGCATCTCCCCACCTCTCTTTCCCCTTAAGCAAGCATAAGTGAGTTTTCTAAATCTGAGAATCTGTTCTCTTCCCTAATTCAGTTCATATGTAGCCATGTTTACATTCTCTTCATAAGTGATATCTTTTGTCAGAGTGCACCATTGCCCTTGTCATAATAATGCTCCATGACCCCTGTCATCACAATGCTCCATCCCCTGGTTATGACAATGGTCCATGTCCCTTGTCATCACAATTCTCCACGTCCTTGTCATCACAATGCTACATGACACTTCTCATCACAATGTTACATGCTCTTTTCATCACAGTTCTCCATGCACTTGTCATTGCAATGTTCCATGCATTTGTCATCACAATGCTCCATGCACTTGTCATCACAATGCTTCATGCCCTTTTCATCACAATGCTCTATGACGCCTCTCATCACAATGCTCCCTGACACCTGTCATCACAGTGCTTCATGCCACTTGTCCTTACAGTGCTCCATGATGCTCGACATCACAATTACCCAAGGTCTTCTCATCACAATGCTCCACGGTTTTGCCGTCACCATGCTCCATGCCTTGTCATCTCAAAGGTCAATGTCCCTTGTCCTCACAATTCTCCACGTCCTTGTCATTACAATGCTCCATGTCACTTCACATCACAATGTTATATGCTCTTGTCATCACAATACTCCTTGCAATTGTCATCGCGATGCTCCATGACCCATGTCATAGGAAGCTCCATGCGCTTGTCATCACAATGTTACACAACCTGGACATTAAAATTATAAATGGCCCTTGATATCACAATGCACCATGCCCTTGTCATCACAATGCTCCTTTAATTTGTCACAACAATCCTCCAGGAAACTTGGCATCACAATGATCAATGATATTGTCATCAAACTGGAACATGACATATTTCATCACAATGCTCCCTGAAAACTTTCTTCACAATAATCCATGACATTGTCATCACAGTGCTCCATGCCCTTGTCATCACAATGTGCTATGCCCACTCTTATCACAATAAACCATGAAACTTGTCAGAACAATGCTCCATGCCACTTTTCATCACAATGCCCCATGAACGCTGTCATCACAATTCACCATGCCCATCATCATAATGCTTCATGCTATTGTCATCACAATGAAATCAAAATGCTCCATGAACTCTGTCATCACAATGCTCCAAACCCTTGTGATCACAATGTTCCATAACACTTGTCATCACAATGCCCCATGATGCTGCTCATCACAATTCTCCATGGTCTTCTCATCACAATGCACGATGATTTTTGTCATCACAATGCTCAATATACTTGTCAGCACAATGCTCCCTGACTATTGCCATCAGTATACACCTTGAACTCTTTCATGACAAGGCTCCATGCCTTTTTCATCAAAATGATCCATGCCCTTTTCATTACAATGCTCCAAGACCACTTTGATCACAATGTTCCTTGCACTTGTCATCACAAAGCTCCATGACGCATGTCATCAGAATGCTCCATGGCCTTCTCATCATAATGTTCCATGCCCTTGTCATCACAATACTCCAAGACACCTGTAATCACAATTTTCCCTGCGCCTTTTCATCAGAATGGTCCATGAGACTAGTCATTACAAGGTTCCATGGTCTTCACATCACAGTGCTCCATGCCCTTGTCACCACAGTGCTCCATTCCCTTGTCATCACAATGCTCCATGACCCCTGTCATCAAAATACTCCATGAACATTTTCAGCCCAATGCTCCATGACCATACTCATCACAATGATGCCTGCCCATGTCATCCCAGTGCTCCATGACACCTGTATTCAAAATGCTCCGTGACACTTGTCCTCACATTGCTCCATGATAACTGTCATCAAAATACTCATGCCTTTGTCAGCTAAATGCCACATGACCTTATCATTACAATGCTCTATGCGCTTGTCATCACCATACTCCATTACCATTGCCACCACAATCCTCCATGAAACTTGGGATCACATTGCTTCATGCCCCTCTCATCAAAATGCTCCATGATCCTTGAAATCAAAATGAGCCAAAACCTCTGTCATTACAATGCTCCAATCCCTTGTGATCACAATGTTCCATAACACTTGTCATCACAACGCTCCATGATGCCTGTCATCAAAATACTCCATGACCTTTTCATCACAGTGCTCCATGACCTTTGTCATCACAATTCTCAATACACTTGTCATCACAGTGCTCCCTGACACTTGTCGTCAGAATGCTCCTTGAACCCTGTCACGAAAAGGCTCCATGCCTTTTTCATCACAATTCCCCATGCCGTTTTCACCACAATGCTCCATGCCATTGTCAACAACATACTCAATAAGCTTGTCATCAGAATGCTCTATGACCATTGTCATCACCATTCCCCATGCACTTGTCAGCACAATGCTCCTTGACCCTTGTCATCACAATGCTCCAAGCCATTGTCATCACAATGCTCCATTCCCTTTGTCATCAGAATCATCCATGACACTTGGCATCACAATGCTCCATGCCATTGTTATCACAATGGGCCATTACATATGTCATCACAATGCTCCCTGACTCCTGTGTTCACAATAATGCATGAACTGGTAATCACAATGCTCCATGCCCTAGTCATCACAATGCGCCATTCCAACTGTCATCGCAATAATCCATAAAACTTACTTGACTACTGTTCCATGCCCTTGTCATCAAAATGATCCATGCCCTTTTCATCACAATTCCCCAATACCCCTGTAATCACAATGCTCCATGCCTTTGTCATCACAAAGCTCTATGACGCATATCATTAGAATGCTCCTTAAACTTCCCCTTACAGTGCTCCATGCCCTTGTTATCACAATGTTCCAAGACCCCTGTAATCACAGTGGTCCATCCCCTTTTCATCAGTATGCTCCATGAGATTTGTCAACACAAGTCTCCATGGTTTTTT
The DNA here is from genome assembly GCF_964165515.1 of Mesoplodon bidens. NCBI lineage: Eukaryota > Metazoa > Chordata > Mammalia > Artiodactyla > Ziphiidae > Mesoplodon > Mesoplodon bidens. The sequence goes on from NW_027672207.1 coordinate 1,000,961, forward strand.
TATCACAATGCTCCAGGACCTAGTCATCAGAATGTTTCATGACCTTGTCCTGAAAATTCTCAATGGCCCTTCTCATCATAATGCTCCAAGCCCTAGTCATCACAATGCTCCATTATATTTTTCATCACAATCCTCCATTACATTTGGCATCACAATGGTCCCTGCCATTGTCATCGCAATGGACCATGACATATGTCATCACAATGCTCCCTGACACCTGTCATCACAATACTCCATGACCTTCTCATCACTGTGATCCATGCCCTTGTCAGCACAATGCACCATGTCCACTGTCACCACAATAATCTATGAAACTGGTCAGACCAATTATCCATGCCCTTGACATCACAATGCTCCATGCCGTTGTCATCAAAATGCTCCATGACCCCTGTCATCACAATGCTCAGTGACTCCAGGCATCACAATGCTTCATAACATTTGTCATCACAATGGTCCATGCCCGCGTCATCACAAGGCTCTGTGACCTTTGTAACCACAATGCTCCATGAAATTTCCATCACAATGCTCCGTGACCATTGTCATCACAATGCTCCATGCCTTTGTCAGAAAAATGCTCCATGACCTTTGTCATGACAATATGCCACGCTCTTTTCATCAAAATGGTCCACAATTTTGTCATAGGAATGCTCCATAAACCTAGTAATCCAAATACTCCATGCCCTTCTCATCACAATGCTCCATTTCCCCTGTCATAACAATGATCCATGACCCTTGCAATCACAATGTTCCACGGCCTTGTCATCACAAGGCTCCAAGACACTTGTCATCACAATGCTCCAAGACCCCTGTAATCACTATGATCCATGCCCTTGTCATCACAATGTCCATGACACATGTCATCACAAAGTTCCATGGCCTTCTCATCAAAATGCTCCATGCCCTTGTCATCACAATGCTCCAAGACACCTGTAATCACAATGCTCCATGTCCCTTTTCATGTCAACGCTCCATGAACCGGGTCATCACAATACATCATGCGTATCATCATAATGCTTCTGGCTATTGTCAGCGCAATGAAATCAGAATGCTTCATGAACTCTGTCATAACAATGCTCCAAACCCTTGTGATCACAATATTTCATAACAGTTGTCATCACAATGCCCCATTACACTCGTCATCAAAATTATCCATGGTCTTCTCATCACAATGCTCCATGATCTTTGTCATCACAATGCTCAATCCACTTGTCATCAAAACTCTCCCTGACACTTGTTGTCTCTTTGCTCCTTGAAACCTGTCATGACAAGGCTCCATGACTTTTTCATCACAATGATCCATGCCCTTTTCATCACAATGCTCCAAGACACTTGTAATCACAATGCTCCGTCCCTTTGTCATCACAAAGCTCAATGACGCATGTCATTAGAATGCTCCTTGACCTTCTCCTCACAATGCTCCATGCCATTGTCATCACACAGTTCCAATACCCCAGTAATCATAATGGACCATGCCCCTTTTCATTAGTATGCTCCATGAGATTTGTCACCACAAGGCTCCATGTTTTTCTCAACACAATGCTCCAGGACCTTGTCATCACAAGGCTCCATGACGCTTGTCATCACAATGTACCAAGACCCCTGTAAACACAATGCTCCATGCCCTTATCATCACAAAACTCCATGACACATGTCATCAGAATGTTCCTTGGCCTTCTCATCAAAATGCTACATGCCCTTGTCATCACAATGTTCCATTACCACTGTCATAACAATGCTCCCTGACCCCTGCCATCACAATGCTCGATGCCCTTCTCATCACAATGCTCCATGCCCTTGCGATCACAATGCTCCATTTCCCCTGTCATGACAATGCTCCATGAAACCTGCCATCACGATGTTCCATGGCCTTGTCATCACAAGGCTCCATGACCCTTCTCATCACAATGCTCATGACCCCTGTCATGACAATGATCCATGAACCCTGCCATTAAGATATTCCATGGACTTGTCATCACAAGACTCCATGACCCTTGCCATCACAATGATCCAAGTCCCTGGTAATCACAATGCTCCATGCCATTGGCATCACAAAGCTCCATGACACATGTCATCAGAAAGTTCCATGGCCTTTTCATCACAATGCTCCATGCCCTTGTCATCACAATGCTCCAAGACCCCTGTAATTACAATGCTCCATGCCCCTTTTCATCTCAATGTTCCATGAACCCTGTCATCACAATGCACCATGCCCATCATCATAATGCTTCATACTATTGTCATCACAATGAAATCAAAATGTTCCATGACCTCTGTCATCATAATGCTCCAAACCCTTGTGATCACAATATTCCATAACACTTATCATCACATCACCCCCTGACGCTCATCATCAAAAATATCCATGGTTTTCTCATCACAATGCTCCATGAAATTTGTCATCACAATGCTCAATACACTTGTCATCACAATGCTCCCTGACCCTTGTTGTCTGTATGCTCCTTGAACCCTGTCATGACAAGGCTCCATGCCTTTTTCATCACAATGATCCATGCCCTTTTCATCACAATGCTCCATGACCCGTATAATCAAAATGCTCCATTTCCTTGTCATCACAAAGCTCCATGACGCATGTCAGCAGTGTGCTCCATGGAATTTTCCTAACAATGCTCCAAGCCCTTGTTATCACAATGCTCCAAGAGCCCAGTAATCACAATGCTCCATGCCCCTTTTCATCAGAATGCTCCATGCCCCTTTTCATCAGAATGCTCCATGAGACTTGTCATCACAAGTCTCCATGTTCTTCTCATCACAATGCTCCAGGACCTTGTCATCACTATGCTCCATTCCCTTGTCATCACAATCCTCCATGACCCCTGCCTTCACAATACTCCATGAACATTTTCAGCCCAATGCTCCATGACCTTCTCATCACAATGCTCAATGACAAATATCATCACAGTGCTCCATGACCACTGTCATCACAAAACTCCATGACACCTGACAACACAATGATCCGAGACTCTTGTCATCACAATTCTCCATTCCCTAGTCATCACAATGATCCATTACCCTTCTCATCACAATACTCCTTGAACATTTTCAGCCCAATGCTCCATGACCCTTGTCATCACAGTGATCCATGCCCTTGTCATCTCAATGATCCATGACCCCTGTATTCACAATGCTCCGTGACGCTTGTCATCACAGTGCTCCATGGCACCTGTCATCACAATGCTCCATAGCTTTGTCAGCAAAATGCTACATGACCTTGTCATTGCAATGCTCTATTCGCTTGTCATCACAATACTCCATTACCATTGTCATCACAATCCTCCATGAACCTTGGGATCACATTGTGGCATGTCCTAGTCATCACAATGCTCCATGCACCTTGAAATAAAAATGATCCATGACCTCTGCCATCACAATGCTCCAAACACTTGTGAACACAATGTTCCATAACACTTGTCATCACAACGCTCCAAGCGATTGTCATCACAATGTTCCATTACCTTTGTCATCAGAATCCTCCATGACACTAGTCATCACAATGCTCCATGCCATTGTCATCACAATGGGCCATTACATATGTCATCACAATGCTCACTGACACCTGTCTTCACAATAATGCATGACCTGGTCATCACAATGCTCCATGCCCTTGTCATCACAATGTGCCATTCAAACTGTCATCGCAATAATCCATGAAACTTATTAGACCAATGCTCCATGCCCTTGTCATCACAATGATCCATGATCCCTATCATCACAGTGCTCCGTGACTCCAGTCATCCCAATGGTTCAGGACGTATGTCATCACAATGGTCTATGCCCTCGTCAGCAACAGTCTCTGTGACCTTTTTAACCACAATGCTCCATGAACTTTTCATCACAATGCTCTTTGACCCTTGTCATCACAATGCTCTGTGCCTTTCTAAGCACAATGCTGCAAGACCCTTGTCATCAAAATCCTACATGTGTTAGTTAGGAAAATGCTCCAAGACAAATGTCGTCAAAATGCTCCATGCGCTTGTCATCACATTGCTCCACAATCTTGTCATCACAATGCTCCATAAACCTTGTCATCACAATGCTCCATGCGCTTCTCAACAAAATGCTCTCTCACCACTGATATCACAATGTTACATCACTATTCGTCACAATGCTCCCTCACCCCTGTCATCACAATGTTCCATGACTCCTGTCATCACAATGCTACATGCCCCTTTTCATCAGTATGCTCCATGAGATTTGTCATCACAAGGCTCCATGGTATTCTCATCACAATGCTCCAGGAAATTGTCATCACAATGCTTCACGACCTTGTCCTGAAAATTCTCAATGGCCCTAGTCATGATAATGCTCCAAGCCCTAGTCATCACAATTCTTCATTATATTTGTCATCACAATCCTCCATTACATTTGGCATCACAATGCTCCCTGCCATTTTCATCGCAATGGATCATGACATATATCATCACAATGCTCCCTGACACCTGTCTTCACAATACTCCATGACCTTCTCGTCACAATGGTCCATGCCCTTGTCATCACAATGTACCATGTCCACTGTCATCACAATAATCTATGAAAATTGACAGACCAATGCTCCATTCCCCTCTCATCACAGTGCTCCAAGCCCTTGTCATCACAATGCTCCATGACCCCTGTCATCACAGTGCTCCGTGACTCCATTCATCAAAGTGCTTCATAATATTTGTCATCACAATGGTCCATGCCTGCATCATCACAAGGCTCTGTGACCTTTGTAACCACAATGCTCCATGAAATTTTCATCACAATGCTCCATGACCCGTGTCATCACAATGTGCCACGCACTTTTCATCACACCGGTCCACAAATTTGTCATCGCAGTGCTCCATAAACCTTGGAATCACAATGCTCCATACCCTTCTCATCACAATGCTCCATTACCCCTGTCATAACAATGCTCCATGAACACTGACATCACAATGTTCCAGGGCCTTGTCATCACAAGGCTCGATGACACTTGTCATCACAATGCTCCAAGACCCCTGTAATCACAATGCTCCATGCCCTTGTCTTCACAAAGCTCTATGACACATGTCATCAGAATGTTCCATGCCCTTCTCATCACAATGCTCCATTACCCCTGTCATCACAATGCTCCATGACCCCTGCCATCACAATGTTCCACGGCCTTGTCATCACAAGGCTCCCTGACACTTGTCGTCACAATGTTCCAAGACACCTGTCATCACAATGCTCCATGCCTTTGTCAGAAAAATGCTACATGACCTTGTCATTACTATGCTCTTTGCGCATGTCATCACAATATTCAATTACCATTGTCATCACAATCCTCCATGAATCTTGGGATCACATTGCGTCATGCCCTTGTCATCACAATGCTCCATGCTCCCTGAAATCAAAATGATCCATGACCTCTGTCATCACAATGCTCCAAACCCTTGTGTTCACAGTGTTCCATAACACTTGTCATCACAACGATCCATGATGCCTGTCATCACAATACTCCATGCCTTTGCATCACAATGCTCCATGACCTTTGTCATCACAATACTCAATACACTTGTCATCGCAATGCTCCCTGACACTTGTCATCAGAATGCTCCTTGAACCCTGTCACGAAAAGGCTCCATGCCTATTTCACCACAATGCCCCATGCCATTTTCATCACAATGCTCCATGCCATTGTCATCAAAATGCTCCATAAGCTTGTCATCAGAATGCTCCTTGACCCTTGTCATCACAATTCTCCATGCACTTGTCAGCAAAATGCTCCCTGACCATTGTCGCCACGATGTCCCAAGCCACTGTCATCACAATGCTCCATTAGATTTGTCATCAGAATCCTCCATGACACTTGGCATCACAATGCTCCATGCCATTGTCATCACATTGGGCCATTACAAATGTCATCGCAATGCTCCCTGACACCTGTCTTCACTATACTGCATGACCTGGTCATCACAATGCTCCATGCCCTTGTGATCACAATGCGCCATTCCAACTGTCATCACAATAATCCATGAAACTTATTAGAATGCTCCATGCCCTTGTCATCACAATGCTACATGCCCGAGTTATCACAATGCACCATGACCCCTGTCATCACAATGCTCCGTGACTCCAGTCATCACAATGCTTCATGACTTTTGTCATCACAATGGTCCATGCCCTCATCATCAACAGTCTCTGTGACCTATTTTACAACAATGCTCCATGAAATTTTCATCATAATGCTCTTTGACCCTTGTCATCACAATGCTCTATGCTTTTCTCAGCACAGTGTTCCATGACACTTTTCATCACAATGCTCCATGTGCTTGTCAGCACAATGCTCCGCGACACATGTCATCACAATGCACCATGCAATTGTCATCACAGTGTTCCACAATCTTGTCATCAGAATGCTCTATAAAACTTGTGATCACAATGTTCCATGCACTTCTCATCAAAATGCTCTCTCACCACAGATATCACAATGTTACATCACTGTTCGTCACAATAATCCCTCACCCCTGTCATCACAGTGTTCCATGACTCCTGTCATCACAATGCAACATGCATTATCATCACAATGTTCGATGACACCTGACATCAAAATGTTCCATAACCCGTCATCAAAATGCTCCATGACCCATTTCATCAAAATGCTCCATGACCCCTGACATCACAATGTTCTAGAACAGCTGTCATCAAAATGTTCCATGACCCATTTCCTCAAATTGCTCCATAAACCTGTCATCAATATGATCCCTGCCCTTCTCATCACAATGAACAACGCCGTTGTCATCAAAATGCTCCATTACCTTTGTCATCACAAAGATCCATGACCCTTGGCATCACAGTGCTCCATGTCATTGTCATCACAGTGCTCCATGAAAGCTCTCATCACATTACTCCATGCCCTTTTCATCACAATGCTCCATGACACATGTCATTAGAATGCTCCATGGCCTTGTCTTCAAAAGGCTCCAAGACCCTTCTCATCACAATGCTCCAAGAAACCTGTAATCACAATGCTCCATGCCCCTTTTCATCTCAATGATCCATGAACCCTGTCATCACAATGCACCATGCCCATCATCATAATGCTTCATGCTATTGTCATCACAATGAAATCAAATTGCATCATGAACTCTGTCATAACAATGCTCCAAACCCTTGTGATCACAATATTCCATAACACTTGTCATCACAATGCCCCATGACGCTCGTCATCACAATTATCCATGGTTTTCTCATCACAATGCTCCATGACCTTTGTCATCACAATGCTCAATACACTTGTCATCAAAATGCTCCCCGACACTTGTTATCTGTATGCTCCTTGAACCCTGTCATGACAAGGCTCCATGCCTTTTTCATCACAATGATCCATGCCCTTTTCATCACAATGCTCCAAGACCCCTGTAATCACAATGCTCCATGCCCCTGTCATCACAAAGCTCAATGACTCATGTCATTAGAATGCTCCTTGGCCTTCTCCTCACAATGATCCATGCCCTTGTCATCACAATGTTCCAAGACACATGTAATCACAATGGTCCATGCCCCTGTTCATCAGTATGTTCCATGAGATTTGTCATCACAAGGCTCCATGGATTTCTTATCACAATGCTCCAGGACCTTGTCATCACAATGCTTCAAGACTTGTCATAAAAAATCTCAATGGCCCTTGTCATCATAATGCTCCAAGCCCTAGTCATCACAATGCTCCATTATATTTGTCATCACAATCCTCCATTACATTTGGCATCACAATGCTCCCTGCCATTGTCCTCGCAATGGACCATGACCTATGTCATCACAATGCTCCCTGACACCTGTCTTTACAATACTCCATGACCTTCTCATCACAATGTTCCATGCCCTTGTCATCACAATGCTGCATGACCAGTGTCATCACAATAATCTATGAAACTTGTTAGAGCAATGCTCCATTCCCTTCTCATCACAATGCTCCATGCCCTTGTCATCACAATGCTCCAGGAACCCTGTCATCACAATGCTCCGTGACTCAAGTCGTCACAATGCTTCATATCGTTTGTCATCACAATGGTCCATGCACGCATCATCTCAATGCTCTGTGACATTTGTAACCACAATGCTCCATGAACTATTCATCACAGTGCTCCGTGACCCTTGTCATCACAATGCTCCATGTCTTTGTCAGAACAATGCCCCAGAACCCTTGTCATCACAATGTGCCAAACGATTTTCATCACAACGTTCCACAACCTTGTCATTGCAATGCTCCATAAACCCTGTATTCACAGTGCTCCATGCACTTCTCATCAAAATGCTCTCTCACCAGAGATATCACAGTGTTCCATCACTAGTCATCAGAATACTCCCTCACGCCTGTAAAGACAATGTGCCATGACTCCTGTCATCACATTGCTACATCCCTTTATCATCACAATGTTCCATGACCCTTGACATCACAATATTCCATAACCCCTGTCATCAAAATGCTCCATGACCATATTCATCCAAAAGCTCCTTGACCCCTGATATCACAATGTTCTATAACCCCAGTCCTCAAAATTGTCCATTACACTTTTCATCAAATTGCTGCATGACCCTGTCATCAAAATGCTCCCTGCATTTCTCATCACAATGCACCACGCCCTTGTCATAAAAATGTTCCATGACCTTTGTCATCACAAAGCTCCATGATACTTGGCATCACAATGCTCCATGTCATTGCCATCACAATTCTCCATGAACCTTCTCATCACATTTCTCCATGCCTTTGTCATCACAAAGCTCCATGACACTTGTCATCACAATGCTCGATGCCCCTCTCATCACAATGCTCCATGCCCTTGCCATCACAATGCTCCATTACCCCTGTCATGACAATGCTCCATGACTCCTGCCATCACGATGTTCCATGGCCTTGACATCACAAGGCTCCATGACCCTTCTCATCACAATGCTCCATTACTTCTGTCATAACAATGCTCCATGACCCCAGCCATCACAATGTTTCACGGCCTTGTCATCACAAGACTCCATGACCCTTGCCATCACAATGATCCAAGACCCTGGTAATCACAATGCTCCATGCCCTTGGCAACACAAAGCTCCATGACACATGTCATCAGAATGTTCCATGCCCTTTTCATCACAGTGCTCCATGCCCTTGTCATCACAATGCTCCAAGACCCCTGTAATTACAATGCTCCGTGCCCCTTTTCATCTAAATGCTCCATGAACCCTGTCATCACAATGCACCTTGCCCATCATCTTAATGCTTCATGCTATTGTCATCACAATGAAATCAAAATGCTCCATGACCTCTGTCATCATAATGCTCCAAACCCTTGTGATCACAAGGTTCCATAACACTTATCATCTCATCACCCCCTGACGCTCATCATCACAAATATCCATGGTCTTCTCATCACAATGATCCATGAAATTTGTCATCACAATGCTCAAAACACTTGTCATCACAATGCTCCCTGACACTTGTTGTCTGTATGCTGCTTGAACCCTGTCATGAAAAGTTTCCATGCCTTTTTCATCACAATGATGCATGCCCTTTTCATCACAATGCTCCAAGACACCTTTAATCAAAATGCTCCATGCCCTTGCCATCACAATGCTCCATGCACCTTTTCATCAGAATGCTCCATGAGACTTGTCATCACAAATCTCCATGTTCTTCTCATCACAATGCTCCAGGACCTTGTCATCACTATGCTCCATTCCCTTGTCATCACAATGCTCCATGACCCCTGCCTTCACAATACTCCATGAACATTTTCAGCCCAGTGCTCCATGACCTTCTCACCACAATGCTCAATGACCAATATCATCACAATGCTCCATGACCACTGTCATCACAAAACTCCACGACACCAGACAACACAATGATCCGAGACTCTTGTCATCACAATGCTCCATTCCCTAGTCATCACAATGCTCCATGACCCCTCTCATCACAATAATCATTGAACATTTTCAGCCCAATGCTCCATGCCCCTGTCATCACAATGCTCCATGCCCTAGTCATCACAATGCTCCATGACCCCAGTTCTCACAATGCTCCGTGACTCCAGTCATCACAAGGATTCATGACCTGTGTCATCACAATGACCCATGCCCTCATCATCACAAGGCTCTGTGAACTTTGTCACCACAATGTTCCATGAACTTTTCATCACAATGCTCCGTGACACTTGTTATCACAATGCTCCGTCCCTTTGTCAACTCAATGCTCCATGACCCTTGTCATCACAATGTTCCATGCGCTTGTCAACACAGTGCTCCATGACGCATGTCATCACAATGCTCCTTGCAGGTCTTATCAAAATGCTCTTTCACCACTGATATCAAAATATTCCCTCACTAGTCATCACAATACACCCACTCCCCTGTCATCACAATGGTCCATAAACCCTGTCATGAAAATGTTCCATCACCCCTGACATCACAATGTTCCATAAGCCCTGTCATCAAAATGTTCCATAAAACTTTTCATCAAATTGTTCCATGATCCTGTCATCACAATGCTCCCTGCCCTTCTCATCACAAAGCACAACACCATTGTCATCAAAATGCTCCATGACTTTGTCATCACAAAGATCCATGATCCTTCGCATCACAATGCCTCATGTCATTGTCATCACAATGCTCCATGATCGCTCTCATCACGTTGCTTCATGCCCTTGTCGTCACAAAGCTCCATGACGCATGTCAACAGAATGCTCCATGGCCTTCTCATCACAGTGCTCCATGCCCTTGCCATCACAATGCTCCATTACACCTCTCATCACAATGATCCAAGACCCCTGTAATCACAATGCTCCATGCCCCTTTTCATCTCAATGCTCCATGAAACCTGTCATCACAATGCACCATGCCCACCATCATAACGCTTAATGCTATTGTCATCACAATGAAATCATAATGCTCCATGATCTCTCTCATCACAATGCTACAAATCCTTGTGATCAAAATGTTTCATAACACCTATCATCACAACACACAATGACGCTCGTCATCACATTTATCCATGGTCTTCTCATCACAATGCTCCATGACTTTTGTCACCACAATGCTCAATACCCTTGTCATCACAATGCTCCCTGACACTTGTCGTCAGTATGCTCCTTGAATTCTGTGATGACAAGGATCCATGGCCTTCTCATCCCAATGCTCCATGCCCTTGTCATCACAGTGCTCCACGACCCCTGTAATCACAAGGCTCCATGCCCCTTTTCATCAGAATGTTCCATGAGACATATCATCACAAGGCTCAATGGTCTTCTCATCACAAGGCTCCAAGCCTCTTTCAGCAAAATGCTACAGGACCTTGTCATTACAATGCTCTATGCACTTGTCATCACAATACTCCATTACCATTGTCATCACAATCCTCCATGAACCTTGGGATCACAATGTTTCATGCCCTTGTCATCACAATGCTCCATGCTCCTTGAAATCAAAATGATCCATGACCTCTGTCATCACAATGCTCCAAACACTTGTGATCACAATGTTCCATAACACTTGTCATCACAACGCTCCATGATGCCTGTCATCACAATACCCCATGCACTTTTCATCACAAGGCTCCATGAACTTTGTCATCACAATTCTCAATACACTTGTCATCACAATGCTCCGTGACACTTGTCGTCAGAATGCTCCTTGAAACCTGTCACGAAAAGGCTCCATGCCTTTTTCATCACAATTCCCCATGCCGTTTTCATCACAATGCTCCATGCCGTTGTCATCAAAATACTCCACAACCTTGTCATCAGAATGCTCCATGACCCTTGTCATCACAATGCTCCAAGCCATTTTCATCACAATGCTGCATTACCTTTGTCATCAGAATCCTCCATGACACTTGGCATCACAATGCTCCATGCCATTGTCATCACAATGGGCTATTACATAAGTCATCACAATGCTCCCTGACACCAGTGTTCAAAATACTGCATGAACTGGTCTTCACAATGCTCCATGCCCTTGTCATCACAATTCACCATTCCAACTGTCATTGCAATAATCCATGAAACTTATTAGACCAATGCTCCATGCCCTTTTCATCACAAAGTTCCATGCACTTGTTACCACAATGCTCCATGACCCATGTCATCACAATGCTCCGTGAGTCCAGTCATCACAATGCTTCATGACCTTTGTCATCACAATGGTCCATGCCCTCATCATGAACAGTCTCTGTGACCTTTTTAACCTCAAGGCTCCATGAAATTTTCGTCCCAGTGATCATTGACTCTTGTCATCACAATACTCTCTGCCTTTCTCAGCACAATGCTCCATGACCGTTGTCATCACAATGCTCCATGCGCTTCTCAGCACAATGCTCCATGACACATGTCATCACAGGGCACCAGGCGCTTGCCATCACAGCGCTCCACAATCTTGTCATCACAATGCTCCATTAACCTTGTCATCACAATGCTCCATGCACTTCTCATCAATATGCTCTCTCACAACTGATATCACAATGTTACATCTCTATTCATCGCAATACTCCCCCACCCCTGTCATCACAATGTTCCATGACTCCTTTCATCACAATGCTACATGCACTTATCATCACAATGTTCGATGACCTATGACATCACAATGTTCCATAAGCCCTGTCATCAAAATGCTCCATGACACTTTTCATCAAAATGCTCCATGTCCCCTGACATCACAATGCTCCATAGCCCATGTCATTAGAGTGCTCCATGAAGCACGTCATCACAATTTTCCATGGTCTTCTCATCACAATGCTCCACGGTCTTGCCATCACAATGCTCCATGCCCTGGTCATCACAATGCTCCATGTCCCTTGTCATCACAATTCTCCACGTCCTTGTCATCACAATGCTCCATGACAGTTCTCATCACAATGTTACATGTTTTTGTTATCACAATTCTCCATTCACATGTCATCGGAATGTCCCATGACCCCTGTCATAGCAAGCTCCATGCCTCTGTCATCACAATGCTTCACGAACTTTTCATCATAATTCTCAATGGCCGTTGTCATCAAAATGCTCCATGACCCTTGTCATCACAATGCTCCAAGCCCTTGTCATCAGAATGCTGCATTACCTTTGTCATCACAATCCTCAATAACACTTGGCATCACAATGCTCCATACCATTGTCATCACAATGGAACATGAAATATGTCATCACAATGCTCACTGACACCTGTATTCACAATACTCCATGACCTTGTCATCACAATGTGTCATGCCCACTGTCAACACAATTATCCATGAAACTTGTCAGACCAATGCTCCATGCCCCTGTCATCACAATGCTCCATGCCATTGTCATCACAATGCTCCATGACCCCAGTTCTCACAATGCTCCGTGACTCCAGTCATCACAAGGATTCATGACCTGTGTCATCACAATGACCCATGTCCTCATCATCACAAGGCTCTGTGAACTTTGTCACCACAATGTTCCATGAACTTTTCATCACAATGCTCCGTGACACTTGTTATCACAATGCTCCGTCCCTTTGTCAACTCAATGCTCCATGACCCTTGTCATCACAATGTTCCATGGGCTTGTCAACACAGTGCTCCATGACGCATGTCATCACAATGCTCCTTGCATGTCTTATCAAAATGCTCTTTAATCACTGATATCAAAATGTTCCCTCACTAGTCATCACAATACACCCACGCCCCTGTCATCACAATGGTCCATAACCCCTGTCATGAAAATGTTCCATAACCCCTGACATCACAATGTTCCATAAGCCCTGTCATCAAAATGTTCCATAACACTTTTCATCAAATTGCTCCATGACCCTGTCATCACAATGCTCCCTGCCCTTCTCATCACAAAGCACAACACCCTTGTCATCAAAATGCTCCATGACTTTGTCATCACAAAGATCCATGATCCTTCGCATCACAATGCCTCATGTCATTGTCAACACAATGCTCCATGATCGCTCTCATCACATTGCTTCATGCCCTTGTCTTCACAAAGCTCCTTGACGCATGTCATCAGAATGCTCCATGGCCTTCTCATCACAGTGCTCCATGTCCCTTGTCATCACAATTCTCCATGCACATGTCATCGCAATGCCCCATGACCCCTGTCATAGCAATCTCCATTCCTGTGTCACCACAATGCTTCACGACCTTTTCATCAAAATTCACAATGGCCGTTGTCATCACAATGCTCCATGACCCTTGTCATCACAATGCTCCAAGCCCTTGTCATCACAATGCTCCATTACCTTTGTCATCACAATCCTCCAAATCATTTGACATCACAATGCTCCATGCCATTGTCATCACAATGGAACATGAAATATGTCATCACAATGCTCCCTGACACCTGTCTTCACAATATTCCATGCCCTAGTCATCATAATGTGCCATGCCCAGAGTCAACACAATTATCCATGAAACATGTCAGACCAATGCTCCATGCCCCTGTCATCACAATGCTGCATGCCCTTGTCATCACAATGCTCCATGACACCAGTTCTCACAATGCTCCGTGACTCAACTCATCACAAGGATTCATGGCCTGTGTCATCACAATGATCCATGTCCTCATCATCACAAGGCTCTGTGAACTTTGTCACCACAATGCACCATGAAATTTTCATCACAATGCTCTTTGACCCTTGTCATCACACTACTCTAGGCCTTTTTCAGCACAATGCTACATGACCATTGTCATCACAATGCTGCATGCGTAGTCAGCACAATGCTCCATGACACATGTCATCACAATGCACCATGTGCTTGTCATCACAGTGCTCCACAATGTTGTCATCACAATGCTCCATTTACCTTGTCATCACAATGCTCCATGCACTTCTCATCAATATGCTATCTCACCACTGATATCACAATGTTACATCACTATTCATTACAATACTCCCTCACCCCTGTCATCAAAATGTTCAATGACTCCTTTCATCACAATGCTACATGCACTTATCATCACAATGTTCGATGACATATGACATCACAATGTTCTATAAGCCATGTCATCACAATGCTCCATTACCCTTTTCATCAAAATGCTCCATGTCCCCTGACATCACAGTGCTCCATAGCCCATGTCATTACAGTGCTCCATGACGCTCGTCATCACAATTATCCATGGTCTTCTCATCACAATGCTCCACGGGTCTTGCCATCACAATGCTCCATGCTTTGGTCATCACAGTGCTCCATGTCCGTTGTCATCACAATTCTCCACGTCCTTGTCATCACAATGCTCCATGACAGTTCTCATCACAGTGCTCCATGTCCCTTGTCATCACAATTCTCCATGCACATGTCATCGCAATGCCCCATGACCCCTGTCATAGCAAGCTCCATTCCTGGGTCACCACAATGCTTCACGACCTTTTCATCAAAATTCTCAATGGCCGTTGTCATCACAATGCTCCATGAGCCTTGTCATCACAATGCTCCAAGCCCTTGTCATCACAATGCTCCATTACCTTTGTCATCACAATCCACCAAATCACTTGACATCACAATGCTCCATGCCATTGTCATCACAATGGAACATGAAATATGTCATCAAAATGCTCCCTGACACCTGTCTTCACAGTATTCCATGCCCTTGTCATCACAATGTGCCATGCCCACAGTCAACAGAATTATCCATGAAACATGTCAGACAAATGTTCCATGCCCCTGTCATCACAATGCTGCATGCCCTTGTCATCACAATGCTCCGTGACACCAGTCCTCACAATGCTCCGTGACTCAAGTCATCACAAGGCTTCATGACCTGTGTCATCACAATGATCCATGCCCTCATCATCACAAGGCTCTGTGAACTTTGTCAACACAATGCACCATGAACTTTTCATCACAATGCACCGTGACACTTGTTATCACAATGTTCCGTCCCTTTGTCAACTCAATGCTCTATGACCCTTGTCATCACAATGTTCCACGTGCTTGTCAGCACAGTGCTCCATGACCCATGTCATCACAATGCTCCATAAAACTTGTCATCACAATGCTCCTTGCACGTCTTATCAAAATGCTCTCTCACCACTGATATCAAAATGTTCCCTCACTAGTCATCACAATACACCCACTCCCCTGTCATCACAATGTTCCATAACCCCTGTCATGAAAATGTTCCATGACCCCTGACATCAAAATGTTCCATAACCCCTGTCATCAAAATGTTCCTTGACCATTTTCATCAAATTGCTCCATGACCCTGTCATCACAATGCTCCCTGTCCTTCTCATCACAATGCACAACGCCCTTGTCATCAAAATGCTCCATGACTTTGTCATCACATAGAACCATGACCCTTGGCATCACTATGCTCCATGTCATTGTCATCACAATGCTCCATAATCGCTCTCATCACATTGCTCCATGCCCTTGTCGTCACAAAGCTCCATGACACATGTCATCACAATGCTCCATGACTTTCTCATCACAGTGCTCCATGCCCTTGCCATCACAATGCTCCGTTACACCTGTCATCACAAAGCTCCATGACCCCTGTAATCACAATGCTCCATGCCCCTTTTCATCTCAATGCTCCATGAGCCCTGTCATCAAAATGCACCATGCCCACCATCATAATGCTTCATGCTATTGTCATCACAATGAAATCATAATGCTCCATGACCTCTCTCATCACAATGCTCCAAGTCCTTTTGATCAAAATGTTCCATAACACCTATCATCACAACGCCCCTTGACGCTCGTCATCACAATTATCCATGGTCTTCTCATCACAATGCTCCATGACTTTTGTCACCACAATGCTCAATACCCTTGTCATCACAATGCTCCCTGACACTTGTCGTCAGTATGTTCCTTGAACCCTGTGATGACAAGGCTCCATGGCCTTCTCATCCCAATGCTCCATGCCCTTGTCATCACAGTGCTCCACAACCCCTGTAATCACAATGCTCCATGCCCCTTTTCATCAGAATGTTCCATGAGACATATCATCACAAGGCTCCATGGTCTTCTCATCACAATTCTTTAGTACCTTGTCATCTCAATGCTCCATGACACCTGTCATCACAATACTCCATGAACATTTTCAGCTCAATGCTCCATGAACTTCTCATCACAATGCTCCATGACCCCTGTCATCCCAGCGCTCCATATCCCTTGTCATCACAATACTCCATGAATATTTCATCCCAATGCTCCATGACCCTTGTCATCACAATTATCCATGCCCTTTCACCCCAATGCTCCTTGACCCCTGTATTCACAATGCTCCGTGACACTTGTCATCACAGAGTTCCATGGCACCTGTCATCACAAAGCTCCATGCCTTTGTCAGCAAAATGCTACATGACCTTGTCATTACAATGCTCTATGCACTTGTCATCACAATACTCCATTACCATTGTCATCACAATCCTCCATGAACACTGGGATCACATTGTTTCATGACCTTGTCATCACAGTGCTCCATGCTCCTTGAAATAAAAATGATCCATGACCTCTGTCATCACAAAGCTCCATTTCCTTGTCATCAAAATGCTCCATGACCAATATCATCACAATGCTCCATGACCACAGTCATCACAACACTCCATGACACCTGACAACACAATGATCCGGGACTCTTGTCATCACAATGCCCCATTACCTAGTCATCAAAATGCTCCATGACACCTGTCATCACAATACTCCATGAATATATTCAGCCCAAACTCCATGACCCTTGTCATAAAAATGATCCGTTCCCTAGTCCTCCCAATGCTCCATGACCACTGTATTCACAATGCTCTGTGACAGGTGTCATCACAGTGCGCCATGACACCTGTCATCACAATGCTCCATGCCTTTTCAGCAAAAGGCTTCATGACCTTGTCATTACAATGCTCTATGCGCTTGTCATCACAATACTCCATTACCTTTGTCATCACAATCCTCCATGAACCTTGGGATCACATTGCTTCATGCCCTTGTCACCACAATGCTCCATGCTCCTTGAAATCAAAATGATCCATGACCTCTGTCATCGCAATGCTCCAAACCCTTGTGATTACAATGTTCCATAACACTTGTCATAACAACGCTCCATGATGCCTGTTATCACAATACTCCATGCCCTTATCATCACAATGTTCCATGACCTTTGTCATCACAATTCTCAATACACTTGTCATCACAATGCTCCCTGACCCTTGTCGTCAGAATGATCATTGAACCCTGTCAAGAAAAGGCTCCATGCTGTTTTCATCACAATGCCCCATGCCATTTTCCTCACAATAATCCATGCCATTGTCATCAAAATACTCCACAAGCTTGTCATCCAGATGCTCCATGACCCTTGTCATCACAATTCTCCATGCACTTGCCAGCACAATGCTCCCAGACCCTTGCCATCACAATGCTCCAAGCCACTGTCATCACAATGCTCCATTACCTTTGTCATCAGAATCCACCATGACAATTGGCATTACAATGCTCCGTGGCATTGTCATCACAATGGGCCATTACATATGTCATCACAATGCTCCCTGACAACAGTCTTCACAATACTGCATGACCTGGTCTTCACAATGCTCCATGCCCTTGTCATCACAATGCACCATTCCAACTGTCTCTGCAATAATCCATGAAACTTTTTAGACCAATGTTCCATGCCATTGTCATCAAAATGCTCCATGCCCTTGTTATCACAATGCTCCGTAACTACAGTCATCACAATGCTTCATGACCTTTGTCATCACAATGGTCCATGACCTCGGCATCAAGAGTCTCTGTGACTTTTTAACCTCAATGCTCCATGAAATTTTCATCACAATGCTATTTGACCCTTGTCATCACAATATTCTATGCCTTTCTCAGCACAATGCTCCATGACACATGTCATCACAGAGCACCATGCGCTTGCCATCACAGTGCTCCACAATCTTGTCATCACAATGCTCCATTAACTTTGTCATCACAATGCTCCATGCACTTCTCATCAATATGCTCTCTCACCACTGATATCACAATGTTACATCACTATTCATTACAATACTCCCTCATCCCTGTCATCACAATGTTCCATGACTCCTGTCATCACCATGCTACATGCACTTATCATCACAATGTTCGATGACCGATGACATCACAATGTTCCATAACTCCTGTCATCAAAATGCTCCATGACCCTTTTCATCAAAGTGCTCCATGTCCCCTGACATCACAATGCTCCAAAGCCCTTGTCATTACAGTGCTACATGACGCTCGTCATCACAATTATCCATGGTCTTTTCATCACAATGCTCCACGGTCTTGCCATCACAATAAACCATGCCCTGGTCATCACACTGCTCCATGTCCCTTGTCATCACAATTCTCCACGTCCTTGTCATCACAATGCTCCATGACAGTTCTCATCACAATGTTACATGCTTTTGTCATCACAATTCTCCATGCACATGTCATCGCAATGCCCCATGACCCCTGTCATAACAAGCTCCATGCCTTTGTCATCACAATGCTTCACGACCTTTTCATCAAAATTCTCAATGGCCGTTGTCATCAAAATGCTCCATGACCCTTGTCATCACAATGCTCCAAGCTCTTGTCATCACAATGCTCCATTACCTTTGTCATCACAATCCTCCAAAACACTTGACATCACAATGCTCCATGCCATTGTCATCACAATGGAACATGAAATATGTCATCACAATGCTCCCTGACACCTGTCTTCACAATACTGCATGACCTTGTCATCACAATGTGCCATGCCCACTGTCAAAAAATTATCCTTGAAACTTGTCAGGCCAATGCTCCATGCCCGTGTCATCACAATGCTCCATGCCCTTGTCATCACAATGCTCCATGACTGCAGTTATCACAGTGCTCCTTGACTTCAGTTATCACAAAGCTTCATGACCTGTGTCATCACAATGATCCATGCCCTCATCATCACAAGGCTCTGTGAACTTTTTCACCACAATGCTCCATGAACTTTTCATCACAATGCTCCGTGACACTTGTTACCACAATGCTACATCCCTTTGTCAACTCAATGCTCCATGACCCTTGCCATCACAATGTTCCTTGACCTTTGTCATCACAATTCTCAATACACTTGTCATCACAATGCTCCCTGACTCTTGTGGTCAGAATGCTCCTTGAACCCTGTCACGAAAAGGCTCCATGCCGTTTTCATCACAATGCCCCATGCCATTTTCATCACAATAATCCATGCCTTTGTCATCAAAATACTCCACAAGCTTGTCATCTAAATGCTCCATGACCCGTGTCTTCACAATTCTCCATGCAATTGCCAGCACAATGCTCCCTGACACTTGTCATCACAATGCTCCAAGCCATTGTCATCACAATGCTCCATTAACTTTGTCATCAGAATCCTGCATGACACTAGGCATCACAATGCTCCATGCCATTGTCATCACAATGGGCCATTACATATATCATCACAATGCTCCCTGACACCAGTCTTCACAATACTGCATGACCTGGTCTTCACCATGCTCCATGCCCTTGTCATCACAATGCGCCATTCCAACTGTCATTGCAATAATCCATGAAATGTATTAGAAC
The DNA here is from genome assembly GCF_964165515.1 of Mesoplodon bidens. Lineage (NCBI taxonomy): Eukaryota > Metazoa > Chordata > Mammalia > Artiodactyla > Ziphiidae > Mesoplodon > Mesoplodon bidens. The sequence continues at coordinate 1,021,476 of NW_027672207.1, forward strand.
AATTTTCCATGCCCCTGTCATCACAATGCTCCATGCCCTTGTCATCACAATGCTCCAAGCCATTGTCATCACAATGCTCCATTACCTTTTTCATCAGAATCCTCCATAACACTTGTCATCACAATGCTCCATGCCATTGTCATCACAATGGGCCATTTCATATGTCATCACAATGCTCCCTGACACCAGACTTCACAATACTGCATGAACTCGTCTTCACAATGTTCCATGCCCTTGTTATCACAATACTCCATGACCCATGTCATCACAATGCTCCGTGTGTCCAGTCATCACAGTGCTTCATGACCTTTGTCATCACAGTGGTCCATAACCTCGTCAGCAACAGTTTCTGTGACCTTTTTAACCTCAGTGCTCTATGAACTTTTCATCACAATGCTCTTTGACCCTTGTCATCACAATACTCTATGCCTTTCTCAGCACAATGCTCCATGACCGTTGTCATCACAATGCTACATGCGCTTGTGAGCACAATGCTCCATGACCCCTGTCTTAGCAAGCTCCGTGCCTCTGTCATCACAATGCTTCACGACCATTTCATCAAAATTCTCAATGGCCGTTGTCATCAAAATGCTCCATGACCCTTGTCATCACAATGTTCCATGCACTTGTCAGCGCTGTGCTCCACGACCCATGTCATCACAATGCTCCATAAACGTTGTCATCACAATGCTCCTTGCACGTCTTATCAAAATGCTCTCTCACCACTGATATTATAATGTTCCCTCACTAGTCATCACAATACAACCACTCCAGTGTCATCACAATGGTCCATAACCCCTGTCATGAAAATGTTCCATGACCCCTGACATCACAATGTTCCATAAACCCTGTCATCAAAATTTTCCATGACACTTTTCATCAAATTGCTCCATGATCCTGTCATCACAATGCTCCCTTCCTTTCTCGTCACAATGCACCACGCCCTTGTCATCAAAATTCTCCATGATTTTGTCATCACAAAGAACCATGACCCTTGGCATCACAATGCTCCATGTCATTGTCATCACAATGCTCCATGATCGCTCTCATCACATTGATCCATGCCCTTGTCATCACAAAGCTCCATGATGCATGTCATCAGAATGCTCCATGGCCTCCTCATCACAGTGCTCCATGCACTTGCCATCACAATGCTCCATTACACCTGTCATCACAATGTTCCAAGACTACTGTAATCACAATGCTCCATGCCCCTATTCATCTCAATGCTCCATGAACCCTGTCATCACAATGCACCATGCCCTCCATCATAATGCTTCATGCAATTGTCATCACAATGAAATCATAATGCTCCATGACCTCTCTAATCACAATGCTCCAAATCCTTGTGATCAAAATGTTCCATAAAACTTGTCATCACAACGCTCCATGATGCCTGTCATCACAATACTCCATTCCCTTTTCATCACAATGCTGCATGACTTATGTAATCACAATTCTCAATACACTTGTCATCACAATGCTCCCTGACACTTGTCATCAGAATGCACCTTGAACCCTGTCACGAAATGGATCCATGCCTTTTTTATCACAATGCCCCATGCCGTTTTCATCACAATGATCCATGCCATTTTCATCAAAATACTCCACAAGCTTGTCATCAGAATGCTCCATGATATTTGTCATCACAATTCTCCATGCACTTGTCAGCACATTGCTCCCTGACCCTTGTCATCACAATGCTCCAAGCCATTGTCATCACAATGCTCCATTAACTTTGTCATCAGAATCCTCCATGACACTTGGCATCACAATGCTCCATGCCATTGTCATCACAATGGGCCATTACATATGTCATCACAATGCTCCCTGACACCAATCTTCACAACACTGCATGACCTGCTCTTCACAATGCTCCATGCCCTTGTCATCAAAATGCACCATTCCAACTGTCACTGTAATAATCCATGAAACTTATTAGACCAATGCTCCGTGCACTTGTCATCACAATGCTCCATGCACTTGTTATCACAATGCTCCATGACCCATGTCATCACAGTGCTCCGTGACTCCAGTCATCTCAATGATTCATGACCTTTGTCATCACAATTGTCCATGCCCTCGTCATCAACAGTTTCTGTGACATTTTTAACCTCAATGCTCCATGAAATTTTCATCACAATACTCTATGCCTTTCTCAGCACAATTCTCCGTGACCGTTGTCATCACAATGCTCCATGCGCTTGTCAGCACAATGCTCCATGACGTTTTTCATCACAATTCTCAATACACTTGTCACCACAATGCTCCCTGACTCTTTTCGTCAGAATGCTCCTTGAACCCTGTCACGAAAAGGCTCCATGATGTTTTCACCACAATGCCCCATGCCATTTTCATCACAATAATCCATGCCATTGTCATCAAAATACTCCACAAGCTTGTCATCCAAATGCTCCATGAACCGAGTCATCACAATTCTCCATGCACTTGCCAGCACAATGCTCTCTGACCCTTGTCATCACAATGTTCCAAGCCATTGTCATCACAATGCTCCATTACCTTTGTCATCAGTATCCTCCATGACAGTTGGCATCACAATGTTCCATGCGATTGTCATCACAATGGGCCATTACATATATCATCACAATGCTCCCTGATACCTGTCTTCATAATACTGCATGACCTGGTCTTCACAATGGTCCATGCCTTTGTCATCCCAATGCGCCATTCCAACTGTCATTGCAATAATCCTTGAAACTTATTAGACCAATGTTCCATGCCCTTGTCATCACAATGCTCCATGCCCTTGTTATCACAATGCTCCGTGACTACAGTCATCACAATGCTTCATGACATTTGTCATCACAATAGTCCATGCCCTCGTCATCAACATTCTCTGTGACCTTTTTAACCTCAATGCTCCATGAAATCTTCATCACAATGCTCTTTGACAGTTGTCATCACAATACTCTATGCCTTTCTCAGCCCAATGCTCCATGACTGTTGTCATCACAATGCTCCATGCCCTTGTCAGCACAATGATCCATGACACTTCATCACAATGCACCATGCGCTTGTCATCACAGTGCTCCACAATCTTGTCATCACAATGCTCCATTAAACTTGTCATCACAATGCTCCATGCACTTCTCATCAGTATGCTCTCTAACCACTGATATCACAATGTTACATCACTATTCATTACAATACTCCCTCACCCCTGTCATCACAATGTTCCATGACTCCTGTCATCACAATGCTACATGCACTTATCATCACAATGTTCGATGACGTATGACATCACAATATTCCATAACCCCTCTCATCAAAATGCTCCATGACCTATTTCATCAAAATGCTCCATGTCCCCGGACATCACAATGCTCCATAGCCCTTGTCATTACAGTGCTCCATGACGCTCGTCATCACAATTATCCATGGTCTTCTCATCACAATTCTCCACGGTCTTGCCATCACAATGCTCCATGCCCTGGTCATCACAATGCTCCATGTCCCTTGTCATCACAATTCTCCAAGTCCTTGTCATTACAAAGCTCCATGACAGTTCTCATCACAATGTTACATGCTTTTGTCATCACAATTCTCCATGCACATGTCATCGCAATGCCCCATGACCCCTCTCATAGCAAGCTCCATGCCTTTGTCATCACAGTGCTTCACGACATGTTCATCAAATTTCTCAATGGCCGTTGTTATCACAATGCTCCATGAAACTTGTCATCACAATGCTCCAAGCCCTTGTCATCACAATGCTCCATGCCATTGTCATCACAATGGAACATGAAATATGTCATCACAATGCTCCCTGACACCTGTCTTCACAATACTGCATAACCTTGTCATCACATTGTGCCATGACAAATGTCAACAAAATTATCCATGAAACTTGTCAGACCAATGCTCCATGCCCCTGTCATCACAATGCTCCATACCCTTGTCATCACAATGCTCCATGACCCCAGTTATCACAATGCTCCGTGACTCCAGTCATCACAAGGCTATATGAAATGTGTTATCACAATGATCCATGCCCTCATCATCACAAGGCTCTGTGAAGTTTGTCACCACAATGCTCCATGAACTTTTCATCACAATGCTCCGTGACACTTTTTACCACAATGCTCCATCCCTTTGTAAACTCAATGCACCATGAACCTTGTCATCACAATGTTCCTTATGCTTGTCAGTGCAGTGCTCCATGACCCATGTCATCACAATGCTCCATAAACCTTGTCATCACAATGCTCCTTGCACGACTTATCAAAATGCTCTCTCACCACTGATATCAAAATGTTCCCTCACTAGTCATCACAATACACCCAATCCCCTGTCATCACAATGTTCCATAACCCCTGTCATGAAAATGTTCCATGACCCCTGATATCACAGTGTTCCATAACCTCTGTCATCAAAATGTTCCATCACCATTTTCTTCAAATTGCTCCATGACCCTGTCATCACAATGCTCCCTGCCCTTCTCATCACAATGCACAACGCCCTTGTCATCAAAATGCTCCACGACTTTGTCATCACAAAGAAACATGACCCTTGGCATCACAATGCTCCAGTACCTTGTCATCACAATGCTCCAAGACACCGGTCATCACAATACTCCATGAATATTTTCAGCCAAGTGCTCCATGACTTTCTCATCACAATGCTCCATGATCCCTGTCATTACAATGCTCCATGACCCCTGTCATCACATCGCTCCATGTCCCTTGTCATCAAAATACTCCATGAACATTTCCATCCCAATGCTCCATGATACTTGTCATCACAATGATCCATGCTCTACTCATCCCAGTGCTCCATAACCCCTTTATTCAAAATGCTCCGTGATGCTTGTCATCACAGTGCTCCATGACACCTGTCATGACAATGCTCCATGCCTTTGTCAGCAAAATGCTACATGACGTTGTCATTACAATTCTCTGTGCACTTGTCATCACAGTACTCCATAACCATTGTCATCACAATCCTCCATGAACCTTGGGATCACATTGATTCATGCCCTTGTCATCAAAATGCTCCATGCTCCTTGTAATCAAAATGATCCATGACCTCTGTCATCACAATGCTCCAAACCCTTGTGATCACAATGTTCCATATCACTTGTTATCACAGCGCTCCATGATGCCTGTCATCACAATACTCCATGTCCTTTTCATCACAATGCTCCATGACCTTTGTCATCACAATTCTCAATACACTTGTCATCGCAATGCTCCCTGACACTTGTCGTCAGAATGCTCCTTGAATCCTGTCATGAAAAGGCTCCATGCCTTTTTCATCACAATGTCCCATGCCGTTTTCATCACAATGCTCCATGCCATTGTCATCAAAATACTCCACAAGCTTGTCATCAGAATGCTCCATGACCTTTGTCATCACAATTCTCCATGCACTTGTCAGCACAATGCTCCCTGACCGTTGTCATCACAATGCTCCAAGCCATTATCATCACAATGCTCCATTACCTTTGTCATCAGAATCTTCCATGACACTTGGCATCACAATACTGAATGCCATTGTCATCACAATGGGCCATTACATATGTCATCACATTGCTCCCTGACACCTGTCTTCACAATACTGCATGAACTGGTCTTCACAATGCTCCATGCCCTTGTCATCACAATGCACCATTCCAACTGTCATTGCAATAATCCATGAAACTTATTAGACAAATGCTCCGTGCACTTGTCATCACAATGCTCCATGCCCTTGTTATCACAATGCTCCATGACCCATGTCATCACAATGCTCCGTGACTCCTGTCATCTCACTGATTCATGACCTTTGTCATCACAGTGGTCCATGCCCTCGTCATCAACAGTCTCTGTGACCTTTTTAACATCAATGCTCAATGAAATTTTCATCACAATGCTCTTTGACCCTTGTCATCACAATACTGTATGCCTTTCTCAGCACAATGCTCCATGACTATTGTCATCACAATGTTCCATGCGCTTGTCAGCACAATGCTCCATGACACATGTCAGCACAATGCACCATGCGCTTGTCATCACAGTGCTCCACAATCTTGTTATCACAGTGCTCCATTAACCTTGTCATTACAATGCTCCACGCACTTCTCACCAATATGCTCTCTCACCAATGATATCACAATGTTACATCACTGTTCATCACAATACTCCCTCACCCCTGTCATCACAATGCTACATGCACTTATCATCACAAAGTTCGATGACCTATGACATCACAATGTTCCATAAGCCCTGTCATCAAAATGCTCCATGAACCTTTTCATCAAAACGCTCCATGTCCCCTGACATCACAATGCTCCATACCCCTTGTCATTACAGTGCTCCATGTTGCTCTTCATCACAATTATCCATGGTCTTCTCATCACAATGCTCTACGGTCTTGCCATCACAATGCTCCATGCCCTGGTCATCACAGTTCACCAAGTTCTTGGCATCAATATTTTCTATGACACTTCTTATCACAGTGTTACATGCTATGTCAGCACAATACTACACAATCTTGTCATCAGAATGCTCCATGACCCCTGTCATCACAATACTCCATGAACATTTTCAGCCTAATGCTCCATGACATTCTCATCGCGATGCTCCATGACCAATATCGTGACAATGCTCCATGACCACTGTCATCACAACACTCCATGACACCTGACAACACAATGATCCGGGACTCTTGTCATCACAATGCACCATTACCTAGGCATCACAATGCTCCATGAACCCTATCATCACAATACTCCAAGAATATATTCAGCCCAAACTCCATGACCCATGTCATCAAAATGATCAATGCCCTGGTCATCCCAATGCTCCATGACCTCTGTATTCACAATGCTCTGTGACGCTTTTCATCACAGTGCTCCATGACACCTGTCGTCACAATGCTCCATGCCTTTGTCAGCAAAATGCTACATGACCTTGTAATTACAATGCTCTATGCGCTTGTCAACAGAATATCCCATTACCATTGTCATCACAATCCTCCATGAACCTTGGGATCACATTGCTTCATGCCCTTTTCATCACAATGCTCCATGCTCCTTGAAATCAGAATGATCCATGACCTCTGTCATCACAATGCTCCAAACCCTTGTGATCACCATGTTCCATAACACTTGTCATCACAACGCCCCATGACGCTCGTCACCACAATTATCCATGGTCTTCTCATCACAATGCTCCATGAACATTGTCATTACAATGCTCAATACCCCTGTCATCACAATGCTCCCTGACACTTGTCCTCAGTATCATCCATGAACCCTGTCATGACAAGGCTCCATGCCATTTTCATCACAATGTTCCATGCCCTTTTCCTCACAGTGCTCCAAGCCCCCTGTAATCACAATGCTCCATGCCCTTGTCATCACAGAACTCCGTGATGCATGTCATCAGAACTCTCCCTGGCCTTCTCATCCCATGCTCCATGCCCTTGTCATCACAATGCTCCTCAACCCCTGTAATCACAATGCTCCATGCCCCTTTTCATCAGAATGCTCCATGAGACTTGTCATCATAAGGCTCCATGGTCTTCTCATCACAATGCTCCAGTACCTTGTCATCACAATGATAAATGACACCTGTCATCACAATACTCCATGAACATTTTCAGCCCAATGCTCCATGACCTTCTCATCACAATGCTCCATGACCACTGTCATCACAACGCTCCATGAACCCTGACAACACAATGATCCGGGACTCTTGTCATCAAAATGCTCCATGCGCTTGCCATCCCACTGCTCCATGACAGCTTTAATCACAATGCTCCGTGACGCTTGTCATCACAGTGTTCCATGAGCATTGTCATCACAATGCTCCATGCCTTTGTCAGCAAAATGCTACATAATCTTGTCATCACAACGCTCCATGAGTTGGTCACCACAATCCTCCATGACCCTTGGGATCACATTGCTTCATGTCCTTGTCATATCTCTCTTGCCTTTCTGGTTTTTACAGATTTTCGGATGTCCCATTTGACCGCTGGGTAGTGACAATACTTTGTAGTGTGGATTTGCATTGCACGCTTGCTTGATTGGCCAAAAAGGGTGTATGCATTTTCTCCTGAATATATTCAGGAGAAAAGCCATACGCCGTTTTTGGCCAAGTGCATCACTGTCGAAGTTGTGATGCTTTTCCTGTGCTTTAAAGGCGATTCCAATTTACCTCATGAAATATGTTTTGTGCAATTCTGCCTCATTTTAAAGTCCGCTTCGTTCCCTTCTCCCAACAGATTTTTGGAAGAGAGTTGTCCTTTATAACTCTGCAGGTTTGTGAATTGCTGTGCCCCTGAGCTCCAATTTTCAAATCCCATTTTTGGGAGCTGACCGCAAATCCACAATTTTGCTTCAGGACCTATACTGGTTCCAGGGGTGGCTATACTGTTCCCTACGGGTGGCTGAGGCTTTGGTTAATTCTTCTTCCTGACGGGAATTTAGAGTGACATGTGCCGTCCAAATGCCTACATCTACTCTCTGATTGGTTCTCCCTCTTCCCTTTCATCCTTTGCACAATTAGCAAACTGTGCGAACCAGGATGTTATAGGGGTTAACTCGCCTAAGTTGGGAGTTTGATAGTAAGGCAGTTGGAATGCCAACCTGGAGCACAAGGAGAGGAAAAATTAGGAGACTTTTAGAAACCTTTCGCCATCACAGTGTGTCCATTCTCTAGGTTTCCCATACGTGTTATAACTGTATTGATATTCCCCTCTACCTGGAGATTTGGGACCCATGGAATGGTGTCATGCATTACTACTTTACAGGATCTGCATTTTCTCTCCCAATATCACCAGTCCTCTCAGTTCCAAGTGTCCAGCCTTAAGTCTCATCCAGTTGTCTTTGCAGATAGGGTCATTCCAGGTTTCATCAGAACCCCTGAAGGAATTGTGTAAGAATTTCGCTTTTTTTTGTTTGGTTTTTGAAATTCATTTTTATAATGGGGTTGAGCTGATTTTCACTGACGTGTTTATGCCGGTCTAGACACACTTGATTCCCTTACGGAGACATATCAATACATAGGTTTTAAGATTCTTACTAGTCAGATATATTCCTCTGCGGGGAATATGGGTTTTGAGTCCCGTTCACTGAGGAAGGTGTAGGTCTTGTCTCTTCTGTATTTGGTTTATGGAATGTTACCTGTGCTAATATCAAACTCTGGTTTTATGTATCACCCCACCTCTCCTTTCCCTTTAAGCAGGGATATGAGTGTTTTCTAAATGTGAGACTCTGTTCTCTTTCTTAATTCAGTTCATGTGTTGTGATGTTGACATTCCCTCTGTAAGTGATATCTTATGATAAGATTCTTTTTTCTGTGTGACTAATTTCATTTAGAAACATCATACCTAAATCCACTCATTATGCTGCTCTTGGCCTTATGACATTGATTTCACGTTTGAGTGATATTCCGTTGTACAGAATTACCACAAGTTCTTTATGCATTTCTCTTTTTATTGGGATAATTTAGGTGTACCGAAGTTGAGGTTCTTGTATGCAGAGCAGCCCTAAGCTTTGGGGTGCCTGTGTCTTGTCGATATTTAGTCTTCCCAAGTTACATGCCCATGAGTTGAAGTCCCCTTTGCTCGGGGACTTTGTATTTTAAATGTTTTAGGAAACAGCATGCACTTCTTCAGAGTGGCTCTTCGATATTTATACCCCACCCATCCGCGTGACTAGGCTCCCTGTTCTCCATGGCCTCTCCTGCATTTCTGGTTTGTACACATTTTTTGGATGGCATTTCTAAGCAGTGTATATTGAGACTTCTTTGTTGTGCGGATTTGCATTTCCCGCTTGCTTGTTTGGCCGAAAACTCTGTATGTGTTTTATTTTCCTGAAGATTTCACGAAAAAAACACATACACCCTTTTGCCCAACTGCATCATTTTAGAAATTCTGCTGCTTTTCATATGCTTTAAATGTGAGTACAATCTACCTTTTGAAATCTGTTTCCTGCAATTCTGCCTCTCATTCAGATCCTCTTCGTTGCCTTACCTTAATATATTTTTGGACGTTGGTTATCATTTATATCTTTGCAGGTCTTTGAATTGTCTGCTCCTGAGCTCTATTTTGCAACTCGCTTTTTCTGTGAGCTGGCTGCCAAACCATTGGATTGCTTCAGGCCCTATTCTGGTTCTGAGGAGGCAGGTTGAGCCTTTGGTTAATTCTTGTTCCTAATGGGAAATTAGAGTGGCATGTTCCTGTCCGAACACCTAAGACTTGTCTCTAAATTTTTCTCATCCTTCTGATTCTTCCACTGGACAAATTCGAAACTGTGTGCAAGAGGATGTTGACGGTGCTGATATCCCCAAGTGAGGAGATTGTTAGGAAAGATGCTGGAGGGTTGAAACCGAGCACCAGGCGGTGAGGAGATGAGGTGCCTTTTCTAAACTCTTTCCGATCAAACGGTGTACCATCCTCTAGGTGTGGCAGGCATGTTTTAGCTGTAGGAATGGTCCCGTGCATGTAAGGAGAACACCAGGTATTTTTCAAAATCAGTGCCTCCCTGAACCCCAAACTGGGGAATTTTTAAGCTACGGCTACACGTATGTCCATTAAGGGCCTTGGGAAATAGGCAGAGCCCAAACTTTAGATGATTGAAATCTTCAGGGTCAGAAGCGCTCACCATCAGCCTTGCTTAGGTTACATTTTATCTGTCATTGATAGATGATGTCAATAAAAATATCGATTCCTTTTCAGATTACGTCCCCTTTTAGGTTATTGCAAAATATTCTGTGTAGTTCCCTGTGCTATACAGTAGTTCCTTGTTGATGATCTATTTTATACATAGCAGTGTGTATGTGTTAATCCCAAACTGTTAATTTATCCCTTCTCCTACCTTTCCCCTTTGGTAATAATAAATTATAAGATTTTATACTTCTCAGAAATGGGGGAACTGAAAGAGAGGTATCATTTTCAATGGAAAAGCATTAAAAAGAAGATTGAAGCTTCAGCCAAGAGTATTCAATGTACATACATGGAAATAAATCTCTTCATTTCTCTAATGTTGACCTGACAAATAAGACAGACATCTTCACTGAACTTGCATATAGTAAAGTGATGGAAATATCAAATGTAAGTCTTAGAAACAGCTTATTTTACCCGAGCATTATACACTGCTCTATGTTAACTACAGTTTGGCTCACACATCTGTTCATTGAAGTTACAATATTCTCAATTTCTGTTACTGATCCTACAGAGTGGACCCCAACAGGAGTCCCCGTGCCCAGTGTCATTGGAGCCAACAGATCAAGACTGAGTTTGGTTCAGAAGCAAAGGAACATTATTTTGAAAACAGAATGGAGAGGTGAGAGCGTGCACTCCCCCACGGGCTGTGGGCTGGGCTGCTGTGTAGGGATCCCGGCAGCGTCAGTGGGAGGGAGGGGATGGAGCTCTCGAGGGCTGGGTTGGCTGCAGCTCAGGCTCTATGCCACGGAGTCTGCATGGGACCCAGCTAGCTGAGGTGTCGACCCAGCCATTCTGTTCTAGGAAATCGGGTCTGAAATGCCAGGTGTGGGACCTCTGCATGCGGAACCCTAGGAGCACGTGAAATTAGACAAAGCACAAAGGAAAAACAGGTTAGACTTTATTTTATTGCCCAGATTCTCTTTTTATCTCCCAGGAATTTTTAATGAACCTTGCCGGAGAAAAACACCTCCTCTGCTTTTTGTTCTGTTCCACATTCTTGGGGTGTTGAGGGTGCAGACCCCTCTTTTGTAACAGCTTCATGCTATGGTGGGAGCCCTGATACCTGGGGGGAGGGTCAAAACGTCTCCCCACCAGCCTCCAGGTGAGGTTGATTGTCCCAAGGCCTCCTGCCTCACTTTTCGTCCGCCTGAGCACCAGCATTGAAGTGTTATAGATTCTAATGACCTTTAAGGGTCCAGGAAAGAGATGTGCAGAGATGCTTAGGTGGCAGGTTTCACCCCACTCCACATTTGTTCGGCGACCATAGGAAGATGGTTTTTGTCAGCCTAGATGCTCTGACCAGTAGTCTGTGCTTTCTTTAATTAGGTACCTGAATTAATGTACAAACAGCACCATGTGTCAGAGCCTTGCCCACGCAACTCCCAGACAGTCCAGGGTCAGTGGTGATCCAGGACCATGACGTCCACTGAGACAACGGCCTTTAGATGTAGCCGGCAGTCCAGCCGGTCATATTGGCCACCATCACCGTGTTGTCTGTAGGGTTTTCTATGGTGAAAGCGTGATATATATTTCCCCCTCCAAGCTTATTACCTCCCCTGTGGGTGCAGTAAGTCCTGCAAGCAGTAGACTGCTCTTTCGGGGCACAGTCTTGTTTTCTGAGAGAAACTCCAGGTCAAATGATGGTCACACAAGTCATCTTGGGGGCCCATTGCCCCCATTTGTATCTCTGGAGGTTGGAGTTGGAGGACCTCCTCACTCAAGGTGAGTGTGTCCACAGAGCGACCCCTGCAACTTCAGGGCATGATGGGTTGTTAGGATCACCACATGGGTTCCTTTTCCCTTAGGAGGGAGCTGGCCTTCTGGGCTGCTGATTTCCAGCTTTTTAGATACCCCAGTATCCTGGCCTGATGAGTCGGTGGCAAAGCCCTTGGTGACTATAGTTTATCATACCTGAAGGGCATTCTTGTGTTGCTCCATTTCAAGTGGTCCCAGTTTTAGCACTAAGGCTCCAAGGGCTATTAACCTTTGACCGGGTATGTAAAAGCCAAAGGTTTAGCTAAATTAGGGAGTTCCTGGGCAAGGGTCTGAATTGACTGCTCTTTCCATTCTTGAGAGGCTGCTTCTGGATTCTATTCAAAAGGATCATCACCTTTTCATGTCAGTGTTTCATATAGAGGCCCAGGTATTAGACTGTAGTTAGGGATCCTGATGCAGAAAACCTTGGCCTCCCCAGGAACCCCTAAGCTGTCTTCTAGTTTTAGAAGAGGTAAGGCTGCAAATGGCTTCTTCCCTATCCTGGGATGCGTTTCTCTGAATATCTGTGAGAATGAAGCCCAGGCATGTCACCTTAGCCTGGGATATTTGAGCCTTTTTCTTGGACAACTTCTATCCTTTCTTGGCTAGGTAGTTCAGAGGCGTCTTTAGTAGGCCTGGCGATCAGAATGTCATCTTCATATTGAAGGAGGGTTCCCTTTTACAGAGGTAGAACTTTTAGGTCTTTAGAGGACATTTCCCCAATGATGGTGTGGGGATTTTTGAACCATTGGGGCAGGACGGCCCAGCATTATTGCTTTTGTTTCAGGTTGTGTCCTGCCACTCACAAGCCAAAAATTCTTGTGACTCTGAGATGAATGGAATACAGAAGAAGGCATCATTGAAGTCTAATACAGAATGTCATGGCCTGGTGGATGGTAGAATGACCAGCAGGGTGTAGGAAATAGGAGCTACTGGATATATAACCTCGGTGGCTTCACTGACTGTCCTGATATGCTTTACCAGGTCTCCAGAAGCCAATGGGGCTCTCGTGGTTAGGCCAATCCCAGGATATGGAGCTCACCTGGGCTGCACCCTCCACCCCACAGCCCACGGGGCTCTCGTGGTCAAGTCCCTCCCACGGTATGGAGCTCACCTGTGCAGCTACCCAGCAGCCCATGGGGCTCTCATAGTCAGGCCCTTCCCAGGATACGGAACTACCCTGGGCAGGTACCCCAGCAGGGCTGGACACACAGGAACTGTGCACATAGCCCACCTTGCAGAGAACCCCCAGGTCACCTGTCACTCACAGCTGACACAGAACACCTCAGAGCAGGACTTGAACTAACAAACAGCAGCTCTGACAGGTCTGTGACCCTGGCTATCACTCTGTGCAGCCTCTCTCTGCCTGGTCTTCCAGACACTTGCACTGCAGCCAGGGCACCAGGCCTCTGTCTCCACCCACGATCACTCCTTTCCCTGACTCCTGGGTTCTTCTCATTAGGATAGGGTCTTCTTGAAGTTGTTTTCCACTCATGGAACAGATAAAATGGTAAGAAAACAAGCCGCAGCTGCAGCCCCTTGTCTATCCTAACTCTCAAGAGCCCACACCTGTTCCTTAGGCGTGGCCCGTTTAGCAAGGTTCATTTTGTGCAACTGTGAGCCCCTGAGGGATGAGGATTGGCTGATTTGGGCAGCCTGACACTGCCTGCCAGCCCTCCCCATGTGTGCCTGTTTTGAGGTCAATATAAACACCTCTCCAGTCAGCAAGAGCCCCTGTAGCTGTGTCTGATGCCATATTATCTGCCCCGTCAGCAGTGTCGGGGCTGGGGTGGTGGGAGGGAGTGAGGGGCCGTGGCTTTGTGGGTGGCCCAGTGTGAGTGGGGCTCTGCTGGACTTTCTGCAGGAGTTGCCAGGCTGCCACCTGCTAAAGAAGAGGATGTGTCACCCATACCTGCCGCTGGAATTTCTCCCCAGGCAGAGGTGTGGAATTAAAAATCAGTGGGGGCCATGGCAGGAGGGGTATCTCAGGCAGGTACATGGAAAGCTTCCAGAAGAGCATCTGGGGCCAGGACCATCCTGGCTGGCCTGCAGGCACAAAGTCAGCCTGCGTGCTGTCGCTGGTGTGGCTCCACAGCCCTTCTTCTAGGCTTGCAATTGCTTGTACATATTCAGGTGTTTTACCTGGAAAGGGTGGGAAGAGTTCAGCTGCAGCAGGACTGGGGCTCAGCTCACATTTACTCAGAGACGCCTCGACACAGTCCCCCAGCTTTGCAATGAGGATGCTCCTTGTGGGTGGAGTGCTGCTGACTGCATGGGAGACGATTTCCCACCTCTGACCAACTTAAGAATTTTTTACCACTGGAGCAAGTGCCCTGATACGATTTTCCTCTGTATAAATGGTGGTTTCTGTTTTTTATTTTTTTTTCCTTTTTTCTTTTTGGTTCAAGGTAGATTTTATTTATTCCTATTTTGTTTTAATTTGGTGATATAAACATGGAAATAATGCATTAATATAAAGACGTCTATTTGAAGGGAAAAACTTTTTTTCTATTTTATTAAATGTTATTTATTTATTTTTATTTTTTAAAATTTATGTATTTCTTTTATACAACAGGTTCTTATTGGATATCTATTTTATACATATAAGTGTGCACATGTGAATCCCAGTCTCCCAATTCATCCCACCACCACCCTCACATGGCGTTCCCCCCTTGGTGTCCATATGTTTGTTCTCTACATCTGTGTCTCTATCTCTGCCCTGCAAACTGGTTCATCTGTACCATTTTTCTAGGTTCCACATATATGCATTAATATACAATATTGTTTTTTCTCTTTCTGACTTACTTCACTCTGTATGACAGTCTCTCGATCCTTCAAGGTCTCTACAAATGACCCAATTTCATTCCTTTGTATGGATGAGTAATATTCCATTGTATATATGTACCGCATCTTTATCCATTCGTCTGTCTGTGGGCACTTAGGTTGCTTTCATTACCTGGCTATTGTAAATAGTGCTGCAATGAATATTTTCGTGAATGTGTCTTTTTGATTTATGGTTTTCTCTGGGTATATGCCCAGTAGTGGGATTGCTGGATTATATGGTAATTCTATTTTTAGTTTTTTAAGGAACCTCCATACTGTTCCCCATAGAGACTGTATCAATTTACATTCCCAACAATAGTGGAAGAAAGTTCCTTTTCTTCACACCCGCTCCAGCATTTGTTGTTTGTAGATTTTCTGATGATGCCCATTCTAACAGGTGTGACGTGATACCTCATTGTAGTTTCCATTTCCATTTCTCTAATAATTAGAGATGTTGAGCAGATTTTCATGGGCGTACTACCATCTCTATGTCTTCTTGGAAGAAATGTCTATTTAGATCTTCTTCCATTTTTGTATTGGGTTGTTTGTTTCATTAATATTGAGCTGCATGATCTGTTTATATATATTGGAGATTAATCATTTGTCCATTGATTCGTTTGCAAATATTTTCTGCCATTCTGAGGGTTGTCTTTTTATCTTGTTTGTAGTTTCCTTTGCTTTGCAAAAGCTTTTACGTTTCATTAGGTCCCATCAGTTTAGTTTTCTTTTTTATTTCATTACTATAGGAGGTGGATCAAAAAAGATCTTGCTGTGATTTACGTCAGAGTATCCTTCGTAAGTTTTCCTCTCAGAGTTTTATACTATCCGGTCTTACATTAAGGTCTCTAATCCATTTTGAATATATTTTTATGTATGGTGTTGGGGAGTGTTCTAATTTCATTCTTTTACATGTAGCTGTCCATATTTCCCAGCACCAATGATTGAAGAGACTGTCTTATCTCCATTGTATAGTCTTGCCTCCTTTGTCATAGATTAGTTGACCATAGGTATGTAGGTTTATCCATGTGCTTTCTTTTTTTTTTTCCTTTTACACGTTTATTGGAGTATAAATGCTTTACAATGGAGTGTTCATTTCTGCTGTATAAAAAAGTGAATCAGCTATACATATACAAATATCACCAGATCCACTCCCTCTTGCATCTCCTTCCCACACCCCATATCCCACCCCTTTATGTGGTCACAAAGCACCGGGCTGATCTCCCTGTTCTATGTGGCTGCTTCCTAGTAGCTATCGGTGTTACATTTGGTAATGTATTTATGTCCATGCCACTCTCTCACTTCGTCCCAGCTTACCCATCCCCCTTCCGGTGTCCTCAAGTCCTTTCTCTATGTTTGTGTCCTTAATCCGGTCCTGCCACTAGGTTCTTCAAAATCTTTTTTTTTCTTCATTAGGTTCCGTATATCTCTGTTAACATACAGTATTTGTTTTTCCCTTTCTGACTTACTTCACTGTGTAGGACAGATTCTATGTCCATCCACCTCAGTACAAATAACTCAGTTTTGCTTCTTTTTATGGCTGAGTAATATCCCATTGTATATATGTGCCAGATCTTCTTTATCCATTCATTTGTCGATGGACACTTAGGTTGCTTCCATATCCTGGCTATTGTAAATAGAGGTGCAATGAACATTTTTGTACATAACTCTTTTAGAATTATGGTTTTTGCAAGGCAAATGCCCAGTAGTTGGATTGTTGTGTCGTGTGGTACTTCTATTGTTACTTATTTAATGGAACCTCTGTACTGTTCTCCCTAGTGCCCATATCAATTTACATTCCCACCCTCAGTGCAAGTGTGTTCCCTTTTCTCCAATAAAGGCCTCTCTAGCATTTATTGTTTTGTAGATTTTTTTGATGATTGCCACTCTGACTGCTGTGTGGTGATACCTCACGGTAGTTTTGATTTGCATTTCTCTAATGATTAGTGATGTTCAGCATCCTTTCCTGTGTTTCTTGGTAATCTGTATATCTTCTTTGGAGAAATGTCTATTTAGGTCTTCTGCCCGTTTTTGGATTGGGTTGTTTGTTTTTGTGATATTGAGCTACATGAGGTGCTTGTAAAGTTTGGAGATTAATCCTTTGTCAATTGCTTCATTTGAAAATATTTTCTCCCATTTAGAGGGTTGTTTTTGCATCTTGTTTATGTTTTCCTGTACTGTGTAAAAGCTTTTAAGTTTCATTAGGTCTCATTTGTTGATTTCTGTTTTTATTTCCATTTCTCTAGGAAGTGAGTCAAAAAGGATCTTGCTGTGATTTATGTCATAGAGTGTTCTGCCTATGGTTTCCTCTAAGTGTTTTTTAGTGTCTGGTCTTATATTTAGATCTCTAATCCATTTAGAGTTTATTTAGTGTATGGTGTTATGGAGTGTTCTAATTTCATTCTTTTATGTGTAGGGGTCCAGTTTTCCCAGCACCAATTACTGAAGAGAATGTCTTTTCTTCATTGTATATCCTTAGCTACTTTGTCATAGATGAGATAGCCATAGGTATGTAGGTTTATCTCTGGGCTTTCTGTCCTGTTCCATTGATCTGTGTTTATGCCAATCTACATACACTTGATTCCATTATGGATACATATAAATACATAGGTTTCAAGATTAATACCAGTCAGATATATTCCTCTTCAGTGAATAGGATGTTTTGTGTCCAGTTCATTGAGAAAGGAGTAGGTCTTGTCTATTACATATTTTTTATATGGAATGGTATTTGTGCTAATTTCAAACTCTGCTTTTACACATCACCCCACGTCACCTTTCCCCTTAAGGAGGCATAAGTGTGTTTTCTGAACGTGTAACTCTGTTCTCTTTTGAAATTCAGTTCATGTGTTGCCATGTTTACATTCCCTCTATAAGTGATATATTACAATAAGTTTCTTTTTTCTTTGTGGCTCATTTCACTTAGCATCAACGTACCTAAAGCCACTCATTATGCTGCTATTGGCCTTATGACATTGATTTTATGTCTGACTGACATTCCATTGTATATAAGTACCACAACATCTATATCCATTTTTTTTTGCTTTCCTGGGATATTTAAAGTGTACCGAAGTCGAGGTTCTTGTAAACAGAGCAGCCCTAAACTTTGGGCTGGCTGTGTGTTGTGGATTTTTAGTTTTCCCAAAATACACGCCCATGAGTGAAGTGTGCTATGCCCTGTAGCTGTTATAAAAAACAACATACAGTTCTCCAGAAAGGCTGTTTGCAATTTACATCCTGTCCACCGGTGTAACCATGCTCCCTTTTCTCCATGGCCTGTCCTGCTTTTGTGGTTTTTACACTATTTGTGGATGGCCCTTTTGACTGGATGTAAGGGACACTTCTATTTAGTGTGGATTTTCAATGCCTGATGACTTGCTTGGCCAAAAAGGGCGTATGCATTTTTTCCCGAATATAATCAAGAAAATACACATAGTCCCTTTTCAGCCAAGGGCAACATTGTTGAAGTTCTGTTGCTTTTCATGTGCTTTAAAGATGACTCCAATATACCTCTTGAAGTCTGTTTCCTTCAATTCTGCCTTGCATTCAAATCCTCTTCACTGCCTTACCTCAATATATTTATGGATGATAGTTGTCCTTTATAACTCTACAAGTTTGTGAATTGCGGTTCCCCTGATTTCCATTTTTCAAATCGCCTATTTGTGAGCTGGCTGCAAAACCACAGGATGGCTTTAGGCCTTAGTCTGGTTCCGGGGCTTCAGGCTGAGCCTTTGGCTAATTCTGCTTCCTGATGGGAAACTAGAGTGATATGTGCCCATCAAAACACCTACAGCTAATCTCTCATTTGTTTCCCCTCTTCCTGTTCATCCTCTGCACAATTTGCAAACTGTGCATAACAGGAGGGTAAAGGCGCTGACACTCCAAGTGGGGAGATTTTTAGTAATGCAGATGGAATGGGAAAGCTGAGCACGATGAAAGGAAATATGAGGTACCTTTTAGAAAACTTTGCCAATTACACAGTGTACCATCCACTGGGTTTTCCATGCATGTTTTAACTGTAGGAAGATTCCCTTAAACCTGGAGAGTTGGGACCACTAGAATGGGTAGCACACAGTATTGCTCTAAGTGGTGTTCTTTTGCTCACACTACCTCAGCAATCTTGTCAGCCCCAAGTGTCCAGTCTTATGTCTCATTCATCTGTGGGTGTAAAGGTGGTCAATCTAGGTTGCATCACAGGCCCTGAACGTAATTTTTAAGATTTCTCTGTTTCGCTGTTTTTGCATTTTGCTTTTGAAACTTATTTTTACAAGGGGGTTTAGCTGAATTTCAGTGCTGTGTTCATGCCATTATACACACATATGATTCCTTTATGGAGACATGAGAATACATATGATTTAAAATGATTAGAGTCAGATATATTCCTCTGCAATGAATAGGGGGTGTTGAGTCCAGTTGATTGTGCCAGGAGTAGGTGTTGTCTATTACATACTTAGTTTATGTAACGGTATCTGTGCTAATTTATAACTGTGGTTTTATGCATCACCCCACCTCGCCTTTCCCCTTAAGCAGGCAGAAGATTGTTTTCTAAATGTGTGACTCTGTTGTGTTTGTAATTCAGTTCACGTGTTGCCATGTGTACATTCACCCTATAAGTGATATCTTATGATAAGATTCGTTACTCTGTTATCTTTCCTAACACAGTTCATGTGTAGCCATGGTTACAGGAACTTCAAAACTGTTATCTTATGATAAGTTTCTTTTTCTGTGTGACTTATTTCACTTAGAATCATCGTACCTGAAGCCACTCATTTTGCTGCTACTGGCCTTATGACATTGATTTCATGGCTAAGGGATATTCCATCGTACGTATGTACCACAATTTCTTGAACCATTTTTTTCTTTCCTGGGACATTTAAGGTGTACCCAAGTTGAGGTTCTTGTAAGCAGTGCAGCCCTAAATATTGGTGTGGCTCTGTCTTACTGATTTTCAGTTTTCCCAAGGTATATTCCCAAGACTGGAAGTGCCCTTGGCTCTGTAGCTCAGTTGTTTACTTGTTTTAGGGAACACAAGGCACTCCTCCAGTGAGGCAGTTGGCAATTTACATCCTGCCCATCAGCATAACAAGGCTCCCTGTTCTCTAAGGCCTGTTGTGCCTTTGTGGTTTTTACACATTTTTCGGATGTCCCTTTTAACCAGTGGGAAGTGATCGTTCTTGTAGTGCAGATTTGCATTGCCTGCTTGCTTGCTTGGCCAAAAAGGGCTTATGGATTTTTTCTTGAATATATTCAGGAGAAAATGCATACGCCCTTTTGGCCAAGTGCATCTATGTTGAAGTAGTGCCCCTCTTCCTGTGCTTTAAAGTCGTATCCTATGTACCACTTGAAATCTGTTTCCTGCTATTCTGCCTGGCTTTCAAGTCCACTTCGGTGCCTTCCCTCAAAAGATTTTTGGACGATAGTTCTCCTTTATTACTCTGGCAGTTTGGGAATTGCTGTGCCCCTGAGCTCCATGTTTCAACTCGTTTTTTGTGAGCTGAACGAAGTCCAAAATTTTGGTTCAGGTCCAATAATGGTTCCCTGTGGGTGCCTGAGACTTTGGTTAATTATTCTTCCTGCTGGGAAATTAGAGTGGCATTTGCCCATCCAGAAGCCTAACAACTACTCTCTCATTGGTTCTCCCTCTTCCCTACCATGCTCTGCCAAATTGGCAACCTGTGGGATCCAGGAGGTTAAAGGGGCTGTCTCTCCAAGTTGGGAGATTGATAGTAAAGCAGTTGGAATGTCAAACTGGAGCACCAAGAGAGGGACTATTCGTTGAGTTTTACAAACCATTCGTATTCACAGTGTGTCCATTCTCTAGGTATCCCGTACATGTTATAGCTGCAGTAATATTCTCTTCAACCTGGAGAGTTGGGACCCATGGAATGGGTGCCATGCACTATTCCTTTAAAGGGTCTGCATTTGCTTACCCAATCTCACCAATCCTCTCAGTCCCAAGTGTCCAGCCTTTGCCACATCCAGCTGTCATTGTAGATAGGGTCATTCCAGGTTTCGTCAGAGACCCTGAAGGAATTCTCAGGAATTTTTCTGTTTTTTTTGTTTGTTTTTGAAATTCTTTTTATACTGAATTTGAGCTGATTCTCGCTCCCATGTTTATGCCAGTCTAGACACACTTAATTCCCTTACCCAGACATATCAGTACAAAAGTTTAAGATCATTACTACTCAGATATTTTCCTCTGTGGGAACTATGGGGTTTTGAGTCCCTTTCCCTGAGGAAGGTTTAGGTCTTTTCTAATCCATAGTTGGTTTTTGGAACGGTACCTGTGCTTATATCAAACTCTGGTTTTATGCATCACCCCACCTCTCCTTCCCCATTAAGCAGGCATAAGAGTGTTTTCTAAATGTGAGACTCTGTTCTCTTCCCTAACTCAGTTGATGTGTAGCCATGTTTACAGGATCTTCATAAGTGATATCTTATGATAAGTTTCTTTTTCTGTGTGACTTATTTCACTTAGAATCATCGTACCTGAATCCTCTCATTTTGCTGCTAGTGGTCTTATGACATTGATTTCATTGCTGAGGGATATTCCTTGGTACATAATTACCTCAATTTTTTGAACCATTTTTATATTTCCTGGGTTATTTAAGGTGTATCCAAGTTGAGGTTCTTGTAAGCAGTGCAACCCTAAATTTGGTGGTGGCTCTGTCTAATTGATTTTCAGTTTTCCCAATGTATATTCCCTAGACTGGAAGTGCCCTTGGCTCTGTAGCTCTGTTGTTTACTTGTTTTAGGGAACACAATGCACTCCTCCAGTGAGGCAGTTGGCAATTTACATCCCGCCCATCAGCAAAACAAGGCTCCCTGTTCTCCAGGGCCTGTCTTGCCTTTCTGATTTTTACACATTTTGTTTATGTCCCTTTTGACAGGTGGGAAGAGATATTTCTTTGTAGTGCAGATTGGCATTGCCCGCTTGATTCCTTGGCCAAAAAGGGCGTATGCGTTTTCACCTGAATATATTCAGGAGAAAACGCATATTCCCTTTTTGGCCAAGTGCATCATTGTCAAAGTTTTGCCCATCTTCCTGTGCTTTAGAGGCGATTCCAACGTACCTCTTGAAATCTGTTTCCTGCTATTCTGCCTCGCTTTCAAGTCCGCCTCGTTGCCTTTCCTCAACAGATTTTTGGTCGATAGTTGTCCTTTATTACTCTGCTAGTTTGAGAATTGTTGTGCCCCTGAGCTCCATTTATCAACTCGTTTTTTGTGAGCTGAACAGAAGTACAAAATTTTGGATCAGGACCTATACTGATTACCGGTTGGTGGCTGATAATTTGGTTAATTCTTCTTCCTGCCGGGAAATGAGAGTGATATGTGCCCGTCCAAATGCCTAACAGCTACTCTCTCATTGGTTCTCCCTCTTCCCTTCCATTCTCTGCCAAATTGGTAACATGTGCGAACCCGAAGTTTAAAAGGGTTGTCTCTCCAAGTTGGGAGATTGATAGTAAAGCAGTTGGAAAGTCAAACCGGCGCACCAGGAGAGGGACTGTTCATTGAGTTTTAGAAAACTTTCGTATTCACAGTGTGTCCATTATCTAGGTTTCCCGTACATGTTATAGCTGTAGTAATATCCCCTTCTACCTGGAGAGTTGGGACCCATGGAATGGGTGCCATGCATTATTGTTATAAAGGGTCTGCATTTGCTCACCCAATCTCACCAATCCTCTCAGTCCCATGTGTCCAGCCTTATGCCACATCCAGCTGTCGTTGTAGATATGGTCTTTCCAGGTTTCGTCAGAGACGCTGAAGGAATTGTAATGAATTTCCCTCTTTTTGTTTTGCTTTTGAAATTATTTTTATAGTGTGTTTGAGCTGATTGTCGCCGCCATTTTTATGCCAGTCTAAACACACTTGATTCCCATATGGAGACATATCAATACTTAGGTTTTAAGATTCTTACTAGTCAGATATATTCCGCTGCGTGAAATATGGGGTTTTGAGTCCCTTTCACTGAGGAAGGTGTAGGTCTTGTCTATTGCGTAGTTGGTTTTTGGAATGGTACCTGTGCTTATATCAAACTCTGGTTTTATGCATCACTCCACCACTCCTTCCCTCTTAAGCAGGCAAAAGAGTGTTTTCTACATGTGACACACTGTTCTATTTCCTAACTCAGTTCATGTGTAGCCATGTTTACAGGATCTTCATAAGTCATATCTTATGATAAGTTTCTTTTTCTGTGTGACTTATTTCACTTAGTATCATCGTATCTGAATCCATTCATTTTGCTGCTACTGGTCTTATGACATTGATTTCATGGCTGAGGGATATTCCATCGTACGTAATTACCACAATTTTTTGCACCATTTTTATATTTCCTGGGATATTTAAGGTGTACCCAAGTTGAGGTTCTTCTTAGCAGTGCAGCCCTAAATTTGGGGGTGGCTCTGTCTTATTGATTTATAGTTTTCCCAAAGTATAATCCCTAGACGGGTTGTGCCCTTCGCTCTGTAGCTCTGTTGTTTACCTGTTTTGGGAACACAATGCACTCCTCCAGTGAGGCAGTTGGCAATTTACAACCCACCCATCAGCATAACAAGGCTCCCTGTTCTCCAGGGCCTGTCTTGCCTTTCTTGTTTTTACACATTTTGTGGATGTCCCTTTTGACAGGTGGTAAGAGATACTTCTTTGTAGTGCAGATTTGCATTGCCCCCTTGCTTTCGTGGCCAAAAAGGGTGTATGCGTTTTCAACTGAATATATTCACGAGAAAACGCATATGCCCTTTTTGGCCAAGTGCAACATTGTGGAAGTTGTGCCCCTCTTCCTGTGCTTTACAGGCGATTCCAACGTACCTCTTGAAATCTGTTTCCTGCTATTCCACCTCGCTTTCAAGTCCGCCTCGTTGCCTTCCCTCAGCACATTTTTGGATGATAGTTGTCGTTTATTACTCTGCCAGTTTGTGAATTGCTGTGCTCCTGAGCTCCATATTTCAATGCGTATTTTGTGAGCTGAACGCAAGTTCAAAATTTTGGTTCAGGGCCTATACTGGTTCCCGGTGAGTGGCTGAGACTTTGTCTAATTCTTCTTCCTGCCGGGAAATTAGAATGACATATCCCCGTCCAAATGCCTAACAACTACTCTCTCATTGGTTCTCCCTCTTCCCTTCCAGCCTCTGCCAAATTGGCAACCTGTGGGAACAATTAGGTTAAAGGTGCTGTCTCTCCTAGTTGGGAGATTGATAGTAAAGGAGTCGGAAACTCAAACTGGAGCACGAAGAGAGGGACTATTCGTTGAGTTTCAGAAACCATTCGTATTCACAGTGTGTCCATTCCCCAGGTTGTCAGTACATGTTATACCTGTAGTAATATTCCCTTCAACATGGAGAGTTGGGACCCATGGAATGGGTGCCATGCATTTTGCTTTAAAGGGTCTGCATTTGCTCGCAAAATCTCACCAATACTCTCAGTCCCAAGTGTCCAGCCTTTGCCACATCCAGCTGTCAATGTAGATAGGGTCATTCCAGGTTTCGTCAGAGACCCTGAAGGAATTCTAAGGAATTTTTCTATTTTTTTTGTTTGTTTGTTTTTGAAATTCCTTTTTATACTGGGTTTGAGCTGTTTCTCATTCCAATGTTTATGCCAGTCTAGACACACATAATTCCCTTACCCAGACATATCAGTACATAGGTTTAAGATAATTACTACTCAGATATTTTCCTCTGCAGGAAATATGGGGTTTTGAGTCCCTTTCCCTGAGGAAGGTGTACGTCTTTTCTAATCCATAGTTGATTTTTGGAACGGTACCTGTGCTTATATCAAACTGTGGTTTTATGCATCTCCCCATCTCTCCTTCCCCCTTAAGCAGGCATAAGAGTGTTTTCTAAATGTGAGATTTTGTTCTCTTTCCTAACTTAGTTCATGTGTATCCATGTTTACAGGATCTTCATAAGTGATATCTTATGATAAGTTTCTTTTTCTGGGTGACTTATTTCACTTAGAATCATCGTACATGAATCCACTCATTTTGCTGCTACTGGTCTTATGACATGGATTTCATGACTGAGGGATATTCCATCGTACGTAAGTACCACAATTTTTGGAAACATTTGTATATTTCCTGGGATATTTAAGGTGTACCCAAGTTAAGGTTCTTGTAAGCAGTGCCGCTCTGAATTTGGGGGTGGCTCTGTCTTATTGATTTTCAGTTTTCCCTAGGTATATTCCCTAGACTAGAAGTGCCCTTGGTTCTGTAGCTCTGTTGTTTTCTTGTTTTAGGGAACACAATGCACTCCTCAAGTGAGGCAGTTGGCAATTTACATCCCCCCCATCAGCATAACAAGGTTCTCTGTTCTCCAGGGCCTGTCTTGCCTTTCTGGTTTTTACACATATTGTGGATGACCCATTTGAGTGGTGTGAAGTGATACTTCTTTGTACTGCAGATTTGCATTGCCCGCTTGCTTCCTTGGCCAAAAAGTGCGTATGCGTTTTCACCTGAATATATTCAGGAGAAAACGCATACGCCCTGTTTGGCCAAGTGCATCATTGTCGAAGTTGTGCCCCTATTCCTGAGTTTTACAGGCGATTCCTCCGTACCTTTTGAAATCTCATTCCCGCTATTCTGCCTCGCTTTCAAGTCGGCCTCGGTGCCTTCCCTCAGCAGATTTTTGGACGATAGTTTTCCTTTATTACTCTGCCAGTTTGTGAATAGCTGTGCCCCTGATCTCCATTTTTCAACTCCTTTTTTGTGAGCTGAACGCAAGTCCAAAATTTTGGTTCAGGACCTATACTGGTTCCCAGTGGTTGGCTGAGACTTTGTTTAATTCTGCTTCCTGCCGGGAAATTAGAGTGACATGTACCCATCCAAATGCCTAACAGCTACTCTCTCTTTGGTTCTCCCTCTTCCCTTCCATCCTCTGCCAATTTGGCTACCTGTGCGAACCAGGAGCTTAAAGGGCGTGTCTCTCCAAGTTGGGAGATTGATAGTAAAGCAGTTGGAAAGTCAAACCGGCGCACCAGGAGAGGGACTATTCGTTGAGTTTTAGAAACCTTTCGTATTCACAGTGTGTCCAATCTCTAGGCTTCCCGTACATGTTATAGATGTAGTAATATTCCCTTCAACCTGGAGAGTTGGGACCCATGGAATGGGTGTCATGCATTATTTTTTTAAAGGGTCTGCATTTGCTCACCCAATCTCACCAATCCTCTCAGTCCCAAGTGTCCAGCCTTATGCTGCATCAAGCTGTCATTGTAGATAGGGTCCTTCCAGGTTTCCTAAGAGACCCTGAAATAATTGTAAAGGCTTTCCCTGTTTTTTTGTTTTGTTTTTGACATTTCATTTTATAGTGGGTTTGAGCTGATTCTCGCTGCCATGTTTATGCCAGTCTAGACACACTTGATTCCCTTACGGAGACATATCAACACATAGGTTTTATGATTCTTACTAGTCAGATATATTCCTCTGCTGGAAATATGGGATTTTGAGTCCCTTTCACTGAGGAAGGTGTAGGTCTTGTCTATGGCATAGTTGGTTATGGAACGGTACCTGTGCTTATATCAAACTCTTGTTTTATGCATCACCCCACCTCTCCTTCCCACTTAAGCAGGCATAAGAATGTTTTCTAAATGTGAGAATCTGTTCTCTTTCCTAACTCAGTTCATGTGTAGACATGTTTATAGGATCTTCATAAGTGATATCTTATGATAAGTTTCTTTTTCTGTGTGACTTATTTCACTTAGAATCACCGTACCTGAATCCACTCACTTTGCTGTTACTGGTCTTATGACATTGATTTCATGGCTGAGGGATATTCCTTCGTACGTAAGTACCACTATTTTTGAACTATTTTTATATTTCCTGGGATATTGAAGATGTATCCTAGTTGAGGTTCTTGTAAGCAGTGGAGCCCTAAATTTGGGGGTGGCTCTGTCTTATTGATTTTCAGTTTTCCCAAGGTATATTTCCTAGACTGGAAGTGCCCTTGGCTCTGTAGCTCTGTTGTTTACTTGTTTTAGGGAACGCAATGCACTCCTCCATTGAAGCAGTTGGCAATTTACATCCCACCCGTCATCATAACAAAGCTCCTGTTCTCCACGGCCTGTCTTGCCTTTCTGGTTTTTACCTATTTTGTGGATGTCCCTTTTGACCGGTGGGATGTGATACTTATTTGTTAGTGCAGATTTGCATTGCCCGCTTGCTTGCTTGGCCAAAAAGGGCGTATGCGTTTTCTCGTGAATATATTCAGGAGAAAACGCATACGCCCTTTTTGGCAAAGTGCATCATTGGCGAAGTTGTGCCCCGCTTCCTGTGCTTTACAGGCGATTCCTACGTACCTCTTGAAATCTGATTCCTGCTATTCTGCCTCGCTTTCAAGTTGGCCTCGTTGCCTTCCCTCAGCAGATTTTTGGACGATAGTTGTCCTTTATTACTCTGCCAGTTTGTGAACTGCTGTGCCCCTGAGCTCCATTTTTCAACTCGTTATTTGTGAGCTGAACGCAATTCCAAAATTTTGGTTCAGGACCTATACTGGTTCCCGGTGGGTGGCTGCGACTTTGGTAAATTCTTCTTCCTGCCGGGAAATTAGAGTGACATGTGCCCGTGCAAATGCCTAACAGCTACTCTCTCATTGGTTCTCCCTCTTCCCTTCCATCCTCTGCCAAATTGGCAACCTGTGCTAACCAGGAGGTTAAAGTGTTTGTCTCCAAGTTGGGAGATTGATAGTAAAGCAGTTGGAAAGTCAAACAGGAACACCAGGAGAAGGACTATTCGTTGAGTTTTAGAAACCTTTCGTATTCACGGTGTGTCCATTCTCTAGGTTTCCCGTACATGTTATCGATGTAGTAATATTCCCTTCAACCTGGAGAGTTGGGACCCATATAATGGGTGCCATGCATTATTGATTTAAAGGGTCTGAATTTTCTCACCCAATCGCACCAATCCTCTCAGTCCTAAGTGTCCAGCCTTATGCCTTATCCAGCTGTCATTGTAGATAGGGTCATTCCAGGTTTCCTAAGAGACCCTGAAATATTTGTAAAGGATTTCCCTGTTTTTTTGTTTTGTTTTTGACATTTCTTTTTATAGTGGGTTTGAGCTGATTCTCGCTGCCATGTTTATGCCAGTCTACACACACTTGATTCCCTTACGGAGACATATAAATACATAGGTTTTATGATTCTTCCTAGTCAGATATATTCCTCTACGGGAAATATGGGGTTTTGAGTCCCTTTCACTGAGGAAGGTGTAGGTCTTGTCTATTCCATAGTTGGTTTATGGAACGGTAGCTGTGCTTATATCAAACTCTGGTTTTATGCATCACCCCACCTCTCCTTCACCGTTAAGCAGGCATAAGAGTGTTTTCTAAATGTGAGACTCTGTTCTCTTTCCTAACTCAGTTCATGTGTAGCCATGTTTACAGGATCTTCATAAGTGATATCTTATGAAAAGTTTCTTTTTCTGTGTGACTTATTTCACTTAGAATCACCGTACCTGAATCCACTCACTTTGCTGTTACTGGACTTATGACATTGATTTCATGGCTGAAGGATATTCCATCGTACGCAAGTACCACTATTTTTGAACTATTTTTATATTTCCTGGGATATTTAAGTTGTACCCAAGTTGAGGTTCTTGTAAGCAGTGGAGCCCTAAATTTGGGGGTGGCTCTGTCTTATTGATTTTCAGTTTTCCAAAGGTATATTCCCTAGACTTGAATTGCCCATGGCTCTGTAGCTCTGTTGTTTACTTGTTTTAGGGAACACAATGCACCACTCCAGTGAGGCATTTGGCAATTTACATCCCGCCCATCTGCATAAAAAGGCTCCTGTTCTCCAGGGCCTGTCTTGCCTTTCTGGTTTTTACATATTTTGTGGATGTCCCTTTTGACCTATGGGAAGTGATACTTCTTTGTAGTGCAGATTTGCATTGTCCGCTTGCTTGCTTGGCCAAAAAGGGCATATGCGTTTTCTCGTGAATATATTCAGGAGAAATCGCATACGCCCTTTTTGGCCAAGTGCATCATTGTCGAAGTTGTGCCACTCTTCCTGTGTTTTACAGGCGATTCCTCCGTACATCTTGAAATCTGATTCCTGCTATTCTGCCTCGCTTTCAAGTCGGCCTCGGTTCCTTCCCTCAGCAGATTTTTGGACGATAGTTGTCCTTTATTACTCTGCCAGTTTGTGAATTGCTGTGCCCCTGAGATCCATTTTTCAACTCGTTTTTTTTGAGCTGAACGCAAGTCCAAAATTTTGGTTCAGGACCTGTACTGGTTCCCGGTGGTTGGCTGAGACTTTGTTTAATTCTTCTTCCTGCCGGGAAATTTGAGTGGCATGTGCCCATCCAAATGCCAAACAGCTACTCTCTCTTTGGTTCTCCCTCTTCCCTTCCAACCTCTGCCAAATTGGCAACCTGTGCGAACCAGGAACTTAAAGGGGGTGTCTCCCCAAGTTGCGAGATTTATAGTAAAGCAGTTGGAAACTCAAACAGGAACACCAAGAGAGGGACTATTCGTTGAGTTTTAGAAACCTTTCGTATTCATGGTGTGTCCATTCTCTAGGTTTCCCGTACATGTTATCGATGTAGTAATATTCCCTTCAACCTGGAGAGTTGGGACCCATATAATGGGTGCCATGCATTATTGCTTTAAAGGGTCTGAATTTTCTCACCCAATCTCACCAATCCTCTCAGTCCCAAGTGTCCAGCCTTATGCTGCATCCAGCTGTCATTGTAGATAGGGTCCTTCCAGGTTTCCTAAGATACCCTGAAATAATTGTAAAGGCTTTCCCTGTTTTTTTGTTTTTCTTTTTGACATTTCATTTATAGTGGGTTTGAGCTGATTCTCGGTGCCATATTTATGCCAGTCTAGACACATTTGATTCCCTTACGGAGACATATCAATACATAGGTTTTATGATTCTTACTAGTCAGATATATACCTCTGCGGGAAATATGGGGTTTTGAGTCCCTTTCACTGAGGAAGGTGTAGGTCTTGTCTATTGCATAGTTGGTTTTTGGAACGGTACCTGTGCTTATATCAAACTCTCGTTTTATGCATCACCCCACCTCTCCTTCCCACTTAAGCAGGCATAAGAGTGTTTTCTAAATGTAAGACTCTGTTCTCTTTCCTAACTCAGTTCTTGTGTAGCCATGTTTACAGGATCTTCATAAGTGATACCTTATGATAAGTTTATTTTTCTGTGTGACTTATTTCACTTAGAATCACCATACCTGAATCCACTCACTTTGCTGTTACTGGTCTTATTATATTGATTTCATGGCTGAAGGATATTCCAGCGTACGTAAGTACCACTATTTTTGAACTATTTTTATATTTCCTGGGATATTGAAGGTGTACCCTAGTTGAGGTTCTTCTAAGCAGTGGAGCCCTAAATTTGGGGGGTCTCTGTCTTATTGATTTTCAGTTTTCCCAAGGTATATTCCCTAGACATGAAGTGCCCATGGCTCTGTAGCTCTGTTGTTTACATGTTTTAGGGAACACAATGCACCACTCCAGTTAGGCAGTTGGCAATTTACATCCCACCGATCAGCATAACAAGGCTCCTGTTCTCCAGGGCCTGTCTTGCCTTTCTGGTTTTTTACATATTTTGTGGATGTCCCTTTTGACCGGTGGGAAGTGATACTTCTTTGTAGTGCAGATTTGCATTGCCCGCTTGCTTGCTTGGCCAAAAAGGGCGTATGCGTTTTCTCGTGAATATATTCTGGAGAAAACACAAACGCCCTTTCTGGCCAAGTGCATCTTTGGCGAGGTTGTGCCCCTCTTCCTGTGCTTTACAGGCGATTCCTACGTACCTCGTGAAATCTGACTAGTGCTATTCTGCCTTGGTTTCAAGTCGGCCTCGGTGCCTTCCCTCAGCAGATTTTTGGACGATAGTTGTCCTTTATTAATCTGCCAGTTTGTGAATTGCTGTGCCCCTGAGCTCCAGTTTTCAACTCGTTTTTTTGTGAGCTGAACGCAAGTCCAAAATTTTGGTTCAGGACCTATACTGGTTCCCGGTGGGTGGCTGAGACTTTGGTAAATTCTTCTTCCTCCCCGGAAATTAGAGTGACATGTGCCCGTGCGAATGCCTAACAGCTGCTCTCTCATTGGTTCTCCCTCTTCCCTTCCATCCTCTGCCAAATTTGCAACCTGTGCGAACCAGGAGCTTAAAGGGGTTATCTCTCCAATTTGGGAGATTGATAGTCAAGCAGTTGGAAAGTCAAACAGGAACACCAGGAGAGGGACTATTCGTTGAGTTTTAGAAACCTTTCGTATTCACGGTGTGTCCATTCTCTAGGTTTCACGTACATGTTATCGATGTAGTAATATTCCCTTCAACCTGGAGAGTTGGGACCCATATAATGGGTGCCATGCATTATTGCTTTAAATGGTCTGCATTTGCTCACCCAATCTCACCAATCCTCTCAGTACCAAGTGTACAGCCTTATGCCCCATCCAGCTGTCATTGTAGATAGAGTCATTCCAGGTTTCCTAAGAGACACTGAAATAATTGTAAAGGATTTCCCTGCTTTTTGTTTTGTTTTTTACATTCCTTTATATAGTGGTTTTGAGCTGATTCTCGCTGCCATGTTTATGCCAGTCTAGACACCCTTGATTCCCTTACGGAGACATATCATTACTTAGGTTTTATGATTCTTACTACTCAGATATAGTCCTCTGCGGGAAATATGGGGTTTTGAGTCCCTTTCACTGAGGAAGGTGTTGGTCTTGTCTATTGCATAGTTGGTTTCTGGAACGGTACCTGTGCTAATATCAAACTCTGGTTTTATGTATCACCCCAACTCTCCTTCCCACTTAAGCAGGCATAAGAGTGTTTTCTAAATGTGAGACTCTGTTCTCTTTCCTAACTCAGTTCATGTGTAGCCATGTTTACAGGATCATCATAAGTGATATCTTATGATAAGTTTCTTTTTCTGTGTGACTTATTTCACTTAGAATCACCATACCTGAATCCACTCACTTTGCTGTTACTGGTCTTATGACATTGATTTCATGGCTGAAGGATATTCCATCATACGTAAGTACCACAATATTTGAACTATTTTTATATTTCCTGGGATATTGAAGGTGTACCCTAGTTGAGGTTCTTGTAAGCAGTGGAGCCCTAAATTTGGGGGTGGCTCTGTCTTATTGATTTTCAGTTTTCCCAGGGTATATTCCCTAGACTTGAATTGCCCATGGCTCAGTAGCTCTGTTGTTTACTTGTGTTAGGGAACACAATACACCTTTCCAGGGAGGCAGTTGGCAATTTACATGCCGCCCATCAGCATAACAAGGCTCCTGTTCTCCAGGGCCTTTCTTGCCTTTCTGGTTTTTACATATTTTGTGGATGTCCCTTTTGACCTGTGGGAAGTGATACTTCTTTGTAGTGCAGATTCGTATTGCTCGCTTGCTTGCTTGGCCAAAAACGGCGTATGCGTTTTCTCCTGAATATATTCAGGAGAAAACGCATACGCCCTCTTTGGCCAAGTGCATCATGGGCGAAGTTGTGCCCCTCTTCCTGTGCTTTACAGGCGATTCCTACGTACCTCTTGAAATCTGATTCCTGGTATTCTGCCTCGCTTTCAAGTCGGCCTCGTTGCCTTCCCTCAGCAGATTTTTGGACGAGAGTTGTCCTTTATTACTCTGCCAGTTTTTGAATTGCTGTGCCCCTGATCTCCATGTTTCAACTCGTTTTTTGTGAGCTGAACGCAAATCCAAAATTTTGGTTCAGGACCTATACTGGTTCCCGGTGGGTGGCTGAGACTTTGGTTAATTCTTCTTCCTGCCGGGAAATTAGAGTGACATATGCCCATCCAAATGCCTAACAACTACTCTCTCATTGGTTCTCCCTCTTCCCTTTCACCCTCTGCCAAATTGGCATCCTGTGCTAACCAGGAGGTTAAAGGGTCTGTCTCCAAGTTGGGAGATTGATAGTAAAGCAGTTGGAAAGTCAAACCGGAGCACCAGGAGAGGGACTATTCGTTTAGTGGTAGAAATCTTTCGTATTCACAGTGTGTCCATTCTCTAGGTTTCCCATACATGTAATAGCTGTAGTAATATTCCCTTCAACCTTGAGTGTTGGGACCCATGACATTGGAGCCATGTTTTATTGCTTTAAAGCGACTGCATTTGTTCACCCTATCTCACCAATCCTCTCAGTCCCAACTGTCCAGCCTTATGCCACATCCAGCTGTCATTGTAGATAAGGTCATTCCAGGTTCCATCAGAGACACTGAATGAATTGTAAAGAATTTCCCTGTTTTTTTTTTTTTTTTGTAATTCCTTTTTATAGTGGGTTTGAACTGATTCTCGCTGCCATGTTTATGCCAGTCTAGGCAGACTTAATTACCTTACACTGACAAATCAATACATAGGTTTTAAGATTCTAACTAGTCAGATATATTCCTTGGCCGGAAATATGGGGTTTTGAGTCCCTTTCACTGAGGAAGGTGTAGGTCTTGTCTATTCCATAGTTGGTTTTTGGAACGGTACCTGTGCTTATAACAAACTCTGTTTTTATGCATCACCCCACCTCTCCATTCCCCTTAAGCAGTCATAAGTGTGTTTTCTAAATGTGAGACTCTGTTCTATTTCCTAACTCAGTTCAATTGTAGCCATGTTTTCAAGATCTTCATAAGTGATATCTTATGATAAGTTTCTTTTTTTCTGTGTGACTTATTTCACTTAGTATTATCTTACCTGAACCCACTCACTTTGCTGCTACTGGTCTTATGACATTGATTTCATGGCAGAGGGATATTCCATCGTACGTAAGTACCTCAATTTTTTGAACCATTTTTATATTTCCTGGGATATTTAAGGTGTACCCAAGTTGAGGTTCTTGTAAGCAGTTCAGCCCTAAATTTGGGGGTGGCTCTGTCTTATTGATTTTCAGTTTTCCCTAGGTATATTCCCTAGACTGCTAGGGCCCTTGGCTCTGTAGCTCTGTTGTTTACTTGTTTTGGGGAACACAATTCACTCCTCCAGAGAGGCAGTTGGCAATTTACATCCCGCCCTTCAGCATAACAAGGCTCCCCTTCTCCAGGGCCTGTCTTGCCTTTCTGGTTTTTACACATTTTGTGGATGTCCCTTTTGACCGGTGGGAAGTGATATTTCTTTGCAGTGCAGATTTGCATTGCCCACTTTATTGCTTGGCCAAAAAGGTCGTATGCATCTTCTCCTGAATATATTCATGTGAAAACCCATACGTTCTTTATGGCCGTTTCCATAATTTTCGAAGTTGTGATGCTTTTCCTGTGTTTAAAGGTGATTCCAGTGTACCTCTTGAAATCTGTTTCATGCCATTCTGCCTCATTTTCAATTCCGCCTCGTGGCTTTCCCTCAACAGATTTTTGGAAGAGAGTAGTCCTTTTTAACTCTGCACGTTATTGAATTTCTGTGGCCCTGTGCTCCATTTTTCAACTCGCGTTTTTGTGAGCTGACCGCAAATCCACAAATTTGCTTCAGGACCTATACTTGTTCTGGGGGTGCAGGATGAGACTTTGGTTAATTCCTCTTCATGACGGGAAAATAGAGTGAAATGTGGCTGTCCAAATGCCTACAGCTACTCTCTCATTGGTTCTCTCTCTTCCCTTATATCCTCTGCACAATTTGCCCACTGTGTGAATCAGGAGATTATAGGGGCTGACTCTCCAAGTTGGGAGATTTATTGTAAAGCAGTTGGAATGTCAAACTGGAGCACAAGGCGAGAAAAAAAGTAGTAGAGTTTTAGAAAACTTTCACCATCAGAGTGTTTCCATTCTCTACGTTCCTATACATGTTATAATTGTAGTGTTATTCCTTTCTACCTGGAGAGTTGGGAACCATGGAATGTGTGGCAGGCATTATTTCTTTAAAGGGTCTGCATTTTTTCACCCAATCTCACCAGTCCTCTCAGCCCCAAGTGACCAGCCTTATGCCACATCCAGCTATCATTGTAGATAGGGTCATTCCAGGTTGCATCCGAACCCCTGAAGGAATTGTGTAAGAATTTTTCAGTTCTTATGTTTTGTTTTGAAATTCCTTTTTATAGTGTGTTTGAGGTGACTTTCACTGCCATGTTTATGTCGTTGTAGACACACTTGGTTCCCTTATTGAGACATATCAATACATAGGTTTTAAAATTCTTACTAGTCAGATATATTTCTCTCCAGGGAATAGGGATGTTGAGTTCCGTTCACTGAGGAAGGAGTAGGGCTTGTCTCTTCTGTTTTTGGATTATGGAATGGCTCCTGTGCTAATATCAATCTTTTGTTTTGTGCATCTCCCCACCTCTCTTTCCCCTTAAGCTAGCATAAGAGTGTTTTCTAAATATGAGAATCTGTTCTCTTCCCTAATTCAGTTCATATGTAGCCATGTTTACATTCCCTTCATAAGTGATAACTTTTGTCAGAATGCACGATGGCCCTTGTCATAATAATGCTCCATGACCCCTGTCATCACGATGCTCCATGCTCTGGTTATCACAATGCTCTATGTCCCTTGTCATCACAATTCTCCACGGCCTTGTCATCACAATGCTACATGACATTTCTCATCATGATGTTACATGCCCTTGTCATCACAATTCTCCATGCAGTTGTCATTGCAATGCTCCATGCACTTGTCATCGTAGTGCTCCATGCACATGTCATCATAATGCTTCATGCCCTTGTCATCACAATGCTCCATGACACCTCTCATCACAATGCTCCCTGACACCTGTCATCACAATGCTTCATGCCATTTGTCCTTACAGTGCTCCATGATGCTCGACATCACAATTACCCAAGGTCTTCCAATTACAATGCTTCACGGTTTTGTCATCACCATGCTCCATGCCTTGTAATCTCAAAGCTCAATGCCCCTTGTCCTCACAATTCTCCACGTCCTTGTTGTTACAATGCTCCATCGCACTTCACATCACAATGTTATATGCTCTTGTCATCACAATACTCCATGCACTTGTCATCGCGATGCTCCATGACCCCTGTCAGGAAGCTCCATGCGCTTGTCATCACAATGTTTCACGACCTGGACATTAAAATTATCAATGGCCCTTGATATCACAGTGCTCCATGCCCTTGTCATCACAATGCTCCTTTAGTTTGTCACAACAAACCTCCATGACACTTGGCATCACAATGCTCAATGATATTGTCATCAAACTGTAACATGACATATTTCATCACAATGCTCCCTGACAAATTTCTTCACAATAATCCATGACTTTGTCATCACAGTGCCCCATGCCCTTGTCGTCACAATGTACCATGACCACTCTTATCACAATAATCCATGAAACTTGTCAAAACAATGCTCCATGCCAATTTTCATCACAATGCACCATGAACGGTGTCATCACAATGCACCATGCCCATCATCATAATGCTTCATGCTATTGTCATCACAGTGAAATCAAAATGCTCCATGACCTCTGTCATCACAATGTTCCAAGCCATTGTGATCACAATGTTCAATAACACTTGTCATCACAATGTCCCATGTCGCTGGTCATCACAATTATCCATGGTCTTCTCATCACAATGCACCATGATTTTTGTCATCACAATGCTCATTACACTTGTCGGCACAATGCTCCCTGACTACTGTCATCAGTATGCACCTTGAACTCTTTCATGACAAAGCTCCATGCCATTTTCATCACAATGACCCATGCCCTTTTCATCACAATGCTCCAAGACCCCTGTGATCACAATGCTCCTTGCACTTGTCATCACAAAGCTCCATGACACATGTCATCAGAATGCTCCATGGCCTTCTCATCATAATGTTCCATGCCCGTGTCATCACAATGCTCCAAGACACCTGGAATCACAATGATCCCTGCTCCTTTTCTTCAGAATGCTCCATGAGACTAGTCATCACAAGGTTCTATGGTCTTCACATCACAGTGCTCCAGGACGTTGTCATCACAATGCTCCATTCCCTTCTCATCACAATACTCCATGACCCCTGTCATCAAAATACTCCATGAACATTTTCTCCCCAATGCTCCATGACCCTTCTCATCACAATGATGCATGCCCATGTCATCCCAATGCTCCATGACACCTGTATTCACAATGCTCCGTGACGTTTGTCATCACATTGCTCCATGATACCTGTCATCAAAATACTCCATGCCTTTGTCAGCAAAATGCTACATGATCTTATCATTACAATGCTCTATGCGCTTGTCATCACCATACTCCATTACCATTGCCATTACAATCCTCCATGAAACTTGGGATCACATTGCTTCATGCCCTTGTCATCAAAATGCTCCATGCTCCTTGAAATCAAAATGAGCCAAGACCTCTGTCATCACAATGCTCAAATCCCTTGTGATCACAATGTTCCATAACACTTGTCATCACAACGCTCCATGATGCGTGTCATCACAATACTCCATGCCCTTTTCATCACAATGCTCCATGACATTTTTTTTAATTTTTATTTTTTTAATTAGTTTCTGCTTTATAACAAAGTGAATCAGTCATACATATACATCTGTTCCCACATCCCTTCCCTCATGCATCTCCCTCCCTCCCACCCTCCCCATCCCACCACTCCAGGCGGTCACAAAGCACCGAGCTGATCTCCCTGTGCTCTGCGGCTGCTTCCCACTATCTATCTACCTTACATTTGGTAGTGTATATATGTCCATGCCTCTCTTTCGCTTTGTCAAAGCTTACCCTTCCACTTCCCCATATCCTCAAGTCCATTCTCAAGTAGGTCTGTGTCTTTATTCCCGTTTTGCCCCTAGGTTCTTCATGACATTTTTTTTTTAAATACCGTATATATGTGTTAGCATACGGTATTTGTCTTTCTCTTTCTGACTAACTTCACTCTGTATGACAGACTCTAGGTCTTTCCACCTCATTACAAATAGCTCAGTTTTGTTTCTTTTTATGGCTGAGTAATATTCCATTGTATATATGTGCCACATCTTCTTTATCCATTCATCTGATGATGGACACTTAGGTTGTTTCCAGCTCCGGGCTATTGTGAATAGAGCTGCAATGAACATTTTGGTACATGTCTCTTTTTGAATTATGGTTTTCTCAGGGTATATGCCCAGTAGTGGGATTGCTGGGTCATATGGTAGTTCTATTTGTAGTTTTTTAAGGAACCTTCATACCGTTCTCCATAGTGGCTGTACCAATTCACATTCCCACCAGCAGTGCAAGAGTGTTCCCTTTTCTCCACACCCTCTCCAGCATTTATTGTTTCTAGATTTCTTGATGATGGCCATTCTGACTGGTGTGAGATGATATCTCATTGTAGTTTTGATTTGCATTTCTCTAATGATTAATGATGTTGAGCATTCTTTCATGTGTTTGTTGGCAGTCTGTATATCTTCTTTGGAGAAATGCCTATTTACGTCTTCTGCCCATTTTTGGATTGGGTTCTCTGTTTTTTTGCTATTGAGCTGCATGAGCTGTTTATAAATTTTGGAGATTAATCCTTTGTCAGTTGCTTCATTTGCAAATATTTTCTCCCATTCTGAGGGTTGTCTTTTGGTCTTCTTTATGGTTTCCTTTGCTGTGCAAAAGCTTTGAAGTTTCATTAGGTCCCATTTGTTTATCTGTGTTTTTATTTCCATTTCTCTAGGAGGTGGGTCCAAAAGGATCTTGCTGTGATTTATGTCATAGAGTGTTCTACCTATGTTTTCCTCTAAGAGTTTGATAGTTTCTGGCCTTACATTTAAGTCTTTAATCCATTTTGAGCTTATTTTTATGTATGGTGCTAGGGAATGATCTAATCTCAAACTTTTACATGTCCCTGTCCAGTTTTCCCAGCACCAATTATTGAAGAGGCTGTCCTTTCTCCACTGTACATTCCTGGCTCCTTTATCAAAGATAAGTTGGCCATATGTGCGTGGGTTTATCTCTGGGCTTTCTATCCTGATCCACTGATCTATCTTTCTGTTTTTATGCCAGTACCAGACTGTCTTAATTACTGTAGCTTTGTAGTATAGTCTGAAGTCAGGGAGCCTGATTCCTCCAGCTCCGTTTTTCGTTCTCAAGATTGCTTTAGCTATTTGGGGCCTTTTGTTTTTCCAAACAAATTTTGAAATTTTTGTTCTAGTTCTGTGAAAAATGCCATTGGTAGTTTGATAGGGATTGCATTGAATCCGTAGATGGCTTTGGGTAGTAGAGTAATTTTCACAATATTCATTCTTCCAATCCAGGAGCATGGTATATCTCTCCATCTATTTGTATCATCTTTAATTTCTTTCATCAGTGTCTTATAGTTTTCTGCATACAGGTCTTTTGTCTCCTTAGGTAGGTTTATTCCTAGATATTTTATTCTTTTTGTTGCGATGGTAAATGGGAGTGTTTTCTTGATTTCATTTTCAGATTTTTCATCATTAGTGTACAGGAATGCCAGAGATTTCTGTACATTAATTTTATATCCTGCTACTTTACCAAATTCATTGATTAGCTCTAGTAGTTTTTCGGTAGCATCTTTAGGATTCTCTATGTATAGTATCATGTCATCTGCAAACAGTGATAGCTTTACTTCTTCTTTTCCAATTTGGATTCCTTTTATTTCCTTTTCTTCTCTGATTGCTGTGGCTAAAACTTCCAAAACTATGTTGAATAAGAGTGGTGAGAGTGGGCAGCCTTGTCTTGTTCCTGATCTTAGTGGAAATGGTTTCACTTTTTCACCATTGAGGACAATGTTGGCTGTGGGTTTGTCATATATGGCCTTTATTATGTTGAGGAAAGATCCCTCTATACCTACTTTCTGCAGGGTTTTTATAATAAATGGGTGTTGAATTTTGTCGAACGCTTTCTCTGCATCTATTGAGATGATCATATGGTTTTTCTCCTTCAACTTGTTAATATGGTGTATTACATTGATTGATTTGCGTATATTGAAGCATCCTTGCATTCCTAGGATAAACCCCACTTGATCATGGTGTATGATCCTTTTAATGTGCTGTTGGATTCGGTTTGCTAGTATTTTGTTGAGGATTTTTGCATCTATGTTCATCAGTGATATTGGCCTGTAGTTTTCTTTCTTTGTGACATCCTTGCCTGGTTTTGGTATTAAGGTGATGTCGGCCTCATAGAATGAGTTTGGGAGTGTTCCTCCCTCTGCTATATTTTGGAAGAGTTTGAGAAGGATAGGTGTTAGCTCTTCTCTAAATGTTTGATAGAATTCACCTGTGAAGCCATCTGGTCCTGGGCTTTTGTTTGATGGAAGATTATTAATCACAGTTTCAATTTCAGTGCTTGTGATTGGTCTATTCATATTTTCTATTTCTTCCTGAGTCAGTCTTGGCAGGTTGTGCATTTCTAAGAATGTGTCCATTTCTTCCAGGTTGTCCATTTTATTGGAATAGAGTTGCTTATAGTAATCTCTCATAATCTTTTGTATTTCTGCAGTGTCGGTTGTTACTTCTCCTTTTTCATTTCTAATTCTATTGATTTGAGTCTTCTCCCTTTTTTTCTTGATGAGTCTGGCTAATGGTTTGTCAATTTTGTTTATCTTCTCAAAGAACCAGCTTTTAGTTTGGTTGATCTTTGCTATCGTTTCCTTCATTTCTTTTTCATTTATTTCTGATCTGATCTTTATGATTTCTTTCCTTCTGCTAGCTTTGGGGTATTTTTGTTCTTCTTTCTCTAATTGTTTTAGGTGCAGGGTCAGGTTGTTTATTCGAAATGCTTCCTGTTTCTTAAGGTGGGATTGTATTGCTATAAACTTCCCCCTTAGAACTGCTTTTGCTGCGTCCCATAGGTTTTGGGTCGTCGTGTCTCCATTGTCATTTGTTTCTAGGTATTTTTTAATTTCCTCTTTGATTTCTTCAGTGATCACTTCATTATTGAGTAGTGTATTGTTTAGCCTCCATGTGTTTGTATTTTTTACACATCTTTTCCTGTAATTGATGTCTAGTCTCATAGCATTGTGGTCGGAGAAGATACTTGATACAATTTCAATTTTCTTAAAATTACCGAGGCTTGATTTGTGACCCAAGATATGATCTATCCTGGAGAATGTTCCATGAGCACTTGAGAAAAATGTGTATTCTGTTGTTTTTGGATGGAATGTCCTATAAATATCAACAAAGTCCATCTCGTTTAATGTATCATTTAAAGCTTGTGTTTCCTTATTTATTTTCATTTTGGATGATCTGTCCATTGGTGAAAGTGGGGTGTTAAAGTCCCCTACTATGATTGTGTTACTGTCGATTTCCCCTTTTATGGCTGTTAGTATTTGCCTTATGTATTGAGGTGCTCCTATGTTGGGTGCATAAATATTTACAATTGTTATATCTTCTTCTTGGATCGATCCCTTTATCGTTATGTAGTGTCCTTCCTTGTCTCTTCTAATAGTCTTTATTTTAAAGTCTATTTTGTCTGATATAAGAATTGCTACTCCAGCTTTCTTTTGATTTCCATTTGCATGGAATATCTTTTTCCATCCCTTTACTTTCAATCTGTATGTGTCTCTAGGTCTGAAGTGTGTCTCTTGTAGACAGCATATATATGGGTCTTGTTTTTGTATCCATTCAGCCAATCTGTTTCTTTTGGTGGGAGCATTTAGTCCATTTACATTTAAGGTAATTATTGATATGTATGTTCCTATTCCCATTTCCTTAATTGCTTTGGGTTCGTTATTGTAGGTATATTCCTTCTGTTGTGTTTCTTGCCTAGAGAAGTTCCTTTAGCATTTGTTGTAAAGCTGGTTTGGTGGTGCTGAACTCTCTCAGCTTTTGCTTGTCTGTAAAGGTTTTAATTTCTCCATCAAATCTGAGTGAGATCCTTGCTGGGTAGAGTAATCTAGGTTGCAGGTTTCTCTCCTTCATCACTTTAATTATGTCCTGCCACTCCCTTCTGGCTTGTAGGGTTTCTGCTGAGAGATCAGCTGTTAACCTGATGGGGATTCCCTTGTGTGTTATTTGTTGTTTTTGCCTTGATGCTTTTAATATGATTTCTTTGTGTTTAATTTTTGACAGTTTGATTAATATGTGTCTTGGTGTATTTCTCCTTGGATTTATTCTGTATGGGACTCTCTGTGCATCCTGGACTTGATTAACTATTTCCTTTCCCATATTGGGGAAGTTTTCAACTATAATCTCTTCAAATATTTTCTCAGTCCCTTTCTTTTTCTCTTCTTCTTCTGGAACCCCTATAATTCGAATGTTGGTGCTTTTAATGTTGTCCCAGAGGTCTCTGAGACTGTCCTCTGTTCTTTTGATTCTTTTTTCTTTATTGTGCTCTGCCTCAGTTATTTCCACTATTTTATCTTCCACCTCACTTATCCGTTCTTCTGCCTCAGTTATTCTGCTATTGATCCCATCTAGAGTATTTTTCATTTCATTTATTGTGTTTTTAATCGATGCTTGATTCATCTTTAGTTCTTCTAGGTCCTTGTTAACTGTTTCTTGCATTTTGTCTATTCTATTTCCAAGATTATGGATCTTGGAAATAGAATCTTGGATCAGTTTTACTATCATTATTCTGAATTCTTTTTCAGGTAGACTGCCTATTACCTCTTCATTTGTTAGGTCTGGTAGGTGTTTATCTTGCTCCTTCACCTGCTGTGTGTTTTTCTGCCTTCTCATTTTGCTTATGTTACTGTGTTTGGGGTCTCCTTTTAGCCGGCTGCAGATTCGTAGTTCCCGTTGTTTTTGGTGTCTGACCCCAGTGGCTAAGGTTGTTTCAGTAGGTTGTGTAGGCTTCCTGGTGGGGGGCACTAATTCCTGTGCTCTGGTGGTTGAGGCTCGATCTTGTCTTTCTGGTGGACAGGTCCACGTCTGGTGGTGTGTTTTGGGGTGCCTATGGCCTTATTATGTTTTTAGGTAGCGTCTCTGCTAATGGGTGGGGTTGTGTTCCTGCCTTGCTAGTTGCTTGGCATAGGGTGACCCGCACTGTAGCTTGCTGGTCGTTGACTGAAGCTGGGTGCTGGTGTTGGGATGGAGATCTCTGGGAGATTTTCGCTGCTTGATATTATGTGGAGCTGTGAGGTCTCTTGTGGACCCGTGTCCTGAAGTTGGCTATCCCACTTCAGAGGCACAGCACTGGCTCCTGGCTGCAGCACCAAGAGCCTTTCATCCACTCGGCTCAGAATAACAGGGAGAAAAAGTAGAAAGAATGAATTAGTAGAAGAAAGAAAGAGGGAAAGAAAGGAAGAAGGGAAGAAAGGAAGGAAGGAAGAAAGAAAGGAGGGAGGGAGGTAGGAAGGATGGCAGGAAAGAAGGAAAGAAAGGAGGGAGGGAGGGAGGAAGGAAAGGAAGAAAGACAGGAGGGAGGGAGGAAGGAAAGAAAAAGAAAGTGGAAAGAAGAAGGTTGGGAGGGAGGAAAGAAAAAGAAAGAAGGAAAGGAGGAGTGGAGGGAAGGAGGGAGGAAGGGAGAGTAGGAAAAACAGAAAGAACAGGTAAAGTAAAATAGAATAAAGTATGATATATAGTAGCATTATTAAAATTAGAAAGTAATTATTGAAAAAAAAATAAAACCGGACCGATAGAACCCTGGGACATATGGTGGAAGCAAAGTTATACAGAGAGAATCTTACACAGAAGATTACACATACACATTCACAAAAAGAGAGCAGGGGGAATAATCAAAAATCTTGCTCTCCAAGTCCACCTCCTCAATTTGGGATAATTCGTTGTAAAAAGAGGAAAAGGGCGAGAAGTCTGAAATCTTGCTCTCTAAGTCCACCACCTTAATTTGGAATAATTCGTTGTAAAAAGAGGAAAAGGGGGGAAAGTCTTAAATCTTGTCCTCAAAGTCCACTTCCTCAATTTGGGATGATTCGCTGTCCATTCATGCACTCCACAGACGCAGGGCACATCAAATGGACTGTGGAGCTTTAATCCGCTGCCTCCGAGGCTGCACAGAGAGATTTCCCTGCCTCTGCTCTCACAGCTCCCGGGTCTCAGCCTTGGACCTGGCCCCGCCTCTGCACGTAGGTCGCCAGAGGGCGTCCGTTCTTCGCTCAGACTGGACGGGTTTAAAGGAGCCGCTGATTCGGGGGCTCTGGCTCACTCAGGCAGAGGGGAGGGAGGGGCGCGCATTGTGGGGCGGGCCTGTGGCGGCAGAGGCCGGCGTGACGTTGCAGCAGCCCGTGGCGCTCCGTGCGCTTTCCCGGGAAAGCCGTCCCCGGGTCTCGGGGACCCCGGCAGTGGTGGGGTGCACAGGACCCCCGGAAGGCGGGGCGGACAGTGACCCACGCTCGCACACAGGCCCCGCGGCGGTGGCGGCAGCGGCGGCGGTGGCGGGCCGCGGCGGCGGAGGCGGGCGGTGGCGGGCGGCGGCGGGCGGCG
This sequence comes from Mesoplodon bidens, assembly GCF_964165515.1. Lineage (NCBI taxonomy): Eukaryota > Metazoa > Chordata > Mammalia > Artiodactyla > Ziphiidae > Mesoplodon > Mesoplodon bidens. The sequence goes on from NW_027672207.1 coordinate 1,065,930, forward strand.
GCGGCGGTGGCCCACGCCCGTCTCTGAGGTCCGTGCCTTACCCGTGGCTCGTGCCTGTCTCTGGCGCTTCCCCAAGCAGCCCTCTTAATGCCCTCTCCTCGCGCACCAGGAAACAAAAGGGAAAAAAGTCTCTTGCCTCTTCAGCGGCTCCAGACCCTTTCCCCGGACTCCCTCCGGGCTAGCCGTGGTGCACTAACCCCTTCAGGCTCTCTTCCTGCCGCCAGCCCCAGTCCTCTCCCTGCGCTCCGACTGAAAGCCGATACCCGAGCTCCATGATCTTTGTCATCACAATACTCCATTAAATTTGGCATCATAATACTACCTAGCATTGTCATCGCAATGGACCATGACATATGTCATCACAATGCTCCCTGACACCTGTCTTCACAATACACCATGACCTTCTCTTCACAATGATCCATGGCCTTGTTATCACAATGCACCATGTCCACTGTCATCACAATAATCTATGAAAGTTGTCAGACCAATGCTCCATGCCCCTGTCATCACAATACTCCATGCCATTATCATCACAATGCTCCATGACCTGTCATCACAAAGCTCCATGACCCATGACCCATGTATCACAGTGTTCCGTGACCTCGTCATCACAATGCTCCATGCCCACACTCATCACAATAATCCATGAAATATTTCAGACCAATGCTCCATGCCATTCTCATCAAAATGCTCCATTACCCATGTCATAAAAATGTTCCATGACCCCTTCCATCACAATGTTACACGGCCTTGTCATCACAAGGCTCCATGACACTTGTCATCACAATGCTCAAGACCCCTGTAATCACAATGCTCCATGCCCTCGTCGTCACAAAGCTGCATGACGCATGTCATCAGAATGCTCCATGGCCTTCTTATCACCATGATCCATGCCCTTGTCATCACAAAGCTCCAAGACCCCTGTAATCACAATGCCCCATGCCCATTTTCAACAGAATGCTCCATGAGATTTCTCATCAAAAGTCTCCATGGTCTTCTCATCACAATGCTCCAGGAACTTGTCATCACCATGCTCCATTCCCTTGTCATCACAATGCTCCCTGACCACTGTCATCAAAGTACTCCATGAACATATTCAGCCAAATGCTCCATGTCCTAATCATCACAGTGCTCCATGACCAATATCATCCCTATTCTCCATGACCACTGTCATCACAACACTCCATGACACAAGACAACCCAATGATCCGGGACCCTTGTAATCACAATGCTCGATTCCCTAGACATCACAATGCTCCATGACCCCTGTCATCACAATACTCCATGAATATTTTCAGCCCAATGCCTCATGACCCCTGCCATCACAATGTTCAACGGCCTTGTCATCACAAAGCTCCATGAAACTTGTCATCACAATGCTCAAGACACCTGTAATCACAATGCTCCATGCCCTTGTCATCCCATTGCCCCATGACACCTCTATTCACAATGCTCCATGACGCTTGTCATCACAGTGGTCCATGACACCTGTCATCACAATGCTCCGTGCCCTTCTCATCAAAATGCACCACACGCTTCTCATCAAAATGCTCCATGACCTTTGTCATCACAAAGATCCATGACCCTTGGCATCACAGTGCTCCATGTCATTGTCATCACAATGCTCCATGAACGCTCACATCACATTGTTCCATGCTCTTGTCATCACAAAGCTCCAGGACACATGTCATCAGAATGCTCCATGGCCTTCTCATCACAATGCACCATGTCCTTGCCATCACAATGCTCCATTACACCTCTCATAACAATGCTCCATACCCCTGCCATCACGATGTTCCATGGCCTTGTCATCACAAGGCTCCATGAACCTTCTCATCACAATGCTACAAGACGCCTGTAATCACAATACTCCATGCCCCTTTTCATCTCAATGATCCATGAAACCTGTCATCACAATGCACCATGCCCAACATCATAATACTTCATGCTATTGTCATCACAATGAAATCAAAATGCTCCATGACCTCTGTCATAACAATGCTCCAAACCCTTCTGATCACAATATTCCATAAAACCTGTCATCATAATGCCCGATGACGCTCCTCATCACTATTATCCAAGGTCTTCTCATCTCAATGCTCCATGACCTTTGTCATCACAATGCTCAATATACTTGTCATCAAAATATTCCCTAACACTTGTAGTCTGTATGCTCCTTGAACCCTGTCATGACAAGGCTCCATGCCTTTTTCATCACAATGATCCATGCCCTTTTCATCCCATTCTCCAAGACTGCTGTAATCACAATGCTCCATGCCCTTGTCATCACAAAGCTCAATGACGCATGTCATCAGAATGTTCCATGGACTTCTCATCAAAATGCTCCATGCCCTTGCCATCGCAATGTACCAAGAACACTGTTATCACAATGCTCCATGCCCCTTTTCATCAGTATGCTCCATGAGATTTGTCATCACAAGGCTCTATGGTTTTCTCATCACAATGCTCCAGGACCTTGTCATCACAATGCTTCACGACCTTTTCATGAACATTCTCAATGGCCCTTGTCATCATAATGCTCCAAGCCCTAGTCATCACAATGCTCCATTATATTTGTCATCACAATCCTCCTTTACATTTGGCATCACAATGCTCCCTGCCATTGTCATCGCAATGGACCATGACATATATCATCACAATGCTCCCTGACACCTGTCTTCACAATACTCCATGACCTACTCATCCAAATGCTCCATGCGCTTGTCATCACAATGCTCCATGTCCTTGTCCTCACAATGCACCATGCCAACTGTCATCACAATAATCTATGAAATTTTTCAAACCAATGCTCCATGGTCTGTCATCACAATGATCCATGCCCTTGTCATCACAATGTTCCATGTCCCCTGTCATCACAATGCTCCGTGACTCCATTCATCACAATGCTTCATAACGTTTTTCATCACAGTGGTCCATGCCCGCATCATCACAGGGCTCTGAGACCTTTGTAACCACAATGCTCCATGAACTTTTCATCACAATGCTCCGTGACACTTGTCATCACAATGCTCCAAGCCTTTGTGAGAACAATGCTCCATGACCCTTGTCAACACAATGTACCACACGCTTTTCATCACATCAGTCCACAACTTTTTCATCGTTACGCTCCATAAACCTTGTAATCACAGTGCTCCATGCACATCTCCTTGAAATGCACTCTCACCAGAGATATCACAATGTTCCATCACTTGTCATCATAATACTCGCTCACCCCTGTAATCTAAATGTTCCATGACAACTGTCATCACAATGCTACATCCTCTTGTCATCACAATGTTCCAAAAACCCAGTAATCACAATGCTCCATGCCCCTTTTCATCAGAATGCTCCATGAGACTTGTCATCACAAGTGTCCAAGGTCATCAATCAAAATGCTCCAGGACCTTGTCATCACCATGCTCCATTCCCTTGTCATCACAATGCTCCATGACCCCTGTCAACACAATACTCTATGAACATTTTCAGCCCAATGCTCCATGAACTTCTCATCACAATGTTCCATGCCCAATATCATCACAATGCTCATGACCACTGTCATCACAACACTCCATGACATCTGACAACACAATGATCCAGAACACTTGGTAGAACAATGCTCCATTCCCTATTCATCACAATGCTCCATGACCCCTGTCTTCACAATAATCCATGAACATTTTCAGCCCAATGCTCCATGACCCTTGTCATCACAATGATCCATGCCCTTGTCATCCCAATGCTCCATGTCCCCTCCATTCACAATGCTCCGTGACGCTTGTCATCACAGTGCTCCATGACACCTGTCCTCACAATGCTCCATGCCTTTGTGAGCAAAATGCTACATGACCTTGTCATTACAATGCTCTATGCGTTTATCATCACAATACTCCATTACCATTGTCATCACAAACCTCCATGAACCTTGGGATAACATCGCTTCATGCCCTTGTCATCACAATGCTCCATGCTCCTTGAAATCAAAATGATCCATGACCTCTTTCATCACAATGCTCCAAACCCTTGTGATCACATAGTTCCATAACACTTGTCATCACAACGCTCCATGATGCCTGTCATCACAATGCCCCATGCCCTTCTTATCACAATGCTCCATGACCCCTGTCATCACAATGCTCCGTGACTCCACTCATCACAATGCTTCATGACCTTTGCCATCACAATGGTCAATGCCCTTGTCATCAACAGTCTCTGTGACAATTTTAACCACAATGCTCCATGAACTTTTCATCACAATGCTCTTTGATCCTTGTCATCACAATGCTCTATGCCTTTCTCAGCACAGTGCTCCATGACCCTTGTCATCACAATGCTCCATGTGCTTGTCAGGACAATGCTCCATGACACATGTCGTCAAAATGCACCATGCGCTTGTCATCACAGTGCTCCACAATCTTCTCATCACAGTGCTCCATAAAACTTGTCATCTCAATGCTCCATGCACTTCTCATCAAAATGCTCTCTCACCACTGATATCACAATGTTACATCACTATTCGTCAAAATACTTCCTCACCCCTGTCATCATAATGTTCCATGACTCCTGTCATCACAATGCTAAGTGCACTTATCATCACAGTATTCGATGACCCCAGACATCACAATGATCCAGAACCCCTGTCATCAAAATGCTCCATGACCCTTTTCATCAATATGCTCCATGAGCCCTGACATCACAATGTTCCAAAACCACTGTCATCACAATGTTCCATGAAACTTTTCATCCAGTTGCTAAATGATCCTGTCATCACAATGCTCCCTGCACTACTCATCACAATGCACAACACTTTTGTCATCAAAATGCTGAATGACCTTTGTCATCACAAAGATCCATGACACTTGGCATCACTGTGCTCCATGTCATTGTTATCACAATGCTCCATGAATGCTCTCATCACATTGCTCCATGCCCTTGTCATCACAAAGCTCCATGAGACATGTCATCAGAATTTTCCATGGCCTTCTCACCACAATGCTCCATACCCTTGCCATCAAAATGCTCCATTACCCCTGTCATAACAATGTTCCATGACACCTGCAATCACGATGTTCCACGACCTTGTCATCACAAGGCTCAGTGACTCTTGTCAGCACAATGCTCCAAGACACCTGTCATCAAAATGCTCCATGCCCTTGTCATAACAAAGCTCCATGACACATGCCATCAGAAGGTTCCTTGGCCTTCTCATCACAATGCTCCATGCACTTGTCAGCACAATGCTCCCTGACCGTTGTCATCACAATGCTCCATTACCTTTGTCTTCAGAATCCTCCATGACACTTGGCATCACAATGATTCATGACATTGTCATCAAAATGTGCCATTACTTATGTCATCACAATGCTCCCTGACACATGTCTTCACAATACTGCGTGACCTGGACATCAAAATGCTCCATGCCCTTGTCATTACAATGTGCCATTCCAACTGTCATTGCAATAATCCATGAAAATTATTAGACCAATGCTCCATGCCCTTTTTATCACAGTGTTCCACGACCCCTGTAATCAGAATGCTCCATGCCCCTTTTCATCAGTATGCTCCATGAGATTTGTCATCACAAGGCTACATGGTTTTCTCATCACAATACTCCAGGAACTTGTCATCACAATGCTTCACAACCGTGTCATGAAAAATCTCAATTTCTCTTGACATCATAATGATCCAAGCCCTAGTCATCACAATAATCCATTATATTTATCATCACAGTCCTCCATTACATTTGGCATCACAAGGCTCCCGGTCATTGTCATCGCAATGGACCATGACATATGTCATCACAATGCTCCCTGACACCTGTCTTCACAATACTCCATGATCTTCTCATCACAATGCTCCTTGCCCTTGTCATCACAATGCTCCATGCCCCTGTCATCACAATGTTCCTTGCCCTTATCTTCACAATGCTCCATGACCCCTGTCATCACAATGCTCCATGACTCCAGTCATCACAATGCTTCATAACGTTTGTCATCACAACGTTCCATGCCCGCGTCATCACAAGACTCGGTGACCTTTGTAACCACAATGATCCATGAACTTTTCATCACAATGCTACGTGCCGTTGTCAGAACAATGCTCCATGAGCCTTGTCATCACAATGTGCCACGTGCTTTTCATCACAATGATCGACAACCTTGTCATCGCTATGCTCCATAAACATTGTAATCACAATGCTCCATGCACTTTTCATCCAAATGCTCTCTCACCTGAGATATCACAATGTTCCATCACTAGTCATCACAATCCTCCCATAACCCTGTAATCACAATGTTCTATGACCCCTGTCATCACAATGCTACATCCCCATATCAGCACAATGTTCCATGACCACTGACATCCTAATGTTCCATAACCACTGTCATCAAAATGCTCAATGACCCTTTTCATCCCAAAGCTCCATGACCCCTGGCATCACAATGTTCTATAACCCCTGTCATCAAAATGTTCCATTTCAATTTTCATCAAATTGCTGCATGAACCTGTCATCAACATGCTCCCTGGGCTTCTCATCACAATGCACCCCACCGTTGTCATCAAAATGCTCCATGACATTTGTCATCACAAAGCTCCATGACCCTTGGCATCACAATGTTCCATATCATTGTCATCACAATGCTCCATGAAACCTCTCATCACATTGTTCCATGCCCTTGTCATCACAAAGCTCCATGACACTTGTCATCACAATGCTCGATACCCTTCTCATCACAATGCTCCATGCCCTTGTCTTTAAAATCCTCCATGACCCCTGTACCACAGTGTTCTGTGTCCTTGTCATCACAATGCTCCATGCCCACTCTCATCACAGTGAACCATGAAACATTTCAGACCAATGCTCGATGCCCTTCTCATCACAATGCTCCATTACTACTGTCATAACAATGTTCCATGAACCCTGCCATCACAATATTCCACGGCCTTGTCATCACAATGTCCCAAGACCACTCTAATAACAATGCTCCATGCCCTTTTAATCATAAGGCTCCATGACTCATGTCATCAGAATGTTCCATGGCCTTCTCATCACAATGCTCCTTGCCCTTGTCATCACAATGCTCCAGGACCACTGTAATCTCAATGCTCAATGCCTCTACTCATCTCAATGCTCCATGAACCCTGTCATCACAATGCACCATGCCCATCATCATAATGCTTCAGGCTATTGTCATCACAAGGAAATCAAAATGCTCCATGACCTCTGTCATCATAATGCTCCAAACCCTTGTGATCACAATGTTCCATAAAACTTATCATCACAAAAGCCCATGATGCTCATCATCACAATTATCCATGGTCTTCTCATCACAATGCTCCATGAACTTATTCATCACAATGCTCAATACATTTGTCAGCACAATGCTCCCTGATACTTGTCGTCAGTGTGCTCCTTGAACCCTGCCATGAGAAGGCTTCATGCCTTTTTCATCACAATGATCCATGCCTTTTTCATCACAATGCTCCAAGACACCTGTGATCACAATTCTCCATGACCTTGTCATCACAAAGCTCCATGACGCTTGTCATCAGAATGCTCCTTGGCCTTCTCCCCACAATGATCCATGCCCTTGTCATCACAATGTTCCAAGACCGCTGTAATCAGAATGCTCCATGCACCTTTTCAACAGTATGCTCCATGAGATTTGTAATCACAAGGCTCCATTGTTTTCTCATCACAATGCTCCAGGACATTGTCATCACAATGCTTCATGACCTTGTCATGAAAATTCTCAATGGCCCTTGTCATCATAATGCTCCAAGCACTAGTCATCACAATGCTCCATTATATTTGTCATCACAATCCTCCATTACATTTGCCATCACAATATTCCCTGCCATTGTCATCGCAATCAACTATGACATATGTCATCACAATGCTCCCTGACAACTTTCTTCAAAATACTACATTAAATTCTCATCACAATGCTCCATGACCCTGTCATCAAAATGCTCCATGCACTTGTCATCAAAATGCTCTGTGATCCCTGTCATCACAATGCTCCGTGTCTCCAGTCATCACAATGCTTCATAACATTTGTCATCACAATGGTCCATGCCCACATCATCAAAACTCTCTGTGACATTTATAAGCACAATGCTCCATGAACTTTTCATCACAATGCTCCCTGAACCTTGTCATCACAATGTTCCAAGCCTTTGTAAGAAAAATTCTCCATGACCCTTGTCATCACAATGTGCCACGCAATTTTCATCAAAACGGTCCACAAATTTGTCATCACAATGCTCCATAAACCGTTTAATCAAAATGCTCCTTTCCCTTCTCATCAAAATGCTGCATTACCACTGTCATAACAATGCTCCATGACCGCTGTCATCACAATGTGCCACGGCCTTGTCATCACAAGGCTCCATGACACTTGTCATCACAATGATCCAAGAACCCTCTAATCACAATGCTCCATGCCCTTGTCATCACTAAGCTCCATGGCACATGCCATCAGAAAGTTCCATGTGCTTCTCATCAGAATGCCCCATGCCCTTGTCATCACAGTGCTCCAAGATCCCTGTAATCACAATGCTCCATGCCCCTTTTCATCTCAGTGTTCCATGATCGCTGTCATCACATTGCATCATGCCCAACATCATAATACTTCAGGCTATTGTCAGGACAATGAAATCAAAATTATCCATGACTTCTGCCATCACAATGCTCCATGACCCCTGTCATCACAATGCTCCATGAACATTTTCAGCCCAATGCTCCATGACACTTGTCATCACAATGATCCATGCCCTTGTCATGCCAATGCTCCATGACCCCTGTATTCACAATGCTCCGTGACCCTTGTCATCACAGTGCTCCATGACACATTTCTTCACAATGCTCCATGCTTTTGTCAACAAAATGCTACATGACCTTGTCATTACAATGCTCTATGCGCTTGTCACCACAATACTCCATTATCATTGTCATCACAATCCTCCATGAACTTGGGATTACGATGCTTCATGCTCTTGTCATCACAATGCTCCATGCACCTTGAAATCAAAATGATCCATGACCTCTGTCATCACAATGCTCCAAACCCTTGTGATCACATAGTTCCATAAAACTTGTCATCACAATGCTCCATGATGCCTGTCATCACAATACTCCATGCCCTTTTCATCACAATGCTCCATGATCATTGTCATCCCAATTCTCAATACACTTATCATCACAATGCTCCCTGACACTTGTCCTCAGAATGCTCCTTGAACCCTGTCACGAAAAGGCTCCATGCCATTTTCATCACAATGACCCATGTCATTTTCATCACAATGCTCCATGCCATTGTCATCAAAATACTCCACAAGCTTGTCATCAGAATGCTCCATGACCCTTGTCATCACAATTCTCCATGCACTTGTCAGCACAATGCCCCCTGATCCTTGTCATCACAATGCTCCAAGACATTGTCATCACAATGCTCCATTACCTTTGTCATCAGAATACTCCATGACACTTGGCATCACTATGCTCCATGCCATTGTCATCACAATGGGCCATTACATATGTCATCACAATGCTCCCTGACACCTGTCTTCACAATACTGCATGACCTGGTCATGACAATGCTCCATGCCCTTGTCATCACAATGCGCCCTTTCAACTGTCATTGCAATAATCCATGAAACTTATTAGACCAATGCTCCATGCCCTTTTCATAACAATGCTACATGCACTTGTTATCACAATGCTCCATGTCCCCTGTCATCACAATTCTCCATGCACTTGTCAGCACAATGCTCCCTGACCCTTGTCATCATAATGCTCCAAGCCCTAGTCATCACAATGGTCCATTATATTTGTCATCACAATCCTCCATTACATTTGGCATCACAATGCTCCCTGCCATTGTCATCGCATTGGACCATGACATATGTCATCACAATGCTCCCTGACAGCTTTCTTCAAAATAATCCATGACCTTCTCATCACAATGCTCCATGCCCTTCTCATCACAATGAACCATGTCCACTGTCATCACAATAATCTATGAAACTTGTCAGACCAATGCTCCATGCCCCTGACATCACAATGCTCCATACCCTTGTCATCACAATGCTCCAGGACCACTGTCATCACAATGCTCCGTGACTCCATGCATCACAATGCTTCATAACATTTGTCATCACAGTGATCCATGCCCGTGTCATCACAAGGCTGTGTGACGTTTGTAACCACAATGCTCCATGAAATTTTCATCAAAATGCTCCGTGACCATTGTCATCACACTGCTCCAAGCCTTTGTCAGAAAACTGCTCAATGACCCTTGTCATTACAATGTGCCAAGCGCTTTTCATCACAACGGTCCAGAAATTTGTCATTGCAATGTTCCATATTCCTTGCTGTCACAATCCTCCATGCCCTTCTCATCACAATTCTCCATTACGCCTGTCTTATCAATGCTCCATGACCCCTGACATCACAATATTCCACGGCCTTTTCATTACAAGGCTCCATGACACAGGTCATCAGAATGTTCCATGAACTTCTCATCAAAGTGCTCCTTGCCCTAGTCATCACAATACTCCAAGACCCCTGTAATCACAATGCTCCATGCCCCTATTCTTCACAAAGCTCCGTGATACCTGTCATCACAATGCGTCATGCCCATCATCATAATGCTTCAGGCTATTATCAGCACAATGAAGTCAAAATTCTCCATGACCTCTGCCATCACAATGCTCCATGACCCCTGTCATCACAATACTCCATGAACATTTTCAGCCCAATGCTCCATGACACTTGTCATCAAAATCATCCATGCCCTTGTCATCCCAATGCTCCATGACCCCTGTATTCACAATGCTCCGTGACGCTTGTCATCACAGTGCTCCATGACACCTGTCATCACAATTCTCCATGCATTTGTCAGCAAAATGCTACGTGACCTTGTCATTACAATGCTCTATGCGCTTGTCATCACAATACTCCATTACCATTGTCATCACAATCCTCCATGAAACTTGTGATCACATTGCTTCATGCTCTTGTCATCACAATGCTCCATGCTCCTTGAAATCAAAATGATCCATGACCTCTGTCATCACCATGCTCCAAACCCTTGTGATCACAAAGTTCCATAACACTTGTCATCACAACACTCCATGATGCCTGTCATCACAATACTCCATGTCCTTTTCATCACAATGTTCCATGACCTTTGTCATCACAATTCTCAGTACAATTGTCATCACAATGCTCCCTGACACTTGTCGTCAGAATGCTCCTTGAACCCTGTCACGAAAAGGCTCCATGCCTTTTTCATCACAATGCCGCATGCCATTTCATCACAATGCTCCATGCAATTGTCATCAAAATACTCCACTAGCTTGCCTTCAGAATGCTCCATGACCCTTGTCATCATAATTCTCCATGCACTTGTCAGCACAATGCTCCCTGACCCTTGTCATCACAATGCTCCAAGCCATTGTCATCACAATGCTCCATTACCTTTGTCATCAGCATCCTCCATGACACTTGGCATCACAATGCTCCATGCCATTGTCATCACAATGGGCCATTACATATGTCATCACAATGCTCCCTGACACCTGTCTTCACAATACTGCATGACCTTGTCATCACAATGCTCAATGCCCTTGTCATCACAAGGAGCCCTTCCAATTGTCATCGCAATAATCCATGAAACTTATTAGACCAATGTTCCATGCCCTTGTCATCACAATGCTCCATGCCCTTGTTATCACAATGCTCCATGACCCCTGTCATCACAATGCTCCGTGACTCCAGTCATCACAGTGCTTCATGACCTTTGTCATCACAATGGTCCATGCCCTCGTCATCAACAGTCTCTGTGACCTTTTTAACCACAATGCTCCATGAACTTTTCATCACAATGCTCTTTGACCCTTGTCATCACAATGCACTATGCCTTTCTCAGCACAATGCTCCATGACCCTTGTCATCACAATGCTCCATGCGCTTGTCAGCACAATGTTCCACGACACATGTCATCACAGTGCACCATTCGCTTGTCATCAAAGTGCTCCACAATCTTGTCTTCACAATGCTCCATAAACTTTGTCATCACAATGCTCCATGCACTTCTCATCAAAATGCTCTCTCACCACTGATATCAAAATATTACATCACTATTCGTTACAATACACCCTCATCCCTGTCATCACAATGTTCCATGACTCCTGTCATCACAATGCTACATGCATTATCAACACAATGTTCGATGACCCCTGACATCACAATGTTCCATAACCCCTGTCATCAAAATGCTCCATGACCCGTTTCATCAAAATGCTCCATGACCCCTGATATCACAATGTTCCATAACCCCTGCCCTCATAATATTCCATGACCCGTTACATCAAATTGCTCCATGACCCTGTCATCACAGTGCTCCCTGCCCTTCTCATCACAATGCACAACACCCTTGTCATCAAAATGCTTCATGACCTTTGTCATCACATATATCCATGACACTTGGCATCACAATGCTCCATGTCATTGTCATCACGAAGCTCCATGAATGCTCTCATCACATTGCTCCATGCCCTTGTCATCACAAAGCTCCATGACACATGTCATCAGAATGCTCCATGGCATTCTCATCACAATGCTCCACGCCCGTGCCATCACAATGCTCCATTACACCTCTCATAACAATGCTCCATGACACCTGCCATCACGATGGTACATGGCCTTGTCATCACAAGGCTCCATGACACTTCTCATCACAATGCTCCAAGACCCCTGTAACCCCAATGCTCCGTGACTCCAGTCATCACCGTGCTTCATAACATTTGTCATCACAGTGGTCCATGCCCGCATCATCACAAGGATCTGTGACCTTTGTAACCACAATGCTCCATGAACTTTTCATCACAATGCTCTGTGACACTTGTCATCACAATGCTCCATGCCATTGTCAAAAAAATGCTCCATGACCCTTGTCATCACAAAGTGCCATGCACTTTTCATCACAATTGTCCACAAATTTGTCATCGCAATGCTCCATAAAACTTGTAATCACAATGCCCCTTGCCATACTCTTCACAATGCTCCGTTACCCCTATCATAACAATGATCCATGATCCCTGCCATCACAATGTTCAACGGCCTTGTCATCACAATGCTCCATGACACTTGTCATTGCAATGCTCCAAGATCCCTGTAATCACAATGCTCCATGCACTTGTCACCACAAAGCTCCATGACACATGTCATCAGAATGTTCCATGGCCTTTTCATCAAAATGCTCCATGCCCTTGTCATCACAGTGCTACAAGACACCTGTAATCACAATGCTCTATGCCCCTTTTCATCAGTATGCTCCATGAGATTTGTCATCACAAGGCTCCATGGTTTTCTCATCACAGTGCTCCAAGACCTTGTCAACAAAATGCTTCACGTCCTTGCAATGAAAATTCCCAATGGCCCTTGTCAACATAATGCTCCAAGCCCTAGTCATCACAATGCTCTATTATATTTGTCATCATAATCCTCCATTACATTTGGCATCAGAATGCTCCATGCCCTTGTCATCACAGATCTCAAAGACGTATGTCATTAGAATGCTCCTTGGCCTTCTCCTCACAATGCTCCATGCCCATGTCAACACAAAGTTCCAAGACCCCTGTAATCACAATGGTCCATGTCCCTTTTCTTCAGTACGCTCCATGAGATTTGTCATCACAAGGCTCCACGGTTTTCTCATCACAATGCTCCAGGACCTTGTCATCCCAATGCTTCATGACTTGTCATAAAAATACTCAGTGGCCCTTTTCATCATAATGCTCCAAGTCCTAGTCATCACAATGCTTCATTATATTTGTCACCACAATCCTACATTACATTTGGCATCACAATGCTCCCTTCCATTGTCATCGCAATGGACCATGACATATGTCATCACAATGCTCCCTTACACCTTTCTTCAAAATACTCCATGCCCTTGTCATCACAATGCTCCATGCCCTTGTCATCACAATGCTCCATGACCCGTCATCACGTTGCTCCGTGACTCCAGTCATCACAATGCTTCATAACATTTATCATCACAATGTTCCATGCCTGCATCATCACAAGGATCTGTGACCGTTGTAACCACAATGCTCCGTGACCCTTGTCATCACAATGCTCCATGCCTTTGTCAGAAAATGCTCCATGACCCTTGTCATCATAATGTGCCACGCACTTTTAATCACAACGGTCCACACATTTCTCATCGCAATGCTCCATAAACATTGAAATCACAATGCTCCTTTCCCTTCTCATCACAATGCTCCATTACCCCATCATAACAATGATCCATGACCTCTGCCATCACAATGTTCCATGACATTGTCATCACAAGGCTCCAAGACACTTGTCATCACAATGCTCCAAGACCCCTGTAATCACAATGCTCCATGCCCTTGTCATCACAAAGCTCCATGACACATGTCATCAGAATGTTCCATGTCCTTCTCATCAAAATGTTCCATGCCTTGTGATCACAGTGCTCCAAGACCCATGTAATCACAATGGTCCGTGACTCCAGTCATCACAATGCTTCATAACATTTGTCATCGCAATGGTCCATGCTCGCATCATCATAAGCATCTGTGACCTTTGTAACCACAGTGCTCCATGAACTTTTCATCACAATGCTCCGTGACCCTTGTCATCACAATGCTCCATGCCATTGTCAGAAAAATGCTCCATGACCCTTGTCATCACAATGTGCCACGCACTTTTCATCACAACGGTCCACAAATTTGTCATCCCAATGCTCCATAAACCTTGTAATCACAATGCTCCTTGCCCTACTCATCACAATGCTCCGTTACCCCTATCATAACAATCATCGATGATCCCTGCCATCACAATGTTCCACGGCCTTGTCATCCCAAGGCTCCATGACACTTGTCATCACAATGCTCCAAGATCCCTGTAATCACAATGCTCCATGCACTTGTCACCACAAAGCTCCATGACACATGTCATCAGAATGTTCCATGGCCTTCTCATCAAAATGCTCCATGCCCTTATCATCACAGTGCTCCAAGACCCCTGTAATAACAATGCTCCATGCCCCTTTTCATCAGTATGCTCCATGAGATTTGTCATCACAAGGCTCCATTGTTTTCTCATCACAATGTTCCAGGAACTTGTCATCACAATGCTTCACGACCTTGCCATGAAAATTCTCAATGGCCCTTGTCAACATAATGATCCACGCCCTAGTCATCACAATGCTCCATTATATTTGTCATCACAATCATCCATTACATTTGGCATCACAATGCTCCATGCCCTTGTCATCACAAAGCTCCCATACCCCTGTAATCACAATGCTCCATGCCCTTTTTCATCTCAATGCTTCATGATACCTTTCATCTCAATGCATCATGCCCATCATCATAATGCATCAGGCTATTGTAAGCACAATAAAATCAAAATTCTCCATGACCTCTGCCATCACAATGCTCCATGAACCCAGTCATCACAACACTCCATGAACATTTTCAGCCCAATGCTCCATGACACTTGTCATCACAATCATACATGCCCTTGTCATCCCAATGCTCCATGACCCCTGTATTCACAATGCTTCGTGATGCTTGTTATCACAGTGCTCCATGACATTTGTCATCACAATGCTCCATGCCTTTGTCAGCAAATTGCTACATTATTGGTCATTACAATGCTCAATGCACTTTCCTCACAATACTCCATTACTATTGTCATCACAATCCTCCATGAACCTTGGGATCACATTGCTTCATGCCCTTGTCATCACAATGCTCTATGCTCCTTGAAATCAAAATGATCCATGACCTCTGTCATCACAATGTTCCAAACCCTTGTGATCACAAAGTTCAATAACCTTTGTCATCACAACGCTCCATGATGCCTGTCATCACAATACTCCATGCCCTTTTCATCAAAATGCTCCATGAACTTTGTCATCACAA
Source organism: Mesoplodon bidens (assembly GCF_964165515.1). Taxonomy (NCBI): domain Eukaryota; kingdom Metazoa; phylum Chordata; class Mammalia; order Artiodactyla; family Ziphiidae; genus Mesoplodon; species Mesoplodon bidens. Next base: position 1,081,893 of record NW_027672207.1, read on the forward strand.
TTCTCAATACCCTTGTCACCACAATGCTCCCTGACACTTGTCGTCAGAATGCTCCTTGAACACTGTCACGAAAAGGCTCCATGCCCTTTTCATCACAATGTACCATGCCATTTTCATCACAGTGCTCCATGCAATTTTCATCAAAATACTCCACAAGCTTGTCATCAGAATGCTCCATGACCGTTGTCATCACAATTCTCCATGCACTTGTTAGCACAATGCTCCCTGAGCCTTGTCATCACAATGCTCCATTTGCTGGTCAGAACAATACTCCAAGACACATGTCATCACAATGCACCATGCAATGGTCATCACAGTGCTCCACAATCTTGTCATCAAAATGCTCCATAAACATTGGCATCACAATGCTCCATGCACTTCTCAACATAATGCTCTCTCACCACTGATATCACAATGTTACATCACTATTCGTCACAATGCTCCCTCACCATGTCATCACAATGTTCCATGATTCCTGTCATCACAATGCTACATGCACTTATCATCACAATGTTTGATGACCCCTTACATCACAATGTTCCATAACCCCTGTCATTAAAATGATTCATGACTGATTTCATCAAATTGCTCCATGACTCTGTCATCACAATGCTCCCTGCCCTTCTCATCACAATGCACAACGCCGTTGTCATCAGAATGCACCATGACCTTTGTCATCACAAAGATCCATGACCCTTGGCATCACAATGCTCCATGTCATTGTCATCACAATGTTCCATGAACGCTCTCATCACATTGCTCCATGCCCTTGTCATCACAAAGCTCCATGACACATGTCATCAGAATGCTCCATGGCTTTCTCATCACAATGTTCCATGACCTTGCCATCACAATGCTACATTACACCTGTCATAACAATGCTCCAGGAGCCCTGCCATCACGATGTTCTATGGTATTGTCATCACAAGGCTCCATGACCCTTCTCATCACAATGCTCCAATACCCCTGTAATCACAGTGCTCCATGCTTCATTACATCTCAATGATCCGTGAACCCTGTCATCACAATGAACCATGCCCATCATCATAATGCTTCATGCTATTGTCATCACAATGAAATCAAAATGCTCCATGACCTCTGTCAAAACAATGCTCCAAACCCTTGTGATCACAATATTCCTTAACACTTGTCAACACAATGCCCCATAAAGCTCGTCATCACAATTATCCATGGTCTTCTCATCACAATGCTCCATGAACTTATTCATCACAATGCTCAATACACTTGTCAGCACAATGCTCCCTGATACTTGTCGTCAGTGTGCTCCTTGAACCCTGCCATGAGATGGCTTCATGCCTTTTTCATCACAATGATCCATGCCTTTTTCATCACAATGCTCCAAGACACCTGTGATCACAATTCTCCATGACCTTGTCATCACAAAGCTCCATGACGCTTGTCATCAGAATGCTCCTTGGCCTTCTCCCCACAATGATCCATGCCCTTGTCATCACAATGTTCCAAGACCGCTGTAATCAGAATGCTCCATGCACCTTTTCAACAGTATGCTCCATGAGATTTGTAATCACAAGGCTCCATTGTTTTCTCATCACAATGCTCCAGGACATTGTCATCACAATGCTTCATGACCTTGTCATGAAAATTCTCAATGGCCCTTGTCATCATAATGCTCCAAGCACTAGTCATCACAATGCTCCATTATATTTGTCATCACAATCCTCCATTACATTTGCCATCACAATGTTCCCTGCCATTGTCATCGCAATCAACTATGACATATGTCATCACAATGCTCCCTGACAACTTTCTTCAAAATACTACATTAAATTCTCATCACAATGCTCCATGACCCTGTCATCAAAATGCTCCATGCACTTGTCATCAAAATGCTCTGTGATCCCTGTCATCACAATGCTCCGTGTCTCCAGTCATCACAATGCTTCATAACATTTGTCATCACAATGGTCCATGCCCACATCATCAAAACTCTCTGTGACATTTATAAGCACAATGCTCCATGAACTTTTCATCACAATGCTCCCTGAACCTTGTCATCACAATGTTCCAAGCCTTTGTAAGAAAAATTCTCCATGACCCTTGTCATCACAATGTGCCACGCAATTTTCATCAAAACGGTCCACAAATTTGTCATCACAATGCTCCATAAACCGTTTAATCAAAATGCTCCTTTCCCTTCTCATCAAAATGCTGCATTACCACTGTCATAACAATGCTCCATGACCGCTGTCATCACAATGTGCCACGGCCTTGTCATCACAAGGCTCCATGACACTTGTCATCACAATGATCCAAGAACCCTGTAATCACAATGCTCCATGCCCTTGTCATCACTAAGCTCCATGGCACATGCCATCAGAAAGTTCCATGTGCTTCTCATCAGAATGCCCCATGCCCTTGTCATCACAGTGCTCCAAGATCCCTGTAATCACAATGCTCCATGCCCCTTTTCATCTCAGTGTTCCATGATCGCTGTCATCACATTGCATCATGCCCAACATCATAATACTTCAGGCTATTGTCAGGACAATGAAATCAAAATTATCCATGACTTCTGCCATCACAATGCTCCATGACCCCTGTCATCACAATGCTCCATGAACATTTTCAGCCCAATGCTCCATGACACTTGTCATCACAATGATCCATGCCCTTGTCATGCCAATGCTCCATGACCCCTGTATTCACAATGCTCCGTGACCCTTGTCATCACAGTGCTCCATGACACATTTCTTCACAATGCTCCATGCTTTTGTCAACAAAATGCTACATGACCTTGTCATTACAATGCTCTATGCGCTTGTCACCACAATACTCCATTATCATTGTCATCACAATCCTCCATGAACTTGGGATCACGATGCTTCATGCTCTTGTCATCACAATGCTCCATGCACCTTGAAATCAAAATGATCCATGACCTCTGTCATCACAATGCTCCAAACCCTTGTGATCACATAGTTCCATAAAACTTGTCATCACAATGCTCCATGATGCCTGTCATCACAATACTCCATGCCCTTTTCATCACAATGCTCCATGATCATTGTCATCCCAATTCTCAATACACTTGTCATCACAATGCTCCCTGACACTTGTCCTCAGAATGCTCCTTGAACCCTGTCACGAAAAGGCTCCATGCCATTTTCATCACAATGACCCATGCCATTTTCATCACAATGCTCCATGCCATTGTCATCAAAATACTCCACAAGCTTGTCATCAGAATGCTCCATGACCCTTGTCATCACAATTCTCCATGCACTTGTCAGCACAATGCCCCCTGACCCTTGTCATCACAATGCTCCAAGCCATTGTCATCACAATGCTCCATTACCTTTGTCATCAGAATACTCCATGACACTTGGCATCACAATGCTCCATGCCATTGTCATCACAATGGGCCATTACATATGTCATCACAATGCTCCCTGACACCTGTCTTCACAATACTGCATGACCTGGTCATGACAATGCTCCATGCCCTTGTCATCACAATGCGCCCTTTCAACTGTCATTGCAATAATCCATGAAACTTATTAGACCAATGCTCCATGCCCTTTTCATAACAATGCTACATGCACTTGTTATCACAATGCTCCATGTCCCCTGTCATCACAATTCTCCATGCACTTGTCAGCACAATGCTCCCTGACCCTTGTCATCATAATGCTCCAAGCCCTAGTCATCACAATGGTCCATTATATTTGTCATCACAATCCTCCATTACATTTGGCATCACAATGCTCCCTGCCATTGTCATCGCATTGGACCATGACATATGTCATCACAATGCTCCCTGACAGCTTTCTTCAAAATAATCCATGACCTTCTCATCACAATGCTCCATGCCCATCTCATCACAATGAACCATGTCCACTGTCATCACAATAATCTATGAAACTTGTCAGACCAATGCTCCATGCCCCTGACATCACAATGCTCCATACCCTTGTCATCACAATGCTCCAGGACCACTGTCATCACAATGCTCCGTGACTCCATGCATCACAATGCTTCATAACATTTGTCATCACAGTGATCCATGCCCGTGTCATCACAAGGCTGTGTGACGTTTGTAACCACAATGCTCCATGAAATTTTCATCAAAATGCTCCGTGACCATTGTCATCACACTGCTCCAAGCCTTTGTCAGAAAACTGCTCAATGACCCTTGTCATTACAATGTGCCAAGCGCTTTTCATCACAACGGTCCAGAAATTTGTCATTGCAATGTTCCATATTCCTTGCTGTCACAATCCTCCATGCCCTTCTCATCACAATTCTCCATTACGCCTGTCTTATCAATGTTCCATGACCCCTGACATCACAATATTCCACGGCCTTTTCATTACAAGGCTCCATGACACAGGTCATCAGAATGTTCCATGAACTTCTCATCAAAGTGCTCCTTGCCCTAGTCATCACAATACTCCAAGACCCCTGTAATCACAATGCTCCATGCCCCTATTCTTCACAAAGCTCCGTGATACCTGTCATCACAATGCGTCATGCCCATCATCATAATGCTTCAGGCTATTATCAGCACAATGAAATCAAAATTCTCCATGACCTCTGCCATCACAATGCTCCATGACCCCTGTCATCACAATACTCCATGAACATTTTCAGCCCAATGCTCCATGACACTTGTCATCAAAATCATCCATGCCCTTGTCATCCCAATGCTCCATGACCCCTGTATTCACAATGCTCCGTGACGCTTGTCATCACAGTGCTCCATGACACCTGTCATCACAATTCTCCATGCATTTGTCAGCAAAATGCTACGTGACCTTGTCATTACAATGCTCTATGCGCTTGTCATCACAATACTCCATTACCATTGTCATCACAATCCTCCATGAAACTTGTGATCACATTGCTTCATGCTCTTGTCATCACAATGCTCCATGCTCCTTGAAATCAAAATGATCCATGACCTCTGTCATCACCATGCTCCAAACCCTTGTGATCACAAAGTTCCATAACACTTGTCATCACAACACTCCATGATGCCTGTCATCACAATACTCCATGTCCTTTTCATCACAATGTTCCATGACCTTTGTCATCACAATTCTCAGTACAATTGTCATCACAATGCTCCCTGACACTTGTCGTCAGAATGCTCCTTGAACCCTGTCACGAAAAGGCTCCATGCCTTTTTCATCACAATGCCGCATGCCATTTCATCACAATGCTCCATGCAATTGTCATCAAAATACTCCACTAGCTTGCCTTCAGAATGCTCCATGACCCTTGTCATCATAATTCTCCATGCACTTGTCAGCACAATGCTCCCTGACCCTTGTCATCACAATGCTCCAAGCCATTGTCATCACAATGCTCCATTACCTTTGTCATCAGAATCCTCCATGACACTTGGCATCACAATGCTCCATGCCATTGTCATCACAATGGGCCATTACATATGTCATCACAATGCTCCCTGACACCTGTCTTCACAATACTGCATGACCTGGTCATCACAATGCTCAATGCCCTTGTCATCACAAGGAGCCCTTCCAATTGTCATCGCAATAATCCATGAAACTTATTAGACCAATGTTCCATGCCCTTGTCATCACAATGCTCCATGCCCTTGTTATCACAATGCTCCATGACCCCTGTCATCACAATGCTCCGTGACTCCAGTCATCACAGTGCTTCATGACCTTTGTCATCACAATGGTCCATGCCCTCGTCATCAACAGTCTCTGTGACCTTTTTAACCACAATGCTCCATGAACTTTTCATCACAATGCTCTTTGACCCTTGTCATCACAATGCACTATGCCTTTCTCAGCACAATGCTCCATGACACTTGTCATCACAATGCTCCATGCGCTTGTCAGCACAATGTTCCACGACACATGTCATCACAGTGCACCATTCGCTTGTCATCAAAGTGCTCCACAATCTTGTCTTCACAATGCTCCATAAACTTTGTCATCACAATGCTCCATGCACTTCTCATCAAAATGCTCTCTCACCACTGATATCAAAATATTACATCACTATTCGTTACAATACACCCTCATCCCTGTCATCACAATGTTCCATGACTCCTGTCATCACAATGCTACATGCATTATCAACACAATGTTCGATGACCCCTGACATCACAATGTTCCATAACCCCTGTCATCAAAATGCTCCATGACCCGTTTCATCAAAATGCTCCATGACCCCTGATATCACAATGTTCCATAACCCCTGCCCTCATAATATTCCATGACCCGTTACATCAAATTGCTCCATGACCCTGTCATCACAATGCTCCCTGCCCTTCTCATCACAATGCACAACACCCTTGTCATCAAAATGCTTCATGACCTTTGTCATCACATATATCCATGACACTTGGCATCACAATGCTCCATGTCATTGTCATCACGAAGCTCCATGAATGCTCTCATCACATTGCTCCATGCCCTTGTCATCACAAAGCTCCATGACACATGTCATCAGAATGCTCCATGGCATTCTCATCACAATGCTCCACGCCCGTGCCATCACAATGCTCCATTACACCTCTCATAACAATGCTCCATGACACCTGCCATCACGATGGTACATGGCCTTGTCATCACAAGGCTCCATGACACTTCTCATCACAATGCTCCAAGACCCCTGTAACCCCAATGCTCCGTGACTCCAGTCATCACCGTGCTTCATAACATTTGTCATCACAGTGGTCCATGCCCGCATCATCACAAGGATCTGTGACCTTTGTAACCACAATGCTCCATGAACTTTTCATCACAATGCTCTGTGACACTTGTCATCACAATGCTCCATGCCATTGTCAAAAAAATGCTCCATGACCCTTGTCATCACAAAGTGCCATGCACTTTTCATCACAATTGTCCACAAATTTGTCATCGCAATGCTCCATAAAACTTGTAATCACAATGCCCCTTGCCATACTCTTCACAATGCTCCGTTACCCCTATCATAACAATGATCCATGATCCCTGCCATCACAATGTTCAACGGCCTTGTCATCACAATGCTCCATGACACTTGTCATTGCAATGCTCCAAGATCCCTGTAATCACAATGCTCCATGCACTTGTCACCACAAAGCTCCATGACACATGTCATCAGAATGTTCCATGGCCTTTTCATCAAAATGCTCCATGCCCTTGTCATCACAGTGCTACAAGACACCTGTAATCACAATGCTCTATGCCCCTTTTCATCAGTATGCTCCATGAGATTTGTCATCACAAGGCTCCATGGTTTTCTCATCACAGTGCTCCAAGACCTTGTCAACAAAATGCTTCACGTCCTTGCAATGAAAATTCCCAATGGCCCTTGTCAACATAATGCTCCAAGCCCTAGTCATCACAATGCTCTATTATATTTGTCATCATAATCCTCCATTACATTTGGCATCAGAATGCTCCATGCCCTTGTCATCACAGATCTCAAAGACGTATGTCATTAGAATGCTCCTTGGCCTTCTCCTCACAATGCTCCATGCCCATGTCAACACAAAGTTCCAAGACCCCTGTAATCACAATGGTCCATGTCCCTTTTCTTCAGTACGCTCCATGAGATTTGTCATCACAAGGCTCCACGGTTTTCTCATCACAATGCTCCAGGACCTTGTCATCCCAATGCTTCATGACTTGTCATAAAAATACTCAGTGGCCCTTTTCATCATAATGCTCCAAGTCCTAGTCATCACAATGCTTCATTATATTTGTCACCACAATCCTACATTACATTTGGCATCACAATGCTCCCTTCCATTGTCATCGCAATGGACCATGACATATGTCATCACAATGCTCCCTTACACCTTTCTTCAAAATACTCCATGCCCTTGTCATCACAATGCTCCATGCCCTTGTCATCACAATGCTCCATGACCCGTCATCACGTTGCTCCGTGACTCCAGTCATCACAATGCTTCATAACATTTATCATCACAATGTTCCATGCCTGCATCATCACAAGGATCTGTGACCGTTGTAACCACAATGCTCCGTGACCCTTGTCATCACAATGCTCCATGCCTTTGTCAGAAAATGCTCCATGACCCTTGTCATCATAATGTGCCACGCACTTTTAATCACAACGGTCCACACATTTCTCATCGCAATGCTCCATAAACATTGAAATCACAATGCTCCTTTCCCTTCTCATCACAATGCTCCATTACCCCATCATAACAATGATCCATGACCTCTGCCATCACAATGTTCCATGACATTGTCATCACAAGGCTCCAAGACACTTGTCATCACAATGCTCCAAGACCCCTGTAATCACAATGCTCCATGCCCTTGTCATCACAAAGCTCCATGACACATGTCATCAGAATGTTCCATGTCCTTCTCATCAAAATGTTCCATGCCTTGTGATCACAGTGCTCCAAGACCCATGTAATCACAATGGTCCGTGACTCCAGTCATCACAATGCTTCATAACATTTGTCATCGCAATGGTCCATGCTCGCATCATCATAAGCATCTGTGACCTTTGTAACCACAATGCTCCATGAACTTTTCATCACAATGCTCCGTGACCCTTGTCATCACAATGCTCCATGCCATTGTCAGAAAAATGCTCCATGACCCTTGTCATCACAATGTGCCACGCACTTTTCATCACAACGGTCCACAAATTTGTCATCCCAATGCTCCATAAACCTTGTAATCACAATGCTCCTTGCCTTACTCATCACAATGCTCCGTTACCCCTATCATAACAATCATCGATGATCCCTGCCATCACAATGTTCCATGGCCTTGTCATCCCAAGGCTCCATGACACTTGTCATCACAATGCTCCAAGATCCCTGTAATCACAATGCTCCATGCACTTGTCACCACAAAGCTCCATGACACATGTCATCAGAATGTTCCATGGCCTTCTCATCAAAATGCTCCATGCCCTTATCATCACAGTGCTCCAAGACCCCTGTAATAACAATGCTCCATGCCCCTTTTCATCAGTATGCTCCATGAGATTTGTCATCACAAGGCTCCATTGTTTTCTCATCACAATGTTCCAGGAACTTGTCATCACAATGCTTCACGACCTTGCCATGAAAATTCTCAATGGCCCTTGTCAACATAATGATCCACGCCCTAGTCATCACAATGCTCCATTATATTTGTCATCACAATCATCCATTACATTTGGCATCACAATGCTCCATGCCCTTGTCATCACAAAGCTCCCATACCCCTGTAATCACAATGCTCCATGCCCTTTTTCATCTCAATGCTTCATGATACCTTTCATCTCAATGCATCATGCCCATCATCATAATGCATCAGGCTATTGTAAGCACAATAAAATCAAAATTCTCCATGACCTCTGCCATCACAATGCTCCATGAACCCAGTCATCACAACACTCCATGAACATTTTCAGCCCAATGCTCCATGACACTTGTCATCACAATCATACATGCCCTTGTCATCCCAATGCTCCATGACCCCTGTATTCACAATGCTTCGTGATGCTTGTTATCACAGTGCTCCATGACATTTGTCATCACAATGCTCCATGCCTTTGTCAGCAAATTGCTACATTATTGGTCATTACAATGCTCAATGCACTTTCCTCACAATACTCCATTACTATTGTCATCACAATCCTCCATGAACCTTGGGATCACATTGCTTCATGCCCTTGTCATCACAATGCTCTATGCTCCTTGAAATCAAAATGATCCATGACCTCTGTCATCACAATGTTCCAAACCCTTGTGATCACAAAGTTCAATAACCTTTGTCATCACAACGCTCCATGATGCCTGTCATCACAATACTCCATGCCCTTTTCATCAAAATGCTCCATGAACTTTGTCATCACAATTCTAAATACCCTTGTCACCACAATGCTCCCTGACACTTGTCGTCAGAATGCTCCTTGAACACTGTCACGAAAAGGCTCCATGCCCTTTTCATCACAATGTACCATGCCATTTTCATCACAGTGCTCCATGCAATTTTCATCAAAATACTCCACAAGCTTGTCATCAGAATGCTCCATGACCGTTGTCATCACAATTCTCCATGCACTTGTTAGCACAATGCTCCCTGAGCCTTGTCATCACAATGCTCCATTTGCTGGTCAGAACAATACTCCAAGACACATGTCATCACAATGCACCATGCAATGGTCATCACAGTGCTCCACAATCTTGTCATCAAAATGCTCCATAAACATTGGCATCACAATGCTCCATGCACTTCTCAACATAATGCTCTCTCACCACTGATATCACAATGTTACATCACTATTCGTCACAATGCTCCCTCACCATGTCATCACAATGTTCCATGATTCCTGTCATCACAATGCTACATGCACTTATCATCACAATGTTTGATGACCCCTTACATCACAATGTTCCATAACCCCTGTCATTAAAATGATTCATGACAGTTTTCATCAAATTGCTCCATGACTCTGTCATCACAATGCTCCCTGCCCTTCTCATCACAATGCACAACGCCGTTGTCATCAGAATGCACCATGACCTTTGTCATCACAAAGATCCATGACCCTTGGCATCACAATGCTCCATGTCATTGTCATCACAATGTTCCATGAACGCTCTTATCACATTGCTCCATGCCCTTGTCATCACAAAGCTCCATGACACATGTCATCAGAATGCTCCATGGCTTTCTCATCACAATGTTCCATGACCTTGCCATCACAATGCTACATTACACCTGTCATAACAATGCTCCAGGAGCCCTGCCATCACGATGTTCTATGGTATTGTCATCACAAGGCTCCATGACCCTTCTCATCACAATGCTCCAATACCCCTGTAATCACAGTGCTCCATGCTTCATTACATCTCAATGATCCGTGAACCCTGTCATCACAATGAACCATGCCCATCATCATAATGCTTCATGCTATTGTCATCACAATGAAATCAAAATGCTCCATGACCTCTGTCAAAACAATGCTCCAAACCCTTGTGATCACAATATTCCTTAACACTTGTCAACACAATGCCCCATAAAGCTCGTCATCACAATTATCCATGGTCTTCTCATCACAATGCTCCATGACTTTTGTCATCACAATGCTCTTTACACTTGTCATCAAAATGCTCCATGACACTTGTTGTCTGTATGCTCCTCGAACCCTGTCATGACAAGGCTCTATGACTTTTTCATCACAATGATCCATGCCCTTTTCATCACAGTGCTCAAAGTCCCATGTAATCACAATGATCCATGTCCTTGTCATCACAAACCTCAATGACGCATGTCATTAGAATGCTCCTTGGCCTTCTCCTCACAATGCTCCATGCTCTTTTCATCTCAGTGTTCAGAGACCCCTGTAATCACAATGCTCCATGCCCCATTTCATCAGTATGCTCCATGAGATATATCATCACAAGACTCCATGGTTTTCTCATCACAGTGCTCCAGGACCTTGTCATCAAAATGCTTCACGACCTTGTCATGAAAATTCTCAATGGCCCTTGTCATCATAATGTTCCAAGCCCTAGTCATCACAACTCTCCTTTATATTTGTCATCACAATCCTCCATTACATTTGGCATCAAAATGCTCCCTGCCATTGTTATCGCAATGGACCATGACATATGTCATCACAATGCTCCCTGACACCTGTCTTCACAATACTTCATGACCTTCTCATCACAATGATCCGTGCCCTTGGCATCACAATGCACCATGTCGACTGTCATCACAGTAATCTATGAAACTTGGCAGACCAATGCTCCATGCCCCTGTCATCACAGTGCTCCATGCCGTTGTCATCACAATGCTCCATGTCCCCTGTCATCACAATGCTCCGTGACTCCAGTCATCACAATGCTTCATAACATTTGTCATCACAATGGTCCATTCCCGCGTCATCAGAAGGCTCTTTGACATTTGTAACCACAATTCTCCATGAACTTTTCATCACAATGCTCCTTGACCTTTGTCATCACAATAGCTCCATGCCTTTGTCAGAACAATGCTCCATGACCCTTGTCATCACTATGTGCCACGCAATTTTTATCACAACGGTCCACATATTTGTCATCACAATGCTCCATAACACTTGTAATCAAAATGCTCCATGCCCTTCTCATCACAATGCTCCATTACCCCTGTCATAACAATGCTCCATGACCCCTGCCATCACAATGTTCCACGGCCTTGTCATCACAAGGCTCCAGGACACGTGTCATCACAATGCTCCAAGACCCCTGTAATCACATTGCTCCATGCCCTTTTCATCACAAAGCTCCATGACACATGTTATCAGAATGTTCCATGGACTTCTCATCAAAATGCTCAATGCCCTTGTCATAACAATGCTCCAAGAACCCTGTAATCACAATGCTACATGGCCCTTTTCATCTCAGTGCTCCATGAACCCTGTCATCACAATGCATCATGCCCATCATCATCATGCTTCCGGCTCTTTTCAGCACGATGAAATCAAAATTCTCCATAACCTCAGTCATAACAATGCTCCATGTCCCCTGTCTTCACAATGCTCCGTGACTCCAGTCATCACAATGGTTCATGACCTTTGTCATCACAATGGTACAGGCCCTCGTCATCAACAGTCTCGGTAACCTTTTTAACCACAATGCTCCATGAACTTTTCATCATAATGCTCTTTGACCCATGTCATCACAATGCTCTATGCCTTTCTCAGCACAGTGCTCCATGACCCTTGTCATCACAATTCTCCATGCGCTTGTCAGCACAATGCTCCATGACATATGTCATCTCAATGCACCATGTGCTTGTCATCACAGTGCTCCACAATCTTGTCATCACAATGCTGCATAAACCTTGTCATCACAATTCTCCATGCCATTGTCATCACAATGAGTCATTACATATGTCATCACAGTGCTCCCTGACACCTGTCTTCACAATATGGCATGGCCTGGTGATCACAATGCTCCATGCCCTTGTCATCACAATGTGCCAATCCAACTGTCATCGCAATAATCCATGAAACATATTAGACCAATGCTGCATGCCCTTTTCATCACAATGTGCCAATCCAACTGTCATCGCAATAATCCGTGAAATTTATAGACCAATGCTCCATGCCCTTGTCATCACAATGCTCCATGACGCTTGTCATCAGAATGCTCCATGGCCTTTTCTTCACAATGCTCCAAGCCCTTGTCATAACAATGTTCCAAGACACCTGTAATCACAATGTTCCATGCCCCTTTTCATCAGAATGCTCCATGAGACTTGTCATCACAAGTCTCCATGGTCTTCTAATCACAATGCTACATTTCCTTGTCATCACAATGTTCCATGACCCCTGTCATCACAATACTCCATGAATATTTTCAGCCCAATGCTCCATGACCTTCTCATCACAATGCTCCATGAACAGTATCATAACAATGGTCCAGGAACACTGTCATCACAACACTCCATGACCCCTGACAGCACAGTGATCCGGGATTCTTGTCATCACAATGCTCCATTCCCTAGTCATCACAATGCTCCATGACCCCAATCATCAAAATACTCCATGAACATTTTCAGCCCAATGCTCCATGACACTTGCCAGCACAATGCTCCCTGACCCTTGTCATCAGAATGCTCCAAGCCATTGTCATCACAATGCTCCATTACCTTTGTCATCAGAATCCTCCATGACACTTGGCATCACAATGCTCCATGCCATTGTCATCACAATGGGCCATTACATATGTCATTACAATGCTCCCTGACACCTGTCTTCACAATACTGCATGACCTGGTCATCACAATGTGCCATTCCAACTGTCATTGCAATAATCCATGAAACTTATTAGACCAGTGCTCCATGCCCTTGTCATCACAATGCTCCATGCCCTTTTTATCACAATGCTCCATGACCCATGTCATCACAATGCTCATTGACTCCAGTCATCACATTTCTTCATGACCTTTGTCAACACAATGGTCCATGCCCTCGTCATCAACGGTCTCTGGGACATTTTTAACCTTAGTGCTCCATGAAATTTTCATCACAATGCTCTTTGACCCGTGTCATCACAATGCTCTATGCCTTTCTCAGCACAATGCTCCATGACCGTTGTCATCACAGTGCTCCATGTGCTTGTCAGCACAATGCTCCATCACACATTTCATCACAATGCAACATGCGCTTGTCATCACAGTGCTCCACAATCTTGTCATCACAATGCTCCATTAACCTTGTCATCACAATGCTCCATGAACTTCTCATCAATATGCTCTCTCACCACTGATATCACAATGTTACATCACTATTCATCAAAATACTCCTTCATCTCTGTAAACACAATGTGCCATGACTCTTGTCATCACAGTGCTACATGCACTTATCATCACAATGTTCGATGAGCTATGACATCACAATGTTCTATAAGCCATGTCATCAAAATGCTCCATGACCCTTTTCATCAAAAGGCTCCATGTCCCCTGACATCACAATGCTCCATACCCCTTGTCATTACAGTGCTCCATGACGCTCGTCATCACAATTATCCATGGTCTTCTCATCACAATGCTCCACGGTCTTGCCATCACAATGCTCCATGTCCTAGTCATCACAATGCTCCATGTTCCATGTCATCAAAATTATCCACGTCCTTGGCATCACTATGTTCCATGACACTTCTCATCACACTGTTACAGGCTTTGTCAGCACAATACTCCACAAGCTTGTCATCAGAATGCTCCATGCCCCTTGTCATCATAATTATCCATCTCCCCTGTCATCACAATGCTCCATGACACCTGTCATCACAATGCTTCATGCCCCTTGTCATCACAATTCTCCACGTGCTTGTCATCACAATGCTCCATGACAGTTCTCATCACAATGTTACATGCTTTTGTCATCACAATTCTCCATTAACATGTCATCGCAATGCCCCATGACCCTTGTCATAGCGAGCTCCATGCCTTTGTCATCACAATGCTTCACGACCTTTTCATCAAAATTCTCAATGGCCGTTTTCATCACAATGCTCCATGACCCTTGTCATCACAATGCTCCATGCCCTTGTCCTCACAAAGCTCAATAACGCATGCCATCAGAATGATCCTTGGTCTTCTCCTCACAATGCTCCATGCCCCTTTTCATCAGTATGCTCCAAGAGATTTCTCATCAAAAGGCTCCATAGTTTTCTCATCACAATGCTCCAGGACCTTGTCATCACAATGCTCAATACACTTGTCATCAAAATGCTCCCTGAAACTTGTTGTCTGTATGCTCCTTGAACCCTGTCATGACAAGGCTCCATGCCTTTTTCATCAAGGTGATCCATGCCCTTTTCATCACAATGCTCCAAGACCACTGTAATCACAATGTTCCATGCCCTTGTCATCACAAACTCAATGACGCATGTCATTAGAATGCTCCTTGGCCTTCTCTTCAGAGTGCTCCATTCCCTTGTCCTCACAAAGTTCCACGACCCCTGTAATCACAATGCTCCATGCCCCTTTTCATCAGTATGATCCATGAGACTTGTCATCACAAGGCTCCATGGTTTTCTCATCACAGTGCTCCAGGACATTGTCATCACAATGCTTCATGACCTTGTCATGAAAATTCTCAAAGGCCCTTGTCATCATAATGCTCCAAGCCCTACTCATCACAATGCTCCATTATATTTGTCATCGCAATCCTCCATTACATTTGGCATCACAATGCTCCATGCCATTGTCATCGCAATGGACCATGACATATGTCATCACAGTGTTCCCTGACACCTTTCTTCACAATACTACATGACCTTCTAATCACAATGCTCCGTGCCCTTGTCATCACAATGCACCATGCCCACTCTCATCACAATAATCTATGAAACTTGTCAAACCAATGCTGCATGCCCCTGTCATCACAATGCTCCATGCCCTTGTCATCACAATGCTCCATGATTCCCCTCATCACAATGATTAATAATGTTTGTCATCACAATGGTCCATACCCGTGTCATCAAAAGGCTCTGTGACCTTTGTAACCACAATGCTCCATGAACTTTTCATCACAATTCTCTGTGACCCTTGTCATCACAATGCACCATGTCTTTGTCAGAACAATGCTCCTTGACCCTTGTCATCACAAATTGCCAAGCACATTTCATCACAAAGGTCCACAACCTTGTCATTGAAATGCTCCATAAACCTTGTAATCACAATGCTCCATGCACTTCTCATCAAAATGCTCTCTCACCAGAGATATCACAATGTTCCATCACTAGTCATCACAATACTCCCTCACCCCTGTAATCACAATGATCCATGACCATGTCATCACAATGCTACATCCACTTATCATCACAATGTTCCATGACCCCTGACATAACAATGTTCCATAACACCTGCCATCAAAATGCTCCATGACCCTTTTCATCCCAAAGCTCCAAGACTCCTGACATCACAATGTTCTATAACCCCTGCCATCAAAATGTTCCATTACACATTTTATCAAATTGCTTCATGACCCGGTCATCAAAAGGCTCCCTGCCCTTCTCATCCCAATGCACCATGCCCTTGTCATCAAAATGCTCCATGACTTGTCATCACAAACCTCCATGACCCTTGGTATCACAATGCTCCAAGACATTGTCATCACAATGCTCCATGAACCCTCTCATCACACTGCTCCATGCTCTTGTAATCACAAAGCTCCATGACACTTGTCATCACAATGCTCGATGCCCTTCTCATCACAATGCTCCATGCCCTTGTCATTACAATCCTGCATGACCCATGTATCACAGTGTTCCCTGCCTTTGTCATCACAATGCTCCATGCCCACTCTCATCACAATAATATATGAAACATTTCAGAACAATGTTCCATGCCCTTCTCATCATAATGCTCCATTACGCCTGCGATAACAATGCACCATGACCCCTGCCATCACAATGTTCCACGGCGTAGTCATCACAAGCTTCCATGACACTTGTCATCAGAATGTTCCATGGACTTCTCATCAAAATGCTCCATGCCCTTGTCATCACAATGCTCCAAGACCCTTGTAATAAAAATGCCCCATGCCCCTTTTCATCTCAATGCTCCATGAACCCTGTCATCACAGTGCACCATGCCCATCATCATAATGCTTCAGGCTATTGTCATCACAATGAAATCAATATTCTCCATGACCTCTGTAATCATAATCCTCCAAACCGTTGTTATCACAATATTCCATAACACTTATCATCACAACACCCCATGACTCTCATCATCACAATTATCCATGGTCTTCTCATCACAATGTTCCATGATCTTTGTCATCACAATGCTCAATACACTTGTTATCACAATGCTCCCTGACACTTGTCATCAGTATGCTCCTGGAACCCTGTCATGACAAGGCTCCATGCCTTTTTCATCAGAATGATCCATGCCCTTTTCATCACAATGTTCCAAGATCCCTGTAATCACAATGCTCCATGCCCTGGTCATCACAAAGCTCCATGACACATGTCATCAGAATGCTCCATGGCCTTCTCATCACAATGCTCCATGCCCTCGTCATCACAATGCTCCAAGACCCCTGTAATCACAATGCTCCATGCCCATTTTCATCAGAATGCTCCATGAGACTTGTCATCACAAGTCTCCATGGTCTTCACATCACAATGCTCCAGGACCTTGTCATCACCATGCTCCATTCCCTTATCATCCCAAAGTCCCATGATCCCTGTCATCACAATAATCCATGAATATTTTCAGCCCATTGCTCCACGACCTACTCATCACAATGCTCCATGGCCAATATCATCACAAGGCTCCATGACCCATGTCATCACAACACTCCATGAACATTTTCAGCCCAGTGCTCCAGGAAAATTGTCATCACAATGATCCATGCCCTTTTCATCACAATGATCCATGAACCCTGCATTCACAATGCTCCGTGACACTTGTCATAATAGTGCTCCATAACACATGTCATCACAATGCTCCATGCCTTTGTCAGCAAAATGCTACATGACCTTTTCATAACAATGCTCTATGAGCTTGTCATCACAATACTCCATTTCCATTGTCATCACAATCCTCCGTGAGACTTGGGATCACATTGTTTCATGCCCTTGTCATCACAATGCTCCATGCTCCTTGAAATCAAAATGATCCATGACCTCTATCATCACAATGCTCCAAACTCTTGTAATCACAATGTTCCATAACACTTGTCATCACAACGCTCCATGACGCATGTCATCACAATACTCCATGCCCTTTTCATCACAATGCTCCATGACCTTGTAATCACAATGTTCCAAACCCCTGTAATCCCAATGGTCCATGCCCCTTTTCATCAGTATGCTCCATGAGATTTGTCATCACAAGGCTCCATGGTTTTCTCATCACAATGCTCCAGGACCTTGTCATCACAATGCTCAATACACTTGTCATCAAAATGCTCCCTGACACTAGTTGTCTGTATGCTCCTTGAACCCAGTCATGACAAGGCTCCATGCCTTTTTCATCAAGGTGATCCATGCCCTTTTCATCACAACGTTCCAAGACCACTGTAATCACAATGTTCCATGCCCTTGTCTTCACAAAGCTCAATGACACATCTCATTAGAATGCTCCTTGGCCTTCTCCTCACAGTGCTCCATGCCCTTGTCCTCACAATGTTCCACGACCCCTGTAATCACAATGCTCCATGCCCCTTTTCATCAGTATGCTCCATGAGACTTGTCATCACAAGGCTCCATGGCTTTCTCATCACAATGCTCCAGGAACTTGTCATCACAATGCTTCATGACCTTGTCATGAAAATCCTCAATGGCCCTTGTCATCATAATGCTCCAAACCCTAGTCATCACAATGCTCCATTATATTTGTCATCACAATCCTCCATTACATTTGGCATCACAATGCTCCATGCCATTGTCATCGCAATGGACCATGACATATGTCATCACAGTGTTCCCTGACACCTATCTTCACAATACTCCATGACCTTCTCATCACCATGCTCTGTGCCCTTGTCATCACAATGCACCATGCCCACTCTCATCACAATAATCTATTAAACTTGTCAGACCAATACTCCATGCCCCTGTCATCACAATGCTCCATGCCCTTGTCATCAAAACGCTCCATGATCCCTGTCATCACAATGCTCCATGACTCCAGTCATCACAATGCTTCATAACGTTTGTCATCACAATGGTCCATGCCCGCGTCATCACAAGGCTCTGTGACCTTTGTAAACACAATGCTCCATGAAATTTTCATCACAATTCTCGGTGACCCTTGTCATCACAATGCACCATGTCTTTGGCAGAACAATGCTCCATGACCATTGTCATCACAAAGTGCCACGCTCATTTCATCACAACGGTCCACAACCTTGTCATTGAAATGCTCCATAAACCTTGTAATCACAATGCTCCATGCACTTCTAATCCAAATGCTCTCTCACCAGAGATATCACAATGTTCCATCACTAGTCATCACAATACTCCCTCATCCCTGTAATCACAATGTTCCATGACCCTGTCATCACAATGCTACCTCCCCTTATCATCACAATGTTCCATGACCCCTGACATCACAATGTTCCATAACACCTGTCATCAATATGCACCATGACCCTTTTTATCCCAAAGCTCCAAGACTCCTGACATCACAATGTTCTATAACCCCTGCCATCAAAATGTTCCATTACACTTTTTATCAAATTGCTACATGACCCGGTCATCAAAAGGCTCCCTGCCTTCTCAACACAATGCACCATGCCCATGTCATCAAAATGCTCCATGACTTGTCATCACAAAGCTCCATGACCCTTGGCATCACAAGGCTCCAAGTCATTGTCATCACAATGCTCCATGAACCCTCTCATCCCATTGCTCCATGCTCTTGTCATCACAAAACTCCATGACACTTGTCATCACAATGCTCGATGCCCTTCTCATCACAATGCTCCATGCCCTTGTCATTACGATCCTGCATGACCTATGTATCACAGTGTTCCGTGCCCTTGTCGTCACAATGCCCCATGCCCACTCTCATCACAATAATACATGAAACATTTCAGACCAATGATCCATGCCCTTCTCATCATAATGCTCCATTACGCCTGTCATAACAATGCACCATGACCCCTGCCATCACAATGATCCACGGCCTAGTCATCACAAGGTTCCATGACACTTGTCATCACAATGTTCTATGGCCTTCTCATCAAAATGCTTCATGCCCTTGCCATCACAATGCTCCAAGACCCTTGTAATCACAATGCCCCATGCCCCTTTTCATCTCAATGCTCCATGAACCCTGTTATCACAGTGCACCATGCCCATCATCATAATGCTTCAGGCTATTGTCATCACAATGAAATCAATATTCTCCATGACCTCTGTAATCATAATGTTCCAAACCCTTGTTATCACAATGTTCCATGACACTTATCATCACAACACCCCATGACGCTCATCATCACAATTATCCATGGTCTTCTCATCACAATGCTCCATGATCTTTGTCATCACAATGCTCAATAAACTTGTTATCACAATGCTCCCTGACACTTGTCATCAGTATGCTCCTTGAACCCTGTCACGACAAGGCTCCATGTCTTTTTCATCACAATGATCCATGCCCTTTTCATCACACTGCTCCAAGATCCCTGTAATCACAATGCTCCATGCCCTTGTCATCGCAAAGCTCCATGACACATGTCATCAGAATGCTCCATGGCCTTCTCAACAAAATGCTCCATGCCCTAGTCATCACAATGCTCCAAGACCCCTGTAATCACAATGCTCCATGCCCCTTTTCATCAGAATGCTCCATGAGACTTGTCATCACATGTCTCCATGGTCTTCACATCACAATGCTGCAGGACCTTGTCATCACCATGCTCCATTCCCTTGTCATACCAATGTTCCATGATCCCTGTCATCACCATAATCCATGAACATTTTCAGCCCATTGGTCCACGACCTACTCATCACAATGCTCCATGGCCAAAATCATCACAAGGCTCCACGTCCCCTGTCATCACAACACTCCATGAACATTTTCAGCCCAGTGCTCCAGGAAATTTGTCATCACAATGATCTATGCCCTTGTCATCCCAATGCTCCATGACCCCTGCATTCACAATGCTCCGTGATGCTTGTCATAATAGTGCTCCATGACACATGTCCTCACAATGCTCCATGCCTTTGTCAGCAAAATGCTACATGACCTTTTCATTACAATGCTCTATGCGCTTGTCATCACAATACGCCTTTTCCATTGTCATCACAATCCTCCGTGAGCCTTGGGATCACATTTTTTCATGCCCTTGTCATCACAATGCTCCATGCTCCTTGAAATCAAAATGATCCATGACCTCTATCATCACAATGCTCCAAACCCTTGTAATCACAATGTTCCATAACACTTGTCATCACAACGCTCCATGACACATGTCATCACAATACTCCATGCCCTTTTCATCACAATGCTCCATGACCTTGTAATCACAATGTTACAAACCCCTGTAATCCCAATGGTCCATGCCCCTTATCATCAGTATGCTCCATGAGATTTGTCATCACAAGGCTCCATAGTTTTTTCACCACAATGCTCCAGGACCTTGTCATCACAATGCTCAATATACTTGTCATCAAAATGCTCCCTGACACTTGTTGTCTGTAGGTTCCTTGAATCCTGTCATGACAAGGCTCCATGCCTTTTTCATCCAGGTGATCCATGCCCTTTTCATCACAATGCTCCAAGACCACTGTAATCACAATGTTCCATGCCCTTGTCATCACAAAGCTCAATGACGCATGTCATTAGAATGCTCCTAGGGCTTCTCCTCACAGTGCTCCATGCTCTTGTCCTCACAACGTTCCACACCCCTGTAATCACAATGATCCATGCCCCTTTTCATCAGTATGCTCCATGAGACTTGTCATCACAAGGCTCCATGGTTTTCTCATCACAATGCTCCAGGACCTTGTCATCACAATGCTTCATGACCTTGTCATGAAAATTCTCAATGGACCTTGGCATCATAATGCTCCAAGCCCTAGTCATCACAATGCTCCATTATATTTGTCATCACAATCCTCCATTACATTTGGCATCACAATGCTCCATGCCATTGTCATCGCAATGGACCATGACATATGTCATCACAGTGTTCCCTGACACCTGTCTTCGCAATACTCCATGACCTTCTCATCACAATGCTCCGTGCCCTTGTCATCACAATGCCCCATGCCCACACTCATCACAATAGTCTATGAAACTTGTCAGACCAATGCTCCATGCCCCTGTCATCAAAATGCTCCATGCCCCTGTCATCACAATGCTCCATGACCCCTGTCATCACAATGCACCGTGACTCCAGTCATCACAATGCTTCATAACGTTTGTCATCACAATGGTCCATGCCCGCGTCATCACAAGGCTCTGTGACCTTTGTAACCACAATGCTCCATGAACTTTTCATCACAATTCTCTGTGACACTTCTCATCATAATGCACCATGTCTTTGTCAGAACAATGCTCCATGACCATTGTCATCACAAAGTGCCACGCACATTTCATCACAACGGTCCAAAACCTTGTCATTGAAATGCTCCATAAACTTTGTAATCACAATGCTCCATGCACTTCTCATCAAAATGGTCTCTCAGCAGAGATATCACAATGTTCCATCACTAGTCATCACAATACACCCTCACCCCTGTAATCACAATGTTCCATGACACTGTCATCACAATGCTACATCCCCTTATCATCACAATGTTCTATGACCCCTGACATCACAATGTTCTATAACACCTGTCAGCAAAATGGTCCATGACCCTTTTCATCCCAGAGCTCCAAGACTCCTGACATCACAATGTTCTATAACCCCTGCCATCAAAATGTTCCATTACAATTTTTATCAAATTGCTGCATGTCCCGGTCATCAAAAGGCTCCCTGCCCTTCTCATCACAATGCACCATGCCCTTGTCATCAAAATGCTCCATGACTTGTCATCACAAAGCTCCATGACCCTTGGCATCACAAGGCTCCAAGTCATTGTCATCACAATGCTCCATGAACCCTCTCATCACATTGCTCCATGCCCTTGTCATCACAGAGCTCCATGACACTCGTCATCACAATGCTCGATGACCTTCTCATCACAATGCTCCATGCCCTTGTCATTACAATCCGGCATGACCCATGTATCACAGTGTTCCATGCCCTTGTCATCACAATGATCCATGCCCACTCTCATCACAATAATACATGAAACATTTCAGACCAATGTTCCATGCCCTTCTCATCATAATGCTCCATTACGCCTGTCATAACAATGCACCATGAACCCTGCCATCACAATGTTCCACGGCCTAGTCATCACAAGGTTCCATGACACTTGTCATCACAATGTTCTATGGCCTTCTCTTCAAAATGCTCCGTGCCCTTGCCATCACAATGCTCCAAGACCCTTGTAATCACAATGCCCCATGCCTGTTTTCATCTCAGTGCTCCATGAACCCTGTCATCACAGTGCACCATGCCCATCATCATAATGCTTCAGGCTATTGTCATCACAATGAAATCAATATTCGCCATGACCTCTGTAATCATAATGTTCCAAACCCTTGTTATCACAATGTTCCATGACACTTATCATAACAACACCCCATGACGCTCATCATCACAATTATCCATGGTCTTCTCATCACAATGCTCCATGATCTTTGTCATCACAATGCTCAATAAACTTGTTATCACAATGCTCCCTGACACTTGTCATCAGTATGCTCCTTGAACCCTGTCATGACAAGGCTATATGCCTTTCTTCATCACAATGATCCATGCCCTTTTCATCACAATGCTCCAAGATCCCTGTAATCACAATGCTCCTTGCCCTTGTCATCAAAAAGCTCCAAGACTCATGCATCAGAATGATCCATGGCCTTCTCATCACAGTGCTCCATGCCCTCGTCATCACAATGCTCCAAGACTCCTGTAATCACAATGCTCCATGCCCTTGTCATCACAAAGCTCCATGACGCATGTCATCACAATGCTCCATGGTCTTCTCATCACAATGCTCCATGCCCTAGTCATCACAATGCTCCAAGACCCATGTAATCACAATGCTCCATGCCCCTTTTCATCAGAATGCTCCATAAGACTTGTCATCACAAGTCTCCAAGGTCTTCACATCACAATGCTCCAAGACCTTGTCATCACTGTGCTCCATTCCCTTGTCATCCCAATGTTCCATGATCCCTGTCATCACAATAATCCATGAACATTTTCAGCCCATTGCTCCACGACCTACTCATCACAATGCTCCATGGCCAATATCATCACAAGGCTCCATGATCCCTGTCATCGCAACACTCCATGCACATTTTCAGCCCAGTGCTCCAGGAAAATTGTCATCACAATGATCAATGCCCTTGTCATCCCAATGGTCCATGGCCAATGCATTCACAATCCTCCGTGACGCTTGTCATCACAGTGCTCCATGAAACATGTCATCACAATGTTCCCTGCCTTTGTCAGCAAAATGCTACATGACCTTTTCATTACAATGCTCTATGCGCTTGTCATCAAAATACTCCATTTCCATTGTCATCACAATCCTCTGTGAGCCTTGGGATCACATTGCTTCATGCCCTTGTCATCACAATGCTCCATGCTCCTTGAAATCAAAATGATCCATGACCTCTATCATCACAATGCTCCAAACCCTTGTGATCACAATGTTCCATAACACTTGTCATCACAACGCTCCATGACGCATGTCATCACAATACTCCATGCTGTTTTCATCACAATGCTCCATGTCCTTGTAATCACAATATTCCAAACCCCTGTAATCCCAGTTTTCCATGCTCCTTTCATCAGTATGCTGTATGAGATTTGTCATCACAAGACTCCATGGTTATCTCATCACAATGCTCCAGGACCTTGTCATCACAATGCTCAATACACTTGTCATCGAAATGCCTCCTGACACTTGTTGTTTGTATGCTCCTTGAACCCTGTCATGACAAGGCTCCATGCCTTTTTCATCAAGGTGATCCATGCCCTTTTCATCACAATGCCCTAAGACCACTGTAATCACAATGTTCCATGCCCTTGTCATCACAAAGCTCAATGACGCATGTCATTAGAATGCTCCTTGGCCTTCTCCTCACATTGCTCCATGTCCTTGTCCTCACAAGGTTCCACGACCCCTGTAATCACAATGCTCCATGCCCCTTTTCATCAGTATGCTCCATGAGACTTGTCATCACAAGGCTCCATGGTTTTCTCATCACAGTGCTCCAGGACCTTGTCATCACAATGCTTCATGACCTTGTCATGAAAATACTCAATGGCCCTTGTCATCATAATGCTCCAAGCCCTAGTCATCACAATGCTCCATTATATTTGTCATCACAATCCTCCATTACATTTGGCATCACAGTGCTCCATGCCATTGTCATTGCAATGGACCATGACATATGTCATCACAGTGTTCCCTGACACGTGTCTTCACGAGACTCCATGACCTTCTCATTACCATTCTCCGTGCCCTTGTCATCACAATGCACCATGCCAACACTCATCACAATAATTTATGAAACTTGTCAGACCAATGCTCCATGCCCCTGTCATCACAATGCTCCATGACCCCTGTCATCACAATGCTCCGTGACTCCAGTCATCACAATGCTTCATAACATTTGTCATCACAATGGTCCATGCCCGCGTCATCACAAGGCTCTGTGTCCTTTGTAACCACAATGCTCCATGAACTTTTCATCACAATTCTCTCGGACCCTTGTCATCACAATGCACCATGTCTTTGTCAGAACAATGCTCCATGACCATTGTTATCACAAAGTGCCACACGCATTTCATCACAACGGTCCACAACCTTTTCATTGAAATGCTCCATAAACCGTGTAATCTCAATGCTCCATGCACTTCTCATCAAAATACTCTCTCACCAGCGATATCACAATGTTCCATCACTAGTCATCACAATACTCCCTCACCCCTGTAATCACAATGTTCCATGACCCTGTCATCACAATGCTACATGACGTTTTTCATAACAATGGTCCATGCCCTCGACAGTCTCTGTGACCTTTTTAATCACAATGTTCCATGAACATTTCATCACAATGCTCTTTGACACTTGTCATCACAATGCTCTATGCCATTCTCAGCACAGTGCTCCATGCCCTTGTCATCACAATGCTCCATGACCCCTGTCATCACAATGCTCCGTGACTCCAGTCATCACAATGCTTCATAACATTTGTCATCACAATGGTCCATGCCCGCATCATCACAAGGCTCTGTTACCTTTGTTACCACAATGCTCCATGAACTTTTCATCACAATGCTCCGTGACCCTTGTCATCACAATGTGCCATGCGCTTCTCATCACAGTGTTCCACAATGTTGTCATCACAAGGCTCCATAAACCTTGTCTTCACAATGCTCCATGCACTTCTCACCAAAATGCTCTCCCACAACTGATATCACAATGTTACATCACTATTCATCACAATACTCCCTCAACCCAGTCATCACAATGTTCCATGACTCCTGTCATCACCATGCTACATGCACTTATCATCACAATGTTCGATGACCCCTGACATCACAATGTTCCATAACACCTGTCATCAAAATGCTCCATGACCCTTTTCATCAAAATGCTCCATGACCACTGACATCACAGTGCTCCATGACCCCTGTCATCACAATGCTCCATGCTCCTTGAAATCAAAAAGATCCATGACCTCTGTCATCACAATGCTCCAAATCCTTGTGATCACAATTTTACATAACACTTGTCATCACAATGCTCCATGACGCCTGTCATCACAATAATGCATGCCCTTGTCGTCACAATGCTCCATCATCTTTTTCATCACAATTCTCAATACACTTGTCCTCACAATGCTCCCTTACACTTGTCGTCAGAATGCTCCTTGAACACTTTCATGAAAAGGCTTCATGCCTTTTTCATCACAATGCTCAATGTCCTTTTCATCACAATTCTCCTTGCCATTGTCATCACTATACTCCACACACTTGTCATCAGAATGCTCCATGACCCTTGTCATCACAATTTTCCATGACCCCTGTCATCACAGTGCTCCATACCACTTGTCATTACAGTGCTTCATGACGTTCCTCATCACAATTATCCATGGTCTTCTCATCACAATGCTCCACGGTCTTGCCATCACAATGCTCCATGCCCTGGTCATCACAATGCTCCATGTTCCCTGTCATCAAAATTCTCCACGTTCTTGGCATCACTGTGCTCCATGACACTTCTCATCACAGGGTTACATGCTTTGTCATCAAAGTACTCCACAAGCTTGTCATCAGAATGTTCCATGACGTTTGTCATCACAAATATCCATGACCACTGTCATCACAATGCTCCATGACACCTGTCATCACAATGCTCCATGCCCTTTGTCATTACAGTGCTCCATGATTCTCGTCACCACAATTATCCATTGTCTTCTCATCTCAGTGCTCCACGGTCTTGGCATCACAATGCTCCATGCCCTTGTATTCACAATTTTCATGTCCCTTGTCATCACAATTCTCCACGTCATTGTCATCACAATGCTCCATGACAGTTCTCATCACAATGTTACATGCTCTTGTCATCACAATTCTCCACATCCTTGTCATCACAATGCTCCATGACAGTTCTCATCACAATGTTACATGCTCTTGTCATCAAAATTCTCCATGCAATTGTCATCGCAGTGCCCCATGACCCCTGTCATAGCAAGCTACATGCCTATGTCATCACAATGCTTCACGACCTTTTCATCAAAATTCTCAATGGACATTGTCATCACAATGATCGATGCCCTTGTCATCACAATGCTCCTTGACCCTTGTCATCACAGTGCTCCAAGTCCTTGTCATCACAATGCTCCATTACCTTTGTCATCACAATCCTCCATAACATTTGTCATCTCAATGCTCCATGCCATTGTCTTCACAGTGGACCATGAAATATGTCATCATAATGCTCCATGACACATGTCTTCACAATAATCTATGACATTGTCATCACAATGCTCCATGCCCTTGTCATCACCATGCTCCATTACCCCTGTCATAACAATGCTCCATGACCCCTGCCATCACGATGTTCCTTGGCCTTGTCATCACAAGGCTCCATGACCCTTCTCATCACAATGCTCCAAGACACCTGTAATCACAATGCTCCATGCCCTTGTCATCACAAAGCTCAATGAAATATGTCATCAGAATGCTCCTTGGCCTTCTCATTCACCATGCTCCATGCCCTTGTCATCACAAAGCTCCATGATGCATGTCATCCGAATGCTCCATGCCCCTTTTCATCTCAATGCTCCATGAACCCTGTCATCACAGTGCACCATGCCCATCTTCATAATGCTTCATGCTATTGTCATCAGAGTGAAATCAAAATGCTCCATGACCTCTGTCATCACAATGCTCCAAATCCTTGTGATCAAAATGTTCCATAACATTTAGCATCACAACGCCCCATGAGGCTCATCATCACAATTATCCATGGTCTTCTCATCACAATGCTCCATGAACTTTTTCATCATAATGCTTAATACCCTTGTCATCACAATGCTCCCTGACACTTGTCATCTGTATGCTCCTTGAACCCTGTCATGACAAGGCTCCATGCCTTTTTCATCACAATGTTCCATGCCATTTTCCTCACAGTGCTCCAAGGCCCCTGTAATCACAATGTTCCATGCCCTTTTCATCACAAAGCTCCATGATGCATGTCATCAGATCGCTCGATGGTCTTCTCATCCCAATGCTCCTTGCCCTTTCCATCACAATGCTCCAAGTCCCATGTAATCACAAAGCTCCATGCCCCTTTTCATCAGTATGCTCCATGAGACTTGTCATCACAAGGCTCCATGGTCTTCTCATCACAATGCTCCAGTAGCTTGTCATCACAATGCTCCATGACCCCTGTCATCACAATACTCCATGAACATTTTCAGCCCAATGTTCCTTGACCTTCTCATCACAATGCTCGATGACCCCTGTCATCACAATGCTCCATGACCACTGTCATCACAACACTCCATGAACCCTGACACACAATGATTTGGGACCGTTGTCAACAAAATGCTCCATGCCCTTGTCATCCCAATTCTCCATGACCCCTGTAATTACAATGCTCCGTGACGCTTCTCATCACAGTGCTCCATGAAACTTGTCATCACAATGCTCCATGCCTTTGTCAGCAATATGCTACATAATCTTGTCATCACAATGCTCCATTCACTTGTCATCACAATCCTCCATGACCCTTGGGATAACATTTCTTCATGCCCTTCTCATCTCTCTCTTGCCTTTCTGGTTTTTACAGATTTTCGGATGTCCCTTTTGACCGGTGGGAAGTGACAATTCTTTGTAGTGTGGATTTGCATTGTGTGCTTGCTTGATTGGCCAAAAAGGTCGTATGCGTTTTCTCCTGAATACATTCAGGAGAAAAGGCATACGCCATTTTTGACCAAGTGCATCATTGTCGAAGTTGTGATGCTTTTCCTGGCTTTAAAGGTGATTCCAATTTACCTGTTGAAATATGTTTTGAGCAATTCTGCCTCATTTTCAAGTCCGCTTCGTTGCCTTCCCTCAACAGATTTTTGGAAGAGAGTAGTCCTTTAAAATTCTCAGGGTTGTGAATTGCTGTGCCCCTGAGCACCAATTTTCAAATCCCATTATTGGGAGCTGACAGCAAATACACAATTTTGCTTCAGGACCTGTACTGCTTCCAGGGGTGGCTATACTGTTCCCTGCGGGTGGCTGAGGCTTTGGTAATTCTTCTTCCTGACGGGAATTTAGAGTGGCATGTGTCCGTCCAAATGCCTACATCTACTCTCTGATTGGTTCTCCCTCTTCCCTTTCATCCTCTGCACAATTAGCAAACTGTGCAAACCAGGAGGTTATATTAGCTGACTCTCCTAAGTTGGGAGATTGATAGTAAGGCAGTTGGAATGCCTAACTGGAGCACAAGGAGAGGAAAAATTTGGAGACTTTTAGAAAACTTTCGCCATCACAGGGTGTCCATTCTCTAGATTTCTCATACATGTTATATCTGTAGTGATATTCCCTTCTACTTGGAGATTTGGGACCCATGGTATGGTGGCATGCATTACTACTGTAAATGGTCTGCATTTTCTCTCCCAATCTCACCAGTCCTCTCAGTCCCAAGTGTCCAGCCTTATGTCTCATCCAGCTGTCTTTGCAGATAGGGTCATTCCAGGTTTCATCAGAACCCCTGAAGGAATTGTGTAGGAATTTCGCTGTTTTTTTGGTTTGTTTTTGAAATTCATTTTTATAATGGGTTTGAGCTGATTTTCACTGACATGTTTATGACGGTTTAGACACACTTGACTCCCTTACGGAGACATATCAATACATAGGTTTTTAAGATTCTTACTAGTCAGATATATTCCTCTGCGGGGAATAGGCGTTTTGAGTCCCGTTCACTGAGGTAGGTGAAGATCTTGTCTCTTCTGTATTTGGTTTATGGAATGGAACCTGTTCTAATATCAAACTCTAGTTTTATGCATCATCCCACCTCTGCTTTCCCCTTAAGGAGTCATAAGAGTGTTTTCTAAATGTGAGTCTCTGTTCTCTTTCTTAATTCATTTCATGTGCTGTGATGTTGACATTCCCTTTGTAAGTGATATCTTATGATAAGATTCTTTTATCTGTGTGACTAATTTCACTTAGAATCATCATACCTAAATCCACTCATTATGCTGCTACTGGCCTTATATATATTGGTTTCACGTCTGAGTGATATTCTGTTGTACAAAATTACCACAAGTTCTTTAGGCATTTCTCTTTTTCCTGGGATATTTTAGGTGTACCGAAGTTGAGGTTCTTGTATGCAGAGCAGCCCTAAACTATGGGGTGCCTGTGTCTTGTTGATATTTAGTCTTCACAAGTTATATGCCCATGAGTTGAAAACCCCTTTGCTCGGGGGCCTTGTATTTTGAATGTTTTAGGAAACAGCATACACTTCTTCAGAGTGGCTCTTGGATATTTATACCCCACCCATCAGTGTGACTAGGCTCCCTGTTCTCCATGGCCTCTCCTGCATTTCTGGTTTGTACACATTTTTTGGATGGCCTTTGTGAGCAGTGGAAATTGAGACTTCTTTGTTGTGCAGATTTGCATTTCCCACTTGCTTGTTTGGCCAAAAACTCTGTATGTGTTTTATTTTCCTGAAGATATTCACGAAAAAACACATACACCCTTTTGCCCAACTGCATCATTTTAGAAATTCTGCTGCTTTTCATATGCTTTAAATGTGAGTATAATCTACCTTTTGAAATCTGTTTCCTGCAATTCTGCCTCTCATTCAGATCCTCTTCGTTGCCTTACCTGAATATATTTTTGGACGTTGGTTATCATTTATATCTTTGCAGGTCTTTGAATTGTCTGCTCCTGAGCTCCATTTTGAAACTCGCTTTTTGTGAGCTGGCCGCCAAACCATTGGATTGCTTCCGGTCCTATTCTGGTTCTGAGGAGGCAGGCTGAGCCTTTGTTTAATTCTTCTTCCTAATGGGAAGTTCGAGTGACATGTGCCTGTCAAAACCCCTACAGCTAATCTCTCATTGGTTCCCCATCTTCCCATTTATCCTCTGCACAAATTGCACACTGTGTGACACAGGAGGTTAAAGGTGCTGATTCTCCATGTGGGGAGATTGTTAGTAATGTGGCTGGAATGGCGAACCCCAGCACCAGGAGATCAAAAATGAGGTGCATTTTAGACACCTTTCCTGAGCACACGGTGTACATTCATCTCGGTTTCCCAGGCATATTTTCGCTGTCAGAATATTCCCTTGAACCTGCAGATTTGGGACCCATGGAATGGGTACCAGGCAGTACTTAAAAGGTCTGCATTTCCTCACCCAGCCTCTCTAACATCTCTTAGCGTGCATAGCTTCCAGCCTTATATATCATCCTGCTGTGGGTCTACATGTGTTCAATCTATGTTACATCATAGCCCTTCAACAAAAGTTGTAAGAATTTTTGTCTGGCTCACTGTTTTTATAAATATTTTTTAAATTTATTTTTATATTGGTTATAGCTGATTTTCAAAGCTCTGTTTTTTGGTGCTGTACATCCACTTGATTCATGTACTGTGAGACAACAATAAATTATTTTTCAGATGCTTACCAGTCATATGTATTATTTTCCAGTTACTTGAGTGAGCTGAGTTCAGTTCTTTGAGGTACTGTGTAGGCCTTTTCAGTTATTCAATTTGATACTTGGAATGGTAACTTTGCTAATTTCAACCTCCTGGATAATACCTCACCATTCCCCACCTTTCCCATTTAGCAGCCTTATGTCTATTTTCTACATATTTGACTATGTTTCTGTGTTGTAGTTTATTTCATGTGTAGCCATTTTTGATTCCACCTTTAAGTGACATCTTATGATATGTGTCTTTTTCTTTCTGACATATGTCACTTAGAATGATTGTATGTAACTCCTCCTGAGTTGTTCCAACTGGCCTTATTTCATTGATTTCTGGATGAGTAATATTCCACTCTACATAAGTAGCCCATCTCTTTTATCCATTGTATCCTTCCAGGGACATTTAGGTTATATCCAAGTGGAGGCCCTTTTTAACAGAGAGGTGGTAAACGTTGGGGTGCCTGTTTTCTGTCGATTTTTGTTTTTCCCAAGGTATACGTCCATGAGTGCAAGTGCCCTATGCTCTGTAGCTCATTTTTTAGATGTTTTAGCAAACACAATACACTTCTCCAGAGTGGCCGTTGGCAAATTACATTTCCACTATCAGCCTCACAGGGTTCCCTTTTCTCCTCGCCCTGTCCTGCATTTCTGGTCTTTACACTTTATGTGGATGGCCCTTCTGACTGATGTGAAGTGATACATTTTGTAGTATTGATTTCCAGTGCCCACCTGTTTGGTTGGATCCAAAGTGTGTATGGCCTTTACTTGAATATATTCAGAAAAAATGCATACGCCCTTTTGGGCCAACTGCATCATTGGCGATATTCAG
Source organism: Mesoplodon bidens (assembly GCF_964165515.1). Taxonomy (NCBI): domain Eukaryota; kingdom Metazoa; phylum Chordata; class Mammalia; order Artiodactyla; family Ziphiidae; genus Mesoplodon; species Mesoplodon bidens. Next base: position 1,114,939 of record NW_027672207.1, read on the forward strand.
CCCCTTTTCTTGTGCTTTAATGGGGAGTCCTTTCTACCTCTTCAAATATGTTTCCTGCCACTCTCCCTTGCTTACAAGTCTTTTTCTGTGGCTTACCTCAAGACATTTTTCGACGATAGATAATTTCAACTCTGAAGTTTTATGAATTTTAGTGACCCTGAGTTCCATTTTTCAACTGTGTTTTTGGAAACTGGACACAAAAGTGCGGGATTTCCTCTAGCCCTATTCTGTTTCCGTGGGCAATTCTAGCCTTTGATGAATTTGTCTTCCGGATTGGAAATTAGAGTGGCATGTGCCTGTCTGATCACCTAAGACTTGTCTCTAAATTTTTCTCATCCTTCCGCTTCATCCTCTAGACAAATTCCAAACAGTGTGCAACAGGATGTTGACGGTGCTGATATCCCCAAGTGAGGAGATTGTTAGGAAAGATGCTGGAGGGGTGAACCCGAGCACCAGGCAATGAGGAGATGAGGTGCCTTTTCCAAACTCTTTCCGATCAAACGGTGTACCATCCTCTAGGTGTGGCAGGCATGTTTTAGCTGTAGGAAGGGTCCCGTGCATGTAAGGAGAACACCAGGGATTTTTACAAATCAGTGCCTCCCCGAACCCCAAACTGGGGAATTTTTAAGCTACGGCTACACGTATGTCCATTAAGGGCCTTGGGAAATAGGCAGAGCCCAAACTTTAGATGATTGAAATCTTCAGGGTCAGAAGCGCTCACCATCGGCCTTGCTTAGGTTACATTTTATCTGTCATTGATAGATGATGTCAATAAAAATATCGATTCTTTTTCAGATTATTTCCCCTTATAGGTTATTGCAAAATATTCAGTGTAGTTCCCTGTGCTATACAGTAGTTCCTTGTTGATGATCTATTTTATACATAGCAGTGTGTATCTGTTAATCCCAAACTGTTAATTTATCCCTTCTCCTACTTTTCCCCTTTGGTAATAATAAATTATAAGATTTTATACTTCTCAGAAATGGGGGAACTGAAAGAGAGGTATCATTTTCAATGGAAAAACATTCAAAACACGATTGAAGCTTCAGCCAAGAGTATTCGATGTACATCCATGGAAATAAATCACTTCATTTCTCTAATGTTGACCTGACAAATAAGACAGACGTGTTCAATGAACTTGCTTACAGTAAAGTGATGGAAATATCAAATGTAAGTCATAAAAACATATTATTTTACCCGAGCATTATACACTGCTCTATGTTAACTATTGTTTGGCTCACACAGATGTTCATTGAAGTTACAATGTTCTCAATTTCTGTTACTGATCCTCCAGAGTGGACCCCAACAGGAGTCCCCGTGCCCAGTGTCATTGGAGCCAACAGACCAAGACTGAGTTTGGTTCAGAAGCAAAGGAAACATTATTATGAAAACAGAACGGAGAGTTGAGTGCGTGCACTCCCCCACGGGCTGTGGACTGGGCTGCTATGTAGGGATCAAGGCAGCGTCAGTGGGAGGGAGGGCATGGAGCTCTCGAGGGCTGTGTTGGCTGCAGCTCAGGCTCTATGTCACGGAGTCTTCATGGGACCCCGCTAGCTGAGGTGTCGACCCAGCCATTCTGCACTAGGAAATCGGATCTGAAATGCCGGTTGTGGGACCTCTGCATGCGGAGCCCTAGGAGCACGTATAATTAGACAAAGCACAATGGAAAAACAGCTTAGACTTTATTTTATTGCCCAGATTCTCTTTATATCTCCCAGGAATTTTTAATGAACGTTGCCGGAGATGAACACCTCCTCTGCTTTTTGTTCTGTTCCTCATTTTTGGGGTGTTGAGGGTGCAGACCCCTGTTTTGTAACTGCTTCATGCTGTGGTGTGAGCCCTGATACATGGGGGGAGGGTCAAAACGTCTCCCCACCAGCCTCCAGGTGAGGTTGATTGTCCCAAGGCCTCCGGCCTCACTTCTCGTCTGCCTGAGCACCAGCACTGGAAGTGTTATAGATTCTAATGACCTTTAAGGTCCTGGAAGGAGATGCGCAGAGATGCTGCAGTGGCAGGTTTCACCCCACCCCACATTTGTTCGGCAATCTTAGGCTGACGGTTTTTGTCAGCCTAGATGCTCTGACCAGTAGTCTGTGCTTTCTTTAATTAGGTCCCTGAATTAATGTACAAACAGCACCATGTGTCAGAGCCCTGCCCGCACAACTCCCAGACAGTCCACGGTCAGTGGTGGTCCAGGACCATGACGTCCACTGAGACAACAGCCTTTAGAAGTAGCCAGCAGTCCACCCGGTCATATTGGTTACAATCACCACAGTGTCTGTAGGGTTTTCTATGGTGAAAGCATGATATACGTTTCCCCCTCCAAGCTTATTAGCTCCCCTCTGGGTGCAGTAAGTCCTACAAGCAGTAGTCTGCTTTTTCGGGGCACAGTCTTGTTGTTTTCTGACAGAAACTCCAGGTCAAGTGATGGTCACACAAGTCATCTTGGGGGCCCGTTGCCCCCGTTTGTCTCTCTGGAGGTTGGAGTTGGAGGGCCTCCTCACTCGAGGTCAGTGTGTCCACAGAGCGACCCCTGCAACTTCAGGGCATGATGGGTGGTTAGGATCACCACGTGGTGTCCTTTTCCCTTAAGAGGGAGCTGGCCTTGCGGGCTGCTGATTTCCAGCTTTTTAGATACCCCAGTATCCTGGCCTGATGAGTCGGTGGGCAAAGCCCTTGGTGACCATAGTTTATCATACCTGAAGGGCATTCTTGTGTTGCTCCATTTCAAGTGGTCCCAGTTTTTGCACTAAGTCTCCAAGGTTGATTAACCTTTGACCGGGTATGTAAAGGTCAAAGGTTTAGCTAAATTAGGGAGTTCCTGGGCAAGGGTCTTAATTGACTGCTCTTTCCATTCTTGAGAGGCTGCTTCTGGATTCTATTCAAAAGGATCATCATATTTCCGTGTCAGTGTTTCATGTAGAGGCCCAGCTATTAGACTGTAGTTAGGGATCCAGATGCAGAAAACCTTGGCCTCCCCAGGAACCACTAAGCTGTCTTCTAGTTTTAGAAGAGGTAAGGCTGCAAATGGCTTCTTCCCTATCCTGGGATGCGTTTCTCCGAATATCTGTGAGAATGAAGCCCAGGCATGTCACCTTAGCCTGGGATATTTGAGCCTTTTTCTTGGACACCTTCTATCCTTTATTGGCTAGGTAGTTCAGAGGTGTCTTTAGTAGGCCTGTTGATCACAATGTCCTCTGCATATTGAAGGAGGGTTCCCTTTCACAGAGGTAGAACTTTTAGGTCTTTACAGGACATTTCCCCAATGATGGTGTGGGGATTTTTGAACCATTGGTGCAGGACGGCCCAGCATTATTGCTTTGGTTGCATGTTGTGTCCTGCCTCTCACAAGCCAAAAATTCTTGTGACTCTGAGATGAATGGAATACAGAAGAAGGCATCATTGAAGTCTAATACAGAATGCCATGGCCTGGTGGATGGTAGAATGACCAGCAGTGTGTAGGAAATAGGAGCTACTGTATGTATATCCTCGGTGGCTTCACTGACTGTCCTGATATGCTTTACCAGGTCTCCAGCAGCCCATGGGGCTCTCGTGGTCAGGCCAATCCCAGGATATAGAGCTCACCTGGGCTGCACCCCCACCCCACAGCCCACGGGGCTCTCGTGGTCAAGTCCTTCCCAGGGTAGGGATCTCACCTGTGCAGCTACCCAGCAGCCCATGGGGCTCTCATAGTCAGCCCCTTACCAGGATACAGAGCTCCCCTGGGCAGGTACTCGAGCAGGGCTGGACACACAGGAACTGTGCACATAGCCCACCTTGCAGAGAACCCCCAGCTCACCTGTCACTCACAGCTGACACAGAACACCTCAGAGCAGGACTTGAACTAACACACAGCAGCTATGACAGGTCTGTGACCCTGACTATCACTCTCTGCAGCCTCTCTCTGCCTGGTCTTCCAGACACTTCCACTGCAGCCAGGGCACCAGGCCTCCGTCTCCACCCACCATCACTCCTCTCCCTGACTCCTGTGTTCCTCTCATTAGGATAGGGTCTTCTTGAAGTTGTTTTCCACTCATGGAACAGATAAAATAATAAGAAAACAAGCCGCAGCTGCAGCCCCTTGTCTATCCTGACTCTCAAGAGCCCACACCAGATCCTTGGGCCTGGCCCGTTTAGCAAGGTTCATTTTCTACAACTGTGAGCCCCTGAGGGATGAGGATTGGCTGATTTGGGCAGCCTGACACTGCCTGCCAGCCCTCCCCAGGTGTGCCTGGGTTGAGGTCAATATAAACACCTCTCCAGTCAGCAAGAGCCCCTGTAGCTGTGCCTGACGCCATATTCTCTGCCCTGTCAGCAGTGTCGGGGCTAGGTTGGTGGGAGGGAGTGAGGGGCTGTGGCTTTGTGGGTGGCCCAGTGTGAGTGGGGCTCTGCTGGACTTTCTGCAGGAGTTGCCAGGCTGCCACCTGCTAAAGAAGAGGATGTGTCACCCATACCTGCTGCTGGAATTTCTCCCCAGGCAGAGGTGAGGAAGTAAAAAAGCAGTGTGGGCCGTGGCAGGAGGGGTATCTCAGGCAGGGAAATGGAAAGATTCCAGAAGAGCATCTGGGGCCAGGACCTTCCTGGCTGGCCTGCAGGCACCAAGTCAGCCTGCGTGCTGTCGCTGGTGTGGCTCCACAGCCCTTCCTCTAGGCTTGCAAGTGCTTGTACATATTCATGTGTTTTACCTGGAAAGGGTGGGAAGAGTTCAGCTGCTGCAGGACTGGGGCTCAGCTCACATTTACTCACAGATGCCCCGACACACTCCCCCAGCTTTGCAATGAGGATGCTCCTTGTTGGGGGGGAGTGCTGCTCACTGCATGGGAGATGATTTCCCACCTCTGTCCAAATTAAGAATTTTTTACCATTTGAGCAACTGCCCTGATAAGATTTTCCTCTGTATAACTGGTGGGTTCTGTTTTTTTTTTCTTTTTCTTTTTTTATTCTTTTTGGTTCAAGGTAGATTTTATTCCTTCTTCTTTTTTTTTTTAATTTGGAGATATAAACATGGAAATAATGCATTAATATAAAGACGTCTATATGAAGGGAAAAACTTTTTTTGGTTTATTTTATTAAATTTTATTTATTTATTTTTAATTTCTTTTCAATTTATTTATTTCTTTTATACAGCCGGTTCTTATTGGATATCTATTTTATACATATAAGTGTGCACATATGAATCCCAGTCTCCCAATTCATCCCACCACCACCCTCACATGGCATTACCACCTTGGCGTCCATATGTTTGTTCTCTACATCTGTGTCTCTATCTCTGCCCTGCAAACTGGTTCATCTGTACCATTTTTCTATGTTCCACATATATGCATTAACATACAATATTTGTTTTTTCTCTTTCTGACTTACTTCACTCTGTATGAGAGTCTCTAGATCCATCAAGGTCTCTACAGATGACCCAATTTCATTCCTATGTGTGGCTGAGTAATATTCCATTGTATATATGTACCACATCTTTATCCATTCATTTGTCTGTGGGCACTTAGGTTGATTTCATTACCTGGCTATTGTAAATAGTGCTGCAATGAACATTGTGGTGAATGTGTCTTTTTGATTTATGGTTTTCTCTGGGTATATGCCCAGTAGTGGGGTTGCTGGATTATATGGTAATTCTATTTTTAGTTTTTTAAGGAACCTCCATACTGTTCTCCATAGAGACTATATCGATTTACATTCCCAGCAATAGTGGAAGAAGGTTCCTTTTCTCCACACCCTCTCCAGCATTTGTTGTTTGTAGATTTTCTGATGATGCCCATTCTAACAGGTGTGACGTGATACCTCATTGTAGTTTCCATTTCCATTTCTCTAATAATTAGTGATGTTGAGCAGATTTTCATGTGCGTACTGGCCATCTCTATGTCTTTTTGGAAGAAATGTCTATTTGGATCTTCTTCCATTTTTGTATTGGGTTGTTTGTTTCATTAATATTGAGCTGCATGAGCTGTTTATATATATATTGGAGATTAATCATTTGTCCATTGATTCATTTGGAAATATTTTCTGCCATTCTGAGGGTTGTCTTTTTGTCTTGTTTGTAGTTTCGTTTGCTTTGAAAAAAGCTTTTACATTTCATTAGGTCCCATCTGTTTAGTTTTATTTTTTATTTCATTACTATAGGAGGTGGATCAAAAAAGATCTTTCTGTGATTTACGTCAGAGTATGCTTCGTAAGTTTTCCTCTCAGAGTTTGATATTGTCCCATCTTAAATTAATGTCTCTAATCCATTTTGAATATATTTTTATGTATGTTGTTGGGGAGTGTTCTAATTTCATTCTTTTACATGTAGCTGTCCATATTTCCCAGCACCAATGATTGAAGAGACTGTCTTATCTCCATTGGATAGTCTTGCCTCCTTTGTCATAGATTAGTTGACCATAGGTGTGTAGTTTTATCCCTGGAAATTCTTTTTTTTTCCTTTTACACGTTTATTGGAGTATAATTGTTTTACAATGGAGTGTTAGTTTCTGCTGTATAACAAAGTGAATCAGCTATACATATACAAATATCACCAGATCCCCTCCCTCTTGCATCTCCCTCCCACACTCCATATCCCACCCCTTTATGTGGTCACAAAGCACCGAGCTGATCTCCCTGTTCTATGTGGCTGCTTCCCAGTAGCTATCGGTGTTACATTTAGTAATGTATTTATGTCCATGCCACTCTGTCACTTCGTCTCAGCTTACCCATCCCCCGTCAAGTGTCCTCAAGTCCTTTCTCTACCTATGTGTCCTTAATCCTGTCCTGCCACTAGGTTCTTCAAAATCTTTTTTATTTCTTCATTAGATTCCATATATCTCTGTTAACATACAGTATTTGTTTTTCCCTTTCTGACTTACTTCACTGTGTAGGACAGATTCTAAGTCCATCCACCTCAGTACAAATAACTCAGTTTTGCTTCTTTTTATGGCTGAGTAATATTTCATTGTATATATGTGCCAGATCTTCTTTATCCATTCATCTGTCGGTGGACACATAGGTTGTTTCTGTGTCCTGGCTATTGTAAATAGAGATGCAATGAACATTTTTTGTACATAACTCTTTTTGAATTATGGTTTTCACAAGGCAAATACCCAGTAGTTGGATTGTTGTGTTGTATGGTACCTCTATTGTTAGTTATTTAGAGGAATCTCTGTACTGTTCTCCCTAGTGCCCATATCAATTTACATTCCCACCCACAGTGCAAGTGTGTTCCCTTTTCTCCAATAAAGGCCTCTCCATCATTTATTGTTTTGTAGATTTTTTTGATGATTGCCACTCTGACTGCTGTGTGGTGATACCTCACGGTAGTTTTGATTTGCATTTCTCTAATGATTAGTGATGTTCAGCATCCTTTCATGTGTTTCTTGGTAATCTGTATATCTTCTTTGGAGAAATGTCTATTTACGTCTTCTGTCCGTTTTTGGATTGGGTTCTTTGTTTTTGTGATATTGAGCTACATGAGGTGCTTGTAAAGTTTGGAGATTAATCCTTTGTCAATTGCTTCATTTGAAAATATTTTCTCCAATTCTGAGGGTTGTTTTGTATCTTGTTTAAGTTTTCCTATACTGTGTAAAAGCTTTTAAGTTTCATTAGGTCCCATTTGTTGATTTCTGTTTTTATTTCCATTTCGCTAGGAGGTGAGTCAAAAAGGATCTTGCTGTGATTTATGTCATAGTGTGTTCTGCCTATTGTTTCCTCTAACAGTTTTATCGTGTCTGGTCTTATATTTAGATCTCTAATCCATTTAGAGTTTATTTTTGTGTATGGTGTTATGGAGTGTTCTAATTTCATTCTTTTATGTGTAGGGGTCCAGTTTTCCCAGCACCAATTACTGAAGAGACTGTCTTTTCTCCATTGTATATCCTTAGCTCCTTTGTCATAGATGAGATAGCCATAGGTATGTACGTTTATCTCTGGGCTTTCTGTCCTGTTCCATTGATCTGTGTTTATGCCAATCTGCATACACTTGATTCCATTATGGATACATATAAATACATAGGTTTCAAGATTAATACCAGTCAGATATATTCCTCTTCAGTGAATAGGGTGTTTTGTGTCCAGTTCATTGAGAAAGGAGTAGGTCTTGTCTATTACATATTTGGTATATGGAATGGGATCTGTGCTAATTTCAAACTCTGATTTTACACATCACCCCATGTCACCTTTCCCCTTAAGGAGGCATAAGTGTGTTTTCTGAACGTGTAACTCTGTTCTCTTTTGAAATTCAGTTCATGTGTAGCCATGTTTACATTCCCTCTATAATTGATATATTACAATAAGTCTCTTTTTCTTTGTGGCTCATTTCACTTAGCATCATCGTACCTAAATCCACTCATTATGCTGTTATTGGCCTTATGACATTGATTTTATGTGAGTGACATTCCATTGTATATAAGTACCACAACATCTATATATATATTTTTTCCTTTCCTGGGATATTTAAAGTGTACCAAAGTCGAGGTTCTTGTAAACAGAGCAGCCCTAAACTTTGGGCTGGCTGTGTGTTGTGGATTTTTAGTTTTCCCAAAATACACGCCCATGAGTGGAAGTGTGCTATGCTTTGTAGCTCTGTTTTAGAAAACAACATACAGTTCTCCAGAGAGGCTGTTGGCAATTTACATCCTGTCAATCGGTGTAACCAGGTTCCCTTTTCTCCATGGCCTGTCCTGCATTTGTGGTTTTTACACTATTTGTGGATGGCCCTTTTGACTGGATGTAATGGACACTTCTATGTAGTGTGGATTTGCAATGCCTGATGGCTTGCTTGGCCAAAAAGGGAGTATGCATTTTTTCCCGAATATATTCAAGAAAATACACACACTCCCTTTTCGGCCAAGGGCAACATTGTTGAAGTTCTGTCGCTTTTCATGTGCTTTAAAGATGACTCCAATGTACCTCTTGAAATCTGTTTCCTTCAATTCTGCCTTGCATTCAAATCCTCTTCACTGCCTTACCTCAATATATTTCTGGATGATAGTTGTCCTTTATAACTCTGCAAGTTTGTGAATTGCTGTGCCCCCGATTTCCATTTTTCAACTCGCCTATTTGTGAGCTGGCTGCAATACCGCAGGATGGCTTTAGGCCCTAGTCTGGTTCCGGTGTTTCAGGCTGAGCCTTTGGTTAATTCTTCTTCCTGATGGGAAACTAGGGTGATATGTGCCCATCCAAACACCTACAGCTAATCTCTCATTTGTTTCCCCTCTTCCTGTTCATCCTCTGCACAATTTGCAAACTGTGCATAACAGGAGGTTAAAGGCGCTGACACTCCAAGTGGGGAGATTTTTAGTAATGCAGATGGAATGGCGAAGCCGAGCACGACAAAAGGAAAAATGAGGTACCTTTTAGAAAACTTTCACAATTACACAGTGTACCATCCACTGGGGCTCCCATGCATGTTTTAACTGTAGGAAGATTCCCTTAAACCAGGAGATTTGGGACCACTAGAATGGGTAGCATACGGTATTGCTCTAACTGGTGTTATTTTGCTCACACAACCTCAGGAAACTTGTCAGCCCCAAGTGTCCAGTCATATGTCTCATCCAGCTGTGCGTGTAAAGGTGGTCAATCTAGGTTGCATCACAGGCCCTGAACGTAATTTTTAAGATTTCTCTCTGTTTCGCTGTTTTTGCATTTTGCTTTTGAAACTTATTTTTATAAGGTGGTTTAGCTGAATTTCAGTGCTGTGTTCATGCCATTATACACACATATGATTCCTTTATGGAGACATGAGAATACATGTGTTTTAAAATACTTAGAGTCAGATATATTCCTCTGCAATGAAAAGGGGGTGTTGAGTCCAGTTCATTGTGCCGGGAGTAGGTGTTGCCTATTGCATACTTGGTTAATGTAACAGTATCTGTGCTAATTTAAAACTGTGGTTTTATGCATCACCCCACCTCGCCTTTCCCCTTAAGCAGGCAGAAGTTTGTTTTCTAAATGTGTGACTCTGTTGTGTTTGTAATTCAATTCATGTGTAGCGATGTGTACATTCACCATATGAGTGATATCTTATGATAATATTCGTTACTCTGTTATCTTTCCTAACTCAGTTCATGTGTAGCCATGGTTTCAGGACCTTCATAAGTGATATCTTATGATAAGTTTCTTTTTCTGTGTGACTTATTTCACTTAGAATCATCGTACCTGAATCCACTCATTTTTCTGTTACTGGCCTTATGACATTGATTTCATGGCTAAGGGATATTCAATCGTACGTAAGTACCACAATTTTTTGAACCATTTTTATATTTGCTGGGACATTTAAGGTGTACCCAAGTTGAGGTTCTTGTAAGCAGTGCAGCCTTAAATTTTGGGGTGGCTCTAACTTCCTGAATTTCAGTTTTCCCAAGGTATATTCCCTAGACTGGAACTGCCCTTGGCTCTGTAGCTCTGTGGTATATTTTCTAGGGAACACAATGCACTCCTCCAGAGAGGCAGTTGGCAATTTACATCCTGCCCATTAGCCTAACAATGCTCCCTGTTCTCCAGGGCCTGTCTTGCCTTTCTGGTTTTTACATATTTTTCGGATGTCCCTTTTGACAAGTGGGATGTGGTCGTTCTTGTAGTGCACATTTGCATTACCCGCTTGCTTGCTTGACCAAAAAGGGCATATGCATTTTTTCTTGAATATATTCAGGAGAAGACACCTATGCCCTTTGGGCCAAGTGCATCATTGTTGAAGTAGTGCCCCTCTTCCTGTGCTTTAAAGGCAATTCCAATGTACCTCTTGTAATCTGTTTCCTGCTATTCTGCTTCGCTTTGACGTCCGCATCATTGCCTTCCCTGAACATATTTTTGGACGATAGTTGTCCTTTATAAATCTGGCAGTTTGGGAATTGCTGTGACCCTGAGATCCGTTTTTCAACTCGCTTCTTTGTGAGCTGACGGCAAATCCACAATTTTGGTTCAGGACTTATACTCGTTCCTGGCAGGAAGATGAGACTTTGGTTAATTCTTCTTCATGCCAGGAAATAAGAGTGACATGTGCCCGTCCAACTGCTTTACAGCTACTCTCTCATTGGTTCTCCCTTTTCCCTTTCGTCCTCTTCCAAATTGACAACATATGCGAACCAGGATGTTAAAGGGGCTGTCTCTCCAAATTGGGAGATTGATAGTAAATAAGTTGGAAAGTCAAACCGGGACACCAGGAGAGGGACTATTCATTGAGTTTTAGAAACCTTTCGTATTCACAGTGTGTCCATTAGCTAGGATTCCCGTAAATGTTATAACTGTAGTAATATCCCCTTCAAACTGGACAGTTGGGACCCATGGAATGGGTGCCAGGCATTATTGCCTTAAAGGGTGTGCATTTGCTCACCAAAACTCACCCATCCTCTCAGTCCATTGTGTCCAGCCTTATTCCACATCCAGATGTCATTGTAGAGATGGTCATTCCAGGTTCCATCAGAGTACCTGAAGGAATTGTAATGCATTTCCCTTTTTTTGTTTTGTTTTTGAAATTCCTGTTTATAGTGGGTTTGAGCTGATTCTCGCTGCCATGCTTATGCCAGTCTAGACACACTTGATTCCCTTATGGGGATATATCAATACATAGGTTTTAAGATTCTTACTAGTCAGATATATTCCTCTGCAGGAAATATGGGGTTTTGAGTCCCTTTCACTGAGGAAGGTGTATGTCTTGTCTATTCCATAGTTGGTTTTTGGAACGGTACCTGTGCTTATATCAAACTCTGGTTTTATGCATCACCCCACCTCTCCTTCCCCCTTAAGCAGGCATAAGAGTGTTTTCTAAATGTGAGACTCTGTTCTCTTTCCTAACTCAGTTCATGTGTAGCCATGTTTACAGGACCTTCATAAGTGATATCTTATGATAAGTTTCTTTTACTGTGTGACTTATTTCACTTAGAATCATCGTACCTGAATCCACTCACTTTGCTGCTACTGGTCTTATGACATTGATTTCATGGCTGAGGGATATTCCATCATACGTAAGTACCACAATTTTTGAACCATATTTATATTTCCTGGGATATTTAAGGTGTACCCAAGTTGAGGTTCTTGTAAGCAGTGCAGCCCTAAATATGGGGGTGCCTCTGCCATATTGATTTTCAGTTTCCCCATGGTATATTCCCTAGACTGGAAGTGCCCTTGGCTCTGTAGCTCTGATGTTTACTTGTTTTAGGGAACACAATGCACACCTCCAGTGAGGCAGTTGGCAATTTACATCTCGCCCATCAGCATAACAATGATCCCTGTTCTCCAGGGCCAGTCTAGCATTTCTGTTTTTTACACATTTTGTGGATGTCTGTTTTGACCGGTGGGAAGTGGTACTTCTTTATAGTTCAGATTTGCATTGCCGCTTTCTTGCTTGGCCAAACATGGTGTATGCGTTTTCTCCTGAATATATTTAGGATAAAACGCATACGCCCTTTTTGGCCAAGTGCATCATTGTCGAAGTTGTGCCCCTCTTCCTGTGCTTTAGAGGCGAATCCAACGCACCACTTGAAATGTGTTTCCTGCTATTCTGCCTCTCTTTCAAGTCGGCCTCGTTGACTTCCCTCAACAGATTTTTTGACGATAGTTGTCCTGTATTACTCTGCCAGTTTGTGAAATGCTGTGCCCCTGAGCTCCATTTTTCAACTCGATTTTTGTGAGCTGAACACAAGTCCAAAAATTTGGTTCAGGACCTATACTGGTTCCCGGTGGGTGGCTGAGACTTTGGTTAATTATTCTTCCTGCTTGGAAATTAGAGAGACATGTACCCGTCCAAATGCCTAACAGCTAATCTCTCATTGGTTCTCCCTCTTCCCTTCCATCCTCTGTCAAATTGGCAACCTGTGCGAACCAGGAGGTGAAAGGGGCTGTCTTTCCATGTTGGGAGATTGATAGTAAAGCAGTTGGAATGTGAAACTGGAGCACCACGAGAGGGACTATTCGTTGAGTTTTAGAAACCTTTCGTATGCACACTGTGTCCATTCTCTAGGGTTCCCGTACATGTTATAGCTGTAGTAATATTCCCCTCAACCTGGAAAGTTGGGACTCATGGAATTTGGGCCATGCATTATTGCTTTAAAGCGACTTCATTAGCTCACCCAATCTCACCAATCCTCTCAGTCCCATGTGTCCAGCCTTATGCCACATCCAGCTGTCATTGTAGATAGGGTCATTCCAGGTTCCTTCAGAGACCATGAAGGAATTGTAAAGAATTTCCCTGTTTTTTTTTTTTTTTGTTTGTTTGTGAAATTCCTGTTTATAGTGGGTTTGAGCTGATTCTCGCTGCCATGTTTATGCCAGTCTAGACGCACTTGATTCCCTTACGGAGATATATCATTACATAGGTTTTAAGATTCTTACTAGTCAGATATATTCCTCTGAGGGAAATATGGGGTTTTGAGTCCCTTTCAGTGAAGAAGGTGTAGGTCTTGTCTATTCCATAGTTGGTTTTTGGAACGGAACCTGTGCTTATATTAAACTCTGGTTTTATGCATCACCCCACCTCTCCTTCCCCCTTAAGCAGGCATAAGAGAGTTGCCTAAATGTGAGACTCTGTTCTGTTTCCTAACTCAGTTCATGTCTAGCCATGTTTACAGGATCTTCATAAGTGATATCTTATGATAAGTTTCTTTTTCTGTGTGACTTATTTCACTTAGAATCATCGTACCTGAATCCACTCACTTTGCTGCTACTGGTCTTATGACATTGATTTCATGGCTGAGGGATATTCCATCATACGTAAGTACCACAATTTTTGAACCATATTTATATTTCCTGGGATATTTAAGGTGTACCCAAGTTGAGGTTCTTGTAAGCAGTGCAGCCCTAAATATGGGGGTGCCTCTGCCATATTGATTTTCAGTTTCCCCATGGTATATTCCCTAGACTGGAAGTGCCCTTGGCTCTGTAGCTCTGATGTTTACTTGTTTTAGGGAACACAATGCACACCTCCAGTGAGGCAGTTGGCAATTTACATCTCGCCCATCAGCATAACAATGATCCCTGTTCTCCAGGGCCAGTCTAGCATTTCTGTTTTTTACACATTTTGTGGATGTCTGTTTTGACCGGTGGGAAGTGGTACTTCTTTATAGTTCAGATTTACATTGCCGCTTTCTTGCTTGGCCAAACATGGTGTATGCGTTTTCTCCTGAATATATTTAGGATAAAACGCATACGCCCTTTTTGGCCAAGTGCATCATTGTCGAAGTTGTGCCCCTCTTCCTGTGCTTTAGAGGCGAATCCAACGCACCACTTGAAATGTGTTTCCTGCTATTCTGCCTCTCTTTCAAGTCGGCCTCGTTGACTTCCCTCAACAGATTTTTTGACGATAGTTGTCCTGTATTACTCTGCCAGTTTGTGAAATGCTGTGCCCCTGAGCTCCATTTTTCAACTCGATTTTTGTGAGCTGAACACAAGTCCAAAAATTTGGTTCAGGACCTATACTGGTTCCCGGTGGGTGGCTGAGACTTTGGTTAATTATTCTTCCTGCTTGGAAATTAGAGAGACATGTACCCGTCCAAATGCCTAACAGCTAATCTCTCATTGGTTCTCCCTCTTCCCTTCCATCCTCTGTCAAATTGGCAACCTGTGCGAACCAGGAGGTGAAAGGGGCTGTCTTTCCATGTTGGGAGATTGATAGTAAAGCAGTTGGAATGTGAAACTGGAGCACCACGAGAGGGACTATTCGTTGAGTTTTAGAAACCTTTCGTATGCACACTGTGTCCATTCTCTAGGGTTCCCGTACATGTTATAGCTGTAGTAATATTCCCCTCAACCTGGAAAGTTGGGACTCATGGAATTTGGGCCATGCATTATTGCTTTAAAGCGACTTCATTAGCTCACCCAATCTCACCAATCCTCTCAGTCCCATGTGTCCAGCCTTATGCCACATCCAGCTGTCATTGTAGATAGGGTCATTCCAGGTTCCTTCAGAGACCATGAAGGAATTGTAAAGAATTTCCCTGTTTTTTTTTTTTTTGTTTGTTTGTGAAATTCCTGTTTATAGTGGGTTTGAGCTGATTCTCGCTGCCATGTTTATGCCAGTCTAGACGCACTTGATTCCCTTACGGAGATATATCATTACATAGGTTTTAAGATTCTTACTAGTCAGATATATTCCTCTGAGGGAAATATGGGGTTTTGAGTCCCTTTCAGTGAAGAAGGTGTAGGTCTTGTCTATTCCATAGTTGGTTTTTGGAACGGAACCTGTGCTTATATTAAACTCTGGTTTTATGCATCACCCCACCTCTCCTTCCCCCTTAAGCAGGCATAAGAGAGTTGCCTAAATGTGAGACTCTGTTCTGTTTCCTAACTCAGTTCATGTCTAGCCATGTTTACAGGATCTTCATAAGTGATATCTTATGATAAGTTTCTTTTTCTGTGTGACTTATTTCACTTAGAATCATCGTACCTGAATCCACTCACTTTGCTGCTACTGTTCTTATGACATTGATTTCATGGCTGAGCGATATTCCATCTTACGTAAGTACCACAAATTTTGCACCATTTTTTATATTTCCTGTGATATTTAAGGTGTACCCAAGTTGAGGTTCTTGTAAGCAGTGCAGCCCTAAATTTGGGGGTGGATCTCTCTTATTGATTTTCAGTTTCCCCAAGGTATATTCCCTAGACTGGAAGTGCCCTTGGCTCTGTAGCTCTGATGTTTACTTGTTTTAGGGAACACAATGCACACCTCCAGTGAGGCAGTTGGCTGTTTACATCCCACCCATCAGCATAACAAGGCTCCCAGTTCTCCAGGGCCTGTCTTGCATTTCTGGTATTTACATATTTTGTGGATGTCCGTTTTCACTGGTGGGAAGTGATACTTCTTTGTAGTGCAGATTTGCATTGCCAGCTTGCTTGCTTGGCCAAAAAGGGTGAATGTGTTTTATCCTGAATATATTCATGAGAAAATGAATACGCCCTTTTTGGCCAAGTGCATCATTGGCGAAGTTGTGCCCTTCTTTCTCTGCTTTAGAGGCGATTCCAACGTACCTCTTGAAATCTGTTTCCTGCTATTCTGCCTCGCTTTGAAGTCCTCCTCGTTGCCTTTCGTCAACAGATATTTGGAAGATAGTTGTCCTTTATTACTCTGTCAGTTTGTGAATTGCTGTGCCCCTGAGCTCCATACTTCAACTCGTTTTTAGTGAGCTGAACGCAAGTCCAAAATTTTTGTTTAGGACCTATACTGGTTCCCGGTGTGTGGCTGAGACTTTGGTAAATACTTTTTCCTGCCGGGAAATTAGAGAGACATGTGCCCGTCCAAATGCCTAATAGCTAATATCTCATTGGTTCTCCCTCTTCCCTTCCATCCTCTGCCAAATTGTCAACCTTTGTGAACCAGGAGGTTAAAGGGGCTGTCTCTCCAAGGTGGGAGATTGATAATAAAGCAGTTGGAATGTCAAACTGGAGCACCACGAGAGGGACTATTCGTTCAGTTTTAGAAACCTTTCATATTCACAGTGTGTCCATTCTCTAGGTTTCCCGTACATGTTATAGCTGTAGTAATATTCCCTTCAACCTGGAGATTTGGGACCCATGGAATGGGGGCCATGCATTATTGCTTTAAAGCGACTGCATTTGCTCACCCAATCTCACCAATCCTATCAGTCCCAAGTGTCCAGCATAATGCCACATCCAGCTGTCATTGTAGATAGGGTCATTCCAGGTTCCATCAGAGAACCTGAAGGAATTGTAAAGAATTTCCCTGTTTTTTTGTTTTGTTTGTGAAATTCCTGTTTATAGTGGGTTTGAGCTGATTCTCGCTGCCATGTTTATGCCAGTCTAGACACACTTGATTCCCTTACGGAGATATATCAATACATAGGTTTTAAGATTCTTACTAGTCAGATGTATTCCTCTGCGGGAAATATGGGGTTTGGAGTCCCTTTCACTGAGGAAGGTGTAGGTCTTGTCTGTTGCATAGTTGGTTTTTGGAAAGGTACCTGTGCTTATATCAAACTCTGGTTTTATGCATCACCCCACCTCTCCTTCCCCCTTAAGCAGGCATAAGAGAGTTTTCTAAATGTGAGACTCTGTTCTCTTTCCTAACTCAGTTCATGTGTAGCCATGTTTACAGGATCTTCATAAGTGATATCTTATGATAAGTTTCTTTTTGTTTGTGGCTTATTTCACTTAGAATCATCGTACCTGAATCCACTCACTTTGTTGCTTCTGTTCTTTTGACATTGATTTCATGGCTAAGGGATATTCCATCGTACGTAAGTACCACAATTTTTAAACCATTTTTATATTTCCTGGGATATTTAAGGTGTACCCAAGTTGAGGTTCTTGTAAGCAGTGCAGCCATAAATTTGGGGGTGGCTCTGTCTTATTGATTTTCAGTTTTCCCAAGGTATATTCCCTAGACTGGAAATGCCCTTGGCTCTTTAGCTTTGTTGATTACTTGTTTTAGGGAACACAATGCACTCCTCCAGTGAGGCAGTTGGCAATTTACATCCCACCCATCAGCATAACAAGGCTTCCAGTTCTCCAGGGCCTGTTTTGCCTTTCTGGTTTTTACATATTTTTCGGATGTCCCTTTTGACAAGTGGGATGTGGTCGTTCTTGTAGTGCACATTTGCATTACCCGCTTGCTTGCTTGACCAAAAAGGGCATATGCATTTTTTCTTGAATATATTCAGGAGAAGACACCTATGCCCTTTGGGCCAAGTGCATCATTGTTGAAGTAGTGCCCCTCTTCCTGTGCTTTAAAGGCAATTCCAATGTACCTCTTGTAATCTGTTTCCTGCTATTCTGCTTCGCTTTGACGTCCGCATCATTGCCTTCCCTGAACATATTTTTGGACGATAGTTGTCCTTTATAAATCTGGCAGTTTGGGAATTGCTGTGACCCTGAGATCCGTTTTTCAACTCGCTTCTTTGTGAGCTGACGGCAAATCCACAATTTTGGTTCAGGACTTATACTCGTTCCTGGCAGGAAGATGAGACTTTGGTTAATTCTTCTTCATGCCAGGAAATAAGAGTGACATGTGCCCGTCCAACTGCTTTACAGCTACTCTCTCATTGGTTCTCCCTTTTCCCTTTCGTCCTCTTCCAAATTGACAACATATGCGAACCAGGATGTTAAAGGGGCTGTCTCTCCAAATTGGGAGATTGATAGTAAATAAGTTGGAAAGTCAAACCGGGACACCAGGAGAGGGACTATTCATTGAGTTTTAGAAACCTTTCGTATTCACAGTGTGTCCATTAGCTAGGATTCCCGTAAATGTTATAACTGTAGTAATATTCCCTTCAAACTGGACAGTTGGGACCCATGGAATGGGTGCCAGGCATTATTGCCTTAAAGGGTGCACATTTGCTCACCAGAACTCACCCATCCTCTCAGTCCATTGTGTCCAGCCTTATTCCACATCCAGATGTCATTGTAGAGATGGTCTTTCCAGGTTCCATCAGAGTACCTGAAGGAATTGTAATGAATTTCCCTTTTTTTTGTTTTGTTTTTGAAATTCCTGTTTATAGTGGGTTTGAGCTGATTCTCGCTGCCATGTTTATGCCAGTCTAGACACACTTGATTCCCTTATGGGGATATATCAATACATAGGTTTTAAGATTCTTACTAGTCAGATATATTCCTCTGCAGGAAATATGGGGTTTTGAGTCCCTTTCACTGAGGAAGGTGTATGTCTTGTCTATTCCATAGTTGGTTTTTGGAACGGTACCTGTGCTTATATCAAACTCTGGTTTTATGCATCACCCCACCTCTCCTTCCCCCTTAAGCAGGCATAAGAGTGTTTTCTAAATGTGAGACTCTGTTCTCTTTCCTAACTCAGTTCATGTGTAGCCATGTTTACAGGACCTTCATAAGTGATATCTTATGATAAGTTTCTTTTACTGTGTGACTTATTTCACTTAGAATCATCGTACCTGAATCCACTCACTTTGCTGCTACTGGTCTTATGACATTGATTTCATGGCTGAGGGATATTCCATCATACGTAAGTACCACAATTTTTGAACCATATTTATATTTCCTGGGATATTTAAGGTGTACCCAAGTTGAGGTTCTTGTAAGCAGTGCAGCCCTAAATATGGGGGTGCCTCTGCCATATTGATTTTCAGTTTCCCCATGGTATATTCCCTAGACTGGAAGTGCCCTTGGCTCTGTAGCTCTGATGTTTACTTGTTTTAGGGAACACAATGCACACCTCCAGTGAGGCAGTTGGCAATTTACATCTCGCCCATCAGCATAACAATGCTCCCTGTTCTCCAGGGCCTGTCTAGCATTTCTGTTTTTTACACATTTTGTGGATGTCTGTTTTGACCGGTGGGAAGTGGTACTTCTTTATAGTTCAGATTTGCATTGCCGCTTTCTTGCTTGGCCAAACATGGTGTATGCGTTTTCTCCTGAATATATTTAGGATAAAACGCATACGCCCTTTTTGGCCAAGTGCATCATTGTCGAAGTTGTGCCCCTCTTCCTGTGCTTTAGAGGCGAATCCAACGCACCACTTGAAATGTGTTTCCTGCTATTCTGCCTCTCTTTCAAGTCGGCCTCGTTGACTTCCCTCAACAGATTTTTTGACGATAGTTGTCCTGTATTACTCTGCCAGTTTGTGAAATGCTGTGCCCCTGAGCTCCATTTTTCAACTCGATTTTTGTGAGCTGAACACAAGTCCAAAAATTTGGTTCAGGACCTATACTGGTTCCCGGTGGGTGGCTGAGACTTTGGTTAATTATTCTTCCTGCTTGGAAATTAGAGAGACATGTACCCGTCCAAATGCCTAACAGCTAATCTCTCATTGGTTCTCCCTCTTCCCTTCCATCCTCTGTCAAATTGGCAACCTGTGCGAACCAGGAGGTGAAAGGGGCTGTCTTTCCATGTTGGGAGATTGATAGTAAAGCAGTTGGAATGTGAAACTGGAGCACCACGAGAGGGACTATTCGTTGAGTTTTAGAAACCTTTCGTATGCACACTGTGTCCATTCTCTAGGGTTCCCGTACATGTTATAGCTGTAGTAATATTCCCCTCAACCTGGAAAGTTGGGACTCATGGAATTCGGGCCATGCATTATTGCTTTAAAGCGACTTCATTAGCTCACCCAATCTCACCAATCCTCTCAGTCCCATGTGTCCAGCCTTATGCCACATCCAGCTGTCATTGTAGATAGGGTCATTCCAGGTTCCTTCAGAGACCATGAAGGAATTGTAAAGAATTTCCCTGTTTTTTTGTTTGTTTGTTTGTGAAATTCCTGTTTATAGTGGGTTTGAGCTGATTCTCGCTGCCATGTTTATGCCAGTCTAGACGCACTTGATTCCCTTACGGAGATATATCATTACATAGGTTTTAAGATTCTTACTAGTCAGATATATTCCTCTGAGGGAAATATGGGGTTTTGAGTCCCTTTCAGTGAAGAAGGTGTAGGTCTTGTCTATTCCATAGTTGGTTTTTGGAACGGAACCTGTGCTTATATTAAACTCTGGTTTTATGCATCACCCCACCTCTCCTTCCCCCTTAAGCAGGCATAAGAGAGTTGCCTAAATGTGAGACTCTGTTCTGTTTCCTAACTCAGTTCATGTCTAGCCATGTTTACAGGATCTTCATAAGTGATATCTTATGATAAGTTTCTTTTTCTGTGTGACTTATTTCACTTAGAATCATCGTACCTGAATCCACTCACTTTGCTGCTACTGTTCTTATGACATTGATTTCATGGCTGAGCGATATTCCATCTTACGTAAGCACCACAAATTTTGCACCATTTTTTATATTTCCTGTGATATTTAAGGTGTACCCAAGTTGAGGTTCTTGTAAGCAGTGCAGCCCTAAATTTGGGGGTGGATCTCTCTTATTGATTTTCAGTTTCCCCAAGGTATATTCCCTAGACTGGAAGTGCCCTTGGCTCTGTAGCTCTGATGTTTACTTGTTTTAGGGAACACAATGCACACCTCCAGTGAGGCAGTTGGCTGTTTACATCCCACCCATCAGCATAACAAGGCTCCCAGTTCTCCAGGGCCTGTCTTGCATTTCTGGTATTTACATATTTTGTGGATGTCCGTTTTCACTGGTGGGAAGTGATACTTCTTTGTAGTGCAGATTTGCATTGCCAGCTTGCTTGCTTGGCCAAAAAGGGTGAATGTGTTTTATCCTGAATATATTCATGAGAAAATGAATACGCCCTTTTTGGCTAAGTGCATCATTGGCGAAGTTGTGCCCTTCTTTCTCTGTTTTACAGGTGATTCCAATTTACCTCTTGAAATCTGTTTCCTGCTATTCTGCCTCGCTTTGAATTCCTCCTCGTTGCCTTTCGTCAACAGATATTTGGAAGATAGTTGTCCTTTATTACTCTGTCAGTTTGTGAATTGCTGTGCCCCTGAGCTCCATACTTCAACTCGTTTTTAGTGAGCTGAACGCAAGTCCAAAATTTTTGTTTAGGACCTATACTGGTTCCCGGTGTGTGGCTGAGAGTTTGGTAAATACTTTTTCCTGCCGGGAAATTAGAGAGACATGTGCCCGTCCAAATGCCTAATAGCTAATATCTCATTGGTTCTCCCTCTTCCCTTCCATCCTCTGCCAAATTGTCAACCTTTGTGAACCAGGAGGTTAAAGGGGCTGTCTCTCCAAGGTGGGAGATTGATAATAAAGCAGTTGGAATGTCAAACTGGAGCACCACGAGAGGGACTATTCGTTCAGTTTTAGAAACCTTTCATATTCACAGTGTGTCCATTCTCTAGGTTTCCCGTACATGTTATAGCTGTAGTAATATTCCCTTCAACCTGGAGATTTGGGACCCATGGAATGGGGGCCATGCATTATTGCTTTAAAGCGACTGCATTTGCTCACCCAATCTCACCAATCCTATCAGTCCCAAGTGTCCAGCATAATGCCACATCCAGCTGTCATTGTAGATAGGGTCATTCCAGGTTCCATCAGAGAACCTGAAGGAATTGTAAAGAATTTCCCTGTTTTTTTTGTTTTGTTTGTGAAATTCCTGTTTATAGTGGGTTTGAGCTGATTCTCGCTGCCATGTTTATGCCAGTCTAGACACACTTGATTCCCTTACGGAGATATATCAATACATAGGTTTTAAGATTCTTACTAGTCAGATGTATTCCTCTGCGGGAAATATGGGGTTTGGAGTCCCTTTCACTGAGGAAGGTGTAGGTCTTGTCTGTTGCATAGTTGGTTTTTGGAAAGGTACCTGTGCTTATATCAAACTCTGGTTTTATGCATCACCCCACCTCTCCTTCCCCCTTAAGCAGGCATAAGAGAGTTTTCTAAATGTGAGACTCTGTTCTCTTTCCTAACTCAGTTCATGTGTAGCCATGTTTACAGGATCTTCATAAGTGATATCTTATGATAAATTTCTTTTTGTTTGTGGCTTATTTCACTTAGAATCATCGTACCTGAATCCACTCACTTTGTTGCTTCTGTTCTTTTGACATTGATTTCATGGCTAAGGGATATTCCATCGTACATAAGTACCACAATTTTTAAACCATTTTTATATTTCCTGGGATATTTAAGGTGTACCCAAGTTGAGGTTCTTGTAAGCAGTGCAGCCATAAATTTGGGGGTGGCTCTGTCTTATTGATTTTCAGTTTTCCCAAGGTATATTCCCTAGACTGGAAATGCCCTTGGCTCTTTAGCTCTGTTGATTACTTGTTTTAGGGAACACAATGCACTCCTCCAGTGAGGCAGTTGGCAATTTACATCCCACCCATCAGCATAACAAGGCTCCCAGTTCTCCAGGGCCTGTTTTGCCTTTCTGGTTTTTACACATTTTGTGGATGTCCCTTTTGACCAGTGGGAAGTGATACTACTTTGTAGTGCAGATTTGCATTGCCCGCTTGCTTGCTGGGCCAAAAAGGGCGTATGCGTTTTCTCCTGAATATATTCAGGAGAAAACGCATAAGCCCTTTTTGCCAAGTGCATCATTGTCGAACTTGTGCCCCTCTTCCTGTGCTTTAAAGGTGATTCCAACGTACCTCTTTAAATCTGTTTCCTGCTATTCTGCCTCGCTTTCAAGTCCGCCTCGTTGCCTTCCCTCAACAGATTTTTGGACGATAGTTGTCCTTTATTACTCTGCCAGTTTTTGAATTGCTGTGCCCCTGAGCTCCATTTATCAACTCGTATTTTGTGAGCTGTACGCAAGTCCAAAATTTTGGTTCAGGACCTATACTGGTTCCCGGTGGGTGGCTGAGACTCTGGTTAATTCTTCTTCCTGCCGGGAATTTAGAGTGACATGTGCCCGTCCAAATGCCTAACAGCTACTCTCTCATTGGTTCTCCCTCTTCCCTTCCATCCTCTGCCAAATTGGCAACCTTTGCGAACCAGGAGGTTAAAGGGGCCGTCTCTCCAAGTTTGGACATTGATAGTAAAGCAGTTGGAAAGTCAAACCGGAGCACCAAGAGATGGACTATTCGTTGAGTTTTAGAAAACATTCATTTTCACAGTGTGTCAATTCCCTAGGTTTCCCGTACATGTTATAATTGTAGTAATATTCCCTTCAACCTGAAAAGTTGGGATACATGGAATGGGGGCCATGCATTATTGCTTTAAAGGGTCTGCATTTGCACACCCAATCTCACCAATCCTCTCAGTCCCAAGTGTCCAGCCTTATGCCACATCCAGCTGTCATTGTAGATAGGGTCATTCCAGCTTTCGTCAGAGACCCTGAAGGAATTCTAAGGAATGTCCCTGTTTTTTTGTTTTCTTTTTGAAATTCCTTTTCATACTGCATTTGAGCTGATTCTCGCTGCCATGTTTATGCCTGTCTAGACACACAAGATTCCCTTACAGAGACATATGAATACATAGGTTTTAAGATTCTTACTAGTCAGATATATTCCTCTGCGGGAAATATGGGGTTTTGAGTCCCTTTCACTGAGGAAGGTGTAGGTCTTGCCTATTCCATACTCGGTTTTTGAAACGGTACCTGTGCTTATATCAAACTCTGGTTTTATGCATCACCCCACCTCTCCTTCCCCCTTAAGCATGGATAAGAGTGTTTTCTAAATGTGAGACTGTTCTCTTTCCTAACTCAGTTCATGTGTAGCCATGTTTTCAGGATCTTCATAAGTGATATCTTATGATAAGTTTCTTTTTCTGTGTGACTTATTTCACTTAGATTCATCGTACTTGAATCCACTCACATTGCTGCTACTGGTCTTATGACATTGATTTCATGGCTGAGGGATAGTCCATCATACGTAAGAGCCACAATTTTTTGAACCATTTTTATATTTCCTGAGATATTTAAGGTGTACCCAAGTTGAGGTTCTTGTCAGCAGTTCAACCCTAAATTTGGGGGTGGATCTGTCTTATTGATTATCACTTTTCACAAGGTATATTCCCTAGACGGGAAGTGCCGATGGCTCCGTAGCTCTGTTGTTTACTTGATTTAGGGAACGCAATGCACTACTCCAGTGAGGCTGTTGGCAATTTACATCCTGCCCATCATCATAACAAGGCTCCCTGTTCTCCAGGGCCTATCTTGCCTTTCTGGTTTTTACACATTTTGTGGATGTCCCTCTTGACTTGTGGGAAGAGATACTTCTTTGTAGTACAGGTTTACATTGCCCGCTTGCCTGCTTGGCCAAAAAGGGTGTATGCGTTCTGTCCTGAATATATTCAGGAGAAAATGCATACGCCCTTTGTGGCCAAGTGCATCATTGTCGAAGTTGTGCCCCTCTTCCTGTGCTTTACAGGCGAATCGAACGCACCTCATCAAATGTGTTTCCTGCTATTCAGCCTCTCTTTCAAGTCGGCCTCGTTGACTTCCCTCAACAGATTTTTGGACGATAGTTGTCCTGTATTTCTCTGCCAGTTTGTGTATTGCTATGCCCCTGAGCTCCATTTATCAACTCGATTTTGTGAGCTGAACACAAGTCCAAAAATTTTTTTCAGGACCTCTACTGGTTCCCTGTGGATTGCTGAGACTTTGGTTAATTCTTATTCCTGCCGGGAAATTAGAGAGATATGTGCCCGTCCAAATGCTTAACAGCTACTCTCTCATTGGTTCTCCCTCTTCGCTTCCATCCTCTGCCAAATTGGCAACATGTGCGAACCAGGAGGTTAAAGGGGCTGTCTCTCCAATTTGGGAGATTGATAGTACAGCAGTTGGAATGTCAAACTAGAGCACCAAGAGAGGGACTATTCGTTGAGTTTTAGAAACATTTCGTATGCACACTGTATCCATTCTGTTTGTTTCCCATACATGTTATATCTGTAGTAATATTCCCTTCAACCTGGAAAGTTGGGATACATGGAATGGGGCCATGCATTATTGCTTTAAAGTGACTGCATGTGCTCACCCAATCTCACCAATCCTCTCAGTCCCATGTGTCCAGCCTTATGCCACATCCAGCTGTCATTGTAGATAGTGTCATTCCAGGTTTCATCAGAGACCCTGAAGGAATTGTAAAGAATTTCACTGTTCTTTTGTTTTGTTTTTGAATTTCCTTTTTATAGTGGATTTGAGTTGATTCTCGCTGCCTTGTTTATGCAAGTCTAGACACACTTGTTTCCCTTACGGAGACATATCAATACATAGGTTTTAATATTCTTACTAGTCAGATATATTCCTCTGCGTGAAATATGGGGTTTTGAGTCCCTTTCACTGAGCAAGGTGTAGGTCTTGTCTATTCCATAGTTGGTTTTTGGAACGGTACCTGTGCTTATTTCAAACTGTGGTTTAATGCATCACCCCACCTCTCCTTCCCCTTTAAGCAGGCATGAGATTGTTTTCTAAATGTGAGACTCTGTTCTGTTTCCTAACTCAGTTCATGTGCAGCCATGTTTACAGGATCTTCATAAGTGACATCTTATGATAAGATTCTTTTTCTTTGTCACTTATTTCACTTAGAATCATCGTACCTGAATCCAGTCACTTTGCTGCTACTGGTCTTATGACATTCATTTCATGGCTGAGGGATATTCCATCGTACGTAAGTACCACAATTTTTTGAAGCATTTTTATATTTCCTGGGATATTTAAGGTGTACCCATGTTGAGGTTCTTGTAAGCAGTGCAGCAATAAATTTGTTGGTGGCTCTGTGTTATTGATTTTCCGTTTTCCCAGTGTATATTCCCTAGACTGGAAGTGCCCTTGGCTCTGTATCTCTGTTGTTTACTTGTTTTAGGGAACACAATGCACTCCTCCAGTGAGGAAGTTGGCAATTTACACCCTGCCCATAAGCATAAAATGGCTCCCTGTTCTCCAGGGCCTGTCTTGCCTTTTTGGTTTTTACACATTTTGTGGATGTCCCTTTTGAGAGGTGGGAAGAGATACTTCTTTAAAGTGCAGATTTGCATTGCCCGCTTCCTTGCTTCGCCAAAAAGGTAGTGGGCATTTTCTCCTGAATATATTCAGGAGAAAATGCATACGCCCTTTTTGGCCACGTGCATCATTGTCGAATTTATGCCCCTCTTCCTGTGCTTTACAGGTGAATCCAATGCACCTCTTGAAATGTGTTTCCTGCTATTTTGCCTCTCTTCATATCGGCCTCGTTGACTTCCCTCAACAGATTTTTGGACGATAGTTGTCCTGTATTACTCTGCTAGTTTGTGAATTGCTGTGCCCCTGAGCTCCATTTTCCAACTCGTTTTTTGAGAGCTGAATGCAAGTCCAAAAACTTGGTTGAGGACCTATACTGGTTCCCGGTGGGTGGCTGAGACTTTGTTTAATTCTTCTTCCTGCTAGGAAATTAGAGAGACATGTGCCCGTCCAAATGCCTAACAGCTAATCTCTCATTGGTTCTCCCTCTTCCTTTCGATCCTCTGCCAAATTGGCAACATTTGTGAACCAGGAGGATAAAGGGGCTGTCTCTCCAAGTTGGGAGATTGATAGTAAAGCAGTTGGAATGTCAAACCGGAGCACCACGAGTGGGACTATTCCTTGAGTTTTAGAGATCTTTCGTATTCCCAGTGTGTACATTCTCTAGGTTTCCCGTACATGTTATAGCTGCAGTAATATTCCCTTCAACCTGGAGATTTGGGACCCATGGAATGGGGGCCATGCATTATTGCTTTAAAGCGACTGCATTTGCTCACCCAATCTCACCAATCCTCTCAGTCCCAAGTGTCCAGCCTTATGCCACATCTAGCTGTCATTGTAGATAGGGTCATTCCAGGTTCCATCAGAGACCCTGAAGGAATTGTAAAGAATTTCCCTGTTTTTTGTTTTGTTTTTGAAATTCATTTTATAGTAGGTTTGAGATGATTCTCACTGCCATGTTTATGCCAGTCTAGACACACTTAATTTACTTACCCAGACATATCAGTACATAGGTTTTAAGATCGTTACTAGTCAGATATATTCCTCTGCGGGAAATATGGCGTTCTGAGGCCCTTTCACTGAGGAAGGTGTAGGTCTATTCTATTCCAAAGTTGGTTTTTGGAACGATACCTGTGCTTATATCAAACTCTGGTTTTATGCATCTCCCCACCTCTCCTGCCCCTTTAAGCAGGCATAAGAGTGTTTTCTAAATGTGAGACTGTGTTCTCTTTCCTAACTCATTTCATGTGTAGCCATGTTTACAGGATCTTCATAAGTGATATCTTATGATAAGTTTCTTTTTCTGTGTGACTTATTTCACTTAGAACCATCGTACCTGAATCCACTCACTTTGCTGCTACTGGTCTTATGACATTCATTTCATGGCTGAAGGATATTCCATCGTACGTAAGTACCACAATTTTTGAACCATTTTTATATTTCCTGCGATATTTAAGTTGTACCCAAGTTGAGGTTCTTGTAAGCAGTGCAGCCCTTAATTTGGGGGTGGCACTGTCTTATTGATTTTCAGTTTCTCCAAGGTATATTCCCTAGACTGGAAGTGCCCTTGGCTCTGTAGCTCTGATGTTTCCTTGTTTTAGGGAACACAATGCACACCTCCAGTGAGGCAGTTGGCAATTTGCATCCCACCCCTTAGCATAACAAGTCTCACTGTTCTCCAGGGCATGTCTTGCATTTCTGGTATTTACACATTCTGTGGATGTCCCTTTTGACCGGTGGGATGTGATACTACTTTGTAGTCCAGATTTGTATTGCCCACTTGCTTGCTTGCCCAAAAAGGGCAAATGCGTTTTATCCTGAATATATATTTGGAGAAAATGAATATGCCATTTTTGGCCAAGTGCATCATTGTCAAAGTTGTGCCCCTCTTCCTGTGCTTTACAGGTGATTCTAACGTACCTCTTGAAATCTGTTTCCTGCTATTCTGCCTCGCATTGAAATCCTCCTCGTTGCCTTTCATCATTAGATTTTTGGACGATAGTTGTCCTTTAATACTCTGTCAGTTTGTGAATTGCTGTGCCCCTGAACTCCATAGATCAACTCGTTTTTAGTGAGCTGAACCCAAGTCCAAAATTTTGGTACAGGACCTACACTGGTTCCCGGTGGGTGGCTGAGACTCTGGTTAATTTTTCTTCCCACCGGGAAATTAGGGTCACATGTGCCCGTCCAAATGCCTAACAGCTACTCTCTCATTAGTTCTCCCTCTTCCCTTCCATCCTCTGCCAAATTGGCAACGTTTGCGAACCAGGAGGTTAAAGGGGCTGTCTCTCCAGGTTGGGAGATTGATAGTAAAGCTGTTGTAATGTCAAACTGGAGCACCACGAGAGGGACTATTCGCTGATTTGTAGAAACCTTTCGTATTCACAGTGTGTCCATTCTCTAGGTTTCCCGTACATTTTATAGCTGTAGTAATATTCCCTTCAACCTGGAGAGTTGGAACACATGAAATGGGGGCCATGCATTATTGCTTTAAAGCGACTGCATTTGCTCAGCCAATCTCACCAATCCTCTAGTCCCAAGTGTCCAGCCTTATGGCACATCCAGCTGTCATTGTAGATAGGGTCATTCTAGGTTCCATCAGAGACCCTAAAGGAATTGTAAAGAATTTCCATGTTTTATTGTTTTGTTTTTGAAATTCCTGTTTATAGTGGGTTTGAGCTGATTCTCGCTGCCATGTTTATGCCAGTCTAGACACACTTGATTCCCTTACGGAGATATATCAATACATAGGTTTTAAGATTCTTACTAGTCAGATATATGCCTCTGTGGGAAATATGGGGTTTTGAGTCCCTTTCACTGAGTAAGGTGTAGGTCTATTCTATTTCATAGTTGGTTTTTGGAACGATACCTGTGCTTATATCAAACTCTGGTTTTATGCATCACCCCACCTCTCCTTTCCCCTTAAGCAGGCATAAGAGTGTTTTCTAAATGTGAGACTCTGTTCTCTTTCCTAACTCAGTTCATGTGTAGCCATGTTTACAGCATCTTCATAAGTGATATCTTATGATACGTTTCTTTTTCTGTGTGACTTATTTCACTTAGAATCATCGTACCTGAATCCACTCACTTTGCTGCTACTGGTCTTATGACTTTTATTTCATGGCTGAGGGAAATTCCATCGTACGTAAGTTCCATAATTTTTGAACCATTTTTATATTTCCTGGGATATTTAAGGTGTACCAAATTTGAGGTTCTGGTAAGCAGTGCAGCCCTAAATTTGGGGGTGGCTCTGTCTTATTGATTTTCAGTTTCCCCAAGGTATATTCCCTAGACTGGAAGTGCCCTTGGCTCTGTAGGTCTGATGTTTACTTGTTTTACGGAACACAGTGCACACCTCCAGTGAGGCAGATGGCAATTTATATCGCGCCCATCAACATAACAAGGCTTCCTGTTCTCCAGGGCCTCTCTTGCATTTCTGCTATTTACACATTTTGTGGATGTCCCTTTTGACCGGTTGGAAGTTAAACTTCTTTGTACTGCAGATTTGCATTGCCGGCTTGCTTGCTTGGCCAAAAAGGTCGTATGCGTTTTCTCATGAATATATTCAGGAGAAAACGCATACGCCATTTTTGGCCAAGTACATCATTGTCAAAGTTGTGCCCCTATTCCTGTGCTTTACAGGCGAATCCAACACACCTCTTGAAATGTGCTTCCTGCTCTTCTGCCTCTCTTTCAAGTCGGCCTCGTTGCCTTCCTTCAACAGATTTTTGGAGGATAGTTGTCCTGTATTACTCTGCCAGTTTGTGAATTGCTGTGCCCCTGAGCTCCATTTTTCAACTCGTTTTTTGTGAGCTGAACGCAAGTCCAAAAATTTGGTTCAGGATCTATACTGGTTCCTGGTGGGTGGCTGAGACTTTGGTTAATTGTTCTTCCTGCCTGGAAATTAGAGAGACATGTGCCCATACAAATACCTAACAGCTACTCTCTCATTGGTTCTCCCTGTTCCCTTCCGTCCTCTGCCAAATTTGCAACCTGTGAGAACCAGGAGGTTAAAGGGGCTGTCTCTCCAAGTTGGGAGATTGATAGTAAAGTAGTTGGAATGTCAAACTGGAGCACCACGAGAGGGACTATTTGTTGAGTTTTATAAACCATTCGTAATCACAGTGTGTCCAATCACTAGGTTTCCCGTACATGTTATAGCTGTAGTAATATTCCCTTCAACCTGGAGAGTTGGGACCCACGGAATGGGGGCCACGCATTATTGCTTTAAAGCGACTGCATTTGCTAAGCAAATCTCACCAATCCTCTCAGTCCCAGGTGTCCAGCCTTATGCCACATCCAGGTGTCATTGTAGATAGGGTCATTCCAGGTTTCATCAGAGACCCTGAAGGCATTGTAAAGAGTTTCCCTGTATATTTGTTTTGTTTTGAAATTCCATTTTATAGTGGGTTTGAGCTGATTCTCGCCGCCCGCTTTATGCAACTCTAGACACACTTGATTCCCTTACCCAGACATATCAATACATAGGTTTTAAGATTCTTCCTACTCAGATATATTCCTCTGTGGGAAATATGGGGTTTTGAGTCTCTTTCACTGAGGAAGGTGTAGGTCTTGTCTATTCTGTAGTTGGTTTTTGGAACGGTACGTGTGCTTATATCAATCTCTGGTTTTATGCATCATCCCACCTCTCCTTCCCCCTAAAGCAGGCATAAGCGTGTTTTCTAAATGTGAGACTCTGTTCTCTTTCCTAACTCTGTTCATGAGTAGCCATATTTACAGGATCTTCATAAGTGATATCTTATGATATGTTTCTTATTTCTGTGTGACTTATTTAACTTACAATCATCGTACCTGAATCCACTCACTTTGCTGCTACTAGTCTTATGACATTGATTTCATGGCTGAGGGATATTCCACCGTACTTAAGTGCCACAAATTTTTGAACCATTTTTATATTTCCTGGGATATTTAAGGTGTACCCAAGTTGAGCTTCTTGTAAGCAGTGCAGCCCTAAATATGGAGGTGGCTCTCTCTTATTGATTTTCAGTTTTCCCAAGGTATATTCCCTAGACTGGAAGCGCCCTTGGCTCTGTAGCTCTGTTGTTTACTTGTTTTAGGGAAAACAGTGCACTCCTCCAGTGAGACAGTTGGCAATTTACATCCCGCCCATCAGCATAACATGGCTCCCTGTTCTCCAGGGCCAGTCTTGCCTTTCTGGTTTTTACACATTTTGTGGATATCCCTTTTGACTGGGGGGAAGTGATACTTCTTTGTAGTGCAGATTTGCATTACCCGCTTGCTTGCTTCTCCAAAAAGGGCGTATGCATTTTCTCCTGAATATATTCAGGAGAAAACGCATACACCCTTTTTGGACAAGTGCATCATTGTCGAAGTTGTGCCCCTCGTCCTGTGCTTTAAATGCAAATCCAACGTACCTCATGAAAATTGTTTCCTGCTCTTCTGCCTCTCTTTCAAGTCCACCTCGTTGCCTTCCCTCAACAGATTTTTGGACAATAGCTGTCCTTAATTACTCTGACAGTTCGTGAATTGCTGTGCCTCTGAAATCAATTGTTCAACTCATTATTTGTGAGCTGAACGCAAGTCCAAAATTTTGGTTCAGGACCTATACTGGTTCCCGGTGGCTGGCTGAGACTTTGGTTAAATCTTCTTCCCGCTGGGAAATTAGAGTGATATCTGCCCGTCCAAATGCCTAACAGCTACTCTCTCATTGGTTCTCCCTCTTCCCTACCATTCTCTGAAAAATTGGCAACCTGTGGGAACCAGGAGGTTAAACGGGCTGTATCTCAAAGTTGGGAGATTGATAGTAAAGCAGTTGGATTTTCAAGCTGGAGCACCAGGGGAGGGAGTATTTGTTGAGTTTTAGAAAGCTTTCGTATTCAGAGTGTGTCCATTCTCTAGGTTTCCCGTACATGTTATAGCTGTAGTAATATTCCCTTCAAGCTGGAGAGTTGGGACCCATGGAATGGGTGCCATGAATTATTGCTTTAAAGGGTCTGCATTTGCTCACCCAATCTCACCAATCCTCTCAGTCCCAAGTGTCCAGCCTTATGCCACATCCAGCTGTCATTGTAGATAGGGTCATTCCAGGTTTCATCAGGGACACTGAAGGAATTGTAAAGAATTTCCCTGTTTTTTTGAATAGTTTTCGAAATTGCATTTTATAGTGTGTTTGAGCTGATTCTTGCTGCCAGGTTTATGCCACTCTAGACACACTAGAATCCCTAAGGCAGACATATCAATACATAGGTTTTAAGATTCGTACTAGTCAGATATATTCCTCTGTCGTGAATATGAGGTTTTGAGTCCCTTTCACTGAGGAAGCTGTAGGTCTTGTCTATTCCATAGCTGCTTTTTGGAACGGTACCTGTGCTTATATCAAACTCTGGTTTTATGCATCACCCCACCTCTCCTTTCCCCTTAAGCAGGCATAAAAGTGTTTTCTAAATGTGAGACTCTGTTCTCTTTGCTAAATCAGTTCATGTGTAGCCATGTTCACAGGATCTTTATAAGTGATATCTTATGATAAGTTTCTTTTTCTGTGTGACTTATTTCACTTAGAATCATGGTACCTAAATCCACTCACTTTGCTGCTCCTGGTCTTATGACATTGATTTCATGGCTGAGGGATATTCCATCGTACATAAATACCACATATTTTTGAACCATTTTTATATTTCCTGGGATATTTAAGGTGTACCCAAGTTGAGGTTCTTGTAAGCAGTGCAGCCCTAAATTTGGGGGTGGCTCTGTCTTATTGATTTTCAGTTTTCCCAGGGTATATTCCCTAGACTGGAAGTGCCCTTGGCTCTGTAGCTCTGTTGTTTACTTGTTTTAGGGAACGCAATGCACTCCTCCAGTGAGGCAGTTGGCAATTTATATCCCGCCCATCTGCATAACAAGGCTCCCTCTTCTCCAGCGCCTGTCTGGCCTTTCTGGTTTTTACACATTTGTGGATGTCCCTTTTGACCGGTGGGAAGTGATACTTTGTAGTGCAGATTTGCATTGCCCGCTTGCTTGCTTGGCCAAAAATGGCGTATGCGTTTTATCCTGAATATATTCAGGAGAAAACACATACGCCCTTTTTGGCCAAGTGCGTCAGTGTCGAAATTGTGCCCCTCTTCCTGTGCTTTACAGGCGATTCCAACTTACGTCTTAAAATCTGTTTCCTGCTATTCTGTCTCGCTTTCAAGTCCGCATCGCTGCCTTCCCTCAACAGATTTTTGGACGATTGTTGTCCTTTATTTCTCTGCCAGTTTGTGAATTGCTGTGCCCCTGAGCTCCATTTTTCAACTCGTTTTTTGTGAGCTCTACGCAAGTCCAAAATTTTCGTTCAGGACCCATACTGGTTCCCAGTGGTTGGCTGAGCCTCTGGTTAATTCTTCTTCCTGACGGGAAATTAGAGTGACATGTGCCCATCCAAATGCCTAACAGCTACTCTCTCATTGGTTCTCCCTCTTCCCTTCCATCCTCTGCCAAATTGGCAACCTGTGCGAACCAGGAGGTTAAAGGGTTTGTCTCTCCAAGTTGGGAGATTGATAGTAAAGCAGTTGGAAAGTCAAACCGGAGCACCAGGAGAGGGACTACGCGTTGAGTTTTAGAAACCTTTTGTATTCACAGTGTGTCCTTTCTCTAGGTTTCCCGTACATGTTATAGCTGTAGTAATATTCCCTTCAACATGGAGAGTTGGGACCCATGGAATGGGGGCCATGCATTTTTGCTTTAAAGGGTCTGCATTTGCTCACCCAATTTCACCAATCCTCTCAGTCCCAAGTGTCCAGCCTTAGGCCACATCCAGCTGTCATTGTAGATAGGGTCATTCCAGGTTTCATCAGAGACCCTGAAGGAATTGTAAAGAATTTCCCTGTTTTTTGGATTTGTTTTTGAAATTCCTCTTTATAGTGGGTTTGAGCTGATTCTCGCTGCCATGTTTATGCCAGTCTAGACTCCCTTGATTCCCTTACAGAGACATATCAATACATAGGTTTTAAGATTCTTACTAGTCAGATCTATTCCTCTGCGTGAAATATGGGGTTTTGAGTCCCTTTCCCTGAGGAAGGTGTAGGTCTTGTCTATTCCACAGTTGGTTTTAGAAATGGTACCTGTGCTTATATCAAATTCTGGTTTTATGCATCACCCCACCTCTCCTTTCCCCTTAAGCAGGCATAAGAGTGTTTTCTAAATGTGAGACTCTGTTCTCTTTCCTAACTCAGTTCATGTGTAGCCATGTTTACAGGATCTTCATAAGTGATATCTTATAATAAGTTTCTTTTTCTGTGTGACTTACTTCACTTAGAATCATCGTACCTGAATCCACTCACTTTGCTGCTCCTGGTCTTATGACATTGATTTCATGGCTGAGGGATATTCCATCGTACATAAATACCACAGTTTTTGGAACCATTTCTATAATTCCTGGGATATTTAAGGTGTATCCAAGTTGAGGTTCTTGTAAGCAGTGCAGCCCTAAATTTGTGGGTGGCTCTGTCTTATTGATTTTCAGTTTTCCCAAGGTATATTGCCTAGACTGGAAGTGCCCTTGGCTCTGTAGCTCTGTTGTTTACTTGTTTTAGGGAACGCAATGCACTGCTCCAGTGAGGCAGTTGGCAATTACATCCCGCCCATCAGCATAACAAGGCTCCCTGTTCTCCAGGGCCTGTCTTGCCTTTCTGGTTTTTACACATTTTGTGGATGTCCCTTTTGACCGGTGGGAAGTGATACTTCTTTGTAGTGCAGATTTGCATTGCCTGCTTGCTTGCTTGGCCAAAAGGGGCATATGAGTTTTCTCCTGAATATATTCAGGAGAAAACGCATACGCCCTTTTTGGCCAAGTGTGTCATTGTCGAAGTTGTGCCCCTCTTCCTGTGCTTTAAAGGCGATTCCAACGTACCTCTTGAAATCTGTTTCCTGCTATTCTGCCTCGCTTTCAAGTCCGCCTCGTTGCCTTCCCTCAACAGATTTTTGGACGATAGTTGTCCTTTATTACTCTGCCAGTTTGTGAATTGCTGTGCCCCTGAGCTCCATTTTTCAACTCGTTTTTTGTGAGCTGTACGCAAGTCCAAAATTTTGGTTCAGGACCTATACTGGTTCCCGGTGGGTGGCTGAGACTCTGGTTAATTCTTCTTCCTGCCGGGAAATTAGAGTGACATGTGCCCGTCCAAATGCCTAACAGCTACTCTCTCATTGGTTCTCCCTCGTCCCTTCCATGCTCTGCCAAATTGGCAACCTGTGCGAACCATGAGGTTAAAGGGTTTGTCTCTCTAAGTTGGGAGATTGATAGTAAAGCAGTTGGAAAGTCAAACCGGAGCACCAGGAGAGGGACTACTCGTTGAGTTAGAAACCTTTTGTATTCACAGAGTGTCTATTCTCTAGGTATCCATTACATGTTATAGCTGTAGTAATATTCCCTTTAA
The DNA here is from genome assembly GCF_964165515.1 of Mesoplodon bidens. Lineage (NCBI taxonomy): Eukaryota > Metazoa > Chordata > Mammalia > Artiodactyla > Ziphiidae > Mesoplodon > Mesoplodon bidens. The sequence goes on from NW_027672207.1 coordinate 1,150,513, forward strand.
CCTGGAGAGTTGGGACCCATGGAATGGGGGCCATGCATTATTGCTTTAAAGGGTCTGCATTTGCTCACCCAATCTCACCAATCCTCTAAGCCCCAAGGGTCGAGCCTTATGCCACATCCAGCTGTCATTGTAGATTGGGTCATTCCAGGTTTCATCAGAGACCCTGAAGGAATTGGAAAGAAGTTCCCAGTTTTTTGGTTTTGTATTTGAAATTCTTTTTTATAGTGTGTTTGAGCTGTTTCTCGCTGCAATGTTTATGCCAGTGTAGACACACTTGATTCACTTACGGAGACATATCAGTACATAGGTTTTAAGATTCTTACTAGTGAGATCTATTACTCTGCGCGAAATATGGAGTTTTGAGTCCCTTTCACTGAGGAAGGTGTAGGTCTTGTCTAATCCACAGTTAGTTTTAGAAACGAAAACGGAGCTTATATCAAACTCTGGTTTTATGCATCACCCCACCTCTCCTTCCCGCTTAAACAGGCATAAGAGTGTTTTCTAAATGTGAGACTCTGTTGTCTTTCCTAACTCATTTCATGTGTAGCCATGTTTACAGGATCTTCATAAGTGATATCTTATGATAAGTTTCTTTTTCTGTGTGACTTATTTCACTTAGAATCATCGTTCCTGAATCCACTCACTTTGCTGCTCCTGGTCTTATGTCATTGATTTCATGGCTGAGGGATATTCCATCCTACATAATTACCACAATTTTTTGAACCATTTTTTATTTCCTGGGATATTTAAGGTGGACCCAAGTTGAGGTTCTTGTAAGCAGTGAAGCCCTAAATTTGAGGGTGGCTCTGTCTTATTGATTTTCAGTTTTCCAAGGTATATTCCCTAGATTGGAAGTGCCGTTGGCTCTGTAGCTCTGTTGTTTACTTGTATTAGGGAACGCAATGCACTGCTCCAGTGAGGCAGTTGGCAATTTACATCCCGCCCATCAGCATAACAAGGCTCCCGGTTCTCCAGGGCCTGCTTGCCTTTCTGGTTTTTACACATTTTGTGGCTGACCCTTTTGACCATTGGGAAGTGATACTTCTTTGTTGTGCAGATTTGCAGTGCACGCTTGCTTGCTTGGCAAAAAGGGCCTATGCGTTTTATCCTGTATATATTCAGGAGAAGAGGCTTACGCCCTTTTGGGCCAAGTGCGTCATTGACGAAGTTGTGCCCCTCTTCCTATGCTTTAAAGGCGATTCCAACGTACCTCTTGAAATCAGTTTCCTGCTATTCTGCCTCGCATTCAAGTCCGCATCGTTGCCTTCCCTCAACAGATTTTTGGACGATAGTTGTCCTTTATTACTCTGCCAGTTTGTGAATTGCTGTGCCCCTGATCTCCATATTTCAACTCGTTTTTTGTGAGCTGTACGCAAGTCCAAAATTTTGGTTCAGGATCTATACTGGTTCCTGGAGGGTTTCTGAGACTTTGGTTAATTCTTCTTCCTGCCGGGAAATTAGAGTGACCTGTGCCCGTCCAAATGCCTAACAGCTAGTCTCTCATTGGTTCTCCCTCTTCCCTTCCATCCTCTGCCAAATTGGCAACCTGGGCGAACCAGGACGTTAAAGGTGTTGTCTTTCCAAGTTGGAAGATTGATAGTAAAGCAGTTTTTTGATCCATTTTTATATTTCCTGGGATATTTAAGTTGTACCCAAGTTGAGGTTCTTGTAAGCAGTGCAGCCCTTAATTTGTGGGTGGCTCTGTCTTATTGATTTTCAGTTTTCCCAAGGTATATTCCCTAGACTGGAAGTGCCCTTGGCTCTGTAGCTCTGTTGTTTATTGTTTTAGGGTACGCAATGCACTCCTCCAGTGAGGCAGTTGGCAGTTTACATCCCGCCCATCAGCATAACAAGCCTCCCTGTTCTCCAGGGCCTGTCTTGCCTTTCTGGTTTTTACACATTTTGTGGATGTCCTTTTTGACCGGTGGGAAGTGACACTTCTTTGTAGTGCAGATTTGCATTGCCCGCTTGCTTGCTTGGCCAAAAAGTGCGTATGCGTTTTCTCCTGAATATATTCAGGAATATATTCAAGAGAAAACGCATACGCCCTTTTTGTCCCAGTGCGTCATTGTCGAAGTTGTGCCCCTCTTCCTGTGCTTTAAAGACGATTCCAACGTACCTCTTGAAATCTGTTTCCTGCTATTCTGCCTCGCTTTCAAGTCCGCCTCGATGCCTTCCCTCAACAGATTTTTGTTCGATAGTTGTCCTTTATTACTCTGCCAGTTTGTGAGTTGCTGTGCCCCTGAGCTCCATTTTTCAACTCGTATTTGTGAGCTGTACGCAAGTCCAAAATTTTGGTTCAGGACCTATACTTGTTCCCGGTGGGTCGCTGAGACTTTGGTTAATTCTTCTTCCTGCCGGGAAATTAGAGTGACATGTGCCCGTCCAAATGCCTAACAGCTACTCTCTCATTGGTTCTCCCCCTTCCATTCCATCCTCTGCCAAATTGGCAACCTGTGCAAACCAGGAGCTTAAAAGGGCTGTCTCTCCAAGTTGGGAGATTGATAGTAAAGCAGTTGGAAAGTCAAACTGGAGCACAAGGAGAGGGACTATTCGTTGAGTTTTAGAAACCTATTGTATTCACAGAGTGGCCATTCTCTAGGTTTCCCATACATGTTATATCTGTAGTAATCTTCCCTTCAACATGGAGAGTTGGGACCCATGGAATGGGGGCCATGAATTTTTGCTTTAAAGGGTCTGCATTTGCTCACCCAATCTCACCAATCCTCTCAGTCCGAAGTGTCCATCTTTATGCCACATCCAGCTGTCATTGTAGATAGGGTCATTCCAGGTTTCATCAGAGACCCTGAAGGAATTGTAAAGAATTTCCCTGTTTTTTGGATTTGTTTTTGAAATTCCTTTTTATAGTGGCTTTGAGCTGATTCTGGCTGCCATGTTTATGCCAGTCTAGACACACTTGATTCCCTTACAGAGACATATCAATACATAGGTTTTAAGTTTTTACTAGTCAGATCTATTTCTCTGTGGGAAATATGGGGTTTTGAGTCCATTTCTCTGAGGAAGGTGAAGGTCTTGTCTATTCCAAAGTTGGTTTAAGAAATGGTACCTGTGCTTATATCAATCTCTGCTTTTATGCATCACCCCACTTCTCCTTCCCCCTTAAGCAGGCATAAGAGTGTTTTCTTATTGTGAGACTCTATTCTCTTTCCTAACTCAGTTCATTTGTAGCCATGTTTACAGGATCTTCATAAGTGATATCTTATGATAAGTTTCTTTTTCTGTGTGACTTATTTCCCTTAGAATCATCGTACTTTAATCCACTCACTTTGCTGCACCGGGACTTATGTCATTGATTTCATGGCTGAGGGATATTCCATCCTACATAATTACCACAATTTTTTGAACCATTTTTATATTTCCTGGGATATTTAAGGTGTTCCCAAGTTGAGGTTCTTGTAAGCAGTGCAGCCCTAAATTTGGGGGTGGCTCTGTTTATGATTTACAGTTTTCCAACGTATATTCCCAAGACTGGAAGTGCCCTTGGCTCTGTAGCTCAGTTGTTTACTTGTTTTAGGGAATGCAATGCATGCCTCCAGTGAGGCAGTTGGCAATTTACATCCCGCCAATCAGCATAACAAGGCTCCCTGTTCTCCAGGGCCTGCCTTGCCTTTCTGGTTTTTACACATTTTGTGGCTGTCCCTTTTCACCGGTGGAAAGTGATACTTCTTTGTAGTGCAGATTTCCATTGCCCGCTTGCTTGCTTGGCCAAATAGGGCGTATGCGTTTTCTCCTGAATATATTCAGGGGAAAACGCATACGCCCTTTTTGGCCAAGTGTGTCATTGTCGAAGTTGTGCCCCTCTTCCTATGCTTCAAAGGCGATTCCAACGTACATCTTGAAATCTGTCTCCTGCTATTCTGCCTCGCTTTCAAGTCCGCCTCGTTGCCTTCCCTCAACAGATTTTTGGACGATACTTGTCCTTTATTACTCTGCCAGTTTATGAATTGCTATGCCCTTGAGCTCCATTTTTCAACTCGTTTTTTGTGAGCTGTACTCAAGTCCAAAATTTTGGTTCAGGAACTCTACTGGTTGCCGGTGGGTGGCTGAGACTCTGGTTAATTCTTCTTCCTGGGGGGAAATTAGAGTGACATGTGCCCGTCCAAATGCCTAACAGCTACTCTCTCATTGGTTCTCCCTCTTCCCTTCCATCCTCTTGCAAATTGGCAACCTGTGCGAACCAGAAGGTTAAAGGGGTTGTCTCTCCAAGTTGGGAGATTGATAGTAAAGCAGTTGGAAAGTCAAACCGGAGCACCAGGAGAGGGACTACTCGTTGAGTTTTAGAAACCTTTTGTATTCACAATGTGTCCATTCTCTAGGTTTCCCGTACATGTTATAGCTGTGGTAATATTCCCTTAAACATGGAGAGTTGGGACCCATGGAATGGGGGCCATGCACTTTTGCTTTAAACGGTCTGCATTTGCTCACCCAATCTCACCAACCCTATCAGTCCCAAGTGTAGAGCCTTATGCCACATCCAGCTGTCATAGTAGGTAGGGTCATTCCAGGTTTCATCAGAGACCCTGAAGGAATTGTAAAGAATTTCCCTGTTTTTTGGATTTGTTTTTGAAATTCCTTTTTATAGTGGCTTTGAGCAGATTCTGGCTGCCATGTTTATGCCAGTCTAGACACACTTGATTCCCTTATGGAGACATATCAATACATAGGTTTTAAGTTTCTTACTAGTCAGATCTATTCCTCTTTGGGAAATATGGGGTTTTGAGTCCATTTCTCTGAGGAAGGTGAAGGTCTTGTCTATTCCAAAGTTGGTTTAAGAAATGGTACCTGTGCTTATATCAATCTCTGGTTTTATGCATCACCCCACTTCTCCTTCCCCCTTAAGCAGGCATAAGAGTGTTTTCTTATTGTGAGACTCTATTCTCTTTCCTAACTCAGTTCATTTGTAGCCATGTTTACAGGATCTTCATAAGTGATATCTTATGATAAGTTTCTTTTTCTGTGTGACTTATTTCACTTAGAATCATCGTACTTGAATCCACTCACTTTGCTGCTCCGGGACTTATGTCATTGATTTCATGGCTGAGGGATATTCCATCCTACATAATTACCACAATTTTTTGAACCATTTTTATATTTCCTGGGATATTTAAGGTGTTCCCAAGTTGAGGTTCTTGTAAGCAGTGCAGCCCTAAATTTGGGGGTGGCTCTGTTTATGATTTACAGTTTTCCTAAGGTATATTCCCAAGACTGGAAGTGCCCTTGGCTCTGTAGCTCAGTTGTTTACTTGTTTTAGGGAATGCAATGCACGCCTCCAGTGAGGCAGTTGGCAATTTACATCCCGCCCATCAGCATAACAAGGCTCCCTGTTCTCCAGGGCCTGCCTTGCCTTTCTGGTTTTTACACATTTTGTGGCTGTCCCTTTTCACTGGTGGAAAGTGATACTTCTTTGTAGTGCAGATTTGCATTGCCCGCTTGCTTGCTTGGCCAAAAAGGGCGTATGCGTTTTCTCCTGAATATATTCAGGAGAAAACGCATACGCCCTTTTTGGCCAAGTGTGTCATTGTCGAAGTTGTGCCCCTCTTCCTATGCTTCAAAGGCGATTCCAACGTACATCTTGAAATCTGTCTCCTGCTATTCTGCCTCGCTTTCAAGTCCGCCTCGTTTCCTTCCCTCAACAGATTTTTGGACGATACTTGTCCTTTATTACTCTGCCAGTTTATGAATTGCTATGCCCTTGAGCTCCATTTTTCAACTCGTTTTTTGTGAGCAGTACTCAGGTCCAAAATTTTGGTTCAGGAACTATACTGGTTGCCGGTGGGTGGCTGAGACTCTGGTTAATTCTTCTTCCTGCGGGGAAATTAGAGTGACATGTGCCCATCCAAATGCCTAACAGCTACTCTCTCATTGGTTCTCCCTCTTCCCTTCCATCCTCTTGCAAATTGGCAACCTGTGCGAACCAGAAGGTTAAAGGGGTTGTCTCTCCAAGTTGGGAGATTGATAGTAAAGCAGTTGGAAAGTCAAACCGGAGCACCAGGAGAGGGACTACTCGTTGAGTTTTAGAAACCTTTTGTATTCACAGTGTGTCCATTCTCTAGGTTTCCCGTACATGTTATAGCTGTGGTAATATTCCCTTCAACATGGAGAGTTGGGACCCATGGAATGGGGACCATGCATTTTTGCTTTAAACGGTCTGCATTTGCTCACCCAATCTCACCAACCCTATCAGTCCCAAGTGTACAGCCTTATGCCACATCCAGCTGTCATAGTAGGTAGGGTCATTCCAGGTTTCATCAGAGACCCTGAAGGAATTGTAAAGAATTTCTCTGTTTTTTGATTTTGTTTTTGAAATTCCTTTTTATAGTGGGTTTGAGCTGATTCTCGCTGCCATGTTTATGCCACTCTACACACTTGATTCACTTACGGAGACATATCAAAACATAAGATTTAATATTCTTAATAGTGAGATCTATTACTCTGCGTGAAATGTGGGGTTTTGAGTCCCTTTCACTGAGGAAGGTGTAGGTCTTGTCTATTCCAAAGTTGGTTTTAGAAATGGTTCCTGTGCTTATATCAAACTCTGGTTTTATGCATCACCCCACCTCTCCTTTCCCCTTAAGCAGGAATAAGAGTGTTTTCTAAATGTGAGACTCTGTTCTCTTTCCTAACTCAGTTCATGTGTAGCCATGTTTACAGGATCTTCATAAGTGATATCTTATGATAAGTTTCTTTTTCTGTGTGACTTATTTCACTTAGAATCATCGTACCTGAATCCACTCACTTTGCTGCTCCTGGTATTATGACATTGATTACATGGCTGAGGGATAATCCATCGTACGTAAGTACCACAATTTTTTGAACCATTTTTATATTTCCTGCGATATTTATGGTGTACCCAAGTTGAGGTTCTTGTAAGCAGTGCAGCCCTAAATTTGGGGGTGGCTCTGTCTTATTGATTTTCAGTTTTCACAAGGTATATTCCCTAGAATGGAAGTGCCCTTGGCTCTGTAGCTGTGTTGTTTACTTGTTTTAGGGAACACAATGCACTCCTCCAGTGAGGCAGTTGGCAATTTACATCCTGCCCATCAGCATAACAAGGCTCCCTGTGTTCCAGGGCCTGTCTAGCCTATCTGGTTTTTACACATTTTGTGGATGTCCCTTTTGACCGGTGGGAAGTGATACTTCTTTGTAGTACAGATTTGCATTGCCCGCTTGCTTGCTTGGCCATAAAAGGGCGTATGCATTTTCTCCTGAATATATTCAGGAGAAAACGCATACGCACTTTTTGGCCAAGTGCGTCATTGTCGAAGTTGTGTCCCTCTTCCTGTGCTTTAAAGGTGATTCCAACGTACCTCTTGAAATCTGTTTCCTGCTCTTCTGCCTCGCTTTCAAGTCTGCCTCTTTCCCTTCCCTCTACAGATTTTAGGATGATAGTTGTCCTTTATTACTGTCCCAGTTTCTGAATTGCTGTGCCCCGCAGCTCCATTTTTCAACTCGTTTTATGTGAGCTGTACGCAAGTCCAAAATTTTGTTTCAGGACCTATACTGGTTCCCGGTGGGTGGCTGAGACTTTGGTTAATTCTTCCTCCTACCGGGAAATTAGAGTGACCTGTGCCCGTCCAAATGCCTAACACCTAGTCTCTCATTGGTTCTCCCTCTTCCCTTGCATCCTCTGACAAATTGGCAACCTGGGCGAACCAGGACCTTAAATGGTCTGTCTTTCCAAGTTGGAAGATTGATAGTAAAGCAGTTGGAAAGTCAAACCGGAGCACCAGGAGAGGGACTAATCGTTGAGTTTTAGAAACATTTTGTATTAACATTGTGTCCATTCTCTAGGTTTCCCGTACATGTTATAGCTGTAATAATATTCCCTTCAACCTGGAGAGTTGGGACCCAAGGAATGGGGGCCATGCATTTTTGCTTTAAAGGGTCTGCATTTGCTCACCCAATCTCACCAATCCTCTCAGTCCCAACGGTCCAGCCTTATGCCACATCCAGCTGTCATTGTAGATAAGGTCATTCCAGGTTTCATCAGAGACCCTGAAGGAATTGCAAAGAATTTCCCTGTTTTTTGGTTTTGTTTTTGAAATTCCTTTTCATAGAGGGTTTTAGCTGATTCTCGCTGCCATGTTTATGCCAGTCTACACACTTGATTCCCTTATGGAGACATATCAATACATAAGTTTTAGGATTGTTACTAGTCAGATCTATTCCTCTGCCGGAAATATGGGGTTTTGAGTGCCTTTCACTGAGGAAGGTGTAGGTCTTGTCTATTCCACAGTTGGTTTTACATACGGTACCTGTGCTTATATCAAACTCGGGTTTTATGCATCACCCGACCTCTCCTCCCCCCTTAAGCAGGCATAACAGTGTTTTCTAAATGTGAGACTCTGTTCTCTTTCTTAACTAATTTCATGTGTAGCCATGTTTACAGGACCTTCATAAGTGATATCTTATGATAAGTTTCTTTTTCTGTGAGACTTCACTTAGAATCATCGTACCTGAATCTACTCACTTTGCTGCTCCTGGTCTTATGACATTGATTTCATGGCTGAGGGATATTCCATCGTACATAAGTACCACAATTTTTTGAACCATATTTATATTTCCTGGGATATTTAAGGTGTACCCAAGTTGAGGTTCTTTTAAGAAGTGCAGCCCTAAATTTGGGGGTGGCTCTGTCTTATTGATTTTCAGTTTTCCCAAGGTATATTCCCTAGACTGGAAGTGCCCTTGGCTCTGTAGCTCTGTTGTTTATTGTTTTAGGGAACGCAATGCACTCCTCCAGTGAGGCAGTTGGCAATTTACATCCCGCCCATCAGCATAACAAAGCCCCCTCTTCTCCAGGGCATGTCTTGCCTTTCTGGTTTTTACACATTTTGTGGCTGAACCTTTTGACTGGTGGGAAGTGATACTTCTTTGTAGTGCAGATTTGCATTGCCCGCTTGCTTTCTTGGCCAAAAAGTGTGTATGCGTTTTCTCCTGAATATATTTAGGAGAAAACGCATACGCCCTTTTTGGCCAAGTGCGTCATTGTCGAAGTTGTGACCCTCTTCCTGTGCTTTAAAGGCGATTCCAACGTACCTCTTGAAATCTCTTTCCTGCTATTCTGCCTCGCTTTCAAGTCCGCCTCATTGCCTTCCCTCAACCGATTTTCGGACCATAGTGCTCATTTTTTACTCTGCCTGTTTGTGAATTGCTGTGCCCCTCATCTCCATTTTTCAACTCGTTTTTTGTGAGCTGTGCGCAAGTCCGAAATATTGTTTCAGGACCTATACTGGTTCCCGGTGGGTGGCTGAGACTTTGGTTAATTCTTCTTCCTGCCTGGAAAATAGAGTGACCTGTGCCCGTCCAAATGCCTAACAGCTACTCTCTCATTGGTTCTCCCTCTTCCCTTCCATCCTCTGCCAAATTGGCATCCTGTGAGAACCAGGAGTTGAAAGGGGCTGTCTCTCCAAGTTGGGAGATTGATAGTAAAGCAGTTGGAAAGTCAAACCCGAGCACCAGGAGAGGGACTATTCGTTGAGTTTTAGAAACCTTTTGTATTCACAGAGTGTCTATTCTCTAGGTTTCCCATACATGTTATAGCTGTAGTAATATTCCCTTTAACCTGGAGAGTTGGGACACATGGAATGGGGGCGATGCATGATTGCTTTAAAGGGTCTGCATTTGCTCACCCATTCTCACCAATCCTCTCAGCCCCAAGTGTCCAGCCTTATGCCACATCCAGCTGTCATTGTAGATAGGGTCATTCCAGGTTTCATCAGAGACCCTGAAGGAATTGTAAAGAAGTTCCCTGTTTTTTGGTTTTGTATTTGAAATTCCTTTTTATAGTGTGTTTGAGCTGTTTCTCGCTGCCATGTTTATGCCAGTCTAGACACAATTGATTCCCTTCCAGAGACATATCAATACATAGGTTTTAAGATTCTTACTGGTCAGATCTATTACTCTGCACGAAATATGGGGTTTTGGGTCCCTTTCACTGAGGAAGGTGTAGGTCTTGTCTATTCCACAGTTGGTTTTAGAAACGGTAACTCTGCTTATATCAAACTCTGGTTTTATGCATCACCCCACCTCTCCTTCCCGCTTAAACAGGCATAAGAGTGTTTTCTAAATGTGAGACTCTGTTGTCTTTCCTAACTCAGTTCATGTGTAGCCATGTTTACAGGATCTTCATAAGTGATATCTTATGATAAGTTTCTTTTTCTGTGGGACTTATTTCACTTAGAATCATCGTACCTGAATCCACTCACTTTGCTGCTCCTGGTCTTATGACATTGATTTCATGGCTGAGGGATATTCCATCGTACATAAGTACCACAATTTTTTGAACCATATTTATATTTCCTGGGATATTTAAGGTGTACCCAAGTTGAGGTTCTTGTAAGCAGTTCAGCCCAAAATTTGGGGGTGGCTCTTTCTTATTGATTTTCAGTTTCCCCAAGGTATATTCCCTAGATTGGAAGTGCCCTTGGCTCTGTAGCTCTGTTGATTACTTGTTTTAGGGAACACAATGCACTCCTCCAGTGAGGCAGTTGGCAATTTACATCACGCACATCAGCATAACAAGGCTCCCTGTTCTCCAGGGCCTGTCTTGCCTTTCAGGTTTTTACACATTTGTGGCTGACCCTTTTTACCGGTGGGAAGTGATACATCTTTGTAGTGCAGATTTGCATTGCCCGCTTGCTTGCTTGGCCAAAAAGGGTGTATGCGTTTCGTCCTGAATATATTCAGGAGAAAACGCATACGCCCTTTTTGGCCAAGTGCATCATTGTTGAAGTTGTGGCCCTCTTCCTGTGCTTTAAACGCGATTCCAACGTACCTCTTGAAATCTGTTTCCTGCTCTTCTGCCTCGCTTTCAAGTCTGCCTCTTTCCCTTCCCTCAACAGATTTTAGGATGATAGTTGTCCTTTATTACTGTCCCAGTTTCTGAATTGCTGTGCCCCGCAGCTCCATTTTTCAACTCGTTTTATGTGAGCTGTACGCAAGTCCAAAATTTTGTTTCAGGACCTATACTGGTTCCCGGTGGGTGGCTGAGACTTTGGTTAATTCTTCCTCCTACCGGGAAATTAGAGTGACCTGTGCCCGTCCAAATGCCTAACACCTAGTCTCTCATTGGTTCTCCCTCTTCCCTTGCATCCTCTGACAAATTGGCAACCTGGGCGAACCAGGACCTTAAATGGTCTGTCTTTCCAAGTTGGAAGATTGATAGTAAAGCAGTTGGAAAGTCAAACCGGAGCACCAGGAGAGGGACTAATCGTTGAGTTTTAGAAACATTTTGTATTAACATTGTGTCCATTCTCTAGGTTTCCCGTACATGTTATAGCTGTAATAATATTCCCTTCAACCTGGAGAGTTGGGACCCAAGGAATGGGGGCCATGCATTTTTGCTTTAAAGGGTCTGCATTTGCTCACCCAATCTCACCAATCCTCTCAGTCCCAACGGTCCAGCCTTATGCCACATCCAGCTGTCATTGTAGATAAGGTCATTCCAGGTTTCATCAGAGACCCTGAAGGAATTGCAAAGAATTTCCCTGTTTTTTTGTTTTGTTTTTGAAATTCCTTTTCATAGAGGGTTTTAGCTGATTCTCGCTGCCATGTTTATGCCAGTCTACACACTTGATTCCCTTATGGAGACATATCAATACATAAGTTTTAGGATTGTTACTAGTCAGATCTATTCCTCTGCCGGAAATATGGGGTTTTGAGTGCCTTTCACTGAGGAAGGTGTAGGTCTTGTCTATTCCACAGTTGGTTTTACATACGGTACCTGTGCTTATATCAAACTCGGGTTTTATGCATCACCCCACCTCTCCGCCCCCCTTAAGCAGGCATAACAGTGTTTTCTAAATGTGAGACTCTGTTCTCTTTCTTAACTAATTTCATGTGTAGCCATGTTTACAGGACCTTCATAAGTGATATCTTATGATAAGTTTCTTTTTCTGTGAGACTTCACTTAGAATCATCGTACCTGAATCTACTCACTTTGCTGCTCCTGGTCTTATGACATTGATTTCATGGCTGAGGGATATTCCATCGTACATAAGTACCACAATTTTTTGAACCATATTTATATTTCCTGGGATATTTAAGGTGTACCCAAGTTGAGGTTCTTTTAAGAAGTGCATCCCTAAATTTGGGGGTGGCTCTGTCTTATTGATTTTCAGTTTTCCCAAGGTATATTCCCTAGACTGGAAGTGCCCTTGGCTCTGTAGCTCTGTTGTTTATTGTTTTAGGGAACGCAATGCACTCCTCCAGTGAGGCAGTTGGCAATTTACATCCCGCCCATCAGCATAACAAAGCCCCCTCTTCTCCAGGGCATGTCTTGCCTTTCTGGTTTTTACACATTTTGTGGCTGACCCTTTTGACTGGTGGGAAGTGATACTTCTTTGTAGTGCAGATTTGCATTGCCCGCTTGCTTTCTTGGCCAAAAAGTGCGTATGCGTTTTCTCCTGAATATATTTAGGAGAAAACGCATACGCCCTTTTTGGCCAAGTGCGTCATTGTCGAAGTTGTGACCCTCTTCCTGTGCTTTAAAGGCGATTCCAACGTACCTCTTGAAATCTCTTTCCTGCTATTCTGCCTCGCTTTCAAGTCCGCCTCATTGCCTTCCCTCAACCGATTTTCGGACCATAGTGCTCATTTTTTACTCTGCCTGTTTGTGAATTGCTGTGCCCCTCATCTCCATTTTTCAACTCGTTTTTTGTGAGCTGTACGCAAGTCCGAAATATTGTTTCAGGACCTATACTGGTTCCCGGTGGGTGGCTGAGACTTTGGTTAATTCTTCTTCCTGCCTGGAAAATAGAGTGACCTGTGCCCGTCCAAATGCCTAACAGCTACTCTCTCATTGGTTCTCCCTCTTCCCTTCCATCCTCTGCCAAATTGGCATCCTGTGAGAACCAGGAGTTGAAAGGGGCTGTCTCTCCAAGTTGGGAGATTGATAGTAAAGCAGTTGGAAAGTCAAACCCGAGCACCAGGAGAGGGACTATTCGTTGAGTTTTAGAAACCTTTTGTATTCACAGAGTGTCTATTCTCTAGGTTTCCCATACATGTTATAGCTGTAGTAATATTCCCTTTAACCTGGAGAGTTGGGACACATGGAATGGGGGCGATGCATGATTGCTTTAAAGGGTCTGCATTTGCTCACCCATTCTCACCAATCCTCTCAGCCCCAAGTGTCCAGCCTTATGCCACATCCAGCTGTCATTGTAGATAGGGTCATTCCAGGTTTCATCAGAGACCCTGAAGGAATTGTAAAGAAGTTCCCTGTTTTTTGGTTTTGTATTTGAAATTCCTTTTTATAGTGTGTTTGAGCTGTTTCTCGCTGCCATGTTTATGCCAGTCTAGACACAATTGATTCCCTTCCAGAGACATATCAATACATAGGTTTTAAGATTCTTACTGGTCAGATCTATTACTCTGCACGAAATATGGGGTTTTGGGTCCCTTTCACTGAGGAAGGTGTAGGTCTTGTCTATTCCACAGTTGGTTTTAGAAACGGTAACTCTGCTTATATCAAACTCTGGTTTTATGCATCACCCCACCTCTCCTTCCCGCTTAAACAGGCATAAGAGTGTTTTCTAAATGTGAGACTCTGTTGTCTTTCCTAACTCAGTTCATGTGTAGCCATGTTTACAGGATCTTCATAAGTGATATCTTATGATAAGTTTCTTTTTCTGTGTGACTTATTTCACTTAGAATCATCGTACCTGAATCCACTCACTTTGCTGCTCCTGGTCTTATGACATTGATTTCATGGCTGAGGGATATTCCATCGTACATAAGTACCACAATTTTTTGAACCATATTTATATTTCCTGGGATATTTAAGGTGTACCCAAGTTGAGGTTCTTGTAAGCAGTGCAGCCCTAAATTTGGGGGTGGCTCTGTCTTATTGATTTTCAGTTTTCCCAGGGTATATTCCCTAGACTGGAAGTGCCCTTGGCTCTGTAGCTCTGTTGTTTACTTGTTTTAGGGAACGCAATGCACTCCTCCAGTGAGGCAGTTGGCAATTTATATCCCGCCCATCTGCATAACAAGGCTCCCTCTTCTCCAGGGCCTGTCTGGCCTTTCTGGTTTTTACACATTTGTGGATGTCCCTTTTGACCGGTGGGAAGTGATACTTTGTAGTGCAGATTTGCATTGCCCGCTTGCTTGCTTGGCCAAAAAGGGCGTATGCGTTTTATCCTGAATATATTCAGGAGAAAACACATACGCCCTTTTTGGCCAAGTGCGTCAGTGTCGAAATTGTGCCCCTCTTCCTGTGCTTTACAGGCGATTCCAACTTACGTCTTAAAATCTGTTTCCTGCTATTCTGTCTCGCTTTCAAGTCCGCATCGCTGCCTTCCCTCAACAGATTTTTGGACGATTGTTGTCCTTTATTTCTCTGCCAGTTTGTGAATTGCTGTGCCCCTGAGCTCCATTTTTCAACTCGTTTTTTGTGAGCTCTACGCAAGTCCAAAATTTTCGTTCAGGACCCATACTGGTTCCCAGTGGTTGGCTGAGCCTCTGGTTAATTCTTCTTCCTGACGGGAAATTAGAGTGACATGTGCCCATCCAAATGCCTAACAGCTACTCTCTCATTGGTTCTCCCTCTTCCCTTCCATCCTCTGCCAAATTGGCAACCTGTGCGAACCAGGAGGTTAAAGGGTTTGTCTCTCCAAGTTGGGAGATTGATAGTAAAGCAGTTGGAAAGTCAAACCGGAGCACCAGGAGAGGGACTACGCGTTGAGTTTTAGAAACCTTTTGTATTCACAGTGTGTCCTTTCTCTAGGTTTCCCGTACATGTTATAGCTGTAGTAATATTCCCTTCAACATGGAGAGTTGGGACCCATGGAATGGGGGCCATGCATTTTTGCTTTAAAGGGTCTGCATTTGCTCACCCAATTTCACCAATCCTCTCAGTCCCAAGTGTCCAGCCTTAGGCCACATCCAGCTGTCATTGTAGATAGGGTCATTCCAGGTTTCATCAGAGACCCTGAAGGAATTGTAAAGAATTTCCCTGTTTTTTGGATTTGTTTTTGAAATTCCTCTTTATAGTGGGTTTGAGCTGATTCTCGCTGCCATGTTTATGCCAGTCTAGACTCCCTTGATTCCCTTACAGAGACATATAAATACATAGGTTTTAAGATTCTTACTAGTCAGATCTATTCCTCTGCGTGAAATATGGGGTTTTGAGTCCCTTTCCCTGAGGAAGGTGTAGGTCTTGTCTATTCCACAGTTGGTTTTAGAAATGGTACCTGTGCTTATATCAAATTCTGGTTTTATGCATCACCCCACCTCTCCTTTCCCCTTAAGCAGGCATAAGAGTGTTTTCTAAATGTGAGACTCTGTTCTCTTTCCTAACTCAGTTCATGTGTAGCCATGCTTACAGGATCTTCATAAGTGATATCTTATAATAAGTTTCTTTTTCTGTGTGACTTACTTCACTTAGAATCATCGTACCTGAATCCACTCACTTTGCTGCTCCTGGTCTTATGACATTGATTTCATGGCTGAGGGATATTCCATCGTACATAAATACCACAGTTTTTGGAACCATTTCTATAATTCCTGGGATATTTAAGGTGTATCCAAGTTGAGGTTCTTGTAAGCAGTGCAGCCCTAAATTTGTGGGTGGCTCTGTCTTATTGATTTTCAGTTTTCCCAAGGTATATTGCCTAGACTGGAAGTGCCCTTGGCTCTGTAGCTCTGTTGTTTACTTGTTTTAGGGAACGCAATGCACTGCTCCAGTGAGGCAGTTGGCAATTACATCCCGCCCATCAGCATAACAAGGCTCCCTGTTCTCCAGGGCCTGTCTTGCCTTTCTGGTTTTTACACATTTTGTGGATGTCCCTTTTGACCGGTGGGAAGTGATACTTCTTTGTAGTGCAGATTTGCATTGCCTGCTTGCTTGCTTGGCCAAAAGGGGCATATGAGTTTTCTCCTGAATATATTCAGGAGAAAACGCATACGCCCTTTTTGGCCAAGTGTGTCATTGTCGAAGTTGTGCCCCTCTTCCTGTGCTTTAAAGGCGATTCCAACGTACCTCTTGAAATCTGTTTCCTGCTATTCTGCCTCGCTTTCAAGTCCGCCTCGTTGCCTTCCCTCAACAGATTTTTGGACGATAGTTGTCCTTTATTACTCTGCCAGTTTGTGAATTGCTGTGCCCCTGAGCTCCATTTTTCAACTCGTTTTTTGAGCTGTACGCAAGTCCAAAATTTTGGTTCAGGACCTATACTGGTTCCCGGTGGGTGGCTGAGACTCTGGTTAATTCTTCTTCCTGCCGGGAAATTAGAGTGACATGTGCCCGTCCAAATGCCTAACAGCTACTCTCTCATTGGTTCTCCCTCGTCCCTTCCATGCTCTGCCAAATTGGCAACCTGTGCGAACCATGAGGTTAAAGGGTTTGTCTCTCTAAGTTGGGAGATTGATAGTAAAGCAGTTGGAAAGTCAAACCGGAGCACCAGGAGAGGGACTACTCGTTGAGTTAGAAACCTTTTGTATTCACAGAGTGTCTATTCTCTAGGTATCCATTACATGTTATAGCTGTAGTAATATTCCCTTTAACCTGGAGAGTTGGGACCCATGGAATTGGGGCCATGCATTATTGCTTTAAAGGGTCTGCATTTGCTCACCCAATCTCACCAATCCTCTAAGCCCCAAGGGTCGAGCCTTATGCCACATCCAGCTGTCATTGTAGATTGGGTCATTCCAGGTTTCATCAGAGACCCTGAAGGAATTGGAAAGAAGTTCCCAGTTTTTTGGTTTTGTATTTGAAATTCTTTTTTATAGTGTGTTTGAGCTGTTTCTCGCTGCAATGTTTATGCCAGTGTAGACACACTTGATTCACTTACGGAGACATATCAGTACATAGGTTTTAAGATTCTTACTAGTGAGATCTATTACTCTGCGCGAAATATGGAGTTTTGAGTCCCTTTCACTGAGGAAGGTGTAGGTCTTGTCTAATCCACAGTTAGTTTTAGAAACGAAAACGGAGCTTATATCAAACTCTGGTTTTATGCATCACCCCACCTCTCCTTCCCGCTTAAACAGGCATAAGAGTGTTTTCTAAATGTGAGACTCTGTTGTCTTTCCTAACTCATTTCATGTGTAGCCATGTTTACAGGATCTTCATAAGAGATATCTTATGATATGTTTATTTTTCTGTGTGACTTATTTCACTTAGAATCATCGTTCCTGAATCCACTCACTTTGCTGCTCCTGGTCTTATGTCATTGATTTCATGGCTGAGGGATATTCCATCCTACATAATTACCACAATTTTTTGAACCATTTTTTATTTCCTGGGATATTTAAGGTGGACCCAAGTTGAGGTTCTTGTAAGCAGTGAAGCCCTAAATTTGAGGGTGGCTCTGTCTTATTGATTTTCAGTTTTCCAAGGTATATTCCCTAGATTGGAAGTGCCGTTGGCTCTGTAGCTCTGTTGTTTACTTGTATTAGGGAACGCAATGCACTGCTCCAGTGAGGCAGTTGGCAATTTACATCCCGCCCATCAGCATAACAAGGCTCCCGGTTCTCCAGGGCCTGCTTGCCTTTCTGGTTTTTACACATTTTGTGGCTGACCCTTTTGACCATTGGGAAGTGATACTTCTTTGTTGTGCAGATTTGCAGTGCACGCTTGCTTGCTTGGCAAAAAGGGCCTATGCGTTTTATCCTGTATATATTCAGGAGAAGAGGCTTACGCCCTTTTGGGCCAAGTGCGTCATTGACGAAGTTGTGCCCCTCTTCCTATGCTTTAAAGGCGATTCCAACGTACCTCTTGAAATCAGTTTCCTGCTATTCTGCCTCGCATTCAAGTCCGCATCGTTGCCTTCCCTCAACAGATTTTTGGACGATAGTTGTCCTTTATTACTCTGCCAGTTTGTGAATTGCTGTGCCCCTGATCTCCATATTTCAACTCGTTTTTTGTGAGCTGTACGCAAGTCCAAAATTTTGGTTCAGGATCTATACTGGTTCCTGGAGGGTTTCTGAGACTTTGGTTAATTCTTCTTCCTGCCGGGAAATTAGAGTGACCTGTGCCCGTCCAAATGCCTAACAGCTAGTCTCTCATTGGTTCTCCCTCTTCCCTTCCATCCTCTGCCAAATTGGCAACCTGGGCGAACCAGGACGTTAAAGGTGTTGTCTTTCCAAGTTGGAAGATTGATAGTAAAGCAGTTTTTTGATCCATTTTTATATTTCCTGGGATATTTAAGTTGTACCCAAGTTGAGGTTCTTGTAAGCAGTGCAGCCCTTAATTTGTGGGTGGCTCTGTCTTATTGATTTTCAGTTTTCCCAAGGTATATTCCCTAGACTGGAAGTGCCCTTGGCTCTGTAGCTCTGTTGTTTATTGTTTTAGGGTACGCAATGCACTCCTCCAGTGAGGCAGTTGGCAGTTTACATCCCGCCCATCAGCATAACAAGCCTCCCTGTTCTCCAGGGCCTGTCTTGCCTTTCTGGTTTTTACACATTTTGTGGATGTCCTTTTTGACCGGTGGGAAGTGACACTTCTTTGTAGTGCAGATTTGCATTGCCCGCTTGCTTGCTTGGCCAAAAAGTGCGTATGCGTTTTCTCCTGAATATATTCAGGAATATATTCAAGAGAAAACGCATACGCCCTTTTTGTCCCAGTGCGTCATTGTCGAAGTTGTGCCCCTCTTCCTGTGCTTTAAAGACGATTCCAACGTACCTCTTGAAATCTGTTTCCTGCTATTCTGCCTCGCTTTCAAGTCCGCCTCGATGCCTTCCCTCAACAGATTTTTGTTCGATAGTTGTCCTTTATTACTCTGCCAGTTTGTGAGTTGCTGTGCCCCTGAGCTCCATTTTTCAACTCGTATTTGTGAGCTGTACGCAAGTCCAAAATTTTGGTTCAGGACCTATACTTGTTTCCGGTGGGTCGCTGAGACTTTGGTTAATTCTTCTTCCTGCCGGGAAATTAGAGTGACATGTGCCCGTCCAAATGCCTAACAGCTACTCTCTCATTGGTTCTCCCCCTTCCATTCCATCCTCTGCCAAATTGGCAACCTGTGCAAACCAGGAGCTTAAAAGGGCTGTCTCTCCAAGTTGGGAGATTGATAGTAAAGCAGTTGGAAAGTCAAACTGGAGCACAAGGAGAGGGACTATTCGTTGAGTTTTAGAAACCTATTGTATTCACAGAGTGGCCATTCTCTAGGTTTCCCATACATGTTATATCTGTAGTAATCTTCCCTTCAACATGGAGAGTTGGGACCCATGGAATGGGGGCCATGAATTTTTGCTTTAAAGGGTCTGCATTTGCTCACCCAATCTCACCAATCCTCTCAGTCCGAAGTGTCCATCTTTATGCCACATCCAGCTGTCATTGTAGATAGGGTCATTCCAGGTTTCATCAGAGACCCTGAAGGAATTGTAAAGAATTTCCCTGTTTTTTGGATTTGTTTTTGAAATTCCTTTTTATAGTGGCTTTGAGCTGATTCTGGCTGCCATGTTTATGCCAGTCTAGACACACTTGATTCCCTTATGGAGACATATCAATACATAGGTTTTAAGTTTTTACTAGTCAGATCTATTTCTCTGTGGGAAATATGGGGTTTTGAGTCCATTTCTCTGAGGAAGGTGAAGGTCTTGTCTATTCCAAAGTTGGTTTAAGAAATGGTACCTGTGCTTATATCAATCTCTGGTTTTATGCATCACCCCACTTCTCCTTCCCCCTTAAGCAGGCATAAGAGTGTTTTCTTATTGTGAGACTCTATTCTCTTTCCTAACTCAGTTCATTTGTAGCCATGTTTACAGGATCTTCATAAGTGATATCTTATGATAAGTTTCTTTTTCTGTGTGACTTATTTCCCTTAGAATCATCGTACTTTAATCCACTCACTTTGCTGCTCCGGGACTTATGTCATTGATTTCATGGCTGAGGGATATTCCATCCTACATAATTACCACAATTTTTTGAACCATTTTTATATTTCCTGGGATATTTAAGGTGTTCCCAAGTTGAGGTTCTTGTAAGCAGTGCAGCCCTAAATTTGGGGGTGGCTCTGTTTATGATTTACAGTTTTCCAACGTATATTCCCAAGACTGGAAGTGCCCTTGGCTCTGTAGCTCAGTTGTTTACTTGTTTTAGGGAATGCAATGCATGCCTCCAGTGAGGCAGTTGGCAATTTACATCCCGCCAATCAGCATAACAAGGCTCCCTGTTCTCCAGGGCCTGCCTTGCCTTTCTGGTTTTTACACATTTTGTGGCTGTCCCTTTTCACCGGTGGAAAGTGATACTTCTTTGTAGTGCAGATTTCCATTGCCCGCTTGCTTGCTTGGCCAAATAGGGCGTATGCGTTTTCTCCTGAATATATTCAGGAGAAAACGCATACGCCCTTTTTGGCCAAGTGTGTCATTGTCGAAGTTGTGCCCCTCTTCCTATGCTTCAAAGGCGATTCCAACGTACATCTTGAAATCTGTCTCCTGCTATTCTGCCTCGCTTTCAAGTCCGCCTCGTTGCCTTCCCTCAACAGATTTTTGGACGATACTTGTCCTTTATTACTCTGCCAGTTTATGAATTGCTATGCCCTTGAGCTCCATTTTTCAACTCGTTTTTTGTGAGCTGTACTCAAGTCCAAAATTTTGGTTCAGGAACTCTACTGGTTGCCGGTGGGTGGCTGAGACTCTGGTTAATTCTTCTTCCTGGGGGGAAATTAGAGTGACATGTGCCCGTCCAAATGCCTAACAGCTACTCTCTCATTGGTTCTCCCTCTTCCCTTCCATCCTCTTGCAAATTGGCAACCTGTGCGAACCAGAAGGTTAAAGGGGTTGTCTCTCCAAGTTGGGAGATTGATAGTAAAGCAGTTGGAAAGTCAAACCGGAGCACCAGGAGAGGGACTACTCGTTGAGTTTTAGAAACCTTTTGTATTCACAATGTGTCCATTCTCTAGGTTTCCCGTACATGTTATAGCTGTGGTAATATTCCCTTAAACATGGAGAGTTGGGACCCATGGAATGGGGGCCATGCACTTTTGCTTTAAACGGTCTGCATTTGCTCACCCAATCTCACCAACCCTATCAGTCCCAAGTGTAGAGCCTTATGCCACATCCAGCTGTCATAGTAGGTAGGGTCATTCCAGGTTTCATCAGAGACCCTGAAGGAATTGTAAAGAATTTCCCTGTTTTTTGGATTTGTTTTTGAAATTCCTTTTTATAGTGGCTTTGAGCTGATTCTGGCTGCCATGTTTATGCCAGTCTAGACACACTTGATTCCCTTATGGAGACATATCAATACATAGGTTTTAAGTTTCTTACTAGTCAGATCTATTCCTCTGTGGGAAATATGGGGTTTTGAGTCCATTTCTCTGAGGAAGGTGAAGGTCTTGTCTATTCCAAAGTTGGTTTAAGAAATGGTACCTGTGCTTATATCAATCTCTGGTTTTATGCATCACCCCACTTCTCCTTCCCCCTTAAGCAGGCATAAGAGTGTTTTCTTATTGTGAGACTCTATTCTCTTTCCTAACTCAGTTCATTTGTAGCCATGTTTACAGGATCTTCATAAGTGATATCTTATGATAAGTTTCTTTTTCTGTGTGACTTATTTCACTTAGAATCATCGTACTTGAATCCACTCACTTTGCTGCTCCGGGACTTATGTCATTGATTTCATGGCTGAGGGATATTCCATCCTACATAATTACCACAATTTTTTGAACCATTTTTATATTTCCTGGGATATTTAAGGTGTTCCCAAGTTGAGGTTCTTGTAAGCAGTGCAGCCCTAAATTTGGGGGTGGCTCTGTTTATGATTTACAGTTTTCCTAAGGTATATTCCCAAGACTGGAAGTGCCCTTGGCTCTGTAGCTCAGTTGTTTACTTGTTTTAGGGAATGCAATGCACGCCTCCAGTGAGGCAGTTGGCAATTTACATCCCGCCCATCAGCATAACAAGGCTCCCTGTTCTCCAGGGCCTGCCTTGCCTTTCTGGTTTTTACACATTTTGTGGCTGTCCCTTTTCACTGGTGGAAAGTGATACTTCTTTGTAGTGCAGATTTGCATTGCCCGCTTGCTTGCTTGGCCAAAAAGGGCGTATGCGTTTTCTCCTGAATATATTCAGGAGAAAACGCATACGCCCTTTTTGGCCAAGTGTGTCATTGTCGAAGTTGTGCCCCTCTTCCTATGCTTCAAAGGCGATTCCAACGTACATCTTGAAATCTGTCTCCTGCTATTCTGCCTCGCTTTCAAGTCCGCCTCGTTGCCTTCCCTCAACAGATTTTTGGACGATACTTGTCCTTTATTACTCTGCCAGTTTATGAATTGCTATGCCCTTGAGCTCCATTTTTCAACTCGTTTTTTGTGAGCAGTACTCAGGTCCAAAATTTTGGTTCAGGAACTATGCTGGTTGCCGGTGGGTGGCTGAGACTCTGGTTAATTCTTCTTCCTGCGGGGAAATTAGAGTGACATGTGCCCATCCAAATGCCTAACAGCTACTCTCTCATTGGTTCTCCCTCTTCCCTTCCATCCTCTTGCAAATTGGCAACCTGTGTGAACCAGAAGGTTAAAGGGGTTGTCTCTCCAAGTTGGGAGATTGATAGTAAAGCAGTTGGAAAGTCAAACCGGAGCACCAGGAGAGGGACTACTCGTTGAGTTTTAGAAACCTTTTGTATTCACAGTGTGTCCATTCTCTAGGTTTCCCGTACATGTTATAGCTGTGGTAATATTCCCTTCAACATGGAGAGTTGGGACCCATGGAATGGGGGCCATGCATTTTTGCTTTAAACGGTCTGCATTTGCTCACCCAATCTCACCAACCCTATCAGTCCCAAGTGTACAGCCTTATGCCACATCCAGCTGTCATAGTAGGTAGGGTCATTCCAGGTTTCATCAGAGACCCTGAAGGAATTGTAAAGAATTTCTCTGTTTTTTGATTTTGTTTTTGAAATTCCTTTTTATAGTGGGTTTGAGCTGATTCTCGCTGCCATGTTTATGCCACTCTACACACTTGATTCACTTACGGAGACATATCAAAACATAAGATTTAATATTCTTAATAGTGAGATCTATTACTCTGCGTGAAATGTGGGGTTTTGAGTCCCTTTCACTGAGGAAGGTGTAGGTCTTGTCTATTCCAAAGTTGGTTTTAGAAATGGTTCCTGTGCTTATATCAAACTCTGGTTTTATGCATCACCCCACCTCTCCTTTCCCCTTAAGCAGGAATAAGAGTGTTTTCTAAATGTGAGACTCTGTTCTCTTTCCTAACTCAGTTCATGTGTAGCCATGTTTACAGGATCTTCATAAGTGATATCTTATGATAAGTTTCTTTTTCTGTGTGACTTATTTCACTTAGAATCATCGTACCTGAATCCACTCACTTTGCTGCTCCTGGTATTATGACATTGATTACATGGCTGAGGGATAATCCATCGTACGTAAGTACCACAATTTTTTGAACCATTTTTATATTTCCTGCGATATTTATGGTGTACCCAAGTTGAGGTTCTTGTAAGCAGTGCAGCCCTAAATTTGGGGGTGGCTCTGTCTTATTGATTTTCAGTTTTCACAAAGTATATTCCCTAGAATGGAAGTGCCCTTGGCTCTGTAGCTGTGTTGTTTACTTGTTTTAGGGAACACAATGCACTTCTCCAGTGAGGCAGTTGGCAATTTACATCCTGCCCATCAGCATAACAAGGCTCCCTGTGTTCCAGGGCCTGTCTAGCCTATCTGGTTTTTACACATTTTGTGGATGTCCCTTTTGACCGGTGGGAAGTGATACTTTTTTGTAGTACAGATTTGCATTGCCCGCTTGCTTGCTTGGCCATAAAAGGGCGTATGCATTTTCTCCTGAATATATTCAGGAGAAAACGCATACGCACTTTTTGGCCAAGTGCGTCATTGTCGAAGTTGTGTCCCTCTTCCTGTGCTTTAAAGGTGATTCCAACGTACCTCTTGAAATCTGTTTCCTGCTCTTCTGCCTCGCTTTCAAGTCTGCCTCTTTCCCTTCCCTCAACAGATTTTAGGATGATAGTTGTCCTTTATTACTGTCCCAGTTTCTGAATTGTTGTGCCCCGCAGCTCCATTTTTCAACTCGTTTTATGTGAGCTGTACGCAAGTCCAAAATTTTGTTTCAGGACCTATACTGGTTCCCGGTGTGTGGCTGAGACTTTGGTTAATTCTTCCTCCTACCGGGAAATTAGAGTGACCTGTGCCCGTCCAAATGCCTAACACCTAGTCTCTCATTGGTTCTCCCTCTTCCCTTGCATCCTCTGACAAATTGGCAACCTGGGCGAACCAGGACCTTAAATGGTCTGTCTTTCCAAGTTGGAAGATTGATAGTAAAGCAGTTGGAAAGTCAAACCGGAGCACCAGGAGAGGGACTAATCGTTGAGTTTTAGAAACATTTTGTATTAACATTGTGTCCATTCTCTAGGTTTCCCGTACATGTTATAGCTGTAATAATATTCCCTTCAACCTGGAGAGTTGGGACCCAAGGAATGGGGGCCATGCATTTTTGCTTTAAAGGGTCTGCATTTGCTCACCCAATCTCACCAATCCTCTCAGTCCCAACGGTCCAGCCTTATGCCACATCCAGCTGTCATTGTAGATAAGGTCATTCCAGGTTTCATCAGAGACCCTGAAGGAATTGCAAAGAATTTCCCTGTTTTTTGGTTTTGTTTTTGAAATTCCTTTTCATAGAGGGTTTTAGCTGATTCTCGCTGCCATGTTTATGCCAGTCTACACACTTGATTCCCTTATGGAGACATATCAATACATAAGTTTTAGGATTGTTACTAGTCAGATCTATTCCTCTGCCGGAAATATGGGGTTTTGAGTGCCTTTCACTGAGGAAGGTGTAGGTCTTGTCTATTCCACAGTTGGTTTTACATACGGTACCTGTGCTTATATCAAACTCGGGTTTTATGCATCACCCCACCTCTCCTCCCCCCTTAAGCAGACATAACAGTGTTTTCTAAATGTGAGACTCTGTTCTCTTTCTTAACTAATTTCATGTGTAGCCATGTTTACAGGACCTTCATAAGTGATATCTTATGATAAGTTTCTTTTTCTGTGAGACTTCACTTAGAATCATCGTACCTGAATCTACTCACTTTGCTGCTCCTGGTCTTATGACATTGATTTCATGGCTGAGGGATATTCCATCGTACATAAGTACCACAATTTTTTGAACCATATTTATATTTCCTGGGATATTTAAGGTGTACCCAAGTTGAGGTTCTTTTAAGAAGTGCAGCCCTAAATTTGGGGGTGGCTCTGTCTTATTGATTTTCAGTTTTCCCAAGGTATATTCCCTAGACTGGAAGTGCCCTTGGCTCTGTAGCTCTGTTGTTTATTGTTTTAGGGAACGCAATGCACTCCTCCAGTGAGGCAGTTGGCAATTTACATCCCGCCCATCAGCATAACAAAGCCCCCTCTTCTCCAGGGCATGTCTTGCCTTTCTGGTTTTTACACATTTTGTGGCTGACCCTTTTGACTGGTGGGAAGTGATACTTCTTTGTAGTGCAGATTTGCATTGCCCGCTTGCTTTCTTGGCCAAAAAGTGCGTATGCGTTTTCTCCTGAATATATTTAGGAGAAAACGCATACGCCCTTTTTGGCCAAGTGCGTCATTGTCGAAGTTGTGACCCTCTTCCTGTGCTTTAAAGGCGATTCCAACGTACCTCTTGAAATCTCTTTCCTGCTATTCTGCCTCGCTTTCAAGTCCGCCTCATTGCCTTCCCTCAACCGATTTTCGGACCATAGTGCTCATTTTTTACTCTGCCTGTTTGTGAATTGCTGTGCCCCTCATCTCCATTTTTCAACTCGTTTTTTGTGAGCTGTACGCAAGTCCGAAATATTGTTTCAGGACCTATACTGGTTCCCGGTGGGTGGCTGAGACTTTGGTTAATTCTTCTTCCTGCCTGGAAAATAGAGTGACCTGTGCCCGTCCAAATGCCTAACAGCTACTCTCTCATTGGTTCTCCCTCTTCCCTTCCATCCTCTGCCAAATTGGCATCCTGTGAGAACCAGGAGTTGAAAGGGGCTGTCTCTCCAAGTTGGGAGATTGATAGTAAAGCAGTTGGAAAGTCAAACCCGAGCACCAGGAGAGGGACTATTCGTTGAGTTTTAGAAACCTTTTGTATTCACAGAGTGTCTATTCTCTAGGTTTCCCATACATGTTATAGCTGTAGTAATATTCCCTTTAACCTGGAGAGTTGGGACACATGGAATGGGGGCGATGCATGATTGCTTTAAAGGGTCTGCATTTGCTCACCCATTCTCACCAATCCTCTCAGCCCCAAGTGTCCAGCCTTATGCCACATCCAGCTGTCATTGTAGATAGGGTCATTCCAGGTTTCATCAGAGACCCTGAAGGAATTGTAAAGAAGTTCCCTGTTTTTTGGTTTTGTATTTGAAATTCCTTTTTATAGTGTGTTTGAGCTGTTTCTCGCTGCCATGTTTATGCCAGTCTAGACACAATTGATTCCCTTCCAGAGACATATCAATACATAGGTTTTAAGATTCTTACTGGTCAGATCTATTACTCTGCACGAAATATGGGGTTTTGGGTCCCTTTCACTGAGGAAGGTGTAGGTCTTGTCTATTCCACAGTTGGTTTTAGAAACGGTAACTCTGCTTATATCAAACTCTGGTTTTATGCATCACCCCACCTCTCCTTCCCGCTTAAACAGGCATAAGAGTGTTTTCTAAATGTGAGACTCTGTTGTCTTTCCTAACTCAGTTCATGTGTAGCCATGTTTACAGGATCTTCATAAGTGATATCTTATGATAAGTTTCTTTTTCTGTGTGACTTATTTCACTTAGAATCATCGTACCTGAATCCACTCACTTTGCTGCTCCTGGTCTTATGACATTGATTTCATGGCTGAGGGATATTCCATCGTACATAAGTACCACAATTTTTTGAACCATATTTATATTTCCTGGGATATTTAAGGTGTACCCAAGTTGAGGTTCTTGTAAGCAGTTCAGCCCAAAATTTGGGGGTGGCTCTTTCTTATTGATTTTCAGTTTCCCCAAGGTATATTCCCTAGATTGGAAGTGCCCTTGGCTCTGTAGCTCTGTTGATTACTTGTTTTAGGGAACACAATGCACTCCTCCAGTGAGGCAGTTGGCAATTTACATCACGCACATCAGCATAACAAGGCTCCCTGTTCTCCAGGGCCTGTCTTGCCTTTCAGGTTTTTACACATTTGTGGCTGACCCTTTTTACCGGTGGGAAGTGATACATCTTTGTAGTGCAGATTTGCATTGCCCGCTTGCTTGCTTGGCCAAAAAGGGTGTATGCGTTTCGTCCTGAATATATTCAGGAGAAAACGCATACGCCCTTTTTGGCCAAGTGCATCATTGTTGAAGTTGTGGCCCTCTTCCTGTGCTTTAAACGCGATTCCAACGTACCTCTTGAAATCTGTTTCCTGCTCTTCTGCCTCGCTTTCAAGTCTGCCTCTTTCCCTTCCCTCAACAGATTTTAGGATGATAGTTGTCCTTTATTACTGTCCCAGTTTCTGAATTGCTGTGCCCCGCAGCTCCATTTTTCAACTCGTTTTATGTGAGCTGTACGCAAGTCCAAAATTTTGTTTCAGGACCTATACTGGTTCCCGGTGGGTGGCTGAGACTTTGGTTAATTCTTCCTCCTACCGGGAAATTAGAGTGACCTGTGCCCGTCCAAATGCCTAACACCTAGTCTCTCATTGGTTCTCCCTCTTCCCTTGCATCCTCTGACAAATTGGCAACCTGGGCGAACCAGGACCTTAAATGGTCTGTCTTTCCAAGTTGGAAGATTGATAGTAAAGCAGTTGGAAAGTCAAACCGGAGCACCAGGAGAGGGACTAATCGTTGAGTTTTAGAAACATTTTGTATTAACATTGTGTCCATTCTCTAGGTTTCCCGTACATGTTATAGCTGTAATAATATTCCCTTCAACCTGGAGAGTTGGGACCCAAGGAATGGGGGCCATGCATTTTTGCTTTAAAGGGTCTGCATTTGCTCACCCAATCTCACCAATCCTCTCAGTCCCAACGGTCCAGCCTTATGCCACATCCAGCTGTCATTGTAGATAAGGTCATTCCAGGTTTCATCAGAGACCCTGAAGGAATTGCAAAGAATTTCCCTGTTTTTTGGTTTTGTTTTTGAAATTCCTTTTCATAGAGGGTTTTAGCTGATTCTCGCTGCCATGTTTATGCCAGTCTACACACTTGATTCCCTTATGGAGACATATCAATACATAAGTTTTAGGATTGTTACTAGTCAGATCTATTCCTCTGCCGGAAATATGGGGTTTTGAGTGCCTTTCACTGAGGAAGGTGTAGGTCTTGTCTATTCCACAGTTGGTTTTACATACGGTACCTGTGCTTATATCAAACTCGGGTTTTATGCATCACCCCACCTCTCCTCCCCCCTTAAGCAGGCATAACAGTGTTTTCTAAATGTGAGACTCTGTTCTCTTTCTTAACTAATTTCATGTGTAGCCATGTTTACAGGACCTTCATAAGTGATATCTTATGATAAGTTTCTTTTTCTGTGAGACTTCACTTAGAATCATCGTACCTGAATCTACTCACTTTGCTGCTCCTGGTCTTATGACATTGATTTCATGGCTGAGGGATATTCCATCGTACATAAGTACCACAATTTTTTGAACCATATTTATATTTCCTGGGATATTTAAGGTGTACCCAAGTTGAGGTTCTTTTAAGAAGTGCATCCCTAAATTTGGGGGTGGCTCTGTCTTATTGATTTTCAGTTTTCCCAAGGTATATTCCCTAGACTGGAAGTGCCCTTGGCTCTGTAGCTCTGTTGTTTATTGTTTTAGGGAACGCAATGCACTCCTCCAGTGAGGCAGTTGGCAATTTACATCCCGCCCATCAGCATAACAAAGCCCCCTCTTCTCCAGGGCATGTCTTGCCTTTCTGGTTTTTACACATTTTGTGGCTGACCCTTTTGACTGGTGGGAAGTGATACTTCTTTGTAGTGCAGATTTGCATTGCCCGCTTGCTTTCTTGGCCAAAAAGTGCGTATGCGTTTTCTCCTGAATATATTTAGGAGAAAACGCATACGCCCTTTTTGGCCAAGTGCGTCATTGTCGAAGTTGTGACCCTCTTCCTGTGCTTTAAAGGCGATTCCAACGTACCTCTTGAAATCTCTTTCCTGCTATTCTGCCTCGCTTTCAAGTCCGCCTCATTGCCTTCCCTCAACCGATTTTCGGACCATAGTGCTCATTTTTTACTCTGCCTGTTTGTGAATTGCTGTGCCCCTCATCTCCATTTTTCAACTCGTTTTTTGTGAGCTGTACGCAAGTCCGAAATATTGTTTCAGGACCTATACTGGTTCCCGGTGGGTGGCTGAGACTTTGGTTAATTCTTCTTCCTGCCTGGAAAATAGAGTGACCTGTGCCCGTCCAAATGCCTAACAGCTACTCTCTCATTGGTTCTCCCTCTTCCCTTCCATCCTCTGCCAAATTGGCATCCTGTGAGAACCAGGAGTTGAAAGGGGCTGTCTCTCCAAGTTGGGAGATTGATAGTAAAGCAGTTGGAAAGTCAAACCCGAGCACCAGGAGAGGGACTATTCGTTGAGTTTTAGAAACCTTTTGTATTCACAGAGTGTCTATTCTCTAGGTTTCCCATACATGTTATAGCTGTAGTAATATTCCCTTTAACCTGGAGAGTTGGGACACATGGAATGGGGGCGATGCATGATTGCTTTAAAGGGTCTGCATTTGCTCACCCATTCTCACCAATCCTCTCAGCCCCAAGTGTCCAGCCTTATGCCACATCCAGCTGTCATTGTAGATAGGGTCATTCCAGGTTTCATCAGAGACCCTGAAGGAATTGTAAAGAAGTTCCCTGTTTTTTGGTTTTGTATTTGAAATTCCTTTTTATAGTGTGTTTGAGCTGTTTCTCGCTGCCATGTTTATGCCAGTCTAGACACAATTGATTCCCTTCCAGAGACATATCAATACATAGGTTTTAAGATTCTTACTGGTCAGATCTATTACTCTGCACGAAATATGGGGTTTTGGGTCCCTTTCACTGAGGAAGGTGTAGGTCTTGTCTATTCCACAGTTGGTTTTAGAAACGGTAACTCTGCTTATATCAAACTCTGGTTTTATGCATCACCCCACCTCTCCTTCCCGCTTAAACAGGCATAAGAGTGTTTTCTAAATGTGAGACTCTGTTGTCTTTCCTAACTCAGTTCATGTGTAGCCATGTTTACAGGATCTTCATAAGTGATATCTTATGATAAGTTTCTTTTTCTGTGTGACTTATTTCACTTAGAATCATCGTACCTGAATCCACTCACTTTGCTGCTCCTGGTCTTATGACATTGATTTCATGGCTGAGGGATATTCCATCGTACATAAGTACCACAATTTTTTGAACCATATTTATATTTCCTGGGATATTTAAGGTGTACCCAAGTTGAGGTTCTTGTAAGCAGTTCAGCCCAAAATTTGGGGGTGGCTCTTTCTTATTGATTTTCAGTTTCCCCAAGGTATATTCCCTAGATTGGAAGTGCCCTTGGCTCTGTAGCTCTGTTGATTACTTGTTTTAGGGAACACAATGCACTCCTCCAGTGAGGCAGTTGGCAATTTACATCACGCACATCAGCATAACAAGGCTCCCTGTTCTCCAGGGCCTGTCTTGCCTTTCAGGTTTTTACACATTTGTGGCTGACCCTTTTTACCGGTGGGAAGTGATACATCTTTGTAGTGCAGATTTGCATTGCCCGCTTGCTTGCTTGGCCAAAAAGGGTGTATGCGTTTCGTCCTGAATATATTCAGGAGAAAACGCATACGCCCTTTTTGGCCAAGTGCATCATTGTTGAAGTTGTGGCCCTCTTCCTGTGCTTTAAACGCGATTCCAATGTACCTCTTGAAATCTGTTTCCTGCTATTCTGCCTCGCTTTCAAGTCCTCCTCATTGCCTTCCCTCAACCGATTTTCGGATCATAGTGGTCATTTATTACTCTGCCAGTTTGTGAACTGCTGTGCCCCTGAGCTCCATTTTTCAACTCGTTTTTTGTGAGCTGTACGCAAGTCCAAAATTTTGGTTCATGACCTATAGTGGTTCCCAGTGGGTGGCTGAGACTTTGGTTAATTCTTCTTCCTCCTGGGAAATTAGAGTGACATGTGCCCGTCCAAATGCCTAATAGCTACTCTGTCATTGGTTCTCCCACTTCCCTTCCATCCTCTGCCAAATTGGCAACCTGTGAGAACTAGGAGTTTAAAGGGGCTGTCTCTCCATGTTGGGAGATTGATAGTAAAGCAGTTGGAAAGTCAAATACGAGCACCAGGAGAGGGACTATTGGTTGAGTTTTAGAAACCTTTTGCATTCACAGAGTGTCTATTCTCTAGGTATCCATTACATGTTATAGCTGTATTAATATTCCCTTCAACATGGAGAGTTGGGACCCATGGAATGGGGGCCATGCATTTTTGCTTTAAAGGGTCTGCATTTGCTCACCCAATCTCACCAATCCTATCAGGCCCAAGTTTTCAGCCTTATGCCACATCCAGCTGTCATTGTAGATAGGGTCATTTCAGGTTTCATCAGAGACCCTGAAGGATTTATAAAGAATTTCCCTGTTTTTTGGTTTTGTTTTTGAAATTCCTTTTCATAGAGGGTATGAGCTGATTCTCGCTGCCATGTTTATGCCAGTCTACACACTTGATTCCCTTACCGAGAAATATCAATACATAAGTTTTAGGATTGTTACTAGTCAGATCTATTCCTCTGGGGGAAATATGGCGTTTTGAGTCCCGTTCACTGAGGAAGGTGTAGGTCTTGTCTATTCCAAGGTTGGTTTTACAAACGGTACCTGTGCTTATATCAAACTCTGGTTTTATGCATCACCCCACCTCTCCTCCAACCTTAAGCAAGCATAACAGTGTTTTCTAAATGTGAGACTCTGTTCTCTTTCTTAACTCATTTCATGTGTAGCCATGTTTACAGGATCTTCATAAGTGATATCTTATGATAAGTTTCTTTTTCTGTGTGACTTCACTTAGAATCATCGTACCTGAATCCACTCACTTTGCTGCTCCTGGTCTTATGACATTGATTTCATGGCTGAGGGATATTCCATCATACATAAGTACCACAATTTTTGGAACCATATTTATATTTCCTGGGATATTTAAGGTGTAACCAAGTTGAGGTTCTTGTAAGCAGTGCAGCCCTAAATTTGGGGGTGGCTCTGTCATATTGATTTTCAGTTTCCCCAAGGTATATTCCCTAGACTGGAAGTGCCCTTGGCTCTGTAGCTCTGTTGTTTACTTGTTTTAGGGAACGCAATGCACTCCTCCAGTGAGGCAGTTGGCAATTTACAACCCGCCCATCAGCATAAAAAGGCTCCCTGTTCTCCAGGGCTTGTCTTGCCTTTCTGGTTTTTACACATTTTGTGGCTGACCATTTTGACCGGTGGGAAGTGATACTTCTTTGCAGTGCAGATTTGCATTGCCCGCTTGCATGCTTGGCCAAAAAGGGCGTATGCGTTTCCTCCTGAATATATTCAGGAGGAAATGCATACGCCCTTTTTGGCCAAGTGCGTCATTATCGAAGTTGTGCCCCTCCTCCTGTGCTTTAAAGGCGAATCCAACGTACCTCTTGAAATCTGTTTCCTGCTATTCTGCCTCGCTTTCAAGTCCGCCTCGTTTCCTTCCGTGAACAGATTTTTGGACGATCGTTGTCCTTTATTACTCTGCCTGTTTGTGAATTGCTGTGCCCCTGAGCTCCATTTTTCAACTCGTTTTTTGTGAGCTGTACGCAAGTCCAAAATTTTTGCTCAGGACCTATACTGGTTACCGGTGGGTTGCTGAGACTTTGGTTAATACTTCTTCCTGCTGGGAAATTAGAGTGACATGTGCCCGTCCAAATGCCTAACAGCTACTCTCTCATTGTTTCTCCCTCTTTCCTTCCATCCTCTGCAAAATTGGCAACCTGGGCGAACCAGGAGCTTAAAGGGGCTGTCTCTCCAATTTGGGAGATTGATAGTAAAGCAGTTGGAAAGTCAATCCGGAGCACCAGGAGAGGGACTATTCGTTGAGTTTTAGAAACCTTTTGTATTCACAGTGTGTCCATTCTCTAGGTTTCCCATACATGTTATAGCTGTAGTAATATTCCCTTCAACATGGAGAGTTGGGACCCATAGAATGGGTGGCCATGCATTTTTGCTTTAAAGGGTCTGCATTTGCTCACCCAATCTCACCAATCCTATCAGTCCCAAGTGTCCAGCCTTATGCCACATCCAGCTGTCATTGTAGATAGGGTCATTCCAGGTTTCACCAGAGACCCTGAAGGAATTGTAAAGAATTTCCCTGTTTTTTGGTTTTGTTTTTGAAATTCCTTTTTATAGTGGGTTTGAGCTGATTCTCACTGCCATGTTTATGCCAGTCTAGACACACTTGATTCCCTTACAGGGACATATCAATACATAGGTTTTAAGATTCTTACTAGTCAGATCTATTCCTCTGTGGGAAATATGGGGTTTTGAGTCCCTTTCACTGAGAAAGGTGTAGGTCTTGTCTATTCCACAGTTGGTTTTAGAAATGGTTCCTGTGCTTATATCAAACTCTGGTTTTATGCATCACCCAACCTCTCCTTTCCCCTTAAGCAGGCATAAGAGTGTTTTCTAAATGTGAGACTCTGTTCTCTTTCCTAACTCAGTTCATGTGTAGCCATGTTTACAGGATCTTCATAAGTGATATCTTATGATAAGTTTCTTTTTCTGTGTGACTTATTTCACTTAGAATCATCGTATCTGAATCCACTCACTTTGCTGCTCCTGGTCTTATGACATTGATTTCATGGCTGAGGGATATTCCATCGTAAATAAATACCACAGTTTTTGGAACCATTTTTATATTTCCTGGAATATTTAAGGTGTACCCAAGTTGAGGTTCTTGTAACCAGTGCAGCCCTAAATTTGGGGGTGGCTCTGTCTTATTGATATTCAGTTTTCCCAAGGTATATACCCTAGACTGGAAGTGCCCTTGGCTCTGTAGCTCTGTTGTTTACTTGTTTTAGGGAACGCAATGCACTCCTCCAGTGAGGCAGTTGGCAATTTACATCCCGCCCATCAGCATAACAAGGCTCCCTGTTCTCCAGGGCCTGTCTTGCTTTTCTGTTTTTTACACATTTTGTGGATGTCCCTTTTGACCGGTGGGAAGTGATACTTCTTTGTAGTGCAGATTTGCTTTGCCCGCTTGCTTGCTTGGCCAAAAAGGGCGTTTGCGTTTTCTCCTGAATATATTCAGGAGAAAACGCATACGCCCTTTTTGGCCAAGTTCGTCATTGTCGAAATTGTGCCCCTCTTCCTGTGCTTTATAGGCAATTCCAACGTACCTCTTGAAATCTGTTTCCTGCTATTCTGCCTCGCTTTCAAGTCCGCCTCGTTGCCTTTCCTCTACAGATTTTTGGACGATAGTTGTCCTTTATTACTCTGCCAGTTTGTGAATTGCTGTGCCGCTGAGCTCCATTTTTCAACTCGTTTTTTGTGAGCTGTACGCAAGTCCAAAATTTTGGTTCAGGACCTGTACTGGTTCCCGTTGGGTGGCTGAGACTCTGGTTAATTCTTCTTCCTGCCGGGAAATTAGAGTGACATGTGCCCGTCCAAATGCCTAACCGCTACTCTCTCATTGGTTCTCCCTCTTCCCTTCCATCCTCTGCCAAATTGGCAACCTGTGCCAACCAGGAGGTTAAACGGTTTGTCTCTCCAAGTTGGGAGATTGATAGTAAAGTAGTTGGAAAGTCAAAGAGGAGCACCAGGAGAGGGACTACTCGTTGAGTTTTAGAAACATTTTGTATTCACAGTGTGTCCATTCTCTAGGTTTCCAGTACATGTTATAGCTGTAGTAATATTCCCTTCAACATGGAGAGTTGAGAACTATGGAATGGGGGCCACACATTTTTCATTAAAGGGTCTGAATTTGCTCACCCAATCTCACCAATCCTCTCAGTTCCAAGTGTCCAGCCTTATATCACATCCAGCTGTCATTGTAGATAGGGTCATTCCAGGTTTCATCAGAGACCCTGAAGGAAATGTAAAGAATTTCCCTGTTTTTTGGTTTTGTTTTTGAAATTCCTTTTTATAGTGGGTTTGAGCTGATTCTCGCTGCCTTGTTTATGCCCGTCTAGACACACATGATTCCCTTACAGAGACATATCAATACATAGGTTTTAATATTGTTACTAGTCAGATCTATTCCTCTGCGGGAAATATGGGGTTTTCAGTCGCTTTCACTGAGAAAGGTGTAGGTCTTGTCTATTCCACAGTTGGTTTTAGAAATGGTACCTGTACTTATGTCAAACACTGGATATATGCATCACCCCACCTCTCCTTTCCCCTTAAGCAGGCATAAGAGTGTTTTCTAAATGTGAGACTCTGTTCTCTTTCCTAACTCAGTTCATGTGTAGCCATGTTTACAGGATCTTCATAAGTGATATCTTATGATAAGTTTCTTTTTCTGTGTGACTTAATTCACTTAGAATCATCGTACCTGAATCCACTCACTTTGCTTCTCCTGGTCTTATGACATTGATTTCATGGCTGAGGGATATTTCATCGTACATAAATACCACAGTTTTTTGAACCATTTTTATATTTCCTGGGATATTTAAGGTGTACCCAAGTTGAGGTTCTTGTAAGCAGTGCAGCCCTAAATTTGGGGGTGGCTCTGTCTTATTGATTTTCAGTTTTCCCAAGGTATATTGCCTAGACTGGAAGTTCCCTTGGCTCTGTAGCTCTGTTGTTTACTTGTTTTAGGGAACACAATGCACTCCTCTAGTGAGGCAGTTGGCAATTTACATCCCGCCAATCTGCATAACAAGGTTCCCTGTTCTCCAGGGCCTGTCTTGCCTTTCTGGTTTTTACACATTTTTTGGATGTCACTTTTGACCGGTGGGAATTGATACTTCTTTGTAGTGCAGATTTGCATTTCCCGCTAGCTTGCTTGGCCAAAAAGGGCGTATGAGTTTTCTCCTGAATATATTCAGGAGAAAATGCATACGCCCTTTTTGGCCAAGTGCGTCATTGTTGAAGTTGTGCCCCTCTTCCTGTGCTTTAAAGGCAATTCCAAGGTACCTCTTGATATGTGTTTCCTGCTCTTCTGCCTCGCTTTCAAGTCCGCATCGTTGCCTTCCCTCAACAGATTTTTGGACGATAGTTTTACATTATTACTCTGCCTGTTTTTGAATTGCTGTGCCCCTGAGCTCCATTTTTCAACTCGGTTTTTGTGAGCTGTACGCAAGTCCAAAATTTTGGTTCAGGACCTATACTGGTTCCCGGTGGGTGGCTGAGACTGTGGTTAATTCTTCTTCCTGCCGGGAAATTAGAGTGACATGTGCCCGTCCAAATGCCTAACAGCTCCTCTCTCATTGGTTCTCCCTCTTCCCTTCAATCCTCTGCCAATTGGGCAACCTGTGCGAACCAGGAGGTTAAACGGGTTGTCTCTCCAAGTTGGGAGATTGATAGTAAAGGAGTTGGAAAGTCAAAGCGGAACACCAGGAGAGGGACTACTCGTTGAGTTTTAGAAACCATTTGTATTCACAGTGTGTCCATTCTCTAGGTTTCCAGTACATGTTATAGCTGTTGTAATATTCCCTGCAACCTGGAGAGTTGGGACCCATGGAATTGGGCCCATGCATCTTTGCTTTAAAGGGTCTGCATTTGCTCACCCAATCTCACCAAAACTCTCAGTCCAAAGTGTGCAGCCTTATGCCACATCCAGCTGTCATTGTAGACAGGGTCATTCCAGGTATCATCAGAGACACTGAAGGAAATGTAAAGAATTTCCCTGTATTTTGGTTTTGTTTTTGAAATTCCTTTTTATAGTGGGCTTGAGCTGATTCTCGCTGCCATGTTTATGCCAGTCTAGACACAATTGATTCCCTTACAGAGACATATCAATACATAGGTTTTAAGATTCTTTCTACTCAGATCTATTCCTCTGTGGGAAAAATGGGGTTTTGTGTCCCTTCCACTGAGGAAGGTGTAGGTCTTGTCCATTCCAAAGTTGATTTTACGATCGGTACCTGTACTTATATCAAACTCTGGTTTTATGCATCACCCCACCTCTCCTTTCCCCTTAAGCAGGCATAAGAGTGTTTTCTAAATGTGAGACTCTGTTCTCTTTCTTACATCAGTTCATGTGTAGCCATGTTTACAGTATCTTCGTAAGTGATATCTTATAATAAGTTTCTTTTTCTGTGTGACTTATTTCACTTAGAATCATCGTACCTGAATCCACTCACTTTGCTGCTCCTTGTTTTATGGCACTGATTTCATGGCTGAGTGATATTCCATCGTACATAAGTACCACAATTTTTTGAACCATTTTTATATTTCCTGGGATATTTAAGTTGTACCCAGTTTGAGGTTCTTGTAAGCAGTGCAGCCCTAAATTTTGTGGTGGCTCTGTCTTATTGATTTTCAGTTTTCCCAAGGTATATTCCCTAGACTGGAAGCGCCCTTGGCTCTGTAGCTCTGTTATTTACTTGTTTTAGGGAACACAATGCACTCCTCCAGTGAGGCAGTTGGCAATTTACATCCCGCCCATCAGCATAACAAGGCTCCCTGTTCTCCAGGGCCTGTCTTGCCTTTCTGGTTTTTACACACTTTGTGGATGTCCCTTTTGACCTGAGGTAAGTGATACTTCTTTGTAGTGCAGATTTGCATTGCCCGCTTGCTTGCTTGGCCGAAAAGGGCGTATGCGTTTTCTCCTGAATATATTCAGGAGAAAACGCATACGCCCTTTTTGGCCATGTGCGTCATTGTCGAAGTTGTGGCCCTCTTCCTGTGCTTTACAGGCGATTCCAACGTACCTCTTGAAATCTATTTCCTGCTCTTCTGCCTCGCTTTCAAGTCTGCCTCATAGCCTTCCCTCAACAGATTTTTGGACGATAGTTGTCCTTTATTACTCTGCCAGTTTGTGAAATGCTATGCCCCTGAGCTCCATTTTTCAACTCGTTTTTTGTGAGCTGTACGCAAGTCCAAAATTTTGGTTCAGGACCTATACTGGTTCCCGGTGGGAGGCTGAGACTTTAGTTAATTCTTCTTTCTGCCTGGAAATTAGAATGACATGTGCCCGTCCAAATGCCTAACAGCTACTCTCTCATTGGTTCTCCCTCTTCCCTTCCATCCTCTGCCAATTTGGCAACCTGTGCGAACCAGGAGGTTAAAGGGACTGTCTCTCCAAGTTGAAAGATTGATAGTAAAGCAGTTGGAAAGTCAAACCGGAACACCAGGAGAGGGACTATTCGTTGAGATTTAGAAACCTTTTGTATTCACAGTGTGTCCATTTTGTAGGTTTGCCGTACATGTTATAGCTTTAGTAATATTCCCTTCAACCTGGAGAGTTGGGACCCATGGAATGGGGGCCATGCATTATTGCTTTAAAGGGTCTGCATTTGCTCACCCAATCTCACCAATCTTCTCAGTACCACCTGCCCAGCCTTATGACACATCCAGCTGTCATTGTAGATAGGGTCATACCAGGTTTCATCAGAGACCCTGAAGGAATTGTAAAGAATTTCCCTGTTTTTTGGTTTTGTTTTGAAATTCCTTTTTATAGTGGGTTTGAACTGATTCTCACTGCCATGTTTATGCCAGTCTAGACACACTTGATTCCCTTACGGAGACATATCAATACATAGGTTTTAATATTCTTACTAGTCAGATCTATTCCTCTGCGGGAAAAATGGGGTTTTGAGTCCCTTTCACTGAGGAAGGTGTAGGTCTTGTCTATTCCACAGTTGGTTTTACAAACGGTACCTGTGCTTATATCAAACACTGGTTTTATGCATCACCCCACCTCTCCTTCCCCCTTAAACAGGCATAAGAGTGCTTTCTAAATGTGAGACTCTGTTCTCTTTCCTAACTCAGTTCATGTGTAGCCATGTTTACAGGATCTTCGTAAGTGATATCTTTTGATAAGTTTCTTTTTCCGTGTGACTTATTTCACTTAGAATCATCATACCTGAATCCACTCACTTTGCTGCTCCTGGTCTTATGACATTGATTTCATGGCTGAGGGATATTCCATCGTACGTAAGTACAACAATTTTTTGAACCATTTTTATATTTCCTGGGATATTTAAGGTGTACCCAAGTTGACGTTCTTGTAGGCAGTGCAGCCCTAAATTTGGGGGTGGCTCTGTCTTATTGATTTTCAGTTTACCCAAGGTATATTCCCTAGACAGGAAGTGCCCTTGGCTGTGTAGCTCTGTTGTTTACTTGTTTTAGGGAACACAGTGCACTCCTTCAGTGAGGCAGTTGGCAATTTACATCCCGCCCATCAGCATAACAAGGCTCCCTGTTCTCCAGGGCGTTTCTAGCCTTTCTGGTTTTTACACATTTGTGGATGTCCATTTTAACCAGTGCTAAGTGATACTTCTTTGTAGTGCAGATTTGCATTGCCCGCTTGCTTGCTTGGCAAAAAGGGCTTATGCGTATTCTCCTGAATATATTCAGGAGAAAACTCATACGCCCTTTTTGGCCAAGTGCATCATTGTCGAAGTTGGGCCCCTCTTCCTGTGCTTTAAAGGCGATTCCAACATACCTCTTGAAAAATGTTTCCTGTGATTCTGCCTTGCTTTCAACTCTGCCTCGTTGCCTTCCCTCAACAGATTTTTGGACGATAGTTTTCCATTATTATTCTGCCAGTTTGTGAATTGCTGTGCCCCTGAGCTCCATTTTTCAACTCGCATTTTGCGAGCTGTACGCAAGTCCAAAATTTTGGTTCAGGACCTATACTGGTTCCCGGTGGGTGGCTGAGACTTTGGTTAATTCTTCTTCCTGCCGGGAAATTAGAGTGACATGTGCCCGTCCAAATACCTAACAGCTACTCTCTCATTGGTTCTCCCTCTTCCCTTCCATCCTCTGCCAATTTGGCAACCTGTGCGAACCAGGAGGTTAAAGGGACTGTCTCTCCAAGTTGAAAGATTGATAGTAAAGCAGTTGGAAAGTCAAACCGGAGCACCAGGAGAGGGACTATTCGTTGAGTTTTAGAAACCTTTTGTATTCACAGTGTGTCCATTCTCTAGGTTTCCCATACATGTTTTAGCTGTAGTAATATTCCCTTCAACATGGAGAGTTGGGACCCATGGAATGGGGGCCATGCATTTTTGCTTTAAAGGGTCTCCATTTGCTCACCCAATCTCACCTATCCTCTCAGTCCCAAGTGTCCAGCCTTTTACCACATCCAGCTGTCATTGTAGATAGGGTCATTCCAGGTTTCATCAGAGACCCTCTAGGAATTGTCAAGGATTTCCCTGTTTTTTGGATTTGTTTTTGAAATTCCTTTTTATAGTTGGTTTGAGCTGATTCTTGCTGTCATGTTTATGCCAGTCTAGACACACATGATTCCCTTACAGAGACTTATGAATACATAGGTTTTAAGATTCTTACTAGTCAGATCTATTCCTCTGCCCGAAATATGGGGTTTTGAGTCCCTTTCACGGAGGAAGGTGTACGTCTTGTCTATTCCACAGTTGGTTTTAGAAATGGTACCTGTACTTATATCAAACTCTGGTTTTATGCATCACCCCACCTCTCCTTTCCCCTTAACCAGGCATAAGAGTGTTTTCTAAATGTGAGACTCTGTTCTCTTTCCTAACTCAGTTCATGTGTAGCCATGTTTACAGGATCTTCATAAGTGATATCTTATGATAAGTTTCTTTTTCTGTGTGACTTATTTCACTTAGAATCATCGTACCTGAATCCACTCACTTTGCTGCTCCTGGTCTTATGACATTGATTTCATGGCTGAGGGATATTCCGTCATACATAAATACCACAGTTTTTTGAACCATTTTTATATTTCCTGGGATATTTGAGGTGTACCCAAATTGAGGTTCTTGTAAGCAGTGCAGCCCTAAATTTGGGGGTGGCTCTGTCTTATTGATATTCAGTTTTCCCAAGGTATATACCCTAGACTGGAAGTGCCCTTGGCTCTGTAGCTCTGTTGTTTACTTGTTTTAGGGAACGCAATGCACTCCTCCAGTGAGGCAGTTGGCAATTTACATCCCGCCCATCAGCATAACAAGGCTCCCTGTTCTCCAGGGCCTGTCTTGCTTTTCTGTTTTTTACACATTTTGTGGATGTCCCTTTTGACCGGTGGGAAGTGATACTTCTTTGTAGTGCAGATTTGCTTTGCCCGCTTGCTTGCTTGGCCAAAAAGGGCGTTTGCGTTTTCTCCTGAATATATTCAGGAGAAAACGCATACGCCCTTTTTGGCCAAGTTCGTCATTGTCGAAATTGTGCCCCTCTTCCTGTGCTTTATAGGCAATTCCAACGTACCTCTTGAAATCTGTTTCCTGCTATTCTGCCTCGCTTTCAAGTCCGCCTCGTTGCCTTTCCTCTACAGATTTTTGGACGATAGTTGTCCTTTATTACTCTGCCAGTTTGTGAATTGCTGTGCCGCTGAGCTCCATTTTTCAACTCGTTTTTTGTGAGCTGTACGCAAGTCCAAAATTTTGGTTCAGGACCTGTACTGGTTCCCGTTGGGTGGCTGAGACTCTGGTTAATTCTTCTTCCTGCCGGGAAATTAGAGTGACATGTGCCCGTCCAAATGCCTAACCGCTACTCTCTCATTGGTTCTCCCTCTTCCCTTCCATCCTCTGCCAAATTGGCAACCTGTGCCAACCAGGAGGTTAAACGGTTTGTCTCTCCAAGTTGGGAGATTG
Organism: Mesoplodon bidens; assembly: GCF_964165515.1. Lineage (NCBI taxonomy): Eukaryota > Metazoa > Chordata > Mammalia > Artiodactyla > Ziphiidae > Mesoplodon > Mesoplodon bidens. The sequence goes on from NW_027672207.1 coordinate 1,192,116, forward strand.
ATAGTAAAGTAGTTGGAAAGTCAAAGAGGAGCACCAGGAGAGGGACTACTCGTTGAGTTTTAGAAACATTTTGTATTCACAGTGTGTCCATTCTCTAGGTTTCCAGTACATGTTATAGCTGTAGTAATATTCCCTTCAACATGGAGAGTTGAGAACTATGGAATGGGGGCCACACATTTTTCATTAAAGGGTCTGAATTTGCTCACCCAATCTCACCAATCCTCTCAGTTCCAAGTGTCCAGCCTTATATCACATCCAGCTGTCATTGTAGATAGGGTCATTCCAGGTTTCATCAGAGACCCTGAAGGAAATGTAAAGAATTTCCCTGTTTTTTGGTTTTGTTTTTGAAATTCCTTTTTATAGTGGGTTTGAGCTGATTCTCGCTGCCTTGTTTATGCCCGTCTAGACACACATGATTCCCTTACAGAGACATATCAATACATAGGTTTTAATATTGTTACTAGTCAGATCTATTCCTCTGCGGGAAATATGGGGTTTTCAGTCGCTTTCACTGAGAAAGGTGTAGGTCTTGTCTATTCCACAGTTGGTTTTAGAAATGGTACCTGTACTTATGTCAAACACTGGATATATGCATCACCCCACCTCTCCTTTCCCCTTAAGCAGGCATAAGAGTGTTTTCTAAATGTGAGACTCTGTTCTCTTTCCTAACTCAGTTCATGTGTAGCCATGTTTACAGGATCTTCATAAGTGATATCTTATGATAAGTTTCTTTTTCTGTGTGACTTAATTCACTTAGAATCATCGTACCTGAATCCACTCACTTTGCTTCTCCTGGTCTTATGACATTGATTTCATGGCTGAGGGATATTTCATCGTACATAAATACCACAGTTTTTTGAACCATTTTTATATTTCCTGGGATATTTAAGGTGTACCCAAGTTGAGGTTCTTGTAAGCAGTGCAGCCCTAAATTTGGGGGTGGCTCTGTCTTATTGATTTTCAGTTTTCCCAAGGTATATTGCCTAGACTGGAAGTTCCCTTGGCTCTGTAGCTCTGTTGTTTACTTGTTTTAGGGAACACAATGCACTCCTCTAGTGAGGCAGTTGGCAATTTACATCCCGCCAATCTGCATAACAAGGTTCCCTGTTCTCCAGGGCCTGTCTTGCCTTTCTGGTTTTTACACATTTTTTGGATGTCACTTTTGACCGGTGGGAATTGATACTTCTTTGTAGTGCAGATTTGCATTTCCCGCTAGCTTGCTTGGCCAAAAAGGGCGTATGAGTTTTCTCCTGAATATATTCAGGAGAAAATGCATACGCCCTTTTTGGCCAAGTGCGTCATTGTTGAAGTTGTGCCCCTCTTCCTGTGCTTTAAAGGCAATTCCAAGGTACCTCTTGATATGTGTTTCCTGCTCTTCTGCCTCGCTTTCAAGTCCGCATCGTTGCCTTCCCTCAACAGATTTTTGGACGATAGTTTTACATTATTACTCTGCCTGTTTTTGAATTGCTGTGCCCCTGAGCTCCATTTTTCAACTCGGTTTTTGTGAGCTGTACGCAAGTCCAAAATTTTGGTTCAGGACCTATACTGGTTCCCGGTGGGTGGCTGAGACTGTGGTTAATTCTTCTTCCTGCCGGGAAATTAGAGTGACATGTGCCCGTCCAAATGCCTAACAGCTCCTCTCTCATTGGTTCTCCCTCTTCCCTTCAATCCTCTGCCAATTGGGCAACCTGTGCGAACCAGGAGGTTAAACGGGTTGTCTCTCCAAGTTGGGAGATTGATAGTAAAGGAGTTGGAAAGTCAAAGCGGAACACCAGGAGAGGGACTACTCGTTGAGTTTTAGAAACCATTTGTATTCACAGTGTGTCCATTCTCTAGGTTTCCAGTACATGTTATAGCTGTTGTAATATTCCCTGCAACCTGGAGAGTTGGGACCCATGGAATTGGGCCCATGCATCTTTGCTTTAAAGGGTCTGCATTTGCTCACCCAATCTCACCAAAACTCTCAGTCCAAAGTGTGCAGCCTTATGCCACATCCAGCTGTCATTGTAGACAGGGTCATTCCAGGTATCATCAGAGACACTGAAGGAAATGTAAAGAATTTCCCTGTATTTTGGTTTTGTTTTTGAAATTCCTTTTTATAGTGGGCTTGAGCTGATTCTCGCTGCCATGTTTATGCCAGTCTAGACACAATTGATTCCCTTACAGAGACATATCAATACATAGGTTTTAAGATTCTTTCTACTCAGATCTATTCCTCTGTGGGAAAAATGGGGTTTTGTGTCCCTTCCACTGAGGAAGGTGTAGGTCTTGTCCATTCCAAAGTTGATTTTACGATCGGTACCTGTACTTATATCAAACTCTGGTTTTATGCATCACCCCACCTCTCCTTTCCCCTTAAGCAGGCATAAGAGTGTTTTCTAAATGTGAGACTCTGTTCTCTTTCTTACATCAGTTCATGTGTAGCCATGTTTACAGTATCTTCGTAAGTGATATCTTATAATAAGTTTCTTTTTCTGTGTGACTTATTTCACTTAGAATCATCGTACCTGAATCCACTCACTTTGCTGCTCCTTGTTTTATGGCACTGATTTCATGGCTGAGTGATATTCCATCGTACATAAGTACCACAATTTTTTGAACCATTTTTATATTTCCTGGGATATTTAAGTTGTACCCAGTTTGAGGTTCTTGTAAGCAGTGCAGCCCTAAATTTTGTGGTGGCTCTGTCTTATTGATTTTCAGTTTTCCCAAGGTATATTCCCTAGACTGGAAGCGCCCTTGGCTCTGTAGCTCTGTTATTTACTTGTTTTAGGGAACACAATGCACTCCTCCAGTGAGGCAGTTGGCAATTTACATCCCGCCCATCAGCATAACAAGGCTCCCTGTTCTCCAGGGCCTGTCTTGCCTTTCTGGTTTTTACACACTTTGTGGATGTCCCTTTTGACCTGAGGTAAGTGATACTTCTTTGTAGTGCAGATTTGCATTGCCCGCTTGCTTGCTTGGCCGAAAAGGGCGTATGCGTTTTCTCCTGAATATATTCAGGAGAAAACGCATACGCCCTTTTTGGCCATGTGCGTCATTGTCGAAGTTGTGGCCCTCTTCCTGTGCTTTACAGGCGATTCCAACGTACCTCTTGAAATCTATTTCCTGCTCTTCTGCCTCGCTTTCAAGTCTGCCTCATAGCCTTCCCTCAACAGATTTTTGGACGATAGTTGTCCTTTATTACTCTGCCAGTTTGTGAAATGCTATGCCCCTGAGCTCCATTTTTCAACTCGTTTTTTGTGAGCTGTACGCAAGTCCAAAATTTTGGTTCAGGACCTATACTGGTTCCCGGTGGGAGGCTGAGACTTTAGTTAATTCTTCTTTCTGCCTGGAAATTAGAATGACATGTGCCCGTCCAAATGCCTAACAGCTACTCTCTCATTGGTTCTCCCTCTTCCCTTCCATCCTCTGCCAATTTGGCAACCTGTGCGAACCAGGAGGTTAAAGGGACTGTCTCTCCAAGTTGAAAGATTGATAGTAAAGCAGTTGGAAAGTCAAACCGGAACACCAGGAGAGGGACTATTCGTTGAGATTTAGAAACCTTTTGTATTCACAGTGTGTCCATTTTGTAGGTTTGCCGTACATGTTATAGCTTTAGTAATATTCCCTTCAACCTGGAGAGTTGGGACCCATGGAATGGGGGCCATGCATTATTGCTTTAAAGGGTCTGCATTTGCTCACCCAATCTCACCAATCTTCTCAGTACCACCTGCCCAGCCTTATGACACATCCAGCTGTCATTGTAGATAGGGTCATACCAGGTTTCATCAGAGACCCTGAAGGAATTGTAAAGAATTTCCCTGTTTTTTGGTTTTGTTTTGAAATTCCTTTTTATAGTGGGTTTGAACTGATTCTCACTGCCATGTTTATGCCAGTCTAGACACACTTGATTCCCTTACGGAGACATATCAATACATAGGTTTTAATATTCTTACTAGTCAGATCTATTCCTCTGCGGGAAAAATGGGGTTTTGAGTCCCTTTCACTGAGGAAGGTGTAGGTCTTGTCTATTCCACAGTTGGTTTTACAAACGGTACCTGTGCTTATATCAAACACTGGTTTTATGCATCACCCCACCTCTCCTTCCCCCTTAAACAGGCATAAGAGTGCTTTCTAAATGTGAGACTCTGTTCTCTTTCCTAACTCAGTTCATGTGTAGCCATGTTTACAGGATCTTCGTAAGTGATATCTTTTGATAAGTTTCTTTTTCCGTGTGACTTATTTCACTTAGAATCATCATACCTGAATCCACTCACTTTGCTGCTCCTGGTCTTATGACATTGATTTCATGGCTGAGGGATATTCCATCGTACGTAAGTACAACAATTTTTTGAACCATTTTTATATTTCCTGGGATATTTAAGGTGTACCCAAGTTGACGTTCTTGTAGGCAGTGCAGCCCTAAATTTGGGGGTGGCTCTGTCTTATTGATTTTCAGTTTACCCAAGGTATATTCCCTAGACAGGAAGTGCCCTTGGCTGTGTAGCTCTGTTGTTTACTTGTTTTAGGGAACACAGTGCACTCCTTCAGTGAGGCAGTTGGCAATTTACATCCCGCCCATCAGCATAACAAGGCTCCCTGTTCTCCAGGGCGTTTCTAGCCTTTCTGGTTTTTACACATTTGTGGATGTCCATTTTAACCAGTGCTAAGTGATACTTCTTTGTAGTGCAGATTTGCATTGCCCGCTTGCTTGCTTGGCAAAAAGGGCTTATGCGTATTCTCCTGAATATATTCAGGAGAAAACTCATACGCCCTTTTTGGCCAAGTGCATCATTGTCGAAGTTGGGCCCCTCTTCCTGTGCTTTAAAGGCGATTCCAACATACCTCTTGAAAAATGTTTCCTGTGATTCTGCCTTGCTTTCAACTCTGCCTCGTTGCCTTCCCTCAACAGATTTTTGGACGATAGTTTTCCATTATTATTCTGCCAGTTTGTGAATTGCTGTGCCCCTGAGCTCCATTTTTCAACTCGCATTTTGCGAGCTGTACGCAAGTCCAAAATTTTGGTTCAGGACCTATACTGGTTCCCGGTGGGTGGCTGAGACTTTGGTTAATTCTTCTTCCTGCCGGGAAATTAGAGTGACATGTGCCCGTCCAAATACCTAACAGCTACTCTCTCATTGGTTCTCCCTCTTCCCTTCCATCCTCTGCCAATTTGGCAACCTGTGCGAACCAGGAGGTTAAAGGGACTGTCTCTCCAAGTTGAAAGATTGATAGTAAAGCAGTTGGAAAGTCAAACCGGAGCACCAGGAGAGGGACTATTCGTTGAGTTTTAGAAACCTTTTGTATTCACAGTGTGTCCATTCTCTAGGTTTCCCATACATGTTTTAGCTGTAGTAATATTCCCTTCAACATGGAGAGTTGGGACCCATGGAATGGGGGCCATGCATTTTTGCTTTAAAGGGTCTCCATTTGCTCACCCAATCTCACCTATCCTCTCAGTCCCAAGTGTCCAGCCTTTTACCACATCCAGCTGTCATTGTAGATAGGGTCATTCCAGGTTTCATCAGAGACCCTCTAGGAATTGTCAAGGATTTCCCTGTTTTTTGGATTTGTTTTTGAAATTCCTTTTTATAGTTGGTTTGAGCTGATTCTTGCTGTCATGTTTATGCCAGTCTAGACACACATGATTCCCTTACAGAGACTTATGAATACATAGGTTTTAAGATTCTTACTAGTCAGATCTATTCCTCTGCCCGAAATATGGGGTTTTGAGTCCCTTTCACGGAGGAAGGTGTACGTCTTGTCTATTCCACAGTTGGTTTTAGAAATGGTACCTGTACTTATATCAAACTCTGGTTTTATGCATCACCCCACCTCTCCTTTCCCCTTAACCAGGCATAAGAGTGTTTTCTAAATGTGAGACTCTGTTCTCTTTCCTAACTCAGTTCATGTGTAGCCATGTTTACAGGATCTTCATAAGTGATATCTTATGATAAGTTTCTTTTTCTGTGTGACTTATTTCACTTAGAATCATCGTACCTGAATCCACTCACTTTGCTGCTCCTGGTCTTATGACATTGATTTCATGGCTGAGGGATATTCCGTCATACATAAATACCACAGTTTTTTGAACCATTTTTATATTTCCTGGGATATTTGAGGTGTACCCAAATTGAGGTTCTTGTAAGCAGTGCAGCCCTAAATTTGGGGGTGGCTCTGTCTTATTGATTTTCAGTTTTCCCAAGGTATATTCCCTAGACTGGAAGTGCCCTTGGCTCTGTAGCTCTGTTGTTTATTGTTTTAGGGAACGCAATGCACTCCTCCAGTGAGGCAGTTGGCAGTTTACATCCCGCCCGTCAGCATAACAAGCCTCCCTGTTCTCCAGGGCCTGTCTTGCCTTTCTGGTTTTTACACATTTTGTGGATGTCCTTTTTGACCGGTGGGAAGTGACACTTCTTTGTAGTGCAGATTTGCATTGCCCGCTTGCTTGCTTGGCCAAAAAGTGCGTATGCGTTTTCTCCTGAATATATTCCTGAATATATTCAGGAGAAAACGCATACGCCCTTTTTGTCCCAGTGCGTCATTGTCGAAGTTGTGCCCCTCTTCCTGTGCTTTAAAGACGATTCCAACGTACCTCTTGAAATCTGTTTCCTGCTATTCTGCCTCGCTTTCAAGTCCGCCTCGATGCCTTCCCTCAACAGATTTTTGTTCGATAGTTGTCCTTTATTACTCTGCCAGTTTGTGAGTTGCTGTGCCCCTGAGCTCCATTTTTCAACTCGTATTTGTGAGCTGTACGTAAGTCCAAAATTTTGGTTCAGGACCTATACTTGTTCCCGGTGGGTCGCTGAGACTTTGGTTAATTCTTGTGCCTGCCGGGAAATTAGAGTGACATGTGCCCGTCCAAATGCCTAACAGCTACTCTCTAATTGGTTCTCCCACTTCCATTCCATCCTCTGCCAAATTGGCAACCTGTGCAAACCAGGAGCTTAAAAGGGCTGTCTCTCCAAGTTGGGAGATTGATAGTAAAGCAGTTGGAAAGTCAAACTGGAGCACAAGGAGAGGGACTATTCGTTGAGTTTTAGAAACCTATTGTATTCACAGAGTGGCCATTCTCTAGGTTTCCCATACATGTTATATCTGTAGTAATCTTCCCTTCAACATGGAGAGTTGGGACCCATGGAATGGGGGCCATGAATTTTTGCTTTAAAGGGTCTGCATTTGCTCACCCAATCTCACCAATCCTCTCAGTCCGAAGTGTCCAGCTTTATGCCACATCCAGCTGTCATTGTAGATAGGGTCATTCCAGGTTTCATCAGAGACCCTGAAGGAATTGTAAAGAATTTCCCTGTTTTTTGGATTTGTTTTTGAAATTCCTTTTTATAGTGGCTTTGAGCTGATTCTGGCTGCCATGTTTATGCCAGTCTAGACACACTTGATTCCCTTATGGAGACATATCTATACATAGGTTTTAAGTTTCTTACTAGTCAGATCTATTCCTCTGTGGGAAATATGGGGTTTTGAGTCCATTTCTCTGAGGAAGGTGAAGGTCTTGTCTATTCCAAAGTTGGTTTAAGAAATGGTACATGTGCTTATATCAATCTCTGGTTTTATGCATCACCCCACTTCTCCTTCCCCCTTAAGCAGGCATAAGAGTGTTTTCTTATTGTGAGACTCTATTCTCTTTCCTAACTCAGTTCATTTGTAGCCATGTTTACAGGATCTTCATAAGTGATATCTTATGATAAGTTTCTTTTTCTGTGTGACTTATTTCACTTAGAATCATCGTACTTGAATCCACTCACTTTGCTGCTCCGGGACTTATGTCATTGATTTCATGGCTGAGGGATATTCCATCCTACATAATTACCACAATTTTTTGAACCATTTTTATATTTCCTGGGATATTTAAGGTGTTCCCAAGTTGAGGTTCTTGTAAGCAGTGCAGCCCTAAATTTGGGGGTGGCTCTGTTTATGATTTACAGTTTTCCCAAGGTATATTCCCAAGACTGGAAGTGCCCTTGGCTCTGTAGCTCAGTTGTTTACTTGTTTTAGGGAATGCAATGCACGCCTCCAGTGAGGCAGTTGGCAATTTACATCCCGCCCATCAGCATAACAAGGCTCCCTGTTCTCCAGGGCCTGCCTTGCCTTTCTGGTTTTTACACATTTTGTGGCTGTCCCTATTCACCGGTGGAAAGTGATACTTCTTTGTAGTGCAGATTTGCATTGCCTGCTTGCTTGCTTGGCCAAAAAGGGCGTATGCGTTATCTACTGAATATATTCAGGAGAAAACGCATATGCCCTTTTTGGCCAAGTGTGTCATTGTCGAAGTTGTGCCCCTCTTCCTATGCTTCAAAGGCGATTCCAACGTACATCTTGAAATCTGTCTCCTGCTATTCTGCCTCGCTTTCAAGTCCGCCTCGTTGCCTTCCCTCAACAGATTTTTGGACGATACTTGTCCTTTATTACTCTGCCAGTTTATGAATTGCTATGCCCTTGAGCTCCATTTTTCAACTCGTTTTTTGTGAGCTGTACTCAAGTCCAAAATTTTGGTTCAGGAACTATACTGGTTGCCGGTGGGTGGCTGAGACTCTGGTTAATTCTTCTTCCTGCGGGGAAATTAGAGTGACATGTGCCCGTCCAAATGCCTAACAGCTACTCTCTCATTGGTTCTCCCTCTTCCCTTCCATCCTCTTGCAAATTGGCAACCTGTGCGAACCAGAAGGTTAAAGGGGTTGTCTCTCCAAGTTGGGAGATTGATAGTAAAGCAGTTGGAAAGTCAAACCGGAGCACCAGGAGAGGGACTACTCGTTGAGTTTTAGAAACCATTTGTATTCACAGTGTGTCCATTCTCTAGGTTTCCCGTACATGTTATAGCTGTGGTAATATTCCCTTCAACATGGAGAGTTGGGACCCATGGAATGGGGGCCATGCATTTTTGCTTTAAACGGTCTGCATTTGCTCACCCAATCTCACCAACCCTATCAGTCCCAAGTGTACAGCCTTATGCCACATCCAGCTGTCATAGTAGGTACGGTCATTCCAGGTTTCATCAAAGACCCTGAAGGAATTGTAAAGAATTTCCCTGTTTTTTGATTTTGTTTTTGAAATTCCTTTTTATAGTGGGTTTGAGCTGATTCTCGCTGCCATGTTTATGCCACTCTACACACTTGATTCACTTACGGAGACATATCAAAACATAAGATTTAATATTCTTAATAGTGAGATCTATTACTCTGCGTGAAATGTGGGGTTTTGAGTCCCTTTCCCTGAGGAAGGTGTAGGTCTTGTCTATTCCAAAGTTGGTTTTAGAAATGGTTCCTGTGCTTATATCAAACTCTGGTTTTATGCATCACCCCACCTTTCCTTTCCCCTTAAGCAGGAATAAGAGTGTTTTCTAAATGTGAGACTCTGTTCTCTTTCCTAACTCAGTTCATGTGTAGCCATGTTTACAGGATCTTCATAAGTGATATCTTATGATAAGTTTCTTTTTCTGTGTGACTTATTTCACTTAGAATCATCGTACCTGAATCCACTCACTTTGCTGCTCCTGGTATTATGACATTGATTACATGGCTGAGGGATAATCCATCGTACGTAAGTACCACAATTTTTTGAACCATTTTTATATTTCCTGGGATATTTATGGTGTACCCAAGTTGAGGTTCTTGTAAGCAGTGCAGCCCTAAATTTGGGGGTGGCTCTGTCTTATTGATTTTCAGTTTTCACAAGGTATATTCCCTAGACTGGAAGTGCCCTTGGCTCTGTAGCTCTGTTGTTTACTTGTTTTAGGGAACACAATGCACTCCTCCAGTGAGGCAGTTGGCAATTTACATCCTGCCCATCAGCATAACAAGGCTCCCTGTGTTCCAGGGCCTGTCTTGCCTATCTGGTTTTTACACATTTTGTGGATGTCCCTTTTGACCGGTGGGAAGTGATACTTCTTTGTAGTACAGATTTGCATTGCCCGCTTGCATGCTTGGCCATAAAAGGGCGTATGCATTTTCTCCTGAATATACTCAGGAGAAAACGCATACGCACTTTTTGGCCAAGTGCGTCATTGTCGAAGTTGTGCCCCTCTTCCTGTGCTTTAAAGGTGATTCCAACGTACCTCTTGAAATCTGTTTCCTGCTCTTCTGCCTCGCTTTCAAGTCTGCCTCGTTCCCTTCCCTCAACAGATTTTAGGATGATAGTTGTCCTTTATTACTGTCCCAGTTTCTGAATTGCTGTGCCCCGCAGCTCCATTTTTCAACTCGTTTTATGTGAGCTGTACGCAAGTCCAAAATTTTGTTTCAGGACCTATACTGGTTCCCGGTGGGTGGCTGAGACTTTGGTTAATTCTTCCTCCTACCGGGAAATTAGAGTGACCTGTGCCCGTCCAAATGCCTAACACCTAGTCTCTCATTGGTTCTCCCTCTTCCCTTGCATCCTCTGACAAATTGGCAACCTGGGCGAACCAGGACCTTAAATGGTCTGTCTTTCCAAGTTGGAAGATTGATAGTAAAGCAGTTGGAAAGTCAAACCGGAGCACCAGGAGAGGGACTATTCGTTGAGTTTTAGAAACATTTTGTATTAACATTGTGTCCATTCTCTAGGTTTCCCGTACATGTTATAGCTGTAATAAAATTCCCTTCAACCTGGAGAGTTGGGACCCAAGGAATATGGGCCATGCATTTTTGCTTTAAAGGGTCTGCATTTGCTCACCCAATCTCACCAATCCTCTCAGTCCCAACTGTCCAGCCTTATGCCACATCCAGCTGTCATTGTAGATAAGGTCATTCCAGGTTTCATCAGAGACCCTGAAGGAATTGCAAAGAATTTCCCTGTTTTTTGGTTTTGTTTTTGAAATTCCTTTTCATAGAGGGTTTGAGCTGATTCTCGCTGCCATGTTTATGCCAGTCTACACACTTGATTCCCTTATGGAGACATATCCATACATAAGTTTTAGGATTGTTACTAGTCAGATCTATTCCTCTGCCGGAAATATGGGGTTTTGAGTGCCTTTCACTGAGGAAGGTGTAGGTCTTGTCTATTCCACAGTTGGTTTTAAAAACGGTACCTGTGCTTATATCAAACTCGGGTTTTATGCATCACCCCACCTCTCCTCCCCCCTTAAGCAGGCATAACAGTGTTTTCTAAATGTGAGACTCTGTTCTCTTTCTTAACTAATTTCATGTGTAGCCATGTTTACAGGACCTTCATAAGTGATATCTTATGATAAGTTTCTTTTTCTGTGAGACTTCACTTAGAATCATCGTACCTGAATCTACTCACTTTGCTGCTTCTGGTCTTATGATATTGATTTCATGGCTGAGGGATATTCCATCGTACATAAGTACCACAATTTTTTGAACCATATTTATATTTCCTGGGATATTTAAGGTGTACCCAAGTTGAGGTTCTTTTAAGAAGTGCAGCCCTAAATTTGGGGGTGGCTCTGTCTTATTGATTTTCAGTTTTCCCAAGGTATATTCCCTAGACTGGAAGTGCCCTTGGCTCTGTAGCTCTGTTGTTTATTGTTTTAGGGAACGCAATGCACTCCTCCAGTGAGGCAGTTGGCAGTTTACATCACGCCCATCAGCATAACAAAGCCCCCTCTTCTCCATGGCCTGTCTTGCCTTTCTGGTTTTTACACATTTTGTGGCTGACCCTTTTGACCGGTGGGAAGTGATACTTCTTTGTAGTGCAGATTTGCATTGCCCGCTTGCTTTCTTGGCCAAAAAGTGCGTATGCGTTTTCTCCTGAATATATTTAGGAGAAAACGCATACGCCCTTTTTGGCCAAGTGCGTCATTGTTGAAGTTGTGACCCTCTTCCTGTGCTTTAAAGGCGATTCCAACGTACCTCTTGAAATCTCTTTCCTGCTATTCTGCCTCGCTTTCAAGTCCGCCTCATTGCCTTCCCTCAACCGATTTTCGGACCATAGTGGTCATTTTTTACTCTGCCTGTTTGTGAATTGCTGTGCCCCTCAGCTCCATGTTTCAACTCGTTTTTTGTGAGCTGTACGCAAGTCCGAAATATTGTTTCAGGACCTATACTGGTTCCCGGTGGGTGGCTGAGACTTTGGTTAATTCTTCTTCCTGCCTGGAAAATAGAGTGACCTGTGCCCGTCCAAATGCCTAACAGCTACTCTCTCATTGGTTCTCCCTCTTCCCTTCCATCCTCTGCCAAATTGGCATCCTGTGAGAACCAGGAGTTGAAAGGGGCTGTCTCTCCATGTTGGGAGATTGATAGTAAAGCAGTTGGAAAGTCAAACCCGAGCACCAGGAGAGGGACTATTCGTTGAGTTTTAGAAACCTTTTGTATTCACAGAGTGTCTATTCTCTAGGTTTCCCGTACATGTTATAGCTGTATTAATATTCCCTTTAACCTGGAGAGTTGGGACACATGGAATGGGGGCGATGCATTATTGCTTTAAATGGTCTGCATTTGCTCACCCATTCTCACCAATCCTCTCAGCCCCAAGTGTCCAGCCTTATGCCACATCCAGCTGTCATTGTAGATAGGGTCATTCCAGGTTTCATCAGAGACCTTGAAGGAATTGTAAAGAAGTTCCCTGTTTTTTGGTTTTGTATTTGAAATTCCTTTTTATAGTGTGTTTGAGCTGTTTCTCGCTGCCATGTTTATGCCAGTCTAGACACAATTGATTCCCTTCCAGAGACATATCAATACATAGGTTTTAAGATTCTTATTGGTCAGATCTATTACTCTGCGCGAAATATGGGGTTTTGGGTCTTTTTCACTGAGGAAGGTGTAGGTCTTGTCTATTCCACAGTTGGTTTTAGAAACGGTAACTCTGCTTATATCAAACTCTGGTTTTATGCATCACCCCACCTCTCCTTCCCGCTTGAACAGGCATAAGAGTGTTTTCTAAATGTGAGACTCTGTTGTCTTTCCTAACTCAGTTCATGTGTAGCCATGTTTACAGGATCTTCATAAGTGATATCTTATGATAAGTTTCTTTTTCTGTGTGACTTATTTCACTTAGAATCATCGTACCTGAATCCATTCACTTCGCTGCTCCTGGTCTTATGACATTGATTTCATGGCTGAGGGATATTCCATCGTACATAAGTACCACAATTTTTTGAACCATATTTATATTTCCTGGGATATTTAAGGTGTACCCAAGTAGAGGTTCTTGTAAGCAGTGCAGCCCAAAATTTGGGGGTGGCTCTTTCTTATTGATTTTCAGTTTCCCCAAGGTATATTCCCTAGATTGGAAGTGCCCTTGGCTCTGTAGCTCTGTTGATTACTTGTTTTAGGGAACACAATGCACTCCTCCAGTGAGGCAGTTGGCAATTTACATCACGCCCATCAGCATAACAAGGCTCCCTGTTCTCCAGGGCCTGTCTTGCCTTTCTGGTTTTTACACATTTGTGGCTGACCCCTTTTACCGGTGGGAAGTGATACATCTTTGTAGTGCAGATTTGCATTGCCCGCTTGCTTGCTTGGCCAAAAAGGGTGTATGCGTTTCGTCCTGAATATATTCAGGAGAAAACGCATACGCCCTTTTTGGCCAAGTGCATCAATGTTGAAGTTGTGGCCCTCTTCCTGTGCTTTAAACGCGATTCCAACGTACCTCTTGAAATCTGTTTCCTGCTATTCTGCCTCGCTTTCAAGTCCTCCTCATTGCCTTCCCTCAACCGATTTTCGGATCATAGTGGTCATTTATTACTCTGCCAGTTTGTGAACTGCTGTGCCCCTGAGCTCCATTTTTCAACTCGTTTTTTGTGAGCTGTACGCAAGTCCAAAATTTTGGTTCATGACCTATACTGGTTCCCGGTGGGTGGCTGAGACTTTGGTTAATTCTTCTTCCTGCTGTGAAATTAGAGTGACATGTGCCGGTCCAAATGCCTAATAGCTACTCTCTCATTGGTTCTCCCTCTTCCCTTCCATCCTCTGCCAAATTGGCAACCTGTGAGAACTAGGAGTTCAAAGGGGCTGTCTCTCCAATTTGGGAGATTGATAGTAAAGCAGTTGAAAAGTCAATCCGGAGCACCAGGAGAGGGACTATTCGTTGAGTTTTAGAAACCTTTTGTATTCACAGTGTGTCCATTCTCTAGGTTTCCCATACATGTTATAGCTGTAGTAATATTCCCTTCAACATTGAGAGTTGGGACCCATGGAATGGGTGGCCATGCATTTTTGCTTTAAAGGGTCTGCATTTGCTCACCCAATCTCACCAATCCTATCAGTCCCAAGTGTCCAGCCTTATGCCACATCCAGCTGTTATTGTAGATAGGGTCATTCCAGGTTTCATCAGAGACCCTGAAGGAATTGTAAAGAATTTCCCTGTTTTTTGGTTTTGTTTTTGAAATTCCTTTTTATAGTGGGTTTGAGCTGATTCTCACTGACATGTTTATGCCAGTCTAGACACACTTGATTCCCTTACAGGGACATATCAATACATAGGTTTTAAGATTCTTACTAGTCAGATCTATTCCTCTGTGGGAAATATGAGGTTTTGAGTCCCTTTCACTGAGAAAGTTGTAGGTCTTGTCTATTCCACAGTTGGTTTTAGAAATGGTTCCTGTGCTTATATCAAACTCTGGTTTTATGCATCACCCCACCTCTCCTTTCCCCTTAAGCAGGCATAAGAGTGTTTTCTAAATGTGAGACTCTGTTCTCTTTCCTAACTCAGTTCATGTGTAGCCATGTTTACAGGATCTTCATAAGTGATATCTTATGATAACTTTCTTTTTCTGTGTGACTTATTTCACTTAGAATCATCGTACCTGAATCCACTCACTTTGCTGCTCCTGGTCTTATGACATTGATTTCATGGCTGAGGGATATTCCATCGTACATAAATACCACAGTTTTTGGAACCATTTTTATATTTCCTGGAATATTTAAGGTGTACCCAAGTTGAGGTTCTTGTAACCAGTGCAGCCCTAAATTTGGGGGTGGCTCTGTCTTATTGATTTTCAGTTTTCCCAAGGTATATACCCTAGACTGGAAGTGCCCTTGGCTCTGTAGCTCTGTTGTTTACTTGTTTTAGGGAACGCAATGCACTCCTCCAGTGAGGCAGTTGGCAATTTACATCCCGCCCATCAGCATAACAAGGCTCCCTGTTCTCCAGGGCCTGTCTTGCTTTTCTGTTTTTTACACATTTTGTGGATGTCCCTTTTGACCGGTGGGAAGTGATACTTCTTTGTAGTGCAGATTTGCTTTGCCCGCTTGCTTGCTTGGCCAAAAAGGGCGTATGCGTTTTCTCCTGAATATATTCAGGAGAAAACGCATACGCCCTTTTTGGTCAAGTGCGTCATTGTCGAAGTTGTGCCCCTTTTCCTGTGCTTTACAGGCAATTCCAACGTACCTCTTGAAATCTGTTTCCTGCTATTCTGCCTCGCTTTCAAGTCCGCCTCGTTGCCTTTCCTCAACAGATTTTTGGACGATAGTTGTCCTTTATTAATCTGCCAGTTTGTGAATTGCTGTGCCCCTGAGCTCCATTTTTCAACTGGTTTTTTGTGAGCTGTACGCAAGTCCAAAATTTTGGTTCAGGACCTGTACTGGTTCCCGTTGGGTGGCTGAGACTCTGGTTAATTCTTCTTCCTGCCGGGAAATTAGAGTGACATGTGCCCGTCCAAATGCCTAACCGCTACTCTCTCATTGGTTCTCCCTCTTCCCTTCCATCCTCTGCCAAATTGGCAACCTGTGCCAACCAGGAGGTTAAACAGTTTGTCTCTCCAAGTTGGGAGATTGATAGTAAAGTAGTTGGAAAGTCAAAGAGGAGCACCAGGAGAGGGACTACTCGTTGAGTTTTAGAAACATTTTGTATTCACAGTGTGTCCATTCTGTAGGTTTACCGTACATGTTATAGCTTTAGTAATATTCCCTTCAACCTGGAGAGTTGGGACCCATGGAATGGGGGCCATGCATTATTGCTTTAAAGGGTCTGCATTTGCTCACCCAATCTCACCAATCTTCTCAGTACCACCTGCCCAGCCTTATGACACATCCAGCTGTCATTGTAGATAGGGTCATACCAGGTTTCATCAGAGACCCTGAAGGAATTGTAAAGAATTTCCCTGTTTTTTGGTTTTGTTTTGAAATTCCTTTTTATAGTGGGTTTGAACTGATTCTCACTGCCATGTTTATGCCAGTCTAGACACACTTGATTCCCTTACGGAGACATATCAATACATAGGTTTTAATATTCTTACTAGTCAGATCTATTCCTCTGCGGGAAATATGGGGTTTTGAGTCCCTTTCACTGAGGAAGGTGTAGGTCTTGTCTATTCCACAGTTGGTTTTACAAACGGTACCTGTGCTTATATCAAACTCTGGTTTTATGCATCACCCCACCTCTCCTTCCCCCTTAAACAGGCATAAGAGTGCTTTCTAAATGTGAGACTCTGTTCTCTTTCCTAACTCAGTTCATGTGTAGCCATGTTTACAGGATCTCCGTAAGTGATATCTTTTGATAAGTTTCTTTTTCCGTGTGACTTATTTCACTTAGAATCATCATACCTGAATCCACTCACTTTGCTGCTCCTGGTCTTATGACATTGATTTCATGGCTGAGGGATATTCCATCGTACGTAAGTACCACAATTTTTTGAACCATTTTTATATTTCCTGGGATATTTAAGGTGTACCCAAGTTGACCTTCTTGTAAGCAGTGCAGCCCTAAATTTGGGGGTGGCTCTGTCTTATTGATTTTCAGTTTACCCAAGGTATATTCCCTAGACAGGAAGTGCCCTTGGCTGTGTAGCTCTGTTGTTTACTTGTTTTAGGGAACACAATGCACTCCTTCAGTGAGGCAGTTGGCAATTTACATCCCGCCCATCAGCATAACAAGGCTCCCTGTTCTCCAGGGCGTTTCTAGCCTTTCTGGTTTTTACACATTTGTGGATGTCCATTTTAACCAGTGCTAAGTGATACTTCTTTGTAGTGCAGATTTGCATTGCCCTCTTGCTTGCTTGGCAAAAAGGGCCTATGTGTATTCTCCTGAATATATTCAGGAGAAAACTCATACGCCCTTTTTGGCCAAGTGCATCATTGTCGAAGTTGGGCCCCTCTTCCTGTGCTTTAAAGGCGATTCCAACATACCTCTTGAAAAATGTTTCCTGCGATTCTGCCTTGCTTTCAACTCTGCCTCGTTGCCTTCCCTCAACAGATTTTTGGACGATAGTTTTCCATTATTATTCTGCCAGTTTGTGAATTGCTGTGCCCCTGAGCTCCATTTTTCAACTCGCATTTTGCGAGCTGTACGCAAGTCCAAAATTTTGGTTCAGGACCTATACTGGTTCCCGTTGGGTGGCTGAGACTTTGGTTAATTCTTCTTCCTGCCGGGAAATTAGAGTGACATGTGCCCGTCCAAATACCTAACAGCTACTCTCTCATTGGTTCTCCCTCTTCCCTTCCATCCTCTGCCAATTTGGCAACCTGTGCGAACCAGGAGCTTAAAGGGACTGTCTCTCCAAGTTGAAAGATTGATAGTAAAGCAGTTGGAAAGTCAAACCGGAGCACCAGGAGAGGGACTATTCGTTGAGTTTTAGAAACCTTTTGTATTCACAGTGTGTCCATTCTCTAGGTTTCCCATACATGTTTTAGCTGTAGTAATATTCCCTTCAACATGGAGAGTTGGGACCCATGGAATGGGGTCCATGCATTTTTGCTTTAAAGGGTCTCCATTTGCTCACCCAATCTCACCTATCCTCTCAGTCCCAAGTGTCCAGCCTTTTACCACATCCAGCTGTCATTGTAGATAGGGTCATTCCAGGTTTCATCAGAGACCCTCTAGGAATTGTCAAGAATTTCCCTGTTTTTTGGATTTGTTTTTGAAATTCCTTTTTATAGTTGGTTTGAGCTGATTCTTGCTGTCATGTTTATGCCAGTCTAGACACACATGATTCCCTTACAGAGACATATGAATACATAGGTTTTAAGATTCTTACTAGTCAGATCTATTCCTCTGCCCGAAATATGGGGTATTGAGTCCTTTTCACGGAGGAAGGTGTAGGTCTTGTCTATTCCACAGTTGGTTTTAGAAATGGTACCTGTACTTATATCAAACTCTGGTTTTATGCATCACCCCACCTCTCCTTTCCCCTTAACCAGGCATAAGAGTGTTTTCTAAATGTGAGACTCTGTTCTCTTTCCTAACTCAGTTCATGTGTAGCCATGTTTACAGGATCTTCATAAGTGATATCTTATGATAAGTTTCTTTTTCTGTGTGACTTATTTCACTTAGAATCATCGTACCTGAATCCACTCACTTTGCTGCTCCTGGTCTTATGACATTGATTTCATGGCTGAGGGATATTCCGTCGTACATAAATACCACAATTTTTTGAACCATTTTTATATTTCCTGGGATATTTCAGGTGTACCCAAATTGAGGTTCTTGTAAGCAGTGCAGCCCTAAATTTGGGGGTGGCTCTGTCTTATTGATTTTCAGTTTTCCCAAGGTATATTCCCTAGACTGGAAGTGCCCTTGGCTCTGTAACTCTGTTGTTTACTTGTTTTAGGGAACACAATGCACTCCTCCTGTGAGGCAGTTGGCCATTTACATCCCGCCCATCAGCATAACAAGGCTCCCTGTTCTCCAGGGCCGGTCTTGCATTTCTGGTTTTTACACATTTGTGGATGTCCCTTTTGACCGGTGGGAATTGATACTTCTTTGTAGTGCAGATTTGCATTGCCTGCTTGCTTGCTTGGCCAAAAAGGGCGTATGCGTTTTCTCCTGAATATATTCAGGAGAAAACGCATACGCCCTTTTTGGCCAAGTGCGTCACTGTCGATGTTGTAACCCTCTTCCTGTGCTTTAAAGGCGATTCCAATGTACCTCTTGACATCTGTTTCCTGCTATTCTGCCTCGTTTTCAAGTCCGCCTCGTTGCCTTCCGTCCACAGATTTTTGGACGATAGTTGTCCTTTATTACTCTGCCAGTTTGTGAATTGCTGTGCCCCTGAGCTCCATTTTTCAACTCATTTTTTTGAGATGTACGCAAGTCCAAAATTTTGTTTCAGGACCTATAGTGGTTCCCGGTGGGTGGCTGAGACTGTGGGTAATTCTTCTTCCTGCCGGGAAATTAGAGTGACATGTGCCGGTCCAAATGCCTAACAGCTACTCTCTCATTGGTTCTCCCTCTTCCCTTCCATCCTCTGCAAAATTGGCAACCTGTGCGAACCAGGAGGTTAAAGGGGTGGTCTCTCCAAGTTGGGAGATTGATAGTAAAGCAGTTGGAAAGTGAAACCGTATCACCAGGAGAGGGACTACTCGTTGAGTTTTAGAAACCTTTTGTATTCACAGTGTGTCCATTCTCTAGGTTTGCCGTTCATGTTATAGCTTTAGTAATATTCCCTTCAACCTGGAGAGTTGGGACCCATGGAATGGGGGCCATGCATTATTGCTTTAAAGGGTCTGCATTTGCTCACCCAATCTCACCAATCCTCTCAGTCCCAAGTGTCCAGCCTTATGCCACATCCAGCTGTCATTGTAGATATGGTCATTCCAGGTTTCATCAGAGACCCTGAAGGAATTGTAAAGAATTTCCCTGTTTTTTGGTTTTGTTTTGAAATTCCTTTTTATAGTGGGTTTGAACTGATTCTCGCTGCCATGTTTATGCCAGTCTAGACACACTTGATTCCCTTACAGGGACATATCAATACATAGGTTTTAATATTCTTACTAGTCAGATGTATTCCTCTGCGGGAAATATGGGGTTTTGAGTCCCTTTCACTGAGGAAGGTGTAGGTCTTGTCTATTCCATGTTGGTTTTTAGAATGGTACCTGTGCTTATATCAAACTCTGGTTTTATGCATCTCCCCACCTCTCCTTGCCCCTTCAGCGGGCATAAGAGTGTTTTCTAAATGTGAGACTCTGTTCTCTTTCCTAACTCAGTTCATGTGTAGCCATGTTTACAGGATCTTCATAAGTGATATCTTATGATAATTTTCGTTTTCTGTGTGACTTATTTCAATTAGAATCATCATACCTGAATCCACTCACTTTGCTGCTACTGGTCTTATGACATTGATTTCATGGCTGAGGGATATTCTATCGTACGTAAGTACCACAATCTTTTAAACCATTTTTATATTTCCTGGGATATTAAAGTTGTACCCAAGTTGAGGTTCTTGTAAGCAGTGCAGCCCTAAATTAGGGGGTGGCTCTGTCATATTGATTTTCAGTTTTCCCAAGGTATATTCCCTAGACTGGAAGTGCCCTTGGCTCTGTAGCTCTGTTGTTTACTTGTTTTAGTTAACTCAATGCACTCCTCCAGTGAGGCAGTTGGCAATTTACATCCCGCACATCAGCATAACAAGGCTCCCTCTTCTCCAGTGCCTGTCTTGCCTTTCTGGTTTTTACACATTTTGTGGATGTCCGTTTTGACAGGTGGGAAGTGACACTTCTTTGTAGTGCCGATTTGTGTTGCACGCTTGCTTGCTTGGCCAAAAAGGGCGTATGCATTTTCTCCAGAATATATTCAGTGGAAATCGCATACGCCCATTTTGGCCAAGTGCATCATTGTCGAAGTTGTGTCCCTCTTCCTGTGCTTTGCTGGCGATTCCAACATACCTCTTGAAATCTGTTTCCTGCTATTCTTCCTCGCATTCATGTCCGCCTCGTTTCCTTCCCTCAACAGATTTTTGGACGATTGTTGTCCTTTATTACTCTGCCAGTTTGTGAATTGCTTTGCCCCTGTTCTCCATTTTTCAACTCGTTTTTGTGAGCTGAACGCAATTCCAAAATTTTGCTTCACGACCTATACTGGTTCCTGGTGGGTGTCTGAGAGTTTGGTTAATTCTTCTTCATGCCGGCAAATTAGAGTGTCATATGCCTGTCCAAATGCCTAACAGCTACTCTCTCTTTGGTTCTCCCTTTTCCCTTTCATCCTTAGCCAAATTGGCAACCAGTGGGAACCAGGAGGTTAAAGGGGCTGTCTCTTCACGTTGGGAGATTTATAGTAAAGCAGTTGGAAAGTCAAAACGGAGCACCAGGAGAGGGACTGTTCGTTGTGTTTTAGAAACCTTTTTTATTCACAGGGTATGCACTCTCTTGGTTTCCCGTCCATGTTATAGCTTTAGTAATATTACCTTCAACCAGGAGAGTTGGGACCCATCGAATTGGTGGCATGCATTATGGCTTTAATGGGCCTGCATTTTCTCCGCCAATCTCACCAATCCCCTCAGTCCCATGTGTCCATCCTTATGTCTCTTCCAGCTGTTGTTGTAGATTGTGTCATTCCAGGTTGCATCAGAGCCCTTGAAGGAATTGTGTAAGAATATCGCTGTTTTTTTAATTTTTTTTTTTTGAAATTCAGTTTTATAATGGGGTTGAGCTGATTTTCCCTTACTTGTTTTTGCCGGTCTAGACAAACTTGATTCCCTTACAGAGACATATGAATACATTGGTTTTAAGATTCTTACTATTCAGATATATTCCTCTCCTGGAAATAGGGATTTTGAGTCCCGTTCACTACGGACGAAGTAGTTCTTGTCTATTCTATATTTGGATTATGGAACGGTACCTGTGCTAATATCAAACTCTGGTTTTGTGCATCTCCCCACCTCTCCTTTCCCCTTAAGCATGCATAAGAGTGTTTTCTAAATCTGAGACACTGTTCTATTTCCTAATACAGTTCATATGTAGCCATGTTTACATTCCCTTCGTAAGTGATATCTTATGTCACAATGCACCATGGCCCTTGTCATAATAATGCTCCATGACCGCTGTCATCACATTGCACCATGCCTAGTTATCACAATGCTCCATTTCCCTTGTCATCACAATTCTCCTCGTCCTTGTCATCACGATGCTACATGACACTTCTCATCACAACATTACATGCTCTTGTCATTACAATTCTCCATGACCCCTGTCATCACAATGCTCCCTGACACCTGTCATCACAATGCTTCATGCCCCTTGTCATTACAGTGCTCCATGATGCTCGTCATCACAATTACCCAAGGTCTTCTCATCACAATGCTCCACGGTTTTGCCATCACAATGCTCCATGCCCTGGGCTTCTCACAGCTCAATGTCCCTTGTCCTCACAATTCTCCTCGTCCTTGTCATCACAATGCTCCATGGCACTTCTCATCACAATGTTATATGCCCTTGGCATCACAATACTCCATGCACTTGTCATCGCAATGCTCCATGACCCCTGTCATAGGAAGCTCCATGTGCTTGTCATCACAATGTTTCACGACCTGGAAATAAAAATTATCAGTGGCCCTTGTCATCACAATGCTCCATGCCCTTGTCATCACAATGCTCCGTTACCTTTGTCACAACAATCCTCCATGACACTTGGCATCACAATGCTCCGTGCTATTGTCATCACAATGGAACACGAAATATGTCATCACAATGCTCCCTGACACCTGTCTTCACAATACTCCATGAACTTGTCATCACTATGCTCCATGCCCTTGTCATCACAATGTGCCATGCCCAATGTCATCACAATAATCCATGAAACATCTCAGACCAATGCTCCATGCCCCTTTTCATCACAATGCTCCATGAACCCTGTCATCACAATGCACCATGCCCATCATCATAATGCTTCATGCTATTGTCATCACAATGAAATCAAAATGCTCCATCACCTCTATCATCACAATGCTCCAAACCCTTGTGATCACAATGTTCCATAACACTTGTGATCACAATGCCCCATGACGCTCGTCATCACAATTATCCATGGCCTTCTCATCACAATGCTCAATGACATTTGTCATCACAATGCTCAATACCCTTGTCATCACAATGCTCCCTGACACTTGTGGTCAGAATGCTCCTTGAACCCTTTCATGACAAGGCTCCATGCCTTTTTCATCACAATGATCCATGCCCTTTTCATCACGATGCTCCAAGGCCCCTGCAATAACAATGCTCCTTGCCCTTGTCATCACAAAGCTCCATGACAAATGTCATGAGAATGCTCCATGGCCTTCTCATCACAATGCTCCAAGACACCTGTAATCACAATGCTCCATTCCTCTTTTCATCAGAATGCTCCATGAGACTTGTCATCACAAGGATCCATGGTCTTCTCATCAAAATACTCCAGGACATTGTCATCAAAATGCTCCATTCCCTTATCATCACAATGCTCCATGACCCCTGTCATCACAATACTCCATGTACATTTTCAGCCCAATACTCCATGACCTTCTCACCATAATGCTCCATGCCACATATCATCACAATGCTCCATGACCACTGCCATCACAACGTCCATGACACCTGACAACACAATGATCCGGGACTCTTGTCCTCACAATGCTCCATTCCCTAGTCATCACAATTCTCCATGCCTGTGTCAGCAAAATGCTACATCACATTGTCATCACAATGCTCCATGCACTTGTCATCACAATACTCCATTACCATTGTCATCACAATCCTCCCTGAAACTTGGGGTCATATTGCTTCATGCCCTTGTCATCAAAATGTTCCAAACCCTTGTGATCACAATGTTCTATAACACTTGTCATCACAATGCTCCATGATGCCTGTCATGACAATACTCCAAGTCCTTATTGTCACAATGCTCCATGACCTTTGTCATCACAATGCTCAATACACTTCTCTTCACAATGCTCCCTGACACTTGTCGTCAGAATGCTCCTTGAACACTGTCATGAAAAGGCTCCATGCCTTTTTCATCAGAATGCTCCATGCCCTTTTCATCACAACGCTCCATGTCATTGTCATCACAATACTCCACAAGCTTGTCATCAGAATGCTCCATGGCCCCTGTCATCACAAAGCTCCATACCCTTAGACATTACAGTGCTCCATGATGCTCGTCATCACAATTATCCATGGTCTTCCCATCAAAATGCTCCACGGTCTTGCCATCACAATGCTCCATGCCTTGGTCATCCCAAAGCTCCATGTCCCCAGTCATCACAATGCTCCATGACCACTGTCATCACAATGCTCCATACCCCTTGTCATTAAAGTGCTCCATGACACTCGTCATCACAATTACCCATGGTCTTCTCATCAGAATCCTCCACGCACTTTTCATCAAAAGGCTCCATGACCACTGACATCACAATGTTCCCTAACCACTGTCATCAAAATGTTCCATGACCCTTTTCATCCAATTGCTCCATGACCCGGTCATCACAATGCTCCATTACCCCTGTCATAAAAATGATCCATGACCCGTGCCATCACCATGTTCCACGGCCTTGTCATCACAAGGCACCATGACCCTTGTCATCACAATGCTCCAAGACCCCTGTAATCACAATGTTCCATGCCCCTTTTCATCTCAATGCTCCATGAACCCTGTCATCACAGTGCACCATGCCGATCATCATAATGCTTCATGCTATTGCCATCACAGTGAAATCAAACTTCTCCATGAACTCTGTCATCACAATGCTCCAAACCATTGTGATCACAATGTTCCATAACACTTGTCATCACAAGGCCCCATGACACTGGTCATCACAATTATCCATGGACTTCTCATCACAATGTTCCATGACCTTTGTCATCACAATTCTCAATACACTTGTCCTCACAATGCTCCCGGACACTTGTCGTCAGTATGCTCATTGAACCCTGTCATGACAAGTCTCCATGCCTTTTTCATCACAATGATCCATGCCCTTTTCATCACAATGCTCCATGCCATTGTCATCACAATACTCCACAAGATTGTCATCAGAAATCTGCGTGACACATGTCATCACAATGCTCCATGACTCTTGTCATCACAATGCTCCAAGCCCTTTTCATCAAAATGCTCCGTTACCTTTGTCATCACAATCCTCCATGACACTTGGCCTCACAATGCTCCTATCCATTGTCATGACAATGGACCATGACATATGTCATCACAATGCTCCAACACCTGTCTTCACAGTACTCCATGACCTTCTCATCACAATGCTCGATGCCCTTGTCATCACAATTCACCATGCCCACTGTCATCTCAATAATCCATGAAAATTGTCAGACAAATGCTCCATGCCCCTTTCATCACAATGCTCCATGCTCTTTTATCACAATGCTCTATGACTCAGGTCATCACAATATTCCGTGACTCCAGTCATCACAGTGCTTCATGACCTTTGTCATCACAATGATCCATGCGCTCGTCATCACAAGGCTCTGTGACAATTGTCACCACAATGCTCCATGAACATTTAATCACAATTCTCGGTGACCCTTGTCATCACAATGCTCCATGCCTTTGTCAGCACAATACTCCATGACCCATGGCATCACAATGTGCCATGCCCTTGTCATAACAATGCTCCACATCGTTGTCATCACAATGCTCCATAAACCTTGTCATCACAGTGCTCCATGCATTTGTCAGCACAATGCTCCTGACCCATGTCATCACAAAGTGCCATGCGTTTGTCATCACAATGCTCCACAAGTTTATCATCACAATGCTCCATGCTCATCTCATCAAAATGCTCTCTCACCACTGATATCACAATGTTCCATCGCTAATCATCACAATACTCCCCCACCCCTGTCATTACAATGTTCCATGACCCTTGTCACAGCAGTGCTACATGCCCTTATCATCACAATGCTCCACGACACTTGACATCACAATGTTCCATAACCCATGTCATCACAATGCTCCTTGACCCTTTTCATCACAATGCTCCATGACACCTAACATCACAATGTTCCATAAACACTGTCATCAAAATGTTTCATGACCATGTCATCCAATTGCTCCATGACCCTGTCATCACAATGCTCCCTGCCCTTCTCATCACAATGCACCACACAATTGTCATCAAAATGCTCCATGGCCTATGTCATCACAAAGCTCCATGACCCTTGACATCACAATGCTGCATGCCATTGTCATCACAAACCTCCATGAAACCTCTCATCACATTGCTCCATGACGTTGTCATCACAAAGCTCCATGACGCTTGTGATCACAATGCTCGATGCCCTTCTCATCACAATGCACCATGCCTTTGTTATTGCAATCCTCCAAGACACATGTATCACTGTGTTCCGTGCACTTGTCATCACAATGCTCCATGCCCACTCTCATCACAATAATCCATGAAATTTTTCAGACCAATGCTCCATGCCCTTGTCATCACAATGCTCCATTACTACTGTCATAACAATGCTCCATAACCTCTGCAATCACAATGTTCCATGGCTTTGTCATGGCAAGACTCCATGACCCTTGTCATCACAATGCTCCAAGACCCCTGTAATCACAATACTCCATGCCCATGTCATCACTAAGCTCCCTGACGCATGTCATCAGAATGTTCCATGGCCTACTCATCACAATGCTCCATACCCTTTTCATCACAATGCTCCAAGACCCCTGTAATAACAATACTCCATGCCACTTTTCATCTCAGTGCTCCATGAACCTTGTCATCACAATGCACCATGCCCATCATCATAATGCTTCATGCTATTGTCATCACAATGAAATCAAAATTCTCCATGACCTCTGTCATCACAGTGCTCCAAATCCCTGTGATCACAATGTTCCATAAAACTTGTCATCACAACGCCCCATGATGCTGGTTACCACAATTATCCATGGACTTCTCATCACAATGCTCCATGACCTTTGTCATCACAATTCTCAATACACTTGTCATCACAATGCTCCCTGGATCTTGTCATCAGTATGCTCATTGAAAACTGTCATGACAAGTCTCCATGCCCTTTTCATCACAATGCTCCATGCCATTGTCATCACAGTACTCCACAAGCTTGTCATCAGAATGCTCTGTGACACTTGTCATCACAATGATCCATGAACCCTGTCATCAAAATGATCCATGACACTGTCATCACAATGCTCCATGCCCCTTGTCATTACAGTGCTCCATGATGCTCGTCATCACAATTATCCATGGTCTTCTCATCACAGTGTTCCACTGTCTTGCCATCACGATACTCCATGACCTGGTTATCACAATGCTCCATGTCCCCAGTCATCACAATGCTCCATGACCCCTGTCATCACAATACTCCATACCCCTTTTCATTACAGTGCTCCATGACGCTTGTAATCACAATTATCCATGCTCTTCTCATCACAATGCTCCACGCCCTTGTCATCAAAATGCTCCATGACACTTGTCATCACAAGGCTCCATGACCACTGTCATCACAATGCTCCATGACCCCTGTCATCACAATGCTCCAAACCCCTTGTCATTACAGTGCTCCATGACACTTGTCATCACAATTATCCATGGTCATCTTATCACAATGCTCCACGGTATTGCCATCGCAATGCTCCATGCCCTGGTCATCACACTGCTCCATGTCCCTGTCATCACAATTCTCCACGTTCTTGGCATCAGAATGCTCCATGACATTTCTCATCAAAGTGTTACATGCTTTGTCATCACAATTCTCAATGCACTTGTCATCGCAATGCTCCATGACCCCTGTCATAGCAAGCTCCATGTGCTTGTCATCACAATACTCCATGTGCTTGTCGTCACAATGCTCCATGACCTTTGTCATCACAAGGCTCCCTGACACTTGTTCTCAGAATGCTCCTTGAAACCTGTCATGAAAAGGCTCCATGCCTTTTTCATCACAATGCCCCATGTCGTTTTCTTCACAATGCTCCATGCCATTGTCATCAAAATACTCCACAAGCTTGTCATCAGAATGCTTCCTGACCCTTGTCATCACAATGCTCCATGACCCCTGTTATCACAATGATCCATACCCCTTGTCATTACAGTGCTCCATGACGCTCGTCATTACAGTTACCCGTGGTCTTCTCATCACAATGCTCCATGGTCTTGCCATCACAATGCTCCATGCCTTGGTCATCACAATGCTCCATGTCCCGTGTCACCACAATTCTCCACGTTCTTGGCATCACTATGCTCCATGACACTTCTCATCACAGTGTTACATGCGTTGTCATCACAATTCTCTGTGCACTTGTCATCGCAATGCTCCATGATCCCTGTCATAGCAAGCTCCATGTGCTTGTCATCACAATGCTTCATGAACTGGTCATCAAAATTCTCAATGGCCCTTGTCATCACAATGCTCCATGCCCTTGTCATCACAAAGCTCCATGACCCTTGTCATCACAATGCTCCAAGCCCTTGTCATCAAAATGCTCCATTACCTTTGTCATCACAATCCTCCATGACACTTGGCATCACAATGCTCCATTCCATTGTCATCGCAATGACCATGACATATCTCATCACAATGCTCCCTGACACCTGTCTTCACAATACTCCATGACCTTCTCATCACAATGCTCCATGACCTTTGTCATCACAATTCTCAATACACTTGTCATCACAATGCTCCCTGGAACTTGTCATCAGTATGCTCATTGAAAACTGTCATGACAAGTCTCCATGCCCTTTTCATCACAATGATCCATGCCCTTTTCATCACAATGCTCCATGCCATTGTCATCACAATACTCCACAAGCTTGTCATCAAAATGCTCCGTGACACTTGTCATCACAATGATCCATGAACCCTGTCATCAAAATGTTCCATGACACCTGTCATCACAATGCTCCATTCCCCTTGTCATTACAGTGCTCCATGATGCTCGTCATCACAATTATCCATGGTCTTCTCATCACAGTGCTCCACGGTCTTGCCATCACAATGCTCCATGCCTTGGTCATCACAGTGCTCCATGTCCCCAGTCATCACAATGCTCCATGACCCCTGTCACCACAATACTCCATACCCCTTTTCATTACAGTGCTCCATGACGCTCGTAATCACAATTATCCATGCTCTTCTCATCACAATGCTCCACGCCCTTGTCATCAACATGCTCCATGACACTTGTCATCACAATGCTCCATGACCACTGTCATCACAATGCTCCATGACCCCTGTCATCACAATGCTCCAAACCCCTTGTCGTTACAGTGCTCCATGACGCTTGTCATCACAATTATCCATGGTCTTCTCATCACAATGCTCCACGGTCTTGCCATCACAATGCTCCATGCCCTGGTCATCACACTGCTCCATGTCCCTGTCATCACAATTCTCCACGTTCTTGGCATCAGAATGCTCCATGACATTTCTCCTCAAAGTGTTACATGCTTTGTCATCACAATTCTCAATGCACTTGTCATCGCAATGCTCCACGACCCCTGTCATAGCAACCTCCATGTGCTTGTCATCACAATACTCCATGTGCTTGTTGTCACAATGCTCCATGACCTTTGTCATCACAAGGCTCCCTGACACTTGTTCTCAGAATGCTCCTTGATACCTGTCATGAAAATGCTCCATGCCTTTTTCATCACAATGCCCCATGTCGTTTTCTTCACAATGCTCCATGCCATTGTCATCAAAATACTCCACAAGCTTGTCATCAGAATGCTTCCTGACCCTTGTCATCACAATGCTCCATGACCCCTGTTATCACAATGCTCCATACCCGTTGTCATTACAGTGCTCCATGACGCTCGTCATCACAGTTACCCGTGGTCTTCTCATCACAGTGCTCCACGGTCTTGCCATCACAATGCTCCACGCCTTCTTCATCACAATGCTCCATGTCCCGTGTCATCACAATTCTCCACGTTCTTGGCATCACTATGCTCCATGACACTTCTCATCACAGTGTTACATGCTTTGTCATCACAATTCTCAATGCACTTGTCATCACAATTCTCCATGACCCCTGTCATAGCAAGCTCCAAGTGATTCTCCTCATAATACTTCATGAACGTGTCATCAAAATTCTCAATGGACATTGTCAACAGAATGCTCCATGACTCTTGTCATCACAATGCTCCAAGCCCTTTTCATCAAAATGCTCCGTTACCTTTGTCATCACAATCCTCCATGACACTTGGCATCACAATGCTCCTATCCATTGTCATGACAATGGACCATGACATATGTCATCACAATGCTCCAACACCTGTCTTCACAGTACTCCATGATCTTCTCATCACAATGCTCGATGCCCTTGTCATCAAAATTCACCATGCCCACTGTCATCTCAATAATCCATGAAAATTGTCAGACAAATGCTCCATGCCCCTTTCATCACAATGCTCCATGCTCTTTTATAACAATGCTCTATGACTCAGGTCATCACAATATTCCGTGACTCCAGTCATCACAGTGCTTCATGACCTTTGTCATCACAATGATCCATGCGCTCGTCATCACAAGGCTCTGTGACAATTGTCACCACAATGCTCCATGAACATTTAATCACAATTCTCGGTGACCCTTGTCATCACAATGCTCCATGCCTTTGTCAGCACAATACTCCATGACCCATGGCATCACAATGTGCCATGCCCTTGTCATAACAATGCTCCACATCGTTGTCATCACAATGCTCCATAAACCTTGTCATCACAGTGCTCCATGCATTTGTCAGCACAATGCTCCTGACCCATGTCATCACAAAGTGCCATGCGTTTGTCATCACAATGCTCCACAAGTTTGTCATCACAATGCTCCATGCTCATCGCATCAAAATGCTCTCTCACCACTGATATCACAATGTTCCATCGCTAATCATCACAATACCCCCACACCCCTGTCGTTAAAATGTTCCATGACCCTTGTCACAACAGTGCTACATGCACTTATCATCACAATGCTCCATGACCCTTGATATCACAATGTTCCATAACCCCTGTCATCACAATGCTCCTTGACCCTTTTCATCACAATGCTCCATGACCCCTAACATCACAATGTTCCATAAACACTGTCATCAGAATGTTTCATGACCATTTCATCCAATTGCTCCATGACCCTGTCATCACAATGCTCCCTGCCCTTCTCATCACAATGCACCACACACTTCTCATCAAAATGCTCCATGGCCAATGTAATCACAAAGCTCCATGACCTTTGGCATCACAATGCTCCATGCCATTGTCATCACAAAGTTCCATGAAACCTCTCATCACATTGCTCCATGGTGTTGTCATCACAAAGCAACATGACGCTTGTCATCACAATGCTTGATGGCCTTCTCATCACAATGCACCATGCCTTTGTCATTGCAATCCTCCAAGACACATGTATCACTGAGTTCCGTGCACTTGTCATCACAATGCTCCATGCCCACTCTCATCACAATAATCCATGAAACTTTTCAGACCAATGCTCCATGCC
Organism: Mesoplodon bidens; assembly: GCF_964165515.1. Taxonomy (NCBI): domain Eukaryota; kingdom Metazoa; phylum Chordata; class Mammalia; order Artiodactyla; family Ziphiidae; genus Mesoplodon; species Mesoplodon bidens. The sequence goes on from NW_027672207.1 coordinate 1,223,159, forward strand.
CTTGTCATCACAATGCTCCATTACACCTGTCATAACAGTGCTCCATGACCCCTGCCTTTGTCAACACAAGACTCCATGACCCTTGTCATCACAATGCTCCAAGACCCCTGTAATCACAATGCTCCATGCCCATGTCATCACAAAGCTCCCTGACGCATGTCATCAGAATGCTCCATGGCCTTCTCATCACAATGCTCCATGCCCATTTCATCACAATGCTCCAAGACCCCTGTAATAACAATACCCCATGCCACTTTTAATCTCAATGCTCCATGAACCCTGTCATCACAATGCACCATGCCCATCATCATAATGCTACATGCTATTGTCATCACAATGAAATCAAAATTCTCCACGACCTCTGTCATCACAATGCTCCAAACCCCTCTGATCACAATGTTCCATAAAACTGTTCATCACAATGCCCCATGATGCTGGTTATAACAGTTATCCATGGACTTCTCATCACAATGCTCCATGACCCCTGACATCACAATGTTCCATAAACACTGTCATCAAAATATTTCATGACCATTTCATCCAATTGCTCCATGATCCTGTCATCACAATGCTCCCTGCACTTCTCATCACAATGCACCACAACCTGTCATCAAAATGCTCCATGGCCTATTTCATCACAAAGCTCCATGACCCTTGGCATCACAATGCTGCATGCCATTGTCATCACAAAGCTCCATGAAACCTCTCATCACATTGCTCCATGACGTTGTCATCACAAAGCTCCATGATGCTTGTCATCACAATGCTCGATGCCCTTCTCATGACAATGCACCATGCCTTTGTTATTGCAATCCTCCAAGACACATGTATCACTGTGTTCCGTGCACTTGTCATCACAATGCTCCATGCCCACTCTCATCACAATAATCCATGAAATTTTTCAGACCAATGCTCCATGCCCTTGTCATCACAATGCTCCATTACCACTGTCATAACAATGCTCCATAACCTCTGCAATCAAAATGTTCCAAGGCTTTGTCATCGCAAGACTCCAAGACCCTTGTCATCACAATGCTCCAAGACCCCTGTAATCACAATGCTCCATGCCCATGTCATCACAAAGCTCCCTGACGCATGTCATCAGAATGCTCCATGGCCTTCTCATCACAATGCTCCATGCCCTTTTCATCACAATGCTCCAAGACCCCTGTAATAACAATACTCCATGCCACTTTTCATCTCAGTGCTCCATGAACCCTGTCATCACAATGCACCATGCCCATCATCATAATGCTTCATGCTATTGTCATCACAATGAAATCAAAATTCTCCATGACCTCTGTCATCACAGTGCTCCAAATCCCTGTGATCACAATGTTCCATAAAACTTGTCATCACAACGCCCCATGATGCTGGTTACCACAATTATCCATGGACTTCTCATCACAATGCTCCATGACCTTTGTCATCACAATTCTCAATACACTTGTCATCACAATGCTCCCTGGAACTTGTCATCAGTATGCTCATTGAAAACTGTCATGAGAAGTCTCCATGCCCTTTTCATCACAATGATCCATGCCCTTTTCATCACAATGCTCCATGCCATTGTCATCACAATACTCCACAAGCTTGTCATCAGAAAGCTCTGTGACACTTGTCATCACAATGATCCATGAACCCTGTCATCAAAATGTTCCATGACACCTGTCATCACAATGCTCCATGCCGCTTGTCATTACAGTGCTCCATGATGCTCGTCATCACAATTATCAATGGTCTTCTCATCACAGTGCTCCACTGTCTTGCCATCACAATGCTCCATGACCTGGTTATCACAATGCTCCATGTCCCCAGTCATCACAATGCTCCATGACCCCTGTCATCACAATACTCCATACCCCTTTTCATTACAGTGCTCCATGACGCTCGTAATCACAATTATCCATGCTCTTCTCATCACAATGCTCCACGCCCTTGTCATCAAAATGCTCCATGACACTTGTCATCACAATGCTCCATGACCACAGTCATCACAATGCTCCATGACCCCTGTCATCACAATGCTCCAAACCCCTTGTCATTACAGTGCTCCATGACGCTTGTCATCACAATTATCCATGGTCTTCTCATCACAATGCTCCACGGTCTTGCCATCGCAATGCTCCATGCCCTGGTCATCACACTGCTCCATGTCCCTGTCATCACAATTCTCCACGTTCTTGGCATCAGAATGCTCCATGACACTTCTCATCAAAGTGTTACATGCTTTGTCATCACAATTCTCAATGCACTTGTCATCGCAATGCTCCATGACCCCTGTCATAGCAAACTCCATGTGCTTGTCATCACAATACTCCATGTGCTTGTCGTCACAATGCTCCATGACCTTTGTCATCACAAGGCTCCCTGACACTTGTTCTCAGAATGCTCCTTGAAACCTGTCATGAAAAGGCTCCATGCCTTTTTCATCACAATGCCCCATGTCGTTTTCTTCACAATGCTCCATGCCATTTTCATCAAAATACTCCACAAGCTTGTCAACACAATGCTCCCTGACCCTTGTCATCACAATGCTCCATGACCCCTTTTATCACAAAGCTCCATACCCATTGTCATTACAGTGCTCCCTGACGCTCGTCATCACAGTTACCCGTGGTCTTCTCATCACAATGCTCCACGGTCTTGCCATCACAATGCTCCATGCCTTGTTCATCACAATGCTCCATGTCCCGTGTCATCACAATTCTCCACGTTCTTGGCATCACTATGCTCCATGACACTTCTCATCACAGTGTTACATGCTTTGTCATCACAATTCTCAATGCACTTGTCATCGCAATTCTCCATGACCCCTGTTATAGCAAGCTCCATGTGCTTGTCATCACAATGCTTCATGAACTGGTCATCAAAATTCTCAATGGCCCTTGTCATCACAATGCTCCATGCCCTTGTCATCACAAAGCTCCATGACCCTTGTCATCACAGTGCTCCAAGCCCTTGTCATCAAAATGCTCCATTACCTTTGTCATCACAATCCTCCATGACACTTGGCATCACAATGCTCCATTCCATTGTCATCGCAATGACCATGACATATCTCATCACAATGCTCCCTGACACCTGTCTTCACAATACTCCATGACCTTCTCATCACAATGCTCCATGCCCTTGTCATCACAATGCGCCATGCCCACTCTCATCACAATAGTCCATGAAATTTGTCACACCAATGCAACATGCACCTGTCATCACAATGCTGCATGCACTTTCATCACAATGCTCTATGACCCCTGTCATCACAATGCTCCGTGACTCCAGTCATCACAATGCTTCATGACCATTGTCATCACAATGCTCCATGAACATATCATCACAATGCTCCGTGACCCTAGTCATCACAATGCTCCATGCCTTTGTCAGCACAATACTCCATGACCCATGGCATCACAATGTGCCATGCGCTTGTCATCACAATGCTCCACATCATTGTCATCACAATGCTCCATAAACCTTGTCATCACAATGATCCATGCGTTTGTCAGCACAATGCTCCATGACCCATATCATTACAATGTGCCATGCGTTTGTCATCACAGTGCTCCACAACCTTGTTATCACAATGCTCCATGCACTTCTCATCAAAATGCTCTCTCACCAATGATATCACAATGTTCCTTAACTAATCATCTCAATACTCCCTCACACCTGTCATCACAATGTTCCATAAACCTTGTCACAACAATGCTACATGCACTTATCATCACAATGCTCCATGCCCCTGACATCACAATGTTCCATAACCCCTGTCATCACAATGCTCCATGACCCTTTTCATCACAATGCTCCATGACCCCTGACATCACAATGTTCCATAATCACTGTCATCAAAATGTTCCATGACCATTTCATCCAATTGCTCCATGACCCTGTCAACACAATGCTCCCTGCCCTTCTCATTACAATGCACCACATCCTTGTCATCAAAATGCTCCATGGCCTATGTCATCACAAAGCTCCATGACGCTTGGCATCACAATGCTGCATGCCATTGTCATCACAAAGCTCCATGAAACCTCTCATCATATTGCTCCATGACGTTGTCATCACAAAGCTCCATGACGCTTGTCATCACAAAGCTCGATGCCCTTCTCATCACAATGCACCATGCCTTTGTCATTGCAATCCTCCAAGACACATGTATCACTGTGTTCCGTGCACTTGTCATCACAATGCTCCATGCCCACTCTCATCACAATAATCCATGAAACTTTTCAGACCAATGCTCCATGCCCTTGTCATCACAATGCTCCATTATAACTGTCATAACAATGCTCCATGACCCCTGCCATCACAATGTTCCACTGCTTTGTCATCGCAAGACTCCAAGACCCTTGTCATCACAATGCTCCAAGACCCCTGTAATCACAATGTTCCATGCCCATGTCATCACAAAGCTCCCTGACGCATGTCATCAGAATGCTCCATGGCTTTCTCATCACAATGCTCCATGCCCTCCTCATCAGAATGCACCATGCCTTTGTCATTGCAATCCTCCAAGACACATGCATCACTGAGTTCCGTGCACTTGTCATCACAATGCTCCATGCCCACTCTCATCACAATAATCCATGAAACTTTTCAGACCAATGCTCCATGCCCTTGTCATCACAATGCTCCATTACACCTGTCATAACAATGCTCCATGACCCCTGCCTTTGTCAACACAAGACTCCATGACCCTTGTCATCACAATCCTCCAAGACCCCTGTAATCACAATGCTCCATGCCCATGTCATCACAAAGCTCCCTGACGCATGTCATCAGAATGCTCCATGGCCTTCTCATCACAATTCTCCATGCCCATTTCATCACAATGCTCCAAGACCCCTGTAATAACAATACCCCATGCCACTTTTAATCTCAATGCTCCATGAACCCTGTCATCACAATGCACCATGCCCATCATCATAATGCTACATGCTATTGTCATCACAATGAAATCAAAATTCTCCACGACCTCTGTCATCACAATGCTCCAAACCCCTCTGATCACAATGTTCCATAAAACAGTTCATCACAATGCCCCATGATGCTGGTTATAACAGTTATCCATGGACTTCTCATCACAATGCTCCATGACCCCTGACATCACAATGTTCCATAAACACTGTCATCAAAATATTTCATGACCATTTCATCCAATTGCTCCATGATCCTGTCATCACAATGCTCCCTGCCCTTCTCATCACAATGCACCACAACCTGTCATCAAAATGCTCCATGGCCTATGTCATCACAAAGCTCCATGACCCTTGGCATCACAATGCTGCATGCCATTGTCATCACAAAGCTCCATGAAACCTCTCATCACATTGATCCATGACGTTGTCATCACAAAGCTACATGACGCTTGTCATCACAATGCTCAATGCCCTTCTCATGACAATGCACCATGCCTTTGTTATTGCAATCCTCCAAGACACATGTATCACTGTGTTCCGTGCACTTGTCATCACAATGCTCCATGCCCACTCTCATCACAATAATCCATGAAATTTTTCAGACCAATGCTCCATGCCCTTGTCATCACAATGCTCCTTTACCACTGTCATAACAATGCTCCATAACCTCTGCAATCACAATGTTCCATGGCTTTGTCATCGCAAGACTCCAAGACCCTTGTCATCCCAATGCTCCAAGACCCCTGTAATCACAATGCTCCATGCCCATGTCATCACAAAGCTCCCTGACGCATGTCATCAGAATGCTCCATGGCCTTCTCATCACAATGCTCCATGCCCTTTTCATCACAATGCTCCAAGACCCCTGTAATAACAATACTCCATGCCACTTTTCATCTCAGTGCTCCATGAACCCTGTCATCACAATGCACCATGCCCATCATCATAATGCTTCATGCTATTGTCATCACAATGAAATCAAAATTCTCCATGACCTCTGTCATCACAGTGCTCCAAATCCCTGTGATCACAATGTTCCATAAAACTTGTCATCACAACGCCCCATGATGCTGGTTACCACAATTATCCATGGACTTCTCATCACAATGCTCCATGACCTTTGTCATCACAATTCTCAATACACTTGTCATCACAATGCTCCCTGGAACTTGTCATCAGTATGCTCATTGAAAACTGTCATGAGAAGTCTCCATGCCCTTTTCATCACAATGATCCATGCCCTTTTCATCACAATGCTCCATGCCATTGTCATCACAATACTCCACAAGCTTGTCATCAGAAAGCTCTGTGACACTTGTCATCACAATGATCCATGAACCCTGTCATCAAAATGTTCCATGACACCTGTCATCACAATGCTCCATGCCGCTTGTCATTACAGTGCTCCATGATGCTCGTCATCACAATTATCAATGGTCTTCTCATCACAGTGCTCCACTGTCTTGCCATCACAATGCTCCATGACCTGGTTATCACAATGCTCCATGTCCCCAGTCATCACAATGCTCCATGACCCCTGTCATCACAATACTCCATACCCCTTTTCATTACAGTGCTCCATGACGCTCGTAATCACAATTATCCATGCTCTTCTCATCACAATGCTCCACGCCCTTGTCATCAAAATGCTCCATGACACTTGTCATCACAATGCTCCATGACCACAGTCATCACAATGCTCCATGACCCCTGTCATCACAATGCTCCAAACCCCTTGTCATTACAGTGCTCCATGACGCTTGTCATCACAATTATCCATGGTCTTCTCATCACAATGCTCCACGGTCTTGCCATCGCAATGCTCCATGCCCTGGTCATCACACTGCTCCATGTCCCTGTCATCACAATTCTCCACGTTCTTGGCATCAGAATGCTCCATGACACTTCTCATCAAAGTGTTACATGCTTTGTCATCACAATTCTCAATGCACTTGTCATCGCAATGCTCCATGACCCCTGTCATAGCAAACTCCATGTGCTTGTCATCACAATACTCCATGTGCTTGTCGTCACAATGCTCCATGACCTTTGTCATCACAAGGCTCCCTGACACTTGTTCTCAGAATGCTCCTTGAAACCTGTCATGAAAAGGCTCCATGCCTTTTTCATCACAATGCCCCATGTCGTTTTCTTCACAATGCTCCATGCCATTTTCATCAAAATACTCCACAAGCTTGTCAACACAATGCTCCCTGACCCTTGTCATCACAATGCTCCATGACCCCTTTTATCACAAAGCTCCATACCCATTGTCATTACAGTGCTCCCTGACGCTCGTCATCACAGTTACCCGTGGTCTTCTCATCACAATGCTCCACGGTCTTGCCATCACAATGCTCCATGCCTTGTTCATCACAATGCTCCATGTCCCGTGTCATCACAATTCTCCACGTTCTTGGCATCACTATGCTCCATGACACTTCTCATCACAGTGTTACATGCTTTGTCATCACAATTCTCAATGCACTTGTCATCGCAATTCTCCATGACCCCTGTTATAGCAAGCTCCATGTGCTTGTCATCACAATGCTTCATGAACTGGTCATCAAAATTCTCAATGGCCCTTGTCATCACAATGCTCCATGCCCTTGTCATCACAAAGCTCCATGACCCTTGTCATCACAGTGCTCCAAGCCCTTGTCATCAAAATGCTCCATTACCTTTGTCATCACAATCCTCCATGACACTTGGCATCACAATGCTCCATTCCATTGTCATCGCAATGACCATGACATATCTCATCACAATGCTCCCTGACACCTGTCTTCACAATACTCCATGACCTTCTCATCACAATGCTCCATGCCCTTGTCATCACAATGCGCCATGCCCACTCTCATCACAATAGTCCATGAAATTTGTCAGACCAATGCAACATGCACCTGTCATCACAATGCTGCATGCACTTTCATCACAATGCTCTATGACCCCTGTCATCACAATGCTCCGTGACTCCAGTCATCACAATGCTTCATGACCATTGTCATCACAATGCTCCATGAACATATCATCACAATGCTCCGTGACCCTAGTCATCACAATGCTCCATGCCTTTGTCAGCACAATACTCCATGACCCATGGCATCACAATGCGCCATGCGCTTGTCATCACAATGCTCCACATCGTTGTCATCACAATGCTCCATAAACCTTGTCATCACAATGATCCATGCGTTTGTCAGCACAATGCTCCATGACCCATATCATTACAATGTGCCATGCGTTTGTCATCACAGTGCTCCACAACCTTGTTATCACAATGCTCCATGCACTTCTCATCAAAATGCTCTCTCACCAATGATATCACAATGTTCCTTAACTAATCATCTCAATACTCCCTCACACCTGTCATCACAATGTTCCATAAACCTTGTCACAACAATGCTACATGCACTTATCATCACAATGCTCCATGCCCCTGACATCACAATGTTCCATAACCCCTGTCATCACAATGCTCCATGACCCTTTCAATCACAATGCTCCATGACCCCTGACATCACAATGTTCCATAATCACTGTCATCAAAATGTTCCATGACCATTTCATCCAATTGCTCCATGACCCTGTCAACACAATGCTCCCTGCCCTTCTCATTACAATGCACCACACCCTTGTCATCAAAATGCTCCATGGCCTATGTCATCACAAAGCTCCATGACGCTTGGCATCACAATGCTGCATGCCATTGTCATCACAAAGCTCCATGAAACCTCTCATCATATTGCTCCATGACGTTGTCATCACAAAGCTCCATGACGCTTGTCATCACAATGCTCGATGCCCTTCTCATCACAATGCACCATGCCTTTGTCATTGCAATCCTCCAAGACACATGTATCACTGTGTTCCGTGCACTTGTCATCACAATGCTCCATGCCCACTCTCATCACAATAATCCATGAAACTTTTCAGACCAATGCTCCATGCCCTTGTCATCACAATGCTCCATTATAACTGTCATAACAATGCTCCATGACCCCTGCCATCACAATGTTCCACGGCTTTCTCATCGCAAGACTCCAAGACCCTTGTCATCACAATGCTCCAAGACCCCTGTAATCACAATGCTCCATGCCCATGTCATCACAAAGCTCCCTGACGCATGTCATCAGAATGTTCCATGGCTTTCTCATCACAATGCTCCATGCCCTCCTCATCAGAATGCACCATGCCTTTGTCATTGCAATCCTCCAAAACACATGCATCACTGAGTTCCGTGCACTTGTCATCACAATGCTCCATGCCCACTCTCATCACAATAATCCATGAAACTTTTCAGACCAATGCTCCATGCCCTTGTCATCACAATGCTCCATTACACCTGTCATAACAATGCTCCATGACCCCTGCCTTTGTCAACACAAGACTCCATGACCCTTGTCATCACAATGCTCCAAGACCCCTGTAATCACAATGCTCCATGCCCATGTCATCACAAAGCTCCCTGATGCATGTCATCAGAATTCTCCATGGCCTTCTCATCACAATGCTCCATGCCCATTTCATCACAATGCTCCAAGACCCCTGTAATAACAATACCCCATGCCACTTTTAATCTCAATGCTCCATGAACCCTGTCATCACAATGCACCATGCCCATCATCATAATGCTACATGCTATTGTCATCACAATGAAATCAAAATTCTCCACGACCTCTGTCATCACAATGCTCCAAACCCCTCTGATCACAATGTTCCATAAAACTGTTCATCACAATGCCCCATGATGCTGGTTATAACAGTTATCCATGGACTTCTCATCACAATGCTCCATGACCCCTGACATCACAATGTTCCATAAACACTGTCATCAAAATATTTCATGACCATTTCATCCAATTGCTCCATGATCCTGTCATCACAATGCTCCCTGCCCTTCTCATCACAATGCACCACAACCTGTCATCAAAATGCTCCATGGCCTATGTCATCACAAAGCTCCATGAACCATGGCATCACAATGCTGCATGCCATTGTCATCACAAAGCTCCATGAAACCTCTCATCACATTGCTCCATGACGTTGTCATCACAAAGCTCCATGACGCTTGTCATCACAATGCTCGATGCCCTTCTCATGACAATGCACCATGCCTTTGTTATTGCAATCCTCCAAGACACATGTATCACTGTGTTCCGTGCACTTGTCATCACAATGCTCCATGCCCACTCTCATCACAATAATCCATGAAATTTTTCAGACCAATGCTCCATGCCCTTGTCATCACAATGCTCCATTACCACTGTCATAACAATGCTCCATAACCTCTGCAGTCACAATGTTCCATGGCTTTGTCATCGCAAGACTCCAAGACCCTTGTCATCACAGTGCTCCAAGACCCCTGTAATCACAATGCTCCATGCCCATGTCATCACAAAGCTCCCTGACGCATGTCATCAGAATGCTCCATGGCCTTCTCATCACAATGCTCCATGCCCTTTTCATCACAATGCTCCAAGACCCCTGTAATAACAATACTCCATGCCTCTTTTCATCTCAGTGCTCCATGAACCCTGTCATCACAATGCACCATGCCCATCATCATAATGCTTCATGCTATTGTCATCACAATGAAATCAAAATTCTCCATGACCTCTGTCATCACAGTGCTCCAAATCCCTGTGATCACAATGTTCCATAAAACTTGTCATCACAACGCCCCATGATGCTGGTTACCACAATTATCCATGGACTTCTCATCACAATGCTCCATGACCTTTGTCATCACAATTCTCAATACACTTGTCATCACAATGCTCCCTGGAACTTGTCATCAGTATGCTCATTGAAAACTGTCATGACAAGTCTCCATGCCCTTTTCATCACAATGATCCATGCCCTTTTCATCACAATGCCCCATGCCATTGTCATCACAATACTCCACAAGCTTGTCATCAGAATGCTCCGTGACACTTGTCATCACAATGATCCATGAACCCTGTCATCAAAATGTTCCATGACACCTGTCATCACAATGCTCCATGCCCCTTGTCATTACAATGCTCCATGATGCTCGTCATCACAATTATCCATGGTCTTCTCATCACAGTGCTCCACTGTCTTGCCATCACAATGCTCCATGACATGGTTATCACAATGCTCCATGTCCCCAGTCATCACAATGCCTCATGACCTCTGTCATCACAATACTCCATACCCCTTTTCATTACAGTGATCCATGACGCTCGTAATCACAATTATCCATGCTCTTCTCATCACAATGCTCCACGCCCTTGTCATCAACACGCTCCATGACACTTGTCATCACAATGCTCCATGCCCCCTGTCATCACAATGCTTCATGACCCCTGTCATCACAATGCTCCACACCCCTTGTCATTACAGTGCTCCATGACGCTTGTCATCACAATTATCCATGGACTTCTCATCACAGTGCTCCACGGTCTTGCCATGACAATGCTCCATGCCAAGGTCATCACACTGCTCCATGTCCCTGTCATCAGAATTCTCCACGTTCTTGGCATCACTATGCTCCATGACACTTCTCATCAAAGTGTTAAATGCTTTGTCATCACAATTCTCTATGCCCTTGTCATCGCAGTGCTCCATAACCCCTGTCATAGCAAGCTCCATGTGCTTTTCATCACAATACTCCATGTGCTTGTCGTCACAATGCTCCATGACCTTTGTCATCACAATGCACCCTGTCACTTTTTGTCAGAATGCTCCTTGAAACCTGTCATGAAAAGGCTCCATGACTTTTTCATCACAATGCCGCATGCCGTTTTCTTCACAATGCTCCATGCCTTTCTCATCAAAATACTCCACAAGCATGTCATCAGAATGCTCCCTGACCATTGTCATCACAATGCTCCATGACCCCTGTTATCACAATGCTCCATACCCCCTGTCATTACTGTGCTCCATGACGCTCGTCATCACAGTTACCCATGGTCTTCTCATCACAATGCTTCCCGGTCTTGCCATCACAATGCTCCATGCCCTGGTCTTTACAATGCTCCATGTCCCGTGTCACCACAATTCTCCACGTTCTTGGCATCACTATGCTCCATGACACTTCTCATCACAGTGTTACATGCTTTGTCATCACAATTCTCTATGCACTTGTCATCGCAATGCTCCATGATCCCTGTCATAGCAAGCTCCATGTGCTTGTCATCACAATGCTTCATGAACTGGTCATTAAAATTCTCAATGGCCCTTGTCATCACAATGCTCCATGCCATTGTCATCAAAATGATCCATTACCTTTGTCATCACCATCCTCCATGACACTTGGCCTCACAATGCTCCATTCCATTGTCATCGCAATGACCATAACATATCTCATCACAATGCTCCCTGACACCTGTCTTCACAATACTCCATGACCTTCTCATCACAATGTTCCATGCCCTTGTCATCACAATGCGCCATGCCCACTCTCATCACAATAGTCCATGAAAGTTGTCAGACCAATGCAACATGCACCTGTCATCACAATGTTCCATGCACTTTCATCACAATGCTCTATGACCCCTGTCATCACAATGCTCCATGACTCCAGTCATCACAATGCTCCATGCCTTTGTCAGCACAATACTCCATGACCCATGGCATCACAATGCGCCATGCGCTGGTCATCACAATGCTCCACATCGTTGTCATCACAGTGCTCCAAAAACCTTGTCATCACAAAGCTCCATGCGTTTGTCAGCACAATGCTCCATGACCCATATCATCATAATGTGCCATGCGTTTGTCATCACAGTGCTCCACAACCTTGTTATCACAATGCTCCATGCACTTCTCATCAAAATGCTCTCTCACCAATGATATCACAATGTTCCATCACTAATCATCTCAATACTCCCTCACGCCTTTCATCACAATGTGCCATAACCCTTGTCACAACAATGCTACATGCACTTATCATCACAATGCTCCATGCCCCTGATATCACAATGTTCCATAACCCCTGTCATCACAATGCTCCATGACCCTTTTCATCACAATGCTCCATGACCCCTCACATCACAATGTTCCATAAACACTGTCATCAAAATGTTCCATGACCATTTCATCCAATTGCTCCCTGCCCCTGTCATCACAATGCTCCCTGCCCTTCTCATCACAATGCACCACACGCTTGTCATCAAAATGCTCCATGGCCTATGTCATCACAAAGCTCCATGACCCTTGGCATCACAATGCTGCATGCCATTGTCATCACAAAGCTCCATGAAACCTCTCATCACATTGTTCCATGACGTTGTCATCACAAAGCTCCATGACGCTTGTCATCACAATGCTCGATGCCCTTCTCATCACAATGCACCATGCCTTTGTCATTGCAATCCTCCAAGACACATGTATCACTGTGTTCCGTGCACTTGTCATTACAGTGCTCCATGCCCACTCTCATCACAATAATCCATGAAAATTTTCAGACCAATGCTCCATGCCCTTGTCATCACAATGCTCCATTACCACTGTCATAACAATGCTCCATGAACCCTGCCATCACAATGTTACACGGCTTTGTCATCGCAAGACTCCATGACCCTTGTCATCACAATGCTCCAAGACCCCTGTAATCACAATGCTCCATGCCCATGTCATCACAAAGCTCCCTGATGCATGTCATCAGAATGCACCATGGCCTTCTCATCACAATGCTCCATGCCCTTCTCATCAGAATGCACCATGCCTTTGTCATTGCAATCCTCCAAGACACATGTATCACTGTGTTCCGTGCCCTTGTCATCATAATGCTCCATGCCCACTCTCATCACAATAATCCACGAAACTTTTCAGACCAATGCTCCATGCCCTTGTCATCACAATGCTCCAAGACCCCTGTAATCAAATTGCTCCATGCCCATGTCATCACAAAGCTCCCTGACGCATGTCATCAGAATGCTCCATGGCCTTCTCATCACAATGCTCCATGCCCTTTTCATCACAATGCTCCAAGACCCCTGTAAAAACAATACTCAATGCCACTTTTCATCTCAGTGCTCCATGAACCCTGTCATCACAATGCACCATGCCCATCAACATAATGCTTCATGCTATTGTCATCACAATGAAATCAAAATTCTCCATGACCTCTGTCATCACAATGCTCCAAACCCCTGTGATCACAATTTTCCATAAATCTTGTCATCACAACGCCCCATGATGATGGTTACCACAGTTATCCATGGACTTCTCATCACAATGCTCCCTGGAACTTGTCATCCGTATGCTCATTGAAAACTGTCATGACAAGTCTCCATGCCCTTTTCATCACAATGATCCATGCCCTTTTCATCACAATGCTCCATGCCACTGTCATCACAATACTCCACAAGCTTGTCATCAGAATGCTCTGTGACACTTGTCATCACAATGATCCATGAACCCTGTCATCAAAATGTTCCATGACACCTGTCATCACAATGCTCCATGCCCTTTGTCATTACAGTGCTCCATGATGATCATCATCACAATTATCCATGGTCTTCTCATCACAGTGCTCCACTGTCTTGCCATCACAATGCTCCATGACATGGTTATCACAATGCTCCATGTCCCCAGTCATCACAATGCTCCATGACCCCTGTCATCACAATACTCCATACCCCTTTTCATTACAGTGCTCCATGACGCTCGTAATCACAATTATCCATGGTCTTCTCATCACAATGCTCCACGCCCTTGTCATCAAAATGCTCCATGACACTTGTCATCACAATGCTCCATGACAACTCTCATCACAATGCTCCATGACCCCTATCATCACAATGCTCCAAACCCCTTGTCATTACAGTGCTCCATGACGCTTGTCATCACAATTTTCAATGGTCTTCTCATCGCAATGCTCCACGGTCTTGCCATCACAGTGCTCCATGCCCTGGTCATCACACTGCTTCATGTCACTGACATCACAATTCTCCACGTTCTTGGCATCACAATGCTCCATGACACTTCTCATCAAAGTGTTACATGCTTTGTCATCACAATTCTCTATGCCCTTGTCATCGCAATACTCCATGACACCTGTCATAGCAAGCTCCATGTGCTTGTCATCACAATACTCCATGTGCTTGTCGTCACAATGCTCCATGACCTTTGTCATCACAAGGCTCCCTGACACTTGTTCTCAGAATTCTCCTTGAAACCTGTCATGAAAAGGCTCCATGCCTTTTTCATCACAATGCCCCATGCCGTTTTCTTCACAATGCTCCATGCCATTGTCATCAAAATACTCCACAAGCTTGTCATCAGAGTGCTCCCTGACCCTTGTCATCACTTCATGACCCCTGCTATCACAATGCTCCATACCCTTTCTCATTACAGTGCTCCATGACACTCGTCATCACAGTTACCCGTGGTCTTCTCATCACAGTGCTCCACGGTCTTGCCATCACAATGCTCCATGCCCTGGTCATCACAATGCTCCATGTCCCGTGTCATCACAATTCTCCACGTTCTTGGCATCACTATGCTCCATGACACTTCTCATCACAGTGTTACATGCTTTGTCATCACAATTCTCTATGCACTTGTCATCGCAATGCTCCATGATCCCTGTCATAGCAAGCTCCATGTGCTTGTCATCACAATGCTCAATGAACTGGTCATCAAATTCTCAATGGCCCTTGTCATCACAATGCTCCATGCCCTTGTCATCACAAAGCTCCATGACCCTTGTCATCACAATGCTCCAAGCCCTTGTCATCAAAATGCTCCATTACCTTTGTCATCACAATCCTCCATGACACTTGGCATCACAATGCTCCATTCCATTGTCATCGCAATGCCCATGACATATGTCATCACAACGCTCCCTGACACCTGTTTTCACAATACTCCATGACCTTCTCATCACAATGCTCCATGCCCTTGTCATCACAATGCGCCATGCCCACTCTCATAACAATAGTCCATGAAATTTGTCAGACCAATGCAACATGCCCCTGTCATCACAATGCTCCATGCACTTTCATCACAATGCTCCATGAACCCTGTCATCACAATGTTCCGTGACTCCAGTCATCACAATGCTTCATGACCATTGTCACCACAATGCTCCATGAACATTTCATCACAATGCTCCGTGACCCTAGTCATCACAGTGCTCCATGCCTTTGTCAGCGCAATACTCCATGACCCATGCCATCACAATGCGCCATGCACTTGTCATCACAATGCTCCACATCGTTGTCATCACAATGCCCCATAAACCTTGTCATCACAATGTCCATGCGTTTGTCAGCACAATGCTCCATGTCCCATATCATCACAAGGTGCCATGCGTTTGTCATCACAGTGCTCCACAACCTTGTTGTCACAATGCTCCATGCACGTCTCATCAAAATGCTCTCTCACCAATGATATCACAATGTTCCATCACTAATCATCTCAATACTCCCTCACGCCTGTCATCACAATGTTCCATAACACTTGTCAAAACAATGCTACATGCACTTATCATCACAATGCTCCATGCCCCTGACATCACAATGTTCCATTACCCCTGTCATCACAATGCTCCATGACCCTTTTCATCACAGTGCTCCATGACCCCTGACATCACAATGTTCCATAAACACTGTCATCAAAATGTTCCATGACCATTTCATCCAATTGCTCCATGACCCTGTCATCACAATGCTCCCTGCCCTTCTGATCTCAATGCACCACACCCTTGTCATCAAAATGCTCCATGGCCTATGTCATCACAAAACTCCATGACGCTTGGCATCACAATGCTCCATGCCATTGTCATCACAAAGCTCCATGAAACCTCTCATCACATTGCTCCATGATATTTTCATCACAAAGCTTCATGACGCTTGTCATCACAATGCTCAATGCCCTTCTCATCACAATGTACCATGCCTTTGTCATTGCAATCCTCCAAGACACATGTATCACTGTCTTCCCTGCACTTGTCATCACAATGCTCCATGCCCACTCTCATCACAATAATCCATGAAAGTTTTCAGACCAATGCTCCATGCCCTTGTCATCAAAATGCTCCAATACAACTGTCATAACAATGCTCCATGACCCCTGCCATCACAATGTTCCACGGCTTTGTTATCGCAAGACTCCATGACCCTTGTCATCACAATGCTCCAAGACCCCTGTAATCACAATGCTCCATGCCCATGTCATCACAAAGCTCCCTGACGCATGTCATCAGAATGCTCCATGGCCTTCTCATCACAATGCTCCATACACTTCTCATCAGAATGCACCATGCCTTTGTCATTGCAATCCTCCAAGAAACATGTATCACTGTGTTCCGTGCCCTTGTCATCACAATGCTCCATGCCCACTCTCATCACAATAATCCATGAAACTTTTCAGACCAATGCTCCATACCCTTCTCATCACAATGCTCCATTACCCCTGTCATAACAATGCTCCATGACCCCTGCCATCACAATTTTCTACGGCTTTGTCATTGCAAGACTCCATGACCCTTGTCATCACAATGCTCCAAGACCCCTGTAATCACAATGATCCATGCCCATGTCATCAAAAAGCTCCCTGACACATGTCATCAGAATGCTCCATGGCCTTCTCATCACAATGCTCCATGCCCTTTTCATCACAATACTCCCAGACCTCTGTAATAACAATACACAATGCCACTTTTCATCTCAATGCTCCATGAACCCTGTCATCACAATGCACCATGACCATCATCATAATGCTTCATGCTATTGTCATCACAATGAAATCAAAATTCTCCATGACCACTGTCATCACAATGCTCCAAACCCCTGTGATCACAATGTTCCATAAAACTTGTCATCACAACGCCCCATGATGCTGGTTACCACAATAATCCATGGACTTCTCATCACAATGCTCCATGACCTTTGTCATCACAATTCTCAATACTCTTGTCATCACAATGCTCCCTGGAACTTGTCATCAGTATGCTCATTCAAAACTCTCCTGACAAGTCTCCATGCCCTTTTCATCACAATGATCCATGCCCTTTTCATCACAATGCTCCATGCCATTGTCATCACAATACTCCACAAGCTTGTCATCAGAATGCTCCGTGACACTTGTCATCACATTGATCCATGAACCCTGTCATCAAAATATTCCATGACACCTATCATCACAATGCTCCATGCCCCTTGTCATTACAGTGCTCCATGATGCTCATCATCACAATTATCCATGGTCTTCTCATCACAGTGCTCCACTGTCTTGCCATCACAATGCTCCATGACATGGTTATCACAATGCTCCATGTCCCCAGTCATCACAATGCTCCATGAACCCTGTCATCACAATACTCCATACCCCTTTTCATTACATTGCTCCATGACGCTCGTAATCACAATTATCCATGTTCTTCTCATCACAATGCTCCACGCCCTTGTCATCAACATGCTCCATGACACTTGTCATCACAATGCTCCATGACCACTGTCATCACAATGCTCCATGACCCCTGTCATCACAAAGCTCCACACCCCTTGTCATTACAGTGCTCCATGACGCTTGTCATCACAATTATCCATGGTCTTCTCATCACAATGCTCCACGGTCTTGCCATCACAATGCTCCATGCCCTGGTCATCACACTGCTCCATGTCATTGTCATCACAATTCTCCACGTTCTTGGCATCACTATGCTCCATGACACTTCTCATCAAAGTGTTACATACGTTGTCATCACAATTCTCTATGCCCTTGTCATCACAATGCTCCATGACCCCTGTCATAGCTAGCTCCATATGCTTGTCATCACAATACTCCATATGCTTGTCGTCACAATGCTCCATTACCTTTGTCATCACAAGGCTCCCTGACACTTGTTGTCAGAATGCTCCTTGAAACCTGTCATAAAAAGGCTCCATGCCTTTTTCATCACAATGCCCCATGCCGTTTTCTTCACAATGCTCCATGCCATTGTCATCAAAATACTCCACAAGCTTGTCATCAGAGTGCTCCCTGACCCTTGTCATCACAATGCTTCTTGACCCCTGTTATCACAATGTTCCATACCCCTTGTCATTACAGTGCTCCATGACGCTCGTCATCACAGTTACCCGTGGCCTTCTCATCACAATGCTCCACGGTCTTGCCATCACAATGCTCCATGCCCTGGTCATCACAATGCTCCATGCCCCGTGTCATCCCAATTCTCCACGTTCTTGGCATCACTATGCTCCCTGACACTTCTCATCACAGTGTTACATGCTTTGTCATCACAATTCTTTTTGCACTTGTCATCACAATGCTCCATGATCCCTGTCATAGCAAGCTCCATGTGCTTGTCATCACAATGCTTCATGAACTGGTCATCAAAATTCTCAATGGCCCTTGTCATCACAATGCTCCATGCCCTTGTCATCAAAATGCTCCATTTCCTTTGTCATCACAATCCTCCATGACACTTGGCATCACAATGCTCCATTCCATTGTCATCGCAATGACCATGACATATCACATCACAATGCTCCCTGACACCTGTCTTCACAATACTCCATGACCTTCTCATCACAATGCTCCATGCCCTTGTCATCACAATGTGCCATGCCCACTCTCATCACAATAGTCCAGGAAATTTGTCAGACCAATGCAACATGCCCCTGTCATCACAATGCTGCATGCACTTTCATCACAATGCTCTATGACCCCTGTCATCACAATGCTCTGTGACTCCAGTCATCACAATGCTTCATGACCATTGTCACCACAATGCTCCATGAACATTTCATCACAATGCTCCGTGACCCTAGTCATCACAATGCTCCATGCCTTTGTCAGCACTATACTCCATGACCCATGACATCACAATGCGCCATGCGCTTGTCATCACAATGCTCCACTTCGTTGTCATCACAATGCTCCATAAACCTTGTCATCACAATGCTCCATGCGTTTGTCAACACAATGCTCCATGACCCATATCATCACAATGTGCCATGCGTTTGTCATCACAGTGCTCCACAACCTTGTTATCACAATGTTCCATGCACGTCTCATCAAAATGCTCTCTCACCAATGATATCACAATGTTCCATCACTAATCATCTCATTACACCCTCACGCCTGTCATCACAGTGTTCCATAACCCTTGTCACTACAATGCTACATGCACTTATCATCACAATGCTCCATGCCCCTGACATCACAATGTTCTATAACCCCTGTCATCACAATGCTATATGACCCTTTTCATCACAATGCTGCATGACCCCTGATAACACAATGTTCCCTAACCCCTGTCATCAAAATGTTCCATGACCCTTTTCATCCAATTGCTCCATGACCCTGTCATCACAATGATCCCTGCCCTTCTCATCACAATGCACCACGCCCTTGTCATCAAAATGCTCCATGGCCTATGTCCTCGCAAACTCCATGACCCTTGGCATCACAATGCTGCATGCCATTGTCATCACAAAGCTCAGTGAAACTTCTCATCACATTGATCCATGACATTGTCATTCACAAAGCTCCATGACGCTTGTAATCACAATGCTCCATGCCCTTGTCATTGCAATCCTCCATGACACATGTATCACTGTGTTCCGTGCCCTTGTCATCACAATGCTCGATGCCCACTCTCATCACAATAACCCATGAAACTTTTCAGACCAATGTTCCATGCCCTTGTCATCACAATGCTCCATTACTCCTGTCATAAAAATGATCCATGACCCGTGCCATCACCATGTTCCACGGCCTTGTCATCACAAGGCTCCATGACCCTTGTCATCACAGTGTTCCAAGACACCTGTAATCACAAAGCTCCATGCCCCTCTTCATCTCAATGCTCCATGAACCCTGTCATCACAATGCACCATGCCGATAATCATAATGCTTCATGCTATTGCCATCACAATGAAATCAAAATTCTCCATGACTTCGTCATCACAATGCTCCAAATCCTTGTGATCACAATGTTCAATAACACTTATCATCACAACACCCCATGACGCTCATCATCACAATTATCCATGGTCTTCTCATCACAGTGCTCCATGACCTTTGTCATCACAATGCTCAATACACTTGTTATCACAATGCTCCCTGACACTTGTCATCAGTATGCTCCTTGAACCCTGTCATGAAAAGGCTCCATGTCTTTTTCATAACAATGATCCATGCCCTTTTCATCACAATGCTTCAAGACCCCTGTAATCACAATGTTCCATGCCCTTGTCATCACAAAGCTCCATGACGTATTTCAGAATGCTCCATTTCCTTCTCATCACAATGCTCCATGCCCTTGTCATCACAATGCTCCAAGACCACTGTAATCACAATGTTCCATGCCCCTTTTCATCAGAATGCTCCATGAGACTTTTCATTACAAGGCTCCATGGTCTTCTCATCACAATGCTCCAGGAACTTGTCATCACAGTGCTCAATTTCGTTGTCATCACAATGCTCCATGACCCCTGTCATCACAATACTCCATGAATATTTTCGGCCCAATGCTCCATGGCCTTGTCATCACAATGCTCCATTACCCCTGTCATAACAATGCTCCATGTCCCCATTCATCACCATGTTCCACGGCCTTGTCATCACAAGGCTCCATGACTCTTGTCATCACAATCCTCCAATACCCTTGTAATCACCATGCTCCATGCCCCTGTTCATCTCATTGCTCCATGAACCCTGTCATCACAATGCACCATTCCCATTATGATAATTCTTCATGCTATTGTCATCACAATGAAATCAAAATTCTCCATGACCTCTGTCATCACAATGCTCCAAACACTTGTGATCACAATGTTCCATAGCACTTGCCATCACAACGCCCCATGACGCTGGTCATCACAATTATCCATGGACTTCTCATCACAATGCTCCATGACCTTTGTCATCACAATTCTCAGTACACTTGTCATCACAATGCTCCCTGACACTTGTCGTCAGTATGCTCCTTTTACCCTGTCATGACAAGTCTCCATGCCTTTTCCATCACAATGATCCATGCCATTGTCATCACAATGCTCCATGCCATTGTCATCACAATACTCCACAAGCTTGTCATCAGAATGCTCCGTGACCCTTGTCATCACAATGCTCCATGACACCTGTCAACACAATGCTCCATGTCCCTTGTCATTACAGTTCTCCATGATGCTCGTCATCACAATTATCCATGGTCTTCTCATCACAGTGCTCCACGGTCTTGCCATCACAATGCTCCATGCCCTGATCATCACAATACTCCATGTACCTTGTTATCACAATTCTCCATGTCCTTGTCATCACAATGCTCCATGACAGTTCTCATCACAATGATACATGCTATTGTCATCACAATTCTCCATGCACTTGTCATCGCAATGCCCCATGACCCCTGTCATAGCAAGTTCCATGCCTTTGTCATCACAATGCTTCACGAACTTTTCATCAAAATTCTCAATGCCCGTTGTCATCACAATGCTCCATGCCCTTGTCATCACAATGCTCCAAGCCCTTGTCATCACAATGCTCCATTACCTTTGTCATCACAATCCGCCATAACACTTGTGCATCACAATGCTCCATGCCATGGTCATCACAATGGGCCATGAAATATGTCATCACAATGCTCCCAGACACCTTTCTTCACAATATTCCATGCCCTTGTCATCCAAATGTGCCATGCCCACTCTCAACACATTTATCCATTAAACTTATCAGACCAATGCTCCATGCACCTGTCATCAAAATGCTCCATGTCATTTTCATCACAATGCTCCATGAACCCTCTCATCACATTGTTCCATTCCCTTGTCATCACAAAGCCCCATGATGCTTGTCATCACAGTACCCGATGCTCTTCTCACCACAATGCTCCATGCCCTTGTCATTACAATCCATCATGGCCCATGTATCACAGTGTTCAGTGCCCTTGTCATCACAATGCTCCATGCCCACTCTCATCACAATAATCCACGAAACTTTTCAGACCAATGCTCCATGCCCTTCTCATCACAATGCTCCATTACCACTGTCATAACAATGCTCCATGACACCTGCCATCACAATGTTCCACAGCCTTGTCATCAAAATTCTCAATGACCCTTGTCATCACAATGCTCCAAGAACCCTGTAATCACAATGCTCCATGCCCTTGTCATCACAAAGCTCCAAGACGCATGTCATCAGAATGTTCCATGGCCTTCTCATTCATGATGCTCTATGCCCATGTCATCACAATGCTCCAAGACTCCTGTAATCACAATGCTCCATGCCCCTTTTCATCTCAATGCACCATGAACACTGTTATCACAATGCACCGTGCCCCTTTTCATCTCAATGCTCCATGAACCCTGTTATCACAGTGCACCATGCCCATCATCATAATGATTCAGGCTATTGTCATCACAATGAAATAAAAATGCTCCATGACCTCTGTCATCACAATGCTCCAAATCATTGTGATCACAGTGTTCCATAACACTTATCCTCACAACGCCCCATGACACTTGTCATAACAATTATCCATGGTCTTCTCATCACAATGCTCCATGACCTTTGTCATCACAATTCTCAATACCCTTGTCATCACAATGCTCCCTGACACTTGTTTTCATTATGCTCCTTGAACACTGTCATGACAAGGCTCCATGCCTTTTTCATGACAATGATCCATGCCCTTTTCATCACAGTGTTCCAAGACCCCTGTAATCACAATGCTCCATGCCCTTGTCCTCACAAAGCTCCATGATGCATGTCATCAGAACGCTCCATGGCCTTCTCATCCCAATGCTTCATGCCCTTGTCATCACAATGCTCCAAGACCGCTGTAATCACAATGCTCACTGCCCCTTTTCATCAGAATGTTCCATGAGACTTGTAATCACAAGGCTCCATGGTCTTCTTATCACAGTGCTCCAGTACCTTGTCATCACAGTGCTCCATGAACCCTGTCATCACAATGCTCCATGACCACTGTCATCACAACGCTCCATGAACCCTGACAACACAATGATCTGGGACACTTGTCATCAAAATGCTCCATGACCCTTGTCATCACAGTGATCCATGCCCTTGTCATCCCAATGCTCCATGATCCCTGTAATCACAGTGCTCCGTGACGCTTGTCATCACAGTGTTCCATGAACCTTGTCATCACAATGCTCCTTGCCTTTGTCAGCAAAATGCTACATAATCTTGTCATCACAATGCTCCATGCGCTTGTCATCACATTCCTCCATGTCTTTGGCATCATATTGCTTCATGCCCTTGTCATCTCTCTCTTGCCTCTCTGGTTTTTACAGATATTCGGATGTCCCTTTTGACCGGTGGGAAGTGACAATTCTTTGTAGTGTGGATATGCATTGTGCGCTTGCTTGATTGGCCAGAAAGGGCGTATGCGTTTTCTCCTGAATATATTCAGGAGAAAAGGCATACGCCCTTTTTGGCCAAGGGCATCACTGTCCAAGTTGTGATGCTTCTCCTGTGCTTTAAAGGTGATTCCAATTTACCTCTTGAAATATGTTTTGTGCAATTCTGCCTCATTTTCCAGTCCCCTTCTTTGCCTTCCCTCAACAGATTTTTGGAAGAGAGTAGTCCTTTGTAACTCTGCAGGTTTTTGAATTGCTGTGCCGCTGAGCCCCAATTATCAAATCCCATTTTTGTGAGCTGGCCACAAATCCACAGTTTTGCTTCAGGACCTATACTGGTTCCAGGGGTGGCTATATTGGTTCCCTGTGGGTGGCTGAGGCTTTGGTTAATTCTTCTTCCTGCCGGGAAATTAGAGTGACATGTGCCCGTCCAAATGTCTACATCTAATCTCTGATAGGTTCTCCCTCTTCCCTTTCATCCTCTGCACAATTAGCAAACTGTGTGTACCAGGAGGTTATAGGGGCTGACTCTCCTAAGTTGGTAGATTGATAGTAAAGCAGTTGGAATACCAAACTGGAGCAGAAGGAAAAGAAAAATTAGGAGAGTTTTAGAAACCTTTTGCCATCACATGTTGTCCATTCTCTAGGTTTCCCATACATGTTATAACTGTAGTGATATTCCCTTCTACCTGGAGATTTGGGACCCATGGAATGGTTGCATGCATTACTACCTTAAGGGTCTGCATTTTCTATCCCAATCTCACCAGTCCTCTCAGCCCCAAGTGTCGAGCTTTATGTCTCATCCAGCTGTCTTTGCTGATAGGGTCATTCCAGGTTTCATCAGAACCTTTGAAGGAATTGTGTAAGAATTTCACTGTTTTTTGGTTTTGTTTTTGAAGTTCATGTTTATAATGGGTTGAGCTGATTATCACTGACTTGTTTATGCTGGTCTAGACACAATTGATTCCCTTACGGAGACATATCAATACATAGGTTTTAAGATTCTTACTAGTCAGATATATACCTATGTGGGAAATCAGGGTGTTGAGTCCCGTTCACTGAGGAAGGTGTAGGTCTTGTCTATTCTGTATTTGGTTTATGGAATGGTACCTGTGTTAATATCAAACTCTGGATTTATGCATCACCCAACCTCTCCTTTCTCCTGAAGCAGGCCTAAGATTTTTTTTTTCTAAATGTGAGACTCTGTTCTCTTTTCTAATTCAGTTCATGTGTTGTGATATAGACATTCCCTCTATAAGTGATATCTTATGATAAGATTCTTTTTCTGTGTGACTAATTTCCCTTAGAATCATCATACTTAAATCCACTCATTATGCTGCTACTGGCCTTATATACATTGATTTCATGTCTGAGTGATATTCCGTTTTACAAAATTACCACAAGTTCTTTATGCATTTCTGTTTTTCCTGGGATATTTTAGGTGTACCAAAGTTGAGGTTCTTGTATGCAGAGCAGCCCTAAACTTGGGGTGCCTGTGTCTTATTGATATTTAGTCTTCCGAAGTTATATGCCCATGAGTTGAAGTCCCCTTTGCTCGGGGGCTTTGTATTTTAGATGTTTTAGTTAACAGCATACACTTCTTCAGAGTGGCTCTTGGATATTTATACCCCACCCATCAGCGTGACTTGGCTCCCTGTTTTCCATGGCCTCTCCTGCATTTCTGGTTTGTACACATCTTTTGGATGGCCTTACTGAGCAGTGGAAATTGAGACTTCTTTGTTGTGCAGATATGCATTTCCCTCTTGCTTGGTTGGCCAAAAAGTCTGTCTGTGTTTTTTTTTTTTCTGAAGATATTCACGAAAAAAACGCATACACCCTTTTGCCCAACTGCATCACTTTATAAATTCTGCTGCTTTTCATATGCTTTAAATGTGAGTAGAATCTACCTTTTGAAATCTGTTTCCTGCAATTCTGCCTCTCATTCAGATCCTCTTCGTTGCCTTACCTGAATATATTTTTGGACATTGGTTATCGTTTATATCTTTGCAGGTCTTTGAATTGTCTGCTCCTGAGCTGCATTTTTTTTTTTTTTTTTTTTGCTGTACGCGGGCCTCTCACTGCTGTGGCCTCTCCCGTTGCGGAGCACAGGCTCCGGACACACAGGCTCCGCGGCCATGGCTCGCGGGCCCAGCCGCTCCGCGGCATGTGGGATCTTCCGGGATAGGGGCACGAACCCGTGTCCCCTGCATCGGCAGGCAGACTCTCAACCACTGCGCCACCAGGGAAGCCCCTGAGCTGCATTTTGCAACTCGCTTTTTATTGTGTGCTGTATGCCAAACCATTGGATTGCTTCCGGGCCAATTCTGTTTCTGGGGAGGCAGGCTGAGCCTTTGGTTAATTCTTCTTCTAATAGGAAATTAGAGTGACATGTTCCTGTCAAAACTCCTACAGCTAATCTCTCATTGGTTCCCCCTCTTCCCATTTATCCTCTGCACAAATTGAAAACTGTGTAAAACAGGAGGTTAAAGGTGCTGATTCTCCAAGTGGGGAGATTGTTAGTAATGTGGCTGGAATGGCGAAACCCAGCACCAGGAGATCAAAAATGAGGTGCATTTTAGACACCTTTCCTGAGCACACGGTGTACATTCATCTCGGTTTCCCAGGCATGTTTTCGCTGTCAGAAGATTCCCTTGAACCTGCAGATTTGGGACCCATGGAATGGGTACCAGGCAGTATTACTTTAAAAGGTCTGCATTTTCTCACCAAGCCTCTCTAACATCTCTTAGCGTGCATAGATTCCAGCCTTATATATAATCCTGCTGTGGGTCTACATGTGTTCAATCCATGTTACATCGTAGCCCTTCAGCAAAAGTTGTAAGAATTTTTGTCTGTCTCACTGTTTTTATAAATATTTTTAAATTTATTTTTATATTGGTTACAGCTGATTTTCAAAGCTCTGTTTTTTGCTGCTGTACATCCACTTGATTCACGTACTGTGAGACAACAATAAATTCTTTTTCAGATGCTTACCAGTCATATGTATTATTTTCCAGTGACTTGAGTGGGCTGAGTGCAGTTCTTTGAGGTACCGTGTAGGCCTTGTCAGTTATTCAATTTGGTACTTGGAATGGTATCTTTGCTAATTTCAACCTCCTGGATAATACCTCACCATTCCCCACCTTTCCCATTTAGCAGCATTATGTCTATTTTCTACATATTTGACTATGTTTCTGTATTGTAATTTATTTCATGTGTAGCCATTTTTGATTCCAGCTTTAAGTGACATCTTATGATATGTGTCTTTTTCTTTCTGACATATGTCACTTAGAATGATCGTATGTAACTCCTCCAGAGTTGTTCCAACTGGCCTTATTTCATTGATTTCTGGATGAGTCATATTCCACTCTACATAAGTACCCCATCTCTTTTATCCATTTTATCCTTCCAGGGACATTTAGGTTATATCCAAGTTGAGGCCCTTTTTAACAGAGAGGTGGTAAACGTTGGGGTGCCTGTTTTCTGTCGATTTTTGTTTTTCCCAAGGTATACGCCCATGAGTGCAAGTGCCCTATGCTCTGTAGCTCATTTTTTAGATGTTTTAGCAAACACAATACACTTCTCCAGAGTGGCCGTTGGCAAATTACATTTCCACAATCAGCCTCACAGGGCTCCCTTTTCTCCTCGCCCTGTCTTGCATTTCTGGTGTTTACACTTTATGTGGATGGCCCTTCTGACTGATGTGAAGTGATACATTTTGTAGTATTGATTTCCAGTGTCCACCTGTTTGGTTGGATAAAAAGTGTGTATGGCCTTTACTTGAATATATTCAGAAAAAATGCATACGCCCTGTTTGGCCAACTGTGTCATTGACGATGTTCAGACCATTTTCTTGTGCTTTAACGGGGAGTCCTTTCTACCTGTTCAAATATGTTTCCTGCCACTCTCCCTTGCTTACAAGTCCTTTTCAGTGACTTACGTCAAGACATTTTTCGACGATAGATATTTTCAACTCTGCAGTTTCATGAATTTTAGTGCCCCTGAGTTCCATTATTCAACTTGTGTTTTTGGAAACTGGACACAAAACAGCGGGATTTCCTCTAGCCCTATTCTGTTTGCGTGGGCAATTCTAGCCTTTGATGAATTTGTCTTCCGGATTGGAAATTAGAGTGGCATGTGCCTGTCCGAACACCTAAGACATGTCTCTAAATTTTTCTCATCCTTCCGCTTCATCCTCTGGACAAATTCCAAACTGTGTGCAACAGGATGTTGACGGTGTTGATATCCCCAAGTGAGGAGGTTGTTAGGAAAGATGTTGGAGGGGTGAACCCAAGCACCAGGAGATGAGGAGATGAGGTGCCTTTTCCAAACTCTTTCCGATCAAATGGTGTACCATCCTCTAGGTGTGACAGGCATGTTTTAGCTGTAGGAAGGGTCCCGTGCATGTAAGGAGGACACCAGGGATTTTTCCACATCAGTGCCTCCCCAAACCCCAAACTGGGGAATTTTTAAGCTACGGCTACAAGCATGTCCATTAAGGGCCTTGGGAAATAGGTAGAGCCCAAACTTTAGATGATTGAAATCTTCAGGGTCAGAAGTGCTCACCATCGGCTTTGCTTAGGTTACATTTTATCTGTCATTGATAGATGATGTCAATAAAAATATCTATTCTTTTTCAGATTATTTCCCCTTATAGGTTATTGCAAAATATTCAGTGTAGTTCCCTGTGCTATACAGTAGTTCCTTGTTGATGATCTATTTTATATACAGCAGTGTGTATGCGTTAAACCCAAACTGTTAATTTATCCCTTCTCCTACCTTTCCCCTTTGGTAATAATAAATTATAAGATTTTATACTTCTCAGAAATGGGGGAGCTGAAGAGAGGTATCATTTTCAATGGAAAAGCATTGAAAACACGATTGAAGCTTCAGCCAAGAGTATTCGATGTACATCCATGGAAATAAATCACTTCATTTCTCTAATGTTGACCTGACAAATAAGACAAACGTCTTCACTGAACTTCTTATAGGAAAGTGATGGAAATATCAAATGTAAGTCTTAGAAACATCTTATTTTACCCGAGCGTTATACACTGCTCTATGTTAACTACAGTTTGGCTCACACATCTGTTCATTGAAGTTACAATGTTCTCAATTTCTGTTACTGATCCTCCAGAGTGGACCCCAACAGGAGTCCCCATGCCCAGTGTCATTGGAGCCAACAGATCAAGACTGAGTTTAGTTCAGAAGCAAAGGAAACATTATTTTGAAAACAGAAAGGAGAGGTGAGAGCGTGCACTCCCCCACGGGCTGTGGGCTGGGCTGCTGTGTAGGGATCCTGGCAGCATCAGTGGGAGGGAGGGGATGGAGATCTCGAGGGCTGGGTTGGCTGCAGCTCAGGCTCTATGCCGCAGAGTCTGCATGGGACGCCGCTAGCTGAGGTGTCGACCCAGCCATACTGCACTAGGAAATTGGGTCTGAAGTGCCGGGTGTGGGACCTCTGCATGCTGAACCCTAGGAGCACGTGAAATTAGACAAAGCACAAAGGAAAAACAGGTTAGACTTTATTTTATTGCCCAGATTCTCTTTTTATCTCCCAGGAGTTTTTAATGAACGTTGCCGGAGATGAACACCTCCTCTGCTTTTTGTTCTGTTCCTCATTCTTGGGGTGTTGAGGGTGCAGACCCCTCTTTTGTAACTGCTTCATGCTGTGGTGGGAGCCCTGATACATGGGGGGAGGGGAAAACTTCTCCCCAACAGCCTCCAGGGGAGGTCGATTGTCCCAAGGCCTCCTGCCTCACTTCTCGTCTGCCTGAGCACCAGCATTGGAAGTGTTATAGATTCTAATGACCTTTAAGGGTCCAGGAAACAGATGTGCAGAGATGCTGGGTGGCAAGTTTCACCCCACACAACATTTGTTCGGCGACCTTAGGCTGACGGCTTTTGCCAGCCTAGATGCTCTGACCAGTAGTCTGTGATTTCTTTAATTAGGTCCCTGAATTAATGTACAAACAGCACCATGTGTCAGAGCCCTGCCCGCACAACTCCCAGACAGTCAAGGGTCAGTGGTGATCCAGGACCATGACGTCCACTGAGTCAACGGCCTTTAGAAGTAACCAGCAGTCCAGCCGGTCATATTGACCAACATCACCACGGTGTCTGTAGGGCTTTCTATGGTGAAAGCATGATATACGTTTCCCCCGCCAAGCTTATTAGCTCCCCGCTGGGTGCAGTAAGTCCTGCAAGCAGTAGTCTGCTCTTTCGGGGCACAGTCTTGTTGTTTTCTGAGAGAAACTCCAGGTCAAGTGATGGTCACACGAGTCATTTTGGTGGCCTGTTGCCCCCGTTTGTCTCTCTGGAGGTTGGAGTTGGAGGGCATCCTCACTCAAGGTCAGTGTGTCCACAGAGCGACCCCTGCAACTTCAGGGCATGATGGGTGGTTAGGATCACCACGTGGGGTCCTTTTCCCTTAGGAGGGACCTGGCCTTGGGGGCTGCTGATTTCCAGCTTTTTAGATACCCCAGTATCCTGGCCTGATGAGTCGGTGGGCAAAGCCCTTGGTGACCATAGTTTATCATACCTGAAGGGCATTCTTGTGTTGCTCCATTTCAAGTGGTCCCAGTTTTTGCACTAAGGCTCCAAGGGCGATTAACCTATGACCGGGTATGTAAAGGTCAAAGGGTTTAGCTAAATTAGGGAGTTCCTGGGCAAGGGTCTGAGTTGACTGCTCTTTCCATTCTTGAAAGGCTGCTTCTGGATTCTACTCAAAAGGATCATCATCTTTTCGTGTCAGTGTTTCATGTAGAGGCCCAGCTATTAGACTGTAGTTAGGGATCCAGATGCAGAAAACCTTGGCCTCCCCAGGAACCCATAAGCTGTCTTCTAGTTTTAGAAGAGGTAAGGCTGCAAATGGCTTCTTCCCTATCCTGGGATGCGTTTCTCCGAATATCTGTGAGAATGAAGCCCAGGCATGTCACCTTAGCCTGGGATATTTGAGCCTTTTTCTTGGACACCTTCTATCCTTTCTTGTCTAGGTAGTTCAGAGGCGTCTTTAGTAGGCCTGGCGATCAGAATGTCCTCTGCATATTGAAGGAGGGTTCCCTTTTACAGAGGTAGAACTTTTAGGCCTTTAAAGGACATTTCCCCAATGATGGTGTGGGGATTTTTGAACCATTGGGAAAGGATGGCCCAGCATTATTGCTTTGGTTGCATGTTGTGTCCTGCCACTCACAAGCCAAAAATTATTGTGACTCTGAGATGAATGGAACACAGAAGAAGGCATCATTGAAGTCTAATACAGAATGCCATGGCCTGGTGAATTGTAGAATGACCTGCAGGGTGTAGGAAATAGGAGCTACTGGATGTATATCCTCGGTGGCTTCACTGACTGTCCTTATATCCTTTACCAGGACCCCAGCAGCCAATGGGACTCTCGTGGTCAGGCCAATCCCAGGATATGGAGCTCACCTGGGCAGCACGCCCCACCGAACCGCCCACGGGGCTCTTGTGGTCAAGTCCCTCCCAGGGTATGGAGCTCACATATGCAGTTACCCAGCAACCCATGGGGCTCTCATAGTCAGGCCCTTCCCAGGATACGGAGCTCCCCTGGGCAGGTACCTGAGCACGGCTGGACACACAGGAACTGTGCACATAGCCCACATTGCAGAGAACCCCCAGCTCACCTGTCGCTCACAGCTGACACAAAACGCCTCAGAGCAGGACTTGAACTAACAAAGAGCAGCCCTGTCAGGTCTGTGACCCTGGCTATCACTCTGTGCAGCCTCTCTCGGCCTGGTGTTCCAGACACTTGCACTGCAGCCAGGGCACCAGGCCTCTGTCTCCAACCACCATCACTCCTCTCCCTGACTCCTGGGTTCCTCTCATTAGTATAGGGTGTTCTTGAAGTTGTTTTCCACTCATGGACCAGATAAAATGATGAGAAAAAAGCCGCAGCTGCAGCCCCTTGTCTATCCTGACTCTCAAGAGCCCACACCTGTTCCTTGGCCGCGGCCCATTTAGCAAGGTTCATTTTCTGCAACTGTGATCCCCTGAGGGGTGAGGATTGGCTGATTTGGGCAGCCTGACACTGCCTGCCAGCCCTCCCCAGGTGTGCCTTGGTTGAGGTCAATATAAACACCTCTCCAGTCAGCAAGAGCCCCTGTAGCTGTGCCTGACGCCATATTCTCTGCCCCGTCAGCAGTGTCGGGGCTGGGGTGGTGGGAGGGAGTGAGGGGCCGTGGCTTTGTGGGTGGCCCAGTGTGAGTGGGGCTCTGCTGGACTTTCTGCAGGAGTTGCCAGGCTGCCACCTGCTAAAGAAGAGGATGTGTCACCCATACCTGCTGCTGGAATTTCTCCCCAGGCAGAGGTGAGGAAGTAAAAAGCAGTGGGGGCCGTGGCAGGAGGGGTATCTCAGGTAGGGAAATGGAAAGCTTCCAGAAGAGCATCTGGGGCCAGGACCATCCTGTCTGGCCAGCAGGCATCAAGTCGGCCTGCGTGCTGTCGCTGGTGCGGCACCACAGCCCTTCCTCTAGGCTTGCAAGTTCTTGTACATATTCAGCTGTTTTACATGGAAAGGGTGGGAAGAGTTCAGCTGCAGCAGGACTGGGGCTCAGCTCACATTTACTCACAGACGCCTCGACACAGTCCCACAGCTTTGCAATGAGGATGTTCCTTGTGGGGGGGAGCGCTGCTCACTGCATGGGAGACGATTTCCCATCTCTGACCAACTTAAGAATTTTTTACAACTGGAGCAAGTGCCCTGATACGATTTTCCTCTGTATAACTGGTGGGTTCTGTTTTTTTTTTTTTTTTTTCCTTTTATTCTTTTTGGTTCAAGGTTGATTTTATTTATTCCTCTTTTTTTTAATTTGGAGATATAAACATGGAAATAATACATTAATATAAAGACGTCTATGTGAAGGGAAAAACGTTTTTTTCGTTTATTTTATTAAATGTTATTTATTTATTTATTTATTTTTTTAAATTTATTTATTTCTTTTATACAGCAGGTTCTTACTGGATATCTATTTTATACATATGTGTGCACATGTGAATCCCAGTCTCCCAATTCATCCCACCACCACCCTCACATGGCATTCCCCCCTTGGTGTCCATATGTTTGTTCTCTACATCTGTGTCTCTATCTCTGCCCTGCAAACCGGTTCATCTGTACCATTTTTCTAGGTTCCACATATATGCATTAACATACAATATTTGTTTTTCTCTTTCTGACTTACTTCACTCTGTATGACAGTCTCTAGATCCATCAAGGTCTCTACAAATGACCCAATTTCATTCCTATGTATGGCTGAGTAATATTCCATTGTATATATGTACCACATCTTTATCCATTCATCTGTCTGTGGGCACTTAGGTTGCTTTCATTACCTGGCTATTGTAAATAGTACTGCAATGAACATTGTGGTGAATGTGTCTTTTTGATTTATGGTTTTCTCTGGGTATATGCCCAGTAGTGGGATTGCTGGATTATATGGTAATTCTATTTTTAGTTTTTTAAGGAACCTCCATACTGTTCTCCATAGAGACTATATCGATTTACATTCCCAGCAATAGTGGAAGAAGGTTCCTTTTCTCCACACCCTCTCCAGCATTTGTTGTTTGTAGATTTTCTGATGATGCCCATTCTAACAGGTGTGACGTGATACCTCATTGTAGTTTCCATTTCCATTTCTCTAATAATTAGTGATGTTGAGCAGATTTTCATGTGCGTACTGGCCATCTCTATGTCTTCTTGGAAGAAATGTCTATTTAGATCTTCTTCCATTTTTGTATTGGGTTGTTTGTTTTATTAATATTGAGCTGCATGAGCTGTTTATATATATTGGAGATTAATCATTTGTCCATTGATTCATTGGCAAATATGTTCTGCCATTCTGAGGGTTGTCTTTTCATCTTGTTTGTAGTTTCCTTTGCTTTGCAAAAGCTTTTACATATCATTAGGTCCCATCTGTTTAGTTTACTTTTTTATTTCATTACTATAGGAGGTGGATCAAAAAAGATCTTGCTGTGATTTACGTCAGAGTATCCTTCGTAAGTTTTCCTCTCAGAGTTTTATACTGTCCGGTCTTACATTAAGGTCTCTAATCCATTTTGAATATATTTTTATGTATGGTGTTGGGGAGTGTTCTAATTTCATTCTTTTACATGTAGCTGTCCATATTTCCCAGCACCAATGATTGAAGAGACTGTCTTATCTCCATTGTATAGTCTTGCCTCCTTTGTCATAGATTAGTTGACCATAGGTGTGTAGGTTTATCCCTGGGCATTCTTTTTCTTTTTTTTTTTCCTTTTACACGTTTATTGGAGTATAATTGTTTTACAATGGAGTGTTAGTTTCTGCTGTATAACAAAGTGAATCATCTATACGTATACAAATATCACCAGATCCCCTCCCTCTTGCATCTCCCTCCCACATTCCATATCCCACCCCTTTATGTGGTCACAAAGCACCGAGCTGATCTCCCTGTTCTATGTGGCTGCTTCCCAGTAGCTATCGGTGTTACATTTGGTAATGTATTTATGTCCATGCCACTCTGTCTCTTCGTCTCAGCTTACCCATCCCCCTTCCGGTGTCCTCAAGTCCTTTCTCTACGTCTGTGTCCTTAATCTTGTGCTGCCACTAGGTTCTTCAAAATCTTTTTTTTTCCTTCATTAGATTCCGTATATCTCTGTTAACATACAGTATTTGTTTTTCCCTTTCTGACTTACTTCACTGTGTAGGACAGATTCTAAGTCCATCCAACTCAGTACAAATAACTCAGTTTTGCTTCTTTTTATGGCTGAGTAATATTCCATTGTATATATGTGTCAGATCTTCTTTATCCATTCATCTGTCGATGGACACTTAGGTTGCTTCCATGTCCTGGCTATTGTAAATAGAGCTGCAATGAACTTTTTTGTACATAACTCTTTTTGAATTATGGTTTTCGCAAGGCAAATGTCCAGTAGTTGGATTGTTGTGTCGTATGGTACCTCTATTGCTAGTTATTTAGAGGAATATCCGTACTGTTCTCCCTAGTACCCAT
Organism: Mesoplodon bidens; assembly: GCF_964165515.1. NCBI lineage: Eukaryota > Metazoa > Chordata > Mammalia > Artiodactyla > Ziphiidae > Mesoplodon > Mesoplodon bidens. The sequence continues at coordinate 1,258,397 of NW_027672207.1, forward strand.
ATCAATTTACATTCCCACCCACAGTGCACGTGTGTTCCCTTTTCTCCAATAAAGGCCTCTCCAGCATTTATTGTTTTGTAGATTTTTTTGATGATTGCCACTCTGACTGCTGTGTGGTGATATCTCAAGGTAGTTTGATTTGCATTTCTCTAATGATTAGTGATGTTCAGCATCCTTTCATGTGTTTCTTGGTAATCTGTATATCTTCTTTGGAGAAATGTCTATTTACGTCTTCTGGCCGTTTTTGGATTGGGTTGTTTGTTTTTGTGATATTGAGCTACATGAGGTGCTTGTAAAGTTTGGAGATTAATCCTTTGTCAATTGCTCCATTTGAAAATATTTTCTCCCATTCTGAGGGTTGTTTTTGCATCTTGTTTATGTTTTCCTGTACTGTGTAAAAGCTTTTAAGTTTCTTTAGGTCCCATTTGTTGATTTCTGTTTTTATTTCCATTTCTCTAGGAGGTGAGTCAAAAAGGATCTTGCTGTGATTTATGTCATAGAGTGTTCTGCCTATGGTTTCCTCTAAGTGTTTTATAGTGTCTGGTCTTATATTTAGATCTCTAATCCATTTAGAGTTTATTTTTGTGTATGGTGTTATGGAGTGTTCTAATTTCATTCTTTTATGTGTAGGGTTCCAGTTTTCTCAGCACCAATTACTGAAGAGACGGTCTTTTCTCCATTGTATATCCTTAGCTCCTTTGTCATAGATGAGATAGCCATAGGTATGTAGGTTTATCTCTGGGCTTTCTGTCCTGTTCCATTGATCTGTGTTTATGCCAATCTACATACACTTGGTTCCATTATGGAGACATATAAATACATAGGTTTCAAGATTGTTACCAGTCAGATAAATTCCTCTTCAGTGAATAGGGTGTTTTGTGTCCAGTTCATTGAGAAAGGAGTAGGTCTTGTCTATTACATATTTGGTATATGGAATGGTATCTGTGCTAATTTCAAACTCTGCTTTTACACATCACCCCACGTCACCTTTCCCCTTAAGGAGGCATAAGTGTGTTTTCTAAATGTGTAACTCTGTTCTCTTTTGAAATTCAGTTCATGTGTAGCCATGTTTACATTCCCTCTATAAGTGATATATTACAATAAGTTTCTGTTTCTTTGTGGCTCATTTCACTTAGCATCATCATACCTAAAGCCACTCATTATGCTGCTATTGGCCTTATGACATTGATTTTATGTCTGAGTGACATTCCATTGTATATAAATACCACAACATCTATATCTATTTTTTTCCTTTCCTGGGATATTTAAAGTGTACCGAAGTCAAGGTTCTTGTAAACAGAGCAGCCCTAAACTTTGTGCTGGCTGTGTGTTGCGGATTTTTAGTTTTCCCAAAATACACGCCGATGAGTTGAAGTGTGCTATGCTCTGTAGCTGTTTTAGAAAACAACATACAGTTCTGCAGAGAGGCTGTTGGCAATTTACATCCTGTCCATCGGTGTAACCAGGCTCCATTTTCTCCACGGCCTATCCTGCATTTGTGGTTTTCACACTATTTGTGGATGGCCCTTTTGACTGGAGGTAAGGGACACTTCTATGTAGTGTGGATTTTCAATGCCTGATGGCTTGCTTGGCCAAAAAGGGCGTATGCATTTCTTCCCAAATATATACAAGAAAATACACATACACCCTTTTCAGCTAAGGGCAACATTGTCGAAGTTCTGTCGCTTTTCATGTGCTTTAAAGATGACTCCAATGTACCTCTTGAAATCTGTTTCCTTCAAATCTGCCTTGCATTCAAATCTTCTTCATGGCCTTACCTCAATATATTTCTGGATGATAGTTGTCCTTTATAACAGTGCAAGTTTGTGAATTGCTGTGCCCCTGATTTCCATTTTTCAAATCGCCTATTTGTGAGCTGGCTGCAATACCGCAGGATGGATTTAGGCCCTAGTCCGGTTCCGGGGCTTCAGGCTGAGCCTTTGTATAATGCTTCTTCCTGATGGGAAAGTAGAGTGATATGTGCCTATCCAAACACCTACAGCTAATCTCTCATTTGTTTTCTCTCTTCCTGTTCATCCTCTGCACAATTTGCAAACTGTGCATATCAGGAGGGTAATGGCGCTGACACTCCAAGTGGGGAGATTTTTAGTAATGCAGATGGAATGGTGAAGCCGAGCACGACGAAAGGAAAAATGAGGTACATTTAGAAAACTTTCACAATTACACAGTGTACCATCCACTGGGTTTCCCATGCATGTTTTAACTGTAGGAAGATTCCCTTAAACCTGGAGAGTTGGGACCACTAGAATGCGTAGCACACAGTATTGCTCTAAGTGGTGTTCATTTGCTCACACAACCTCAGCAATCTTGTCAGCCCCAAGTGTCCAGTCTTATGTCTCATCCAGATGTGGGTGTAAAGGTGATCAATCCAGGTTGGATCACAGGCCCTGAACGTAATTTTTAAGATTTCTTTCTGTTTCGCTGTTTTTGCATTTTGCTTTTGAAACTTATTTTTTTAAGGGGATTTAGCTGAATTTCAGTGCTGTGTTCATGCAATTATACACACATATGATTCCTTTATGGAGACATGAGAATACATATGATTTAAAATTCTCAGAGTCAGATATATTCCTCTGCAATGAATAGGGTGTGTTGAGTCCAGTTCATTGTGCGGGGAGTAGGTGTTGTCTATTACATACTTAGTTTATGTAACGGTATCTGTGTTAATTTAAAACAGTGGTTTTATGCATCAACCCACCTCGCCTTTCCCCTTAAGCAGGCAGAAGATTGTTTTCTAAATGTGTGACTCTGTTGTGTTTGTAATTCAGTTCATATGTAGCCATGTGTTCATTCACTCTATGAGTGATATATTACGATAAGATTCGATACTCTGTTATCTTTCCTAACTCAGTTCATGTGTAGCCATGTTTACAGGATCTTCATAAGTGATATCTTACGATAAGTTTGTTTTTCTGTGTGACTTATTTCACTTAGAATCATCGTACAAGAATCCACTCACTTTGCTGCTACTGGTCTTATGAAATTGATTTCATGGCTGAGGGATATTCCATCGTACGTAAGTACCACAATTTTTGAACCATTTTTATATTTCCTGGGATATTTAAGGTGTACCCAATTTGAGGTTCTTGTAAGCAGTGCAGTCTTAAATTTGGGGGTGTCTCTGTCTTATTGATTTTCAGGTTTCCCAAGGTATATTCCCTAGACTGGAAGTGCCCTTGGCTCTGTAGCTCTGTTGTTTACTTGTTTTAGGGAACACAATGCACTCTTCCAGTGAGGCAGTTGGCAATTTACATCCTGCCCATCAGCATAACAAGGCTCCTTCTTCTCGAGGGCCTGTCTTGCCTTTCTGGTTTTTACACATTTTTTGGATGTCCCTATGGACCGGTGGGAAGTGATACTTCTTTGTAGTGCAGATTTGCATTGTCCTCTTGCTTGCTTGGCCAAAAAGGGCGTAAGCATTTCGTCCTGAATATATTCAGGAGAAAACGCATACGCCCTTATTGGCCAAGTGCATCATTGTCGAAGTTGTTCCCCTCATCCTGTGCTTTACAGGAGACTCCAACTTACCTCTTGAAATCAGTTTCCTGCTATTCTGCCTCGCTTTCAAGTCCACCTCCTTGCCTTCCTTCAACAGATTTTTGGACGATAGTTGCGATTTATTACTCTGCCAGTTTGTGAACTGCTGTGCCCCTGAGCTCCATTTTTCAACTCGTTTTTTGTGAGCTGTACGCAAGTCCAAAATTTTGGTTCAGGACCTATACTGGTTCCGGGTGGCTGGCTGAGACTCTGGTTAATTCTTCTTCCTGCTGGGAAATTAGAGTGATATGTGCCCGTCCAAATGCCTAACAGCTACTCTCTCATTGGTTCTCCCTCTTCCCTTCCATCCTCTGCCAAATTGGCAACCTGTGCGAACCAGGAGGTTAAAGGGATTGTCTCTCCAAGTTGGGAGATTGATAGTAAAGCAGTTGGAAAGTCAAAGCGGAGCACCAGGAGAGGGAATACTCATTGAATTTTAGAAACCTTTTGTATTCACAGTGTGTCCATTCTCTAGATTTCTCGTACATGTTATAGCTGTAGTAATATTCCCTTCAACATGGATTGTTGGGACCCATGGAATGGGGGCCATGCATTTTTGCTTTAAAGGGTCTGCATTTCCTCACCCAATCTCACCAATCCTCTCAGTCCCAAGTGTCCAGCCTTATGCCACATCCAGCTGTCATTGTAGATAGGGTCATTCCAGGTTTCATCAGAGACCCTGAAGGAAATGTAAAGAATTTCCCTGTATTTTGGTTTTGTTTTTGAAATTCCTTTTTATAGTGGGTTTGAGCTGATTCTCGCTGCCATGTTTATGGCAGTCTAGACACACTTGATTCCCTTACAGTGACATATCAATACATATGTTTTAAGATATTTACTAGTCAGATCAATTCCTCTGCGGGAAATATGGGGTTTTGAGTCCCTTTTACTGAGGAAGGTGTAGGTCTTGTCTATTCCACAGTTGGTTTTAGAAATGGTACCTGTGTTTATATCAAACTCTGGTTTTATGCATCACCCCACCTCTCCTTTTCCCTTAAGCAGGCATAAGAGTGTTTTCTAAATGTGAGACTCTGTTCTCTTTCCTAACTCAGTTCATGTGTAGCCATGTTTACAGGATCTTCATAAGTGATATCTTATGATAAGTTTCTTTTTCTGTGTGACTTATTTCACTTAGAATCATCGTACCTGAATCCACTCACTTTGCTGCTCCTGGTCTTATGACATTGATTTCATGGCTGAGGGATATTCCATCGTACATAAATACCACAGTTTTTGGAACCATTTTTATATTTCCTGGGATATTTAAGGTGTACCAATGTTGAGGTTCTTGTAAGCAGTGCAGCCCTAAATTTGGGGGTGGCTCTGTCTTCTTGATTTTCAGTTTTCCCAAGGTATATTCCCTAGACTGGAAGTGCCCTTGGCTCTGTAGCTCTGTTGTTTACTTGTTTTAGGGAACGCAATGCAGTCCTCCAGTGAGGCAGTTGGCAATTTACATCCCTCCCTTCAGCATAACAAAGCTCCCTGTTCTCCAGGGCCTGTCTTGCCTTTCTGGTTTTTACACATTTTGTGGATATCCCTTTTGACCAGTGGGAAGAGATACTTCTGTGTAGTGCAGATTTGCATTGCCCGCTTGCTTGCTTGGCCAAAAAGGGCGTATGCGTTTTCTCATGAATATATTCAGGAGAAAACGCATACGCCCTTTTTGGCCAAGTGTGTCATTGTCGAAGTTGTGCCCCTCTTCCTGTGCTTTAAAGGCGATTCCAACGTACCTCTTGAAATCTGTTTCCTGCTATTCTGTCTCGCTTTAACGTCCGCCTCGCTGCCTTCCCTCAACAGATTTTTGGACGATAGTTGTCCTTTATTACTCTGCCAGTTTGTGAATTGCTGTGCCCCTGAGCTCCATTTTTCAACTCGTTTTTTGTGAGCTGTACGCAAGTCCAAAATTTTGGTTCAGGACCTATACTGGTTCCCGTTGGGTGGCTGAGACTCTGGTTAATTCTTCTTCCTGCTGGGAAATTAGAGTGATATGTGCCCGTCCAAATGCCTAACAGCTACTCTCTCATTGGTTCTCCCTCTTCCCTTCCATCCTCTGCCAAATTGGCAACCTGTGCGAACCAGGAGGTTAAAGGGGTTGTCTCTCCAAGTTGGGAGATTGATAGTAAAGCAGTTGGAAAGTCAAAGCGGAGCACCAGGAGAGGGAATACTCATTGAGTTTTAGAAACCTTTTGTATTCACAGTGTGTCCATTCTCTAGATTTCCCGTACATGTTATAGCTGTAGTAATATTCCCTTCAACATGGATTGTTGGGACCCATGGAATGGGGGCCATGCATTTTTGCTTTAAAGGGTCTGCATTTGCTCACCCAATCTCACCAATCCTCTCAGTCCCAAGTGTCCAGCCTTATGCCACATCCAGCTGTCATTGTAGATAGGGTCATTCCAGGTTTCATCAGAGACCCTGAAGGAAATGTAAAGAATTTCCCTGTTTTTTGGTTTTGTTTTTGAAATTCCTTTTTATAGTGGGTTTGAGCTGATTCTCGCTGCCATGTTTATGGCAGTCTAGACACACTTGATTCCCTTACAGAGACATATCAATACATAGGTTTTAAGATACTTAATAGTCAGATCAATTCCTCTGCGGGAAATATGGGGTTTTGAGTCCCTTTTACTGAGGAAGGTGTAGGTCTTGTCTATTCCACAGTTGGTTTTAGAAATGGTACCTGTGTTTATATCAAACTCTGGTTTTATGCATCACCCCACCTCTAATTTCCCCTTAAGCAGGCATAACAGTGTTTTCTAAATGTGAGACTCTGTTCTCTTTCCCAACTCAGTTCATGTGTAGCCATGTTTACAGGATCTTCATAAGTGATATCTTATGATAAGTTTCTTTTTCTGTGTGACTTATTTCACTTAGAATAATCGTACCTGAATCCACTCACTTTGCGGCTCCTGGTCTTATGACATTGATTTCATGGCTGAGGGATATTCCATCGTACATAAATACCACAGTTTTTGGAACCATTTTTATATTTCCTGGGATATTTAAGGTGTACCCAAGTTGAGGTTCTTGTAAGCAGTGCAGCCCTAAATTTGGGGGTGGCTCTGTCTTCTTGATTTTCAGTTTTCCCAAGGTATATTCCCTAGACTGGAAGTGCCCTTGGCTCTGTAGCTCTGTTGTTTACTTGTTTTAGGGAACGCAATGCACTCCTCCAGTGAGGCACTTGGTAATTTACATCCCGGCCATCAGCATAACAAGTCTCCCTGTTCTCCAGGGCCTGTCATGCCTTTCTGGTTTTTACTCATTTTGTGGATGTCCCTTTTGACCGGTGGGAAGTGATACTTCTTTGTAGTGCAGATTTGCATTGCCCGCTTGCTTGCTTGGCCAAAAAGGGCGTATGCGTTTTCTCCTGAATATATTCAGGAGAAAACGCAAACGCCATTTTTGGCCAAGTGCGTCATTGTCGAAGTTGTGCCCCTCTTCCTGTGCTTTAAAGGCGATTCCAACGTACCTCTTGAAATCTGTTTCCTGCTATTCTGTCTCGCTTTCAAGTCCACCTCGCTGCGTTCCCTCAACAGATTTTTGGACAATAGTTGTCCTTTATTACTCTGCCAGTTTGTGAATTGCTATGCCCCTGAGCTCCATTTTTCAACTCGGTTTTTGTGAGCTGTACGCAAGTCCAAAATTTTGGTTCAGTATCTATACTGGTTCCCGATGGGTGGCTGAGACTCTGGTTAATTCTTCTTCCTGCCAGGAAATTATAGTGACATGTGCCAGTCCAAATGCCTAACAGCTACTCTCTAATTGGTTCTCCCCCTTCCCTTCCATCCTCTGCCAAATTGGCAACCTGTACGAACCAGGAGGTTAAAGGGGTTGTCTCTCCAAGTTGGGAGATTGATAGTAAAGCAGTTGGAAATTCAAAGCGGAGCACCAGGAGAGGGACTACTCGTTGAGTTTTAGAAACCTTTTGTATTCAGTGTGTCCATTCTCTAGGTTTCCCGTACATGTTATTTCTGTAGTAATATTCCCTACAACATAGAGAGTTGGGACACATGGAATGGGGGCCATGCATTTTTGCTTTAAAGGGTCTGCATTTGCTCACCCTATCTCACCAATCCTCTCAGTCCCAAGTGTCCAGCCTTATGCCACATCCAGCTGTCATTGTATATAGGGTCATTCCAGGTTTCATCAGAGACCCTGAAGGAAATATAAAGAATTTCCCTGTTTTTTGGTTTTGTTTTTGAAATTCCTTTTTATAGTGGGTTTGAGCTGATTCTCGCTGCCATGTTTATGCCAGTCCAGACACACTTGATTCCCTTACAGAGACATATCAATACATAGGTTTTAAGATTCTTACTAGTCAGATCTATTCCTCTGAGGGAAATATGGGGTTTTGAGTCCCTTTCACTGAGGAAGGTGTAGGTCTTGTCTATTCCACAGTTGGTTTTAGAAATGGTACCTGTACTTATATCAAACTCTGGTTTTATCCATCACCCCACCTCTCCTTTCCCCTTCAGCAGGCACAAGAGTGTTTTCTAAATGTGAGACTCTGTTCTCTTTCCTAACTCAGTTCATGTGTAGCCATATTTACAGGATCTTCATAAGTGATATCTTATGATAAGTCTCTTTTTCTGTGTGACTTATTTCACTTAGAATCATCGTACCTGAATCCACTCACTTTGCTGCTCCTGGTCTTATGGCATTGATTTCATGGCTGAGGGATATTCCACCGTACATAAATACCACAATTTTTTGAACCATTTTTATATTTCCTGTGATATTTAAGGTGTACTCAAGTTGAGGTTCTTGTAAGCAGTGCAGCCCTAAATTTGGGGGTGGCTCTGTCTTATTGATTTTCAGTTTTCCCAAGGTATATTGCCTAGACTGGAAGTGCCCTTGGCTCTGTAGCTCTGTTGTTTACTAGTTTTAGAGAACGCAATGCACTCCTCCAGTGAGGCAGTTGGCAATTTACATCCCGCCCATCAGCATAACAAGTCTCCCTGTTCCACAGGGCCTGTCTTGCCTTTCTAGTTTTTACACATTTTCTGGATGTCCCTTTTGACGGGAGGGAAGTGATACTTCTTTGTAGTGCAGATTTGCATTGACCGCTTGCTTGCTTGGCCAAAAAGGTCGTATGAATTTTCTCCTGAATATATTCAGGAGAAAACGCATACGCCATTTTTGCCAAGTGCATCATTGTCGAAGTTGTGCCCCTCTTCCTGTGCTTTAAAGGCGATTCCAACGTACCTCTTGAAATCTGTTTCCTGCTATTCTGCCTCGCTTTCAAGTCCGACTCGTTGCCTTCCCTCAACAGATTTTTGGACGATAGTTGTCCTTTATTACTCTGCCAGTTTGGGAATTGCTGTACCCCTGAGCTCCATTTTTCAACTCGTTTTTTGTGAGCTGTACACAAGTCCAAAATTTTGGTTCAGGACCTATACTGCTTCCCGGTGGGTGGATGAAACTCTGGTTAATTATTCTTCCTTCCGGGAAATTAGAGTGACATGTGCCCGTCCAAATGCCTAACAGCTACTCTATCATTGGTTCTCCCTCTTCCCTTCCATCCTCTGCCAAATTGGCAAACTGTGCGAACCAGGAGGTTAAAGGGGTTGTCTCTCCAATTTGGGAGATTGATAGTAAAGCAGTTGGAAAGTCAAACCGGAGCACCAGGAGAGGGACTAATCGTTGAGTTTTTGAAACCTTTTGTATTCACAATGTGTCCATTCTCTAGGTTTCCTGTACATGTTATAGCTGTAGTAATATTCCCTTCAACCTGGAGAGTTGGGACCAATGGAATGGGGACCATGCATTTTTGCTTTAAAGGGTCTGCATTTGCTCACCCAATCTCACCAATCCTCTCAGTCCCAAGTGTCCAGCCTTATGCCACATCCAGCTGTCATTGTAGATAGGGTCATTCCAGGTTTCATCAGAGACCCTGAAGGAAATGTAAAGATTTTCCCTGTTTTTTGGTTTTGTTTTTGAAATTCCTTTTTATAGTGGGTTTGAGCTGATTCTCGCTGCCATGTTTATGTCAGTCTAGACACACTTGATTCCCTTAGAGATACATATCAATACATAGGTTTTAAGATTCTTACTAGTAAATCAATTCGTCTGCGGGAAATATGGGGTTTTGAGTCCCTTACACTGAGGAAGGTGTAGGTCTTGTCTATTCCTCAGTTGGTTATAGAAACGGTACCTGTGCTTATATCAAACTCTGGTTTTATGCATCACCCCACCTCTCCTTTCCCCTTAAGCAGGCATAAGAGTGTTTTCTAAATGTGAGACTCTGTTCTCTTTCCTAAGACAGTTCATGTGCAGCCATGTTTACAGGATCTTCATAAGTGATATCTTACGATAAGTTTCTTTTTCTGTGTGACTTGTTTCACTTAGAATCATCGTACCTGAATCCACTCACTTTGCTTCTCCTGGTCTTATGACATTGATTTCATGCCTGAGGGATATTCCATCGTACATAAATACCACAGTTTTTTGAACCATTTTTCTATTTCCTGGGATATTTAAGGTGTATCCAAGTTGAGGTTCCTCTAAGCAGTGCAGCCCTAAATTTGGGGGTGGCCCTCTCGCTTATTGATTTTCTGTTTTCCCAAGGTATATTCCCTAGACAGGAAGTGCCGTTGGCACTGTAGCTCTGTTGTTTACTTGTTTTAGGGATCACAATGCACTCCTCCAATGAGGCAGTTAGCAATTTACATCCTGTCCATCAGCATAACAAGGCTACCTGTTCTCCAGGGCCTGTCTTGCCTTTCTGTTTTTTACACATTTTGTAGATGTCCCTTTTGACCGGTGGGAAGTGATACTTCTTTGTAGTGCAGATTTGCATTGCCCGCTTGCTTGCTTGGCCAAAAAGGGCATATGCGTTTTCTCCTGAATATATTCAGGGGAAAACGCAAACACCCTTTTTGGCCCAGTGCGTCATTGTCGAAGTTGTGCCCCTCTTCCTGTGCTTTAAAGGCGATTCCAACGTACATCTTGAAATCTGTTTCCTGCTATTCTGTCTCGCTTTCAAGTCCGCCTCGCTGCCTTCCCTCAACAGATTTTTGGACGATTGTTGTCCTTTATTACTCTGCCAGTTTGTGAATTGCTGTGCCTCTGAGCTCCATTTTTCAACTCGTTTTTTGTGAGCTGTACGCAAGTCCTAAATTTTACTTCAGGACCTATACTGGTTCCCAGTGGGTGGCTGAGACTCTGGTTAATTCTTCTTCCTGCCGGGAAATTAGAGTGACATGAGCCGGTCCAAATGCCTAACAGCTACTCTCTCATTGGTTCTCCCTCTTCCCTTCCATCCTCTGCCAAATTGGCAACCTGTGCGAACCAGGAGGTTAAAGGGGTTGTCTCTCCAAGTTGGGAGATTGATAGTAAAGCAGTTGGAAAGTCAAACCGTAGCACCGGGAGAGGGACTAATCGTTGAGTTTTAGAAACCTTTTGTATTCACAGTGTGTCCATTCTCTAGGTTTCTTGTACATGTTATAGCTGTAGTAATATTCCCTTCAACCTGGAGAGTTGGGACCCATGGAATGGGGACCATGCATTTTTGCTTTAAAGTGTCTGCATTTGCTCACCCAATCTCACCAATCCTCTCAGTCCCAAGTGTCCAGCTTTATGCCACATCCAGCTGTCATTGTAGATAGGGTCATTCCAGGTTTCATCAGAGACCCTGAAGGAAATGTAAAGATTTTCCCTGTTTTTCGGTTTTGTTTTTGAAATTCCTTTTTATAGTGGGTTTGAGCTGATTCTCGCTGCCATGTTTATGTCAGTCTAGACATACTTGATTCCCTTACAGAGACATATCAATACATAGGTTTTAAGATTCTTACTAGTAAGATCAATTCCTCTGCGGGAAATATGGGGTTTTGAGACCCTTTCACTGAGGAATGTGTAGGTCTTGTCTATTCCACATTTGGTTATAGAAATGGTACCTGTGCTTATATCAAACTCTGGTTTTATGCATCAACCCACCTCTCCTTTCCCCTTAAGCAGTCATAAGAGTGTTTTCTAAATGTGAGACTCTGTTCTGTTTCCTAACTCAGTTCATGTGTAGCCATGTTTACAGGATCTTCATAAGTGATATCTTATGATAAGTTTCTTTTTCTGTGTGACTTATTTCACTTAGAATCATCGTACCTGAATCCACTCACTTTGCTGCTCCTGGTGTTATGACATTGATTTCATGGCTGAGGGATATTCCATCGTACATAAATACCACAGTTTTTTGAACCATTTTTATATTTCCTGGGATATTTATGGTGTACGCAATTTGAGGTTCTTGTAAGCAGTGCAGCCCTAAATATGGGTGTGTCTCTGTCTTATTGATTTTCAGTTTTCCCAAGGTATATTCCTTAGACTGGAAGTGCCCTTGGCTCTGTAGCTCTGTTGTTTACTTGTTTTAGGGAACGCAATGCACTCCTCCAGTGAGGCAGTTGGCATTTTACATCCCGCCCATCAGCATAACAAGGCTCCCTGTTCTCCAGGGCCTGTCTTGCCTTTTTGGTTTTTACACATTTTGTGGATGTCCCTTTTGACCGGTTGGATGTGATAATTCTTTGTAGTGCAGATTTGCATTGCCCGCTTGCTTGCTTGGCCGAAAAGGGCGTATGCGTTTTCTCCTGAATATATTCAGGAGAAAACGCATACGCCCTTTTCGGCCAATTGCGTCATTGTCGAAGTTGTGCCCCTCTTCCTGTGCTTTAAAGGCAATTCCAACGTACCTCTTGAAATCTGTTTCCTGCTATTCTGTCTCGCTTTCAAGTCCGCCTCGCAGCCTTCCCTCAACATATTTTTGGACGATAGTTGTACTTTATTACTCTGCCAGTTTGTGAATTGCTGTGCCCCTGAGCTCCATTTTTCAACTCGTTTTTTGTGAGCTGTACCCAAGTCCAAAATTTTGGTTCAGTATCTATACTGGTTCCCAATGGGTGGCTGAGACTCTGGTTAATTCTTCTTCCTGCCAGGAAATTATAGTGACATGTGCCAGTCCAAATGCCTAACAGCTACTCTCTCATTGGTTCTCCCCCTTCCCCTCCATCCTCTGCCAAATTGGCAACCTGTAAGAACCAGGAGGTTAAAGGGGTTGTCTCTCCAAGTTGGGAGATTGATAGTAAAGCAGTTGGAAAATCAAAGTGGAGCACCAGGAGAGGGACTACTCGTTGAGTTTTAGAAACCTTTTGTATTCAGTGTGTCCATTCTCTAGGTTTCCCGTACATGTTATTGCTGTAGGAATATTCCCTACAACATAGAGAGTTGGGACACATGGAATGGGGGCCATGCATTTTTGCTTTAAACGGTCTGCATTTGCTCACCCTATCTCACCAATCCTCTCAGTCCCAAGTGTCCAGCCTTATGCCACATCCAGCTGTCATTGTAGATAGGGTCATTCCAGGTTTCATCAGAGACCCTGAAGGAAATATAAAGAATTTCCCTGTTTTTTGGTTTTGTTTTTGAAATTCCTTTTTATAGTGGGTTTGAGCTGATTCTCGCTGCCATGTTTATGCCAGTCTAGACACACTTGATTCCCTTACAGAGACATATCAATACATAGGTTTTAAGATTCTTACTAGTCAGATCTATTCCTCTGCGGGAAATATGGGGTTTTGAGTCCCTTTCACTGAGGAAGGTGTAGGTCTTGTCTATTCCACAGTTGGTTTTAGAAATGGTACCTGTACTTATATCAAACTCTGGTTTTATCCATCACCCCACCTCTCCTTTCCCCTTAAGCAGGCACAAGAGTGTTTTCTAAATGTGAGACTCTGTTCTCTTTCCTAACTCAGTTAATGTGTAGCCATGTTTACAGGATCTTCATAAGTGATATCTTATGATAAGTCTCTTTTTCTGATTGACTTATTTCACTTAGAATCATCGTACCTGAATCCACTCACTTTGCTTCTCCTGGTCTTATGACATTGATTTCATGGCTGAGGGATATTCCACCGTACATAAATACCACAATTTTTTGAACCATTTTTATATTTCCTGGGATATTTAAGGTGTACTCAAGTTGAGGTTCTTGTAAGCAGTGCAGCCCTAAATTTGGGGGTGGCTCTGTCTTATTGATTTTCAGTTTTCCCAAGGTATATTGCCTAGACTGGAAGTGCCCTTGGCTCTGTAGCTCTGTTGTTTACTAGTTTTAGAGAACGCAATGCACTCCTCCAGTGAGGCAGTTGGCAATTTACATCCCGCCCATCAGCATAACAAGTCTCCCTGTTCCACAGGGCCTGTCTTGCCTTTCTAGTTTTTACACATTTTCTGGATGTCCCTTTTGACCGGAGGGAAGTGATACTTCTTTGTAGTGCAGATTTGCATTGACCGCTTGCTTGCTTGGCCAAAAAGGGCATATGCATTTTCTCCTGAATATATTCAGGAGAAAACGCATACACCATTTTTGCCAAGTGCATCATTGTCGAAGTTGTGCCCCTCTTCCTGTGCTTTAAAGGCGATTCCAACGTACCTCTTGAAATCTGTTTCCTGCTATTCTGCCTCGCTTTCAAGTCTGACTCGTTGCCTACCCTCAACATATTTTTGGAAGATAGTTGTCCTTCATTACTCTCCCAGTTTGTGAATTGCTGTGCCCCTGAGCTCCATTTTTCAACTCGTTTTTTGTGAGCTGTACACAAGTCCAAAATTTTGGTTCAGGACCTATACTGGTTCCCGGTGGGTGGCTGAAACTCTGGTTAATTATTCTTCCTTCCGGGAAATTAGAGTGATATGTGCCCGTCCAAATGTCTAACAGCTACTCTATCATTGGTTCTCCCTCTTCCCTTCCATCCTCTGCCAAATTGGCAACCTGTGCGAACAAGGAGGTTAAAGGGGTTGTCTCTCCAAGTTGGTAGATTGATAGTAAAGCAGTTGGAAAGTCAAACCGGAGCACCAGGAGAGGGACTACTCGTTGAGTTTTAGAAAACTTTTGTATTCACAGTGTGTCCATTCTCTAGGTTTCCCGTACATGTTATAGCTGTAGTAATATTCCCTACAACATAGAGAGTTGGGACACATGGAATGGGGGCCATGCATTTTTGCTTTAAAGGGTCTGCATTTGCTCACCCTATCTCACCAATCCTCTCAGTCCCAAGTGTCCAGTCTTATGCCACATCCTGCTGTCATTGTAGATAGGGTCATTCCAGGTTTCATCAGAGACCCTGAAGGAAATGTAAAGAATTTCCCTGTTTTTTGGTTTTGTTTTTGAAATTCCTTTTTATAGTGGGTTTGAGCTGATTCTCGCTGCCATGTTTGTGCCAGTCTAGACACACTTGATTCCCTTACAGAGACATATCAATACATAGGTTTTAAGATTCTTACTAGTCAGATCTATTCCTCTGCAGGAAATATGGGGTTTTGAGTCCCTTTCACTGAGGAAGGTGTAGGTCTTGTCTATTCCACAGTTGGTTTTAGAAATGGTACCTGTACTTATATCAAACTCTGGTTTTATCCATCACCCCACCTCTCCTTTCCCCTGCAGCAGGCACAAGAGTTTTTTCTAAATGTGAGACTCTGTTCTCTTTCCTAACTCAGTTCATGTGTAGCCATGTTTACAGGATCTTCATAAGTGATATCTTATGATAAGTTTCTTTTTCTGTGTGACTTATTTCACTTAGACTCATCGTACCTGAATCCACTCACTTTGCTGCTCCTGGTCTTATGACATTGATTTCATGGCTGAGGGATATTCCATCGTACATAAATACCACAGTTTTTTGATCCATTTTTATATTTCCTTGGATATTTAACGTGTACCCAAGTTGAGGTTCTTGTAAGCAGTGCAGCCCTAAATTTGGGGGTGGCTCTGTCTTATTGATTTTCAGTTTTCCCAAGGTATATTCCCTAGACTGGAAGTGCCCTTGGCTCTGTAGCTCTGTTGTTTACTTGTTTTAGGGAACGCAATGCACTCCTCCAGTGAGGCAGTTGGCATTTTACATCCTGCCCATCAGCATAACAAGGCTCCCTGTTCTCCAGGGCCTGTCTTGCCTTTCTGTTTTTTACACATTTTGTGGATGTCCCTTTTGACCTGTGGGAAGTGATACTTTTTTGTAGTGCAGATTTGCATTGCCCGCATGCTTGCTTGGCCAAAAAGGGCGTATGCATTTTCTCCTGAATATATTCAGGAAAAAACGCATAAGCCCTTTTTGGACAAGTGCATCATTGTGTATGTTGTGTCCCTCTTCCTGTGCTTTAAAGGCGATTCCAACGTACTTCTTAAAATCTGTTTCCTGATATTCTGTCTCGCTTTCAAGTCCGCCTCGCTGCCTTCCCTCAACAGATTTTTGGACGATATTTGTCCTTTATTACTCTGCCAGTTTGTGAATTGCTGTGCCCCTGAGTTCCATTTTTCAACTAGTTTTTTGTGAGCTATACGCAAGTCCAAAATTTTGGTTCAGGAACTATACTGGTTCCCGGTGGGTGGCTGAGACTCTGGTTAATACTTCTTCCTGCCGGGAAATTAGAGTGACATGTGCCCGTTCAAATGCCTAACAGCTACTCTCTCATTGGTTCTCCCTCTTCCCTTCCATCATCTGCCAAATTAGCAAACTGTGCGAACCAGGAAGTTAAATGGGTTGTCTCTCCATGTTGGGAGATTGATAGTAAAGCAGTTGGAAAGTCAAACCGGAGCACCAGGATAGGGACTACTCGTTGAGTTTTAGAAACCTTTTGTATTCACAGTGTGTCCATTCTCTAGGTTTCCCGTACATGTTATAACTGTAGTAATATTCCCTTCATCATGGAGAGTTGCGACCCATGGAATGGGGGCCATGCATTTTTGCTTTAAAGGGTCTGCATTTGCTCACCCAATCTCACCAATCCTCTCAGTCCCAAGGGTCCAGCCTTATGCCACATCCAGCTGTCATTGTAGATAGGGTCATTCCAGGTTTCATCAGAGACCCTGAAGGAAATGTAAAGAATTTCTCTGTTTTTAGGTTTTGTTTTTGAAATTCCTTTTTATAGTGGGTTTGAGCTGATTCTCGCTGCCATGTTTATGCCTGTCTAGACACACTTGATTCCCTTACAGAGACATATCAATACATAGGTTCTAAGATTCTTACTAGTCAGATCTATTCCTCTGCGGGAAATATGGGGTTTTGAGTCCCTTTCACTGTGGAAGGTGTAAGTCTTTTCTATTCCACAGTTGTTTATAGAAATGGTACCTGTGCTTATATCAAACTCTGGTTTTATGCATCACCCCACCTCTCCTTTCCCCTTAAGCAGGCATAAGAGTGTTTTCTAAATGTGAGACTCTGTTCTCTTTCCTAACTCAGTTCATGTGTAGCCATGTTTACAGGATCTTCAAAGGTGATATCTTATGATAAGTTTGTTTTTCTGTGTGACTTATTTCACTTAGAATCATCGTACTTGAATCCACTCACTTTGCTGCTCCTGATCTTATGACATTGATTTCATGGCTGAGGGATATTCCATCGTACATAAATACCATAGTTTTTTGAACGATTTTTATATTTCCTGGGATATTTAAGGTGTACCCAAGTTGAGGTTCTTGTAAGCAGTGCAGCCCTAAATTTGGGGGTGGATCACTCTTTTTGATTTTCAGTTTTCCCAAGGTATATTCCCTAGACTGGAAGTGCCCTTGGCTCTGTAGCGCTGTTTTTTACTTGTTATAGGGAACACAATGCACTCCTCCAGTGTGGCAGTTGGCAGTTTACATCCCGCCCATCAGCATAACAAGGCTCCCTGTTCTCCAGGTCCTGTCTTGCCTTTCTGGTTTTTAAACATTTTGTGGATGTCCCTTTTGACTGGTGGGAAGAGATACTTCTTTGTAGTGCAGATTTGCATTGCCCGCTGGCTTCCTTCGCCAAAAAGGGCATATGCGTTTTCTCCTGAATATATTCAGGAGAAAACGCATACGCTCTTTTTGGCCAAGTGTGTCATTGTCGAAGTTTTGCCCCTCTTCCTGTGCTTTAAAGGCGATTCCAATGTACCTCTTGAAATCTGTTTCCTGCCATTCTGTCTGGCTTTCAAGTCCGCCTCGTTGACTGCCCTCAACAGGTTTTTGGACGATAGTTTTCCTTTATTACTCTGCCAGTTTGTGAATTGCTGTGCCTCTGAGTTCCATTTTTCATCTCGTTTTTTGTGAGCTGTACGCAAGTCCAAATTTTGGTCCAGGACCTCTACTGTTTCCCGGTGGGTTGCAGAGACTCTGTTTAATTCTTCTTCCTGCCGGTAAATTAGAGTGACATGTGCCCGTCCAAATGCCTAACAGCTACTCTCTCATTGGTTCTCCCTCTTCCCTTCCATCCTCTGCAAAATTAGCAACCTGTGCGAACCAGGAATTTAAAGGGGTTGTCTCTCCATGTTGGGAGATTGATAGTAAAGCAGTTGGAAAGTCAAACCGGAGCACCAGGAGAGGGACTACTCGTTGAGTTTTAGAAACCTTTTGTATTCACAGTGTGTCCATTCTCTAAGTTTCCCGTACATGTTATAGCTGTAGTAATATTCCCTTCAACCTGTAGAGTTGGGAGCCATGGAATGGGGGCCATGCATTTTTTTTTTTTTTTTTTTTTTTTTGCGGTACGCGGGCCTCTCACTGTTGTGGCCTCTCCCGTTGCGGAGCACAGGCTCCGGACGCGCAGGCTCAGCGGCCATGGCTCACGGGCCCAGCCGCTCCGCGGCATATGGGATCCTCCTGTACCGGGGCACGAACCCGTATCCCCTGCATCGGCAGGCGGACTCTCAACCACTGCGCCACCATGGATGGGGGCCATGCATTTTTGCTTTAAAGGGTCTGCATTTGCTCACCCAATCTCACCAATCCTCTCAGTCCCAAGTGCCAAGCCTTATGCCACATCTAGCTGTCATTGTAGATAGGTTCATTCCAGGTTTCATCAGAGATCCTGAAGGAAATGTAAAGAATTTCCCTGTTTTTTGGTTTTGTTTTTGAAATTCCTTTTTATAGTGGATTTGAGCTGATTCTCGCTGCCATGTTTATGCCAGTCTAGACAAACTTGATTCCCTTACAGAGACATATCAATACATAGGTTTTAAGATTCTTACTAGTAAGATCTATTCCTCTGCGGGAAATATGGGGTTTTGAGTCCCTTTCACTGAGGAAGGTGTAGGTTTGTCTATTCCACAGTTGGTTTTAGAAATGGTACCTGTGCTTATATCAAACTCTGGTTTTATGCATCACCCCACCTCTCCTTTCCCCTTAAGCAGGCATAAGAGTCTTTTCTAAATGTGAGACTCTGTTCTCTTTCCTAAGACTGTTCATGTGTAGCCATGTTTACAGGATCTTCATAAGTGATATCTTATGATAAGTTTCTTTTTCTGTGTGACTTGTTTCACTTAGAATCATCGTACCTGAATCCACTCACTTTGCTGCTCCTGGTCTTATGACATTGATTTCATGGCTGAGGGATATTCCATCGTACATATATACCACAGTTTTTCGAACCATTTTTATATTTCCTGGGATATTTAAGGTGTACCAAAGTTGAGGTTCTTGTAAGCAGTGCAGCCCTAAATTTGGGAGTGGATCTGTCTTATTGATTTTCAGTTTTCCCAAGGTATATTCCCTAGACAGGAAGTGCCCTTGGCACTGTAGCTCTGTTGTTTACTTGTTTTAGGGAACACAATGCACTCCTCCAGTGAGGCAGTTAGCAATTTACATCCTGTCCATCAGCATAACAAGGCTACCTGTTCTCCAGGGCCTCTCTTGCCTTTCTGTTTTTTACACATTTTCTGGATGTCCCTTTTGACGGGTGGGAAGTGATACTTCTTTGTAGTGCAGATTTGCATTGCCTGCTTGCATGCTTGGCCAAAAAGGGCGTATGCGTTTTCTCCTGAATATATTCAGGAGAAAACGCATACACCCTTTTTGGCCAAGTGTGTCATTGTCGAAGTTCTGCCCCTCTTCCTGTGCTTTAAAGGCGATTCCAATGTACCTCTTGAAATCTGTTTCCTGCTATTCTGTCTCGCTTTCAATTCCGCCTCGCTGCCTTCCCTCAACAGATTTTTGGACGATTGTTGTCCTTTATTACTCTGCCAGTTTGTGAATTGCTGTGCCTCTGAGCTCCATTTTTCAACTCGATTTTTGTGAGCTGTACGCAAGTCCAAAATTATTGGTTCAGGACCTATACTGGTTCCCGGTGGGTGGCTGAGACTCTGGTTAATTCTTCTTCCTGCCGGGAAATTAGAGTGACATATGCCCATCCAAATGCCTAACAGCTACTCTCTCATTGGTTCTCCCTCTTCCCTTCCATCCTCTGCCAAATTGGCAACCTGTGCGAACCAGGAGGTTAAAGGGGTTGTCTCTCCAAGTTGGGAGATTGATAGTAAAGCAGTTGGAAAGTCAAACCGCAGCACCGGGAGAGGGACTAATCGTTGAGTTTTAGAAACCTTTTGTATTCACAGTGTGTCCATTCTCTAGGTTTCCTGTACATGTTATAGCTGTAGTAATATTCCCTTCAACCTGGAGAGTTGGGACCCATGGAATGGGGACCATGCATTTTTGCTTTAAAGGATCTGCATTTGCTCACCCAATCTCACCAATCCTCTCAGTCCCAAGTGTCCAGCCTTATGCCACATCCAGCTGTCATTGTAGATAGGGTCATTCCAGGTTTCATCAGAGACCCTGAAGGAAATGTAAAGATTTTCCCTGTTTTTTGGTTTTGTTTTTGAAATTCTTTTTATAGTTGGTTTCAGCTGATTCTCGCTGCCATGTTTATGCCAGTCTAGACACACTTGATTCCCTTACAGAGACATATCAATACATAGGTTTTAAGATTCTTACTAGTAAGATCAATTCCTCTGCGGGAAATATGGGGTTTTGAATCCCTTTCACTGAGGAATGTGTAGGTCTTGTCGATTCCACAGTTGGTTATAGAAATGGTACCTGTGCTTATATCAAACTCTGGTTTTATGCATCACCCCACCTCTCCTTTCCCCTTAAGCAGGCATAAGAGTGTTTTCTAAATGTGAGACTCTGTTCTGTTTCCTAACTCAGTTCATGTGTAGCCATGTTTACAGGATCTTCATAAGTGATATCTTATGATAAGTTTCTTTTTCTGTGTGACTTATTTCACTTAGAATCATCGTACCTGAATCCACTCACTTTGCTGCTCCTGGTCTTATGACATTGATTTCATGGCTGAGGGATATTCCATCGTACATAAATACCACATTTTTTGAACCATTTTTATATTTCCTGGGATATTTAAGGTGTACGCAAGTTGAGGTTCTTGTAAGCAGTGCAGCCCTAAATATGGGGGTGGCTCTCTCTTATTTTCAGTTTTCCCAAGGTATATTCCCTAGACTGCAAGTGCCCTTGGCTCTGTAGCTCTGTTGTTTACTTGTTTTAGGGAACGCAATGCACTC
The DNA here is from genome assembly GCF_964165515.1 of Mesoplodon bidens. Classification (NCBI taxonomy): domain Eukaryota; kingdom Metazoa; phylum Chordata; class Mammalia; order Artiodactyla; family Ziphiidae; genus Mesoplodon; species Mesoplodon bidens. The sequence continues at coordinate 1,279,247 of NW_027672207.1, forward strand.
CTCCAGTGAGGCAGTTGGCATTTTACATCCCGTCCATCAGCATAACAAGGCTCCCTGTTCTCCAGGGCCTGTCTTGCCTTTCTGGTTTTTACACATTTTGTGGATGTCCCTTTTGACCGGTTGGATGTGATAATTCTTTGTAGTGCAGATTTGCATTGCCCGCTTGCTTGCTTGGCCGAAAAGGGCGTATGCGTTTTCTCCTGAATATATTCAGGAGAAAACGCATACGCCCTTTTCGGCCAAGTGCGTCATTGTCGAAGTTGTGCCCCTCTTCCTGTGCTTTAAAGGCAATTCCAACGTACCTCTTGAAATCTGTTTCCTGCTATTCTGTCTCGCTTTCAAGTCCGCCTCGCAGCCTTCCCTCAACATATTTTTGGACGATAGTTGTACTTTATTACTCTGCCAGTTTGTGAATTGCTGTGCCCCTGAGCTCCATTTTTCAACTCGTTTTTTGTGAGCTGTACCCAAGTCCAAAATTTTGGTTCAGTATCTATACTGGTTCCCAATGGGTGGCTGAGACTCTGGTTAATTCTTCTTCCTGCCAAGAAATTATAGTGACATGTGCCAGTCCAAATGCCTAACAGCTACTCTCTCATTGGTTCTCCCCCTTCCCCTCCATCCTCTGCCAAATTGGCAACCTGTACGAACCAGGAGGTTAAAGGGGTTGTCTCTCCAAGTTGGGAGATTGATAGTAAAGCAGTTGGAAAGTCAAAGCCGAGCACCAGGAGAGGGACTACTCGTTGAGTTTTAGAAAACTTTTGTATTCAGTGTGTCCATTCTCTAGGTTTCCCGTACATGTTATTGCTGTAGTAATATTCCCTACAACATAGAGAGTTGGGACACATGGAATGGGGTCATGCATTTTTGCTTTAAAGGGTCTGCATTTGCTCACCCAATCTCACCAATCCTCTCAGTCCCAAGTGTCCAGCCTTATGCCACATCCAGCTGTCATTGTAGATAGGGTCATTCCAGGTTTCATCAGAGACCCTGAAGGAAATATAAAGAATTTCCCTGTTTTTTGGTTTTGTTTTTGAAATTCCTTTTTATAGTGGGTTTGAGCTGATTCTCGCTGCCATGTTTATGCCAGTCTAGACACACTTGATTCCCTTACAGAGACATATCAATACATAGGTTTTAAGATTCTTACTAGTCAGATCTATTCCTCTGCGGGAAATATGGGGTTTTGAGTCCCTTTCACTGAGGAAGGTGTAGGTCTTGTCTATTCCACAGTTGGTTTTAGAAATGGTACCTGTACTTATATCAAACTCTGGTTTTATCCATCACCCCACCTCTCCTTTCCCCTTAAGCAGGCACAAGAGTGTTTTCTAAATGTGAGACTCTGTTCTCTTTCCTAACTCAGTTAATGTGTAGCCATGTTTACAGGATCTTCATAAGTGATATCTTATGATAAGTCTCTTTTTCTGCTTGACTTATTTCACTTAGAATCATCGTACCTGAATCCACTCACTTTGCTTCTCCTGGTCTTATGACATTGATTTCATGGCTGAGGGATATTCCACCGTACATAAATACCACAATTTTTTGAACCATTTTTATATTTCCTGGGATATTTAAGGTGTACTCAAGTTGAGGTTCTTGTAAGCAGTGCAGCCCTAAATTTGGGGGTGGCTCTGTCTTATTGATTTTCAGTTTTCCAAAGGTATATTGCCTAGACTGGAAGTGCCCTTGGCTCTGTAGCTCTGTTGTTTACTAGTTTTAGAGAACGCAATGCACTCCTCCAGTGAGGCAGTTGGCAATTTACATCCCGCCCATCAGCATAACAAGTCTCCCTGTTCCACAGGGCCTGTCTTGCCTTTCTAGTTTTTACACATTTTCTGGATGTCCCTTTTGACCGGAGGGAAGTGATACTTCTTTGTAGTGCAGATTTGCATTGACCGCTTGCTTGCTTGGCCAAAAAGGGCATATGCATTTTCTCCTGAATATATTCAGGAGAAAACGCATACACCATTTTTGCCAAGTGCATCATTGTCGAAGTTGTGCCCCTCTTCCTGTGCTTTAAAGGCGATTCCAACGTACCTCTTGAAATCTGTTTCCTGCTATTCTGCCTCGCTTTCAAGTCTGACTCGTTGCCTACCCTCAACAGATTTTTGGAAGATAGTTGTCCTTCATTACTCTCCTAGTTTGTGAATTGCTGTGCCCCTGAGCTCCATTTTTCAACTCGTTTTTTGTGAGCTGTACACAAGTCCAAAATTTTGGTTCAGGACCTATACTGGTTCCCGGTGGGTGGCTGAAACTCTGGTTAATTATTCTTCCTTCCGGGAAATTAGAGTGATATGTGCCCGTCCAAATGCCTAACAGCTACTCTATCATTGGTTCTCCCTCTTCCCTTCCATCCTCTGCCAAATTGGCAAACTGTGCGAACCAGGAGGTTAAAGGGGTTGTCTCTCCAAGTTGATAGATTGATAGTAAAGGAGTTGGAAAGTCAAACCGGAGCACCAGGAGAGGGACTACTCGTTGAGTTTTAGAAAACTTTTGTATTCACAGTGTGTCCATTCTCTAGGTTTCCCGTACATGTTATAGTTGTAGTAATATTCCCTACAACATAGAGAGTTGGGACACATGGAATGAGGGCCATGCATTTTTGCTTTAAAGGGTCTGCATTTGCTCACCCTATCTCACCAATCCTCTCAGTCCCAAGGGTCCAGTCTTATGCCACATCCAGCTGTCATTGTAGATAGGGTCATTCCAGGTTTCATCAGAGACCCTGATGGAAATGTAAAGAATTTCCCTGTTTTTTGGTTTTGTTTTTGAAATTCCTTTTTATAGTGGGTTTGAGCTGATTCTCGCTGCCATGTTTGTGCCAGTCTAGACACACTTGATTCCCTTACAGAGACATATCAATACATAGGTTTTAAGATTCTTACTAGTCAGATCTATTCCTCTGCGGGAAATATGGGGTTTTGAGTCCCTTTCACTGAGGAAGGTGTAGGTCTTGTCTATTCCACAGTTGGTTTTAGAAATGGTACCTGTACTTATATCAAACTCTGGTTTTATCCATCACCCCACCTCTCCTTTCCCCTTCAGCAGGCACAAGAGTGTTTTCTAAATGTGAGACTCTGTTCTATTTCCTAACTCAGTTCATGTGTAGCCATGTTTACAGGATCTTCATAAGTGATATCTTATGATAAGTTTCTTTTTCTGTGTGACTTATTTCACTTAGAATCATCGTACCTGAATCCACTCACTTTGCTGCTCCTGGTCTTATGACATTGATTTCATGGCTGAGGGATATTCCATCGTACATAAATACCACAGTTTTTTGATCCATTTTTATATTTCCTTGGATATTTAACGTGTACCCAAGTTGAGGTTCTTGTAAGCAGTGCAGCCCTAAATTTGGGGGTGGCTCTGTCTTATTGATTTTCAGTTTTCCCAAGGTATATTCCCTAGACTGGAAGTGCCCTTGTCTCTGTAGCTCTGTTGTTTACTTGTTTTAGGGAACGCAATGCACTCCTCCAGTGAGGCAGTTTGCAATTTACATCCCGCCCATCAGCATAACAAGGCTCCCTCTTCACCAGGGACTGTCTTGCCTTTCTGGTTTTTACACATTTTGTGGATGTCCCTTTTGACCGGTGGGAAGTGTTACTTCTTTGTAGTGCAGATTTGCATTGACCGCTTGCTTGCTTGACCAAAAAGGGCGTATGCATTTTCTCCTGAATATATTCAGGAGAAAACGAATACACTCTTTTTGGCCAAGTGCGTCATTTACGAAGTTGTGCCCTTCTTCCTGTGCTTTAAAGGCGATTCCAACGTACCTCTAGAAATCTGTTTCCTGCCATTCTGCCTGGCTTTCAAGTCCGCCTCGTTGCCTTCCCTGAACAGATTTTTGGACGATAGTTGTCCTTTATTACTCTGCCAGTTTGTGAATTGCTGTGCCTCTGAGCTCCATTTTTCAACTCGTTTTTTGTGAGCTGTACGCAAGTCCAAAATTTTTGGTTCAGGACCTATACTGGTTCCCGGTGGGTGGCTGAGACTCTGGTTAATTCTTCTTCCTGCCGGGAAATTAGAGTGACATGTGCCCATCCAAATGCCTAACAGCTACTCTCTCATTGGTTCTTCCTCTTCCCTTCCATCCTCTGCCAAATTGGCAAACTGTGCGAACCAGGAGGTTAAAGGGGTTGTCTCTCCAATTTGGGAGATTGATAGTAAAGCAGTTGGAAAGTCAAACCATAGCACCGGGAGAGGGACTAATCGTTGAGTTTTTGAAACCTTTTGTATTCACAATGTGTCCATTCTCTAGGTTTCCTGTACATGTTATAGCTGTAGTAATATTCCCTTCAACCTGGAGAGTTGGGACCAATGGAATGGGGACCATGCATTTTTGCTTTAAAGGGTCTGCATTTGCTCACCCAATCTCACCAATCCTCTCAGTCCCAAGTGTCCAGCCTTATGCCACATCCAGCTGTCATTGTAGATAGGGTCATTCCAGGTTTCATCAGAGACCCTGAAGGAAATGTAAAGATTTTCCCTGTTTTTTGGTTTTGTTTTTGAAATTCCTTTTTATAGTGGGTTTGAGCTGATTCTCGCTGCCATGTTTATGTCAGTCTAGACACACTTGATTCCCTTAGAGAGACATATCAATACATAGGTTTTAAGATTCTTACTAGTAAATCAATTCGTCTGCGGGAAATATGGGGTTTTGAGTCCCTTACACTGAGGAAGGTGTAGGTCTTGTCTATTCCACAGTTGGTTATAGAAACGGTACCTGTGCTTATATCAAACTCTGGTTTTATGCATCACCCCACCTCTCCTTTCCCCTTAAGCAGGCATAAGAGTGTTTTCTAAATGTGAGACTCTGTTCTCTTTCCTAAGACAGTTCATGTGCAGCCATGTTTACAGGATCTTCATAAGTGATATCTTACGATAAGTTTCTTTTTCTGTGTGACTTGTTTCACTTAGAATCATCGTACCTGAATCCACTCACTTTGCTTCTCCTGGTCTTATGACATTGATTTCATGCCTGAGGGATATTCCATCGTACATAAATACCACAGTTTTTTGAACCATTTTTCTATTTCCTGGGATATTTAAGGTGTATCCAAGTTGAGGTTCCTCTAAGCAGTGCAGCCCTAAATTTGGGGGTGGCTCTCTCGCTTATTGATTTTCAGTTTTCCCAAGGTATATTCCCTAGACAGGAAGTGCCCTTGGCACTGTAGCTCTGTTGTTTACTTGTTTTAGGGATCACAATGCACTCCTCCAATGAGGCAGTTAGCAATTTACATCCTGTCCATCAGCATAACAAGGCTACCTGTTCTCCTGGGCCTGTCTTGCCTTTCTGTTTTTTACACATTTTGTAGATGTCCCTTTTGACCGGTGGGAAGTGATACTTCTTTGTAGTGCAGATTTGCATTGCCCGCTTGCTTGCTTGGCCAAAAAGGGCGTATGCGTTTTCTCCTGAATATATTCAGGAGAAAACGCATACGCCCTTTTTGGCCAAGTGCGTCATTGTCGAAGTTGTGCCCCTCTTCCTGTGCTTTAAAGGCGATTCCAACGTACATCTTGAAATCTGTTTCCTGCTATTCTGTCTCGCTTTCAAGTCCGCCTCGCTGCCTTCCCTCAACAGATTTTTGGACGATTGTTGTCCTTTATTACTCTGCCAGTTTGTGAATTGCTGTGCCTCTGAGCTCCATTTTTCAACTCGTTTTTTGTGAGCTGTACGCAAGTCCTAAATTTTACTTCAGGACCTATACTGGTTCCCAGTGGGTGGCTGAGACTCTGGTTAATTCTTCTTCCTGCCGGGAAATTAGAGTGACATGTGCCCGTCCAAATGCCTAACAGCTACTCTCTCATTGGTTCTCCCTCTTCCCTTCCATCCTCTGCCAAATTGGCAACCTGTGCGAACCAGGAGGTTAAAGGGGTTGTCTCTCCAAGTTGGGAGATTGATAGTAAAGCAGTTGGAAAGTCAAACCGTAGCACCGGGAGAGGGACTAATCGTTGAGTTTTAGAAACCTTTTGTATTCACAGTGTGTCCATTCTCTAGGTTTCTTGTACATGTTATAGCTGTAGTAATATTCCCTTCAACCTGGAGAGTTGGGACCCATGGAATGGGGACCATGCATTTTTGCTCTAAAGGGTCTGCATTTGCTCACCCAATCTCACCAATCCTCTCAGTTCCAAGTGTCCAGCCTTATGCCACATCCAGCTGTCATTGTAGATAGGGTCATTCCAGGTTTCATCAGAGACCCTGAAGGAAATGTAAAGATTTTCCCTGTTTTTTGGTTTTGTTTTTGAAATTCCTTTTTATAGTGGGTTTGAGCTGATTCTCGCTGCCATGTTTATGTCAGTCTAGACACACTTGATTCCCTTAGAGAGACATATCAATACATAGGTTTTAAGATTCTTACTAGTAAATCAATTCGTCTGCGGGAAATATGGGGTTTTGAGTCCCTTACACTGAGGAAGGTGTAGGTCTTGTCTATTCCACAGTTGGTTATAGAAACGGTACCTGTGCTTATATCAAACTCTGGTTTTATGCATCACCCCACCTCTCCTTTCCCCTTAAGCAGGCATAAGAGTGTTTTCTAAATGTGAGACTCTGTTCTCTTTCCTAAGACAGTTCATGTGCAGCCATGTTTACAGGATCTTCATAAGTGATATCTTACGATAAGATTCTTTTTCTTTGTGACTTGTTTCACTTAGAATCATCGTACCTGAATTCACTCACTTTGCTGCTCCTGGTCTTATGACATTGATTTCATGCCTGAGGGATATTCCATCGTACATAAATACCACAGTTTTTTGAACCATTTTTCTATTTCCTGGGATATTTAAGGTGTACGCAAGTTGAGGTTCTTGTAAGCATTGCAGCCCTAAATATGGGGGTGGCTCTGTCTTATTGATTTTCAGTTTTCCCAAGGTATATTCCCTAGACTGGAAGTGCCCTTAGCTCTGTAGCTCTGTTGTTTACTTGTTTTAGGGAACGCAATGCACTCCTCCAGTGAGGCAGTTGGCATTTTACATCCCGCCCATCAGCATAACAAGGCTCCCTGTTCTCCAGGGCCTGTCTTGACTTTCTGGTTTTTACACATTTTGTGGATGTCCCTTTTGACCGGATGGATGTGATAATTCTTTGTACTGCAGATTTGCATTGCCCGCTTGCTTGCTTGGCCGAAAAGGGCGTATGCGTTTTCTCCTGAATATATTCAGGAGAAAACGCATACGCCCTTTTCGGCCAAGTGCGTCATTGTCGAAGTTGTGCCCCTCTTCCTGTGCTTTAAAGGCAATTCCAACGTACCTCTTGAAATCTGTTTCCTGCTATTCTGTCTCGCTTTCAAGTCCGCCTCGCTGCCTTCCCTCAAAAGAATTTTGGACGATAGTTGTCCTTTATTACTCTGCCAGTTTGTGAATTGCTGTGCCCCTGAGCTCCATTTTTCAACTCGTTTTTTGTGAGCTGTACCCAAGTCCAAAATTTTGGTTCAGTATCTATACTGGTTCCCGATGGGTGGCTGAGACTCTGGTTAATTCTTCTTCCTGGCAGGAAATTATAGTGACATGTGCCAGTCCAAATGCCTAACAGCTACTCTCTCATTGGTTCTCCCCCTTCCCTTCCATCCTCTGCCAAATTGGCAACCTGTACGAACCAGGAGGTTAAAGGGGTTGTCTCTCCAAGTTGGGAGATTGATAGGAAAGCAGTTGGAAAGTCAAAGTGGAGCACCAGGAGAGGGACTACTCGTTGAGTTTTAGAAACCTTTTGTATTCAGTGTGTCCATTCTCTAGGTTTCCCGTACATGTTATTGCTGTAGTAATATTCCCTAAAACATAGAGAGTTGGGACACATGGAATGGGGGCCATGCATTTTTGCTTTAAAGGGTCTGCATTTGCTCACCCTATCTCACCAATCCTCTCACTCCCAAGTGTCCAGCCTTATGCCACATCCAGCTGTTATTTTAGATAGGGTCATTCCAGGTTTCATCAGAGACCCTGAAGGAAATATAAAGAATTTCCCTGTTTTTTGGTTTTGTTTTTGAAATTCCTTTTTATAGTGGGTTTGAGCTGATTCTCGCTGCCATGTTTATGCCAATCTAGACACACTTGATTCCCTTACAGAGACATATCTATACATAGGTTTTAAGATTCTTACTAGTCAGATCTATTCCTCTGCGGGAAATATGGGGTTTTGAGTCCCTTTCACTGAGGAAGGTGTAGGTCTTGTCTATTCCACAGTTGGTTTTAGAAATGGTACCTGTACTTATATCAAACTCTGGTTTTATCCATCACCCCACCTCTCCTTTCCCCTTAAGCAGGCACAAGAGTGTTTCCTAAATGTGAGACTCTGTTCTCTTTCCTAACTCAGTTCATGTGTAGCCATGTTTACAGGATCTTCATAAGTGACATCTTATGATAAGTCTCCTTTTCTGTGTGACTTATTTCACTTAGAATCATCGTACCTGAATCCACTCACTTTGCTGCTCCTGGTCTTATGACATTGATTTCATGGCTGAGGGATATTCCACTGCACATAAATACCACAAATTTTTGAACCATTTTTATATTTCCTGGGATATTTAAGGTGTACTCAAGTTGAGGTTCTTGTAAGCAGTGCAGCCCTAAATTTGGGGGTGGCTCTGTCTTATTGATTTTCAGTTTTCCCAAGGTATATTGCCTAGACTGGAAGTGCCCTTTGCTCTGTAGCTCTGTTGTTTACTAGTTTTAGAGAACGCAATGCACTCCTCCAGTGAGGCAGTTGGCAATTTACATCCCGCCCATCAGCATAACAAGTCTCCCTGTTCCACAGGGCCTGTCTTGCCTTTCTAGTTTTTACACATTTTCTGGATGTCCCTTTTGACCGGAGGGAAGTGATACTTCTTTGTAGTGCAGATTTGCATTGACCGCTTGCTTGCTTGGCCAAAAAGGGCGTATGCGTTTTCTCCTGAATATATTCAGGAGAAAACCCATACGCCCTTTTTGGCCAAGTGCGTCATTGTCGAAGTTGTGCCCCTCTTCCTGTGCTTTAAAGGCGATTCCAACGTACCTCTTGAAATCTGTTTCCTGCTATTCTGGCTCGCTTTCAAGTCCGCCTCGCTGCCTTCCCTCAACAGATTTTTGGACGATTGTTGTCCTTTATTACTCTGCCAGTTTGTGACCTTCTGTGCCTCTGAGCTCCATTTTTCAACTCGTTTTTTGTGAGCTGTACGCAAGTCCAAAATTTTTGGTTCAGGACCTATACTGGTTCCCGGTGGGTGGCTGAGACTCTGGTTAATACTTCTTCCTGCCGGGAAATTAGAGTGACATGTGCCCATCCAAATGCCTAACAGCTACTCTCTCATTGGTTCTCCCTCTTCCCTTCCATCCTCTGCCAAATTGGCAACCTGTGCGAACCAGGAGGTTAAAGGGGTTGTCTCTCCAAGTTGGGAGATTGATAGTAAAGCAGTTGGAAAGTCAAACCGTAGCACCGGGAGAGGGACTAATCGTTGAGTTTTAGAAACCTTTTGTATTCACAGTGTGTCCATTCTCTAGGTTTCCTGTACATGTTATAGCTGTAGTAATATTCCCTTCAACCTGGAGAGTTGGGACCCATGGAATGGGGACCATGCATTTTTGCTTTAAAGTGTCTGCATTTGCTCACCCAATCTCACCAATCCTCTCAGTCCCAAGTGTCCAGCCTTATGCCACATCCAGCTGTCATTGTAGATAGGGTCATTCCAGGTTTCATCAGAGACCCTGAAGGAAATGTAAAGATTTTCCCTGTTTTTTGGTTTTGTTTTTGAAATTCCTTTTTATAGTGGGTTTGAGCTGATTCTCGCTGCCATGTTTATGTCAGTCTAGACATACTTGATTCCCTTACAGAGACATATCAATACATAGGTTTTAAGATTCTTACTAGTAAGATCAATTCCTCTGCGGGAAATATGGGGTTTTGAGACCCTTTCACTGAGGAATGTGTAGGTCTTGTCTATTCCACAGTTGGTTATAGAAATGGTACCTGTGCTTATATCAAACTCTGGTTTTATGCATCAACCCACCTCTCCTTTCCCCTTAAGCAGTCATAAGAGTGTTTTCTAAATGTGAGACTCTGTTCTCTTTCCTAACTCAGTTCATGTGTAGCCATGTTTACAGGATCTTCATAAGTGATATCTTATGATAAGTTTCTTTTTCTGTGTGACTTATTTCACTTAGAATCATCGTACATGAATCCACTCACTTTGCTGCTCCTGGTGTTATGACATTGATTTCATGGCTGAGGGATATTCCATCGTACATAAATACCACAGTTTTTTGAACCATTTTTATATTTCCTGGGATATTTATGGTGTACGCAAGTTGAGGTTCTTGTAAGCAGTGAAGCCCTAAATATGGGTGTGTCTCTGTCTTATTGATTTTCAGTTTTCCCAAGGTATATTCCCTAGACTGGAAGTGCCCTTGGCTCTGTAGCTTTGTTGTTTACTTGTTTTAGGGAACGCAATGCACTCCTCCAGTGAGGCAGTTGGCATTTTACATCCCGCCCATCAGCATAACAAGGCTCCCTGTTCTCCAGGGCCTGTCTTGCCTTTCTGGTTTTTACACATTTTGTGGATGTCCCTTTTGACCGGTTGGATGTGATAATTCTTTGTAGTGCAGATTTGCATTGCCCGCTTGCTTGCTTGGCCGAAAAGGGCGTATGCGTTTTCTCCTGAATATATTCAGGAGAAAACGCATACGCCCTTTTCGGCCAAGTGCGTCATTGTCGAAGTTGTGCCCCTCTTCCTGTGCTTTAAAGGCAATTCCAACGTACCTCTTGAAATCTGTTTCCTGCTATTCTGTCTCGCTTTCAAGTCCGCCTCGCAGCCTTCCCTCAACATATTTTTGGACGATAGTTGTACTTTATTACTCTGCCAGTTTGTGAATTGCTGTGCCCCTGAGCTCCATTTTTCAACTCGTTTTTTGTGAGCTGTACCCAAGTCCAAAATTTTGGTTCAGTATCTATACTGGTTCCCAATGGGTGGCTGAGACTCTGGTTAATTCTTCTTCCTGCCAGGAAATTATAGTGACATGTGCCAGTCCAAATGCCTAACAGCTACTCTCTCATTGGTTCTCCCCCTTCCCCTCCATCCTCTGCCAAATTGGCAACCTGTACGAACCAGGAGGTTAAAGGGGTTGTCTCTCCAAGTTGGGAGATTGATAGTAAAGCAGTTGGAAAGTCAAACCGGAGCACCAGGCGAGGGACTACTCGTTGAGTTTTAGAAAACTTTTGTATTCACAGTTTGTCCATTCTCTAGGTTTCCCGTACATGTTATAGCTGTAGTAATATTCCCTACAACATAGAGAGTTGGGACACATGGAATGGGGGCCATGCATTTTTGCTTTAAAGGGTCTGCATTTGCTCACCCTATCTCACCAATCCTCTCAGTCCCAAGTGTCCAGTCTTATGCCACATCCTGCTGTCATTGTAGATAGGGTCATTCCAGGTTTCATCAGAGACCCTGAAGGAAATGTAAAGAATTTCCCTGTTTTTTGGTTTTGTTTTTGAAATTCCTTTTTATAGTGGGTTTGAGCTGATTCTCGCTGCCATGTTTGTGCCAGTCTAGACACACTTGATTCCCTTACAGAGACATATCAATACATAGGTTTTAAGATTCTTACTTGTCAGATCTATTCCTCTGCAGGAAATATGGGGTTTTGAGTCCCTTTCACTGAGGAAGGTGTAGGTCTTGTCTATTCCACAGTTGGTTTTAGAAATGGTACCTGTACTTATATCAAACTCTGGTTTTATCCATCACCCCACCTCTCCTTTCCCCTTCAGCAGGCACAAGAGTTTTTTCTAAATGTGAGACTCTGTTCTCTTTCCTAACTCAGTTCATGTGTAGCCATGTTTACAGGATCTTCATAAGTGATATCTTATGATAAGTTTCTTTTTCTGTGTGACTTATTTCACTTAGAATCATCGTACCTGAATCCACTCACTTTGCTGCTCCTGGTCTTATGACATTGATTTCATGGCTGAGGGATATTCCATCGTACATAAATACCACAGTTTTTTGATCCATTTTTATATTTCCTTGGATATTTAACGTGTACCCAAGTTGAGGTTCTTGTAAGCAGTGCAGCCCTAAATTTGGGGGTGGCTCTGTCTTATTGATTTTCAGTTTTCCCAAGGTATATTCCCTAGACTGGAAGTGCCCTTGGCTCTGTAGCTCTGTTGTTTACTTGTTTTAGGGAACGCAATGCACTCCTCCAGTGAGGCAGTTGGCAATTTACATCCCGCCCATCAGCATAACAAGGCTCCCTCTTCTCCAGGGCCTGTCTTGCCTTTCTGGTTTTTACACATTTTGTGGATGTCCCTTTTGACCGGTGGGAAGTGTTACTTCTTTGTAGTGCAGATTTGCATTGACTGCTTGCTTGCTTGACCAAAAAGGGCGTATGCGTTTTCTCCTGAATATATTCAGGAGAAAACGCATACGCCCTTTTTGGCCAAGTGCGTCATTGTCGAAGTTGTGCCCTTCTTCCTGTGCTTTAAAGGCGATTCCAACGTACCTCTAGAAATCTGTTTCCTGCCATTCTGCCTGGCTTTCAAGTCCGCCTCGTTGCCTTCCCTAAAGAGATTTTTGGACGATAGTTGTCCTTTATTACTCTGCCAGTTTGTGAATTGCTGTGCCTCTGAGCTCCATTTTTCAACTCGATTTTTGTGAGCTGTACGCAAGTCCAAAATTTTTGGTTCAGGACCTATACTGGTTCCCGGTGGGTGGCTGAGACTCTGGTTAATTCTTCTTCCTGCCGGGAAATTAGACTGACATGTGCCCATCCAAATGCCTAACAGCTACTCTCTCATTGGTTCTCCCTCTTCCCTTCCATCCTCTGCCAAATTGGCAAACTGTGCCAACCAGGAGGTTAAGGGGGTTGTCTCTCCAAGTTGGGAGATTGATAGTAAAGCAGTTGGAAAGTCAAACCGTAGCACCGGGAGAGGGACTAATCGTTGAGTTTTAGAAACCTTTTGTATTCACAGTGTGTCCATTCTCTAGGTTTCCTGTACATGTTATAGCTGTAGTAATATTCCCTTCAACCTGGAGAGTTGGGACCAATGGAATGGGGACCATGCATTTTTGCTTTAAAGGGTCTGCATTTGCTCACCCAATCTCACCAATACTCTCAGTCCCAAGTGTCCAGCCTTATGCCACATCCAGCTGTCATTGTAGATAGGGTCATTCCAGGTTTCATCAGAGACCCTGAAGGAAATGTAAAGATTTTCCCTGTTCTTTGGTTTTGTTTTTGAAATTCCTTTTTATAGTGGGTTTGAGCTGATTCTCGCTGCCATGTTTATGTCAGTCTAGACACACTTGATTCCCTTACAGAGACATATCAATACATAGGTTTTAAGATTCTTACTAGTAAATCAATTGCTCTGCGGGAAATATGGGGTTTTGAGTCCCTTACACTGAGGAAGGTGTAGGTCTTGTCTATTCCACAGTTGGTTATAGAAACGGTACCTGTGCTTATATCAAACTCTGGTTTTATGCATCACCCTACCTCTCCTTTCCCCTTAAGCAGGCATAAGAGTGTTTTCTAAATGTGAGACTCTGTTCTGTTTCCTAACTCAGTTCATGTGTAGCCATGTTTACAGGATCTTCATAAGTGATATCTTATGATAATTTTCTTTTTCTGTGTGACTTATTTCACTTAGAATCATCGTACCTGAATCCACTCACTTTGCTGCTCCTGGTCTTATGACATTGATTTCATGGCTGAGGGATATACCATCGTACATAAGTACCACAATTTTTTGAACCATTTTTATATTTCCTGGGATATTTAAGGTGTACGAAAGTTGAGCTTCTTGTAAGCAGTGCAGCCCTAAATTTGGGGGTGGCTCTGTCTTATTGATTTTCAGATTTCCCAAGGTATATACCCTAGACTGGAAGTGCCCTTTGCTCTGTAGCTCTGTTGTTTACTTGTTTTAGGGAACGCAATGCACTCCTCCAGTGAGGCAGTTGGCAATTTACATCCCGCCCATCAGAATAACAAGGCTCCCTGTTCTCCAGGGCCTGTCTTGCCTTTCTGGGTTTTACACATTTTGTGGATGTCCCTTTTGACCGGTTGGATGTGATAATTCTTTGTAGTGCAGATTTGCATTGCCCGCTTGCTTGCTTGGCCGAAAAGGGCGTATGCGTTTTCTCCTGAATATATTCAGGAGAAAACGCATACGCCCTTTTCGGCCAAGTGCGTCATTGTCGAAGTTGTGCCCCTCTTCCTGTGCTTTAAATGCAATTCCAACGTACCTATTAAAATCTGTTTCCTGCTATTCTGTCTCGCTTTCAAGTCCGCCTCGCAGCCTTCCCTCAACAGATTTTTGGACGATAGATGTCCTTTATTACTCTGCCAGTTTGTGAATTGCTGTGCCCCTGAGCTCCATTTTTCAACTCGTTTTTTGTGAGCTGTACGCAAGTCCAAAATTTTGGTTCAGTACCTATACTGGTTCCCGATTGGTGGCTGAGTCTCTGGTTAATTCATCTTCCTGCCAGGAAATTATAGTGACATGTGCCCGTCCAAATGCCTAACAGCTACTCTCTCATTGGTTCTCCCCCTTCCCCTCCATCCTCTGCCAAATTGGCAACCTGTACGAACCAGGAGGTTAAAGGGGTTGTCTCTCCAAGTTGGGAGATTGATAGTAAAGCAGTTGGAAAGTCAAACCGGAGCACCAGGCGAGGGACTACTCGTTGAGTTTTAGAAAACTTTTGTATTCACAGTTTGTCCATTCTCTAGGTTTCCCGTACATGTTATAGCTGTAGTAATATTCCCTACAACATAGAGAGTTGGGACACATGGAATGGGGGCCATGCATTTTTGCTTTAAAGGGTCTGCATTTGCTCACCCTATCTCACCAATCCTCTCAGTCCCAAGTGTCCAGTCTTATGCCACATCCTGCTGTCATTGTAGATAGGGTCATTCCAGGTTTCATCAGAGACCCTGAAGGAAATGTAAAGAATTTCCCTGTTTTTTGGTTTTGTTTTTGAAATTCCTTTTTATAGTGGGTTTGAGCTGATTCTCGCTGCCATGTTTGTGCCAGTCTAGACACACTTGATTCCCTTACAGAGACATATCAATACATAGGTTTTAAGATTCTTACTAGTCAGATCTATTCCTCTGCAGGAAATATGGGGTTTTGAGTCCCTTTCACTGAGGAAGGTGTAGGTCTTGTCTATTCCACAGTTGGTTTTAGAAATGGTACCTGTACTTATATCAAACTCTGGTTTTATCCATCACCCCACCTCTCCTTTCCCCTTCAGCAGGCACAAGAGTTTTTTCTAAATGTGAGACTCTGTTCTCTTTCCTAACTCAGTTCATGTGTAGCCATGTTTACAGGATCTTCATAAGTGATATCTTATGATAAGTTTCTTTTTCTGTGTGACTTATTTCACTTAGAATCATCGTACCTGAATCCACTCACTTTGCTGCTCCTGGTCTTATGACATTGATTTCATGGCTGAGGGATATTCCATCGTACATAAATACCACAGTTTTTTGATCCATTTTTATATTTCCTTGGATATTTAACGTGTACCCAAGTTGAGGTTCTTGTAAGCAGTGCAGCCCTAAATTTGGGGGTGGCTCTGTCTTATTGATTTTCAGTTTTCCCAAGGTATATTCCCTAGACTGGAAGTGCCCTTGGCTCTGTAGCTCTGTTGTTTACTTGTTTTAGGGAACGCAATGCACTCCTCCAGTGAGGCAGTTGGCAATTTACATCCCGCCCATCAGCATAACAAGGCTCCCTCTTCTCCAGGGCCTGTCTTGCCTTTCTGGTTTTTACACATTTTGTGGATGTCCCTTTTGACCGGTGGGAAGTGTTACTTCTTTGTAGTGCAGATTTGCATTGACTGCTTGCTTGCTTGACCAAAAAGGGCGTATGCGTTTTCTCCTGAATATATTCAGGAGAAAACGCATACGCCCTTTTTGGCCAAGTGCGTCATTGTCGAAGTTGTGCCCTTCTTCCTGTGCTTTAAAGGCGATTCCAACGTACCTCTAGAAATCTGTTTCCTGCCATTCTGCCTGGCTTTCAAGTCCGCCTCGTTGCCTTCCCTAAAGAGATTTTTGGACGATAGTTGTCCTTTATTACTCTGCCAGTTTGTGAATTGCTGTGCCTCTGAGCTCCATTTTTCAACTCGATTTTTGTGAGCTGTACGCAAGTCCAAAATTTTTGGTTCAGGACCTATACTGGTTCCCGGTGGGTGGCTGAGACTCTGGTTAATTCTTCTTCCTGCCGGGAAATTAGACTGACATGTGCCCATCCAAATGCCTAACAGCTACTCTCTCATTGGTTCTCCCTCTTCCCTTCCATCCTCTGCCAAATTGGCAAACTGTGCCAACCAGGAGGTTAAGGGGGTTGTCTCTCCAAGTTGGGAGATTGATAGTAAAGCAGTTGGAAAGTCAAACCGTAGCACCGGGAGAGGGACTAATCGTTGAGTTTTAGAAACCTTTTGTATTCACAGTGTGTCCATTCTCTAGGTTTCCTGTACATGTTATAGCTGTAGTAATATTCCCTTCAACCTGGAGAGTTGGGACCAATGGAATGGGGACCATGCATTTTTGCTTTAAAGGGTCTGCATTTGCTCACCCAATCTCACCAATACTCTCAGTCCCAAGTGTCCAGCCTTATGCCACATCCAGCTGTCATTGTAGATAGGGTCATTCCAGGTTTCATCAGAGACCCTGAAGGAAATGTAAAGATTTTCCCTGTTCTTTGGTTTTGTTTTTGAAATTCCTTTTTATAGTGGGTTTGAGCTGATTCTCGCTGCCATGTTTATGTCAGTCTAGACACACTTGATTCCCTTACAGAGACATATCAATACATAGGTTTTAAGATTCTTACTAGTAAATCAATTGCTCTGCGGGAAATATGGGGTTTTGAGTCCCTTACACTGAGGAAGGTGTAGGTCTTGTCTATTCCACAGTTGGTTATAGAAACGGTACCTGTGCTTATATCAAACTCTGGTTTTATGCATCACCCTACCTCTCCTTTCCCCTTAAGCAGGCATAAGAGTGTTTTCTAAATGTGAGACTCTGTTCTGTTTCCTAACTCAGTTCATGTGTAGCCATGTTTACAGGATCTTCATAAGTGATATCTTATGATAATTTTCTTTTTCTGTGTGACTTATTTCACTTAGAATCATCGTACCTGAATCCACTCACTTTGCTGCTCCTGGTCTTATGACATTGATTTCATGGCTGAGGGATATACCATCGTACATAAGTACCACAATTTTTTGAACCATTTTTATATTTCCTGGGATATTTAAGGTGTACGAAAGTTGAGCTTCTTGTAAGCAGTGCAGCCCTAAATTTGGGGGTGGCTCTGTCTTATTGATTTTCAGATTTCCCAAGGTATATACCCTAGACTGGAAGTGCCCTTTGCTCTGTAGCTCTGTTGTTTACTTGTTTTAGGGAACGCAATGCACTCCTCCAGTGAGGCAGTTGGCAATTTACATCCCGCCCATCAGAATAACAAGGCTCCCTGTTCTCCAGGGCCTGTCTTGCCTTTCTGGGTTTTACACATTTTGTGGATGTCCCTTTTGACCGGTTGGATGTGATAATTCTTTGTAGTGCAGATTTGCATTGCCCGCTTGCTTGCTTGGCCGAAAAGGGCGTATGCGTTTTCTCCTGAATATATTCAGGAGAAAACGCATACGCCCTTTTCGGCCAAGTGCGTCATTGTCGAAGTTGTGCCCCTCTTCCTGTGCTTTAAATGCAATTCCAACGTACCTATTAAAATCTGTTTCCTGCTATTCTGTCTCGCTTTCAAGTCCGCCTCGCAGCCTTCCCTCAACAGATTTTTGGACGATAGATGTCCTTTATTACTCTGCCAGTTTGTGAATTGCTGTGCCCCTGAGCTCCATTTTTCAACTCGTTTTTTGTGAGCTGTACGCAAGTCCAAAATTTTGGTTCAGTACCTATACTGGTTCCCGATTGGTGGCTGAGTCTCTGGTTAATTCATCTTCCTGCCAGGAAATTATAGTGACATGTGCCCGTCCAAATGCCTAACAGCTACTCTCTCATTGGTTCTCCCCCTTCCCCTCCATCCTCTGCCAAATTGGCAACCTGTACGAACCAGGAGGTTAAAGGGGTTGTCTCTCCAAGTTGGGAGATTGATAGTAAAGCAGTTGGAAAGTCAAACCGGAGCACCAGGCGAGGGACTACTCGTTGAGTTTTAGAAAACTTTTGTATTCACAGTTTGTCCATTCTCTAGGTTTCCCGTACATGTTATAGCTGTAGTAATATTCCCTACAACATAGAGAGTTGGGACACATGGAATGGGGGCCATGCATTTTTGCTTTAAAGGGTCTGCATTTGCTCACCCTATCTCACCAATCCTCTCAGTCCCAAGTGTCCAGTCTTATGCCACATCCTGCTGTCATTGTAGATAGGGTCATTCCAGGTTTCATCAGAGACCCTGAAGGAAATGTAAAGAATTTCCCTGTTTTTTGGTTTTGTTTTTGAAATTCCTTTTTATAGTGGGTTTGAGCTGATTCTCGCTGCCATGTTTGTGCCAGTCTAGACACACTTGATTCCCTTACAGAGACATATCAATACATAGGTTTTAAGATTCTTACTAGTCAGATCTATTCCTCTGCAGGAAATATGGGGTTTTGAGTCCCTTTCACTGAGGAAGGTGTAGGTCTTGTCTATTCCACAGTTGGTTTTAGAAATGGTACCTGTACTTATATCAAACTCTGGTTTTATCCATCACCCCACCTCTCCTTTCCCCTTCAGCAGGCACAAGAGTTTTTTCTAAATGTGAGACTCTGTTCTCTTTCCTAACTCAGTTCATGTGTAGCCATGTTTACAGGATCTTCATAAGTGATATCTTATGATAAGTTTCTTTTTCTGTGTGACTTATTTCACTTAGAATCATCGTACCTGAATCCACTCACTTTGCTGCTCCTGGTCTTATGACATTGATTTCATGGCTGAGGGATATTCCATCGTACATAAATACCACAGTTTTTTGATCCATTTTTATATTTCCTTGGATATTTAACGTGTACCCAAGTTGAGGTTCTTGTAAGCAGTGCAGCCCTAAATTTGGGGGTGGCTCTGTCTTATTGATTTTCAGTTTTCCCAAGGTATATTCCCTAGACTGGAAGTGCCCTTGGCTCTGTAGCTCTGTTGTTTACTTGTTTTAGGGAACGCAATGCACTCCTCCAGTGAGGCAGTTGGCAATTTACATCCCGCCCATCAGCATAACAAGGCTCCCTCTTCTCCAGGGCCTGTCTTGCCTTTCTGGTTTTTACACATTTTGTGGATGTCCCTTTTGACCGGTGGGAAGTGTTACTTCTTTGTAGTGCAGATTTGCATTGACTGCTTGCTTGCTTGACCAAAAAGGGCGTATGCGTTTTCTCCTGAATATATTCAGGAGAAAACGCATACGCCCTTTTTGGCCAAGTGCGTCATTGTCGAAGTTGTGCCCTTCTTCCTGTGCTTTAAAGGCGATTCCAACGTACCTCTAGAAATCTGTTTCCTGCCATTCTGCCTGGCTTTCAAGTCCGCCTCGTTGCCTTCCCTAAAGAGATTTTTGGACGATAGTTGTCCTTTATTACTCTGCCAGTTTGTGAATTGCTGTGCCTCTGAGCTCCATTTTTCAACTCGATTTTTGTGAGCTGTACGCAAGTCCAAAATTTTTGGTTCAGGACCTATACTGGTTCCCGGTGGGTGGCTGAGACTCTGGTTAATTCTTCTTCCTGCCGGGAAATTAGACTGACATGTGCCCATCCAAATGCCTAACAGCTAC
Source organism: Mesoplodon bidens (assembly GCF_964165515.1). Classification (NCBI taxonomy): domain Eukaryota; kingdom Metazoa; phylum Chordata; class Mammalia; order Artiodactyla; family Ziphiidae; genus Mesoplodon; species Mesoplodon bidens. The sequence continues at coordinate 1,298,961 of NW_027672207.1, forward strand.
TCTCTCATTGGTTCTCCCTCTTCCCTTCCATCCTCTGCCAAATTGGCAAACTGTGCCAACCAGGAGGTTAAGGGGGTTGTCTCTCCAAGTTGGGAGATTGATAGTAAAGCAGTTGGAAAGTCAAACCGTAGCACCGGGAGAGGGACTAATCGTTGAGTTTTAGAAACCTTTTGTATTCACAGTGTGTCCATTCTCTAGGTTTCCTGTACATGTTATAGCTGTAGTAATATTCCCTTCAACCTGGAGAGTTGGGACCAATGGAATGGGGACCATGCATTTTTGCTTTAAAGGGTCTGCATTTGCTCACCCAATCTCACCAATACTCTCAGTCCCAAGTGTCCAGCCTTATGCCACATCCAGCTGTCATTGTAGATAGGGTCATTCCAGGTTTCATCAGAGACCCTGAAGGAAATGTAAAGATTTTCCCTGTTCTTTGGTTTTGTTTTTGAAATTCCTTTTTATAGTGGGTTTGAGCTGATTCTCGCTGCCATGTTTATGTCAGTCTAGACACACTTGATTCCCTTACAGAGACATATCAATACATAGGTTTTAAGATTCTTACTAGTAAATCAATTGCTCTGCGGGAAATATGGGGTTTTGAGTCCCTTACACTGAGGAAGGTGTAGGTCTTGTCTATTCCACAGTTGGTTATAGAAACGGTACCTGTGCTTATATCAAACTCTGGTTTTATGCATCACCCTACCTCTCCTTTCCCCTTAAGCAGGCATAAGAGTGTTTTCTAAATGTGAGACTCTGTTCTGTTTCCTAACTCAGTTCATGTGTAGCCATGTTTACAGGATCTTCATAAGTGATATCTTATGATAATTTTCTTTTTCTGTGTGACTTATTTCACTTAGAATCATCGTACCTGAATCCACTCACTTTGCTGCTCCTGGTCTTATGACATTGATTTCATGGCTGAGGGATATACCATCGTACATAAGTACCACAATTTTTTGAACCATTTTTATATTTCCTGGGATATTTAAGGTGTACGAAAGTTGAGCTTCTTGTAAGCAGTGCAGCCCTAAATTTGGGGGTGGCTCTGTCTTATTGATTTTCAGATTTCCCAAGGTATATACCCTAGACTGGAAGTGCCCTTTGCTCTGTAGCTCTGTTGTTTACTTGTTTTAGGGAACGCAATGCTCTCCTCCAGTGAGGCAGTTGGCAATTTACATCCCGCCCATCAGAATAACAAGGCTCCCTGTTCTCCAGGGCCTGTCTTGCCTTTCTGGGTTTTACACATTTTGTGGATGTCCCTTTTGACCGGTTGGATGTGATAATTCTTTGTAGTGCAGATTTGCATTGCCCGCTTGCTTGCTTGGCCGAAAAGGGCGTATGCGTTTTCTCCTGAATATATTCAGGAGAAAACGCATACGCCCTTTTCGGCCAAGTGCGTCATTGTCGAAGTTGTGCCCCTCTTCCTGTGCTTTAAATGCAATTCCAACGTACCTATTAAAATCTGTTTCCTGCTATTCTGTCTCGCTTTCAAGTCCGCCTCGCAGCCTTCCCTCAACAGATTTTTGGACGATAGATGTCCTTTATTACTCTGCCAGTTTGTGAATTGCTGTGCCCCTGAGCTCCATTTTTCAACTCGTTTTTTGTGAGCTGTACGCAAGTCCAAAATTTTGGTTCAGTACCTATACTGGTTCCCGATTGGTGGCTGAGTCTCTGGTTAATTCATCTTCCTGCCAGGAAATTATAGTGACATGTGCCCGTCCAAATGCCTAACAGCTACTCTCTCATTGGTTCTCCCCCTTCCCTTCCATCCTCTGCCAAATTGGCAACCTGTACGAACCAGGAGGTTAAAGGGGTTGTCTCTCCAAGTTGGGAGATTGATAGTAAAGCAGTTGGAAAGTCAAACCGGAGCACCAGGAGAGGGACTACTCGTTGAGTTTTAGAAACCTTTTGTATTCAGTGTGTCCATTCTCTAGGTTTCCCGTACATGTTATAGCTGTAGTAATATTCCCTACAACATAGAGAGTTGGGACACACGGAATGGGGGCCATGCATTTTTGCTTTAAAGGGTCTGCATTTGCTCACCCTATCTCACCAATCCTCTCAGTCCCAAGTGTCCAGCCTTATGCCACATCCAGCTGTCATTGTAGATAGGGTCATTCCAGGTTTCATCAGAGACCCTGAAGGAAATATAAAGAATTTCCCTGTTTTTTGGTTTTGTTTTTGAAATTCCTTTATATAGTGGGTTTGATCTGATTCTCGCTGCCATGTTTATGCCAGTCTAGACACACTTGATTCCCTTACAGAGACATATCAATACATAGGTTTTAAGATTCTTAGTAGTCAGATCTATTCCTTTGCGTTAAATATGGTGTTTTGAGTCCCTTTCACTGAGGAAGATGTTGGTCTTGTCTATTCCACATTTGATTTTAGAAATGGTACCTGTACTTATATCAAACTCTGGTTTTATCCATCACCCCACCTCTCCTTTCCCCTTAAGCAGTCACAAGAGTGTTTTCTAAATGTGAGGCTCTGTTCTCTTTCCTAACTCAGTTCATGTGTAGCCATGTTTACAGGATCTTCATACGTGATATCTTATGATAAGTTTCTTTTTCTGTGTGACTTATTTCACTTAGAATCATCGTACCTGAATCCACTCACTTTGCTGCTCCTGGTCTTATGACATTGATTTCATGGCTGAGGGATATTCCACCATACATAAATACCACAGTTTTTTGAACCATTTTTATATTTCCTGGGATATTTAAGGTGTACTCAAGTTGAGGTTCTTGTAAGCAGTGCAGCCCTAAATTTGGGGGTCGCTCTGTCTTATTGATTTTCAGTTTTCCCAAGGTATATTGCCTAGACTGGAAGTGCCCTTGGCTCTGTAGCTCTGATGTTTACTAGTTTTAGAGAACACAATGCACTCCTACAGTGAGGCAGTTGGCAATTTACATCCCGCCCATCAGCATAACAAGGCTCCCTGTTCCACAGGGCCTGTCTTGCCTTTCTAGTTTTCACACATTTTCTGGATGTCCCTTTTGACCGGAGGGAAGTGATACTTCTTTGTAGTGCAGATTTGCATTGACCGCTTGCTTGCTTGGCCAAAAATGGCGTATGCATTTTCTCCTGAATATATTCCGGAGAAAACGCATACGCCCTTTTTGCCAAGTGCATCATTGTCGAAGTTGTGCCCCTCTTCCTGTGCTTTAAAGGCGATTCCAACGTACCTATTAAAATCTGTTTCCTGCTATTCTGCCTCGCTTTCAAGTCCGCCTTGTTGCCTTCCCTCAACAGATTTTTGGACGATAGTTGTCCTTTATTACTCTGCCAGTTTGTGAATTGCTGTGCCCCTGAGCTCCATTTTTCAACTCGTTTTTTGTGAGCTGTACACAAGTCCAAAATTTTGGTTCAGGACCTATACTGGTTCCCGGTGGGTGGCTGAAACTCTGGTTAATTATTCTTCCTTCCGGGAAATTAGAGTGACATGAGCCCGTCCAAATGCCTAACAGCTACTCTATCATTGGTTCTCCCTCTTCCCTTCCATCCTCTGCCAAATTGGCAACCTGTGCGAACCAGGAGGTTAAAGGGGTTGTCTCTCCAAGTTGGTAGATTGATAGTAAAGCAGTTGGAAAGTCAAACCGGAGCACCAGGAAAGGGACTACTCGTTGAGTTTTAGAAACCTTTTGTATTCACAGTGTGTCCATTCTCTATGTTTCCCGTACATGTTATAGCTGTAGTAATATTCCCTACAACATAGAGAGTTGGGAGACATGGAATGGGGGCCATGCATTTTTGCTTTAAAGGGTCTGCATTTGCTCACCCTATCTCACCAATCCTCTCAGTCCCAAGTGTCCAGTCTTATGCCACATCCAGCTGTCATTGTAGATAGGGTCATTCCAGGTTTCATCAGAGACCCTGAAGGAAATGTAAAGAATTTCCCTGTTTTTTGGTTTTGTTTTTGAAATTCCTTTTTATAGTGGGTTTGAGCTGATTCTCGCTGCCATGTTTCTGCCAGTCTAGACACACTTGTTTCCCTTACAGAGACATATCAATACATAGGTTATAAGATTCTTACTAGTCAGATCTACTCCTCTGCGGGAAATATGGGGTTTTGAGTCCCTTTCACTGAGGAAGGTGTAGGTCTTGTCTATTCCACAGTTGGTTTTAGAAATGGTACCTCTACTTATATCAAACTCTGGTTTTATCCATCACCCCACCTCTCCTTTCCCCTTCAGCAGGCACAAGAGTGTTTTCTAAATGTGAGACTCTGTTCTCTTTCCTAACTCAGTTCATGTGTAGGCATGTTTACAGGATCTTCATACGTGATATCTTATGATAAGTTTCTTTTTCTGTGTGACTTATTTCACTTAGAATCATCGTACCTGAATCCACTCACTTCGCTGCTCCTGGTCTTATGACATTGATTTCATGGCTGAGGGATATTCCATCGTACATAAATACCACAGTTTTTTGAACCATTTTTATATTTCCTGGGATATTTAACGTGTACCCAAGTTGAGGTTCTTGTAAGCAGTGCAGCCCTAAATTTGGGGGTGGAACTGTCTTATTGATTTTCAGTTTTCCCAAAGTATATTCTCTAGACTGGAAGTGCCCTTGGCTCTGTAGCTCTGTTGTTTACTTGTTTTAGGGAACGCAATGCACTTCTCCAGTGAGGCAGATGGCAATTTACATCCCGCCAATCAGCATAACAAGGCTCCCTCTTCTCCAGGGACTGTCTTGCCTTTCTGGTTTTTACACATTTTGTGGATGTCCCTTTTGACCGGTGGGAAGTGATACTTCTTTGTAGTGCAGATTTGCATTGCCCGCTTGCTTGCTTGGCCAAAAAGGGCGTATGCGTTTTCTCCTGAATATATTCAGGAGAAAATGCATACACTCTTTTTGGCCAAGTGCGTCATTGTCGAAGTTGTGCCCTTCTTCCTGTGCTTTAAAGGCGATTCCGACGTACCTCTAGAAATCTGTTTCCTGCCATTCTGCCTGGATTTCAAGTCCGCCTCGTTGCCTTCCCTCAACAGATTTTTGGACGATAGTTGTCCTTTATTACTCTGCCAGTTTGTGAATTGCTGTGACTATGAGCTCCATTTTTCAACTCGTTTTTTGTAAGCTGTACGCAAGTCCAAAATTTTGGTTCAGGACCTATACTGGTTCCCGGTGGGTGGCTGAAACTCTGGTTAATTATTCTTCCTTCCGGGAAATTAGAGTGACATGTGCCCGTCCAAATGCCTAACAGCTACTCTATCATTGGTTCTCCCTCTTCCCTTCCGGCCTCTGCCAAATTGGCAAACTGTGCGAACCAGGAGGTTAAAGGGGTTGTCTCTCCAAGTTGTTAGATTGATAGTAAAGCAGTTGGAAAGTCAAACCGGAGCACCAGGAGAGGGACTACTCGTTGAGTTTTAGAAACCTTTTGTATTCACAGTGTGTCCATTCTCTAGCTTTCACGTACATGTTATAGCTGTTGTAATATTCCCTACAACATAGAGAGTTGGGATACATGGAATGGGGGCCATGCATTTTTGCTTTAAAGGGTCTGCATTTGCTCACCCTATCTCACCAATCCTCTCAGTCCCAAGTGTCCAGTTTATGCCACATCCAGCTGTCATTGTAGATAGGGTCATTCCAGGTTTCATCAGAGACCCTGAAGGAAATGTAAAGAATTTCCCTGTTTTTTGATTTTGTTTTTGAAGTTCCTTTTTATAGTGGGTTTGAGCTGATTCTCGCTGCCATGTTTGTGCCAGTCTAGACACACTTGATTCCCTTACAGAGACATATCAATACATAGGTTTTAAGATTCTTACTAGTCAGATCTATTCCTCTGTGGGAAATATGGTGTTTTGAGTCCCTTTCACTGAGGAAGGTGTAGGTCTTGTCTATTCCACAGTTGGTTTTAGAAATGGTACCTGTACTTATATCAAACTCTGGTTTTACCATCACCCCACCTCTCCTTTCCCCTTCGGCAGGCACAAGAGTGTTTTCTAAATGTGAGACTCTGTTCTCTTTCCTAACTCAGTTCATGTGTAGCCATGTTTACAGGATCTTCATAAGTGATATCTTATGATAAGTTTCTTTTTCTGTGTGACTTATTTCACTTAGAATCATCGTACCTGAATCCACTCAATTTGCTGCTCCTGGTCTTATGACATTGATTTCATGGCTGAGGGATATTCCATCGTACATAAATACCACAGTTTTTTGATCCATTTTTGTATTTCCTTGGATATTTAACGTGTACCCAAGTTGAGGTTCTTGTAAGCAGTGCAGCCCTAAATTTGGGGGTGACTCTGTCTTATTGATTTTCAGTTTTCCCAAGGTATATTGCCTAGACTGGAAGTGCCCCTGGCTCTGTAGCTCTGTTGTTTACTAGTTTTAGAGAACGCAATGCACTCCTCCAGTGAGGCAGTTGGCAATTTACATCCCGCCCATCAGCATAACAAGTCTCCCTGTTCCACAGGGCCTGTCTTGCCTTTCTAGTTTTTACACATTTTCTGGATGTCCCTTTTGACCGGAGGGAAGTGATACTTCTTTGTAGTGCAGATTTGCATTGACCGCTTGCTTGCTTGGCAAAAAGGGCGTATGCATTTTCTCCTGAATATATTCAGGAGAAAACGCATACGCCATTTTTGCCAAGTGCATCATTGTCGAAGTTGTGCCCCTCTTCCTGTGCTTTAAAGGCGATTCCAACGTACCTCTTGAAATCTGTTTCCTGCTATTCTGCCTCGCTTTCAAGTCCGACTCGTTGCCTTCCCTCAACCGATTTTTGGACGATAGTTGTCCTTTATTACTCTGCCAGTTTGTGAATTGCTGTGCCTCTGAGCTCCATTTTTCAACTCGTTTTTTGTGAGCTGTACGCAAGTCCTAAATTTTTGGTTCAGGACCTATACTGGTTCGCGGTGAGTGGCTGAGACTCTGGTTAATTCTTCTTCCTGCCGGGAAATTAGAGTGACATGTGCCCGTCCAAATGCCTAACAGCTACTCTCTCATTGGTTCTCCCTCTTCCCTTCCATCCTCTGCCAAATTGGCAAACTGTGCGAACCAGGAGGTTAAAGGGGTTGTCTCTGCAAGTTGGGAGATTGATAGTAAAGCAGTTGGAAAGTCAAACCGAAGCACCGGGAGAGGGACTAATGGTTGAGTTTTAGAAACCTTTTGTATTCACAGTGTGTCCATTCTCTACGTTTCCTGTACATGTTATAGCTGTAGTAATATTCCCTTCAACCTGGAGAGTTGGGACCAATGGAATGGGGACCATGCATTTTTGCTTTAAAGGGTCTGCATTTGCTCACCCAATCTCACCAATCCTCTCAGTCCCAAGTGTCCAGCCTTATGCCACATCCAGCTGTCATTGTAGATAGGGTCATTCCAGGTTTCATCAGAGACCCTGAAGGAAATGTAAAGATTTTCCCTGTTTTTTGTTTTTGTTTTTGAAATTCCTTTTTATAGTGGGTTTGAGCTGATTCTCGCTGCCATGTTTATGTCAGTCTAGACACACTTGATTCCCTTAGAGAGACATATCAATACATAGGTTTTAAGATTCTTACTAGTAAATCAATTCCTCTGCGGGAAATATGGGGTTTTGAGTCCCTTACACTGAGGAAGGTGTAGGTCTTGTCTATTCCACTGTTGGTTATAGAAACGGTACCTGTGCTTATATCAAACTCTGGTTTTATGCATAACCCCACCTCTCCTTTCCCCTTAAGCAGGCATAAGAGTGTTTTCTAAATGTGAGACTCTGTTCTGTTTCCTAACTCAGTTCATGTGTAGCCATGTTTACAGGATCTTCATAAGTGATATCTTATGATAATTTTCTTTTTCTCTGTGACTTATTTCACTTAGAATCATCGTACCTGAATCCACTCACTTTGCTTCTCCTGGTCTTATGACATTGGTTTCATGGCTGAGGCATATTCCATCGTACATAAATACCACAGATTTTTGACCAATTTTAATATTTCCTGGGATATTTAAGGTGTACCCAAGTTGAGGTTCTTGTAAGCAGTGCAGCCCTAAATTTGGGGGTGGCTCTGTCTTATTGATTTTCAGTTTTCCCAAGGTATATTCCCTAGACTGGAAGTGCCCTTGGCTCTGTAGCTCTGTTGTTTACTTGTTTTAGGGAACGCAATGCACTCCTCCAGTGAGGCAATTGGCAATTTACATTCCGCCCATCAGCATAAAAAGGCTCCCTGTTCTCCAGGGCCTGTCTTGCCTTTCTGGTTTTTACACATTTTGTGGATGTCCCTTTTGACCAGTGGGAAGTGATACTTCTTTGTAGTGCAGATTTGCATTGCCCGCTTGCTTGCTTGGCCAAAAAGGGCGTATGCGTTTTCTCCTGAATATATTCAGGAGTAAACGCATACGCCCTTTTTGGCCAAGTGCATCATTGTCGAAGTGGTGCCCCTCTTCCTGTGCTTTAAAGGCAATTCCAACGTACCTCTTGAAATCTGTTTCCTGCTATTCTGTCTCGCTTTCAAGTCCACCTCGCTGCCTTCCCTCAACAGATTTTTGGACGATAGTTGTCCTTTATTACTCTGCCAGTTTGTGCATTGCTGTGCCCCTGAGCTCCATTTTTCAACTTGTTTTTTGTGAGCTGTACGCAAGTCCAAAATTTTGGTTCAGTATCTATACTGGTTCCCGATGGGTGGCTGAGACTCTGGTTAATTCTTCTTCCTGACAGGAAATTAGAGTGACATGTTCCCGTCCAAATGCCTAACAGCTACTCTCTCATTGGTTCTCCCCCTTCCCTTCCATCCTCTGCCAAATTGGAAACCTGTGCGAACCAGGAGGTTAAAGGGGTTGTCTCTCCAAGTTGGGAGATTGATAGTAAAGCAGTTGGAAAGTCAAACCGGAGCACCAGGAGAGGGACTACTCGTTGAGTTTTAGAAACATTTTGTATTAACAGTGTGTCCATTCTCTAGGTTTCCCGTACATGTTATAGCTGTAGTAATATTCCCTTCAACATAGAGAGTTGGGACCCATGGAATGGGGGCCATTCATTTTTGCTTTAAAGGGTCTGCATTTGCTCACCCTATCTCACCAATCCTCTCATTCCCAAGTGTCCAGCCTTATGCCACATCCAGCTGTGATTGTAGATAGGGTCTTTCCAGGTTTCATCAGAGACCCTGAAGGAAATATAAAAGAATTTCCCTGTTTTTTGGATTTGTTTTTGAAATTCCTTTTTATAGTGGGTTTGAGCTGATTCTCGCTGCCATGTTTATGCCAGTCTAGACACACTTGATTCCCTTACAGAGACATATCAATACATAGGTTTCAAGATTCTTACTAGTCAGATCTATTCCTCTGCGGGAAATATGGGGTTTAGAGTCCCTTTCACTGAGGAAGGTGTAGGTCTTGTCTATTCCACAGTTGGTTTTAGAAATGGTACCTGTACTTATATCAAACTCTGGTTTTATCCATCACCCCACCTCTCCTTTCCCCTTAAGCAGGCACAAGAGTGTTTTCTAAATGTGAGACTCTGTTCTCTTTCCTAACTCAGTTCATGTGTAGCCATGTTTACAGGATCTTCATAAGTGATATCTTATGATAAGTCTCTTTTTCTGTGTGACTTATTTCACTTAGAATCATCGTACCTGAATCCACTCACTTCGCTGCTCCTGGTCTTATGACATTGATTTCATGGCTGAGGGATATTCCATCGTACATAAATACCACAGTTTTTTGAACCATTTTTATATTTCCTGGGATATTTAACGTGTACCCAAGTTGAGGTTCTTGTAAGCAGTGCAGCCCTAAATTTGGGGGTGGAACTGTCTTATTGATTTTCAGTTTTCCCAAAGTATATTCTCTAGACTGGAAGTGCCCTTGGCTCTGTAGCTCTGTTGTTTACTTGTTTTAGGGAACGCAATGCACTTCTCCAGTGAGGCAGATGGCAATTTACATCCCGCCAATCAGCATAACAAGGCTCCCTCTTCTCCAGGGACTGTCTTGCCTTTCTGGTTTTTACACATTTTGTGGATGTCCCTTTTGACCGGTGGGAAGTGATACTTCTTTGTAGTGCAGATTTGCATTGCCCGCTTGCTTGCTTGGCCAAAAAGGGCGTATGCGTTTTCTCCTGAATATATTCAGGAGAAAATGCATACACTCTTTTTGGCCAAGTGCGTCATTGTCGAAGTTGTGCCCTTCTTCCTGTGCTTTAAAGGCGATTCCGACGTACCTCTAGAAATCTGTTTCCTGCCATTCTGCCTGGATTTCAAGTCCGCCTCGTTGCCTTCCCTCAACAGATTTTTGGACGATAGTTGTCCTTTATTACTCTGCCAGTTTGTGAATTGCTGTGACTATGAGCTCCATTTTTCAACTCGTTTTTTGTAAGCTGTACGCAAGTCCAAAATTTTGGTTCAGGACCTATACTGGTTCCCGGTGGGTGGCTGAAACTCTGGTTAATTATTCTTCCTTCCGGGAAATTAGAGTGACATGTGCCCGTCCAAATGCCTAACAGCTACTCTATCATTGGTTCTCCCTCTTCCCTTCCGGCCTCTGCCAAATTGGCAAACTGTGCGAACCAGGAGGTTAAAGGGGTTGTCTCTCCAAGTTGTTAGATTGATAGTAAAGCAGTTGGAAAGTCAAACCGGAGCACCAGGAGAGGGACTACTCGTTGAGTTTTAGAAACCTTTTGTATTCACAGTGTGTCCATTCTCTAGCTTTCACGTACATGTTATAGCTGTTGTAATATTCCCTACAACATAGAGAGTTGGGATACATGGAATGGGGGCCATGCATTTTTGCTTTAAAGGGTCTGCATTTGCTCACCCTATCTCACCAATCCTCTCAGTCCCAAGTGTCCAGTTTATGCCACATCCAGCTGTCATTGTAGATAGGGTCATTCCAGGTTTCATCAGAGACCCTGAAGGAAATGTAAAGAATTTCCCTGTTTTTTGATTTTGTTTTTGAAGTTCCTTTTTATAGTGGGTTTGAGCTGATTCTCGCTGCCATGTTTGTGCCAGTCTAGACACACTTGATTCCCTTACAGAGACATATCAATACATAGGTTTTAAGATTCTTACTAGTCAGATCTATTCCTCTGTGGGAAATATGGTGTTTTGAGTCCCTTTCACTGAGGAAGGTGTAGGTCTTGTCTATTCCACAGTTGGTTTTAGAAATGGTACCTGTACTTATATCAAACTCTGGTTTTACCATCACCCCACCTCTCCTTTCCCCTTCGGCAGGCACAAGAGTGTTTTCTAAATGTGAGACTCTGTTCTCTTTCCTAACTCAGTTCATGTGTAGCCATGTTTACAGGATCTTCATAAGTGATATCTTATGATAAGTTTCTTTTTCTGTGTGACTTATTTCACTTAGAATCATCGTACCTGAATCCACTCAATTTGCTGCTCCTGGTCTTATGACATTGATTTCATGGCTGAGGGATATTCCATCGTACATAAATACCACAGTTTTTTGATCCATTTTTGTATTTCCTTGGATATTTAACGTGTACCCAAGTTGAGGTTCTTGTAAGCAGTGCAGCCCTAAATTTGGGGGTGACTCTGTCTTATTGATTTTCAGTTTTCCCAAGGTATATTGCCTAGACTGGAAGTGCCCCTGGCTCTGTAGCTCTGTTGTTTACTAGTTTTAGAGAACGCAATGCACTCCTCCAGTGAGGCAGTTGGCAATTTACATCCCGCCCATCAGCATAACAAGTCTCCCTGTTCCACAGGGCCTGTCTTGCCTTTCTAGTTTTTACACATTTTCTGGATGTCCCTTTTGACCGGAGGGAAGTGATACTTCTTTGTAGTGCAGATTTGCATTGACCGCTTGCTTGCTTGGCAAAAAGGGCGTATGCATTTTCTCCTGAATATATTCAGGAGAAAACGCATACGCCATTTTTGCCAAGTGCATCATTGTCGAAGTTGTGCCCCTCTTCCTGTGCTTTAAAGGCGATTCCAACGTACCTCTTGAAATCTGTTTCCTGCTATTCTGCCTCGCTTTCAAGTCCGACTCGTTGCCTTCCCTCAACCGATTTTTGGACGATAGTTGTCCTTTATTACTCTGCCAGTTTGTGAATTGCTGTGCCTCTGAGCTCCATTTTTCAACTCGTTTTTTGTGAGCTGTACGCAAGTCCTAAATTTTTGGTTCAGGACCTATACTGGTTCGCGGTGAGTGGCTGAGACTCTGGTTAATTCTTCTTCCTGCCGGGAAATTAGAGTGACATGTGCCCGTCCAAATGCCTAACAGCTACTCTCTCATTGGTTCTCCCTCTTCCCTTCCATCCTCTGCCAAATTGGCAAACTGTGCGAACCAGGAGGTTAAAGGGGTTGTCTCTGCAAGTTGGGAGATTGATAGTAAAGCAGTTGGAAAGTCAAACCGAAGCACCGGGAGAGGGACTAATGGTTGAGTTTTAGAAACCTTTTGTATTCACAGTGTGTCCATTCTCTACGTTTCCTGTACATGTTATAGCTGTAGTAATATTCCCTTCAACCTGGAGAGTTGGGACCAATGGAATGGGGACCATGCATTTTTGCTTTAAAGGGTCTGCATTTGCTCACCCAATCTCACCAATCCTCTCAGTCCCAAGTGTCCAGCCTTATGCCACATCCAGCTGTCATTGTAGATAGGGTCATTCCAGGTTTCATCAGAGACCCTGAAGGAAATGTAAAGATTTTCCCTGTTTTTTGTTTTTGTTTTTGAAATTCCTTTTTATAGTGGGTTTGAGCTGATTCTCGCTGCCATGTTTATGTCAGTCTAGACACACTTGATTCCCTTAGAGAGACATATCAATACATAGGTTTTAAGATTCTTACTAGTAAATCAATTCCTCTGCGGGAAATATGGGGTTTTGAGTCCCTTACACTGAGGAAGGTGTAGGTCTTGTCTATTCCACTGTTGGTTATAGAAACGGTACCTGTGCTTATATCAAACTCTGGTTTTATGCATAACCCCACCTCTCCTTTCCCCTTAAGCAGGCATAAGAGTGTTTTCTAAATGTGAGACTCTGTTCTGTTTCCTAACTCAGTTCATGTGTAGCCATGTTTACAGGATCTTCATAAGTGATATCTTATGATAATTTTCTTTTTCTCTGTGACTTATTTCACTTAGAATCATCGTACCTGAATCCACTCACTTTGCTTCTCCTGGTCTTATGACATTGGTTTCATGGCTGAGGCATATTCCATCGTACATAAATACCACAGATTTTTGACCAATTTTAATATTTCCTGGGATATTTAAGGTGTACCCAAGTTGAGGTTCTTGTAAGCAGTGCAGCCCTAAATTTGGGGGTGGCTCTGTCTTATTGATTTTCAGTTTTCCCAAGGTATATTCCCTAGACTGGAAGTGCCCTTGGCTCTGTAGCTCTGTTGTTTACTTGTTTTAGGGAACGCAATGCACTCCTCCAGTGAGGCAATTGGCAATTTACATTCCGCCCATCAGCATAAAAAGGCTCCCTGTTCTCCAGGGCCTGTCTTGCCTTTCTGGTTTTTACACATTTTGTGGATGTCCCTTTTGACCAGTGGGAAGTGATACTTCTTTGTAGTGCAGATTTGCATTGCCCGCTTGCTTGCTTGGCCAAAAAGGGCGTATGCGTTTTCTCCTGAATATATTCAGGAGTAAACGCATACGCCCTTTTTGGCCAAGTGCATCATTGTCGAAGTGGTGCCCCTCTTCCTGTGCTTTAAAGGCAATTCCAACGTACCTCTTGAAATCTGTTTCCTGCTATTCTGTCTCGCTTTCAAGTCCACCTCGCTGCCTTCCCTCAACAGATTTTTGGACGATAGTTGTCCTTTATTACTCTGCCAGTTTGTGCATTGCTGTGCCCCTGAGCTCCATTTTTCAACTTGTTTTTTGTGAGCTGTACGCAAGTCCAAAATTTTGGTTCAGTATCTATACTGGTTCCCGATGGGTGGCTGAGACTCTGGTTAATTCTTCTTCCTGACAGGAAATTAGAGTGACATGTTCCCGTCCAAATGCCTAACAGCTACTCTCTCATTGGTTCTCCCCCTTCCCTTCCATCCTCTGCCAAATTGGAAACCTGTGCGAACCAGGAGGTTAAAGGGGTTGTCTCTCCAAGTTGGGAGATTGATAGTAAAGCAGTTGGAAAGTCAAACCGGAGCACCAGGAGAGGGACTACTCGTTGAGTTTTAGAAACATTTTGTATTAACAGTGTGTCCATTCTCTAGGTTTCCCGTACATGTTATAGCTGTAGTAATATTCCCTTCAACATAGAGAGTTGGGACCCATGGAATGGGGGCCATTCATTTTTGCTTTAAAGGGTCTGCATTTGCTCACCCTATCTCACCAATCCTCTCATTCCCAAGTGTCCAGCCTTATGCCACATCCAGCTGTGATTGTAGATAGGGTCTTTCCAGGTTTCATCAGAGACCCTGAAGGAAATATAAAAGAATTTCCCTGTTTTTTGGATTTGTTTTTGAAATTCCTTTTTATAGTGGGTTTGAGCTGATTCTCGCTGCCATGTTTATGCCAGTCTAGACACACTTGATTCCCTTACAGAGACATATCAATACATAGGTTTCAAGATTCTTACTAGTCAGATCTATTCCTCTGCGGGAAATATGGGGTTTAGAGTCCCTTTCACTGAGGAAGGTGTAGGTCTTGTCTATTCCACAGTTGGTTTTAGAAATGGTACCTGTACTTATATCAAACTCTGGTTTTATCCATCACCCCACCTCTCCTTTCCCCTTAAGCAGGCACAAGAGTGTTTTCTAAATGTGAGACTCTGTTCTCTTTCCTAACTCAGTTCATGTGTAGCCATGTTTACAGGATCTTCATAAGTGATATCTTATGATAAGTCTCTTTTTCTGTGTGACTTATTTCACTTAGAATCATCGTACCTGAATCCACTCACTTTGCTGCTCCTGATCTTATGACATTGATTTCATGGCTGAGGGATATTCCACCGTACATAAATACCACAATTTTTTGAACCATTTTTATATTTCCTGGGATATTTAAGGTGTACTCAAGTTGAGGTTCTTGTAAGCAGTGCAGCCCTAAATTTGGGGGTGGCTCTGTCTTATTGATTTTCAGTTTTCCCAAGGTATATTCTCTAGACTGGAAGTGCCCTTGGCTCTGTAGCTCTGTTGTTTACTAGTTTTAGAGAACGCAATGCACTCCTCCAGTGAGGCAGTTGGCAATTTACATCCCGCCCATCAGCATAACAAGTCTCCCTGTTCCACAGGGCCTGTCTTGCCTTTCTAGTTTTTACACATTTTCTGGATGTCCCTTTTCACCGGAGGGAAGTGATACTTCTTTGTAGTGCAGATTTGCATTGACCGCTTGCTTGCTTGGCCAAAAAGGGCGTATGCATTTTCTCCTGAATATATTCAGGAGAAAACGCATACGCCATTTTTGCCAAGTGCATCATTGTCGAAGTTGTGCCCCTCTTCCTGTGCTTTAAAGGCGATTCCAAGGTACCTCTTGAAATCTGTTTCCTGCTATTCTGCCTCGCTTTCAAGTCCGACTCGTTGCCTTCCCTCAACAGATTTTTGGACGATAGTTGTCCTTTATTACTGTGCCTGTTTGTGAATTGCTGTGCCCCTGAGCTGATTTTTCAACTCGTTTTTTGTGAGCTGTACACAAGTCCAAAATTTTGGTTCAGGACCTATACTGGTTCCCGGTGGGTGGCTGAAACTCTGGTTAATTATTCTTCCTTCCGGGAAATTAGAGTGACATGTGCCCGTCCAAATGCCTAACAGCTACTCTATCATTGGTTCTCCCTCTTCCCTTCCGGCCTCTGCCAAATTGGCAAACTGTGCGAACCAGGAGGTTAAAGGGGTTGTCTCTCCAAGTTGGTAGATTGATAGTAAAGCAGTTGGAAAGTCAAACCGGAGCACCAGGAGAGGGACTACTCGTTGAGTTTTTGAAACCTTTTGTATTCACAGTGTGTCCATTCTCTAGGTTTCCCGTACATGTTATAGCTGTAGTAATATTCCCTACAACATAGAGAGTTGGGATACATGGAATGGGGGCCATGCATTTTTGCTTTAAAAGGTCTGCATTTGCTCACCCTATCTCACCAATCCTCTCAGTCCCAAGTGTCCAGTCTTATGCCACATCCAGCTGTCATTGTAGATAGGGTCATTCCAGGTTTCATCAGAGACCCTGAAGGAAATGAAAAGAATTTCCCTGTTTTTTGGTTTTGTTTTTGAAGTTCCTTTTTATAGTGGGTTTGAGCTGATTCTCGCTGCCATGTTTGTGCCAGTCTAGACACACTTGATTCCCTTACAGAGACATATCAATACATAGGTTTTAAGATTCTTACTAGTCAGATCTATTCCTCTGTGGGAAATATGGGGTTTTGAGTCCCTTTCACTGAGGAAGGTGTAGGTCTTGTCTATTCCACAGTTGGTTATAGAAATGGTACCTGTGCTTATATCAAACACTGGTTTTATCCATCACCCCACCTCTCCTTTCCCCTTCAGCAGGCACAAGAGTGTTTTCTAAATGTGAGACTCTGTTCTCTTTCCTAACTCAGTTCATGTGTAGCCATGTTTACAGGATCTTCATAAGTGATATCTTATGATAAGTTTCTTTTTCTGTGTGACTTATTTCACTTAGAATCATCGTACCTGAATCCACTCACTTTGCTGCTCCTGGTCTTATGACATTGATTTCATGGCTGAGGGATATTCCATCGTACATAAATACCACAGTTTTTTGATCCATTTTTATATTTCCTTGGATATTTAACGTGTACCCAAGTTGAGGTTCTTGTAAGCAGTGCAGCCCTAAATTTGGGGGTGGCTCTGTCTTATTGATTATCAGTTTTCCCAAGGTATATTGCCTAGACTGGAAGTGCCCTTGGCTCTGTAGCTCTGTTGTTTACTAGTTTTAGAGAACGCAATGCACTCCTCCAGTGAGGCAGTTGGCAATTTACATCCCGCCCATCAGCATAACAAGTCTCCCTGTTCCACAGGGCCAGTCTTGCCTTTCTAGTTTTTACACATTTTCTGGATGTCCCTTTTGACCGGAGGGAAGTGATACTTCTTTGTAGTGCAGATTTGCATTGACCGCTTGCTTGCTTGGCCAAAAGGGGCTTATGTGTTTTCTCCTGAATATATTCAGGAGAAAACGCATACGCCATTTTTGCCAAGTGCATCACTGTCGAAGTTGTGCCCCTCTTCCTGTGCTTTAAAGGCTATTCCAACGTACCTCTTGAAATCTGTTTCCTGCTATTCTGCCTCGCTTTCAAGTCCGACTCGTTGCCTTCCCTCAACAGATTTTTGGATGATAGTTGTCCTTTATTACTCTGCCAGTTTGTGAATTGCTGTGCCTCTGAGCTCCATTTTTCAACTCGTTTTTTGTGAGCTGTACGCAAGTCCAAAATTTTTGGTTCAGGACCTATACTGGTTCCCGGTGGGTGGCTGAGACTCTGGTTAATTCTTCTTCCTGCCGGGAAATTAGAGTGACATGTGCCCGTCCAAGTGCCTAACAGCTACTCTCTCATTGGTTCTCCCTCTTCCCTTCCATCCTCTGCCAAATTGGCAAACTGTGCGAACCAGGAGGTTAAAGGGGTTGTCTCTTCAAGTTGGGAGATTGATAGTAAAGCAGTTGGAAAGTCAAACCGTAGCACCGGGAGAGGGACTAATGGTTGAGTTTTAGAAACCTTTTGTATTCACAGTGTGTCCATTCTCTAGGTTTCCTATACATGTTATAGCTGTAGTAATATTCCCTTCAACCTGGAGAGTTGGGACCAATGGAATGGGGACCATGCATTTTTGCTTTAAAGGGTCTGCATTTGCTCACCCAATCTCACCAATCCTCTCAGTCCCAAGTGTCCAGCCTTATGCCACATCCAGCTGTCATGGTAGATAGGGTCATTCCAGGTTTCATCAGAGACCCTGAAGGAAATGTAATGATTTTCCCTGTTTTTTGGTTTTGTTTTTGATATTCCTTTTTATAGTGGGTTTGAGCTGATTCTCGCTGCCATGTTTATGTCAGTCTAGACACACTTGTTTCCCTTACAGAGACATATCAATACATAGGTTTTAAGATTCTTACTAGTAAATCAATTCCTCTGCGGGAAATATGGGGTTTTGAGTCCCTTACACTGAGGAAGGTGTAGGTCTTGTCTATTCCACAGTTGGTTATAGAAACGGTACCTGTGCTTATATCAAACTCTGGTTTTATGCATAACCCCACCTCTCCTTTCCCCTTAAGCAGGCATAAGAGTGTTTTCTAAATGTGAGACTCTGTTCTGTTTCCTAACTCAGTTCATGTGTAGCCATGTTTACAGGATCTTCATAAGTGATATCTTATGATAATTTTCTTTTTCTCTGTGACTTATTTCACTTAGAATCATCGTACCTCAATCCACTCACTTTGCTTCTCCTGGTCTTATGACATTGATTTCATGGCTGAGGGATATTCCATCGTACATAAATACCACAGATTTTTGACCAATTTTAATATTTCCTGGGATATTTAAGGTGTACCCAAGTTGAGGTTCTTGTAAGCAGTGCAGCCCTAAATTTGGGGGTGGCTCTGTCTTATTGATTTTCAGTTTTCCCAAGGTATATTCCCTAGAATGGAAGTGCCCTTGGCTCTGTAGCTCTGTTGTTTACTTGTTTTAGGGAACGCAATGCACTCCTCCAGTGAGGCAATTGGCAATTTACATTCCGCCCATCAGCATAACAAGGCTCCCTGTTCTCCAGGGCCTGTCTTGCCTTTCTGGTTTTTACACATTTTGTGGATGTCCCTTTTGACCAGTGGGAAGTGATACTTCTTTGTAGTGCAGATTTGCATTGCCCGCTTGCTTGCTTGGCCAAAAAGGGCGTATGCGTTTTCTCCTGAATATATTCAGGAGTAAACGCATACGCCCTTTTTGGCCAAGTGCGTCATTGTCGAAGTGGTGCCCCTCTTCCTGTGCTTTAAAGGCAATTCCAACGTACCTCTTGAAATCTGTTTCCTGTTATTCTGTCTCGCTTTCAGGTCCACCTCGCTGCCTTCCCTCAACAGATTTTTGGACGATAGTTGTCATTTATTACTCTGCCAGTTTGTGCATTGCTGTGCCCCTGAGCTCCATTTTTCAACTAGTTTTTTGTGAGCTGTACGCAAGTCCAAAATTTTGGTTCAGTATCTATACTGGTTCCCGATGGGTGGCTGAGACTCTGGTTAATTCTTCTTCCTGACAGGAAATTAGAGTGACATGTTCCCGTCCAAATGCCTAACAGCTACTCTCTCATTGGTTCTCCCCCTTCCCTTCCATCCTCTGCCAAATTGGAAACCTGTGCGAACCAGGAGGTTAAAGGGGTTTTCTCTCCAAGTTGGGAGATTGATAGTAAAGCCGTTGGAAAGTCAAACCGGAGCACCAGGAGAGGGACTACTCGTTGAGTTTTAGAAACATTTTGTATTAACAGTGTGTCCATTCTCTAGGTTTCCCGTACATGTTATAGCTGTAGTAATATTCCCTTCAACATAGAGAGTTGGGACCCATGGAATGGGGGCCATTCATTTTTGCTTTAAAGGGTCTGCGTTTGCTCACCCAATCTCACCAATCCTCTCATTCCCAAGTGTCCAGCCTTATGCCACATCCAGCTGTGATTGTAGATAGGGTCTTTCCAGGTTTCATCAGAGACCCTGAAGGAAATATAAAAGAATTTCCCTGTTTTTTGGATTTGTTTTTGAAATTCCTTTTTATAGTGGGTTTGAGCTGATTCTCGCTGCCATGTTTATGCCAGTCTAGACACACTTGATTCCCTTACAGAGACATATCAATACATAGGTTTCAAGATTCTTACTAGTCAGATCTATTCCTCTGTGGGAAATATGGGGTTTTGAGTCCCTTTCACTGAGGAAGGTGTAGGTCTTGTCTATTCCAGAGTTGGTTTTAGAAATGGTACCTGTACTTATATCGAACTCTGGTGTTATGCATCACCCCACCTCTCCTTTCCCCTTAAGCAGGCATAAGAGTGTTTTCTAAATGTGAGACTCTGTTCTCTTTCCTAACTCAGTTCATGTGTAGCCATGTTTACAGGATCTTCATACATGATATCTTATGTTAAGTTTCTTTTTCTGTGTGACTTATTTCACTTAGAATCATCGTACCTGAATCCACTCAATTTGCTGCTCCTGGTGTTATGACATTGATTTCATGGCTGAGGGATATTCCATCGTACATAAATACCACAGTTTTTTGAACCATTTTTATATTCCCTGGGATATTTAAAGTGTACCCAAGTTGAGGTCCTTGAAAGCAGTGCAGCCCTAAATTAGAGGGTGGCTCTGTCTTATTGATTTTCAGTTTTCCCAAGGTATATTCCCTAGACTGGAAGTGCCCTTGGCTCTGTAGCTCTGTTGTTTACTTGTTTTAGCTAACGCAATGCACTCCTCCAGTGAGGCAGTTGGCAATGTACATCCCGCCCATCAGCATAAAAAGGCTCCCTATTCTCCAAAGCCTGTCTTGCCTTTCTGGTTTTTACACATTTTGTGGATGTCCCTTTTGACTGGTGGGAAGAGATACTTCTTTGTAGTGCAGATTTGCATTGCCCGCTTGCTTGCTTGTCCAAAAAGGGCGTATGCGTTTTCTCCTGAATATATTCAGGAGAAAATGCATTCGCCCTTTTTGGACAAGTGCGTCATTGTCGAAGTTGTGCCCCTCTTCCTGTGCTTTAAAGGCGATTCCTTCGTACCTCTTGAAATCTGTTTCCTGCTATTCTGCCTCGCTTTCAAGTCCACCTCCTTGCCTTCCCTCAACAGATTTTTCGACGATAGTTGTCCTTTATTACTCTGCCAGTTTGTGAATTGCTGCTCCTGTGGTCCATTTTTCAACTCGTTTTTTGTGAGCTGTACGCAAGTCCAAATTTTTGCTTCAGGATCTATACTGGTTCCCGGTGGGTGGCTGAGACTCTGGTTAATTCTTCTTCCTACCAGGAAATTAGAGTGACATGTGCCCGTCCAAATGCCTAACAGCTACTCTCTCATTGGTTCTCCCTTTTCCCTTCCATCCTCTGCCAAATTGGCAACCTGTGCGAACCAGGAAGTTAAAGGGATTGTCTCTCCATTTTGGAAGATTGATAGTAAAACAGTTGGAAAGTCAAACCGGAGCACCAGGAGAGGGAATACTCGTTGAGTTTTAGAAACATTTTGTATTCACAGTGTGTCCATTCTCTTGGTTTCCCGTACATGTTATAGCTGTAGTAATATTCCCTTCAACATGGAGATTTGCGACCCATGGAATGGGGGCCATGCATTTTTGCTTTAAAGGGTCTGCATTTGCTCACCCAATCTCACCAAACCTCTCAGTCCCAAGTGTCCAGCCTTATGCCACTTCCAGCTGTCATTGTACATAGGGTCATTCCAGGTTTCATCAGAGACCCTGAAGGAAATGTAAAGAATTTCCCTGTTTTTAGGTTTTGTTTTTGAAATTCCTTTTTATAGTGGGTTTGAGCTGATTCTCGCTGCCATGTTTATGCCAGTCTAGACACACTTGATTCCCTTACAGAGACATATCAATACATAGGTTTTAAGAGTCTTACTAGTCAGATCTATTCCTCTGTGGGAAATATGGGGTTTTGAGTCCCTTTCACTGAGGAAGGTGTAGGTCTTGTCTATTCCAGAGTTGGTTTTAGATATGGTACCTGTACTTATATCAAACACTGGTTTTATCCATCACCCCACCTCTCCTTTCCCCTTAAGCAGGCACAAGAGTGTTTTCTAAATGTGAGACTCTGTTCTCTTTCCTAACTCAGTTCATGTGTAGCCATGTTTACAGGATCCTCATAAGTGATATCTTATGATAAGTTTCTTTTTCTGTGTGACTTATTTCACTTAGAATCATCGTACCTGAATCCACTCACTTTGCTGCTCCTGGTCTTATGACATTGATTTCATGGCTGAGGGATATTCCATCGTACATAAATACCACAGTTTTTTGAACCATTTTTATATTTCCTGGGATATTTAAGGTGTACCCAAGTTGAGGTTCTTGTAAGCAGTGCAGCCCTAAATTTGGGGGTGGCTCCGTCTTATTAATTTTCAGTTTTCCCAAGGTATATTCCCTAGACTGGAAGGGCCCTTGGCTCTGTAGCTCTGTTGTTTACTTGTTTTAGGGAACGCAATGCACTCCTCCAGTGAGGCAGTTGGCAATTTACATTCCGCCCATCAGCATAACAAGGCTCCCTGTTCTCCAGGGCCTGTCTTGCCTTTCTGGTTTTTACACATTTTGTGGATGTCCCTTTTGACCAGTGTGAAGTGATACTTCTTTGTAGTGCAGATTTGCATTGCCCTTTTGCTTGCTTGTCCAAAAAGGGCGTATGCATTTTCTCCTGAATATATTCAGGAGAAAACGCATTCGCCCTTTTTGGACAAGTGCGTCATTGTCGAAGTTGTGGCCCTCTTCCTGTGCTTTAAAGGCGATTCCTTCGTACCTCTTGAAATCTGTTTCCTGCTATTCTGCCTCGCTTTCAAGTCCGCCTCGTTGCCTTCCCTCAACAGATTTTTCGACGATAGTTGTCCTTTATTACTCTGCCAGTTTGTGTATTGCGGTGCCCCTGAGGTCCATTTTTCAACTCGTTTTTTGTGAGCTGTACGCAAGTCCAAATTTTTGGTTCAAGACCTATACTGGTTCCCGGTGGGTGGCTGAGACTCTGGTTAATTCTTCTTCCTACCAGGAAATTAGAGTGACATGTGCCCGTCCAAATGCCTAACAGCTACTCTCTCATTGGTTCTCCCTCTTCCCTTCCATCCTCTGCCAAATTGGCAAACTGTGCGAACCAGGAGGTTAAAGGGGTTGTCTCTGCAAGTTGGGAGATTGATAGTAAAGCAGTTGGAAAGTCAAACCGAAGCACCGGGAGAGGGACTAATGATTGAGTTTTAGAAACCTTTTGTATTCACAGTGTGTCCATTCTCTAGGTTTCCTGTACATGTTATAGCTGTAGTAATATTCCCTTCAACCTGGAGAGTTGGGACCAATGGAATGGGGACCATGCATTTTTGCTTTAAAGGGTCTGCATTTGCTCACCCAATCTCACCAATCCTCTCAGTCCCAAGTGTCCAGCCTTATGCCACATCCAGCAGTCATTGTAGATAGGGTCATTCCAGGTTTCATCAGAGACCCTGAAGGAAATGTAAAGATTTTCCCTGTTTTTTGGTTTGTTTTTGAATTTCCTTTTTATAGTGGGTTTGAGCTGATTCTCGCTGCCATGTTTATGTCAATCTAGACACACTTGATTCCCTTACAGAGACATATCAATACATAGGTTTTAAGATACTTACTAGTAAATCAATTCCTCTGCGGGAAATATGGGGTTTTGAGTCCCTTACACTGAGGAAGGTGTAGGTCTTGTGTATTCCACAGTTGGTTATAGAAACGGTACCTGTGCTTATATCAAACTCTGGTTTTATGCATAACCCCACCTCTCCTTTCCCCTTAAGCAGGCATAAGAGTGTTTTCTAAATGTGAGACTCTGTTCTGTTTCCTAACTCAGTTCATGTGTAGCCATGTTTACAGGATCTTCATAAGTGATATCTTATGATAATTTTCTTTTTCTCTGTGACTTATTTCACTTAGAATCATCGTACCTGAATCCACTCACTTTGCTTCTCCTGGTCTTATGACATTGATTTCATGGCTGAGGGATATTCCATCGTACATAAATACCACAGATTTTTGACCAATTTTAATATTTCCTGGGATATTTAAGGTGTACCCAAGTTGAGGTTCTTGTAAGCAGTGCAGCCCTAAATTTGGGGGTGGCTCTGTCTTATTGATTTTCAGTTTTCCCAAGGTATATTCCCTAGACTGGAAGTGCCCTTGGCTCTGTAGCTCTGTTGTTTACTTGTTTTAGGGAACGCAATGCACTCCTCCAGTGAGGCAATTGGCAATTTACATTCCGCCCATCAGCATAACAAGGCTCCCTGTTCTCCAGGGCCTGTCTTGCCTTTCTGGTTTTTACACATTTTGTGGATGTCCCTTTTGACCAGTGGGAAGTGATACTTCTTTGTAGTGCAGATTTGCATTGCCCGCTTGCTTGCTTGGCCAAAAAGGGCGTATGCGTTTTCTCCTGAATATATTCAGGAGTAAACTCATACGCCCTATTTGGCCAAGTGCGTCATTGTCGAAGTGGTGCCCCTCTTCCTGTGCTTTAAAGGCAATTCCAACGTACCTCTTGAAATCTGTTTCCTGCTATTCTGTCTCGCTTTCAAGTCCACCTCGCTGCCTTCCCTCAACAGATTTTTGGACGATAGTTGTCCTTTATTACTCTGCCAGTTTGTGCATTGCTGTGCCCCTGAGCTCCATTTTTCAACTAGTTTTTTGTGAGCTGTACGCAAGTCCAAAATTTTGGTTCAGTATCTATACTGGTTCCCGATGGGTGGCTGAGACTCTGGTTAATTCTTCTTCCTGACAGGAAATTAGAGTGACATGTTCCCGTCCAAATGCCTAACAGCTACTCTCTCATTGGTTCTCCCCCTTCCCTTCCATCCTCTGCCAAATTGGAAACCTGTGCGAACCAGGAGGTTAAAGGGGTTGTCTCTCCAAGTTGGGAGATTGATAGTAAAGCAGTTGGAAAGTCAAACCGGAGCACCAGGAGAGGGACTACTCGTTGAGTTTTAGAAACATTTTGTATTAACAGTGTGTCCATTCTCTAGGTTTCCCGTACATGTTATAGCTGTAGTAATATTCCCTTCAACATAGAGAGTTGGGACCCATGGAATGGGGGCCATTCATTTTTGCTTTAAAGGGTCTGCATTTGCTCACCCTATCTCACCAATCCTCTCATTCCCAAGTGTCCAGCCTTATGCCACATCCAGCTGTGATTGTAGATAGGGTCTTTCCAGGTTTCATCAGAGACCCTGAAGGAAATATAAAAGAATTTCCCTGTTTTTTGGATTTGTTTTTGAAATTCCTTTTTATAGTGGGTTTGAGCTGATTCTCGCTGCCATGTTTATGCCAGTCTAGACATACTTGATTCCCTTACAGAGACATATCAATACATAGGTTTCAAGATTCTTACTAGTCAGATCTATTCCTCTGCGGGAAATATGGGGTTTAGAGTCCCTTTCACTGAGGAAGGTGTAGGTCTTGACTATTCCACAGTTGGTTTTAGAAATGGTACCTGTACTTATATCAAACTCTGGTTTTATCCATCACCCCACCTCTCCTTTCCCCTTCAGCAGGCACAAGAGTGTTTTCTAAATGTGAGACTCTGTTCTCTTTCCTAACTCAGTTCATGTGTAGCCATGTTTACAGGATCTTCATATGTGATATCTTATGATAAGTCTCTTTTTCTGTGTGACTTATTTCACTTAGAATCATCGTACCTGAATCCACTCACTTTGCTGCTCCTGGTCTTATGACATTGATTTCATGGCTGAGGGATATTCCACCGTACATAAATACCACAATTTTTTGAACCATTTTTATATTTCCTGGGATATTTAAGGTGTACTCAAGTTGAGGTTCTTGTAAGCTGTGCAGCCCTAAATTTGGGGGTGGCTCTGTCTTATTGATTTTCAGTTTTCCCAAGGTATATTCTCTAGACTGGAAGTGCCCTTGGCTCTGTAGCTCTGTTGTTTACTAGTTTTAGAGAACGCAATGCACTCCTCCAGTGAGGCAGTTGGCAATTTACATCCCGCCCATCAGCATAACAAGTCTCCCTGTTCCACAGGGCCTGTCTTGCCTTTCTAGTTTTTACACATTTTCTGGATGTCCCTTTTGACCGGAGGGAAGTGATACTTCATTGTAGTGCAGATTTGCATTGACCGCTTGCTTGCTTGGCCAAAAAGGGCGTATGCATTTTCTCCTGAATATATTCAGGAGAAAACGCATACGCCATTTTTGCCAAGTGCATCATTGTCGAAGTTGTGCCCCTCTTCCTGTGCTTTAAAGGCGATTCCAATGTACCTCTTGAAATCTGTTTCCTGCTATTCTGCCTCGCTTTCAAGTCCGACTCGTTGCCTTCCCTCAACAGATTTTTGGACGATAGTTGTCCTTTATTACTCTGCCAGTTTGTGAATTGCTGTGCCCCTGAGCTCCATTTTTCAACTCGTTTTTTGTGAGCTGTACACAAGTCCAAAATTTTGGTTCAGGACCTATACTGGTTCCCGGTGGGTGGCTGAAACTCTGGTTAATTATTCTTCCTTCCGGGAAATTAGAGTGACATGTGCCCGTCCAAATGCCTAACAGCTACTCTATCATTGGTTCTCCCTCTTCCCTTCCGGCCTCTGCCAAATTGGCAAACTGTGCGAACCAGGAGGTTAAAGGGGTTGTCTCTCCAAGTTGGTAGATTGATAGTAAAGCAGTTGGAAAGTCAAACCGGAGCATCAGGAGAGGGACTACTCGTTGAGTTTTTGAAACCTTTTGTTTTCACAGTGTGTCCATTCTCTAGGTTTCCCGTACATGTTATAGCTGTAGTAATATTCCCTACAACATAGAGAGTTGGGATACATGGAATGGGGGCCATGCATTTTTGCTTTAAAAGGTCTGCATTTGCTCACCCTATCTCACCAATCCTCTCAGTCCCAAGTGTCCAGTCTTATGCCACATCCAGCTGTCATTGTAGATAGGGTCATTCCAGGTTTCATCAGAGACCCTGAAGGAAATGAAAAGAATTTCCCTGTTTTTTGGTTTTGTTTTTGAAGTTCATTTTTATAGTGGGTTTGAGCTGATTCTCGCTGCCATGTTTGTGCCAGTCTAGACACACTTGATTCCCTTACAGAGACATATCAATACATAGGTTTTAAGATTCTTACTAGTCAGATCTATTCCTCTGTGGGAAATATGGGGTTTTGAGTCCCTTTCACTGAGGAAGGTGTAGGTCTTGTCTATTCCACAGTTGGTTTTAGAAATGGTACCTGTACTTATATCAAACTCTGGTTTTATCCATCACCCCACCTATCCTTTCCCCTTCAGCAGGCACAAGAGTGTTTTCTAAATGTGAGACTCTGTTCTCTTTCCTAACTCAGTTCATGTGTAGCCATGTTTACAGGATCTTCATAAGTGATATCTTATGATAAGTTTCTTTTTCTGTGTGACTTATTTCACTTAGAATCATCGTACCTGAATCCACTCACTTTGCTGCTCCTGGTCTTATGACATTGATTTCATGGCTGAGGGATATTCCATCGTACATAAATACCACAGTTTTTTGATCCATTTTTATATTTCCTTGGATATTTAACGTGTACCCAAGTTGAGGTTCTTGTAAGCAGTGCAGCCCTAAATTTGGGTGTGGCTCTGTCTTATTGATTATCAGTTTTCCCAAGTTATATTGCCTAGACTGGAAGTGCCCTTGGCTCTGTAGCTCTGTTGTTTACTAGTTTTAGAGAATGCAATGCACTCCTCCAGTGAGGCAGTTGGCAATTTACATCCCGCCCATCAGCATAACAAGTCTCCCTGTTCCACAGGGCCTGTCTTGCCTTTCTAGTTTTTACACATTTTCTGGATGTCCCTTTTGACCGGAGGGAAGTGATACTTCTTTGTACTGCAGATTTGCATTGACCGCTTGCTTGCTTGGCCAAAAGGGGCTTATGTGTTTTCTCCTGAATATATTCAGGAGAAAACGCATACGCCATTTTTGCCAAGTGCATCATTGTCGAAGTTGTGCCCCTCTTCCTGTGCTTTAAAGGCGATTCCAACGTACCTCTTGAAATCTGTTTCCTGCTATTCTGCCTCGCTTTCAAGTCCGACTCGTTGCCTTCCCTCAACAGATTTTTGGACGATAGTTGTCCTTTATTACTCTGCCAGTTTGTGAATTGCTGTGCCTCTGAGCTCCATTTTTCAACTCGTTTTTTGTGAGCTGTACGCAAGTCCAAAATTTTTGGTTCAGGACCTATACTGGTTCCCGGTGGGTGGCTGAGACTCTGGTTAATTCTTCTTCCTGCCGGGAAATTAGAGTGACATGTGCCCGTGCAAGTGCCTAACAGCTACTCTCTCATTGGTTCTCCCTCTTCCCTTCCATCCTCTGCCAAATTGGCAAACTGTGCGAACCAGGAGGTTAAAGGGGTTGTCTCTGCAAGTTGGGAGATTGATAGAAAAGCAGTTGGAAAGTCAAACCGTAGCACCGGGAGAGGGACTAATGGTTGAGTTTTAGAAACCTTTTGTATTCACAGTGTGTCCATTCTCTAGGTTTCCTGTACATGTTATAGCTGTAGTAATATTCCCTTCAACCTGGAGAGTTGGGACCAATGGAATGGGGACCATGCATTTTTGCTTTAAAGGGTCTGCATTTGCTCACCCAATCTCACCAATCCTCTCAGTCCCAAGTGTCCAGCCTTATGCCACATCCAGCTGTCATTGTAGATAGGGTCATTCCAGGTTTCATCAGAGACCCTGAAGGAAATGTAAAGATTTTCCCTGTTTTTTGGTTTTGTTTTTGAAATTCCTTTTTATAGTGGGTTTGAGCTGATTCTCGCTGCCATGTTTATGTCAGTCTAGACACACTTGATTCCCTTACAGAGACATATCAATACATAGGTTTTAAGATTCTTACTAGTAAATCAATTCCTCTGCGGGAAATATGGGGTTTTGAGTCCCTTACACTGAGGAAGGTGTAGGTCTTGTCTATTCCACAGTTGGTTATAGAAACGGTACCTGTGCTTATATCAAACTCTGGTTTTATGCATAACCCCACCTCTCCTTTCCCCTTAAGCAGGCATAAGAGTGTTTTCTAAATGTGAGACTCTGTTCTGTTTCCTAACTCAGTTCATGTGTAGCCATGTTTACAGGATCTTCATAAGTGATATCTTATGATAATTTTCTTTTTCTCTGTGACTTATTTCACTTAGAATCATCGTACCTGAATCCACTCACTTTGCTTCTCCTGGTCTTATGACATTGATTTCATGGCTGAGGGATATTCCATCGTACATAAATACCACAGATTTTTGACCAATTTTAATATTTCCTGGGATATTTAAGGTGTACCCAAGTTGAGGTTCTTGTAAGCAGTGCAGCCCTAAATTTGGGGGTGGCTCTGTCTTATTGATTTTCAGTTTTCCCAAGGTATATTCCCTAGACTGGAAGTGCCCTTGGCTCTGTAGCTCTGTTGTTTACTTGTTTTAGGGAACGCAATGCACTCCTCCAGTGAGGCAATTGGCAATTTACATTCCGCCCATCAGCATAACAAGGCTCCCTGTTCTCCAGGGCCTGTCTTGCCTTTCTGGTTTTTACACATTTTGTGGATGTCCCTTTTGACCAGTGGGAAGTGATACTTCTTTGTAGTGCAGATTTGCATTGCCCGCTTGCTTGCTTGGCCAAAAAGGGCGTATGCGTTTTCTCCTGAATATATTCAGGAGTAAACGCATACGCCCTTTTTGGCCAAGTGCGTCATTGTCGAAGTGGTGCCCCTCTTCCTGTGCTTTAAAGGCAATTCCAACGTACCTCTTGAAATCTGTTTCCTGCTATTCTGTCTCGCTTTCAAGTCCACCTCGCTGCCTTCCCTCAACAGATTTTTGGACGATAGTTGTCATTTATTACTCTGCCAGTTTGTGCATTGCTGTGCCCCTGAGCTCCATTTTTCAACTAGTTTTTTGTGAGCTGTACGCAAGTCCAAAATTTTGGTTCAGTATCTATACTGGTTCCCGATGGGTGGCTGAGACTCTGGTTAATTCGTCTTCCTGACAGGAAATTAGAGTGACATGTTCCCGTCCAAATGCCTAACAGCTACTCTCTCATTGGTTCTCCCCATTCCCTTCCATCCTCTGCCAAATTGGAAACCTGTGCGAACCAGGAGGTTAAAGGGGTTGTCTCTCCAAGTTGGGAGATTGATAGTAAAGCAGTTGGAAAGTCAAACCGGAGCACCAGGAGAGGGACTACTCGTTGAGTTTTAGAAACATTTTGTAATAACAGTGTGTCCATTCTCTAGGTTTCCCGTACATGTTATAGCTGTAGTAATATTCCCTTCAACATAGAGAGTTGGGACCCATGGAATGGGGGCCATTCATTTTTGCTTTAAAAGGTCTGCATTTGCTCACCCTATCTCACCATTCCTCTCATTCCCAAGTGTCCAGCCTTATGCCACATCCAGCTGTGATTGTAGATAGGGTCTTTCCAGGTTTCATCAGAGACCCTGAAGGAAATATAAAGAATTTCCCTGTTTTTTGGTTTTGTTTTTGAAATTCCTTTTTATAGTGGGTTTGAGCTGATTCTCGCTGCCATATTTATGCCAGTCTAGGCACACTTGATTCCCTTACAGAGACATATCAATACATAGGTTTTAAGAGTCTTACTAGTCAGATCTATTCCTCTGTGGGAAATATGGGGTTTTGAGTCCCTTTCACTGAGGAAGGTGTAGGTCTTGTCTATTCCAGAGTTGGTTTTAGAAATGGTACCTGTACTTATATCAAACACTGGTTTTATCCATCACCCCACCTCTCCTTTCCCCTTAAGCAGGCACAAGAGTGTTTTCTAAATGTGAGACTCTGTTCTCTTTCCTAACTCAGTTCATGTGTAGCCATGTTTACAGGATCCTCATAAGTGATATCTTATGATAAGTTTCTTTTTCTGTGTGACTTATTTCACTTAGAATCATCGTACCTGAATCCACTCACTTTGCTGCTCCTGGTCTTATGACATTGATTTCATGGCTGAGGGATATTCCATCGTACATAAATACCACAGTTTTTTGAACCATTTTTATATTTCCTGGGATATTTAAGGTGTACCCAAGTTGAGGTTCTTGTAAGCAGTGCAGCCCTAAATTTGGGGGTGGCTCCGTCTTATTGATTTTCAGTTTTCCCAAGGTATATTCCCTAGACTGGAAGGGCCCTTGGCTCTGTAGCTCTGTTGTTTACTTGTTTTAGGGAACGCAAAGCACTCCTCCAGTGACGCAGGTGGCAATTTACATTCCGCCCATCAGCATAACAAGGCTCCCTGTTCTCCAGGGCCTGTCTTGCCTTTCTGGTTTTTACACATTTTGTGGATGTCCCTTTTGACCAGTGTGAAGTGATACTTCTTTGTAGTGCAGATTTGCATTGCCCTTTTGCTTGCTTGTCCAAAAAGGGCGTATGCATTTTCTCCTGAATATATTCAGGAGAAAACGCATTCGCCCTTTTTGGACAAGTGCGTCATTGTCGAAGTTGTGGCCCTCTTCCTGTGCTTTAAAGGCGATTCCTTCGTACCTCTTGAAATCTGTTTCCTGCTATTCTGCCTCGCTTTCAAGTCCGCCTCGTTGCCTTCCCTCAACAGATTTTTCGACGATAGTTGTCCTTTATTACTCTGCCAGTTTGTGTATTGCTGTGCCCCTGAGGTCCATTTTTCAACTCGTTTTTTGTGAGCTGTACGCAAGTCAAAATTTTTGGTTCAAGACCTATACTGGTTCCCGGTGGGTGGCTGAGACTCTGGTTAATTCTTCTTCCTACCAGGAAATTAGAGTGACATGTGCCCGTCCAAATGCCTAACAGCTACTCTCTCATTGGTTCTCCCTCTTCCCTTCCATCCTCTGCCAAATTGGCAACCTGTGCGAACCAGGAAGTTAAAGGGATTGTCTCTCCATGTTGGAAGATTGATAGTAAAGCTGTTGGAAAGTCAAACCGGAGCACCAGGAGAGGGAATACTCGTTGAGTTTTAGGAACATTTTGTATTCACAGTGTGTCCATTCTCTTGGTTTCCCGTACATGTTATAGCTGTAGTAATATTCCCTTCAACATGGAGATTTGCGACCCATGGAATGGGGGCCATGCATTTTTGCTTTAAAGGGTCTGCATTTGCTCACCCAATCTCACCAATCCTCTCAGTCCCAAGTGTCCAGCCTTATGCCACTTCCAGCTGTCATTGTAGATAGGGTCATTCCAGGTTTCATCAGAGACCCTGAAGGAAATGTAAAGAATTTCCCTGTTTTTAGGTTTTGTTTATGAAATTACTTTTTATAGTGGGTTTGAGCTGATTCAAGCTGCCATGTTTATGCCAGACTAGACACACTTGATTCACTTACAGAGACATATCAATACATAGGTTTTAAGATTCTTACTAGTCAGATCTATTCCTCTGCGGGAAATATGGGGTTTTGAGTCCCTTTCACTGAGGAAGGTGTAGGTCTTGTCTATTCCACAGTTGGTTATAGAAATGGTACCTGTGCTTATATCAAACTCTGGTTTTATGCATCACCCCACCTCTCCTTTCCCCTTAAGCAGGCATAAGAGTGTTTTATAAATGTGAGACTCTGTTCTCTTTCCTAACTCAGTTCATGTGTAGCCATGTTTACAGGATCTTCATACGTTATATCTTATGATAAGTTTCTTTTTCTGTGTGACTTATTTCACTTAGAATCATCGTACCTGAATCCACTCAATTTGCTGCTCCTGGTGTTATGACATTGATTTCATGGCTGAGGGATATTCCATCGTACATAAATACCACAGTTTTTTGAACCATTTTTATATTTCCTGGGATATTTAAAGTGTACCCAAGTTGAGGTCCTTGAAAGCAGTGCAGCCCTAAATTAGAGGGTGGCTCTGTCTTATTGATTTTCAGTTTTCCCAAGGTATATTCCCTAGACTGGAAGTGCCCTTGGCTCTGTAGCCCTGTTGTTTACTTGTTTTAGCGAACGCAATTCACTCCTCCAGTGAGGCAGTTGGCAATGTACATCCCGCCCATCAGCATAAAATGGCTCCCTATTCTCCAAAGCCTGTCTTGCATTTCTGGTTTTTACACATTTTGTGGATGTCCCTTTTGACTGGTGGGAAGAGATACTTCTTTGTAGTGCAGATTTGCATTGCCCGCTTGCTTGCTTGGCCAAAATGTGCATATGCGTTTTCTCCTGAATATATTCAGGAGAAAACGCATACGCACTTTTTGCCAAGTGCATCATTGTCGAAGTTGTGCCCCTCTTCCTGTGCTTTAAAGGCGATTCCAACGTACCTCTTGAAATCTGTTTCCTGCTATTCTGCCTCGCTTTCAAGTCCGCCTCGTTGCCTTCCCTCAACAGATTTTTGGACGATCGTTGTCCTTTTTTACTCTGCAAGTTTGTGAATTGCTGTGCCCCTGAGCTCCATTTTTCAACTCGTTTTTTGTGAGCAGTACACAAGTCCAAAATTTTGGTTCAGGACCTATACTGGTTCCAGGTGGGTGGCTGAAACTCTGGTTAATTATTCTTCCTTCCGGGAAATTAGAGTGACATGTGCCCTTCCAAATGCCTAACAGCTACTCTATCATTGGTTCTCCCTCTTCCCTTCCATCCTCTGCCAAATTGGCAAACTGTGCGAACCAGGAGGTTAAAGGGGTTGTCTCTCCAAGTTGGGAGATTGATAGTAAAGCAGTTGGAAAGTCAAACCGGAGCACCAGGAGAGGGACTACTCGTTGAGTTTTAGAAACATTTTGTATTCACAGTGTGTCCATTCTCTAGGTTTCCCGTACATGTTATAGCTGTAGTAATATTCCCTACAACATAGAGAGTTGGGAGACATGGAATGGGGGCCATGCATTTTTGCTTTAAAGGGTCTGCATTTGCTCACCCTATCTCACCAATCCTCTCAGTCCCAAGTGTCCAGCCTTATGCCACATCCAGCTGTCATTGTAGATAGTGTCATTCCAGGTTTCATCAGAGACCCTGAAGGAAATGTAAAGAATTTCCCTGTTTTTTGGTTTTGTTTTTGAAATTCCTTTTTATAGTGGGTTTGAGCTGATTCTCGCTGCCATGTTTGTGCCAGTCTAGACACACTTGATTCCCTTACAGAGACATATCAATACATAGGTTTTAAGATTCTTACTAGTCAGATCTATTCCTCTGCGGGAAATATGGGGTTTTGAGTCCCTTTCACTAACGAAGGTGTAGGTCTTGTGTATTCCACATTTGGTTTTAGAAATGGTACCACTACTTATATCAAACTCTGGTTTTATCCATCACCCCACCTCTCCTTTCCCCTTAAGCAGGCACAAGAGTGTTTTCTAAATGTGAGACTCTGTTCTCTTTCCTAACTCAGTTCATGTGTAGCCATGTTTACAGGATCTTCATAAGTGATATCTTATGATAAGTTTCTTTTTCTGTGTGACTTATTTCACTTAGAATCATCGTACCTGAATCCACTCACTTTGCTGCTCCTGGTCTTATGACATTGATTTCATGGCTGAGGGATACTCTGTCGTACATAAATACCACAGATTTTTGAACCATTTTTATATTTCCTTGGATATTTAACGTGTACCCAAGTTGAGGTTCTTGTAAACAGTGCAGCCCTAAATTTGGGGGTGGCTCTGTCTTCTTGATTTTCAGTTTTCCCAAGGTATATTCCCTAGACTGGAAGTGCCCTTGGCTCTGTAGCTCTGTTTTTTACTTGTTTTAGCGAACGCAATGCACTCCTCCAGTGAGGCAGTTGGCAATTTACATCCCGCCCATCAGCATAACAAGGCTCCCTCATCTCCAGGGCCTGTCTTGCCTTTCTGGTTTTTACACATTTTGTGGATGTCCCTTTTGACCGGTGGGAAGTGATACTTCTTTGTAGTGCAGATTTGAATTGACCGCTTGCTTGCTTGGCCAAAAAGGGCGTATGCGTTTTCTCCTGAATATATTCAGGATAAAACGCATACGCCCTTTTTGGCCAAGTGCGTCATTGTCGAAGTTGTGCCCTTCTTCCTGTGCTTTAAATGCGATTCCAACGTACCTCTAGGAATCTGTTTCCTGCCATTCTGCCTGGCTTTCAAGTCCGCCTCGTTGCCTTCCCTCAACAGATTTTTGGACGATAGTTGTCCTTTATTACTCTGCCAGTTTGTGAATTGCTGTGCCTCTGAGCTCCGTTTTTCAACTCGTTTTTTGTGAGCTGTACGCAAGTCCAAAATTTTGGTTCAGGACCTATACTGGTTCCCGATGGGTGGCTGAGACTCTGGTTAATTCTTCTTCCTTACAGGAAATTAGAGTGACATGTTCCCGTCCAAATGCCTAACAGCTATTCTCTCATTGGTTCTCCCCCTTCCCTTGCATCCTCTGCCAAATTGGAAACCTGTGCGAACCAAGAGGTTAAAGGGGTTGTCTCTCCAAGTTGGGAGATTGATAGTAAAGCAGTTGGAAAGTCAAACCGGAGCACCAGGATAGGGACTACTCGTTGAGTTTTAGAAACCTTTTGTATTAACAGTGTGTCAATTCTCTAGGTTCCCGTACATGTTA
Source organism: Mesoplodon bidens (assembly GCF_964165515.1). Taxonomy (NCBI): domain Eukaryota; kingdom Metazoa; phylum Chordata; class Mammalia; order Artiodactyla; family Ziphiidae; genus Mesoplodon; species Mesoplodon bidens. Next base: position 1,333,937 of record NW_027672207.1, read on the forward strand.
TAGCTGTAGTAATATTCCCTTCAACATAGAGAGTTGGGACTCTTGGAATGGGGGCCATTCATTTTTGCTTTAAAGGGTCTGCATTTGCTCACCCTATCTCACCAATCCTCTCATTCCCAAGTGTCCAGCCTTATGCCACATCCAGCTGTGATTGTAGATAGGGTCTTTCCAGGTTTCATCAGAGACCCTGAAGGAAATATAAAGAATTTCCCTATTTTTTGGTTTTGTTTTTGAAATTCCTTTTTATAGTGGGTTTGAGCTGATTCTCCCTGCCATGTTTATGCCAGTCTAGACACACTTGATTCCCTTACAGAGACATATCAATACATAGGTTTTAAGTTTCTTACTAGTCAGATCTATTCCTCTGTGGGAAATATGGGGTTTTGAGTCCCTTTCACTGAGGAAGGTGTAGGTCTTGTCTATTCCACAGTTGGTTTTAGAAATGGTACCTGTACTTATATCAAACTCTGGTTTTATCCATCACCCCACCTCTCCTTTCCCCTTAAGCAGGCACAAGAGTGTTTTCTAAATGTGAGTCTCTGTTCTCTTTCCTAACTCAGTTCATGTGTAGCCATGTTTACAGGATCTTCATAAGTGATATCTTATGATAAGTTTCTTTTTCTGTGTGACTTATTTCACTTAGAATCATCGTACCTGAATCCACTCACTTTGCTGCTCCTGGTCTTATGACATTGATTTCATGGCTGAGGGATATTCCATCGTACATAAATACCCCAGTTTTTTGAACGATTTTTATATTTCCTGGGATATTTAAGGTGTACCCAAGTTGAGGTTCTTGTAAGCAGTGCAGCCCTAAATTTGGGGGTGGCTCTGTCTTATTGATTTTCAGTTTTCCCAAGGTATATTCGCTAGACTGGAAGTGCCCTTGGCTCTGTAGCTCTGTTGTTTACTTGTTTTAGGGAACGCAATGCACTCCTCCAGTGAGGCAATTGGCAATTTACATTCCGCCCATCAGCATAACAAGGCTCCCTGTTCTTCAGGGCCTGTCTTGCCTTTCTGGTTTTTACACATTTTGTGGATGTCCCTTTTGACCGGTGGGAAGTGATACTTCTTTGTAGTGCAGATTTGCATTGCCCGCTTGCTTGCTTGGCCAAAAAGGGCGTATGCGTTTTCTCCTGAATATATACAGTAGAAAACGCATACGCCCTTTTTGGCCAAGTGCGTCATTGTCGAAGTTGTGCCACTCTTCCTGTGCTTTAAAGGCGATTCCAATGTACCCCTTCAAATCTTTTTCCTGCTATTCTGCCTCGCATTCAAGTCCGCCTCATTGCCTTCCCTCAACAGATTTTTGGACGATAGTTGTCCTTTATTACTCTGCCAGTTTGTGAATTGCTGTGCCCCTGAGCTCCATTTTTCTACTCGTTTTTTTGTGAGCTGTACGCAAGTCCAAAATTTTTGGTTCAGGACCTATACTGGTTCCCGGTGGGTGGCTGAGACTCTGGTTAATTCTTCTTCCTGCCGGGAAATTAGAGTGACATGTGCCCGTCCAAATGCCTAACAGCTACTCTCTCATTGGTTCTCCCTCTTCCCTTCCATCCTCTGCCAAATTGGCAACCTGTGCGAATCAGGAGGTTAAAGGGGTTGTCTCTCCAAGTTGGGAGATTGATAGTAAAGCAGTTGGAAAGTCAAACCGGAGCACCAGGAGAGGGACTACTCGTTGAGTTTTAGAAACCTTTTTTATTCACAGTGTGTCCATTCTCAAGGTTTGCTGTACATGTTATAGCTGTAGTAATATTCCCTTCAACCTGGAGAGTTGGGACCCATGGAATGGGGGCCATGCATTTTTGCTTTAAAGGGTCTGCATTTGCTCACCCAATCTCACCAATCCTCTCAGTCCCAAGTGTCCAGCCTTATGCCACATCCAGCTGTCATTGTAGATAGGGTCATTCCAGGTTTCATCAGAGACCCTGAACGAAATGTAAAGAATTTCCCTGTTTTTTGGTTTTGTTTTTGAAATTGCTTTTTATAGTGCGTTTGAGCTGATTCTCGCTGCCATGTTTATGCCAGTCTAGACACACATGATTCCCTAACAGAGACATATCAATACATAGGTTTTAAGATTCTTACTAGTCAGATCTATTCCTCTGCGGGAAATATGGTGTTTTGAGTGCCTTTCACAGAGAAAGGTGTAGGACTTGTCTATTCCACAGTTGGTTTTAGAAATGGTACCAGTGCTTATATCAAACTCTGGTTTTATGCATTCACCCCACCTCTCCTTTCCCCTTAAGCAGGCATAAGAGTGTTTTCTAAATGTGATACTCTGTTCTCTTTCCTAACTCAGTTCATGTGTAGCCATGTTTACAGGATCTTCATAAGTGATATCTTATGATAAGTTTCTTTTTCTGTGTGACTTATTTCACTTAGAATCATCGTACCTGAATCCACTCACTTTGCTGCTCCTGGTCTTATGACATTCATTTCATGGCTGAGGTATATTCCATGGTACATAAATACAACAGTTTTTTGAACCATTTTTATATTTCCTGGGACATTTAAGGTGTACCCAAGTTGAGGTTCTTGTAAGCAGTGCAGCCCTAAATTTGGGGGTGGCTCTGTCTTATTGATTTTCAGTTTTCCCAAGGTATATTCCCTAGACTGGAAGTGCCCTTGGCTCTGTAGCTCTGTTGTTTACTTGTTTTAGGGAACGCAATGCACTCCTCCAGTGAGGCAGTTGGCAATTTACATCCCGCCCATCAGCATAACAAAGCTCCCTGTTCTCCAGGGCCTGTCTTGCCTTTCTGGTTTTTACACATTTTGTGGATGTACCTTTTGACCGGTGGGAAGTGATACTTCTTTGTAGTGCAGATTTGCATTGCCCGCTTGCTTGCTTGGCCAAAAAGGGCGTATGCGTTTTCTCCTGAATATATTCAGGAGAAAACGCATACGCCCTTTTTGGCCAAGTGCGTCATTGTCGAAGTGGTGCCCCTCTTCCTGTGCGTTAAAGGCAATTCCAGCGTACTTCTTGAAATCTGTTTCCTGATATTCTGTCTCGCTTTCAAGTCCACCTCGCTGCCTTCCCTCAACAGATTTTTGTACGATAGTTGTCCTTTATTACTCTGCCAGTTTGTGAATTGCTGTGCCCCTGAGCTCCATTTTTCAACTAGTTTTTTGTGAGCTGTACGCAAGTCCAAAATTTTGATTCAGTATCTATACTGGTTCCCGGTGGGTGGCTGAGACTCTGGGTAATTCTTCTTCCTGCCGGGAAATTAGAGTGACATATGCCGGTCCAAATGCCTAACAGCTACTCTCTCATTGGATTTCCCTCTTCCCTTCCATCCTCTGCGAAATTGGCAAACTGTGCGAACCAGGTGGTTAAAGGGGTTGTCTCTCCAAGTTGGGAGATTGATAGTAAAGCAGTTGGAAAGTCAAACCGGAGCACCAGGAGAGGGACTACTCGTTGAGTTTTAGAAACCATTTGTATTCACAGTGTGTCCATTCTCTAGATTTCCTGTACATGTTATAGCTGTAGTAATATTCCCTTCAACCTGGAGAGTTGGGACCCATGGAATGGGGGCCATGCATTTTTGCTTTAAAGGGTCTGCATTTGCTCACCCAATCTCCCCAATCCTCTCAGTCCCAAGTGTCCAGCCTTATGCCACTTCCAGCTGTCATTGTAGATAGGGTCATTCCAGGTTTCATCAGAGACCCTGAAGGAAATGTAAAGAATTTCCCTGTTTTTAGGTTTTGTTTTTGAAATTACTTTTTATAGTGGGTTTGAGCTGATTCTCGCTGCCATGTTTATGCCAGACGAGTCACACTTGATTCACTTACAGAGACATATCAATACATAGGTTTTAAGATTCTTACTAGTCAGATCTATTCCTCTGCGGGAAATATGGGGTTTTGAGTCCCTTTCACTGAGGAAGGTGTAGGTCTTGTCTATTCCACAGTTGGTTATAGAAATGGTACCTGTGCTTATATCAAACTCTGGTTTTATGCATCACCCCACATCTCCTTTCCCCTTAAGCAGGCATAAGAGTGTTTTCTAAATGTGAGACTCTGTTCTCTTTCCTAACTCAGTTCATGTGTAGCCATGTTTACAGGATCTTCATACGTGATATCTTATGATAAGTTTCTTTTTCTGTGTGACTTATTTCACTTAGAGTCATCGTACCTGAATCCACTCAATTTGCTGCTCCTGGTCTTATGACATTGATTTCATGGCTGAGGGATATTCCATCGTACATAAATACCACAGTTTTTTGAACCATTTTTATATTTCCTGGGATATTTAAAGTGTACCCAAGTTGAGGTCCTTGAAAGCAGTGCAGCCCTAAATTAGAGGGTGGCTCTGTCTTATTGATTTTCAGTTTTCCCAAGGTATATTCCCTAGACTGGAAGTGCCCTTGGCTCTGTAGCTCTGTTGTTTTCTTGTTTTAGCGAACACAATGCACTCCTCCAGTGAGGCAGTTGGCAATGTACATCCCGCCCATCAGCATAAAAAGGCTCCCTATTCTCCAAAGCCTGTCTTGCCTTTCTGGTTTTTACACATTTTGTGGATGTCCCTTTTGACTGGTGGGAAGAGATACTTCTTTGTAGTGCAGATTTGCATTGCCCGCTTGCTTGCTTGGCCAAAAAGTGCATATGCGTTTTCTCCTGAATATATTCAGGAGAAAACGCATACGCACTTTTTGCCAAGTGCATCATTGTCGAAGTTGTGCCCCTCTTCCTGTGCTTTAAAGGCGATTCCAACGTACCTCTTGAAATCTGTTTCCTGCTATTCTGCCTCGCTTTCAAGTCCGCCTCGCTGCCTTCCCTCAACAGATTTTTGGACGATAGTTGTCCTTTATTACTCTGCCAGTTTGTGAATTGCTGTGACCCTGAGCTCCATTTATCAACTCGTTTTTTGTGAGCTGTACACAAGTCCAAAATTTTGGTTCAGGAACTATACTGGTTCCAGGTGGGTGGCTGAAACTCTGGTTAATTATTCTTCCTTCTGTGAAATTAGAGTGACATGTGCTCTTCCAAATGCCTAACAGCTACTCTATCATTGGTTCTCCCTCTTCCCTTCCATCCTCTGCCAAATTGGCAAACTGTGCGAACCAGGAGGTTAAAGGGGTTGTCTCTCCAAGTTGGGAGATTGATAGTAAAGCAGTTGGAAAGTCAAACCGGAGCACCAGGAGAGGGACTACTCGTTGAGTTTTAGAAACCTTTTGTATTAACAGTGTGTCAATTCTCTAGGTTTCCCGTACATGTTATAGCTGTAGTAATATTCCCTACAACATAGAGAGTTGGGAGACATGGAATGGGGGCCATGCATTTTTGCTTTAAAGGGTCTGCATTTGCTCACCCTATCTCACCAATCCTCTCAGTCCCAAGTGTCCAGCCTTATACCACTTCCAGCTGTCATTGTAGATAGGGTCATTCCAGGTTTCATCAGAGATCTGAAGGAAATGTAAAGAATTTCCCTGTTTTTAGGTTTTGTTTTTGAAATTACTTTTTATAGTGGGTTTGAGCTGATTCTCGCTGCCATGTTTATGCCAGACTAGACACACTTGATTCACTTACAGAGACATATCAATACATAGGTTTTAAGATTCTTACTAGTCAGATCTATTCCTCTGCGGGAAATATGGGGTTTTGAGTACCTTTCACTGAGGAAGGTGTAGGTCTTGTCTATTCCACAGTTGGTTATAGAAATGGTACCTGTGCTTATATCAAACTCTGGTTTTATGCATCACCCCACCTCTCCTTTCCCCTTAAGCAGGCATAAGAGTGTTTTCTAAATGTGAGACTCTGTTCTCTTTCCTAACTCAGTTCATGTGTAGCCATGTTTACAGGATCTTCATAAGTGATATCTTATTATAAGTTTCTTTTTCTGTGTGACTTATTTCACTTAGAATCATCGTACCTGAATCCACTCACTTTGCTGCTCCTGGTCTTATGACATTGATTTCATGGCTGAGGGATATTCCATCGTACATAAATACCACAGTTTTTTGAACGATTTTTATATTTCCTGGGATATTTAAGGTGTACCCAAGTTGAGGTTCTTGTAAGCAGTGCAGCCCTAAATTTGGGGGTGGCTCTGTCTTATTGATTTTCAGTTTTCCCAAGGTATATTCGCTAGACTGGAAGTGCCCTTGGCTCTGTAGCTCTGTTGTTTACTTGTTTTAGGGAACGCAATGCACTCCTCCAGTGAGGCAATTGGCAATTTACATTCCGCCCATCAGCATAACAAGGCTCCCTGTTCTTCAGGGCCTGTCTTGCCTTTCTGGTTTTTACACATTTTGTGGATGTCCCTTTTGACCGGTGGGAAGTGATACTTCTTTGTAGTGCAGATTTGCATTGCCCACTTGCTTGCTTGGCCAAAAAGGGCGTATGCGTTTTCTCCTGAATATATACAGTAGAAAACGCATACGCCCTTTTTGGCCAAGTGCGTCATTGTCGAACTTGTGCCCCTCTTCCTGTGCTTTAAAGGCGATTCCAATGTACCTCTTCAAATCTGTTTCCTGCTATTCTGCCTCGCATTCAAGTCCGCCTCATTGCCTTCCCTCAACAGATTTTTGGACGATAGTTGTCCTTTATTACTCTGCCAGTTTGTGAATTGCTGTGCCCCTGAGCTCCATTTTTCTACTCGTTTTTTTGTGAGCTGTACGCAAGTCCAAAATTTTTGGTTCAGGACCTATACTTGTTCCCGGTGGGTGGCTGAGACTCTGGTTAATTCTTCTTCCTGCCGGGAAATTAGAGTGACATGTGCCCGTCCAAATGCCTAACAGCTACTCTCTCATTGGTTCTCCCTCTTCCCTTCCATCCTCTGCCAAATTGGCAACCTGTGCGAATCAGGAGGTTAAAGGGTTTGTCTCTCCAAGTTGGGAGATTGATAGTAAAGCAGTTGGAAAGTCAAACCGGAGCACCAGGAGAGGGACTACTCGTTGAGTTTTAGAAACCTTTTTTATTCACAGTGTGTCCATTCTCTAGGTTTGCTGTACATGTTATAGCTGTAGTAATATTCCCTTCAACCTGGAGAGTTGGGACCCATGGAATGGGGGCCATGCATTTTTGCTTTAAAGGGTCTGCATTTGCTCACCCAATCTCACCAATCCTCTCAGTCCCAAGTGTCCAGCCTTATGCCACATCCAGCTGTCATTGTAGATAGGGTCATTCCAGGTTTCATCAGAGACCCTGAACGAAATGTAAAGAATTTCCCTGTTTTTTGGTTTTGTTTTTGAAATTGCTTTTTATAGTGCGTTTGAGCTGATTCTCGCTGCCATGTTTATGCCAGTCTAGACACACATGATTCCCTTACAGAGACATATCAATACATAGGTTTTAAGATTCTTACTAGTCAGATCTATTCCTCTGCGGGAAATATGGGGTTTTGAGTGCCTTTCACAGAGAAAGGTGTAGGACTTGTCTATTCCACAGTTGGTTTTAGAAATGGTACCTGTGCTTATATCAAACTCTGGTTTTATGCATCACCCCACCTCTCCTTTCCCCTTAAGCAGGCATAAGAGTGTTTTCTAAATGTGATACTCTGTTCTGTTTCCTAACTCAGTTCATGTGTAGCCATGTTTACAGGATCTTCATACGTGATATCTTATGATAAGTTTCTTTTCCTGTGTGACTTATTTCACTTAGAATCATCGTACCTGAATCCACTCACTTTGCTGCTCCTGGTCTTATGACATTCATTTCATGGCTGAGGTATATTCCATGGTACATAAATACAACAGTTTTTTGAACCATTTTTATATTTCCTGGGACATTTAAGGTGTACCCAAGTTGAGGTTCTTGTAAGCAGTGCAGCCCTAAATTTGGGGGTGGCTCTGTCTTATTGATTTTCAGTTTTCCCAAGGTATATTCCCTAGACTGGAAGTGCCCTTGGCTCTGTAGCTCTGTTGTTTACTTGTTTTAGGGAACGCAATGCAGTCCTCCAGTGAGGCAGTTGGCAATTTACATCCCGCCCATCAGCATAACAAGGCTCCCTGTTCTCAAGGGCCTGTCTTGCCTTTCTGGTTTTTACACATTTTGTGGATGTACCTTTTGACCGGTTGGAAGTGATACTTCTTTGTAGTGCAGATTTGCATTGCCCGCTTGCTTGCTTGGCCAAAAAGGGCGTATGCGTTTTCTCCTGAATATATTCAGGAGAAAACGCATACGCCCTTTTTGGCCAAGTACGTCATTGTCGAAGTGGTGCCCCTCTTCCTGTGCGTTAAAGGCAATTCCAGCGTACTTCTTGAAATCTGTTTCCTGATATTCTATCTCGCTTTCAAGTCCACCTCGCTGCCTTCCCTCAACAGATTTTTGGACGATAGTTGTCCTTTATTACTCTGCCAGTTTGTGAATTGCTGTGCCCCTGAGCTCCATTTTTCAACTAGTTTTTTGTGAGCTGTACGCAAGTCCAAAATTTTGATTCAGTATCTATACTGGTTCCCGGTGGGTGGCTGAGACTCTGGGTAATTCTTCTTCCTGCCGGGAAATTAGAGTGACATATGCCGGTCCAAATGCCTAACAGCTACTCTCTCATTGGATTTCCCTCTTCCCTTCCATCCTCTGCGAAATTGGCAAACTGTGTGAACCAGGTGGTTAAAGGGGTTGTCTCTCGAAGTTGGGAGATTGATAGTAAAGCAGTTGGAAAGTCAAACCGGAGCACCAGGAGAGGGACTACTCGTTGAGTTTTAGAAACCATTTGTATTCACAGTGTGTCCATTCTCTAGATTTCCTGTACATGTTATAGCTGTAGTAATATTCCCTTCAACCTGGAGAGTTGGGACCCATGGAATGGGGGCCATGCATTTTTGCTTTAAAGGGTCTGCATTTGCTCACCCAATCTCCCCAATCTTCTCAGTCCCAAGTGTCCAGCCTTATGCCACTTCCAGCTGTCATTGTAGATAGGGTCATTCCAGGTTTCATCAGAGACCCTGAAGGAAATGTAAAGAATTTCCCTGTTTTTAGGTTTTGTTTTTGAAATTACTTTTTATAGTGGGTTTGAGCTGATTCTCGCTGCCATGTTTATGCCAGACGAGTCACACTTGATTCACTTACAGAGACATATCAATACATAGGTTTTAAGATTCTTACTAGTCAGATCTATTCCTCTGCGGGAAATATGGGGTTTTGAGTCCCTTTCACTGAGGAAGGTGTAGGTCTTGTCTATTCCACAGTTGGTTATAGAAATGGTACCTGTGCTTATATCAAACTCTGGTTTTATGCATCACCCCACATCTCCTTTCCCCTTAAGCAGGCATAAGAGTGTTTTCTAAATGTGAGACTCTGTTCTCTTTCCTAACTCAGTTCATGTGTAGCCATGTTTACAGGATCTTCATACGTGATATCTTATGATAAGTTTCTTTTTCTGTGTGACTTATTTCACTTAGAATCATCGTACCTGAATCCACTCAATTTGCTGCTCCTGGTGTTATGACATTGATTTCATGGCTGAGGGATATTCCATCGTACATAAATACCACAGTTTTTTGAACCATTTTTATATTTCCTGGGATATTTAAAGTGTACCCAAGTTGAGGTCCTTGAAAGCAGTGCAGCCCTAAATTAGAGGGTGGCTCTGTCTTATTGATTTTCAGTTTTCCCAAGGTATATTCCCTAGACTGGAAGTGCCCTTGGCTCTGTAGCTCTGTTGTTTACTTGTTTTAGCGAACACAATGCACTCCTCCAGTGAGGCAGTTGGCAATGTACATCCCGCCCATCAGCATAAAAAGGCTCCCTATTCTCCAAAGCCTGTCTTGCCTTTCTGGTTTTTACACATTTTGTGGATGTCCCTTTTGACTGGTGGGAAGAGATACTTCTTTGTAGTGCAGATTTGCATTGCCCGCTTGCTTGCTTGGCCAAAAAGTGCATATGCGTTTTCTCCTGAATATATTCAGGAGAAAACGCATACGCACTTTTTGCCAAGTGCATCATTGTCGAAGTTGTGCCCCTCTTCCTGTGCTTTAAAGGCGATTCCAACGTACCTCTTGAAATCTGTTTCCTGCTATTCTGCCTCGCTTTCAAGTCCGCCTCGCTGCCTTCCCTCAACAGATTTTTGGACGATAGTTGTCCTTTATTACTCTGCCAGTTTGTGAATTGCTGTGCCCCTGAGCTCCATTTTTCAACTCGTTTTTTGTGAGCTGTACACAAGTCCAAAATTTTGGTTCAGGAACTATACTGGTTCCAGGTGGGTGGCTGAAACTCTGGTTAATTATTCTTCCTTCTGGGAAATTAGAGTGACATGTGCCCTTCCAAATGCCTAACAGCTACTCTCTCATTGGTTCTCCCTCTTCCCTTCCATCCTCTGCCAAATTGGCAAACTGTGCGAACCAGGAGGTTAAAGGGGTTGTCTCTCCAAGTTGGGAGATTGATAGTAAAGCAGTTGGAAAGTCAAACCGGAGCACCAGGAGAGGGACTACTCGTTGAGTTTTAGAAACCTTTTGTATTCACAGTGTGTCCATTCTCTAGGTTTCCCGTACATGTTATAGCTGTAGTAATATTCCCTACAATATAGAGAGTTGGGAGACATGGAATGGGGGCCATGCATTTTTGCTTTAAAGTGTCTGCATTTGCTCACCCTATCTCACCAATCCTCTCAGTCCCAAGTGTCCAGCCTTATGCCACTTCCAGCTGTCATTGTAGATAGGGTCATTCCAGGTTTCATCAGAGACCCTGAAGGAAATGTAAAGAATTTCCCTGTTTTTAGGTTTTGTTTTTGAAATTACTTTTTATAGTGGGTTTGAGCTGATTCTCGCTGCCATGTTTATGCCAGACTAGACACACTTGATTCACTTACAGAGACATATCAATACATAGGTTTTAAGATTCTTACTAGTCAGATCTATTCCTCTGCGGGAAATATGGGGTTTTGAGTCCCTTTCACTGAGGAAGGTGTAGGTCTTGTCTATTCCACAGTTGGTTATAGAAATGGTACCTGTGCTTATATCAAACTCTGGTTTTATGCATCACCCCACCTCTCCTTTCCCCTTAAGCAGGCATAAGAGTGTTTTCTAAATGTGAGACTCTGTTCTCTTTCCTAACTCAGTTCATGTGTAGCCATGTTTACAGGATCTTCATACGTGATATCTTATGATAAGTTTCTTTTCCTGTGTGACTTATTTCACTTAGAATCATCGTACCTGAATCCACTCAATTTGCTGCTCCTGGTGTTATGACATTGATTTCATGGCTGAGGGATATTCCATCGTACATAAATACCACAGTTTTTTGAACCATTTTTATATTTCCTGGGATATTTAAAGTGTACCCAAGTTGAGGTCCTTGAAAGCAGTGCAGCCCTAAATTAGAGGGTGGCTCTGTCTTATTGATTTTCAGTTTTCCCAAGGTATATTCCCTAGACTGGAAGTGCCCTTGGCTCTGTAGCTCTGTTGTTTACTTGTTTTAGCGAACACAATGCACTCCTCCAGTGAGGCAGTTGGCAATGTACATCCCGCCCATCAGCATAAAAAGGCTCCCTATTCTCCAAAGCCTGTCTTGCCTTTCTGATTTTTACACATTTTGTGGATGTCCCTTTTGACTGGTGGGAAGAGATACTTCTTTGTAGTGCAGATTTGCATTGCCCGCTTGCTTGCTTGGCCAAAAAGTGCATATGCGTTTTCTCCTGAATATATTCAGGAGAAAACGCATACGCACTTTTTGCCAAGTGCATCATTGTCGAAGTTGTGCCCCTCTTCCTGTGCTTTAAAGGCGATTCCAACGTACCTCTTGAAATCTGTTTCCTGCTATTCTGCCTCGCTTTCAAGTCCGCCTCGCTGCCTTCCCTCAACAGATTTTTGGACGATAGTTGTCCTTTATTACTCTGCCAGTTTGTGAATTGCTGTGCCCCTGAGCTCCATTTTTCAACTCGTTTTTTGTGAGCTGTACACAAGTCCAAAATTTTGGTTCAGGAACTATACTGGTTCCAGGTGGGTGGCTGAAACTCTGGTTAATTATTCTTCCTTCCGGGAAATTAGAGTGACATGTGCCCTTCCAAATGCCTAACAGCTACTCTATCATTGGTTCTCCCTCTTCCCTTCCATCCTCTGCCAAATTGGCAAACTGTGCGAACCAGGAGGTTAAAGGGGTTGTCTCTCCAAGCTGGGAGATTGATAGTAAAGCAGTTGGAAAGTCAAACCGGAGCACCAGGAGAGGGACTACTCGTTGAGTTTTAGAAACCATTTGTATTCACAGTGTGTCCATTCTCTAGGTTTCCCGTACATGTTATAGCTGTAGTAATATTCCCTACAACATAGAGAGTTGGGAGACATGGAATGGGGGCCATGCATTTTTGCATTAAAGGGTCTGCATTTGCTCACCCTATCTCACCAATCCTCTCAGTCCCAAGTGTCCAGCCTTATGCCACATCCAGCTGTCATTGTAGATAGGGTCATTCCAGGTTTCATCAGAGACCCTGAAGGAAATGTAAAGAATTTCCCTGTTTTTTGGTTTTGTTTTTGAAATTCCTTTTTATAGTGGGTTTGAGCTGATTCTCGCTGCCATGTTTGTGCCAGTCTAGACACACTTGATTCCCTTACAGAGACATATCAATACATAGGTTTTAAGATTCTTACTAGTCAGATCTATTCCTCTGCGGGAAATATGGGGTTTTGAGTCCCTTTCACTAACGAAGGTGTAGGTCTTGTGTATTCCACAGTTGGTTTTAGAAATGGTACCAGTACTTATATCAAACTCTGGTTTTATCCATCACCCCACCTCTCCTTTCCCCTTAAGCAGGCACAAGAGTGTTTTCTAAATGTGAGACTCTGTTCTCTTTCCTAACTCAGTTCATGTGTAGCCATGTTTACAGGATCTTCATAAGTGATATCTTATGATAAGTTTCTTTTTCTGTGTGACTTATTTCACTTAGAATCATCGTACCTGAATCCACTCACTTTGCTGCTCCTGGTCTTATGACATTGATTTCATGGCTGAGGGATACTCTGTCGTACATAAATACCACAGTTTTTTGAACCATTTTTATATTTCCTTGGATATTTAACGTGTACCCAAGTTGAGGTTCTTGTAAACAGTGCAGCCCTAAATTTGGGGGTGGATCTGTCTTCTTGATATTCAGTTTTCCCAAGGTATATTCCCTAGACTGGAAGTGCCCTTGGCTCTGTAGCTCTGTTTTTTACTTGTTTTAGGGAACGCAATGCACTCCTCCAGTGAGGCAGTTGGCAATTTACATCCCGCCCATCAGCATAACAAGACTCCCTGTTCTTCAGGGCCTGTCTTGCCTTTCTGGTTTTTACACATTTTGTGGATGACCCTTTTGACCGGTGGGAAGTGATACTTCTTTGTAGTGCAGATTTGAATTGACCGCTTGCTTGCTTGGCCAAAAAGGGCGTATGCGTTTTCTCCTGAATATATTCAGGATAAAACGCATACGCCCTTTTGTGCCAAGTGCGTCATTGTCGAAGTTGTGCCCTTCCTCCTGTGCTTTAAATGCGATTCCAGCGTACCTCTAGAAATCTGTTTCCTGCCATTCTGCCTGGCTTTCAAGTCCGCCTCGTTGCCTTCCCTGAACAGATTTTTGGACGATAGTTGTCCTTTATTACTCTGCCAGTTTGTGAATTGCTGTGCCTCTGAGCTCCATTTTTCAACTCGTTTTTTGTGAGCTGTACGCAAGTCCAAAATTTTGGTTCAGGACCTATACTGGTTCCCGGTGGGTGGCTGAGACTCTGGTTAATTCTTCTTCCTGCCAGGATATTAGAGTGACATGTGCCCATCCAAATGCCTAACAGCTACTCTCTCATTGGTTCTCCCACTTCCCTTCCATCCTCTGCCAAATTGGCAACCTTTGCGAACCAGGAGGTTAAAGGGGTTGTCTCTCCAAGTTGGGAGATTGATAGTAAAGCAGTTGGAAAGTCAAACAGGAGCACCAGGAGTGGGACTACTAGTTGAGTTTTAGAAACATTTTGTATTCACAGTGTGTCCATTCTCTAGGTTTCCCGTACATGTTATAGCTGTAGTAATATTCCCTTCAACCTGGAGAGTTGGGACCCATGGAATGGGGGCCATGCATTTTTGCTTTAAAGGGTCTGCATTTGCTCACCCAATCTCACCAATCCTCTCAGTCCCAAGTGTCCAGCCTTATGCCACATCCACCTGTCATTGTAGATAGGGTCATTCCAGGTTTCATCAGAGACCCTGAAGGAAATGTAAAGAATTTCCCTGTTTTTTGGTTTTGTTTTTGAAATTCCTTTTTATAGTGGGTTTGAGCTGATTCTCGCTGCCATGTTTATGCCAGTCTAGACACACTTGATTCCCTTACAGAGACATATCAATACATAGGTTTTAAGATTCTTACTAGTCAGATCTATTCCTCTGCGGGAAATACGGGGTTTTGAGTCCCTTTCACTGAGGAAGGTGTAGGTCTTGTCTATTCCACAGTTGGTTTTAGAAATGGTACCTGTACTTATATCAAACTCTGGTTTTATCCATCACACCACCTCTCCTTTCCCCTTAAGCAGGCATAAGAGTGTTTTCTAAATGTGAGACTCTGTTCTCTTTCCTAACTCAGTTCATGTGTAGCCATGTTTACAGGATCTTCATAAGTGATATCTTATGATAAGTTTCTTTTTCTGTGTGACTTATTTCACTGAGAATCATCGTACCTGCATCCACTCAATTTGCTGCTCCTGGTCTTATGACATTGATTTCATGGCTGAGGGATATTCCATCGTACATAAATACCACAGATTTTTGACCAATTTTAATATTTCCTGGGATATTTAAGGTGTACCCAAGTTGAGGTTCTTGTAAGCAGTGCAGCCCTAAATTTGGGGGTGGCTGTGTCTTATTGATTTTCAGTTTTCCCAAGGTATATTCCCTAGACTGGAAGTGCCCTTGGCTCTGTAGCTCTGTTGTTTACTTGTTTTAGGGAACGCAATGCACTCCTCCAGTGAGGCAGTTGGCAATTTACATTCCGCCCATCAGCATAACAAGGCTCCCTGTTCTCCAGGGCCTGTCTTGCCTTTCTGGTTTTTACACATTTTGTGGATGTCCCTTTTGACCAGTGGGAAGTGATACTTCTTTGTAGTGCAGATTTGCATTGCCCGCTTGCTTGCTTGGCCAAAAAGGGCGTATGCGTTTTCTCCTGAATATATTCAGGAGAAAACGCATACGCCCTTTTTGGCCAAGTGCGTCATTGTCGAAGTGGTGCCCCTCTTCCTGTGCTTTAAAGGCAATTCCAGCGTACCTCTTGAAATCTGTTTCCTGATATTCTGTCTCGCTTTCAAGTCCACCTCGCTGCCTTCCCTCAACAGATTTTTGGACGATAGTTGTCCTTTATTACTCTGCCAGTTTGTGAATTGCTGTGCCCCTGAGCTCCATTTTTCAACTAGTTTTTTCTGAGCTGTACGCAAGTCCAAAATTTTGATTCAGTATCTATACTGGTTCCCGATGGGTGGCTGAGTCTCTGGTTAATTCTTCTTCCTGACAGGAAATTAGAGTGACATGTTCCCGTCCAAATGTCTAACAGCTACTCTCTCATTGGTTCTCCCCCTTCCCTTGCATCCTCTGCCAAATTGGAAACCTGTGCGAACCAAGAGGTTAAAGGGGTTGTCTCTCCAAGTTGGGAGATTGATAGTAAAGCAGTTGGAAAGTCAAACCGGAGCACCAGGAGAGGGACTACTCGTTGAGTTTTAGAAACCTTTTGTATTAACAGTGTGTCAATTCTCTAGGTTTCCCGTACATGTTATAGCTGTAGTAATATTCCCTTCAACATAGAGAGTTGGGACTCTTGGAATGGGGGCCATTCATTTTTGCTTTAAAGGGTCTGCATTTGCTCACCCTATCTCACCAATCCTCTCATTCCCAAGTGTCCAGCCTTATGCCACATCCAGCTGTGATTGTAGATAGGGTCTTTCCAGGTTTCATCAGAGACCCTGAAGGAAATATAAAGAATTTCCCTATTTTTTGGTTTTGTTTTTGAAATTCCTTTTTATAGTGGGTTTGAGCTGATTCTCGCTGCCATGTTTATGCCAGTCTAGACACACTTGATTCTCTTACAGAGACATATCAGTACATAGGTTTTAAGTTTCTTACTAGTCAGATCTATTCCTCTGTGGGAAATATGGGGTTTTGAGTCCCTTTCACTGAGGAAGGTGTAGGTCTTGTCTATTCCACAGTTGGTTTTAGAAATGGTACCTGTACTTATATCAAACTCTGGTTTTATCCATCACCCCACCTCTCCTTTCCCCTTAAGCAGGCACAAGAGTGTTTTCTAAATGTGAGTCTCTGTTCGCTTTCCTAACTCAGTTCATGTGTAGCCATGTTTACAGGATCTTCATAAGTGATATCTTATGATAAGTTTCTTTTTCTGTGTGACTTATTTCACTTAGAATCATCGTACCTGAATCCACTCACTTTGCTGCTCCTGGTCTTATGACATTGATTTCATGGCTGAGGGATATTCCATCGTACATAAATACCACAGTTTTTTGAACCATTTTTATATTTCCTGGGATATTTAAGGTGTACCCAAGTTGAGGTTCTTGTAAGCAGTTCAGCCCTAAATTTGGGGGTGGCTCTGTCTTATTGATTTTCAGTTTTCCCAAGGTATATTCGCTAGACTGGAAGTGCCCTTGGCTCTGTAGCTCTGTTGTTTACTTGTTTTAGGGAACGCAATGCACTCCTCCAGTGAGGCAATTGGCAATTTACATTCCGCCCATCAGCATAACAAGGCTCCCTGTTCCCCAGGGCCTGTCTTGCCTTTCTGGTTTTTACACATTTTGTGGATGTCCCTTTTGACCGGTGGGAATTGATACTTCTTTGTAGTGCAGATTTGCATTGCCCGCTTGCTTGCTTGGCCAAAAAGGGCGTATGCGTTTTCTCCTGAATATATACAGGAGAAAACGCATACGCCCTTTTTGGCCAAGTGCGTCATTGTCGAAGTTGTGCCCCTCTTCCTGTGCTTTAAAGGTGATTCCAATGTACCTCTTGAAATCTGTTTCCTGATATTCTGTCTCGCTTTCAAGTCCACCTCGCTGCCTTCCCTCAACAGATTTTTGGACGATAGTTGTCCTTTATTACTCTGCCAGTTTGTGAATTGCTGTGCCCCTGAGCTCCATTATTCAACTAGTTTTTTGTGAGCTGTACGCAAGTCCAAAATTTTGATTCAGTATCTATACTGGTTCCCGGTGGGTGGCTGAGACACTGGGTAATTCTTCTTCCTGCCGGGAAATTAGAGTGACATATGCCGGTCCAAATGCCTAACAGCTACTCTCTCATTGGATTTCCCTCTTCCCTTCCATCCTCTGCGAAATTGGCAAACTGTGCGAACCAGGTGGTTAAAGGGGTTGTCTCTCCAAGTTGGGAGATTGATAGTAAAGCAGTTGGAAAGTCAAACCGGAGCACCAGGAGAGGGACTACTCGTTGAGTTTTAGAAACCATTTGTATTCACTGTGTGTCCATTCTCTAGGTTTCCTGTACATGTTATAGCTGTAGTAATATTCCCTTCAACCTGGAGAGTTGGGACCCATGGAATGGGTGCCATGCATTTTTGCTTTAAAGGGTCTGCATTTGCTCACCCAATCTCACCAATCCTCTCAGTCCCAAGTGTCCAGCCTTATGCCACATCCAGCTGTCATTGTAGATAGGGTCATTCCAGGGTTCATCAGAGACCCTGAACGAAATGTAAAGAATTTCCCTGTTTTTTGGTTTTGTTTTTGAAATTCCTTTTTATAGTGCATTTGAGCTGATTCTCGCTGCCATGTTTATGCCAGTCTAGACACACTTGATTCCCTTACAGAGACATATCAACACATAGGTTTAAAGATTCTTACTAGTCAGATCTATTCCTCTGCGGGAAATATGGGGTTTTGAGTGCCTTTCACTGAGAAAGGTGTAGGACTTGTCTATTCCACAGTTGGTTTTAGAAATGGTACCTGTGCTTATATCAAACTCTGGTTTTATGCATCACCCCACCTCTCCTTTCCCCTTAAGCAGGCATAAGAGTGTTTTCTAAATGTGAGACTCTGTTCTCTTTCCTAACTCAGTTCATGTGTAGCCATGGTTACAGGATCTTCATAAGTGATATCTTATGATAAGTTTCTTTTTCTGTGTGACTTATTTCACTTAGAATCATCGTACATGAATCCACTCAATTTGCTGCTCCTGGTCTTATGACATTGATTTCATGGCTGAGGGATATTCCATCGTACATAAATACCACAGGTTTTTGAACCATTTTTATATTTCCTGGGATATTTAAGGTGTACCCAATTTGAGGTTCTTGTAAGCAGTGCAGCCCTAAATTTGGGGGTGGCTCTGTCTTATTGATTTTCAGTTTTCCCAAGGTATATTCCCTAGAATGGAAGTGCCCTTGGCTCTGTAGCTCTGTTGTTTACTTGTTTTAGCGAACGCAATGCAGTCCTCCAGTGAGGCAGTTGGCAATTTACATCCCGCCCATCAGCATAACAAGGCTCCCTGTTCTCCAGGGCCTGTCTTGCCTTTCTGGTTTTTACACATTTTGTGGATGTCCCTTTTGACCGGTGGGAATTGATACTTCTTTGTAGTGCAGATTTGTAACTGCTCGCTTGCTTGCTTGGCCAAAAAGGGCGTATGCATTTTCTCCTGAATATATTCAGGAGAGAACGCATATGCCCTTTTTGGCCAAGTGCGTCATTTTCGAAGTTGTGCCCCTCTTCCTGTGCTTTAAAGGCGATTCCAACGTACCTCTTGAAATCTGTTTCCTGCTATTCTGCCCGCATTCAACTCCGCCTCGTTGCCTTCCCTCAACAGATTTTTGGACGATAGTTGTCCTTTATTACTCTGCCAGTTTGTGAATTGCTGTGCCCCTGAGCTCCATTTTTCTAATCGTTTTTTGTGAGCTGTACGCAAGTCCAAAATTTTGGTTCAGGACCTATACTGGTTCCCTGTGGGTGACTGAGACTCTGGTTAATTCTTCTTCCTGCCTGGAAATTAGAGTGACATGTGCCCGTCCAAATGCCTAACAGCTACTCTCTCATTGGTTCTCCCTCTTCCCTTCCATCCTCTGCCAAATTGGCAACCTGTGGGAATCAGGAGGTTAAAGGGGTTGTCTCTCCAAGTTGGGAGATTGATAGTAAAGCAGTTGGAAAGTCAAACCGGAGCACCAGGAGAGGGACTACTCGTTGAGTTTTAGAAACCTTTTGTATTAACCGTGTGTCAATTCTCTAGGTTTCCCGTACATGTTATAGCTGTAGTAATATTCCCTTCAACATAGAGAGTTGGGACTCTTGGAATGGGGGCCATTCATTTTTGCTTTAAAGGGTCTGCATTTGCTCACCCTATCTCACCAATCCTCTCATTCCCAAGTGTCCAGCCTTATGCCACATCCAGCTGTGATTGTAGATAGGGTCTTTCCAGGTTTCATCAGAGACCCTGAAGGAAATATAAAGAATTTCCCTATTTTTTGGTTTTGTTTTTGAAATTCCTTTTTATAGTGGGTTTGAGCTGATTCTCGCTGCCATGTTTATGCCAGTCTAGACACACTTGATTCTCTTACAGAGACATATCAGTACATAGGTTTTAAGTTTCTTACTAGTCAGATCTATTCCTCTGTGGGAAATATGGGGTTTTGAGTCCCTTTCACTGAGGAAGGTGTAGGTCTTGTCTATTCCACAGTTGGTTTTAGAAATGGTACCTGTACTTATATCAAACTCTGGTTTTATCCATCACCCCACCTCTCCTTTCCCCTTAAGCAGGCACAAGAGTGTTTTCTAAATGTGAGTCTCTGTTCGCTTTCCTAACTCAGTTCATGTGTAGCCATGTTTACAGGATCTTCATAAGTGATATCTTATGATAAGTTTCTTTTTCTGTGTGACTTATTTCACTTAGAATCATCGTACCTGAATCCACTCACTTTGCTGCTCCTGGTCTTATGACATTGATTTCATGGCTGAGGGATATTCCATCGTACATAAATACCACAGTTTTTTGAACCATTTTTATATTTCCTGGGATATTTAAGGTGTACCCAAGTTGAGGTTCTTGTAAGCAGTTCAGCCCTAAATTTGGGGGTGGCTCTGTCTTATTGATTTTCAGTTTTCCCAAGGTATATTCGCTAGACTGGAAGTGCCCTTGGCTCTGTAGCTCTGTTGTTTACTTGTTTTAGGGAACGCAATGCACTCCTCCAGTGAGGCAATTGGCAATTTACATTCCGCCCATCAGCATAACAAGGCTCCCTGTTCCCCAGGGCCTGTCTTGCCTTTCAGGTTTTTACACATTTTGTGGATGTCCCTTTTGACCGGTGGGAATTGATACTTCTTTGTAGTGCAGATTTGCATTGCCCGCTTGCTTGCTTGGCCAAAAAGGGCGTATGCGTTTTCTCCTGAATATATACAGGAGAAAACGCATACGCCCTTTTTGGCCAAGTGCGTCATTGTCGAAGTTGTGCCCCTCTTCCTGTGCTTTAAAGGTGATTCCAATGTACCTCTTGAAATCTGTTTCCTGATATTCTGTCTCGCTTTCAAGTCCACCTCGCTGCCTTCCCTCAACAGATTTTTGGACGATAGTTGTCCTTTATTACTCTGCCAGTTTGTGAATTGCTGTGCCCCTGAGCTCCATTATTCAACTAGTTTTTTGTGAGCTGTACGCAAGTCCAAAATTTTGATTCAGTATCTATACTGGTTCCCGGTGGGTGGCTGAGACACTGGGTAATTCTTCTTCCTGCCGGGAAATTAGAGTGACATATGCCGGTCCAAATGCCTAACAGCTACTCTCTCATTGGATTTCCCTCTTCCCTTCCATCCTCTGCGAAATTGGCAAACTGTGCGAACCAGGTGGTTAAAGGGGTTGTCTCTCCAAGTTGGGAGATTGATAGTAAAGCAGTTGGAAAGTCAAACCGGAGCACCAGGAGAGGGACTACTCGTTGAGTTTTAGAAACCATTTGTATTCACTGTGTGTCCATTCTCTAGGTTTCCTGTACATGTTATAGCTGTAGTAATATTCCCTTCAACCTGGAGAGTTGGGACCCATGGAATGGGTGCCATGCATTTTTGCTTTAAAGGGTCTGCATTTGCTCACCCAATCTCACCAATCCTCTCAGTCCCAAGTGTCCAGCCTTATGCCACATCCAGCTGTCATTGTAGATAGGGTCATTCCAGGGTTCATCAGAGACCCTGAACGAAATGTAAAGAATTTCCCTGTTTTTGGTTTTGTTTTTGAAATTCCTTTTTATAGTGCATTTGAGCTGATTCTCGCTGCCATGTTTATGCCAGTCTAGACACACTTGATTCCCTTACAGAGACATATCAACACATAGGTTTAAAGATTCTTACTAGTCAGATCTATTCCTCTGCGGGAAATATGGGGTTTTGAGTGCCTTTCACTGAGAAAGGTGTAGGACTTGTCTATTCCACAGTTGGTTTTAGAAATGGTACCTGTGCTTATATCAAACTCTGGTTTTATGCATCACCCCACCTCTCCTTTCCCCTTAAGCAGGCATAAGAGTGTTTTCTAAATGTGAGACTCTGTTCTCTTTCCTAACTCAGTTCATGTGTAGCCATGGTTACAGGATCTTCATAAGTGATATCTTATGATAAGTTTCTTTTTCTGTGTGACTTATTTCACTTAGAATCATCGTACATGAATCCACTCAATTTGCTGCTCCTGGTCTTATGACATTGATTTCATGGCTGAGGGATATTCCATCGTACATAAATACCACAGGTTTTTGAACCATTTTTATATTTCCTGGGATATTTAAGGTGTACCCAATTTGAGGTTCTTGTAAGCAGTGCAGCCCTAAATTTGGGGGTGGCTCTGTCTTATTGATTTTCAGTTTTCCCAAGGTATATTCCCTAGAATGGAAGTGCCCTTGGCTCTGTAGCTCTGTTGTTTACTTGTTTTAGCGAACGCAATGCAGTCCTCCAGTGAGGCAGTTGGCAATTTACATCCCGCCCATCAGCATAACAAGGCTCCCTGTTCTCCAGGGCCTGTCTTGCCTTTCTGGTTTTTACACATTTTGTGGATGTCCCTTTTGACCGGTGGGAATTGATACTTCTTTGTAGTGCAGATTTGTAACTGCTCGCTTGCTTGCTTGGCCAAAAAGGGCGTATGCATTTTCTCCTGAATATATTCAGGAGAGAACGCATATGCCCTTTTTGGCCAAGTGCGTCATTTTCGAAGTTGTGCCCCTCTTCCTGTGCTTTAAAGGCGATTCCAACGTACCTCTTGAAATCTGTTTCCTGCTATTCTGCCCGCATTCAACTCCGCCTCGTTGCCTTCCCTCAACAGATTTTTGGACGATAGTTGTCCTTTATTACTCTGCCAGTTTGTGAATTGCTGTGCCCCTGAGCTCCATTTTTCTAATCGTTTTTTGTGAGCTGTACGCAAGTCCAAAATTTTGGTTCAGGACCTATACTGGTTCCTGGTGGGTGGCTGAGACTCTGGTCAATTCTTCTTCCTGCCGGGAAATTAGAGCGACATGTGCCCGTCCAAATGCCTAACAGCTACTCTCTCATTGGTTCTCCCTCTTCCCTTCCATCCTCTGCCAAATTGGCAACCTGTGCGAATCAGGAGGTTAAAGGGGTTGTCTCTCCAAGTTGGGAGATTGATAGTAAAGCAGTTGGAAAGTCAAACCGGAGCACCAGGAGAGGGACTACTCGTTGAGTTTTAGAAACCTTTTGTATTCACAGTGTGTCCATTCTGTAGGTTTCCCGTATATGTTATAGCTGTAGTAATATTCCCTTCAAAATGGAGAGTTGGGACCCATGGAATGGGGGCCATGCATCTTTGCTTTAAAGGGTCTGCAATTGCTCACCCAATCTCACCAATCCTCTCAGTCCCAAGTGTCCAGCCTTATGCCACATCCAGCTGTCATTGTAGATAGGGTCATTCCAGGTTTCATCAGAGACCCTGAAGGAAATGTAAAGAATTTCCCTGTTTTTTGGTTTTGTTTTTGAAATTCCTTTTTATAGTGGGTTTGAGCTGATTCTCGCTGCCATGTTTATGCCAGTCTTGACACACTTGATTCCCTTACAGAGACATATCAATACATAGGTTTTAAGATTCTTACTAGTCAGATCTATTCCTCTGCGGGAAATACGGGGTTTTGAGTCCCTTTCACTGAGGAAGGTGTAGGTCTTGTCTATTCCACAGTTGGTTATAGAAATGGTACCTGAGCTTATATCAAACTCTGGTTTTATGCATCACCCCACCTCTCCTTTCCCCTTAAACAGGCATAAGAGTGTTTTCTAAATGTGAGACTCTGTTCTCTTTCCTAACTCAGTTCATGTGTAGCCATGTTTACAGGATCTTCATACGTGATATCTTATGATAAGTTTCTTTTTCTGTGTGACTTATTTCACTTAGAATCATCGTACCTGAATCCACTCAATTTGATGCTCGTGGTGTTATGACATTGATTTCATGGCTGAGGGATATTATATCGTACATAAATACCACAGTTTTTTGAACCATTTTTATATTTCCTGGGATATTTAAGGTGTACCCATGTTGAGGTTCTTGTAAGCAGTGCAACCCTAAATTTGGGGGTGGTTCATTCTTTTTGATTTTCAGTTTTCCCACGGTATATTCCCTAGACTGGAAGTGTCCTTGTCTCTGTAGCTCTGTTGTTTACTTGTTTTAGGGAACACAATGCTCTCCTCCAGTGAGGCAGTTAGCAATTTACATCCTGTCCATCAGCATAACAAGGCTTCCTGTTCTCCAGGGCCTGTCTTGCCTTTCTGTTTTTTACACATTTTGTGGATGTCCCTTTTGACCGGTGTGAAGTGATACTTCTTTGTAGTGCAGATTTGCATTGCTTGCTTGCTTGCTTGGCCAAAAAGGGCGTATGCGTTTTCTCCTGAATATATTCAGGAGAAAACGCATACACCCTAATTGGCCAAGTGTGTCATTGTCGAAGTTGTGCCCCTCTTCCTGTGCTTTAAAGGTGATTCCAACGTACCTCTTGAAATCTGTTTCCTTCCATTCTGCCTGGCTTTCAAGTCCACCTCGTTGCCTTCCCTCAACAGATTTTTGGACGATAGTTGTCCTTTATTACTCTGCCAGTTTGTGAATTGCTGTGCCTCTGAGCTCCATTTTTCAACTCGTTTTTTGTGAGCTGTACGCAAGTCCAAAATTTTGGTTCAGGAACTATACTGGTTCCCGGTGGGTGGCTGAGACTCTGGTTAATCTTCTTCCTGCCGGGAAATTAGAGTGGCATGTGCCCATCCAAATGCCTAACAGCTACTCTCTCATTGGTTCTCCCTCTTCCCTTCCATCCTCTGCCAAATTGGCAACCTGTGCGAACCAGGAAGTTAAAGGGGTTGTCTCTCCAAGTTGGGAGATTGATAGTAAAGCAGTTGGAAAGTCAAACCGTAGCACCAGGAGAGGGACTACTCGTTGAGTTTTAGAAACTTTTTGTATTCACAGTGTGTCCATTCTCTAGTTTTCCCGTACATGTTATAGCTGTAGTAATATTCCCTTCAACCTGGAGAGTTGGGACCCATGGAATGGGGACCATGCATTTTTGCTTTAAAGGGTCTGCATTTGCTCACCCAATCTCACCAATCCTCTCAGTCCCAAGTGTCCAGCCTTATGCCACATCCAGCTCTCATTGTAGATAGGGTCATTCCAGGTTTCATCAGAGACCCTGAAGGAAATGTAAAGAATTTCCCTGTTTTTTGGTTTTGTTTTTGAAATTCCTTTTTATAGTGGGTTTGAGCTGATTCTCGCTGCCATGTTTATGCCAGTCTTGACACACTTGATTCCCTTACAGAGACATATCAATACATAGGTTTTAAGATTCTTACTAGTCAGATCTATTCCTCTGCGGGAAATACGGGGTTTTGAGTCCCTTTCACTGAGGAAGGTGTAGGTCTTGTCTATTCCACAGTTGGTTATAGAAATGGTACCTGAGCTTATATCAAACTCTGGTTTTATGCATCACCCCACCTCTCCTTTCCCCTTAAACAGGCATAAGAGTGTTTTCTAAATGTGAGACTCTGTTCTCTTTCCTAACTCAGTTCATGTGTAGCCATGTTTACAGGATCTTCATACGTGATATCTTATGATAAGTTTCTTTTTCTGTGTGACTTATTTCACTTAGAATCATCGTACCTGAATCCACTCAATTTGATGCTCGTGGTGTTATGACATTGATTTCATGGCTGAGGGATATTATATCGTACATAAATACCACAGTTTTTTGAACCATTTTTATATTTCCTGGGATATTTAAGGTGTACCCATGTTGAGGTTCTTGTAAGCAGTGCAACCCTAAATTTGGGGGTGGTTCATTCTTTTTGATTTTCAGTTTTCCCACGGTATATTCCCTAGACTGGAAGTGTCCTTGTCTCTGTAGCTCTGTTGTTTACTTGTTTTAGGGAACACAATGCTCTCCTCCAGTGAGGCAGTTAGCAATTTACATCCTGTCCATCAGCATAACAAGGCTTCCTGTTCTCCAGGGCCTGTCTTGCCTTTCTGTTTTTTACACATTTTGTGGATGTCCCTTTTGACCGGTGTGAAGTGATACTTCTTTGTAGTGCAGATTTGCATTGCTCGCTTGCTTGCTTGGCCAAAAAGGGCGTAAGCGTTTTCTCCTGAATATATTCAGGAGAAAACGCATACAACCTAATTGGCCAAGTGTGTCATTGTCGAAGTTGTGCCCCTCTTCCTGTGCTTTAAAGGTGATTCCAACGTACCTCTTGAAATCTGTTTCCTGCCATTCTGCCTGGCTTTCAAGTCCACCTCGTTGCCTTCCCTCAACAGATTTTTGGACGATAGTTGTCCTTTATTACTCTGCCAGTTTGTGAATTGCTGTGCCTCTGAGCTCCATTTTTCAACTCGTTTTTTGTGAGCTGTACGCAAGTCCAAAATTTTGGTTCAGGAACTATACTGGTTCCCGGTGGGTGGCTGAGACTCTGGTTAATCTTCTTCCTGCCGGGAAATTAGAGTGGCATGTGCCCATCCAAATGCCTAACAGCTACTCTCTCATTGGTTCTCCCTCTTCCCTTCCATCCTCTGCCAAATTGGCAACCTGTGCGAACCAGGAAGTTAAAGGGGTTGTCTCTCCAAGTTGGGAGATTGATAGTAAAGCAGTTGGAAAGTCAAACCGTAGCACCAGGAGAGGGACTACTCGTTGAGTTTTAGAAACTTTTTGTATTCACAGTGTGTCCATTCTCTAGTTTTCCCGTACATGTTATAGCTGTAGTAATATTCCCTTCAACCTGGAGAGTTG
This sequence comes from Mesoplodon bidens, assembly GCF_964165515.1. Classification (NCBI taxonomy): domain Eukaryota; kingdom Metazoa; phylum Chordata; class Mammalia; order Artiodactyla; family Ziphiidae; genus Mesoplodon; species Mesoplodon bidens. The sequence goes on from NW_027672207.1 coordinate 1,360,056, forward strand.
GGACCCATGGAATGGGGACCATGCATTTTTGCTTTAAAGGGTCTGCATTTGCTCACCCAATCTCACCAATCCTCTCAGTCTCAAGTGTCCAGCCTTATGCCACATCCAGCTGTCATTGTAGATAGGGTCATTCCAGGTTTCATCCGAGACCTTGAAGGAAATGTAAAGAATTTCCCTGTTTTTCGGTTTTGTTTTTGAAATTCCTTTTTATAGTGGGTTTGAGCTGATTCTCGCTGCCATGTTTATGCCAGTCTAGACACACTTGATTCCCTTACAGAGACATATCAATAAATAGGTTTTAAGATTCTTACTAGTAAGATCTATTCCTCTGCGGGAAATATGGGGTTTTGAGTCCCTTTCACTGAGGAAGGTGTAGGTCTTGTCTATTCCACAGTTGGTTATACAAATGGTACCTGTGCTTATATCAAACGCTGGTTTTATGCATCACCCCACCTATCCTTTCCCCTTAAGCAGGCATAAGAGTGTTTTCTAAATGTGAGACTCTTTTCTCTTTCCTAACTCAGTTCATGTGTAGCCATGTTTACAGGATCTTCATACGTGATATCTTATGATAAGATTCTTTTTCTGTGTGACTTATTTCACTTAGAATCATCGTACCTGAATCCACTCACTTTGCTGCTACTGGTCTTATGACATTGATTTCATGGCTGAGGGATATTCCACCGTACATAAATACCACAGTTTTTTGAACCATTTTTATATTCCCTTGGATATTTAAGGTGTACCCATGTTGAGGTTCTTGTAAGCAGTGCAGCCCTAAATTTGGGGGAGGCTCTGTCTTATTGATTTTCAGTTTTCCCAAGGTATATTCCCTAGACTGGATGTGCCCTTGGCTCTGTAGCTCTGTTGTTTACTTGTTTTAGGGAACGCAATGCACTCCTCCAGTGAGGCAGTTGGCAATTTACATCCCGCCCATCAGCATAACAAGGCTCCCTGTTCTACAGGGCCTGTCTTGCCTTTCTGGTCTTTACACATTTTGTGGATGTACCTTTTGACTGGTGGGAAGTGATACTTCTTTATAGTGCAGATTTGCATTGACCGCTTGCTTGCTTGGCCAAAAGGGGCGTATGTGTTTTCTCTTGAATATATTCAGGTTAAAACGCATACGCCCCTTTTGGCCAAGTGCATCATTTTCGAAGTTGTGCCCCTCTTCCTGTGCTTTAAAGGCGATTCCAACGTACCTCTTGAAATCTGTTTCCTGCTATTCTGTCTCGCTTTCAAGTCCGCCTCGCTGCCTTCCCTCAAAAGATTTTTGGACGATAGTTGTCCTTTATTACTCTGCCAGTTTGTGAATTGCTGTGCCCCTGAGCTCCATTTTTCAACTCGTTTTTTGTGTGCTGTACCCAAGTCCAAAATTTTGGATCAGGACGTATACTGGTTCCCGGTGGGTGGCTGAGACTCTGTTTAATTTTTCTTCCTGCCTGGAAATTAGAGTGACATGTGCCCGTCCAAATACCTAACAGCTACTCTCTCATTGGTTCTCCCTCTTCCCTTCAGTCCTCTGCTAAAATGGCAACCTGTCTGAACCAGGATGTTAAAGGGGTTGTCTCTCCAAGTTGGGAGATTGATAGTAAAGAAGTTGGAAAGTCAAACCGGAGCACCAGGAGAGGGACTACTCGTTGAGTTTTAGAAACCTTTTGTATTCACAGTGTGTCCATTCTCTAGGTTTCCCTTACATGTTATAGCTGTAGTAATATGCCCTTCAACCTGGAGAGTTGGGACCCATGGAATGGGGGCCATGCATTTTTGCTTTAAAGGGTCTGCATTTGCTCACCCAATCTAACCAATCCTCTCAGTCCCAAGTGTCCAGCCTTATGCCACATCCAGCTGTCATTGTAGATAGGGTCATTCCAGGTTTCATCCGAGACCCTGAAGGAAATGTAAAGAATTTCCCTGTTTTTTGGTTTTGTTTTTGAAATTCCTTTTTATAGTGGTTTTGAGCTGATTCACGCTGCCATGTTTATGTCAGTCTAGATACACTTGATTCCCTTACAGAGACATATCAATACATAGGTTTTAAGATTCTTACTAGTCAGATCTATTCCTCTGTGGGAAATATGGGGTTTTGAGTCCCTTTCACTGAGGAAGGTGTAGGTCTTGTCTATTCCACAGTTGGTTATAGAAATGGTACCTGTGCTTATATCAAACTCTGGTTTTATGCATCACCCCACCTCTCCTTTCCCCTTAAGCAGGCATAAGAGTGTTTTCTAAATGTGAGACTCTGTTCTCTTTCCTAACTCAGTTCATGTGTAGCCATGTTTACAGGATCTTCATAAGTGATATCTTATGATAAGTTTCTTTTTCTGTGTGACTTATTTCACTTAGAATCATCGTACCTGAATCCACTCACTTTGCTGCTTCTGGTCTTATGACATTGATTTCATGGCTGAGGGATATTCCATCGTACATAAATACCACAGTTTTTTGAACCATTTTTATATTTCCTGGGATATTTAAGGAGTACTCAAGTTGAGGTTCTTGTAAGCAGTGCAGCCCTAAATTTGGGGGTGGCTCTGTCTTATTGATTTTCAGTTTTCCCAAGGTATATTGCCTAGACTGGAAGTTCCCTTGGCTCTGTAGCTCTGTTGTTTACTAGTTTGCGAGAACGCAATGCACTCCTCCAGTGAGGCAGTTGGCAATTTACATCCCGCCAATCAGCATAACAAGGCTCCCTGTTCCACAGGGCCGGTCTTGCCTTTCAGGTTTTTACACATTTTATGGATGTCCCTTTTGAACGGTGGGAAGTGATACTTCTTTGCAGTGCAGATTTGCATTGCCCGATTGCTTGCTTGGCCAAAAAGGGCGTATGCATTTTCTCCTGAATATATTCCGGAGAAAACGCATACGCCCTTTTTGCCAAGTGCATCATTGTCGAAGTTGTGCCCCTCTTCCTGTGCTTTAAAGGCGATTCCAACGTACCTCTTGAAATCTGTTTCCTGCTATTCTGCCTCGCTTTCAAGTCCGCCTCGTTGCCTTCCCTCAACAGATTTTTGGACGATAGTTGTCCTTTATTACTCTGCCAGTTTGTGAGTTGCTGTGCCCCTGAGCTCCATTTTTCAACTCGTTTTTTGTGAGCTGTACACAAGTCCAAAATTTTGATTCAGGACCTATACTGGTTCCCGGTGGGTGGCTGAAACACTGGTTAATTATTCTTCCTTCCGGGAAATTAGAGTGACATGTGCCCGTCCAAACGCCTAACAGCTACTCTATCTTTGGTTCTCCCTCTTCCCTTCCATCCTCTGCCAAATTGGCAACCTGTGCGAACCAGGAGGTTAAAGGGGTTGTCTCTCCAAGTTGGGAGATTGATAGTAAAGCAGTTGGAGTGTCAAACCGGAGCACCAGGAGAGGGACTACTCATTGAGTTTTAGAAACCTTTTGTATTCACAGTGTGTCCATTCTCTAGGTTTCCCGTACATTTATAGCTGTAGTAATATTCCCTTCAACATGGAGAGTTGGGGCCCATGGAATGTTGGCCATGCATTTTTGCTTTAAAGGGTCTGCATTTGCTCACGCAATCTCACAAATCCTCTCAGTCCCAAGTGTCCAGCCTTATGCCACATCCAGCTGTCATTGTAGATAGTGTCATTCCAGGTTTCATCAGAGACCCTGAAGGAAATGTAAAGAATTTCCCTGTTTTTGGTTTTGTTTTTTAAATTCCTTTTTATAGTGGGTTTGAGCTGATTCTCGCTGCCATGTTTATGCCAGTCTAGACACACTTGATTCTCTTACAGAGACATATCAATACATAGGTTTTAAGATTCTTACTAGTCAGATCTATTCCTCTGCGGGAAATATGGGGTTTTGAGTCCCTTTCACTGAGGAAGGTGTAGGTCTTGTCTATTCCACAGTTGGTTTTTGAAATTGTACATGTACTTATAACAAACTCTGGTTTTATGCATCACCCCACCTCTCATTTCCCCTTAAGCAGGCATAAGAGTGTTTTCTAAATGTGAGACTCTGTTCTCTTTCCTAACTCAGTTCATGTGTAGCCATGTTAACAGGATCTTCATAAGTGATATCATATGATAAGTTTCTTTTTCTGTGTGACTTATTTCACTTAGAATCATAGTACCTGAATCCACTCACTTTGCTACTCCTGGTCTTATGACATTGATTTCATGGCTGTGGGATATTCCATCGTACATAAATACCACAGTTTTTTGAACCATTTTTGTATTTCCTGTGATATTTAAGGTGTACCCAAGTTGAGGTTCTTGTAAGCAGTGCAGCCCTAAATTTGGGGGTGGCTCTGTCTTATTGATTTTCAGTTTTCCCAAGGTATATTCCCTAGACTGGAAGTGACCTTGGCTCTGTAGCTCTGTTGTTTACTTGCTATAGGGAATGCAATGCACTCCTCCAGTGAGTCAGTTGGCAATTTACATTCCGCCCATCAGCATAACAAGGCTCCCTGTTCTCCAGGGCCTGTCTTGCTTTTCTGGTTTTTACACATTTTGTGGATGTACCTTTTGACCCGTGGGAAGTGATACTTCTTTGTAGTGAAGATTTGCATTGCCTGCTTGCTTGCTTGGACAAAATGGCGTATGCGTTTTCTCCTGAATATATTCAGGAGAAAACGCATACGCCCTTTTTGGCCAAGTGCATCATTGTCGAAGTTGTGCCCTTCTTCCTGTACTTTAAAGGCGATTCCAACGTACCTCTTGAAATCTGTTTCCTGCTATTCGGCCTCGCTTTCAAGTCTGCCTCGAAGCCTTCCCTCAACAGATTTTTGGACGATAGTTTTCCTTTATTACTCTGCCTGTTTGTGAATTGCTTTGCCCCTGAGCACCATTTTTCAACTCGTTTTTTGTGAGCTGAACACAAGTCCAATATTTTGGTTCACGACCTATACTCGTTCCTGGTGGGTGGCTGAGACTTTGGTTAATTCTTCTTTCTGCCGGGAAATTAGAGTGACATGTGCACGTCCAAATGCCTATCAGCTACTCTCTCATTGGTTCTCCCTCTTCCCTTCCATCCTCTGCCAAATTGGCAACCTGTGCGAACCAGGAGCTTAATGGGCTGTCTCTCCAAGTTGGGAGATTGATAGTAAAGCAGTTGGAAAGTCAAACCGGAGCACCAGGAGAGGGACTATTCGTTGAGTTTTAGACACCTTTTGTATTCACTGTGTGTCCATTCTCTAAGTTTCCCGTACATGTTATAGCTGTAGTAATATTCCCTTCAACCTGGAGATTTGGGACCCATGGAATGGGGGCCATGCATTATTGCTTTAAACGGTCTGCCTTTGCTCACCCAATCTCACCAATCGTTTCAGTCCCAAGTGTCCAGCCTTATGCCTCATCCAGTTGTCATTGTAGACAGGGTCATTCCAGGTTTCATCAGAGACCCTCAAGGAATTGTAAAGAATTTCCCTCGTTTTTTCTTTTGTTTTTGAAATTCCTTTTTTATAGTGGGTTTTAGCTGATTCTCGCTGCCATTTTCCTGCCAGTCTAGAGACACTTGATTCCCTTACGGAGACATATCAATACATAGGTTTTAAGATACTTAATAGTCAGATCTATTCCTTTGCGGGAAATATGGGGTTTTGAGTCCCTTTCACTGAGTAAGGTGTAGGTCTTGTCTATTCCAAAGTTGGTTTTAGAAACGGTACACGTGCTTATATCAATCTCTGGTTTTATGCATCACCCCACCTCTCCTTCACCCTTAAGCAGGCATAAGAGTTTTTTCTAAATGTTAGACACTGTTCTCTTTCCTAACTCAGTTCATGTGTAGCCATGTTTACAGGACATTCATAAGTGATATCTTATGATAAGTTTCTTTTTCTGCATGACTTATTTCACTTAGAATCATCGTACCAGAATCCACTCATTTTGCGGCTACTGGTCTTATGACATTGATTTCATGGCTGAGGGATATTCCATCGTACATAAGTACCACAATGTTTTGTACCATTTTTATATTTCCTGGGATATTTAAGGTATACCCAAGTTGAGGTTCTTGTAAGCACTGCAGTCCTAAATTTGGGAGTGGCTCTGTCTTATTGATTCTCAGGTTTCCCAAGGTATATTCCCTAGACTGGAAGTGCCCTTGGCTCTGTAGCTCTGTTGTTTATTGTTTTAGGGAACACGTTGCACTCCTCCTCTGAGGCAGTTGGCAATTTACTTTCCGCCCATCAGCATAACAAGGCTCCCTGTTCTCCAGGGCCTGTCTTGCCTTTCTGGTTTTTACACATTTTGTGGATGTCCATTTTGACCATTGTGAAGAGATACTTCTTTGTAGTGCAGATTTGCATTGCCCGCTTGCTTTCTTGGCCAAAAAGGGCGTATGCGTTTTCTCCTGAATATATTCAGGAGAAAATGCATACGCCCTTTTTGGCCAAGTGCATCATTGTCGAAGTTGTGCCCTTCTTCCTGTGCTTTACAGGCGATGTCAGCGTACCTATTGAAATCTGTTTCCCGTTAATCTGCTCGCTTTCAATCCACCTCGTTGCCTTCCCTCAACAGATTTTTGGACGATATTGGTCCATTATTACTCTGCCAGTTTGTGAATTGTTGTGCCCCTGAGCTCCATGTTTCCACTCGTTTTATGTGAACTGAACGCAAGTCCAAAATTTTGGTTCAGGACCTATACGGGTTCCCGGGGATGGCTGAGACTTTGGTTAATTCTTCTTCCTTCCGGGAAATTAGAGTGACATGTGCCCATCCAAATTCCTAACAACTACTCTCTCTTTGGTTCTCCCTCTTCCCTTCTTTCCTCTGCCAAATTGGCAACCTGTGTGAACCAGGAGCTTAAAGGGGCTGTCTCTCCACGGTGGGAGATTGATAGTAAAGCAGTTGGAAAGTCAAACCGGAGCAGCAGGAGAGGGATTATTCGTTGAGATTTAGAAACATTTTGTATTCACAGTTTGTCCATTCTCTAGGTTTCCCGTACATGTTATATCTGTAGTAATATTCCCTTCAACCTGGAGAGTTGGGACCCATGGAATGGGTGCCATGCATTATTGCTTTAAAGGGTCTGCATTTGCTCACCCAGTCTCACCAATCCTCTCAGTCCCAAGTGTCCAGCCTTATGCCACATCCAGCTGTCATTGTAGATAGGGTCATTCAATGTTTGTCAGAAACCCTGAAGGAATTGTAAAGAATTTTCCTGTTTTTTTTTTTTTATTTTGTTTTTGAAATTCCTTTTTATAGTTGGTTTGAGCTGATTCTCGCTGCCGTGTTTATGCCAGTCTAGACACACTTGATTCCCTTACGGAGACCCATCAATACATAGGTTTTAAGATTCTTACTAGTCAGATATATTTATCTGTGGGAAATATGGGGTTTTGAGTCCCTTTCACTTAGGAAGGTGTAGGTCTTGTCTATTCCATATTTGGTTTTTGGAACGGTAGCTGTGCTTGTATCAAACTCTGGTTTTATGCATCACCCCATCTCTCCTTCCCCTTTAAGCAGGCATAAGAGTGTTTTCTAAATGTGAGACTCTGTTCTGTTTCCTAACTCAGTTCATGTGTAGCCGTGTTTACAGGATCTTCATATGTGACATCTTATGATAAGTTTCTTTTTCTGTGTGACTTATTTCACTTAGAGTCATTGTGCCTGAATCCACTCATTTTGCTGCTACTTGTCTTATGACATTGATTTCATGGCTGAGGGATATTCCATCGTACATTAGTACCGCAATTTTTTGAACCATTTTTATATTTCCTGGGACATTTAACGTGTACCCAAGTTGAGGTTCTTGTAAGCAGTGCAGCTCAGACTTTGGGGATGGCTTTGTCTTATTGATTATCAGAATTCCCAAGGTATATTCCCTAGACTGGAAGTGCTTTTGGCTCTGTAGCTGTGTTATTTACTTGTTTTAGGGAACACAATGCACTCCTCCAGAGAGGCAGTTGGCAATTTACATCCCGCCCATCAGCATAACAATGCTCCCTGTTCTCCAGGGCATGTCTTGCGTTTCTGGTTTTTACACATTTGTGGATATCCGTTTTGAATGGTGGGAAGTGATACTTCTTTGTAGTGCAGATTTACATTGCCTACTTGCTTGCTTGGCCAAAAAGTGCATATGCATCTTCTCCTGAATATATTCACGTGACAACCCATACGCTCATTATGGCCCTTTCCATAAATTTCGAAGTTGGTGTCCTTTTCCTGTGTATAAAGGTGATTCCAATGTACCTCTTGAAATCTGTTTCATGCCATTCTGCCTCATTTTCAATTCTGCCTCGTGGCTTTCCCTCAACAGATTTTTGGAAGAGAGTAGTCCTTTTTAACTCTGCAGGTTTGTTAATTGCTGTGGCCCTGAGCTCCATTTTTCAACTCGCGTGTTTGTGAGCCGACCGCAAATCCACCATTTTGCTTCACGACCTATACTTGTTCTGGGGGGGCAGGATGAGACTTTTGTTAATTCCTCTTCATGACGGGAAATTAGAGTGACATGTGGCTGTCCAAATGCCTACAGCTACTATCTCATTGGTTCTCTCTCTTCCCTTATATCCTTTGCACAATTTGCCCACTGTGCGCATCAGGAGGTTATAGGGGCTGTCTCTCCAAGTTGGGAGATTGATAGTAAAGCAGTTGGAATGTCAAACTGGAGCACAAGGAGAGAGAAAAGTAGTGGAGTTTTAGAAACCTTTCACCATCAGAGTGTTTCCATTCTCTACGTTCCCATACATGTTATAACTCTAGTGATATTCCCCTCTACCTGGAGAGTTGGGAACCATGGAATGGGTTGCAGGCATTATTTCTTTAAACGGTCTGCATTTTTTCACCCAATCTCACCAGTCCTCTCAGTCCCAAGTGACCAGCCTTATGCCACATCCAGCTGTCATTGTAGATAGGATCATTCCAGGTTTCATCAGTACCCCTAAAGGAATTGTGTAATAATTTTATTGTTTTTATGTTTTGTTTTGAAATTCATTTTTATAGTGGGTTTGAGCTGATTCTCACTGCCATGTTTATGTCGTTCTAGACACACTTGTTTCCCTTATGGAGACATATCAATACATAGGTTTTAAAATTCTTACTAGTCAAATATATTTCTCTCCGGGCAATAGCGGTGTTGAGTTCCGTTCACTGAGGAAGGAGTAGGGCTTCTCTCTTCAGTTTTAGGATTATTGAACGGTTCCTGTGCTAATATCAAACTTTTGTTTTGTGCATCTCCCCACCTCTCTTTCCCCTTAAGCAAGCATAAGTGAGTTTTCTAAATCTGAGAATCTGTTATCTTCCCTAATTCAGTTCATATGTAGCCATGTTTACATTCTCTTCATAAGTGATATCTTTTGTCAGAATGCACCATGGCCCTTGTCATAATAATGCTCCATGACCCCTGTCATCACAATGCTCCATCCCCTGGTTATGTCAATGCTCCATGTCCCTTGTCATCACAATTCTCCACGTCCTTGTCATCACAATGCTACATGACACTTCTCATCACAATGTTACATGCTCTTGTCATCACAGTTCTCCATGCACTTGTCATTGCAATGTTCCATGCATTTGTCATCACAATGCTCCATGCACTTGTCATCACAATGCTTCATGCACTTGTCATCACAATGTTCTATGACCCCTCTCATCACAATGCTCCCTGACACCTGTCATCACAGTGCTTCATGCCACTTGTCCTTACAGTGCTCCATGATGCTCGACATCACAATTCCCCAAGGTCTTCTCATCACAATGCTCCACGGTTTTGCCGTCACCATGCTCCATGCCTTGTCATCTCAAAGGTCAATGTCCCTTGTCCTCACAATTCTCCACGTCCTTGTCATTACAATGCTCCATGGCACTTCACATCACATTGTTATATGCTCTTGTCATCACAATACACCTTGCACTTGTCATCGCGATGCTCCATGACCCATATCATAGGAAGCTCCATGCGCTTGTCATCACAATGTTTCACAACCTGGACATTAAAATTATCAATGGCCCTTGATATCACAATGCACCATGCCCTTGTCATCACAATTCTCCTTTACTTTGTCACAACAATCCTCCAGGACACTTGGCATCACAATGCTCAAAGATATTGTCATCAAACTGGAACATGACATATTTCATCACAATGCTCCCTGACACCTTTCTTCACAATAATCCATGACATTGTCATCACAGTGCTCCATGCCCTTGTCATCACAATGTGCCATGCCCACTCTTATCACAATAATCCATGAAACTTGTCAGAACAATGCTCCATGCCACTTTTCATCACAATGCTCCATGAACGCTGTCATCACAATGCACCATGCCCATCATCGTAATGCTTCATGCTATTGTCATCACAATGAAATCAAAATGCTCCATGACCTCTGTCATCACAATGCCCCATGATGCTGCTCATCACAATTATCCATGGTCTTCTCATCACAATGCACGATGATTTTTGTCATCACAATGCTCAATACACTTGTCAGCACAATGCTCCCTGACTATTGCCATCAGTATGCACCTTGAACTCTTTCATGACAAGGCTCCATGCCTTTTTCATCACAATGATCCATGCCCTTTTCATCACAATGCTCCAAGACCACTGTGCCTTTTCATCAGAATGGTCCATGAGACTAGTTATTACAAGGTTCCATGGTCTTCACATCACAGTGCTCCATGCCCTTGTCATCACAGTGCTCCATTCCCTTGTCATCACAATGCTCCATGACCCCTGTCATCAAAATGCTCCATGAACATTATCAGCCCAATGCTCCATGACCCTTCTCATCACAATGATGCCTGCCCATGTCATCCCAATGCTCCATGACACCTGTATTCACATTGCTCCGAGACGCTTGTCCTCACATTGCTCCATGATACCTGTCATCAAAATACTCCATGCCGTTCTCAGCAAAATGCCACATGACTTTATCATTACAATGCAATATGCGCTTGTCATCACCATACTCCATTACCATTGCCACCACAATCCTCCATGAAACTTGGGATCACATTGCTTCCTGCCCCTCTCATCAAAATTCTCCATGATCCTTGAAATCAAAATGAGCCAAGACCTCTGTCATCACAATGCTCCAATCCCTTGTGATCACAATGTTCCATAACACTTGTCATCACAACGCTCCATGATGCCTGTCATCACAATACTCCATGCCCTTTTCATCACAGTGCTCCATGACTTTGTCATCACAATTCTCAATACACTTGTCATCACAGTGCTCCCAGACACTTGTCGTCAGAATGCTCCTTGAACCCTGTCACGAAAAGGCTCCATGCCTTTTTCATCACAATTCCCCATACAGTTTTCATCACAATGCTCCATGACATTGTCAACAACATACTCAATAAGCTTGTCATCAGAATGCTCTATGACCCTTGTCATCACCATACCCCATGCACTTGTCAACACAATGCTCCTTGACCCTTGTCATCACAATGCTCCAAGCCATTGTCATCACAATGCTCCATTCCCTTTGTCATCAGAATCGTCCATGACACTTGGCATCACAAGGCTCCATGCCATTGTCATCACAATGGGCCATTACATATGTCATCACAATGCTCCCTGACACTTGTGTTCACAATAATGCATGAACTGGTAATCACAATGCTCCATGCCCTAGTCATCACAATGCGCCATTCCAACTGTCATCGCAATAATCCATGAAACTTATTAGACTAATGTTCCATGACCTTTGTCATCACAATGCTCAATACACTTGTCATCAAAATGTTCCCTGACTCTTGTTGTCTGTATGCTACTTGAACCCTGTCATGACAAGGCTCCATGCCATTTTCATCACAATGATCCATGCCCATTTCATCACAATGCTCCAAGAACCCTGTACTCACAATGCCCCATGCCCTTCTCGTCACAGAGCTCAACGACGCATGTCATCAGAATTCTCCTTGGTCTTCTCCTCACAATGCTCCATGCCCTTGTCATCACAATGTTCCAAGACCCCTGTAATCACAATGCTCCATGCCACTTTTCATCAGTATGCTCCATGAGACTTGTCATCAGAAGGCTCCATGGTTTTCTCATCACAATGCTCCGTGACTCCAATCATCACAATGATTCATAACGTTTATCATCACAATGGTCCATGCCTGCATCATCACAAGGCTCTGTGACATTTGTAACCAAAATGCTCCATGAACATTTCATCACAATTCTCTGTGATCCTTGTCATCACAATGCTCCATGTCTTTGTCAGAACAGTGCTCCATGACCATTGTCATCACAATGTGCCAAACGCATTTCATCACAACGGCCCACAACCTTGTTATTGAAATGCTCCATAAACCTTGTAATCACAATGCTCCATGCACTTCTCATCAAAATGCTCTCTCACCAGAGATATCACAGTGTTCCATCACTAGTCATCACAATACCCCATCACGCCTCTAATCACAATATCCCATGACACTTGTCATCACAATGCTACATCCCCTTATCATCACAATGTTCCATGACCCCTGACATCCCAAAGTTCCATAAACCCTGTCATCAAAATGCTCCATGACCCTTATCATCCCAAAGCTCCATGACCCCTGACATCACAATGTTCTCTATCCCCTGCCATCAAAATATTCCATAACACTTTTTATCAAATTGCTGCATGACCCGGTCATCAAAATGCTCCCTGCCTTTCTCATCACATTGCAACATTCCCTGGGCATCAAAAAGCTCCAAGACTTGTCATCACAAAGCTCCATGACCCTTGGCATCACAATGCTCCATGTCATTGTCATCACAATGCTCCCAGACCCTTCTAATCACAATGCTCCATGACCCTTTTCCTCTCAATGCTCCATGAAACCTGGCATCACAATGCACCATGACCATCATCATAATGCTTCATTCGATTGTCATCACAATGAAATCAAAATGCTCCATAACCTCTGTCATAACAATGCTCCAAACCGTTGTGATTATAATATTCCATAACACTTGTCATCACAATGCCCCATGACGCTCCTCATCACAGTTATCCATGGTCTTCTCATCGCAGTGCTCCGTGAACTTTGTCATCATAATGCTCAATACAGTTGTCATCAAAATGTACCCTGACACTTGTTCTCTGTATGCTCCTTGAACCCTGTCATGACAAGGCTCAATGCCTTTTTCATCACAATGATCCATGCCCTTTTCATCACAATGCTCCAAGACCACTGTAATCACAATGCTCCATGCCCTTGTCATCACAAAATTTCTATGACGCATATCATAAGAATGCTCCTTGGCCTTCTCCTCACAATGCTCCATGACCTTGTCATCACAATGTTCCAAGACCCCTGTAATCACAGTGGTCCCTGCCCCATTTCATCAGTATGCTCCATGAGATTTGTCAGCACAAGGCTCCATGGTTTTCTTATCACAATGCTCCAGGACATTGTCATCACAATGCTTCATGACCTTGTCATGAAAATTTTCAATGGCCCTTCTCATCATAATGCTCCAAGCCCTAGTTATCACACTGCTCCATTATATTTGTCATCAAAATCCTCCATTAAAATTTTCATCACAATGCTCCCTGCCATTGTCATCGCAATGGACCATGACATATGTCATCACAATGCTCAATGACACCTTTCTTCAAAATACTCCATGAAGTTCTCATCACAGTGTTCCATGCTCCTATCATCACAATGCTCCATGCCCTTGTCATCACAATGCTCCATGACACCAGGCATCACAATGCTCCATGACTCCAGTCATCACAATGTTTCATAGCATTAGTCATAACAATGATCCATTCTCCAGTCATCACAAGGCTCTGTGACCTTTGTAACCAGAGTGCTCCATGAACTTTTCATCACAATGCTCCGTGACCCATGTCATCACAATGCTCCAAGCCTTTGTCAGAAAAATACTCCATGACCCTTGTCACCACAATGTGCATCGCACATTTCATCACAACGGTCCACAAATTTGTCATCGCAATGCTCCATAAGCCTTGTAATCACAATGCTCCTTGCCCTTCTAATCACAATGCTCCATTACCCCTCTCATAACAATGCTTGATGAGCCATGCAATCACAATGTTCCACGGTCTTTTCATTACAAGACTCCCTGACACTTGTAATCACAATGCTCCAAGACCCCTGTAATCACAATGCTCCATGCCCTTCTAAACACAAAGCTCCATGACACATGTCATCAGAATGTTCCATGGTCTTGTCATCAAAATGCTCCATGCCCTTGTCATCACAGTGCTCCAAGACCCCCGTAATCACAATGCTCCAAGACCCTTTTCATCAGTATGCTCCATGAGATTTGTCATCACAAGGCTCCATGGTTTTCTCATCACAATGCTCTAGGACCTTGTCATCACAATGCTTCACGACCTTGTCATGAAAATTCTGAATGGCCCTTGTCACCATAATGCTCCAAGCCCTATTCATCACAATGGTCCATTATATTTGTCATCACAATCCTGCATTTCATTTGGCATCACAATGCTCCCTGCCATTGTCATCGCAATGGACCATGACATATGTCATCACAATGCTCCCTGACACCTGTCTTCACAATAATCCATGACATTCTCATCACAATGATACATGCACTTGTTATCACAATGCACCAGGTCCACTGTCATCACAACAATCTATGAAAATTGTCAGACCAATGCTCCATGCCCCTGACACCACAATGCTCCATGCCCTTGTCATCACAATGCTCCATTACCCATGTCATCACAGTGCTCCGTGACTCCAGCCATCACAATGCTTCATAACATTGGTCATCACAATGGTCCATGCCTGCGTCATCACAAGGCTCTGTGACCTTTGTAACCACAATGCTCCATGAAATTTTCATCACAATGCTCCGTGACCCTTGTCATCACAATGCTCCAAGCCTTTGTCAGAAAAATGCTCCATGACCCTTGTCATCACAATGTGCCACGCGCTTTTCATCACAACGGTCCACAAATTTGTCATCGCAATGCTCCATAAACTTTGTAATCACAATGCTCCATGCCCTTCTCATCACAATGCTCCATTACCCCTGTCATAACAATGCTCCATGACCCCTGCCATCACAAAGTTCCAAGGCCTTGTCATCACAAGGTTCCATGACACATGTCATCACAATGCTCCAAGACCCCTCCAATCACAATGTTCCATGCCCTTGTCTTCACAAAGCTCCATGACACATGCCATGATAATATTCCATGGCCTTCTCACCAAAATGCTCCATGACCTATTCATCACAATTCTCCCAGAACCCTATAATCACAATGCTCCATGCCCCTTGTCATCTCAATGCTCCATGAACACTGTCATCACAATGCACCATGCCCACCATCATAATGCTTCATGCAATTGTCATCACAATGGAATCATAATGCTCCATGACCTCTGTCATCACAATGCTCTTGTCCCCTGTCATCACAATACTCCATGAACATTTTCAGCCCAATGCTCCATGACCCTTGTCATCACAATGATCCATGTCCTTGTCATCCCAAAGCTCCATGACCCCTGTATTCACAATGCTCCGTGACGATTTTCATCACAGTGCTCCATGACACCTGTCATCACCATGCTCCATGCCTTTGTCAGCAAAATGCTACATGACATTGTCATTACAATGCTCTATGCGCTTGTCATCACAATACTTCATTACCATTGTCATCACAATCCTCCATGAACCTTGGGATCATACTGCTTCATGCCCTTGTCATCACAACGCTCCATGCTCCTTGATATCAAAATGATCCATGACCTCTGTCATCACAATGCTCCAAACCCTTGTGATCACAATGTCCCATAGCACTTGTCATCACAATGCTCCATGATGCCTGTCATAACAATACTCCTTGCCCTTTTCATCACAATGCTCCATGAACATTGTCATCACAATTCTCAATACACTTGTCATAACAATGCTCCCTGACACTTGTCGTCAGAATGCTCCTTGAACACTGTCAGGAAAAGGCTCCATACCTTTTTCATCACAATGCCCCATTCCTTTTTCATCACAATGCTTCATGCCATTGTCATCAAAATACACCACAAGCTTGTCATCAGAATGCTCCATGACCCTTGTCATCACAATTCTCCATGCACTTTTCAGCACAATGCTCCCTGACCCTTGTCATCACAATGGCCCAAGACATTGTAATCAAAATGCTCCATTACATTTGTCTTCAGAATCCTTCATGACACTTGGCATCACAATGCTCCATGTCCTTGTCATCACAATGCGCCATTCCACCTGTCATCACAATAATCCATGAAACTTATTAGACCAATGCTCCATGCCCTTTTCATCAAAATGTGCCATTCCAATTGTCATCGCAATAATCCATGAAACTTATTAGACGAATGCTCCATGCCCTTGTCATCACAATGCTCCATGCACTTGTTATCACAATGGTCCATGAGCCCTGTCATCACAATGCTCCATGACTCCAGTCACCACAATTCTTCATGTCCTTTGTCATCACAATGGTCCATGCCCTCGTCATCAACAGTCTCTGTGACCTTTTTAACCTCAATGCTCCATGAACTTTTCATCACAATGCTCTTTGACCCTTCTCATCACACTGCTCTATGCCTTTCTCAGCACAATGCTCCATGACCCTTGTCATCACAATGCTCCATGCGCTTGTCAGCACAATGCTCTATGACACATGTCATCACAATGCACCATGCGCTTGTCTTCACAGTGCTCCAAAATCTTGTCATCACAATGCTCCATAAAGGTTGTCATCACAATGCTCCATGCACGTCTCATCAAAATGCTCTCTCACCACTGATATCACAATGTTACATCACTATTCGTCACAATACTCCCTCTCCCCTGTCATCATAATGTTCCATGATTCCTGTCATTACAATGGTATATGCACTTATCATCACAATGTTCGATGACCCCTGACATCACAATGTTCCATAACCGCTGTCATCAAAATGCTCCATGACTCTTTTCATCAACATGCTCCATGACCACTGACATCACAATGTTCCATATCCCCTGTCATCAAAATGTTCCCTGATCCTTTTCATCAAATTGCTCCATGACCCTGTCATCACAATGCTCTCTGCCCTTCTCATCACAACGCACAACCCCCTTGTCATCAAAATGCTCCATGACCATTGTCATCACAAAGATCCATGACCCTTGGCATCACAATGCTCCATGTCATTGTCATCACAATGCTCCATGAACGCTCTCATCACCTTGCTCCATGCCCTTGTCATCACAAAGCTAGATGACACATGTCATCAGAATGCTCCATGGCCTTCTCATCACAATGCTCCATGCCCTTGCCATCACATTGCTCCATTACACCTCTCATAACAATGCTCCATGAACCCTGCCATCACGATGTTCCTTGGCCTTGTCATCACAATGCTCCATGACCCTTCTTATCACAAGGCTCTAAGACCCCTGTAATCACAATGCTCCATGCCTCTTTTCATCTCAATGATCCATGAACCTTGTCATCACAATGCACCATGCCCATCATCATAATGTTTCATGGTATTGCCATCACAAAGAAATTAAAATGCTCCATGAATCCTGTCATAACAATGCTCCAAACCCTTTTGATCACAATATTCCATAACACTTGTCATCACAATGCCCCATGACACTCGTCATCACAATTATCCATGGTCTTCTCATCAGAATGCTCCATGACTTTTGTCATCACAATGCTCAATACACTTGTCATCAAAATGCTCCCTGACACTTATTGTCTGTATGCTCCTTGAAACCTGTCATGACAAGGCTCCATGCCATTTTCATAACAATGATCCATGCCCATTTCATCACAATGCTCCAAGACCCCAGTAATCACAATGCTCCATGCCCTTGTCATCACAAAGCTCTATGTTGCATATCATTAGAATGCTCCTTGGACTTCTCCTCACAATGCTCCATTCCCTTGTTATCACAATGTTCCAAGACCGGTGTACTCACAGTGGTCCATGCCCCTTTTCATCAGTATGCTCCATGAGATTTGTCATCCCAAGGCTCCGTGGTTTTCTTATCACAATGATCCAGGACCTTGTCATCACAATGCTTCATGACGTTGTCATGAAAATTCTCAATGGCTCTTCTCATCATAATGCTCCAAGCCCTAGTCATCACAATGCTTCATTATACTTTTCATCACAATCCTCCATTACATTTGGCATCACAATGCTCCCTGCCATTGTCATCACAATGGACCATGACATATGTCATCACAATGCTCCCTGACACCTTTCTTCAAAATACTCCATGAACTTCTCATCACAATGCTCCATGCCCCTGTCATCACAATGCTCCGTGACTCCAGTCATCACAATGGTCCATGCACGCGTCATCACAAGGCTCTGTGACCTTTGTAACCACAATGATCCATGAACATTTCATCACAATGCTCCGTGACACTAGTCATCACAAAGCTCCATGCCTTTGTCAGAAAAATGCTCCATGACCCTTGTCATCACAATGTGCCACACGCTTTTCATCACAACGGTCCACAAATTTGTCATCGCAATGCTCCATAAAACTTGTAATCACAATGCTCCTTGACCTTCTCATCACAATGATCCATTACCCCTCTCATAACAATGCTCCATGACCCCTGCCATCACAGTGATCCACGGCCTTTTCATCACAAGACTCCATGACCCTTGTCATGACAATGCTCCAAAACCCCTGTAATCACAATTCTCCATGCCCTTGTCATCACTAATATCCATGACACATGTCATCAGAATGTTCCATGGCATTTTCATCATAATGCTCCATGCCCTTCTCATCACAGTGCTCCAAGACCCCTGTAATCACAATGCTCCATGCCCCTTTTCATCAGTATGCTTCATGAGATTTGTCATCACAATGCTCCATGGTTTTCTCATCAGAATGCTCCAGGAGCTTGTCATCACAATTCTTCACGACCTTGTCATGAAAATTCTCAATGGTCCTTCTCATCATAATGCTCCAAGCGCTAGTCATCACAATGCTCCATTATATTTGTCATCACAATCCTCCATTTCATTTGGCATTACAATGCTCCCTGCCATTGTCATTGCAGTGGACCATGACATATGTCATCACAATGCTCCCTGACACCAGTCTTCACAATACTCCATGACTTTTTCATCACAGTGATCCATGCCCTTGTCAGCACAATGCACCATGTCCACTGTCATCACAATAATCTATGAAACTTGTCAGACCAATACTCCATGCGCCTGATATCACAATGCTCAATGCCGTTGTCATCAAAATGCTCCATGACCGCTGTCATCACAATGCTTCGTGACTCCAGGCATCTCAATGCTTCATAACATTTATCATCACAATGGTCCATGCCCGTATCATCACAAGGCTCTGTGACCTTTGTAACGACAATGCTCCATGAAATTTCCATCACAATGCTCCATGACCCTTGTCATCACAATGCTCCATGCATTTGTCAGAAAAACGTTCCATGACTCTTGTCATCACAATACACCACGCTCCTTTCATCACAACGCTCCACAATTTTGTCATGGCAATGCTCCATAAACTTTGTAATCAAAATGCTCCATGCCCTTCTCATCACAATGCTCCATTACCCCTGTCATAAAAAATGATCCATGACCCTTGCAATCACAATGTTCCACGGCCTTGTCATCACAAGGCTCCAAGACACCTGTAATCACAATGCTCCATGCCCCTTTTCATGTCAATGTTCCATGAAACCTGTCATCACAATGCATCATGCGCATCATCATAATGCTTCTGGCTATTGTCAGCGCAATGACATCAAAATTCTATATGACCTCTGTCATCACAATACTCCATGACCACTGTCATCAAAATACTATATGAACATTTTCATCCCAATGCTCCATGACCTTTGTCATCACAAAGATCCATGCACTTGTCATCTCAATGCCCCATGACCCCTGTATTCACTATGCTCCGTGAGGCTTGTCATCACAGTGCTCCATGACACCTGTCATCAAAATGCTCCATGCTTTGTCAGCAAATTGCTACATGACCTTTTCATTATAATGCTCTATGTGTTTGTCCTCACAATACTCCATTACCATTGTCATCACAATCCTCCATGAACCTTGGGATCACATTGCTTCATGTCCTTTTCATCACAATGCTCCATGGTCCTTGAAATCAAAATGATCCATGACCTCTGTCATCACAATTCTCCAAACCCTTGTGAACACAAAGTTCCATAACACTTCTCATCACAACGCTCCATGATGCCTGTCGTCACAATACTCCATGACCTTTTCATCTCAATGCTCCATGACCTTTGTCATCACAATTCTCAATACACTTGTCATCACAATGCTCCCTGACTCTTGTCGTCAGAATGCTCCTTAAACTCTGTCAGGAAAAGGCTCCATGCCTTTTTCATCACAATGCCCTATGCCGTTTTCATCACAATGCTCCTTGCCATTGTCATCAAAATACTCCACAGGCTTGTCATCAGAATGCTCCATGACCCTTGTCATCACAATTCTCCATGTACTTGTCAGCACAATCCTCCCTGACCATTGTCATCTCAATGCCCCAATCCATTGTCATCACAATGCTCCGTTACTTTTGTCATCAGCATCCTCCATGACACTTGGCATCACAATGCTCCATGCCATTGTCATCACAATGGGCCATTACATATGTCATCACAATGCTCCCTGACACATGTCTTCACAATAATGCATGATCTGGTTATCACAATGCTCCATGCCCTTGTCATCACAATGTGCCATTCCAACTGTCATCACAATAATCCATGAAACCTATTAGACCAATGCTCCATGCACTTGTCATCATAATGCTCCATGCCCTTGTTATCACACTGCTCCATGACCCCTGTCATCACAATGCTCCGTGACTCCAGTCATCACAATGCTTCATGACCTTTGTCATCACAATGGTCCATGCCCTCGTCAGCAACAGTCTTTGTGACCTTTTTAACCACAATGCTCCATGAACTTTTCATCACAATGCTCTTTGACCCTTGTCACCAAAATGTTCTATTCCTTTCTCAACACAATGCTCCATGAGCCCTGTCATCACAATGATCCATGCGCTTGTCCGCACAATGCTCCATGACACATGTCATCACAATGCACGATGCACTTGTCATCACAGTGCTCCACAATCTTGTCATCACAGTGCTCCATAAACCTTGTCATCACAATGCTCCATGCACTTCTCATCAATATGCTCTCTCACCACTGATATCACAATGTTACATCTCTATTCATGGCAATACTCCCTCAACCCTGTCATCATAATGTTCCATGACTCCGGTAATCACAATGGTACATGCAATTATCATCACAATGTTTGATGACTCCGGACATCACAATGTTCCATAACCCCTGTCATCAAAATGCTCCATGACCCTTTTCATCAAAATGCTCCATGACCCATGACATCACAATGTTCCATATCCCCTGTCATCAAAATGTTACATGACCTTTTTCATCAAATTGCTCCATGACCCTGTCATCACATTGTTCCCTGCCCTTCTCTTCACAATGCACAACGCCCTTGTCATCAAAATGCTCCATGACCTTTGTTATCACAAAGATCCATGACCCTTGTCATCACAATGCTCCATGTCATTGTCATCACAATGCTCCATGAATGATCTCATCACATTGCTCCATGCCCTTGTCATCACAAAGCTCCATGACACATGTCATCAGAATGCTCCATGGCCTTCTCATCACAATGCTCCATGCCCTTGCCATCACAATGCTCCATTACCCCTGTCATAACAATGCTCCAGGACCCATGCCATCACGATGATCCTTGGCCTTGTCATCACAAGGCTCCATGACTCTTCTCATCACAATGCTCCAAGACCCCTGTAATCACAATGCTCCATGCCCCTTTTCATCTCAGTGATCCATGAACACTGTCATCACATTGTACCATGCCAATCATCATAATGCTTCATGCTATTGTCATCATAAAAAAATCAAAATGCTCCATGAACTCTGTCATAACAATGCTCCAAACCCTTGTGATCACAATATTCCATAACACTTGTCATCACAATGCCCCATGACACACGTCAGCACAATTATCCATTTTCTTCTCATCACAATGCTCCATGACTGTTATCATCACAATGCACAATACACATGTCATCAAAATGCTCCCTGACACTTGTTGTCTGTATGCTCCTTGAACCCTGTAATGACAAGGCTCCATGCCTTTTTCATCACAATGATCCATGCCGTTTCCATCACAATGCTCTAAGACCACTGTTATCAAAATGCTCCATGCCCTTGTCATCACAAAGCTCTATGACGGATATCATTAGAATGCTCCTTAAACTTCCTCTTACAGTGCTCCATGCCCTTGTTATCACAATGTTCCAAGACCCCTGTAATCACAGTGGTCCATGCCCCTTTTCATCAGTATGCTCCATGAGATTTGTCAACACAAGTCTCCATGGTTTTCTTATCACAATGCTCCAGGACCTAGTCATCAGAATGTTTCATGATGTTGTCCTGAACATTCTCAATGGCCCTTCTCATCATAATGCTCCAAGCCCTAGTCATCACAATGCTCCATTATATTTTTCATCACAATCCTCCATTACATTTGGCATCACAATGCTCCCTGCCATTGTCATCGCAATGGACCATGACATATGTCATCACCATGCTCCCTGACACCTGTCTTTACAATACTCCATGACCTTCTCATCACTGTGATCCATGCCCTTGTCAGCACAATGCACCATGTCCACTGTCATCACAATAATCTATGAAACTGGTCAGACCAATGCTCCATGCCCTTGACATCACAATGCTCCATGCCGTTGTCATCGAAATGCTCCATGACCCCTGTCATCACAATGCTCAGTGACTCCAGGCATCACAATGCTTCATAACATATGTCATCACAATGGTCCATGCCCGCGTCATCACAAGGCTCTGTGACCTTTGTAACCACAATGCTCCATGAAATTTCCATCACAATGCTCCGTCACCATTGTCATCACAATGCTCCATGCCTTTGTCAGAAAAATGCTCCATGACCTTTGTCATCACAATATGCCACACTCTTTTTATCACAACGGTCCACAATTTTGTCATAGGAATGCTCCATAAACCTAGTAATCAAAATGCTCCATGCCCTTCTCATCACAATGCTCCATTACCCCTGTCATAACAATGATCCATGACCCTTGCAATCACAATGTTCCACGGCCTTGTCATCACAAGGCTCCATGACACTTGTCATCACAATGCTCCAATACCCCTGTAATCACTATGATCCATGCCCTTGTCATCACAATGTCCATGACACATGTCATCACAAAGTTCCATGGCCTTCTCATGAAAATGCTCCATGCCCTTGTCATCACAATGCTCCAAGACACCTGTAATCACAATGCTCCATGCCCCTTTTCATGTCAACGCTACACGAACCCTGTCATCACAATGCATCATGCGTATCATCATAATGCTTCTGGCTATTGTCAGCGCAATGAAATTAAAATTCTCTATGACCTCTGTCATCACAATGCTCCATGACCACTGTCATCAAAATACTACATGAACATTTTCAGCCCAATGCTGCATGACACTTGTCATCACAATGATCCATGCCCTTGTCATCCCAATGCTCCATGACCCCTGTATTCACAGTGCTCCGTGAGGCTTGTGATCACAGTGCTCCATGACACCTGTCATCACAATGCTCCATGCCTTTGTCAGCAAATTGCTACATGACCTTTTCATTATAATGCTCTAAGCGCTTGTCCTCACAATACTCCATTACCATTGCATCACAATTCTCCATGAACCTTGGGATCACATTGCTTCATGCCCTTGTCATCACAATGCTCCAAGCTCCTTGAAATCAAAATGATCCATGACCTCTGTCATCACAATGCTCCAAACCCTTGTGATCACAAAGTTCCATAACACTTGTCATCACAACGTTCCATGATGCCTGTCATCACAATACTCCATGCCCTTTTCATCTCAATGCTCCATGACCTTTGTCATCACAATTCTCAATACACTTGTCATCACAATGCTCCCTGACACTTGTCATCAGAATGCTCCTTAAACTCTGTCAGGAAAAGGCTCCATGCCTTTTTCATCACAATGCCCCATGCCGTTTTCATCACAATGCTCCTTGCCATTGTCATCAAAATACTCCACAAGCTTGTCATCAGAATGCTCCATGACCCTTGTCATCAAAATTCTCCATGCACTTGCAAGCACAATGCTCCCTGACCCTTGTCATCACAATGCTCCAAGCCATTATCATCAAAATGCTCCATTACCTTTGTCATCAGAATCCTCCATGACACTTGGCATCACAATGCTCCATGCCATTGTCATCACAGTGCGCCATTACATATGTCATGACAATGATCCCTGACACCTGTCTTCACAATACTGCATGACCTGGTCATCACAATGCTCCATGCCATTGTCATTACAATGCGCAATTCCAACTGTCATTGCAATAATCCATGAAACTTATTAGACCAATGTTCCATGCCCTTGTCATCACAATGTTCCATGACCTTTTTATCACATTGCTCCATTGACCCTGTCATCACAATGCTCCGTGACTCCAGTCTTTACAATGCTTCATGACCTTTGACATCACAATGGTCCATTCCCTCGTCATCAACAGACTCTGTGACCTTTTTAACCACAATGCTCCAGGAACTTTTCATCACAATGCTCTTTGACCCTTGTCATCACAGTGCTCTATGCTTTTCTCAGCACAGTGCTCCATGACTCATGTCATCAGAATGCTCCATGGCCTTCTCATCAAAATGCTCCATGCCCTAGTCATCACAATGCTCCAAGACCCCTGTAATCACAATGCTCCATGCCCCTTTTCATCAGAATGCTCCATGAGACTTGTCATCACAAGTCTCCATGGTCTTCACATCACTATGTTCCAGGACCTTTTCATAAACATGCACCATTCCCTTGTAATCACAATGCTCCATGATCCCTGTCATCACAATAATCCATGAATATTTTCAGCCCAATGCTCCACGACCTACTCATCACAATGCTCCATGGCCAATATCATCACAATGCTCCAAGACCACACTCATCACAACACTCCATGACACCTGAAAACACAATGATCCGGGACTCTTGTCATCACAATGCTCCATTCCCTAGTCATCACAATGCTCCATGAACGCTGTCATCACAAAACTCCATGAACATTTTCAGCCCAGTGCTCCAGGAAACTTGTCATCAAAATGATCCATGCCCTTGTCATCCCAATCCTCCATGACCCCTGTATTCACAATGCTCTGTGACGCTTGTCATCACCGTGCTCCATGACACATGTCATCACAATGCTCCATGCCTTTGTCAACAAAATGCTACATGACCTTGTCATTACAATGCTCTATACGCTTGTCATCAAAAAACTCCATTTCCATTGTCATCACAATCCTCCGTGAGCCTTGGGATCACATTGCTTCATGCCCTTGTCTTCACAATGCTCCATGCTCCTTGAAATCCAAATGATCCATAACCTGTATCATCACAATTCTCCAAACCCTTGTAATCAGAATATTCCATAACAGTTGTCATCACAACACTATATGACGCCTGCCATCACAATACTCCATGCCCTTTTCATCACAATGCTCCATGCCCTTGTCATCACAAAGCTCAATGACACATGTAATTACAGTGCTCCTTGGGCTACTCCTCACAATGCTCCATGCCCTTGTCATCACAATGCTCCAAGACCCATGTAATCACAATGCTCTATGCGACTTTTCATCTCAATGCTCCATGAACCCTGTCATCACAATGCACCATGTCCATCATCATAATGCTTCAGGCTATTGTCATCACAATGAAATCAATATTCTCCATGACCTCTGTTATCATAAGGCTCCAAATCCTTGTTATCACAATGTTCCATAACACTTATCATCACAACACCCCATGATGCTCCTCATCACAATAATCCATGGTCTTCTCATCACAATGTCCATGATCTTTGTCATCACAATGCTCAATACACTTGTCATCACAATGCCCCCTGACACTTGTCATCAGTATGCTCCTTGAACCCTGTCATGAAAAGGTTCCATGCCTTTTTCATCACAATGATCCGTGCCCTTTTCATCACAGTGCTCCAAGATCCCTGTAATCACAATGCTCCATGCACTTGTCATCACAAAGCTCCATGACGCATGTCATCAGAATGCTCCATGGCCTTCTCATCACAATGCTCCATGTCCTAGTCATCACAATGTTCCAAGACCCCTGTAATCACAATGCTCCATGCCCCTTTTCATCAGAATGCTCCATGAGACTTGCCATCACATGTCTCCATGGTCTTCACATCACAATGCTCCAGGAACTTGTCATCACCATGCTCCATTCCCTTGTCATCACAATGCTCCATGATACCTGTCATTACAATAATCCATGAATATTTTCAGCCCAGTGCTCCATGACCTACTCATCACAATGCTCCATGGCCAATATCATCACAATGCTCCATGACCACTGTCATCACAACACTCCATGACACCTGAAAACACAATGATCTGGGACTCTTGTCATCACAATGATCCATTGCCTACTCATCACAATGCTCCATAACCCCTGTCATCAAAACACTCCATGAACATTTTCAGAGCAGTGCTCCAGGAAACTTGTCAGCACACTGTTCCATGCCCTTGTCACCCAATGGTCCATGACCCCTGTATTCGCAATGCTCCGTGACGCTTGTCATCACAGTGCTCCATGACACATGCCATTACAATGCTCCATGCCTTTGTCAGTAAAATGCTACATGACTTTGTCATTACAATGCTCTATGCGCTTGTTATTACAATACATCATTTCCATTGTCATCACAATCCTCCATGAACCTTGGGATCACATTGCTTCATGCCCTTGTCATCACAATGCTCCAGGCTCCTTGAAATCAAAATGATCCATGACCTCTGTCATCACAATGCTCCAAAACCTTGTGATCACAGTGTGCCATAACACTTGTCATCACAACGCTCCATGATGCCTGTCATCAAAGTACTCCATGCCCTTTTCATCACAATGCTCCATGACCATTGTCATCACAATTCTCAATACACTTGTCATCACAATGCTCCCTGACACTTCTCATCAGAATGCTCCTTGAACCCTGTCACGAAAAGGCCCCATGCCTTTTTCATCACAATGCCCCATGCCATTTTCATCACAATGCTCCATGCCACTGTCATCAAAATACTCCACAAGGTTGTCATCAGAATGCTCCATGACCCTTGTCATCACAATTCTCCATGCACTTGTCGGCACAATGCTCCCTGAAACTTGTCAGCACAATGCTCCAAGCTATTGTCATCACAATGCTCCATTAACTTGTCATCAGAATCCTCCATGACACTTGGCATCACAATGTTCCATGCCATTGTCATCACAATGGGCCATTACATATGTCATCATAATACTCCCTGACACCTGTCTTCACAATACTGCATGACCTGGCCATCACAATGCTCCATGACCTTGTCATCACAATGCGCCATTCCAACTCTCATTGCAATAATCCATGAAACGTATTAGACCAATGTTCCATGCCCTTGTCATCACAATGCTCCATGCCCATGTTATCACAATGCTCCATGACCCCAGTCATCACAATGCTCTGTGACTCCAGTCATCACAATGCTTCATGACGTTTGCATCACAATGGTCCATGCCCTCGTCATCAATAGTCTCTGTGATGTTTTTAACCACAATTCTCCATGAACATTTCATCACAATGCTCTTTGACCCTTGTTATCACAATGCACTATGCCTTTCTCAGCATAAAGCTCCAAAACCCTTGTCATCACAATGCTCCGTGCGCTTGTCAGCACAATGCTCCATGACACATGTCATCTCAATGCACCATGCGCTTGTCATCACAGTGCTCCACAATCTTGTCTTCACAATGCTCCATATAATTTGACATCACAATGCTCCATGCACTTCTCATCAAAATGCTCTCTCACCACTGATATCACAATGCTACATGCATTTATCATCACAATGTTCGATGACCCCTGACATCACAATGTTCCATAACAGCTGTCATCAAAATGTTCCCTGACACTTTTCATCAAATTTTGCCGTGACCCTGTAATCACAATGCTCCCTGCCCTTCTCATCAAAATGCACATCACCCTTGCCTTCAGAATGCTCCATGACTTTTGTCATCAGAAAGTTCCATGACCCTGGCATCACAAAGCTCCATGTCATTGTCATCACAATGCTCCATGAACATTCTCATCACATTGTTCCATGCCCTTGTCTTCACAAAGCTCCATGACACATGTCATCAGAATGCTCCATGAACTTCTCATCACAAGGCTCCATGACCCTTCTCATCACAATGCTCCATGCCTCTTTTAATCTCAATGATCCATGAACCGTGTCATCACAATGCACCATGCCCATCATCATAATGCTTCATGCTGTTGTCATCACAATGAAATCAAAATGCTCCATGACCTCTGTCATAACAATGCTCCAAACCCTTTTGATCACAATATAGTATAACACTTGTCATCACAATGTCCCATGACGCTCGTCATCACAGTTTTCCATGGTCTTCTCATGACAGTGCTGCATGACCTTTGTCATCACAATGCTCAATACATTTGTCATCAAAAAGCTCCCTGACACTTTTTGTCTCTATGCTCCTTGAACCATGTCTTGACAAGGCTCCATGCCTTTTTCATCACAATGATCCATGCCCTTTTCATCACAATGCTCCAAGACACATGTAATCACAATGCTCCATGCCCCTGTCATCACAAAGCTCAATGACGCATGCCATTAGTATGCTCCTTGGTATTCTCCTCACAATGCTCCATGCCCTTGTCATCACAATGTTGCAAGACCCCTGTAATCACAGTGTTCCATGCCCCTTTTCATCAGTATGCTCCATGAGACTTGTCATCACAAGGCTCCATGGTTTTCTCATCACAATGCTCCAGGACCTTGTCATCACAATCCTTCACGACCTTGTCATGAATATTTTCAATGGCCCTTGTCATCATAATGCTCCAAGCCCTAGTCATCACAATGTTCCTTTATATTTGTCATCACAATCCTCCATTACATTTGGCATCACAATTCTCCATGCCATTGTCGTCACAATGGACCATGACACATGTCATCACAATGCTCCCTGACACCTGTCTTCACAGTATTCAATGACCTTCTCATCACAATGCTCCATGCCCTTGTCATCACAAAGCACCATGCCCAATGTCATCACAATAATCTATGAAACTTCTCAGACCAATGCTCCATCCCCTTGTCATCACAATGCTCCATGAACCCTGTCATCACTTTGCTCCTTTACTCCAGTCATCACAGTGCTTTATAACGTTTTTCATAACAATGGTCCATGCCCGCATCATCACAAGGCTCTGTGACCTTTGTAACCACAATGCTCCATGACCTTTTCATCACAATGCTCTGTGACCCTTGTCATCACAATGCTCCATGTCTTTGTCAGAACAATGCTCCATGACCATTGTCATCACAACGTGTCACGCGCATTTCATCACAAAGGTCCACAACCTTGTCATTGCAATGCTCCATAAACTTTGTAATCACAATGCTCTATGCACTTCTCATCAAAATGCTCTCTCACGAGAGATATCACAGTGTCCATCATTAGTCATCACAATACTCCCTCAACCCTTTAATCACAATTTCCATGACCCTGTCAGCACACTGCTACATCCCCTTATCATCACAATGTTCCATGACCCCTGACATCACAATGATCCATAACCCCGGTCATCAAAATGCTCCATGACACATTTCATCCCAAAGCTCCAAGACCACTGACATCACAGTGTTCCATTACACTTTTCATCAAATTGCTGCATGACCCGGTCATCAAAATGCTCCCTCCCCTTCTCATCACAATGCACCATGCCCTTGTCATCAAAATGCTCCATGACTTTACATCACAAAGCTCCATGACCCTTGACATCACAATGCTCCATGTCATTGTCATCAAAATGCTCCATGAACCCTCTCGTAACATTGCTCAATGCCCTTGTCATCAAAAAGCTCCATGACACTTGCCATCACAATGCTCGATGCCCTTCTCATCACAATGCTCCATGCCCTTGTCATTACAATCCTGCATGACCCATGTATCATAGTGTTCCGTACCCTTTTCATCACAAAGCTCCATGCCCACTCTCATTACAATAATCCATGAAACATTTCAGACCACTGTTCCATGCCCTTCTCATCACAATGCTCCATTACCTCTGTCATAACAATGCACCATGTCCCCTGCCATCACAATGTTCCACGCCCTAGTCATCACAAAGTTCCATGATACATGTCATCAGAATATTCAATGACTTTCTCATCACAATGATCCATACACATGTCATCACAATGCTCTAAGACCCTTGTAATCACAATGCTCCATGATTCTTTTCATCTCAGTGCTCCATGATCACTACCATCACAATGCACCATGCCCATCATCATAATGCCTCCGGCTATTGTCATCACAGTGAAATCAAAATGCTCCATGAACTCTGTCATCACAATTCTCCAAACCCTTGTGATCACTCTGTTCCATAACACTTATCATCACAACCCCCCCTGACGCTCATCATCAAAATTATCCATGGATTTCTCATCTCAATGCTCCATAAACTTTGACATTGCAATGCTCAATACACTTGTCATCCCAATGCTCCCTGACACTTGTCATCAGTATGCTCCTTGAACACTGTCATGACAAGTTTCCATGCCTTTTTCATCACAATGATCCATGCCCTTTTCATCACAAAGCTCCATGACCCCTGTAATCAAAATGCTCCATGCCCTTGTCATCGCACAGCTCCATAACGCATGTCATCAGAATGCTCCATGGCCTTCTCATCACAATGCTCCATGCCCTTGTCATCACAATGCTCCAAGACCCCTGTAATCACAATGATCCATGCCCCTTTTCATCAGAATGCTCCATGAGACTTGCCATCACAAGTCTCCATGGTCTTCTCAACATAATGCTCCAGAACCTTGTCATCACCATGCTCCATTTCCTTGTCATCAAAGTGTTCCCTGACCCCTGTCATCACAATACTCCATTAACATTTTCAGCCCAATGCTCCATGACCTTCTCATCACAATGCTCCATGACCAATATGATCACAATGCTCCATGACCACTGTCATCACAACACTCCATGACACCTGACAATACAATAATCCGGGACTCTTCTCATCACAATGCCCAATTACCTAGTCATCACTATGCTCCATGAACCCTGTCATCACAATATTCCATGGACATTTTCAGCCTAAAGCTCCATGACCCTTATCATCACAATGATCCATGCCCTAGTCATCCCAATGCTCCATGACGCCTGTATTCACAATGCTCTGTGACGCTTGTCATCACAGTGCTCCATGACACCTGTCATTACAATGCTCCATGTCTTTGTCAGCAAAATGCTACATGACCTTGTCATTACAGTGCTCTATGCGCTTGTCATCACAATACTCCATTACCATTGTCATCACAATCCTCCATGAACCTTGGGATCACATTGCTTCATGCCCTTGTCATCACAATGCTCCATGCTCCTTGAAACCAAAATGATCCATGACCTCTGTCATCACAATGCTCCAAAACCTTGTGATCACAATGTTCCATAACACTTGTCATCACAACGCTCCATGATGCCTGTCATCACAATACTGCATGTCCTTTTCATCACAATGCTCCATAATCTTTGTCATCACAATTCTAAATACACTAGACATCACAATGCTCCCTGACACTTGTCATCAGAATGCTCCTTGAACCCTGTCACGAAAAGGCTCGATGCCTTTTTCATCACAATGCCCCATGCCATTTTCATCACAATGCTCCATTCCATTTTCATCAAAATACTCCACAAGCTTGTCATCAGAATGCTCCATGACCCTTGTCATCACAATTCTCCATGCACTTGTCAACACAATGCTCCTTGACCCTTGTCATCACAATGCTCCAAGCCATTGTCATCTCAATGCTCCATTACCTTTGTCATCAGAATCCTCCATGACACTTGGCATCACAATACTCCATGCCATTGTCATCACAATGGGCCATTACATATGTCATAACAATGCTCCCTGACACATGTCTTCACAGTACTTCATGACCTGGTCATCACAATGCTCCATGCCCTTGTTATTACAATGCAGCATTACAACTGTCATTGCAATAATACATTACACTGGTTAGAACAATGCTCTATGCCTTTGTCTTCACAATGCTCCATGCCCTTGTTATCACAATGCTCCATGACCCCTGTCATCACAATGCTACGTGGCTCCAGTCATCACAATGCTTCATAACCTTTGTCATAACAATGGTCCATGCCCTCCTCATCAACAGTCTCTGTGACCATTTTAAGCACAATGCTCCATGAACTTTTCATCACAATGCTCTTTGACCCTTGTCATCACAATGCTCTATGCCTTTCTTAGCACAATGCTCCATGACCGTTGTCATCACAATGCTCCATGCTCCTTGAAATCAAAATGATCCATGACCTCTCTCATCACAGTGCTCCAAAACCTTGTGATCACAATGTTCCATAACACTTGTCATCACAACGCTCCATGAGGCCTGTCATCACAATACTCCATGCCCTTTTCATCACAATGCTACATGACCATTGTCATCACAATTCTCAACACACTTGTCATCACAATGCTCCATGCACTTCTCATCAAAATGCTCTCTCACCACTGATATCACAATGTTACATCACTATTCATCACAATATTCCCTCACCCCTCTCATCACAATGTTCCATGACTCCTGTCATCAAAATGCTACATGCACTTATCATCACAATGTTCGATGACCCATGACATCACAATGTTCATTAACATCTGTCATCAAAATGCTCTATGACCCTTTTCATCAAAAGGCTCCATGATCCCTGATATCACAGTGCTCCATGACCCCTGTCATCACAATGCTCCATGTTCCTTGAATTCAAAATGTTCCATGACCTCTCTCATCACAGTGCTCCAAACACTTGTGATCACAATGTTCCATAACACTTGTCATCACAACGCTCCATGATGACTGTTATCACAATACTCTATGCACTTTTCATCACAATGCTCCATGACCTTTGTCATCACAATTCTCAATACACTTGTCATCACAATGCTCCCTGACACTTGTTGTCAGAATGCTCCTTGAACCCTGTCACAAAAATGCTCCATGCCTTTTCCATCACAATGCCACATGCCGTTTTCATCACAATGCTCCATGCCATTGTCATCAAAATACTCCACAAGCTTGTCATCCGAATGCTCCATGTTATTTGTCATCACAATTCTCCATGCACTTGTCGGCATAATGCTCCCTAACCATTGTCATCACAACGCTCGAAGCCATTGTCATCACAATGCTCCATTACTTTGTTATCAGAATCCCCCATGACACTTTGCATCACAATGCTCCATGCCATTGTCATCACAATGGGCCTTTTCATATGTCATCACAATGCTCCCTGACACCTGTCTTCACAATACTGCATGACCTGGTCATCACAATGCTCCATGCCCTTGTCATCACAATGCACCATTCCATCAGTCATCGCAATAATCCATGAAACTTATTAGACAATGTACCATGCCCTTGTTATCACAATGCTCCATGACCCCTGTCATCAGAATGCTCCGTGACTCCAGTCATCTCAATGCTTCATGACCATTGTGATCACAATTGTCCATGCCCTCGTCAACAACAGTCTCTGTGACCATTTTAACCACAATGCTCCATGAACTTTTCATCACAATGCTTTTTGACCCTTGTCATCCCAATGTTCTATGCCTTTCTCTGCACAATGCTCCATGACCCTTGTCATCACAATGGTCCATGAGGTTGTCAGCACAATGCTCCGTGACACATGCCATCACAATGTGCCATGCGCTTTTCATCACAGTGCTCCACAACCTTGTCATCACAATGCTCCATAACCATTGTCTTCACAATGCTCCATGCATTTCTCATCAAAATGCTCTCTCACCACTGATATCACAATGTTACATCACTATTCATCACAATACTCCCTCCCCCCGTCATCACAATGCTCCATGACTCCTGTCATCACAATGCTACATGCACTTATTATCACAATGTTCGATGACCCCTGACATCACAATGTTCCTTAACACCTCTCGTAAAAATGCTCCATGACCCTTTTCATCAAAATGCTCCATGACTCCTGACATCACAGTGTTCCATAACCCTTGTCATCAAAATATTCCATAACCCTTTTCATCAAATTGCTCCATGACGCTGTCATCACAATGCTCACAGCCCTTCTCATCACATTGCCAACGAACTTGTCATCAAAATGCTCCATGACCTTTGTCATCACAAAGATCCATGACGCTTGGCATCACAATGCTCCATGTCAGTGTTATCACAATGCTCCATGAACGCTCTCATCACACTGCTCCATGCACTTGTCATCACAAAGCTCCATGATGCATGTCATCAGAATACTCCATGGCATTCTCATCACAGTGCTCCATGCAGTTGCCATTACAATGCTCCATTATCCCTGTCATAAAAATTCTCCATGAACACTGCCGTCACGATGTTCCATGGCCTTGTCATGACAATGCTCCATGACCCCTGTAATCACAGTGTTCCATGCCCCTTTTCATCTCAATGATCCATGAACCCTCTCATCAGAATGCACCATGCCCATCATCATAATGCTTCATGCTATTGTCATCACAATGAAATCAAAATGCTCCATGACCTCTGTCATAACAATGCTCCAAAACCTTGTGATCACAATATTCCATAACACTTGTCATCACAATGCCCCATGACGCTCGTCATCACAATTATCCATGGTCTTCTCATCACAATGCTCCATGACCATTGTCATCACAATGCTCAATACACTTGTCATCAAAATGCTCCCTGACTCTTGTTGTCTGTATGATCCTTGTACCCTGTCATGAAAAGGCTCCATGCATTTTTCATCACAATGATCCATGCCCTTTTCATCACAATGCTCCAAGCTCCAAGACCCCTGTAATCACAATGTTTCATGCCTTTGTCATCAGAAAGCTCAATGACACACGTCATCAGAATGCTCTTTGCCTTCTCCTCACAATGCTCCATGCCCTTGTCATCACAATGTTCCAAGACCCCTGTAATCACAATGTTCCATGCCCCTTGTCATCAGTATGCTCCATGAGACTTGTCATCACAAGGCTCCATGGTTTTCTCATCGCAATGCTCCAGGACCTTGTCATCACAAAGCTTCACGACCTTGTCATGAAAATTCTCAATGGCCCTTGTCTTCATAATTCTCCAAGCCCTAGTCATTACAATGCTTCATTATATTTGTCATCACAATCCTCCATTATATTTGGCATCACAATGCTCCATGCCATTGTCATCGCAATGGACCATGTCATATATCATCACAATGCTCCCTGACACCTGTCTTTACAATACTCCATGACCTTCTCATCACAATGCTCCATGCGCTTGTCATCACAATGCACCATGCCCACTGTCATCACAATAATCTATGAAACTTGTCAGAACAATGCTCCATGCCCCTGTCATCACAATGCTCCATGCCCTTGTCATCACAAAGCTCCATGACGCATGTCATCCGAATGTTCCATGGCCTTCTCATCACAATGCTCCATGCCCTTGTCATCACAATGCTCCAAGACCCCTGTAATCACAATGCTCCATGCCCCTTTTCATCTCAATGCTCCATGAACCCTGTCATCACAATGCACCATGCCCATCATCATAATGCTTCAGGCTGTTGTCCTCACAATGAAATCAAAATGCTCAATGACCTCTCTCATCATAATGCTCCAAACCGTTGTGATAACAATGTTCCATAACACTTATCATCACAACACTCCTGACACTCATCATCACGTTTATCCATGGACTTCTCATCACAATGCTCCATGAAATTTGTCATCACAGTGCTCAATACACTTGTCATCACAATGTTCCCTGACACTTGT
Organism: Mesoplodon bidens; assembly: GCF_964165515.1. Taxonomy (NCBI): domain Eukaryota; kingdom Metazoa; phylum Chordata; class Mammalia; order Artiodactyla; family Ziphiidae; genus Mesoplodon; species Mesoplodon bidens. Next base: position 1,396,045 of record NW_027672207.1, read on the forward strand.
TGTCTGTATGCTCCTTGAACCCTGTCATGGAAAGGATCCATGCCTTTTTCATCACAATGATCCATGCGCTTTTCATCACAATGCTCCAAGACCCCGTTAATCACAATGCTCCATGCCCATGTCATCACAAAGCTCCATGACGCCTGTCAGCAGAGTGCTCCATGGCCTTTTCCTCACAATGCTCCAAGCCCTTGTTTTCACAATGCTCCAAGACCCCTGTAATCACAATGCTCCATGCCCCTTTTCATCAGAATGCTCCATGAGACTTTTCATCACAAGTCTCCATGACCTTCTCATCACAATGCTCCATGACCAATATCATCACAATGCTCCATGACCACTCTCGTCACAAAACTCCATGACACCTGACAACACAATGGTCCGAGACTCTTGTCATCACAATGTTCCTTTCCCTAGACATCAGAACGCTCCATGACCCCTCTCATCACAATACACCATAAACATTTTCAACCCTATGCTCCATGACCCTTGTCATCACAATGATCCATGCCCTTGTCATCCCAATGATCCATGAACCCTGTATTCACAATGCTCCTTGACGCTTGTCATCACAGTGCTCCATGACACCTGTCATCACAATGCTCCATGCCTTTGTCCGCAAAATGCTACATGACCTTGTCATTACAATGCTCTATGCGCTTGTCATCACAATATTCCATTACCATTGTCATCACAATCCTCAATGAACCGTGGGATCACATTGTTTCATGTCCTAGACATCACAATGCTCCATGCTCCTTGAAATCAAAATGATCCATGACCTCTGTCATCACAATGCTCCAAACACTTGTGATCACAATGTTCCCTAACACTTGTCATCACAACGCTCCATGATGCCTGTCATCACAATACTCCATTCCCTTTTCATCACAATGCTCCATGACCTTTGTCATCACAGTACTCAATACACTTGTCACCACAATGCTCCCTGTCACTTGTCGTCAGAATGCTCCTTGAACCCTGTCAGGAAAAGGCTCCATGCCTTTTTCATCACAATGTCCCATGCCATTTTCTTCACAATGCTCCATGCCATTGTCTTCAAAATACTCCAAGAGCTTGTCATCAGAATGCTCCATTACCCTTGTCATCACAATTTTCCTTGCACTTGTCAGCACAATGCTCCCTGACACTTGTCATCACAATGATCCAAGCCATTGCCATCACAATGCTCCATTACCTTTGTCATCAGAATCCTCCATGACACTAAGCATCACAATGCTCCATGCCATTATCATCACAATGGGCCATTTCATATGTCATCACAATGCTCCCTGACTCCTGTCTTCACAATACTGCATGACCTGGTCATCACAATGCTCCATGACCACTGCCATCACAATGTTTTACGGCCTTCTCATCACAAGACTCCATGACACTTGTCATTACAATGCCCAAAGACCCCTGTAATCACAATGCTCCATGACCTTGTCATCACAAAGCTCCATGACACATGTCATCAGAATGTTCCATGGCCTTCTCATCAAAATGCTCCATGCCCTTCTCATCACCGTGCTCCAACACGGCTGTAATGACAATGCTCCATGCCCCTTTTCATCAGTATGCTCCATGAGATTTGTCATCACAAGGCTCCATGGTTTTCTCATCACAATGATCCAGGATTTTGTCATCACAGTGCTTCACGACCTTGTCATGAAAATTCTCAATGGCCCTTGTCATCATAATGCTCCAAGCCCTAGTCATCACTATGCTCCATTATATTTGTCATTACAATCCTCCATTACATTTGGCATCACCGTGCTCCCTGCCATTGTCATTACAATGGACCATGACATATGTCATCACAATGCTCCCTGACACCTGTCTTCACAATACTCCATGAATTCCTCATCACAATGATCCATTCCCTTGTCATCACAATGCTCCATGACCCCTGTCATCACAATGCTCCGTGACTCCAGGCATCAAATTGCTTCATAACATTTGTCATCGCAATGGTCCGTGCCCAAGTCATCACAAGGCTCTGTGACCTTTGTAACCACAATGCACCATGAAATTTCCATCACAATGCTCCGTGACCCTTGTCATCACAGTGCTCCATGCCTTTTTCTGAAAAATGCTCCATGACCATTGTCATCACAATGTGCCTCGCGATTTCATCACAACTGTCCACAAATTTGTCAAGGCAATGCTACATAAACCTTTTAATCACAATGCTCCATGCCCTTCTCATCACAATGCTCCATTACCCCTGTCATAACAATGCTCCATGAACCCTGCCATCACAATGTTACACGGTCTTGTCATCACAAGGCTCCATGACACTTGTCATCACTATGCTCCAAGACCACTGTAATCATATTGCTCGCTGCCCTTGTCATCACAAAGCTCCATGACACATGTCTTCAGAATGTTCCATGGCTTTCTCATCAAAATGTTCCATGCCCTTGTCATCACAATGCTCCAAGACACCTGTAATCACAATGCTCCATGACACTTTTCATCTCAAGGCTCCATGAATCCTGTTATCACAATGCATCATGCCCATCATAATAATGCTTCAGACTATTGTCAGCACAATGAAATCTTAATTCTCCATGACCTCTCTCATCACAATGCTCCATGACCCCTATCATCACAATACTTCATGAACATATTCAGCCCAATGCTCCATAACACTTGTCATCACCATGATCTTCGCCCTTGTCATCCCAATGCTCCATGACCCCTGTATTCACAATGCTGCGTGATGCTTGCCATAACAGTGCTCCATGACACCTGTCATCACAATTCTCCATGCCTTTGTCAGCAAAATGCTACATGACCTTGTCATTACAATGCTCTATGCCCTTGTTATCACAATACTCCATTATCATTGTCATCGCAATCCTCCATGAACCGTGGGATCACATTGCTTCATGGCCTTGTCATCACAATGCTCCATGAACCTTGAAAACAAAATGATCCATTACCTCTGTCATCACAATGCTCCAAACCCTTGTGATCACAATGTTCCATAACACTTGTCATCACAACGCTCCATGATGCCTGTCATCACAATACTCCATGCCCTTTTCATCAAAATGCTCCATGACCTTTGTCATCACAATTCTCAATACAATTATCATCACAATGCTCCCTGACACATGTCGTCAGGATGCTCCTTGAACCCTGTCACGAAAAGGCTCCATGCCTTTTTCATCACAATGTCCCATGCCATTTTCTTCACAATGCTCCATGCCATTGTCTTCAAAATACTCCAAGAGCTTGTCATCAGAATGCTCCATGACCCTTGTCATCACAATTCTCCTTGCACTTGTCAGCACAATGCACCCTGACACTTGTCATCACAATGATCCAAGCCGTTGTCATCACAATGCTCCATTACCTTTGTCATCAGAATCCTCCATGACACTAGGCATCACAATGCTCCATGCCATTATCATCACAATGGGCCATTTCATATGTCATCACAATGCTCCAGGACTCCTGTGTTCAAAATACTGCATAACCTGGTCATCACAATGCTCCATCCCCTTTATATCACTAATGCACCATTCCAACTGTCATCGCAATCATCCATGAAACTTATTAGACCAATGCTCCATACCCTTGTCACAACAATGCTCCATGCACTCATTATCACAATGCTCCATGACCCCTGTCATCACAATGCTCCGTGACTCCAGTCATCACAATGTTTCATGAGCTTTGTCATCACAATGGTCCATGCCTTTTTCAGCACAATGCTCCATGACCATTGTCATCACAATGCTCAATACACTTGTCATCAAAATGCTCCCTGACTCTTGTTGTCTGTTTGCTCCTTGAACCCTGTCATGAAAAGGCTCCATTCCTTTTTCATCACAATGATCCATGGCCTTTTCATCACAATGCTCCAAGACCCCTGTAATCACAATGCTTCATGCCTTTGTCATCAGAAAGCTCAATGACGCACACCATCACAATGCTCCTTTGCCTTCTCCTCACAATGCTCCATGCCCTTGTCATCACAATGTTCCAAGACCCCTGTAATCACAATGTTCCATGCCCATTGTCATCAGTATGCTCCATGAGACTTGTCATCACAAGGCTCCATGGTTTTCTCATTGCAATGCTCCAGGACTTTGTCATCACAATGCTCCACGACCTTGTCATGAAAATTCTCAATGGCCCTTTTCTTCATAATGCTCCGAGCCCTAGTCATTACAATGCTCCATTATATTTCTCATCACAATCCTTCATTATATTTGGCATCACAATGCTCCATGCCATTGTCATCGCAATGGACCATGACATATATCATCACAATGCTCCCTGACACCTGTCTTTACAATACTCCATGACCTTCTCATCACAATGCTCCATGCGCTTGTCATCACAATGCACCATGCCCACTGTCATCACAATTATCTATGAAACTTGTCAGAACAATGCTCCATTCCCCTGTCATCACAATGCTCCATGCCCTTGTCATCACAAAGCTCCATGACGCATGTCATCCGAATGTTCCATGGCCTTCTCATCACAATGCTCCATGCCCTTGTCATCACAATGCTCCAAGACCCCTGTAATCACAATGCTCCATGCCCCTTTTCATCTCAATGCTCCATGAACCCTGTCATCAAAATGCACCATGCCCATCATCATAATGCTTCAGGCTGTTGTCCTCACAATGAAATCAAAATGCTCAATGACCTCTCTCATCATAATGCTCCAAACCGTTGTGATAACAATGTTCCATAACACTTATCATCACAACACCCCTGACGCTCATCATCACGATTATCCATGGTCTTCTCATCACAATGCTCCATGAAATTTGTCATCACAGTGCTCAATACACTTGTCATCACAATGATCCCTGACACCTGTCTTCACAATACTCCATCACCTCCTCATCACAATGATCCATGCCCTTGTCATCCCAATGATCCATGAACCCTGTATTCACAATGCTCCATGACACCTGTCATCACAATGCTCCATGCCTTTGTCCGCAAAATGCTACATGACCTTGTCATTACAATGCTCTATGCGCTTGTCATCACAATATTCCATTACCATTGTCATCACAATCCTCAATGAACCGTGGGATCACATTGTTTCATGTCCTAGACATCACAATGCTCCATGCTCCTTGGAATCAAAATGATCCATGACCTCTGTCATCACAATGCTCCAAACACTTGTGATCACAATGTTCCCTAACACTTGTCATCACAACGCTCCATGATGCCTGTCATCACAATACTCCATTCCCTTTTCATCACAATGCTCCATGACCTTTGTCATCACAATACTCAATACACTTGTCACCACAATGCTCCCTGACACTTGTCGTCCGAATGCTCCTTGAACAATGTCACGATAAGGCTCCATGCCTTTTTCATCAAAATGCCCCATGCCGTTTCCATCACAATGTGCCATGCCTTTGTCATCAAAATACACCACAAGCTTGTCATCATAATGCTCCATGACGCTTGTCATCACAATTCTCCATGTAATTGTAAGCAGAATGCTCCCTGACCCTTGTCATCACAATGTCCCAAGCCATTGTCATCAAATTGCTCCATTATATTTATCTTCAGAATCCTCAATGACATTTAGATTCACAATGCTCCATGCTATTCTTATCACAATGGGCCATTACATATGTCATCACAATGCTCCCTGACACCTGTCTTCACAATACTGCATGACCTGGTCATCACAATGCTCCATGACCCCGGCCATCACAATGTTTCACGGCCTTCTCATCACAAGACTCCATGACACTTGTCATCACAATGCTCCAAGAAACCTGTAATCACAATGCTCCATGACCTTGTCATCACAAAGCTCCATGACACATGTCATCAGAATGTTCCATGGCCTTCTCATCAAAATACTCCATGCCCTTCTCATCACCGTGCTCCAACACCGCTGTAATGACAATGCTCCATGCCCCTTTTCATCAGTATACTCCATGTGATTTGTCATCACAAGGCTCCATGGTTTCTCATCACAATGATCCAGGATTGTGTCATCACAGTGCTTCACGACCTTGTCATGAAATTTCTCAATGGCCCTTGTCATCATAATGCTCTAAGCCCTAGTCATCACTATACTCCATTATATTTGTCATCACAATCCTCCATTACATTTGGCATCACCATGCTCCCTGCCATTGTCATCGCAATGGACCATGACATATGTCATCACAATGCTCCCTGACACCTGTCTTCACAATACTCCATGACCTCCTCATCACAGTGATCCATGCCCTTGTCATCACAATGCTCCAGGACCCCTGTCCTCACAATGCTCCGTGACACCAGGCATCAAATTGCTTCATAACATTTGTCATCACAATGGTCCATGCCAACGTCATCACAAGGCTTTGTGACCTTTGTAACCACAATGCACCATGAAATTTCCATCACAATGGTCCGTGACCCTTGTCATCACAGTGCTCCATGCCTTTTTCAGAAAAATGCTCCATGACCATTGTCATCACAATGTGCCACGCGATTTTGTCACAACTGTCCACAAATTTGTCATGGCAGTGCTCCATAAACCTTTTAATCACAATGCTCCATGCCCTTCTCATCACAATGCCCCATTACTCCTGTCATAACAATGCTCCATGAACCCTGCCATCACAATGTTACACGGTCTTGTCATCACAAGGCTCCATGACACTTGTCATCACTATGCTCCAAGACCACTGTAATCATATTGCTCGCTGCCCTTGTCATCACAAAGCTCCATGACACATGTCTTCAGAATGTTCCATGGCTTTCTCATCAAAATGTTCCATGCCCTTGTCATAACAATGCTCCAAGACCCCTGTAATCACAATGCTCCATGACACTTTTCATCTCAAGGCTCCATGAATCCTGTTATCACAATGCATCATGTCCATCATCATAATGCTTCAGACTATTGTCAGCACAATGAAATCATAATTCTCCATGACCTCTCTCATCACAATGCTCCATGACCCCTATCATCACAATACTTCATGAACATATTCAGCCCAATGCTCCATAACACTTGTCATCACCATGATCCTTGCCCTTGTCATCCCAATGTTCCATGACCCCTGTATTCACAATGCTGCATGACGCTTGTCATTACAGTGCTCCATGACACCTGTCATCACAATGCTCCATGCTTCTGTCAGCAAAATGCTACATGACCTTGTCATTACAATGCTCTATGCCCCTGTCATCACAGTACTCCATTACCATTGTCATCGCAATCCTCCATGAACCGTGGGATCACATTGCTTCATGGCCTTGTCATCACAATGCTCCATGTACCTTGAAAACAAAATGATCCATTACCTCTGTCATCACAATGCTCCAAACCCTTGTGATCACAATGTTCCAAAACACTTGTCATCACAACGCTCCATGATGCCTGTCATCACAATACTCCATGCCCTTTTCATCAAAATGCTCCATGACCTTTGTCATCACAATTCTCAATACACTTCTCATCACAATGCTCCCTGACACTTGTCATCAGAATGGTCCTTGAAACCTGTCAGGAAAAGGCTCCATGCCTTTTTCATCACAATGTCCCATGCCATTTTCTTCACAATGCTCCATGCCATTGTCTTCAAAATACTACAAGAGCTTGTCATCAGAATGCTCCATGACCCTTGTCATCACAATTCTCCTTGCACTTGTCAGCACAATGCTCCCTGACACTTGTCATCACAATGATCCAAGCCATTGCCATCACAATGCTCCATTACCTTTGTCATCAGAATCCTCCATGACACTAGGCATCACAATGCTCCATGCCATTATCATCACAATGGGCCATTTCATATGTCATCACAATGCTCCAGGAAACCTGTGTTCACAATACTGCATGACCTGGTCATCACAATGCTCCATGCCCTTGTTATCACTAATGCACCATTCCAACTGTCATCGCAATAATCCATGAAACTTATTAGACCAATGCTCCATGCCCTTGTCATAACAATGCTCCATGCACTCGTTATCACAATGCTCCATGACCCCTGTTATCACAATGCTCCGTGACTCCAGTCATCACAATGCTTCATGAGCTTTTTCATCACAATGGTCCATGCCCTCTTCATCAACAGTCTCTGTGACATTTTTAACCACAATGCTCCATGAAGTTTTCATCACAATGCTCTTTGACCCTTGTCATCACAATGCTCTATGACTTTTTCAGCACAATGCTCCATTACGCTTGTCATCACAATGTTCCATATGCTTGTCAGCAGAATGCTCCACGACACATGTCATCACAATGCACCATGCGCTTGTCATCACATTGCTCCAAAATCTTATCATCACAATGCTCCATGCACTTCTCATCAAAATGCTCTCTCACCACTGATATCACAATGTTACATCACTATTCGTCACAATGGTCCCTCACCCTTGTCATCACAATGTTCCATGACTCCAGTCATCACAATGCTACATGCATTATCATCACAATGTTCGATGACCACTGACATCACAATGTTCCATAACCACTGTCATCAAAATATTCCATGACTCTTTTCATCAAAAAAAAGCTCCATGACCCCTGACATCACAATGTTCCACAACCCCTGTCATCAAAATGTTCCATGACACTTTTCATCAAATTGCTCCATGACCCTGTCATCACAATGCTGCCTGCCCTTCTCATCAGAATGCACAACGCACTTGTCATCAAAATGCTCCATGACCTTTGCCATCACAAAGATCCATGACGCTTGGCATCACAAAGCTCCATGTCATTGTCATCATGATGCTCCTTGAACACTCTCATCACATTGCTCCATGCCATTGTCATCACAGAACTCCATGACACATGTCATCAGAATGCACCATGGCCTTCTCATCACAATGCTCCATGCGCTTCTTATCAATATGCTCTCTCACCACTGATATCAAAATGTTCCCTCACTAGTCATCACAATACACCCACTCCCCTGTCATCCCAGTGGTCCATAACCCCATTCATGAAAATGTTCCATGACCCCTGATATCACAATGTTCCATAACCCCTGTCATCAAAATGTTCCATGACATTTTTCATCAAATTGCACCATGACCCTGTCATCACAATGCTCCCTGCCCTTCACAACAGAATGCACCACAGCCTTGTCATCAAAATGCTCCCTGACATTTGTCATCACAAAGCTCCATGACCCTTGGCATCACAATGCTCCATGCCCTTGTCATCATATTGCTCCATGAACCCTCTCATCACATTGTTACATGCCCTTGTCATTACATGCTCCATGATGCTTTTCATCACTATGCTCGATGCCATTCTTCTCACAATGCTCCATGCGCTTGTCATTACAATCCTCCACGACCCATGCATCACAGTGTTCTGTGCCCTTGTCATCACAATGATCCTTGCCCCCTCTCATCACAATAATCCATGAAATATTTCAGACCAATGCTCCATGCCCTTGTCATCACAATGCTCCTATACACCTGTCATAACAATGCTCCATGACCCCTGCCATCACAATATTCCACAGCCATGTCATCACAAGGCTCCATGACCCTTGTTATCACAATGCTCCAAGACCCCTGTAATCACAATGCTCCATGCACTTGTCATCACAAAGCTTCATGACGCATGTCATCAGAATGCTCCATGGCCTTCTCATTCACGATGCTCCATGCCCTTGTCATCACAATGCTCCAAGACTCTTGTAATCACAGTGCTCCATGCCCCTTTTAATCTCAATGCTCCATGAACCCTGTCATCATGATGCACCATGCTCATCATCATAATGCTTCATGCTACTGTCATCAGAATGAAATCAAAATGCTCCATGACCTCTGTCATCACAATGCTCCGAATCCCTGTGATCAAAATGTTCCATAACACTTATATTCACAACGCCCCATGACGCTCATCATCACAATTATCCATGGTCTTCTCATCACAATGATCCATGATCTTTGTCATCACAATGCTCAATACCCCTGTCAACACAATGCTCCCTGACACATGTCGTCAGTATCCTCCATGAACCCTGTCATGACAAGGCTCCATGCCATTTTTATCACCATGTTCCATGCCCTTTTCCTCACAGTGCTCCAAGCCCCCTGTAATCACAATGCTCCATGCCCTTGTCATCACAGAACTCGGTGATGCATGTCATCAGAACGCTCCCTGGCCTTCTCATCCCGTGCGCCATGCCCTTGTCATCACAATGCTCCACGACCCCTGTAATCACAATGTTCCATGCCCCTTTTCATCAGAATGCTCCATGAGACTTGTCATCACAACGCTCCATGGTCTTCTCATCACAATGCTCCAGTAACTTGTCATCACAATGATAAATGACAGCTGTCATCACAATACTCCATGAACATTTTCAGCCCAATGCTCCATGACCTTCTCATCACAATGCTCCATGACCACTGTCATCACAACGCTCCATGAACCCTGACAACACAATGATCCGGGACTCTTGTCATCAAAATGCTCCATGCGCTTGTCATCCCACTGCTCCATGACAGCTTTAATCACAATGTTCGTGACGCTTGTCATCAGAGTGTTCCATGAGAGTTGTCATCACAATGCTCCATGCCTTTGTCAGCAAAATGCTACATAATCTTGTCATCACAATGCTCCATGAGCTGGTCATCACAATCCTCCTTGACCCTTGGGATCACATTGCTTCATGTCCTTGTCATATCTCTCTTGCCTTTCTGGTTTCTACAGATTTTCGGATGTCCCATTTGACCGCTGGGTAGTGACAATACTTTGTAGTGTGGATTTGCATTGCATGCTTGCTTGATTGGCCAAAAAGCGTGTATGCGTTTACTCCTGAATATATTCAGGAGAAAAGCCATACGCCGTTTTTAGCCAAGTGCATCACTGTCGAAGTTGTGATGCTTTTCCTGTGCTTTAAAAGTGATTCCAATTTACCTCATGAAATATGTTTTGTGCAATTCTGCCTCATTTTAAAGTCCGCTTCGTTCCCTTCTCCCAACAGATTTTTGGAAGAGAGTAGTCCTTTATAACTCTGCAGGTTTGTGAATTGCTGTGCCCCTGAGCTCCAATTTTCAAATCCCATTTTTGGGAGCTGACCGCAAATCCACAATTTTGCTTCAGGACCTATACTGGTTCCAGGGGTGGCTATACTGTTCCCTATGGGTGGCTGAGGCTTTGGTTAATTCTTCTTCCTGACGGGAATTTAGAGTGACATGTGCCTGTACAAATGCCTACATCTACTCTCTGATTGGTTCTCCTTCTTCCCTTTCATCCTCTGCACAATTAGCAAACTGTGCGAACCAGGAGGTTATAGGGATTAACTCTCCTAAGTTGGGCGACTGATAGTAAGGCAGTTGGAATGCCAACCTGGAGCACAAGGAGAGGAAAAATTAGGAGACTTTTAGAAACCTTTCGCCATCACAGTGTGTCCATTCTCTAGGTTTCCCATACGTGTTATAATTGTATTGATATTCCCTTCTACCTGGAGATTTGGGACTCATGGAATGGTGTCATGCATTACTACTTTAAAGGATCTGCATTTTCTCTCCCAATCTCACCACTCCTCTCAGTCCCAAGTATCCAGCCTTATGTCTCATCCAGTTGTCTTTGCAGATAGGGTCATTCCAGGTTTCATCAGAACCCCTGAAGTAATTGAGTAAGAATTTCGCTGTTTTTTGTTTGGTTTTTGAAATTCATTTTTATAATGGGGTTGAGCTGATTTTCACTGACGTGTTTATGCCGGTCTAGACACACTTGATTCCCTTACGGAGACATATCAATACATAGGTTTTAAGATTCTTACTAGTCAGATATATTCCTCTGCGGGGAATAGGGGTTTTGAGTCCCGTTCACTGAGGAAAGTGTAGGTCTTGTCTCTTCTGTATTAGGTTTATGGAATGTTACCTGTGCTAATATCAAACTCTGGTTTTATGCATCACCCCACCTCTCCTTTCCCTTTAAGCAGGCATAAGAGTGTTTTCTAAATGTGAGACTCTGTTCTCTTTCTTAATTCAGTTCATGTGTTGTGATGTTGACATTCCCCCTGTAAGTGCTATCTTATGATAAGTTTCTTTTTTTCTGTGTGACTAATTTCACTTAGAATCATCATATCTAAATCCACTCATTATGCTGCTACTGGCCTTATGACATTGATTTCACGTTTGAGTGATATTCTGTTGTACAAAATTACCACAAGTTCTTTATGCATTTCTCTTTTTCCTGGGATAATTTAGGTGTACCGAAGTAGAGGTTCTTGTATGCAGAGCAGCCCTAAACTTTGGGGTGCCTGTGTCTTGTCGATATTTAGTCTTCCCAAGTTATATGCCCATGAGTTGAAGTCTCCTTTGCTCGGGGGCTTTGTATTTTAAATGCTTTAGGAAACAGCATACACTTCTTCAGAGTGGCTCCTGGATATTTATACCCCACCCATCAGCGTGACTAGGCTCCCTGTTCTCCCTGGCCTCTCCTGCATTTCTGGTTTGTACACATTTTTTGGATGGCCTTTCTAAGCAGTGTATATTGAGACTTCTTTGTTGTGGGGATTTGCATTTCCCGCTTGCTTGGTTGGCCAAAAACTCTGTATGTGTTTTATTTTCCTGAAGATTTCACAAAAAAAAAACACATACACCCTTTTGCCCAACTGCATCATTTTAGAAATTCCGCTGCTTTTCATATGTTTTAAATGTGAGTACATTCTACCTTTTGAAATCTGTTTCCTGCAATTCTGCCTCTCATTCAGATCCTCTTCGTTGCCTTACCTGAATATATTTTTGGACGTTGGTTATCATTTATATCTTTGCAGGTCTTTGAATTGTCTGCTCCTGAGCTCCATTTTGCAACTCGCTTTTTTTGTGAGCTGGCCGCCAAACCATTGGATTGCTTCAGGCCCTATTCTTGTTCTGAGGAGGCAGGCTGAGCCTTTGGTTAATTCTTGTTCCTAATGGGAAATTAGAGTGGCATGTTCCTGTCCGAACACCTAAGACTTGTCTCTAATTTTTTCTCATCCTTCCGCTTCTTCCTCTGGACAAACTCCAAACTGTGTACAAGAGGTTGTTGACGGTGCTGATATCCCCAAGTGAGGAGATTGTTAGGAAACATGCTGGGGGTTTGAACCTGAGCACCAGGCGATGAGGAGATGAGGTGCCTTTTCCAAACTCTTTCCGATCAAACGGTGTACCATCCTCTAGGTGTGAGAGGCATGTTTTAGCTGTAGGAAGGGTCCCGTGCATGTAAGGAGAACACCAGGGATTTTTCCAAATCAGTGCCTCCCTGAACCCCAAACTGGGGAATTTTTAAGCTACGGCTACACATATGTCCATTAAGGGCCTTGGGAAATAGGCAGAGCCCAAACTTTAGATGATTGAAATCTTCAGGGTCAGAAGCGCTCACCATCGGCCTTGCTTAGGTTACATTTTATCTGTCATTGATAGATGATGTCAATAAAAATATCGATTCTTTTTCAGATTATTTCCCCTTATAGGTTATTGCAAAATATTCAGTGTAGTTCCCTGTGCTATACAGTAGTTCCTTGTTGATGATCTATTTTATACATAGCAGTGTTTATGTGTTAATCCCAAACTGTTAATTTATCCCTTCTCCTACCTTTCCTCTTTGGTAATAATAAATTGTAAGATTTTATACTTCTCAGAAATGGGGGAACTGAAAGAGAGGTATCATTTTCAATGGAAAAGCATTCAAAACAAGATTGAAGCTTCAGCCAAGAGTATTCAAGGTACATCCATGGAAATAAATCACTTCATTTCTCTAATGTTGACCTGATAATTAAGACAGAGATGTTCACTGAACTTGCTGATAGTAAAGTGATGGAAATATCAAATGTAAGTCTTAGAAACATCTTATTTTACCCGAGCATTATACACTGCTCTATGTTAACTACAGTTTGGCTCACACATCTGTTCATTGAAGTTACGATGTTCTCAATTTCTGTTACTGATCCTCCAGAGTGGACCCCAACAGGAGTCCCCGTGCCCAGTGTCATTGGAGCCAACAGATCAAGACTGAGTTTGGTTCAGAAGCAAAGGAAACATTATTTTGAAAACAGAATGGAGAGGTGAGAGCGTGCACTCCCCCACCGGCTGTGGGCTGGGCTGCTGTGTAGGTATCCCGGTAGCGTCAGTGGTAGGGAGCGGATGGAGCTCTCGAGGGCTGGGTTGGCTGCAGCTCAGGCTCTATGCCACGGAGTCTGCATGGGACCCCGCTAGCAGAGGTGTTGACCCAGCCATTCTGTTCTAGGAAATCGGGTCTGAAGTTCCAGCTGTGGGACCTCTGCATGCGGAACCCTAGGAGCACGTGAAATTAGACAAAGCACAAAGGAAAAACAGGTTAGACTTTATTTTATTGCCCAGATTCTCTTTTTATATCCCAGGAATTTTTAATGAACGTTGCCAGAGACAAACACCTCCTCTGCTTTTTGTTCTGTTCCACATTCTTGGGGTGTTGAGGGTGCAGACCCCTCTTTTGTAACTGCTTCATGCTATGGTGGGAGCCCTGATACCTGGGGTGAGGGGCAAAACGTCTCCCTACCAGCCTCCAGGTGAGGTTGACTGTCCCAAGGCCTCCTGCCTCACTTCTCGTCCGCCTGAGCACCAGCATTGGAAGTGTTATAGATTCTAATGACCTTTAAGGGTCCAGGAAAGAGATGTGCAGAGATGCTGAGGTGGCAGGTTTCACCGCACACCACATTTGTTCGGCGACCGTAGGAAGATGGTTTTTGCCAGCCTAGATGCTCTGACTAGTAGTCTGTGCTTTCTTTAATTAGGTACCAGAATTAATGTACAAACAGCACCATGTGTCAGAGCCTTGCCCGCGCAACTCCCAGACAGTCCAGGGTCAGTGGTGATCCAGGACCATGATGTCCACTGAGTCAACGGCCTTTAGAAGTAGCCAGCAGTCCAGCCGGTCATATTGGCCACCATCACCGTGTTGTCTGTAGGGTTTTCTATGGTGAAAGCGTGATATACATTTCCCCCTCCAAGCTTATTAGCTCCCCTGTGGGTGCAGTAAGTCCTGCAAGCAGTAGTCTGCTCTTTCGGGGCACAGTCTTGTTGTTTTCTGAGAGAAACTCCAGGTCAAGTGATGGTCACACAAGTCATCTTGGGGGCCCGTTGCTCCCGTTTGTCTCTCTGGAGGTTGGAGTTGGAGGACCTCCTCACTCGAGGTCAGTGTGCCCACAGAGAGAACCCTGCAACTTCAGGGCATGATGGCTGGTTAGGATCACCAAGTGGGGTCCTTTTCCCTTAGGAGGGAGCTGGCCTTGTGGGCTGCTGATTTACAGCTTTTTAGATACCCCAGTATCCTGGCCTGATGAGTCGGTGGCAAAGCCCTTGGTGACTATAGTTTTTCATACCTGAAGGGAATTCTTGTGTTGCTCCATTTCAAGTGGTCCCAGTTTTTGCACTAAGGCTCCAAGGGCTATTAACCTTTGACCGGTTATGTAAAGGTCAATGGGTTTAGCTAAATTAGGAAGTTCAGGGGAAAGGGTCTGAATTGACTGCTCTTTCCATTCTTGAGAGGCTTCTTCTGGATTCTATTCAAAAGGATCATCATCTTTTCGTGTCAGTGTTTCATGTAGAGGCCCAGCTATTAGACTGTAGTTAGGGATCCAGATGCAGAAAACCTTGGCCTCCCATGAAACCCCTAAGCTGTCTTCTAATTTTAGAAGAGGTAAGGCTGCAAATGGCTTCTTCCCTATCCTGGGATGCGTTTCTCTGAATATCTGTGAGAATGAAGCCCAGGCATGTCACCTGAGCCTGGGATATTTGAGCCTTTTTCTTGGACACCTTCTATCCTTTCTTGGCTAGGTAGTTCAGAGGTGTCTTTAGTAGGCCTGGCGATCAGAATGTCATCTTCATATTGAAGGAGGGTTCCCTTTTACAGAGGTAGAACTTTTAGGTCTTTAGAGGACATTTCCCCAATGATGGTGTGGGGATTTTTGAACCATTGGTGCAGGACGGCCCAGCATTATTGCTTTTGTTGCATGTTGTGTCCTGCCACTCACAAGCCAAAAATTCTTGTGACTCTGAGATGAATGGAATACAGAAGAAGGCATCATTGAAGTCTAATACAGAATGCCATGGCCTGGTGGATGGTAGAATGACCAGCAGGGTGTAGGTAAAAGGAGCTACTGGATATATATCCTCGGTGGCTTAACTGACTGTCCTGATATCCTTTACCAGGTCTCCAGCAGCCAATGGGGCTCTCGTGGTCAGGCCAATCCCACGAAATGGAGCTCACCTGGGCTGAACCCCCCACCCCACAGCCCACGGGGCTCTCGTGGTCAAGTCCCTCCCAGGGTATGGAGCTCACCTGTGCAGTTACCCATCAGCCCATGGGGCTCTCATAGGCAGGCCCTTCCCAGGATACGGAACTCCCCTGGGCAGGTACCCCAGCAGGGCTGGACACATAGGAACTGTGCACATAGCCCACCTTGCAGAGAACCCCCAGCTCACCTGTCACTCACAGCTGACACAGAACACCTCAGAGCAGGACTTGAACTAACAAACAGCAGCTATGACAGGTCTGTGACCCTGGCTATCACTCTGTGCAGCCTCTCTCTTCCTGGTCTTCCAGACACTTCCACTGCAGCCAGGGCACCAGGCCTCTGTCTCCTCCCACCATCACTCCTCTCCCTGACTCCTGGGTTCTTCTCATTAGGATAGGGTCTTCTTGAAGTTGTTTTCCACTCATGGAACAGATAAAATTGTAAGAAAACCAGCCTCAGCTGCAGCCCCTTGTCTATCCTAACTCTCAAGAGCCCCCACCTGTTCCTTGGGCATGGCCCGTTTAGCAAGGTTCATTTTCTGCAACTGTGAGCCCCTGAGGGATGAGGATTGGCTGATTTGGGCAGCCTGACACTTCCTGCCAGCCCTCCCCAGGTGTGCCTGGGTTGAGGTCAATATAAACACCTCTCCAGTCAGCAAGAGCCCCTGTAGCTGTGTCTGACGCCATATTCTCTGCCCCGTCAGCAGTGTCGGGGCTGGGGTGGTGGGAGGGAGTGAGGGGCCGTGCCTTTGTGTGTGGCCCAGTGTGAGTGGGGCTCTGCTGGACTTTCTGCAGGAGTTGCCAGGCTGCCACCTGCTAAAGAAGAGGATGTGTCACCCATACCTGCCGCTGGAATTTCTCCCCAGGCAGAGGTGAGGAAGTAAAAAAGCAGTGGGGGCCGTGGCAGGAGGGGTATCTCAGGCAGGGAAATTGAAAGCTTCCAGAAGAGCATCTGGGGCCAGGACCATCCTGGCTGGCCTGCAGGCACCAAGTCAGCCTGTGTGCTGTCGCTTGTGTGGCTCCACAGCCCTTCTTCTAGGCTTGCAATTGCTTGTACATATTCAGGTGTTTTACCTGGAAAGGGTGGGAAGAGTTCAGCTGCAGCAGGACTGGGGCTCAGCTCACATTTACTCACAGATGCCTCGACCCAGTCCCCCAGCTTTGCAATGAGGATGTTCCTTGTGGGGGGGAGCGCTGCTGACTGCATGGGAGACGATTTCCCACCTCTGACGAACTTAAGAATTTTTTACCACTGGAGCAAGTGCCCTAATACGATTTTCCTCTGTATAAATGGTGGTTTCTGTTTTTTTTTTTTTTTTTCTTTTTGGTTCAAGATAGATTTTATTTATTCCTCTTTTGTTTTAATTTGGTGATATAAACATGGAAATAATGCATTAATATAAAGACGTCTATGTGAAGGGAAATACTTTTTTTCTGTTTTATTTTATTAAATGTTATTTATTTATTTTTAATTTTTTTAAAATTTATGTATTTCTTTTATACAGCAGGTTCTTATTGGATATCTATTTTATACATATAAGTGTGCACATGTGAAACCCAGTCTCCCAATTCATCCCACCACCACCCTCACATGGCGTTCCCCCCTTGGTGTCCATATGTTTGTTCTCTACATCTGAGTCTCTATCTCTGCCCTGCAAACTGGTTCATCTGTACCATTTTTCTAGGTTCCACATATATGCATTAATATACAATATTGGTTTTTCTCTTTCTGACTTACTTCACTCTGTATGACAGTCTCTCGATCCTTCAAGGTCTCTACAAATGACCCAATTTCATTCCTTTGTATGGCTGAGTAATATTCCATTGTATATATGTACCACATCTTTATCCATGCGTCTGTCTGTGGGCACTTAGGTTGCATTCATTACCTGGCTATTGTAAATAGTGCTGCAATGAACATTGTGGTGAATGTGCCTTTTTTTTTTTTTTTTTTTTTTTTTTTCTTTTTGCGGTATGCGGGCCTCTCACTGTCGTGGCCTGTCCCGTTGCGGAGCACAGGCTCCGGACGCACAGGCCCAGTGGCCATGGCTCACGGGCCCAGCCGCTCCGCGGCATATGGGATCCTCCCAGACCGGGGCACGAACCCGTATCCCCTGCATCCGCAGGCGGACTCTCAACCACTGCGCCACCAGGGAAGCCCTAAATGTGTCTTTTTGATTTATGGTTTTCTCTGGGTATATGCCCAGTAGTGGGATTGCTGGATTATATGGTAATTGTATTTTTAGTTTTTTAAGGAACCTCCATACTGTTCCCCATAGAGACTGTATCAATTTACATTCCCAACAATAGTGGAAGAAAGTTCCTTTTCTTCACACCCGCTCCAGCATTTGTTGTTTGTAGATTTTCTGATGATGCCCATTCTAACAGGTGTGACGTGATACCTCATTGTAGATTCCATTTCCATTTCTCTAATAATGAGAAATGTTGAGCAGATTTTCATGTGCGTACTGGCCATCTCTATGTCTTCTTCGAAGAAATGTCTATTTAGATCTTCTTCCATTTTTGTATTGGGTTGTTTGTTTTATTAATATTGAGCTGCATGAGCTGTTTATATATACTGGAGATTAATCATTTGTCCATCGATTCGTTTGCAAATATTTTCTGCCATTCTGAGGGTTGTCTTTTTATCCTGTTTGTAGGAGAAAACGCATACGCCCCTTTTGGCCAAGTGCATCATTGTCGAAGTTGTGCCCCTTTTCCTGTGCTTTAAAGGCGATTCCAACGTACCCCTTGAAATCTGTTTCCTGCTATTCGGCCTCGCTTCCAAGTCCGCCTCGTTGCCTTCCCTCAAAAGATATTTGGACGATAGTTGTTCTTTATTACTCTGCCAGTTTGTGAATTGCTGTGCCCCTGAGCTCCATTTTTCAACTCGTTTTGTGTGAGCTGAAAGCAAGTCCAAAATTTTGATTCAGGACGTATACTGGTTCCAGGTGGGTGGCTGAGATTTTGGTTAATTCTTTTCCTGCCGGGAATTTAGAGTGACATGTGCAAGTCCAAATGCCTAATAGCTAGTCTCTCATTGGTTCTCCCTCTTCCCTTCCATCCTCTGCCAAATTGCAACCTGTGAGAACCAGGAGGTTAAATGGGCTGTCTCTCCAAGTTGGGGGATTGATAGTAAAGCAATTGGAAAGTCAAACCGGAGCAACAGGAGAGGGAATATTCGTTGAGTTTTAGAAACCTTTCATATTCACAGTGTGTCGATTTTCTAGGTTTCCCGTACATGTTATAGCTGTAGTAATATTCCCTTCAACCTGGAGAGCTGGGACCCATGGAATGGGGGCCATGCATTATTGCTTTAAAAGGTGTGCATTCGCTCACCCAATCTCACCAATCCTCTCAGGCCCAAGTGTCCAGCCTTATGCCACATCCAGCTGTCATTGTAGATAGGGTCATTCCAGGTTTCATCAGAGACCCTGAAGGAATTGCAAAGAATTTCCCTGTTTTTTTGTTTTGTTTTTGAAATTCCTTTTTATATTTGGTTTCAGCTGATTCTCGCTGCCATGTTTATGCCAGTCTAGACACACTTGATTCCCTTATGGAGACATATCAATACATAGGTTTTAAGATTCTTACTAGTCAGATCTATTCCTCTGTGGGAAATATGGGGTTTTGAGTCCCTTTCACTGGGGAAGGGTTAGGTTTTGTCTATTCCAAAGTTTGTTTTAGAAACGGTACATGTGCTTATATCAAACTCTGGTTTTATGCATCACCCCACCTCTCCTTCCCCCTTAATCAGGCATAAGAGTGTTTTCTAAATGTGAGACTCTGTTCTCTTTCCTAGCTCAGTTCATGTGTAGCCTTGTTTACAGGATCTTCATAAGTGATATCTTATGATAAGTTTCTTTTTCTGTGTGACTTATTTCACTAAGAATCATCGTACCTGAATCCACTCACTTTGCTGCTACTGGTCTTATGAGATTGATTTCATGGTTGAGGGATATTCCATCATACGTAAGTACCACAATTTTTTGAACCATTTTTATATTTCCTGGGATATTTAAGGTGTACCCAAGTTGAGGTTCTTCTAAGCAGTGCAGCCCTAAATTTGGGGGTGGCTCTGACTTATTGATTTTCAGTTATCACAAGGTATATTCCGTACACTGGAAGTGCCCTTGGCTCTGTAGCTCTGTTGTTTACTTGTTTTACGGAACACAATGCACTCCTCCAGTGAAGCAGTTGGCAATTTACATCCCGCCCATCAGCGTAACAAGGCTCCCTGTTCTCCAGGGCCTGTCTTGCCTTTCTGGTTTTTACACATTTTGTGGATGTCCCTTTTGACCGGTGGGAAGTGATACTTCTTTGTAGTGCAGATTTGCATTGCCCGCTTGCTTGCTTGGCCAAAAAGGGCGTATGCGTTTTCTCCTGAAAATATTCAGGAGAAAACGCATACACCCTTTTTGGCCAAGTGCATCACTCTCGAAGTTGTGCCCCTCTTCCTTTGCTTTAAAGGCGATTCCAACGTACCTCTTGAAATCTGTTTCCTGCTACTCTGCCTCGTTTTCAAGTCCGCCTCGTTGCCATCCCTCAATAGATTTTTGGACGAAAGTTGTCCTTTATTACTCTGCTAGTTTGGGAAGTGCTGTGCCCCTGAGCTCCATTTTTTAACATGTTTTTTGTGAGCTGAAAACAAGTCCAAAATTTTGGTTCAGGACCTATACTGGTTCCCAGTGGGTGCCTGAGACTTTGATTAATTGTTCTTCCTGCCGGAAAATTAGAGTGACATGTGCCCGTCCAAATGCCTAACAACTACTCTCTCATTGGTTCTCCCTATTCCCTACAATCCTCTGCCAAATTGGCAACCTGTGCGAACCAGGAGGTTAAAGGGGCTGTCTCTCCACGTTCGGAGATTGATGGTAATGCTGTTGGAAAGTCAAACCGGAGCACCAGGAGAAGGATTATTCATTGAGTTTTAGAAACCTTTCGTATTCACAGTGTGTCCATTCTCTAGGTTTCCCATACATGTTATAGCTGTAGTAATTTTCCCTTCAACCTGGAGAGTTGGGACCCATGGAATGGGTGCCATGCATTATTGCCTTAAAGTGTCTGCATTTGCTCAACCAATCTCACCAATCTTCTCAGTCCCAAGTGTCCAGCCTTATGCCACATCCAGTTGCATTGTAGATAGGGTCATTCCAGGTTTCATTAGAGACCCTGAAGGAATTGTAAAGAATTTCCCTGTTTTATTTGTTTGTTTTTGAAATTCCTTTTTATAGTGGGTTTGAGCTGATTCTCGCTGCCATGTTTATGCCAGTCTAGACACACTTGATTCCCTTACAGAGACATATCAATACATAGGTTTTAAGTTTTTTACTAGTCAGATCTATTCCTCTGTGGGAAATATGGGGTTTTGAGTCCCTTTCACTGGGGAAGGGGTAGGTCTTGTCTATTCCAAAGTTGGTTTTAGAAACGGTACCTGTGCTTATTTCAAACTGTGGTTTTATGCATCACCCCACCTCTCCTTCCCCTTTAAGCAGGCATTAGAGTGTTTTCTGTATGTGAGACTCTGTTCTCTTTCCTAACTCAGTTCATGTGTAGCCATGTTTACAGGATCTTCATAAGTGATATCTAATGATAAGTTTCTTTTTCTGTGTGACTTATTTCACTTAGAATCATCGTACATGAATCCACTCACTTTGCTGCTCCTGGTCTTATGACATTGATTTCATGGCTGAGGGATATTCCATCATACATAAGTACCACAATTTTTTGAACCATTTTTATATTTCCTGGGATATTTAAGGTGTACCCAAGTTGAGGTTCTTGTAAGCAGTGCAGCCCTAAATTTGGGTGTGGCTCTGTGTTATTGATTTTCAGTTTCCCATGGTATATTCCCTAGACTACAAGTGACCATGGCTCTGTAGCTCTGTTGTTTACTTGTTTTAGGCAACACAGTGCACTCCTCCAGAGAGGCAGTTGGCAATTTACATCTCGCCCATCAGCATAACAAGCCTCCCTGTACTCCAGAGCCTGTCTTGCCTTTCTGGTTTTTACACATTTTGTGGATGTCCCTTTTGACAGGTGGTAAGAGATACTTCAATGTAATGCAGATTAGCATTGACCGCTTGCTTCTTGGCCAAAAAGGGCCTATGCGTTTTCAAGTGAATATATTCAGGAGAAAACGCTTACGCACTTTTGGCCTACTGCCTCATTGTCGAGGTTTTGCCCCTCTTCCTGTGCTTTAAAGGTGATTCCAACGTACCTCTTGAAATCTGTTTCGTGCTATTCTGCCTCTCTTTCAAGTCTGCCTTGATGCCTTCCGTCAACAGATTTTTGGATGATAGTTGTCCTTTATTACTCTGCCAGTTTGTGAATAGCAGTGCCCCTGAGCTCCATTTGTCAACACGTTTTTGTGAGCTGACCGCAAGTCCAAAATTTTGCTTCGGGACCTCTACTGGCTCCCGGCAGGTGGCTGAGACTTTGGTTAATTCTGCTTACTGCCAGGCAATTAGAGTGACATGTTCCCGTCCAAATGCCTAACAGCAACTGTCTCATTGGTTCTCGCTCTTCCCTTTCATAGTCTGCCAAATTGGCAACCTGTGCGAACCAGGAGTTTAAAGGGCCTGTCTCTCCAAGTTGGCAGATTGATAGTAAAGCAGTTGGAAAGACAAAACGGAGCACCAGGAGAGGGACTATTACTTGAATTTTAGAAAACTTTCGTATTCACAGTGTGTCCATTCTCTAGGTTTCCCATACATGTTATAGCTGAGTAATATTCACTTCAACATGGAGAGTTGGGACCCATGGAATGGATGCCACACATTATTGCTTTCAAGGGTCTGCATTTGCTTACCCAATCTCACCAATCCTCTCAGTCCCAAGTGTACAGCCTTATGCCACATCCAGCTGTCGTTGTAGATAGGGTCATTCCAGGTTTCATCAGAAACCCTGAAGGAATTGTAAAGAATTTCCCTTGTTTTTTTGTTTTGTTTTGTTGTTGTAATTCCTTTTTATAGTGGGTTTGAGCTGATTCTCACTGCCATGTATATGGCAGTCTAGACACACTTGATTCCCTTATCGAGACATATCAAGACATAGGTTTTAAGATTCTTACAAGTCAGTTTTATTCCTCTGCGGGAAATACGGGGTTTTGAGTCCCTTTCACGGAGGAAGGTGTAGGTCTTCTCTGTTCCATAGTTGGTTTTTGGAACGGTACCTGTGCTTATATCAAACTCTGGTTTTATGCATCAACCCACCTCTCCTTCCCCCTTAAGCAGGCAAAAGAGTGTTTTCTAAATGTGAGACTCTCTTCTCTTTCCTAACTCAGTTCATGTGTAGCCATGTTTACAGGATCTTCATAAGTGCTATTTTATGAAAAGTTTCTTTTTCTGTGTGACTTATTTCACTTAGAATCATTGTACCTGAATCCACTCATTTTGCTGCTACTGGTCTTATGACATTGAGTTCATGGCTGAGGGATATTCCATCGTACGTAAGTACCACAATTTTTTGAACCATTTTTATATTTCCTGGGATATTTAAGGTGTACCCAAGATGAGGTTCTTTTAAGCAGTGAAGTCCTAAATTGTGGGGTGGCTGAGTTTTATTAATTTTCAGTTTTCCCAAGGTATATTCCCTAGACTGGAAGTGCCCTTGGCTCTGTAGCTCTGTTGTTTACTTGTCTTAAGGAACACAATGCACTCCTACAGAAAGGCAGTTGGCAATGTACATCCCGCCGTTCAGCATAACAAGGCTCCCTCTTCTCCTAGGCCTGTCTTGCCATTCTGCTTTTTACACATATTATGGTTGTCCCATTTGACCAGTGGAATGTGATACTTCTTTGTAGTGCAGATTTGCATTGCCCGCTTGCTTGCTTGGCCAAAATGGGCGTATGCGTTTTCTCCTGAATATATTCACGATAAAACGCATACCCCCTTTTTGGAAAAGTGCATCAATGTTGAAGTTGTGCCCCTCTACCTGTGCTTTAAAGGCGATTCCAACATACCTTTTGAAATCTGTTTCCTGCTATTCTGACTCGCTTTCAACTCTGACTCGTTGCCTTCCCTCATCAGATTTTTGGACGATAGTAGTCCTTTTTTACTCTGCCAGTCTGTGAACTGATGAGTCCCTGAGCTCCATTTTTCAACTCGTTTTTTTTGTGAGATTAACGCAAGTCCAAAATTTTGGTGCAGGATTTATACTGGGTCCCGGTGAGAGGCTGAGACTCTGGTTAATTTTTCTTCCTGCCTGGAAATTAGAGCGACATGTGCCCATCTAAATGCCTAACAGCTACTCTCTCATTGGTTCTCCCTCTTCCCTTTCATCCTCTGCCAAATTGGCAACTTGTACGAACCAGGAGGTTAAAGGGGCTGTCTCTCCAAGTTGGGAGATTGATAGTAAAGCACTTGGAAAGTCAAACCAGAGGAACCAGGAGACGGAGTATTCCTTGAGTTTTAGAAACCTTTCTTATTCAGAGTGTGTCCATTCTCTAGGTTTCCCGTACATGTTATAGCTGTAGTAATATTCCATTCAACCTGGAGAGTTGGGACACATGGAATGGGTGCCATGCATTATTGCTTTAAAGGGTATGCATTTGCTCACCCTTTCTCACCAATCCTCTCAGTCCCAACAGTCCAGCCTTATGCCACATCCAGCTTTCATTTTAGATACGGTCATTCCAGGTTTCATCAGAGACCCTGAATGAATTGTAAACAATTTCCCTGCTTTTTTGTTTTCTTTTTGAAATTCCTTTTTATAGTGGGTTTGAGCTGATTCTCGCTGCCATGTTTATGCCAGTGTAGAAACACTTGATTCCCTTACAGAGACATGTCAATACATAGGTTTTCAGATTGTTACTAGTCAGATATATTCCTCTGCGGGAAATATGGGGTTTTGAGTCCCTTTCACTGAGGAAGGTTTAGGTCTTGTCTATTCCATAGTTGATGTTTGGAACGGTACCTCTGCTTCTATCAAACTCTGGTTTTATGCATCACCCCACCTCTCCTTCCCCCTTAAGCAGGCATAAGAGTGTGTTCTAAATGTTAGACTCTGTTCTCTTTCCTAACTCAGTTCATGTGTAGCCATGTTTACAGGATCTTCATAAGTGGTATCTTATGATAAGTTTATTTTTCTGTGTGACTTATTTCCCTTAGAATCATCGTACCTAAATCCACTCATTTTGCTGCTACTGGTCTTATGACATTGATTTCATGGCTGAAGGATATTCCATCGTATGTAAGTATCACAATTTTTTGAACCATTTTTATATTTCCTGTGATAATTAAGGTGTACCCAAGTTGAAGTTCTTGTAAGCAGTACAGCCCTAAATTTGCGGGTGACTCAGTCTTATTAATTTTCAGTTTTCCCAAGTATATTCCCTAGACTGGAAGTTCCTTTGGCTCTGTAGCCCTGTTGTTTACTTCTTTTAGGGAACACAGTGCACTCCTCCAGAGAGGTAGTTGGCAATACACATCCTGCCCATCAGCATAACAAGGCTCCCTGTTCTCCAAGGCCTCTCTTGCCATTCTGCTGTTTACACATTTTGTGGATGTCCATTTGACCGGTGGGAAGTGATACTTCTTTGTAGTGCAGATTTGCTTTGCCCTCTTGCTTGCTTGGCCAAAATGGGCGTATGCGTTTTCTCCTGAATAAATTCAGGAGAAAACGCATACGCCCTTTTTGGAAAAGTGCATCAATGTTGAAGTTGTGCCCCTCCTCCTGTGCTTTAAAGGCGATTCCAACATACCTGTTGAAACCTGTTTCCTGCTATTCTGCCTCGCTTTCAAGTCTGCCTCGATGCCTTCCCTCAACAGATTTTTGGAGGATAGTTGTCCTTTATTACTCTGACAGTGTCTGAATTGCTGAGTCCCTGAGCTCTATTTTTCAACTCGTTTTTTTCTGGGATGAACGCAAGTCCAAAATTTTCGTTCAGGACCTATACTGCTTCATGGTGGGTGGCTGAAACTGTGGTTAATTCTTATTCCTGCCGGGAAACTAGAGTGACATGTGCCCATCCAAATGCCTAACAGCTACTCTCTCATTGGTTCTCCCTCTTCCCTTTCATCCTCTGCCAAATTGGCAACCAGTGGGTACCCAGATCTTTTAAGATTCTTACTAGTCAGATATATTCCTCTGCGGGAAATATTGGGTTTCAGTCCCTTTCACTGAGGAAGGTGTAGGTCTTGTCTATTCTATAGTTGGTTTTTGGAATAGTACCTGTGCTTATATCAAACTGTGTTTTTATGCGTCACCCCACCTCTCCTTCCACCTTAAGCAGGCATAAGGGTGTTTTCTAAATGTGAGACTCTGTTCTCTTTCCTAACTCAGTTCATGTGTAGCCATATTTACAGGATCTTCATAAGTGATATCTTATGATAAGTTTCTTTTGCTATGTGAGTTATTTCACTTAGAATCATCGTGCCTGAATCCACTCAATTTGCTGCTTCTGGTCTTATGACATTGATTTCATGGCTGAGGGATATTCCATCATACGTAAGTACCACAGTTTTTTGAACCATTTTTATATTTCCTGGGATATTTAAGGTGTACCCAAGTTTAGGTTCTTGGAAGCAGTGCAGCCCTAAATTACGGGGTGGCTCTGTCTTATTGATATTCAGTTTTCCCAAGGTATATTCCCTAGACTGGAAGTGCCCTTGGCTCTGTAGCTCTGTTGTTTACTTGTTTTAGGGAACACAATGCACTCCTACAGAGAGGCAGTTGGCAATTTACATCCCGCCGATCAGCATAACAAAGCTCCCTCTTCTCCAGAGCCTGTCTTGCCATTCGGCTTTTTACACATTTTGTGCACATCCCTTTTGACTGGTGGGAAGTGATACTACTTTGTAGTGCAGATTTACATTGCCCGCTTGCTTGCTTGGCCTAAAAGGGCGTATGCGTTTTCTCCTGAATATATTCAGGAGAAAACGCATACACCTTTTTTGGAAAAGTGCATCAATGTTGAAGTTGTGCCCCTCTTCCTGTGCTTTAAAGGTGATTCGAACATACGTTTTGAAATCTGTTTTCTGCTATTCTGCCTCGCTTTCAAGTCCGCCTGGTTGCCTTCCCTCAACAGATATTTGGACAATAGTTGTCCTTTATTACTCTGGCAGTCTGTGAATTGCCGAACCCCTGAGCTACATTTTTCAACTCATTTTTTTGTGAGGTGATCGCAAATGCAAAATTTTGGTTCAGGACCTATACTTGTTCCAGGTGCCTGTCTTAGTCTGTGGTTAATTCTTCTTCCTGCCTGGAAATTAGAGTGACATATGCCCGTCCAAATGCGTAACAGCTACTCTCTCATTGGTTCTCCATCTTTCATTTCATCCTGTGCCAAATTTGCAACTTGAGCGAACCAGGAGGTTAAAGGGGCTGTCTCTCCAAGTTCGGAGATGGATAGTAAAGCAGGTGGAAAGTCAAACCGGAGCAACCAGGAGAGGGAGTATTCGTTGAGTTTTAGAAACCTTTCGTATTCACAGTGTGTCCATTCTCTAGGTTACCCGTACATTTTATAGCTGTAGTAATATTCCCTTCAACCTGGAGAGTTGGGACCCATGGAATGGTTGCCATGCATAATTGATTTTAAGGGAATGCATTTGCTCACCCTATCTCACCAATCCTCTCAGTCACAAGAGTCCAGCCATATGCCATATCCAGCTGTCATTGTAGATAGGGTCATTACAGGTTTCATCACAGACTCTGAAGGAATTGTAAAGAAGTTCCCTGTATTTTTGTTTTTTTTTTCTTTTTGCGGTATGCGGGCCTCTCACTGTTGTGGCCTCTCCCGTTGTGGAACACAGGCTCCGGATGCGCAGGCCAAGTGGCCATGGCTCACGGGCCCAGCTGCTCCGCCGCATATGGGATCCTCCCAGACCGGGGCACAAACCCGTATCCCCTGCATCGGCAGGCGGACTCTCAACCACTGCGCCACCGGGGAGGCCCTTTTCTTTTATTTTTGAAATACCTCTTTATACTGGGTTTAAGCTGATTCTCGCTGCCATGTTTATGCCAGTCTAGAAACAGTTGATTCCCTTACAGAGACATATCAGTACATAGGTTTTAAGATTCTTACTAGTCAGATATATTCCTCTGCGGGAAATATGGGTTTTTTGAATCCCTTTCACTGAGGAAGGTGTAGGTCTTGTCTATTACATAGGTGGTTTTTGGAATGGTACCTGTTCTTATATCAAACTCTGGTTTTATGTGTCACACCACCTCTCCTTCTCCCTTAAGCAGGCATAGGAGTGTTTTCTAAATGTGAGTCTCTGTTCTTTTTCCTAACTCAGTTCATGTGTAGCCATGTTTACAGGTTCTCCATAAGTGCTATCTTATGATAAGTTTCTTTTCCTGTGTGACTTATTTCACTTAGAA
Source organism: Mesoplodon bidens (assembly GCF_964165515.1). Taxonomy (NCBI): domain Eukaryota; kingdom Metazoa; phylum Chordata; class Mammalia; order Artiodactyla; family Ziphiidae; genus Mesoplodon; species Mesoplodon bidens. The sequence goes on from NW_027672207.1 coordinate 1,424,614, forward strand.
TCATCGTACCTGGATCCACTCATTTTGCTGCTACTGGTCTTATGACATTCAGTTCATGGCTGAGGGATATTCCATCGTTCATAAGTACCACAATTTTTTGAACCATTTTTATATTTCCTGGGATATTTAAGGTGTACACAAGTTGAGGTTCTTGTAAGCAGTGCAGCCATAAATTTGGGGGTGGCTCTGTCTTATTGATTTTCAGTTTTCCCAAGGTATTTTCCACAGGCTGCAAGTGCCCTTTGCTCTGTAGCTCTGTTGTTTCTTTCTTTTATGGAACACAATGCACTCCTCCATAGATGCAGTTGGCAATATACATCCCACCCAACAGCATAACAAGGCTCCCTGTTCTCCAGGGCCTGTCTTGCCATTCTGCTTTTAAACATTTTTTGGATGTCCCTTTTGAACAGTGGGAAGTGATACTTCTTTGTAGTGCAGATTTCAATTGCCTGCCTGCTTGCTTGGCCAAAAAGTGCGTACGTGTTTTCTCCTGAATATATTCAGGAGAAAAAAACATACACCCAATTTGCCAAGTGAATCATTGTCGATGTTGGGCACCTCTTCCTGTGCTTCAAAGGTGATTCCAGCGTACCTCTTGAAATCTGTTTCCTGTTATTCTGCCTCGCTTTCAGGTCTGCATCGTTGCCTTCCCTCAATAGATTTTTGGATGATAGTTGTCCATTATTACTCTGACAGTTTGTGAATTGGTGTGCCCCTGAGCTCAATTTTTCAACTCGTTTTTTGTGAGCTGAACGCAAGTCCAAAATTTTGGTTCAGGACCGATACTGTTCCCGGTGTGTGGCTGAGACTTTGGTTAATTCTTCTTCTTGCCGGGAAATTTGAGTGACATGTGCCCGTCCAAATGGCTAACAGCTATTCTCTCATTAGTTCTCCCTCTTCCCTTTCATCCTCTGCCAAATTGGCAACCTGTGCAAACCAGGAGGTTAAAGGGGCTGTCTCTCCAACTTGGCAGATTGACAGTAAAGCAGTTGCAATGCCAAACCGGAGCACCAGGAGAGGGCCTATTGGTTGAGTTTTAGAAACCTTTTGTATTCACAGTGTGTCCATTCTCTAGGGTTTCTGTACATGTTATAACTGTAGTTATATTCCCTTCAACCTGGAGAGTTGAGAACCATGGAATGGGTGCCATGCATTATTGCTTTAAAGCGTCTGCATTTGCTCACCAAATCTCACCAATCCTCTCAGTCCCAAGTGTCCAGCATTTTTCCACATCCAGCTGTCGTTGTAGACAGGGTCATTCCAGGTTTCATCAGAGACCCTGAAGGAATTCTAAAGAATTTCACTGTTTTTTTGTTTTGTTTTTGAAATTCCTTTCTATAGTGGGTTTCAGCTGATTCTCGCTGCCATGTTTATGCCAGTCTGGACACACTTGATTCCCTTACGGAGACATATCAATACAGAGGTTTTAAGATCCTTACTAGCCAGATCTATTCCTCTCCGGGAAATATGGGGTTTTGAGTCCATTTCACTGAGGAAAGTGTAGATCTTGTCTATTCCATAGTTGGTTTTTGGAACGGTACCTGTGCTTATATCAAACTGTGGTTTTATGCGTCACCCCACCTCTCTATCCCCCTTAAGCAGGCAAAAGAGTGTTTTCTAAATGCGAGAATCACTTCTCTTTCCTAACTCAGTTCATGTGTAGCCAAGTTTACAGGACCTTCATAAGTGATATCTTATGATAAGTTTATTTTTCTGTGTGACTTATTTCACTTAGAATCATCGTACCTGAATCCACTCATTTTGCTGCTGCTGGTCTTATGTCATTGAGTTCATGGCTGAGTGATATTCCATCGCATGTAAGTACCACAATTTTTTGAACCTTTTTTATATTTCCTGGGATATTTAAGGTGTAAGCAAGTTGAGGCTCTTGTAAGCAGTGCAGCCCTAAATTTTGGTGTGGCTCTGTCTTATTGATTTTCAGTTTTCCCAAGGTATATTCCCTAGACTGGAAGTGGCCTTGGTTCTGTAGCTCTGTTGTTTACTTGTTTTAGGTAATACAATGCACTCCTCCAGAGAAGTGGTTGGCTATTTACATCCCGCCCATCAGCATAAAAATGCTCCCTGTTCTCCAGGGCCTGTCTTGCCATTCTGCTCTTTATACATTTTGTGGATGTCCCTTTTGACCGGTGGGAAGTGATACTTCCTTGTAGTGCAGATTTGCGTTGCCCGCTTGCTTGCTTGGCCAAAAAGGGCGTATGGGTTTTCTCCTGAAAATATTCAGGAGAAAATGCATACGCCCTTTTTGGCCAAGTGCATCATCGTCTAAGTTGTGCCCCTCTTCCTGTGTTTTACAGGCGATTCCAAAGTACCTCTTGAAATCTGTTTCCTGCTATTCTGCCTTGCTTTCAAGTCCGCCTCGTTTCCTTTCCTCAACAGATTTTTGGATGATAGTTGTCCTTTATTATTCTGCCAGTTTGTGAATTGCTTTGCCCCTGAGCTCCATTATTCAACTCGTTTCTTGTGAGCTACACGCAAGTTCAAAATTTTGGTTCAGGACTTATACTGGTTCCCGGTGGGTGGCTGAGACTTTGGTTAATTCTTCTTCTTGCCGGGAAATTAGAGTGACATGTGCCCGTCCAAATGCCTAACAGCTACTCTCTCATTGGTTCTCCCTCTTCCCTTTCATTCTCTGCCAAATTGGCAACCAGTGGGAAACAGGAGGTTAAAGGGGCTGTCTCTCTAAGTTGGTAGATAGACAGTAAAGCAGTTGGAATGTCAAACTGGAGCACCTGGAGAGGGAATTTTCGTAGAGTTTTAGAAAACTTTCCTATTCACAGTGTGTCCATTCTCTAGGTTTCCCATACATGTTAAAGCTGTATTAATATTCCCTTTAACCTGCAGAGTTGGGACCCATGGAATGGGTGCCATGCATTATTGCTTTAAAGGGTCTGCATTTGCTCACCCAATCTCACCTATTCTCTCAGTCCCTAGTGTCCAGCCTTATGACACATCCACCTGTCGTTGTAGATAGGGTCATTGCAGGTTTCATCAGAGACCCTGAAGTAATTGTAAAGGATTTCCTTGTTTTTTTGGTTTTGTTTTTTTAATTCCTTTTTATAGTGTATTTGAGCTGATTCTCTCTGCCATGTATATGGCAGTCTATCTTCACTTGATTCCCTTATGCAGACATATCAATACATAGGTTTTAAGATCCTTAGTTGTCAGATATATTCCTCTGCGGGATATATGGGGTTTTGTGTCCCTTTCACTTAGGAAGGGGTAGGTCTTGTCTATTCCATAGTTGGTTTTCAGAATGGTACCTGTGCTTATAACAAACTCTGGTTTTATGCGTCACCCCACCTCTCCTTCCCCCTTAAGCAGGCATAAGTGTGTTTTCTAAATGTGAGACTCTGTTCTCTTTCCTAACTCAGTTCATGTGTACGCATGTTTACAGGATCTTAAAAAGTTATATCTTACGATAAGTTTCTTTTTCTGCATGTCTTATTTCACTTAGAATCATCGTACCTGAATCCACTCATTTTGCTGCTACTGGTCTTATGACATTTTGTTCATTGCTGAGGGATACTCCATCTTATGTTGTCTGTATGTTCCTTGAATCCTGTCATGACAAGGCTCCATGCCTTTTTCATCAAGGTGATCCATGCCCTTTTCATCACAATGCTCCAAGACCACTGTAATCACAATGTTCCATGCCCTTGTCATCACAAACTCAATGACGCATGTCATTAGAATGCTCCTTGGCCTTCTATTCACAGTGCTCCATTCCCTTGTCCTCACAAAGTTCCACGACCCCTGTAATCACAATGCTCCATGCCCCTTTTCATCAGTATGATCCATGAGACTTGTCATCACAAGGCTCCATGGTTTTCTCATCACAGTGCTCCAGGACATTGTCATCACAATGCTTCATGACCTTGTCATGAAAATTCTCAAAGGCTCTTGTCATCATAATGCTCCAAGCCCTACTCATCACAATGCTCCATTATATTTGTCATCGCAATCCTCCATTACATTTGGCATCACAATGCTCCATGCCATTGTCATCGCAATGGACCATGACATATGTCATCACAGTGTTCCCTGACACCTTTCTTCACAATACTACATGACCTTCTCATCACAATGCTCCGTGCCCTTGTCATCACAATGCACCATGCCCACTCTCATCACAATAATCTATGAAACTTGTCAAACCAATGCTCCATGCCCCTGTCATCACAATGCTCCATGCCCTTGTCATAACAATGCTCCATGATTCCCCTCATCACAATGATTAATAATGTTTGTCATCACAATGGTCCATACCCGTGCCATCAAAAGGCTCTGTGACCTTTGTAACCACAATGCTCCATGAACTTTTCATCACAATTCTCTGTGACCCTTGTCATCACAATGCACCATGTCTTTGTCAGAGCAATGCTCCTTGACCCTTGTCATCACAAATTGCCAAGCGCATTTCATCACAACGGTCCACAACCTTGTCATTGAAATGCTCCATAAACCTTGTAATCACAATGCTCCATGCAATTCTCATCAAAATGCTCTCTCACCAGAGATATCACAATGTTCCATCACTAGTCATAACAATACTCCCTCACCCCTGTAATCACAATGATCCATGACCATGTCATCACAATGCTACATCCCCTTATCATCACAATGTTCCATGACCCCTGACATAACAATGTTCCATAACACCTGCCATCAAAATGCTCCATGACCCTTTTCATCCCAAAGCTCCAAGACTCCTGACATCACAATGTTCTATAACCCCTGCCATCAAAATGTTCCATTACACATTTTATCAAATTGCTTCATGACCCGGTCATCAAAAGGCTCCCTGCCCTTCTCATCCCAATGCACCATGCCCTTGTCATCAAAATGCTCCATGACTTGTCATCACAAACCTCCATGACTCTTGGTATCACAATGCTCCAAGTCATTGTCATCACAATGCTCCATGAACCCTCTCATCACACTGCTACATGCTCTTGTAATCACAAAGCTCCATGACACTTGTCATCACAATGCTCGATGCCCTTCTCATCACAATGCTCCATGCCCTTGTCATTACAATCCTGCATGACCCATGTATCACAGTGTTCCCTGCCTTTGTCATCACAATGCTCCATGCCCACTCTCATCACAATAATATATGAAACATTTCAGACCAATGTTCCATGCCCTTCTCTTCATAAAGCTCCATTACGCCTGCGATAACAATGCACCATGACCACTGCCATCACAATGTTCCACGGCGTAGTCATCACAAGCTTCCATGACACTTGTCATCAGAATGTTCCATGGACTTCTCATCAAAATGCTCCATGCCCTTGTCATCACAATGCTCCAAGACCCTTGTAATAAAAATGCCCCATGCCCCTTTTCATCTCAATGCTCCATGAACCCTGTCATCACAGTGCACCATGCCCATCATCATAATGCTTCAGGCTATTGTCATCACAATGAAATCAATATTCTCCATGACCTCTGTAATCATAATCCTCCAAACCGTTGTTATCACAATATTCCATAACACTTATCATCACAACACCCCATGACTCTCATCATCACATTTATCCATGGTCTTCTCATCACAATGCTCCATGATCTTTGTCATCACAATGCTCAATACACTTGTTATCACAATGCTCCCTGACACTTATCATCAGTATGCTCCTGGAACCCTGTCATGACAAGGCTCCATGCCTTTTTCATCAGAATGATCCATGCCCTTTTCATCACAATGTTCCAAGATCCCTGTAATCACAATGCTCCATGCCCTGGTCATCACAAAGCTCCATGACACATGTCATCAGAATGCTCCATGGCCTTCTCATCACAATGCTCCATGCCCTAGTCATCACAATGCTCCAAGACCCCTGTAATCACAATGCTCCATGTCCATTTTCATCAGAATGCTCCATGAGACTTGTCATCACAAGTCTCCATGGTCTTCACATCACAATGCTCCAGGACCTTGTCATCACCATGCTCCATTCCCTTATCATCCCAAAGTCCCATGATCCCTGTCATCACAATAATCCATGAATATTTTCAGCCCATTGCTCCACGACCTACTCATCACAATGCTCCATGGCCAATATCATCACAAGGCTCCATGACCCATGTCATCACAACACTCCATGAACATTTTCAGCCCAGTGCTCCAGGAAACTTGTCATCACAATGATCCATGCCCTTTTCATCACAATGATCCATGAACCCTGCATTCACAATGCTCCGTGACGCTTGTCATAATAGTGCTCCATGACACATGTCATCACAATGCTCCATGCCTTTGTCAGCAAAATGCTACATGACCTTTTCATAACAATGCTCTATGAGCTTGTCATCACAATACTCCATTTCCATTGTCATCACAATCCTCCGTGAGACTTGGGATCACATTGTTTCATGCCCTTGTCATCACAATGCTCCATGCTCCTTGAAATCAAAATGATCCATGACCTCTATCATCACAATGCTCCAAACTCTTGTAATCACAATGTTCCATAACACTTGTCATCACAACGCTCCATGACGCATGTCATCACAATACTCCATGCCCTTTTCATCACAATGCTCCATGACCTTGTAATCACAATGTTCCAAACCCCTGTAATCCCAATGGTCCATGCCCCTTTTCATCAGTATGCTCCATGAGATTTGTCATCACAAGGCTCCATGGTTTTCTCATCACAATGCTCCAGGACCTTGTCATCACAATGCTCAATACACTTGTCATCAACATGCTCCCTGACACCAGTTGTCTGTATGCTCCTTGAACCCAGTCATGACAAGGCTCCATGCCTTTTTCATCAAGGTGATCCATGCCCTTTTCATCACAATGTTCCAAGCTCACTGTAATCACAATGTTCCATGCCCTTGTCTTCACAAAGCTCAATGACACATCTCATTAGAATGCTCCTTGGCCTTCTCCTCACAGTGCTCCATGCCCTTGTCCTCACAATGTTCCACGACCCCTGTAATCACAATGCTCCATGCCCCTTTTCATCAGTATGCTCCATGAGACTTGTCATCACAAGGCTCCATGGTTTTCTCATCACAATGCTCCAGGAACTTGTCATCACAATGCTTCATGACCTTGTCATGAAAATCCTCAATGGCCCTTGTCATCATAATGCTCCAAACCCTAGTCATCACAATGCTCCATTATATTTGTCATCACAATCCTCCATTACATTTGGCATCACAATGCTCCATGCCATTGTCATCGCAATGGACCATGACATATGTCATCACAGTGTTCCCTGACACCTGTCTTCACAATACTCCATGACCTTCTCATCACCATGCTCTGTGCCCTTGTCATCACAATGCACCATGCCCACTCTCATCACAATAATCTATTAAACTTGTCAGACCAATACTCCATGCCCCTGTCATCACAATGCTCCATGCCCTTGTCATCAAAACGCTCCATGATCCCTGTCATCACAATGCTCCATGACTCCAGTCATCACAATGCTTCATAACGTTTGTCATCACAATGGTCCATGCCCGCGTCATCACAAGGCTCTGTGACCTTTGTAAACACAATGCTCCATGAACTTTTCATCACAATTCTCGGTGACCCTTGTCATCACAATGCACCATGTCTTTGGCAGAACAATGCTCCATGACCATTGTCATCACAAAGTGCCACGCTCATTTCATCACAACGGTCCACAACCTTGTCATTGAAATGCTCCATAAACCTTGTAATCACAATGCTCCATGCACTTCTAATCCAAATGCTCTCTCACCAGAGATATCACAATGTTCCATCACTAGTCATCACAATACTCCCTCATCCCTGTAATCACAATGTTCCATGACCCTGTCATCACAATGCTACCTCCCCTTATCATCACAATGTTCCATGACCCCTGACATCACAATGTTCCATAACACCTGTCATCAAAATGCTCCATGACCCTTTTTATCCCAAAGCTCCAAGACTCCTGACATCACAATGTTCTATAACCCCTGCCATCAAAATGTTCCATTACACTTTTTATCAAATTGCTACATGACCCGGTCATCAAAAGGCTCCCTGCCTTCTCATCACAATGCACCATGCCCATGTCATCAAAATGCTCCATGACTTGTCATCACAAAGCTCCATGACCCTTGGCATCACAAGGCTCCAAGTCATTGTCATCACAATGCTCCATGAACCCTCTCATCCCATTGCTCCATGCTCTTGTCATCACAAAACTCCATGACACTTGTCATCACAATGCTCGATGCCCTTCTCATCACAATGCTCCATGCCCTTGTCATTACGATCCTGCATGACCCATGTATCACAGTGTTCCGTGCCATTGTCGTCACAATGCCCCATGCCCACTCTCATCACAATAATACATGAAACATTTCAGACCAATGATCCATGCCCTTCTCATCATAATGCTCCATTACGCCTGTCATAACAATGCACCATGAACCCTGCCATCGCAATGATCCACGGCCTAGTCATCACAAGGTTCCATGACACTTGTCATCACAATGTTCTATGGCCTTCTCATCAAAATGCTCCATGCCCTTGCCATCACAATGCTCCAAGACCCTTGTAATCACAATGCCCCATGCCCCTTTTCATCTCAATGCTCCATGAACCCTGTTATCACAGTGCACCATGCCCATCATCATAATGCTTCAGGCTATTGTCATCACAATGAAATCAATATTCTCCATGACCTCTGTAATCATAATGTTCCAAACCCTTGTTATCACAATGTTCCATGACACTTATCATCACAACACCCCATGACGCTCATCATCACAATTATCCATGGTCTTCTCATCACAATGCTCCATGATCTTTGTCATCACAATGCTCAATAAACTTGTTATCACAATGCTCCCTGACACTTGTCATCAGTATGCTCCTTGAACCCTGTCACGACAAGGCTCCATGCCTTTTTCATCACAATGATCCATGCCCTTTTCATCACACTGCTCCAAGATCCCTGTAATCACAATGCTCCATGCCCTTGTCATCACAAAGCTCCATGACACATGTCATCAGAATGCTCCATGGCCTTCTCAACAAAATGCTCCATGCCCTAGTCATCACAATGCTCCAAGACCCCTGTAATCACAATGCTCCATGCCCCTTTTCATCAGAATGCTCCATGAGACTTGTCATCACATGTCTCCATGGTCTTCACATCACAATGCTCCAGGACCTTGTCATCACCATGCTCCATTCCCTTGTCATACCAATGTTCCATGATCCCTGTCATCACCATAATCCATGAACATTTTCAGCCCATTGGTCCACGACCTACTCATCACAATGCTCCATGGCCAATATCATCACAAGGCTCCACGTCCCCTGTCATCACAACACTCCATGAACATTTTCAGCCCAGTGCTCCAGGAAACTTGTCATCACAATGATCCATGCCCTTGTCATCCCAATGCTCCATGACCCCTGCATTCACAATGCTCCGTGATGCTTGTCATAATAGTGCTCCATGACACATGTCCTCACAATGCTCCATGCCTTTGTCAGCAAAATGCTACATGACCTTTTCATTACAATGCTCTATGCGCTTGTCATCACAATACGCCATTTCCATTGTCATCACAATCCTCCGTGAGCCTTGGGATCACATTGTTTCATGCCCTTGTCATCACAATGCTCCATGCTCCTTGAAATCAAAATGATCCATGACCTCTATCATCACAATGCTCCAAACCCTTGTAATCACAATGTTCCATAACACTTGTCATCACAACGCTCCATGACACATGTCATCACAATACTCCATGCCCTTTTCATCACAATGCTCCATGACCTTGTAATCACAATGTTACAAACCCCTGTAATCCCAATGGTCCATGCCCCTTATCATCAGTATGCTCCATGAGATTTGTCATCACAAGGCTCCATAGTTTTTTCACCACAATGCTCCAGGACCTTGTCATCACAATGCTCAATATACTTGTCATCAAAATGCTCCCTGACACTTGTTGTCTGTATGTTCCTTGAATCCTGTCATGACAAGGCTCCATGCCTTTTTCATCCAGGTGATCCATGCCCTTTTCATCACAATGCTCCAAGACCACTGTAATCACAATGTTCCATGCCCTTGTCATCACAAAGCTCAATGACGCATGTCATTAGAATGCTCCTAGGGCTTCTCCTCACAGTGCTCCATGCTCTTGTCCTCACAACGTTCCACACCCCTGTAATCACAATGATCCATGCCCCTTTTCATCAGTATGCTCCATGAGACTTGTCATCACAAGGCTCCATGGTTTTCTCATCACAATGCTCCAGGACCTTGTCATCACAATGCTTCATGACCTTGTCATGAAAATTCTCAATGGACCTTGGCATCATAATGCTCCAAGTCCTAGTCATCACAATGCTCCATTATATTTGTCATCACAATCCTCCATTACATTTGGCATCACAATGCTCCATGCCATTGTCATCGCAATGGACCATGACATATGTCATCACAGTGTTCCCTGACACCTGTCTTCACAATACTCCATGACCTTCTCATCACAATGCTCCGTGCCCTTGTCATCACAATGCCCCATGCCCACACTCATCACAATAGTCTATGAAACTTGTCAGACCAATGCTCCATGCCCCTGTCATCAAAATGCTCCATGCCCCTGTCATCACAATGCTCCATGACCCCTGTCATCACAATGCTCCGTGACTCCAGTCATCACAATGCTTCATAACGTTTGTCATCACAATGGTCCATGCCCGCATCATCACAAGGCTCTGTGACCTTTGTAACCACAATGCTCCATGAACTTTTCATCACAATTCTCTGTGACACTTCTCATCATAATGCACCATGTCTTTGTCAGAACAATGCTCCATGACCATTGTCATCACAAAGTGCCACGCACATTTCATCACAACGGTCCAAAACCTTGTCATTGAAATGCTCCATAAACTTTGTAATCACAATGCTCCATGCACTTCTCATCAAAATGGTCTCTCAGCAGAGATATCACAATGTTCCATCACTAGTCATCACAATACACCCTCACCCCTGTAATCACAATGTTCCATGACCCTGTCATCACAATGCTACATCCCCTTATCATCACAATGTTCTATGACCCCTGACATCACAATGTTCTATAACACCTGTCAGCAAAATGGTCCATGACCCTTTTCATCCCAGGGCTCCAAGACTCCTGACATCACAATGTTCTATAACCCCTGCCATCAAAATGTTCCATTACACTTTTTATCAAATTGCTGCATGTCCCGGTCATCAAAAGGCTCCCTGCCCTTCTCATCACAATGCACCATGCCCTTGTCATCAAAATGCTCCATGACTTGTCATCACAAAGCTCCATGACCCTTGGCATCACAAGGCTCCAAGTCATTGTCATCACAATGCTCCATGAACCCTCTCATCACATTGCTCCATGCCCTTGTCATCACAGAGCTCCATGACACTCGTCATCACAATGCTCGATGACCTTCTCATCACAATGCTCCATGCCCTTGTCATTACAATCCGGCATGACCCATGTATCACAGTGTTCCATGCCCTTGTCATCACAATGATCCATGCCCACTCTCATCACAATAATACATGAAACATTTCAGACCAATGTTCCATGCCCTTCTCATCATAATGCTCCATTACGCCTGTCATAACAATGCACCATGAACCCTGCCATCACAATGTTCCACGGCCTAGTCATCACAAGGTTCCATGACACTTGTCATCACAATGTTCTATGGCCTTCTCTTCAAAATGCTCCGTGCCCTTGCCATCACAATGCTCCAAGACCCTTGTAATCACAATGCCCCATGCCTGTTTTCATCTCAATGCTCCATGAACCCTGTCATCACAGTGCACCATGCCCATCATCATAATGCTTCAGGCTATTGTCATCACAATGAAATCAATATTCTCCATGACCTCTGTAATCATAATGTTCCAAACCCTTGTTATCACAATGTTCCATGACACTTATCATAACAACACCCCATGACGCTCATCATCACAATTATCCATGGTCTTCTCATCACAATGCTCCATGATCTTTGTCATCACAATGCTCAATAAACTTGTTATCACAATGCTCCCTGACACTTGTCATCAGTATGCTCCTTGAACCCTGTCATGACAAGGCTATATGCCTTTCTTCATCACAATGATCCATGCCCTTTTCATCACAATGCTCCAAGATCCCTGTAATCACAATGCTCCTTGCCCTTGTCATCAAAAAGCTCCAAGACTCATGCATCAGAATGATCCATGGCCTTCTCATCACAGTGCTCCATGCCCTCGTCATCACAATGCTCCAAGACTCCTGTAATCACAATGCTCCATGCCCTTGTCATCACAAAGCTCTATGACGCATGTCATCACAATGCTCCATGGTCTTCTCATCACAATGCTCCATGCCCTAGTCATCACAATGCTCCAAGACCCATGTAATCACAATGCTCCATGCCCCTTTTCATCAGAATGCTCCATAAGACTTGTCATCACAAGTCTCCAAGGTCTTCACATCACAATGCTCCAAGACCTTGTCATCACTGTGCTCCATTCCCTTGTCATCCCAATGTTCCATGATCCCTGTCATCACAATAATCCATGAACATTTTCAGCCCATTGCTCCACGACCTACTCATCACAATGCTCCATGGCCAATATCATCACAAGGCTCCATGATCCCTGTCATCGCAACACTCCATGCACATTTTCAGCCCAGTGCTCCAGGAAAATTGTCATCACAATGATCAATGCCCTTGTCATCCCAATGGTCCATGGCCAATGCATTCACAATCCTCCGTGACGCTTGTCATCACATTGCTCCATGAAACATGTCATCACAATGTTCCCTGCCTTTGTCAGCAAAATGCTACATGACCTTTTCATTACAATGCTCTATGTGCTTGTCATCACAATACTCCATTTCCATTGTCATCACAATCCTCTGTGAGCCTTGGGATCACATTGCTTCATGCCCTTGTCATCACAATGCTCCATGCTCCTTGAAATCAAAATGATCCATGACCTCTATCATCACAATGCTCCAAACCCTTGTGATCACAATGTTCCATAACACTTGTCATCACAACGCTCCATGACGCATGTCATCACAATACTCCATGCTGTTTTCATCACAATGCTCCATGTCCTTGTAATCACAATATTCCAAACCCCTGTAATCCCAGTTTTCCATGCTCCTTTCATCAGTATGCTGTATGAGATTTGTCATCACAAGCCTCCATGGTTATCTCATCACAATGCTCCAGGACCTTGTCATCACAATGCTCAATACACTTGTCATCGAAATGCCTCCTGACACTTGTTGTTTGTATGCTCCTTGAACCCTGTCATGACAAGGCTCCATGCCTTTTTCATCAAGGTGATCCATGCCCTTTTCATCACAATGCCCTAAGACCACTGTAATCACAATGTTCCATGCCCTTGTCATCACAAAGCTCAATGACGCATGTCATTAGAATGCCTCTTGGCCTTCTCCTCACATTGCTCCATGTCCTTGTCCTCACAAGGTTCCACGACCCCTGTAATCACAATGCTCCATGCCCCTTTTCATCAGTATGCTCCATGAGACTTGTCATCACAAGGCTCCATGGTTTTCTCATCACAGTGCTCCAGGACCTTGTCATCACAATGCTTCATGACCTTGTCATGAAAATACTCAATGGCCCTTGTCATCATAATGCTCCAAGCCCTAGTCATCACAATGCTCCATTATATTTGTCATCACAATCCTCCATTACATTTGGCATCACAGTGCTCCATGCCATTGTCATTGCAATGGACCATGACATATGTCATCACAGTGTTCCCTGACACGTGTCTTCACGAGATTCCATGACCTTCTCATTACCATTCTCCGTGCCCTTGTCATCACAATGCACCATGCCAACACTCATCACAATAATTTATGAAACTTGTCAGACCAATGCTCCATGCCCCTGTCATCACAATGCTCCATGACCCCTGTCATCACAATGCTCCGTGACTCCAGTCATCACAATGCTTCATAACATTTGTCATCACAATGGTCCATGCCCGCGTCATCACAAGGCTCTGTGTCCTTTGTAACCACAATGCTCCATGAACTTTTCATCACAATTCTCTCGGACACTTGTCATCACAATGCACCATGTCTTTGTCAGAACAATGCTCCATGACCATTGTTATCACAAAGTGCCACACGCATTTCATCACAACGGTCCACAACCTTTTCATTGAAATGCTCCATAAACCGTGTAATCTCAATGCTCCATGCACTTCTCATCAAAATACTCTCTCACCAGCGATATCACAATGTTCCATCACTAGTCATCACAATACTCCCTCACCCCTGTAATCACAATGTTCCATGACCCTGTCATCACAATGCTACATGACGTTTTTCATAACAATGGTCCATGCCCTCGACAGTCTCTGTGACCTTTTTAATCACAATGTTCCATGAACTTTTCATCACAATGCTCTTTGACACTTGTCATCACAATGCTCTATGCCATTCTCAGCACAGTGCTCCATGCCCTTGTCATCACAATGCTCCATGACCCCTGTCATCACAATGCTCCGTGACTCCAGTCATCACAATGCTTCATAACATTTGTCATCACAATGGTCCATGCCCGCATCATCACAAGGCTCTGTTACCTTTGTTACCACAATGCTCCATGAACTTTTCATCACAATGCTCCGTGACCCTTGTCATCACAATGTGCCATGCGCTTCTCATCACAGTGTTCCACAATGTTGTCATCACAAGGCTCCATAAACCTTGTCTTCACAATGCTCCATGCACTTCTCACCAAAATGCTCTCCCACAACTGATATCACAATGTTACATCACTATTCATCACAATACTCCCTCAACCCAGTCATCACAATGTTCCATGACTCCTGTCATCACCATGCTACATGCACTTATCATCACAATGTTCGATGACCCCTGACATCACAATGTTCCATAACACCTGTCATCAAAATGCTCCATGACCCTTTTCATCAAAATGCTCCATGACCACTGACATCACAGTGCTCCATGACCCCTGTCATCACAATGCTCCATGCTCCTTGAAATCAAAAAGATCCATGACCTCTGTCATCACAATGCTCCAAATCCTTGTGATCACAATTTTACATAACACTTGTCATCACAATGCTCCATGACGCCTGTCATCACAATAATGCATGCCCTTGTCGTCACAATGCTCCATCATCTTTTTCATCACAATTCTCAATACACTTGTCCTCACAATGCTCCCTTACACTTGTCGTCAGAATGCTCCTTGAACACTTTCATGAAAAGGCTTCATGCCTTTTTCATCACAATGCTCAATGTCCTTTTCATCACAATTCTCCTTGCCATTGTCATCACTATACTCCACACACTTGTCATCAGAATGCTCCATGACCCTTGTCATCACAATTTTCCATGACCCCTGTCATCACAGTGCTCCATACCACTTGTCATTACAGTGCTTCATGACGTTCCTCATCACAATTATCCATGGTCTTCTCATCACAATGCTCCACGGTCTTGCCATCACAATGCTCCATGCCCTGGTCATCACAATGCTCCATGTTCCCTGTCATCAAAATTCTCCACGTTCTTGGCATCACTGTGCTCCATGACACTTCTCATCACAGGGTTACATGCTTTGTCATCAAAGTACTCCACAAGCTTGTCATCAGAATGCTCCATGACGTTTGTCATCACAAATATCCATGACCACTGTCATCACAATGCTCCATGACACCTGTCATCACAATGCTCCATGCCCTTTGTCATTACAGTGCTCCATGATTCTCGTCACCACAATTATCCATGGTCTTCTCATCTCAGTGCTCCACGGTCTTGGCATCACAATGCTCCATGCCCTGGTATTCACAATTTTCATGTCCCTTGTCATCACAATTCTCCACGTCATTGTCATCACAATGCTCCATGACAGTTCTCATCACAATGTTACATGCTCTTGTCATCACAATTCTCCACATCCTTGTCATCACAATGCTCCATGACAGTTCTCATCACAATGTTACATGCTCTTGTCATCAAAATTCTCCATGCAATTGTCATCGCAGTGCCCCATGACCCCTGTCATAGCAAGCTACATGCCTATGTCATCACAATGCTTCACGACCTTTTCATCAAAATTCTCAATGGACATTGTCATCACAATGATCGATGCCCTTGTCATCACAATGCTCCTTGACCCTTGTCATCACAGTGCTCCAAGTCCTTGTCATCACAATGCTCCATTACCTTTGTCATCACAATCCTCCATAACATTTGTCATCTCAATGCTCCATGCCATTGTCTTCACAGTGGACCATGAAATATGTCATCATAATGCTCCATGACACATGTCTTCACAATAATCTATGACCTTGTCATCACAATGCTCCATGCCCTTGTCATCACCATGCTCCATTACCCCTGTCATAACAATGCTCCATGACCCCTGCCATCACGATGTTCCTTGGCCTTGTCATCACAAGGCTCCATGACCCTTCTCATCACAATGCTCCAAGACACCTGTAATCACAATGCTCCATGCCCTTGTCATCACAAAGCTCAAAGAAATATGTCATCAGAATGCTCCTTGGCCTTCTCATTCACCATGCTCCATGCCCTTGTCATCACAAAGCTCCATGATGCATGTCATCCGAATGCTCCATGCCCCTTTTCATCTCAATGCTCCATGAACCCTGTCATCACAGTGCACCATGCCCATCTTCATAATGCTTCATGCTATTGTCATCAGAGTGAAATCAAAATGCTCCATGACCTCTGTCATCACAATGCTCCAAATCCTTGTGATCAAAATGTTCCATAACATTTAGCATCACAACGCCCCATGAGGCTCATCATCACAATTATCCATGGTCTTCTCATCACAATGCTCCATGAACTTTTTCATCATAATGCTTAATACCCTTGTCATCACAATGCTCCCTGACACTTGTCATCTGTATGCTCCTTGAACCCTGTCATGACAAGGCTCCATGCCTTTTTCATCACAATGTTCCATGCCATTTTCCTCACAGTGCTCCAAGGCCCCTGTAATCACAATGTTCCATGCCCTTTTCATCACAAAGCTCCATGATGCATGTCATCAGATCGCTCGATGGTCTTCTCATCCCAATGCTCCTTGCCCTTTCCATCACAATGCTCCAAGTCCCCTGTAATCACAAAGCTCCATGCCCCTTTTCATCAGTATGCTCAATGAGACTTGTCATCACAAGGCTCCATGGTCTTCTCATCACAATGCTCCAGTAGCTTGTCATCACAATGCTCCATGACCCCTGTCATCACAATACTCCATGAACATTTTCAGCCCAATGTTCCTTGACCTTCTCATCACAATGCTCGATGACCACTGTCATCACAATGCTCCATGACCACTGTCATCACAACACTCCATGAACCCTGACACACAATGATTTGGGACCGTTGTCAACAAAATGCTCCATGCCCTTGTCATCCCAATTCTCCATGACCCCTGTAATTACAATGCTCCGTGACGCTTCTCATCACAGTGCTCCATGAAACTTGTCATCACAATGCTCCATGCCTTTGTCAGCAATATGCTACATAATCTTGTCATCACAATGCTCCATTCACTTGTCATCACAATCCTCCATGACCCTTGGGATAACATTTCTTCATGCCCTTCTCATCTCTCTCTTGCCTTTCTGGTTTTTACAGATTTTCGGATGTCCCTTTTGACCGGTGGGAAGTGACAATTCTTTGTAGTGTGGATTTGCATTGTGTGCTTGCTTGATTGGCCAAAAAGGTCGTATGCATTTTCTCCTGAATACATTCAGGAGAAAAGGCATACGCCATTTTTGACCAAGTGCATCATTGTCGAAGTTGTGATGCTTTTCCTGGCTTTAAAGGTGATTCCAATTTACCTGTTGAAATATGTTTTGAGCAATTCTGCCTCATTTTCAAGTCCGCTTCGTTGCCTTCCCTCAACAGATTTTTGGAAGAGAGTAGTCCTTTAAAATTCTCAGGGTTGTGAATTGCTGTGCCCCTGAGCACCAATTTTCAAATCCCATTATTGGGAGCTGACAGCAAATACACAATTTTGCTTCAGGACCTGTACTGCTTCCAGGGGTGGCTATACTGTTCCCTGCGGGTGGCTGAGGCTTTGGTAATTCTTCTTCCTGACGGGAATTTAGAGTGGCATGTGTCCGTCCAAATGCCTACATCTACTCTCTGATTGGTTCTCCCTCTTCCCTTTCATCCTCTGCACAATTAGCAAACTGTGCAAACCAGGAGGTTATATTAGCTGACTCTCCTAAGTTGGGAGATTGATAGTAAGGCAGTTGGAATGCCTAACTGGAGCACAAGGAGAGGAAAAATTTGGAGACTTTTAGAAAACTTTCGCCATCACAGGGTGTCCATTCTCTAGATTTCTCATACATGTTATATCTGTAGTGATATTCCCTTCTACTTGGAGATTTGGGACCCATGGTATGGTGGCATGCATTACTACTGTAAATGGTCTGCATTTTCTCTCCCAATCTCACCAGTCCTCTCAGTCCCAAGTGTCCAGCCTTATGTCTCATCCAGCTGTCTTTGCAGATAGGGTCATTCCAGGTTTCATCAGAACCCCTGAAGGAATTGTGTAGGAATTTCGCTGTTTTTTTGGTTTGTTTTTGAAATTCATTTTTATAATGGGTTTGAGCTGATTTTCACTGACATGTTTATGACGGTTTAGACACACTTGATTCCCATACGGAGACATATCAATACATAGGTTTTTAAGATTCTTACTAGTCAGATATATTCCTCTGCGGGGAATAGGCGTTTTGAGTCCCGTTCACTGAGGTAGGTGAAGATCTTGTCTCTTCTGTATTTGGTTTATGGAATGGAACCTGTTCTAATATCAAACTCTCGTTTTATGCATCATCCCACCTCTGCTTTCCCCTTAAGGAGTCATAAGAGTGTTTTCTAAATGTGAGTCTCTGTTCTCTTTCTTAATTCATTTCATGTGCTGTGATGTTGACATTCCCTTTGTAAGTGATATCTTATGATAAGATTCTTTTATCTGTGTGACTAATTTCACTTAGAATCATCATACCTAAATCCACTCATTATGCTGCTACTGGCCTTATATATATTGGTTTCACGTCTGAGTGATATTCTGTTGTACAAAATTACCACAAGTTCTTTAGGCATTTCTCTTTTTCCTGGGATATTTTAGGTGTACCGAAGTTGAGGTTCTTGTATGCAGAGCAGCCCTAAACTATGGGGTGCCTGTGTCTTGTTGATATTTAGTCTTCACAAGTTATATGCCCATGAGTTGAAAACCCCTTTGCTCAGGGGCCTTGTATTTTGAATGTTTTAGGAAACAGCATACACTTCTTCAGAGTGGCTCTTGGATATTTATACCCCACCCATCAGTGTGACTAGGCTCCCTGTTCTCCATGGCCTCTCCTGCATTTCTGGTTTGTACACATTTTTTGGATGGCCTTTGTGAGCAGTGGAAATTGAGACTTCTTTGTTGTGCAGATTTGCATTTCCCACTTGCTTGTTTGGCCAAAAACTCTGTATGTGTTTTATTTTCCTGAAGATATTCACGAAAAAACACATACACCCTTTTGCCCAACTGCATCATTTTAGAAATTCTGCTGCGTTTCATATGCTTTAAATGTGAGTATAATCTACCTTTTGAAATCTGTTTCCTGCAATTCTGCCTCTCATTCAGATCCTCTTCGTTGCCTTACCTGAATATATTTTTGGACGTTGGTTATCATTTATATCTTTGCAGGTCTTTGAATTGTCTGCTCCTGAGCTCCATTTTGAAACTCGCTTTTTGTGAGCTGGCCGCCAAACCATTGGATTGCTTCCGGTCCTATTCTGGTTCTGAGGAGGCAGGCTGAGCCTTTGTTTAATTCTTCTTCCTAATGGGAAGTTCGAGTGACATGTGCCTGTCAAAACCCCTACAGCTAATCTCTCATTGGTTGCCCATCTTCCCATTTATCCTCTGCACAAATTGCAAACTGTGTGACACAGGAGGTTAAAGGTGCTGATTCTCCATGTGGGGAGATTGTTAGTAATGTGGCTGGAATGGCAAACCCCAGCACCAGGAGATCAAAAATGAGATGCATTTTAGACACCTTTCCTGAGCACACGGTGTACATTCATCTCGGTTTCCCAGGCATATTTTCGCTGTCAGAATATTCCCTTGAACCTGCAGATTTGGGACCCATGGAATGGGTAACAGGCAGTATTTAAAAGGTCTGCATTTCCTCACCCAGCCTCTCTAACATCTCTTAGCGTGCATAGCTTCCAGCCTTATATATCATCCTGCTGTGGGTCTACATGTGTTCAATCTATGTTACATCATAGCCCTTCAACAAAAGTTGTAAGAATTTTTGTCTGGCTCACTGTTTTTATAAATATTTTTTAAATTTATTTTTATATTGGTTATAGCTGATTTTCAAAGCTCTGTTTTTTGCTGCTGTACATCCACTTGATTCATGTACTGTGAGACAACAATAAATTATTTTTCAGATGCTTACCAGTCATATGTATTATTTTCCAGTTACTTGAGTGAGCTGAGTTCAGTTCTTTGAGGTACTGTGTAGGCCTTTTCAGTTATTCAATTTGATACTTGGAATGGTAACTTTGCTAATTTCAACCTCCTGGATAATACCTCACCATTCCCCACCTTTCCCATTTAGCAGCCTTATGTCTATTTTCTACATATTTGACTATGTTTCTGTGTTGTAGTTTATTTCATGTGTAGCCATTTTTGATTCCACCTTTAAGTGACATCTTATGATATGTGTCTTTTTCTTTCTGACATATGTCACTTAGAATGATTGTATGTAACTCCTCCTGAGTTGTTCCAACTGGCCTTATTTCATTGATTTCTGGATGAGTAATATTCCACTCTACATAAGTAGCCCATCTCTTTTATCCATTGTATCCTTCCAGGGACATTTAGGTTATATCCAAGTGGAGGCCCTTTTTAACAGAGAGGTGGTAAACGTTGGGGTGCCTGTTTTCTGTTGATTTTTGTTTTTCCCAAGGTATACGCCCATGAGTGCAAGTGCCCTATGCTCTGTAGCTCATTTTTTAGATGTTTTAGCAAACACAATACACTTCTCCAGAGTGGCCGTTGGCAAATTACATTTCCACTATCAGCCTCACAGGGTTCCCTTTTCTCCTCGCCCTGTCCTGCATTTCTGGTCTTTACACTTTATGTGGATGGCCCTTCTGACTGATGTGAAGTGATACATTTTGTAGTATTGATTTCCAGTGCCCACCTGTTTGGTTGGATCCAAAGTGTGTATGGCCTTTACTTGAATATATTCAGAAAAAATGCATACGCCCTTTTGGGCCAACTGCATCATTGGCGATATTCAGCCCCTTTTCTTGTGCTTTAATGGGGAGTCCTTTCTACCTCTTCAAATATGTTTCCTGCCACTCTCCCTTGCTTACAAGTCTTTTTCTGTGGCTTACCTCAAGACATTTTTCGACGATAGATAATTTCAACTCTGAAGTTTTATGAATTTTAGTGACCCTGAGTTCCATTTTTCAACTTGTGTTTTTGGAAACTGGACACAAAAGTGCGGGATTTCCTCTAGCCCTATTCTGTTTCCGTGGGCAATTCTAGCCTTTGATGAATTTGTCTTCCGGATTGGAAATTAGAGTGGCATGTGCCTGTCTGATCACCTAAGACTTGTCTCTAAATTTTTCTCATCCTTCCGCTTCATCCTCTAGACAAATTCCAAACAGTGTGCAACAGGATGTTGACGGTGCTGATATCCACAAGTGAGGAGATTGTTAGGAAAGATGCTGGAGGGGTGAACCCGAGCACCAGGCAATGAGGAGATGAGGTGCCTTTTCCAAACTCTTTCCGATCAAACGGTGTACCATCCTCTAGGTGTGGCAGGCATGTTTTAGCTGTAGGAAGGGTCCCGTGCATGTAAGGAGAACACCAGGGATTTTTACAAATCAGTGCCTCCCCGAACCCCAAACTGGGGAATTTTTAAGCTACGGCTACACGTATGTCCATTAAGGGCCTTGGGAAATAGGCAGAGCCCAAACTTTAGATGATTGAAATCTTCAGGGTCAGAAGCGCTCACCATCGGCCTTGCTTAGGTTACATTTTATCTGTCATTGATAGATGATGTCAATAAAAATATCGATTCTTTTTCAGATTATTTCCCCTTATAGGTTATTGCAAAATATTCAGTGTAGTTCCCTGTGCTATACAGTAGTTCCTTGTTGATGATCTATTTTATACATAGCAGTGTGTATCTGTTAATCCCAAACTGTTAATTTATCCCTTCTCCTACTTTTCCCCTTTGGTAATAATAAATTATAAGATTTTATACTTCTCAGAAATGGGGGAACTGAAAGAGAGGTATCATTTTCAATGGAAAAACATTCAAAACACGATTGAAGCTTCAGCCAAGAGTATTCGATGTACATCCATGGAAATAAATCACTTCATTTCTCTAATGTTGACCTGACAAATAAGACAGACGTGTTCAATGAACTTGCTTACAGTAAAGTGATGGAAATATCAAATGTAAGTCTTAAAAACATATTATTTTACCCGAGCATTATACACTGCTCTATGTTAACTATTGTTTGGCTCACACACATGTTCATTGAAGTTACAATGTTCTCAATTTCTGTTACTGATCCTCCAGAGTGGACCCCAACAGGAGTCCCCGTGCCCAGTGTCATTGGAGCCAACAGACCAAGACTGAGTTTGGTTCAGAAGCAAAGGAAACATTATTATGAAAACAGAATGGAGAGTTGAGTGCGTGCACTCCCCCACGGGCTGTGGACTGGGCTGCTATGTAGGGATCAAGGCAGCGTCAGTGGGAGGGAGGGCATGGAGCTCTCGAGGGCTGTGTTGGCTGCAGCTCAGGCTCTATGTCACGGAGTCTGCATGGGACGCCGCTAGCTGAGGTGTCGACCCAGCCATTCTGCACTAGGAAATCGGATCTGAAATGCCGGTTGTGGGACCTCTGCATGCGGAGCCCTAGGAGCACGTGAAATTAGACAAAGCACAATGGAAAAACAGCTTAGACTTTATTTTATTGCCCAGATTCTCTTTATATCTCCCAGGAATTTTTAATGAACGTTGCCGGAGATGAACACCTCCTCTGCTTTTTGTTCTGTTCCTCATTTTTGGGGTGTTGAGGGTGCAGACCCCTGTTTTGTAACTGCTTCATGCTGTGGTGTGAGCCCTGATACATGGGGGGAGGGTCAAAACGTCTCCCCACCAGCCTCCAGGTGAGGTTGATTGTCCCAAGGCCTCCGGCCTCACTTCTCGTCTGCCTGAGCACCAGCACTGGATGTGTTATAGATTCTAATGACCTTTAAGGTCCAGGAAGGAGATGCGCAGAGATGCTGCAGTGGCAGGTTTCACCCCACCCCACATTTGTTCGGCAATCTTAGGCTGACGGTTTTTGTCAGCCTAGATGCTCTGACCAGTAGTCTGTGCTTTCTTTAATTAGGTCCCTGAATTAATGTACAAACAGCACCATGTGTCAGAGCCCTGCCCGCACAACTCCCAGACAGTCCACGGTCAGTGGTGGTCCAGGACCATGACGTCCACTGAGACAACAGCCTTTAGAAGTAGCCAGCAGTCCACCCGGTCATATTGGTTACAATCACCACAGTGTCTGTAGGGTTTTCTATGGTGAAAGCATGATATACGTTTCCCCCTCCAAGCTTATTAGCTCCCCTCTGGGTGCAGTAAGTCCTACAAGCAGTAGTCTGCTCTTTCGGGGCACAGTCTTGTTGTTTTCTGAGAGAAACTCCACGTCAAGTGATGGTCACACAAGTCATCTTGGGGGCCCGTTGCCCCCGTTTGTCTCTCTGGAGGTTGGAGTTGGAGGGCCTCCTCACTCGAGGTCAGTGTGTCCACAGAGCGACCCCTGCAACTTCAGGGCATGATGGGTGGTTAGGATCACCACGTGGTGTCCTTTTCCCTTAAGAGGGAGCTGGCCTTGCGGGCTGCTGATTTCCAGCTTTTTAGATACCCCAGTATCCTGGCCTGATGAGTCGGTGGGCAACGCCCTTGGTGACCATAGTTTATCATACCTGAAGGGCATTCTTGTGTTGCTCCATTTCAAGTGGTACCAGTTTTTGCACTAAGTCTCCAAGGTTGATTAACCTTTGACCGGGTATGTAAAGGTCAAAGGTTTAGCTAAATTAGGGAGTTCCTGGGCAAGGGTCTTAATTGACTGCTCTTTCCATTCTTGAGAGGCTGCTTCTGGATTCTATTCAAAAGGATCATCATATTTTCGTGTCAGTGTTTCATGTAGAGGCCCAGGTATTAGACTGTAGTTAGGGATCCAGATGCAGAAAACCTTGGCCTCCCCAGGAACCACTAAGCTGTCTTCTAGTTTTAGAAGAGGTAAGGCTGCAAATGGCTTCTTCCCTATCCTGGGATGCGTTTCTCCGAATATCTGTGAGAATGAAGCCCAGGCATGTCACCTTAGCCTGGGATATTTGAGCCTTTTTCTTGGACACCTTCTATCCTTTATTGGCTAGGTAGTTCAGAGGTGTCTTTAGTAGGTCTGTTGATCACAATGTCCTCTGCATATTGAAGGAGGGTTCCCTTTCACAGAGGTAGAACTTTTAGGTCTTTAGAGGACATTTCCCCAATGATGGTGTGGGGATTTTTGAACCATTGGTGCAGGACGGCCCAGCATTATTGCTTTGGTTGCATGTTGTGTCCTGCCTCTCACAAGCCAAAAATTCTTGTGACTCTGAGATGAATGGAATACAGAAGAAGGCATCATTGAAGTCTAATACAGAATGCCATGGCCTGGTGGATGGTAGAATGACCAGCAGTGTGTAGGAAATAGGAGCTACTGTATGTATATCCTCGGTGGCTTCACTGACTGTCCTGATATGCTTTACCAGGTCTCCAGCAGCCCATGGGGCTCTCGTGGTCAGGCCAATCCCAGGATATAGAGCTCAACTGGGCTGCACCCCCACCCCACAGCCCACGGGGCTCTCGTGGTCAAGTCCTTCCCAGGGTAGGTATCTCACCTGTGCAGCTACCCAGCAGCCCATGGGGCTCTCATAGTCAGCCCCTTACCAGGATACAGAGCTCCCCTGGGCAGGTACTCGAGCAGGGCTGGACACACAGGAACTGTGCACATAGCCACCTTGCAGAGAACCCCCAGCTCACCTGTCACTCACAGCTGACACAGAACACCTCAGAGCAGGACTTGAACTAACACACAGCAGCTATGACAGGTCTGTGACCCTGACTATCACTCTCTGCAGCCTCTCTCTGCCTGGTCTTCCAGACACTTCCACTGCAGCCAGGGCACCAGGCCTCCGTCTCCACCCACCATCACTCCTCTCCCTGACTCCTGTGTTCCTCTCATTAGGATAGGGTCTTCTTGAAGTTGTTTTCCACTCATGGACCAGATAAAATAATAAGAAAACAAGCCGCAGCTGCAGCCCCTTGTCTATCCTGACTCTCAAGAGCCCACACCAGATCCTTGGGCCTGGCCCGTTTAGCAAGGTTCATTTTCTACAACTGTGAGCCCCTGAGGGATGAGGATTGGCTGATTTGGGCAGCCTGACACTGCCTGCCAGCCGTCCCCAGGTGTGCCTGGGTTGAGGTCAATATAAACACCTCTCCAGTCAGCAAGAGCCCATGTAGCTGTGCCTGACGCCATATTCTCTGCCCTGTCAGCAGTGTCGGGGCTAGGTTGGTAGGAGGGAGTGAGGGGCTGTGGCTTTGTGGGTGGCCCAGTGTGAGTGGGGCTCTGCTGGACTTTCTGCAGGAGTTGCCAGGCTGCCACCTGCTAAAGAAGAGGATGTGTCACCCATACCTGCCGCTGGAATTTCTCCCCAGGCAGAGGAGAGGAAGTAAAAAAGCAGTGTGGGCCGTGGCAGGAGGGGTATCTCAGGCAGGGAAATGGAAAGATTCCAGAAGAGCATCTGGGGCCAGGACCTTCCTGGCTGGCCTGCAGTCACCAAGTCAGCCTGCGTGCTGTCGCTGGTGTGGCTCCACAGCCCTTCCTCTAGGCTTGCAAGTGCTTGTACATATTCATGTGTTTTACCTGGAAATGGTGGGAAGAGTTCAGCTGCTGCAGGACTGGGGCTCAGCTCACATTTACTCACAGATGCCCCGACACACTCCCCCAGCTTTGCAATGAGGATGCTCCTTGTTGGGGGGGAGTGCTGCTCACTGCATGGGAGATGATTTCCCACCTCTGTCCAAATTAAGAATTTTTTACCACTTGAGCAACTGCCCTGATAAGATTTTCCTCTGTATAACTGGTGGGTTCTGTTTTTTTTTTTTCTTTTTCTTTTTTTATTCTTTTTGGTTCAAGGTAGATTTTATTTCTTCTTCTTTTTTTTTTTTTAATTTGGAGATATAAACATGGAAATAATGCATTAATATAAAGACGTCTATATGAAGGGAAAAACTTTTTTTGGTTTATTTTATTAAATTTTATTTATTTATTTTTAATTTCTTTTCAATTTATTTATTTGTTTTATACAGCCGGTTCTTATTGGATATCTATTTTATACATATAAGTGTGCACATATGAATCCCAGTCTCCCAATTCATCCCACCACCACCCTCACATGGCATTACCACCTTTGTGTCCATATGTTTGTTCTCTACATCTGTGTCTCGATCTCTGCCCTGCAAACTGGTTCATCTGTACCATTTTTCTAGGTTCCACATATATGCATTAACATACAATATTGTTTTTTGCTCTTTCTGACTTACTTCACTCTGTATGAGAGTCTCTAGATCCATCAAGGTCTCTACAGATGACCCAATTTCATTCCTATGTGTGGCTGAGTAATATTCCATTGTATATATGTACCACATCTTTATCCATTCATTTGTCTGTGGGCACTTAGGTTGATTTCATTACCTGGCTATTGTAAATAGTGCTGCAATGAACATTGTGGTGAATGTGTCTTTTTGATTTATGGTTTTCTCTGGGTATATGCCCAGTAGTGGGGTTGCTGGATTATATGGTAATTCTATTTTTAGTTTTTTAAGGAACCTCCATACTGTTCTCCATAGAGACTATATCGATTTACATTCCCAGCAATAGTGGAAGAAGGTTCCTTTTCTCCACACCCTCTCCAGCATTTGTTGTTTGTAGATTTTCTGATGATGCCCATTCTAACAGGTGTGACGTGATACCTCATTGTAGTTTCCATTTCCATTTCTCTAATAATTAGTGATGTTGAGCAGATTTTCATGTGCGTACTGGCCATCTCTATGTCTTTTTGGAAGAAATGTCTATTTGGATCTTCTTCCATTTTTGTATTGGGTTGTTTGTTTCATTAATATTGAGCTGCATGAGCTGTTTATATATATATTGGAGATTAATCATTTGTCCATTGATTCATTTGGAAATATTTTCTGCCATTCTGAGGGTTGTCTTTTTGTCTTGTTTGTAGTTTCGTTTGCTTTGAAAAAAGCTTTTACATTTCATTAGGTCCCATCTGTTTAGTTTTATTTTTTATTTCATTACTATAGGAGGTGGATCAAAAAAGATCTTTCTGTGATTTACGTCAGAGTATCCTTCGTAAGTTTTCCTCTCAGAGTTTTATATTGTCCCATCTTAAATTAATGTCTCTAATCCATTTTGAATATATTTTTATGTATGTTGTTGGGGAGTGTTCTAATTTCATTCTTTTACATGTAGCTGTCCATATTTCCCAGCACCAATGATTGAAGAGACTGTCTTATCTCCATTGGATAGTCTTGCCTCCTTTGTCATAGATTAGTTGACCATAGGTGTGTAGTTTTATCCCTGGAAATTCTTTTTTTTTTCCTTTTACACGTTTATTGGAGTATAATTGTTTTACAATGGAGTGTTAGTTTCTGCTGTATAACAAAGTGAATCAGCTATACATATACAAATATCACCAGATCCCCTCCCTCTTGCATCTCCCTCCCACACTCCATATCCCACCCCTTTATGTGGTCACAAAGCACCGAGCTGATCTCCCTGTTCTATGTGGCTGCTTCCCAGTAGCTATCGGTGTTACATTTAGTAATGTATTTATGTCCATGCCACTCTGTCACTTCGTCTCAGCTTACCCATCCCCCGTCAAGTGTCCTCAAGTCCTTTCTCTACCTATGTGTCCTTAATCCTGTCCTGCCACTAGGTTCTTCAAAATCTTTTTTATTTCTTCATTAGATTCCATATATCTCTGTTAACATACAGTATTTGTTTTTCCCTTTCTGACTTACTTCACTGTGTAGGACAGATTCTAAGTCCATCCACCTCAGTACAAATAACTCAGTTTTGCTTCTTTTTATGGCTGAGTAATATTTCATTGTATATATGTGCCAGATCTTCTTTATCCATTCATCTGTCGGTGGACACATAGGTTGTTTCTGTGTCCTGGCTATTGTAAATAGAGATGCAATGAACATTTTTTGTACATAACTCTTTTTGAATTATGGTTTTCACAAGGCAAATACCCAGTAGTTGGATTGTTGTGTTGTATGGTACCTCTATTGTTAGTTATTTAGAGGAATCTCTGTACTGTTCTCCCTAGTGCCCATATCAATTTACATTCCCACCCACAGTGCAAGTGTGTTCCCTTTTCTCCAATAAAGGCCTCTCCATCATTTATTGTTTTGTAGATTTTTTTGATGATTGCCACTCTGACTGCTGTGTGGTGATACCTCACGGTAGTTTTGATTTGCATTTCTCTAATGATTAGTGATGTTCAGCATCCTTTCATGTGTTTCTTGGTAATCTGTATATCTTCTTTGGAGAAATGTCTATTTACGTCTTCTGTCCGTTTTTGGATTGGGTTCTTTGTTTTTGTGATATTGAGCTACATGAGGTGCTTGTAAAGTTTGGAGATTAATCCTTTGTCAATTGCTTCATTTGAAAATATTTTCTCCAATTCTGAGGGTTGTTTTGTATCTTGTTTAAGTTTTCCTATACTGTGTAAAAGCTTTTAAGTTTCATTAGGTCCCATTTGTTGATTTCTGTTTTTATTTCCATTTCTCTAGGAGGTGAGTCAAAAAGGATCTTGATGTGATTTATGTCATAGTGTGTTCTGCCTATTGTTTCCTCTAACAGTTTTATCGTGTCTGGTCTTATATTTAGATCTCTAATCCATTTAGAGTTTATTTTTGTGTATGGTGTTATGGAGTGTTCTAATTTCATTCTTTTATGTGTAGGGGTCCAGTTTTCCCAGCACCAATTACTGAAGAGACTGTCTTTTCTCCATTGTATATCCTTAGCTCCTTTGTCATAGATGAGATAGCCATAGGTATGTACGTTTATCTCTGGGCTTTCTGTCCTGTTCCATTGATCTGTGTTTATGCCAATCTGCATACACTTGATTCCATTATGGATACATATAAATACATAGGTTTCAAGATTAATACCAGTCAGATATATTCCTCTTCAGTGAATAGGGTGTTTTGTGTCCAGTTCATTGAGAAAGGAGTAGGTCTTGTCTATTACATATTTGGTATATGGAATGGGATCTGTGCTAATTTCAAACTCTGATTTTACACATCACCCCATGTCACCTTTCCCCTTAAGGAGGCATAAGTGTGTTTTCTGAACGTGTAACTCTGTTCTCTTTTGAAATTCAGTTCATGTGTAGCCATGTTTACATTCCCTCTATAAT
This sequence comes from Mesoplodon bidens, assembly GCF_964165515.1. Classification (NCBI taxonomy): domain Eukaryota; kingdom Metazoa; phylum Chordata; class Mammalia; order Artiodactyla; family Ziphiidae; genus Mesoplodon; species Mesoplodon bidens. Next base: position 1,454,254 of record NW_027672207.1, read on the forward strand.
TGATATATTACAATAAGTCTCTTTTTCTTTGTGGCTCATTTCACTTAGCATCATCGTACCTAAATCCACTCATTATGCTGTTATTGGCCTTATGACATTGATTTTATGTGAGTGACATTCCATTGTATATAAGTACCACAACATCTATATATATATTTTTTTCCTTTGCTGGGATATTTAAAGTGTACCAAAGTCGAGGTTCTTGTAAACAGAGCAGCCCTAAACTTTGGGCTGGCTGTGTGTTGTGGATTTTTAGTTTTCCCAAAATACACGCCCATGAGTGGAAGTGTGCTATGCTTTGTAGCTCTGTTTTAGAAAACAACATACAGTTCTCCAGAGAGGCTGTTGGCAATTTACATCCTGTCAATCGGTGTAACCAGGTTCCCTTTTCTCCATGGCCTGTCCTGCATTTGTGGTTTTTACACTATTTGTGGATGGCCCTTTTGACTGGATGTAATGGACACTTCTATGTAGTGTGGATTTGCAATGCCTGATGGATTGCTTGGCCAAAAAGGGAGTATGCATTTTTTCCCGAATATATTCAAGAAAATACACACACTCCCTTTTCGGCCAAGGGCAACATTGTTGAAGTTCTGTCGCTTTTCATGTGCTTTAAAGATGACTCCAATGTACCTCTTGAAATCTGTTTCCTTCAATTCTGCCTTGCATTCAAATCCTCTTCACTGCCTTACCTCAATATATTTCTGGATGATAGTTGTCCTTTATAACTCTGCAAGTTTGTGAATTGCTGTGCCCCTGATTTCCATTTTTCAACTCGCCTATTTGTGAGCTGGCTGCAATACCGCAGGATGGCTTTAGGCCCTAGTCTGGTTCCGGTGTTTCAGGCTGAGCCTTTGGTTAATTCTTCTTCCTGATGGGAAACTAGGGTGATATGTGCCCATCCAAACACCTACAGCTAATCTCTCATTTGTTTCCCCTCTTCCTGTTCATCCTCTGCACAATTTGCAAACTGTGCATAACAGGAGGTTAAAGGCGCTGACACTCCAAGTGGGGAGATTTTTAGTAATGCAGATGGAATGGCGAAGCCGAGCACGACGAAAGGAAAAATGAGGTACCTTTTAGAAAACTGTCACAATTACACAGTGTACCATCCACTGGGGCTCCCATGCATGTTTTAACTGTAGGAAGATTACCTTAAACCAGGAGATTTGGGACCACTAGAATGGGTAGCATACGGTATTGCTCTAACTGGTGTTATTTTGCTCACACAACCTCAGGAAACTTGTCAGCCCCAAGTGTCCAGTCATATGTCTCATCCAGCTGTGGGTGTAAAGGTGGTCAATCTAGGTTGCATCACAGGCCCTGAACGTAATTTTTAAGATTTCTCTCTGTTTCGCTGTTTTTGCATTTTGCTTTTGAAACTTATTTTTATAAGGTGGTTTAGCTGAATTTCAGTGCTGTGTTCATGCCATTATACACACATATGATTCCTTTATGGAGACATGAGAATACATGTGTTTTAAAATACTTAGAGTCAGATATATTCCTCTGCAATGAAAAGGGGGTGTTGAGTTCAGTTCATTGTGCCGGGAGTAGGTGTTGTCTATTGCATACTTGGTTAATGTAACAGTATCTGTGCTAATTTAAAACTGTGGTTTTATGCATCACCCCACCTCGCCTTTCCCCTTAAGCAGGCAGAAGTTTGTTTTCTAAATGTGTGACTCTGTTGTGTTTGTAATTCAATTCATGTGTAGCGATGTGTACATTCACCATATGAGTGATATCTTATGATAATATTCGTTACTCTGTTATCTTTCCTAACTCAGTTCATGTGTAGCCATGGTTTCAGGACCTTCATAAGTGATATCTTATGATAAGTTTCTTTTTCTGTGTGACTTATTTCACTTAGAATCATCGTACCTGAATCCACTCATTTTTCTGTTACTGGCCTTATGACATTGATTTCATGGCTAAGGGATATTCAATCGTACGTAAGTACCACAATTTTTTGAACCATTTTTATATTTGCTGGGACATTTAAGGTGTACCCAAGTTGAGGTTCTTGTAAGCAGTGCAGCCTTAAATTTTGGGGTGGCTCTGACTTACTGAATTTCAGTTTTCCCAAGGTATATTCCCTAGACTGGAACTGCCCTTGGCTCTGTAGCTCTGTGGTATATTTTCTAGGGAACACAATGCACTCCTCCAGAGAGGCAGTTGGCAATTTACATCCTGCCCATTAGCCTAACAATGCTCCCTGTTCTCCAGGGCCTGTCTTGCCTTTCTGGTTTTTACATATTTTTCGGATGTCCCTTTTGACAAGTGGGATGTGGTCGTTCTTGTAGTGCACATTTGCATTACCCGCTTGCTTGCTTGACCAAAAAGGGCATATGCATTTTTTCTTGAATATATTCAGGAGAAGACACCTATGCCCTTTGGGCCAAGTGCATCATTGTTGAAGTAGTGCCCCTCTTCCTGTGCTTTAAAGGCAATTCCAATGTACCTCTTGTAATCTGTTTCCTGCTATTCTGCTTCGCTTTGACGTCCGCATCATTGCCTTCCCTGAACATATTTTTGGACGATAGTTGTCCTTTATAAATCTGGCAGTTTGGGAATTGCTGTGACCCTGAGATCCGTTTTTCAACTCGCTTCTTTGTGAGCTGACGGCAAATCCACAATTTTGGTTCAGGACTTATACTCGTTCCTGGCAGGAAGATGAGACTTTGGTTAATTCTTCTTCATGCCAGGAAATAAGAGTGACATGTGCCCGTCCAACTGCTTTACAGCTACTCTCTCATTGGTTCTCCCTTTTCCCTTTCGTCCTCTTCCAAATTGACAACATATGCGAACCAGGATGTTAAAGGGGCTGTCTCTCCAAATTGGGAGATTGATAGTAAATAAGTTGGAAAGTCAAACCGGGACACCAGGAGAGGGACTATTCATTGAGTTTTAGAAACCTTTCGTATTCACAGTGTGTCCATTAGCTAGGATTCCCGTAAATGTTATAACTGTAGTAATATTCCCTTCAAACTGGACAGTTGGGACCCATGGAATGGGTGCCAGGCATTATTGCCTTAAAGGGTGTGCATTTGCTCACCAAAACTCACCCATCCTCTCAGTCCATTGTGTCCAGCCTTATTCCACATCCAGATGTCATTGTAGAGATGGTCATTCCAGGTTCCATCAGAGTACCTGAAGGAATTGTAATGAATTTCCCTTTTTTTTGTTTTGTTTTTGAAATTCCTGTTTATAGTGGGTTTGAGCTGATTCTCGCGGCCATGTTTATGCCAGTCTAGACACACTTGATTCCCTTATGGGGATATATCAATACATAGGTTTTAAGATTCTTACTAGTCAGATATATTCCTCTGCAGGAAATATGGGGTTTTGAGTCCCTTTCACTGAGGAAGGTGTATGTCTTGTCTATTCCATAGTTGGTTTTTGGAACGGTACCTGTGCTTATATCAAACTCTGGTTTTATGCATCACCCCACCTCTCCTTCCCCCTTAAGCAGGCATAAGAGTGTTTTCTAAATGTGAGACTCTGTTCTCTTTCCTAACTCAATTCATGTGTAGCCATGTTTACAGGACCTTCATAAGTGATATCTTATGATAAGTTTCTTTTACTGTGTGACTTATTTCACTTAGAATCATCGTACCTGAATCCACTCACTTTGCTGCTACTGGTCTTATGACATTGATTTCATGGCTGAGGGATATTCCATCATACGTAAGTACCACAATATTTGAACCATATTTATATTTCCTGGGATATTTAAGGTGTACCCAAGTTGAGGTTCTTGTAAGCAGTGCAGCCCTAAATATGGGGGTGCCTCTGCCATATTGATTTTCAGTTTCCCCATGGTATATTCCCTAGACTGGAAGTGCCCTTGGCTCTGTAGCTCTGATGTTTACTTGTTTTAGGGAACACAATGCACACCTCCAGTGAGGCAGTTGGCAATTTACATCTCGCCCATCAGCATAACAATGCTCCCTGTTCTCCAGGGCCAGTCTAGCATTTCTGTTTTTTACACATTTTGTGGATGTCTGTTTTGACCGGTGGGAAGTGGTACTTCTTTATAGTTCAGATTTGCATTGCCGCTTTCTTGCTTGGCCAAACATGGTGTATGCGTTTTCTCCTGAATATATTTAGGATAAAACGCATACGCCCTTTTTGGCCAAGTGCATCATTGTCGAAGTTGTGCCCCTCTTCCTGTGCTTTAGAGGCGAATCCAACGCACCACTTGAAATGTGTTTCCTGCTATTCTGCCTCTCTTTCAAGTCGGCCTCGTTGACTTCCCTCAACAGATTTTTTGACGATAGTTGTCCTGTATTATTCTGCCAGTTTGTGAAATGCTGTGCCCCTGAGCTCCATTTTTCAACTCGATTTTTGTGAGCTGAACACAAGTCCAAAAATTTGGTTCAGGACCTATACTGGTTCCCGGTGGGTGGCTGAGACTTTGGTTAATTATTCTTCCTGCTTGGAAATTAGAGAGACATGTACCCGTCCAAATGCCTAACAGCTAATCTCTCATTGGTTCTCCCTCTTCCCTTCCATCCTCTGTCAAATTGGCAACCTGTGCGAACCAGGAGGTGAAAGGGGCTGTCTTTCCATGTTGGGAGATTGATAGTAAAGCAGTTGGAATGTGAAACTGGAGCACCACGAGAGGGACTATTCGTTGAGTTTTAGAAACCTTTCGTATGCACACTGTGTCCATTCTCTAGGGTTCCCGTACATGTTATAGCTGTAGTAATATTCCCCTCAACCTGGAAAGTTGGGACTCATGGAATTCGGGCCATGCATTATTGCTTTAAAGCGACTTCATTAGCTCACCCAATCTCACCAATCCTCTCAGTCCCATGTGTCCAGCCTTATGCCACATCCAGCTGTCTTTGTAGATAGGGTCATTCCAGGTTCCTTCAGATACCATGAAGGAATTGTAAATAATTTCCCTGTTTTTTTTTTTTTGTTTGTTTGTGAAATTCCTGTTTATAGTGGGTTTGAGCTGATTCTCGCTGCCATGTTTATGCCAGTCTAGACGCACTTGATTCCCTTACGGAGATATATCATTACATAGGTTTTAAGATTCTTACTAGTCAGATATATTCCTCTGAGGGAAATATGGGGTTTTGAGTCCCTTTCAGTGAAGAAGGTGTAGGTCTTGTCTATTCCATAGTTGGTTTTTGGAACGGAACCTGTGCTTATATTAAACTCTGGTTTTATGCATCACCCCACCTCTCCTTCCCCCTTAAGCAGGCATAAGAGAGTTGCCTAAATGTGAGACTCTGTTCTGTTTCCTAACTCAGTTCATGTCTAGCCATGTTTACAGGATCTTCATAAGTGATATCTTATTATAAGTTTCTTTTTCTGTGTGACTTATTTCACTTAGAATCATCGTACCTGAATACACTCACTTTGCTGCTACTGTTCTTATGACATTGATTTCATGGCTGAGCGATATTCCATCTTACGTAAGTACCACAAATTTTGCACCATTTTTTATATTTCCTGTGATATTTAAGGTGTACCCAAGTTGAGGTTCTTGTAAGCAGTGCAGCCCTAAATTTGGGGGTGGATCTCTCTTATTGATTTTCAGTTTCCCCAAGGTATATTCCCTAGACTGGAAGTGCCCTTGGCTCTGTAGCTCTGATGTTTACTTGTTTTAGGGAACACAATGCACACCTCCAGTGAGGCAGTTGGCTGTTTACATCCCACCCATCAGCATAACAAGGCTCCCAGTTCTCCAGGGCCTGTCTTGCATTTCTGGTATTTACATATTTTGTGGATGTCCGTTTTCACTGGTGGGAAGTGATACTTCTTTGTAGTGCAGATTTGCATTGCCAGCTTGCTTGCTTGGCCAAAAAGGGTGAATGTGTTTTATCCTGAATATATTCATGAGAAAATGAATATGCCCTTTTTGGCCAAGTGCATCATTGGCGAAGTTGTGCCCTTCTTTCTCTGCTTTACAGGTGATTCCAATTTACCTCTTGAAATCTGTTTCCTGCTATTCTGCCTCGCTTTGAAGTCCTCCTCGTTGCCTTTCGTCAACAGATATTTGGAAGATAGTTGTCCTTTATTACTCTGTCAGTTTGTGAATTGCTGTGCCCCTGAGCTCCATACTTCAAACTCGTTTTTAGTGAGCTGTACGCAAGTCCAAAATTTTTGTTTAGGACCTATACTGGTTCCCGGTGTGTGGCTGAGACTTTGGTTAATAATTTTTGCTGCCGGGAAATTAGAGAGACATGTGCCCGTCCAAATGCCTAATAGCTAATATCTCATTAGTTCTCCCTCTTTCTTTCCATCCTCTGCCAAATTGTCAACCTTTGTGAACCAGGAGGTTAAAGGGGCTGTCTCTCCAAGGTGGGAGATTGATAATAAAGCAGTTGGAATGTCAAACTGGAGCACCACGAGAGGGACTATTCGTTCAGTTTTAGAAACCTTTCATATTCACAGTGTGTCCATTCTCTAGGTTTTCCGTACATGTTATAGCTGTAGTAATATTCCCTTCAACCTGGAGATTTGGGACCCATGGAATGGGGGCCATGCATTATTGCTTTAAAGCGACTGCATTTGCTCACCCAATCTCACCAATCCTATCAGTCCCAAGTGTCCAGCATAATGCCACATCCAGCTGTCATTGTAGATAGGGTCATTCCAGGTTCCATCAGAGAACCTGAAGGAATTGTAAAGAATTTCCCTGTTTTTTTGTTTTGTTTGTGAAATTCCTGTTTATAGTGGGTTTGAGCAGATTCTCGCTGCCATGTTTATGCCAGTCTAGACACACTTGATTCCCTTACGGAGATATATCAATACATAGGTTTTAAGATTCTTACTAGTCAGATGTATTCCTCTGCGGGAAATATGGGGTTTGGAGTCCCTTTCTGAGGAAGGTGTAGGTCTTGTCTGTTGCATAGTTGGTTTTTGGAAAGGTACCTGTGCTTATATCAAACTCTGGTTTTATGCATCACCCCACCTCTCCTTCCCCCTTAAGCAGGCATAAGAGAGTTTTCTAAATGTGAGACTCTGTTCTCTTTCCTAACTCAGTTCATGTGTAGCCATGTTTACAGGATCTTCATAAGTGATATCTTATGATAAGTTTCTTTTTGTTTGTGGCTTATTTCACTTAGAATCATCGTACCTGAATCCACTCACTTTGTTGCTTCTGTTCTTTTGACATTGATTTCATGGCTAAGGGATATTCCATCGTACGTAAGTACCACAATTTTTAAACCATTTTTATATTTCCTGGGATATTTAAGGTGTACCCAAGTTGAGGTTCTTGTAAGCAGTGCAGCCATAAATTTGGGGGTGGCTCTGTCTTATTGATTTTCAGTTTTCCCAAGGTATATTCCCTAGACTGGAAATGCCCTTGGCTCTTTAGCTCTGTTGATTACTTGTTTTAGGGAACACAATGCACTCCTCCAGTGAGGCAGTTGGCAATTTACATCCCACCCATCAGCATAACAAGGCTCCCAGTTCTCCAGGGCCTGTTTTGCCTTTCTGGTTTTTACACATTTTGTGGATGTCCCTTTTGACCAGTGGGAAGTGACACTACTTTGTAGTGCAGATTTGCATTGCCCGCTTGCTTGCTGGGCCAAAAAGGGCGTATGCGTTTTCTCCTGAATATATTCAGGAGAAAACGCATACGCCCTTTTTGCCAAGTGCATCATTGTCGAACTTGTGCCCCTCTTCCTGTGCTTTAAAGGTGATTCCAACGTACCTCTTTAAATCTGTTTCCTGCTATTCTGCCTCGCTTTCAAGTCTGCCTCGTTGCCTTCCCTCAACAGATTTTTGGACGATAGTTGTCCTTTATTACTCTGCCAGTTTTTGAATTGCTGTGCCCCTGAGCTCCATTTATCAACTCATTTTTTGTGAGCTGTACGCAAGTCCAAAATTTTGGTTCAGGACCTGTACTGGTTCCCGGTGGGTGGCTGAGACTCTGGTTAATTCTTCTTCCTGCCGGGAATTTAGAGTGACATGTGCCCGTCCAAATGCCTAACAGCTACTCTCTCATTGGTTCTCCCTCTTCCCTTCCATCCTCTGCCAAATTGGCAACCTTTGCGAACCAGGAGGTTAAAGGGGCCGTCTCTCCAAGTTTGGACATTGATAGTAAAGCAGTTGGAAAGTCAAACCGGAGCACCAAGAGATGGACTATTCGTTGAGTTTTAGAAAACATTCATTTTCACAGTGTGTCCATTCCCTAGGTTTCCTGTACATGTTATAATTGTAGTAATATTCCCTTCAACCTGAAAAGTTGGGATACATGGAATGGGGGCCATGCATTATTGCTTTAAAGGGTCTGCATTTGCACACCCAATCTCACCAATCCTCTCAGTCCCAAGTGTCCATCCTTATGCCACATCCAGCTGTCATTGTAGATAGGGTCATTCCAGCTTTCGTCAGAGACCCTGAAGGAATTCTAAGGAATTTCCCTGTTTTTTTGTTTTGTTTTTGAAATTCCTTTTCATACTGCATTTGAGCTGATTCTCGCTGCCATGTTTATGCCTGTCTAGACACACAAGATTCCCTTACAGAGACATATCAATACATAGGTTTTAAGATTCTTACTAGTCAGATATATTCCTCTGCGGGAAATATGGGGTTTTGAGTCCCTTTCACTGAGGAAGGTGTAGGTCTTGCCTATTCCATACTCGGTTTTTGAAACGGTACCTGTGCTTATATCAAACTCTGGTTTTATGCATCACCCCACCTCTCCTTCCCCCTTAAGCATGCATAAGAGTGTTTTCTAAATGTGAGACTGTTCTCTTTCCTAACTCAGTTCATGTGTAGCCATGTTTTCAGGATCTTCATAAGTGATATCTTATGATAAGTTTCTTTTTCTGTGTGACTTATTTCACTTAGATTCATCGTACTTGAATCCACTCACATTGCTGCTACTGGTCTTATGACATTGATTTCATGGCTGAGGGATAGTGCATCATACGTAAGAGCCACAATTATTTGAACCATTTTTATATTTCCTGAGTTATTTACGGTGTACCCAAGTTGAGGTTCTTGTAAGCAGTTCAACCCTAAATTTGGGGGTGGATCTGTCTTATTGATTATCACTTTTCACAAGGTATATTCCCTAGACGGGAAGTGCCGATGGCTCCGTAGCTCTGTTGTTTACTTGATTTAGGGAACGCAATGCACTACTCCAGTGAGGCTGTTGGCAATTTACATCCTGCCCATCATCATAACAAGGCTCCCTGTTCTCCAGGGCCTATCTTGCCTTTCTGGTTTTTACACATTTTGTGGATGTCCCTCTTGACTTGTGGGAAGAGATACTTCTTTGTAGTACAGGTTTACATTGCCCGCTTGCCTGCTTGGCCAAAAAGGGCGTATGCGTTCTGTCCTGAATATATTCAGGAGAAAATGCATACGCCCTTTGTGGCCAAGTGCATCATTGTCGAAGTTGTGCCCCTCTTCCTGTGCTTTACAGGCGAATCGAACGCACCTCTTCAAATGTGTTTCCTGCTATTCAGCCTCTCTTTCAAGTCGGCCTCGTTGACTTCCCTCAACAGATTTTTGGACGATAGTTGTCCTGTATTTCTCTGCCAGTTTGTGTATTGCTATGCCCCTGAGCTCCATTTATCAACTCGATTTTGTGAGCTGAACACAAGTCCAAAATTTTTTTTCAGGACCTCTACTGGTTCCCTGTGGATTGCTGAGACTTTGGTTAATTCTTATTCCTGCCGGGAAATTAGAGAGATATGTGCCCGTCCAAATGCTTAACAGCTACTCTCTCATTGGTTCTCCCTCTTCGCTGCCATCCTCTGCCAAATTGGCAACATGTGTTAACCAGGAGGTTAAAGGGGCTGTCTCTCCAATTTGGGAGACTGATAGTACAGCAGTTGGAATGTCAAACTAGAGCACCAAGAGAGGGACTATTCGTTGAGTTTTAGAAACATTTCGTATGCACACTGTATCCATTCTGTTTGTTTCCCATACATGTTATATCTGTAGTAATATTCCCTTCAACCTGGAAAGTTGGGATACATGGAATGGGGCCATGCATTATTGCTTTAAAGCGACTGCATGTGCTCACACAATCTCACCAATCCTCTAGTCCCATGTGTCCAGCCTTATGCCACATCCAGCTGTCATTGTAGATAGTGTCATTACAGGTTTCATCAGAGACCCTGAAGGAATTGTAAAGAATTTCACTGTTCTTTTGTTTTGTTTTTGAATTTCCTTTTTATAGTGGATTTGAGTTGATTCTCGCTGCCTTGTTTATGCAAGTCTAGACACACTTGTTTCCCTTACGGAGACATATCAATACATAGGTTTTAAGATTCTTACTAGTCAGATATATTCCTCTGTGTGAAATATGGGGTTTTGAGTCCCTTTCACTGAGCAAGGTGTAGGTCTTGTCTATTCCATAGTTGGTTTTTGGAATGGTACCTGTGCTTATTTCAAACTGTGGTTTAATGCATCACCCCACCTCTCCTTCCCCTTTAAGCAGGCATAAGATTGTTTTCTAAATGTGAGACTCTGTTCTGTTTCCTAACTCAGTTCATGTGCAGCCATGTTTACAGGATCTTCATAAGTGACATCTTATGATAAGATTCTTTTTCTTTGTCACTTATTTCACTTAGAATCATCGTACCTGAATCCAGTCACTTTGCTGCTACTGGTCTTATGACATTCATTTCATGGCTGAGGGATATTCCATCTTACGTAAGTACCACAATTTTTTGAACCATTTTTATATTTCCTGGGATATTTAAGGTGTACCCATGTTGAGGTTCTTGTAAGCAGTGCAGCAATAAATTTGTTGGTGGCTCTGTGTTATTGATTTTCCGTTTTCCCAATGTATATTCCCTAGACTGGAAGTGCCCTTGGCTCTGTATCTCTGTTGTTTACTTGTTTTAGGGAACACAATGCACTCCTCCAGTGAGGAAGTTGGCAATTTACACCCTGCCCATCAGCATAAAAAGGCTCCCTGTTCTCCAGGGCCTGTCTTGCCTTTTTGGTTTTTACACATTTTGTGGATGTCCCTTTTGAGAGGTGGGAAGAGATACTTCTTTAGAGTGCAGATTTGCATTGCCCGCTTCCTTGCTTGGCCAAAAAGGTCGTGGGCATTTTCTCCTGAATATATTCAGGAGAAAATGCATACGCCCTTTTTGGCCACGTGCATCATTGTCGAATTTATGCCCCTCTTCCTGTGCTTTACAGGTGAATCCAATGCACCTCTTGAAATGTGTTTCCTGCTATTTTGCCTCTCTTCATATCGGCCTCGTTGACTTCCCTCAACAGATTTTTGGACGATAGTTGTCCTGTATTACTCTGCTAGTTTGTGAATTGCTGTGCCCCTGAGCTCCATTTTCCAACTCGTTTTTTGAGAGCTGAATGCAAGTCCAAAAATTTGGTTGAGGACCTGTACTGGTTCCCGGTGGGTGGCTGAGACTTTGTTTAATTCTTCTTCCTGCTAGGAAATTAGAGAGACATGTGCCCGTCCAAATGCCTAACAGCTAATCTCTCATTGGTTCTCCCTCTTCCTTTCCATCCTCTGCCAAATTGGCAACATTTGTGAACCAGGAGGACAAAGGGGCTGTCTCTCCAAGTTGGGAGATTGATAGTAAAGCAGTTGGAATGTCAAACCGGAGCACCACTAGTGGGACTATTCCTTGAGTTTTAGAGACCTTTCGTATTCCCAGTGTGTCCATTCTCTAGGTTTCCCGTACATGTTATAGCTGCAGTAATATTCCCTTCAACCTGGAGAGTTGGGACCCATGGAATGGGGGCCATGAATTATTGCTTTAAAGCGACTGCATTTGCTCACCCAATCTCACCAATCCTCTCAGTCCCAAGTGTCCAGCCTTATGCCACATCTAGCTGTCATTGTAGATAGGGTCATTCCATGTTCCATCAGAGACCCTGAAGGAATTGTAAAGAATTTCCCTGTTTTTTGTTTTGTTTTTGAAATTCATTTTATAGTAGGTTTGAGATGATTCTCACTGCCATGTTTATGCCAGTCTAGACACACTTAATTTACTTACCCAGACATATCAGTACATAGGTTTTAAGATCGTTACTAGTCAGATATATTCCTCTGCGGGAAATATGGCGTTCTGAGGCCCTTTCACTGAGGAAGGTGTAGGTCTATTCTATTCCATAGTTGGTTTTTGGAACGATACCTGTGCTTATATCAAACTCTGGTTTTATGCATCTCCCCACCTCTCCTGCCCCTTTAAGCAGGCATAAGAGTGTTTTCTAAATGTGAGACTGTGTTCTCTTTCCTAACTCATTTCATGTGTAGCCATGTTTACAGGATCTTCATAAGTGATATCTTATGATAAGTTTCTTTTTCTGTGTGACTTATTTCACTTAGAACCATCGTACCTGAATCCACTCACTTTGCTGCTACTGGTCTTATGACATTCATTTCATGGCTGAAGGATATTCCATCGTACGTAAGTACCACAATTTTTGAACCATTTTTATATTTCCTGCGATATTTAAGTTGTACCCAAGTTGAGGTTCTTGTAAGCAGTGCAGCCCTTAATTTGGGGGTGGCACTGTCTTATTGATTTTCAGTTTCTCCAAGGTATATTCCCTAGACTGGAAGTGCCCTTGGCTCTGTAGCTCTGATGTTTCCTTGTTTTAGGGAACACAATGCACACCTCCAGTGAGGCAGTTGGCAATTTGCATCCCACCCCTTAGCATAACAAGGCTCACTGTTCTCCAGGGCATGTCTTGCATTTCTGGTATTTACACATTCTGTGGATGTCCCTTTTGACCGGTGGGATGTGATACTACTTTGTATCCAGATTTGTATTGCCCACTTGCTTGCTTGCCCAAAAAGGGCAAATGCGTTTTATCCTGAATATATATTTGGAGAAAATGAATATGCCATTTTTGGCCAAGTGCATCATTGTCAAAGTTGTGCCCCTCTTCCTTTGCTTTACAGGTGATTCTAACGTACCTCTTGAAATCTGTTTCCTGCTATTCTGCCTCGCATTGAAATCCTCCTCGTTGCCTTTCATCAATAGATTTTTGGACGATAGTTGTCCTTTATTACTCTGTCAGTTTGTGACTTGCTGTGCCCCTGAGCTCCATAGATCAACTCGTTTTTAGTGAGCTGAACCCAAGTCCAAAATTTTGGTACAGGACCTACACTGGTTCCCGGTGGGTGGCTGAGACTCTGGTTAATTTTCCTTCCCACCGGGATATTAGAGTCACATGTGCCCGTCCAAATGCCTAACAGCTACTCTCTCATTAGTTCTCCCTCTTCCCTTCCATCCTCTGCCAAATTGGCAACGTTTGCGAACCAGGAGGTTAAAGGGGCTGTCTCTCCAGGTTGGGAGATTGATAGTAAAGCTGTTGTAATGTCAAACTGGAGCACCACGAGAGGGACTATTCGCTGATTTGTAGAAACCTTTCGTATTCACAGTGTGTCCATTCTCTAGGTTTCCCGTACATTTTATAGCTGTAGTAATATTCCCTTCAACCTGGAGAGTTGGAACACATGAAATGGGGGCCATGCATTATTGCTTTAAAGCGACTGCATTTGCTCAGCCAATCTCACCAATCCTCTAGTCCCAAGTGTCCAGCCTTATGGCACATCCAGCTATCATTGTAGATAGGGTCATTCTAGGTTCCATCAGAGACCCTAAAGGAATTGTAAAGAATTTCCATGTTTTATTGTTTTGTTTTTGAAATTCCTGTTTATAGTGGGTTTGAGCTGATTCTCGCTGCCATGTTTATGCCAGTCTAGACACACTTGATTCCCTTACGGAGATATATCAATACATAGGTTTTAAGATTCTTACTAGTCAGATATATGCCTCTGTGGGAAATATGGGGTTTTGAGTCCCTTTCACTGAGTAAGGCGTAGGTCTATTCTATTCCATAGTTGGTTTTTGGAACGATACCTGTGCTTATATCAAACTCTGGTTTTATGCATCACCCCACCTCTCCTTTCCCCTTAAGCAGGCATAAGAGTGTTTTCTAAATGTGAGACTCTGTTCTCTTTCCTAAATCAGTTCATGTGTAGCCATGTTTACAGCATCTTCATAAGTGATATCTTATGATACGTTTCTTTTTCTGTGTGACTTATTTCACTTAGAATCATCGTACCTGAATCCACTCACTTTGCTGCTACTGGTCTTATGACTTTTATTTCATGGCTGAGGGAAATTCCATCGTACGTAAGTTCCACAATTTTTGAACCATTTTTATATTTCCTGGGATATTTAAGGTGTACCAAATTTGAGGTTCTGGTAAGCAGTGCAGCCCTAAATTTGGGGGTGGCTCTGTCTTATTGATTTTCAGTTTCCCCAAAGTATATTCCCTAGACTGGAAGTGCCCTTGGCTCTGTAGATCTGATGTTTACTTGTTTTACGGAACACAATGCACACCTCCAGTGAGGCAGATGGCAATTTATATCGCGCCCATCAACATAACAAGGCTTCCTGTTCTCCAGGGCCTGTCTTGCATTTCTGCTATTTACACATTTTGTGGATGTCCCTTTTGACCGGTTGGAAGTTAACCTTCTTTGTACTGCAGATTTGCATTGCCGGCTTGCTTGCTTGGCCAAAAAGGTCGTATGCGTTTTCTCATGAATATATTCAGGAGAAAACGCATACGCCATTTTTGGCCAAGTACATCATTGTCGAAGTTGTGCCCCTATTCCTGTGCTTTACAGGCGAATCCAACGCACCTCTTGAAATGTGCTTCCTGCTCTTCTGCCTCTCTTTCAAGTCGGCCTCGTTGCCTTCCCTCAACAGATTTTTGGAGGATAGTTGTCCTGTATTACTCTGCCAGTTTGTGAATTGCTGTGCCCCTGAGCTCCATTTTTCAACTCGTTTTTTGTGAGCTGAACGCAAGTCCAAAAATTTGGTTCAGGATCTATACTGGTTCCTGGTGGGTGGCTGAGACTTTGGTTAATTGTTCTTCCTGCCTGGAAATTAGAGAGACATGTGCCCGTACAAATACCTAACAGCTACTCTCTCATTGGTTCTCCCTGTTCCCTTCCGTCCTCTGCCAAATTTGCAACCTGTGAGAACCAGGAGGTTAAAGGGGCTGTCTCTCCAAGTTGGGAGATTGATAGTAAAGTAGTTGGAATGTCAAACTGGAGCACCACGAGAGGGACTATTTGTTGAGTTTTATAAACCATTCGTAATCACAGTGTGTCCATTCACTAGGTTTCCCGTACATGTTATAGCTGTAGTAATATTCCCTTCAACCTGGAGAGTTGGGACCCACGGAATGGGGGCCACGCATTATTGCTTTAAAGCGACTGCATTTGCTAAGCAAATCTCACCAATCCTCTCAGTCCCAAGTGTCCAGCCTTATGCCACATCCAGGTGTCATTGTAGATAGGGTCATTCCAGGTTTCATCAGAGACCCTGAAGGCATTGTAAAGAGTTTCCCTGTATATTTGTTTTGTTTTGAAATTCCTTTTTATAGTGGGTTTGAGCTGATTCTCGCTGCCCGCTTTATGCAACTCTAGACACACTTGATTCCCTTACCCAGACATATCAATACATAGGTTTTAAGATTCTTCCTACTCAGATGTATTCCTCTGTGGGAAATATGGGGTTTTGAGTCTCTTTCACTGAGGAAGGTGTAGGTCTTGTCTATTCCGTAGTTGGTTTTTGGAACGGTACGTGTGCTTGTATCAATCTCTGGTTTTATGCATCATCCCACCTCTCCTTCCCCCTAAAGCAGGCATAAGCGTGTTTTCTAAATGTGAGACTCTGTTCTCTTTCCTAACTCTGTTCATGAGTAGCCATATTTACAGGATCTTCATAAGTGATATCTTATGATATGTTTCTTATTTCTGTGTGACTTATTTAACTTACAATCATCGTACCTGAATCCACTCACTTTGCTGCTACTGGTCTTATGACATTGATTTCATGGCTGAGGGATATTCCACCGTACTTAAGTGCCACAAATTTTTGAACCATTTTTATATTTCCTGGGATATTTAAGGTGTACCCAAGTTGAGCTTCTTGTAAGCAGTGCAGCCCTAAATATGGAGGTGGCTCTCTCTTATTGATTTTCAGTTTTCCCAAGGTATATTCCCTAGACTGGAAGCGCCCTTGGCTCTGTAGCTCTGCTGTTTACTTGTTTTAGGGAACACAGTGCACTCCTCCCGAGAGGCAGTTGGCAATTTACATCCCGCCCATGAGCATAACATGGCTCCCTGTTCTCCAGGGCCAGTCTTGCCTTTCTGGTTTTTACACATTTTGTGGATATCCCTTTTGACTGGGGGGAAGTGATACTTCTTTGTAGTGCAGATTTGCATTGCCCGCTTGCTTGCTTGGCCAAAAAGGGCGTATGCGTTTTCTCCTGAATATATTCAGGAGAAAACGCATACGCCCTTTTTGGCCAAGTGCGTCATTGTCGAAGTGGTGCCCCTCTTCCTGTGCTTTAAAGGCAATTCCAGCGTACCTCTTGAAATCTGTTTCCTGATATTCTGTCTCGCTTTCAAGTCCACCTCGCTGCCTTCCCTCAACAGATTTTTGGACGATAGTTGTCCTTTATTACTCTGCCAGTTTGTGAATTGCTGTGCCCCTGAGCTCCATTTTTCAACTAGTTTTTTCTGAGCTGTACGCAAGTCCAAAATTTTGATTCAGTATCTATACTGGTTCCCGATGGGTGGCTGAGTCTCTGGTTAATTCTTCTTCCTGACAGGAAATTAGAGTGACATGTTCCCGTCCAAATGTCTAACAGCTACTCTCTTATTGGTTCTCCCCCTTCCCTTGCATCCTCTGCCAAATTGGAAACCTGTGCGAACCAAGAGGTTAAAGGGGTTGTCTCTCCAAGTTGGGAGATTGATAGTAAAGCTGTTGTAATGTCAAACTGGAGCACCACGAGAGGGACTATTCGCTGATTTGTAGAAACCTTTCGTATTCACAGTGTGTCCATTCTCTAGGTTTCCCGTACATTTTATAGCTGTAGTAATATTCCCTTCAACCTGGAGAGTTGGAACACATGAAATGGGGGCCATGCATTATTGCTTTAAAGCGACTGCATTTGCTCAGCCAATCTCACCAATCCTCTAGTCCCAAGTGTCCAGCCTTATGGCACATCCAGCTATCATTGTAGATAGGGTCATTCTAGGTTCCATCAGAGACCCTAAAGGAATTGTAAAGAATTTCCATGTTTTATTGTTTTGTTTTTGAAATTCCTGTTTATAGTGGGTTTGAGCTGATTCTCGCTGCCATGTTTATGCCAGTCTAGACACACTTGATTCCCTTACGGAGATATATCAATACATAGGTTTTAAGATTCTTACTAGTCAGATATATGCCTCTGTGGGAAATATGGGGTTTTGAGTCCCTTTCACTGAGTAAGGCGTAGGTCTATTCTATTCCATAGTTGGTTTTTGGAACGATACCTGTGCTTATATCAAACTCTGGTTTTATGCATCACCCCACCTCTCCTTTCCCCTTAAGCAGGCATAAGAGTGTTTTCTAAATGTGAGACTCTGTTCTCTTTCCTAAATCAGTTCATGTGTAGCCATGTTTACAGCATCTTCATAAGTGATATCTTATGATACGTTTCTTTTTCTGTGTGACTTATTTCACTTAGAATCATCGTACCTGAATCCACTCACTTTGCTGCTACTGGTCTTATGACTTTTATTTCATGGCTGAGGGAAATTCCATCGTACGTAAGTTCCACAATTTTTGAACCATTTTTATATTTCCTGGGATATTTAAGGTGTACCAAATTTGAGGTTCTGGTAAGCAGTGCAGCCCTAAATTTGGGGGTGGCTCTGTCTTATTGATTTTCAGTTTCCCCAAAGTATATTCCCTAGACTGGAAGTGCCCTTGGCTCTGTAGATCTGATGTTTACTTGTTTTACGGAACACAATGCACACCTCCAGTGAGGCAGATGGCAATTTATATCGCGCCCATCAACATAACAAGGCTTCCTGTTCTCCAGGGCCTGTCTTGCATTTCTGCTATTTACACATTTTGTGGATGTCCCTTTTGACCGGTTGGAAGTTAACCTTCTTTGTACTGCAGATTTGCATTGCCGGCTTGCTTGCTTGGCCAAAAAGGTCGTATGCGTTTTCTCATGAATATATTCAGGAGAAAACGCATACGCCATTTTTGGCCAAGTACATCATTGTCAAAGTTGTGCCCCTATTCCTGTGCTTTACAGGCGAATCCAACGCACCTCTTGAAATGTGCTTCCTGCTCTTCTGCCTCTCTTTCAAGTCGGCCTCGTTGCCTTCCCTCAACAGATTTTTGGAGGATAGTTGTCCTGTATTACTCTGCCAGTTTGTGAATTGCTGTGCCCCTGAGCTCCATTTTTCAACTCGTTTTTTGTGAGCTGAACGCAAGTCCAAAAATTTGGTTCAGGATCTATACTGGTTCCTGGTGGGTGGCTGAGACTTTGGTTAATTGTTCTTCCTGCCTGGAAATTAGAGAGACATGTGCCCGTACAAATACCTAACAGCTACTCTCTCATTGGTTCTCCCTGTTCCCTTCCGTCCTCTGCCAAATTTGCAACCTGTGAGAACCAGGAGGTTAAAGGGGCTGTCTCTCCAAGTTGGGAGATTGATAGTAAAGTAGTTGGAATGTCAAACTGGAGCACCACGAGAGGGACTATTTGTTGAGTTTTATAAACCATTCGTAATCACAGTGTGTCCATTCACTAGGTTTCCCGTACATGTTATAGCTGTAGTAATATTCCCTTCAACCTGGAGAGTTGGGACCCACGGAATGGGGGCCACGCATTATTGCTTTAAAGCGACTGCATTTGCTAAGCAAATCTCACCAATCCTCTCAGTCCCAAGTGTCCAGCCTTATGCCACATCCAGGTGTCATTGTAGATAGGGTCATTCCAGGTTTCATCAGAGACCCTGAAGGCATTGTAAAGAGTTTCCCTGTATATTTGTTTTGTTTTGAAATTCCTTTTTATAGTGGGTTTGAGCTGATTCTCGCTGCCCGCTTTATGCAACTCTAGACACACTTGATTCCCTTACCCAGACATATCAATACATAGGTTTTAAGATTCTTCCTACTCAGATGTATTCCTCTGTGGGAAATATGGGGTTTTGAGTCTCTTTCACTGAGGAAGGTGTAGGTCTTGTCTATTCCGTAGTTGGTTTTTGGAACGGTACGTGTGCTTGTATCAATCTCTGGTTTTATGCATCATCCCACCTCTCCTTCCCCCTAAAGCAGGCATAAGCGTGTTTTCTAAATGTGAGACTCTGTTCTCTTTCCTAACTCTGTTCATGAGTAGCCATATTTACAGGATCTTCATAAGTGATATCTTATGATATGTTTCTTATTTCTGTGTGACTTATTTAACTTACAATCATCGTACCTGAATCCACTCACTTTGCTGCTACTGGTCTTATGACATTGATTTCATGGCTGAGGGATATTCCACCGTACTTAAGTGCCACAAATTTTTGAACCATTTTTATATTTCCTGGGATATTTAAGGTGTACCCAAGTTGAGCTTCTTGTAAGCAGTGCAGCCCTAAATATGGAGGTGGCTCTCTCTTATTGATTTTCAGTTTTCCCAAGGTATATTCCCTAGACTGGAAGCGCCCTTGGCTCTGTAGCTCTGCTGTTTACTTGTTTTAGGGAACACAGTGCACTCCTCCCGAGAGGCAGTTGGCAATTTACATCCCGCCCATGAGCATAACATGGCTCCCTGTTCTCCAGGGCCAGTCTTGCCTTTCTGGTTTTTACACATTTTGTGGATATCCCTTTTGACTGGGGGGAAGTGATACTTCTTTGTAGTGCAGATTTGCATTACCCGCTTGCTTGCTTGGCCAAAAAGGGCGTATGCATTTTCTCCTGAATATATTCAGGAGAAAACGCATACACCCTTTTTGGACAAGTGCATCATTGTCGAAGTTGTGCCCCTCGTCCTGTGCTTTAAATGCAAATCCAACGTACCTCATGAAAATTGTTTCCTGCTCTTCTGCCTCTCTTTCAAGTCCACCTCGTTGCCTTCCCTCAACAGATTTTTGGACAATAGCTCTCCTTAATTACTCTGACAGTTCGTGAATTGCTGTGCCTCTGAAATCAATTGTTCAACTCATTATTTGTGAGCTGAACGCAAGTCCAAAATTTTGGTTCAGGACCTATACTGGTTCCCGGTGGCTGGCTGAGACTTTGGTTAAATCTTCTTCCCGCTGGGAAATTAGAGTGATATGTGCCCGTCCAAATGCCTAACAGCTACTCTCTCATTGGTTCTCCCTCTTCCCTACCATTCTCTGAAAAATTGGCAACCTGTGGGAACCAGGAGGTTAAACGGGCTGTATCTCAAAGTTGGGAGATTGATAGTAAAGCAGTTGGATTTTCAAGCTGGAGCACCAGGGGAGGGAGTATTTGTTGAGTTTTAGAAAGCTTTCGTATTCAGAGTGTGTCCATTCTCTAGGTTTCCCATACATGTTATAGCTGTAGTAATATTCCCTTCAAGCTGGAGAGTTGGGACCCATGGAATGGGTGCCATGAGTTATTGCTCTAAAGGGTCTGCATTTGCTCACCCAATCTCACCAATCCTCTCAGTCCCAAGTGTCCAGCCTTATGCCACATCCAGCTGTCATTGTAGATAGGGTCATTCCAGGTTTCATCAGGGACACTGAAGGAATTGTAAAGAATTTCCCTGTTTTTTTGAATAGTTTTCGAAATTGCATTTTATAGTGTGTTTGAGCTGATTCTTGCTGCCAGGTTTATGCCACTCTAGACACACATGAATCCCTAAGGCAGACATATCAATACATAGGTTTTAAGATTCGTAGTAGTCAGATATATTCCTCTGTCGGAAATATGAGGTTTTGAGTCCCTTTCACTGAGGAAGCTGTAGGTCTTGTCTATTCCATAGCTGGTTTTTGGAACGGTACCTGTGCTTATATCAAACTCTGGTTTTATGCATCACCCCACCTCTCCTTTCCCCTTAAGCAGGCATAAAAGTGTTTTCTAAATGTGAGACTCTGTTCTCTTTGCTAAATCAGTTCATGTGTAGCCATGTTCACAGGATCTTTATAAGTGATATCTTATGATAAGTTTATTTTTCTGTGTGACTTATTTCACTTAGAATCATGGTACCTAAATCCACTCACTTTGCTGCTCCTGGTCTTATGACATTGATTTCATGGCTGAGGGATATTCCATCGTACATAAATACCAAATATTTTTGAACCATTTTTATATTTCCTGGGATATTTAAGGTGTACCCAAGTTGAGGTTCTTGTAAGCAGTGCAGCCCTAAATTTGGGGGTGGCTCTGTCTTATTGATTTTCAGTTTTCCCAGGGTATATTCCCTAGACTGGAAGTGCCCTTGGCTCTGTAGCTCTGTTGTTTACTTGTTTTAGGGAATGCAATGCACTCCTCCAGTGAGGCAGTTGGCAATTTATATCCCGCCCATCTGCATAACAAGGCTCCCACTTCTCCAGGGCCTGTCTGGCCTTTCTGGTTTTTACACATTTGTGGATGTCCCTTTTGACCGGTGGGAAGTGATACTTTGTAGTGCAGATTTGCATTGCCCGCTTGCTTGCTTGGCCAAAAAGTGCGTATGCGTTTTATCCTGAATATATTCAGGAGAAAACACATACGCCCTTTTAGGCCAAGTGCATCAGTGTCGAAATTGTGCCCCTCTTCCTGTGCTTTACAGGCGATTCCAACTTACGTCT
This sequence comes from Mesoplodon bidens, assembly GCF_964165515.1. NCBI lineage: Eukaryota > Metazoa > Chordata > Mammalia > Artiodactyla > Ziphiidae > Mesoplodon > Mesoplodon bidens. The sequence goes on from NW_027672207.1 coordinate 1,475,831, forward strand.
TAAAATCTGTTTCCTGCTATTCTGTCTCGCTTTCAAGTCCGCATCGCTGCCTTCCCTCAACAGATTTTTGGACGATTGTTGTCCTTTATTTCTCTGCCAGTTTGTGAATTGCTGTGCCCCTGAGCTCCATTTTTCAACTCGTTTTTTGTGAGCTCTACGCAAGTCCAAAATTTTCGTTCAGGACCCATACTGGTTCCCAGTGGTTGGCTGAGCCTCTGGTTAATTCTTCTTCCTGACGGGAAATTAGAGTGACATGTGCCCATCCAAATGCCTAACAGCTACTCTCTCATTGGTTCTCCCTCTTCCCTTCCATCCTCTGCCAAATTGGCAACCTGTGCGAACCAGGAAGTTAAAGGGTTTGTCTCTCCAAGTTGGGAGATTGATAGGAAAGCAGTTGGAAAGTCAAACCGGAGTACCAGGAGAGGGACTACGCGTTGAGTTTTAGAAACCTTTTGTATTCACAGTGTGTCCTTTCTCTAGGTTTCCCGTACATGTTATAGCTGTAGTAATATTCCCTTCAACATGGAGAGTTGGGACCCATGGAATGGGGGCCATGCATTTTTGCTTTAAAGGGTCTGCATTTGCTCACCCAATCTCACCAATCCTCTCAGTCCCAAGTGTCCAGCCTCAGGCCACATCCAGCTGTCATTGTAGATAGGGTCATTCCAGGTTTCATCAGAGACCCTGAAGGAATTGTAAAGAATTTCCCGGTTTTTTGGATTTGTTTTTGAAATTCCTCTTTATAGTGGGTTTGAGCTGATTCTCGCTGCCATGTTTATGCCAGTCTAGACTCCCTTGATTCCCTTACAGAGACATATCAATACATAGGTTTTAAGATTCTTACTAGTCAGATCTATTCCTCTGCGTGAAATATGGGGTTTTGAGTCCCTTTCACTGAGGAAGGTGTAGGTCTTGTCTATTCCACAGTTGGTTTTAGAAATGGTACCTGTGCTTATATCAAATTCTGGTTTTATGCATCACCCCACCTCTCCATTCCCCTTAAGCAGGCATAAGAGTGTTTTCTAAATGTGAGACTCTGTTCTCTTTCCTAACTCAGTTCATGTGTAGCCATGTTTACAGGATCTTCATAAGTGATATCTTATAATAAGTTTCTTTTTCTGTGTGACTTACTTCACTTAGAATCATCGTACCTGAATCCACTCACTTTGCTGCTCCTGGTCTTATGACATTGATTTCATGGCTGAGGGATATTCCATCGTACATAAATACCACAGATTTTGAACCATTTCTATATTTCCTGGGATATTTAAGGTGTATCCAAGTTGAGGTTCTTGTAAGCAGTGCAGCCCTAAATTTGGGGGTGGCTCTGTCTTATTGATTTTCAGTTTTCCCAAAGTATATTGCCTAGACTGGAAGTGCCCTTGGCTCTGTAGCTCTGTTGTTTACTTGTTTTAGGGAACGCAATGCACTGCTCCAGTGAGGCAGTTGGCAATTTACATCCCGCCCATCAGCATAACAAGGCTCCCTGTTCTCCAGGGCCTGTCTTGCCTTTCTGGTTTTTAAACATTTTGTGGATGTCCCTTTTGACCGGTGGGAAGTGATACTTCTTTGTAGTGCAGATTTGCATTGCCTGCTTGCTTGCTTGGCCAAAAGGGGCATATGCGTTTTCTCCTGAATATATTCAGGAGAAAACGCATACGCCCTTTTTGGCCAAGTGCGTCATTGACGAAGTTGTGCCCCTCTTCCTGTGCTTTAAAGGCGATTCCAACGTACCTCTTGAAATCTGTTTCCTGCTATTCTGCCTCGCTTTCAAGTCCGCCTCGTTGCCTTCCCTCAACAGATTTTTGGACGATAGTTGTCCTTTATTACTCTGCCAGTATGTGAATTGCTGTGCCCCTGAGCTCCATTTTTCAACTCGTTTTTTGAGCTGTACGCAAGTCCAAAATTTTGGTTCAGGACCTATACTGGTTCCCGGTGGGTGGCTGAGAATCTGGTTAATTCTTCTTCCTGCCGGGAAATTAGAGTGACATGTGCCCGTCCAAATGCCTAACAGCTACTCTCTCATTGGTTCTCCCTCGTCCCTTCCATGCTCTGCCAAATTGGCAACCTGAGCGAACCAGGAGGTTAAAGGGGTTGTCTCTCTAAGTTGGGAGATTGATAGTAAAGCAGTTGGAAAGTCAAACCGGAGCACCAGGAGAGGGACTACTCGTTGAGTTTTAGAAACCTTTTGTATTCACAGAGTGTCTATTCTCTAGGTATCCATTACATGTTATAGCTGTAGTAATATTCCCTTTAACCTGGAGAGTTGGGACCCATGGAATGGGGGCCATGCATTATTGCTTTAAAGGGTCTGCATTTGCTCACCCAATCTCACCAATCCTCTAAGCCCCAAGGGTCGAGCCTTATGCCATATCCAGCTGTCATTTTAGATTGGGTCATTCCAGGTTTCATCAGAGACCCTGAAGGAATTGGAAAGAAGTTCCCAGTTTTTTGGTTTTGTATTTGAAATTCTTTTTTATAGTGTGTTTGAGCTGTTTCTCGCTGCAATGTTTATGCCAGTGTAGACACACTTGTTTCACTTACGGAGACATATCAGTACATAGGTTTTAAGATTCTTACTAGTGAGATCTATTACTCTGCGTGAAATATGGGGTTTTGAGTCCCTTTCACTGAGGAAGGTGTAGGTCTTGTCTAATCCACAGTTAGTTTTAGAAACGAAAACGGAGCTTATATCAAACTCTGGTTTTATGCATCACCCCACCTCTCCTTCCCGCTTAAACAGGCATAAGAGTGTTTTCTAAATGTGAGACTCTGTTGTCTTTCCTAACTCAGTTCATGTGTAGCCATGTTTACAGGATCTTCATAAGTGATATCTTATGATAAGTTTCTTTTTCTGTGTGACTTATTTCACTTAGAATCATCGTACCTGAATCCACTCACTTTGCTGCTCCTGGTCTTATGTCATTGATTTCATGGCTGAGGGATATTCCATCCTACATAATTACCACAATTTTTTGAACCATTTTTTATTTCCTGGGATATTTAAGGTGGACCCAAGTTGAGGTTCTTGTAAGCAGTGAAGCCCTAAATTTGAGGGTGGCTCTGTCTTATTGATTTTCAGTTTTCCAAGGTATATTCCCTAGATTGGAAGTGCCGTTGGCTCTGTAGCTCTGTTGTTTACTTGTATTAGGGAACGCAATGCACTCCTCCAGTGAGGCAGTTGGCAATTTACATCCCGCCCATCAGCATAACAAGGCTCCCGGTTCTCCAGGGCCTGCTTGCCTTTCTGGTTTTTACACATTTTGTGGCTGACCCTTTTGACCATTGGGAAGTGATACTTCTTTGTTGTGCAGATTTGCAGTGCACGCTTGCTTGCTTGGACAAAAAGGGCGTATGCGTTTTCTCCTGAATATATTCAGGAGAAAACGCATACGCCCTTTTTGGCCAAGTGCGTCATTGTCGATGTTGTGCCCCTCTTCCTATGCTTTAAAGGCGATTCCAACGTACCTCTTGAAATCTGTTCCTTGCTATTCTGCCTCGCTTTCAAGTCTGCCTCGATGCCTTCCCACAACCGATTTTCGGACCATAGTGGTCATTTATTACTATGCCATTTTGTGAATTGCTGTGCCCCTGAACTCCATTTTTCAAGTCGTTTTTTGTGAGCTGTTCGCAAGTCCAAACTTTTGGTTCAGGACCTATACTGGTTACCGGTGGGTGGCTGAGACTCTGGTTAATTCTTCTTCCGGCCGGGAAGTTAGATTGATATGTGCCCGTCCAAATGCCTAACAGCTACTCTCTCATTGGTTCTCCCTCTTCCCTACCATCCTTTTGCAAATTGGCAACCTGCGCTAACCAGGAGGTTTAAGGGGTTGTCTCTCCAAGTTGGGAGATTGATAGTAAAGCACTTGGAATGTCAAACCAGAGCACCAGGAGAGGGACTACTCGTTGAGTTTAAAAACCTTTTGTATTAACAGTGTGTCCATTCTGTAAGTTTCCCGTACATGTTATAGCTGTAGTTATATTCCCTTCAACATGGAGAGTTGGGACCAATGGAATGGGGGCATGCATTTTTGCTTTAAAGGGTCTGCATTTGCTCACCCAATCTCACCAATCCTATCAGTCCCAAGTGTCCAGCTTTATGCCACATACAGCTGTCATTGTAGATAGGGTCATTTCAGGTTTCATCAGAGACCCTGAAGGAATTGTAAAGAATTTCCCTGTTTTTTGGTTTTGTTTTTGAAATTCCTTTTCATAGAGGGTTTGAGCTGATTCTCGCTGCCATGTTTATGACAGTCTACACACTTGATTCCCTTACGGAGACATATCAATACATAAGTTTTAGGATTGTTACTACTCAGATCTATTCCTCTGCGGGAAATATGGGGTTTTGAGTCCCTTTCACTGAGAAAGGTGTAGGTCTTGTCTATTCCACAGTTGGTTTTAGAAATGGTACCTCTAGTTATATCAAACACTGGTTTTATGCATCACCCCACCTCTCCTTTCCCCTTAAGCAGGCATAAGAGTGTTTTCTAAATGTGGGAGTATGTTCTCTTTCCTAACTCAGTTCATGTGTAGCCAGGTTTACAGGATCTTCATAAGTGATATCTTATGATAAGTTTCTTTTTCTGTTTGACTTATTTCACTTAGAATCATCGTACCTGAATCCACTCACTTTGCTGCTCCTGGTCTTTTGTCATTGATTTCATGGCTGAGGGATATTCCATCGTACATAAATACCACAGTTTTTGGAACCATTCTTATATTTCCTGGAATATTTAAGGTGTACCCAAGTTGAGGTTCTTGTAAGCAGTGCAGCCCTAAATTTGGGGGTGGCTCTGTCTTATTGATTTTCAGTTTTCCCAAGGTATATTGCCTAGACTGGAAGTGCCCTTGGCTCTGTAGCTCTGTTGTTTACTTGTTTTAGGGAACGCAATGCACTCCTCCAGTGACGCAGTTGGCAATTTACATTCCGCCCATCAGCATAACAAGGCTCCCTGTTCTCCAGGGCCTGTCTTGCCTTTCTGGTTTTTACACATTTTGTGGATGGCCCTTTTGACCGGTGGGAAGTGATACTTCTTTGTAGTGCAGATTTGCATTGCACGCTTGCTTGCTTGGCCAAAAAGGGCATATGCGTTGTCTCCTGAATATATTCAGGAGAAAATGCATACGCCCTTTTTGGCCAAGTGCGTCATTGTCGAAGTTGTGCCCCTCTTCCTGTGCTTTACAGGCAATTCCAACGTACCTCTTGATATCTGTTTCCTGCTATTCTGCCTCGCTTTCAAGTCCGCATCGTTGCCTTCCCTCAATAGATTTTTGGAAGATAGTTGTCCTTTATTACTCTGCCAGTTTTTGAATTGCTGTGCCCCTGAGCTCCATTTTTCAACTCGTTTTTTGTGAGCTGTACGCAAGTCCAAAATTTTGGTTCAGGACCTATACTGGTTCCCAGTGAGTGGCTGAGACTCTGGTTAATTCTTCTTCCGGCCGGGAAATTAGATTGATATGTGCCCGTCCAAATGCCTAACAGCTACTCTCTCTTTGGTTTTCCCTTTTCCCTTCCATCCTCTGCCAAATTGGCAACCTGTGCGAACCAGGAGTTTAAACGGCTTGTCTCTCCAAGTTCGGAGATTGATAATAAAGCAGTTGGAAAGTCAAAGCGGGGCACCAGGAGAGGGACTACTCGTTGAGTTTTAGAAACCATTTGTATTCACAGTGTGTCCATTCTCTAGGTTTCCATTACATGTTATAGCTGTAGTAATATTCCCTTCATCATGGAGAGTTGGGAAGCATGGAATCGGGGCCACGCATTTTTGCATTAAAGGGTCTGCATTTGCTCACCCAATCTCACCAATCCTCTCAGTCCCAAGTGTCCAGCTTTATGCCACATCCAGCTGTCATTGTAGATAGGGTCATTTCAGGTTTCATCAGAGACCCTGAAGGAATTGTAAAGAATTGCCATGTTTATTGGTTTTGTTTTTGAAATTCCTTTTTATACTGATTTTGAGCTGATTCTCGCTGCCATGTTTATGCCAGTCTAGACACACCTGATTCCCTTATGGAGACGTATCAATACATAGGTTTTAAGATTTTTACTAGTCAGATCTATTCCTCTGCGGGAAATATGGGGTTTTGAGTCCCTTTCAGTGAGGAAGGTGTAGGTCTTGTCTATTCCACAGTTGGTTTTAGAAATGGTACCTGTGCTTATATCAAACTCTGGTTTTATGCATCACCCCACCTCTCCTTTCCCCTGAAGCAGGCATAAGAGTGTTTTCTAAATGTGAGACTCTGTTCTCTTTCCTAACTCAGTTCATGTGTAGCCATGTTTACAGGATCTTCATAAGTGATATCTTATGATAAGTTTCTATTTCTGTGTGACTTATTTCACTTAGAATCATCGTAACTGAATACACTCACTTTGGTGCTCCTGGTCTTATGACATTGATTTCACAGCTGAGGGATATTCCATCGTACATAAATACCACAGGTTTTTGAACCATATTTATATTTCCTGGGATATTTAAGGTGTACCCAAGTTGAGGTTCTTGCAAGCAGTGCAGCCCTAAATTTGGGAGTGGCTCTATCTTATTGATTTTCAGTTTTCCCATGGTATATTCCCTACACTGGAAGTGCCCTTGGCTCTGTTGCTCTGTTGTTTACTTGTTTTAGGGAACACAATGCACTTCTCCAGTGAGGCAGTTGGCAATTTACATCCCGCCCATCAGCATAACAAGGCTCCCTGTTCTCCAGGACCTGTCTTGCCTTTCTGGTTTTTACACATTTGTGGATGTCCCTTTTGACCGGTGGGAAGTGATACTTCTTTGTAGTGCAGATTTACATTGCCCGCTTGCTTGCTTGGCCAAAAGAGGCGTATGCGTTTTATCCTGTATATATTCAGGAGAAGAGGCTTACGCCCTTTTTGGCCAAGTGCGTCATTGACGAAGTTGTGCCCCTCTTCGTATACTTTAAAGGCGATTCCAACGTACCTCTTGAAATCAGTTTCCTGCTATTCTGCCTCGCTTTCAAGTCCGCATCGTTGCCTTCCCTCAACAGATTTTTGGACGATAGTCGTCCTTTATTACTCTGCCAGTTTGTGAATTGCTGTGCCCCTGATCTCCATATTTCAACTCGTTTTTTGTGAGCTGTACGCAAGTCCAAAATTTTGGTTCAGGATCTATACTGGTTCCTTGAGGGTTTCTGAGACTTTGATTAATTCTTCTTCCTGCCGGGAAATTAGAGTGACCTGTGCCCGTCCAAATGACTAACAGCTACTCTCTCATTGGTTCTTCCTCTTCCCTTCCATCCTCTGCCAAATTGGCAACCTGGGCGAACCAGGACGTTAAAGGTGTTGTCTTTCCAAGTTGGAAGATTGATAGTAAAGCAGTTTTTTGATCCATTTTTATATTTACTGGGATATTTAAGTTGTACCCAAGTTGAGGTTCTTGTAAGCAGTGCAGCCCTTAATTTGTGGGTGGCTCTGTCTTATTGATTTTCAGTTTTCCCAAGGTATATTCCCTAGACTGGAAGTGCCCTTGGCTCTGTAGCTCTGTTGTTTATTGTTTTAGGGAACGCAATGCACTCCTCCAGTGAGGCAGTTGGCAGTTTACATCCCGCCCATCAGCATAACAAGCCTCCCTGTTCTCCAGGGCCTGTCTTGCCTTTCTGGTTTTTACACATTTTGTGGATGTCCTTTTTGACCGGTGGGAAGTGACACTTCTTTGTAGTGCAGATTTGCATTGCCCGCTTGCTTGCTTGGCCAAAAAGTGCGTATGCGTTTTCTCCTGAATATTTTCAGGAATATATTCAGGAGAAAACGCATACGCCCTTTTTGTCCCAGTGCGTCATTGTCGAAGTTGTGCCCCTCTTCCTGTGCTTTAAAGACGATTCCAACGTACCTCTTGAAATCTGTTTCCTGCTATTCTGCCTCGCTTTCAAGTCCGCCTCGATGCCTTCCCTCAACAGATTTTTGTTCGATAGTTGTCCTTTATTACTCTGCCAGTTTGTGAGTTGCTGTGCCCCTGAGCTCCATTTTTCAACTCGTATTTGTGAGCTGTACGCAAGTCCAAAATTTTGGTTCAGGACCTATACTTGTTCCCGGTGGGTCGCTGAGACTTTGGTTAATTCTTCTTCCTGCCGGGAAATTAGAGTGACATGTGCCCGTCCAAATGCCTAACAGCTACTCTCTCATTGGTTCTCCCCCTTCCATTCCATCCTCTGCCAAATTGGCAACCTGTGCAAACCAGGAGCTTAAAAGGGCTGTCTCTCCAAGTTGGGAGATTGATAGTAAAGCAGTTGGAAAGTCAAACTGGAGCACAAGGAGAGGGACTATTCGTTGAGTTTTAGAAACCTATTGTATTCACAGAGTGGCCATTCTCTAGGTTTCCCATACATGTTATATCTGTAGTAATCTTACCTTCAACATGGAGAGTTGGGACCCATGGAATGGGGGCCATGAATTTTTGCTTTAAAGGGTCTGCATTTGCTCACCCAATCTCACCAATCCTCTCAGTCCGAAGTGTCCAGCTTTATGCCACATCCAGCTGTCATTGTAGATAGGGTCATTCCAGGTTTCATCAGAGACCCTGAAGGAATTGTAAAGAATTTCCCTGTTTTTTGGATTTGTTTTTGAAATTCCTTTTTATAGTGGCTTTGAGCTGATTCTGGCTGCCATGTTTATGCCAGTCTAGACACACTTGATTCCCTTATGGAGACATATCAATACATAGGTTTTAAGTTTCTTACTAGTCAGATCTATTCCTCTGTGGGAAATATGGGGTTTTGAGTCCATTTCTCTGAGGAAGGTGAAGGTCTTGTCTATTCCAAAGTTGGTTTAAGAAATGGTACCTGTGCTTATATCAATCTCTGGTTTTATGCATCACCCCACTTCTCCTTCCCCCTTAAGCAGGCATAAGAGTGTTTTCTTATTGTGAGACTCTATTCTCTTTCCTAACTCAGTTCATTTGTAGCCATGTTTACAGGATCTTCATAAGTGATATCTTATGATAAGTTTCTTTTTCTGTGTGACTTATTTCACTTAGAATCATCGTACTTGAATCCACTCACTTTGCTGCTCCGGGACTTATGTCATTGATTTCATGGCTGAGGGATATTCCATCCTACATAATTACCACAATTTTTTGAACCATTTTTATATTTCCTGGGATATTTAAGGTGTTCCCAAGTTGAGGTTCTTGTAAGCAGTACAGCCCTAAATTTGGGGGTGGCTCTGTTTATGATTTACAGTTTTCCCAAGGTATATTCCCAAGACTGGAAGTGCCCTTGGCTCTGTAGCTCAGTTGTTTACTTGTTTTAGGGAATGCAATGCACGCCTCCAGTGAGGCAGTTGGCAATTTACATCCCGCCCATCAGCATAACAAGGCTCCCTGTTCTCCAGGGCCTGCCTTGCCTTTCTGGTTTTTACACATTTTGTGGCTGTCCCTTTTCACCGGTGGAAAGTGATACTTCTTTGTAGTGCAGATTTGCATTGCCCGCTTGCTTGCTTGGCCAAAAAGGGCGTATGCGTTTTCTCCTGAATATATTCAGGAGAAAACGCATACGCCCTTTTTGGCCAAGTGTGTCATTGTCGAAGTTGTGCCCCTCTTCCTATGCTTCAAAGGCGATTCCAACGTACATCTTGAAATCTGTCTCCTGCTATTCTGCCTCGCTTTCAAGTCCGCCTCGATGCCTTCCCTCAACAGATTTTTGTTCGATAGTTGTCCTTTATTACTCTGCCAGTTTGTGAGTTGCTGTGCCCCTGAGCTCCATTTTTCAACTCGTATTTGTGAGTTGTACGCAAGTCCAAAATTTTGGTTCAGGACCTATACTTGTTAACGGTGGGTCGCTGAGACTTTGGTTAATTCTTCTTCCTGCCGGGAAATTAGAGTGACATGTGCCCGTCCAAATGCCTAACAGCTACTCTCTCATTGGTTCTCCCCCTTCCATTCCATCCTCTGCCAAATTGGCAACCTGTGCAAACCAGGAGCTTAAAAGGGCTGTCTCTCCAAGTTGGGAGATTGATAGTAAAGCAGTTGGAAAGTCAAACTGGAGCACAAGGAGAGGGACTATTCGTTGAGTTTTAGAAACCTATTGTATTCACAGAGTGGCCATTCTCTAGGTTTCCCATACATGTTATATCTGTAGTAATCTTCCCTTCAACATGGAGAGTTGGGACCCATGGAATGGGGGCCATGAATTTTTGCTTTAAGGGTCTGCATTTGCTCACCCAATCTCACCAATCCTCTCAGTCCGAAGTGTCCAGCTTTATGCCACATCCAGCTGTCATTGTAGATAGGGTCATTCCAGGTTTCATCAGAGACCCTGAAGGAATTGTAAAGAATTTCCCTGTTTTTTGGATTTGTTTTTGAAATTCCTTTTTATAGTGGCTTTGAGCTGATTCTGGCTGCCATGTTTATGCCAGTCTAGACACACTTGATTCCCTTATGGAGACATATCAATACATAGGTTTTAAGTTTCTTACTAGTCAGATCTATTCCTCTGTGGGAAATATGGGGTTTTGAGTCCATTTCTCTGAGGAAGGTGAAGGTCTTGTCTATTCCAAAGTTGGTTTAAGAAATGGTACCTGTGCTTATATCAATCTCTGGTTTTATGCATCACCCCACTTCTCCTTCCCCCTTAAGCAGGCATAAGAGTGTTTTCTTATTGTGAGACTCTATTCTCTTTCCTAACTCAGTTCATTTGTAGCCATGTTTACAGGATCTTCATAAGTGATATCTTATGATAAGTTTCTTTTTCTGTGTGACTTATTTCACTTAGAATCATCGTACTTGAATCCACTCACTTTGCTGCTCCGGGACTTATGTCATTGATTTCATGGCTGAGGGATATTCCATCCTACATAATTACCACAATTTTTTGAACCATTTTTATATTTCCTGGGATATTTAAGGTGTTCCCAAGTTGAGGTTCTTGTAATCAGTACAGCCCTAAATTTGGGGGTGGCTCTGTTTATGATTTACAGTTTTCCCAAGGTATATTCCCAAGACTGGAAGTGCCCTTGGCTCTGTAGCTCAGTTGTTTACTTGTTTTAGGGAATGCAATGCACGCCTCCAGTGAGGCAGTTGGCAATTTACATCCCGCCCATCAGCATAACAAGGCTCCCTGTTCTCCAGGGCCTGCCTTGCCTTTCTGGTTTTTACACATTTTGTGGCTGTCCCTTTTCACCGGTGGAAAGTGATACTTCTTTGTAGTGCAGATTTGCATTGCCCGCTTGCTTGCTTGGCCAAAAAGGGCGTATGCGTTTTCTCCTGAATATATTCAGGAGAAAACGCATACGCCCTTTTTGGCCAAGTGTGTCATTGTCGAAGTTGTGCCCCTCTTCCTATGCTTCAAAGGCGATTCCAACGTACATCTTGAAATCTGTCTCCTGCTATTCTGCCTCGCTTTCAAGTCCGCCTCGATGCCTTCCCTCAACAGATTTTTGTTCGATAGTTGTCCTTTATTACTCTGCCAGTTTGTGAGTTGCTGTGCCCCTGAGCTCCATTTTTCAACTCGTATTTGTGAGCTGTACGCAAGTCCAAATTTTTGGTTCAGGACCTATACTTGTTCCCGGTGGGTCGCTGAGACTTTGGTTAATTCTTCTTCCTGCCGGGAAATTAGAGTGACATGTGCCCGTCCAAATGCCTAACAGCTACTCTCTCATTGGTTCTCCCCCTTCCATTCCATCCTCTGCCAAATTGGCAACCTGTGCAAACCAGGAGCTTAAAAGGGCTGTCTCTCCAAGTTGGGAGATTGATAGTAAAGCAGTTGGAAAGTCAAACTGGAGCACAAGGAGAGGGACTATTCGTTGAGTTTTAGAAACCTATTGTATTCACAGAGTGGCCATTCTCTAGGTTTCCCATACATGTTATATCTGTAGTAATCTTCCCTTCAACATGGAGAGTTGGGACCCATGGAATGGGGGCCATGAATTTTTGCTTTAAAGGGTCTGCATTTGCTCACCCAATCTCACCAATCCTCTCAGTCCGAAGTGTCCAGCTTTATGCCACATCCAGCTGTCATTGTAGATAGGGTCATTCCAGGTTTCATCAGAGACCCTGAAGGAATTGTAAAGAATTTCCCTGTTTCTTGGATTTGTTTTTGAAATTCCTTTTTATAGTGGCTTTGAGCTGATTCTGGCTGCCATGTTTATGCCAGTCTAGACACACTTGATTCCCTTATGGAGACATATCAATACATAGGTTTTAAGTTTCTTACTAGTCAGATCTATTCCTCTGTGGGAAATATGGGGTTTTGAGTCCATTTCTCTGAGGAAGGTGAAGGTCTTGTCTATTCCAAAGTTGGTTTAAGAAATGGTACCTGTGCTTATATCAATCTCTGGTTTTATGCATCACCCCACTTCTCCTTCCCCCTTAAGCAGGCATAAGAGTGTTTTCTTATTGTGAGACTCTATTCTCTTTCCTAACTCAGTTCATTTGTAGCCATGTTTACAGGATCTTCATAAGTGATATCTTATGATAAGTTTCTTTTTCTGTGTGACTTATTTCACTTAGAATCATCGTACTTGAATCCACTCACTTTGCTGCTCCGGGACTTATGTCATTGATTTCATGGCTGAGGGATATTCCATCCTACATAATTACCACAATTTTTTGAACCATTTTTATATTTCCTGGGATATTTAAGGTGTTCCCAAGTTGAGGTTCTTGTAAGCAGTGCAGCCCTAAATTTGGGGGTGGCTTTGTTTATGATTTACAGTTTTCCCAAGGTATATTCCCAAGACTGGAAGTGCCCTTGGCTCTGTAGCTCAGTTGTTTACTTGTTTTAGGGAATGCAATGCACGCCTCCAGTGAGGCAGTTGGCAATTTACATCCCGCCCATCAGCATAACAAGGCTCCCTGTTCTCCAGGGCCTGCCTTGCCTTTCTGGTTTTTACACATTTTGTGGCTGTCCCTTTTCACCGGTGGAAAGTGATACTTCTTTGTAGTGCAGATTTGCATTGCCCGCTTGCTTGCTTGGCCAAAAAGGGCGTATGCGTTTTCTCCTGAATATATTCAGGAGAAAACGCATACGCCCTTTTTGGCCAAGTGTGTCATTGTCGAAGTTGTGCCCCTCTTCCTATGCTTCAAAGGCGATTCCAACGTACATCTTGAAATCTGTCTCCTGCTATTCTGCCTCGCTTTCAAGTCCGCCTCGTTGCCTTCCCTCAACAGATTTTTGGACGATACTTGTCCTTTATTACTCTGCCAGTTTATGAATTGCTATGCCCTTGAGCTCCATTTTTCAACTCGTTTTTTGTGAGCTGTACTCAAGTCCAAAATTTTGGTTCAGGAACTATACTGGTTGCCGGTGGGTGGCTGAGACTCTGGTTAATTCTTCTTCCTGCGGGGAAATTAGAGTGACATGTGCCCGTCCAAATGCCTAACAGCTACTCTCTCATTGGTTCTCCCTCTTCCCTTCCAACCTCTTGCAAATTGGCAACCTGTGCGCACCAGAAGGTTAAAGGGGTTGTCTCTCCAAGTTGGGAGATTGATAGTAAAGCAGTTGGAAAGTCAAACCGGAGCACCAGGAGAGGGACTACTCGTTGAGTTTTAGAAACCTTTTGTATTCACAGTGTGTCCATTCTCTAGGTTTCCCGTACATGTTATAGCTGTGGTAATATTCCCTTCAACATGGAGAGTTGGGACCCATGGAATGGGGGCCATGCATTTTTGCTTTAAACGGTCTGCATTTGCTCACCCAATCTCACCAACCCTATCAGTCCCAAGTGTACAGCCTTATGCCACATCCAGCTGTCATAGTAGGTAGGGTCATTCCAGGTTTCATCAGAGACCCTGAAGGAATTGTAAAGAATTTCCCTGTTTTTTGATTTTGTTTTTGAAATTCCTTTTTATAGTGGGTTTGAGCTGATTCTCGCTGCCATGTTTATGCCACTCTACACATTTGATTCACTTACGGAGACATATCAAAACATAAGATTTAATATTCTTAATAGTGAGATCTATTACTCTGCGTGAAATGTGGGGTTTTGAGTCCCTTTCACTGAGGAAGGTGTAGGTCTTGTCTATACCAAAGTTGGTTTTAGAAATGGTTCCTGTGCTTATATCAAACTCTGGTTTTATGCATCACCCCACCTCTCCTTTCCCCTTAAGCAGGAATAAGAGTGTTTTCTAAATGTGAGACTCTGTTCTCTTTCCTAACTCAGTTCATGTGTAGCCATGTTTACAGGATCTTCATAAGTGATATCTTATGATAAGTTTCTTTTTCTGTGTGACTTATTTCACTTAGAATCATCGTACCTGAATCCACTCACTTTGCTGCTCCTGGTATTATGACATTGATTACATGGCTGAGGGATAATCCATCGTACGTAAGTACCACAATTTTTTGAACCATTTTTATATTTCCTGGGATATTTATGGTGTACCCAAGTTGAGGTTCTTGTAAGCAGTGCAGCCCTAAATTTGGGGGTGGCTCTGTCTTATTGATTTTCAGTTTTCACAAGGTATATTCCCTAGACTGGAAGTGCCCTTGGCTCTGTAGCTCTGTTGTTTACTTGTTTTAGGGAACACAATGCACTCCTCCAGTGAGGCAGTTGGCAATTTACATCCTGCCCATCAGCATAACAAGGCTCCCTGTTCTCCAGGGCCTGTCTTGCCTATCTGGTTTTTACACATTTTGTGGATGTCCCTTTTGACCGGTGGGAAGTGATACTTCTTTGTAGTACAGATTTGCATTGCCCGCTTGCTTGCTTGGCCATAAAAGGGCGTATGCATTTTCTCCTGAATATACTCAGGAGAAAACGCATACGCACTTTTTGGCCAAGTGCGTCATTGTCGAAGTTGTGCCCCTCTTCCTGTGCTTTAAAGGTGATTCCAACGTACCTCTTGAAATCTGTTTCCTGCTCTTCTGCCTCGCTTTCAAGTCTGCCTCGTTCCCTTCCCTCAACAGATTTTAGGATGATTGTTGTCCTTTATTACTGTCCCAGTTTGTGAATTGCTGTGCCCCGCAGCTCCATTTTTCAATTCGTTTTATGTGAGCTGTACGCAAGTCCAAAATTTTGTTTCAGGACCTATACTGGTTCCCGGTGGGTGGCTGAGACTTTGGTTAATTCTTCCTCCTACCGGGAAATTAGAGTGACCTGTGCCCGTCCAAATGCCTAACACCTAGTCTCTCATTGGTTCTCCCTCTTCCCTTGCATCCTCTGACAAATTGGCAACCTGGGCGAACCAGGACCTTAAATGGTCTGTCTTTCCAAGTTGGAAGATTGATAGTAAAGCAGTTGGAAAGTCAAACCGGAGCACCAGGAGAGGGACTATTCGTTGAGTTTTAGAAACATTTTGTATTAACATTGTGTCCATTCTCTAGGTTTCCCGTACATGTTATAGCTGTAATAATATTCCCTTCAACCTGGAGAGTTGGGACCCAAGGAATGGGGGCCATGCATTTTTGCTTTAAAGGGTCTGCATTTGCTCACCCAATCTCACCAATCCTCTCAGTCCCAACTGTCCAGCCTTATGCCACATCCAGCTGTCATTGTAGATAAGGTCATTCCAGGTTTCATCAGAGACCCTGAAGGAATTGCAAAGAATTTCCCTGTTTTTTGGTTTTGTTTTTGAAATTCCTTTTCATAGAGGGTTTGAGCTGATTCTCGCTGCCATGTTTATGCCAGTCTACACACTTGATTCCCTTATGGAGACATATCAATACATAAGATTTAGGATTGTTACTAGTCAGATCTATTCCTCTGCCGGAAATATGGGGTTTTGAGTGCCTTTCACTGAGGAAGGTGTAGGTCTTGTCTCTTCCACAGTTGGTTTTACAAACGGTACCTGTGCTTATATCAAACTCGGGTTTTATGCATCCCCCCACCTCTCCTCCCCCCTTAAGCAGGCATAACAGTGTTTTCTAAATGTGAGACTCTGTTCTCTTTCTTAACTAATTTCATGTGTAGCCATGTTTACAGGACCTTCATAAGTGATATCTTATGATAAGTTTCTTTTTCTGTGAGACTTCACTTAGAATCATCGTACCTGAATCTACTCACTTTGCTGCTTCTGGTCTTATGACATTGATTTCATGGCTGAGGGATATTCCATCGTACATAAGTACCACAATTTTTTGAACCATATTTATATTTCCTGGGATGTTTAAGGTGTACCCAAGTTGAGGTTCTTTTAAGAAGTGCAGCCCTAAATTTGGGGGTGGCTCTGTCTTATTGATTTTCAGTTTTCCCAAGGTATATTCCCTAGACTGGAAGTGCCCTTGGCTCTGTAGCTCTGTTGTTTATTGTTTTAGGGAACGCAATGCACTCCTCCAGTGAGGCAGTTGGCAATTTACATCCCGCCCATCAGCATAACAAAGCCCCCTCTTCTCCAGGGCCTGTCTTGCCTTTCTGGTTTTTACACATTTTGTGGCTGACCCTTTTGACCGGTGGGAAGTGATACTTCTTTGTAGTGCAGATTTGCATTGCCCGCTTTCTTTCTTGGCCAAAAAGGGCGTATGCGTTTTCTCCTGAATATATTTAGGAGAAAACGCATACGCCCTTTTTGGCCAAGTGCGTCATTGTCGAAGTTGTGACCCTCTTCCTGTGCTTTAAAGGCGATTCCAACGTACCTCTTGAAATCTCTTTCCTGCTATTCTGCCTCGCTTTCAAGTCCGCCTCATTGCCTTCCCTCAACCGATTTTCGGACCATAGTGGTCATTTTTTACTCTGCCTGTTTGTGAATTGCTGTGCCCCTCAGCTCCATTTTTCAACTCGTTTTTTGTGAGCTGTACGCAAGTCCGAAATATTGTTTCAGGACCTATACTGGTTCCCGGTGGGTGGCTGAGACTTTGGTTAATTCTTCTTCCTGCCTGGAAAATAGAGTGACCTGTGCCCGTCCAAATGCCTAACAGCTACTCTCTCATTGGTTCTCCCTCTTCCCTTCCATCCTCTGCCAAATTGGCATCCTGTGAGAACCAGGAGTTGAAAGGGGCTGTCTCTCCATGTTGGGAGATTGATAGTAAAGCAGTTGGAAAGTCAAACCCGAGCACCAGGAGAGGGACATTTCGTTGAGTTTTAGAAACCTTTTGTATTCACAGAGTGTCTATTCTCTAGGTTTCCCGTACATGTTATAGCTGTAGTAATATTCCCTTTAACCTGGAGAGTTGGGACACATGGAATGGGGGCGATGCATTATTGCTTTAAAGGGTCTGCATTTGCTCACCCATTCTCACCAATCCTCTCAGCCCCAAGTGTCCAGCCTTATGCCACATCCAGCTGTCATTGTAGATAGGGTCATTCCAGGTTTCATCAGAGACCCTGAAGGAATTGTAAAGAAGTTCCCTGTTTTTTGGTTTTGTATTTGAAATTCCTTTTTATAGTGTGTTTGAGCTGTTTCTCGCTGTCATGTTTATGCCAGTCTAGACACAATTGATTCCCTTCCAGAGACATATCAATACATAGGTATTAAGATTCTTACTGGTCAGATTTATTACTCTGCGCTAAATATGGGGTTTTGGGTCCCTTTCACTGAGGAAGGTGTAGGTCTTGTCTATTCCACAGTTGGTTTTAGAAACGGTAACTCTGCTTATATCAAACTCTGGTTTTATGTATCACCCCACCTCTCCTTCCCACTTAAACAGGCCTAAGAGTGTTTTCTAAATGTGAGACTCTGTTGTCTTTCCTAACTCAGTTCATGTGTAGCCATGTTTACAGGATCTTCATAAGTGATATCTTATGATAAGTTTCTTTTTCTGTGTGACTTATTTCACTTAGAATCATCGTACCTGAATCCACTCACTTTGCTGCTCCTGGTCTTATGACATTGATTTCATGGCTGAGGGATATTCCATCGTACATAAGTACCACAATTTTTTGAACCATATTTATATTTCCTGGGATATTTAAGGTGTACCCAAGTTGAGGTTCTTGTAAGCAGTGCAGCCCAAAATTTGGGGGTGGCTCTTTCTTATTGATTTTCAGTTTCCCCAAGGTATATTCCCTAGATTGGAAGTGCCCTTGGCTCTGTAGCTCTGTTGATTACTTGTTTTAGGGAACACAATTCACTCCTCCAGTGAGGCAGTTGGCAATTTACATCACGCCCATCAGCATAACAAGGCTCCCTGTTCTCCAGGGCCTGTCTTGCCTTTCTGGTTTTTACACATTTGTGGCTGACCCTTTTTACCGGTGGGAAGTGATACATCTTTGTAGTGCAGATTTGCACTGCCCGCTTGCTTGCTTGGCCAAAAAGGGTGTATGCGTTTCGTCCTGAATATATTCAGGAGAAAACGCATACGCCCTTTTGGCCAAGTGCATCATTGTTGAAGTTGTGGCCCTCTTCCTGTGCTTTAAACGCGATTCCAACGTACCTCTTGAAATCTGTTTCCTGCTATTCTGCCTCGCTTTCAAGTCCTCCTAATTGCCTTCCCTCAACCGATTTTCGGATCATAGTGGTCATTTATTACTCTGCCAGTTTGTGAACTGCTGTGCCCCTGAGCTCCATTTTTCAACTCGTTTTTTGTGAGATGTACGCAAGTCCAAAATTTTGGTTCATGACCTATACTGGTTCCCGGTGGGTGGCTGAGACTTTGGTTAATTCTTCTTCCTGCTGGGAAATTAGAGTGACATGTGCCCGTCCAAATGCCTAATAGCTACTCTCTCATTGGTTCTCCCTCTTCCCTTCCATCCTCTGCCAAATTGGCAACCTGTGAGAACTAGGAGTTCAAAGGGGCTGTCTCTCCATGTTGGGAGATTGATAGTAAAGCAGTTGGAAAGTCAAACACGAGCACCAGGAGAGGGACTATTGGTTGAGTTTTAGAAACCTTTTGCATTCACAGAGTGTCTATTCTCTAGGTATCCATTACATGTTATAGCTGTAGTAATATTCCCTTCAACATGGAGAGTTGGGACCCATGGAATGGGGGCCATGCATTTTTGCTTTAAAGGGTCTGCATTTGCTCACCCAATCTCACCAATCCTATCAGGCCCAAGTTTTCAGCCTTATGCCACATCCAGCTGTCATTGTAGATAGGGTCATTTCACGTTTCAGCAGAGACCCTGAAGGAATTATAAAGAATTTCCCTGTTTTTTGGTTTTGTTTTTGAAATTCCTTTTCATAGAGGGTTTGAGCTGATTCTCGCTGCCATGTTTATGCCAGTCTACACACTTGATTCCCTTACGGAGACATATCAATACATAAGTTTTAGGATTGTTACTAGTCAGATCTATTCCTCTGGGGGAAATATGGCGTTTTGAGTCCCGTTCACTGAGGAAGGTGTAGGTCTTGTCTATTCCACAGTTGGTTTTACAAACGGTACCTGTGCTTATATCAAACTCTGGTTTTATGCATCACCCCACCTCTCCTCCCACCTTAAGCAAGCATAACAGTGTTTTCTAAATGTGAGACTCTGTTCTCTTTCTTAACTCATTTCATGTGTAGCCATGTTTACAGGATCTTCATAAGTGATATCTTATGATAAGTTTCTTTTTCTGTGTGAATTCACTTAGAATCATCGTACCTGAATCCACTCACTTTGCTGCTCCTGGTCTTATGACATTGATTTCATGGCTGAGGGATATTCCATCGTACATAAGTACCACAATTTTTGGAACCATATTTATATTTCCTGGGATATTTAAGGTGTAACCAAGTTGAGGTTCTTGTAAGCAGTGCAGCCCTAAATTTGGTGGTGGCTCTGTCATATTGATTTTCAGTTTCCCCAAGGTATATTCCCTAGACTGGAAGTGCCCTTGGCTCTGTAGCTCTGTTGTTTACTTGTTTTAGGGAACGCAATGCACTCCTCCAGTGAGGCAGTTGGCAATTTACATCCCGCCCATCAGCATAAAAATGCTCCCTGTTCTCCAGGGCTTGTCTTGCCTTTCTGGTTTTTACACATTTTGTGGCTGACTATTTTGACCGGTGGGAAGTGATACTTCTTTGCAGTGCAGATTTGCATTGCCCGCTTGCATGCTTGGCCAAAAAGGGCATATGCGTTTCCTCCTGAATATATTCAGGAGAAAATGCATACGCCCTTTTTGGCCAAGTGCGTCATTATCGAAGTTGTGCCCCTCCTCCTGTGCTTTAAAGGCGAATCCAACGTACCTCTTGAAATCTGTTTCCTGCTATTCTGCCTCGCTTTCAAGTCCGCCTCGTTGCCTTCCCTGAACAGATTTTTGGACGATCGTTGTCCTTATTAATCTGCCAGTTTGTGAATTGCTGTGCCCCTGAGCTCCATTTTTCAACTGGTTTTTTGTGAGCTGTACGCAAGTCCAAAATTTTGGTTCAGGACCTGTACTGGTTCCCGTTGGGTGGCTGAGACTCTGGTTAATTCTTCTTCCTGCCGGGAAATTAGAGTGACATGTGCCCGTCCAAATGCCTAACCGCTACTCTCTCATTGGTTCTCCCTCTTTCCTTCCATCCTCTGCCAAATTGGCAACCTGTGCCAACCAGGAGGTTAAACAGTTTGTCTCTCCAAGTTGGGAGATTGATAGTAAAGTAGTTGGAAAGTCAAAGAGGAGCACCAGGAGAGGGACTACTCGTTGAGTTTTAGAAACATTTTGTATTCACTGTGTGTCCATTCTCTAGGTTTCCAGTACATGTTATAGCTGTAGTAATATTCCCTTCAACATGGAGAGTTGAGAACCATGGAATGGGGGCCACACATTTTTCATTAAAGGGTCTGAATTTGCTCACCCAATCTCACCAATCCACTCAGTTCCAAGTGTCCAGCCTTATATCACATCCAGCTGTCATTTTAGACAGGGTCATTCCAGGTTTCATCAGAGACCCTGAAGGAAATGTAAAGAATTTCCCTGTTTTTTGGTTTTGTTTTTGAAATTCCTTTTTATAGTGGGTTTGAGCTGATTCTCGCTGCCATGTTTATGCCCGTCAGGACACACATGATTCCCTTACAGAGACATATCAATACATAGGTTTTAATATTCTTACTAGTCAGATCTATTCCTCTGCGGGAAATATGGGGTTTTCAGTCCCTTTCACTGAGAAAGGTGTAGGTCTTGTCTATTCCACAGTTGGTTTTAGAAATGGTACCTGTACTTATGTCAAACACTGGATATATGCATCACCCCACCTCTCCTTTACCCTTAAGCAGGCATAAGAGTGTTTTCTAAATGTGAGACTCTGTTCTCTTTCCTAACTCAGTTCATGTGTAGCCATGTTTACAGGATCTTCGTAAGTGATATCTTATAATAAGATTCTTTTTCTGTGTGACTTATTTCACTTAGAATCATCGTACCTGAATCCACTCACTTTGCTGCTCCTTGTTTTATGGCACTGATTTCATGGCTGAGTGATATTCCATCGTACATAAGTACCACAATTTTTTGAACCATTTTTATATTTCCTGGGATATTTAAGTTGTACCCAGTTTGGGGTTCTTGTAAGCAGTGCAGCCCTAAATTTTGTGGTGGCTCTGTCTTATGGATTTTCAGTTTTCCCAAGGTATATTCCCTAGACTGGAAGCGCCCTTGGCTCTGTAGCTCTGTTATTTACTTGTTTTAGGGAACACAATGCACTCCTCCAGTGAGGCAGTTGGCAGTTTACATCCCGCCCATCAGCATAACAAGGCTCCCTGTTCTCCAGGGCCTGTCTTGCCTTTCTGGTTTTTACACACTTTGTGGATGTCCTTTTTGACCTGAGGTAAGTGATACTTCTTTGTAGTGCAGATTTGCATTGCCCGCTTGCTTGCTTGGCCTAAAAGGGCGTATGCGTTTTCTCCTGAATATATTCAGGAGAAAACGCATACGCCCTTTTTGGCCATGTGCGTCATTGTCGAAGTTGTGGCCCTCTTCCTGTGCTTTACAGGCGATTCCAATGTACCTCTTGAAATCTGTTTCCTGCTCTTCTGCCTCGCTTTCAAGTCTGCCTCATAGCCTTCCCTCAACAGATTTTTGGACGATAGTTGTCCTTTATTACTCTGCCAGTTTGTGAAATGCTATGCCCCTGAGCTCCATTTTTCAACTCGTTTTTTGTGAGCTGTACGCAAGTCCAAAATTTTGGTTCAGGACCTATACTGGTTCCCGGTGGGAGGCTGAGACTTTAGTTAATTCTTATTTCTGCCTGGAAATTAGAATGACATGTGCCCGTCCAAATGCCTAACAGCTACTCTCTCATTGGTTCTCCCTCTTCCCTTCCATCCTCTGCCAATTTGGCAACCTGTGCGAACCAGGAGGTTAAAGGGACTGTCTCTCCAAGTTGAAAGATTGATAGTAAAGCAGTTGGAAAGTCAAACCGGAACACCAGGAGAGGGACTATTCGTTGAGATTTAGAAACCATTTTGTATTCACAGTGTGTCCATTCTGTAGGTTTGCCGTACATGTTATAGCTTTAGTAATATTCCCTTCAACCTGGAGAGTTGGGACCCATGGAATGGGGGCCATGCATTATTGCTTTAAATGGTCTGCATTTGCTCACCCAATCTCACCAATCTTCTCAGTACCACCTGCCCAGCCTTATGACACATCCAGCTGTCATTGTAGATAGGGTCATACCAGGTTTCATCAGAGACCCTGAAGGAATTGTAAAGAATTTCCCTGTTTTTTGGTTTTGTTTTGAAATTCCTTTTTATAGTGGGTTTGAACTGATTCTCACTGCCATGTTTATGCCAGTCTAGACACACTTGATTCCCTTACGGAGACATATCAATACATAGGTTTTAATATTCTTACTAGTCAGATCTATTCCTCTGCGGGAAATATGGGGTTTTGAGTCCCTTTCACTGAGGAAGGTGTAGGTCTTGTCTATTCCACAGTTGGTTTTACAAACGGTACCTGTGCTTATATCAAACTCTGGTTTTATGCATCACCCCACCTCTCCTTCCCCCTTAAACAGGCATAAGAGTGCTTTCTAAATGTGAGACTCTCTTCTCTTTCCTAACTCAGTTCATGGGTAGCCATGTTTACAGGATCTTCGTAAGTGATATCTTTTGATAAGTTTCTTTTTCCGTGTGACTTATTTCACTTAGAATCATCATACCTGAATCCACTCACTTTGCTGCTCCTGGTCTTATGACATTGATTTCATGGCTGAGGGATATTCCATCGTACGTAAGTACCACAATTTTTTGAACCATTTTTATATTTCCTGGGATATTTAAGGTGTACCCAAGTTGACGTTCTTGTAAGCAGTGCAGCCCTAAATTTGGGGGTGGCTCTGTCTTATTGATTTTCAGTTTACCCAAGGTATATTCCCTAGACAGGAAGTGCCCTTGGCTGTGTAGCTCTGTTGTTTACTTGTTTTAGGGAACACAATGCACTCCTTCAGTGAGGCAGTTGGCAATTTACATCCCGCCCATCAGCATAACAAGGCTCCCTGTTCTCCAGGGCGTTTCTAGCCTTTCTGGTTTTTACACATTTGTGGATGTCCCTTTTGACCGGTGGGAAGTGATACTTCTTTGTAGTGCAGATTTGCATTGCCCGCTTGCTTGCTTGGCCAAAAACGCGTATGCGTTTTCTCCTGAATATATTCAGGAGAAAACGCATACGCCCTTTTTGGCCAAGTGCATCATTGTCGAAGTTGTGCCCCTCTTCCTGTGCTTTAAAGACGATTCCAACGTACCTCTTGAAATCTGTTTCCTGCCATTCTGCCTGGCTTTCAAGTCCACCTCGTTGCCTTCCCTCAACAGATTTTTGGACGATAGTTTTCCATTATTATTCTGCCAGTTTGTGAATTGCTGTGCCCCTGAGCTCCATTTTTCAACTCGCATTTTGCGAGCTGTACGCAAGTCCAAAATTTTGGTTCAGGACCTATACTGGTTCCCGGTGGGTGGCTGAGACTTTGGTTAATTCTTATTCCTGCCGGGAAATTAGAGTGACATGTGCCCGTCCAAATACCTAACAGCTACTCTCTCATTGGTTCTCCCTCTTCCCTTCCATCCTCTGCCAATTTGGCAACCTGTGCGAACCAGGAGGTTAAAGGGACTGTCTCTCCAAGTTGAAAGATTGATAGTAAAGCAGTTGGAAAGTCAAACCGGAGCACCAGGAGAGGGACTATTCGTTGAGTTTTAGAAACCTTTTGTATTCACAGTGTGTCCATTCTCTAGGTTTCCCATACATGTTTTAGCTGTAGTAATATTCCCTTCAACATGGAGAGTTGGGACCCATGGAATGGGGGCCATGCATTTTTGCTTTAAAGGGTCTCCATTTGCTCACCCAATCTCACCTATCCTCTCAGTCCCAAGTGTCCAGCCTTTTACCACATCCAGCTGTCATTGTAGATAGGGTCATTCCAGGTTTCATCAGAGACCCTCTAGGAATTGTCAAGAATTTCCCTGTTTTTTGGATTTGTTTTTGAAATTCCTTTTTATAGTTGGTTTGAGCTGATTCTTGCTGTCATGTTTATGCCAGTCTAGACACACATGATTCCCTTACAGAGACATATGAATACATAGGTTTTAAGATTCTTACTAGTCAGATCTATTCCTCTGCCCGAAATATGGGGTTTTGAGTCCCTTTCACGGAGGAAGGTGTATGTCTTGTCTATTCCACAGTTGGTTTTAGAAATGGTACCTGTACTTATATCAAACTCTGGTTTTATGCATCACCCCACCTCTCCTTTCCCCTTAACCAGGCATAAGAGTGTTTTCTAAATGTGAGACTCTGTTCTCTTTCCTAACTCAGTTCATGTGTAGCCATGTTTACAGGATCTTCACAAGTGATATCTTATGATAAGTTTCTTTTTCTGTGTGACTTATTTCACTTAGAATCATCGTACCTGAATCCACTCACTTTGCTGCTCCTGGTCTTATGACATTGATTTCATGGCTGAGGGATATTCCGTCGTACATAAATACCACAGTTTTTTGAACCATTTTTATATTTCCTGGGATATTTGAGGTGTACCCAAATTGAATTTCTTGTAAGCAGTGCAGCCCTAAATTTGGGGGTGGCTCTGTCTTATTGATTTTCAGTTTTCCCAAGGTATATTCCCTAGACTGGAAGTGCCCTTGGCTCTGTAACTCTGTTGTTTACTTGTTTTAGGGAACACAATGCACTCCTCCTGTGAGGCAGTTGGCCATTTACATCCCGCCCATCAGCATAACAAGGCTCCCTGTTCTCCAGGGCCGGTCTTGCATTTCTGGTTTTTACACATTTGTGGATGTCCCTTTTGACCGGTGGGAATTGATACTTCTTTGTAGTGCAGATTTGCATTGCCTGCTTGCTTGCTTGGCCAAAAAGGGCGTATGCGTTTTCTCCTGAATATATTCAGGAGATAACGCATACACCCTTTTTGGCCAAGTGCGTCACTGTCGATGTTGTAACCCTCTTCCTGTGCTTTAAAGGCGATTCCAACGTACCTCTTGACATCTGTTTCCTGCTATTCTGCCTCGTTTTCAAGTCCGCCTCGTTGCCTTCCGTCCACAGATTTTTGGACGATAGTTGTCCTTTATTACTCTGCCAGTTTGTGAATTGCTGTGCCCCTGAGCTCCATTTTTCAACTCATTTTTTTTGAGATGTACGCAAGTCCAAAATTTTGTTTCAGGACCTATAGTGGTTCCCGGTGGGTGGCTGAGACTGTGGATATTTCTTCTTCCTGCCGGGAAATTAGAGTGACATGTGCCCGTCCAAATGCCTAACAGCTACTCTCTCATTGGTTCTCCCTCTTCCCTTCCATCCTCTGCAAAATTGGCAACCTGTGCGAACCAGGAGGTTAAAGGGGTGGTCTCTCCAAGTTGGGAGATTGATAGTAAAGCAGTTGGAAAGTCAAACCGTATCACCAGGAGAGGGACTACTCGTTGAGTTTTAGAAACCTTTTGTATTCACAGTGTGTCCATTCTCTAGGTTTGCCGTACATGTTATAGCTTTAGTAATATTCCCTTCAACCTGGAGAGTTGGGACTCATGGAATGGGGGCCATGCATTATTGCTTTAAAGGGTCTGCATTTGCTCACCCAATCTCACCAATCCTCTCAGTCCCAAGTGTCCAGCCTTATGCCACATCCAGCTGTCATTGTAGATATGGTCATTCCAGGTTTCATCAGAGACCCTGAAGGAATTGTAAAGAATTTCCCTGTTTTTTGGTTTTGTTTTGAAATTCCTTTTTATAGTGGGTTTGAACTGATTCTCGCTGCCATGTTTATGCCAGTCTAGACACACTTGATTCCCTTACGGAGACATATCAATACATAGGTTTTAATATTCTTACTAGTCAGATGTATTCCTCTGCGTGAAATATGGGGTTTTGAGTCCCTTTCACTGAGGAAGGTGTAGGCCTTGTCTATTCCATGTTGGTTTTTAGAATGGTACCTGTGCTTATATCAAACTCTGGTTTTATGCATCTCCCCACCTCTCCTTGCCCCTTCAGCGGGCATAAGAGTGTTTTCTAAATGTGAGACTCTGTTCTCTTTCCTAACTCAGTTCATGTGTAGCCATGTTTACAGGATCTTCATAAGTGATATCTTATGATAATTTTCGTTTTCTGTGTGACTTATTTCAATTAGAATCATCATACCTGAATCCACTCACTTTGCTGCTACTGGTCTTATGACATTGATTTCATGGCTGAGGGATATTCTATCGTACGTAAGTACCACAATCTTTTAAACCATTTTTATATTTCCTGGGATATTTAAGTTGTACCCAAGTTGAGGTTCTTGTAAGCAGTGCAGCCCTAAATTAGGGGGTGGCTCTGTCATATTGATTTTCAGTTTTCCCAAGGTATATTCCCTAGACTGGAAGTGCCCTTGGCTCTGTAGCTCTGTTGTTTACTTGTTTTAGTTAACTCAATGCACTCCTCCAGTGAGGCAGTTGGCAATTTACATCCCGCACATCAGCATAACAAGGCTCCCTCTTCTCCAGTGCCTGTCTTGCCTTTCTGGTTTTTACACATTTTGTGGATGTCCGTTTTGACAGGTGGGAAGTGACACTTCTTTGTAGTGCAGATTTGTGTTGCACGCTTGCTTGCTTGGCCAAAAAGGGCGTATGCATTTTCTCCAGAATATATTCAGGGGAAATCGCATACGCCCATTTTGGCCAAGTGCATCATTGTCGAAGTTGTGTCCCTCTTCCTGTGCTTTGCTGGCGATTCCAACATACCTCTTGAAATCTGTTTCCTGCTATTCTTCCTCGCATTCATGTCCGCCTCGTTTCCTTCACTCAACAGATTTTTGGACGATTGTTGTCCTTTATTACTCTGCCAGTTTGTGAATTGCTTTGCCCCTGTTCTCCATTTTTCAACTCGTTTTTGTGAGCTGAACGCAATTCCAAAATTTTGCTTCACGACCTATACTGGTTCCTGGTGGGTGGCTGAGAGTTTGGTTAATTCTTCTTCATGCCGGCAAATTAGAGTGTCATATGCCTGTCCAAATGCCTAACAGCTACTCTCTCTTTGGTTCTCCCTTTTCCCTTTCATCCTTAGCCAAATTGGCAACCAGTGGGAACCAGGAGGTTAAAGGGGCTGTCTCTTCACGTTGGGAGATTTATAGTAAAGCAGTTGGAAAGTCAAAACGGAGCACCAGGAGAGGGACTGTTCGTTGTGTTTTAGAAACCTTTTGTATTCACAGGGTATCCACTCTCTTGGTTTCCCGTCCATGTTATAGCTTTAGTAATATTACCTTCAACCAGGAGAGTTGGGACCCATCGAATTGGTGGCATGCATTATGGCTTTAATGGGCCTGCATTTTCTCCGCCAATCTCACCAATCCCCTCAGTCCCATGTGTCCATCCTTATGTCTCTTCCAGCTGTTGTTGTAGATTGTGTCATTCCAGGTTGCATCAGAGCCCTTGAAGGAATTGTGTAAGAATATCGCTGTTTTTTTAATTTTTTTTTTTTTGAAATTCAGTTTTATAATGGGGTTGAGCTGATTTTCCCTTACTTGTTTTTGCCGGTCTAGACAAACTTGATTCCCTTACAGAGACATATAAATACATTGGTTTTAAGATTCTTACTATTCAGATATATTCCTCTCCTGGAAATAGGGATTTTGAGTCCCGTTCACTACGGACGAAGTAGTTCTTGTCTATTCTATATTTGGATTATGGAACGGTACCTGTGCTAATATCAAACTCTGGTTTTGTGCATCTCCCCACCTCTCCTTTCCCCTTAAGCATGCATAAGAGTGTTTTCTAAATCTGAGACACTGTTCTATTTCCTAATACAGTTCATATGTAGCCATGTTTACATTCCCTTCGTAAGTGATATCTTATGTCAGAATGCACCATGGCCCTTGTCATAATAATGCTCCATGACCGCTGTCATCACATTGCACCATGCCTAGTTATCACAATGCTCCATTTCCCTTGTCATCACAATTCTCCTCGTCCTTGTCATCACGATGCTACATGACACTTCTCATCACAACATTACATGCTCTTGTCATTACAATTCTCCATGACCCCTGTCATCACAATGCTCCCTGACACCTGTCATCACAATGCTTCATGCCCCTTGTCATTACAGTGCTCCATGATGCTCGTCATCACAATTACCCAAGGTCTTCTCATCACAATGCTCCACGGTTTTGCCATCACAATGCTCCATGCCCTGGTCTTCTCACAGCTCAATGTCCCTTGTCCTCACAATTCTCCTCGTCCTTGTCATCACAATGCTCCATGGCACTTCTCATCACAATGTTATATGCCCTTGGCATCACAATACTCCATGCACTTGTCATCGCAATGCTCCATGACCCCTGTCATAGGAAGCTCCATGTGCTTGTCATCACAATGTTTCACGACCTGGAAATAAAAATTATCAGTGGCCCTTGTCATCACAATGCTCCATGCCCTTGTCATCACAATGCTCCTTTACCTTTGTCACAACAATCCTCCATGACACTTGGCATCACAATGCTCCGTGCTATTGTCATCACAATGGAACATGAAATATGTCATCACAATGCTCCCTGACACCTGTCTTCACAATACTCAATGAACTTGTC
Source organism: Mesoplodon bidens (assembly GCF_964165515.1). Lineage (NCBI taxonomy): Eukaryota > Metazoa > Chordata > Mammalia > Artiodactyla > Ziphiidae > Mesoplodon > Mesoplodon bidens. The sequence goes on from NW_027672207.1 coordinate 1,504,621, forward strand.
ATCACAATGCTCCATGCCCTTGTCATCACAATGTGCCATGCCCAATGTCATCACAATAATCCATGAAACATCTCAGACCAATGCTCCATGCCCCTTTTCATCACAATGCTCCATGAACCCTGTCATCACAATGCACCATGCCCATCATCATAATGCTTCATGCTATTGTCATCACAATGAAATCAAAATGCTCCATCACCTCTATCATCACAATGCTCCAAACCCTTGTGATCACAATGTTCCATAACACTTGTGATCACAATGCCCCATGACGCTCGTCATCACAATTATCCATGGCCTTCTCATCACAATGCTCAATGACATTTGTCATCACAATGCTCAATACCCTTGTCATCACAATGCTCCCTGACACTTGTGGTCAGAATGCTCCTTGAACCCTTTCATGACAAGGCTCCATGCCTTTTTCATCACAATGATCCATGCCCTTTTCATCACGATGCTCCAAGGCCCCTGCAATAACAATGCTCCTTGCCCTTGTCATCACAAAGCTCCATGACAAATGTCATGAGAATGCTCCATGGCCTTCTCATCACAATGCTCCATGCCATTGTCATCACAATGCTCCAAGACACCTGTAATCACAATGCTCCATTCCTCTTTTCATCAGAATGCTCCATGAGACTTGTCATCACAAGGATCCATGGTCTTCTCATCAAAATACTCCAGGACATTGTCATCAAAATGCTCCATTCCCTTATCATCACAATGCTCCATGACCCCTGTCATCACAATACTCCATGTACATTTTCAGCCCAATACTCCATGACCTTCTCACCATAATGCTCCATGCCACATATCATCACAATGCTCCATGACCACTGTCATCACAACGTCCATGACACCTGACAACACAATGATCCGGGACTCTTGTCCTCACAATGCTCCATTCCCTAGTCATCACAATTCTCGATGCCTGTGTCAGCAAAATGCTACATCACATTGTCATCACAATGCTCCATGCACTTGTCATCACAATACTCCATTACCATTGTCATCACAATCCTCCCTGAAACTTGGGGTCATATTGCTTCATGCCCTTGTCATCAAAATGTTCCAAACCCTTGTGATCACAATGTTCTATAAAACTTGTCATCACAATGCTCCATGATGCCTGTCATGACAATACTCCAAGTCCTTATTGTCACAATGCTCCATGACCTTTGTCATCACAATGCTCAATACACTTCTCTTCACAATGCTCCCTGACACTTGTTGTCAGAATGCTCCTTGAACACTGTCATGAAAAGGCTCCATGCCTTTTTCATCAGAATGCTCCATGCCCTTTTCATCACAACGCTCCATGTCATTGTCATCACAATACTCCACAAGCTTGTCATCAGAATGCTCCATGGCCCCTGTCATCACAAAGCTCCATACCCTTAGACATTACAGTGCTCCATGATGCTCGTCATCACAATTATCCATGGTCTTCCCATCAAAATGCTCCACGGTCTTGCCATCACAATGCTCCATGCCTTGGTCATCCCAAAGCTCCATGTCCCCAGTCATCACAATGCTCCATGACCACTGTCATCACAATGCTCCATACCCCTTGTCATTAAAGTGCTCCATGACACTCGTCATCACAATTACCCATGGTCTTCTCATCAGAAACCTCCACGCACTTTTCATCAAAAGGCTCCATGACCACTGACATCACAATGTTCCCTAACCACTGTCATCAAAATGTTCCATGACCCTTTTCATCCAATTGCTCCATGACCCGGTCATCACAATGCTCCATTACCCCTGTCATAAAAATGATCCATGACCCGTGCCATCACCATGTTCCACGGCCTTGTCATCACAAGGCACCATGACCCTTGTCATCACAATGCTCCAAGACCCCAGTAATCACAATGTTCCATGCCCCTTTTCATCTCAATGCTCCATGAACCCTGTCATCACAGTGCACCACACACTTCTCATCAAAATGCTCCATGGCCAATGTAATCACAAAGCTCCATGACCTTTGGCATCACAATGCTCCATGCCATTGTCATCACAAAGTTCCATGAAACCTCTCATCACATTGCTCCATGGTGTTGTCATCACAAAGCTCCATGACGCTTGTCATCACAATGCTTGATGGCCTTCTCATCACAATGCACCATGCCTTTGTCATTGCAATCCTCCAAGACACATGTATCACTGAGTTCCGTGCACTTGTCATCACAATGCTCCATGCCCACTCTCATCACAATAATCCATGAAACTTTTCAGACCAATGCTCCATGCCCTTGTCATCACAATGCTCCATTACACCTGTCATAACAGTGCTCCATGACCCCTGCCTTTGTCAACACAAGACTCCATGACCCTTGTCATCACAATGCTCCAAGACCCCTGTAATCACAATGCTCCATGCCCATGTCATCACAAAGCTCCCTGACGCATGTCATCAGAATGCTCCATGGCCTTCTCATCACAATGCTCCATGCCCATTTCATCACAATGCTCCAAGACCCCTGTAATAACAATACCCCATGCCACTTTTAATCTCAATGCTCCATGAACCCTGTCATCACAATGCACCATGCCCATCATCATAATGCTACATGCTATTGTCATCACAATGAAATCAAAATTCTCCACGACCTCTGTCATCACAATGCTCCAAACCCCTCTGATCACAATGTTCCATAAAACTGTTCATCACAATTCCCCATGATGCTGGTTATAACAGTTATCCATGGACTTCTCATCACAATGCTCCATGACCCCTGACATCACAATGTTCCATAAACACTGTCATCAAAATATTTCATGACCATTTCATCCAATTGCTCCATGATCCTGTCATCACAATGCTCCCTGCCCTTCTCATCACAATGCACCACAACCTGTCATCAAAATGCTCCATGGCCTATTTCATCACAAAGCTCCATGACCCTTGGCATCACAATGCTGCATGCCATTGTCATCACAAAGCTCCATGAAACCTCTCATCACATTGCTCCATGACGTTGTCATCACAAAGCTCCATGATGCTTGTCATCACAATGCTCGATGCCCTTCTCATGACAATGCACCATGCCTTTGTTATTGCAATCCTCCAAGACACATGTATCACTGTGTTCCGTGCACTTGTCATCACAATGCTCCATGCCCACTCTCATCACAATAATCCATGAAATTTTTCAGACCAATGCTCCATGCCCTTGTCATCACAATGCTCCATTACCACTGTCATAACAATGCTCCATAACCTCTGCAATCACAATGTTCCATGGCTTTGTCATCGCAAGACTCCAAGACCCTTGTCATCACAATGCTCCAAGACCCCTGTAATCACAATGCTCCATGCCCATGTCATCACAAAGCTCCCTGACGCATGTCATCAGAATGCTCCATGGCCTTCTCATCACAATGTTCCATGCCCTTTTCATCACAATGCTCCAAGACCCCTGTAATAACAATACTCCATGCCACTTTTCATCTCAGTGCTCCATGAACCCTGTCATCACAATGCACCATGCCCATCATCATAATGCTTCATGCTATTGTCATCACAATGAAATCAAAATTCTCCATGACCTCCGTCATCACAGTGCTCCAAATCCCTGTGATCACAATGTTCCATAAAACTTGTCATCACAACGCCCCATGATGCTGGTTACCACAATTATCCATGGACTTCTCATCACAATGCTCCATGACCTTTGTCATCACAATTCTCAATACACTTGTCATCACAATGCTCCCTGGAACTTGTCATCAGTATGCTCATTGAAAACTGTCATGACAAGTCTCCATGCCCTTTTCATCACAATGATCCATGCCCTTTTCATCACAATGCTCCATGCCATTGTCATCACAATACTCCACAAGCTTGTCATCAGAATGGTCTGTGACACTTGTCATCACAATGATCCATGAACCCTGTCATCAAAATGTTCCATGACACCTGTCATCACAATGCTCCATGCCGCTTGTCATTACAGTGCTCCATGATGCTCGTCATCACAATTATCAATGGTCTTCTCATCACAGTGCTCCACTGTCTTGCCATCACAATGCTCCATGACCTGGTTATCACAATGCTCCATGTCCCCAGTCATCACAATGCTCCATGACCCCTGTCATCACAATACTCCATACCCCTTTTCATTACAGTGCTCCATGACGCTCGTAATCACAATTATCCATGCTCTTCTCATCACAATGCTCCACGCCCTTGTCATCAAAATGCTCCATGACACTTGTCATCACAATGCTCCATGACCACAGTCATCACAATGCTCCATGACCCCTGTCATCACAATGCTCCAAACCCCTTGTCATTACAGTGCTCCATGACGCTTATCATCACAATTATCCATGGTCTTCTCATCACAATGCTCCACGGTCTTGCCATCGCAATGCTCCATGCCCTGGTCATCACACTGCTCCATGTCCCTGTCATCACAATTCTCCACGTTCTTGGCATCAGAATGCTCCATGACACTTCTCATCAAAGTGTTACATGCTTTGTCATCACAATTCTCAATGCACTTGTCATCGCAATGCTCCATGACCACTGTCATAGCAAGCTCCATGTGCTTGTCATCACAATACTCCATGTGCTTGTCGTCACAATGCTCCATGACCTTTGTCATCACAAGGCACCCTGACACTTGTTCTCAGAATGCTCCTTGAAACCTGTCATGAAAAGGCTCCATGCCTTTTTCATCACAATGCCCCATGTCATTTTCTTCACAATGCTCCATGCCATTTTCATCAAAATACTCCACAAGCTTGTCAACAGAATGCTCCCTGACCCTTGTCATCACAATGCTCCATGACCCCTTTTATCACAAAGCTCCATACCCATTGTCATTACAGTGCTCCCTGACGCTCGTCATCACAGTTACCCGTGGTCTTCTCATCACAATGCTCCACGGTCTTGCCATCACAATGCTCCCTGCCTTGTTCATCACAATGCTCCATGTCCCGTGTCATCACAATTCTCCACGTTCTTGGCATCACTATGCTCCATGACACTTCTCATCACAGTGTTACATGCTTTGTCATCACAATTCTCAATGCACTTGTCATCGCAATTCTCCATGACCCCTGTTATAGCAAGCTCCATGTGCTTGTCATCACAATGCTTCATGAACTGGTCATCAAAATTCTCAATGGCCCTTGTCATCACAATGCTCCATGCCCTTGTCATCACAAAGCTCCATGACCCTTGTCATCACAGTGCTCCAAGCCCTTGTCATCAAAATGCTCCATTACCTTTGTCATCACAATCCTCCATGACACTTGGCATCACAATGCTCCATTCCATTGTCGTCGCAATGACCATGACATATCTCATCACAATGCTCCCTGACACCTGTCTTCACAATACTCCATGACCTTCTCATCACAATGCTCCATGCCCTTGTCATCACAATGCGCCATGCCCACTCTCATCACAATAGTCCATGAAATTTGTCAGACCAATGCAACATGCACCTGTCATCACAATGCTGCATGCACTTTCATCACAATGCTCTATGACCCCTGTCATCACAATGCTCCGTGACTCCAGTCATCACAATGCTTCATGACCATTGTCATCACAATGCTCCATGAACATATCATCACAATGCTCCGTGACCCTAGTCATCACAATGCTCCATGCCTTTGTCAGCACAATACTCCATGACCCATGGCATCACAATGCGCCATGCGCTTGTCATCACAATGCTCCACATCGTTGTCATCACAATGCTCCATAAACCTTGTCATCACAATGATCCATGCGTTTGTCAGCACAATGCTCCATGACCCATATCATTACAATGTGCCATGCGTTTGTCATCACAGTGCTCCACAACCTTGTTATCACAATGCTCCATGCACTTCTCATCAAAATGCTCTCTCACCAATGATATCACAATGTTCCTTAACTAATCATCTCAATACTCCCTCACACCTGTCATCACAATGTTCCATAAACCTTGTCACAACAATGCTACATGCACTTATCATCACAATGCTCCATGCCCCTGACATCACAATGTTCCATAACCCCTGTCATCACAATGCTCCATGACCCTTTTCATCACAATGCTCCATGACCCCTGACATCACAGTGTTCCATAATCACTGTCATCAAAATGTTCCATGACCATTTCATCCAATTGCTCCATGACCCTGTCAACACAATGCTCCCTGCCCTTCTCATTACAATGCACCACACCCTTGTCATCAAAATGCTCCATGGCCTATGTCATCACAAAGCTCCATGACCCTTGGCATCACAATGCTGCATGCCATTGTCATCACAAAGCTCCATGAAACCTCTCATCATATTGCTCCATGACGTTGTCATCACAAAGCTCCATGACGCTTGTCATCACAATGCTCGATGCCCTTCTCATCACAATGCACCATGCCTTTGTCATTGCAATCCTCCAAGACACATGTATCACTGTGTTCCGTGCACTTGTCATCACAATGCTCCATGCCCACTCTCATCACAATAATCCATGAAACTTTTCAGACCAATGCTCCATGCCCTTGTCATCACAATGCTCCAATATAACTGTCATAACAATGCTCCATGACCCCTGCCATCACAATGTTCCACGGCTTTGTCATCGCAAGACTCCAAGACCCTTGTCATCACAATGCTCCAAGACCCCTGTAATCACAATGCTCCATGCCCAGGTCATCACAAAGCTCCCTGACGCATGTCATCAGAATGCTCCATGGCTTTCTCATCACAATGCTCCATGCCCTTCTCATCAGAATGCACCATGCCTTTGTCATTGCAATCCTCCAAGACACATGCATCACTGAGTTCCGTGCACTTGTCATCACAATGCTCCATGCCCACTCTCATCACAATAATCCATGAAACTTTTCAGACCAATGCTCCATGCCCTTGTCATCACAATGCTCCATTACACCTGTCATAACAATGCTCCATGACCCCTGCCTTTGTCAACACAAGACTCCATGACCCTTGTCATCACAATGCTCCAAGACCCCTGTAATCACAATGCTCCATGCCCATGTCATCACAAAGCTCCCTGACGCATGTCATCAGAATGCTCCATGGCCTTCTCATCACAATGCTCCATGCCCATTTCATCACAATGCTCCAAGACCCCTGTAATAACAATACCCCATGCCACTTTTAATCTCAATGCTCCATGAACCCTGTCATCACAATGCACCATGCCCATCATCATAATGCTACATGCTATTGTCATCAAAATGAAATCAAAATTCTCCACGACCTCTGTCATCACAATGCTCCAAACCCCTCTGATCACAATGTTCCATAAAACTGTTCATCACAATGCCCCATGATGCTGGTTATAACAGTTATCCATGGACTTCTCATCACAATGCTCCATGACCCCTGACATCACAATGTTCCATAAACACTGTCATCAAAATATTTCATGACCATTTCATCCAATTGCTCCATGATCCTGTCATCACAATGCTCCCTGCACTTCTCATCACAATGCACCACAACCTGTCATCAAAATGCTCCATGGCCTATGTCATCACAAAGCTCCATGACCCTTGGCATCACAATGCTGCATGCCATTGTCATCACAAAGCTCCATGAAACCTCTCATCACATTGCTCCATGACGTTGTCATCACAAAGCTCCATGACGCTTGTCATCACAATGCTCGATGCCCTTCTCATGACAATGCACCATGCCTTTGTTATTGCAATCCTCCAAGACACATGTATCACTGTGTTCCGTGCACTTGTCATCACAATGCTCCATGCCCACTCTCATCACAATAATCCATGAAATTTTTCAGACCAATGCTCCATGCCCTTGTCATCACAATGCTCCATTACCACTGTCATAACAATGCTCCATAACCTCTGCAATCACAATGTTCCATGGCTTTGTCATCGCAAGACTCCAAGACCCTTGTCATCACAGTGCTCCAAGACCCCTGTAATCACAATGCTCCATGCCCATGTCATCACAAAGCTCCCTGACGCATGTCATCAGAATGCTCCATGGCCTTCTCATCACAATGCTCCATGCCCTTTTCATCACAATGCTCCAAGACCCCTGTAATAACAATACTCCATGCCACTTTTCATCTCAGTGCTCCATGAACCCTGTCATCACAATGCACCATGCCCATCATCATAATGCTTCATGCTATTGTCATCACAATGAAATCAAAATTCTCCATGACCTCTGTCATCACAGTGCTCCAAATCCCTGTGATCACAATGTTCCATAAAACTTGTCATCACAACGCCCCATGATGCTGGTTACCACAATTATCCATGGACTTCTCATCACAATGCTCCATGACCTTTGTCATCACAATTCTCAATACACTTGTCATCACAATGCTCCCTGGAACTTGTCATCAGTATGCTCATTGAAAACTGTCATGACAAGTCTCCATGTCCTTTTCATCACAATGATCCATGCCCTTTTCATCACAATGCCCCATGCCATTGTCATCACAATACTCCACAAGCTTGTCATCAGAATGCTCCGTGACACTTGTCATCACAATGATCCATGAACCCTGTCATCAAAATGTTCCATGACACCTGTCATCACAATGCTCCATGCCCCTTGTCATTACAATGCTCCATGATGCTCGTCATCACAATTATCCATGGTCTTCTCATCACAGTGCTCCACTGTCTTGCCATCACAATGCTCCATGACATGGTTATCACAATGCTCCATGTCCCCTGTCATCACAATGCCTCATGACCTCTGTCATCACAATACTCCATACCCCTTTTCATTACAGTGATCCATGACGCTCGTAATCACAATTATCCATGCTCTTCTCATCACAATGCTCCACGCCCTTGTCATCAACACGCTCCATGACACTTGTCATCACAATGCTCCATGCCCCCTGTCATCACAATGCTTCATGACCCCTGTCATCACAATGCTCCACACCCCTTGTCATTACAGTGCTCCATGACGCTTGTCATCACAATTATCCATGGACTTCTCATCACAGTGCTCCACGGTCTTGCCATGACAATGCTCCATGCCAAGGTCATCACACTGCTCCATGTCCCTGTCATCAGAATTCTCCACGTTCTTGGCATCACTATGCTCCATGACACTTCTCATCAAAGTGTTAAATGCTTTGTCATCACAATTCTCTATGCCCTTGTCATCGCAGTGCTCCATAACCCCTGTCATAGCAAGCTCCATGTGCTTTTCATCACAATACTCCATGTGCTTGTCGTCACAATGCTCCATGACCTTTGTCATCACAATGCACCCTGTCACTTTTTGTCAGAATGCTCCTTGAAACCTGTCATGAAAAGGCTCCATGACTTTTTCATCACAATGCCGCATGCCGTTTTCTTCACAATGCTCCATGCCTTTCTCATCAAAATACTCCACAAGCATGTCATCAGAATGCTCCCTGACCATTGTCATCACAATGCTCCATGACCCCTGTTATCACAATGCTCCATACCCCCTGTCATTACTGTGCTCCATGACGCTCGTCATCACAGTTACCCATGGTCTTCTCATCACAATGCTCCCCGGTCTTGCCATCACAATGCTCCATGCCCTGGTCATCACAATGCTCCATGTCCCGTGTCACCACAATTCTCCACGTTCTTGGCATCACTATGCTCCATGACACTTCTCATCACAGTGTTACATGCTTTGTCATCACAATTCTCTATGCACTTGTCATCGCAATGCTCCATGATCCCTGTCATAGCAAGCTCCATGTGCTTGTCATCACAATGCTTCATGAACTGGTCATTAAAATTCTCAAGGGCCCTTGTCATCACAATGCTCCATGCCATTGTCATCAAAATGCTCCATTACCTTTGTCATCACCATCCTCCATGACACTTGGCCTCACAATGCTCCATTCCATTGTCATCGCAATGACCATGACATATCTCATCACAATGCTCCCTGACACCTGTCTTCACAATACTCCATGACCTTCTCATCACAATGCTCCATGCCCTTGTCATCACAATGCGCCATGCCCACTCTCATCACAATAGTCCATGAAAGTTGTCAGACCAATGCAACATGCACCTGTCATCACAATGTTCCATGCACTTTCATCACAATGCTCAATGACCCCTGTCATCACAATGCTCCATGACTCCAGTCATCACAATGCTCCATGCCTTTGTCAGCACAATTTTCCATGACCCATGGCATCACAATGCGCCATGTGCTGGTCATCACAATGCTCCACATCGTTGTCATCACAATGCTCCAAAAACCTTGTCATCACAAAGCTCCATGCGTTTGTCAGCAAATGCTCCATGACCCATATCATCATAATGTGCCATGCGTTTGTCATCACAGTGCTCCACAACCTTGTTATCACAATGCTCCATGCACTTCTCAACAAAATGCTCTCTCACCAATGATATCACAATGTTCCATCACTAATCATCTCAATACTCCCTCACGCCTTTCATCACAATGTGCCATAACCCTTGTCACAACAATGCTACATGCACTTATCATCACAATGCTCCATGACCCCTGACATCACAATGTTCCATAAACACTGTCATCAAAATGTTCCATGACCATTTCATCCAATTGCTCCCTGCCCCTGTCATCACAATGCTCCCTGCCCTTCTCATCACAATGCACCACACGCTTGTCATCAAAATGCTCCATGGCCTATGTCATCACAAAGCTCCATGACCCTTGGCATCACAATGCTGCATGCCATTGTCATCACAAAGCTCCATGAAACCTCTCATCACATTGTTCCATGACGTTGTCATCACAAAGCTCCATGACGCTTCTCATCACAATGCTCGATGCCCTTCTCATCACAATGCACCATGCCTTTGTCATTGCAATCCTCCAAGACACATGTATCACTGTGTTCCGTGCACTTGTCATTACAATGCTCCATGCCCACTCTCATCACAATAATCCATGAAACTTTTCAGACCAATGCTCCATGCCCTTGTCATCACAATGCTCCATTACCACTGTCATAACAATGCTCCATGACCCCTGCCATCACAATGTTCCACGGCTTTGTCATCGCAAGACTCCATGACCCTTGTCATCACAATGCTCCAAGACCCCTGTAATCACAATGCTCCATGCCCATGTCATCACAAAGCTCCCTGACGCATGTCATCAGAATGCTCCATGGCCTTCTCATCACAATGCTCGATGCCCTTCTCATCACAATGCACCATGCCTTTGTCATTGCAATCCTCCAAGACACATGTATCACTGTGTTCCGTGCACTTGTCATTACAATGCTCCATGCCCACTCTCATCACAATAATCCACGAAACTTTTCAGACCAATGCTCCATGCCCTTGTCATCACAATGCTCCAAGTCCCCTGTAATCAAATTGCTCCATGCCCATGTCATCACAAAGCTCCCTGACGCATGTCATCAGAATGCTCCATGGCCTTCTCATCACAATGATCCATGCCCTTTTCATCACAATGCCCCATGCCATTGTCATCACAATACTCCACAAGCTTGTCATCAGAATGCTCCGTGACACTTGTCATCACAATGATCCATGAACCCTGTCATCAAAATGTTCCATGACACCTGTCATCACAATGCTCCATGCCCCTTGTCATTACAATGCTCCATGATGCTCGTCATCACAGTTATCCATGGTCTTCTCATCACAGTGCTCCACTGTCTTGCCATCACAATGCTCCATGACATGGTTATCACAATGCTCCATGTCCCCAGTCATCACAATGCCTCATGACCTCTGTCATCACAATACTCCATACCCCTTTTCATTACAGTGATCCATGACGCTCGTAATCACAATTATCCATGCTCTTCTCATCACAATGCTCCACGCCCTTGTCATCAACACGCTCCATGACACTTGTCATCACAATGCTCCATGTCCCCTGTCATCACAATGCTTCATGACCCCTGTCATCACAATGCTCCACACCCCTTGTCATTACAGTGCTCCATGACGCTTGTCATCACAATTATCCATGGACTTCTCATCACAGTGCTCCACGGTCTTGCTATGACAATGCTCCATGCCAAGGTCATCACACTGCTCCATGTCCCTGTCATCAGAATTCTCCACGTTCTTGGCATCACTATGCTCCATGACACTTCTCATCAAAGTGTTAAATGCTTTGTCATCACAATTCTCTATGCCCTTGTCATCGCAGTGCTCCATAACCCCTGTCATAGCAAGCTCCATGTGCTTTTCATCACAATACTCCATGTGCTTGTCGTCACAATGCTCCATGACCTTTGTCATCACAATGCACCCTGTCACTTTTTGTCAGAATGCTCCTTGAAACCTGTCATGAAAAGGCTCCATGACTTTTTCATCACAATGCCGCATGCCGTTTTCTTCACAATGCTCCATGCCTTTCTCATCAAAATACTCCACAAGCATGTCATCAGAATGCTCCCTGACCATTGTCATCACAATGCTCCATGACCCCTGTTATCACAATGCTCCATACCCCCTGTCATTACTGTGCTCCATGACGCTCGTCATCACAGTTACCCATGGTCTTCTCATCACAATGCTCCCCGGTCTTGCCATCACAATGCTCCATGCCCTGGTCATCACAATGCTCCAAGTCCCGTGTCACCACAATTCTCCACGTTCTTGGCATCACTATGCTCCATGACACTTCTCATCACAGTGTTACATGCTTTGTCATCACAATTCTCTATGCACTTGTCATCGCAATGCTCCATGATCCCTGTCATAGCAAGCTCCATGTGCTTGTCATCACAATGCTTCATGAACTGGTCATTAAAATTCTCAATGGCCCTTGTCATCACAATGCTCCATGCCATTGTCATCAAAATGCTCCATTACCTTTGTCATCACCATCCTCCATGACACTTGGCCTCACAATGCTCCATTCCATTGTCATCGCAATGACCATGACATATCTCATCACAATGCTCCCTGACACCTGTCTTCACAATACTCCATGACCTTCTCATCACAATGCTCCATGCCCTTGTCATCACAATGCGCCATGCCCACTCTCATCACAATAGTCCATGAAAGTTGTCAGACCAATGCAACATGCACCTGTCATCACAATGTTCCATGCACTTTCATCACAATGCTCTATGACCCCTGTCATTACAATGCTCCATGACTCCAGTCATCACAATGCTCCATGCCTTTGTCAGCACAATACTCCATGACCCATGGCATCACAATGCGCCATGCGCTGGTCAACACAATGCTCCACATCGTTGTCATCACAATGCTCCAAAAACCTTGCCATCACAAAGCTCCATGCGTTTGTCAGCACAATGCTCCATGACCCATATCATCATAATGTGCCATGCGTTTGTCATCACAGTGCTCCACAACCTTGTTATCACAATGCTCCATGCACTTCTCATCAAAATGCTCTCTCACCAATGATATCACAATGTTCCATCACTAATCATCTCAATACTCCCTCACGCCTTTCATCACAATGTGCCATAACCCTTGTCACAACAATGCTACATGCACTTATCATCACAATGCTCCATGCCCCTGATATCACAATGTTCCATAACCCCTGTCATCACAATGCTCCATGACCCTTTTCATCACAATGCTCCATGACCCCTGACATCACAATGTTCCATAAACACTGTCATCAAAATGTTCCATGACCATTTCATCCAATTGCTCCCTGCCCCTGTCATCACAATGTTCCCTGCCCTTCTCATCACAATGCACCACACGCTTGTCATCAAAATGCTCCATGGCCTATGTCATCACAAAGCTCCATGACCCTTGGCATCACAATGCTGCATGCCATTGTCATCACAAAGCTCCATGAAACCTCTCATCACATTGTTCCATGACGTTGTCATCACAAAGCTCCATGACGCTTGTCATCACAATGCTCGATGCCCTTCTCATCACAATGCACCATGCCTTTGTCATTGCAATCCTCCAAGACACATGTATCACTGTGTTCCGTGCACTTGTCATTACAATGCTCCATGCCCACTCTCATCACAATAATCCATGAAACTTTTCAGACCAATGCTCCATGCCCTTGTCATCACAATGCTCCATTACCACTGTCATAACAATGCTCCATGACCCCTGCCATCACAATGTTCCACGGCTTTGTCATCGCAAGACTCCATGACCCTTGTCATCACAATGCTCCAAGACCCCTGTAATCACAATGCTCCATGCCCATGTCATCACAAAGCTCCCTGATGCATGTCATCAGAATGCTCCATGGCCTTCTCATCACAATGCTCCATGCCCTTCTCATCAGAATGCACCATGCCTTTGTCATTGCAATCCTCCAAGACACATGTATCACTGTGTTCCGTGCCCTTGTCATCATAATGCTCCATGCCCACTCTCATCCCAATAATCCACGAAACTTTTCAGACCAATGCTCCATGCCCTTTTCATCACAATGCTCCAAGACCCCTGTAAAAACAATACTCAATGCCACTTTTCATCTCAGTGCTCCATGAACCCTGTCATCACAATGCACCATGCCCATCAACATAATGCTTCATGCTATTGTCATCACAATGAAATCAAAATTCTCCATGACCTCTGTCATCACAATGCTCCAAACCCCTGTGATCACAATTTTCCATAAATCTTGTCATCACAACGCCCCATGATGATGGTTACCACAGTTATCCATGGACTTCTCATCACAATGCTCCCTGGAACTTGTCATCCGTATGCTCATTGAAAACTGTCATGACAAGTCTCCATGCCCTTTTCATCACAATGATCCATGCCCTTTTCATCACAATGCTCCATGCCACTGTCATCACAATACTCCACAAGCTTGTCATCAGAATGCTCTGTGACACTTGTCATCACAGTGATCCATGAACCCTGTCATCAAAATGTTCCATGACACCTGTCATCACAATGCTCCATGCCCTTTGTCATTACAGTGCTCCATGATGATCATCATCACAATTATCCATGGTCTTCTCATCACAGTGCTCCACTGTCTTGCCATCACAATGCTCCATGACCTGGTTATCACAATGCTCCATGTCCCCAGTCATCACAATGCTCCATGACCCCTGTCATCACAATACTCCATACCCCTTTTCATTACAGTGCTCCATGACGCTTGTAATCACAGTTATCCATGCTCTTCTCATCACAATGCTCCACGCCCTTGTCATCAAAATGCTCCATGACACTTGTCATCACAATGCTCCATGACCACTCTCATCACAATGCTCCATGACCCCTATCATCATAATGCTCCAAACCCCTTGTCATTACAGTGCTCCATGACGCTTGTCATCACAATATTCAATGGTCTTCTCATCACAATGCTCCACGGTTTTGCCATCACAGTGCTCCATGCCCTGGTCATCACACTGCTTCATGTCACTGACATCACAATTCTCCACGTTCATGGCATCAGAATGCTCCATGACACTTCTCATCAAAGTGTTACATGCTTTGTCATCACAATTCTCTATGCCCTTGTCATCGCAATACTCCATGACACCTGTCATAGCAAGCTCCATGTGCTTGTCATCACAATACTCCATGTGCTTGTCGTCACAATGCTCCATGACCTTTGTCATCACAAGGCTCCCTGACACTTGTTCTCAGAATTCTCCTTGAAACCTGTCATGAAAAGGCTCCATGCCTTTTTCATCACAATGCCCCATGCCGTTTTCTTCACAATGCTCCATGCCATTGTCATCAAAATACTCCACAAGCTTGTCATCAGAGTGCTCCCTGACCCTTGTCATCACTCCATGACCCCTGCTATCACAATGCTCCATACCCTTTCTCATTACAGTGCTCCATGACACTCGTCATCACAGTTACCGGTGGTCTTCTCATCACAGTGCTCCACGGTCTTGCCATCACAATGCTCCATGCCCTGGTCATCACAATGCTCCATGTCCCGTGTCATCACAATTCTCCACGTTCTTGGCATCACTATGCTCCATGACACTTCTCATCACAGTGTTACATGCTTTGTCATCACAATTCTCTATGCACTTGTCATCGCAATGCTCCATGATCCCTGTCATAGCAAGCTCCATGTGCTTGTCATCACAATGCTCAATGAACTGGTCATCAAAATTCTCAATGGCCCTTGTCATCACAATGCTCCATGCCCTTGTCATCACAAAGCTCCATGACCCTTGTCATCACAATGCTCAAAGCCCTTGTCATCAAAATGCTCCATTACCTTTGTCATCACAATCCTCCATGACACTTGGCATCACAATGCTCCATTCCATTGTCATCGCAATGCCCATGACATATGTCATCACAACGCTCCCTGACACCTGTTTTCACAATACTCTATGACCTTCTCATCACAATGCTCCATGCCCTTGTCATCACAATGCGCCATGCCCACTCTCATAACAATAGTCCATGAAATTTGTCAGACCAATGCAACATGCCCCTGTCATCACAATGCTCCATGCACTTTCATCACAATGCTCTATGACCCCTGTCATCACAATGCTCCGTGACTCCAGTCATCACAATGCTTCATGACCATTGTCACCACAATGCTCCATGAACATTTCATCACAATGCTCCGTGACCCTAGTCATCACAGTGCTCCATGCCTTTGTCAGCGCAATACTCCATGACCCATGGCATCACAATGTGCCATGCACTTGTCATCACAATGCTCCACATCGTTGTCATCACAATGCCCCATAAACCTTGTCATCACAATGTCCATGCGTTTGTCAGCACAATGCTCCATGTCCCATATCATCACAAGGTGCCATGCGTTTGTCATCACAGTGCTCCACAACCTTGTTGTCACAATGCTCCATGCACGTCTCATCAAAATGCTCTCTCACCAATGATATCACAATGTTCCTTCACTAATCATCTCAATACTCCCTCACGCCTGTCATCACAATGTTCCATAACCCTTGTCAAAACAATGCTACATGCACTTATCATCACAATGTTCCATGCCCCTGACATCACAATGTTCCATAACCCCTGTCATCACAATGCTCCATGACCCTTTTCATCACAGTGCTCCATGACCCCTGACATCACAATGTTCCATAAACACTGTCATCAAAATGTTCCATGACCATTTCATCCAATTGCTCCATGACCCTGTCATCACAATGCTCCCTGCACTTCTGATCTCAATGCACCACACCCTTGTCATCAAAATGCTCCATGGCCTATGTCATCACAAAGCTCCATGACTCTTGGCATCACAATGCTCCATGCCATTGTCATCACAAAGCTCCATGAAACCTCTCATCACATTGCTCCATGATATTTTCATCACAAAGCTTCATGACGCTTGTCATCACAATGCTCAATGCCCTTCTCATCACAATGTACCATGCCTTTGTCATTGCAATCCTCCAAGACACATGTATCACTGTCTTCCGTGCACTTGTCATCACAATGCTCCATGCCCACTCTCATCACAATAATCCATGAAAGTTTTCAGACCAATGCTCCATGCCCTTGTCATCAAAATGCTCCAATACCACTGTCATAACAATGCTCCATGACCACTGCCATCACAATGTTCCACGGCTTTGTTATCGCAAGACTCCATGACCCTTGTCATCACAATGCTCCAAGACCCCTGTAATCACAATGCTCCATGCCCATGTCATCACAAAGCTCCCTGACGCATGTCATCAGAATGCTCCATGGCCTTCTCATCACAATGCTCCATACACTTCTCATCAGAATGCACCATGCCTTTGTCATTGCAATCCTCCAAGAAACATGTATCACTGTGTTCCGTGCCCTTGTCATCACAATGCTCCATGCCCACTCTCATCACAATAATCCATGAAACTTTTCAGACCAATGCTCCATACCCTTCTCATCACAATGCTCCATTACCCCTGTCATAACAATGCTCCATGACCCCTGCCATCACAATTTTCTACGGCTTTGTCATTGCAAGACTCCATGACCCTTGTCATCACAATGCTCCAAGACCCCTGTAATCACAATGATCCATGCCCATGTCATCACAAAGCTCCCTGACACATGTCATCAGAATGCTCCATGGCCTTCTCATCACAATGCTCCATGCCCTTTTCATCACAATACTCCCAGACCTCTGTAATAACAATACACAATGCCACTTTTCATCTCAATGCTCCATGAACCCTGTCATCTCAATGCACCATGACCATCATCATAATGCTTCATGCTATTGTCATCACAATGAAATCAAAATTCTCCATGACCACTGTCATCACAATGCTCCAAAACCCTGTGATCACAATGTTCCATAAAACTTGTCATCACAACGCCCCATGATGCTGGTTACCACAATAATCCATGGACTTCTCATCACAATGCTCCATGAACTTTGTCATCACAATTCTCAATACACTTGTCATCACAATGCTCCCTGGAACTTGTCATCAGTATGCTCATTGAAAACTCTCCTGACAAGTCTCCATGCCCTTTTCATCACAATGATCCATGCCCTTTTCATCACAATGCTCCATGCCATTGTCATCACAATACTCCACAAGCTTGTCATCAGAATGCTCCGTGACACTTGTCATCACATTGATCCATGAACCCTGTCATCAAAATATTCCATGACACCTATCATCACAATGCTCCATGCCCCTTGTCATTACAGTGCTCCATGATGCTCATCATCACAATTATCCATGGTCTTCTCATCACAGTGCTCCACTGTCTTGCCATCACAATGCTCCATGACATGGTTATCACAATGCTCCATGTCCCCAGTCATCACAATGCTCCATGAACCCTGTCATCACAATACTCCATACCCCTTTTCATTACAGTGCTCCATGACGCTCGTAATCACAATTATCCATGTTCTTCTCATCACAATGCTCCACGCCCTTGTCATCAACATGCTCCATGACACTTGTCATCACAATGCTCCATGAACACTGTCATCACAATGCTCCATGACCCCTGTCATCACAATGCTCCACACCCCTTGTCATTACAGTGCTCCATGACGCTTGTCATCACAATTATCCATGGTCTTCTCATCACAATGCTCCACGGTCTTGCCATCACAATGCTCCATGCCCTGGTCATCACACTGCTCCATGTCACTCTTATCACAATTCTCCACGTTCTTGGCATCACTATGCTCCATGACACTTCTCATCAAAGTGTTACATACGTTGTCATCACAATTCTCTATGCCCTTGTCATCACAATGCTCCATGACCCCTGTCATAGCTAGCTCCATATGCTTGTCATCACAATACTCCATGTGCTTGTCGTCACAATGCTCCATTACCTTTGTCATCACAAGGCTCCCTGACACTTGTTGTCAGAATGCTCCTTGAAACCTGTCATGAAAAGGCTCCATGCCTTTTTCATCACAATGCCCCATGCCGTTTTCTTCACAATGCTCCATGCCATTGTCATCAAAATACTCCACAAGCTTGTCATCAGAGTGCTCCCTGACCCTTGTCATCACAATGCTTCTTGACCCCTGTTATCACAATGTTCCATACCCCTTGTCATTACAGTGCTCCATAACGCTCGTCATCACAGTTACCCGTGGCCTTCTCATCACAATGCTCCACGGTCTTGCCATCACAATGCTCCATGCCCTGGTCATCACAATGCTCCATGCCCCGTGTCATCCCAATTCTCCACGTTCTTGGCATCACTATGCTCCCTGACACTTCTCATCACAGTGTTACATGCTTTGTCATCACAATTCTTTTTGCACTTGTCATCACAATGCTCCATGATCCCTGTCATAGCAAGCTCCATGTGCTTGTCATCACAATGCTTCATGAACTGGTCATCAAAATTCTCAATGGCCCTTGTCATCACAATGCTCCATGCCCTTGTCATCAAAATGCTCCATTTCCTTTGTCATCACAATCCTCCATGACACTTGGCATCACAATGCTCCATTCCATTGTCATCGCAATGACCATGACATATCACATCACAATGCTCCCTGACACCTGTCTTCACAATGCTCCATGACCTTCTCATCACAATGCTCCATGCCCTTGTCATCACAATGTGCCATGCCCACTCTCATCACAGTAGTCCAGGAAATTTGTCAGACCAATGCAACATGCCCCTGTCATCACAATGCTGCATGCACTTTCATCACAATGCCCTATGACCCCTGTCATCACAATGCTCTGTGACTCCAGTCATCACAATGCTTCATGACCATTGTCACCACAATGCTCCATGAACATTTCATCACAATGCTCCGTGACCCTAGTCATCACAATGCTCCATGCCTTTGTCAGCACTATACTCCATGACCCATGACATCACAATGCGCCATGCGCTTGTCATCACAATGCTCCACTTCGTTGTCATCACAATGCTCCATAAACCTTGTCATCACAATGCTCCATGCGTTTGTCAACACAATGCTCCATGACCCATATCATCACAATGTGCCATGCGTTTGTCATCACAGTGCTCCACAACCTTGTTATCACAATGCTCCATGCACGTCTCATCAAAATGCTCTCTCACCAATGATATCACAATGTTCCATCACTAATCATCTCAATACACCCTCACGCCTGTCATCACAGTGTTCCATAACCCTTGTCACTACAATGCTACATGCACTTATCATCACAATGCTCCATGCCCCTGACATCACAATGTTCTATAACCCCTGTCATCACAATGCTATATGACCCTTTTCATCACAATGCTGCATGACCCCTGATAACACAATGTTCCCTAACCCCTGTCATCAAAATGTTCCATGACCCTTTTCATCCAATTGCTCCATGACCCTGTCATCACAATGATCCCTGCCCTTCTCATCACAATGCACCACGCCCTTGTCATCAAAATGCTCCATGGCCTATGTCCTCGCAAAGCTCCATGACCCTTGGCATCACAATGCTGCATGCCATTGTCATCACAAAGCTCAGTGAAACTTCTCATCACATTGATCCATGACATTGTCATTCACAAAGCTCCATGACGCTTGTAATCACAATGCTCCATGCCCTTGTCATTGCAATCCTCCATGACACATGTATCACTGTGTTCCGTGCCCTTGTCATCACAATGCTCGATGCCCACTCTCATCACAATAACCCATGAAACTTTTCAGACCAATGTTCCATGCCCTTGTCATCACAATGCTCCATTACTCCTGTCATAAAAATGATCCATGACCCGTGCCATCACCATGTTCCACGGCCTTGTCATCACAAGGCTCCATGACCCTTGTCATCACAGTGTTCCAAGACACCTGTAATCACAAAGCTCCATGCCCCTCTTCATCTCAATGCTCCATGAACCCTGTCATCACAATGCACCATGCCGATAATCATAATGCTTCATGCTATTGCCATCACAATGAAATCAAAATTCTCCATGACTTCGTCATCACAATGCTCCAAATCCTTGTGATCACAATGTTCAATAACACTTATCATCACAACACCCCATGACGCTCATCATCACAATTATCCATGGTCTTCTCATCACAGTGCTCCATGACCTTTGTCATCACAATGCTCAATACACTTGTTATCACAATGCTCCCTGACACTTGTCATCAGTATGCTCCTTGAACCCTGTCATGAAAAGGCTCCATGTCTTTTTCATAACAATGATCCATGCCCTTTTCATCACAATGCTTCAAGACCCCTGTAATCACAATGTTCCATGCCCTTGTCATCACAAAGCTCCATGACGTATTTCAGAATGCTCCATTTCCTTCTCATCACAATGCTCCATGCCCTTGTCATCACAATGCTCCAAGACCACTGTAATCACAATGTTCCATGCCCCTTTTCATCAGAATGCTCCATGAGACTTTTCATTACAAGGCTCCATGGTCTTCTCATCACAATGCTCCAGGAACTTGTCATCACAGTGCTCAATTTCGTTGTCATCACAATGCTCCATGACCCCTGTCATCACAATACTCCATGAATATTTTCGGCCCAATGCTCCATGGCCTTGTCATCACAATGCTCCATTACCCCTGTCATAACAATGCTCCATGACCCCATCCATCACCATGTTCCACGGCCTTGTCATCACAAGGCTCCATGACTCTTGTCATCACAATCCTCCAATACCCTTGTAATCACCATGCTCCATGCCCCTGTTCATCTCATTGCTCCATGAACCCTGTCATCACAATGCACCATTCCCATTATGATAATTCTTCATGCTATTGTCATCACAATGAAATCAAAATTCTCCATGACCTCTGTCATCACAATGCTCCAAACACTTGTGATCACAATGTTCCATAGCACTTGCCATCACAACGCCCCATGACGCTGGTCATCACAATTATCCATGGACTTCTCATCACAATGCTCCATGACCTTTGTCATCACAATTCTCAGTACACTTGTCATCACAATGCTCCCTGACACTTGTCGTCAGTATGCTCCTTGTACCCTGTCATGACAAGTCTCCATGCCTTTTTCATCACAATGATCCATGCCATTGTCATCACAATGCTCCATGCCATTGTCATCACAATACTCCACAAGCTTGTCATCAGAATGCTCCGTGACCCTTGTCATCACAATGCTCCATGACACCTGTCAACACAATGCTCCATGTCCCTTGTCATTACAGTTCTCCATGATGCTCGTCATCACAATTATCCATGGTCTTCTCATCACAGTGCTCCACGGTCTTGCCATCACAATGCTCCATGCCCTGATCATCACAATACTCCATGTACCTTGTTATCACAATTCTCCATGTCCTTGTCATCACAATGCTCCATGACAGTTCTCATCACAATGATACATGCTATTGTCATCACAATTCTCCATGCACTTGTCATCACAATGCCCCATGACCCCTGTCATAGCAAGTTCCATGCCTTTGTCATCACAATGCTTCACGAACTTTTCATCAAAATTCTCAATGCCCGTTGTCATCACAATGCTCCATGCCCTTGTCATCACAATGCTCCAAGCCCTTGTCATCACAATGCTCCATTACCTTTGTCATCACAATCCGCCATAACACTTGTGCATCACAATGCTCCATGCCATGGTCATCACAATGGGCCATGAAATATGTCATCACAATGCTCCCAGACACCTTTCTTCACAATATTCCATGCCCTTGTCATCCAAATGTGCCATGCCCACTCTCAACACATTTATCCATTAAACTTATCAGACCAATGCTCCATGCACCTGTCATCAAAATGCTCCATGTCATTTTCATCACAATGCTCCATGAACCCTCTCATCACATTGTTCCATGCCCTTGTCATCACAAAGCCCCATGATGCTTGTCATCACAGTACCCGATGCTCTTCTCACCACAATGCTCCATGCCCTTGTCATTACAATCCATCATGGCCCATGTATCACAGTGTTCAGTGCCCTTGTCATCACAATGCTCCATGCCCACTCTCATCACAATAATCCACGAAACTTTTCAGACCAATGCTCCATGCCCTTCTCATCACAATGCTCCATTACCCCTGTCATAACAATGCTCCATGACACCTGCCATCACAATGTTCCACAGCCTTGTCATCAAAATTCTCAATGACCCTTGTCATCACAATGCTCCAAGAACCCTGTAATCACAATGCTCCATGCCCTTGTCATCACAAAGCTCCAAGACGCATGTCATCAGAATGTTCCATGGCCTTCTCATTCATGATGCTCTATGCCCATGTCATCACAATGCTCCAAGACTCCTGTAATCACAATGCTCCATGCCCCTTTTCATCTCAATGCACCATGAACACTGTTATCACAATGCACCGTGCCCCTTTTCATCTCAATGCTCCATGAACCCTGTTATCACAATGCTCCAAATCATTGTGATCACAATGTTCCATAACACTTATCCTCACAACGCCCCATGACACTTGTCATAACAATTATCCATGGTCTTCTCATCACAATGCTCCATGACCTTTGTCATCACAATTCTCAATACCCTTGTCATCACAATGCTCCCTGACACTTGTTTTCATTATGCTCCTTGAACACTGTCATGACAAGGCTCCATGCCTTTTTCATGACAATGATCCATGCCCTTTTCATCACAGTGTTCCAAGACCCCTGTAATCACAATGCTCCATGCCCTTGTCCTCACAAAGCTCCATGATGCATGTCATCAGAACGCTCCATGGCCTTCTCATCCCAATGCTTCATGCCCTTGTCATCACAATGCTCCAAGACCGCTGTAATCACAATGCTCACTGCCCCTTTTCATCAGAATGTTCCATGAGACTTGTAATCACAAGGCTCCATGGTCTTCTTATCACAGTGCTCCAGTACCTTGTCATCACAGTGCTCCATGAACCCTGTCATCACAATGCTCCATGACCACTGTCATCACAACGCTCCATGAACCCTGACAACACAATGATCTGGGACACTTGTCATCAAAATGCTCCATGACCCTTGTCATCACAGTGATCCATGCCCTTGTCATCCCAATGCTCCATGATCCCTGTAATCACAGTGCTCCGTGACGCTTGTCATCACAGTGTTCCATGAACCTTGTCATCACAATGCTCCTTGCCTTTGTCAGCAAAATGCTACATAATCTTGTCATCACAATGCTCCATGCGCTTGTCATCACATTCCTCCATGTCTTTGGCATCATATTGCTTCATGCCCTTGTCATCTCTCTCTTGCCTCTCTGGTTTTTACAGATATTCGGATGTCCCTTTTGACCGGTGGGAAGTGACAATTCTTTGTAGTGTGGATTTGCATTGTGCGCTTGCTTGATTGGCCAGAAAGGGCGTATGCGTTCTCTCCTGAATATATTCAGGAGAAAAGGCATACGCCCTTTTTGGCCAAGGGCATCACTGTCCAAGTTGTGATGCTTCTCCTGTGCTTTAAAGGTGATTCCAATTTACCTCTTGAAATATGTTTTGTGCAATTCTGCCTCATTTTCCAGTCCCCTTCTTTGCCTTCCCTCAACAGATTTTTGGAAGAGAGTAGTCCTTTGTAACTCTGCAGGTTTTTGAATTGCTGTGCCGCTGAGCCCCAATTATCAAATCCCATTTTTGTGAGCTGGCCACAAATCCACAGTTTTGCTTCAGGACCTATACTGGTTCCAGGGGTGGCTATATTGGTTCCCTGTGGGTGGCTGAGGCTTTGGTTAATTCTTCTTCCTGCCGGGAAATTAGAGTGACATGTGCCCGTCCAAATGTCTACATCTAATCTCTGATAGGTTCTCCCTCTTCCCTTTCATCCTCTGCACAATTAGCAAACTGTGTGTACCAGGAGGTTATAGGGGCTGACTCTCCTAAGTTGGTAGATTGATAGTAAAGCAGTTGGAATACCAAACTGGAGCAGAAGGAGAAGAAAAATTAGGAGAGTTTTAGAAACCTTTTGCCATCACATGTTGTCCATTCTCTAGGTTTCCCATACATGTTATAACTGTAGTGATATTCCCTTCTACCTGGAGATTTGGGACCCATGGAATGGTTGCATGCATTACTACCTTAAGGGTCTGCATTTTCTATCCCAATCTCACCAGTCCTCTCAGCCCCAAGTGTCGAGCTTTATGTCTCATCCAGCTGTCTTTGCTGATAGGGTCATTCCAGGTTTCATCAGAACCTTTGAAGGAATTGTGTAAGAATTGCGCTGTTTTTTGGTTTTGTTTTTGAAATTCATGTTTATAATTGGTTGAGCTGATTATCACTGACTTGTTTATGCTGGTCTAGACACAATTGATTCCCTTACGGAGACATATCAATACATAGGTTTTAAGATTCTTACTAGTCAGATATATACCTATGTGGGAAATCAGGGTGTTGAGTCCCGTTCACTGAGGAAGGTGTAGGTCTTGTCTATTCTGTATTTGGTTTATGGAATGGTACCTGTGTTAATATCAAACTCTGGATTTATGCATCACCCAACCTCTCCTTTCTCCTGAAGCAGGCCTAAGATTTTTTTTTTCTAAATGTGAGACTCTGTTCTCTTTTCTAATTCAGTTCATGTGTTGTGATATAGACATTCCCTCTATAAGTGATATCTTATGATAAGATTCTTTTTCTGTGTGACTAATTTCCCTTAGAATCATCATACTTAAATCCACTCATTATGCTGCTACTGGCCTTATATACATTGATTTCATGTCTGAGTGATATTCCGTTTTACAAAATTACCACAAGTTCTTTATGCATTTCTGTTTTTCCTGGGATATTTTAGGTGTACCAAAGTTGAGGTTCTTGTATGCAGAGCAGCCCTAAACTTGGGGTGCCTGTGTCTTATTGATATTTAGTCTTCCGAAGTTATATGCCCATGAGTTGAAGTCCCCTTTGCTCGGGGGCTTTGTATTTTAGATGTTTTAGTTAACAGCATACACTTCTTCAGAGTGGCTCTTGGATATTTATACCCCACCCATCAGCGTGACTTGGCTCCCTGTTTTCCATGGCCTCTCCTGCATTTCTGGTTTGTACACATCTTCTGGATGGCCTTACTGAGCAGTGGAAATTGAGACTTCTTTGTTGTGCAGATATGCATTTCCCTCTTGCTTGGTTGGCCAAAAAGTCTGTCTGTGTTTTTTTTTTTTTCTGAAGATATTCACGAAAAAAACGCATACACCCTTTTGCCCAACTGCATCACTTTATAAATTCTGCTGCTTTTCATATGCTTTAAATGTGAGTAGAATCTACCTTTTGAAATCTGTTTCCTGCAATTCTGCCTCTCATTCAGATCCTCTTCGTTGCCTTACCTGAATATATTTTTGGACATTGGTTATCGTTTATATCTTTGCAGGTCTTTGAATTGTCTGCTCCTGAGCTGCATTTTTTTTTTTTTTTTTTTTTTTTTTTTTTTTTTTTTTGCTGTACGCGGGCCTCTCACTGCTGTGGCCTCTCCCGTTGCGGAGCACAGGCTCCGGACACACAGGCTCCGCGGCCATGGCTCGCGGGCCCAGCCGCTCCGCGGCATGTGGGATCTTCTGGGATAGGGGCACGAACCCGTGTCCCCTGCATCGGCAGGCAGACTCTCAACCACTGCGCCACCAGGGAAGCCCCTGAGCTGCATTTTGCAACTCGCTTTTTTTTGTGTGCTGTATGCCAAACCATTGGATTGCTTCCGGCCCAATTCTGTTTCTGGGGAGGCAGGCTGAGCCTTTGGTTAATTCTTCTTCTAATAGGAAATTAGAGTGACATGTTCCTGTCAAAACTCCTACAGCTAATCTCTCATTGGTTCCCCCTCTTCCCATTTATCCTCTGCACAAATTGAAAACTGTGTAAAACAGGAGGTTAAAGGTGCTGATTCTCCAAGTGGGGAGATTGTTAGTAATGTGGCTGGAATGGCGAAACCCAGCACCAGGAGATCAAAAATGAGGTGCATTTTAGACACCTTTCCTGAGCACACGGTGTACATTCATCTCGGTTTCCCAGGCATGTTTTCGCTGTCAGAAGATTCCCTTGAACCTGCAGATTTGGGACCCATGGAATGGGTACCAGGCAGTATTACTTTAAAAGGTCTGCATTTTCTCACCAAGCCTCTCTAACATCTCTTAGCGTGCATAGATTCCAGCCTTATATATAATCCTGCTGTGGGTCTACATGTGTTCAATCCATGTTACATCGTAGCCCTTCAGCAAAAGTTGTAAGAATTTTTGTCTGTCTCACTGTTTTTATAAATATTTTTAAATTTATTTTTATATTGGTTACAGCTGATTTTCAAAGCTCTGTTTTTTGCTGCTGTACATCCACTTGATTCACGTACTGTGAGACAACAATAAATTCTTTTTCAGATGCTTACCAGTCATATGTATTATTTTCCAGTGACTTGAGTGGGCTGAGTGCAGTTCTTTGAGGTACCGTGTAGGCCTTGTCAGTTATTCAATTTGGTACTTGGAATGGTATCTTTGCTAATTTCAACCTCCTGGATAATACCTCACCATTCCCCACCTTTCCCATTTAGCAGCATTATGTCTATTTTCTACATATTTGACTATGTTTCTGTATTGTAATTTATTTCATGTGTAGCCATTTTTGATTCCAGCTTTAAGTGACATCTTATGATATGTGTCTTTTTCTTTCTGACATATGTCACTTAGAATGATCGTATGTAACTCCTCCAGAGTTGTTCCAACTGGCCTTATTTCATTGATTTCTGGATGAGTCATATTCCACTCTACATAAGTACCCCATCTCTTTTATCCATTTTATCCTTCCAGGGACATTTAGGTTATATCCAAGTTGAGGCCCTTTTTAACAGAGAGGTGGTAAACGTTGGGGTGCCTGTTTTCTGTCGATTTTTGTTTTTCCCAAGGTATACGCCCATGAGTGCAAGTGCCCTATGCTCTGTAGCTCATTTTTTAGATGTTTTAGCAAACACAATACACTTCTCCAGAGTGGCCGTTGGCAAATTACATTTCCACAATCAGCCTCACAGGGCTCCCTTTTCTCCTCGCCCTGTCTTGCATTTCTGGTGTTTACACTTTATGTGGATGGCCCTTCTGACTGATGTGAAGTGATACATTTTGTAGTATTGATTTCCAGTGTCCACCTGTTTGGTTGGATAAAAAGTGTGTATGGCCTTTACTTGAATATATTCAGAAAAAATGCATACGCCCTGTTTGGCCAACTGTGTCATTGACGATGTTCAGACCATTTTCTTGTGCTTTAACGGGGAGTCCTTTCTACCTGTTCAAATATGTTTCCTGCCACTCTCCCTTGCTTACAAGTCCTTTTCAGTGACTTACGTCAAGACATTTTTCGACGATAGATATTTTCAACTCTGCAGTTTCATGAATTTTAGTGCCCCTGAGTTCCATTATTCAACTTGTGTTTTTGGAAACTGGACACAAAACAGCGGGATTTCCTCTAGCCCTATTCTGTTTGCGTGGGCAATTCTAGCCTTTGATGAATTTGTCTTCCGGATTGGAAATTAGAGTGGCATGTGCCTGTCCGAACACCTAAGACATGTCTCTAAATTTTTCTCATCCTTCCGCTTCATCCTCTGGACAAATTCCAAACTGTGTGCAACAGGATGTTGACGGTGTTGATATCCCCAAGTGAGGAGGTTGTTAGGAAAGATGTTGGAGGGGTGAACCCAAGCACCAGGCGATGAGGAGATGAGGTGCCTTTTCCAAACTCTTTCCGATCAAATGGTGTACCATCCTCTAGGTGTGACAGGCATGTTTTAGCTGTAGGAAGGGTCCCGTGCATGTAAGGAGGACACCAGGGATTTTTCCACATCAGTGCCTCCCCAAACCCCAAACTGGGGAATTTTTAAGCTACGGCTACACGCATGTCCATTAAGGGCCTTGGGAAATAGGTAGAGCCCAAACTTTAGATGATTGAAATCTTCAGGGTCAGAAGTGCTCACCATCGGCTTTGCTTAGGTTACATTTTATCTGTCATTGATAGATGATGTCAATAAAAATATCTATTCTTTTTCAGATTATTTCCCCTTATAGGTTATTGCAAAATATTCAGTGTAGTTCCCTGTGCTATACAGTAGTTCCTTGTTGATGATCTATTTTATATACAGCAGTGTTTATGCGTTAAACCCAAACTGTTAATTTATCCCTTCTCCTACCTTTCCCCTTTGGTAATAATAAATTATAAGATTTTATACTTCTCAGAAATGGGGGAGCTGAAGAGAGGTATCATTTTCAATGGAAAAGCATTGAAAACACGATTGAAGCTTCAGCCAAGAGTATTCGATGTACATCCATGGAAATAAATCACTTCATTTCTCTAATGTTGACCTGACAAATAAGACAAACGTCTTCACTGAACTTCTTATAGGAAAGTGATGGAAATATCAAATGTAAGTCTTAGAAACATCTTATTTTACCCGAGCGTTATACACTGCTCTATGTTAACTACAGTTTGGCTCACACATCTGTTCATTGAAGTTACAATGTTCTCAATTTCTGTTACTGATCCTCCAGAGTGGACCCCAACAGGAGTCCCCATGCCCAGTGTCATTGGAGCCAACAGATCAAGACTGAGTTTAGTTCAGAAGCAAAGGAAACATTATTTTGAAAACAGAAAGGAGAGGTGAGAGCGTGCACTCCCCCACGGGCTGTGGGCTGGGCTGCTGTGTAGGGATCCCGGCAGCATCAGTGGGAGGGAGGGGATGGAGATCTCGAGGGCTGGGTTGGCTGCAGCTCAGGCTCTATGCCGCAGAGTCTGCATGGGACGCCGCTAGCTGAGGTGTCGACCCAGCCATACTGCACTAGGAAATTGGGTCTGAAGTGCCGGGTGTGGGACCTCTGCATGCTGAACCCTAGGAGCACGTGAAATTAGACAAAGCACAAAGGAAAAACAGGTTAGACTTTATTTTATTGCCCAGATTCTCTTTTTATCTCCCAGGAGTTTTTAATGAACGTTGCCGGAGATGAACACCTCCTCTGCTTTTTGTTCTGTTCCTCATTCTTGGGGTGTTGAGGGTGCAGACCCCTCTTTTGTAACTGCTTCATGCTGTGGTGGGAGCCCTGATACATGGGGGGAGGGGAAAACTTCTCCCCAACAGCCTCCAGGGGAGGTCGATTGTCCCAAGGCCTCCTGCCTCACTTCTCGTCTGCCTGAGCACCAGCATTGGAAGTGTTATAGATTCTAATGACCTTTAAGGGTCCAGGAAACAGATGTGCAGAGATGCTGCGGTGGCAAGTTTCACCCCACACAACATTTGTTCGGCGACCTTAGGCTGACGGCTTTTGCCAGCCTAGATGCTCTGACCAGTAGTCTGCGCTTTCTTTAATTAGGTCCCTGAATTAATGTACAAACAGCACCATGTGTCAGAGCCCTGCGCACACAACTCCCAGACAGTCAAGGGTCAGTGGTGATCCAGGACCATCACGTCCACTGAGTCAACGGCCTTTAGAAGTAACCAGCAGTCCAGCCGGTCATATTGACCAACATCACCACGGTGTCTGTAGGGCTTTCTATGGTGAAAGCATGATATTCGTTTCCCCCGCCAAGCTTATTAGCTCCCCTCTGGGTGCAGTAAGTCCTGCAAGCAGTAGTCTGCTCTTTCGGGGCACAGTCTTGTTGTTTTCTGAGAGAAACTCCAGGTCAAGTGATGGTCACACGAGTCATTTTGGTGGCCTGTTGCCCCCGTTTGTCTCTCTGGAGGTTGGAGTTGGAGGGCATCCTCACTCAAGGTCAGTGTGTCCACAGAGCGACCCCTGCAACTTCAGGGCATGATGGGTGGTTAGGATCACCACGTGGGGTCCTTTTCCCTTAGGAGGGACCTGGCCTTGGGGGCTGCTGATTTCCAGCTTTTTAGATACCCCAGTATCCTGGCCTGATGAGTCGGTGGGCAAAGCCCTTTGTGACCATAGTTTATCATACCTGAAGGGCATTCTTGTGTTGCTCCATTTCAAGTGGTCCCAGTTTTTGCACTAAGGCTCCAAGGGCGATTAACCTATGACCGGGTATGTAAAGGTCAAAGGGTTTAGCTAAATTAGGGAGTTCCTGGGCAAGGGTCTGAGTTGACTGCTCTTTCCATTCTTGAAAGGCTGCTTCTGGATTCTACTCAAAAGGATCATCATCTTTTCGTGTCAGTGTTTCATGTAGAGGCCCAGCTATTAGACTGTAGTTAGGGATCCAGATGCAGAAAACCTTGGCCTCCCCAGGAACCCATAAGCTGTCTTCTAGTTTTAGAAGAGGTAAGGCTGCAAATGGCTTCTTCCCTATCCTGGGATGCGTTTCTCCGAATATCTCTGAGAATGAAGCCCAGGCATGTCACCTTAGCCTGGGATATTTGAGCCTTTTTCTTGGACACCTTCTATCCTTTCTTGTCTAGGTAGTTCAGAGGCGTCTTTAGTAGGCCTGGCGATCAGAATGTCCTCTGCATATTGAAGGAGGGTTCCCTTTTACAGAGGTAGAACTTTTAGGCCTTTAAAGGACATTTCCCCAATGATGGTGTGGGGATTTTTGAACCATTGGGAAAGGATGGCCCAGCATTATTGCTTTGGTTGCATGTTGTGTCCTGCCACTCACAAGCCAAAAATTATTGTGACTCTGAGATGAATGGAACACAGAAGAAGGCATCATTGAAGTCTAATACAGAATGCCATGGCCTGGTGAATTGTAGAATGACCTGCAGGGTGTAGGAAATAGGAGCTACTGGATGTATATCCTCGGTGGCTTCACTGACTGTCCTTATATCCTTTACCAGGACCCCAGCAGCCAATGGGACTCTCGTGGTCAGGCCAATCCCAGGATATGGAGCTCACCTGGGCAGCACGCCCCACCGAACCGCCCACGGGGCTCTTGTGGTCAAGTCCCTCCCAGGGTATGGAGCTCACATATGCAGTTACCCAGCAACCCATGGGGCTCTCATAGTCAGGCCCTTCCCAGGATACGGAGCTCCCCTGGGCAGGTACCTGAGCACGGCTGGACACACAGGAACTGTGCACATAGCCCACATTGCAGAGAACCCCCAGCTCACCTGTCGCTCACAGCTGACACAAAACGCCTCAGAGCAGGACTTGAACTAACAAAGAGCAGCCCTGTCAGGTCTGTGACCCTGGCTATCACTCTGTGCAGCCTCTCTCGGCCTGGTGTTCCAGACACTTGCACTGCAGCCAGGGCACCAGGCCTCTGTCTCCAACCACCATCACTCCTCTCCCTGACTCCTGGGTTCCTCTCATTAGTATAGGGTGTTCTTGAAGTTGTTTTCCACTCATGGACCAGATAAAATGATGAGAAAAAAGCCGCAGCTGCAGCCCCTTGTCTATCCTGACTCTCAAGAGCCCACACCTGTTCCTTGGCCGCGGCCCATTTAGCAAGGTTCATTTTCTGCAACTGTGATCCCCTGAGGGGTGAGGATTGGCTGATTTGGGCAGCCTGACACTGCCTGCCAGCCCTCCCCAGGTGTGCCTTGGTTGAGGTCAATATAAACACCTCTCCAGTCAGCAAGAGCCCCTGTAGCTGTGCCTGACGCCATATTCTCTGCCCCGTCAGCAGTGTCGGGGCTGGGGTGGTGGGAGGGAGTGAGGGGCCGTGGCTTTGTGGGTGGCCCAGTGTGAGTGGGGCTCTGCTGGACTTTCTGCAGGAGTTGCCAGGCTGCCACCTGCTAAAGAAGAGGATGTGTCACCCATACCTGCTGCTGGAATTTCTCCCCAGGCAGAGGTGAGGAAGTAAAAAGCAGTGGGGGCCGTGGCAGGAGGGGTATCTCAGGTAGGGAAATGGAAAGCTTCCAGAAGAGCATCTGGGGCCAGGACCATCCTGTCTGGCCAGCAGGCATCAAGTCGGCCTGCGTGCTGTCGCTGGTGTGGCACCACAGCCCTTCCTCTAGGCTTGCAAGTTCTTGTACATATTCAGCTGTTTTACATGGAAAGGGTGGGAAGAGTTCAGCTGCAGCAGGACTGGGGCTCAGCTCACATTTACTCACAGACGCCTCGACACAGTCCCACAGCTTTGCAATGAGGATGTTCCTTGTGGGGGGGAGCGCTGCTCACTGCATGGGAGACGATTTCCCATCTCTGACCAACTTAAGAATTTTTTACAACTGGAGCAAGTGCCCTGATACGATTTTCCTCTGTATAACTGGTGGGTTCTGTTTTTTTTTTTTTTTTTTCCTTTTATTCTTTTTGGTTCAAGGTTGATTTTATTTATTCCTCTTTTTTTTAATTTGGAGATATAAACATGGAAATAATACATTAATATAAAGACGTCTATGTGAAGGGAAAAACGTTTTTTTCGTTTATTTTATTAAATGTTATTTATTTATTTATTTATTTTTTTAAATTTATTTATTTCTTTTATACAGCAGGTTCTTACTGGATATCTATTTTATACATATGTGTGCACATGTGAATCCCAGTCTCCCAATTCATCCCACCACCACCCTCACATGGCATTCCCCCCTTGGTGTCCATATGTTTGTTCTCTACATCTGTGTCTCTATCTCTGCCCTGCAAACCGGTTCATCTGTACCATTTTTCTAGGTTCCACATATATGCATTAACATACAATATTTGTTTTTCTCTTTCTGACTTACTTCACTCTGTATGACAGTCTCTAGATCCATCAAGGTCTCTACAAATGACCCAATTTCATTCCTATGTATGGCTGAGTAATATTCCATTGTATATATGTACCACATCTTTATCCATTCATCTGTCTGTGGGCACTTAGGTTGCTTTCATTACCTGGCTATTGTAAATAGTACTGCAATGAACATTGTGGTGAATGTGTCTTTTTGATTTATGGTTTTCTCTGGGTATATGCCCAGTAGTGGGATTGCTGGATTATATGGTAATTCTATTTTTAGTTTTTTAAGGAACCTCCATACTGTTCTCCATAGAGACTATATCGATTTACATTCCCAGCAATAGTGGAAGAAGGTTCCTTTTCTCCACACCCTCTCCAGCATTTGTTGTTTGTAGATTTTCTGATGATGCCCATTCTAACAGGTGTGACGTGATACCTCATTGTAGTTTCGATTTCCATTTCTCTAATAATTAGTGATGTTGAGCAGATTTTCATGTGCGTACTGGCCATCTCTATGTCTTCTTGGAAGAAATGTCTATTTAGATCTTCTTCCATTTTTGTATTGGGTTGTTTGTTTTATTAATATTGAGCTGCATGAGCTGTTTATATATATTGGAGATTAATCATTTGTCCATTGATTCATTGGCAAATATGTTCTGCCATTCTGAGGGTTGTCTTTTCATCTTGTTTGTAGTTTCCTTTGCTTTGCAAAAGCTTTTACATATCATTAGGTCCCATCTGTTTAGTTTACTTTTTTATTTCATTACTATAGGAGGTGGATCAAAAAAGATCTTGCTGTGATTTACGTCAGAGTATCCTTCGTAAGTTTTCCTCTCAGAGTTTTATACTGTCCGGTCTTACATTAAGGTCTCTAATCCATTTTGAATATATTTTTATGTATGGTGTTGGGGAGTGTTCTAATTTCATTCTTTTACATGTAGCTGTCCATATTTCCCAGCACCAATGATTGAAGAGACTGTCTTATCTCCATTGAATAGTCTTGCCTCCTTTGTCATAGATTAGTTGACCATAGGTGTGTAGGATTATCCCTGGGCTTTCTTTTTCTTTTTTTTTTTCCTTTTACACGTTTATTGGAGTATAATTGTTTTACAATGGAGTGTTAGTTTCTGCTGTATAACAAAGTGAATCATCTATACGTATACAAATATCACCAGATCCCCTCCCTCTTGCATCTCCCTCCCACATTCCATATCCCACCCCTTTATGTGGTCACAAAGCACCGAGCTAATCTCCCTGTTCTATGTGGCTGCTTCCCAGTAGCTATAAATGTTACGTTTGGTAATGTATTTATGTCCATGCCACTCTGTCTCTTCGTCTCAGCTTACCCATCCCCCTTCCGGTGTCCTCAAGTCCTTTCTCTACGTCTGTGTCCTTAATCTTGTCCTGCCACTAGGTTCTTCAAAATCTTTTTTTTTCCTTCATTAGATTCCGTATATCTCTGTTAACATACAGTATTTGTTTTTCCCTTTCTGACTTACTTCACTGTGTAGGACAGATTCTAAGTCCATCCAACTCAGTACAAATAACTCAGTTTTGCTTCTTTTTATGGCTGAGTAATATTCCATTGTATATATGTGTCAGATCTTCTTTATCCATTCATCTGTCGATGGACACTTAGGTTGCTTCCATGTCCTGGCTATTGTAAATAGAGCTGCAATGAACTTTTTTGTACATAACTCTTTTTGAATTATGGTTTTCGCAAGGCAAATGTCCAGTAGTTGGATTGTTGTGTCGTATGGTACCTCTATTGCTAGTTATTTAGAGGAATATCCGTACTGTTCTCCCTAGTTCCCATATCAATTTACATTCCCACCCACAGTGCACGTGTGTTCCCTTTTCTCCAATAAAGGCCTCTCCAGCATTTATTGTTTTGTAGATTTTTTTGATGATTGCCACTCTGACTGCTGTGTGGTGATATCTCAAGGTAGTTTGATTTGCATTTCTCTAATGATTAGTGATGTTCAGCATCCTTTCATGTGTTTCTTGGTAATCTGTATATCTTCTTTGGAGAAATGTCTATTTACGTCTTCTGGCCGTTTTTGGATTGGGTTGTTTGTTTTTGTGATATTGAGCTACATGAGGTGCTTGTAAAGTTTGGAGATTAATCCTTTGTCAATTGCTTCATTTGAAAATATTTTCTCCCAGTCTGAGGGTTGTTTTTGCATCTTGTTTATGTTTTCCTGTACTGTGTAAAAGCTTTTAAGTTTCTTTAGGTCCCATTTGTTGATTTCTGTTTTTATTTCCATTTCTCTAGGAGGTGAGTCAAAAAGGATCTTGCTGTGATTTATGTCATAGAGTGTTCTGCCTATGGTTTCCTCTAAGTGTTTTATAGTGTCTGGTCTTATATTTAGATCTCTAATCCATTTAGAGTTTATTTTTGTGTATGGTGTTATGGAGTGTTCTAATTTCATTCTTTTATGTGTAGGGTTCCAGTTTTCTCAGCACCAATTACTGAAGAGACGGTCTTTTCTCCATTGTATATCCTTAGCTCCTTTGTCATAGATGAGATAGCCATAGGTATGTAGGTTTATCTCTGGGCTTTCTGTCCTGTTCCATTGATCTGTGTTTATGCCAATCTACATACACTTGGTTCCATTATGGAGCCATATAAATACATAGGTTTCAAGATTGTTACCAGTCAGATAAATTCCTCTTCAGTGAATAGGGTGTTTTGTGTCCAGTTCATTGAGAAAGGAGTAGGTCTTGTCTATTACATATTTGGTATATGGAATGGTATCTGTGCTAATTTCAAACTCTGCTTTTACACATCACCCCACGTCACCTTTCCCCTTAAGGAGGCATAAGTGTGTTTTCTAAATGTGTAACTCTGTTCTCTTTTGAAATTCAGTTCATGTGTAGCCATGTTTACATTCCCTCTATAAGTGATATATTACAATAAGTTTCTGTTTCTTTGTGGCTCATTTCACTTAGCATCATCGTACCTAAAGCCACTCATTATGCTGCTATTGGCCTTATGACATTGATTTTATGTCTGAGTGACATTCCATTGTATATAAGTACCACAACATCTATATCTATTTTTTTCCTTTCCTGGGATATTTAAAGTGTACCGAAGTCAAGGTTCTTGTAAACAGAGCAGCCCTAAACTTTGTGCTGGCTGTGTGTTGCGGATTTTTAGTTTTCCCAAAATACACGCCGATGAGTTGAAGTGTGCTATGCTCTGTAGCTGTTTTAGAAAACAACATACAGTTCTGCAGAGAGGCTGTTGGCAATTTACATCCTGTCCATCGGTGTAACCAGGCTCCATTTTCTCCATGGCCTATCCTGCATTTGTGGTTTTCACACTATTTGTGGATGGCCCTTTTGACTGGAGGTAAGGGACACTTCTATGTAGTGTGGATTTTCAATGCCTGATGGCTTGCTTGGCCAAAAAGGGCGTATGCATTTCTTCCCAAATATATTCAAGAAAATACACATACACCCTTTTCAGCTAAGGGCAACATTGTCGAAGTTCTGTCGCTTTTCATGTGCTTTAAAGATGACTCCAATGTACCTCTTGAAATCTGTTTCCTTCAAATCTGCCTTGCATTCAAATCTTCTTCATGGCCTTACCTCAATATATTTCTGGATGATAGTTGTCCTTTATAACAGTGCAAGTTTGTGAATTGCTGTGCCCCTGATTTCCATTTTTCAAATCGCCTATTTGTGAGCTGGCTGCAATACCGCAGGATGGATTTAGGCCCTAGTCCGGTTCCGGGGCTTCAGGCTGAACCTTTGTATAATGCTTCTTCCTGATGGGAAAGTAGAGTGATATGTGCCTATCCAAACACCTACAGCTAATCTCTCATTTGTTTTCTCTCTTCCTGTTCATCCTCTGCACAATTTGCAAACTGTGCATATCAGGAGGGTAATGGCGCTGACACTCCAAGTGGGGAGATTTTTAGTAATGCAGATGGAATGGTGAAGCCGAGCACGACGAAAGGAAAAATGAGGTACATTTAGAAAACTTTCACAATTACACAGTGTACCATCCACTGGGTTTCCCATGCATGTTTTAACTGTAGGAAGATTCCCTTAAACCTGGAGAGTTGGGACCACTAGAATGCGTAGCACACAGTATTGCTCTAAGTGGTGTTCATTTGCTCACACAACCTCAGCAATCTTGTCAGCCCCAAGTGTCCAGTCTTATGTCTCATCCAGATGTGGGTGTAAAGGTGGTCAATCCAGGTTGGATCACAGGCCCTGAACGTAATTTTTAAGATTTCTTTCTGTTTCGCTGTTTTTGCATTTTGCTTTTGAAACTTATTTTTTTAAGGGGATTTAGCTGAATTTCAGTGCTGTGTTCATGCAATTATACACACATATGATTCCTTTATGGAGACATGAGAATACATATGATTTAAAATTCTCAGAGTCAGATATATTCCTCTGCAATGAATAGGGTGTTTTGAGTCCAGTTCATTGTGCGGGGAGTAGGTGTTGTCTATTACATACTTAGTTTATGTAACGGTATCTGTGTTAATTTAAAACAGTGGTTTTATGCATCAACCCACCTCGCCTTTCCCCTTAAGCAGGCAGAAGATTGTTTTCTAAATGTGTGACTCTGTTGTGTTTGTAATTCAGTTCATATGTAGCCATGTGTTCATTCACTCTATGAGTGATATATTACGATAAGATTCGATACTCTGTTATCTTTCCTAACTCAGTTCATGTGTAGCCATGTTTACAGGATCTTCATAAGTGATATCTTACGATAAGTTTGTTTTTCTGTGTGACTTATTTCACTTAGAATCATCGTACAAGAATCCACTCACTTTGCTGCTACTGGTCTTATGACATTGATTTCATGGCTGAGGGATATTCCATCGTACGTAAGTACCACAATTTTTGAACCATTTTTATATTTCCTGGGATATTTAAGGTGTACCCAATTTGAGGTTCTTGTAAGCAGTGCAGTCTTAAATTTGGGGGTGTCTGTGTCTTATTGATTTTCAGGTTTCCCAAGGTATATTCCCTAGACTGGAAGTGCCCTTGGCTCTGTAGCTCTGTTGTTTACTTGTTTTAGGGAACACAATGCACTCTTCCAGTGAGGCAGTTGGCAATTTACATCCTGCCCATCAGCATAACAAGGCTCCTTCTTCTCGAGGGCCTGTCTTGCCTTTCTGGTTTTTACACATTTTTTGGATGTCCCTATGGACCGGTGGGAAGTGATACTTCTTTGTAGTGCAGATTTGCATTGTCCTCTTGCTTGCTTGGCCGAAAAGGGCGTATGCATTTCGTCCTGAATATATTCAGGAGAAAACGCATACGCCCTTATTAGCCAAGTGCATCATTGTCTAAGTTGTTCCCCTCATCCTGTGCTTTACAGGAGACTCCAACTTACCTCTTGAAATCAGTTTCCTGCTATTCTGCCTCGCTTTCAAGTCCACCTCCTTGCCTTCCTTCAACAGATTTTTGGACGATAGTTGCGATTTATTACTCTGCCAGTTTGTGAACTGCTGTGCCCCTGAGCTCCATTTTTCAACTCGTTTTTTGTGAGCTGTACGCAAGTCCAAAATTTCGGTTCAGGACCTATACTGGTTCCGGGTGGCTGGCTGAGACTCTGGTTAATTCTTCTTCCTGCTGGGAAATTAGAGTGATATGTGGCCGCCCAAATGCCTATCAGCTACTCTCTCATTGGTTCTCCCTCTTCCCTTCCATCCTCTGCCAAATTGGCAACCTGTGCGAACCAGGAGGTTAAAGGGGTTGTCTCTCCAAGTTGGGAGATTGATAGTAAAGCAGTTGGAAAGTCAAAGCGGAGCACCAGGAGAGGGAATACTCATTGAATTTTAGAAACCTTTTGTATTCACAGTGTGTCCATTCTCTAGATTTCTCGTACATGTTATAGCTGTAGTAATATTCCCTTCAACATGGATTGTTGGGACACATGGAATGGGGGCCATGCATTTTTGCTTTAAAGGGTCTGCATTTCCTCACCCAATCTCACCAATCCTCTCAGTCCCAAGTGTCCAGCCTTATGCCACATCCAGCTGTCATTGTAGATAGGGTCATTCCAGGTTTCATCAGAGACCCTGAAGGAAATGTAAAGAATTTCCCTGTTTTTTGGTTTTGTTTTTGAAATTCCTTTTTATAGTGGGTTTGAGCTGATTCTCGCTGCCATGTTTATGTCAGTCTAGACACACTTGATTCCCTTACAGAGACATATCAATACATATGTTTTAAGATATTTACTAGTCAGATCAATTCCTCTGCGGGAAATATGGGGTTTTGAGTCCCTTTTACTGAGGAATTTGTAGGTCTTGTCTATTCCACAGTTGGTTTTAGAAATGGTACCTGTGTTTATATCAAACTCTGGTTTTATGCATCACCCCACCTCTCCTTTTCCCTTAAGCAGGCATAAGAGTGTTTTCTAAATGTGAGACTCTGTTCTCTTTCCTAACTCAGTTCATGTGTAGCCATGTTTACAGGATCTTCATAAGTGATATCTTATGATAAGTTTCTTTTTCTGTGTGACTTATTTCACTTAGAATCATCGTACCTGAATCCACTCACTTTGCTGCTCCTGGTCTTATGACATTGATTTCATGGCTGCGGGATATTCCATCGTACATAAATACCACAGTTTTTGGAACCATTTTTATATTTCCTTGGATATTTAAGGTGTACCAATGTTGAGGTTCTTGTAAGCAGTGCAGCCCTAAATTTGGGGGTGGCTCTGTCTTATTGATTTTCAGTTTTCCCAAGGTATATTCCCTAGACTGGAAGTGCCCTTGGCTC
This sequence comes from Mesoplodon bidens, assembly GCF_964165515.1. Taxonomy (NCBI): domain Eukaryota; kingdom Metazoa; phylum Chordata; class Mammalia; order Artiodactyla; family Ziphiidae; genus Mesoplodon; species Mesoplodon bidens. Next base: position 1,545,260 of record NW_027672207.1, read on the forward strand.
TGTAGCTCTGTTGTTTACTTGTTTTAGGGAACGCAATGCAGTCCTCCAGTGAGGCAGTTGGCAATTTACATTCCTCACTTCAGCATAACAAGGCTCCCTGTTCTCCAGGGCCTGTCTTGCCTTTCTGGTTTTTACACATTTTGTGGATATCCCTTTTGACCAGTGGGAAGAGATACTTCTGTGTAGTGCAGATTTGCATTGCCCGCTTGCTTGCTTGGCCAAAAAGGGCGTATGCGTTTTCTCCTGAATATATTCAGGAGAAAACGCATACGCCCTTTTTGGCCAAGTGTGTCATTGTCGAAGTTGTGCCCCTCTTCCTGTGCTTTAAAGGCGATTCCAACGTACCTCTTGAAATCTGTTTCCTGCTATTCTGTCTCGCTTTCAAGTCCGCCTCGCTGCCTTCCCTCAACAGATTTTTGGACGATAGTTGTCCTTTATTACTCTGCCAGTTTGTGAATTGCTGTGCCCCTGAGCTCCATTTTTCAACTCGTTTTTTGTGAGCTGTACGCAAGTCCAAAATTTTGGTTCAGGACCTATACTGGTTCCCGTTGGGTGGCTGAGACTCTGGTTAATTCTTCTTCCTGCTGGGAAATTAGAGTGATATGTGCCCGTCCAAATGCCTAACAGCTACTCTCTCATTGGTTCTCCCTCTTCCCTTCCATCCTCTGCCAAATTGGCAACCTGTGCGAACCAGGAGGTTAAAGGGGTTGTCTCTCCAAGTTGGGAGATTGATAGTAAAGCAGTTGGAAAGTCAAAGCGGAGCACCATGAGAGGGAATACTCATTGAGTTTTAGAAACCTTTTGTATTCACAGTGTGTCCATTCTCTAGATTTCCCGTACATGTTATAGCTGTAGTAATATTCCCTTCAACATGGATTGTTGGGACCCAAGGAATGGGGGCCATGCATTTTTGCTTTAAAGGGTCTGCATTTGCTCACCCAATCTCACCAATCCTCTCAGTCCCAAGTGTCCAGCCTTATGCCACATCCAGCTGTCATTGTAGATAGGGTCATTCCAGGTTTCATCAGAGACCCTGAAGGAAATGTAAAGAATTTCCCTGTTTTTTGGTTTTGTTTTTGAAATTCCTTTTTATAGTGGGTTTGAGCTGATTCTCGCTGTCATGTTTATGCCAGTCTAGACACACTTGATTCCCTTACAGAGACATATCAATACATAGGTTTTAAGATACTTAATAGTCAGATCAATTCCTCTGCGGGAAATATGGGGTTTTGAGTCCCTTTTACTGAGGAAGGTGTAGGTCTTGTCTATTCCACAGTTGGTTTTAGAAATGGTACCTGTGTTTATATCAAACTCTGGTTTTATGCATCACCCCACCTCTCCTTTCCCCTTAAGCAGGCATAAGAGTGTTTTCTAAATGTGAGACTCTGTTCTCTTTCCTAACTCAGTTCATGTGTAGCCATGTTTACAGGATCCTCATAAGTGATATCTTATGATAAGTTTCTTTTTCTGTGTGACTTATTTAACTTAGAATCATCGTACCTGAATCCACTCAATTTGCTGCTCCTGGTGTTATGACATTGATTTCATGGCTGAGGGATATTCCATCGTACATAAATACCACAGTTTTTTGAACCATTTTTATATTTCCTGGGATATTTAAGGTGTACCCAAGTTGAGGTTCTTGTAAGCAGTGCAGCCCTAAATTTGGGGGTGGCTCTGTCTTCTTGATTTTCAGTTTTCCCAAGGTATATTCCCTAGACTGGAAGTGCCCTTGGCTCTGTAGCTCTGTTGTTTACTTGTTTTAGGGAACGCAATGCACTCCTCCAGTGAGGCAGTTGGTAATTTACATCCCGGCCATCAGCATAACAAGTCTCCCTGTTCTCCAGGGCCTGTCATGCCTTTCTGGTTTTTACTCATTTTGTGGATGTCCCTTTTGACCGGTGGGAAGTGGTACTTCTTTGTAGTGCAGAATTGCATTGCCTGCTTGCTTGCTTGGCCAAAAAGGGCGTATGCGTTTTCTCCCGAATATATTCAGGAGAAAACGCATACGCCCTTTTTGGCCAAGTGCGTCATTGTCGAAGTTGTGCCCCTCTTCCTGTGCTTTAAAGGCGATTCCAACGTACCTCTTGAAATCTGTTTCCTGCTATTCTGTCTCGCTTTCAAGTCCGCCTCGCTGCCTTCACTCAACAGATTTTTGGACGATAGTTGTCCTTTATTACTCTGCCAGTTTGTGAATTTCTGTGCCCCTGTGCTCCATTTTTCAACTCGTTTTTTGTGAGCTGTACGCAAGTCCAAAATTTTCGTTCAGGACCTATACTGGTTCCCGGTAGGTGGCTGAGACTCTAGTCAATTCTTCTTCCTGCCGGGAAATTAGAGTGACATGTGCCCATCCAAATGCCTAACAGCTACTCTCTCATTGGTTCTCCCTCATCCCTTCCATCCTCTGCCAAATTGGCAACCTGTTGGAACCAGGAGGTTAAAGGGGTTGTCTCTCCAAGTTGGGAGATTGATAGTAAAGCAGTTGGAAAGTCAAACCGGAGCACCAGGAGAGGGACTAATCGTTGAGTTTTAGAAACCTTTTGTATTCACAGTGTGTCCATTCTCTAGGTTTCCCGTACATGTTATAGCTGTAGTAATATTCCCTTCATCCTGGAGAGTTGGGACCCATGGAATGGGGGCCATGCATTTTTGCTTTAAAGGGTCTGCATTTGCTCACCAAATCTCACCAATCCTCTCAGTCCCAAGTGTCCAGCCTTATGCCACATCCAGCTGTCATTTTAGATAGGGTCATTCCAGGTTTCATCAGAGACCCTGAAGTAAATGTAAAGAATTTCCCTGTTTTTTGGTTTTGTTTTTGAAATTCCTTTTTATAGTGTGTTTGAGCTGATTCTCGCTGCCATGTTTATGCCAGTCTAGACACACTTGATTCCCTTACAGAGACATATCAATACATAGGTATTAAGATTCTTACTAGTCAGATCTATTCCTCTGCGGGAAATATGGGGTTTTGAGTCCCTTTCCCTGAGGAAGGTGTAGGTCTTGTCTATTCCACAGTGGGTTATAGAAATGGTACCTGTGCTTATATCAATCTCTTGATTTATGCATCACCCCACCTCTCCTTTCCCCTTAAGCAGGCATAAGAGTATTTTCTTAATGTGAGACTCTGTTCTCTTCCCTAACTCAGTTCATGTGTAGCCATGTTTACAGGATCTTTGTAAGTGATATCTTATGATAAGTTTCTTTTTCTGTGTGACTTATTTCACTTAGAATCATCGTACCTGAATCCACTCACTTTGCTGCTCCTGATCTTATGACATTGATTTCATGGCTGAGGGATATTCCATCGTACATAAACACCACAGTTTTTTGAACCATTTTTATATTTCCTTGGATATTTAAGGTGTACCCATGTTGAGGTTCTTGTAAGCAGTGCAGCCCTAAATTTGGGGGAGGCTCTGTCTTATTGATTTTCAGTTTTCCCAAGGTATATTCCCTAGACTGGATGTGCCCTTGGCTGTGTAGCTCTGTTGTTTTTTTGTTTTAGGGAACGCAGTGCACTACTCCAGTGAGGCAGTTGGCAATTTATATCCCGCCCATCAGCATAACAAGGCTCCCGGTTCTCCAGGGCCTGTCTTGCCTTTCTGGTTTTTACACATTTTGTGGATGTCCCTTTTGACCGGGGGGAAGTGATACTTCTTTGTAGTGCAGATTTGCATTGCCCCCTTGCTTGCTCGGCTAAAAAGGCCGTATCCGTTTTCTCCTGAATATATTCAGGAGAAAATGCATACGCCCTTTTTGGCCAAGAGCATCATTGTCGAAGTTGTGCCCCTCTTCCTGTGCTTTAAAGGCGATTCCAACATACCTCTTGAAATCTGTTTCCTGCTATTCTGCCTCGCTTTCAAGTCCACCTCGTTGCCTTCCCTCAACAGATTTTTGGACGATAGTTGTCCTTTATTACTCTGCCAGTTTGTGAACTGCTGTGCCCCTGAGCTCCATTTTCCAACTCGTTTTTTGTGAGCTGTACGCAAGTCCAAAATTTTGGTTCAGGACCTATACTGGTTCCCGGTGGGTGGCTGAGCCTCTGGTTAATTCTTCTTCCTGCCGGGAAATTAGAGTGATATGTGCACGTCCAAATGCCTATCAGCTACTCTCTCATTGGTTCTCCCTCTTCCCTTCCATCCTCTGCCAAATTGGCAACCTGTGCGAACCAGGAGCTTAATGGGCTGTCTCTCCAAGTTGGGAGATTTATAGTAAAGCAGTTTGAAAGTCAAACCGGAGCACCAGGAGAGGGACTACTCGTTGAGTTTTAGAAACGTTTTGTATTCACTGTGTGTCCATTCTGTAGGTTTTCCGTACATGTTATAGCTCTAGTAATATTCCCTTCGACATGTAGAGTTGGGACCCATGGAATGGGGGCCATGCATTTTTGCTTTAAAGGGTCTGCATTTGCTCACCCAATCTCACCAATCCTCTCAGTCCCAAGTGTCCAGCCTTATGCCACATCCAGCTGTCATTGTAGATAGGGTCATTCCAGGTTTCATCAGAGACCCTGAAGGAAATGTAAAGAATTTCCCTGTTTTTTGGTTTTGTTTTTGAAATTCCTTTTTATAGTGGGTTTGAGCTGATTCTCGCTGCCATGTTTATGACAGTCTAGACACACGTGATTCCCTTATAGAGACATATCAATACATAGGTTTTAAGTTTCTTACTAATCAGATCTATTCCTCTGCGGGAAATATGGGGTTTTGAGTCCCTATCACTGAGGAAGGTGTAGGTCTTGTCTATTCCACTGTTGTTTATAGAAATGCTACCTGTGCTTATATCAAACTCTGGTTTTATGCATCACCCCACCTCTCCTTTCCCCTTAAGCAGGCATAAGAGTGTTTTCTAAATGTGAGACTCTGTTCTCTTTCGTAACTCAGTTCATGTGTAGCCATGTTTACAGGATCTTCTAACGTGATATCTTATGATAAGTTTCTTTTTCTGTGTGACTTATTTCACTTAGAATCATCGTACCTGAATCCACTCACTTTGCTGCCCCTGGTCTTATGACATTGATTTCATGGCTGAGGGATATTCCATCGTACATAAATACCACAGTTTTTTGAACCATTTTTATATTTCCTGGGATATTTAAGGTGTACCCAAGTTGAGATTCTTGTAAGCTGTGCAGCCCTAAATTTGGTGGTGGCCCTGTCTTATTGATTTTCAGTTTTCCCAAGGTATATTCCCTAGACTGGAAGTGCCCTTGGCTCTGTACTTCTGTTGTTTACTTGTTTTAGGGAACGCAATGCACTCCTCCAGTGAGGCAGTTGGCAATTTACATCCCACCCATCAGCATAACAAGGCTGCCTGTTCTCCAGGGCCTGTCTTTCCTTTCTGGTTTTTACACATTTTGTGGATGTCCCTTTTGACTGTTTGGAAGAGATACTTCTTTGTAGTGCAGATTTGCATTGCCCGCTTGCTTGCTTGGCCAAAAAGGGCGTATGCGTTTTCTCCTGAATATATTCAGGGAAAACGCATACGCCCTATTTGGCCAAGTGTGTCATTGTCGAAGTTGTGTCCCTCTTCCTGTGCTTTAAAGGCGATTCCAACGTACCTCTTGAAATCTGTTTCCTGCCATTCTGCCTGGCTTTCAAGTCCACCTCGTTGACTTCCCTCAACAGAATTTTGGACGATAGTTTTCCGTTATTACTCTGCCAGTTTGTGAATTGCTGCGCCTCTGAGCTCCATTTTTCAACTCGTTTTCTGTGAGCTGTACGCAAGTCCAAAATATTGGTTCAGGACCTATACTGGTTCCCGGTGGGTGGCTGAGACTCTGGTTAATTCTTCTTCCTGCCGGGAAATTAGAGTGATATGTGCCCGTCCAAATGCCTAACAGCTACTCTCTCATTGGTTCTCCCTCTTCCCTTCCATCCTCTGCCAAATTGGCAACCTGTGCGAACCAGGAGGTTAAAGGGGTTGTCTCTCCAAGTTGGGAGATTGATAGTAAAGCAGTTGGAAATTCAAACCGGAGCACCAGGAGAGGGACTAATCATTGAGTTTTAGAAACCTTTTGTATTCACAGTGTGTCCATTCTCTAGGTTTCCCGTACATGTTATAGCTGTAGTAATATTCCCTTCATCCTGGAGAGTTGGGGCCCATGGAAAGGGGGCCATGCATTTTTGCTTTAAAGGGTCTGCATTTGCACACCAAATCTCACCAATCCTCTCAGTCCCAAGTGTCCAGCCTTATGCCACATCCAGCTGTCATTTTAGATAGGGTCATTCCAGGTTTCATCAGAGACCCTGAAGTAAATGTAAAGAATTTCCCTGTTTTTTGGTTTTGTTTTTGAAATTCCTTTTTATAGTGGGTTTGAGCTGATTCTCGCTGCCATGTTTATGCCAGTCTAGACACACTTGATTCCCTTACAGAGACATATCAATACATAGGTATTAAGATTCTTACTAGTCAGATCTATTCCTCTGCGGGAAATATGGGGTTTTGAGTCCCTTTCCCTGAGGAAGGTGTAGGTCTTGTCTATTCCACAGTGGGTTATAGAAATGGTACCTGTGCTTATATCAATCTCTTGTTTTATGCATCACCCCACCTCTCCTTTCCCCTTAAGCAGGCATAAGAGTGTTTTCTAAATGTGAGACTCTGTTCTCTTTCCTAACTCAGTTCATGTGTAGCCATGTTTACAGGATCTTCGTAAGTGATATCTTATGATAAGTTTCTTTTTCTGTGTGACTTATTTCACTTAGAATCATCGTACCTGAATCCACTCACTTTGCTGCTCCTGGTCTTATGACATTGATTTCATGGCTGAGGGATATTCCATCGTACATAAATACCACTGTTCTTTGAACCATTTTTATATTTCCTGGGAAATTTAAGGTGTACCCAAGTTGAGGTTCCTCTAAGCAGTGCAGCCCTAAATTTGGGGGTGGCTCTGTCTTATTGATTTTCAGTTTTCCCAAGGTATATTCCCTAGACTGGAAGTGCCCTTGGCTCTGTAGCTCTGTTGTTTACTTGTTTTAGGGAACGCAATGCACTCCTCCAGTGAGGCAGTTGGCATTTTACATCCTGCCCATCAGCATAACAAGGCTCCCTGTTCTCCAGGGCCTGTCTTGCCTTTCTGTTTTTTACACATTTTGTGGATGTCCCTTTTGACCTGTGGGAAGTGATACTTCTTTGTAGTGCAGATTTGCATTGCCCGCTTGCTTGCTTGGCCAAAAAGGGCGTATGCATTTTCTCCTGAATATATTCAGGAAAAAACGCATAAGCCCTTTTTGGACAAGTGCATCATTGTGTATGTTGTGTCCCTCTTCCTGTGCTTTAAAGGCGATTCCAACGTACTTCTTAAAATCTGTTTCCGGATATTCTGTCTCGCTTTCAAGTCCGCCTCGCTGCCTTCCCTCAACAGATTTTTGGACGATAGTTGTCCTTTATTACTCTGCCAGTTTGTGAATTGCTGTGCCCCTGAGTTCCATTTTTCAACTCGTTTTTTGTGAGCTATACGCAAGTCCAAAATTTTGGTTCAGGAACTATACTGGTTCCCGGTTGGTGGCTGAGACTCTGGTTAATTCTTCTTCCTGCCGGGACATTAGAGTGACATGTGCCCGTTCAAATGCCTAACAGCTACTCTCTCATAGGTTCTCCCTCTTCCCTTCCATCATCTGCCAAATTAGCAAACTGTGCGAACCAGGAAGTTAAAGGGGTTGTCTCTCCATGTTGGGAGATTGATAGTAAAGCAGTTGGAAAGTCAAACCGGAGCACCAGGATAGGGACTACTCGTTGAGTTTTAGAAACCTTTTGTATTCACAGTGTGTCCATTCTCTAGGTTTCCCGTACATGTTATAACTGTAGTAATATTCCCTTCATCATGGAGAGTTGCGACCCATGGAATGGGGGCCATGCATTTTTGCTTTAAAGGGTCTGCATTTGCTCACCCAATCTCACCAATCCTCTCAGTCCCAAGGGTCCAGCCTTATGCCACATCCAGCTGTCATTGTAGATAGGGTCATTCCAGGTTTCATCAGAGACCCTGAAGGAAATGTAAAGAATTTCTCTGTTTTTAGGTTTTGTTTTTGAAATTCCTTTTTATAGTGGGTTTGAGCTGATTCTCGCTGCCATGTTTATGCCAGTCTAGACACACTTGATTCCCTTACAGAGACATATCAATACATAGGTTCTAAGATTCTTACTAGTCAGATCTATTCCTCTGCGGGAAATATGGGGTTTTGAGTCCCTTTCACTGTGGAAGGTGTAAGTCTTTTCTATTCCACAGTTGTTTATAGAAATGGTACCTGTGCTTATATCAAACTCTGGTTTTATGCATCACCCCACCTCTCCTTTCCCCTTAAGCAGGCATAAGAGTGTTTTCTAAATGTGAGACTCTGTTCTCTTTCCTAACTCAGTTCATGTGTAGCCATGTTTACAGGATCTTCAAAGGTGATATCTTATGATAAGTTTGTTTTTCTGTGTGACTTACTTCACTTAGAATCATCGTACTTGAATCCACTCACTTTGCTGCTCCTGATCTTATGACATTGATTTCATGGCTGAGGGATATTCCATCGTACATAAATACCATAGTTTTTTGAACCATTTTTATATTTCCTGGGATATTTAAGTTGTACCCAAGTTGAGGTTCTTGTAAGCAGTGCAGCCCTAAATTTGGGGGTGGCTCACTCTTTTTGATTTTCAGTTTTCTCAAGGTATATTCCCTAGACTGGAAGTGCCCTTGGCTCTGTAGCGCTGTTTTTTACTTGTTATAGGGAACACAATGCACTCCTCCAGTGTGGCAGTTGGCAGTTTACATCCCGCCCATCAGCATAACAAGGCTCCATGTTCTCCAGGTCCTGTCTTGCCTTTCTGGTTTTTAAACATTTTGTGGATGTCCCTTTTGACTGGTGGGAAGAGATACTTCTTTGTAGTGCAGATTTGCATTGCCCGCTGGCTTCCTTCACCAAAAAGGGCATATGCGTTTACTCCTGAATATATTCAGGAGAAAACGCATACGCTCTTTTTGGCCAAGTGTGTCATTGTCGAAGTTTTGCCCCTCTTCCTCTGCTTTAAAGGCGATTCCAATGTACCTCTTGAAATCTGTTTCCTGCCATTCTGTCTGGCATTCAAGTCCGCCTCGTTGACTGCCCTCGACAGATTTTTGGACGATAGTTGTCCTTTATTACTCTGCCAGTTTGTGAATTGCTGTGCCTCTGAGTTCCATTTTTCAACTCGTTTTTTGTGAGCTGTACGCAAGTCCAAATTTTGGTCCAGGACCTCTCCTGTTTCCCGGTGGGTTGCAGAGACTCTGTTTAATTCTTCTTCCTGCCGGTAAATTAGAGTGACATGTGCCCGTCCAAATGCCTAACAGCTACTCTCTCATTGGTTCTCCCTCTTCCCTTCCATCCTCTGCAAAATTAGCAACCTGTGTGAACCAGGAATTTAAAGGGGTTGTCTCTCCATGTTGGGAGATTGTTAGTAAAGCAGTTGGAAAGTCAAACCGGAGCACCAGGAAAGGGACTACTCGTTGAGTTTTAGAAAACTTTTGTATTCACAGTGTGTCCATTCTCTAGGTTTCCGTACATGTTATAGCTGTAGTAATATTCCCTTCAACCAGGAGAGTTGGGACCCATGGAATGGGGGCCATGCGTTTTTGAATTAAAGGGTCTGCATTTGCTCACCCAACCTCACCAATCCTCTCAGTCCCAAGTGTCCAGCCTTATGCCACATCCAGCTGTCATTGTAGATAGGGTCATTCCACGTTTCATCAGAGACCCTGAAGGAAATGTAAAGAATTTCCCTGTTTTTAGGTTTTGTTTTTGACATTCCTTTTTATAGTATGTTTTAGCTGATTCTCGCTGCCATGTTTATGCCAGTCTAGACACACTTGATTCCCTTACAGAGACATATCAATACATAGGTTTTAAGATTCTTACTAGTCAGATCTATTCCTCTGCGGGAAATATGGGGTTTTGAGTCCCTTTCACTGAGGAAGGTGTAGGTCTTGTCTATTCCACAGTTGGTTTTAGAAATGGTACCTGTGCTTATATCAAACTCTGGTTTTATGCATCACCCCACCTCTCCTTTCCCCTTAAGCAGTCATAAGAGTGTTTTCTAAATGTGAGACTCTGTTCTCTTTCCTAAATCAGTTCATGTGTAGCCATGTTTACAGGATCTTCATAAGTGATATCTTATGATAAGTTTCTTTTTCTGTGTGACTTATTTCACTTAGAATCATCGTACCTGAATCCACTCACTTTGCTGCTCCTGGTCTTATGACATTGATTTCATGGCTGAGGGATATTCCATCGTACATAAATACCACAGTTTTTTGAACCATTTTTATATTTCCTGGGATATTTAAGGTGTACCCAATTTGAGGTTCTTGTAAGCAGTGCAGCCCTAAATTTGGGGGTGGCTCTGTCTTATTGATTTTCAGTTTGCCAAGGTATCTTCCCTAGACTGGAAGTGCCCTTGTCTCTGTAGCTCTGTTGTTTACTTGTTTTAGGGATAGCAATGCACTCCTCCAGTGAGGCAGTTGGCAATTTACATCCCGCCCATCAGCATAACAAAGCTCCCTCTTCTCCAGGGCCTGTCTTGCCTTTCTGGTTTTTACACATTTTCTGGATGTCCCTTTTGACCGGTGGGAAGAGATACTTCTTTGTAGTGCAGACTTGCATTGCCCGCTTGCTTGCTTGGCCAAAAAGGGCATATGCGTTTTCTCCTGAATATATTCAGGAGAAAACGCATATGCCCTTTTTGGCCAAGTGCATCATTGTCGCAGTTGTGCCCCTCTTCCTGTGCTTTAAAGGCGATTCCAACGTACCTCTTGAAATCTGTTTCCTGCTATTCTGCCTCGCTTTCAAGTCCGCCTCGTTGCCTTCCCTCAACAGATTTTTCGACGATAGTTGTCCTTTATTACTCTGCCAGTTTGTGAATTGCTGTGCCCGGGAGCTCCATTTTTCAACTCGTTTTTTGTGATCTGTACGCAAGTTCAAAATTTTGGTTCAGGACCTATAATGTTTCCCGGTGGGTTGCTGAGACTCTGGTTAATTCTTCTTCCTGCCGGGAAATTAGAGTGGCATGTGCCAGTCCAAATGCCTAACAGCTACTCTCTCATTGGTTCTCCCTCTTCCCTTCCATCCTCTGCCAAATTAGCAACCTGTGCGAACCAGGAAGGTAAAGGGGTTGTCTCTCCATGTTGGGAGATTGATAGTAAAGCAGTGGGAATATCAAACCGGAGCACCAGGAGGGGGACTACTCGTTGAGTTTTAGAAACCTTTTGTATTCACAGTGTGTCCATTCTCTAGGTTTCCCATACATGTTATAGCTGTAGTAATATTCCCTTCAACCTGGAGAGTTGGGAGCCATGGAATGGGGGCCATGCATTTTTGCTTTAAAGGGTCTGCATTTGCTCACCCAATCTCACCAATCCTCTCAGTCCCAAGTGTCCAGCCTTATGCCACATCCAGCTGTCATTGTAGATAGGTTCATTCCAGGTTTCATCAGAGATCCTGAAGGAAATGTAAAGAATTTCCCTGTTTTTTGGTTTTGTTTTTGAAATTCCTTTTTATAGTGGATTTGAGCTGATTCTCGCTGCCATGTTTATGCCAGTCTAGACAAACTTGATTCCCTTACAGAGACATATCAATACATAGGTTTTAAGATTCTTCCTAGTCAGATCTATTCCTCTGCGGGAAATATGGGGTTTTGAGTCCCTTTCACTGAGGAAGTTGTAGGTCTTGTCTATTCCACAGTTGGTTTTAGAAATGGTACCTGTGCTTATATCAAACTCTGGTTTTATGCATCACCCCACCTCTCCTTTCCCCTTAAGCAGGCATAAGAGTGTTTTCTAAATGTGAGACTCTGTTCTCTTTCCTAAGACTGTTCATGTGTAGCCATGTTTACAGGATCTTCATAAGTGATATCTTATGATAAGTTTCTTTTTCTGTGGGACTTGTTTCACTTAGAATCATCGTACCTGAATCCACTCACGTTGCTGCTCCTGGTCTTATGACATTGATTTCATGGCTGAGGGATATTCCATCGTACATATATACCACAGTTTTTGGAACCATTTTTATATTTCCTGGGATATTTAAGGTGTACCAAAGTTGAGGTTCTTGTAAGCAGTGCAGCCCTAAATTTGGGGGTGGCTCTCTCGCTTATTGATTTTCAGTTTTCCCAAGGTATATTCCGTAGACAGGAAGTGCCCTTGGCACTGTAGCTCTGTTGTTTACTTGTTTTAGGGAACACAATGCACTCCTCCAATGAGGCAGTTAGCAATTTACATCCTGTCCATCAGCATTACATGGCTACCTGTTCTCCAGGGCCTGTCTTGCCTTTCTGTTTTTTACACATTTTGTAGATGTCCCTTTTGACCGGTGGGAAGTGATACTTCTTTGTAGTGCAGATTTGCATTGCCCGCTTGCTTGCTTGGCCAAAAAGGGCGTAAGCGTTTTTTCCTGAATATATTCAGGAGAAAACGCATACGCCCTTTTTGGCCAAGTGCGTCATTGTAGAAGTTGTGCCCCTCTTCCTGTGCTTTAAAGGCGATTCCAAAGTACCTCTTGAAATCTGTTTCCTGCTATTCTGTCTCGCTTTCAAGTCCGCCTCGCAGCCTTCCCTCAACAGATTTTTGGACGATTGTTGTCCTTTATTACTCTGCCAGTTTGTGAATTGCTGTGCCTCTGAGCTCCATATTTCAACTCGTTTTTTGTGAGCTGTACGCAAGTCCAAAATTTTACTTCAGGACCTATACTGGTTCCCAGTGGGTGGCTGACAGTCTGGTTAATTCTTCTTCCTGCCGGGAAATTTTAGTGACATGTGCTCGTCCAAATGCCTAACAGCTACTCTCTCATTGGTTCTCCCTCTTCCCTTCCATCCTCTGCCAAATTGGCAACCTGTGCGAACCAGGAGGTTAAAGGGGTTGTCTCTCCAAGTTGGGAGATTGATAGTAAAGCAGTTGGAAAGTCAAACCGTAGCACCGGGAGAGGGACTAATCGTTGAGTTTTTGAAACCTTTTGTATTCACAATGTGTCCATTCTCTAGGTTTCCTGTACATGTTATAGCTGTAGTAATATTCCCTTCAACCAGGATAGTTGGGACCAATGGAATGGGGACCATGCATTTTTGCTTTAAAGGGTCTGCATTTGCTCACCCAATCTCACCAATCCTCTCAGTCCCAAGTGTCCAGCCTTATGCCACATCCAGCTGTCATTGTAGATAGGGTCATTCCAGGTTTCATCAGAGACCCTGAAGGAAATATAAAGATTTTCCCTGTTTTTTGGTTTTGTTTTTGAAATTCCTTTTTATAGTGGGTTTGAGCTGATTCTCGCTGCCATGTTTATGTCAGTCTAGACACACTTGATTCCCTTACAGAGACATATCAATACATAGGTTTTAAGATTCTTACTAGTAAGATCAATTCCTCTGCGGGAAATATGGGGTTTTGAGTCCCTTTCACTGAGGAATGTGTAGGTCTTGTCTATTCCACAGTTGGTTATAGAAATGGTACCTGTGCTTATATCAAACTCTGGTTTTATGCATCACCCCACCTCTCCTTTTCCCTTAAGTAGGCATAAGAGTGTTTTCTAAATGTGAAACTATGTTCTGTTTCCTAACTCAGTTCATGTGTAGCCATGTTCACAGGATCATCATAAGTGATATCTTATGATAAGTTTCTTTTTCTGTGTGACTTATTTCACTTAGAATCATCGTACCTGAATTCACTCACTTTGCTGCTCCTGGTCTTATGACATTGATTTCATGGCTGAGGGATATTCCATCGTACATGAATACCACAGTTTTTTGAACCATTTTTATATTTCCTGGGATATTTAAGGTGTACGCAAGTTGAGGTTCTTGTAAGCAGTGCAGCCCTAAATATGGGGGTGGCTCTGTCTTATTGATTTTCAGTTTTCCCAAGGTATATTCCCTAGACTGGAAGTGCCCTTGGCTCTGTAGCTCTGTTGTTTACTTGTTTTAGGGAACGCAATGCACTCCTCCAGTGAGGCAGTTGGCATTTTACATCCCGCCCATCAGCATAACAAGGCTCCCTGTTCTCCAGGGCCTGTCTTGCCTTTTTGGTTTTTACACATTTTGTGGATGTCCCTTTTGACCGGTTGGATGTGATAATTCTTTGTACTGCAGATTTGCATTGCCCGCTTGCTTGCTTGGCCGAAAAGGGCGTATGCGTTTTCTCCTGAATATATTCAGGAGAAAACGCATACGCCCTTTTCGGCCAAGTGCGTCATTGTCGAAGTTGTGCCCCTCTTCCTGTGCTTTAAAGGCAATTCCAACGAACCTCTTGAAATCTGTTTCCTGCTATTCTGTCTCGCTTTCAAGTACGCCTCGCAGCCTTCCCTCAACAGATTTTTGGACGATAGTTGTCCTTTATTACTCTGCCAGTTTGTGAATTGCTGTGCCCCTGAGCTCCATTTTTCAACTCGTTTTTTGTGAGCTGTACCCAAGTCCAAAATTTTGGTTCAGTATCTATACTGGTTCCCGATGGGTGGCTGAGACTCTGGTTAATTCTTCTTCCTGCCAGGAAATTATAGTGACATGTGCCAGTCCAAATGCCTAACAGCTACTCTCTCATTGGTTCTCCCCCTTCCCTTCAATCCTCTGCCAAATTGGCAAACTGTACGAACCAGGAGGTTAAAGGGGTTGTCTCTCCAAGTTGGGAGATTGATAGTAAAGCAGTTGGAAAGTCAAAGCGGAGCACCAGGAGAGGGACTACTCGTTGAGTTTTAGAAACCTTTTGTATTCAGTGTGTCCATTCTCTAGGTTTCCCGTACATGTTATTGCTGTAGTAATATTCCCTACAACATAGAGAGTTGGGACACATGGAATGGGGGCCATGCATTTTTGCTTTAAAGGGTCTGCATTTGCTCACCCTATCTCACCAATCCTCTCAGTCCCAAGTGTCCAGCCTTATGCCACATCCAGCTGTCATTGTAGATAGGGTCATTCCAGGTTTCATCAGAGACCCTGAAGGAAATATAAAGAATTTCCCTGTTTTTTGGTTTTGTTTTTGAAATTACTTTTTATAGTGGGTTTGAGCTGATTCTCGCTGCCATGTTTATGCCAGTCTAGACACACTTGATTCCCTTACAGAGACATATCAATACATAGGTTTTAAGATTCTTACTAGTCAGATCTATTCCTCTGCGGGAAATATGGGGTTTTGAGTCCCTTTCACTGAGGAAGGTGTAGGTCTTGTCTATTCCACAGTTGGTTTTAGAAATGGTACCTGTACTTATATCAAACTCTGGTTTTATCCATCACCCCACCTCTCCTTTCCCCTTAAGCAGGCACAAGAGTCTTTTCTAAATGTGAGACTCTGTTCTCTTTCCTAACTCAGTTCATGTGTAGCCATGTTTACAGGATCTTCATAAGTGATATCTTATGATAAGTCTCTTTTTCTGTGTGACTTATTTCACTTAGAATCATCGTACCTGAATCCACTCACTTTGCTGCTCCTGGTCTTATGACATTGATTTCATGGCTGAGGGATATTCCACCGTACATAAATACCACAATTTTTTGAACCATTTTTATATTTCCTGGGATATTTAAGGTGTACTCAAGTTGAGGTTCTTGTAAGCAGTGCAGCCCTAAATTTGGGGGTGGCTCTGTCTTATTGATTTTCAGTTTTCCCAAGGTATATTGCCTAGACTGGAAGTGCCCTTGGCTCTGTAGCTCTGTTGTTTACTAGTTTTAGAGAACGCAATGCACTCCTCCAGTGAGGCAGTTGGCAATTTACATCCCGCCCATCAGCATAACAAGTCTCCCTGTTCCACAGGGCCTGTCTTGCCTTTCTAGTTTTTACACATTTTCTGGATGTCCCTTTTCACCGGAGGGAAGTGATACTTCTTTGTAGTGCAGATTTGCATTGACCGCTTGCTTGCTTGGCCAAAAAGGGCGTATGCATTTTCTCCTGAATATATTCAGGAGAAAACGCATACGCCATTTTTGCCAAGTGCATCATTGTCGAAGTTGTGCCCCTCTTCCTGTGCTTTAAAGGCGATTCCAATGTACCTCTTGAAATCTGTTTCCTGCTATTCTGCCTCGCTTTCAAGTCCGACTCGTTGCCTTCCCTCAACAGATTTTTGGACGATAGTTGTCCTTTATTACTCTGCCAGTTTGTGAATTGCTGTGCCTCTGAGCTCCATTTTTCAACTCGCTTTTTGTGAGCTGTACGCAAGTCCAAAATTTTGGTTCAGGACCTATACTGGTTCCCGGTGGGTGGCTGAGACTCTGGTTAATTCTTCTTCCTGCCGGGAAATTAGAGTGACATGTGCCCGTCCAAATGCCTAACAGCTACTCTCTCATTGGTTCTCCCTCTTCCCTTCCATCCTCTGCCAAATTGGCAAACTGTGCGAACCAGGAGGTTAAAGGGGTTGTGTCTGCAAGTTGGGAGATTGATAGTAAAGCTGTTGGAAAGTCAAACCGTAGCACCGGGAGAGGGACTAATGGTTGAGTTTTAGAAACCTTTTGTATTCACAGTGTGTCCATTCTCTAGGTTTCCTGTACATGTTATAGCTGTAGTAATATTCCCTTCAACCTGGAGAGTTGGGACCAATGGAATGGGGACCATGCATTTTTGCTTTAAAGGGTCTGCATTTGCTCACCCAATCTCACCAATCCTCTCAGTCCCAAGTGTCCAGCCTTATGCCACATCCAGCTGTCATTGTAGATAGGGTCATTCCAGGTTTCATCAGAGACCCTGAAGGAAATGTAAAGATTTTCCCTGTTTTTTGGTTTTGTTTTTGAAATTCCTTTTTATAGTGGGTTTGAGCTGATTCTCGCTGCCATGTTTATGTCAGTCTAGACACACTTGATTCCCTTACAGAGACATATCAATACATAGGTTTTAAGATTCTTACTAGTAAATCAATTCCTCTGCGGGAAATATGGGGTTTTGAGTCCCTTACACTGAGGAAGGTGTAGGTCTTGTCTATTCCACAGTTGGTTATAGAAACGGTACCTGTGCTTATATCAAACTCTGGTTTTATGCATAACCCCACCTCTCCTTTCCCCTTAAGCAGGCATAAGAGTGTTTTCTAAATGTGAGACTCTGTTCTGTTTCCTAACTCAGTTCATGTGTAGCCATGTTTACAGGATCTTCATAAGTGATATCTTATGATAATTTTCTTTTTCTGTGTGACTTATTTCACTTAGAATCATCGTACCTGAATCCACTCACTTTGCTTCTCCTGGACTTATGACATTGATTTCATGGCTGAGGGATATTCCATCGTACATAAATACCACAGATTTTTGATCAATTTTAATATTTCCTGTTATATTTAAGGTGTACCCAAGTTGAGGCTCTTGTAAGCAGTGCAGCCCTAAATTTGGGGGTGGCTCTGTCTTACTGATTTTCAGTTTTCCCAAGGTATATTCCCTAGACTGGAAGTGCCCTTGGCTCTGTAGCTCTGTTGTTTACTTGTTTTAGGGAACGCAATGCACTCCTCCAGTGAGGCAATTGGCAATTTACATTCCGCCCATCAGCATAACAAGGCTCCCTGTTCTCCAGGGCCTGTCTTGCCTTTCTGGTTTTTACACATTTTGTGGATGTCCCTTTTGACCAGTGGGAAGTGATACTTCTTTGTAGTGCAGATTTGCATTGCCCGCTTGCTTGCTTGGCCAAAAAGGGCGTATGCGTTTTCTCCTGAATATATTCAGGTGTAAACGCATACGCCCTTTTTGGCCAAGTGCGTCATTGTCGAAGTGGTGCCAATCTTCCTGTGCTTTAAAGGCAATTCCAACGTACCTCTTGAAATCTGTTTCCTGCTATTCTGTCTCGCTTTCAAGTCCACCTCGCTGCCTTCCCTCAACAGATTTTTGGACGATAGTTGTCCTTTATTACTCTGCCAGTTTGTGCATTGCTGTGCCCCTGAGCTCCATTTTTCAACTAGTTTTTTGTGAGCTGTACGCAAGTCCAAAATTTTGGTTCAGTATCTATACTGGTTCCCGATAAGTGGCTGAGACTCTGGTTAATTCTTCTTCCTGACAGGAAATTAGAGTGACATGTTCCCGTCCAAATGCCTAACAGCTACTCTCTCATTGGTTCTCCCCCTTCCCTTCCATCCTCTGCCAAATTGGAAACCTGTGCGAACCAGGAGGTTAAAGGGGTTGTCTCTCCAAGTTGGGAGATTGATAGTAAAGCAGTTGGAAAGTCAAACCGGAGCACCAGGAGAGGGACTACTCGTTGAGTTTTAGAAACATTTTGTATTAACAGTGTGTCCATTCTCTAGGTTTCCCGTACATGTTATAGCTGTAGTAATATTCCCTTCAACATAGAGAGTTGGGACCCATGGAATGGGGGCCATTCATTTTTGCTTTAAAGGGTCTGCATTTGCTCACCCAATCTCACCAATCCTCTCATTCCCAAGTGTCCAGCCTTATGCCACATCCAGCTGTGATTGTATATAGGGTCTTTCCAGGTTTCATCAGAGACCCTGAAGGAAATATAAAAGAATTTCCCTGTTTTTTGGATTTGTTTTTGAAATTCCTTTTTATAGTGGGTTTGAGCTGATTCTCGCTGCCATGTTTATGCCAGTCTAGACACACTTGATTCCCTTACAGAGACATATCAATACATAGGTTTCAAGATTCTTACTAGTCAGATCTATTCCTCTGTGGGAAATATGGGGTTTTGAGTCCCTTTCACTGAGGAAGGTGTAGGTCTTGTCTATTCCAGAGTTGGTTTTAGAAATGGTACCTGTACTTATATCAAACTCTGGTTTTATGCATCACCCCACCTCTCCTTTCCCCTTAAGCAGGCATAAGAGTGTTTTCTAAATGTGAGACTCTGTTCTCTTTCCTAACTCAGTTCATGTGTAGCCATGTTTACAGGATCTTCATACATGATATCTTATGATAAGTTTCTTTTTCTGTGTGACTTATTTCACTTAGAATCATCGTACCTGAATCCACTCAATTTGCTGCTCCTGGTGTTATGACATTGATTTCATGGCTGAGGGATATTCCATCGTACATAAATACCACAGTTTTTTGAACCATTTTTATATTCCCTGGGATATTTAAAGTGTACCCAAGTTGAGGTCCTTGAAAGCAGTGCAGCCCTAAATTAGAGGGTGGCTCTGTCTTATTGATTTTCAGTTTTCCCAAGGTATATTCCCTAGACTGGAAGTGCCCTTGGCTCTGTAGCTCTGTTGTTTACTTGTTTTAGCGAACGCAATGCACTCCTCCAGTGAGGCAGTTGGCAATTTACATCCCGCCCATCAGCATAACAAGGCTCCCTTTTCTCCAGGGCCTGTCTTGCCTTTCTGGTTTTTACACATTTTGTGGATGTCCCTTTTGACTGGTGGGAAGAGATACTTCTTTGTAGTGCTGATTTGCATTGCCCGCTTGCTTGCTTGTCCAAAAAGGGCGTATGCGTTTTCTCCTGAATATATTCAGGAGAAAATGCATTCGCCCTTTTTGGACAAGTGCGTCATTGTCGAAGTTGTGCCCCTCTTCCTGTGCTTTAAAGGCGATTCCTTCGTACCTCTTGAAATCTGTTTCCTGCTATTCTGCCTCGCTTTCAAGTCCGCCTCGTTGCCTTCCCTCAACAGATTTTTCGACGATAGTTGTCCTTTATTACTCTGCCAGTTTGTGAATTGCTGCTCCTGTGGTCCATTTTTCAACTCATTTTTTGTGAGCTGTACGCAAGTCCAAATTTTTGGTTCAGGATCTATACTGGTTCCCGGTGGGTGGCTGAGACTCTGGTTAATTCTTCTTCCTACCAGGAAATTAGAGTGACATGTGCCCGTCCAAATGCCTAACAGCTACTCTCTCATTGGTTCTCCCTCTTCCCTTCCATCCTCTGCCAAATTGGCAACCTGTGCGAACCAGGAAGTTAAAGGGATTGTCTCTCCATTTTGGAAGATTGATAGTAAAACAGTTGGAAAGTCAAACCGGAGCACCAGGAGAGGGAATACTCGTTGAGTTTTAGAAACATTTTGTATTCACAGTGTGTCCATTCTCTTGGTTTCCCGTACATGTTATAGCTGTAGTAATATTCCCTTCAACATGGAGATTTGCGACCCATGGAATGGGGGCCATGCATTTTTGCTTTAAAGGGTCTGCATTTGCTCACCCAATCTCACCAATCCTCTCAGTCCCAAGTGTCCAGCCTTATGCCACTTCCAGCTGTCATTGTAGATAGGGTCATTCCAGGTTTCATCAGAGACCCTGAAGGAAATGTAAAGAATTTCCCTGTTTTTAGGTTTTGTTTTTGAAATTAATTTTTATAGTGGGTTTGAGCTGATTCTCGCTGCCATGTTTATGCCAGACTAGACACACTTGATTCACTTACAGAGACATATCAATACATAGGTTTTAAGATTCTTACTAGTCAGATCTATTCCTCTGCGGGAAATATGGGATTTTGAGTCCCTTTCACTGAGGAAGGTGTAGGTCTTGTCTATTCCACAGTTGGTTATACAAATGGTACCTGTGCTTATATCAAACTCTGGTTTTATGCATCACCCCACCTCTCCTTTCCCCTTAAGCAGGCATAAGAGTGTTTTCTAAATGTTAGACTCTGTTCTCTTTCCTAACTCAGTTCATGTGTAGCCATGTTTACAGGATCTTCATACGTGATATCTTATGATAAGTTTCTTTTTCTGTGTGACTTATTTCACTTAGAATCATCGTACCTGAATCCACTCAATTTGCTGCTCCTGGTGTTATGACATTGATTTCATGCCTGAGGGATATTCCATTGTACATAAATACCACAGTTTTTTGAACCATTTTTATATTTCCTGGGATATTTAAAGTGTAACCAAGTTGAGGTCCTTGAAAGCAGTGCAGCCCTAAATTAGAGGGTGGATCTGTCTTATTGATTTTCAGTTTTCCCAAGGTATATTCCCTAGACTGGAAGTGCCCTTGGCTCTGTAGCTCTGTTGTTTACTTGTTTTAGCGAACGCAATGCACTCCTCCAGTGAGGCAGTTGGCAATGTACATCCCGCCCATCAGCATAAAAAGGCTCCCTATTCTCCAAAGCCTGTCTTGCCTTTCTGTTTTTTACACATTTTGTGGATGTCCCTTTTGACTGGTGGGAAGAGATACTTCTTTGTAGTGCAGATTTGCATTGCCCGCTTGCTTGCTTGGCCAAAAAGCGCATATGCGTTTTCTCCTGAATATATTCAGGAGAAAACACATACGCACTTTTTGCCAAGTGCATCATTGTCGAAGTTGTGCCCCTCTTCCTGTGCTTTAAAGGCGATTCCAACGTACCTCTTGAAATCTGTTTCCTGCTATTCTGCCTCGCTTTCACGTCCGCCTCGTTGCCTTCCCTCAACAGATTTTTGGACGATAGTTGTCCTTTATTACTCTGCCAGTTTGTGAATTGCTGTGCCCCTGAGCTCCATTTTTCAACTCGTTTTTTGTGAGCTGCACGCAAGTCCAAAATTTTGGTTCAGGAACTATACTGGTTCCAGGTGGGTGGCTGAAACTCTGGTTAATTATTCTTCCTTCCGGGAAATTAGAGTGACATGTTCCCGTCCAAATGCCTAACAGCTACTCTCTCATTGGTTCTCCCCCTTTCCTTCCATCCTCTGCCAAATTGGAAACCTGTGCGAACCAGGAGGTTAAAGGGGTTGTCTCTGCAAGTTGGGAGATTGATAGTAAAGCAGTTGGAAAGTCAAACCGGAGCACCAGGAGAGGGACTACTCGTTGAGTTTTAGAAACATTTTGTAATAACAGTGTGTCCATTCTCTAGGTTTCCCGTACATGTTATAGCTGTAGTAATAATCCCTTCAACATAGAGAGTTGGGACCCATGGAATGGGGGCCATTCATTTTTGCTTTAAAGGGTCTGCATTTGCTCACCCTATCTCACCAATCCTCTCATTCCCAAGTGTCCAGCCTTATGCCACATCCAGCTGTGATTGTAGATAGGGTCTTTCCAGGATTCATCAGAGACCCTGAAGGAAATATAAAGAATTTCCCTGTTTTTTGGTTTTGTTTTTGAAATTCCTTTTTATAGTGGGTTTGAGCTGATTCTCGCTGCCATGTTTATGCCAGTCTAGACACACTTGATTCCCTTACAGAGACATATCAATACATAGGTTTTAAGAGTCTTACTAGTCATATCTATTCCTCTGTGGGAAATATGGGGTTTTGAGTCCCTTTCACTGAGGAAGGTGTAGGTCTTGTCTATTCCAGAGTTGGTTTTAGAAATGGTACCTGTACTTATATGAAACACTGGTTTTATCCATCACCCCACCTCTCCTTTCCCCTTAAGCAGGCACAAGAGTGTTTTCTAAATGTGAGACTCTGTTCTCTTTCCTAACTCAGTTCATGTGTAGCCATGTTTACAGGATCCTCATAAGTGATATCTTATGATAAGTTTCTTTTTCTGTGTGACTTATTTCACTTAGAATCATCGTACCTGAATCCACTCACTTTGCTGCTCCTTGTCTTATGACATTGATTTCATGGCTGAGGGATATTCCATCGTACATAAATACCACAGTATTTTTTTTTTTTTTCTTTTTGCGGTATGCGGGCCTCTCACTGTTGTGGCCTCTCCCGTTGCGGAGCACAGGCTCCGGACGCGCAGGCCCAGCGGCCATGGCTCACGGGCCCAGCCGCTCCGCGGCATATGGGATCCTCCCAGACCGGGGCACGAACCCGTATCCCCTGCATCGGCAGGCGGACTCTCAACCACTGCGCCACCAGGGAGGCCCTACCACAGTATTTTGAACCATTTTTATATTTCCTGGGATATTTAAGGTGTACCCAAGTTGAGGTTCTTGTAAGCAGTGCAGCCCTAAATTTGGGGGTGGCTCCGTCTTATTGATTTTCAGTTTTCCCAAGGTATATTCCCTAGACTGGAAGGGCCATTGGCTCTGTAGCTCTGTTGTTTACTTGATTTAGGGAACGCAATGCACTCCTCCAGTGAGGCAGGTGGCAATTTACATTCCGCCCATCAGCATAACAAGGCTCCCTGTTCTCCAGGGCCTGTCTTGCCTTTCTGGTTTTTACACATTTTGTGGATGTCCCTTTTGACCAGTGGGAAGTGATACTTCTTTGTAGTGCAGATTTGCATTGCCCTTTTGCTTGCTTGTCCAAAAAGGGTGTATGCGTTTTCTCCTGAATATATTCAGGAGAAAACGCATTCGCCCTTTTTGGACAAGTGAGTCATTGTCGAAGTTGTGGCCCTCTTCCTGTGCTTTAAAGGCGATTCCTTCGTACCTCTTGAAATCTGTTTCCTGCTATTCTGCCTCGCTTTCAAGTCCGCCTCGTTGCCTTCCCTCAACAGATTTTTCGACGATAGTTGTCCTTTATTACTCTGCCAGTTTGTGTATTGCTGTGCCCCTGAGGTCCATTTTTCAACTCGTTTTTTGTGAGCTGTACGCAAGTCCAAATTTTTGGTTCAAGACCTATACTGGTTCCCGGTGGGTGGCTGAGACTCTGGTTAATTCTTCTTCCTACCAGGAAATTAGAGTGACATGTGCCCGTCCAAATGCCTAACAGCTACTCTCTCATTGGTTCTCCCTCTTCCCTTCCATCCTCTGCCAAATTGGCAACCTGTGCGAACCAGGAAGTTAAAGGGATTGTCTCTCCATTTTGGAAGATTGATAGTAAAGTTGTTGGAAAGTCAAACCGGAGCACCAGGAGAGGGAATACTCGTTGAGTTTTAGAAACATTTTGTATTCACAGTGTGTCCATTCTCTTGGTTTCCCGTACATGTTATAGCTGTAGTAATATTCCCTTCAGCATGGAGATTTGCGACCCATGGAATGGGGGCCATGCATTTTTGCTTTAAAGGGTCTGCATTTGCTCACCCAATCTCACCAATCCTCTCAGTCCCAAGTGTCCAGCCTTATGCCACTTCCAGCTGTCATTGTAGATAGGGTCATTCCAGGTTTCATCAGAGACCCTGAAGGAAATGTAAAGAATTTCCCTGTTTTTAGGTTTTGTTTTTGAAATTACTTTTTATAGTGGGATTGAGCTGATTCTCGCTGCCATGTTTATGCCAGACTAGACACACTTGATTCACTTACAGAGACATATCAATACATAGGTTTTAAGATTCTTACTAGTCAGATCTATTCCTCTGCGGGAAATATGGGGTTTTGAGTCCCTTTCACTGAGGAAGGTGTAGGTCTTGTCTATTCCACAGTTGGTTATAGAAATGGTACCTGTGCTTATATCAAACTCTGGTTTTATGCATCACCCCACCTCTCCTTTCCCCTTAAGCAGGCATAAGAGTGTTTTCTAAATGTGAGACTCTCTTCTCTTTCCTAACTCAGTTCATGTGTAGCCATGTTTACAGGATCTTCATACGTGATATCTTATGATAAGTTTCTTTTTCTGTGTGACTTATTTCACTTAGAATCATCGTACCTGGATCCACTCAATTTGCTGCTCCTGGTGTTATGACATTGATTTCATGGCTGAGGGATATTCCATCGTACATAAATACCACAGTTTTTTGAACCATTTTTATATTACCTGGGATATTTAAAGTGTACCCAAGTTGAGGTCCTTGAAAGCAGTGCAGCCCTAAATTAGAGGGTGGCTCTGTCTTATTGATTTTCAGTTTTCCCAAGGTATATTCCCTAGACTGGAAGTGCCCTTGGCTCTGTAGCTCTGTTGTTTACTTGTTTTAGCGAACGCAATGTACTCCTCCAGTGAGGCAGTTGGCAATGTACATCCCGCCCATCAGCATAAAAAGGCTCCCTGTTCTCCAGGGCCTGTCTTGCCTTTCTGGTTTTTACACATTTTGTGGATGTACCTTTTGACCGGTGGGAAGTGATACTTCTTTGTAGTGCAGATTTGCATTGCCCGCTTGCTTGCTTGGCCAAAAAGGGCGTATGCGTTTTCTCCTGAATATATTCAGGAGAAAAGGCATACGCCCTTTTTGGCCAAGTGCGTCATTGTCGAAGTGGTGCCCCTCTTCCTGTGCTTTAAAGGCAATTCCAGCGTACCTCTTGAAATCTGTTTCCTGATATTCTGTCTCGCTTTCAAGTCCACCTCGCTGCCTTCCCTCAACATATTTTTGGACGATAGTTGTCCTTTATTACTCTGCCAGTTTGTGAATTGCTGTGCCCCTGAGCTCCATTTTTCAACTAGTTTTTTGTGAGCTGTACGCAAGTCCAAAATTTTGATTCAGTATCTATACTGGTTCCCGGTGGGTGGCTGAGACTCTGGGTAATTCTTCTTCCTGCCGGGAAATTAGAGTGACATATGCCGGTCCAAATGCCTAACAGCTACTCTCTCATTGGATTTCCCTCTTCCCTTCCATCCTCTGCGAAATTGGCAAACTGTGCGAACCAGGTGGTTAAAGGGGTTGTCTCTCCAAGTTGGGAGATTGATAGTAAAGCAGTTGGAAAGTCAAACCGGAGCACCAGGAGAGGGACTACTCGTTGAGTTTTAGAAACCATTTGTATTCACAGTGTGTCCATTCTCCAGGTTTCCTGTACATGTTATAGCTGTAGTAATATTCCCTTCAACTTGGAGAGTTGGGACCCATGGAATGGGGGCCATGCATTTTTGCTTTAAAGGGTCTGCATTTGCTCACCCAATCTCACCAATCCTCTCAGTCCCAAGTGTCCAGCCTTATGCCACATCCAGCTGTCATTGTAGATAGGGTCATTCCAGGGTTCATCAGAGACCCTGAACGAAATGTAAAGAATTACCCTGTTTTTTGGATTTGTTTTTGAAATTCCTTTTTATAGTGCGTTTGAGCTGATTCTCGCTGCCATGTTTATGCCAGTCTAGACACACTTGATTCCCTTACAGAGACATATCAACACATAGGTTTAAAGATTCTTACTAGTCAGATCTTTTCCTCTGCGGGAAATATGGGGTTTTGAGTGCCTTTCACTGAGAAAGGTGTAGGACTTGTCTATTCCACAGTTGGTTTTAGAAATGGTACCTGTGCTTATATCAAACTCTGGTTTTATGCATCACCCCACCTCTCCTTTCCCCTTAAGCAGGCATAAGAGTGTTTTCTAAATGTGAGACTCTGTTCCCTTTCCTAACTCAGTTCATGTGTAGCCATGTTTACAGGATCTTCATAAGTGATATCTTATGATAAGTTTCTTTTTCTGTGTGACTTATTTCACTTAGAATCATCGTACCTGAATCCACTCACTTTGCTGCTCCTGGTCTTATGACATTGATTTCATGGCTGAGGGATATTCCATCGTACATAAATACCACAGTTTTTTGAACCATTTTTATATTTCCTGGGATATTTAAGGTGTACCCAATTTGAGGTTCTTGTAAGCAGTGCAGCCCTAAATTTGGGGGTGGCAGTGTCTTATTGATTTTCAGTTTTCCCAAGGTATATTCCCTAGACTGGAAGTGCCCTTGGCTCTGTAGCTCTGTTGTTTACTTGTTTTAGCGAACGCAATGCAGTCCTCCAGTGAGGCAGTTGGCAATTTACATCCCGCCCATCAGCATAACAAGGCTCCCTGTTCTCCAGGGCCTGTCTGGCCTTTCTGGTTTTTACACATTTTGTGGATGTCCCTTTTGACCGGTGGGAAGTGATACTTCTTTGTAGTGCAGATTTGTAACTGCTCGCTTGCTTGCTTGGCCAAAAAGGGCGTATGCATTTTCTCTTGAATATATTCAGGAGAGAACGCATACGCCCTTTTTGGCCAAGTGCGTCATTGTCGAAATTGTGCCCCTCTTCCTGTCCTTTAAAGGCGATTCCAACGTACCTCTTGAAATCTGTTTCCTGCCATTCTGCCTGGCTTTCAAGTCCACCTCGTTGCCTTCCCTCAACAGATTTTTGGACGATAGTTGTCCTTTATTACTCTGCCAGTTTGTGAATTGCTTTGCCTCTGAGCTCCATTTTTCAACTCGTATTTTGTGAGCTGTACGCAAGTCCAAAATTTTGGTTCAGGAACTATACTGGTTCCCGGTGGGTGGCTGAGACTCTGGTTAATCTTCTTCCTGCCGGGAAATTAGAGTGACATGTGCCCATCCAAATGCCTAACAGCTACTCTCTCATTGGTTCTCGCTCTTCCCTTCCATCCTCTGCCAAATTGGCAACCTGTGCGAACCAGGAGGTTAAAGGGGTTGTCTCTCCAAGTTGGGAGATTGATAGTAAAGCAGTTAGAAAGTCAAACCGTAGCACCAGGAGAGGGACTACTCGTTGAGTTTTAGAAACTTTTTGTATTCACAGTGTGTCCATTCTCTAGGTTTCCCGTACATGTTATAGCTGTAGTAATATTCCCTTCAACCTGGAGAGTTGGGACCCATGGAATGGGGACCATGCATTTTTGCTTTAAAGGGTCTGCATTTGCTCACCCAATCTCACCAATCCTCTCAGTACCAAGTGTCCAGCCTTATGCCACATCCAGCTGTCATTGTAGATAGGGTCATTCCAGGTTTCATCAGAGACCCTGAAGGAAATGTAAAAAATTTCCCTGTTTTTCGGTTTTGTTTTTGAAATTCCTTTTTATAGTGGGTTTGAGCTGATTCTCGCTGCCATGTTTATGCCAGTCTAGACACACTTGATTCCCTTACAGAGACATATCAATAAATAGGTTTTAAGATTCTTACTAGTAAGATCTATTCCTCTGCGGGAAATATGGGGTTTTGAGTCCCTTTCACTGAGGAAGGTGTAGGTCTTGTCTATTCCACAGTTGGTTATACAAATGGTAACTGTGCTTATATCAAACTCTGGTTTTATGCATCACCCCACCTATCATTTCCCCTTAAGCAGGAATAAGAGTGTTTTCTAAATGTGAGACTCTGTTCTCTTTCCTAACTCAGTTCATGTGTAGCCATGTTTACAGGATCTTCATACGTGATATCTTATGATAAGATTCTTTTTCTGTGTGACTTATTTCACTTAGAATCATCGTACCTGAATCCACTCACTTTGCTGCTACTGGTCTTATGACATTGATTTCATGGCTGAGGGATATTCCATCGTACATAAATACCACAGTTTTTTGAACCATTTTTATATTTCCTTGGATATTTAAGGTGCACCCATGTTGAGGTTCTTGTAAGCAGTGCAGCCCTAAATTTGGGGGAGGCTCTGTCTTATTGATTTTCAGTTTTCCCAAGGTATATTCCCTAGACTGGATGTGCCCTTGGCTCTGTAGCTCTGTTATTTACTTGTTTTAGGGAACGCAATGCACTCCTCCAGTGAGGCAGTTGGCATTTACATCCCGCCCATCAGCATAACAAGGCTCCCTGTTCTACAGGGCCTGTCTTGCCTTTCTGGTCTTTACACATTTTGTGGATGTCCCTTTTGACTGGTGGGAAGTGATACTTCTTTGTAGTGCAGATTTGCATTGACCGCTTGCTTGCTTGGCCATAAGGGGCGTATGTGTTTTCTCCTGAATATATTCAGGGGAAAACGCATATGCCCCTTTTGGCCAAGTGCATCATTTTCGAAGTTGTGCCCCTCTTCCTGTGCTTTAAAGGCGATTTCAACGTACCTCTTGAAATCTGTTTCCTGCTATTCTGTCTCGCTTTCAAGTCCGCCTCGCTGCCTTCCCTCAAAAGATTTTTGGACGATAGTTGTCCTTTATTACTCTGCCAGTTTGTGAATTGCTGTGCCCCTGAGCTCCATTTTTCAACTCGTTTTTTGTGTGCTGTACCCAAGTCCAAAATTTTGGATCAGGAACTATACTGGTTCCCGGTGGGTGGCTGAGACTCTGGTTAATTCTTCTTCCTGCCGGGAAATTAGAGTGACATGTGCCCATCCAAATGCCTAACAGCTACTCTCTCATTGGTTCTCCCTCTTCCCTTCCATCCTCTGCCAAATTGGCAACCTGTGCGAACCAGGAGGTTAAAGGGGTTGTCTCTCCAAGTTGGGAGATTGATAGTAAAGCAGTTGGAAAGTCAAACCGTAGCACCAGGAGAGGGACTACTCGTTGAGTTTTAGAAACTTTTTGTATTCACAGTGTGTCCATTCTCTAGGTTTCCCGTACATGTTATAGCTGTAGTAATATTCCCTTCAACCTGGAGAGTTGGGACCCACGGAATGGGGACCATGCATTTTTGCTTTAAAGGGTCTGCATTTGCTCACCCAATCTCACCAATCCTCTCAGTCCCAAGTGTCCAGCCTTATGCCACATCCAGCTGTCATTGTAGATAGGGTCATTCCAGGTTTCATCAGAGACCCTGAAGGAAATGTAAAGAATTTCCCTGTTTTTTCGTTTTGTTTTTGAAATTCCTTTTTATAGTGGGTTTGAGCTGATTCTCACTGCCATGTTTATGCCAGTCTAGACACACTTGATTCCCTTACAGAGACATATCAATAAATAGGTTTTAAGATTCTTACTAGTAAGATCTATTCCTCTGCGGGAAATATGGCGTTTTGAGTCCCTTTCACTGAGGAAGGTGTAGGTCTTGTCTATTCCACAGTTGGTTATACAAATGGTACCTGTGCTTATATCAAACTCTGGTTTTATGCATCACCCCACCTATCCTTTCCCCTTAAGCAGGCATAAGAGTGTTTTCTAAATGTGAGACTCTGTTCTCTTTCCTAACTCAGTTCATGTGTAGCCATGTCTACAGGATCTTCATAAGTGATATCTTATGATAAGTTTCTTTTTCTGTGTGACTTATTTCACTTAGAATCATCGTACCTGAATCCACTCACTTTGCTGCTCCTGGTCTTATGACATTGATTTCATGGCTGAGGGATATTCCATTGTACATAAATACCACAGTTTTTTGAACCATTTTTATATTTCCTGGGATATTTAAGGTGTACCCAAGTTGAGGTTCTTGTAAGCAGTGCAGCCCTAAATTTGGGGGTGGCTCTGTCTTATTGATTTTCAGTTTTCCCAAGGTATATTCACTAGACTGGCAGTGCCCTTGGCTCTGTAGCTCTGTTGTTTACTTGTTTTAGGGAACGCAATGCAGTCCTCCAGTGAGGCAGTTGGCAATTAACATCCCGCCCATCAGCATAACAAGGCTCCCTGTTCTCCAGGGCCTGTCTTGCCTTTCTGGTTTTTACACATTGTGTGGATGTCCCTTTTGACTGGTGGGAAGTGATACTCCTTTGTAGTGCAGATTTGCATTGACCGCTTGCTTGCATGTCCAAAAGGGGCGTATGTGTTTTCTCCTGAGTATATTCAGGGGAAAACGCATACGCCATTTTTGGCCAAGTGCATCATTGTCGAAGTTGTGCCCCTCTTCCTGTGCTTTAAAGGCGATTCCAACGTACCACTTAAAATCTGTTTCCTGCTATTCTGCCTCGCTTTCAAGTCCGACTCGTTGCCTTCCCTCAACAGATTTCTGGACGATAGTTGTCCTTTATTACTCTGCCAGTTTGTGAATTGCTGTGCCCCTGAGCTCCATTTTTCAACTCGTTTTTTGTGAGCTGTACGCAAGTCCAAAATTTTGGATCAGGACCTATACTGGTTCCCGGTGGGTGGCTGAGACTCTGTTTAATTCTTCTTCCTGCCTGGAAATTAGAGTGACATGTGCCCGTCCAAATGCCTAACAGCTACTCTCTCATTGGTTCTCCCTCTTCCCTTCCATCCTCTGCAAAATTGGCAACCTGTGCGAACCAGGAGGTTAAAGGGGCTGTCTCTCCAAGTTGGGAGATTGTTAGTAAAGAAGTTGGAAAGTCAAACCGGAGCACCAGGAGAGGGACTACTCGTTGAGTTTTAGAAACCATTTGTATTCACAGTGTGTCCATTCTCTAGGTTTCCCGTACATGTTATAGCTGTAGTAATATTCCCTTCAACCTGGAGAGTTGGGACCTATGGAATGGGGGCCATGCATTTTTGCTTTAAAGGGTCTGCATTTGCTCACCCAATCTCACCAATCCTCTCTTTCCCACGTGTCCAGCCTTATGCCACATGCAGCTGTCATTGTAGATAGGATCATTCCAGGTGTCATCAGAGACCCTGAACGAAATGTAAATAATTTCCCTGATATTTGGTTTTATTTTTAAAATTCCTTTTTTTAGTGGGTTTGAGCTGATTCTCACTGCCATGTTTATGCCAGACTAGGCACACTTGATTAGCTTACAGAGACATATCAATACATAGGTTTTAAGATCCTTATTAGTCAGATCTATTCCTCTGCGGGAAATATGGGGTTTTGAGTCCCTTTCAATGAGGAAGGTGTAGGTCTTGTCTATTCCACAGTTGGTTTTAGAATTGGTACCTGTACTTATATCAAACTCTGGTTTTATGCATCACCCCACCTCTCCTTTCCCCTTAAGCAGGCATAAGAGTGTTTTCTAAATGTGAGACTCTGTTCTCTTTCCTAACTCAGTTCATGTGTAGCCATGTTTACAGGATCTTCATAAGTGATATCTTATGATAAGTTTCTTTTTCTGTGTGACTTATTTCACTTAGAATCATCGTACCTGAATCCACTCACTTTGCTGCTCCTGGTCTTATGACATTGATTTCATGGCTGAGGGATATTCCATGGTACATAAATACCACAGTTTTTTGAACCATTTTTATATTTCCTGGGATATTTAAGGTGTTCCCAAGTTGAGGTTCTTGTAAGCTGTGCAGCCCTAAATTTGGTGGTGGCTCTGTCTTATTGATTTTCAGTTTTCCCAAGGTATATTCCCTAGACTGGAAGTGCCCTTGGCTCTGTAGCTCTGTTGTTTACTTGTTTTAGGGAACGCAATGCACTCCTCCAGTGAGGCAGTTGGCAATTTACATCCCGCCCTTCAGCATAACAAGGCTCCCTGTCCTCCAGGGCCTGTCTTGCCTTTCTGGTTTTTACATATTTTGTGGATGTCCCTTTTGACCGGTGGGAAGTGATACTTCTTTGTAGTGCAGATTTGCATTGCCCGCTTGCTTGCTTGGCCAAATACGCGTATGCGTTTTCTCCTGAATATATTCAGGAGAAAACGCATACGCCCTTTTTGGCCAAGTGCATCATTGTCGAAGTTGTGCCCCTCTTCCTGTGCATTAAAGGCGATTCCAATATACCTCTTGAAATCTGTTTCCTGCTATTCTGCCTCGCTTTCAAGTCCACCTCATTGCCTTCCCTCAACAGATTTTTGGACGATAGTTGTCCTTTATTACTCTGCCAGTTTGTGAATTGCTGTGCCCCTTAGCACCATTTTTCAACTCGTTTTTTGTGAGCTGTACGCAAGTCCAAAATTTTGGTTCAGTATCTATACTGGTTCCAGATGGGTGGCTGAGACTCTTGTTAATTCTTCTTCCTGACAGGAAATTAGAGTGACATGTGCCCGTCCAAATGCCTAACAGCTACTCTCTCATTGGTTCTCCCCCTTCCCTTCCATCCTCTGTCAAATTGGCAACCTGTGCGAACCAGGAGGTTAAAGGGGTTGTCTCTCCAAGTTGGGAGATTGATAGTAAAGCAGTTGGAAAGTCAAACCGGAGCACCAGGAGAGGGACTATTCGTTGAGTTTTAGACACCTTTTGTATTCACAGTGTGTCCATTCTCTAAGTTTCCCGTACATGTTATAGCTGTAGTAATATTCCCTTCAACCTTGAGATTTGGGACCCATGGAATGGGGGCCATGCATTATTGCTTTAAACGGTCTGCCTTTGCTCACCCAATCTCACCAATCGTTTCAGTCCCAAGTGTCCAGCCTTATGCCTCATCCAGTTGTCATTGTAGACAGGGTCATTCCAGGTTTCATCAGAGACCCTCAAGGAATTGTAAAGAATTTCCCTGGTTTTTTCTTTTGTTTTTGAAATTCCTTTTTTATAGTGGGTTTTAGCTGATTCTCGCTGCCATTTTCATGCCAGTCTAGAGACACTTGTTTCCCTTACGGAGACATATCAATACATAGGTTTTAAGATAATTAATAGTCAGATCTATTCCTTTGCGGGAAATATGGGGTTTTGAGTCCCTTTCACTGAGTAAGGTGTAGGTCTTGTCTATTCCAAAGTTGGTTTTAGAAACGGTACACGTGCTTATATCAATCTCTGGTTTTATGCATCACCCCACCTCTCCTTCACCCTTAAGCAGGCATAAGAGTTTTTTCTAAATGTTAGACACTGTTCTCTTTCCTAACTCAGTTAATGTGTAGCCATGTTTACAGGACATTCATAAGTGATATCTTTTGATAAGTTTCTTTTTCTGCGTGACTTATTTCACTTAGAATCATCGTACCAGAATCCACTCATTTTGCGGCTACTGGTCTTATGACATTGATTTCATGGCTGAGGGATATTCCATCATACATAAGTACCACAATGTTTTGTACCATTTTTATATTTCCTGGGATATTTAAGGTATACCCAAGTTGAGGTTCTTGTAAGCACTGCAGTCCTAAATTTGGGAGTGGCTCTGTCTTATTGATTCTCAGGTTTCCCAAGGTATATTCCCTAGACTGGAAGTGCCCTTGGCTCTGTAGCTCTGTTGTTTATTGTTTTAGGGAACACGTTGCACTCCTCCTCTGAGGCAGTTGGCAATTTACTTTCCGCCCATCAGCATAACAAGGCTCCCTGTTCTCCAGGGCCTGTCTTGCCTTTCTGGTTTTTACACATTTTGTGGATGTCCATTTTGACCATTGTGAAGAGATACTTCTTTGTAGTGCAGATTTGCATTGCCCGCTTGCTTTCTTGGCCAAAAAGGGCGTATGCGTTTTCTCCTGAATATATTCAGGAGAAAATGCATACGCCCTTTTTGGCCAAGTGCATCATTGTCGAAGTTGTGCCCTTCTTCCTGTGCTTTACAGGCGATGTCAGCGTACCTATTGAAATCTGTTTCCCGTTAATCTGCTCGCTTTCAATCCACCTCGTTGCCTTCCCTCAACAGATTTTTGGACGATATTGGTCCATTATTACTCTGCCAGTTTGTGAATTGTTGTGCCCCTGAGCTCCATGTTTCCACTCGTTTTATGTGAACTGAACGCAAGTCCAAAATTTTGGTTCAGGACCTATACGGGTTCGCGGGGATGGCTGAGACTTTGGTTAATTCTTCTTCCTTCCGGGAAATTAGATTGACATGTGCCCATCCAAATTCCTAAAAACTACTCTCTCTTTGGTTCTCCCTCTTCCCTTCTTTCCTCTGCCAAATTGGCAACCTGTGTGAACCAGGAGCTTAAAGGGGCTGTCTCTCCACGGTGGGAGATTGATAGTAAAGCAGTTGGAAAGTCAAACCGGAGCAGCAGGAGAGGGATTATTCGTTGAGATTTAGAAACATTTTGTATTCACAGTTTGTCCATTCTCTAGGTTTCCCGTACATGTTATATCTGTAGTAATATTCCCTTCAACCTGGAGAGTTGGGACCCATGGAATGGGTGCCATGCATTATTGCTTTAAAGGGTCTGCATTTGCTCACCCAGTCTCACCAATCCTCTCAGTCCCAAGTGTCCAGCCTTATGCCACATCCAGCTGTCATTGTAGATAGGGTCATTCAATGTTTGTCAGAAACCCTGAAGGAATTGTAAAGAATTTTCCTGTTTTTTTTTTTTATTTTGTTTTTGAAATTCCTTTTTATAGTGGGTTTGAGCTGATTCTCGCTGCCGTGTTTATGCCAGTCTAGACACACTTGATTCCCTTACGGAGACCCATCAATACATAGGTTTTAAGATTCTTACTAGTCAGATATATTTATCTGTGGGAAATATGGGGTTTTGAGTCCCTTTCACTTAGGAAGGTGTAGGACTTGTCTATTCCATAGTTGGTTTTTGGAACGGTAGCTGTGCTTGTATCAAACTCTGGTTTTATGCATCACCCCATCTCTCCTTCCCCTTTAAGCAGGCATAAGAGTGTTTTCTAAATGTGAGACTCTGTTCTGTTTCCTAACTCAGTTCATGTGTAGCCGTGTTTACAGGATCTTCATATGTGACATCTTATGATAAGTTTCTTTTTCTGTGTGACTTATTTCACTTAGAGTCATTGTGCCTGAATCCACTCATTTTGCTGCTACTTGTCTTATGACATTGATTTCATGGCTGAGGGATATTCCATCGTACGTTAGTACCGCAATTTTTTGAACCATTTTTATATTTCCTGGGACATTTAACGTGTACCCAAGTTGAGGTTCTTGTAAGCAGTGCAGCTCAGACTTTGGGGATGGCTTTGTCTTATTGATTATCAGAATTCCCAAGGTATATTCCCTAGACTGGAAGTGCTTTTGGCTCTGTAGCTGTGTTATTTACTTGTTTTAGGGAACACAATGCACTCCTCCAGAGAGGCAGTTGGCAATTTACATCCCGCCCATCAGCATAACAATGCTCCCTGTTCTCCAGGGCATGTCTTGCGTTTCTGGTTTTTACACATTTGTGGATATCCGTTTGAATGGTGGGAAGTGATACTTCTTTGTAGTGCAGATTTACATTGCCTACTTGCTTGCTTGGCCAAAAAGTGCATATGCATCTTCTCCTGAATATATTCACGTGACAACCCATATGCTCATTATGGCCCTTTCCATAAATTTCGAAGTTGGTGTCCTTTTCCTGTGTATAAAGGTGATTCCAATGTACCTCTTGAAATCTGTTTCATGCCATTCTGCCTCATTTTCAGTTCTGCCTCGTGGCTTTCCCTCAACAGATTTTTGGAAGAGAGTAGTCCTTTTTAACTCTGCAGGTTTGTTAATTGCTGTGGCCCTGAGCTCCATTTTTCAACTCGCGTGTTTGTGAGCCGACCGCAAATCCACCATTTTGCTTCACGACCTATACTTGTTCTGGGGGGGCAGGATGAGACTTTTGTTAATTCCTCTTCATGACGGGAAATTAGAGTGACATGTGGCTGTCCAAATGCCTACAGCTACTATCTCATTGGTTCTCTCTCTTCCCTTATATCCTTTGCACAATTTGCCCACTGTGCGCATCAGGAGGTTATAGGGGCTGTCTCTCCAAGTTGGGAGATTGATAGTAAAGCA
Source organism: Mesoplodon bidens (assembly GCF_964165515.1). NCBI lineage: Eukaryota > Metazoa > Chordata > Mammalia > Artiodactyla > Ziphiidae > Mesoplodon > Mesoplodon bidens. The sequence continues at coordinate 1,580,992 of NW_027672207.1, forward strand.
GTTGGAATGTCAAACTGGAGCACAAGGAGAGAAAAAAGTAGTGGAGTTTTAGAAACCTTTCACCATCAGAGTGTTTCCATTCTCTACGTTCCCATACATGTTATAACTCTAGTGATATTCCCCTCTACCTGGAGAGTTGGGAACCATGGAATGGGTTGCAGGCATTATTTCTTTAAACGGTCTGCATTTTTTCACCCAGTCTCACCAGTCCTCTCAGTCCCAAGTGACCAGCCTTATGCCACATCCAGCTGTCATTGTAGATAGGATCATTCCAGGTTTCATCAGTACCCCTAAAGGAATTGTGTAATAATTTTATTGTTTTTATGTTTTGTTTTGAAATTCATTTTTATAGTGGGTTTGAGCTGATTCTCACTGCCATGTTTATGTCGTTCTAGACACACTTGTTTCCCTTATGGAGACATATCAATACATAGGTTTTAAAATTCTTACTAGTCAAATATATTTCTCTCCGGGCAATAGCGGTGTTGAGTTCCGTTCACTGAGGAAGGAGTAGGGCTTCTCTCTTCAGTTTTAGGATTATTGAACGGTTCCTGTGCTAATATCAAACTTTTGTTTTGTGCATCTCCCCACCTCTCTTTCCCCTTAAGCAAGCATAAGTGAGTTTTCTAAATCTGAGAATCTGTTATCTTCCCTAATTCAGTTCATATGTAGCCATGTTTACATTCTCTTCATAAGTGATATCTTTTGTCAGAATGCACCATGGCCCTTGTCATAATAATGCTCCATGACCCCTGTCATCACAATGCTCCATCCCCTGGTTATGTCAATGCTCCATGTCCCTTGTCATCACAATTCTCCACGTCCTTGTCATCACAATGCTACATGACACTTCTCATCACAATGTTACATGCTCTTGTCATCACAGTTCTCCATGCACTTGTCATTGCAATGTTCCATGCATTTGTCATCACAATGCTCCATGCACTTGTCATCACAATGCTTCATGCACTTGTCATCACAATGTTCTATGACCCCTCTCATCACAATGCTCCCTGACACCTGTCATCACAGTGCTTCATGCCACTTGTCCTTACAGTGCTCCATGATGCTCGACATCACAATTCCCCAAGGTCTTCTCATCACAATGCTCCACGGTTTTGCCGTCACCATGCTCCATGCCTTGTCATCTCAAAGGTCAATGTCCCTTGTCCTCACAATTCTCCACGTCCTTGTCATTACAATGCTCCATGGCACTTCACATCACAATGTTATATGCTCTTGTCATCACAATACACCTTGCACTTGTCATCGCGATGCTCCATGACCCATATCATAGGAAGCTCCATGCGCTTGTCATCACAATGTTTCACAACCTGGACATTAAAATTATCAATGGCCCTTGATATCACAATGCACCATGCCCTTGTCATCACAATTCTCCTTTACTTTGTCACAACAATCCTCCAGGACACTTGGCATCACAATGCTCAAAGATATTGTCATCAAACTGGAACATGACATATTTCATCACAATGCTCCCTGACACCTTTCTTCACAATAATCCATGACATTGTCATCACAGTGCTCCATGCCCTTGTCATCACAATGTGCCATGCCCACTCTTATCACAATAATCCATGAAACTTGTCAGAACAATGCTCCATGCCACTTTTCATCACAATGCTCCATGAACGCTGTCATCACAATGCACCATGCCCATCATCGTAATGCTTCATGCTATTGTCATCACAATGAAATCAAAATGCTCCATGACCTCTGTCATCACAATGCTCCAAACCCTTGTGATCACAATGTTCCATAACACTTGTCATCACAATGCCCCATGATGCTGCTCATCACAAATATCCATGGTCTTCTCATCACAATGCACGATGATTTTTGTCATCACAATGCTCAATACACTTGTCAGCACAATGCTCCCTGACTATTGCCATCAGTATGCACCTTGAACTCTTTCATGACAAGGCTCCATGCCTTTTTCATCACAATGATCCATGCCCTTTTCATCACAATGCTCCAAGACCACTGTGATCACAATGCTCCTTGCACTTGTCATCACAAAGCTCCATGACGCATGTCATCAGAATGCTCCATGGCCTTCTCATCATAATGTTCCATGCCCTTGTCATCACAATACTCCAAGACACCTGTAATCACAATTTTCCCTGTGCCTTTTCATCAGAATGGTCCATGAGACTAGTCATTACAAGGTTCCATGGTCTTCACATCACAGTGCTCCATGCCCTTGTCATCACAGTGCTCCATTCCCTTGTCATCACAATGCTCCATGACCCCTGTCATCAAAATGCTCCATGAACATTTTCAGCCCAATGCTCCATGACCCTTCTCATCACAATGATGCCTGCCCATGTCATCCCAATGCTCCATGACACCTGTATTCACATTGCTCCGAGACGCTTGTCCTCACATTGCTCCATGATACCTGTCATCAAAATACTCCATGCCTTTCTCAGCAAAATGCCACATGACTTTATCATTACAATGCAATATGCGCTTGTCATCACCATACTCCATTACCATTGCCACCACAATCCTCCATGAAACTTGGGATCACATTGCTTCCTGCCCCTCTCATCAAAATTCTCCATGATCCTTGAAATCAAAATGAGCCAAGACCTCTGTCATCACAATGCTCCAATCCCTTGTGATCACAATGTTCCATATCACTTGTCATCACAACGCTCCATGATGCCTGTCATCACAATACTCCATGCCCTTTTCATCACAGTGCTCCATGACTTTGTCATCACAATTCTCAATACACTTGTCATCACAGTGCTCCCAGACACTTGTCGTCAGAATGCTCCTTGAACCCTGTCACGAAAAGGCTCCATGCCTTTTTCATCACAATTCCCCATACAGTTTTCATCACAATGCTCCATGACATTGTCAACAACATACTCAATAAGCTTGTCATCAGAATGCTCTATGACCCTTGTCATCACCATACCCCATGCACTTGTCAACACAATGCTCCTTGACCCTTGTCATCACAATGCTCCAAGCCATTGTCATCACAATGCTCCATTCCCTTTGTCATCAGAATCGTCCATGACACTTGGCATAACAAGGCTCCATGCCATTGTCATCACAATGGGCCATTACATATGTCATCACAATGCTCCCTGACACTTGTGTTCACAATAATGCATGAACTGGTAATCACAATGCTCCATGCACTAGTCATCACAATGCGCCATTCCAACTGTCATCGCAATAATCCATGAAACTTATTAGACTAATGTTCCATGCCCTTGTCATCACAATGCTCCATGCCCATGTTATCAAAATGCTCCATGACCCCTGTCATCACCATGCTCCGTGACTCCACTCATCACAGTGCTTCATGATCTTTGTCAACAAAATTGTCCATGCCCTCATCATCAACAGTCTTTGTGACCTTTTTAACCATAATGCTCCTTGAACTTTTCATCACAATGCTCTTTGACACTTGTCATCAAAATGCTCTATGCCTTTCTCAGCACAATGCTCCATGACCCTTGTCATCACAATGCTCCATGCGCTTGTCAGCACAGTGCTCCATGACACATGCCATCACAATGTGCCATGCGCTTGTCATCACAGTGCTCCACAATCTTGTCATCAAAATCCTCCATAAACCTTGTCATCACAATGCTCCATGCACTTCTCATCAAAATGCTCTCTCGCCACTGATATCCCAATGTTACATCACTATTCCTCACAATACTCCCTCACCTCTGTCATCACAATGTTCTATGACACCTGTCATCACAGTGCTACATGCACTTATCATCACAATGTTCGATGACCCCAGACATCACAGTGTTCCATAACACCTGTCATCAAAATGCTCCATGACCCTTTTCATCAAATTGCTCCATGACCCCTGTCATTACAATTTTCCATAACCCCTGTCATCAAGATGTTCCATGATCCATTTCATCAAATTTCTCCATGACCCTGTCATCACAATGCTCCCTGCCCTTCTCATCACAATGCTCCATGCCCATGTTATCAAAATGCTCCATGACCCCTGTCATCACCATGCTCCGTGACTCCATTCATCACAGTGCTTCATGATCTTTGTCAACAAAATTGTCCATGCCCTCATCATCAACAGTCTTTGTGACCTTTTTAACCATAATGCTCCTTGAACTTTTCATCACAATGCTCTTTGACACTTGTCATCAAAATGCTCTATGCCTTTCTCAGCACAATGCTCCATGACCCTTGTCATCACAATGCTCCATGCGCTTGTCAGCACAGTGCTCCATGACACATGCCATCACAATGTGCCATGCGCTTGTCATCACAGTGCTCCACAATCTTGTCATCAAAATCCTCCATAAACCTTGTCATCACAATGCTCCATGCACTTCTCATCAAAATGCTCTCTCGCCACTGATATCCCAATGTTACATCACTATTCCTCACAATACTCCCTCACCTCTGTCATCACAATGTTCTATGACACCTGTCATCACAGTGCTACATGCACTTATCATCACAATGTTCGATGACCCCAGACATCACAGTGTTCCATAACACCTGTCATCAAAATGCTCCATGACCCTTTTCATCAAATTGCTCCATGACCCCTGTCATTACAATTTTCCATAACCCCTGTCATCAAGATGTTCCATGATCCATTTCATCAAATTTCTCCATGACCCTGTCATCACAATGCTCCCTGCCCTTCTCATCACAATGCACAATGCCCTTGACTTCAAAATGCTCCATGAACTTTGTCATCAAAAATATACATGACCCTTGGCACCACAATGCTCCATGTCATTGTCATCACAAGGCTCCATGAACGCTCTCATCACATTGCTCCATTATCTTGTCATCACAAAGCTCCATGACACATGTCATCAGAATGCTCCATGGCCTTCTCATCACAATGTTCCATGCCCTTGCCATCACAATGTTCCATTACTCCTGTCATAACAATGCTCCATGACCCCTGCCATCACGATGTTCCATGGACTTGTCAACACATGGCTCCATGACCCTTCATATTACAATGCTCCAAGACTCCTGTAATCACAGTGCTCCATGCCCATTTTAACCTCAAAGATCCATGAACCCTGTCATCATAATGCACCATGCCCATCATCATAATTCTTCATGCTATTGTCATCACAATGAAATCATAATGCTCCATGACCTTTGTCATAACAATACTCCCAACACTTGTGATCGCAATATTCCATGACACTTGTCATCACAATGCCCCATGACGCTTGTGATTACAGTTTTCCATGGTCTTCTCATCACAATGCTCCATGACCTTTGTCATCACAATGCTCAATACACTTGTCATCAAAATGTTCCCTGACTCTTGTTGTCTGTATGCTACTTGAACCCTGTCATGACAAGGCTCCATGCCATTTTCATCACAATGATCCATGCCCATTTCATCACAATGCTCCAAGAACCCTGTACTCACAATGCCCCATGCCCTTCTCGTCACAGAGCTCAACGACGCATGTCATCAGAATTCTCCTTGGTCTTCTCCTCACAATGCTCCATGCCCTTGTCATCACAATGTTCCAAGACCCCTGTAATCACAATGCTCCATGCCACTTTTCATCAGTATGCTCCATGAGACTTGTCATCAGAAGGCTCCATGGTTTTCTCATCACAATGCTCCGTGACTCCAATCATCACAATGATTCATAACGTTTATCATCACAATGGTCCATGCCTGCATCATCACAAGGCTCTGTGACATTTGTAACCAAAATGCTCCATGAACATTTCATCACAATTCTCTGTGATCCTTGTCATCACAATGCTCCATGTCTTTGTCAGAACAGTGCTCCATGACCATTGTCATCACAATGTGCCAAACGCATTTCATCACAACGGCCCACAACCTTGTTATTGAAATGCTCCATAAACCTTGTAATCACAATGCTCCATGCACTTCTCATCAAAATGCTCTCTCACCAGAGATATCACAGTGTTCCATCACTAGTCATCACAATACCCCATCACGCCTCTAATCACAATATCCCATGACACTTGTCATCACAATGCTACATCCCCTTATCATCACAATGTTCCATGACCCCTGACATCCCAAAGTTCCATAAACCCTGTCATCAAAATGCTCCATGACCCTTATCATCCCAAAGCTCCATGACCCCTGACATCACAATGTTCTCTATCCCCTGCCATCAAAATATTCCATAACACTTTTTATCAAATTGCTGCATGACCCGGTCATCAAAATGCTCCCTGCCTTTCTCATCACATTGCAACATTCCCTGGGCATCAAAAAGCTCCAAGACTTGTCATCACAAAGCTCCATGACCCTTGGCATCACAATGCTCCATGTCATTGTCATCACAATGCTCCCAGACCCTTCTAATCACAATGCTCCATGACCCTTTTCCTCTCAATGCTCCATGAAACCTGGCATCACAATGCACCATGACCATCATCATAATGCTTCATTCGATTGTCATCACAATGAAATCAAAATGCTCCATAACCTCTGTCATAACAATGCTCCAAACCGTTGTGATTATAATATTCCATAACACTTGTCATCACAATGCCCCATGACGCTCCTCATCACAGTTATCCATGGTCTTCTCATCGCAGTGCTCCGTGAACTTTGTCATCATAATGCTCAATACAGTTGTCATCAAAATGTACCCTGACACTTGTTCTCTGTATGCTCCTTGAACCCTGTCATGACAAGGCTCAATGCCTTTTTCATCACAATGATCCATGCCCTTTTCATCACAATGCTCCAAGACCACTGTAATCACAATGCTCCATGCCCTTGTCATCACAAAATTTCTATGACGCATATCATAAGAATGCTCCTTGGCCTTCTCCTCACAATGCTCCATGACCTTGTCATCACAATGTTCCAAGACCCCTGTAATCACAGTGGTCCCTGCCCCATTTCATCAGTATGCTCCATGAGATTTGTCAGCACAAGGCTCCATGGTTTTCTTATCACAATGCTCCAGGACATTGTCATCACAATGCTTCATGACCTTGTCATGAAAATTTTCAATGGCCCTTCTCATCATAATGCTCCAAGCCCTAGTTATCACACTGCTCCATTATATTTGTCATCAAAATCCTCCATTAAAATTTTCATCACAATGCTCCCTGCCATTGTCATCGCAATGGACCATGACATATGTCATCACAATGCTCAATGACACCTTTCTTCAAAATACTCCATGAAGTTCTCATCACAATGTTCCATGCTCCTGTCATCAAAATGCTCCATGCCCTTGTCATCACAATGCTCCATGACACCAGGCATCACATTGCTCCATGACTCCAGTCATCACAATGTTTCATAGCATTAGTCATAACAATGATCCATTCTCCAGTCATCACAAGGCTCTGTGACCTTTGTAACCACAGTGCTCCATGAACTTTTCATCACAATGCTCCGTGACCCATGTCATCACAATGCTCCAAGCCTTTGTCAGAAAAATACTCCATGACCCTTGTCACCACAATGTGCATCGCACATTTCATCACAACGGTCCACAAATTTGTCATCGCAATGCTCCATAAGCCTTGTAATCACAATGCTCCTTGCCCTTCTAATCACAATGCTCCATTACCCCTCTCATAACAATGCTTGATGAGCCATGCAATCACAATGTTCCACGGTCTTTTCATTACAAGACTCCCTGACACTTGTAATCACAATGCTCCAAGACCCCTGTAATCACAATGCTCCATGCCCTTCTCATCACAAAGCTCCATGACACATGTCATCAGAATGTTCCATGGTCTTGTCATCAAAATGCTCCATGCCCTTGTCATCACAGTGCTCCAAGACCCCCGTAATCACAATGCTCCAAGACCCTTTTCATCAGTATGCTCCATGAGATTTGTCATCACAAGGCTCCATGGTTTTCTCATCACAATGCTCTAGGACCTTGTCATCACAATGCTTCACGACCTTGTCATGAAAATTCTGAATGGCCCTTGTCACCATAATGCTCCAAGCCCTATTCATCACAATGGTCCATTATATTTGTCATCACAATCCTGCATTTCATTTGGCATCACAATGCTCCCTGCCATTGTCATCGCAATGGACCATGACATATGTCATCACAATGCTCCCTGACACCTGTCTTCACAATAATCCATGACATTCTCATCACAATGATACATGCACTTGTTATCACAATGCACCAGGTCCACTGTCATCACAACAATCTATGAAAATTGTCAGACCAATGCTCCATGCCCCTGACACCACAATGCTCCATGCCCTTGTCATCACAATGCTCCATTACCCATGTCATCACAGTGCTCCGTGACTCCAGCCATCACAATGCTTCATAACATTGGTCATCACAATGGTCCATGCCTGCGTCATCACAAGGCTCTGTGACCTTTGTAACCACAATGCTCCATGAAATTTTCATCACAATGCTCCGTGACCCTTGTCATCACAATGCTCCAAGCCTTTGTCAGAAAAATGCTCTATGACCCTTGTCATCACAATGTGCCACGCGCTTTTCATCACAACGGTCCACAAATTTGTCATCGCAATGCTCCATAAACTTTGTAATCACAATGCTCCATGCCCTTCTCATCACAATGCTCCATTACCCCTGTCATAACAATGCTCCATGACCCCTGCCATCACAAAGTTCCAAGGCCTTGTCATCACAAGGTTCCATGACACATGTCATCACAATGCTCCAAGACCCCTCCAATCACAATGTTCCATGCCCTTGTCTTCACAAAGCTCCATGACACATGCCATGATAATATTCCATGGCCTTCTCACCAAAAGGCTCCATGACCTATTCATCACAATTCTCCCAGAACCCTATAATCACAATGCTCCATGCCCCTTGTCATCTCAATGCTCCATGAACACTGTCATCACAATGCACCATGCCCACCATCATAATGCTTCATGCAATTGTCATCACAATGGAATCATAATGCTCCATGACCTCTGTCATCACAATGCTCTTGTCCCCTGTCATCACAATACTCCATGAACATTTTCAGCCCAATGCTCCATGACCCTTGTCATCACAATGATCCATGCCCTTGTCATCCCAAAGCTCCATGACCCCTGTATTCAAATGCTCCGTGACGATTTTCATCACAGTGCTCCATGACACCTGTCATCACCATGCTCCATGCCTTTGTCAGCAAAATGCTACATGACATTGTCATTACAATGCTCTATGCGCTTGTCATCACAATACTTCATTACCATTGTCATCACAATTCTCCATGAACCTTGGGATCACATTGCTTCATGCCCTTGTCATCACAATGCTCCAAGCTCCTTGATATCAAAATGATCCATGACCTCTGTCATCACAATGCTCCAAACCCTTGTGATCACAATGTCCCATAGCACTTGTCATCACAATGCTCCATGATGCCTGTCATAACAATACTCCATGTCCTTTTCATCACAATGCTCCATGAACATTGTCATCACAATTCTCAATACACTTGTCATAACAATGCTCCCTGACACTTGTCGTCAGAATGCTCCTTGAACACTGTCAGGAAAAGGCTCCATACCTTTTTCATCACAATGCCCCATTCCTTTTTCATCACAATGCTTCATGCCATTGTCATCAAAATACACCACAAGCTTGTCATCAGAATGCTCCATGACCCTTGTCATCACAATTCTCCATGCACTTTTCAGCACAATGCTCCCTGACCCTTGTCATCACAATGGCCCAAGACATTGTAATCAAAATGATCCATTACATTTGTCTTCAGAATCCTTCATGACACTTGGCATCACAATGCTCCATGTCCTTGTCATCACAATGCGCCATTCCACCTGTCATCACAATAATCCATGAAACTTATTAGACCAATGCTCCATGCCCTTTTCATCAAAATGTGCCATTCCAATTGTCATCGCAATAATCCATGAAACTTATTAGACGAATGCTCCATGCCCTTGTCATCACAATGCTCCATGCACTTGTTATCACAATGGTCCATGAGCCCTGTCATCACAATGCTCCATGACTCCAGTCACCACAATTCTTCATGACCTTTGTCATCACAATGGTCCATGCCCTCGTCATCAACAGTCTCTGTGACCTTTTTAACCTCAATGCTCCATGAACTTTTCATCACAATGCTCTTTGACCCTTCTCATCACACTGCTCTATGCCTTTCTCAGCACAATGCTCCATGACCCTTGTCATCACAATGCTCCATGCGCTTGTCAGCACAATGCTCTATGACACATGTCATCACAATGCACCATGCGCTTGTCTTCACAGTGCTCCAAAATCTTGTCATCACAATGCTCCATAAAGGTTGTCATCACAATGCTCCATTCACGTCTCATCAAAATGCTCTCTCACCACTGATATCACAATGTTACATCACTATTCGTCACAATACTCCCTCTCCCCTGTCATCATAATGTTCCATGATTCCTGTCATTACAATGGTATATGCACTTATCATCACAATGTTCGATGACCCCTGACATCACAATGTTCCATAACCGCTGTCATCAAAATGCTCCATGACTCTTTTCATCAACATGCTCCATGACCACTGACATCACAATGTTCCATATCCCCTGTCATCAAAATGTTCCCTGATCCTTTTCATCAAATTGCTCCATGACCCTGTCATCACAATGCTCTCTGCCCTTCTCATCACAACGCACAACCCCCTTGTCATCAAAATGCTCCATGACCATTGTCATCACAAAGATCCATGACCCTTGGCATCACAATGCTCCATGTCATTGTCATCACAGTGCTCCATGAACGCTCTCATCACCTTGCTCCATGCCCTTGTCATCACAAAGCTAAATGACACATGTCATCAGAATGCTCCATGGCCTTCTCATCACAATGCTCCATGCCCTTGCCATCACATTGCTCCATTACACCTCTCATAACAATGCTCCATGAACCCTGCCATCACGATGTTCCTTGGCCTTGTCATCACAATGCTCCATGACCCTTCTTATCACAAGGCTCTAAGACCCCTGTAATCACAATGCTCCATGCCTCTTTTCATCTCAATGATCCATGAACCTTGTCATCACAATGCACCATGCCCATCATCATAATGTTTCATGGTATTGCCATCACAAAGAAATTAAAATGCTCCATGAATCCTGTCATAACAATGCTCCAAACCCTTTTGATCACAATATTCCATAACACTTGTCATCACAATGCCCCATGACACTCGTCATCACAATTATCCATGGTCTTCTCATCACAATGCTCCATGACTTTTGTCATCACAATGCTCAATACACTTGTCATCAAAATGCTCCCTGACACTTATTGTCTGTATGCTCCTTGAAACCTGTCATGACAAGGCTCCATGCCATTTTCATAACAATGATCCATGCCCATTTCATCACAATGCTCCAAGACCCCAGTAATCACAATGCTCCATGCCCTTGTCATCACAAAGCTCTATGTTGCATATCATTAGAATGCTCCTTGGACTTCTCCTCACAATGCTCCATTCCCTTGTTATCACAATGTTCCAAGACCGGTGTACTCACAGTGGTCCATGCCCCTTTTCATCAGTATGCTCCATGAGATTTGTCATCCCAAGGCTCCGTGGTTTTCTTATCACAATGATCCAGGACCTTGTCATCACAATGCTTCATGACGTTGTCATGAAAATTCTCAATGGCTCTTCTCATCATAATGCTCCAAGCCCTAGTCATCACAATGCTTCATTATATTTTTCATCACAATCCTCCATTACATTTGGCATCACAATGCTCCCTGCCATTGTCATCACAATGGACCATGACATATGTCATCACAATGCTCCCTGACACCTTTCTTCAAAATACTCCATGAACTTCTCATCACAATGCTCCATGCCCCTGTCATCACAATGCTCCGTGACTCCAGTCATCACAATGGTCCATGCACGCGTCATCACAAGGCTCTGTGACCTTTGTAACCACAATGATCCATGAACATTTCATCACAATGCTCCGTGACACTAGTCATCACAAAGCTCCATGCCTTTGTCAGAAAAATGCTCCATGACCCTTGTCATCACAATGTGCCACACGCTTTTCATCACAACGGTCCACAAATTTGTCATCGCAATGCTCCATAAAACTTGTAATCACAATGCTCCTTGCCCTTCTCATCACAATGCTCCATTACCCCTCTCATAACAATGCTCCATGACCCCTGCCATCACAGTGATCCACGGCCTTTTCATCACAAGACTCCATGACCCTTGTCATGACAATGCTCCAAAACCCCTGTAATCACAATTCTCCATGCCCTTGTCATCACTAATATCCATGACACATGTCATCAGAATGTTCCATGGCATTTTCATCATAATGCTCCATGCCCTTCTCATCACAGTGCTCCAAGACCCCTGTAATCACAATGCTCCATGCCCCTTTTCATCAGTATGCTTCATGAGATTTGTCATCACAATGCTCCATGGTTTTCTCATCAGAATGCTCCAGGAGCTTGTCATCACAATTCTTCACGACCTTGTCATGAAAATTCTCAATGGTCCTTCTCATCATAATGCTCCAAGCGCTAGTCATCACAATGCTCCATTATATTTGTCATCACAATCCTCCATTTCATTTGGCATTACAATGCTCCCTGCCATTGTCATTGCAGTGGACCATGACATATGTCATCACAATGCTCCCTGACACCAGTCTTCACAATACTCCATGACTTTTTCATCACAGTGATCCATGCCCTTGTCAGCACAATGCACCATGTCCACTGTCATCACAATAATCTATGAAACTTGTCAGACCAATACTCCATGCGCCTGATATCACAATGCTCAATGCCATTGTCATCAAAATGCTCCATGACCGCTGTCATCACAATGCTTCGTGACTCCAGGCATCTCAATGCTTCATAACATTTATCATCACAATGGTCCATGCCTGTATCATCACAAGGCTCTGTGACCTTTGTAACGACAATGCTCCATGAAATTTCCATCACAATGCTCCATGACCCTTGTCATCACAATGCTCCATGCATTTGTCAGAAAAACGTTCCATGACTCTTGTCATCACAATACACCACGCTCCTTTCATCACAACGCTCCACAATTTTGTCATGGCAATGCTCCATAAACTTTGTAATCAAAATGCTCCATGCCCTTTTCATCACAATGCTCCATTACCCCTGTCATAAAAATGATCCATGACCCTTGCAATCACAATGTTCCACGGCCTTGTCATCACAAGGCTCCAAGACACCTGTAATCACAATGCTCCATGCCCCTTTTCATGTCAATGTTCCATGAAACCTGTCATCACAATGCATCATGCGCATCATCATAATGCTTCTGGCTATTGTCAGCGCAATGACATCAAAATTCTATATGACCTCTGTCATCACAATACTCCATGACCACTGTCATCAAAATACTATATGAACATTTTCATCCCAATGCTCCATGACCTTTGTCATCACAAAGATCCATGCACTTGTCATCCCAATGCCCCATGACCCCTGTATTCACTATGCTCCGTGAGGCTTGTCATCACAGTGCTCCATGACACCTGTCATCAAAATGCTCCATGCTTTGTCAGCAAATTGCTACATGACCTTTTCATTATAATGCTCTATGTGCTTGTCCTCACAATACTCCATTACCATTGTCATCACAATCCTCCATGAACCTTGGGATGACATTGCTTCATGTCCTTTTCATCACAATGCTCCATGGTCCTTGAAATCAAAATGATCCATGACCTCTGTCATCACAATTCTCCAAACCCTTGTGAACACAAAGTTCCATAACACTTCTCATCACAACGCTCCATGATGCCTGTCGTCACAATACTCCATGACCTTTTCATCTCAATGCTCCATGACCTTTGTCATCACAATTCTCAATACACTTGTCATCACAATGCTCCCTGACTCTTGTCGTCAGAATGCTCCTTAAACTCTGTCAGGAAAAGGCTCCATGCCTTTTTCATCACAATGCCCCATGCCGTTTTCATCACAATGCTCCTTGCCATTGTCATCAAAATACTCCACAGGCTTGTCATCAGAATGCTCCATGACCCTTGTCATCACAATTCTCCATGTACTTGTCAGCACAATCCTCCCTGACCATTGTCATCTCAATGCCCCAATCCATTGTCATCACAATGCTCCGTTACTTTTGTCATCAGCATCCTCCATGACACTTGGCATCACAATGCTCCATGCCATTGTCATCACAATGGGCCATTACATATGTCATCACAATGCTCCCTGACACATGTCTTCACAATAATGCATGATCTGGTTATCACAATGCTCCATGCCCTTGTCATCACAATGTGCCATTCCAACTGTCATCACAATAATCCATGAAACCTATTAGACCAATGCTCCATGCACTTGTCATCATAATGCTCCATGCCCTTGTTATCACACTGCTCCATGACCCCTGTCATCACAATGCTCCGTGACTCCAGTCATCACAATGCTTCATGACCTTTGTCATCACAATGGTCCATGCCCTCGTCAGCAACAGTCTTTGTGACCTTTTTAACCACAATGCTCCATGAACTTTTCATCACAATGCTCTTTGACCCTTGTCACCAAAATGTTCTATTCCTTTCTCAACACAATGCTCCATGAGCCCTGTCATCACAATGATCCATGCGCATGTCCGCACAATGCTCCATGACACATGTCATCACAATGCACGATGCACTTGTCATCACAGTGCTCCACAATCTTGTCATCACAGTGCTCCATAAACCTTGTCATCACAATGCTCCATGCACTTCTCATCAATATGCTCTCTCACCACTGATATCACAATGTTACATCTCTATTCATGGCAATACTCCCTCACCCCTGTCATCATAATGTTCCATGACTCCGGTCATCACAATGGTACATGCAATTATCATCACAATGTTTGATGACTCCGGACATCACAATGTTCCATAACCCCTGTCATCAAAATGCTCCATGACCCTTTTCATCAAAATGCTCCATGACCCATGACATCACAATGTTCCATATCCCCTGTCATCAAAATGTTACATGACCTTTTTCATCAAATTGCTCCATGACCCTGTCATCACATTGTTCCCTGCCCTTCTCTTCACAATGCACAACGCCCTTGTCATCAAAATGCTCCATGACCTTTGTTATCACAAAGATCCATGACCCTTGTCATCACAATGCTCCATGTCATTGTCATCACAATGCTCCATGAATGATCTCATCACATTGCTCCATGCCCTTGTCATCACAAAGCTCCATGACACATGTCATCAGAATGCTCCATGGCCTTCTCATCACAATGCTCCATGCCCTTGCCATCACAATGCTCCATTACCCCTGTCATAACAATGCTCCAGGACCCATGCCATCACGATGATCCTTGGCCTTGTCATCACAAGGCTCCATGACTCTTCTCATCACAATGCTCCAAGACCCCTGTAATCACAATGCTCCATGCCCCTTTTCATCTCAGTGATCCATGAACACTGTCATCACATTGTACCATGCCAATCATCATAATGCTTCATGCTATTGTCATCATAAAAAAATCAAAATGCTCCATGAACTCTGTCATAACAATGCTCCAAACCCTTGTGATCACAATATTCCATAACACTTGTCATCACAATGCCCCATGACACACGTCAGCACAATTATCCATTTTCTTCTCATCACAATGCTCCATGACTGTTATCATCACAATGCACAATACACATGTCATCAAAATGCTCCCTGACACTTGTTGTCTGTATGCTCCTTGAACCCTGTAATGACAAGGCTCCATGCCTTTTTCATCACAATGATCCATGCCGTTTCCATCACAATGCTCTAAGACCACTGTTATCAAAATGCTCCATGCCCTTGTCATCACAAAGCTCTATGACGGATATCATTAGAATGCTCCTTAAACTTCCTCTTACAGTGCTCCATGCCCTTGTTATCACAATGTTCCAAGACCCCTGTAATCACAGTGGTCCATGCCCCTTTTCATCAGTATGCTCCATGAGATTTGTCAACACAAGTCTCCATGGTTTTCTTATCACAATGCTCCAGGACCTAGTCATCAGAATGTTTCATGATGTTGTCCTGAACATTCTCAATGGCCCTTCTCATCATAATGCTCCAAGCCCTAGTCATCACAATGCTCCATTATATTTTTCATCACAATCCTCCATTACATTTGGCATCACAATGCTCCCTGCCATTGTCATCGCAATGGACCATGACATATGTCATCACAATGCTCCCTGACACCTGTCTTTACAATACTCCATGACCTTCTCATCACTGTGATCCATGCCCTTGTCAGCACAATGCACCATGTCCACTGTCATCACAATAATCTATGAAACTGGTCAGACCAATGCTCCATGCCCTTGACATCACAATGCTCCATGCCGTTGTCATCAAAATGCTCCATGACCCCTGTCATCACAATGCTCAGTGACTCCAGGCATCACAATGCTTCATAACATTTGTCATCACAATGGTCCATGCCCGCGTCATCACAAGGCTCTGTGACCTTTGTAACCACAATGCTCCATGAAATTTCCATCACAATGCTCCGTCACCATTGTCATCACAATGCTCCATGCCTTTGTCAGAAAAATGCTCCATGACCTTTGTCATCACAATATGCCACACTCTTTTCATCACAAAGGTCCACAATTTTGTCATAGGAATGCTCCATAAACCTAGTAATCAAAATGCTCCATGCCCTTCTCATCACAATGCTCCATTACCCCTGTCATAACAATGATCCATGACCCTTGCAATCACAATGTTCCACGGCCTTGTCATCACAAGGCTCCATGACACTTGTCATCACAATGCTCCAAGACCCCTGTAATCACTATGATCCATGCCCTTGTCATCACAATGTCCATGACACATGTCATCACAAAGTTCCATGGCCTTCTCATGAAAATGCTCCATGCCCTTGTCATCACAATGCTCCAAGACACCTGTAATCACAATGCTCCATGCCCCTTTTCATGTCAACGCTACACGAACCCTGTCATCACAATGCATCATGCGTATCATCATAATGCTTCTGGCTATTGTCAGCGCAATGAAATTAAAATTCTCTATGACCTCTGTCATCACAATGCTCCATGACGACTGTCATCAAAATACTACATGAACATTTTCAGCCCAGTTCTGCATGACACTTGTCATCACAATGATCCATGCCATTGTCATCCCAATGCTCCATGACCCCTGTATTCACAGTGCTCCGTGAGGCTTGTGATCACAGTGCTCCATGACACCTGTCATCACAATGCTCCATGCCTTTGTCAGCAAATTGCTACATGAACTTTTCATTATAATGCTCTATGCGCTTGTCCTCACAATACTCCATTACCATTGCATCACAATTCTCCATGAACCTTGGGATCACATTGCTTCATGCCCTTGTCATCACAATGCTCCAAGCTCCTTGAAATCAAAATGATCCATGACCTCTGTCATCACAATGCTCCAAACCCTTGTGATCACAAAGTTCCATAACACTTGTCATCACAACGTTCCATGATGCCTGTCATCACAATACTCCATGCCCTTTTCATCTCAATGCTCCATGACCTTTGTCATCACAATTCTCAATACACTTGTCATCACAATGCTCCCTGACACTTGTCGTCAGAATGCTCCTTAAACTCTGTCAGGAAAAGGCTCCATGCCTTTTTCATCACAATGCCCCATGCCGTTTTCATCACAATGCTCCTTGCCATTGTCATCAAAATACTCCACAAGCTTGTCATCAGAATGCTCCATGACCCTTGTCATCAAAATTCTCCATGCACTTGCCAGCACAATGCTCCCTGACCCTTGTCATCACAATGCTCCAAGCCATTATCATCAAAATGCTCCATTACCTTTGTCATCAGAATCCTCCATGACACTTGGCATCACAATGCTCCATGCCATTGTCATCACAGTGCGCCATTACATATGTCATGACAATGATCCCTGACACCTGTCTTCACAATACTGCATGACCTGGTCATCACAATGCTCCATGCCATTGTCATTACAATGCGCAATTCCAACTGTCATTGCAATAATCCATGAAACTTATTAGACCAATGTTCCATGCCCTTGTCATCACAATGTTCCATGACCTTTTTATCACATTGCTCCATTGACCCTGTCATCACAATGCTCCGTGACTCCAGTCTTTACAATGCTTCATGACCTTTGACATCACAATGGTCCATTCCCTCGTCATCAACAGACTCTGTGACCTTTTTAACCACAATGCTCCAGGAACTTTTCATCACAATGCTCTTTGACCCTTGTCATCACAGTGCTCTATGCTTTTCTCAGCACAGTGCTCCATGACTCATGTCATCAGAATGCTCCATGGCCTTCTCATCAAAATGCTCCATGCCCTAGTCATCACAATGCTCCAAGACCCCTGTAATCACAATGCTCCATGCCCCTTTTCATCAGAATGCTCCATGAGACTTGTCATCACAAGTCTCCATGGTCTTCACATCACAATGTTCCAGGACCTTTTCATATACATGCACCATTCCCTTGTAATCACAATGCTCCATGATCCCTGTCATCACAATAATCCATGAATATTTTCAGCCCAATGCTCCACGACCTACTCATCACAATGCTCCATGGCCAATATCATCACAATGCTCCAAGACCACACTCATCACAACACTCCATGACACCTGAAAACACAATGATCCGGGACTCTTGTCATCACAATGCTCCATTCCCTAGTCATCACAATGCTCCATGAACGCTGTCATCACAAAACTCCATGAACATTTTCAGCCCAGTGCTCCAGGAAACTTGTCATCAAAATGATCCATGCCCTTGTCATCCCAATCCTCCATGACCCCTGTATTCACAATGCTCTGTGACGCTTGTCATCACCGTGCTCCATGACACATGTCATCACAATGCTCCATGCCTTTGTCAACAAAATGCTACATGACCTTGTCATTACAATGCTCTATACGCTTGTCATCAAAAAACTCCATTTCCATTGTCATCACAATCCTCCGTGAGCCTTGGGATCACATTGCTTCATGCCCTTGTCTTCACAATGCTCCATGCTCCTTGAAATCCAAATGATCCATAACCTGTATCATCACAATTCTCCAAACCCTTGTAATCAGAATATTCCATAACAGTTGTCATCACAACACTATATGACGCCTGCCATCACAATACTCCATGCCCTTTTCATCACAATGCTCCATGCCCTTGTCATCACAAAGCTCAATGACACATGTAATTACAGTGCTCCTTGGGCTACTCCTCACAATGCTCCATGCCCTTGTCATCACAATGCTCCAAGACCCATGTAATCACAATGCTCTATGCGACTTTTCATCTCAATGCTCCATGAACCCTGTCATCACAATGCACCATGTCCATCATCATAATGCTTCAGGCTATTGTCATCACAATGAAATCAATATTCTCCATGACCTCTGTTATCATAAGGCTCCAAATCCTTGTTATCACAATGTTCCATAACACTTATCATCACAACACCCCATGATGCTCCTCATCACAATAATCCATGGTCTTCTCATCACAATGTCCATGATCTTTGTCATCACAATGCTCAATACACTTGTCATCACAATGCCCCCTGACACTTGTCATCAGTATGCTCCTTGAACCCTGTCATGAAAAGGCTCCATGCCTTTTTCATCACAATGATCCGTGCCCTTTTCATCACAGTGCTCCAAGATCCCTGTAATCACAATGCTCCATGCACTTGTCATCACAAAGCTCCATGACGCATGTCATCAGAATGCTCCATGGCCTTCTCATCACAATGCTCCATGTCCTAGTCATCACAATGTTCCAAGACCCCTGTAATCACAATGCTCCATGCCCCTTTTCATCAGAATGCTCCATGAGACTTGCCATCACATGTCTCCATGGTCTTCACATCACAATGCTCCAGGAACTTGTCATCACCATGCTCCATTCCCTTGTCATCACAATGCTCCATGATACCTGTCATTACAATAATCCATGAATATTTTCAGCCCAGTGCTCCATGACCTACTCATCACAATGCTCCATGGCCAATATCATCACAATGCTCCATGACCACTGTCATCACAACACTCCATGACACCTGAAAACACAATGATCTGGGACTCTTGTCATCACAATGATCCATTGCCTACTCATCACAATGCTCCATAACCCCTGTCATCAAAACACTCCATGAACATTTTCAGAGCAGTGCTCCAGGAAACTTGTCAGCACACTGTTCCATGCCCTTGTCACCCAATGGTCCATGACCCCTGTATTCGCAATGCTCCGTGACGCTTGTCATCACAGTGCTCCATGACACATGCCATTACAATGCTCCATGCCTTTGTCAGTAAAATGCTACATGACTTTGTCATTACAATGCTCTATGCGCTTGTTATTACAATACTTCATTTCCATTGTCATCACAATCCTCCATGAACCTTGGGATCACATTGCTTCATGCCCTTGTCATCACAATGCTCCAGGCTCCTTGAAATCAAAATGATCCATGACCTCTGTCATCACAATGCTCCAAAACCTTGTGATCACAGTGTGCCATAACACTTGTCATCACAACGCTCCATGATGCCTGTCATCAAAGTACTCCATGCCCTTTTCATCACAATGCTCCATGACCATTGTCATCACAATTCTCAATACACTTGTCATCACAATGCTCCCTGACACTTCTCATCAGAATGCTCCTTGAACCCTGTCACGAAAAGGCCCCATGCCTTTTTCATCACAATGCCCCATGCCATTTTCATCACAATGCTCCATGCCACTGTCATCAAAATACTCCACAAGGTTGTCATCAGAATGCTCCATGACCCTTGTCATCACAATTCTCCATGCACTTGTCGGCACAATGCTCCCTGAAACTTGTCAGCACAATGCTCCAAGCTATTGTCATCACAATGCTCCATTAACTTGTCATCAGAATCCTCCATGACACTTGGCATCACAATGTTCCATGCCATTGTCATCACAATGGGCCATTACATATGTCATCATAATACTCCCTGACACCTGTCTTCACAATACTGCATGACCTGGCCATCACAATGCTCCATGACCTTGTCATCACAATGCGCCATTCCAACTCTCATTGCAATAATCCATGAAACGTATTAGACCAATGTTCCATGCCCTTGTCATCACAATGCTCCATGCCCATGTTATCACAATGCTCCATGACCCCAGTCATCACAATGCTCTGTGACTCCAGTCATCACAATGCTTCATGACGTTTGCATCACAATGGTCCATGCCCTCGTCATCAATAGTCTCTGTGATGTTTTTAACCACAATTCTCCATGAACATTTCATCACAATGCTCTTTGACCCTTGTTATCACAATGCACTATGCCTTTCTCAGCATAAAGCTCCAAAACCCTTGTCATCACAATGCTCCGTGCGCTTGTCAGCACAATGCTCCATGACACATGTCATCACAATGCACCATGCGCTTGTCATCACAGTGCTCCACAATCTTGTCTTCACAATGCTCCATATAATTTGACATCACAATGCTCCATGCACTTCTCATCAAAATGCTCTCTCACCACTGATATCACAATGCTACATGCATTTATCATCACAATGTTCGATGACCCCTGACATCACAATGTTCCATAACAGCTGTCATCAAAATGTTCCCTGACACTTTTCATCAAATTGTGCCGTGACCCTGTAATCACAATGCTCCCTGCCCTTCTCATCAAAATGCACATCACCCTTGCCTTCAGAATGCTCCATGACTTTTGTCATCAGAAAGTTCCATGACCCTGGCATCACAAAGCTCCATGTCATTGTCATCACAATGCTCCATGAACATTCTCATCACATTGTTCCATGCCCTTGTCTTCACAAAGCTCCATGACACATGTCATCAGAATGCTCCATGAACTTCTCATCACAAGGCTCCATGACCCTTCTCATCACAATGCTCCATGCCTCTTTTAATCTCAATGATCCATGAACCGTGTCATCACAATGCACCATGCCCATCATCATAATGCTTCATGCTGTTGTCATCACAATGAAATCAAAATGCTCCATGACCTCTGTCATAACAATGCTCCAAACCCTTTTGATCACAATATAGTATAACACTTGTCATCACAATGTCCCATGACGCTCGTCATCACAGTTTTCCATGGTCTTCTCATGACAGTGCTGCATGACCTTTGTCATCACAATGCTCAATACATTTGTCATCAAAAAGCTCCCTGACACTTTTTGTCTCTATGCTCCTTGAACCATGTCTTGACAAGGCTCCATGCCTTTTTCATCACAATGATCCATGCCCTTTTCATCACAATGCTCCAAGACACATGTAATCACAATGCTCCATGCCCCTGTCATCACAAAGCTCAATGACGCATGCCATTAGTATGCTCCTTGGTATTCTCCTCACAATGCTCCATGCCCTTGTCATCACAATGTTGCAAGACACCTGTAATCACAGTGTTCCATGCCCCTTTTCATCAGTATGCTCCATGAGACTTGTCATCACAAGGCTCCATGGTTTTCTCATCACAATGCTCCAGGATCTTGTCATCACAATCCTTCACGACCTTGTCATGAATATTTTCAATGGCCCTTGTCATCATAATGCTCCAAGCCCTAGTCATCACAATGTTCCTTTATATTTGTCATCACAATCCTCCATTACATTTGGCATCACAATTCTCCATGCCATTGTCGTCACAATGGACCATGACACATGTCATCACAATGCTCCCTTACACCTGTCTTCACAGTATTCAATGACCTTCTCATCACAATGCTCCATGCCCTTGTCATCACAATGCACCATGCCCAATGTCATCACAATAATCTATGAAACTTCTCAGACCAATGCTCCATCCCCATGTCATCACAATGCTCCATGAACCCTGTCATCACATTGCTCCTTTACTCCAGTCATCACAGTGCTTTATAATGTTTGTCATAACAATGGTCCATGCCCGCATCATCACAAGGCTCTGTGACCTTTGTAACCACAATGCTCCATGACCTTTTCATCACAATGCTCTGTGACCCTTGTCATCACAATGCTCCATGTCTTTGTCAGAACAATGCTCCATGACCATTGTCATCACAACGTGTCACGCGCATTTCATCACAAAGGTCCACAACCTTGTCATTGCAATGCTCCATAAACTTTGTAATCACAATGCTCTATGCACTTCTCATCAAAATGCTCTCTCACGAGAGATATCACAGTGTCCATCATTAGTCATCACAATACTCCCTCAACCCTTTAATCACAATTTCCATGACCCTGTCAGCACACTGCTACATCCCCTTATCATCACAATGTTCCATGACCCCTGACACCACAATGATCCATAACCCCGGTCATCAAAATGCTCCATGACACATTTCATCCCAAAGCTCCAAGACCACTGACATCACAGTGTTCCATTACACTTTTCATCAAATTGCTGCATGACCCGGTCATCAAAATGCTCCCTCCCCTTCTCATCACAATGCACCATGCCCTTGTCATCAAAATGCTCCATGACTTTACATCACAAAGCTCCTTGACCCTTGACATCACAATGCTCCATGTCATTGTCATCAAAATGCTCCATGAACCCTCTCGTAACATTGCTCAATGCCCTTGTCATCAAAAAGCTCCATGACACTTGCCATCACAATGCTCGATGCCCTTCTCATCACAATGCTCCATGCCCTTGTCATTACAATCCTGCATGACCCATGTATCATAGTGTTCCGTACCCTTTTCATCACAAAGCTCCATGCCCACTCTCATTACAATAATCCATGAAACATTTCAGACCACTGTTCCATGCCCTTCTCATCACAATGCTCCATTACCTCTGTCATAACAATGCACCATGTCCCCTGCCATCACAATGTTCCACGCCCTAGTCATCACAAAGTTCCATGACACATGTCATCAGAATATTCAATGACTTTCTCATCACAATGATCCATACACATGTCATCACAATGCTCTAAGACCCTTGTAATCACAATGCTCCATGATTCTTTTCATCTCAGTGCTCTATGATCACTACCATCACAATGCACCATGCCCATCATCATAATGCCTCCGGCTATTGTCATCACAGTGAAATCAAAATGCTCCATGAACTCTGTCATCACAATTCTCCAAACCCTTGTGATCACTCTGTTCCATAACACTTATCATCACAACCCCCCCTGACGCTCATCATCACAATTATCCATGGATTTCTCATCTCAATGCTCCATAAACTTTGACATTGCAATGATCAATACACTTGTCATCCCAATGCTCCCTGACACTTGTCATCAGTATGCTCCTTGAACACTGTCATGACAAGTTTCCATGCCTTTTTCATCACAATGATCCATGCCCTTTTCATCACAAAGCTCCATGACCCCTGTAATCAAAATGCTCCATGCCCTTGTCATCGCACAGCTCCATAACGCATGTCATCAGAATGCTCCATGGCCTTCTCATCACAATGCTCCATGCCCTTGTCATCACAATGCTCCAAGACCCCTGTAATCACAATGATCCATGCCCCTTTTCATCAGAATGCTCCATGAGACTTGCCATCACAAGTCTCCATGGTCTTCTCAACATAATGCTCCAGGACCTTGTCATCACCATGCTCCATTTCCTTGTCATCAAAGTGCTCCATGACCCCTGTCATCAGAATACTCCATTAACATTTTCAGCCCAATGCTCCATGACCTTCTCATCACAATGCTCCATGACCAATATGATCACAATGCTCCATGACCACTGTCATCACAACACTCCATGACACCTGACAATACAATAATCCGGGACTCTTCTCATCACAATGCCCAATTACCTAGTCATCACTATGCTCCATGAACCCTGTCATCACAATATTCCATGGACATTTTCAGCCCAAAGCTCCATGACCCTTATCATCACAATGATCCATGCCCTAGTCATCCCAATGCTCCATGACGCCTGTATTCACAATGCTCTGTGACGCTTGTCATCACAGTGCTCCATGACACCTGTCATTACAATGCTCCATGTCTTTGTCAGCAAAATGCTACATGACCTTGTCATTACAGTGCTCTATGTGCTTGTCATCACAATACTCCATTACCATTGTCATCACAATCCTCCATGAACCTTGGGATCACATTGCTTCATGCCCTTGTCATCACAATGCTCCATGCTCCTTGAAATCAAAATGATCCATGACCTCTGTCATCACAATGCTCCAAAAACTTGTGATCACAATGTTCCATAACACTTGTCATCACAACGCTCCATGATGCCTGTCATCACAATACTGCATGTCCTTTTCATCACAATGCTCCATAATCTTTGTCATCACAATTCTAAATACACTTGACATCACAATGCTCCCTGACACTTGTCATCAGAATGCTCCTTGAACCCTGTCACGAAAAGGCTCGATGCCTTTTTCATCACAATGCCCCATGCCATTTTCATCACAATGCTCCATTCCATTTTCATCAAAATACTCCACAAGCTTGTCATCAGAATGCTCCATCACCCTTGTCATCACAATTCTCCATGCACTTGTCAACACAATGCTCCTTGACCCTTGTCATCACAATGCTCCAAGCCATTGTCATCACAATGCTCCATTACATTTGTCATCAGAATCCTCCATGACACTTGGCATCACAATACTCCATGCCATTGTCATCACAATGGGCCATTACATATGTCATAACAATGCTCCCTGACACATGTCTTCACAGTACTTCATGACCTGGTCATCACAATGCTCCATGCCCTTGTTATTACAATGCAGCATTACAACTGTCATTGCAATAATACATTACACTGGTTAGAACAATGCTCCATGCCTTTGTCTTCACAATGCTCCATGCCCTTGTTATCACAATGCTCCATGACCCCTGTCATCACAATGCTACGTGGCTCCAGTCATCACAATGCTTCATAACCTTTGTCATAACAATGGTCCATGCCCTCCTCATCAACAGTCTCTGTGACCATTTTAAGCACAATGCTCCATGAACTTTTCATCACAATGCTCTTTGACCCTTGTCATCACAATGCTCTATGCCTTTCTCAGCACAATGCTCCATGACCGTTGTCATCACAATGCTCCATGCTCCTTGAAATCAAAATGATCCATGACCTCTCTCATCACAGTGCTCCAAAACCTTGTGATCACAATGTTCCATAACACTTGTCATCACAACGCTCCATGAGGCCTGTCATCACATTACTCCATGCCCTTTTCATCACAATGCTACATGACCATTGTCATCACAATTCTCAACACACTTGTCATCACAATGCTCCATGCACTTCTCATCAAAATGCTCTCTCACAACTGATATCACAATGTTACATCACTATTCATCACAATATTCCCTCACCCCTCTCATCACAATGTTCCATGACTCCTGTCATCAAAATGCTACATGCACTTATCATCACAATGTTCGATGACCCATGACATCACAATGTTCATTAACATCTGTCATCAAAATGCTCTATGACCCTTTTCATCAAAAGGCTCCATGATCCCTGATATCACAGTGCTCCATGACCCCTGTCATCACAATGCTCCATGCTCCTTGAATTCAAAATGTTCCATGACCTCTCTCATCACAGTGCTCCAAACACTTGTGATCACAATGTTCCATAACACTTGTCATCACAACGCTCCATGATGACTGTTATCACAATAATCTATGCACTTTTCATCACAATGCTCCATGACCTTTGTCATCACAATTCTCAATACACTTGTCATCACAATGCTCCCTGACACTTGTTGTCAGAATGCTCCTTGAACCCTGTCACAAAAATGCTCCATGCCTTTTCCATCACAATGCCACATGCCTTTTTCATCACAATGCTCCATGCCATTGTCATCAAAATACTCCACAAGCTTGTCATCAGAATGCTCCATGTTATTTGTCATCACAATTCTCCATGCACTTGTCGGCATAATGCTCCCTAACCATTGTCATCACAACGCTCGAAGCCATTGTCATCACAATGCTCCATTACCTTTGTTATCAGAATCCCCCATGACACTTTGCATCACAATGCTCCATGCCATTGTCATCACAATGGGCCTTTTCATATGTCATCACAATGCTCCCTGACACCTGTCTTCACAATACTGCATGACCTGGTCATCACAATGCTCCATGCCCTTGTCATCACAATGCACCATTCCATCAGTCATCGCAATAATCCATGAAATTTATTAGACAATGTACCATGCCCTTGTTATCACAATGCTCCATGACCCCTGTCATAAGAATGCTCCGTGACTCCAGTCATCTCAATGCTTCATGACCATTGTTATCACAATTGTCCATGCCCTCGTCAACAACAGTCTCTGTGACCATTTTAACCACAATGCTCCATGAACTTTTCATCACAATGCTTTTTGACCCTTGTCATCCCAATGTTCTATGCCTTTCTCTGCACAATGCTCCATGACCCTTGTCATCACAATGGTCCATGAGGTTGTCAGCACAATGCTCCGTGACACATGTCATCACAATGTGCCATGCGCTTTTCATCACAGTGCTCCACAACCTTGTCATCACAATGCTCCATAACCATTGTCTTCACAATGCTCCATGCATTTCTCATCAAAATGCTCTCTCACCACTGATATCACAATGTTACATCACTATTCACCACAATACTCCCTCCCCCCGTCATCACAATGCTCCATGACTCCTGTCATCACAATGCTACATGCACTTATTATCACAATGTTCGATGACCCCTGACATCACAATGTTCCTTAACACCTCTCGTAAAAATGCTCCATGACCCTTTTCATCAAAATGCTCCATGACTCCTGACATCACAGTGTTCCATAACCCTTGTCATCAAAATATTCCATAACCCTTTTCATCAAATTGCTCCATGACGCTGTCATCACAATGCTCACAGCCCTTCTCATCACATTGCCAACGAACTTGTCATCAAAATGCTCCATGACCTTTGTCATCACAAAGATCCATGACGCTTGGCATCACAATGCTCCATGTCAGTGTTATCACAATGCTCCATGAACGCTCTCATCACACTGCTCCATGCACTTGTCATCACAAAGCTCCATGATGCATGTCATCAGAATACTCCATGGCATTCTCATCACAGTGCTCCATGCAGTTGCCATTACAATGCTCCATTATCCCTGTCATAAAAATTCTCCATGAACACTGCCGTCACGATGTTCCATGTCCTTGTCATGACAATGCTCCATGACCCCTGTAATCACAATGCTCCATGACCCTTTTCATCTCAATGATCCATGAACCCTCTCATCAGAATGCACCATGCCCATCATCATAATGCTTCATGCTATTGTCATCACAATGAAATCAAAATGCTCCATGACCTCTGTCATAACAATGCTCCAAAACCTTGTGATCACAATATTCCATAACACTTGTCATCACAATGCCCCATGACGCTCGTCATCACAATTATCCATGGTCTTCTCATCACAATGCTCCATGACCATTGTCATCACAATGCTCAATACACTTGTCATCAAAATGCTCCCTGACTCTTGTTGTCTGTATGATCCTTGTACCCTGTCATGAAAAGGCTCCATGCATTTTTCATCACAATGATCCATGCCCTTTTCATCACAATGCTCCAAGCTCCAAGACCCCTGTAATCACAATGTTTCATGCCTTTGTCATCAGAAAGCTCAATGACACACGTCATCAGAATGCTCTTTGCCTTCTCCTCACAATGCTCCATGCCCTTGTCATCACAATGTTCCAAGACCCCTGTAATCACAATGTTCCATGCCCCTTGTCATCAGTATGCTCCATGAGACTTGTCATCACAAGGCTCCATGGTTTTCTCATCGCAATGCTCCAGGACCTTGTCATCACAAAGCTTCACGACCTTGTCATGAAAATTCTCAATGGCCCTTGTCTTCATAATTCTCCAAGCCCTAGTCATTACAATGCTCCATTATATTTGTCATCACAATCCTCCATTATATTTGGCATCACAATGCTCCATGCCATTGTCATCGCAATGGACCATGTCATATATCATCACAATGCTCCCTGACACCTGTCTTTACAATACTCCATGACCTTCTCATCACAGTGCTCCATGCGCTTGTCATCACAATGCACCATGCCCACTGTCATCACAATAATCTATGAAACTTGTCAGAACAATGCTCCATGCCCCTGTCATCACAATGCTCTATGCCCTTGTCATCACAAAGCTCCATGACGCATGTCATCCGAATGTTCCATGGCCTTCTCATCACAATGCTCCATGCCCTTGTCATCACAATGCTCCAAGACCCCTGTAATCACAATGCTCCATGCCCCTTTTCATCTCAATGCTCCATGAACCCTGTCATCACAATGCACCATGCCCATCATCATAATGCTTCAGGCTGTTGTCCTCACAATGAAATCAAAATGCTCAATGACCTCTCTCATCATAATGCTCCAAACCGTTGTGATAACAATGTTCCATAACACTTATCATCACAACACCCCTGACGCTCATCATCACGTTTATCCATGGACTTCTCATCACAATGCTCCATGAAATTTGTCATCACAGTGCTCAATACACTTGTCATCACAATGTTCCCTGACACTTGTTGTCTGTATGCTCCTTGAACCCTGTCATGGAAAGGATCCATGCCTTTTTCATCACAATGATCCATGCGCTTTTCATCACAATGCTCCAAGACCCCGTTAATCACAATGCTCCATGCCCTTGTCATCACAAAGCTCCATGACGCCTGTCAGCAGAGTGCTCCATGGCCTTTTCCTCACAATGCTCCAAGCCCTTGTTTTCACAATGCTCCAAGACCCCTGTAATCACAATGCTCCATGCCCCTTTTCATCAGAATGCTCCATGAGACTTTTCATCACAAGTCTCCATGACCTTCTCATCACAATGCTCCATGACCAATATCATCACAATGCTCCATGACCACTCTCGTCACAAAACTCCATGACACCTGACAACACAATGGTCCGAGACTCTTGTCATCACAATGTTCCTTTCCCTAGACATCAGAACGCTCCATGACCCCTCTCATCACAATACACCATAAACATTTTCAACCCTATGCTCCATGACCCTTGTCATCACAATGATCCATGCCCTTGTCATCCCAATGATCCATGAACCCTGTATTCACAATGCTCCTTGACGCTTGTCATCACAGTGGTCCATGACACCTGTCATCACAATGCTCCATGCCTTTGTCCGCAAAATGCTACATGACCTTGTCATTACAATGCTCTATGCGCTTGTCATCACAATATTCCATTACCATTGTCATCACAATCCTCAATGAACCGTGGGATCACATTGTTTCATGTCCTAGACATCACAATGCTCCATGCTCCTTGAAATCAAAATAATCCATGACCTCTGTCATCACAATTCTCCAAACCCTTGTGATTACAATGTTCCCTAACACTTGTCATCACAACGCTCCATGATGCCTGTCATCACAATACTCCATTCCCTTTTCATCACAATGCTCCATGACCTTTGTCATCACAGTACTCAATACACTTGTCACCACAATGCTCCCTGACACTTGTCGTCAGAATGCTCCTTGAACCCTGTCAGGAAAAGGCTCCATGCCTTTTTCATCACAATGTCCCATGCCATTTTCTTCACAATGCTCCATGCCATTGTCTTCAAAATACTCCAAGAGCTTGTCATCAGAATGCTCCATTACCCTTGTCATCACAATTCTCCTTGCACTTGTCAGCACAATGCTCCCTGACACTTGTCATCACAATGATCCAAGCCATTGCCATCACAATGCTCCATTACCTTTGTCATCAGAATCCTCCATGACACTAAGCATCACAATGCTCCATGCCATTATCATCACAATGGGCCATTTCATATGTCATCACAATGCTCCCTGACTCCTGTCTTCACAATACTGCATGACCTGGTCATCACAATGCTCCATGACCACTGCCATCACAATGTTTCACGGCCTTCTCATCACAAGACTCCATGACACTTGTCATTACAATGCCCAAAGACCCCTGTAATCACAATGCTCCATGACCTTGTCATCACAAAGCTCCATGACACATGTCATCAGAATGTTCCATGGCCTTCTCATCAAAATGCTCCATGCCCTTCTCATCACCGTGCTCCAACACGGCTGTAATGACAATGCTCCATGCCCCTTTTCATCAGTATGCTCCATGAGATTTGTCATCACAAGGCTCCATGGTTTTCTCATCACAATGATCCAGGATTTTGTCATCACAGTGCTTCACGACCTTGTCATGAAAATTCTCAATGGCCCTTGTCATCATAATGCTCCAAGCCCTAGTCATCACTATGCTCCATTATATTTGTCATTACAATCCTCCATTACATTTGGCATCACCGTGCTCCCTGCCATTGTCATCACAATGGACCATGACATATGTCATCACAATGCTCCCTGACACCTGTCTTCACAATACTCCATGAACTCCTCATCACAATGATCCATTCCCTTGTCATCACAATGCTCCATGACCCCTGTCATCACAATGCTCCGTGACTCCAGGCATCAAATTGCTTCATAACATTTGTCATCGCAATGGTCCGTGCCCAAGTCATCACAAGGCTCTGTGACCTTTGTAACCACAATGCACCATGAAATTTCCATCACAATGCTCCGTGACCCTTGTCATCACAGTGCTCCATGCCTTTTTCTGAAAAATGCTCCATGACCATTGTCATCACAATGTGCCTCGCGATTTCATCACAACTGTCCACAAATTTGTCAAGGCAATGCTACATAAACCTTTTAATCACAATGCTCCATGCCCTTCTCATCACAATGCTCCATTACCCCTGTCATAACAATGCTCCATGAACCCTGCCATCACAATGTTACACGGTCTTGTCATCACAAGGCTCCATGACACTGGTCATCACTATGCTCCAAGACCACTGTAATCATATTGCTCGCTGCCCTTGTCATCACAAAGCTCCATGACACATGTCTTCAGAATGTTCCATGGCTTTCTCATCAAAATGTTCCATGCCCTTGTCATCACAATGCTCCAAGACACCTGTAATCACAATGCTCCATGACACTTTTCATCTCAAGGCTCCATGAATCCTGTTATCACAATGCATCATGCCCATCATAATAATGCTTCAGACTATTGTCAGCACAATGAAATCAAAATTCTCCATGACCTCTCTCATCACAATGCTCCATGACCCCTATCATCACAATACTTCATGAACATATTCAGCCCAATGCTCCATAACACTTGTCATCACCATGATCTTCGCCCTTGTCATCCCAATGCTCCATGACCCCTGTATTCACAATGCTGCGTGATGCTTGCCATAACAGTGCTCCATGACACCTGTCATCACAATTCTCCATGCCTTTGTCAGCAAAATGCTACATGACCTTGTCATTACAATGCTCTATGCCCTTGTTATCACAATACTCCATTATCATTGTCATCGCAATCCTCCATGAACCGTGGGATCACATTGCTTCATGGCCTTGTCATCACAATGCTCCATGAACCTTGAAAACAAAATGATCCATTACCTCTGTCATCACAATGCTCCAAACCCTTGTGATCACAATGTTCCATAACACTTGTCATCACAACGCTCCATGATGCCTGTCATCACAATACTCCATGCCCTTTTCATCAAAATGCTCCATGACCTTTGTCATCACAATTCTCAATACAATTATCATCACAATGCTCCCTGACACATGTCGTCAGGATGCTCCTTGAACCCTGTCACGAAAAGGCTCCATGCCTTTTTCATCACAATGTCCCATGCCATTTTCTTCACAATGCTCCATGCCATTGTCTTCAAAATACTCCAAGAGCTTGTCATCAGAATGCTCCATGACCCTTGTCATCACAATTCTCCTTGCACTTGTCAGCACAATGCACCCTGACACTTGTCATCACAATGATCCAAGCCGTTGTCATCACAATGCTCCATTACCTTTGTCATCAGAATCCTCCATGACACTAGGCATCACAATGCTCCATGCCATTATCATCACAATGGGCGATTTCATATGTCATCACAATGCTCCAGGACTCCTGTGTTCAAAATACTGCATAACCTGGTCATCACAATGCTCCATCACCTTTATATCACTAATGCGCCATTCCAACTGTCATCGCAATCATCCATGAAACTTATTAGAACAATGCTCCATGCCCTTGTCATAACAATGCTCCATGCACTCATTATCACAATGCTCCATGACCCCTGTCATCACAATGCTCCGTGACTCCAGTCATCACAATGTTTCATGAGCTTTGTCATCACAATGGTCCATGCCTTTTTCAGCACAATGCTCCATGACCATTGTCATCACAATGCTCAATACACTTGTCATCAAAATGCTCCCTGACTCTTGTTGTCTGTTTGCTCCTTGAACCCTGTCATGAAAAGGCTCCATTCCTTTTTCATCACAATGATCCATGGCCTTTTCATCACAATGCTCCAAGACCCCTGTAATCACAATGCTTCATGCCTTTGTCATCAGAAAGCTAAATGACGCACGCCATCACAATGCTCCTTTGCCTTCTCCTCACAATGCTCCATGCCCTTGTCATCACAATGTTCCAAGACCCCTGTAATCACAATGTTCCATGCCCATTGTCATCAGTATGCTCCATGAGACTTGTCATCACAAGGCTCCATGGTTTTCTCATTGCAATGCTCCAGGACTTTGTCATCACAATGCTCCACGACCTTGTCATGAAAATTCTCAATGGCCCTTTTCTTCATAATGCTCCGAGCCCTAGTCATTACAATGCTCCATTATATTTCTCATCACAATCCTTCATTATATTTGGCATCACAATGCTCCATGCCATTGTCATCGCAATGGACCATGACATATATCATCACAATGCTCCCTGACACCTGTCTTTACAATACTCCATGACCTTCTCATCACAATGCTCCATGCGCTTGTCATCACAATGCACCATGCCCACTGTCATCACAATTATCTATGAAACTTGTCAGAACAATGCTCCATTCCCCTGTCATCACAATGCTCCATGCCCTTGTCATCACAAAGCTCCATGACGCATGTCATCCGAATGTTCCATGGCCTTCTCATCACAATGCTCCATGCCCTTGTCATCACAATGCTCCAAGACCCCTGTAATCACAATGCTCCATGCCCCTTTTCATCTCAATGCTCCATGAACCCTGTCATCAAAATGCACCATGCCCATCATCATAATGCTTCAGGCTGTTGTCCTCACAATGAAATCAAAATGCTCAATGACCTCTCTCATCATAATGCTCCAAACCGTTGTGATAACAATGTTCCATAACACTTATCATCACAACACCCCTGACGCTCATCATCACGATTATCCATGGTCTTCTCATCACAATGCTCCATGAAATTTGTCATCACAGTGCTCAATACACTTGTCATCACAATGATCCCTGACACCTGTCTTCACAATACTCCATCACCTCCTCATCACAATGATCCATGCCCTTGTCATCCCAATGATCCATGAACCCTGTATTCACAATGCTCCATGACACCTGTCATCACAATGCTCCATGCCTTTGTCCGCAAAATGCTACATGACCTTGTCATTACAATGCTCTATGCGCTTGTCATCACAATATTCCATTACCATTGTCATCACAATCCTCAATGAACCGTGGGATCACATTGTTTCATGTCCTAGACATCACAATGCTCCATGCTCCTTGGAATCAAAATGATCCATGACCTCTGTCATCACAATGCTCCAAACACTTGTGATCACAATGTTCCCTAACACTTGTCATCACAACGCTCCATGATGCCTGCCATCACAATACTCCATTCCCTTTTCATCACAATGCTCCATGACCTTTGTCATCACAATACTCAATACACTTGTCACCACAATGCTCCCTGACACTTGTCGTCAGAATGCTCCTTGAACACTGTCACGATAAGGCTCCATGCCTTTTTCATCAAAATGCCCCATGCCGTTTCCATCACAATGTGCCATGCCTTTGTCATCAAAATACACCACAAGCTTGTCATCATAATGCTCCATGACGCTTGTCATCACAATTCTCCATGTAATTGTAAGCAGAATGCTCCCTGACCCTTGTCATCACAATGTCCCAAGCCATTGTCATCAAATTGCTCCATTATATTTATCTTCAGAATCCTCAATGACATTTAGATTCACAATGCTCCATGCTATTCTTATCACAATGGGCCATTACATATGTCATCACAATGCTCCCTGACACCTGTCTTCACAATACTGCATGACCTGGTCATCACAATGCTCCATGACCCCGGCCATCACAATGTTTCACGGCCTTCTCATCACAAGACTCCATGACACTTGTCATCACAATGCTCCAAGAAACCTGTAATCACAATGCTCCATGACCTTGTCATCACAAAGCTCCATGACACATGTCATCAGAATGTTCCATGGCCTTCTCATCAAAATACTCCATGCCCTTCTCATCACCGTGCTCTAACCGCTGTAATGACAATGCTCCATGCCCCTTTCCATCAGTATACTCCATGTGATTTGTCATCACAAGGCTCCATGGTTTCTCATCACAATGATCCAGGATTGTGTCATCACAGTGCTTCACGACCTTGTCATGAAATTTCTCAATGGCCCTTGTCATCATAATGCTCTAAGCCCTAGTCATCACTATACTCCATTATATTTGTCATCACAATCCTCCATTACATTTGGCATCACCATGCTCCCTGCCATTGTCATCGCAATGGACCATGACATATGTCATCACAATGCTCCCTGACACCTGTCTTCACAATACTCCATGACCTCCTCATCACAGTGATCCATGCCCTTGTCATCACAATGCTCCAGGACCCCTGTCCTCACAATGCTCCGTGACACCAGGCATCAAATTGCTTCATAACATTTGTCATCACAATGGTCCATGCCAACGTCATCACAAGGCTTTGTGACCTTTGTAACCACAATGCACCATGAAATTTCCATCACAATGGTCCGTGACCCTTGTCATCACAGTGCTCCATGCCTTTTTCAGAAAAATGCTCCATGACCATTGTCATCACAATGTGCCACGCGATTTTGTCACAACTGTCCACAAATTTGTCATGGCAATGCTCCATAAACCTTTTAATCACAATGCTCCATGCCCTTCTCATCACAATGCCCCATTACTCCTGTCATAACAATGCTCCATGAACCCTGCCATCACTATGTTACACGGTCTTGTCATCACAAGGCTCCATGACACTTGTCATCACTATGCTCCAAGACCACTGTAATCATATTGCTCGCTGCCCTTGTCATCACAAAGCTCCATGACACATGTCTTCAGAATGTTCCATGGCTTTCTCATCAAAATGTTCCATGCCCTTGTCATAACAATGCTCCAAGACCCCTGTAATCACAATGTTCCATGACACTTTTCATCTCAAGGCTCCATGAATCCTGTTATCACAATGCATCATGCCCATCATCATAATGCTTCAGACTATTGTCAGCACAATGAAATCATAATTCTCCATGACCTCTCTCATCACAATGCTCCATGACCCCTATCATCACAATACTTCATGAACATATTCAGCCCAATGCTCCATAACACTTGTCATCACCATGATCCTTGCCCTTGTCATCCCAATGTTCCATGACCCCTGTATTCACAATGCTGCATGACGCTTGTCATTACAGTGCTCCATGACACCTGTCATCACAATGCTCCATGCTTCTGTCAGCAAAATGCTACATGACCTTGTCATTACAATGCTCTATGCCCCTGTCATCACAGTACTCCATTACCATTGTCATCGCAATCCTCCATGAACCGTGGGATCACATTGCTTCATGGCCTTGTCATCACAATGCTCCATGTACCTTGAAAACAAAATGATCCATTACCTCTGTCATCACAATGCTCCAAACCCTTGTGATCACAATGTTCCATAACACTTGTCATCACAACGCTCCATGATGCCTGTCATCACAATACTCCATGCCCTTTTCATCAAAATGCTCCATGACCTTTGTCATCACAATTCTCAATACACTTCTCATCACAATGCTCCCTGACACTTGTCGTCAGAATGGTCCTTGAAACCTGTCAGGAAAAGGCTCCATGCCTTTTTCATCACAATGTCCCATGCCATTTTCTTCACAATGCTCCATGCCATTGTCTTCAAAATACTACAAGAGCTTGTCATCAGAATGCTCCATGACCCTTGTCATCACAATTCTCCTTGCACTTGTCAGCACAATGCTCCCTGACACTTGTCATCACAATGATCCAAGCCATTGCCATCACAATGCTCCATTACCTTTGTCATCAGAATCCTCCATGACACTAGGCATCACAATGCTCCATGCCATTATCATCACAATGGGCCATTTCATATGTCATCTCAATGCTCCAGGAAACCTGTGTTCACAATACTGCATGACCTGGTCATCACAATGCTCCATGCCCTTGTTATCACTAATGCACCATTCCAACTGTCATCGCAATAATCCATGAAACTTATTAGACCAATGCTCCATGCCCTTGTCATAACAATGCTCCATGCACTCGTTATCACAATGCTCCATGACCCCTGTTATCACAATGCTCCGTGACTCCAGTCATCACAATGCTTCATGAGCTTTTTCATCACAATGGTCCATGCCCTCTTCATCAACAGTCTCTGTGACATTTTTAACCACAATGCTCCATGAAGTTTTCATCACAATGCTCTTTGACCCTTGTCATCACAATGCTCTATGACTTTTTCAGCACAATGCTCCATTACGCTTGTCATCACAATGTTCCATATGCTTGTCAGCAGAATGCTCCACGACACATGTCATCACAATGCACCATGCGCTTGTCATCACAGTGCTCCAAAATCTTATCATCACAATGCTCCATGCACTTCTCATCAAAATGCTCTCTCACCACTGATATCACAATGTTACATCACTATTCGTCACAATGGTCCCTCACCCCTGTCATCACAATGTTCCATGACTCCAGTCATCACAATGCTACATGCATTATCATCACAATGTTCGATGACCACTGACATCACAATGTTCCATAACCACTGTCATCAAAATATTCCATGACTCTTTTCATCAAAAAAAAGCTCCATGACCCCTGACATCACAATGTTCCACAACCCCTGTCATCAAAATGTTCCATGACACTTTTCATCAAATTGCTCCATGACCCTGTCATCACAATGCTGCCTGCCCTTCTCATCAGAATGCACAACGCACTTGTCATCAAAATGCTCCATGACCTTTGCCATCACAAAGATCCATGACGCTTGGCATCACAAAGCTCCATGTCATTGTCATCATGATGCTCCTTGAACACTCTCATCACATTGCTCCATGCCATTGTCATCACAGAACTCCATGACACATGTCATCAGAATGCACCATGGCCTTCTCATCACAATGCTCCATGCGCTTCTTATCAATATGCTCTCTCACCACTGATATCAAAATGTTCCCTCACTAGTCATCACAATACACCCACTCCCCTGTCATCCCAGTGGTCCATAACCCCATTCATGAAAATGTTCCATGACCCCTGATATCACAATGTTCCATAACCCCTGTCATCAAAATGTTCCATGACATTTTTCATCAAATTGCACCATGACCCTGTCATCACAATGCTCCCTGCCCTTCACAACAGAATGCACCACAGCCTTGTCATCAAAATGCTCCCTGACATTTGTCATCACAAAGCTCCATGACCCTTGGCATCACAATGCTCCATGCCCTTGTCATCATATTGCTCCATGAACCCTCTCATCACATTGTTACATGCCCTTGTCATTACATGCTCCATGATGCTTTTCATCACTATGCTCGATGCCATTCTTCTCACAATGCTCCATGCGCTTGTCATTACAATCCTCCACGACCCATGCATCACAGTGTTCTGTGCCCTTGTCATCACAATGATCCTTGCCCCCTCTCATCACAATAATCCATGAAATATTTCAGACCAATGCTCCATGCCCTTGTCATCACAATGCTCCTATACACCTGTCATAACAATGCTCCATGACCCCTGCCATCACAATATTCCACAGCCATGTCATCACAAGGCTCCATGACCCTTGTTATCACAATGCTCCAAGACCCCTGTAATCACAATGCTCCATGCACTTGTCATCACAAAGCTTCATGACGCATGTCATCAGAATGCTCCATGGCCTTCTCATTCACGATGCTCCATGCCCTTGTCATCACAATGCTCCAAGACTCTTGTAATCACAGTGCTCCATGCCCCTTTTCATCTCAATGCTCCATGAACCCTGTCATCATGATGCACCATGCCCATCATCATAATGCTTCATGCTACTGTCATCAGAATGAAATCAAAATGCTCCATGACCTCTGTCATCACAATGCTCCGAATCCCTGTGATCAAAATGTTCCATAACACTTATCTTCACAACGCCCCATGACGCTCATCATCACAATTATCCATGGTCTTCTCATCACAATGATCCATGATCTTTGTCATCACAATGCTCAATACCCCTGTCAACACAATGCTCCCTGACACATGTCGTCAGTATCCTCCATGAACCCTGTCATGACAAGGCTCCATGCCATTTTTATCACCATGTTCCATGCCCTTTTCCTCACAGTGCTCCAAACCCCCTGTAATCACAATGCTCCATGCCCTTGTCATCACAGAACTCCGTGATGCATGTCATCAGAACGCTCCCTGGCCTTCTCATCCCGTGCGCCATGCCCTTGTCATCACAATGCTCCACGACCCCTGTAATCACAATGTTCCATGCCCCTTTTCATCAGAATGCTCCATGAGACTTGTCATCACAACGCTCCATGGTCTTCTCATCACAATGCTCCAGTAACTTGTCATCACAATGATAAATGACAGCTGTCATCACAATACTCCATGAACATTTTCAGCCCAATGCTCCATGACCTTCTCATCACAATGCTCCATGACCACTGTCATCACAACGCTCCATGAACCCTGACAACACAATGATCCGGGACTCTTGTCATCAAAATGCTCCATGCGCTTGTCATCCCACTGCTCCATGACAGCTTTAATCACAATGTTCGTGACGCTTGTCATCAGAGTGTTCCATGAGAGTTGTCATCACAATGCTCCATGCCTTTGTCAGCAAAATGCTACATAATCTTGTCATCACAATGCTCCATGAGCTGGTCATCACAATCCTCCTTGACCATTGGGATCACATTGCTTCATGTCCTTGTCATATCTCTCTTGCCTTTCTGGTTTCTACAGATTTTCGGATGTCCCATTTGACCGCTGGGTAGTGACAATACTTTGTAGTGTGGATTTGCATTGCATGCTTGCTTGATTGGCCAAAAAGCGTGTATGCGTTTACTCCTGAATATATTCAGGAGAAAAGCCATACGCCGTTTTTGGCCAAGTGCATCACTGTCGAAGTTGTGATGCTTTTCCTGTGCTTTAAAAGTGATTCCAATTTACCTCATGAAATATGTTTTGTGCAATTCTGCCTCATTTTAAAGTCCGCTTCGTTCCCTTCTCCCAACAGATTTTTGGAAGAGAGTAGTCCTTTATAACTCTGCAGGTTTGTGAATTGCTGTGCCCCTGAGCTCCAATTTTCAAATCCCATTTTTGGGAGCTGACCGCAAATCCACAATTTTGCTTCAGGACCTATACTGGTTCCAGGGGTGGCTATACTGTTCCCTATGGGTGGCTGAGGCTTTGGTTAATTCTTCTTCCTGACGGGAATTTAGAGTGACATGTGCCTGTACAAATGCCTACATCTACTCTCTGATTGGTTCTCCTTCTTCCCTTTCATCCTCTGCACAATTAGCAAACTGTGCGAACCAGGAGGTTATAGGGATTAACTCTCCTAAGTTGGGCGACTGATAGTAAGGCAGTTGGAATGCCAACCTGGAGCACAAGGAGAGGAAAAATTAGGAGACTTTTAGAAACCTTTCGCCATCACAGTGTGTCCATTCTCTAGGTTTCCCATACGTGTTATAATTGTATTGATATTCCCTTCTACCTGGAGATTTGGGACTCATGGAATGGTGTCATGCATTACTACTTTAAAGGATCTGCATTTTCTCTCCCAATCTCACCACTCCTCTCAGTCCCAAGTATCCAGCCTTATGTCTCATCCAGTTGTCTTTGCAGATAGGGTCATTCCAGGTTTCATCAGAACCCCTGAAGTAATTGAGTAAGAATTTCGCTGTTTTTTGTTTGGTTTTTGAAATTCATTTTTATAATGGGGTTGAGCTGATTTTCACTGACGTGTTTATGCCGGTCTAGACACACTTGATTCCCTTACGGAGACATATCAATACATAGGTTTTAAGATTCTTACTAGTCAGATATATTCCTCTGCGGGGAATAGGGGTTTTGAGTCCCGTTCACTGAGGAAAGTGTAGGTCTTGTCTCTTCTGTATTAGGTTTATGGAATGTTACCTGTGCTAACATCAAACTCTGGTTTTATGCATCACCCCACCTCTCCTTTCCCTTTAAGCAGGCATAAGAGTGTTTTCTAAATGTGAGACTCTGTTCTCTTTCTTAATTCAGTTCATGTGTTGTGATGTTGACATTCCCCCTGTAAGTGCTATCTTATGATAAGTTTCTTTTTTTCTGTGTGACTAATTTCACTTAGAATCATCATATCTAAATCCACTCATTATGCTGCTACTGGCCTTATGACATTGATTTCACGTTTGAGTGATATTCTGTTGTACAAAATTACCACAAGTTCTTTATGCATTTCTCTTTTTCCTGGGATAATTTAGGTGTACCGAAGTAGAGGTTCTTGTATGCAGAGCAGCCCTAAACTTTGGGGTGCCTGTGTCTTGTCGATATTTAGTCTTCCCAAGTTATATGCCCATGAGTTGAAGTCTCCTTTGCTCAGGGGCTTTGTATTTTAAATGCTTTAGGAAACAGCATACACTTCTTCAGAGTGGCTCCTGGATATTTATACCCCACCCATCAGCGTGACTAGGCTCCCTGTTCTCCCTGGCCTCTCCTGCATTTCTGGTTTGTACACATTTTTTGGATGGCCTTTCTAAGCAGTGCATATTGAGACTTCTTTGTTGTGCGGATTTGCATTTCCCGCTTGCTTGGTTGGCCAAAAACTCTGTATGTGTTTTATTTTCCTGAAGATTTCACAAAAAAAAAAACACATACACCCTTTTGCCCAACTGCATCATTTTAGAAATTCTGCTGCTTTTCATATGTTTTAAATGTGAGTACATTCTACCTTTTGAAATCTGTTTCCTGCAATTCTGCCTCTCATTCAGATCCTCTTCGTTGCCTTACCTGAATATATTTTTGGACGTTGGTTATCATTTATATCTTTGCAGGTCTTTGAATTGTCTGCTCCTGAGCTCCATTTTGCAACTCGCTTTTTTTGTGAGCTGGCCGCCAAACCATTGGATTGCTTCAGGCCCTATTCTGGTTCTGAGGAGGCAGGCTGAGCCTTTGGTTAATTCTTGTTCCTAATGGGAAATTAGAGTGGCATGTTCCTGTCCGAACACCTAAGACTTGTCTCTAAATTTTTCTCATCCTTCCGCTTCTTCCTCTGGACAAATTCCAAACTGTGTACAAGAGGTTGTTGACGGTGCTGATATCCCCAAGTGAGGAGATTGTTAGGAAAGATGCTGGAGGTTTGAACCTGAGCACCAGGCGATGAGGAGATGAGGTGCCTTTTCCAAACTCTTTCCGATCAAACGGTGTACCATCCTCTAGGTGTGAGAGGCATGTTTTAGCTGTAGGAAGGGTCCCGTGCATGTAAGGAGAACACC
The DNA here is from genome assembly GCF_964165515.1 of Mesoplodon bidens. NCBI lineage: Eukaryota > Metazoa > Chordata > Mammalia > Artiodactyla > Ziphiidae > Mesoplodon > Mesoplodon bidens. Next base: position 1,623,846 of record NW_027672207.1, read on the forward strand.
AGGGATTTTTCCAAATCAGTGCCTCCCTGAACCCCAAACGGGAATTTTTAAGCTACGGCTACACATATGTCCATTAAGGGCCTTGGGAAATAGGCAGAGCCCAAACTTTAGATGATTGAAATCTTCAGGGTCAGAAGCGCTCACCATCGGCCTTGCTTAGGTTACATTTTATCTGTCATTGATAGATGATGTCAATAAAAATATCGATTCTTTTTCAGATTATTTCCCCTTACATAACCCTTTGACCGGTTATGTAAAGGTCAATGGGTTTAGCTAAATTAGGAAGTTCAGGGGAAAGGGTCTGAATTGACTGCTCTTTCCATTCTTGAGAGGCTTCTTCTGGATTCTATTCAATAGGTTATTGCAAAATATTCAGTGTAGTTCCCTGTGCTATACAGTAGTTCCTTGTTGATGATCTATTTTATACATAGCAGTGTTTATGTGTTAATCCCAAACTGTTAATTTATCCCTTCTCCTACCTTTCCTCTTTGGTAATAATAAATTGTAAGATTTTATACTTCTCAGAAATGGGGGAACTGAAAGAGAGGTATCATTTTCAATGGAAAAGCATTCAAAACAAGATTGAAGCTTCAGCCAAGAGTATTCAAGGTACATCCATGGAAATAAATCACTTCATTTCTCTAATGTTGACCTGATAATTAAGACAGACATGTTCACTGAACTTGCTGATAGTAAAGTGATGGAAATATCAAATGTAAGTCTTAGAAACATCTTATTTTACCCGAGCATTATACACTGCTCTATGTTAACTACAGTTTGGCTCACACATCTGTTCATTGAAGTTACGATGTTCTCAATTTCTGTTACTGATCCTCCAGAGTGGACCCCAACAGGAGTCCCCGTGCCCAGTGTCATTGGAGCCAACAGATCAAGACTGAGTTTGGTTCAGAAGCAAAGGAAACATTATTTTGAAAACAGAATGGAGAGGTGAGAGCGTGCACTCCCCCACCGGCTGTGGGCTGGGCTGCTGTGTAGGTATCCCGGTAGCGTCAGTGGTAGGGAGCGGATGGAGCTCTCGAGGGCTGGGTTGGCTGCAGCTCAGGCTCTATGCCACGGAGTCTGCATGGGACCCCGCTAGCAGAGGTGTTGACCCAGCCATTCTGTTCTAGGAAATCGGGTCTGAAGTTCCAGCTGTGGGACCTCTGCATGCGGAACCCTAGGAGCACGTGAAATTAGACAAAGCACAAAGGAAAAACAGGTTAGACTTTATTTTATTGCCCAGATTCTCTTTTTATATCCCAGGAATTTTTAATGAACGTTGCCAGAGACAAACACCTCCTCTGCTTTTTGTTCTGTTCCACATTCTTGGGGTGTTGAGGGTGCAGACCCCTCTTTTGTAACTGCTTCATGCTATGGTGGGAGCCCTGATACCTGGGGTGAGGGGCAAAACGTCTCCCTACCAGCCTCCAGGTGAGGTTGATTGTCCCAAGGCCTCCTGCCTCACTTCTCGTCCGCCTGAGCACCAGCATTGGAAGTGTTATAGATTCTAATGACCTTTAAGGGTCCAGGAAAGAGATGTGCAGAGATGCTGAGGTGGCAGGTTTCACCGCACACCACATTTGTTCGGCGACCGTAGGATGATGGTTTTTGCCAGCCTAGATGCTCTGACCAGTAGTCTGTGCTTTCTTTAATTAGGTACCTGAATTAATGTACAAACAGCACCATGTGTCAGAGCCTTGCCCGCGCAACTCCCAGACAGTCCAGGGTCAGTGGTGATCCAGGACCATGATGTCCACTGAGTCAACGGCCTTTAGAAGTAGCCAGCAGTCCAGCCGGTCATATTGGCCACCATCACCGTGTTGTCTGTAGGGTTTTCTATGGTGAAAGCGTGATATACATTTCCCCCTCCAAGCTTATTAGCTCCCCTGTGGGTGCAGTAAGTCCTGCAAGCAGTAGTCTGCTCTTTCGGGGCACAGTCTTGTTGTTTTCTGAGAGAAACTCCAGGTCAAGTGATGGTCACACAAGTCATCTTGGGGGCCCGTTGCCCCCGTTTGTCTCTCTGGAGGTTGGAGTTGGAGGACCTCCTCACTCGAGGTCAGTGTGCCCACAGAGAGAACCCTGCAACTTCAGGGCATGATGGCTGGTTAGGATCACCAAGTGGGGTCCTTTTCCCTTAGGAGGGAGCTGGCCTTGTGGGCTGTTGATTTACAGCTTTTTAGATACCCCAGTATCCTGGCCTGATGAGTCGGTGGCAAAGCCCTTGGTGACTATAGTTTTTCATACCTGAAGGGAATTCTTGTGTTGCTCCATTTCAAGTGGTCCCAGTTTTTGCACTAAGGCTCCAAGGGCTATTAACCTTTGACCGGTTATGTAAAGGTCAATGGGTTTAGCTAAATTAGGAAGTTCAGGGGAAAGGGTCTGAATTGACTGCTCTTTCCATTCTTGAGAGGCTTCTTCTGGATTCTATTCAAAAGGATCATCATCTTTTCGTGTCAGTGTTTCATGTAGAGGCCCAGCTATTAGACTGTAGTTAGGGATCCAGATGCAGAAAACCTTGGCCTCCCATGAAACCCCTAAGCTGTCTTCTAATTTTAGAAGAGGTAAGGCTGCAAATGGCTTCTTCCCTATCCTGGGATGCGTTTCTCTGAATATCTGTGAGAATGAAGCCCAGGCATGTCACCTGAGCCTGGGATATTTGAGCCTTTTTCTTGGACACCTTCTATCCTTTCTTGGCTAGGTAGTTCAGAGGTGTCTTTAGTAGGCCTGGCGATCAGAATGTCATCTTCATATTGAAGGAGGGTTCCCTTTTACAGAGGTAGAACTTTTAGGTCTTTAGAGGACATTTCCCCAATGATGGTGTGGGGATTTTTGAACCATTGGTGCAGGACGGCCCAGCATTATTGCTTTTGTTGCATGTTGTGTCCTGCCACTCACAAGCCAAAAATTCTTGTGACTCTGAGATGAATGGAATACAGAAGAAGGCATCATTGAAGTCTAATACAGAATGCCATGGCCTGGTGGATGGTAGAATGACCAGCAGGGTGTAGGTAAAAGGAGCTACTGGATATATATCCTCGGTGGCTTAACTGACTGTCCTGATATCCTTTACCAGGTCTCCAGCAGCCAATGGGGCTCTCGTGGTCAGGCCAATCCCACGAAATGGAGCTCACCTGGGCTGAACCCCCCACCCCACAGCCCACGGGGCTCTCGTGGTCAAGTCCCTCCCAGGGTATGGAGCTCACCTGTGCAGTTACCCATCAGCCCATGGGGCTCTCATAGGCAGGCCCTTCCCAGGATACGGAACTCCCCTGGGCAGGTACCCCAGCAGGGCTGGACACATAGGAACTGTGCACATAGCCCACCTTGCAGAGAACCCCCAGCTCACCTGTCACTCACAGCTGACACAGAACACCTCAGAGCAGGACTTGAACTAACAAACAGCAGCTATGACAGGTCTGTGACCCTGGCTATCACTCTGTGCAGCCTCTCTCTTCCTGGTCTTCCAGACACTTCCACTGCAGCCAGGGCACCAGGCCTCTGTCTCCACCCACCATCACTCCTCTCCCTGACTCCTGGGTTCTTCTCATTAGGATAGGGTCTTCTTGAAGTTGTTTTCCACTCATGGAACAGATAAAATTGTAAGAAAACCAGCCTCAGCTGCAGCCCCTTGTCTATCCTAACTCTCAAGAGCCCCCACCTGTTCCTTGGGCCTGGCCCGTTTAGCAAGGTTCATTTTCTGCAACTGTGAGCCCCTGAGGGATGAGGATTGGCTGATTTGGGCAGCCTGACACTTCCTGCCAGCCCTCCCCAGGTGTGCCTGGGTTGAGGTCAATATAAACACCTCTCCAGTCAGCAAGAGCCCCTGTAGCTGTGTCTGACGCCATATTCTCTGCCCCGTCAGCAGTGTCGGGGCTGGGGTGGTGGGAGGGAGTGAGGGGCCGTGGCTTTGTGTGTGGCCCAGTGTGAGTGGGGCTCTGCTGGACTTTCTGCAGGAGTTGCCAGGCTGCCACCTGCTAAAGAAGAGGATGTGTCACCCATACCTGCCGCTGGAATTTCTCCCCAGGCAGAGGTGAGGAAGTAAAAAAGCAGTGGGGGCCGTGGCAGGAGGGGTATCTCAGGCAGGGAAATGGAAAGCTTCCAAAAGAGCATCTGGGGCCAGGACCATCCTGGCTGGCCTGCAGGCACCAAGTCAGCCTGTGTGCTGTCGCTTGTGTGGCTCCACAGCCCTTCTTCTAGGCTTGCAATTGCTTGTACATATTCAGGTGTTTTACCTGGAAAGGGTGGGAAGAGTTCAGCTGCAGCAGGACTGGGGCTCAGCTCACATTTACTCACAGATGCCTCGACCCAGTCCCCCAGCTTTGCAATGAGGATGTTCCTTGTGGGGGGGAGCGCTGCTGACTGCATGGGAGACGATTTCCCACCTCTCACGAACTTAAGAATTTTTTACCACTGGAGCAAGTGCCCTAATACGATTTTCCTCTGTATAAATGGTGGTTTCTGTTTTTTTTTTTTCTTTTTGGTTCAAGATAGATTTTATTTATTCCTCTTTTGTTTTAATTTGGTGATATAAACATGGAAATAATGCATTAATATAAAGACGTCTATGTGAAGGGAAATACTTTTTTTCTGTTTTATTTTATTAAATGTTATTTATTTATTTTTAATTTTTTTAAAATTTATGTATTTCTTTTATACAGCAGGTTCTTATTGGATATCTATTTTATACATATAAGTGTGCACATGTGAAACCCATTCTCCCAATTCATCCCACCACCACCCTCACATGGCGATCCCCCCTTGGTGTCCATATGTTTGTTCTCTACATCTGAGTCTCTATCTCTGCCCTGCAAACTGGTTCATCTGTACCATTTTTCTAGGTTCCACATATATGCATTAACATACAATATTGGTTTTTCTCTTTCTGACTTACTTCACTCTGTATGACAGTCTCTCGATCCTTCAAGGTCTCTACAAATGACCCAATTTCATTCCTTTGTATGGCTGAGTAATATTCCATTGTATATATGTACCACATCTTTATCCATGCGTCTGTCTGTGGGCACTTAGGTTGCATTAATTACCTGGCTATTGTAAATAGTGCTGCAATGAACATTGTGGTGAATGTGCCTTTTTTTTTTTTTTTTTTTTTTTTTTTTCTTTTTGCGGTATGTGGGCCTCTCACTGTCGTGGCCTCTCCCGTTGCGGAGCACAGGCTCCGGACGCACAGGCCCAGTGGCCATGGCTCACGGGCCCAGCCGCTCCGCGGCATATGGGATCCTCCCAGACCGGGGCACGAACCCGTATCCCCTGCATCCGCAGGCGGACTCTCAACCACTGCGCCACCAGGGAGGCCCTAAATGTGTCTTTTTGATTTATGGTTTTCTCTGTGTATATGCCCAGTAGTGGGATTGCTGGATTATATGGTAATTGTATTTTTAGTTTTTTAAGGAACCTCCATACTGTTCCCCATAGAGACTGTATCAATTTACATTCCCAACAATAGTGGAAGAAAGTTCCTTTTCTTCACACCCGCTCCAGCATTTGTTGTTTGTAGATTTTCTGATGATGCCCATTCTAACAGGTGTGACGTGATACCTCATTGTAGATTCCATTTCCATTTCTCTAATAATGAGAAATGTTGAGCAGATTTTCATGTGCGTACTGGCCATCTCTATGTCTTCTTCGAAGAAATGTCTATTTAGATCTTCTTCCATTTTTGTATTGGGTTGTTTGTTTTATTAATATTGAGCTGCATGAGCTGTTTATATATACTGGAGATTAATCATTTGTCCATCGATTCGTTTGCAAATATTTTCTGCCATTCTGAGGGTTGTCTTTTTATCCTGTTTGTAGGAGAAAACGCATACGCCCCTTTTGGCCAAGTGCATCATTGTCGAAGTTGTGCCCCTTTTCCTGTGCTTTAAAGGCGATTCCAACGTACCCCTTGAAATCTGTTTCCTGCTATTCGGCCTCGCTTCCAAGTCCGCCTCGTTGCCTTCCCTCAAAAGATATTTGGACGATAGTTGTTCTTTATTACTCTGCCAGTTTGTGAATTGCTGTGCCCCTGAGCTCCATTTTTCAACTCGTTTTGTGTGAGCTGAAAGCAAGTCCAAAATTTTGATTCAGGACGTATACTGGTTCCAGGTGGGTGGCTGAGATTTTGGTTAATTCTTTTCCTGCCGGGAATTTAGAGTAACATGTGCAAGTCCAAATGCCTAATAGCTAGTCTCTCATTGGTTCTCCCTCTTCCCTTCCATCCTCTGCCAAATTGGCAACCTGTGCGAACCAGGAGGTTAAATGGGCTGTCTCTCCAAGTTGGGGGATTGATAGTAAAGCAATTGGAAAGTCAAACCGGAGCAACAGGAGAGGGAATATTCGTTGAGTTTTAGAAACCTTTCATATTCACAGTGTGTCGATTTTCTAGGTTTCCCGTACATGATATAGCTGTAGTAATATTCCCTTCAACCTGGAGAGCTGGGACCCATGGAATGGGGGCCATGCATTATTGCTTTAAAAGGTGTGCATTCGCTCACCCAATCTCACCAATCCTCTCAGGCCCAAGTGTCCAGCCTTATGCCACATCCAGCTGTCATTGTAGATAGGGTCATTCCAGGTTTCATCAGAGACCCTGAAGGAATTGCAAAGAATTTCCCTGTTTTTTTGTTTTGTTTTTGAAATTCCTTTTTATATTTGGTTTCAGCTGATTCTCGCTAACATGTTTATGCCAGTCTAGACACACTTGATTCCCTTATGGAGACATATCAATACATAGGTTTTAAGATTCTTACTAGTCAGATCTATTCCTCTGTGGGAAATATGGGGTTTTGAGTCCCTTTCACTGGGGAAGGGTTAGGTTTTGTCTATTCCAAAGTTTGTTTTAGAAACGGTACATGTGCTTATATCAAACTCTGGTTTTATGCATCACCCCACCTCTCCTTCCCCCTTAATCAGGCATAAGAGTGTTTTCTAAATGTGAGACTCTGTTCTCTTTCCTAGCTCAGTTCATGTGTAGCCATGTTTACAGGATCTTCATAAGTGATATCTTATGATAAATTTCTTTTTCTGTGTGACTTATTTCACTAAGAATCATCGTACCTGAATCCACTCACTTTGCTGCTACTGGTCTTATGACATTGATTTCATGGTTGAGGGATATTCCATCATACGTAAGTACCACAATTTTTTGAACCATTTTTATATTTCCTGGGATATTTAAGGTGTACCCAAGTTGAGGTTCTTCTAAGCAGTGCAGCCCTAAATTTTGGGGTGGCTCTGACTTATTGATTTTCAGTTATCCCAAGGTATATTCCGTACACTGGAAGTGCCCTTGGCTCTGTAGCTCTGTTGTTTACTTGTTTTACGGAACACAATGCACTCCTCCAGTGAAGCAGTTGGCAATTTACATCCCGCCCATCAGCATAACAAGGCTCCCTGTTCTCCAGGGCCTGTCTTGCCTTTCTGGTTTTTACACATTTTGTGGATGTCCCTTTTGACCGGTGGGAAGTGATACTTCTTTGTAGTGCAGATTTGCATTGCCCGCTTGCTTGCTTGGCCAAAAAGGGCGTATGTGTTTTCTCCTGAAAATATTCAGGAGAAAACGCATACGCCCTTTTTGGCCAAGTGCATCACTCTCGAAGTTGTGCCCCTCTTCCTTTGCTTTAAAGGCGATTCCAACGTACCTCTTGAAATCTGTTTCCTGCTACTCTGCCTCGTTTTCAAGTCCGCCTCGTTGCCATCCCTCAACAGATTTTTGGACGAAAGTTGTCCTTTATTACTCTGCTAGTTTGGGAAGTGCTGTGCCCCTGAGCTCCATTTTTTAACATGTTTTTTGTGAGCTGAAAACAAGTCCAAAATTTTGGTTCAGGACCTATACTGGTTCCCAGTGGGGGCCTGAGACTTTGATTAATTGTTCTTCCTGCCGGAAAATTAGAGTGACATGTGCCCGTCCAAATGCCTAACAACTACTCTCTCATTGGTTCTCCCTATTCCCTACAATCCTCTGCCAAATTGGCAACCTGTGCGAACCAGGAGGTTAAAGGGGCTGTCTCTACACGTTCGGAGATTGATGGTAATGCTGTTGGAAAGTCAAACCGGAGCACCAGGAGAAGGATTATTCATTGAGTTTTAGAAACCTTTCGTATTCACAGTGTGTCCATTCTCTAGGTTTCCCATACATGTTATAGCTGTAGTAATTTTCCCTTCAACCTGGAGAGTTGGGACCCATGGAATGGGTGCCATGCATTATTGCCTTAAAGTGTCTGCATTTGCTCAACCAATCTCACCAATCTTCTCAGTCCCAAGTGTCCAGCCTTATGCCACATCCAGTTGCATTGTAGATAGGGTCATTCCAGGTTTCATTAGAGACCCTGTAGGAATTGTAAAGAATTTCCCTGTTTTATTTGTTTGTTTTTGAAATTCCTTTTTATAGTGGGTTTGAGCTGATTCTCGCTGCCATGTTTATGCCAGTCTAGACACACTTGATTCCCTTACAGAGACATATCAATACATAGGTTTTAAGTTTTTTACTAGTCAGATCTATTCCTCTGTGGGAAATATGGGGTTTTGAGTCCCTTTCACTGGGGAAGGGGTAGGTCTTGTCTATTCCAAAGTTGGTTTTAGAAACGGTACCTGTGCTTATTTCAAACTGTGGTTTTATGCATCACCCCACCTCTCCTTCCCCCTTAAGCAGGCATTAGAGTGTTTTCTATATGTGAGACTCTGTTCTCTTTCCTAACTCAGTTCATGTGTAGCCATGTTTACAGGATCTTCATAAGTGATATCTAATGATAAGTTTCTTTTTCTGTGTGACTTATTTCACTTAGAATCATCGTACATGAATCCACTCACTTTGCTGCTCCTGGTCTTATGACACTGATTTCATGGCTGAGGGATATTCCATCATACATAAGTACCACAATTTTTTGAACCATTTTTATATTTCCTGGGATATTTAAGGTGTACCCAAGTTGAGGTTCTTGTAAGCAGTGCAGCCCTAAATTTGGGTGTGGCTCTGTGTTATTGATTTTCAGTTTCCCATGGTATATTCCCTAGACTACAAGTGACCATGGCTCTGTAGCTCTGTTGTTTACTTGTTTTAGGCAACACAGTGCACTCCTCCAGAGAGGCAGTTGGCAATTTACATCTCGCCCATCAGCATAACAAGCCTCCCTGTACTCCAGAGCCTGTCTTGCCTTTCTGGTTTTTACACATTTTGTGGATGTCCCTTTTGACAGGTGGTAAGAGATACTTCAATGTAATGCAGATTAGCATTGACCGCTTGCTTCTTGGCCAAAAAGGGCCTATGCGTTTTCAAGTGAATATATTCAGGAGAAAACGCTTACGCACTTTTGGCCTACTGCCTCATTGTCGAGGTTTTGCCCCTCTTCCTGTGCTTTAAAGGTGATTCCAACGTACCTCTTGAAATCTGTTTCGTGCTATTCTGCCTCTCTTTCAAGTCTGCCTTGATGCCTTCCGTCAACAGATTTTTGGATGATAGTTGTCCTTTATTACTCTGCCAGTTTGTGAATAGCAGTGCCCCTGAGCTCCATTTGTCAACACGTTTTTGTGAGCTGACCGCAAGTCCAAAATTTTGCTTCGGGACCTCTACTGGCTCCCGGCAGGTGGCTGAGACTTTGGTTAATTCTGCTTACTGCCAGGCAATTAGAGTGACATATTCCCGTCCAAATGCCTAACAGCAACTGTCTCATTGGTTCTCGCTCTTCCCTTTCATAGTCTGCCAAATTGGCAACCTGTGCGAACCAGGAGTTTAAAGGGCCTGTCTCTCCAAGTTGGCAGATTGATAGTAAAGCAGTTGGAAAGACAAAACGGAGCACCAGGAGAGGGACTATTACTTGAGTTTTAGAAAACTTTCGTATTCACAGTGTGTCCATTCTCTAGGTTTCCCATACATGTTATAGCTGAGTAATATTCACTTCAACATGGAGAGTTGGGACCCATGGAATGGATGCCACACATTATTGCTTTCAAGGGTCTGCATTTGCTTACCCAATCTCACCAATCCTCTCAGTCCCAAGTGTACAGCCTTATGCCACATCCAGCTGTCGTTGTAGATAGGGTCATTCCAGGTTTCATCAGAAACCCTGAAGGAATTGTAAAGAATTTCCCTTGTTTTTTTGTTTAGTTTTGTTGTTGTAATTCCTTTTTATAGTGGGTTTGAGCTGATTCTCACTGCCATGTATATGGCAGTCTAGACACACTTGATTCCCTTATCGAGACATATCAAGACATAGGTTTTAAGATTCTTACAAGTCAGTTTTATTCCTCTGCGGGAAATACGGGGTTTTGAGTCCCTTTCACGGAGGAAGGTGTAGGTCTTATCTGTTCCATAGTTGGTTTTTGGAACGGTACCTGTGCTTATATCAAACTCTGGTTTTATGCATCAACCCACCTCTCCTTCCCCCTTAAGGAGGCAAAAGAGTGTTTTCTAAATGTGAGACTCTCTTCTCTTTCCTAACTCAGTTCATGTGTAGCCATGTTTACAGGATCTTCATAAGTGCTATTTTATGAAAAGTTTCTTTTTCTGTGTGACTTATTTCACTTAGAATCATTGTACCTGAATCCACTCATTTTGCTGCTACTGGTCTTATGACGTTGAGTTCATGGCTGAGGGATATTCCATCGTACGTAAGTACCACAATTTTTTGAACCATTTTTATATTTCCTGGGATATTTAAGGTGTACCCAAGATGAGGTTCTTTTAAGCAGTGAAGTCCTAAATTGTGGGGTGGCTGAGTTTTATTAATTTTCAGTTTTCCCAAGGTATATTCCCTAGACTGGAAGTGCCCTTGGCTCTGTAGCTCTGTTGTTTACTTGTCTTAGGGAACACAATGCACTCCTACAGATAGGCAGTTGGCAATGTACATCCCGCCGTTCAGCATAACAAGGCTCCCTCTTCTCCTAGGCCTGTCTTGCCATTCTGCTTTTTACACATATTATGGTTGTCCCATTTGACCAGTGGAATGTGATACTTCTTTGTAGTGCAGATTTGCATTGCCCGCTTGCTTGCTTGGCCAAAATGGGCGTATGCGTTTTCTCCTGAATATATTCACGATAAAACGCATACCCCCTTTTTGGAAAAGTGCATCAATGTTGAAGTTGTGCCCCTCTACCTGTGCTTTAAAGGCGATTCCAACATACCTTTTGAAATCTGTTTCCTGCTATTCTGACTCGCTTTCAACTCTGACTCGTTGCCTTCCCTCATCAGATTTTTGGACGATAGTAGTCCTTTTTTACTCTGCCAGTCTGTGAACTGATGAGTCCCTGAGCTCCATTTTTCAACTCGTTTTTTTTGTGAGATTAACGCAAGTCCAAAATTTTGGTGCAGGATTTATACTGGGTCCCGGTGAGAGGCTGAGACTCTGGTTAATTTTTCTTCCTGCCTGGAAATTAGAGCGACATGTGCCCATCTAAATGCCTAACAGCTACTCTCTCATTGGTTCTCCCTCATCCCTTTCATCCTCTGCCAAATTGGCAACTTGTACGAACCAGGAGGTTAAAGGGGCTGTCTCTCCAAGTTGGGAGATTGATAGTAAAGCACTTGGAAAGTCAAACCAGAGGAACCAGGAGACGGAGTATTCCTTGAGTTTTAGAAACCTTTCTTATTCAGAGTGTGTCCATTCTCTAGGTTTCCCGTACATGTTATAGCTGTAGTAATATTCCATTCAACCTGGAGAGTTGGGACACATGGAATGGGTGCCATGCATTATTGCTTTAAAGGGTATGCATTTGCTCACCCTTTCTCACCAATCCTCTCAGTCCCAACAGTCCAGCCTTACGCCACATCCAGCTTTCATTTTAGATACGGTCATTCCAGGTTTCATCAGAGACCCTGAATGAATTGTAAACAATTTCCCTGCTTTTTTGTTTTCTTTTTGAAATTCCTTTTTATAGTGGGTTTGAGCTGATTCTCGCTGCCATGTTTATGCCAGTATAGAAACACTTGATTCCCTTACAGAGACATGTCAATACATAGGTTTTCAGATTGTTACTAGTCAGATATATTCCTCTGCGGGAAATATGGGGTTTTGAGTCCCTTTCACTGAGGAAGGTGTAGGTCTTGTCTATTCCATAGTTGATCTTTGGAACGGTACCTCTGCTTCTATCAAACTCTGGTTTTATGCATCACCCCACCTCTCCTTCCCCCTTAAGCAGGCATAAGAGTGTGTTCTAAATGTTAGACTCTGTTCTCTTTCCTAACTCAGTTCATGTGTAGCCATGTTTACAGGATCTTCATAAGTGGTATCTTATGATAAGTTTATTTTTCTGTGTGACTTATTTCCCTTAGAATCATCGTACCTAAATCCACTCATTTTGCTGCTACTGGTCTTATGACATTGATTTCATGGCTGAAGGATATTCCATCGTATGTAAGTACCACAATTTTTTGAACCATTTTTATATTTCCTGTGATAATTAAGGTGTACCCAAGTTGAAGTTCTTGTAAGCAGTACAGCCCTAAATTTGCGGGTGACTCAGTCTTATTAATTTTCAGTTTTCCCAAGTATATTCCCTAGACTGGAAGTTCCTTTGGCTCTGTAGCCCTGTTGTTTACTTCTTTTAGGGAACACAGTGCACTCCTCCAGAGAGGTAGTTGTCAATACACATCCTGCCCATCAGCATAACAAGGCTCCCTGTTCTCCAAGGCCTCTCTTGCCATTCTTCTGTTTACACATTTTGTGGATGTCCATTTGACCGGTGGGAAGTGATACTTCTTTGTAGTGCAGATTTGCATTGCCCTCTTGCTTGCTTGGCCAAAATGGGCGTATGCGTTTTCTCCTGAATAAATTCAGGAGAAAACACATACGCCCTTTTTGGAAAAGTGCATCAATGTTGAAGTTGTGCCCCTCCTCCTGTGCGTTAAAGGCGATTCCAACATACCTGTTGAAACCTGTTTCCTGCTATTCTGCCTCGCTTTCAAGTCTGCCTCGATGCCTTCCCTCAACAGATTTTTGGAGGATAGTTGTCCTTTATTACTCTGACAGTGTGTGAATTGCTGAGTCCCTGAGCTCTATTTTTCAACTCGTTTTTTTCTGGGATGAACGCAAGTCCAAAATTTTCGTTCAGGACATATACTGGTCCATGGTGGGTGGCTGAAACTGTGGTTAATTCTTATTCCTGCCGGGAAACTAGAGTGACATGTGCCCATCCAAATGCCTAACAGCTACTCTCTCATTGGTTCTCCCTCTTCCCTTTCATCCTCTGCCAAATTGGCAACCAGTGGGTACCCAGATCTTTTAAGATTCTTACTGGTCAGATATATTCCTCTGCAGGAAATATTGGGTTTCAGTCCCTTTCACTGAGGAAGGTGTAGGTCTTGTCTATTCTATAGTTGGTTTTTGGAATAGTACCTGTGCTTATATCAAACTGTGTTTTTATGCGTCACCCCACCTCTCCTTCCACCTTAAGCAGGCATAAGGGTGTTTTCTAAATGTGAGACTCTGTTCTCTTTCCTAACTCAGTTCATGTGTAGCCATATTTACAGGATCTTCATAAGTGATATCTTATGATAAGTTTCTTTTGCTATGTGACTTATTTCACTTAGAATCATCGTGCCTGAATCCACTCAATTTGCTGCTTCTGGTCTTATGACATTGATTTCATGGCTGAGGGATATTCCATCATACGTAAGTACCACAGTTTTTTGAACCATTTTTATATTTCCTGGGATATTTAAGGTGTACCCAAGTTTAGGTTCTTGGAAGCAGTGCAGCCCTAAATTACGGTGTGGCTCTGTCTTATTGATATTCAGTTTTCCCAAGGTATATTCCCTAGACTGGAAGTGCCCTTGGCTCTGTAGCTCTGTTGTTTACTTGTTTTAGGGAACACAATGCACTCCTACAGAGAGGCAGTTGGCAATTTACATCCCGCCGATCAGCATAACAAAGCTCCCTCTTCTCCAGAGCCTGTCTTGCCATTTGGCTTTTTACACATTTTGTGCACATCCCTTTTGACTGGTGGGAAGTGATACTACTTTGTAGTGCAGATTTACATTGCCCGCTTGCTTGCTTGGCCTAAAAGGGCGTATGCGTTTTCTCCTGAATATATTCAGGAGAAAACGCATACACCTTTTTTGGAAAAGTGCATCAATGTTGAAGTTGTGCCCCTCTTCCTGTGCTTTAAAGGTGATTCGAACATACGTTTTGAAATCTGTTTTCTGCTATTCTGCCTCGCTTTCAAGTCCGCCTGGTTGCCTTCCCTCAACAGATATTTGGACAATAGTTGTCCTTTATTACTCTGGCAGTCTGTGAATTGCTGAACCCCTGAGCTACATTTTTCAACTCATTTTTTTGTGAGGTGATCGCAAATGCAAAATTTTGGTTCAGGACCTATACTTGTTCCAGGTGCCTGTCTTAGTCTGTGGTTAATTCTTCTTCCTGCCTGGAAATTAGAGTGACATATGCCCGTCCAAATGCGTAACAGCTACTCTCTCCTTGGTTCTCCATCTTTCATTTCATCCTGTGCCAAATTTGCAACTTGAGCGAACCAGGAGGTTAAAGGGGCTGTCTCTCCAAGTTCGGAGATGGATAGTAAAGCAGGTGGAAAGTCAAACCGGAGCAACCAGGAGAGAGAGTATTCGTTGAGTTTTAGAAACCTTTCGTATTCACAGTGTGTCCATTCTCTAGGTTACCCGTACATTTTATAGCTGTAGTAATATTCCCTTCAACCTGGAGAGTTGGGACCCATGGAATGGTTGCCATGCATAATTGATTTTAAGGGAATGCATTTGCTCAACCTATCTCACCAATCCTCTCAGTCACAAGAGTCCAGCCATATGCCATATCCAGCTGTCATTGTAGATAGGGTCATTACAGGTTTCATCAGAGACTCTGAAGGAATTGTAAAGAAGTTCCCTGTATTTTTGTTTTTTTTTTTCTTTTTGCGGTATGTGGGCCTCTCACTGTTGTGGCCTCTCCTGTTGTGGAACACAGGCTCCGGATGCGCAGGCCAAGTGGCCATGGCTCACGGGCCCAGCTGCTCCGCCGCATATGGGATCCTCCCAGACCGGGGCACAAACCTGTATCCCCTGCATCGGCAGGCGGACTCTCAACCACTGTGCCACCGGGGAGGCCCTTTTCTTTTATTTTTGAAATACCTCTTTATACTGGGTTTAAGCTGATTCACGCTGCCATGTTTATGCCAGTCTAGAAACACTTGATTCCCTTACAGAGACATATCAGTACATAGGTTTTAAGATTCTTACTAGTCAGATATATTCCTCTGCGGGAAATATGGGTTTTTTGAATCCCTTTCACTGAGGAAGGTGTAGGTCTTGTCTATTACATAGGTGGTTTTTGGAATGGTACCTGTTCTTATATCAAACTCTGGTTTTATGTGTCACACCACCTCTCCTTCTCCCTTAAGCAGGCATAGGAGTGTTTTCTAAATGTGAGTCTCTGTTCTTTTTCCTAACTCAGTTCATGTGTAGCCATGTTTACAGGTTCTCCATAAGTGCTATCTTATGATAAGTTTCTTTTCCTGTGTGACTTATTTCACTTAGAATCATCGTACCTGGATCCACTCATTTTGCTGCTACTGGTCTTATGACATTCAGTTCATGGCTGAGGGATATTCCATCGTTCATAAGTACCACAATTTTTTGAACCATTTTTATATTTCCTGGGATATTTAAGGTGTACCCAAGTTGAGGTTCTTGTAAGCAGTGCAGCCATAAATTTGGGGGTGGCTCTGTCTTATTGATTTTCAGTTTTCCCAAGGTATATTCCCCAGGCTGCAAGTGCCCTTTGCTCTGTAGCTCTGTTGTTTCTTTCTTTTAGGGAACACAATGCACTCCTCCAGAGATGCAGTTGGCAATATACATCCCACCCAACAGCATAACAAGGCTCCCTGTTCTCCAGGGCCTGTCTTGCCATTCTGCTTTTAAACATTTTTTGGATGTCCCTTTTGAACAGTGGGAAGTGATACTTCTTTGTAGTGCAGATTTCAATTGCCTGCCTGCTGGCTTGGCCAAAAAGTGCGTATGTGTTTTCTCCTGAATATATTCAGGAGAAAAAAACATACACCCAATTTGCCAAGTGAATCATTGTCGATGTTGGGCACCTCTTCCTGTGCTTCAAAGGTGATTCCAGCGTACCTCTTGAAATCTGTTTCCTGTTATTCTGCCTCGCTTTCAGGTCTGCATCGTTGCCTTCCCTCAATAGATTTTTGGATGATAGTTGTCCATTATTACTCTGACAGTTTGTGAATTGGTGTGCCCCTGAGCTCAATATTTCAACTCGTTTTTTGTGAGCTGAACGCAAGTCCAAAATTTTGGTTCAGGACCGATACTGTTCCCGGTGTGTGGCTGAGACTTTGGTTAATTCTTCTTCTTGCCGGGAAATTTGAGTGACATGTGCCCGTCCAAATGGCTAACAGCTATTCTCTCATTAGTTCTCCCTCTTCCCTTTCATCCTCTGCCAAATTGGCAACCTGTGCAAACCAGGAGGTTAAAGGGGCTTTCTCTCCAACTTGGCAGATTGACAGTAAAGCAGTTGCAATGCCAAACCGGAGCACCAGGAGAGGGCCTATTGGTTGAGTTTTAGAAACCTTTTGTATTCACAGTGTGTCCATTCTCTAGGGTTTCTGTACATGTTATAACTGTAGTTATATTCCCTTCAACCTGGAGAGTTGAGAACCATGGAATGGGTGCCATGCATTATTGCTTTAAAGCGTCTGCATTTGCTCACCAAATCTCACCAATCCTCTCAGTCCCAAGTGTCCAGCATTTTTCCACATCCAGCTGTCGTTGTAGACACGGTCATTCCAGGTTTCATCAGAGACCCTGAAGGAATTCTAAAGAATTTCCCTGTTTTTTTGTTTTGTTTTTGAAATTCCTTTCTATAGTGGGTTTCTGCTGATTCTCGCTGCCATGTTTATGCCAGTCTGGACACACTTGATTCCCTTATGGAGACATATCAATACAGAGGTTTTAAGATCCTTACTAGTCAGATCTATTCCTCTGTGGGAAATATGGGGTTTTGAGTCCCTTTCACTGAGGAAAGTGTAGATCTTGTCTATTCCATAGTTGGTTTTTGGAACGGTACCTGTGCTTATATCAAACTGTGGTTTTATGCGTCACCCCAACTCTCTATCCCCCTTAAGCAGGCAAAAGAGTGTTTTCTAAATGCGAGAATCTCTTCTCTTTCCTAACTCAGTTCATGTGTAGCCAAGTTCACAGGACCTTCATAAGTGATATCTTATGATAAGTTTATTTTTCTGTGTGACTTATTTCACTTAGAATCATCGTACCTGAATCCACTCATTTTGCTGCTGCTGGTCTTATGTCATTGAGTTCATGGCTGAGTGATATTCCATCGCATGTAAGTACCACAATTTTTTGAACCTTTTTTATATTTCCTGGGATATTTAAGGTGTACCCAAGTTGAGGTTCTTGTAAGCAGTGCAGCCCTAAATTTTGGTGTGGCTTTGTCTTATTGATTTTCAGTTTTCCCAAGGTATATTCCCTAGACTGGAAGTGGCCTTGGTTCTGTAGCTCTGTTGTTTACTTGTTTTAGGTAATACAATGCACTCCTCCAGAGAAGTGGTTGGCTATTTACATCCCGCCCATCAGCATAAAAATGCACCCTGTTCTCCAGGGCCTGTCTTGCCATTCTGCTCTTTATACATTTTGTGGATGTCCCTTTTGACCGGTGGGAAGTGATACTTCCTTGTAGTGCAGATTTGCGTTGCCCGCTTGCTTGCTTGGCCAAAATGGCGTATGGGTTTTCTCCTGAAAATATTCAGGAGAAAATGCATACGCCCTTTTTGGCCAAGTGCATCATCGTCTAAGTTGTGCCCCTCTTCCTGTGTTTTACAGGCGATTCCAAAGTACCTCTTGAAATCTGTTTCCTGCTATTCTGCCTTGCTTTCAAGTCCGCCTCGTTTCCTTTCCTCAACAGATTTTTGGATGATAGTTGTCCTTTATTATTCTGCCAGTTTGTGAATTGCTTTGCCCCTGAGCTCCATTATTCAACTCGTTTCTTGTGAGCTACACGCAAGTTCAAAATTTTGGTTCAGGAGTTATACTGGTTCCCGGTGGGTGGCTGAGACTTTGGTTAATTCTTCTTCTTGCCGGGAAATTAGTGTGACATGTGCCCGTCCAAATGCCTAACAGCTACTCTCTCATTGGTTCTCCCTCTTCCCTTTCATTCTCTGCCAAATTGGCAACCAGTGGGAAACAGGATGTTAAAGGGGCTGTCTCTCTAAGTTGGTAGATTGACAGTAAAGCAGTTGGAATGTCAAACTGGAGCACCTGGAGAGGGAATTTTCGTAGAGTTTTAGAAAACTTTCCTATTCACAGTGTGTCCATTCTCTAGGTTTCCCATACATGTTAAAGCTGTATTAATATTCCCTTTAACCTGCAGAGTTGTGACCCATGGAATGGGTGCCATGCATTATTGCTTTAAAGGGTCTGCATTTGCTCACCCAATCTCACCTATTCTCTCAGTCCCTAGTGTCCAGCCTTATGACACATCCACCTGTCGTTGTAGATAGGGTCATTGCAGGTTTCATCAGAGACCCTGAAGTAATTGTATAGGATTTCCTTGTTTTTTTTTGTTTTGTTTTTTTAATTCCTTTTTATAGTGTATTTGAGCTGATTCTCTCTGCCATGTATATGGCAGTCTATCTTCACTTGATTCCCTTATGCAGACATATCAATACATAGGTTTTAAGATCCTTAGTTGTCAGATATATTCCTCTGCGGGATATATGGGGTTTTGAGTCCCTTTCACTTAGGAAGGGGTAGGTCTTGTCTATTCCATAGTTGGTTTTCAGAACGGTACCTGTGCTTATAACAAACTCTGGTTTTATGCGTCACCCCACCTCTCCTTCCCCCTTAAGCAGGCATAAGAGTGTTTTCTAAATGTGAGACTCTGTTCTCTTTCCTAACTCAGTTCATGTGTAGGCATGTTTACAGGATCTTAAAAAGTTATATCTTACGATAAGTTTCTTTTTCTGCATGTCTTATTTCACTTAGAATCATCGTACCTGAATCCACTCATTTTGCTGCTACTGGTCTTATGACATTTTGTTCATGGCTGAGGGATACTCCATCTTATGTAAGGGCCACAATTTTTTGAACCATTTTTATAGTTCCTGGGATATTTAAGTTGTACAGAAGTTGAGGTTCTTGTAAGCAGTGCAGCCCTAAATTTTGGGGTGGCTCTGTCTTATTGGTTTTCAGTTTCCCAAACTATATTCCGTAGACTGCAAGTGCCCTTCGCTCTGTAGCTCTGTTGTTTACTTCTTTTAGAGAACACAATGCACTCCTCCTGTGTGGCAGTTGGCAATATACATCCCGCCCGTCAGCATAACAAGGCTCCCTGTTCTCCAGGGCCTGTCTTGCCTTTCTGATCTTTACACATTTTGTGGATGTCCCTTTTGACGGGTGGGAAGTGACACTTCCTTGTAGTGCAGATTTGCGTTGCCCACTTGTTTGCTTGGCCAAAATGGGCGTATGCGTTTTCTCCTGAAAATATTCAGGAGAAAACGCATACGCCATTTTTGGCCAAGTGCATCATCGTCGAAGTTTTGCCCCTCTTCCTGTGCTTTACAGGCGATTCCAAAGTACCTCTTGAAATCTGTTTCCTGCTATTCTGCCTCGCATTCAAGTCCACCTCGTTTCCTTCCCTCAACAGTATTTTGGACGATAGTCGTCCTTTATTACTCTGCCAGTTTGTGAATTGCTTTGCCCCTTAGCTCCATGTTTCAACTCGTTATTTTTGAGCTGAACGGAAGTCCAAAATTTTGGTTCAGGATCTATTCTGATTTCCGGTTGGTGGCTGAGACTTTGGTTAATTCTTCTTCCTGCCGGAACATTAGAGTGACATGTGCCCTTCCAAATGCTTAACTGCTAATCTCTCATTGGTTCTCCATCTTCCCTTTAATCCTGTGACAAATTGGCAACCTGTGCTAACCAGGAGGTTAAAGGGGCTGTCTCTGCAAGTTGGGAGATTGACAGTAAAGCAGTTGGATTATCAAACCGGAGCAGGCGGAGAGGGACTATTCGTTGAGTTTTAGAAGCGTTTTGTATTCATATTGTGACCATTCTCTAGGTTCCCCGTACATGTTATATCTATAGTAATATTCCCTTCAACCTGTAGAGTTGAGGCCCATGGAATGGGTGCCATGCATTATTGCTTTAAAGCGTGTACATTTGCTCACCTAATCTCACCAATCCTCTCAGTCCCAAAGGTCCAGCCTTATGCCACATCCAGCTGTCATTGTGGACAATGTCATTCCAGCTTTCATCAGAGACCCTGAAGGATTTGTAAAGAATTTCCCTCCTCTTTTGTTTGCTTTTTGAAATTCCTTTTTATAGTGTGTTTGAGCTGATTCTCACTGCCATGTTTATGCCAGTCTGGACACACTTGATTCCCTTAGGGAGACATATCAATAAATAGGTTTTAACATTCTTACTAGTCAGATATAATCCTCGGCGGGAAATATGGGGTTTTGAGTCCCTTTCACTGAGGAAGGTGTATGTCTTGTCTATTCCAGAGTTGGTTTTCGGAACGGTACCTGTGCTTATATCAAACTCTGGTTTTATGCATCACCCCACCTCTCCTTCCCCCTTAAGCAGGCATAACAGTGTTTTCTAAATGTGAGACTCTGTTCTCTTTCCTAACACAGTTCATGTGTAGCCATGTTTACAGGATCTTCATAAGTGATATCTTATGATAAGTTTCTTTTTCTGCGTGTCTTATTGCACTTAGAATCATCGTACCTGAATCCACTCATTTTGCTGCTACTGGTCTTATGACATTGAGATCATGGCTGAGGGATATTCCATCGTATGTAAGTACCAAAATTTTTTGAACCATTTTTCTATTTCCTGGGATATTTACGGTGTACCCACGTTGAGTTTCTTGTAAGCATTGCAGCCCTAAATTTTGGGGTGGCTCTGTCTTATTGATATTCAGTTTTCCCAAGGTATATTCCCTAGGCTGGAAGTGCCCTTGGCTCTGTAGCTTTGTTGTTTACTTCTTTTAGGGAACACAATGCACTCCTCCAGAGAGGCAGTTGGCAATTTACATCCCACCCATCAGCATAACAACGGTCCCTGTTCTCCAGGGCCTGTCTTTCCTTTCTGATTTTTACACATTTTGGGAATGTCCCTTCTGAGGGTGGGAAGTGACACTTCCTTGTAGTGCCGATTCGCGTTGCTCGCTTGCTTGCTTGGCCAAAAAGGGAATAAGCATTTTCTCCTGAAATATTCAGGAAAAAATGCATACGCCCTTTTTGGCCAAGTGCATTATTTTTGAAGTTGTGCCCCTCTTCCTGTTCTTTACAGGCGATTCCAAAATACCTCTTGAAATTTGTTTCCTGCTATTCTGCCTTGCTTTCAAGTCCGCCTCATTTTCTTTCCTCAACATATTTTTGGACGATAGTTGTCCTTTATTAGTCTGCCAATTTGTGAATTGCTGTGCCCCAGAGCTCCATTATTCAACTCGTTTCTTGTGAGCTGAGTGCAAGTCCAAAATTTGGTTCAGGACCTATACTGGTTCCCAGTGGGTGGCTGAGACTTTGGTTAATTCTTCTTCTTGCCGGGAAATTAGAGTGACATGTGCCCTTCCAAATGCCTAACAGCTACTCTCTCATTGGTTCTCCCTCTTCCCTTTCATCCTCTGCCAAATTGGCAACCAGTGGGAACTAGGAGGTTAAAGGGGCTGTCTGTCCAAGTTGGTAGATTGACAGTAAAGCAGTTGGAACGTCAAACCGGAGCACCAGGAGAGGGAATATTCGTTGAGTTTTAGAAACAATTCCTATTCACAGTGTGTCCATTCTCTAGGTTTCCCGTACATGTTATAGCTGTATTAATATTCCATTTAACCAGGAGAGTTGGGACGCATGGAATGGGTTCCATGCATTATTGCTTTAAAGGGTATGCATTTGCTCACCCAATCTCACAAATTTTCTCAGTCCCTAGTGTCCAGCCTTATGACACATCCACCTGTCGTTGTAGATAGGGTCATTCCAGGTTTCATAAGAGACCCTGAAGTAATTGTAAATGATTTCTTTGTTTTTTGTTTTGTTTTTGAAATTCCTTTTTATAGTGTGTTTGTGCTGATTCTCGCTGCCATGTTTATGCCAGTCTATACACACTTGATTCCCTTATGCAGACATATCAATACATAAGTTTTAAGATCCTTACTACTCAGATATATTCCTCTGCGGGAAATACGGGGTTTTGAGTCCGTTTCACTGAGGAAGGTGTAGGTCTTGTCTATTCCATAGTTGGTTTTTGGAACGGTAGCTGTGCTTGTATCAAACTCTGGTTTTATGCATCACCCCACCTCTCCTTCCACCTTAGGCAGGCGTAAGAGTGTTTTCTAAATGTGAGACTGTGTTCTCTTTCCTAATTCAGTTCATGTGTTGTGATATTGACATTCCCTCTATAAGTGATATCTTATGATAAGATTCTTTTTCTGTGTGACTAATTTTCCTTAGAATCATCATACTTAAATCCACTCATTATGCTGCTACTGGCCTTATATACATTGATTTCATGTCTGAGTGATAATCCGTTGTAAAAAATTACCACAAGTTCTTTATGCATTTCTCTTTTTCCTGGGATATTTTAGGTGTACCAAAGTTGAGGTTTTTGTATGCAGAGCAGCCCTAAACATTGGGGTGCCTGTGTCTTATTGATATTTACTCTTCCCAAGTTATATGCCCATGAGTTGAAGTCCCCTTTGCTCGGGGTTTTTGTATTTTAGATGTTTTAGGAAACAACATACACTTCTTTAGAGTGGCTCTTGGATATTTATACCCCACCCATCAGTGTGACTAGGCTCCCTGTTCTCCATGGCCTCTCCTGCATTTCTGGTTTGTACACATTTTTTGGATGGCCTTTCTGAGCAGTGGAAATTGAGACTTCTTTGTTGTGCGGATATGCATTTCCCTCTTGCTTGGTTGGCCAAAAACACTGTATGTGTTTTTTTACTGAAGATATTCATGAAAAAAACGCATACACCCTTTTGCCCAACTGCATCATTTTAGAAATTCTGCTGTTTTCATATGCTTTAAATGTGAGTACAACCTACCTTTTGAAATCTGTTTCCTGCAATTCTGCCTCTCATTCAGATCCTCTTCGTTGCCTTACCTGAATATATTTTTGGACGTTGGTTATCATTTATATCTTTGCAGGTCTTTGAATTGTCTGCTCCTGAGCTGCATTTTGCAACTCGCTTTTTTTGTGTCCTGTATGCCAAACCATTGGATTGCTTCCGGCACTATTCTGGTTCTGGGGAGGCAGGCTGAGCCTTTGGTTAATTCTTCTTCTACTGGGAAATTAGAGTGGCATGTGCCTGTCAAAACTCCTACAGCTAATCTCTCATTGGTTCCCTCTCTTCCCATTTATCATCTGCACAAATTGAAAACTGTGTAAAACAGGAGGTTAAAGGTGCTGATTCTCCAA
The DNA here is from genome assembly GCF_964165515.1 of Mesoplodon bidens. Taxonomy (NCBI): domain Eukaryota; kingdom Metazoa; phylum Chordata; class Mammalia; order Artiodactyla; family Ziphiidae; genus Mesoplodon; species Mesoplodon bidens. Next base: position 1,647,244 of record NW_027672207.1, read on the forward strand.
GTGGGGAGATTGTTAGTAATGTGGCTGGAATGGCGAAGCCCAGCACCAGGAGATCAAAAATGAGTTGCATTTTAGACACCTTTCCTGAGCACACGGTGTACATTCGTCTCGGTTTCCCAGGCATGTTTTCGCTGTCAGAAGATTCCCTTGAACCTGCAGATTTGGGACCCATGGAATGGGGACCAGGCAGTAATACTTTAAAAGGTCTGCATTTTCTCAACCAGCCTCTCTAACATTTCTTAGCGTGCATAGCTTCCAGCCTTATATATCATCCTGCTGTGGGTCTACATGTGTTCAATCCATGTTACATCGTAGCCCTTCAACAAAAGTTGTAAGAAATTGTGTCTGTCTCACTGTTTTTATAAATATTTTAAAATTTATTTTTATATTGGTTACAGCTGATTTTCAAAGCTCTGTTTTTTGCTGCTGTATATCCACTTGATTCATGTACTGTGAGACAACAATAAATTATTTTTCAGATGCTTACCAGTCATATGTATTATTTTCCAGTGACTTGAGTGGGCTGAATGCAGTTCTTTGAGGTACCGTGTAGGCCTTGTCAGTTATTCAACTTGGTACTTGGAATGGTATCTTTGCTAATTTCAACCTCATGGATAATACCTCACCATTCCCCATCTTTCCCATTTAGCAGCCTTATGTCTATTTTCTACATATTTGACTATGTTTCTGTTTTGTAGTTTATTTCATGTGTAGCCATTTTTGATTCCAACTTTAAGTGACATCTTATGATATGTGTCTTTTTCTTTCTGACATATGTCACTTAGAATGATCGTATGTAACTCCTCCAGAGTTGTTCCAACTGGCCTTATTTCATTGATTTCTGGATGAGTAATATTCCACTCTACATAAGTACCCCATCTCTTTTATCCATTTTATCCTTCCAGGGACATTTAGGTTATATCCAAGTTGAGGCCCTTTTTAACAGAGAGGTGGTAAACGTTGGGGTGCCTATTTTCTGCCGATTTTTGTTTTTCCCAAGGTATACGCCCATGAGTTCAAGTGCCCTATGCTCTGAAGCTCATTTTTTAGATGTTTTAGCAAACACAATACACTTCTCCAGAGTGGGCATTGGCAAATTACATTTCCACTATCAGCCTCACAGGGCTCCCTTTTCTCCTCGCCCTGTCCTGCATTTCTGGTGTTTACACTTAATGTGGATGGCCCTTCTGACTGATGTGAAGTGTTACATTTTGTAGTATTGATTTCCAGTGCCCACATGTTTGGTTGGATCAAAAGTGTGTATGGCCTTTACTTGAATATATTCAGAAAAAAATGCATACGCCCTTTTGGGCCAACTGCATCATTGGCGATGTTCAGCGCCTTTTCTTGTGCTTTAATGGGGAGTCCTTTCTACCTCTTCAAATCTGTTTCCTGCCATTCTCCCTTGCTTACAAGTCCGTTTCTGTGACTTACCTCAAGACATTTTTCGATGACAGATATTTTCAACTCTGCAGTTTCATGAATTTTAGTGCCCCTGAGTTTCAGTTTTCAACTTGTGTTTTTGGAAACTGGACACAAAACAGCGGGATTTCCTCTAGCCCTATTCTGTTTCTGTGGGCAATTCTAGTCTTTGATGAATTTGTCTTCCGGATTGGAAATGAGAGTGGCATGTGCCTGTCCGAACACCTAAGACTTCTCTCTAAATTTTTCTCATCCTTCCGCTTCATCCTCTGGACAAATTCCAAACTGTGTGTAAGAGGATGTTCACGGTGCTGATATCCCCAAGTGAGGAGATTGTTAGGAAAGATGCTGGGGGTTGTACCAGAGCACCAGGTGATGAGGAGATGAGGTGCCTTTTCCAAACTCTTTCCGATCAAACGGTGTATCATCCTCTAGGTGTGGCAGGCATGTTTTAGCTGTAGGAAGGGTCCCGTGCATGTAAGGAGAACACCAGGGATTTTTCCAAATCAGTGCCTCCCCGAACCCCAAACTGGGGAATTTTTAAGCTACGGCTACACGTATGTCCATTATGGGCCTTGGGAAATAGGCAGAGCCCAAACTTTAGATGACTGAAATCTTCAGGGTCAGAAGCGCTCACCATCGGCCTTGCTTAGGTTCGATTTTATCTTTCATTGATAGATGATGTCAATAAAAATATCGATTCTTTTCAGATTATTTCCCCTTATATGTTATTGCAAAATATTCAGTGTAGTTCCCTGTGCTATACAGTAGTTCCTTGTTGATGATCTATTTTATACATAACAGTGTGTATGTGTTAATCCCAAACTGTTAATTTATCCCTTCTCCTACCTTTCGCCTTTGGTAATAATAAATTATAAGATTTTATAATTCTCATAAATCGGGGAGCTGAAGGAGAGGTATCATTTTCAATGGAAAAGCATTCAAAACACGATTGAAGCTTCAGCCAAGAGTATTCGATGTACATACATGGAAATAAATCACTTCATTTCTCTAATGTTGACCTGATAAATGAGACAAACGTCTTCAATGAACTTGCTTATAGGAAAGTGATGCAAATATCAAATGTAAGTCTTAGAAACATCTTATTTTACCCGAGCGTTATACACTGCTCTATGTTAACTACACTTTGGCTCACACATCTGTTCATTGAAGTTACGATGTTCTCAATTTCTGTTACTGATCCTCCAGAGTGGACCCCAACAGGAGTCCCCGTGCCCAGTGTCATTGGATCCAACAGATCAAGACTGAGTTTGGTTCAGAAGCAATGGAAACATTATTTTGAAAACAGAAAGGAGAGGTGAGAGCATGCACTCCCCCACGGGCTTTGGGCTGCGCTGCTGTGTAGGGATCCCAGCAGCGTCAGTGGGAGGGAGGGGATGGAGCTCTCGAGGGCTGAGTTGGCTGTAGCTCAGGCTCTATGCCACGGAGTCTGCATGGGACCCCGCTAGCTGAGGTGTCGACCCAGCCGTTCTGCACTAGGAAATCGGATCTGAAGTGCCGAGTGTGGGACCTCTGCATGCGGAACCCTAGGAGCACGTGAAATTAGACAAAGCACAAAGGAAAAACAGGTTAGACTTTATTTTATTGCCCAGATTATCTTTTTATCTCCCAGGATTTTTTAATGAACGTTGCCAGAGACGAACACCTCCTCTGCTTTTTGTTCCTTTCTTCATTCTTGTGGTGTTGAGGGTGCAGACCCCTCTTTTGTAACTGCTTCATGCTGTGGTGGGAGGCCTGATACATGGGGGGTGCGTCAAAACGTCTCCCCACCAGCCTCCATGTGAGGTTGATTGTCCCAAGGCTTCCTGCCTCACTTCTCGTCCACCTGAGCACCAGCATTGGAAGTGTTATAGATTCTAATGACCTTTAAGGGTACAGGAAAGAGAGGCACAGAGATGCTGCGGTGGCAGGTTTCACCCCACCCCACATTTGTTCGGCGACCTTAGGCTGACGGTTTTTGCCAGCCTAGATGCTCTGACCAGTAGTCTGTGCTTTCTTTAATTAGGTTCCTGAATTAATGTACAAACAGCACCATGTGTCAGAGCCCTGCCCGCGCAAGTCCCAGACAGTCCAGGGTCAGTGGTGATCCAGGACCATGACGTCCACTGAGTCAACGGCCTTTAGAAGTAGCCAGCAGTCCAGCCGGTCATATTGGCCACCATCACCAGGGTGTTTGTAGTGCTTTCTATGGTGAAAGCGTGATATACGTTTCCACCGCCAAGCTTATTAGCTCCCCTGTGGGTGCAGTAAGTCCTGAAAGCAGTAGTCTGCTCTTTCGGGGCACAGTCTTATTGTTTTCTGAGAGAAACTCCAGGTCAAGTGATGGTCACACGAGACATCTTGGGGGCCCGTTGCCCCCGTTTGTCTCTCTGGAGGTTGGAGTTGGAGGGCCTCCTCACTCGAGGTGAGTATGTCCACAGAGCTACCCCTGCAACTTCAGGGCATGATGGGTGGTTAGGATCACCACGTGGGGTCCTTTTCACTTAGGAGGGAGCTGGGCTTGTGGGCTGCTGATTTCCAGCTTTTTAGATACCCCAGTATCCTGGCCTGATGAGTCGGTGGGCAAAGCCCTTGGTGACCATAGTTTATCATACCTGAAGGGCATTCTTGTGTTGCTCCATTTCAAGTGGTCCCAGTTTTTGCACTAAGGCTCCAAGGGTGATTACCCTTTGACCGGGTATGTAAAGGTCAAAGGGTTTAGCTAAATTAGGAAGTTCCTGGGCAAGAGTCTGAATTAACTGCTCTTTCCATTCTTTAAAGTCTGCTTCTGGATTCTACTCAAAAGTATCATCAAATTTTCGTGTCAGTGTTTCATGTAGAGGCCCAGCTATTAGACTGTAGTTAGGGATCCAGATGAAGAAAACCTTGTCCTCCCCAGGAACCCCTAAGCTGTCTTCTAGTTTTAGAAGAGGTAAGGCTGCAAATGGCTTCTTTCCTATCCTGGGATGCGTTTCTCCGAATATCTGTGAGAATGAAGCCCAGGCATGACACCTTAGCCTGGGATATTTGAGCCTTTTTCTTGGACACCTTCTATCCTTTCTTGGCTAGGTAGTTCAGAGGCGTCTTTAGTAGGCCTGGCGATCAGAATGTCATCTTCATATTGAATGAGGGTTCCCTTTTACAGAGGTAGAACTTTTAGGTCTTTAGAGGACATTTCCCCAATGATGGTGTGGGGATTTTTGAACCATTGGGGCAGGACGGCCCAGCATTATTGCTTTTGTTGCATGTTGTGTTCTGCCACTCACAAGCCAAAAATTCTTGTGACTCTGAGATGAATGGAATACAGAAGAAGGCATCATTGAAGTCTAATACAGAATGCCATGGTCTGGTGGATGGTAGAATGACCAGCAGGGTGTAGGAAATAGGAGCTACTGGATGTATATCCTCGGTGGCTTCACTGACTGTCCTGATATCCTTTACCAGGTCTCCAGGAGCCCATGGGACTCTCGTGGTCAGGCCAATCCCAGGATATGGAGCTCACCTGGGCTGCACACCCCACCCCACAGCCCACGGGGCTCTCGTGATCAAGTCTCTCCCAGGGTATGGAGATCACCTGTGCAGCTACCCAGCAGCCCATGGGGCTCTCATAGTCAGGCCCTTCCCAGGATACAGAGCTCCCCTGGGCAGGTACCCCAGCAGGGCTGGACACACAGGAACTGTGCACATAGCCCACCTTGCAGAGAACCCCAATCTCACGTGTCACTCACAGCTGACACAGATCACCTCAGAGCAGGACTTGAGCTAACAAACAGCAGCCCTGACAGGTCTGTGACCCTGGCTATCACTCTGTGCAGCCTCTCTCTGCCTTGTCTTCCAGACACTTCCACTGCAGCCAGTGCACCAGGCCTCTGTCTCCACCCGACATCACTCCTCTCCCTGACTCCTGGGTTCCTCTCATTAGGATAGGGTCTTCTAGAAGTTGTTTTCCACTCATGGACCAGATAAAATGATGAGAAAACAAGCTGCAGCTGCAGTCCCTTGTCTATCCTGACTCTCAAGAGCCCACACCTGATCCTTGGGCCTGGCCCGTTTAGCAAGGTTCATTTTCTCCAACTGTGAGCCCCTGAGGGGTGAGGATTGGCTGATTTGGTCAGCCTGACACTGCCTGCCAGCCCTCCCCAGGTGTGCCTGGGTTGAGGTCAATATAAACACCTCTCCAGTCAGCAAGAACCCCTGTAGCTGTGCCTGACACCATATTCTCTGCCCCGTAAGCAGTGTCGGGGCTGGGGTGGTGTGAGGGAGTGAGGGGCCGTGGCATTGTGGGTGGCCCAGTGTGGGTGGGGCTCTGCTTGACTTTCCGCAAGAGTTGCCAGGCTGCCACCTGCTAAAAAGAGGATGTGTCACCCATACCTGCTGCTGGAATTTCTCCCCTGGCAGAGGTGAGGAAGTAAAAAAGCAGTGGGTGCCGTGGCAGGATGGGTATCTCAGGTAGGGAAATGAAAGCTTCCAGAAGAGCATCTGGGGAGAGGACCATCCTGGCTGGCCTGCAGGCACCAAGTCGGCCTGCGTGCTATCGCTGATGTGGCTCCACAGCCCTTCCTGTATGCTTGCAAGTTCTTGTACATATTCAGGTGTTTTACCTGGAAAGGGTGGGAAGAGTTCAGCTGCAGCAGGACTGGGGCTCAGCTCACATTACTCACAGACGCCTCGACACAGTCCCCCAGCTTTGCAATGAGGATGCTCCTTGGGGGGTGGAGCGCTGCTCACTTCATGGGAGACGATTTCCCACCTCTGACCAACTTAAGAATTTTTTACCACTGGAGCAAGTGCCCTGATACGATTTTCCTCTGTATAACTGGTGGGTTCTGTTTTTTTTTTTTTTTTTTTTTTTCTTTTTTTCTTTTTTTCTTTTTGGTTCAATGTTGATTTTATTTATTCCTCTTTTTTAAATTTGGAGATATAAACATGGAAATAATTCATTAATATAAAGAGGTCTATGTGAAGGGAAAATACTTTTTTGGTTTATTTTATTAAATGTTATTTATTTATTTTTATTTTTTTTAAAAAAATATTTATTTCTTTTATACAGCAGGTTCTTACTGGATATCTATTTTATACATATAAGTGTGCACATGTGAATCCCAGTCTCCCAATTCATCCCACCACCACCCTCACATGGCATTCACCCCGTGGTGTCCATATGTTTGTTCTCTACATCTTTGTCTCTATCTCTGCCCTGCAAACCGGTTCATCTGTACCATTTTTCTAGGTTCCACATATATGCATTAACATACAATATTTGTTTTTCTCTTTCTGACTTACTTCACTCACTATGACAGTCTCTAGATCCATCAAGGTCTCTACCAATGACCCAATTTCAGTCCTATGTATGGCTGAGTAATATTCCATTGTATATATGTAACACATCTTTATCCATTCATCTGTCTGTGGGCACTTAGGTTGCTTTCATTACCAGGCTCTTGTAAATAGTGCTGCAATGAACATTGTGGTGAATGTGTCTTTTTGATTTATGGTTTTCTCTGGGTATATGCCCGGTAGTGGGATTGCTGGATTATATGGTAATTCTATTTTTAGTTTTTTAAGAACCTCCATACTGTTCTCCATAGAGACTATATCGATTTACATTCCCAACAATAGTGGAAGAAGGTTCCTTTTCTCCAGCCCTCTCCAGCATTTGTTGTTTGTAGATTTTCTGATGATGCCCATTCTAACAGGTGTGACGTGATACCTCATTGTAGTTTCCATTTCCATTTCTCTAATAATTAGTGATGTTGAGCAGATTTTCATGTGCGTACTGGCCATCTCTATGTCTTCTTGGAAGAAATATCTATTTAGATCTTCTTCCATTTTTGTATTGGGTTGTTTGTTTTATTAATATTGAGCTGCATGAGCTGTTTATATATATTGGAGATTAATCATTTGTCCATTGATTCATTTGCAAATATTTTCTGCCATTCTGAGGGTTGTCTTTTCATCTTGTTTGTACTTTCCATTGCTTTGCAAAAGCTTTTACATTTCATTAGATCCCATCTGTATAGATTTCTTTTTTATTTCATTACTATAGGAGGTGGATCAAAAAAGATCTTACTGTGACTTACGTCAGAGAATCCTTCGTAAGTTTTCCTCTCAGAGTTTTATACTGTCCCATCTTACATTATGGTCTCTAATCCATTTTGAATATATTTTTATGTATGGTGTTGGGGAGTGTTCTAATTTCATTCTTTTACATGTAGCTGTCCATATTTCCCAGCACCAATGATTGAAGAGACTGTCTTATCTCCATTGTATAGTCTTGCCTCCTTTGTCATAGATTAGTTGACCATAGGTGTGTAGGTTTATCCCTGGGCTTTCTTTTTTTTTTTGCTTTTACACGTTTATTGGAGTATAATTGTTTTACAATGGTTTGTTAGTTTCTGCTGTATAACAAAGTGAATCAGCTATACATATACAAATATCACCGGATCCCCTCCCTCTTGCATCTACCTCCCACACTCCATATCCCACCCCTTTATGTGGTCACAAATCACCGAGCTGATCTCCCTGTTCTATGTGGCTGATTCTCAGTAGCTATCGGTGTTACATTTGGTAATGTATTTATGTCCATGCCACTGTCTCACTTCGTCTCAGCTTATGCATCCGCCTTCCGGTGTCCTCAAGTCCTTTCTCTACGACTGTGTCCTTAATCCTGTCCTGCCACTAGGTTATTCAAAATCTTTTTTTTTTTTCTTCATTAGGTTCTGTATATCTCTGTTAACATACAGTATTTGTTTTTCCCTTTCTGACTTACTTCACTGTGTAGGACAGATTCTAACTCCATCCACCTCAGTACAAATAACTCAGTTTTGCTTCTTTTATGGCTGAGTAATATTCCATTGTATATATGTGCCAGATCGTCTTTATCCATTCATCTGTCGATGGACACTTAGATTGCTTCCATGTCCTGGTTATTGTAAATAGAGCTGCAATGAACATTTTTGTACATAACTTTTTTGAATTATGGTTTTCGCAAGGCAAATGCTCAGTAGTTGGATTGTTGTGTCGTATGGTACCTCTATTGTTAGTTATTTAGAGGAACCTCCGTACTGTTCTCCCTAGTGCCCATATCAATTTTCATTCACACCCACAGTACAAGTGTGTTTTTTTCTCCAATAAAGGCCTCTCCAGCATTTATTGTTTTGCAGATTTTTTTGATGATTGCCACTCTGACTGCTGTGTGGTGATACCTCACGGTAGTTTTGATTTGCATTTCTCTAATGATTAGTGATGTTCAGCATCCTTTCATGTGTTTCTTGGTTATCTGTATATCTTCCTTGGAGAAATGTCTATTTAGGTCTTCTGCCCGTTTTTGGATTGGGTTGTTTGTTTTTGTGATATTGAGCTACATGAGGTGCTTGTAAAGTTTGGAGATTAATCCTTTGTCAATTGCTTCATTTGAAAATATTTTCTCCCATTCTGAGGGTTGTTTTTGCATCTTGTTTATGTTTTCCTGTACTGTGTAAAAGCTTTTAAGTTTCATTAGGTCCCATTTGTTGATTTCTGTTTTATTTCCATGTCTCTAGGAGGTGAGTCAAAAAGGATCTTGCTGGGCTTCCCTGGTGGCGCAGTGGTTGAGAGTCCACCTGCCGATGCAGGGGACACGGGTTCGTGCCCCTATCCCGGAAGATCCCACATGCCGCGCAGCGGCTGGGCCCGCGAGCCATGGCCACGGAGCCTGTGTGTCCGGAGCCTGTGCTCCGCAACGGGAGAGGCCACAGCAGTGAGAGGCCCGCGTACAGCAAAAAAAAAAAAAAAAAAAAAAAAAAAAAAAAAAAAAAGGATCTTGCTGTGATTTATGTCATAGAGTGTTCTGCCTATGGTTTCCTCTAACTGTTTTATAGTGTCTGGTCTTATATTTAGATCTCTAATCCATTTAGAGTTTATTTTTGTGTATGGTGTTATGGAGTGTTCTAATTTCATTCTTTTATGTGTAGGGGTCCAGTTTTCCCAGCACCAATTACTGAAGAGACTGTCTTTTATCCATTGTATATCCTTAGCTCCTTTGTCATAGATGAGATAGCCATAGGTATGTACGTTTATCTCTGGGCTTTCTGTCCTGTTCCATTGATCTGTGTTTATGCCAATCTACATACACTTGAATCCAATATGGATACACATAAATACATAGGATTCAAGATTATTACCAGTCAGATATATTCCTCTTCAGTGAATAGGGTGTTTTGTGTCCAGTTCATTGAGAAAGGAGTAGGTCTTGTCTCTTACATATTTGGTATATGGAATGGTATCTGTGCTAATTTCAAACTCTACTTTTACACATCACCCCACGTCACCTTTCCCCTTAAGGAGGAATAAGTGTGTTTTCTAAACGTGTAACTCTGTTCTCTTTTGAAATTCAGTTCATGGGTAGCCATGTTTACATTCTCTCTATAAGTGATATATTACAATATGTTTCTTTTTCTTTGTGGCTCATTTCACTTAGCATCATCGTACCTAAAGCCACTCATTATGCTGCTATTGGCCTTATGACATTGATTTTATGTCTGAGTGACATTCCATTGTATATAAGTACCACAACATCTATATCCATTTTTTTCCTTTCCTGGGATATTTAAAGTGTACCGAAGTCGAGGTTCTTGTAAACAGAGCAGCCCTAAACTTTGGGCTGGCTGTGTGTTGTGGATTTTTAGTTTTCCCAAAATACACGCCCATGAGTGGAAGTGTGCTATGCTCTGTAGCTGTTTTAGAAAACAACATACTGTTCTCCAGAGAGGCTGTTGGCAATTTACATCCTGTCCATCGGTGTAACCAGGCTCCCTTTTCTCCATGGCCTGTCCTGCATTTGTGGTTTTTACACTATTTGTGGATGGCCCTTTTGACTGGAGGTAAGGGACACTTCTATGTAGTGTGGATTTGCAATGCCTGATGGTTTGCTTGGCCAAAAAGGGCGTATTCATTTCTTTCCCGAATATAATCAAGAAAATACACATAGTCCCTTTTCGGCCAAGGGCAACATTGTCGAAGTTTTGTCACTTTTCATGTGCTTTAAATATGACTCCAATCTACCTCTTGAAATCTGTTTCCTTCAATTCTGCCTTACATTCAAATCCTCTTCACTGCCTTACCTCAATATATTTCTGGATGATAGTTGTCCTTTATAACTCTGCAAGTTTGTGAATTGCTGTGCCCCTGATTTCCATTTTTCAACTCGCCTATTTGCGAGCTGGCTGCAATACCGCAGGATGGCTTTAGGCCTTATTCTGGTTCCGGGGCTTCAGGCTGAGCCTTTGGTTAATTCTTCTTCCTGATTGGAAACTAGAGTGATATGTGCCCATCCAAACACGTACAGCTAATCTCTCATTTGTTTACCCTCTTCCTGTTCATCCTCTGCACAATTTGAAAACTGTGCATAACAGGAGGGTAAAGGCGCTGACACTCCAAGTGGGGAGATTTTTAGTAATGCAGATGGAAAGGTGAAGCTGAGCATGATGAAAGGAAAAATGAGGTACCTTTTAGAAAACTTTCCCAATTACACAGTGTACCATCCACTGGGTTTCCCATGCATGTTTTAACTATAGGAAGATTCCCTTAAACCTGGAGAGTTGGGACCACTAGAATGGGTAGCACACAGTATTGCTCTAAGTGGTGTTCTTCTGCTCACACAACCTCTGCAATCTTTTCAGCCCCAAGTATCCAGTCTTATGTTTCATCCATCTGTGGGTGTAAAGGTAGTCAATCCTGGTTGGACCACAGGCCCTGAACGTATTTTTTAAGATTTCTCTCTGTTTCGCTGTTTTTGCATTTTGCTTTTGAAACTTATTTTTATAAGGTGGTTTAGCTGAATTTCAGTGCTGTGTTCATGCCATTATACACACATATGATTCCTTTATGGAGACATGAGAATACATATGATTTAAAATGATTAGAGTCAGATATATTCCTCTGCAATGAATAGGGGGTGTTGGTCCAGTTGATTGTGCTGGGTGTAGGTGTTGTCTATTACATACTTAGTTTATGTAATGGTATCTGTGCTAATTTAAAACTGTGGTTTTATGCATCACCCCACCTCGCCTTTCCCCTTAAGCAGGCAGAAGATTGTTTTCTAAATGTGTGACTCTGTTGTGTTTGTAATTCAGTTCCCGTGTAGCCATGTGTACATTCACCCTATGAGTGATATCTTATGATAAGATTCCTTACTCTGTTATCTTTCCTAACTCAGTTCATGTGTAGCCATGGTAACAGGAACTTCAAAAGTGATATCTTATGATAAGCTTCTTTTTCAGTGTGACTTATTTCACTTAGAATCATCGTACCTGAAGCCACTCCTTTTGCTGCTACTGGCCTTATGACATTGATTTCATGGCTAAGGGATATTCCATCGTACGTAAGTACCACAGTTTCTTGAACCATTTTTTCTTTCCTGGGACATTTAAGGTGTACCCAAGTTGAGGTCCTTGTAAGCAGTGCAGCCGTAAATATTGGTATGGGTCTGTCTTACTGATTTTCAGTTTTCCCAAGGTATATTCCCTAGACTGGAAGTGCTCTTGGCTCTGTAGCTCTGTTGTTTACTTGTTTTAGGGTACACAAGGCCCTCCTCCAGTGAGGCAGTTGGCAATTTACATTCTGTCCATGAGAATAAAAAGGCTCCCTGTTCTCCAGGGCCTGTCTTGTCTTTCTGGTTTTTACACATTTTTCGGATTTCCCTTTTGACCAGTGGGAAGTGATTGTTCTTGTAGTACAGATTTGCATTGCCTGTTAGCTTGCTTGGCCAAAAAGGGTGTATGCATTTTTTCTTGAATATATTCAGGAGAAAACACATACACCGTTTTGGCCAAGTGCATCATTGTTGAATAAGTGACCCTCTTCCTGTGCTTTAAAGGCGATTCCAATGTACCTCTTCAAATCTGTTTCTTGCTATTCTGCCTCGCTTTCAATTCCGCTACGTTGCGTTCCCTTAAAAGATTTTTGGACGATAGTTGTCCTTTATTACTCTGCCAGGTTGTGAATTGCTGTGCCCATGAGCTCCATTTTTCAACTCGTTTTGTGTGAGCAGAACGCAAGTCCAAAATTTTGGTTCAGGACCTATACTGGATCCTGGTGGGTGGCTGAGACTTTGGTTAATTCTTCTTCCCACCGGGAAATTAGAGTCACATGTGCCCGTCGAAATGCCTAACAGCTACTCTCTCATTGGTTCTCCCTCTTCCCTTCCATCGTCTGCCAGATTGGCAACATGTGCGATCCAAGAGTTTAAAGGGGCTGTCTCTCCAAGTTGGGAGATTGATAGTAAAGCAGTTGGAAAGTCAAACTGGAGCACCAAGAGAGGGACTATTCGTTGAGTTTTACAAACCATTTGTATTCACAGTGTTTCCATTCTCTAGGTTTCCCATAAATGTTATAGCTGTAGTAATATTCCCTTCAACCTGGAGAGTTGGGACCCATGGAATGGGGGCCATGCATTATTGCTTTAAAGGGTCTGCATTTGCTCACCCAATCTCACCAATCGTCTCAGTCCCAAGTGTCCAGCCTTATGCGAGATCCAGCTGTCATTGTAGATAGTGTTATTCCAGGGTTCATCAGAGACCCTGAAGGAATTGTAAAGAATTTCCCTGTTTTTTGTCTTGTTTTTATAATTCCTTTTTATAGTGAGTTTGAGCTGATTCTCGCTGCCATGTTTATGCAAGTCTAGACACACTTGATTTCCTTACCCAGACATATCAGTACATAGGTTTTAAGATCCTTACTAGTCAGATATATTCCTCTGCGGGAAATATTGCGTTTTGAGTCCCTTTCACTGAGGATGGAGTAGGTCTTGTCTATTCCATAGATGGTTTTTGTAAAGGTACCTGCACTTATATCAAACTCCGGTTTTATGCATCACCCCATCTCTCCTTCCTCCTTAAGTAGGCATAAGAGTCTTTTCTAAATGTGAGAATCTGTTTTTTTTCCTAACTCAGTTCATGTGTAGCCATGTTGACAGGATCTTCATAAGTGACATCTTATGATAAGTTTCTTTTTCAGTGTGTCTCATTTCACTTAGAATCATCGTACCTGAATCCACTCATTTTGCTGCAACTGGTCTTACGACATTGATTTCATGGCTGAGGGATATTCTTTCGTACATAAGTACCACAAATCTTTGAACCATTTTTATATTTCCTGGGATATTTAAGGTGTACCCAAGTTGAGTTTCTTGTAAGCAGTGCAGACCTAAATTTGGGGGTGGCTCTGACATTGATTTTCAGTTTTCCCAAGGTATATTCCTTAGACAGGAAGTGCCCTTGGCTCTGTAGCTCTGTTGTTTACTTGTTTTAGGGAACAGAGTGCACTCCTCCAGTGAGGCAGTTGGCAATTTACATCCCGCCCATCAGCATAACAAGGCTCGCTGTTCTCCAGCTCTTGTCTTGACTTACTGGTTTTTACACATTTTGTGGATGTCCCTTTTGACCGGTGGGAAGAGATACTTCTTTGTAGTGCAGAAGTGCATTGCCCGTTTGCTTGCTTGGCCAAAAAGGGTGCATGCGTTTTCTCCTGAATATATTCAGGAGAAAATGCATACACCCTTTTGGTCCAAGTGCATCATTTTGGAAGTTGTGCCCCCCTTTCTGTGCTTTACAGGCGACTCCTACGTAACTCTTGAAATATGTATCCTGCTATTCTGCCTCACATTCAAGTCCGCCTCGGTGCCTTCCCTCAACAGATTTTTGGAAGAGAGTTGTCCTTTATTACTCTGCTAGTTTGTGAATTGCTGTGCCCCTGAGCTCCATGTTTCAACTCGTTTTTTTGTGAGCTGAACGCATGTCCAAAATTTTGGTTCAGCACCTATACTGGTTCCTGGTGGGTGGCTGTGACTTTGGTTAATTCTTCTTCCTGCCGGGAAATTAGAGTGACATGTGCCCGTCCAAATGCCTAACTACTACTCTCTCATTAGTTCTCCCTATTCCCTACCATCCTCTGCCAAATTGGTAAACTGTGCGAACCAGGAGGTTAAAGGGGCTGTCTCTCCAACTTGGGAGATTGATAGTAACGCAGTTGGAAAGTCAAACCGGATCACCAGGAGAGCGAATATTCGTTGAGATTTACAAACCTTTCGTATTCACAGTGTGTCCATTCTCTAGGTATCCCGTACATGTTATAGCTGTAGTAATATTCCCATCAACCTGGAGAGTTGGGACCCATGGAATGGTTGTCATGCATTATTGCTTTAAAAGGTCTACATTTGCTCACCCAATCTCACCAATCCTCTCAGTGCCAAGTGTCCCGCCTTATGCAACATCCAGCTGTCATTGTAGATAGGGTCATTCCAGGTTTCCTCAGAGACCCTGAAGGAATTGCAAAGAATTTCCCTGTGTTTGGTTTTGTTTTTAAAATTCCTTTTTATGTGGGATTGTGCTGATTCTCGCTGCCATGTTTATGCCAGTCTAGACACACTTAATTACCTTACCCAGTCATATCAGAACATAGGTTTTAAGATTCTTACTAGTCAGATATATTCCTCTGCGGGAAATACGGGGTTTTGAGTCCCTTTCACTGAGGAAGGTGTACGTCTGGTCTATTCCATAGTTGGTTTTTGGAACGGTACCTGTGCTTATATCAAACTCTGGTTTTATGCATCACCCCACCTCTCCTTCCCCCTTAAGGAGGCATAAGACTGTTTTCTAAATGTGAGCCTCTGTTCTCTTTCCTAGCTCAGTTCATGTGTAGCCATGTTTACAGGATCTTCATAAGTGATATCTTATGATAAGTTTCTTTTTCTGTTTGACTTATTCCACTTAGAATCATCGTACCTGAATCCACTCATTTTGCTGCTACTGGTCTTATCACATTGATTTCATGGCTGAGGGATATTCCATCGTACAGAAGTACCACAATTTTTTGAACCATGTTTTATATTTCCTGGGATATTTAAGGTGTACCCAAGTTGAGTTTCTTATAAGCAGTGCAGCCATAAATTTGGGGGTGGCTCTGTCTTATTGATTTTCAGTTTTCTAAAGGTATATTCCCTAGACTGGAAATGTCCTTGGCTCTGTAGCTCTGTTTTTTACTTGTTTTAGGGAACACAGTGCACTTCTCCAGTGAGGCAGTTGGCAATTTACATCCCGCCCATTACCATAACAATGCTCCCAGTTCTCCAGGGCCTGTCTTGCCTTTCTGGTTTTTACACATTTTGTGGATGTCCCTTTTGAACGGTGGGAAGTGATACTTCTTTGTAGTGCAAATTTGCATTGCCCGCTTGCTTGCTTGGATAAAAAGGTCGTATGCGTTTTCACCTGAATATATTCAGGCGAAAACACATACGCCCTTTCTGGCCAAGTGCATCATTGTCGAAGTTGTGCCCCTCTTTCTGTGCTTTACAGGCGATTCCAAGGTACCTCGTGAAATCTGTTTCCTGTTATTCTGCCTCGCTTTCAATTCTCCCTCGTTGCCTTCCCTCAACAGATTTTTGGATGATAGTGGTCCTTTATTACTCTGCCAGTTTGTGAATTGCTGTGCCCCTGAGCTCCGTTTTTCAACTCGTTATTTGTGACCTGAACGCAAGTCCAAAATTTTGGTTGAGGAACTATACTGGTTCCCGGTGGATGGCTGAGACTTTGGGTAATTCTTCTTCCTGCCGGGAAATTACAGTGACATGTGCTTGTCGAAATACCTAACAACTACTCTCTCTTTGGTTCTCGCTCTTCCCTTCCATCCTCCGCCAAATTGGCAACCTGTGCGAACTAGGAGGTTAAAGGGGCTGTCTCTCCAAGTTGGGAGATTGCTGGTAAAGCCATTGGAAAGTCAAACCGGCGCACCAGGAGAGGGACTATTCGTTCAGATTTAGAAACCTTACGTATTCACAGTGTGTCCATTCTCTATGTTTCCCGTACATGTTATAGCTGTAGTAATATTCCCTTCAACCTGGAGAGTTGGGACCCATGGAATGGGTGCCATGCATTATTGCTTTAAAGGGTCTGCATTTGCTCACCCAATCTCACCAATCCTCTCAGTCCCAAGTTTCCAGCCTTATGCCTCATCCAGCTGTCATGGTAGATAGGGTCATTCCATGTTTCGTCAGAGACCCTTAAATAATTGTACAGAATTTCTATGTATTTTTGTTTTGTTTTTGAAATTCCTTTTTATAGTGGGTTTGAGCTGATTTTCGCTGCCATGTTTAAGCCAATCTAGACACACTTGATTTCCTTATGGAGGCATATCAACACATAGGATTTAAGATTCTTACTAGTCAGATATATTCCTCTGCGGGAAATATGGGGTTTTGAGTCCCTTTCAGTGAGGAAGGTGTAGGTCTTGTCTATTCCATAGTTGGTTTTTGGAACGGTACCAGTGCTTATATCAAACTCTGGTTTTATGCATCACCCCACCTCTCCTTTCCCCTTAAGCAGGCATAAGAGTGTTTTCTAAATGTGAGACTCTGTTCTCTTTCCTAACTCAGTTCATGTGTAGCCATGTTTACAGGATCTTCATAAGTGATATGATAAGTTTCTTTTTCTGTGTGACTTCTTTCACTTAGTATCATCGTACCTGAATCCACTCATTTTGCTGCTCCTGGTCTTATGACATTGATTTCATGGCTGAGGGATATTCCAGAGTACAAATGTACCACAATTTTTGAAACATTTTTATATTTCCTGGGATATTTAAGTTGTACCCAAGTTGAGGTCCTTGTAAGCAGTGCAGCCATAAATTTGGGGGTAGCTCTGTCTTATTGATTTTCAGTTTTCAAAGGTATATTCCCTAGACTGGAAGTGCCCTTGGCTCGGTAGCTCTGTTGTTTATTAGTTTTAGGGAACACAATGCACTCCTCCAGTGAGGAAGTTGGCAATTTACATCCCGCCCATCAGCATAAAAAGACTCCCTGATCTCCAGGGCCTGTCTTGCCTTTCTGGTTTTTACACATTTTCTGGATGTCCCTTTTGACCAGTGGGAAGTGATACTTCTTTGTAGTGCAGATATGCATTGCCCACTTGCATGCTTGGCCAAATAGGGCATATGCGTTTTCTCCTGAATATATTCAGGAGAAAATGCATACGACCTTTTAGGCCAAGTGCATCATTGTAGATGTTGTGCCCATCTTCCTGTGCTTTACAGGCAACTCCTGCGTACCTCTTGAAATCTGTTTCCTGCTATTCTGCCTCGCTTTCAATTCTGCCTCATTGTCTTCCCTCAACAGATTTTTGGACGATAGTTGTCCTTTATTACTCTGCTAGTTTGTGAATTATTGTGCACCTGACCTCCATTTTTCAACTCGTATTTTGTGAGCTGAACGCAAGTCCAATATTTTGTTTCAGGACCTATACTGGTTCCCGGTGGGTGGCTGACACATTGATTAATACTTCTTCCTGCCAGGTAATTACAGTGACATGTGCCCGTCGAAATGCCTAAAAGCTACTCTCTCATTGGTTCTCCCTCTTCCCTTCCATCATCTGCCAGATTGGCAACCTGTGCGATCCAAGAGTTTAAAGGGGCTGTCTCTCCAAGTTGGGAGATTGATAGTAAAGCAGTTGGAAAGTCAAACTGGAGCACCAAGAGAGGGACTATTCGTTGAGTTTTACAAACCATTCGTATTCACAGTGTGTCCATTCTCTAGGTATCCCGTACATGTTATAGCTGTAGTAATATTCCCTTCAACCTGGAGAGTTGGGAGCCATGGAATGGGGGCAATGCATTATTGCTTTAAAGGGTCTGCATTTGCTCACCCAATCTCACCAATCGTCTCAGTCCCAAGTGTCCAGCCTTATGCCACATCCAGCTGTCATTGTAGATAGGGTCATTCCAGGTTTCATCAGAGACCCTGAAGGAATTACAAAGAATTTCCCTGTTTTTTTGTTTCGTATTTGAAATTCCTTTTTATAGTGGGTTTGAGCTGATTCTCTCTGCCATGTTTATGCCAGTCTAGACACACTTAATTCCCTTACCCTGACATATGAGTACATACGATTTAAGATCCTTACTATTCAGATATATTCCTCTGCGGGAAATATGGGGTTTTGAGTCCCTTTCACAGAGGAAGGTGTACGTCTTGTCTATTCCATAGTTGGTTTTTGGAACGTAACCTGTGCTTATATCAAACTCTGGTTTTATGCATCACCCCACCTCTCCTTCCCCATTAAGGAGGCATAAGAATGTTTTCTAAATGTGAGCCTCTGTTCTCTTTCCTAACTCAGTTCATGTGTAGCCATGTTTACAGGATCTTCATAAGTGATATCTTATGATAAGTTTCTTTTACTGTGTGACTTATTTCACTTAGAATCATCATACCTGAATCCACTCCCTTTGCTGCTACTGGTCTTATGACATCATTTCATGGCTGAGGGATATTCCATCGTATGGAAGTACCACAATTTTTTGAACCATGTTTTATATTTCCTGGGATAATTAAGGTGTACCCAAGTTGAGGTTCTTGTAAACAGTGCAGCCCTAAATTTGGGGGTGGCTCTGTCTTATTGATTTTCAGTTTTCCACAGGTATATTCCCTGGACTGGAAATGCCCTTGGCTCTGTAGCTCTGTTTTTTACTTGTTTTAGGGAACACAGTGCACTCCTCCAGTGAGGCAGTTCGCAATTTACATCCCGCCCATCAGCATAACAATGCTCCCTGTTCTCCAGGGCCTGTCTTGCCTTTCTGGTTTTTACACATTTTGTGGAGGTCCCTTTTGAACGGTGGGAAGTGATACTTCTTTGTAGTGCAAATTTGCATTGCCCGCTTGCTTGCTTGGATAAAAAGGTCGTATGCGTTTTCACCTGAATATATTCATGTGAAAACGCATACGCCCATTTTTTGCCAAGTTTATCATTGTCGAAGTTGTGCCCCTCTTCCTGTGCTTTACAGGCGATTCCAAGGTACCTCTTGAAATCTGTTTCCTGTTATGCTGCCTCGCTTTCAATTCTCCCTCGTTTCTTCCCTCAACAGATTTTTCGACGATAGTGGTCCTTTATTACTCTGCCAGTTTGTGAATTGCTGTGCCTCTGAGCTCCATTATTCAACTCGTTATTTGTGAGCTGAACGCAAGTCCAAAATTTTGGTTGAGGAACTATACTGGTTCCCGGTGGATGGCTGAGACTTTGGGTAATTCTTCTTCCTGCCGGGAAATTACAGTGACGTGTGCCCGTTGAAATACCTAACAACTACTCTCTCATTGGTTCTCGCTCTTCCCTTCCATCCTCTGCCAAATTGGCAACCTGTGCGAACTAGGAGGTTAAAGGGGCTGTCTCTCCAAGTTGGGACATTGATAGTAAAGCCGTTGGAAATTCAAACCGGCGCACCAGGAGAGAGACTATTCGTTCAGATTTAGAAACCTTACGTATTCACAGTGTGTCCATTCTCTAGGTTTCCCGTACATGTTATAGCTGTAGTAATATTCCCTTCAACCTGTAGAGTTGGGACCCATGGAATGTGTGCC
The DNA here is from genome assembly GCF_964165515.1 of Mesoplodon bidens. Classification (NCBI taxonomy): domain Eukaryota; kingdom Metazoa; phylum Chordata; class Mammalia; order Artiodactyla; family Ziphiidae; genus Mesoplodon; species Mesoplodon bidens. The sequence continues at coordinate 1,667,039 of NW_027672207.1, forward strand.
ATGCATTATTGCTTTAAAGGGTCTGCATTTGCTCACCCAATCTCACCAATCCTCTCAGTCCCAAGTTTCCAGCCTTATGCCACATCCAGCTGTCATGGTAGATAGGGTCATTCCATGTTTCGTCAGAGACCCTGAAGGAATTGTACAGAATTTCTATGTATTTCTGTTTTGTTTTTGAAATTCCTTTTTATAGTGGGTTTGAGCTGATTCTCGCTGCCATGTTTATGCCAATCTAGACACACTTGATTTCCTTATGGAGACATATCAATACATAGGATTTAAGATTCTTACTAGTCAGATATATTCCTCTGCGGGAAATATGGTGTTTTGAGTCCCTTTCACTGTGGAAGGTGTAGGTCTTGACTATTCCATAGTTGGTTTTTGGAAGGGTACCAGTGCTTATTTCAAACTGTGGTTTTATGCATCACCCCACCTCTCCTTCCCCCTTAAGCAGGCATAAGATTGTTTTCTAAATGTGAGGCTCTGTTCTCTTTCCTAACTCAGTTCATGTGTAGCCATGTTTACGGCATCATCATAAGTGATATCTTATGATAAGTTTCTTTTTCTGTGTGACTTATTTCACTTCGAATCATCGTACCTGAAACCACTCACTTTGCTGCTACTGGTCTTATGACATTCATTTCATGGCTGAGGGATATTCCATCATATGGAAGTACCACAATTTTTTGAACCATTTTTATATTTCCTGGGATACTTAAGGTGTACCCAAATTGAGGTTCTTGTAAGCAGTGCAGCCATAAATTTGGGGGTGGCTCTGTCTTATTGATTTTCTTTTTTCCCAAGGTATATTCCCTAGACTGGAAGTGCCCTTGGCTCTGTAGCTCTGTTGTTTACTTGTTTATGGGACACAATGCACTCCTCCAGTGAGGCAGTTGGCAATTTACATCCCACCCATCAGCATATCAGTGCTCCCTGTACTCCAGGGCCTGTCTTGCCTTTCTGGTTTTTACACAGTTTGTGGATGTCCCGTTTGAGAAGTGGTAAGAGATACAACTGTGTAGTGCAGATTTGCATTGCCCGCTTGCTTGCTTGGCCAAAAAGGGCGTATGCGTTTTCTCCTGAATATATTCAGGAGAAAACGCATACGCCCTTTTTGGCCAAGTGCATCATTGTCGAATTTGTGGCCCTCTTCTTTTGATTTACAGGCGATTCCAACGTACCTCTTGAAATCTGTTTCCTGCTATTCTTCCTCGATTTCAAGTCCGCCTCGTTGCCTTCCCTCAACAGATTTTTGGACGATAGTTATCCTTTATTTCTCTGACAGTTTCAGAATTGCTGTGCCCCAGAGCTGCGTGTTTCAACTCCGTTTTGTGAGCTGAACGCAAGTGCAAAGTTTTGGTTCAGGACCTATACTGGTTCCCGGTGGGTGGCTGTGACTTTGGTTAATTCTTCTTCCTGCCGGGAAATTAGAGTGACATGTGCCCTTCCAAAAGCCTAACAGCTACTCTCTCATTGGTTCTCCATTTTCCCTTCCATCCTCTGCCAAATTGGCAACCTGTGTGAACCAGGAGGTTAAAGGGGCTGTCTCTCCAAGTTGGGAGGTTGATAGGAAAGCAGATGGAAAGTCAAACCGGAGCACCAGGAGAGGGACTATTCGTTGAGTTTTAGAAACATTTCGTATTCACAGTGTGTCCATTCTCTAGGTTTCCCATACATGTTATAGCTGTAGTAATATCCCCATCAACCTGGAGAGTTGGGACCCATGGAATGGGGGCCATGCATTATTGCTTTAAAGGATCTGCATGTGCTCACCCAATCTCACCAATCCTCTCAGTCCCAAGGGTCCAGCCTTATGCCACATCCAGCTGTCATTGTAGATAGTGTCATTCCAGGTTTCGTCAGAGACCCTGAAGGAATTGTAAAGAAGTTCCCTGGTTTTTTTGTTTTGTTTTTAAAATTACTTTTATAGTGGGTTTGAGCTGATTCTCGCTGCTATGTTTATGCCAGTCTAGACACACTTGATTCCCTTACGGAGACATATCAATACATAGGTTTTAAGATTCTAACTAGTCAGATATAATCCTCTGCGGGAAATATGGGGTTTTGAGTCCCTTTCACTGAGGAAGGTGTAGGTCTTGTCTATTCCATAGTTGGTTTTTGAAGCGGTACCTGTGCTTATATCAAACTCTGGTTTTATACATCACCCCACCTCTCCTTCCCCCTTAAGCAGGCATAAGTGTGTTTTCTAAATGTGAGACTCTGTTCTCTTTCCTAACTCTCTTCATGTGTAGCCATGTTTACAGGATCTTCATAAGTGATATCTTATGATAAGTTTCTTTTTCTGTGTGACTTATTTCACTTAGAATCATCGTACCTGAATCCACTCATTTTGCTGCTACTGGTCTTAGGACATTGATTTCATGGCTGAGGGATATTCCATCATACGTAAGTTCCACAATTTTTTGAACCATTTTTATATTTCCTGGGATATTTAAGGTGTACCCAAGATAAGGTTCTAGTAAGCAGTGCAGCCCTAAATTTGGGGGTGGCTCTGTCTTATTGATTTTCAGTTTACCCAAGGTATATTCCCTAGACTAGAACTGCCCTTGGCTCTGTAGCTCTGTTGTTTACTTGTTTTAGGGAACACAATGCACTATTCTAGTGAGGCAGTTGGCAATTTACATCCCGCCTATCAGCATAACAATGCTCCCTGTTCTCCAGGGCCTGTCTTGCCTTTCTTGTTTTTATATATTTTGTGGATGTCCCTCTTGACCGGTGGGAAGATACACTGCTTTGTAGTGCAGATTTACATTGCCCGCTTGCTTGCTTGGCCAAAAAGGGCGTATGCGTTCTGTCCGGAATATATTCAGGATAAAATGCATACGCCCTTTTTGGCCAAGTGCATCATTGTCGACGTTGTGCCCCTCTTCCTGTTCTTTACAGGCAACTCCTGCGTACCTCTTGAAATCTGTTTCCTGCTATTCTGCCTCACTTTCAAGTCCGCCTCGATGCATTCCCTCAACAGATTTTTGGACGATAGTTGTCCTTTATTACTCTGCCAGTTTGTGAATTGCTGTGCCCCTGAGCTCCATTTTTCAACTCGTTTTTTGTGAGCTGAACGCAAGTCCAAAATTTTGGTTCAGGACCTATACTGGTTCCCGGTGGGTGGCTGAGACTTTGGTTAATACTTCTTCCCACCGGGAAATTAGAGTCATATGTGCCTGTCGAAATACCTAACAGCTACTCTCTCATTGGTTCTCCCTCTTCCCTTCCATCATCTGTCAGATTGGCAACCTGTGCGATCCAAGAGTTTAAAGGGGCTGTCTCTCCAAGTTGGGAGATTGATAGTAAAGCAGTTGGAAAGTCAAACTGGAGCACCAAGGGAGGGACTATTCGTTGAGTTTTACAAACCATTCGTATTCACAGTGTTTCCATTCTCTAGGTATCCCGTACATGTTATAGCTGTAGTAATATTCCCTTCAACATGGAGAGTTGGGAGCCATGGAATGGGGGCAATGCATTATTGCTTTAAAGGGTCTGCATTTGCTCACCCAATCTCACCAATCGTCTCAGTCCCAAGTGTCCAGCCTTATGCCACATCCAGCTGTCATTGTAGAAAGGGTCATTCCAGGTTTCATCAGAGACCCTGAAGGAATTACAAAGAATTTCCCTGTTTTTTTGTTTCGTATTTGAAATTCCTTTTTATAGTGGGTTTGAGCTGATTCTCTCTGCCATGTTTATGCCAGTCTAGACACACTTAATTCCCTTACCCAGACATATGAGTACATACGATTTAAGATCCTTACTATTCAGATATATTCCTCTGCGGGAAATACGGGGTTTTGAGTCCCTTTCACTGAGGAAGGTGTACGTCTTGTCTATTCCATAGTTGGTTTTGGAACGGTACCTGTGCTTATATCAAACTCTGGTTTTATGCATCACCCCACCTCTCCTTCCCCCGTAAGGAGGCATAAGAATGTTTTCTAAATGTGAGCCTCTGTTCTCTTTCCTAACTCAGTTCATGTGTAGCCATGTTTACAGAATCTTCATAAGTGATATCTTATGATAAGTTTCGTTTTCTGTTTGACTTATTCCACTTAGAATCATCGTACCTGAATCCACTCATTTCACTGCTACTGGTCTTATGACACTGATTTCATGGCTCAGGGATATTCCATCGTATGTAAGTACCTAAATTTTTTGAAACATTTTTATATTTCCTGGGATATTTAAGGTGTACCCAAGTTGAGGTTCTTGTAAGCAGTGCAGCCCTAAATTTGGTGGTGGCTCTGTCTTATTGATTTTCAGTTTTCCAAAGGTATATTCCCTAGACTGGAGATGCCCTTGGCTCTGTAGCTCTGTTTTTTACTTGTTTTAGGGAACACAGTGCACTCCTCCAGTGAGGCAGTTGGCAATTTACATCCCGCCCATCAGCATAACAATGCTCCCTGTTCTCCAGGGCCTGTCTTGCCTTTCTGGTTTTTACACATTTTGTGGATGTCCCTTTTGAACGGTGGGAAGTGATACTTCTTTGTAGTGCAAATTTGCATTGCCCGCTTGCTTGCTTGGATAAAAAGGTCGTATGCGTTTTCACCTGAATATATTCAGGCGAAAACACATACGCCCTTTCTGGCCAAGTGCATCATTGTCGAAGTTGTGCCCCTCTTTCTGTGCTTTACAGGCGATTCCAAGGTACCTCTTGAAATCTGTTTCCTGTTATTCTGCCTCGCTTTCAATTCTCCCTCGTTGCCTTCCCTCAACAGATTTTTGGATGATAGTGGTCCTTTATTACTCTGCCAGTTTGTGAATTGCTGTGCCCCTGAGCTCCGTTTTTCAACTCGTTATTTGTGAGCTGAACGCAAGTCCAAAATTTTGGTTGAGGAACTATACTGGTTCCCGGTGGATGGCTGAGACTTTGGGTAATTCTTCTTCCTGCCGGGAAATTACAGTGGCATGTGCTTGTCGAAATACCTAACAACTACTCTCTCTTTGGTTCTCGCTCTTCCATTCCATCCTCTGCCAAATTGGCAACCTGTGCGAACTAGGAGGTTAAAGGGGCTGTCTCTCCAAGTTGGGAGATTGCTGGTAAAGCCATTGGAAAGTCAAACCGGCGCACCAGGAGAGGGACTATTCGTTCAGATTTAGAAACCTTACGTATTCACAGTGTGTCCATTCTCTATGTTTCCCGTACATGTTATAGCTGTAGTAATATTCCCTTCAACCTGGAGAGTTGGGACCCATGGAATGGGTGCCATGCATTATTGCTTTAAAGGGTCTGCATTTGCTCACCCAATCTCACCAATCCTCTCAGTCCCAAGTTTCCAGCCTTATGCCTCATCCAGCTGTCATGGTAGATAGGGTCATTCCATGTTTCGTCAGAGACCCTTAAATAATTGTACAGAATTTCTATGTATTTTTATTTTGTTTTTGAAATTCCTTTTTATAGTGGGTTTGAGCTGATTTTCGCTGCCATGTTTAAGCCAATCTAGACACGCTTGATTTCCTTATGGAGACATATCAACACATAGGATTTAAGATTCTTACTAGTCAGATATATTCCTCTGCGGGAAATATGGGGTTTTGAGTCCCTTTCAGTGAGGAAGGTGTAGGTCTTGTCTATTCCATAGTTGGTTTTTGGAACGGTACCAGTGCTTATATCAAACTCTGGTTTTATGCATCACCCCACCTCTCCTTTCCCCTTAAGCAGGCATAAGAGTGTTTTCTAAATGTGAGACTCTGTTCTCTTTCCTAACTCAGTTCATGTGTAGCCATGTTTACAGGATCTTCATAAGTGATATGATAAGTTTCTTTTTCTGTGTGACTTATTTCACTTAGAATCATCGTATCTGAATCCACTCATTTTGCTGCTCCTGGTCTTATGACATTGATTTCATGGCTGAGGGATATTCCAGAGTACAAAAGTACCACAATTTTTGAAACATTTTTATATTTCCTGGGATATTTAAGTTGTACCCAAGTTGAGGTCCTTGTAAGCAGTGCAGCCATAAATTTGGGGGTAGCTCTGTCTTATTGATTTTCAGTTTTCAAAGGTATATTCCCTAGACTGGAAGTGCCCTTGGCTCGGTAGCTCTGTTGTTTATTAGTTTTAGGGAACACAATGCACTCCTCCAGTGAGGAAGTTGGCAATTTACATCCCGCCCATCAGCATAAAAAGACTCCCTGATCTCCAGGGCCTGTCTTGCCTTTCTGGTTTTTACACATTTTCTGGATGTCCCTTTTGACCAGTGGGAAGTGATACTTCTTTGTAGTGCAGATATGCATTGCCCACTTGCATGCTTGGCCAAATAGGGCATATGCGTTTTCTCCTGAATATATTCAGGAGAAAATGCATACGACCTTTTAGGCCAAGTGCATCATTGTAGATGTTGTGCCCATCTTCCTGTGCTTTACAGGCAACTCCTGCGTACCTCTTGAAATCTGTTTCCTGCTATTCTGCCTCGCTTTCAATTCTGCCTCATTGTCTTCCCTCAACAGATTTTTGGACGATAGTTGTCCTTTATTACTCTGCTAGTTTGTGAATTATTGTGCACCTGACCTCCATTTTTCAACTCGTATTTTGTGAGCTGAACGCAAGTCCAATATTTTGTTTCAGGACCTATACTGGTTCCCGGTGGGTGGCTGACACATTGATTAATACTTCTTCCTGCCAGGTAATTACAGTGACATGTGCCCGTCGAAATGCCTAAAAGCTACTCTCTCATTGGTTCTCCCTCGTCCCTTCCATCATCTGCCAGATTGGCAACCTGTGCGATCCAAGAGTTTAAAGGGGCTGTCTCTCCAAGTTGGGAGATTGATAGTAAAGCAGTTGGAAAGTCAAACTGGAGCACCAAGAGAGGGACTATTCGTTGAGTTTTACAAACCATTCGTATTCACAGTGTGTACATTCTCTAGGTATCCCGTACATGTTATAGCTGTAGTAATATTCCCTTCAACCTGGAGAGTTGGGAGCCATGGAATGGGGGCCATGCATTATTGCTTTAAAGGGTCTGCATTTGCTCACCCAATCTCACCAATCGTCTCAGTCCCAAGTGTCCAGCCTTATGCCACATCCAGCTGTCATTGTAGATAGGGTCATTCCAGGTTTCATCAGAGACCCTGAAGGAATTACAAAGAATTTCCCTGTTTTTTTGTTTCGTATTTGAAATTCCTTTTTATAGTGGGTTTGAGCTGATTCTCTCTGCCATGTTTATGCCAGTCTAGACACACTTAATTCCCTTACCCTGACATATGAGTACATACGATTTAAGATCCTTACTATTCAGATATATTCCTCTGCGGGAAATACGGGGTTTTGAGTCCCTTTCACTGAGGAAGGTGTACGTCTGGTCTATTCCATAGTTGGTTTTTGGAACGGTACCTGTGCTTATATCAAACTCTGGTTTTATGCATCACCCCACCTCTCCTTCCCCCTTAAGGAGGCATAAGACTGTTTTCTAAATGTGAGACTCTGTTCTCTTTCCTAACTCAGTTCATGTGTAGCCATGTTTACAGGATCTTCATAAGTGATATCTTATGATAAGTTTCTTTTTCTGTTTGACTTATTCCACTTAGAATCATCGTATCTGAATCCACTCATTTTGCTGCTACTGGTCTTATCACATTGATTTCATGGCTGAGGGATATTCCATCGTACAGAAGTACCACAATTTTTTGAACCATATTTTATATTTCCTGGGATATTTAATGTGTACCCAAGTTGAGTTTCTTATAAGCAGTGCAGCCATAAATTTGGGGGTGGCTCTGTCTTATTGATTTTCAGTTTTCCAAAGGTATATTCCCTAGACTGGAAATGTCCTTGGCTCTGTAGCTCTGTTTTTTACTTGTTTTAGGGAACACAGTGCACTTCTCCAGTGAGGCAGTTGGCAATTTACATCCCGCCCATTACCATAACAATGCTCCCAGTTCTCCAGGGCCTGTCTTGCCTTTCTGGTTTTTACACATTTTGTGGATGTCCCTTTTGAACGGTGGGAAGTGATACTTCTTTGTAGTGCAAATTTGCATTGCCCGCTTGCTTGCTTGGATAAAAAGGTCATATGCGTTTTCACCTGAATATATTCAGGCGAAAACACATACGCCCTTTCTGGCCAAGTGCATCATTGTCGAAGTTGTGCCCCTCTTTCTGTGCTTTACAGGCGATTCCAAGGTACCTCGTGAAATCTGTTTCCTGTTATTCTGCCTCGCTTTCAATTCTCCCTCGTTGCCTTCCCTCAACAGATTTTTGGACGATAGTGGTCCTTTAATACTCTGCCAGTTTGTGAATTGCTGTGCCCCTTAGCTCCATTTTTCAACTCGTTATTTGTAAGCTGAACGCAAGTCCAAAATTTTGGTTGAGGAACTATACTGGTTCCCAGTGGATGGTTGAGACTTTGGGTAATTCTTCTTCCTGTCGGGAAATTACAGTGACATGTGCTTGTCGAAATACCTAACAACTACTCTCTCATTGTTTCTCGCTCTTCCCTTCCATCCTCTGCCAAATTGGCAACCTGTGCGAACTAGGAGGTTAAAGGGGCTGTCTCTCCAAGTTGGGACATTGATAGTAAAGCCGTTGGAAAGTCAAACCGGCACACCAGGAGAGGGACTATTCGTTCATATTTAGCAACATTACGTATTCACAGTGTGTCCATTCTCTAGGTTTCCCGTACATGTTATAGCTGTAGTAATATTCACTTCAACCTGGAGAGCTGGGACCCATGGAATGTGTGCCATGCATTATTGCTTTAAAGGGTCTGCATTTGCTCACCCAATCTCACCAATCCTCTCAGTCCCAAGTTTCCAGCCTTATGCCACATCCAGCTGTCATGGTAGATAGGGTCATTCCATGTTTCGTCAGAGACCCTGAAGGAATTGTACAGAATTTCTAGGTATTTTTGTTTTGTTTTTGAAATTCCTTTTTATAGTGGGTTTGAGCTGATTCTCGCTGCCATGTTTATGCCAATCTAGACACACTTGATTTCCTTATGGAGACATATCAATACATAGGTTTTAAGATTCTTACTAGTCAGATATATTCCTCTGCGGGAAATATGGGGTTTTGTGTCCCTTTCACTGTGGAAGGTGTAGGTCTTGTCTATTCCATAGTTAGTTTTTGGAATGGTACCAGTGCTTATTTCAAACTGTGGTTTTATGCATCACCCCACCTCTCCTTCCCCCTTAAGCAGGCATAAGATTGTTTTCTAAATGTGAGACTCTGTTCTCTTTCCTAACTCAGTTCATGTGTAGCCATGTTTACATGATCTTCATAAGTGATATCTTATGATAAGTTTCTTTTTCTGTGTGACTTATTTCACTTAGAATCATCGTACCTGAATCCACTCACTTTGCTGCTACTGGTCTTATGACATCATTTCATGGCTGAGGGATATTCCATCGTACGGAAGAACCACAATTTTTTGAACCATGTTTTATATTTCCTGGGATATTTAAGGTGTACCCAAGTTGAGGTTCTTGTAAGCAGTGCAGCCATAAATTTTGGGGTGGCTCTGTCTTATTGATTTTCAGTTTTTCCAAGGTATATTCCCTAGACTAGAAGTGCCCTTGGCTCTGTAGCTCTGTTGTTTACTTGTTTATGGAACACAATGCACTCCTCCAGTGAGGCAGTTGGCAATTTACATCCCACCCATCAGCATATCATTGCTCCCTGTACTCCAGGGCCTGACTTGCCATTCTGGTTTTTACACATTTTGTGGATGTCCCGTTTGAGAGGTGGTAAGAGACACATCTGTGTAGTGCAGATTTGCATTGCCCGCTTGCTTGCTTGGCCAAAAAGTGTGTATACGTCTTCTCCTGAATATATTCAGGAGAAAACGCATACGACCTTTTTGGCCATGTGCATCATTGTCGAATTTGTGGCCCTCTTCTTGTGATTTACAGGCGATTCCAACGTACCTCTTGAAATCTGTTTCCTGCTATTCTTCCTCGATTTCAAGTCCGCCTCGTTGCCTTCCCTCAACAGATTTTTGGACGATAGTTATCCTTTATTTCTCTGCCAGTTTCTGAATTGCTGTGCCCCGGAGGTGCATGTTTTAACTCCTTTTTTGTGAGCTGAAAGCAAGTGCAAAATTTTGGTTCAGGACCTATACTGGTTCCCGGTGGGTGGCTGTGACTTTGGTTAATTCTTCTTCCTGCCGGGAAATTAGAGTGACATGTGCCCTTCCGAAGGTATAACAGCTACTCTCTCATTGGTTCTCCCTTTTCCCTTCAAACCTCTGCTCAATTGGCAACCTGTGTGAACCAGGAGGTTAAAGGGGCTGTCTCTCCAAGTTGGGAGGTTGATAGTAAAGGAGTTGGAAAGTCAAAGCGGAGCACCAGGAGTCGGACTATTCGTTGAGTTTTAGAAACATTTCGTATTCACAGTGTGTCCATTCTCTAGGTTTCCCATACATGTTATAGCTGTAGTAATATCCCCTTCAACCTGGAGAGTTGGGACCCATGGAATGGTTGCCATGCATTTTTGCTTTAAAGGATCTGCATTTGCTCACCCAATCTCACCCATCCTCTCAGTCCCAAGGGTCCAGCCTTCTGCCACATCCAGCTGTCATTGTAGTTAGGGTCATTCCAGGTTTCGTCAGAGACCCTGAAGGAATTGTAAAGAAGTTCCCTGTTTTTTTTTTTGTTTTGTTTTTAAAATGCCTTTATATAGTGGGTTTGAGCTGATTCTCGCTGCCAAGTTTATGCAAGTCTAGACACACTTGATTCCCTTACGGAGACATATCAATACATAGGTTTTAAGATTCTTACTAGTCAGATATATTCCTCTGCGGGAAATATGGGGTTTTGAGTCCCTTTCACTGAGGAAGGTGTAGGTCTTGTCAATTCCATAGTTGGTTTTTGAAGCGGTACCTGTGCTTATATCAAACTCTGGTTTTATGTATCACCCCACCTCTCCTTCCCCCTTAAGCAGGCATAAGTGTGTTTTCTAAATGTGAGACTCTGTTCTCTTTCCTAACTCTCTTCATGTGTAGCCATGTTTACAGGATCTTCATAAGTGATATCTTATGATAAGTTTCTTTTTCTGTGTGACTTATTTCACTTAGAATCATCGTACCTGAATCCACTCATTTTGCTGCTACTGGTCTTAGGACATTGATTTCATGGCTGAGGGATATTCCATCATACGTAAGTTCCACAATTTTTTGAACCATTTTTATATTTCCTGGGATATTTAAGGTGTACCCAAGATAAGGTTCTAGTAAGCAGTGCAGCCCTAAATTTGGGGGTGGCTCTGTCTTATTGATTTTCAGTTTACCCAAGGTATATTCCCTAGACTAGAACTGCCCTTGGCTCTGTAGCTCTGTTGTTTACTTGTTTTAGGGAACACAATGCACTATTCTAGTGAGGCAGTTGGCAATTTACATCCCGCCCATCAGCATAAATATGCTCCCTGTTCTCCAGGGCCTGTCTTGCCTTTCTGGTTTTTATACATTTTGTGGATGTCCCTCTTGACCGGTGGGAAGAGATACTGCTTTGTAGTGCAGATTTACATTGCCCGCTTGCTTGCTTGGCCAAAAAGGGCCTATGCGTTCTGTCCGGAATATATTCAGGATAAAATGCATACGCCCTTTTTGGCCAAGTGCATCATTGTTGACGTTGTGCCCCTCTTCCTTTTCTTTACAGGCAACTCCTGCGTACCTCTTGAAATCTGTTTTCTGCTATTCTGCCTCACATTCAAGTCCGCCTCGATGCATTCCCTCAACTGATTTTTGGACGATAGTTGTCCTTTATTACTCTGCCAGTTTGTGAATTGCTGTGCCCCTGAGCTCCATTTTTCAACTCGTTTTTTGTGAGCTGAACGCAAGTCCAAAATTTTGGTTCAGGACCTATACTGGTTCCCGGAGGGTGGCTGAGACTTTGGATAATACTTCTTCCCACCGGGAAATTAGAGTCACATGTGCCTGTCGAAATGCCTAACAGCTACTCTCTCATTGGTTCTCCCTCTTCCCTTCCATCATCTGTCAGATTGGCAACCTGTGCGATCCAAGAGTTTAAAGGGGCTGTCTCTCCAAGTTGGGAGATTGATAGTAAAGCAGTTGGAAAGTCAAACTGGAGCACCAAGGGAGGGACTATTCGTTGAGTTTTACAAACCATTCGTATTCACAGTGTGTCCATTCTCTAGGTATCCCGTACATGTTATAGCTGTAGAAATATTGCCTTCAACATGGAGAGTTGGGAGCCATGGAATGGGGGCCATGCATTATTGCTTTAAAGGGTCTGCATTTGCTCACCCAATCTCACCAATCGTCTCAGTCCCAAGTGTCCAGCCTTATGCCACATCCAGCTGTCATTGTAGAAAGGGTCATTCCAGGTTTCATCAGAGACCCTGAAGGAATTACAAAGAATTTCCCTGTTTTTTTGTTTCGTATTTGAAATTCCTTTTTATAGTGGGTTTGAGCTGATTCTCTCTGCCATGTTTATGCCAGTCTAGACACACTTAATTCCCTTACCCTGACATATGAGTACATACGATTTAAGATCCTTACTATTCAGATATATTCCTCTGCGGGAAATATGGGGTTTTGAGTCCCTTTCACTGAGGAAGGTGTACGTCTTGTCTATTCCATAGTTGGTTTTGGAACGGTACCTGTGCTTATATCAAACTCTGGTTTTATGCATCACCCCACCTCTCCTTCCCCCGTAAGGAGGCATAAGAATGTTTTCTAAATGTGAGCCTCTGTTCTCTTTCCTAACTCAGTTCATGTGTAGCCATGTTTACAGAATATTCATAAGTGATATCTTATGATAAGTTTCGTTTTCTGTTTGACTTATTCCACTTAGAATCATCGTACCTGAATCCACTCATTTCACTGCTACTGGTCTTATGACATTGATTTCATGGCACAGGGATATTCCATCGTATGTATGTACCTAAATTTTTGGAAACATTTTTATATTTCCTGGGATATTTAAGGTGTACCCAAGTTGAGGTTCATGTAAGCAGTGCAGCCCTAAATTTGGGGGTGGCTCTGTCTTATTGATTTTCAGTTTTCCCAAGGTATATTCCCTAGACTGGAAGTGCCCTTGGCTCTGTAGCTCTGTTGTTTACTTGTTTTAGGGAACGCAATGCACTCCTCCAGTGAGGTAGTTGGCAATTTACATCCCTCCCATCAGCATAAAAAGGCTCCCTGTTCTACAGGGCCTGTCTTGCCTTTCTGGTTTTTACATATTTTGTGGATGTCCCTTTTGACTGGTGGGAAGTGATACTTCTTTGTAGTGCAGATTTGCATTGCCCGCTTGCTTGCTTGGCCAAAAGGGGCGTATGTGTTTTCTCCTGAATATATTCAGGGGAAAACGCATACGCCCTTTTTGGCCAAGTGCATCATTGTCGAAGTTGTGCCCCTCTTCCTCTGCTTTAAATGCGATTCCAACGTACCTCTTAAAATTTGTTTCCTGCTATTCTGCCTCGCTTTCAAGTCTGACTCGTTGCCTTCCCTCAACAGATTTTTGGACGATAATTGTCCTTTATTACTCTGCCAGTTTGTGAATTGCTGTGCCCCTGAGCTCCATTTTTCAACTCGTTATTTGTGAGCTGAACGCAAGTCCAAAATTTTGGTTGAGGAACTACACTGGTTCCCGGTGGATGGTTGAGACTTTGGGTAATTCTTCTTCCTGTCGGGAAATTACAGTGACATGTGCTTGTCGAAATACCTAACAACTACTCTCTCATTGGTTCTCGCTCTTCCCTTCCATCCTCTGCCAAATTGACAACCTGTGCGAACTAGGAGGTTAAAGGGGCTGTCTCTCCAAGTTTGGAGATTGATAGTAAAGCCGTTGGAAAGTCAAACCGGCACACCAGGAGAGGGACTATTCGTTCAGATTTAGAAACCTTACGTATTCACAGTGTGTCCATTCTCTAGGTTTCCCGTACATGTTATAGCTGTAGTAACATTCCCTTCAACCTGGAGAGTGGGGACCCATGGAATGTGTGCCATGGATTATTGCTTTAAAGGGTCTGCATTTGCTCACCCAATCTCACCAATCCTCTCAGTCCCAAGTTTCCAGCCTTATGCCACATCCAGCTGTCATGGTAGATAGGGTCTTTCCATGTTTCGTCAGAGACCCTGAAGGAATTGTACAGAATTTCTGTGTATTTTTGTTTTGTTTTTGAAATTCCTTTTTATAGTGGGTTTGAGCTGATTCTCGCTGCCATGTTTATGCCAATGTAGACACACTTGATTTCCTTATGGAGACATATCAATACATAGGTTTTAAGATTCTTACTAGTCAGATATATTCCCCTGCGGGAAATATGGGGATTTGAGTCCCTTTCACTGTGGAAGGTGTAGGTCTTGTCTATTCCATAGTTAGTTTTTGGAACGGTACCAGTGCTTATTTCAAACTGTGGTTTTATGCATCACCCCACCTCTCCTTCTCCCTTAAGCAGGCATAAGATTGTTTTCTAAATGTGAGACTCTGTTCTCTTTCCTAACTCAGTTCATGTGTAGCCATGTTTACAGGATCTTCATAAGTGATATCTTATGATAAGTATCTTTTTCTGTGTGACTTATTTCACTTAGAATCATCGTACCTGAATCCACTCACTTTGCTGCTACTGGTCTTATGACATCATTTCATGGCTGAGGGATATTCCATCGTACGGAAGAACCACAATTTTTTGAACCATGTTTTATATTTCCTGGGATATTTAAGGTGTACCCAAGTTGAGGTTCTTGTAAGCAGTGCAGCCATAAATTTTGGGGTGGCTCTGTCTTATTGATTTTCAGTTTTTCCAAGGTATATTCCCTAGACTAGAAGTGCCCTATCTCTGTAGCTCTGTTGTTTACTTGTTTATGGAACACAATGCACTCCTCCAGTGAGGCAGTTGGCAATTTACATCCCACCCATCAGCATATCATTGCTCCCTGTACTCCAGGGCCTGTCTTGCCTTTCTGGTTTTTACACATTTTGTGGATGTCCCGTTTGAGAGGTGGTAGGAGACACATCTGTGTAGTGCAGATTTGCATTGCCCGCTTGCTTGCTTGGCCAAAAAGTGTGTATACGTCTTCTCCTGAATATATTCAGGAGAAAACGCATACGACCTTGTTGGCCATGTGCATCATTGTCGAATTTGTGGCCCTCTTCTTGTGATTTACAGGCGATTCCAACGTACCTCTTGAAATCTGTTTCCTGCTATTCTTCCTCGATTTCAAGTCCGCCTCGTTGCCTTCCCTCAACAGATTTTTGGACGATAGTTATCCTTTATTTCTCTGCCAGTTTCTGAATTGCTGTGCCCCGGAGGTGCATGTTTTAACTCCTTTTTTGTGAGCTGAACGCAAGTGCAAAGTTTTGGTTCAGGACATATACTGGTTCCCGGTGGGTGGCTGTGACTTTGGTTAATTCTTCTTCCTGCCGGGAAATTAGAGTGACATGTGCCCTTCCAAAAGCATAACAGCTACTCTCTCATTGGTTCTCCCTTTTCCCTTCCAACCTCTGCTAAATTGGCAACCTGTGCGATCCAAGAGTTTAAAGGGGCTGTCTCTCGAAGTTGGGAGATTGATAGTAAAGCAGTTGGAAAGTCAAACTGGAGCACCAAGAGAGGGACTATTCGTTGAGTTTTACAAACCATTCGTATTCACAGTGTGTCCATTCTCTAGGTATCCCGTACATGTTATAGCTGTTGTAATATTCCCTTCAACCTGGAGAGTTGGGAGCAATGGAATGTGTGCCATGCATTATTGATTTAAAGCGTCTGCATTTGCTCACCCAATCTCACCAATCCTCTCAGTCCCAAGTTTCCAGCCTTATGCCACATCCAGCTGTCATGGTAGATAGCGTTATTCCATGTTTCGTCAGAGACCCTGAAGGAATTGTACAGAATTTCCATGTATTTTTGCTTAGTTTTTGAAATTCCTTTTTATAGTGGGTTTGAGCTGATTCTTGCTGCCATGTTTATGCCAAACTAGACACACTTGATTTCGTTATGGAGACATATCATTACATAGGTTTTAAGATTCTTACTAGTCAGATATATTCCTCTGTGGGAAATATGGGATTTTGAGTCCCTTTCACTGTGGAAGGTGTAGGTCTTGTCTATTCCTTAGTTGGTTTTTGGAACGGTACCAGTGCTTATTTCAAACTGTGGTTTTATGCATCACCCACCTCTCCTTCCCCCTTAAGCAGGCATAAGATTATTTTCTAAATGTGAGACTCTGTTCTCTTTCCTAACTCAGTTCATGTGTAGCCATGTTTACAGGACCTTCATAAGTGATATCTTATGATAAGTTTCTTTTTCTGTGTGACTTATTTCACTTAGAATCATCGTACCTAAATCCACTCACTTTGCTGCTACTGGTCTTATGACATCATTTCATGGCTGAGGGATATTCCATCGTACGGAATTACCACAATTTTTTGAACCATGTTTTATATTTCCTGGGATATTTAAGGTGTACCCAATTTGAGGTTCTTGTAAGCAGTGCAGCCATAAATTTTGGGGTGGCTCTGTCTTATTGATTTTCAGTTTTCCCAAGGTATATTCCCTAGACTGGAAGTGCCCTTGGCTCTGTAGCTCTGTTGTTTACTTGTTTATGAAACACAATGCACTCCTCCAGTGAGGTAGTTGGCAATTTACATCCCACCCATCAGCATATCAATGCTCCCTGTACTCCAGGGCCTGTCTTGCCTTTCTGGTTTTTACACATTTTGTGGATGTCCCGTTTGAGAGTTTGTAAGAGATACATCTGTGTAGTGCAGATTTGCATTGCCCGCTTGCTTGCTTGGCCAAAAAGGGCGTATGCGTTTTCTCCTGAATATATTCAGGAGAAAACGCATACGCCCTTTTTGGCCAAGTGCATCATTGTCGAAGCTGTGCCCCTCTTCCTCTGCTTTACAGGCGATTCCAACTTACCTCTTGAAATCTGTTTCCTGCTATTCTGCCTCGCTTTCAAGTCCCCCTTGTAGCCTTCCCTCTACAGATTTTTGGACGATAGTTGTCCTTTATTACTCTGCCATTTTGTGAATTGCTGTGCCCCTGAGCTCCATTTTTCAACTTGTTTTTTGTGAGCTGAACGCAAGTCCAAAATTTTGGTTCAGGACCTATACTTGTTCCCGGTTGCTGGCTGAGACTTTGGTTAATTATTTTCCCTGCCGGGAAATTACAATGACATGTGCCCGTCCAAATGCCTAACAGCTACTCTCTCATTGGTTCTCCCTATTCCCTTTCACCCTCTGCCAAACTGGCAACTTGTTCGAAACAGTAGGTTAATGGGGCTGTCTCTCCAAGTTGGGAGATTGATAGTAGAGCAGTTGGAAAGGCACTCCAGAGCCCAAGGTGTGGGACTATTCGTTGAGGTTTGGAAACCTTTCGTATTCACAGTGTGTCCATTCTCTAGGTTTCCCTTACATGTTATAGCTGTAATAATATTTCTTTCAATCTGGAGAGTTGGGACTCATGGAATGGGTGCCATGCATTATTGCTTTAAAGGGCCTGCATTTGCTCACACAATCTCACCAATACTCTCAGTCCCAAGTGTCCAGCTTTATGCCATATCCAGCTGTAATTGTAGATAGGGTCATTCCAGGTTTCATCAGAGACACTGAAGGAATTGTAAAAAATTTCCCTGTTTTTTTGTTTGTTTTTGAAATTCCTTTTTATAGTGGGTTTCAGCTGATTCTCGCTGCCATGTTTATGCCAGTGTAGACACACTTGATTTCCTTACACAGACATATCAATGCATAGGTTTTAAGATTCTTACTAATCAGATATATTCCTCTGCGGGAAATATGGGATTTTGAGTCCCTTTCACTGAGGAAGGTCTAGGTCTTGTCTATTCCATAGTTGGTTTTTGGAATGGTACCTCTGCTTATATCAAACTCTGATTTTATGCATCACCCCACCTCTCCTTCCCCCTTAAGCAGGCATAAGAGAGTTTTCTAAATGTGAGACTCTGTTCTCTTCCCTAACTCAGTTCAAGTGTAGCCATGTTTACAAGATCTTCCTAAATGATATCTTATGATGTTTCTTTTTCTGTGTGACTTATTTCTGTTAGAATCATCGTAGCTGAATCCTCTTATTTTGCTGCTACTGGTCTTATGACATTGATTTCATGGTTGAGGGAAAATCCAGTGGACATAAGTACTAAAAATTTTTGAACAATTTTTATCTTTCCCGGGAAATTTAAGGTGGACACAAGTTGAGGTTCTTGTAAGTGGTGCAGCCGTAAATTTTTGAGTGCCTGTGTCTTATTGATTTTCAGTTTTCCCAAGGTATATTCCCTAAACTGGAAGCTCCCTTGGCTCTGTAGCTCTGTTGTTTAATTATTTTAGGGAACACAATGCACTCCTCCTAGAGAGGCAGTTGGGAATTAACATCCCGCCCACCAGCATAACAAGGCTCCCTGTTCTCCAGGGCCTGTCTTGCCTTTCTGGTTTTTACACATTTTGTGGATGTCCCTTTTGACAGGTGGGAAGAGATATTTCTGTGTAGTGCAGATTTGCATTGCCCGCTTGCTTGCTTGGCCAAAAAGGGCATATGCATCTTCTCCTGAATATATTCAGGAGAAAACGCATAGGCCGTTTTTGGACAGGTGCATCATTGTCAGTGATGAGACCCTCTTCCTGTGCTTTCAAGGCGATTCCAACGTACATCTTGTAATCTGTTTCCTGCTATTCTGCCTCGCTTTCAAGTCCACCTCGTAGCCTTCCCTCAACAGATTTTTGGACGAGAGATATCCTTTACTACTCTGCCAGTTGGGGAATTGCTGTGCCCGAGCTCCATTTTTCAATATGTTTTTTGTGACCTGAATACAAGTCCAAATATTGGTTCAGGACCTATACTGGTGTCCGGTGGGTGGCTGAGACTTTGTTTAATTCTTCTTCCGGCCGTGAAATTAGAGTGACATGTGCCCGTCCAAATGCCTCATGGCTACTCTCTCATTGGTTCTCCCTCTTCCCTTTCATCCTCTGCCAATTTGGCAACCTGTTAGAACCAGGAGGTTAAACGGTCTGTCTCTCCAAGTTGGATATTATAGTAAAGCAATTGGAAAGTCAAACCAGAGCACCAGGAGACAGACTATTCGTTGAGTTTTAGAAACCTTTCGTATTCACAGTGGGTCCATTCTCTAGGTTTCCCGTACATGTTATAGCTGTTGTAATATTCCCTTCAACCTGCAGAGTTGGGACCCATGGAATGGGTGCCATGCATTATTGCTTTAAAGAGTCTGCATTTGCCCACCCAATCTCACCAATCCTCTCCGTCCCAAGTGTCCAGCCTTATGACATATCCAGGTGTCATTGTAGATAGGGTCAGTCCAGGTTTCATCAGAGACCCTGAAGGATTTGTAAAGAATATCACTGTTTTTTTGTTTTGTTTCTGAAATTCCTTCTTATATTGGGTTTGAGCAGATTCTCACTGCCATGTTTATGCCTGTCTAGACACACTTGATTCCCTTATGGAGACATATAAATACATAGGTTTTAAGATTCTTACTAGTAAGATATATTACTCTGCGCTGAATATGGGGTTTTGAGTCCCTTTCACTGAGGAAGGTGTAGGTCTTTTCTATTCCGTATTTGGTTTTTGGAACGGTACCTGTACTAATATCAAACTCTGGTTTTATGCATCACCCCACCTCTCCTTCCCCCTTAAGCAGGCATAAGTGTGTTTTATAAATATGAGACTGTCTTCTCTTTCCTAGCTCAGTTCATGTGTAGCCATGTTTACAGGATCTTCATAAGTGATACCTTATGATAAGTTTCTTTTTCTGTATGACTTATTTCACTTAGAATTATCGTACCTAAATCCACTCATTTTGCTGCCACTGGCATTATGACATTGATTTCATGGCTGAGGAATATTCCATTATACGTAAGTACCACAATTTCTTAAAGCATTTTTTTCTATCCTGGGATATTTAAAGTGTACCCAAGTTGAGGTTCTTGTAACCAGTGCATCCCTGAATTTTGGTGTGGGTCTGTCTTATTGATATTCAATTTTTCCAGGGTATATTCCCTAGACTCGAAGTGCCCTTGGCTCTGTAGCTCTGTTGTTTACTTGTTTTAGGGAACAGAATGCACTCCTCCAGAGAGGCAGTTGGCAATTTACATCCCGCCCATCAGCATAACAGTGCTCCCTGCTCTCCAGGGCCTGTCTTGCCTTTTTGGTTTTTACACATTTTGCGGATGTCCCTTTTGACAGGTGTGAAGTGATACTTCTTTGTAGTGCAGATTTGCATTGCCCACTTTCTTTCTTGGCCGAAAAGGCCATATGCGTTTTCTCCTGAATATATTCACGTGAAAACCCATACACTCTTTAAGGCCATTTCCATAATTTCAAAGTTGTAATGCTTTTCCTGTTTTTAAAGTTGATCCCAGTGTACCTGTTGAAATCTGTTTCATGCCATTCTGCCTCATTTTCAATTCCACTTCGTGGCTTTCCCTCAGCAGATTTTTGGAAGAGAGTAGTCCTTTGTAACTCTGCAGGTTAGTGAATTGCTGTGGCCTTGAGCTCCATTTTTCAACTCGCGTTTTTGTGAGCTGACCGCAAATCCACAATTTTGCTTCAGGACCTATACTTGTTCTGGCGGGGCAGGCTGAGACTTTGGTTAATTCCTCTTCGTGATGCAAAATTAGAGTGACATGTGGCCGTCCAAATGCCTACAGCTACTCTCTCATTGGTTCTCTCTCTTCCCTTATATCCTCTGCACAATATGTCCACTGTGCGAATTAGGAAGTTATAGGGGCTGACTCTCCAAGTTGGGAGATTGATAGTAAAGCATTTGGAATGTCAAACTGGAGCACAAGGAGAGAAAAATGTAGTAGAGTTTTAGAAACCTTTCATCATCAGAGTGTTTCCAGTCTCTACATTCCCATACATGTTATAACTGTAGTGATATTTCTTTCTACCTGGAGAGTTGGGAACCATGGAATGGGTGGCAGGCATTATTGCTTTAAAGGATCTGCATTTTTTCACCCAATCTCACCAATCCTCTCAGTCTCAAGTGACCAGCCTTATGCTACATCCAGCTGTCATTGTAGATAGGGTCATTCCAGGTTTCATCAGAACCGCTGAAGGAATTGTGTAAGAATTTTACTGTTTTTATGTTTTGTTTTGAAATTCATTTTTATAGTGGGTTTCAGCTGATTCTCACTGCCATGTTTATGTCGTTCTAGACACACTTGGTTCCCTTACGGAGCCATATGAATACATAGGTTTTAAAATTCTTACTAGTCAGATATATTTCTCTGTGGGGAATAGGGATGTTGAGTTCCGTTCACTAAGGAAGGAGTAGGGCTTGTCTCTTCTGTTTTTGGATTATGGAACGGTTCCTGTTCTAATATCAAACTTTTGTTTTCTGCATTTCCCCACCTCTCTTTCCCCTTAAGCAAGCATAAGAGTTTTTTTCTAAATCTGAGAATCTGTTCTCTTCCCTAATTCAGTTCATATGTAGCCATGTTTACATTCACTTCATAAGTAATATCTTTTGTCAGAATGCCCCATGGCCCTTGTCATAATAATGCTCCATGACCACTGTCATCACAATGCTCCATGCCCTGGTTATCACAATGCTCCATGTCCCTTGTCATCACAATTCTCCACGTCCTTGTCATCACAATGCTACATGACACTTCTCATCACAATGTTACATGCTCTTTTCATCACAATTATCCATGCACTTGTCATTGCAATGCTTCATGCACTTATCATCACAATGCTCCATGCACTTGTCATCACAGTGCTTCATGCCCTTGTCATCACAATGCTACATGACCCCTCTTATCACAGTGCTCCCTGACACCTGTCATCACAATGCTTCATGCCCCTTGTGCTTACAGTGCTCGATGATCCTCGACATCACAATTAACTAAGGACTTCTCATCACAATGCTCCACGGTTTTGCCATCACCATGCTCCATGCCTTGTCATCTCAAAGCTCAATGTCCCTTGTCCTCACAATTCTCCATGTCCTTCTCATTACAATTCTCCATGGCACTTCACATCACAATGTTATATGCACTTGTCATCACAATACTCCATGCACTTGTCATCGCGATGCTCCATGACGCCTGTCATAGGAAGCTCCATGTACTTGTCATCACAATGTTTCACGACCTGGACATTAAAATTATCAATGGCCCTTGATATCACAATGCTCCATGCCCTTGTCATCACAATGCTTCTATAATTTGTCACAAAAATCCTCCATGACACTTGGCATCACAATGCTCCATGATATTGTCATCAAACTGGAACATGACATATTTCATCACAATGTTCCCTGACATCTTTATTCACAATAATCCATGACCTTGTCATCACAGTGCTCCATGCCCTTGTTGTCAAAATGTGCCATGCCCACTCTTATCACAATAATCCATGAAACTTGTCAGAACAATGTTCCATGCCACTTTTCATCCCAATGCTCCATGAAAGCTGTCATCACAATGCACCACGCCCATCATCATAATGCTTCATGCTATTGTCATCACAAAGAAATCAAAATGCTCCATGACCTCTGTCATCACAATGCTCCAAACACTTATGATCACAATGTTCCATAACACTTGTCATCACAATGCCCCATGACGCTGGTCATCAAAATTATCCGTGGTTTTCTCATCACAATGCACCATGATTTTTGTTATCACAATGTTCAGTACACTTGTCGTCACAATGCTCCCTGACTATTGCCATCAGTATGCACCTTGAACTCTTTCATGAAAAGGCTCCAAGCCTTTTTCATCACAATTATCCATACCCTTTTCATCACAATGCTACAAGACCCCTTTGATCACAATGCTCCTTGCACTTGTCATCACAAAGCTCCATGAGGTATGTCATCAGAATGCTGCATGGACTTCTCATCATAATGTTCCATGCCCTTGTCATCACAATTCTCCAAGAACCCTGTGATCACAATGTTCCCTGCACCTTTTCATCAGAATGCTCAATGAGACTAGTCATCACAAGGTTCCATGGTCTTCACATCACAGTGCTCCAAGACGTTGCCATCACAGTACCCCATTCCCTTGTCATCACAATGCTCCATGACACCTGTCATCACAATACTCCATGAACATTTTCAGCCCAATGCTCCATGTACCTCCTCATCGCAATGATGCATGCCCTTGTCATCCCAATGCTCCATGACACCTGTATTCACAATGCTCCGTGATGCTTGTCATCACATTGCTCCATGATACCTGTCATCAAAATACTCAATGCCTTTGTCAGCAAAATGCTACATAACCTTATGATTACAATGCTCTATGCGCTTGTCATCACAATATTCCATTTGAATTGCCATCACAATCCTCCATGAACCTTGGGATCACATTGCTTCATGCCCTTGTCATCACAATGCTCCATGCTCCTTGAAATCAAAATGAACCAAGACCTCTGTCATCACAATGCTCCAAACACTTGTGATCAAAATGTTCCGTAACACTTGTCATCACAGTGCTCCATGATGCGTGTCATCACAATACTCCATGCCCTGTTCATCACAATGAGCCATGACCATTGTCATCACAATTCTCAATACACTTGTCATCACAATGCTCCCTGACACTAGTCGTCAGAATGCTCCTTGAACCCTGTCGCGAAAAGGCTACATGCCATTTTCATCACACTGTCCCATGCCGTTTTCATCACAATGCTCCATGCCATTGTCATCAAAATACTCCATAAGCTTGTCATCAGAATGCTCCATGACCCTTGTCATCACAATTGTCCATGCACTTGTCAGCCCAATGCTCCTTGACCCTTGTCATCACAATGCACCATTACCTTCGTCATCAGAATCCTCCATGACACTTGGCATCACAATGATCCATGCCATTGTCATCACAATGGACCATTACATATGTCATCACAATGCTCCCTGACACCGGAGTTCAAAATACTGCATGAACTCGGCATCAAAATGCTCCATGACCTAGTCATCCCAATGCACCATTCCAACTGTCATCACAGTAATCCATGAAACTTATTAGACAAATGCTCCATGCCCTTGTCATCACAATGCTCCATGCCCATGTTATCACAATGCTCCATGAACCCTGTCATCACAATTCTCCGTGACTCAATTCATCACAATGCTTCATGACCTTTGTCATCACAATTTTCCATGCCCTCATCATCAACAGTCTCTGTGACCTTTTTAACCACAATGCTCCATGAACTTTTCATCACAATTCTCTGTGACCCTTGTCATCACAATGCTCCATGTCTTTGTCAGAACAATGCTCCATGACCATTGTCATCACAATGTGTCACGCGCATTTCATCACAACGGCCCACAATCTTGTCATTGCAGTGCTCCATAAACATTGTAATCACAGTGGTCCATGCACTTCTCATCAAAATGCTCTCTAAACAGAGATATCACAATGTTCCATCACTAGTCATCACAATACTCCCTCACCCCTGTAATCACAATGTTCCATGACCCTGTCATCACAATGCTACATCCCCTTATCATCACAATGTTCCATGACCCCTGACATCACTCTATTCCATAACCCTTGTCATCAGAAAGCTCCATGAACCTTTTCATCCCAAAGCTCCATGACCACTGACGTCACAATGTTCTATAAGCACTGCCATCAACAGGTTCCATTACAGTTTTTATCAAATTGCTGCATGACTCGGTCATCAAAATACTCCCTGTCCTTCTCATCACAATGCACCATGCCCTTGTCATCAAAATGCTCCATGAGTTGTCATCACAAAGCTCCATGACCCTTGGCATCACAATGCTCCATGTCATTGTCATCACAATGCTCCATGAACCCTCTCATCACATTGCTCCATGCCCTTGTCATCACAAAGCTCCATGACACTTGTCATCACAATGGTTGATGCCCTTCTCATCACAATGCTCCATGCCCTTTTCATTACAATCCTGAATGACCCATGTATCATAGTGTTCCGTACCCTTGTCATCACAATGCTCCATGCCCACTCTCATCACACTGATCCATGAAACATTTCACACCAATGTTCCATGCCCTCCTCATCACAATGCTCCATTACCTCTGTCATAACATTGCACCATGACCCCTGCCATCACAATGTTCCACGTCCTAGTCATCACAATGTTCCATGACACTTGTCATCACAGTGATGAAGACCCCTGTAATCACAATGCTCCATGCCCTTGTCATCACAAAGCTCCATGACGCATGTCATCAGAATGTTCCATGGCTTTCTCATCACAATGCTCCATGCCCTTGTCATCAGAATGCTCCAAGACCCTGTAAACACAATGCTCCATGCCCGTATTCATCTCAATTCTCCTTGAACCCTGTCATCACAATGCACCATGCCCATCATCATAATGCTTCATGCGATTGTCATCACAATGAAATCAAAATGCTCCATGACCTCTGTCATAACAATGCTCCAAACCCTTGTGATCACAATATTCCATAACACTTGCCATCACAATGCCCCATGACGCTCGTCATCACCGTTATCCATGGACTTCTCATCATAATGCTCAATGAACTTTGTCATCATTATGCTCAATACATTTGTCATCAAAATGTTCCCTGACACTTGCTGTCTGTATGCTCCTTGAACCCTGTCATGACAAGTCTCCAATCATTTTTCATCACAATGATCCATGCCCTTTTCATCACAATGCTCCAAGACCCCTGTAATCACAATGCTTCATGCCCTTGTCATCACAAAGCTCAATGACGCATGTCATCAGAATGCTCCTTGGCCTTCTCCTCACAATGATCCATGCCCTTGACCTCACAATGTGCCAAGACCCCTGTAATCACAATGCTCCTTGCCCCTTTTCATCACAATGCTCCATGAGACTTGTCAGCACAAGGCTCCATGATTTTCTCATCACAATATTCCAGGACCATTTCATCACAATACTTCACGACATTGTCATGAAAATTCTCAATGGCCCTTGTCATCATAATGCTCCAAACCCTAGTCATCACAATGCTCCATTATATTTATCATCACAATCCTCCATTAAATTTGGCATCACAATACTCCCTGCCATTGTCATCGCAATGGACCATGACATATGTCATCACAATGCTCCCTGACACCTGTCTTCTCCATACTCCATGACGTTCTCTTCACAATGATCCATGCCCTTGTCATGACAATGCTCCATGACTTGTCATCACAAAGCTCCATGACCCATGACCCATGTAACTCACTGTTCTGTGCCCTCATCATCACAATGTTCCATGCCCACTCTCATCACAATAATTCATAAAATATTTCAGAGCAATGCTCCATGCCGTTCTCATCAAAATGCTCCATTACCCCTGTCATAACAATGCTCCATGACCCCTGCCATCACAATGTTACACGGCCTTGTCATCACAAGGCTCCATGACACTTCTCATCTCAATGATCAAGACCCCTGTAATCTCAATGCTCCATGCCCTTGTCATCACAAACCTCAATGACGCATGTCATCAGAATGTTCCATAGACTTCACATCACAATGCTCAATGCCCTTGTCATCACAATGCTCCAAGACCACTGTAATCACAATACTCCTTGCCCCTTTTCATCTCAATGCTCCATGAACACTGTCATCACAATGTATCATGCCCAATATCATAATGCTTCATGCTATTGTCATCACAATGAAATCAAAATGCTCCATGACCTCTGTCATCATAATGCTCCAAACACTTGTGATCACAATGTTCCATAACACTTATCATCACAACACCCCATGATGCTCATCATCACCATTATCCATGGTTTTCTCATCACAATGCTCCATGACCTTTGTCATCACAATGCTCAATACACTTGTCATCACAATGCTCCCTGACACTACTCGTCAGTATGCTCCTTGAACCCTGTCATGACAAGGCTCCATGCCTTTTTCATCACAATGATCCATGCTCTTTTCATCACAATGCTCCAAGACCCCTGTAATCGCAATGCTCCATGTCCTTGTCATCACAAAGCTGCATGACGCATGTCATCAGAATGCTCCATGGCCTTCTCATCACCATGATCCATGCCCTTGTAATCACAATGCTCCAAAACCGCTGTAATCACAATGCTCCATGCCCCTTTTCAACTGAATGCTCCATGAGATTTCTCATCAAAAGTCTCCATGGTCTTCTCATCACAATGCTCCAGGACCTTGTCATCACCATGCTTCATTCCCTTGTCATCGCAATGCTCCATGACAACTGTCATCACAATACTCCATGAATATTTGCAGCCAAATGCTCCATGACCTTATCATCACAATGCTCCATGACCAATATCATCACTATTCTCCATGACCTCAGTCATCACAACAGTCCATGACACATGACAACACAATGATCAGGGATACTTGTTGTCCCAAAGCTTCATTCCCTTGACATCACAATGCTCCATGACCCCTGTCTTCACAATACTCCATGATCATTTTCAGCCCAATGCTCCATGAGCCCTGCCATCACAGTGTTCAACGGCCTTGTCATCAGAAGGTTACATGACACTTGTCATCACAATGCTTAAGACACCTTTAATTGCAATGCTCCATGCCCTTGACATCCCAATGCTCCATGACCCCTGTATTCACAATGCTCCAAGACGCTTGTCATCACAGTGCTCCGTGACACCTGTCATCACAAGGTTCCATGTCTTTGTCAGTAAAATGCTATATGACCTTCTAATTACAATGCTCTATGTTCTTGTCATCAAAATACTCCATTACAATTGTCATCACAATGCTCCATGATGCCTGTCATCACAATACACCATGCCCTTTTCATCACAATGCTCCATGACCATTGTCATCACAATTCTCAATGCACTTATCATCACAGTGCTCCCTGACACTTGTCGTCAGAATGCTTCTTGAACCCTGTCACAAAAAGACTCCATGCCTTTTTCATCACAATGCCCCATGCCGTTTTCATCACAATGCTCCATGCCATTGTCATCAAAATACTCCACAAGCTTTTCATCAGAATGTCCATGACCCTTGTTATCACAAATCTCCATGCACATGTCAGCACAATGCCCCCTGACCCTTGTCATCACAATGCTCAAAGAAATTGTCTTGACAATGCTACATTACATTTGCCATCAGAATTCTCCATGACACTTGGCATCACAATGCTCCATGCCACTGTCATCACAATGGGCCATTACATATGTCATCACAATCCTCCCTGACATCTCTCTTCACAATACTGCATGACCTGTTCATCACTATGCTCCATGCCCTTGTCATCACAATGCGTCATTCATACTGTCATCGCAATAATCCATGAAACTTATTAGACAGTGTTCCATGCCCTTATCATCACAATGCTCCATGCCCCTGTTATCACAATGCTCCATGACCCCTGTCATCACAATGCTCCGTGACTCCAGTCATCACAATGCTTCATGACATTTGTCATCACAAAGATCCATGACCCTTGTCATCACAATGGTCCATATCATTGTCATCAAAATGCTCCATGAACACTCTCATCACATTGCTCCATGCACTTGTCATCACAAAGATCCATGACAAATGTCATCAGAATGCTCCATGGCCTTCTCATCACAGTGCTCCATTACACCTGTCATAAGAATGCTCCATGACCCTTGTCATCACGATGTTCCATGGCCTGGTCATCACAAGGCCCCATGACCCTTCTCATCACAGTGCTCCAAGACCCATGCTATCACAATGCTCCATGCCCCTTTTCATCTAAATGATCCATGAACCCAGTCATCACAAAGTTCCAAAACCTTGTGATCAAAATATTCCATAACACTTGTCATCAAAATACCACATGATGATTGTCATCACAGTTATCCATGGTCTTCTCATCACAATGATCATGACCTTTGTCATCACAGTGCTCAATACACTTGTCATCAAAATGCTCCCTGACACTTGTTGTCTGTATGCTCCTTGAACCCTGTCATGACAAGGCTCCATGACTTTTTCATCACAATGATCCATGTCTTTTTCATCACAATGCTCTAAGACCCCTGTAATCATAATTCTCCATGCCCTTGTCATCACAAAGCTCAATGACACATATCATTAGAATGCTGCTTGGCCTTCTCCTCACAATGCTCCATGCCCTTGTCATCACAATGTTCCAAGACCCCTTTAATCACAATGCTCCGTGACGCTTGTCATCACAGTGCTCCATGACACCTGTCATCACAATGCTCCATGGTTTTCTCATCACAATGCTCCAGGACCTTGTCATCAAAATGCTTCACGACCTTGTCATGAAAATACTCAATGGCCTTTGTCATCATAATGCTTCAAGCCCTAGTCATCAAAATGCTCCATTATATTTGTCATGACAATCCTCCATTACATTTGGCACCACAATGCTCCCTTCCATTGTCATCGCAATGGACCATGACATTTGTCATCACAATGCTCCCTGACACCTCTCTTCACAATACTCCATGACTTTCTCATCACAATGCTCCATGCACTTGTCATCACAATGCTCCATGACCTTGTCATCAGAATGCTCCATGCCCTTGTTATCACAATGCTCCATGAACCCTGTCACCACAATGCTCCGTGACTCCTGTCATCACAATGCTTCATGACCTTTGTCATCACAGTCGTCCATGCCTTCGTCATCAACAGTCTCTGTGACGTTTTTAACCACAATGCTCCATGAACTTTTCATCACAATGCTGCATGACCCTTTTCATCAAAATGCTCTATGCCTTTCTCAACACAATGATCCATGACCCATGTCATCACAATGGTCCCTGCGCTTGTCAGCACAATGCTCCATAACACATGTCATCATAATGCGCCATGTGCTTGTCATCACAGTGCTCCAATATCTTGTCATCACAATGCTCCATACACATTGTCATCACAATTCTCAGTGCACTTCACATCAAAATGCTCTCTCACCACTCATATCAAAATGTTACATCACTATTCATTACAATACTCCCTTACCACTGTCGTCACAATGTTCCGTGACTCCTGTCATCACAATGGTACATGCACTTATCATCACAATGTTCGATGACCCATGACATCACAATGTTCCATAACCACTGTCATCAAAATGCTCCATGACCCCAGACATCACAATGTTCCATAACCACTGTCATCAAAATGTTCCATGACACTTTTCAACAAATTGCTCCATGACCTAGTCATCACAATGTTCCCTGCCCTTCTCATCACAATGCACAACGCCTTTGTCATCAAAATGCTCCATGACATTTGTCATCACAAAGAACCCTTGGCATCACAAGGCTCCATGTCATTGTCATCACAGTGCTCCATGAATGCTCTCATCACATTGCTCCATGCACTTCTCATCACAAAGCTCCATGACACATGTCATCAGAATGCTCCATGGCCTTCTCAACACAGTGCCCCATTACACCTGTCATAAGAATGCTCCATGACCCCTGCCATTACGATGTTCCATGGTCTTGTCATCACAAGGACCAATGTCCCTTCTCATCACAATGCTCCAAAACCCATGTTATCACAATGCTCCATGCCCCTTTTCATCTAAATGATCCATGAACCCTGTCATCATAATGTTCCAAACCCTTGTAATCACAATATTCCATAACTCTTGTCATCACAATTCCCCATGACGCTCGTCATCACAATTATCCATGGTCTTCTCATCACAATGCTCCATGACCTTTGTCATCACAATGCTCAATACACTTGTCATCAAAATGCTCCCTGACCTTTGTTGTCTGTATGCTCCTTGAACCCTGTCATGACAAGGTTCCATGCCTTTTTCATTACAATGTTCCATGCCTTTTTCATCACAATGCTCTAAGACCCCTGTAATCATAATTATCCATGCCCTTGTCATCACAAAACTCAATGACGCATATCATTAGAATGCTCCTTGGTCTTCTCCTCACAATGCTCCATGCCCTTGTCATCCCAATGCTCCATGACCGCTGTATTCACAGTGCTCCGTGACACTTGTCATCACTGTGCTCCATGACACCTGTCATCACAATGCTCCATGCCTTTGTCAGCAAAATGCTACATGACCTTGTGATTACAATGTTCTATGCCCTTGTCATCACAATGCTCCATGACCTTTGTCATCACAATTCTCAATACACTTGTCATCAAAATGCTCCCTGACACTTGTCGTCAAAATGCTCCTTGAACCCTGTCACGAACAGGCTCCATGCCTTTTTCAACACAATGCCCCATGCCATTTTCATCACAATGGTCCATGCCTTTGTCATCAAATTACTCCACAAGCTTGTCATCAGAATGCTCCATGAACCTTGTCATCAAAATTCTCCATGCACTTGTCAGCACAATGCTCACTCACCCTTCTCATCACAATGCCCCAAGCCATTGTCATCACAATGCTCCATTAAATTTCTCATTAGAATGCTCCATGGCATTCTCATTCACGATGCTCCATGCCCTTGGCATCACAATGCTCCAAGACTCTTGTAATCACACTGCTCCATGCCCCTTTTCATCTCAATGTTCCATGAACCCTGTCATCAAAATGCACCATGCCCATCATCAGAATGCTTCATGCTACTATCATCACAATGAAATCAAAATGCTCCATGACCTCTGTCATCACAATGCTCCAAATCCTTGTGATCAAAATGTTCCATAACACTTATCATCACAACGCCCCATGACGCTTGTCATGACAGTTATCCATGGCCTTCTCATCACAATGCTCCATGCCCTTGCCATCACAATGCTCCATTTCACCTGTCATAAAAATGCTCCATGACCCCGGCCATCACGATGTTCCATGGCCCTTCCATCACAAGGCTCCATGACCCTTCTCATCACAATGCTCCAAGACCCCTGTAATCACAATGCTCCATGCCCCTTTTCATCTCAATGATCCATGAACCTGTCATCACAATGCACCATGCCCATCATCATAATGCTTCATGCTATTGTCATCACAATGAAATCAAATTTCTCCATGACCTCTGTCATAACAATGCTCCAAACCCCTGTGATCACAATATTCCATAACACTTGTCCTCACAAAGCCCCATGAGGCTCGTCATCACAATTACCCATCGTCTTCTCATCACAATGCTCGATGACCATTTTCATCACAATGCTCAATACACTTGTCATCAAAATGCTCCCTGACACTTGTTGTCTGTATGCTCCTTGATCCCTGACATGACAAGGCTCCTTGCCATTTTCATCACAATGATATATGCCCCTTTCATCACAATGCTCCAAGACCCCTGTAATCACAATGCTCCATGCCCTTCACATCACTAAGCTCAATGACACATGTCATCAGAATGCTCCTTTGGCTTCTCCTCACAATGATCCATGCCCTTGTCATTAGAATGTTTCAAGACCCCTGTAATCACAATGCACCATGCCCCTTTTCATCAGAATTCTCCATGAGACTTGTCATCACAAGGCTCCATGGACTTCTCATCACAATGCTCCAGGACCTTGTCATCACAATTCTCCATTCCCTTGTCATCACAATGCTCCATGAACTCTGTCATCACAATATTCCATTAACATTTTCAGCCCAATGCTTCATACACTTGTCATCACAATGATCCATGCCCTTGTTATCACAATGCTCCATGACCCCTGTCATCACAATGCACCGTGACTCCAATCACCACTGTGTTTCATGACCTTTGTCATCACAATGTTCCATGCCGTCATCATCAACAGTCTCTGTTACGTTTTTAACCACAATGCTCCGTGAACTTTTCATCACAAAGCTCTTTGACCCTTGTCATCAGAATTCTCTATGCCTTTCTCAGCACAATGCTCCATGACACTTGTCATCACAATGCTCCATGTGCTTGTCAGCACAATGCTCCATGACCTTGTCATCACAATGCTCCATGACCCTTGTCATCACAATGCTCCATGACTCCAGTCATCAGAATGCTTCATAACATTTGTCATCACAGTGTTCCATGCCTGTGTCATCACAAGGCTCTGTGACTTTGTAACCACAATGCTCCATGAACTTTGCATCACAATGCTCCGTGACCCTTGTCAGCACAATGCTCCATGCCTTTGTCAAAACAATGCTCCATGACCCTTGTCATCACAATGTGCCACACGGTTTTCATCACAAAGTTCCACAACCTTGTCATCACAATGCTCCATAAACCTTGTAATCACAATGCTCCATGCACTTCTCATCAGAATGCTCTCTCTCCACTGATATCACAATGTTCCATCACTAGTCATCACAATACTCCCTCACCCCTGTAATCACAATGTTCCATGACCCCTGTCTTCACAATGCTACATACCCTTATCATCACAAAGTTCCTTTACCCCTGTCATCAAAATGCTCCATGACCCTTTTCATCCCAAAGCTCCAGGACCCCTGACATCTCAATGATCTATAACACCTGTCAGCAAAATATTCCATTACACATTTCATCATATTGCTCCGTGACCCTGGCATCAAAATGCTCCCTGCACTTATCATCACAAAGCACCACGCACTTGTCTTCAAAATGCTCCTTGACCCTTGTCATCACATATCTCCATGACCCTTGGCATCACAGTGCTCAATGTCATTGTCATAACAATGCTCCGTGAAACCTCTCATGACATTGCTCCATGCCCTTCTCATCACAAAGCTCCATGCCCTTGTCATCACAAAACTCCATGACCCCTGACATCACAATGTTCCATAACCCTGTCATCAAAATATTCCATGACCCTTTTCATCAAATTGCTCCATGACCCTGTCATCACAATGCTCCCTTCCCTTCTCATCACAATGCACCATGCCCTTGTCATCAAAATGCTCCATGACCTTTGTCATCACAAAGCTCCATGACACTTGGCATCTCAATTCTCCATGCCATTGTCATCACAATGCTCCATGGACCCTCTCATCACATTGTTCCATGCCCTTCTCATCACAAAACTCCATGACGCTTGTCATCACAATGCTCGATCCCATACTAATCAAAATGCTCCATGCCCTTGTCATTACAATCCTCCATGACCCATGTATCACAGTGTTCCGGGTTCTTGTCATCACAATGCTCCACGCTCACTCTCATCACAATAATCCATGAAACATTTCAGACCAATGCTCCATTCCTTTCTCATCACAATGCTTCATTACACCTGTCATAACAATGCTCCATGACCCCTGCCATCACAGTGTTCCACGGCCTTGTCATCACAAGGCTCCATGACCCTTGTCATCACAATGCTTCAAGACCCATATAATCACAATGCTCCATCTCCTTGTCATCACAAAGCTCCATGAAGCATGTCATCAGAAGTTTCCATGGAATTCTCATCACAATGCTCCATGCCATTGTCATCACAATGCTTCAGGACCCCTGTAATCACAATGCTACATGCCTCTTTTCATCTCAATGCTCCATGAACCCTGTCATCAAAATGCACCATGCCCATCATCATAATGCTTCAGGCTATTGTCATCACAATGAAATCAAAATATTCGATGATCTCTCTCATCACAATGCTCCAAATCCTTGTGATCAAAATGTTCCATAACACTTATCATCCCAACGCCCCATGACGCTCATCATCACAATTATCCATGGTCTTCTCATCACAATGCTCCATGACCTTTGTCATCACAATGCTCTATACACTTGTCATCACAATGCTCCCTGACACTTGTCATCAGTATGCTCCTTGAAACCTGTCATGACAAGGCTCCATACCATTTTCATAACAATGATCCATGCCAATTTCATCACAATGCTCCAAGACCCCTGTAATCACAATGCTCCATGCCCTTGTGATCACAATGCTCCAAGACCCCTGTAATCACAATAATCCTTGCCCCTTGTCATCAGAATGCTCCATGAGACTTGTCATTACAAGGCTCCATGGTCTTCTCATCACAATGCTTGAAGACCTTTTCGTCACAGTGCTCCATTCCCTTGTCATCTCAATGCTCCATGAACCCTGTCCACACAATACTTCCGGAACAATTTCAGCCCAATTCTCCAGGAACTTCTCAGCACAATGCTTCATGATCCATATCATCACAATGCTCCATGAGCACTGTCATCACAATGGTCCATGACCCCTGACAACACAATGATCCGGGACAGTTGTCATCACAGTGCTCCATTCCCTTGTCATCACAATGCTCTATGAACATTTTCAGCCCAATGTTCCATGATACTTGTCATCACAATGATCCATGCCCTTGTCATCCCAATGCTCCTTGACCCCTCTAAACACAATGATCCGTGACGCTTGTCATCACAGTGCTCCATGACCCTTATCATCACAATGCTCCATGCCTCTGTCAGCAAAATGCTACATGAGCTTTTCATCACAATTCTCCATTTGCTTCTCATCACAATACTACCTTACCATTGTCATAACAATCCTCCATGAAACTTGGGATCACATTGCTTCATGTCCTTGTCATCACAATGCTCCATGCTCCTTGAAAAAAAAAATAATCCATGACTTCTGTCATCACAATGCTCCAAACACTTGTGATCACATTGTTCCATAACACTTGTCATCACAACGCTCCATGATGCCTGTCATCACAATACTCCATGCCCTTCTCATCAAAATGCTCCATGATATTTGTCATCACAATTCTCAATACACTTGTCATCACAATGCTCCCTGACACTTGTCAGAATGCTCCTTGAATCCTGTCATGAAAAGGCTCCATGCCTTTTTCATCACAATGCTCCATGCCCTTTTCATCACAATGCTCCATGCCATTGTCATCACAATACACCACAAGCTTGTCATCAGAATGCTCCATGACCCGTTTCATCACAATTCTCCATGCACTTTTCAGCACAATGCTCCCTGACCCTTGTGATCACAATGCTCCAAGCCATTGTCATCACAATGCTCCATACCCCTTTTGATTACTGTGCTCCAGGATGCTCGTCATCACAATTATCCATGGTCTTCTCATCAAAATGCTCCACGCCCTTGTCATCAAAATTCTCTATGACCCTTGTCATCACAATGCTCCATGGCCACTGTCATCACAATGCTCCATTCCCCTTGTCATTACAGTGCTCCATGACGCTTGTCATCACAATTATCCATGGTCTTCTCATCACAATGCTCCACGGTCTTGCCATCACAATGCTCCATGCAGTGGTCATCACAATGCTCCATGACCCCTGTCATCACAATACTCCATGAACATTTTCAGCCCAATGCTCCATTACGTTCTCATGACAATGCTCCATGACCACTGTCATCACAGTGCTCCATGAACCCTGACAACACAGTGATCCGGGACTCTTGCCATCAAAGTGCTCCATGCTCTTGTCATCCCAATGCTCCATGAACCCTGTAATCACAATGCTCCATGACGCTTGTCATCACAGTGGTCCATGAACCTTGTCATCACAATGCTTCATGCCTTTGTCAACAATATGCTACATAATCTTGTCATCACAATGCTCAATGCGCTTGTCATCACAATCCTCCATGACCCATGGGATCACATTGCTTCAAGCCCTTGTCATCTCTCTCTTGCCTTTCTGGTTTTTACAGATTTTCGGATGTCCTTTTTGACTGGTCGGAAGTGACAATTCTTTGTAGAGTGGATTTGCATTGCACGGTTGCTTGAATGGCCAAAAAGGGCCTATGCCTTTTCTCCTCAGGAGAAAAGGCATACCCTGTTTTTGGCCAAGTGCATCATTGTCGAAGTTGTGATGCTTTTCTTGTGCTTTAAAGGCGATTCCAATTTACCTCTTGAAATACTTTTTGTGCAAATCTGCCTCATTTTCAAGTCTGCTTCGTTGCCTTCCCTCAACAGATTTTTGGAAGAGAGTAGTCCTTTATAACTCTGCAGGTTTGTGAATTGCTTTGCCCCTGAGCTCCAATTTTCAAATCCCATTTTTGGGAGCTGACCACAAATCCACAATTTTGCTTCAGGACCTATACTGGTTCCAGGGGTGGCTATTCTGGTTCCCTGTGGGTGGCTGAAGCTTTGGTTAATTCTTCTTCCTGACGAGAAATTAGAGTGACATGCGCCTGTCCAAATGCCTAACAACTACCCTCTCCTTGGTTCTCCCTATTCCCTTTCATCCTCTGCACAATTAGCAAACTGTGCGAACCAGGAGGTTTAGGGGCTGACTCTTCTAAGTTGGGAGATTGATAGTAAAGCAGTTGGAATGCCAAACTGCAGCACAAGGAGAGGAAAAATTAGGAGACTTTCAGAAACCTTTCGCCATCACAGGGTGTCCATTCTCTAGGTTTCCCATACATGTTATAACAGTAGTGATCTACCTGGAGATTTAGGACCAATGGAATGGTGGCATGCATTACTACTTTAAAGGGTCTGAATTTTCTCTCCCAATCTCACCAGTCCTCTCAGTCCCACGTGTCCAACCTTATGTCTCATCCAGATGTATTTGCAGGTAGGGTCATTCCAGGTTTCATCAGAACCCCTGAAGGAATTGTGTAAGAATTTCGCTGTTTTTTTGGTTTTTTTTGAAATTCATTTTTATAATGGGGTTGAGCTGATTTTCACTGACGTGTTTATGCCGGTCTAGACACACTTGATTCCCTTACAGAGGCATATCAATACAAAGGTTTTAAGATTCTTACTTATCAGATATATTCCTCTGTGGGGAATAGGGGTTTTGAGCCCCGTTCACTGAGGAAGGCGTAGGTCTTGTCTATTCTGTATTTGGTTTATGGAATGGTACCTGTGCTAATATCAAACTCTGGTTTTATGCATCACCCCACCTCTCCTTTCCCATTAAGCAGGCATAAGAGTGTTTTCTAAATGTGAGACGCTGCTCACTTTCCTAATTCAGTTCATGTGTTGTGATGTTGACATTCCCTCTGTAAGTGATATCTTATGATAAGATTCTTTTTCTGTGTGACTAATTTCCCTTAGAAGCATCATACCTAAATCCACTCATTATGCTGCTACTGGCCTTATGACATTGATTTCCTGTTTGAGTGATATTCCGTTGTACAAATTACCACAAGTTCTTTATGCATTTCTCTTTTTCCTGGGATATTTTAAGTGTACCTAAGTTGAGGTTGTTTTATGCAGAGCAGCCCGAAACTTTGGGGTTGCCTGTGTCTTGTTGATATTTAGTCTTCCCAAGTTATGTGCCCATGAGTTGAAGTCCCCTTTGCTCAGGGTCTTTGTATTTTAGATGTTTTAGGAAACAGCATACACTTCTTCAGAATGGCTCCTGGATATTTATACCCCACCCATCAGTGTGACTAGTCTCCCTGTTTTCCATGGCCTCTCCTGCATTTCTGGTTTGTAGACATTTTTTGGATGGCCTTTCTGAGCAGTGGAAATTGAGACTTCTTTGTTGTGCAGATTTGCATTTCTCTCTTGCTTGGTTCACCAAAAACTCTGTATGTGTTTTTTTCCTGAAGATATTCACGATAAAAACGCATACACTCTTTTGCTCTACTGCGTCATTTTAGAAATTCTGCTGCTTTTCATATGCTTTAAATGTGAGTACAATCTACCTTTTGAAATCTGTTTCCTGCAATTCTGCCTCTCATTCAGATCCTCTTCGTTGCCTTACCTGAATATATTTTTGGACGTTGGTTATCATTTATATCTTTGCAGGTCTTTGAATTGTCTGCTCCTGAGCTCCATTTTGCAACTCACATTTTTTGTGAGCTGGCCGCCAAACCATTGGATTGCTTCCGGCCCTATTCTGATTCTGGGGAGGCAGGCTGAGCCTTTGGTTAATTCTTCTTCCTAATGGGAAATTAGAGTTACATGTGCCTGTCAAAACTCCTACAGCTAATCTCTCATTGGTTCCTCCTCTTCTCATTTATCCTCTGCACAAATTGCAAACT
This sequence comes from Mesoplodon bidens, assembly GCF_964165515.1. Lineage (NCBI taxonomy): Eukaryota > Metazoa > Chordata > Mammalia > Artiodactyla > Ziphiidae > Mesoplodon > Mesoplodon bidens. Next base: position 1,705,735 of record NW_027672207.1, read on the forward strand.
GTGTGAAACAGGAGGTTAAAAGTGCTGATTCTCCAAGTGGGGAGATTGTTAGTAATGTGGCTGGAATGGCAAACCCCAGCACCAGGAGATCAAAAATGAGGTGCATTTTAGACATCTTTCCTGAGCACACGGTGTATATTCATCTCGGTTTCCCAGGCATGTTTTCGCTGTCAGAAGATTCCCTTGAACCTGCAGATTTGGGACCCATGGAATGGGTACCAGGCAGTATTACTTTAAAAGTTCTGCATTTCCTCAACTAACCTCTCTAACATCTCTTAGCATGCATAGCTTCCAGCCTTATATATTATCCTGCTGTTTGTCTACATGTGTTCAATCCATGTTACATTGTACCCCTTCAACAAAAGTTGTAAGAATTTTTGTCTGTCTCACTTTTTTTATAAATATTTTTAAATTTATTTTTATATTGGTTACAGCTGATTTTCAAAGCTCTGTTTTTTGCTTCTGTACATCCACTTGATTCATGTACTGTGAGACAACAATAAATTCTTTTTCAGATGCTTACGAGTCATATGTATTATTGTCCAATGACTTGAGTGGGCTGAGTGCAGTTCTTTGAGGTACCGTGTAGGCCTTGTCAGTTATTCAATTTGGTACTTGGAATGGTATCTTTGCTAATTTCAACATCCTGGATAATACCTCACCATTCCCCACCTTTCCCATTTAGCAGCCTTATGTCTATTTTCTACATATTTGACTATGTTTCTGTTTTGTAGTTTATTTCATGTGTAGCCATTTGTGATTCCACCTTTAAGTGACATCTTATGATATGTGTTTTTTTCTTTCTGACATATGTCACATAGAATGATAGTATGTAACTCCTGCAGAGTTGTTACAACTGGCCTTACTTCATTGATTTCTGGGTGAGTAATAGTCCACTCCACTTAAGTACCCTATCTCTTTTATCTATTTTATCCTTCCAGGGACATTTAGGTTATATCCAAGTGGAGGCCCATTTTAACACAGAGGTGGTAAAAGTTGGGTGCCTGTTTTCTGTCCATTTTTGTTTTTCCCAAGGTATACGCCCATAAGTGCAAGTGCCCTATGCTCTGTAGCTCATATTTTAGATGTTTTAGCAAACACAATACACTTCTCCAGAGTGGCCGTTGGCAAATTACATTTCCACTATCAGCCTCACAGGGCTCCCTTTTCTCCTCGCACTGTCCTGCATTTCTGGTGTTTACACTTTATGTGGATGGCCCTTCTGACAGATGTGAAGTGATACATTTTGTAGTATTGATTTCCAGTGCCCACCTGTTTGGTTGGATCAAAAGTGTGTATGGCCTTTACTTGAATATATTCAGAAAAAATGCATACGCCCTTTTGGGCCAACTGCATAATTGGCGATGTTCAGCCCCTTTTCTTGTGCTTTAATGGGGAGTCCATTCTACCTCTTCAGATCTGTTTCCTGCCTCTCTCCCTTGCTTACAAGTCCTTTTCTTTGACTTACATCAAGTCGTTTTTCGACAATAGATATTTTCATCTCTGCAGTTTCATGAATTTCAGTGACCCTGAGTTCCATTTTTCAACTTGTGTTTTTGGAAACTGGACACAAAACAGCGTGATTTCCTCTAGCCCTATTCTGTTTCTGTGGGCAATTCTAGCCTTTGATGAATTTGTCTTCCGGATTGGAAATGAGAGTGGCATGTGCCTGTCCGAACACCTAAGACTTGTCTCTAAATTTTTCTCATCCTTCCGCTTCATTCTCTGGACAAATTCCAAACTGTGTGCAACATGATGTTGACGGTGCTGATATCCCCAAGTGAGGAGATTGTTAAGAAAGATGCTGGAGGGGTGAACCCGAGCACCAGGCGATGAGGAGATGAGGTGCCTTTTACAAACTCTTTCCGATCAAACGGTGTACCATCCTCTAGGTGTGACAGGCATGTTTTAGCTGTAGGAAGGGTCTCGTGCATGTAAGGAGAACACCAGGGATTATTCCAAATCAGTGCCTCCCCGAACCACAAACTGGGGAATTTTTAAGCTATGGCTACACGTATGTCCGTTAAGGGCTGTGTGAAATAGGCAGAGCCCTAACTTTAGATGATTGAAATCTTCAGGGTCAGAAGTGTTCACCATCGGCCTTGCTTAGGTTACATTTTATCTGTCATTGATAGATGATGTCAATAAAAATATCGATTCTTTTTCAGATTATTTACCCTTATACGTTATTGCAAAATATTCAGTGTAGTTCCCTGTGCTATACAGTAGTTCCTTGTTGATGATCTATTTTATACATAGCAGTGTGTATGTGCTAATCCCAAACTGTTAATTTATCCCTTCTCCTACCTTTCCCCTTTGGTAATAATAAATTATAAGATTTTATACTTCTCAGAAATGGGGGAGCTGAAAGAGAGGTATCATTTTCAATGGAAAAGCATTCAAAACAAGATTGAAGCTTCAGCCAAGAGTATTCGGTGTACATCCATGGAAATAAATCACTTCATTTCTCTAATGTTGACCTGACAAATAAGACAGACATCTTCACTGAACTTGCTTCTAGGAAAGTGATGGAAATATCAAATATAAGACTTAGAAACATCTTTTTTACCAGAGAATTATACACTGCTCTATGTTAACTACAGTTTGGCTCACACATCTGTTCATTGAAGTTACAATGTTCTCAATTTCTGTTACTGATCCTCCAGAGTGGACCCCAACCAGAGTCCCCATGCACAGTATCATTAGAGCCAACAGATCAAGACTGAGTTTGGTTCAGAAGCAAAGGAAACATTATTTTGAAAACAGAATGGAGAGGTGTGAGCGAGCACTCCCCCACAGGCTGTGGGCTGGGCTGCTGTGTAGGGATCTCGGCAGCGTCAGTGGGAGGGAAGGGATGGAGCTCTCGAGGGTTGGGTTGGCTGCAGCTCAGGCTCTATGCCGCGGAGTCTGCATGGGACCCCGCTAGCTGAGGTATCGTCCCAGCCATTCTGCACTAGGAAATCAGGTCTGAAGTGCCGGGTGTGGGACCTCTGCATGCGGAACCCTAGGAGCACGAGAAGTTAGACAAAGCACAAAGGAAAAACAGGTTAGACTTTATTTTATTGCCCAGATTCTCTTTTTATCTCCCAGGAATTTTTAATGAACGTTGCCAGAGACGAACACCTCTTCTGCTTTTTCTTCCGTTCCTCATTCTTGGGGTGTTGAGGGTGCAGACCCCTCTTTTGTAACTGCTTCATGCTGTGGTGGGAGCCCTGATACCTGGGGGGAGGGGCAAAACGTCTCCCCACCAGCCTCCAGGTGAGGTTGATTGTCCCAATGCCTCCTGCCTCACTTCTCGTCCACCTGAGCACCAGCATTGGAAGTGTTATAGATTCTAATGACCTTTAAGGGTCCAGGAAAGAGATGTGCAGAGATGCTGAGGTGTTAGGTTTCACCCCACCCCACATTTGTTCGGTGACCTTAGGCTGACGGTTTTTGCCAGCCTAGATGCTCTGACCAGTAGTCTGTGCTTTCTTTAATTAGGTCCCTGAATTAATGTACAAACAGCACCATGTGTCAGAGCCCTGCCCGCGCAACTCCCAGACAGTCCAGGGTCAGTGGTGATCCAGGACCATGACGTCCACTGAGTCAACGGCCTTTAGAAGTAGCCAGCAGTCCAGCCAGTCATATTGGCACCATCACCGCGGTGTCCGTAGGGTTTTCTATGGTGAAAGCGTGATATAAGTTTTCCCCGCCAAGCTTATTAGCTCCCCTGTGGGTGCAGTAAGTCCTGCAAGCAGTAGTCTGCTCTTTCGGGGCACAGTCTTGTTGTTTTCTGAGAGAAACTCCAGGTCAAGTGATGGTCACATGAGTCATCTTGGGGGCCCGTTGGCCCCGTTTGTCTCTCTGGAGATTGGAGTTGGAGGGCCTCCTCACTCGAGGTGAGTGTGTCCACAGAGCGACCCCTGAAACTTCAGGGCATGATGGGTGGTTAGGATCACCACGTGTGCTCCTTTTCCCTTACGAGGGAGCTGGCCTTGCGGGCTGCTGATTTCCAGCTTTTTAGATACCCCAGTATCCTGGCCTGATGAGTCTGTGGGCAAAGCCCTTGGTGACCATAGTTTATCATACATGAAGGGCATTCTTGTGTTAAACCATTTCAAGTGGTCCCAGTTTTTGCACTAAGGCTCCAAGGGCGATTACCCTTTGGCCGGGTATGTAAAGGTCAAAGGTTTTCGCTAAATTAGCGAGTTCCTGGGCAAGGATCTGAATTTACTGCTCTTTCCATTCTTGAAAGGCTGCTTCTGGATTCTATTTAAAAGGATCATCATCTTTTCGTGTCAGTGTTTCATGTAGAGGCCCAGCTATTAGACTGTAGTTAGGGATCCAGATGCAGAAAACTTTGGCCTCCCCAGGAACCCCTAAGCTGTCTTCTAATTTTAGAAGAGGTAAGGCTGCAAATGGCTTCTTCGCTATTCTGGGATGCGTTTCTCTGAATATCTGTGAGAATGAAGCTCAGGCATTTCACCTTAGCCTGGGATATTTGAGCCTTTTTCTTGGACACCTTCTATCCTTTATTGGCTAGGTAGTTCAGAGGCGTCTTTAGTAGGCCTGGTGATCAGAATGTCATCTGCATATTGAAGGAGGGTTCCCTTTTACAGAGGTAGAACTTTTAGGTCTTTAGAGGACATTTCCCCAATGATGGTGTGGGGATTTCTGAACCATTGGGGCAGGACGGCCCAGCATTATTGATTTTGTTGCATGTTGTGTCCTGCCACTCACAGGCCAAAAATTCTTGTGACTCTGAGATGAATGGAATACAGAAGAAGGCATCATTGAAGTCTAATACAGAATGCCATGGCCTGGCGGATGGTTGAATGAGCAGCAGGGTGTAGGAAATAGGAGCTACTCGATGTATATCCTCGGTGGCTTCACTGACTCTCCTGATATATTTTACCAGTTCTCCAGCAGCCCATGTGGCTCTCATGGTTAGGCCAATCCCAGGATATGGAGCTCACCTGGGCTGCACCCCCAACCCCACAGCCCACGGGGCTCTCGTGGTCAAGTCCCTCCCAGGGTAAGGAGCTCACCTGTGCAGCTACCCAGCAGCCCATGGGGCTCTCATAGTCAGGCCCTTCCCAGGATACATAACTCCCCTGGCCAGGTACCCCAGCAGGGCTGGACACACAGGAACTGTGCACATAGCCCACCTTGAAGAGAACCCCCATCTCACCTGTCGCTCACAGCTGACACAGAACACCTCAGAGCAGGAATGGAACTAACAAACATCAGCTCTGACAGGTCTGTGACACTGGCTATCACTCTCTGCAGCCTCTCTCTGCCTGGTCTTCCAGACACTTCCACTGCAGCCAGGGCACAAGGCCTCTGTCTCCACCCACCATCACTCCTCTCCCTGACACCTGGGTTCCTCTCATTAGGATAGGGTCTTCTTGAAGTTGTCTCCCACTCATGGACAAGATAAAATGGTAAGAAAACAAGCCGCAGCTGCAGCCCCTTGTCTAGCCTGACTCTCAAGAGCCCACACCTGTTCATTAGGCCTGGTCCGTTTAGGAAGTTTCATTTTTTGCAAATGTGAGGCCCTGAGGGGTGAGGATTGGCTGATTTGGGCAGCCTGACACTGCCTGCCAGCTCCCCCCCAGGTGTGCCTGGGTTGAGGTCAATATAAACACCTCTCCAGTCAGCAAGAGCCCCTGTAGCTGTGCCTGACGCCATATTCTCTGCCCCATCAGCAGTGTCGGGGCTGGGGTGGTGGGAGGGAGTGAGGGGCCGTGGCTTTGTGGGTGGCCCAGTGTGAGTGGGGCTCTGCTGGACTTTCTGCAGGAGTTGCCAGGCTGCCACCTGCTAAAGAAGAGGATGTGTCACCCATACCTGCCGCTGAAATTTCTCCCGAGGCAGAGGTGAGGAAGTAAAAAAACAGTAGGGGCCGTGGCAGGAGGGGTATCTCAGGCAGGGAAATGGAAAACTTCCAGAAGAGCATCTGGGGCCAGGACCCTCCTGGGTGGCCTGCAGGCACCAAGTCGGCCTGCGTGCTGTCGCTGGTGTGGCTCCACAGCCCTTCCTCTAGGCTGGCAAGTGCTTGTACATATTCAGGTTTTTTACCTGGAAAGGGTGGGAAGAGTTCAGCTGTAGCAGGACTAGGGCTCAGCTCACATTTACTCACAGACGCCTCGACACAGTCCCCCAGCTTTGCAATGAGGATGCTCCTTGTGGGGGGGGAGCGCTGCTGACTGCATGGAAGATGATTTCCCACCTCTGACCAACTTAAGAATTTTTTACCACTGGAGCAAGTGCCCTGATATGATTTTCCTCTTTATAACTGGTGGGTTCTGTTTTTTTTTTTTTTTTTTTTTTTTTTTTTTTTTTTTTAATTTCTTTTTGGTTCAAGGTAGATTTTATTTATTTCTCTATTTTTTTTAATTTGGAGATATAAACATGGAAATATAGCATTAATATAAAGACGTCTATGTGAAGGGAAAAACATTTTTTCTGTTTTATTTTACTAAATTTTATTTATTTAGTTATTTATTTTTAATTTATTTCTTTTATACAGCAGGATCTTATTGGATATCTATTTTATACATATAAGTGTGCACATGTGAATCCCAGTCTCCCAATTCATCCCACCACCACCCTCACCTGGCGTTCCCACCTTGGTGTCCATATGTTTGTTCTCTACATCTGTGTCTCTATCTCTGCCCTGCAAACCAGTTCATCTGTACCATTTTTCTAGGTTCCACATATATGCATTAATATACAATATTTGTTTTTCTCTTTCTGACTTACTTCACTCTGTATGACAGTCTCTAGATCCATCAAGGTCTCTAAAAATGACCCAATTTCATTCCTATGTATGGCTGAGTATTATTCCGTTGTATATATGTACCACATCTTTATCCATTCGTCTGTCTGTGGGCACTTAGGTTGCTTTCATTACCTGTCTATTGTAAATAGTGCTGCAATGAACATTGTGGTGAATGTGTCTTTTTGATTTAAGGTTTTCTCTGGGTATATGCCCAGTAGTGGGATTGCTGGATTATATGGTAATTCTATTTTTAGTTTTTTAAGGAACCTCCATACTGTTCTCCATAGAGACTGTATCAAATTACATTCCCAACAATAGTGGAAGAAGGTTCCTTTTCTCCACACCCTCTCCAGCATTTGTTGTTTGTAGATTTTCTGATGATGCCCATTCTAACAGGTGTGACGTGATACCTCATTGTTGATTCGATTTCCATTTCTCTAATAATTAGTGATGTTGAGCAGATTTTCATGTGCGTACTGGCGATCTCTATGTCTTCTTGGAAGAAATGTCTATTTAGATCTTCCATATTTGTATTGTGTTGTTTGTTTTATTAATATTGAGCTGCATGAGCTGTTTATGTATATTGGAGATTAATCATTTGTCCATTGATTCATTTGCAAATATTTTCTGCCATTCTGAGGGTTGTCTTTTCATCTTGTTTGTAGTTTCCTTTGCTTTGCAAAAGCTTTTACGTTTCATTAGGTCCCATCTGTTTAGTTTTCTTTTTTATTTCATTACTATAGGAGGTGGAGCAGAAAAGATCTTGCTGTGATTTACGTCAGAGTATCCTTTGTAAGTTTTCCTCTCAGAGTTTTATACTGTCCGGTCTTACATTCAGTTCTCTAATCCATTTTGAATATATTTTTATGTATGGTGTTGGGGAGTGTTCTAATTTCATTCTTTTACATATAGCTGTCCATATTTCCCAGTGCCAATGATTGAAGAGACTGTCTTATCTCCATTGTATAGTGTTGCCTCCTTTGTCATAGATTAGTTGACCATAGGTGAGTGTTTTTATCCTTGTGCTTTCTTTTTTTTTCCTTTTACACGTTTATTGGAGTATAATTGCTTTACAATGGAGTGTTCGTTTCTGCTGTATAAAAAAGTGAATCAGCTATACATATTCAAATATCAACAGATCCCCTCCCTCTTGCATCTCCCTCCCACACTCCATATCCCACCCCTTTATGTGGTCACAAAGCACCGAGCTAATCTCCCTGTTCTATGTGGCTGCTTCCCAGTAGCTATAAATGTTACGTTTGGTAATGTATTTATGTCCGTGCCACTCTCTCACTTCGTCCCAGCTTACCCATCCCGCTTCTGGTGTCCTCAAGTCCTTTCTCTATATCTGTGTCCTTAATACTGTCCTGCCACTAGGTTCTTCAGAATCTTTTTTTTTTTCTTCTTTAGATTCCATATATCTCTGTTAACATACAGTATTTTTTTTTCCCTTTCTGACTTACTTCACTGTGTAGGACAGATTCTAAGTCCATCCACCTCAGTACAAATAACTCAGTTTTGCTTCTTTTTATGGCTGAGTAATATCTCATTGTATATATGTGCCAGATCTTCTTTATCCATTCATCTGTCAATCGACACTTAGGTTGCTTCCATGTCCTGGCTACTGTAAATAGAGCTGCAATGAACATTTTTGTACATAACTCTTTTAGAATTATGGTTTTTGCAAGGCAAATGCCCAGTACTTGGATTGTTGTGTCGTATGGTACTTCTATTGTTAGTTATTTAAAGGAACCTTTGTACTGTTCTCCCTAGTGCCCATATCAATTTATATTCCCACCCACAGTGCAAGTGTGTTCCCTTTTCTCCAATAAAGGCCTCTCCAGCATTTATTGTTTTGTAGATTATTTTGATAATTTCCACTCTGACTGCTGTGAGGTGATACCTCACGGTAGTTTTGATTTGCATTTCTCTAATGATAAGTGATGTTCAGCATCCTTTCATGTGTTTCTTGGTAATCTGTATATCTTCTTTGGAGAAATGTCTATTAGGTCTTCTGCCCGTTTTTGGATTGGGTTGTTTGTTTTTGTGATATTGAGCTACATGAGGTGCTTGTAAACTTTGGAGATTAATCCTTTGTCAATTGCTTTATTTGAAATTATTTTCTCCCTTTCTGAGGGTTGTTTTTGCATCTTGATTATGTTTTCTTGTACTGTGTAAAAGCTTTTAAGTTTCATTAGGTCCCATTTGTTGATTTCTGTTTTTATTTCCATTTCTCTAGGAGGTGGGTCAAAAAGGATCTTGCTGTGATTTATATCATAGAGTGTTCTACCTATGGTTTCCTCTAAGTGTTTTATAGTGTCTGGTCTTATATTTAGATCACTAATCAACTTAGAGTTTATTTTTGTGTATGGTGTTATGGAGTGTTCTAATTTCATTCTTTTATGTGTAGGGGTCCAGTTTTCCCAGCACCAATTACTGAAGAGACTGTCTTTTCTCCATTGTATACCCTTAGCTCCTTTGTCATAGATGAGATAGCCATAGGTATGTACGTTTATCTCTGGGCTTTCTGTCCTGTTCCATTGATCTGTGTTTATGCCAATCTACATACACTTGATTCCATTATGGAGCCATATAAATACATAGGTTTCAAGGTTATTACCAGTCAGATATATTCCTCTTCAGTGAATAGGGTGTTTTGTGTCCAGTTCATTGAGAAAGGAGTAGGTCTTGTCTATTACATATTTGGTATATGGAATGGGATCTGTGCTAATTTCAAACTCTGATTTTACACATCACCCCATGTCACCTTTCCCCTTAAGGAGGCATAAGTGTGTTTTCTGAACGTGTAACTCTGTTCTCTTTTGAAATTCAGTTCATGTGTAGCCATGTTTACATTCCCTCTATAATTGATATATTACAATAAGTCTCTTTTTCTTTGTGGCTCATTTCACTTAGCATCATCGTACCTAAAGCCACTCATTATGCTGCTATTGGCCTTATGACATTGATTTTATGTCTGAGTGACATTCCATTGTATATAAGTACCACAACATCTATATCCATTTTTTTTTCCTTTCCTGGGATATATAAAGTGAACCGAAGTTGAGGTTCTTGTAAACAGGGCAGCCCTAAACTTTGGGCTGGCTGTGTGTTGTGGATTATTAGTTTTCCCAAAATACACGTCCATGAGTGGAAGTGTGCTATGCTCTGTAGCTCTGTTTTAGAAAACAACATACAGTTCTCCAGAGAGGCTGTTGGCAGTTTTCATCCTGTACATCAGTGTAACCAGGCTCCCTTTTCTCCATGGACTGTCCTGCATTTGTGGTTTTTACACTATTTTCGGATGGCCCTTTTGACGGAACTTAAGGGACACTTCTATGTAGTGTGGATTTGCAATGCCTTATGCCTTGCTTGGCCAAAAAGGGCGTATGCATTTTTTCCCGAATATAATCAAGAAAATACACATACTCCCTTTTCGGCCAAGGGCAACATTGTCGTAGTTCTGTCGCTTTTCATGTGCTTTAAAGACGACTCCATTCTACCTCTTGAAATCTGTTTCCTTCAATTCTGCATTGCATTCAAATCCTCTTCACTGCCTTACCTCAATATATTTCTGGATGATAGTTGTCCTTTATAACTCTGCAAGTTTGTGAATTGCTGTGCCCCTGATTTCCATTTTTCAACTCGCCTATTTGTGAGCTGCTTGCAATACCGCAGGATGGCTTTAGGCCTTAGTCTGGTTCCAGGCCTTCAGGCTGAGCCTTTGGTTAATTCTTCTTCTTGATGGGAAACTAGAGTGACATGTGCCCATCCAAACACCTGCAGCTAATCTCTCATTTATTTCCCTTCTTCCTGTTCATCCTCTGCACAATTTGCAAACTGTGCATAACAGGAGGGTAAAGGCGCTGACACTCCAAGTGGGGAGATTTTTAATAATGCAGATGGAATGGTGAAGCTGAGCACGACGAAAGGAAAAATGAGGTACCTTTTAGAAAACTTTCCCGATTACACTGTGTACTATCCACTGGGTTTCCCATGCATGTTTTAACTGTAGGAAGATTCCCTTAAACCTGGAGAGTTGGGATCACTAGAATGGGTAGCACACAGTATTGCTCTAAGTGGTGTTCTTTTGCTCACACAACCTCAGCAATCTTGTCAGCCCCAAGTGTCCAGTCTTATGTCTCATCCAACTGTGGGTGTAAAGGTGGTGAATCTAGGTTTTATCACAGGCCCTGAATGTAAGTTTTAAGACTTTCTCTCTGTTTTTGCATTTTGCTTTTGAAATTTATTTTTATAAGTGAGTTTAACTGAATTTCAGTGCTGTGTTCATGACATTATACACACACATAATTCCTTTATATAGACATGAGAATACATATGTTTTAAAATACTTAGAGTCAGACATATTCCTCAGCAATGAATATGGGGTGTTGAGTCCAGTTCATTGTGCCGGGAGTAGGTGTTGTCTAATACATACATAGTTTATGTAAAGGTATCTGTGCTATTTTAAAACTGTGGTTTGATGCATCACCAGACCTCGCCCTTCCCCTTAAGCAGGCAGAAGCTTGTTTTCTAAATGTGTGACTCTGTTGTGTTTGTAATTCAGTTCATGTGTAGCCAGTGTACATTCCCACTATCAGTTATATCTTATGATAAGATTGTTACTCTGTTATCTTTCGTAACTCAGTTCATGTTTACCTTTGCTGACAGGACCTTCATAAGTGATATGTTATGATAAGTTTCTTTTTCTGTGTGACTTATTTCACTTAGAATCATCGTACCTGAATCCACTCATTTTGCTGCTACTGGCCTCATGACATTGATTTCATGGCTGAGTGATATTCCATCTTACGTAAGTACCAATGTTTCCTGAAACATTTTTGTCTTTCCTGGGATATTTAATGTGTACCCAAGTTGAGGTTCTTGTTTCAGTGCAGTCCTAAATTTTGGGGTGGCTTTGTCTTATTGATTTTAAGTTTTCCCAAGTAATATTCCCTAGACTGGAAGTGTCCTTGACTCTGTAGCTCTGTTGTTTACTTGTTTTAGGGAACACAATGCACTCCTCCAGAGAGGCAGTTGTCAATTTACATCCCGCCCATCAGCATAAAAGGCTCCCAGTTCTCCAGGGCCTGTCTTGCCTTTCTGGTTTTTACCCATTTTGGTGATGTCCCTTTTGACTGATGGGAAGTGATACTTGTTTGTAGTGCAGATATGCATTGCCCGCTTGCTTGCTTGGCCAAAAAGGGCGTATGCGTTTTCTCCTGAATATATTCAGGAGAAAACACATACGCCCTTTATGGCCAATTCCACAATTGTCGAAGTAGTGATGCTTTTCCTGTGTTTAAAGTTGATTCCATTGTACTTCTTGAAATCTGTTTCGTGCAATTCTGCCTCATTTTCAATGCCTCCTCGTGGCTTTCCCTCAACAGATTTTTGGAAGTCAGTAGTCCTTTATAACTCTGCAAGTTAGTGAATTGTTGTGCCTGTGAGCTCTATTTTACAACTCGCATTTTTGTGAGCTGACCTCAAATCCACAGTTTTGCTTCAGGCCCTATACTGTTTCCGGGGTGTGACAGGCTGAGAGGTTGGTTAATTCTTCTTCATGACGGGAAATTTGAGTGCCATGTGTCCATCGAAATGCCTACAGCTCCTCTCCCATTGTTTCTCCCTCTTCTCTTATATCCTCTGCACAATTTGCCAACTGTGCAAAACAGGAGGTTATAGGGGCTGACTCTCCAACTTGGGAGATTGATAGTAAAGCAGTTGGAATGTCAAACTGGAGCATAAGGAGCCAAAGAATTTGTAGAGTTTTAGAAACCTTTCACCATCAGAGGGTGTCCATTCTCTAGGTTCCCCATACAGGTTATAACTCTAGTGATATTCCCTTCTACCTGTAAAGTTGGAAACCGTGGAATGGATGGCAGGCATTATTGTTTTAAAGGGTCTGCATTTTCTCACCCAATCTCACCCATACTCTCAGTCCCAAGTGACCAGCCTTATGCCACATCCAGCTGTCATTGTAGATAGGGTCATTCCTGTTTTCATCAGAAACCCTGAAGGTATTGTGTAAGAATTTCCCCGTTATTTTGTTTTGTTTTGAAATTCATTTTTATAGTGGGTTTGAGCTGATTCTCACTGCCGTGAATATGTCGTTCTAGACACACATCTTTCCCTTACCAAGACATATCAATACATAGGTTTTAAAATTCTTACTAGTCTGATATATTTCTCTGTGGGGAATATGGGTTTTAGTTCCGTTCACTGACTAAGGAGTATGGCTTGTCTCTTCTGTATTTGGATTATGGACGGTACCTGAGCTAATATCAAACTCTGGTTTTGTTCATCTCCCCACCTCTCATTTCCCCTTAAGGAAGCATAAGAGTTTTTTTTTTTTTTTCTAAATCTGAGACCCTATTCTCTTTCCTAATTCAGTTCATATGTAGCCATGTATTCATTCCCATCATAAGTGATATCTTATGTCAGAATGCACCATGGCCCTTGTCATAATAATGCTCCATGACACCTGTCATCACAATGCTCCACACCCTAGTTATCACAATGCTCCATGTCCCTTGTCATCACAATTCACCAAGTCCTTGTCATCACAATGCTACATGACACTTCTCATCACAGTGGTACATGCAGTTGTCATCACAATTCTCCATGCACTTGTCATTGCAATGCTCCATGACCCCGGTCATAGCAAGATCCAAGTGTTTGTCATCACAATGCTACACGGCGTTGTCATCAAAATTCTAAATGGCCTTGTTATCACAATGCTCATTACACTTGTCATCACAATTCTCCATGCCCTTCTCATCACAATGCTCCATGACCCCTGTCATCACAATGCTCCCTGACCCTTGTCATCACAATACTTCACGCCCCTTGTCATTACAGTGCTCCATGATGCTCGTCATCACAATAACCCAAGGTCTTCTCATCACAATGCCACATGACATTTGTCATCACAATTCTCAATACACTTGAGATCACAATGCTCCCTGACTATTGCCATCAATATGCTCCTTGAACACTTTCATGACAATTATCCATGCGTTTTTCATCACAATGATCCAGGCCCTATTCATCACAATGCTCCAGGACCACTGTAATCACAATGCTCCTTGCTCTTGCCATCACAAAGCTCCATAACGCATGTCATTAGAATGCTCCATGGCATTCTCATCACAATGCTCCATGCCCTTGTCATCACAAGCTCCAAGACCACTGTAATTACAATGCTCCATGCCCTTGTCATCACACAGGTCAATGACACATGTCATCAGAATGCTCCTTGGCCTTCTCCTCACAATGTGCCATACCCTTGTCATCACAATGATCCAAGACCCCTGTAATCACAATGCTCCATACCCCTTTTCATCAGTATGCTCCATGAGCCTTGTCATTATAAGGCTCCATGGATTTCTCATCACAGTGCTCCAGGAGCTTGTCATCAAAATGCTTCACGACCTTGTCATTAAAATTCAAAATGGCCCTTTTCATCATAATGCTCCAAGCCCTAGTCATCACAGTGCTCCATTATATTGGTCATCACAATCCTCCATTACATTTGGCATCACAGTGCTCCATGCCATTGTCATCGCAATGGACCATGACAAATGTCATCACAATAATCTATGAAACTTGTCACACCGAAGCTCCATGCCCCTGTCATCACAAATCTCAAAGCCCTTGTCATCACAATACTCCATGACCGCTGTCATCACAATGCTCCGTGACTCCAGTCATCACAATTCTTCATGACCTTTGTCATCACAATGGACCATGCCTTCTTCATCAACAGTCTCTGCGACATTTTAACCACTATGCTCCATGAAACTTTCATCACATTGCTCTTTGACCCTTGTCATCACAATGCTCCATGCCTTTGTCAGCACAATGCTCCATTACACATGTCATCACAATGCACCATGCACTTGTCATCACAGTGCTCCACAATCTTGTCATCACAATGCCCCATAAAACTTGTCATAACAATGCTCCATGCACTTCTCATTAAAATGCTCTCTCACCACTGATATCACAATGTTACATCACTATTCATCACAATACACCCTCACCCCTGTCATCACAATGTTCCATGACACCTCTCATCACAATGCTACATGCACTTATCATCACAATGTTCGATGAGCCTTGACAACACAATATTCCATAAACCCTGTCATTAAAATGCTCCATGACCATTTTCATCAAAATGATCCATGACCCCTGACATCACAATGTTCTATAATCACTGTCATCAATATGTTCCAAGACCCTTTTCATCTAATTGCTCCATGACCCTGTCATCACAATACTCCCTGCCCTTCTCATCACAGTGCACAACGCCCTTGTCATCAAAATTCTCCATGACCTTTGTCATCACAAAGATCCATGACCCTTGGCATCACAAAGCTCCATGACAGCTCTCATCACATTGCTTTGTCCTTGTCATCACAAAGCTCCATGACACATGTCATCAGAATGATCCATGGCTTTCTCATCACAATGCTCCATGCCCTTGCCATTACAATGCTCCATTACCCCTGTCATAACTATGCCTCAAGACCCCTGCCATCACGATGTTCCATGGCCCTTTCATCACAAGGCTCCATGATGCTTAACATCACAATGCTCCAAGACCCCTGTAATCACAATGCTCCAGGCAACTTTTCATCTCAATGATCCATGAACCCTGTCATCACAATGCACCATGCCCATCATCATAATGCTTCATGCTATTGTCATCAGTATGAAAGCAAAATTCTCCATGACCTCTGTCATAACAATGCTCCAAACCCTTGTGATCACAATATTCCATAACACTTGTCATCACAATGCCCATGACGCTCCTCATCACAATTATCCATGGTCTTCTCATCACAATGCTCCATGACCTTTGTCATCACAATGCTCAGTACACTTGTCATCAAAATGCTCCCTGACACATGTTGTCTGTATGCTGCTAGAACCATGTCATGACAAGGCTCCATGCCTTTTTCATCACAATGATCCATGCCCTTTTCATCACAATGATCCAAGACTCCTGTAATCACCATGCTCCATACCCTTGTCATCAGAAACTCAATGACGCATGCCATCAGTATGCTCCTTGGCCTTCTCCTCACAATGTCCCATGCCCTTGTCATCACAATGTTCCAAGACCCCTATAATCAAAATGCTCCATGCACCTTTTCATCAGTATGCTCCATGAGACTTGTCATCACAAGACTCCATGGTTTTCTCATCACAATGCTCCAGGACACCGACATCACAATGCTGCACGAACTTGTCATGAAAATTCTCAATTGCCTTTGTCATCATAATGCTCCAAGCCCTAGTCATCACAATGCTCCATTATATTTGTCATCACAATCCTCCATTACATTTGGCATCACAATGCTCCATTCCATTGTCATCGCAATGGATCATGACATATGTCATAACAGTGCTCCCTGACACCTGTCTACACAACACTCCATGACCTTCTCATCACAATGATCCATGCCCTTGTCATCACTATGAACCATGCCCACTGTCATCACAATAATCTATGAAACTTGTCAGAACAATGCTCCATGCCCCTGTCATCACAATGCGCCATGCCCTTGTCTTCACAGTGCTCCATGACCGCTGTCATCACAAAGCTCCGTGACTCCAGTCATCACAATTTCTTCATAAAGTTTGTCATCACAATGTTCCATGCCCGCGTCATCACAAAGTTCTCTGACCTTTGTAACCACAAAGCTCCATGAAATTTTCATCACAATGCTCCGTGACCCTTCTCATCACAATGCTCCATGCCTTTGTCAGAAAAATGCTCCAGGACCCTTGTCATCACAATGTGCCGCGTGCTTTTCATCACAACGGACCACAAGTTTGTCATTGCTATGCTCCATTATCCTTGTAATCACAATGCTCCATTGCACTTTTCATTTCAATGCTCCATGAACCCTGTCAACACAATGCACCATGCCCATCATCATAATGCTTCACGCTATTATCATCACAATGAAATCAATATTCTCCATGACCACTGTCATCACAACACTTCCTGAAACCTGACAACACAATGAACCGGGACTCTTGTCATTACAATGCTCCATTCCCTAGACATCACAATTGTCCATGACACCTGTCATCACAATAGTCCATGAACATTTTCAACCCAATGCTCCATGACCTTTGTCATCACAATGAGTCATGCCCTTGTCATCCCAATGCTCCATGACCCCTGTATTCACAATTTTCTGTGACACTTGTCATCACAGTGCTCCATGACACCTGTCATCACAATGCTCCATGCCTTTGTCAGCAAAATGCTACATGACCTTTTCATTAGAGTGCTCTATGTGATTGTCATCACAATACTCCATTACTATTGTCATCACAATCCTCTATGAACTTTGGGATCACATTGCTTAATGCCCTTGTCATCACAATGCTCCATGCTCCTTGAAATCATAATGATCCATGACCTCTGTCATAACAATGCTCCAAACACTTGCGATCACAATATTCCATAACACTTGTCATCACAATGCCCCATGACGCTCGTCATCACAATTATCCATGGTCTTCTCATCACAATGATCCATGCCTTTTTCATCACAATGCTCCAAGACACATGTAATCACAATACTCCTTGCACTTGTCTTCACAAATCTCAATGACACATGCCATCAGAATGCTCCTTGGTATTCTCCTCACTATGATCCATGCCCTTGTCATCACAATGTTCCAAGACCCATGTAATCACAATGTTCCATGCCCCTTTTCATCAGTATTCTCCATGAGATTGTCAACACAAGGTTCCATGGTTTCCTCATCACAATGATCCAGGAACTTGTCATCACAATGCTTCCCGACCATGTCATGAAAATTTTCAGTGGCCCTTGTCATCATAATGCTCCAAACCCCAGTCATCACAATGCTCCATTATATTTGTCCTCACAATCCTCCATTACATTTGGCATCACAGTTTTCCCTGCCATTGTCATCGCAATGGACCATGACATATGTCATCACAATGCTCCCTGACACCTGTGTTCACAATAATCCATGACCTTCTCATCACAATTCTCCAGGCCCTTGTTATCACAATGCACCATGAACAATGTCATCAGAATAATCTATGAAACTTGTCAGACCAATGCTCCATGCCACTGTCATCACAATGCTCCATGCCCTTGTCATCACAATACTCCATGAAACCTGTCATCACAATGCACCGTGACTCCACTCATCACAATGCTTCATAACGTTTGTCATCACAATGGTCCATGCCCACATCATCACAAGGCTGTGTGACCTTTATAACTACAATGCTCCATTAACTTTTCATGACAATTCTCTGTGACCCTTGTCATCAGAATGCTCCATGTCTTTGTCAAAACAATCCTCCATGACCATTGTCATCACAATGTGCCACGTGCATTTCATCACAAAGATCCACAACCTTGTCATTGCAGTGCTCCATAAACCTTGTAATCACACTGGTCCATGCACTTCTCATCAAAATGCTTTCTCAACAGAGATATCACAATGTTCCATCACTAGTCATCACAATACCCCCTCACCCCTGTAATCACAATGTTCCATGACCCTGTCATCACAGTGCTACAACCCTTTATCATCAAAATGTTCCATGACCCCTGACATCACAATGTTCCATAAGCCCTGTCATCAAAATGCTCCATGACCCATTTCATCCCAAAGCTCCATGACCCCTGACATCACAATGTTCTATAACGCCTGCCATCAAAATGTTCCATTACACTTTTAATCAAATTGCTGCATGACACGGTCATCAAAATGCTCCCTGCCCTACTCATCACAATGCACCATGACCCTTGGCATCACAATGCTCCATGTCATTGTCACCACAGTGCTCCATGAAACCTGTCATCACATTGCTCCATGCCCTTGTCATCACAAAGCTCCAAGACACTTGTCATCACAATGCTCGATGCCCTTCTCATCACAATGCTCCATGCCATTTCCATTACAATCCTGCATGACCCATGTATCATAGTGTTCCGTACCCTTGTCATCACAATGCTCCATGCCCACTCTCATCACAATAATCCATGAAACATTTCAGACCAATGTTCCATGCCCTTCTCATCACAATGCTCCATTACCTCTGTCATAACAATGCACCATGACCCCTGCCATCACAATGTTCCACGGCCTAGTCATCACAAGGTTCCATGACACTTTTCATCACAATGCTGAAGACCCCTGTAATCACAATGCTCCATGCTCTTGTCATCACAAAGCTCCATGACGCATGTCATCAGAATGTTCCATGGCTTTCTCATCACAATGCTCCATGCCCTTGTCATCACAATGCTCCAAGACCCCTGTAAACCCAGTGCTCCATGCTCCTTTTCATCTCAATGATCCATGAACCCTGTCATCACAATGCACTATACCCATCATCATAATGCTTCATGCTATTGTCATCACAATGAAATCAAAATGCTCCATGACCTCTGTCATAACAATGCTCCAAACCCTTGTGATCACAGTATTCCATAACACTTGTCATCACAATGCCCCATGACGCTCGTCATCAGAGTTATCCATGGTCTTCTCATCACAATGCTCCATGAACTTTGTCATCATAATGCTCAATACACTTGTCACCAAAATGTTCCCTGACACTTGTTGTCTGTATGCTCCTTGAACCCTGTTATGACAAGGCTCCATGCCCTTTTCATCACAAGGCTCCATGCCCTTTTCATCACAATGCTCCAAGACCCTTGTAATCACAATGCTCCATGCCCTTGTCATCACAAAGCTCAATGACACATGTCATCAGGATGCTCCTTGGCCTTCTCCTCACAGAGATCCATGCTCTTGTCCTCACAATGTGTCAAGACCCCTATAATCACAATGCTCTATGCCCCTTTTCTTCAGTGTGCTCCATGAGACTTGTCATCACAAGGCTCCTTGATTTTCTCGTCACAATGCTCCAGGAAATTTTCATCACTGTGCTTCACGACCTTGTCATGAAAATTCTCAGTGGCCCTTGTCATCATAATGCTCCAAGCCCTAGTCATCACAATGCTCCATTATATTTGTCATCACAATCCTCCATTAAATTAGGCATCACAATACTCCCTGCCATGGTCATCGCAATGGACCGTGACATATGTCATCACAATGCTCCCTGACACCTGTATTCTCAATACTCCATGACCTTCTTTTCACAATGATCCATGCCCTTGTCATCACAATGCTCCATGACTTGTCATCACAAAGCTCCATGTCCCATGACCCATGTATCACAGTGTTCCGTGCCCTCATCATCACAATGCTCCATGCCCACTCTCATCACAATAATCCATGAAATATTTCAGACCAATGCTCCATGCCCTTTTCATCAAAATGCTCCATTACCCCTGTCATAACAATGCTCCATCACCCCTGCCATCACAATATTACACGGCCTTGTTATCACAAGGCTCCATGACACTTGTCATCACCATGCTCAAGACCCCTGTAATCTCACTGCTTCATGCCCTTGTCATCACAGAGCTCCATGACGCATGTCATCAGAATGTTCCATGGCCTTCACATCACAATTCTCCATGCCCTTGTCCTCACAATGCTCCAAGACCCTTGTAATCACAGTGCTCCATGCACCTTTTCATCTCCATGCTCCATGAACCCTGTCATCACAATGCACCATGCACATCATCATAATGCTTCACGCTCTTGTCATCACAATTAAATCAATATTCTCCATGACCTCTGTCATCATAATGCTCCAAAACCTTGTTATCACAATGTTCCATAACACTTATCATCACGACACCCCATGACGCTCATCATCACAATTATCCATGGTCTTCTCATCACAATGTTCCATGATCTTTGTCATCACAATGCTCAGTACACTTGTCATCACAATGCTCCCTGACACTTGTCGTCAGTATGCTTCTTGAACCCTGTCATGACAAGGCTCCATGCCTTTTTCATCACAATGATCCATGCCCTTTTCATCACAATTCTCCAGGATCCCTGTAATCACAATGCTCCATACGCTTGTCATCACAAAACTCCATGACACATGTTATCAGAATGCTCCATGGCCTTCTCATCACAATTCTCCATGCCATAGTCATCACAATGATCCAAGACCCCTGTAATCACAATGCTCCATGCCCCTTTTCATCAGAATGCTCCATGAGATTGTCATCACAAGTTTCCATGGTCTTCACATCACAGTGCTCCAGGTCCTTGTCATCACCATGCTCCATTCCCTTGTCATCACAGTGCTCCATGACCACTGTCATCACAATAATCCATGAACATTTTCAGCCCAGTGCTCCACGAACTACTCATCACCATGCTCCATGGCCAACATCATCACAATGCTCCATGACCACTGTCATCACAACACTCCATGACAACTGACAAAACAATGATCCGGGACTCTTGTCATCACAGTTCCATTCAATAGTCAGCTCAATGCTCCTTGACCCCTGTTATCACAATACTCCATGAACATTTTCAGCCCAGTGCTCCAGGAGAATTGTCATCACAATGATCCATGCCCTTCTCATCCCAATGCTCCATGACCCCTGTATTCACAATGTTCCGTGACCCTTGTCATCACAGTGCTCCATGACACCTGTAATCACAATGCTCCTTGACTCCAGTCATCAAAATGCTTCATGAACTTTGTCATCACAATGGTCCATGCCGTAGTCATCAACTGTCGCTGTGACATTTTTAAGCACAATACTCCATGAAATTTTCATCACAATGCTCTTTGACCCTTTTCATCACAATACTGTATGCCTTTCTCAGCACAGTGCTCCATGACAATTGTCATCACAATGCTCCATGACACATGTCATCAGAATTCTCCATGGCCTTCTCATCACAGTGCTCCATTACACCTGTCATAAGAAAGCTCCATGACCCCTGCCATCACGATGTTCCATGGCCTTGTCATCACAAGGCTCCATGACCGTTCTCATCACAATGCTCCAAGACACATGTTATCACAATGGTCCATGCCCCTTTTCATCTAAATGATCCATGAACCCTGTCATCACAATGCACCATGCCCATCATCATAATGCTTCAGGCTATTGTCATCACAATTAAATCAAAATGCTCCATGACCTCTGTCACAACAATGCTCCAAACCCTTGTGATAAAAATATTTCATAACACTTGTCATCACAATGCCCCATGACGATCGCCATCACAATTATCCATGATCTTCTCATCATAGTGCTCCATGACTTTGTCATCACAATGCTCAAGACACTTGTCATCACAATGCTCCCTGACACTTGTCGTCAGTATGCAACTTGAACCCTGTCATGACAAGGCTCCATGCCTTTTTCATCACAATGATCCATGCCCTTTTCATCACAATGCTCCAAGACCCATTTAATCACAATATTCCATGCACTTGTCATCACAAAGCTCAATGATGCATGCCAACAGAATGCTCCTTGGTCTTCTCCTCACAATGCTCCATGCCCTTGTCATCACAATGTTCCAAGACCCCTGTAATCACAATACTCCATGCCCCTTTTCATCAGTATGCTCCATGAGACATGACATCACAAGGATCCATGGTTTTCTTATCACAATGCTCTAGGACATTGTCATCACAATGCTTCACGACCTTGTCATAAAAATTCTCAACAGCCATTGTCATCATAAAGCTCCAAGCCCTAGTAATCATAATGCTCCATTATATTTGCCATCTCAATCATCCATTACATTTGGCATCACAATGCTCTATACCATTGTCATCGCAATGGACCATGACATATGTCAACACAATGTTCCCTGACACTGGTCTTCACAATACTCTATGACATTCTCATCACCATACTCCATGCCCTTGTCATCACAATGCACCATGCCCAATGTCATCACAATAATCTATGAAACTTGTCAGACCAATGTTCCATGCCCCTGTCATCACAATGCTCCATGCCCTTGTAATCAAAATGCTCCATGACCCCAGTCATCACAAAGCTCCGTGACTCCAGTCATCACAATGTTTCATAACGTTTGTCATCACAATGGTCCATGCCCGCATCATCACAAGGTTTTGCGACCTTTGTAACCACAATAATCCATGAACATTTCATCACAATGCTCCGTGACCTTTGTCATCACAATGCTCCATGCCTTTGTCAGAACAATGCTCCATGTCCAATGTCATCACAATGTGCCACGCGATTTTCATCACAACGTTCCACAACTTTGTCATTGCTATGCTCCAAAAACCTTGTAATCACAATGCTCAATGCACTTCTCATCTAAATGCTCTCTCACAAGAGATATCATAATGTTCCGTCACTAGTCTTCAGAATACTCCCTCACCCCTGTAATCACAATGTTCCATGAGCCCTGTCATCTCAATGCTACATCCCATTATCATCACAATGTTCCATGACACCTGACATCACAATATTCCATAACCCCTGTAATCAAAATGCTCCATGACACATTTCATCCCAAATCTCCATGACCCCTGACATCACAAGGTTCTATAACCCCTGTCATCAAAATGTTCCATTACAATTTTCATCAAATTGCTGCATGACCCGGTCATCAAAATGCTCCCTGCCCTTTTCATCACAATACACAACGCACTTGTCATCAAAATGCTCCATAACCTTTGTCATCACAAAGTACCATGACCCTTGGCATCACAATGCTCCATGTCATTGTCATCACAATGCTCCATGAACGCTCTCATCACATTGCTCCTTGCACTTTTTATCACAAAGCTCCATGACACTTGTCATCAAAATGCTCCAGGACCCTTTTCATGAAAATGCTCCATGACACCGGACATCACAATATTCCATAACCTCTGTCATCAAAATGTTCCATGACGGTTTTCATCAAATTGCTCCATGACCCTGTCATCATAATACTCCCTGCCCTTATGATCACAATGCACAACGGCCTTGACATAAAAATGCTCCATGACCTTTGTCATCACAAAGATACATGACCCATGGCATCACAATGCTCCATGTCATTGTCATCGCAATGCTCCATGAACACTCTCATCACATTGCTCCATGCCCTTGTCATCACAAAGCAACATGACACATGTCATCAGAGTGCTCCATGGCCTTCTCATTACAATGTTCCATGCCCTTGCCATCACAATGATCCATTATCCATGTCATAACAATGCTCCATGATCCCTGCCATCACGATGTTCCATGGACTTGTCATCACAAGGCTCCATGACCCTTCTCATCACAATGCTCCAAGACCCCTGTAATCACAATGCTCCATGCCCCTTTTCATCTCAATGATCCATGAACACTGTCATCACAATGCACCATGCCCATCATCATAATGCTTCATGCCATTGTCATCACAATGAAATAAAAATGCTCCATGACCTCTGTCATAACAATGCTCCAAACCCTTGTGATCAGAATATTCCATAACACTTGTCATCACAATGCCCCATGACACTCGTCATCACAGTTATCCATGGATTTCTCATCACAATGCTCCATGACCTTTGTCATCACAGTGCTCACTACACTTGTCATCAAAATGCTCCCTGACACTTGTTGTCTGTATGGTCCTGGAACCCTGTCATGACAAGGCTCCATGCCTTTTTCATCACAATGATCCATGCCCTTTTCATCACAATGCTCCAAAAACCCTGTCATCACAATGCTCCATGCCCTTGTCATCACATTGCGCCATTCCAACTATCATCACAAAAATCCATGAAACTTATTACACAAATGTCCCATGCCCTTGTCATAACAATGTTCCATGCCCTTGTTATCACAATGCTCCATGAACCCTGTCATCACAATGCTCAGTGACTCCAGTCATTACAATGCTCCATGACCTTTGTCATCACAATGGTCCATTCCATCGTCATCAACAGCCTCTGTTACCTATTTAACCACAATGCTCCATGAAATTTTCATCACAATGCTCTTTGACCCTTGTCATCACAATGCTCTATGGCTTTCTCAGCACAATGCTCCATAACACTTGTCATCACAATGCTCCATGCGCTTGTCATCACAGTGCTCCACAATCTTGTCATCACAATGCTCCATAAAACTTGTCATCACAATGCTCCATGCACTTCTCATCAAAATGCTCTCTCACCACTGATATCACAATGTTACATCACTATTCATCACAATACTCCCTCACCCCTGTCATCACAATGTTCCATGACTCCTGTCATCACAATGGTACACGCACTTATCATCACAATGTTCAATGACCCCTGACATTACAATGTTCCACAACCCCTGTCATCAAAATGCTCCATGACCCTTATCATCAAAATGCTCCATGACCCATGACATCACAATATTCCATAACACCTGTCATCAAAATTTTCCATGACTTTTTACATCAAATTGCTCCGTGACCCTGTCATGAAAATGCTCCCTGCCCTTGTCATCACAATGCACCACAACCTCTCATCAAAATGCTCCATGACATTTGCAATCACAAAGGTCCATGACCCTTGGCATCAAATGCTCCATATCATTGTCATCACACTGCTCCTTGAACGCTCTCATCACATTGCTCCATGCTCTTGTCATCACAAAGCTCCATGACACATGTCAACAGAATGCTCCATGGCCTTCTCATCACAGTGCTCCATGTCCTTGCCATCACAATGCTCCATTACCCCTTTCATAACAATGCTCCATGACACCTGCGATCACGATGTTCCACGGACTTGTCATCACAAGGCTCCATAACCCTTCTCATCACAATGCTCCTAGACCCCTCTAATCACAATAGTCCAGGCCCCTTTTCATCTCAATGATCAATGAACCGTGTCATCACAATGCACCATGCCCATCATCATAATGCTTCATGCTATTGTCATCACAATGAAATCAAAATGCGCCATGACCTCTGTCATAACAATGTTCCAAAACCTTGTGATCACAATATTCCATAACACTTGTCATCATAATGCCCCATGACGCTCCTCATCACATTTATCCATGGTCTTCTCATCACAATGCTCCATGACCTTTGTTATCGCAAAGTTCAATACACTAGTCATCAAAATGTTCCCTGACACTTGTAGTCTGTATGCTCCTTGAAACCTGTCATGACAAGGCTCCATGTCTTTTTCATCACAATGATCCATGCCCTTTTCATCACAATGCTCCAAGACCATTGTAATCACAATGCTCCATGCCCTTGTCATCACAAAGCTCAATGACGCATGTCATCAGAATGCTCCCTAGCCTTATCATCACAATGCTCCATGCCCTTGATATCACAATGTACCAAGAATCCTGTTATCACAATGCTCCATGCCCCTTTTCATCATAATGCTCCATGAGACTTGTCATCACAAGGCTCCATGGTTTTCTCATCACAATGCTCGAAGACATTGTCATCATAATGCTTCACGACCTTGTCATGAACATTCTCAATGACCCTTGTCATCATAATGGTCCAAGCCCTAGTCATCACAATGCTCCATCATATTTGTCATCACAATCCTCCATTACTTTTGGCATCACAGTGCTCCCTGCCATTGTCATTTCAATGGACAATAACATATGTCATCACAATGCTCCCTGACACCTGTCTTCACAATACTCCATGCCCTTCTCTTCACAATGGTCCATGCCCTTGTCTTCACAATGCACCATGTCCACTGTCATCACAATAATCTATGAAACTTGTGAGACCAATGCTCCATGCCCCTGTCATCACAATTCTACATGCCATTGTCATCACAAGGCTCCATGACCCCTGTCATCACAATGCTCCGTGACTCCAGTCTTCACAATGCTTCATAAGGTTTGTCATCACACTGGTCCATGCCCGCGTCATCACAAGGCACTGAGACCCTTGTAACCACAATGCTCCATGAAATTTTCATCACAATGTTCTTTGACCCTTTTCATCATAATGATCCATGCCTTTGTCACAAAATTGCTCCATGACCCTTGTCATCACAATGTGCTATGCGCAATTCATCACAACGGTCCATAAATTTGTCATCGCAATGCTCCATAAACCTTGTAATCACAATGCTCCATTCTCTTCTCATCACAATGCTCCATTAAGCCTGTCATAACAAAGCTCCATGACCTCTGCCATCACAATGTTCCACGGCCTTGTCATCACAAGGCTCCATGACACTTGTCATCACAATGCTCCAAGACACCTGTAATCACAATGCTCCATGCCCTTGTCATCACAGTGCTCCATGTCTTTGTCAAAACAATGCTCCATGACCATTGTCATCACAATGTGCATCACGCTTTTCATCACAACGGTCCACACACTTGTCAGTGGCCCTTGTCATCATAATGCTCCAAGCCCTAATCATCACAATGCTCCATTTATTTGTCATCACAATCCTCCATTACATTTGGCATCACAATGCTCCATGCCATTGTCATCGCAATGGACCATGAAATATTTCATCACAATGCTCCCTGACACCTGTCTTCACAATACTCCATGACCTTCTCTTCACAATGCTCCATGCCCTTGTCATCACAATGCACCATGCCCACTCTCATCACAATAATCTATGAAACTTGTCAGACCAATGCTCCATGCCCCTGTCATCACAATGCTCCATGCCCTTGTCATCACAATGCTCCATGACCCCTGTCATCACAATGCTCAATGACTCCAGTCATCACAATGCTTCATAACGTTTGTCATCACAATGGTCCATGCCCTCATCATCAACAGTCTCTGTGACCTTTGTAACCACAATGCTCCATGAAATTTTCATCACAATTCTCTGTGACCCTTGTCATCACAATGATCATGTCTTTGTCAGAACAATGCTCCATGACCATTGTCATCACAATATGCCACGCACATTTTATCACAATGGTACACAACCTTGTCATTGCAATGCTCCATAAACTTTGTAATCACAATGGTCCATGCACTTGTCATCACAATACTCCATGAACATTTTCAGTCCAATACTCCATGACCATTGTCATCACAATGATTCATGCCCTTGTCATCCCAATGCTTCATGACACCTGTATTCACAATGCTCCATGACACTTGTCATCACAGAGCTCCATGACACCTGTCTTCACAATGCTCCAGCCCTTGGTCAGCAAAATTCTACATGACCTTCTCATTACAATGCTCTATGTGCTTGTCATCACAATACTCCAAGACCCCTGTAATCACAATGCTCCATGCCCTTTTCCATCTCAATGCTCCATGAACCCAGTCATCACAATGCACCATGCCCATCATCATAATGCTTCAGGCTATCGTCATTACAGTGAAATCAAAATTCTCCATGACCTCTGTCTTCATAATCCACCAAAACCTTGTGATCACAATGTTCCATAACACTTATCATCACAACACCCCATGACGATCATCATCACGATTATCCATGGTCTTCTCATCACCATGCTCCATGATCTTTGTCATCACAATGCTCAATACACTTGTCATCACAATGCTCCCTGACTCTTGTCGTCAGTATGCTCCTTGAGCACTGTCATGACAAGGCTCCATGCCTTTTTCATCACAATGATCCATGCCCTTTTCATCACAATGCTTCAAGACCCCTGTAACCACAATGCTCCATGCCCTTGTCATCACAAAGCTCCATGATGCATGTCATCAGAATGCTCCATGGCCTTCTCCTCACAATGCTCCATGTCATTCTCATCACAATGCTCAATGAAACCTCTCATCACATTGCTCCATGCCCTTGTCATTACAATCCTCCATTACGCATGTATCACAGTGTTCCGTGCCCTTGTCATCACAATGCTCCATGCCCACTCTCATCACAATATTCCATGAAATATTTCAGACCAATGCTCAATGACCTTCTCATCACAATGCTCCATTACCTCTGTCATAACAAAGGTCCATGACCCCTGCCATCACAATGTTCCACGGCCTTGTCATCACAATGATCAATGTCCCTTGTCAGAACAATGCTCCAAGACACCTGTCATCAAAAAGCTCATTGACTTTGTCATAACAAAGCTCCATGACACATGCCATCAGAAGGTTCCATGGACTTATCATCACAATGCTCCATGCCCTTGTCATCAAAATTCTCCAAGACCCTTGTAATCACAATGGTCCTTGTCCTTTTTCATCTCAATGCTCCATGAACCCTGTCATCCCAATGCACCATGCACATCATCATAATTCTTCAAGCTATTATCATTAAAATGAAATCAAAATTCTCCATGACCTCTGTCATCATAATGCTCCAAACCCTTGTGATCACAATATTCCATAACTCTTATCATCACAACACCCCATGACGCTCATCATCACAATTATCCATGGTCTTCTCATCACAATGCTCCATGATCTTTGTCATCACAGTGCTCAATAAACTTGTCAAAACAATGCTCGCTGACACTTGTCCTCAGTATGCTCCTTGAACCCTGTCATGACAAGGCTCCATGCCTTTTTCATCACAATGATCCATGTCCTTTTCATCACAATGCTCCAAGACCCCTGTAATCAAAATGCTCCATGCCCTTGTCATCACAAAGCTCCATGACGCATGTCATCAGAATGCTCCATGGCCTTGTCATAACAAGGCTCCATGACCCTTCTCATCACAATGCTCCAAGACCCCTGTAATCACAATGTTCCATGCCCCATTTCATCAGAATGCTCCATGAGACTTGTCATCACAATTCTCCATGATCATCTCATCACAATGCTCCAGGACTTTGTCATCACCATGCTCCATTGCCTTGTCATCACAGTGCTCCATGTCACCTGTCATCACAATAATCCATGAACAGTTTCAGCCGAATGCTCGATGACATTCTCATCACAATGCTCCATGTCCAATATCATCACAATGCTCCATGACCTCTGTCATCACAACACTCCATGACACCTGACAACACAATGATCCAGGACTCTTGTCATCACAATGCTCCATTCCCTAGGCATCACAATGCTCCATGACCCCTGTCATCACAATACTCCATGAACATTTTCAGCCCAATTCTCCATGACACTTGTCATCACAATGGTCCATGTCCTTGTCATCCCAATGATCCATGACCCCTGTATTCACATTGCTCCTTGTCGCTTGTCATCACAGAGCTCCATGACACCTGTGATCACAATGCTCCATGCCTTTGTCAGCAAAATGCTATATGACCTTGTCATTACAAAGCTCTATGTGATTGTCATCAAAATACTCTATTACCATTGTCATCACAATCCTCCATGAACCTTGGGATCACATAGCTTCATGCCCTTGTCATCACAATATTCCATGCTTCTTGAAATCAAAATGATCCATGACCTCTGTCATCACAATGCTCCAAAACCTTGTGATCACAATGTTCCATAACACTTGTCATCACAACACTCCATGATGCCTTTCATCACAATAGTCCATGCCCTTTTCATCACAATGTTCCATGACCTTTGTCAACAGAATTCTCAATACACTTGTTATCACAATGCTCCCTGACACTTTTCTTCAGAATGCTCCTTGAAACCTGTCACGAAATGGCTCCATGCATTTTTCATCACAATGCCCCATGTCATTTTCATCACAATGTTCCATGCCATTGTCATCAAAATACTCCACAAGCTTGTCATCCGAATGCTCCATGAACTTGGTACTCACAATTCTCCAAACACTTGTCAGCACAATGCTCCCTGACCTTTGTCATCACAATGCTCCAAGACATTGTCATCACAATGCTCCATTACCTTTGTCATCAGAATCCTCCATGACATTTGGCATCACAATGCTACATGCCAGTGACATCACAATGGGCCATTACATATGTCATCACAATGCTCCCTGACAGCTGTCTTCACAATACTGCATGACCTGTACATCACAATGCTCCAAGCCCTTGTCATTACAGTGTGCCATTCCAACTGTCGTCACAATAATCCATGATACTTATTAGACCAATGCTCCCTGCACTTGTCATCACAATGCTCCATGCCCTTCTTATCACAGTGTTCCAAGACCCCTGCTATCAGAATGCTCCAAGCCCCTTTTCATCAGTATGCTCCATGAGACTTGTCATCACAAGGGCCCATGGTTTTCTCATCACAATGCTCCAGGAACTTGCCATCACATTGCTTCCCGACCTTGTCATGAAAATTCTCAATTTCTCTTGTCATCATAATGCTCCAATCCCTAGTAATCACAATGCTCCATTATATTTCTCATCACAATCCTCCATAACATTTGGCATCACAATGGTCCTTGCCATTGTCATCGCAATGGACCATGACATCTGTCATCACAATGCTCCCTGACACCTGTCTTCACAATACTCCATGACTTTCTCATCACAATGATCCATGCCCTTGTCATCAAAATGCACCATGTCCACTGTCATCACAATAATCTATGAAAATTGTCAGACCAATGCTCCATGCCCTTGTTATCACAATGCTCCATGACCCCTGTCATCACAATGCTCCATGACTCCAGTCATCACAATGCTTCATAACGTTTGTCATCAGAACGGTCCATGTCCACGTCATCACAAGGATCTGAGACCTTTGTAACCACAATGCTCCATGCCTGTGTCAGAACAATGCTCCATGACCCTTGTCATCACAATGTGCCACGTGCTTTTCATCACAATGATCAACAACCTTGTCTTCACTATGCTCCATAAACCCTGTAATCACAATGCTCCATGCACTTCTCATCAAAATGCTCTATCACCAGAGATATCACAATGTTCCATCACTAGTCATCCCAATACTCCTTCAACCCTGTAATCACAATGTTCCATGACCCTGTCATCACAATACTCCATGAATATTTTCAGCCAATTGCTCCATGACTCTTGTCATCACAATGCTCCATGCACTTGTCACCACAAAGCTCACTGACCATTGTCATTACAGTGCCCCAAGCCATTGTCATCAAAATGCTCCATTACCTTTGTCATCAGAATCCTCCATGACAGTTGATATCACAATGCTCCATGCCATTGTCATCACAATGGGCCATTACATATGCCATCACAGTGCTCCCTGACACCTGTCTTCACAATACTGCATGACCTTCTCATCACAATGCTCCATGACCCCTGCCATCACAATGTTCCACGGCCTTGTCATCACAACACTCCATGACACTTGTAATCACAATGCTCCAAGACCCAAGTATTCACAATGCTCCATGCACTTGTCATCACAAAGCTCCATGACACATGTCATCAGAATGTTCCATGGCCTTCTCATCAAAATGCTCCATGCCCTTGTCATCACCGTGCTCCAACACCCCTGTAATGACAACGCTCCATGCCCCTTTTCATCAGTATGCTCCATGCCATTGTCATCACAATGGGCCATTACATATGTAATCACAATGTTCCCTGACACTTGTCATCACAATACTGCATGACCTGGTTATCACAATGCTCGATGCCCTTTTCATCACAATGCGCCATTCCAACTGTCATTGCAATAATCCATGAAAGTTATTAGACCATTACTTCATGTCCTTGTCATCACAATGCTCCATGAGCCCTGTCATCACAATGCTCCATGACCCCTGTCATGACAATGCTCCGTGACTCCAGTCATCACAATGGTTCATGACCTTTGTCATCACTATGGTCCAGGCCCTCGTCATTAACAGTCTCTGTAACCTTTTTAACCACAATGCTCCATGAACTTTTCATCATAATGCTCTTTGACTCATGTCATCACAATGCTCTATGCCTTTCTCAACACAATGCTCCATGACCCTTGTCATCATAATTCTCCATGCGCTTGTCAGCACAATGCTCCACAATCTTGTCATCACAATGCTCCATAAACCTTGTCATCACAATGCTCCATGCCAATGTCAGCACAATGGGCCATTAAATATGCCATCACAATGCTCCCTGACACCTGTCTTCACAATATGGCATGACCTGGTCATCACAATGCACCATGCCCTTGTCATCACAATGCACCATTCCAACTGTCATCACAATAATCCATGAAACATATTAGACCAATGCTGCATGCCCTTTTCATCACAATGTGCCATTCCAACTGTCATTGCAATAATACGTGAAACTTATTAGACCAATGCTCCATGACCTTGTCATCACAATGCTCCATGATGCATGTCATCAGAATGCTCCATAGCCTTCTCTTCACAAAGCTCCAAGCCCTTGTCATAACAATGCTCCAAGACACCTGTAATCACAATGCTCCATGCCCCTTTTCATCAGAATGCTCCATGAGACTTGTCATCACAAGTCTCCATGGTCTTCTAATCACAATGCTACATTTCCTTGTCATCACAAATTTCCATGACCCCTGTCATCACAATACTCCATGAATATTTTCAGCCCAGTGCTCCATGACCTTCTCATCACAATGTTCCATGAACAGTATCATCACAATGGTCCAGGACCCCTGTCATCACAACACACCATGACTCCTGACAACACAGTGATCCGGGATTCTTGTCATCACAATGCACCATTCCCAAGTTATCACAATGGTCCATGACCCCTATCATCAAAATACTCCATGAACATTTTCAGCCCAATGCTCCATGACACTTGCCATCACAATGCTCCTGTCTCTTGTCGTCAGAATGCTCCTTGAACCCTGTCACAAAAAGGCTACATGCAATTTTCATCACAATGCCCCATACCGTTTTCATCACAATGCTCCATGCCATTGTCATCAAAATACTCCACCAGCTTGTCATCAAAATGATCCATGACCCTTGTCATCACAATTATCCATGCAATTGCCAGCAAAATGTTCCCTGACCCTTCTCACCACAATGCTCCAAGCCATTGTCATCACAATGCTCCATTACCTTTGTCATCATAATCCTCCATGACACTTGGCATCACAATGCTCCATGCCATTGTCTTCACAATTGGCCATTACATATGTCATGACAATGCCCCCTGACACCTGTCTTCACAATACTGCATGACCTTGTCCTCACGATGCTCCATGCCCTTGTCATCACAATGCGCCATTCCAACTGTCATTGAAATAATCCATGAAACTTATTAGACCAATGTTCCATGACCTTGTCATCACAATGCTCCATGCCCTTGTTATCACAATGCTCCATGACCCATGTCATCACAATGCTCATTGACTCCAGTCATCACAATGCTTCATGACCTTTGTCAACACAGTGATCCATGCCTTCATCATCAACAGTCTCTGTGACAGTTTTAACCTCAGTGCTCCATGAAATTTTCATCACAATGCTCTTTGACACTTGTCATCACAATGCTCTATGCCTTTCTCAGCACAATGCTCCATGACCGTTGTCATCACAATGCCCCATGTGCTTGTCAGCACAATGCACCATGACACATTTCATCACAATGCACCATGCGTTTGTCATCACAGTGCTCCACAATATTGTCCTCACAATGCTCCATTAACCTTGTCATCGCAATGCTCCATGAACTTCTCATTAATATGCTCTCTCACCATTGATATCACAATGTTCCATCACTATTCATCACAATAATCCTTCATCCCTGTTATCACAATGTTCCATGACTCCAGTCATCACAGTGCTACATGCACTTATCATCACAATGTTCCGTGACATATGACAACACAATGTTCCATAAGCCATGTCATCAAAATGCTCCATGACCCTTTTCATCAAAAGGCTCCATGTCCCCTGACATCACAATGCTCCATAGCCCTTGTCATTACAGTGCTCCATGACGCTCGTCATCACAGTTAGCCATGGTCTTCTCATCACAATGCTCCACGGTGTTGCCATCACAATGCTCAATTCCCTTGTCATCACAATGCTCCATGTTCCCTGTCATCACAATTCTCCACGTCCTTGGCATCACTATGTTCCATGACACTTCTCATCACAGTGTTACATGCTTTTTCAACACAATACTCCACTAGCTTGTAATCAGCATGCCCCATGCCCCTTGTCATCACAATTCTCCACGTGCTTGTCATTACAATGCTCCATGACAGTTCTCATCACAATGTTACATGCTTTTGTCATCACAATTCTCCATGCACATGTCATCTCAATGCCCCATGACCCCTTTCATAGCAAGCTCCATGCCTTTGTCATCACAATGCTTCACGACCTTTCCATCAAAATTCTCAGTTGCCGTTGTCATCACAATGCTCCATGACTCTTGCCATCACAATGCTCCATGCCCTTGTCATCACAAAGCTCAATGACGCATGACATCAGAATGCTCCTTGGTCTTCTCCTCACAATTATCCATGCCTTGTCATCACAATGTTCCAAGACCCCTGTATTCACAATGTTCCATGCCCCTTTTCATCAGTATGCTCCATGAGACTTGTCATCACAAGGCTCCATGGTTTCCTCATCACAATGCTCCAGGACCTTGTCATCACAATGCTTCACGACCATGTCATGAAAATTTTCAATGGCCCTTGTCATCATAATGTTCCAAGCCCAAGTCATCACAATGCTCCATTATATTTGTCATCACAATCCTCCATTACATTTGGAATCACAATTATCCATGCCATTGCCATGGCAGTGGACCATGACATATGTCATCACAATGCTCCCTGACACCTGTCTTCACAGTACTCCATGACCTTCTCATCAAAATGCTTCATACCGTTGTCATCACAATGCAACATGCACACTGTTATCACAGTAATCTATGAAACTTGTCAGACCCATGCACCATGCCCCTGTCATCACAATGATCCATGCCCTTGTCATCATAATGCTCCATGAACCCTGTCATCACAATGTTCCGTGACTCCAATCATCACAATGCTTCATAACGTTTGTCATCACAATGGTCCCTGCCCGCATCATCACAAGGCTCTGTGACCTTTGTAACCACAATGCTCCATGAACATTTCATCACAATTCTCTGTGACACTTGTCATCACAATGCTCCATGTCTTTGTCAAAACAATGCTCCATGACCATTGTCATCACAATGTACCATGCACATTTCATCACAACGGGCAACAACCGTGTCATTGCAGTGCTCCATAAACCTTGTAATCACAATGGTCCATGCACTTCTCATCAAAATGCTCACTTAACAGAGATATCACAATGTTCCATCACTAGTCATCACAATACACGCTCACCCCTGTAATCACAATGTTCCATGACCCTGTCATCACAATGCTACATCCCCTTATCATCACAATGTTCCATGACCCCTGACATCACTCTATTCCATAAGCCCTGTCATCAAAATGCTCCATGACCTTTTTCATCCCAAAGCTCCATGAACCCTGACGTCAAAATGTTCTATAACCCCTGCCATCAAAAGGTTCCATTACAGTTTTTATCAAATTTCTGCATGACTCGGTCATCAAAATGCTCCCTGCCCTTCTCATCACAATGCACCATGCCCTTGTCATCAAAATGCTCCATGAGTTGTCATCACAAAGCTCCATGACCCTTGGCATCACAATGCTCCATGTCATTGTCATCACAATGCTCCATGAACCCTCTAATCATATTGCTCCATGCCCTTGTCATCACAAAGCTCCATGACACTTGTCATCACAATGCTCGATGCCCTTCTCATCACAATGCTCCATGCCCTTTTCATTACAATGCTGCATGACCCATGTATCATACTGTTCCGTACCCTTGTCATCATAATGCTCCATGCCCACTCTCATAACAATAATCCAGGAAACATTTCAGACCAAAGTTCCACGCCCTTCTCATCACAATGCTCCGTTACCTCTGTCATAACAATGCACCATGACCCCTGCCATCACAATTTTCCACGGCCTAGTCATCACAAGTTTCCATGACACTTGTCATCACAATGCTGAAGACCCCTGTAATCACAATGCTCCATGCCCTTGTCATCACAAAGCTACATGACGTATGTCATCAGAATGTTCCATGGCTTTCTCATCACAATGCTCCATGCCTTTGTCATCAGAATGCTCCAAGACCCCTGTGAACGCAATGCTTCATGTCCCTTTTCATCTCACTTCTCCATGAACCCTGTCATCAAAATGCACCATGCCCATCATCATAATGCTTCATGCTATTATCATCAAAATGAAATCAAAATGCTCCATGTCCTCTGTCATAACAATGCTCCAAACCCTTGTGATCACAATATTCCATAGCACTTGCCATCACAATGCCCCATGACGGTCGTCATCACCGTTATCCATGGTCTTCTCATCACAATGCTCCATGAACTTTGTCATCATAATGCTCAATACATTTGTCATCAAAATGTTCCCTGACACTTGTTGTCTGTATGCTCCTTGAACCCTGTCATGACAAGGCTCCATGCCATTTTCATCAAAATGATCCATGCCCTTTTCATCACAATGCTCCAAGACCCCTGTAATCACAATGTTCCATGCTCTTCTCATCACAAAACTCAATGACGCATGTCATCAGAATGCTCCTTGGCCTTCTCCTCACAATGATCCATGCCCTTGTCCTCACAATGTGCCAAGACCCCTGTAATCACAATGCTCCATGCCCCTTTTCATCACTATGCTCCATGAGAATTGTCATAACAAGGCTGCATGACTTTCTCATCACAATGTTCCAGGACATTTTCAGCAAAATGCTTCATGACCTTGTCATGAAAATTCTCAATGGCCCTTGTCATCATAATGCTACAAGCCCTAGTCATCACAATGCTCCATTATACTTGTCATCACAATCCTCCATTAAATTTGGCATCACAATACTCCCTGCCATTGTCATCGCAATGGACCATGACAGATGTCATCACAATGCTCCCTGACACCTGTCTTCTCCATATTCCATGACCTTCTCTTCACAATGATACATGCCCCTGTCATGACAATGCTCCATGACTTGTCATCACAAAGCTCCATGACACATGACCCATGTATCACACTGATCTGTGCCCTCATTGTCCCAATGCTCCATGCCCACTCTCATCACAATACTCCATGAAATATTTCAGAGCAATGCTCCATGCCCTTCTCATCAAAATGCTCCATTAACCCTGTCATAACAATGCTCCATGACCCCTGCCATCACAATGTTACACGGCCTTGTCATCAAAAGGCTCCATGACACTTGTCATCACAATGATCAAGACCCCTGTAATCTCAATGCTCCATGCCCTTGTCATCACAAAGCTGCATGACGCATGTCATCAGAATGCTCCATGGCCTTCTCATCACCATGATCCATGCCTTTGACATCAGAATGCTCCAAAACCGCTGCAATCACAATGCTCCATGCCCCTTTTCAACCAAATTCTCCATGAGATTTCTCATCAAAAGTCTCCATGGTCTTCTCATCACAATGCTCCAGGACCTTGTCATCACCATGCTTCATTCCCTTGTCATAGCAATGCTCCATGACCACTGTCATCTCAATACTCCATGAATATATTCAGCCAAATGCTCCATGACCTTATCATCACAATGCTCCATAACCAATATCATCACTATTCTCCATGACCACAGTCATCACAACAGTCCATGACACCTGACAACACAATGATCAGGGACTCTTGTCAGCCCAAATCTCCATTCCCTTGACATCTCAATGCTCCATGACCCCTGTCTTCACAATACTCCATGAACATTTTCAGCCCAATGCTCCATGACCCCTGCCATCACAATGTTCAACGGCCTTGTCATCACAAGGCTACATGACACTTGTCTACACAATGCTTAAGACACCTGTAATCACATTGCTCCATGCCCTTCTCATCCCTATGCTCCATGACCCCTATATTCACAATGCTCCATGACGCTTGTCATCACAGTGCTCCGTGACACCTGTCATCACAATATTCAATGCCTTTGTCAGCAAAATGCTATATGACGTTGTCATTACAATGCTCTATGTGCTTGTCATCACAATCCTCCATGAACCTTGGGATCACATTGATTCATGCCCTTGTCATCACAATGCTCCATGCTCCTTGAAATCAAAATGATCAATGACCTCTGTCATCACAATGCTCCAAACCCTTGTGATCACAGTGTTCCATAACAATTGTCATCACAACGCTCCATGATGCCTGTCATCACAATACTCCATGCCCTTTTCATCACAATGCTCCATGACTTTGTCATCACAATTCTCAATACACTTGTCATCACAATGCTCCCTGACACTTGTCGTCAGAATGCTCCTTGAAACTTGTCACAAAAAGGCTCCATGCCTTTTTCATCACAATGCCCCATGCCGTTTTCATCACAATGCTCCATGCCATTGCCATCAAAATACTCCACAAGCTTTTCATCAGAAGGTTCCATGACCCTTGTCATCACAAATCTCCATGCACATATCAGCACAATGCACCCTGACCCTTGTCATCACAATGCTCCTAGCCATTGTCATGACAATGCTACATTAACTTTGTCATCAGAATCCTCCATGACACTTGGCATCACAATGGTCCATGCTATTGTCATCACAATGGGCCATTACATATGCAATCACAATGCTCCCTGACACCTCTCTTCACAATACTGCATGACCTGGTCATCAAAATGCTCCATGCCCTTGTCATCACAATGCGTCATTCAAACTGTCATCACAATAATCCATGAAACTTATTAGACAATGTTCCATGCCCTTGTTATCACAATGCTCCATGACCCCTGTCATCACAATGCTTCGTGACTCCAGTCATAACAATTCTTCATGACCTTTGTCATCACAATGGTCCATGTCCTCGTCATCAACAGTCTCTGTGACCTTTTTAACCACAATGCTCCATGAAATTTTCATCACAATGCTCTTTGACCCTTGTCATCAAAATATTCTATGCCTTTCTCAGCCAAATGCTCCAAGACCCTTGTCATCACAATGCACCATGCGCTTGTCATCACCATGCTCCACAATCTTGTCATCACAATGCTCCATAAAACTTGTCATCACAATTCTCCATGCACTACTCATCAAAATGCTCTCTCACAACTGATATCACAATGCTACATCAATATTTGTCACAATTTTCCCTCAACCCTGTCATCACAATGTTCCATGACTCCTGTCATCACAATGCTACATGCACATATTATCACAATGTTTGATGACCCCTGACATCACAATGTTCCATAACCCCTGTCATCAATGTGCTGCATGACACTTTTCATCAAAATGCTCCATGAACCCTGACATCACAATGTTCCATAACACCTGTCATCAAAGTGTTCCAGGACACTTTTCATCAAATTGTTCCATGACCCTGTCATCACAATGCTCCATGCCCTTCCCATCATAATGCACAACGCCCTTGTCATTAAAATGCTCCATGACCTTTGTCATCACAAAGATCCATGACCCTTGGCATCACAATGCTGCATGTCATTGTCATCAAAATGCTCCATGAACGCTCTCATCACATTGCTCCATGCCCTTGTCATCACAAAGCTCCATGACACATGTCATCAGAATGCTCCATGGCCTTCTCATCACAATGCTCCTTGCCCTTGACATCACAATGCTCCATTACCCCTGTCATAACAATGTTCCATGACCCCTGACATCACGATGTTCCATGCCCTTGTCATCACAAGGCTCCATGACCCTTCTCATCACAGTGCTCCAAGTCCCCTGTAATCACAATGCTCCATGCCACTTTTCATCTCAATTATCCATGAACCCTGTCATCACAATGAACATGCCCATCAACATAGTGCTTCATGCTATTGTCATCACAATGAAATCAAAATGCTCCATGACCTCTCTCATAATAATGCTCCAAGCCCTTGTGATCACAGTATTCCATAACACTACTCATCACAATGCCCCATGATACTCATCATCACAATTATCCATGGACTTCTCATCACAATGCTCCATGACCTTTGTCATCACAATGTTCAATACACTTGTCATCAAAATGCTCCCTGACACTTGTTGTCTGTATGCTCCTTGAACCCTGTCATGACAAGGTTCCATGCCTTTTTCTTCACAATGATCCATGCCCTTTTCATCACAATGCTCCAAGACCTTTGTAATCACAATGCTCCATGCCCTTGTTATCACAAAGCTCAATGATGCATGTTTTAGAATGCTCCTTGGCATTCTACTCACAAGGCTCCATGGCTTTGTCATCACAATGTCCCAAGACAACTGTAATCACAGTGGTCCTTGACCAATTTCATCAGTATGCTCCATGAGATTTGTCATCACAAGTCTCCATGGTTTTTTCATCACAATGCTCCATGCCCTTCTTATCACAATGCTCCATTACCCCTGTCATAACAATGCTCCATGACCCTTCAATCACAATGTTCCACGGTCTTGTCATCCCAAGGCTCCATGACCCTTGTCATCACAATGTTCCAAGACTCCTGTAATCACAATGCTCCATGCCCTTGTTATCACAAATCTCCATGACACATGTCATCAGAATGTTCCCTGGACTTCTCATGAAAATGCTCCATGCCCTTGTCATCAGAGTGCTCCCAGACCCTTGTAGTCACAGTGCTCCATGCCCCTTTTCATCTCAATGCTCCATGAACCCTGTCATCACAATGCATCATGCCCATCATTATAATGCTTCCGTCTATTGTCAGTGCAATGAAATCAAAATTCTCCATGACCTCTCTCATCACAATACTCCATGAATATTTTCAGCCCAATGCTCCATGACCTTTGTCATCACAAAGATCCATGCCTTTGTCATCCAAATGCTCCATGACCCCTGTATTCACAATGCTCCTTGATGCTTGTCATCACAATGCTCCATGGATTTGTCAGCAAAAAGCTACATGACCTTCTCATTACAGTGCTCTATGCGCTATTCATCACAATACTCCATTACCATTCTCATCACAATTCTCCATGAATCTTGGGATCACATTTCTTCATGCTCTTGTCATCAGAATGTTCCATGCTCCTTGAAATCAAAATGATCCATGACCCCTGTCATCACAATTCTCCAAACACTTGTGATCACAATGATCCAAAACATTGTCATCACAACGCTCCATGGTGCATGTCAGCACAGTGCTCCATGCCCTTTTCATTCCAATGCTCCATGACCTTTGTCATCAAAATTCTCAATACACTTGTCATCCCAATGCTCCCTGACACTTGTCGTCAGAATGCTCCTTGAACACTGTCACGAAAAGGCTCCATGCCTTTTTCATCACAATGCCCCATGCATTTTTCATCACAGTGTCTCATGCCGTTTTCATCACAATGCTCAATGCCATTGTCATCAAAATACTCTACAAGCTTATCATCAGAATGCTCCATGACCCTTGTCATCACAATTCTCCATGCACTTGTCAGCACAATGCTCCCTGACCCCTGACATCAAAATGCTCCATTTCCTTTGTCATCAGAATCCTCCATGACACTTGGCATCACAATGCTCCATGCCATTGTCATCAAAATGGGCCATTACATATGTCATCACAATGCTCCCTGACAACTGTCCTCACAATACTGCATAACCTGGTCATCACAATGCTCCATGCCCTTGTCATCACAATGCGCCATTCCAACTGTCATCGCAATAATCCATGAAACTTTTTAGACCAATGCTCCATGCCCTTGACATCACAATGCTCCATGCCCTTGTTATCACAGTGCTCCATGACCTCTGTCATCACAATGCTCCGTGACTCCAGTCATCACAATGCTTCATGACCTTTGTCATCACAATGGTCCATAGCCTCATCATCAACAGTCTCTGTGACCTTTTTAACCACAATGCTCCATGAACTTTTCATCATAATGCTCTTTGACCCTTGTCACCACAATGCTCTATGCCTTTCTCAGCACAATGCTCCATGACCCTTGTCATCACAATGCTCCATGCGCTTGTCAGCACAATGCTCCATGACACATGTCATCACAATACACCATGTGCTTGTCATCAGAGTGCTCCACAATCTTGTCATCAAAATGCTCCATAAAGCTTGTCATAACAATGCTCCATGCACTTCTCATCAAAAGGCTCTCTCACCACTGATATCACAATGTTACATCTCTATTCGTCACAATACTCCCTCACCCCTGTCGTCACAATGTTCCATGACTCCTGTTCTCACAGTGCTACATGCATTATCATCACAATGTTTGATGACACCTGACATCACAATGTTCCAAAACCACTGTCATCAAAATGCTCCATGACCCTTTTCATCAAAATGCTCCATGACCCCTGACATCACAATGATCCATAACCCCAGTCATCAAAATGTTCAATGACTCTTTTAATCAAATTGCTCCATGACCATGTCATCACAATGCGCCCGGCCCTTCTCATCACAATGAATAACACACTTCTCATCAAAATGCTCCATGACCTTCGTCATCACAAAGATCCATGACTCTTGGCATCACAA
Source organism: Mesoplodon bidens (assembly GCF_964165515.1). NCBI lineage: Eukaryota > Metazoa > Chordata > Mammalia > Artiodactyla > Ziphiidae > Mesoplodon > Mesoplodon bidens. Next base: position 1,748,768 of record NW_027672207.1, read on the forward strand.
AGCTCCATGTCATTTTCTTCACGATGTTACATGAACACGCTCATCACATTTCTCCTTGCCCTTTTCATCACAAAGCACCATGACACATGTCATCAGAATGTTCCATGGCTTTCTTATCAAAATATTCCATGCCCTTGTCATCAAAATGCTCCAAGACTCCTGTAATCACAATGCTCCATAACCCTTTCCATCTCAATGCTCCATGAACCCTGTCATCACAATGCATTATGCCCATCATGCTAATGCTTCAGGCTATTGCCAGCACAATGAAATCAAAATACTCCATGACCTCTCTCATCACAATGCTCCATGACACCTATCATCACAATACTCTATGAATATTTTCAGCCCAATGCTCCATGACCCTTCTCATCACAATGCTCCATGACCCTTGTATTCACAATGCTCCGTGACGCTTGTCATCACAGTGCTCCATGACACCTGTCATCACATTGCTCCATGGCTTTGTCAGCAAAATGCTACATGACATTGTCATTACAATGCTCTATGCCCTTGTCATCACAATACTCCATTACCATTGTCATCGCAATCCTCCATGAACCGTGGGATCACATTGCTTCATGCCCTTTTCATCACAATGTACCATGCTCCTTGAAATTAAAATGATCCATGACCTCTGTCATCACAATGCTCCAAAACCTTGTGATCACAACGTTCCATAACTCTTGTCATCAAATCGCTCCATGATTCCTATCATCACAATACTCCATGCACTTTTTATCACAAGGCTCCTGATCTTTGTCATCACAATTCTCAATACACTTGTCATAAGAATGCTCCCTGACACTTGTCGTCAGAATGCTCCTTGCAACCTGTCACGAAAAGGCTCCATGCCTTTTTCATCACAATGCCCCATGCCATTTTCATCACAATTCTCCATGCAAACGTCATCAAAGTACTCCAAAAGCTTGTCATCAGAATGCTCCATGACCCTTTTCATCACAATTCTCCATGCACTTGTCAGCACAAAGCTCCTTGACCCTTGTCATCACAATGCCTCAAGCTATTGTCATCAAAATGCTCCATGACCTTTGTCATTAGAATCCTCCATGACACTTGATATCACAATGCTCCATGCTATTGTCATCACAATGGGCCATTACATAAGTCATCACAATGCTCCCTGACACCTGTCTTCACAATACTGCATGACCTTGTCATCACAATGCTCCATGACCCCTGCCATCACAATGTTCCACGGCCTTGTCATCACAAGACTCCATGACACTTGTAATCACAATGCTCCAAGACCACAGTATTCAAAATGCTCCATGCCCTTGTCATCACAAAGCTCCATGACACATGTCATCAGAATATTCCTTGGCCTTCTCATCAAAATGCTCCATGCCCTTGTCATCACAGTGCTCCAACACCCCTGTAATGACAATGCTCCATGCCCCTTTTCATCAGTATGCTCCATGAGATTTGTCATCACAAGTCTCCATGGGTCTCTCATCACAATGCTCCAGGACATTGTCATCACAATGCTTCACGACCTTGTCATGAAAATTCTCAATGTCCCTTGTCATCATAATGCTCCAAGCCCTAGTTATCACAATGCTCCATTATATTTGTCATCACAATCCTCCATTACATTTGGCATTACCGTGCTCCCTGACATTTTAATCGCTATGGACCAAGACATATGTCATCACAATGCTCCCTGACAACTGTCTTCACAATACTCCATGACCTTATCATCACAATGATCCATGCCCTTGTCATCACAATGCACCATGCCAAATGTCATCACAATAATCTATGAAACTTGACATACCAATATTCCATGCCCCTGACATCACAATGCTCCATGCCCTTGTCATCACAATGCTCCATGACCCCTTTCATCACAATGCTCCGTGAATCCAGGCATCACAATGCTTCATAACAGTTGTCATCACAGTAGTCCATGCCCGCATCATCAGAAGGCTCTGTTACATTTGTAACCACAATGCTCCATGTAATTTCAATCACAATGCTCCGTGACCCTTGTCATCACAATGCTCCATGCCTTTGTCAGAAAAATACTCCATGACCCTTGTAATCACAATGTGGCACGCATTTTCATCAAAACGGTCCATAAATTTATCATGGCTATGTTCCATAAACATTTTAATCACAATGCTCCATGCCTTTCTCATCACAATGCTCCATTACCCCTGTCATAACTATGCTCCATGACCCCTGCCATCACAATGTTCCACAGTCTTGTCATCACAAGGCTCCATGACACTTTTCATCTCCATGCTCCAAGACCACTGTAATCAAAATGCATGCTGACCTTGTCATCACAAGGCTCCATGACACATGTAATCAGAATGTTCCATGGCTTTCTCATCAAAATGTTCCATGACATTGTCATCACAATGCTCCAAGACCCCTGAAATCACAATGCTCCACGCCCTTGTCATCACAAAGCTCAATGACGCATGTCATTAGAATGCTCCTTAGCCTTCTCCTCACAATGCTCCTTGCCCTTGTAATCACAAAATTCAATGACGCATGTCATTAGGATGCTCCTTAATCTTCTCCTCACAATGCTCCTTGCCCTTGTCATCACAATGTTCCAAGACCCCTGTAATCACAATGGTCCATGCCCCTTTTCATTAGTATGCTCCATGAGAAATTTTCATCACAATGCTCCATGGTTTTCTCATCACAATGCTCCAGGAACTTGTCATCACAATGCTTCATGACCTTGTCATGAAAATTCTCAATGGCCCTTCTCATCATAATGCTCCAATCCCTAGTCATCACAATGCTCCATTATATTTGTCATCACAATTCTCCATTACATTTGGCATCACAATGCTCCCTGCCATTGTCATCGCAATGGACCATGACATATGTCATCACAATGCTCCCTGATAACTTTCTTCAAAATACACCATGAACTTCTAATCACAATGTTCCATGCCTCTGTCATCACAATGCTCCATGACCCCTGTCATCAAAATGCTTCATAACATTTTTCATCACAATGTTCCATGCCCGCGTCATCACAAGGCTCTGTGACATTTGTAACCACAATGCTCCATGAACTTGTCATCACAATGCTCCGTGACCCTTGTCATCACAATGCTCCATGCCTTTGTCAGAAAAATGCTCCATGACCCTTGTCATCACAATATGCCATGCGCATTTCATCACAACGGTCCACAAATTTGTCATCGCAGTGCTCCATAAAACTTGTAATCACAATGCACCTTGCCCTTCTCATCACAATGCTCCATTACCCCTCTCATAACAATGCTCCATGACACCTGACATCACAATGTTCCACGGCCTTATCATCACAAGGCTCCATGACACTTGTCATCACAATGCTCCAAGACCCCTGTAATCACAATGCTCGATGTCTGTGTCATGACAAAGCTCCATGACACATGTTATCAGAATGTTCCATGGCCTTCTCATCAAAATGCTCCATGCCCTTGTCATCACAGTGCTCCAAGACCCCTCTAATGAAAATGCTCCATGCCTCTTTTCATCAGTATGGTCCATGACATTTGCCATCACAAGGCTCCATGGTTTCCTCATCACAATGCTCCATGCCCTTGTCATCACAATGCGCCATTCCAAGTGTCATCGCAATAATCCATGAAACTTATTAGACCAATGCTTCATGCCCTTTCATCACAATGCTCTATGAACCCTGTCATCACAATGCTACGTGACTCCAGTCATCACAATTCTTCATGACCTTTGTCATCACAATGGTCCATGCCCTCATTATCAACAGTCTCTGTGATCTTTTTAACCACAATGCTCCATGAACTTTTCAGCACAATGCCCTTTGACCCTTGTCATCACAATGCTCTATGCCTTTCTCAGCACAATGCTCCATGACCCTTGTCATCAGAATGCTCCATGTGCTTGTCAGCACAATGCTCCATGACACATGTCATCAAGATGCACCATGCGCTTGTCATCACAATGCGCCATTCCAAATGTCATCGCAATAATCCATGAAACTTATTAGACCAATGCTCCATGCCCTTGTCATCACAATGCTCCATGCAATTGTTATCACAATGCTCCATGACCACTGTCATCACAATGCTCCGTGACTCCAGTCATCACAATGCTTCATGAACTTTGTCATCACAATGGTCCATGCCCTCGTCATCAACAGTCTCTGTGACCTTTTAAAGCACAATGCTCCATGAACTTTTCACCACAATGCTCTTTGACCCTTGTCATCACTATGCTCCATGCGCTTTTCAGCACAATGCTCCATGACACATGTCATCACAATGCACCATTAGCTTGTCATCACAGTGCTCCAAAATCTTGTCATCACAATGCTCCATAAACATTGTCATCAGAATGCTCCATGCAATTATCATCAAAATGCTCTCTCAACACTGATATCACAATGTTACATCACAATTCGTCACAATACTCCCTCACACCTGGCATCGCAATGTTCCATGACTCCTGTCTTCACCATGCTACATGCATTTTCATCACAATGTTCGATGAACCCTGACATCACAATGTTCCATCACACCTGTCATCAAAATGCTCCATGAAGCTTTTCATCAAATTGCTCCATGACCCTGTCATCAAAATGCTCCAGGCCCTTGTCATCACAATGCACAACACACTTGTCATCAAAATGCTCCATGACATTTGTCATCACAAAGATCCATGACACTTGGCATCACAATGCTCCATGTCATTGTCATCACGATGCTCCATGAACGCTCTCATCACATTGCTCCATGCCCTTGTCATTACAAAGCTCCATGACACATGCCATCAGAATGCCCCATGGCCTTCTCATCACAATGCACCACGCCCTTGCCATCACAATGCTCCATTACACCTGTCATAAAAATGCTCCATGACACCGGCCATCACGATGATCCATGGTCTTCTCATCACAAGGTTCCATGACCGTTCTCATCACAATGCTCCAAGACCCCTGTAATCACAATGCTCCATGCCCATTTTCATCTCAGTGATCCATGAACACTGTCATCACAATGCACCATGCCCATCATCATAATACTTCATGCTATTGTCATCAAAATGAAATCAGGGCTTCCCTGGTGGCACAGTGGTTGAGAGTCCGCCTGCCGATGCAGGGGACACGGGTTCGTGCCCCGGTCTGGGAAGATCCCACATGCCGCAGAGCGGCTAGGCCCGTGAGCCATGGCTGCTGAGCCTGCGCATCCGGAGCCTGTGCTCTGCAAGGGGAGAGGCCACAACAGTGAGAGGCCCGCCTACCGCAAAAAAAAAAAAAAAAAAAAAAAAAAAAAAAATGAAATCAAAATTCTCCATGACCTCTGTCATAACAATGCTCCAAACCCTTGTGATCACAATATTTCATAACTCTTGTCATCACAATGCCCCATGACTCTCGTTATCACAATTATCCATGGTCTTCTCATCACAATGCTCCATGACATTTGTCATCACAATGCTCAATACACTTGTCATCAAAATGCTCCCTGACACTTATTGTCTGTATGATCCTTGAAACCTCTCATTACAAGGCTCCATGCCATTTTCATCTCAGTGATCCATGTCCTTTTCATCACAATGTTCCAAGACCCCTGTAATCACAATGCTCCATTCCCTTGTCATCACAAAGCTCAATGACGTATGTCATTAGAATGCTCCTTGGCCTTCACCTCACAATGCTCCATGCCCATGTCATCACAAAGTTCCAAGACCACTGTAATCACAATGGTCCATGTCCCTTTTCTTCAGTATGCTCCATGAGATTTGTCATCACAAGGCTCCATGGTATTCTTATCACAATGCTCCAGGAACTTGTCATCACAATGCTACATGACTTGTCATAAAAATTCTCAATGGTCCTTTTCATCATAATGCTGAAAGCCCTAGTCATCACAATGCTTCATTATGTTTGTCATCACAATCCTACATTACATTTGGCATCACAATGCTCCCTGTCATTGTCATCGCAATGGACCATGACATATGTCATCACAATGCTACCTGACACCTTTCTTCAAAATACTCCATGAACTTCTCATCACAATGCTCCATGCCCCTATCATCACAATGCTCCATGCCCTTGTCATCACAATGCTCCATGACCCCTGTCATCACATTGCTCCGTGACTCCAGTCTTCACAGTGCTTCATAACATTTGTCATCACCATGGTCAATGCCCGCATCATCACCAGAATCTGTGACAACCATTGTAACCACAGTGCTCCATGAACTTTTCATCACAATGCTCCATGCCTTTGTCAGAAAAATGCTCCATTACACTTGTCATCACAATGTGCAACGCGCTTTTTATCACAACGGTCCACAAATTTGTCATCACAATTCTCCATAAACATTGAAAACACAATGCTCCTTTCCCTTCTCATCACAATGCTCCATTAACCCATCATAACAATGATCCATGACCTCTGCCATCACAATGTTCCACGGCATTTTCATCACAAGTCTCCATACACTTGTCATCACAATGCTCCAAGACCCCTGTCATCACAATGCTCCATGCCCTTGTCATCACAAAGCTCCATGACACATGTCATCAGAATGTTCCATGTCCTGATCATCAAAATGATCCATGCCTTCTCATCACAGTGCTCCAAAACCCCTGTAATCACAATGCTCCATGCCCCTTTTCATCAGTATGCTCCATGAGGTTTGTCATCACAAGGCTCCATGGTTTTCTCATCACAATTCTCCAGGACCTTGTCATCACAATGCTTCACGACCTTGTCATGAAAATTCTCAATGGCCCTTGTCATCAAAATGCTCCAATCCCTAGTCATCACAATACTCCATTATATTTGTCATCACAATCCTCCATTACATTTGTCATCACAATGCTCCCTGCCATTGTCATCACAATGGACCATGACATATGTCATCACAATGCTCCCTGACACATGTCTTCACAATACTCCATGACCTTCTCATCACAATGCTCCATGCCCTTGTCATCACAATGCTCCATGACCCCTGTCATCACAATGTTCCGTGACTCCTGGCATCACAATGCTTCATAACATTTGACATCACAATGGTCGATGCCCGCGTCATCATAAGGCTCTGTGACTTTTGTAACCACAATGCTCCATGAGCATTTCATCACAATGCTCCGTGACCCTTGTCATCACAATGCTCCATGCCTTTGTAAGAAAAATTCTCTATGACCCTTGCATGACCCTTGTCATCCCAACAGTCCACAAATTATTCATCGCAATGCTCCATAAACCTTGTAATCACAATGTTCCATGCCCTTCTCATCACAATGCTCCATTACCCCTCTCATAACAATGCTCCATGACACCCGCCATCAAAATGTTCCACGGCCTTATCATCACAAGTCTCCATTACACTTGTCATCACAATGCTCCAAGACCCCTGTAATCACAATGCTCCATGCCCCTTTTCATCTCAATGCTCCATGAACCCTCTCATCACAATGCATCATGCCCATCATCATGATGCTTCCGGCTATTGTCACCACAATGAAATCAAAATTCTCCATGACCTCTGTCATCACAATGTTCCATGACCACTGTCATCACAATGCTCCGTGACTTCAGTCACCACAATGCTTCATGAACTTTGTCATCACAATGGTCCATGCCCTCGTCATCAACAGTCTCTGTTACCTTTTTAACCACAATGCTCCATGAACTTTTCCTCACAATGCTCTTTGACCCTTGTCATCACAATGCTCCATGCACTTTTCAGCACAATGCTCCATGACACATGTCATCACAATGCACCTTTAACTTGTCATCACAGTGCTCCAAAATCTTGTCATCACAATGCTCCATAAAACTTGTCATCACAGTGCTCCATGCAATTTTCATCAAAATGCTCTCTCAACACTGATATCACAATGTTACATCACAATTCGTCACAATACTCCCTCACACCTGGCATCGCAATGTTCCATGACTCCTGTCTTCACCATGCTAAATGCATTTTCATCACAGTGTTCGATGACCCCTGACATCACAATGTTCCATGACCCCTGTCATCAAAATGCTCCATGACGATTTTCATCATATTGCTCCATGACCCTGTCATCAAAATGCTCCCTGCCCTTCTCATCACAATGCAAAACACCCTTGTCATCAAAATGCTCCATGACATTTGTCATCACAAAAATCCATGACACTTGGCATCACAATGCTCCATGTCATTGTCATCACGATGCTCCATGAACACTCTCATCACATTGCTCCATGCCCTTCTCATTACAAAGCTCCATGACACATGTCATCAGAATGCTCCATGGCCTACTCCTCACAATGCACCACGCACTTGCCATCAAAATGCTCCATTACACCTGTCATAAAAATGCCCCATGACACCTGCCATCACGATGTTCCATGGTCTTCTCATCACAAGGCTCCATGACCGTTCTCATCCCAATGCTCCAAGACCCCTGTAATCACAATGTTCCATGCCCCTTTTCATCTCAATGATACATGAAAACTGTGATCACATTGCACCATTCCCATCATCATAATGCTTCATGCTATTGTCATCAAAATGAAATCAAAATGCTCCATGACCTGTATCATAACAATGCTCCAAACCTTTGTGATCACAATATTCCATAACTCTTGTCATCACAATGCCCCATGACTCTCGTTATCACAATTATCCATGGTCTTCTCATCACAATGCTCCATGCCCTTGTCATCACAATGCTCCATGCCCTTGTTATCACAATGCCCCATGACCGCTGTCATCACAATGCTCCGTGAATCTAGGCATCACAATTCTTCATGAACTTTGTCATCACAATGGTACATGCCCTCGTCATCAACGTTCTCTGTGACCTTTTATACCACAATGCTCCATGAACTTTTCATCACAATGCTCTTTGACCCTTGTCATCACACTTCTCCATGTGCTTTTCAGCACAATGCTCCATGAAACATGTCATCACAATGCACCATTAGCTTGTCATCACAGTGCTCCATTCAATTATCATCCAATGCTCTCTCAACACTGATATCACAATGTTACATCACAATTCGTCACAATACTCCCTCACACCTGGCATCACAATGTTCCATGACTCCTGTCTTCACCATGCTACATGCATTTCAATCACAATGTTCGATGACCCCTGACATCACAATGTTCCATGGCCCCTTTCATCAAAATGCTCCATGACGCTTTTCATCAAATTGCTCCATGACCCTGTCATCAAAATGCTCCCTGCCCTTCTCATCACAATGCACAACACCCTTGTCATCAAAATGCTCCATGACATTTGTCACCACAAAGATCCATGACACTTGGCATCACAATGCTCCATGTCATTGTCATCACGATGCTCCATGAACGCTCTCATCACATTGCTCCATGCCCTTGTCATTACAAAGCTCCATGACACATGTCATCAGAATGCTCCATGGCCTTCTCATCACAATGGACCACGCCCTTGCCATCACAATGCTCCATTACACCTGTCAAAAAAATGCTCCGAGACACCTGCCATCACGATGTTCCATGGTCTTCTCATCACAAGGCTCCATGACCGTTCTCATCACAATGCTCCAAGACCCCTGTAATCACAATGATCCATGCCCCTTTTCATCTCTATGATCCATGAACCCTGTCATCACAATGCACCATTCCCATCATCATAATGCTTCATGCTATTGTCATCAAAATGAAATCAAAATGCTCCATGACCTCTGTCATAACAATGCTCCAAACCCTTGTGATCACAATATTTCATAACTCTTGTCATCACAATGCCCCATGACTCTCGTTATCACAATTATCCATGGTCTTCTCATCACAATGCTCCATGACCTTTGTCATCACAATGCTCAATACACTTGTCATCAAAATGCTCCCTGACACGTATTGTCTGTATGATCCTTGAAACTTGTCATTACAAGGCTCCATGCCATTTTCATCACAATGATCCATGTCCTTTTCATCACAATGTTCCAAGACCCCTGTAATCACAATGCTCCATTCCCTTGTCATCACAAAGCTCAATGACGTATGTCATTAGAATGCTCCTTGGCCTTCACCTCACAATGCTCCATGCCCATGTCATCACAAAGTTCCAAGACCCCTGTAATCACAATGGTCCATGTCCCTTTTCTTCAGTATGCTCCATGAGATTTGTCATCACAAGGCTCCATGGTATTCTCATCACAATGCTCCAGGAAGTTGTCATCACAATGGTACATGACTTGTCATAAAAATTCTCAATGGCCCTTTTCATCATAATGCTCCAAGCCCTAGTCATCACAATGCTTCATTATGTTTGTCATCACAATCCTACACTAAATTTGGCATCACAATGCTCCCTGTCATTGTCATCGCAATGGACCATGACATATGTCATCAAAATGCTCCCTGACACCTTTCTTCAAAATACTCCATGAACTTCTCATCACAATGCTCCATGACCCCTGTCATCACATTGCTCCGTGACTCCAGTCATCACAATGCTTCATAACAATTATCATCACAATGGTCCATGCCCGCATCATCACAAGAATCTGTGAGGACCGTTGTAACCACAGTGCTCCATGAACTTTTCATCACAATGCTCCGTGACCCTTGTCATCACAATGCTCCATGCCTTTGTCAGAAAAATGCTCCATTACACTTGTCATCACAATGTGCCACGCGCTTTTTATCACAACGGTCCACAAATTTGTCATCACAATGCTCCATAAAGATTGAAAACACAATGCTCCTTTCCCTTCTCATCACAATGCTCCATTAACCCATCATAACAATGATCCATGACCTCTGCCATCACAATGTTCCACGGCATTGTCATCACAAGTCTCCAAGACACTCGTCATCACAATGCTCCAAGACCCCTGTAGTCACAATGCTCCATGCCCTTGTCATCACAAAGTTCCATGACACATGTCATCAGAATGTTCCATGTCCTTCTCATCAAAATGATCCATGCCTTGTCATCACAGTGCTCCAAGACCCCTGTAATCACAATGCTCCATGCCCCTTTTCATCAGTATGCTCCATGAGGTTTGTCATCACAAGGCTCCATGGTTTTCTCATCACAATGCTCCAGGACTTTGTCATCACAATGCTTCACGACCTTGTCATGAAAATTCTCAATGGCCCTTGTCATCATAATGCTCCAATCCCTAGTCATCACAATGCTCCATTATATTTGTCATCACAATCCTCCATTACATTTGTCATCACAATGCTCCCTGCCATTGTCATCACAATGGACCATGACATATGTCATCACAATGCTCCCTGACACATGTCTTCACAATATTCCACGACCTTCTCATAACAATGCTCCATGCCCTTGTCATCACAAGGCTCCATGACCCCTGTCATCACAATGTTCCGTGACTCCAGGCATCACAATGCTTCATAACATTTGTCATCACAGTGGTCGATGCCCGTGTCATCATAAGGCTCTGTTACCTTTGTAACCACAATGCTCCATGAATATTTCATCACAATGCTCCGTGACACTTGTCATCACAATGCTCCATGCCTTTGTAAGATAAATTCTCTATGACCCTTGCATGACACTTGTCATCCCAACGCTCCACAAATTATTCATCGCAATGATCCATAAACCTTGTAATCACAATGTTCCATGCCCTTCTCATCACCATGCTCCATGATCCCTCTCATAACAATGCTCCATGACACCCGCCATCACAATGTTCCACGGCCTTATCATCACAAGTCTCCATAACACTTGTCATCACAATGCTCCAAGACCCCTGTAATCACAATGCTCCATGCCCCTTTTCATCTCAATGATCCATGAACCCTGTCATCACAATGCATCAAGCCCATCATCATGATGCTTCCGGCTATTGTCACCACAATGAAATCAAAATTCTCCATGACCTCTGTCATCACAATGCTCCATGACCCTGTCATCACAATACTCCATGAACATTTTCAGCCCAATGCTCCATGACCCTTGTCATCACAATGATCCATGCCCTTGTTATCACAATGCTCCATTACCACTGTCATCACAATGCTCCGTGACTCCTGTCATCACAATGCTTCATGAACTTTGTCATCACAAAGGTCCATGCCCTCGTCATCAACAGTCTCTGTGACCCATTTAACCACAATGCTCCATGAACTTTTCATCACAATGCTCTTTGACCCTTGTCATCACAATGCTCCATGCGCTTTTCAGCACAATGCTCCATGACACATGTCATCACAATGCACCATTAGCTTGTCATCACAGTGCTCCAAAATCTTGTCATCACAGTGCTCCATGCAATTATCATCAAAATGCTCTCTCAACTTTGATATCACAATGTTACATCACAATTCATCACAATACTCCCTCACACCTGGCATCGCAATGTTCCATGACTCGTGTCTTCACCATGCTACATGCATTTTCATCACAATGTTCGATGACCCCTGACATCACAATGTTCCATCACCACTGTCATCAAAATGCTCCATGACGCTTTTCATCAAATTGCTCCATGACCCTGTCATCAAAATGCTCTAGGCCCTTGTCATCACAATTCACAACACCCTTGTCATCAAAATGCTCCATGACATTTGTCATCACAAAGATCCATGACACTTGGCATCACAATGCTCCATGTCATTGTCATCACGATGCTCCATGAACACTCTCATCACATTGCTCCATGCCCTTGTCATTACAAAGCTCCATGACACATGTCATCAGAATGCTCCATGGCCTTCTCATCACAATGCACCACGCCCTTGCCATCACAATGCTCCTTTACACCTGTCAAAAAAATGCTCCATGACACCTGCCATCACGATGATCCATGGTCTTCTCATCACAAGGCTCCATGACCGTTCTCATCACAATGCTCCAAGACCCCTGTAATCACCATACTCCATGCCACTTTTCATCTCTATGATCCATGAACCCTGTCATCACAGTGCACCATGCCCATCATCATAATGCTTCATGCTATTGTCAACAAAATGAAATCAAAATGCTCCATGACCTCTGTCATAACAATGCTCCAAACCCTTGTGATCACAATATTTCATAATTCTTGTCATCACAATGCCCCATGACTCTCGTTATCACAATTATCCATGGTCTTCTCATCACAATGCTCTATGAACTTTGTCATCACAATGCTCAATACACTTGTCATCAAAATGCTCCCTGACACTGATTGTCTGTATGATCCTTGAAACCTGTCATTACAAGGCTCCATGCCATTTTCATCACAATGATCCATGTCCTTTTCATCACAATGTTCCAAGACCGCTGTAATCACAATGCTCCATGCCCTTGTCATCACAAGAATCTGTGACGAACGTTGTAACCACTGTGCTCCATGAACTTTTCATCACAATGCTCCGTGACCCTTGTCACCACAATGCTCCATGCCTTTGTCAGAAAAATGCTCCATTACATTTGCCATCAAAATGTGCCATGCACTTTTTATCACAACGGTCCACAAATTTGTCATCACAATACTCCATAAACATTGAAAACACAATGCTCCTTTCCCTTCTCATCACAATGCTCCATTAACCCATCATAACAATGTTCCATGACCTCTGCCATCACAATGTTCCACGGCATTGTCATCACAAGTCTCCAAGACACTTGTCATCACAATGCTCCAAGACCCCTGTAATCACAATGCTCCATGCCCTTGTCATCACAAAGCTCCATGACACATGCCATCAGAATGTTCCATGGCCTTCTCATCAAAATGATCCATGCCTTGTCATCACAGTGCTCCAAGACCCCGGTAATCAAAATGCTCCATGCCCCTTTTCATCAGTATGCTCCATGAGGTTTGACATCACAAGTCTCCATGGTTTTCTCATCACAATGCTCCAGGACCTTTTCATCACAATGCTTCACGACCTTGTCATGATAATTCTCAATGTCCCTTGTCATCATAATGCTCCAGTCCCTAGTCATCACAATGCTCCATTATATTTGTCATCACAATCCTCCATTACATTTGTCATCACAATGCTCCCTGCCATTGTCATCACAATTGACCATGACATATGTCATCACAATGCTCCCTGACACATGTCTTCACAATATTCCACGACCTTCTCATAACAATGCTCCATGCCGTTGTCATCACAATGCTCCATGACCCCTGTCATCACAATGTTCCGTGACTCCAGGCATCACAATGCTTCATAACATTTGTCATCACAGTGGTCGATGCCCGTGTCATCATAAGGCTCTGTGACCTTTGTAACCACAATGCTCCATGAACATTTAATCACAATGCTCCGTGACCCTTTTCATCACAATGCTCCATGCCTTTGTAAGAAAAATTCTCAATGACACTTGCATGACCATTGTCATCCCAACGGTCCACAAATTATTCATCACAATGCTCCATATACCTTGTAATCACAATGTTCCATGCCCTTCTCATCACAATTCTCCATTACCCCTCTCATAACAATGCTCCATGACACCCGCCATCACAATGTTCCACGGCCTTATCATCACAAGTCTCCATGACACTTGTCATCACAATGCTCCAAGACCCCTGTAATCACAATTCTCCATGCCCCTTTTCATCTCAATGCTCCATGAACCCTGTCATCACAATGCATCATGCCCATCATCATAATGCTTCCGGCTATTGTCACCAAAATGAAATCAAAATTCTCCATGACCTCTGTCATCACAATGCTCCATGACCCCTGTCATCACAATACTCCATGAACATTTTCAGCCCAATGCTCCATGACCCTTGTCATCAAAATGATCCATGCCCTTGTCATCCCAGTGCTCCATGACACCTGTATACACAATGCTCCGTGATGCTTGTCATCACAGTGCTCCATGCCTTTGTCAGCAAAATGATACATGACCTTGTCATTACAATGCTCTCTGCGCTTTTCATCACAACACTCCATTTCTATTGTCATCACAATCCTCCATGAACCTTGGGATCAGATTGCTTCATGCTCTTGTCATCATATTGCTCCATGCTCCTGAAATCAAAATGATCCATGACCTCTGTCATCACAATGCTCCAAACCCTTGTGATCACAAAGTTCAATAACCTTTGTCATCACAACGCTCCATGATGCCTGTCATCACAATACTCCATGCCCTTTTCATCAAAATGCTCCTTGAACTTGGTCATCACAATTCTCAATACACTTGTCATTACAATGCTCCCTGACACTTGTCGTCCGAAGGCTCCTTGAACACTGTCACGAAAAGGCTCCATGACTTTTTCATCACAAAGTCCCATGCCATTTTCATCACAATGCTCCATGCCATTGTCATCAAAATACTCCACAAGCTTGTCATCAGAATGCTCCATGACCGTTGTCATCACAATTCTCCATGCACTTGTCAGCACAATGCTCCCTGACCCTTGTCATCACAATGCTCCAAGCCATTGTCATCGCAATGCTCCATTACCTTCGTCATCAGAATCCTCCATGACACTTGGCAAAACAATGCTCCATGCCATTGTCATCACAATGGGCCATTACATATGTCATCACAATGCTCCCTGACACCTGTCTTCACAATACTGCATGACCTGGTCATCACAATGCTCCATGCCATTGCCATCACAATGCGCCATTCCAAGTGTCATCGCAATAATCCATTAAACTTATTAGACCAATGCTTAATGCCCTTTCATCACAATGCTCTATGAACCCTGTCATCACAATGCTACGTGACTCCAGTCATCACAATTCTTCATGACCTTTGTCATCACAATGGTCCATGCCCTCGTCATCAACAGTCTCTGTGATCTTTTTAACCACAATGCTCCATGAACTTTTCAGCACAATGCCCTTTGACCATTGTCATCACAATGCTCTATGCCTTTCTGAGCACAATGCTCCATGACCCTTGTCATCAGAATGCTCCATGTGCTTGTTCAGCACAATGCTCCATGACACATGTCATCAAGATGCACCATTCGCTTGTCATCACAAAGCGCCATTCCAGTTGTCATCGCAATAATCCATGAAACTTATTAGACCAATGCTCCATGCCCTTGTCATCACAATGCTCCATGCCCTTGTTATCACAATGATCCATGACCACTGTCATCACAATGCTCCGTGACTCCAGTCATCACAATGCTTCATGAACTTTGTCATCACAATGGTCCATGCCCTCGTCATCAACAGTCTCTGTGACCTTTTTAACCACAATGCTCCATGAACTTTTCATCACAATGCTCTTTGACCCTTGTCATCACAATGCTCCATGCGCTTTTCAGCACAATGCTCCATGACTTATGTCATCACAATGCACCATTAGCTTGTCATCACAGTGCTCCAAAATCTTGTCATCACAATGCTCCCTAAACCTTGTCACCACAGTGCTCCATGCAATTATCATCAAAATGCTCTCTCAACACAGATATCACAATGTTACATCACAATTCGTCACAATACTCCCTCACACCTGGCATCGCAATGTTCCATGACTCCTGTCTTCACCATGCTACATGCATTTTCATCACAATGTTCGATGACCCCTGACATCACAATGTTCCATGACCCCTGTCATCAAAATGCTCCATGACACTTTTTATCAAATTGCTCCATGACGCTCTCATCAAAATGCTGTAGGCCCTTGTCATCACAATGCACAACACCCTTGTCATCAAAATGCTCCAAGACATTTTCATCACAAAGATCCATGACACTTGGCATCACAATGGTCCATGTCATTGTCATCACGATGCTCCATGAATGCTCTCATCACATTGCTCCATGCCCTTGTCATTACAAAGCTCCATGAAACATGTCATCAGAATGCTCCATGGCCTTCTCATCACAATCCACCACGCCCTTGTCATCACAATGCTCCATTACACCTGTCAAAAAAATGCTCCATGACACCTGCCATCACGATGATCCATGGACTTCTCATCACAAGGCTCCATGACCGTTCTCATCACAATGCTCCAAGACCCCTGTAATCACAATACTCCATGCCCCTTTTCATCTCTATGATCCATGAACCCTGTCATCACAATGCACCATGCCCATCATCATAATGCTTCATGCTATTGTCAACAAAATGAAATCAAAATGCTCCATGACCTCTGTCATAACAATGCTCCAAATCCTTGTGATTACAATATTTCATAACTCTTGTCATCACAATGCCCCATGACTCTCATTATCACAATTATCCATGGTCTTCTCATCACAATGCTCTATGAACTTTGTCATCACAATGCTCAATACACTTGTCATCAAAATGCTCCCTGACACTGATTGTCTGTATGATCCTTGAAACCTGTCATTACAAGGCTCCATGCCATTTTCATCACAATGATCCATGTCCTTTTCATCACAATGTTCCAAGACCCCTGTAATCAAAATGCTCCATTCCCTTGTCATCACAAAGCTCAATGATGTATGTCATTAGAATGCTCCTTGGCCTTCACCTCACAATGCTCCATGCCCATGTCATCACAAAGTTCCCAGACCCCTGTAATCACAATGGTCCATGTCCCTTTTCTTCAGTATGCTCCATGAGATTTGTCATCACAAGTCTCCATGGTATTCTCATCACAATGCTCCAGGAACTTGTCATCACAATGCTACATGACTTGTCATAAAAATTCTCAATGGCCCTTTTCATCAAAATGCTCCAAGCCCTAGTCATCACAATGCTTCATTATGTTTGTCATCACAATCCTACATTACTTTTGGCATCACAATGCTCCCTGTCATTGTCATCGCAATGGACCATGACATATGTCATCACAATGCTCCCTGACACCTTTCTTCAAAATACTCCATGAACTTCTCATCACAATGCTCCATGCCCCTATCATCACAATGCTCCATGCCCTTGTCTTCATAATGCTGCATGACCCCTGTCATCACATTTCTCCGTGACTCCAGTCATCACAATGCTTCATAACATTTGTCATCACAATGGTCCATGCCCGCATCATCACAAGAATCTGTGACGACCGTTGTAACCACAGTGCTCCATGAACTTTTCATCACAATGCTCCGTGACCCTTGTCATCACAATGCTCCATGCCTTTGTCAGAAAAATGCGTCATTACACTTGCCATCACAATGTGCCACGCGCTTTTTATCACAACGGTCCACAAATTTGTCATCACAATGCTCCATAAACATTGAAAACACAATGCTCCTTTCCCTTCTCATCACAATGCTCCATTAACCCATCGTAACAATGATCCATGACATCTGCCATCACAATGTTCCACGGCATTGTCATCACAAGTCTCCAGGACACTTGTCATCACAATGATCCAAGACCCCTGTAATCACAATGCTCCATGACCTTGTCATCACAAAGCTTCATGACACATGTCATCAGAATGTTCCATGGCCTTCTAATCAAAATGATCCATGCCTTGTCATCACAGTGCTCCAAGACCCCTGGAATCACAATGCTCCATGCCCCTTTTCATCAGTATGCTCCATGTGGTTTGTCATCACAAGGCTCCATGGTTTTCTCATCACAATGCTCCAGGACCTTGTCATCACAATGCTTCACAACCTTGTCATGAAAATTCTCAATGGCCCTTGTCATCATAATGCTCCAATCCCTAGTCACCACAATGCTCCATTATATTTTTCATCACAATCCTCCATTACATTTGTCATCACAATGCTCCCTGCCATTGTCATCACAATGGACCATGACATATGTCATCACAATGCTCCCTGACACGTCTTCACAATATTCCACGACCTTCTCATCACAATGCTCCATGCCCTTGTCATCAAAATGCTCCATGACCCCTGTCATCACAATGTTCCATGACTCCAGGCATCACAATGCTTTACAACATTTGTCATCACAGTGGTCGATGCCCGCGTCATCATAAGGCTCTGTGACCTTTGTAACCACAATGCTCCATGAACATTTCATCACAATGCTCCCTGACCCTTGTCATCACAATGCTCCATGCCTTTGTAAGAAAAATTCTCTATGACCCTTGCATGACCCTTGTCATCCCAACGGTCCACAAATTATTCATCGCAATGCTCCATAAACCTTGTAATCACAATGTTCCATGCCCTTCTCATCACAATGCTCCATTACCCCTCTCATAACAATGCTCCATGACACCCGCCATCACAATGTTCCACGGCCTTATCATCACAAGTCTCCATGACACTTGTCATCACAATGCTCCAAGACCCCTGTAATCACAATGCTCCATGCCCCTTTTCATCCCAATGCTCCATGAACCCTGTCATCACAATGCATCATGCCCATCATCATAATGCTACCGGCTATTGTCACCACAATGAAATCAAAATTCTCCATGACCTTTGTCATCACAATTCTCCATGACCCCTGTCATCACAATACTCCATGAACATTTTCAGCCCAATGCTCCATGACCCTTGTCATCAAAATGATCCATGTCCTTGTCATCCCAATGCTCCATGACCCCTCTATTCACAATGCTCCGTGATGCTTGTCATCACAGTGCTCCATGACACCATTCATCACAATGTTCCATGCCTTTGTCAGCAAAATGCTACATGACTTTGTCATTACAATGCTCTATGCGCTTTTCTTCACAATACTCCATTACTATTGTAATCACAATCCTCCATGAACCTTGGGATCAGATTGCTTCATGCTCTTGTCATCACAATGCTCCATGCTCCTGAAATCAAAATGATCCATGACCTCTGTCATCACAATGCTCCTAACCCTTGTGATCACAAAGTTCAATAACCTTTGTCATCACAACGCTCCATGATGCCTGTCATCACAATACTCCATGCCCTTTTCATCAAAATGCTCCTTGAACTTTGTCATCACAATTCTCAATACACTTGTCATTACAATGCTCCCTGACACTTGTCGTCATAATGCTCCTTGAACACTGTCACAAAAAGCCTCCATGACTTTTTCATCACAATGTCCCATGCCATTGTCATCAAAATACACCACAAGCTTGTCATCAGAATGCTCCATGACCGTTGTCATCACAATTCTCCATGCACTTGTCAGCACAATGCTCCCTGACCCTTGTCATCACAATGCTCCAAGCCATTGTCATTGCAATGCTCCATTACCCTTGTCATCAGAATCCTCCATGACACTTGGCATCACAATGCTCCATGCCATTGTCATCACAATGGGCCATTACATATGTCATCACAATGCTCCCTGACACCTGTCTTCACAATACTGCATGACCTGGTCATCACAATGCTCCATGCCATTGCCATCACAATGCGCCATTCCAAGTGTCATCGCAATAATCCATGAAACTTATTAGACCAATGCTTCATGCCCTTTCATCACAATGCTCTATGAACCCTGTCATCACAAAGCTACGTGACTCCAGTCATCACAATTCTTCATGACCTTTGTCATCACAATGGTCCATGCCCTCGTCATCAACAGTCTCTGTGATCTTTTTAACCACAATGCTCCATGAACTTTTCAGCACAATGCCCTTTGACCCTTGTCATCACAATGCTCTATGCCTTTCTCAGCACAATGCTCCATGACCCTTGTCATCAGAATGCTCCATGTGCTTGTCAGCACAATGCTACATGACACATGTCATCAAGATGCACCATGCGCTTGTCATCACAATGTGGCATTCCAAATGTCATCGCAATAATCCATTAAAATTGTTAGACAAATGCTCCATGCCCTTGTCATCACAATGCTCCATGCCCTTGTTTTCACAATGGTCCATGACCACAGTCATCACAATGCTCCGTGACTCAAGTCATCACAATGCTTCATGAATTTTGTCATCACAATGGTCCATGCCCTCGTCATCAACAGTCTCTGTGACCTTTTTAACCATAATGCTCCATGAACATTTCATCACAATGCTCTTTGACCCTTGTCATCACAATGCTCCAAGCGCTTTTCAGCACTATGCTCCATGACACATGTCATCACAATGCACCATTAGCTTGTCATCACAGTGCTCCAAAATCTTTCATCACAATGCTCCATAAAATTTGTCATCACAATGCTCCATGCAATTATCATCAAAATGCTCTCTCAACACTGATATCACAAAGTTACATCACATTTCGTCACAATACTCCCTCACCCCTGGCATCGCAATGTTCCATGACTCCTGTCTTCACCGTGCTACATGCATTTTCATCACCACGTTCGATGACCCCTGACATCACAATGTTCCATCACCCCTGTCATCAAAATGCTCCATTACACTTTTCATCAAATTGCTCCATGACCCTGTCATCAAAATGCTCCAGGCCCTTGTCATCACAATGCACAACATCCTTGTCATCAAAATGCTCCATGACATTTGTCATCACAAAATCCATGACACTTGGCATCACAATGCTCCATGTCATTGTCATCACGATGCTCCATGAACGCTCTCATCACATTGCTCCATGCCCTTGTCATTACAAAGCTCCATGACACATGTCATCAGAATGCTCCATGGC
Source organism: Mesoplodon bidens (assembly GCF_964165515.1). NCBI lineage: Eukaryota > Metazoa > Chordata > Mammalia > Artiodactyla > Ziphiidae > Mesoplodon > Mesoplodon bidens. Next base: position 1,770,188 of record NW_027672207.1, read on the forward strand.
CTTCTCATCACAATGCACCACGCCCTTGCAATCACAATGCTCCATTACACCTGTCAAAAAAATGCTCCATGACACCTGCCATCACGATGTTCCATGGTCTTCTCATCACAAGGCTCCATGACCGTTCTCATCACAATGCTCCAAGACCCCTGTAATCACAATGCTCCATGCCCCTTTTCATCTCAATCATCCATGAACCCTGTCATCACAATGCACCATGCCCATCATCATAATGCTTCATGCTATTGTCATCACAATGAAATCAAAATGCTCCATGACCTCTGTCATAACAATGCTCCAAATCCTTGTGATCACAATATTTCATAACTCTTGTCATCACAATGCCCCTTGACTCTCGTTATCACAGTTATACATGGTCTTCTCATCACAATGCTCCATGACCTTTGTCATCACAATGCTCAATACACTTGTCATCAAAATGCTCCCTGACACTTATTGTCTGGATGATCCTTGAAACCTGTCATTACAAGGCTCCATGCTAATTTCATCACAATGATCCATGTCCTTTTTTTCACAATGTTCCAAGACCCCTCTAATCACAATGCTCCATGCCCTAGTCATCATAAAGCTCAATGACGTATGTCATTAGAATGCTTCTTGGCCTTCACCTCACAATGCTCCATGCCCATGTCATCACAAAGTTCCAAGACCCCTGTAATCACAATGGTCCATGTCCCTTTTCTTCAGTATGCTCCATGAGATTTGTCATCACAAGGCTCCATGGTATTCTCATCACAATGCTCCAGGAACTTGTCATCACAATGCTACATGACTTGTCATAAAAATTCTCAATGGCCCTTTTCATCATAATGCTCCAAGCCCTAGTCATCACAATGCTTCATTATGTTTGTCATCACAATCCTACATTACATTTGGCATCACAATGCTCCCTGTCATTGTCATCGCAATGGACCATGACATATGTCATCACAATGCTCCCTGACACCTTTCTTCAAAATACTCCATGAAATTCTCATCACAATGCTCCATGCCCCTATCATCACAATGCTCCATGCCCTTGTCATCACAATGCTTCATGACCCCTGTCATCACATTGCTCCGTGAATCCAGTCATCACAGTGCTTCATAACATTTGTCATCACAATGGTCAATGCCCGCATCATCACAAGAATCTGTGAGGACCGTTGTAACCACAGTGCTCCATGAACTTTTCATCACAATGCTCCGTGACCCTTGTCATCACAATGCTCCATGCCTTTGTCAGATAAATGCTCCATGACCCTTGTCATCACAAAGTGCCACGCGCTTTTTATCACAGCGGTCCACAAATTTGTCATCACAATGCTCCATAAACATTGAAAACGCAATGCTCCTTTCCCTTCTCATCACAGTGCTCCATTAACCCATCATAACAATGATCCATGACCTCTGCCATCACAATGTTCCACGGCAATGTCATCACAAGGCTCCAAGACACTTGTCATCACAATGCTCCAAGACCCCTGTAATCACAGTGCTCCATGCCCTTGTCATCACAAAGCTCCATGACACATGTCATCAGAATGTTCCATGGCTTTCTCATCACAGTGCTCCAAGACCCCTGTAATCACAGTGCTCCATGCCACTTTTCATAAGTATGCTCCATGAGGTTTGTCATCACAAGGCTCCATGGTTTTCTCATCACAATGCTCCAGGACCTGGTCATCACAATGCTTCATGACATTGTCATAAAAATTCTCAATGGCCCTTGTCATCATAATGCTCCAATCCCTAGTCATCACAATGCTCCATTATATTTGTCATCACAATCCTCCATTACATTTGTCATCACAATGCTCCCTGCCATTGTCATCACAATGGACCATGACATATGTCATCACAATGCTCCCTGACACTTGTCTTCACAATATTCCATGACCTTCTCATCACAATGCTCCATGCCCTTGTCATCACAATGCTCCATGACCCCTGTCATCACAATGTTCCATGACTCCAGGCATCACAATGCTTCATAACATTTGTCATCACAGTGGTCGATGCCCTTGTCATCATAAGGCTCAGTGACATTTGTAACCACAATGCTCCATGAACATTTCATCACAATGCTCCGTGACCCTTTTCATCACAATGCTCCATGCCTTTGTAAGAAAAATTCTCTATGACCCTTGCAAGACCCTTGTCATCACAACGGTCCACAAATTATTCATCGCAATGATCCATAAACCTTGTAATCACAATGTTCCATGACCTTCTCATCACAATGCTCCATTACCCCTCTCATAACAATGCTCCATGACACCCTCCATCACAATGTTCCACGGCCTTATCATCACAAGTCTCCATGACACTTGTCATCACAATGCTCTAAGACCCCTGTAATCACAATGCTCCATGCCCCTTTTCATCTCAATGGTCCATGAACCCTGTCATCACAATGCATCATGCCCATCATCATGATGCTTCCGGCTATTGTCACCACAATGAAATCAAAATTTGTCATGACCTCTGTCATCACAATGCTCCATGACCCCTGTCATCACAATACTCCATGAACATTTTCAGCCCAATGCTCCATGACACTTGTCATCACAATGATCCATGCCATTGTTATCACAATGCTCCATGACCACTGTCATCACAATGCTCCATGACTCCAGTCATCACAATGCTTCATGAACTTTGTCATCACAATGGTCCATGCCCTCGTCATCAACAGTCTCTGTTAACTTTTTAACCAGAATGCTCCATGAACTTTTCATCACAATGCTCTTTGACCCTTGTCATCACAATGCTCCATGCGGTTTTCAGCACAATGCTCCATGACACATGTCATCACAATGCACCATTAGCTTGTCATCACAGTGCTCCAAAATCTTGTCATCACAGTGCTCCATGCAATTATCATCAAAATGCTCTCTTAACACTGATATCACAATATTACATCACAATTTGTCACAATACTCCCTCACACCTGGCATGGCAATGTTCCATTACTCCTGTCTTCAACATGCTACATGCATTTTCATCACAAAGTTCGATGACCCCTGACATCACAATGTTCCATCACCCCTGTCATCAAAATGCTCCATGACGATTTTCATCAAATTGCTCCATGACCCTGTCATCAAAATGCTCCCTGCCCTTCTCATCACAATGCACAACACCCTTGTCATCAAAATGCTCCATGACATTTGTCATCACAAAGATCCATGACACTTGGCATCACAATGCTCCATGTCATTGTTATCACGATGCTCCATGAACGCTCTCATCACATTGCTCCATGTCCTTGTCATTACAAAGCTCCATGACACATGTCATCAGAATGCTCCATGGCCTTCTCCTCACAATGCACCACGCCCTTGCCATCACAATGCTCCATTACACCTGTCATAAAAATGCCCCATGACACCTGCCATCACGATGTTCCATGGTCTTGTCATCACAAGGCTCCATGACCGTTCTCATCACAATGCTCCAAGACCCCTGTAATCACAATGCTCCATGCCCCTTTTCATCTCAATGATCCACGAACCCTGTCATCACATTGCACCATGCCCATCATCATAATGCTTCATGTTATTGTCATCATAATGAAATAAAAATGCTCCATGACCTCTGTCATAACAATGCTACAAACCCTTGTGATCACAATATTCCATAACTCTTGTCATCACAATGCCCCATGACTCTCGTTATCACAATTATCCATGGTCTTCTCATCACAATGCTCCATGCCCTTGTTATCACAATGCCCCATGACCACTGTCATCACAATACTCCGTGACTCCAGGCATCACAATTCTTCATGAACTTTGTCATCACAATGGTCCATGCCCTCTTCATCAACGGTCTCTGTGACCTTTTTAACCACAATGCTCCATGAACTTTTCATCACAATGCTCTTTGACCCTTGTCATCACAATTCTCCATGCGCTTTTCAGCACAATGCTCTATGACACATGTCATCACAATGCACCATTAGCTTGTCATCACAGTGCTCCAAAATCTTGTCATCACAATGCTCAATAAACCTTGTCATCACAATGCTCCATGCAATTATCATCAAAATGCTCTCTCAACACTGATATCACAATGTTACATCACAGTTCGTCACAATACTCCCTCACACCTGGCATCGCAATGTTCCATGACTCCTGTCTTCACCATGCTACATGCATTTTCATCACAATGTTCGATGACCCCTGACATCACAATGTTCCATCACCCCTGTCATCAAAATGCTCCATGACGCTTTTCATCAAATTGCTCCATGACCCTGTCATCAAAATGCTGTAGGCCCTTGTCATCACAATGCACAACACCCTTGTCATCAAAATGCTCCATGACATTTGTCATCACAAAGATCCATGACACTTGGCATCACAATGCTCCATGTCATTGTCATCACGATGCTCCTTGAACGCTCTCATCACATTGCTCCATGCCCTTGTCATTACAAAGCTCCATGACACATGTCATCAGAATGCTCCATGGCCTTCTCATCACAATGCACCACGCCCTTGCCATCACAATGCTCCATTACACCTGTCAAAAAAATGCTCCATGACACCTGCCATCACGATGTTCCATGGTCTTCTCATCACAAGGCTCCATGACCGTACTCATCACAATGCTCCAAGACCACTGTAATCACAATGCTCCATGCCCCTTTTCATCTCAATGATACATGAACCCTGTCATCACAATGCACCATGCCCATCATCATAATGCTTCATGCTATTGTCAACAAAATGAAATAAAAATGCTCCATGACCTCTGTTATAACAATGCTACAAATCCTTGTGATCACAATATTTCATAACTCTTGTCATCACAATGCCCCATGACTCTCGTTATCACAATTATCCATGGTCTTCTCATCACAATGCTCCAAGACCTTTGTCATCACAATGCTCAATACACTTGTCATCAAAATGCTCCCTGACACTTATTGTCTGTATGATCCTTGAAACCTGTCATTACAAGGCTCCATGCCATTTTCGTCACAATGATCCATGTCCTTTTCATCACAATGTTCCAAGACCGCTGTAATCACAATGCTCCATGCCCTTGTCATCACAAAGCTCAGTGACTTATGTCATTAGAATGCTCCTTGGCCTTCACCTCACAATGCTCCATGCCCATGTCATCACAAAGTTCCAAGACCCCTGTAATCACAATGGTCCATGTCCCTTTTCTTCAGTATGCTCCATGAGATTTGTCATCACAAGGCTCCATGGTATTCTCATCACAATGCTCCAGGAACTAGTCATCACAATGGTACATGACTTGTCATAAAAATTCTCAATGGCCCTTTTCATCATAATGCTCCAAGCCCTAGTCATCACAATGCTTCATTATGTTTGTCATCACAATCCTACACTAAATTTGGCATCACAATGCTCCCTGTCATTGTCATCGCAATGGACCATGACATATGTCATCACAATGCTCCCTGACACCTTTCTTCAAAATACTCCATGAACATCTCATCACAATGCTCCATGCCCCTATCATCACAATGCTCCATGCCCTTGTCATCACAATGCTCCATGACCCCTGTCATCACATTGCTCCGTGACTCCAGTCATCACAATGCTTCATAACATTTGTCATCACAATGGTCCATGCCCGCATCATCACAAGAATCTGTGACGACCGTTGTAACCAGAGTGCTCCATGAACTTTTCATCACAATGCTCCGTGACCCTTGTCATCACAATGCTCCATGCCTTTGTCAGAAAAATGCTCCATGACCCTTGTCATCACAATGAGCCACGCGCTTTTTATCACAACGGTCCACAAATTTGTCATCACCATGCTCCATAAACATTGAAAACACAATGCTCCTTTCCCTTCTCATCACAATGCTCCATTAACCCATCATAACAATGATCCATGACCTCTGCCATCACAATGTTCCACGGCATTGTCATCACAAGGCTCCAGACACTTGTCATCACAATGCTCCAAGACACCTGTAATCACAATGCTCCATGCACTTGTCATCACAAAGCTCCATGACACATGTCATCAGAATGTTCCATGTCCTACTCATCAAAATGATCCATGCCTTGTCATCACAGTGCTCCAAGACCCCTGTAATCACAATGCTCCATGCCCCTTTTCATCAGTATGCTCCATGAGGTTTGTCATCACAAGGCTCCATGGTTTTCTCATCACAATGCTCCAGGACCTTGTCAACACAATGCTTCCCGACCTTGTCATGAAAATTCTCAAAGGCACTTGTCATCATAATGCTCCAATCCCTAGTCATCACAATGTTCCATTATATTTGTCATCACAATCCTCCATTACATTTGTCATCACAATGCTCCCTGCCATTGTCATCACAATGGACCATGACATATGTCATCACAATGCTCCCTGACACATGTCTTCACAATATTCCACGACCTTCTCATCACAATGCTCCATGCCCTTGTCATCACAAAGCTCCATGACCCCTGTCATCACAATGTTCCGTGACTCCAGGCATCACAATGCTTCATAACATTTGTCATCATAGTGGTCGATGCCCGCGTCTTCATAAGGCTCTGTGACCTTTGTAACCACAATGCTCCATGAACATTTCATCACAATGCTCCCTGACACTTGTCATCACAATGCTCCATGCCTTTGTAAGAAAAACTCTCTATGACCCTTGCATGACCCTTGTCATCCCAACGGTCCACAAATTATTCATCGCAATGCTCCATAAACCTTGTAATCACAATGTTCCATGCCCTTCTCATCACAATGCTCCATTACCCCTCTCATAACAATGCTCCATGACACCCGCCATCACAATGTTCCACGGCCTTATCATCACAAGTCTCCATGACACTTGTCATCACAATGCTCCAAGACCCCTGTAATCACAATGCTCCATGTCCCTTTTCATCTGAATGCTCCTTGAACCCTGTCATCACAATGCATCATGCCCATCATCATGATGCTTCCGGCTATTGTCACCACAATGAAATCAAAATTCTCCATGACCTCTGTCATCACAATGCTCCATGACCCCTGTCATCACAATACTCCATGAACATTTTCAGCCCAGTGCTCCATGACCCTTGTCATCACAATGATCCATGCCCTTGTCATCCCAATGCTCCTTGACCCCTGTATTCACAATGCTCCATGATGCTTGTCATCACAGTGCTCCATGACACCAGTCATCACAATGCTCCATGCCTTTGTCAGCAAAATGCTACATGACCTTGTCATTACAATGCTCTATGCGATTTTCATCACAATACTCCATTACTATTGTCATCACAATCCTCCATGAACCTTGGGATAAGATTGCTTCATGCTCTTGTCATCACAATGCTCCATGCTCCTGAAATCAAAATGATCCATGACCTGTGTCATCACAATGCTCCAAACCCTTGTGATCACAAAGTTCAATAACCTTTGTCATCACAACGCTCCATGATGCCTGTCATCACAATAATCCATGCCCTTTTCATCAAAATGCTCCTTGAACTTGGTCATCACAATTCTCAATACACTTGTCATTAAAATGCTCCCTGACACTTGTCGTCAGAATGCTCCTTGAACACTGTCACGAAAAAGCTCCATGAATTTTTATCACAATGTCCCATGCCATTTTCATCACAATGCTCCATGCCATTGTCATCAAAATACTCCACAAGCTTGTCATCAGAATGCTCCATGACCGTTGTCATCACAATTCCCCATGCACTTGTCAGCACAATGCTCCCTGACCCTTGTCATCACAATGCTCCAGGCCATTGTCATCGCAATGCTCCATTACCTTCGTCATCAGAATCCTCCATGACACTTGGCATCACAATGCTCCATGCCTTTGTCATCACAATGGGCCATTACATATGTCATCACAATGCTAACTGACACCTGTCTTCACAATACTGCGTGATCTGGTCATCACAATGCTCCATGACAGTGTCCATCACAATGCGCCATTCCAAGTGTCATCGCAATAATCCATGAAACTTATTAGACCAATGTTTCATGCCCTTTCATCACAAAGCTCTATGAACCCTGTCATCACAAAGCTACGTGACTCCAGTCATCACAATTATTCATGACCTTTGTCATCACAATGGTCCATGCCCTCGTCATCAACAGTCTCTGTGATCTTTTTAACCACAATGCTCCATGAACTTTTCAGCACAATGCCCTTTTACCCTTGTCATCACAATGCTCTATGCCTTTCTCAGCACAATGCTCCATGACCCTTGTCATCAGAATGCTCCATGTGCTTGTCAGCACAATGCTACATGACACATGTCATCAAGATGCACCATGCGCTTGTCATCACAATGTGGCATTCCAAATGTCATCGCAATAATCCATGAAAATTGTTAGACAAATGCTCCATGCCCTTGTCATCACAATGCTCCATGCCCTTGTTTTCACAATGGTCCATGACCACAGTCATCACAATGCTCCGTGACTCAAGTCATCACAATGCTTCATGAATTTTGTCATCACAATGGTCCATGCCCTCGTCATCAACAGTCTCTGTGACCTTTTTAACCATAATGCTCCATGAACATTTCATCACAATGCTCTTTGACCCTTGTCATCACAATGCTCCAAGCGCTTTTCAGCACTATGCTCCATGACACATGTCATCACAATGCACCATTAGCTTGTCATCACAGTGCTCCAAAATCTTTCATCACAATGCTCCATAAAATTTGTCATCACAATGCTCCATGCAATTATCATCAAAATGCTCTCTCAACACTGATATCACAAAGTTACATCACATTTCGTCACAATACTCCCTCACCCCTGGCATCGCAATGTTCCATGACTCCTGTCTTCACCGTGCTACATGCATTTTCATCACCACGTTCGATGACCCCTGACATCACAATGTTCCATCACCCCTGTCATCAAAATGCTCCATTACACTTTTCATCAAATTGCTCCATGACCCTGTCATCAAAATGCTCCAGGCCCTTTTCATCACAATGCACAACATCCTTGCCATCAAAATGCTCCATGACATTTGTCATCACAAAATCCATGACACTTGGCATCACAATGCTCCATGTCATTGTCATCACGATGCTCCATGAACGCTCTCATCACATTGCTCCATGCCCTTGTCATTACAAAGCTCCATGACACATGTCATCAGAATGCTCCATGGCCTTCTCATCACAATGCACCACGCCCTTGCAATCACAATGCTCCATTACACCTGTCAAAAAAATGCTCCATGACACCTGCCATCACGATGTTCCATGGTCTTCTCATCACAAGGCTCCATGACCGTTCTCATCACAATGCTCCAAGACCCCTGTAATCACAATGCTCCATGCCCCTTTTCATCTCAATCATCCATGAACCCTGTCATCACAATGCACCATGCCCATCAGCATAATGCTTCATGCTATTGTCATCACAATGAAATCAAAATGCTCCATGACCTCTGTCATAACAATGCTCCAAATCCTTGTGATCACAATATTTCATAACTCTTGTCATCACAATGCCCCTTGACTCTCGTTATCACAGTTATACATGGTCTTCTCATCACAATGCTCCATGACCTTTGTCATCACAATGCTCAATACACTTGTCATCAAAATGCTCCCTGACACTTATTGTCTGGATGATCCTTGAAACCTGTCATTACAAGGCTCCATGCTAATTTCATCACAATGATCCATGTCCTTTTTTTCACAATGTTCCAAGACCCCTCTAATCACAATGCTCCATGCCCTAGTCATCATAAAGCTCAATGACGTATGTCATTAGAATGCTTCTTGGCCTTCACCTCACAATGCTCCATGCCCATGTCATCACAAAGTTCCAAGACCCCTGTAATCACAATGGTCCATGTCCCTTTTCTTCAGTATGCTCCATGAGATTTGTCATCACAAGGCTCCATGGTATTCTCATCACAATGCTCCAGGAACTTGTCATCACAATGCTACATGACTTGTCATAAAAATTCTCAATGGCCCTTTTCATCATAATGCTCCAAGCCCTAGTCATCACAATGCTTCATTATGTTTGTCATCACAATCCTACATTACATTTGGCATCACAATGCTCCCTGTCATTGTCATCGCAATGGACCATGACATATGTCATCACAATGCTCCCTGACACCTTTCTTCAAAATACTCCATGAAATTCTCATCACAATGCTCCATGCCCCTATCATCACAATGCTCCATGCCCTTGTCATCACAATGCTTCATGACCCCTGTCATCACATTGCTCCGTGAATCCAGTCATCACAGTGCTTCATAACATTTGTCATCACAATGGTCAATGCCCGCATCATCACAAGAATCTGTGAGGACCGTTGTAACCACAGTGCTCCATGAACTTTTCATCACAATGCTCCGTGACCCTTGTCATCACAATGCTCCATGCCTTTGTCAGATAAATGCTCCATGACCCTTGTCATCACAAAGTGCCACGCGCTTTTTATCACAGCGGTCCACAAATTTGTCATCACAATGCTCCATAAACATTGAAAACGCAATGCTCCTTTCCCTTCTCATCACAGTGCTCCATTAACCCATCATAACAATGATCCATGACCTCTGCCATCACAATGTTCCACGGCATTGTCATCACAAGGCTCCAAGACACTTGTCATCACAATGCTCCAAGACCCCTGTAATCACAGTGCTCCATGCCCTTGTCATCACAAAGCTCCATGACACATGTCATCAGAATGTTCCATGGCTTTCTCATCACAGTGCTCCAAGACCCCTGTAATCACAGTGCTCCATGCCACTTTTCATAAGTATGCTCCATGAGGTTTGTCATCACAAGGCTCCATGGTTTTCTCATCACAATGCTCCAGGACCTGGTCATCACAATGCTTCATGACATTGTCATAAAAATTCTCAATGGCCCTTGTCATCATAATGCTCCAATCCCTAGTCATCACAATGCTCCATTATATTTGTCATCACAATACTCCATTACATTTGTCATCACAATGCTCCCTGCCATTGTCATCACAATGGACCATGACATATGTCATCACAATGCTCCCTGACACATGTCTTCACAATATTCCATGACCTTCTCATCACAATGCTCCATGCCCTTGTCATCACAATGCTCCATGACCCCTGTCATCACAATGTTCCATGACTCCAGGCATCACAATGCTTCATAACATTTGTCATCACAGTGGTCGATGCCCTTGTCATCATAAGGCTCAGTGACATTTGTAACCACAATGCTCCATGAACATTTCATCACAATGCTCCGTGACCCTTTTCATCACAATGCTCCATGCCTTTGTAAGAAAAATTCTCTATGACCCTTGCAAGACCCTTGTCATCACAACGGTCCACAAATTATTCATCGCAATGATCCATAAACCTTGTAATCACAATGTTCCATGACCTTCTCATCACAATGCTCCATTACCCCTCTCATAACAATGCTCCATGACACCCGCCATCACAATGTTCCACGGCCTTATCATCACAAGTCTCCATGACACTTGTCATCACAATGCTCCAAGACCCCTGTAATCACAATGCTCCATGCCCCTTTTCATCTCAATGGTCCATGAACCCTGTCATCACAATGCATCATGCCCATCATCATGATGCTTCCGGCTATTGTCACCACAATGAAATCAAAATTTGTCATGACCTCTGTCATCACAATGCTCCATGACCCCTGTCATCACAATACTCCATGAACATTTTCAGCCCAATGCTCCATGACACTTGTCATCACAATGATCCATGCCATTGTTATCACAATGCTCCATGACCACTGTCATCACAATGCTCCATGACTCCAGTCATCACAATGCTTCATGAACTTTGTCATCACAATGGTCCATGCCCTCGTCATCAACAGTCTCTGTTAACTTTTTAACCAGAATGCTCCATGAACTTTTCATCACAATGCTCTTTGACCCTTGTCATCACAATGCTCCATGCGGTTTTCAGCACAATGCTCCATGACACGTCATCACAATGCACCATTAGCTTGTCATCACAGTGCTCCAAAATCTTGTCATCACAGTGCTCCATGCAATTATCATCAAAATGCTCTCTTAACACTGATATCACAATATTACATCACAATTTGTCACAATACTCCCTCACACCTGGCATGGCAATGTTCCATTACTCCTGTCTTCAACATGCTACATGCATTTTCATCACAAAGTTCGATGACCCCTGACATCACAATGTTCCATCACCCCTGTCATCAAAATGCTCCATGACGATTTTCATCAAATTGCTCCATGACCCTGTCATCAAAATGCTCCCTGCCCTTCTCATCACAATGCACAACACCCTTGTCATCAAAATGCTCCATGACATTTGTCATCACAAAGATCCATGACACTTGGCATCACAATGCTCCATGTCATTGTTATCACGATGCTCCATGAACGCTCTCATCACATTGCTCCATGTCCTTGTCATTACAAAGCTCCATGACACATGTCATCAGAATGCTCCATGGCCTTCTCCTCACAATGCACCACGCCCTTGCCATCACAATGCTCCATTACACCTGTCATAAAAATGCCCCATGACACCTGCCATCACGATGTTCCATGGTCTTGTCATCACAAGGCTCCATGACCGTTCTCATCACAATGCTCCAAGACCCCTGTAATCACAATGCTCCATGCCCCTTTTCATCTCAATGATCCACGAACCCTGTCATCACATTGCACCATGCCCATCATCATAATGCTTCATGTTATTGTCATCATAATGAAATAAAAATGCTCCATGACCTCTGTCATAACAATGCTACAAACCCTTGTGATCACAATATTCCATAACTCTTGTCATCACAATGCCCCATGACTCTCGTTATCACAATTATCCATGGTCTTCTCATCACAATGCTCCATGCCCTTGTTATCACAATGCCCCATGACCACTGTCATCACAATACTCCGTGACTCCAGGCATCACAATTCTTCATGAACTTTGTCATCACAATGGTCCATGCCCTCTTCATCAACGGTCTCTGTGACCTTTTTAACCACAATGCTCCATGAACTTTTCATCACAATGCTCTTTGACCCTTGTCATCACAATTCTCCATGCGCTTTTCAGCACAATGCTCTATGACACATGTCATCACAATGCACCATTAGCTTGTCATCACAGTGCTCCAAAATCTTGTCATCACAATGCTCAATAAACCTTGTCATCACAATGCTCCATGCAATTATCATCAAAATGCTCTCTCAACACTGATATCACAATGTTACATCACAGTTCGTCACAATACTCCCTCACACCTGGCATCGCAATGTTCCATGACTCCTGTCTTCACCATGCTACATGCATTTTCATCACAATGTTCGATGACCCCTGACATCACAATGTTCCATCACCCCTGTCATCAAAATGCTCCATGACGCTTTTCATCAAATTGCTCCATGACCCTGTCATCAAAATGCTGTAGGCCCTTGTCATCACAATGCACAACACCCTTGTCATCAAAATGCTCCATGACATTTGTCATCACAAAGATCCATGACACTTGGCATCACAATGCTCCATGTCATTGTCATCACGATGCTCCTTGAACGCTCTCATCACATTGCTCCATGCCCTTGTCATTACAAAGCTCCATGACACATGTCATCAGAATGCTCCATGGCCTTCTCATCACAATGCACCACGCCCTTGCCATCACAATGCTCCATTACACCTGTCAAAAAAATGCTCCATGACACCTGCCATCACGATGTTCCATGGTCTTCTCATCACAAGGCTCCATGACCGTACTCATCACAATGCTCCAAGACCACTGTAATCACAATGCTCCATGCCCCTTTTCATCTCAATGATACATGAACCCTGTCATCACAATGCACCATGCCCATCATCATAATGCTTCATGCTATTGTCAACAAAATGAAATAAAAATGCTCCATGACCTCTGTTATAACAATGCTACAAATCCTTGTGATCACAATATTTCATAACTCTTGTCATCACAATGCCCCATGACTCTCGTTATCACAATTATCCATGGTCTTCTCATCACAATGCTCCAAGACCTTTGTCATCACAATGCTCAATACACTTGTCATCAAAATGCTCCCTGACACTTATTGTCTGTATGATCCTTGAAACCTGTCATTACAAGGCTCCATGCCATTTTCGTCACAATGATCCATGTCCTTTTCATCACAATGTTCCAAGACCGCTGTAATCACAATGCTCCATGCCCTTGTCATCACAAAGCTCAGTGACTTATGTCATTAGAATGCTCCTTGGCCTTCACCTCACAATGCTCCATGCCCATGTCATCACAAAGTTCCAAGACCCCTGTAATCACAATGGTCCATGTCCCTTTTCTTCAGTATGCTCCATGAGATTTGTCATCACAAGGCTCCATGGTATTCTCATCACAATGCTCCAGGAACTAGTCATCACAATGGTACATGACTTGTCATAAAAATTCTCAATGGCCCTTTTCATCATAATGCTCCAAGCCGTAGTCATCACAATGCTTCATTATGTTTGTCATCACAATCCTACACTAAATTTGGCATCACAATGCTCCCTGTCATTGTCATCGCAATGGACCATGACATATGTCATCACAATGCTCCCTGACACCTTTCTTCAAAATACTCCATGAACATCTCATCACAATGCTCCATGCCCCTATCATCACAATGCTCCATGCCCTTGTCATGACAATGCTCCATGACCCCTGTCATCACATTGCTCCGTGACTCCAGTCATCACAATGCTTCATAACATTTGTCATCACAATGGTCCATGCCCGCATCATCACAAGAATCTGTGACGACCGTTGTAACCAGAGTGCTCCATGAACTTTTCATCACAATGCTCCGTGACCCTTGTCATCACAATGCTCCATGCCTTTGTCAGAAAAATGCTCCATGACCCTTGTCATCACAATGAGCCACGCGCTTTTTATCACAACGGTCCACAAATTTGTCATCACAATGCTCCATAAACATTGAAAACACAATGCTCCTTTCCCTTCTCATCACAATGCTCCATTAACCCATCATAACAATGATCCATGACCTCTGCCATCACAATGTTCCACGGCATTGTCATCACAAGGCTCCAGACACTTGTCATCACAATGCTCCAAGACACCTGTAATCACAATGCTCCATGCACTTGTCATCACAAAGCTCCATGACACATGTCATCAGAATGTTCCATGTCCTACTCATCAAAATGATCCATGCCTTGTCATCACAGTGCTCCAAGACCCCTGTAATCACAATGCTCCATGCCCCTTTTCATCAGTATGCTCCATGAGGTTTGTCATCACAAGGCTCCATGGTTTTCTCATCACAATGCTCCAGGACCTTGTCAACACAATGCTTCCCGACCTTGTCATGAAAATTCTCAAAGGCACTTGTCATCATAATGCTCCAATCCCTAGTCATCACAATGTTCCATTATATTTGTCATCACAATCCTCCATTACATTTGTCATCACAATGCTCCCTGCCATTGTCATCACAATGGACCATGACATATGTCATCACAATGCTCCCTGACACATGTCTTCACAATATTCCACGACCTTCTCATCACAATGCTCCATGCCCTTGTCATCACAAAGCTCCATGACCCCTGTCATCACAATGTTCCGTGACTCCAGGCATCACAATGCTTCATAACATTTGTCATCACAGTGGTCGATGCCCGCGTCTTCATAAGGCTCTGTGACCTTTGTAACCACAATGCTCCATGAACATTTCATCACAATGCTCCCTGACACTTGTCATCACAATGCTCCATGCCTTTGTAAGAAAAACTCTCTATGACCCTTGCATGACCCTTGTCATCCCAACGGTCCACAAATTATTCATCGCAATGCTCCATAAACCTTGTAATCACAATGTTCCATGCCCTTCTCATCACAATGCTCCATTACCCCTCTCATAACAATGCTCCATGACACCCGCCATCACAATGTTCCACGGCCTTATCATCACAAGTCTCCATGACACTTGTCATCACAATGCTCCAAGACCCCTGTAATCACAATGCTCCATGTCCCTTTTCATCTGAATGCTCCTTGAACCCTGTCATCACAATGCATCATGCCCATCATCATGATGCTTCCGGCTATTGTCACCACAATGAAATCAAAATTCTCCATGACCTCTGTCATCACAATGCTCCATGACCCCTGTCATCACAATACACCATGAACATTTTCAGCCCAGTGCTCCATGACCCTTGTCATCACAATGATCCATGCCCTTGTCATCCCAATGCTCCTTGACCCCTGTATTCACAATGCTCCATGATGCTTGTCATCACAGTGCTCCATGACACCAGTCATCACAATGCTCCATGCCTTTGTCAGCAAAATGCTACATGACCTTGTCATTACAATGCTCTATGCGATTTTCATCACAATACTCCATTACTATTGTCATCACAATCCTCCATGAACCTTGGGATAAGATTGCTTCATGCTCTTGTCATCACAATGCTCCATGCTCCTGAAATCAAAATGATCCATGACCTGTGTCATCACAATGCTCCAAACCCTTGTGATCACAAAGTTCAATAACCTTTGTCATCACAACGCTCCATGATGCCTGTCATCACAATAATCCATGCCCTTTTCATCAAAATGCTCCTTGAACATGGTCATCACAATTCTCAATACACTTGTCATTAATATGCTCCCTGACACTTGTCGTCAGAATGCTCCTTGAACACTGTCACGAAAAAGCTCCATGAATTTTTATCACAATGTCCCATGCCATTTTCATCACAATGCTCCATGCCATTGTCATCAAAATACTCCACAAGCTTGTCATCAGAATGCTCCATGACCGTTGTCATCACAATTCCCCATGCACTTGTCAGCACAATGCTCCCTGACCCTTGTCATCACAATGCTCCAGGCCATTGTCATCGCAATGCTCCATTACCTTCGTCATCAGAATCCTCCATGACACTTGGCATCACAATGCTCCATGCCTTTGTCATCACAATGGGCCATTACATATGTCATCACAATGCTAACTGACACCTGTCTTCACAATACTGCGTGATCTGGTCATCACAATGCTCCATGACAGTGTCCATCACAATGCGCCATTCCAAGTGTCATCGCAATAATCCATGAAACTTATTAGACCAATGCTTCATGCCCTTTCATCACAAAGCTCTATGAACCCTGTCATCACAATGCTACGTGACTCCAGTCATCACAATTATTCATGACCTTTGTCATCACAATGGTCCATGCCCTCGTCAGCAACAGTCTCTGTGATCTTTTTAACCACAATGCTCCATGAACTTTTCAGCACAATGCCCTTTGACTCTTGTCATCACAATGCTCTATGCCTTTCTCAGCACAATGCTCCAAGACCCTTGTCATCAGAATGCTCCATGTGCTTGTCAGCACAATGCTCCATGACACATGTCATCAAGATGCACCATGCGCTTGTCATCACAATGTGCCATTCCAAATGTCATCGCAATAATCCATGAAACTTATTAGACCAATGCTCCATGCACTTGTCATCTCAATGCTCCATGCCCTTGTTATCACAATGCTCCATGACCACTGTCATCACAATGCTCCGTGACTCCAGGCATCACAATGCTTCATGAACTTTGTCATCACAATGGTCTATGCCCTCGTCATCAACAGTCTCTGTGACCTTTTAACCACAATGCTCCATGAACTTTTCATCACAATGCTCTTTAACCTTTGTCATCACAATGCTCCATGTGCTTTTCAGCAAAATGCTCCATGACACATATCATCAA
Source organism: Mesoplodon bidens (assembly GCF_964165515.1). Classification (NCBI taxonomy): domain Eukaryota; kingdom Metazoa; phylum Chordata; class Mammalia; order Artiodactyla; family Ziphiidae; genus Mesoplodon; species Mesoplodon bidens. The sequence goes on from NW_027672207.1 coordinate 1,787,947, forward strand.
AATGCTCCATTAGCTTGTCATCACAGTGCTCCATAATTTTGTCATCACAATGCTCCATAAACCATGTCATCACAGTGCTCCATGCAATTATCATCAAAATGCTCTCTCAACACTCTTATCACAATGTTACATCACAATTCGTCACAATACTCCTTCACACATGGCATCGCAATGTTCCATGACTCCTGTCTTCACCATGCTACATGCATTTTCATCACCATGTTCGATGACCCCTGACATCACAATGTTCCATGACCCCTGTCATCAAAATGCTCCATGACGCTTTTCATCAAATTGCTCCATGAACCTGTCATCAAAATGCTCCCTGCCCTTCTCATCACAATGCACAACACCCTTGACATCAAAATGCTCCATGACATTTGTCATCACAAATATCCATGACACTGGGCATCACAATGCTCCATGTCATTGTCATCACGATGCTCCATGAACACTCTCATCACATTGCTCCATGCCCTTCTCATTACAAAGCTCCATGACACATGTCATCAGAATGCTCCATGGCCTTCTCCTCACAATGCACCACGCCCTTGCCATCACAATGCTCCGTTACACCTGTCATAAAAATGCCCCATGACACCTGCCATCACGATGTTCCATGGTCTTGTCATCACAAGGCTCCATGGCCGTTCTCATCACAATGCTCCAAGACCCCTGTAATCACAATGCTCCATGCCCCTTTTCATCTCAATGGTCCATGAACCCTGTCATCACATTGCACCATGCCCATCATCATAATGCTTCATGCTATTGTCATCAAAATGAAATCAAAATGCTCCATGACCTCTGTCATAACAATGCTCCAAACCCTTGTGATCACAATATTCCATAATTATTGTCATCACAATGCCCCATGACTCTCGTTATCACAAATATCCATGGTCTTCTCATCACAATGCTCCATGCCCTTGTCATCACAATGCTTCATGCGCTTTTCAGCACAATGCTCCATGACACATGTCATCACAATGCACCATTAGCTTGTCATCACAGTGCTCCAAAATCTTGTCATCACAATGCTCCATAAACGTTGTCATCACAGTTCTCCATATAATTATCATCAAAATGCTCTCTCAAAACTGATATCACAATGTTACATCACAATTCGTCACAATACTCCCTCACACCTGGCATCACAATGTTCCATGACTCCTGTCTTCACCATGCTACATGCATTTTCATCACAATGTTCGATGACCCCTGACATCACAATGTTCCATCACCCCTGTCATCAAAATGCTCCATGACACTTTTCATCAAATTGCTCCATGACCCTGTCATCAAAATGCTCCAGGCCCTTGTCATCACAATGCACAACATCCTTGTCATCAAAATGCTCCATGACATTTGTCATCACAAAGATCCATGACACTTGGCATCACAATGCTCCATGTCATTGTCATCACGATGCTCCATGAACGCTCTCATCACATTGCTCCATGCCCTTGTCATTACAAAGCTCCATGACACATGTCATCAGAATGCTCAATGGCCTTCTCATCACAATGCACCACGCCCTTGCCATCACAATGCTCCATTACACCTGTCGAAAAAATGCTCAATGACACCTGCTATCACGATGTTCCATGGTCTTCTCATCACAAGGCTCCATGACCGTTCTCATCACAATGCTCCAAGACCCCTGTAATCACAATGCTCCATGCCCCTTTTCATCTCAATCATCCATGAACCCTGTCATCACAATGCACCATGCCCATCATCATAATGATTCATGCTATTGTCATCAAAATGAAATCAAAATGCTCCATGACATCTGTCATAACAATGCTCCAAATCCTTGTGATCACAATATTTCATAACTCTTGTCATCACAATGCCCCATGACTCTCGTTATCACAATTATCCATGGTCTTCTCATCACAATGCTCCATGACCTTTGTCATCACAATGCTCAATACACTTGTCATCAAAATGCTCCCTGACACTTATTGTCTGGATGATCCTTGAAACCTGTCATTACAAGGCTCCATGCCATTTTCATCACAATGATCCATGTCTTTTTCATCACAATGCTCCAAGACCCCTGTAATCACAATGCTCCATGCCCTTCTCATCACAAAGCTCAATGACGTATGTAATTAGAATGCTCCTTGGCCTTCACCTCACAGTGCTCCATGCCCATGTCATCACAAAGTTCCAAGACCCCTGTAATCACAATGGTCCATGTCCCTTTTCTTCAGTATGCTCCATGAGATTTGTCATCACAAGGCTCCATGGTATTCTTATCACAATGCTCCAGGAACTTGTCATCACAATGCTACATGACTTGTCATAAAAATTCTTAATGGCCATTTTCATCATAATGCTCCAAGCCCTAGTCATCACAATGCTTCATTATGTTTGTCATCACAATCCTACATTACATTTGGCATCACAATGCTCCCTGTCATTGTCTTCGCAATGGACCATGACATATGTCATCACAATGCTCCCTGACAACTTTCTTCAAAATACTCCATGAACTTCTCATCACAATGCTCCATGCCCCTATCATCACAATGCTCCATGCCCTTGTCATCACAATGCTCCATGACCCCTGTCATCACATTGCTCCGTGACTCCAGTCATCACAATGCTTCATAACATTTGTCATCACACTGGTCCATCCCCGCATCATCACAAGAATCTGTGACGACCGTTGTAACCACAGTGCTCCATGAACTTTTCATCACAATGCTCCGTGACTCTTGTCATGAAAATGCTCCATGCCTTTGTCAGAAAAATGTTCCATGACCCTTGTCATCTCAATGTGCCACGCGCTTTTTATCACAACGGTCCACAAATTTGTCATCACCATGCTCCATAAACATTGAAAACACAATGCTCCTTTCCCTTCTCATCACAATGCTCCATTAACCCATCATAACAATGATCCATGACCTCTGCATTCACAATGTTCCACGGCATTGTCATCACAAGTCTCCAAGACACTTGTCATCACAATGATCCAAGACCCCTGTAATCACAATGCTCCATGCCCTTGTCATCACAAAGCTCCATGACACATGTCATCAGAATGTTCCATGTCCTTCTCATCAAAATGATCCCTGCCTTGTCATCACAGTGCTCCAAGACACCTGTAATCACAATGCTCCATGCCCTTTTTCATCAGTATGCTCCATGAGGTTTGTCATCACAAGGCTCCATGGTTTTCTCATCACAATGCTCCAGGACATTTTCATCACAATGCTTCACGAACTTGTCATGAAAATTCTCAATGGCCCTTGTCATCATAATGCTCCAATCCCTAGTCATCACAATGCTCCATTATATTTGTCATCACAATCCTCCATTACATTTGTCATCACAATGCTCCCTGCCATTGTCATCACAATGGACCATGACATATGTCATCACAATTCTCCCTGACACATGTCTTCACAATATTCCATGACCTTCTCATCACAATGCTCCATGCCCTTGTCATCACAATGCTCCATGACCCTGTCATCACAATGTTCCGTGACTCCAGGCATCACAATGCTTCATAACATTTGTCATCACAGTGGTCGATGCCCGCCTCATCATAAGGCTCTGTGACCTTTGTAACCACAATGCTCCATGAACATTTCATCACAATGCTCCGTGACCCTTGTCATAACGATGCTCCATGCCTTTGTAAGAAAAATTCTCTATGACCCTTGCATGACCCTTGTCATCCCAACGGTCCACAAATTATTCATCGCAAAGCTCTATAAGCCTTGTAATCACAATGTTCCATGCCCTTCTCATCACAATGCTCCATTACCCCTCTCATAACAATGCTCCATGACACCCGACATCACAATGTTCCACGGCCTTATCATCACAAGTCTCCATGACACTTGTCATCACAATGCTCCAAGACCCCTGTAATCACAATGCTCCTTGCCCCTTTTCATCTCAATGCTCCGTGAACACTGTCATCATAATGCATCATTCCCATCATCATAATGCTTCCGGCTATTGTCACCACAATGAAATTAAAATTCTCCATGACCTCTGTCATCACAATGCTCCATGACCCCTGTCATCACAATAATCCATGAATATTTTCAGCCCAATGCTCCATGACACTTGTCATCAAAATGATCCATGCCCTTGTCATCCCAATGCTCCATGACCCCTGTATTCACAATGCTCCGTGATGCTTGTCATCACAGTGCTCCATGACACCAGTCATCAGAATGCTCCATGCCTTTGTCAGAAAATGCTACATGACCTTGTCATTACAATGCTCTATGCGCCTTTCATCACAATACTCCATTACTATTGTCATCACAATCCTCCGTGAACCTTGGGATCAGATTGCTTCATGCTCTTGTCATCACAATGCTCCATGCTCCTGAAATCAAAATGATCAATTACCTGTGTCATCACAATGCTCCAAACCCTTGTGATCACAAAGTTCAATAACCTTTGTCATCCCAACGCTCCATGATGCCTGTCATCACAATACTCCATGCACTTTTCATCAAAATGCTCCATGAAATTTGTCATCACAATTCTCAATACACTTGTCATTACAATGCTCCCTGACACTTGTTGTCAGAATGCTCCTTGAACACTGTCACGAAAAGGCTCCATGCCTTTTTCATCACAATGTCCCATGCCATTTTCATCACAATGCTCCATGCCATTGTCATAAAAATACTCCACAAGCTTGTCATCAGAATGCTCCATGACCGTTGTCATCACAATTCTCCATGCACTTGTCAGCACAATGCTCCATTATATTTGTCATCACAATCCTCCATTACATTTGTCATCACAATGCTCCCTGCCATTGTCATCACAATGGGCCATTACATATGTCATCACAATGCTCCCTGACACATCTCTTCACAATACTGCATGACCTGGTCATCACAATGCTCCATGTCATTGCCATCACAATGCGCCATTCCAAGTGTCATCGCAATAATCCATGAAACTTATTAGACCAATGCTTCATGCCCTTTCATCACAATGCTCTATGAACCCTGTCATCACAATGCTCCGTGACACCAGTCATCACTATTCTTCATGACCTTTGTCATCACAATCGTCCATGCTCTCGTCATCAACAGTCTCTGTGATCATTTTAACCACAATGCTCCATGAACTTTTCAGCACAATGCCCTTTGACCCTTGTCATCACAATGCTCTATGCCTTTCTCAGCACAATGCTCCATGACCCTTGTCATCACAATGCTCCATGCGCTTGTCAGCACAATGACACATGTCATCAAGATGCACCATGCGCTTGTCATCACAATGCGCCATTCCAAATGTCATCGCAATAATCCATGAAACTTATTAGACCAATGCTCCACGCCCTTGTCATCACAATGCTCCATGCCCTTGTTATCACAATGCTCCTTGACCACTGTCATCACAATGCTCCGTGACTCCAGTCATCACAATTCTTCATGACCTTTGTCATTCCAATGGTCCATGCCCTCGTCATCAACAGTCTCTGTGATTTTTTAACCACAATGCTCCATGAAATTTTCAGCACAATGCCCTTTGACCATTGTCATCACAATGCTCTATGCCTTTCTCAGCACAATGCTCCATGACCCTTGTCATCAGAATGCTCCATGTGCTTGTCAGCACAATGCTCCATGACACATGTCATCAAGATGCACCATGCGCTTGTCATCACAATGCGCCATTCCAAATGTCATCGCAATAATCCATGAAACTTATTAGACCAATGCTCCATGCCCTTGTCATCACAATGCTCCATGTCCTTGTTATCACAATGCTCCATGACCACTGTCATCACAATGCTCCGTGACTCCAGTCATCACAATGCTTCATGAACTTTGTCATCACAATGGTCCATGCCCTCGTCATCAACAGTCTCTGTGACCTTTTTAACCACAATGCTCCATGAACTTTTCATCACAATGCTCTTTGACCCTTGTCATTACAATGCTCCATGCACTTTTCAGCACAATGCTCCATGACACATGTCATCACAGTGCACCATTAGCTTGTAATCACAGTGCTCCAAAATCTTGTCATCACAATGCTCCATAAAACTTCTCATCACAATGCTCCATGCAATTATCATCAAAACTCTCTCTACACTGATATCACAATGTTACATCACAATTCGTCACAATACTCCCTCACACCTGGCATCGCAATGTTCCATGACTCCTATCTTCACCATGCTACATGCATTTTCATCACAATGTTCGATGACCCCTGACATCACAATGTTCCATCACCCCTGTCATCAAAATGCTCCATGACACTTTTCATCAAATTGCTCCATGACCCTGTCATCAAAATGCTCCAGGCCCTTGTCATCACAATGCACAACATCCTTGTCATCAAAATGCTCCATGACATTTGTTATCACAAAGATCCATGAGACTTGGCATCACAATGCTCCATGTCATTGTCATCACGATGCTCCATGAACGCTCTCATCACATTGCTCCATGCCCTTGTCATTACAAAACTCCATGTCACATGTCATCAGAATGCTCAATGGCCTTCTCATCACAATGCACCACGCCCTTGCCATCACAATGCTCCATTACACCTGTCGAAAAAATGCTCAATGACACCTGCTATCACGATGATCCATGGTCTTCTCATCACAAGGCTCCATGACCGTTCTCATCACAATGCTCCAAGACCCCTGTAATCACAATGCTCCATGCCCCTTTTCATCTCAATCATCCATGAACCCTGTCATCACAATGCACCATGCCCATCATGATAATGATTCATGCTATTGTCATCAAAATGAAATCAAAATGCTCCATGACATCTGTCATAACAATGCTCCAAATCCTTGTGATCACAATATTACATAACTCTTGTCATCACAATGCCCCATGACTCTCGTTATCACAATTATCCATGGTCTTCTCATCACAATGCTCCATGACCTTTGTCATCACAATGCTCAATACACTTGTCATCAAAATGCTCCCTGACACTTATTGTCTGGATGATCCTTGAAACCTGTCATTACAAGGCTCCATGCCATTTTCATCACAATGATCCATGTCTTTTTCATCACAATGCTCCAAGACCCCTGTAATCACAATGCTCCATGCCCTTGTCATCACAAAGCTCAATGACGTATGTCATTAGAATGCTCCTTGGCCTTCACCTCACAGTGCTCCATGCCCATGTCATCACAAAGTTCCAAGACCCCTGTAATCACAATGGTCCATGTCCCTTTTCTTCAGTATGCTCCATGAGATTTGTCATCACAAGGCTCCATGGTATTCTTATCACAATGCTCCAGGAACTTGTCATCACAATGCTACATGACTTGTCATAAAAATTCTCAATGGCCATTTTCATCATAATGCTCCAAGCCCTAGTCATCACAATGCTTCATTATGTTTGTCATCACAATCCTACATTTCATTTGGCATCACAATGCTCCCTGTCATTGTCTTCGCAATGGACCATGACATATGTCATCACAATGCTCCCTGACACCTTTCTTCAAAATACTCCATGAACTTCTCATCACAATGCTCCATGCCCCTATCATCACAATGCTCCATGCCCTTGTCATCACAATGCTCCATGACCCCTGTCATCACATTGCTCCGTGACTCCAGTCATCACAATGCTTCATAACATTTGTCATCACACTGGTCCATCCCCGCATCATCACAAGAATCTGTGACGACCGTTGTAACCACAGTGCTCCATGAACTTTTCATCACAATGCTCCGTGACTCTTGTCATGAAAATGCTCCATGCCTTTGTCAGAAAAATGTTCAATGACCCTTGTCATCACAATGTGCCACGCGCTTTTTATCACAACGGTCCACAAATTTGTCATCACCATGCTCCATAAACATTGAAAACACAATGCTCCTTTCCCTTCTCATCACAATGCTCCATTAACCCATCATAACAATGATCCATGACCTCTGCATTCACAATGTTCCACGGAATTGTCATCACAAGTCTCCAAGACACTTGTCATCACAATGATCCAAGACCCCTGTAATCACAATGCTCCATGCCCTTGTCATCACAAAGCTCCATGACATATGTCATCAGAATGTTCCATGTCCTTCTCATCAAAATGATCCCTGCCTTGTCATCACAGTGCTCCAAGACACCTGTAATCACAATGCTCCATGCCCCTTTTCATCAGTATGCTCCATGAGGTTTGTCATCACAAGGCTCCATGGTTTTCTCATCACTATGCTCCAGGACCTTGTCATCACAATGCTTCACGAACTTGTCATGAAAATTCTCAATGGCCCTTGTCATCATAATGCTCCAATCCCTAGTCATCACAATGCTCCATTATATTTGTCATCACAATCATCCATTACATTTGTCATCACAATGCTCCCTGCCATTGTCATCACAATGGACCATGACATATGTCATCACAATTCTCCCTGACACATGTCTTCACAATATTCCATGACCTTCTCATCACAATGCTCCATGCCCTTGTCATCACAATGCTCCATGACCCCTGTCATCACAATGTTCCGTGACTCCAGGCATCACAATGCTTCATAACATTTGTCATCACAGTGGTCGATGCCCGCGTCATCATAAGGCTCTGTGACCTTTGTAACCACAATGCTCCATGAACATTTCATCACAATGCTCCGTGACCCTTGTCATAACGATGCTCCATGCCTTTGTAAGAAAAATTCTCTGTGACCCTTGCATGACCCTTGTCATCCCAACGGTCCACAAATTATTCATCGCAATGCTCTATAAACCTTGTAATCACAATGTTCCATGCCCTTCTCATCACAATGCTCCATTACCCCTCTCATAACAATGCTCCATGACACCCGACATCACAATGTTCCACGTCCTTGTCATCACAAGTCTCCATGACACTTGTCATCACAATGCTCCAAGACCCCTGTAATCACAATGCTCCTTGCCCCTTTTCATCTCAATGCTCCGTGAACACTGTCATCACAATGCATCATTCCCATCATCATAATGCTTCCGGCTATTGTCACCACAATGAAATTAAAATTCTCCATGACCTCTGTCATCACAATGCTCCATGACCCCTGTCATCACAATAATCCATGAATATTTTCAGCCCAATGCTCCATGACACTTGTCATCAAAATGATCCATGCCCTTGTCATCCCAATGCTCCATGACCCCTGTATTCACAATGCTCCGTGATGCTTGTCATCACAGTGCTCCATGACACCAGTCATCAGAATGCTCCATGCCTTTGTCAGAAAATGCTACATGACCTTGTCGTTACAATGCTCTATGCGCCTTTCATCACAATACTCCATTACTATTGTCATCACAATCCTCCGTGAACCTTGGGATCAGATTGCTTCATGCTCTTGTCATCACAATGCTCCATGCTCCTGAAATCAAAATGATCCATGACCTGTGTCATCACAATGCTCAAAACACTTGTGATAACAAAGTTCAATAACCTTTGTCATCCCAACGCTCCATGATGCCTGTCATCACAATACTCCATGCACTTTTCATCAAAATGATCCATGAAATTTGTCATCACAATTCTCAATACACTTGTCATTACAATGCTCCCTGACACTTGTCGTCAGAATGCTCCTTGAACACTGTCACGAAAAGGCTCCATGCCTTTTTCATCACAATGTCCCATGCCATTTTCATCACAATGCTCCATGCCATTGTCATCAAAATACTCCACAAGCTTGTCATCAGAATGCTCCATGACCGTTGTCATCACAATTCTCCATGCACTTGTCAGCACAATGCTCCATTATATTTGTCATCACATTCCTCCATTACATTTGTCATCACAATGCTCCCTGCCATTGTCATCACAATGGGCCATTACATATGTCATCACAATGCTCCCTGACACATCTCTTCACAATACTGCATGACCTGGTCATCACAATGCTCCATGCCATTGCCATCACAATGTGCCATTCCAAGTGTCATCGCAATAATCCATGAAACTTATTAGACCAATGCTTCATGCCCTTTCATCACAATGCTCTATGACCCCTGTCATCACAATGCTACGTGACACCAGTCATCACTATTCTTCATGACCTTTGTCATCACAATGGTCCATGCCCTCGTCATCAACAGTCTCTGTGATCATTTTAACCACAATGCTCCATGAACATTTCAGCACAATGCCCTTTGACCCTTGTCATCACAATGCTCTATGCCTTTCTCAGCACAATGCTCCATGACCCTTGTCATCACAATGCTCCATGCGCTTGTCAGCACAATGACACATGTCATCAAGATGCACCATGCGCTTGTCATCACAATGCGCCATTCCAAATGTCATCGCAATAATCCACGAAACTTATTAGACCAATGCTCCATGCCCTTGTCATCACAATGCTCCATGCCCTTGTTATCACAATGCTCCATGACCACTGTCATCACAATGCTCCGTGACTCCAGTCATCACAATGCTTCATGAACTTTGTCATCACAATGGTCCATGCCCTCGTCATCAACAGTCTCTGTGACCTTTTTAACCACAATGCTCCATGAACTTTTCATCACAATGCTCTTTGACCCTTGTCATTACAATGCTCCATGCGCTTTTCAGCACAATGCTCCATGACACATGTCATCACAGTGCACCATTAGCTTGTAATCACAGTGCTCCAAAATCTTGTCATCACAATGCTCCATAAAACTTCTCATCACAATGCTCCATGCAATTATCATCAAAATTCTCTCTCAACACTGATATCACAGTGTTACATCACAATTCGTCACAATACTCCCTCACCCCTGGCATCGCAATGTTCCATGACTCCTATCTTCACCATGCTACATGCATTTTCATCACAATGTTCGATGACCCCTGACATCACAATGTTCCATCACCCCTGTCATCAAAATGCTCCATGACACTTTTCATCAAATTGCTCCATGACCCTGTCATCAAAATGCTCCAGGCCCTTGTCATCACAATGCACAACATCCTTGTCATCAAAATGCTCCATGACATGTGTCATCACAAAGATCCATGACACTTGGCATCACAATGCTCCATGTCATTGTCATCACGATGCTCCATGTACGCTCTCATCACATTGCTCCATGCCCTTGTCATTACAAAGCTCCATGACACATGTCATCAGAATGCTCCATGGCCTTCTCATCACAATGCACCACGCCCTTGCCATCACAATGCTCCATTACACCTGTCGAAAAAATGCTCAATGACACCTGCCATCACGATGTTCCATGGTCTTCTCATCACAAGGCTCCATGACCGTTCTCATCACAATGCTCCAAGACCCTTGTGATCACAATGCTCCATGCCCCTTTTCATCTCAATGATCCATGAACCCTGTCATCACAATGCACCATGCCCATCATCATAATGATTCATGCTATTGTCATCAAAATGAAATCAAAATGCTCCGTGACCTCTGTCATAACAATGCTCCAAATCCTTGTGATCACAATATTTCATAACTCTTGTCATCACAATGCCCCATGACTCTCGTTATCACAATTATCCATGGTCTTCTCATCACAATGCTCCATGACCTTTGTCATCACAATGCTCAATACACTTGTCATCAAAATGCTCCCTGACACTTATTGTCTGTATGATCCTTGAAACCTGTCATTACAAGGCTCCATGCCATTTTCATCACAATGATCCATGTCCTTTTCATCACAATGTTCCAAGACCCCTGTAATCACAATGCTCCATGCCCTTTTCATCATAAATCTCAATGACGTATGTCATTAGAATGCTCCTTGTCCTTCACCTCACAATGCTCCATGCCCATGTCATCACATAGTTCCAAGACCCCTGTAATCACAGTGGTCCATGTCCCTTTTCTTCAGTATGCTCCATGAGATTTGTCATCACAAGGCTCCATGGTATTCTCATCACAATGCTCCAGGAGCTAGTCATCACAATGCTACATGACTTGTCATAAAAATTCTTAATGGCCCTTTTCATCATAATGCTCCAAGCCGTAGTCATCACAATGCTTCATTATGTTTGTCATCACAATCCTACATTAAATTTGGCATCACAATGCTCCCTGTCATTGTCATCGCAATGGACCATGACATATGTCATCACAATGCTCCCTGACACCTTTCTTCAAAATACTCCATGAACTTCTCATCACAATGCTCCATGCCCCTATCATCACAATGCTCCATGCCCTTGTCATCACAATGCTCCATGACCCCTGTCATCCCATTGCTCCGTGACTCCAGTCATCACAATGCTTCATAACATTTGTCATCACAATGGTCCATTCCCGCATCATCACAAGAATCTGTGACGAGCGTTGTAACCACAGTGCTCCATGAACTTTTCATCACACTGCTCCGTGACCCTTGTCATCACAATGCTCCATGCATTTGTCAGAAAAATGCTCCATGACCCTTGTCATCACAATGTGCCATGCGCTTTTTATAACAACGGTCCACAAATTTGTCATCACAATGCTCCATAAACATTGAAAACACAATGCTCCTTTCCCTTCTCATCACAATGCTCCATTAACCCATCATAACAATGATCCATGACCTCTGCCATCACAATGTTCCACGGCATTGTCATCACAAGGCTCCAAGACACTTGTCATCACAATGCTCCAAGACCCCTGTAATCACAATGCTCCATGCCCTTGTCATCACAAACCTCCATGACACATGTCATCAGAATGTTCCATGTCCTTGTCATCACAGTGCTCCAAGTCCCCTGTAATCACTATGCTCCATGCCCCTTTTCATAAGTATGCTCCATGAGGTTTGTCATCACAAGGCTCCATGGTTTTCTCATCACAATGCTCCATGCCCTTGTCATCACAATGCTCCATGACCCCTGTCATCACAATGCTCCGTGACTCCAGTCATCACAATGCTTCATGAACTTTGTCATCACAAAGTTCCATGCCCTCGTCATCAACAGTCTCTGTGACCCTTTTAACCACAATGCTCCATGAACTTTTCATCACAATGCTCTTTGACCCTTGTCATCACAATGCTCCATGCGCTTTTCAGCACAATGCTCCATGACACATGTCATCACAATGCACCATAAGCTTGTCATCACAGTGCTCCAAAATCTTGTCATCACTGTGCTCCATGCAATTATCATCAAAATGCTCTCTCAAATTTGATATCACAATGTTACATCACAATTCGTCACAATACTCCCTCACACCTGGCATCGCAATGTTCCATGACTCCTGTCTTCACCATGCTACATGCATTTTCATCACAATGTTCGATGAACCCTGACATCACAATGTTCCATCACCACTGTCATCAAAATGCTCCATGACGCTTTTCATCAAATTGCTCCATGAGCGTGTCATCAAAATGCTCTAGGCCCTTGTCATCACAATGCCCAACACCCTTGTCATCAAAATGCTCCATGACATTTGTCATCACAAAGATCCATGACACTTGGCATCACAATGCTCCATGTCATTGTCATCACGATGCTCCATAAACACTCTCATCACATTGCTCCATGCCCTTGTCATTACAAAGCTCCATAACACATGTCATCAGAATGCTCCATTGCCTTCTCATCACAATGCACCACGCCCTTGCCATCACAGTGCTCCTTTACACCTGTCAAAAAAATGCTCCATGACACCTGCCATCACGATGATCCATGGTCTTCTCATCACAAGGCTCCATGACCGTTCTCATCACAATGCTCCAAGACCCCTGTAATCACAATACTCCATGCCCCTTTTCATCTCTGTGAACCATGAACCCTGTCATCACAGTGCACCATGCCCATCATCATAATGCTTCATGCTATTGTCAACAAAATGAAATCAAAATGCTCCATGACCTCTGTCATAACAATGCTCCAAACCCTTGTGATCACAATATTTCATAACTCTTGTCATCACAATGCCCCATGACTCTCGTTATCACAATTATCCATGGTCTTCTCATCACAATGCTCTATGAACTTTGTCATCACAATGCTCAATACACTTGTCATCAAAATGCTCCCTGACACTTATTGTCTGTATGATCCTTGAAACCTGTCATTACAAGGCTCCATGCCATTTTCATCACAATGATCCATGTCCTTTCCATCACAATGTTCCAAGACTGCTGTAATCACAATGCTCCATGCCCTTGTCATCACAAAGCTCAGTGATGTATGTCATTAGAATGCTCCTTGGCCTTCACCTCACAATGCCCCATGCCCATGTCATCACAAAGTTCCAAGACCCCTGTAATCACAATGGTCCATGTCCCTTTTCTTCAGTATGCTCCATGAAATTTGTCATCACAAGGCTCCATGGTATTCTCATCACAATGCTCCAGGAACTTGTCATCACAATGCTACATGACTTGTCATAAAAATTCTCAATGGCCCTTTTCATCATAATGCTCCAAGCCCTAGTCATCACAGTGCTTCATTATGTTTGTCATCACAATCCTACATTACATTTGGCATCACAATGCTCCCTGTCATTGTCATCGCAATGGACCATGACATATGTCATCACAATGCTACCTGACACCTTTCTTCAAAATACTCCATGAACTTCTCATCACAATGCTCCATGCCCCTATCATCACAATGTTCCATGCCCTTGTCATCACAATGCTCCATGAACCCTGTCATCACATTGCTCCGTGACTCCAGTCATCACAATGCTTCATAACATTTGTCATCACAATGGTCCTTGCCCAAATCATCACAAGAATCTGTGACGAGCGTTGTAACCACAGTGCTCCATGAACTTTTCATCACAATGCTCCGTGACCCTTGTCATCACAATGCTCCATGCCTTTGTCAGAAAAATGCTCCATTACACTTGCCATCACAATGTGCCACACACTTTTTATCACAACGGTCCACAAATTTGTCATCACAATGCTCCATAAACATTGAAAACACAATGCTCCTTTCCCTTCTCATCACAATGCTACATTAACCCATCATAACAATGTTCCATGACCTCTGCCATCACAATGTTCCACGGCATTGTCATCACAAGGCTCCAAGACACTTGTCATCACAATGCTTCAAGACCCCTCTAATCACAATGCTCCATGCCCTTGTCATCACAAAGCTCCATGACACATGTCATCAGAATGTTCCATGGCCTTCTCATCATAATGATCCATGCCTTGTCATCACAGTGCTCCAAGACCCCTCTAATCAAAATGCTCCATGCCCCTTTTCATCAGTATGCTCCATGAGGTTTGTCATCACAAGTCTCCATGGTTTTCTCATCACAATGCTCCAGGACCTTGTCATCACAATGCTTCACGACCTTGCCATGATAATTCTCAATGGCCCTTGTCATCATAATGCTCCAATCCCTAGTCATCACAATGCTCCATTATATTTGTCATCACAATCCTCCATTATATTTGTCATCACAATGCTCCCTGCCATTGTCATCACAATGGACCATGACATATGTCATCACAATGCTCCCTGACACATGTCTTCACAATATTCCACGACCTTCTCGTAACAATGCTCCATGCCGTTGTCATCACAATGCTCCATGACCCCTGTCATCACAATGTTCCGTGACTCCAGGCATCACAATGCTTCATAACATTTGTCATCACAGTGGTCGATGCCCGCGTCATCATAAGGCTCTGTGACCTTTGTAACCACAATGCTCCATGAACATTTAATCACAATGGTCCGTGACCCTTGTCATCACAATGCTCCATGCCTTTGTAAGAAAAATTCTCTATGACACTTGCATGACCCTTGTCATCCCAACGGTCCACAAATTATTCATCGCAATGCTCCATATACCTTGTAATCACAATGTTCCATGCCCTTTTCATCACAATGCTCCATTACCCCTCTCATAACAATGCTCCATGACACCCGCCATCACAATGTTCCACGGCCTTATCATCACAAGTCTCCATGACACTTGTCATCACCATGCTCCAAGACCCCTGTAATCACAATGCTCCATGCCCCTTTTCATCTCAATGCTCCATGAACCCTGTCATCACAATGCATCATGCCCATCATCATAATGCTTCCGGCTATTGTCACCAAAATGAAATCAAAATTCTCCATGACCTCTGTCATCACAATGCTCCATGACCCCTGTCATCACAATACTCCATGAACATTTTCAGCCCAATGCTCCATGACACTTGTCATCAAAATGATCCATGCCCTTGTCATCCCAGTGCTCCATGACCACTGTATTCACAATGCTCCGTGATGCTTGTCATCACAGTGCTCCATGACACCAGTCATCACAATGCTCCATGCCTTTGTCAGCAAAATGATACATGACCTTGTCATTACAATGCTCTCTGCGCTTTTCATCACAACACTCCATTACTATTGTCATCACAATCCTCCATGAACCTTGGGATCAGATTGCTTCATGCTCTTGTCATCACAATGCTCCATGCTCGTGAAATCAAAATGATCCATGACCTGTGTCATCACAATGCTCCAAACCCTTGTGATCACAAAGTTCAATAACCTTTGTCATCACAACGCTGCATGATGACTGTCATCACAATACTCCATGCCCTTTGCATCAAAATGCTCCTTGAACTTTGTCATCACAATTCTCAATACACTTGTCATTACAATGCTCCCTGACACTTGTCGTCAGAATGCTCCTTGAACACTGTCACAAAAAGTTTCCATGACTTTTTCATCACAAAGTCCCATGCCATTTTCGTCACAATGCTCCATGCCATTGTCATCAAAATACTCCACAATCTTGTCATCAGAATGGTCCATGACCGTTGTCATCACAATTCTCCATGCACTTGTCAGCACAATGCACCCTGACCCTTGTCATCACAATGCTCCAAGCCATTGTCATCGCAAAGCTCCATTTCCTTCGTCATCAGAATCCTCCATGACACTTGGCATCACAATGCTCCATGCCATTGTCATCACAATGGTCCA
Organism: Mesoplodon bidens; assembly: GCF_964165515.1. Classification (NCBI taxonomy): domain Eukaryota; kingdom Metazoa; phylum Chordata; class Mammalia; order Artiodactyla; family Ziphiidae; genus Mesoplodon; species Mesoplodon bidens. The sequence goes on from NW_027672207.1 coordinate 1,804,844, forward strand.
TTACATATGTCATCACAATGCTCCCTGACACCTGTCTTCACAATACTGCATGACCTGGTCATCACAATGCTCCATGCCATTGCCATCACAATGCGCCATTCCAAGTGTCATCGCAATAATCCATGAAACTTATTAGACCAATGCTTCATGCCCTTTCATCACAATGCTCTATGAACCCTGTCATCACAATGCTACGTGACTCCAGTCATCAAAATTCTTCATGACCTTTGTCATCACAATGGTCCATGCCCTCGTCATCAACAGTCTCTGTGATCTTTTTAACCACAATGCTCCATGAACTTTTCAGCACAATGCCCTTTGACCCTTGTCATCACAATGCTCTATGCCTTTCTCAGCACAATGCTCCATGACCCTTGTCATCAGAATGCTCCATGTGCTTGTCAGCACAATGCTCCATGACACATGTCATCAAGATGCACCATTCGCTTGTCATCACAAAGCGCCATTCCAGATGTCATCGCAATAATCCATGAAACTTATTAGACCAATGCTCCATGCCCTTGTCATCACAATGCTCCATGCCCTTGTTATCAAAATGCTCCATGACCACGGTCATCACAATGCTCCGTGACTCCAGTCATCACAATGCTTCATGAACTTTGTCATCACAATGGTCCATGCCCTCGTCATCAACAGTCTCTGTGACATTTTTAACCACGATGCTCCATGAACTTTTCATCACAATGCTCTTTGACCCTTGTCATCACAATGCTCCATGCGCTTTTCAGCACAAAGCTCCATGACTTATGTCATCACAATGCACCATTAGCTTGTCATCACAGTGCTCCAAAATCTTGTCATCACAATGCTCCCTAAACCTTGTCACCACAGTGCTCCATGCAATTATTATCAAAATGCTCTCTCAACACTGATATCACAATGTTACATCACAATTCGTCACAATACTCCCTCACACCTGGCATCGCAATGATCCATGACTCCTGTCTTCACCATGCTACATGCATTTTCATCACAATGTTCGATGACCACTGACATCACAATGTTCCATGACCCCTGTCATCCAAATGCTCCATGACACTTTTTATCAAATTGCTCCATGACCCTGTCATCAAAATGCTGTAGGCCCTTGTCATCACAATGCACAACACCCTTGTCATCAAAATGCTCCATGACATTTTCATCAAAAAGATCCATGACACTTGGCATCACAATGCTCCATGTCATTGTCATCACGATGCTCCATGAACGCTCTCATCACATTGCTCCATGCCCTTGTCATTACAAAGCTCCATGAAACATGTCATCAGAATGCTCCATGGCCTTCTCATCACAAAGCATCACGCCCTTGCCATCACAATGCTCCATTACACCTGTCAAAAAAATGCTCCATGACACCTGCCATCACGATGATCCATGGTCTTCTCATCACAAGGCTCCATGACCGTTCTCATCACAATGCTCCAAGACCCCTGTAATCACAATACTCCATGCCCCTTTTCATCTCTATGATCCATGAACCCTGTCATCACAATGCACCATGCCCATCATCATAATGCTTCATGCTATTGTCAACAAAAGGAAATCAAAATGCTCCATGACCTCTGTCATAACAATGCTCCAAACCCTTGTGATCACAATATTTCATAACTCTTGTCATCACAATGCCCCATGACTCTCGTTATCACAATTATCCATGGTCTTCTCATCACAATGCTCGATGAACTTTGTCATCACAATGCTCAATACACTTGTCATCAAAATGCTCCCTGACACTTATTGTCTGTATGATCCTTGAAACCTGTCATTACAAGGCTCCATGCCATTTTCATCACAATGATCCATGTCCTTTTCATCACAATGTTCCAAGACCCCTGTAATCACAATGCTCCATTCCCTTGTCATCACAAAGCTCAATGATGTATGTCATTAGAATGCTCCTTGGCCTTCACCTCACAATGCTCCATGCCCATGTCATCACAAAGTTCCAAGACCCCTGTAATCACAATGGTCCATGTCCCTTTTCTTCAGTATGCTCCATGAGATTTGTCATCACAAGGCTCCATGGTATTCTCATCACAATGCTCCAGGAACTTGTCATCACAATGCTACATGACTTGTCATAAAAATACTCAATGGCCCTTTTCATCATAATGCTCCAAGCCCTAGTCATCACAATGCTTCATTATGTTTGTCATCACAATCCTACATTACATTTGGCATCACAATGCTCCCTGTCATTGTCATCGCAATGGACCATGACATATGTCATCACAATGCTCCCTGAAACCTTTCTTCAAAATACTCCATGAAATTCTCATCACAATGCTCCATGCCCTTGTCATCACGATGCTCCATGAACACTCTCATCACATTGCTCCATGCTCTTCTCATTACAAAGCTCCATGACACATGTCATCAGAATGCTCCATGGCCTTCTCCTCACAATGCACCACGCCCTTGCCATCACAATGCTCCGTTACACCTGTCATAAAAATGCCCCATGACACCTGCCATCACGATGTTCCATGGACTTGTCATCACAAGGCTCCATGACCGTTCTCATCACAATGCTCCAAGACCCCTGTAATCACAATGCTCCATGCCCCTTTTCATCTCAATGGTCCATGAACCCTGTCATCACATTGCACCATGCCCATCATCATAATGCTTCATGCTATTGTCATCAAAATGAAATCAAAATGCTCCATGACCTCTGTCATAACAATGCTCCAAACCCTTGTGATCACAATATTCCATAATTATTGTCATCACAATGCCCCATGACTCTCGTTATCACAAATATCCATGGTCTTCTCATCACAATGCTCCATGCCCTTGTCATCACAATGCTTCATGCGCTTTTCAGCACAATGCTCCTTGACACATGTCATCACAATGCACCATTAGCTTGTCATCACAGTGCTCCAAAATCTTGTCATCACAATGCTCCATAAACGTTGTCATCACAGTTCTCCATATAATTATCATCAAAATGCTCTCTCAAAACTGATATCACAATGTTACATCACAATTCGTCACAATACTCCCTCACACCTGGCATCACAATGTTCCATGACTCCTGTATTCACCATGCTACATGCATTTTCATCACAATGTTCGATGACCCCTGACATCACAATGTTCCATCACCCCTGTCATCAAAATGCTCCATGACACTTTTCATCAAATTGCTCCATGACCCTGTCATCAAAATGCTCCAGGCCCTTGTCATCACAATGCACAACATCCTTGTCATCAAAATGCTCCATGACATTTGTCATCACAAAGATCCATGACACTTGGCATCACAATGCTCCATGTCATTGTCATCACGATGCTCCATGAACGCTCTCATCACATTGCTCCATGCCCTTGTCATTACAAAGCTCCATGACACATGTCATCAGAATGCTCAATGGCCTTCTCATCACAATGCACCACGCCCTTGCCATCACAATGCTCCATTACACCTGTCGAAAAAATGCTCAATGACACCTGCTATCACGATGTTCCATGGTCTTCTCATCACAAGGCTCCATGACCGTTCTCATCACAATGCTCCAAGACCCCTGTAATCACAATGCTCCATGCCCCTTTTCATCTCAATCATCCATGAACCCTGTCATCACAATGCACCATGCCCATCATCATAATGATTCATGCTATTGTCATCAAAATGAAATCAAAATGCTCCATGACATCTGTCATAACAATGCTCCAAATCCTTGTGATCACAATATTTCATAACTCTTGTCATCACAATGCCCCATGACTCTCGTTATCACAATTATCCATGGTCTTCTCATCACAATGCTCCATGACCTTTGTCATCACAATGCTCAATACACTTGTCATCAAAATGCTCCCTGACACTTATTGTCTGGATGATCCTTGAAACCTGTCATTACAAGGCTCCATGCCATTTTCATCACAATGATCCATGTCTTTTTCATCACAATGCTCCAAGACCCCTGTAATCACAATGCTCCATGCCCTTCTCATCACAAAGCTCAATGACGTATGTCATTAGAATGCTCCTTGGCCTTCACCTCACAGTGCTCCATGCCCATGTCATCACAAAGTTCCAAGACCCCTGTAATCACAATGGTCCATGTCCCTTTTCTTAAGTATGCTCCATGAGATTTGTCATCACAAGGCTCCATGGTATTCTTATCACAATGCTCCAGGAACTTGTCATCACAATGCTACATGACTTGTCATAAAAATTCTCAATGGCCATTTTCATCATAATGCTCCAAGCCCTAGTCATCACAATGCTTCATTATGTTTGTCATCACAATCCTACATTTCATTTGGCATCACAATGCTCCCTGTCATTGTCTTCGCAATGGACCATGACATATGTCATCACAATGCTCCCTGACACCTTTCTTCAAAATACTCCATGAACTTCTCATCACAATGCTCCATGCCCCTATCATCACAATTCTCCATGCCCTTGTCATCACAATGCTCCATGACCCCTGTCATCACATTGCTCCGTGACTCCAGTCATCACAATGCTTCATAACATTTGTCATCACACTGGTCCATCCCCGCATCATCACAAGAATCTGTGACGACCGTTGTAACCACAGTGCTCCATGAACTTTTCATCACAATGCTCCGTGACTCTTGTCATGAAAATGCTCCATGCCTTTGTCAGAAAAATGTTCAATGACCCTTGTCATCACAATGTGCCACGCGCTTTTTATCACAACGGTCCACAAATTTGTCATCACCATGCTCCATAAACATTGAAAACACAATGCTCCTTTCCCTTCTCATCACAATGCTCCATTAACCCATCATAACAATGATCCATGACCTCTGCATTCACAATGTTCCACGGCATTGTCATCACAAGTCTCCAAGACACTTGTCATCACAATGATCCAAGACCCCTGTAATCACAATGCTCCATGCCCTTGTCATCACAAAGCTCCATGACACATGTCATCAGAATGTTCCATGTCCTTCTCATCAAAATGATCCCTGCCTTGTCATCACAGTGCTCCAAGACACCTGTAATCACAATGCTCCATGCCCCTTTTCATCAGTATGCTCCATGAGGTTTGTCATCACAAGGCTCCATGGTTTTCTCATCACTATGCTCCAGGACCTTGTCATCACAATGCTTCACGACCTTGTCATGATAATTCTCAATGGCCCTTGTCATCATAATGCTCCAATCCCTAGTCATCACAATGCTCCATTATATTTGTCATCACAATCCTCCATTACATTTGTCATCACAATGCTCCCTGCCATTGTCATCACAATGGACCATGACATATGTCATCACAATTCTCCCTGACACATGTCTTCACAATATTCCATGATCTTCTCATCACAATGCTCCATGCCCTTGTCATCACAATGCTCCATGACCCCTGTCATCACAATGTTCCGTGACTCCAGGCATCACAATGCTTCATAACATTTGTCATCACAGTGGTCGATGCCCGCGTCATCATAAGGCTCTGTGACCTTTGTAACCACAATGCTCCATGAACATTTCATCACAATGCTCCGTGACCCTTGCCATAACGATGCTCCATGCCTTTGTAAGAAAAATTCACTGTGACCCTTGCATGACCCTTGTCATCCCAACGGTCCACAAATTATTCATCGCAATGCTCTATAAACCTTGTAATCACAATGTTCCATGCCCTTCTCATCACAATGCTCCATTACCCCTCTCATAACAATGCTCCATGACACCCGACATCACAATGTTCCACGGCCTTGTCATCACAAGTCTCCATGACACTTGTCATCACAATGCTCCAAGACCCCTGTAATCACAATGCTCCTTGCCCCTTTTCATCTCAATGCTCCGTGAACACTGTCATCACAATGCATCATTCCCATCATCATAATGCTTCCGGCTATTGTCACCACAATGAAATTAAAATTCTCCATGACCTCTGTCATCACAATGCTCCATGACCCCTGTCATCACAATAATCCATGAATATTTTCAACCCAATGCTCCATGACACTTGTCATCAAAATGATCCATGCCCTTGTCATCCCAATGCTCCATGACCCCTGTATTCACAATGCTCCGTGATGCTTGTCATCACAGTGCTCCATGACACCAGTCATCAGAATGCTCCATGCCTTTGTCAGAAAATGCTACATGACCTTGTCGTTACAATGCTCTATGCGCCTTTCATCACAATACTCCATTACTATTGTCATCACAATCCTCCGTGAACCTTGGGATCAGATTGCTTCATGCTCTTGTCATCACAATGCTCCATGCTCCTGAAATCAAAATGATCCATGACCTGTGTCATCACAATGCTCCAAACCCTTGTGATCCCAAAGTTCAATAACCTTTGTCATCCCAACGCTCCATGATGCCTGTCATCACAATACTCCATGCACTTTTCATCAAAATGATCCATGAAATTTGTCATCACAATTCTCAATACACTTGTCATTACAATGCTCCCTGACACTTGTCGTCAGAATGCTCCTTGAACACTGTCACGAAAAGGCTCCATGCCTTTTTCATCACAATGTCCCATGCCATTTTCATCACAATGCTCCATGCCATTGTCATCAAAATACTCCACAAGCTTGTCATCAGAATGCTCCATGACCGTTGTCATCACAATTCTCCATGCACTTGTCAGCACAATGCTCCATTATATTTGTCATCACATTCCTCCATTACATTTGTCATCACCATGCTCCCTGCCATTGTCATCACAATGGGCCATTACATATGTCATCACAATGCTCCCTGACACATCTCTTCACAATACTGCATGACCTGGTCATCACAATGCTCCATGCCATTGCCATCACAATGCGCCATTCCAAGTGTCATCGCAATAATCCATGAAACTTATTAGACCAATGCTTCATGCCCTTTCATCACAATGCTCTATGACCCCTGTCATCACAATGCTACGTGACACCAGTCATCACTATTCTTCATGACCTTTGTCATCACAATGGTCCATGCCCTCGTCATCAACAGTCTCTGTGATCATTTTAACCACAATGCTCCATGAACATTTCAGCACAATGCCCTTTGACCCTTGTCATCACAATGCTCTATGCCTTTCTCAGCACAATGCTCCATGACCCTTGTCATCACAATGCTCCATGCGCTTGTCAGCACAATGACACATGTCATCAAGATGCACCATGCGCTTGTCATCACAATGCGCCATTCCAAATGTCATCGCAATAATCCATGAAACTTATTAGACCAATGCTCCATGCCCTTGTCATCACAATGCTCCATGCCCTTGTTATCACAATGCTCCATGACCACTGTCATCACAATGCTCCGTGACTCCAGTCATCACAATGCTTCATGAACTTTGTCATCACAATGGTCCATGCCCTCGTCATCAACAGTCTCTGTGACCTTTTTAACCACAATGCTCCATGAACTTTTCATCACAATGCTCTTTGACCCTTGTCATTACAATGCTCCATGCGCTTTTCAGCACAATGCTCCATGACACATGTCATCACAGTGCACCATTAGCTTGTAATCACAGTGCTCCAAAATCTTGTCATCACAATGCTCCATAAAACTTCTCATCACAATGCTCCATGCAATTATCATCAAAATTCTCTCTCAACACTGATATCACAGTGTTACATCACAATTCGTCACAATACTCCCTCACCCCTGGCATCGCAATGTTCCATGACTCCTATCTTCACCATGCTACATGCATTTTCATCACAATGTTCGATGACCCCTGACATCACAATGTTCCATCACCCCTGTCATCAAAATGCTCCATGACACTTTTCATCAAATTGCTCCATGACCCTGTCATCAAAATGCTCCAGGCCCTTGTCATCACAATGCACAACATCCTTGTCATCAAAATGCTCCATGACATGTGTCATCACAAAGATCCATGACACTTGGCATCACAATGCTCCATGTCATTGTCATCACGATGCTCCATGTACGCTCTCATCACATTGCTCCATGCCCTTGTCATTACAAAGCTCCATGACACATGTCATCAGAATGCTCCATGGCCTTCTCATCACAATGCACCACGCCCTTGCCATCACAATGCTCCATTACACCTGTCAAAAAAATGCTCCATGACACCTGCCATCACGATGTTCCATGGTCTTCTCATCACAAGGCTCCATGACCGTTCTCATCACAATGCTCCAAGACCCTTGTGATCACAATGCTCCATGCCCCTTTTCATCTCAATGATCCATGAACCCTGTCATCACAATGCACCATGCCCATCATCATAATGATTCATGCTATTGTCATCAAAATGAAATCAAAATGCTCCGTGACCTCTGTCATAACAATGCTCCAAATCCTTGTGATCACAATATTTCATAACTCTTGTCATCACAATGCCCCATGACTCTCGTTATCACAATTATCCATGGTCTTCTCATCACAATGCTCCATGACCTTTGTCATCACAATGCTCAATACACTTGTCATCAAAATGCTCCCTGACACTTATTGTCTGTATGATCCTTGAAACCTGTCATTACAAGGCTCCATGCCATTTTCATCACAATGATCCATGTCCTTTTCATCACAATGTTCCAAGACCCCTGTAATCACAATGCTCCATGCCCTTTTCATCATAAATCTCAATGACGTATGTCATTAGAATGCTCCTTGTCCTTCACCTCACAATGCTCCATGCCCATGTCATCACATAGTTCCAAGACCCCTGTAATCACAGTGGTCCATGTCCCTTTTCTTCAGTATGCTCCATGAGATTTGTCATCACAAGGCTCCATGGTATTCTCATCACAATGCTCCAGGAGCTAGTCATCACAATGCTACATGACTTGTCATAAAAATTCTTAATGGCCCTTTTCATCATAATGCTCCAAGCCGTAGTCATCACAATGCTTCATTATGTTTGTCATCACAATCCTACATTAAATTTGGCATCACAATGCTCCCTGTCATTGTCATCGCAATGGACCATGACATATGTCATCACAATGCTCCCTGACACCTTTCTTCAAAATACTCCATGAACTTCTCATCACAATGCTCCATGACCCTATCATCACAATGCTCCATGCCCTTGTCATCACAATGCTCCATGACCCCTGTCATCCCATTGCTCCGTGACTCCAGTCATCACAATGCTTCATAACATTTGTCATCACAATGGTCCATTCCCGCATCATCACAAGAATCTGTGACGAGCGTTGTAACCACAGTGCTCCATGAACTTTTCATCACACTGCTCCGTGACCCTTGTCATCACAATGCTCCATGCATTTGTCAGAAAAATGCTCCATGACCCTTGTCATCACAATGTGCCATGCGCTTTTTATCACAACGGTCCACAAATTTGTCATCACAATGCTCCATAAACATTGAAAACACAATGCTCCTTTCCCTTCTCATCACAATGCTCCATTAACCCATCATAACAATGATCCATGACCTCTGCCATCACAATGTTCCACGGCATTGTCATCACAAGGCTCCAAGACACTTGTCATCACAATGCTCCAAGACGCCTGTAATCACAATGCTCCATGCCCTTGTCATCACAAACCTCCATGACACATGTCATCAGAATGTTCCATGTCCTTGTCATCACAGTGCTCCAAGTCCCCTGTAATCACTATGCTCCATGCCCCTTTTCATAAGTATGCTCCATGAGGTTTGTCATCACAAGGCTCCATGGTTTTCTCATCACAATGCTCCATGCCCTTGTCATCACAATGCTCCATGACCCCTGTCATCACCATGTTCCGTGACTCCAGGCATCACAATGCTTCATAACATTTGTCATCACAGTGGTCGATGCCCGTGTCATCATAAGGCTCTGTGACCTTTGTAACCACAATGCTCCATGAGTATTTCATCACAATGCTCCGTGACCCTTGTCATCACAATGCTCCATGCCTTTCTAAGATAAATTCTCTATGACCCTTGCATGACCCTTGTCATCCCAACGGTCCACAAATTATTCATCACAATGCTCCATAAACCTTGTAATCACAATGTTCCATGCCCTTCTCATCACATGCTCCATGATCCCTCTCATCACAATGCTCCATGACACCCGACATCACAATGTTCCACGGCCTTATCATCACAAGTCTCCATAACACTTGTCATCACAATGCTCCAAGTCCCCTGTAATCACAATGCTCCATGCCCCTTTTCATCTCAATGCTCCATGAACCCTGTCATCACAATGCATCATGCCCATCATCATGATGCTTCCGGCTATTGTCACCACAATGAAATCAAAATTCTCCATGACCTCTGTCATCACAATGCTCAATGACCCCTGTCATCACAATACTCCATGAACATTTTCAGCCCAATGCTCCATGACCCTTGTCATCACAATGATCCATGCCCTTGTTATCACAATGCTCCATTACCACTGTCATCACAATGCTCCGTGACTCCAGTCATCACAATGCTTCATGAACTTTGTCATCACAAAGTTCCATGCCCTCGTCATCAACAGTCTCTGTGACCCTTTTAACCACAATGCTCCATGAACTTTTCATCACAATGCTCTTTGACCCTTGTCATCACAATGCTCCATGCGCTTTTCAGCACAATGCTCCATGACACATGTCATCACAATGCACCATAAGCTTGTCATCACAGTGCTCCAAAATCTTGTCATCACTGTGCTCCATGCAATTATCATCAAAATGCTCTCTCAAATTTGATATCACAATGTTACATCACAATTCGTCACAATACTCCCTCACACCTGGCATCGCAATGTTCCATGACTCCTGTCTTCACCATGCTACATGCATTTTCATCACAATGTTCGATGAACCCTGACATCACAATGTTCCATCACCACTGTCATCAAAATGCTCCATGACGCTTTTCATCAAATTGCTCCATGAGCGTGTCATCAAAATGCTCTAGGCCCTTGTCATCACAATGCACAACACCCTTGTCATCAAAATGCTCCATGACATTTGTCATCACAAAGATCCATGACACTTGGCATCACAATGCTCCATGTCATTGTCATCACGATGCTCCATGAACACTCTCATCACATTGCTCCATGCCCTTGTCATTACAAAGCTCCATGACACATGTCATCAGAATGCTCCATTGCCTTCTCATCACAATGCACCACGCCCTTGCCATCACAGTGCTCCTTTACACCTGTCAAAAAAATGCTCCATGACACCTGCCATCACGATGATCCATGGTCTTCTCATCACAAGGCTCCATGACCGTTCTCATCACAATGCTCCAAGACCCCTGTAATCACAATACTCCATGCCCCTTTTCATCTCTGTGAACCATGAACCCTGTCATCACAGTGCACCATGCCCATCATCATAATGCTTCATGCTATTGTCAACAAAATGAAATCAAAATGCTCCATGACCTCTGTCATAACAATGCTCCAAGCCCTTGTGATCACAATATTTCATAACTCTTGTCATCACAATGCCCCATGACTCTCGTTATCACAATTATCCATGGTCTTCTCATCACAATGCTCTATGAACTTTGTCATCACAATGCTCAATACACTTGTCATCAAAATGCTCCCTGACACTTATTGTCTGTATGATCCTTGAAACCTGTCATTACAAGGCTCCATGCCATTTTCATCACAATGATCCATGTCCTTTCCATCACAATGTTCCAAGACCGCTGTAATCACAATGCTCCATGCCCTTGTCATCACAAAGCTCAGTGATGTATGTCATTAGAATGCTCCTTGGCCTTCACCTCACAATGCCCCATGCCCATGTCATCACAAAGTTCCAAGACCCCTGTAATCACAATGGTCCATGTCCCTTTTCTTCAGTATGCTCCATGAAATTTGTCATCACAAGGCTCCATCGTATTCTCATCACAATGCTCCAGGAACTTGTCATCACAATGCTACATGACTTGTCATAAAAATTCTCAATGGCCCTTTTCATCATAATGCTCCAAGCCCTAGTCATCACAATGCTTCATTATGTTTGTCATCACAATCCTACATTACATTTGGCATCACAATGCTCCCTGTCATTGTCATCGCAATGGACCATGACATATGTCATCACAATGCTACCTGACACCTTTCTTCAAAATACTCCATGAACTTCTCATCACAATGCTCCATGCCCCTATCATCACAATGTTCCATGCCCTTGTCATCACAATGCTCCAAGAACCCTGTCATCACATTGCTCCGTGACTCCAGTCATCACAATGCTTCATAACATTTGTCATCACAATGGTCCATGCCCAAATCATCACAAGAATCTGTGACGAGCGTTGTAACCACAGTGCTCCATGAACTTTTCATCACAATGCTCCGTGACCCTTGTCATCACAATGCTCCATGCCTTTGTCAGAAAAATGCTCCATTACACTTGCCATCACAATGTGCCACACACTTTTTATCACAACGGTCCACAAATTTGTCATCACAATGCTCCATAAACATTGAAAACACAATGCTCCTTTCCCTTCTCATCACAATGCTACATTAACCCATCATAACAATGTTCCATGACCTCTGCCATCACAATGTTCCACGGCATTGTCATCACAAGGCTCCAAGACACTTGTCATCACAATGCTTCAAGACCCCTCTAATCACAATGCTCCATGCCCTTGTCATCACAAAGCTCCATGACACATGTCATCAGAATGTTCCATGGCCTTCTCATCAAAATGATCCATGCCTTGTCATCACAGTGCTCCAAGACCCCTCTAATCACAATGCTCCATGCCCCTTTTCATCAGTATGCTCCATGAGGTTTGTCATCACAAGTCTCCATGGTTTTCTCATCACAATGCTCCAGGACCTTGTCATCACAATGCTTCACGACCTTGTCATGATAATTCTCAATGGCCCTTGTCATCATAATGCTCCAATCCCTAGTCATCACAATGCTCCATTATATTTGTCATCACAATCCTCCATTACATTTGTCATCACAATGCTCCCTGCCATTGTCATCACAATGGACCATGACATATGTCATCACAATGCTCCCTGACACATGTCTTCACAATATTCCACGACCTTCTCATAACAATGCTCCATGCCGTTGTCATCACAATGCTCCATGACCCCTGTCATCACAATGTTCCGTGACTCCAGGCATCACAATGCTTCATAACATTTGTCATCACAGTGGTCGATGCCCGCGTCATCATAAGGCTCTGTGACCTTTGTAACCACAATGCTCCATGAACATTTAATCACAATGGTCCGTGACCCTTGTCATCACAATGCTCCATGCCTTTGTAAGAAAAATTCTCTATGACACTTGCATGACCCTTGTCATCCCAACGGTCCACAAATTATTCATCGCAATGCTCCATATACCTTGTAATCACAATGTTCCATGCCCTTCTCATCACAATGCTCCATTACCCCTCTCATAACAATGCTCCATGACACCCGCCATCACAATGTTCCACCGCCTTATCATCACAAGTCTCCATGACACTTGTCATCACAATGCTCCAAGTCCCCTGTAATCACAATGCTCCATGCCCCTTTTCATCTCAATGCTCCATGAACCCTGTCATCACAATGCATCATGCCCATCATCATAATGCTTCCGGCTATTGTCACCAAAATGAAATCAAAATTCTCCATGACCTCTGTCATCACAATGCTCCATGACCCCTGTCATCACAATACTCCATGAACATTTTCAGCCCAATGCTCCATGACACTTGTCATCAAAATGATCCATGCCCTTGTCATCCCAGTGCTCCATGACCACTGTATTCACAATGCTCCGTGATGCTTGTCATCACAGTGCTCCATGACACCAGTCATCACAATGCTCCATGCCTTTGTCAGCAAAATGATACATGACCTTGTCATTACAATGCTCTCTGCGCTTTTCATCACAACACTCCATTACTAATGTCATCACAATCCTCCATGAACCTTGGGATCAGATTGCTTCATGCTCTTGTCATCACAATGCTCCATGCTCGTGAAATCAAAATGATCCATGACCTCTGTCATCACAATGCTCCAAACCCTTGTGATCACTAAGTTCAATAACCTTTGTCATATCAACGCTGCATGATGACTGTCATCACAATACTCCATGCCCTTTGCATCAAAATGCTCCTTGAACTTTGTCATCACAATTCTCAATACACTTGTTATTACAATGCTCCCTGACACTTGTCGTCAGAATGCTCCTTGAACACTGTCACAAAAAGTTTCCATGACTTTTTCATCACAAAGTCCCATGCCATTTTCGTCACAATGCTCCATGCCATTGTCATCAAAATACTCCACAATCTTGTCATCAGAATGGTCCATGACCGTTGTCATCACAATTCTCCATGCACTTGTCAGCACAATGCTCCCTGACCCTTGTCATCACAATGCTCCAAGCCATTGTCATCGCAAAGCTCCATTTCCTTCGTCATCAGAATCCTCCATGACACTTGGCAACACAATGCTCCATGCCATTGTCATCACAATGGTCCATTACATATGTCATCACAATGCTCCCTGACACCTGTCTTCACAATACTGCATGACCTGGTCATCACAATGCTCCATGCCATTGCCATCACAATGCGCCATTCCAAGTGTCATTGCAATAATCCATGAAACTTATTAGACCAATGCTTCATGCCCTTTCATCACAATGCTCTATGAACCCTGTCATCACAATGCTACGTGACTCCAGTCATCAAAATTCTTCATGACCTTTGTCATCACAATGGTCCATGCCCTTGTCATCAACAGTCTCTGTGATCTTTTTAACCACAATGGTCCATGAACTTTTCAGCACAATGCCCTTTGACCCTTGTCATCACAATGCTCTATGCCTTTCTCAGCACAATGCTCCATGACCCTTGTCATCAGAATGCTCCATGTGCTTGTCAGCACAATGCTCCATGACACATGTCATCAAGATGCACCATTCGCTTGTCATCACAAAGCGCCATTCCAGATGTCATCGCAATAATCCATGAAACTTATTAGACCAATGCTCCATGCCCTTGTCATCACAATGCTCCATGCCCTTGTTATCACAATGCTCCATGACCACTGTCATCACAATGCTCCGTGACTCCAGTCATCACAATGCTTCATGAACTTTGTCATCACAATTGTCCATGCCCTCGTCATCAACAGTCTCTGTGACATTTTTAACCACAATGCTCCATGAACTTTTCATCACAATGCTCTTTGACCCTTGTCATCACAATGCTCCATGCGCTTTTCAGCACAATGCTCCATGACTTATGTCATCACAATGCACCATTAGCTTGTCATCACAGTGCTCCAAAATCTTGTCATCACAATGCTCCCTAAACCTTGTCACCACAGTGCTCCATGCAATTATTATCAAAATGCTCTCTCAACACTGATATCACAATGTTACATCACAATTCGTCACAATACTCCCTCACACCTGGCATCGCAATGATCCATGACTCCTGTCTTCACCATGCTACATGCATTTTCATCACAATGTTCGATGACCACTGACATCACAATGTTCCATGACCCCTGTCATCCAAATGCTCCATGACACTTTTTATCAAATTGCTCCATGACCCTGTCATCAAAATGCTGTAGGCCCTTGTCATCACAATGCACAACACCCTTGTCATCAAAATGCTCCATGACATTTTCATCAAAAAGATCCATGACACTTGGCATCACAATGCTCCATGTCATTGTCATCACGATGCTCCATGAACGCTCTCATCACATTGCTCCATGTCCTTGTCATTACAAAGCTCCATGACACATGTCATTAGAATGCTCCATGGCCTTCTCATCACAATGCACCACGCCCTTGCCATCACAATGCTCCATTACACCTGTCAAAAAAATGCTCCATGACACCTGCCATCACGATGATCCATGGTCTTCTCATCACAAGGCTCCATGACCGTTCTCATCACAATGCTCCAAGACCACTGTAATCACAATACTCCATGCCCCTTTTCATCTCTATGATCCATGAACCCTGTCATCACAATGCACCATGCCCATCATCATAATTCTTCATGCTATTGTCAACAAAAGGAAATCAAAATGCTCCATGACCTCTGTCATAACAATGCTCCAAATCCTTGTGGTCACAATATTTCATAACTCTTGTCATCACAATGCCCATTGACTCTCGTTATCACAATTATC
This sequence comes from Mesoplodon bidens, assembly GCF_964165515.1. Classification (NCBI taxonomy): domain Eukaryota; kingdom Metazoa; phylum Chordata; class Mammalia; order Artiodactyla; family Ziphiidae; genus Mesoplodon; species Mesoplodon bidens. The sequence goes on from NW_027672207.1 coordinate 1,820,965, forward strand.
CATGGTCTTCTCATCACAATGCTCCATGACCTTTGTCATCACAATGCTCAATACACTTGTCATCAAAATGCTCCCTGACACTTATTGTCTGGATGATCCTTGAAACCTGTCATTACAAGGCTCCATGCCATTTTCATCACAATGATCCATGTCCTTTTTATCACAATGTTCCAAGACCCCTGTAATCACAATGCTCCATGCCCTAGTCATCACAAAGCTCAATGACGTATGTCATTAGAATGCTCCTTGGCCTTCACCTCACAATTCTCCATGCCCATGTCATCACAAAGTTCCAAGACCCCTGTAATCACAATGGTCCATGTCCCTTTTCTTCAGTATGCTCCATGAGATTTGTCATCACAAGGCTCCATGGTATTCTCATCACAATGCTCCAGGAACTTGTCAACACAATGCTACATGACTTGTCATAAAAATTCTCAATGGCCCTTTTCATCATAATGCTCCAAGCCCTAGTCATCACAATGCTTCATTATGTTTGTCATCACAATCCTACATTAAATTTGGCATCACAATGCTCCCTGTCATTGTCATCGCAATGGACCATGACATATGTCATCACAATGCTCCCTGACACCTTTCTTCAAAATACTCCATGAATTTCTCATCACAATGCTCCATGCCCCTATCATCACAATGCTCCATGCCCTTGTCATCACAATGCTTCATGACCCCTGTCATCACATTGCTCTGTGACTCCAGTCATCACAATGCTTCATAACATTTGTCATCACAATGGTCAATGCCCTCATCATCACAAGAATCTGTGAGGATCGTTGTAACCACAGTGCTCCATGAACTTTTCATCACAATGCTCCGTGACCCTTGTCATCACAATGCTCCATGCCTTTGTCAGAAAAATGTTCCATGACCCTTGTCATCACAAAGTGCCATTCGCTTTTTATCACAACGGTCAACAAATTTGTCATCAAAATGCTCCATAAACATTGAAAACGCAATGCTCCTTTCCCTTCTCATCACAATGCTCCATTAACCCATCATAACAATGATCCATGACCTCTGCCATCACAATGTTGCACGGCATTGTCATCCCAAGGCTCCAAGACACTTGTCATCACAATGCTCCAAGACCCCTGTAATCACAATGCTCCATGCCCTTGTCATCACAAAGCTCCATGACACATGTCATCGGAATGTTCCATGGCCTTCTCATCACAGTGCTCCTAGACCCCTGTAATCACAATGCTCCAAGCCCCTTTTCATAAGTATGCTCCATGAGGTTTGTCATCACAAGGCTCAATGGTTTTCTCATCACAATGCTCCAGGACCTGGTCATCACAATGCTTCACGACCTTGTCATGAAAATTCTCAATGGCCCTTGTCATCATAATGCTCCAATCCCTAGTCATCACAATGCTCCATTATAATTGTCATCACAATCCTCCATTACATTTGTCATCACAATGCTCCCTGCCATTGTCATCACAATGGACCATGACATATGTCATCACAATGCTCCCTGACACATGTCTTCACAATATTCCATGACCTTCTCATCACAATGCTCCATGCCCTTGTCATCACAATGCTCCCTGACACCTGTCATCACAATGTTCCGTGACTCTAGGCATCACAATGCTTTATAACATTTGTCATCACAGTGGTCGATGCCCGTGTCATCATAAGGCTCAGTGACATTTGTAACCACAATGCTCCATGAACATTTCATCACAATGCTCCGTGACCCTTGTCATCACAATGCTCCATGCCTTTGTAAGAAAAACTCTCTATGACCCTTGCATGACCCTTGTCATCCCAACGGTCCACAAATTATTCATCGCAATGCTCTATAAACCTTGTAATCACAATGTTCCATGCCCTTCTCATCACAATGCTCCATTACCCCTCTCATAACAATGCTCCATGACACCCGCCATCACAATGTTCCACGGCCTTATCATCACAAGTCTCCATGACTCTTGTCATCACAATGCTCCAAGACCCCTGTAATCACAATGCTCCATGCCCATTTTCATCTCAATGCTCCATGAACGCTGTCATCACAATGCATCATGCCCATCATCATGATGCTTCCGGCTATTGTCACCACAATGAAATCAAAATTCTCCATGACCTCTGTCATCACAATGCTCCATGACCACTGTCATCACAATACTCCATGAACATTTTCATCCCAATGCTCCATGACACTTGTCATCACAATGATCCATGCCCTTGTTATCACAATGCTCCATGACCACTGTCATCACAATGCTCCATGAGTCCAGTCATCACAATGCTTCATGAACTTTGTCATCAAAATGGTCCATGCCCTCGTCATCAACAGTCTCTGTTAACTTTTTAACGAGAATGCTCCATGAACTTTTCATCACAATGCTCTTTGACCGTTGTCATCACAATGCTCCATGCGCTTTTCAGCACAATGCTCCATGACACATGTCATCACAATGCACCATTAGGTTGTCATCACAGTGCTCCAAAACCTTGTCATCACAGTGCTCCATGCAATTATCATCAAAATGCTCTCTCAACACTGATATCACAATATTACATCACAGTTCGTCACAATACACCCTCACACCTGGCATCGCAATGTTCCATTACACCTGTCTTCAACATGCTACATGCATTTTCATCACAGTGTTCGATGACCCCTGACATCACAATGTTCCATGACCCCTGTCATCAAAATGCTCCATGACGCTTTTCATCAAATTGCTCCATGACCCTGTCATCAAAATGCTCCCTGCCCTTCTCATCACAATGCACAACACCCTTGTCATCAAAATGCTCCATGACATTTGTCATCACAAAGATCCATGACACTTGGCATCACAATGCTCCATGTCATTGTCATCACGATGCTCCATGAACGCTCTCATCACATTGCTCCATTCCCTTGTCATTACAAAGATCCATTACACATGTCATCAGAATGCTCCATGGCCTTCTAGTCACAATGCACCACGCCCTTGCCATCACAATGCTCCATTACACCTGTCATAAAAATGCCCCATGACACCTGGCATCACGGTGTTCCATGGTCTTGTCATCACAAGGCTCCATGACCGTTCTCATCACAATGCTCCAAGACCCCTGTAATCACAATGCTCCATGCCCCTTTTCATCTCAATGATCCACGAACCCTGTCATCACATTGCACCATGCCCATCATCATAATGCTTCATGTTATTGTCATCAAAATGAAATAAAAATGTTCCATGACCTCTGTCATAACAATGCTCCAAACCCTTGTGATCACAATATTCCATAACTCTTGTCATCACAATGCCCCATGACTCTCGTTATCACAATTATCCATGGTCTTCTCATCACAATGCTCCATGCCCTTGTTATCACAATGCCCCATGACCACTGTCATCGCAATGCTCCGTGATTCAAGGCATCACAATTCTTCATGAACTTTGTCATCACCATGGTCCATGCCCTCGTCATCAACGGTCTCTGTGACCTTTTTAAACACAATGCTCCATGAACTTTTCATCACAATGCTCTTTGACCCTTGTCATCACAATTCTCCATGCGCTTTTCAGCACAATGCTCCATGACACATGTCATCACAATGCACCATTAGCTTGTCATCACAGTGCTCCAAAATCTTGTCATCACAATGCTCAATAAACCTTGTCATCACAATGCTCCATGCAATTATCATCAAAATGCTCTCTCAACACTGATATCACAATGTTACATCACAGTTCGTCACAATACTCCCTCACCCCTGGCATCGCAATGTTCCATGACTCCTGTCTTCACCATGCTACATGCATTTTCATCACAATGTTCGATGACCCCTGACATCACAATGTTCCATCACCCCTGTCATCAAAATGCTCCATGACACTTTTCATCAAATTGCTCCATGACCCTATCATCAAAATGCTCCAGGCCCTTGTCATCACAATGCACAACATCCTTGTCATCAAAATGCTCCATGACATGTGTCATCACAAAGATCCATGACACTTGGCATCACAATGCTCCATGTCATTGTCATCACGATGCTCCATGAACGCTCTCATCACATTGCTCCATGCCCTTGTCATTACAAAGCTCCATGACACATGTCATCAGAATGCTCCATGGCCTTCTCATCACAAAGCATCACGCCCTTGCCATCACAATGCTCCATTACACCTGTCAAAAAATGCTCAATGACACCTGCTATCACGATGTTCCATGGTCTTCTCATCACAAGGCTCCATGACCGTACTCATCACAATGCTCCAAGACCCCTGTAATCACAATGCTACATGCCCCTTTTCATCTCAATGATCCATGAACCCTGTCATCATAATGCACCATGCCCATCATCATAATGATTCATGCTATTGTCATCAAAATGAAATCAAAATGCTCCATGACCTCTGTCATAACAATGCTCGAAATCCTTGTGATCACAATATTTCATAACTCTTGACATTACAATGCCCCATGACTCTCGTTATCACAATTATCCATGGTCTTCTCATCACAATGCTCCATGACCTTTGTCATCACAATGCTCAATACACTTGTCATCAAAATGCTCCCTGACACTTATTGTCTGGATGATCCTTGAAACCTGTCATTACAAGGCTCCATGCCATTTTCATCACAATGATCCATGTCTTTTTCATCACAATGCTCCAACACCCCTGTAATCACAATGCTCCATGCCCTTGTCATCACAAAGCTCAATGACGTATGTCATTAGAATGCTCCTTGGCCTTCACCTCACTGTGCTCCATGCCCATGTCATCACAAAGTTCCAAGACCCCTGTAATCACAATGGTCCATGTCCCTTTTCTTCAGTATGCTCCATGAGATTTGTCATCACAAGGCTCCATGGTATTCTTATCACAATGCTCCAGGAACTTGTCATCACAATGCTACATGACTTGTCATAAAAATTCTCAATGGCCATTTTCATCATAATGCTCCAAGCCCTAGTCATCACAATGCTTCATTATGTTTGTCATCACAATCCTACATTACAGTTGGCATCACAATGCTCCCTATCATTGTCATCGCAATGGACCATGACATATGTCATCACAATGCTCCCTGACACCTTTCTTCAAAATACTGCATGAACTTCTCATCACAATGCTCCATGCCCCTATCATCACAATGCTCCATGCCCTTGTCATCACAATGCTCCATGACCCCTGTCATCACATTGTTCCGTGACTCCAGTCATCACAATGCTTCATAACATTTGTCATCACAATGGTCCTTCCCCACATCATCACAAGAATCTGTGACGACCGTTGTAACCACAGTGCTCCATGAACTTTTCATCACAATGCTCCGTGACCCTTGTCATCTCAATGCTCCATGCCTTTGTCAGAAAAATGCTCCATGACCCTTGTCATCACAATGTGCCACGCGCTTTTTATCACAACGGTCCACAAAATTATCATCACAATGTTCCATAAACATTGAATACACAATGCTCCTTTCCCTTCTCATCACAATGCTCCATTAACCCATCATAACAATGATCCATGACCTCTGCCATCACAATGTTCCACGGCATTGTCATCACAAGGCTCCAAGACACTTGTCATCACAATGCTCCAAGACCCCTGTAATCACAATGCTCCATGCCCTTGTCATCACAAAGCTCCATGACACATGCCATCAGAATGTTCCATGTCCTTCTCATCAAAATGATCCATGCCTTGTCATCACAGTGCTCCAAGACCCCTGTAATCACAATGCTCCTTGCCCCTTTTCATAAGTATGCTCCATGAGGTTTGTCATCACAAGGCTCCATGGTTTTCTCATCACAATGCTCCAGGACATTGTCATCACAATGCTTCACGAACTTGTCATGAAAATTCTCAATGGCCCTTGTCATCATAATGCTCCAATCCCTAGTCATCACAATGCTCCATTATATTTGTCATCACAATCCTCCATTACATTTGTCATCACAATGCTCCCTGCCATTGTCATCACAATGGACCATGACATATGTCATCACAATGCTCCCTGTCACATGTCTTCACAATATTCCATGACCATCTCATCACAATGCTCCATGCCCTTGTCATCACAATGCTCCATGACCCCTGTCATCACAATGTTCCGTGACTCCAGGCATCACAATGCTTCATAACATTTGTCATCACAGTGGTCGATGCACACGTCATCATAAGGCTCTGTGACCTTTGTAACCACAATGATCCATGAACATTTCATCACAATGCTCCGTGACCCTTGTCATCACAATGCTCCATGCCTTTGTAAGAAAAATTCTCTATGACCCTTGCATGACCCTTGTCATCCCAACGGTCCACAAATTATTCATCGCAATGCTCCATAAACCTTGTAATCACAATGTTCCATGCCCTTCTTATCACAATGCTCCATTACCTTTCTCATAACAATGCTCCATGACACCCGCCATCACAATGTTCCACGGCCTTATCATCACAAGTCTCCATGACACTTGTCATCACAATGCTCCAAGACCCCTGTAATCACAATGCTCCATGCCCCTTTTCATCTCAATGCTCCATGAACCCTGTCATCAAAATGCATCATGCCCATCATCATAATGCTTCCGGCTATTGTCACCACAATGAAATCAAAATTCTCCATGACCTCTGTCATCACAATGCTCCATGACCACTGTCATCACAATACTCCATGAATATTTTCAGCCCAATGCTCCATGACCCTTGTCATCACAATGATCCATGCCCTTGTCATCCCAATGCTCCATGACCCCTGTATTCACAATGCTCCGTGATGCTTGTCATCACAGTGCTCCATGACACCAGTCATCACAATGCTCCATGCCTTTGTCAGCAAAATGCTACATGATCTTGTCATTACAATGCTCTATGCGCTTTTCATCACAATACTCCATTAATATTGTCATCACAATCCTCCATGAACCTTGGGATCAGATTGATTCATGCTCTTGTCATCACAATGCTCCATGCGCCTGAAATCAAAATGATCCATGACCTCTGTAATCACAATGCTCCAAACACTTGTGATCACAAAGTTCAATAACCTTTGTCATCCCAACGCTCCTTGATGCCTGTCATCACAATACTCCTTGCACTTTTCATAAAAACGCTTCTTGAACTTTGTCATCACAATTCTCAATACACTTGTCATTACAATGCTCCCTGACACTTGTCGTCAGAATGCTCCTTGAACACTGTCACGAAAAGGCTCCATGCCTTTTTCATCACAATGTCCCATGCTATTTTCATCACAATGCTCCATGCCATTGTCATCAAAATACTCCACAAGCTTGTCATCAGAATGCTCCATGACCGTTGTCATCACAATTCTCCATGCACTTGTCAGCACAATGCTCCCTGACCCTTGTCATCACAATGCTCCAAGCCATTGTCATCGCAATTCTCCATACCTTTGTCATCAGAATCCTCCATGACACTTGGCATCACAATGCTCCATGCCATTGTCATCACAATGGACCATTACATATGTCATCACAATGCTCCCTAACATCTGTCTTCACAATACTGCATGACCTGGTCATCACAATGCTCCATGCCATTGCCATCACAATGCGCCATTCCAACTGTCATCGCAATAATCCATGAAACTTATTAGACCAATGCTTCATGCCCTTTCATCACAATGCTCTATGAACCCTGTCATCACAATGCTACGTGACTCCAGTCATCACAATTCTTCATGACCTTTGTCATCACAATGGTCCATGCCCTCGTCATCAACAGTCTCTGTGATCTTTTTAACCACAATGCTCCATGAACTTTTCAGCACAATGCCCTTTGACCCTTGTCATCACAATGCTCTATGCCTTTCTCAGCACAATGCTCCATGACCCTTGTCATCACAATGCTCCAAGCGCTTGTCAGCACAATGACACATGTCATCAAGATGCACCATGCGCTTGTCATCACAATGCGCCATTCCAAATGGCATCGCAATAATCCATGAAACTTATTAGAACATAGCTCCATGCGCTTGTCATCACAATGCTCCATGCCCTTGTTATCACAATGCTCCATGACCAGTGTCATCACAATGCTCCGTGACTCCAGTCATCACAATTCTTCATGAACTTTGTCATCACAATGGACCATGCCCTCGTCATCAACAGTCTCTGTGACCATTTTAACCACAATGCTCCATGAACTTTTCATCACAATGCTCTTTGACCCTTGTCATCACAATGCTCCATGCGCTTTCCAGCACAATGCTCCATGTCACATGTCATCACAATGCACCATTAGCTTGTCATCACAGTGCTCCAAAATCTTGTCATCACAATGCTCCATAAACCTTGTCATCACAGTGCTCCATGCATTTATCATCAAAATGCTCTCTCAACACTGATATCACAATGTTACATCACAATTTGTCGCAATACTCCCTCACACCTGGCATCGCAATGTTCCATGACTCCTGTCTTCACCATGCTACATGCATTTTCATCACAATATTCGATGACCCCTGACATCACAATGTTCCATGACCCCTGTCATCAAAATGCTCCATGAAGCTTTTCATCAAATTGCTCCATGACCCTGTCATGAAAATGCTCCAGGCCTTTGTCATCACAATGCACAACACACTTGTCATCAAAATGCTCCATGACATTTGTCATTACAAAGATCCATGACACTTGGCATCACAGTGCTCTATGTCATTGTCATCACGATGCTCCATGAACGCTCTCATCACATTGCTCCATGCCCTTGTCATAACAAAGCTCCATGACACATGTCATCAGAATGCTCCATGGCCTTCTCATCACAATGCACCACGCCCTTGCCATCACAATGCTCCATTACACCTGTCAAAAAAAATGATCCATGACACCTGCCATCACGATGTTCCATGGTCTTCTCATCACAAGGCTCCATGACCGTTCTCATCACAATGCTCCAAGACCCCTGTAATCACAATGCTCCATGCCCCTTTTCATCTCAATGATCCATGAACTCTGTCATCACAATGCACCATGCCCATCATCATAATGATTCATGCTATTGTCATCAAAATGAAATCAAAATGCTCCATGACCTCTGTCATAACAATGCTCCAAATCCTTGTGATCACAATATTTCATAACTCTTGTCATCACAATGCCCCATGACTCTCGTTATCACAATTATTCATGGTCTTCTCATCACAATGCTCCATGACATTTGTCATCACAATGCTCAATACACTTGTCATCAAAATGCTCCCTGACACTTATTGTCTGGATGATCCTTGAAACCTGTCATTACAAGGCTCCATGCCATTTTCATCACAATGATCCATGTCTTTTTCATCACAATGCTCCAAGACCCCTGTAATCACAATGCTCCATGCCCTTGTCATCACAAAGCTCAATGACGTATGTCATTAGAATGCTCCTTGGCTTTCACCTCACAATGCTCCATGCCCTTGTCATCACAATGTTCCAAGACCCCTGTAATCACAATGGTCCATGTCCCTTTTCTTCAGTATGCTCCATGAGATTTGTCATCACAAGGCTCCATGGTATTCTCATCACAATGCTCCAGGAACTTGTCATCACAATGCTACATGACTTGTCATAAAAATTCTCAATGGACCTTTTCATCATAATGCTCCAAGCCCTAGTCATCACAATGCTTCATTATGTTTGTCATCACTATCCTACATTAAATTTGGCGTCACAATGCTCCCTGTCATGGTCATCGCAATGGACCATGGCATATGTCATCACAATACTCCCTGACACCTTTCTTCAAAATACTCCATGATCTTCTCATCACAATGCTCCATGCCCCTATCATCACAATGTTCCATGCCCTTGTCATCACAATGCTCCATGAACCCTGTCATCACATTGCTCCGTGACACCAGTCATCACAATGCTTCATAACATTTGTCATCACAATGGTCCATGCCCGCATCATCACAAGAATCTGTGACGACCGTTGTAACCACAGTGCTCCATGAACTTTTCATCACAATGCTCCGTGACCCTTGTCATCACAATGCTCCATGCCTTTGTCAGAAAAATGCTCCATGACCCTTGTCATCACAATATGCCATGCCCTTTTTATCACATCGGTCCACAAATTTGTCATCACAATGCTACATAAACATTGAAACACAATGCTCCTTTCCCTTCTCATCACAATGCTCCATTAACTCATCATAACAATGATCCTTGACCTCTGCCATCACAATGTTCCACGGCATTGTCATAACAGGGCTCCAAGACACTTGTCATCACAATGCTCCAAGACCCCTGTAATCACAATGCTCCATGCCCTTGTCATCACAAAGCTCCATGACACATGTCATCAGAATGTTCCATGGACTTCTCATCAAAATGATCCATGCCTTGTTATCACAGTGCTCCAAGACCCCTGTTATCAAAATGCTCCATGCCCCTTTTCATCAGTATGCTCCATGAGGTTTGTCATCACAAGGCTCCATGGTTTTCTCATCACAATGCTCCAGGACCTTGTCATCACAGTGCTTCACGACCTTGTCACGAAAACTCTCAATGGCCCTTGTCATCATAATGCTCCAATCCCTAGTCATCACAATGCTCCATTATATTTGTCATCACAATTCTCCATTACATTTCTCATCACAATGCTCCCTGCCATTGTCATCACAATGGACCATGACATGTGTCATCACAATGCTCCCTGACACATGTCTTCACAATATTCCATGACTTTCTCATCACAGTGCTCCATGCCCTTGTCATCACAATGCTCCATGACCCCTGTCATCACAATGTTCCGTGACTCCAGGCATCTCAATGCTTCATAACATTTGTCATCACAGTGGTTGATGCCTGCGTCATCATAAGGCTCTGTGACCTTTGTAACCACAATGCTCCATGAACATTTCATCACAATGCTCCGTGACCCTTGTCATCACAATGCTCCATGCCTTTGTAAGAAAAATTCTCTGTGACGCTTGCATGACACTTTTCATCCCAACGGTCCACAAATTATTCATCGCAATGCTCCATAAACCTTGTAATCACAATGTTTCATGCCCTTCTCATCACAATGCTTCATTACCCCTCCATTAACAATGCTCCATGACACCCGCCATCACAATGTTCCACGGCCTTATCATCACAAGTCTCCATGACACTTGTCATCACAATGCTCCAAGACCCCTGTAATCACAATGCTCCATGCCCCTTTTCATCTCAATGCTCCATGAACCCTGTCATCAAAATGCATCATGCCCATCATCATGAGGCTTCCGGCTATTGTCACCACAATGAAATCAAAATTCTCCATGACCTCTGTCATCACAATGCTCCATGACCCCTGTCATCACAATACTCCATGTACATTTTTAGCCCAATGCTCCATGACCCTTGTCATCACAATGATCCATGCCCTTGTTATCACAATGTTCCATGACCACTGTCATCACAATGCTCCGTGACTCCAGTCATCACAATGCTTCATGAACATTGTCATCACAATGGTCCATGCCCTCGTCATCAACAGTCTCTGTTACCTTTTTAACCACAATGCTCCATGAACGTTTCATCACAATGCTCTTTGACCCTTGTCATCACAAAGCTCCATGTGCTTTTCAGCACAATGCTCCATGACACATATCATCACAATGCACCATTAGCTTGTCATCACAGTGCTCCAAAATCTTGTCATCACAATGCTCCATAAACCTTGTCATCACAATGCTCCATGCAATTATCATCAAAATGCTCTCTCAACACTCTTATCACAATGTTACATCACAATTCGTCCCAATACTCCTTCACACCTGGCATCGCAATGTTCCATGACTCCTGTCTTCACCATGCTACATGCATTTTCATCACAATGTTCGATGACCCCTGACATCACAATGTTACATGACCCCTGTCATCAAAATGCTCCATGACGCTTTTCATCAAATTGCTCCATGACCCTGTCATCAAAATGCTCTAGGCCCTTGTCATCACAATGCACAACACCCTTGTCATCAAAATGCTCCATGACATTTGTCATCACAAAGATCCATGACACTGGGCATCACAATGCTCCATGTCATTGTCATCACGATGCTCCATGAACACTCTCATCACATTGCTCCATGCCCTTGTCATTACAAAGCTCCATGACACATGTCATCAGAATGCTCCATGGCCTTCTCCTCACAATGCACCACGCCCTTGCCATCACAATGCTCCATTACACCTGTCATAAAAATGCCCCATGACACCTGCCATCACGATGTTCCATGGACTTGTCATCACAAGGCTCCATGACCGTTCTCATCACTATGCTCCAAGACCCCTCTAATGACAATGGCCATGACCCTGTTAATCTCAATGATCCATGAACGCTGTCATCACATTGCACCATGCCCATCATCATAATGCTTCATGTTATTGTCATCAAAATGAAATAAAAATGCTCCATGACCTCTGTCATAACAATGCTCCAAACCCTTGTGATCACAATATTCCATAACTCTTGTCATCACAATGCCCCATGACTCTCGTTATCACAATTATCCATGGTCTTCTCATCACAATGCTCCATGCCCTTGTTATCACAATGCCCCATGACCACTGTCATCGCAATGCTCCGTGACTCAAGGCATCACAATTCTTCATGAATTTTGTCATCACCATGGTCCATGCCCTCGTCATCAACGGTCTCTGTGACCTTATTAAACACAATGCTCCATGAAATTTTCATCACAATGCTCTTTGACCCTTGTCATCACAATTCTCCATGCGCTTTTCAGCACAATGCTCCATGACACATATCATCACAATGCACCATTAGCTTGTCATCACAGTGCTCCAAAATCTTGTCATCACAATGCTCAATAAACCTTGTCATCACAATGCTCCATGCAATTATCATCAAAATGCTCTCTCAACACTGATATCACAATGTTACATCACAGTTCGTCACAATACTCCCTCACCCCTGGCATCGCAATGTTCCATGACTCCTGTCTTCACCATGCTACATGCATTTTCATCACAATGTTCGATGACCCCTGACATCACAATGTTCCATCACCCCTGTCATCAAAATGCTCCATGACACTTTTCATCAAATTGCTCCATGACCCTGTCATCAAAATGCTCCAGGCCCTTGTCATCACAATGCACAACATCCTTGTCATCAAAATGCTCCATGACATTTGTCATCACAAAGATCCATGACACTTGGCATCACAATGCTCCATGTCATTGTCATCACGATGCTCCATGAACGCTCTCATCACATTGCTCCATGCCCTTGTCATTACAAAGCTCCATGACACATGTCATCAGAATGCTCCATGGCCTTCTCATCACAAAGCATCACGCCCTTGCCATCACAATGCTCCATTACACCTGTCAAAAAAATGCTCAATGACACCTGCTATCACGATGTTCCATGGTCTTCTCATCACAAGGCTCCATGACCGTACTCATCACAATGCTCCAAGACCCCTGTAATCACAATGCTACATGCCCCTTTTCATCTCAATGATCCATGAACCCTGTCATCACAATGCACCATGCCCATCATCATAATGATTCATGCTATTGTCATCAAAATGAAATCAAAATGCTCCATGACCTCTGTCATAACAATGCTCGAAATCCTTGTGATCACAATATTTCATAACTCTTGTCATCACAATGCCCCATGACTCTCGTTATCACAATTATCCATGGTCTTCTCATCACAATGCTCCATGACCTTTGTCATCACAATGCTCAATACACTTGTCATCAAAATGCTCCCTGACACTTATTGTGTGGATGATCCTTGAAACCTGTCATTACAAGGCTCCATGCCATTTTCATCACAAAGATCCATGTCTTTTTCATCACAATGCTCCAACACCCCTGTAATCACAATGCTCCATGCCCTTGTCATCACAAAGCTCAATGACGTATGTCATTAGAATGCTCCTTGGCCTTCACCTCACTGGGCTCCATGCCCATGTCATCACAAAGTTCCAAGACACCTGTAATCACAATGGTCCATGTCCCTTTTCTTCAGTATGCTCCATGAGATTTGTCATCACAAGGCTCCATGGTATTCTTATCACAATTCTCCAGGAACTTATCATCACAATGTTACATGACTTGTCATAAAAATTCTCAATGGCCATTTTCATCATAATGCTCCAAGCCCTAGTCATCACAATGCTTCATTATGTTTGTCATCACAATCCTACATTACATTTGGCATCACAATGCTCCCTATCATTGTCATCGCAATGGACCATGACATATGTCATCACAATGCTCCCTGACAGCTTTCTTCAAAATACTGCATGAACTTCTCATCACAATGCTCCATGCCCCTATCATCACAATGCTCCATGCCCTTGTCATCACAATGCTCCATGACCCCTGTCATCACATTGTCCCGTGACTCCAGTCATCACAATGCTTCATAACATTTGTCATCACAATGGTCCATCCCCGCATCATCACAAGAATCTGTGACGACCGTTGTAACCACAGTGCTCCATGAACTTTTCATCACAATGCTCCGTGACCCTTGTCATCTCAATGCTCCATGCCTTTGTCAGAAAAATGCTCCATGACCCTTGACATCACAATGTGCCACGCGCTTTTTATCACAACGGTCCACAAAATTATTATCACAATGTTCCATAAACATTGAATACACAATGCTCCTTTCCCTTCTCATCACAATGCTCCATTAACCCATCATAACAATGATCCATGACCTCTGCCATCACAATGTTCCACGGCATTGTCATCACAAGGCTCCAAGACACTTGTCATCACAATGCTCCAAGACCCCTGTAATCACAATGCTCCATGCCCTTGTCATCACAAAGCTCCATGACACATGCCATCAGAATGTTCCATGTCCTTCTCATCAAAATGATCCATGCCTTGTCATCACAGTGCTCCAAGAACCCTGTAATCACAATGCTCCATGCCACTTTTCATAAGTATGCTCCATGAGGTTTGTCATCACAAGGCTCCATGGATTTCTCATCACAATGCTCCAGGACATTGTCATCACAATGCTTAACGAACTTGTCATGAAAATTCTCAATGGCCCTTGTCATCATAATGCTCCAATCCCTAGTCATCACAATGCTCCATTATATTTGTCATCACAATCCTCCATTACATTTGTCATCACAATGCTCCCTGCCATTGTCATCACAATGGACCATGACATATGTCATCACAATGCTCCCTGTCACATGTCTTCACAATATTCCATGACCTTCTCATCACAATGCTCCATTACCTTTCTCATCACAATGCTCCATGACACCCGCCATCACAATGTTCCACGGCCTTATCATCACAAGTCTCCATGACACTTGTCATCACAATGCTCCAAGACCCCTGTAATCACAATGCTCCATGCCCCTTTTCATCTCAATGCTCCATGAACCCTGTCATCACAATGCATCATGCCCATCATCATAATGCTTCCGGCTATTGTCACCACAATGAAATCAATATGCTCCATGACCTCTGTCATCACAATGCTCCATGACCCCTGTCATCACAATACTCCATGAACATTTTCAGCCCAATGCTCCATGACATTTGTCATCACAATGATCCATGCCCTTGTCATCCCAATGCTCCATGACCCCTGTATTCACAATGCTCCGTGATGCTTGTCATCACAGTGCTCCATGACTCCAGTCATCACAATGCTCCATGCCTTTGTCAGCAAAATGCTACATGATCTTTTCATTACAATGCTCTATGCGCTTTTCATCACAATACTCCATTAATATTGTCATCACAATCCTCCATGAAACTTGGGATCAGATTGCTTCATGCTCTTGTCATCACAATGCTCCATGCGCCTGAAATCAAAATGATCCATGACCTCTGTCATCACAATGCTCCAAACCCTTGTGATCACTAAGTTCAATAACCTTTGTCATCCCAACGCTCCTTGATGCCTGTCATCACAATACTCCTTGCACTTTTCATAAAAATGCTTCTTGAACTTTGTCATCACAATTCTCAATACACTTGTCATTACAATGCTCCCTGACACTTGTCGTCAGAATGCTCCTTGAACACTGTAACGAAAAGGCTCCATGCCTTTTTCATCACAAAGTCCCATGCTATTTTCATCACAATGCTCCATGCCATTGTCATCAAAATACTCCACAAGCTTGTCATCAGAATGCTCCATGACCGTTGTCATCACAATTCTCCATGCACTTGTCAGCACAATGCTCCCTGACCCTTGTCATCAGAATGCTCCAAGCCATTGTCATCGCAATTCTCCATTACCTTTGTCATCAGAATCCTCCATGACACTTGGCATCACAATGCTCCATGCCATTGTCATCACAATGGACCATTACATATGTCATCACAATGCTCCCTGACATCTGTCTTCACAATACTGCATGACCTGGTCATCACAATGCTCCATGCCATTGCCATCACAATGCGCCATTCCAACTGTCATCGCAATAATCCATGAAACTTATTAGACCAATGCTTCATGCCTTTTCATCACAATGCTCTATTAACCCTGCCATCACAATGCTACGTGACTCCAGTCATCACAATTCTTCATGACCTTTGTCATCACAATGTTCCATGCCCTCGTCATCAACAGTCTCTGTGATCTTTTTAACCACAATGCTCCATGAACTTTTCAGCACAATGCCCTTTGACCCTTGTCATCACAATGCTCTATGCCTTTCTCAGCACAATGCTCCATGACCCTTGTCATCACAATGCTCCAAGCGCTTGTCAGCACAATGACACATGTCATCAAGATGCACCATGCGCTTGTCATCACAATGCGCCATTCCAAATGGCATCGCAATAATCCATGAAACTTATTAGAACATAGCTCCATGCGCTTGTCATCACAATGCTCCATGCCCTTGTTATCACAATGCTCCATGACCAGTGTCATCACAATGCTCCGTGGCTCCAGTCATCACAATGCTTCATGAACTTTGTCATCACAATGGACCATGCCCTCGTCATCAACAGTCTCTGTGACCTTTTTAACCACAATGATCCATGAACTTTTCATCACAATGCTCTTTGACCCTTGTCATCACAATGCTCCATGCGCTTTTCAGCACAATGCTCCATGTCACATGTCATCACAATGCACCATTAGCTTGTCATCACAGTGCTCCAAAATCTTGTCATCACAATGCTCCATAAACCTTGTCATCACAGTGCTCCATGCATTTATCATCAAAATGCTCTCTCAACACTGATATCACAATGTTACACCACAATTTGTCGCAATACTCCCTCACACCTGGCATCGCAATGTTCCATGACTCCTGTCTTCACCATGCTACATGCATTTTCATCACAATATTCGATGACCCCTGACATCACAATGTTCCATGACCCCTGTCATCAAAATGCTCCATGAAGCTTTTCATCAAATTGCTCCATGACCCTGTCATGAAAATGCTCCAGGCCCTTGTCATCACAATGCACAACACACTTGTCATCAAAATGCTCCATGACATTTGTCATTACAAAGATCCATGACACTTGGCATCACAATGCTCTATGTCATTGTCATCACGATGCTCCATGAACGCTCTCATCACATTGCTCCATGCCCTTGTCATAACAAAGCTCCATGACACATGTCATCAGAATGCTCCATGGCCTTCTCATCACAATGCACCACGCCCTTGCCATCACAATGCTCCATTACACCTGTCAAAAAAAAAGATCCATGACACCTGCCATCACGATGTTCCATGGTCTTCTCATCACAAGGCTCCATGACCGTTCTCATCACAATGCTCCAAGACCCCTGTAATCACAATGCTCCATGCCCCTTTTCATCTCAATGATCCATGAACCCTGTCATCACAATGCACCATGCCCATCATCATAATGATTCATGCTATTGTCATCAAAATGAAATCAAAATGCTCCATGACCTCTGTCATAACAATGCTCCAAATCCTTGTGATCACAATATTTCATAACTCTTGTCATCACAATGCCCCATGACTCTCGTTATCACAATTATTCATGGTCTTCTCATCACAATGCTCCATGACCTTTGTCATCACAATGCTCAATACACTTGTCATCAAAATGCTCCCTGTCACTTATTGTCTGGATGATCCTTGAAACCTGTCATTACAAGGCTCCATGCCATTTTCATCACAATGATCCATGTCTTTTTCATCACAGTGCTCCAAGACCCCTGTAATCACAATGCTCCATGCCCTTGTCATCACAAAGCTCAATGACGTATGTCATTAGAATGCTCCTTGGCTTTCACCTCACAATGCTCCATGCCCATGTCATCACAATGTTCCAAGACCCCTGTAATCACAATGGTCCATGTCCCTTTTCTTCAGTATGCTCCATGAGATTTGTCATCACAAGGCTCCATGGTATTCTCATCACAATGCTCCAGGAACTTGTCATCACAATGCTACATGACTTGTCATAAAAATTCTCAATTTCCCTTTTCATCATAATGCTCCAAGCCCTAGTCATCACAATGCTTCATTATGTTTGTCATCACAATCCTACATTAAATTTGGCATCACAATGCTCCCTGTCAAGGTCATCGCAATGGTCCATGGCATATGTCATCACAATACTCCCTGACACCTTTCTTCAAAATACTCCATGATCTTCTCATCACAATGCTCCATGCCCCTATCATCACAATGTTCCATGCCCTTGTCATCACAATGCTCCATGACCCCTGTCATCACATTGCTCCGTGACACCAGTCATCACAATGCTTCATAACATTTGTCATCACAATGGTCCATGCCCGCATCATCACAAGAATCTGTGACGACCGTTGTAACCACAGTGCTCCATGAACTTTTCATCACAATGCTCCGTGACCCTTGTCATCACAATGCTCCATGCCTTTGTCAGAAAAATGCTCCATGGCCCTTGTCATCACAATATGCCATGCCCTTTTTATCACATCGGTCCACAAATTTGTCATCACAATGCTCCATAAACATTGAAACACAATGCTCCTTTCCCTTCTCATCACAATGCTCCATTAACTCATCATAACAATGATCCTTGACCTCTGCCATCACAATGTTCCACGGCATTGTCATAACAGGGCTCCAAGACACTTGTCATCACAATGCTCCAAGACCCCTGTAATCACAATGCTCCATGCCCTTGTCATCACAAAGCTCCATGACACATGTCATCAGAATGTTCCATGGACTTCTCATCAAAATGATCCATGCCTTGTTATCACAGTGCTCCAAGACCCCTGTAATCAAAATGCTCCATGCCCCTTTTCATCAGTATGCTCCATGAGGTTTGTCATCACAAGGCTCCATGGTTTTCTCATCACAATGCTCCAGGACCTTGTCATCACAGTGCTTCACGACCTTGTCACGAAAACTCTCAATGGCCCTTGTCATCATAATGCTCCAATCCCTAGTCATCACAATGCTCCATTATATTTGTCATCACAATTCTCCATTACATTTCTCATCACAATGCTCCCTGCCATTGTCATCACAATGGACCATGATATGTGTCATCACAATGCTCCCTGACACATGTCTTCACAATATTCCATGACCTTCTCATCACAGTGCTCCATGCCCTTGTCATCACAATGCTCCATGATCCCTGTCATCACAATGTTCCGTGACTCCAGGCATCACAATGCTTCATATCATTTGTCATCACAGTGGTCGATGCCCGCGTCATCATAAGGCTCTGTGACCTTTGTAACCACAATGCTCCATGAACATTTCATCACAATGCTCCGTGACCCTTGTCATCACAATGCTCCATGCCTTTGTAAGAAAAATTCTCTGTGACGCTTGCATGACTCTTGTCATCCCAACGGTCCACAAATTATTCATCGCAATGCTCCATAAACCTTGTAATCACAATGTTTCACGCCCTTCTCATCACAATGCTTCATTACCCCTCCATTAACAATGCTCCATGACACCCGACATCACAATGTTCCACGGCCTTATCATCACAAGTCTCCATGACACTTGTCATCACAATGCTCCAAGACCCCTGTAATCACAATGCTCCATGCCCCTTTTCATCTCAATGCTCCATGAACCCTGTCATCAAAATGCATCATGCCCATCATCATGATGCTTCCGGCTATTGTCACCACAATGAAATCAAAATTCTCCATGACCTCTGTCATCACAATGCTCCATGACCCCTGTCATCACAATACTCCATGTACATTTTCAGCCCAATGCTCCATGACCCTTGTCATCACAATGATCCATGCCCTTGTTATCACAATGCTCCATGACCACTGTCATCACAATGCTCCGTGACTCCAGTCATCACAATGCTTCATGAACTTTGTCATCACAATGGTCCATGCCCTCGTCATCAACAGTCTCTGTTACCTTTTTAACCACAATGCTCCATGAACGTTTCATCACAATGCTCTTTGACCCTTGTCATCACAATGCTCCATGTGCTTTTCAGCACAATGCTCCATGACACATATCATCACAATGCACCATTAGCTTGTCATCACAGTGCTCCAAAATCTTGTCATCACAATGCTCCATAAACCTTGTCATCACAATGCTCCATGCAATTATCATCAAAATGCTCTCTCAACACTGATATCACAATGTTACATCACAATTCGTCCCAATACTCCTTCACACCTGGCATCGCAATGTTCCATGACTCCTGTCTTCACCATGCTACATGCATTTTCATCACAATGTTCGATGACCCCTGACATCACAATGTTACATGACCCCGGTCATCAAAATGCTCCATGACGCTTTTCATCAAATTGCTCCATGACCCTGTCATCAAAATGCTCTAGGCCCTTGTCATCACAATGCACAACACCCTTGTCATCAAAATGCTCCATGACATTTGTCATCACAAAGATCCATGACACTGGGCATCACAATGCTCCATGTCATTGTCATCACGATGCTCCATGAACACTCTCATCACATTGCTCCATGCCCTTGTCATTACAAAGCTCCATGACACATGTCATCAGAATGCTCCATGGCCTTCTCCTCACAATGCACCACGCACTTGCCATCACAATGCTCCATTACACCTGTCATAAAAATGCCCCATGACACCTGCCATCACGATGTTCCATGGACTTGTCATCACAAGGCTCCATGACCGTTCTCATCACTATGCTGCAAGACACCTGTAATCACAATGGCCATGACCCTGTTAATCTCAATGATCCATGAACCCTGTTATCACATTGCACAATGCCCATCATCATAATGCTTCATGCTATTGTCATCAAAATGAAATCAAATTGCTCCATGACCTCTGTCATAACAATGCTCCAAACCCTTGTGATCACAATATTCCATAACTCTTGTCATCACAATGCCCCATGACTCTCGTTATCACAATAATGCATGGTCTTCTCATCACAATGCTCCATGCCCTTGTCATCACAATGCGCCATTCCAAATGTCATCGCAATAATTCATGAAACTTATTAGACCAATGCTCCATGCCCTTGTCATCACAATGCTCCATGCCCTTGTTATCACAATGCCCCATGACCACTGTCATCACAATGCTCCGTGACTCCAGGCATCACAATGCTTCATGAACATTGTCATCACAATGGTCCATGCCCTCTTCATCAACCGTCTCTGTGACCTTTTTAACCACAATGCTCCATGAACTTTTCATCACAATGCTCTTTGAACCTTGTCATCACAAATCTCCATGCGATTTTCAGCATAATGCTCCATGACTCATGTCATCACAATGCACCATTAGCTTGTCAGCACAGTGCTCCAAAATCTTGTCATCACAATGCTCCATAAGCCTTGTCATCACAATGCTCCATGCAATTATCATCAAAATGTTCTCTCAACACTGATATCACCATGTTACATCACAGTTCGTCACAATACTCCCTCACCCATTGCATCGCAATGTTCCATGACTCCTGTCTTCACCATGCTGCATGCATTTTCATCACAATGTTCCATGACCCCTGACATCAAAATGTTCCATGACCCCTGTCATCAAAATGCTCCATGAAGCTTTTCTTCAAATTGCTCCATGACCCTGTCATCAAAATGCTCCCTGCACTTCTCATCACAATGGACAACACCCTTGTCATCAAAATGCTCCATGACATTTGTCATCACAAAGGTCCATGACACTTGGCATCACAATGCTCCATGTCATTGTCATCACGATGCTCCATGAATGCTCTCATCACATTGCTCCATGCCCTTGTCATTACAAAGCTCCATGACACATGTCATCAGAATGCTACACGGCCTTCTCATCACAATGCACCACGCCCTTGCCATCACAATGCTCCATTACACCTGTCAAAAAAATGCTCCATAACACCTGCCATCACGATGTTCCATGGTCTTCTCATCACAAGGCTCCATGGCCGTTCTCATCACAATGCTCCAAGACCCCTGTAATCACAATGCACCATGCCCTTTTTCATCTCAATGATCCATGAACCCTGTCATCACAATGCACCATGCCCATCATCATAATGATTCATGCTATTGTCATCAAAATGAAATCAAAATGCTCCATGACCTCTGTCATAACAATGCTCCAAATCCTTGTGATCACAATATTTCATAACTCTTGTCATCACAATGCCCCATGACTCTCGTTATCACAATTATCCATGGTCTTCTCATCACAATGCTCTATGACCTTTGTCATCACAATGCTCAATACACTTGTCATCAAAATGCTCCCTGACACTTATTGTCTGTATGATCCTTGAAACCTGTCATTAAAAGGCTCCATGCCATTTTCATCACAATGATCCATGTCCTTTTCATCACAATGTTTTAAGACCCCTGTAATCACATTGCTCCATGCCCTTGTCATCACAAAGCTCAATGACGTATGTCATTAGAATGCTCCTTGGCCTTCACCTCACAATGCTCCATGCCCATGTCATCACAAAGTTCCAAGACCCCTGTAATCACAATGGTCCATGTCCATTTTCTTCAGTATGCTCCATGAGATTTGTCATCACAAGGCTCCATGGTATTCTCATCACAATGCTCCAGGAACTTGTCATCACAATGCTACATGACTTGTAATAAAAATTCTCAATGGCCCTTTTCATCATAATGCTCCAAGCCCTAGTCATCAAAATGCTTCATTATGTATGTCATCACAGTCCTACCTTACATTTGGCATCACAATGCTCCCTGTCATTGTCATCGCAATGGACCATGACATATGTCATCACAATGCTCCCTGACATCTTTCTTCAAAATACTCCATGAACTTCTCATCACAATGCTCCATGCCCCTATCATCACAATGTTTCATGCCCTTGTCATAACAATGCTCCATGACCCCTGTCATCACATTGCTCCGTGACTCCAGTCATCACAATGCTTCATAACATTTGTCATCACAATGGTCCATGCCCGCATCATCACAAGAATCTGTGACGACCGTTGTAACCACAGTGCTCCATGAACTTTTCATCACAATGCTCCGTGACCCTTGTCATCACAATGCTCCATGCCTTTGTCAGAAAAATGCTCCATGACCCTTGTCATCACAATGTGCCACGTGCTTTTTATCACAACGGTCCACAAAATTGTCATCACAATGCTCCATAAACATTGAAAACACAATGCTCCTTTCCCTTCTCATCACAATGCTCCATTAACCCATCATAACAATTGTCCATGACCTCTGCCATCACAATGTTACACGGCATTGTCATCACAAGTCTCCAAGACACTTGTCATCACAATGCTCCAAGACCCCTGTAATCACAATGCTCCATGCCCTTGTCATCACAAAGCTCCATGACACATGTCATCAGAATGTTCCATGTCCTTCTCATCAAAATGATCCCTGCCTTGTCATCACAGTGCTCCAAGACACCTGTAATCACAATGCTCCATGCCCCTTTTCATCAGTATGCTCCATGAGGTTTGTCATCACAAGGCTCCATGGTTTTCTCATCACAATGCTCCAGGACCTTGTCATCACAATGCTTCACGAACTTGTCATGAAAATTCTCAATGGCCCTTGTCATCATAATGCTCCAATCCCTAGTCATCACAATGCTCCATTATATTTGTCATCACAATCCTCCATTACATTTGTCATCACAATGCTCCCTGCCATTGTCATCACAATGGACCATGACATATGTCATCACAATGCTCCCTGACACATGTCTTCACAATATTCCACGACCTTCTCAGCACAATGCTCCATGCCCTTGTCATCACAATGCTCCATGACCCCTGTCATCACAATGTTCCGTGACTCCAGGCATCACAATGCTTCATAACATTTGTCATCACAGTGGTCGATGCCCGAGTCATCATAAGGCTCTGTGACCTTTGTAACCACAATGCTCCATGAACATTTCATCACAATGCTCCGTGACCCTTGTCATAACGATGCTCCATGCCTTTGTAAGTAAAATTCTCTATGACCGTTGCATGACCCTTGTCATCCCAACGGTCCACAAATTATTCATCGCAATGCTCCATAAACCTTGTAATCACAATGTTCCATGCCCTTCTCATCACAATGCTCCATTACCCCTCTCATAACAATGCTCCATGACACCCGACATCACAATGTTCCACGGCCTTATCATCACAAGTCTCCATGACACTTGTCATCACAATGCTCCAAGACCCCTGTAATCACAATGCTCCATGCCCCTTTTCATCTCAATGCTCCATGAACCCTGTCATCACAATGCATCATGCACATCATCATAATGCTTCCGGCTATTGTCACCACAATGAAATCAAAATTCTCCATGACCTCTGTCATCACAATGCTCCATGACTCCTGTCATCACAATACTCCATGAACATTTTCAGCCCAATGCTCCATGACACTTGTCATCACAATGATCCATGCCCTTGTCATCCCAATGCTCCATGACCCCTGTATTCACAATGCTCCGTGATGCTTGTCATCACAGTGCTCCATGACACCAGTCATCACAATGCTCCATGCCTTTGTCAGAAAATGCTACATGACCTTGTCATTACAATGCTGTATGCGCCTTTCATCACAATACTCCATTACTATTGTCATCACAATCCTCCGTGAACCTTGGGATCAGATTGCTTCATGCTCTTGTCATCAAAATGCTCCATGCTCCTGAAATCAAAATGATCCATGACCTCTGTCATCACAATGCTCCAAACACTTGTGATCACAAAGTTCAATAACCTTTGTCATACCAATGCTCCATGATGCCTGTCATCACAATACTCCATGCACTTTTCATCAAAATGCTCCATGAACTTTGTCATCACAATTCTCAATACACTTGTCATTACAATGCTCCCTGACACTTGTCGTCAGAATGCTCCTTGAACACTGTCACGAAAAGGCTCCATGCCTTTTTCATCACAATGTCCCATGCCATTTTCATCACAATGCTCCATGCCATTGTCATCAAAATACTCCACAAGCTTGTCATCAGAATGCTCCATGACCGTTGTCATCACAATTCTCCATGCACTTGTCAGCACAATGCTCCATTATATTTGTCATCACAATCCTCCATTACATTTGTCATCACAATGCTCCCTGCCATTGTCATCACAAAGGGCCAGTACATATGTCATCACAATGCTCCCTGACACATCTCTTCACAATACTGAATGACCTGGTCATCACAATGCTCCATGCCATTGCCATCACAATGCACCATTCCAAGTGTCATCGCAATAATCCATGAAACTTATTAGACCAATGCTTCATGCCCTTTCATCACAATGCTCTATGAACCCTGTCATCACAATGCTACGTGACACCAGTCATCACAATTCTTCATGACATTTGTCATCACAATGGTCCATGCCCTCGTCATCAACAGTCTCTGTGATCTTTTTAACCACAATGCTCCATGAACTTTTCAGCATAATGCCCTTTGACCCTTGTCATCACAATGCTCTATGCCTTTCTCAGCACAATGCTCCATGACCCTTGTCATCACAATGCTCCATGCGCCTGTCAGCACAATGACACATGTCATCAAGATGCACCATGCGCTTGTCATCACAATGCGCCATTCCAAATGTCATCGCAATAATCCATGAAACTTATTAGACCAATGCTCCATGCCCTTGTCATCACAATGATCCATGCCCTTGTTATCACAATGCTCCATGACCACTGTCATCACAATGCTCTGTGACTCCAGTCATCAAATTTCTTCATGACCTTTGTCATTCCAATGGTCCATGCCCTCGTCATCAACAGTCTCTGTGATCTTTTTAACCACAATGCTCCATGAACTTTTCAGCACAATGCCCTTTGACCATTGTCATCACAATGCTCTATGCCTTTCTCAGCACAATTCTCCATGACCCTTGTCATCAGAATGCTCCATGTGCTTGTCAGCACAATGCTCCATGACACATGTCATCAAGATGCACCATGCACTTGTCATCACAATGCGCCATTCCAAATGTCATCGCAATAATCCATGAAAATTATTAGACCAATGCTCCATGCCCTTGTCATCACAATGCTCCATGCCCTTGTTATCACAATGCTCCATGACCACTGTCATCACAATGCTCCGTGACTCCAGTCATCACAATGCTTCATGAACTTTGTCATCACAATGGTCCATGCCCTCGTCATCAACTGTCTCTGTGACCTTTTTAACCACAATGCTCCATGAACATTTCATCACAATGTTCTTTGACCCTTGTCATTACAATGCTCCATGCGCTTTTCACCACAATGCTCCATGACACATGTCATCACAATGCACCATTAGCTTGTAATCACAGTGCTCCAAAATCTTGTCATCACAATGCTCCATAAAACTTGTCATCACAGTGCTCCATGCAATTATCATCAAAATGCTCTTTCAACACTGATATCACAATGTTCCATCACAATTCGTCACAATACTCCCTCACCCCTGGCATCGCAATGTTCCATGACTCCTGTCTTCACCATGCTACATGCATTTTCATCACAATGTTCGATGACCCCTGACATCACAATGTTCCATCACCCCTGTCATCAAAATGCTCCATGACACTTTTCATCAAATTGCTCCATGACCCTCTCATCAAAATGCTCCAGGCCCTTGTCATCACAATGCACAACATCCTTGTCATCAAAATGCTCCATGACATTTGTCATCACAAAGATCAATGACACTTGGCATCACAATGCTCCATGTCATTGTCATCACGATGCTCCATGAACGCTCTCATCACATTGCTCCATGCCCTTGTCATTACAAAGCTCCATGACACATGTCATCAGAATGCTCCATGGCCTTCTCATCACAATGCACCACGCCCTTGCCATCACAATGCTCCATTACACCTGTCAAAAAATGCTCCATGACACCTGCCATCACGATGTTCCATGGTCTTCTCATCACAAGGCTTCATGACCGTTCTCATCACAATGCTCCAAGACCCCTGTGATCACAATGCTACATGCCCCTTTTCATCTCAATGATCCATGAACCCTGTCATCACAATGCACCATGTCCATCATCATAATGCTTCATGCTATTGTCATCAAAATGAAATCAAAATGCTCCATGACCTCTGTCATAACAATGCTCCAAATACTTGTGATCACAATATTTCATAACTCTTGTCATCACAATGCCCCATGACTCTCGTTATCACAATTATCCATGGTCTTCTCATCACAATGCTCCATGACCTTTGTCATCACAATGCTCAATACACTTGTCATCAAAATGCTCCCTGACACTTATTGTCTGTATGATTCTTGAAACCTGTCATTACAAGGCTCCATGCCATTTTCATCACAATAATCCATGTCCTTTTCATCACAATGTTCCAAGGCCCCTGTAATCACAATGCTCCATGCCCTTGTCATCATAAATCTGAATGACGTATGTCATTAGAATGCTCCTTGTCCTTCACCTCACAATGCTCCATGCCCATGTCATCACAAAGTTCCAAGACCCCTGTAATCACAGTGGTCCATGTCCCTTTTCTTCAGTATGCTCCATGAGATTTGTCATCACAAGGCTCCATGGTATTCTCATCACAATGCTCAAGGAACTTGTCATCACAATGCTACCTGACCTGTCATAAAAATTCTCAATGGCCCTTTTCATCATAATGCTCCAAGCCCTAGTCATCACAATGCTTCATTATGTTTGTCATCACAATCCTACATTACATTTGGCATCACAATGCTCCCTGTCATTGTCATCGCAATGGACCATGACATATGTCATCACAATGTTCCCTGACACCTTTCTTCAAAATACTCCATGAACTTCTCATCACAAAGCTCCATGCCCCTATCATCACAATGCTCCATGCCCTTGTCATCACAATGCTCCATGACCCCTGTCATCACATTGCTCCGTGACTCCAGTCATCACAATGCTTCATAACATTTGTCATCACAATGGTCCATGCCCGCATCATCACAAGAATCTGTGACGACCGTTGTAACCACAGTGCTCCATGAAATTTTCATCACAATGCTCCGTGACCCTTCTCATCACAATGTGCCACGCGCGTTTTATCACAACGGTCCACAAATTTGTCATCACAATGCTCCATAAATATTGAAAACACAATGCTCCTTTCCCTTCTCATCACAATGCTCCATTAACCCATCATAACGATGATCCATGACCTCTGCCATCACAATATTCCACGGCATTGTCATCACAAGTCTCCAAGACACTTGTCATCACAATGCTCCAAGACCCCTGTAATCACAATGCTCCATGCCCTTGTCATCACAAAGCTCCATGACACATGTCATCAGAATGTTCCATGTCCTTCTCATCAAAATGATCCATGCCTTGTCATCACTGTGCTCCAAGTCCCCTGTAATCACAATGCTCCCTGCCCCTTTTCATCAGTATGCTCCATGAAGTTTATCATCACAAGGCTCCATGGTTTTCTCATCACAATGCTCCAGGACATTGTCATCACAATGTTTCACGACCTTGTCATGAAAATTCTCAATGGCCCTTGTCATCATAATGCTCCAATCCCTAGTCATCACAATGCTCCTTTATATTTGTCATCACAATCCTCCATTACATTTGTCATCACAATGCTCCCTGCCATTGTCATCACAATGGACCATGACATATGTCATCACAATTCTCCCTGACACATGTCTTCACAATATTCCACGACCTTCTCATCACAATGCTCCATGCCCTTGTCATCACAATGCTCCATGACCCCTGTCATCACAATGTTCCGTGACTCCAGGCATCACAATGCTTCATAATATTTGTCATCACAGTGGTCGATGCCCACGTCATCATAAGGCTCTGTGACCTTTGTAACCACAATGATCCATGAACATTTCATCACAATGCTCCCTGACCCTTGTCATCACAATGCTCCATGCCTTTGTAAGAAAAATTCTCTATGACCCTTGCATGACCCTTGTCATCCCAACGGTCCAGAAATTATTCATCGCAATGCTCCATAAACCTTGTAATCACAATGTTCCATGCCCTTCTCATCACAATGCTCCATTACCTTTCTCATAACAATGCTCCATGACACCCGCCATCACAATGTTCCACGGCCTTATCATCACAAGTCTCCATGACACTTGTCATCACAATGCTCCAAGATCCCTGTAATCACAATGCTCCATGCCCCTTTTCATCTCAATGCTCCATGAACCCTGTCATTACAATGAATCATGCCCATCATCATAATGTTTCCGGCTATTGTCACCACAATGAAATCAAAATTCTCCATGACCTCTGTCATCACAATGCTCCATGACCCCTGTCATCACAATACTCCATGAACATTTTCAGCCCAATGCTCCATGAGCCTTGTCATCACAATGATCCATGCCCTTGTCATCCCAATGCTCCATGACCCCTGTATTCACAATGCTCCATGATGCTTGTCATCACAGTGCTCCATGACACCAGTCATCACAATGCTCCATGCCTTTGTCAGCAAAATGCTACATGACCATGTCATTACAAGGCTCTATGCGCTTTTCTTCACAATACTCCATTACTATTGTCATCACAATCCTCCATGAACCTTGGGATCAGATTGCTTCATGCTCTTGTCATCACAGTGCTCCATGCTCCTGAAATCAAAATGATCCATGACCTCTGTCATCACAATGCTCCAAAACCTTGTGATCACAAAGTTCAATAACCTTTGTCATCACAACGCTCCATGATGCCTGTCATCACAATACTCCATGCCCTTTTCATCAAAATGCTCCATGAACTTTGTCATCCCAATTCTCAATTCACTTGTCATTACAATGCTCCCTGACACTTGTCGTCAGAATGCTCCTTGAACACTGTCAGGAAAAGCCTCCATGACTTTTTCATAGCAATGTCCCATGCCATTTTCATCACAATGCTCCATGCCATTGTCATCAAAATACTCCACAATCTTGTCACCAGAATGCTCCATGACCGTTGTCATCACAATTCTCCATGCAATTGTCAGCACAATGCTCCCTGACCGTTGTCATCACAATGCTCCAAGCCATTGTCATCGCAATTCTCCATTACATTTGTCATCAGAATCCTCCATGACACTTGGCATCACAATGCTCCATGCCATTGTCATCACAATGGGCCATTACGTATGTCATCACAATGCTCCCTGACACCTGTCTTCACAATACTGCATGACCTGGTCATCACAATGCTCCATGCCATTGCCATCACAATGCGCCATTCCAAGTGTCATCGCAATAATCCATGAAACTTATTAGACCAATGCTTCATGCCCTTTCATCACAATGCTCTATGAACCCTGTCATCACAATGCTACGTGACACCAGTCATCACAATTCTTCATGACCTTTCTCATCACAATGGTCCATGCCCTCGTCATCAACAGTCTCTGTGATCTTTTTAACCACAATGTTCCATGAACTTTTCAGCACAATGCCCTTTGACCCTTGTCATCACAATGCTCTATGCCTTTCTCAGCACAATGCTCCATGACCTTTGTCATCACAATGATCCATGTGCTTGTCAGCACAATGATACATGTCATCAAGATGCACCATGCGCTTGTTATCACAATGCGCCGTTCCAAATGTCATCGCAATAATCCATGAAACTTATTAGAAGAATGCTCCATGCCCTTGTGATCACAATGCTCCATGCCCTTGTCATCACAATGCTCCGTGACTCCAGTCATCACAATGCTTCATGAACTTTGTCATCACAATGGTCCATGCCCTCGTCATCAAAAGTCTCTGTGACCTTTTTAACCACAATGCTCCATGAACTTTTCATCACAATGCTCTTTGACCCATGTCATCACAATGCTCCTTGCGCTTTTCAGCACAATGCTCCATGACACATGTCATCACAATGCACCATTAGCTTGTCATCACAGTGCTCCAAAATATTGTCATCACAATGCTCCATAAACCTTGTCATCACAGTGCTCCATGCAATTATCATCAAAATGCTCTCTCAACACTGATATCACAATGTAACATCACAATTCGTCACAATACTCCCTCACACCTGGCATCGCAATGTTCCATGACTCCTGTCTTCACCATGCTACATGCATTTTCCTCACAATGTTTGATGACCCCTGACATCTCAATGTTCCATGACACCTGTCATCAAAATGCTCCATGACACTTTTCATCAAATTGCTCCATGACCCTGTCATCAAAATGCTCCAGGCCCTTGTCATCACAATGCACAACACCCTTGTCATCAAATGCTCCATGACATTTGTCATCACAAAGATCCATGACACTTGGCATCACAGTGCTCCATGTCATTGTCATCACGATGCTCCATGAACGCTCTCATCACAATGCTCCATGCCCTTGTCATTACAAAGCTCCATGACACATGTCATCAGAATGCTCTATGGCCTTCTCTTCACAATGCACCACGACCTTGCCATCACAATGCTCCATTACACCTGTCAAAAAAAATGCTCCATGACACCTGCCATCACGATGTTCCCTGGTCTTCTCATCACAAGGCTCCATGACCGTTCCCATCACAATGCTCCAAGACCCCTCTAATCACAATGCTCCATGCCCCTTTTCATCTCAATGATCCATGAACTCTGTCATCACAATGCACCATGCCCATCCTCATAATGTTTCATGCTATTGTCATCAAAATGAAATCAAAATGCTCCATGACCTCCTTCATAACAATGCTCCAAATCCTTGTGATCACAATATTTCATAACTCTTGTCATCACAATGCCCCATGACTCTCGTTATCACAATTATCCATGGTCTTCTCATCACAATGCTCCATGACCTTTGTCATCACAATGCTCAATACACTTGTCATCAAAATGCTCCCTGACACTTATTGTCTGTATGATCCTTGAAACCTGTCATTACAAGGCTCCATGCCATTTTCATCACAATGATCCATGTCCTTTTCATCACAATGTTCAAAGACCCCTGTAATCACAATGCTCCATGCCCTTGTCATCACAAATCTCAATGACGTATGTCATTAGAATGCTCCTTGGCATTCACCTCACAATGCTCCATGCCCATGTCATCACAAAGTTCCAAGACCCCTGTAATCACAATGGTCCATGTCCCTTTTCTTCAGTATGCTCCATGAGATTTGTCATCACAAGGCTCCATGGTATTCTCATCACAATGCTCCAGGAACTTGTCATCACAATGCTACATGACTTGTCATAAAAATTCTCAATGGCCCTTTTCATCATAATGCTCCAAGCCCTAGTCATCACAATGCTTCATTATGTTTGTCATCACAATCCTACATTACATTTGGCATCACAATGCTCCCTGTCATTGTCATCGCAATGGACCATGGCATATGTCATCACAATGCTCCCTGACAACTTTCTTCAAAATACCCCATGAACTTCTCATCACAATGATCCATGCCCCTATCATCACAATGCTCCATGCCCTTGTCATCACAGTGCTACATGACCCCTCTCATCACATTGCTCCGTGACTCCAGTCATCACAATACTTCATAACATTTGTCATCACAATGGTCCATGCCCGCATCATCACAAGAATCTGTGACGACCGTTGTAACCACAGTGCTCCATGAACTTTTCACCACAGTGCTCCATGACACGTGTCATCACAATGCACCATTAGCTTGTCATCACAGTGCTCCAAAATCTTGTCATCACAATGCTCCATAAACCTTGTCATCACAGTGCTCCATGCAATTATCATCAAAATGCTCTCTCAACACTGATATCACAATGTTACATCACAATTCGTCACAATACTCCCTCACACCTGGCATCGCAATGTTCCATGACCCTTGTCTTCACCATGCTACATGCATTTTCATCACAATGTTCGATGACCCATGACATCACAATGTTCCATGACCACTGTCATCAAAATGCTCC
Source organism: Mesoplodon bidens (assembly GCF_964165515.1). Taxonomy (NCBI): domain Eukaryota; kingdom Metazoa; phylum Chordata; class Mammalia; order Artiodactyla; family Ziphiidae; genus Mesoplodon; species Mesoplodon bidens. The sequence continues at coordinate 1,854,298 of NW_027672207.1, forward strand.
ATGACGCTTTTCATCAAATTGTTCCATGACCCTGTCATCAAAATGCTCCCTGCCCTTCTCATCACAATGCACAACACCCTTGTCATCAAAATGCTCCACGACATTTGTCATCACAAAGATCCATGACACTTGGCATCACAGTGCACCATGTCATTGTCATCACGATGCTCCATGAAAACTCTCATCACATTGCACCATGCCCTTGTCATTAGAAAGCTCCATGACACATGTCATCAGAATGCTCCATGGCCTTCTCATGACAATGCACCACGCCCTTGCCATCACAATGTTCCATTACACCTGTCATAAAAATGCCCCATGACACCTGCCATCACGGTGTTCCATGGTCTTGTCATCACAAGGCTCCATGACCGTTCTCATCACAATGCTCCAAGACCACTGTAATCACAATGCTCCATGCCCCTTTTCATCTCAATGATCCATGAACCCTGTCATCACATTGCACCATGCCCTTCTTCATAATGCTTCATGCTATTGTCATCAAAATGAAATCAAAACGCTCCATGACCTCTGTCATAACAATGCTCCAAACCCTTGTGATCAAAATATTCCATAACTCTTGTCATCACAATGCCCCATGACTCTCGTTATCACAGTTATCCATGGTCTTCTCATCACAATGCTCCATGCCCTTGTCATCACAATGCGCCATTCCAAATGTCATTGCAATAATCCATGAAACTTATTAGACCAATGCTCCATGACACCTGCCATCACGATATTCCATGGTCTTTTCATCACAAGGCTCCATGACCGTTTTCATCACAATGCTCCAAGACCCCTGTAATCACAATGCTCCATGCCCCTTTTCATCTCAATGATCCATGAACCCTGTCATCACAATGCACCATGCCCATCATCATATGCTTCATGCTTTTGTCATCAAAATTAAATCAAAATGCTCCATGACCTCTGTCATAACAATGCTCCAAACCCTTGTGATCAAAATATTCCATAACTCTTGTCATCACAATGCCCCATGACTCTCGTTATCACAATTATACAAGGTCTTCTCATCACAATGCTCCATGCCCTTGTCATCACAATGCGCCATTCCAAATGTCATCGCAATAATCCATGAAAATTATTAGACCAATGCTCCATGCCCTTGTCATCACAAAGCTCCATGCCCTTCTTATCACAATGCCCCATGACAACTGCCATCACAATGCTCCGTGACTCCAGGCAGCACAATGCTTCATGAACTTTGTCATCACAATGGTCCATGCCCTCGTCATCAACAGTCTCTGTTACGTTTTTAAACACAATGCTCCATGAACTTTTCATCACAATGCTCTATGACCCTTGTCATCACAATGCTCCATGCGCATTTCACCACAATGCTCCATGACACATGTCATCACAATGCACCATTAGCTTGTCATCACAGTGCTCCAGAATCTTGTCATCACAATGCTCCATAAACCTTGTCATCACAATGCTCCATGCAATTATCATCAAAATGCTCTCTCAACACTGATTTCACAATGTTACATCACAATTCATCACAATATTCCCTCACACCTGGCATCACAATGTTCCATGACTCCTGTCTTCACCATGCTACATGCATTTTCATCACAATGTTCGATGACCCCTGACATCACAGTGTTCCATGACACCTGTCATCAAAATGCTCCATGACGCTTTTCATCAAATTGCTCCATGACACTGTCATCAAAATGCTCCCTGCCCTTCTCATCACAATGCACAACACCCTTGTCATCAAAAAGCTCCATGACATTTGTCATCACAAAGATCCATGACACTTGGCATCACAATGCTCCATGTCATTGTCATCACGATGCTCCATGAACACTCTCATCACATTGCTCCATGCCCTTGTCATTACAAAGCTCCATGACACATGTCATCAGAAAGCTCCATGATCTTCTCTTCACAATGCACCACGCCCTTGCCATCACAATGCTCCATTACACCTGTCATAAAAATGCCCCATGACACCTGCCTTCATGATGTTCTACGGTCTTGTCATCACAAGGCTCCATGACCTTTCTCATCACAATGCTCCAAGACCCCTGTAATCACAATGCTCCATGACATTTTTCATCTCAATGATCCATGAACCCTGTCATCACATTGCACCATGCCCATCATCATAATGCTTCATGCTATTGTCATCAAAATGAAATCAAAATGCTCCATGACCTCTGTCATAACAATGCTCCAAACCCTTGTGATCACAATATTCCATAACTCTTGTCATCACAATGCCCCATGACTCTCGTTATCACAATTTTCCATGGTCTTCTCATCACAATGCTCCTTGCCCTTGTCATCAAAATGCGCCATTACAAATGTCATCACAATAATCCATGAAACTTATTAGAACAATGCTCCATGCCCTTGTCATCACAATGCTCCATGCCCTTGTTATCACAATGCCCCATGACCACTGTCATCACAATGCTCCGTGACTCCAGGCATCACAATGCTTCATGAACTTTGTAATCACAATGGTCCATGCCCTCTTCATCAACCGTCTCTGTGACCTTTTTAACCACAATGCTCCATGAACTTTTCATCACAATGCTCTTTGAACCTTGTCATCACAATTCTCCATGCGCTTTTCAGCACAATGCTCCATGACACGTGTCATCACAATGCACCATTAGCTTGTCATCACAGTGCTCAAAAATCTTGTCATCACAATGCTCCATAAAATTTGTCATCACAATGCTCCATGCAATTATCATCAAAATGCTATCTCAACACTGATATCACAATGTTATATCACAATTCGTCACAATACTCCGTCACCCCTGGCATCACAATGTTCCATGACTCCTGTCTTCACCATGCTACATGCATTTTAATCACAATGTTCGATGACCCCTGACATCACAATGTTCCATCACCCCTGTCATCAAAATGCTCCATGACACTTTTCATCAAATTGCTCCATGACCCTTTCATCAAAATGCTCAAGGACCTTGTCATCACAATGCACAACATCCTTGTCATCAAAATGCTCCATGACATTTGTCATCACAAAGATCCATGACACTTGGCATCACAATGCTCCATGTCATTGTCATCACGATGCTCCATGAACACTCTCATCACATTGCTCCATGCCCTTGTCATTACAAAGCTCCATGACACATGTCATCAGAATGCTCCATGGCCTTCTCCTCACAATGCACCACGCCCTTGCCATCACAATGCTCCTTTACACCTGTCAAAAAAATGCTCCATGACACCTGCCTTCTCGATATTCCATGGTCTTCTCATCACAAGGCTCCATGACCGTTCTCATCACAATGCTCCATGCCCCTTTTCATCTCAATGATCCATGAACCCTGTCATCACAATGCACCATGCCCATCATCATAATGCTTCATGCTATTGTCATCAAAATGAAATCAAAATGCTCCATGACCTGTGTCATAACAATGCTCCAAATTCTTGTGATCACAGTATTTCATAACTCTTGTCATCTCAATGCCCCATGACTCTCGTTATCACAGTTATCCATGGTCTTCTCATCACAATGCTCTATGACCTTTGTCATCACAATGCTCAATACACTTGTCATCAAAATGCTCCCTGACACTTATTGTCTGGATGATCCTTGAAAGCTGTCATTACAAGGCTCCATGCCATTTTCATCACAATGATCCATGTCCTTTTCATCACAATGTTCCAAGACCCCTGTAATCACAATGCTCCATTCCCTTGTCATCATAAAGCTCAATGACGTATGTCATTAGAATGCTCCTTGGCCTTCACCTCACAATGCTCCATGCCCATGTCATCACAAAGTTCCAAGACCCCTGTAATCACAATGGTCCATGTCCCTTTTCTTCAGTATGCTCCATGAGATTTGTCATCACAAGGCTCCATGGTATTCTCATCACAATGCTCCAGGAACTTGTCATCACAATGCTACATGACTTGTCATAAAAATTCTCAATGGCCCTTGTCATCATAATGCTCCAAGTCCTAGTCATCACAATGTTTCTTTATATTTGTCATCACAATCCTACATTACATTTGTCATCACAATGCTCCCTGCCATTGTCATCAAAATGGACCATGACATATGTCATCACAATGCTCCCTGACACCTTTCTTCAAAATACTCCATGAACATCTCATCACAATGCTCCATGCCCCTATCATCACAATGCTCCATGCCCTTGTCATCACAATGCTCCATGACCCCTGTCATCACATTGCTCCGTGACTCCAGTCATCACAATGCTTCATAACATTTGTCATCACAATGGTCCATGCCCGCATCATCACAAGAATCTGTGACGACCATTGTAACCAGAGTGCTCCATGAACTTTTCATCACAATGCTCCGTGACCCTTGACATCACAATGCTCCATGCCTTTGTCAGAAAAATGCTCCATGACACTTGTCATCACAATGAGCCACGCGCTTTTTATCACAACGGTCCACAAATTTGTCATCACAAAGCTCCATAAACATTGAAAACACAATGCTCCTTTCCCTTCTCATCACAATGCTCCATTAACCCATCATAACAATGATCCATGACCTCTGCCATCACAGTGTTCCACGGCATTGTCATCACAAGGCTCCAAGACACTTGTCATCACAATGCTCCAAGACCCCTGTAATCACAATGCTCCATGCCCTTGTCATCACAAAGCTCCATGACACATGTCATCAGAATGTTCCATGTCCTTCTCATCAAAATGATCCATGCCCTGTCATCACAGTGCTCCAAGACCCCTGTAATCACAATGCTCCATGCCCCTTTTCATAAGTATGCTCCATGAGGTTTGTCATCACAAGGCTTCATGGTTTTCTCATCACAATGCTCCAGGACCTTGTCATCACAATGCTTCACGACCTTGTCATGAAAATTCTCAATGGCCCTTGTCATCATAATGCTCCAATCCCTAGTCATCACAATGCTCCATTATATTTGTCATCACAATCCTCCATTACATTTTTCATCACAATGCTCCCTGCCATTGTCATCACAATGGACCATGACATATGTCATCACAATGCTCCCTGACACATGTCTTCACAATATTCCATGACCTTCTCATCACAATGCTCCATGCCCTTGTCATCACAATGCTCCATGACCCCTGTCATCACAATGTTCTTTGACTCCAGGCATCACAATGCTTCATAACATTTTTCATCACAGTGGTCGATGCCCGTGTCATCATAAGGCTCTGTGACCTTTGTAACCACAATGCTCCATGAACATTTCATCACAATGCTCCGTGACACTTGTCATCAGAATGCTCCATGCCTTTGTAAGAAAAATTCTCTATGACCCTTGCATGACCCTTGTCATCCCAACGATCCACAAATTATTCTTCGCAATGCTCCATAAAACTTGTAATCACAATGTTCCATGCCCTTCTCATCACAATGGTCCATTACCCCTCTCATAACAATGCTCCATGACACCCGCCATCACAATGTTCCACGGCCTTATCATCACAAGTCTCCAAGACAATTGTCATCACAATGCTCCAAGACCCCTGTAATCACAATGCTCCATGCCCCTTTTCATCTCAGTGCTCCAAGAACCCTGTCATCACAATGCATCATGCCCATCATCATAATGCTTCCGGCTATGGTCACCACAATGAAATAAAAATTCTCCATGACCTCTGTCACCACAATGCTCCATGACCTCTGTCATCACAATACTCCATGAATATTTTCAGCCCAATGCTCCATGACCCTTGTCATCACAATGATCCATGCCCTTGTTATCACAATGCTCCGTGACCACTGTCATCACAATGCTCCGTGACTCCAGTCATCACAATGCTTCATGATCTTTGTCATCACAATGGTCCATGCCCTCGTCATCAACAGTCTCTGTTACCTTTTTAACCACAATGCTCCATGAACTTTTCATCACAATGCTCTTTGACCATTGTCATCACAATGCTACATGCGCTTTTCAGCACAATGCTCCATGACACATGTCATCACAATGCACCATTAGCTTGTCATCACAGTGCTCCAAAATCTTGTCATCACAATGCTCCATAAACCTTGTCATCACAGTGCTCCATGCAATTATCATCAAAATCCTCTCTCAACACTGATATCACAATGTTACATCACAATTCGTCACAATACTCCCTCACACCTGGCATCGCAATGTTCCATGACTCCTGTCTTCACCATGCTACATGCATTTTCATCACAATGTTCGATGACCCCTGACATCACAATGTTCCATGACCCCTGTCATCAAAATGCTCCATGACGCTTTTCATCAAATTGTTCTATGACACTGTCATCAAAATGCTCCCTGCCCTTCTCATCACAATGCACAACACACTTGTCATCAAAATGCTCCATGACATTTGTCATCACAAAGATCCATGACACTTGACATCACAATGCTCCATGTCATTGTCATCACGATGCTCCATGAACACTCTCACCACATTGCTCCATGCCCTTGTCATTACAAAGCTCCATGACACATGTCATCAGAATGCTCCATGGCCTTCTCCTCACTATGCACCACGCCCTTGCCATCACAATGTTCCATTACACCTGTCATTAAAATGCCCCATGACACCTGCCTTCACGATGTTCCATGGACTTGTCATCACAAGGCTCCATGACCGTTCTCATCACAATGCTCCAAAACCCCTGTAATCACAATGCTCCATGCCCCTTTTCATCTCAATGATCCATGAACCCTGTCATCACATTGCTCCATGCCCATCATCATAATGCTTCATGCTATTGTCATCAAAATGAAATCAAAATGCTCCATGACCTCTGTCATAACAATGCTCCAAACCCTTGTGATCACAATATTCCATAACTCTTGTCATCACAATGCCCCATGACTCCCGTTATCACAATTTTCCATGGTCTACTCATCACAATGCTCCATGCCCTTGTCATCACAATGCGCCATTCCAAATGTCATTGCAATAATCCATGAAACTTAATAGACCAATGTTCCATGCCCTTGTCATCACAATGCTCCATGCGCTTGTTATCACAATGCCCCATGACCACTGCCATCACAATGCTCCGTGACTCCAGGCATCACAATGCTTCAAGAACTTTGTCATCACAATGGTCCATGCCCTCGTCATCAACGGTCTCTGTGACCATTTTAACCACAATGCTCCATGAACTTTTCATCATAATGCTCTTTGACCCTTGTAATCACAATTTTCCATGCGCTTTTCAGCACAATGCTCCATGACACATGTCATCACAATGAACCATTAGCTTGTCATCACAGTGCTCCAAAATATTGTCATCACAATGCTCCATAAACATTGTCATCACAATGCTCCATGCAATTATCATCAAAATGCTCTCTCAACACAGATGTCACGATGTTACATCACAGTTCGTCACAATACTCCCTCACACCTGGCATTGCAATGTTCCATGACTCCTGTCTTCACCATGCTACATGCACTTTCATCACAATGTTCGATGACCCCTGACATCAAAATGTTCCATCACCCCTGTCATCAAAATGCTCCATGACGCTTTTCATCAAATTGCTCCATGACCCTGTCATCAAAATGCTCCCTGCACTTCTCATCACAATGGACAACACCCTTGTCATCAAAATGCTCCATGACATTTGTCATCACAAAGATCCATGACACTTGGCATCACAATGCTCCATGTCATTGTCATCACGATGCTCCATGAACGCTCTCATCACATTGTTCCATGCCCTTGTCATTACAAAGCTCCATGACACATGTCATCAGAATGCTCCATGGCCTTCTCATCACAATGCACCACGCCCTTGCCATCACAATGCTCCATTACACCTGTCAAAAAAATGCTCCATAACACCTGCCATCACGATGTTCCATGGTCTTGTCATCACAAGGCTCCATGACCGTTCTCATCACAATGCTCCAAGACCCCTGTAATCACAATGCACCATGCCCTTTTTCATCTCTATGATCCATGAACCCTGTCATCACAATGCACCATGCCCATCATCATAATGCTTCATGCTATTGTCATCAAAATGAAATCAAAATGCTCCATGACCTCTGTCATAACAATGCTCCAAATCCTTGTGATCACAATATTTCATAACTCTTGTCATCACAATGCCCCATGACTCTCGTTATCACAGTTATCCATGGTCTTCTCATCACAATGCTCTATGACCTTTGTCATCACAATGCTCAATACACTTGTCATCAAAATGCTCCCTGACACTTATTGTCTGGATGATCCTTGAAACCTGTCATTACAAGGCTCCATGCCATTTTCATCACAATGATCCATGTCCTTTTCATCACAATGTTCCAAGACCCATGTAATCACAATGCTCCATTCCCTTGTCATCACAGAGCTCAATGACGTATGTCATTAGAATGCTCCTTGGCCTTCACCTCACAATGCTCCATGCCCATGTCATCACAAAGTTCCAAGTCCCCTGTAATCACAATGGTCCATGTCCCTTTTCTTCAGTATGCTCCATGAGATTTGTCATCACAAGGCTCCATGGTATTCTCATCACAATGCTCCAGGAACTTGTCATCACAATGCTACATGACCTGTCATAAAAATTCTCAATGGCCCTTTTCATCATAATGCTCCAAGCCCTAGTCATCACAATGCTTCATTATGTTTGTCATCATAATCCTACATTACATTTGGCATCACAATGCTCCCTGTCATTGTCATCGCAATGGACCATGACATATGTCATCACAATGCTCCCTGACACCTTTCTTCAAAATACTCCATGATCTTCTCATCACAATGCTCCATGCCCCTATCATCACAATGCTCCATGCCCTTGTCATCACAATGCTCCATGACCCCTGTCATCACATTGCTCCGTGACTCCAGTCATCACAATGCTTCATAACATTTGTCATCACAATGGTCCATGCCCGCATCATCACAAGAATCTGTGACGACCGTTGTAACCACAGTGCTCCATGAACTTTTCATCACAATGCTCCGTGACCCTTGTCATCACAATGCTCCATGCCTTTGTCAGAAAAATGCTCCATGACCCTTGTCATCACAATGTGCCGCGTGCTTTTTATCACAACGGACCACAAATTTGTCATCACAATGCTCCATAAACATTGAAAACACAATGCTCCTTTCCCTTCTCATCACAATGCTCCATTAACCCATCATAACAATGATCCATGACCTCTGCATTCACAATGTTCCACGGCATTGTCATCACAAGTCTCCAAGACACTTGTCATCACAATGCTCCAAGACCCCTGTAATCACAATGCTCCATGCCCTTGTCATCACAAAGCTCCATGACACATGTCATCAGAATGTTCCATGTCCTTCTCATCAAAATGATCCCTGCCTTGTCATCACAGTGCCCCAAGACACCTGTAATCACAATGCTCCATGCCCCTTTTCATCAGTATGCTCCATGAGGTTTGTCATCACAAGGCTCCATGGTTTTCTCATCACAATGCTCCAGGACCTTGTCATCACAATGCTTCACGAACTTGTCATGAAAATTCTCAATGGCCCTTGTCATCATAATGCTCCAATCCCTAGTCATCACAATGCTCCATTATATTTGTCATCACAATCCTCCATTACATTTGTCATCACAATGCTCCCTGCCATTGTCATCACAATGGACCATGACATATGTCATCACAATGCTCCCAGACACATGTCTTCACAATATTCCACGACCTTCTCATAACAATGCTCCATGCCCTTGTCATCACAATGCTCCATGACCCCTGTCATCACAATGTTCCTTGACTCCAGGCATCACAATGCTTCATAACATTTGTCATCACAGTGGTCGATGCCCGCGTCATCATAAGGCTCTTTGACCTTTGTAACCACAATGATCTATGAACATTTCATCACAATGCTCCGTGACCCTTGTCATCACAATGCTCCATGCCTTTGTAAGAAAAATTCTCTATGACCCTTGTCATCCCAACGGTCCACAAATTATTCATCGCAATGCTCCATAAACCTTGTAATCACAATGTTCCATGCCCTTCTCATCACAATGCTCCATTACCCCTCTCATAACAATGCTCCATGACACACGCCATCACAATGTTCCACGGCCTTATCATCACAAGTCTCCATGACACTTGTCATCACAATGCTCCAAGACCCCTGTAATCACAATGCTCCATGCCTCTTTTCATCTCAATGCTCCATGAACCCTGTCATCACAATGCATCATGCAAATCATCATAATGCTTCCGGCTATTGTCACCACAATGAAATTAAAATTCTCCATGACCTCTGTCATCACAGTGCTCCATGACCCTTGTCATCACAATAATCCATGAACATTTTCAGCCCAAAGCTCCATGACACTTGTCATCAAAATGATCCATGCCCTTGTCATCCCAATGCTCCATGACCCCTGTATTCACAATGCTCCGTGATGCTTGTCATCACAGTGCTCCATGACACCAGTCATCACAATGCTCCATGCCTTTGTCAGCAAAATGCTACATGACCTTGTCATTACAATGCTCTATGCGCCTTTCATCACAATACTCCATTACTATTGTCATCACAATCCTCCATGAACCTTGGGATCAGATTGCTTCATGCTCTTGTCATCACAATGCTCCATGCTCCTGAAATCAAAATGATCCATGACCTCTGTCATCACAATGCTCCAAACCCTTGTGATCACAAAGTTCAATAACCTTTGTCATCCCAACGCTCCATGATGCCTGTCATCACAATACTCCATGCACTTTTCATCAAAATGCTCCATGAACTTTGTCATCACAATTCTCAATACACTTGTCATTACAATGCTCCCTGACACTTGTCGTCAGAATGCTCCTTGAACACTGTCACGAAAAGGCTCCATGCCTTTTTCATCACAATGTCCCATGCCATTTTCATCACAATGCTCCATGCCATTGTCATCAAAATACTCCACAAGATTGTCATCAGAATGCTCCATGACCGTTGTCATCACAATTCTCCATGCACTTGTCAGCACAATGCTCCATTATATTTGTCATCACAATCCTCCATTACATTTGTCATCACAATGCTTCCTGCCATTGTCATCACAATGGGCCATTACATATGTCATCACAATGCTCCCTGACACCTCTCTTCACAATACTGCATGACCTGGTCATAACAATGCTCCATGCCATTGCCATCACAATGCGCCATTCCAAGTGTCATCGCAATAATCCATGAAACTTATTAGACCAATGCTTCATGCCCTTTCATCACAATGCTCTATGAACCCTGTCATCACAGTGCTACGTGACTCCAGTCATCACAATTCTTCATGACCTTTCTCATTCCAATGGTCCATGCCCTCGTCATCAACAGTCTCTGTGATCTTTTTAACCACAATGCTCCATGAACTTTTCAGCACAATGCCCTTTGACCATTGTCATCACAGTGCTCTATGCCTTTCTCATCACAATGCTCCATGACCCTTGTCATCAGAATGTTCCATGTGCTTGTCAGCACAATGCTCTTTGACACATGTCCTCAAGATGCACCATGCGCTTGTCATCACAATGTGCCATTCCAAATGTCATCGCAATAATCCATGAAACTTATTAGACCAATGCTCCATGCCCTTGTCATCACAATGCTCCATGCCCTTGTTATCTTAATGCTCCATGACCACAGTCATCACAATGCTCCGTGACTCCAGTCATCACAATGCTTCATGAACTTTGTCATCACAATGGTCCATGCCCTCGTCATCAACAGTCTCTGTGACCTTATTAACCACAATGCTCCATGAACTTTTCATCACAATGCTCTTTGACCCTTGTCATTACAATGCTCCATGTGCTTTTCAGCTCAATGCTCCATGACGCATGTCATCACAATGCACCATTAGCTTATCATCACAGTGCTCCAAAATCTTGTCATCACAATGCTCCATAAAACTTGTCATCACAGTGCTCCATGCAATTATCATCAAAATGCTCTCTCAACACTGATATCACAATGTTACATCACAATTCGTCACAATACTCCCTCACACCTGGCATCGCAATGTTCCATGACTCCTTTCATCACCATGCTACATGCATTTTCATCACAATGTTCGATGACCCCTGACATCACAATGTCCCCCAACCCCTGTCATCAAAATGTTCCATGACCCTTTTCATCATATTGCTCCTTGACCCTGTCATCAAAATGCTTCCTTCCCTTCTCATCACAGTGCACAACGCCCTTGCATCAAATGCTCCATGACCATTGCCATCACAAGGATCAATGACGCTTGGCATCAGAAAGCTCCATGCCATTGTCATCACAAAGCTCCATCACACATGTCATCAGAATGCTCCATGGCCTTCTAATCACAATGCTCCATTCCCTTGCCATCACAATGCTCCAATACCCCTGTCATAACAATGCTCCATGACCACAGCCATCACGATGTTCCATGGCCTTTTCCTCACAAGGATCCATGACCCTTCTCATCACAATGCTCCAAGACCCCTGTAATCACAGAGCTCCATGCCCCATTTCATCTCACTGATCCATGAAACCTGTCATCACAATGCACCATGCCCATCATCATAATGCTTCATGCTATTGTCATCAGAATGAAATCAAAATGCTCCATGACCTCTGTCATAACAATGCTCCAAACCATTGCTATCACAATATTCCATAACACTTTTCATCACAGTGCCGCATGACGCTCGTCAACACAATTATCCTTGGTCTTCTCATCACAATGCTCCATACTTTTGTCATCACAATGCTCAATACACTTGTCATCAAAATACCCCCTAACACTTGCTGTCTGTATGCTCCTTGAACCCCGGCATGACAAGCCTCCAAGCCTTTTTCATCACAATGAGCCATGCCCGTTTCATCACAATGCTCCAAGACCACTGTAATCACAATGCTCCATGCTCCTGTCATCATAAATCTCCATGACAAATGTCATCAGTATGTTCCATGGCCTTCTCATCAAAATGCTCCATGCCCTTGTCATCACAATGCTCCAAGACCCCTGTTATCACAATGCTCCATGCCCCTATACATCTCAATGTTCCATGAACCCTGTCAATACAATGCATCATGCCCACTATCATAATGCTTCAGGCTATAGTCAGCACAATGAAATCAAAATTCTCAAAGACCTCTGTCATCACAATGCTCCATGACCCCTGTTATCACAATACTCCATGAACATTTTCAGCCCAATGCTCCATGACCCTTGTTATCACAATGATCCATGCACTTGTCATCCCAATGCTCCATGACCCCTGTATTCACAATGCTCCATGACGCTTGTCATCACAGTACTCCATGACACCTGTCATCACAATGCTCCATGCCTTTGTCAGCAAAATGCTACATGACCTTGTCATTACAATGCTCTATGTGCTTGTCATCACAATACTCCATTACCATTGTCATCACAATCCTCCATGAACTTGGGTATCACATTGCTTCATGTCCTTGTCATCACAATGCTCCATGCTCTTTCAAATCAAAATGATCCATGACCTCTCTCATCACAATGCTCCAAACACTTGTGATAACAATGTTCCATAACACTTGTCATCACAACGATCCCTGATGCCTGTCATCACAGTACTCCATGCCCTTTCCATCACTATGCTCCATGAACTTTGTCATCACAATTCTCAATACACATGTCATCACAATGCTCCCTGACACTTGTCGTCAGAATGCTCCTTGAACACTGTCACGAAAAGGCTCCATGCTTTTTTCATCACAATGTCCCATGCATTTTTCATCACAATGCTCTATGCCATTGTCATCAAAATACTCTACAATCTTGTCATCACAATCCTCCCTGACCCTTGTTATCACAATTCTCCATGCACTTGTCAGCACAATGCTCCATGATCCTTGTCATCACAAAGCTCCAAGCTATTGTCATCAAAATGCTCCATTACATTTGTTATCAGAATCCTCCATGACACTTGGCATCACAATGCTGCATGCCATTGTCATCACAATGGGCCATTACATAAGTCATTTCAATGCTCCCTGACAACTGTCTTCACAATACTGCATGACCTGGTCATCACTATGCTCCATGACGTTGTCATCACAATGCGCCATTCCAAAGGTCATCACAATAATCCATGAAAATTATTAGACCAATGCTCCATGCCCTTGTCATCACAATGCTTCATGCCCTTGTTATCACAATGCTCTATGACACCTGTCATCACAATGCTCCGTGACTCCAATCATCACAATGTTTAATGACCGTTTTCATCACAATGGTCCATGCCCTCGTCATCAACAGTCTCTGTGAATATTTAACCACAATGCTCTATAAACTTTTCATCACAATGCTCTTTGACCTTTGTCATCACAATGCTCTATGCCTTTCTCAGAACAATGCTCCATGACCCTTGTCATCACAGTGCTCCATGTGCTGGTCAGGACAGTGCTCCGTGACACATGTCATCACAATGCTCCATAAACATTGTCATCACAATTTTCCATGACTTCTCATCAAAATGCTCTCTCACCACTGATATCACAATGTTACATGACTATTCATCACAATACTCCCACACTCATCATCACAATGTTCCATGACTCCTGTCATCACAATGCTACATGCACTTATCATCACAATGTTCGATGACCCCTGACATCACAATGTTCCATAAAACCTATCATCAAGATGCTCTAAGACACTTTTCATCAAATTGCTCCATGACCCTGTCATCACAATGTTCCCTGCCCTTCTCATCACATTGCACAATGCCCTTGTCATCAAGATGCTCCATGACCCTTGGCATCACAGTGCTCCATGTCATTGTCATCACAATGCTCCATGAACGCTCTCATCACATTGCTCCATGCCCTTGTCATCACAAAGCTCCATGACACCTGTCATAACAATGTTCCATGATCCCTGCCATCACGTTGTTCCATGGACTTATCATCACAAGGCTCCATTACCCTTCTCCTCACAATGCTCCAATAACCTTTAATCACAATGCTCCATGCCCATTTTCATCTCAATGACCCATGAAACCTGTCATCACAATGCAGCATGCACATCATCATAATGATTCATAATATTGTCATCACAATGAAATCAAAATGCTCCATGACCTCTGTAATAACAATGCTCAAAACCGTTGTGATCACAATATTCCATTACACTTGTCATCACAGTGCCCCATTACGCTCGTCATCAAAATTATCCATGCCTTTCTCATCGAAATGCTCCATTACCCCTCTCTTAAAAATGCTCCATGACCCCTGCCATCACAATGTTCCACGGCCTTGTGATCACAACGCTCCATGACACTTGTCATCACGATGCTCAAAGACACCAGTCATCACAATGCTCCATGCCTTTGTCAGCAAAATGCTACATGACATTGTCATTACTATGCTCTCTGCCTTGTCATCACAATACTCCATTACCATTGTCATCACAATCTTCCATGAACATTGGGTTCTCATTGCTTCATGTCCTTGTCATCACAATGCTCCATGCTCCTTGAAATCAAAATGATCCATGACCTCTGTCATCACAATGCTCCAAACCCTTGTGATTACAATGTTCCAAACACTTGTCATCACAACGCTCGATGATGCCTGTCATCACAATACTCCATGCCCTTGTCATCACAATGCTCCCTGACACTTGTTGTCAGAATGCTCCTTGAACCCTGTCACGAAAAGGCTCCATGCCTTTTTCTTCACAATGTCCCATGCCGTTTTCATTACAATGCTCCATGCCATTGTCATCACTATAATTCACAAGCTTGTCATCAGAATGCTCCATGACCCTTGTCATCACAATTCTCCATGCACTTGTCAGCACAATGCTCCCTGACCCTTGTCATCACAATGCCCCTAGCCATTGTCATCACAATGCCCCATTACCTTTGTCATCAGAATCCTCCATGCAACTTGGCATCACAATGCTCCATGCCATTGACATCACAATGGGCCATTACAAATGTCATCACAATGCTCCCTGACACCTGTCTTCAAAATACTGCATGACCTGGTCATCTCAATGCTCCATGCCCTTGTGATCACAATGCGCTATTCCAACTGTCATCGCAATAATCCATGAAAATTATTAGAATACTCCATACCATTGTCATCACAATGCTACATGCGTAGTTATCACAATGCTCCATGACCCCTGTCATCACAGTGCTCCGTGACTCCAATCATCACAATGCTTCATGACTTTTCTCATCACAATGGTCCATGCCCTCATCATCAACAGTCTCTGTGACCTTTTTAACAACAATGCTCCATGAAATTTTCATCATAATGCCCTTTGACCCTTGTCATCACAATGCTCTATGCCTTTCTCAGCACAGTGCTCCATGACCCTTTTCATCACAATGCTCCATGCGCTTGTCAGCACAATGCTCCGCGACACATGTCATCAATATGCACAATGCGATTGTCATCACAGTGCTCCACAATCTTGTCATCACAATGCTCCATAAACCTTGTCATCACAATGCTCCATGCACTTCTCATCCAAATGCTCTCTCACCAGAGATATCACAATGTTCCTTCACTAGTCATCACAATATTCCTTCACCCCTCTAATCACAATATTCCATGACCACTGTCATCACAATGCTACATGCCCTTATCATCACAATGTTCCATGACCCCTGACATCACCATGTTCCATAACCCCTGTCATCAAAATGCTCCATGACCCATTTCATCCCAAAACTCCATGATCATTGACATCACAATGTTCTATAACCCCTGTCATCAACATGTTCCATTACACTTTTCATCAAATTGCTGCATGACCCTGTCATCAAAATGCTCCCTGCCTTTCTCATCACAATGCACAACGCCCTTGTCATAAAAATGTTCCATGACATTTGTCATCAAAAAGCTCCATGAAACTTTGCAGCACAATGCTCCATGTCATTTTCATCACAATTCTCCATGAACCCTCTCATCACATTTCTCCAGCCTTTGTCATCACAATGCTCCAGGACAGTAGTCATCACAATTCTCGATGCCCTTCTCATCAAAATGCCCCATGCCCTTGCCATCACAATGCTCCATTACCCCTTTCATGACAATGCTCCATGAACCCTGCCATCACGATGTTCCATGGCCTTGTCATCACAAGGCTCCATGACCCTCCTCATCACAATGCTCCATTACCTCTGTCATAACAATGTTCCATGACCCCTGCCATCACAATATTTCACGGCCTTGTCATCACAAGACTCCATGACCCTTGCCATCACAATGATCCAAGTCCCTGGTAATCACAATGCTCCATGCCATTGGCATCACAAAGCTCCATGACGCATGTCATCAGTATGTTCCATGGACTTTTCATCACAATGCTCCATGCCCTTGTCATCACAATGCACCAAGACCCCTGTAATTACAATGCTCCATGCCCCTTTTCATCTCAATGTTCCATGAACCCTGTCATCACAATGCAGCATGCCCATCATCATAATGCTTAATGCTATTGTCATTACAATGAAATCAAAATGCTCCATGACCTCTGTCATCATAATGCTCCAAACCCTTGTGATCACAATCTTCCATAACACTTATCATAACATCACCCCCTGACGCTCATCATCACAAATATCCATGGTCTTCTCATCACAATGCTCCATGAAATTTGTCATCACAAGGCTCAATACACTTGTCACACAATGCTCCCTGACACTTGTTGTCTGTATGCTCCTTGAACCCTGTCATGACAAGGCTCCATGCCTTTTTCATCACAATGCTCCATGACCCCTTTAATCAAAATGCTCCATGAGCTTGTCATCACAAAACTCCATGAAGAATATCAGCAGTGTGCTCCATGGCATTTTCCTCACAATGCTCCAAGCCCTTGTTATCACAATGCTCCAAGAGCCCTGTAATCACAATGCTCCATGCCCCTTTTCATCAGAATGCTCCATGAGACTTGTCATCACAAGTATCCATGTTCTTCTCATCACAATGCTCCAAGACCTTGTCATCACTATGCTCCATTCCCTTTTCATCACAATGCTCCATGACCCCTGCCTTCACAATACTCCATGAACATTTTCAGCCCGATGCTCCATGACCTTCTCATCACAATGCTCAATGACCAATATCATCACAATGCTCCATGACCACTGTCATCACAAAACTCCATGACACCTGACAACACAATGATCCGAGACACTTGTCATCACAATGCTCCATTCCCTAGTCATCACAATTCTCCATGACCCCTCTCATCACAATATTCCTTGAATATTTTCAGCCCAAGGCTCCATGACCCATTTCATCACAATGATCCATGCCCTTGTCATCTCAATGATCCATGACCCCTGTATTCACAATGAACCGTGACGCTTGTCATCACAGTGCTCCATGACACCTGTCATCACAATGCTCCATGGCTTTGTCAGCAAATGCTACATGACCTTGTCATTACAATGCTCTATGCGCTTGTCATCACAATACTCCATTACCTTTGTCATCACAATCCTCCATGAACGTTGGGATCACATTGAGGCATGTCCTAGTCATCACAATTCTCCATGCCCCTTGAAATAAAAATGATCCATGACCTCTGTCATCACAATGCTCCAAACACTTGTGATCACAATGTTCCATAACACTTGTCATCACAACGCTCCATGATGCCTGTCACCACAGTACTCCATGCCCTTTTCATCACAATGCTCCATGACCTTTGTCATCACAATTCTCAATACACTTGTCATCACAATGATTCCTGACACTCATCGTCAGAATGCTCCTTGAACCCTGTCACAAAAAGGCTCCATGCCGTTTTCATCATAATGCCCCATGCCATTATCATCACAATAATCCATGCCTTTGTCATCAAAATACTCCACAAGCTTGTCATCCAAATGCTTCATGACCCGTGTCTTCACAATTATCCATGCACTTTCCAGCACAATGCTCCCAGACATTTGTCATCACAATGCTCCAAGCCATTGTCATCACAATGTTCCATTACCTTTGTCATCAGAATCCTCCATGACACTAGGCATCACAATGCTCCATGCCATTGTCATCACAAAGGGGCATTACATATGTCATCACAGTGCTCACTGACACCTGTCTTCACAATACTGCATGACCTGGTCATCACAATGCTCCATGCCCTTGTCATCACAATGTGCCATTCAAACTGTCATCGCAATAATCCATGAAACTTATTAGACCAATGCTCCATGCCCTTGTCATCACAATGCTCCATGAACCCTATCATCACAATGCTCCGTGACTCCAGTCATCACAATGGTTCAGGACGTTTGTCATCACAATGTTCTATGCCCTCGTCATCAAGAGTCTCTGTGACCTTTTTAACCACAATGCTCCATGAACTTTTCATCACAATGCGCTTTCACCCTTGTCATCACAATGCTCTGTGCCTTTCTAAGCACAATGCTCCAAGACCCTTGTCATCACAATCCTCCATGTGCTAGTTAGGACAATGGTCCAAGACAAATGTCATCAAAATGCACCATGCGCTTGTCATCACATTGCTCCACAATCTTGTCATCACAATGCTCCATTAACCTTGTCATCACAATGCTCCATGCACTTCTCAACAAAATGCTCACTCACCACTGATATCACAATGATACATCACTATTCGTCACAATGCTCCCTCACCCCTGTCATCACAATGTTCCATGACTCCAGTCATCACAATGCTACATGCACTTATCATCACAATGTTCGATGACCTATGACATCACAATGTTCCATAACACCTGTCATCACAATGCTCCATGCCCCTTTTCATCAGTATGCTCCATGAGACTTGTCATCACAAGGCTCCATGGTTTTATCATCACAATGCTCCAGGAAATTGTCATCACAATGCTTCACGACCTTGTCCTGAAAATTCTCAATGGCCCTAGTCATGATAATGCTCCAAGCCCTAGTCATCACAATGCTTCATTACATTTGGCATCACAATGCTCCCTGCCATTGTCACCGCAGTGGATCATGACATATGTCATCACAATGCTCCCTGACACCTGTCTTCACAATAATCCATGACCTTCTCATCACAACGCTCCATGCCCTTGTCCTCACAATGCACCATGTCCACTGTCATCACAATAATCTCTGCAACTTGTCAGACCAATGCTCCATGCCCCTCTCATCACAGTGCTCCAAGCCCTTGTCATCACAATGCTCCATGACCCCTGTCATCACAGTGCTCCGTGACTCCAGTCATCACAGTGCTTCATAACATTTGTCATCACAATGGTCCATGCCTGCATCATAACAAGACTCTGTGACCTTTGTAACCACAATGCTCCATGAACTTTTCATCACAATGCTCCGTGACCCTTGTCATCACAATGCTCCATGCCTTTGCCAGAAAAATGCTCCATGACCCTTGTCATCACAATGTGCCACGCACTTTTCAACACAACGGTCCACAAATTTGTCATCGCAATGCTCCATAAACATTGGAATCACAATGCTCCATACCCTTCTCATCACAATGCTCCATTACCCCTGTCATAACAATGCTCCATGACCCCTGCCATCACAATGTTCCAGGGCCTTGTCATCACAAGGCTCCATGACACTTGTCATCACAATGCTCCAAGACCCCTGTAATCACAATGCTCCATGCCATTGTCTTAACAAAGCTGCATGACACATGTCATCAGAATATTCCATGCCCTTCTCATCACAATGCTCCATTACCCCTGTCATCACAATGCTCCATGACCCCTGCCATCACATTGTTCCACGGCCTTGTCATCACAAGGCTCCCTGACTCTTGTCCTCACAGTGTTGCAAGACACCTGTCATCACAATGTTCCATGCCTTTGTCAGCAAAATGCTACATGACCTTATCATTACTATGTTCTTTTCGCTTGTCATCACAATACTCCTTTACCATTGTCGTCACAATCCTCCATGAATCTTGGGATCACATTGTGTCATGCCCTTGTCATCACAATGCTTCATGCTCCTTGAAATAAAAATGATCCATGACCTCTGTCATCACAATGCTCCAAACCCTTGTGATCACAGTGTTCCATAACACTTGTCATCACAACGATCCATGATGCCTGTCATCACAATACTCCATGTTCTTTTCATCACAATGCTCCATGACATTTGTCATCACAATTCTCAATACACTTGTCATCGCAATGCTCCCTGACACTTGTCATCAGAATGCTCCTTAAAACCTGTCACGAAAATGCTCCATGCCTTTTTCATCACAATGCCCCATGCTGTTTTCATCACAATGCTCCACGCCATTTTCATCAAAATACTCCACAAGCTTGTCATCAGAATGCTCCTTGACCCTTGTCATCACAATTCTCCATGCACTTTTCAGCAAAATGCTCCCTGACCATTGTCGCCACAGTGCCCAAAGCCATTGTCATCACAATGCTCCATTACCTTTGTCATCACAATCCTCCATGACACTTGGCATCACAATGCTCCATGCCATTGTCATCACAATGGGCCATTACAAATGTCATCACAATGCTCCCTGACACCTGTCTTCACAATACTGCATGACCTGGTCATCACAATGCTCCATGCCCTTGTGATCACAATGCGCCATTCCAACTGTCATCACAATAATCCATGAAACTTATTAGAATTCTTCATGCCCTTGTCATCAGAATGCTACATGCCCTAATTATCACAATGCTCCATGACCCCTGTCATCACAATGCTCCGTGAATCCAGTCATCACAATGCTTCATGACTTTTGTCATCAAAATGATCCATGCCCTCATCATCAACTGTCTCTGTGACCTTTTAACAACAATGCTCCATGAAATTTTCATCATAATGCTCTTTAACCCTTGTCATCACAATGCTCTATGCCTTTCTCAGCACAGTGCTCCATGACCCTTTTCATCACAAAGCTCCATGTGCTTGTCAGCACAATGCTCCGTGACACATGTCATCACAATGCACCATGCGATTGTCATCACAGTGCTCCACAATCTTGTCATCACAATGCTCTATAAAACTTGTGATCACAAAGTTCCATGCACTTCTCATCAAAATGCTCTCTCAGAACAGATATCACAATGTTACATCACTGTTCGTCACAATACTCCCTCACATCTCTCATCACAATGTTCCATGACTCCTGTCATCACAATGCTACATGCATTATCATCACAATGTACGATGACACCTGGCATCAAAATGTTCCATAACCCGTCATCAAAATGCTCCATGACCCGTTTCATCAAAATGCTCCATGACCCCTGACATCACAATGTTCTATAACACCTGTCATCAAAATGTTCCATGACACTTTTCATCACATTGCCCCATAAACCTGTCATCAAAATGATCCCTGCCATTCTCATCACATTGCACAACGCCCTTGTCATCAAAATGCTCCATTAAATTTGTCATCACAAAGATCCATGACCCTTGGCATCACAGTGCTCCATGTCATTGTCATCACGATGCTGCATGAAAGCTCTCGTCACATTACTCCATGCTCTTGTCATCACAGTGCTCCATGACACATGTCATCAGAATGCTCCATGTCCTTGTCTTCCCAAGGCTCCATGACCCTTCTCATCACAATGCTCCAAGACCCCTGTAATCACAATGCTCCATGCCCCTTTTCATCTCAATGATCCATGAACCCTGTCATCACAATGCACCATGCCCATCATCATAATGCTTCATGCTATTGTCATCACAATGAAATCAAAATGCAACATGAACTCTGTCATAACAATGTTCCAAACACTTGTGATCAGAATATTCCATTACACTTGTCATCACAATGCCCCATGATGCTCATCATCACCATTATCCATGGTCTTCTCATCACAATGCTCCATGACCTTTGTCATCACAATGCTCAATACACTTGTCATCAAAATGCTCCCAGACACTTGTTATCTGTATGCTCCTTGAACCCTGTCATGACAAGGCTCCATGCCTTTTTCATCAAAATGATCCATGCCCTTTTCATCACAATGCTCCAAGACCCCTGTAATCACAATGCTCCATGCCCCTGTCACGACAAAGCTCAATGACTCATGTCATTAGAATGCCCCTTGGCTTTCTCCTCACAATGCTCCATGCACTTGTCATCACAGTGTTCCAAGACCCCTGTAATCACAATTGTCCATGCCCCTTTTCATCAGTATGTTCCATGAGATTTGTCATCACAATGCTTCAAGACTTGTCATGAAAATTCTCAATGGCCCTTGTCATCATAATGCTCCAAGCCCTAGTCATCACAATGCTCCATTATATTTGTCATCACAATCCTCCATTACATTTGGCATCACAATGCTCCCTGACATTGTCATCTCAGTGGACCATGACATATGTCATCGCAATGCTCCCTGACACCTGTCTTTACAATACTCCATGACCTTCTCATCACAATGTTCCATGCCCTTGTCATCACAATGCTGCATGACCAGTGTCATCACAATAATCTATGAAACTTGTCAGAGCAGTGCTCCAAGCCCTTGTCATCATAATGCTCCATGCCCTTGTCATCACAATGCTCCAGGAACCCTGTCATCACAATGCTCCGTGACTCAAGTCGTCACAATGCTTCATAATATTTGTCATCACAATGGTCCATGCCCACATCATCACAATGCTCTGTGACATTTGTAACCACAATGATCCATGAACTTTTCATCACAATGCTCCGTGACCCTTGTCATCACAATGTTCCATGGCTTTGTCAGAACAATGCTCCATGACCCTTGTCATCACAAAGTGCCACGCACTTTTCATCACAACGGTCCAAAACATTGTCATCGCTATGGTCCGTAAACCTTGTAATCACAATGCTCCATGCACTTCTCATCCAAATGCTCTCTCTCCAGAGATATCACAATGTTCCATCACTAGTCATCACAATACTCCCTCACCCCTCTAATCACAATGTTCCATGAACCCTGTCATCACAATGCTACATGCCCTTATCATCACAATGTTCCATGACCCCTGACATCACCATGTTCCATAACCCCTGTCATCAAAATGCTCCATGACCCTTTTCATCCCAATGCTCCATGACCCCTGACATCACAATGTTCTATAACCCCTGTCATCAAAATATTCCATTACACTTTTCATCAAATTGCTGCATGACCTTGTCATCAAAATGCTCCCTGCCTTTCTCATCACAATGCACCACGCCCTTGTCATAAAAATGTTCCATGACCTTTGTCATCACAATGCTCCATGATACTTGGCATCACAATGCTCCATGTCATGGCCATCACAATTCTCCATGAACCCTCTCATCACATTTCTCCATGCCTTTGTCATCACAAAGCTCCATGACACTTGTCATCACAATGCTCGATGCCCTTCTCATCACAATGCTCCATGCCCTTGCCATCACAATGCTCCATTACCCCTCTCATCACAATAATCCTTGAACATTTTCATGCCAATGTTCCATGACCCTTGTCATCACAATGATCCATGCCCTTGTCATCTCAATGATCCATGACCCCTGTATTCACAATAATCCGTGACGCTTGTCATCACAGTTCTCCAAGACCCCTGTAGTCACAATGCTCCACGCCCTTGTCATCACAAAGCTCCATGACGCATGTCAGCAGAGTGCTCCAGGGCATTTTCCTCACAGTGCTGCAAGCCCTTGTTATCACAATGCTCCAAGAGCCCTGTAATCACAATGCTCCATGCACCATTTCATCAGAATGCTCCATGAGACTTGTCATCACAAATCTCCATGTTCTTCTCATCACAATGCTCCAGAACCTTGTCATCACTATGCTCCATTCCCTTGTCATCACCATGCTCCATGACCCCTGCCTTCACAATACTCCATGAACATTTTCAGCCCAATGCTCCATGACCTTCTCATCACAATGCTCAATGACCAATATCATCACAATGCTCCATGACCACTGTCATCAGAAAACTCCATGACACCTGACAACACAATGATCCGAGACTCTTGTCATCACAATGCTCCATTCCCTAGTCATCACAATTCTCCATGACCCCTCTCATCACAATAATCCTTGAACATTTTCAGGCCAATGATCCATGACCCTTGTCATCACAATGATCCATGCCCTTGTCATCTCAATGATCCATGACCCCTGTATTCACAATAATCCGTGACGCTTGTCATCACAGTTCTCCAAGACCCCTGTAGTCACAATGCTCCACGCCCTTGTCATCACAAAGCTCAATGACGCATGTCATGAGAATGCTCCTTGGTCTTCTCCTCACAATGCTCCTTGCCCTTGTCATCACAGTGTTCCAAGACCCCTGTAATCACAATGCTCCATGCCCCTTTTCATCAGTATGCTCCATGAGACTTCTCATCACAAGGCTCCATGGTTTGTCATCACAATGCTCCAGGACCTTGTCATCCCAATGCTTCACGACCTTGTCATGAAAATTCTCAATGGCCCTTGTCATCATAATGTTCCAAGCCCTAGTCATCAAAAGCTCCATGACACATGTCATCAGAATATTCCATGGAATTCTTATCAAAATGCTCCATGCCCTTGTCATCACAATGCTCCAAGTACCCTGTAATCACAATGCTCCATGCCCCTTTTCATCTCAGTGCTCCATGGACCATGTCATCGCAGTTCATCATGCCCTAGTCATCACAATGCTCTATTATATTTGTCATCAAAATCCTCCATTACATTTGGCATCACAATGCTCCCTGCCATTGTCACCGTAATGTACCATGACATATATCATCACAATGCTCCCTGACACCTGTCTTCACAATATTCCATGACCTTCTCATCACAATGCTCCATGTGCTTGTCACCACAATGTATCATGTCCACTGTCATCACAATAATCTATGAAACTTGTCAGACCAATGCTCCATGCTCCTGTCATCACAATGCTCCATGCCCTTGTCATCACAATGCTCCATGACCCCTGTCATCACAATGCTCCGTGACTCCAGTCATCACAATGATTCATAACGTTTGTCATCAAAATGGTCCATACCCATGTCATCGCAAGGCTCTGTGACCTTTGTAACCACAATGCTCCATGAACTTTTCATCACAATGCTCCGTGACTCTTGTCATCACAATGCTCCATGTCTTTGTCAGAACAATGCCCCATGACATTTGTCATCAAAATGTGCCAAACGATTTTCATCACAACATTCCACAACCTTGTCATTGCAATGCTCCATAAACCCTGTAATCACAATGCTCCATGCACTTCTCATCAAAATGCTCTCTCACCAGAGATATCACAGTGTTCCAACAATAGTCATCAGAATACTCCCTCACGCCTGTAAACACAATATTCCATGACTCCTGTCATCACAGTGCTACATCCCTTTATCTTCACAATGTTCCATGACCATTGACATCAAAATATTCCATAACCCCTGTCACCAAAATGCTCCAAGACCATATTCATCCCAAAGCTCCATGACCCCTGACATCACAATGTTCTATAACCACAGTCATCACAATATTCCATTACACTTTTCATCAAATTGCTGCATGACCCTGTCATCAAAATGCTCCCTGCCCTACTCATCACAATGCACCACACACTTGTCATCAAAATGCTCCATGACCTTTGTCATCACAAAGCTCCATGACACTTTGCATCACAGTGATCCATGTCATTGTCATCACAATGCTCCATGAACCCTCTCATCCCATTGCGCCATGCCCTTGTCATCACAAAGCTCCATGACACTTTTCATCACAATGCTCGATGTCCTTCTAATCACAATGCTCCATGCCCTTGTCATTACAATCCTCCATGACCCATGTATCACAGTGTTCAGTGCCCTTGTCATCACAATGCTCCATGCCCACTCTCATCACAATAATCCATGAAATATTTCAGACCAGTGCTCCATGCCCTTCTCATCACATTGCTCCATTACACCTGTCGTAACAATGCTCCATGAACCCTGCCTTCACAATGTTCCACGGCCTTGTTATCACAAGGCTCCATGACAATTGTCATCACAATGCTCCAAGACCCCTTTAATCACCATGATCCATGCGCTTGTCATCACAAAGCTCCATGATGCATGTAATCAGAATGTTCCATGGCCTTCTCATCACAATGCTCCATGCCCTTGTCATCACAATGCTCCAAGACCCTTGTAATCATAATGCTCCATGCCCCATTTCATCTCAATGCTCCATAAACCCTGTCATCACAGTGCACTATGCTCATCATCATAATGCTTCAGGCTATTGTCATCACAATAACATCAAAATGCTCCATGACCTCTGTCATCACAGTGCTCCAAAACCTTGTGATCACAATGTTCCATAACACTTATCATCACAACACCCCATGACGCTCATCATCACAATTATCCATGGTCTTCTCATCACAATGCTCCATCACATTTGTCATCACAATGCTCAATAAACTTGTCATCACAATGCTCCCTGACACTTGTCGTCAGTGTGCTCCTTGAACCCTGTCATGACAAGGCTCCATGCCTTTTTCATCACAATTATCCAGGCCGTTTGCATGATTATGCTCCAAGACCCCTGTAATCAAAATGCTCCATGCCCTTGTCATCACAAAGCTCCCAGACTAATGTCATCAGATTGCTCCATGGCCTTCTCATCACAATGCTCCATGCCCTTGTCATCACAATGCTCCAAGACCCCTGTAATCACAATGCTCCATGCCCATTTTCATCTCTATGCTCCATGGACCATGTCATCACAATGCATCATGCCCATCATAATAATCCTTCCGGCTATTGTCAGCACAATGAAATCAAAATTCTCCATGACCTCTGTCATCACAGTGCTCCATGACCCCTGTCATCACAAAACTCCATGAACATTTTCAGCCCATTGCTCCATGACATTTGTCATTACAATGATCCATGCCCTTGTCATCCCAATGCTCCATGACACCTGTATTCACAATGCTCTGTGACGCTTGTCATCACAGTGCTCCATGACACCTGTCGTCACAATGCTCCATGCCTTTGTCAGCAAAATGCTACATGATATTGTCATTGCAATGCTCTATGCGCTTTTCATCACAATACTCCATTACCATTGTCATCACAGTCCTCCATGAACATTGGGATCACATTGCTTCATGCCCTTGTCATCACAATGCTCCATGCTCCTTGAAATCAAAATGATCCATGACCTCTGTCATCGCAATGCTCTAAACCCTTGTGATCACAATGTTCCATAACACTTGTCATCACAACACTCCATGATGCCTGTCATCACAATACTCCATGCCCTTTTCATCACAATGCTCCATGACCTTTGTCATCACAATTCTCCATACACTTGTCATCAAAATGCTCCCGGACTATTGTCGTCAGAATGCTCCTTGAAACCTGTCACGAAAAGGCTCCATGGGTTTTCATCACAATGCCCCATGCCGTTTTCATCACAATACTGCATGCTATTGTTATCAAAATACTCCACAAGCTTGCCATCAGAAAGCTACATGACCCTTGTCATCACAATTCTCCATGCCCTTGTCAGCACAATGCTCCATTATATTTATCATCAAAATCCTCCATTACATTTGGCATCACAATGCTCCCTGCCATTGTCATCGCAATGTATCATGACATATGTCATCACAATGCTCCCTGACACCTGTCTTCACAATAATCCATGACCTTCTCATAACAACGCTCCATGCCCTTGTCATCACAATGCACCATGTCCACTGTAATCACAATAATCTATTAAATTTGTCAGACCAATGCTCGATGCTGCTCTCATCACAGTGCTCCAAGCCCTTTTCATCACAATGCTACATGACCCCTGTCATCACAATGCTCCGTGACTCCAGTTATCACAATGCTTGATAACATTTGTCATCACATTGGTCCATGCCCGCATCATCACAAGGCTCTGTGACATTTGTAACCACAATGCTCCATGATCTTTTCATCACAATGCTCCGTGACCCTTGTCATCACAATGCTCCATGCCTTTGCCAGAAAAATGCTCCATGACCCTTGTCATCACAGTGTGTCACGCACTTTTCGACACAACGGTCCACAAATTTTTCATCACAATGCTCAATAAACTTTGGAATCACAATACTCCATACCCTTCTCATCAAAATGCTCCATTATCCCTGTCATAACAATGCTCCATGCCCCCTGCCATTACAATGTTCCACGGCCTTGTCATCACAAGGCTCCATGACACTTGTCATCACAATGCTCCAAGACCCCTGTAATCACAATGCTCCATGCCCCTTTTAATCTCAATGCTCCATGAACCCTGTCATCAAATGCATCATGCCCATAATCATAATGCTTCCAGCTATTGTCAGCACAATTAAATCAAAATTCTCCATGACCTCTGTCATCCCAGTGCTCCATGACCCCTGTCATCACAAAACTCCATGAACATTTTTAGCCCAATGCTCCATGACATTTGTCATTACAATGATCCATGCCTTTGTCATCCCAATGCTCCATGACACCTGTATTCACAATGCTCTGTGAGGCTTGTCACCACAGTGCTCCATGACACCTGTCGTCACAATTCTCCATGAACTCTCTCATCACATTTCTCCATGCCTTTGTCATCACAAAGCTCCATGACACTTGTCATCACAATGCTCGATGCCCTTCCCATCACAATGCTCCATGCCCTTGCCATCACAATGCTCCATTACCCCTGTCATGACAATGCTCCATGACCCCTGCCATCACGATGTTCCATGGCCTTGTCATCACAAGGCTCCATGACACTTCTCATCACAATGCTCCATTAACTCTGTCATAACAATGCTCCATGACCCCTGCCATCACAATGTTTCAAGGCCTTGTCATCACAAGACTCCATGACCCGTGCCATCACAATGATCCAAGACCCTGGTAATCACAATGCTCCATGCCTTTGGCATCACAAAGCTCCTTGACGCATGTCATCAGAATGTTCCATGCCCTTTTCATCACAATGCTCCATGCCCTTGTCATCACAAAGCTGCATGACACATGTCACCAGAATGTCCCATGGCCTTCTCATCAAAAGGCTCCATGCCCTTGTCATCACAATGCTCCAAGACCCCTGTAATCACAATGCTCCATGCCCCTTTAATCTCAATGCTCCATGAACCCTGTCATCAAAATGCATCATGCCCATCATCATAATGCTTCCAACTATTGTCAGCACAATTAAATCAAAATTCTCCATGACCTCTGTAATCTCAATGCTCCATGACTCCTGTCATCACAATACTCCATGAAAATTTTCAGCCCAGTGCTCCATGATGCTTGTCATCACAATGATCCATGACCATATCATCCCAATGCTCCATGACCCCTTTATTCACAGTGCTCCGTGACGCTTGTCATCACAGTGCTCCATGACACCTATCATCACAATGCTCCATGCCTTTGTCAACAAAATGCCTCATGACCATGTCATTACAATGCTCTATGGGCTTGTCATCACAATCCTCCAAGAATCTTGGGATCACATTGCTTCATGCACTTGTCATCACAATGATCCCTCCTCTTCTCATCAAAATGCACAACGCCCTTGTC
Source organism: Mesoplodon bidens (assembly GCF_964165515.1). Taxonomy (NCBI): domain Eukaryota; kingdom Metazoa; phylum Chordata; class Mammalia; order Artiodactyla; family Ziphiidae; genus Mesoplodon; species Mesoplodon bidens. Next base: position 1,884,807 of record NW_027672207.1, read on the forward strand.
ATCAAAGTGCTCCATGACTTTGTCATCACAAAGATCCATAAACGCTCTCATCACATTGCTCCATGCACTTGTCATCACAAAGCTCCATGATGCATATCATCAGAAAGTTCCATGGCCTTCTCATCACAATGCTCCTTGCCCTTGCCATCACAATGTTCCATTACCCCGTCATCACAATGCTCCATGAACCCTGACATCACGATGTTCCAAGGCCTTTTCATCACAAGGCTCCATGACCCTTCTCATCACAATGCTCCAAGACCTCTAAAATCACAATACTCCATGTCCATTTTCATCTCAATAAACCATGAACCCTCTCATCACAATGTACCATACCCATCATCATAATGCTTCATGCTATTGTCATCACAATGACATCAAAATGCTCCATGACCTCTGTCATAACCATGATCCAAACCCTTGTGATCACAATATTCCATAACACTTGTCATCACTATGCCCCATGATGCCCGTCATCACAATTATCCATGGTCTTCTCATCACAATGCTCCATGACACAAGTCATCACCATGCGCCATGCGCGTGTTTTCACAGCGCTCCACAAACTTGTCATCACAATGCTCCATAAAACTTGTCATCACAAGGCTCCATGCACTTCTCATCAAAATGCTCTCTCACCACTGATATCACAATGTTACATCACTATTCATCACAATACTCCCTCACCCCTTTCATCACAATGTTCCATGACTCCTGTCATCACAATGCTACTTGCAATTATTATCACAATGTTCGATGACCCCTGACATCACAATGTTCCATAACCCCTGTCATCAAAATGCTCCATGACCATTTTCATCAAATTGATCCGTGACCCCTGACATCACAGTGTTCCATAACCCCTGTCATCAAAATGTTCCATGACCCTTTGCATCAAATTGCTCCATGACACTGTCATCACAATGCTCCCTGCCCTTATCAGAATGCACATCGCCCTTGTTATCAAAATGCTCCATGTCCTTTTCAACACAAAGTTCCATGACCCTTGGCATCACAGTGCTCCATGTCATTGTCATCACAATGCTCCATGAAAGCTCTCATCACATTGCTCCATGCCCGTGTCATCACAAAGCTCCATGACGCATGTCATCAGAATGCTCCATCCCTTCTCCTCACAATGCTCCATGACCCCTGCCATTACGATGTTCCATGGACTTGTCATCACAAGGCTCAATGACACTTCTCATCACAATGCTCCATGACTTTTGTCATCACAATGCTCAATACACTTGTCATCAAAATGCTCCCTGACACTTGTCGTCAGTATGCTCTTTGAACCCTGTCATGACAAGTCTCCATTACTTTTTCATCACAATGATCCATGTCGTTTGCATGATAATGCTCGAATACCCCTGTAATCAAAATGCTCCATGCCCTTGTTATCAGAAAGCTCCATGACTCATGTCATCAGAATGCTCCATGGCCTTCTCATCACAATGCTCCATGCCCTTGTCATCACAATGCTCCAAGACCCCTGTAATCACAGTGTTCCATGCCCCTTTTCATCCCAAGGATCCATGAACCCTCTCATCAAATTGCACCATGCCCATCATCATAATGCTTCATGCTATTGTCATCACAATGAAATCAAAATGCTCCATGACCTCTGTCATAACATTGCTCCAAACCCATGTGATCCCAATATTCCATAAAACTTGTCCTCACAATGCCCATGACGCTCGTCATCACAATTATCCATGGTCTTCTCATCACAATGCTCCATGACCTTTGTCATCACAATGCTCAATACACTTGTCATCAAAATGCTCCCAGACACTTGTTGTCTGTATGCTCCTTGAACCCTGTCATGACAAGGCTCCATACCGTTTTCATCACAATGATCCATTCCCTTTTCATTACAATGCTCCAAGACCCCTGTAATCACACTGCTCCATGCCCTTGTCATCACAAAGCTCCATGACGCATGTCATCAGAATGCTCCATGGCATTCTCATCACAATGATCCATGACCTTGCCATCACAATGCACCATTACCCCTGTCATTACAAAGCTCCTTAACCCCTGCCATCATGATGTTCCATGGACATGTCATAACAAGCCTCCATGACACTTCTCATCACAATGCTCCAAGACCCCTGTAATCACAGTGCTCCATGCCCCTTTTCATCAGTATGCTCCATGAGACTTGTCATTACGAGGCTCCATGATTTTCTCATCACAATGCTCCAGGAGCTTGTCATCACATTGCTTCATGCCCTTGTCTTAAAAATTCTCAATGGCCATTCTCATCATAATGCTGCAAGCCCTAGTCATCACAATGCTCCATTATATTTGTCATCACAATCCTCCATTACATTTGGCATCACAATGCTCCCTGCCAATGTCATCACAATGGACCATGACATATGTCATCACAGTGCTCCCTGACAGCTGTCTTCACAATACTCCATGACCTTCTCATCACAAAGCTCCATGCCCTTGTCATCACAATGCACCATGCCCACTCTCATCACAATACTCTATGAAACTGGTCAGACCAATGTTTCATGCCCCTGTCATCACAATGCTCCATGCCCTAGTCATCACAGTGCTCCATGACCCCTGTCATCACAATGCTCCGTAAATCCAGTCATCAAAATGCTGCATAACGTTTGCCATCACAATGGTCCATGCCCGCATCATCACAAGGCTCTGTGACATTTGGAACCACAATGCTCCATGAACTTTTCATCACAATGCTCCATGACCATTGTCATCACAATGCTCCATGCCTTTGGCAGAAAAATATTCAATGTCCCTTGTCATCACAATGTGCCGCACGCTTTTCCTCACAACGGTCCACATATTTTCATTGCAATGCTCCATAAACCTTGTAATCACAATGCTCCATGCATTTCTCATCAAAATGCTCTCTCACAAGAGATATCACAGTGTTACATCACTAGTCGTCACAATACTCCCTCACCCTATAATCACAATATTCCATGAACCCTGTCATCACAATTCTACATCCCCTTATAATCACAATGTTCCATGACCCCTGTCATCAAAATGCTCCATGATCCTTTTCATCCCAAAGCTCCATGACCCCTGACATCACAATGTTCTATAACCCCTGTTTTCAAAATGTTCCATTACACTTTTCAGCAAATTCCTGCATAACCTTGTCACAAAAATACTCCCTGCCCTTCTCATCACAATGCACCACACCCTTGTCATCAAAATGTTCCATGACCTTTGTCATCACAAAACTCCATGACCCTTGGCATCACAATGCTCCATGTCATTGTCATCACAAAGCTCCATGACACTTGTCATCACAATGCTCGATGCCCTTCTCATCACAATGCTCCATGTCCTTGTCATTACAAACCTCATTGACTCATGTATCACAGTGTTCCGTGCCCTTGTCATCACAATGCTCCATGCCCACTCTCATCACAATAATCCATGAAACCTTTCAGAACAATGCTCCTTGCCCTTCTCATCACAATGCTCCAAGACCCTTGTAATCACAATGCTCCATGCCCCTTTTCATCTCAATGCTCCATGAACCCTTTCAACACAATGCACCATGCCCATCATCATAATGCTTCTGGCTATTGTCATCACAATGAAATCAAAATGCTCGATGACCTCTGTCATCACAATGCTCCAAACTCTTTTGATCACAAAGTTCCATAACCCATATCATCACAACACCCCATGACGCCCATCATCACAATTATCCATGATCTTCTCATCACTATGCTCCATAACCCTTGTCATCACAATGCTCTATACACTTGTCATCACAATGCTCCCTGACACTTGTCATCAGTATTCTCCTTGAACCCTATCATGACAAGGCTCCATGCCCTTTTCATCACAATTCTCCAAGACACCTGTAATCGCCGTGCTCCATGCACTTGTCATCACAAAGCTCCATGACGCATGTCATCAGAATACTCCAGGGCCTCCTCACAATGCTCCATGCCCTTGTCATAACAATGTTCCAAGACTCCTGTAATCACAATGCCCCATGCCCCTTTTCATCAGAATGCTCCATGAGACTTGTCATCACAATTCTCCATGGTCTTCTATTCACAATGCTACATTTCCTTGTCATCACAAAGTTCCATGACCCCTGTAATCACAATACTCCATGAACATTTTCAGCCCAATGCTCCATGATCTTCTCATCACAATGCTCCATGACCAATATCATCACAATGCTCCATGACCACTGTCATCACAACACACCATGACCACTGACAACACAGTGATACGGGACTCTTGTCATCACAATGCTCAATTCCCTACTCATCACAATGCTCCATGATCCCTGTCATCACTATACTACATGAACAGTTTAAGCCCAATGCTCCATGACGCTTATCATCACAATGATCAATACCCTTGTCATCCCAATGCTCCATGACCCCTGTATTCACAATGCTCAGTGACGCATGTCACCAAAGTGATCCATGACACCTGTCATCACAATGCTCCATGCCTTTGTCAGCAAAATGCTACATGACCTTGTCATTACAATGCTCTATGCGCTTGTCATCACAAAACTGCATTACCATTGTCATCACAATCCTCCATGAACCTTGGAATCATATTGCTTCATGCCATTGTCATCACAATGTTCCATGCTCCTTGAAATCAAAATGATCCATGACTCTGTCATCACAATGCTCCAAAATTTGTGATCACAATGTTCCATAACACTTGTCATCACAATGCTCCCTGACACTTGTCCTCAGAATGCTCCTTGAACCCTGTCACTAAAAGGCTCCATGCATTTTTCATCACAAAGCCCCATGCCATTTTCATCACAATGCTCCATGCCATTGTCATCAAAATACTCCACAATTTTGTCATCAAAATGCTCCATGACCCATGTCATCACAATTCTCCATGCACTTGCCAGCACAATGCTCCCTGACCCTTGTCATCACAATGCTCCAAGCCATTGTCATCACAAAGCTTCATTACCTTTGTCATCAGAATCCTCCATGACACTTGGCATCACAATGCTCCATTACACCTGTCATCACAATGTTCCATGCGCTTGTCAGTGCAGTGCTCCATGACCCATGTCATCACAATGCTCCATAAACCTTGTCATCACAATGCTCCTTGCACGTCTTATCAAAATGCTCTCTCACCACTGATATCAAAATGTTCCCTCACTAGTCATCACAATATACCCACTCCCCTGTCATCACAATGTTCCATAACACCTGTCATTAAAAAGCTCCATGACCCCTGACATCACAATATTCCATAAACCCTGTCTTCAAAATGTTCCATGACCATTTTCATCAAATTGCCCCATGACCCTGTCATCACAATGGTCCCTGCCCTTCTCATCACAATGCTCAACGCCCTTGTCATCAAAATGCTCCATGAATTTGTTATCACAAAGATCCATGACCCTTGTCATCACAATGCTCCATTTCATTGTCATCACAGTGCTCCATGATCACTCTCATCACATTGATCCATGCCCTTGTCGTCACAAAGCTCCATGATGCATGTCATCAGTATGATCCATGGCCTTCTCATCACAGTGCTCCATGCCCTTGCCATCACAATGCTCCATTACACCTGTCATCAGAATGCCCCAAGACCCCTGTAATCACAATGATCCATGCCCCTTTTCATCTCAATGCTCCATGAGCCCTGTCTTCACAATGCACCATGCACACCATCATAATGCTTCATGCTAATGTCATCACAATGAAATCATAATGCTCCATGTCCTCTCTCATCACAATGCTCCAAATCCTTGTGATCTAAATGTTCCATAACACTTATCATCACAACGCCTCATGACGCTCCTCATCACAATTATCCATGGTCTTCTCATCACAATGCTCCATGACTTTTGTCACCACAATGCTCAATACCCTTGTTATCACAAAGCTCCCTGACACTTGTCCTAAGTATGCTCCTTGAGCCCTTTGATGACAAGGCTCCATGGCCTTCTCATCCCAATGCTCCATGCCCTTGTCATCACAGTGCTCCACAACCCCTGTAATCACAAGGCTCCATGCCCCTTTTCATCAGAATGTTCCATGAGACATATCATCACAAGGCTCCATGGTCTTCTCATCACAATGCTCCAGTACCTTGTCATCACAATGCTCCATTACACCTGTCATCACAATACTCCATGAACATTTTCAGCCCAATGCTCCATGAACTTCTCATCACCATGCTCCACGACCCCAGTCATCACAATGCTCCATGCCATTGTCAGCAAAATACTCCACTAGCATGTCATCAGAATGCTCCATGACCTTTGTCATCACAATTCTCCATGCACTTGCCCGCACAATGCTCCCTGACACTTGTCATCACAATGCTCCAAGCCATTGTCATCACAATGCTTCATTACCTTTGTCATCAGAATCATTATTAACACTTGGCATCACAATGCTCCATGTCATTGTCATCACAATGGGCCATTACATATGTCATCACCATGCTCCCTGACACCTGTCTTCACAATACTGCATGACCTGGTCTTCATAATGCTCCATGCCCTTGTCATCAATATGCGCCATTCCAACTGTCATTGCAATAATCCATGAAACTTATTAGACCAATATTCCATGCCATTGTCATCACAATGGTCCATTCCATTGTTATCAAAATGCAACGTGACACCAGTCATCACAATGCTTCATGACCTTTTTCATCAAAATCGTCCATGCCCTCGTCATCAACAGACTCTGTGACGTTTTTAACCTCAGTGCTCCATGAAATTTTCATCACAATGTTTGTTGACCCGTGTCATCACAATTCTCTATGCCTTTCTCAGCACAATGCTCCATGTCCGTTATCATCACAATGCTCCATGTGCTTGTCAGCACTTAGCTCCAGGACACGTCATCACAGTGCACCATGCGCTTGTCATCACAGTGCTCCACAATCTTATCATCACAATGCTCCATGCACTTCTCATCAATATGCTCTCTCAACACTGATATCACAATGTTACATCACTATTCATCACAATACTCCCTCACCCCTGTCATCATAATGTTCCATGACTCATGTCATCACAATGCTACATGCACTTATCATCACAATGTTCGATGACTTATGACATCACAATGTTCCATAACCCTGTCATCAAAATGCTCCATAACCCCTTTCATCAAAATGCTCCATGTCCCCTGACATCACAATGCTCCATAGCCCTTGTCATTACAGTCTTCCAGGATGCTCGTCAACACAATTATCCATGGCCTTCTCATCACAATGCTCCAAGGTCTTGCCGTCAAAATGCTCCATGCCCTGGTCATCACAATGCTCCATGTCCCATGTCATCACAATTCTCCACGTCCTTGTTATCACAATGCTCCATGACAGTTCTCATCACAATATTACAGGTTTTTGTCATCACAATTCTCCATGCACATGTCATCGCAATGCCACCTGACCCCTGTCATAGCAACCTCCATGCCTCTGTCATCACAATGCTTCACGACATTTTCATCAAAATTCTCAATGGCCATTGTCATCAAAATGCTCCATGACCCTTGTCATAACAATGCTCCAAGCCCTTGTCATCACAATGCTCCATTACCTTTGTCATCACAATCCTCCAAAACACTTGGCATCACAATGCTCCATGCCATTGTCATCACAATGGAACATGAAATATGTCATCACAATGCTCCCTGACACCTGTCTTCACAATACTCCGTGACATTTTCATCACAATGTGCCATGCCCAATGTCAACACAATTATACATGAAACTGCTCAGACCAGTGCTCCATGCCCCAGTCATCACAATGCTCCATGCCCTTGTCATCACAAGGCTCCATGACCCCAGTTCTCACAATGCTCCATGACTCCAGTCATCACAATACTTCATGACCTGTGTCATCATAATGCTCCATGCCCTCATCATCACAAGGCTCTGTGAACTTTGTCACCACAATGCTCCATGAAATTTTCATCACAATGCTCCGTGACACTTGTTACCACAATGCTGCGTCCATTTGTAAACTCAGTGCTCCATGACCCTTGTCATCATAATGTTCCATGCACTTGTCAGCACAGTGCTCCATGACCCATGTCATCACAATGCTCCATAAAACTTGTCATCATAATGCTCCTTGCACGTCTTATCAAAATGCTCTCTCACCACTGATATCAAATATTCCCTCACAAGTCATCACAATACACCCACTCCCCTGTCATCACAATGGTCCATAACCCCAGTCATGAAAATGTTCCATGACCACTGACATCACAGTGTTCCATAACCCCTGTCATCAAAATGTTCCATGACACTTTTCATCAAATTGCTCCATGACCCTGTCATCACAAAGCTCCCTGCCCTTCTCATCACAATGCACAGTGCCCTTGTCATCAAAATGCTCCATGCCATTGTCATCACAAAGATCCATGATCCTTGGCATCACAATGCTCCATGTCACTGCCATCACAATGCTCCATGATCACTCACATCACATTGCTTCATGCCCTTGTCGTCACAAAGCTCCATGATGCATGTCATCAGTATGTTCCATGGCCTTGTCAACAGAGTGCTCCATGCCCTTGCCATCACAATGATCCATTACACCTGTCATCACAATGCTCCAAGACCCCTCTAATCACAGTGTTCCATGCCCCTTTTCATCTCAATGCTCCATGAACCCTGTCATCACAATGCGCCATGCCCACCATCATAATGCTTCATGCTATTGTCATCACAATGAAATCATAATACTCCATGACCTCTCTCATCACAATGCTCCAAATCCTTGTGATCAAAATATTCCATAACACTTATCATCACAACGCCCCGTGAAGCTCGTCATCACAATTATCCATGGTCTTCTCATCACAATGCTCCATGATATTTGTCACCACAATGCTCTATACCCTTGTCATCACAATGCTCCATGACACCTGTCGTCAGTATGATCCTTGAACACTGTGATGACAAGGCTCCATGGCCTTCTCATCCCAATGCTCCATGTCCCTTTTCATCAGAATGTTCCATGAGACAATATCATCACAAGGCTCCATGGTCTTCTCATCACAATGCTCCAGTACCTTGTCATCACAATGATCCATGACAAGTGTCATCACAATACTCCATGAATATTTTCAGCCCAAAACTCCATGACCTTCTCATCACAATGCTCCATGACCCCTGTCATTACAATGCTCCATGACCCCTGTCATCACAACGCTCCATGTCCCTTGTCATCACAATACTCTATGCCTTTCTCAGCACAATGCTCCATGACCGTTGTCATCACAGTGCTCCATGCGATTGTCAGCACAATGCTCCATGACACATGTCATCACAGTGCACCATGCGCTTGTCATCACAGGGCTCCATTAACTTCGTCATCACAATGCTCCATGCACTTCTCATCAATATGCTATCTCACCACTGAAATCACAATGTTACATCACTATTCATAACAATACTCCCCCACCCCTGTCATCACAGTATTCCATGACTCCTGTCATCACAATGCTACATGCACTAATCATGACAGTGTTCGATGATCCCTGACATCACAATGTTCCATAAGCCCTGTCATCAAAATGCTCCATTACCCTTTTCATCAAAATGCTCCATGTCCCCTGACATCACAATGCTCCATACCCCTTGTCATTACAGTGCTCCATGAGGCTCTTCATCACAATTATCCATGGTCTTCTCATCACAATGCTCCACGGTCTTGCCATCACAATGCTCCATGACCTGGTCATCACAATTCTCCAAGTTCTTGGCATCACTATGTTCCATGACACTCTCATCACAGTGTTACATGCTTTTTCAGCACAATACTCCACAAACATGTCATCAGAATGCTCCATGACCCTTGTCATCACAATTATCCATGCCCCTGTCTTCACAAAGCTCCATGCCCTTGTCATCACAATGCTCCATGATCTTTCCCATCACAATTCTCAGAACACTTGACATCACTATGCTCCCTGACTCTTGTCGTCAGAATGCTCCTTGAAACTTATCAAGAAAAGGCTCCATGCTGTTTTCATCACAATGCCTAATGCCATTTTCATCACAATAATCCATGCCATTGTCATCAAAATACTCCACAAGCTTGTCATCGAAATGCTCCATGACCTGTGTCATCACAATTCTCCATGCAATTACCAGCACAATGCTACCTGACCCTTGTCATCACAATGCTCCATTACCTTTGTCATCACAATCTTCCAAAACACTTGACATCACTATGCTCCATGCCATTGTCATCACAATGGAACATGAAATATGTCATCACAATGCTCCCTGACATCTGTCTTCACAATACTGCATGACCTTGTCATCACAATGTGCCAAGCCCACTGTCAACACAATTATCCATGAAACTTGTCAGACCAATGCTCCATGCTCCTGTCATCACAATGCTCCATGCCCTTGTCATCACAATGCTCCATGACCCCAGTTCTCACAATGCTCCGTGACTCCAGTCATCACAAGGCTTCATGACCTGTGTCATCACAATGATCCATGCCCTCATCATCACAAGGCTCTGTGAACTTTGTCACCACACTGCTCCATGACCTTTTCATCACAATGCTCCGTGACTGTTGTTATCACAATGCTCCGTCCCTTTGTCAACACAATGCTCCATGACCCTTGTCATCACAATGTTCCATGCGCTTCTCAGCGCAGTGGTCCATGACCCATGTCACCACAATGCTCCCTAAACCTTGTCATCACGATGATCCTTGCACGTCTTATCAAAATGCTCTCTCACCACTGATATCAAAATGTTCCCTCACTAGTCATCACAATACACCCACGCCCCTGTTCATCACAATGGTCCATAACCCCTGTCATGAAAATGTTCCATGACGCCTGACATCACAATGTTCCATAACCCCTGTCATCAAAATGTTCCATGACCCTTTTCATCAAATTGCTCCATGACCCTGTCATCAAAATGCTCCCTGCCCTTCTCATCACAATGCAAAACGCCCTTGTCATAAAAATGCTCATGCCTTTATCATCACAAAGATCCATGACCCTTGGCTTCACAATGCTCCATGTCATTGTCATCACAATGCTCCATGATCGGTCTCATCACATTGCTTCATGCCCTTGTCGTCACCAAGCTCCATGACGCATGTCATCAGAATGTTCCATGGCCTTCTCATGACAGTGCTCCATTCCCTTGCCATCACAATGCTCCATTACACCTGTCATCACAATGCTCCAAGACCCCTGTAATCACAATGCTCCATGCCCCTTTTCATCAGAATGTTCCATGAGACATATCATCACAAGGCACCATAGTCTTCTCATCACAATGCTCCAGTACCTTGTCATCACAATCCTCCATGAACCTTGGGATCACATTGATTCATGCCCTTGTCATCACAATGCTCCATGCTCCTTGAAATCAAAATGATTCATCACCTCTGTCATCACAATGCTCCAAACACTTGTGGTCACAATGTTCCATAACACTTGTCATCACAATTCTCCATAATGCCTGTCATCACTATATTCCATGCCCTTTTCATCACAATGCTCCATGACTTTTGTCATCACAATTCTCAATACACTTGTCATCACAATGCTCCCTGACTCTTGTCGTCAGAATGCTCCTTGAACCCTGTCACGAAAAGGCTCCATGCATTTTTCATCACAATGCCCCATGCAGTTTTCATCACAATGCTCCATGCCATCGTCATCAAAATACTCCACTAGCATGTCATCAGAATGCTCCATGACCTTTGTCATCACAATTCTCCATGCACTTGTCAGCACAATGCTCCCTGACCCTTGTCATCACAAAGCTCCAAGCCATTGTCATCACAATGCTCCATTACATTTGTCATCAGAATCCTCCATGATACTTGGCATCTCAATGCTCCATGCCATTGTCATGACAATGGGCCATTACATATGTCATCACAATGCTCCCTGACACCAGTCTTCACAATATTGCATGACCTGGTCTTCACAATGCTCCATGCCCTTGTCATCACAATGCGCCATTCCAAATGTCATTGCAATAATCCATGAAACTTATTAGACCAATGCTCCATGCCCTTGTCATCACTATGCTCCATGCCCTTGTTATCACAATGCTCCATGACCCATGTCATCACAATGGGCCATTACATATGTCATCACAATGCTCCCTGACACCTGTCTTCACAATTCAGCATGACGTGGTCTTCACAATGCTCCATGCCCTTGTCATCAAAATGCGCCATTCCAACTTACATTGCAATAATCCATGAAACTTATAAGACCAATGATCCATGCCCTTGTAATCACAATGCTCATGGCCTTGTTATCAAAATGTTCCGTTACTCCAGTCATCACAATTCTTCATGACCTTTGTCATCAAAATGTTCCATGTCCTCATCATCAACAGTCTCTGTGACATTTTTAACCTCAATGCTCCATGAAATTTTCATCACAATGCTCTTTGGCACTTGTCATCACAATGCTCTATGCCTTTCTCAGCACAATGCTCCATGACCGTTGTCATCACAATGCACCATGCACTTGTCAGCCCAAAGATCCATGACACGTCATCACAATGCACCATGCGCTTGTCATCACAGTGCTCCACAATCTTGTCATCACAATGCTCCATGCACTTCTCATCAATATGCTCTCTCACCACTGATATCACAATGTTACATCACTGTTCATCTCAAAACTCCCTCCCCCATGTCATCACAATATTCCATGACTCCTGTCATCACAATGCTACATGCACTTATCATCACAGTGTTCGATGGCCTATGACATCACAATGTTCCATAACCCCTGTCATCAAAATGATCCATGACCCTTTTCATCAAAATGCTCCATGTCCCCTGACATCACAATGCTCCATAGCCCTTGTCTTTACAGTGCTCCATGACGCTCGTCATCTCAATTATCCATGGTCTTCTCATCACAATGCTCCACGGTCTTGCCATCACAATGCTCCATGCCCTGGTCATCACAATGCTCCATGTCCCTTGTGATCACATTTCTCACGTCCTTTTCTTCACAATGCTCCATGACAGTTGTCTTCACAATGTTACATGTATTTGCCATCAAAATACTACATGCACATATCATCGCAATGCCCCATGACCCCTGTCATAGCAAGCTCCATGCCTCTGTCATCACAATGCTTCACGACCTTTTCATCAAAATTCTCAATGGCCGTTGTCATCAAAATGCTCCACGACACTTGTCATCACAATTATCCAAGCCCTTGTCATCACAATGCCCAATTACCTTTGTCATCACAATCCTCCAAAACACTTGGCATCACAATGCTCCATGCCATTGTCATCACAATGGAACATGAAATATGTCATCACAATGCTCCCTGACACCTGTCTTCACAATACTCCATGACATGGTCATCACAATGTGCCATGCCCAATGTCAACACAATTATCCATGAAACTTGTCAAACCAGTGCTCCATGCCACTGTCATCACAATGCTCCATACCCTTGTCATCACAATGCTCCATGACACCAGTTCTCACAATGCTCCGTGACTCCAGTCATCACAAGGATTCATGACCTGTGTCATCACAATGATCCATGCACTCATCATCACAAGGCTCTGTGAACATTGTCACAACAATGCTCCATGAACTTTTCATCACAATGCTCCGTGACACTTGTTACCACAATGCTCCATACATTTGTCAACTCAAAGCTCCATGACCCTTGTCATCACAATGTTCCATGCGCTTGTCAGTGCAGTGCTCCATGACCCATGTCATCACAATGCTCCATAAACATTGTCATAACAATGCTCCTTGCACGTCTTATCAAAATGCTCTCTCACCACTGATATCAAAATGTTCCCTCACTAGTCATCACAATATACCCACTCCCCTGTCATCACAATGTTCCATAACACCTGTCATTAAAAAGCTCCATGATCCCTGACATCACAATATTCCATAAACCCTGTCTTCAAAATGTTCCATGACCCTTTTCATCAAATTGCTCCATGACCCTGTCATCACAATGCTCCCTGCCCTTCTCATCACAATGCACAACGCCCTTGTCATCAAAATGCTCCATGACTTTGTCATCACAAATATCCATGACCCTTGTCATCACAATGCTCCATTTCATTGTCATCACAGTGCTCCATGATCACTCTCATCACATTGATCCATGCCCTTGTCGTCACAAAGCTCCATGATGCATGTCATCAGTATGATCCATGGCCTTCTCATCACAGTGCTCCATGCCCTTGCCATCACAATGCTCCATTACACCTGTCATCAGAATGCCCCAAGACCCCTGTAATCACAATGATCCATGCCCCTTTTCATCTCAATGCTCCATGAGCCCTGTCTTCACAATGCACCATGCACACCATCATAATGCTTCATGCTATTGTCAATACAATGAAATCATAATGCTCCATGTCCTCTCTCATCACAATGCTCCAAATCATTGTGATCTAAATGTTCCATAACACTTATCATCACAACGCCTCATGACGCTCCTCATCACAATTATCCATGGTCTTCTCATCACAATGCTCCATGACTTTTGTCACCACAATGCTCAATACCCTTGTTATCACAAAGCTCCCTGACACTTGTCCTAAGTATGCTCCTTGAGCCCTTTGATGACAAGGCTCCATGGCCTTCTCATCCCAATGCTCCATGCCCTTGTCATCACAGTGCTCCACAACCCCTGTAATCACAAGGCTCCATGCCCCTTTTCATCAGAATGTTCCATGAGACATATCATCACAAGGCTCCATGGTCTTCTCATCACAATGCTCCAGTACCTTGTCATCACAATGCTCCATTACACCTGTCATCACAATACTCCATGAACATTTTCAGCCCAATGCTCCATGAACTTCTCATCACCATGCTCCATGAACCCTGTCATTACAATGCTCCATGACCCCTGTCATCACAATGCTCCATGCCATTGTCAGCAAAATGCTACATGACATTGTCATTAAAATGCTCTATGCACTTGTCATCACAATACTCCATTACCATTGTCATCATAATCCTCCATGAACATTGGGATCACATTGATTCATGCCCCTGTCATCACAATGCTCCATGCTCCTTGAAATCAAAATGATTCATCACCTCTGTCATCACAATGCTCCAAACACTTGTGGTCACAATGTTCCAAAACACTTGTCATCACAATTCTCCATAATGCCTGTCATCACAATATTCCATGCCCTTTTCATCGCAATGCTCCATGACCTTTGTCATCACAATTCTCAATACACTTGTCATCACAATGCTCCCTGACTCTTGTCGTCAGAATGCTCCTTGAACCCTGTCACGAAAAGGCTCCATGCATTTTTCATCACAATGCCCCATGCAGTTTTCATCACAATGATCCATGCCATCGTCATCAAAATACTCCACTAGCATGTCATCAGAATGCTCCATGACCTTTGTCATCACAATTCTCCATGCACTTGTCAGCACAATGCTCCATGACCCCAGTTCTCACAATGCTCCGTGACTCAAGTCATCACAAGGCTTCATGACCAGTGTCATAACAATGATGCATGCCCTCATCATCACAAGTCTCTGTGAATATTTTCACCACATTGCTCCATGAACTATTCATCACAATGCTCCGTGACACTTGTTATCACAATGCTCCGTCCCTTTGTCAACTCAATGCTCCATGACCCTTGTCATCACAATGTTCCATGCGCTTGTCAGCACAGTGCTCCATGACCCATGTCATCAAAATGCTCCTTAAAACTTGTCATCACAATGCTCCTTGCACGTCTTATCAAAATGCTCTCTCAGCACTGATAACAAAATGTTCCCTCTCTAGTCACCACAATACCCCCACTCCCCTGTCATCACAATGGTCCATATCCCCTGTCATGAAAATGTTCCATGACCCCTGACATCAAAATGTTCCATAACCCCTGTCATCAAAATGTTCCTTGACCATTTTCATCAAATTGCTCCATGACCCTGTCATCACAATGATCCCGGCCCTTCTCATCACAATACACAACGCCCTTGTCATCAAAATGCTCCATGATTTTGTCATCACGAAGAACCATGACCCTTGGCATCACAATGCTCCATGTCATTGTCATCACAATGATCCATGATCGCTCTCATCACATTGCTTCATGCCCTTGTCGTCACAAAGCTCCATGACGCATGTCATCACAATGCTCCAAGCCATTGCCATCACAGTGCTCCATTACATTTGTCATCAGAATCCTCCATGATACTTGGCATCACAATGCTCCATGCCATTGTCATCACAATGGGCCATTACATATGTCATCACAATGCTCCCTGACACCAGTCTTCACAATATTGCATGACCTGGTCTTCACAATGCTCCATGCCCTTGTCATCACAATGCGCCATTCCAAATGTCATTGCAATAATCCATGAAACTTATTAGACCAATGCTCCATGCCCTTGTCATCACTATGCTCCATGCCCTTGTTATCACAATGCTCCATGACCCATGTCATCACAATGCTCCGTGAGTCCAGTCATCACAATGCTTCATGACCTTTGTCATCACAATGGTCCATGCCCTCATCATCAACAGTCTCTGTGACCTTTTTAACCTCAATGCTCCATGAAATTTTCATCACAATACTCTTTGACCCTTGTCATCACAATACTCTATGCCTTTTTCAGCACAATGCTCCATGACCGTTGTCATCACAATGCTCCATGCGCTTGTCTGCACAATGCTCCATGACACATGTCATCACAGTGCACCATGCGCTTGTCATCACAGTGCTCCACAATCTGGTCATCACAGTGCTGCATTAACCTTGTCATCACAGGGCTCCATGCACTTCTCATCAATATGCTCTCTCACCACTGATATCACAAAGTTACATCACTATTTATCACAATACTCCCCCACCCCTGTCATCACAATGTTCCATGACTCCTGTCATCACAATGCTACATGCACTTATCATCACAATGTTCGATGACCTATGACATCACAATGTTCCATAAGACCTGTCAACAAAATGCTCCATGACCCTTTTCATCAAAATGCTCCATGTCCCCTGACATCACAACGCTCCATAACCCTTGTCATTACAGTGCTCCATGACACTCTTCATCACAATTATCCATGGCCTTCTCATCACAATGCTCCACGGTCATGCCATCACAATGCTCCATGCCCTGGTCATCACAATACTCCAAGTTCTTGGCATCACTATGTTCCATGACACTTCTCATCACAGTGTTACATGCTTTGTCAGCACAGTTCTCCACAAACTTGTCATCTGAATGCTCCATGACACGTGTCATCACAATACTCCATGAACATTTTCAGCCCAATGCTCCATGACTTTCTCATCGCAATGCTCCATGACCAATATCATCACAATGCTCCATGACAACTGTCATCACAACACTCCATGACACCTGACAACACAATGATCCGGGACGCTTGTCATCACAATGCCCCATTACCTAGTCATCACAATGATCCATGACCCATGTCATCACAATAGACCATGAATATATTCAGCCCAAACTCCATGATCCTTGTCATCAAAATGATCTGTGCCCTAGTCATCCCAATGCTCCATGACCTCTGTATTCACTATGCTCTGTGACACTTATCATCACAGTGCGCCATGACACCTGTCATCACAATGCTCCATACCTTTGTCAGCAAAATGCTACATGACCTTGTCATTACAATGCTCTATGCACTTTTCATCACAATACTCCATTACCATTATCATCACAATCCTCCATGAACCTTGGGATCACATTGCTTCATGCCCTTGTCATCACAATGCTCCATGCTCCTTGAAATCAAAATGATCCATGACCTCTGTCATCGCAATGCTCCAAACCCTTGTGATCACAATGTTCCATAACACTTGTCATCACAACGCTCCATGATGCCTGTCATCACAATACTGTATGTCCTTTTCATCACAATGTTCCATGAACTTTGTCATCACAATTCTCAATACACTTGTCATCACAATGCTCCCTGGCTCTTGTCGTCAGAATGATCATTGAACCGTGTCAAGGAAAGGCTCCATGCTGTTTTCATCACAATGCCCCATGCCATTTCCTCACAATAATCCATGCCATTGTCATAAAAATACTCCACAAGCTTGTCATCCAAATGCTCCATGACGTGTGCATCACAATTCTCCATGCACTTGCCAGCACAATGCTCCCTGACCCTTGTCATCACAATGCTCCAAGCCATTGTCATCACAATGCTCCATTACCTTTGTCATCAGAATCCTCCATGACACTTGGCATCACAATGCTCCATGCCATTGTCATCACAATGAGCCATTACATATGTCATCACAATGCTCCCTGACACCAGTCTTCACAATACTGCAAGACCTTGCCTTCACAATGCTCCATGCCCTTGTCATCACAATGCGCCATTCCAACTGTCAGTGCAATAATCCATGAAACTTATTAGACCAATGCTCCATGCCCTATTCATCACAATATTCTATGCCATTCTCAGCACAATGCTCCAGACCGTTGTCATCACAATGCTCCATGCGCTTGTCAGCACAATGATCCATGACACGTCATCACAATGCACCATGCGCTTGTCATCACAGTGCTCCACAATCTTCTCATCACAATGCTCCATTAACATTGTCATCACAATGCTCCATGCACTTCTCATTAATATGCTCTCTCACCACTGATATCACAATGTTACATCACTATTCATTACATTACTCCCTCACCCCTGTCATCACAATGTTCCATGACTCCTGTCATCACCATGCTACATGCACTTATCATCACAATGTTCGATGACCTATGACATCACAATGTTCCATAAGCACTGTCATCAAAATTCTCCATGACACTTTTCATCAAAATGCTCCATGTCCCCTGACATCACAATGCTCCATAGCCCTTGTCATTACTGTGCTCCTTGACGCTCGTCATCACAATTATCCATGGCCTTCTCATCACAATGCTCCATGTCCCTTGTCTTCAGAATTCTCCACGTCCATGTCATCACAATGCTCAATGACAGTTCTCATCACAATTTTACATGCTTTTGTCATCACGATTCTCCATGCACATGTCATCTCAATGCCCCATGACCCCTGTCTTAGCAAGCTCCATGCCTCTGTCATCACAATGCTTCATGAACTTTTCGTCAAAATTCTCAATGGCCGTTGTCATCAAAATGCTCCATGACCCTTGTCATCACAATGATCCAAGCCCTTGTCATCGCAATGCTCCATTACCTTTGTCATCACAATCCTCCAAAACACTTGGCATCACAATGCTCCATGCCATTGTCATCACAATGGAACATGAAATATGTCATCACAATGCTCCCTGACACCTGTCTTCACAGAACTCCATGACCTTGTCATCACAATGTGCCATGCCCACTGTCAACACAATTATCCATGAAACTGGTCAGACCAATGCTCCATGACCCTGTCATCACAATGCTCCATGCCCTTGTCATCACAATGCTCCAATACCCCAGTTCGCACAATGCTCCGTGACTCCAGTCATCACAAGGCGTCATGACCTGTGTCATCACAATTATCCATGCCCTCATCATCACAAGGCTCTGTGAACTTTGTCACCACAATGCTCCATGAACTTTTCATCACAATGCTCCGTGACACTTGTTATCACAATGCTCCGTCCCTTTGTCAACCCAATGCTCCATGACCCTTGTCATCACAATGCTCCATGACCCCAGTTCTCACAATGCTCCGTGACTCCAGTCATCACAAGGCGTCATGACCTGTGTCATCACAATTATCCATGCCCTCATCATCACAAGGCTCTGTGAACTTTGTCACCACAATGCTCCATGAACTTTTCATCACAATGCTCCGTGACACTTGTTATCACAATGCTCCGTCCCTTTGTCAACTCAATGCTCCATGTCCCTTGTCATCACGATACTCCATGAACATTTTCATCCCCATGCTCCATGACCCTTGTCATCACAATGATCCATGCCCTTGTCATCCGAATGCTCCATGACACCTGTCACCACAATGTTCCATGCCTTTGTCAGCAAAATGCTACATGGCCTTCTCATTACAATGCTAAAAGAACTTGTCATCACAATACTCCATTAACACTGTCATCACAATCCTCCATGAACCTTGGGATCACATTGTTTCATGCCCTTGTCATCACAATGCTCCATGCTCCTTGAAATCAAAATGATCCATGACCTCTGTCATCACAGTGCTCCAAATCGTTGTGGTCACAATGTTTCATAACACTTGTCATCACAACGCTCCATGATGCCTGTCATCACAATACTCCATGCCCTTTTCATCAAAATGTTCCATGACCTTTGTCATCACAATTGTCAATACACTTGTCATCACAATGCTCCCTGACTCTTGTCGTCAGAATGCTCCTTGAACCCTGGCACAAAAAGGCTCCATGCCTTTATCATCACAGTGCCCCATGCCATTTTCATCACAATGCTCCATGCCATTGTCATCAAAATACTCCACAAGCTTGTCATCCAAATGCTCCATGACCCGTGTCATCACAATTCTCCATGCACTTGCCAGCACAATGCTCCCTGACCCTTGTCATCACAATGCTCCAAGCCATTGTCATCACAATGCTCCATTACCTTTGTCATCAGAATCCTCAATGACACTTAGCATCACAATGCTCCATGGCATTGTCATCACAATGGGCCATTATATATGTCATCACAATGCTCCCTGACACCAGTCTTCACAATACTGCATGACCTGGTCTTCACAATGCTCCATGCACTTGTCATCACAATGCGCTATTCCAACTGTCATTGCAATAATCCATGAAACTTATTAGACCAATGTTCCCTGCCCTTGTCATCACAATGCTCCATGCCCTTGTTATCACAATGCTCCGTGACTCCAGTCATCACAATTCTTCATGACCTTTGTCATCACAATGGTCAATGCCCTCGTCATCAACAGTCTCTGTGACATTTTTAACCTCAATGCTCCATGAAATTTTCATCACAATGCTCTTTGACCCTTGTCATCACAATACACTATGCCTTTCTCAGCACAATGTTCCTTGACCGTTGTCATCACAATGCTCCATGCGCTTGTCAGCACAATGCTCCATGACACATGTCATCACAATGCACCATGTGCTTGTCATCACAGTGCTCCACAATCTTGTCATCACAATGCTCCATTTACCTGGTCATCACAATGCTCCAAGCACTTCTCATCAATATGCTCTCTCACCACTGATATCACAATGTTACATCACTATTCATCACTATACTCCCTCACACCGATCATCACAATGTTCAATGACACCTGTCATCACAATGCTACATGCACTTATCATCACAATGTTCGATGACCTATGACATCACAATGTTCCATAAGCCATGTCATCAAAATGCTCCATTACCCTTTTCATCAAAATGCTCCATGTCCCATGACATCACAATGCTCCATAGCCCTTGTCATTACAGTGCTCCATGACGCTCGTCATCACAATTATCCATGGTCTTCTCATCACAATGCTCCACGGTCTTGCCATCACAATGCTCCATGCTTTGGTCATCACAGTGCTCCATGTCCGTTGTCATCACTATTCTCCACGTCCTTGTCATCACAATGCTCCATGACAGTTCTCATCACAGTGCTCCATGTCTTTTGTCATCACAATTCTCCATGCACATGTCATCGCAATACCCCATGACCCCTGTCATAGCAAGTTCCATTCCTGTGTCACCACAATGCTTCACGATCTTTTCATCAAAATTCTCAATGGCCGTTGTCATCACAATGCTCCATGAACCTTGTAATCACAATGCTCCAAGCCCTTGTCATCACAATGCTCCATTACCTTTGTCATCACAATCCTCCAAATCACTTGACATCACAATGCTCCATACCATTGTCATCACAATGGTACATGAAATATGTCATCACAATGCTCCCTGACACCTGTCTTCACAATATTCCATGCCCTTGTCATCACAATGTGCCATGCCCACAGTCAACACAATTATCCATGAAACTTGTCAGACCAATGCTCCATGCCCCTGTCATCACAATGCTGCATGCCCTTGTCATCACAATGCTCCATGACACCAGTTCTCACAATGCTCCATGACTCAAGTCATCACAAGGCTTCATGACCTGTGTCATCACAATGATGCATGCCCTCATCATCACAAGGCTCTGTGAATTTTGTCACCACATTGCTCCATGAACTATTCATCACAATGCTCCGTGACACTTGTTATCGCAATGCTCCGTCCCTTTGTCAACTCAATGCTCCATGACCCTTGTCATCACAATGTTCCATGCGCTTGTCAGCACAGTGCTCCATGACCCATGTCATCACAATGCTCCATAAAACTTGTCATCACAATGCTCCTTGCACGTCTTATCAAAATGCTCTCTCAGCACTGATATCAAAATGTTCCCTCTCTAGTCACCACAATACCCCCACTCCCCTGTCATCACAATGGTCCATAACCCCTGTCATGAAAATGTTCCATGACCCCTGATATCAAAATGTTCCATAACCCCTGTCATCAAAATGTTCCTTGACCATTTTCATCAAATTGCTCCATGACCCTGTCATCACAATGCTCCCTGCCCTTCTCATCACAATGCACAACGCCCTTGTCATCAAAATGCTCCATGATTTTGTCATCACGAAGAACCATGACCCTTGGCATCACAATGCTCCATGTCATTGTCATCACAATGATCCATGATCGCTCTCATCACATTGCTTCATGCCCTTGTCGTCACAAAGCTCCATGACGCATGTCATCACAATGCTCCAAGCCATTGCCATCACAGTGCTCCATTACATTTGTCATCAGAATCCTCCATGATACTTGGCATCACAATGCTCCATGCCATTGTCATCACAATGGGCCATTACATATGTCATCACAATGCTCCCTGACACCAGTCTTCACAATATTGCATGACCTGGTCTTCACAATGCTCCATGCCCTTGTCATCACAATGCGCCATTCCAAATGTCATTGCAATAATCCATGAAACTTATTAGACCAATGCTCCATGCCCTTGTCATCACTATGCTCCATGCCCTTGTTATCACAATGCTCCATGACCCATGTCATCACAATGCTCCGTGAGTCCAGTCATCACAATGCTTCATGACCTTTGTCATCACAATGGTCCATGCCCTCATCATCAACAGTCTCTGTGACCTTTTTAACCTCAATGCTCCATGAAATTTTCATCACAATACTCTTTGACCCTTGTCATCACAATACTCTATGCCTTTCTCAGCACAATGCTCCATGACCGTTGTCATCACAATGCTCCATGCGCTTGTCAGCACAATGCTCCATGACACATGTCATCACAGTGCACCATGCGCTTGTCATCACAGTGCTCCACAATCTGCTCATCACAATGCTCCATTAACCTTGTCATCACAGGGCTCCATGCACTTCTCATCAATATGCTCTCTCACCACTGATATCACAAAGTTACATCACTATTTATCACAATACTCCCCCACCCCTGTCATCACAATGTTCCATGACTCCTGTCATCACAATGCTACATGCACTTATCATCACAATGTTTGATGACCTATGACATCACAATGTTCCATAACACCTGTCAACAAAATGCTCCATGACCCTTTTCCTCAAAATGCTCCATGTCCCCTGACATCACAATGCTCCATAACCCTTGTCATTACAGTGCTCCATGACACTCTTCATCACAATTATCCATGGCCTTCTCATCACAATGCTCCACGGTCTTGCCATCACAATGCTCCATGCCCTGGTCATCACAATACTCCAAGTTCTTGGCATCACTATGTTCCATGACACTTCTCATCACAGTGTTACATGCTTTGTCAGCACAGTACTCCACAAACTTGTCATCTGAATGCTCCATGAAACGTGTCATCACAATACTCCATGAACATTTTCAGCCCAATGCTCCATGACTTTCTCATCGCAATGCTCCATGACCAATATCATCACAATGCTCCATGACCACTGTCATCACAACACTCCATGACACCTGACAACACAATGATCCGGGACTCTTGTCATCACAATGCCCCATTACCTAGTCATCACAATGCTCCATGACCCATGTCATCACAATACTCCATGAATATATTCAGCCCAAACTCCATGATCCTTGTCATCATAATGATCCGTGCCCTGGTCATCCCAATGCTCCATGACCTCTGTATTCACAATGCCCTGTGACACTTGTCATCACAGTGCGCCATGACACCTGTCATCACAATGCTCCATACCTTTGTCAGCAAAATGCTACATGACCTTGTCATTACAATGCTCTATGCGCTTGTCATCACAATACTCCATTACCATTAACATCACAATCCTCCATGAACTTTGGGATCACATTGCTTCATGCCCTTGTCATCACAATGCTCCATGCTCCTTGAAATCAAAATGATCCATGACCTCTGTCATCGCAATGCTCCAAACCCTTGTGATCACAATGTTCCATAAAACTTGTCATCACAACGCTCCATGATGCCTGTCATCACAATACTGTATGTCCTTTTCATCACAATGTTCCATGAACTTTGTCATCACAATTCTCAATACACTTGTCATCACAATGCTCCCTGGCTCTTGTCGTCAGAATGATCATTGAACCCTGTCAAGGAAAGGCTCCATTCTGTTTTCATCACAATGCCCCATGCCATTTCCTCACAATAATCCGTGCCATTGTCATCAAAATACTCCACAAGCTTGTCATCCAAATGCTCCATGACGTGTGCATCACAATTCTCCATGCACTTGCCAGCACAATGCTCCCTGACCCTTGTCATCACAATGCTCCAAGCCATTGTCATCACAATGCTCCATTACCTTTGTCATCAGAATCCTCCATGACACTTGGCATCACAATGCTCCATGCCATTGTCATCACAATGAGCCATTACATATGTCATCACAATGCTCCCTGACACCAGTCTTCACAATACTGCAAGACCTTGCCTTCACAATGCTCCATGCCCTTGTCATCACAATGCGCCATTCCAACTGTCATTGAAATAATCCATGAAACTTATTAGACCAATGTTCTATGCCCTTTTCATCACAATGTTCTATGCCATTCTCAGCACAATGCTCCAGACCGTTATCATCACAATGCTCCATGCGCTTGTCAGCACAATGATCCATGACACGTCATCACAATGCACCATGTGCTTGTCATCACAGTGCTCCACAATCTTCTCATCACAATGCTCCATTAACATTGTCATCAAAATGCTCCATGCACTTCTCATCAATATGCTCTCTCACCACTGATATCACAATGTTACATCACTATTCATTACATTACTCCCTCACCCCTGTCATCACAATATTCCATGACTCCTGTCATCACCATGCTACATGCACTTATCATCACAATGTTCGATGACCTATGACATCACATTGTTCCATAAGCCCTGTCATCAAAATGCTCCATGACACTTTTCATCAAAATGCTCCATGTCCCCAGACATCACAATGCTCCATAGCCCTTGTCATTACTGTGCACCTTGACGCTCGTCATCACAATTATCCATGGCCTTCTCATCACAATGCTCCACGGTCTTGCCATCACAATGCCCCATGCCCTGGTCATCAAAATGCTCCATGTCCCTTGTCATCACAATTCTCCACGTCCTTGTCATCACAATGCTCAATGACTGTTCTCATCACAATTTTACATGCTTTTGTCTTCAGGATTCTCCATGTACATGTCATCGCAATGCCCCATGACCCCTGTCATAGAAAGCTCCATGCCTCTGTCATCACAATGCTTCATGACCTTTTCGTCAAAATTCTCAATGGCCGTTGTCATCAAAATGCTCCATGACCCTTGTCATCACAATGATCCAAGCACTTGTCATCACAATGCTCCATTACCTTTGTCATCACAATCCTCCAAAACACTTGGCATCACAATGCTCCATGCCATTGTCATCACAATGGAACATGAAATATGTCATCACAATGCTCCCTGACACCTGTCTTCACAATACTCCATGACATTGTCATCACAATGTGCGATGCCCACTGTCAACACAATTATCCATGAAACTTGTCAGACCAATGCTCCATGACCCTGTCATCACAATGCTCCATGCCCTTGTCATCACAATGCTCCAATACACCAGTTCGCACAATGCTCCGTGACTCCAGACATCACAGGGCGTCATGACCTGTGTCATCACAATTATCCAAGCCCTCATCATCACAAGGCTCTGTGAACTTTGTCACCACAATGCTCCATGAACTTTTCATCACAATGCTCCGTGACACTTGTTATCACAATGCTCCGTCCCTTTGTGAACTCAATGCTCCATGACCCTTGTCATCACAATGCTCCATGACCCCAGTTCTCACAATGCTCCGTGACTCCAGTCATCACAAGGCGTCATGACCTGTGTCATCACAATTATCCATGCCCTCATCATCACAAGGCTCTGTGAACTTTGTCACCACAATGCTCCATGAAATTTTCATCACAATGCTCCGTGACACTTGTTATCACAATGCTCCGTCCCTTTGTCAACTCAATGCTCCATGTCCCTTGTCATCACGGTACTCCATGAACATTTTCATCCCAATGCTCCATGACCATTGTCATCACAATGATCCATGCCCTTGTCATCCGAATGCTCCATGACACCTGTCACCACAATGTTCCATGCCTTTGTCAGCAAAATGCTACATAGCCTTCTCATTACAATGCTAAAAGAACTTGTCATCACAATACTCCATTAACACTGTCATCACAATCCTCCATGAACCTTGGGATCACATTGTTTCATGCCCTTGTCATCACAATGCTCCATGCTCCTTGAAATCAAAATGATCCATGACCTCTGTCATCACAGTGCTCCAAATCGTTGTGGTCACAATGATTCATAACACTTGTCATCACAACGCTCCATGATGCCTGTCATCACAGTACTCCATGCCCTTTTCATCAAAATGTTCCATGACCTTTGTCATCACAATTGTCAATACACTTGTCATCACAATGCTCCCTGACTCTTGTCGTCAGAATGCTCCTTGAACCCTGGCACAAAAAGGCTCCATGCCTTTATCATCACAATGCCCCATGCCATTTTCATCACAATGCTCCATGCCATTGTCATCAAAATACTCCACAAGCTTGCCATCCAGATGCTCCATGACCCGTGTCATCACAATTCTCCATGCACTTGCCAGCACAATGCTCCCTGACCCTTGTCATCACAATGCTCCAAGCCATTGTCATCACAATGCTCCATTACATTTGTCATCAGAATCCTCCATGACACTTGGCATCACAATGCTCCATGCCATTGTCATCACAATGGGCCATTATATATGTCATCACAATGCTCCCTGACACCAGTCTTCACAATACTGCATGACCTGGTCTTCACAATGCTCCATGCACTTGTCATCACAATGCGCTATTCCAACTGTCATTGCAATAATCCATGAAACTTATTAGACCAATGTTCCCTGCCCTTGTCATCACAATGCTCCATGCCCTTGTTATCACAATGCTCCGTGACTCCAGTCATCACAATTCTTCATGACCTTTGTCATCACAATGGTCCATGCCCTCGTCATCAACAGTCTCTGTGACATTTTTAACCTCAATGCTCCATGAAATTTTCATCACAATGCTCTTGGACCCTTGTCATCACAGTACTCTATGCCTTTCTCAGCACAATGTTCCTTGACCGTTGTCATCACAATGCTCCATGCGCTTGTCAGCACAATGCTCCATGACACATGTCATCACAATGCACCATGTGCTTGTCATCACAGTGCTCCACAATCTTGTCATCACAATGCTCCATTTACCTTGTCATCACAATGCTCCATGCACTTCTCATCAATATGCTCTCTCACCACTGATATCACAATGTTACATCACTATTCATCACAATACTCCCTCACCCCTATCATCACAATGTTCCATGACTCCTGTCATCACAATGCTACATGCACTTATCATCACAATGTTCGATGACCTATGACATCACAATGTTCCATAAGCCATGTCATCAAAATGCTCCATTACCCTTTTCATCAAAATGCTCCATGTCCCATGACATCACAATGCTCCATAGCCCTTGTCATTACAGTGCTCCATGATGCCGGTCATCACAATTATCCATGGTCTTCTCATCACAATGCTCCACGGTCTTGCCATCACAATGCTCCATGCTTTGGTCATCACAGTGCTCCATGTCCGTTGTCATCACTATTCTCCACGTCCTTGTCATCACAATGCTCCATGACAGTTCTCATCACAGTGCTCCATGTCTTTTGTCATCACAATTCTCCATGCACATGTCATCGCAATACCCCATGACCCCTGTCATAGCAAGCTCCATTCCTGTGTCACCACAATGCTTCACGATCTTTTCATTAAAATTCTCAATGGCTGTTGTCATCAAAAAGCTCCATGAACCTTGTAATCACAATGCTCCAAGCCCTTGTCATCACAATGCTCCATTACCTTTGTCATCACAATCCTCCAAATCACTTGACATCACAATGCTCCATACCATTGTCATCACAATGGTACATGAAATATGTCATCACAATGCTCCCTGACACCTGTCTTCACAATATTCCATGCCCTTGTCATCACAATGTGCCATGCCCACAGTCAACACAATTATCCATGAAACTTGTGAGACCAATGTTCCATGCCCCTGTCATCACAATGCTGCATACCCTTGTCATCACAATGCTCCATGACACCAGTTCTCACAATGCTCCGTGACTCAAGTCATCACAAGGCTTCATGAGCTGTGTCATCACAATGATGCATGCCCTCATCATCACAAGGCTCTGTGAATTTTGTCACCACATTGCTCCATGAACTATTCATCACAATGCTCCGTGACACTTGTTATCACAAGGCTCCGTCCCTTTGTCAACTCAATGCTCCATGACCCTTGTCATCACAATGTTCCATGCGCTTGTCAGCACAGTGCTCCATGACCCATGTCATCACAATGCTCCATAAAACTTGTCATCACAATGCTCCTTGCACGTCTTATCAAAATGCTCTCTCAGCACTGATATCAAAATGTTCCCTCTCTAGTCACCAAAATACCCCCACTCCCCTGTCATCACAATGGTCCATAACCCCTGTCATGAAAATGTTCCATGACCCCTGACATCAAAATGTTCCATAACCCCTGTCATCAAAATGTTCCTTGACCATTTTCATCAAATTGCTCCATGACCCTGTCATCACAATGCTCCCTGCCCTTCTCATCACAATGCACAACGCCCTTGTCATCAAAATGCTCCATGATTTTGTCATCACGAAGAACCATGACCCTTGGCATCACAATGCTCCATGTCATTGTCATCACAATGATCCATGATCGCTCTCATCACATTGCTTCATGCCCTTGTCGTCACAAAGCTCCATGACGCATGTCATCACAATGTTCCAAGCCATTGCCATCACAGTGCTCCATTACATTTGTCATCAGAATCCTCCATGATACTTGGCATCACAATGCTCCATGCCACTGTCATCACAATGGGCCATTACATATGTCATCACAATGCTCCCTGACACCAGTCTTCACAATATTGCATGACCTGGTCTTCACAATGCTCCATGCCCTTGTCATCACAATGCGCCATTCCAAATGTCACTGCAATAATCCATGAAACTTATTAGACCAATGCTCCATGCCCTTGTCATCAGTATGCTCCATGACCTTGTTATCACAATGCTCCATGACCCATGTCATCACAATGCTCCGTGAGTCCAGTCATCACAATGCTTCATGACCTTTGTCATCACAATGGTCCATGCCCTCATCATCAACAGTCTCTGTGACCTTTTTAACCTCAATGCTCCATGAAATTTTCATCACAATAATCTTTGACCCTTGTCATCACAATACTCTATGCCTTTCTCAGCACAATGCTCCATGACCGTTGTCATCACAATGCTCCATGCGCTTGTCAGCACAATGCTCCATGACACATGTCATCACAGTGCACCATGCGCTTGTCATCACAGTGCTCCACAATCTGGTCATCACAATGCTCCATTAACCTTGTCATCACAAGGCTCCATGCACTTCTCATCAATATGCTCTCTCACCACTGATATCACAAAGTTACATCACTATTTATCACAATACTCCCCCACCCCTGTCATCACAATGTTCCATGACTCCTGTCATCACAATGCTACATGCACTTATCATCACAATGTTCGATGACCTATGACATCACAATGTTCCATAACACCTGTCAACAAAATGCTCCATGACCCTTTTCATCAAAATGCTCCATGTCCCCTGACATCACAATGCTCCATAACCCTTGTCATTACAGTGCTCCATGACACTCTTCATCACAATTATCCATGGCCTTCTCATCACAATGCTCCACGGTCTTGCCATCACAATGCTCCATGCCCTGGTCATCACAATACTCCAAGTTCTTGGCATCACTATGTTCCATGACACTTCTCATCACAGTGTTACATGCTGTGTCAGCACAGTACTCCACAAACTTGTCATCTGAATGGTCCATGACACGTGTCATCACAATACTCCATGAACATTTTCAGCCCAATGCTCCATGACTTTCTCATCGCAATGCTCCATGACCAATATCATCACAATGCTCCATGACCACTGTCATCACAAAACTCCATGACACCTGACAACACAATGATCCGGGACTCTTGTCATCACAGTGCCATATTACCTAGTCATCACAATGCTCCATGACACATGTCATCACAATACTCCATGAATATATTCAGCCCAAACTCCATGATCCTTGTCATCAAAATGATCCGTGCCCTAGTCATCCCAATGCTCCATGACCTCTGTATTCACAATGCTCTGTGAC
Source organism: Mesoplodon bidens (assembly GCF_964165515.1). Classification (NCBI taxonomy): domain Eukaryota; kingdom Metazoa; phylum Chordata; class Mammalia; order Artiodactyla; family Ziphiidae; genus Mesoplodon; species Mesoplodon bidens. The sequence continues at coordinate 1,915,687 of NW_027672207.1, forward strand.
ACTTGTCATCACAGTGCGCCATGACACCTGTCATCACAATGCTCCATACCTTTGTCAGCAAAATGCTACATGACCTTGTCATTACAATGCTCTATGCGCTTGTCATCACAATACTCCATTACCATTATCATCACAATCCTCCATGAACCTTGGGATCACATTGCTTCATGCCCTTGTCATCACAATGCTCCATGCTCTTTGAAATCAAAATGATCCATGACCTCTGTCATCGCAATGCTCCAAACCCTTGTAATCACAATGTTCCATAACACTTGTCATCACAACGCTCCATGATGCCTGTCATCACAATACTGTATGTCCTTTTCATCACAATGTTCCATGAACTTTGTCATCACAATTCTCAATACACTTGTCATCACAATGCTCCCTGGCTCTTGTCGTCAGAATGATCATTGAACCGTGTCAAGGAAAGGCTCCATGCTGTTTTCATCACAATGCCCCATGCCATTTCCTCACAATAATCCATGCCATTGTCATAAAAATACTCCACAAGCTTGTCACCCAAATGCTCCATGACGTGTGCATCACAATTCTCCATGCACTTGCCAGCACAATGCTCCCTGACCCTTGTCATCACAATGCTCCAAGCCATTGTCATCACAATGCTCCATTACCTTTGTCATCAGAATCCTCCATGACACTTGGCATCACAATGCTCCATGCCATTGTAATCACAATGAGCCATTACATATGTCATCACAATGCTCCCTGACACCAGTCTTCACAATACTGCAAGACCTTGCCTTCACAATGCTCCATGCCCTTGTCATCACAATGCGCCATTCCAACTGTCATTGCAATAATCCATGAAACTTATTAGACCAATGTTCCATGCCCTTTTCATCACAATGTTCTATGCCATTCTCAGCACAATGCTCCAGACCGTTGTCATCACAATGCTCCATGCGCTTGTCAGCACAATGATCCATGACACATCATCACAATGCTCCACAATCTTCTCATCACAATGCTCCATTAACATTGTCATCACAATGCTCCATGCACTTCTCATCAAAATGCTCTCTCACCACTGATATCACAATGTTACATCACTATTCATTACATTACTCCCTCACCCCTGTCATCACAATGTTCCATGACTCCTGTCATCACCATGCTACATGCACTTATCATCACAATGTTCGATGACCTATGACATCACAAAGTTCCATAAGCCCTGTCATCAAAATGCTCCATGACACTTTTCATCAAAATGCTCCATGTCCCCAGACATCACAATGCTCCATAGCCCTTGTCATTACTGTGCTCCTTGACGCTCGTCATCACAATTATCCATGGCCTTCTCATCACAATGCTCCACGGTCTTGCCATCACAATGCCCCATGCCCTGGTCATCACAATGCTCCATGTCCCTTGTCATCACAATTCTCCACGTCCTTGTCATCACAATGCTCAATGACAGTTCTCATCACAATTTTACATGCTTTTGTCATCAGGATTCTCCATGCACATGTCATCGCAATGCCCCATGACCCCTGTCATAGCAAGCTCCATGCCTCTGTCATCACAATGCTTCATGACCTTTTCGTCAAAATTCTCAACGGCCGTTGTCATCAAAATGCTCCATAACCCTTGTCATCACAATGATCCAAGCCCTTGTCATCACAATGCTCCATTACCTTTGTCATCACAATCCTCCAGAACACTTGGCATCACAATGCTCCATGCCATTGTCATCACAATGGAACATGAAATATGTCATCACAATGCTCCCTGACACCTGTCTTCACAATACTCCATGACCTTGTCATCACAATGTGCCATGCCCACTGTCAACACAATTATCCATGAAACTTGTCAGACCAATGCTCCATGACCTTTTCATCACAATGTTCTATGCCATTCTCAGCACAATGCTCCAGACCGTTGTCATCACAATGCTCCATGCGCATGTCAGCACAATGATCCATGACACGTCATCACAATGCACCATGCTTTTGTCATCACAGTGCTCCACAATCTTCTCATCACAATGCTCCATTAACCCTGTCATCACAATGCTCCATGCACTTCTCATTAATATGCTCTCTCACCACTGATATCACAATTTTACATCACTATTCATTACATTACTCCCTCACCCCTGTCATCACAATGTTCCATGACTCCTGTCATCACCATGCTACATGCACTTATCATCACAATGTTCGATGACCTATGACATCACAATGATCCATAAGCCCTGTCATCAAAATGCTCCATGACACTTTTCATCAAAATGCTCCATGTCCCCTGACATCACAATGCTCCATAGCCCTTGTCATTACTGTGCTCCTTGACGCTCGTCATCACAATTATCCATGGCCTTCTCATCACAATGCTCCACGGTCTTGCCATCACAATGCTCCATGCCCTGGTCATCACAATGCTCCATGTCCCTTGTCATCAGAATTCTCCACGTCCATGTCATCACAATGCTCAATGACAGTTCTCATCACAATTTTACATGCTTTTGTCATCACGATTCTCCATGCACATGTCATCTCAATGCCCCATGACCCCTGTCATAGCAAGCTCCATGCCTCTGTCATCACAATGCTTCATGACCTTTTCGTCAAAATTCTCAATGGCCGTTGTCATCAAAATGCTCCATGACCCTTGTCTTCACAATGCTCCATTACCTTTGTCATCACAATCCTCCAAAACACTTGGCATCACAATGCTCCATGCCATTGACATCACAATGGAACATGAAATATGTCATCACAATGCTCCCTGACACTTGTCTTCACCATACTCCTTGACCTTGTCATCACAATGTGCCATGCCCACTGTCAGCACAATTATCCATGAAACTTGTCAGACCAATGCTCCATGACCCTGTCATCACAATGCTCCATGCCCTTGTCATCACAATGCTCCAATACCCCAGTTCGCACAATGCTCCGTGACTCCAGTCATCACAAGGCGTCATGACCTGTGTCATCACAATTATCCATGCCCTCATCATCACAAGGCTCTGTGAACTTTGTCACCACAATGCTCCATGAACTTTTCATCACAATGCTCCGTGACACTTGTTATCACAATGCTCCGTCCCTTTGTCAACCCAATGCTCCATGACCCTTGTCATCACAATGCTCCATGACCCCAGTTCTCACAATGCTCCGTGACTCCAGTCATCACAAGGCGTCATGACCTGTGTCATCACAATTATCCATGCCCTCATCATCACAAGGCTCTGTGAACTTTGTCACCACAATGCTCCATGAAATTTTCATCACAATGCTCCGTGACACTTGTTATCACAATGCTCCGTCCCTTTGTCAACTCAATGCTCCATGTCCCTTGTCATCACGATACTCCATGAACATTTTCATCCCCATGCTCCATGACCTTTGTCATCACAATGATCCATGCCCTTGTCATCCGAATGCTCCATGACACCTGTCACCACAATGTTCCATGCCTTTGTCAGCAAAATGCTACATGACCTTCTCATTACAATGCTCAAAGAACTTGTCATCACAATACTCCATTACCACTGTCATCACAATCCTCCATGAACCTTGGGATCACATTGTTTCATGCCCTTGTCATCACAATGCTCCATGCTCCTTGAAATCAAAATGATCCATGACCTCTGTCATCACAGTGCTCCAAATCGTTGTGGTCACAATGTTTCATAACACTTGTCATCACAACGCTCCATGATGCCTGTCATCACAATACTCCATGCCCTTTTCATCAAAATGTTCCATGACCTTTGTCATCACAATTGTCAATACACTTGTCATCACAATGCTCCCTGACTCTTGTCGTCAGAATGCTCCTTGAACCCTGGCACAAAAAGGCTCCATGCCTTTATCATCACAGTGCCCCATGCCATTTTCATCACAATGCTCCATGCCATTGTCATCAAAATACTCCACAAGCTTGTCATCCAAATGCTCCATGACCCGTGTCATCACAATTCTCCATGCACTTGCCAGCACAATGCTCCCTGACCCTTGTCATCACAATGCTCCAAGCCATTGTCATCACAATGCTCCATTACCTTTGTCATTAGAATCCTCCATGACACTTGGCATCACAATGCTCCATGCCATTGTCATCACAATGGGCCATTATATATGTCATCACAATGCTCCCTGACACCAGTCTTCACAATACTGCATGACCTGGTCTTCACAATGCTCCATGCACTTGTCATCACAATGCGCTATTCCAACTGTCATTGCAATAATCCATGAAACTTATTAGACCAATGTTCCCTGCCCTTGTCATCACAATGCTCCATGCCCTTGTTATCACAATGCTCCGTGACTCCAGTCATCACAATTCTTCATGACCTTTGTCATCACAATGGTCCATGCCCTCGTCATCAACAGTCTCTGTGACATTTTTAAACTCAATGCTCCATGAAATTTTCATCACAATGCTCTTGGACCCTTGTCATCACAGTACTCTATGCCTTTCTCAGCACAATGTTCCTTGACCGTTGTCATCACAATGCTCCATGCGCTTGTCAGCACAATGCTCCATGACACATGTCATCACAATGCACCATGTGCTTGTCATCACAGTGCTCCACAATCTTGTCATCACAATGCTCCATTTACCTTGTCATCACAATGCTCCATGCACTTCTCATCAATATGCTCTCTCACCACTGATATCCCAATGTTACATCACTATTCATCACAATACTCCCTCACCCCTATCATCACAATGTTCCATGACTCCTGTCATCACAATGCTACATGCACTTATCATCACAATGTTCGATGACCTATGACATCACAATGTTCCATAAGCCATGTCATCAAAATGCTCCATTACCCTTTTCATCAAAATGCTCCATGTCCCATGACATCACAATGCTCCATAGCCCTTGTCATTACAGTGCTCCATGATGCTCGTCATCACAATTATCCATGGTCTTCTCATCACAATGCTCCACGGTCTTGCCATCACAATGCTCCATGCTTTGGTCATCACAGTGCTCCATGTCCGTTGTCATCACTATTCTCCACGTCCTTGTCATCACAATGCTCCATGACAGTTCTCATCACAGTGCTCCATGTCTTTTGTCATCACAATTCTCCATGCACATGTCATCGCAATACCCCATGACCCCTGTCATAGCAAGCTCCATTCCTGTGTCACCACAATGCTTCACGATTTTTTCATCAAAATTCTCAATGGCTGTTGTCATCAAAAAGCTCCATGAACCTTGTAATCACAATGCTCCAAGCCCTTGTCATCACAATGCTCCATTACCTTTGTCATCACAATCCTCCAAATCACTTGAAATCACAATGCTCCATACCATTGTCATCACAATGGTACATGAAATATGTCATCACAATGCTCCCTGACACATGTCTTCACAATATTCCATGCCCTTGTCATCACAATGTGCCATGCCCACAGTCAACACAATTATCCATGAAACTTGTGAGACCAATGCTCCATGCCCCTGTCATCACAATGCTGCATGCCCTTGTCATCACAATGCTCCATGACACCAGTTCTCACAATGCTCCGTGACTCAAGTCATCACAAGGCCTCATGAGCTGTGTCATCACAATGATGCATGCCCTCATCATCACAAGGCTCTGTGAATTTTGTCACCACATTGCTCCATGAACTATTCATCACAATGCTCCGTGACACTTGTTATCACAATGCTCCGTCCCTTTGTCAACTCAATGCTCCATGACCCTTGTCATCACAATGTATCATGCGCTTGTCAGCACAGTGCTCCATGACCCATATCATCACAATGCTCCATAAAACTTATCATCACAATGCTCCTTGCACGTCTTATCAAAATGCTCTCTCAGCACTGATATCAAAATGTTCCCTCTCTAGTCACCACAATACCCCCACTCCCCTGTCATCACAATGGTCCATAACCCCTGTCATGAAAATGTTCCATGACACCTGACATCAAAATGTTCCATAACCCCTGTCATCAAAATGATCCTTGACCATTTTCATCAAATTGTTCCATGACCCTGTCATCACAATGCTCCCAGCCCTTCTCATCACAATGCACAACGCCCTTGTCATCAAAATGCTCCATGATTTTGTCATCACGAAGAACCATGACCCTTGGCATCACAATGCTCCATGTCATTGTCATCACAATGATCCATGATAGCTCTCATCACATTGCTTCATGCCCTTGTCGTCACAAAGCTCCATGACGCATGTCATCACAATGCTCCAAGCCATTGCCATCACAGTGCTCCATTACATTTGTCATCAGAATCCTCCATGATACTTGGCATCACAATGCTCCATGCCATTGTCATCACAATGGGCCATTACATATGTCATCACAATGCTCCCTGACACCAGTCTTCACAATATTGCATGACCTGGTCTTCACAATGCTCCATGCCCTTGTCATCACAATGCGCCATTCCAAATGTCATTGCAATAATCCATGAAACTTATTAGACCAATGCTCCATGCCCTTGTCATCACTGTGCTCCATGCCCTTGTTATCACAGTGCTCCATGACCCATGTCATCACAATGCTCCGTGAGTCCAGTCATCACAATGCTTCATGACATTTGTCATCACAATGGTCCATGCCCTCATCATCAACAGTCTCTGTGACATTTTTAACCTCAATGCTCCATGAAATTTTCATCACAATACTCTTTGACCCTTATCATCACAATACTCTATGCCTTTCTCAGCACAATGCTCCATGACCGTTGTCATCACAATGCTCCATGCGCTTGTCAGCACAATGCTCCATTACCTTTGTCATCACAATCCTCCAAATCACTTGACATCACAATGCTCCATACCATTGTCATCACAATGGTACATGAAATATGTCATCACAATGCTCCCTGACACCTGTCTTCACAATATTCCATGCCCTTGTCATCACAATGTGCCATGCCCACAGACAACACAATTATCCATGAAACTTGTCAGACCAATGCTCCATGCCCCTGTCATCACAATGCTGCATTCCCTTGTCATCACAATGCTCCATGACACCAGTTCTCACAATGCTCCATGACTCAAGTCATCACAAGGCTTCATGACCTGTGTCATCACAATGATGCATGCCCTCATCATCACAAGGCTCTGTAAATTTTGTCACCACATTGCTCCATGAACTATTCATCACAATGCTCCGTGACACTTGTTATCACAAGGCTCCGTCCCTTTGTCAACTCAATGCTCCATGACCCTTGTCATCACAATGTTCCATGCGCTTGTCAGCACAGTGCTCCATGACCCATGTCATCACAATGCTCCATAAAACTTGTCATCACAATGCTCCTTGCACGTCTTATCAAAATGCTCTCTCAGCACTGATATCAAAATGTTCCCTCTCTAGTCACCAAAATACCCCCACTCCCCTGTCATCACAATGGTCCATAACCCCTGTCATGAAAATGTTCCATGACCCCTGACATCAAAATGTTCCATAACCCCTGTCATCAAAATGTTCCTTGACCATTTTCATCAAATTGCTCCATGACGCTGTCATCACAATGCTCCCTGCCCTTCTCATCACAATGCACAACGCCCTTGTCATCAAAATGCTCCATGATTTTGTCATCACGAAGAACCATGACCCTTGGCATCACAATGCTCCATGTCATTGTCATCACAATGATCCATGATCGCTCTCATCACATTGCTTCATGCCCTTGTCGTCACAAAGCTCCATGACGCATGTCATAACAATGTTCCAAGCCATTGCCATCACAGTGCTCCATTACATTTGTAATCAGAATCCTCCATGATAGTTGGCATCACAATGCTCCATGCCACTGTCATCACAATGGGCCATTACATATGTCATCACAATGCTCCCTGACACCAGTCTTCACAATATTGCATGACCTGGTCTTCACAATGCTCCATGCCCTTGTCATCACAATGCGCCATTCCAACTGTCACTGCAATAATCCATGAAACTTATTAGACCAATGCTCCATGCCCTTGTCATCAGTATGCTCCATGCCCTTGTTATCACAATGCTCCATGACCCCTGTCATCACAATGCTCCGTGAGTCCAGTCATCACAATGCTTCATGACCTTTGTCATCACAATGGTCCATGCCCTCATCATCAACAGTCTCTGTGACCTTTTTAACCTCAATGCTCCATGACCTTTTCATCACAATGCTCATTGACCCTTGTCATCACAATAGTCTATGCCTTTCTCAGCACAATGCTCCATGACCGTTGTCATCACAATGCTCCATGCGCTTATCAGCACAATGCTCCATGACACATATCATCACAATGCACCATGCGCTTGTCATCAGAGTGCTCCACATTCTTGTCATCACAATGCTCCATAAACCTTGTCAACACAATGCTCCATGCACTTCTCCACAAAATGCTCTCTCACCACTGATATCACAATGTTACATCAATATTCATCACAATATTCCTTCACCTCTCTCATCACAATGTTCCATGACTCCTGTCATCACAATGCTATATACACTTATCATCAAAATGTTCGATGACCTCTGACATCACTATGTTCCATAACCACTGTCATCAAAATGCTCCATGACCCCTGATATCACAATGCTCCATGACCCCTGTCATCACAAAGCTACATGCTCCTTGAAATCAAAATGATCCATGACCTCTGTAATCACAATGCTCCAAACACTTGTAATCACAATGTTCCATAACCGTTGTCTTCAAAACGCTCCATGATGCCTGTCATCACAATACTTCATGTCCTTGTCGTCACAGTGCTCCATGAAATTTGTCATCACAATTCTCAATACACTTATCATCGCAATACTCCCAGACACTTGTCGTTAGAATGCTCCTTTAACCCTGTCATGAAAAGGCTCCATGTCTTTTTAATCACAATGCTCCATGCCCTTTTCATCACAATGCTCCATGCCATTGTAATCAAAATGCTCCACGCCCTTGTCATCAAAATGCTCCATGAACCCTGTCATCACCATGCTCCATGACACCTGTCATCACAATTCTCCATGTCCTTTGTCATTACAGTGCTCTATGATGCTCGTCACCACAATTATCCACTGTCTTCTCATCACAGTGCTCCATGGTCTTGCCATCACTGTGATCCATGACCTGGTAATCACAATGCCCATGTCCATTGTCATCACAGTTCTCTACGTCCTTATCATCACAATGCTGCATGACAGTTCACATCACAATGTTACATGCTCTTGTAATCACAATTCTCCATGCACTTTTCATCGCAATGCCCCATGAACCCTGTCATAGCAAGCTCCATGCCTTTGTCATCACAATGCTTCATAACCTTTTCATCAAAATTCTCAATGGCCGTTGTCATCACAATGCTCCATGCCCTTGTCATCACAATGCTCCATTACCCTTATCATCAGAATGCTCCAAACCCTTGTCATCACAATGGTCCATTATCTTTCTCATCACAGTCCTCCATAACACTTGGCATCACAATGCTCCATGCCATTGTCATCACAATTGACCATGAAATATGTCATCACAATGCTCCCTGACACATGTCTTCACAATACTCCATGACCTTGTCATCACAATGCTCCATGCCCTTGTTATCACAATGTGCCTTGCCCAATGTCAACACAATTATCCATGAAACTTGTCAGACCAGTGCTCTATGCCCCTGTCATCACAATGCTCCATGCCCTTGTCATCACAATGCTCCATGACCCCAGTCATCACAATGCTCCATAACTCCAGTCATCACAAGGCTTCATGACCTGTGTCATCACAATGATCCATGCCCTCATCATCACAAGGCTCTGTGAACTTTGTCACCACACTGCTCCATGAACTTTTCATCACAATGCTCCTTGACATTTGTCATCACAAGGCTCCGTCCCTTTGTCAACTCAATGCTCCATGACCCTTGTCATCACAGTGTTCCATGCGCTTGTCTCCACAGTGCTCCCTGAGCCATGTCATCACAATGCGCCACGCGCTTGACATCACAATGCTCCACAACATTGTCATCACAATGCTCCATAAAACTTATCATCACAATGCTCCATGCACTTCTTATCAATATGCTCTCTCACCACTGATATCAAAATGTTCCCTCACTAGTCATCAAAATACACCCACTACTCTGTCATCACAGAGGTCCATAACCCCTGTCATGAAAATGTTCCATGACCCCTGATATCACAATGTTCCAAAACCCCTGTCATCAAAATATTCCATGACATTTTTCATCAAATTGCTCCATGACCCTGTCATCACAATGCTCCCTGCCCTTCACAGCAGAATGCACCACAGCCTTGTCATCAAATTGCTCCCTGACCTTTGTCATCACAAAGCTCCATGACCCTTTGCATCACAATGCTCCATGGCATTGTCATCATAATGCTCCATGAACCCTCTCATCACATTGTTACATGCCCTTGTCATTACAGGCTCCATGATGCTTTTCATCACTATGGTCGTTGCCATTCTTCTCACAATGCTACATGCTCTTGTCATTACAATCCTCCATGACCCATGTATCACAGTGTTCCGTGCCCTTGTCTTCACAATGCTCCTTGCCCCCTCTCATCACAATAATCCATGAAAATTTTCAGACCAATGCTCCATGCCCTTGTCATCAAAATGCTCCTTTACCCCTGTCATAACAATGCTCCATGACCCCTGCCATCAAAATATTCCACAGCCTTGTCCTCACAATGCTCCATGACCCTTGTTAACACAATGCTCCAAGACCCCTGTAATCACAGTGTTCCAAGCACTTGTCATCACAAAGCTTCATGACGCATGTCAACAGAATGCTCCATGGCCTTCTCATTCAGTATGCTCCATGCCCTTGTCATAACAATGCTCCAAGACCCTTGTAATCACAATGCTCCATGCCCCTTTTCATCTCAATGCTCCATGAACCCTGTCATCACAATGAACCATGCCCATCATCATAATGCTTCATGCTATTGTCATCAAAATGAAATCAAAATGCTCCATGACCTCTGTCATCACAATGCTCCAAATCCTTGTGATCAAAATGTTCCATAACACTTATCATCACAATGCCCCATGACGCTCATCATCACAATTATCCATGGTCTTCTCATCACAATGCTCCATGAACCTTGTCATCACAATGCTCAATACACTTGTCATCACAGTGCTCCCTGACACTTGTCATCAGTATCCTCCATGAACCCTGCCATGACAAGGCTCCATGCCTTTTTCATCACAATGTTCCATGCCCTTTTCCTCACAGGGCTCCAAGCTCCCTGTAATCCCAATGCTCCATGCCCTTGTCATCACAAAGCTCCGTGATGAATGTCATCAGATCGCTCCCTGGCCTTCTCATCCCATGCTCCATGCCCTTGTCATCACAATGCTCCACGACCCCTGTAATCACAGTGTTCTATGCCCCTTTTCATCAGAATGCTCCATGAGACTTGTCATCACAAGGCTCCATGGTCTTCTCATCACAATGCTCTACTACCTTGTCATCACAATGCTCCATGACACCTGTCATCACAATACTCCATGAACATTTTCAGCCCAATGCTCCATGACCTTCTCATCACAATGCTCCATGACCACTGTCATTACAACGCTCCATGAACCCGGACAACACAATGATCCGGGACTCTTGTCATCAAAATGTTCCATGCCCTTGTCATCCCACTGCTCCATGACACCTTTAATCACAATGCTCCGTGACGCTTGTCATCACAGTGTTCCATGAACATTGTCATCACAGTGCTCCATGCCTTTGTCAGCAAACTGCTGCATAATCTTGTCATCACAATGCTCCATGAGCTTGTCATCACAATCCTCCATGACACTTGGGATCACATTGTTTCATGTCCTTGTCATGTCTCTCTTGCCTTTCTGGTTTTTACAGGTTTTCGGATGTCCGTTTTGACCGCTGGGTAGTGACAATTCTTTGTAGTGTGGATTTGCATTGCACGCTTGCTTGATTGGCCATAAAGGGTGTATGCGTTTTCTCCTGAATATATTCAGGTGAAAAGCCATACACCGTTTTTGGCCAAGTGCATCACTGTCGAAGTTGTGATGCTTTTCCTGTGCTTTAAAAGCGATTCCAATTTACCTCATGCAATATGTTTTGTGCAATTCTGCCTCATTTTAAAGTCTGCTTCATTGCCTTCTCTCAACAGATTTTTGGAAGAGAGTAGTCCTTTATAACTGTGCAGGTTTGTGAGTTGCTGTGCCCCTGAGCTCCAATTTTCAAATCCCATTTGTGGGAGCTGACTGCAAATCCACAATTTTGCTTCAGGACCTATACTGGTTCCAGGGGTGGCTATACTGTTCCCTACGGGTGGCTGAGGCTTTGGTTAATTCTTCTTCCTAATGGGAATTTAGAGTGACATGTGCCCGTCCAAATGCCTACATCTACTCTCTAATTGGTTCTCCCTCTTCCCTTTCATCCTCTGCACAATTAGCAGACTTTGCGAACCAGGAGGTTATAGGGGCTAACTCTCCTAAGTTGGGACATTGATAGTAAGGCAGTTGGAATGCCAACCTGGAGTAAAAGGAGAGGAAACATTAGGAGACTTTTAGAAACCCTTCACCATCACAGTGTGTCCATTCTCTAGGTTTCCCATACATGTTATAACTGTAGTGATATTCCCTTCTACCTGGAGATTAGGGACACATGGAATGGTGTCATGCTTTACTACTTTAAAGGGTCTGCATTTTCTCTCCCAATCTCACCAGTCCTCTCAGTCCCAAGTGTCCAGCCTTATGTCTCATCCAGCTGTCTTTGCACATAGGGTCATTCCAGGTTTCATCAGAACCCCTGAAGGAATTGTGTAAGAATTTCGCTGTTTTTTTGTTTGGTTTTTGAAATTCATTTTTATAATGGGGTTCAGCTGATTTTCAACGACGTGTATATGCTAGTCTAGACACACTTGATTCCCTTACGGAGACATATCAATACATAGGTTTTAAGATTCTTACTAGTCAGATATATTCCTCTGCGGGGAATAGGGGTTTTGAGTCACGTTCACTGAGGGAGGTGTACGTCTTGTCTCTTCTGTATTTGGTTTATGATATGTTACCTGTGCTAATATCAAACTCTGGTTTTATGCATCACCCACCTCTCCTTTCCCTTTAAGCAGGCATAAGAGTGTTTTCTAAATGTGAGACTCTGTTCTCTTTCTTAATTCAGTTCATATGTTGTGATGTTGACATTCCCTCTGTAAGTGCTATCTTATGATAAGATTCTTTTTTTCTGTGTGACTAATTTCACTTAGAATCATCATACCTAAATCCACTCATTATGCTGCTACAGGCCTTATGACATTGATTTCACGTCTGAGTGATATTCCGTTTTACAAAATTACGACAAGTTCTTTATGCATTTCTCTTTTTCCTGGGATAATTTAGGTGTACCAAAGTTGAGGTTCTTGTATGCAGAGCAGCCCTAAACTTTGGGGTGCCTGTGCCTTGTTGATATTTAGTCTTCCCAAGTTATATGCCCATGAGTTGAAATCCCCTTTGCTCGGGGGCTTTGTCTTTTTGATGTTTTAGGAAACAGCATACACTTCTTCAGAGTGCCTCTTGGATATTTATACCCCATCCATCAGCGTGACTAGGCTCCTTGTTCTCCATGGACTCTCCTGCATTTCTGGTTTGTACACATTTTTTGGATGGCCTTTCTGAGCAGTGGAAATTGAGACTTCTTTGTTGTGCGGACTTGCATTTCCCGCTTGCTTGGTTGGCCAAAAACTCTGTATGTGTTTTATTTTCCTGAAGATATTCACGAAAAAAAACACATAAACCCTTTTGCCCAACTGCATCATTTTAGAAATTCTGCTGCTTTTCATATGCTTTAAATGTGAGTACAATCTACCTTTTGAAATCTGTTTCCTGCAATTCTGCCTCTCATTCAGATCCTCTTCTTTGCCTTACCTGAATATATTTTTGGACATTGGTTATCATTTATATCTTTGCAGGTCTTTGAATTGTCTGCTCCTGAGCTCTATTTTGCAACTCGCATTTTTTGTGAGCTGGCCGCCAAACCATTGGAATAGCTTCAGGCCCAATTCTGGTTCTGAGGAGGCAAGCTGAGCCTTTGGTTAATTCTTGTTCCTAATGGGAAATTAGAGTGGCATGTGCCTGTCCAAACAACTAAGATTTGTCTCTAATTTTTTCTCATCCTTCCGCTTCTTCCTCTGGACAAATTCCAAGCTGTGTGCAAGAGGATGTTGATGGTGCTGATATCCCCAAGTGAGGAGATTGTTAGGAAAGATGCTGGAGGGGTGAACCCGAGCACCAGGCGATGAGGAGGTGAGGTGCCTTTTCCAAACTCTTTCCAATTCAACAGTGTACCATCCGCTAGGTGTGGCAGGCATGTTTTAGCTGTAGGAAGGGTCCCGTGCATGTAAGGAGAACACCAGGGATTTTTCCAAATCAATGCCTCCCTGAACCCCAAACTGGGGAATTTTTAAGCTACGGCTACACGTATGTCCATTAAGGGCCTTGGGAAATAGGCAGAGCCCAAACTTTAGATGATTGAAATCTTCAGGGTCAGAAGCGCTCACCATCGGCCTTGCTTAGGTTACATTTTATCTGTCATTGATAGATGATGTCAATAAAAGTATCGATTCCTTTTCAGATTATTTCCCCTTATAGGTTATTGCAAAATATTCAGTGTAGTTCCATGTGCTATACAGTAGTTCCTTGTTGATGATCTATTTTATACATAGCAGTGTGTATGTGTTAATCCCAAACTGTTAATTTATCCCTTCTCCTACCTTTCCCCTTTGGTAATAATAAATTATAAGATTTTATACTTCTCAGAAATGGGGGAACAGAAAGAAAGGTATCATTTTCAATTGAAACGCATTCAAAACAAGATTAAAGCTTCAGCCAAGAGTATTCCATGTACATCCATGGAAATAAATCACTTCATTTCTCTAATGTTGACCTGACAAATAAGACAGACGTCTTCACTGAACTTGATATAGTAAAGTGATGGAAATATCAAATGTAAGTCTTAGAAACATCTTATTTTACCCGAGCATTATACACTGCTCTATGTTAACTACAGTTTGGCTCACACATCTGTTCATTGAAATTACAATGTTCTCAATTTCTGTTACTGATCCTCCAGAGTGGACCCCAACAGGAGTCCCCGTGCCCAGTGTCATTGGAGCCAACAGATCAAGACTGAGTTTGGTTCAGAAGCAAAGGAAACATTATTTTGAAAACAGAATGGAGAGGTGAGAGCGTGCACTCCCCCACGGGCTGTTGGCTGGGCTGCTGTGTAGGGAGCCCAGCAGCGTCAGTGGGAGGGAGCGGATGGAGCTCTCGAGGGCTGTGTTGGCTGCAGCAAAGGCTGTATGCCCCGGAGTCTGCATAGGACCCCACTAGCTGAGGTGTCGACCCAGCCATTCTGTTCTAGGAAATCGGGTCTGAAGTGCCAGGTGTGGGACCTCTGCATGCGGAACCCTAGGCGCACGTGAAATTAGACAAAGCACAAAGGAAAAACAGGTTAGACTTTATTTTATTGCCCTGATTCTCTTTTTATCTCCCAGGAATTTTTATTGAACGTTGCCGGAGACAAACACCTCCTCTGCTTTTTGTTCTGTTCCACATTCTTGGGGTGTTGAGGGTGCAGGCCCCTCTTTTGTAACTGCTTCATGCTATGGTGGGAGCCCTGATACCCCGGGGAAGGGGGCAAAACGTCTCCCCACCAGCCTCCAGGTGAGGTTGATTGTCCCAAGGCCTCCTGCCTCACTTCTCGTCTGCATGAGCACCAGCATTGGAAGTGTTATAGATTCTAATGACCTTTAAGGGTCCAGGAAAGAGATGCGCAGAGATGCTGCAGTGGCAGGTTTCACCCCACCCCACATTTGTTCGGCAATCTTAGGCTGACGGTTTTTGTCAGCCTAGATGCTCTGACAAGTAGTCTGTGCTTTCTTTAATTAGGTCCCTGAATTAATGTACAAACAGCACCATGTGTCAGAGCCCTGCCCGCACAACTCCCAGACAGTCCACGGTCAGTGGTGGTCCAGGAACATGACGTCCACTGAGACAACGGCCTTTAGAAGTAGCCAGCATTCCACCCGGTCATATAGGTTACAATCACCACGGTGTCTGTAGGGTTTTCTATGGTGAAAGCATGATATATGTTTCCCCCTCCAAGCTTATTAGCTCCCCTCTGGGTGCAGTAAGTCCTACAAGCAGTAGTCTGCTCTTTCGGGGCACAGTCTTGTTGTTTTCTGAGAGAAACTCCAGGTCAAGTGATGGTCACACAAGTCATCTTGGTGGCCCGTTGCCCCCGTTTTTCTCTCTGGAGGTTGGAGTTGGAGGGCCTCCTCACTCGAGGTCAGTGTGTCCACGGAGCGACCCCTGCAACTTCAGGGCATGATGGGTGGTTAGGATCATCACGTGGGGTCCTTTTCCCTTAGGAGGGAGCTGGCCTTGTGGGCTGCTGATTTCCAGCTTTTTAGATACCCCAGTATCCTGGCCTGATGATTCCGTGGCAAAGCCCTTGGTGACTATAGTTTATCATACCTGAAGGGCATTCTTGTGTTGCTCCATTTCAAGTGGTCCCAGTTTTTGCCCTAAGGCTCCAAGGGCGATTACCGTTTGACCGGGTATGTAAAGGTCAAAGGGTTTAGCTAAATTAGGGAGTTCCTGGGCAAAGGTCTGAATTGACTGCTCTTTCCATGCTTGAGAGGCTGCCTCTGAATTCTACTCAGAAGGATCATCATCTTTTCGTGTCAGTGTTTCATGTAGAGGCCCAGATATTAGACAGTAGTTAGGGATCCAGATGCAGAAAACCTTGGCCTCCCCAGGAACCCCTAAGCTGTCTTCTAGTTTTAGAAGAGGTAAGGCTGCAAATGGCTTCTTCCCTATCCTGGGATGCGTTTCTCCGAATATCTGTGAGAATGAAGCCCAGGCATGTCACCTTAGCCTGGGATATTTGAGCCTTTTTCTTGGACACCTTCTATCCTTTCTTGGCTAGGTAGTTCAGAGGCGTCTTTAGTAGGCCTGGCGATCAGAATGTCATCTTCATATTGAAGGAGGGTTCCCTTTTACAGAGGTAGAACTTTTAGGTCTTTAGAGGACATTTCCCCAATGATGGTGTGGGGATTTTTGGACCATTGGGGCAGGACCGCCCAGCATTATTGCTTTTCTTGCATGTTGTGTCCTGCCACTCACAAGCCAAAAATTCTTGTGACTCTGACATGAATGGAATACAGAAGAAGGCATCATTGAAGTCTAATACAGAATGCCATGGCCTGGTGGATGGTAGAATGACCAGCAGGGTGTAGGAAATAGGAGCTACTGGATATATATCCTCGGTGGCTTCACTGACTGTCCTGATATCCTTTACCAGGTCTCCAGCAACCCATGGGGCTCTCGTGATCAGGCCAATCCCAGGATATGGAGCTAACCAGGGCTGCACCCCCCACCCCACAGCCCACGGGGCTCTCGTGGTCAGGTCCCTCCCAGGGTATGGAGGTCACCTGTGCAGCTACCAAGCAGCCCATGGGGCTCTCATATTCACGCCCTTCCCAGGATACGGAACTCCCCTGGTCAGGTACCCCGGCAGGGCTGGAGACACGGGAACTGTGCACATAGCCCACCTTGCAGTCAAACCCCAGCTCACCTGTCACTCACAGCTGACACAGAACACCTCAGAGCAGGACTTGAACTAACAAACGGCAGCTCTGACAGTTCTGTGACCCTGGATATCACTCTGTGCAGCCTCTCTCTGCCTCTTCTTCCAGACACTTCCACTGCAGCCAGGGCACCAGGCCTCTGTCTCCACCCACCATCACTCCTCTCCCTGACACCTGGTTTCTTCTCGTTAGGATATTGTCTTCTTGAATTTGTTTTCCACTCATGGACCAGATAAAATGGTAAGAAAACAAGCCGCAGATGCAGCCCCTTGTCTATCCTGACTCTCAAGAGCCCACACCTGTTCCTTGGGCGTGGCCCGTTTAGCAAGGTTCATTTTCTGCAACTGTGAACCCCTGAGGGATGAGGATTGGCTGATTTGGGCAGCCTGACACTTCCTGCCAGCCCTCCCCAGGTGTGCCTGCGTTGAGGTCAATATAAACACCTCTCCAGTCAGCAAGAGCCCCTGTAGCTGTGCCTGACTCCATATTCTCTGCCCCGTCAGCAGTGTCGGGGCTGGGGTGCTGGGAGGGAGTGAGAGGCCGTGGCTTTGTGGGTGGCCCTGTGTGAGTGGGGCTCTGCTGGACTTTCTGCAGGAGTTGCCAGGGTGCCACCTGCTAAAGAAGAGGATGTGTCACCCATACCTGCCGGTGGAATTTCTCCCCTGGCAGAGGTGAGGAAGTAAAAAAGCAGTGAGGGCCATGGCAGGAGGGGTATCTCAGGCAGGGAAATGGAAAGCTTCCAGAAGAGCATCTGGGGCCAGGACCATCCTGGCTGGCCTGCAGGCACCAAGTCAGCCTGCGTGCTGTCGCTGGTGTGGCTCCACAGCCCTTCCTCTAGGCTTGCAAGTGCTTGTACATATTCAGGTGTTTTACCTGGAAAGGGTGGGAAGAGTTCAGCTTCAGCAGGACTGGGGCTCAGTTCACATTTACTCACAGACGCCTCGACACAGTCCCCCAGCTTTGCAATGAGGATGATCCTTGAGGGTGGGAGCGCTGCTGACTGCATGGGAGACGATTTCCCACCTCTGACCAACTTAAGAATTTTTTACCACTGGAGCAAGTGCCCTTATACGATTTTCCTCTGTATAAATGGTGGGTTCCGTTTTTTTTTTTTTTTTTTTTTTTTTTTTTCTCTTTTTCTTTTTGGTTCAAGGTAGATTTTATTTATTCCTCTTTTTTTTACTTTGGAGATATAAACATGGAAATAATGCATTAATATAAAGACGTCTATGTGAAGGGAAAAACTTTTTTTCTGTTTTATTTTATTAAATGTTATTTATTTATTTTTAATTTTTTAAAATTTATGTATTTCTTTTATACAGCAGGTTCTTATTGGATATCTATTTTATACATATAAGTGTGCACATGTGAATCCCAGCCTCCCAATTCATCCCACCACCACCCTCACATGGCGTTCAACCCTTGGTGTCCATATGTTTGTTCTCTACATCTGTGTCTCAATCTCTGCCCTGCAAACCAGTGCATCTGTAGCATTTTTCTAGGTTCCAAATATATGTATTAATATACAATATTGTTTTTTCTCTTTCTAAATTACTTCACTCTGTATGACAGTCTCTAGATCCATCAAGGTCTCTACAAATGACCCAATTTCATTCCTATGTATGGCTGAGTAATATTCCATTGTATATATGTACCACATCTTTATCCATTCGTCTGTCTGTGGCACTTAGGTTGCTTTCATTACCTGGCTATTGTAAATAGTGCTGCAATGAACATTGTGGTGAATGTGTCTTTTTGATTTATGGTTTTCTCTGGGTATATGCCCAGTAGTGGGATTGCTGGATTATATGGTAATTCTATTTTTACTTTTTTAAGGAACCTCCATACTGTTCCCCATAGAGACTGTATCAATTTACATTCCCAACAATAGTGGAAGAAAGTTCCTTTGCTCCACACCCGCTCCAGCATTTGTAGTTGGTAGATTTTCTGATGATGCCCATTCTAACAGGTGTGACGTGATACCTCATTGTAGTTTCCATTTCCATTTCTCTAATAATTAGTGATGTTGAGCAGATTTTCATGTGCGTACTTGCCATCTCTATGTCTTCTTGGAAGAAATGTCTATTTAGATCTTCTTCCATTTTTGTATTGGGTTGTTTGTTTTATTAATATTGAGCTGCATGAGCTGTTTATATATATTGGAGATTAATCATTTGTCCATTGATTCATTTGGAAATATTTTCTGCCATTCTGAGGGTTGTCTTTTCATCTTGTTTGTAGTTTCCTTTGCTTTGCAAAAGCTTTTACGTTTCATTAGGTCCCATCTGTTTAGTTTTCTTTTTTATTTCATTACTTTAGGAGGTGGATCAAAAAAGATCTTGCTGTGATTTACGTCAGAGTATCCTTCGTAAGTTTTCCTCTCAGAGTTTTATACTATCCGGTCTTACATTAAGGTCTCTAATCCATTTTGAATATATTTTTATGTATGGTGTTGGGGAGTGTTCTAATTTCAATCTTTTACATGTAGCTGTCCATATTTCCCAGCACCAATGATTGAAGAGACTGTCTTATCTCCATTGTATAGTCTTGCCTCCTTTGTCATAGATTAGTTGACCATAGGTCTGTAGGTTTATCCCTGTGCTTTCTTTTTTTTTCCTTTTACACGTTTATTGGAGTATAATTGCTTTACAATGGAGTGTTCATTTCTGCTGTATAAAAAAGTGAATCAGCTATACATATACAAATATCACCAGATCCCCTCCCTCTTGCATCTCCCTCCCACACCCCATATCCCACCACTTTATGTGGTCACAAAGCACCGAGCTGATCTCCCTGTTCTATGTGGCTGCTTCCCAGTAGCTATCAGTGTTACATTTGGTAATGTATTTATGTCCATGCCACTCTCTCACTTCGGCCCAGCTTACCCATCCCCCATACGGTGTCCTCAAGTCCTTTCTCTATGTCTGTGTCCTTAATCCTGTCCTGTCACTAGGTTCTTCAAAATCTTTTTTTTTTCTTCATTAGGTTCCGTATATCTCTGTTAACATGCAGTATTTGTTTTTCCCTTTCTGACTTACTTCACTGTGTAGGACAGATTCTAAGTCCATCCACTTCTCTACAAATAACTCAGTTTTGCTTCTTTTTATGGCTGAGTAATATCCCATTGTATATATGTGCCAGATCTTCTTTATCCATTCATCTGTCAATGGACACTTAGGTTGCTTCCATGTCTTGGCTATTGTAAATAGAGCTGCAATGAACATTTTCGTACATAACTCTTTTAGAATTATGGTTTTTGCAAGGCAAATGCCCAGTAGTTGGATTGTTGTGTCGTATGGTACTTCTATTGTTAGTTATTTAAAGGAACCTCCGTACTGTTCTCCCTCGTGCCCATATCAATTTACATTCCCACCCACAGTGCAAGTGTGTTCCCTTTTCTCCAATAAAGGCCTCTCCAGCATTTATTGTTTTGTAGATTATTTTGATGATTGCCACTCTGACTGCTGTGAGGTGATACCTCACGGTAGTTTTGATTTGCATTTCTCTAATGATTAGTGATGTTCAGCATCCTTTCATGTGTTTCTTGGTAATCTGTATATCTTCCTTGGAGAAATGTCTATTTATTTCTTCTGCCCGTTTTTCGATTGGGTTGTTTGTTTTTGTGATATTGAGCTACATGAGGTGCTTGTAAAGTTTGGAGATTAATCCTTTGTCAATTGCTTCATTTGAAAATATTTTCTCCCATTCTGAGGGTTATTTTTGCATCTTGTTTATGTTTTCCTGTACTGTGTAAAAGCTTTTAAGTTTCATTAGGTCCCATTTGTTGATTTCGATTTTAATTTCCATTTCTCTAGAAGGTGGGTCAAAAAGGATCTTGCTGTGATTTATGTGATAGAGTGTTCTGCCTATGGTTTCCTCTAAGTGTTTTATAGTGTCTGGTCTTATATTTAGATCTCTAATCCATTTAGAGTTTATTTTTGTGTATGGTGTTATGGAGTGTTCTAATTTCATTCTTTTATGTGTAGGGGTCCAGTTTTCCCAGCACCAATTACTGAAGAGACTGTCTTTTCTCCATTGTATATCCATAGCTCCTTTGTCATAGATGAGATAGCAATAGGTATGTAGGGTTATCTCTGGGCTTTCTGTCCTGTTCCATTGATATGTGTTTATGCCAATCTACATACACTTGATTCCATTATGGAGCCATATAAATACATAGGTTTCAACATTATTACCAGTCAGATATACTCCTCTTCAGTGAATAGGGTGTTTTGTGTCCAGTTCATTGAGAAAGGAGTATGTCTGGTCTATTACATATTTGGTATATGGAATGGGATCTGTGCTAATTTCAAACTCTGCTTTTACACATCACCCCACGTCACCTTTCCCCTTAAGGAGGTATAAGTGTGTTTTCTAAATGTGTAACTCTGTTCACTTTTGAAATTCAGTTCATGGGTAGCCATGTTTACATTCCCTCTATAAGTGATATATTACAAAAAGTTTCTTTATTCTTGTGGTTCATTACACTTAGCATCATTGTACGTAAAGCCACTCATTATGCTGCTATTGGCCTTATGACATTGATTTTATGTCTGAGTGACATTCCATTGTATATAAGTACCACAACATCTATATCCATTTTTTTTCATTTCCTGGGATATTTAAAGTGTACTGAAGTCGAGCTTCTTGTAAACAGAGCAGCCCTAAATTTTGGGCTGGCTGTGTGTTGTGGATTTTTAGTTTTCCCAAAATACACGCCCATGAGTTGAAGTGTGCTATGCTCTGTAGCTCTGTTTTAGAAAACAACATCCAGTTCTCCAGAGAGGCTGTTGGCAATTTACATCCTGTCCATCGGCGTAATCAGGCTCCTTTTTCTCCATGGCCTGTCCTGCATTTGTGGTTTTTACACTATTTGCAAATGGCCCTTTTGACTGGAGGTAAGGGACACTTCTATGTAGTGTGGATTTGCAATGCCTGATGGCTTGCTTGGCCAAAAAGGGCGTATGAATTTTTTCCCGAATATATTCAAGAAAATACACATACTCCCTTTTCGGCCAAGGGCAACATTGTTGAAGTTTTGTCGCTTTTCATGTGCTTTAAAGATGACTCCAATCTACCTCTTGAAATCTGTTTCCTTCAATTCTGTCTTGCATTCAAATCCTCTTCACTGCCTTACCTCAATATATTTCTGGATGATAGTTGTCCTTTATAACTCTGCAAGTTTGTGAATTGCTGTGCCCCTGATTTCCATTTTTCAACTCGCCTTTTTGTGAGCTGGCTGCAATACCGTAGGATTGTTGTAGGCCCTAGTCTGGTTCCAGGGGTTCAGGCTGAGCCTTTGGTTAATTCTTCTTCCTGATGGGAAACTAGAGTGACATGTGCCCATCCAAACACCTACAGCTAATCTCTCATTTGTTTCCCCTCTTCCTGTTCATCCTCTGCACAATTTGCAAACTGTGCATAACAGGAGGGTAAAGGCGCTGATACTCCAAGTGGGGAGATTTTTAGTAATGCAGATGGAATGGCGAAGCCGAGAACGACGAAAGGAAAAATGAGGTACCTTTTAGAAAACTTTCCCAATTACACAGTGTACCATCCAATGGGTTTCCCATGCATGCTTTAACAGTAGGAAGATTCCCTTAACCCTGGAGAGTTGGGACAACTAGAATGGGTAGCACACAGTATTGCTCTAAGTGGTGTTCTTTTGCTCACACAACCTCAGCAATCTTGTCAGCCCCAAGTGTCCAGTCTTATGTCTCATCCAGCTGTGGGTGTAAATGTGGACAATCCATGTTGCATCACAGGCCCTGAACATAATTCTTAAGAATTCCTCTCTGTTTCGCTGTTTTTGCATTTTGCTTTTGAAATTTATTTTTATAAGGGGGTTAGGTGAATTTCAGTGCTGTGTTCATGTTGTTATACACACACATGGTTCCTTTATGGAGACATTAGAATACATAAGTTTTAAAATACTTGGAGTCATATATATTCCTCTGCAATGAATCGGGGGTGTTGAGTCCAGTTCATTGTGTCAGCAGTAGGTGATGTCTATTACATACTTGGTTTATGTAACGGTATCTGTGCTAATTTAAAACTGTGGTTTGATGCATCACCCCACCTCACCTTTCCCCTTAAGCAGGCAAAACACTGTTTCCTAAATGTGTGACTCTGTTGTGTTTGTAATTCAGTTCATTCGTAGCCATGTGTGCATTCCCACTATGAGTGATATTTTATGATAAGATTCGTTACTCTGTTATCCTTCTTAACTCAGTTCATGTGTAGCCATGGTTACAGGAACTTCATAAGTGATATCTTATGATAAGTTTATTTTTCTGTGTAATTTATTTCACTTAGAATCATCGTACCTGAATCCACTCATTTCGCTGCTACTGGTCTTATGACATTGATTTCCTGGCTGAGGGATATTCCATCATTTGTAAGTACCACAATTTCTTGAACCATTTTTGTCTTTCCTGGGATATTTAAAATGTACCCAAGTTGAGGTTCTTGTAAGGAGTGCAGCCCTAAATTTTGGGGTAGCACTATCTTATTGGTTTTCAGTTTTCCAAAGGTATATTCCCTAGATTGGAAGTGCCCTTCGCTCTGTACCTCTGTAGTTTACTTGTTGTAGGGAACACAATGCACTCGTCCCGAGAGGCAGTTGGCAATTTACATACCGCCAATCAGCGTAAAAATGCTCCCTGTTCTCCAGGGCCTGTCTTGCCTTTCTGGTATTTACACATTTTGCGGATGTCCCTTTTGATCGTGGGGAATTGATACTTCTGTGTAGTGCAGATTTGCATTGCCCGCTTGATTGCTTGGCCAAAAAGGGCGTATGCGTTTTCTCCTGATTATATTCAGGAGAAAACGCATACGCCCTTTTTTGCCAAGTGCATCATTGTCGAAGTTGTGCCCCTCTTCCTGTGCTTTAAAGGCGATTCCAACGTACCCCTTGAAATCTGTTTCCTGCTATTCTGCCTCGATTCCAAGGCTGCCTCGTTGCCATCCCTCAACAGATTTTTGGACGATAGTTGACATTTATTACTCTGCCAGTTTGTGAATTGCTGTGCCCCTGATCTCCATTTTTCAACTCGTTTTTTGTGAGCCGAACGCAGGTACAAAATTGTGCTTAAGGACCTATACTGTTGCCCAGTGGTGGCTGAGAGTGTGGTTAATTCTTCTTCCTGCTGGAAATTAGAGTGACATGTGCCCGTCCAAATGCATAACAGCTACTCTCTCATTGGTTCTCCCTCTTCCCTTTCATCCTCTGCAAATTGGCAATAGTGGGAACCAGGAGGTTAAAGGGGCTGTCTTCCAAGTTGGGAGATTGATAGTAAAGCAGTTGGAAAGTCAAACCGGAGCAGCCAAGAGACGGAGTATTCGTTGAGTTTTAGAAAACTTCCGTATTCACAGTGTGTCCATTCTCTAGGTTTCCCGTACATGTTAGAGCTGTAGTAATATTCCATTCAACCTGCACTGTTGGGACCCATGGAATGGGTGCCATGCATTATTGCTTTAAAGGGTATGCATTTGCTCACCCAATCTCACCATTCCTCTCAGTCCCAAGTGTCCAGCCTTATGCCACATCCAGCTGTCATTGTAGATAGGGTCATTCCAGGTTTCATCAGAACCCGTAAAGGAATTGTGTAAGAATTTTACTATTTTTATGTTTTGTTTTGAAATTCATTTTATAGTGGGTTTGAGCTGATTCTCACTGCCAGGTTTATGTCGTTCTAGACACATTTGGTTCCCTTATAGAGACATATCAATTCATAGGTTTTAAAATTCTTACTAGTCAGATATATTTCTCTCCGGGCAATAGGGATGTTGAGTTCCATTCACTGAGGAAGGAGTAGGGCTTGTCTCTTTTGTTTTTGGATTATGGAACGGTTCCTGTTCTAATATCAAACTTTTGTTTTGTGCATCTCCCCACCTCTCTTTCCCCTTAAGCAAGCATAAGAATGTTTTGTAAATCTGAGAATCTGTTCTCTTCCCTAATTCAGTTCATATGTAGCCATGTTTACATTCCCTTCATAAGTGATATCTTTTTTCTGAATGCACCATGGCCCTTGTCATAATAATGCTCCATGACCCCTGTCATCACAATGCTCCATTCCCTGGTTATCACAATGCTCCATGTCCCTTGTCATCACAATTCTCCACGTCCTTGTCATCACAATGCTACATGACACTTCTCATCACAATGTTACATGCTGTTGTCATCACAATTCTCCATGCACTTGTCATTGCCATGCTCCATGCATTTGTCATCACAATGCTCCCTGACACCTGTCATCACAATGCTTCATGCCACTTGTCCTTACAGTGCTCCATGATGCTCGAGATCAGAATTACCCAAGGTCTTCTCATCACAGTGCTCCACGGTTTTGCCATCACCATGCTCCATTCCTTGTCATCTCAAAGCTCAGTGTCCCTTGTCCTCACAATTTTCCACGTCCTTGTCATTACAATGCTCCATGGCACTTCACATCACAATGTTATATGCTCTTGTCATCACAATACTCCTTGCACTTGTCATCATGATGCTCCATGACCCCTGACATAGGAAGCTCCATGTGCTTGTCATCACAATGTTTCACGACCTGGACATTAAAATTATCAATGGCCCTTGATATCACAATGCTCCATGCCCTTGTCATCACAATGCTCCTTTACTTTGTCACAACAATCCTCCATGACACTTGGCATCACAATGCTCAATGATATTGTCATCAAGCTGGAACATGACATATTTCATCACAATGCTCCCTGAAAACTTCCTTGACAATAATCCATGACCTTGTCATCACAGTGCTCCATGCCCTTGTCGTCACAATGTGCCATGCCCACTCTTATCACGATAATCCATGAAACTTGACAGAACAATGCTCCATGCCACTTTTCATTACAATGATCAATGAACGCTGTCATCACAATACACCAAGCCCATCATCATAATGCTTCATGCTATTGTCATCACAATGAAGTCAAAAGGCTCCATGACCGCTGTCATCACAATGCTCCAAACCCTTGTGATCACAATGTTCCATAACACTTGTCATCACAATGCCCCATGACGCTGGTCATCACAATTATCCATGGTCTTCTCATCACAATGCACCATGATTTTTGTCATCACAATGCTCAATACACTTGTCGGCACAATGCTCCCTGACTATTGCCATCAGTATTCACCTTGAACTCTTTCATGACAAGGCCCCATGCCTTTTTCATCACAATGATCCATGCCCTTTTCATCACAATGCTCTAAGACTCCTGTGATCACAATGCTCCTTGCACTTGTCATCACAAAGCTCCATGACACATGTCATCAGAATGCTCCATGGCCTTCTCATCATAATGTTCCATGCCCTTGTCATCACAATGCTCCAAGACACCTGTAATCACAAAGTTCCCTGCGCCTTTTCATCAGAATGCTCCATGAGACTAGTCATTACAAGTTTCCATGGTCTTCACATCACAGTGCTCCAGGACCTTGTCATCACAGTGCTCCATTCCCTTGTCATCACAATAGTCCATGAACCCTGTTATCAAAATACTCCATGAACATTTTCAGCCCAATGCTCCATGACCCTTCTCATCACAATGATGCATGCCCATGTCATCCCAATGCTCCATGACACTTGTATTCACAATGCTCTGTGACGCTTTTTATCACATTGCTCAATGATACCTGTCATTAAAATACTCCATGCCTTTGTCAGCAAAATGCTACATGACCTTATCATTACAATGCTCTATGAGCTTGTCATCACCATACTCCATTAACATTGCCATCACAATCCTCCTTGAAACTTGGGATCACATTGCTTCATGCCCTTGTCATCAAAATGCTCCATGCTCCTTGAAATCAAAATGAGCCTAGACCTCTGTCATCATAATGCTCCCATCCCTTTTGATCACAATATTCCATAACACTTGTCATAACCATGCCCCGTGACGCTCGTCAGCACAATTATCCATGGTCTTCTCATGACAATGCTCCATGACCTTTGTCATCACAATGGTCCATGCCCTCATCATCAGCAGTCTCTGTGACCTTTTTAACCACAATGCTCCATGAAATTTTCATCACAATGCACTTTGACCCTTGTCATCAAAATGCTCTATGCCTTTCTCAGCACAATGCTCCTTGACCCTTGTCATCACAGTGCTCCACACGCTCGTCAGCACAGTGCTCCATGACACATGTCATCACAATGCGCCATGCGCTTGTCATCACAGTGCTCCACAGTCATGTCCTCACAGTGCTCCATAAACCTTGACATCACAGTGCTCCATGCACTTCTCATCAATATGCTCTCTCACCACTGATATCGCAATGTTACATCACTATTCGTCACAATACTCTCTCACCTCTGTCATCACAATGTTCTATGGCACCTGTCATCACAATGCTACATGCACTTATCATCACAATATTCGATGACCCCAGACATCACAGTGTTCCATAACCCCTGTCATCAAAATGCTCCATGACCCTTTTCATCAAAATGCGCCATGACGCCTGACATTACAGTGGTCCATAACCCCTGTCATCAAAATGTTCCAGGACACTTTTCATCAAATTGCTCCATGACCCTGTCATCACAATGCTCCCTACACTTCTCATCACAATGCACAATGCCCTTGCCATCAACATGCTCCATGACTTGGCATCAAAAAGATACATGACCCTTGATATCATATTGCTCCATGTCATTGTCATCACAATGCTCCATGAACGCTCTCATCACATTGCTCCAGTATCTTGTCATCACAAAGCTCCATTACACATGTCATCAGAATGCTCCATGGCCTTCTCATCACAATGTTCCATGCCCTTGCCATCACAATGCTCCATTACTCCTGTCATAAAAATGCTCCATGACCCCTGCCATCACGATGTTCCATGGACTTGTCAACACATGGCTCCATGACCCTTCTCATCACAATGCTCCAAGACCCCTGTAATCACATTGCTCCATTCCCATTTTCACCTCAAACGTCCATGAAACCTGTCATCATAATGCACCATGCCCATCATCATAATTCTTCATGCTATTGTCATCACAATGAAATCAAAATGCTCCATGACCTCTGTCATAACAATGCACCATGACCCCTGCCATCACAATGTTTCACGGCCTAGTCATCACAAGGTTCCATGACACTTTTCATCACAGTGCTGAAGACCCCTGTAATCACAATGATCCATGCCCTTGTCATCACAAAGCTCCATGAAGCATGTCATCAGAATGTTCCATGGCTTTCTCATCACAATGCTCCATGCCCTTGTCATCACAATTATCCCAGACCCTTGTAATCACAATGATCCATGACCCTTTTCCTCTCAATGCTCCATGAACCCTCTCATCACAATGCACCATGCCCATCATCATAATGCTTCATGCTATTGTCATCACAATGAAATCAAAATGCTCCATGACCTCTGTCATAACAATGCTCCAAACCCTTGTGATCACAATATTCCATAACACTTGTCATCACAATGCCCCTTGACACTCGTCATCACAGTTATCCATGTTCTTCTCATCACAATATTCCATGAACTTTGTTATCATAATGCTCAATACACTTGTCATCAAAATGTTCCCTGACACTTGTTGTCTGTATGCTCCTTGAACTCTGTCATGACAAGGCTCCATGCGTTTTTCTTCACAATGATCCATGCCCTCTTCATCACAATGCTCTAAGACCTCTGTAATCACAATGCTCCATGTTATTGTCTTCACAAAGCTCAATGACTCATGTCATCAGAATGCTCCTTGGCCATTTCCTCACAATGATCCATGCGCTTGCCATCACAATGTGCCAAGACCCCTGTAATCCCAATGCTCCATGCCCCTTTTCATCAGTTTGCTCCATGGGATTTGTCATCACAAGACTCCATGATTTTCTCATCACAATGCTCCATGCCCTTGTCATCACAATGCTCCATGACCCCAGTTCTCACAATGCTCCGTGACTCCAGTCATCAAAAGGCTTCATGACCTGTGTCATCACAATGATACATTCCCTCATCATCACAAGGCTCTGTGAACTTTGTCACCACAATGTTCCATGAAATTTTCATCACAATGCTCCGTGACACTTGTTACCACAATGCTCCATCCCTTTGTCAACTCAATGCTCCTCGACCTTTGTCATCACAATGTTCCATGCACTTGTCAGCGCAGTGCTCCATGACCCATGTCATCACAATGCTCCATAAAGCTTGTCATCACAATGCTCCTTGCACGTCTGATCAAAATGCTCTCTCACCACTGATATCAAAATGTTCCCTTACTAGTCATCACAATACACCCACTCCCCTGTCATCACAATGGTCCATAACCCCTGTCATGAACATGTTCCATGACCCCTGACATCACAATGTTCCATGACTCTTTTCATCAAATTGCTCCATGACCCTGTCATCACAAGGCTCCCTGATCTTCTCATCACAATGCACAATGCCCTTGTCATCAAAATGCGCCATGAATTTGTCATCACAAAGATCCATGACCCTTGTCATCACAATGCTCCATGTCATTGTCATCACAATGCTCCATGATCGGTCTCATCACATTGCTTCATGACATTGTCGTCTCAAAGCTCCATGACGCATGTCATCAGAATGCTCCATGGCCTTCTCATCACAGTGCTCCATGCCCTTGCCATCACAATGCTCCATTACACCTGTCATCACAATGCTCCAAGACCCCTGTAATCACAATGCTCCATGCCCCTTTTCATCTCAATGCTCCATGAACCCTGTCATCACAATGCACCAAGCCCACCATCATAATGCTTCATGCTATTGTCATCACAATGAAATCATAATGCTCCATGACCTCCCTCATCACAATGCTCCAAATCCTTGTGATCAAAATCTTCCATAACACTTATCATCACAACACCCCATGACGCTCGTCATCACAATTATCCATGGTCTTCTCATCACAATGCTCCATGACTTTTGTCACCACAATGCTCAATACCCTTGTCATCACAATGCTCCCTGACACTTGTCATCCGTATGCTCCTTGAACCCTGTGATGACAAGGCTCCATGGCCTTCTCATCCCAATGCTGCATGCCCTTGTCATCACAGTGCTCCACGACCCCTGTAATCACAATTCTCCATGCCCCTTTTCATCAGAATGTTCCATGAGACATATCATCACAAGGCACCATGGTCTTCTCATCAGAATGCTTCAATACCTTGTCATCACAATTCTCCATGACACCTGTCATCACAATAATCCATGAATATTTTCAGCCCAATGCTCCAAGACCTTCTCATCACAATGCTCCATGACCCCTGTCATTACAATGCTCCATGACTCCTGTCATCACAACGATCCATGTCCCTTGTCATCACAATACTCCATGAATATTTTCATCCCAATGCTCCATGACACTTGACATCACAAAGATCCATGCCCTTGTCATCCCAATGTTCCATGACCCCTGTATTCACAATGCTCCGTGACGCTTTTCATCACAGTGCTCCATGACAACTGTCATCACAATGCTCCATGCCTTTGTCAGCAAAATGCTACATGAGTTTGTCATTACAATGCTCTATGCACTTGTCATCACAATACTCCATTACCATTGTCATCAGAATCCTCCATGAACCTTGGAATCACATTGTTTCATGCCCTTGTCATCACAATGCTCCATGCTCCTTGAAATGAAAATGATCCATGACCTCTGTCATCACAATGCTCCAAACCCTTGTGATCACAAAGTTCCATAACACTTGTCATCACAACGCTCCATGATGTCTGTCATCACAATACTCCATGCCCTTTTCTTCACAATGCTCCATGAACTTTGTCATCACAATTCTCAATACACTTGTCATCACAATGCTCCCTGACACTTGCAGTCAAAATGCTCCTTGAAACCTGTCATGAATAGGCTCCATGCCTTTTTCATCACAAAGCCCCATGCCGTTTTCATCACAATGCTCCATGCCTTTGTCATCAAAATATTCCACAGGCTTGTCATCAGAATGCTCCATGACCTTTGTCATCACAATTGTCCATGCACTTGTCAGCAAAATGCTCCCTGACCATTGTCATCACAATGCTCCAAGCCATTGTCATCACAATGCTCCATTACTTTTGTCATCAGAATCCTCCATGACATTTGGCATCACAATGCTCCATGCCATTGTCATCACAGTGGGCCATTACATATGCCATCTCAATGCTCCCTGACACCTGTCTTCACAATACTGCATGACCCAGTCTTCACAATTCTCCATGCCCTTGTCATCACAATGCACCATTCCAACTCTCATTGCAATAATCCATGAAACTTATTAGACCAATGCTCCGTGCCCTTGTCATCACAATTCTCCATTCCCTTGTTATCACAATGCTCCATGACCCATGTCATCACAATGCTCTGTGACTCCGGTCATCACAATGCTTCATGACCTTTGTCATCACAATGGTCCATGCCCTCGTCATCAACAGTCTCTGTGACATTTTTAACCTCAATGCTCCATGAAATTTTCATCACAATGCTCTTTGACCCTTATCATCAGAATACTCTATGCCTTTCTCAGCACAATGCTCCATGACCGTTGTCATCACAATGTTCCATGCGCTTGTCAGCACAATGCTCCATGAATCATCACAATGCACCATGCACTTGTCATCACAGTGCTCCACAATCTTGTCATCACAATGCTCCATTAACTTTGTCATCACAATGCTCCATGCACTTCTCATCAATATGCTCTCTCACCACTGATATCACAATGTTACATCACTATTCATTACAATACTCCCTCACCCCTGTCATCACAATATTCCATGACTCCTGTCATCACCATGCTACATGCACTTATCATCACAATGTTCGATGACCTATGACATCACAATGTTCCATAACCCCTGTCATCAAAATGCTCCATGACCCTTTTCATCAAAATGCTCCATGTCCCCTGACATCACAATGCTCCATAGCCCTTGACATTACAGTGCTCCATGACGCTCGTCATCATAATTATCCATGTTCTTCACATCACAAAGCTCCACCGACTTGCCATCACATTGCTCCATGCCCTGGTCATCACAATGGTCCATGTCCCTTGTCATCACAATTCTCCACGTCCTTGTCATCACAATGCTCCATGACTGTTCTCATCACAATGTTACATGCTTTTGTCATCACAATTCACCATGTGCATGTCATCGCAATGCCCCATGACCCCTGTCATAGCAAGCTCCATGCCTTTGTCATCACAATGCCTCACGACCTTTTCATCAAAATCTCAATGGCCGTTGTCATCACAATGTCCATGACCCTTGTCATCACAATGCTCCAAGCCCTTGTCATCACAATGCTCCATTACCTTTGTCATCACAATCCTCCAAAAACTTGACATCACAATGCTCCATTCCATTGTCATCACAATGGAACATGAAACATGTCATCACAATGCTCCCTGACACCTGTCTTCACAATACTGCATGACCTTGTCATCACAATGTGCCATGCCCATTGTCAACACAGTTATCCATGAAACTTGTCAGACCAATGCTCCATGCCACTGTCATCACAATGCTCCATGCTCTTGTCATCACAATGCTCCATGACCCCAGTTCTCACAATGCTCCGTGACTCCAGTCATCAAAAGGCTTCATGACCTGTGTCATCACAATGATCCATGCCCTCAAAATCACAAGGCTCTGTGAACTTTGTCACCACAATGCTCCATGAACTATTCATCACAATGCTCCGTGACACTTGTTACCACAATGCTCCATCCCTTTGTCAACTCAATGCTCCTTGACCTTTGTCATCACAATGTTCCATGCTCTTGTCAGCGCAGTGCTCCATGACCCATGTCATCACAATGCTCCATAAAGCTTGTCATCACAATGCTCCTTGAACGTCTTTTCAAAATACTCTCTCACCACTGATATCAAAATATTCCCTCACTGGTCATCACAATACACCCACTCCCCTGTCATCACAATGGTCCATAACCCCTGTCATGAACATGTTCCATGACCCCTGACATCACAATGTTCCATAAACCCTGTCATCAAAATGTTCCATGACACTTTTCATCAAATTGCTCCATGACCCTGTCATCACAAGGCTCCCTGCTCTTCTTATCACAATGCACAATGCCCTTGTCATCAAAATGCGCCATGAATTTGTCATCGCAAAGATCCATGACCCTTGTCATCACAATGCTCCATGTCATTGTCATCACAATGCTCCATGATCGGTCTCATCACATTGCTTCATGACATTGTCCTCACAAAGCTCCATGACGCATGTCATCAGAATGCTCCATGGCCTTCTCATCACAGTGCTCCATGCTCTTGCCATCACAATGCTCCATTACACCTGTCATCACAATGCTCCAAGACCCCTGTAATCACAATGCTCCATGCCCCTTTTCATCTCAATGCTCCATGAACCCTGTTGTCAGAATGCACCATGCCCACCATCATAATGCTTCATGCTATTGTCATCACAATGAAATCATAATGCTCCATGACCTCTCTCATCACAATGCTCCAAATCCTTGTGATCAAAATGTTCCATAACACTTAGCATCACAACACCCCATGACGCTCGTCATCACAATTATCCTTGGTCTTCTCATCACAATGCTCCATGACTTTTGTCACCACAATGCTCAATACCCTTGTCATCACAATGCTCCCTGACACTTGTCGTCAGTATGCTCCTTGAACCCTGTGATGACAAGGCTCCATGGCCTTCTCATCCCAATGCTCCATGCCCTTGTCATCACAGTGCTCCACGACCCCTGTAATCACAATGCTCCATGCCCGTTTTCATCAGAAAGTTCCATGAGACATATCATCACAAGGCTCCAGGGTCTTCTCATCACAATGCTTCAGTACCTTGTCATCACAATGCTCCATGCCGTTTACATCACAATGCAACATGCCATTGTCATCAAAATACTCCACAAGCTTGTCATCCAAATGCTCCATGACCCGTGTCATCACAATTATCAATGTTCTTGCCAGCACAATGCTCCCTGACCCTTGTCATCACAATGTTCCAAGCCATTGTCATCACAATGCTCCATTACCTTTGTCATCAGAATCCTCCATGACACTTAGCATCACAATGCTCCATGCCATTGTCATCACAATGGGCCATCACATATGTCATCACAATGCTCCCTGACACCAGTCTTCAAAATACTGCATGACCTGGTCTTCACAATGCTCCATGCCCTTGTCATCACAATCCGCTGTTCCAACTGTCATTGCAATAATCCATGAAACTTATTACACCAATACTCCATGCTCTTGTCATCACAATGTTCCATGCCTTTGTTATCACAATGCTCCGTGACTCCAGTCATCACAATGCTTCATGACCTTTGTCATCAACATGGTCCATGCCCCAGTCATCAACAGACACTGTGGCCTTTTTAACATCAATGCTCCATGAACTTTTCTTCACAATGCTCTTTAACCCTTGTCATCACAATACTCTATGCCTTTCTCAGCACAATGTTCCATGACCGTTTTCATCACAATGCTCCATGCGCTTGTCAGCACAATGCTCCATGACACGTCATCACAATGAACCATGCGCTTGTCATCACAGTGCTCCACAATCTTGTCATCACAATGCTCCATAA
Source organism: Mesoplodon bidens (assembly GCF_964165515.1). NCBI lineage: Eukaryota > Metazoa > Chordata > Mammalia > Artiodactyla > Ziphiidae > Mesoplodon > Mesoplodon bidens. The sequence continues at coordinate 1,950,927 of NW_027672207.1, forward strand.
CCCTTGTCTTCACAATGCTCCATGCATTTCTCATCAAAATGCTTTCTCACCACTGATATCACAATGTTACTTCACTATTCATCACAATACTCCCTCACCCCTGTCATCACAATGTTCCATGACTCCTGTCATCACAATGCTACATGCTCTTATCATCACAATGTTCGATGACCCCTGACATCACAATGTTCCTTAACCCCTGTCATCAAAATGCTCCATGACCCTTTTCTTCAAAATGCTCCATGACCGCTGACATCACAGTGTTCCATAACCCCTGTTATCAAAATATTCCATGACCGACTTCTGGGTAAGATGTCGGAAGAGTAAGACGTGGAGATCACCTTCCTCTCCATGGATACACCAGAAATACAGCTACACGTGGAACAATTCCTACAGAACAGCCCCTGAATGCTGGCAGAAGACCTCAGACCACCCAAAATGCAAGAAACTCCCAACATACCTGGGTAGGGCAAAGCGGAGAGATTCCCGCACAGAGGATCAGTGCCGAGCGGCACTCACCAGCCCAAGAGGCTTGTCTGCTCGCCCGCCAGGTCGGGCGGCGCTGGAAGCTGAGGCTCAGGCTTCTGTCAGAGCGCAGGGAGAGGACAGGGGCTGGCGGCGAGAACTCAGCCTGAAGGGGGCTAATGTGCCACAGCAAGCCGGCAGGGAGTCCGGGAAAACTCTGGAGCTACCGAGGAGGCAAGAGACTTTTTCTTCCCTCTTGGTTTCCTGGTGCGCGAGGAGAGGGAATTAAGAGCGCTGCTTAAAGGGGTTCCACAGACAGGCGCGATTCACGATGGAAAGCGCGGAGCCCAGCGACCTGCGTGGGACGCTGGGGCTGCTGCTGCCGCCGCCACGAAGCCTGTGTGCGAGCGCAGGTCACTGTCCACAACACCCTTCCGGGAGCCTGTTCAGCCCGCCACTGCCGGGATCCCGGGATCCAGGGGCGGCTTCCCTTGGAGAATGCACGGCATGCCTCGGGCTGGTGCAACGTCACGCCGACCTCTGCCGCTGCAGGCTCACCCTGCACTCCGTGCCCCTCCCTCCTGCCCGGCCTGAGTGAGCCAGAGTCCCCGAAGAAGCTGCTCCTTTAACCCTGTACTCTCTGAGTGCAGAACAGACGCCTTCCGGTGTCCTACACGCAGAGGCGGGGCCAAATCCAAAGCTGAGACCCAGGAGCTGTGAGAACAAAGAAGAGAAAGGGAAACCTCTCCCAGCAGCCTCAGAAGCAGCGGATTAAAGCTCCACAATCAACTTGATGTACCCTGCATCTGTGAAATACATGAATAGACAACAAATCATCCCAAATTGAGGAGCCAGGAGTCAGTGCTGTGCCTCTGAGGTGGGAGAGACAACTTCAGGACACTGGTCCACAAGAGACCTCCCAGCTCCACATAATATCAAATGGCGAAAATCTTCCAGAGATCTCCATCTGAACACCAGCACCCAGCTTCACTCAACGACCAGCAAGCTAAAGTGCTGGACACCCTATGCCAAATAACTAGCAAGACAGGAACACAACACCACCCATTAGCAGAGAGGTGGCCTAAAATCATAAAAAGTCCACAGACACCCCAAAACACACGACCAGACGTGGACCTGCCCACCAGAAAGACAATATCCAGCCTCACCCACCAGAACACAGGCACTAGTACCCTCCACCAAGAAGCCTACACAACCCACTAAACCAACCTTAGTCACTGGGGACAGACACCAAAAACAACGGGAACTACGAACCTGCAGCCTGCAAAAAGGAGACCCCAAACACAGTAACATAAGCAAAATGAGAAGACAGAAAAACACACAGCAGGAGAAGGAGCAAGATAAAAACCCACCAGACCTAACAAATGAGGAGGTAATAGGCAGTCTACCTGAAAAAGAATTCAGAATAATGATGGTAAAGGTGATCCAAGATTCTATTTCGCAGATCCAAAATCTTGGAAATAGAATAGACAAAATGCAAGAAACAGTTAATAAGGACCTAGAAGAACTAAAGATGAATCAAGCATCGATTAAAAATACAATACATGAAATAAAAAATACTCTAGATGGGATCAATAGCAGAATAACTGAGGCAGAAGAACGGATAAGTGAGGTGGAAGATAAAATAGTGGAAATAACTGCTGCAGAGCAAAATAAAGAAAAAAATAATGAAAAGAACAGAGGACAGTCTCAGAGACCTCTGGGACAACATTAAACGCACCAACATTCGAATTATAGGGGTTCCAGAAGAAGAAGAGAAAAAGAAATGGACTGAGAAAATATTTGAAGAGATTATAGTTGAAAACTTCCCTAATATGGGAAAGGAAATAGTTAATCAAGTCCAGGAGGCACAGAGAGTCCCATACAGAATAAATCCAAGGAGAAATACGCCAAGACACATATTAATCAAACTGTCAAAAAGTAAACACAAAGAAATCATATGAAAAGCAGCAAGGCAAAAACAACAAATAACACACAAGGGAATCCCCATCAGGATAACAGCTGATCTCTCAGCAGAAACTCTACAAGCCAGAAGGGAGTGGCAGGACATAATTAAAGTGATGAAAGAGAAAAACCTGCAACCAAGATTACTCTACCCAGCAAGGATCTCATTCAGATTTGATGGAGAAATTAAAACGTTTACAGACAAGCAAAAGCTGAGAGAGTTCAGCACCACCAAACCAGCTTTACAACAAATGCTAAAGGAACTTCTCTAGGCAAGAAACACAACAGAAGGAAAAGACCTACAATAAAGAACCCAAAACACTTAAGAAAATGGGAATAGGAACAAACATATCGATAATTACCTTAAATGTAAATGGACTAAATGCTCCCACCAAAAGACACAGATTGGCTGAATGGATACAAAAACAAGACCCATATATATGCTGTCTACAAGAGACCCACTTCAGACCTAGAGACACATACAGACAGAAAGTAAAGGGATGGAAAAAGATATTCCATGCAAATGGAAACCAAAAGAAAGCTGGAGTAGCAATTCTCATATCAGACAAAATAGACTTTAAAATAAAGACTACTAGAAGAGACAAAGAAGGACACTACCTAATGATCAAGGGATCGATCCAAGAAGAAGATATAACAATTGTAAATATTTATGCAGCCAACATAGGAGCAGCTCAATACATAAGGCAAATACTAACAGCCATAAAAGGAGAAATCGACAGTAACACAATCATAGTAGGGGACTTTAACACCCCACTTTCACCAATGGACAGATCATCCAAAATGAAAATAAATAAGGAAACACCAGCTTTAAATGACACATTAAACAAGATGGACTTAACTGATATTTATAGGATATTCCATCCAAAAACAACAGAATACACATTTTTCTCAAGTGCTCATGGAATATTCTCCAGGATAGATCATATCTTGGGTCACAAATCAAGCCTTGGTAAATTTAAGAATATTGAAATTGTATCAGGTATCTTTTCCGACCACAATGCTATGAGAATTGATATCAATTACAGGAAAAGAGCTGTAAAAAATACAAACACATGGAGGCTAAACAATACACTACTTAATAAAGAAGTGATCACTGAAGAAATCAAAGAGGAAATTAAAAAATATCTAGAAACAAATGACAATGGATACACGACGACCCAAAACCTATGGTATGCAGCAAAAGCAGTTCTAAGAGGGAAGTTTATAGCAATACAATCCAACATTAAGAAACAGGAAACATCTCAAATAAACAACCTAACCTTGCACCTAAAGCAATTAGAGAAAGAAGAACAAAAGCATCCCAAAGTTAGCAGAAGGAAAGAAATCATAAAAATCAGATCAGAAATAAATGAAAAATAAATGAAGGAAATGATAGCATAGATCAATAACTAAAAGCTGGTTCTTTGAGAAGATAAACAAAATTGATAAACCATTAGCCAGACTCATCAAGAAAAAAAGAGAGAAGACTGAAATCAATAGAATTAGAAATGAAAAAGGAGAAGTAACAACTGACACTGCAGAAATACAAAACATCATGAGAGATTACTACAAGCAACACTATGCCAATAAAATGGACAACCTGGAGAAAATGGAAAAAATCTTAGAAATGCACAACCTGCCAAGACTGAATCAGGAAGAAATAGAAAATATGAACAGACCAATCACAAGCACTGAAATTGAAACTGTGATAAAAAATCTTGCAACAAACAAAAGCCCAGGACCAGATGGCTTCACAGGCGAATTCTATCAAGCATTTAGAGAAGAGCTAACACCTATCCTTCTGAAACTCTTCCAAAATATAGCAGAGGGAGGAACACTCCCAAACTCATTCTACGAGATCACCATCACCTTGATACAAAAACCAGGCAAGGATGTCACAAAGAAAGAAAACTAAAGGCCAATATCACTGATGAACTTAGATGCAAAAATCCTCAACAAAATACTAGCAAACAGAATCCAACAGCACATTAAAAGGATCATACACCATGATCAAGTGGGGTTTATTCCAGGAATGCAAGTATTCTTCAATATACGCAAATCAATCGACGTGATACACCATATTAACAAATTGAAGGAGAAAAACCATATGATCATCTCAATAGATGCAGAGAAAGCTTTCGACAAAATTCAACACCCATTTATGATAAAAACCCTGCAGAAAGTAGGCATAGAGGGAACTTTCCTCAACATAATAAAGGCCATATATGACAAACCTACAGCCAGCATCGTCTTCAATGGTGAAAAAGTGAAACCATTTCCACTAAGATCAGGAACAAGACAAGGTTGCCCACTCTCACCACTCTTATTCAACATAGTTTTGGAAGTTTTAGCCTCAGCAATCAGAGAAGAAAAGGAAATAAAAGGAATCCAAATCGGAAAAGAAGAAGTAAAGCTGTCACTGTTTGAAGATGACATGATACTATACATAGAGAATCCTAAAGATGCTACCAGAAAACTACTAGAGCTAATCAATGAATTTGGTAAAGTTGCCGGATACAAAATTAATGCACAGAAATCTCTGGCATTCCTATATACTAATGATGAAAAATCTGAAAGTGAAATCAAGGAAACACTCCCATTTACCATTACAACAAAAAGAATAAAATATCTACGAATAAACCTACCTAAGGAGACAAAAGACCTATATGCAGAAAATTATAAGACACTGATGAAAGAAATTAAAGATGATACAAATAGATGGAGAGATGTACCATGCTCTTCGATTGGAAGAATCAACATTGTGAAAATGACTCTACTACCCAAAGCAATCTACAGATTCAATGCAATCCCTATCAAACTACCACTGGCATTTTTCACAGAACTAGAGCAAAAAATTTCACAATTTGTATGGAAACACAAAAGACCCCGAATAGCCAAAGCAATCTTGAGAACGAAAAATGGAGCTGGAGGAATCAGGCTCCCTGACTTCAGACTATACTACAAAGCTACAGTAATCAAGACAGTATGGTACTGGCACAAAAACAGAAAGATAGATCAATGGAACAGGATAGAAAGCCCAGAGATAAACCCATGGACACATGTTCTCCTTATCTTTGATAATGGAGGCAGGAATGTATAGTGGAGAAAAGACAGTCTCTTCAATAAGTGGTGCAGGGAAAACTGGATAGGGACATGTAAAAGTATGAGATTAGATCACTCCCTAACACCATACACAAAAATAAGCTCAAAATGGATTAAAGACCTAAATGTAAGGCCAGAAACTATCAAACTCTTAGAGGAAAACATAGGCAGAACACTCTATGACATAAATCACAGCAAGATCCTTATTGACCCACCTCCTAGAGAAATGGAAATAAAGACAAAAATAAACACATGGGACCTAATGAAACTTAAAAGCTTTTGCACAGCAAAGGAAAACATAAACAAGACCAAAAGACAACCCTCAGAATGGGAGAAAATATTTGCAAATGAAGCAACTGACAAAGGATTAATCTCCAAAATTTATAAGCAGCTCAGGCATTTCAATAACAAAAAAAAACAAACAACCCAATCCAAAAATGGGCAGAAGACCTAAATAGACATTTCTCCACAGAAGATATACAGACTGCCAACAAACACATGAAAGGATGCTCAACATCTTTACTCATCAGAGAAATGCAAATCAAAACTACAATGAGATATCATCTCACACCAGTCAGAATGGCCATCATCCAAAAATCTGGAAACAATAAATGCTGGAGAGGGTGTGGGAAAAAGGGAACACTGTTGCACTGCTGGTGGGAATGTGAATTGGTACAGCCACTATGGAGAACGGTATGGAGGTTCCTTAAAAAACTACAAATAGAACTACCATATGACCCAGCAATCCCACTACTGGGCATATACCCTGAGAAAACCATAATTCAAAAAGAGACATGTACCAAAATGTTCATAGCAGCCCTATTTACAATAGCCCGGAGATGGAAACAACCTAAGGGTCCATCATCGGATGAATGGGTAAAGAAGATGTGGCACATATATACAATGGAATATTACTCAGCCATAAAAAGAAATGAAATTGACCTATTTGTAATGAAGTGGATGGACCTAGAGTCTGTCATACAGAGTGAAGTAAGTCAGAAAGAGAAAGACAAATACTGTATGCTGACACATATATATGGAATTTAAGAAAAAAAATATGTCATGAAGAACATAGAGGTAAGACAGGAATAAAGACACAGACCTACTAGAGAATGGACTTGAGGATATGGGGAGGGTGAAGGGTAAGATGTGACAAAGTGAAAGAGTGGCATGGGCATATATACACTACCAAAAGTAAGGTAGATAGCTAGTGGAAGCAGCCGCATAGCACAGGGAGATCAGCTCGGTGCTTTGGGAACGCCGGGAGGGGTGGGATAGGGAGGGTGGGAGGGAGATGCAAAAGGGAGGGGATATGGGAACATATGTATATGTATAACTGATTTAATTGGCTATAAAGCAAAAAATTGAAAAAAAGATATTAAAAAAACTATTCCATAACCCTTTTCATCAAATTGCTCCATGACCCTGTCATGACAATGCTCCCTGCCCTTCTCATCACAATGCACAACGCCCTTGTTATCAAAATGCTCCATGACCTTTGTGATCACAAAGATCCATGACGCTTGGCATCACAATGCTCCATGTCATTGTCATCACAATTTTCAATGAACGCTCTCAAAACATTGCTCCATGCCCTTGTCATCACAAAGCTCCATGACTCATGTCATCAGAATACTCCATGGCCTTCTCATCACACTGCTCCATGCAGTTGCCATTACAGTGCTCCATAATCCCTGTCATAAAAATGCTCCATGAACGCTGCCATCACGATGTTCCATGGCCTTGTCATCACAAGGCTCCATGACCCTTCTCATTACAATGCTCCAGGACCCCTGTAATAACAATGCTCCATGTCTTAGTCATCAGAAAGCTCAATGACGCATGTCATCAGAATGGTCCTTGGACTTCTCCTCAAAATGATCCATGCCCTTGTCATCACAATGTTCCAAGAACCCAGTAATCATAATGTTCCATGTTACTTTTCATCAGTATGCTCCATGAGACTTGTCATCACAAGGCTCCATGGTTTTATCATCAAAATGCTCCAGGAACTTGTCATCACAATGCTTCATGACTTGTCATGAAAATTCTCAATGGCCCTTGTCATCATAATGCTCCAAGCCTTAGTCATCACAATGCTCCATTATATTTGTCATCACAATCCTCCATTATATTTGGCATCACAATGCTCCCTGCCATTGTCATCGCAAAGGATCATGACTTATATCATCACAATGCTCCCTGACACCTATCTTCACAATACTCCATGACCTTCTCATCACAATGCTCCATGCGCCTGTCACCACAATGCACCATGCCCAATGTCATCACAATAATCTATGAAACTTGTCAGACCAATGCTCCATTCCCCTGTCATCACAATGCTCCATGCCCTTGTCATCACAATGCTCCATGACCCCTGTCATCACAATGCTCCGTGACTCCAGTCATCACAATAATTCTTAACGTTTGTCATCAAAATGGCCCATACCCGCGTCATCGCAAGGCTCTGTGACCTTTGTAACCACAATGCTCCATGAACTTTTCATCACAATGCTCCGTGACTCTTGTCATCACAGTGCTCCATGTCTTTGTCAGAACAATGCTCCATGACCCTTGTCATCACAATGTGCCACACGATTTTCATCAAAACATTCCACAAACTTGTCATTGCAATCCTCCATAAACCCTGTAATCACAATGCTCCATGCACTTCTCATCAAAATGCTCTCTCACCAGAGATATCACAATATTCCATCACTAGTCATCAGAATACTCCCTCACCCCTGTAAACACAATGTGCCATGACTCCTGTCATCACAGTGCTACATCCCTTTATCATCACAATGTTCCATGACCCGTGACATCACAATATTCCATAACTTATGTCATCAAAATGCTCCATGATCATATTCATCCCAAAGCTCCATGACCCCTGACATCACAATGTTCTATAAACCCAGTCATCAAAATATTCCATTAAAGTTTTCATCAGATTGCTGCATGACCCTGTCATAAACATGCTCCCTGCCCTACTCATCACAATGCACCACACACTTGTCATCAAAATGCTTCATGATCTTTGTCATCACAAAGCTCCATGACACTTTGCATCACATTGCTCCATGTCATTGACATCACAATGCTCCATTAACCCTCTCATCACATTGTTCCATGCACTTGTTATCACAAAGCTCCATGACACTTTTCATCACAATGCTCGATGCCCTTCTAATCACAATGTTCCATGCTCTTGTCATTACAATCCTCGATGACCCATGTATCACAGTGTTCAGTGTCCTTGTCATCACAATGCTCCATGCCAACTCTCATCACAATAATCCATGAAATATTTCAGAGCAATGCTCCATGCCCTTCTCATCACATTGCTCCATTACCCCCGTCATAGCAATGCTCCATGAACCCTGCCTTCAAAATCTTCCACGGCCTTGTCATCACAAGACACCATGACACTTGTCATCGCAATGGTCCAAGACCACTTTAATCACAATGCTCCATGCGCTTGTCATCACAAAGCTCCATGACACATGTAATCAGAAAGTTCCATGGCCGTCTCAGGACAATGCTCCATGCCCTTGTGATCACAATGCTCCAAGACCCTTGTAATCATAATGTTCCATGCCCCTTTTCATTCAATGCTCCATGAATCCTGTCATCACAGGGCACCATGCCCATCATCATAATGCTTCATCCTATTGTCATCACAATGACATCAAAATGCTCCATGACCTCTGTCATCACAGTGCTCCAAAACCTTGTGATCACAATGTTCCATAATAGTTATCATCACAACACCCCATGACGCTAATCATCACAATTATCCATGGACTTCTCATCACAATGCTCCATGACATTTGTCATCACAATGCTCATACACTGGTCAGCACAATGCTCCCTGACACTTGTCGTCAGTATGCTCCTTGCGTTTTTCATCACAATGATCCATGCCCTTTTCATCACAATGCTCCAAGACTCCTGGAATCAAAATGCTCCATGCCCTTGTCATCACAATGCTCCAAGACCCATATAATCACAATGCTCCATGCACCTTTTCATAAGAATGCTCCATGAGACTGTTCATCACAAGTCTCCATGGACTTCTCATCACAATGCTCCATGACATTGTCATCAAAATACTCCACATGCTTGTCGTCAGAATGCTCCATGATCCTTTTAATCACAATTCTCCATGCACTTGTCAGCACAATGCTCCCTGACCCTTGTCATCACAATGCTCCAAGCCATTGTCATCACAATGCTCCATTACCTTTGTCATCAGAATACTCCATGACACTTGGCATCACAATGCTCCATGCCATTGTCATCACAATGGGCCATTACATATGTCATCACAATACTGTCTGACACCTATCTTCACAATACTGAATGACCTTGTCATTACAATTCTCCATGCCCTTGTCATCACAATGCGCCATTCCAACTGTCATCACAATAATCCATGAAATATATTAGAACAATGCTCCGTGACCTGGTCATCTCAATGCTACAAGCCTTTGTTATCCAATGCTTCATGACCCCTGTCATCACAATGCTCCGTGACTCCACTCATCACAATGCTTCATGACCTATGTCATCACAATGGTCCATGCCCTCGTCAACAGCCTCTGTGACCTTTTTAAAAACCACGCTCCATGAACTTTTCATCACAATGCTCTTTGACCCTTGTCATCACAATGCTCTATGCCTTTCTCAACACAGTGTTCCATGACCCTAGTCATCACAATGTGCCATGCACTTGTCATCACAGTGCTCCACAATCTTCTCACCACAATGCTCCATAAAACTTGGCATCAAAAACCTCCATGCACGTCTCATCAAAATGCTCTCTCAAAACTGATATCACAATGTTATATCACTACTCATCACAATATTCCCTCACCCCTGTCATCACAATGTTCCATGACTCCTTTCATCACAATGCTACATGCAATTATTATCACAATGTTCGATGACCCCGGACATCACAGTGTTCCATAACCCCTGTCATCAAAATGCTCCATGAACATTTTCATCAAATTGATCCATGACCCCTGACATCACAATGTTCCATAACCCCTGTCATCAAAATGTTCCATGACCCTTTTCATCAAATTGCTCCATGACCCTGTCATCACAATGCTCCTTGCCCTTCTCATCAGAATGCACAACGCCCTTGTCATCAAAATGCTCCATGACCTTTGTCAACACAAAGATCCATGACCCTTGGCATCACAATGCTCCATGTCTTTGTCATCACAATGCTCCATGAAAGCTCTCATCACATTTCTCCATGCCCGTGTCATCACAAAGCTCCATGATGCATGTCATCAGAATGCTCCATCCCTTCTCCTCACAATGCTCCATGACCCCTGCCATCACGATGTTCCATGGTCTTGTCATCACAAGGCTCCATGACACTTCTCATCACAATGCTCCCAGACCCCTGTAATCACAGTGCTCCATGTCCCTTTTCATCCCAAGGATCCATGAACCCTCTCATCAAATTGCACCATGCCCATCATCATAATGTTTCATGCTCTTGTCATTACAATGAAATCAAAATGCTCCATGACTTCTGTCATAACAATGCTCCAAACGCTTGGGATCCCAATATTCCATAAAACTTGTCCTCACAATGCCCCATGACGCTCGTCATCACAATTATCCATGGTCTTCTCATCACAATCCTCCATGACCTCTGTCATCACAGTGCTCAATACACATGTCATCAAAATGCTCCCTGACACTTTTTGTCTGTATGCTCTTTGAACCCTGTCATGACAAGGCTCCATACCATTTTCATCACAATGATCCATTCCCTTTTCATCGCAATGATCCAAAATCCCTGTAATCACACTGCGCCATGCCCTTGTCATCACAAAGCTCCATGACGCATGTCATCAGAATGCTCCATGGCCTTCTCATCACAATGATCCATGCCCATGCCATCACATTGCTCCATTACCCCTGTCATTACAATGCTCCTTGACCCCTGCCATCACGATGTTACATGGCCTTGTCATTACAAGGCTCCATGACCCTTCTCATCACAATGCTCCTAGACCCCTGTAATCACAATGCTCCATGCCCCTTTATATCAGTATGCTCCATGAGACTTGTCATCACAAGGCTCCATGATTTTCTCATCACAGTGATCCAGGACCTTGTCATCACAATGCTTCATGCCCTTGTCATGAAAATTCTCAATGGCCATTCTCATCATAATGCCGCAAGCCCTAGTCATCACAATGCTCCATTTTATTTGTCATCACAATTCTCCATTACATTTGGCATTACAATGCTCCCTGCCATTGTCATCGCAATGGACCATGACATATGTCATCACAGTGTTCCCTGACTCCTGTCTTCACAATACTCAATGACCTTCTCATCACAATGCTCCATGCCCTTGTCATCACAATGCTCCACGACCCCTGTAATCACAATTATCTATGCCCCTTTTCATCTCAATGCTCCATGAACCCTGTCATCACAATGCTCCATGAACCGTCATCACAATACTCCATGAACATTTTCAGCCCAGTGCTCCATGACACTGATCATCACAATGATCCATACCCTTGTCATCCCAATGCTCCATGACCTCTGTATTCACAATGCTCCGTGACGCTTGTTATCACAGTGCTCCATGACACCTGTCACCACAATGCTCCATGCCTTTGTCAACAAAATGCTACATGACCTTGTCATTACAATGCTGTATTCGCTTTTCATCATAATACTCCATTACGATTGTCATCACAATCCTCCATGAAACATGGGATCACATTGCTTCATGCCCTTGTCATCACAGTGCTCCATGCTCCTTGATATCAACATGATCCGTGACCTGTGTCATCACAATGTTCAAAATGCTTGTGATCACAATGTTCCATAACACTTCTCATCAAAACGCTCCATGATGCCTGTCATCACAATATTCCATGCCCTTTGCATCACAATGCTCCAGGACATTTGTCATCACAATTCTCAATACACTTGTCATCACAGTGCTCCCTGACAATTGTCGTAAGAATGCTCCATGAAGCCTGTCATGAAAAGCCTCAATGCCTTTTTCATCACAATGCCACATGCCATTTTCATCACACTGTTCCATGACATTGTCATCAAAATACTCCACAAGCTTGTCGTCAGAATGCTCCATGATCCTTTTCATCACAATTCTCCATGCACTTGTCAGCACAATGCTCCCTGACCCTTGTCATCACAGTGCTCTAAGCCATTGTCATCGCAATGCTCCATTACATTTGTCATCAGAATCCTCCATGACACTTGGCATCACAATGCTCCATGCCATTGTCATCCCAATGGGCCATTACATATGTCATCACAATACTGTCTGACACCTGTCTTCACAATACTGCATAAACTTGTCATTACAATGCTCCATGCCCTTGTCATCACAATGCACCATTCCAACTGTCATCACAATAATCCATGAAACATATTAGAACAATGCTCCATAACCTGGTCATCTCAATGCTACAAGCCCTTGTTATCCAATGCTTCATGACCCCTGTCATCACAATGCTCCGTGACTCCACTCATCACAATGCTTCATGACCTATGTCATCACAATGGTCCATGCCCTCGTCAACAGCCTCTGTGACCTTTTTAAAAACCATGCTCCATGAACTTTTCATCACAATGCTCTTTGACCCTTGTCATCACAATGCTCTATGCCTATCTCAACACAGTGTTCCATGACCCTAGTCATCACAATGTGCCATGCACTTGTCATCACAGTGCTCCACAATCTTGTCATCACAATGCTCCATAAAACTTGGCATCAAAAAGCTCCATGCACGTCTCATCAAAATGCTCTCTCAAAACTGATATCACAATGTTACATCACTACTAATCACAATATTCCCTCACCCGTGTCATCACAATGTTCCATGACTCCTGTCATCACAATGCTACATGCAATTATTATCACAATGTTCGATGACCCCGGACATCACAATGTTCCATAAACCCTGTCATCAAAATGCTCCATGAACATTTTCATCAAATTGATCCATGACCCCTGACATCACAATGTTCCATAACCCCTGTCATCAAAATGTTCCATGACCCTTTTCATCAAATTGCTCCATGACCCTGTCATCACAATGCTCCTTGCCCTTCTCATCAGAATGCACAACGCCCTTGTCAACAAAATACTCCATGACCTTTGTTAACACAAAGATCCATGACCCTTGGCATCACAATGCTCCATGTCTTTGTCATCACAAAGCTCCATGAAAGCCCTCATCACATTTCTCCATGCCCGTGTCATCACAAAGCTCCATGACACATGTCATCAGAATGCTCCATCCCTTCTCCTCACAATGCTCCATGTCCCCTGCCATCACGATGTCCCATGGACTTGTCATTACAAGGCTCCATGACCCTTCTCATCACAATGCTCCAAGACCCGTGTAATCACAATGCTCCATGCTCCTTTACATCAGTATGCTCCATGATACTTGTCATCACAAGGCTCCATGATTTTCTCTTCACAGTGCTCCAGGACCTTGTCATCACAATGCTTCATGCCTTTGTCATGAAAATTCTCAATGGCCATTCTCATCATAATGCTGCAAGCACTAGTCATCACAATGCTCCATTATATTTGTCATCACAATTCTCCATTACATTTGGCATCACAATGCTCCCAGCCATTGTCATCGCAATGGACCATGACATATGTCATCACAGTGTTCCCTGACACCTGTCTTCACAATACTCCATGACCTTCTCATCACAATGTTCCATGCCCTTGTCATTACAATGCACCATGCCCACTGTCATCACAATAATCTATGAAACTTGTCAGACCAATGTTTCATGCCACTGTCATCACAATGCTCCATGCCCTAGTCATCAGAATGCTCCATGACCCCTGTCATCACAATGCTCCGTGACTCAAATCATCACAATGCTACATAACGTTTGTCATCACAATGGTCCATGCCCACGTCATCACAAGGCTCTGTGACATTGGTAACCACAATGATCCATGAACTTTTCATCACAATGCTCCATGACCATTGTCATCACAATGCTCCATGCCTTTGGCAAAAAAAAATTTCATGTCCCTTGTCATCACACTGTGCCATGCACTTTTCCTCACAGCGGTCCACAAACTTGTCATTGCAATGCTCCATCAACCTTGTAATCACAATGTTCCATGCATTTCTCATCAAAATGCTCTCTCACCAGAGATATCACAATGTTCCATCACTACTCGTCACAATACTCCCTCCCCCCTGTAATCACAATGTTCCATGACCCGTGACATCACAATATTCCATAACCCCTGTCATCCAAATGCTCCAAGATCTTTTTCATCCCAAAGCTCCATGACCCCTGACATCACAATATTCTATAACCCCTGTCATCAAAATGTTCCATTACAATTTTCATCAAATTCCTGCATAACCTTATCACCAAAATACTCCCTACCCTTCTCATCACAATGCACCACACCCTTGTCATCAAAATGCTCCATGACATTTGTCATCACAAAGATCCATTACCCTTGGCATCAAAATGCTCCATGTCATTGTCATCACAATGCTCCATGACCCTTGTCATCACAATGTGCCACACGATTTTCATCAAAACATTCCACAAACTTGTCATTGCAATCCTCCATAAACCCTGTAATCACAATGCTCCATGCACTTCTCATCAAAATGCTCTCTCACCAGAGATATCACAATATTCCATCACTAGTCATCAGAATACTCCCTCACCCCTGTAAACACAATGTGCCATGACTCCTGTCATCACAGTGCTACATCCCTTTATCATCAAAATGTTCCATGACCCGTGACATCACAATATTCCATAACTTATGTCATCAAAATGCTCCATGATCATATTCATCCCAAAGCTCCATAACCGCTGACATCACAATGTTCTATAAACCCAGTCATCAAAATATTCCATTAAAGTTTTCATCAGATTGCTGCATGACCCTGTCATAAACATGCTCCCTGCCCTACTCATCACAATGCACCACACACTTGTCATCAAAATGCTTCATGATCTTTGTCATCACAAAGCTCCATGACACTTTGCATCACATTGCTCCATGTCATTGACATCACAATGCTCCATTAACCCTCTCATCACATTGTTCCATGCACTTGTTATCACAAAGCTCCATGACACTTTTCATCACAATGCTCGATGCCCTTCTAATCACAATGTTCCATGCTCTTGTCATTACAATCCTCGATGACCCATGTATCACAGTGTTCAGTGTCCTTGTCATCACAATGCTCCATGCCAACTCTCATCACAATAATCCATGAAATATTTCAGAGCAATGCTCCATGCCCTTCTCATCACATTGCTCCATTACCCCCGTCATAGCAATGCTCCATGAACCCTGCCTTCAAAATCTTCCACGGCCTTGTCATCACAAGACACCATGACACTTGTCATCGCAATGGTCCAAGACCACTTTAATCACAATGCTCCATGCGCTTGTCATCACAAAGCTCCATGACACATGTAATCAGAAAGTTCCATGGCCATCTCAGGACAATGCTCCATGCCCTTGTGATCACAATGCTCCAAGACCCTTGTAATCATAATGTTCCATGCCCCTTTTCATTCAATGCTCCATGAATCCTGTCATCACAGGGCACCATGCCCATCATCATAATGCTTCATCCTATTGTCATCACAATGACATCAAAATGCTCCATGACCTCTGTCATCACAGTGCTCCAAAACCTTGTGATCACAATGTTCCATAATAGTTATCATCACAACACCCCATGACGCTAATCATCACAATTATCCATGGACTTCTCATCACAATGCTCCATGACATTTGTCATCACAATGCTCATACACTGGTCAGCACAATGCTCCCTGACACTTGTCGTCAGTATGCTCCTTGCGTTTTTCATCACAATGATCCATGCCCTTTTCATCACAATGCTCCAAGACTCCTGGAATCAAAATGCTCCATGCCCTTGTCATCACAATGCTCCAAGACCCATATAATCACAATGCTCCATGCACCTTTTCATAAGAATGCTCCATGAGACTGTTCATCACAAGTCTCCATGGACTTCTCATCACAATGCTCCATGACATTGTCATCAAAATACTCCACATGCTTGTCGTCAGAATGCTCCATGATCCTTTTAATCACAATTCTCCATGCACTTGTCAGCACAATGCTCCCTGACCCTTGTCATCACAATGCTCCAAGCCATTGTCATCACAATGCTCCATTACCTTTGTCATCAGAATACTCCATGACACTTGGCATCACAATGCTCCATGCCATTGTCATCACAATGGGCCATTACATATGTCATCACAATACTGTCTGACACCTGTCTTCACAATACTGAATGACCTTGTCATTACAATTCTCCATGCCCTTGTCATCACAATGCGCCATTCCAACTGTCATCACAATAATCCATGAAATATATTAGAACAATGCTCCGTGACCTGGTCATCTCAATGCTACAAGCCTTTGTTATCCAATGCTTCATGACCCCTGTCATCACAATGCTCCGTGACTCCACTCATCACAATGCTTCATGACCTATGTCATCACAATGGTCCATGCCCTCGTCAACAGCCTCTGTGACCTTTTTAAAAACCACGCTCCATGAACTTTTCATCACAATGCTCTTTGACCCTTGTCATCACAATGCTCTATGCCTTTCTCAACACAGTGTTCCATGACCCTAGTCATCACAATGTGCCATGCACTTGTCATCACAGTGCTCCACAATCTTCTCACCACAATGCTCCATAAAACTTGGCATCAAAAACCTCCATGCACGTCTCATCAAAATGCTCTCTCAAAACTGATATCACAATGTTATATCACTACTCATCACAATATTCCCTCACCCCTGTCATCACAATGTTCCATGACTCCTTTCATCACAATGCTACATGCAATTATTATCACAATGTTCGATGACCCCGGACATCACAGTGTTCCATAACCCCTGTCATCAAAATGCTCCATGAACATTTTCATCAAATTGATCCATGACCCCTGACATCACAATGTTCCATAACCCCTGTCATCAAAATGTTCCATGACGCTTTTCATCAAATTGCTCCATGACCCTGTCATCACAATGCTCCTTGCCCTTCTCATCAGAATGCACAACGCCCTTGTCATCAAAATGTTCCATGACCTTTGTCAACACAAAGATCCATGACCCTTGGCATCACAATGCTCCATGTCTTTGTCATCACAGTGCTCCATGAAAGCTCTCATCACATTTCTCCATGCCCGTGTCATCACAAAGCTCCATGATGCATGTCATCAGAATGCTCCATCCCTTCTCCTCACAATGCTCCATGACCCCTGCCATCACGATGTTCCATGGTCTTGTCATCACAAGGCTCCATGACACTTCTCATCACAATGCTCCCAGACCCCTGTAATCACAGTGCTCCATGTCCCTTTTCATCCCAAGGATCCATGAACCCTCTCATCAAATTGCACCATGCCCATCATCATAATGTTTCATGCTCTTGTCATTACAATGAAATCAAAATGCTCCATGACTTCTGTCATAACAATGCTCCAAACGCTTGGGATCCCAATATTCCATAAAACTTGTCCTCACAATGCCCCATGACGCTCGTCATCACAATTATCCATGGTCTTCTCATCACAATCCTCCATGACCTCTGTCATCACAGTGCTCAATACACATGTCATCAAAATGCTCCCTGACACTTTTTGTCTGTATGCTCTTTGAACCCTGTCATGACAAGGCTCCATACCATTTTCATCACAATGATCCATTCCCTTTTCATCGCAATGATCCAAAATCCCTGTAATCACACTGCGCCATGCCCTTGTCATCACAAAGCTCCATGACGCATGTCATCAGAATGCTCCATGGCCTTCTCATCACAATGATCCATGCCCATGCCATCACATTGCTCCATTACCCCTGTCATTACAATGCTCCTTGACCCCTGCCATCACGATGTTACATGGCCTTGTCATTACAAGGCTCCATGACCCTTCTCATCACAATGCTCCTAGACCCCTGTAATCACAATGCTCCATGCCCCTTTATATCAGTATGCTCCATGAGACTTGTCATCACAAGGCTCCATGATTTTCTCATCACAGTGATCCAGGACCTTGTCATCACAATGCTTCATGCCCTTGTCATGAAAATTCTCAATGGCCATTCTCATCATAATGCCGCAAGCCCTAGTCATCACAATGCTCCATTTTATTTGTCATCACAATTCTCCATTACATTTGGCATTACAATGCTCCCTGCCATTGTCATCGCAATGGACCATGACATATGTCATCACAGTGTTCCCTGACTCCTGTCTTCACAATACTCAATGACCTTCTCATCACAATGCTCCATGCCCTTGTCATCACAATGCTCCACGACCCCTGTAATCACAATTATCTATGCCCCTTTTCATCTCAATGCTCCATGAACCCTGTCATCACAATGCTCCATGAACCCAGTCATCACAATACTCCATGAACATTTTCAGCCCAGTGCTCCATGACACTGATCATCACAATGATCCATACCCTTGTCATCCCAATGCTCCATGACCTCTGTATTCACAATGCTCCGTGACGCTTGTTATCACAGTGCTCCATGACACCTGTCACCACAATGCTCCATGCCTTTGTCAACAAAATGCTACATGACCTTGTCATTACAATGCTGTATTCGCTTTTCATCATAATACTCCATTACGATTGTCATCACAATCCTCCATGAAACATGGGATCACATTGCTTCATGCCCTTGTCATCACAGTGCTCCATGCTCCTTGATATCAACATGATCCGTGACCTGTGTCATCACAATGTTCAAAATGCTTGTGATCACAATGTTCCATAACACTTCTCATCAAAACGCTCCATGATGCCTGTCATCACAATATTCCATGCCCTTTGCATCACAATGCTCCAGGACATTTGTCATCACAATTCTCAATACACTTGTCATCACAGTGCTCCCTGACAATTGTCGTAAGAATGCTCCATGAAGCCTGTCATGAAAAGCCTCAATGCCTTTTTCATCACAATGCCACATGCCATTTTCATCACACTGTTCCATGACATTGTCATCAAAATACTCCACAAGCTTGTCGTCAGAATGCTCCATGATCCTTTTCATCACAATTCTCCATGCACTTGTCAGCACAATGCTCCCTGACCCTTGTCATCACAGTGCTCTAAGCCATTGTCATCGCAATGCTCCATTACATTTGTCATCAGAATCCTCCATGACACTTGGCATCACAATGCTCCATGCCATTGTCATCCCAATGGGCCATTACATATGTCATCACAATACTGTCTGACACCTGTCTTCACAATACTGCATAAACTTGTCATTACAATGCTCCATGCCCTTGTCATCACAATGCACCATTCCAACTGTCATCACAATAATCCATGAAACATATTAGAACAATGCTCCATAACCTGGTCATCTCAATGCTACAAGCCCTTGTTATCCAATGCTTCATGACCCCTGTCATCACAATGCTCCGTGACTCCACTCATCACAATGCTTCATGACCTATGTCATCACAATGGTCCATGCCCTCGTCAACAGCCTCTGTGACCTTTTTAAAAACCATGCTCCATGAACTTTTCATCACAATGCTCTTTGACCCTTGTCATCACAATGCTCTATGCCTATCTCAACACAGTGTTCCATGACCCTAGTCATCACAATGTGCCATGCACTTGTCATCACAGTGCTCCACAATCTTGTCATCACAATGCTCCATAAAACTTGGCATCAAAAAGCTCCATGCACGTCTCATCAAAATGCTCTCTCAAAACTGATATCACAATGTTACATCACTACTAATCACAATATTCCCTCACCCGTGTCATCACAATGTTCCATGACTCCTGTCATCACAATGCTACATGCAATTATTATCACAATGTTCGATGACCCCGGACATCACAATGTTCCATAAACCCTGTCATCAAAATGCTCCATGAACATTTTCATCAAATTGATCCATGACCCCTGACATCACAATGTTCCATAACCCCTGTCATCAAAATGTTCCATGACCCTTTTCATCAAATTGCTCCATGACCCTGTCATCACAATGCTCCTTGCCCTTCTCATCAGAATGCACAACGCCCTTGTCAACAAAATACTCCATGACCTTTGTTAACACAAAGATCCATGACCCTTGGCATCACAATGCTCCATGTCTTTGTCATCACAAAGCTCCATGAAAGCCCTCATCACATTTCTCCATGCCCGTGTCATCACAAAGCTCCATGACACATGTCATCAGAATGCTCCATCCCTTCTCCTCACAATGCTCCATGTCCCCTGCCATCACGATGTCCCATGGACTTGTCATTACAAGGCTCCATGACCCTTCTCATCACAATGCTCCAAGACCCGTGTAATCACAATGCTCCATGCTCCTTTACATCAGTATGCTCCATGATACTTGTCATCACAAGGCTCCATGATTTTCTCTTCACAGTGCTCCAGGACCTTGTCATCACAATGCTTCATGCCTTTGTCATGAAAATTCTCAATGGCCATTCTCATCATAATGCTGCAAGCACTAGTCATCACAATGCTCCATTATATTTGTCATCACAATTCTCCATTACATTTGGCATCACAATGCTCCCAGCCATTGTCATCGCAATGGACCATGACATATGTCATCACAGTGTTCCCTGACACCTGTCTTCACAATACTCCATGACCTTCTCATCACAATGTTCCATGCCCTTGTCATTACAATGCACCATGCCCACTGTCATCACAATAATCTATGAAACTTGTCAGACCAATGTTTCATGCCACTGTCATCACAATGCTCCATGCCCTAGTCATCAGAATGCTCCATGACCCCTGTCATCACAATGCTCCGTGACTCAAATCATCACAATGCTACATAACGTTTGTCATCACAATGGTCCATGCCCACGTCATCACAAGGCTCTGTGACATTGGTAACCACAATGATCCATGAACTTTTCATCACAATGCTCCATGACCATTGTCATCACAATGCTCCATGCCTTTGGCAAAAAAAAATTTCATGTCCCTTGTCATCACACTGTGCCATGCACTTTTCCTCACAGCGGTCCACAAACTTGTCATTGCAATGCTCCATCAACCTTGTAATCACAATGTTCCATGCATTTCTCATCAAAATGCTCTCTCACCAGAGATATCACAATGTTCCATCACTACTCGTCACAATACTCCCTCCCCCCTGTAATCACAATGTTCCATGACCCGTGACATCACAATATTCCATAACCCCTGTCATCCAAATGCTCCAAGATCTTTTTCATCCCAAAGCTCCATGACCCCTGACATCACAATATTCTATAACCCCTGTCATCAAAATGTTCCATTACAATTTTCATCAAATTCCTGCATAACCTTATCACCAAAATACTCCCTACCCTTCTCATCACAATGCACCACACCCTTGTCATCAAAATGCTCCATGACATTTGTCATCACAAAGATCCATTACCCTTGGCATCAAAATGCTCCATGTCATTGTCATCACAAAGCTCCATGACACTAGTCATCACAATGCTCGATGCCATTCTCATCACAATGCTCCATGCCCTTGTCATTACAATCCTCCTTGACTCATGTATCAGAGTGTTTCATGCCCTTGTCATCAAAATGATCCATGCTCACTCTCATCGCAATAATCCATGAAACATTTCAGACCAATGCTCCATGTCCTTCTCATCACAATGCTTCATAACACCTGTCATAACAATGCGCCATGACCACTGCCACCACAAGGTTCCAGGGCCTTGTCATTCACAAGGGTCCGTGACATTTGTAATCACAATGCTCCAAGACCACTGTAATCATAATTCTCCATGCCCTTGTCATCACAAAGTTCCATGACGCATGCCATCAGAATGTCCCAGGCCCTTGTCATCACAACACTCATTGCCCTTCTCATCATAATGCTACAAGACCCTTGTAATCACAATGCTACATGCCCCTTTTCATCTCCATGCTCCATGAACACTGTCATCACAATGCACCATGCCCATCATCATAATGCTTCAGGCTATTGCCATCACAATGAAATCAAAATGCACCATGACCTCTGTCATCACAATGCTCAAAACCCATTAGATCACAGCGTTCCATTACACTTATCCTCAAAACACCCCATGACGCTCATCATCACAATTATCCATGGTCTTCTCATCACTATGCTCCATAACCCTTGTCATCACAATGCTCAATACACATGTCATCACAGTGCTCCCTGACACTTGTCATCAGAATGCTCCTTGAAACCTGTCACGAAAAGGCTCCATGCCTTTTTCATCATAATGCCCCATGCCTTTTTCATCACAATGCTCCATGCCATTGTCATCAAAATACTCCAAAAGCTTGTCATCAGAATGCTCCATGACATTTCTCATCATAATTCTCCATGCACTTGCCCGCACAATGCTCCCTGACACTGGTCATCACAATGCTCCAAGCCATTGTCATCACAAAGCTCCATTATTTTGTCATCAGAATCATCATTGACACTTGGAATCACAATGCTCCATGCCATTGTCATCACAATGGACCATTACATATGTCAACACCATGCTCCCTGACACCTGTCTTCACAATACTGCATGACCTGGTCTTCACAATGCTCCATGCCCTTGTCATCACAAGGCGCCATTCCAACTGTCATTGCAATTATCCATGAAACTTATTAGACCAATATTCCATGCCCTTGTCATCACAATGCTCCATGCTCTTGTTATCAAAATGCAACGTGACACCAGTCATCACAATGCTTCATGACCTTTTTCATCAAAATGGTCCATGCTCTCATCATCAACAAACTCTGTGACGTTTTTAACCTCAATGCTCCATGAAATTTTCATCACAATATTCTTTCCCCGTGTCATCACAATACTCTATGCCTTTCTCAGCACAATGCTCCATGACCGTTGTCATCACAATGCTCCATGTGCTTGTCAGCACATAGCTCCATGACACGTCATCACAGTGCACCATGCGCTTGTCATCACAGTGCTCCACAAACTTGTCAGCACAATGCTCCATGCACTTCTCATCAATATGCTCTCTCACCACTGATATCACAATGTTACATCACTATTCATCACAATACTCCCTCACCCCAGTCAGCAAAATGTTCCATGACTCCTGTCATCACAATGCTACATGCACTTATCATCACAATGTTCGATGACCTATGACATCACAATGTTCAATCACCCCTGTCATCAAAATGCTACATGACCCTTTTCATCAAAATGCGCCATGTCCCCTGACATCACAATGCTCCATAGCCCTTGTCATTACAGTGCTCCATGAAGCTCGTCATCATAATTATCCATGGTCTTCTCTTCGCAATGCTCCAAGGTCTTGTCATCAAAATGCTCCATGCCCTGGTCATCACAATGCTCCATGTCCCATGTCATCACAATTCTCCACGTCCTTGTCATCACAGTGCTCCATGACAGTTTTCATCACAATGTTACACGTTTTTGTCATCACAATTCTCCATGCACATGTCATCGCAATGCTCCCTGACCCCTGTAATAGCAAGCCCCATGACTCTGTCATCACAATGCTTCACGACCTTTTCATCAAAATTCTCAATGGCCATTGTCATCAAAATGCTCCATGACCCTTGTCATCACAATGCTCCAAGCCCTTGTCATCACAATGCTCCATTACCTTTGTCATCACAATCCTCCAAAACACTTGGCATCACAATGTTCCATGCCATTGTCATCACAATGGAACATGAAATATGTCATCACAATGCTCCCTGACACCTGTCTTCACAATACTCCATGACCTTGTCATCACAATGTAACATGCCCAATGTCAACACAATAATCCATGAAACTGCTCAGACCAATGCTCCATGCCACTGTCATCACAATGCTCCATGCCCTTGTCATCACAATGCTCCATGACCCCAGTTCTCACAATGCTCCCTGACTCCATTCATCACAAGACTTCATGACCTGTGTCATCACAATGATCCATGCCCGCATCATCACAAGGCTCTGTGAACTTTGTCACCACAATGCTCCATGAAATTTTCATCACAATGCTCCGTGACACTTGTTACCACAATGCTCCGTCCTTTTGTCAACTCAATGCTCCATGACCCTTGTCATCACAATGTTCCATGCGCTTGTCAGCGCAGTGCTCCATGACCCATGTCATCACAATGCTCCATAAACATTTTCATCACAATGCTCCCTGCACGTCTTATCAAAATGCTCTCTCACCACTGATATCAAAATGTTCCCTCACTAGTCATCACAATACACCCACTCCCCTGTCATCACAATGGTCCATAACACCTGTCATCAAAATGTTCCATGACCCTTTTCATCAAATTGCTCCATGACACTGTCATCACAAGGCTCCCTGCCCTTCTCATCACAATGCACAGCGCCCTTGTCATCAAAATGCTCCATGATATTGTCATCACAAAGATCCATGATCCTTGCAATCACAATGCTCCATGTCATTGTCATCACAATGCTCCATGATCGCTCTCATCACATTGCTTCATGCCCTTGTCGTCACAAAGCTCCATGATGCATGTCATCAGAATGATCCATGGCCTTCTCAACACAGTGCTCCATGCCCTTGCCATCTCAATGCTCCATTACACATGTCATCACAATGCTCCAAGACCCCTGTAATCACAATGCTCCATGCCCCTTTTCATCTCAATGCTCCATGAACCCTGTCATCACAATGCACCATGCCCACCATCATAATGCTTCATGCTATTGTCATCACAATGAAATCATAATGCTCCATGACCTCCCTCATCACAATGCTCCAAATCCTTGTGATCAAAATCTTCCATAACACTTATCATCACAACGCCCCATGCCGCTCGTCATCACAATTATCCATGGTCTTCTCATCACAATGCTCCATGATTTTTGTCACCACAATGCTCAATAACCTTGTCATCACAATGCTATATGACACTTGTCGTCAGTATGCTCCTTGAACCCTGTGATGACAAGGCTCCAGGGCCTTCTCATCCCAAGACTCCATGCCCTTGTAATCACAGTGCTCCACGACCCCTGTAATCACAATGCTCCATGTCCCTTTTCATCAGAATGCTCCATGAGACATATCATCACAAGCCTCCATGGTCATCTCATCACAATGCTCCAGCACCTTGTCATCACAATGCTCCATGACAACTGTCATCACAATATTCCATGAACATTTTCAGCCCAATGCTCCATGACCTTCTCATCACAATGCTCCATGACCCCTGTCATTACAATGGTCCATGACCCCTGTCATCACAACGCTCCATGTCACCTGTCATCACAATACTCCATGAACATTTTCATCCCAGTGCTCCATGACCCTTGTCATCCCAATGCTCCATGAACCCTTTATTCACAATGCTCCGTGTCGCTTGTCATCACAGTGCTCCATGACACCTGTCATCACAATGTTCCATGCCTTTGTCAGCAAAATGCTACAGGACGTTGTCATCACAATGCTCCATGCATTTCTCATCAATATGCTCTCTCACCACTGATATCACAATGTTACATCACTCTTCATAACAATACTCCCTTACCCCTGTCATCACAATATTCCATGACTCCTGTCATCACAATGCTACATGCACTTATCATGACAGTGTTTGATGATCCCTGACATCACAGTGTTCCATAAGCCCTGTCATCAAAATGCTCCATGACACTTTTCTTCAAAATGCTCCATGTCACCTGACATCACAATGCTCCATACCCCTTGTCATTACAGTGCTCCATGAGGCTCTTCATCACAATTATCCATGGTCTTCTCATCACAATGCTCCACGGTCTTGCCATCACAATGCTCCATGCCCTGGTCATCACAATTCTCCAAGTTCTTGGCATCACTATGTTCCATGACACTCTCATCACAGTGTTACATGATTTGTCAGCACAATACTCCACTAACATGTCATCAGAATGCTCTATGACCCTAGTCATCACAATTATCCATGCCCCTGTCTTCACAAAGCTCCATGCACTTGTCATCACAATGCTCCATGAACTTTCTAATCACAATTCTCAAAACACTTGACATCACAATACTCCCTGACTCTTGTCGTCAGAATGCTCCTTGAACCTTATCAAGAAAAGGCTCCTTGCAGTTTTCATCACAATGCCTAATGCCATTTTCATCACAATAATCCATGCCATTGTCATCAAAATACTCCACAAGCTTGTCATCCAAATGCTCCATGACCCGTGTCATCACAATTCTCCATGCACTTGCCAGCACAATGCTCCCTGACCCTTGTCATCACAATGCTCCAAGCCATTGTCATCACAATGCTCCATTACCTTTGTCATCAGAATCCTCCATGACACTTGGCATCACAATGCTCCTTGCACGTCTTATCAAAATGCTCTCTCAACACTGATATAAATATGTTCCCTCACTAGTCATCACAATACACCCACTCCCCTGTTCATCACAATGGTCCATAACCCCTGTCATGAAAATGTTCCATGACCCCTGACATCACAATGTTCCAGAACCCCTGTCATCAAAATGTTCCATGACCCTTTTCATCAAATTGCCACATAACCCTGTCATCACAATGCTCCCTGCCCTTCTCATCACAATGCAAAACGCCCTTGTCATAAAAATGCTCCATGACTTTGTCATCAGAAAGATCCATGACCCTTGGCATCACAATGCTCCATGTCATTGTCATCACAATGCTCCATGATCGGTCTCATCACATTGCTTCATGCTCTTGTTGTCACAAAGCTCCATGTCGCATGTCATCAGAATGCTCCATGGCCTTCTCATCACAGTGCTCCATGCCCTTGCCATCACAATGCTCCATTACACCTGTCATCACAATGCTCCAAAACCCCTGTAATCACAATGCACCATGCCCACCATCATAATGCTTCATGCTATTGTAATCACAATGAAATCATAATGCTCCATGACCTCTCTCATCACAATGCTCCATGATTTTTGTCATCACAATGCTCAATACACTTGTCATCACAATGCTCCCTGACACTTTTCGTCAGTATGCTCTTTGAACCATGTCATGACAAGGCTCCATGCCTTTTCCATAACAATGATCCATGCCCTTTTCATCACAATTCTGCAAGATCCCTGTAATCACAATGCTCCATGTCCTTGTCATCACAAAACTCCATGACGCATGTCATCAGAATGCTCCATGGCCTTCTCATCACAATGCCCCATGCCGTAGTCTTCACAAAGTTCCAAGACACCTGTAATCACAATGCTCCATGCCCCTTTTCATCAGAATGCTCCATGAGAATTGTCATCACAAGTCTCCATGTTCTTCTCATTACAAAGCTCGAGGACCTTGTCATCACCATGCTCCATTCCCTTGTCATCACAATGCTCCATGACCCCTGTCATCACAATAATACATGAACATTTTAAGCCCAATGCTCCACAACCGACTCATCACAATGCTCCATGACCAATATCATCACTATTCTCAATGACCACTGTCATCACAACACTCCATGACACCTGACAACACAATGATCCGGGACTCTTGTAATCACAATGCTCAATTCCCTAGACATCACAATGCTCCATGACCACTGTCATCACCATACTCCATGAACATTTTCACCCCAATGCTCCATGACCACTGCCAACACAATATTCAGCAGCTTTGTCATCACAAGGCTACATGACACTTGTCATCACAATGCTCAATACACCTGTAATCACAATGCTCCATGCCCCATTTCATCAGAATTCTCCAAGAGACTTCTCATCACAAGTCTCCATGGTCTTCTCATCACAATTCTCGAAGACCTTGTCATCAGCATGCTCCATTCCCTAGTCATCACAGTGCACCATGACCCCTGTCATCACAGTACTCCATGAATATTTTCAACACAATGCTCCATGACCTTCTCATCACAATGCTCCATGACCAATATCATCACAATGCTCCATGACCACTGTAATCACAACACTCCATGACACCTGACAACACAATGATCCGGGACTCTTGTCACAACAGTGATCAATTCCATAGTCATCACAATGCTCCATGACTCCTGTCATCACAATACTCCATGAACATTTTCAGACCAAGTCTCTATGAACCTTGTTATCACAGTCATCCATGCCCTTGTGATCCCATTGCTCCATGACACCTGTATTCACAATGCTCCATGACGCTTGTCATCAGAGGGCACCATGACACCTGTCATCACAATGCCCCTTGCCTTTGTCAGCATATTGTTACATGACCTTGTCATTACACACCTCTATGTGCTTGTCATCAAAATAAACCATTACCGTTGTCATTACAATCCTGCATGAACCTTGGGATCACATTGCTTCCTGCCCTTGTCCTCACAATGCTCCATGCACCTTGAAATCAAAATGACCCATGACCTCAGTCATCACAATGCTCCAAACCCTTGTGGTCACAATGTTCCATAACACTTGTCATCACAACGCTCCATGATGCCTGTCATCACAATACTCCATGCCCTTTTCATCACAATGCTCCATGACCATTGTCATCACAATTCTCAATACACTTGTCATCACAATGCTCACTGACTCTTGTTGTCAGAATGCTCCTTGAACCCTATCAAGAAAAGGCTTCATGCTATATTCATCACAAAGCCACATGCCATTTTCATCACAATAATCCATGCCATTGTCATCAAACTACTCCACAAGCTTGTCATCCAAATGCTCCATGACCCGTGTCATCACAATTCTCCATGCACTTTCCAGCACAATCCTCCCTGACCCTTGTCATCACAGTGCTCCAAGCCATTGTCATCACAATGGTCCTTTACCTTTGTCATCAGAATCCTCTATGACACTTGGCATCAAAATGCTCCATACCATTGTCATCACAATGGGCCATTACATATGTCATCACAATGCTCCATGACACCAGTCTTCACAATACTGCATGACCTGGTCTTCACAATGCTCCATGCCCTTGTCATCACAATGCGCAATTCCAACTGTCATTGCAATAATCCATGAAACTTATTAGACCAGTGTTCCATGCCTTGGTCATCACAATGCTCCATGCCCTTGTTATCACAATGCTCCGTGACTCCAGTCATCACAATGCTTCATGACCTTTGTCATCAAAATGGTCCATGCCCCATTCATCAACAGACACTGTGACCTTTTTAACCTCAATGCTCCATGAAATTTTCATCACAATGTTTTTGACCCTTGTCATCACAATACTCTATGCATTTCTCAGCACAATGCTCCATGACCGTTGTCATCACAATGCTCCCTGCGCTTGTCAGCACAATGCTCCATGACACGTCATCACAATGTACCATGCGCTTGTCATCACTGAGCTCCACAATCTTGTCATCACAATGCTCCATGCACTTCTCATCAATATGCTCTCTCAACACTGATATCACAATGTTACATCACTATTCATCACAATACTCCCTCACCCCTTTCATCTCAATGTTCCATGTCTCCTGTCATCACAATGCTACATGCACATATTATAACAATATTCGATGACCTATGCCATCACAATGTTCCATAACCCCGTCATCAAAATGCTCCATTACCCATTTCATCAAAATGCTCCATGTCCCCTGACATCACAATGCTCCATAACCCTTGTCATTACATTGCTCCATGATGCTCGTCATCACAATTATCCATGGTCTTCTCATGACATTGCTCCACGGTCTTGCCATCACAAAGCTCCATGCCCTGGTCATCACAATTCTCCACGTCATGGTCATCACAATGCTCCATGACAGTTCTCATCACAATGTTACAGGTTTTTGTCATCACAATTCTCCATTCACATGTCATCGCAATGCCCCATGACCCCTGTCATAGCAAGTTCCATGCCTCTGTCATCACAATGCTTCACGACCTTTTCATCAAAATTCTCAATGGCCGTTGACATCAAAATGCTCCATGACCCTTGTCATCACAATGCTCCAAGCCCTTGTCATCACAGTGCTCCATAACCTTTGTCATCACAATCCTCCAAAACACTTGGCATCACAATGCTCCATGCCATTGTCATCACAATGGAACATGAAATATGTCATCACATTGCTCCCTGACACCTGTCTTCACAATAGTCCTTGACCTTGTCCTCACAATGTGCCATGCCCACTGTCAACACAATTATCCATGAAACTTGTCAAACCAATGCTCCCTGCCCCACTCATCACAATGCTCCATGCCCTTGTCACCAAATGCTCCATGACCCCAGTTCTCACAATGCTCTGTGACTCCAGTCATCACAAGGCTTCATGACCTGTGTCATCACAATGATCTATGCCCTCATCATCACAAGGCTCTGTTAACTTTGTCACCAAAATGCTCCATGAACTTTCCATCATAATGCACTGTGACAGTTGTTATCACAATGCTCCGTCCCTTTGTCAACTCAATGCACCATGACACATATCATCACAATGCTCCATAAACCTTGTCATCACAATGCTCCTTGCACGTGTTATCAAAATGCTCTCTCAACACTGATATCAAAATGTTCCCTCACTAGTCATCACAATACACCCACTCCCCAGTCATCACAATGCTCCATAACCCCTGTCATGAAAATATTCCATGACCCCTGACATCACAATGTTCCACAACCACTGTCATCAAAATGTTCCATGACCCTTTTCATCAAAGTTCTCCATGACCATGTCATCACAATGCTCCCTGCCTTTCTCGTCACAATGCACAACGCACTTGTCGTCAAAATGCTCCATGAATTTGTCATCACAAAGATCCATGACCCTTGGCATCACAATGCTCCATGTCATTGTCATCACAATGATCCATGATCGCTCTCATCACATTGATCCATGCCCTTGTCGTCACAAAGCTCCATGACATATGTCATCAGAATGCTCCATGGCCTTCTCATCACAGTGCTCCATGCCCTTGTCATCACAATGCTCCATTATACCTGTCATCACAATGCTCCAAGACCCCTGTAAGCACAATACTCCATGCCCCTTTTCATCTCAATGCTCCATGAACCCTGTCATCAAAATGCACCATGCCCACCATCATAATGCTTTATGCTATTGTCATCAAAATGAAATCATAATGCTTCATGACCGCTCTCATCACAATGCTCCAAATCCTTGTGATAAAAATGGTCCATAACACTTATCATCTCAATGCCCCATGACGTTCGTCATCACAATTATCCATGGTCTTCTCATCACAATGCACCATGACTTTTTTCACCACAATGCTCAATACCCTTGTCATCACAATGCTCCCTGACACGTGTCGTCAGTTTGCTCCTTGAACCCTGTGATGACAAGGCTCCATGGCCTTCTCATCCGAATGCTCCATGCCCTTGTCATCACAGTGCTCCACAACCCCTGTAATCACAATGCTCCATGCCCCTTTTCATCAGAATTCTCCATGAGACTTCTCATCACAAGTCCCCATGGTCTTCTCATCACAAGGCTCCAAGACCTTGTCATCAGCATGCTCCATTCCCTTGTCATCACAGTGCACCATGACCCCTGTCATAACAGTACTCCATGAATATTTTCAGCACAATGCTCCATGACCTTCTCATCACAATGCTCCATGACCAATATCATCAGAATGCTCCATGACCACTGTAATCACAACACTACTTGACACCTGACAACACAATGATCCGGGACTCTTGTCACAACAATGATCAATTCCCTCGTCATCACAATGCTCCATGACCCCTGTCATCACAATACTCCATGAATATTTTAAGCCCAAGTCTCTATGAACCTTGTTATCACAGTGATCCATGCCCTTGTCATCCCAATGCTCCATGACCCCCGTATTCACAATGCTCCGTGACGCTTGTCATCACAGTGCTCCATGACACCAGTCATCACAATGCTCCTTGCCTTTGTCAGCAAATTGTTACATGACCTTGTCATTACACAGCTCTATGTGCTTGTCATCAAAATACTCCATTACAACTGTCATCACAATCCTCCATGAACCTTGGGATCACATTGCTTCATGCCCTTGTCATCACAATGCTCCATGCTCCTTGAAATCAAAATGATCCATGATCTCTCATCACAATGCTCCAAACCCTTGTGATCACAATGTTCCATAACACTTGTCATCACAACGCTCCATGATGCCTGTCATCACAATACTCCATGCCCTTTTCATCACAATGCTCCATTACCTTTGTCATCACAATTCTCAATACACTTGTCATCACAGTGCTGCCTGACACTTGTCATCAGAAAGCTCCTTGAACCCTGTCACGAAAAGTTTCCATGCCTCTTTCATCACAATGCCCCATGCCATTTTCATCACAATGCTCCATGCCATTGTCATCAAAATACTCCACAAGCTTGTCATAAGAATGCTCCATGACCTTTGTCATCACAATTCTCCAAGCACTTGTCAGTACAATGCTCCCTGACCCTTGTCATCACAATGCTCCAAGCCATTGTCATCACAATGCTTCATTACCTTTGTCATCAAAATCCTCCATGACACTTGGCATCACAATGCTCCATGCCATTGTCATCACAATGGGCCATTACATATGTCATCACAATGCTCCCTGACACCAGTCTTCACAATACTGCATGACCCGGTCTTCACAATGCTCCATGCCCTTGTCATCACAATGAAACATTCCAACTGTCTTGCAATAATCCATGAAACTTATTAGACCAATGCTCCGTGCCCTTGTCATCACAATGCTCCATGCCCTTGTTATCACAATGCTCCATGACCCATGTCATCACAGTGCTCCGTGACTCCAGTCATCTCAATGATTCATGACCTTTGTCATCCCAGTGGTCCATGCCCTCGTCATCAACAGTCTCTGTGACATTTTTACCCTCAATGCTCCATGAAATTTTCATCACAATGCTCTTTGACCCTTGTCATCATAATACTTTATGCCTTTCTCATCACATTGCTCCATGGCCTTGTCATCACATTGCTCAATGCCCTTGTCATCACAATGCTCCATGCTCTTGTCATTACAATCCTGCTTGACCCATGTATCACAGAGTTCCCTGCCCTTGTCATCACAATGCTCCATGCCCACTCTCATCACAATAATCCATGAAACATTTCAGACCACTGTTCCATGCCTTTCTCATCAAAATGCTCCATTACCCCTGTCATAACAATGCACCATGACCCCAGCCATCACAATGTTCCACGGCCTAATCATCACAAGGTTCCATGACACTTGTTGTCACCATGCTCAAGACCGCTGAAATCACAGTGCTCCATGCCCTTGTCATCACAATGCTCCAAGACCCTTTTAATCACAATGCTCCATGACCCTTTTCATCTCAATGATCCATGAACCCTGTCATCACAATGCACCATGCCCATCATCATAATGCTTCAGGCTATTGTCACCACAATGATATAAATATTATCCATGACCTCTGTCATCATAATGCTCCAAAACCTTGTTATCACTGTGTTTCATAACACTTATCATCACAACACCCCATGATGCTAATCATCACAATTATCCATGGACTTCTCATCACAATGCTCCATGATCTTTGTCATCACAATGCTCAATACACTTTTCATCACAATGCTCCCTGACACTTTTCGTCAGTATGCTCTTTGAACCATGTCATGACAAGGCTCCATGCCTTTTCCATAACAATGATCCATGCCCTTTTCATCACAATGCTCCAAGATCCCTGTAATCACAATGCTCCATGTCCTTGTCATCACAAAACTCCATGACGCATGTCATCAGAATGCTCCATGGCCTTCTCATCACAATGCCCCATGCCATAGTCTTCACAAAGGTCCAAGACCCCTGTAATCACAATGCTCCATGCCCCTTTTCATCAGAATGCTCCATGAGAATTGTCATCACAAGTCTCCATGTTCTTCTCATTACAAAGCTCGAGGACCTTGTCATCACCATGCTCCATTCCCTTGTCATCACAATGCTCCATGACCCCTGTCATCACAATAATCCATGAACATTTTAAGCCCAATGCTCCACAACCTACTCATCACAATGCTCCATGACCAATATCATCACTATTCTCAATGACCACTGTCATCACAACACTCCATGACACCTGACAACACAATGATCCGGGACTCTTGTAATCACAATGCTCAATTCCCTAGACATCACAATGCTCCATGACCCCTGTCATCACCATACTCCATGAACATTTTCACCCCAATGATCCATGACCACTACCAACACAATATTCAGCAGCCTTGTCATCACAAGGCTACATGACACTTGTCATCACAATGCTCAAGACACCTGTAATCACAATGCTCCATGCCCCTTTTCATCAGAATTCTCCAAGAGACTTCTCAACACAAGTCTCCATGGTCTTCTCATCACAAGGCTCCAAGACCTTGTCATCAGCATGCTCCATTCCCTTGTCATCACAGTGCACCATGACCCCTGTCATCACAGTACTCCATGAATATTTTCAACACAATGCTCCATGACGTTCTCATCACAATGCTCCATGACCAGTATCATCACAATGCTCCATGACCACTGTAATCACAACACTCCATGACACCTGACAACACAATGATCCAGGACTCTTGTCACAACAATGATCAATTCCATAGTCAGCACAATGCTCCATGACCTCTGTCATCACAATACTCCATGAACATTTTCAGCCCAAGTCTCAATCATCCTTGTTATCACAGTCATCCATGCCCTTGTCATCCCAATGCTCCATGACCCCTGTATTCACAATGCTCCATGACGCTTGTCATCACAGGGCACCATGACAACTGTCATCACAATGCCCCTTGCCTTTGTCAGCAAATTGTTACATGACCTTGTCATTACACAGCTCTAAGTGCTTGTCATCAAAATCCTCCATTACAATTGTCATCACAATCCTCCATGAACCTTGGGATCACATTGCTTCCTGCCCTTGTCCTCACAATGCTCCATGCTCCTTGAAATCAAAATGACCCATGACCTCAGTCATCACAATGCTCCAAACCCATGTGGTCACAATGTTCCATAACACTTGTCATCACAACACTTCATGATGCCTGTCATCACAATACTCCATGTCCTTTTCATCACAATGCTCCATGACCTTTGTCATCACAATTCTCAATACACTTGTCATCACAATGCTCACTGACTCTTGTTGTCAGAATGCTCCTTGAACCCTATAAAGAAAAGGCTTCATGCTATATTCATCACAAGGCCCCATGCCATTTTCATCACAATAATCCATGCCATTGTCATCAAACTACTCCACAAGCTTGTCATCCAAATGCTCCATGACCCGTGTCATCACAATTCTCCATGCATTTTACAGCACAATCCTCCCTGACCCTTGTGATCACAATGCTCCAAGCCATTGTCATCACAATACTCCATTACCTTTGTCATCCGAATCCTCCATGACACTTGGCATCACAATGCTCCATGCCATTGTCATCACAATGGGCCATTACATATGTCATCACAATGATCCCTGAAACCAGTCTTCACAATACTGCATGACCTGGTCTTCAAAATGCTCCATGCCCTTGTCATCACAATGCTCCGTGACTCCAGTCATCACAATGTTTCATGACTTTGTCATCACAATGGTCCTTGCCCTCGTCATCAACAGTCTCTGTGACCTTTTTAACATCAATGCTCCATGAAATTCTCATCACAATGCTCTTTGACCCTTGTCATCACAATACTCTATACCTTTCTCAGCACAATGCTCCCTGACCGTTGTCTTCACAATGCTCCAGGCACTTCTCATCAAAATGCTCTCTCACCACAGATATCACAATGTTACATCAATATTCATCACAATACTCCCTCACCACTGTCATCACAATGTTCCATGACTCCTGTCATCACCATGCTACATGCAATAATCATCACAATGTTCGATGACATATGACATCACAATGTTCATAAACCCTGTCACCAAAATGCTCCATGACCCTTTTCATCAAAATGCTCGATGTCCCCTGACATCACAATGCTCCATAGCCCTTTTCATTATAGTGCTCCATGACGCTCGTCATCAAAATTATCCATGGTCTTCTCATCACAATGCTCCACGGTCTTGCCATCACAATGCTCCATGCCCTGGCCATCACAATGCTCCATTACACGTGTCATCACAATGCTCCAAG
The DNA here is from genome assembly GCF_964165515.1 of Mesoplodon bidens. NCBI lineage: Eukaryota > Metazoa > Chordata > Mammalia > Artiodactyla > Ziphiidae > Mesoplodon > Mesoplodon bidens. Next base: position 1,987,664 of record NW_027672207.1, read on the forward strand.
ACCCCTGTAATCACAATGCTCCATGCCCCTTTTCATCTCAATGCTCCATGAACCCTGTCATCAAAATGCACCATGCCCACCATCATAATGCTTCATGCTATTGTCATCACAATGAAATCATAATGCTCCATGACCTCTCTCATCACAATGCTCCAAATCCTTGTGATCAAAATGTTCCATAACACTTATCATCACAACGCCCCATGATGCTCGTTATCACAATTATCCATGTTCTTCTCATCACAATGCTCCATGACTTTTGTCACCACAAAGCTCAATACCCATGTCATCACAATGCTGCCTGACAGTTGTAGTCAGTATGCTCCTTGAACCCTGTGATGATAAGGTTCCATGGCCTTCTCATTCCAATGCTCCATGCCCTTGACATCACACTGCTGCACGTCGCCTGTAATCACAATGCTCCATGTACCTTTTCATCAGAATGTTCCATGAGACATATCGTCACAAGGCTCCATGGTCTTCTCATCACAATGCTCAAGTACATTGTCATCACAATGCTCCATGACAACTGTCATCACAATACTCCATGAACATTTTCAGCCCAATGCTCCCTGACCTTCTCATCACAATGCTCCATGACCCCTCTCATTACAATGCTCCATGACCCCTGTCATCACAACGCTCCATGTCCCTTGTCATCACAATACTCCATGAATATTTTCATCCCAATGCTCCATGACACTTGTCATCACAATGATCCATTCCTTTGTCATCCCAATGCTCATTGACCCCTTTATTCACAATGCTCCGGGACGCTTGTCTTCACAGTGATCCATGACACTGTCATCAGAATGCTCCATGCATTTTTCAGCAAAATGCTACATGACATTGTCATTACAATGCTCTATGCACCTGTCATCACAGTACACCATTACCATTGTCATCACAATCCTCCATGAACCTTGGAATCACATTGTTTCATGCCCTTGTCATCACAGTGATCCATGCTGCTTGACATCAAAATGATCCATGACCACTGTCATCACAATGCTCCAAAGCCTTGTGATCACAAAGTTCCATAACACTTGTCATCACAACGCTCCATGATGCCTGTCATCACAATACTCCATGCCCTTTTCATCACAATGCTCCATGACGTTTGTCATCACAATTCTCAATACGCTTGTCATCACAATGCAACCTGACACTTGTCGTCAGAATGCTCCTTGAACCCTGTCACAAAAAGGCTTCATGCTATATTCATCACAATGCCCCATGCCATTTTCATCACAATAATCCATGCCATTGTCATCAAACTACTCCACATGCTTGTCATCCAAATGCTCCATGACCCGTGTCATCACAATTCCCCATGCACTTTCCAGCACAATCCTCCCTGACCCTTGTCATCACAATGCTCCAAGCCATTGTCATCACAATACTCCATTACATTTGTCATCAGAATCCTCCATGACACTTGGCATCACAATGCTCCATGCCATTGTCATCACAATGGGCCATTACATATGTCATCACAATGCTCCCTGACACCAGTCTTCACAATACTGCATGGCCTGGTCTTCACAATGCTCCATGCCCTTGTCATCACAAAGTGCCATTCCAACTGTCATTGCAATAATCCATGAAACTTATTAGACCAATGTTCCAAGCCATTGTTATCACAATGCTCCGTGACTCCAGTCATCACAATGCTTCATGACATTTGTCATCACAATGGTCCATGCCCTCGTCATCAACAGTCTCTGTGACCTTTTTAACCTCAATGCTCCATGAAATTTTCATCACAATGCTCTTTGACGCTTGTCATCAGAGTATTCTATGCCTTTCTCAGCACAGTGCTCCATGACCGTTGTCATTACAATGTTCCATGCGCTTGTCAGCACAATGCTCCATGACACATGTCATCACAGTGCACCATGCGCTTGTCATCACAGTGCTCCACAATCTGGTCATCACAATGCTCCATTAACCTTGTCATCACAGGGCTCCATGCACTTCTCATCAATATGCTCTCTCACAACTGATATCACAATGTTACATCACTATTCATTACAATACTCCCTCACCCCTGTCATCACAATGTTCCATGACTCCTGTCATCACCATGCTACATGCACTGATCATCACAATGTTCGATGACATATGACATCACAATGTTCCATAACACCTGTCATCAAAATGCTCCATGACCCTTTTCATCAAAATGCTCCATGTCCCCTGACATCACAATGCTCTATAGCCTTTGTCATTACAGTGCTCCATGACGCTCGTCATCACATTTATCCATGTTCTTCACATCACAATGCTCCACGGTCTTGCCATCACAATGCTCCATGCCCTGGCCATCACAATGCTCCATGTCCCTTGTCATCACAATTCTCCACGTCCTTGTCATCACAATGCTCCATGACAGTTCTCATCAAAATGTTACATGTTTTTGTCATCACAATTATCCATGCACATGTCATCGCAATGCCCCATGACCCCTGTCATAGCAAGCTTCATGCTTCTGTCATCACAATGCTTCATGATCTATTCATCACAATTCTCAATGGCCGTTGTCATCAAAATGCTCCATGACCCTTGTCATCACAATGCTCCAAGCCCTTGTCATCACAATGCTCCATTACCTTTGTCATAACAATCCTCCAAAACACTTGACATCACAATGCTCCATGCCATTGTCATCACAATGGAACATGAAATATGTCATCACAATGCTCCATAAACCTTTTCATCACAATGCTCATTGCACGTCTTATCCAAATACTCTCTCACCACTAATATCAAAATATTCCCTCACTAGTCATCACAATACAACCACTCCCCTGTCATCACAATGGTCCATAACCCATGTCATGAAAATGTTCCATGACCCCTGACATCACAATGTTCCATGACCCTTTTCATGAAATTGCTCCATGACACTGTCATCAGAATGCTCCCTGCCTTTCTCCTCACAATGCAAACGCCCTTGTCATCAAAATGCTCCATTACTTTGACATCACAAAGATCCATGACCCTTGGCATCACAATGCTCCATGTCATTGTCCTCACAATGTTCCATGATCGCTCTCATCACATTGACCCATGCCCTTGTCGTCACAAAGCTCCATGACACATGTCATCAGAATGCTCCACGGCCTTCTCATCACAGTAATCCATGCCCTTTCCATCACAATGCTCCATTACACCTGTCATCACAATGCTCCAAGACCCCTGTAATCACAATGCTCCTTGCCCCTTTTCATCTCAATGCTCCATGAACCCTGTCATCACAATGCACCATGCCCACCATCATAATGCTTCAAGCTATTGTCATCACAATGAAATCATAATGCTCCATGACCTCTATCATCACAATGCTCCAAATCCTTGTTATTAAATGTTCCATAACACTTATCATCACAACGCCCCATGACACGCATCACCGCAATTATCCATGGTCTTCTCATCACAATGCTCCATGACTTTTGTCACCACAATGCTCAATAACCTAGTCATCACAATGCTCCCTGACACGTCTCGTCAGTATGCTCCTTGATCCCTTTAATGCAAGGCTCCATGGCCTTCTCATCCGAATGCTCCATGCCCTTGTCATCACAGTGCTCCACAACCCCTGTAATCACAATGGTCCATGCCCCTTTTCATCAGAATGTTCCATGAGACATATCATCACAAGGCTCCATGGTCTTCTCATCACAATGCTCCAGTACATTGTCATCACAATGCTCCATGATGCCTGTCATCACAATACTCCATGAACATTTTCAGCCCAATGCTCCATGACCTTCTCATCACAATGCTCCATGACCCCTGTCATTACAAAGCTCCATGACCCCTGTCATCACAACGCTCCATGTCCCTTGTCATCACAATACTCCATGAATATTTTCATCCCAATTCTCCATGACCCTTGTCATCACAATTATCCATGGTCTTCTCATCACAATGCTCCATGATTTTTGTCACCACAATGCTCAATACCCTTGTCATCACAATGCTCCCTGACACTTGTCCTCAGTATGCTCCTTGAACCCTGTCATGACAAGGCTCCATGGCCTTCTCATCCCAATGCTCCATGCCCTTGTCAACAGAGTGCTCCACGACCCCTATAATCACAATGCTCCTTGCACCTTTTCATCAGAATGTTCCATGAGACATATCATCAAAAGGCTCCATGGTCTTCTCATCACAATGCTACAGTACCTTGTCATCACAATGCTCCATGACACCTGTCATCACAATACTCCAGGAAAATTTTTAGCCCAATGCTCCGTGACCTTCTCATCACAATACTCTATTACCCCTGTCATTACAATGCTCCATGACGCCTGTCATCACAACACTCCATGACCCTTGTCATCACAATACTCCATGAACATTTTCATCCCAATGCTCCATGACCCTTGTCATCACAATGATCCATGCCCTTGTCATCTCAATGCTCCATGACACCTCTCATCACAATGCTCCAAGCCTTTGTGAGCAAAATGCTACATGACCTTTTCATTACAATTCTGTATGCACTTGTCATCACAATACTCCATTACCATTGTCATCACAATCCTCCAAGAACCTTCGCATCACATTGTTTCATGCCCTTGTCATCACAATGCTCCATGCTCCTTGAAATCAAAATGATCCATGATCTCTGTCATCACAATGCTCCAAACCCTTGTGATCACAATGTTCCATAACACTTGTCATCACAACGCTCCATGATGCCTGTCATCACAATACTCCATGCCCTTTTCATCACAATGCTCCATGACCTGTGTCATCACAATTTTCAATACACTTGTCATCACAGTGCTGCCTGACACTTGTCGTCAGAATGCTCCTTGAACACTGTCACGAAAAGGTTCCATGCCTTTTTCATCACAATGCCCCATGCCATTTTCATCACAAAGCTCCATGCCATTGTCATCAAAATACTCCACAAGCTTGTCATAAGAATGCTCCATGACCTTTGTCATCACAAATCTCCATGCACTTGTCAGCACAATGCTCCCTGACCCTTGTCATCACAATGCTCCAAGCCATTGTCATCACAATGCTTCATTACCTTTGTCATCAGAATCCTCCATGACACTTGGCAACACAATGCTCCATGCCATTGTCATCACAATGGGCCATTACATATGTCATCACAATGCTCCCTGACACCATTCTTCACAATACTGCATGACCCGGTCTTCACAATGCTCCATAACCTTGTCATCACAATGACACTTTCCTACTGTCTTACAATAATCCATGAAACTTGTTAGACGAATGCTCCGTGTCCTTGTCATCACAATGCTCCATGCCCTTGTTATCACAATGCTCCATGAACACTGTCATACCAATGCACATGCCCATCTTCATAATGCTTCAGGCTATTGTCATCACAGTGAAATCAAAATGTGCCATGACCCCTGTCATCACAATGCTCAAAACCCATATGATCACAATGTTCCATTACACTTATCCTCACAACACCCCATGACGCTCATCATCACAATTATCCATGGTCTTCTCATCACTATGCTCCATAACCCTTGTCATTACAATGCCCAATACACAACATCACAATGCTCCCTGACACTTGTCGTCAGAATGCTCCTTGAACCCTGTCACGAAAAGGTTCCATGCCTTTTTCATCACAATGCCCCATGCCTTTTTCATCACAATGTTACATGCCATTGTCATCAAAATACTCCACAAGCATGTCAGCAGAATGCTCCATGACATTTGTCATCACAATTCTCCCTGACCCTTGTCATCACAATGCTCCAAGCCATTGTCATCACAATGCTTCATTACCTTTGTCATCAGAATCATTATTAACACTTGGCATCACAATGCTCCATGTCATTGTCATCACAATGGGCCATTACATATGTCATCACCATGCTCCCTGACACCTGTCTTCACAATACTGCATGACCTGGTCTTCATAATGCTCCATGCCCTTGTCATCAATATGCGCCATTCCAACTGTCATTGCAATAATGCATGAAACTTATTAGACCAATATTCCATGCCATTGTCATCACAATGCTCCATTCCATTGTTATCAAAATGCAACGTGACACCAGTCATCACAATGCTTCATGACCTTTTTCATCAAAATGGTCCATGCCCTCGTCATCAACAGACTCTGTGACGTTTTTAACCTCAGTGCTCCATGAAATTTTCATCACAATGTTTGTTGACCCGTGTCATCACAATACTGTATGCCTTTCTCAGCACAATGCTCCATGACCGTTATCATCACAATGCTCCAGGTGCTTGTCAGCACTTAGCTAAAGGACACATCATCACAGTGCACCATGCGCTTGTCATCACAGTGCTCCACAATCTTATCATCACAATGCTCCATGCACTTCTCATCAATATGCTCTCTCAACACTGATATCACAATGTTACATCACTATTCATCACAATACTCCCTCACCCCTGTCATCATAATGTTCCATGACTCATGTCATCACAATGCTACATGCACTTATCATCACAATGTTCGATGACTTATGACATCACAATGTTCCATAACCCTGTCATCAAAATGCTCCATAACCCCTTTCATCAAAATGCTCCATGTCCCCTGACATCACAATGCTCCATAGCCCTTGTCATTACAGTCTTCCAGGATGCTCGTCAACACAATTATCCATGGCCTTCTCATCACAATGCTCCAAGGTCTTGCCATCAAAATGCTCCATGCCCTGGTCATCACAATGCTCCATGTCCCATGTCATCACAATTCTCCACGTCCTTGTCATCACAATGCTCCATGACAGTTCTCATCACAATATTACAGGTTTTTGTCATCACAATTCTCCATGCATATGTCATTGCAATGCCCCCTGACCCCTGTCATAGCAACCTCCATGCCTCTGTCATCACAATGCTTCACGACATTTTCATCAAAATTCTCAATGGCCATTGTCATCAAAATGCTCCATGACCCTTGTCATAACAATGCTCCAAGCCCTTGTCATCACAATGCTCCATTACCTTTGTCATCACAATCCTCCAAAACACTTGGCATCACAATGCTCCATGCCATTGTCATCACAATGGAACATGAAATATGTCATCACAATGCTCCCTGACACCTGTCTTCACAATACTCCGTGACATTTTCATCACAATGTGCCATGCCCAATGTCAACACAATTATACATGAAACTGCTCAGACCAGTGCTCCATGCCCCAGTCATCACAATGCTCCATGCCCTTGTCATCACAAGGCTCCATGACCCCAGTTCTCACAATGCTCCATGACTCCAGTCATCACAATACTTCATGACCTGTGTCATCACAATGCTCCATGCCCTCATCATCACAAGGCTCTGTGAACTTTGTCACCACAATGCTCCATGAAATTTTCATCACAATGCTCCGTGACACTTGTTACCACAATGCTGCGTCCATTTGTAAACTCAGTGCTCCATGACCCTTGTCATCATAATGTTCCATGCACTTGTCAGCACAGTGCTCCATGACCCATGTCATCACAATGCTCCATAAAACTTGTCATCATAATGCTCCTTGCACGTCTTATCAAAATGCTCTCTCACCACTGATATCAAATATTCCCTCACAAGTCATCACAATACACCCACTCCCCTGTCATCACAATGGTCCATAACCCCAGTCATGAAAATGTTCCATGACCACTGACATCACAGTGTTCCATAACCCCTGTCATCAAAATGTTCCATGACACTTTTCATCAAATTGCTCCATGACCCTGTCATCACAAAGCTCCCTGCCCTTCTCATCACAATGCACAGTGCCCTTGTCATCAAAATGCTCCATGCCATTGTCATCACAAAGATCCATGATCCTTGGCATCACAATGCTCCATGTCACTGCCATCACAATGCTCCATGATCACTCACATCACATTGCTTCATGCCCTTGTCGTCACAAAGCTCCATGATGCATGTCATCAGTATGTTCCATGGCCTTGTCAACAGAGTGCTCCATGCCCTTGCCATCACAATGATCCATTACACCTGTCATCACAATGCTCCAAGACCCCTCTAATCACAGTGTTCCATGCCCCTTTTCATCTCAATGCTCCATGAACCCTGTCATCACAATGCGCCATGCCCACCATCATAATGCTTCATGCTATTGTCATCACAATGAAATCATAATACTCCATGACCTCTCTCATCACAATGCTCCAAATCCTTGTGATCAAAATATTCCATAACACTTATCATCACAACGCCCCGTGAAGCTCGTCATCACAATTATCCATGGTCTTCTCATCACAATGCTCCATGATATTTGTCACCACAATGCTCTATACCCTTGTCATCACAATGCTCCATGACACCTGTCGTCAGTATGATCCTTGAACACTGTGATGACAAGGCTCCATGGCCTTCTCATCCCAATGCTCCATGTCCCTTTTCATCAGAATGTTCCATGAGACAATATCATCACAAGGCTCCATGGTCTTCTCATCACAATGCTCCAGTACCTTGTCATCACAATGATCCATGACAAGTGTCATCACAATACTCCATGAATATTTTCAGCCCAAAACTCCATGACCTTCTCATCACAATGCTCCATGACCCCTGTCATTACAATGCTCCATGACCCCTGTCATCACAACGCTCCATGTCCCTTGTCATCACAATACTCTATGCCTTTCTCAGCACAATGCTCCATGACCGTTGTCATCACAGTGCTCCATGCGATTGTCAGCACAATGCTCCATGACACATGTCATCACAGTGCACCATGCGCTTGTCATCACAGGGCTCCATTAACTTCGTCATCACAATGCTCCATGCACTTCTCATCAATATGCTATCTCACCACTGAAATCACAATGTTACATCACTATTCATAACAATACTCCCCCACCCCTGTCATCACAGTATTCCATGACTCCTGTCATCACAATGCTACATGCACTAATCATGACAGTGTTCGATGATCCCTGACATCACAATGTTCCATAAGCCCTGTCATCAAAATGCTCCATTACCCTTTTCATCAAAATGCTCCATGTCCCCTGACATCACAATGCTCCATACCCCTTGTCATTACAGTGCTCCATGAGGCTCTTCATCACAATTATCCATGGTCTTCTCATCACAATGCTCCACGGTCTTGCCATCACAATGTTCCATGACCTGGTCATCACAATTCTCCAAGTTCTTGGCATCACTATGTTCCATGACACTCTCATCACAGTGTTACATGCTTTTTCAGCACAATACTCCACAAACATGTCATCAGAATGCTCCATGACCCTTGTCATCACAATTATCCATGCCCCTGTCTTCACAAAGCTCCATGCCCTTGTCATCACAATGCTCCATGATCTTTCCCATCACAATTCTCAGAACACTTGACATCACTATGCTCCCTGACTCTTGTCGTCAGAATGCTCCTTGAAACTTATCAAGAAAAGGCTCCATGCTGTTTTCATCACAATGCCTAATGCCATTTTCATCACAATAATCCATGCCATTGTCATCAAAATACTCCACAAGCTTGTCATCGCAATGCTCCATGACCTGTGTCATCACAATTCTCCATGCAATTACCAGCACAATGCTACCTGACCCTTGTCATCACAATGCTCCATTACCTTTGTCATCACAATCTTCCAAAACACTTGACATCACTATGCTCCATGCCATTGTCATCACAATGGAACATGAAATATGTCATCACAATGCTCCCTGACATCTGTCTTCACAATACTGCATGACCTTGTCATCACAATGTGCCATGCCCACTGTCAACACAATTATCCATGAAACTTGTCAGACCAATGCTCCATGCTCCTGTCATCACAATGCTCCATGCCCTTGTCATCACAATGCTCCATGACCCCAGTTCTCACAATGCTCCGTGACTCCAGTCATCACAAGGCTTCATGACCTGTGTCATCACAATGATCCATGCCCTCATCATCACAAGGCTCTGTGAAATTTGTCACCACACTTCTCCATGACCTTTTCATCACAATGCTCCGTGACTGTTGTTATCACAATGCTCCGTCCCTTTGTCAACACAATGCTCCATGACCCTTGTCATCACAATGTTCCATGCGCTTCTCAGCGCAGTGGTCCATGACCCATGTCACCACAATGCTCCCTAAACCTTGTCATCACGATGATCCTTGCACGTCTTATCAAAATGCTCTCTCAACACTGATATCAAAATGTTCCCTCACTAGTCATCACAATACACCCACGCCCCTGTTCATCACAATGGTCCATAACCCCTGTCATGAAAATGTTCCATGACGCCTGACATCACAATGTTCCATAACCCCTGTCATCAAAATGTTCCATGACGCTTTTCATCAAATTGCTCCATGACCCTGTCATCACAATGCTCCCTGCCCTTCTCATCACAATGCAAAACGCCCTTGTCATAAAAATGCTCATGCCTTTATCATCACAAAGGTCCATGACCCTTGGCTTCACAATGCTCCATGTCATTGTCATCACAATGCTCCATGATCGGTCTCATCACATTGCTTCATGCCCTTGTCGTCACAAAGCTCCATGACGCATGTCATCAGAATGTTCCATGGCCTTCTCATCACAGTGCTCCATTCCCTTGCCATCACAATGCTCCATTACACCTGTCATCACAATGATCCAAGACCCCTGTAATCACAATGCTCCATGCCCCTTTTCATCAGAATGTTCCATGAGACATATCATCACAAGGCACCATAGTCTTCTCATCACAATGCTCCAGTACCTTGTCATCACAATGCTCCATGACACCTGTCATCACAATACTCCATGAATATTTTCAGCCCAGTGCTCCCTGACTTTTCATCACAACGCTCTACGTCCCTTGTCATCACAATACTCCATGAACATTTTCATCCCAATGCTCCATGACCGTTGTCATCCCAATGCTCCATGACCCCAATATTCACAATGCTCCGTGACGCTTGTCTTCACAGTGCTCCATGACACCTGTCATCACAATGCTCCATGCCTTTGTCAGCAAAATGCTACAGGACGTTGTCATTACAATGCTCTATGCACTTGTCATCACAATTCTCCATTACCATTGTCATCACAATCCTCCATGAATCTTGGAATCACATTGTTTCATGCCCTTGTCATCACAATGCTCCATGCTCCTTGAAATCAAAATGATCCATGACCTCTGTCATCACAATGTTCCAAACCCTTGTGATCACAATGATCCATAACACTTGTCATCACAACCCTCCATGATGCCTGTCATCACAATACTCCATGCCCCTTTCATCACAATGTTCCATGATCTTTGTCATCACAATTTTCAATACACTTGTCATCACAATGCTCCCTGACCCTTGTCGTCAGAATGCTCCTTGAAACCTGTCAAGAAAAGGCTCCATGCTGTTTTCATCACAAAGCCTAATGCCATTTTCATCACAATACTCCATGCCATTGTCATCAAAATAATCCACAAGCTTGTCATCCAAATGTTCCATGACCTGTGTCATCACAGTTCTCCATGCAATTGCCAGCACAATGCTCCCTGACCCTTGTCATCACAATGCTCCAAGCCATTGTCATCACAATGCTCCATTACCTTTGTCATCAGAATCCTCCATGACACTTGGCATCACAATGCTCCATGGCATTGTCATCACAATGGGCCATTACATATGTCATCACAATGCTCCCTGACACCAGTCTTCACAATACTGCATGACCTGGTCTTCACAATGTTCCATGCCCTTGTCATCACAGTGCGCCATTCCAACTGTCATTGCAATAATCCATGAAACTTATTAAACCAATTTTCCATGCCCTTGTCATCACAATGCTCCATGCCCTTGTTATCAAAATGCTCCATGACCCATGTCATCACAATGCTCCGTGTGTCCAGTCATCACAATGCTTCATGAACTTTGTCATCACAATGGTCCATGCCCTCATCATCAAGAGTCTCTGTGACCTTTTTAACCTCAATGCTCCATGAAATTTTGATCACAATGCTCTTTGACCCTTGTCATCACAATACTCTATGCCTTTCTCAGGACAATGCTCCATGACCGTTGTCATCACAATGCTCCATGCGCTTGGCAGCACAATGCTCCATGACACATGTCATCACAGTTCACCATGCGCTTGTCATAACAATGCTCCATTAACCTTGTCATCACAATGCACCATGCACTTCTCATCAATATGCTCTCTCACTACTGATATCCCAATGTTACATCACTATTCATCACAATACTCCCCCACCCCTGTCATCACAGTGTTCCATGACTACTGTCTTCACAGTACTCCATGACCTTCTCATCACATGCTCCATGCGCTTGTCACCACAATGCACCATGCCCACTGTCATCACAATAATCTATGAAACTTGTCAGACCAATGATCCATGACCCTGTCATCAAAATGCTCCATGCCCTTGTCATCACAATGCTCCATGACCCGTCATCACAATGCTCCGTTACTCCAGTCATCACAAGGATTCATAACGTTTGTCATCAATAATGTCCATACCCGCGTCATCACAAGGCTCTCTGACCTTTGTAACCACAATGCTCCATGAACTTTTCATCACAATGCACCATGACCCTTGTCATCACAATGCTCCATGTCTTTGTCAGAACAATGCTCCATGCCCCTTGTCATCACAATATGTCACACGATTTTCATCAAAACATTCCACAACCTTTTCATTGCAATGCTCCATAAACCTTGTAATCACAATGCTCCTTGCACTTCTCATCAAAATGCTCTCTCACAAGAGATATCACAATGTTCCATCACTAGTCATCACAATACTCCCTCACCCCTGTAAACACAATGTGCCATGACTCCTGTCATCACAGTGCACATTACATTATCATCACAATGTTCCATGACCCTTGACATCACAATATTCCATAACCCCTGTCATCCAAATGCTCCACGAACATATTCATCCCAAAGCTCCATGACCCCTGATATCACAATGTTCTATAACCCCTTTCATCAAAATATTCCATTACACTTTTCATCAAATTGCTGCATGACACTGTCATCAAAATGCTACCTGCCCTACTCATCACAATGCACCACACGCTTGTCATCAAAATGCTCCATGACCTTTGTCATCCCAAAGCTCCATGACACTTAGCATCACAGTGCTCCATGTCTTTGTCATCACAATGCTCCATGAACCCTCTCATCACATTGCTCCATGCCCTTGTCATCACAAAGCTCCATGACACTTGTCATCACAATGCTCGATGCCCTTCTAATCACAATGCTCCTTGCCCTTGTCATTACAATCCTCCATGACCCATGTATCACAGTGTTCAGTGCCCTTGTCATCACAATGCTCCATGCCAACTCTCATCACAATAATCCATGAAATATTTCAGACCAATGCTCCATGCACTTCTCATCACATTGCTCCATTACACCTGTCGTAACAATGCTCCATGAACCCTGCCTTCACAATGTTCCATGGCCTTGTCATCACAAGGCTCCATGACACTTGTCATCACAATGCTCCAAGACCCCTTTAATCACAATGCTCCATGAGTTTGTCATCACAAAGCTCCATGACACATGTAATCAGAATGTTCCATGGCCTTCTCATCAGAATGCTCCATGCCTCTTTTCATCTCAATGCACCATGAACCCTGTCATCACAGTGCACCATGCCCATCATCATAATGCTTCAGGCTTTTGTCATCACAATGACATTAAAATGCTCCATGACCTCTGTCAACACAGTGCTCCAAAACCTTGTGATCACAATGTTCCATAATACTTATCATCCCAACACCACATGACGCTCATCATCACAATTATCCATGGCCTTCTCATCACAATGCTCCATGACTTTTGTCATCACAATGCTCAATACACTTGTCATCACAATGCTCCCTGACCATTGTCATCAGTATGCTCCGTGAACCCTGTCATGACAAGGCTCCATGCCTCTTTCATCACAATGATCCATGAAGTTTTCATGATAATGATCCAAGATCCCTGTAATCAAAATGCTCCATGCCCTTGTCATCACAAAGCTCCATGATGCATGTCATCAGAATGCTCCATGGCTTTCTAATCACAATGCTCCATGCCCTTGTCATCACAATGTTCCAAGACACCTGAAATCACAATGCTCCATGCACCTTTTCATCAGAATTCTCCAGGAGATTGGTCATCACAAGTCTCCAAGGTCTTCTCATCACAATGCTCCAGGACATTGTCATCAAAATGCTCCATTTCCTTGTCATCACAATGCTCCATGACCCCTGTCATCACAATACTCCATGAACATTTTCAGCCCAGTCTTCCAAGACCTGCTCATCACAATGCTCCATGACCAATATCATCACAATGCTCCATGATCACTGTCATGAAAACACTCCATGACACCTGACAACACAATGATCCATGACTCTTGTCATCACAATTCTCCATTCCCTAGTCATCACAATGGTCCATGACACCTGTCATCACAATGCTCCATGCCTTTGTCAGCAAAATGCTAAATGACATTGTCTTTACAATGCTCTATGTGATTGTCATCACAATACTGCATTTCCATTTTCATCACAACCCTCCATGAATCTTGGGATCACATTGGTTCATGCACTTGTCATCACAATGCTCCCTGGCCTTCTCATCTCAATGCACAATGCCCTTGTCATCAAAATACTCCATGATTTTGTCATAAAAAAGATCCATGACCCTTGACATCGCAATTCTCCATGTCATTGTCATCACAGTGCTCCATAAACGCTCTCATCACATTGCTCCATGCCCTTGTCGTCACAAAGCTCCATGACGCATGTCATCAGAATGCTCCATGGCCTTCTCATCACAATGCTCCTTGCCCTTGCCATCACAATGCTCCATTATCACTGTCATCACAATGTTTCATGACCCCTGACATCACGATGTTCCATGGTCTTGTCATCACAAGGCTCCATGACCCTTCTCATCACAATGCTCCAAGACCTCTATAATCACAATACTCCATGCCCCTATTCATCTCAATAATCCATGAACCCTCTCATCACAGTGCACCATGCCCATCATCATAATGCTTCATGCTATTGTCATCACAATGAAATCAAAATGCTCCATGACCTCGGGCATAACCATGATCCAAACCCTTGTGATCACAATATTCCATAACACTTGTCATCACAATGCCCCATGACGCCCGTCATCACAATTATCTATGGTCTTCTCATCACAATGCTCCATGACATGTCATCACAATGCACCATTCGCTTGTCATCATAGTGCTCCACAAACTTGTCATCACAATGCTCCATAAACCTTGTCATCACAATGCTCCATGCACTTCTCATCAAAATGCTCTCTCACCACTGATATCACAATGTTACATCACTATTCATCACAATACTCCCTCACCCATGTCATCACAATATTCCATGACTCCTGTCATCACAATGCTAAATGCAATTATCATCACAATGTTCGTGACCCCTGACATCACAATGTTCCATAACACCTGTCATCAAAATGCTCCATGACCCTTTTCATCAAAATGCTCCATGACCCCTGACATCACAATGTTCCATAACCCCTGTCATCAAAATGTTCCATAACACTTTTCATCAAATTGCTCCATGAACCTCTCATCACAATGTTCCCGCCCCTTCTCATCACAATGCACAACGCCTTTGTCATCAAAATGTTCCATGACATTTGTCATCACAAAGATCCATGACACTTGGCATCACAGTGCTCCATGTCGTTGTCATCACAATGCTCCAAGAACGCTCTCATCACATTGCTCCATGCCCTTGTCATCAAAACGCTCCATGACGCATGTCATCAGAATGCCCCATGGCCTTCTCATCACAATGCTCCATGACACCTGCCATCACGATGTTCCATGGATTTTTCATCACCAGGCTCCATGACCCTTCTCATCACAATGTTCCAAGACCCCTGTCATCACAATGCTCCATGCCCCTTTTCATCTCAACGATCCATGAACCCTGTCATCACTATGCACCATGCCCATCATCATAATGCTTCATGCTTTTTTCATCACAATGAAATCAAAATGCTCCATGACCTCTGTCATAACAATGCTCCAAACCCTTGTGATCACAGTATTCCATAACACTTGTCCTCACAATGCCCCATGACGCTCGTCATCACAATTATCCATGGTCTTCTCATCACAATGCTTCATGACCGTTGAAATCACAATGCTCAATACACTTGTCATCACAATGCTCCCTGACAATTGTTGTAAGAATGCTCCATGAAGCCTGTCATGAAAAGTCTCAATGCCTTTTTCATCACAATGCCACATGCCATTTTCATCACAGTGCTCCATGCCATTGTCATCAAAATAATCCACAAGCTTGTCGTCAGAATGCTCCATGACCCTTCTCATCACAATGCTCCAAGACCCCTGTAATCACAATGCTCCATGCCCCTCTTCATCAGTATGCTCCATGAGACTTGTCATCACAAGGCTCCATGATTTTCTCATCACAATGCTCCAGGACCTTGTCATCACAATGCATCTTGCCCTTGTCATGAAAATTATCAATGGCCATTCCCATCATAATGCTCAAAGCCCTAGTCATCACAATGCTCCATTTTATTTGTCATCACAATCCTCCATTACATTTGGCATCACAATGCTCCCTGCCATTCTCATTGCAATGGACAATGACATATGGCATCACAGTGCCCAATGACACCTGTCTTCACAATACTCCATGACCTTCTCATCAAAATGCTCCATGCCCTTGTCATCACAATAATCTATGAAACATGTCAGACCAATGTTTCATGACCCTGTCATCACAATGCTCCATGTCCTAGTCATCACAATGCTCCATGACCCCTGTCATCACAATCCTCCGTGACTCCAGTCATCACAATGCTACATAACGTTTGTCATCACAATGGTCCATGCCCGCGTCATCACAAGGCTCTGTGACCTTTGTAACCACAATGCTCCATGAACTTTTCATCACAATGCCCCATGACCATTGTCATCACAGTGCTCCATGCCTTTGGCAGAAAAATATTCCATGACCCTTGTCATCACAAAGTGCCACGCACTTTTCCTCACAACGGTCCACAAACTTTTCATTGCAATGCTCCATAAACCTTGTAATCGCAATGCTCCATGCATTTCTCATCAACATGCTCTCTCACCAGAGATATCACAATGTACCATCACTAGTCGTCACAATACTCCCTCACCCCTGTAATCTCAATATTCCATGACCCCTGTCATCACAATTCTACATCCCCTTATAATCACAATGTTCCATGACCCCTGACGTCACAATCTTCCATAACACCTGTCATCAAAATGCTCCATGATCCTTTTCTTCCCAAAGCTCCATGACACCTGACATCACAATGTTCTATAACCCGTGTCATCAAAATGTTCAATTATAATTTTCATCAAATTCCTGCATAACCTTGTCACCAAAATACTCCCCGGCCTTCTCATCACAATGCACCACACCCTTGTCATCAAAATGCTTCATGACCTTTGTCATCACAGAGCTCCATGACCCTTGGCATAAAATGTTCCATGTCATTGTCATCACAAAGCTCCGTGACACTTGTCATCACAATGCTCGATGCCCTTCTCATCACAGTGCTCCATGACCTTGTCATTACAATCCTCCTTGACTCATGTATCACAGTGTTCCGTGCCCTTGTCATCACAATGCTCCATGCCCACTCTCATAACAGTAATACATGAAATATTTCAGACCAATGCTCCATGTCCTTCTCATCACAATGCTCCATTAACCTTGTCATAAAAATGCTCCATGACCCCTGCCATCACAGTGTTCCAAGGCTTTGTCATTCACAAGGCTCCATGACACTTGTCATCACAATGCTCCAAGACCCATGTAATCAAAACTCTCCATGCCCTTGTAATCACAAAGATCCGTGACGCATGTCATCAGAATGTTCCATGCACTTGTCATCAAAATGCTCCTTGCCCTTGTCATCACAATGCTCCAAGACACTTGTAATCACAATCCTACATGTCCCTTTTCATCTCAATGCTCCATGAAACCTGTCATCACAATGCACCATGCCAATCATCATAATGCTTCAGGCTATTGTCATCACAATGAAGGCAAAATGCTCCATGACCTCTGTCATCACAATGATCCAAACCCTTTTGATCACAATGTTCCATAACACTTATCATCACAACACCCCGTGACGCTCATCATCACAATTATCCATGGTCTTCTCATCACTATGGTCCATAACCCTTGTCATCACAATGCTCAATACACTTATCATCACAATGCTCCCTGACACTTGTCATCAGTATGCTCCTTGAACCCTGTCATGACAAGGCTCCATGCCCTTTTCATCACAATTCTTCAAGATCCCTGTAATCACAGTTCTCCATGCACTTGTCATCACAAAGCTCCATGACGCATGTCATCAGAATGCTCCATGGCCTTCTACTCACAATGCTCCATGCCATTGTCATAGCAATGCTCCAAGACTCCTGTAATCACAGTGCTCCATGCCCCTTTTCATCAGAATGCTACAGGAGACTTGTCATCACAAGTCTCCGTGGTCTTCTATTCACAGTACTACATTTCCTTGTCATCACAATGTTCCATGACAACTGTCATCGCAATACTCCATGAACATTTTCAGCCCAATTCTCCATGACCTTCTCATCACAATGCTCCATGACCCTTGTAATCAAAATGCTCCATGTCCCATGACATCACAATGCTCCATAGCCCTTGTCATTAGAGTGCTCCATGACTCTCTTCATCACAATTATCCATGGTCTTCTCATCACAATGCTCCACGGTCTTGCCATCACAATGCTCCATTCCCTGGTCATCACAATTCTCCAAGTTCTTGGCATCACTATGTTCCATGACCCTTCTCATCACAGTGTTACAAGATTTGTCAGCACAATAATCCAAAAACTTGTCATCAGAATGCTCCATGACTCTTGTCATCACAATTATCCATGCCCCTGTCATCACAAAGCTCCATGCCATTGTCATCACAATGCTCCATGACCCCTGTCATCACAGTACTCCATGAACATTTTCAGCCCAATGCTCCATGACTTTCTCATCGCAATGCTCCATGACAAATATCATCACAATGCTCCATGACCACTGTCATCAAAACACTCCATGACATCTGACAACACAATGATCCGGGACTCTTTTCATCACAATGCCCCATTACCTAGTCATCACAATGCTCCATGACGCCTGTCATCACAATACTCCATGAATATATTCAGCCCAAACTCCATGAAACTTGTCATCAAAATGATCCATGCCCTAGTCATCCCAATGCTCCATAAACTCTGTATTCACAATGCTCTGTGACACTTGTCATGACAGTGCTCCATGACCCCTGTCATCACAATGCTCCATGTCTTTGTCAGCCAAATGCTACATGACCTTGTCATTACAATGCTCTATGAGCTTGTCATCACAATACTCCATTACCATTGTCTTCACAATCCTCCATGAACCTTGGGATCACATTTCTTCATTCCTTTGTCATCACAATGCTCCTTGCTCCTTGAAATCAAAATGATCCATGAACTCTATCATCGCAATGCTCCAAACACTTGTGATCACAATGTTTCATAACACTTGTCATCACAACGCTCCATGATGCCTGTCATTACTATACTCCATGCCCTTTTCATCACAATGTTCCATGACATTTGTCATCACAATTCTCAATACACTTGTCATCACAATGCTCCCTCACTCTTGTCGTCAGAATGCTCCTTGAACCCTGTCACGAAAAGGCTCCATGCCATTTTCATCACAATGCCCAATGCCATTTTCATCACAATAATCCATGCCATTGTCATCAAAATACTCCTCAAGCTTGTCATACAAATGCTCCATGACCAGTGTCATCACAATTCTCCATGCACTTGCCAGCAAAATGCTCCCTGACCCTTGTCATCACAATGCTCCAAGCCATTGTCATCACAATGCTCCATTACATTTGTCATCAGAATCCTCCATGACACTTGGCATCACAATGCTCCATGCCATTGTCATCATAATGGGCCATTATATATGTCATCACAATGCTCCCTGACACCTGTTTTCACAATATTGCATGACCTGGTTTTCACAATGCTCCATGACCTTGTCATCACAATGCGCCATTCCAACTGTCATTTCAATAATCCATGAAACTTATTAGACCAATGTTCCATGCCCTTGTCATCACAATGCTCCATGACCGATGTCATAACAATGCTCCGTGAGTCCACTCATCACAATGCTTCATGACCTTTGTCATCACAATGGTCCATGCCATAATCATCAACAGTCTCTGTGATCTTTTTAACATCAATGCTCCATGAAAATTTCATCACAAATCACTTTGACCCTTGCCATCACAATACTCTATGCATTTCTCAGCACAATTCTCCATGACGGTTGTCATCACAATGCTCCATGCGCTTGTCAGCACAGTGCTCCATGACACGTCATCACAATGCACCATTCGCTTGTCATCACAGTGCTCCACAATCTTGTCATCACAATGCTCCATTAACCTTGTCATCACAATGCTGCATGCAATTCTCATCCATATGCTCTCTCACCACTGATATCACAATGTTACATCACTATTCATTACAATACTCCCTCACCCCTGTCATCACAATATTCCATGACTCCTGTCATCACAATGCTACATGCACTTATCATCACAATGTTCGTTTACCTATGACATCACAATGTTCCATAACACCTGCCATCAAAATGCTCCATGATCCTTTTCATAAAAATTCTCCATGTCCCCTGACATCACAATGCTGCTTAGCCCTTGTCATTACAGTGCTCCATGACGCTCGTCAGCACAGTTATCCATGGTCTTCTCATCACAATGCTCCAAGGTCTTGCCATCACAGTGCTCCATGCCCTGGTCATCACAATGCTCCATGTCCCTTGTCATCACGATTCTCCACGTCCTTGTCATCACAGTGCTCCATGACAGTCCTCATCACAATGTTACATGCTTTTGTCATCACAATTCTCCATGCACAATTCATTGCAGTGCCCCATGACCCCTGTCATAGCAAGCTCCATGCCTGGGTCATCACAATGCTTCACGACATTTTCATCAAAATTCTCAATGGCCATTGTCATCAAAATGTTCCATGACCCTTGTCATCACAATGCTCCAAGCCCTTGTCATCACAATGCTCCATTACCTTTGTCATCACAATCCTCCAAAACACTTGGCATCACAATGCTCCATGCCATTTTCATCACAATGAAACATGAAATATGTCATCATAATGCTCCCTGACACCTGTCTTCAAAATACTCCATGCACCTGTCATTACAATGCTCCATGCCCTTGTCATCACAATGCTCCATGACCCCAGTTCTCACCATGTTCCGTGACTCCAGTCATCACAAGGCTTCATGACCTGTGTCATCACAATGATCCATGCCCTCAACATCACAAGGCTCTGTGACCTTTGTCACCACAATGCTCCATGGACTTCTCATCTCAATGCTCCATGCCCTTGTCATCACAGAGCTCCACGACCCCTGTAATCACAAGGCTCCATGCCCCTTTTCATCAGAATGTTCCATGAGACATATCATCACAAGGCTCCATGGTCTTCTCATCACAATGCTCCAGTACCTTGTCATCACAATGCTCCATGAACCCTGGCATCACAACATTCCATTTCCCTTGTCATCACAATATTCCATGAACATTTTCATCCCAATGCTCCATGACACTTGTCATCAAAATCATCCATGCACTTGTCATCCCAATGCTCCATGACCCCTGTATTCACAATGCTCCGTGACGCTTGTCATCACAGTGCTCCATGACACCTGTCATCACAATGCTCCATGCCTTTGTCAGCAAAATGCTACATGACCTTTTCATTACAATGTTCAATACGCTTGTCATCATAATACTCCATTACCATTGTCATCACAATCCTCCATGAACCTTGTGATCACATTGTTTCATCCCCTTGTCATCACAATGCTCCATGATACTTGAAATCAAAATGATCCATGACCTTTGTCATCACAGTGCTCCAAACACTTGTGATCAGAATGTTCCAAAACACTTGTCATCACAACACTCCATGATGCCTGTCATCACAATATCCCATGCCCTTTTTATCACAAGGCTCCATGACATTTGTCATCACAATTCTCAATACACATGTCATCACAAATCTCCGTGACACTTGTCGTCAGAATGCTCCTTGAAACCTGTCACGAAAAGGCTCCATGCCTTTTTCATCACAATGCCCCATGCAGTTTTCATCACAATGTTCCATGCCGTTGTCATCAAAATACTCCACAACCTTGTCATCAGAATGCTCCATGACCTTTGTCATCACAATTCTCCATGCATTTTTCAGCACAATGCTCGCTGACACTTGTCATCACAATGCTCAAAGCAATTTTCATCACAATGCTGCATTACCTTTGTCATCAGAATCCTCTATGACACTTGGCATCACAATGCTCCATGCCATTGTCATCACAATGGGCCATTACATAAGTCATCACAATGCTACCTGACACCAGTCTTCACAATACTGCATGACTTGGTCTTCACAATGCTCCATGCCGTTGTCATCACAATGCGCCATTCCAACTGTCATTGCAATAATCCATGAAACTTATTAGACCAATGCACCATGACCTTTTCATCACAATGTTCCATGCCCTTGTTATCACAATGCTCCATGACCCATGTCATCACAATGCTTCATGACCTTTGTCATCACAATGGTCCATACCCTCGTCATCAACAGTCTCTGTGACTTTTTAACCTCAAGGCTCCATGAAATTTTCATCATAATGCTCTTTGACCCTGGTCACCACAATACTCTCTGCCTTTCTTAGCACAGTGCTCCATGTCCCTTGTAATCACAATTCTCCATCCACATGTCATCGCAATGCCCCATGACCCCTGTCATAGCAAGCTCCATTCCTGTGTCACCACATTGCTTCACGACCTTTTCATCAAAATTCTCAGTGGCCGTTGTCATCACAATGCTCCTTGACCCTTGTCATCACAATGCTCCAAGCTCTTGTCATCAAAATTCTCCATTACCTTTGTCCTCACAATCCTCCAAATCACTTGACATCACAATGCTCCATACCATTTTCATCACAATGGAACATGAAATATGTCATCACAATGCTCCCTGACACCTGTCTTCACAATATTCCATGCCCTTGTCATCACAATGTGCCTTGCCCACAGTCAACATAATTATCCATAAAACTTGTCAGACCAATGCTCCATGTCCCTGTCATCACAATGCTGCATGCCCTTGTCATCACAATGCTCCATGACACCAGTTCTCACAATGCTCCGTGACGCCAGTCATCACAAGGCTTCATGACCTGTGTCATCACAATGATCCATGCCCTCAACATCACAAGGCTCTGTGAACTTTGTCACCACAATGCACCATGAACTTTTCATCACAATGCTCCGTGACACTTGTTATCACAATGCTCCGTCCCTTTGTCAACTCAATGCTCCATGACCCTTGTCATCACAGTGTTCCATGTGCTTGTCAGCGCAGTGCTCCATGACCCATGTCATCACAATGCTCCATAAAACTTGTCATCACAATGCTCCTTGCACGTCTTATCAAAATGCTCTCTCAGCACTGATATCAAAATGTTCCCTCACTAGTCATCACAATACACCCACTCCCCTGTCATCACAATGGTTTATAACCCCTGTCATGAAAATCTTCCATGACCCCTGACATCAAAATGTTCCATAACACCTGTCATCAAAATGTTCCTTGACCATTTTCATCAAATTGCTTCATAACCCTGTCATCACAATGCTCCCTGCCCTTCTCATCACAATGCACAACGCCCTTGTCATCAAAATGCTCCATGACTTTGTCATCACAAAGAACCATGACCCTTGGCATCACAATGCTCCATGTCATTGTCATCACAATGCTCCATGATCACTCTCATCACATTGCTCCATACCATTGTCTTCACAAAGCTCCATGACGCATGTCATCAGAATGGGCCATGGCCTTCTCATCACAGTGCTCCATGCCCTTGCAATCACAATGCTCCATTACACCTGTCATCACAAAGCTCCATGACCACTGTAATCACAATGCTCCATGCCCCTTTTCATGTCAATTCTCCATGAGCCCTGTCATAAAAATGCACCATGCCCACCATCATAATGCTTCATGCTATTGTCATCACAATGAAATCATAATGCTCCATGACCTCTCTCATCACAATGCTCCAAATCCTTGTGATCAAAATGTTCCATAACACTTATCATCACAACGCCCCATGGCGCTCGTCATCACAGTTATCCATGGTATTCTCATCAAAATGCTCCATGACTTTTGTCAACACAGTGCTCAATACCCTTGTCATCACAATGCTCCCTGACACTTGTCATCAGTATTCTCCTTGAACCATGTGATGACAAGGCTCCATGGCCTTCTCATCCCAATACTCCATGCCCTTGTCATCACAGTGCTCCACAACCCCTGTAATCACAATGCTCCATGCCCCTTTTCATCAGAATGTTCCATGGGACATATCATCACAAGGCTCCATGGTCTTCTCATCACAATGCTCCAGTACCTTGTCATCACAATGCTCCATGACACCTGTCATCACAATACTCCATGAACATTTTCAGCCCAATGCTCCATGACCTTCTCATCACAATGCTCCATGACCCCAGTCATCACAACGCTCCATGTCCCTTGTCATCACAATACTCCATGAATATTTTCATCCCAATGCTCCATGACCCTTGTCATCCCAATGCTCCATGACCCCTGTATTCACAATGCTCTGTAACGCTTGACATCACAGAGTTCCATGACACCTGTCATCACAATGCTCCATGCCTTTGTCAGCAAAATGCTACATGACCTTGTCATTACAATGCTCAATGCACTTGTCATCACAATACTCCATTACCATTGTCATCACAATCCTCCATGAACCCTGGGATCACATTGTTTCATGCCCTTGTCATCACAGAGCTCCATGCTCCTTGAAATCAAAATGATCCATGACCCCTGTCATCACAATGCTCCAAACACTTGTGATCACAATGTTCCATAACACTTGTCATCACAACGCTCCATGATGCCTGTCATCACAATACTCCATGCCATTTTCATCACAATGCTCCATGACCTTTGTCATCACAATTCTCAATACACTTGTCATCAAAATGCTCCTTGACACTTGTCGTCAGAATGCTCCTTGAAACCTGTCAGGAAAAGGTTCCATGCGTTTTTTCATCACAAAGCCCCAAGCAGTTTTCATCACAATGCTCTATGCCATTGTCATCAAAATACTCAACAAGCTTGTCCTAAAAATGCTCCACGACCTTTGTCATCACAATGATCCATGCCCTCTTCATCAACAGTCTCTGTGACCATTTTAACCTCAATGCTCCATGAAATTTTAATCACAAAGCTCTTTGACCCTTGTCATCACAATACTCTCTGCTTTTCTCAGCACAATGCTCCATGACCGTTGCCATCACAATGCTCCATTTGCTTGTCAGCACAATGCTCCATGACACGTCATCACAATGCACCATGCGCTTGTCATCAGAGTGCTCCACAATCTTGTCATCACAATGCTCCATTAACATTGTCATCACAATGCTCCATGCACTTCTCATCAATATGCTCTCTCACCACTGATATCACAATGTTACATCACTATTCATTACAATACACCCTCACCCCTGTCATCACAGTGTTCCATGACTCCTGTCATCACCATGCTACATGCACTTATCATCACAATGTTCGATGACCTATGACATAACAATGTTCCATAAACCCTGTCATCAAAATGCTCCATGACCCTTTTCATCAAAATGCTCCATGTCCCCTGATATCACAATGCTCCATAGCCCTTGTCATTACAGTGCTCCATGACGCTCGTCATCACAATTATCCATGGTCTTCTCATCACAATGCTCCACGTCTTGCCATCACAAGGCTCCATGCCCTGGTCATCTCAATACTCCATGTGCCTTCTCATCACAAATCTCCACATCCTTGTCATCACAATGCTCCATGACAGTTCTCATCACAATGTTACAAGCTTTTGTCATCACAATTCTCCATGCACATGTCATCGCAATGCCCCATGACCCCTGTCATAGCAAGCTCCATGCCTTTGTCATCACAATGCTTCCCGACCTGTTCATCAAAATTCTCAATGGTCGTTGTCATCAAAATGCTCCATGACCCTTGTCATCACAATGATCCAAGCCCTTGTCATCACAATGCTCCATTACCTTTGTCATCACAATCCTCCAAAACACTTGACATCACAATGCTCCATGTCATTGTCATCAAAATGGAACATGAAATATGTCATCACAATGCTCCCTGACACCTGTCTTCACAATACTGCATAACCTTGTCATCACAATGTGCCATGCCCACTGTCAACACAATTATCCATGAAACTTGTCAGACCAATGCTCCATGCCCCTGTCATCACAATGCTCCATGCCCTTGTCATCACAGTGCTCCAACACCCCAGTTCTCACAATGCTCCGTGACTCCCGTCATCACAAGGCTTCATGACCAGTTTCATCACAATGATCCATGCCCTCATCATCACAAGGATCTGTGAACTTTGTCACCACAATGCACTAAGAAATTTTCATCACATTGCTCCGTGACACTTGTTACCACAATGCTCCATCCCGTTGTCAACTCAATGCTCCATAAACCTTGTCATCACAATGCACCAGGCCCACCATCATAATGCTTCATGCTATTGTCATCACAATGAAATCATAATGCTCCATGACCTCTGTAATCACAATGCTCCAAATCCTGGTGATCAAAATGTTCCATAACACTTTTCATCACAATGCCCCATGACGCGCGTCATATAATTATCCATGGTCTTCTCATCACAATGCTCCATAACTTTTGTTACCACAATGCTCAATACACTTGTCATCACAATGCTCCCTGACACTTGTTGTCAGTATGCTCCTTGAACCCTGTGATGACATGGCTCCATGGCCTTCTCATCCCAATGCTCCATGCCCTTGTCATCACAGTGCTCCATGACCCGTGTAATCACAAGGCTCCATGCCCCTTTTCATCAGAATGTTCCATGAGACATATCATCACAAGGCTCCATTGTCTTCTCATCACAATGCTCCACTACCTTGTCCTCACAATGCTACATGACACCTGTCATCACAATACTCCATTAATATTTTCAATCCAGTTCTCCTTGACCTTCTCATCACAATGCTCCATGACCCCTGTCATTACAATGCTCCATGACCCCTGCCATCACAACGCTCCATGTCCCTTGTCATCACAATACTCCATAAACATTTTCATCCCAATGCTCCATGACCCTTGTCATCACAATGATCCATGCCCTTGTCATCCCAGTGCTCCATGACCCCTTTATTCACAATGCTCCGTGACGCTTGTAATCACAGAGCTCCATGACACGTGTCATCACAATGCTCCATGGATTTGTCAGCAAAATGCTACATGACCTTGTCATTACAATGCTCTATGCACTGGTCATCACAATACTCCATTACCATTATCATCACAATCCTCCATGAACCTTGGGATCACATTGTTTCATGCCCTTGTCATCACAGTGCTACATGCTCCTTGAAATCAAAATGATCCATGACCTCTGTCATCACAATGCTCCAAATACTTGTGATCACAATGCTCCATAACACTTGTCCTCACAACGCTCCATGATGCCTGCCATCACAATACTCCATACCCTTTTCATCACAATGCTCCATGACCTTTGTCATCACAATTCTCAATACACTTCTCATCTCAATGATCCCTGACACTTGGCGTCAGAATGCTCCTTGAACCCTGTCACGAAATGGCTCCATGCATTTTTCATCAAAATGCCCCATGCCATTATCATCACAGTGCTCCATGCCATTATCATCAAATACTCCACAAGCTTCTCATCAGAATGCTCCATGACCTTTGTCATCACAATTCTGCATGCACTTGTCAGCACAATGCTCCCTGACAATTGTCATCACAGTGCTCCACGCAATTGTCATCACAATGGTCCATTACCTTTGTCATCAGAATCCTCCATGACACTTGGCATCAAAATGCTCCATGCCATTGTCATCACAATGGGCCATTACGTATGTCATCACAATGCACCCTGACACCAGTCATCACAATACTGCATGACCTGGTCTTCACAATGTTCCATGCCCTTGTTATCACAATGCTCCATGACCCATATCATCACAATGCTCCGTGAGTCCAGTCATCACAATGCTTCATGACCTTTGTCATCACAATGGTCCATGCCCTCGTCATCAACCGTCGCTGGGACCATTTTAACCTCAATGCTCCATGAAATTTTCATCACAATGCTCTTTGATCCTTGTCATCACAATACTCTCAGCCTTTCTCAGCACAATGTTCCATGACCGTTGTCATCACAATGCTCCAAGCGCTTGTCAGCACAATGCTCCATGACACATGTCATCACAATGCACCATGCACTTGTCACACAGTGCTCCACAATCTTGTCATCACAATGCTCCATTAACCTTGTCATCACAATGCTCCATGCACTTCTCGTCAATATGCTCTATCACCACTGATATCACAATGTTACATCACTATTCATCACAATACTCCCCCACCCCTGTCATCACAATGTTCCATGACTCCTGTCACCACAGTGCTACATGCACTTATCATCACAAAGTTCGATGACCTATGACATCACAATGTTCCATAACACCTGTCATCAAAATGCTCCATGACCCTTTTCATCAAAATGCTCCATGTCCCCTGACATCACAATGCTCCATACCCCTTGTCATTACAGTGCTCCATGACGCTCTTCATCACAATTATCCTTGGCCTTCTCATCACAATGCTCCACGGTCTTGCCATCACAATGCTCCATGCCCTGGTCATCACAAGTCTCCAAGTTGTTGGCATCACTATGTTCCATGACACTTCTCATCACAGTGTTACATGCTTTGTCAGCACAATACTCCACAAACTTGTCATCAGAATGCTCCATGACCCTTGTCATCACAATTATCCATGCCCCTGTCATCACAAACCTCCATGCCCTTGTCATCACAATGCTCCATGACCCCTGTCATCCCAATACTCCATGAACATTTTCAGCCCAATGCTGCATGATTTTCTCATCGCAATGCTCCTTGACCAATATCATCACAAGGCTCCATGACCACTGTCGTCACGACACTCCATGACACCTGACGACACAATGATCCGGGATTCTTGTCATCACAATGCCCCATTACCTAGTCATCACAATGCTCCATGAATATATTCAGCCCAAATTCCTTGACAATTGTCATCAAAATGATCCGTGCCCAGTCATCCCAATGCTCCGTGACCTCTGTATTCACAATGCTCTCTGACACTTCTCATCACAGTGCTCCATGACACCTGTCATCACAATGCTCCATGCCTTTGTCAGCAAAATGCTACATGACCTTGTCATTACAATGCTCTATGTGCTTGTCATCACAACACTCCATTACCATTGTCATCACAATCCTCCATGAACCTTTGGATCACATTGCTTCATGCCCTTGTCATCACAATGCTCCATGCTCCTTGAAATCAAAATGATCCATGACCACTGTCATCACAATGCTCCAAACCCTTGTGATTACAATGTTCCATAACACTTGTTATCACAACGCTCCATGATCCCTGTCATCACTATAATCCATGCCCTTTTCATCACAATGTTCCATGACATTTGTCATCACAATTCTCAATACACTTGTCATCACAATGCTCCCTGACACTTGTCGTCAGAATGATCCTTGAACCGTCTCAAGAAAAGGCTCCATGCTGTTTTCATCACAATGCCCCATGCCATTTTCCTCACAATAAGCCATGCCATTGTTACCAAAATACTCCACAAGCTTGTCATCCAAATGCTCCATGACCCGTGTCATCACAATTCTCCATGCACTTGCCAGCACAATGCTCCCTGACCCTTGTCATCACAATGCTCCAAGCCATTGTCATCACAGTGCTCCATTACCTTTGTCATCAGAATCCTCCATGACACTTGGCATCACAATGCTCCGTGCCATTGTCATCACAATGTGCCATTACATATGTCATCACAATGCTCCCTGACACCAGTCTTCACAATACTGCATGACCTGGTGTTCACAATGCTCCATGCCTTGTCATCACAATGCGCCATTCCAACTGTCATTGCAATAATCCATGAAACTTATTAGATCAATGTTCCATGCCCTTTTCATCACAATGCTCCATGCCCTTGTTATCACAATGCTACGTGACTCCAGTCATAACAAATCTTCATGACCTTTGTCATCACAGTGGTCCATGCCATCGTCATCAACAGTCTCTGTGAAATTTTTAACCTCAATGCTCCATGAAATTTTAATCACAATGCTCTTTGACCCTTGTCATCACAATATTATATGCATTTCTCAGAACAATGCTCCATTACCGTTGTCATCACAATGCTCCATGCGCTTGTCAGCACAATGCTAAATGACACATCATCACAATGCACCATGCGCTTGTCATCACAGTGCTCCACAATTTTGTCATCACAATGCTCCATTAACATTGTCATCACAATGCTCCATGCACTTCTCATCAATATGCTCTCTCACCACTGATATCACAATGTTACATCACTATTCATTACAATACTCCGTCACCCCTGTCATCACAATGTTCCATGACTCCTGTCATCACCATGCTACATGCCCTTATCATCATAATGTTCGAAGACCTATGACATCACAATGTTCTATATCCCCTGTCATCAAAATGCTCCATGACCGTTTTCATCAAAATGCTCCATGTCCCCTGACATCACAATGCTCCATAGCCCTTGTCATTAGAGTGCTCCATGACGCTCGTCATCACAATTATCCATGGTCTTCTCATGATAATGATACACGGTCTTGCCATCACAATGCTCCATGCCCTGGTCATCACAATGCTCCATATCCCTTGTCATCACAATTCTCCATGTCCTTGTCATCACAATGCTCCATGACATTTCTCATCACAATGTTACATGCTTTTGTCATCACAATTCTCCATGCACATATCATCGCAATGCCCGATGACCCCTGTCATAGCAAGCTCCATGCCTCTGTCATCACAATGCTTCACGAACTTTTCATCAAAATTCTCAATGGCCGTTGTCATCAAAATGCTGCATGACCCTTGTCATCACAATGCTCCAAGCCCTTGTCATCATAATGCTCCATTACCTTTGTCATCACAATCCTCCAAAACACTTGGCATCACAATGCTCCATGTCATTGTCATCCCAATGGAACATGAAATATGTCATCACAATGCTCCCTGACACCTGTCTCCACAATACTCCAAGACCTTGTCATCACAATGTGCCATGCCCACTGTCAACACAATTATCCGTGAAACTTGTCAGACCAATGCTTCATGCCCCTGTCATCACAATGTTCCATGCCCTTGTCATCACAATGCTCCATGACCCCAGTTCTCACTATGCTCTGTGACTCCAGTCATCACAAGGCTTCATGACCTGTGTCATCACAATGATCCATGCCCTCATCATCACAAGGCTCTGTGAAATTTGACACCAGAATGCTCCATTAACTTTTCATCACAATGCTCCGTGACACTTGTTATCACAATGCTCTGTGAGTACAGTTATCACAATGCTTCATGACCTTTGTCATCACAATGGTCCATGCCCTCTTCATCAACAGTCTCTGTGACCTTTTCCACCTCAATGCTCCATGAAATTTTCATCAAAATGCTCTTTGACCCTTGTCGTCCCAATACTCTCTGCTTTTCTCAGCACAATGCTCCATGACCGTTGTCATCACAATGCTCCATGTGCTTGTCTGCACAATGCTCCATGACACGTCATCACAATGCACCATGCGCTTGTCATCACAGTGTTCCACAATCTTGTCATCACAATGCTGCTTTAACATTGTCATCACAATGCTCCATGCACTTCTCATCAATATGCTCTCTCACTGCTGATATCACAATGTTACATCACTATTCATTACAAAACTCCCTCACCCCTGTCATCACCGTGCTCCATGACTCCTGTCATCACCATGCTACATGCACTTATCATCACAATGTTTGATGACCTATGACATCACAATGTTCCATAACCCCTGCCATCAAAATGCTCCATGACCCTTTTCATCAAAATGCTCCATTTCCTCTGACATCACAATGCTCCATAACCCTTGTCATTGCAGTGCTCCATGACTCTCATCATCACCATTATCCATGGTCTTCTCATCACAATGCTCCACGGTCTTGCCATCACAATGCTCCATGCCCTGGTCATCACAATGCTCCATGTCCCTTGTCATCACAATTCTCCACGTCCTTGTCATCACAGTGCTCCATGACAGTTCTCATCACAATTTTACATGCTTTTGTCATCACAATTCTCCATGCACATGTCATCGCAATGCCCCATGAACCCGGCAATGGCGAGGTCCATGCCTTTGTCATCACAATGCTTCACGACTTTTTCATCAAAATTCTCAATGGCCGTTGTCATCAAAATGCTCCATGAACCTTGTCATCACAATGATCCAAGCCCTTGTCATCACAATGCTCCATTACCTTTGTCATCACAATCCTCCAAAACACTTGGCATCACAATGCTCCATGCCATTATCATCAAAATGGGCCATTACATATGTCATCACAATGCTCCCTGACACCTGTCTTCACAATACTGCATGACCTTGTCATCTCAATGTGCCATGCCCACTGTCAAAACAATTATCCATGAAACTTGTCAGACCAATGCTCCATGACCCTGTCATCACAATGCTCCCTGCCCTTGTCATCACAATGCTCCATGAACCCAGTTCTCACAATGCTCCATGACTCCAGTCATCACAAGGCTTCATGACCAGTGTCATCACAATGATCCATGCCCTCATCATCACAAGGCTCTGTGAACTTTGTCACCACAATGCTCCATGAACTTTTCATCACAATGCTCCGTGACACGTGTTACCACAATGCTCCATCCGTTTGTTAACTCAATGCTCCATGACCCTTGTCATCTCAATGTTCCATGAACTTTGTCATCACAATTCTCAATACACTTGTCATCACAATGCTTCCTGACTCTTGTCATCAGAATGCTCCTTGAACCCTGTCACGAAAAGGCTCCATGCCGTTTACATCACAATGCCCCATGCAATTTTCATCACAGTAATCCATGCCTTTGTCATCAAAATACTCCACAAGCTTGTCATCCAAATGCTCGTTGACTCGTGTCTTTACAATTCTCCATGCCCTTGCCAACACAATGCTCCCTGACCCTTGTCATCACTCTGCTCCAAGCCATTGTCATCACAATGCTCCATTGACTTTGTCATCAGAATCCTCCATGACACTTGGCATCACAATGCTCCATGCCATTGTCATCACAATGGGCCATTACATGTGTCATCACAATGCTCCCTGACACCAGTCTTCACAATACTGCATGACCTGGTCTTCACAATGCTCCATGCCCTTGTCATCACAATGCGCCATTCCAACTGTCACTGCAATAATCCATGAAACTTATTAGACCAATGTTACATGCCCTTGTCATCACAATGTTCCATGCCCTTGTTATTACAATGCTCCGTGACTCCAGTCATCACAATGCTTCATGACCTTTGTCATCAAAATGGTCCATGCCCTCATCATCAACAGTCTCTGTGACATTTTTAACCTCAATGCTCCATGGAATTTTCATCACAATGCTCTTTGACACTTGTCATCACAATACTCTATGCCTTTCTCAGCACAATGCTCCATGACCGTTGTCATCACAATGCTCCATGCGCTTGTCAGCACAATGCTCCATGACACGTCATCACCATGCACCATCTGCTTGTCATCACAGTTCTCCACAATCTTGTCATCACAATGCTCCACTAACATTGTCATCACAATACTCCATGCACTTCTCATCAATATGCTCTCTCACCACTGATATCACAATGTTACATCACAATTCATTACAATACTCCCTCACCCCTGTCATCACAGTGTTCCATGACTCCTGTAATCTCCATGCTACATGCACTTATCATCACAATGTTCGATGACCTATGACATCACAATGTTCCATAAACCCTGTCATCAAAATGCTCCATGACACATTTCATCAAAATGCTCCATGTCCCCTGACATGACAATGCTCCATACCCCTTGTCATTACAGTGCTCCATGACGATCGTCATCACAATTATCCATGGTCTTCTCATCACAACGCTCCACGTTCTTGCCATCACAATGCACCATGCCCTGGTCATCACAATGCTCCATGTCCGTTGTCATCACAATTCTCCATGTCCTTGTCATCACAATGCTCCATGACAGTTCTCATCACAATGTTACATGCTTTTGTCATCACAATTCTCCATGCACATGTCATCACAATGCCCTATGACCCCTGTCATAGCAAGCTCCATGCCTTTGTCATCACAATGCTTCACGACATGTTCATCAAAATTCTCAATGTCCGTTGTCATCACAATGATCCATGACCCATGTCATCACAATGCTCCAAGCCCTTGTCATCACAATGCTCCATTACCTATGTCATCACAATCCTCCAAAACACTTGACATCACAATGCTCCATGCCATTGTCATCACAATGGAACATGAAATATGTCATCACAATGCTCCCTGACACCTGTCTTCACAATAATGCATGACCTTGTCATCACAATGTGCCATGCCCACTGTCAACACAATTATCCATGAAACTTGTCATCACAATGTCCCATGCCCTTATCATCACAATGCTCCAAGCCATTGTCATCACAATGCTCCATTAACTTTGTCATCAGAATCCTCCATGACACTTGGCATCACAATGCTCCAAGCCATTGTCATCACAATGGGCCATTACATATGTCATCACAATTCTCCCTGACACCATTCTTCACAATACTGCATGACCTGGTCTTCACAATGTTCCATGCCCTTGTTATCACAATGCTCAATGACCCATGTCATCACAATGCTCCGTGAGTCCAGTCATCACAATGCTTCATGACATTTGTCATCACAATGGTCCATGCCCTCGGCATCAACAGTCTCTGTGACCTTTTTAAACTCAATGGTCAATGAAATTTTCATCACAATGCTCTTTGACACTTGTCATCACAATACTCTATGCCTTTCTCAGCACAATGCTCATGACCGTTGTCATCACAATGCTCCATGCGCTTGTCAGCACATTGCTCCATGACCACTGTCATAGCAAGCTCCATGCCTCTGTCATCACAATGCTTCACGACCATTTCATCAAAATTCTCAAAGGCCGTTGTCATCAAAATGCTCCATGACCCTTGTCATCACAATGCTCCATGCCCTTGTCATCACAATGCTCCATTACCTAGGTCATCACAATCCTCCAAAACACTTGGCATCACAATGCTCCATGCCATTGTCATCACAATGGAACATGAAATATGTCATCACAATGCACCCTGACACCTGTCTTGAAAATATTCCATGACCTTGTCATCACAATGTGCCATGCCCACTGTCAACACAATTTTCCATGATACTTGTCTGACCAATGCTCCATGAACCTGTCATCACAATGCTCCATGCCCTTGTCATCACAATGCTCCATTATCCAGTTCTCACAATGCTCTCTGACTCCAGTCAGCACAAGGCTTCATGACCTGTGTCATCCCAATGATCCATGCCATCATGACAAGGCTCTGTGAACTTTGTCACCACAATGCTCCATGAACTTTTCATCAAATTGCTCCATGACACTTGTTACCACAATGCTCCATCCCTTTGTCAACTCAGTGCTCCATGACCCTTGTCATCACAGTGTTCCATGTGCTTGTCAGCGCAGTGCTCCACGACCCATGTCATCACAATGCTCCATAAACCTTGTCATCACAGTGCTCCTTGCACGTCTTATCAAAATGCTCTCTCACCACTGATATCAAAATGTTCCCTCACTAGTCATCACAATACACCCACTCCCCTGTCATCACAATGGTCCATAATCCTTGTCATGAAAATGTTCCATGACTCCTGACATCACAATGTTCCATAACCCTGTCATCAAAATGTTCCATGACACTTTTCATCAAATTGCTCCATGACCCTGTCATCACAATGCTCCCAGCCTTTCTCGTCACAATGCACAACGCCCTTGTGATCAAAATGCTCCATGACTTTGTCATCACAAGGAACCATGACCCTTGGCATCACAATGCTCCATGTCATTGTGATCACCATGGTCCATGATCGCTCTCATCACATTGATCCATGCCCTTGTCATCACAAAGCTCCATGACACATGTCATCAGAATGCTCCATGGCCTTCTCATCACAGTGCTCCATGCCCCTGCCATCACAATGCTCCATTACACCTGTCATCTCAATGCTCTAAGACCCCTGTAATCACAATGCTCCATGCCCCTTTTCATCTCAATGATCCATGAGCCCTGTCATCAAAATTGTCCAAACCCTTGTGATCACAATGTTACATAACACTTGTCATCACAACGCTCCATGATGCCTGTCACCACAATAATCCATGCCGTTTTCATCACAATGGTCCATGACCTTTGTCATCACAATTCTCAATACACTTGTCATCACAATGCTCCCTGACACTTGTCACAATGCTCCTTGAACCCTGTCACGAAAAGGCTCCATGCCTTTTTCATCACAATTCCCCATGCCGTTTTCATCACAGTGCTCCATGCCATTGTCATTAAAATACTCCACAAGCTTGTCATCAGAATGCTCCATAACCCTTGTCATCACAATTCTCCATGCACTTGTCAGCACAATGCTCCCTGACCCTTGTCATCACAATGCTCCAAGCCATTCTCATCACAGTGCTCCATTACCTTTGTCATAAGTATCCTCCATGACACTTGGCATCACAATGCTCCATGCCATTGTCATCACAATGGGCCATTACATTTGTCATTACAATGCTCCCTGACACCTGTCTTCACAATACTGCATGACCTAGTCATCACAATGCTACATGCCCTTGTCATCACAATGTGCCATACCAACTGTCATCGCAATAATCCATGAAAATTATTAGACCAATGTTCCATGCCCTTGTCATCACTATGCTCCATGTCCTTGTTATCACAATGCTCCATGACCCCTGTCATCACAATGCTTCGTGACTCCAGTCATCACAATGGTTCAGGACCTTTGTCATCACTATGGTCCATGCCCTCGTCATCAACAGACTCTGTGACCTTTGTAACCACAATATTCCATGAACTTTTCATTACAATGCTCTTTGACCCTTGTCATCACAATGCTCTATCCCTTTCTAAGCACAATGCTTCTTTACTCTTGTCATCACGGTGCTCCTTCTGCTGGTCAGGACAATGCTCCAAGACACATGTCATCACAATGCACCATGCACTTGTCATCAGAGTGCTCCACAATCTTATCATCACATTGCTCCATAAACCTTGTCATCAAAATGTTCCATGCACTTCTCAACAAAATGCTGTCTCACCATTGATATCACAATGTTCCATCACTATTCGTCACAATGCTCCCTCACCCCTGTCATCACAATGTTCCATGACTCCTGTCATCACAATGCTACATGCACTTATCATCACAATGTTTGATGACCCCTTACATCACAATGATCCATAAACCCTGTCATCAAAATGCTTCAGGACACTTTTCATCAAATTGCTCCATGAACCTGTCATCACAATGCTCCCAGCCCTTCTCATCACAATGCACAAAGCCCTTGTAATCAATATGCTCAATGACCTTTGTCATCACAAATATCCATGACCCTTGGCATCACAATGCTCCATGTCATTGTAATCACAGTGTTCCATGAACGCTCTCATCACATTGCTCCATGCCCTTCTCATCACAAAGCTCCATGACACATGTCATCAGAATGCTCCATGGCCTTCTCATCACAATGCTCCATGCCCTTCCCATCACAGTGCTCCATTACACCTGTCATAACAATGCTGCATGACCCCTGCCATCACGATGTTCCACGGCCTTGTCATCACAAGGCTCCATGACCCTTGTCATCACAATGCACCAAGACCCCTGTAATCACAATGCTCCATGCCCCTTTTTATCTCAAAGATCCATGAACCCTGTTATCACCATGCACCAGGCCCATCATCATAATGCTTCATGCTATTGTCATCACAATGAAATCAAAATGCTCCATGACATCTGTCATAACAATGCTCCAAACCCTTGTGATCACAATATTCCATAACACTTTTCATCACAATGCCCCATAACGCTCGTCATCACAATTATCCATGGTCTTCTCATCACAATGCTCCATGACTTTTGTCATCACAATCCTCAATACACTTGTCATCAAAATGCTCCCTGACACTTGTTGTCTGTATGCTCCTTGAACCTTTTCATGAAAAGGCTCCATGACTTTTTCCTCACAATGCCCCATGCCCTTGTCATCACAGTGTTCCAAGACCCCTGTAATCACAATGCTCCATGCCTCTTTTCATCAGTATGCTCCATGAGACTTGTCATCACAAGGCTCCATGTTTTTTTCATCACAATGCTTCACGACCTTGTCATGGAAATTCTCAATGGCCCTTGTCATCCTAATCCTCCAAGCCCTAGTCATCACAATGCTCCATTATATTTGTCATCACAATCCTCCATTTCATTTGGCATCACAATGCACCCTGCCATTGTAATCGCAATGGACCATGACATATGTCATCACAATGCTCCGTGACTCCAGGCATCACAATGCTTCATAACATTTGTCATCACAGTGGTCCATGCCCGCGTCATCACAAGGCTCTGTGACCTTTGTAACCACAATGTTCCATGAAATTTTCATCACAATGCTCCGTGACACTTGTCATCACAATGCTCCATGCCTTTGTCAGAAAAATGCTCCATGACCCTTGTCATCACAAGGTGCCACGCACTTTTCATCCCAACGGTCCACAAATTTATCATCGCAATGCTCCATAAACCTTGTAATCACAATGCTCCTTGCCCTTCACATCACAATGCTCCATTACCCCTCTCATAACAATGCTCTATGACACCGGCCATCACAAGACTCCATGACAGTTGTCATCACAATGCTCCAAGACCCCTGTAATCACAATGCTCCATGCCCTTGTCATCACAAAGCTCCATGACACATGTCATCAGAATGTTCCATGGCCTTCTCTTCAAAATGCTCCATGCCCTTGTCATCACAGTGCTCCAAGACCCTTGTAATCACAGTGCTTCATGTCCATTTCATCAGTATGCTCCATGAGATTTGTCATCACAAGGCTCCATAGTTTTTTAATCACAATGCTCCAGGACCTTGTCATCACAATGCTTCTCGACCATGTCATGAAAATTCTCAATGACCCTTGTCATCATAATGCTCCAAGACCTAGTCATCACAATTCTCCATTATATTTGTCATCACAATCCTCCATTTCATTTGCATCACAATGCTCCCTGCCATTGTCATCGCAATGGACCATGACATATGTCATCACAATTCTCCCTGACACCTGTCTTCACAATACTCCATGACCTTCTCATCACAATGATCCATGCCCTTGTCATCCCAATGCTCCATGAACCCTGTATTCACAGTGCTCCGTGACGCTTGTTATCACAGTGCTCCATGACACCTGTCATCACAATGCTCCATGCCTTTGTCAGCAAAATGCTACATGACCTTGTCATTACAATGCTCCATGCCCTTGTTATCACAGTGCTCCATGACCCATGTCATCACAATGCTCCGTGACTGCAGTCATCTCAATGCTTCATGACCTTTGTCATCAGAATGGTCGATGCCCTCGTCATCAACAGTCTCTGTGTCCTTTTTAACCTCAATGCTCCATGAAATTTTCATCACAATGCACTTTGACCCTTGTCATCACAATATTCTATGCCTTTCTCAGCACAAGGCTCCATGACCGTTGTCATCACAATGCTCCAAGCGCTTTTCAGCTCAATGCTCCATGACACGTCATCACAATGCATCATGCGCTTGTCATCACAGTGCTCCACAATCTTGTCATCACAATGCTCCATTAACATTGTCATCACAATGCTCCATTATCTTTGTCATCAGAATCCTCCATGACACTTGGCATCACAATGATCCATGCTCTTGTCATCACAATGCGCCATTCCAACTGTCATTGCAATAATCCATGAAATATATTAGACCAATGCTCCATGCCCTTTTCTTCACAATGTGCCATTCCAACTGTCATCGCAATAATCCATGAAACATATTAGACCAGTGCTCCATGCCCTTGTCATCAAAATGCTCCATGTCCTTGTTATCACAATGCTCCATGAACCCTGTCATCACAATGCTCCGTGACTCCAATTATCACAATGCTCCCTGCCATTGTCATTGCAATGGACCATGACATATGTCATCTCAATGTTCACTTACACCTGTCTTCACAATACTCCATGACCTTCTCATCACAATGCTCCATGAGCTTGTCATCACAATGCACCATGTCCACTGTCATCACAATAATCTATGAAACTTGTCAGACCAATGCTCCATGACCCCTGTATTCACAATGCTTCAAGACGCTTGTCATCACAGTGCTCCATGACACCTGTCATCACAATGCTCCATGCCTTTGTCAGCAAAATGCTACATGACCTTGTCATTAAAATGCTCTATGTGCTTGTCATCACAATACTCCATTACCATTGTCATCACAATCCTCCATGAAACTTGGGATCACATTGCTTCATGCTCTTGTCATCAGAATGCTCCATGCTCCTTGAAATCAAAATGATCCATGACTTCTGTCATCACAATGCTCCAAACCCTTGTGATCACAAAATTCCATAACACTTGTCATCACAACGCTCCATGATGCCTGTCATCACAATTCTCTATGCCCTTTTCATCACAATGCTCCATGATCTTTGTCATCACAATTCTAAATACACTTGTCATCACAATGCTCCCTGACACTTGTCGTCAGAATGCTCCTTGTACCCTGTCACGAAAAGACTCCATGCCTTTTTCCTCACAATTCCCCATGCCCTTTTCATCACAATGCTCCATGATCTTTGTCATCACAATTCTAAATACACTTGTCATCACAATGCTCCCTGACACTTGTCGACAGAATGCTCCTTGAACCCTGTCATGACAAGGCTGCATGCCTTTCTCATCACCATGATCCATGCCGTTTTCATTACAATGCTCCAAGACCCCTGTAATCACAGTGCCCCATGCCCTTGTCATCACAAAGCTCAAGGACGCATGTCATTAGAATGCTCCTTGGCCTTCTCCTCACAATGCTCCATGCCCTTGTCATCACAATGATCCAAGACCCCTGTAATCACAGTGGCCCATGCCCTTTTTCATCAGTATGCTCCATGAGGTTTGTCATCACAAGGCTCCATGGTTTTCTCATCACAATGCTCCAGGACATTGTCATCACAATGCTTCACGACCTTGTCATGAAAATTCTCAGTGGCCCTTGTCATCATAATGCTCCAAGCCGTAGTCATCACAATGCTCCATTATATTTGTCATTAAAATCCTCCATTACATTTGGCATCACAATGCTCCCTGCCATTGTCAGCGCAATGGACCATGACATATGTCATCACAGTGCTCCCTGACACCTCTCTTTACAATACTCCTAGACCTTCTCATCACAGTGTTCCATGCCCTTGCCATCACAATGCAGCATGTCCACTGTCATCACAATAATCTCTGAAACTTGTCAGACCAATGCTCCATGCCCCTGTCATAACAATGCTCCATGCCCTTGTCATCATAATGCTCCAGGACCCCTGTCATCACAATGCTCCGTGACTCCATTCGTCACAATGCTTCATAACGTTTGTCATCACAATGGTCCATGCCCGCATCATCACAAGGCTCTGTGACCTTTGTAACCACAATGCTCCATGAACTTTTCATCACAATGCTCCGTGACCCTTGTCATCACAATGCTCCATGCCTTTGTCAGTACAATGCTACATGACTCTTGTCATCACAATGTGCCATGCACTTTTCATCACAACGGTCCACGAC
Source organism: Mesoplodon bidens (assembly GCF_964165515.1). NCBI lineage: Eukaryota > Metazoa > Chordata > Mammalia > Artiodactyla > Ziphiidae > Mesoplodon > Mesoplodon bidens. The sequence goes on from NW_027672207.1 coordinate 2,029,823, forward strand.
ATTGTCATCGCTAAGCTCCATAAACCTTGTAATCACAATGGTCCATGCACTTCTCATCCAAATGCTCTCTCACCAGAGATATCACAATGTTACAACACTAGTCATCACAATACTCCCTCACCCCTCTAATCACAATGTTCCATGATCCTTGTCATCACAGTGCTACATGCCCTTATCATCACAATGTTCCATTACACCTGACATCACAATGATCCATAACCCCTGTCATCAAAATGCTCCATGACACTTCTTATCCCAAAGCTCCATGACCCCTGACATCACAATGTTCTATAACCACTGTCATCAAAATGTTCCATTACACATTTCATCAAATTGTTGCATGATCCTGTCATCAAAATGCTCCCTGCCTTTCTCATCACAATGCACCACACCCTTGTCATCAAAATGCTCCATGACCTTTGTCATCAAAAAGCTCCATGACACTTGGCATCACAATGCTCCATGTCATTTTCATCACAATTCTCCATGAACCCTCTAATCACATTGCTCCATGCCTTTGTCATCACAAAGCTCCATGACACTTGTCATCACAATGCTAGATGCCCTTCTCATCACAATGCTCCATGCCCTTGCCATCACAATGCTCCATTACCCCTGTCATGACAATGCTCCATGACCTCTGCCATCACGATGTTCCATGGCCTTGTCATCACAAGGCTCCATGACCCTTCTCATCACAATGCTCCATAACCTCTCTCATAACAATGCCCCATGATCCCTGCCTTCACAATGATCCACTGCCTTGTCATCACAAGGCTCCATGACCCTTGCCATCACAATGCTCCAAGACCCTGGTAATCACAATGCTCCATGCCCTTTTCATCACAATGCTCCAAAACCCCTGTAATCACAATGCTACCTGCCCCTATTTATCTCAATGCTCCATGAACCCTGTCATCACAATGCACCATGCCCATCATGATAATGCTTCAGGCTATTGTCATCACAATGAAATCAAAATGCTCAATGACCTCTGTCATCATAATGCTCAAAACCCTTGTGATCACAATGTTCCATAACACTTCTCAACACAACAGCCCTGACGCTCATCATCACGATTATCCATGGTCTTCTCATCACAATGCTCAATACACTTGTCATCACAATGTTCCCTGACACTTGTTGTCTGTATGCTCCTTGAACGCTCTCATGGAAAGGCTCCATGCCTTTTTCATCACAATGCTCCAAGACCCCTTTAATCACAATGCTCCATGTCCTTGTCATCACAAAGCTCTATGACGCCTGTCAGCAGAGTGCTCCATGGCCTTTTCCTCACAATGCTCCAAGCCCTTGTTATCACAATGCTCCAAGACCCCTGTAATCACAATGCTCCATGCCCCATTTCATCAGAATGCTCCATGAGACTTGTCATCACAAGTCTCCATGTTCTTCTCATCACAATGCTCCAGAACCTGGTCAGCACTATGCTCCATTCCCTTGTCATCACAATGCTCCATGACCCCTGTCTTCACAATACTCCATGAATATTTTCAGCCCAATGCTCCATTACCTTCTCATCACAATGCTCCATGACCAGTATAATCACAATGCTCCATGACAACTGTCATCACAACACTCCATGACACCTGACAATACAATAATCCTGGACTCTTGTCATCAAAATGCCCGATTACCTAGTCATCACAATGCTCCATGACCCCTGTCATCACAATATTCCATGGACATTTTCAGCCCAAAGCTCCATGACCCTTGTCCTCACAATGATCCATGCCCTAGTCATCCCAATGCTCCATGACCCCTGTATTCACAATGGTTTGTGACGCTTGTCATCACAGTCCTCCATGACACCAGTCATCACAATGCTCCATGCCTTTGTCAGCAAAATGCTACATGACCTTGTCATTACAGTGCTCTATGTGCTTGTCATCACAATACTCCATTACCATTGTTATCACAATCCTCCATGAAATTTGGGATCACATTGCTTCATGCCCTTGTCATCACAATGCTCCATGCTCCTTGAAATCAAAATGATCCATGACCTCTGTCATCACAATGCTCCAAAACCTTGTGATCACAATGTTCCATAACACTTGTCATAACAACGCTCCATGATGCCTGTCATCACAATACTCCATGCCCTTTTCATCACAATGCTCCATGACCTTTGTCATCACAATTCTCAATACACTTGTCATCAGAGTTCTCCCTGAAACTTGTTGTCAGTATGCTCCTTGAACCCTGTCAAAAAAAGGCTTCATGCCTTTTTCATCACAATGCCCCATGCGGTTTTCATCACAATGCTCTCTGCCATTGTCATCAAAATACTCCACAAGCTTGTCATCAGAACGCTCCATGACCCTTGTCATCACAATTATCCATGCATTTGTCAGCACAATGCTCCCTGACCCTTGTCATCCCAATGCTCCAAGCCATTGTCATCACAATGCTCCATTACATTTGTCATCAGAATCCTCCATGACACTTGGCATCACAATGCTAAATGCCATTGTCATCACAATGTGCCATTACACATGTCCTCACAATACTCCCTGACACCTGTCTTCACAATACTGCGTGACCTGGTAATCACAATGCTCCATGCCCTTGTCATCACAATGCGCCCTTCCAACTGTCATCGCAATAATCCATGAAACTTATTAGACCAATGCTCCATGCCCTTGTCATCACAATGCTCCATGCCCTAGTTGTCACAATGCTCCATGTCCCCTGTCATCACAATGCTCCGTGACACCCGTCATCAAAGTGCTTCATGACCTTGGTCATCACAAAATTCCATGTCCTCATCATCAACAGTCTCTGTGACCTTTTTAACCACAATGCTCCAAGAACATTTAATCATAATGCTCTTTGACCCATGTCATCACAATGCTCCATGCGCTTCTCAGCACAATACTTCACGACACATATCATCACAATGCACCATTCGCTTGTCATCACAGTGCTCCACAGTCTTGTCATCACAATGCTCCATAAAGCTTGTCATCACAATGCTCCATGCACTTCTCATCAAAATGCTCTCTCACCACTGATATCACAATATTACATCAGTATTCGTCACAATACTCCATGAAACCTCTCATCACAGTGTTCCATGGCTCCTGTCATCACAATGCTACATGCATTATCATCACAATGTTCGATGACCCCTGACATCACAATGTTCCATAACCTGTCATCAAAATGCTCCATGACCCGTTTCATCAAAATTCTCCATGAACCCTGACATAACAATGTTCCATAAACCCTGCCATCAAAATGTTCCTGACACTTTTCATCAAATTGCTCCATGAACCTGTCATCACAATGATCCCTGCCCTTCTCATCACAATGCACAACGCCCTTGTCATCAACATGCTCCATGACATTTGTCATCACAAAGATCCATTACCCTTGGCATAACAACGCTCCATGTCATTGTCATTATGATGCTCCATGAAAGCTCTCATCACATAGCTCCATGCCCTTGTCAGCACAAAGCTCCATGACACATGTCATCAGAATGCTACATGGCCATCTCATCACAATGTTCCATGCCCTTGCTATCAGAATGCTCCATTACACCTGTCATAACAATGTTCCATGATTCCTGCCATCACGTTGTTCCATGGCCTTGTCATCACAAGGCTCCATGACCCTTCTCATCACAATGCTCTAAGACCCCTGTAGTCACAAGGCTACATGCCCATTTTCATCTCAATGACCCATGAACACTGTCATCACAATGCACCATGCACATCATCATAATGCTCCATGCTATTGTCATCACAATGAATTCAAAATGCTTCATGACGTCTGTCGTAACAATGCTCCAAACCCTCGTGATCACAATGTTCTATAACACTTATCATCACAACACCCCATGATGCTCATCATCACAATTATCCATGGTCTTCTCATTAAAATGCTCCATGACCTTTGTCATCACAATTCTCAATACACTTGTCATCACAATGCTCCCTGACACTTGTCGTCAGTATGCTCCTTGAACCCTGTCATGGTAAGGCTCCATGCACTTTTCATCACAATGATCCATGCCCTTTTCATCACAATGCTCCAAGGCCCCTGTAATCACAATGCTCCATGCCCTGGTCATCACCAAGCTCCATGACACATGTCATCAGAATGTTCCATGAACTTCTCATCAAAATGCTCCATGCCCTTGTCATCACAATGCTCCAAGACCCCTGTAACCACAATGCTGCATGCCGCTTTTCATCTCAATGCTCCATGATCCCTGTCATCACAATGCATCATGCCCATCATCATAATGCTTCAGGCTATTGTCAGCACAATGAAATCAAAATACTCCATGACCTCTGTCATCACAATGCTCCATGACCCTTGTCATCACAATGGTCCATGCCCTCGTCATCAACAGTCTCTGTGACATTTTTAACCACAATGCTCCATGAACTTTTCATCACAATGCTCTTTGACCCTTGTCATCACAATGCTCTATGCTTTCTCAGCACAATGCTCCATGACCCTTGTCCTCACAATGTTCCATGCGCTTCTCAGCACAATGCTCTACAACACATGTCATCACAATGCACAATTCGCTTGTCATCACAGTGCTCCACAATCTTGTCATCACAATGCTCCATAAATCTTGTCATCACAATGCTCCATGCACTTCTCATCACAATGCACAACACACTTGCCATCAAAATGCTCCATGACCTTTGTCATCACAAAGATCCATGACTTTGGGGATCACAGTGCTCCATGTCATTGTCATCACGATGCTCTATGAACGCTCTTATCACATTGCTCCATGCCCTTGTCATCACAAAGCTCCATGACACATGTCATCAGAATGCTCCATGGCCTTCTCCTCACAATGCACCACGCCCTTGCCATCACAATGCTCCATTACCCCTGTCATAACAATGCTCCATGACTCCTGACATCACGATGTTCAATAGCCTTGTCATTACAAGGCTCCATGACCCTTCCCATCACAGTGATCCAAGACCGCTGTAATCACAATGCTCCATGCCCCTTTTCATCTCAATGATCCATGAACCCTGTCATCACAATGCACCATGCCCATCATCATAATGCTTCATGCTATTGTCATCACAATGAAATCAAAATGCTCCATGACCTCTGTCATAACAATGCTCCAAACCCTTGTGATCACAATATTCCATAACACTTGTCATCACAATGTCCCATGACTCTCGTCATCACAATTATCCATGGTCTTCTCATCACAATGCTCCATGACCTTTGTCATCACAATGCTCAATACACTTGTCATCAAAATGCTCCCTGACACTTGTTGTCTGTATGCTCCATGTACCCTTTCATGACAAGGCTCCATGCCTTTTTCATCACAATGATCCATGCCCTTTTCATCACAATGCTCCTAGATCCCTGTAATCACAATGCTCCATGACAACTGCCATCACAATGTTCCACGGCCTTATCATGAGAAGGCTCCATGACACTTGTCATAACAGTGCTCCAAGACCCCTGTAATCACAATGCTCCATGTCTTTGTCATCACAAAGCTCCATGACACGTGTCATCAGAATGTTCCATGGCCTTCTCATCAAAATGCTCCATGCCCTTGTCATTACAGTGCTCCAAGACCCCTTTAATGACAATGCTCCATGCCCCTTTTCATCAGTATGCTCCATGAGATTTGTCATCACAAGGCTCCATGGTTTTCTCATCACAATGCTCCAGGACCTTGTCATCACAATGCTTCACGAACTTGTCATGAAAATACTCAATGGCCATTGTCATCATAATGTTCCAAGCCCTAGTCATCACAATGCTCCATTATATTTGTCATCACAATCCTCCATTACGTTTAGCATCACAATGCTCCCTGCCATTGTCATCGCAATGGACCATGACATATGTCATCACAATGCTCCCTGACACCTGTCTTCACAATAATCCGTGACGTACTCATCACAATGATCCATGCCCTTGTCATCACAATGCACCATGTCCACTGTCATCACAATAATCTTTGAAACTTGTCAGACCAATGCTCGATGCCCCTGACATCACAATGTTCCATGCCCTTGTCATCACAATGCTCCATGACCCCTTTCATCACAATGTTCCGTGACTCCAGGCATCAGAGTGATTCATAACATTTGTCATCACAGTGGTCCATGCCCGCATCATCACAAGGCTCTGTTACCTTTGTAACCACAATGCTCCATGAACTTTTCATCACAATGCTCCGTGACACTTGTCATCACAATGCTCCATGCCTTTGTCAGAAAAATGCTCCATGACCCTTGTCATTACAATGTGCCACGCACTTTTCATCACAACGGTCCACAAATTTGTCATGGCAATGCTTCATAAATCTGGTAATCACAATGCTCCTTGCCCTTCTCATCACAATGCTCCATTACACCTGTCATAAGAATGCTCCATAACCCATGCCCTCACTATGTTCCACGGCCTTGTCATCACAAGGCTCCATGACACTTGACATCACAATGCTCCAAGACCCCTGTAATCACAATGCTCCATGCCCTTGTCATCACAAAGCTCCATGACACATGTCATCAGAATGTTCCATGGACTTCTCATCAAAATGCTCCATGCTCTTGTCATCAAAATGCTCCAAGACCACTGTCATCACAATGCCCCATGCCCCTGTTCATCTCAATGCACCATGAACCCTGCCATCACAATGCATCAAGCACTTCATCATAATGCTTCAGGCTGTTGTCATCACAATGAAATAAAAATGCTCCATGACCTCTGTCATCACAATGCTCCATGACCCCTGTCATTACAATACTCCATGAATATTATCAGACCATTGTTCCATGACATTCTCATCACAATGATCCATGACCAATATCATCACACTGCACCATGATAACTGGCATCACAACACTCCATGACACGTGACACACAATGATCCGGGACTCTTGTCGTCACATTGCTCCATTCCCTACTCATCACAGTGCTCCATGAACCCTGTCATCACAATGCACCATGCCCATCATGATAATGCTTCAGGCTATTGTCATCACAATGAAATCAAAATGCTCAATGACCTCTGTCATCATAATGCTCAAAACCCTTGTGATCACAATGTTCCATAACACTTATCAACACAACAGCCCTGACGCTCATCATCACGATTATCCATGGTCTTCTCATCACAATGCTCAATACACTTGTCATCACAATGTTCCCTGACACTTGTTGTCTGTATGCTCCTTGAACCCTCTCATGGAAAGGCTCCATGCCTTTTTCATCACAATGCTCCAAGAACCCTTTAATCACAATGCTCCATGTCCTTGTCATCAAAAAGCTCTATGACGCCTGTCAGCAGAGTGCTCCATGGCCTTTTCCTCACAATGCTCCAAGCCCTTGTTATCACAATGCTCCAAGACCCCTGTAATCACAATGCTCCATGCCCCATTTCATCAGAATGCTCCATGAGACTTGTCATCACAAGTCTCCATGTTCTTCTCATCACAATGCTGCAGGACCTTGTCAGCACTATGCTCCATTCCCTTGTCATCACAATGCTCCCTGACCCCTGTCTTCACAATACTCCATGAATATTTTCAGCCCAATGCTCCATGACCTTCTCATCACAATGCTCCATGACCAATATAATCACAATGCTCCATGACAACTGTCAACACAACACTCCATGACACCTGACAATACAATAATCCTGGACTCTTGTCATCAAAATGCCCGATTACCAAGACATCACAATGCTCCATGACCCCTGTCATATCAATATTCCATGGACATTTTCAGCCCAAAGCTCCATGACCCTTGTCCTCACAATGATCCATGCCCTAGTCATCCCAATGCTCCATGACCCCTGTATTCACAATGGTTTGTGACGCTTGTCATCACAGTGCTCCATGACACCAGTCATCACAATGCTCCATGCCTTTGTCATTAAAATGCTACATGACCTTTTCATTACAGTGCTCTATGTGCTTGTCATCACAATACTTCATTACCATTGTCATCACAATCCTCCATGAACCTTGGGATCACATTGCTTCATGCCCTTGTCATCACAATGCTCCATGCTCCTTGAAATGAAAATGATCCATGACTTCTGTCATCACAATGCTCCAAAACCTTGTGAGCACAATGCTCCATGCTCCTTGAAATCAAAATGATCCATGACCTCTGTCATCACAATGCTCCAAAAACTTGTGATCACAATGATCCATAACACTTGTCATAACAACGCTCCATGATGCCTGTCATCACAATACTCCATGCCCTTTTCATCACAATGCTCCATGACCTTTGTCATCACAATTCTCAATACACTTGTCATCAGAGTTCTCCCTGACACTTGTTGTCAGTATGCTCCTTGAACCCTTTCACAAAAAGTCTTCATGCATTTTTCATCACAATGCCCCATGCGGTTTTCATCACAATGCTCTCTGCCATTGTCATCAAAATACTCCACAAGCTTGTCATCAGAACGCTCCATGACCCTTGTCATCACAATTATCCATGCATTTGTCAGCACAATGCTCCCTGACCCTTGTCATCCCAATGCTCCAAGCCATTGTCATCACAATGCTCCATTACATTTGTCATCAGAATCCTCCATGGCACTTGGCATCACAATGCTAAATGCCATTGTCATCACAATGTGCCATTACATATGTCATCACAATACTCCCTGACACCTGTCTTCACAATACTGCATGACCTGGTAATCACAATGCTCCATGCCCTTCTCATCACAATGCGCCCTTCCAACTGTCATCGCAATAATCCATGAAACTTATTAGACCAATGCTCCATGCCCTTGTCATCACAATGCTCCATGCCCTTGTTGTCACAATGCTCCATGTCCCCTGTCATCACAATGCTCCGTGACACCAGTCATCAAGTGCTTCATGACCTTGGTCATCACAAAGTTCCATGTCCTCATCATCAACTATCTCTGTGACCTTTTAAACCACAATGCTCCAAGAACATTTCATCATAATGCTCTTTGACCCATGTCATCACAATGCTCCATGCGCTTGTCAGCACAATACTGCACGACACATATCATCACAGTGCACCGTTCGCTTATCATCACAGTGCTCCACAAACTTGTCATCACAATGCTCCATAAAGCTTGTCATCACAATGCTCCATGCACTTCTCATCAAAATGCTCTCTCACCACTGATATCACAATATTACATCACTATTCGTCACAATACTCCCTGAAACCTCTCATCACAGTGTTCCATGGCTCCTGTCATCACCATGCTACATGCATTATCATCACAAAGTTCGATGACCCCTGACATCACAATGTTCCATAACCTGTCATCAAAATGCTCCATGACCCGTTTCATCAAAATTCTCCATGAACCCTGACATAACAATGTTCCATAACCCCTGCCATCAAAATGTTCCATGACACTTTTCATCAAATTGCTCCATGAACCTGTCATCACAATGATCCCTGCCCTTCTCATCACAATGCACAACGCCCTTGTCATCAACATGCTCCATGACATTTGTCATCACAAAGATCCATTACCCTTGGCATAACAACGCTCCATGTCATTGTCATTACGATGCTCAATGAACGCTCTCATCACATAGCTCCATGCCCTTGTCAGCACAAAGCTCCATGACACATGTCATCAGAATGCTACATGGCCATCTCATCACAATGTTCCATGCCCTTGCTATCAGAATGCTCCATTACACCTGTCATAACAATGTTCCATGATTCCTGCCATCACGTTGTTCCATGGCCTTGTCATCACAAGGCTCCATGACCCTTCTCATCACAATGCTCTAAGACCCCTGTAGTCACAAGGCTACATGCCCATTTTCATCTCAATGACCCATGAACACTGTCATCACAATGCACCATGCACATCATCATAATGCTTCATGCTATTGTCATCACAATGAATTCAAAATGCTTCATGACGTCTGTCATAACAATGCTCCAAACCCTCGTGATCACAATGTTCTATAACACTTATCATCACAACACCCCATGATGCTCATCATCACAATTATCCACGGTCTTCTCATTACAATGCTCCATGACCTTTGTCATCACAATTCTCAATACACTTGTCATCACAATGCTCCCTGACACTTGTCGTCAGTATGCTCCTTGAACCCTGTCATGGTAAGGCTCCATGCATTTTTCATCACAATGATCCATGCCCTTTTCATCACAATGCTCCAACTCCCCTGTAATCACAATGCTCCATGCCCTGGTCATCACCAAGCTCCATGACACATGTCATCAGAATGTTCCATGAACTTCTCATCAAAATGCTCCATGCCCTTGTCATCACAATGCTCCAAGACCCCTGTAACCACAATGCTGCATGCCGCTTTTCATCTCAATGCTCCATGATCCCTGTCATCACAATGCATCATGCCCATCATCATAATGCTTCAGGCTATTGTCAGCACAATGAAATCAAAATACTCCATGACCTCTGTCATCACAATGCTCCATGACCCCTGTCATCACAGTAATCCATGAACATTTTCAGCCCAATGCTCCATGACCCTTGTCATCACAATGGTCCATGCCCTCGTCATCAACAGTCTCTGTGACATTTTTAACCACAATGCTCCATGAACTTTTCATCACAATGCTCTTTGACCCTTGTCATCACAATGCTCTATGCTTTCTCAGCACAATGCTCCATGACCCTTGTCCTCACAATGTTCCATGCGCTTGTCAGCACAATGCTCTACAACACATGTCATCACAATGCACGATTCGCTTGTCATCACAGTGCTCCACAATCTTGTCATCACAATGCTCCATAAACCTTGTCATCACAATGCTCCATGCACTTCTCATCAAAATGCTCTCTCACCATTGATATCACAATGTTACATCACTATTCGTCACAATACTCCCTGACCCCTGGCATCACAGTGTTCCATAACTCCTGTCATCAACATGCTACATGCATTATCATCACAATATTCGATGACCCCTGACAACACAATGTTCCATAACCCCTGTCATCAAAATGATCCATGCCCTTGTCATCACAATGCACCATGTCCACTGTCATCACAATAATCGTTGAAACTTGTCAGACCAATGCTCGATGCCCCTGACATCACAATGTTCCATGCCCTTGTCATCACAATGCTCCATGACCCCTTTCATCACAATGTTCCGTGACTCCAGGCATAAAAATGATTCATAACATTTGTCATCACAGTGGTCCATGCCCCTTTTCATCTCAATGATCCATGAACCCTATCATCACAATTCACCATGCCCATCATCATAATGCTTCATGCTATTTTCATCACAATGAAATCAAAATGCTCCATGACCTCTGTCGTAACAATACTCCAAACCATTGTGATCACAATATTCCATAACACTTGTCATCACAATGCCCATTGACGCTCACCATCACAATTATCCATGGTCTTCTCATCACAATGCTTCATGACCTTTGTCATCACAATGCTCAATACAGTTACCATCAAAATGCTCCCTGACACTTGTTGTCTGTATGCTCCTTGAAACCTGTCATGACAAGGCTCCATGCCTTTTCCCTCACAATGATCCGTGCCCTTATCATCACAATGCTCCAAGAACACTGTAATCATATTGCTCCATGCCCATGTCATCACAAAGCTCAATGACGCATGTCATTAGAATGCTCCTTGGCCTTCTCCTCACAATGCTCCATGCCCATGGCATCACAATGTTCGAAAACCCCTGTAATCACAATAGTTCATGTCCCTTTTCATCAGTATGCTCAATGAGATTTGTCATCACAAGGCTCCATGGTTTTCTCATCACAATGCTCCAGGACATTGTCATCACAATGCTTCATCACTTTGTCATGAAAATTCTCAATGGCCCTTGTCCTCATAATGCGCCAAGCCCTAGTCATTACAATGCTCCATTATATTTGTCATCACAATCCTCCATTACATTTGGCATCACAATGCTCCCTGCCATTCTCATCGCAATGGACCATGCCATATGTCATCACAATGCTCCCTGACACCTTTCTTCAAAATACTCCATGAAATTCTCATCACAATGCTCCATGCCCTTGTCATCACAATGCTCCATGAACCCTGGCATCACAATGCTCCATGACTCTAGTCATCACAATGCTTCATAACATTTGTCATCAAAATGGTCCATGCCCGCATCATCACAAGGATCTGTGACGTTTGTAACCACAATGCTCCTTGAACTTTTCATCACAATGTTCCGTGACCCTTGTCATCACAATGTTCCTTGCCTTTGTCAGAAAAATGCTCCATGACCCTTATCATCACAATGTGCCACGCACTTTTCATCACAACGGTCCACAAATTTGTCATCACAATGCTCCATAAACTTTGTAATCACAGTGCTCCTTGCCCTTCTCATCACAATGCTCCATTTCCCCTATCATAACAATGATCCATGATCCCTGCCATCACAATGTTCCACGGCCTTGTCATCACAAGGCTCCATGACACTTGTCATCACAATGCTCAAGATCCCTGTAATCACAATGCTCCATGCACTTGTCACCACAAAGCTCCATGACACATGTCATCAGAATGTTCCATGACCTTCTCATCACAATGCTCCATGCCCTAGTCATCAAAATTCAACATGTCCCCTGTCATCACAATAATCTATGAAACTTGTCAGACCAATGCTCCATGCCCCTGTCATCACAATGTTCCATGCCCTTGTCATCACAATGCTCCATGACCCCTGTCATCACAATGCTCCGTGACTCCAGGCATCACAATGCTTCATAACATTTGTCATCACAGTGATCTTTGCCCGTGTCATCACAAGGCTATATGACCTTTGTAACCACAATGCTGCATGAACTTTTCATCAAAATGCTCCGTGACCCTTGTCATCACAATGCTCCAAGCATTTGTCAGAAAAATGCTCCATGACCCTTGTCATTACAATGTGCCACGCGCTTTTCATTACAGCGGTCCACAAATTTGTCATCGCAATGGTCCATATACATTGTAATCACAATGCTCCATGCCATTCTCATCACAATGCACCATTACGCCTGTCATAACAATGCTCCATGACCACTGACCTCACAATGTTCCACGGCCTTGTTATCACAAGGCTCCATGACACTTGTCATCACAATGCTCCAAGACACCTGTAATCACAGCACTCCATGCCCTTGTCATCACAAATCTCCATGACACGTCTTAAGAACGGTCCATGACCTTCTCATCAAAATGCTCCATGTCCTTTTCATCACAATGCTCCAAGACCCCTGTAATCACAATTCTCCATGCCCCTTTTCATCTCAATGCTCCATGATACCTGTCATCACAATGCATCGTGCCCATCATCATAATGCTTCAGGCTACTGTCAGCAAAATGAAATCAAAATTCTCCATGACCTCTGCCATCTCAATGCTCCATGACCCCTGTCATCACAATACTCCATGAACATTTTCAGCCCAATGCTCCATGACCCTTGTCATCACAATGATCCATGCCCTTTTCATCCCAATGCTCCATGACACCTTTATTCACAATGCTCCGTGACGCTTGTCATCACAGTGCTCCATGACACCTGTCATCAGAATGCTCCATGCCTTTGTCAGCAAAATGCTACATGACATTGTCGTTACAATGCTCTATGCGCTTGTCATCACAATACTCCATTACCATTCTCATCACAATCCTCCATGAATCTTGGGATCACATAGCTTCATGCTCTTGTCATCACAATGCTCCATTCACCTTTAAATCAAAATGATCCATGACCTCTGTCATCACAATGCTCCAAACCCTTGTGATCACAAAGTTCTATAACACTTGTCATCACAACGCTCCATGATGCCTGTCATCACAATACACTATGCCCTTTTCATCTCAGTGCTCCATGATCTTTTTCATTACAATTCTAAATACACTTGTGAACACAATGCTCCCTTACACTTGGCGTCAGAATGCTCCTTGATCCCTGTCACGAAAAGGCTCCATGCCTTTTTCATCACAATGTCCCATGCCATTTTCAACACAATGCTCCATGCCATTGTCATCAAAATACTCCACAAGCTTATCATCAGAATGCTCCATGACCCTTGTCATCACAATTCTCCACGCACTTGTCAGCACAATGCTCCCTGACCCTTGTCATCACAATGCTCCAAGCCATTGTCATCACAATGCTCCATTTGCTTTGTCATCAGAATCCTCCATGACACTTGGCATCACAATGCTCCATGCCATTGTCATCACAATGGGCCATTACATATGTCATCACAATGCTCTCTGACACCTGTCTTCACAATACTGCATGACCTGGTCATCACAATGCTCCATGCCCTTGTCATCACAATGCGCCATTCCAACTGTCATCGCAATAATCCATGAAACTTATTAGACCAATGCTCCATGCCCTTGTCATCACAATGCTCCATTCCCTTGTTATCACAATGCTCCATGATCCCTGTCATCACAATGCTCCCTGACACCAGTCATCAGAATGTTCCATAACCCGTCATCAAAATTTTCCATGACCCTTTTCATCAAATTGCTCCATGACCCTGTCATCACAATGCTCCCTGCCCTTCTCAACACAATGCACAACACCCTTGTCATCAAAATGCTCCATGACCTTTGTCATCACAAATATCAATGACACTTTGCATCACAATGCTCCATGTCATTGTCATCACGATGCTCCATGAACGCGCTCATCACATTGCTCCCTGCCCTTGTCATCACAAAGCTCAATGACGCATGTCATTAGAATGCTCCTTGGCCTTCTCCTCACAATGCTCCATGCCCATGTCTTCACAATGTTACAAGACCCCTCTAATCACAATGGTCCATGTCCCTTTTCATCACTATGCTATATGAGGTTTGTCATCACAAGGCTCCATGGATTTCTCATCACAATGCTCCAGGACCTTGTCATCACAATGCTTCATGACCTTTTCATGAAAATTCTCAATGGCCCTTGTCCTCATAATGCTCCAAGCCCTAGTCATCACAATGCTCCATTATATTTGTCATCACAATCTTCCAATACATTTGGCATCACAATGCTCCATGCCATTGTCATCACAATGGGCCATTACATATGTCATCACAAAGCTCCTGGACACCTGTCTTCACAATAATGCATGACCTGGTCATCACAATGCTCCATGCCCTTTTCATCACAATGCGCCATTCCAACTGTCATTGCAATAATACATGAAACTTATTAGACCAATGCTCCATGCCCTTGTCATCACAATGCTCCATGCCCTTGTTATCACAATGCTCCATGGCCCCTGTCATCACAATGCTCCGTGACACCAGACATCACAATGCTTCATGAACTTTGTCATCACAGTGGTCCATGCCCTCGTTATCAACAGTCTCTGTGACCTTTTTAAACAGAGTGCTCCATGAACTTTTCATCACAATGCTCTTTGACCCTTTTCATCACAATGCTCCATGTGCTTGTCTGCACAATGCTGCACGACACATGTCATCACAATGCACCATTCGCTTGTCAACACAGTGCTCCACAATCTTGTCATCACCATGCTCCATAAAGCTTGTCATCACAATGATCCATGCACTTCTCATCAAAATGCTCTCTCACCACTGATATCACAATATTACATCACTATTCGTCACAATACACCTTCACCCCTGTCATCACATTGTTCCATGTCTCCTGTCATCACAATGCTACATGCACATATCATCACAATGTTCGATGACCCCTGACATCACAATGTTCCATAACCCGTTATCAAAATGTTCCATGACACTTTTCATCAAATTGCTCCATGACCCTGTTATCTCAATGCTCCCTGCCTTTCTCAACACAATGCACAACCCCCTTGTCATCAAAATGCTCCATGACCTTTGTCATCACAAATATCAATGACACTTTGCATCACAATGCTGCATGTCATTGTCATCACGATGCTCCATGAACGCTCTCATCACATTGCTCCATGCCCTTGTCATCACAAAGCTCCATGACACATGTCATCAGTATTCTCCATGGCCTTCTCATCACAGTGCTCCACGCCCTTGCCATCACAATGCTCAATTACACCTGTCATAACAATGCTCCATGATCCCTGCCATCACGATGGTCCATGGCCTTGTCATCACAAGGCTCCATGACCCTTCTCATCACAATGCTCCAAGACCACGGTAATCACAATGCTCCATGCCCCTTTTGATCTCAATTATCCATGAACCCTGTCATCACAATGCACCATGCCCATCATCATAATGCTTCATGCTATTGTCATCAAAATGAAATCAAAATGCTCCATGACCTCTGTCAAAACGATGCTCCATACCCTTGTGATCACAATATTCCATAACACTTGTCATCACAATGCCCCTTGACGCTCCTCATCACAACTATCCATGGTCTTCTCATCACAATGTTCCATGACCTTTGTCATCACAATGCTCAATACACTTGTCATCAAAATGCTCCCTGACACCTGTTGTCTGTATGATCCTTGAAACCTGTCATGACAAGGCTCCATGCCTTTTCCATCACAATGATCCATGCCCTTTTCATCACAATGCTACACGACCCCTGTAATCACAATTCTCTATGCCCTTGTCATCACAAACCTCAAAGACGCATGTCATTAGAATGATCCTTGGCCTTCTCCTCACAATGCTCCATGCCCATGTCATCACAATGTTCCAAGAGCCCTGTAATCACAATGGTCCATGTCCCTTTTCATCACTATGCTCCATGAGATTTGTCATCACAAGGCTCCATGGATTTCTCATCACAATGCTCCAGGACCTTGTCATCACAATGCTTCATGACCTTTTCATGAAAATTCTCAATGGCCCTTGTCCTCATAATGCTCCAAGCACTAGTCATCACAATGCTCCATTATATTTGTCATCACAATCTTCCAATACATTTGGCATCACAATGCTCCCTGCCATTGTCATTGCAATGGACTATGACATATGTCATCACAATTCTCCCTGACAACTTTCTTCAAAATTCTCTATGAACTACTCATCACTGTGCTCCATGCCCCTGTCATCACAATGCTCCATGCCCTTGTCATCACAATGCTCCATGGACCCTGTCATCACAATGCTCCGTGACTCCAGTAATCACAATGCTTCATAACTTTTGTCATCACAATGGTCCATGCCCGCATCATCACAAGGATGTTTGACTTTTGTAATCACAATGCTCCATGAACTTTTCATCACAGTGCTCCTTAACCCTTGTCATCACAATGCTCCATGCCTTTGTCAGAAAAATGCTCCATGACCCTTCTCATCACAATGTGCCACGCACTTTTCATCACAACAGTCCACAAATTTGTTATCGCTATGCTACATATAAATTGTAATCACAATGCTCCTTGCCCTTCTGATCACAATGCTCCATTACCAGTATCATAACAATGATCCATGATCCCTGCCATCACAATGTTCCATGGCCTTGTCATCACAAGGCTCCATGACACTTGTCATCACAATGCTCCAAGATCCCTGTAATCACAATGCTCCATGCACTTGTCACCACAAAGCTCCATGACACATGTCATCAGAATGTTCCATCACCTTCTCATCAAAATGCTCCATGCCCTTGTCATCACAGTGCTCCAAGACCCCTGTAATCACAATGCTCCATCCGCTTTTCATCAGTATGCTCCATGAGATTTGTCATCACAAGGCTCCATGGTTTTCTCCTCACAGCGCTCCAGGACCTTGTCATCACAATGCTTCACGACATTGTCATGAAAATTCTCAATGGCCCTTGTCATCATAATGCCCCAAGCCCTAGTCATCACAATGCTCCATTATATTTGTCATCACAATCCTCCATTTCATTTGTCATCACAATGCTCCCTGCCATTGTCCTCACAATGGATCATGATATATTTCATCACAATGCTCCCTGACACCTGTCTTCACAATACTCCATGACCTTCCCATCACAAAGATCCATGCCCTTGTTATCACAATGCACCATGTCCACTGTCATCACAATAATCTATGGAACTTGTCAGACCAATTCTCCATGCCCCTGACATCACAATACTCCATGCGCTTGTCATCACAATGCTCCATGACCCCTGTCATCACAATGCTCCGTGAATCCAGGCATCACAATGCTTCATAACATTTGTCATCACAGTGATCCATGCCCGTGACATCTCAAGGCTCTGTGACCTTTGTAACCACAATGCTCCTTGAACTTTTCATCACAATTCTCCGTTACTCTTGTCATCACAATGCTCCATGCCTTTGTAAGAAAAATGCTCCATCACCCTTGTCATCACAATGTGCCACGCGCTTTGCATCACAACGGTCCACAAAGTTTTCATGGCAATGCTCCATAAACCTTTTAACCACAATGCTCCATGCCCTTCTCATCACAATGCTCCATTACCCCTTTCATAACAATGCTCCATGACCCCTGCCATCACAGTGTTCCACGGCCTTGTCATCACAAGGCTCCATGACACATGACATCACAATGCTCCAAGACCCCTTTAATCACAATGCTCCATGCCCTTGTCATCACAAATCTCCGTGTCATATGTCATCATAATGTTCCATGGCCTTCTCATGAAAATGCTCCATGCCCTTGTCATCACAATGCTCTCAGACCCCTGTAATCACAATGTTCCATGCCCCTTTTCATCCCAATGCTCCATGAACCCTGTCATCACAATGCATCATGCCCATCATCATAATGCTTCAGGCTACTGTCAGCACAATGAAATCAAAATTCTCCATGACCTCTGTCATCACAATGCTCCATGACCCCTGTCATCACAATACTCCATGAACATTTTCAGCTCAATGCTCCATGACATTTGTCATCAAAATGATCCATGCCCTTGTCATTCCAATGCTCCATGACCCCTTTATTCACAAGGCTCCGTGACGCTTGTCATCACAGTGCTCCATGCCTTTGTCTGCAAAATGCTACATGACCTTGTCATTACAATGCTCTATGGGCTTGTCATCACAATACTCCATTACCACTGTCATCACAATCCTCCATGAAACTTGGGATCACATTGCTTCATGCCCTTGACATCACAATGTTCCATGCTCCTTGAAATCAGAATGATCCATGACCTCTGTCATCACAGTGGTCCAAACAATTGTGATCACAAAGTTCCATAACACTTGTCATCACAATGCTCCATGATGCCTGTTATCACAATACACTATGCCGTTGACATCACAATGATCCATGCTCCTTGAAAGCAAAATGATCCATGATCTCTTTCATCACAATGCTCCGAACACTTGTGATTACAGTGTTCCTTAACACTTGTCATCACAACGCTCCATGATGCCTGTCATCAAAGTACTCCATGCCCTTTTCATCACAATGTTCCAAGACCCCTGTAATGACAATGCTCCATGCCCCTTTTGATCTCAATGATCCATGAACCCTGTCATCACAATGCACCATGCCCATCATCATAATGCTTCATGCTATTGTCATCACAATGAAATCAAAATGCTCCATGACCTCTGTCATAACAATGCTCCATACCCTTGTGATCACAATATTCCATAACACTTGTCATCACAATGCCCCTTGACGCTCGTCATCACAATTATCCATGGTGTACTCATCACAATGCTCCATGACCTTTGTCATCGCAATTCTCAATACACTTGTCATCACAATGCTACCTGACACTTGTCGTCAGAATACTCCTTGAACCCTCTCTCGAAAATGCTCCATGCCTTTTTCATCACAGTGCCCCATGACGTTTTCATCACAATGCTCCATGCCATTGTCATCAAAATACACCACAAGCTTGTCATCAGAATGCTCCCTGACCCTTGTCATCACAGAGCCCCAAGTCATTGTCATCAAAATGCTCTATTATCTTTGTCATCAGAATCCTCCATGACACTTGGCATCACAATGATCCATGCTCTTGTCATCACAATGCGCCATTCCAACTGTCATTTCAATAATCCATGAAACATATTAGACCAATGCTCCATGCCCTTTTCTTCACAATGTGCCATTCCAACTGTCATCGCAATAATCCATGAAACATATTAGACCAATGCTCCATGACCTTGTCATCAAAATATTCCATGTCCTTGTTATCACAATGCTCCATGACCCCTGTCATCACAATGCTCCGTGACTCCAATTATCACAATGCTCCCTGCCATTGTCTTTGCAATGGACCATGACATATGTCATCACAATGCTCACTTACACCTGTCTTCACAATACTCCATGACCTTCTCATCACAATGATCCATGCCCTTGTCATCACAATGCACCATGTCCACTGTCATCACAATAATCTATGAAACTTGTCAGACCAATGCTCCATGCCCCTGACATCACAATGCTTCAAGACGCTTGTCATCACAGTGCTCCATGACACCTGTCATTACAATGCTCCATGCCTTTGTCAGCAAAATGCTACATGACCTTGTCATTAAAATGTTCTATGCACTTGTCATCACAATACTCCATTACCATTGTCATCACAATCCTCCATGAACTTTGGGATCACATTGCTTCATGCTCTTGTCATCAGAATGCTCCATGCTCCTTGAAATCAAAATGATCCATGACCTCTGTCATCACAATGCTCCAAATCCTTGTGATCACAAAGTTCCATAACCCTTGTCATCACAACGCTCCATGATGCCTGTCATCACAATTCTCCATGCCCTTTTCATCACAATGCTCCATGATCTTTGTCATCACAATTCTAAATACACTTGTCATCACAATGCTCCCTGACACTTGTCGTCAGAAGGCTCCTTGAACCCTGTCACGAAAAGGCTCCATGCCTTTTTCCTCACAATGCCCCATGCCAGTTTCATCACAATGCTCCATGCCATTTTCATCAAAATACTCCACAAGCTTGTCATCAGAATGCTCCATGACCTTTGTCATCACAATTATCCATGCACTTGTCAGCACAATGCTCCCTGACCCTTGTCATCACAATGCTCCAAGCCATTGTCATCACAATGCTCCATTACATTTGTAATCAGAATCCTCCTTGACACTTGTCATCACAATGCTAAATGCCATTGTCATCACAATGTGCCATTACATATTTCATCACAATACTCCCTGACACCTGTCTTCACAATACTGCATGACCTGGTAATCACAATGCTCCATGCCTTTGTCATCACAATGCGCCATTCCAACTGTCATCGCAATAATCCATGAAACTTATTAGACCAATGCTCCATGCCCTTGTCATCACAATGCTCCATGCCCTTGTTGTCACAATGCTCAATGTCCCCTGTCATCACAATGCTCCGTGACACCAGTCATCAAAGTGCTTCATGAACTTGGGTATCACAAATGTCCATGTCCTCATCATCAACAGTCTCTGTGACCTTTTTAACCACAATGCTCCAAGAACATTTCATCATAATGCTCTTTGACCCATGTCATCACAATGCTCCATGTGCTTGACAGCACAATGCTGCACGACACATATCATCACAATGCACCATTTGCTTGTCATCACAGTGCTCCACAATCTTGTCATCACAATGCTCCATAAAGCTTGTCATCACAATGCTCCATGCACTTCTCATCAAAATGCTGTCTCACCGCTGATAGCACAATATTACATCACTATTCGTCACAATACTCCCTGAAACCCCTCATCACAGTGTTCCATGAATCCTGTCATCACAATACTACATGCATTATCATCACAATGTTCGATGACCACTGACAGCACAATGTTCCATAACCCCTCATCAAAATGCTCCATGACCCGTTTCATCAAAATTCTCCATGAACCCTGACATCACAATGTTCCATAACCCCTGCCATCAAAATGTTCCATGACACTTTTCATCAAATTGCTCCATGAACCTGCCATCACAATGATCCCTGCCCTTCTCATCACAATGCACAATGCCCTTGTCATCAACATGCTCCATGACCTTTGTCATCACAAAGATCCATGACCCTTGTCATCACAATGCTCCCTGACACTTGTCGTCAGAATGCTCCTTGAACCCTGTCACGAAAAGGCTCCATGCCTTTTTCATCACAATGCCCCATGCCGTTTTCATCACAATGCTCCATGCCATTGTCATCAAAATACTCCACAAGCTTGTCATCAAAGTGCTCCATGACCTATGTCATCAAAAAGATGCATGAAACTTGGCATCACAATGCTCCATGTCATTGTCATCACAGTGTTCCATGAACGCACTCATCACATTGCTCCATGCCCTTGTCATCACAAAGCTCCATGACACATGTCATCAGAATGCTCCATGGCTTTCTCATCACAGTGCTCCATGACCTTGTCATCTCAATGCTCCATTACACCTGTCATAAAAATGCTCCAGGACCCCTGCAATCACGATGTTCCATGGCCTTGTCATCACAAGGCTCCATGACCCATCTCATCACAATGCTCCAAGACCCCTGTAATCACAATACTCCATGCCCCATTTCATCTCAATGATCCGTGAACCCTGTCATCACAATGCAGCATGCCCATCATCATAATACTTCAAGCTATTTCCATCACAATGAAATAAAAATGCTCCATGACCTCTGTCATAACAATGCTCCAAACCCTTGTGATCACAATATTCCTTAACACTTGTCATCACAATGCCCCATAAAGCTCGTCATCAAAATTATCCATGGTCTTCTCATCACAATGCTCCATGACTTTTGTCATCACAATGCTCAATACACTTGTCATCAAAATGCTCCCTGACACTTGTTGTCTGTATGCTCCTTGAACCCTGTCATGACAAGGCTCTATGACATTTTCCTCACAATGATCCATGCCCTTTTCATCACAATAATCCGTGCCCTTGTCATCACAATGCACCAAGTCCACTGTCATCACAGTAATCTATGAAACTTGGCAGACCAATGTTCCATGCTGCTGTCATCATAGTGCTCCATGCACTTGTCAGCACAATGCTCCCTGACCCTTGTGATCACAGTGCTCCAAGCCATTGTCATCACAATGGTCCATTAGCTCTGTCATCAGAATCCTCCATGACACTTGGCCTCAAATTGCTCCATGGCATTGTCATCACAATCGGCCATTACATATGTCATCACAATGTTCCCTGACACTTGTCTTCACAATACTGCATGACCTGGTCATCACAGTGCTCCATGCCCTAGTCATCACAATGCGCCATTCCAACTGTCATCGCAATAATCCATGAAACTTGTTAGACCAGCGCTTCATGCCCTTGTCATCACAATGCTCCATGAACCCTGTCATCACAGTGCTCCATGACCCCTGTCATCACAATGCTCCATGACTCCAGTCATCACAATGCTTCATGACCTTTTTCATCACAATGGTCCAGGCCCTGGTCATCAACAGTTTCTGTAACCTTTTTAACCACAATGCTCCATGAACTTTTCATCATAATGCTCTTTGACCCATGTCATCACAATTCTCCATGCGCTTGTCAGCACAATGCTCCATGACATATGTCATCACAATGCACCATGTGCTTGTCATCACAATGCTCCACAATCTTGTCATCACAATGCTCGATGCCCTTCTCCTCACAATGCTCCATGCCCTTTTCATTACAATCCTGCATGACCAATGTATCACAAGTTCCGTTCCCTTGTCATCACAATGCTCCATGCCAACTCTCATCACAATAATCCATGAAATATTTCAGACCAATGTTCCATGTCCTTCTCATCACAATGCTCCATTACCTCTGTCATAAAAATGCACCATGACCCCTGCAATCACAATTTTCCACGGCCTGGTCATCACAGGGTTCCATGACACTTGTCATCACAATGCTGAAGACCCCTGTAATCACAATACTTCATGCCGTTGTCATCACAAAGCTCCATGACACATGTCATCAGAATGTTCCAAGGCTTTCTCATCAAAATGCTCCATGTGCTTGTCAGCACAATGCTCTATGACACATGTCATCAAGATGCACCATGCAATTGTCATTACAGTGCTCCACAATCTTGTCATCACAATGCTCCATAAAACTTGTCATCACAATGCTCCATGCATTTCTCATCAAAATGCTCTCTCACCACTGATATCACAATGTTACATCTCTATTCGTCACAATACTCCCTCACCCCTGTCATCATAATGTTCCATGACTCCTGTCATCACAATGGTACATGCACTTATCATCACAATGTTCGATGACCCCTTACATCACAATGTTCCATAACACCGGTCATCAGAAGGCTCCATGACCCTTTTCATCAAAATGCTCCATGACCCCTGATATCACAATATTCCTTAACACCAATCATCAAACTTTTTCCATGACACTTTTCATCAAATTGTCCATGACCCTGTCATCACAATGCTCCCTGCCCTTCTCATCACAGTGCACAACGCCCTTGTCATCAAAATGCTCAATGACCTTTGTCATCACAAAGATCCATGACACTTGGCATCACAATGCTACATGTCATTTTCATCACAGTGCTCCATGAACGCTCTCAACACATTGTTCCATTCCCTTGTCATCACAAAGCTCCATGACACATGTCATCAGAATGCTCCATGGCCTTCTCATCACAATGCTCCATGCCCTGGACATCACAATGCTCCATTACCCCTGTCATAACAATGCTCCATGACCACTGCCATCACGATGTTCCTTGGCCTTTTCATCACAAGGCTCCATTACCCTTCTCATCACATGCTGCAAGACAACTGTAATCACAATGCTTCATGCCCCTTTTCATCTCAATGATCCATGAACCCTGTCATCACAATGCAACATTCACATCATCATAATGCTTCATGCTATTGTCATCACAATGAAATCAAAATGCTCCATGAACTCTGTCATAACAATGTTCCAAATCCTTGTGATCACAATATTCCATAACACTTGTCATCACAATGCTCCATGACCTTTGCCATCACAACGCTCAATACACTTGTCATCAAAATGCTCCCGTCACTTGTTGTCTGTATGCTCCTTGAACCCTGTCATGACAAGGCTCCATGCCTTTTACATCACAATGATCCATGCCTTTTTCATCACAATGCTCCAAGACGCATGTAATCACAATGCTCCATGCCGTGGTCATCACAAAGCTCCATGACACATGTCATCAGAATTCTCCATGGTTTTCTCATCACAATGCTCCATGCCCTTCTCATCACAATGCTCCATTACCCCTTTCATAACAATGCACCATGACCCTTCAATCACAATGTTCCACGGTCTTGTCATCCCAAGGCTCCATGACCCTTGTCATCACAATGCTCCAAGACCACTGTAATCACAATGCTCCATGCCCTTGTTATCACAAAGCTCCATGACACATGTCATCAGAATGTTCCCTGGCCTTCTCATCAGAATGCTCCATGCCCTTGTCATCACAATGCTCTGAGACCCTGGTAATCACAGTGCTCCATGCCCCTTTTCATCTCAATGCTCCATGAACTCTGTCATCACAATGCATTATGCCCATCATCATAATGCTTCCGTCTATTGTCAGCGCAATGAAATCAAAATTCTCCATGACCTATCTCATCACAATGCTCCATGACCCCTGTCATCACAGTACTCCATGAATATTTTCAGCCCAATGCTCCATGACATTTGTCATCACAATGATCCAGGCCCTTTGCATCCCAATGCTCCATGACGCCAGTATTCACAATGCTCCGTGACGCTTGTCATCACAGTGCTCCATGACAACTGTCATCACAATGCTCCATGACTTTGTCAGCAAAAGGCTACATTACCTTCTCATTACAATGCTCTATGCGCTTTTCATCACAATACTCCATTACCATTCTCATCACAATCCTCCATGAATCTTGGGATCACATTGCTTCATGCTCTTGTCATCAGAATGCTCCATGCTCCTTGAAATCAAAGTGATCCATGACCTCTGTCATCACAATTCTCCAAACACTTGTGATCACAATGTTCCAAAACACTTGTCATCACAACGCTCCATTCTGAATGTCAGCACAATACTCCATGCCCTTTTCATCACAATGCCCCATGACTTTTTCATCACAACGTCCCATGCCGTTTTCATCACAATGCTCAATGCCATTGTCATCAAAATACTCCACAAACTTGTAATCAGAATGCTCCATGACCCTTGTCATCACAATTCTCCATGCACTTGTCAGCCCAATGCTTCCTGACCCCTGTCATCACATTGCTCCATTTCCTTTGTCATCAGAATCCTCCATGACCCTTGGCATCACAGTGCTCCATGACATTGTCATCACAATGGGCCATTACATATGTCATCGCAATGGTCCCTGATACCTGTCTTCACAATACTGCATGACCTGGTCATCACAAGGCTCCATGCCCTTGTCATCACAATGCGCCATTCCAACTGTCATCGCAATAATCCATGAATCTTTTAAGACCAATGCTCTATGCGCTTGTCATCACAATGCTCCATGACCTTGTTTTCAAAATGCTCCAAGACCACTTTCATCACAATGCTCTGTGACTCCAGTCATCAAAATGCTTCATGACCGGGGCTTCCCTGGTGGTGCAGTGGTTGAAAGTCCACCTGCCGATGCAGAGGACACGGGTTCCTGCCCCGGTCCGGGAGGAACCCACATGCCACCGAGCGGCTGGGCCCATGAGCTATGGCCGCTGGGCCTGCGCGTCCGGAGCCTGTGCTCCGCGACGGGAGAGGCCACAACAGTGAGAGGCCCGCGTACCGAAAAAAAAAAATAAATAAATAAAATGCTTCATGACCTTTGTCGTCAAAATGGTCCATGGCCTCATCATCAACAATCGCTGTGACACATTTAACCACAATGCTCCATGAACTTTACATCACAATGCTTTTTGACCCTTGTCACCACAATGCTCTATGCCTTTCTCAGCACAATGCTCCATGACACTTTTCATCACAATGCTCCATGTGCTTGTCAGCACAATGCTCCACGACACATGTCATCACAATGCACCATGTGCTTGTCATCAGAGTGCTCCACAATCTTGTCATCACAATGCTCCATAAACCTTGTCATCACAATGCTCCATGCACTTCTCATCAAAATGTTCTCTCACCACTGATATCACAATGTTACATCTCTATTCGTCACAATATTCCGTCACCCCAGTCGGCACAATGTTCCATGACTCCTGTCATCACAATGCTACATGCATTATCATCACAATGTTCGATGACCTCTGATATCACAATGTTCCATAACCACTGTCATCAAAATGCTCCATGACCCTTTTCATCAAAATGCTCCATGACCCCTGACATCACAATGTTCCATAACCCCTGCCATAAAAATGTTCCATGACCCTTTTAATCAAATTGCTCCATGACCCTGTCATCACAATGTTCCCGGCCCTTCTCATCACAATGAACAGCACACTTCTCATCAAAAAGCTCCATGACTTTTCTCATCACAAAAATCCATGACGCTTGGCATCACAATGCTCCATGTCATTGCCATCACGATATTCCATGAACACTCTCATCACATTGCTCCATGCCCTTGTCATCACAAAGCTCCATGACACATGTCAACAGAATGTTCCATGGCTTTCTTAACAAAATATTCCATGCCCTTGTCGTCACAATGCTCCATGAATCCTGTCATCACAATGCATCATGCCCATCATCTTAATGGTTCAGGCTATAGTCATCACAATGAAATCAAAATACTCCATGACCTCTCTCATCACAATGCTCCATGAAGCCTATCATCACAATACTCCATGAACATTTTCAGCCCAATGCTCCATGACCCTTGTCATCACAATGCTCCATGACCCCTGTATTCACAATTCTCCGTGACGCTTGTTATCACAGTGCTCCATGACACCTGTCATCACAATGCTCCATGGCTTTGTTAGCAAAATGCTACATGACCTTGTCATTACAATGCTCTATGCCCTTGTCATCACAATACTCCATTACCATTGTCGTCACAATCCTCCATGAACAGTGGGATCACATTGCTTCATGCCCTTTTCATCACAATGTTCCATGCTCCTTGAAATTAAAATGATCCATGACCTCTGTCATCACAATGATCCAAACCCTTGTGATCACAACGTTCCATAACCCTTGTCATCAAATTGCTCCATGATTCCTATCATCACAATACTCCATTCATTTTTCATCACAATGCTCCATGATCTTTGTCATCACAATCCTCAATACACTTGTCATAAAAATGCTCCCTGACACTTGTCGTCAGAATGCTCCTTGAACCCTGTCACGAAAAGTCTCCATGCCTTTTTCATCACAATGCCCCATGCCATGTTCTTCACAATGCTCCATGCGAAAGTCATCAAAGTACTCAAAAAGCTTGTCATCAGAATGCTCCATGACCCTTGTCATCAAAATTCTCCATGCACTTCTCAGCACAAAGCTCCCTGTCCTTTGTCATTACAATGTCCCAAGCCATTGTCATCAAAATGCTCCATACCTTTGTCATCAGAATCCTCCATGACACTTGATATCACAATGGTCCATGCCATTGTCATCACAATGGGCAATTACATATGTCATCACAATGCTCCCTGACACCTGTCTTCACAACACTGCATGACCTTGTCATCACAATGCTCCATGACCCTTGCCATCACAATGTTCCACGGACTTGTCATCACAAGACTCCATGACACTTGTAATCACAATGCTCCAAGACCCCAGTATTCACAATGCTCCATGCACTTGTCATCACAAAGCTCCATGACACATGTCATCAGAATGTTCCATGGCATTCTCATCAAAATGCTCCATGCCCTTGTCAACACCGTGCTCCAACACCCCTGTAATGACAATGCTCCATGCCCCTTTTCATCAGTATGCTCCATGAGATTTGTCATCACAAGCCTCCATGGGTTTCTCATCACAATGCTCCAGGATTTTGTCATCACAATGCTTCACGACCATGTCATGAAAATTCTCAATGGCCCTTGTCATCATAATGCTCCAAGCTCTAGTCATCACAATGCTCCATTATATTTGTCATCACAATCCTCCATTACATTTGGCATCAACGTGCTCCCTGACAGTGTCATCGCAATGGACCATTACATATATCATCACAATGCTCCCTGACACCTGTCTTCACAATACTCCATGACCTTATCATCACAATGATCCATGCCCTTGTCATCACAATGCACCAAGCCAACTGTCATCACAATAATCTATGAAACTTGACATAACAATGTTCCATGCCGGTGACATCACATTGTTCCATGCCCTTGTCATCCGATGCTCCATGACCCCTGTCATGACAATGCTCCGTGACTCCAGGCATCACAATGGTTCATAACAGTTGTCATCACAATGGTCCATGCTGGCGTGATCACAAGGCTCTGTGACCTTTGTAACCACAATGCTCCATGAAATTTCCATCACATTGCTCCGTGACCCTTGTCATCACAATGCTCCATGCCTTTGTCAGAAAAATGCTCCATAAACCTTGTAATCACAATGCCCCATGCCCTTCTCATCACAATGCTCCATTACCCCTGTCATAACAATGCTCCATGACACCTGCCATCACAATGTTCCACAGTCTTGTCATCACAAGGCTCCATGACACTTGTCATCACTATGCTCCAAGACCACTGTAATCACAGTGCTCGCTGACCTTGTCATCACAAGGCTCCATGACACATGTCATCAGAATGTTCCATGGCTTTCTCATCAAAAAGTTCCATGCCCTTGTCATCACAATGCTCCAAGACCCCTGTAATCACAATGCTCCATGCCCCTCTTCATCTCAATGCTCCATGAACCCTGTCATCAAAATGCATCATGCTCATGATCATAATGCTTCAGGCTATTGTCAGCACAATGAAATCAAAATTCTCCATGACCTCTCTCATTACAATGCTCCATGACCCCTATCAAAACAATAATCCAAGAACATTTTCAGCCCAATGCTCCATGACACTTGTCATCACAATGATCCATGACCTTGTCATCCCAATTCTCCATGACCCCTGTATTCACAATGCTCCGTGACGCTTGTTATTGCAGTGCTCCATGACACCTGTCATCACAATGCTCTATGGCTTTGTCAGCAAAATGCTACATGAACTTGTCATTACAATGCTCTATGCCCTTGTCATCACAATACTCCATTACAATTGTCATCACAATCCTCCTTGAACCGTGGGATCACATTGCTTCATGCCCTTGTCATCACAATGTTCCATGCTCCTTGAAATCAAAATGATCCATGACATCTGTCATCACAATGCTCCAAAACCTTGCAATCACAAAGTTTCATAACTCTTGTCATCAAATCGCTCCATGATGCCTATCATCACAATATTCCATTCCCTTTTCATCACAATGCTCCATGACCTTTGTCATCACAATTCTCAATACACTTGTTATCACAATGCTCCCTGACACTTGTCGTCAGAATGCTCATTGAACACTCTCACGCAAAGGCTCCATGCCATTTTCATCACAATGCCCCATGCCATTTTCATCACAATGCTCCATGCCATTGTCATCAAAATACTCCACAACTTGTCATCAGAATGCTCCATGACCCTTGTCATCACAATTCTCCATGCACTTGTCATCACAATGCTCCCTGACCATTATCATCACAATGCTCCAAGCCATTGTCATCACAATGCTCCATTACCATTGTCATCAGAATCCTCCATGACACATGGCATCACAATGCTCCATGCCATTGTCATCACAATGGGCAATTACATATATCATGACAATGCTCCCTGACACCTCTCTTCACAATACTGCATGACCTGGTCATCACAATGCTCCATGCCCTTGTCATCACAATAATCCATGAAACTTATTAGACCAATGCTCCATGCCCTTGTCATCACAATGCTCCATGCCCTGGTCATCACAAAGCTCCATGACGCCTGTCAGCAGAGTGCTCCATGGCCTTTTCCTCACAATACCCCAAGCACTTGTTATCACAATGCTCCAAGACCCCTGTAATCACAATGCTCCATGCCCTTCTCATCACAATACTCCATTACCCCTGTAATAACAATGCTCCATGAACCCTGCCATCACATTGTTACACGGTCTTGTCATCACAAGGCTCCATGACACTTGTCATCACTATGCTCCAAGACCACTGTAATCACATTGCTCACTGCCCTTGTCATCACAAAGCTCCATGCTCCTTGAAACCAAAATGATCCATGACCTCTGTCATCACAATGCTCCAAACCCTTGTGATCACAAAGTTCAATAACACTTGTCATCACAACGCTCCATGATGCCTGTCATCACAATACTCGATGCCCTTTTCATCACAATGCTCCATGACCTTTGTCATCACAATCCTCAATACAATTGTCATCACAATGCTCCCTGACACTTGTCGTCAGAATGCTCCTTGATCCCTGTCACGAAAAGCCTCCATGCCTTTTTCATCACAATGCCTCATGCCATTTCCATCAAAATGCGCCTTGCCATTGTCTTCATAATACAACGCAAGCTTGTCATCAGAATGCTCCATGACCCTTGTCATCACAATTCTCCATGCACTTGTCAGCACAATGCTCCCTGACCCTTGTCATCACAATGCCCCAAGCCATTGTCATCAAAATGCTCCATTATATTTATCATCAGAATCCTCCATGACATTTGGCATCACAGTGCTCCATGCCATTCTTATCACTATGGGCCACTACATATGTCATCACAATGCTCCCTGACACCTGTCTTCACAATACTGCATGACCTGGTCATCACAATGCTCCATGACCCCGGCCATTACAATGTTCCACGGACTTGTCATCACAAGACTCCATGACACTTGTCATCATAATCCTCCAAGACCCCTGTAATCCCAATGCTCCATGCCCTTGTCATCACAAAGCTCCATGACACATGTCATCAGAATGTCCCATGGCCTTCTCATCAAAATTCTCCATGCCCTTCTCATCACCGTGCTCCAACACCCCTGTAATGACAATGCTCCATGCACCTTTTCATCAGTATGCTCCATGAGATTTGTCATCACAAAGCTCCATGGTTTTCTCATCACAATGCTCCAGGAATTTGTCATCACAGTGCTTCACGACCTTGTCATGAAAATTCTCAATGGCCCTTGTCATCATAATGCTCCAAGCCCTAGTCATCACAATGCGCCATTATATTTGTCATCACAATCCTCCATTACATTTGGCATCACCGTGCTCCCTGCCATTGTCATCACAATGGATCATGACATATGTCATCACAATGCTCCCTGACACATGTCTTTACAGTACTCCATGACCTTCTCATCACAATGATCCATGCCTTTGGCATCACAATGCACCATGTCCACTGTCATCACAATAATCTATGAAACTTGTCAGACGAATGCTCCATGCCCCTGATCTCACAATGCTCCATGCCCTTGTCATCAAAATGCTCCATGACTCCAGGCATCAAATTGCTTCATAACATTTGTAATTACAATGGTCCATGCCCGCGTCATCACAAGGCTCTGTGACCTTTGTAACCACAATGCTCCATGAAATTTCCATCACAATGCTCTGTGACCCTTGTCATCACAATGTCCCATGCCTTT
Source organism: Mesoplodon bidens (assembly GCF_964165515.1). Taxonomy (NCBI): domain Eukaryota; kingdom Metazoa; phylum Chordata; class Mammalia; order Artiodactyla; family Ziphiidae; genus Mesoplodon; species Mesoplodon bidens. The sequence goes on from NW_027672207.1 coordinate 2,062,342, forward strand.
TTCAGAAAATTGCTCCATGACCATTGTCATTACAATGTGCCACGCGTTTTCATCACAACTGTCCACAAATATGTCATGGCAATGCTCCATAAACCTTTTAATCACAATGCTCCATACCCTTCTCATCACAATGCTCCATTACCCCTGTCATAACAATGCTCCATGAACTCTGCCATCACAATGTTCCACGGTCTTGTCATCACAAGGCACCATGACACTTGTCATCACTATGCTCCAAGACCACTGTAATCACATTGCTCGCTGCCTTTGTCATCAGAAAGCTCCATTACACATGTCTTCGGAATGTTCCATGGCTTTCTCATCCAAATGCTCCATGACCCTTTTCATCCCAGAGCTCCTTGACCCCTGACATCACAATGTTCTATAACCACAGTCAGCAAAATGTTCCATTACACTTTTCATCAAATTCCTGCATGACCCTATCATCAATATACTCCCTGCCCTTCTCATCACAATGCACCACACCCTTGTCATCAAAATGCTCCATGACTTTGTCATCAGAAAGATCCATGACCCTTGACATCACAATGCTCCATGTCATTGTCATCACAAGGCTCCATGAACATTCTCATCACATTGCTCCATGCACATATCATCGCAAAGCTCCATGACACTTGCCATCACAATGCTCGATGCCCTTCTCATCACAATGCTCCATGCCCTTGTCATTATAATACTCCTTGACTCATGTATCACAGTGTTCGGAGCACTTGTCATGACAGTGCTCCATGCCCGCTCTCACCACAATAATCCATGAAATATTTCAGACCAATGCTCCATGTCCTTCTCATCACAATGCTCCATTACCACTGTCATAACAATGCTCCATGACCCCTGCCATCACAATGTTCCACGGCGTTGTCATTCACAAGGCTCCATGACACTTCTCATCACAATGCTCCAAGATCCCTGTAATCAAAATGTTCGATGCCCTTGTCATCACAAAGCTCCATGACGCATGTGATCAGAATGTTCCATACCCTTGTCATCACAATGCTCCATGCCCTTGTCCTCACAATGCTCCAAGACCCTTGCAATCACAATGCTCCATGCTGCTTTTCATCTCATTGCTCCATGAAACCTGTCATCACAATGCTCCATGCCCATCATCATAATGCTTCAGGCTATTGTCATCACAATGAAATCAAATGCTCCATGACCTCTGTCATCACAATGCAACAAAACCTTTTGATCACATTGTTCCATAAAACTTATCATCACAACACCCGATTACGCTCATCATCACAATTATCCATGGTCTTATCATCACTATGCTCCATAACCTTTGTCATCACAATGCTCAATACACTTGTCAATACAATTCTCCCTGACACTTTTCGTCAGTATGCTCCTTGAACCCTGTCATGACAAGGCTCCATGACATTTTCATCACAATGATGCATGCCCACTTCATCACAATGCTCCAAGTCCTCTGTAATCACAATGCTCCATGCACTTGTCATCACAATGCTCCATGACGCATATCATCAGAATGCTCCATGGCCTTCTCTTCACAATGCTCCATTCCCTTATCATATCAATGCTCCAAGACACCTGTAATCACAATGCTCCAAGCCCCTTTTCATCAGAATGCTCCATGAGACTTGTCATCACAAGTCTCCATGGTCTTCTAATCACAATGCTACATTTCCTTTTCATCACAATGTCCCATGTGCCCTGTTATCACAATACTCCATGAATATTTTCAGCCCAATGCTTCATGACCTACTCATCACAATGCTCCATGAAAAATATCATCACAATGGTCCATGACCACTGTCATCACAACATTCCATGACCCCTGACAACACAGTGATCCGGGATACTTGTCATCACAATGCTCCATTCCCTAGTCATCACAATGCTCCATGACCCCTGTCATCACAATACTCCATGAACATTTTCATCCCATTGCTCCATGACACTTGTCATCACAATGCTCCCTGACTCTTGTCGTCAGAATGCTCCATGAACCCTGGCACAAAAAGGCTCCATGCATTTTTCATCAAAATGTCCCATGCTGTTTTCATCAAAATACTCCATGCCATTGTCATAAAAATACTGAAAAAGCTTGTCATCAAAATGCTCCATGACCAGTGTCATCACAATTCTCAATGCACTTGCCAGCACAATGCTCCCTGACCCTTGTCATCACAATGCTCCAAGCCATTGTCATCACAATGCTCCATTAGCTTTGTCATCAGAATCCTCCATGACACTTGGCATCACAGTGCTCCATGCCATTGTCATCACAATGCTCCATGACAGTTCTCATCACAATGTTACATGCTTTTGTCATCACAATTCTCCATGCACATGTCATCGCAATGCCCCAAGACCCCTGTCATAGCAAGCTCAATGCCTTTGTCATCACAATGCTTCACGACATTTTCATCAAAATTCTCATTGGCCATTGTCATCACAATGCTCCATGCACTTGTCATCAAAATGCTCCATGACCCTTGTCATCACAATGATCCAAGCCCTTGTCATCACAATGCTCCAAAACATTTGTCATCACAATCCTGCAAAACAATTGGCATCACAATGCTCCATGCCATTGTCATCACAATGGAACATGAAATATGTCATCACTATGCTCCCTGACACCTGTCTTCACAATACTCCATGACCTTGTCATCACAGTGTGCCATGCCCACTGTCAACACAATTATCCATGAAACTTGTCAGACCAATGCTCCATGCCCCTGTCATCACAATGCTCCATGTCTTTGTCAGTAAAATGCTACATGACCTTGTCATTACAATGTTCCATGCACTTGTCATCACAGTACTCCATTACCATTGTCATCACAATCCTCCATGAACCTTGGGGTCACATTGTTTCATGCCCTTGTCATCACAATGCTCCATGCTCCTTGAAATCATAATGATCCATGACCTCTGTCATCACAATGCTCCAAACACTTGTGATCACAATGTTCCATAACACTTGTCATCACAACGCTCCATGATGCCTTTCATCACAATACTCCATGCCCTTTTCATCACAATGCTCCATGACCTTTGGCATCACAATTCTCAATACACTTGTCATCACAATGCTCCCTGACACTTGTCATCAAAATGCTCTTGAACCCTGTCACGAAAAAGCTCCATGCCTTTTTCATCACAATGTCCCACGCCATTTTCATCAGAATGTTCCATGCCATTGTCATCAAAATACTCCACAAGCTTGTCATCAGAATGCTCCATGACCTTTGTCATCACAATGTTCCATGCACTTGTCAGCACAATGCTCCAAGCCATTGTCATCACAATGCTCCATTACCTTTGTCATCAGAATCCTCCATGACACTTGGCATCACAATGCTCCATGCCATTGTCATCACAATGGACCATTGAATATTTCATCACAATGCTCCCTGACACCAGTCTTCACAATACTGCATGACCTGGTCTTCACAATGCTCCATGCCCTTGTCATCAAAACGCACCATTCCAACTGTCATTACAATAATCCATGAAACTTATTAGACCAATGGTCCGTGTACTTGTCATCACAGTGCTCCATGCCCTTGATATCACAGTGATCCATGACCCATGTCATCACAATGCTCCGTGGCTCCACTCATCTCAGTGTTTCATGACCATTGTCATCAAAATTTCCATGTCCTCGTCATCAACAGTCTCTGTGTCCTTTTTAACCTCAATGCTCCATGAAATTTTCAACACAATGCTCTTTGACCCTTGTCATCACAATACTCTAGGCCTTTCTCAGCACAATGCTCCATGACCGTTGTCATCACAATGCTCCAGGCGCTTGTAAGCACAATGCTCCATGAGCTTGTCATCACAGTGCTCCACAATCTTGTCATCACAATGCTCCATTAACATTGTCATCACAATGCTCCATGCAGTTCTCATCAATATGATCTCTCACCACTGATATCACAATGTTACATCACTATTCATCACAATACTCCCTCACCCCTGTCATCACAATGTTCCATGACTCCTGTCATAAAAATGCTCCATGACCTTTTTCATCAAAATGCTCCATGTCCCCTGACATCACAATGCTCCATAGCCCTTGTCATTACAGTGCTCCATGACGCTCGTCATCACAATTATCCATGGTCTTCTCATCACAATGCTCCACGGTCTTGCCATCACAATGCTCCATGCCCTGGTCATCACAATGCTCCATGTCCCTTGTCATCACAATTCTCCTCGTCCTTGTCATCACAATGCTCCATGACAGTTCTCATCACAATGTTACATGCAATTGTCATCACAATTCTCCATGCACATGTCATCGCAATGCCCCAGGACCCCTGGCATAACAAGCTCCATGCCTTTGTCATCACAATGCTTCACGACCTTTTCATCAAAATTCTCAATGGCCGTTGTCATCACAATGCTCCATGTCCCTTGTCATCACAATGATCCAAGCCCTTGTCATCACAATGCTCCATTACCTTAGTCATCACAATCCTCCAAAACACTTGGCATCACAATGCTCAATGCCATTGTCATCACAATGAAACATAAAATATGTCATCACAATGAAACATGAAATATGTCATCACAATGCTCCCTGACACCTGTCTTCACAATACTGCATGACCTTGTCATCACAATGTGCCATGCCCACTGTCAACACAATTATCCATGAAACTTGTCAGACCAATGCTCCATGCCCCTGTCATCACAATGCTCCTTGCCCTTGTCATCACAATGCTCCATGACCCCAGTTCTCACAATGCTCCGTGACTCCAGTCATCACAAGGCTTCATGACCTGTGTCATCACAATGATCAATGTGCTCATCATCACAAGGCTCTGTGAACTTTGTCACCACAATGCTCCATGAACTTTTCATCAAAATGCTCCGTGACACTTGTTATCACAATGCTCCTTCCCTTTGTCAACTCAATGCTCCATGAACCTTGTCATCACTATGTTCCATGCGCTTGTCAGCGCAGTGCTCCATGACCCATGTCATCACAATGCTCCATAAATCTTGTCATCACAATGCTCCTTGCACGTCTTATCAAAGTGCTCTCTCACCACTGATATCAAAATGTTCCCTCACTAGTCATCACAATACACCCACTCCCCTGTCATCACAATGGTCCATAACCCCTGTCATGAAAATGTCCCATGAACCGTGACATCACAATGTTCCATAACCCCTGTCATCAAAATGTTCCATGACCCTTTTGATCAAATTTCTCCATGACCCTGTCATCACAATGCTCCCTGCCCTTCGCATCACAATGCACAACGCCCTTGGAATCAAAATGCTCCATGACTTTGTCATCACAAAGATCCATGACCTTGGCATCACTATGCTCCATGTCATTGTCATCACAATGCTCCATGATCGCTCTCATCACATTGCTCCTTTCCCTTGTCGTCACAAAGCTCCATGACCCATGTCATCAGAATGCTCCATGGCCTTCTCATCACAGTGCTCCATGCCCTTGCCATCACAATGCTCCATTACACCTCTCATCAGAATGCTCCAAGACCACTGTAATCACAATGTTCCATGCCCCTTTTCATCTCAATGCTCCATGAAACCTGTCATCACAATGCACCATGACCACCATCATAATCCTTCATGCTATTGTCATCACAATGAAATAATAATGCTCCATGACCTCTCTCATCACAATGCTCCAAACCCTTGTGATCACAATGTTCCATAACACTTGTCATCACAATGCTCCATGATGCCTGTCATCACAATTCTCCAAGCACTTTTCATCACAATGCTCCATGAAATTTGGCATAACAATTCTCAATACACATGTCATCACAATGCTCCCTGACACTTGTCATCAGAATGCACCTTGAACCCCGTCACGAAAAGGCTCCATGCCTTTTACATCACAATGCCCCACGCCATTTTCATCACAATGCTCCATGCCATTGTCATCAAAATACTCCACAAGCTTGTCATCAGAATGCTCCATGACTTCTGTCATCACAGTGCTCCATGCACTTGTCAGCACAATGTTCCAAGCCATTGTCATCACCATGCTCCATTACCTTTGTCATCAGAATCCTCCGTGACACTTGGCATCACAATGCTCCATGCCATTGTCATCACAATGGGCCATTACATATGTCATCACAATGCTCCCTGACACCAGTCTTCACAATACTGCATGACCTGGTCTTCACAATGCTCCATGCCCTTGTCATCAAAATGCACCATTCCAACTCTGATTGCAATAATCCATGAAACTTATTAGACCAATGCTCCATGCCCTTGTCATCACAGTGCTCCATGCCCTTGTTATCACTGTGCTACATGACCCATGTCATCACAATGCTCCGTGACTCCAGTCATCTCAATGCTTCATGACCTTGGTGATCACAATGGTCCATGCCCTCGTCATCAACAATCTCTGTGTCCTTTTTAACGTCAAAGCTCCATGAAATTTTCATCACAATGCTCTTTGACACTTGTCATCACAATACTCTATGCCTTTCTCAGCACAATGCTCCATGACCGTTGTTATCACAATGCTCCATGCGCTTGTCATCACAGTGCTCCACCGTCTTGTCATCAAAATGCTCCATTAACATTGTCATCACAATGCTCCATGCAGTTCTCATCAAAATGCTCTCTCACAACTGATATCACAATGTTACATCACTATTCATCACAATACTCCCTCACCCCTGTCATCACAATGTTCCATGACTCCTGTCATCACAATGCTACATGCACTTATCATCACAATGTTCGATGACCTATGACATCGCAATGTTCCATAACCCCTGTCATCAAAATGCTCCATGACCTTTTTGTCAAAATGCTCCATGTCCCCTGACATCACAATGCTCCATAGCCCTTGTCATTACAGTGCTCCATGATGCTCGTCATTACAATTATCCATTGTCTTCTCTTCACAATGCTCCACGGTCTTGCCATCACAATGCTCCATGCCCTGGTCATCACAATGCTCCATGTCCCTTGTCATCACAATTCTCCACGTCCTTGTCATCGCAGTGCTCCATGACAGTTCTCATCAAAATGTTACATGCTTTTGTCATTACAATTCTCCATGCACATGTCATCGCAATGCCCCATGACCCCTGACATAGCAAGCTACATGCCTTTGTCATCACAATGCTTCACGACCTTTTCATCAAAATTCTCAATAGCCGTTGTCTTCACAATGTTCCATGACCCTTGTCATCACAATGCTCCAAGCCCTTGTCATCACAATGCTCCATTACCTTTGTCATCACAATCCTCCAAAACACTTGGCATCACAATGCTACATGCCATTGTCATCACAATGGAACCTGAAATAGGTCAACACAATGCTCCCTGACACCTGTCTTCACAATACTGCATGACCTTGTCATCACAATGTGCCATGACCACTGTCAACACAGTTATCCATGAAACTTGTCAGACCAATGCTTCATGCCCCTGTCATCACAATGCTCCATGCCCTTGTTATCACAATGCTCCATGACCTCAGTTCTCACATTGCTCCGTGACTCCAGTCATCACAATGCTTCATGACCTGTGTCATCACAGTGATCCAAGTCCTCATCATCGTAAGGCTCTGTGAACTTTGTCACCACAGTGCTCCATGAACTTTTCATCACAATGCTCCGTGACATTTGTTATCACAATGCTCCGTGCCTTTGTCAACTCAATGCTCCATGACCCTTTTCATCACAATGTTCCATGCGCTTCTCAGCGCAGTGCTCCATGACCCTTGTCATCACAATTCTCTATGCACTTGTCAGCACAATGCTCCCTGACCCTTGTCATCACAATGCTCCAAGCCATTGTCATCACAATGCTCCATTACCTTTGTCATCAGAATCCTTCATGAAACTTGGCATCACAATGCTCCATGTCATTGTCATCACAATGGGCCATTACATATGTCATCACAATGCTCCCTGACACCAGTCTTCACAATACTGCATGACCTGGTCTTCACAATGCTCCATGCCCTTGTCATCACAATGCTCCATGACCCCTGTATTCACAATGCTCAGTGACGCTTGTCATCACAGTGCTCCATGACACCTCTCATCACAATGCTCCATGCCTTTGTCAGCAAAATGCTACATGACCTTGTCATTACAATGCTCTATGCACTTGCCATCACAATACTCCATTACCATTGTCATCACAATCCTCCATGAACCTCGGGATCACAAAGCTCCATGCTCCTTGAAATCAAAATGATCCATGACCTCTGTCATCACAATGCTCCAAACGCTTGTGATCACAATGTTCCATAACAGTTGTCATCACAACACTCCATGATGCCTGTCATCATTATACTCCATGCCCTTTTCATCACAATGCTCCATGACCTTTGTCATCACAATTCTCAATACACCTGTCATCACAATGCTCCCTGACACTTTTCGTCAGAATGCTCCTTGAACCCTGTCACGGAAAGGCTCCATGCCTTTTTCATCACAATGCCCCACGCCGTTTTCATCACAATGTTCCATGCCATTGTCATCAAAATACTCCAGAAGCTTCTCATCAGAATTCTACATGACCTTTGTCATCACAATTCTCCATGCACTTGTCAGCACAATGCTCCAAGCCATTATCATCACAATGCTCCATTACCTTTGTCATCAGAATCCTCCATGACAATTGGCATCACAATGCTCCATGCCATTGTCATCACAATTGGCCATTACATATGTCATCACAATGCTCCCTGACACCAGTCTACCCAATACTGTGTGACCTTTTCTTCACAATGCTCCATGCCCTTGTCATCAAAATGCACCATTCCAACTGTCATTGCAATAATCCATGAAACTTATTAGACCAATGCTCCGTGCACTTGTCTTCACAATGCTCCATACCCTTGTTATCACAGTGCTCCATGACCCATGTCATCACAATGCTCCGTGACTCCACTCATCTCAATGATTCATGACCTTGGTCATCACAATGGTCCATGTTCTCGTCATCAACAGTCTCTGTGACCATTTTAACCTCAATGCTCCATGAAATTTTCATCACAATGCTCTTTGACCCTTGTCATCCAATACTCTATGCCTTTCTCAGCCCAATCCTCCATGACCGTTGTCATCACAATGCTCCATGCGCTTGTCAGCACAATGCTCCATGACCTTTGTCATCACAATTCTCAATACACTTGTCATCACAATGCTCCCTGTCTCTTGTCGTCAGAAGGCTCCTTTAAACCAGTCACGAAAAGGCTCCATGCCATTTTCATCACAATTCCCCATGCCATTTTCATCACAATAATCCATGCTATTGTCATCAAAATACTCCACAAGTTTCTCATCCAAATGCTCCATGACACGTGTCATCACAATTCTCCATGCACTTGCCAGCACAATGCTCCCTGACCCTTGTCATCACAATGCTTCAGGCTCTTGTCAGAACAGTGCTCCATGACACATCATCACAATGCACCATTACATTTGTCATCAGAATCCTCCATGACACTTGGCATCACAATGCTCCATGCCATTGTCATCACAATGGGCCATTATATTTGTCATCACAATGCTCCCAGACACCAGTCTTCACAATACTGCATGACCTGATCTTCACAATGTTCCATGCCCTTGTCATCACAATGCGCCCTTCCAACTGTCATTGCAATAATCCATGAAACTTATTAGACCAATGTTCCATGCCCTTGTTATCACAATGCTCCGTGACTCCAGTCATCACAATTCTTCATGACCTTTGTCATCACAATGGTCCATGCCCTCATCATCAACAGTCTCAGTGACCTTTTTAACCTCAGTGCTCCATGAAATTTTCATCACAATGCTCTTTGACCCTTGTCATCACAATACTCTATGCCTTTCTCAGCACAATGCTCCATGACCGTTGTCATCACAATGCTCCAGGCGCTTGTCAGCACAGTGCTCCATGACACATCATCACAATGCACCATGCGCTTGTCATCACAGTGCTCAACAATCTTGTCATCACAATGCTCCATTAACATTGTCATCACAATGCTCCATGCACTTCTTATCAATATGCTCTCTCACCACTGATATCACAATGTTACATCACTATTCATCAAAATACTCCCTCACCTGTCATCACAATATTCAATGACTCCTGTCATCACAATGCTACATGCACTTATCATCACAATGTTTGATGACCTATGACATCACAATGTTCCATAATCCCTGTCATCAAAATGCTGCATGACCATTTTCATCAAAATGCTCCATGTCCCCTAACATCACAATGCTCCATAGCCCATGTCATTGCAGTGCTCCATGACGCTCTTCATCACAATTATCCGTGGTCTTCTCATCACAATGCTCCACGGCCTTGCGATCACAATGTTCCATGCCCTGGTCATCACAGCTCCATGTCCCTTGTCATCACAATTCTCCACGTCCTTGTCATCACAATGCTCCAAGACAGTTCTCATCACAATGTTACATGCTTTTGTCATCACAATTCTCCATGCATATGTCACTGCAATGCCCCATGACCCCTGTCATAGCAAGCTCCATGCCTTTGTCATCACAATGCTTCACGACCTTTTCATCAAAATTCTCAATGGCCGTTGTGATCACATTGCTCCATGACCCTTGTCATCACAATGCTCCAAGCCCTTGTGATCACAATCCTCCATTACCTTTGTCATCACAATCCTCCAAAACACTTGACATCACAATGCTCCATGCCATTGTCATCACAATGGAGCATGAAATAGGTCATCGCAATGCTCCCTGACACCTGTCTTCACAATACTGCATGACATAGTCATCCCAATGTGCCATGTCCGCTGTCAACACAATTATCCATTAAACATGTCAGACCAATGCTCCATGCCCCTGTCATCACAATGCTCCATGCCCTTGTCATCACAATGCTCCATGACCCCAGTTCTCACAATGCTCTGTGACTCCAGTCATCAAAAGGCTTCATGACCTGTGTCATCACAATGATCTATGCACTCATGATCACAAGGCTCTGTGAACTTTGTCACCACAATGCTCCACGAACTTTTCATCACAGTGCTCCGTGACACCTGTTACCAAAATGCTCAATCCCTGTGTCAACTCAATGCTCCATGACCCTTGTCATCACAATGTTCCATGCGCTTGTCAGGGCAGTGCTCCATGGCCCATGTCATCACAATGCTCCATAAACCTTGTCATCACAATGCACCTTGCACGTCTTATCAAAATGCTCTCTCACCACTAATATCAAAATGTTCCCTCACTAGGCATCACCATACACCCAATACCCTGTTATCACAATGGTCCATAACCCCTGTCATGAAAATGTTCCATGATCCCTGACATCACAATGTTCTATAACCCTTGTCATCAAAATGTTCCATGACTCTTTTCATCAAATTGCTCCATGAACCTGTCATCACAATGCTCCAAGCCCTTCTCATCACAATGCACAACCCCCTTGTCATCAAAATGCTTCATGACCTTTGTCATCACAATGCTCCAAATCCTTGTGATCAAAAAGTTCCATAAAACTTATCATCACAACGCCCCATGATTCTCATCATCAGAATTATACATGGTCTTCTCATCACAATGCTCCATGACTTTTGTCACCACAATGCTCAATATACTTGTCATCACAATGCTCCCTGACACTTGTCGTCAGTATGCAACTTGAACCCTGTGATGACAAGGCTCCATGGCCATCTCATCCCAATGCTCCATGCCCTTGTCAGCACAGTGCTCCACCACCCCTGTAATCACATTGCTCCATGCCCCTTTTCATCAGAATGTACCATGAGACATATCATCACAAGGCTCCATGGTCTTCTCATCACAATGCTCCAATACCTTGTCATCACAAAGCTCCATGACACCTGTCATCACAATACTCCATGATAATTTTCAGCCCAATGCTCCATGACCTTCTCATCACAATGCTCCATGACCCCTGTAATTACAATGCTCCATGATCCCTGTCATCACAATGTTCCATGTCCGTTGTCATCACAATACTGCATGAACATTTTCATCCCAATTCTCCATGACACTTGTCATCACAATGATCCATGCCCTTGTCATCCCAATGAACCATGACACCTGTATTCACAATGCTCTGTGACGCTTGTCATCACAGTGCGCCTTGACACCTGTCATCACAATGCTCCATGCCTTTGTCTGCAAAATGCTACATGACTTTGTCATTACAATGCTCTATGCACTTGTCATCACAATACTCCATAACCATTGTCCTCACAATCCTCCATGAACCTTGGGATCACATTGTTTCATGCCCTTGTCATCACAATGCTCCGTGCTCCTTGAAATCAAAATGATCCATGACCTCACTAATCACAATGCACCAAACACTTGTGATCACAGTGTTCCATAACATTTGTCATCACAACGCTCCATGATGCCTGTCATCACAATACTCTATGCCCTTTTCATCAAAACGCTCCATGACCATTGTCATCACAATTCTCAATACACTTGTCATCACAATGCTCCCTGACACTTGTCGTCAGAATGCTTCTTGAACCCTGTCAAGAAAAGACTCCATGCCTTTTTCATCACAATGTCCCATGCCGCTTTCATCACAATGCTCCATGCCATTGTCATCAAAATACTCCAGAAGCTTGTCATCAGAATGCTCCATGACGTTTGTCATCACAATTCTCCATGCACTTGTCATCACACTGCTCCCTGACCCTTGTCATCACAATGCTCCAAGCCATTGTCATCACAATGCTCCATTACCTTTGTCATCAGAATCCTCCATGCCATTGTCATCACAATGGGCCATTCCATATGTCATCAAAATGCTCCCTGACACCAGTCTTCACAATACTGCATGACCTGGTCTTCACAATGCTCCATGCCCTTGTCATCACAATGCACCATTCCAACTGTCATTGCAATCATCCATGAAACTTATTAGATCAATGCTCCGTGCATTTGTCATCACAATGCTCCATGCCCTTGTTATAACAATGCTCCATGGCCCTTATCATCACAATGCTCCTTGACTCCTATCATCTCAATGCTTCATGACCTTTGTCATCACAATGGTCCATGCCCTCGTCATCAACAGTCTCTGTGACCTTTTTAACCTCAATGCTCCATGAAATTTTCATCACAATGCTCTTTGAACCTTGTCATCACAATACTCTATGCCTTTCTCAGCACAAAGCTCCATGACCGTTGTCATCACAGTGCTCCATGCGCTTGACATCACAGTGCTCCACAATCTTGTCATCACAATGCTCCGTTAACCTTGTCATCACATTGCTCCATGCACTTCTCCACAATATGCTCTCACCACTCATATCACAATGTTACATCACTATTCACCACAATACTCCCTCACCCCTGTTATCACAATGTTCCATGACTCCTGTCATCACAATGCTACATGCAATTATCATCACAATGTTCGATTAACTATGACATCACAATGTTCCATTAGCCCTGTCATCAAAATGCTCCATGACCCTTTTCATCAAAATGCTCCATGTCCCGTGACATCACAATGCTCAATACCCTTTGTCATTACAGTGCTCCATGACGATCTTCATCAAAATTATCCATGGTCTTCTCATCACAATGCTCCACGGTCTTGCCATCACTATGCTCCATGCCCTGGTCATCACAATTCTCCAATTTCTTGCCATCACTATGTTCCATGACACATCTTATCCCAGTGTTACATGCTGTTTCAGCAAAATTCTACACAAGCTTGTCATCAGAATGCTCCATGACGCTTGTCATCACAATTATCCATGCCCCTGTCATCACAAAGCTCCATGCCCTTGTCCTCACAATGCTCCATGACCCCTGTCATCACAATACTCCAAGAACATTTTCAGCCCAATGCTCCATGACTTTCTCATCGCAATGCTCCATGACCAATATCATCACAATGCTCCATGACCGCTGTCATGACAACACTCCATGACACCTGACAACACAATGATCCGGGACTCTTGTCATCACAATGCCCCATTACCTAGTCATCACAATGCTCCATGACCCCTGTCATCACAATACTCCATGAATATATTCAGCCCAAATACCTTGACCCTTTTCATCAAAATGATCAATTCCCTAGTCATCCCAATGCTCCATGACCTCTGTATTCACACTGCTCTGTGATGCTTGTCATCACAGTGCTCCATGACACCTGTCATCACAATGCTCCATGCCTTTGTCAGCAAAATGCTACATGACCATGTCATTAAAATGCTCTATGCGCTTGTCATCACAATACTCCATTACCATTGTCATCACAATCCTCCATGGACCTTGGGATCACATTGCTTCATGCCCTTGTCATCACAATGCTCCATGCTTCTTGAAAGCATAATGATCCATGACCTCGGTCATCACAATGCTCCAAAACCTTGTGATCACATTGTTCTATAACACTTGTCATCATAACGCTCCAAGATGCCTGTCATCACAATACTCCATGCCCTTTTTATCACAATGCTCCATGACCATTGTCATCACAATTCTCAATACACTTGTCATCACAATGCTCCCTGACACTTGTCGTCAGTATGCTCCTTGAACCCTGTCAGGAAAAGACTCCATGCCTTTTTCATCACAATGCCCCATGCCGTTTTCATCACAATGCTCCATGCCATTGTCATCACAATGGGCCATTACATATGTCATCACAATGCTCCCTGACACCTGTCTTCACAATACTGCATGACCTGGTCATCACAATGTTCCATGCCCTTTTCATCACAATGCACCAATCCAACTGTCATTGCAACAATCCATTAAACTTATTAGACCTATGCTCCATGCCTTTGTCTTCACAATGCTCCATGCCCTTTTTATCACAATGCTCCATGACCCCTGTCATCACAATGCTCCGTGACTCCAGTCATCACAATGCTTCATGACCTTTGTCATCACAATGATTCATGCCCTTTTCATCAACAGTCTCTGTGACCTTTTTAACCACAATGCTCCATGAACTTTTCATCACAATGCTCTTTGACCATTGTCATCACAGTGCTCTTTGCCTTTCTCAGCAGAATGCTCCATGACCGTTGTCATAAAAATGCTCCATGCGCTTATCAGCACAATGCTCCATGACACATATCATCACAATGCACCATGCGCTTGTCATCAGAGTGCTCTACAATCTTGTCATCACAATGCTCCATAAACCTTTTCATCACAGTGCTCCATGCACTTCTCCACAAAATGCTCTCTCACCACTGATATCACAATGTTACATCACTATTCATCACAATATTCCTTCACCTCTCTCATCACAATGTTCCATGACTCCTGTCATCACAATGCTACATACAATTATCATCAAAATGTTCGATGACCTCTGACATCGCAATGTTCCATAACCACTGTCCTCAAAATGCTCAATGACCATTTTCATCAAAATGGTCGATGACCCCTGATATCACAATGCTCCATGACCCCTGTCATCACAAAGCTCCATGCTCCTTGAAATCAAAATGATTCATGACCTCTGTACTCACAATGCTCCAAACACTTGTAATCACAATGTTCCATAACTGTTGTCATCAAAACGCTCCATGATGCCTGTCATCACAATACTTCATGTCCTTGTCGTCACAATGCTCTATGAACTTTGTTATCACAATTCTCAATACACTTGTCATCACAATGCTCCCTGACACTTGTCGTTAGAATGCTCCTTTAAACCTGTCATGAAAAGGCTCCATGTCTTTTTAATCACAATGCTCCATGCCCTTTTCATCACAATGCTCCATGCCATTGTTTTCAAAATGCTCCACGCCCTTGTCATCAAAATGCTCCATGACCCCTGTCATCACAATGCTCCATGACACCTGTCATCACAATTCTTCATGTCCCTTTTCATTACAGTGCTCCATGATGCTCGTCACCACAATTATCCACGGTCTTCTCATCACAGTGCTCCATGGTCTTGCCATCACAGTGCTCCATGCCCTGGTAATCACAATGCCCATGTCCATTGTCATCACAGTTCTCTACGTCCTTGTCATCACAGTGCTCCATGACAGTTCACATCACAATGTTACATGCTTTTGTCATCACAACTCTCCATGCACTTGTCATCGCAATGCCCCATGAACCCTGTCATAGCAAGCTGTATGCCTTTGTCATCACAATGCTTCACGAACTTTTCATCAAAATTCTCAATGGCCGTTGTCATCACAATGCTCCATGCCCTTCTCATCACAATGCTCCATTACCCTTATCATCACAATGCTCCAAACCCTTGTCATCACAATGTTCCATTACCTTTGTCATCACAATCCTCCATAACACTTGGCATCACAATGCTCCATGCCATTGTCATCACAATTGACCATGAAATATGTCATCACAATGCTCCCTGACACATCTCTTTACAATACTCCATGACCTTGTCATTCCAATGTTCCATGCCCTTGTTATCACATTGTGCCTTGCCCAATGTCAACACAATTATCCATGAAACTTGTCAGACCAGTGATCTATGCCCCTGTCATCACAATGCTCCATGACCCCTGTCATCACAATGCTCCGTGACTCCAGTCATCACAAGGCTTCATGACCTGTGTCATCACAATGATCCATGCCCTCATCATCACAAGACTCTGTGAACTTTGTCACCACAATGCTCCATGAACTTTTCATCACAATGCTCCTTGACATTTGTCATCACAATGCTCCGTCCCTTCGTCAACTCAATGCGCCATGACCCTTGTCATCACAATGTTCCATGCGCTTGTCAGCGCAGTGCTCCCTGACCCATGTCATCACAAGGCACCATGCGGTTGACATCACAATGCTCCACAACATTGTCATCACAATGCTCCATAAAGCTTATCATCACAATGCTCCATGCACTTCGTATCAATATGCTCTCTCACCACTGATATCAAAGTGTTCCCTCACTAGTCATCAAAATACACCCACTAACCTGTCATCACAGTGGCCCATAACCCCTGTCATGAAAATGTTCCATGACCCCTGATATCACAATGTTCCATAACTCATGTCATCAAAATGTTCCATGACATTTTTCATCAAATTGCTCCATGACCCTGTCATCACAATGTTCCCTGCCCTTCACAACAGAATGCACCACAGCCTTGTCATCAAAATACTCCCTGACCTTTGTCATCACAATGCTCCAAGACCCTTGTCAACACAATGCTCCAAGACCCCTGTAATCATAATGCTCCATGCACTTGTCATCACAAAGCTTCATGACGCATGTCAACAGAATGCTCCATGGACTTCTCATTCAGTATGCTCCATGCTCTTGTCATAACAATGCTCCAAGACGCTTGTAATCACAATGCTCCATGCCCCTTTTCATCTCAATGCTCCATGAACCATGTCATCACAATGCACCATGCCCATCATCACAATGCTTCATGCTATTGTCATCAAAATGAAATCAAAATGCTCCATGACCTCTGTCATCACAATGCTCCAAATCCTTGTGATCAAAATGTTCCATAACACTTATCATCACATTGCCCCATGACGCTCGTCATCTCAGTTATCCATGGTCTTCTCATCACAATGCTCCATGAACCTTGTCATCACAATGCTCAATACACTTGTCATCACAGTGCTCCCTGACACTTGTCATCAGTATCCTCCATGAACCCTGTCATGACAAGTCTCCATGCCTTTTTCATCACAATGTTCCATGCCCTTTACCTCACAGGGCTCCAAGCTCCATGTAATCCCAATGCTCCATGCACTTGTCATCACAAAGCTCTGTGATGCATGTCATCACAACGCTCCCTTGCCTTCTCATCCCATGCTCCTTGCCCTTGTCATCACAATGCACCACGACCCCTGTAATCACAATGCTCTATGCCCCTTTTCATCAGAATGCTACATGAGCCTTGTCATCACAAGGCTCCATGGTCTTCTCATCACAATGCTCTACTACCTTATCATCACAATGCTCCATGACACCTGTCATCACAATACTCCATGAACATTTTCAGCCCAATGCTCCATGACCTTCTCATCACAATGCTCCATGACCAATGTCATCACAATGCTCCATGAACCCGGACAACACAATGATCCGGGACTCTTGTCATCAAAATGTTCCATGCCCTTGTCATCCCACTGCTCCATGACATGTTTAATCACAATGCTCCGTGATGCTTGTCATCACAGTGTTCCATGAAAATTGTCATCACAATGCTCCATGCCTTTGTCAGCAAACTGCTACAGAATCTTGTCATCACAATGCTCCATGAGCTTGTCATCACAATCCTCCATGACCCTTGGGATCACATTGCTTCATGTCCTTGTCATGTCTCTCTTGCCTTTCTGGTTTATACAGATTTTCGGATGTCCGTTTTGACCGCTGGGTAGTGACAATTCTTTGTAGTGTGGATTTGCATTGCACGCTTGCTTGATTGGCCATAAAGGGTGTATGCGTTTTCTCCTGAATATATTCAGGTGAAAGGCCATACACCGTTTTTGGCCAAGTGCATCACTGTCGAAGTTGTGATGCTTTTCCTGTGCTTTAAAAGCGATTCCAATTTAACTCATGCAATATGTTTTGTGCAATTCTGCCTCATTTTAAAGTCTGCTTCATTGCCTTCTCTCAACAGATTTTTGGAAGAGAGTAGACCTTTATAACTCTGCAGGTTTGTGAATTGCTGTGCCCCTGAGTTCCAATTTTCAAATCCCATTTTTGGGAGCTGACTGCAAATCCACAATTTTGCTTCAGGACCTATACTGGTTCCAGGGGTGGCTATACTCTTCCCTACGGGTGGCTGAGGCTTTGGTTAATTCTTCTTCCTGACGGGAATTTAGAGTGACATGTGCCCGTCCAAATGCCTACATCTACTCTCTGATTGGTTCTCCCTCTTCCCTTTCATCCTCTGCACAATTAGCAAACTTTGCGAACCAGGAGGTTATAGGGGCTAACTCTCCTAAGTTGGGAGATTGATAGTAAGGCAGTTGGAATGCCAACCTGGAGCACAAGGAGAGGAAAAATTAGGAGACTTTTAGAAACCTTTCTCCATCACAGTGTGTCCATTCTCTAGGTTTCCCATACATGTTATAACTGTAGTGATATTCCCTTCTACCTGGAGATTTGGGACACACGGAATGGTGTCATGCATTACTACTTTAAAGGGTCTGCATTTTCTCTCCCAATCTCACCAGTCCTCTCAGTACCAAGTGTCCAGCCTTATGTCACATCCAGTTGTCTTTGCAGATAGGGTCATTCCAGGTTTCATCAGAACACCTGAAGGAATTGTGTAAGAATTTCGCTGACTTTTTGTTTGGTTTTTGAAATTCATTTTTATAATGGGGTTGAGCTGATTTTCACTGATGTGTTTATGCCGGTCTAGACACACTTGATTCACTTACGCAGACATATCAATACATAGGTTTTAAGATCCTTACTAGTCAGATATATTCCTTTGCGGGGAATAGGGGTTTTGAGTCACGTTCACTGAGGAAGGTGTAGGTCTTGTCTCTTCTGTATTTGGTTTATGATATGTTACCTGTGCTAATATCAAACTCTGGTTTTATGCATCACCCCACCTCTCCTTTTCCTTTAAGCAGGCATAAGAGAGTTTTCTAAATGTGAGACTCTGTTCTCTTTCTTAATTCAGTTCATGTGTTGTGATGTTGACATTCCCTCTGTAAGTGCTATATTATGATAAGATTCTTTTTTTCTGTGTGACTAATTTCACTTAGAATCATCATACCTAAACCACTCATTATGCTGCTACTGGCCTTATGACACTGATTTCACGTCTGAGTGATATTCCGTTGTACAAAATTACGACAAGTTCTTTATGCATTTCTCTTTTTCCTGGGATAATTTAGGTGTACCGAAGTTGAGGTTCTTGTATGAAGAGCAGCCCTAAACATTGGGGTGCCTGTGTCTTGTCGATATTTAGTCTTCCCAAGTTATATGCCCATGAGTTGAAGTCCCCTTTGCTCGGGGGCTTTGTATTTTAGATTTTTAGGCAACAGCATACACATCTTTAGAGAGGCTCTTGGACATTTATACCCCACCCATCAGCGTGACTAGGCTGCCTGTTCTCCCTGGCCTCTCCTGCATTTCTGGTTTGTACACATTTTTTGGATGGCCTTTCTAAGCAGTGTATATTGAGACTTCTTTGTTGTGCGGATTTGCATTTCCCGCTTGCTTGGTTGGCGAAAAACTCTGTATGTGTTTTATTTTCCTGAAGATTTCACGAAAAAAACACATACACCCTTTTGCCCAACTGCATCATTTTAGAAATTCTGCTGCTTTTCATATGCTTTAAATGTGAGTACAATCTACCTTTTGAAATCTGTTTCCTGCAATTCTGCCTCTCATTCAGATCTTCTTCGTTGCCTTACCTGAATATATTTTTGGACGTTGTTTATCATTTATATCTTTGCAGGTCTTTGAATTGTCTGCTCCTGAGCTCCATTTTGCAACTTGCTTTTTTTGTGAGCTGGCCGCCAAACCATTGGATTGCTTCAGGCCCAATTCTGGTTCTGAGGAGGCAGGCTGAGCCTTTGGTTAATTCTTGTTCCTAATGGGAAATTAGAGTGGCATGTGCCTGTCCGAACAACTAAGACTTGTCTCTAAATTTTCTCATCCTTCCGCTTCTTCCTCTGGACAAATTCCAAACTGTGTGCAAGAGGATGTTGACGGTGCTGATATCCCCAAGTGAGGAGATTGTTAGGAATGATGCTGGAGGGGTGAACCCGAGCACCAGGCGATGAGGAGATGAGGTCCCTTTTCCAAACTCTTTCCGATCAGACGGTGTACCATCCTCTAGGTGTGGCAGGCATGTTTTAGATGTAGGAAGGGTCCCGTGCATGTAAGGAGAACACCAGGGATTTTTCCAAATCAGTGCCTCCCTGAACCCCAAACTGCGGAATTTTTAAGCTACGGCTACACGTATGTTCATTAAGGGCCTTGGGAAATAGGCAGAGCCCAAACTTTAGATGATTGAAATCTTCAGGGTCAGAAGTGCTCACCATCGGCCTTGCTTAGGTTACATTTTATCTGTCATTGATAGATAATTTCAATAAAAATATCGAGTCTTTTTCAGATTATTTCCCCTTATAGGTTATTGCAAAATATTCAGTGTAGTTCCCTGTGCTATACAGTAGTTCCTTGTTGATGATCTATTTTATACATAGCAGTGTGTATGTGTTAATCCCAAACTGTTAATTTATCCCTTCTCCTACCTTTGCCCTTTGGTAATAATAAATTATAAGATTTTATACTTCTCAGAAATGGGGGAACAGAAAGAGAGGTATCATTTTCAATGGAAAAGCATTCAAAACAAGATTGAAGCTTCAGACAAGCATATTCGATGTACATCCATGGAAATAAATCACTTCATTTCTCTAATGTTGACCTGAGAAATAAGACAGACGTCTTCACTGAACTTGCTTATAGTAAAGTGATGGAAATATCAAATGTAAGTCTTAGAAACATCTTATTTTACCCGAGCGTTATACACTGCTCTATGTTAACTACAGTTTGGCTCACACATCTGTTCATTGAAGTTACAATGTTCTCGATTTCTGTTACTGATCCTCCAGAGTGGACCCCAACAGGAGTCCCGGTGCCCAGTGTCATTGGAGCCGACAGATCAAGACTGAGTTTAGTTCAGAAGCAAAGGAAACATTATTTTGAAAACAGAATGGAGAGGTGAGAGCGTGCACTCCCCCACAGGCTGTGGGCTTGGCTGCTGTGTAGGGATCCCGTTAGTGTCAGTGGGAGGGAGCGGATGGAGCTCTCGAGGGCTGGGTTGGCTGCAGCTCAGGCTCTATGCCACGGAGTCTGCATGGGACCCCGCTAGCTGAGGTGTCGACCCAGCCATTCTGTTCTAGGAAATCGGGTCTGAAGTGCCAGGTGTGGGACCTCTGCATGCGGAACCCTAGGAGCACGTGAAACTAGACAAAGCACAAAGGAAAAACAGGTTAGACTTTATTTTATTGCCCAGATTCTCTTTTTATCTCCCAGGAATTTTTAATGAACGTTGCCTGAGACAAACACCTCCTCTGCTTTTTGTTCTGTTCCACATTCTTGGGGTGTTGAGGGTGCAGACCCCTCTTTTGTAACTGCTTCATGCTATGGTGGGAGCCCTGATACCTCGGGGAAGTGGGCAAAACGTCTCCCCACCAGCCTCCAGGTGAGGTTGATTTTCCCTAGGCCTCCTGCCTCACTTCTCGACTGCCTGAGCACCAGCATTGGAAGTGTTATAGATTCTAATGACCTTTAAGGCTCCAGGAAAGAGATGTGCAGAGATGCTGAGGTGGCAGGTTTCACCCCACACCACATTTGTTCCGCGACCTTAGGAAGATGGTTTTTGCCAGCCTAGATGCTCTGACCAGTAGTCTGTGCTTTCTTTAATTAGGTCCCTGAATTAATGTACAAACAGCACCATGTGTCAGAGCCCTGCCCGCACAACTCCCAGACAGTCTAGTGTCAGTGGTGATCCAGGACCATGACGTCCACTGAGTCAACGGCCTTTAGAAGTAGCCAGCAGTCCAGCCGGTCATATTGGCCACCATCACCGTGTTGTCTGTAGGGTTTTCTATGGTGAAAGCGGGATATACTTTTCCCCCGCCAAGCTTATTAGTTCCCCTGTGGGTGCAGTAAGTCCTGCAGGCAGTAGCCTGCTCTTTCGGGGCACAGACTTGTTGTTTTCTGAGAGAAACTCCAGGTGAAGTGATGGTCACACAAGTCATCTTGGGGGCCCGTTGCCCCTGTTTGTCTCTCTGGAGGTTGGAGTTGGAGGGCCTCCTCACTCGAGGTCAGTGTGTCCACAGAGCGACCCCTGCAACTTCAGGGCATGATGTGTGGTTAGGATCATCACGTGGTGTCCTTTTCCCTTAGGAGGGAGCTGGCCTATTGGGCTGCTGATTTCCAGCTTTTTAGATACCCCAGTATCCTGGCCTGATGAGTCGGTGGCAAAGCCCTTGGTGACTATAGTTTATCATACCTGAAGGGCATTCTTGTGTTGCTCCATTTCAAGTGGTCCCAGTTTTTGCACTAAGGCTCCAAGGGCGATTAACCTTTGACGGGGTATGTAAAGGTCAAAGGGTTTAGCTAAATTAGGGAGTTCCTGGGCAAGGGTCTGAATTGACTGCTCTTTCCATTCTTGAGAGGCTGCTTCTGAATTCTACTCAAAAGGATCATCATCTTTTCGTGTCAGTGTTTTATGTAGAGGCCCAGCTATTAGACTGTAGTTAGGGATCCAGATGCAGAAAACCTTGGACTCCCCAGGAACCCCTAAGCTGTCTTCTAGTTTTAGAAGAGGTAAGGCTGCAAATGGCTTCTTCCCTATCCTGGGATGCGTTTCTCCGAATATCTGTGAGAATGAAGCCCAGGCATGTCACCTTAGCCTGGGATATTTGAGCCTTTTTCTTGGACACCTTCTATCCTTTCTTGGCTAGGTAGTTCAGAGGCGTCTTTAGTAGGCCTGGCGATCAGAATGTCATCTTCATATTGAAGGAGGGTTCCCTTTTACAGAGGTAGAACTTTTAGGTCTTTAGAGGACATTTCCCCAATGATGGTGTGGGGATTTTTGAACCATTGGGGCAGGACGGCCCAGCATTATTGCTTTTGCTGCATGTTGTGTCCTGCCACTCACAAGCCAAAAATTCTTGTGACTCTGAGATGAATGGAATACAGAAGAAGGCATCATTGAAGTCTAATACAGAATGCCATGGCCTGGTGGATGGTAGAATGACCAGCAGGGTGTAGGAAATAGGAGCTACTGGATATATATCCTCGGTGGCTTCACTGACTGTCCTGATATCCTTTACCAGGTCTCCAGCAACCCATGGGGCTCTCGTGATCTGGCCAATCCCAGGATATGGAGCTAACCAGGGCTGCACCCCCCACCCCACAGCCCACGGGGCTCTCCTGGTCAAGTCCCTCCCAGTGTATGGAGCTCACCTGTGCAGCTACCCAGCAGCCCATGGGGCTCTCATATTCAGGCCCTTCCCAGGATACGGAACTCCCCTGGTCAGGTACCCCGGCAGGGCTGGAGACACGGGAACTGTGCACATAGCCCACCTTGCAGAGAAACCCCAGCTCACCTGTCGCTCACAGCTGACACAGAACACCTCAGAGCAGGACTTGAACTAACAAACAGCAGCTCTGACAGTTCTGTGACCCTGGATATCACTCTGTGCAGCCTCTCTCTCCCTGGTCTTCCAGACACTTCCACTGCAGCCAGGGCACCAGGCCTCTGTCTCCACCCACCATCACTCCTCTCCCTGACTCCTGGGATCTTCTCGTTAGGATATTGTCTTCTTGAATTTGTTTTCCACTCATGGACCAGATAAAATGGTAAGAAAACAAGCCGCAGCTTCAGCCCCTTGTCTATCCTGACTCTCAAGAGACCACACCTGTTCCTTGGGCGTGGCCCGTTTATCAAGGTTCATTTTCTGCAACTGTGAGCCCCTGAGGGATGAGGATTGTCTGATTTGGGCAGCCTGACACTGCCTGCCAGCCCTCCCCAGGTGTGCCTGCGTTGATTTCAATATAAACACCTCTCCAGTCAGCAAGAGCCCCTGTAGCTGTGTCTGACGCCATATTCTCTGCCCCGTCAGCAGTGTCGGGACTGGGGTGGTGGGAGGAAGTGAGGGGCCGTGGCTTTGTGGGTGGCCCAGTGTGAGTGGGGCTCTGCTGGACTTTCTGCAGGAGTTGACAGGCTGCCACCTGTTAAAGAAGAGGATGTGTCACCCATACCTGACGCTGGAATTTCTCCCCAGGCAGAGGTGAGGAAGTAAAGAATCAGTGGGGGCCGTGGCAGGAGGGGTATCACAGGCAGGGAAATGGTAAGCTTCCAGAAGAGCATCTGGGGCCAGGACCATCCTGGCTGGCCTGCAGGCCCCAAGTCAGCCTGCGTGCTGTCGCTGGTGTGGCTCCACAGCCCTTCCTATAGGCTTGCAAGTGCTTGTACATATTCATGTGTTTTACCTGGAAAGGGTGGGAAGAGTTCAGCTGCAGCAGGACTGGGGCTCAGCTCACATTTACTCACAGACGCCTCGACACATTCCCCCAACTTTGCAATGAGGATGCTCCTTGAGGGGGGGAGCGCTGCTGACTGCATGGGAGACGATTTCCCCCTCTGACCAACTTAAGAATTTTTTACCACTGGAGCAAGTGCCCTGATACGATTTTCCTCTGTATAAATGGTGGGTTCTGTTTTTTTTTTTTTTTTTTTTTTCTTTTTTCTTTTTGGTTCAAGGTAGATTTTATTTATTCCACTTTTTTTTTAATTTGGAGATATAAACATGGAAACAATGCATTAATATAAAGACGTCTATGTGAAGGGAAAAACTTTTGTTCTGTTTTATTTTATTAAAAGTTATTTATTTATTTTTAATTTTTTCTAATTTATTTATTTATTTTATACTGCAGGTTCTTATTGGATATCTATTTTATACATATAAGTGTGCACATGTTAATCCCAGTCTCCCAATTCATCCCACCACCTCCCTCACATGGCGTTCCCCCCTTTGTGTCCATATGTTTGTTCTCTACATCTGTGTCTCTATCTCTGCCCTGCAAACCGGTTCATCTGTACCATTTTTCTAGGTTCCACATATATGTATTAATATACAATATTTGTTTTTCTCTTTCTAAATTACTTCACTCTGTATGACAGTCTCTAGATCCATCAAGGTCTCTACAAATGACCCAATTTCATTCCTTTGTATGGCTGAGTAATATTCCATTGTATATATGTACCACATCTTTATCCATTCGTCTGTCTGTTGGCACTTAGGTTGCTTTCATTACCTGGCTATTGTAAAGAGTGCTGCAATGAACATTGTGGTGAATGTGTCTTTTTGATTTATGGTTTTCTCTGGGTATATGCCCAGTAGTGGGATTGCTGGATTATATAGTAATTCTATTTTTAGTTTTTTAAGGAACCTCCATACTGTTCCGCATAGAGACTGTATCAATTTACATTCCCAACAATAGTGGAAGAAAGTTCCTTTTCTTCACACCTGCTCCAGCATTTGTTGTTTGTGGATTTTCTGATGATGCCCATTCTAACAGGTGTGACGTGATACCTCATTGTACTTTTGATTTCCATTTCTCTAATAATTAGTGATGTTGAGCAGATTTTTATGTGCGTACTGGCGATCTCTATGTCTTCTTGGAAGAAATGTCTATTTAGATCTTCTTCCATTTTTGTATTGGGTTGTTTGTTTTATTAATATTGAGCTGCATGAGCTGTTTATATATATTGGAGATTAATCATTTGTCCATTGATTCGTTTGGAAATATTTTCTGCCTTTCTGAATGTTGTCTTTTCATCTTGTTTGTAGTTTCCTTTGCTTTGTAAAAGCTTTTACGTTTCATTAGGTCCCATCTGTTTAGTTTTCTTTTTTATTTCATTACTATAGGAGGTGGATCAAAAAAGATCTTGCTGTGATTTACGTCAGAGTATCCTTCGTAAGTTTTCCTCTCAGAGTTTTATACTATCCGGTCTTACATTATGGTCTCTAATCCATTTTGAATATATTTTTATGTATGGTGTTGGGAAGTGTTCTAATTTCATTCTTTTACATGTAGCTGTCCATATTTCCCAGGACCAATGATTGAAGAGACTGTCTTATCCCCATTGTATAGTCTTGCCTCCTTTGTCATAGATTAGTTGACCATAGGTGTGTAGGTTTATCCCTGTGCTTTCTTTTTTTTCCCTTTTACACGTTTATTGGAGTATAATTGCTTTACAATGGAGTGTTCGTTTCTGCTGTATAAAAAAGTGAATCAGCTATACATATACAAATATCACCAGATACCCTCCCTCTTGCATCTCCCTCCCACACCCCATATCCCACACCTTTAGGTGGTCACAAATCACCGAGCTGATCTCC
The DNA here is from genome assembly GCF_964165515.1 of Mesoplodon bidens. NCBI lineage: Eukaryota > Metazoa > Chordata > Mammalia > Artiodactyla > Ziphiidae > Mesoplodon > Mesoplodon bidens. The sequence goes on from NW_027672207.1 coordinate 2,089,197, forward strand.
CTGTTCTATGTGGCTGCTTCCCAGTAGCTATCGGTGTTACATTTGGTAATGTATTTATGTCCATGCCACTCTCTCACTTTGGCCCAGCTTACCCATCCCCCTTCCGGTGTCCTCAAGTCCTTTCTCTATGTCTGTGTCCTTAATCCTGTCCTGCCACTAGGTTCTTCAAAATCTTTTTTTTTTTCTTCTTTAGGTTCCGTATATCTCTGTTAACATGCAGTATTTGTTTTTCCCTTTCTGACTTACTTCACTGTGTAGGACAGATTCTAAGTCCATCCACTTCACTACAAATAATTCAGTTTTGCTTCTTTTTATGGCTGAGTAATATCCCATTGTATATATGTGCCAGATCTTCTTTATCCATTCATCTGTCGATGGACACTTAGGTTGCTTCCATGTCCTGGCTATTGTAAATAGAGCTGCAATGAACATTTTTGTACATAACTCTTTTAAAATTATGGTTTTTGCAAGGCAAATGCCCAGTAGTTGGATTGTTGTGTCATAAGATACTTCTATTGTTAGTTATTTAAAGGAACCTCCGTACTGTTGTCCCTAGTGCCCATATCAATTTACATTCCCACCCACAGTGCAAGTGTGTTCCCTTTTCTCCAATAAAGGCCTCTCCAGCATTTATTGTTTGTAGATTATTTTGATGATTGCCACTCTGACTGCTGTGAGGTGATACCTCACGGTAGTTTTGATTTGCATTTCTCTAATGATTAGTGATGTTCAGCATCCTTTCATGTGTTTCTTGGTAATCTGTATATCTTGCTTGGAGAAATGTCTATTTAGGTCTTCTGCCCGTTTTTGGATTGGTTTGTTTGTTTTTGTGATATTGAGCTACATGAGGTGCTTGTAAAGTTTGGATATTAATCCTTTGTCAATTGCTTCATTTGAAAATATTTTCTCCCATTCTGAGGGTTGTTTTTGCATCTTGTTTAGGTTTTCCTGTACTGTGTAAAAGCTTTTAAGTTTCATTAGGTCCCATTTGTTGATTTCGATTTTAATTTCCATTTCTCTAGGAGGTGGGTCAAAAAGGATCTTGCTGTGATTTATGTCATAGAGTGTTCTGCCTATGGTTTCCTCTAAGTGTTTTATAGTGTCTGGTCTTATATTTAGATCTCTAATCCATTTAGAGTTTATTTTTGTGTATGGTGTTATGGAGTGCTCTAATTTCATTCTTTTATGTGTAGGGGTCCAGTTTTCCCAGCACCAATTACTGAAGAGACTGTCTTTTCTCCATTGTATATCCATAGCTCCTTTGTCATAGATGAGATAGCAATAAGTATGTAGGTTTATCTCTGGGCTTTCTGTCCTGTTCCATTGATCTGTGTTTATGCCAATCTACATACACTTGATTCCATTATGGAGATATATACATACATAGGTTTCAAGATTATTACCAGTCAGATATACTCCTCTTCAGTGAATAGGGTGTTTTGTGTCCAGTTCATTGAGAAAGGAGTAGGTCTGGTCTATTACATATTTGGTATATGGAATGGGATCTGTGCTAATTTCAAACTCTGCTTTTACACATCACCCCACGTCACCTTTTCCTTTAAGGAGGAATAAGTGTGTTTTCTAAATGTGTAACTCTGTTCACTTTTGAAATTCAGTTCATGGGTAGCCATGTTTACATTCCCTCTATAAGTGATATATTACAAAATGTTTCTTTTTTCTTTGTGGTTCATTTCACTTAGCATCATCATACGTAAAGCCACTCATTATGCTGCTATTGGCCTTATGACATGGATTTTATGTCTGAGTGACATTCCATTGTATATAAGTACCGCAACATCTATATCCATTTTTTTTTTTTCATTTCCTGGGATATTTAAAGTGTACTGAAGTCGAGGTTCTTGTAAACAGAGCAGCCCTAAATTTTGGGCTGGCTGTGTGTTGTGGATTTTTAGTTTTCCCAAAATACACGCCCATGAGTGGAAGTGTGCTATGCTCTGTAGCTCTGTTTTAGAAAACAACATACAGTTCTCCAGAGAGGCTGTTGGCAATTTACATGCTGTCCATCGGCGTAATCAGGCTCCTTTTTCTCCATGGCCTGTCCTGCATTTGTGGTTTTTACACTATTTGCAGATGGCCCTTTTGACTGGAGGTAAGGGACACTTCTATGTAGTGTGGATTTGCAATGCCTGATGGCTTTCTTGGCCAAAAAGGGCGTATGAATTTTTTCCCGAATATATTCAAGAAAATACACATACTCCCTTTTCGGCCAAGGGCAACATTGTTGAAGTTCTGTCGCTTTTCATGTGCTTTAAAGATGACTCCAATCTACCTCTTGAAATCTGTTTCCTTCAATTCTGTCTTGCATTCAAATCCTCTTCACTGCCTTACCTCAATATATTTCTGGATGATAGTTGTCCTTTATAACTCTGCAAGTTTGTGAATTGCTGTGCCCCTGATTTCCATTTTTCAACTCGCCTATTTGTGAGCTGGCTGCAATACCGTAGGATGGCTGTAGGCCCTAGTCTGGTTCCGGGGCTTCAGGTTGAGCCTTTTGTAAATTCTTCTTCCTGATGGGAAACTAGAGTGACATGTGCCCATCCAAACACCTACAGCTAATCTCTCATTTGTTTCCCCTCTTCCTGTTCATCCTCTGCACAATTTGCAAACTGTGCATAACAGGAGGGTAAAGGTGCTGATACTCCAAGTCGGGAGATTGTTAGTAATGCAGATGGAATGGCGAAGCCGAGAACGACGAAAGGAAAAATGAGGTACCTTTTAGAAAACTTTCCCAATTACACAGTGTACCATCCAATGGGTTTCCCATGCATGCTTTAACTGTAGGAAGATTCCCTTAATCCTGGAGAGTTGGGACCACTAGAATGGGTAGCACACAGTACTGCTCTAAGTGGTGTTCTTTTGCTCACACAACCTCAGCAATCTTGTCAGCCCCAAGTGTCCAGTCTTATATCTCATCAGGCTGTGGGTGTAAAGGTGGACAATCCATGTTGCATCACAGGCCCTGAACGTAATTCTTAAGACTTTCTCTCTGTTTCACTGTTTTTGCATTTTGCTTTTGAAATATATTTTTATAAGGGGGTTAGGTGAATTTCAGTGCTGTGTTTATGCTGTTATACACACAAATGATTTCTTTATGGAGACATGAGAATACATATGTTTTAAAATTCTTGGAGTCAGATATATTCCTCTGCAATGAATCGGGGGTGTTGAGTCCAGTTCATTGTGTTGGCAGTAGGTGATGTCTATTACATACTTGGTTTATGTAACGATATCTGTGCTAATTTAAAACTGTGGTTTGATGCATCACCCCACCTCACCTTTCCCCTTAAGCAGGCAGAATATTGTTTCCTAAATGAGTGACTCTGTTGTGTTTGTAATTCAGTTCACTTGTAGCCATGTGTACATTCCCACTATGAGTGATATCTTATGATAAGATTCGTTGCTCTGTTATCTTGCCTAACTCAGTTCATGTGTAGCCATGGTTACAGGAACTTCATAACTGATATCTTATGATAAGTTTATTTTTCTGTGTAATTTATTTCACTAAGAATCATCGTACCTGAATCTACTCATTTCGCTGCTACTTGTCTTATGACATTGATTTCCTGGCTGAGGGATATTCCATCATACGTAAGTACCACAATTTCTTGAACCATTTTTGTCTTTCCTGGGATATTTAAGGTGTACCCTAGTTGAGGTTCTTGTAAGGAGTGCAGCCCTAAATTTTGGGGTAGCACTATCTTATTGGTTTTCAGTTTTCCCAAGGTATATTCCCTAGATTGGAAGTGCCCTTGGCTCTGTAGCTCTGTAGTTTACTTGTTGTAGGGAACACAATGCACTCCTCCAGTGAGGCAGTTGGCAATTTACATCCCGCCAGTCAGCATAACAATGCACCCTGTTCTACAGGGCCTGTCTTTCCTTTCTGGTTTTTACACATTTTGCGGATGTCCCTTTTGATCGGTGGGAATTGATACTTCTGTATAGTGCAGATTTGCATTGCCCGCTTGCTTGCTTGGCCAAAAAGGGCATATGCTTTTTCCCCTGAATATATTCAGGAGAAAGTGCATACACACTTTTTGGCCAAGTGCATCATTGTCGACGTTGTGCTGCTCTTCATGTGCTTTAAAGGTGATTCCAACGTACCTCTTAAAATCTGTTTCCTGCTACTCTGCCTCTTTCAAGTCAGCCTCGATGCCTTCCCTCAACAAATTTTTGGATGATAGTTGTCCTTTATTACTCTGCCAGTTTGTGAATTGCAGAGCCCCTGAGCTCCATTTTTCAACTCGTTTTTGTGAGCTGAACACAAGTCTAAAATTTTGGTTCGGGACCTATACTGTTTCCCGGCAGGTGGCTGAGACTTTTGTTAATTCTTCTTCCTGCCAGGCAATTAGAGTGTCATGTTCCCGTCCAAATGTCTAACAGCTAATATCTCATTGGTTCTCCCTCTTCCCTTTCATAATCTGCCAAACTGGCAACCTGTGACAACCATTAGTTTAAAGGGGCTGTCTCTCCAAGTTGGGAGATTGATAGTAAAGGAGTTGGAAAGTCAAACCGGAGCAACCAGGAGAGGGAGTATTCGTTGAGTTTTAGAAACCTTTCATATTCACAGTGTCTCCAATCTCTAGGTTTCCCGTATATGTTATAGCTGTAGTAATATTCCCTACAACCTGGAGAGTTGAGACCCATGGAATGGGTGTCATGCATTATTGCTTTAAAGGGTTTGCACTTGCTCAACCTATCTCACAAATCCTCTCAGTCCCAAGAGTCCAGCCTTATGCAACATCCAGAGGTCGTTGTAGATAGGGTCTTTCCAGGTTTCATCAGAGACCCTGAAGGAATTGTAAAGAATCTCCCTTTTTTTGTTTTGTTTTTGAAATTCCTTTTTATAGTGGGTTTGAGCTGATTCACAATGCCAAGTTTATGCCAGTCTGGACACACTTGATTCCCATAAGGAGACATATCAATACATAGGTTTTAAGATTCTTACTAGTCAGATATATTCCTCTGCAGGAAATAAGGGGTTTTGAGTCCCATTCACTGAGGAAAATGTAGGTCTTGTCTATTCCATAGATGGTTTTCGGAATGGTTCCTGTGCTTATATCAAACTCTGGTTTTATGCATCACCCCACCTCTCCTTCCCCCTTAAGCAGGCATAAGAGTGTTTTCTAAATGTGAGACTCTGTTCTCTTTCCTAACTAAGTTCAAGTGTAGCCATGTATACAGGATCTCCATAAATGCTATCTTATGATAAGTTTCTTTTTCTGTGTGACTTATTTCACTTAGAATCATCGTACCAGAATCCACTCATTTTGTTGCTACTTGTCTTATGACTTTGAGTTCAAGGCTGAGGGATATTCCATCGTACGTAAGTACCACAATTTCTTGAACCATTTTTGTCTTTCCTGGGATATTTAAGGTGTACCCAAGTTGAGGTTCTTGTAAGCAGTGCAGCCCTCAGTTTTGGGGTGGCTCTGTCTTACTGATTTTCAGGTTTCCCAAGGTATATTCCCTAGACTGGAAGTGGCATTGGCTCTGTAGCTCTGTTGTTTACTTGTTTTAGGGAACACAATGCACTCCTCCACAGAGGCAGTTGGCAATTTACATCCAGCCCATCAGCATAACAAGTCTTCCTGTTCTCCAGGGCCTTTCTTGCCATTCTGCTTTTTACATATTTTTTGCATGTCCCTTTTGACCGGTGGGAAGAGATACTTCTTTGTGGTGCAGATTTGCATTGCCCGCTTGCTTGCTTGGCCAAAAAGGGCGTATGCGTTTTCTCCTGAATATATTCAGGAGAGAACACATGCGCCCTTTTTGGCAAAGTGCATCATTGTCGAAGTTGTGCCCCTCTTCCTGTGCTTTACAGGCGATTCCAAGGTACCTCTTGAAATCTGATTCCTGCTCTCCGGCCTCACATCCTAGTCTGCCTCGTTGCCTTCCCTCAACAGATTTTTGGACGATAGTTGTCCTTTATTACTCTGCCAGTTTGTGAATTGCTGTGCCCCTTAGCACCATTTTTCAACTCGTTTTTTTTGAGCTGAACGCAAGTACAAAATTTTGGTTCAGAACCTATACTGGTTCCCAGTAGGTGGCTGAGACTTTGGTTAATTGTTCTTCCTGCCAGGAAATTAGAGTGACATGTGCCAGTCCAAATGCCTAACAGCTACTCACTCATTGGTTCTCCCTCTACCCTTTCAACCTCTGCCAAATTGGCAACCTGTGCGACAGGAGGTTAAAGGGGCTGTCTCTCCAAGTTGGGTGATTGATAGTAAAGCAGTTGGAAAGTCAAACCGGAGCTCCAGGAGAGGGACTATTCGTTGAGTTTTAGAAACCTTTCGTATTCACATTGTGTCCTTTCTCTAGGTTTCCCGTACATGTTATAGCTGTAGTAATATTCCCTTCAAGCTGGAGAGTTGGGACCCATGGAATGGGTACCATGAATTAGTGCTTTAAAGGGTCTGCATTTGCTCACCCAATCTCACCCATCCCCTCAGTCCCAAGTGTCCAGCCTTATGCCACATCCAGCAGTCATTGTAGATAGGGTCATTCCAGGGTTCTTCAGAGACCCTGAAGGAATTGTAAAGAATTTCCCTGTTTTTTTCTTTTGTTTTTGAAATTCCTTTTTATAGTGGTTTTGAGCTGATTCTCGCTGCCAGGTTTATGCCACTCTAGACACACTTGATTCCCTTACGCAGACATATCAATACATATCTTTTAAGATTCTTACTAGTCAGATATATTCCTCTGATGTAAATATGGGGTTTTGAGTCCCTTTCACTGAGGAAGGTGTCAGTCTTGTCTATTCCATAGTTGGCTTTTGAAGCGGTACCTTTGCTTATATCAATCTCTGGTTTTATGCATCACCCCACCTCACCATTCCCCTTAAGCAGGCATAAGAGTGTTTTCTAAATGTGAGACTCTGTTCTCTTTCCTAACTCAGTTCAAGTGTAGCCATGGTTACAGGATCTTCATAAGTGATATCTTATGATAAGTTTCTTTTTCTGTGTGATTTACTTCACTTAGAATCATCGTACCTGAATCCACTCATTTTGCTGCTACTGGTCTTATGACATTGATTTCATGGCTGAGGGATATTCCATCATACTTAAGAACCACAATTTTTTTGAACCATTTTTATATTTCCTGGGATATTTAAGGTATACCCAAGTTGAGGTTCTTGTAAGCGGTGCAGCCCTAAATTTTGGGGTGGCTCTGTCTTATTGATTTTCAGTTTTCTCAAGGTATATTCCCTAGACTGGAAGCTCCCTTGGCTCTGTAGCTCTGTTGTTTACTTGTTTTAGGGAACACAGTGCACTCCTCCAGAGAGGCCGTTGGCAATTTACATGCTGCCCATCAGCATAACAACGCTCCGTGTTCTCCAGGGCCTGTCTTGCCTTTCTGGTTTTTACACATTTTGTGGAGGTCCGTTTTGACCGGTGGGGAGTGATACATCTTTGTAGTGCAGATTTGCATTGCCCGCTTGATTGCTTGGCCAAAAAGGGCGTATGCGTTTTCTCCTGAATATATTCAGGAGAAAACGCATACGCCCTTTTTGGCCAAGTGCATCATTGTCGAAGTTGTGCCCCTCTTCCTGTGCTTTACAGGCGATTCCAACTTACGTCTTAAAATCTGTTTCCTGCTATTCTGCCTCGCTTTCAATTCCGCCTTGTTGCCTTCCCTCAACAGATTTTTGGATGATAGTTGTCCTATATTACTCTGCTAGTTTGTGAATTGCTGTGCACCTGAGCTCCATTTTTCAACTCGTTTTTTTGAGCTGAACGCAAGTCCAAAATTTTGGATCAGAAACTATACTGGTTCCCTATGGGTGGCTGAGACTTTGGTTAATTGTTATTCCTGCCGGGAAATTAGAGTGACATGTGCCCGTCCAAATGCCTAACAGCTACTCTCTCATTGGTTCTCCCTCTTCCCTTTCAACCTCTGCCAAATTGGCAACCTGTGCAAACAGGATGTTAAAGGGGCTGCCTCTCCAAGTAAGGTGATTGATAGTAAAGCAGTTGGAAAGTCAAACAGGAGCTCCAGGAGAGGGACTATTCGTTGAGTTTTAGAAAACTTTCGTATTCACAGTGTGTCCTTTCTCTAGGTTTACCGTACATGTTATAGTTGTAGTAATATTCCCTTCAAGCTGGAGAGTTGGGACCCATGGAATGAGTGCCATGAATTATTGCTTTAAAGGGTCTGCATTTGCTCACCCAATCTCACCAATCATCTCAGTCCCTAGTGTCCAGTCTTATGCCACATCCAGCTGTCATTATAGATAGGGTCATTCCAGGTTTCATCAGAGACCCTGAAGGAATTGTAAAGAATTTCCCTGTTTTTTTTGTTTGTTTGTTTTTGAAATTCCTTTTTATAGTGGGTTTGAGCTGATTCTCGCTGTCAGGTTTATGCCACTCTATACACACTTGATTCCCTTACACAGACATATCAATACATAGGTTTTAAGATTTTTACTAGTGAGATATATTCCTCTGCGGGAAATATGGGGTTTTGAGTCATTTTCACTGAGGAAGGTGTAGGTCTTGTCTATTCCATTGTTGGTTTTCGAAGCGGTACCTGTGCTTATATCAAACTCTGGTTGTATGCATCACCCCACCTCTCCATCCCCCTTAAGCAGGCATAAGAGTGTTTTCTAAATGTGAGACTCTGTTCTCTTTCCTAACTCAGTTCAAGTGTAGCCATGTTTACAGGATCTTCATAAGTGATATCTTATGATAAGTTTCTTTTTCTGAGTGACTTATTTCACTTAGAATCATCGTACCTGAATCCACTCATTTTGCTGCTACTGTTCTCATGACATTGATTTCATGGCTGAGGGATATTCCATCATACTTAAGAACCACAATTTTATGAACCATTCTTATATTTCCTGGGATATTTAAGGTGTACCAAAGTTGAGGTTCTTGTAAGCAGTGCAGCCCTAAATTTTGGGGTGGTTCTGTCTTATTGATTTTCAGTTTTCCCAAGGTACATTCCCTAGACTGGAAGCGCCCTTGGCTCTGTAGCTCTGTTGTTTACTTGTTTTAGGGAACACAATGCACACCTCCAGTGAGGCAGTTGACAATATACATCCCGCCAATCAGCATAACAAGGCTCCCTGTTCTCCAGGGCCTGTCTTGCCTTTCTGGTTTTTACACATTTTGTGGAGGTCCGTTTTGACCGGTCGGAAGTGGTACTTCTTTGCAGTGCAGATTTGCATTACCAGCTTGCTTGCTTGGCCAAAACGGGCGTATGCGTTTTCTCCTGAATATATTCAGGGGAAAACACATACGCCCTTTTTGGAAAAGTGCATCATTGTCGAAGTTGTGCCCCTCTACCTGTGCTTTACAAGCGATTCCAAAGTACATCTTGAAATCTGTTTCCTGCTATTCTGCCACGCTTCCAATCTCCCTCGTTGCCTTCCCTCAACAGATTTTTGGACGATAGTTCTCCTTTATTACTCTGCCAGTTTGTGAATTGCTGTGCCCCTGAGCTCCATTTTTCAACTCGTTTTTTTTGAGCTGAACGCAAGTCCAAAATTTTGTTCAGAGCCTATACTGGTTCCCAGCGGGTGGCTGAGACTTTTGTTAATTCTTCTTCCTGCCAGGAAATTAGAGTGACATGTGCCAGTCCAAATGCCTAACAGCTACTCACTCATTGGTTCTCCCACTACCCTTTCAACCTCTGCCAAATTTGCAACCTGTGCGAAGAGGAGGTTAAAGGGGCTGTCTCTCCAAGTTGGGTGATTGATAGTAAAGCAGTTGGAAAGTCAAAACGGAGCTCCAGGAGAGGGACTATTCGTTGAGTTTTAGAAACCTTTCGTATTCATATTGTGTCCTTTCTCTAGGTTTCCCGTACATGTTATAGCTGTAGTAATATTCCCTTCAAGCTGGAGAGTTGGGACCCATGGAATGGGTACCATGAATTAGTGCTTTAAAGGGTCTGCATTTGCTCACCCAATCTCACCAATCCTCTCAGTCCCAAGTGTCCAGCCTTATGCCACATCCAGCTGTCATTGTAGATAGGGTCATTCCAGGTTTCATCTGACACCCTGAAGGAATTGTAAAGAATTTCCCTGTTTTTATCTTTTGTTTTTGAAATTCCTTTTTATAGGGGGATTGAACTGCTTCTCGCTGCCAAGTTTATGCCACTCTAGACACACTTGATTCATTTACGCAGACATATCAATACATAGGTTTTAAGATTCTTACTAGTCAGATATATTCCTGTGCGGGAAATATGGGCTTTTGAGTCCCTTTCACTGAGGAATGTGTAGGTTTTGTCTATTCCATAGTTGGTTTTTGGAACGGTACTTGTGCTTATATCAAACTCTTGTTTTATGCATCACCCCACCTCTCCATCCCCCTTAAGCAGGCATAAGAGTGTTTTCTAAATGTGAGACTCTGTTCTCTTTCCTAACTCAGTTCAAGTGTAGCCATGTTTACAGGATCTTCGTAAGTGATATCTTATGATAAGTTTCTTTTTCTGTGTGACTTATTTCACTTAGAATCATCGTACCTGAATCCACTCATTTTGCTGCTACTGGTCTTATGACATTGATTTCATGGCTGAGGGATATTCCATCGTACTTAAGTACCACAATTTTTTGAACCATTTTTATATTTCCTGGGATATTTAAGCTGTACCCAAGTTGAGGTTCTTGTAAGCAGTGCAGCCCTAAATTTTGGGGTGGCTCTGTCTTATTGATTTTCAGTTTTCTCAAGGTATATTCCCTAGACTGGAAGCGCCCTTGGCTCTGTAGCTCTGTTGTTTACTTGTTTTAGGGAACACAGTGCACTCCTCCAGAGAGGCCCTTGGCAATTTACATCCCGCCCATCAGCATAACAAGGCTCTCTGTTCTCCAAGGCCTCTCTTGCCATTCTGGTTTTTACACATTTTGTGGAGGTCCCTTTTGAACTCTGGGAAGTGATACATCTTTGTAGTGCAGATTTGCATTGCCTGCTTGCTTGCTTGGCCAAAAAGGGCGTATGCGTTTTCTCCTGAATATATTCAGGAGAAAATGCACACGCCCTTTTTGGCCAAGTACATCATTGTCGAAGTTGTGCCCCTCGTCCTGTGCTTTAAAGGCAAATCCAACGTACCTCATGAAATCTGATTCCTGCTATTCTGCCTCTGTTTCAAGTACACCTCGTTGCCTTCACTCAGCAGATTTTTGGATGATAGTTGTCCTTTATTACTTTCACAGTTTGTGAATTGCTGTGCCCCTGAGCTCCATTTTTCAACTCGTTTTTTTCTGAGCTGAACGCAAGTCCAAAATTTTGGTTCAGGATCTATAATTTTTTCCGGTCGGTGGCTGAGATTTTGGTTAATTCTTTTTCCTGCCAGGAAATTAGAATGACATTTGCCCGTCCAAATGCCTAACAGCTACTCTCTCATTGGTTCTCCCTCTTCCCTTTCACCCTCTGCAAAACAGGCAACCTGTTCGAAACAGTAGGTTAATGGGGCTGTCTCTCCAAGTTGGGAGATTGATAATAGAGCAGTTGGAAAGTGAAACTTGAGCACAAGGAGAGGGATTATTCGTTGAGGTTTAGAAACCTTTCGTATTCACAGTGTGTCCATTCTCTAGGTTTCCCTTGCATGTTATAGCTCTAGTAATATTCCCTTCAATCTGGAGAGTTGGGACTCATGGAATGTGTGCCATGCATTATTGCTTTAAAGGGACTGCATTTGCTCACCCAATCTCACCAATACTCTCAGTCCTAAGTGTCCAGCTTTATGCCACATCCTGCTGTCATTGTAGATAGGATCATTCCAGGTTTCATCAGAGACCCTGAAAGAATTGTAAAAAATTTCCCTATTTTTTGTGTTTTGTTTTTGAAATTCCTTTTTATAGTGGGTTTGAGCTGATTCTCGCTGCCATGTTTATGCCAGTCTAGACACACTTGATTCCCTTACAGAGACATATCAATGCATAGGTTTTAAAATTCTTACTAGTCAGATATATTCCCTTGCGGGAAATATGGGATTTTGAGTCCCTTTCACTGAGGAAGGTCTAGGTCTTGTCTATTCCAGAGTTGGTTTTTTGAATGGTACCTGTGCTTATATCAAACTCTGTTTTTATGCATCACCCCACCTCTCCTTCTCCCTTAAGCAGGCATAAGAGAGTTTTCTAAATGTGAGACTCTGTTGTCTTCCCTAACTCAGTTCAAGTGTAGCCATATTTACAAGATCTTACTAAATGACATCTTATGATAAGTTTCTTTTTCTGTGTGACTTATTTCAGTTAGAATCATCGTACCTAAATCCAATCATTTTGCTGCTACTGGTCTTATGTCATTGATTTCATGGTTGAGGGATAATCCATTGGACATAAGTACTACAAATTTTTGAACGATTTTTATCTTTCCTGGGAAATTTAAGGTGGACACAAGTTGAGGATCTTGTAAGCGGTGCAGCCGTAAATTTTGGGGTGCCTGTGTCTTATTGATTTTCAGTTTTCCCAAGGTATATTCCCTACACTGGAAGCTCCCTTGGATCTGTAGCTCTGTTGCTTAATTGTTTTAGGGAACACAATGCACTCTTCCAGAGAGGCAGTTGGCAATTTACATCCCACCCACCAGCATAACAAGGCTCCCTGTTCTCCAGGGCCTGTCTTGCCTTTCTGGTTTTTACACATTTTGTGGATGTCCCTTTTGAATGGTGGGAAGTGATATTTCTGTGTAGTGCAGATTTGCATTGCCCGCTTGCTTGCTTGGCCAAAAAGGGCATATGCATCTTCTCCTGAATATATTCAGGAGAAAACTCATAGGCAGTTTTTGGCCAGGTGCATCATTGTCAATGATGAGACCCTCTTCCTGTGCTTTCAAGGTGATTCCAACGTACCTCTTGAAATCTGTTTCCTGCTATTCTGCCTCGCTTTCAAGTCCACCTCGTAGCCTTCCCTCAACAGATTTTTGGACGAGATATGTCCTTTACTACTCTGCCAGTTGGGGAATTGCTGTGCCCCTGAGCTCCATTTTTCAATATGTTATTTGTGACCTGAATATAAGTCCAAATTTTGGTTCAGGACCTATACTAGTGTCCGGTGGGTGGCTGAGACTTGGTTAATTCTTCTTCCGGCCGGGAAATTAGAGTGACATGTGCCCGTCCAAATGCCTCATGGCTACTCTCTCATTGGTTCTCCCTCTTCCCTTTCATCCTCTGCCAATTTGGCAACCTGTTAGAACCAGGAGGTTAAAAGGTCTGTCTCTCCAAGTTGGGAGATTTAGAGTAAAGCAGTTGGAAAGTCAAACCAGAGCACCAGGATACGGACTATTCGTTGAGTTTTAGAAACCTTTCATATTCACAGTGTGTCCATTCTCTAGGTTTCCCGTAAATGTTATAGCTGTTGTAATATTCCCTTCAACCTGCAGAGTTGGGACCCATGGAATGGGTGCCATGCATTATTGCCTTAAAGGGTCTGCATTTTCCCAACCAATCTCACCAATCCTCTCAGTCCCAAGTGTCCAGCCTTATACCATATCCAGCTGTCATTGTAGATAGGGTCATTCCAGGTTTCATCAGAGACCCTGAAGGATTTGTAAAGAATATCACTGTTTTTTTGTTTTGTTTTTGAAATTCCTTTTTATATTGGGTTTGAGCTGATTCTCACTGCCATATTTATGCCTGTCTAGAAACACTTGATTCCCTTATGGAGACATATAAATACATAGGTTTTAAGTTTTTTACTAGTAAGATATATTACTCTGCGCTGAATATGGGGTTTTGAGTCCCTTTCACTGAGGAAGGTGTAGGTCTTGTCTATTCCGTATTTGGTTTTTGGAACGGTACCTGTACTAATATCAAACTCTGGTTTTATGCATCACCCCACCTCTCCTTCCCCCTTAAGCAGGCATAAGGGTGTTTTATAAATATGAGACTCTCTTCTCTTTCCTAGCTCTGTTCATGTGTAGCCATGTTTACAGGATCTTCATAAGTGATACCTTATAATAAGTTTATTTTTCTGTGTGACTTATTTCCCTTAGAATTATCGTACCTAAATCCACTCATTTTGCTGCCACTGGCCTTATGACATTGATTTCATGGCTGAGGAATATTCCATCATACGTAAGTACCACAATTTCTTGAACCATTTTTTTTTTCTTTCCTGGTATATTTAAAGTGTACCCAAGTTGAGGTTCTTGTAAGCAGTGCAGCCCTGAATTTTGGTGTGGATCTGTCTTATTGATTTTCAGTTTTCCCAAGGTGTATTGCCTAGACTGGAAGTGCCCTTGGCTCTGTAGCTCTGTTGTTTACTTGTTTTAGGGAACAGAATGCATTCCTTGAGAGACACAGTTGGCAATTTACATCCCGCCCATCAGCATAACAGTGTTCCCTGTTCTCCAGGGCCTGTCTTGCCTTTCTGGTTTTTACACATTTTGCGGATGTCCCTTTTGACAGGTTGGAAGTGTTACTTCTTTGTAGTGCAGATTTGCATTGCACGCTTTCTTGCTTGTCCGAAAAGGCTATATGCGTTTTCTCCTGAATACATTCTCGTGAAAACCCATACACTCTTTATGGCTGTTTCCATAATTTCAAAGTTGTGATGCTTTACCTGTGTTTAAAGGTGATTCCTATGTACCTCTTGAAATCTGTTTCATGCCATTCTGCCTCATTTTCAATTCCGCCTCGTGGCTTTACCTCAACAGATTTTTGGAAGAGAGGAGTACTTTGTAACTCTGCATGTTTGTGAATTGCTGTGGCCCTGAGCTACATTTTTCAACTCGCGTTTTTGTGAGCTGCCCGCAAATCCACAATTTTGCTTCAGGATCTATACTTTTTCTGGCGTGGCAGGCTGAGACTTTGGTTATTTCCTCTTCATGACGCGAAATTAGAGTGACATGTTTCCGTCAAAATGCCTACAGCTACTCTCTCATTGGTTCTCCCTCTTCCCTTATATCCTCTGCACAATTTGTCCACTGTGCGAATTAGGAAGTTATAGGGGCTGACTCTCCAAGTTGGGAGATTGATAGTAAAGCATTTGGAATGTCAAACTGGAGCACAAGGAGAGAAAAAAAGTAGTAGAGTTTTAGAAACCTTTCACCATCAGAGTTTTTCCAGTCTCTACGTTCCCATACATGTTATAACTGTAGTGATATTTCTTTCTACCTGGAGAGTTGGGAACCATGGAATGGGTGGCAGGCATTATTGCTTTAAAGCGTCTGCATTTTTTCACCCAATCTCACCAATCCTCTCAGTCTCAAGTGACCAGCCTTATGCCACATCCAGCTGTCATTGTAGATAGGGTCATTCCAGGTTTCATCAGAACCCCTGAAGGAATTGTGTAAGAATTTTACTGTTTTTATGTTTTGTTTTGAAATTCATTTTTATAGTGGGTTTCAGCTGATTCTCACTGCCATGTTTATGTTGTTCTAGACACACTTGGTTCCCTTACGGAGACATATCAATACATAGGTTTTAAAATTCTTACTAGTCAGATATATTTCTCTGTGGGGAATAGGGATGTTGAGTTCCGTTCACTGAGGAAGGAGTAGGGCTTGTCTCTTCTGTTTTTGGATTATGGAACGGTTCCTGTTCTAATATCAAACTTTTGTTTTCTGCATTTCCCCACCTCTCTTTCCCCTTAAGCAAGCATAAGGGTTTTTTTTCTAAATCTGAGAATCTGTTCTCTTCCCTAATTCAGTTCATATGTAGCCATGATTACATTCCCTTCATAAGTGATATCTTTTGTCAGAATGCCCCATGGCCCTTGTCATAATAATGTTCCATGACCCCTGTCATCACAATGCTCCATGCCCTGGTTATCACAATGCTCCATGTCCCTTGTCATCACAATTTTCCAAGTCCTTGTCATCACAATGCTACATGACACTTCTCATCACAATGTTACATGCTCTTGTCATCACAATTATCCATGCCCTTGTCATTGCAATGCTTCATGCACTTATCATCACAATGCTCCATGCACTTGTCATCACAATGCTTCATGCCCTTGTCATCACAATGCTTCATGACACCTCTTATCACAATGCTCCCTGACACATGTCATCACAATGCTTCATGTCCCTTGTGCTTACAGTGGTCCATGATCCTCGACATCACAATTACCCAAGGTCTTCTCATCACAAAGCTCCACGGTTTTGCCATCACCATGCTCCATGCCTTGTCATCTCAAAGCTCAATGTCCCTTGTCCTCACAATTCTCCACGTCCTTGTCATTACAATTCTCCATGGCACTTCACATCACAAAGTTATATGCACTTGTCATCACAATACTCCATGCACTTGTCATCGCGATGCTCCATGACGCCTGTCATAGGAAGCTCCATGTGCTTGTCATCAGAATGTTTCACGACCTGGACATTAAAATTATCAATGGCCCTTGATATCACAATGCTCCATGCCCTTGTCATCACAGTGCTCCTTTATTTTGTCACAACAATCCTACATGACACTTGGCATCACAATGCTCCATGATATTGTCATCAAATTGGAACATGACATATTTCATCACAATGTTCCCTGACACCTTTCTTCACAATAATCCATGACTCTGTCATCACAGTGCTCAATGCCCTTGTTGTCACAATGTGCCATGCACACTCTTATCACAATAATCCATGAAAATTTTCAGAGCAATGCTCCATGCCACTTTTCATCACAATGCTCCATGAACGCTGTCATCACAATGCACCATGCCCATCATCATAATGCTTCATGCTATTGTCATCACAATGAAATCAAAATGCTCCATGACCTCTGTCATCACAATGCTCCAAACCCTTGTGATCACAATGTTCCATAACACTTGTCATCACAATGCCCCATGACGATGGTCATCACAATAATCCATGGTCTTCTCATCACAATGCACCATGATTTTTGTCATCACAATGCTCAATACACTTGTCGTCACAATGCTCCCTGATTATTGCCATCACTATGCACCTTGAACATTTTCATGAAAAGGCTCCATGCCTTTTTCATCACAATGATCCATGCCCTTTTCAACACAATGCTCCAAGACCCCTGTGTTCACAATGGTCCTTGCACTTGTCATCACAAAGCTCCATGACACATGTCATCGGAATGCTCCATGGCCTTCTCAACATAATGTTCCATGCCCTTGTCATCACAATGCTCCAAGACTACTGTGATCACAATGATCCCTGCTCCTTTTCATCAGAATGCTCCATGAGACTAGTCATCACAAGGTTCCATGGTCTTCACATCACAGTGCTCCAGGACGTTGTCATCACAGTGCTCCATTCCCTTTTCATCACAATAATCCATGGCCCCTGTCATCACAATACTCCATGAACATTTTCAGCCCAATGCTCCATGAAACTTCTCATCACAATGATGCATGCCCTTGTCATCCCAATGCTCCATGACCCCTGTATTCAAAATGCTCCATGACGCTTGTCATCACAGTGCTCCATGACACCTGTCATCACAATGCTCCATGCCTTTGTCAGCAAAATGCTACATGACCTTATCATTACAATGCTCTATGCGCTTGTCATCACAATACTCCATTACCATTGCCATCACAATCCTCCATGAACCTTGGCATCACATTGCTTCATGCCTTTGTCATCACAATGCTCCATGCTCCTTGAAATCGAAATGAGCTAAGACCTCTGTCATCACAATGCTCCAAAACCTTGTGATCACAATGTACCATAACACTTGTCATCACAACGCTCCATGATGCGTGTTATCACAATACTCCATGCCCTTTTCATCACAATGCTCCATGACCTTTGTCATCATAGTTCTCAATATACTTGTCATCACAATGCTCCCTTAAACTATGCATCAGAATGCTCATTGAACCCTGTCAGGAAAAGGCTTCATGCCTTTTTCATCAGAATGCCCCATGCCGTTTTCATCACAATGCTACATGCCATTGTCATCAAACTACTCCATAAGCTTGTCATCAGAATGCTCCATGATCTTTGTCATCACAATTCTCCATGAACTTGTCATCGCAATGCTCCATGACCCCTGTCATAGCAAGATCAATGTGCTTGTCATTATTATGCTTCATGAACTTGTCATCAAAATTCTCAAAGGCCCTTGTCATCACAATGCTCCATGACCCTTGTCATCACAATGCTTCTTGACACTTGGCATCACAATGCTCCATTCCATTGTCATCACAATGGACAATGAAATATGTCATCACAATGCTTCCTGACACCTGTCTTCACAATACTCCATGACCTTCTCCTCACAATGCTCCATGACCTTTCATCACAATGCTCTATGACCCCTGTCATCACAATGCTCTGTGACTCTAGTCATCACAATGCTTCATGACCATTGTCATCCCAATGGTCCATGCCCTCGTCATGACAAGGCTCTGTGATCATTGTCACTACAATGCTCCATGAATATTTCATCACAATGCTCGGTGACACTTGTCATCACAATACTCCATGCCTTTGTCAGCACAATACTCCATGACCCATGGCATCACAATGCGCCATGCACTTGTCATCACGATGCTCCACATCGTTGTCATCACAATGCTCCATAAACCTTGTCATCAGAATGCTCCATGCACTTCTCATCAAAATGTTCTCTCACCACTGATATCACAATGTTCCATCACTAATCATCACAATACTCCCTCACCCCTGTCATCACAATGATCCATGACCCTATTCACAACAATTCTACATGCCCTTATCATCACAATGCTCCATACCCATGACATCACAATGTTCCATAACCCCTGTCATCACAATGATCCATGACCCTTTTATCGCAATGCTCCATGACCCCTGATATCACAATGTTCCATAAACACTGTCATCAAAATGTTCCATGACCCTTTTCATCCAATTGCTCCATGACCCTGTCATCACAATGCTCCCTGCCCTTCTCATCACAATGCACCACGCCCTTGTCATTAAAATACTCCATGGCCTATGTCATCACAAAGCTCCATGACCGTTGGAGTCACATTGCTCCATGCCATTTTCATCACAGAGCTCTATGACGCTTGTCATCACAATACTCGATGCCATTCTAATCAAAATGCTCCATGCCCTTGTCATTGCAGTCCTCCATGACACATGTATCACTGTGTTCCGTGCCCTAGTCATCACAATGTTCCATGCCCACTCTCGTCACAATAAACCATGAAACTTTTCAGACCAATGCTCCATGACCGTGTCATTTCATTCCTCCTTGACACATGTATCACTGTGTTCCGTGCCCTTGTCATCACAATGCTCCATTACCCCTGTCATAACAATGCTCCATGATCCATGCCATCACAATGTTCCACGGCCTTGTCATCACAAGGCTCCACGACCCCTGTAATCAAATGCTCCATGCCCCTTTTCATCTCAATGCTCCATGAACCCTGTCATCACAATGCACCATGCCCATTATCATAATGCTTCATGCTATTGTCATCACAATGAAATCAAAATTCTCCATGACCTCTATCATAACAATGCTCCAAACCCTTCTGATCACAATGTTCCATAACACTTGTCAACACAACGCCCCATGACGCTGGTCATCACAGTTATCCATGGACTTCTCATCACAATGCTCCATGACCATTGTCATCACAATGCTCAATACTCTTGTCATCACAAGGCTCCCTGACACTTGTCATCAGTATGCTCCTTGAACCCTGTCATGACAAGGCTCCATGCCTTTTTATCACAATGATCCATGCCCTGTTCATCACAGTGCTCCGAGACTCCTGTAATCACAATGCTCCATGACCTTGTCATCACAATGCTCCAAGACCCCTGTAATCACAATGTTCCATGCCCCTTTTCATAAGAATGCTCCATGAGACTTGTCATCAAAAGGCTCAATCGTCTTCACATCCCAATGCTCCAGTACCTTGTCATCACAATGCTCCATGACCCCTGACATCACAATACTTCATGAAGGTTTTCAGCCCAATGCTAAATGACCACTGTCATCACAACGCTCCATGAACCCTGACAACAAAATGATCCGGGACTCTTGTCATCAAAACGCTCCCTGAAACCTGTCTTCACAATATTCGATGACTTTCTCTTCACAATGCCCCATGCCCTTGTCATCACAATGCTACATGCCCTTGTTATCACAGTGCTCCATGAACCCTGTCATCACAGTGCTCCTTGACTCCAGTCATCACAATGCTTCATGACCTTTGTCATCACAATGGTCCATGACCTCCTCATTAACAGTCTCTGTGACATTTTTAACCACAATGCTCCATGAAATTTTCATCACAACGCTCTTTGACCCTTGTCATCACAATGCTCTATGCATTTCTCAGCAAAATGCTCCATGCTTTGGCAGAAAAATGCTCCATGACCCTTGTCATCACAATGTGCCACACGCTTTTCATTACAATGGTCCACAAATTTGTAATCACATTGCTCCATAAACCTTGTAATCACAATGATCCATGCCCTTTTCATCACAATTTTCCATTACACCTGTAATAACAATGCTCCATGACCCCTGCCATCAAAATGCTCCATGGCCTTGTCATCACAAGGCTCGATGACACTTCTCATCACAATGCTTCCAGACCCTTGTAATCACAATGCTCCATGAACTTGTCATCGCATATCTCCATGACACATGCCATCAGAATGTTCCATGGCCTTCTCATCAAAATGCACGATGCCCTTGTCATCACAATGCTCCAAGACCCCTGTAATCACAATTATCCATGCCCCTTTTCATCTCAATGCTCCATGAACCCTGTCATCACAATGCACCATGCCCATCAGCATAATGCTTCATGCTATTGTCATCACAATGAAATCAAAATGCTCCATGACCTCTGTCATAACAGTGCTCCAAACCCTTGTGACCACAATATTCCAAAACACTTGTCATCACAATGCCCCATGATGCTCGTCATCACAGTTATCCATGGTCTTCTCATCACAATGCTCCATGAACTTTGTCATCATAATGCTCAATACACTTGTCACCAAAATGTTCCCTGACACTTGTTGTCTGTATGCTCCTTGAACCCTGTCATGACAAGGCTCCATGCCTTTTTCATCACAATGATCCATGTCTTTTTCATCACAATGCTCTAAGAACCCTGTAATCATAATTCTCCATGCCCTTGTCATCACAAAGCTCAATGACGCATATCATTAGAATGCTGCTTGGCCTTCTCCTCACAATGCTCCATGCCCTTGTCATCACAATGTTCCAAGACCCCTATAATCACAATGATCCATGCCCCTTTTCATCAGTATGCTCCATGAGATTTGTCAGCACAAGGCTCCATGGTTTTATCATCACAATGTTCCAGGACCTTGTCATCACAATGCTTCACGAAGTTGTCATGAACATTCTCAAAGGCCTTTGTCATCATAATGCTTCAAGCCCTAGTCATCACAATGCTCCATTATATTTGTCATGACAATCCTCCATTACATTTGGCATCACGAAGCTCCCTGCCATTGTCATCACAATGGACCATGACATATGTCATCACAATGCTCCCTTACACCTGTCTTCACAATGCTCCATGCCCTTGTCATCACAATGCTCCATGACCTTGTCATCAGAATGTTCCATGCCCTTGTTATCACAATGCTCCATGACCCCTGTCACCACAATGCTCCGTGACTCCAGTCATCACAATGCTTCATGACCTTTGTCATCACAGTGGTCCATGCCCTCGTCATCAAGAGTCTCTGTGACGTTTTTAACCACAATGCTCCAAGAAATTTTCATCACAATGCTCTTTGACCCTTGTCATCACAATGTTCTATGCCTTTCTCAGCACAATGCTCCATGACCCTTGTCATCACAATGCTCCCTGCGCTTGTCAGCACAGTGCTCCATGACACGTCATCACAATGCACCATGTGCTTGTCATCACAGTGCTCCACAATCTTGTCATCACAATGCTCCATACACATTGTCATCACAGTTCTCAACGCACTTCTCATCAAAATGCTCTCTCACCAAACATATCACAATGTTACATCACAATTCATCACAATACTCCCTCACCACTGTCGTCACAATGTTCCGTGACCCCTGTCATCATAATGGTACATGCACTTATCATCACAATGTTCGATGACCCCTGACATCACAATGTTCCATAACCACTGTCATCAAAATGCTCCAAAACACTTTTCATCAAAATGCTCCATGACCCCTGACATCACAATGTTCCATAACCACTGTCATCAAAATGTTCCATGACACTTTTCAACAAATTGCTCCATGACCTTGTCATCACAATGCTCCCTGCCCTTCTCATCACAATGCACAATGCCTTTGTCATCAAAATGCTCCATGACATTTGTCATCACAAAGAACCATGACACTTGGCATCACAAGGCTCCATGTCATTGTCATCACAGTGCTCCATGAATGCTCTCATCACATTACTCAATGCCCTTCTCATCACAAAGCTCCATGACACATGTCATCAGAATGCTCCATCGCCTTCTCAACACAGTGCTCCATTACACCTGTCATAAGAATGCTCCATGACCCATGCCATTATGATGTTCCATGGCCTTGTCATCACAAGGCCCCATGTCCCTTCTCCTCACAATGCTCCAAAACCCATGTTATCACAATGCTCCATGCCCTTTTTCATCTAAATGATCCATGAACCCTGTCATCACAATGTTCCAAGCCCTTGTGAACACAATATTCCATAACTCTTGTCATCACAATTCCCCATGACGCTCGTCATCACAATTATCCATGGTCTTCTCATCACAATGCTCCATGACCTTTGTCATCAGAATGCTCAATACACTTGTCATCAAAATGCTCCCTGACACTTGTTGTCTGTATGATCCTTGAACGCTGTCATGACAAGGTTCCATGTCTTTTTCATTACAATGATCCATGCCTTTTTCATCACAATGCTCTAAGACCCCTGTAATCATAATTCTCCATGCCATTGTCATCACAAAGCTCAATGACGCATATCATTAGAATGCTCCTTGGTCTTCTCCTCACAATGCTCCATGCCCTTGTCATCCCAATGCTCCATGACCCCTCTATTCACAATGCTCCGTGACGCTTGTCATCACAGTGCTCCATGACACCTGTCATCACAATGCTCCATGCCTTTGTCAGCAAAATGATACATGACCTTGTCATTACAAAGCTCTATGCGCTTCTCATCACAATACTCCATTACTATTTTCATCACAATCCTCCATGAACCTTGGGATCACATTGCTTCATGTCCTTGTCATCACAATGTTCCATGCTCCTTGAAATCAAAATGATCCATGACCTCTCTCATCACAATTCTCCAAACCCTTGTAATCACAGTGTTCCATAACAATTGTCATCACAACGCTCCATGCTGCCTGTCATCACAATGCTCCATGACCCTTGTCATCACAATGCTCCCTGCGCTTGTCAGCACAGTGCTCCATGACACGTCATCACAATGCACCATGTGCTTGTCATCACAGTGCTCCACAATCTTGTCATCACAATGCTCCATACACATTGTCATCACAGTTCTCAACGCACTTCTCATCAAAATGCTCTCTCACCAAACATATCACAATGTTACATCACAATTCATCACAATACTCCCTCACCACTGTCGTCACAATGTTCCGTGACCCCTGTCATCATAATGGTACATGCACTTATCATCACAATGTTCGATGACCCCTGACATCACAATGTTCCATAACCACTGTCATCAAAATGCTCCAAAACACTTTTCATCAAAATGCTCCATGACCCCTGACATCACAATGTTCCATAACCACTGTCATCAAAATGTTCCATGACACTTTTCAACAAATTGCTCCATGACCTTGTCATCACAATGCTCCCTGCCCTTCTCATCACAATGCACAATGCCTTTGTCATCAAAATGCTCCATGACATTTGTCATCACAAAGAACCATGACACTTGGCATCACAAGGCTCCATGTCATTGTCATCACAGTGCTCCATGAATGCTCTCATCACATTACTCAATGCCCTTCTCATCACAAAGCTCCATGACACATGTCATCAGAATGCTCCATCGCCTTCTCAACACAGTGCTCCATTACACCTGTCATAAGAATGCTCCATGACCCATGCCATTATGATGTTCCATGGCCTTGTCATCACAAGGCCCCATGTCCCTTCTCCTCACAATGCTCCAAAACCCATGTTATCACAATGCTCCATGCCCTTTTTCATCTAAATGATCCATGAACCCTGTCATCACAATGTTCCAAGCCCTTGTGAACACAATATTCCATAACTCTTGTCATCACAATTCCCCATGACGCTCGTCATCACAATTATCCATGGTCTTCTCATCACAATGCTCCATGACCTTTGTCATCAGAATGCTCAATACACTTGTCATCAAAATGCTCCCTGACACTTGTTGTCTGTATGATCCTTGAACGCTGTCATGACAAGGTTCCATGTCTTTTTCATTACAATGATCCATGCCTTTTTCATCACAATGCTCTAAGACCCCTGTAATCATAATTCTCCATGCCATTGTCATCACAAAGCTCAATGACGCATATCATTAGAATGCTCCTTGGTCTTCTCCTCACAATGCTCCATGCCCTTGTCATCCCAATGCTCCATGACCCCTCTATTCACAATGCTCCGTGACGCTTGTCATCACAGTGCTCCATGACACCTGTCATCACAATGCTCCATGCCTTTGTCAGCAAAATGATACATGACCTTGTCATTACAAAGCTCTATGCGCTTCTCATCACAATACTCCATTACTATTTTCATCACAATCCTCCATGAACCTTGGGATCACATTGCTTCATGTCCTTGTCATCACAATGTTCCATGCTCCTTGAAATCAAAATGATCCATGACCTCTCTCATCACAATTCTCCAAACCCTTGTAATCACAGTGTTCCATAACAATTGTCATCACAACGCTCCATGCTGCCTGTCATCACAATACTCCATGCCCTTGTCATCACAATGCTCCATGATCTTTGTCATCACAATTCTCAATACACTTGTCATCAAAATGTTCCCTGACACTTGTCGTCAAAATGCTCCTTGAACCCTGTCACGAAAAGGCTCCATGCCATTTTCAACATAATGCCCCATGCCTTTTTCATCACAATGCCCCATGCCGTTTTTATCAGAATCCTCCATGCCATTGTCATCAAAATACTCCACAAGCTTTTCATCAGAATATTCCATGACCCTTGTCATCACAAATCTCCATGACCTTTGTCATCACAATTCTCCATGCACTTGTCAGCACAATGCTCCCTGACACTTGTCATCACAATGTTCCATTACGTTTGTCATCAGAATCCTCCATGACACTTGGCATCACAATGCTCCATGCCCTTGTGTTCACAATGCGCCTTTCCAAATGTCATCGCTATTATCCATGAAACATATTAGGCCAATGATCCATGCCCTTGTCATCACAATGCTACATGCCCTTGTTATCACAATTCTGTCATGACCCCTGTCATCACAATGCACCGTGACTCAAGTCATCACAATGCTTCATGACCTTTGTCATCACAATGGTCCATGCCCTCGTCATCAACAGTCTCTGTGACCTTTTTAACCACAATGCTCCATGAAATTTTCATCACAATGCTGTTTGACCCTTGTCATCACAATGCTCTATGCATTTCTCAGCACAATGCTCCATGCCTTTGTCAGAAAAATGCTCCATGACCCTTGTCATCACAATGTGCCACACGCTTATCATTACAATGGTCCGCAAATTTGTCATCACAGTGCTCCATAAAAATTGTAATCACAATGATCCATGCCCATTTCACCACAATTTTCCATTACACCTTTTATAACAATGCTCCATGACCCCTGCCATCAAAATGCTCCATGGCCTTGTCATCACAAGCCTCGATGACACTTCTCATCACAATGCTCCAAGACCCTTGAAATCACAATGCTCCATGAGCTTGTCATCACATATCTCCATGACACATGTCATCAGAATGTTCCATGGCCTTCTCATCAAAATGCTCGATGCCCTTGTCATCACAATGCTCCAAGACCCCTGTAATCACAATGCTTCATGGCCCTTTTCAAATCAATGTTCCATGAACCCGGTCATCACAATGCATCATGCCCATCATCATAATGCTTCAGGATATTGTCAGCACAATGAAATCAAAATTCTCCATGACCTCTGTCATCACAATGCTCCATGATCCCTGTCATAACAATACTCCATGAACATTTTCAGTCCAGAGCTCCATTACCCTTGTGAATACAATGATCCATGCCCTTGTCATCCCAATGCTCCATGACCACTGTATTCACAAAGCTCCATGACACTTGTCATCACAGTGCTCAATGACAACAGTCATCACAATGCTCCTGGGCTTTGTCAGCAAAATTCTATATGACATTGTCATAACAATGCTCTATGAGCTTGTCATCAAAATACTGCATTACCAGTGTCATCACAATCCTCTATGAAACTTGGGATCACATTGCTTCATGCCCTTGTCATCACAATGCTCCATGCTCCTTGAAATCAAAATGATTCATGACCTCTCTCATCACAATTCTCCAAACCCTTGTGATTACACTGTTCCATCACACTTGTCATCACAACGCTCCATGCTGCCTGTGATCACAATATTCCATGCCCTTGTCATCACAATGCTCCATGAAATTTGTCATCACAATTCTCAATACACTTGTCATCTTAATGCTCCCTTACACTTGTCTTCAGAATGCTCCTTGAACCCTGTCACGAAAAGGCTCCATGCATTTTTCATCACAGTGCCCCATGCCATTTTCATCACAATGCCCCATGTCATTTTCATCACAATGCTCCATGCTATTGTCATCAAAACACACCACAATCTTGTCATCAGAATGCTCCATTACCCTTGTCATCACAATTCTCCATGCAGTTGTCAGCACAATGCTCCCTTACCCTTGTCATCACAATGCTCAAATCCATTGTCATCACAAAGCTCCATTACCTTTGTCATCAGTATCCTACATGACACTTGGCATCACAATGGTCCATGCCGTTGTCATCACAATGGGCCATTACATATGTAATCACAATGCTCCCTGATAACTGCCTTCACAATAATGCATGATCTGGTCTTCACAATGCTCCATGTCCTTGTGATCACAATGCACCTTTGCAAATGTCATCGCTATAATCCATGAAACTTAGTAGACCAATGTTCCATGCCCTTGCCATCACAATGCTCCATGCCCTTGGTATCACAATGCTCCATGAACCCTCTCATCACAATGCTCCGTGACTCCAGTCATCACAATGCTTCATGACCTTTGTCATCACAATGGTCCATGCCCTCGTCATCAACAGTCTCTGTGACCATTTTAACCACAATGCTCCATGAAATTTTCATCACAATGCTTTTTGACCCTTGTCGTCACAATGCTCTATGCATTTCTAAGCACAATGCTCCATGCCCTTGTCACCGCAATGCTCCATGACCCCTGTCATCACAATGCTCCATGACTCCAGTCATCACAATGCTTCATAACATTTATTACCACAATGGTCCATGCCCGCGTCATCACACGGCTCTGTTACCTTTGTAACCACAATGCTCCATGAACTTTTCATCACAATGCTCCGTGACCCTTGTCATAACAATTCTCCATGCCTTTGTCAGAAAACTTCTCCATGACCCTTGTCATCACAATGTGCCACACGCTTTTCATTAAAACGGTCCACAAATTTGTCATCACAGTGCTCCATAAACTTTGAAATCACAATGATCCATGCCCTTCTCACCACAATGCTCCATTACACGTGTCATAACAATGCTCCATGACCCCTGCCATCAAAATGTTCCATGGCCTTGTCATCAAAAGGCTCGATGACACCTCTCATCACAATGCTGCAAAACCCTTGTAATCACAATGCTCCATGCCCTTGTCATCACAAATCTCCATGAAACATGTCATCAGAAGGTTTCATGTCCTTCTCATCAAAACGCTCGATGCCGTTGTCATCACAGTGCTCCAAGACCCCTGTAATCGCAATGCTCCATTCCCCTTTTCATCTCAAAGCTCCATTAACCCTGTCATCACAATGCATCATGCCCCTCATCATAATGCTTCAGGCTATTGTCAGCACAATGAAATCAAAATTCTCCATGACCTCTGCCATCTCAATGCTCCATGACCCCTGTCATCACAATACTCCATGAACATTTTTGGCCCAGTGCTCCATGACACTTGTCATCACAATGATCCCTGCCCTTGTCATCCCAATGCTCCATGACCCCTGTATTCACAATGCTCCGTGACACTTTTCAACACAGTGCTCCATGACAACTGTCATCACAATGCTCCTGGCCTTTGTCAGAAAATTCTATATGACCTTGTCATAACAATGCTCTATGTGCTTTTCATCACAATACTCCATTACCATTGTCATCACAATCCTCCATGAAGCTTGGGATCACATTGCTTCATGCCCTTGTCATCACAATGCTCCATGCTCCTTGAAATCAAAATTAACCATGACCTCTGTAATCACAATGCTCCAAACCCTTTTGATCACAATGTTCCATAACACGTGTAATCACAACACTCCATCCCCTTTTCATCACAATGATCCATGACATTTGTCATCACAATTCTCAATACACTTGTCATCAAAATGCTTCCTGACACTTGTCGTCAGAATGCTGCTTTATCCCTGTCACAAAATGGCTCCATGCCTTTTTCATCACAATGCTCCATGCCATTGTCATCAAAATACTCCACAAGCTTGTCATCAGAATGCTCCATGACCCTTGTCATCACAATTCTCCATGCACTTGTCAGCACAATGCTCCCTGACCCTTGTCATCACAATGCTCCAAGCCATTGTCATCACAATGCTCCGTTAACTTTGTCATCAGAATCCTCCATGACAATTGGCATCACAATGCTCCATGCCATTGTCATCACAATGGGCCATTACATATGTCATCACAATGCTCCTTGACACCTCTGTTCAAAATACTGTATGACCTGGTCATCACAATGCTCCATTCCCTTGTCATCACAATGCACCATTCCAACTGTCATCACAATAATCTATGAAACTTATTAGAACAATGTTCCATGCCCTTGTCATCACAATGCTCCATGCCCTTGTTATCACAATGCTCCATGACCCATGTCATCACAATGCTCCTTGATTCCAGTCATCACAATGCTTCATGACCTTTGTCATCACAATTTTACATGCCCCCGTCATGAACAGTCTCTGTGATATTTGTAACCACAATGCTCCATGAACTTTTCATCACAATGCACTTTGACACTTGTTATCACAATGCTCTATGCCTTTCTCAGCACAATGCTCCATGACCCTTGTCATCACAATGCTCCATGCCCTTGTTATCACAATGCTCCATGCCCTTTTCTTCACAATGCTCCATGATGTTATCATCACAATACTCCCCAAGCTTGTCATCAGAAAGCTCCATGACCCTTGTCATCACAATGCTCCATAACCCCGCTCATCACAGTGTTCCATACACCTTGTCATTACACTGCTCCAGGACGCTTGTCATCACAATTATCCATGGTCTTCTCATCACAATGCTCCTCGCCCTTGTCATCAAAATGCTGCATGACCCTTGTCATCACAATGATCCATGACCCCTCTCATCACAGTGCTCCATGACACCTGTCATCACATTGCTCATTGTCCCTTGTCATTACAGTGCTCCATGATGCTCGTCACCACAAGTATCCATGGTCTTCTCATCACAGTGCTCCACGGTCTTGCCATCACAATGCTCCATGTCCTGGTAATGACAATGCTCATGTCCCTTGTCATCACAATTCTCCACCTCCTTGTCATCACAATGCTCCATGACAGTTCTCATCAGAATGTTACATGCTCTTGTCATCACAATTCTCCACGCACTTGTCATTGCAATGCCCCCTTTACCCTGTCATAGCAAGCTCCATGCCTTTGTCATCACAGTGCTTCACGAACTTTTCATCAAAATTCTCAATGGCCATTGTCATCAAAATGATCCATGCCCTTGTCATCACAATGCTCCATGACCCTTGTCATCACAATGCTCCAAGCCCTTGTCATCACAAGGCTCCATTACCTTTGTCATCACAATCCTCCATAACACTTGGCATCACAATGCTCCATGCCATTGTCATCACAATGGACAATGAAATATGTTATCACTATGCTCCCTGACACATGTCTTCACAATAATCCATGACCTTGTAATCACAATGCTCCATGCCCTTGTTATCACAATATGCCATGCCCACTGTCAACACAATTATCCATGAAACTTGTCAGAGCAATGCTCCATGCCCCTGTCATCACGAAGCTCCCTGCCCTTGTCATCACAATGCTCCATGACCCCAGTTATCACAATGCTCCGTGAATCCACTCATCACAAGGATTCATAACCTGTGTCATCACAGTGGTCCATGCCCTCATCATCACAAGGCTCTGTGAACTTTGTCACCACAATGCTCCATGAACTTTTCATCACAATGTTCCGTGACACTTCTCATCACAATCCTCCGTCCCTTTGTCAACTCAGTGCTCCATGACCCATGTCATCACAATGTGACATGCGTCTGTCATCACAATGCTCCACAATCTTGTCATCACAATGCTCCATAAACCTTGTCATCACAATGCCCCATGCACTTCTTATCAAAATGCTCTCTCACCACTGATATCAAAATGTTCCCTCACTAGTCAGCACAATACACCCAGTACCCTGTCATCACAATGGTCCATAACCCATGTCATGAAAATGTTCCATGACCCCTGACATCACAATGTTCCATAACACCTGTCATCAAAATGTTACATGACATTTTTCATCAAATTGCTCCATGACGCTGTCATCACAATGCTCCCTCTCCTTCATAACAGAATGCACCACAGACTTGTCAATAAAATTCTCCCTGACCTTTGTCATCACAAAGCTCTATGACCATAGGCATCACAATGCTGCATGACATTGTCCTCACAATGCTCCATGAATCATCTCATCACATTGTTCCATGCCCTTGTCATCACAGGCTCCATGATTATTTTCATCACAATGCTCGATGCCATTCTTCTCACAATGCTCCATGCGTTTCTCATTACAATCCTCCATGACCCATGTATCACAGTGTTCCGTGACCTTGTCATATCAATGCTCGTTGCCCCCTCTCATCACCACAATTCATGAAACATTTCAGACCAATGCTCCATGCTCTTGTCATCACAATGCTCCATTACCCCTGTCATAACAATGCTCCATGAACCCCGCCATCACAGTGATCCACAGCCTTGTCATCACAAGGCTCCATGACCCTTGTCATCACAATGCACCAAAACCCCTGTAATCACAATGCTCCATGCCCTTGTCATGACAAAGCTTCATGACGCATGTCATCAGAATGCTCCATGGCCTTCTCATTCACGATGCTCCATGCCCTTGGCATCACAATGCTCCAAGACTCTTGTAATCACAATGCTCCATGCCCCTTTTCATCTCAATGTTCCATGAACCCTGTCATCAAAATGCACCATGCCCATCATCAGAATGCTTCATTCTACTATCATCACAATGAAATCAAAATTCTCCATGACCTCTGTCATCACAATGCTCCAAATCCTTGTGATCAAAATGTTCCATAACACTTTACATCACAACACCCCATGACGCTTGTCATCACAATCATCCATGTCCTTCTCATCACAATGCTCCATGCCCTTGCCATCACAATGCTCCATTACACCTGTCATAAAAATGCTCCATGACCCCGGCCATCACGATGTTCCATGGCCTTTTCATCACAAGGCTCCAAGTCCCCTGTAATCACAATGCTCCATGCCCCTTTTCATCTCAATGATCCATGAACCTGTCATCACAATTCACCATGCCCATCATCATAATGCTTCATGCTATTGTCATCACAATGAAATCAAATTTCTCCATGACCTCTGTCATAACAATTCTCCAAACCCTTGTGATCACAATATTCCATAACACTTGTCTTCACAAAGCCCCATGAGGCTCGTCATCACAATTATCCATGGTCTTCTCATCACAATGCTTCATGACCTTTTTCATCACAATGCTCAATACACTTGTCATCAAAATGCTCCCTGACACTTGTTGTCTGTATGCTCCTTGAACACTGACATGACAAGGCTCCTTGCCATTTTCATCACAATGATCCCTGCCCCTTTCATCACAATTCTCCAAGACCCCTGTAATCACAATGCTCCATGCCTTTCTCATCAGTAAGTTCAATGACACATGTCATCAGTATGCTCCTTGGGCTTCTCCTCACAATGCTCCATGCCTTTGTCATTAGAATGTTCTAAGACCCCTGTAATCACAATACACCATGCCCCTTTTCATCAGAATTCTCCATGAGACTTGTCATCACAAGGCTCCATGGACTTCTCATCACAATGCTCCAGGACCTTGTCATCACAGTTCTCCATTCTCTTGTCATCACAATGCTCCATGAACACTGTCATCACAATATACCATTAACATTTTCAGCCCAATGCTTCATACCCTTGTCATCACAATGCTCCATGCCCTTGATATCACAATGCTCCATGACCCCTGTCATCACAATGCACCGTGACTCCAATCACCACTATGTTTCAAGACCTTTGTCATCACAATGGTCCATGCCGTCATCATCAACAGTCTCTGTTACGTTTTTAACCACAATGCTCCGTGAACATTTCATCACAATGCTCTTTGACCCATGTCATCACAATGCTCTATGCCTTTCTCAGCACAATGCTCCATGACCCTTGTCATCACAATGCTCCATGCGCTTGTCAGCACAATGCTCCATGACCTTGTCATCACAATGCTCCATGACCCTTGTCATCACAATGCTCCGTGATTCCAGTCATCAGAATGCTTCATAACATTCGTCATCACAATGGTCCATGCCCGTGTCATCACAAGGCTCTGTGACTTTGTAACCACAATGCTCCATGAACTTTTCATCACAATGCTCCGTGACCCTTGTCAGCACAATGCTCCATGCCTTTGTCAAAACAATGCTCCATGACCTTTGTCATCACAATGTGCCACAAGGTTTTCATAACAAAGGTCCACAACGTTGTCATCGCAATGCTCCATAAACCTTGTAATCACAATGCTCCATGCACTTCTCATCAAAATGCTCTCTCACCACTGATATCACAATGTTCATTCACTAGTCATCACAATACTCCCTCACCCCTGTAATCACAATGTTCCATGACCCCTGTCTTCACAATGCTACATACCCTTATCATCACAAAGTTCCTTGACCCCTGTCATCAAAATGTTCCATGACCCATTTCATCCCAAAGCTCCAGGACCCCTGATATCTCAATGATCTATAACACCTGTCAGCAAAATATTCCATTACACATTTCATCATATTGCTCCGTGACCCTGGCATCAAAATGCTCCCTGCCCTTATCATCACAAAGCACCACGCACTTGTCTTCAAAATGCTCCTTGACCCTTGTCATCACATATCTCCATGACCCTTGGCATCACAGTGCTCCATGCCAGCACTCATCACAATAATCCATTAAATATTTCAGACAAATGCTACATGCCCTTCTCATCACAATACTCCATTACCCCTGTCTTAACAATGCAACATTACCCCTGCCATCACAATGATCCACGGACTTGTCTTCACAAGGCTCCATGACACTTGTCATCACAATGCTCAAGACCCCTGTAATCACAATGCTCCATGCCCGTTTTCCCCTAAATGTTCCATGAACCTTGCCATCACAATGCACCCTGCCCATCATCATAATGTTTCAGGCTATTGTCATCAAAATGAAATCAAAACGCTCCATGAAACTCTGTCATTACAGTGCTCCATGACCCCTGTCATCACAATACTCCATGAACATCTTCAGCCCAATGATCCATGACACTTGTCATCACAATGAACCATGCCCTTGTCATCCCAATGCTCCATGACCCCTGTATTCACAATGCTCCGTGACGCTTGTCATAACAGTGCTCCATGACAATTGGCATCACAATGCTCCATGCCATTCTCATCACAGTGGGCCATTACATATGTCATCACAGTGCTCCCTGACAACTCTCTTCACAATACTGCATGACCTGGTCATCACAATGTTCCATGCCCTTGTCATCACAATGCGCCATTCCAACTGTCATCGCAATAATCCAAGAAACTTATTAGACCAATGCTCCATTCCCTTGTCATCACAATGCTCCATGCCCTTGTTATCACAATGCTCCATGACCCATGTCACCACAATGCTCCGTGGCTCCAGTTATCAAAATGCTTCATGAACTTTGTCACCACAATGGTCCATGCCCTTGTCATCAACAGTCTCTGTGACCTTTTTAACCACAATACTCAATGAAATTTTCATCAAAATGCTCTTTGACCCTTTTCATCACAATACTCTATGCCTTTCTCAGCACAATGATACATGACATTTGTCATCACAATGTTCCATGCGCTTGTCAGCACAATGTTCCATGACACATCTCATCAGAATGTTCCATGGCCTTCCCATCACAGTGCTCCATTACACCTGTCATAAGAATGCTCCATGACCCCTGCCATCACGATGTTCCATGGCCTTGTCATCACAAGGCTCCATGACCCTTCTCATCACAATGCTCCAAGACCCATGTTATCACAATGCTCCCTGCCCCTTTTCATCTAAATGATCCATGAACCCTGTCCTCACAATGTTCCAAACCCTTGTGATCAAAATATACCTTAACTCTTGTCATCACAATGCCCCATGACGATTGTCATCACAGTTATCCATAGTCTTCTCATCACAAAGCTCCATGACTTTGTCATCACAATGCTCAATACACTTGTCATCAAAATGTTCCCTGACACTTGTTTTCTGTATGTTCCTTGATCCCTGTCATGACAAGGCTCCATGTCTTTTTCATCACAATGATCCATGCCTTTTTCATCACAATGCTCTAAGACGCCTGTAATCATAGTTCTTCATGCCCTTGTCATCACAAAGCTCATGACACATATCATTAGATTGCTCCTTGTCCTTCTCCTCACAATGCTCCATGCCCTTGTCATCACAAAGTTCCAAGACCCCTGTTATCACAGTGCTCCATGCCCCTTTTCATCAGTATGCTCCATGAGATTTGTCATCACAAGGCTCCATGGTTTTCCCATCACAGTGCTCCAGGACATTGTCATCACAATGCTTCACGACATTGTCATGAAAATTCTCAATGGCCCTTGTCATCATAATGCTTCAAGCCCTAGTCATCACAATGCTCCATTATATTTCTCATGACAATCCTCCATTTTATTTGGCATCACAATGCTCCATGCTATTGTCATCGGAATGAACCATGACATATGTCATCACAATGCTCCCTGACACCTGTCTTCACAATAGTCCATGACCTTCTCATCTCAATGCTCCATGCCCTTGTCATCACAATGCTCCATGCCCTTGTCATCACAATGCACCATGCCAACTGTCATCACAATAATCTCTGAAACTTTTCAGACCAATGCTCCATGCCCCTGTCATCACAATGCTCCATGCCCTTCTCATCACAATGCTCCATGACTTTTGTCATCACAATGCACCGTGACTCCAGTCATCACAATGCTTCATGACCTTTGCCATCACAATGGTCCATGCCCTCGTCATCAACAGTCTCTGTGACATTTTTAACCACAATGCTCCATGAACATTTCATCACAATGCTCTTTGACCCTTGTCATCTCAATGCTCTATGCATTTCTCAGCACAATTCTCCATGACCCTTGTCATCACAATGTTCCATGCCTTTCTCAGCACAATGCTCCATGACCCTTGTCATCACAATGCTCCATGTGCTTGTCAGGACAATGCTCCATGACACATGTCATCACAGTTCACCATGAGCTTGTCATCACAGTGCTCCACAATCTTGTCATCACAATGCTCCATAAACCTTGTCATCACAATGCTCCATGAACTTCTCATCAAAATGTTCTCTCACCACTGATATCACAATGTTACATCACTATTCGTCACAATACTCCCTCACCCCTGTCATCATAATGATCCATGACTCCTGTCATCACAATGCTACATGCACTTATCAATACAATGTTCGATAACCCCAGACATCACAATGATCCATAAACCCTGTCATCAAAATGTTCAATGACACTTTTCATCAAATTGCTCCATGACCCTGTCATCACAATGTTCCCTGCCCTACTCAACACAATGCACAACGCCTTTGTCATCCAAATGCTCCATGACCTTTGTCATCACAAAGATCCATGTCCCTTGGCATCAAAATGATCCATGTCATTGTCATCACAAAGCTCCATGAACTCTCAAATCACATTGCTCCATGCCCTTGTCATCACAAAGCTCCATGACACATGTCATCAGAATGTTCCATGGCCTTCTCATCACAATGCTCCATGCACTTGCCATTCCAATGCCCAATTACCCCTCTCATAACAATGCTCCATAACCCCTAAAATCACGATGTTCCATGGCCTTGTCATAACAAGGCTCCATGACCCTTCTCATCACAATGCTCCAAGACCCATGTAATCACAATGCTCCATGCCCCTTTTCATCTCAATGTTCCATGAACCCTGTCATTACAGTGCACCATGCCCATCATCATAATGCTTCATGCTATTGTCATCACAGTGAAATCAAAATGCTCCATGACCTCTGTCATAGCAATGCTCCAAACCCTTGTGAGCACAATATTCCATAACACTTGTCATCCCAATGCCCAATGACACTCGTTATCACAATTATCCATTGACTTCTCATCACAAAGCTTCATGCCATTGTCATCACAATGCTCCATGACCCCTGTCATCACAATGCTCTGTGAATCCAGTCATCACATTGTTTCATAACATTTGTCATCACAATTGTCCATGCCCGCGTTATCACAAGGCTGTGTTACCTTTGTAACCACAATGCTCCATGAACTTATCATCACAATGCTTCGTGACTCTTGTCATCACAATGCTCCATTTGTTTGTCAGAAAAATGCTCCGAGACCCTTGTCATCACAATGTGCCACACGCTTTTCATCACAACGGTCCACAAATTTGTCATCACAATGCCCTAGAAACTATATAATCACAATGCTCCATGACATTCTCATCACAATGCTCCATTACACCTGTCATCACAATGCTCCATGACACCTGCCATCACAATGTTCCACAGCCTTGTTATTAAAAGGCTCCCTGACACTTGTTATCAAAATGCTCCAAGACCCCTGTAATCACAATACTCCATGCCCTTGTCATCACAAAGCTCCATGACACATGTCATCAGAATGTTCCATGGCGTTCTCATCAAAATGTTCCATGCCCTTGTCATCACAGTGCTCCAAGACCCCTGTAATCACAATGCTCCATGCCCCTTATCATCTCAATGCTCCATGATCCCTGTCATCACAATGCATCATTTCCATCATCATAATGCTTCCGGCTATTGTCAGCACAATGAAATCAAAATTCTCTATGACCTCTGTCATCACAATGCTCCATGACCCCTGTCATCACAATACTCCATGAACATTTTCAGTCCAATACTCCATGACCCTTGTAATCACAATGAATCATGCCCTTGTCATCCCAATGCTCCATGACCCCTGTATTCAAAATGCTCCATGACACTTGTCATCACAGAGCTCCATGACACCTGTCTTCACAATGCTCCAGGCCTTTGTCAGCAAAATTCTTCATCACCTTCTCATTACAATGCTCTATGCGCTTGTCATCACAATGCTCCAAGACCCCTGTAATCACAATGCTCCATGCACTTTTCCATCTCAATGCTCCATGAACCCAGTCATCACAATGCACCATGCCCATCATCATAATGCTTCAGGCTATTGTCATTACAGTGAAATCAAAATTCTCCATGACCTCTGTCATCACCATCCTCCAAACCCTTGTGATCACAATGTTCCATAACACTTATCATCACAACACCCCATGACGAACATCATCACAATTATCCATGGTCTTCTCATCACCATGCTCCATGATCTTTGTCATCACAATGCTCAATACACTTGTCATCACAATGCCCCCTGACTCTTGTCGTCAGTATGCTCCTTGAACACTGTCATGACAAGGCTCCATGCCTTTTTCATCACAATGCTCCATGCCCTTTTCATCACAATGCTCCAAGACCCCTGTAACCACAATGCTCCATGCCTTTGTCATCACAAATCTCCATGATGCATGTCATCAGAATGCTCCATGGCCTTCTCCTCACAATGCTCCATGTCCTTGTCATCACAATGCTCAATGAAACATCTCATCACATTGCTCCAGGCCCTTGTCATTACAATCCTCCATTATGCATGTATCACAGTGTTCCATGCCCTTGTTATCACAATGCTCCATGCCCACTCTCATCACAATAATCCATGAAATATTTCAGACCAATGCTCAATGACCTTCTCATCACAATGCTCCATTACCTCTGTCATAACAAAGCTCCATGACGCCTGCCATCACAATGTTCCACGGCCTTGTCATGACAATGCTCAATGTTCCTTGTCAGCACAATGCTCCAAGACACCTGTCATCAAAATGCTCATTGGTTTTGTCATAACAAAGCTCCATGACACATGCCATCAGAAGGTTCCATGGCCTTCTCATCACAATGCTCCATGCCCTTGTCATCACAATTCTCCAAGACCCTTGTAATCACAATGGTCCTTGCCCTTTTTCCTCTCAATGCTCCATGAACCCTGTCATCACAATGCACCATGCAAAACATCATAATTCTTCAGGCTATTGTCATTAAAATGAAATCAAAATTCTCCATGACCTCTGTCATCATAATGCTCCAAACCCTTGTGATCACAATGTTCCAAAACACTTATCATCACAACACCCCATGACGCTCATCATCACAATTATCCATGGTCTTCTCATCACAATGCTCCATGATCTTTGTCATCACAATGCTCAATAAACTAGTCAACACAATGCTCGCTGACACTTGTCCTCAGAATGCTCCTTGAACCATGTCATGACATGGCTCCATGCCTTTTTCATCACAATGATCCATGCCCTTTTCATCACAATGCTCCAAGACCCCTGTAATCACAATGCTCCATGCCCCTTTTCATCAGAATGCTCCATGAGACTTGACATCACAATTCTCCATGGTCATCTCATCACAATGCTCCAGGACCTTTTCATCACCAAGCTCCATTCCCTTGTCATCACAATGCTCCATGACACCTGTCATCACAATAATCCATGAACACTTTCATCCGAATGCTCCATAACATTCTCATCACAATGCTCCATGACCAATATCATCACAATGCTCCATGACCTCTGTCATCACAACACTCCATGACACCTGACAACACAATGCTCCATGACCCCTGTCATCACAATACTCCATGAACATTTTCAGCCCAATTCTCCATGACACTTGTCATCACAATGGTCCATGCTCTTCTCATCCTAATGCTCCATGACCACTGTATTCACATTGTTCCTTGTCACTTGTCATCACAGAGCTCCATGACACCTGTGATCACAATGCTCCATGCCTTTTTCAGCAAAATACTATATGACCTTGTCATTACATAGCTCTATGCGCTTGTCATCAAAATACTCTATTACCATTGTCATCACAATCCTCCATGAACCTTGGGATCACATTGCTTCATGCCCTTGTCATCACAATATTCCATGCTCCTTGAAATAAAAATGATCCATGACGTCTGTCATCACAATGCTCCAAACCCTTGTGATCACAATGTTCCATTACACTTGTCATCACAACAATCCATGATGCCTGTCATCACAATACTCCATGCCGTTTTCATCACAATGCTCCATGACCTTTGTCATCAGAATTCTCAATACACTTGTTATCACAATGCTCCCTGACACTTGTCTTCAGAATGCTCCTTGAACCCTGTCACGAAATGGCTCCATGCATTTTTCATCACAATGCCCCATGCCATTTTCATCACAATGCTCCATGCCATTGTCATCAAAATACTCCACAAGCTTGTCATCCGAATGCTCCATGAACTTTGTACTCACAATTCTCCATGCAATTGTCAGCACAGTGCTCCCTGACACTTGTCATCACAATGCTCCAAGACATTATCATCACAATGCTCCATTACCTTTGTCATCAGAATCCTCCATGACATTTGGCATCACAATGCTCCATGCCAGTGTCATCACAATGGGCCATTACATATGTCATCACAATGCTCCGTGATAGCTGTCTTCACAATACTGCATTACCTGTACATCACAATGCTCCATGACCTTGTCATTACAATGTGCCATTCCAACTATTGTCGCAATAATCCATGAAACTTATTAGACCAATGCTCCCTGCACTTGTCATCACAATGCTCCATGCCCTTCTTATCACAATGTTCCAAGACCCCTGCAATCAGAATGCTCCATACCCCTTTTCAACAGTATGCTCCATGAGACTTGTCATCACAAGGCCCCATGGTTTTCTCATCACAATGCTCCAGGAACTTGTCATCACATTGCTTCACAACCTTGTCAGGAAAATTCTCAATTTCTGTTGTCATCATAATGCTCCAAGCCCTAGTAATCACAATGCTCCATTATATTTCTCATCACAATCCTCCATTACATTTGGCATCACAATGGTCCTTGCCATTGTTATCGCAATGGACCATGACATATGTCATCACCATGCTCACTGACACCTGTGTTCACAATACTCCATGACTTTTTCATCACAATGATCCATGCCCTTGTCATCAAAATGCACCATGTCCAGTGTCATCACAATAATCTTTGAAAATTGTCAGACCAATGCTCCATGCCCTTGTTATCACAATGCTCCATGACCCCTGTCATCACAATGCTCCATGACTCCAGTCATCACAATGCTTCATAACGTTTGTCATCACAACGGTCCATGTCCGCGTCATCACAAGGCTCTGTGACCTTTGTAACCACAATGCTCCATGCCTTTGTCAGAACAATGCTCTATGACCCTTGTCATCACAATGTGCCACGTGCTTTTCATCACAATAATCGACAACCTTGTCATCACTATGCTCCATATACCCTGTAATCACAATGCTCCATGCACTTCTCTTCCAAATGCTCTCTCACCTGAGATATCACAATGTTCCATCACTAATCATCACAATCCTCCCTCAACCCTGTAATCACAATATTCCATGACCCCTGTCATCACAATGCTACATCCACATATCAGCACAGTGTTTCATGACCACTGACATCATAATGTTCCATAACCACTGTTATCAAAATGCTCCATGACCCTTTTCATCCCAAAGCTCCATGACCCCTGGCATCACAATGTTCTATAACCCCTGTTATCAAAATGTTCCATTACACTTTTCATCAAATTGCTGCATTAACCTGTCATCAAAATGCTCCCTGGTCTTCTCATCACAATGCACCACACCCTTGTCATAAAAATGCTCCATGACATTTGTCATCACAAAGCTCCATGACACTTGGCATCACAGTGCTACATGTCCTTGTCATCACAATGCTCGATGTCATTGTCATCACAATGCTCCATGCCC
Organism: Mesoplodon bidens; assembly: GCF_964165515.1. Taxonomy (NCBI): domain Eukaryota; kingdom Metazoa; phylum Chordata; class Mammalia; order Artiodactyla; family Ziphiidae; genus Mesoplodon; species Mesoplodon bidens. The sequence goes on from NW_027672207.1 coordinate 2,130,713, forward strand.
TTGTCATTACAGTCCTCCATGACCCATGTATCACAGTGTTCCGTGCCAATGTCATCACAAAGCACCATGCCCACTCTCAAACAATAAACCATGAAACATTTCAGACCAATGCTCAATGCCCTTCTCATCACAGTGCTCCATTACCTCTCTCATGACAATGCTCCATGACCCCTGCGATTAAAATGTTCCAAGGCCTTGTCATCACAAGGCTCTATGACGCATGTCATCAGAATGTCCCATGGCCTTCTCATCACAATGCTCCATGCCCTTGTCATCACAATGCTCAAAGACCCTTGTAATCACAATGCTCCATGCCCCTTTTCATCTCAATGATCCATGAACCCTGTCCTTACAATGCACCATGCCTATAATCATAATGTTTAAGGCTGTTGTCATCACAATGAAATCAAAATGCTCCATGACATGTTTCATCATAATGCTCCAAACACTTGTTATCACAATGTTCCATAACACTTGGCATCACAGCACCCCATGTTGCTCATCATCACAATTATCCATGGTCTTCTCATCACAATGCTCCATGAACAATTTCATCACAATGCTCAATACCCTTGTAATCACAATGCTCCCTGACACTTGTCGTCAGTATGCTCCTTGAACCCTGTCATGACATGGCTCCATGCCTTTTTCATCACAATGATCCATGCCCTTTTCATCACAATGCTCCAAGACCCCTGTAATCACAATGCTACATGCACTTGTCATCACAAAGCTCCATGACGCATGTCATCAGAATGCTCTATGACCTTCTCATCACAATGCTCCATGCCCTTGTCATCACAATGCTCCAAGACCACAGTAATCACAATGCTCCATGCCCCTTTTCATCAGAATGCTCCATGAGACTTGTCATCACAGGTCTCCATGATCTTCTCATCACAATGCTCCAGGACCTTGTCATCACCATGCTCCATTCCCTTGTCATCACAATGCTCCATGACCACTGTCATCACAATAATCCATGAACATTTTCAGCCATGTGTTCCAGGACCTACTCATCTCAATGCTCCATGGCCAATATCATCACAATGCTCCATGACCACTGTCATCACAACACTCCATGACTCCTGACAACACAATGATCCAGGACTCTTTTCATCACAATGCTCCAATCCCTAGTCATCACAATGCTCCATGAACCCTGTCATCACTACACTCCATGAACATTTTCAGCCCAGTGCTCGATGACCCTTGTCATCACAATGATCCATGCACTTGTCAACCCAATGCTACGTGACAACTGTATTCAAAATGCTCCGTGATGCTTGTCATCACAGTGCTCCAAGACACGTGTCATCACAATGCTCAATTCCTTTGTCAGCAAAATCTACATGACCTTGCCATTACAATGCTCTATGCACTTGTCATCACAATACTCCAATACTATTTTCATCACAATCCTCCATGAACCTTGGGATCACATTGCTTCATGCCCTTGTCATCACAATGCTCCATGCTCCTTGAAATCAAAATGATCCATGACCTCTGTCATCAAAATTCTCCAAACTCTTTTGTTCACAATGTTCCATAACGCTTGTCATCACAATTTTCCATGCTGCCTGTCATCACAATATTCCATGCCCTTGTCATCACAGTTCTCCATGACATTTGTCATCACAATTATCAATACACTGTCATCACAATGCTCCCTGACACTTGTCATCAGAATGCTCCTTGATCCCTGTCACGAAAAGTCTCCATGCCTTTTTCATCACAATGCCCCATGCCATTTTCATCACAATGCTCCATGCCATTGTCATCAAAACACACCACAAGCTTGTCATCAGAATGCTCCATGACCCTTGTCATCACAATTCTCCATGCACTTGGCAGCAAAATGCTCCCGGACCCTTGTCATCACAATGCTCCAAGCCATTGTCATCACAATGCTCCATTACCTTTGTCATCAGAATCCTCCATGACACTTGGCATCACAATGCTCCATGCCATTGTCATCACAATGGGCCATTACATATGTCATCGCAATGCTCCCTGACAACTGCCTTCACAATATTGCATGACCTGGTCATCACAATGCTCCATGCCCTTGTCATCAAAAGGCGCCTTTCCAAATGTCATCACTATAATCCATGAAACTTATAGGACCAATGCTCCATGTCCTTGTCATCACAATGCTCCATGTCCTTGTTATCACAATGCTCCATGTCTTTGTCGTAACAATGCTCCATGACCATTGTCAACACAATGTGCCACGCGCATTTCATCACAACGGTCCACATCTTGTCATTGAAATGCTCCATAAACATCGTAATCACAGTGGTCCATGCACTTCTCATCAAAATGCTCTATCACCAGAGATATCACAATGTTCCATCACTAGTCATCCCAATACTCCCTCACCCCTGTAATCACAATGTTCCATGACCCTGTCATCACAATACTCCATGAACATTTTCAGCCCAATGCTCCATGAACCTTGTCATCACAATGCTCCATGCACTTGTCATCACAAAGCTCCATGACACAGGTCATTACAATGTTCCTTGGACTACTCCTCACAAGGCTCCATGCCCTTGTCATCACAATGCTCCAAGACCCATGTAATCACAATGCTCCATGCCCTTTTTCATGTCAATGCTCCATGAACCCTCTCATCACAATGCACCATGCCCATCATCATAATGCTTCAGGCTATTGTCATAACAATGAAATCAAAATGCTCCATGACCTCTGTCATCATAATGCTCCAAACCCTTGTTATCACAATGTTCCATAACACTTATCATCACAATACCCCATGACGCTCATCATCACAATTATCCATGGTCTTCTCATCACAATGATCCATGATCTTTGTCATCACAATGATCAATACACTTGTCATCACAATGCTCCCTGACACTTGTCATCAGTATGCTCCTTGAACCCTGTCATGACAAGGCTCCATGCCTTTTTCATCACAATGGTACATGCCCTTTTCATCACAATGCTCCAAGATCCCTGTAATCACAATGCTCCATGCACTTGTCATCACGAAATTCCATGATGCATGTCATCAGAATGATCCATGGCCTTCCAATCACAATGCTCCATGCCCTAGTCATCAGAGTGTTAAAAGGCTCCTGTAATCACAATGATCCATGCCCCTTTTCATCAGAATGCTCCAGGAGACTTGTCATCAGAAGTCTCCATGGACTTCTCATCACAGTGCTCCAGGACCTTGTCATCAACATGCTCCATTCCCTTGTCATCACAATGCTCCATGACCACTGTCATCACAATACTCCATGAACATTTTCAGCCCAATGATCCATGACCTACTCATGAAAATTCTCCATGACCAATATCATCACAATGCTCCATGGCCACTGTCATCGCAACACTTCCTAACACCTGACAACACAATGATACGGGACTCTTGTCATTACAATGCTCCTTTCCCTAGTCATCATAATACTCCATGACCCCTGTCATCACAATACTCCATGAACATACTCAGCCCAATGCTCCATGACCCTTGTCATCACAATGATCCATGCCCTTGTCATCGCAATGCTCCATGACCCCTGTATTCACAATGTTCCGTGACACTTGTCATCACAGTGCACCATGACACCTGTCATCACAATGCTCCATGCCTTTGTAAGCAAAATGCTACATGACATTGTCATTACAATGCTCTATGTGCTTGTCATCACAATACTCCATTACCATTGTCATCACAATCCTCCATGAACCTTGGCATCACATTGCTTCATGCCCTTGTCATCACAATGCTCCATGCTCCTTGAAATCAAAATGATCCATGACCTCTGTCATCGCAGTGCTCCAAACCTTTGTGATCTCAATATTTCATAACACTTGTCATCACAACTCACCCTGATGCCTGTCATCACAATACTCCATGCCGTTTTCATCACAATGTTCCATGACCTTTGTCATCACAATTCTCTATACACTTGTCATCACAATGCTCCCTGACACTTGTCGTCAGAATGCTCCTTGATCCCTTTCTCAAAAAGGTTCCATGCCGTTGTCATCACAATGCCCCATTCCGTTTTCATCACAATGTTCCATGCCATTGTCATCAAAATACACCACAAGTTTGTCATCAGAATGCTCGATGACCATTGTCATCACAATTCTCCATGCACTTGTCAGCACAATGCTCCCTGACCCTTGTCATCACAATGATCCAAGCCATTGTCATCACAATGCTCCATAACATTTGTCATCAGAATCCTCCATGACACTTGGCATCACAATGCTCCATGCCGTTGTCATCACAATGGGCCATTACATATGTCATCACAATGCTCCCTGACACCAGTCGTCACAATACTGAAGGACCTGTTCATCACAATGCTCCATGCCCTTGTCATCACAATGTGCCATTCCAACTGTCATCGCAATAAACCATGAAACTTATTAGACTAATGCTCCATGCCCTTGTCATCACAATGCTCCATGCCCTTGTTAACACAATGCTCCATGACCACTGTCATCACAATGCTCTGTGACTCCAGTCATCACAATGCTTCATGACCTTAGTCATCACAGTTCTCCATGCCCCGTCATCAACAGACACTGTGACCTTTTTAACTACAATGCTCCATGAACTTTTCATCACAATGCAATTTGACCCTTGTCATCACAATGCTCTATGCCTTTCTCAGCACAATTCTGAATGACCCTTGTCATCACGATGCTCCATGAGCTTGTCAGCACAATGCTCCATGACACATATCATCACAATGCACCATTCGCTTGTCATCACTGTGCTCCACAATCTTGTCATCACAATGCTCCATAAACCTTGTCATCACAATGCTCCATGCATTTCTCATCAAAATGCTCTCTCACCACTGATATCACAATGTTACATCACTATTCATCACAATACTCCCTCACCCCTGTCAAAACAATGTTCCATGACTCCTGTCATCACAATGGTACATGCGTTTATCATCACAATGTTCGATGACCCCTGACATCACAATGTTCCTTAACCCCTGTCATCAAAATTCTCCATGACCCTTTTCATCAAAATGCTCCATGACCGCTGACATCACAGTGTTCCATAAACCCTGTTATCAAAATATTCCATGACCGTCTTCCGGGTAAGATGGTGGAAGAGTAAGACGCGGATGTCACCTTCCTCTCCACGGATACACCAGAAATACAGCTACACGTGGAACAACTCCTATAGAACACCTACTGAATGCTGGCAGAAGACCCCAGACCTCCCAAAAGGCAAGAAACTCCCCACATACCTGGGTAGGGCAAAGCGGAGACATTCCCGCACAGAGGATCGGTGCCGAGCGGCACTCACCAACCCAAGAGGCTTCTCTGCTCGCCCGCCAGGGCAGGCAGCTCTGGAAGCTGAGGCTCGGGCTTCGGTCAGAGCGCAGGGAGAGGACTGGGGCTGGCGGCGAGAACTCAGCCTGAAGGGGGCTAATGTGCCACAGCTAGCCGGCAGCGAGTCCGGGAAAACTCTGGAGCTGCTGAAGAGGCAAGAGACTTTTTCTTCCCTCTTGGTTTCCTGGTGCACGGGGCGAGGGGATTAAGAGCGCTGTTTAAAGGGGCTCCACAGACAGGCGCGAGTCACGACGGAAAGCGCAGAGCCCAGTGACCTGCGTGGGACACTGGGGCTGCTGCTGCCGCTGCCAAGAAGCCTGTGTGCGAGCACAGGTCACTGTCCACACCGCCCTGCCAGGAGCCTGTGCAGCCCACCACTGCCGGTGTCCCGGGATCCAGGTGCGGCTTCCCTGGGAGAACACACGGCGTGCCTCGGGCTGGTGCAACGTCACGCTGACCTCTGCTGCTGCAGGCTCGCCCTGCACTCCGTGCCCCTCCTTCCCTCCCGGTCTGAGTGAGCAAGAGTCCCCGAAGAGGCTGCTCCTTTAACCCTGTCCTGTCTGAGCGAAGAACAGATGTCTTCCGGTGACCTACATGCAGAGGCGTGGCCAAATCCAAAGCTGAGACCCAGGAGCTGTGAGAACGAAGAAGAGAAAGGGAAACCTCTCCCAGCAGCCTCAGAAGCAGCGGATTAAAGCTCCACAATCAACTTGATGTACCCTGCATCTGTGGAATACATGAATAGACAACAAATCATCGCAAATTGAGGAGCCAGGAGTCAGTGCTGTGCCTCTGAGGTGGGAGAGCCAACTTCAGGACACTGGTCCACAAGAGACCTCCCAGCTCCACATAATATCAAATGGCGAAAATCTTCCAGAGATCTCCATCTCAACACCAGCACCCAGCTTCACTCAAAGACCAGCAAGCTAAAGTGCTGGACACCCTATGCCAAACAACTAACAAGACAGGAACACAACACCACCCATTAGCAGAGAGGTGGCCTAAAATCATAAAAAGTCCACAGACACCCCAAAACACACCACCAGACGTGGACCTGCCCACCAGAAAGACAAGATCCAGCTTCATCCACCAGTACACAGGCACTAGTACCTTCCACAAGGAAGCCTACACCCACTAAACCAACCTTAGCCACTGGGGACAGACACCAAAAACAACGGGAACTACGAACCTGCAGCCTACAAAAAGGAGACCCCAAACACTGTAACATAAGCAAAATGAGAAGACAGGAAAACACACAGCAGGAGAAGGAGCAAGATAAAATATCCACCAGACCGAACAAATGAAGAGGTAATAGGCAGTCTACCTGAAGAAGAATTCAGAATAATGATGGTAAAGATGATCCAAGATTCTATTTCCCAGATCCAAAATCTTGGAAATAGAATAGACAAAATGCATGAAACAGTTAACAAGGACCTAGAAGAACTAAAGATGAATCAAGCATCAATTAAAAATAAAATAAATGAAATAAAAAAAATACTCTAGATGGGATCAATAGCAGACTAACTGAGGCAGAAGAACGGATAAGTGAGGTGGAAGATATAATAGTGGAAATAACTGCTGCAGAGCAAAATAAAGAAAAAAGAATGAAAATAACCAGAGGACAGTCTCAGAGACCTCTGGGACAACATTAAATGCACCAACATTCGAATTATAGGGGTTCCAGAAGAAGAAGAGAAAAAGAAAGGGACTGAGAAAATATTTGAAGAGATTATAGTTGAAAACTTCCCGAATATGGGAAAGGGAATAGTTAATCAAGTCCAGGAGGCACAGAGAGTCCCATATAGAATAAATGCAAGGAGAAATACGCCAAGACACATATTAATCAAACTGTCAAAAAGTAAACACAAAGAAATCATATGAAAAGCAGCAAGGCAAAAACAACAAATAACACACAAGGGAATCCCCATCAGGATAACAGCTGATCTCTCAGCAGAAACTCTACAAGCCAGAAGGGAGTGGCAGGACATAATTAAAGTGATGAAAGAGAAAAACCTGCAACCAAGATTACTCTACCCAGCAAGGATCTCATTCAGATTTGATGGAGAAATTAAAACGTTTATAGACAAGCAAAAGCTGAGAGGGTTCAGCACCACCAAACCAGCTTTACAACAAATGCTAAAGGAACTTCTTTAGGCAAGAAACACAACAGAAGGAAATGACCTACAATAACGAACCCAAAATAATTAAGAAAATGGGAATAGGAACAAACATATCGATAATTACCTTAAATGTAAATGGACTAAATGCTCCCACCAAAAGACACAGATTGGCTGAATGGATACAAAAACAAGACCCATATATATGCTGTCTACAAGAGACCCACTTCAGACCTAGAGACACATACAGACTGAAAGTAAAGGGATGGAAAAAGATATTCCATGCAAATGGAAACCAAAAGAAAGCTGGAGTAGCAATTCTCATATCAGACAAAATAGACTTTAAAATAAAGACTACTAGAATAGACAAAGAAGGACACTACATAATGATCAAGGGATCGATCCAAGAAGAAGATATAATAACTGTAAATATTTATGCACCCAACATAGGAGCAGCTCAATACATAAGGCAAATACTAACAGCCATAAAAGGAGAAATCGACAGTAACACAATCATAGTAGGGGACTTTAACACCCCACTTTCACCAATGGACAGATCATCCAAAATGAAAATAAATAAGGAAACACCAGCTTTAAATGACACATTAAACAAGATGGACTTAATTGATATTTATAGGATATTCTATCCAAAAACAACAGGATACACATTTTTCTCAAGTGCTCATGGAATATTCTCCAGGAAGATCATATCTTGGGTCACAAATCAAGCCTTGGTAAATTCAAGAAAATTGAAATTGTATCAAGTATCTTTTCCGACCACAATGCTATGAGACTTGATATCAATTACAGGAAAAGAGCTGTAAAAATACAAACACATGGAGGCTAAACAATACACTACTTAATAACGAAGTGATTACTGAAGAAATCAAAGAGGAAATTAAAAAAATATCTAGAAACAAATGACAATGGAGACACGACGACCCAAAACCTATGGGATGCAGCAAAAGCAGTTCTAAGAGGGAAGTTTATAGCAATACAATCCCACCTTAAGAAACAGGAAACATCTCGAATAAACAACCTAACCTTGCACCTAAAGCAATGAGAGAAAGAAGAAGAAAAACACCCCAAAGTTAGCAGAAGGAAAGAAATCATGAAAATCAGATCCGAAATAAATGAAAAAGAAATGAAGGAAACGATAGTAAAGATCAATAAAACTAAAAGCTGGTTCTTTGAGAAGATAAACAAAATTGATAAACCATTAGCCAGACGCATCAAGAAAAAAAGGGAGAAGACTCAAATCAATAGAATTAGAAATGAAAAAGGAGAAGTAACAACTGACACTGCAGAAATACAAAAGATCATGAGAGATTACTACAAGCAACTCTATGACAATAAAATGGACAACCTGGAAGAAATGGAAAAAATCTTAGAAATGCACAACCTGCCAAGACTGAATCAGGAAGAAATAGAAAATATGAACAGACCAATCACAAGCACTGAAATTGAAACTGTGATAAAAAATCTTCCAACAAACAAAAGCCCAGGACCAGATGGCTTCTCAGGCGAATTCTATCAAGCATTTAGAGAAGAGCTAACACCTATCCTTCTCAAACTCTTCCAAAATATAGCAGAGGGAGGAACACTCCCAAACTCATTCTACGAGACCACCATCACCTTAGATACCAAAACCAGGCAAGGATGTCACAAAGAAAGAAAACTACAGGCCAATATCACTGATGAACATAGATGCAAAAATCCTCAACAAAATCCTAGCAAACAGAATCCAACAGCACATTACAAGGATCATACACCATGATCAAGTGGGGTTTATTCCAGGAATGCAAGGATTCTTCAATATACGCAAATCAATCGACGTGATACACCATATTAACAAATTGAAGGAGAAAAACCATATGATCATCTCAATAGATGCAGAGAAAGCTTTCGACAAAATTCAACACCCATTTATGATAAAAACCCTGCAGAAAGTAGGCATAGAGGGAACTTTCCTCAACATAATAAAGGCCATAAATGACAAACCCACAGCCAGCATCGTCTTCAATGGTGAAAAAGTGAAACCATTTCCACTAAGATCAGGAACAAGACAAGGTTGCCCACTCTCACCACTCTTATTCAACATAGTTTTGGAAGCTTTAGCCTCAGCAATCAGAGAAGAAAAGGAAATGAAAGTAATCCAAATCGGAAAAGAAGAAGTAAAGCTGTCACTGTTTGAAGATGGCATGATACTATACATAGAGAATCCTAAAGATGCTACCAGAAAACTACTAGAGCTAATCAATGAATTTGGTAAAGTTGCCGGATACAAAATTAATGCACAGAAATCTCTGGCATTCCTATATACTAATGATGAAAAATCTGAAAGTGAAATCAAGGAAACACTCCCATTTACCATTGCAACAAAAGAATAAAATACCTAGGAATAAACCTACCTAAGGAGACAAAAGACCTATATGCAGAAAATTATAAGACACTGATGAAAGAAAATAAAGATGATACAAATAGATGGAGAGATGTACCATGCTCTTGGATTGGAAGAATCAACATTGTGAAAATGACTCTACAACCCAAAGCAATTGAAAGATCCAGTGCAATCCCTATCAAACTACCACTGGCATTTTTCACAGAACTAGAGCAAAAAATTTCACAATTTGTATGGAAACACAAAAGACCCCGAATAGCCAAAGCAATCTTGAGAACGAAAAATGGAGCTGGAGGAATCAGGCTCCCTGACTTCAGACTATACTACAAAGCTACAGTAATCAAGACAGTATGGTACTGGCACAAAAACAGAAAGATAGATCAATGGAACAGGATAGAAAGCCCAGAGATAAACCCGTGGACATATGTTCACCTTATCTTTGATAAAGGAGGTAGGAATGTACAGTGGAGAAAAGACAGTCTCTTCAATAAGTGGTGCTAGGAAAACTGGATAGGGACATGTAAAAATATGAGATTAGATCACTCCCTAACACCATACACAAAAATAAGCTCAAAATGGATTAAAGACCTAAATGTAAGGCCAGAAACTATCAAACTCTTAGAGGAAAACATAGGCAGAACACTGTATGACATAAATCACAGCAAGATCCTTTTTGACCCACCTCCTAGAGAAATGGAAATAAAGACAAAAATAAACACATGGGACCTAATGAAACTTAAAAGCTTTTGCACAGCAAAGGAAAACATAATCAAGATGAAAAGACAACCCTCAGAATGGGAGAACATATTTGCAAATGAAGCAACTGACAAAGGATTAATCTCCAAAATTTATAAGCAGCTCAGGCAGCTCAATAACAAAAAAGCAAACAACCCAATCCAAAAATGGGCAGAAGACCTAAATAGACATTTCTCCACAGAAGATATACAGACGGCAAACAAACACATGAAAGGATGCTCAACATCTTTACTCATCAGAGAAATGCAAATCAAAACTACAATGAGATATCATCTCACACCAGTCAGAATGGCCATCATCAAAAAATCTAGAAACAATAAATGCTGGAGAGGGTGTGGAAAAAAGGAAACACTGTTGCACTGCTGGTGGGAATGTGAATTGGTACAGCCACTATGGAGAACGGTATGGAGGTTCCTTAAAAAACTACAAATAGAACTACCATAGGACCCAGCAATCCCACTACTGGGCATATACCCTGAGAAAACCATAATTCAAAAAGAGACATGTACCAAAATGTTCATAGCAGCCCTATTTACAATAGCCCGGAGATGGAAACAACCTAAGGGTCCATCATCGGATGAATGGGTAAAGAAGATGTGGCCCATATATACAATGGAATATTACTCAGCCATAAAAAGAAATGAAATTGACCTATTTGTAATGAAGTGGATGGACCTAGAGTCTGTCATACAGAGTGAAGTAAGTCAGAAAGAGAAAGACAAATACTGTATGCTGACACATATATATGGAATTTAAGAAAAAAAATGTCATGAAGAACATAGGGGTAAGACAGGAATAAAGACACAGACGTACTAGAGAATGGACTTGAGGATATGGGGAGGGTGAAGGGTAAGCTGTGACAAAGTGAAAGAGCGGCATGTACATATATACACTACCAAAAGTAAGGTAGATAGCTAGTGGAAGCAGCCGCATAGCACAGGGAGATCAGCTCGGTGCTTTGGGAACGCCGGGAGGGGTGGGATAGGGAGGGTGGGAGGGAGATGCAAAAGGGAGGGGATATGGGAACATATGTATATGTATAACTGATTTAATTGGCTATAAAGCAAAAAATTGAAAAAAAGATATTAAAAAAACTATTCCATAACACTTTTCATCAAATTGCTCCATGACCCTGTCATGACAATGCTCCCTGCCCTTCTCATCACAATGCACAACGCCCTTGTTATCAAAATGCTCCATGACCTTTGTGATCACAAAGATCCATGACGCTTGGCATCACAATGCTCCATGTCATTGTCATCACAATTTTCAATGAACGCTCTCAAAACATTGCTCCATGCCCTTGTCATCACAAAGCTCCATGACTCATGTCATCAGAATACTCAATGGCCTTCTCATCACAGTGCTCCATGCAGTTGCCATTACAGTGCTCCATAATCCCTGTCATAAAAATGCTCCATGAACGCTGCCATCACGATGTTCCATGGCCTTGTCATCACAAGGCTCCATGACCCTTCTCATTACAATGCTCCAGGACCCTTGTAATAACAATGCTCCATGTCTTAGTCATCAGAAAGCTCAATGACGCATGTCATCAGAATGGTCCTTGGACTTCTCCTCACAATGCTCAATACCCTTGTCATCACAATGCTCCCTGACACTTGTCGTCAGTATGCTCCTTGAACCCTGTGATGACAAAGTTCCATGGCCTTCTCATCCCAATGCTCTATGCCCTTGTCATCACAGTGCTGCACGACCCCTGTAATCACAATGCTCCATGCCACTTTTCATCAGAATGTTCCATGAGACATATCATCACAAGGCTCCATGGTCTTCTCATCACAATGCTCCAGTACCTTGTCATCACAATGCTCCATGACACCTGTCATCACAATATTCCATGAACATTGTCAGCCCAATGCTCCCTGAACTTCTCATCACAATGCTCCATGACCCCTGTCATTACAATGCTCCATGACCCCTGTCATCACAACGCTCCATGTCCCTGGTCATCACAATAATCCATGAACATTTTCATCCCAATGCTCCATGACTCTTGTCTTCACAATGATCCATGCCCTTGTCATCCCAATGCTCCATGACCCCTGTATTCAAAATGATCCATGACGCTTGTCTTCACAGTGCTCCATGACACCTGTCATCACAATGCTCCATGCCTTTGTCTGCAAAATGCTACATGACGTTGTCATTACAATGCTCTATGCACTTGTCATCACAGTACTCCATTACCATTGTCATCACAATCCTCCATGAACCTTGGAATCACATTGTTTCATGCCCTTGTCATCACAATGCTCCATGCTCCTTGAAATCAAAATGATCCATGACCTCTGTCATCACAATGCTCCATGCCCTTGTTATCACAATGCTCCATGACCCATGTCATCACAATGCTCCGTGAGTCCAGTCATCATAATGCTTCAAGACCTTTGTCATCAAAATGGTCCATGCCCTCATCATCAACAGTCTCTGTGACCTTTTTAACCTCAATGCTCCATGAAATTTTCATCACAATGCTCTTTGACCCTTGTCATCACAATACTCTCTGCCTTTCTCAGCACAATGCTCCATGACCGTTATCATCATTATGCTCCATGCGCTTGTCAGCACAATGCTCCATGACACGTCATCACAATGCACCATGCGCTTGTCATCACAGTGCTCCACAATCTTGTCATCACAATGCTCCATTAACATTGTCATCACAATGCTCCATGCACTTCTCATCAATATGCTCTCTCACCACTGATATCACAATGTTACATCACTATTCATTACAATACTCCCTCACCCCTGTCATCACAATGTTCGATGACTCCTGTCATCACCATGCTACATGCACTTATCATCACAATGTTCGATGACCTATGACATCACAATATTCCATAACCCCTGTCATCAAAATGCTACATGACCTTTTTCATCAAAATTCTCCATGTCCCCTGACATGACAATGCTGCATAGTCCTTGTCATTACAGTGCTCCATGACGCTCGTCATCATAATTATCCATGGTCTTCTCATCACAATGCTCCACCGTCTTGCCATCACAAAGCTCCATGCCCTGGTCATCACAATGCTCCATGTCCCTTGTCATCACAATTCTCCACGTCCTTGTCATCACAATGCTCCATGACAGTTCTCATCACAATGTTACATGTTATTGTCATCACAATTCTCCATGCACATGTCAGCGCAATGCCCCATGACCCCTGTCATAGCAAGCTCCATGCCTTTGACATCACAAGCTTCTCGATATTTCATCAAAATTCTCAATGGCCATTGTCATCACAATGATCCATGACCCTTGTCATCACAATGCTCCAAGCCCTTGTCATCACAATGCTCCATTACCTTTGTCATCAGAATCCTCCAAAACACTTGACATCACAATGCTCCATGCCCTTGTCATCACAATGCTCCATGACCCCTGTATTCAAAATGATCCATGACGCTTGTCTTCACAGTGCTCCATGACACCTGTCATCACAATGCTCCATGCCTTTGTCTGCAAAATGCTACATGACGTTGTCATTACAATGCTCTATGCACTTGTCATCACAGTACTCCATTACCATTGTCATCACAATCCTCCATGAACCTTGGAATCACATTGCTTCATGCCCTTGTCATCACAATGCTCCATGCTCCTTGAAATCAAAATGATCCATGACCTCTGTCATCACAATGCTCCATGCCCTTGTTATCACAATGCTCCATGACCCATGTCATCACAATGCTCCGTGAGTCCAGTCATCATAATGCTTCAAGACCTTTGTCATCAAAATGGTCCATGCCCTCATCATCAACAGTCTCTGTGACCTTTTTAACCTCAATGCTCCATGAAATTTTCATCACAATGCTCTTTGACCCTTGTCATCACAATACTCTCTGCCTTTCTCAGCACAATGCTCCATGACCGTTATCATCATTATGCTCCATGCGCTTGTCAGCACAATGCTCCATGACACGTCATCACAATGCACCATGCGCTTGTCATCACAGAGCTCCACAATCTTGTTATCACAATGCTCCATTAACATTGTCATCACAATGCTCCATGCACTTCTCATCAATATGCTCTCTCACAACTGATATCACAATGTTACATCACTATTCATTACAATACTCCCTCACCCCTGTCATCACAATGTTCGATGACTCCTGTCATCACCATGCTACATGCACTTATCATCACAATGTTCGATGACCTATGACATCACAATATTCCATAACCCCTGTCATCAAAATGCTACATGACCTTTTTCATCAAAATTCTCCATGTCCCCTGACATGACAATGCTGCATAGTCCTTGTCATTACAGTGCTCCATGACGCTCGTCATCATAATTATCCATGGTCTTCTCATCACAATGCTCCACCGTCTTGCCATCACAAAGCTCCATGCCATGGTCATCACAATGCTCCATGTCCCTTGTCATCACAATTCTCCACGTCCTTGTCATCACAATGCTCCATGACAGTTCTCATCACAATGTTACATGTTATTGTCATCACAATTCTCCATGCACATGTCAGCGCAATGCCCCATGACCCCTGTCATAGCAAGCTCCATGCCTTTGTCATCACAAGCTTCACGATATTTCATCAAAATTCTCAATGGCCATTGTCATCACAATGATCCATGACCCTTGTCATCACAATGCTCCAAGCCCTTGTCATCACAATGCTCCATTACCTTTGTCATCACAATCCTCCAAAACACTTGACATCACAATGCTCCATGCCATTGTCATCACAATGGAACATGAAATATGTCATCACAATGCTCCCTGACACCTGTCTTCACAATACTGCATGACCTTGTCATCACAATGTGCCATGCCCACTGTCAACACAATTATCCATGAAACTTGTCATACCAATGCTCCATGCCCCTGTCATCACAATGCTCCATGCCCTGGTCATCACAATGCACCATGACCCCAGTTCTCACAATGCTCCGTGACTCCAGTCATCACAAGGCTTCATGACCTGTGTCATCACAATAATCCATGCCCTCATCATCACAAGGCTCTGTGAACTTTGTCAACACAATGCTCCATGAACTTTTCATCACAATGCTCCATGATACTTGTTATCACAATACTCCGTCCCTTTGTCAACACAATGCTCCATGACACTTGTTATCACAATGCTCCGTCCCTTTGTCAACACAATGCTCCATAAACCTTGTCATCACGATGATCCTTGCACGTCTTATCGAAATGCTCTCTCACCACTGATATCAAAATGTTCCCTCACTAGTCATAACAATACACCCATGCCCCTGTTCATCACAATGGTCCATAACCACTTTCATGAAAATGTTCCATGACCCCTGACATCAAAATGTTCCATAACCCCTGTCATCAAAATGTTCCATGACCCTTTTCATCAAATTGCTCCATGACCCTGTCATTACAATGCTCCCTGCCCTTCTCATCACAATGCAAAACGCCCTTGTCATAAAAATGCTCCATGATTTTCTCATCACAAAGTTCCATGACCCTTGGCATCACAATGCTCCATGTCATTGTCATCACGATGCTCCATGATCTGTCTCATCACATTGCTTCATGCTCTTGTCGTCACAAAGCTCCATGACGCATGTCATCAGAATGCTCCATGGCCTTCTCATCACAGTGCTCCATGCCCTTGCCATCACAATGCTCCATTACACCTGTCATCACAATGCTCCATGACCCCTGTAATCACAATGCTCCATGCCCCTTTTCATCTCAATGCTCCATGAACCCTGTCATTACAATGCACCATGCCCACCATCATAATGCTTCATGCTATTGTCATCACAATGAAATCACAATGCTCCATGACCTCTCTCATCACAATGCTCCAAATCCTTGTGATCAAAATGTTCCATAACACTTATCATCACAATGCCCCATGACGCTCGTCATCACAATTATCCATGGACTTCTCATCACAATGCTCCATGACATTTGTCACCACAATGCTCAATACCCTTGTCATCACAATGCTCCCTGACACTTGTGGTTAGTATGCTCCTTGAACCATGTGATGAAAAAGTTCCATGGCCTTCTCATCCCAATGCTCCATGCCCTTGCCATCACAGTGCTGCACGACCCCTGTAATCCCAATGCTCCATGCCCATTTTCATCAGAATGTTCCATGAGACATATCATCACAAGGCAACATAGTCTTCTCATCACAATGCTCCAGTACCTTGTCATCACAATGCTCCATGACACCTCTCATCACAATACTCCATGAACATTTTCAGCCCAATGCTTCCTGACCTTCTCATCACAACGCTCCACGTCCCTTGTCATCACAATACTCCATGAACATTTTCATTCCAATGCTCCATGACCCTTGTCATCACAATGATCCATGCCCTTGTCATCCCAATGCTCCATGACCCCTGTATTCGCAATGCTCCGTGACGCTTGTCTTCACAGTGCTCCATGATACCTGTCATCACAATGCTCCATGCTTTGTCAGCAAAATGCTACATGACGTTGTCATTACAATGCTCTATGCACTTGTCATCACAATACTCCATTACCATTGTCATCACAATCCTCCATGAACCTTGGAATCACATTGTTTCATGCCCTTGTCATCACAATCCTCATGCTCCTTGAAATCAAAATGATCCATGACCTCTGTCATCACAATGCTCCAAACCCTTGTGATCACAATGTTCCATAACACTTGTCATCACAACCCTCCATGATGCCTGTCATCACAATACTCCATGCCCCTTTCATCACAATGTTTCATGATCTTTGTCATCACAATTTTCAATACACTTGTCATCACAATGCTCCCTGACTCTTGTCGTCAGAATGCTCCTTGAAACCTGTCAAGAAAAGGCTCCATGCTGTTTTCATCACAAAGCCTAATGCCATTTTCATCACCATAATCCATGCCATTGTCATCAAAATACTCCACAAGTTTGTCATCCAAATGCTCCATGACACGTCTCATCACAATTCTCCATGCAATTGCCAGCACAATGCTCCCTGACCCTTGTCATCACAATGCTCCAAGCCATTGTCATCACAATGCTCCATTACCTTTGTCATCAGAATCCTCCATGACACTTGGCATCACAATGCTCCATGGCATTGTCATCACAATGGGCCATTACATATGTCATCACAATGCTCCCTGACACCAGTCTTCACAATACCGCCTGACCTGGTCTTCACAATGCTCCATGCCATTGTCATCACAATGCGCCATTCCAAATGTCATTGCAATAATCCATGAAAATTATTAGACCAATTTTCCATGTCCTTGTCATCACAATGCTCCATGCCCTTGTTAACACAATGCTCCGTGACTCCAGTCATCACAATTCTTCATGACCTTTGTCATCCCAGTGGTCCATGCCCTCGCCATCAACAGTCTCTGTGACTGTTTTATCCTCAATACTCCATGAAATTTTAATCACAATGCTCTTTGACCATTGTCATCACAATACTCTATGCCTTTCTCAGCACAATGCTCCATGATCGTTGTCATCACAATGCTCCATGCACTTCTCAGCACAATGCTCCATGACACATGTCATCACAATGCACCATGCACTTGTCATCACAGTGCTCCACAATCTTGTCATCACAATCCTCCATTAACCTTGTCTTCACAATGCTTCATGCACTTCTCATCAAAATTATCTCTCAACACTGATATCACAATGTTACATCACTATTCATCACAATACACCCCCAACCTTGTCATCACAATGTTCCATGACTCCTGTCATCACCATACTACATGCACTGATCATCACAATGTTCGATGACCTATGACATCACAATGTTCCATAACCCCTGTCATCAAAATGCTCCATGAGCCTTTTATCAAAATGCTCCATGTCCCCTGACATCACAATGCTCCATAGCCCTTGTCATTATAGTGCTCCATGACGCTTGTCATCACAATTATCCATGGTCTTCTCATCACAATGCTCCACGGTCTTGCCATCACAATGCTCCATGCCCTGGTCATCACAATGCTCCATGTTCCATGTCATCACAATTCTCCACGTCCTTGTCATCACAATGCTCCATGACAGTTCTCATCACAATGTTACATGTTATTCTCATCACAATTCTCCATGCACATGTCATCGCAATGCCCCATGACCCCTATCATAGCAAGCTCCATGCCTCTGTCATCATAATGCTTCATGACATATTCATCAAAATTCTCCATAGCCGTTGTCATCAAAATGCTCCATTACCCTTGTCATCACAATGCTCCAAGCCCTTGTCATCACAATGCTCCATTACCTTTGTCATCACAATCCTCCAAAACACTTATCATCACAATGCTCCCTGACACTTGTCGTCAGAATGCTCCTTGAACCCTGTCACGAAAAGGCTCCATGCCTTTTTAATCACAATGTCCCATGCCATTTTCATCACAATGCTCCCTGCCATTGTCATCAAAATACTCCACAAACTTATCATCAGAATGCTCCATGACCTTTGTCATCACAATTCTGCATGCACTTGTCAGCACAATGCTCCCTGACCTTTGTCACCACAGTGCTCCAAGCCATTGTCATCACAATGGTCTTTTATCTTTGTCATCAGAATCCTCCATGACACTTGGCATCAAAATGCTCCATGCCATTGTCATCACAATGGGCCATTACATAGGTCATCACAATGCTCCCTGACACCAGTCTTCACAATATCGCCTGACCTGGTCTTCACAATGCTCCATGCCCTTGTCATCACAATGCGCCATTCCAACTGTCATTGCAATAATTCATGAAACTTATTAGACCAATATTCCATGCCCTTTTCATCACAATGCTCCATGCCCTTGTTATCACAATGCTCTGTGACTCCAGTCATCACAATGCTTCATGACCTTTGTCATCCCAATGGTAAATGCCCTCGTCATCAACAGTCTCTGTGACCTTTTTAACCTCAATGCTCCATGAAATTTTCATCACAATGCTCTTTAACACTTGTCATCACAATACTCTACGCCTTTCTCAGCACAATGCTCCATGACCGTTGTCATCACAATGCTCCATGCGCTTGTCAGCACAATGCTCCATGACACATGTCAGCACAATGCACCATGCGCTTGTCATCACAGTGCTCCACAACCTTGTCATCTCAATGCTCCATTAACCTTGTCTTCACAATGCTCCTTGCACTTCTCATCAAAATGCTCTCTCACCACTGATATAACAATGTTACATCACTATTCATCACAATACACCCTCACCCCTGTCATCACAATGTTCCATGACTCCTGTCATCACCATGCTACATGCACTGATCATCACAATGTTCGATGACCTATGACATCACAATGTTCCATAAGCCCTGTCATCAAAATGCTCCATGACCCTTTTCATCAAAATGCTCCATGTCCCCTGACATCACAATGCTCCATAGCCCTTGTCATTATAGTGCTCCATGACGCTCGTCATCACAATTATCCATGGTTTTCTCATCACAATGCTCCACGGTCTTGCCATCACAATGCTCCATGCCCTGGTCATCACAATTCTCCAAATTCTTGGCATCACTATGTTCCATGACACTTCTCATCACAGTGTTACATGCTTTGGCAGCACAATACTCAACAAATTTGTCATCAGAATGCTCCATGACCCTTGTCATCACAATTATCCATGCCCCTGTCCTCCCAAAGCTCCATGCCGTTGTCATCACAATGCTCCATGACCCCTGTCATCACAATATTCCATGAACATTTTCAGCCCAATGCTCCATGACTTTCTCATCGCAATGCTCCATGACGAGTATCATCAAAACACTCCATGACACATGACAACACAATGATCCGGGACTCTTGTCATCACAATGCCCCATTACCTAGTCATCACAATGCTCCATGACGCATGTCATCACAATACTCCATGAATATATTCAGCCCAAACTCCATGACACTTGTCATGAAAATGATCCATGCCCTAGTCATCCCAATGCTCCATGACCTCTGTATTCACAATGCTCTCTGACACTTGTCATCACAGTGCTCCATGACACTTTTCATCACAATGCTCCATGCATTTGTCAGCAAAATGCTACATGACATTTTCATTACAATGCTCTATGGCTTGTCATCACAATACTCCATTACCATTGTCATCGCAATCCTCCATGAACATTGGGATCACATTGCTTCATGCCCTTGTCATCACAATGCTCCATGCTCCTTGAAATCAAAATGATCCATGACCTCTGTCAACGCAATGCTCCAAACCCTTGTGACCACAATGTTCCATAACACTTGTCATCACAACGCTCCATGATGCCTGTCATCACAATACTCCATGCCCCTTTCATCACAATGTTCCATGATCTTTCTCATCACAATTTCCAATACACTTGTCATCACAATGCTCCCTGACTCTTGTCGTCAGAATGCTCCTTAAACCCTGTCAACAAAAGGCTCCATGCAGTTTTTATCACAATGCCTAATGCCATTTTCATCACAATAATCCATGCCATTATCATCAAAATACTCCACAAGCTTGTCATCCAAATGCTCCATGACCCATGTCATCACAATTCTCCATGCAATTGCCAGCACAATGCTCCCTGACCCTTGTCATCACAATGCTCCAAGCCATTGTCATCACAATGCTCCATTACATTTGTCATCAGAATCCTCCATGACACTTGGCATCACAATGCTCCATGGCATTGTCATCACAATGGGCCATTACATATGTCATCACAATGCTCCCTGACACCAGTCTTCACAATACTGCATGACCTGGTCTTCAAAATGCTCCATGCCCTTGTCATCACAATGCGCCATTCCAACTGTCATTGCAATAATTCATGAAACTTATTAGACCAATATTCCATGCCCTTTTCATCACAATGCTCCATGCCCTTGTTATCACAATGCTCTGTGACTCCAGTCATCACAATGCTTCATGACCTTTGTCATCCCAATGGTCCATGCCCTCGTCATCAACAGTCTCTGTGACCTTTTTAACCTCAATGCTCCATGGAATTTTCATCACAATGCTCTTTAACCCTTGTCATCACAATACTCTACGGCTTTCTCAGCACAATGCTCCATGACCGTTGTCATCACAATGCTCCATGCGCTTTTCATCACAGTGCTCCACAATCTTCTCATCACAATGCTCCATTAACCTTGTCTTCACAATGCTCCATGCACTTCTCATCAAAATGCCCTCTCACCAGTGATATCACAATGTTACCTCACTATTCATCACAATACTCCCTCACCCCTGTCATCACATTGTTCCATGACTCCTGTCATCACCATGCTACATGCACTGATCATCAGAATATTCGATGACCTATGACATCACAATGTTCCATAAGCCCTGTCATCAAAATGCTCCATGACCCTTTTTATCAAAATGCTCCATGTCCCCTGACATCACAATGCTCCATAGCCCTTGTCATTATAGTGCTCCATGACGCTCGTCATCACAATTATCCATGGTCTTCTCATCACAGTGCTCCACGGTCTAGCCATCACAATGCTCCATGCCCTGGTCATCACAATGCTCCAAGTCCCATGTCATCACAATTTTCCACGTCCTTGTCATCACAATGCTCCATGACAGTTCTCATCACAATGTTACATGTTATTGTCATCACAATTCTCCATGCACATGTCATCGCAATGGCCCATGACCCCTGTCATAGCAAGGTCCATGCCTCTGTCATCACAATGCTTCACGACATTTTCATCAAAATTCTCAATGGCCGTTGTCATCAAAATGCTCCATGACCCTTGTCATCACAATGCTCCAAGTCCTTGTCATCACAATGCTCCATTACCTTTGTCATCACAATCCTCGAAAACACTTGTCATCACAATGCTCCCTGACAATTGTGGTCAGAATGCTCCTTGAACCCTGTCACGATAAGGCTCCATGCATTTTTCATCACAATGCCTCATGCCGTTTTCATCACAATGCTCCATGCCATTGTCATCAAAATACTCCACAAGCTTGTCATCAGAATGCTCCATGACCTTTGTCATCACAATTCTGCATGCACTTGTCAGCACAATGCTCCCTGACCCTTCTCATCACAGTGCTCCAAGCCATTGTCATCACAATGCTCCATTACCTTTGTCATCAGAATCCTCCATGACACTTGTCATCAAAATGTTCCATGCCATTGTCATCACAATGGGCCATTACATATGTCATCACAATGCTCCCTGACACCAGTCTTCACAATACTGCATGACGTGGTCTTCACAATGCTCCAAGCCCTTGTCATCACAATGCGCCGTTCCAACTGTCATTGCAATAATCCATGAAACTTATTAGACCAATGCTCCATGCCCTTGTCATCACAATGCTCCATGCCCTTGTTATCAAAATGCTCCATGACCCATGTCATCACAATGCTCCGTGAGTCCAGTCATCACAATGCTTCATGACCTTTGTCATCACAATGGTCCATGCCCTCATCATCAACAGTCTCTGTGACGTTTTTAACCTCAGTGCTCCATGAAATTTTCATCACAATGCTCTTTGACCCTTTTCATCACAATACTTTATGCCTTTCTCAGCAAAATGCTCCATGACCGTTGTCATCACAATTCTCCATGCGCTTTTCAGCACAATGCTCCATGACACATATCATCACAGTGCACCATGCGCTTGTCATCACAGTGCTCCAGAATCTTTTCATCACAATGCTCCATTAACCTTGTCATCAAAATGCACCAGGCACTCCTCATCAATATGCTCTCTCACCACTGATATCACAATGTTACTTCACTATTCATCACAATACTCCCCCACCCCTGTCATCACAATGTTCCATGACTCCTGTCATCACAATGCTACATGCACTTATCATCACAATGTTCGATGACCTTTGACATCACAATGTTCCATAAGCCCTGTCATCAAAGTGCTCCATGACCCTATTCATCAAAATGCTCCATGTACCCTGACATCACAATGCTCATTACCCCTTGTCATTACAGTGCTCCATGATGTTCTTCATCACATTTATCCATGGTCTTCTCATCACAATGCTCCACGGTCTTGCCATCACAATGCTCCATGCCCTGATCATCACAATTCTCCAAATTCTTGGCATCACTATGTTCCATGACACTTCTCATCAGAGTGTTACATGCTTTGTCAGCACAATACTCAACAAAATTGTCATCAGAATGCTCCATGACCCTTGTCATCACAATTATCCATGCCCCTGTCATCTCAAAGCTCCATGCCCTAGTCATCACAATGCTCCATGACCCCTGTCATCACAATATTCCATGAACATTTTCAGCCCAATGCTCCATGACTTTCTCATCGCAATGCTCCATGACCAATATCATCACAATGCTCCATGACCACTGTCATCACAACACTCCATGACACCTGACAACACAATGATCGGGGACTCTTGTCATCACAATGCCCCATTACCTAGTCATCACAATTTTCCATGATGCCCATCATCACAATACTCCATGAATATATTCAGTCCAAACTCCATGACCCTTGTCATCAAAATGATCCATGCCCTAGTCATCCCAATGCTCCATGACTTATGTATTCAAAATGGTCTGTGACACATGTCATCACAGTGCTCCATGACACCTGTCATCACAATGCTCCATGCCATTGTCAGCAAAATGCTACATGACATTGTCATTAGAATGCTCTATGCGCTTGTCATCACAATACTCCATTACCATTGTCATCACAATCCTCCATGAACTTTGGGATCACATTGCTTCATGCCCTTGTCATCACAATGCTCCATGCTCTTTGAAATCAAAATGATCCATGACCTCTGTCAATGCAATGCTCCAAACCCTTGTGATCGCAATGTTCCATAACACTTGTCATCACAACGCTCTATGTCGCTTGTCATCACAATACTCCATGAACATTTTCATCCCAATGCTCCATGACACTTGTCATCACAATGATCCATGCCCTTGTCATCCCAATGCTCTATGACCCCTGTATTCACTATGCTCCGTGACGGATGTCTTCACAGTGCTCGATGACACCTGTCATCACAATGCTCCATGCCTTTGTCAGCAAAATGCTACATGACGTTGTCATTACAATGCTCTATTCACTTGTAATCACAATCCTCCATTACCATTGTCATCACAATCCTCCATGATCCTTGGAATCACATTGTTTCATGCCCTCGTCATCACAATGCTCCATGCTCCTTGAAATCAAAATGATCCATGACCTCTGTCATCACAATGCTCCAAACCCTTGTTATCACAATGTTCCATAACACTAGTCATCACAACGCTCCATGATGCCTGTCATCACAATACTCCATGCCCTTTTCATCACAATGCTCCATGATCATTGTCATCACAATTCTCAATACACTTGTCATCACAATGCTCCCTGACACTTTTCGTCAGAATGCTCCTTGAACCGTGTCACGAAAAGGCTCCATGCCTTCTTCATCACAATGCCCCATGCCGTTTTCATCACAATGTTCCATGCCATTGGCATCAAAATACTCCACAAGCTTGTCTTCCAAATGCTCCATGACCCGTGTCATCACAATTCTCCATGCAATTGCCAGCACAATGCTCCCTGAGCCTTGTCCTCACAATGCTCCAAGCCATTGGCATCACAATGCTCCATTACTTTTGTCATCAGAATCCTCCATAACACTTGGCATCACAATGCTCCATGGCATTGTCATCACAATGGGCCATTACATATGTCATCACAATGCTCCCTGATACCAGTCTTCACTATACAGCATGACCTGGTCTTCACAATGCTCCATGCCCTTGTCATCACAATGCGCCATTCCAACTGTCATTGCAATAATCCATGAAACTTATTAGACCAATATTCCATGCCCTTGTCATCACAATGCTCCATGCCTTGTTATCACAATGCACCTTGACACCAGTCATCACAATGCTTCATGACCTTTGTCATCACAATGGTCCATGCCCTCGTCATCAATAGTCTCTGCGACCATTTTAACCTCAATGCTCCATGAAATTTTCATCACAATGCTCTTTAACCCTTGTCATCACAATACTCTATGCCTTTCTCAGCACAATGCTCCATGACCGTTGTCATCACAATTCTCCATGTGCTTGTCAGCACAATACTCCATGACACATGTCATCACAATTCACCATGCGCTTGTCATCACAGTGCTCCACAATCTTGTCATCACAATGCTCCATTAACCTTGTCATCACAGTGATCCGTGCACTTCTCAACAAAATGGTCTCTCACCACTGGTATCACAATGTTACATCACTATTCATCACAATACTCCCTCACCCCTGTCATCACAATGTTCCATGACTCCTGTCATCACCATGCTACATGCACTTATCATCACAATGTTCGATGACCTATGACATCACAATGTTCCATAAGCCCTGTCATCAAAATGCTCCATGACACTTTTCATCAAAATGCTCCATGTCACCTGACATCACAGTGCTCTTTACCCCTTGTCATTACACTGCTCCATGACGCTCTTCATCACAGTTATCCATGGTCTTCTCATCACAATGCTTCATGGTCTTGCCATCACAATGCTCCATGCTTTGGTCCTAACAATTCTCCAAGTTCTTGGCATCACTATGTTCCATGACACTTCCCATCACAATGTTACATGATTTGTCAGCACAATACTCCACAAACTTGTCATCAGAATGCTCCATGACCCTTGTCATCACAATTATCCATGACCTTGTCATCACAAAGCTCCATGCCCTTGTCATCACAATGCTCCATGACCCCTTTCATCACAATACTCCATGAATATTTTCAGCCCAATGCTCCATGACTTTCTCATCGCAATGCTCCATGACCAATATCATAACAATGCTGCAAGACCACTGTCAACACAACACTCCATGACACCTGACAACACAATGATCTGGGACTCTTGTCATCAAAATGCCCCATTACCTAGTCATCACAATGCTCTATGACCCCTGTCATCACAATACTCCATGAATATATTCAGCCCAAACTCCATGACACTTGTCATCAAAATGATCCATGCCTTAGTCATCCTAGTGCTCCATGACCTCTGTATTCACAATTCTCCGTGACGCTTGTCATCACAGTGCTCCAAGTAACCTGTCATCACAATGCTCCATGCCTTTGTCAGGAAAATGCTACATGACCTTGTCATTACAATGCTCTATGCGCTTGTCATCACAATACTCCATTACCAGTATCATCAAAATCCTCCATGAACCTTGGGAACACATTTCTTCATTCCCTTGTCATCACAATGCTCCATGCTCCTTGAAATCAAAATGATCCATGAACTCTGTCATCGCAATGCTCCAAACCCTTTTGATCACAAGGTTCCATAACACTTGTCATCACAACGCTCTATGATGCCTGTCAACACAATACTCCATGCCCTTTTCATCACACTGTTCCATGACCATTGTCATCACAATTCTCAGTACACTTGTCATCACAGTGCTCCATGACGCTTGTCGTCAGAATGCAACTTGATCCCTGTCAAGAAAAGGCTCCATGCTGTTTTCATCACAATGTCCCATGCCATTTTCATCAAATAATCCATGGAATTGTCATCAAAATACTCCAAAAGCTTGTCATCCAAATGCTCCATGACCCGTGTCATCACAATTCTCCATGCAAATGCCAGCACATTGCTCCCTGACATTTGTCATCACAATGCTCCAAGCCATTGTCATCACAATTCTCCATTACCTTTGTCATCAGAATCCTCCATGACACTTAGCATCACAATGCTCCATGCCATTGTCATCACAATGGACCCTTACATATGACATAACAATGCTCCCTGACACCAGTCTTCACAATACTGCATGACCTGGTCTTCACAATGCTCCATGCCCTTGTCATCACAGTGTGCCTTTCCAACTGTGATTGCAATAATCCATGAAACATATTAGACCAATGTTCCATGCCTTTTTCATCACAATGCTCCATGCCCTTGTTATCACAATGCTCCATGACTCCAGTCATCACAATGCTTCATGACCTTTGTCATCAAAATGGTCCATACCCCATTCATCAACAGACTCTGTGAGATTTTTAACCTCAATGCTCCATGAAATTTTCATCACAATGCTCTTTGACCCTTGTCATCACAATACTCTATGCCTTTCTCAGCACAGTGCTCCGTGACCGTTTTCATCACAATGCTCCCTGCAGTTGTCAGCACAATGCTCCATGATACGTCATCACAATGCACCATGCGCTGTCATCACAGTGCTCCACAATCTCGTCATCACAATGCTCCATGCACTTCTCATCAATATGCTCTCTCAACACTGATATCACAATGTTACATCACTATTCATCACAACACTCCCTCACCCCTTTCATCACAATGTTCCATGACTCCTGTCATCACAATGCTACATGCACTTATCATAACAATATTCGATGACTTATGCCATCACAATGTTCCATAACCCCGTCATCAAAATGCTCCATTACCGTTTTCATCAAAATGCTCCATGTCCCCTGACATCACAATGCTCCATAACCCTTGTCATTACAGTGCTCCATGACGCTCTTCATCACAATTATCCATGGTCTTCTCATGACATTGCTCCACGGTCTTGCCATCACAAAGCTCCATGCCCTGGTCATCACAATTCTCCACGTCCTTGTCATCACAATGCACAATGACAGTTCCCATCACAATGTTACATGTTTTTGTCATCACTATTCTCCATGCCAATGTCATCGCAATGCCCCATGACCCCTGTCATAGCAAGCTCCATGCCTCTTTCATCACAATGCTTCACGACATTTTCATCAAAATTCTCAATGGCCGTTGTCATCAAAATGCTCCATGACCCTTGTCATCACAATGCTCCAAACCCTTGTCATCACAATGCTCCATAACTTTTGTCATCACAATCCTCCAAATCACTTGGCATCACAATGCTCCATGCCATTGTCATCACAATGGAACATGAAATAGGTCATCACAATGCTCCCTGACACCTGTCTTCACAATACTCCATGACCTTGTCCTCACAATGTGCCATGCCCACTGTCAACACAATTATCCATGAAACTGGTCATACCAATGCTCCATGCCCCGGTCATCACAATGCTCCAAGCCCTTGTCATCACAATGCTCCATGACCCCAGTTCTCACAATGCTCCGTGACTCCAGTCATCACAAGGCTTCATGACCTGTGTCATCACAATGATCCATGCCCTCATCATCACAAGGCTCTGTGAACTTTGTCACCAAAATGCTCCATGAACTTTCCATCACAATGCACCGTGACGCTTGTTATCACAATGCTCCGTCCCTTTGTCAACACAATGCTCCATTACACATGTCATCACAATGCTACATAAACCTTGTCATCACAATGCTCCTTGCACGTCTTATCAAAATGCTCTCTCAACACTGATATCAAAATGCTCCCTCACTAGTCATCACAATACACCCACTCCCCTGTCATCACAATGGTCCATAATCCCTGTCATGAAAATGTTCCATGACCCCTGACATCACAATGTTCCATAACCCCTGTCATCAAAATGTTCCATGACCCTTTTCATCAAATTTCTCCATGACCATATCATCAAAATGCTCCCTGCCTTTCTCGTCACAATGCACAACGCCCTTGTCATCAAAATGCTCCATGAATTTGTCATCACAAAGATCCATGACCCTTGGCATAACAATGTTCCATGTCATTGTCATCACAATGCTCCATGATCACTCTCATCACATTGATCCATGCCCTTGTCGTCACAAAGCTCCATGACATATGTCATCAGAATGCTCCCTGGCCTTCTCATCACAGTGCTCCATGCACTTGTCATCACAATGCTCCATTACACCTGTCATCACAAAGCTCCAAGACCCCTGTAATCACAATGCTCCATGCCCCTTTTCATCTCAATGCTCCATGAACCCTGTCATCACAATGCACCATGCCCACCATCATAATGCTCCATGCTATTGTCATCAAAATGAAATCATAATGCTCCATGACCTCTCTCATCACAATGCTCCAAATCCTTGTGATCAAAATGTTCCATAACACTTATCTTCACAACGCCCCATGACACTCGTCATCACAATTATCCATGGTCTTCTCATCACAATGCTCCATGACTTTTGTCATCACAATGCTCAATACCATTGTCATCACAATGCTCCCTGACACGTGTCGTCAGTTTGCTCCTTGAACCCTGTGATGACAAGGCTCCATGGCCTTCTCATCCCAATGCTCCATGCCCTTGTCATCACAGTGCTCCACAACACCTGTAATCACAAAGCTCCATGCCACTTTTCATCAGAATGTTCCATGAGACAATATCATCACAAGGCTCCATGGTCTTCTCATCACTATGCTTCAGTACCTTGTCATCACAATGCTCCATGACAACTGTCATCACAATATTCCATGAACATTTTCAGCCCAGTGCTCCCTGACCTTCTCATCACAATGCTCCATGACCCCTGTCATTAAAATGCTCCATGACACCTGTCATCACAACGCTCCATGTCCCTTGTCATCACAATAATCGATCAACATTTTCATCCCAATGCTCCATGACCCTTGTCATCACAATGATCCATGCCCTTGTCATCCCAATGCTCCATGACCCCTGTATTCACAATGCTCCGTGACGCTTGTCATCACAGTGCTCCATGACACCTGTCATCACAATGCTCCATGCCTTTGTCAGCAAAATGCTACATGACCTGGTCATTACAATGATCTATGCACTTGTCATCACAATACTCCATTACCATTGTCATCACAATCCTCCATGAACCTTGGGATCACATTGTTTCATGCCCTTGTCATCACAATGCTCCATGCTCCTTGAAATCACAATGATCCATGACCTCTGTCAACACAATGCTCCAAACCCTTGTGGTCACAATGTTCCATAACACTTGTCATCACAACGCTCCATGATGCCTGTCATCACAATAATCCATGCCCTTTTCATCACAATGCTCCATGACCTTTGTCATCACAATTCTCAATACACTTGTCATCACAATGCTCCCTGACTCTTTTCGTCAGAATGCTCCTTGAACCCTGTCAAGAAAAGGCTTCATTCTATATTCATCACAGTGCCCCATGCCATTTTCATCACAATAATCTATGCCATTTTCATCAAACTACTCCACAAGTTTGTCATCCAAATGCTCCATGACCCGTGTCATCACAATTCTCCATTCACTTTCCAGCACAATCCTCCCTGACCCTTGTCATCACAATGCTCCATGCCCTTGTTATCACAGTGCTCCGTGACTCCAGTCATCACAATGCTTCATGACCTTTGTCATCACAGTGGTCCATGCCCTTGTCATCAACAGTCTATGTGACATATTTAACCTCAAAGATCCATGAAATATTCATCACAATGCTCTTTGACCCTTGTCATCACAATACTCTATGCCTTTCTCAGCACAATGCTTCATGACCATTGTCATCACAATGCTCCATGTGCTTGTCAGCACAATGCTCCATGACACGTCATCACAATGCACCATGTGCTTGTCATCACAGTGCTCCATTCACTTCTCATCAATATGCTCTCTCACCACTGATATCACAATGTTACATCACTATTCATTACAATACTCCCTCACCCCTGTCATCACAATATTCCATGACTCCTGTCATCACCATGCTACATGCACATATCATCACAATGTTCGATGACCTATGACATCACAATGTTCCATAACCCCTGTCATCGAAATGCTCCATGAATCTTTTCATCAAAATGCTCCATGACCCCAGTTCTCACAATGCTCCGTGACTCCAGTCCTCACAAGGCTTCATGACCTGTGTCATCACAATGATCCATGCCCTCATCATCACAAGGCTCTGTGAACTATGTCACCACAATACTCCATGATCTTTTCATCACAATGCTCCATGACGCTTGTTATCACAGTGCTCCGTACCTTTGTCAAATCAGTGCTCCATGACCCATGTCATCAAAATGATCCATAAACCTTTTCATCACAATGCTCCTTGCACTTCTTATCAAAATGCTCTCTCACCACTGATATAAAAATATTCCCTCACTAGTCATCACAATACAACCACTCCCCTGTCATCACAATGGTCCATAACTCCTGTCATGAAAATGTTCCATGACCCCTGACATCACAATGTTCCATAACCCCTGTCATCAAAATGTTCCATGACCCTTTTCATCAAATTGCTCCATGACACTGTCATCACAATGCTCCCTGCCTTTCTCCGCACAATGCAAACGCCCTTGTCATCAAAATGCTCCATGACATTGTCATCACAAAGATCCATGACCCTTGGCATCACAATGTTCCAAGCCATTGCCATCACAATGCTCCATTACCTTTATCATCAGAATCCTCCATGACACAT
Source organism: Mesoplodon bidens (assembly GCF_964165515.1). Lineage (NCBI taxonomy): Eukaryota > Metazoa > Chordata > Mammalia > Artiodactyla > Ziphiidae > Mesoplodon > Mesoplodon bidens. The sequence continues at coordinate 2,162,698 of NW_027672207.1, forward strand.
GGCATCACAATGCTCCATGCCATTGTCATCACAATGGGCCATTACATATGTCATCACAATGCTCCCTGACACCTGTCTTCACAATACTGCATGGCCAGGTCATCACAGTGCTCTATGAACTTGTCGTCACAATGCTCCATGACCCCTGTCATCACAATGCTCCGTGACTCCAGTCATCACAATCCTTCATAACCTTTGTCATCACAATGGTCCATGCCCTCGTCATCAACAGTCTCTGTGACCTTTGTAAGCACAATGCTCCATGAACTTTTCATCACAATGCTCCTTGATTCTTGTCATCACAATGCTCCATGACTTTGTCAGAAAAATGCTCCATGACCCTTATCATCACAGTGTGCCACGCACTTTTCATCACAGTGGTCCACAAATGTGTCAGGGCAATGCTCCATAAACCTTGTAATCACAATTCTCCATGCCCTTCTCATCACAGTGCTCCATTACACATGTCATAACATTGCTCCATGACCGTTGCCATCACAATGTTCCACGGCCTTGTCATCACAAGGCTCCATGAGGCTTGTCATCACAATGTTCCAAGACCCCTGTAATCACAATGCTCCATGCCCTTGTCATCACAAAGCTCCATGACACATGTCATCAGAAAGTTCCATGGCCTTCTCATCAAAATGCTCCATGCCCTTGTCATCACAATGTTCCACTACCCCTATCATAACAATGCTCCCTGACCCCTACCTTCACAATGCTCTCTGCCCTTCTCATCACAATGCACATTGCACTTGTCATCAAAATACTCCTTGACATTTGTCATCACAAAGATCCATGACACTTGGCATCACAATGCTCCATGTCATTGTCATCATAATGCTCCATGATCGATCTCATCACATTGCTCCATGCCCTTATCATCACAAAGCTCAATGACACATGTCATCAGAATGCTCCAAGACCCCTGTAATCACAATGCTCCATGCCCCTTTTCATCTCACTGATCCATGAACCCTGTCATCACAATGCACCATGCCCATCATCATAATGCTTCATGCTATTGTCATCACAATGAAATCAAAATGCTCCATGACCTTTTTCATCACAATTCTCCATGACCCCTGTTATCACAATAATCCATGAAAATTTTCAGCCCAATGTTCCATGGCACTTGTCATCACAATCATCCATGTCCTTGTCATCCCAATGCTCCATGACCCCTGTATTCACAATGCTCCATGACGCTTGTCATCACAGTGCTCCATGACACCAGTCATCACAATGCTCCATGCCTTTGTCAGCAAAATGCTACATGACCTTGTCATTACAATTCTCTATGCGCTTGTCATCACAATACTCCATTACCATTGTCATCACAATCCTCCATGAAACTTGGGATCACATTGCTTCATGCCCTTGTCATCACAATGCTCCATGCTCCTTGAAATCAAAATGATCCATGACCTCTGTCATCACAATGCTCCAAACACTTGTGATCACAATGTTCAATAACGCTTGTCATGACAACGCTCCATGATGCCTGTTATCACAATATCCCATGCCCTTTTCATCACAATGCTCCATGACTTTTGTCATCACAATTCTCAATACACTTGTCATCACAATGCTCCCTGACAATTGTCGTCAGAATGCTCCTTGAACCCTGTCACAAAAAGGCTCCATGCATTTTCCATCACAATGCCCCATGCCGTTTTCATCACAATGCTCTATGCCATTGTCATCAAAATACTCCACAATCTTGTCATCAGAATCCTCCATGACCCTTGTCATCACAATTCTCTATGCACTTGTCAGCACAATGCTCCCTGACCCTTGTCATCACAATGTTCCAAGCCACTGTCATCACAATGCTCCATTACCTTTGTCATTAGAATCGTCCATGTCACTTGGCATCACAATGCTCCATGCCATTGTCATCAAAATGGGCCATTACATATGTCATCACAATGCTCCCTGACACCTGTCTTCACAATACTGCATGACCTGGTCATCACAATTCACCATGACCTTGTCATCACAATGCGCCATTCCAACTGTCATCACAATAATCCATGAAACATATTAGACCAATGCTCCATGCCCTTGTCATCACAATGCTCCATTCCCTTGTTATCACAATGCTCCATAAACGTTGTCATCACAATACTCCATGCATTTCTCATCAAAATGCTCTCTCACCACTGAAATCACAATGTTACATCACTATTCGTCAGAATACTCCTTCACCCGTCATCACAATTTTCCATGACTCCTGTCATCACAATGCAACATGCACTTATCAACACAATGTTCGATGACCCCTGACATCACAGTGTTCCATACCCCTGTCATCAAGTTGCTCCATTACCCTTTTCATCCAATTGCTCCATGACTCTGTCATCACAATGCTCCCTGCCCTTATCATCACAATGCACAACACACTTGTCATCAAAATGCTCCATGACATTTGTCATCACAAAGACCCATGACACTTGGCATCACAGTGCTCCATGCCATTGTCATCACAATGCTCCATGAACGCTCTCATCACATTGCTCCATGCCCTTGTCATCACAAAGCTCCATGACACATGTCATCAGAATGCTCCATGTCCTTCTCATCACAATGTTCCATGCCCTTGCCATCACAATGCTCCATTACACCTGTAATAACAATGTTCCATGATCCCTGCCAGCACGGTGTTCCATGGTCTTGTCATCACAAGGCTCCATTACCCTTCTCATCACAATGCTCCAAGACCCCTGTAATCACAATGCTCCATGCCCATTTTCATCTCAATGACACATGAACCCTGTCATCACAATGCACCATGCACATCATCATAATGCTTCATGCTATTGTCATAACAATGAAATCAAAATGCTCCATGACCTCTGTCATAACAATGGTTCAAATCATTGTGATAACAATATTCCATAACACTTGTCATCACAGTGCCCCATGACGCTCTTCATCACATTTATCCATGCCCTTCGGATCACAATGCTCAATTACCCCTGCCATCACAATGTCCCATGGCTGTGTCATCACAAGGCTCCATGACACTTGTCATCACAATGCTACAAGACACCTGGCATCACAATGCTCCATGCCTTTGTCAGCAAAATGCTACATTACCTTGTCATTACTATTCTCTTTGTGCTTGTCATCAAAATACTCCATTACCATTGTCATTACAATCCTCCATGAACATTGGAATAACATTGCTTCATGCCCTTGTCATCACAATGCTCCATGCTCCTTGAAATCAAAATGATCCATGACCTCTGTCATCACAGTGCTCCACACCCTTGTGATTACTATATTCCATAACACTTGTCATCCAACGCTCCATGATGTCTGTCTTCACTATACTCCATGCCCTTTTCATCACAATGCTCCATGACCTTTGTCATCACAATTCTCAAAACACTTGTCATCACAATGTTCCCTGACCCTTGTCGTCAGAATGCTCCTTGTACCCTGTCACGAAAAGGCTCCATGCCTATTTCCTCACAATACTGCATGCTGTTTTCATCACAATGCTCCATGCCATTGTCATCAAAATACTCCACAAGCTTGTCATCAGAATCCTCCATGACCTTTGTCCTCACAATTCTCCATGCACTTGTCAGCACAATGCTCCCTGACCTTTGTAATCACAATGCCCCAAGCCATTGTCATCAAAATGCTCCATTACCTTTGTCATCAGAATCCTCCCTGACACTTGGCATCACAATGCTCCATGCCATTCTCATAACAATGGGCCATTACATATGTCATCACAATGCTCCCTGACACCTATCTTCACAATACTGCATTACCTGGTCATCACAGTGCTCCATGACACTGGCCATCACAATGTTCCACGTCCTCGTCATCACAATACTCCATGACACTTGTCATCACAATGCTCCAAGACCCCTGTAATCACAATGCTCCATGCCCTTGTCATCACAAAGCTCCATGACACATGTCATCAGAATGTTCCAGGGCCTTCTCATCAAAATGCACCATGCCCTTGTCATCACTGTGCTCCAACACCCCTGTAATGACAATGCTCCATTCCCCTTTTCATCAGTATGCTGCATGAGATTTTTCATCACAAAGCTCCATGGGTTTCTAATCACAATGTTCCATAATTTTTTCATCACAATGCTTCACGACCTTGTCACGAAAACTCTCAATGGCCCTTGGCATCATAATGCTCCAAGCCCTAGTCATCACAATGCTCCATTTTATTTGTCATCACAATCCTCCATTACATTTGGCATCACCGTGCTCCCTGCCATTGTCATTGCAATGGACCCTGACATATGTCATCACAATGCTCCCTGACACCTGTCTTCACAATACTGCATGACCTGGTTATCACAATGATCCATGCCCTTGTCATCACAATGCACCATGTCCACTGTCATCACAATAATCTATGAAACTTGTCAGACCAATGCTCCATGCCCCTGATATCACAATGCTCCATGCCCTTGTCATCACAATGCTCCATGATCTCTGTCATCACAATGCTCCGTGACTCCAGGCATCACAATGCTTCATAACATTTTTCATCACAATGGTCCATGCCTGCGTCATCACAAGGCTCTGTGACCTTTGTAACCACAATGCTCCATGAAATTTCCATCACGATGCTCCGTGACCCTTGTCATCACAATACTCCATGCCTTTGTCAGAAAAATGCTCCATTACTTTGTCATCACAATGTGCCACGCGTTTTCATCACAACGATCCACAAATTTGTCATGGCAATGCTCCATAAACCTTTTAATCACAATGCTCCATGCCCTTCTCATCACAGTGCTCCATTACCCCTGTCATAACAATGCTCAATAAACCCTGCCATCACAATGTTACACGGTCTTGTCATCACAAGGCTCCATGACACTTGTTATCACTAGGCTCCAAGACCCCTGTAATCACAGTGCTCCATGCACTTGTCATCACAAATCTCCATGACACATGTCATCAGAATGTTCCATGGCCTTCTCATCAAAATGCTCCATGCCCTTGTCATTACAGAGATCCAAGACCCCTGTAATCACAATGCTCAATGCCCCTTTTCATCAGTATGCTCCAAGAGATTTGTCATCACAAGGCTCCATGGTTTTCTCATCACAATGCTCCAGGACCTTGTCATCACAATGCTTCATGACCTTGTCATGAAAATTCTCAATGGCCCTTGTCATCATAATGCTCCAAGTCCCAGTCATCACAATGCTCCATTATATTTGGCATCCCAATCCTCCATTACATTTGGCATCACAATGCTCCCTTCCATTGTCATCGCAATGGACCATGACTTTTGACATCACAATGCTCCCTGACACCTGTCTTCTCAATACTCCATGACCTTCTCATCACAATCCTCCATGCCCTTATCATCACAATGCAGCATGTCCACTGTCATCACCATAATCTATGAAACTTGTCATCACAATGTTCCATGACTCCTGTCATCACAATGCTATATGCACTGATCATCACAATGTTCGATGACCTATGACATCACAATGTTCCATAACCCCTGTCATCAAAATGCTCCATGACACTTTTCATCAAAATGCTCCATGACCCCTGACATCACAATGCTCCATAGCCTTTGTCATTACAGTGCTCCATGACGCTCTTCATCACAATTATCCATGTTCTTCTCATCACAATGCTCCACGGTCTTGCCGTCACAGTGCTCCATGCCCTGGCCATCACAATGCTACATGTCCCTTGTCATCACAATGCTCCAGGACAGTTCTCAACACAATGATACATGTTTTTGTCATCACAGTTCTCCATGCACATGTCATCGCAATGCCCCATGACCCCTGTCATAGCAAGCTCCATGCTTCTGTCATCACAATGCTTCACGACCTTTTCATCAAAAATCTCAATGGCCGTTGTCATCAAAATGCTCCATGACCCGTGTCATCACAATGATCGAAGCCCTTGTCATCACAATGCTCCATTACCTTTGTCATCACAATCCTCCAAAACACTTGACATCACAATGCTCCATGCCTTTGTCATCACAATGGAACATGAAATATGTCATCACAATGCTCCGTGACACCTGTCTTCACAATACTCCATGACCTTGTCATCACAATGTGCCATGCCCACTGTCAACACAATAATCCATTAAACTGCTCAGACCAATGCTCCATGCACCTGTCATCACTATGCTCCATGCCCTTGTCATCACAATGCTCCATGACCCCAGTTCTCACAATGCTCCGTGACTCCAGTCATCACAAGGCTTCATGACCTGTGTCATCACAATGATCCATGCACTCATCATCACAAGGCTCTGTGAACTATGTCATCACAATGCTCCATGAACTTTTCATCACAATGCTCCGTGACACTTGTTATCACAGTGCTCCGTCCCTTTGTCAAATCAGTGCTCCATGACACATGTCATCACAATGCTCCATAAACCTTTTCATCACAATGCTCCTTGCATGTCTTATCAAAATGCTCTGTCACCACTGATATCAAAATATTCCCTCACAAGTCATCACAATACAACCACTCCCCTGTCATCACAATGGTCCATAACCCCTGTCATGAAAATGTTCCGTGACCCCAGACATCAAAATGGTCAATAACCCCTGTCATCAAAATGTTCCATCACACTTTTCATCAAATTGCTCCATGACACTGTCATCACAATGCTCCCTGCCTTTCTCCTCACAATGCAAACGCCCTTGTCATCAAAATGCTCCATGACTTTGTCATCACAAAGATCCATGACCCTTGGCATCACAATGCTCCAAGCCATTGCCATCACAATGCTCCATTACCTTTGTCATCAGAATCCTCCATTACATTTGGCATCACAATGTTCCCTGCCGTTGTCATCGCAATGGACCTTGACATATGTCCTCACAATGCTCCCTGACACCTGTCTTCACAGTAATCCATGACCTTCTCATCACAATGCTCCATGCCCTAGTCATCAAAATTCACCATGTCCAGTGTCATCAAAATAATCTATTAAACTTTTCAGACCAATGCTCCATACCCCTGACATCACAATGCTCCATGCCCTTGTCATCACAATGCTCCATGACCCCTGTCAACACAATGCTCCGTGACTCCAGGTGTCACCATGCTTCGTAACATTTGTCATCACAGTGATCCTTGCCCGCGTCATCACAAGGCTATGTGACCTTTGTAACCACAATGCTCCATGAACTTTTCATCACAATGCTCCTTGATACTTGTCATCACAATGCTCCATGACTTTGTCAGAAAAATTCTCCATGACCCTTGTCATCACAATGTGCCACGCGCTTTTCATCACAATGGTCAACAAATTTGTCAGGGCAATGCTCCATAAACCTTGTAATCACAATGCTCCATGCCCTTCTCATCACAGTGCTCCATTACACCTGTCATAACATTGCTCCATGACCGTTGCCATCACAATGTTCACGGCCTTGTCATCACAAGGCTCCATGAGGCTTGTCATCACAATGTTCCAAGACCCCTGTAATCACAATGCTCCATGCCCTTGTCATCCCAAAGCTCCATGACACATGTCATCCGAATGTTCCATGGCCTTCTCACCAAAATGCTCCATGCCCTTGTCATCACAATGTTCCATTACACCTGTGATAACAATGCTCCCTGACCCCTATATTCACAATGCTCTCTGCCCTTCTCATCACAATGCACAATGCACTTGTCATCAAAATACTCCTTGACATTTGTCATCACAAAGATCCATGACACTTGGCATCACAATGCTCCATGTCATTGTCATCACAATGCTCCATGAAGGATCTCATCACATTGCTCCATGCACTTGTCATCACAAAGCTCCATGACACATGTCATCAGAATGCTCCAAGACCCCTGTAATCACAATGCTCCATGCCCCTTTTCATCTCACTGATCCATGAACCCTGTCATCACAATGCACCATGCCCATCATCATAATGCTTCATGCTATTGTCATCACAATGAAATCAAAATGCTCCATGACCTCTGTCATCACAATTCTCCATGACCCCTGTTATCACAATAATCCATGAACATTTTCAGCCCAATATTCCATGACACTTGTCATCACAATCATCCATGCCCTTGTCATCCAAATGCTCCATGACCCATGTATTCACAATGCTCCGTGACGCTTGTCATCACAGTGCTCCATGACACCTGTCATCACAATGCTCCATACCTTTGTCAGCAAAATGCTACATTACGTTGTCATTACAATGCTCTATGCACTTGTCATCACACTACTCCATTACCATTGTCATCACAATCCTCCATGAACCTTGGAATCACATTGTTTCATGCCCTTGTCATCACAGTGCTCCATGCTCCTTGAAATCAAAATGATCCATGACCGCTGTCATCACAATGCTCCAAACCCTTGTGATCACAATGTTCCATAACACTTGTCATCACAGCCCTCCATGATGCCTGTCATCACAATCCTCCATGCCCCTTTCATCACAATGTTCCATGATCTTTGTCATCACAATTTTCAATACACTTGTCATCCCAGTGCTCCCTGACACTTGTCGTCAGTATGCTCCTTGAAACCTGTCAAGAAAAGGCTCCATGCTGTTTTCATCACAAAGCCTAATGCCATTTCCATCACAATAATCCATGCCATTATCATCAAAATACTCCACAAGCTTGTCATCCAAATGCTCCATGACCCGTCTCATCACAATTCTCCATGCAATTGCCAGCACAATGCTCCCTGACCCTTGTCATCACAATGCTCCAAGCCATTGTCATCACAATGATCCATTACCTTTGTCATCAGAATCCTCCATGACACTTGGCATCACAATGCTCCATGCCACTGTCATCACAATGGGCCATTACATATGTAATCACAATGCTCCCTGACACCAGTCTTCACAATACCACATGACCTGGTCTTCACAATGCTCCATGCCCTTGTCATCCCAATGCGCCATTCCAACTGTCATTGCAATAATCCATGAAACTTATTAGACCAATTTTCATGCCCTTGTCATCAAAATGCTCCATGCCCTTGTTATCACAATGTTCCGTGACTCCAGTCAACACAATTGTTCATGACCTTTGTCATCCCAATGGTCCATGCCCTCGTCATCAACAGTCTCTGTGACAGTTTTATCCTCAATGCTCCATGAAATTTTCATCACAATGCTCTTTGACACTTGTCATCCAATACTCTATGCCTTTCTCAGCACAATGCTCCATGACCGTTGTCATCACAATGCTCCATGCGCTTCTCAGCACAATGCTCCATGACACATGGCATCACAATGCACCATGCGCTTGTCATCACAGTGCTCCACAATCTTGTCATCACAATGCTCCATTAACATTGTCTTCACAATGCTCCTTGCACTTCTCATCAAAATGCTCTCTCACCACTGATATCACAATGTTACATCACTATTCATCACAATACTCCCTCACCCCTGTCATCACAATGTTCCATGACTCCTGTCATCACCATGCTACATGCACTGATCATCACAATGTTCGATGACCTATGACATCACAATGTTCCATAACCCCTGTCATCAAAATACTCCATGACCCTTTTCATCAAAATGCTCCATGTCCCCTGACATCACAATGCTCCATAGCCCTTGTCATTATAGTGCTCCATGACACTCGTCATCACAATTATCCATGGTCTTCTCATCACAATGCTCCACGGTCTTGCCATCACAATGCTCCATGCCCTGGAAATCACAATGCTCCATGTCCCATGTCATCACAATTCTCCACGTCCTTGTCATCACAATGCTCCATGACAGTTCTCATCACAGTGTTACATGATATTGTCATCAAAATTCTCCATGCACATGTCATTGCAATGCCCCTTGACCCCTGTCCTAGCAAGCTCCATGCCTCCGTCATCATAATGCTTCACGACCTCTTCATCAAAATTAGCAATGGCCGTTGTGATCAAAATGCTCCATGACCCTTGTCATCACAATGCTCCAAGCACTTGTCATCACAATGCTCCATTACCTTTGTCATCACAATCCTCCAAAACACTTGTCATCACAATGCTCCCTGACACTTGTCATCAGAATGCTTCTTGAACCCTGTCACGATAAGGCTCAATGCCTTTTTCATCACAATGCTCCATGCCATTGTCATCAAAATACTCCACAATCTTGTCATGGGAATGCTCCATGACCTTTGTCATCACAATTCTGCATGCACTTGTCAGCGCAATGCTCCCTGACACTTGTCGTCAGTATGCTCCTTGAAACCTGTGATGACAAAGTTCCATGGCCTTCTCATCCCAATGCTCTATGCCCTTGTCATCACAGTGCTGCACGTCCCCTGTAATCACAATGCTCCATGCCCCTTTTCATCAGAATGTTCCATGAGACATAGCATCACAAGGATCCATGGTCTTCTCATCACAACGCTCCATGTCCCTGGTCATCACAATACTCCATGAACATTTTCATCCCAATGCTCCATGACACTTGTCATCACAATGTTCCATGCCCTTGTCATCCCAATGCTCCATGACCCCTGTATTCACAATGCTCCGTGACGCTTGTCTTCACAGTGCTCCATGAAACCTGTCATCACAATGCTCAATGACTTTGTCAGCAAACTGCTACCTGACGTTGTCATTACAATGCTCTATGCACTTGTCAGCACAATACACTATTACCATCGTCATCACAATCCTCTTTGAACATTGGAATCACATTGTTTCATGCCCTTGTCATCACAATGCTCCATGCTCCTTGAAATCAAAATGATCCATGACCTCTGTCATCACAATGCTCCATGCCCTTGTTATCACAATGCTCCATGACCCATGTCATCACAAAGCTCCGTGAGTCCAGTCATCACAATGCTTCATGACCTTTGTCATAGCAATGGTCCATGCCCTCATCATCAACAGTCTCTGTGACCTTTTTAACCTCAGTGCTCCATGAAATTTTCATCACAATGCTCTTTGACCCTTGTCATCATAGTACTTTATGCCTTTCTCAGCACAATGCTCCATGACCGTTGTCATCACAATGCTCCATGCGCTTGTCAGCACAATGCTCCATGACACATGTCATCACAGTGCACCATGCACTTGTCATCACAGTGCTCCACAATCTTGTCATCTCAATGCTCCATTAAACTTGTCATCACAATGCACCATGCACTTCTCATCAATATGATCTCTCACAACTGATATCACAATGTTACATCACTATTCATCACAATACTCCCCCAACCCTGTCATCACAATGTTCCATGACTCCTGTCATCACCATGCTACATGCACTTATCATCACAATGTTCGATGACCTATGACATCACAATGTTCCATAAGCCCTGTCATCAAAATGCTCCATGACCCTTTTCATCAAAATGCTCCATGTCCCCTGACATCACAATGCTCCTTACCCCTTGTCATTACAGTGCTCCATGACGCTCTTCATCACAATTATCCATGGTCTTCTCATCACAATGCTCCACGGTCTTGCCATCACAATGCTCCATGCCCTGGTCATCACTATTCTCCAAATTCTTGGCATCACTATGTTCCATGACACTTCTCATCACAGTGTTACATGCTTTGTCAGCACAATACTCAACAAACTTGTCATCAGAATGCTCCATGACCCTTGTCATCACAATTATCCATGCCCCTGTCCTCCCAAGCTCCATGCCCTTGTCATCACAATGCTCCATGACCCCTGTCATCACAATATTCCATGACCATTTTCAGCCCAATTCTCCATGACTTTCTCATCGCAATGCTCCATGACCAATATCATCCCAATGCTCCATGACCACTGTCATCAAAACACTACATGACACCTGACAACACAATGATCCGGGACTCTTGTCATCACAATGTCCCATTACCTAGTCATCACAATGCTCCATGACGCCTGTCATCACAATAATCCATGAATATATTCAGCCCAAATCCCATGACACTTGTCATCAAAATGATCCATGCCCTAGTCATCCCAATGCTCCATGACCTCTGTATTCACAATGCTCTGTGACACTTTTCATCACAGTGCTCCATGACACCTGTCATCACAATGCTCCATGCCTTTGTCAGCAAAATGCTACATGACCTTGTCATTACAATGCTCGATGGCTTGTCATCACAATACTCCATTACCATTGTCATCACAATCCTCCATGAACATTGGGATCACATTGCTTCATGCCCTTGTCATCACAATGCTCCATGCTCCTTGAAATTAAAATGATCCATAACCTCTGTCAACGCAATGCTCCAAACCCTTGTGACCACAATGTTCCATAACACTTGTCATCACAACGCTCCATGATGCCTGTCATCACAATACTCCATGCCCCTTTTATCACAATGTTCCATGATCTTTGTCATCACAATTTTCAATACACTTGTCATCCCAATGCTCCCTGACTCTTGTCGTCCGAATGCTCCTTGAAACCTGTCAAGAAAAGGCTCCATGCTGTTTTCATCACAAAGCCTAATGCCATTTTCATCACAATAATCCATGCCATTATCATCAGAATACTCCACAAGCTTGTCATCCAAATGCTCCATGACCCGTCTCATCACAATTCTCCATGCAATTGCCAGCACAATGCTCCCTGACCCTTGTCATCACAATGCTCCAAGCCAGTGTCATCACAATGCTCCATTACCTTTGTCATCAGAATCCTCCATGACACTTGGCATCACAATGCTCCATGCCATTGTCATCACAATGGGCCATTACATATGTAATCACAATGCTCCCTGACACCAGTCTTCACAATACCACATGACCTGGTCTTCACAATGCTCCATGCCCTTTTCATCCCAATGTGCCATTCCAACTGTCATTGCAATAATCCATGAAACTTATTAGACAAATTTCCATGCCCTTGTCATCACAATGCTCCATGCCCTCGTTATCACAATGCACCGTGACTCCAGTCAACACAATTCTTCATGACCTTTGTCATCCCAATGGTCCATGCCCTCATCATCAACAGTCTCTGTGACAGTTTTATCCTCAATGCTCCATGAAATTTTCATCACAATGCTCTTTGACCCTTGTCATCACAATACTCTATGCCTTTCTCAGCACAATGCTCCATGACCGTTGTCATCACAATGCTCCATGCGCTTGTCAGCACAATGCTCCATGACACATGTCATCACAATTCACCATGCGCTTGTCATCACAGTGCTCCACAATCTTGTCATCACAATGCTCCATTAACCTTGTCTTCACAATGCTCCTTGCACTTCTCATCAAAATGCTCTCTCACAACTGATATCACAATGTTACATCACTATTCATCACAATACTCCCTCAGCCCTGTCATCACAGTGTTCCATGACTCCTGTCATCACCATGCTACATGCACTGATCATCACAATGTTCGATGACCTATGACATCACAATGTTCCATAACCCCTGTCATCAAAATGCTCCATGACCCTTTTCATCAAAATGCTCCATGTCCCCTGACATCACAATGCTCCATAGCCCTTGTCATTATAGTGCTCCATGACGCTCGTCATCACAATTATCCATGCTCTTCTCATCACAATGCTCCACGGTCTTGCCATCACAATGCTCCATGCCCTGGTCATCACAATGCTCCATGTCCCATGTCATCACAATTCTCCACGTCCTTGTCATCACAATGCTCCATGACAGTTCTCATCACAGTGTTACATGATATAGTCATCACAATTCTCCATGCACATGTCATCGCAATGCCCCATGTTCCCTGTAATAGCAAGCTCCATGCCTCTGTCATCATAATGCTTCACGACCAATTCATCAAAATTATCAATGGCCGTTGTGATCAAAATGCTCCATGACCCTTGTCATCACAATGCTCCAAGCCCTTGTCATCACAATGCTCCATTACCTTTGTCATCACAATCCTCCAAAACACTTGTCATCACAATGCTCCCTGACACTTGTCGTCAGAATGCTTCTTGAACCCTGTCACGAAAAGGCTCCATGCCTTTTTCATCACAATGCCCCATGCCGTTTTCGTCACAAAGCTCCATGCCACTGTCATCAAAATACTCCACAAGGTTGTCATCAGAATGCTCCATGAACTTTGTCCTCACAATTCTGCATGCACATGTCAGCACAATGCTCCCTGACACTTGTCTTCAGTATGCTCCTTGAAACCTGTGATGACAAAGTTGCATGGCCTTCTCATCCCAATGCTCTATGCCCTTGTCATCACAGTGCTGCACGACCCCTGTAATCACAATGCTCCGTGCTCCTTTTCATCAGAATGTTCCATGAGATATATCATCACAAGGATCCATGGTCTTCTCATCACAATGCTCCAGTACCTTGTCATCACAATGCTCCATGACACCAGTCATCACAATATTCCATGAACATTTTCAGCCCAATGCTCCCTGAACTTCTCATCACAATGCTCCATGCCCTTGTCATCCCAATGCTCCATGACCCCTGTATTCACAATGCTCCGTGACGCTTGTCTTCACAGTGCTCCATGACAACTGTCATTACAATGCTCCATGCCTTTGTCAGCAAAATGCTACCTGACGTTGTCATTACAATGCTCTATGCACTTGTCATCACAATACTCCATTACCATTGTCATCACAATCCTGCTTGAACCTTGGGATCACATTGTTTCATGCCCTTGTCATCACAATGCTCCATTACCCCTGTATTCACAATGCTCCGTGACGCTTGTCTTCACAGTGCTCCATGACAACTGTCATCACAATGCTCCATGCCTTTGTCAGCAAAATGCTACCTGACGTTCTCATTACAATGCTCTATGCACTTGTCATCACAATACTCCATTACCATTGTCATCACAATCCTCCATGAACCTTGGAATCACATTGTTTCATGCCCTTGTCATCACAATGCTCCATGCTCCTTGAAATCAAAATGATCCATGACCTCTGTCATCACAATGCTCCATGCCCTTGTTATCACAATGCTCCATGACCCATGTCATCACAAAGCTCCGTGAGTCCAGTCATCACAATGCTTCATGACCTTTGTCATCGCAATGGCCCATGCCCTCATCATCAACAGTCTCTGTGACCTTTTTAACCTCAGTGCTCCATGAAATTTTCATCACAATGATCTGTGACCCTTGTCATCACAGTACTTTATGCCTTTCTCAGCACAATGCTCCATGACCGTTGTCATCACAATGCTCCATGCGCTTGTCAGCACAATGCTCCATGACACATGTCCTCACAGTGCACCATGCGCTTGTCATCACAGTGCTCCACAATCTTGTCATCTAAATGCTCCATTAAACTTGTCATCACAATGCACCATGCACTTCTCATCAATATGCTCTCTCACAACTGATATCACAATGTTACATCACTATTCATCACAATACTCCCCCAACCCTGTCATCACAATGTTCCATGACTCCTGTCATCACCATGCTACATGCACTTATCATCACAATGTTCGATGACCTATGACATCACAATGTTCCATAAGCCCTGTCATCAAAATGCTCCATGACCCTTTTCATCAAAATGCTCCATGTCCCCTGACATCACAATGCTCCTTACCCCTTGTCATTACAGTGCTCCATGACGCTCTTCATCACAATTATCCATGGTCTTCTCATCACAATGCTCCACGGTCTTGCCATCACAATGCTCCATGCCCTGGTCATCACTATTCTCCAAATTCTTGGCATCACTATGTTCCATGACACTTCGCATCACAGTGTTACATGCTTTGTCAGCACAATACTCCACAAACTTGTCATCAGAATGCTCCATGACCCTTGTCATCACAATTATCCATGCCCCTGTCCTCCCAAAGCTCCATGCCCTTGTGATCACAATGCTCCATGACCCCTGTCATCACAATATTCCATGAACATTTTCAGCCCAATGCTCCATGACTTTCTCATCGCAATGCTCCATGACCAATATCATCACAATGCTCCATGACCATTGTAATCAAAACACTCCATGACACCTGACACCACAATGATCCGGGACTCTTGTCATCTCAATGCCCCATTACCTAGTCATCACAATGCTCCATGACGCCTGTCATCACAATACTCCATGAATATATTCAGCCCAAATCCATGACACTTGTCATCAAAATGATCCATGCCCTAGTCATCCCAATGCTCCATGACCTCTGTATTCACAATGCTCTGTGACACTTGTCATCACAGTGCTCCATGACATCTGTCATCACAATGCTCCATGCCTTTGTCAGCAAAATGCTACATGACCTTGTCATTACAATGCTCTATGCGTTTGTCATCACAATACTCCATTACCATTTTCATCACAATCCTCCATGAACATTGGGATCACATTGCTTCATGCCCTTGTCATCACAGTGCTCCATGCTCCTTGAAATCAAAATGATCCATGACCTCTGTCAACCCAATTCTCCAAACCCTTGTGACCACAATGTTCCATAACACTTGTCATCACAATGCTCCATGATGCCTGTCATCACAATACTCCATGCCCCTTTCATCACAATGTTCCATGATCTTTGTCATCACAATTTTCAATACACTTGTCATCACAATGCTCCCTGACTCTTGTCGTCAGAATGCTCCTTAAACCCTTTCAACAAAAGGCTCCATGCGGTTTTTATCACAATGCCTAATGCCATTTTCATCACAATAATCCATGCCATTGTCATCGAAATACTCCACAAGCTTGTCATCCAAATGCTCCATGACCCATGTCATCACAATTCTCCATGCAATTGCCAGCACAATGCTCCCTGACCCTTGTCATCACAATGCTCCAAGCCATTGTCATCACAATGCTCCATTACCTTTGTCATCAGAATCCTCCATGACACTTGGCATCACAATGCTCCATGCCCTTGTCATCACAATGCGCCATTCCAACTGTCATTGCAATAATCCATGAAAGTTATTAGACCAATATTCCATGCCCTTTTCATCACAATGCTCCATGCCCTTGTTATCACAATGCTCTGTGACTCCAGTCATCACAATGCTTCATGACCTTTGTCATCCCAATGGTCCATGCTCTCGTCATCAACAGTCACTGTGACCTTTTTAACCTCAATGCTCCATGAAATTTTCATCACAATGCTCTTTAACCCTTGTCATCACAATACTCTACGCATTTCTCAGCACAATGCTCCATGACAGTTGTCATCACAATGCTCCATGCCCTTGTTATCACAATGCTCCATGACCACTGTAATCACAATGCTCCCTGACTGCAATCATCACAATGTTTAATGACCTTTGTCATCACAATCTTCCATGCCTTCGTCATCAACAGTCTCTGTGACTTTTTACCCAAAATGCTCCATGAACTTTTCATCACAATGCTCCATGACCTTTGTCATCACAATGCTCAATACACTTGTCAGCAAAATACTCCGTGACACTTCTTATCTCTATGCTCCTTGAACGCTGTCATGACAAGGTTCCATGCATATTTCATCACAATGATCCATGCCCTTTTCATCACAATGCTCAAAGACCACTGTAATCACAATGCTCCATGCCCCTTTTCATCGGTATGCTCCATGAGATTTGTCATCACAAGGCTCCATGGATTTGTCATCACAATGCTCCAGGAACATTTCATCAGAGTGCTTCACGACCATGTCATGAAAATTTTCAATGGCCCTTGTGATCATAATGTTCCAAGCCCTAGTCATCACAATGCTCTATTATATTTGTCATCACAATCCTCCATTACATTTGGAATCACAATGCTCCCTGCCATTGTCATCGCAATGGACCATGACATATGTCATCACAATGCTCCCTGACACCTGTCTTCACAACACTCCATGAACATTTTCATCCCAGTGCTCCATGACCCTTCTCATCACAATGATCCATGCCCTTGTCATCCCAATGCTCCATGACCCCTGTATTCATAATGCTCCGTGACGCTTGTCATCACAGTGCTCCACAATCTTGTCATCACAATGCTCCATAAACCTTGTCATCACAATGCTGCATGCACTTCTCATCAAAATGCTCTCTCACCACTGATATCACAATATTACATCATTATTCGTCACAATACTCCCTCACCCCTGTCATCACAATGTTCCATGACTCCTGTCTTCACAATGCTACATGCATTATCATCACAATATTCGATGACCCCTGACATCACAAAGTTCCATAACCCCTGTCATCACAATGCTCCATGACCAGTTTCATCAAAATATTCCATGACCCTTGACATCACAATGTTCCATAACCCCTGCCATCAAAATGTTCCATGCCCATTTTCATCAAATTGCTCCATGACCCTCTCATCACAGCGCTCGCTGCCCTGCTCATTACAATGCACAGCACCCTTGTCATCAAAATGCTCCATGACCTTTGTCATCACAAAGATCTATGACAATTGGCATCACAGTGTTCCATGTCATTGTCATCACGATGCTCCATGAACGCTCTCATCACATTGCTCCATGCTCTTGTCATCACAAAGCTCCATGACACATGTCATCAGAATGCTCCATGGACTTCTCATCACAATGCTCCACGCCCTTGCCATCACAATGCTCCATTACAACTGTCATAACAATGCTCCATGACCCGGACCATCACGGTGGTCCATGGCCTTGTCATCAGAAGGCTCCATGACCCTTCTCATCACAATTCTCCAAGACTCTGGTAATCACAATGCTCCATGCCACTTTTCATCTCAATGATCCATGAACCCTGTCATCACAATGCACCATGCCCATCATCATAATGCTTCATGCTATTGTCATCAAAATGAAATCAAAATGCTCCATGACCTCTGTCATAACAATACTCCAATACCTTGTGATCTCAATATTCCATAACACTTGTCATCACAATGCCCCATGATGCTCATCATCACCATTATCCATGGTCTTCTCATCACAATGCTCCATGAACTTTGTCATCACAATTCTCAATACACTTGTCATCAAAATGCTCCCTGAAACTTGTTGTCTGTATGCTGCTTGAAACCTGTCATGACAAGGCTCCATGCATTTTCCCTCACAATGATCCATGCCCTTTTCATCACAGTGCTCCACGACCACTGTAATCACATTGCTCCATGCCCGTGTCATCACAAAGCTCAATAAGGCATGTCATTAGAATGCGCTTTGGCCTTCTCCTCACAATGCTCCATGCCCATGTCATCACAAAGTTCCACGACCCCTGTAATCACATTGGTTCATGTCCCTTTTCATCAGTATGCTCCATGAGATTTGTCATCACAAGGCTCCATGGTTTTCTCATCACAATGCTCCAGGACCTTGTCATCAAAATGCTTCATGACCTTGTCATGAAAATTCGCAATGGCCCTTGTCATCATAATGCTCCAAGCCCTAGTCATCACAATGCTCCATTATATTTGTCCTCACAATCCTCCATTACATTTGGCATCACAATGCTCCTTGCAATTGTCATCGCAATGGACCATGCCATATGTCATCACAATGCTCCCTGGCAACTTTCTTCAAAATACTCCATGAAATTCCCATCACAATGCTCCATGCCCTTGTCTTCACAATGCTCCATGCCCTTGTCATCACAAAGCTCAATGACGCATGCCATCAGAATGCTCCTTGGTCTTCTCCTCATGATGATCCATGCCCTTGTCATCACAATGTTCCAAGATCCCTGTATTCACAATGTTCCATGCCCCTTTTCATCAGTAGGCTCCATGAGACTTGTCATCACAAGGCTCCATTTTTTCCTCATCACAATGCTCCAGGACATTGTCATCACAATGCTTCAGGACCATGTCATGAAAAGTTTCAGTGGCCCTTGTCATCATAATGCTCCAAGCCCCAGTCATCACAATGCTCCATTATATTTGTCATCACAATCCTCCATTACATTTGGAATCACAATTATCCATGCCATTGCCATCGCAATGGACCATGAAATATGTCATCACAATGCTCCGTGACACCGGTCTTCACAATACTCCATGACCTTCTCACCACAATGGTCCATGCCCTTGTCATCACAATGCACCATGCACACTGTCATCACAGTAATCTATGAAACTTGTCAGACCCATGCTCCATGCCCCTGTCATCACAATGCTCCATGCCCTTGTCATCACAATGCTCCATGAACCCTGTTATCACAATGCTCCGTGACTCCAATCATCACAATGCTTCATAACGTTTGTCATCACAATGGTCCATGCCCGAATCATCACAAGGCTCTGTGACTTTTGTAACCACAATGCTCCATGAACATTTCATCACAATTCTTTGTGAACCTTGTCATCACAATGCTCCATGTCTTTGTCAGAACTATGCTCCATGACCATTGTCATCACAATGTGCCACGCGCATTTGATCACAACGGTCCACAACCTTGTCATTGCAGTGCTGCATAAACTTGTAATCACAATGGGCCATGCACTTCTCATCAAAATGCTCCCTTAACAGAGATATAACAATGTTCCATCACTAGTCATCACAATACTCCCTCACCCTTGTAATCACAATGTTCCATGAACCTGTCATCACAATGCTACATCCCCTTATCATCACAATGTTCCATGACCCCTGACATCACTCTATTCCATAACCCCTGTCATCAAAATGCTCCATGACCCTTTTCATCCCAAAGCTCCCTGACCCCTGACGTCACAATGTTCTATAACCCCTGCCATCAAAAGTTCCATTACAGTTTTTATCAAATTGCTGCATGATTCGGTCATCAAAATGCTCCATGCCCTTCTCATCACAATGCACCATGCCCTTGTCATCAAAATGCTCCATGAGTTGTCATCACAAAGCTCCATGACCCTTGTCATCCCAATGCTCCATGTCATTGTCGTCACAATGCTCCATGAACCCTCTCATCACATTGCTCCATGCCCTTGTCATCACAAAGCTCCATGACACTTGTCATCACAATGCTCGATGCCCTTCTCATCACAATGCTCCATGCCATTTTCATTACAATCCTGCATGACCCATGTATCATAGTGTTCCGTACCCTTGTCATCACAATGCTCCATGCCCACTCTCATCTCAATAATCCATGAAACATTTCAGACCAATGTTCCATGCCCTTCTCATCACAATGCTCCATTACCTCTGTCATAACAATGCACCATGACCCCTGCCATCACAATTTTCCACGGCCTAGTCATCACAAGGTTGCATGACACTTGTCATCACAATGCTGAAGACACCTGTAATCACAATGCTCCATGCCCTTGTCATCACAAAGCTCCATGAGGCATGTCATCAGAATGTTCCATGGCTTTCTCATCACAATGCTCCATGCCTTTGTCATCAGAATGCTCCAAGACCCCTGTAAACACAATGCTCCATGCAACTTTTCATCTCAATGCTCCATGAATCCTGTCATTACAATGCACCATGCCCATCATCATAATGCTTCATGCTATTGTCATCACAATGAAATCAAAATGCTCCATGACTTCTGTCATAACAATGCTCCAAACCCTTGTGATCACAATATTCCATAACACTTGCCATCACAATGCCCCATGACGGTCGTCATCACTGTTATCCATGGTCTTCTCATCACAATGCTCCATGAACTTTGTCATCATAATGCTCAATACATTTGTCATCAAAATGTTCCCTGACACTTGTTGTCTGTATGCTCCTTGAACCCTGTCATGACAAGTCTCCATTGCTTTTTCATCAAAATGATCCATGCACTTTCCATCACAATGCTCCAAGACCCCTGTAATCACAATGCTCCATGCCCTTGTCATCACAAAGCTCCATGAGGCATGTCATCAGAATGTTCCATGGCTTTCTCATCACAATGCTGCATGCGCTTGTCATCAGAATGCTCCAAGGCCCCTGTAAACCCAATGCTCCATGCCACTTTTCATCTCAAAGCTCCATGAACCCTGTCATCACAATGCACCATGCCCATCTTCATAATGCTTCATGCTATTGTCATCACAATGAAATCAAAATGCTCCATGACCTCTGTCATAACAATGCTCCAAACCCTTGTGATCACAATATTCCATAACACTTGCCATCACAATGCCCCATGACGGTCGTCATCACCATTATCCATGGTCTTCTCATCACAATGCTCCATGCCCTTGTCATCACAAAGCTAAATGACCCATGTCATCAGAATGCTTCTTGTTCTTCTCCTCACAATGATCCATGCCCTTGTCCTCACAATGTGCCAAGACCCCTGTAATCACAATGCTCCATGCCCCTTTTCATCACTATGCTCCATGAGAACTGTCATAACAAGGCTCCATGATTTTCTCATCACAATGTTCCAGGACCTTTTCATCACAATGCTTCACGACCTTGTCATGAAAATTCTCAATGGCCCTTGTCATCATAATGCTCCAAGCCCTAGTCATCACAATCCTCCGTAAAATTTGGCATCACAATACTCCCTGCCATTGTCATCACAATGGACCATGACATATGTCATCACAATGCTCCCTGACACCTGTTTCTCCATAATCCATGACATTCTCTTCACAATGATCCGTGCCCTTGTCATCACAATGCACCATATCCACTTTCATCACAGTAATCTCTGAAATTTGGCAGACCAATCTTCCATATCCCTGCCATCACATTGCTTAATGCCCTTGTCATCATAATGCTCCATGCTCCTTGAAATCAAAATGATCCATGACCTCTGTCATCACAATGCTCTAAACACTTGTGATCACAATGTTCCATATCACTTGTCATCACAACGCTCCATGATGCCTGTCATCACAATACTCCATGTCATTTTCATCACAATGCTCCATGACCTTTGTCATCACAATTCTCAATACACTTGTCATCACAATGCTCCCTGACAATTGTCGTCAGTATGCTCCTTGAATCCTGTCACGAAAAGGCTCCATGGCTTTTTCATCACAATGCCCCATGCCATTTTCATCACAATGCTCCATGCCATTGTCATCAAAATACTCCACAAGCTTGTCATCAGAATGCTCCATGCCCTTGTCATCACAATGCTCCATGTTCCCTGTCATCACAATTCTCCACTTCCTTAGCATCACTATGTTACATGACACTTCTCATCACAGTGTTACATGTTTTGTCAGTTCAATACTCCACAAGCTTGGCATTAGAATGCTCCATATGAAACCTATTAGACCAATGTTCCATGCCCTTCTCATCACAGTGCTCCATGCCCTTGTTATCACAGTGCTCCATGACCCCTGTCATCACAATGCTCCGTGTTTCCAGTCATCACAATGCTTCATGACTTTTGTCATCACAATGGTCCATGCCCTCGTCATCAACACTCTCTGTGACCTTTTTATCCAAAATGCTCATGAACTTTTCATAACAATACTCTTTGACCCTTGTCATCACAATGCTCTATGCGTTTCTCAACACATTGTTCCATGACCCTTGTCATCACAAGGCTCCAATAGCATGTCAGCACAATGCTCCATGAGACATGTCATCACAATTAGCCATGCGCTTGTCATCACTGTCCTGCACAATCTTGTCATCACAATGTCCCATAAACACTGTCTTCACAATGCTCCATGCACTTCTCATCAAAAGGCTCTATCACCACTGATATCACAACGTTACATCACTTTTCATCAAAATACTCCCTCACCCCTGTCACCTCAATGTTCCATGACTCCTGTCATCACAATGCTACAAGCACTTATTATCACAATGTTCGATGACCCCTGACATCACAATGTTCCATAACCCCTGTCATCAAAATTCTCCATGACACTTTTCATCAATATGCTCCATGACCCCTGACATCACAATGTTCCATAACCCCTCTCATCAAAATGTTCCATGACACTTTTCATCAAATTACTCCATGACCCTGTCATCACAATGATCCCTGCCTTTCTCATCACAATGCACAACGCCCTTGTCATCAAAATGCTCCATGACCTTTGTCATCACAATGATCCATCACTCTTGGCATCACAATGCTCCATGTCATTTTAATCACAATGCTCCATGATCACTCTCATGACATTGCTCCATGACCTTGTCGTCAAAAAGCTCTATGACGCATGTTATCAGAATGCTCCATGGCTTCTCATCACAGTGCTCCCTGCCCTTGCCATCACAATGCTCTATTACACCTGTCATGACAATGTTCCATGAACCCTGTCATCACAATGCACCATGCCCACCATCATAATGCTTCATGCTCTTGTCATCACAATGAAATCATAATGCTCCATGATCTCTCTCATCACAGTGCTCCAAATCCTTGTGATCACAATGTTCCATAACACTTATCATCACAACGCCTCATTACGCTCGTCATCACAATTATCCATGGTCTTCTCATCACAATGCTCCATGACTTTTGTCACCACAATGCTCAATACCCTTGTCATCACAATGCTCCCTGACACTTGTTGTCAGTATGCTCCTTGAACCCTGTGATGCCAAAGTTCCATTGCCTTCTCATCCAAATGCTGTATGCCCTTGTCATCACAGTGCTGAACGACCCCTGTAATCACAATGCTCCATGCCCCTTTTCATCAGAATGTTCCATAATACATATCATCACAAGGATCCATGGTCTTCTCATCACAATGCTCCAGTACCTTGTCATCACAATGCTCCATGACACCAGTCATCACAATATTCCATGAACATTTTCAGCCCAATGCTCCCTTAAATTCTCATCACAATGCTCCATGAACCCTGTCATTACAATGCTCCATGACCCCTGTCATCACAACGCTCCATGTCCCTGGTCATTACAATACTCCATGAACATTTTCATCCCAATGCTCCATGACACTTGTCATCACAATGATCCATGCCCTTGTCATCCCAATGCTCCAAGACCCCTGTATTCACAATGCTCCGTGACGCTTGTCTTCACAGTGCTCCATGACACCTGTCATCACAATGCTCCATGCCTTTATCAGCAAAATGCTACATGACGTTGTCATTACAATGCTCTATGCACTTGTCATCACAATACTCCATTACCATTGTCATCACAATCCTCCATGAACCTTGGAATCACATTGTTTCATGCCATTGTCATCACAATGCTCCATGCTCCTTGAAATCAAAATGATCCATGATCTCTGTCATCACAATGCTCCATGCCCTTGTTATCACAATGCTCCATGACCCATGTCATCACAAAGCTCCGTGAGTCCAGTCATCACAATGCTTCATGACCTTTGTCATCAAAATGGTTCATGCCCTCATCATCAACAGTCTCTGTGACCTTTTTAACATCAAAGCTCCATGAAATTTTCATCACAATGCTCTTTGACCCTTGTCATCAAAATGCTCCATTATCCCTGTCATCACAATGCTTCATGACCGCTAACATCACAATGTTCCATGGTCTTGTCATCACAAGGCTCCATGACCCTTCTCATCACAATGCTCCAAGACCTCTATAATCACAATACTCCATGCCCCTTTTCTTCTCAATAATCCATGAACCCTCTCATCACAGTGCACCATGCCCATCATCATAATGCTTCATGCTATTGTCATCACAATGAAATCAAAATGCTCCATGACCTCGTTCATAACCATGATCCAAACCCTTGTGATCACAATATTCCATAACACGTGTCATCACAATGCCCCATGACGCTCGTCATCACAGTTATCCATGGTCTTCTCATCACAATGCTTCATGACCTTTGTCATCACAATGCTCAATACACTTGTCATCAAAATGCTCCTTGACGCTTGTTGTCTGTATGCTCCTTGAACCCTGTTATGACAAGGCTCCATGCATTTTTCATCACAATGTTCCATGCCCTTTTCATCACAATGCTCCAAGACCCCTGTAATCCAAATGCTCCATGCCTTTTTCATCACAAAGCTCCAAGATACATGTCATCAGAATGCTCTATGGCCTTCTTCTCACAATGCTCCATGCCCTTGTCATCACAATGCTCCAAGACACCTGTAATCACAATGCTCCATGCCCCTTTTCATCAGAATTCTCCATGAGACTGGTCATTTCAAGTCTCTAAGGTCTTCTCATCCCAATTCTCCAGTACCTTGTCATCACCATGCTCCATTTCCTTGTCATCACAATGCTCCATGTCCCCTGTCATCACAATGCTCCGTGACTCCAGTCATCAAAATGCTTCATAACGTTTGTCATCACAATGGTCCATGCCCACGTCATCACAAGGCTCTTTTACCTTTGTAACCACAATGTTCTATGAATTTTTCATCACAATTCTCCGTGACCCTTGTCATCACAATGCTCCATGCCTTTGTCAGAAAAATGATCCATGATCCTTGTCATCACAAGGTGCCACGCCCTTTTCATCACAACGGTCCACAAATTGGTCATTGCAGTGCTCCATAAAACTTGTAATCACAATGCCCCATGCCCTTCTCATCACAATGCTCCATTACACCTGTCATAACAATGCTCAATGACCCCTGCCATCACAATGTTCCACGGCCTTGTCATCACAAGGCTCCAAGACACTTGTCATCACAATGCTCCAAGACCCCTGTAATCACAATGCTCCATGCCCTTATCATCACAAACTCCATGACATATGTCATCAGAATGTTCCATGGACTTCTCATCAGAATGCTCCATGCCCTTGTTATCACAATGCTCCCAGACACCTGTAATCACAATTCTCCATTGCCATTTTCATCTCAATGCTCCATGAACCGTGTCATCACAATGCTCCATGACCCCTGTCATCACAATACTCCATGAACATTTTCAGCCCAATGCTCCATGACACTTATCATCAAAATGATCCATGCCCTTGTCATCCCAATACTCCCTGACCTCAGTATTCACAATGCTCCGTGACGCTTGTTATCACAGTGCTCTATGACACCTGTCATCACGATGCTCCATGCCTTTGTCAAAAAAATGCTACATGACATTTTCATTACAATGCTCTATTCGCTTGTCATCACAATACTCCATTACCATTGTCATCACAATCCTCCATGAACCTTGGGATCACATTGCTTCATTCCTTTGTCATCACAATGCTCCTTGCTCCTAGAAATCAAAATGATCCATGACCTCTGTCATCGCAATGCTCCAAAACCTTGTGATCACATTGTTCCATTACACTTGTCATCACAACGCTCCATGATGCCTGTCATTACTATACTCCATGCCCTTTTCATCACAATGTTCCATGACCTTTGTCATAACAATTCTCAACACACTTGTCATCACAATGCTCCCTCACTCATGTCGTCTGAATGCTCCTTGAACCCTGTCTCGAAAAGGCTCCATGCCATTTTCATCACAATGCCCAATGCCATTTTCCTCACAATAATCCATGCCATTGTTATCAAAATACTCCTCAAGCTTGTCATACAAATGCTCCATGACCCGTGTCATCACAATTCTCCATGCACTTGCCAGAACAATGCTCCCTGACACTTGTCATCACAATGCTCCAAGCCATTGTCATCACAATGCTCCATTACCTTTGTCATCAGAATCCTCCATGACACTTGGCATCACAATGCTCCATGCCATTGTCATCATAATGGGCCATTATATATGTCATCACAATGCTCCCTGACACCTGTTTTCACAATACTGCATGACCTGGTCTTCACAATGCTCCATGACCTTGTCATCACAATGTGCCATTCCAACTGTCATTTCAATAATCCATGAAACTTATTAGACCAATGTTCCATGCCCTTGTCATCACAATGCTCCATGACCGATGTCATAACAATGCTCCGTGAGTCCACTCATCACAATGCTTCATGACCTTTGTCATCACAATGGTCCATGCCCTAATCATCAACAGTCTCTGTGATCTTTTTAACATCAATGCTCCATGAAATTTTCATCACAATGCTCTTTGACCCTTGCCATCACAATACTCTATGCCTTTCTCAGCACAATGCTCCATGACCGTTGTCATCACAATGCACCATGCACTTGTCATCACAGTGCTCCACAATCTTGTCATCACAATGCTCCATTAACCTTGTCATCACAATGCTGCATGCACTTCTCATCAATATGCTCTCTCACCACTGATATCACAATGTTACATCACTATTCATTACAATACTCCCTCACCCCTGTCATCAAAATGTTCCATGACTCCTGTCTTCACCATGCTACATGCACTTATCATCACAATGTTCGATGACCTATGATATCACAATGTTCCATAACCCCTGTCATCAAAATGCTCCATGATCCTTTTCATCAAAATTCTCCATGTCCCCTGACATCACAGTGCTGCTTAGCCCTTGTCATTACAGTGCTCCATGAGGCTCATCATCACAATTATCCATGGTCTTCTCATCACAATGCTCCACGGTCTTGCCATCACAATGCTCCATGCCCTGGTCATCTCAATGCTCCATGTCCCTTGTCATCACAATTCTCCAGGTCCTTGTCATCACAGTGCTCCATGACAGTCCTCATCACAATGTTACCTGCTTTTGTCATCACAATTCTCCATGCACAATTCATCGCAGTGCCCCATGACCCCTGTCATAGCAAGCTCCATGCCTGTGTCATCACAATGCTTCACAAACTTTTCATCAAAATTCTCAATGGCCGTTGTCATCACAATGCTCCATGAACCTTGTCATCACAATGCTCCAAGCCCTTGTAATCACAATGCTCCATTACCTTTGTTATCACAATTCTCCAAAACACTTGGCATCACAATGCTCCATGCCATTGTCATCACAATGAAACATGAAATATGTCATCACAATGCTCCCTGACACCTGACTTCAAAATACTCCATGCACCTGTCATTACAATGCTCCATGCCCTTGTCATCACAATGATCCATGACCCCAGTTCTCACCATGCTTCGTGACTCCAGTCATCACAAGGCTTCATGATGCCTCTCATCCCAATGCTCTATGCACTTGTCAACACAGTGCTCCACAACCCCTGTAATCACAATGCTCCAGGCCCCTTTTCATCAGAATGTTCCATGAGACATAACATCAAAAGGCTCCATGGTCTTCTCATCACAATGCTCCAGTACCTTGTCATCACAATGCTCCACGACACCAGTTATCACAATACTCCCTGAACATTTTCAGCCAAATGCTCCATGAGCTTCTCATCACAATGCTCCATGACCCCTGTCATTACAATGCTCCATGACCCCTGTCATCACATCGCTCCATGTCCCTTGTCATCACAATACTCCATGAACATTTTCATCCCAATGATCCATGACCCTTGTCATCACAATGATACATGCACTTGTCATCCCAATGCTCCATGACACCTGTATCACAATGCTCCGTGACGCTTGTCTTCACAGTGCTCGGTGACAACTGTCATAACAATGCTCCATGCGTTTGTCAGCAAAATGCTACATGACCTTCTCATTACAATCCTCTATGCACTTGTCATCAAAATACTCCACAAGATTGTCATCACAATGCTCCATGCACTTGCCAGCACAATGCTCCCTTACCCTTTTCATCACAATCCTCCAAGGCATTGTCATCACAATGCTCCATTACCTTTGTCATCAGAATCCTCCATGACACTTGGCATCACAATGCTCCATGCCATTGTCATCACAATGGACCATTACATATGTCATCACAATTCTCCCTGACACCTGTCTTCACAATACTGCATGACCTGGTCATCACAATGCTCCATGCCTTTTCATCACAATGCACCAATCCAACTGTCATTGCAATAATACATTAAACTTATTAGACCAATGCTCCATGCCTTTGTATTCACAATGCTCCATGCCCTTTTTATCACAATGCTCCATTACCCCTGGCATCACAATGCTCCTTGACTCCAGTTATCACAATGCTTCATGACGTTTGTCATCACAATTGTCCATGCCCTCGTCATCAACAGTCTCTGTGACCTTTTTAACCACAATGCTCCATGATATTTCATCACAATGCTCTTTGACCGTTGTCATCACAATGCTCTATGCCTTTCTCAGCACAATGCTCCATGACCGTTGTCATCACAATGCTCCATGCGCTTGTCAGCACAATGCTCCATGACACATGTCACCACAATACAGCATGCACTTGTCATCAGAGTGCTCCACAATCTTGTCATCACAATGCTCCATAAACCTTGTGATTAAAATGCTCCATGCACTTCTCCTCAAAATTCTCTCTCACCACTGATATCACAATGTTACATCAGTATTCATCACAATATTCCTTTACCCCTCTCATCACAATGTTCCATGACTCCTGTCATCACAATGCTACATGCACTTATCATCAAAATGTTCGATAACCCCTGACATCACAATGTTCCATAACCCTAGTCATCAAAATGCTCCTTGAGCCTTTTCATCAAAATGCTCCATGACCACTGATATCACAATGCTCCATGACCACTGTCATCAGAATGCTCCATGCTCCTTGAAATCAAAATGATCCATGACCTCTGTAATCACAATGCTCCAAACACTTGTAAACACAATGTTCCATAACAGTTGTCATCAAAACGCTCCATGATGCCTGTCATCACAATACTTCATGTCCTTGTCGTCACAATGCTCCATGAAATTTGTCATCACAATTTTCAATACACTTGTCATCACAAAGCTCTCTAACTCTTGTCGTCAGAATGCTCATTTTAACCTGTCATGAAAAGGTTCCATGTCTTTTTCATCACAATGCTCCATGCCCTTTTCATCACAATGCTCCATGCCATTGTAATCACAGTACACCACAAGCTTGTCATCAGAATGCTCCATGACACTTGTCATCAAAATGGTCCATGACCCCTGTCATCACAATGCTCCATACCCCTTGTCATTACAGTGTTCAAAGACGCTCGTCATCACAATTATCCATGGTCTTCTCATCACAATGCTCCACGCCCTTGTCATCAAAATGCTCCATGACCCCTGTTATCACAATGCTCATGTCCATTGTCATCACAATTCTCCACGTCCTTGTCATCACAGTGCTCCATGACAGTTCTCATCACAATGTTACATGCTCTTGTCATCACAATTCTCCATGCACTTGTCATCACAATGCTTCATGACCCTTATCATCACAATGCTCCAAACTCTTGTCATCACAATGCTCCCTTACCTTTGTCATCACAATCCTCCATAACATTTGGCATCACAATGCTCCATGCCATTGTCGTCTCAATGGACCATAAAATATGTTATCACAATGCTCCCTGACACATCTTCACAATACTCCATGACCTTGTCATCACAATGCTCCATGCCCTTGTTATCACAGTGTGCCGTGCCAACTGTCAACACAATTATCCATGAAACTTCTCAGACCAATGCTCTATGCCACTCTCATCACCATGCTCCATGCCCTTGTCTTCACAATGCTCCATGACCCCAGTCATCACAATGCTCCATGACTCCAGTCATCACAAGGCTTCATGACTTGTGTCATCACAATAGTCCATGCCCTCATCATCACAAGGTTCTGTGAACTTTGTCACCACAATTCTCCATGAACTTTTCATCACAATGCTCTGTCCCTTTGTCAACACAATGCGCCTTGACACTTGTCATCACAATGTTCCATGTGCTTGTCAGCGCAGTGCTCCCTGACACATGCCATCACAATGCGCCATGTGCTTGACATCACAATGCTACACAACATTGTCATCACAATGTTCCATAAACCTTGTCATCACAATGCTCCATGCACTTCTTATCAAAATGGTCTCTCACCACTGATATCAAAATGTTCCCTCACTAGTCATCACAATACACCCACACCCCTATCATCACAGTGTTCCATAAACCCTGTCATGAAAATGTTCCATGACCCCTGATATCACAATGTTCCATAACCCCTGTCATCGTAATGTTCCATGACATTTCTCATCAAATTTCTCCATGACCCTGTCATCACAATGCTCCCTTCACTTCACAAGAGAATGCACCACAGACTAGTCATCAAAATGCTCCCTGACATTTGTCATCAAAAAGCTCCATGACACTTTGAATCACAATGCCCTATGCCATTGTCATCATAATGTTCCATGAACCCTCTCATCACATTGTTACATGCCCTTGTCATTAAAGGCTCCATGATGCTTTTCATCACTATGTTCGAAGCCATTCTTCTCACAGTGCTCCATGGGTTTCTCATTTCAGTCCTCCACGACCCAAGTATCACAGTGTTCCGTGCCCTTGTCATCAAAATGCTCCTTGCCCCATCTCATCACAATAATCCATGAAATATTTCACACCAATGCTCCATGCCCTTGTCATCACAATGCTCCATTACCCCTGTCATAAAAATGCTCCATGAATCCTGCCATCACAATGTTCCAAAGCTTTGTCATCACAAGGATCCATGACCCTTGTCATCACAATGCTCAAAGACCCCTGTAAGCACAATGTTCCATGCCCTTGTCATCACAAAGCTCCATGACGCATGTCATCAGAATGCTCCATAGCCTTCTCATTCAAGATGCTCCATGCCCTTGTCATCAAAATGCTCCAAGACCATTGTAATCACAATGCTCCATGCCCCTTTTCATCTCAATGCTCCATGAACCCTGTCATCACAGTGCACCATGCCCATCATCATAATGCTTCATGCTATTGTCATCACAATGAAATCAAAATGCTCCATGACCTCTGTCATAACACTGCTCCAAACCATTGTGATCACAATATTCTATCACTCTTGTCATCACAATGCCCCATGACTCTCGTCATCACAGTTATCCATTGGCTTCTCATCACAATGCTCCATGACCTTTGTCATCACAATGCTCAATACACTTGTCATCAAAATGCTCCTTGACACTTGTTGTCTGTATGATCCTTGAAACCTGTCATGAAAAGGCTCCATGTCTTTTTCATCACAATGAACCATGCACTTATCATCACAATGCTCCAAGACACCTGTAATCACAGTGCTCCATGCCCTTGTCATCACGAAGCTCAATGACGTATGTCATTAGAATGTTCCTTGGCATTCTCCTCACAATGCTCCATGCCCATGTCATCTCAAAGTTCCAAGACCACTGTAATCACAATGGTCCATGTCCCTTTTCTTCAGTATGCTCCATGAGATTTGTCATCACAAGGCTCCATGGTTTTCTCATCACAATGCTCCAGGAACTTGTCATCACAATGCTTCATGACCTGTCATAAAAATTCTCAATGGCCCTTTTCATCATAATGCTCCAAGCCCTAGTCATCACAATGCTTCATTATATTGGTCATCACAATCCTACATTACATTTGGCATCTCAATGCTCCCTGCCATTGTCATTGCAATGGACCATGACATATGTCATCACAATGCTCCCTGACACCTTTCTTCAAAATACTCCATGAAATTTTCATCACAATGCTCCATGCCCTTGTCATCACAATGCTCCATGACCCGTGTCATCACATTGCTCCGTGACTCCAGTCATCACAATGCTTCATAACATTTGTCATCACAATGGTCCATGCCCACATCATCACAAGGATCTGTGACCGTTGTAACCACAATGCTCAATGAAATTTTCATCACAATGCTCCGTGACCCTAGTCATCTCAATGCTCCATGCGTTTGTCAGAGAAATGGTCCATGACCCTTGTCATCACAATGTGCCATGCGCTTTTAATCACAACGGTCCAAAAATTTGTCATCGCAATGCTCCATAAACATTGAAATCACAATGCTCCTTTCCCTTCTCATCACAATGCTCCATTACCCCATCATAACAATGATTCCATGACCCCTGCCATCACAATGTTCCATGGCATTGTCATCACAATGCTCCAAGATACTTGTCATCACAATGCTCTTTGATACTTGTCATCACAATGCTCCATGCCCTTGTCATCAGAAAGCTCCATGACACATGTCATCAGAATGTTCCATGTCCTTCTCATCAAAATGATCCATGCCTTGTCATCACAGTGCTCCAAGACCCCTGTAATCACAATGCTCCATGCCCCTTTTCATCAGTATGCTCCATGAGGTTTGTCATCACAATGCTCCAGGACCTTGTCATCACAATGCTTCACGACATTGTCCTGAAAATTCTCAATGACCCTTGTCATCATAATGCTCCAATCCCTAGTCATCACAATGCTCCATTATATTTGTCTTCACAATCCTCCATTACATTTGTCATCACAATGCTCCCTGTCATTGTCATCACAATGGACCATGACATATGTCATCACAATGCTCCCTGACACATGTCTTCAAAATATTCCATGACCTTCTCATCACAATGCTCCATGCCGTTGTCATCACAATGCTCCATGACCCCTGTCATCACAATGTTCCGTGACTCCAGGCATCACAATGCTTCATAACATTTGTAATCACAGTGGTCGATGCCCGCGTCATCATAAGGCTCTGTGACCTTTGTAACCACAATGCTCCATGAACATTTCATCACAATGCTCCGGGACCCTTGTCATCACAATGCTCCATGCCTTTGTAAGAAAAATTCTCTATGACCCTTGCATGACCCTTGTCATCCCAACGGTCCACAAATTATTCATCGCAATGCTCCATAAACCTTGTAATCACAATGTTTCATGCCCTTCTAATCGCAATGCTCCATTACACCTCTCATAACAATGCTCCATGACACCCGCCATCACAATGTTCCACGGACTTATCATCACAAGTCTCCATGACACTTGTCATCACAATGCTCCAAGACCCCTGTAATCATAATGCTCCATGCCCCGTTACATCTCAATGCTCCATGAACCCTGTCATCACAATGCATCATGCCAATCATCATAATGCTTCCGGCTACTGGCACCACAATGAAATCAAAATTCTCCATGACATCTGTCATCACAATGCTCCATGACCCCTGTCATCACAATACTCCATTTACATATTCAGCCCAATACTCCATGACCCTTGTCATCACAATGATCCATGCCCTTGTTATCACAATGCTCCATGACCACTGTCATCACAATGCTCCGTGACTCCAGTCATCACATTGCTTCATGAACTTTGTCATCACAGTGGTCCATGCCCTCGTCATCAACAGTCTCTGTGACCTTTTTAACCACAATGCTCCATGAACTTTTCATCACAATGCTCTTTGACCCTTGTCATCACAATGCTCCATGCGCTTTTCAGAACAATGCTCCATGACACATGTCATCACAATGCACCATTAGCTTGTCATCACAGTGCTGCAAAATCTTGTCATCACAATGCTCCATAAACCTTGTCATCACAGTGCTCCATGCAATTATCATCAAAATGCTCTCTCAACACTGATATCACAATGTTCCATCACAATTCGTCACAATACTCCCTCACACCTGGCATCGCGATGTTCCATGACTCCTGTCTTCACCATGCTACATGCATTTTCATCACAATGTTCGATGACCCCTGACATCACAATGTTCCATGACCCCTGTCATCAAAATGCTCCCTGCCATTCTCATCACAATGCACAACACACTTGTCATCAAAATGCTCCATGACATTTGTCATCACAAAGATCCATGACACATGGCATCACAATGCTCCATGTCATTGTCATCACGATGCTCCATGCCGCTATCATCACAATGCTCCATGCCCTTGTCATCACAATGCTCCATGACCCCTGGCATCACATTGCTCTGTGACTCCAGTCATCACAATTCTTCATAATATTTGTCATCACAATGGTCCATGCCCGCATCATCTCAAGAATCTGTGACAACCGTTGTAACCACAGTGCTCCATGAACTTTTCATCACAATGCTCCGTGACCCTTGTCATCACAATGCTCCATGCCTTTGTCAGAAAAATGCTCCATGACCCTTGTCATCACAATGTGCCACGCACTTTTTATCACAACGGTCCACAAAAATGTCATCACAATGCTCCATAAACATTGAAAAAACAATGCTCCTTTCCCTTCTCATCACAATGCTCCATTAACCCATCATAACAATGATCCATGACCCCTGCCATTACAATGTTCCACGGCATTGTCATCACAAGGCTCCAAGACACTTGTCATCACAATGCTCCAAGACCCCAGTAATCACAATGCTCCATGCCCTTGTCATCACAAAGCTCCATGACACATGTCATCGGAATGTTCCATGTCCTTGTCATCAAAATGATCCATGCCTTGTCATCACAGTGCTCCAAGACCCCTGTAATCACAATGCTCCATGCCCCTTTTCATCAGTATGCTCCATGAGGTTTGTCATCACAAGGCTCCATGGTTTTCTCATCCCAATGCTCCAGGACATTGTCATCACAATGTTTCACGACCTTGTCATGAAAATTCTCAATGGCCCTTGTCATCATAATGCTGCAGTCCCTAGTCATCACAATGCTCCATTATATTTGTCATCACAATCCTCCATTACATTTGTCATCACAATGCTCCCTGCCATTGTCATCACAATGGACCATGGCATATGTCATCACAATGCTCCCTGACACATGTCTTCACAATATTCCATGACCTTCTCATCACAATGCTCCATGCCCTTGTCATCACAATGCTCCATGACCCCTGTCATCACAATACTCCATGAACATATTCAGCCCAATGCTCCATGACCCTTGTCATCACAATGATCCATGCCCTTGTTATCACAATGCTCCATGACCACTGTCATCACAATGCTCCGTGACTCCAGTCATCACAATGCTTCATGAACTTTGTCATCACAATGGTCCATGCCCTCGTCATCAACAGTCTCTGTGACCTTTTTATCCACAATGCTCCATGAAGTTTTCATCACAATGCTCTTTGCCCCTTGTCTTCACAATGCTCCATGCGCTTTTCAGAACAATGCTCGATGACACATGTCATCACAATGCACCATTAGCTTGTCATCACAGTGCTCCAAAATCTTGTCATCACAATGCTCCATAAACCTTGTCATCACATTGCTCCATGCAATTATCATCAAAATGCTCTCTCAACACTGATATCACAATGTTAC
Organism: Mesoplodon bidens; assembly: GCF_964165515.1. Lineage (NCBI taxonomy): Eukaryota > Metazoa > Chordata > Mammalia > Artiodactyla > Ziphiidae > Mesoplodon > Mesoplodon bidens. Next base: position 2,199,524 of record NW_027672207.1, read on the forward strand.
ATCACAATTCGTCACAATACTCCCACACACCTGGCATTGCAATGTTCCATGACTCCTGTCTTCACCATTCTACATGCATTTTCATCACAATGTTCGATGACCCCTGACATCACAATGTTCCATAACCCCTGTCATCAAAGTGCTCCATGACGCTTTTCATCAAATTGCTCCATGACCCTGTCATCAAAATGCTCCCTGCCCTTCTCATCACAATGCACAACAAACTTGTCATCAAAATGCTCCATGACATTTGTAATCACAAAGAGCCATGACACTTGGCATCACAATGCTCCATGTCATTGTCATCACGATGCTCCATGAACACTCTCATCACATTGCTCCATGCCCTTGTCATTACAAAGCTCCATGACACATGTCATCAGAATGCTCCATGGCTTTCTCCTCAAAATGCACCACGCCCTTGCCATCACAATGCTGCATTACACCTGTCATAATAATGCCCCATGACACCTGCCATCACGATGTTCCATGGTCTTGTCATCACAAGGCTGCATGACCGTTCTCATCACAATGCTCCATGACCCCTGTAATCACAACACTCCATGCCCCTTTTCATCTCAATGATCCATGAACCCTGTCATCACATTGCACCATGCCCATCATCATAATGCTTCATGCTATTGTCATCAAAATGAAATCAAAATGCTCCATGACCTCTGTCATAACAATGCTCCAAACCCTTGTGATCACAATATTCCATAACTCTTGTCATCACAATGCCCCATGACTCTCGTTAACACAATTATCCATGGTCTTCTCATCACAATGCTCCATGCCCTTGTCATCACAATGCGCCATTCCAAATGTCATCGCAATAATCCTTGAAACTTATTAGACCAATGCAACATGCCCTTGTCATCACAATGCTCCATGCCCTTGTTATCACAATGCCCCATGACCACTGTCATCACAATGCTCCGTGACTCCAGGCATCACAATGCTCATGAACTTTGTCATCACAATGGTCCATGCCCTCGTCATCAACGCTCTTTGTGACCTTTTTAACCACAATGCTCCATGAACTTTTCATCACAATGCTCTTTGACCCTTGTCATCACAATGCTCCATGTGCATTTCAGCACAATGCTCCATGACACATGTCATCACAATGCTACATGACTTGTCATAAAAATTCTCAATGGCCCTTTTCATCATAATGCTCCAAGTCCTAGTCATCACAATGCTTCATTATATTTGTCATCACAATCCTACATTTTATTTGGCATCACGATGCTCCCTGTCATTTTCATCGCAATGGACCATGACATATGTCATCGCAATGCTCCCTGACACCTTTCTTCAAAATACTCCATGAACTTCTCATCACAATGCTCCATGCCCCTATCATCACAATGCTCCTTGCCCTTGTCATCACAATGCTCCATGCCCACTGTCATCACATTGCTCCGTGACTCCAGTCATCAAAATGCTTCATAACATTTGTCATCACAATGGTCCATGCACGCATCATCACAAGAATCTGTGACGACCGTTGTAACCACAGTGCTTCATGAACTTTTCATCACAAAGCTCCGTGACCCTTGTCATCACAAAGCTCCATGCCTTTGTCAGAAAAATGCTCCATGACCCTTGTCACCACAATGTGCCACGCACTTTTAATCACAACGGTCCACAAATTTGTCATCACAATGATCCATAAACATTGAAAACACAATGCTCCTTTCCCTTCTCATCACAATGCTCCATTAACCCATCATAACAATGATCCATGACTCCTGCCATCACAATGTTCCATGGCATTGTCATCACATGGCTCCAAGACACTTGTCATCACAATGTTCCAAGACCCCTGTAATCACAATGCTCCATGCCCTTGTCATCACAAAGCTCCATGACACATGTCATCAGAATGTTCCATGTCTTTCTCATCAAAATGATCCATGCCTTGTCATCACAGTGCTCCAAGACACCTGTAATCACAATGCTCCATGCCCCTTTTCATCAGTATGCTCCATGAGGTTTGTCATCACAAGGTTCCATGGTTTTCTCATCACAATGCTCCAGGACCTTGTCATCACAATGCTTCACGACCATGTCATGAAAATTCTCAATGGCCCTTGTCATCATAATGCTCCAATCCCTAGTCATCACAATGCTCCATTATATTTGTCATCACTATCCTCCATTACATTTGTCATCACAATGCTCCCTGCCATTGTCATCACAATGGACCATGACATATGTCATCACAATGCTCCCTGACAAATATCTTCACAATATTCCATGACCTCCTCATCACAATGCTCCATGCCGTTGTCATCACAATGCTCCATGACCCCTGTCATCACAATGTTCCGTGACTCCAGGCATCACAATGCTTCATAACATTTGTCATCACAGTGGTCGATGCCCGCATCATCATAAGGCTCTGTGACCTGTGTAACCACAATGCTCCATGAACATTTCATCACAATGCTCTGTGCCCCTTGTCATCACAATGCTCCATGCCTTTGTAAGAATAATTCTCTATGACCCTTGCATGACCCTTGGCATCCCAACGGTCCACAAATTATTCATCACAATGCTCCATAAACCTTGTAATCACAATGTTTCATGCCCTTCTCATCACAAAGCTCCATTACCCCTCTCATAACAATGCTCCATGACAACCGCCATCACAGTGTTCCACGGCCTTATCATCACAAGTCTCCATGACACTTGTCATCACAATGCTCCAAGACCCCTGTAATGACAATGCTCCATGCCCCTTTTCATCTCAATGCTCCATGAGCCCTGTCATCACAATGCATCATGCCCATCATCATAATGCTTCCGGCTATTGTCACCACAATGAAATCAAAATTCTCCATTACCTCTGTCATCACAATGCTCCATGACCCCTGTCATCACAATACTCCATGAACATATTCAGCCCAATGCTCCATGACCCTTGTCATCACAATGCTCCATGCCCTTGTTATCACAATGCCCCATGACCACTGTCATCACAATGCTCCGTGACTCCAGGCATCACAATGCTTCATGAACTTTGTCATCACAATGGTCCATGCCCTCGTCATCAACGCTCTCTGTGACCTTTTTAACCACAATGCTCCATGAACTTTTCATCACAACGTTCTTTGACCCTTGTCATCACAATGCTCCATGCGCTTTTCAGCACAATATTCCATGACACATGTCATCAAAATGCACCATTATCTTGTCATCACAGTGCTCCAAAATCTTGTCATCACAATGCTCCATAAATCTTGTCAGCACAGTGCTCCATGCAATTATCATCAAAATGCTCTCTCAACAGTGATATCACAATGTTACATCACAATTTGTCACAATACTCCCTCACACCTGTCATCGCAATGTTCCATGACTCCTGTCTTCAACATGCTACATGCATTTTCATCACAATGTTCGATGACCCCTGACATCATAATGTTCCATGGCCCCTGTCATCAAAATGCTCCATGACGCTTTTCATCAAATTGCTCCATGACCCTGTCATCAAAATGCTCCAGGCCCTTCTCATCACAATGCACAACACCCTTGTCATCAAAATGCTCCATGACATTTGTCATCACAAAGATCCATGACACTTGACATCACAATGCTCCATTTCATTTTCATCACGATGCTCCATGAACACTCTCATCACATTGCTCCATGCCCTTGTCACTACAAAGCTCCATGACACATGTCATCAGAATGCTCCATGGCCTACTCCTCACAATGCACCACGCTCTTGCCATCACAAGGCTCCATTACACCTGTCATAAAAATGCCCCATGACACCTGCCATCACGATGTTCCATTGTCTTGTCATCACAAGGCTCCATGACCGTTCTCAACACAATGCTCCCAGACCCCTGTAATCACAATGCTCCATGCCCCTTTTCATCTCAATTATCCATGATCCCTGTCATCACATTGCACCATGCCCATCATCATAATGCTTCATGCTATTGTCATCAAAATGAAATCAAAATACTCCATGACCTCTGTCATAACAATGCTCCAAATCCTTGTGGTCACAATATTTCATAACTCTTGTCATCACAATGCCCCATGACTCTCGTTATCACAATTATCCATGGTCTTCTCATCACAATGCTCCATGACCTTTGTCATCACAATGATCAATACACTTGTTATCAAAATGCTCCCTGACACTTATTGTCTGTATGATCCTTGAAACCTGTCATTACAAGGCTACATGCCATTTTCATAACAATGATCCACGTCCTTTTCATCACAATGTTCCAAGACCCCTGTAATCACAATGCTCCATTCCCTTGTCATCACAAAGCGCAATGATGTATGTCATTAGAATGCTCCTTGGCTTTCACCTCACAATGCTCCATGCCCATGTCATCACAAAGTTCCAAGACCCCTGTAATCACAATGGTCCATGTCCATTTTCTTCAGTATGCTCCATGAGATTTGTCATCACAAGGCTCCATGGTATTCTCATCACAATGCTCCAGGAACTTGTCATCACAATGCTACATGACTTGTCATAAAAATTCTCAATGGCCCTTTTCATCATAATGCTCCAAGCCCTAGTCATCACAATGCTTCATTATGTTTGTCATCACAATCCTACATTACATTTGGCATATCAATGCTCCCTGTCATTGTCATCGAAATGGACCATGACATATGTCATCACAATGCTCCCTGACATCTTTCTTCAAAATACTCCATGAACTTCTCATCACAATGCTCCATGCCCCTATCATCACAATGCTCCATGCCCTTGTCATCACAATGCTCCATTACCCCTCTCAAAACAATGCTCCATGACACCCGCCATCACAATGTTCCACGGACTTATCATCACAAGTCTCCATGACACTTGTCATCACAATGCTCCAAGACCCCTGTAATCACAATGCTCCATGCCCCTTTTCATATCAATGCTCCATGAACCCTGTCATCACAATGCATCATGCCCATCATCATAATGCTTCCGGCTACTGTCACCACAATGAAATCAAAATTCTCCATGACCTCTGCCATCACAATGCTCCATGATCCCTGTCATCACAATACTCCATGAACATATTCAGCCCAATGCTCCATGACACTTGTCATCACAATGATCCATGCCCTTGTTATCACAATGCTCCATAACCACTGTCATCACAATGCTCCGTGACTCCAGTAATCACAATGCTTCATGAACTTTGTCATCACAATGGTCCATGCCCTTGTCATCAACAGTCTCTGTGAACATTTTAACCACAATTCTCCATGAATTTTTCATCACAATGCTCTTTGACCCTTGTCATCACAATGCTCCATGCACTTTTCAGCACAATGCTCCATGACACATGTCATCACAATGCACCATTAGCTTGTCATCACATTGCTCCAAAATCTTGTCATCACAATGCTCCATAAAGCTTGTCATCACAGCGCTCCATGCAATTATCATCAAAATGCTCTCTCAACACTGATATCAGAATGTTACATCCCAATTCGTCACAATACTCCCTCACACCTGTCATCGCAATGTTCCATGACTCCTGTCTTCACCATTCTACATGCATTTTCATCACAATGTTCGATGACCCCTGACATCACAATGTTCCATCACCCCTGTCATCAAAATGCTCCATGACGCTTTTCATCAAATTGCTCCATGACCCTGTCATCAAAATGCTCCAGGCCCTTGTCATCACAATGCTCCATGACATTTGTCATCACAAAGATCCATGACACTTGGCATCACAATGCTCCGTGTCATTGTCATCACGATGCTCCGTGAACGCTCTCATCACATTGCTCCATGCCCTTGTCATTACAAAGCTCCATGACACATGTCATCTGAATGCTCCATGGCCTTCTCATCACAATGCACCACGCCCTGGCCATCAAAATGCTCCATTACACCTGTCATAAAAATGCTCCCTGACACCTGCCATCACGATGTTCCATGGTCTTGTCATCACAAGGCTCCATGACCGTTCTCATCACAAGGCTCCAAGACCACTGTAATCACAATGCTCCATGCCCCTTTTCATCTCAATGATCCATGAACCCTGTCATCACAATGCACCATGCCCATCATCATAATGCCTCATGCTATTGTCATCAAAATGAAACCAAAATGCTCCATGACCTCTGTCATAACAATGCTCCAAACCCTTGTGATCACAATATTTCATAACTCTTGTCATCACAATGCCCCATGACTCTCATTATCACAATTATCCATGGTCTTCTCATCACAATGCTCCATGACCATTGTCATCACAATGCTCAATACACTTGTCATCAAAATGTTCCCTGACACTTATTGTCTGTATGATCCTTGAAACCTGTCATTACAAGGCTCCATGCCATTTTCATCACAATGATCCAGGTCCTTTTCATCACAATGTTCCAAGACCCCAGTAATCCCAATGCTCCATGCCATTGTCATCAAAAAGCTCAGTGACGTATATCATTAGATTGTCCCTTGGGCTTCACGTCACAATGCTCCAAGCCCATGTCATCACTAAGTTCCAAACCCCTGTAATCACAATGGTCCATGTCCCTTTTCTTCAGTATGCTCCATGAGATTTGTCATCACAAGGCTCCATGTTATTCTCAGCACAATGCTCCAGGAACTTGTCATCACAATGCTACATGACTTGTCATAAAAATTCTCAATGGCCCTTTTCATCATAATGCTCCAAGCCCTAGTCATCACAATGCTTCATTATATTTGTCATCACAATCCTACATTACATTTGGCATCACAATGCTCCCTGTCATTGTCATCGCAATGGACCATGACATATGTCACCTCAATGCTCCCTGACACCTTTCTTCAAAATACACCATGAACTTCTCATCACAATGCTCCATGCCCCTATCATCACAATGCTCCATGCCCTTGTCATCACAATGCTCCATGACCGCTGTCATCACATTGCTCCGTGACTCCAGTCATCACAATGCTTCATAACATTTGTCATCACAATGGTCCATGCCCGCATCATCACAAAATCTGTGACGACCGTTGTAACCACAGTGCTCCATGAACTTTTCATCACAATGCTCCGTGACCCCTGTCATCACAATGCTCCATGCTTTTGTCAGAAAAATGCTCCATGACCCTTGTCATCACAATGTGCCACGTGCTTTTTATCACAACGGTCCACAAATTTGTCATCACAATGCTCCATAAACATTGAAAACACAATAATCCTTTCCCTTCTCATCACAATGCTCCATTAACCCATCATAACAATGATCCATGACCTCTGCCATCACAATGTTCCACAGCATTGTCATCACAAGGCTCCAAGACACTTGTCATCACAATGCTCCAAGACCCCTGTAATCACAATGCTCCATGCCCTTGTCATCACAAAGCTCCATGACACATGTCATCAGAATGTTCCATGGCCTTCTCATCAAAATGATCCATGCCTTGTCATCACAGTGCTCCAAGACGCCTGTAATCACAATGCTGCATGTCCCTTTTCATCAGTATGCCCCATGAGGTTTGTCATGACAAGGCTCCATGGTTTTCTCATCAGAGTGCTCCAGGACCTTCTCATCAAAATGCTTCATGACTTTGTCATGAAAATTCTCAATGGCCCTTGTCATCATAATGCTCCAATCCCTAGTCATCACAATGCTCCATTATATTTGTCATCACAATCCTCCATTACATTTGTCATCACAATGATCCCTGCCATTGTCATCACAATGGACCATGACATATTTCCTCACAATGCTCCCAGACACATGTCTTCACAATATTCCATGACCTTCTCATCACAATGCTCCATATCCTTGTCATCACAATGCTCCATGACCCCTGTCATCACAATGTTCCGTGACTCCAGGCATCACAATTCTTCATAACATTTGTCATCACAGTGGTCGATGCCCGTGTCCTCATAAGGCTCTGTGACCTTTGTAACCACAATGCTCCATGAACATTTCATCACAATGCTCCGTGACCCTTGTCATCACAATGCTCCATGCCTTTTTAAGAAAAATTCTCTATGACCCTTGCATGACCCTTCTCATCCCAACGGTCCACAAATTATTCATCGCAATGCTCCAAAAACCTTGTAATCACAATGTTCCATGTCCTTCTCATCACAATGCTCCATTACCCCTCTCATAACTAGGCTCCATGACACCCACCATCACAATGTTCCACGGCCTTATCATCACAAGTCTCCATGACATTTGTCATCACAATGCTCCAAGACCCCTGTAATCAGAATGCTCCATGCCCGTTTTCATCTCAATGCTCCATGAACCCTGTCATCACAATGCATCATGCCCATCATCATAATGCTTCCAGCTATTGTCACCAAAATGAAATCAAAATTCTCCATAACCTCTGTCATCACAATGCTCCCTGTCCCCTGTCATCACAATACTCCATGAACATTTTCAGCCCAATGCTCCATGACCCTTGTCATCACAATGATCCATGCCCTTGTCATCCCAATGCTCCATGACCCATGTATTCACAATGCTCCGTGATGCTTGTCATCACAGTGCTCCATGACACCAGTCATCACAATGCTCCATGCCTTTGTCAGCAAAATGCTACATGACCTTGTCATTACAATGCTCTATGGGTTTTCATCACAATACTCCATTACTATTGTCATCACAATCCTCCATGGACCTTGGGATCAGATTGCTTCATGCTCTTGTCATCACAATGCTCCATGCTCCTGAAATCAAAATGATCCATTACCTCTGTCATCACAATGCTCCAAACCCTTGTGATCACAAAGTTCAATAACCTTCGTCATCACAACGCTCCATGATGCCTGTCATCACAATACTCTATGCCCTTTTCATCAAAATGCTCCATGAACTTTGTCATCACAATTCTCAATACACTTGTCATTACAATGCTCCCTGACACTTGTCGTCAGAATGCTCCTTGAACACTGTCACGAAAAGGCTCCATTCCTTTTTCATCACAATGTTACATGCCATTTTCATCACAATGCTCCATGCCATTGTCATCAAAATACTCAACCAGCTTGTCATCAGAATGCTCCATGACCCTTGTCATCACAATTCTCCATGCAATTGTCAGCACAATGCTCCCTGACCCTTGTCATCACAATGCTCCAAGCCATTGTCATCACAATGCTCCATTACCTTTGTCATCAGAATCCTCCATGACACTTGGCATCACAATGCTCCATGCCATTGTCATCACAATGGGCCATTACATATGTCATCACAATGCTCCCTGACACCTGTCTTCACAATACTGCATGACCTGGTCATCACAATGCTCCATGCCATTGCCATCACAATGCGCCATTCCAACTGTCATCGCAATAATCCACGAAAATTATTAGAACAATGCTTCATGCCCTTTCATCACAATGCTCTAAGATCCCTATCCTCACAATGCTACGTGACTCCAGTCATCAGAAATCTTCATGACCTTTGTCATCACTATGGTCCATGCGCTCGTCATCAACAGTCTCTGTGAACTTTTTAACCACAATGCTCCATGAACTTTTCAGCACAATGCCCTTTGACCCTTTTCATCACAATGCTCTATGCCTTTCTCAGCACAATGCTCCATGACCCTTGTCATCACAATGCTCCATGCGCTTGTCAGCACAATGCTCTATGACACATGTCATCAAGATGCACCATGCGCATGTCATTACAGTGCTCCACAATCTTGTCATCACAATGCTCCATAAACCTTGTCATCACAATGCTCCATGCATTTCTCATCAAAAGGCTCTCTCACCACTGATATCACAGTGTTACATCACTGTTCGTCACAATAATCCCTCACCCCTGTCATCATAATGTTCCATGACTCCTGTCATCACAATGGTGCGTGCACTTATCATCACAATGTTCGATGACCCCTGACATCACAATGTTCCATAACAACTGTCATCAAAATGCTCCATGACACTTTTCATCAAAATGCTACATGACACCTGATATCACAATGTTCCATAACAACTCTCATCAAAATGTTCCATGACACTTCTCATCAAATTGCTCCATGACCCTGTCATCACAATGCTCCCTGCCCTTCTCATCACAATGTACAACGCCCTTGTCATCAAAATGCTCCATGACATTTGTCATCACAAAGAAACATGACCCTTGGCATCACAGTGCTCCATGGCCTTCTCATCACAATGCTCCATGCCCTTGACATCACAATGCTCCATTACACATGTCATAATAATGCTCCATGACCACTGCCATCACGATGTTCCTTGGCCTTTTAATCACAAGGCTCCATGACCCTTCTCATCACATGCTCCAAGACAACTGTAATCACAATGCTCCGTGCCCCTTTTCATCTCAATGATCCATGAACCCTGTCATCACAATGCAACATTATCATCATCATAATGCTTCACGCTATTGTCATCACAAAGAAATCAAAATGCTCCATGAACTCTGTCATAACAATGTTCCAAGCCTTGTGATCACAATATTCCATAACACTTGTCATCACAATGCCCCATGACACTCGTCATCACAATTATCCATGGTCTGCTCATCACAATGCTCCATGACCTTTGCCATCACAATGCTCAATACACTTGTCATCAAAATGCTCCCTGTCACGTGTTGTCTGTATGCTCCTTGAACCCTGTCATGACAAGGCTCCATGCTTTTTTCATCACAATGATCCATGCCTTTTTCATCACAATGCTCCAATATCACTGTAATCACAAGGCTCCATGCCCTTGTCATCACAATGTTCTATGACGCATATCATTAGAATGCTCCTTGGACTTCTCCTCACAATGCTCCATGACCTTGTCATCACAATCTTCCAAGACCCCTGTAACCACAGTGGTCCCTTCCCCTTTTCATCAGTATGCTCCATAAGATTTGTCATCACAAGGCTCCATGGTTTTCTTATCACAATGCTCCAGGACATTGTCATCACAATGATTCATGACCTTGTTATGAAAATTTTCAGTGGCCCTTCACATCATAATGCTCCAAGCCCTAGTCATCACAATGCTCCATTATATTTGTTCTCACAATCCTCCATTACATTTGGAATCACAATGCTCCCTGCCATTGTCATCGCAATGGACCATGACATATGTCATCACAATGCTCCCTGACACCTTTCTTCAAAATACTCCATGAACTTCTCATCAAAATGCTCCATGCCCATGTCATGACAATGTTCCATGTCCTTGTCATCACAATGCTCCATGACACTGTCATCACAATGTTCCGTGACTCCGGTCATCACAATGCTTCATAACGTTTGTCATCACAAAGGTCCATGCCCGTGTCATCACAAGGCTCCGTGACCTTTGTAACCACAATGCTCCACGAACTTTTCATCACAATGCTCCGTGACCCTTTTCATCACAATGTTCCATGCCTTTGTCAGAAAAATGCTCCATGACCCTTTTCATCACAAAGTGCCACGCACTTTTCATCACAACGGTCCACAAATTTGTCATCGCAATGCTCCATAAACCTTGTAATCACAATGATCCTTGCCCTTCTCATCACAATGCTCCATTACCCCTCTCTTAACAATGCTCCATGACACCTGCCATCACAATGTTCCACGGCCTTGTCATAACAAGACTCCATGACTCTTGTCATCACAATGCTCAAATACCACTGTAATCACAATACTCCATGCCGTTGTCATCACAAAGCTCCATGACACATGTCACCAGAATGTTCCATGGCCTTCTCATCACAATGCTCCATGCCCTTGTCATCACAGTGCTTCACGACCTTGTCATGAAAATTCTCAATGGCCCTTGTCATCATAATGCACCAAGCCCTAGTCATCAGAATGTTCCATTATATTTGTCATCACAATCCTCCATTTCATTTGTCATCTCAAAGCTCCATGCCCTTGTCCTTGCAAGGGACCATGATATATGTCATCAAAATGCTCCCTGACAACTGTCTTCACAATACTCCATGACCTTCACATCCCACTGATCCATGCCCTTGTTATCACAATGCACCAGGTCCACTGTCATCACAATAATTTATGAAACTTGTCAGACCAATGCTACATGCCCCTGTAATCACAATGCTCCATGCCCCTTTGCATCTCAATGATCCATGAACCCTGTCATCAGAATGCACCATGCCCATCATCATAATGCTTCATGCTATTGTCATCACAATGAAATCAAAATGCTCCATGAACTCTGTCATAACAATGCTCCAAACCCTTGTGATCACAATATTCCATAACACTTGTCATCACAATGCCACATGACACACGTCATCACAATTATCCATGGTCGTCTCATCAAAATGCTCCATGAACTTTGTCATCACAATGAACAATACACATGTCATCAAAATGCCCCATGACACTTGTTGTCTGTATGCTCCTTGAAACCTCTCATGACAAGGCTCCATGCTTTTTTCATCACAATGATCCATGTCCTTTTTTCACAATGCTCCAAGACCCCTGTAATCACAATGCTCCATGACCTTGTCATCACAAAGCTCTATGACGCATATCATTAGAATGTTCCTTAAACTTCTACTCACAGTGATCCATGCCCTTGTTATCACAGTGTTCCAAGACCCCTGTACTCACAGTGGTCCATGCCCCTTTTCATCAGTATGCTCCATAAGATTTGTCATCACAAGGCTCCATGGTTTTCTTATCACAATGCTCCACGACCTTGTCATCACAATGCTGCATGACTTTGTCATGAAAATTCTCAATGGCCCTTCTCATCATAATGCTCCAAGCCCTAGTCATCACAATGCTCCATTATATTTTTCATCACAATCCTCCATTACATTTGGCATCACAATTCTCCCTGCCATTGTCATCACAATAGACTATGACATATGTCATCACAATGCTCCATGACACCTTTCTTCAAAATACTCCATGAACTTCTCATCACAATGCTCCATGCCCCTGTCATCACAATGCTCCATGCCGTTGTCATCACAATTCTCCATGACCCCTGTAATCACAATGCTCCGTGACTCCAGTCATCACAATGCTTCACTAAATTTGTCATCACAATGTTCCATGCCTGCGTCATCACAAGGCTCTGTGACCTTTGTAACCCCAATGCCCCATGAACTTTTCATCACAGTGTTCCGTGACACTTGTCATCACAATGCTCCATGCCTTTGTCATAAGAATGCTCCATGACACTTGTTATCACAATGTGCCACACACTTTTCATCAAAACGGTCCGCAAATTTGTCATTGCAATGCTCCATAAACCTTGTAATCACAATGCTCCTTGCACTTCTCATCACAATGCTCCATTACCACTCTCATAACAATGCTCCATTAACCATGCCATCACGATGTTTCTGGGGATTGTCATCACAAGGCTCCATGACACTTCTCATCACAATGCTCCAAGAACCCTGTAATCACAAGGCTCCATGCCCCTTTTCATCTCAATGTACCATGAACCCTGTCATCACAATGCACCATGCCCATCATCATAGTGCTTCATGCTATTGTCATCACAATGAAATCAAAATGCTCCATGAACTCTGTCATAACAATGCTGCAAACCCTTGTGATCACAATATTCCATAACACTTGTCATCACAATGCCCATTGACAATCGTCATGACAATTATCCATGGTCTTCTCATCAAAATGCTCCATGACCTTGTCATCACAGTGCTCAATACACTTGTCATCAAAATGCTCCCTCACCCTTGTTGTCTGTATGCTCCTTGAACCCTCTCATGACAAGTCTCCATGCCTTTCTCATCACAATGATCCATTCTCTTTTCATCACAATGCTCCAAGACCCCTGTAATCACAAAGCTCCATGTCCTTGTCATCACAAAGCTCAATGACGCATGTCATTAGAATGTTCCTTGGACTTCTCCTGACATTGATCCATGCCCGTGTCATCACAATGTTCCCAGACCCCGGTAATCACAGTGGTCCATGCCCCTTTTCTTCAGTATGCTCCATGAGATTTGTCATCACAAGGCTCCATGGTTTTCTTATCACAATGCTCCAGGACCTTTTCATCACAATGCTTCACGACATTGTCATGAAACTTCTCAATGGCTCTTTTCATCATAATGGTCCAAGCCGTAGTTATCACAATGCTCCATTATATTTGTCATCACAATCCTCCATTACATTGGGCATCACAATACTCCCTGCCATTGTCATCGCAATGGAACATGACATATGTCATCACAATGCTCCCTAACATATTTCTTCAAAATACTCCATGAACATCTCATCACAATGCTCCATGCCCTTGTCATCCCAATGCTCCATGCCCTTCTCATCACAATGCTCCATGACCCCTGTCATCACAATGCTCCGTGACTCCATTCATCACAATGCTTCCTAACATTTGTCATCACAGTGGTACATGCCCGCGTCATCACAAGGCTCTGTGACCTTTGTAACCACAATGCTCCATGAACTTTTCATCACAATGCTCCGTGACCCTTGTCATCACAATGCTCCATGCCTTTGTCAGAAAAATGCTCCATGACACTTGTCATCAAAATGTGCCACACGCTTTTTATCACAACAGTCCACAAATTTGTCATCACAATGCTCCATAAACATTGAAAACACAATGCTCATTTCCCTTCTCATCACAATGCTCCATTAACCCATCATAACAATGATCCATGACCCCTGCCATCACAATGTTCCACGGCATTGTCATCACAAGGCTCCAAGACACTTGTCATCACAATGCTCCAAGACCCCTGTAATCACAATGCTCCATAGCCTTGTCATCACAAGGCTCCATGACACATGTCATCAGAATGTTCCATGGCCTTCTCATCAAAATGCTCCATGCCTTGTCATCACAGTGCTCCAAGACCCCTGTAATCACAATGCTCCATGCCCATTTTCATCAGTATGCTCCATGAGATTTGTCATCACAAGGCTCCATGGTTTTCTCATCACAATGCTCCAGGACATTGTCCTCACAATGCTTCACGACCTTGTCATGAAAATTCTCAATGGCCATTGTCATCATAATGCTCCAATCCCTAGTCATCACAATGCTCCATTATATTTGTCATCACAATCCTCCATTACATTTGTCATCACAATGCTCCCTGCCATTGTCATCACAATGGACCATGACATATGTCATCACGATGATCCCTGACATGTCTTCACAATATTCCATGACCTTCTCATTACAATGTTCCATGCCCTTGTCATCACAATGCTCCATGACCCCTGTAATCACAATGTTCCGTGACTCCAGGCATCACAATGATCCATAACATTTGTCATCACTCTGGTCGATGCCCACGTCATCATAAGGCTCTGTGACCTTTGTAACCACAATGCTCCATGAATATTTCATCACAATTCTCCGTGACCCTTGTCATCACAATGCTCCATGCCTTTTAAGAAAAATTCTCTGACCCTTGCATGACCCTTGTCATCCCAACAGTCCACAAATTATTCATCGCAATGCTCCATAAACTTTGTAATAACAATGTTCCATGCCCTTCTCATCACAGTGCTCCATTACACCTCTCATAACAATGCTACATGACACCCGCCTTCACAGTGTTCCACGGCCTTATCATCACAATTCTCCATGACACTTGTCATCAAAATGCTCCAAGACCCCTCTAATCACAATGCTCCATGCCCCTTTTCATCTCAATGCTCCATGAACCCTATCATGACAATGCATCATGCCCATCATCATAATGCTTCCGGCTATTTTCACCACAATGAAATCAAAATTCTCCATGACCTCTCTCATCACAATGCTCCATGACCCCTGTCATCACAATACTCCATGAATATTTTCAGCCCAATGCTGCATGACCTTTGCCATTACAATGATCCATGCCCTTGTCATCCCAATGCTCCATGACCCATGTATACACAATGCTCCGTGACGCTTGTCATCACAGTGCTCCATGATACCAGTCATCACAATGCTCCATGGCTTTGTCAGCAAAATGCTACATGACTTTCTCATTACAATGATCTATGTGCTTTTCATCACAATACTCCATTACATTTCTCATCACAATCCTCCATGAACCTTGGGATCACATTGCTTCATGCTCTTGTCATCAGAATGCTCCATGCTCCTTGAAATCAAAGTGGTCCATGATCTCTGTCATCACAATTCTCCAAACACTTGTGATCACAATGTGGCAAAACACTTGTCATCACAACGCTACATGCTGAAAGTCAGCACAATACTCCATGCCATTTTCATCACAATGCTCCATGACCTTTTTCATCACAATTCTCAATACACTTGTCCTCACAATGCTCCCTGACACTTGTCGTCAGAATGCTCATTGAACCCTGTCACGAAAAGGCTCCATGCCTTTATCATCACAATGCCCCATGCCTTTTTCATCACAATGTCCCATTCCGTTTTCATCACAATGCTCAATGCCATTGTCATCAAAATACTCTACAAGCTTGTCATCAGAAGGCTCCATGACCCTTGTCATCACTATTCTCCATGCACTTGTCAGCACAATGATCCCTGACCCCTGTCAACACAATGCTCCATTTCCTTTGTCATCAGAATCCTCCATGACTCTTGGCATCATAATGCTCCTTGCAATTGTCATCACAATGGGCCATTACATATGTCATCGCAATGCTCCCTGACACCTGTCTTCACAATACTGCATGACCTTGTCATCACAATGATCCATAACCCCTGCCATCACAATGTTCCACGGTCTTGTCATCACAAGACTCCATGACACTTTTAATCACAATGCTCCAAGACCCCAGTATTCACAATGCTTCATGAACTTGTCATCACAATGCTCCATGACACATGTAATCAGAATGTTCCATGGCCTTCTCATCAAAATGCTCCATGCCCTTGTCATCACCGTGCTCCAACACCCCTGTAATGAAAATGCTCCAAGCACCTTTTCATCAGTATGCTGCATGAGATTGTTCATCACAAGGCTACATGGGTTTCTCATCACAATGCTGAAGCATTTTGTCATCACAATGCTTCACGACCTTGTCATGAAAATTCTCAATGGCCCTTGTCATCATAATGCTCCAAGCCCTAGTCATCACAATGCTCCATTATATTTGTCATCACAATCCTCCATTACATTTGGCATCACCGTGCTCCCTGACATTGTCATCGCAATGGACCATGACATATTTTATCACAATGCTCCCTGACACCTGTCTTCACAATACTCCATGACCTTATCATCACAATGATCCATGCCCTTGTCATCACAATGCACCAAGCCAACTGTCATCACAATAATCTATGAAACTTGACATACCAATGTTCCATCCCCTGACATCACAATGCTCCATGCCCTTGTCATCACAATGCTCCATGACCCCTGTCATCACAATTCACCGTGACTCCAGGCATCACAATGGTTCATAAGTGTTGTCATCACAATGGTCCATGTCCGCGTCATGACAAGGCTCTGTGACCTTTGTAACCACAGTGCTCCATGAAATTTCCATCACAATGCTCCGTGACTCTTGTCATCACAATGCTCCATTATTTTGTCAGAAAAATGCTCCATAAAACTTGTAATCACATGCTCCATGCCCTTCTCATCACAATGCTCCGTTAGCCCTGTCATAACAATGCTCCATGACACCTGCCATCACAATGTTCCACAGGCTTGTCATCACAAGGCTCCATGACACTTTTCATCACTATGCTCCAAGACCACTGTAATCACAGTGCTCCATGCCCCTCTTCATCTCAATGCTCCATGAACCCTGTCATCAAAATGCATCATGCTCATGATCATAATGCTTCAGGCTATTGTAAGCACAATGAAATCAAAATTCTCCATGACCTCTCTCATCACAATGCTCCATGACCCCTATCATCACAATACTCCATGAATATTTTCAGCCCAATGCTCCATGACACTTGTCATAACAATCATCCATAACCTTGTCATCGCAATGCTCCATGACCCCTGTATTCACAATGCTCCGTGACGCTTGTCATCACAGTGCTCCATGACACATGTCATCACAATGCTCCATGGCTTTGTCAGCAAAATGCTACATGAACTTGTCATTACAAGGCTCTATGTCCTTGTCATCACAATACTCCATTACAATTGTCATCACAATCCTCCATGAACCGTGGGATCACATTGCTTCATGCCCTTTTCATCACAATGTTCCATGCTCCTTGAAATCAAAATGATCCATGACATCTGTCATCACAATGCTCCAAACCCATGTGATCACAAAGTTCCAAAACTCTTCTCATTAAATCGCTCCATGATGCCTATCATCACAATACTCCATGCCCTTTTCATGACAATGCTCCATGAAATTTGTCATCACAATTATCAATACACTTGTTATCACAATGCTCCCTGACACTTGTCGTCAGAATGCTCCTTGAACACTGTCACGAAAATGCTCCATTCCTTTTTCATCACAATGGCCCATGCCATTTTCATCACAATGCTCCATGCCATTGTCATCAAAATACTCCAAAAGCTTGTCATCAGAATGCTCCATGACCGTTGTCATCACAATTCTCCATGCACTTGTCAGCACAATGCTCCCTGAACATTGTCATCACAATGCTCCAAGCCATTATCATCAGAATGCTCCATTACCTTTGTCATCAGAATTCTCCATGACACTTGGCATCACAATGCTCCATGCCATTGTCATCACAATGGGCCATTACGTATGTCATTACAATGCTCCCTGACACCTCTCTTCACAATACTGCATGACCTGGTCATCACAATGCTCCATGACCTTGTCATCACAATGCTCCATGCCCTTGTTATCACAATGCTCCATGACACCTGTCATGACAATGCTCCGTGACTCCAGTTATCACAATGCTTCATGACCTTTGTCATCACAATGGTCCATGCTCTCATCATCAACAGTCTCTGTGACATTTTAACCTCAATGCTCCATGAACTTTTCATCACAATTCTCTTTGACCCTTGTCATCACAATGCTCTATGCCTTTCTCAGCACAATGCTCCATGGCCCTTGTCATCACAATGCTCCATGTGCTTGTCAGCACAATGCTCCACGACACATGTCATCACAATGCACCATGAGCTTGTCATCACAGTGCTCCAAAGTCTTTTCATAACAATGCTCCATAAAACTTGTCATCACAAAGCTCCCTGCACTTCTCTTCAAAATGCTCTCTCACAACTGATATCACAATGTTACATCACAATTCGTCACAATACTCCCTCACCTCTGTCATCACAATGTTCCATGACTCCTGTCATCACAATGCTTCATGCATTATCATCACAATATTCTATGACCACTGACATCACAATGTTCCCCAACCCCTGTCATCAAAGTGTTCCATGACCCTTTTCATCAAATTGCTACATGACCCTGTCATCAAAATGCTTCCTTCCCTTCACATCACAGTGCACAACGCCCTTGCTATCAAAATGCTCCATGACCATTGCCATCACAAAGATCAATGACGCTTGGCATCAGAAAGCTCCATGCCATTGTCATCACAACGCTCCATGACAAATGTCATCAGAAAGCTCCATGGCCTTCTCATCACAATTCTCCATGTCCTCGCCATCAAAATGCTCCATTACCCCTGTCATAACAATGCTCCATGACCACAGCCATCACAATGTTCCATGGCCTTTTCATCACAAGGATCCATGACCCTTCTCATCACAATGCTCCAAGACCCCTCTAATCACAATGCTCCATGCCCCTTTTCATCTCAATGATCCATGAACCCTGTCATCAAAATGCACCATGCCCATCATCATAATGCTTCATGCTATTGTCATCACAATGAATTCACAATGCTCTATGACCTCTGTCATAACAATTCTCCAAACCCTTGTGAACAAAATATTCCATAACACTTGTCTTCACAATGCCCCATTACACTCGTCATCACAATTATCCATGGTCTTCTCATCACAATGCTCCATGACCTTTGTCATCACAATGCTCAATACACTTGTCGGCAAAATGCTCCCTGACACTTGTTGTCTGTATGCTTCGTGAAACCTGTCATGACAAGGCTCCATGCATTTTTCATCACAATGATCCATGCCCTTTTCATCACAGTGCTCCAAGACCCTTGTAATCACAATGCTCCATGCCCTTGTCATCACAAAACTCCATTACACCTGTCATAACAATGCTACATGACCTTTGCCATCACAATGTTCCACGGCCTTGTCATCACAAGGCTCCATGACACTTGTCATCACAATGTACCAAGACCCCTGTAATCACAATGCTCCATGCCCTTGTCATCACAAAGCTCCATGACACATGTTATCAGTATGTTCCATGGCCTTCTCATCAAAATGCTCCATGCCCTTGTCATCAAAATGCCCCAAGACCCCTGTAATCACCATGCTCCATGCCCTTATTCATCTCAATGCTCCATGAACCCTGTCATCACAATGCATCATGCCCATCATCATAATGCTTCCGGCTATTGTCAGCACAATGAAATCAAAATTCTCCATGACCTCTGTCATCACAATGCTCCAAGACCCCTGTTATCACAATACTCCATGAACTTTTTCAGCCCAATGCTCCATGACACTTGTCATCACAATCATACATGCCCTTGTCATCCCAATGCTCCATGACCCCTGTATTCACAATGCTCCAGGACGCTTGTCAGCACCGTGCTCCATGACACCTGTCATCACAATGCTCCATGCCTTTTTCATCAAAATGCTACATGACCTTTTCATTACAGTGCTCTATGTGCTTGTCATCACAATACTCCATTACCATTGTCATCACAATCCTACATGAACCTTGGGATCACATTGCTTCAGGTCCTTGTCATCAAAATGCTCCATTATCCTAGAAATCACAATGATCCATGACCTCTGTCATCACAATACTCCAATCCATTGTGATAACAATGTTCCATAAAACTTGTCATCACAACGCTCCATGATGCCTGTCATCACAGTACTCCATGCCGTATTCATCACATTGCTCCATGAACATTTTCATCACAATTCTCAATACACTTATCATCACAATGCTCCCTGACACTTGTCGTCAGAATGCTCCTTGAACCCTGTCACGAAAAGGCTCCATGCCTTTTTCATCACAATGCCCAATGCCGTTTTCGTCACAATGCTCTCTGCCATTGTCATACATATACTCCACAATCTTGTCATCGGAATCCTCCATGACGCTTGTCATCACAATTCTCCATGCACTTGTCAGCAAAATGCTCCCTGACCCTTGTCATCACAATGCTCCAAGCCATTGTAATCACAGTGCTCCATTACCTTTGTCATCAGAATCCTTCATGACCCTTGGCATCACAATTCTCCATGTGCTTGGCAGGACAATGCTTCATGACATATGTCATCACAGTGCACCATGAGCTTCCCATCACAGTGCTCCACAATCTTGTCATCACAATGCTCCATAAAAATTGTCATCACAATGCTCCATGCACTTCCCATCAAAATGCTCTCTCACCACTGTTATCACAATGTTACATCACTATTCGTCACAATCCTCCCTCACCCCTGTCATCATAATGTTCCATGACTCCTGTCATCACAATGCTACATGCACATATCATCACAATGTTCGATGACCCCAGACATCAAAATGTTCCATATCCCCTGTCATCAAAATGCTCCATGACCCTTTTCATCAATATGCTCCATGACCACTGACATAACAATGTTCAATAACCACTGTGATCAAAATGTTCCATGACCCTTTTCATCCAATTGCTCCATGACCCTATCATAACAATGCTCCCTGCCCTACTCATCACAATGCACAAGGCCTTTGTCATCAAATTGCTCCATGACCTTTGTCATCACAATAATTCATGACACTTGTCATCACAGTGCTCCATGTCATTGTTATCACAATGCTCCATGAAAGCTCTCATCACATTGCTCCATGACCTTGTCATCAGAAAGCTCCATGACACATGTCATCAGAATGTTCCATGGCCTTCTCATCAAAATGCTCCATGCCCTTGTCATCACAGTGCCCCAAGACCCCTGTAATCACAATGTTTCATGCCCTTTTCATCAGTATGCCCCATGAGATTTGTCATCACAAGGCTCCATGGATTTTTCATCACAATGCTCGAGGACCTTGTCATCACAATGCTTCTCGAACTTGTCATGAAAACTCTCAATGATCCTTGTCATCATAATGCTCCAAGCCCTAGTCATCACAATGCTCCATTATATTTGTCATCACAATCCTGCATTACATTTTGCATCACAATGCTCCCTGCCATTGTCATCGCAATGGACCATGACATACGTCATCACAATGCTCGCTGACACCTGTCTTCACAATATTCCATGACCTTCTCATCACAATGATCCATGCCCTTGTCAGCACAATGCACCATGCCCACTGTCATCACAATATTCTATGAAACGATTCAGACCAATGCTCCATGCCCCTGACATCACAATGCTCCATGCCCTTGTCATCACAATGCTCCATGACCCTTGTCATAACAATGCTCTGTGACTCCAGGCATCACAATGCTTCATAACATTTGTCATCACAATGGTCCATGCCCGCGTCATCACAAGGGTCTGTGACCTTTGTAACCACAACGCTCCATGAAATTTCCATCACATTGCTCCATGACCCTTGTCATCACAATGCTCCTTGCCTTTGTCAGAAAAATGTTCCATGACCCTTGTCATCACAATGTGCCAAGCGATTTTCATCACAACAGTCCACAAATTTGTCATGGCAATGCTCCATAAACCTTGTAATCACAATTCTCCATGCCCTTCTCATCACAATGCTCCATTACTTCTGTCATAACAATGCTCCATGACCCTTGCCATCACAATGATCCACGGGCTTGTCATCAAAAGGCTCCATGACACTTGTCATCACAATGCTCCAAGACCCCTGTAATCACACTGCTCCATGCCCTTGTCATCACAAAGCTCCTTGACACATGTCAACAGAATGTTCCATGGCCTTCTCATCAAAATGCTCCATGCCCTTGTCATCACAATGCTCCAAGAACCCTGTAATCACAATGCTCCATGCCCCTTTTCATCTCAATGCTCCATGAACCCTGTCATAAAAATGCATCATGCCCATCATCATAATGCTACCGGCTATTGTCAGCGCAATGAAATTTAAATTCTCCATGATCTCTCTCATCACAATGCTCCATGTCCCCTGTCATCACAATACTCCATGAATATTTTCAGCCCAATGCTCCATGACCCTTGTCATTACAATGATCCAAGCCCTTGTCATCCCAATGCTCCATGACCCCTGTATTCACAATGTTCCGTGACGCGTGTCATCACAGTGCTCCATGACACCTGTCATGACAATGCTCCATGCCTTTGTCAGCAAAATGCTACATGACCTTGACATTACAATGCTCTATGCGTTTGTCATCACAATACTCAATTACCATTGTCATCACTATCCTCCATGAACCTTGGGATCACATTGCTTCATGCCCTTGTCTTCGCAATGCTCCATGCTTCTTGAAATCAAAATGATCCATGACCTCTGTCATCACAATGCCCAAAACCCTTGTGATCACAAAGTTCCATAACACTTGTCATCACAACGCTCCAAGATGCCTGTCATCACAATACTCCATGTCATTTTCATCACAATGCTCCATGACCTTTGTCATCACAATCCTCAATACACTTGTCATCACAATGCTCCCTGACACTTGTCGTCACAATGCTCCTTGAAACCTGTCACGAAAAGTCTCCATGCCTTTTTCATCACAATGCCCCATGCCGTTTCCATCACAATGCTCCATGCCATTGTCATCAAAATACACCACAAGCTTGTCATCAGAATGCTCCATGACCCTTGTCATCACAATGCCCAAAGCCATGGTCATCAAAATGCTCCATTACCTTTGTCATCAGATTTCTCCATGACACTTGGCATCCCAATGTTCCTTGCCATTCTCATCACAATGGACCATTACATATGTCATCACAATGACACCTGACAACTGTTTTCACAATACTGCATGACCTGGTCATCACAAAGCACCATCACCCCGGCCATCGCAAAGTTCCACGGCCTCGTCATCACAAGACTCCATTACACTTGACATCACAATGCTCCAAGACCCCTGTAATCGCAATGCTCCATGCCCTTGTCATCACAAAGCTCCATGACACATGTCATCAGAATGTTCCTGGGCCTTCTCATCAAAATGCTCCATGCCCTTGTCATCACAAAGCTCCATGACACATGTCATCAGAATGTTCCTGGGCCTTCTCATCAAAATGCTTCATGCCCTTGTCTTCACCGTGCTCCAACACCCCTGTAATGACAATGCTCCATGCCCCTTTTCATCAGTTTGCTCCATGAGATCTGTCATCACAAGGCTCCATGGTTTTCTCATCACAATGCTCCATAATTTTTTCATCACAATGCTTCACGACATTGTCATGAAAATTCTCAATGGCCCTTGTCATCATAATGCTCAAAGCCCTAGTCATCACAATGCTCCATTATATTTGTCATCACAATCCTCCATTACATTTGACATCACCATGCTCCCTGACATTGTCATCG
The DNA here is from genome assembly GCF_964165515.1 of Mesoplodon bidens. NCBI lineage: Eukaryota > Metazoa > Chordata > Mammalia > Artiodactyla > Ziphiidae > Mesoplodon > Mesoplodon bidens. The sequence continues at coordinate 2,224,050 of NW_027672207.1, forward strand.
CAATGGACCATGACATATGTCATCACAGTGCGCCCTGACACCTGTCTTCACAATACTGCATGACCTCGTTATCACAATGCTCCATGCACCTGTCATCACAATGCGCCCTGCCAACTGTCATTGCAATAATCCATGAAACTTTTGAGACCAATGTTCCATGCCCTTTTCATCACAATGTGCCATTCCAACTCTCATCGCAATAATCCATGAAACGTATTAGACCAATGCTCCATGCCCTTGTCATCACAGTGCTCCATGCCCTTGTTATCACAATGCTCCATGACCCCTGTCATCACAATTCTCCATGACTCCAGTCATCACAATGCTTCATGAACTTCGTCATCACAATTGTCCATGCCCTCATCATCAACAGTCTCTCTGACAATTTTGACCACAATGCTCCATGAACTTTTCATCACAATGCTCTTTGACCTTTGTCATCACAATGCTCTATGCCTTTCTCTGCACCATGCTCCATGACACTTGTCATCACAATGCTCCATTCGCTTGTCAGCACTGTGCTCCATGACACATGTCATCAGAGTGCACCATGCGCTTGTCATCCCAGTGCTCCACAATCTTGTCATCACAATGCTCCATAAACCTTGTCATCTCAATGCTCCATGCACTTCTCATCAAAATGTTCTCTCACCACTGATATCAAAATGTAACATCACTATTCGTCACAATACTCCCTCACCCCTGTCATCATCATGTTCCATGACTCCTGTCATCACATCGGTCCATGCAATTATCATCACAATGTTCGATGACCCCTGACATCACAATGTTCCATAACCCCGTCATCAAAATATTCCATGACTCTTTTTTTCAAATTGTTCCATGATACTGTCATCACAATGCTCCCTTCCCTTCTCATCACAATGAACAACGCCCTTGTCATGAAAATGCTCCATGACTTTTGTCATCACAAGTATCCATGACCTTTGGCATCACAATGCTCCTTGTCATTGTCATCACAGTGCTCCATGAACACTCCCATCACATTGCTTCATGCCCTTGTCATCACAAAGCTCCATGACACATGTCATCAGAATGCTCCATGGCTTTCTCATCACAATGCTCCATGCCCTTGCCATCACAGTGCTCCATTACACCTGTCATAACAGTGCTCAATGACCCCTGCCATCACGATGTTCCTTTGCCTTGTCATCACAAGGCTCCATGACACTTCTCATCAAAATTTTCCAAGACCCCTGTAATCACAGTGCTCCATGCCCCTTTTCATCTCAATGATCCATGAAACCTGTCATCACAATGCAGCATGACCATCATCATAGTGCTTCATGCTGTTGTCATCACAATGAAATCAAAATTCTCCATGAACTCTGTCATAAAAATGTTGCAAACCCTTGTGATCACAATATTCCATAACAGTGGTCAGGACAATGCCCCTTGACACTCGTCATCACAATTATCCATGGTTTTCTCATCACAATGCTCCATGACCTTTGTCATCACAATGCTCAATACACTTGACATCAAAATGCTCCCTCACACTTGTTGTCTTTATGCTCCTTGAACACTGTCATGACAAGGCTCCATGACTTTCTCATCACAATGATCCATGCCCTTTCATCAAAATGCTCCAAGACCTCTGTAATCACAATGCTCCATGCCCTTTTCATTACAAAGCTCAATGACGCATGTCATTAGAATGTACATTGGCCTTCTTCTCACATTGCTCCATGCCCTTGTTATCACAATGTTCCAAGACCCCGGTAATCACAGTGGTCCATGCCCCTTTTCATCATTATGGTCCATGAGATTTGTCATCACAAAGCTCCATGGTTTTCTTATCACAATGCTCCAGGAACTTCTCATCACAATGCTTCACGACATTGTCATGAAAATTCTCAATGGCCCTTGTCATCATAATATTCCCAGCCCTAGTCATCACAATGCTCCATTATATTTGTCATCACAATCCTCCATTACATGTGGCATCACAATACTCCCTGCCATTTTCATCGCAATGGACCATGACATATGACTATACAATGCTCCCTGACACCTTTCTTCAAAATACTCAATGAACTTCTCATCACAATGCCCCATGCCCTTGTCATCCCAGTGCTCCATGCCCTTGTCATCACAATGCTCCATGACCCCTGTCATCACAATGCTCCGTGACTCCAGTCATCACAGTGCTTTATAATATTTGTCATCACAATGTTACCTGCCCGCATCATCACAAGGCTCTGTGACCTTTGTAATCACAATGCTCCAAGAACTTTTCCTCACAATGCTCCGTGACCCTTGTCATCACAATGCTCCATGCCATTGTCAGAAAAATGCTCCATGACCCTTGTCATCACAATGTGCCACGATCTTTTCATCTCAACTGTCTACAAATATGTCATCACAATGCTCCAGAAAACTTGTCATCACAATGCTACTTGCCCTTCTCATCACAATGCTTCATTAACCCTCTCATAACAATGCTACATGACCCCTGCCATCACAATTTTCCACGGCTTTGTCATCACAAGACTCCATGACACTTGTCATCACAATGCTCCAAGACCCTTTTAATCACAATGCTCCACGCCCTTGTCATCACAAAGCTCCATGACACATGTCATCAGAATGTTCCATGGTCTTCTCATCAAAATGCTGCATGCCTTTGTCATCACAATGCTCCATTACCTTTGTCATCAGAATACTCCATGACACTTGGCATCACAATGCTCCATGCCATTGTCATCACAATGGGCCATTACATATGTCATCACAGTGCTCCCTGACACCTGTCTTCACAATACTGAATGACCTGGTCATGACAATGCTCCATGCCCTTGTCATCACAATGCGCCCTTTCAACTGTCATTGCAATAATCCATGAAACTTATTAGACCAATGCTCCATGCCCTTTTCATAACAATGCTACATGCACTTGTTATCACAATGCTCCATGTCCCCTGTCATCACAATTCTCCATGCACTTGTCAGCACAATGCTCCCTGACCCTTGTCATCATAATGCTCCAAGCCCTAGTCATCACAATGGTCCATTATATTTGTCATCACAATCCTCCATTACATTTGGCATCACAATGCTCCCTGCCATTGTCATCGCATTGGACCATGACATATGTCATCACAATGCTCCCTGACACCTGTCTTCACAATAATCCATGACATTCACATCACAATGATCCATGCCCTTGTCAGCACAATGCACCCTGTCCACTGTCATCACAATAATCTCTGAAGGTTTTCAGGCGAATGCTCCATGCCCCTGACATCACAATGCTCCATGCCCTTGTCATCACAGTTCTCCATGACCCATGTCATCACAATGCTCCGTGACTCCAGGCATCACAATGCTTCATAACATTTCTCATCACAATGGTCCATGCCCGCATCATCACAAGGCTCTGTGACCATTGTAACCACAAAGCTCCATGAAATTTCCTTCACAATGCTCCGTGACACTTGTTATCACAATGCTCCATGCCTTTGTCAGAAAAATGCTCCATGACACTTGTCATCACAATGTGCCACGGCTTTTCATCACAACAGTCCACAAAGTTGTCATGGCAATGCTCCATAAACCTTGTAATCACAATGCTCCATGTCCTTCTCATCGCAATGCTCCATTACCCCTGTCATAAAAATGCTCCGTGAACGTTGCCATCACAATGTTTCACTTCCTTGTTATCACAACGCTCTATGACACTTGTCATCACAATGCTCCAAGACCACTGTAATCACACTGCTCCATGCCCTTGTCATCACAAAGCTCCATGACACATGTCATCAGAATGTTCCATGGCCTTGCCATCAAAATGCTCCATGCCCTTTTCATCACAATGCTCCAAGACTCCTGTAATCACAGTGCTCCATGCCCTTTTTCATGTCAATGCTCCATGAACCCTGTCATCTCAATGCATCATGCCCATCATCATAATGCTTCCGGCTATTGTCAGCAAAATGAAATCAAAATTCTCCATGACCTCTCTCATCACAATTCTCCATGACCCCTGTCATCACAATACTACATGAACATTTTCAGCCAAATGCTCCATGACACTTGTCATCACAATCATCCATGCCCTTGTCATCCCAATGCTCCATGACCCCTGTATTCACAATGCTCCATGACTCCAGTCATCACAATGGTTCAGGACCTTTGTCATCACAATGGTCCATGTTCTTGTCATCAACAATCTCTGTGACTTTTTTAATCACAATGCTCCATGAACTTTTCATCACAATTCTCTTTGACCCTTGTCATCTCAATGCTCTATGCCTTTCGAAGCAGGATGCTCCACGACCCATGTCATCACAATGCTCCATGTGCTGGTCAGGACACTACTCCAAGACATATGTCATCACAATGCACCATGCAATTGTCATCACAGTGCTCCACAATTTGTCATCACAATGCTCCATAAACCTTGTCATCACAACGCTCCATGCACTTCTCAACAAAATGCTCTCTCACCACTGATATCACAATGTTACATCACTATTCGTCACAATGCTCCCTCACCCCTGTCATCACAATGTTCCATGACTCCTGTCATCACAGTGCTATATGCACTTATCATCACAATGTTCGATGACCTATGACATCACAATGTTCCATAAGCCATGTCATCAAAATGCTCCATGACCCTTTTCATCAAAAGGCTCCATGTCCCCTGACATCACAATGCTCCATACCCCTTGTCATTACAGTGCTCCATGACGCTCGTCTTCACAATTATCCATGATCTTCTCATCACAATGCTCCACGGTGTTGCCATCACAATGCTCCATGCCCTGGTCATCACAATGCTCCATGTTCCCTGTCATCACAATTCTCCACGTCCTTGGCATCACTATGTTCCATGACACTTCTCATCACAGTGTTACATGCTTTGTCAGCACAATACTCCACAAGCTTGTCATCAGAATGCTCCATGCCCCTTGTCATCACAGTTCTCCACGTGCTTGTCATCACAACGCTCCATGACAGTTCTCATCACAATGTTACATGCTTTTGTCATCACAATTCTCCATGCACATGTCATCGCAATGCCACATGACCAATAACATAGCAAGCTCCATGCCTTTGTCATCACAATGCTTCACAACATTTTCATCCAAAATTCTCAATGGCCGTTGTCATCACAATGCTCCATGACCCTTGTCATCACAATGCTCCATGCCCTTGACATCACAAAGCTCAATGGCGCATGCCATCAGAATGCTCCTTGGTCTTCTCCTCAAAATGATCCATGCCCTTGTCATCACAATGTTCCAAGACCACTGTATTCTCAATGCTTCATGCCCCTTTTCATCAGTATGCTCCATGAGACTTGTCTTCACTAAGCTCCATGATTTTGTCATAACAGGGCTGCAGGACCTTGTCATCACAATGCTTCACGACCATGTCATGAAAATTTTCAATGGCCCTGGTCATCATAATGCTCCAAGCCCCAGTCATCACAATCCTCCATTACATTTGGAATCAAATTATCCATGCCATTGTCATCGCAATGGACCATGCCATATGTCATCACAATGCTCCCTGACACCTGTCTTCACAATACTCCATGACCTTCTCATCACAATGCTCCATGCCATTAACATCACAATGCACCATGCACACTGTCATCACAGTAATCTATGAAACTTGTCAGACCAATGCTCCATGCCCCTGTCATCACAATGCTCCATGCCCTTGTCATCAGAATGATCCATGAACCCTGTCATCACAATGCTCCGTGACTCCAATCATCACAATGCTTCATAACGTTTGTCATCCCAATGGTCCATGCCCGCATCATCACAAGGCTCTGTGACCTTTGTAACCACAATGCTCCATGAATATTTCATCACAATTCTCTGTGACCCTTCTCATCACAATGCTCCATGTCTTTGTCAGAACAATGCTCCATGACCATTGTCATCACAATGTGCCACGCACATTTCATCACAACGGTCCACAACCTTGTTATTGCAGTGCTCCATATACATTGTAATCACAATGGTCCATGCACTTCTCATCAAAATGCTCTCTTAACAGAGATATCACAATGTTCCATCACTAGTCATCACAATACTCCCTCACCCCTGTAATCACAATGTTCCATGACCCTGTCATCACAATGCTACATCCCCTTAACATCACAATGTTCCATGACCCCTGACATCACTCTATTCCATAACCACTGTCATCAAAATGCTCCATGACCCTTTTCATCCCAAAGCTCCATGACCCCTGACGTCACAATATTCTATAACCCATGCCATCAAAATGTTCCATTACAGTTTATATCAAATTGCTGCATGACTCGGTCATCAAAATGCTCCCTGCCCTTCTCATCACAATGCACCATGCCCTTGTCATCAAAATGATCCATGAGTTGTCATCACAAAGCTCCATGACCCTTGGCATCACAATGCTCCATGTCATTGTCATCACAATGCTCCATGAAACCTCTCATCACATTCCTCAATGCCCTTGTCATCACAAAGCTCCATGACACATGTCATCAGAATGCTACATGGCCATATCATCACAATGTTCCATGCCCTTGCCATCAGAATGCTCCATTACACCTGTCATAACAATGTTTCTTGATACCTGCCATCACGTTGTTCTATGGCCTTGTCATCACAAGGCTCCATGACCCTTCTCATCACAAGCTCTAAGGCCCCTGTAGTCACAATGCTACATGCCCATTTTCATCTCAATGACCCATGAACCCTGTCATCACAATGCACCATGCCCATCATCATAATGCTTCATGCTGTTGTCATCACAATGGGCCATTACATATGTCATCACATTGCTCCCTGACAACTCTCTTCACAATATTGCATGATCTGGTCATCACAATGCTCCATGCCCTTGTCATCACAATGTGTCATTCAAACTGTCATCGCAATAATCCATGAAACTTATTAGACAATGTTCCATGCCCTTGTTAATACAATGCTCCATGACCCCTGTCATCACAATGCTCCGTGACTCTAGTCATCACAGTGCTTCATAACCTTTGTCATCACAATGGTCCATGTCCTCGTAATCAACAGTCTCTGTGACCTTTTAAACCACAATGCTCCATGAACTTTTCATCACAATGCTCTTTGACACTTGTCATCAAAATGCTCTATGCCTTTCTCAGCCCAATGCTCCAAGACCCTTGTCATCACAATTCTCCAGGCTCTTGTCAGCACAGTGCTCCATGACACATGTAATCACAATGCACCATGCGCTTGTCATCACAGTGTTCCACAATCTTGTCATCACAATGCTCCATAAAACTTGTCATCACAATTCTCCATGCTCTTCTCATCAAAATGCACTGTCACCACTGATATCACCATGCTACATCAATATTTGTCACAATACTCCCTCAACCCTGTCATTACAATATTACATGACCCCTGTCATCACAATGCTACATGCACTTATCATCACAGTGTTCGATGACCTATGACATCACAATGTTCCATAAGCCCTGTCATCAAAATGCTCCATGACCCTTTTCATCAAAATGCTCCATGTCCCCTGACATCACAAGGCTCCATACCCCTTGTCATTATAGTGCTCCATGACACTCTTCATCACAATTATACATGGCCTTCTCATCACAATGCTCCACGGTCTTGCCATCACAATGCTCCATGCCCTGGTCATCACAATTCTCCAAGTTCTTGGCATCACTATGTTCCATGACACTTCTCATCACAGTGTTACATGCTTTGTCAGCACATTACTCCACAAACTTGTCATCAAAATGCTCCATGACCCTTGTCATCACAATTATCCATGCCCCTGTCATCACAAAGCTCCATGCCCTTGTCATCACAATGCTCCATGACCCCTGTCATCACAATACTGCATGAATATTATCAGCCCAATGCTCCATGGCATTCTCATTGCAATGCTCCATGACCAATATCATCACAATGCTCCTTGACCACTGTCATCACAACACTCCATGACACCTGACAACACAATGATCCGGGACACTTGTCATCACAATGCCCCATTACCTAGTCATCACAATACTCCATGAATATAATCAGCCCAAACTCCATGACTCTTGTCATCAAAATGATCCGTGCCCTAGTCATCCCAATGCTCCATGACCTCTGTATTCACAATGCTCTGTGACAATTGTTATCACAGTGCTCCATTACACCTGTCATAACAATGCTCCATGAACCCTGCCATCCCAATGTTACACTGTCTTGTCACCACAAGGCTCCATGACACTTGTCACAACTATGCTCCAAGACCACTGTAATCACATTGCTCGCTGCCCTTGTCATCACAAAGCTCCATGACACATGTCATCAGAATGTTCCATGGCTTTCTCATCAAAATGTTCCATGCCCTTATGCTCACTATGCTCCAAGACCCCTGTAATCACAATGCTCCATGCCACTTTTCATCTCAAGGCTCCATGAACCCTGTCATCACAATGCATCATGCCTATCATCATAATGCTTCAGGGTATTGTGAGCACAATGAAATCAAAATTCTCCATGACCTCTCTCTACACAATGCTCTATGACCTTTATCATCACAATATTCCATGAACATATTCAGCCCAATGCTCCATAACCCTTGTCATCACAAAGATCCATGACCTTGTCATCCCAATGCTCCATGGCACCCGTATTCACAATGCTCTGTGACGATTGTCATTACAGTGCTCCATGACACCTGTCATCACAATGCTCCATGGCTTTGTTAGCAAAATGCTACATGACTTTGTCATTACAATGCTCTATGCCCTTGTCATCACAATACTCCATGAATCGTGGGATCACATTGCTTCATGCCCTTGTCATCACAATGCTCCATGCTCCATGAAATCAAAATGATCCATGACCTCTGTCATCACAATGCTCCAAACCCTTGTGATCACAATGTTCCATAACACATGTCATCACAAAGCTCAATGCACTTTTCATCACAATGCTCCATGACATTTGTCATCACAATTCTCAATACACTTGTCATCACAGTGCTCACTGACTCTTGTCGTCAAAATGCTCCTTGAACCCTGTCACGAAAAGGCTACATGCCTTTTACATCACAAAGCCCCATGCCGCTTTCATCAAAATGCTCCATGCCATTGTCATCAAAATACACCGCAAGCTTGTCATCAGAATGCTCCATGACCCTTGTCATCACAATTCTCCATGCACTTGCCAGCACAATGCTCCCTGACCCTTGTCATCACAATGCCCCAAGCCATTGTCATCACAATGCTCCATTACATTTATCATCAGAATCCTCCATGACACTTGGCATCACAATGCTAGATGCCATTGTCATGACAATGGGCCATTACATATGTCATCACAATGCTCCAGGACAGCTGTCTTTACAATACTGACTGATCTGGTCATCACAATGCTCCATGCCGTTGTCATCACAATGCGCCATTCCAACTGTCATCGCAATAATCCATGAAACTTATTAGACCAATGCTCCATGCCCTTGTCATCACAATGCTCCATACACTTGTTATCACAATGCTCCATGACCCCTGTCATCACAATGCTCCGTGACTGCAGTCATCACAATGCTTCATGATCTTTGTCATCTCAATGGTCCATGCCCTCATCATCAACAGTCTCTGTGTCGTTTTTAACCACAATGCTCCATGAACTTTTCATCACAATGCTCTTTGACCCCTGTCATCACAATGCTATATGCCTTTCTCAGCACAATGCTCCATGACCCTTGTCATAACAATGCTCCATGGGCTTGTCAGCACAATGCTCCACGACACATGTCATCACAATGCACCATTCGCTTGTCATCACAGTGCTCCACAATCTTGTCATCACAATGCTCCATGAATCTTGTCATCACAATGCTCCATGCACTTCATATCAAAATGCTCTCTCACCACTGATATCACAGTGTTACATCACTTTTCGTCACAATACACCCTCATCCTTGTCATCACAATGTTCCATGACTCCTGTCATCAAAATATTCCATGACCCTTTTCATCAAAAAATGCTCCATTACCCCTGACATGACAAAGTTCCACAAACCCAGTCATCAAAATGTTCCATGACCATTTTCATCAAATTGCTCCATGACCCTGTCATCACAATGCTCCCTGCCCTTCTCATAACAATGCACAACGACCTTTTCATCAAAATGCTCCATGACCTTTGTCATCACAAACATCCATGACGCTTGGCTTCACAAACCTCCATGTCATTGTCATCATGATGCTCCATGAACGCTCTCATCACATTGCTCCATGACCTTGTCATCACAAATCTCCATGACACATGTCATCAGAATGCTCCATGGCCTTCTCATCACAATGCTCCATGCCCTTGCCATCACAATGCTCCATTACCCCGTCATAACAATGCTACATGACCACTGCCATCACGATGTTCCATGGCCTTGTCATCACAAGACTCCATGACCCTTTTCATCACAATGCTCCAAGACCTCTGTAATGACAATGCTCCATGCCCCTTTTCAACTCAATGATCCATGAATCCTGTCATCACAATGCACCATGCCCATCATCATAATGCTTCATGCTATTCTCATCCCAATGAAATTAGAATGCTTCATGAACTCTGTCATAACAATGCTCCAAACCCTTGTGATCACAATATTTCATAACAGTTGTCATCACAATTCCCCATGACACTCATCATCAAAATTATCCATGGTCATCTCATCACAATGCTCCATGATCTTTGTCATCACAATGCTCAATCCACTTGTCATCAAAATTCTCCCTGACACTTGTTGTCTCTTTGATCCTTGAAACCTCTCATGACAAGGCTCCATGACTTTTTCATCATAATGATCCATGCCCTTTTCATCACAATGCTCCAAGACACTTGTAATCACAATGCTCAATGCCTTTGTCATCACAAAGCTCAATGACGCATGTCATTAGAATGCTCCTTGACCTTCTCCTCACAATGCTCCATGCCATTGTCATCACAATGTTCCAAGACCCCAGTAATCACAATGGACCATGCCCCATTTCATTAGTATGCTCCATGAGATTTGTCATCACAAGGCTCCATGGTTTTCTCATCACAATGCTCCAGGACCTTGTCATCACAAGGCTCCATGACACTTATCATCACAAAGTTCCAAGACCCCTGTAAACACAAAGCTCCATGCCCTTGTCATCACAAAACTCCATGACACATGTCATCAGAATGTTCCATGGCCTTCTCATCAAAATGCACTATGCCCTTGTCGTCACAATGTTCCATTACCACTGTAATAACAATGCTCCTTGACCCCTGCCATCACAATGCTCCCTGCCCTTCTCATCACAATGCACATTGCACTTTTCATCAAAATGCTCCTTGACCTTTGTCATCACAAAGATCCATGACCCTTGGCATCACAATGCTCCAAATCATTGTCATCACAATGTACCATGACTCCTGTCATCACAATGCTGCATGTATTATCATCACAATATTCGATGACCACTGACATCACAATGTTCCCCAACCCCTGTCATCAAAATGTTCCATGACACTTTTCAACAAATTGCTCCATGACCCTGTCATCAAAATGCTTCCTTCCCTTCTCATCACAGTGCACAACGCCCTTGCATCAAAATGCTCCATGACCATTGCCATCACAAAGATCAATGACGCTTGGCATCAGAAAGCTCCATGCCATTGTCATCACAAAGCTCCATGACACATATCATCAGAATGCTCCATGGCCTTCTCATCACAATGCTCCATGCCCTTGCCATCACAATGCTCCATTACCCCTGTCATAACAATGCTCCATGACCACAGCCATCACGATGTTCCATGGCCTTTTCATCACAAGGATCCATGACCCGTCTCATCACAATGCTCCAAGACCCCTTTAATCACAGAGCTCCATGCCCCATTTCATCTCACTGATCCATGAAACCTGTCATCACAATGCACCATGCCCATCATCATAATGCTTCATGCTATTGTCATCACAATGAAATCAAAATGCTCCATGACCTCTGTCATAACAATGCTCCAAACCCTTGCTATCACAATATTCCATAACACTTTTTATCACAGTGCCCCATGACGCTCGTCATCACAATTATCCTTGGTCTTCTCATCACAAAGCTCCATACTTTTGTCATCACAATGCTCAATACACTTGTCATCAAAATACTCCCTAACACTTGCTGTCTGTATGCTCCTTGAACCCTGTCATGACAAGCCTCCATGCCTTTTTCATCACAATGAGCCATGCCCGTTTCATCACAATGCTCCAAGACCACTGTAATCACAATGCTCCATGCTCCTGTCATCATAAAACTCCATGACAAATGTCATCAGTATGTTCCATGGCCTTCTCATCAAAATGCTCCATGCCCTTGTCATCACAATGCTCCAAGACCCCTGTTATCTCAATGCTCCATGCCCCTATTCATCTCAATGCTCCATGAACCCTGTCAATACAATGCATCATGCTGACTATCATAATGCTTCAGGCTATTGTCAGCACAATGAAATCAAAATTCTCAAAGACCTCTGTCATCACAATGCTCCATGACCCCTGTTATCACAATACTCCATGAACATTTTCAGCCCAATGCTCCATGACCCTTGTTATCACAATCATCCATGCACTTGTCATCCCAATGCTCCATGACCCCTGTATTCACAATGCTCCATGACGCTTGTCATCACAGTGCTGCATGACACCTGTCATCACAATGCTCCATGCCTTTTTCAGCAAAATGCTACATGACCTTGTCATTACAATGCTCTATGTGCTTGTCATCACAATACTCCATTACCATTGTCATCACAATCCTCCATGAACCTGGGTATCACATTGCTTCATGTCCTTGTCATCACAATGCTCCATGCTCTTTCAAATCAAAATGATCCATGACCTCTCTCATCACAATGCTCCAAACACTTGTGATAACAATGTTCCATAACACTTGTCATCAAAACGATCCATGATGCCTGTCATCACAGTACTCCATGCCCTTTCCATCACTATGCTCCATGACCTTTGTCATCACAGTTCTCAATACACATGTCATCACAATGCTCCCTGACACTTGTCGTCAGAATGCTCCTTGAACACTGTCACGTAAAGGCTCCATGCATTTTTAATCACAATCTCCCATGCATTTTTAATCACAATGCTCTATGCTATTGTCATCAAAATACTCTACAATCTTGTCATCACAATCCTCCATGACCCTTGATATCACAATTCTCCATGCTCTTGTCAGCACAATGCTCCATGATCCTTGTCATCACAAAGCTCCAAGCTATTGTCATCCCAATTCTCCATTACATTTGTCATCAGAATCCTCCATGACACTTGGCATCACAATGCTCCATGCCATTGTCATCACAATGGACCATTACATAAGTCATTTCAATGCTCCCTGACAACTGTCTTAACAATACTGCATGACCTGGTCATCACTATGCTCCATGACCTTGTCATCACAATGCGCCATTCCAAATGTCATCACAATAATCCATGAAACTTATTAGACCAATGCTCCATGCCCTTGTCATCACAATGCTTCATACCCTTGTTATCACAATGCTCTGTGACCCCTGTCATCACAATGCTCCGTGACTCCAATCATCACAATCTTTAATGACATTTTTCATCACAATGGTCCATGCCCTCGTCATCAACAGTCTCTGTGAATATTTAACCACAATGCTCTATAAAATTTTCATCACAATGCTCTTTGACCTTTGTCATCACAATGCTCTATGCCTTTCTCAGAACAATGCTCCATGACCCTTGTCATCACAGTGCTCCCTGTGCTTGTCAGGACAGTGCTCCATGACACATGTCATCACAATGCTCCGTATACATTGTCATCACAATGTTCCTTGACTTCTCATCAAAATGCTCTCTCACCACTGATATCACAATGTTACATCACTATTCGTCACAATACTCCCGCACTCATCATCACAATGTTCCATGACTCCTGTCATCACAATGCTACATGCACTTATCATCACAATGTTCGATGACCCCTGACATCACAATGTTTCATAAACCCTATCATCAAGATGCTCCATGACACTTTTCATCAAATTGCTCCATGACCCTGTCATCACAATGTTCCCTGCCCTTCTCATCACATTGCACAATGCCCTTGTCATCAAGATGCTCCATGACCCTTGGCATCACAGTGCTCCATGTCATTGTCATCACAATGCTCCATGAACGCTCTCATCACATTGCTCCATGCCCTTGTCATCACAAATCTCCATGACACCTGTCATAACAATGTTCCATGATCCCTGCCATCACGTTGTTCCATGGACTTGTCATCACAAGGCTCCATTACCCTTCTCCTCACAATGCTCCAATAACCTTGAAATCACCATGGTCCATGCCCATTTTCATCTCAATGACCCATGAAACCTGTCATCACAATGCAGCATGCACATCATCATAATGATTCATAATATTGTCACACAATGAAATCAAAATGCTCCATGACCTCTGTAATAACAATGCTCAAAACCGTTGTGATCAATATATTCCATTACACTTGTCATCACAGTGCCCCATTACGCTCGTCATCAAAATTATCCATGCCTTTCTCATCGAAATGCTCCATTACCCCTCTCTTAAAAATGCTCCATGACCCCTGCCATCACAATGTTCCACGGCCTTGTCATCACAAGGCTCCATGACACTTGTCATCACGATGCTCAAAGACAACTGTCATCACAATGCTCCATGCCTTTGTCAGCAAAATGCTACATGACATGGTCATTACTATGTTCTTTGTGCTTGTCATCACAATACTCCATTGCCATTGTCATCACAATCCTCCATGAACATTGGGTTCTCATTGCTTCATGTCCTTGTCATCACAATGCTCCATGCTCCTTGAAATCAAAATGATCCATGACCTCTGTCATCACAATGCTCCAAACACTTGTGATTACAATGTTCCACAACACTTGTCATCACAACGCTCCATGATGCCTGTCATCACAATACTCCATGCCCTTGTCATCACAATGCTCCCTGACACTTTTTGTCAGAATGCTCCATGAACCCTGTCATGAAAAGGCTCCATGCCTTTTTCTTCACAATGTCCCATGCTGTTTTCATCACAATGCTCCATGCCATTGTCATCACTATAATTCACAAGCATGTCATCAGAATGCTCCATGACCCTTGTCATCACAATTCTCCATGCACTTGTCAGCACAATGCTCCCTTACCCTTGTCATCACAATGCCCCAAGCCATTGTCATCACAATGCTCCATTACCTTTGTCATCAGAATCCTCCATGCAACTTGGCATCATAATGCTCCATGCCATTTTCATCACAATGGGCCATTACAAATGTCATCACAATGCTCCCTGACACCTGTCTTCAAAATACTGCATGACCTGTTCATCACAAAGCTCCATGCCCTTGTGATCACAATGCACCATTCCAACTGTCATCGCAATAATCCATGAAACTTATTAGAATACTCCATGCCCTTGTCATCACAATGCTACATGCGTAGTTATCACAATGCTCCATGAACCCTGTCATCACAGTGCTCCGTGACTCCAGTCATCACAATGCTTCATGACTTTTCTCATCACAATGGTCCATGCCCTCATCATCAACAGTCTCTGTGACCTTTTTAACAGCAATGCTCCATGAAATTTTCATCATAATGCTCTTTAACCCTTGTCATCACAATGCTCTATGACTTTCTCAGCACAGTGCTCCATGACCCTTTTCATCACAATGCTCCATGTGCTTGTCAGCACAATGCTCCACGACACATGTCATCACAATGCACCATGCGATTGTCATCACAGTGCTCCACAATCTTGTCATCACAATGCTCCATAAACCTTGTCATCACAATGCTCCATGCACTTCTCATCCAAATGCTCTCTCACCAGAGATATCACAATGTTCCTTCACTACTCATCACAATACTCCCTCACCACTCTAATCACAATATTCCATGACCCCTGTCATCACAATGCTACATGCCCTTATCATCACAATGTTCCATGACCCCTGACATCACCATGTTCCATAACCCCTGTCATCAAAATGCTCCATGACCCATTTCATCCCAAAGCTCCATGATCATTGACATCACAATGTTCTATAACCCCTGTCATCAACATGTTCCATTACACTTTTCATCAAATTGCTGCATGTCCCTGTCATCAAAATGCTCCCTGCCTTTCTCATCACAATGCACAACGCCCTTGTCATAAAAATGTTCAATGACTTTTGTCATCAAAAAGCTCCATGATACATTGCAGCACAATGCTCCATGTCATTGTCATCACAATTCTCCATGAACCCTCTCATCACATTTCTCCATGCCTTTGTCATCACAATGCTCCAGGACAGTTGTCATCACAATGCTCGATGCACTTCTCATCAAAATGCCCCATGCCCTTGCCATCACAATGCTCCATTACCCCTGTCATGACAGTGCTCCATGACCCCTGCCATCACGATGTTCCATGGCCTTGTCATCACAAGGCTCCATGACCCTCCTCATCACAATGCTCCATTACCTCTGTCATAACAATGCTCCATGACTCCTGCCATCACAATATTTCACGGCCTTGTCATCACAAGACTCCATGACCCTTGCCATCACAATGATCCAAGTCCCTGGTAATCACAATGTTCCATGCCATTGGCATCACAAAGCTCCATGACGCATGTCATCAGAATGTTCCATGGATTTTTCATCACAATGCTCCATGCCCTTGTCATCACAATGCTCCAAGACCCCTCTAATTACAATGCTCCATGCCCCTTTTCATCTCAATGTTCCATGAACACTGTCATCACAATGCACCATGCCCATCATCATAATGCTTCATACTACTGTCATCACAATGAAATCAAAATGCTCCATGACCTCTGTCATCATAATGCTCCAAACCCTTGTGATCACAATCTTCCATAACACTTATCATCACATCACCCCCTGACGCTCATCATCACAAATATCCATGGTCTTCTCATCACAATGCTCCATAAAATTTGTCATCACAAGGCTCAATACACTTGTCACACAATGCTCCCTGACACTTGTTGTCTGTATGCTCCTTGAACCCTGTCATGACAAGGCTCCATGCCTATTTCATCACAATGCTCCATGACCCGTTTAATCAAAATGCTCCATGAGCTTGTCATCACAAATCTCCATGAAGAATATCAGCAGTGTGCTCCATGGCATTTTCCTCACAATGCTCCAATCCCTTGTTATCACAATGCTCCAAGAGCCCTGTAATCACAATGCTCCATGCCCCTTTTCATCAGAATGCTCCATGAGACTTCTCATCACAAGTCTCCATGTTCTTCTCATCACAATGCTCCAGGACCTTGTCATCACTATGCTCCATTCCCTTTTCATCACAATGCTCCATGACCCCTGCCTTCACAATACTCCATGAACATTTTCAGCCCAATGCTCCATGACCTTCTCATCACAATGCTCAATGACCAATATCATCACAATGCTCCATGAGCACTGTCATCACAAAACTCCATGACACATGACAACACAATGATCCGAGACTCTTGTCATCACAATGCTCCATTCCCTAGTCATCACAATGCTCCATGACCCCTCTCATCACAATATTCCTTGAACATTTTCAGCCCAAGGCTCCATTTCCCATTTCATCACAATGATCCATGCCCTTGTCATCTCAATGATCCATGACCCCTGTATTCACAATGATCCGTGACGCTTGTCATCACAGTGCTCCATGACACCTGTCATCACAATGCTCCATGGCTTTGTCAGCAAATGCTACATGACCTTGTCATTACAATGCTCTATTCGCTTGTCATCAAAATACTCCATTACCATTGTCATCACAATCCTCCATGAACCTTGGGATCACATTGAGGCATGTCCTAGTCATCACAGTGCTCCATGCCCCTTGAAATAAAAATGATCCCTGACCTCTGTCATCACAATGCTCCAAACACTTGTGATCACAATGTTCCATAACACTTGTCATCACAACGCTCCATGATGCCTGTCACCACAGTACTCCATGCCCTTTTCATCACAATGCTCCATGAACTTTGTCATCACAATTCTCAATACACTTGTCATCACAATGATTCCTGACACTCATCGTCAGAATGCTCCTTGAACCCTGTCACGAAAAGGCTCCATGCCGTTTTCATCATAATGCCCCATGCCATTTTCATCACAATAATCCATGCCTTTGTCATCAAAATACTCCACAAGATTGTCATCCAAATTCTTCATGACCCGTGTCTTCACAATTATCCATGCACCTGCCAGCACAATGCTCCCAGACACTTGTCATCACAATGATCCAAGCCATTGTCATCACAATGTTCCATTACCTTTGTCATCAGAATCCTCCATGACACTAGGCATCACAATGCTCCATGCCATTGTCATCACAATGGGCCATTACATATGTCATCACAGTGCTCACTGACACCTGTCTTCACAATAATGCATAACCTGGTCATCACAATGCTCCATGCCCTTGTCATCACAATGTGCCATTCAAACTGTCATCGCAATAATTCATGAAACTTATTAGACCAATACTCCATGCCCTTGTCATCACAATGCTCCATGAACCCTATCATCACAATGCTCCGTGACTCCAGTCATCACAATGGTTCAGGACGTTTGTCATCACAATGTTCTATGCCCTCGTCATCAACAGTCTCTGTGACCTTTTTAACCACAATGCTCCATGAACTTTTCATCACAATGCTCTTTCACCCTTGTCATCACTATGCTCTGTGCCTTTCTAAGCACAATGCTCCAAGACCCTTGTCATCACAATCCTCCATGTGCTAGTTAGGACAATGGTCCAAGACAAATGTCATCAAAATGCACCATGCGCTTGTCATCACATTGCTCCACAATCTTGTCATCACAATGCTCCATTAACCTTGTCATCACAATGCTCCATGCACTTCTCAACAAAATGCTCTCTCACCATTGATATCACAATGTTACATCACTATTCGTCACAATGCTCCCTCACCCCTGTCATCACAATGTTCCATGACTCCTGTCAGCACAATGCTACATGTACTTATCATCACAATGTTCGATGACCTATGACATCACAATGTTCCATAACACCTGTCATCACAATGCTCCATGCCCCTTATCATCAGTATGCTCCATGAGACTTGTCATCACAAGGCTCCATGGTTTTATCATCACAATGCTCCAGGAAATTGTCATCACAATGCTTCATGACCTTGTCCTGAAAATTCTCAATGGCCCTAGTCATGATAATGCTCCAAGCCCTAGTCATCACAATGCTTCATTACATTTGGCATCACAATGCTCCCTGACATTGTCACCGCAATGGATCATGACATATGTCATCACAATGCTCCCTGACACCTGTCTTCACAATAATACATGACCTTCTCATCACAACGCTCCATGCCCTTGTCATCACAATGCACCATGTCCACTGTCATCACAATAATCTATGAAACTTGTCAGACCTATGCTCCATGCCCCTCTCATCACAGTGCTCCAAGCCCTTGTCATCACAATGCTCCATGACCCCTGTCATCACTGTGCTCCGTGACTCCAGTCATCACAGTGCTTCATAACATTTCTCATCACAATGGTCCATGCCTGCATCATAACAAGGCTCTGTGACCTTTGTAACCACAATGCTCCATGAACTTTTCATCAAAATGCTCCGTGACCCTTGTCATCACAATGCTCCTTGCCTTTGCCAGAAAAATGCTCCATGACCCTTGTCATCACAATGTGCCACGCACTTTTCATCACAACGGTCCCCAAATTTGTCATCGCAATGCTCCATAAACCTTGGAATCACAATGCTCCATACCCTTCTCATCACAATGCTCCATTACCACTGTCATAACAATGCTCCATGACCCCTGCCATCAAAATGTTCCAGGGCCTTGTCATCACAAGGCTCCATGACACTTGTCATCGCAATGCTCCAAGACCCCTGTAATCACAATGCTCCATGCCCTTGTCTTCACAAAGCTCCATGACACATGTCATCAGAATGTTCCATGCCCTTCTCATCACAATGCTCCATTACACCTGTCATCAAAATGCTCCATGACCCCTGCCATCACATTGTTCCACGGCCTTGTCATCACAAGTCTCCCAGACACTTGTCCTCACAGTGTTGCAAGACACCTGTCATCACAATGCTCCATGCCTTTGTCAGCACAATGCTCCATGACCTTGTCATTACTATGTTCTTTGCGCTTGTCATCACTATACTCCATTACCATTGTCATCACAATCCTCCATGAATCTTGGGATCACATTGTGTCATGCGCTTGTCATCACAATGCTCCATGCTCCTTGAAATCAAAATGATCCATGACCTCTGTCATCACAATGCTCCAAACCCTTGTGATCACAGTGTTCCATAACACTTGTCATCACGATCCATGATGCCTGTCATCACAATACTCCATGTCCTTTTCATCACAATGCTCCATGACCTTTGTTATCACAATTCTCAATACACATGTCATCGCCATGCTCCCTGACACTTGTCATCAGAATGCTCCTTGAACCCTGTCACGAAAATGCTCCATGCCTTTTTCATCACAATGCCCCATGCTGTTTTCATCACAATGCTCCATGCCATTGTCATCAAAATACTCCACAAGCTTGTCATCAGAATGCTCCTTGACCCTTGTTATCGCAATGCTCCATGCACTTTTCAGCAAAATGCACCCTGACCATTGTCGCACAATGCCCCAAGCCATTGTCATCACAATGCTCCATTACCTTTGTCATCAGAATCCTCCATGACACTAGGCATCACAATGCTCCATGCCATTGTAATCACAACGGGCCATTACATATGTCATCACAATGCTCACTGACACCTGTCTTCAAAATAATGCATGACCTTGTCATCACTATGCTCCATGCCCTTGTCATCACAATGCTCCATGAACCCTATCATCACAATGCTCCGTGACTCCAGTCATCACAATGGTTCAGAACGTGTGTCATCACAATGTTCTATGCCCTCGTCATCAACAGTATCTGTGACCTTTTTAACCACAATGCTCCATGAAATTTTCATCACAATGCTCTTTGACACTTGTCATCACAATGCTCTGTGCCTTTCTAAGCACAATGCTCCAAGACCCTTGTCATCACAATCCTCCATGTGCTAGTTAGGACAATGGTCCAAGACAAATGTTATCAAAATGCACCATGCGCTTGTCATCACATTGCTCCACAATCTTGTCATCACAATGCTCCATTAACCTTGTCATCACAGTGCTCCATGCACTTCTCAACAAAATGCTCTCTCACCACTGATATCACAATGTTACATCACTATTCGTCACAATGCTCCCTCACCCCTGTCATCACAATGATCCATGACTCCTGTCATCACAATGCTACATGCACTTATCATCACAATGTTCGATGACCTATGACATCACAATGTTCCATAACACCTGTCATCACAATGCTCCATGCCCCTATTCATCAGTATGCTCCATGAGACTTGTCATCACAAGGCTCCATGGTTTTATCATCACAATGCTCCGGGAAATTGTCATCACAATGCTTCACGACCTTGTCCTGAAAATTCTCAATGGCCCTAGTCATGATAATGCTCCAAGCCCTAGTCATCACAATGCTTCATTACATTTGGCATCACAATGCTCCCTGCCATTGTCACCGCAATGGATCATGACATATGTCATCACAGTGCTCCCTGACACCTGTCTTCACAATAATCCATGACCTTCTCATCAAAACGCTCCATGCCCTTGTCATCACAATGAACCATGTCCACTGTCATAACAATAATCTATGAAACTTGTCAGACCAATGCTCCATGACCCTCTCATCACAGTGCTCCAAGCCCTTGTCATCACAATTCTCCATAACCCCTGTCATCACAGTGCTCAGTGACTCCAGTCATCACAGTGCTTCATAACATTTGTCATCACAATGGTCCATGCCTGCATCATAACAAGGCTCTGTGACCTTTGTAACAACAATGCTCCATGAACATTTCATCACAATGCTCCGTGACCCTTCTCATCACAATGCTCCATTACCCCTGTCATAACAATGCTCCATGACCGATGCCATCACAGTGTTCCAGGGCCTTGTCATCACAAGGCTCCATGACACTTGTCATCACAATGCTCCAAGACCCCTGTAATCACAATGGTCCATGCCCTTGTCTTCACAAAGCTCCATGACACATGTCATCAGAATATTCCATGCCCTTCTCCTCACAATGCTCCATTACCCCTGTCATCACAATGCTCCATGACCCCTGCCATCACATTGTTCCACGGCCTTGTCATCACAAGGCTCCCTGACACTTGTCCTCACAGTGTTGCAAGACACCTGTCATCACAATGCTCCATGCCTTTGTCAGCAAAATGCTACATGACCATATCATTACTATGTTCTTTGCGCTTGTCATCAAAATACTCCATTACCATTGTCATCACAATCCTCCATGAATCTTGGGATCACATTGTGTCATGCCCTTGTCATCACAATGCTTCATGCTCCTTGAAATCAAAATGATCCATGACCTCTGTCATCACAATGCTCCAAACGCTTGTGATCACAGTGTTCCATAACACTTGTCATCACAATGATCCATGATGCCTGTCATCACAATACTCCATGTCCTTTTCATCACAATGCTCCATGACCTTTGTCATCACAATTCTCAATACACTTGTCATCGCAATGCTCCCTGACACTTGTCGTCAGAATGCTCCTTGAACCCTGTCACGAAAATGCTCCATGCCTTTTTTATCACAATGCCCCATGCTCTTTTCATCACAATGCTCCATGCCATTTTCATCAAAATGCTCCACAAGCTTGTCATCAGAATGCTCCTTGAACCTTGTCATCACAATGCTCCATGCACTTTTCAGCAAAATGCTCCCTGACCATTGTCGCCACAGTGCCCCAAGCCATTGTCATCACAATGCTCCATTACCTTTGTCATCAGAATCCTCCATGACACTTGGCATCACAATGCTCCATGCCATTGTCATCCCAATGGGCCATTACAAATGTCATCGCAATGCTCCCTGACACCTGTCTTCACAATACTGCATGACCTGGTCATCACAATGCTCCATGCCCTTGTGATCACAATGCGCCATTCCAACTGTCATCACAATAATCCATGAAACTTATTAGAATGCTTCATGCCCTTGTCATCAGAATGCTACATGCCCTAGTTATCACAATGCTCCATGACCCCTGTCATCACAATGCTCCGTGACTCCAGTCATCACAATGCTTCATGACTTTTGTCATCAAAATGATCCATGCCCTCATCATCAACTGTCTCTGTGACCTTTTAACAACAATGCTCCATGAAATTTTCATCATAATGCTCTTTGACCCTTGTCATCACAATGCTCTATGCCTTTCTCAGCACAGTGCTCCATGACGCTTTTCATCACAATGCTCCATGTGCTTGTCAGCACAATGATCCGTGACACATGTCATCACAATGCACCATGCGATTGTCATCACAGTGCTCCACAATCTTGTCATCACAATGCTCTATAAAACTAGTGATCACAAAGTTCCATGCACTTCTCATCAAAATGCTCTCTCAGCACAGATATCACAATGTTACATCACTGTTCGTCACAATACTCCCTCACATCTGTCATCACAATGTTCCATGACTCCTGTCATCACAATGCTACATGCATTATCATCACAATGTTCGATGACACCTGACATCAAAATGTTCCATAACCCGTCATCAAAATGCTCCATGACCCGTTTCATCAAAATGCTCCATGACCCCTGACATCACAATGTTCTATAACACCTGTCATCATAATGTTCCGTGACACTTTTCATCAAATTGCCCCATAAACCTGTCATCAAAATGATCCCTGCCCTTCTCATCACATTGCACAACGCCCTTGTCATCAAAATGCTCCTTTACATTTGTCATCACAAAGATCCATAACCCTTGGCATCACAGTGCTCCATGTCATTGTCATCACGATACTCCATGAAAGCTCTCGTCACATTACTCCATGCTCTTGTCATCACAGTGCTCCATGACACATGTCATCAGAATGCTCCATGGCCATGTCTTCACAAGGCTCCATGACCCTTCTCATCAAAATGCTCCAAGACCCCTGTAATCACAATGCTCCATGCCCCTTTTCATCTCAATGATCCGTGAACCCTGTCATCACAATGCACCATGCCCATCATCATAATGCTTCATGCTATTGTCATCACAATGAAATCAAAATGCAACATGAACTCTGTCATAACTGTGTTCCAAACACTTGTGATCACAGTATTCCATTACACTTGTCATCACAATGCCCCATGACGCTCATCATCACAATTATCCATGGTCTTCTCATCACAATGCTCCATGACCTTTGTCATCACAATGCTCAATACACTTGTCATCAAAATGCTCCACGACACTTGTTATCTGTATGCTCCTTGAACCCTGTCATGAGAAGGCTCCATGCCTTTTTCATCACAATGATCCATGCCCATTTCATCACAATGCTCCAAGAACCCTGTAATCACAATGCTCCATGCCCTGTCATCACAAAGCTCAATGACTCATGTCATTAGAATAATCCTTGGCCTTCTCCTCACAATGCTCCATGCCCTTGTCATCACAATGTTCCAAGACCCCTGTAATCACAATTGTTCATGCCCCTTTTCATCAGTATGTTCCATGATATTTGTCATCACAAGGCTCCATGGTTTTCTTATCACAATGCTCCAGGTCCTTGTCATCACAATGCTTCAAGACTTGTCATGAAAATTCTCAATGGCCCTTGTCATCATAATGCTCCAAGCCCTAGTCATCACAATGCTCCGTTATATTTGTCATCACAATCCTCCATTACATTTGGCATCACAATGCTCCCTGCCATTGTCATCGCAATGGACTATGACATATGTCATCGCAATGCTCCCTGACACCTGTCTTTACAATACTCCATGACCTTCTCATCACAATGTTCCATGCCCTTGTCATCACAATGCTGCATGACCAGTGTCATCACAATAATCTATGAAACTTGTCAGAGCAATGCTCCATGCCCTTGTCATCACAATGCTCCAGGAACCCTGTCATCACAATGCTCCATGACTCAAGTCGTCACAATGCTTCATAATATTTGTCATCACAATGGTCCATGCCCACATCATCACAATGCTCTGTGACATTTGTAACCAGAATGATCCATGAACTTTTCATCACAATGCTCCGTGACGCTTGTCATCACAATGCTCCATGGCTTTGTCAGAACAGTGCTCCATGACCCTTGTCATCACAAAGTGCCACGCACTTTTCATCACAACGGTCCAAAACCTTGTCATCGCTATGCTCCGTAAACCTTGTAATCACAATGCTCCATGCACTTCTCATCCAAATGCTCTCTCACCACAGATATCACAATGTTCCATCACTAGTCATCACAATACTCCCTCACGCCTCTAATCACAATGTTCCATGATCCTTGTCATCACAATGCTACATGCCCTTATTATCACAATGTTCCATTACACCTGGCATCACAATGATCCATAACACCTGTCATCAAAATGCTCCATGACCCTTCTTATCCCAATGCTCCATGAACCCTGCCTTCACAATACTCCATGAACATTTTCAGCCCAATGCTCCATGACCTTCTCATCACAATGCTCAATGACCAATATCATCACAATGCTCCATGACCACTGTCATCAGAAAACTCCATGACACCTGACAACACAATGATCCGAGACTCTTGTCATCACAATGCTCCATTCCCTAGTCATCACAATTCTCCATGACCCCTCTCATCAAAATAATCCTTGAACATTTCCAGGCCAATGCTCCATGACCCTTGTCATCACAATGATCCATGCCCTTGTCATCTCAATGATCCATGACCCCTGTATTCACAATACTCCATGACGCTTGTCATCACAGTTCCTCAAGACCCCTGTTGTCACAATGCTCCATGCCCTTGTCATCACAAAGCTCAATGATGCATGTCATGAGAATGCTCCTTGGTCTTCTCCTCACAATGCTCCTTGCCCTTGTCACCACAATGTTCCCAGACCCCTGTAATCACAATGCCCCATGCCCCTTTTCATCAGTATGCTCCATGAGACTTGTCATCACAAGGCTCCATGGTTTGTCATCACAATGCTCCAGGACCTTGTCATCCCAATGCTTCACGACATTGTCATGAAAATTCTCAATGGCCCTTGTCATCATAATGCTCCAAGCACTAGTCATCACAAAGCTGCATGACACATGTCATCAGAATATTCCATGGAATTCTTATCAAAATGCTCCATGCCCTTGTCATCACAATGCTCCAAGTACCCTGTAATCACAATGCTCCATGCCCCTTTTCATCTCAGTGCTCCATGGACCATGTCATCACAATTCATCATGCCCTAGTCATCACAATGCTCCATTATATTTGTCATCACAATCCTCCATTACATTTGGCATCACAATGCTCCCTGCCATTGTCATCGTAATGGAGCATGACATATATCATCACAATGCTCCCTGACACTTGTCTTCACAATACTCCATGACCTTCTCATCACAATGCTCCATGTGCTTGTCACCACAATGTACCATGTCCAATGTCATCACAATAATCTATGAAACTTGTCAGACCAATGCTCCATGCTCCTGTCATCACAATGCTCCATGCCCTTGTCATCACAATGCTCCATGACCCCTGTCATCACAATGCTCCGTGACTCCAGTCATCACAATGATTCATAACGTTTGTCATCAAAATGGTCCATACCCGCGTCATCGCAAGGCTCTGTGACCTTTGTAACCACAATGCTCCATGAACTTTTCATCACAATGCTCCGTGACCCTTGTCATCACAATGCTCCATGTCTTTGTCAGAACAATGCCCCATGACCCTTGTCATCACAATGTGCCAAACGATTTTCATCACAACATTCCACAACCTTGTCATTGCAATGCTCCATAAACCCTGTAATCACAATGCTCATGCACTTCTCATCAAAATGCTCTCTCACCAGAGATATCACAGTGTTCCATCAATAGTCATCAGAATACTCCCTCACGCCTGTAAACACAATATTCCATGACTCCTGTCATCACAGTGCTACATCCCTTTATCATCACAATGTTCCATGACCATTGACATCAAAATATTCCATAACCCCTGTCATCAAAATGCTCGATGACCATATTCATCCCAAAGCTCCATGACCCCTGACATCACAATGTTCTATAACCACAGTCATCACAATATTCCATTACACTTTTCATCAAATTGCTGCATGACCCTGTCATCAAAATGCTCCCTGCACTACTCATCACAATGCACCACACCCTTGTCATCAAAATGCTCCATGACCTTTGTCATCACAAAGCTCCATGACACTTTGCATCACAGTGATCCATGTCATTGTCATCACAATGCTCCATGAACCCTCTCATCACATTGCTCCAGGCCCTTGTCATCACAAAGCTCCATGACACTTTTCATCACAATGCTCGATGTCCTTCTAATCACAATGCTCCATGCCCTTGTCATTACAATCCTCCATGACCCATGTATCACAGTGTTCAGTGCCCTTGTCATCACAATGCTCCATGCCCACTCTCATCACAATAATCCATGAAATATTTCAGACCAGTGCTCCATGCCCTTCTCATCACATTGCTCCATTACACCTGTCGTAACAATGCTCCATGAACCCTGCCTTCACAATGTTCCACGGCCTTGTCATCACAAGGCTCCATGACAATTGTCATCACAATGCTCCAAGACCCCTTTAATCACCATGATCCATGTGCTTGTCATCACAAAGCTCAATGATGCATGTAATCAGAATGTTCCATGGCCTTCTCATCACAATGCTCCATGCCCTTGTCATGACAATGCTCCAAGACCCTTGTAATCATAATGCTCCATGCCCCATTTCATCTCAATGCTCCATGAGCCCTGTCATCACAGTGCACTATGCCCATCATCATAATGCTTCAGGCTATTGTCATCACAATAACATCAAAATGCTCCATGACCTCTGTCATCACAGTGCTCCAAAACATTGTGATCACAATGTTCCATAACACTTATCATCACAACACCCCATGACGCTCATCATCAAAATTATCCATGGTCTTCTCATCACAATGCTCCATCACATTTGTCATCACAATGCTCAATACACTTGTCATCACAATGCTCCCTGACACTTGTCGTCAGTGTGCTCCTTGAACCCTGTCATGACAAGGCTCCATGCATTTTTCATCACAATGATCCAGGCCGTTTGCATGATAATGCTCCAAGACCCTGTTATCAAAATGCTCGATGCCCTTGTCATCACAAAGCTCCCAGACTAATGTCATCAGAATGCTCCATGGCCTTCTCATCACAATGCTCCATGCCCTAGTCATCACAATGCTCCAAGACCTCTGTAATCACAATGCTCCATGCCCCTTTTCATCTCTATGCTCCATGGACCATGTCATCACAATGCATCATGTCCATCATAATAATCCTTCCGGCTATTGTCAGCACAATGAAATCAAAATGCTCCATGACCTCTGTCATCACAGTGCTCCATGACCCCTGTCATCACAAAACTCCATGAACATTTTCAGCCCAATGCTCCATGACATTTGTCATTACAATGATCCATGCCCTTCTCATCCCAATGCTCCATGACACCTGTATTCACAATGCTCTGTGACGCTTGTCATCACAGTGCTCCATGACACCTGTCGTCCCAATGCTCCATGCCTTTGTCAGCAAAATGCTACATGATATTGTCATTGCAATGCTCTATGCGCTTGTCATCACAATACTCCATTACCATTGTCATCACAATCCTCCATGAACCTTGGGATCACATTGCTTCATGCCCTTGTCATCACAATGCTCCATGCTCCTTGAAATCAAAATGATAATGACTTCTGTCATCGCAATTCTCTAAACCCTTGTGATCACAATGTTCCATAACACTTGTCATCACAACACTCCATGATGCCTGTCATCACAATACTCCATGCCCTTTTCATCACAATGCTCCATGACCTTTGTCATCACAATTCTCCATACACTTGTCATCAAAATGCTCCCTGACAATTGTCGTCAGAATGCTCCTTGAAACCTGTCACGAAAAGGCTCCATGGGTTTTTCATCACAGTGCGCCATGCCGTTTTCATCACAATGCTGCATGCTATTGTTATCAAAATACTCCACAAGCTTGCCATCAGAAAGCTCCATGACCCTTGTCATCACAATTCTCCATGCCCTTGTCAGCACAATGCTCCCTGACCCTTGGCATCACAATGCTCCAAGCCATTGTCATCACAATGCTCCATTATATTTATCATCAAAATCCTCCATTACATTTGGCATCACAATGCTCCCTGCCATTGTCATCGCAATGGATCATGACATATGTCATCACAATGCTCCCTGACACCTGTCTTCACAATACTCCATGACCTTCTCATAACAACGCTCCATGCCCTTGTCATCACAATGCACCATGTCCACTGTCATCACAATAATCTATGAAATTTGTCAGACTAATGCTCCATGCCGCTCTCATCACAGTGCTCCACGCCCTTTTCATCACAATGCTACATGACCCCTGTCATCACAATGCTCCGTGACTCCAGTTATCACAATGCTTCATAACATTTGTCATCCCAATGGTCCATGCCCGCATAATCACAAGGCTCTGTGACCTTTGTAACCACAGTGCTCCATGAACTTTTCATCACAATGCTCCGTGACCCTTGTCATCACAATGCTCCATGCCTTTCCCAGAAAAATTCTCCATGACCCTTGTCATCACAGTGTGTCACGCACTTTTCGTCACAACGGTCCACAAATTTGTCATCGCAATGCTCAATAAACTTTGGAATCACAATGCTCCATACCCTTCCCATCAAAATGCTCCATTATCCCTGTCATAACAATGCTCCATGCCCCCTGCCATCACAATGTTCCACGGCCTTGTCATCACAAGGCTCCATGACACATGTCATCGCAATGCTCCAAGACCCCTGTAATCACAATGCTCCATGCCCCTTTTAATCTCAATGCTCCATGAACCCTGTCATCAAAATGCATCATGCCCATCATCATAATGCTTCCAGCTATTGTCAGCACAATTAAATCAAAATTCTCCATGACCTCTGTCATCACAATGCTCCATGACTCCTGTCATCACAATTCTCCATGAACTCTCTCATCACATTTCTCCATGCCTTTGTCATCACAAAGCTCCATGACACTTGTCATCACAATGCTCGATGCCCTTCTCATCACAATGCTCCATGCCCTTGACATCACAATGCTCCATTACCCCTCTCATGACAATGCTCCATGATCCCTGCCATCACGATGTTCCATGACCTTGTCATCACAAGGCTCCATGACCCTTCTCATCACAATGCTCCATTAACTCTGTCATAACAATGCTCCATGACCCCTGACATCACAAAGTTTCACGGCCTTGTCATCACAAGACTCCATGACCCTTGCCATCACAATGATCCAAGACCCTGGTAATCACAATGCTCCATGCCCTTGGCATCACAAAGCTCCTTGACGCATGTCATCAGAATGTTCCATGCCCTTTTCATCACAATGCTCCATGCCCTTGTCATCACAAAGCTGCATGACACATGTCACCAGAATGTCCCATGGCCTTCTCATCAAAAGGCTCCATGCCCTTGTCATCACAATGCTCCAAGACCCCTGTAATCACAATGCTCCATGCCCCTTTAATCTCAAAGCTCCATGAACCCTGTCATCAAAATGCATCATGCCCATCATCATAATGCTTCCAGCTATTGTCAGCACAATTAAATCAAAATTCTCCATGACCTCTGTCATCACAATGCTCCATGACTCCAGTCATCACAATACTCCATGAAAATTTTCAGCCCAGTGCTCCATGACGCTTGTCATCACAATGATCCATGACCATATAATCCCAATGCTCCATGACCCCTGTATTCACAATGCTCCGTGACGCTTGTCATCACAGTGCTCCATGACACCTATCATCACAATGCTCCATGCCTTCGTCAACAAAATGCCTCATGACCTTGTCATTACAATGCTCTATGTGCTTGTCATCACAACACTGCATTTCCATTGTCATCACAATCCTCCAAGAATCTTGGGATCACATTGCTTCATGCACTTGTCATCACAATGCTCCCTGCTCTTCTCATCAAAATGCACAACGCCCTTGTCATCAAAGTGCTCCATGACTTTGTCATCACAAAGATCTATAAACGCTCTCATCACATTGCTCCATGCACTTGTCATCAAAAAGCTCCATGACGCATATCATCAGAAAGTTCCATGGCCTTCTCATCACAATGCTCGTTGCCCTTGCCATCAAAATGTTCCATTACCCCGTCATCACAATGCTCCATGACCCCTGACATCACGATGTTCCAATGCCTTTTCATCACAAGGCTCCATGACCCTTCTCATCACAATGCTCCAAGACCTCTAAAATCACAATACTCCATGTCCCTTTTCATCTCAATAAACCTTGAACCCTCTCATCACAATGTACCATACCCATCATCATAATGCTTCATGCTATTGTCATCACAATGATATCAAAATGCTCCATGACCTCTGTCATAACCATGATCCAAACCCTTGTGATCACAATATTCCATAACACTTGTCATCACAATGCCCCATGACGCCCGTCATCTAAAATTATCCATGGTCTTCTCATCACAATGCTCCATGACACATGTCATCACCATGCGCCATGTGCGTGTTTTCACAGCGCTCCACAAACTTGTCATCACAATGCTCCATAAACCTTGTCATCACAAGGCTCCATGCACTTCTCATCAAAATGCTCTCTCACCACTGATATCACAATGTTACATCACTATTCATCACAATACTCCCTCACCCCTGTCATCACAATGTTCCATGACTCCTGTCATCACAATGCTACTTGCAATTATTATCACAATGTTCGATGACCCCTGACATCACAATGTTCCATAACCCCTGTCATCAAAATGCTCCATGACCATTTTCATCAAATTGATCCGTGACCCCTGACATCACAATGTTCCATAACCCCTGTCATCAAAATGTTCCATGACACTTTGCTTCAAATTGCTCCATGACACTGTCATCACAATGCTCCCTGCCCTTCTCATCAGAATGCACATCGCCATTGTTATCAAAATGCTCCATGTCCTTTTCAACACAAAGTTCCATGACCCTTGGCATCACAATGCTCCATGTCTTTGTCTTCACAATGCTCCATGAAAGCTCTCATCACATTGCTCCATGCCCGTGTCATCACAAAGCTCCATGACACATGTCATCAGAATGCTCCATCCCTTCTCCTCACAATGCTCCATGACCCCTGCCATTACGATGTTCCATGGACTTGTCATCACAAGGCTCAATGACCCTTCTCATCACAATGCTCCATGACTTTTGTCATCACAATGCTCAATACACTTGTCATCAAAATGCTCCCTGACACTTGTCGTCAGTATGCTCTTTGAACCCTGTCATGACAAGTCTCCATGACTTTTTCATCACAATGATCCATGTCGTTTGCATGATAATGCTCCAATACCACTGTAATCAAAATGCTCCATGCCCTTGTTATCAGAAAGCTCCATGACTCATGTCATCAGAATGCTCCATGGCCTTCTCATCACAATTCTCCATGCCCTTGTCATCACAATGCTCCAAGACCCCTGTAATCACAGTGTTCCATGCCCCTTTTCATCCCAAGGATCCATGAACCCTCTCATCAAATTGCAGCATGCCCATCATCATAATGCTTCATGCTATTGTCATCACAATGAAATCAAAATGCTCCATGACCGCTGTCATAACAATGCTCTAAACCCATGTGATCCCAATATTCCATAAAACTTGTCCTCACAATGCCCATGATGCTCGTCATCACAATTATCCATGGTGTTCTCCTCAAAATGCTCCATGACCTTTGTCATCACAATGCTCAATACACTTGTCATCAAAATGCTCCCTGACACTTGTTGTCTGTATGCTCCTTGAACCCTGTCATGACAAGGCTCCATACCGTTTTCATCACAATGATCCATTCCCTTTTCATCACAATGCTCCAAGACCCCTGTAATCACACTGCTCCATGCCCTTGTCATCACAAAGCTCCATGACACATGTCATCAGAATGCTCCATGGCCTTCTCATCACAATGATCCATGACCTTGCCATCACAATGCTCTATTACCCCTGTCATTACAAATCTCCTTAACCCCTGCCATCACGATGTTCCATGGACTTGTCATAACAAGGCTCCATGACACTTCTCATCACAATGCTCCAAGACCCCTGTAATCACAGTGCTCCATGCCCCTTTTCATCACTATGCTCCATGAGACTTGTCATTACGAGGCTCCATGATTTTCTCATCACAATGCTCCAGGAGCTTGTCATCACAATGCTTCATGCCCTTGTCATAAAAATTCTCAGTGGCCAT
This sequence comes from Mesoplodon bidens, assembly GCF_964165515.1. Classification (NCBI taxonomy): domain Eukaryota; kingdom Metazoa; phylum Chordata; class Mammalia; order Artiodactyla; family Ziphiidae; genus Mesoplodon; species Mesoplodon bidens. The sequence continues at coordinate 2,257,614 of NW_027672207.1, forward strand.
TCTCATCATAATGCTGCAAGCCCTAGTCATCACAATGCTCCATTTTATTTGTCATCACAATCCTCCATTACATTTGGCATCACAATGCTCCCTGCCAATGTCATCACAATGGACCATGACATATGTCATCACAGTGCTCCCTGACAGCTGTCTTCACAATACTCCATGACCTTCTCATCACAATGCACCATGCCCTTGTCATCACAATGCACCATGCCCACTCTCATCACAATACTCTATGAAACTGGTCAGACCAATGTTTCATGCCACTGTCATCACAATGCTCCATGCCCTAGTCATCACAGTGCTCCATGACCCCTGTCATCACTATGCTCCGTGACTCCAGTCATCAAAATGCTGCATAACGTTTGCCATCACAATGGTCCATGCCCGCATCCTCACGAGGCTCTGTGACATTTGGAACCACAATGTTCCATGAACTTTTCATCACAATGCTCCATGACCATTGTCATCACAATGCTCCATGCCTTTGGCAGAAAAATATTCAATGTCCCTTGTCATCACAATGTGCCGCACACTTTTCCTCACAACGGTCCACAAATTTTCATTGCAATGCTCCATAAACCTTGTAATCACAATGCTCCATGCATTTCTCATCAAAATGCTCTCTCACAAGAGATATCACATTGTTACATCACTAGTCGTCAAAATACTCCCTCACCCTGTAATCACAATATTCCATGACCCCTGTCATCAAAATGCTCCATGATCCTTTTCATCCCAAAGCTCCATGAACCCTGACATCACAATGTTCTATAACCCCTGTCTTCAAAATGTTCCATTACACTTTTCATCAAATTCCTGCATAACCTTGTCACAAAAATACTCCCTGCCTTTCTCATCACAATGCACCACACACTTGTCATCAAAATGCTCCATGACCTTTGTCATCACAAAACTCCATGACCCTTGGCATCACAATGCTCCATGTCATTGTCATCACAAAGCTCCATGACACTTGTCATCACAATGCTCCATGCCCTTCTCATCACAATGCTCCATGTCCTTGTCATTACAAACCTCATTGACTCATGTATCACTGTGTTCCGTGCCCTTGTCATCACAATGCTCCATGCCCACTCTCATCACAATAATCCATGAAACATTTCAGAACAATGCTCCTTGCCCTTCTCATCACAATGCTCCAAGACCCTTGTAATCACAATGCTCCATGCCCCTTTTCATCTCAATGCTGCATGATCCCTTTCAATACAATGCACCATGCCCATCATCATAATGCTTCAGGCTATTGTCATCACAATGAAATCAAAATGCTCGATGACCTCTGTCATCACAATGCTCCAAACTCTTTTGATCACAATGTTCCATAACCCTTATCATCACAACACCCCATGACGCCCATCATCACAATTATCCATGATCTTCTCATCACTATGCTCCATAACCCTTGTCATCACAATGCTCTATACACTTGTCATCACAATGCTCCATGACACTTGTCATCAGTATGCTCCTTGAACCATATCATGACAAGGCTCCATGCCCTTTTCATCACAATTCTCCAAGACACCTGTAATCGCAGTGCTCCATGCACTTGTCATCACAAAGCTCCATGACGCATGTCATCAGAATACTCCATGGCCTCCTCACAATGCTCCATGCCCTTGTCATAACAATGTTCCAAGACTCCTGTAATCACAATGCTCCATGCCCCTTTTCATCAGAATGCTCCAGGAGACATGTCATCAAAAGTCTCCATGGTCTTCTATTCACAATGCTACATTTCCTTGTCATCACAATGTTCCATGACCCCTGTAATCACAATACTCCATGAACATTTTCAGCCCAATGCTCCATGACCTTCTCATCACAATGCTCCATGACAAATATCATCACAATACTCCATGAACACTGTCATCACAACACACCATGACCGCTAACAACACAGTGATACGGGACTCTTGTCATCACAATGCTCAATTCCCTACTCATCACAATGCTCCATGATCCCTGTCATCACTATACTACATGAACATTTTAAGCCGAATTCTCCATGACGCTTATCATCACAATGATCAATGCCCTTGTCATCCCAATGCTCCGTGACCCCTGTATTCACAATGCTCAGTGACGCATGTCACCAAAGTGATCCATGACACCTGTTATCACAATGCTCCATGCCTTTGTCAGCAAAATGATACATGACATTGTCATTACAATGCTCTATGCGCTTGTCATCACAAAACTGCATTACCATTGTCATCACAATCCTCCATTAACCTTGGAATCATATTGCTTCATGCCATTGTCATCACAATGCTCCATGCTCCTTGAAATCAAAATGATCCATGACTCTGTCATCACAATGCTCCAAAATTTGTGATCACAATGTTCCATAACACTTGTCATCACAATGCTCCCTGACACTTGTCCTCAGAATGCTCCTTGAACCCTGTCACTAAAAGGCTCCATGCATTTTTCAACACAAAGCCCCATGCCATTTTCATCACAATGCTCCATGCCATTGTCATCAAAATACTCCACAATTTTGTCATCAAAATGCTCCATGACCCATGTCATCACAATTCTCCATGCACTTGCCAGCACAATGCTCCCTGACCCTTGTCATCACAATGCTCAAAGCCATTGTCATCACAAAGCTTCATTACCTTTGTCATCAGAATCCTCCATGACACTTGGCATCACAATGCTCCATGCCATTGTCATCACAATGGGCCATTACATATGTCATCACAATGCTCCCTGACACCTGTCTTCACAATACAGCATGACGTGGTCTTCACAATGCTCCATGCCCTTGTCAACAAAATGCGCCATTCCAACTTACATTGCAATAATCCATGAAACTTATAAGACCAATGATCCATGTCCTTGTAATCACAATGCTCATGGCCTTGTTATCAAAATGCTCCGTTACTCCAGTCATCACAATTCTTCATGACCTTTGTCATCAAAATGTTCCATGTCCTCATCATCAACAGTCTCTGTGACATTTTTAACCTCAATGCTCCATGAAATTTTCATCACAATGCACTTTGGCACTTGTCATCAAAATGCTCTATGCCTTTCTCAGCACAATGCTCCATGACCGTTGTCATCACAATGCACCATGCACTTGTCAGCCCAAAGATCCATGACACGTCATCACAATGCACCATGCGCTTGTCATCACAGTGCTCCACAATCATGTCATCACAATGCTCCATGCCCTGGTCATCACAATGCTCCATGTCCCTTGTCATCACATTTCTCACGTCATTGTGTTCACAATGCTCCATGACAGTTGTCTTCACAATGTTACATGTTTTTGCCATCAAAATTCTCCATGCACATACCATCGCAATGCCCCATGACCCCTGTCATAGCAAGCTCCATGCCTCTGTTATCACAATGCTTCATGACCTTTTCATCAAAATTTTCAATGGCCGTTGTTATCAAAATGCTCCATGACACTTGTCATCACAATTCTCCAAGCCCTTGTCATCACAATGCCCAATTACCTTTGTCATCACAATCCTCCAAAACACTTGGCATCACAATGCTCCATGCCATTGTCATCACAATGGAACATGAAATATTTCATCACAATGCTCCCTGACACCTGTCTTCACAATACTCCATGACATTGTCATCACAATGTGCCATGCCCAATGTCAACACAATTATCCAAGAAACATGTCAAACCAGTGCTCCATGCCACTGTCATCACAATGCTCCATGCCCTTGTCATCACAATGCTCCATGACACCAGTTCTCACAATGCTCCGTGACTCCAGTCATCACAAGGCTTCATGACCTGTGTCATCACAATGATCCATGCCCACATCATCACAAGGCTCTGTGAACATTGTTACCACAATGCTCCATGAACTTTTCATCACAATGCTCCGTGACACTTGTTACCACAATGTTCCATCCCTTTGTCAACTCAATGCTCCATGACCCTTGTCATCACAATGTTCCATGCGCTTGTCAGTGCAGTGCTCCATCACCCATGTCATCACTATGCTCCATAAACCTTGTCATCACAATGCTCCTAGCACGTCTTATCAAAATGCTCTCTCACCACTGATATCAAAATGTTCCCTCACTAGTCATCACAATATACCCACTCCCCTGTCATCACAATGGTCCATAAAACCTGTCATGAAAAAGCTCCATGACCCCTGACATCACAATATTCCATAAACCCTGTCTTCAAAATGTTCCATGACTCTTTTCATCAAATTGCTCCATGACCCTGTCATCACAATGCTCCCTGCCCTTCTCATCACAATGTAAAACGCCCTTGTCATCAAAATGCTCCATGACTTTGTCATCACAAAGATCCATGACCCTTATCAACACAATGCTCCATTTCATTGTCATCACAGTGCTCCATGATCACTCTCATCACATTGATCCATGCCCTTGTCGTCACAAAGCTCCATGATGCATGTCATCAGTATGATCCATGGCCTTCTCATCACAGTGCTCTATGCCCATGCCATCACAATGCTCCATTACACCTGTCATCACAATGCCCCAAGACCCCTGTAATCACAATGATCCATGCCCCTTTTCATCTCAATGCTCCATGAGCCCTGTCTTCACAATGCAACATGGCCACCATCATAATGCTTCATGCTATTGTCATCACAATGAAATCATAATGCTCCATGTCTTCTCTTATCACAATGCTCCAAATCCTTGTGATCTAAATATTCCATAACACTTATCATCACAGCGCCCCATGACTCTCCTCATCACAATTATCCATGGTCTTCTCATCACAATGCTCCATGACTTTTGTCACCACAATGCTCAATACCCTTGTTATCACAAAGCTCCCTGACACTTGTCCTAAGTATGCTCCTTGAGCCCTTTGATGACAAGGCTCCATGGCCTTCTCATCCCAATGCTCCATGCCCTTGTCATCACAGTGCTCCACAACCCCTGTAATCAAAAGGCTCCATGCCCCTTTTCATCAGAATGTTCCATGAGACATATCATCACAAGGCTCCATGGTCTTCTCATCACAATGCTCCAGTACCTTGTCATCACAATGCTCCATTACACCTGTCATCACAATACTCCATGAACATTTTCAGCCCAATGCCCCATGAACTTCTCATCACCATGCTCCATGACCCCTGTCATTACAATGCTCCATGACCCCTGTCATCACAATTCTCCATGCCATTGTCAGCAAAATGCCACATGACATTGTCATTAAAATGCTCTATGCACTTGTCATCACAATAATCCATTACCATTGTCATCACTATCCTCCATGAACCTTGGGATCACATTGTTTCATGCCCTTGTCATCACAATGCTCCTCGCTCCTTGAAATCAAAATGATTCATCACCTCTGTCATCACAATGCTCCAAACACTTGTGGTCACAATGTTCCCTAACACTTGTCATCACAATTCTCCATAATGCCTGTCATCACAATATTCCATGCCCTTTTCATCACATTGCTCCATGACCTTTGTCATCACAATTCTCAATACACTTGTCATCACAAGGCTCCCTGACTCTTGTCGTCAGAATGCTCCTTGCACCCTGTCACGAAAAGGCTCCATGCATTTTTCATCACAATGCCCCATGCCGTTTTCATCACAATGCTCCATGCCATTTTCATCAAAATACTCCACTAGCTTGTCATCAGAATGCTCCATGACCTTTGTCATCAAAATTCTCCATGCACTTGTCAGCACAATGCTCCCTGACCATTGTCATCACAATGCTCCAAGCCATTGTCATCACAATGCTCCATTACATTTGTCATCAGAATCCTCCATGATACTTGGCATCACAATGCTCCATGCCATTGTCATCACAATGGGCCATTACATATGTCATCACAATGCTCCCTGACACCAGTCTTCACAATATTGCATGACCTGGTCTTCACAATGCTCCATGCCCTTGTCATCACAATGCGCCATTCCAAATGTCATTGCAATAATCCATGAAACTTATTAGACCAATGCTCCATGCCCTTGTCATCACTATGCTCCATGCCCTTGTTATCACAATGCTCCATGACCCATGTCATCACAATGCTCCGTGAGTCCAGTCATCACAATGCTTCATGACCTTTGTCATCACAATGGTCCATGCCCTCATCATCAACAGTCTCTGTGACATTTTAACCTCAATGCTCCATGAAATTTTCATCACAATACTCTTTGACCCTTGTCTTCACAATACTCTATGCCTTTCTCAGCACAATGCTCCATGACCGTTGTCATCACAATGCTCCATGCGCTTGTCAGCACAATGCTCCATGACACATGTCATCACAGTGCACCATGCGCTTGTCATCACAGTGCTCCACAATCTGGTCATCACAATGCTCCATTGACCTTGTCATCACAGGGCTCCATGCACTTCTCATCAATATGCTCTCTCACCACTGATATCACAAAGTTACATCACTATTTATCACAATACTCCCCCACCCCTGTCATCACAATGTTCCATGACTCCTGTCATCACAATGCTACATGCACTTATCATCACAATGTTCGATGACCTATGACATCACAATGTTCCATAAGACCTGTCAACAAAATGCTCCATGACCCTTTTCATCAAAATGCTCCATGTCCCCTGACATCACAATGCTCCATAACCCTTGTCATTACAGTGCTCCATGACACTCTTCAGCACAATTATCCATGGCCTTCTCATCACAATGCTCCACGGTCTTGCCATCACAATGCTCCATACCCTGGTCATCACAATACTCCAAGTTCTTGGCATCATTATGTTCCATGACACTTCTCATCACAGTGTTACATGCTTTGTCAGCACAGTACTCCACAAACTTGTCATCTGAATGCTCCCTGACCCTTGTCATCACAATGCTCAAAGCCATTGTCATCACAAAGCTTCATTACCTTTGTCATCAGAATCCTCCATGACACTTGGCATCACAATGCTCCATGCCATTGTCATCACAATGGGCCATTACATATGTCATCACAATGCTCCCTGACACCTGTCTTCACAATACAGCATGACGTGGTCTTCACAATGCTCCATGCCCTTGTCAACAAAATGCGCCATTCCAACTTACATTGCAATAATCCATGAAACTTATAAGACCAATGATCCATGTCCTTGTAATCACAATGCTCATGGCCTTGTTATCAAAATGCTCCGTTACTCCAGTCATCACAATTCTTCATGACCTTTGTCATCAAAATGTTTCATGTCCTCATCATCAACAGTCTCTGTGACATTTTTAACCTCAATGCTCCATGAAATTTTCATCACAATGCACTTTGGCACTTGTCATCAAAATGCTCTATGCCTTTCTCAGCACAATGCTCCATGACCGTTGTCATCACAATGCACCATGCACTTGTCAGCCCAAAGATCCATGACACGTCATCACAATGCACCATGCGCTTGTCATCACAGTGCTCCACAATCATGTCATCACAATGCTCCATGCCCTGGTCATCACAATGCTCCATGTCCCTTGTCATCACATTTCTCACGTCATTGTGTTCACAATGCTCCATGACAGTTGTCTTCACAATGTTACATGTTTTTGCCATCAAAATTCTCCATGCACATACCATCGCAATGCCCCATGACCCCTGTCATAGCAAGCTCCATGCCTCTGTTATCACAATGCTTCATGACCTTTTCATCAAAATTCTCAATGGCCGTTGTTATCAAAATGCTCCATGACACTTGTCATCACAATTCTCCAAGCCCTTGTCATCACAATGCCCAATTACCTTTGTCATCACAATCCTCCAAAACACTTGGCATCACAATGCTCCATGCCATTGTCATCACAATGGAACATGAAATATTTCATCACAATGCTCCCTGACACCTGTCTTCACAATACTCCATGACATTGTCATCACAATGTGCCATGCCCAATGTCAACACAATTATCCAAGAAACATGTCAAACCAGTGCTCCATGCCACTGTCATCACAATGCTCCATGCCCTTGTCATCACAATGCTCCATGACACCAGTTCTCACAATGCTCCGTGACTCCAGTCATCACAAGGCTTCATGACCTGTGTCATCACAATGATCCATGCCCACATCATCACAAGGCTCTGTGAACATTGTTACCACAATGCTCCATGAACTTTTCATCACAATGCTCCGTGACACTTGTTACCACAATGTTCCATCCCTTTGTCAACTCAATGCTCCATGACCCTTGTCATCACAATGTTCCATGCGCTTGTCAGTGCAGTGCTCCATCACCCATGTCATCACTATGCTCCATAAACCTTGTCATCACAATGCTCCTAGCACGTCTTATCAAAATGCTCTCTCACCACTGATATCAAAATGTTCCCTCACTAGTCATCACAATATACCCACTCCCCTGTCATCACAATGGTCCATAAAACCTGTCATGAAAAAGCTCCATGACCCCTGACATCACAATATTCCATAAACCCTGTCTTCAAAATGTTCCATGACTCTTTTCATCAAATTGCTCCATGACCCTGTCATCACAATGCTCCCTGCCCTTCTCATCACAATGCAAAACGCCCTTGTCATCAAAATGCTCCATGACTTTGTCATCACAAAGATCCATGACCCTTATCAACACAATGCTCCATTTCATTGTCATCACAGTGCTCCATGATCACTCTCATCACATTGATCCATGCCCTTGTCGTCACAAAGCTCCATGATGCATGTCATCAGTATGATCCATGGCCTTCTCATCACAGTGCTCTATGCCCATGCCATCACAATGCTCCATTACACCTGTCATCACAATGCCCCAAGACCCCTGTAATCACAATGATCCATGCCCCTTTTCATCTCAATGCTCCATGAGCCCTGTCTTCACAATGCAACATGGCCACCATCATAATGCTTCATGCTATTGTCATCACAATGAAATCATAATGCTCCATGTCTTCTCTTATCACAATGCTCCAAATCCTTGTGATCTAAATATTCCATAACACTTATCATCACAGCGCCCCATGACTCTCCTCATCACAATTATCCATGGTCTTCTCATCACAATGCTCCATGACTTTTGTCACCACAATGCTCAATACCCTTGTTATCACAAAGCTCCCTGACACTTGTCCTAAGTATGCTCCTTGAGCCCTTTGATGACAAGGCTCCATGGCCTTCTCATCCCAATGCTCCATGCCCTTGTCATCACAGTGCTCCACAACCCCTGTAATCAAAAGGCTCCATGCCCCTTTTCATCAGAATGTTCCATGAGACATATCATCACAAGGCTCCATGGTCTTCTCATCACAATGCTCCAGTACCTTGTCATCACAATGCTCCATTACACCTGTCATCACAATACTCCATGAACATTTTCAGCCCAATGCCCCATGAACTTCTCATCACCATGCTCCATGACCCCTGTCATTACAATGCTCCATGACCCCTGTCATCACAATTCTCCATGCCATTGTCAGCAAAATGCCACATGACATTGTCATTAAAATGCTCTATGCACTTGTCATCACAATAATCCATTACCATTGTCATCACTATCCTCCATGAACCTTGGGATCACATTGTTTCATGCCCTTGTCATCACAATGCTCCTCGCTCCTTGAAATCAAAATGATTCATCACCTCTGTCATCACAATGCTCCAAACACTTGTGGTCACAATGTTCCCTAACACTTGTCATCACAATTCTCCATAATGCCTGTCATCACAATATTCCATGCCCTTTTCATCACATTGCTCCATGACCTTTGTCATCACAATTCTCAATACACTTGTCATCACAAGGCTCCCTGACTCTTGTCGTCAGAATGCTCCTTGCATCCTGTCACGAAAAGGCTCCATGCATTTTTCATCACAATGCCCCATGCCGTTTTCATCACAATGCTCCATGCCATTTTCATCAAAATACTCCACTAGCTTGTCATCAGAATGCTCCATGACCTTTGTCATCAAAATTCTCCATGCACTTGTCAGCACAATGCTCCCTGACCATTGTCATCACAATGCTCCAAGCCATTGTCATCACAATGCTCCATTACATTTGTCATCAGAATCCTCCATGATACTTGGCATCACAATGCTCCATGCCATTGTCATCACAATGGGCCATTACATATGTCATCACAATGCTCCCTGACACCAGTCTTCACAATATTGCATGACCTGGTCTTCACAATGCTCCATGCCCTTGTCATCACAATGCGCCATTCCAAATGTCATTGCAATAATCCATGAAACTTATTAGACCAATGCTCCATGCCCTTGTCATCACTATGCTCCATGCCCTTGTTATCACAATGCTCCATGACCCATGTCATCACAATGCTCCGTGAGTCCAGTCATCACAATGCTTCATGACCTTTGTCATCACAATGGTCCATGCCCTCATCATCAACAGTCTCTGTGACATTTTAACCTCAATGCTCCATGAAATTTTCATCACAATACTCTTTGACCCTTGTCTTCACAATACTCTATGCCTTTCTCAGCACAATGCTCCATGACCGTTGTCATCACAATGCTCCATGCGCTTGTCAGCACAATGCTCCATGACACATGTCATCACAGTGCACCATGCGCTTGTCATCACAGTGCTCCACAATCTGGTCATCACAATGCTCCATTGACCTTGTCATCACAGGGCTCCATGCACTTCTCATCAATATGCTCTCTCACCACTGATATCACAAAGTTACATCACTATTTATCACAATACTCCCCCACCCCTGTCATCACAATGTTCCATGACTCCTGTCATCACAATGCTACATGCACTTATCATCACAATGTTCGATGACCTATGACATCACAATGTTCCATAAGACCTGTCAACAAAATGCTCCATGACCCTTTTCATCAAAATGCTCCATGTCCCCTGACATCACAATGCTCCATAACCCTTGTCATTACAGTGCTCCATGACACTCTTCAGCACAATTATCCATGGCCTTCTCATCACAATGCTCCACGGTCTTGCCATCACAATGCTCCATACCCTGGTCATCACAATACTCCAAGTTCTTGGCATCACTATGTTCCATGACACTTCTCATCACAGTGTTACATGCTTTGTCAGCACAGTACTCCACAAACTTGTCATCTGAATGCTCCATGACACGTGTCATCACAATACTCCATGAACATTTTCAGCCCAATGCTCCATGACTTTCTCATCGCAATGCTCCATGACCAATATCATCACAATGCTCCATGACCACTGTCATCACAACACTCCATGACACCTGACAACACAATGATCCGGGACTCTTGTCATCACAATGCCCCATTACCTAGTCATCACAATGCTCCATGACCCATGTCATCACAATACTCCATGAATATATTCAGCCCAAACTCCATGATCCTTGTCATCAAAATGTTCCGTGCCCTAGTCTCCCCAATGCTCCATGACCTCTGTATTCACAATGCTCTGTGACACTTGTCATCACAGTGCACCATGACACCTGTCATCACAATGCTCCATACCTTTGTCTGCAAAATGCTACATGACCTTGTCTTTACAATGCTCTATGCGCTTGTCATCACAATACTCCATTACCATTATCATCACAGTCCTCCATGAACCCTGGGATCACATTGCTTCATGCCCTTGTCATCACAATGCTCCATGCTCCTTGAAATCAAAATGATCCATGACCTCTGTCATCGCAATGCTCCAAAACCTTGTGATCACAATGTTCCATAACACTTGTCATCACAACGCTCCATGATGCCTGTCATCACAATACTGTATGTCCTTTTCATCACAATGTTCCATGAACTTTGTCATCACAATTCTCAATACACTTGTCATCACAATGCTCCCTGGCTCTTGTCGTCACAATGATCATTGAACCCTGTCAAGAAAAGGCTCCATGCTGTATTCATCACAATGGCCCATGCCATTTCCTCACAATAATCCATGCCATTGTCATCAAAATACTCCACAAGCTTGTCATCCAAATGCTCCATGACGTGTGCATCACAATTCTCCATGCACTTGCCAGCACAATGCTCCCTGACCCTTGTCATCACAATGCTCCAAGCCATTGTCATCACAATGCTCCATTACCTTTGTCATCAGAATCCTCCATGACACTTGGCATCACAATGCTCCATGCCATTGTCATCACAATGGGCCATTATATATGTCATCACAATGCTCCCTGACACCAGTCTTCACAATACTGCATGACCTGGTCATCACAATGCTCCATGCACTTGTCATCACAATGCGCTATTCCAACTGTCATTGCAATAATCCATGAAACTTATTAGACCAATGTTCCCTGCCCTTGTCATCACAATGCTCCATGCCCTTGTTATCACAATGCTCCGTGACTCCAGTCATCACAATTCTTCATGACCTTTGTCATCACAATGGTCCATGCCCTAATCATCAACAGTATCGGTGACATTTTTAACCTCAATGTTCCATGAAATTTTCATCACAATGCTCTTTGACCCTTGTCATCACAATACTCTATGCCTTTCTCAGCACAATGTTCCTTAACCGTTGTCATCACAATGCTCCATGCGCTTGTCAGCACAATGCTCCATGACAAATGTCATCACAATGCACCATGTGCTTGTCATCACAGTGCTCCACAATCTTGTCATCAGAATGCTCCATTTACCTTGTCATCACAATGCTCCATGCACTTCTCATCAATATGCTCTCTCACCACTGACATCACAATGTTATATCACTATTCATCACAATACTTCCTCACCCCTATCATCACAATGTTCAATGACTCCTGTCATCACAATGCTACATGCATTTATCATCACAATGTTCGATGACCTATGACATCACAATGTTCCATAAGCCATGTCATCAAAATGCTCCATTACCCTTTTCATCAAAATGCTCCATGTCCCATGACATCACAATGCTCCATAGCCCTTGTCATTACAGTGCTAGATGACGCTCGTCATCACAATTATCCATGCTCTTCTCATCACAATGCTCCACGGTCTTGCCATCACAATGCTCCATGCTTTGCTCATCACAGTGCTCCGTGTCCGTTGTCATCACTATTCTCCACGTCCTTGTCATCACAATGCTCCATGACAGTTCTCATCACAGTGCTCCATGTCTTTTGTAATCACAATTCTCCATGCACATGTCATCGCAATACCCCATGACCCCTGTCATAGCAAGCTCCATTCCTGTGTCACCACAATGCTTCACGATCTTTTCATCAAAATTCTCAATGGCCGTTGTCATCACAATGCTCCATGAACCTTGTAATCACAATGCTCCAAGCACTTGTCATCACAATGCTCCATTACCTTTGTCAACACAATCCTCCAAATCACTTGACATCACAATGCTCCATACCATTGTCATCACAATGGTACATGAAATATGTCATCACAATGCTCCCTGACACCTGTCTTCACAATATTCCATGCCCTTGTCATCACAATGTGCCATGCCCACAGTCAACACAATTATCCATGAAACTTGTCAGACCAATGCTCCATGCCCCTGTCATCACAATGCTGCATGCCCTTGTCATCACAATGCTCCATGACACCAGTTCTCACAATGCTCCGTGACTCAAGTCATCACAAGGCTTCATGACCTGTGTCATCACAATGATGCATGCCCTCAACATCACAAGGCTCTGTGAATTTTGTCACCACATTGCTCCATGAACTATTCATCACAATGCTCCGTGACACTTGTTATCACAATGCTCCGTCCCTTTGTCAACTCAATGCTCCATGACCCTTGTCATCACAATGTTCCATGCGCTTGTCAGCACAGTGCTCCATGACCCATGTCATCACAATGCTCCATAAAACTTGTCATCACAATGCTCCTTGCACGTCTTATCAAAATGCTCTCTCACCACTGATATCAAAATGTTCCATCTCTAGTCAGCACAATACCCCCACTCCCCTGTCATCACAATGCTCCATAACCCCTGTCATGAAAATGTTCCATGACCCCTGACATCACAATGTTCCATAAACCCTGTCATCAAAATGTTCCATGAACTTTTCATCAAATTGCTCCATGACCCTGTCATCACAAGGCTCCCTGCTCTTCTCATCACAATGCACAACGCCCTTGTCATCAAAATTTGCCATGAATTTATCATCACAAATATCAATGACCCTTGTCATCACAATGCTCCATGTCATTGTCATCACAATGATCCATGATCGCTCTCATCACATTGCTTCATGCCCTTGTCGTCACAAAGCTCCATGATGCATGTCATCAGAATGCTCCATCGCCTTCTCATCACAGTGCTCCATGCCCTTGCCATCACAATGCTCCATTACACCTGTCATCACAATGCTCCATGACCCCTGTAATCACAATGCTCCATGCCCCTTTTAATCTCAATGCTCCATGAGCCCTGTCATCAAAATGCACCATGCCCACCATTATAATGCTTCATGCTATTGTCATCACAATGAAATCATAATGCTCCATGACCCCTCTCATCACAATGCTCCAAATCCTTGTGATCAAAATGTTCCATAACACTTATCATCACAACGCCCCATGACGCTCGTCATCACAATTATCCATGGTCTTCTCATCACAATGCTCCATGACTTTTGTCACCACAATGCTCAATACCCTTGTCTTCACAATGCTCCCTGACACTTGTCGTCAATATGCTCCTTGAACCCTGTGATGACAAGGCTCCATGGCCTTCTCATCCCAATGCTCCATGCCCTTTTCATCACAGTGCTCCACGACCCCTGTAATCACAATTCTCCATGCCCCTTTTCATCAGAGTGCTCCATGAGACATATCATCACAAGGCTCCTTGGTCTTCTCATCACAGTGCTCCAGTACCTTGTCATCTCAATGCTCCATGACACCTGTCATCACAATACTCCACGAACATTTTCAGCCCAATGCTCCATGACTTTCTCATCGCAATGCTCCATGACCAATATCATCACAATGCTCCATGACAACTGTCATCACAACACAATGATCCGGGACTCTTGTCATAACAATGCCCCATTACCTAGTCATCACAATGTTCCATGACACCTGTCATCACAATACTCCATGAATATATTCAGCCCAAACTCCATGACACTTGTCATCAAAATGATCCGTGCCCTAGTCATCCCAATGCTACATGACCTCTGTATTCACAATGCTCTGTGACACTTGTCATCACAGTGCGCCATGACACCTGTCGTCACAATGCTCCAAGCCTTTGTCAGCAAAATGCTACATGACCTTTTCATTACAATGCTCTATGCGCTTGTCATCACAATACTCCATTACTTTTGTCATGACAATCCTGCATGAAACTTGGGATCACGTTGCTTCATGCAGTTGTCATCACAATGCTCCATGCTCCTTGAAATCAAAATGATCCATGACCTTTGTCATTGCAATGCTCCAAACCCTTGTGATTACCATGTTCCATAACACTTGTCATCACAACGCTCCATGATGCCTGTCATCACAATACTCCATGCCCTTTTCATCACAATGTTCCATGACCTTTGTCATCACAATTCTCAATACACTTGTCATCACAATGCTCCCTGACTCTTGTCGTCAGAATGACCATTGAACACTGTCAAGAAAAGGCTCCATGCTGTTTTCATCACAATGCCCCATGCCATTGTCCTACAATAATCCATGCCATTGTCATCAAAATACTCCACAAGCTTGTCATCCAAATGCTCCATGACCCGTCTCATCACAATTCTCCATGCACTTGCCAGCACAATGCTCCCAGACCCTTGTCATCACAGTGCTCCAAGGCATTGTCATCACAATGCTCCATTACCTTTGTCATCAGAATCCTCCATGACACTTGGCATCACAATGCTCCATGCCATTGTCATCACAATGGGCCATTACATATGTCATCACAATGCTCCCTGACACCAGTCTTCACAATAATGCATGACCTGGTCTTCACAGTGCTCCATGCCCTTTTCATCACAATACGCCATTCCAACTGTCATTGCAATAATCCATGAAACTTATTAGACCAATGTTCCCAGCCCTTGTCATCACAATGCTCCATGCCCTTTTTATCACAATGCTCCGTGACTCCAGTCATCACAATGCTTCATGACCTTTGTCATCACAATGGTCCATGCCCTCGTCATCAACAGTCTCTGTGACCTTTTTAACCTCAATGCTCCATGAAATTTTCATCACAATGCTCTTTGACCCTTGTCATCACAATATTCTATGCATTTCTCAGCACAATCCTCCATGACCGTTGTCATCACAATGCTCCATGTGCTTGTCAGCACAATGCGCCATGACACGTCATCACAATGCACCATGTGCTTGTCAACACAGTGCTCCACAATCTTGTCATCACAATCCTCCATTAACCTTGTCATCACAATGCTCCATGCACCTCTCATCAATATGCTCTCTCAACACTGATATCCCAATGTTACATCAGTATTCATCACAATACTCCCCCACCCCTGTCATCACAATGTTCCATGACACCTGTCTTCACAATGCTACATGCACATATCATCACAATATTCGATGACTTATGACATCACAATGATCCATAACCCCTCTCATCAAAATGCTCCATGACCCTTTTCATCAAAATGCTACATGTCCCCATACATCACAATGTTCCATGTCACTTGTCATCACAATTCATCACGTCCTTGTCATCACAATGCTCCATGACAGTTCTCCTCACAATGTTACGTACTTTTGTCACCACAATTCTCCATGCACATGTCATCACAATACCCCATGACCCCTGTCATAGCAAGCTCCATGCCTCTGTCATCACAATGCTTCACGAACTTTTCGTCAAAATTCTCAATGGCCGTTCTCATCAAAATGCTCCATGACCCTTGTCATCACAATGCTCCAAGCCCTTGTCATCACAATGCTCCATTACCTTTGTCATCACAATCCTCCAAAACACTTGGCATCACAATTCTCCATGCCATTGTCATCATAATGGAACATGAAATATGTCATCACAATGCTCCCTGACACCTGTCTTCACAATACTCCATGACCTTGTCCTCACAATGTGCCATGCCCACTGTCAACACAATTATCCATGAAACTTGTCAGACCAATGCTCCATGACCCTGTCTTCACAATGCTCCATGCCCTTGTCATCACAGTGCTCCATGAACCCAGTTCTCACAATGCTCCGTGACTCCAGTCATCAGAAGGCGTCATGACCTGTGTCATCACAATGATCCATGCCCTCATCATCACAAGGCTCTGTGAACTTTGTCACCACATTGCTCCATGAAATTTTCATCAAAATGTTCCGTGACACTTGTTATCACAATGCTCCGTCCGTTTGTCAACTCAATGCTCCATGACCCTTGTCATCACAATGTTCCATGCGCATCTCAGCGCAGTGCTCCATGACCCATGTCATCACAATGCTCCATAAACCTTGTCATCACAATGCTCATTGCACGTCTTATCAAAATGCTCTCTCACCACTGATATCAAAATGTTCCCTCACTAGTCATCACAATACACCCACTCCCCTGTCATCACAATGGTCCATAAACCCTGTCATGAAAATGTTCCCTGACCCCTGACATCACAATATTCCATAACCCCTGTCATCAAAATGCTCCATGACGCTTTTCATAAAATTGCTCCATGACCCTGTCATCACAATGCTCCCTGACCTTCTCATCACAATGTACAACACCCTTGTCATCAAAATGCTCCATGAATTTGTCATCACAAAGATCCATGACACTTGGCATCACAATGCTCCATGTCATTTCCATCACAATGCTCCATGATCGCTCTCATCACATTGCTTCATGCCCTTGTCGTCACAAAGCTCCATGACACATGTCATCAGAATGCTCCATGGCCTTCTCATCACAGTGCTCTATGCACTTGCAATCACAATGCTCCATTACACCTCTCATCACAATGCTCCAAGACCCCTGTAATCACAATGCTCCATGGCCCTTTTCATCTAAATGTTCCATGAACTCTGTCATCACAATGCACCATGCCCACCATCATAATGCTTCATGCCATTGTCATCACAATGAAATCATAATGCTCCATGACCCCTCTCATCACAATGCTCCAAATCCTTGTTATCAAAATGTTCCATAACACTTATCATCACAAAACCGCATGACGCTCGTCATCACAATTATCCATGGTCTTCTCATCACAATGCTCCATGACTTTTGTCACCACAATGCTCAATACCCTTGTCATCACAATGTTCCCTGACACTTGTCGTCAGTATGCTCCTTGAACCCTGTGATGACAAGTCTCCATGGCCTTCTATCCCAATGCTCCATGCCCTTGTCATCACAGTGCTCCACGACCCCTGTAATCACAAGGCTCCATGCCCCTTTTCATCAGAATGTTCCATGAGACATATCATTACAAGGCTCCATGGTCTTCTCATCACAATGCTCGAGTTCCTTATCATCACAATGCTCCATGACCCCTGTCATCACAACACTCCATGTCCCTTGTCATCACAATATTCCATGAACATTTTCATCCCAATGCTCCATGACACTTGTCTTCAAAATCATCAATGCACTGGTCATCCCAATGCTCCATGACCCCTGTATTCACAGTGCTCCGTGACGCTTGTCATCACAGTGCTCCATGACACCAGTCATCACAATGCCCATGCCTTTGGCAGCAAAATGCCACATGACCTTGTCATTACAATGTTCTATACGCTTGTCATCACAATACTCCTTTACCATTGTCATCAAAATCCTCCATGAACCTTGGGATCACATTGTTTCATGCCCTTGTCATCACAATACTCCATGCTCCTTGAAATCAAAATGATCCATGACCTCTGTCATCACAATGCTCCTAACCCTTGTGATCACAATGTTCCATAACACTTGTAATCACAACGTTCCATGATGCCTGTCATCACAATATTCCATGCCCTATTCATCACAATGCTCCATGATATTTGTCATCACAATTCTCAATACACTTGTCATCACAATGCTCCCTGAATCTTGTCGTCAGAATGCTCCTTGAAACCTGTCACAAAAAGGCTCCATGCCTTTTTCATCACAATGCCCCACGCCGTTTTCATCACAATGCTCCATGCCATTGTCATCAAAATACTCCACAAGCTTGTCATCAGAATGCTCCATGACCTTTGCCATCACAATTCTCCATGCACTTGTCAGCACAATGCTCCCTGACACTTGTCATCACAATGCTCTAAGCCATTTTCAACACAATGCTGCATTACCTTTGTCATTAGAATCCTCCATGACACTTGGCATCACGATGCTCCAGGCCATTGTCATCACAATGGGCCATTACATATGTCATCACGATGCTCCCTGACACCAGTCGCCACAATACTGCATGACCTGGTCTTCACAATGCTCTATGCCCTTGTCATCACAATGCCCCATTCCAAATGTCATTGCAATAATCCATGAAACTTATTAGACCAATGTTCCATGCCCTTTTCATCACAATGTCCCATGCCCTTGTTATCACAATGCTCCATGACCCATGTCATCACAATGCTCCGTGAGTCCAGTCATCACAATGTTTCATGCCCTTTGTCATCACAATGGTCCATGCCCTCGTCATCAACAGTCTCTGTGACCTTTTTAACCTCAAGGCTCCATGAAATTTTCATCACAATGCTCTTTGTCCCTTGTCTTCACAATACTCTCTGCCTTTTCAGCACAATGCTCCATGACCGTTGTCATCACAATGCTCCATGCGTTTGTCAGCACAATGCTCCATGACACATGTCATCACAGTGCAACATGCGATTGCCATCACACTGCTCCACAATCTTGTCATTACAATGCTCCATTAACCTTGTCATCACAATGTTCCATGCACTTCTCATCAATATGCTCTCTCACCACTGATATCACAATGTTATATCTCTATTCATAACAATACTCCCCACCCCTGTCATCACAATGTTCCATGACTCCTGTCATCACAATGCTACATGCACTTATCATCACAATGTTCGATGACCTATGACATCACAATGTTCCATAAGCCCTGTCATCAAAATGCTCCATGTCCCCTGACATCACAATGCTCCATACCCCTTGTAATTATAGTGCTCCATGACGCTCTTCATCACAATTATCCATGGTCTTCTCATCACAATGCTCCAAGGTCTTGCCATCACAATGCTCCATGCCCTGGTCATCACAATGCTCCATGTCCCTTGTCATCACAATTCTCCACGTCCTTGTCATCACAATGCTCCATGACAGTTCTCAAGACAATGTTACATGTTTTGTCATCACAATTCTCCATTCACATGTCATCACAATACCTCATGACCCCTGTCATAGCAAGCTCCATGCCTCTGTCATCACAATGCTTCACGACCTTTTCATCAAAATTCTCAATGGCCGTTGTCATCAAAATGCTCCATAACACTTGTCATCACAATGCTCCAAGCCCTTGTCATCCACAATGCTCCATTACATTTTTCATCACAATCCTCAGTGACACTTGGCATCACAATGCTCCATACCATTGTCATCACAATGGAACATGAAATATGTCATCACAATGCTCCCTGACACCTGTCTTCACAATATTCCATGACCTTGTCCTCACAATGTGCCATGCCCACTGTCAAAACAATTATCCATGAAACTTGTCAGACCAATGCTCCATGCCACTGTCATCACAATGCTCCATGCCATTTTCATCACAGTGCTTCTTGACCACAATTCTCACAATGCTCCTTGACTCCAGTCATCACAAGGCGTCATGACCTGTGTCATCACAATGACCCATGCCCTCATCATCACAAGGCTCTGTGAACTTTGTCACCACAATGTTCCATGAACTTTTCATCACAATGCTCCGTGACACTTGTTATCACAATGCTCCGTCCATTTGTCAACTCAATGCTCCATGACCCTTGTCATCACAATGTTCCATGCGCTTGTCAGAACAGTGCTCCATAACCCATGTCATCACAATGCTGCTTGCACGTCTTATCAAAATAATCTTTCACCACTGATATCAAAATGTTCCCTCACTAGTCATCACAATCCACCCACTCCCCTGTCATCACAATGGTCCATAACCCCTGTCATGAAAATGTTCCATGACCCATGACATCACAATGTTCCATATCCCATGTCATCAAAATGTTACATAACCCTTTACATCAAATTGCTCCATGACCCTGTCATCACAATGCTCCCTGCCCTTCTCATCAGAAAGCACAACACCCTTGTCATCAAAATGCTCCATGACTTTGTCATCACAAAGATCCATGACCCTTGGCTTCACGATGCTTCATGTCACTGTCATCACAATGCTCCATGATCGCTCTCATCACATTGCTTCATGCACTTGTCGGCACAAATCTCCATGACGCATGTCATCAGAATGCTCCATGGCCATCTCATCACAGTGCTCCTTGCCCTTGCCATCACAATACTCCATTAAACCTGTCATCACAATGCTCCAAAACTCCTGTAATCACAATGCTCCATGCCCCTTTTCATCTCAATGCTCCATGAACCCTGTCATCACAATGCACCATGCCCTCCATCATAATTCTTCATGCTATTGTCATCACAATGAAATCATAATGCTCCATGACCTCTCTCATCACAATGCTCCAAACCCTTGTGATCAAAATCTTCCATAACACTTATCATCACAACGCCCCATGACGCTCGTCATCACAATTATCCATGGTCTTCTCATCACAATGCTCCATGACTTTTGTCACTACAATGCTCAATACCCTTGTCATCACAATGTTCCCTGACACTTGTCGTCAGTATGCTCCTTGAACCCTGTGATGACAAGGCTCCATGGCCTTCTCATCCCAAAGCTCCATGCCCTTGTCATCACAGTGCTCCACAACCCCTGTAATCACAAGGCTCCATGCCCCTTTTCATCAGAATGTTCCATGAGACATATCATCACAAGGCTCCATGGTCTTCTCATCCCAATGCTCCATGCCTCTGTCAGCAAAATGCTACATGACCTTTTCATTACAATGTTCTATGCACTTGTCATCACAATACTCCATTACCATTGTCATCACAATCCTCCATGAACCTTGGGATCACATTGTTTCATGCCCTTGTCATCACAATCCTCCATGCTCCTTGAAATGAAAATGATCCATGACCTCTGTCATCACAATGCTCCAAACACTTGTGATCACAATGTTCCATAACACTTGTCATCACAACGCTCCATGACGCCTGTCATCACAATACTCCATGCCCTTTTCATCACAATGCTCCATGACATTTGTCATCACAATTCTCAATACACTTATCATCACAATGATTCCTGACACTTGTCGACAGAATGCTCCTTGAACCCTGTCAGGAAATGGCTCCATGCCTTTTTCATCACAATTCCCCATGCCATTTTCATCACAATGCTCCATGCCGTTATCATCAAAATACTCCAAAAGCTTGTCATCAGAATGCTCCATGACCTTTGTCATCACAATTCTCTATGCACTTTTCAGCACAATGCTCCGTGACCCTTGTGATCACAATTCTCCAAGCCATTGTCATCACAATGCTCCATTACCTTTGTCATCAGAATCCTCCAAAACAATTTTTATCACAATGCTCCAGGCCATTTTCATCACAATGGTCCATTACATATGTCATCACAATGCTCCCTGACACCAGTCTTCACAATACTGCATGACCTGGTCTTCACAATATTCCATACCCTTCTTATCACTATGCTCCATGACCCATGTCATCACAATGCTCCGTGACTCCAGTCATCACAAGGCTTCATTACCTGTGTCATCACAATGATCCATGCCCTCATCATCACAAGGCTCTGTGAACTTTTTCACCACAATGCTCCATGAACTTTTCATCACAATGCTCCGTGACACTTGTCATCACAATGCTCCGTCACTTTGTCAAATCAATGCACCATGACCCTTGTCATCCCAAAGTTCCATGTGCTTGTCAGTGCAATGCTCCCTGACCCATGTCATCACAATGCGCCATGCGCTTTACATCACAGTGATCCACAACATTGTCATCACAGTGCTCCATAAACCTTGTCATCACAATGCTCCGTGCTCGTCTTATCAAAATGCTCTCTCACCACTGATATCAAAATGTTCCCTCACTAGTCCTCACAATACAACCACTCCCCTGTCATCACAGTGGTCCATAACCCCTGTCATGAAAATGTTCCATGACCCTGAAATCACAATGTTCCATAACCCCTGTCATCAAAATGTTCCATGACATTTTTCATCAAATGCTCCATGACCCTGTCATCACAATGCTCCCTGCCCTTCACAACAGAATGCACCACTGCCTTGTCATCAAAATGCTCCCTGACCTTTGTCATCACAAAGCTCCATGACACTTTGCATCACAGTGCTCCATGCCATTGTTATCATAATGCTCCATGAACCCTCTTATCACATTTTTACATGCCCTTGTCACTACAGTCTCCATGATGCTTTTCATCACTATGCTCGATGCCATTCTTCTCACAATGC
Organism: Mesoplodon bidens; assembly: GCF_964165515.1. Classification (NCBI taxonomy): domain Eukaryota; kingdom Metazoa; phylum Chordata; class Mammalia; order Artiodactyla; family Ziphiidae; genus Mesoplodon; species Mesoplodon bidens. The sequence continues at coordinate 2,281,084 of NW_027672207.1, forward strand.
TCCATGCGCTTGTCATTACAATCCTCCACGACCCATGTATCACAGTGTTCTGTGCCCTTGTCATCACAATGCTCCTTGCCTCCACTCATCATAATAATCCATGAAACATTTCAGACCAATGCTCCATGCCCTTGTCATAACAATGCTCCATTACCCCTGTCATAAAAATGCTCCATGACCCCTGCCATCACACTGTTCCACAGCCTTGTCATCACAAGTTTCCATGACCCTTGTCATCACAATGCTCCAAGACCCCTGTAATCACAATGCTCCATGCCCTTGTCATCACAAAGCTTCATGACACATGTCATCAGAATGCTCCATGGCCTTCTTATTCACGATGCTCCATGCCCTTGTCATCACAATGCTCCAAGACCCTTGTAATCACAATGTTCCATGCCCCTTTTCATCTCAATGCTCCATGAACCCTGTCATCACAATGCACCATGCCCATCATCATAATGCTTCATGCTACTGTCATCAGAATGAAATCAAAATGCTCCATGACCTCTGTCATCACAATGCTCCAAATCATTGTGATCAAAATGTTCCATAACACTTATCATCACAACGCCCCATGACGCTCATCACCACAATTATCCATGGTCTTCTCATCACAATGCTCCATGAACTTTGTCATCACAATGCTCAATACCCTTGTCATCACAATGCTCCCTGACACTTGTCATCAGTATCCTCTATGAACCCTGTCATGACAAGGCTCCATGCCTTTTTCATCACCATGTTCCATGCCCTTTTCCTCACAGTGCTCCAAGCCCCCTGTAATCACAATGCTCCATGCCCTTGTCATCACAGAACTCCGTGATGCATGCCATCAGAACGCTCCATGGCCTTCTCATTCACGATGCTTCATGCCCTTGTCATCACAATGCTCCACGACCCCTGTAATCACAATGCTCCATGCCCCTTTTCATCAGAATGCTCCATGAGACTTGTAATCAAAAGGCTCCATGGTCTTCTCATCACAATGCTCCAGTACCTTTTCATCACAATGCAAAATGACAACTGTCATCACAATAGGTCATGAACATTTTCAGCCCAATGCTCCATGACCTTCTCATCACAGTGCTCCATGACCACTGTCATCACAACGCTCCATGAACCCTGACAACACAATGATCCTGGACTCTTGTCATCAAAATGCTCCATGCGCTTGTCTTCCCACTGCTCCATGACAGATTTAATCACAATGCTCCGTGATGCTTGTCATCACAGTGTTCCATGAGCATTGTCATCACAATGCTCCATGCCTTTGTCAGCAAATTGCTACATAATCTTGTCATCACAATGCTCCATGAGCTGGTCATCACAATCCTCCATGACCCTTGGGATTACATTGCTTCATGTCCTTGTCATCTCTCTCTTGCCTTTCTGGTTTTTACAGATTTTCGGATGTCCCATTTGACCGCTGGGTAGTGACAATACGTTGTAGTGTGGATTTGCATTGCACGCTTGCTTGATTGGCCAAAAAGGGTGTATGCGTTTTCTCCTGAATATATTCAGGAGAAAAGCCATACGCCGTTTTTGGCCAAGGGCATCACTGTCGAAGTTGTGATGTTTTTCCTGTGCTTTAAAAGCGATTCCAATTTACCTCATGAAATATGTTTTGTGCAATTCTGCCTCATTTTAAAGTCCGCTTCGTTCCCTTCTCCCCACAGATTTTTGGAAGAGAGTAGTCCTTTATAACTCTGCAGGTTTGTGAATTGCTGTGCCCCTGAGCTCCAATTTTCAAATTCCATTTTTGGGAGCTGACCGCAAATCCACAATTTTGCTTCAGGACCTATACTGGTTCCAGGGGTGGCTATACTGTTCCCTACGGGTGGCTGAGTCTTTGGTTAATTCTTCTTCCTGACGGGAATTTAGAGTGACATGTGCCCGTCCAAATGCCTACATCTACTCTCTGATTGGTTCTCCCTCTTCCCTTTCATCCTCTGCACAATTAGCAAACTGTGCGAACCAGGATGTTATAGGGGTTAACTCTCCTAAGTTGGGAGATTGATAGTAAGGCAGTTGGAATGCCAACCTGGAGCACAAGGAGAGGAAAAATTAGGAGACTTTTAGAAACCTTTCACCATCACAGTGTGTCCATTCTCTAGGTTTCCCATACGTGTTATAACTGTATTGATATTCCCTTCTACCTGGAGATTTGGGACTCATGGAATGGTGTCATGCATTACTACTTTAAAGGATCTGCATTTTCTCTCCCATTCTCACCAGTCCTCTCAGTCCCAAGTGTCCAGCCTTATGTCTCATCCAGTTGTCTTTGCAGATAGGGTCATTGCAGGTTTCATCAGAACCCCTGAAGGAATTGTGTAAGAATTTCGCTGTTTTTTTGTTTGGTTTTTGAAATTCATTTTTATAATAGGGTTGAGCTGATTTTCACTGACGTGTTTATGCCGGTCTAGACACACTTGATTCCCTTACGGAGACATATCAATACATAGGTTTTAAGATTCTTACTAGTCAGATATATTCCTCTGCAGGTAATAGGGGTTTTGAGTCCCGTTCACTGAGGAAAGTGTAGGTCTTGCCTCTTCTGTATTCGGTTTATGGAATGTTACCTGTGCTAATATCAAACTCTGGTTTTATGCATCACCCCACCTCTCCTTTCCCTTTAAGCAGGCATAAGAGTGTTTTCTAAATGTGAGACACTAGTCTCTTTCTTAATTCAGTTCATGTGTTGTGATGTTGACATTCCCTCTGTAAGTGATATCTTATGATAAGATTCTTTTTTTCTGTGTGACTAATTTCACTTAGAATCATCATAACTATATCCACTCATTATGCTGCTACTGGCCTTATGACACTGATTTCACGTCTGAGTGATATTCCGTTGTACAGAATTACCACAAGTTCTTTATGCATTTCTCTTTTTCCTGGGATAATTTAGGTGTACCGAAGTTGAGGTTCTTGTATGCATAGCAGCCCTAAACTTTGGGGTGCCTGTGTCTTGTCGATATTTAGTCTTCCCAAGTTATATGCCCATGAGTTGAAGTCCCCTTTGCTCGGGGGCTTTGTATTTTAGATGTTTTAGGAAACAGCATACACTTCTTCAGAGTGGCTCTTGGATATTTATATCCCACCCATCAGCGTGACTAGGCTCCCTGTTCTCCGTGGCCTCTCCTGCATTTCTGGTTTGTACACATTTTTTGGATGGCCTTTCTAAGCAGTGTATATTGAGACTTCTTTGTTGTGCGGATTTGCATTTCCCGCTTGCTTGTTTGGCCAAAAACTCTGTATGTGTTTTATTTTCCTGAAGATTTCACGAAAAAACCACATACACCCTTTTGCCCAACTGCATCATTTTAGAAATTCTGCTGCTTTTCATATGCTTTAAACGTGAGTACAATCTACCTTTTGAAATCTGTTTCCTGCAATTCTGCCTCTCATTCAGATCCTCTTCGTTGCCTTACCTGAATATATTTTTGGACATTGGTTATCATTTATATCTTTGCAGGTCTTTGAATTGTCTGCTCCTGAGCTCCATTTTGCAACTCGCTTTTTTTGTGAGCTGGCCGCCAAACCATTGGATTGCTTCAGGCCCTATTCTGGTTCTGAGGAGGCAGGCTGAGCCTTTGGTTAATTCTTGTTCCTAATGGGAAATTAGAGTGGCATGTTCCTGTCTGAACACCTAAGAATTGTCTCTAAATTTTTCTCATCCTTCCGCTTCTTCCTCTTGACAAATTCCAAACTGTTTGCAAGAGGATGTTGACGGTGCTGATATCCCCAAGTGAGGAGATTGTTAGGAAAGATGCTGGAGGGGTGAACTCGAGCACCAGGCGATGAGGAGATGAGGTGCCTTTTCCAAACTCTTTCCGATCAAACGGTGTACCATCCTCTAGGTGTGGCAGGCATGTTTTAGCTGTAGGAAGGGTCCAGTGCATGTAAGCAGAACACCAGGTATGTTTCCAAATCAGTGCCTCCCTGAACCACAAACTGGGGAATTTTAAAGCTACGGCTACACGTATGTCTATTAAGGGCCTTGGGAAATAGGCAGAGCCCAAACTTTAGATGATTGAAATCTTCAGGGTCAGAAGTGCTCACCATCGGCCTTGCTTAGGTTACATTTTATCTGTCATTGATAGATGATGTCAATAAAAATATCTATTCTTTTTCAGATTATTTCCCCTTATAGGTTATTGCAAAATATTCAGTGTAGTTCCCTGTGCTATACAGTAGTTCCTTGTTGATGATCTATTTTATACATAGCAGTGTGTATGTGTTAATCCCAAACTGTTAATTTATCCCTTCTCCTACCTTTCCTCATTGGTAATAATAAATTGTAGGATTTTATACTTCTCAGAAATGGGGGAACTGAAAGAGAGGTATCATTTTCAATGGAAAAGCATTCAAAACAAGATTGAAGCTTCAGCCAAGAGTATTCGATGTACATCCATGGAAATAAATCACTTCATTTCTCTAATGTTGACCTGAAAAATAAGACAGACATCTTCACTGAACTTGCTTATAGTAAAGTGATGGAATTATCAAATGTAAGTCTTAGAAACATCTTATTTTATCCGAGCATTATACACTGCTCTATGTTAACTACAGTTTGGCTCACACATCTGTTCATTGAAGTTACGATGTTCTCAATTTCTGTTACTGATCCTCCAGAGTGGACCCCAACAGGAGTCCCCATGCCCAGTGTCATTGGAGCCAACATATCAAGACTGAGTTTGGTTCAGAAGCAAAGGAAACATTATTTTGAAAACAGAATGGAGAGGTGAGAGCGTGCACTACCCCACGGGCTGTGGGCTGGGCTGCTGTGTAGGGATCCCAGCAGCATCAGTGGGAGGGAGGGGATGGAGCTCTCGAGGGCTGGGTTGGCTGCAGCTCAGGCTCTATGCCACGGAGTCTGCATGGGACCCCGCTAGCTAAGGTGTCGACCCAGCTATTCTGTTCTAGGAAATCGGGTCTGAAGTGCCAGGTGTGGGACCTCTGCATGCGGAACCCTAGGAGAACGTGACATTAGACAAAGCACAAAGGAAAAACAGGTTAGACTTTATTTAATTGCCCAGATTCTCCTTTTATCTCCCAGGAATTTTTAATGAACATTGCCGGAGATAAACACCTCCTCTGCTTTTTGTTCTGTTCCACATTCTTGGGGTGTTGAGGGTGCAGACCCCTCTTTTGTAACTGCTTCATGCTGTGGTGGGAGCCCTGATACATGGGGGGAGCGTCAAAACGTCTCCCCACCAACCTCCAGGCGAGGTTGATTGTCCCAAGGCCTCCTGCCTCACTTCTCGTGCGCCTGAGCACCAGCATTGGAAGTGTTATAGATTCTAATGACCTTTAAGTGTCCAGGAAAGAGATGTGCAGAGATGCTGAGGTGGCAGGTTTCACCCCACACCACATTTGTTCCGCGACCTTAGGAAGATGGTTTTTGCCAGCCTAGATGCTCTGACCAGTAGTCTGTGCTTTCTTTAATTAGGTACCTGAATTAATGTACAAACAGCACCATGTGTCAGAACCCTGCCCGCACAACTCCCAGAAAGTCCAGGGTCAGTGGTGATCCAGGACCATGACGTCCACTGAGTCAACGGCCTTTAGAAGTAGCCAGCAGTCCAGCCGGTCATATTGGCCACCATCACCGTGTTGTCTGTATGGTTTTCTATGGTGAAAGCATGATATACGTTTCCCCCTCCAAGCTTATTAGCTCCCCTGTGGGTGCAGTAAGTCCTGCAAGCAGTAGTCTGCTCTTTCGGGGCACAGTCTTGTTGTTTTCTGAGAGAAACTCCAGGTCAAGTAATGGTCACACAAGTCATCTTGGGGGCCCGTTGCACCCGTTTGTCTCTCTGGAGGTTGGAGTTGGAGGACCACCTCACTTGAGGTCAGTGTGTCCACAGAGAGACCCCTGCAACTTCAGGGCATGATGGGTGGTTAGGATCACCACGTGGGGTCCTTTTCCCTTAGGAGGGAGCTGGTCTTGTCGGCTGCTGATTTCCAGCTTTTTAGATACCCCAGTATCCTGGCCTGATGAGTCGGTGGCAAAGCCCTTGTTGACTATAGTTTATCATACCTGAAGGGCATTCTTGTGTTGCTACATTTCAAGTGGTCCCAGTTTTTGCACTAAGGTTCCAAGGGCTATTAATCTTTGACCGGGTATGTAAAGGTCTAAGGGTTCAGCTAAATTAGGGAGTTCCTGGTCAAGGGTCTGAACTGACTGCTCTTTCCATTCTTGAGAGGCTGCTACTGGATTCTATTCAAAAGGATCATCATCTTTTCGTGTCAATGTTTCATGTAGAGGCCCAGCTATTAGACTGTAGTTAGGGATCCAGATGCAGAAAACCTTGGCCTCCCCAGGAACCCCTAAGCTGTCTTCTAGTTTTAGAAGAGGTAAGGCTGCAAATGGCTTCTTCCCTATCCTGGGATGTGTTTCTCCGAATATCTGTGAGAATGAAGCCCCGGCATGTCACCTTAGCCTGGGATATTTGAGCCTTTTTCTTGAACACCTTCTATCCTTTCTTGGCTAGGTAGTTCAGAGGCGTCTTTAGTAGGCCTGGCGATCAGAATGTCATCTTCATATTGAAGGAGGGTTCCCTTTTACAGAGGTAGAACATTTAGGTCTTTAGAGGACATTTCCCCAATGATGGTGTGGGGAATTTTGAACCATTGGGGCAGGACGGCTCAGCATTATTGCTTTTGTTTCATGTTGTGTCCTGCCACTCACAAGCCAAAAATTCTTGTGACTCTGAGATGAATGGAATACAGAAGAAGGCATCATTGAAGTCTAATACACAATGCCATGGCCTGGTGGATGGTAGAATGACCAGCAGGGTGTAGGAAATAGGAGCTACTGGATATATATCCTCGGTGGCTTCACTGACTGTCCTGATATGCTTTACCAGGTCTCCAGCAACCCATGGGGCTCTCATGGTCAGGCCAATCCCAGGATATGGAGCTCACCTGGTCTGCAACCTCCACCCCACAGCCCACGGGGCTCTCGTGGTCAAGTCCCTCCCGCGGTATTGAGCTCACCTGTGCAGCTACCCAGCAGCCCATGGGGCTCTCATAGTCAGGCCCTTCCCAGGATACGGAACTCCCCCTGGGCAGGTACCCCGGCAGGGCTGGACACACAGGAACTGTGCACATAGCCCACCTTGCAGAGAACCCCCAGCTCACCTGTCACTCACAGCTGACACAGAACACCTCAGAGCAGGACTTGAACTAACAAACAGCAGCTCTGACAGGTCTGTGACCCTGGCTATCACTCTGTGCAGCCTCTCTCTGCCTGGTCTTCCAGACACTTCCACTGCAGCCAGCGTACCAGGCCTCTGTCTCCACCCACCATCACTCCTCTCCCTGACTCCTGGGTTCTTCTCATTAGGATAGGGTCTTCTTGAAGTTGTTTTCCACTCATGGAACAGATAAAATGGTAAGAAAACAAGCCGCAGCTGCAGCCCCTTGTCTATCCTAACTCTCAAGAGCCCACACCTGTTCCTTAGGCATGGCCCGTTTAGCAAGGTTCATTTTCTGCAACTGTGAGCCCCTGAGGGATGAGGATTGGCTGATTTGGGCAGCCTGACACTGCCTGCCAGCCCTCCCGAGGTGTGCCTGTGTTGAGGTCAATATAAACACCTCTCCAGTCTGCAAGAGCCCCAGTAGCTGTGTCTGACGCCATATTCTCTGCCCCGTCAGCAGTGTCGGGGCTGGGGTTGTGGGAGGGAGTGAGGGGCCGTGGCTTTGTGGGTGGCCCAGTGTGAGTGGGGCTCTGCTGGACTTTCTGCAGGAGTTACCAAGCTGCCACCTGCTAAAGAAGAGGATGTGTCACACATACCTGCCGCTGGAATTTCTCCCCTGGCAGAGGTGAGGAATTAAAAATCAGTGGGCGCCATGGCCGGAGGGGTATCTCAGGCAGGTAAATGGAAAGCTTCCAGAAGAGCATCTGGGGCCAGGACCATCCTGGCTGGCCTGCAGGCACCAAGTCAGCCTGCGTGCTGTCGCTGGTGTGGCTCCACAGACCTTCTTCTAGGCTTGCAAGTGCTTGTACATATTCAGGTGTTTTACCTGTAAATGGTGGGAAGAGTTCAGTTGCAGCAGGACTGGGACTCAGCTCACATTTACTCACAGACGCCTCGACACTGTCCCCCAGCTTTGCAATGAGGATGCTCCTTGTGGGGGGGAGTGCTGCTGACTGCATGGGAGACGATTTCCCACCTCTGACCAACTTAAGAATTTCTTACCACTGGATCAAGTGCCCTGATACGATTTTCCTCTTTATAAATGGTGGTTTCTGTTTTTTTTTTTTTTTTTCTTTTTGTTACAAGGTAGATTTTATTTATTCCTATTTTGTTTTAATTTGGTGATATGAACATGGAAATAATGCATTAATATAAAGACGTCTATGTGAAGGGAAAAACTTTTTTTCTGTTTTATTTTATTAAATGTTATTTATTTATTTTTAATATTTTAAAATTTATGTATTTCTTTTATACAGCAGGTTCTTATTGGATATCTATTTTATACATATAAGTGTGCACATGTGAATCCCAGTCTCCCAATTCATCCCACCACCACCCTCACATGGCGTTCCCCCCTTGGTGTCCATATGTTTGTTCTCTACATCTGTGTCTCTATCTCTGCCCTGCAAACTGGTTCATCTGTACCATTTTTCTAGGTTCCACATATATGCATTAATATACAGTATTGTTTTTTCTCTTTCTGACTTACTTCACTATCTTTGACAGTCTCTCGATCCTTCAAGGTCTCTACAAATGACCCAATTTCATTCCTTTGTATGGCTGAGTAACATTCCATTGTATATATGTACCACATCTTTATCCATTCGTCTGTCTGTGGGCACTTAGGTTGCTTTCATTACCTGGCTATTGTAAATAGTGCTGCAATGAACATTGTGGTGAATGTGTCTTTTTGATTTAGGGTTTTCTCTGGGTATATGCCCAGTAGTGGTATTGCTGGATTATATGGTAATTCTATTTTTAGTTTTTTAAGGAACCTCCATACTGTTCCCCATAGAGACTGTATCAATTTACATTCCCAACAATAGTGGAAGAAAGTTCCTTTTCTTCACACCCACTCCAGCATTTGTTGTTTGTAGATTTTCTGATGATGCCTATTCTAACAGGTGTGACGTGATACCTCATTGTAGTTTCCATTTCCATTTCTCTAATAATTGGAGATGTTGAGCAGATTTTCATGTGCGTACTGGCCATCTCTATGTCTTCTTGGAAGAAATGTCTATTTAGATCTTCTTCCATTTTTGTATTGGGTTGTTTGTTTCATTAATATTGAGCTGCATGAGCTGTTTATATATACTGGAGATTAATCATTTGTCCATTGATTCGTTTGCAAATATTTTCTGCCATTCTGAGGGTTGTCTTTTTATCTTGTTTGTAGTTTCCTTTGCTTTGCAAAAGCTTTTACGTTTCATTAGGTCCCATCTGTTTAGTTTTCTTTTTTTATTTCATTAATATAGGAGGTGGATCAAAAAAGATCTTGCTGTGATTTACGTCGGAGAATCCTTCGTAAGTTTTCCTCTCAGAGTTTTATACTATCCGGTCTTACATTAAGGTCTCTAATCCATTTTGAATATATTTTTATGTATGGTGTTGGGGAGTGTTCTAATTTCATTCTTTTACATGTAGCTGTCCATATTTCCCAGCACCAATGATTGAAGAGACTGTCTTATCTCCATTGTATAGTCTTGCCTCCTTTGTCATAGATTAGTTGACCATAGGTGTGTAGGTTTATCCATGTGCTTTCTTTTTTTTTCCCTTTACACGTTTATTGGAGTATAAATGCTTTACAATGGAGTGTTCATTTCTGCTGTATAAAAAAGTGAATCAGCTATACATATACAAATATCACCAGATCCACTCCCTCTTGCATCTCCCTCCCACACCCCATATCCCACCCCTTTATGTGGTCACAAAGCACCGGGCTGATCTCCCTGTTCTATGTGGCTGCTTCCCAGTAGCTCTCGGTGTTACATTTGGTAATGTATTTATGTCCATGCCACTCTCTCACTTCGTCCCAGCTTACCCATCCCCCTTCCGGTGTCCTCAAGTCCTTTCTCTATGTTTGTGTCCTTAATCCGGTCCTGCCACTAGGTTCTTCAAAATCTTTTTTTTTTCTTCATTATGTTCCGTATATCTCTGATAACATACAGTATTTGTTGTTCCCTTTCTGACTTACTTCACTATGTAGGACAGATTCTAAGTCCATCCACCTCAGTACAAATAACTCAGTTTTGCTTCTTTTTATGGCTGAGTAATATCCCATTGTATATATGTGCCAGATCTTCTTTATCCATTCATCTGTCGATGGAGACTTAGGTTGCTTCCATATCCTGGCTGTTGTAAATAGAGGTGCAATGAACATTTTTGTACATAACTCTTTTAGAATTATGGTTTTTGCAAGGCAAATGCCCAGTAGTTGGATTGTTGTGTCGTATGGTTCTTCTATTGTTAGTTATTTAAAGGAACCTCTGTACTGTTCTCCCTAGTGCCCATATCAATTTACATTCCCAACCACAGTGCAAGTGTGTTCCCTTTTCTCCAATAAAGGCCTCTCCAGCATTTATTGTTTTGTAGATTTTTTTGATGATTGCCACTCTGACTGCTGTGTGGTGATACCTCACGGTAGTTTTGATTTGCATTTCTCTATTGATTAGTGATGTTCAGCATCCTTTCATGTGTTTCTTGGTAATCTGTATATCTTCTTTGGAGAAATGTCTATTTAGGTCTTCTGCCCGTTTTTGGATTGGGTTGTTTGTTTTTGAGATATTGAGCTACATGAGGTGCTTGTAAAGTTTGGAGATTAATCCTTTGTCAATTGCTTCATTTGAAAATATTTTCTCCCATTCTGAGGGTTGTTTTTGCATCTTGTTTATGTTTTCCTGTACTGTGTAAAAGCTTTTAAGTTTCATTAGGTCCCATTTGTTGATTTCTGTTTTTATTTCCATTTCTCTAGGAGGTGAGTCAAAAAGGATCTTGCTGTGATTTATGTCATAGAGTGTTCTGCCTATGGTTTCCTCTAAGTGTTTTATAGTGTCTGGTCTTATATTTAGATCTCTAATCCATTTAGAGTTTATTTTTGTGTATGGTGTTATGGAGTGTTCTAATTTCATTCTTTTATGTGTAGGGTTCCAGTTTTCCCAGCACCAATTACTGAAGAGACTGTCTTTTCTTCATTGTATATCCTCAGCTCCTTTGTCATAGATGAGATAGCCATAGGTATGTACGTTTATCTCTGGGCTTTCTGTCCTGTTCCATTGATCTGTGTTTATGCCAATCTACATACACTTGATTCCATTATGGAGACATATAAATACATAGGTTTCAAGATTATTACCAGTCAGATATATTCCTCTTCAATGAATAGGGTGTTTTGTGTCCAGTTCATTGAGAAAGGAGTAGGTCTTGTCTATTACATATTTGGTATATGGAATGGTATCTGTGCTAATTTCAAACTCTGCTTTTACACATCACCCCACGTCACCTTTCCCCTTAAGGAGGCATAAGTGTGTTTTCTGAACGTGTACCTCTGTTCTCTTTTGAAATTCAGTTCATGTGTAGCCATGTTTACATTCCCTCTATAAGTGATATATTACAATAAGTTTCTTTTTTCTTTGTGGCTCATTTCACTTAGCATCATCGTACCTAAAGCCACTCATTATGCTGCTATAGGCCTTATGACATTGATTTTATGTCTGAGTGACATTCCATTGTATATAAGTACCACAACATCTATATCCACTTTTTTGCTTTCCTGGGATATTTAAAGTGTACCGAAGTCGAGGTTATTGTAAACAGAGCAGCCCTAAACTTTGGGCTGGCTGTGTGTTGTGGATTTTTAGTTTTCCCAAAATACACGCCCATGAGTGAAGTGTGCTATGCTCTGTAGCTGTTTTAGAAAACAACATACAGTTCTCCAGAGAGGCTGTTTGCATTTTACATCCTGTCCATCGGTGTAACCAGTCTCCCTTTTCTCCATGGCCTCTCCTGCTTTTGTGGTTTTTACACTATTTGTGGATGGCCCTTTTGACTGGATGTAAGGGACACTTCTATTTAGTGTGGATTTGCAATGCCTGATGGCTTGCTTGGCCAAAAAGGGCGTATGCATTTTTTCCCGAATATAATCAAGAAAATACACATAGTCCCTTTTCAGCCAAGGGCAACATTGTTGAAGTTCTGTTGCTTTTCATGTGCTTTAAAGACGACTCCAATGTACCTCTTGAAATCTGTTTCCTTCAATTCTGCCTTGCATTCAAATCCTCTTCACTGCCTTACCTCAATATATTTCTGGATGATAGTTGTCCTTTATAACTCTGCAAGTTTGTGAATTGCTGTGCCCCTGATTTCCATTTTTCATATCGCCTATTTGTGAGCTGGCTGCAACACCACAGGATGGCTTTAGGCCTTAGTCTGGTTCTGGGGATTCAGGCAGAGCCTTTGGCTAATTCTTCTTCCTGATGGGAAACTAGAGTGATATGTGCCTATCCAAACACCTACAGCTAATCTCTCATTTGTTTCCCCTCTTCCTGTTCATCCTCTGCACAATTTGCAAACTGTGCATAACAGGAGGGTAAAGGCGCTGACACTCCAAGTGGGGAGATTTTTAGTAATGCAGATGGAATGGTGAAGCTGAGCACGATGAAAAAAAATATGAGGTACCTTTTAGAAAACATTCCCAATTACACAGTGTACCATCCACTGGGTTTTCCATGCATGTTTTAACTGTAGGAAGATTCCCTTAAACCTGGAGAGTTGGGACCACTAGAATGGGTAGCACACAGTACTGCTCTAAGTGGTGTTCTTTTGCTCACACTACCTCAACAATCTTGTCAGGCCCAAGTGTCCAGTCTTATGTCTCATCCATCTGTTGGTGTAAAGGTGGTCAATCTAGGTTGCATCACAGGCCCTGAACATAATTTTTAAGATTTCTCTCTGTTTCGCTGTTTTTGCATTTTGCTTTTGAAACTTATTTTTATAAGGGTTTTAGCTGAATTTCAGCGCTGTGTTCATGCCATTATACACACATATGATTCCTTTATGGAGACATGAGAATACATATGATTTAAAATGATTAGAGTCAGATATATTCCTCTGCAATGAATAAGGGGTGTTGAGTCCAGTTGATTGTGCCGGGAGTAGGAGTTGTCTATTACATACTTAGTTTATGTAACGGTATCTGTGCTAATTTATAACTGTGGTTTTATTCATCACCCCACCTCGCCTTTCCCCTTAAGCAGGCAGAAGATTGTTTTCTAAATGTGTGACTCTGTTGTGTTTGTAATTCAGTTCACGTGTTGCCATGTGTACATTCACCCTATAAGTGATATCTTATGATAAGATTCGTTACTCTGTTATCTTTCCTAACACAGTTCATGTGTAGCCATGGTTACAGGAACTTCAAAACTGATATCTTATGATAAGATTCTTTTTCTTTGAGACTTATTTCACTTAGAATCATCGTACCTGAAGCCACTCATTTTGCTGCTACTGGCCTTATGACATTGATTTCATGGCTAAGGGATATTCCATCGTACGTAAGTACCACAATTTCTTGGACCATTTTTTTCTTTCCTGGGACATTTAAGGTGTACCCAAGTTGAGGTTCTTGTAAGCAGTGCAGCCCTAAATATTGGTGTGGCTCTGTCTTACTGATTTTCAGTTTTCCCAAGGTATATTCCATAGACTGGAAGTGCCCTTGGCTCTGTAGCTCAGTTGTTTACTTGTTTTAGGGAACCGAAGGCACTCCTCCAGTGAGGCAGTTGGCAATTTACATCCTGCCAATCAGCATAACAAGGCTCCCAGTTCTCTAAGGCCTGTCGTGCCTTTCTGGTTTTTACACATTTTTCGGATGTCCCTTTTAACCAGTGGGAAGTGATCGTCCTTGTAGGGCAGATTTGCATTGCCTGCTTGCTTGCTTGGCCAAAAAGGGCGTATGAATTTTTTCTTGAATATATTCAGGAGAAAATGCATACGCCCTTTCGGCCTAGTGCATCAATATTGAAGTAGTGACCCTCTTCCTGTGCTTTAAAGGTGTATCCAATGTACGACTTGAAATCTGTTTCCTGCTATTCTGCCAGGCTTTCAAGTCCACTTCGTTGCCTTCCCTCAAAAGACTTTTGGACGATAGTTGTCCTTTATTACTCTGGCAGTTTGGGAATTGCTGTGCCCCTGAGCTCCATGTTTCAACTCGTTTTTTGTGAGCTGAACGAAGTCCAAAATTTTGGTTCAGGACCAATACTGGTTCCCTGAGGGTGCCTGAGACTTTGGTTAATTATTCTTCCTGCTGGGAAATTAGAGTGTCATTTGCCCATCCAGAAGCCTAACAACTACTCTCTCATTGGTTCTCCCTCTTCCCTACCATACTCTGCCAAATTGGCAACCTGTGGGATCCAGGAGTTTAAAGGGGCTGTCTCTCCAAGTTGGGAGATTGATATTAAAGCAGTTGGAAAGTCAAACTCGAACACCAGGAGAGGGACAATTCGTTGAGTTTTACAAACCTTTCATATTCACAGTGTGTCCATTCTCTACGTTTCCCGTACATGTTATAGCTGCAGTAATATTCCCTTCAACCTGGAGAGTTGGGACCCATGGAATGGGTGCCATGCATTATTCCTATAAAGCGTCCGCATTTGCTCAGCCAATCTCACTAATCCTCTCAGTCCCAAGTTTCCAGCCTTATGCCACATCCAGCTGTCATTGTAGATAGGGTCTTTCCAGGATACGTCAGAGACCCTGAAGGAATTGAAAAGGATTTCCATGTTTTTTGTTTTGTTTTTGAAATTCATTTTTATAGTGAGTTTGAGCTGATTCTCGCTGCCATGTTTATGCCAGTCTAGACACACTTAATTTCCTTACCCAGACATATCAGTACATAGGTTTAAGACCCTTACTACTCAGATATATTCCTCTGCCGGAAATATGGGGTATTGAGTCCCTTTCACTGAAAAAGGTGTTGGTCTTTTCTATTCCATAGCTGGTTGTTGGAACGGTACCTGTGCTTATATCAAAGTCTGTTTTTATGCATCCCCACACATCTACTTCCCCCTTAAGCAGGCATAAGAGTGCTTTCTAAATGTGAGCCTCTGTATTCTTTCCTAACACAGTTCATGTGTAGCTATGTTTACCGGATCTTCATAAGTGATATCTTATGATAAGTTTCTTTTTCTGTGTGACTTATTTCACTTAGAATCATCGTACCTGCATCCACTCATTTTGCTGCTACTGGTCGTATGGCATTGATTTCATGGCTGAGGGATATTCCATCGTACTTAACTACCACATTTTTTGAACCATTTTTATATTTCCTGGGATATTTCTGGTGTACCCAGGTTGAGGTTATTGTAAGCAGTGCAGCCCTAAATTACGGGGTGGCTCTGTCTTATTGATTTTCAGTTTTCCCAAGATGTATTGCCTAGACTGGAAGTGCCCTTGGCTCTGTAGTTCTGTTGTTTACTTGTTTTAGGGAACGCAATGCACTCCTCCAGTGAGTCAGGTGGCAATATACGTCCCGCCCATCAGCATAACAAGGCTCCCTGTTCTGCAGGGCCAGTCTTGCCTTTCTGGTTTATACACATTTTGCGGATGTCCCTTTTGAACAGTGGGAAGAGATACGTCTTTGTAGTGCAGATTTGAATTGCCCACTTCCTTGCTTTGCCAAAAAGGGTGTATGCGTCTTCTCCTGAATACATTCAGGAGAAAATGCATACGCCCTTTATGGCCAAGTGCATCATTGTCGAAGTTGTACCCTCTTCCTGTGCTTTACAGGTGATTCCAACGTACCTCCTGAAATGTGTTTCCTGCTATTCTACCTCGCTTTCAATTCCACCTCGATGCATTACCTCAACAGATTTTTGGACGATAGTTGTCCTTTATTACTCTGCCAGTTTGTGAATTGCTGTGCCCCTGAGCTCCATGTTTCAACTCGTTTTTTGTGAGCTGAACGCAAGGCCAAAATTTTGGTTCAGGTGCTATACTGGTTCCCGATTGGTGGCTGAGACTTTGGTTAATTCTTCTTCCTGCCGAGAAATTAGAGTGACATGTGCCCTTCCAAATGCCTAACAGCTACTGTCTCATTGGATCTCCCTCTTCCCTTCCATCCTCTGCCAAATTGGCAACCTGTGCGAACCAGGAGGATAAAGGGGCTGTCTCTCCAAGTTTGGAGATTGATAGGAAAGCCGTTGGGAAGTCAAACCGGAGCACCAGGAGAGGGACTATTCGTTGAGTTTTAGAAACCTTTAGTATTCACAGTGTGTCCATTCTCTAGGTTTCCCGTACATGTTATAGCTGTAGTAATATTCCCTCCAACCTGGAGAGTTGGGACCCATGGAATGGGTGCCATGCATTATTGCTTTAAGGGGTCTGCATTTGCTCTCCCAATCTCACCAATCCTCTCAGTCCCAAGTGTCCAGCCTTATGCCACATCCAGCTGTCATTGTAGATAGGGTCATTCCAAGTTCCATCAGAGACCCTGAAGGAATTGTAAAGGATTTCCATGTTTTTTTTTTGGTTTTGTTTTTGAAATTCCTTTTTATAGTGGGTTTGAACTGATCCTCGCTCCCAAGTTTATGCCAGTCTAGACACACTTGATTCCCTTATGGTGACATATCAATACATAGTTTTAAGATTCTTACTAGTCAGATAAATTCCTCTGCGGGAAATATGGGGTTTTGAGTCCCTTTCACTGAGGAAGGTGTAGGTCTTGTCTATTCCCTAGTTGTTTTTTGGAACGGTACCTGTGCTTATATCAAACTGTGGTTTTATGCATCACCCCATCTCTCCTTCCCCCTTAAGCAGGCATAAGAGTGTTTTCTAAATGTGAGATTTTGTTATGTTTCCTAACTTAGTTCATGTTTACCCATATTTACAGGATCTTCATAAGTGATATCTTATGATAAGTTTCTTTTTCTGTGTGACTTATTTCACTTAGAATCATCGTACCTGAATCCACTCACTTTGCTGCTACTGATCTTATGACATTGATTTCATGGCTGAGGGATATTCCATCGTACGTACGTACCACAATTTTTTGAACCATTTTTATATTTCCTCGGATATTTAAATTCTACCCAAGTTGGGATTCTTGTAAGCATTGCAGACCTAAATTTGAGGGTGGCTCTGTCATATTGATTTTCAATTTTCCCAAGGTATATTCCCTTGACTGGTAGGGCCCTTGGCTCTGTAGCTCTGTTGTTTACTTGTTTTAGGGAACACAGTGCACTCTTTCAGTGAGGCTGTTGGCAATTTACATCCCGCCCGTCAGCATAACAAGTCTCCCTGTTCTCCAGGGCCTGTCTTGCCTTTCTGGTTTTTACACATTTTGTGGATGTCCCTTTTGACCGGAGGGAAGTGATACTTCTTTGTAGTGGAGATTTTCATTGCCCGCTTGCTTGCTTGCCCAAAAAGGGCGTATGCGTTTTCTCCTGAATATATTCGGGGAAAACGCCTACGCCCTTTTAGGCCAAGTGCATCATTGTTTAAGTTGTGCCCCTCTTCCTGAGTTTTACAGGCAATTCCTCCATATCTCTTGAAATGTGTTTCCTGGTATTCTGCCTCGCTTTCAAGTCGGCCTCGTTGCCTTCCCTCAGCAGATTTTTGGACGATAGTTGTCCTTTATTACTCTGCCAGTTTGTGAATTGCTGTGCCCCTGAGCTCCATTTTTCAACTCCTTTTTTGTGAGCTGAACGCAAGTCCAAAATTTTGGTTCAGGACCTATACTTGTTCCCGGTGGTTGGCTGAGACTTTGTTTAATTCTTCTTCCTGCCGGGAAATTAGAGTGACATGTGCCCATCCAAATGCCTAACAGCTACTCTCTCTTTGGTTCTCCCTCTTCCCTTCAATCCTCTGCGAAATTGGCAACCTGTGCGAACCAGGAGCTTAAAGGGGGTGTCTCTCCAAGTTGCGAGACTGATATTAAAGCAGTTGGAAAGTCAAACAGGAACACCAAGAGAGGGACTATTCGTTTAGTTTTAGAAACCTTTCGTATTCACGGTTTGTCAATTCTCTAGGTTTCCCGTACATGTTATAGCTGTAGTAATATTCCCTTCAACCTGGAGATTTGGGACCCATATAATGGGTGCCATGCATTATTGCTTTAAACGGTCTGCATTTGCTCACCCAATCTCACTAATCCTCTCAGTCCCAAGTGTCCAGCCTTATGCCACATCCAGCTGTCATTGTAGATAGGGTCATTCCAGGTTTCCTTAGAGACCCTGAAATAATTGTAAAGGATTTCCCTGTTTTTTTGTTTTGTTTTTGACATTTCTTTTTATAGTTGGTTTGAGCTGATTCTCGCTGCCATGTTTATGCCAATCTAGACACACTTGATTCCCTTACGGAGACATATCATTACATAGGTTTTATGATTCTTACTAGTCAGATATATTCCTCTGCGGGAAATATGGGGTTTTGAGTCCCTTTCACTGAGGAAGGTGTAGGTCCTGTCTATTGCATAGTTGGTTTTTGGAACGGTAACTGTGCTTGTATGAAACTCTGGTTTTATGCATCACCCCACCTCTCCTTCCGACTTAAGCAGGCATAAGAGTGTTTTCTAAAAGTGAGACTCTGTTCTCTTTCCTAACTCAGTTCATGTGTTGCCATGTTTACAGGGTCTTCAAAGTGATATCTTATGATAAGTTTCTTTTTCTGTGTGACTTATTTCACTTAGAATCACCGTACCTGAATGCACTCACTATTCTGTTACTGGACTTATGACATTGATTTCATGGCTGAAGGATATTTCATCGTACGTAAGTACCCCTATTTTTGAACTATTTTTATATTTCCTTGGATATTGAAGGTGTTCCCTAGTTGAGGTTCTTGTAAGCAGTGCAGCCCTAAATTTTGGGGTGGCTCTGTCTTATTGATTTTCAGTTTTCCCAAGATATATTCCCTAGACTGGAAGCGTCCTTGGCTCTGTAGCTCTGTTGTTTACTTGTTTTAGGGAACACAATGCACTCCTCCATATAGGCAGTTTGCAATTTACATCCCGCCCATCAGCATAACAAGGCTCCCTGTTCTCCAGGGCCTGTCTTGCCTTTCTGGTTTTTACACATTTTGTGGATGAACCTTTTTTATGGTCGGAAGTGATACTTCTTTGTAGTGCAGATTTGCATTCTCCACTTGTTTACTTGGCCAAAAAGGTCGTATGCATCTTCTCCTGAATATATTCACGTGAAAACCCATATGCTCTTTATGGCCGTTTCCATAATTTTCGAAGTTGTGATGCTTTTCCTGTGTTTAAAGGTGACTCCAGTGTACCTCTTGAAATCTGTTTCATGCCATTCTGCCTCATTTTCAATTCCGCCTCGTGGGTTTCCCTCAACAGATTTTTGGAAGAGATTAGTCCTTTTTAACTCTGCAGGTTAGTGAATTTATGTGTCCCTGAGCTACATTTTTCAAATCGCGTTTTTGTGAGCTGACCACAAATCCACCATTTTGCTTCAGGACCTATACTTGTTCTGGGGGGGCAGGATGAGACTTTGGTTAATTCCTCTTCATGACGGGAAATTAGAGTGACATGTGGCTGTCCAAATGCCTACAGCTACTCTCTCATTTGTTCTCTCTCTTCCCTTATATCCTCTGCACAATGTGCCCACTGTGTGAATCAGGAGGTTATAGGGGCTGGCTCTCCAAGTTAGGAGATTGATAGTAAAGCAGTTGGAATGTCAAACTGGAGCACAAGGAGAGAAAAAAAGTAGTAGAGCTTTAGAAACCTTTCACCATCAGAGTGTTTCCATTCTCTACGTTCCCATACATGTTATAACTGTAGTGATATTCCTTTCTACCTGGAGAGTTGTGAACCATGGAATGGGTGACAGGCATTATTTCTTTAAAGGGTCTGCATTTTTTCACCCAATCTCACCAGTCCTCTCAGCCCCAAGTGACCAGCCTTATGCCACATCCAGCTGTCATTGTAGATAGGGTCATTCCAAGGTTTCATCAGAACCCCTGAAGGAATTGTTTAAGAATTTTTCTCTTTTTATGTTTTGTTTTAAAATTCGTTTTTTAGTGGGTTTGAGCTGATTCTCACTGCCATGTTTATGTAGTTCTAGATACACTTGGTTCCCTTAAGGAGACATATCAATACATAGGTTTTAAAATTCTTACTAGTCAGATATATTTCTCTCCGGGGAATAGGGATGTTGAGTTCCGTTCACTGAGGAAGGAGTAGGGTTTGTCTCTTCTCTTTTTGGATTAAGGAACGGTTCCTCTGCTAATATCAAACTTTTGTTTTGTGCATCTCCCCACCTCTCTTTCCCCTTAACTAAGCATAAGAGTGTTTTCTAAATCTGAGAATCTGTTCTCTTCCCTAATTCAGTTTATATGTAGCCATGTTTACATTCCCTTCATAATTGATATATTTTGTCAGAATGCACCATGGCCCTTGTCATAATAATGCTCCATGACCCCTGTCATCACAATGCTCCATGCCCTGGTTATCACAATGCTCCATGTCCCTTGTCATCACAATTCTCCACGTCCTTGTCATCACAATGCTACATGACAATTCTCATCACAATGTTACATACTCTTGTCATCACAATTCTCCATGCATTTGTCATTGCAATGCTCCATGCACTTGTCATCACAATGCTCCAAGCACTTGTCATCACAATGCTTCATGCCCTTGTCATCACAGTGCTACATGACCCCTCTCATCACAATGCTCCCTGACACCTGTCATCACAATGCTTCATGCCACTTGTCCTTACAGTGCTCCATGATGCTCGACATCACAATTACCCAAGGTCTTCTCATCACAATGTTCCACGGTTTTGCCATCACCATGCTCCATGCCTTGTCATCACAAAGCTCAATGTCCCTTGTCCTCACAATGCCCCTCATCCTTGTCATTACAATGCTTCATGGCACTTCACATCACAATGTCATATGCTCTTGTCATCACAATACTCAATGCACTTGTCATCGCGATGCTCCATGACCCCTGTCATAGGAAGCTCCATGCGCTTGTCATCACAATGTTTCACAACCTGGACATTAAAATTATCAATGGCGATTGATATCACAATGCTATATGCCCTTGTCATAACAATGCTCCTTTACATTGTCACAACAATCCTGCATGACACTTGGCATCACAATGCTCAATGATATTGTCATCAAACTGGAACATGACATATTTCATCACCATGCTCCCTGACAACTTTCTTCACAATAATCCATGACCTTGTCATCACAGTGCCCCATGCCCTTGTCGTCACAATGTGCCATGTCAACTCTTATCACAATAATCCATGAAATTTGTCAGAACAATGCTCCATGCCAGTTTTCATCACAGTGCTTCATGAACGCTGTCATCACAATGCACCATGCCCATCATCATAATGCTTCATGCTATTGTCATCACAATGAAATCAAAATGCTCCATGACCTCTGTCATCACAATGCTCCACACCCTTGTGATCACAATGTTCAATAACGCTTGTCATCACAATGCCCCATGACGATGGTCATCACAATTATCCACGGTCTTCTTATCACAATGCACCATGATTTTTGTCATCACAATGCTCATTACACTTGTCGGCACAATGCTCCCTGACTATTGGCATCAGTATGCACCTTGAACTCTTTCATGACAAAGCTCCATGCCTTTTATATCACAATGATCCATGCCCTTTTCATCACAATGCTCCAAGACCCCTGTGATCACAATGCTCTTTGCACTTGTCATTACAAATCTCCATGATGCATGTCATCAGAATGCTCCATGGCCTTCTCATCATAATGTTCCATGCCCTTGTCATCACAAAGCTCCAAGACACCTGTAATCAAAATGTTCCCTGCTCCTTTTCATCATAATGCTCCATGAGACTTCTCATCACAAGGTTCCATGGTCTTCACATCACAGTGCTCCAGGACGTTGTCATCACAGTGCTCCATTCCCTTGTCATCACAATACTCCATGACCCCTGTCATCAAAATACTCCATGAACATTTTCACCCCAAAGCTCCATGACCCTTCTCATCACAGTGATGCATGCCCATGTCATCCCAAAGCTCCATGACACCTGTATTCACAATGCTCCTTGACGCTTGTCATCACATTGCTCCATGATACCTGTCATCAAAATACTCCATGCCTTTGTCAGCAAAATGCTACATGACCTTATCATTACAATGCTCTATGTGCTTGTCATCACCTTACTCCATTAACATTGCCATCACAATCCTCCATGAAACTTGGGATCACATTGCTTCAGGCCTTTGTCATCAAAATGCTCCATGCTCCTTTAAATCAAAATGAGCCAAGACCTCTGTCATCACAATGCTCCAATCCCTTGTGATCACAATGTTCCATAACACTTGTCATCACAACGCTCCATGATGCGTGTCATCACAATACTCCATGCCCTTTTCATCACAATGCTCCATGACATTTGTCATCATAATATTCTATTAAATTTGTCATCACAATACTACCTAGCATTGTCATCGAAATGGACCATGACATATGTCATCACAATGCTCCCTGACACCTGTCTTCACAGTACTCCATGACCTTCTCTTCACAATGATCCGTGGCCTTGTCATCACAATGCACCATGTCCACTGGCATCACAATTATATATGAAAG
Organism: Mesoplodon bidens; assembly: GCF_964165515.1. Classification (NCBI taxonomy): domain Eukaryota; kingdom Metazoa; phylum Chordata; class Mammalia; order Artiodactyla; family Ziphiidae; genus Mesoplodon; species Mesoplodon bidens. The sequence goes on from NW_027672207.1 coordinate 2,303,680, forward strand.
TTGTCAGACCAATGATCCAAGCCCCTGTCATCACAATACTCCTTGCTCTTGTCATCAAAATGCTCCATGACTTGTCATCACAAAGCTCCATGACCCATGACCCATGTATCACAGTGTTCCGTGCCCTCCTCATCACAATGCTCCATGCCCACACTCATCACAATAATCCATGAAATATTTCAGAACAATGCTCCATGCCCTTCTCATCAAAATGCTCCATTACCCCTCTCATAACAATGCTCCATGACCCCTTCCATCACAATGTTACATGGCCTTGTCATCACAAGGCTCCATGACACTTGTCATCACAATGCTTAAGACCCCTGTATTCACAATGCTCCATGCCCTCGTCATCACAAAGCTGCATAACGCATGTCATCAGAATGCTCCATGGCCTTCTCATTACCATGATCCTTGCCCTTGTCATCACAATGCTCCAAGACCCCTGTAATCACAATGACCCATGCCCATTTTCAACAGAATGCTCCATGAGATTTCTCATCAAAAGTCTCCATGGTCTTCTCATCACAATGCTCCAGGACCTTGTCATCACCATGCTCCATTCCCTTGTCATCACAATGCTCAATGACCACTGTCATCACAATACTCCATGAACATATTCAGCCAAATGCTCCATGACCTAATCATCATAATGCTCCATGAACAATATCATCCCTATTCTCCATGACCACTGTCATCACAACACTCCATGACACCTGACAACACAATGATCCGGGACGCTTGTAATCACAATGCTCCATTCCCTAGTCATCACAATGCTCCATGACCCCGGTCATCACAATACTCCATGAATATTTTCAGCCCAATGCCTCATGACACCTGCCATCACAATGCTCAACGGCCTTGTCATCACAAAGCTCCATGACACTTGTCATCACAATGCTCAAGACACCTGTAATCACAATGCTCCATGCCCTTGTCATCCCACTGCTCCATGACCCCTGTATTCACAATGATCCATGACGCTTGTCATCACAGTGTTTCATGACACCTGTGATCACAATGCTCCCTGCCCTTCTCATCAACATGCACCACACCCTTCTCATCAAAATGCTCAATTACCATTGTCATCACAAAGATCCATGACCCTTGGCATCACAATGCTCCATGTCATTGTCATCATAATGCTCCATGAATGCTCTCATCACATTGCTTCATGTTCTTGTCATCACAAAGCCCCATGACACATGTCATCAGAATGAACCATGGCCTTCTCATCACAGGGCTCTATGTCCTTACCATCACAATGCTCCATTACACCTGTCATAACAATGCTCCATACCCCTGCCATCACGATGTTCCATGGCCTTGTCATCACAAGGCTCCATGACACTTCTCATCACAATGCTCCAAGACCGCTGTAATCACAATGCTCTATGCCCTTGTCATCACAAAGCTCAATGTGGCATGTCATCAGAATGCTCCCTGGCCTTCTCCTCACAAAGTTCCATGCCCTTTCCATCACAATTTTCCAAGAACCTTTTTATCACAATGCTCCATGCCCCTTTTCATCAGAATGCTCCATTATTTGTCATGACAATCCTCCTTTACATTAGCATCACATTGCCCCCTGCCATTGTCATCGCAATGGACCATGACATATGTCATCACAATGTTCCCTGACACCTGTCTTCACAGTACACCATGACCTTCTCATCCAAATGCTCCATGCCCTTGTCATCACAATGCTCCTTGACCTTGTCATCACAATGCACCATGACAACTGTCATTACAATAATCTATGAAATTTTTCAAACCAATGCTCCATGGTCTGTCATCACAATGCTCCATGCCCTTGTCATCACAATGTTCCATGTCCCCTGTCATCACAATGCTCCGTGACTCCAGTCATCACAATGCTTCATAACGTTTTTCATCACAATGATCCATGCCCGCATCACCACAAGGCTCTGAGACCTTTGTAACCACAATGCTCCATGAACTTTTCATCACAATGCTACATGACCCTTGTCATCACAATGCTCCATGCCTTTGTCAGAACGATGATCCATTACGCTTGTCATCACAATGTACCACCCGCTTTTTATCACAAGAGTCCACAACCTTTTCATCGTTACACTCCATAAAACTTGTATTCACAGTGCTCCATGCACATCTCATTAAAATGCACTCTCACCAGAGATATCACAATGTTCCATCACTAGTCATCATAATACTCGCTCATCCCTGTAATCAAAATGTTCCATGACAACTGTCATCACAATGCTACATCCCCTTGTCATCACAATGTTCCAAAAAACCTATGATCACAGTGCTCCATGCCACTTTTCATCAGAATGCTCGATGAGACTTGTCATCACAAGTCTCCATGGCCATCAATCAAAATGCTCCAGGACCTTGTCATCACCATGCTCCATTCCCTTTTCATCACAATGCTCCAAGACCCCTGTCAACACAATACTCCATGAACATTTTCAGCCCAATGCTCCATGACCTTCTCTTCAAAATGTTCCATGCCCAATATAATCACAATGCTCCATGACCACTGTCATCACAACACTCCATGACACCTGACAACACAATGATCCAGAACTCTTGACATCAAAATGCTCCATTCCCTATTCATCACAATGCTCCATGACCCCTGTCATCACAATACTCCTTGAACATTTTCAGCCCAATGCTCCATGACCCTTGTCATCCCAATGCTCCATGACCCCTCTATTCACAATGTTCCGTGACGCTTGTCATCACAGTTCTCCATGACACCTGTCATCACAATGTTCCATGCCTTTGTCAGCAAAATGCTACATGACCTTGTCATTACAATGCTCTATGCGCTTGTCATCACAATACTCCATTACCGTTGTCATCACAATCCTCCATGAACCTTGGGATCACATTGCTTCATGCCCTTGTCATCACGATGCTCCATGCTCCTTGAAATCAAAATGATCCATGACCTCTGTCATCACAATGCTCCAAATCCTTGTGATCACATAGTTACATAACACTTGTCAACACAACGCTCCATGATGCCTGTCATCACAATACTCCATGCCCTTTTCATCACAATGCTCCATGACATTTGTCATCACAATTCTCAATACAATTGTCATCACAATGCTTCCTGACACTTGTCGTTAGAATGCTCCTTGAAACCTGTCACAAAAAGGCTCCATGCCTTTTTCATCATAATGCCCCATGCCGTTTTCATCACAATGCTCCATGCCATTATCATCAAATTTCTCCACAAGCTTGTCATCAGTATGCTCCATTAACCTTGTCATCACAATTCTCCATGCACTTGTCAGCACAATGCTCCCTGACACTTGTCATCACAATGCTCCAAGCCATTGTCACCACAATGCTCCATGCTCTTGTTATCACAATGCTCCATGACCCCTGTCATCACAATGCTCCGTGACTACAGTCATCACAATGATTCATGACCTTTGCCATCACAATGGTCAATGCCCTTGTCATCAACAGTCTCTGTGACATTTTTCACCACAATGCTCCATGAACTTTTCATCACAATGCTCTTTGACCCTTGTCATCACAATGCTCTATGCCTTTCTCAGCACAATGCTCCATGACCCTTGTCATCACAATGCTCCATGTGCTTGTCAGGACAATGCTCCATGACACATGTCATCAAAATGCACCATGCTCTTGTCATCACAGTGCTCCACAATCTTGTCATCACAATGCTCCATGCACTTCTCATCAAAATGCTCTCTCACCAGTGATATCACAATGATACATCACTATTCGTCACAATACTCCATCACCCCTGTCATCATAATGTTCCATGACTACTGTCATCACAGTGGTACATGCACTTATCATCACAATTTTCGATGACCACAGACATCACAATGATCCATAACCCCTGTCATCACCATGCTCCCTGCCCTAATCATCACAATGAACAACGCCTTTGTCATCAAAATGCTGAATGAACTTTGTCATCACAAAGATCCATGACACTTGGCATCACAATGCTCCAAGTCATTGTTATCACAGTGCTCCAAGAATGCTCTCATCACATTGCTCCATGACGTTGTCATCACAAAGCTCCATGACACATGTCATCAGAATGCTCCATGGCCTTCTCATCACAATGCTCCATACCCTTGCCATCAAAATGCTCCATTACCACTGTCATAACAATGCTCCTTGACACCTGCCATCACGATGTTCCACGGCCTTGTCATCACAAGGCTCAGTGACCCTTGTCAGCACAATGCTCCAAGACACCTGTCATCAAAATGCTCCATGCCCATCTCATAACAAAGCTACATGACGCATGTCATCAGATGGTTCCTTGTCCTTCTCATCACAATGCTCCATGCACTTGTCAGCACAATGCTCCCTGACCCTTGTCTTCACAATGCTCCAAGCCATTGTCATCACAATGCTCCATTACCTTTGTCTTCAGAATACTCCGTGACACTTGGCATCACAATGATTCATGCCATTGTCATCACAATGGGCCAATACATATGTCATCACAATGCTCCCTGACATATGTCTTCACAATACTGCATGACCTGGACATCAAAATGCTCCATGCCCTTGTCAATATAATGTGCCATTCCAAGTGTCATCGCAATAATCCATGAAAATTATTTGACCAATGCTCCATGCCCTTTTGATCACAGTGTTCCAAGACCCCTGTAATCAGAATGCTCCATGCCCCTTTTCATCAGTATGCTCCATGAGACTTGTCATCACAAGGCTCCATGGTTTTCTCATCACAATGCTCCAGGACCTTGTCATCACAATGCTTCACGACCTTGTCATGAAAATTCTCAATTTCTGTTGTCATCATAATGCTCAAAGCCCTAGTCATCACAATGCTCCATTATATTTATCATCCAAATCCTCCATTACATTTGGCATCACAGTGCTCCCGGTCATTGACATCGCAATGCACCATGACATATGTCATCACAATGCTCCCTGACACCTGTCTTCAAAATACTCCATGACATTCTAATCACAATGCTCCTTGCTCTTGTCATCACAGTGCACCATGTCCACTGTCATCACAATAATCTATGAAAATTATCAGACTAATGCTCCATGCCCCTGTCATCACAATGTTCCTTGCCCTTGTCTTCACAATGCTCCATGACCCCTGTCATCACAATGCTCCGTGACTCCAGTCATCACAATGCTTCATAACGTTTGTCATCACAATGGTCCATGCCCGCACCATCACAAGACACTGTGACTTTTTAACCGCAATGCTGCATGAACTTTTCATCACAATGCTACGTGCCTTTGTCAGCACAATGCTCCCTGACACTTGTCGTCAGTATGCTCCTTGAACCGTGACATGAGAAGGCTCCATGCCTTTTTCATCACAATGATCCATGCCCTTTTCATCACAATGCTCCAAGACACCTGTAATCACAATTCTCCATGCACTTGTCATCACAAAGCTCCATGACGCTTGTCATCAGAATGCTCCATGGCCTTCTCATCACAATGCTCCATTCCCTTGTCATCACAATGCTCCAAGAACCCTGCAATCACAATGCTCCATGCCACTTTTCATCAGAACGCTCCATGAGACTTGTCATCACAAGTCTCCATGGTCTTCTCATCACAATGATCCAGGACCTTGTCATCAGCATGCTCCATTCCCTTGTCATCACAATGCTCCATGACACTTGTCATCACAATAATCCATGAATATTTTCAGCCAAATGTTCCACGACCTATTCATCACAATGCTCCATGGCCAATATCATCACAATGCTGCATGACCACTGTCATCACAACACTCCATGACACCTGACAACACAATGATCCGGGGCTCTTGTCATCACAGTGCTCCATTCCCTAGTCATCACAATGCTCCATGACCCCTCTCATCACAACACTCCATGAACATTTTCAGCCCAGTGCTCCACGACATTTGTCATCACAATGATCCATGCACTTGACATCCCAATGCTCCATGACCCCAGTATTCACAATGCTCCGTGACGCTTGTCATCACAGTGCTCCATGACACCAGTCATCACAATGCTCCATGCCTTTGTCAGCAAAATGTTACATGACCTTGTCTATACAATGCTCTATTCGCTTGTCATCACAATACTCCATAACTATTTTCATCACAATCCTCCATGAACCTTGGTATCACATTGCTTCATGCCCTTGTCATCACAATGCTCCATGCTCCTTGAAATCAAAATGATCCATGACCTCTGTCATCAAAATTGTCCAAACCCTTGTGATCACAATGTTCCATAACACTTGTCATCACAACGCTCCATGCTGCCTGTCATCACAATATTCCATGCCCTTTTCATCACAATGCTCCATGGCCTTTGTCATCACAATTCTCAATGCACTTGCCATCACAATGCACCCTGACACTTGTCGTCAGAATGCTGCTTGAACACTGTCATGGAAAGGCTCCATGCCTTTTTCATTCCAATGCCCCATGCCTTTGTCATCACAATGCCCCACGCCATTTTCATCACAATGCCCCATGCCATTGTCATCAAAACACACCACATGCTTGTAATCAGAATGCTCCATGACCCTTGTCATCACAATTCTCCATGCACTTGTCAGCACAATGCTCCCTGACCCTTGTCATCACAATGCTCCAAACGATTGTCATCACAATGCTCCATTACCTTTGTCATCAGAATCCTCCATGACCATTGGCATCACAATGCACCATGCCATTGTCATCACAATGGGCCATTACATATGTCATGACAATGCTCCCTGACAACTGTCTTCACAATACTGCATGACCTGGTTATCACAATGCTCCATGCCATTGTCATCACAATGCGCCTTTCCAAATGTCATCGCTATAATCCATGAAACTTATTAGACCAATGCTCCATGCCCTTGTCATCACAATGCTCCATGCCGTTGTTATAACAATGCTCCATGACCCCTGTCATCACAATGCTCCGTGACTCCAGTCATCACAACGCTTCATGACCTTTGTCATCACAATGGTCCATGGCCTCATCATCAACAGAATCTGTGACCTATTTAAACAAAATGCTCCATGCCCTTGTCATCACAATGCTCCATGACCCCTGTCATCACAATGCTCCATGACTACTGTCATCACAATGCTTCATACCATTTGTCATCACAATGGTGCATGCCCTTGTCATCACAAGGCTCTGTGACCTTTGTAACCACAATGCTCCATGAACTTTTCTTCACAATGCTCCGTGACACTTGTCATTAAAATGCTCCATGCCTTTGTCAGAAAAGTGCTCAATGACCCTTGTCATCACAATGTGCCACGCGCTTTTCATCCAACGGTCCACAAATTTGTCATTGCAATGCTCCATAAACCTTGTAATCAAAATGCTCCTTGCCCTTCTCATCACAGTGCTCCATTACACCTCTCATAAAATTGCTCCATGACCGCTGCCATCACAATGATCCACGGCCTTGTCTTCACAAGACTCCATGACACTTGTCATCATAATGCTCCAAGACCCCTGTAATCACAATGCTCCATACACTTGTCATCAGAAAGCTCCATGAGTCAAGTAATCAGAATGTTCCATGTCTTTTTCATTAAAATGTTCCATGCCCTTGTCATCACAGAGCTCCAAGACCCCTGTAATCACAATGCTCCATGCCCCTTTTCATCAGTATGCTCAATGAGATTTGTCATCACAAGGCTCCATGGTTTTCTCATCACAATGCTCCAGGACCTTGTCATCACAATGCTTCACGACCTTCCATGAAAATTCTCAATGGCCCTTGTCATCATAATGCTCGAAGCCCTAGTCATCACAATGCTGCATTATATTTGTCATCACAATCCTCCATTACATTTGGCATCACAGTGATCACTGCCATTGTCATCGCAATGGACCATGACATATGTCATCACAATGCTCCCTGACCCGTCTTCACAATACTCCATGACCTTCTCATCACAATGATCCATGCCCTTGTCATCACAATGCTCCATGAATCCAGTCATCACAATGCTTCATAACATTTGTCATCACTGTGGTCCATTCCCGAGTCATCACAAGGCTCTGTGACCTTTGTAACCAAATTGCTCCATGAAATTTCCATCACTATTCTCCGTGACTCTTGTCATCACAATGCTCCATGCCTTTGTCAGAAAAATGCTCCGTGACCCTTGTCATCACTTTGTGCCACGCGGATTTCATCACAACGGTCCACAAATTTGTTATGGCAATGCTCCATAAATCTTGTAATCACAATGATCCATGCCCTTCTCATCACACTGCTCCATTACCCCTGTCATAACAATGCTCCATGACCCCTGCCATCACAATGTTCCACGGCCTTGTCATCAAAAGGCTCCATGACACTTGTCATCACAATGCTCCAAGAACCCTGTAATCACAATGATCCATGCCCTTGTTATCACAAAGCTCCATGACACATGTCATCAGAATGTTCCATGGCCTTCTCATCAAAATGCATCCAGACCCCTGTAATCACATTGCTTCATGCCCGTTTTTATCTCAATGCTCCTTGAACCCAGTCATCACAAAGCATCATGTCCATCATCATAATGCTTCCGGCTATTGTCAGCACAATGAAATCAAAATTCTCCATGCGCTCTGTCATCACAATGCTCCATGACCCCTGCCATCACAATACTCCATGAATATTTTCAGCCTAATGCTCCATGACTTTTGTCATCACAATGATCCATGCCCTTGTTACCCGAATGCTACATGACCGCTGTATTCACAATGCTCCATGACGCTTGTCATCACACTGTTCCATGACACCTGTCATCACATTGCTCCATGGCATTGTCAGCAAAATGCTACATGACCTTGTCATTACAATGCTCCATGTGCTTGTCATCACAATACTCCATTACCATTGGCATCACAATCCTCCATGAACGTTGGGATCATATTGCTTCATGCCCTTGTCATCACAATGCTCCATGCTCCTTGAAATCAAAATAATCCATGACCTCTATCATCACAATGCTCCAAACACTTGTGATCACAAAGTTCCATAACACTTGTCATCACAACACTCCATGATGCCTGTCATCACAATACACCATGCCCTTTTCATCACAATGCCCCATGAACTTTGTCATCACAATTCTCAATACACTTGTCATATCAATGCTCTCTGACACTTGTCGTCAGAATGTTCCTTGAACCCTGTCACGAAAAGGCTCCATGCCTTTTTCATCACAATGCCCTATGTCGTTTTCATCTCAATGCTCCATGCTATATTCATCAAAATACTCAACAAGCTTATCATCAGAATGCTCCATGATGCTTTTCATCACAATTCTCCATGCACTTCTTAGCACAATGCTCCCTTACCATTGTCATCACAATGCCCCAAGCCATTGTCATCACAATGCTCCATTACCTTTGTTATCAGAATCCTCCATGATACTTGGCATCACAATGTTCCATGCCATTGTCCTCACAATGGGCCATTACATATGTCATCACAATGCTCCCTGACACCTGTCTCCACAATACTGCATGACCTCGTCATCACAATGCTCCATGCCCTTGTCATCACAAAGCACCATTCCAAGTGTCATGGCAATAATCCATGAAACTTATTAGACCAAAGTTCCATGCCCTTTTCATCACAATGTGCCATTCCAACTGTCATCGCTATAATCCTTGAAACTTATTAGACCAATGCTCCATGCCCTTGTCATCACAATGCTCAATGACCCCTGTCATCACAATGCTCCGTGACTCCAGTCATCACAATGCTTCATAACATTTGTCATTACAATGATCCGTGCCCGCATCATCACAAGGCTCTGTGACATTTGTAACCACAATGCTCCAAGAACATTTCATCACAATGCTCCGTGACCCTTGTCATCACAATGCTCCATTATCCCTGTCATAACAATGCTCCATGACCCCTGCCATCACAGTGTTCTACGGTCTTGTCATCACAAGTCTCCATGACACTTGTCATCACAATGCTCCAAGGCACCTGTAATCACCATGCTCCATGACTTTGTCATGACAATGCTCCCAGACCCCTGTAATCACAATGCTCCATGCCTCTCTTCATCTCAATGTTCCATGAACACTCTCATTACAATGCATCATGCCCATCACCATAATGCTTCCTGCTATTGTCAGCACAATGAAATCAAAATTCCCCATCACCTCTGTCCTCCCAATGCTCCATGACCCCTGTCATCACAATACTCCATGAACATTTTCAGCCCAATGCTCCATGACACTTGTCATCACAATGATCCATGCCCTTGTCATCCCAATGCTCCATGACCCCTGTATTCTCAATGCTCCGTGACGCTTGTCATCACAGTGCTCCATGACACCTGTCTTCACAATACTGCATGACCTGGTCATCACAATGCTCCATGCCCTTGTCATCACAATGCGCCATTCCAACTGTCATCACAATAATCCATGAATCTTATTAGACTAATGCTCTATACCCTTGTCATCACAATGCTCCATGCCCTTGTTATCACAATGCTCCATGACTCCAGTCATCACAATGCTTAATGAACATTGTCATCACAATGGACCATGCCCTCATCATCAACACTCTCTGTTACCATTTTAACCACAAAGCTCCATGAACTTTTCATCACAATGCTCTCTGAAACTTGTCATCAAAATGCTCTATGCGTTTCTAAACACAATGCTCCATGACACTTGTCATCACAGAGCTCCACGACACATGTCATCACAATGCACCATGCGGTTGTCATCACAGTGCTCCACAATCTTGTTATCACAATGCTCCATAAAACTTGTCATCACAATGCTCCATGCAATTCTCATTAAAATGCTCTCTCACCACTGATACCACAATGTTACATCTCTATTTGTCACAATACTTCCTAACCCCTGTCATCTCAATGTTCCATGAATCCTGTCATCACAATGCTACATGCATAATCATCACAAAGTTCTATGACCCCTGACATCACAATGTTCCATAAAACCTGTCATCAAAATTCTCCATGACCCGTTTCATCAAAATGCTCCATGACCCCTGACATCACAATGTTCCATAACACCTGTCATCAAAATGTTCCATGACCCTTTTCATCAAATAGCTCCATGACGATGCCATTACAATGCTCCCTGCCCTTCTCATCACAATGCACAACGCCCTTGTCATCAAAATGCTCCATGACCTTTGTCATCACAACGATCCGTGACGCTTGGCATCACAATGCTCCATATCATTTTCACCACATTGCTCCATGCCCTTGTCATCAAAAATCTCCATGACACATGTCATCAGAATGCTCCATGGCCTTCTCATCACAATACTCCATGCCCTTGCCATCACAATGCTCCATTACCCCTGTCATAACAATGCTCCATGATCCCTGGCATCACGATATCCCATGGACTTGTCATCACAAGGCTCCATGATCCTTCTCATCACAATGCTCCAAGACCCGTCTAATGACAATGCTCCATGCCCCTTTTCATCTCAATGATCCATGAACCCTGTCATCACAATGCACAATGCCCATCATCATAATGCTTCATGCTATTGTAATCACAATGAAATCAAAATGCTCCATGACTTCTTTCATAACAATGCTACAAACCCTTGTGATCACAATATTCCATAACACTTGTCATCACAACGCCACATGACTCTCGTCATCACAATTATCCATGGTCTTCTCGTCACAATGCTCCATGATCATTGTCATCACAATGCTCAATACACTTGTCATCAAAATGCTCCCTGACACTTATTGTCTGTATGCTCCTTGAAACCTGTCATGACAAGGCTCCAGGACATTTTCATCACAATGATCCATGCCCTTTTCATCACAAAGCTCCAAAACCCTTGTAATCACAATGCTCCATGCCCTTGTCACCACAAAGCTCCATGGCACATGTCATCAGAATGTTCCATGGGCTTCTCATCAGAATGATCCATGCCCTTGTCATCACAGTGCTCCTAGATCCCTGTAATCACAACGCTCCATGACCCTTTTCATCAGTATGCTCAATGAGATTTGTCATCACAAGGCTCCATGGTTTGCTCATCACAATGCTCCAGTACATTGCTATCACAATGCTTCACGACTTGTCATGAAAATTCTCAATGGCCCTTGTCATCATTATACACCAAGCCCTAGTCATCACAATGCTCCATTATATTTGTCATCACAATCGACCATTACATTTGGCATCACGATGATCCCTGCCAATGTCATTGCAATGGACCATTACATATGTCATCACAATGCTCCCTGACACCTGTCGTCACAATATTCCAGGACCTTCTCATCACAATGATACATGCGCCTGTCATCTCAAAGCTCCATGACACATGTCATCCGAATGTTCCATGACCTTCTCATCAAAATGCTCAATGCCCTTGTCATCACAATGCTACAAGACCCCTGTAATCACAATGCTCCATGCCCCTTTTCATCTAAATGTTCCATGATCCCTGTCATCACAATGCATCATGCCCATCATCATAATATTTCAGGCTATTGTCAGGACAATCAAATCAAAATTCTCCATGACCTCTGCCATCACAATGCTCCATGACCCATGTCATCACAATACTCCATGAACATTTTCAGCCCAATACTCCATGACACTTGTCATCACAATGATCCATGATCTTGTCATCCCAATGCTCCATGACCCCTGTATTCACAATGCTGCGTGACGCTTCTCATCAGAGCGCTCCATGACACCTGTCATCACAATGCTCCATGCCTTTGTCAGCAAAATGCTACATGACCTTGTCATTACAATATTCTATGCGCTTCTCATCACAATACTCCATTACCATTGTCATCACAATCCTCCATGAACCTTGGGATCACATTGCTTCATGCTCTTGTCATCACAATGCTCTATGCTCCTTGAAATCAAAATAATCTATGACTTCTGTCATCACAATGCTCCAAACATTTTTGATCACATAGTTCCATAAAACTTGTCATCACAACGCTCCATGATGCCTGTCATCACAATACTCCATGCCCTTTTCATCACAATGCTCCATGATCTTTGTCATCACAATTCTAAATAAACTTGTCATCACAATGCTCCCTGACACTTGTCGTCAGAATGCTCATTGAAACCTGTCACGAAAAGTATCCATTCCATTTTCATCACAATGCCCCATGCCATTTTCATCACAATGCTCCATGCCATTGTCATCAAAATACACCAAAAGCTAGTCATCAGAATGCTCCATGACCCTTGTCATCACAATTCTCCATGCACTTGTCAGCACAATGCTCCCTGACCCTTGTCATCACAGTGCTCCAAGCCATTGTCATCACAATGCTACATTACCTTTGTCATCAGAATCCTCCATGACATTTGGCATCACAGTGCTCCATGCCATTGTCATCACAATGATCCCTGACACCTGTCTTCACAATACTGCATGACCTGGTCATCACAATGCTCCATGCCCTTGTCATCACAATGCAACCTTTCAACTGTCATCGCAATAATACATGAAACTTATTATACAAATGTTACATGCCCTTGTCATCACAATGCTCCATGCCCTTGTTATCAAAATGCTCCATGACCCCTGTCATCACAATGCTCCGTGACTCCAGTCATCACAATGCTTCATGACCTTTGTCATCACAATGGTCCATGCCCTCGTCATCAACAGTCTCTGTGACGTTTTTAACCACAATGCTCTATGAACTTTTCATCACAATGCTCTTTGACCCTTGTCATCACAAGGCTCTCTGCCTTTCTCAGCACAATGCTCCATGACCCTTGTCATCACAATGCTTCATGCCCTTGTCAGCACAATGCTCCACGACACATGACATCTCAATGCACCATTCGCTTGTCATCATAGTGCTCCACAATCTTGTCATCACAATGCTCCATAAAACTTGTCATCACAATGCTCCATGCACTTCTCATCAAAATGCTCTCTCACCACTGATATCACAATATTACATCACTATTCGTCACAATGCTCCCTCACCCCTGTCATCACAATGTTCCATGACTCCTGTCATCACAATGCTACATGCATTATCATCACAATGTTCGATGACCCCTGACATCACAATGTTCCATAAACCCTGTCATCAAAATGCTCCATGACACGTTTCATCAAAATGTTTCATGACCCCTGACATCACAATATTGCATAACCCCTGCCATCAAAATGTTCCATGACACTTTTCATCAAATTGCTCTATGACCCTCTCTTCACAACGCTCCCTGCCCTTCTCATCACAATGCACAACACCCTTGTCATCAAAATGCTCGATGACCTTTCATCACAAAGATCCATGACACTTGGCATCACAATGCTCCATGTCATTGTCATCACGATGCTCCATGAACGCTCTCATCACATTGCTCCATAACCTTGTCATCACAAAGCCCCATGACACGTCATCAGAATGCTCCATGGCCTTCTCATCACAATGCTCCACGCCGTTGACATCACAATGCTCCATTACCCCTGTCATAACAATGCTCCATGACACCTGCCATCACGATTGTCCATGGCCTTGTCATCACAAGGCTCCATGACCCTTCTCATCACAATGCTCCAAGACCCCGGTAATCACATTGCTCCATACGCTTGTCATCACAAAGCTCCATGACACATGTCATCAGAATGCTCCATGGCCTTCTCATCACAGGGCTCCAGGACCCTTCTCATCACAATGCTCCAAGACCCCTGTAATCACAATGCTCCATGCCCCTTTTCATCTCAATGATCCATGAACCCTGTCATCACAATGCACCATGCCCATCATCATAATGCTTCAGGCTATTGTCATCACAATGAAATCAAAATGCTCCATGACCTCTTTCATCATAATGCTCCAAACCCTTGTGATCACAATGTTCCATAACACTTATCATCACAACACCCCATGATGCTCATCATCACAATTATCCATGGTCTTCTCATCACAATGCTCCATGAACTTTGTCATCACAATGCTCAATACACTTCTCATCACAGTGCTCCCTGACACTTGTCGTCAGTATGCTCCTTGAACCCTGTCATGATAAGGCTCCATGCATTTTTCATCACAATGATCCATGCACTTTTCATCACAATGCTCCAAGACCCCTGTAATCACAATTCTCCATGCCCCTGTCATCACCAAGCTCCATGACACATGTCATCAGAATGTTCCATGAACTTCTCATCAAAATGCTCCATGCCCTTGTCATCCCAATGCTCCAAGACCCCTGTAATCACCATGCTGCATGCCGCTTTACATCTCAATGCTCCATGATCCCTGTCATCACAATGCATCATGCCCATCATCATAATGCTTCAGGCTATTGTCAGCACAATGAAATCAAAATTCTCCGTGACCTCTGTCATCAAAATGCTCCATGACCCCTGTCATCACAATACTCCATGAATATATTCAGCCCAATGCTCCATGACCCTTGTCATCACAATGGTCAATTCCCTCGTCATCACCAGACCCTGTGTCATTTTTAACCACAATGTTCCATGAAATTTTCATCACAATGCTCTTTCACACTTGTCATCACAATGCTCTATGCTTTCTCAGCACAATGCTCCATGACCCTTGTCATCACAATGTTCCATGCGCTTGTCAGCACAATGCTCTATGACACATGTCATCACAATGCACCATTCGCTTGTCATCACAGTGCTCCACAATCTTGTCATCACAATGCTCCATAAACCTTGTCATCACAATGCTCCATGCACTTCTCATCAAAATGCTCTCTCACCATTGATATCACAATGTTACATCACTATTCGTCACAATACTCCCTCACCCCTGGCATCACAATGGTCCATACCTCCTGTCATCAACATGCTACATGCATTATCATCACAATATTCGATGACCCCTGACAACACAATATTCCATAACCCGTGTCATCAAATTGCTCCATGAAACTTTTCATCAAATTGCTCCATGACACTGTCATCAAAATGCTCCCTGCCCATCTCATCACAATGCACAACACCCTTGTCATCAAAATGCTACATGACCTTTGTCATCACAAAGATCCATGACGCTTGGGATCACAGTGCTCCATGTCATTGTCATCAAGATGCTCCATGAACGCTCTCATCATATTGCTCCATGCCCTTGTCATGACAAAGCTCCATGACAGATGTCATCAGAAAGCTCCATGGCCTTCTGCTCACAATGCACCACGCCCTTGCCATCACAATGCTCCATTACCCTGTCATAACAGTGCTCCAGGACTCCTGCCATCACGATGATCTATGGCCCTGTAATCACAATGCTCCATTCCCCTTTTCATCTCAATGGTCCATGAACCCTGTCATCACAATGCACCATGCCCATTATCATAATGCTTCATGCTCTTGTCATCAAAATGAAATCAAAATGCTCCATGACCTCTGTTATAACAATGCTCCAAACCCTTGTGATCACCATATTCCATAACACTTGTCATCAAAATTTCCCATGACTCTCGTCATCACAATTAACCATGGTCTTCTCATCACAATGCTCCATGACCACTGTCATCACAATGCTCCATGACTCCAGTCATCACAATGCTTCATGACCTTTGTCATCACAATGGTCCATGCCCTCGTCATCAACAGTCTCTGTGACCTTTTTAACCACAATACTCCATGAACTTTTCATCAATATGCTCTTTGACACTTGTCATCACAATGCTCTATGACTTTCTCACCACAATGCTCCATGACACTTGTCATCACAATGCTCCATGCGCTTGTCAGAACAATGCTCCATGACACATGTCATCACAATGCACCATTCGCTTGTCATCAGAGTGCTCCACAATCTTGTCATCACAATGCTCCATAAACCTTGTCATCACAATGCTCAATACACTTGTCATCAAAATGCTCCCTGACACTTGTTGTCTGTATGCTCATTGTACCCTGTCATGAGAAGGCTCCATGCCTTTTTCATCACAATGATCCATGCCCTTTTCATCACAATGCTCCAAGACCCCTCTAATCACAATGCTCCATGCCCTTGTCATCACAAATCTCAATGACGCATGTCATTAGAATGCTCCTTGGCCTTCTCCTCACAATGCTCCATGCCCATGTCATCACAATGTTCTAAGACCCCTGTAATCACAATGGTCCATGTCCCTTTCCTTCAGTATGCTCCATGAGGTTTGTCATCACAAGGCTCCATGGTTTTCTAATCACAGTGCTCCAGGACATTTTCATCACAATGCTTCATGACTTGTCATGAAAATTCTCAATGGCCCTTGTCATCATAATGCTCCAAGCCCTAGTCATCACAATGCTCCATTATATTTGTCATCACAATCCTCCATTACATTTGGCATCACAATCCTCCCTGCCATTGTCATCGCAATGGACCATGACATATGTCATCACAATGCTCCCTGACACCTTTCTTCAAAATACTCCATGAATTTCTCATCAATATGTTCCATGCCCCTGTCATCACAATGCTCCATGCCCTTGTCCTCACAGTGCTCCATGACCCATTTCATCACAATGCTCCGTGACTCCAGGCATCACAATGATTCATAACATTTGTCATCACAATGGTCCATGCCCGCATCATCCCAAGGCTCTGTGACCTTTGTAACCAAAATGCTCCATGATCTATTCATCACAATGCTCCGTGACACTTGTCATCACAATGCTACATGCCTTTGTCAGAAAAATGCTCCATGACCCTTGTCATCACAATGTGCCACGCACTTTGCATCACTACGGTCCACAAATTTGTCATCACAATGCTCCATAAACCTTGAAATCACAATGCTCCTTTCCCTTCTCATCACAATGCTCCATTACACCTATCATAACAATGATCCATGACCCCTGCCATCACAATGTTCCACGACCTTGTCATCACAAGGCTCCAAGACACTTGCCATCACAGTGCTCCAAGACCCCTGTAATCACAATGCTCCATGCCCTTGTCATCACAAAGCTCCATGACACATGTCATCAGAATGTTCCATGGCCTTCTCTACAAAATGCTCCTTGCCCTTGTCATCACAGTGCTCCAAGACCTGTGTAATCACAATGCTCCATGCTCCATTTCATCAGTATGCTCCATGAGATTTGTCATCACAAGGCTCCATGGTTTTCTCATCACAATGCTCCAGGACATTGTCATCACAACGCTTCACGACCTTGCCATGAAAATTCTCAATGGCCCTTGTCATCATAATGCTCCAAGCCCTAGTCATCACAATGCTCCATTATATTTGTCATCACAATCCTCCATTACATTTGGCATCACAATGCTCCCTGCCATTGTCATCGCAATGGACTATGACATATTTCATCACAATGCTCCCTGACACTTATCTTCACAATACTCCATGACCTTCTCATCACAATGCTCCATGCCCTTGTCATCACAATGCTCCATGACACCTGTCATCCCAATGTTCCGTGACTCCAGGCATCACAATGCTTCATAACATTTGTCATCACAGTGGTCGATGCCCGTGTCATCACAAGGCTCTGACATTTGTAACGACAATGCTCCATGATCTTTTCATATCACTGCTCCGTGACACTTGTCATCACAATGCTACATGCCTTTGTAAGAAAAATGCTCCATGACCCCTGTCATGACACTTGTCATCACAATTCTGCATGCACTTGTCAGCACCATGCTCCCTGACCCTTGTCATCACAATGCTCCAAGCCATTGTCATCACAGTGCTCCATTACATTTGTCATCAGAATCCTCCATGACACCTGTCTTCACAATACTGCATGACCTGGTCATCACAATGCTCCATACCCTTGTCATCACAATGGACCATTCCAACTGTCATCACAATAATCCATGAAACTTATTATACCAATGCTCCATGCCCATATCATCACAATGCTCCATGCCCTGTTTATCACAATGCTCCATGACCACTGTCATCACAATGCTCCGTGACTCCAGTCATCACAATGCTTCATGACCTTTGTCATCACATGGTCCATGCCCTCGTCCTCAACAGTCTCTGTGACCATTTTAACCACAATGCTCCATGAACTTTTCATCACAATGCTCTTTGACCCTTGTCATCACAATGCTCTATGCTTTTCTCAGCACAATGCTCCATGACACTTGTCATCACAATGCTCCATGCGCTTGTCAGAACAAAGCTCCACGACACATGTCATCACAATGCACCATTCGCTTGTCATCAGAGTGCTCCACAAACTTGTCATCACAATGCTCCATTAACCTTGTCATCACAATGCTCCATGCACATCTCATCAAGATGCTCTCTCAACATTGATATCACAATGTTACATCACTATTCGTCACAATACTCCCTCACCCCTGGCATCACAATGTTCCATAACTCCTGTCATCAACATGCTACATGCATTATCATCACAGTATTCGATGACCCCTGACAACACAATGTTCCATCACCCCTGTCATCAAAATGCTCCATGATCCTTTTCATCAATTTGCTCCGAGAACCTGTCATCAAAATGCTCCCTGCCCTTCTCATCACAATGCACAACACACTTGTCATCAAAACGCTCCATGACCTTTGTCATCACAAAGATTCATGACGCTTGGGATCACAGTGCTCCATGTCATTGTCATCACGATGCTCCATGAACGCTCTCATCACATTGCTCCATGCCCTTGTCATCACAAAGCTCCATGACACATGTCATTAGAATGCTCCATGGCCTTCTCCTCACAATGCACCACGCCCTTGCCATCACAATGTTCCATTAACCTTGTCATAACAATGCTTCATGACTCCTGCCATCACGATGTTCCATGGCCTTGTCATCACAAGGCTCCATGACCCTTCTCATCACAATGCTCCAAGACCCCTGTAATCACAATGCTCCATGCCCCTGTTCATCTCAATGATCCATGAACCCTGTCATCACAATGCAGCATGCCCATCATCATAATGCTTCATGCTATTGTCATCACAATGAAATCAAAATGCTCCATGACCTCTGTCATAACAATGCTCCAAACCCTTGTGATCACAATATTCCATAACACTTGTCATCACAATGTCCCATGACTCTCGTCATCACAGTTATCCATGGTCTCTCATCACAATGCTCAATACACTTGTCATCAAAATGCTCCCTGACACTTGTTGTCTGTATGCTCATTGTACCCTGTCATGAGAAGGCTCCAACCTTTATTCATCACAATGATCCATGCCCTTTTCATCACAATGCTCCAAGACCCCTATAATCACAATGCTCCAGGCCCTTGCCATCACAAAGCTCAATGACGCATGTCATTAGAATGCTCCTTGGACTTCTCCTCACAATGCTCCATGCCCATGTCATCACAATGTTCTAAGACTCCTGTAATCACAATGGTCCATGCCCCATTTCATCAGTATGCTCCATGAGATATGTTATCACAAGGCTCCATGGTTTTCTCATCACAATGCTCCAGGACATTTTCATCACAATGCTTCATGACTTGTCATGAAAATTCTCAATGGCCCTTGTCATCATAATGCTCCAAGCCTTAGTCATCAAAATGCTCCATTATATTTGTCATCACAATCCTCCATTACATTTAGCATCACAATGCTCCCTGCCATTGTCATCGAAATGAACCATGACATATGTCATCACAATGCTCCCTGACACCTTTCTTCAAAATACTCCATGAACTTCTCATCAAAATGCTCCATGACCCTGTCATTACAATGTTCCATGCACTTGTCATCACAGTGCTCCATGATCCCTGTCATCACAATGCTCCGTGACTCCAGGCATCACAATGCTTCATAACATGTGTCATCACAGTGGTCCAAGCCCACGTCATCCCGAGGCTCTGTGGCCTTTGTAACCAGAATGCTCCATGAACTATTCATCACAATGCTCTGTGACCCTTGTCATCACAATGCTCCATGCCTTTGTCAGAATAATGCTCCATGACCCTTGTCATCACAATGTGCCACGCGCTTTTCATCACTACGGTCCACAAATTTGTCATCACAATGCTCCATAAACCTTGAAATCACAATGCTCCTTTCCCTTCTCATCACAATGCTCCATTACCCCTATCATAACAATGATCCATGACCCCTGCCATCACAATGTTCCACGACCTTGTCATCACAAGGCTCCAATCACTTGTCATCACAATGCTCCAAGACCACTGTAATCACAAGGCTCCATGCCCTTGTCATCACAAAGCTCCATGACACATGTCATCAGAATGTTCCATGAATTTCTCTTCAAAATGCTCCATGCCCTTGTCATCACAGTGCTCCAAGACCCCTGTAATCACAATGCTCCATGCCCCATTTCATCAGTATGCTCCATGAGATATGTCATCACAAGGCTCCATGGTTTACTCATCACAATGCTCCAGGACCTTGTCATCACAATGCTTCACGACCTTGCCATGAAAATTCTCAATGGCCCTTGTCATCATAATACTCCAAGCCCTAGTCATCACAATGCTCCATTATATTTGTCATCACAATCCTCCATTACATTTGGCATCACAATGCTCCCTGCCATTGTCATCGCAATGGACCATGACATATGTCATCACAATGCTCCCTGACACCTACCTTCACAATACTCCATGACCTACTCATCACAATGCTCCATGCCGTTGTCATCACAATGCTCCATGACACCTGTCATCCCAATGTTCCGTGACTCCAGGCATCACAATGCTTCATAACATTTGTCATCACAGTGGTTGATGCCCGTGTCATCACAAGGCTCTGTGACCTCTGTAACGAAAATGCTTCATTGTCTTTTCATCACAATGCTCCATGACCCTTGTCATCACAATGCTACATGCCTTTGTAAGAAAAATGCTCCATGACACCTGTCATGACACTTGTCATCACAATTCTGCATGCACTTGTCAACACCATGCTCCCTGACCCTTGTCATCACAATGCTCCAAGCCATTTTCATCACAATGCTCCATTACCTTTGTCATCAGAATCCTCCATGACACCTGTCTTCACAATACTGCATGACCTGGTCATCACAATGCTCCATACCCTTGTCATCACAATGCACCATTCCAACTGTCATCACAATAATCCATGAAACTTATTATACCAATGCTCCATGACCTTGTCATCACAATGCTCCATGCCCTTGTTATCAAAATGCTCCATGACCCCTGTCATCACAGTGCTCCGTGACTCCAGTCATCAAAATGCTTCATGACCTTTGTCATCACAATGGTCCATGCCCTCGTCATCAACAGTCTCTGTGACAATTTTAACCACAATGCTCCATGAACTTTCCATCACAATGCTCTTTGACCCTTGTCATCACAATGCTCTATGCCTTTCTCAGCACAATGCTCCATGACACTTGTCATCACAATGCTCCAGGCGCTTGTGAGAACAATGCTCCACGACACATGTCATCACAATGCACCATTCACTTGTCATCAGAGTGCTCCACAAACTTGTCATCACAATGCTCCATTAACCTTGTCATCACAATGCTCCATGCACATCTCATCAAGATGCTCTCTCAACATTGATATCACAATGTTACATCACTATTCGTCACAATACTCCCTCACCCATGGCATCACAATGTTCCATAACTCCTGTCATCAACATGCTACATGCATTATCATCACAGTATTCGATGACTCCTGACAACACAATGTTCCATCACCCCTGTCATCAAAATGCTCCATGATACTTTTCATCAATTTGCTCCGTGAACCTGTCATCAAAATGCTCCCTGCCCTTCTCATCACAATGCACAACACACTTGTCATCAAAACGCTCCATGACCTTTGTCATCACACAGATTCATGATGCTTGGGATCACAGTGCTCCATGTCATTGTCATCACGATGCTCCATGAACGCTCTCATCACATTGCTCCATGCCCTTGTCATCACAAAGCTCCATGACACATGTCATTAGAATGCTCCATGGCCTTCTCCTCACAATGCACCACGCCCTTGCCATCACAATGCTCCATTTCCCCTGTCATAACAATGCCCCATGACTCCTTCCATCACGATGTTCCATGGCCTTGTCATCACAAGGCTCCATGACACTTCTCATCACAATGCTCCAAGACCCCTGTAATCACAATGCTGCATGCCCCTTTTCATCTCAATGATCCATGAACCCTGTCATCACAATGCAACATGCCCATCATCATAATGCTTCTTGCTATTGTCATCACAATGAAATCAAAATGCTCCATGACCTCTGTCATAACAATGCTCCAAACACTTGTGATCACAATATTCCATAACACTTGTCATCACAAAGTCCCATGACCCTCGTCATCACAATTATCCATTGTCTTCTCATCACAATGCTCAATACACTTGTCATCAAAATGCTCCCTGACACTTGT
The DNA here is from genome assembly GCF_964165515.1 of Mesoplodon bidens. Taxonomy (NCBI): domain Eukaryota; kingdom Metazoa; phylum Chordata; class Mammalia; order Artiodactyla; family Ziphiidae; genus Mesoplodon; species Mesoplodon bidens. The sequence continues at coordinate 2,327,008 of NW_027672207.1, forward strand.
TGTCTGTATGCTCATTGTACCCTGTCATGAGAAGGCTCCATGCCTTTTTCATCACAATGCTCCATGCCCTTGTCATCACAAAGCTCAATGACGCATGTCATTAGAATGCTCCTTGGCCTTCTCCTCACAATGCTCCATGCCCATGTCATCATAATGTTCTAAGACTCCTGTAATCACAATGGTCCATGTCCATTTTCTTCAGTATTCTCCATGAGATTTGTCATCACAAGGCTCCATGATTTTCTCATCACAATGCTCCAGGAACTTTTCATCACAATGCTTCATGACTTGTCATGAAAATTCTCAATGGCCCTTGTCATCATAATGCTCCAAGCCCTAGTCATCACAATGCTCCATTATATTTGTCATCACAATCCTCCATTACATTTGGCATCACAATGCTCCCTGCCATTGTCATCGCAATGGACCTTGACATATGTCATCACAATGCTCCCTGACACCTTTCTTCAAAATACTCCATGAACTTCTCTTCAAAATGCTCCATGACCCTGTCATTACAATGCTCCATGCCCTTGTCATCACAGTGCTCCATGATCCCTGTCGTCACAATGCTCCATGACTCCAGGCATCACAATGATTCATAACATTTGTCATCACAGTGGTCCATGCCCACGTCATCCCAAGGCTCTGTGGCCTTTGTAACCACAATGCTCCATGAACTATTCATCACAATGCTCTGTGACCCTTGTCATCACAATGCTCCATGCCTTTGTCAGAAAAATTCTCCATGACCCTTGTCATCACAATGTGCCACGCGCTTTTCATCACAACGGTCCACAAATTTGTCATCGCAATGCTCCATAAACCTTGAAATCACAATGCTCCTTTCCCTTCTCATCACAATGCTCCATTACCCCTATCATAACAATGATCCATGACACCTGCCATCACAATGTTCCACGTCCTTGTCATCACAAGGCTCCAAGACACTTGTCATCACAATGCTCCAAGACCCCTGTAATCACAATGCTCCATGCCCTTGTCATCACAAAGCTCCATGACACGTCATCAGAATGTTCCATGGCTTTCTCTTCAAAATGCTCCATGCCCTTGTCATCACAGTGCTCCAAGACCCCTGTACTCACAATGCTCCATGCCCCATTTCATCAGTATGCTCCATGAGATATGTCATCACTAGGCTCCATGGTTTACTCATCACCATGCTCCAGGATCTTGTCATCACAATGCTTCACGACCTTGCCATGAAAATTCTCAATGGCCCTTGTCATCATAATACTCCAAGCCCTAGTCATCACAATGCTCCATTATATTTGTCATCACAATCCTCCATTACATTTGGCATCACAATGCTCCCTGCCATTGTCATCGCAATGGAACATGACATATGTCATCACAATGCTCCCTGACACCTATCTTCACAATACTCCATGACCTTCTCATCACAATGCTCCATGCCGTTGTCATCACAATGCTCCATGACACCTGTCATCCCAATGTTCCGTGACTCCAGGCATCACAATGCTTCATAACATTTGTCATCACAATGGTCGATGCCCGTGTCATCACAAGGCTCTGTGATCTCTGTAACGACAATGCTCCATTATCTTTTCATCACAATGCTCCATGACCCTTGTCCTCACAATGCTACATGCCTTTCTAAGAAAAATGTTCCATGACACCTGTCATGACACTTGTCATCACAATTCTGCATGCACTTGTCAACACCATGCTCCCTGACCCTTGTCATCACAATGCCCCAAGCCATTGTCATCACAATGCTCCATTACCTTTGTCATCAGAATACTCCATGACACCTATCTTCACAATACTCCATGACCTTCTCATCACAATGCTCCATGCCGTTGTCATCACAATGCTCCATGACACCTGTCATCCCAACGTTCCGTGACTCCAGGCATCACAATGCTTCATAACATTTGTCATCACAATGCTCGATGCCCTTGTCATCACAATGCACCATTCCAACTGTCATCTCAATAATCCATGAAAATTATTAGACCAATGCTCCATGCCCTTTTCATCACAATGCTACATGCCCTTGTTATCACAATGCTCCATGACCACTGTCATCACAATGCTCCGTGACTCCAGTCATCAAAATGCTTCATGACCTTTGTCATCACAATGGTCAATGCCCTCGTCATCAACAGTCTCTGTGACCTTTTTAACCACAATGATCCATGAACTTTTCATCACAATGCTCTTTGACACTTGTCATCACAATGCTCTATGCCTTTCTCAGCACAATGCTCCATGACACTTGTCATCACAATGCTCCATGCGCTTGTCAGAACAATGCTCCACGACATATGTCATCACAATGCACCATTCGCTTGTCATCAGAGTGCTCCACAATCTTGTCAGCACAATGCTCCATAAACCTTGTCATCACAATGCTCCATGCATTTCTCATCAAAATGCTCTCTCACCCTTGATATCACAATGTTACATCACTATTCGTCACAATACTCCCTCACCCCTGGCATCACAATGTTCTATAACTCCTGTCATCAACATGCAACATGCATTATCATCACAATATTTGATGACCCCTGACAACACAATGTTCCATCACCCCTGTCATCAAATTGCTCCATGACCCTGTCATCAAAATGCTCCCTGCCCTTCTCATCACAATGCACAACACACTTGTCATCAAAATGCTCCATGACCTTTGTCATCACAAAGATCCATGACGCTTGGGATCACAGTGCTCCATGTCATTGTCATCACGATGCTCCATGAACGCTCTCATCACATTGCTCCATGCCCTTGTCATCACAAAGCTCCATGACACATGTCATCAGAATGCTCCAAGGCCTTCTCCTCACAATGCACCACGGCCTTGCCATCACAATGCTCAATTACCCCTGTCATAACAATGCTCCATGACTCCTGCCATCACGATGTTCCACGGCCTTTTCATCACAAGGCTCCATGACCCTTCTCATCACAATGCTCCAAGACCCCTGTAATCACAATGCTCCATGCCCCTGTTCATCTCAATGATCCATGAACCCTGTCATCACAATGCACCATGCCCATCATCATAATGCTTCATGCTATTGTCATCACAATGAAATCAAAATGCTCCATGACCTCTGTCATAACAATGTTCCAAACCCTTGTGATCACAATATTCATAACACTTGTCATCACAATGTCCCATGACTCTCGTCATGACAATTAACCATGGTCTTCTCATCACAATGCTCCTTGATCTTTGTCATCACAATGCTCAATACACTTGTCATCAAAATGCTCCCTGACACTTGTTGTCTGTATGCTCATTGTACCCTGTCATGAGAAGGCTCCATGCCTTTATCATCACAATGATCCATGCCTTTTTCATCACAATGCTCCAAGACCCCTGTAATCACAATGCGCCATGCCCTTGTCATCACAAAGCTCAATGACGCATGTCATTAGAATGCTCCTTGGCCTTCTCCTCACAATGCTCCATGCCCATGTCATCACAATGTTCTAAGACCCCTGTTATCACAATGCTCCATGGCCTTGTCATCACAAAGCTCAATGACGCATATCATTAGAATGCTCTTTGGCCTTCTCGTCACAATGCTCCATGCCCATGTCATCACAATGTTCTAAGACCCCTGTAATCACAATGGTCCATGTCCCTTTTCTTCAGTATGCTCCATGAGATTTGTCATCACAAGGCTCCATGGTTTTCTCATTACAATGCTCCAGGACATTGTCATCACAATGCTTCATGACCTTGTCATGAAAATTCTCAATGGCCCTTGTCATCATAATGCTCCAAGCCTTAGTCATCACAATGCTCCATTATATTTGTCATCACAATCCTCCATTACATTTGGCATCACAACGCTCCCGGCCATTGTCATCGCAATGGACCATGACATATGTCATCACAATGCTCCCTGACACCTTTCTTCAAAATACTCCATGAACTTCTCATCAAAATATTCCATGCCCCAGTCATCACAATGCTCCATGCCCTTGTCATCACAGTGCTCCATGACCCATGTCATCACAATGCTCCGTGACTCCAGGCATCACAATGCTTCATAACATTTGTCATCACAAAGGTCCATGCCCGCATCATCCCAAGGCTCTGTGACCTTTGTAACCACAATGCTCCATGATCAATTCATCACAATGCTCCGTGACACTTGTCATCACAATGCTCCATGCCTTTGTCAGAAAAATCCTCCATGACCCTTGTCATCACAATGTGCCACGAGCTTTTCATCACTACGGTCCACAAATTTGTCATCGCAATGCTCCATAAACCTTGAAATCACAATGCTCCTTTCCCTTCTCATCACAATGCTCCATTACCCCTATCATAACAATGATCCATGTCCCCTGCCATCACAATGTTCCACGACCTTGTCATCACAAGGCTCCAAGACGCTTGTCATCACAATGCTCCAAGACCCCTGTAATCACAATGCTCCATGCAATGCTCCATGCCCTTGTTATCACAATGCTCCATGACCACTGTCATCACAATGCTCCGTGACTCCAGTCATCACAATGCTTCATGACCTTTGTCATCACAATGGTCCATTCCCTCGTCATCAACAGTCTCTCTGACCTTTTTAACCACAATGCTCCATGAACATTTCATCACAATGCTCTTTGACCCTTGTCATCACAATGCTCTATGCCTTTCTCAGCACAATGCTCCATGACACATGTCATCACAATGCACCATTCGCTTGTCATCAGAGTGCTCAACAAACTTGTCATCACAATGCTCCATAAACCTTGTCATCACAATGCTCCATGCACATCTCATCAAAATGCTCTCTCACCATTGATATCACAATGTTACATCACTATTCGTCACAATAATCCCTCACCCCTGGCATCACAATGTTCCATAACTCCTGTCATCAACATGCTACATGCATTATCATCACAATATTCGATGACCCCTGACAACACAATGTTCCATCACCCCTGTCATCAAAATGCTCCATGATCCTTTTCATCAATTTGCTCCGTGTCCCTGTCATCAAAATGCTCCCTGCCCTTCTCATCACAATGCACATCACACTTGTCATCAAGATGCTCCACGACCTTTGTCATCACAAAGATGCATGACGCTTGGGATCACAGTGTCCATGTCATTGTCATCACGATGCTCCATGAACGCTCTCATCACATTGCTCCATGCCCTTGTCATCACAAAGCTCCATGACACATGTCATCAGAATGCTCCATGGCCTTCTCCTCACAATGCACCTCACCCTTGCCATCCAATGCTCCATTACCCCTGTCATAACAATGCTCCATGACTCCTGCCATCTCGGTGTTCCATGGCCTTGTCATCACAAGCTCCATGACCATTCTCATCACAATGCTCCAAGACCCCTGTAATCACAATGCTCCATGCCCCTTTTCATCTCAATGATCCATGAACCCTGTCATCACAATGCACCATGCCCATCATCATAATGCTTCATGCTATTGTCATCACAATGAAATCAAAATGCTCCATGACCTCTGTCATTACAATGCTCCAAACCCTTGTGATCACAATATTCCATAACACTTGTCATCACAATGTCCCATGACTCTCGTCATGACAATTAACCATGGTCTTCTCATCACAATGCTCCTTGATCTTTGTCATCACAATGCTCAATACACTTGTCATCAAAATGCTCCCTGACACTTGTTGTCTGTATGCTCATTGTACCCTGTCATGAGAAGGCTCCATGCCTTTTTCATCACAATGATCCATGCCCTTTTCATCACAATGCTCCAAGACCCCTGTAATCACAATGCTCCATGCCCTTGTCATCACAAAGCTCAATTACGCATGTCATTAGAATGCTCCTTGGCCTTCTCCTCACAATGCTCCATGACCATGTCATCACAATGTTCTAAGACCCCTGTAATCACAATGGTACATGTCCCTTTTCTTCAGTATGCTCCATGAGATTTGTCATCACAAGGCTCCATGGTTTTCTCATCACAATGCTCCAGGACCTTGTCATCACAATGCTTCATGACTTGTCATGAAAATTCTCAATGGCCCTTTTCATCATAATACTCCAATCCCTAGTCATCACAATGCTCCATTATATTTGTCATCACAATCCTCCATTACATTTGGCATCACAATTCTCCCTGCCATTGTCATCACAATGGACCATGACATATGTAATCACAATGCTCCCTGACACCTATCTTCACAATACTCCATGCCCTTGTCATCCCAATGCTCCATGCAGTTGTCATCACAATGCTCCATGACACCTGTCATCACAATGTTCCGTGACTCCAGGCATCACAATGCTTCATAACATTTGTCATCACAGTGGTCGATGCCCGTGTCATCACAAGGCTCTGTGACATTTGTAACGACAATGCTCCATGATCTTTTCATCACAATGCTCCGTGACCCTTGTCATCACAATGCTACATGCCTTTGTAAGAAAAATGCTCCATGACCCCTGTCATGACACTTGTCATCACAATTCTGCATGCACTTGTCAGCACCATGCTCCCTGACCCTTGTCATCACAATGCTCCAAGCCATTTTCATCACAATGCTCCATTACCTTTGTCATCAGAATCCTCCATGACACCTGTCTTCACAATACTGCATGACCTGGTCATCACAATGCTCCATACCTTTGTCATCACAGTGCACCATTCCAACTGTCATCACAATAATCCATGAAACTTATTAGACCAATGCTCCATGCCCTTGTCATCACAATGCTCCATGCCTTTGTTATCACATTGCTCCATGACCACTGTCATCACAATGCTCCGTGACTCCAGTCATCACAATGCTTCATGACCTTTGTCATCACAATGGTCCATGCCCTCATCATCAACAGTCTCTGTGACCTTTTTAACCACAATGCTCCATGAATATTTCATCACAATGCTCTTTGACCCTTGTCATCACAATGCTCAATGCCTTTCTCAGCACAATTCTCCATGAAACTTGTCATCACAATGCTCCATGCGCTTGTCAGAACATTTCTCCACGACACATGTCATCACAATGCACCATTCGCTTGTCATCAGAGTGCTCCACAATCTTGTCATCACAAAGCTCCATAAACATTGTCATCACAATGCTCCATGCATTTCTCATCAAAATGCTCTCTCACCATTGATATCACAATGTTACATCACTATTCGTCACAATACTCCCTCACCCCTGGCATCACAATGTTCCATAACTCCTGTCATCAACATGCTACATGCATTATCATCACAATATTCGATGACCCCTGACAACACAATGTTCCATCACCCCTGTCATCAAAATGCTCCATGATCCTTTTCATCAATTTGCTCCGTGACCCTGTCATCAAAATGCTCCCTGCCCTTCTCATCACAATGTACAACACACTTGTCATCAAAATGCTCCATGACCTTTGTCATCACAAAGATCCATGACGCTTGGGATCACAGTGCTCCATGACATTGTCATCACGATGCTCCATGAACGCTCTCATCACATTGCTCGATGCCCTTGTCATCACAAAGCTCCATGACACATGTCATCAGAATGCTCCATGGCCTTCTCCTCACAATGCACCACGTCCTTGCCATCACAATGCTCCATTACCCCTGTCATAACAATGCTCCATGACTCCTGCCATCACGATGTTCCATGGCCTTGTCATCACAAGGCTCCATGACCCTTCTCATCACAATGCTCCAAGACCCCTGTAATCACAATGCTCCATGCCCCTTTTCAACTCAATGATCCATGAAACCTGTCATCAAAATGCACCATGCCCATCATCATAATGCTTCATGCTATTGTCATCACAATGAAATCAAAATGCTCCATGACCTCTGTCATAACAATGCTCCAAACCCTTGTGATCAAAATATTCCATAACACTTGTCATCACAATGTCCCATGACTCTCGTCACCACAATTATCCATGGTCTTCTCATCACAATGCTCAATACACTTGTCATCAAAATGCTCCCTGACACTTGTTGTCTGTATGCGCATTGTACCCTGTCATGAGAAGGCTCCATGCCTTTCTCATCACAATGATCCATGCCCTTTTCATCACAATGCTCCAAGACCCCTATTATCACAATGCTCCATGCCCTTGCCATCACAAATCTCAATGACGCATGTCATTAGAATGCTCCTAGGCCTTATCCTCACAATGCTCCATGCCCATGTCATCACAATGTTCTAAGACTCCTGTAATCACAATGGTCCATGTCCGTTTTCTTCAGTATGCTCCATGGGATTTGTCATCACAAGGCTCCATGTTTATCTCATCACAATACTCCAGGAACTTTTCATCACAATGCTTCATGACTTGTCATGAAAATTCTCAATGGCCCTTGTCATCATAATGCTCCAAGCCCTAGTGATCACAATGCTCCATTATATTTGTCATCACAATCCTCCATTACATTTGGCATCACAATGCTCCCTGCCATTGTCATCGCAATGGACCATGACATATGTCATCACAATGCTCCCTGGCACCTATCTTCACAATACTCCATGACCTTCTCATCACAATGCTCCATGCCGTTGTCATCACAATGCTCCATGACACCTGTCATCACAATGTTCCGTGACTCCAGGCATCACAATGCTTCATAACATTTGTCATCACAGTGGTCGATGCCCGTGTCATCACATGGCTCTGTGACCTCTGTAACGAAAATGCTCCATGATCTTTTCATCACAATGCTCTGTGACCCTTGTCATCACAATGCTACATGCCTTTGTAAGAAAAATGCTCCAGGACACCTGTTATGACACTTGTCATCACAATTCTGCATGCACTTGTCAACACCATGCTCCATGACCCTTGTCATCACAATGCTCCAAGCCATTGTCATCACAATGCTCCATTACATTTGTCATCAGAATCCTCCATGACACCTGTCTTCACAATACTGCATGACCTGGTCATCACAATGCTCCATACCCTTGTCGTCACAATGCACCATTCCAACTGTCATCACAATAATCCATGAAACTTATTAGACCAATGTTCCATGCCCTTGTCATCACAATGCTCCATGTCTTTGTTATCACATTGCTCCATGACCACTTTCATCACAATGCTCCGTGACTCCAGTCATCAAAATGCTTCATGACCTTTGTCATCACAATGGTCCATGCCCTCGTCATCAACAGTCTCTGTGACTTTTTAAGCACAATGCTCCATGAACTTTTCATCACAATGCTCTTTGACCCTTGTCATCACAATGCTCTATGCCTTTCTCAGCACAATGCTCCATGACACTTGTCATCACAATGCACCATTCGCTTGTCATTAGAGTGCTCCACAATCTTGTCATCACAATGCTCCATAAACCTTGTCATCACAATGCTCCACGCACTTCTCATCAAAATGCTCTCTCACCCTTGATATCACAATGTTACATTACTATTCATCACAATACTCCCTCACCCCTGGCATCACAATGTTCTATAACTCCTGTCATCAACATGCTACATGCATTATCATCACAATATTCGATGACCCCTGACAACACAATGTTCCATCACCCCTGTCATCAAAATGATCCTTGACCCTCTTCATTAAATTGCTCCATGAACCTGTCATCAAAATGCTCCCTGCCCTTCTCATCACAATGCACAACACACTGGTCATCAAAATGCTCCATGACCTTTGTCATCACAAAGATCCATGACGCTTGGGATCACAGTGCTCCATATCATTGTCATCACGATGCTCCATGAACGCTCTCATCACATTGCTCCATGCCCTTGTCATCACAAAGCTCCATGACACATGTCATCAGAATGCTCCATGGCCTTCTCCTCACAATGCACCACGGCCTTGCCATCACAATGCTCCATTACCCCTGTCATGACAATGCTCCATGACTCCTGCCATCACGATGTTCCATGGCCTTTTCATCACAAGGCTCCATGACCCTTCTAATCACAATGCTCCAAGACCCCTGTAATCACAATGCTCCATGACCCTGTTCATCTCAATGATCCATGAAACCTGTCATCACAATGCACCATGCCCATCATCATAATGCTTCATGCTATTGTCATCACAATGAAATCAAAATGCTACATGACCTCTGTCATAACAATGCTCCAAACCCTTGTGATCACAATATTCCATAACACTTGTCATCAAAATATCCCATGACTCTCGTTATGACAATAAACCATGGTCTTCTCATCACAATGCTCCTTGATCTTTGTCATCACAATGCTCAATACACTTGTCATCAAAATGCTCCCTGACACTTGTTGTCTGTATGCTCATTGTACCCTGTCATGAGAAGGCTCCATGCCTTTATCATCAAAATGATCCATGCCTTTTTCATCACAATGCTCCAAGACCCCTGTAATCACAATGTGCCATGCCCTTGTCATCACAAAGCTCAATGACGCATATCATTAGAATGCTCCTTGGCCTTCTCCTCACAATGTTCCTTGCCCATGTCATCACAATGTTCTAAGACCCCTGTAATCACAATGGTCCATGTCCCTTTTCTTCAGTATGCTCCATGAGATTTGTCATCACAAGGCTCCATGGTTTTCTCATCACAATGCTCCAGGACATGGTCATCACAATGCTTCATGACCTTATCATGAAAATTCTCAATGGCCCTTGTCATCATAATGCTCCAAGCCTTAGTCATCACAATGCTCCATTATATTTGTCATCACAATCCTCCATTACATTTGGCATCACAACACTCCCGGCCATTGTCATCGCAATGGACCATGACATATGTCATCACAATGCTCCCTGACACCTTTCTTCACAATACTCCATGACCTTCTCATCACAATGCACCACGTCCTTGCCATCACAATGCTCCATTACCCCTGTCATAACAATGCTCCATGACTCCTGCCATCACGATGTTCCATGGCCTTGTCATCACAAGGCTCCATGACCCTTCTCATCACAATGCTCCAAGACCCCTGTAATCACAATGCTCCATGCCCCTTTTCAACTCAATGATCCATGAAACCTGTCATCAAAATGCACCATGCCCATCATCATAATGCTTCATGCTATTGTCATCACAATGAAATCAAAATGCTCCATGACCTCTGTCATAACAATGCTCCAAACCCTTGTGATCAAAATATTCCATAACACTTGTCATCACAATGTCCCATGACTCTCGTCACCACAATTATCCATGGTCTTCTCATCACAATGCTCAATACACTTGTCATCAAAATGCTCCCTGACACTTGTTGTCTGTATGCGCATTGTACCCTGTCATGAGAAGGCTCCATGCCTTTCTCATCACAATGATCCATGCCCTTTTCATCACAATGCTCCAAGACCCCTATTATCACAATGCTCCATGCCCTTGCCATCACAAATCTCAATGACGCATGTCATTAGAATGCTCCTAGGCCTTATCCTCACAATGCTCCATGCCCATGTCATCACAATGTTCTAAGACTCCTGTAATCACAATGGTCCATGTCCGTTTTCTTCAGTATGCTCCATGGGATTTGTCATCACAAGGCTCCATGTTTATCTCATCACAATACTCCAGGAACTTTTCATCACAATGCTTCATGACTTGTCATGAAAATTCTCAATGGCCCTTGTCATCATAATGCTCCAAGCCCTAGTGATCACAATGCTCCATTATATTTGTCATCACAATCCTCCATTACATTTGGCATCACAATGCTCCCTGCCATTGTCATCGCAATGGACCATGACATATGTCATCACAATGCTCCCTGGCACCTATCTTCACAATACTCCATGACCTTCTCATCACAATGCTCCATGCCGTTGTCATCACAATGCTCCATGACACCTGTCATCACAATGTTCCGTGACTCCAGGCATCACAATGCTTCATAACATTTGTCATCACAGTGGTCGATGCCCGTGTCATCACAAGGCTCTGTGACCTCTGTAACGAAAATGCTCCATGATCTTTTCATCACAATGCTCTGTGACCCTTGTCATCACAATGCTACATGCCTTTGTAAGAAAAATGCTCCAGGACACCTGTTATGACACTTGTCATCACAATTCTGCATGCACTTGTCAACACCATGCTCCATGACCCTTGTCATCACAATGCTCCAAGCCATTGTCATCACAATGCTCCATTACCTTTGTCATCAGAATCCTCCATGACACCTGTCTTCACAATACTGCATGACCTGGTCATCACAATGCTCCATACCCTTGTCGTCACAATGCACCATTCCAACTGTCATCACAATAATCCATGAAACTTATTAGACCAATGTTCCATGCCCTTGTCATCACAATGCTCCATGTCTTTGTTATCACATTGCTCCATGACCACTTTCATCACAATGCTCCGTGACTCCAGTCATCAAAATGCTTCATGACCTTTGTCATCACAATGGTCCATGCCCTCGTCATCAACAGTCTCTGTGACCTTTTTAAGCACAATGCTCCATGAACTTTTCATCACAATGCTCTTTGACACTTGTCATCACAATGCTCTATGCCTTTCTCAGCACAATGCTCCATGACACTTGTCATCACAATGCACCATTCGCTTGTCATTAGAGTGCTCCACAATCTTGTCATCACAATGCTCCATAAACCTTGTCATCACAATGCTCCACGCACTTCTCATCAAAATGCTCTCTCACCCTTGATATCACAATGTTACATTACTATTCATCACAATACTCCCTCACCCCTGGCATCACAATGTTCTATAACTCCTGTCATCAACATGCTACATGCATTATCATCACAATATTCGATGACCCCTGACAACACAATGTTCCATCACCCCTGTCATCAAAATGATCCTTGACCCTCTTCATTAAATTGCTCCATGAACCTGTCATCAAAATGCTCCCTGCCCTTCTCATCACAATGCACAACACACTGGTCATCAAAATGCTCCATGACCTTTGTCATCACAAAGATCCATGACGCTTGGGATCACAGTGCTCCATATCATTGTCATCACGATGCTCCATGAACGCTCTCATCACATTGCTCCATGCCCTTGTCATCACAAAGCTCCATGACACATGTCATCAGAATGCTCCATGGCCTTCTCCTCACAATGCACCACGGCCTTGCCATCACAATGCTCCATTACCCCTGTCATGACAATGCTCCATGACTCCTGCCATCACGATGTTCCATGGCCTTTTCATCACAAGGCTCCATGACCCTTCTAATCACAATGCTCCAAGACCCCTGTAATCACAATGCTCCATGACCCTGTTCATCTCAATGATCCATGAAACCTGTCATCACAATGCACCATGCCCATCATCATAATGCTTCATGCTATTGTCATCACAATGAAATCAAAATGCTACATGACCTCTGTCATAACAATGCTCCAAACCCTTGTGATCACAATATTCCATAACACTTGTCATCAAAATATCCCATGACTCTCGTTATGACAATAAACCATGGTCTTCTCATCACAATGCTCCTTGATCTTTGTCATCACAATGCTCAATACACTTGTCATCAAAATGCTCCCTGACACTTGTTGTCTGTATGCTCATTGTACCCTGTCATGAGAAGGCTCCATGCCTTTATCATCAAAATGATCCATGCCTTTTTCATCACAATGCTCCAAGACCCCTGTAATCACAATGCGCCATGCCCTTGTCATCACAAAGCTCAATGACGCATATCATTAGAATGCTCCTTGGCCTTCTCCTCACAATGTTCCTTGCCCATGTCATCACAATGTTCTAAGACCCCTGTAATCACAATGGTCCATGTCCCTTTTCTTCAGTATGCTCCATGAGATTTGTCATCACAAGGCTCCATGGTTTTCTCATCACAATGCTCCAGGACATGGTCATCACAATGCTTCATGACCTTATCATGAAAATTCTCAATGGCCCTTGTCATCATAATGCTCCAAGCCTTAGTCATCACAATGCCCCATTATATTTGTCATCACAATCCTCCATTACATTTGGCATCACAACACTCCCGGCCATTGTCATCGCAATGGACCATGACATATGTCATCACAATGCTCCCTGACACCTTTCTTCAAAATATTCCATGAACTTCTCATCAAAATGTTCCATGACCCTGTCATCACAATGCTCCATGCCCTTGTCATCACAGTGCTCCATGACCCATGTCATCACAATGCTCCGTAACTTCAGGCATCAAAATGCTTCATAACATTTGTCATCACAATGGTCCATGCCCGCATCATCCCAAGGCTCTGTGACCTTTGTAACCACAATGCTCCATGATCTATTCATCACAATGCTCCGTGACACTTGTCATCACAATGCTCCATGCCTTTGTCAGAAAAATGCTCCATGACCCTCGTCATAACAATGTGCCACGCGCTTTTCATCACTACGGTCCACAAATTTGTCATCACAATGCTCCATAAACCTTGAAATCACAATGCTCCTTTCCCTTCTCATCACAATGTTCCATTACCACTATCATAACAATGATCCATGACCCCTGCCATCACAATGTTCCACGACCTTGTCATCACAAGGCTCCAAGACACTTGTCATCACAATGCTCCAAGACCCCTGTAATCACAATGCTCCATGCCCTTGTCATCAAAAAGCTCCATGACACATGTCATCAGAATGTTCCATGGACTTCTCTTCAAAATGTTCCATGCCCTTGTCATCACAGTGCTCCAAGACCCCTGTAATCACAATGCTCCATGCCCCATTTCATCAGTATGCTCCATGAGATTTGTCATCACAAGGCTCCATGGTTTTCTCATCACAATGCTTCACGACCTTGCCATGAAAATTTTCAATGGCCCTTGTCATCATAATGCTCCAAGCCCTAGTCATCACAATGCTCCATTATATTTGTCATCACAGTCCTCCATTACATTTGGCATCACAATACTCCCTGCCATTGTCATCGCAATGGACCATGACATATGTCATCACAATGCTCCCTGACACCTATCTTCACAATACTCCATGACCTTCTCATCACAATGCTCCATGCCCTTGTCATCACAATGCTCCATGACACCTGTCATCCCAATGTTCCGTGACTCCAGGCATCACAATGCTTCATAACATTTGTCATCACAGTGGTCGATACCCGCGTCATCACAAGGCTCTGTGACCTTTGTAACGACAATGCTCCATGATCTTTTCATCACAATGCTCCGTGACCCTTGTCATCACAATGCTACATGCCGTTGTAAGAAAAATGCTCCATGATCGCTGTCATGACAATTGTCATCACAATTCTGCATGCACTTGTCAGCACCATGCTCCGTGACCCTTGTCATCACAATGCTCCAAGCCATTGTCATTACAATGCTCCATTACCTTTGTCATCAGAATCCTCCATGACACCTGTCTTCACAATACTGCATGACCTGGTCATCACAATGCTCCATACCCTTGTCATCACAATGCACCATTCCAACTGTCATCGCAATAATCCATGAAACTTATTAGACCAATGATCCATGCCCTTGTCATCACAATGCTCCATGCCCTTGTTATCACAATGCTCCATGACCACTGTCATCACAATGCTCCGTGACTCCAGTCATCACAATGTTTCATGACCTTTGTCATCACAATGGTCCATGCCCTCGTCATCAACAGTCTCTGTGACCTTTTTAACCACAATGCTCCATGAACATTTCATCACAATGCTCTTTGACCCTTGTCATCACAATGCTCTATGCCTTTCTCAGCACAATGCTCCATGACACTTGTCATCACAATGCTCCATGCGCTTGTCAGAACAGTGCTCCACGACACATGTCATCACAATGCACCATTCTCTTGTCATCAGAGTGCTCCACAATCTTGTCATCACAAAGATCCATAAATCTTGTCATCACAATGCTCCATGCACTTCTCATCAAAATGCTCTATCACGATGGATATCACAATGTTTCATCACTATTCGTCACAATACTCCCTCACCCCTGGCATCACAATGTTCCATAACTCCTGTCATCAACATGCTACATGCATTATCATCACAATATTCGATGACCCCTGACAACACAATGTTCCATCACCTCTGTCATCAAAATGCTCCATGAACCTTTTCATCAAATTGCTCCATGACCCTGTCATC
Source organism: Mesoplodon bidens (assembly GCF_964165515.1). NCBI lineage: Eukaryota > Metazoa > Chordata > Mammalia > Artiodactyla > Ziphiidae > Mesoplodon > Mesoplodon bidens. The sequence goes on from NW_027672207.1 coordinate 2,343,066, forward strand.
AAAATGCTCCCTGCCCTTCTCATCACAATGCACAACACACTTGTCTTCAAAATGCTCCATGACCATTGTCATCACAAAGATCCATGACGCTTGGGATCACAGTGCTCCATGTCACTGTCATCACGATGCTCCATGAACGCTCTCATCACATTGCTCCATGCCCTTGTCATCACAAATCTCCAGGACACATGTCATCAGAATGCTCCATGGCCTTCTGCTCACAATGCACCACGCCCTTGACATCACAATGCTCCATTACCCCTTTCATAACAATGCTCCATGACTCCTGCCATCACGATGTTCCATGGCCTTGTCATCACAAGGCTCCATGACCCTTCTCATCACAATGCTCCAAGACCCCTCTAATCACAATGCTCCATGCCCTTGTCATCACAAAGCTCCATGACACATGTCATCAGAATGTTCCATGGCTTCCTCTTCAAAATGCTCCATGCCCTTGTCATCACAGTGCTCCAAGACCCCTGTAATCACAATGCTCCATGCCCCATTTCATCAGTATGCTCCATGAGATATGTCATCACAAGGGCCATGGTTTACTCATCACAATGCTCCAGGACCTTGTCATCACAATGCTTCACGACCTTGCCATGAAAATTCTCAATGGCCCTTGTCATCATAATACTCCAAGCCCTAGTCATCACAATGCTCCATTATATTTGACATCACCATCCTCCATTACATTTGGCATCACAATGCTCCCTGCCATTGTCATCGCAATGGACCATGACATATGTCATCACAATGCTCCCTGACACCTATCTACACAATCCTCCATGACCTTCTCATCACAATGCTCCATGCTGTTGTCATCACAATGCTCCATGACACCTGTCATCCCAATGTTCCGTGACTCCAGGCATCACAATGCTTCATAACATTTGTCATCACAGTGGTCGATGCCCGTGTCATCACAAGGCTCTGTGACCTCTGTAACGACAATGCTCCATTATCTTTTCATCACAATGCTCCGTGACACTTGTCATCACAATGCTACATGCCTTTGTAAGAAAAATGCTCCATGACACCTGTCGTGACACTTGTCATCACCATTCTGCATGCACTTGTCAACACCATGCTCCCTGCCCCTTGTCATCACAATGCTCCAAGCCATTGTCATCACAATGCTCCATTACCTTTGTCATCAGAATCCTCCATGACACCTGTCTTCACAATACTGCATGACCTGGTCATCACAATGCTCCATACCCTTGTCATCACAATGCACCATTCCAACTGTCATCAAAATAATCCATGAAACTTATTAGACCAATGCTCCTTGCCCTTGTCATCACAATGCTCCATGCCTTTGTTATCACATTGCTCCATGACCACTGTCATCACAATGCTCCGTGACTCCAGTCATCAAAATGCTTCATGACCTTTGTCATCACAATGGTCCATGCCCTCGTCATCAACAGTCTCTGTGACCTTTTTAACCACAATGCTCCATGAACTTTTCATCACAATGCTCTTTGACCCTTGTCATCACAATGCTCTATGCCTTTCTCAGCACAATGCTCCATGACACTTGTCATCACAATGCTCCATGCGCTTGTCAGAACAATGCTCCACGACACATGTCATCACAATGCACCATTCGCTTGTCATCAGAGTGCTCCACAATCTTGTCATCACAATGCTCCTTAAACCTTGTCATCACAAAGCTCCACGCACTTCTCATCAAAATGCTCTCTCACCCTGGATATCACAATGTTACATCACTATTCATCACAATACTCCCTCACCCCTGGCATCACAATGTTCTATAACTCTTGTCATCAACATGCTACATGTATTATCATCACAATATTCGATGACCCCTGACAACACAATGTTCCATCACCCCTGTCATCAAAATGATCCTTGACCCTTTTCATTAAATTGTTCCATGACCCTGTCATCAAAATTCTCCCTGCCCTTCTCATCACAATGCACAATACACTTGTCATCAAAATGCTCCATGACCTTTGTCATCACAAAGATCCATGACGCTTGGGATCACAGTGCTCCATATCATTGTCATCACGATGCTCCATGAACGCTCTCATCACATTGCTCCATGCCCTTGTCATCACAAAGCTCCATGACACAGGTCATCAGAATGCTCCATGGCCTTCTCCTCACAATGCACCACGGCCTTGCCATCACAGTGCTCCATTACCCCTGTCATAACAATGCTCCATGACTCCTGCCATCACGATGTTCCATGGCCTTGTCATCACAAGGCTCCATGACCCTTCTCATCACAATGCTCCAAGACCCCTGTAATCACAATGCTCCATGCCCCTGTTCATCTCAATGATCCATGAACCCTGTCATCACAATGCACCATGCCCATCATCATAATGTTTCATGCTATTGTCATCACAATGAAATCAAAATGCTCCATGACCTCTGTCATTACAATGCTCCAAACCCTTGTGATCACAATATTCCATAACACTTGTCATCACAATGTCCCATGACTCTCGTCATGACAATTAACCATGGTCTTCTCATCACAATGCTCCTTGATTTTTGTCATCACAATGCTCAATACACTTGTCATCAAAATGCTCCCTGACACTTGTTGTCTGTATGCTCATTGTACCCTGTCATGAGAAGGCTCCATGCCTTTATCATCACAATGATCCATGCCTTTTTCATCACAATGCCCCAAGACCCCTGTAATCACAATGCTCCATGCCCTTGTCATCACAAAGCTCAATGACGCATGTCATTAGAATGCTCCTTGGCCTTCTCCTCACAATGCTCCATGCCCATGTCATCACAATGTTCTAAGACCCCTGTAATCACAATGGTCCATGTTCCTTTTCATCAGTATGCTCCATGAGATTTTTCATCACAAGGCTCCATGGATTTCTCATCACAATGCTCCAGGACATTGTCATCACAATGTTTCATGACCTTATCATGAAAATTCTCAATGGCCCTTGTCATCATAATGCTCCAAGCCTTAGTCATCACAATGCTCCATTATATTTGTCATCACAATCCTCCATTACATTTGGCATCACAACGCTCCCGGCCACTGTCCCCGCAATGGACCATGACATATGTCATCACAATGCTCCCTGACACCTTTCTTCAAAATATTCCATGAACTTCTCATCAAAATGTTCCATGCCCCTGTCATCACAATGCTCCATGCCCTTGTCATCACAGTGGACCATGACCCATGTCATCACAATGCTCCGTGACTCCAGGCATCACAATGCTTCATAACATTTGTCATCACAATGGTCCATGCCCGCATCATCCCAAGGCTCTGTGACCTTTGTAACCACAATGTGCCATGATCTATTCATCACAATGCTCCGTGACACTTGTCATCACAATGCTCCATGCCTTTGTCAGAAAAATGCTCCATGACCCTCGTCATCACAATGTGCCACGCGCTTTTCATCACTACGGTCCACAAATTTGTCATCGCAATGCTCCATAAACACTGAAATCACAATGCTCCTTTCCCTTCTCATCACAATGCTCCGTTACCACTATCATAACAATGATCCATGACCCCTGCCATCACAATGTTCCACGACCTTGTCATCACAAGGCTCCAAGACACTTGTCATCACAATGCTCCAAGACCCCTTTAATCACAATGCTCCATGCCCTTGTCATCAAAAAGCTCCATGACACATGTCATCAGAATGTTCCATGGCCTTCTCTTCAAAATACGCCATGCCCTTGTCATCACAGTGCTCCAAGACCCCTGTAATCACAATGCTCCATGCCCCATTTCATCAGTATGCTCCATGAGATTTGTCATCACAAGGCTCCATGGTTTTCTCATCACAATGCTCCAGGAACTTGTCATCACAATGCTTCACGACCTTGCCATGAAAATTCTCAATGGCCCTTGTCATCATAATGCTCCAAGCCCTAGTCATCACAATGCTCCATTATATTTGTCATCACAATCCTCCATTACATTTGGCATCACAATACTCCCTGCCATTGTCATCGCAATGGACCATGACATATGTCATCACAATGCTCCCTGACACCTATCTTCACAATGCTCCATGATCTTCTCATCACAATGCTCCATGCCCTAGTCATCACAATGCTCCATAACACCTGTCATCCCAATGTTCCGTGACTCCAGGCATCACAATGCTTCATAACATTTGTCATCACAGTGGTCGATGCCCGTGTCATCACAAGGCTCTGTGACATTTGAAACGACAATGCTCCATGATCTTTTCATCACAATGCTCCGTGACCCTTGTCATCACAATGCTACATGCCTTTGTAAGAAAAATGCTCCATGACCCCTGTCATGACACTTGTCATCACAATTCTGCATGCACTTGTCAGCACCATGCTCCCTGACCCTTGTCATCACAATGCTCCAAGCCATTGTCATCACAGTGCTCCATTACCTGTGTCATCAGAATCCTCCATGACACCTGTCTTCACAATACTGAATGACCTGGTCATAACAATGCTCCATACCCTTGTCATCACAATGCACCATTCCAACTGTCATCACAATAATCCATGAAACTTATTAGACCAATGCTCCATGCCCTTGTCATCACAATGCTCCATGCCCTTGTTATCACAATGGTCCATGACCACTGTCATCACAATGCTCCGTGACTTCAGTCATCACAATGCTTCATGACCTTTGTCATCACAATGGTCCATGCCCTCATCTTCAACAGTCTCTGTGACCTTTTTAACCACAATGCTCCTTGAACTTTTCATCACAATGCTCTTTGACCCTTGTCATCACAATGCTCTATGCCTTTCTCAGCACAATGCTCCATGCCACTTGTCATCACAATGCACCATTCGCTTGTCATCAGAGTGCTCCACAAACTTGTCATCACAATGCTCCATAAACCCTGTCATCACAATGCTCCATGCACATCTCATCAAAATGCTCTCTCACCATTGATATCACAATGTTACATCACTATTCGTCACAATACTCCCTCACCCCTGGCATCACAATGTTCCATAACTCCTGTCATCAACATGCTACATGCATTATCATCACAATATTCGATGTCCCCTGACAACACAATGTTCCATCACCCCTGTCATCAAAATGCTCCATGATCCTTTTCATCAATTTGCTCCATGACACTGTCATCAAAATGCTCCCTGCCCTTCTCATCACAATGCACAACACACTTGTCATCAAAATGCTCCATGACATTTGTCATCACAAAGATCCATGACGCTTGGGATCACAGTGCTCCATGTCATTGTCATCACGATGCTCCATGAACGCTCTCATCACATTGCTCCATGCCCTTGTCATCACAAAGCTCCATGACACATGTCATCAGAATGCTCCATGGCTTTCTCCTCACAATGCACCTCACCCTTGCCATCACAATGCTCCATTACCCCTTTCATAATAATGCTCCATGACTCCTGCCATCACGGTGTTCCATGGCCTTTTCATCACAAGCTCCATGACCCTTCTCATCACAATGCTCCAAGATCCCTGTAATAACAATGATCCATGCCCCTTTTTATCTCAATGATCCATGAACCCTGTCATCACAATGCACCAAGCCCATCATCATAATGCTTCATGCTATTGTCATCACAATGAAATCAAAATGCTCCATGACCTCTGTCATAACAATGCTCCAAACCCTTGTGATCACAATATTCCATAACACTTGTCATCACAATGTCCCATGACTCTCGTCATGACAATTAACCATGGTCTTCTCATCACAATGCTCCTTGATCTTTGTCATCACAATGCTCAATACACTTGTCATCAAAATGCTCCCTGACACTTGTTGTCTGTAGGCTCATTGTACCATGTCATGAGAAGGCTCCATGCCTTTATCATCACAATGATCCATGCCTTTTTCATCACAATGCTCCAAGACCCCTGTAATCACAATGCTCCATGCCCTTGTCATCACAAAGCTCAATGACGCATGTCATTAGAATGCTCCTTGGCCTTCTCCTCACAATGCTCCATGCCCATGTCATCACAATGTTCTAAGACCCCTGTAATCACAATGGTCCATGTCCCTTTTCTTCAGTATGCTCCATGAGATTTGTCATCACAAGGCTCCATGGTTTTCTCATCACAATGCTCCAGGACCTGGTCATCACCATGCTTCATGACTTGTCATGAAAATACTCAATGGCCCTTGTCATCATAATGCTCCATGCCCTTGTCATCACAATGCTCCATTATATTTGTCATCACAATCCTCCATTACATTTGGCATCACAATGCTCCCTGCCATTGTCATCGCAATGGACCATGACATATGTCATCACAATGCTCCCTGACACCTTTCTTCAAAATACTCCATGAACTTCTCATCAAAATGCTCCATGACCCTGTCATTACAATGCTCCTTGCCCTTGTCATCACAGTGCTCCATGATCCCTGTCATCACAATGCTCCGTGACTCCAGGCATCACAATGCTTTATAATATTTGTCATCACAGTGGTCCATGTCCACGTCATCCCAAGGCTCTGTGGCCTTTGTAACCCCAATGCTCCAAGAAATGTTCATCACAATGCTCTGTGACCCTTGTCATCACAATGCTCCATGCCTTTGTCAGAAAAAATGCTCCATGACCCTTGTCATCACAGTGTGCCACGCACTTTTCATCACAACGGTCCACAAATTTGTCATCACAATGCTCCATAAACCTTGAAATCACAATGCTCCTTTCCCTTCTCATCACAATGCTCCATTACCACTATCATAACAATGATCCATGACCGCTGCCATCACAATGTTCCACGACCTTGTCATCACAAGGCTCCAAGACACTTGTCATCACAATGCTCCAAGACCCCTGTAATCACAATGCTCCATGCCCTTGTCATCACAAAGCTCCATGACACATGTCATCAGAATGTTCCATGGATTTCTCTTCAAAATGCTCCATGCCCTTGTCATCACAGTGCTCCAAGACCCCTGTATTCACAATGCTCCATGCCCCATTTCATCAGTATGCTCCATGAGATATGTCATCACAAGGCTCCATGGTTTACTCATCACAATGCTCCAGGACCTTGTCATCACAATGCTTCTCGACCTTGCCATGAAAATTCTCAATGGCCCTTGTCATCATAATACTCCAAGCCCTAGTCATCACAATGCTCCATTATATTTGACATCACAATCCTCCATTACATTTGGCATCACAATGCTCCCTGCCATTGTCTTCGCAATGGACCATGACATATGTCATCACAATGCTCCCTGACACCTATCTTCACAATATTCCATGACCTTCTCATCACAATGCTCCATGCCCTTGTCATCACAATGCTCCATGACACCTGTCATCCCAATGTTCCGTGACTCCAGGCATCACAATGCTTCATAACATTTGTCATCACAGTGGTCGATGCCCGTGTCCTCACAAGGCTCTGTGACCTTTGTAACGACAATGCTCCATTATCTTTTCATCACAATGCTCCGTGACCCTTGTCATCACAATGCTACATGCCTTTGGAAGAAAAATGCTATATGACAACTGTCATGACACTTGTCATCACAATTCTGCATGCACTTGTCAGCACCATGCTCCCTGACCCTTGTCATCACAATGCTCCAAGCCATTGTCATCACAATGCTCCATTACCTTTGTCATCAGAATCCTCCATGACACCTGTCTTCACAATACTGCATGACCTGGTCATCACAATGCTCCATACCCTTGTCATCACAATGCACCATTCCAACTGTCATCACAATAATCCATGAAACATATTAGACCAATGCTCCATGCCCTTGTCATCACAATGCTCCATGCCTTTGTTATCACATTGCTCCATGACCACTGTCATCACAATGCTCCGTGACTCCAGTCATCAAAATGCTTCAAGACCTTTGTCATCACAATGGTCCATGCCCTCATCATCACAGTCTCTGTGACCTTTTTAACCACAATGCTCGATGAACTTTTCATCACAATGCTATTTGACCCTTGTCATCACAATGCTCTATGCTTTCTCAGCACAATGCTCCATGACACTTGTCATCACAATGTTCCATGCGCTTGTCAGAACAATGCTCCATGACACATGTCATCACAATGCACCATTTGCTTGTCATCAGAGTGCTCCACAATCTTGTCATCACAGTGCTCCATAAACCTTGTCATCACAATGCTCCATGCACTTCTCATCAAAATGCTCTCTCACCATTGATATCACAATGTTACATCACTATTCGTCACAATACTCCCTCACCCCTGTCATCACAATGTTCCATATCTCATGTCATCAACATGCTACATGCATTATCATCACAATATTCGATGACCCCTGACAACACAATGTTCCATCACCCCTGTCATCAAAATGCTCCATGACCCTTTTCATCAAATTGCTCCATGACCCTGTCATCAAAATTCTCCCTGCCCTTCTCATCACAATGCACAACACACTTGTCATCAAAATGCTCCATGACCTTTGTCATCACAAAGACCCATGACGCTTGGGATCACAGTGTTCCATGTCATTGACATCATGATGCTCCATGAACGCTCTCATCACATTGCTCCATGCCCTTGTCATCACAAAGCTCCATGACACATGTCATCAGAATGCTCCATGGCCTTCTCCTCAAAATGCACCACGCCCTTGCCATCACAATGCTCCATTACCCCTGTCATAACAGTGCTCCATGACTCCTGCCATCACGGGGTTCCATGGCCTTGTCATCACAAGCTCCATGACCCTTCTCATCACAATGCTCCAAAACCCCTGTAATCACAATGCTGCATGCCCCTTTTCATCTCAATGTTCCATGAACCCTGTCATCACAATGCACCGTGCCCATCATCATAATGCTTCATGCTATTGTCATCACAATGAAATGAAAATGCTCCATGACCTCTGTCATAACAATGCTCCAAACCCTTGTGATCACAATATTCCATAACACTTGTCATCACAATATCCCATGACTCTCGTCATCACAATTATCCATAGTCTTCTCATCACAATGCTCCATGACCTTTGTCATCACAATGCTCAATACACTTGTCATCAAAATGATCCCTGACACTTGTTGTCTGTATGCTCCTTGTACCCTGTCATGACAAGGCTCCATGACTTTTTCATCACAATGATCCATGCCGTTTTCATCACAATGCTCCAAGACCCCTGTAATCACAATGCTCCTTGCCCTTGTCATCACAAAGCTCAAAGACGCATGTCATTAGAATGCTCCTTGGCCTTCTCCTCACAATGCTCGATGCCCATGTCATCACAATGTTCTAAGACCCCTGTAATCACAATGGTCCATGTCCCTTTTCTTCAGTATGCTCCATGAGATTTGACATCACAAGGCTCCATGGTTTTCTCATCACAATGCTCCAGGACATTTTCATCACAATGCTTCATGACCTTGTCATGAAAATTATCAATGGCCCTTGTCATCATAATGCTCCAAGCCTTAGTCATCACAATGCTCCTTTATATTTGTCATCACAATCCTCCATTACATTTTGCATCACAACGCTCCCTGCCATTGTCATCGCAATGGACCATGACATATGTCATCCCAATGCTCCCTGACACCTTTCTTCAAAATACTCCATGAACTTCTCATCAAAATGTTCCATGCCCCTGTAATCACAATGCTCCATGCCCTTGTCATCGCAGGGCTCCATGACCCATGTCATCACAATGCTCCGTGACTCCAGGCATCACAATGCTTCATAACATTTGTCATCACAATGGTCCATGCCCGCATCATCCCAAGGCTCTGTGACCTTTGTAACCACAATGCTCCATGATCTATTCATCACAATGCTCCGTGACACTAGTCATCACAATGCTCCATGCCTTTGTCAGAAAAATGCTCCATGACCCTTGTCATCACATTGTGCCACGCACTATTCATCACTACGGTCCACAAATTTGTCATTACAATGCTCCATAAACCTTGAAATCACAATGCTCCTTTCCCTTCTCATCACAATGCTCCATTACCTCTATCATAACAATGATCCATGACCCCTGCCATCACAATGTTCCACGAGCTTGTCATCACAAGGCTCCAAGAAACTTGTCATCACAATGCTCCAAGACCCCTGTAATCACAATGCTCCATGCCCTTTTCATCACAAAGCTCCATGACACATGTCATCAGAATGTTCCATGGCCTTCTCTTCAAAATGCTCCATGCCCTTGTCATCACAGTGCTCCAAGTCCCCTGTAATTACAATGCTCCATGCCCCATTTCATCAGTATGCTCCATGAGATTTGTCATCACAAGGCTCCATGGTTTTCTCATCACAATGCTCCAGGACCTTGTCATCACAATGCTTCACGACCTTGCCATGAAAATTCTCAATGGCCCTTGTCATCATAATGCTCCAAGCCCTAGTCATCACAATTCTCCATTATATTTGTCATCACAATCCTCCATTACATTTGGCATCACAATGCTCCCTGCCATTGCCATCGCAATGGACCATGACCTGTGTCATCACAATGCTCCCTGACACCTATCTTCACAATACTCCATGACCTTCTCATCACAATGCTCCATGCCCTTGTCATCACAATGCTCCATGACACCTGTCATCCCAATGTTCCCTGACTCCAGGCATCACAATGCTTCATAATATTTGTCATCACAGTGGTCGATGCCCGCGTCATCACAAGGCTCTGTGACCTTTGTAACGACAATGCTGCATGATCTTTTCATCACAATGCTCCGTGACCCTTGTCATCACAATGCTACATGCCTTTGTAAGAAAAATGCTCCATGACCCCTGTCATGACACTTGTCATCACAATTCTGCATGCACTTGTCAGCACCATGCTCCCTGACCCTTGTCATCACAATGCTCCATGCCACTGTCATCACAATGCTCCATTACCTTTGTCATCAGAATCCTCCATGACACCTGTCTTCACAATACTGCATGACCTGGTCATCACAATGCTCCATACCCTTGTCATCACAATGCACCATTCCAACTGTCATCACAATAATCCATGAAACTTATTAGACCAATGCTCCATGCCCTTGTCATCACAATGCTCCATGCCCTTGTTATCACAATGCTCCATGACCACTGTCACCACAATGCTCCGTGACTCCAGTCATCACAATGCTTCATGACCTTTGTCATCACAGTGGTCCATGCCCTCGTCATCAACAGTCTCTGTGAACTTTTTAACCACAATGCTCCATGAACTTTTCATCACAATGCTCTTTGACCCTTGTCATCACAATGCTCTATGCCTTTCTCAGCACAGTGCTCCATGACACTTGTCATCACAATGCTCCATGTGCTTGTCAGAAAAATGCTCCATGACACATGTCATCACAATGCACCATACGCTTGTCATCAGAGTGCTCCACAATCTTGTTATCACAGTGCTCCATAAACCTTGTCATCACAATGCTCCATGCACTTCTCATCAAAATGCTCTCTCACCATTGATATCACAATGTTACATCACTATTCGTCACAATACTCCCTCACCCCTGGCATCACATTGTTCCATAACTCCTGTCATCAACATGCTACATGCATTATCATCACAATACTCGATGACCCCTGACAACACAATGTTCCATCACCCCTGTCATCAAAATGCTCCATTATCCTTTTCATCAAATTGCTCCATGACCCTGTCATCAAAATGCTCCCTGCCCTTCTCATCACAATGCACAACACACTTGTCATCAAAATGCTCCATGACCTTTGTCATCACAAAGATCCATAACGCTTGGGATCACAGTGCTCCATGTCATTGTCATCACGATGCTCCATGAACGCTCTCATCACATTGCTCTGTGAAACCTGTCATCACAATGCTCTGTGACTCCAGTCATCACAATGCTTCATATCATTTCTCATCACAGTGGTCCATGCCTGCGCCATCACAAGGCTCTGTGACCTTTGTAACCACAATGCTCTATGAAATTTCCATCACAATGCTCCGTGACCCTAGTCATCACAATGCTCCACTCCTTTGTCAGTAAAATCCTCCATGACTCTTGTCATCACAAAGTGCCACGTGCTTTTTATCACAACGGTCCACAAATTTGTCATGGCAATGCTCCATAAACCTTGTAATCACAATGTTCCATGCCCTTCTCATCACAGTGCTCCATTACACCTGTCATACAAATGCTCCATGACCCCTGCCATCACATTGTTTCATGGCCTTGTCATCACAAGGCTCCATGACACATGTCATCACAATGCTCCAATACCCCTGTAATCGCAATGCTCCATGCCCTTGTCATCACAAAGCTCCATGACACATGTCATCATAATGTTCCATGGCCTTCTCATCAAAATGCTCCATGCCCTTGTCATCACAATGATCCCAGACCACTGTAATCACAATGCTCCATGCCCCTTTTCATCTCAATGCTCCATGAACCCAGTCTTCACAATGCATCATACCCATCATCATAATGCTTCCGGCTACTGTCACCATAAAGAAATCAAAATTCTCCATGACCTCTGTCATCACAATGCTTCATGAACCCTGTCATCACAATACTCCTAGAACATTTTCAGCCCAATGCTCCTTAACCCTGTCATCACAATGCATCATGCCCATCATCATAATGCTTCTGGCTACTGTCACCACAATGAAATCAAAATTCTCCATGACCTCTGTCATCACAATGCTTCATGACCTCTCTCATCACAATATTCCATTACCATTGTCATCACAATCCTCCATGAACCTTGGGATCTCATTGTTTCATGCCCTTGTCATCACAATGCTCCATACTCCTTGAAATCAAAATGGTCCATGACCTCTGTCATCACAATGCTCCAAACCCTTGTAATCACAAAGTTCCATAACACTTGTCATCACAATGCTCCATGATGCCTGTCATCACAATACTCCATGCCCTTTTCATCACAATGCTCCATGAAGTTTGTCATCACAATTCTGAATACACTTGTCATCACAATGCTCCCTGACACTTGTCTTCAGAATGCTCCTTGTACCCTGTCACGAAAAGGTTCCAAGCCTTTTTCATCACAATGCCCCATGCCGTTTTCATCACAATGCTCCATGCTATTGTCATCAAAATACACCACAAGCTTGTCATCAGAATGCTCTGTGACCCTTATCATCACAATTCTCCATGCACTTTTCAGCACAATGCTACCTGACCCTTGTCATCACAATGGCCCAAGCCATTGTCATCACAATGCTCCATTACCTTTGTCATCAGAATCCTCCATGACACTTGGCATCTCAATGCTCCATGCCTTTGTCATCACAATGGGCCATTCCAAGTGTCATCGCAATAATCCATGAAACTTATTAGACTAATGCCCCATGCCCTTTTCATCACAATGTGCCATTCCAACTGTCATCGCAATAATCCATGAAAGTTATTAGACCAATGCTCCATGCCCTTGTCATCACAATGCTCCATGCCCTTGTTATCACAATGCTCCATGAGCCATGTCATCACAATGCTCCGTGACTCCAGTCATCACAATGCTTCATGCCCTTTGTCATCACAATGGTGCATGTCCTCGTCATCAACATTCTCTGTGACCTTTTTATCCACAATGCTCCATGAACATTTCATCACAATGCTCTTTGATCCTTTTCATCACAATGCTCTATGCCTTTCTCAGCACAATGCTCCATGACACTTGTCATCACAATGCTCCATGCGCTTGGCAAAACAATGCTCCATGAAACATGTCATCAAAATGCACCATGCTCTTTTCATCACAGTGCTCCACAATCTTGTCATCACAATGCTCCATAAAACTTGTCATCACAATGCTCCATGCACTTCTCATCAATATGCTCTCTCACCACTGATATCACAATGTTGCATCACTATTCATCACAATAATCCTACATCCCTGTAATCACAATGTTCCATGACTCCTGTCATCACAGTGCTACATGCACTTATCATCACAATGTTCGATGACCTATGACATCACAATGTTCCATAAGCCATGTCATCCATATGCTCCATGACCATTTTCATCAAAAGGCTCCATGTCCCCTGACATCACAATGCTCCATACCCCTTGTCATTACAGTGCTCCATGACGCTTGTCATCACAATTATCCATGATCTTCTCATGACAATGCTCCACGGTGTTGCCATCACGAGGCTCCATGCCCTGGTCATCACAATGCTCCATGTTCCCTGTCATCACAATTCTCCACGTCCTTGGCATCACTATGTTCCATGACACTTCTCATCAGAGTGTTACTTGCTTTGTCAGCACAATGCTCCACAAGCTTGTCATCAGCATGCTCCATGCCACTGTCATCACAATGATCCATGCCCTTGCCATCACAATGCTCCATGAACCCTGTCATCACAATGCTCCTTGACTCCAATCATCACAATGCTTCATAACGTTTGTCATCACAATAGTCCATGCCCGCATCGTCACAAGGCTCTGTGACCATTGTAACCACAATGCTCTATGAACATTTCATCACAATTCTCTGTGACCCTTGTCATCAGAATGCTTCATGTCTTTGTCAGAACAATGCTCCATGACCATTGTCATCACAAAGTGCCACGCACATTTCATCACAACGGTCCACAACCTTGTCATTGCAGTGCTCCATAAACCTTGTACTCACAATGGTCCATGCACTCCTCATCAAAATGCTCTCTTAACAGAGATATCACAATGTTCCATCACTAGTCATTACAATACTCCCTCACCCCTGTAATCACAATGTTCCATGACCCTGTCATCACAATGCTACATCCCTTTATCATCACAATGTTCCATGACCCCTGACATCACTGTATTTCATAACGCCTGTCATCAAAATGCTCCATGACCCTTTTAATCCCAAAGCTCCATGACCCCTGACGTCACAATGTTCTATAACCCCTGCCATCAAAAGGTTCCATTACAGTTTTTATTAAATTGCTGCATGACACGGTCATCAAAATGGTCCCTGCCCTTCTCATCACAATGCACCATGCCCTTGTCATCGAAATGCTCCATGAGTTGTCATCACAAAGCTCCATGACCCTTGGTATCACAATGCTCCATGTCATTGTCATCACAATGCTCCATGAACCCTCTTATCCCATTGCTCCATGCCCTTGTCATCACAAAGCTCCATAACACTTGTCATCACAATGCTCGATGTCCTTCTCATCACAATGCTCCATGCCCTTTTCATTACAATCCTGCATGACCAATGTATCATAGTGTTCTGTACCTTGTCATCACAATGCTCCATGCCCACTCTCATCACAATAATCCATGAAACATTTCAGACCAAAGTTCCATGTCATTCTCATCACAATGCTCCATTACCTCTGTCATCACAATGCACCCTGACACCTGCCATCACAATTCTCCACGGCCTAGTCATCACAGGGTTCCATGACACTTGTCATCACAATGGTGAAGACCCCTGTAATCACAGTGCTCCATGCCCTTGTCATCACAAATCTCCATGACGCATGTCATCAGAATGTTCCATGGCTTTCTCATCACAATGCTCCATGCCCTTGTCATCAGAATGCTCCAAGACCCCTGTAAACACAATGCTCCATGCCACTTTTCATCTCAATGCTCCATGAACCCTGTCATCACAATGCACCATGCCCATCATCATAATGCTTCATGCTATTGTCATCACAATGATATCAAAATGCTCCATGACCTCTGTCATAACAATGCTCCAAACCCTTGTGATCACAATATTCCATAACACTTGCGATAACAATGCCCCATGACGGTCGTCATCAACGTTATCCATGGTCTTCTCATCACAATGCTCCATGAACTTTGTCATCATAATGCTCAATGCATTTGTCATCAAAATGTTCCCTGACACTTGTTTTCTGTATGCTCCTTGAACCCTGTCATGACAAGTCTCCATTCCTTTTTCATCAAAATGATCCATGCCCTTTTCATCACAATGCTCCAAGACCCCTGTAATCACAATGCTCCATTCCCTTCTCATCACAAAGCTCAGTGACGCATGCCATCAGAATGCTCCTTGGCCTTCTCCTCACAATGATGCATGCCCTTGTCCTCACAATGTGCCAAGACCCCTGTAATCACAATGCTCCATGCCCCTTTTCATCACTATGCTCCATGATAATTGTCATCACAAGGCTCCATGATTTTCTCATCACAAGGTTCCAGGACCTTGTCATCACAATGCTTCACGACCTTGTCATGAAAATTCTCAATGGCCCTTGTCATCATAATGCTACAAGCACTAGTCATCACAATGCTCCATTATATTTGTCATCACAATCCTCCATTAAATTTGGCATCACAATAATCCCTGTCATTGTCATTGCAATGGACCATGACATATGTCATCACAATGCTCCCTGACACCTGTCTTCTTCATACTCCATGACCTTCTCTTCACAATGATCCATGCGCTTGTCATGACAATGCTCCATGACTTGTCATCACAAAGCTCCATGACCCATGACCCATGTATCACACTGTTCTGTGCCCTCATCATCACAATGCTCCATGCGACTCTCTTCACAATAATCCATGAAATATTTCAGAGCAATGCTCCATGCCCTTCTCATCAAAATGCTCCATTACCCCTGTCATAACAATGATCGATGACCCCTGCCATCACAATGTTACACGGCATTGTCATCACAAGGCTCCATGACTCATGTCATCACAATGATCAAGACCACTGTAATCACAGTGCTCCATGTCCTTGTCATCACAAACCTCCATGACGCATGTCATCAGAATGTTCCATGGCCTTCACATCACAATGCTCCATGCCCTTGTCATCACAATGCTCCGAGACCCCTGTAATCACAATATGTCATGCCCCTTTTCATCTCAATGCTCCATGAACCCTGTCATCACAATGTATCATGCCCAATATCATAATGCTTCATGCTTTTGTCATCACAATGAAATCAAAATGCTCCATGACCTCTGTCATCATAATGCTCTGAACCCTTGTGATCACAATGTTCCATAACACTTATCATCACAACACCCCATGATGCTCATCATCACCATTATCCATGGTCTTCTCATCACAATGCTCCATGACTTTTGTCATCAAAATGCTCAATACACTTGTCATCACAATGCGCCCTGACACTATTCGTCAGTATGATCCTTGAACCCTGTCATGACAAGGCTCCATGCCTTTTTCATCACCATGATCCATGCCTTTTTCATTACAATGCTCTAAGACCACTGTAATCATAATTCACCATGCACTTGTCATCACAAAGCTCAATGACACATATCATTAGAATGCTCCTTGGTCTTCACCTCACAATGCTCCATGCCCTTGTCATCCCAATGCTCCATGACCCCTGTATTCACAATGCTCTGTGACGCTTGTCATCACAGTGCTCCATGACACCTGTCATCACAATGCTCCATGACTTTGTCAGCAAAATGCTACATGACTTTGTCATTACAATGCTCTATGCGCTTGTCGTCACAATTCTCCAATACTATTTTCTTCACAATCCTCCATGAACCATGGGTTCACATTGCTTCATGCCCTTGTCATCTGAATGCTCCATGCTCCTTGAAATCAAAATGATCCATGACATCTCTCATCACAATTCTCCAAACTCTTGTGATGACAGTATTCCATAACACTTGTCATCACAACGCTGCATGCTGCCTGTCATCACAATGCTCCATGACCTTTGTCATCACAATGCTCCAAACCATTGTCATCACAATGCTCTATTTCCATTGTCATCAGAATCCTCCATGACACTTGGCATCACAATGCTCCATGCCATTGTTGTCATCGGGCCATTACATATGTCATCACAATGCTCCATGACAACTGCCTTCACAATAATGCATGACCTGGTCATCACAATTATCCATGCCCTTGTGATCACAATGCGCCTTTCCAAATGTCATCAGTATAATCCATGAAATTATTAGACCAATGCTCCATGCACTTTTCATCTCAATGCTCCATGCCCTTGTTATCACAATGCTTCATGACCCCTGTCATCACAATGCTCCGTGACTGCAGTCATCAAAATGCTTCATGACCTTTGTCATCACAATGGTCCATGTGCTCGTCATCAACAGTCTCTGTGTCCTTTTTAACCACAGTGCTCCATGAACTTTTCATCACAATGCTCTTTGACACTTGTCATCACAATGCTCTATGAATTTCTCAGCACAATGCTCCATGCCTTTGTCAGAAAAATGCTCCATGACCCTTGTCATCACAGAGTGCAACACGCTTTTCATAACAACGGTCCACAAATTTGTCATCACAGTGCTCCATAAACCTTGTAATCACAATGATCCATGCCCTTTTCATCACAATGCTCCATTACACCTGTAATAACAATGCTCCATGACCCATGCCATCAAAATGCTCCATGGACTTGTCAACACATGGCGCGATGACACTTCTCATCACAATGCTCCAAACCCTTGTGATCACAGTGTTCCATAACACTTGTCATCACAACGCTCCATGATGCCTGTCATCAAAGTACTCCATGCACTTTTAATCACAATGCTCCATGACCATTGTCATCACAATTCTCGATACACTTGTCATCACAATGCTCCCTGACACTTGTCATCAGAATGCTCCTTGACCCCTGTCAGGAAAAGGCTCCATGCCTTTTTCATCACAATGCCCCATGCCGTTTTCATCACAATGCTCCATGCCATTGTCATCAAAATACTCCAGAAGCTTGTCTTCAGAATGCTCCATGACCCTTGTCATCACAATGCTCCAAGCTATTGTCATCAAAATGCTCCATTACCTTTGTCATCAGATTCCTCCATGACACTTGGCATCACAATGCTCCATGCCATTGTCATCACAATGGGCCATTACATATGTTATCACAATACTCCCTGACACCTGTTTTCACAATACTGCATGACCTGGTCATCACAATTCTCCATGAACTTGTCATCACAATGCGCCATTCCAACTGTCATTGCAATAATCAATGAAACATATTAGACCAATGTTCCATGCCCTTGTCATCACAATTCTCCATGCCCTTGTTATCACAATGCTCCAAGACCCCTGTCATCACAATGCTCCGTGACTCCAGTCATCACAATGCTTCACGACGTTTGCATCACAGTGTTCCATGCCCTCGTCATCAACAGTCTCTGTGACCATTTTAACCACAATGCTCCATGAACATTTCATCACAATGCTCTTTGACCCTTGTCATCACAATGCTCTATGCCTTTCTCAGCACAATGCTCCATGACACTTGTCATCACAATGCTCCATGCGCTTGTCAGAACAATGCTCCACGACACATGTCATTACAATGCACCATTTGCTTGTCATCAGAGTGCTCAACACACTTGTCATCACAATGCTCCATAAACTTGTCATCACAATGCTCCATGCACATCTCATCAAAATGCTCTCTCACCATTGATATCACAATGTTACATCACTATTCGTCACAATACTCCCTCACCCCTGGCATCACAATGTTCCATAACTCTTGTCATCAACATTCTACATGCATTATCATCACAATATTCGATGACCCCTGACAACACAATGTTCCATCACCCCTGTCATCAAAATGCTCCATGATCCTTTTCATCAATTTGCTCCGTGTCCCTGTCATCAAAATGCTCCCTGCCCTTCTCATCACAATGCAAAACACACTTGTCATCAAAATGCTCCATGACCTTTGTCATCACAAAGATGCATGACGCTTGGGATCACAGTGCTCCATGTCATTGTCATCACGATGCTCCATGAACGCTCTCATCACATTGCTCCATGCCCTTGTCATCACAAAGCTCCATGACACATGTCATCAGAATTCTCCATGGCCTTCTCCTCACAATGCACCTCACCCTTGCCATCCAATGCTCCATTACCCCTGTCATAACAATGCTCCATGACTCCTGCCATCACGGTGTTCCATGGCCTTGTCATCACAAGCTCCATGACCATTCTCATCACAATGCTCCAAGACCCCTGTAGTCACAATGCTCCATGCCCCTTTTCATCTCAATGATCCATGAACCCTGTCATCACAATGCACCATGCCCATCATCATAATGCTTCATGCTATTGTCATCACAATGAAATCAAAATGCTCCATGACCTCTGTCATAACAATGTTCCAAACCCTTGTGATCAAAATATTCCATAACACTTGTCATCACAATGTCCCATGACTCTCGTCATGACAATTAACCATGGTCTTCTCATCACAATGCTCCTTGATCTTTGTCATCACAATGCTCAATACACTTGTCATCAAAATGCTCCCTGACACTTGTTGTCTGTATGCTCATTGTACCCTGTCATGAGAAGGCTCCATGCCTTTTTCATCACAATGATCCATGCCCTTTTCATCACAATGCTCCAAGACCCCTGTAATCACAATACTCCATGCCCTTGTTAGCACAAAGCTCAATGACGCATGTCATTAGAATGCTCCTTGGCCTTCTCCTCACAATGCTCCATGCCCATGTCATCACAATGTTCTAAGACCCCTGTAATCACAATGGTCCATGTCCCTTTTCTTCAGTATGCTCCATGAGATTTGTCATCACAAGGCTCCATGGTTTACTCATCACAATGCTCCAGGATCTTGTCATCACAATGCTTCATGACTTGTCATGAAAATTCTCAATGGCCCTTGTCATCATAATTCTCCAAGCTCTAGTCATCACAATGCTCCATTATATTTGTCATCACAATCCTCCATTACATTTGGCATCACAATGCTGCCTGCCATTGTCTTCGCAATGGACCATGACATATGTCATCACAATGCTCCCTGACACCTATCTTCACAATATTCCATGACCTTCTCATCACAATGCTCCATGCCCTTGTCATCACAATGCTCCATGACACCTGTCATCCCAATGTTCCGTGACTCCAGGCATCACAATGCTTCATAACATTTATCATCACAGTGGTCGTTGCCCGCGTCATCACAAGGATCAGTGACATTTGTAACGACAATGCTCCATGATCTTTTCATCACAATGCTCCGTGACCCTTCTCATCACAATGCTACATGCCTTTGTAAGAAAAATGCTCCATGACCCCTGTCATGACACTTGTCATCACAATTCTGCATGCACTTGTCAGCACCATGCTCCCTGACCCTTTTCATCACAATGCTCCAAGCCATTGTCATCACAGTGCTCCATTTCCATTATCATCATAATCCTCCATGACACCTGTCTTCACAATACTGCATGACCTGGTCATCACAATGCTCCATACCCTTGTCATCACAATGCACCATTCCAACTGTCATCACAATAATCCATGAAACTTATTAGATCAATGTTCCATGCCCTTGTCATCACAATGCTCCATGCCCTTATTATCACAATGCTCCATGACCACTGTCATCACAATGCTCCGTGACTCCAGTCATCACAGTGCTTCATGACCTTTGTCATCACAATGGTCCATGCCCTCGTCTTCAACAGTCTCTGTGACCTTTTTAACCACAATGCTCCATGAACTTTTCATCACAATGCTCTTGGACCCTTGTCATCACAATGCTCTATGCCTTTCTCATCACAATGCTCCATGCCACTTGTCATCACAATGCTCCATGCGCTTGTCAGAACAATGCTCCACGACACATGTCATCACAATGCACCATTCGCTTGTCATCAGAGTGCTCCACAAACTTGTCATCACAATGCTCCATAAACCTTGTCATCACAATGCTCCATGCTCATCTCATCAAAATGCTCTCTCACCATTGATATCACAAAGTTACATCACTATTCGTCACAATACTCCCTCACCCCTGGCATCACAATGTTCCATAACTCCTGTCATCAACATGCTACATGCATTATCATCACAATATTCGATGACCCCTGACAACACAATGTTCTTTCACCCATGTCATCAAAATGCTCCATGATCCTTTTCATCAATTTGCTCCATGACCCTGTCATCAAAATGCTCCATGTCCTTCTCATCACAATGCACAACACACTTGTCATCAAAATGCTCCATGACCTTTGTCATCACAAAGATCCATGACGCTTGGGATCACAGTGCTCCATGTCATTGTCATCACGATGCTCCATGAACGCTCTCATCACATTGCTCCATGCCCTTGTCATCACAAAGCTCCATGACACATGTCATCAGAATGCTCCATGGCCTTCTCCTCACAATGCACCTCACCCTTGCCATCACAATGCTCCATTACCCCTTTCATAATAATGCTCCATGCCTCCTGCCATCACGGTGTTCCATGGCCTTTTCATCACAAGCTCCATGACCCTTCTCATCACAATGTTCCAAGATCCCTGTAATAACAATGCTCCATGCCCCTTTTTATCTCAATGATCCATGAACCCTGTCATCACAATGCACCATGCCCATCATCATAATGCTTCATGCTATTGTCATCACAATGAAATCAAAATGCTCCATGACCTCTGTCATAACAATGCTCCAAACCCTTGTGATCACAATATTCCATAACACTTGTCATCACAATGTCCCATGACTCTCGTCATGACAATTAACCATGGTCTTCTCATCACAATGCTCCTTGATCTTTGTAATCACAATGCTCAATACACTTGTCAACAAAATGCTCCCTGACACTTGTTGTCTGTATGCTCATTGTACCCTGTCATGAGAAGGCTCCATGCCTTTATCATCACAATGATCCATGCCTTTTTCATCACAATGCTCCAAGACCACTGTAATCACAATGCTCCATGCCTTTGTCATCACAAAGCTCAATGACGCATGTCATTAGAATGTTCCTTGGCCTTCTCCTCACAATGCTCCATGCCCATGTCATCACAATGTTCTAAGACCCCTGTAATCACAATGGTCCATGTCCCTTTTCTTCAGTATGTTCCATGAGATTTGTCATCACAAGGCTCCATGGTTTTCTCATCACAATGCTCCAGGACATTGTCATCACAATGCTTCATGACTTGTCATGAAAATTCTCAATGGCCCTTGTCATCACAATGCTCCATTATATTTGTCATCACAATCCTCCATTACATTTGGCATCACAATGCACCCTGCCATTGTCATCGCAATGGACCATAACATATGTCATCACAATGCTCCCTGACACCTTTCTTCAAAATACTCCATGAACTACTCATCAAAATGCTCCATGACCCTGTCATTACAATGCTCCTTGCCCTTGTCATCACAGTGCTCCATGATCCCTGTCATCACAATGCTCCGTGACTCCAGGCATCACAATGCTTCATAACATTTGTCATCACAGTGGTCCATGCCCACGTCATCCCAAGGCTCTGTGGCCTTTGTAACCACAATGCTCCAAGAACTGTTCATCACAATGCTCTGTGACTCTTGTCATCACAATGCTCCATGCCTTTGTCAGAAAAATGCTCCATGACCCTTGTCATCACAGTGTGCCACGCACTTTTCATCACAACGGTCCACAAATTTGTCATCGCAATGCTCCATAAACCTTGAAATCACAATGCTCCTTTCCCTTCTCATCACAATGCTCCATTACCACTATCATAACAATGATCCATGACCCCTGTAATCTCAATGCTCCATGCCCTTGTCATCACAAAGCTCCATGACACATGTCCTCAGAATGTTCCATGGCTTTCTCTTCAAAATGCTCCATGCCCTTGTCATCACAGTGCTCCAAGACCCCTGTAATCACAATGCTCCTTGCCCCATTTCATCAGTATGCTCCATGAGATATGTCATCACAAGGCTCCATGGTTTACTCATCACAATGCTCCAGGACATTGTCATCACAATGCTTCACGACCTTGCCATGAAAATTCTCAATGGCCCTTGTCATCATAATACTCCAAGCCCTAGTCATCACAATGCTCCATTATATTTGTCATCACAATCCTCCATTACATTTGGCATCACAATTCTCCCTGCCATTGTCTTCGCAATGGACCATGACATATGTCATCACAATGCTCCCTGACACCTATCTTCACAATATTCCATGACCTTCTCATCACAATGCTCCATGCCCTTGTCATCACAATGCTCCATGACACCTGTCATCCCAATGTTAAGTGACTCCACGCATCACAATGCTTCATAACATTTGTCATCACAGTGGTCGATGCCCGTGTCATCACAAGGCTCTGTGACCTTTGTAATGACAATGCTCCATTATCTTTTCATCACAATGCTCCGTGACCCTTGTCATCACAATGCTACATGCCTTTGTAAGAAAAATGCTATATGACAACTGTCATGACACTTGTCATCACAATTCTGCATGCACTTGTCAGCACCATGCTCCCTGACACTTGTCATCACAATGCTCCAAGCCATTGTCATCACAATGCTCCATTACCTTTGTCATCAGAATCCTCCATGACACCTGTCTTCACAATACTGCATGACCTGGTCATCACAATGCTCCATACCCTTGTCATCACAATGCACTATTCCAACTGTCATCACAATAATCCATGAAACTTATTAGACCAATGCTCCATGCCCTTGTCATCACAATGCTCCATGCCTTTGTTATCACATTGCTCCATGACCACTGTCATCACAATGCTCCGTGACTCCAGTCATCAAAATGCTTCATGACCTTTGTCATCACAATGGTCCATGCCCTCATCATCACAGTCTCTGTGACCTTTTTAACCACAATGCTCCATGAACTTTTCATCACAATGCTCTTTGACCCTTGTCATCACAATGCTCTATGCCTTTCTCAGCACAATGCTCCATGACACTTGTCATCACAATGTTCCATGTGCTTGTCAGAACAATGCTCCACGACACATGTCATCACAATACACCATTCGCTTGTCATCAGAGTGCTCCACAATCTTGTCATCACAGTGCTCCATAAACCTTGTCATCACAATGCTCCATGCACTTCTCATCAAAATGCTCTCTCACCATTGATATCACAAAGTTACATCACTATTCGTCACAATACTCCCTCACCCCTGGCATCACAATGTTCCATAACTCTTGTCATCAACATTCTACATGCATTATCATCACAATATTCGATGACCCCTGACAACACAATGTTCCATCACCCCTGTCATCAAAATGCTCCATGATCCTTTTCATCAATTTGCTCCGTGTCCCTGTCATCAAAATGCTCCCTGCCCTTCTCATCACAATGCAAAACACACTTGTCATCAAAATGCTCCATGACCTTTGTCATCACAAAGATGCATGACGCTTGGGATCACAGTGCTCCATGTCATTGTCATCACGATGCTCCATGAACGCTCTCATCACATTGCTCCATGCCCTTGTCATCACAAAGCTCCATGACACATGTCATCAGAATTCTCCATGGCCTTCTCCTCACAATGCACCTCACCCTTGCCATCCAATGCTCCATTACCCCTGTCATAACAATGCTCCATGACTCCTGCCATCACGGTGTTCCATGGCCTTGTCATCACAAGCTCCATGACCATTCTCATCACAATGCTCCAAGACCCCTGTAGTCACAATGCTCCATGCCCCTTTTCATCTCAATGATCCATGAACCCTGTCATCACAATGCACCATGCCCATCATCATAATGCTTCATGCTATTGTCATCACAATGAAATCAAAATGCTCCATGACCTCTGTCATAACAATGTTCCAAACCCTTGTGATCACAATATTCCATAACACTTGTCATCACAATGTCCCATGACTCTCGTCATGACAATTAACCATGGTCTTCTCATCACAATGCTCCTTGATCTTTGTCATCACAATGCTCAATACACTTGTCATCAAAATGCTCCCTGACACTTGTTGTCTGTATGCTCATTGTACCCTGTCATGAGAAGGCTCCATGCCTTTTTCATCACAATGATCCATGCCCTTTTCATCACAATGCTCCAAGACCCCTGTAATCACAATACTCCATGCCCTTGTTAGCACAAAGCTCAATGACGCATGTCATTAGAATGCTCCTTGGCCTTCTCCTCACAATGCTCCATGCCCATGTCATCACAATGTTCTAAGACCCCTGTAATCACAATGGTCCATGTCCCTTTTCTTCAGTATGCTCCATGAGATTTGTCATCACAAGGCTCCATGGTTTACTCATCACAATGCTCCAGGATCTTGTCATCACAATGCTTCATGACTTGTCATGAAAATTCTCAATGGCCCTTGTCATCATAATTCTCCAAGCTCTAGTCATCACAATGCTCCATTATATTTGTCATCACAATCCTCCATTACATTTGGCATCACAATGCTGCCTGCCATTGTCTTCGCAATGGACCATGACATATGTCATCACAATGCTCCCTGACACCTATCTTCACAATATTCCATGACCTTCTCATCACAATGCTCCATGCCCTTGTCATCACAATGCTCCATGACACCTGTCATCCCAATGTTCCGTGACTCCAGGCATCACAATGCTTCATAACATTTATCATCACAGTGGTCGTTGCCCGCGTCATCACAAGGATCAGTGACATTTGTAACGACAATGCTCCATGATCTTTTCATCACAATGCTCCGTGACCCTTCTCATCACAATGCTACATGCCTTTGTAAGAAAAATGCTCCATGACCCCTGTCATGACACTTGTCATCACAATTCTGCATGCACTTGTCAGCACCATGCTCCCTGACCCTTTTCATCACAATGCTCCAAGCCATTGTCATCACAGTGCTCCATTTCCATTATCATCATAATCCTCCATGACACCTGTCTTCACAATACTGCATGACCTGGTCATCACAATGCTCCATACCCTTGTCATCACAATGCACCATTCCAACTGTCATCACAATAATCCATGAAACTTATTAGATCAATGTTCCATGCCCTTGTCATCACAATGCTCCATGCCCTTATTATCACAATGCTCCATGACCACTGTCATCACAATGCTCCGTGACTCCAGTCATCACAGTGCTTCATGACCTTTGTCATCACAATGGTCCATGCCCTCGTCTTCAACAGTCTCTGTGACCTTTTTAACCACAATGCTCCATGAACTTTTCATCACAATGCTCTTGGACCCTTGTCATCACAATGCTCTATGCCTTTCTCATCACAATGCTCCATGCCACTTGTCATCACAATGCTCCATGCGCTTGTCAGAACAATGCTCCACGACACATGTCATCACAATGCACCATTCGCTTGTCATCAGAGTGCTCCACAAACTTGTCATCACAATGCTCCATAAACCTTGTCATCACAATGCTCCATGCTCATCTCATCAAAATGCTCTCTCACCATTGATATCACAAAGTTACATCACTATTCGTCACAATACTCCCTCACCCCTGGCATCACAATGTTCCATAACTCCTGTCATCAACATGCTACATGCATTATCATCACAATATTCGATGACCCCTGACAACACAATGTTCTTTCACCCATGTCATCAAAATGCTCCATGATCCTTTTCATCAATTTGCTCCATGACCCTGTCATCAAAATGCTCCATGTCCTTCTCATCACAATGCACAACACACTTGTCATCAAAATGCTCCATGACCTTTGTCATCACAAAGATCCATGACGCTTGGGATCACAGTGCTCCATGTCATTGTCATCACGATGCTCCATGAACGCTCTCATCACATTGCTCCATGCCCTTGTCATCACAAAGCTCCATGACACATGTCATCAGAATGCTCCATGGCCTTCTCCTCACAATGCACCTCACCCTTGCCATCACAATGCTCCATTACCCCTTTCATAATAATGCTCCATGCCTCCTGCCATCACGGTGTTCCATGGCCTTTTCATCACAAGCTCCATGACCCTTCTCATCACAATGTTCCAAGATCCCTGTAATAACAATGCTCCATGCCCCTTTTTATCTCAATGATCCATGAACCCTGTCATCACAATGCACCATGCCCATCATCATAATGCTTCATGCTATTGTCATCACAATGAAATCAAAATGCTCCATGACCTCTGTCATAACAATGCTCCAAACCCTTGTGATCACAATATTCCATAACACTTGTCATCACAATGTCCCATGACTCTCGTCATGACAATTAACCATGGTCTTCTCATCACAATGCTCCTTGATCTTTGTAATCACAATGCTCAATACACTTGTCAACAAAATGCTCCCTGACACTTGTTGTCTGTATGCTCATTGTACCCTGTCATGAGAAGGCTCCATGCCTTTATCATCACAATGATCCATGCCTTTTTCATCACAATGCTCCAAGACCACTGTAATCACAATGCTCCATGCCTTTGTCATCACAAAGCTCAATGACGCATGTCATTAGAATGTTCCTTGGCCTTCTCCTCACAATGCTCCATGCCCATGTCATCACAATGTTCTAAGACCCCTGTAATCACAATGGTCCATGTCCCTTTTCTTCAGTATGTTCCATGAGATTTGTCATCACAAGGCTCCATGGTTTTCTCATCACAATGCTCCAGGACATTGTCATCACAATGCTTCATGACTTGTCATGAAAATTCTCAATGGCCCTTGTCATCACAATGCTCCATTATATTTGTCATCACAATCCTCCATTACATTTGGCATCACAATGCACCCTGCCATTGTCATCGCAATGGACCATAACATATGTCATCACAATGCTCCCTGACACCTTTCTTCAAAATACTCCATGAACTACTCATCAAAATGCTCCATGACCCTGTCATTACAATGCTCCTTGCCCTTGTCATCACAGTGCTCCATGATCCCTGTCATCACAATGCTCCGTGACTCCAGGCATCACAATGCTTCATAACATTTGTCATCACAGTGGTCCATGCCCACGTCATCCCAAGGCTCTGTGGCCTTTGTAACCACAATGCTCCAAGAACTGTTCATCACAATGCTCTGTGACTCTTGTCATCACAATGCTCCATGCCTTTGTCAGAAAAATGCTCCATGACCCTTGTCATCACAGTGTGCCACGCACTTTTCATCACAACGGTCCACAAATTTGTCATCGCAATGCTCCATAAACCTTGAAATCACAATGCTCCTTTCCCTTCTCATCACAATGCTCCATTACCACTATCATAACAATGATCCATGACCCCTGTAATCTCAATGCTCCATGCCCTTGTCATCACAAAGCTCCATGACACATGTCCTCAGAATGTTCCATGGCTTTCTCTTCAAAATGCTCCATGCCCTTGTCATCACAGTGCTCCAAGACCCCTGTAATCACAATGCTCCTTGCCCCATTTCATCAGTATGCTCCATGAGATATGTCATCACAAGGCTCCATGGTTTACTCATCACAATGCTCCAGGACATTGTCATCACAATGCTTCACGACCTTGCCATGAAAATTCTCAATGGCCCTTGTCATCATAATACTCCAAGCCCTAGTCATCACAATGCTCCATTATATTTGTCATCACAATCCTCCATTACATTTGGCATCACAATTCTCCCTGCCATTGTCTTCGCAATGGACCATGACATATGTCATCACAATGCTCCCTGACACCTATCTTCACAATATTCCATGACCTTCTCATCACAATGCTCCATGCCCTTGTCATCACAATGCTCCATGACACCTGTCATCCCAATGTTAAGTGACTCCACGCATCACAATGCTTCATAACATTTGTCATCACAGTGGTCGATGCCCGTGTCATCACAAGGCTCTGTGACCTTTGTAATGACAATGCTCCATTATCTTTTCATCACAATGCTCCGTGACCCTTGTCATCACAATGCTACATGCCTTTGTAAGAAAAATGCTATATGACAACTGTCATGACACTTGTCATCACAATTCTGCATGCACTTGTCAGCACCATGCTCCCTGACACTTGTCATCACAATGCTCCAAGCCATTGTCATCACAATGCTCCATTACCTTTGTCATCAGAATCCTCCATGACACCTGTCTTCACAATACTGCATGACCTGGTCATCACAATGCTCCATACCCTTGTCATCACAATGCACTATTCCAACTGTCATCACAATAATCCATGAAACTTATTAGACCAATGCTCCATGCCCTTGTCATCACAATGCTCCATGCCTTTGTTATCACATTGCTCCATGACCACTGTCATCACAATGCTCCGTGACTCCAGTCATCAAAATGCTTCATGACCTTTGTCATCACAATGGTCCATGCCCTCATCATCACAGTCTCTGTGACCTTTTTAACCACAATGCTCCATGAACTTTTCATCACAATGCTCTTTGACCCTTGTCATCACAATGCTCTATGCCTTTCTCAGCACAATGCTCCATGACACTTGTCATCACAATGTTCCATGTGCTTGTCAGAACAATGCTCCACGACACATGTCATCACAATACACCATTCGCTTGTCATCAGAGTGCTCCACAATCTTGTCATCACAGTGCTCCATAAACCTTGTCATCACAATGCTCCATGCACTTCTCATCAAAATGCTCTCTCACCATTGATATCACAAAGTTACATCACTATTCGTCACAATACTACCTCACCCCTGGCATCACAATGTTCCATAACTCCTGTCATCAACATGCTACATGCATTATCATCACAATATTCGATGACCCCTGACAACACAATGTTCCATCACCCCTGTCATCAAAATGCTCCATGACACTTTTCATCAAATTGCTCCATGTCCCTGTCATCAAAATGCTCCCTGCACTTCTCATCACAATGCACAACACACTTGTCATCAAAATGCTCCATTACCTATGTCATCACAAAAATCCATGACGCTTGGGATCACAGTGCTCCATGTCATTGTCATCACGATGCTCCATGAACGCTCTCATCACATTGCTCCATGCCCTTGTCATCACAAAGCTCCATGACACATGTCATCAGAATGCTCCATGGCCTTCTCCTCACAATGCACCACGCCCTTGCCATCACAATGCTCCATTACCCCTGTCATAACAATGCTCCATGACTCCTGCCATCACGGTGTACCATGGCCTTGTCATCACAAGCTCCATGACCCTTCTCATCACAATGCTCCAAAACCCCTGCAATCACAATGCTGCATGCCCCTTTTCATCTCAATGATCCATGAACCCTGTCATCACAATTCACCATGCCCATCATCATAATGCTTCATGCTATTGTCATCACAATGAAATCAAAATGCTCCATGACCTCTGTCATAACAATGCTCCAAACCCTTTTGATCACAATATTCCATAACACTTGTCATCACAATATCCCATGACTCTCGTCATCACAATTTTCCATGGTCTTCTCATCACAATGCTCCATGATATTTGTCATCACAATGCTCAATACACTTTTCATCAAAATGATCTCTGACACTTGTTGTCTGTATGCTCCTTGTACCCTGTCATGACAAGGCTCCATGCCTTTATCATCACAATGATCCATGCCTTTTTCATCACAATGCTCCAAGACCCCTGTAATCACAATGCTCCATGCCCTTGTCATCACAATGCTCAATGACGCATATCATTTGAATGCTCCTTGGCCTTCTCCTCACAATGCTCCATGCCCATGTCATCACAATGTTCTAAGACCCCTGTAATCACAATGGTCCATGTCCCTTTTCTTCAGTATGCTCCATGAGATTTGACATAACAAGGTTCCATGGTTTTCTCATCACAATGCTCCAGGACCTTGTCAACACAATGCTTCATGAACTTGTCATGAAAATTCTCAATGGCCCTTGTCATCATAATGCTCCAAGCCTTAGTCATCACAATGCTCCATTATATTTGTCATCACAATCCTCCATTACATTTTGCATCACAACGCTCCCTGACATTGTCATCGCAATGGACCATGACATATGTCATCACAATGCTCCCTGACACCTTTCTTCAAAATACTCCATGAACTTCTCATCAAAATGTTCCATGCCCCTGTAATCACAATGCTCCATGCCCTTGTCATCGCAGTGCTCCATGACCCATGTCATCACAATTCTCCGTGACTCCAGGCATCACAATGCTTCATAACATTTGTCATCACAATGGTCCATGCCCGCATCATCCCAAGGCTCTGTGACCTTTGTAACCACAATGCTCCATGATCTATTCATCACAATCCTCCGTGACACTTGTCATCACTATGCTCCATGCCTTTGTCAGAAAAATGCTCCATGACCCTTGTCATCACAATGTGCCACGCACTTTTCATCACTACGGTCCACAAATTTGTCATTACAATGCTCCATAATCCTTGAAATCACAATGCTCCTTTCCCTTCTCATCAAAATGCTCCATTACCCCTATCATAACAATGATCCATGACCCCTGCCATCACAATGTTCCACGACCTTGTCATCACAAGGCTCCAAGACACTTGTCATCACAATGCTCCAAGACCCCTGTAATCACAATGCTCCATGCCCTTGTCATCACAAAGCTCCATGACACATGTCATCAGAATGTTCCATGGCCTTCTCTTCAAAATGCTCCATGCCCTTGTCATCACAGTGCTCCATGCACTTCTCTTCAAAATGCTCTCTCACCATTGATATCACAATGTTACATCACTATTCGTCACAATACTCCCTCACCCCTGGCATCACAATGTTCCATAACTCCTGTCATCAACTTGCTACATGCATTATCATCACAATATTCGATGACCCCTGACAACACAATGTTCCATCACCGCTGTCATCAAAATGCTCCATGATCCTTTTCATCAAATTGCTCCATGACCCTGTCATCAAAATGCTCCCTGCCCTTCTCATCACAATGCACAACACACTTGTCATCAAAATGCTCCATGACCTTTGTCATCACAAAGATCCATGACGCTTGGGATCACAGTGCTCCATGTCATTGTCATCACGATGCTCCATGAACGCTCTCATCACAATGCTCTGTGACTCCAGTCATCACAATGCTTCATATCATTTCTCATCACAGTGGTCCATGCCTGCGCCATCACAAGGCTCTGTGACCTTTGTAACCACAATGCTCTATGAAATTTCCAGCACAATGCTCCGTGATCCTAGTCATCACAATGCTCCAGTCCTTTTTCAGAAAAATCCTCCATGACTCTTGTCATCACAAAGTGCCACGCGCTTTTTATCACAACGGTCCACAAATTTGTCATGGCAATGCTCCATAAAGCTTGTAATCACAATGCTCCATGCCCTTCTCATCACAGTGCTCCATTACACCTGTCATACGAATGCTCCATGACCCCTGCCATCACATTGTTCCATGGCCTTGTCATCACAAGGCTCCATGACACATGTCTTCACAATGCTCCAATACCCCTGTAATCACAATGCTCCATGCCCTTGTCATCACAAAGCTCCATGACACATGTCATCATAATGTTCCATGGCCTTCTCATCAAAATGCTCCATGCCCTTGTCATCACAATGCTCCCAGACCACTGTAATCACAATGCTCCATGCCCCTTTTCATCTCAATGCTCCATGAACCCAGTCTTCACAATGCATCATACCCATCATCATAATGCTTCTGGCTACTGTCACCACAATGAAATCAAAATTCTCCATGACCTCTGTCATCACAATGCTTCATGAACCCTGTCATCACAATACTCCATGAACATTTTCAGCCCAATGCTCCTTAACCCTGTCATCACAATGCATCATGCCCATCATCATAATGCTTCTGGCTACTGTCACCACAATGAAATCAAAATTCTCCATGACCTCTGTCATCACAATGCTTCATGACCTCTGTCATCACAATATTCCATTACCATTGTCATCACAATCCTCCATGAACCTTGGGATCACATTGTTTCATGCCCTTGTCATCACAATGCTCCATACTCCTTGAAATCAAAATGATCCATGACCTCTGTCATCACAATGCTCCAAACCCTTGTAATCACAAAGTTCCATAACACTTGTCATCACAATGCTCCATGATGCCTGTCATCACAATACTCCATGCCCTTTTCATCACAATGCTCCATGAAGTTTGTCATCACAATTCTGAATACACTTGTCATCACAATGCTCCCTGACACTTGTCTTCAGAATGCTCCTTGAACCCTGTCACGAAAAGGCTCCAAGCCGTTTTCATCACAATGCCCCATGCCGTTTTCATCACAATGCTCCATGCCATTGTCATCAAAATACACCACAAGCTTGTCATCAGAATGCTCTGTGACCCTTATCATCACAATTATCCATGCACTTTTCAGCACAATGCTACCTGACCCTTGTCATCACAATGGCCCAAGCCATTGTCATCACAATGCTCCCTTACCTTTGTCATCAGAATCCTCCATGACACTTGGCATCTCAATGCTCCATGCCCTTGTCATCACAATGGGCCATTCCAAGTGTCATCGCAATAATCCATGAAACTTATTAGACTAATGCCCCATGCCCTTTTCATCACAATGTGCCATTCCAACTGTCATCGCAATAATCCATGAAAGTTATTAGACCAATGCTCCATGCCCTTGTCATCACAATGCTCCATGCCCTTGTTATCACAATGCTCCATGAGCCCTGTCATCACAATGCTCCGTGACTCCAGTCATCACAATGCTTCATGCCCTTTGTCATCACAATGGTGCATGCCCTCGTCATCAACATTCTCTGTGATCTTTTTATCCACAATGCTCCATGAACATTTCATCACAATGCTCTTTGATCCTTTTCATCACAATGCTCTATGCCTTTCTCAGCACAATGCTCCATGACACTTGTCATCACAATGCTCCATGCGCTTGTCAAAACAATGCTCCATGACACATGTCATCACAATGCACCATGTACATGTCATCACAGTGCTCCACAATCTTGTCATCACAATGCTCCATAAACCTTATCATCACAATGCTCCATGCACTTCTCATCAATATGCTCTCTCACCACTGATATCACAATGTTGCATCACTATTCATCACAATAATCCTACATCCCTGTAATCACAATGTTCCATGACTCCTGTCATCACAGTGCTACATGCACTTATCATCACAATGTTCGATGACCTATGACATCACAATGTTACATAAGCCATGTCATCAATATGCTCCATGACCATTTTCATCAAAAGGCTCCATGTCCCCTAACATCACAATGCTCCATACCCCTTGTCATTACAGTGCTCCATGACGCTTGTCATCACAATTATCCATGAACTTCTCATGACAATGCTCCACGGTGTTGCCATCGCAATGCTCCATGCCCTGGTCATCACAATGCTCCATGTTCCCTGTCATCACAATTCTCCACGTCCTTGGCATCACTATGTTCCATGACACTTCTCATCAGAGTGTTACTTGCTTTGTCAGCACAATGCTCCACAAGCTTGTCATCAGCATGCTCCATGCCCCTTGTCATCACAATTCTCCACGTGCTTGTCATCACAATGCTCCATGACAGTTCTCATCAGAATGTTACATGCTTTTGTCATCACAATTCTCCATGCACATGTCATCGCAATGCCCCATGTCCCCTGTCATAGCAAACTCCATGCCTTTGTCATCACAATGCTTCACGACATTTTCATCAAAATTCTCAAAGGCCATTGTCATCACAATGCTCCATTACCCTTGTCATCACAATGCTCCATGCCCTTGTAATCACAAAGCTCAATGACGCATGCCATCAGAATGCTACTTGGTCTTCCCCTCACAATGATCCATGCCCTTGTCATCACAATGTTCCAAGACCCCTGTATTCTCAATGCTCCATGCCCCTTTTCATCAGTATGCTCCATGAGACTTGTCATCACAAGGCTCCATGGATTTGTGATCACAATGCTCCAAGACTTTGTCATCACAATGCTTCACGACCATGTCATGAAAATTTTCAATGGCCCTTGTCATCATAATGCTCCAAGCCCCAGTCATCACAATGCTCCATTATATTTGTCATCACAATCCTCCATTACATTTGGAATCAAAATTATCCATGCCATTGTCATCGCAATTGACCATGACATATATAATCACAATGCTACCTGACACCTGTCTTCACAATATTTCATGACCTTCTCATCACAATGCTCCATGCCGTTGTCATCACAACGAACCATGCACACTGTCATCACAGTAATCTATTAAACTTGTCAGACCAATGCTCCATGCCCCTGTCATCACAATGCTCCATGCCCTTGCCATCACAATGCTCCATGAACCCTGTCATCACATTGCTCCTTGACTCCAATCATCACAATGCTTCATAACGTTTGTCATCACAATAGTCCATGCCCGCATCGACACAAGGCTCTGTGACCATTGTAACCACAATGCTCTATGAACATTTCATCACAATTCTCTGTGACCCTTGTCATCAGAATGCTTCATGTCTTTGTCAGAACAATGCTCCATGACCATTGTCATCACAAAGTGCCACGCGCATTTCATCACAACGGTCCACAACCTTGTCATTGCAGTGCTCCATAAACCTTGTAATCACAATGGTCCATGCACTCCTCATCAAAATGCTCTCTTAACAGAGATATCACAATGTTCCATCACTAGTCATTACAATACTCCCTCACCCCTGTAATCACAATGTTCCATGACCCTGTCATCACAATGCTACATCCCTTTATCATCACAATGTTCCATGACCCCTGACATCACTGTATTCCATAACGCCTGTCATCAAAATGCTCCATGACCCATTTCATCCCAAAGCTCCATGACCCCTGACGTCACAATGTTCTATAACCCCTGCCATCAAAAGGTTCCATTACAGTTTTTATTAAATTGCTGCATGACTCGGTCATCAAAATGTTCCCTGCCCTTCTCATCACAATGCACCATGCCCTTGTCATCAAAAGGCTCCATGAGTTGTCATCACAAAGCTCCATGTCCCTTGGTATCACAATGCTCCATGTCATTGTCATCACAATGCTCCATGAACCCTCTCATCACATTGCTCCATGCCCTTGTCATCACAAAGCTCCATAACACTTGTCATCACAATGCTCGATGCCCTTCTCATCACAATGCTCCATGCCCTTTTCATTACAATCCTGCATGACCAATGTATCATAGTGTTCTGTACCTTGTCATCACAATGCTCCATGCCCACTCTCATCACAATAATCCATGAAACATTTCAGACCAATGTTCCATGCCCTTCTCATCAAAATGCTCCATTACCCCTGTCATAACAATGATCCATGACCCCTGCCATCACAATGTTACACGGCATTGTCATCACAAGGCTCCATGACTCATCTCATCACAATGATCAAGACCACTGTAATCACAGTGCTCCATGCCCTTGTCATCACAAACCTCCATGACGCATGTCATCAGAATGTTCCATGGCCTTCACATCACAATGCTCCATGCCCTTGTCATCACAATGCTCCGAGACACCTGTAATCACAATATGTCATGCCCCTTTTCATCTCAATGCTCCATGAACCCTGTCATCTCAATGCATCATGCCCAATATCATAATGCTTCATGCTTTTGTCATCACAATGAAATCAAAATGCTCCATGACCTCTGTCATCATAATGCTCTGAACCCTTGTGATCACAATGTTCCATAACACTTATCATCACAACACCCCATGATGCTCATCATCACCATTATCCATGGTCTTCTCATCATAATGCTCCATGACTTTTGTCATCACAATGCTCAATACACTTGTCATCACAATGCGCCCTGACACTATTCGTCAGTATGCTCCTTGAACCCTGTCATGACAAGGCTCCATGCCTTTTTCATCACCATGATCCATGCCTTTTTCATCACAATGCTCTAAGACCACTGTAATCATAATTCACCATGCACTTGTCATCACAAAGCTCAATGACACATATCATTAGAATGCTCCTTGGTCTTCACCTCACAATGCTCCATGCCCTTGTCATCCCAATGCTCCATGACCCCTGTATTCACAATGCTCTGTGACGCTTGTCATCACAGTGCTCCATGACACCTGTCATCACAATGCTCCATGACTTTGTCAGCAAAATGCTACATGACTTTGTCATTACAATGCTCTATGCGCTTGTCGTCAAAATACTCCAATACTATTTTCTTCACAATCCTCCATGAACCATGGGTTCACATTGCTTCATGCCCTTGTCATCTGAATGCTCCATGCTCCTTGAAATCAAAATGATCCATGACATCTCTCATCACAATTCTCCAAACTCTTGTGATGACAGTATTCCATAACACTTGTCATCACAACGCTGCATGCTGCCTGTCATCACAATACTCCATGCCCTTCTCATCACAATGCTCCATGACCTTTGTCATCACAATGCTCCAAACCATTGTCATCACAATGCTCTATTTCCATTGTCATCAGAATCCTCCATGACACTTGGCATCACAATGCTCCATGCCATTGTTGTCATCGGGCCATTACATATGTCATCACAATGCTCCATGACAACTGCCTTCACAATAATGCATGACCTGGTCATCACAATTATCCATGCCCTTGTGATCACAATGCGCCTTTCCAAATGTCATCATTATAATCCATGAAATTATTAGACCAATGCTCCATGCACTTTTCATCTCAATGCTCCATGCCCTTGTTATCACAATGCTTCATGACCCCTGTCATCACAATGCTCCGTGACTGCAGTCATCACAATGCTTCATGACCTTTGTCATCACAATGGTCCATGTGCTCATCATCAACAGTCTCTGTGTCCTTTTTAACCACAGTGTTCCATGAACTTTTCATCACAATGCTCTTTGACCCTTGTCATCACAATGCTCTATGAATTTCTCAGCACAATGCTCCATGCCTTTGTCAGAAAAATGCTCCATGACCCTTGTCATCACAGTGTGCAACACGCTTTTCATTACAACGGTCCACAAATTTGTCATCACAGTGCTCCATAAACCTTGTAATCACAATGATCCATGCCCTTTTCATCACAATGCTCCATTACACATGTAATAACAATGCTCCATGACCCCTGCCATCAAAATGCTCCATGTCCTTGTCAACACATGGCTCGACGACACTTCTCATAAAAATGCTCCAAACCCTTGTGATCACAGTGTTCCATAACACTTGTCATCACAACGCTCCATGATGCCTGTCATCAAAGTACTCCATGCACTTTTCATCACAATGCTCCATGACCATTTCATCACAATGCTTCATGACTTGTCATGAAAATTCTCAATGGCCCTTGCAATCATAATGCTCCAAGCCCTAGTCATCAAAATGCTCCATTATATTTGTCATCACAAACCTCCATTACATTTGGCATCACAATGCTCCCTGCCATTGTCATCGCAATGGACCATGACATATGTCACCACAATGCTCCCTGACACCTTTCTTCAAAATACTCCATGAACTTCTCATCAAAATGCTCCATGACCCTGTCATTACAATGCTCCATGCCCTTGTCATCACAGTGCTCCATGATCCCTGTCATCACAATGTTCCGTGACTCCAGGCATCACAATGATTCATAACATTTGTCATCACAGTGGTCCATGCCCACGTCATCCCAAGGCTCTGTGGCCTTTGTAACCAGAATGCTCCATGAACTATTCATCACAATGCTCTGTGACCCTTGTCATCACAATGCTCCATGCCTTTGTCAGAAAAATGCTCCATGACACTTGTCATCACAATGTGCCACGCGCTTTTCATCACAACGGTCCACAAATTTGTCATCGCAATGCTCCATAAACCTTGAAATCACAATGCTCCTTTCCCTTCTCATCACAGTGCTCCATTACCCCTATCATAACAATGATCCATGAACCCTGCCATCACAATGTTCCACGACCTTGTCATCACAAGGCTCCAAGACACTTGTCATCACAATGCTCCAAGACCCCTGTAATCACAATGCTCCATGCCCTTGTCATCACAAAGCTCCATGACACATGTCATCAGAATGTTCCATGGCTTTCTCTTCAAAATGCTCCATGCCTTGTCATCACAGTGCTCCATGCGCTTGTCAGAACAATTCTCCACGACACATGTCATCAAAATGCACCATTCGCTTGTCATCAGAGTGCTCCACAATCTTGTCATCACAAAGCTCCATAAACATTGTCATCACAATGCTCCATGCACTTCTCATCAAAATGCTCTCTTACCATTGATATCACAATGTTACATCACTATTCGTCACAATATTCCCTCACCCCTGGCATCACAATGTTCCATAACTCCTGTCATCAACATGCTACATGCATTATCATCACAATATTCGATGACCCCTGACAACACAATGTTCCATCACCCCTGTCATCAAAATGCTCCATGGTCCTTTTCATCAATTTGCTCCGTGACCCTGTCATCAAAATGCTCCCTGCCCTTCTCATCACAATGCACAACACACTTGTCATCAAAATGCTCCATGACCTTTGTCATCACAAAGATCCATGACGCTTGGGATCACAGTGCTCCATGTCATTGTATCACGATGCTCCATGAACGCTCTCATCACATTGCTCCATGCCCTTGTCATCACAAAGCTCCATGACACATGTCATCAGAATGCTCCATGGCCTTCTCCTCACAATGCACCACGCCCTTGCCATCACAATGCTCCATTACCCCTGTCACAACAATGCTCCAAGACTCCTGCCATCACGATGTTCCATGGCCTTGTCATCACAAGGCTCCATGACCCTTCTCATCACAATGCTCCAAGACCCCTGTAATCACAATGCTCCATGCCCCTTTTCATCTCAATGATCCATGAACGCTGTCATCACAATGCACCATGCCCATCACCATAATGCTTCATGCTATTGTCATCACAATGAAATCAAAATGCTCCATGACCTCTGTCATAACAATGCTCCAAACCCTTGTGATCACAATATTCCATAACACTTGTCATCACAATGTCCCATGACTCTCGTCATCACAATTATCCATGGTCTTCTCATCACAATGCTCAATACACTTGTCATCAAAATGCTCCCTGACACTTGTTCTCTGTATGCTCATTGTACCCTGTCATGAGAAGGCTCCATGCCTTTTTCATCACAATGATCCATGCCATTTTCATCACAATGCTCCAAGACCCCTATAATCACAATGCTCCATGGCCTTACCATCACAAAGCTCAATGACGCATGTCATTAGAATGCTCCTTGGCCTTCTCCTCACAATGCTCCATGCCCATGTCATCACAATGTTCTAAGACTCCTGTAATCACAATGGTCCATGTCCCTTTTCTTCAGTATGCTCCATGAGATTTGTCATCACAAGGCTCCATGTTTTTCTCATCACAATGCTCCAGGATCTTTTCATCACAATGCTTCATGACTTGTCATGAAAATACTCAATGGCCCTTGTCATCATAATGCTCCAAGCCCTAGTCATCACAATGCTCCATTATATTTGTCATCACAATCCTCCATTACATTTGGCATCACAATGCTCCCTGCCATTGTCATCGCAATGGACCATGACATATGTCATCACAATGCTCCCTGAAACCTTTCTTCAAAATACTCCATGAACTTCTCATCAATATATTCCATGACCCTGTCATTACAATGCTCCATGCACTTGTCATCACAGTGCTCCATGATCCCTGTCATCACAATGCTCCGTGACTCCAGGCATCACAATGCTTCGTAACATTTGTCATCACAGTGGTCCATGCCCACGTCATCCCAAAGCTCTGTGGCCTTTGTAACCACAATGCTCCATGAACTATTCATCACAATGCTCTGTGACCCTTGTCATAACAATGCTCCATGCCTTTCTCAGAAAAATGCTCCATGACACTTGTCATCACAATGTGCCACACGCTTTTCATCACAACGGTCCACAAATTTGTCATCGCAATGCTCCATAAACTTGAAATCACAATGCTCCTTTCCCTTCTCATCACAGTGCTCCATTACCCCTATCATAACAATGATCCATGAACCCTGCCATCACAATGTTCCACGACCTTGTCATCACAAGGCTCCAAGACACTTGTCATCACAATGCTCCAAGACCCCTGTAATCACAATGCTCCATGCCCTGGTCATCACAAAGCTCCATGACACATGTCATCAGAATGTTCCATGGCTTTCTCTTCAAAATGCTCCATGCCTTGTCATCACAGTGCTCCAAGACCCCTGTAATCACAATGCTCCATGCCCCATTTCATCAGTATGCTCCATGAGATATGTCATCACAAGGCTCCATGGTTTACTCATCACAATGCTCCAGGACCTTGTCATCACAATGCTTCACGACCTTGCCATGAAAATTCTCAATGGCCCTTGTCATCATAATACTCCAAGCCCTAGTCATCACAATGCTCCATTATATTTGTCATCACCATCCTCCATTACATTTGGCATCACAATGCTCCCTGCCATTGTCATCGCAATGGACCATGACATATGTCATCACAATGCTCCCTGACACCTCTCTTCACAATACTCCATGACCTTCTCATCACAATGCTACATGCCGTTGTCATCACAATGCTCCATGACACCTGTCATCCCAATGTTCCGTGACTCCAGGCATCACAATGCTTCATAACATTTTTCATCACAGTGGTCGATGCCCGTGTCATCACAAGGCTCTGTGACCTCTGTAACGACAATGCTCCATTATCTTTTCATCACAATTCTCCGTGACCCTTGTCATCACAATGCTACATGCCTTTTTAAGAAAAATGCTCCATGACACCTGTCATGACACTTGTCATCACAATTCTGCATGCACTTGTCAACACCGTGCTCCCTGACCCTTGTCATCACAATGTTCCAAGCCATTGTCATCACAATGCTCCATTACCATTGTCATCAGAATCCTCCATGACACCTGTCTTCACAATACTGCATGACCTGGTCATCACAATGTTCCATACCCTTGTCATCACAATGCACCATTCCAACTGTCATCACAATAATCCATGAAAATTATTAGACCAATGCTCCATGCCCTTGTCATCACAATGCTCCATGCCTTTGTTATCATATTGCTCCATGACCACTGTCATCACAATGCTCCGTGACTCCAGTCATCAAAATGCTTCATGACCTTTGTCATCACAATGGTCCATGCCCTCGTCATCAACAGTCTCTGTGACCTTTTTAACCACAATGCTCCATGAACTTGTCATCACAATGCTCTTTGACCCTTGTCATCACAATGCTCTATGCCTTTCTCAGCACAATGCTCCATGACACTTGTCATCACAATGCTCCATGCGCTTGTCAGAACAATGCTCCACGACACATGTCATCACAATGCACCATTCGCTTGTCATCAGAGTGCTCCACAATCTTGTCATCACAATGCTCCATAAACCTTGTCATCACAATGCTCCACGCACTTCTCATCAAAATGCTCTCTCACCATTGATATCACAATGTTACATCACTATTCGTCACAATACTCCCTCACCCCTGGCATCACAATGTTCTATAACTCCTGTCATCAACATGCTACATGCATTATCATCACAATATTCGATGACCCCTGACAACACAATGTTCCATCACCACTGTCATCAAAATGATCCTTGACCCTTTTCATTAAATTGCTCCATGACCCTGTCATCAAAATGCTCCCTGCCCTTCTCATCACAATGCACAACACACTTGTCATCAAAATGCTCCATGACCTTTGTCATCACAAAGATCCATGACGCTTGGGATCACAGTGCTCCATGTCATTGTCATCACGATGCTCCATGAACGCTCTCATCACATTGCTCCATGCCCTTGTCATCACAAAGCTCCATGACACATGTCATCAGAATGCTCCATGGCCTTCTCCTCACAATGCACCACGCCCTTGCCATCACAATGCTCCATTACCCCTGTCATAACAATGCTCCATGACTCCTGCCATCACGGTGTACCATGGCCTTGTCATCACAAGCTCCATGACCCTTCTCATCACAATGCTCCAAAACCCCTGCAATCACAATGCTGCATGCCCCTTTTCATCTCAATGATCCATGAACCCTGTCATCACAATTCACCATGCCCATCATCATAATGCTTCATGCTATTGTCATCACAATGAAATCAAAATGCTCCATGACCTCTGTCATAACAATGCTCCAAACCCTTTTGATCACAATATTCCATAACACTTGTCATCACAATATCCCATGACTCTCGTCATCACAATTATCCATGGTCTTCTCATCACAATGCTCCATGATATTTGTCATCACAATGCTCAATACACTTTTCATCAAAATGATCTCTGACACTTGTTGTCTGTATGCTCCTTGTACCCTGTCATGACAAGGCTCCATGCCTTTATCATCACAATGATCCATGCCTTTTTCATCACAATGCTCCAAGACCCCTGTAATCACAATGCTCCATGCCCTTGTCATCACAAAGCTCAATGACGCATATCATTTGAATGCTCCTTGGACTTCTCCTCACAATGCTCCATGCCCATGTCATCACAATGTTCTAAGACCCCTGTAATCACAATGGTCCATGTCCCTTTTCTTCAGTATGCTCCATGAGATTTGACATAACAAGGTTCCATGGTTTTCTCATCACAATGCTCCAGGACCTTGTCAACACAATGCT
This sequence comes from Mesoplodon bidens, assembly GCF_964165515.1. Lineage (NCBI taxonomy): Eukaryota > Metazoa > Chordata > Mammalia > Artiodactyla > Ziphiidae > Mesoplodon > Mesoplodon bidens. Next base: position 2,387,434 of record NW_027672207.1, read on the forward strand.
TCATGAACTTGTCATGAAAATTCTCAATGGCCCTTGTCATCATAATGCTCCAAGCCTTAGTCATCACAATGCTCCATTATATTTGTCATCACAATCCTCCATTACATTTTGCATCACAACGCTCCCTGACATTGTCATCGCAATGGACCATGACATATGTCATCACAATGCTCCCTGACACCTTTCTTCAAAATACTCCATGAACTTCTCATCAAAATGTTCCATGCCCCTGTAATCACAATGCTCCATGCCCTTGTCATCGCAGTGCTCCATGACCCATGTCATCACAATTCTCCGTGACTCCAGGCATCACAATGCTTCATAACATTTGTCATCACAATGGTCCATGCCCGCATCATCCCAAGGCTCTGTGACCTTTGTAACCACAATGCTCCATGATCTATTCATCACAATGCTCCGTGACACTTGTCATCACTATGCTCCATGCCTTTGTCAGAAAAATGCTCCATGACCCTTGTCATCACAATGTGCCACGCACTTTTCATCACTACGGTCCACAAATTTGTCATTACAATGCTCCATAATCCTTGAAATCACAATGCTCCTTTCCCTTCTCATCAAAATGCTCCATTACCCCTATCATAACAATGATCCATGACCCCTGCCATCACAATGTTCCACGACCTTGTCATCACAAGGCTCCAAGACACTTGTCATCACAATGCTCCAAGACCCCTGTAATCACAATGCTCCATGCCCTTGTCATCACAAAGCTCCATGACACATGTCATCAGAATGTTCCATGGCCTTCTCTTCAAAATGCTCCATGCCCTTGTCATCACAGTGCTCCATGCACTTCTCTTCAAAATGCTCTCTCACCATTGATATCACAATGTTACATCACTATTCGTCACAATACTCCCTCACCCCTGGCATCACAATGTTCCATAACTCCTGTCATCAACTTGCTACATGCATTATCATCACAATATTCGATGACCCCTGACAACACAATGTTCCATCACCCCTGTCATCAAAATGCTCCATGATCCTTTTCATCAAATTGCTCCATGACCCTGTCATCAAAATGCTCCCTGCCCTTCTCATCACAATGCACAACACACTTGTCATCAAAATGCTCCATGACCTTTGTCATCACAAAGATCCATGACGCTTGGGATCACAGTGCTCCATGTCATTGTCATCACGATGCTCCATGAACGCTCTCATCACAATGCTCTGTGACTCCAGTCATCACAATGCTTCATATCATTTCTCATCACAGTGGTCCATGCCTGCGCCATCACAAGGCTCTGTGACCTTTGTAACCACAATGCTCTATGAAATTTCCAGCACAATGCTCCGTGATCCTAGTCATCACAATGCTCCAGTCCTTTGTCAGAAAAATCCTCCATGACTCTTGTCATCACAAAGTGCCACGCGCTTTTTATCACAACGGTCCACAAATTTGTCATGGCAATGCTCCATAAAGCTTGTAATCACAATGCTCCATGCCCTTCTCATCACAGTGCTCCATTACACCTGTCATACGAATGCTCCATGACCCCTGCCATCACATTGTTCCATGGCCTTGTCATCACAAGGCTCCATGACACATGTCTTCACAATGCTCCAATACCCCTGTAATCACAATGCTCCATGCCCTTGTCATCACAAAGCTCCATGACACATGTCATCATAATGTTCCATGGCCTTCTCATCAAAATGCTCCATGCCCTTGTCATCACAATGCTCCCAGACCACTGTAATCACAATGCTCCATGCCCCTTTTCATCTCAATGCTCCATGAACCCAGTCTTCACAATGCATCATACCCATCATCATAATGCTTCTGGCTACTGTCACCACAATGAAATCAAAATTCTCCATGACGTCTGTCATCACAATGCTTCATGAACCCTGTCATCACAATACTCCATGAACATTTTCAGCCCAATGCTCCTTAACCCTGTCATCACAATGCATCATGCCCATCATCATAATGCTTCTGGCTACTGTCACCACAATGAAATCAAAATTCTCCATGACCTCTGTCATCACAATGCTTCATGACCTCTGTCATCACAATATTCCATTACCATTGTCATCACAATCCTCCATGAACCTTGGGATCACATTGTTTCATGCCCTTGTCATCACAATGCTCCATACTCCTTGAAATCAAAATGATCCATGACCTCTGTCATCACAATGCTCCAAACCCTTGTAATCACAAAGTTCCATAACACTTGTCATCACAATGCTCCATGATGCCTGTCATCACAATACTCCATGCCCTTTTCATCACAATGCTCCATGAAGTTTGTCATCACAATTCTGAATACACTTGTCATCACAATGCTCCCTGACACTTGTCTTCAGAATGCTCCTTGAACCCTGTCACGAAAAGGCTCCAAGCCGTTTTCATCACAATGCCCCATGCCGTTTTCATCACAATGCTCCATGCCATTGTCATCAAAATACACCACAAGCTTGTCATCAGAATGCTCTGTGACCCTTATCATCACAATTATCCATGCACTTTTCAGCACAATGCTACCTGACCCTTGTCATCACAATGGCCCAAGCCATTGTCATCACAATGCTCCCTTACCTTTGTCATCAGAATCCTCCATGACACTTGGCATCTCAATGCTCCATGCCCTTGTCATCACAATGGGCCATTCCAAGTGTCATCGCAATAATCCATGAAACTTATTAGACTAATGCCCCATGCCCTTTTCATCACAATGTGCCATTCCAACTGTCATCGCAATAATCCATGAAAGTTATTAGACCAATGCTCCATGCCCTTGTCATCACAATGCTCCATGCCCTTGTTATCACAATGCTCCATGAGCCCTGTCATCACAATGCTCCGTGACTCCAGTCATCACAATGCTTCATGCCCTTTGTCATCACAATGGTGCATGCCCTCGTCATCAACATTCTCTGTGATCTTTTTATCCACAATGCTCCATGAACATTTCATCACAATGCTCTTTGATCCTTTTCATCACAATGCTCTATGCCTTTCTCAGCACAATGCTCCATGACACTTGTCATCACAATGCTCCATGCGCTTGTCAAAACAATGCTCCATGACACATGTCATCACAATGCACCATGTACATGTCATCACAGTGCTCCACAATCTTGTCATCACAATGCTCCATAAACCTTATCATCACAATGCTCCATGCACTTCTCATCAATATGCTCTCTCACCACTGATATCACAATGTTGCATCACTATTCATCACAATAATCCTACATCCCTGTAATCACAATGTTCCATGACTCCTGTCATCACAGTGCTACATGCACTTATCATCACAATGTTCGATGACCTATGACATCACAATGTTACATAAGCCATGTCATCAATATGCTCCATGACCATTTTCATCAAAAGGCTCCATGTCCCCTAACATCACAATGCTCCATACCCCTTGTCATTACAGTGCTCCATGACGCTTGTCATCACAATTATCCATGAACTTCTCATGACAATGCTCCACGGTGTTGCCATCGCAATGCTCCATGCCCTGGTCATCACAATGCTCCATGTTCCCTGTCATCACAATTCTCCACGTCCTTGGCATCACTATGTTCCATGACACTTCTCATCAGAGTGTTACTTGCTTTGTCAGCACAATGCTCCACAAGCTTGTCATCAGCATGCTCCATGCCCCTTGTCATCACAATTCTCCACGTGCTTGTCATCACAATGCTCCATGACAGTTCTCATCAGAATGTTACATGCTTTTGTCATCACAATTCTCCATGCACATGTCATCGCAATGCCCCATGTCCCCTGTCATAGCAAACTCCATGCCTTTGTCATCACAATGCTTCACGACATTTTCATCAAAATTCTCAAAGGCCATTGTCATCACAATGCTCCATTACCCTTGTCATCACAATGCTCCATGCCCTTGTAATCACAAAGCTCAATGACGCATGCCATCAGAATGCTACTTGGTCTTCCCCTCACAATGATCCATGCCCTTGTCATCACAATGTTCCAAGACCCCTGTATTCTCAATGCTCCATGCCCCTTTTCATCAGTATGCTCCATGAGACTTGTCATCACAAGGCTCCATGGATTTGTGATCACAATGCTCCAAGACTTTGTCATCACAATGCTTCACGACCATGTCATGAAAATTTTCAATGGCCCTTGTCATCATAATGCTCCAAGCCCCAGTCATCACAATGCTCCATTATATTTGTCATCACAATCCTCCATTACATTTGGAATCAAAATTATCCATGCCATTGTCATCGCAATTGACCATGACATATATAATCACAATGCTACCTGACACCTGTCTTCACAATATTTCATGACCTTCTCATCACAATGCTCCATGCCGTTGTCATCACAACGAACCATGCACACTGTCATCACAGTAATCTATTAAACTTGTCAGACCAATGCTCCATGCCCCTGTCATCACAATGCTCCATGCCCTTGCCATCACAATGCTCCATGAACCCTGTCATCACATTGCTCCTTGACTCCAATCATCACAATGCTTCATAACGTTTGTCATCACAATAGTCCATGCCCGCATCGACACAAGGCTCTGTGACCATTGTAACCACAATGCTCTATGAACATTTCATCACAATTCTCTGTGACCCTTGTCATCAGAATGCTTCATGTCTTTGTCAGAACAATGCTCCATGACCATTGTCATCACAAAGTGCCACGCGCATTTCATCACAACGGTCCACAACCTTGTCATTGCAGTGCTCCATAAACCTTGTAATCACAATGGTCCATGCACTCCTCATCAAAATGCTCTCTTAACAGAGATATCACAATGTTCCATCACTAGTCATTACAATACTCCCTCACCCCTGTAATCACAATGTTCCATGACCCTGTCATCACAATGCTACATCCCTTTATCATCACAATGTTCCATGACCCCTGACATCACTGTATTCCATAACGCCTGTCATCAAAATGCTCCATGACCCATTTCATCCCAAAGCTCCATGACCCCTGACGTCACAATGTTCTATAACCCCTGCCATCAAAAGGTTCCATTACAGTTTTTATTAAATTGCTGCATGACTCGGTCATCAAAATGTTCCCTGCCCTTCTCATCACAATGCACCATGCCCTTGTCATCAAAAGGCTCCATGAGTTGTCATCACAAAGCTCCATGTCCCTTGGTATCACAATGCTCCATGTCATTGTCATCACAATGCTCCATGAACCCTCTCATCACATTGCTCCATGCCCTTGTCATCACAAAGCTCCATAACACTTGTCATCACAATGCTCGATGCCCTTCTCATCACAATGCTCCATGCCCTTTTCATTACAATCCTGCATGACCAATGTATCATAGTGTTCTGTACCTTGTCATCACAATGCTCCATGCCCACTCTCATCACAATAATCCATGAAACATTTCAGACCAATGTTCCATGCCCTTCTCATCAAAATGCTCCATTACCCCTGTCATAACAATGATCCATGACCCCTGCCATCACAATGTTACACGGCATTGTCATCACAAGGCTCCATGACTCATCTCATCACAATGATCAAGACCACTGTAATCACAGTGCTCCATGCCCTTGTCATCACAAACCTCCATGACGCATGTCATCAGAATGTTCCATTGCCTTCACATCACAATGCTCCATGCCCTTGTCATCACAATGCTCCGAGACACCTGTAATCACAATATGTCATGCCCCTTTTCATCTCAATGCTCCATGAACCCTGTCATCTCAATGCATCATGCCCAATATCATAATGCTTCATGCTTTTGTCATCACAATGAAATCAAAATGCTCCATGACCTCTGTCATCATAATGCTCTGAACCCTTGTGATCACAATGTTCCATAACACTTATCATCACAACACCCCATGATGCTCATCATCACCATTATCCATGGTCTTCTCATCATAATGCTCCATGACTTTTGTCATCACAATGCTCAATACACTTGTCATCACAATGCGCCCTGACACTATTCGTCAGTATGCTCCTTGAACCCTGTCATGACAAGGCTCCATGCCTTTTTCATCACCATGATCCATGCCTTTATCATCACAATGCTCTAAGACCACTGTAATCATAATTCACCATGCACTTGTCATCACAAAGCTCAATGACACATATCATTAGAATGCTCCTTGGTCTTCACCTCACAATGCTCCATGCCCTTGTCATCCCAATGCTCCATGACCCCTGTATTCACAATGCTCTGAGACGCTTGTCATCACAGTGCTCCATGACACCTGTCATCACAATGCTCCATGACTTTGTCAGCAAAATGCTACATGACTTTGTCATTACAATGCTCTATGCGCTTGTCGTCAAAATACTCCAATACTATTTTCTTCACAATCCTCCATGAACCATGGGTTCACATTGCTTCATGCCCTTGTCATCTGAATGCTCCATGCTCCTTGAAATCAAAATGATCCATGACATCTCTCATCACAATTCTCCAAACTCTTGTGATGACAGTATTCCATAACACTTGTCATCACAACGCTGCATGCTGCCTGTCATCACAATACTCCATGCCCTTCTCATCACAATGCTCCATGACCTTTGTCATCACAATGCTCCAAACCATTGTCATCACAATGCTCTATTTCCATTGTCATCAGAATCCTCCATGACACTTGGCATCACAATGCTCCATGCCATTGTTGTCATCGGGCCATTACATATGTCATCACAATGCTCCATGACAACTGCCTTCACAATAATGCATGACCTGGTCATCACAATTATCCATGCCCTTGTGATCACAATGCGCCTTTCCAAATGTCATCATTATAATCCATGAAATTATTAGACCAATGCTCCATGCACTTTTCATCTCAATGCTCCATGCCCTTGTTATCACAATGCTTCATGACCCCTGTCATCACAATGCTCCGTGACTGCAGTCATCACAATGCTTCATGACCTTTGTCATCACAATGGTCCATGTGCTCGTCATCAACAGTCTCTGTGTCCTTTTTAACCACAGTGCTCCATGAACTTTTCATCACAATGCTCTTTGACCCTTGTCATCACAATGCTCTATGAATTTCTCAGCACAATGCTCCATGCCTTTGTCAGAAAAATGCTCCATGACCCTTGTCATCACAGTGTGCAACACGCTTTTCATTACAACGGTCCACAAATTTGTCATCACAGTGCTCCATAAACCTTGTAATCACAATGATCCATGCCCTTTTCATCACAATGCTCCATTACACATGTAATAACAATGCTCCATGACCCCTGCCATCAAAATGCTCCATGTCCTTGTCAACACATGGCTCGACGACACTTCTCATAAAAATGCTCCAAACCCTTGTGATCACAGTGTTCCATAACACTTGTCATCACAACGCTCCATGATGCCTGTCATCAAAGTACTCCATGCACTTTTCATCACAATGCTCCATGACCATTTCATCACAATGCTTCATGACTTGTCATGAAAATTCTCAATGGCCCTTGTCATCATAATGCTCCAAGCCCTAGTCATCAAAATGCTCCATTATATTTGTCATCACAAACCTCCATTACATTTGGCATCACAATGCTCCCTGCCATTGTCATCGCAATGGACCATGACATATGTCACCACAATGCTCCCTGACACCTTTCTTCAAAATACTCCATGAACTTCTCATCAAAATGCTCCATGACCCTGTCATTACAATGCTCCATGCCCTTGTCATCACAGTGCTCCATGATCCCTGTCATCACAATGTTCCGTGACTCCAGGCATCACAATGCTTCATAACATTTGTCATCACAGTGGTCCATGCCCACGTCATCCCAAGGCTCTGTGGCCTTTGTAACCAGAATGCTCCATGAACTATTCATCACAATGCTCTGTGACCCTTGTCATCACAATGCTCCATGCCTTTGTCAGAAAAATGCTCCATGACACTTGTCATCACCATGTGCCACGCGCTTTTCATCACAACGGTCCACAAATTTGTCATCGCAATGCTCCATAAACCTTGAAATCACAATGCTCCTTTCCCTTCTCATCACAGTGCTCCATTACCCCTATCATAACAATGATCCATGAACCCTGCCATCACAATGTTCCACGACCTTGTCATCACAAGGCTCCAAGACACTTGTCATCACAATGCTCCAAGACCCCTGTAATCACAATGCTCCATGCCCTTGTCATCACAAAGCTCCATGACACATGTCATCAGAATGTTCCATGGCTTTCTCTTCAAAATGCTCCATGCCTTGTCATCACAGTGCTCCATGCGCTTGTCAGAACAATTCTCCACGACACATGTCATCAAAATGCACCATTCGCTTGTCATCAGAGTGCTCCACAATCTTGTCATCACAAAGCTCCATAAACATTGTCATCACAATGCTCCATGCACTTCTCATCAAAATGCTCTCTTAACATTGATATCACAATGTTACATCACTATTCGTCACAATACTCCCTCACCCCTGGCATCACAATGTTCCATAACTCCTGTCATCAACATGCTACATGCATTATCATCACAATATTCGATGACCCCTGACAACACAATGTTCCATCACCCCTGTCATCAAAATGCTCCATGGTCCTTTTCATCAATTTGCTCCGTGACCCTGTCATCAAAATGCTCCCTGCCCTTCTCATCACAATGCACAACACACTTGTCATCAAAATGCTCCATGACCTTTGTCATCACAAAGATCCATGACACTTGGGATCACAGTGCTCCATGTCATTGTATCACGATGCTCCATGAACGCTCTCATCACATTGCTCCATGCCCTTGTCATCACAAAGCTCCATGACACATGTCATCAGAATGCTCCATGGCCTTCTCCTCACAATGCACCACGCCCTTGCCATCACAATGCTCCATTACCCCTGTCACAACAATGCTCCAAGACTCCTGCCATCACGATGTTCCATGGCCTTGTCATCACAAGGCTCCATGACCCTTCTCATCACAATGCTCCATGACCCCTGTAATCACAATGCTCCATGCCCCTTTTCATCTCAATGATCCATGAACGCTGTCATCACAATGCACCATGCCGATCACCATAATGCTTCATGCTATTGTCATCACAATGAAATCAAAATGCTCCATGACCTCTGTCATAACAATGCTCCAAACCCTTGTGATCACAATATTCCATAACAGTTGTCATCACAATGTCCCATGACCCTCGTCATCACAATTATCCATGGTCTTCTCATCACAATGCTCAATCACTTGTCATCAAAATGCTCCCTGACACTTGTTCTCTGTATGCTCATTGTACCCTGTCATGAGAAGGCTCCATGCCTTTTTCATCACAATGATCCATGCCATTTTCATCACAATGCTCCAAGACCCCTATAATCACAATGCTCCATGGCCTTACCATCACAAAGCTCAATGACGCATGTCATTAGAATGCTCCTTGGCCTTCTCCTCACAATGCTCCATGCCCATGTCATCACAATGTTCTAAGACTCCTGTAATCACAATGGTCCATGTCCCTTTTCTTCAGTATGCTCCATGAGATTTGTCATCACAAGGCTCCATGTTTTTCTCATCACAATGCTCCAGGATCTTTTCATCACAATGCTTCATGACTTGTCATGAAAATACTCAATGGCCCTTGTCATCATAATGCTCCAAGCCCTAGTCATCACAATGCTCCATTATATTTGTCATCACAATCCTCCATTACATTTGGCATCACAATGCTCCCTGCCATTGTCATCGCAATGGACCATGACATATGTCATCACAATGCTCCCTGACACCTTTCTTCAAAATACTCCATGAACTTCTCATCAAAATGCTCCATGACCCTGTCATTACAATGCTCCATGCACTTGTCATCACAGTGCTCCATGATCCCTGTCATCACAATGCTCCGTGACTCCAGGCATCACAATGCTTCGTAACATTTGTCATCACAGTGGTCCATGCCCAAGTCATCCCAAGGCTCTGTGGCCTTTGTAACCACAATGCTCCATGAACTATTCATCACAATGCTCTGTGACCCTTGTCATAACAATGCTCCATGCCTTTCTCAGAAAAATGCTCCATGACACTTGTCATCACAATGTGCCACACGCTTTTCATCACAACGGTCCACAAATTTGTCATCGCAATGCTCCATAAACCTTGAAATCACAATGCTCCTTTCCCTTCTCATCACAGTGCTCCATTACCCCTATCATAACAATGATCCATGAACACTGCCATCACAATGTTCCACGACCTTGTCATCACAAGGCTCCAAGACACTTGTCATCACAATGCTCCAAGACCCCTGTAATCACAATGCTCCATGCCCTTGTCATCACAAAGCTCCATGACACATGTCATCAGAATGTTCCATGGCTTTCTCTTCAAAATGCTCCATGCCTTGTCATCACAGTGCTCCAAGACCCCTGTAATCACAATGCTCCATGCCCCATTTCATCAGTATGCTCCATGAGATATGTCATCACAAGGCTCCATGGTTTACTCATCACAATGCTCCAGGACCTTGTCATCACAATGCTTCACGACCTTGCCATGAAAATTCTCAATGGCCCTTGTCATCATAATACTCCAAGCCCTAGTCATCACAATGCTCCATTATATTTGTCATCACCATCCTCCATTACATTTGGCATCACAATGCTCCCTGCCATTGTCATCGCAATGGACCATGACATATGTCATCACAATGCTCCCTGACACCTCTCTTCACAATACTCCATGACCTTCTCATCACAATGCTACATGCCGTTGTCATCAGAATGCTCCATGACACCTGTCATCCCAATGTTCCGTGACTCCAGGCATCACAATGCTTCATAACATTTTTCATCACAGTGGTCGATGCCCGTGTCATCACAAGGCTCTGTGACCTCTGTAACGACAATGCTCCATTATCTTTTCATCACAATTCTCCGTGACCCTTGTCATCACAATGCTACATGCCTTTTTAAGAAAAATGCTCCATGACACCTGTCATGACACTTGTCATCACAATTCTGCATGCACTTGTCAACACCGTGCTCCCTGACCCTTGTCATCACAATGTTCCAAGCCATTGTCATCACAATGCTCCATTACCATTGTCATCAGAATCCTCCATGACACCTGTCTTCACAATACTGCATGACCTGGTCATCACAATGCTCCATACCCTTGTCATCACAATGCACCATTCCAACTGTCATCACAATAATCCATGAAAATTATTAGACCAATGCTCCATGCCCTTGTCATCACAATGCTCCATGCCTTTGTTATCATATTGCTCCATGACCACTGTCATCACAATGCTCCGTGACTCCAGTCATCAAAATGCTTCATGACCTTTGTCATCACAATGGTCCATGCCCTCGTCATCAACAGTCTCTGTGACCTTTTTAACCACAATGCTCCATGAACTTGTCATCACAATGCTCTTTGACCCTTGTCATCACAATGCTCTATGCCTTTCTCAGCACAATGCTCCATGACACTTGTCATCACAATGCTCCATGCGCTTGTCAGAACAATGCTCCACGACACATGTCATCACAATGCACCATTCGCTTGTCATCAGAGTGCTCCACAATCTTGTCATCACAATGCTCCATAAACCTTGTCATCACAATGCTCCACGCACTTCTCATCAAAATGCTCTCTCACCATTGATATCACAATGTTACATCACTATTCGTCACAATACTCCCTCACCCCAGGCATCACAATGTTCTATAACTCCTGTCATCAACATGCTACATGCATTATCATCACAATATTCGATGACCCCTGACAACACAATGTTCCATCACCACTGTCATCAAAATGATCCTTGACCCTTTTCATTAAATTGTTCCATGACCCTGTCATCAAAATGCTCCCTGCCCTTCTCATCACAATGCACAACACACTTGTCATCAAAATGCTCCATGACCTTTGTCATCACAAAGATCCATGACGCTTGGGATCACAGTGCTCTATGTCATTGTCATCACGATGCTCCATGAACGCTCTCATCACATTGCTCCATGCCCTTGTCATCACAAAGCTCCATGACACATGTCCTCAGAATGCTCCATGGCCTTCTCCTCACAATGCACCTCACCCTTGCCATCACAATGCTCCATTACCCCTTTCATAATAATGCTCCATGACTCCTGCCATCACGGTGTTCCATGGCCTTTTCATCACAAGCTCCATGACCCTTCTCATCACAATGCTCCAAGATCCCTGTAATCACAATGCTCCATGCCCCTTTTTATCTCAATGATCCATGAACCCTGTCATCACAATGCACCATGCCCATCATCATAATGCTTCATGCTATTGTCATCACAATGAAATCAAAATGCTCCATGACCTCTGTCATAACAATGCTCCAAACACTTGTGATCACAATATTCCATAACACTTGTCATCACAATGTCCCATGACTCTCGTCATGACAATTAACCATGGTCTTCTCATCACAATGCTCCTTGATCTTTGTCATCACAATGCTCAATACACTTGTCATCAAAATGCTCCCTGACACTTGTTGTCTGTATGCTCATTGTACCCTGTCATGAGAAGGCTCCATGCCTTTATCATCACAATGATCCATGCCTTTTTCATCACAATGCTCCAAGACCCCTGTAATCACAATGCTCCATGCCCTTGTCATCACAAAGCTCAATGACACATGTCATTAGAATGCTCCTTGGCCTTCTCCTCACAATGCTCCATGCCCATGTCATCACAATGTTCTAAGACCCCTGTAATCACAATGGTCCATGTCCCTTTTCTTCAGTATGCTCCATGAGATTTGTCATCACAAGGCTCCATGGTTTTCTCATCACAATGCTCCAGGACCTTGTCATCACAATGCTTCATGACTTGCAATGAAAATTCTCAATGGCCCTTGTCATCATAATGCTCCATGCCCTTGTCATCACAATGCTCCATTATATTTTTCATCACAATCCTCCATTACATTTGGCATCACAATGCTCCCTGCCATTGTCATCGCAATGGAACATGACATATGTCATCACAATGCTCCCTGACACCTTTCTTCAAAATACTCCATTAACTTCTCATCAAAATGCTCCATGACCCTGTCATTACAATGCTCCTTGCCCTTGTCATCACAGTGCTCCATGATCCCTGTCATCACAATGCTCCGTGACTCTAGGCATCACAATGCTTCATAATATTTGTCATCACAGTGGTCCATGCCCACATCATCTCAAGGCTCTGTTGCATTTGTAACCACAATGTTCCAAGAACTGTTCATCACAATGCTCTGTGACCCTTGTCATCACAATGCTAAATGCCTTTGTCAGAAAAATGCTCCATGACCTTTGTCATCACAGTGTGCCACGCACTTTTCATCACAACGGTCCACAAATTTGTCATCACAATGCTCCATAAACCTTGAAATCACAATGCTCCTTTCCCTTCTCATCACAATGCTCCATTACCACTATCATAACAATGATCCATGACCCCTTCCATCACAATGTTCCACGACCTTGTCATCACAAGGCTCCAAGACACTTGTCATCACAATGCTCCAAGACCCCTGTAATCACAATGCTCCATGCCCTTGTCATCACAAAGCTCCATGACACATGTCATCAGAAGGTTCCATGGCTTTCTTTTCAAAATGTTCCATGCCCTTGTCATCACAGTGCTCCAAGACCCCTGTAATCACAATGCTCCATGCCCCATTTCATCAGTATGCTCCATGAGATATGTCATCACAAGGCTCCATGGTTTAATCATCACAATGCTCCAGGACATTGTCATCACAATGCTTCACGACCTTGCCATGAAAATTATCAATTGCCCTTGACATCATAATACTCCAAGCCCTAGTCATCACAATGCTCCATTATATTTGTCATCACAATCCTCCATTACATTTGGCATCACAATGCTCCCTGCCATTGTAATCGCAATGGACCATGACATATGTCATCACAATGCTCCCTGACACTTATCTTCACAATACTCGATGACCTTCTCATCACAATGCTCGAAGCCCTTGTCATCACAATGCTCCATGACACCTGTCATCCCAATGTTCCGTGACTCCAGGCATCACAATGCTTCATAACATTTGTCATCACAGTGGTCGATGCCCGTGTCATCACAAGGCTCTGTGACCACTGTAACGACAATGCTCCATTATCTTTTCATCACAATGCTCCGTGACCCTTGTCATCACAATGCTACATGCCTTTGTAAGAAAAATGCTCCATGACAACTGTCATGACACTTGTCATCACAATTCTGCATGCACTTGTCAGCACCATGCTCCCTGACCCTTGTCATCACAATGTTCCAAGCCATTGTCATCACAATGCTCCATTACATTTGTCATCAGAATCCACCATGACACCTGTCTTCACAATACGGCATGACCTGGTCATCAAAATCCTCCATACCCTTGTCATCACAATGCACCATTCCAACTGTCATCACAATAATCCATGAAACTTATTAGACCAATGCTCCAGGCCCTTGTCATCACAATGCTCCATGCCTTTGTTATCACATTGCTCCATGACCACTGTCATCACAATGCTCCGTGACTCCAGTCATCAAAATGCTTCATGACCTTTGTCATCACAATGGTCCATGCCCTCATCATCACAGTCTCTGTGACCTTTTTAACCACAATGCTCCATGAACTTTTCTTCACAATGCTCTTTGACCCTTGTCATCACAATGCTCTATGCCTTTCTCAGCACAATGCTCCATGACACTTGTCATCACAATGCTCCATGCGCTTGTCAGAACAATGCTCCACGACACGTGTCATCACAGTGCACCATTCGCTTGTCATCAGAGTGCTCCACAATCTTGTCATCACAGTGCTCCATAAAACTTGTCATCACAGTGCTCCATGCACTTCTCATCAATATGCTCTCTCACCATTGATATCACAATGTTACATCACTATTCGTCACAATACTCCCTCACCCCTGGCATCACAATGTTCCATAACTCCTGTCATCAACATGCTACATGCATTATCATCACAATATTCGATGACACCTGACAACACAATGTTCCATCACACCTGTCATCAAAATGCTCCATGACCCTTTTCATCAAATTGCTCGATGACCCTGTCATCAAAATGCTCCCTGCCCTTCTCATCACAATGCACAACACACTTGTGATCAAAATGCTCCATGACCTTTGTCATCACAAAGATCCATGACGCTTGGGATCACAGTGCTCAATGTCATTGTCATCATGATGCTCCATGAACGCTCTCATCACATTGCTCCATGCCCTTGTCATCACAAAGCTCCATGACACAGGTCATCAGAATGCTCCATGGCCTTCTCCTCACAATGCACCACGGCCTTGCCATCACAGTGCTCCATTACCCCTGTCATAACAATGCTCCATGACTCCTGCCATCACGATGTTCCATGGCCTTGTCATCACAAGGCTCCATGACCCTTCTCATCACAATGCTCCAAGACCCCTGTAATCACAATGCTCCATGCCCCTGTTCATCTCAATGATCCATGAACCCTGTCATCACAATGCACCATGCCCATCATCATAATGTTTCATGCTATTGTCATCACAATGAAATCAAAATGCTCCATGACCTCTGTCATTACAATGCTCCAAACCCTTGTGATCACAATATTCCATAACACTTGTCATCACAATGTCCCATGACTCTCGTCATGACAATTAACCATGGTCTTCTCATCACAATGCTCCTTGATCTTTGTCATCACAATGCTCAATACACTTGTCATCAAAATGCTCCCTGACACTTGTTGTCTGTATGCTCATTGTACCCTGTCATGAGAAGGCTCCATGCCTTTATCATCACAATGATCCATGCCTTTTTCATCACAATGCTCCAAGACCCCTGTAATCACAATGCTCCATGCCCTTGTCATCACAAAGCTCAATGACACATGTCATTAGAATGCTCCTTGGCCTTCTCCTCACAATGCTCCATGCCCATGTCATCACAATGTTCTAAGACCCCTGTAATCACAATGGTCCATGTCCCTTTTCTTCAGTATGCTCCATGAGATTTGTCATCACAAGGCTCCATGGTTTTCTCATCACAATGCTCCAGGACCTTGTCATCACAATGCTTCATGACTTGCAATGAAAATTCTCAATGGCCCTTGTCATCATAATGCTCCATGCCCTTGTCATCACAATGCTCCATTATATTTTTCATCACAATCCTCCATTACATTTGGCATCACAATGCTCCCTGCCATTGTCATCGCAATGGAACATGACATATGTCATCACAATGCTCCCTGACACCTTTCTTCAAAATACTCCATTAACTTCTCATCAAAATGCTCCATGACCCTGTCATTACAATGCTCCTTGCCCTTGTCATCACAGTGCTCCATGATCCCTGTCATCACAATGCTCCGTGACTCTAGGCATCACAATGCTTCATAATATTTGTCATCACAGTGGTCCATGCCCACATCATCTCAAGGCTCTGTTGCATTTGTAACCACAATGTTCCAAGAACTGTTCATCACAATGCTCTGTGACCCTTGTCATCACAATGCTAAATGCCTTTGTCAGAAAAATGCTCCATGACCTTTGTCATCACAGTGTGCCACGCACTTTTCATCACAACGGTCCACAAATTTGTCATCACAATGCTCCATAAACCTTGAAATCACAATGCTCCTTTCCCTTCTCATCACAATGCTCCATTACCACTATCATAACAATGATCCATGACCCCTTCCATCACAATGTTCCACGACCTTGTCATCACAAGGCTCCAAGACACTTGTCATCACAATGCTCCAAGACCCCTGTAATCACAATGCTCCATGCCCTTGTCATCACAAAGCTCCATGACACATGTCATCAGAAGGTTCCATGGCTTTCTTTTCAAAATGTTCCATGCCCTTGTCATCACAGTGCTCCAAGACCCCTGTAATCACAATGCTCCATGCCCCATTTCATCAGTATGCTCCATGAGATATGTCATCACAAGGCTCCATGGTTTAATCATCACAATGCTCCAGGACATTGTCATCACAATGCTTCACGACCTTGCCATGAAAATTATCAATTGCCCTTGACATCATAATACTCCAAGCCCTAGTCATCACAATGCTCCATTATATTTGTCATCACAATCCTCCATTACATTTGGCATCACAATGCTCCCTGCCATTGTAATCGCAATGGACCATGACATATGTCATCACAATGCTCCCTGACACTTATCTTCACAATACTCGATGACCTTCTCATCACAATGCTCGAAGCCCTTGTCATCACAATGCTCCATGACACCTGTCATCCCAATGTTCCGTGACTCCAGGCATCACAATGCTTCATAACATTTGTCATCACAGTGGTCGATGCCCGTGTCATCACAAGGCTCTGTGACCACTGTAACGACAATGCTCCATTATCTTTTCATCACAATGCTCCGTGACCCTTGTCATCACAATGCTACATGCCTTTGTAAGAAAAATGCTCCATGACAACTGTCATGACACTTGTCATCACAATTCTGCATGCACTTGTCAGCACCATACTCCCTGACCCTTGTCATCACAATGTTCCAAGCCATTGTCATCACAATGCTCCATTACATTTGTCATCAGAATCCACCATGACACCTGTCTTCACAATACGGCATGACCTGGTCATCAAAATCCTCCATACCCTTGTCATCACAATGCACCATTCCAACTGTCATCACAATAATCCATGAAACTTATTAGACCAATGCTCCAGGCCCTTGTCATCACAATGCTCCATGCCTTTGTTATCACATTGCTCCATGACCACTGTCATCACAATGCTCCGTGACTCCAGTCATCAAAATGCTTCATGACCTTTGTCATCACAATGGTCCATGCCCTCATCATCACAGTCTCTGTGACCTTTTTAACCACAATGCTCCATGAACTTTTCTTCACAATGCTCTTTGACCCTTGTCATCACAATGCTCTATGCCTTTCTCAGCACAATGCTCCATGACACTTGTCATCACAATGCTCCATGCGCTTGTCAGAACAATGCTCCACGACACGTGTCATCACAGTGCACCATTCGCTTGTCATCAGAGTGCTCCACAATCTTGTCATCACAGTGCTCCATAAAACTTGTCATCACAGTGCTCCATGCACTTCTCATCAATATGCTCTCTCACCATTGATATCACAATGTTACATCACTATTCGTCACAATACTCCCTCACCCCTGGCATCACAATGTTCCATAACTCCTGTCATCAACATGCTACATGCATTATCATCACAATATTCGATGACACCTGACAACACAATGTTCCATCACACCTGTCATCAAAATGCTCCATGACCCTTTTCATCAAATTGCTCGATGACCCTGTCATCAAAATGCTCCCTGCCCTTCTCATCACAATGCACAACACACTTGTGATCAAAATGCTCCATGACCTTTGTCATCACAAAGATCCATGACGCTTGGGATCACAGTGCTCAATGTCATTGTCATCATGATGCTCCATGAACGCTCTCAACACATTGCTCCATGCCCTTGTCATCACAAAGCTCCATGACACATGTCATCAGAATGCTCCATGGCCTTCTCCTCACAATGCACCACGCCCTTGCCATCACAATGCTCCATTACCCCTGTCATGACAATGCACCATGACTCCTGCCATCACGATGTTCCATGGCCTTGTCATCACAAGGCTCCATGACCCTTCTCATCACAAGGCTACAAGAACCCTGCAATCACAATGCTGCATTCCCCTTTTCATCTCAATGATCCATGAACCCTGTCATCACAATTCACCATGCCCATCTTCATAATGCTTCATGCTATTGTCATCACAATGAAATCAAAATGCTCCATGACCTCTGTCATAACAATGCTCCAAACCCTTGTGATCACAATATTCCATAACACTTGTCATCACAATGTCCCATGACTCTCGTCATCACAATTATCCATGGTCTTCTCATCACAATGCTCCATGACCATTGTTATCACAATGCTCAATACAATTGTCATCAAAATGATCCCTGACACTTGCTGTCTGTATGCTCCTTGTACCCTGTCATGACAAGGCTCCATGCATTTTTCATCACAATGATCCGGGCCCTTTTCATCACAATGCTCCAAGACCCCTGTAATCACAATGCTCCATGCCCTTGTCATCACAAAGCTCAATGACGCATGTCATTAGAATGCTCCTTGGCCTTCTCCTCACAATGCTCCATGCCCATGTCATCACAGTGCTCCAAGACCCCTGTAATCACAATGCTCCATGCCCCATTTCATCAGTATGCTCCATGAGATATGTCATCACAAGGCTCCATGGTTTTCTCATCACAATGCTCCAGGACCTTGTCATCACAATGCTTCATGACCTTGTCATGAAAATTCTCAATGGCCCTTGTCATCATAATGCTCCAAGCCTTAGTCATCAAAATGCTCCATTATATTTGTCATCACAATCCTCCATTACATTTTGCATCACAACACTCCCTGCCATTGTCATCGCAATGGACCATGACATATGTCATCACAATGCTCCCTGACACATTTCTTCAAAATACTCCATGAACTTCTCATCAAAATGTTCCATGCCCCTGTAATCAAAATGCTCGATGCCCTTGTCATCGCAGTGCTCCATGACCCATGTCATCACAATTCTCTGTGACTCCAGGCATCACAATGCTTCATAACATTTGTCATCACAGTGGTCCATGCCCACGTCATCCCAAGGCTCTGTGGCCTTTGTAACCACAATGCACCATGAACTGTTCATCACAATGCTCTGTGACCCTTGTCATCACAATGCTCCATGCCTTTGTCAGAAAAATGCTCCATGACCCTTGTCATCAGAGTGTGCCACGCACTTTTAATCACAACGGTCCACAAATTTGTCATCGCAATGCTCCATAAACTTTGAAATCACAATGATCCTTTCCCTTCTCATCACAATGCTCCATTACCCCTATCATAACAATGATCCATGACCCCTGCCATCACAATGTTCCACGAGCTTGTCATCACAAGGCTCCAAGACACTTGTCATCACAATGCTCCAAGACACCTGTAATCACAATGCTCCATGCCCTGGTCATCACAAAGCTCCATGACACATGTCATCAGAATGTTCCATGGCCTTCTCTTCAAAATGCTCCATGCCCTTGTCATCACAGTGCTCCAAGACTCCTGTAATCACAATGCTCCATGCCCCATTTAGTCAGTATGCTCCATGAGGTTTGTCATCACAAGGCTCCATGGTTTTCTCATCACAATGCTCCAGGACCTTGTCATCACAATGCTTCACGACCTTGCCATGAAAATTCTCAATGGCCCTTGTCATCATAATGCTCCAAGCCCTAGTAATCACACTGCTCCATTATATTTGTCATCACAATCCTCCATTACATTTGGCATCACAATGCTCCCTGCTATTGCCATCGCAATGAACCATGACATATGTCATCACAATGCTCCCTGACACCTATCTTCACAATACTCCATGACCTTCTCATCACAATGCTCCATGCCCTTGTCATCACAATGCTCCAGGACACCTGTCATCCCAATGTTCCGTGACTCCATGCATCACAATGCTTCATAACATTTGTCATCACAGTGGTCGATGCCCGCGTCATCACAAGGCTCTGTGACCTTTGTAACGACAATGCTCCATGATCTTTTCATCACAATGCTCCGTGACCCTTTTCATCACAATGCTACATGCCTTTGTAAGAAAAATGCTCCGTGACCCCTGTCATGACACTTGTCATCACAATTCTGCATGCACTTGTCAGCACCATGCTCCCTGACCCTTGTCATCACAATGCTCCATGCCACTGTCATCACAATGCTCCATTACCTTTGTCATCAGAATCCTCCATGACACCTGTCTTCACAATACTGCATGACCTGGTCATCACAATGCTCCATACCCTTGTCATCACAATGCACCATTCCAACTGTCATCACAATAATCCATGAAACTTATTAGACCAATGCTCCATGCCCTTGTCATCACATTATTCCATGCCTTTGTTATCACAATGCTCCATGACCACTGTCATCACAATGCTCCGTGACTCCAGTCATCACAATGCTTCATGACCTTTGTTATCACAGTGGTCCATGCCCTCGTCATCAACAGTGTCTGTGACCTGTTTAACCACAATGCTCCATGAACTTTTCATCACAATGCTCTTTGACCCTTGTCATCACAATGCTCTATGCCTTTCTCAGCACAATGCTCCATGACACTTGTCATCCCAATCCTCCATGCGCTTGTCAGAACAATGCTCCATGACACATGTCATCACAATGCACCATACGCTTGTCATCAGAGTGCTCCACAATCTTTTTATCACAGTGCTCCATAAACCTTGTCATCACAATGCTCCATGCACTTCTCATCAAAATGCTCTCTAACCATTGATATCACTATGTTACATCACTTTTCGTCACAATACTCCCTCACCCCTAGCATCACAATGTTCCATAACTCCTGTCATCAACATGCTACATGCATTATCATCACAATATTCGATGACCCCTGACAACACAATGTTCCATCACCCCTGTCATCAAAATGCTCCTTGATCCTTTTCATCAAATTGCTCCATTACCCTGTCATCAAAATGCTCCCTGCCCTTCTCATCACAATGCACAACACACTTGTCATCAAAATGCTCCATGACATTTGTCATCACAAAGATCCATGATGCTTGGGATCACAGTGCTCCATGTCATTGTCATCACGATGCTCCATGAACGCTCTCATCACATTGCTCTGTGACACCTGTCATCACAATGCTCTGTGACTCAAGTCATCACAGTGCTTCATATCATTTGTCATCACAGTGGTCCATGCCTGCGCCATCACAAGGCTCTGTGACCTTTGTAACCACAATGCTCTATGAAATTTCCAGCACAATGCTCCTTGACCCTAGTCATCACAGTGCTCCACTCCTTTGTCAGAAAAATCCTCCATGACTCTTGTCATCACAAAGTGCCACGCGCTTTTTATCACAACGGTCCACAAATTTGTCATGGCAATGCTCCATAAAGCTTGTAATCACAATGCTCCATGCCCTTCTCATCACAGTGCTCCATTACACCTGTCATATGAATGCTCCATGACCCCTGCCATCACATTGTTCCATGGCCTTGTCATCACAAGGCTCCATGACACATGTCATCACAATGCTCCAATACCCCTGTAATCACAATGCTCCATGCCCTTGTCATCACAAAGCTCCATGACACATGTCATCATAATGTTCCATGGCCTTCTCATCAAAATGCTCCATGCCCTTGTCATCACAATGCTCCCAGACCACTGTAATCACAATGCTCCATGCCCCTTTTCATCTCAATGCTCCATGAACCCAGTCTTCACAATGCATCATACCCATCATCATAATGCTTCCGGCTACTGTCACCACAATGAAATCAAAATTCTCCATGACCTCTGTCATCACAATGCTCCAAACCCTTGTGATCACAAAGTTCCATAACACTTGTCATCACAATGCTCCATGATGCCTGTCATCACAATACTCCATGCCCTTTTCATCACAATGCTCCATGAAGTTTGTCATCACAATTCTGAATACACTTGTCATCACAATGCTCCCTGACACTTGTCTTCAGAATGCTCCTTGAACCCTGTCACGAAAAGGCTCCAAGCCGTTTTCATCACAATGCCCCATGCCGTTTTCATTACAATGCTCCATGCCATTGTCATCAAAATACACCACAAGCTTGTCATCAGAATGCTCTGTGACCCTTATCATCACAATTCTCCATGCACTTTTCAGCACAATGCTACCTGACCCTTGTCATCACAATGGCTCAAGCCATTGTCATCACAATGCTCCTTTACCTTTGTCATCAGAATCCTCCATGACACTTGGCCTCTCAATGCTCCATGCCCTTGTCATCACAATGGGCCATTCCAAGTGTCATCGCAATAATCCATGAAAGTTATTAGACTAATGCCCCATGCCCTTTTCATCACAATGTGCCATTCCAACTGTCATCGCAATAATCCATGAAAGTTATTAGACCAATGCTCCATGCCCTTGTCATCACAATGCTCCATGCCCTTGTTATCACAATGCTCCATGACCCATGTCATCACAATGCTCCGTGACTCCAGTCATCACAATGCTTCATGCCCTTTGTCATCACAATGGTTCATGCCCTCGTCATCAACATTCTCTGTGACCTTTTTATCCACAATGCTCCAAGAACATTTCATCACAATTCTCTTTGATCCTTTTCATCACAATGCTCTATGCCTTTCTCAGCACAATGCTCCATGACACTTGTCATCACAATGCTCCATGCGCTTGTCAAAACAATGCTCCACGACACATGTCATCACAATGCACCATGTACATGTCATCACAGTGCTCCACAAACTTGTCATCACAATGCTCCATAAAACTTGTCATCACAATGCTCCATGCACTTCTCATCAATATGCTCTCTCACCACTGATATCACAATGTTCCATCACTATTCGTCACAATAATCCTACATCCCTGTAATCACAATGTTCCATGACTCCTGTCATCACATTGCTACATGCACTTATCATCACAATGTACGATGACCTATGACATCACAATGTTCCATAAGCCATGTCATCAAAATGCTCCATGACCATTTTCATCAAAAGGCTCCATGTCCCCTGACATCACAATGCTCCATATCCCTTGTCATTACAGTGCTCCATGAGGCTCGTCATCACAATTAGCCATGATCTTCTCATCACAATGCTCCACGGTGTTGCCATCACAATGCTCCATGCCCTGGTCATCACAATGCTCCATGTTCCCTGTCATCACAATTCTCCACGTCCTTGGCATCACTATGTTCCATGACACTTCTCATCAGAGTGTTACTTGCTTTGTCAGCACAATGCTCCACAAGCTTGTCATCAGCATGCTCCATGCCCCTTGTCATCATAATTCTCCACGTGCTTGTCATCACAATGCTCCATGACAGTTCTCATCACAATGTTACATGCTTTTGTCATCACAATTCTCCATGCACATGTCATCGCAATGCCCCATGTCCCCTGTCATAGCAAACTCCATGCCTTTGTCATCACAATGCTTCACGACATTTTCATCAAAATTCTCAATGGCCATTGTCTCACAATGCTCCATTACCCTTGTCATCACAATGCTCCATTCCATTGTAATCACAAAGCTCAATGACGCATGCCATCAGAATGCTACTTGGTCTTCCCCTCACAATGATCCATGCCCTTGTCATCACAATGTTCCAAGACCCCTGTATTCTCAATGCTCCATGCCCCTTTTCATCAGCATGCTCCATGAGACTTGTCATCACAAGGCTCCATGGATTTGTGATCACAATGCTCCAGGACTTTGTCATCACAATGCTTCACGACCATGTCATGAAAATTTTCAATGGCCCTTGTCATCATAATGCTCCAAGCCCCAGTCATCACAATGCTCCATTATATTTGTCATCACAATCCTCCATTACATTTGGAATCAAAATTATCCATGCCATTGTCATCGCAATGGACCATGACATATATCATCACAATGCTCCCTGACACCTGTCTTCACAATACTCCATGACCTTCTCATCACAATGCTCCATGCCGTTGTCATCACAATGAACCATGCACACTGTCATCACAGTAATCTATTAAACTTGTCAGACCAAAGCTCCATGCCCCTGTCATCACAATGCTCCATGCCCTTGCCATCACAATGCTCCACGAACCCTGTCATCACAATGCTCCGTGACTCCAATCATCACAATGCTTCATAACGTTTGTCATCACAATAGTCCATGCCCGCATCGTCACAAGGCTCTGTGACCATTGTAACCACAATGCTCTGTGAACATTTCATCACAATTCTCTGTGACCCTTGTCATCAGAATGCTCCATGTCTTTGTCAGAACAATGCTCCATGACCATTGTCATCACAAAGTGCCACGCGCATTTCATCACAATGGTCCACAACCTTGTCATTGCAGTGCTCCATAAACTTTGTAATCACAATGGTCCATGCACTCCTCATCAAAATGCTCTCTTAACAGAGATATCACAATGTTCCATCACTAGTCATTACAATACTCCCTCACCCCTGTAATCACAATGTTCCATGACCCCTGACATCACTGTATTCCATAACGCCTGTCATCAAAATGCTCCATGACCCTTTTCATCCCAAAGCTCCATGACACCTGACGTCACAATGTTCTATAACCCCTGCCATCAAAAGGTTCCATTACAGTTTTTTATTAAATTGCTGCATGACTCGGTCATCAAAATGTTCCCTGCCCTTCTCATCATAATGCACAATGCCCTTGTCATCAAAATGCTCCATGAGTTGTCATCACAAAGCTCCATGACCCTTGGTATCACAATGCTCCATGTCATTGTCATCACAATGCTCCATGAACCCTGTCATCACATTGCTCCATGCCCTTGTCATCACAGAGCTCCATAACACTTGTCATCACAATGCTCGATGTCCTTCTCATCACAATGCTCCATGCCCTTTTCATTACAATCCGGCATGACCAATGTATCATAGTGTTCTGTACCTTGTCATCACAATGCTCCATGCCCACTCTCATCACAATAATCCATGAAATATTTAAGACCAATGTTCCATGCCATTCTCATCACAATGCTCCATTACCTCTGTCATAACAATGCACCCTGACCCCTGCCATCACAATTCTCCACGGCCTAGTCATCACAATGTTCCATGACACTTGTCATCACAATGGTGAAGACCCCTGTAATCACAGTGCTCCATGCCCTTGTCATCACATATCTCCATGACGCATGTCATCAGAATGTTCCATGGCTTTCTCATCACAATGCTCCATGCCCTTGTCATCAGAATGCTCCAAGACCACTGTAAACACAATGCTCCATGCCACTTTTCATCTCAATGCTCCATGAACCTGTCATCACAATGCACCATGCCCATCATCATAATCCTTCATGCTATTGTCATCACAATGAAATCAAAATGCTCCATGACCTCTGTCATAACAATGCTCCAAACCCTTGTGATCACAATATTCCATAACACTTGCGATAACAATGCCCCATGACGGTCGTCATCACCGTTATCCATGGTCTTCTCATCACAATGCTCCATGAACTTTGTCATCATAATGCTCAATACATTTGTCATCAAAATGTTCCCTGACACTTGTTTTCTGTATGCGCCTTGAACCCTGTCATGACAAGTCTCCATTCCTTTTTCATCAAAATGATCCATGCCCTTTTCATCACGATGCTCCAAGACCCCTGTAATTACAATGCTCCATGCCCTTGTCATCACAATGCTCAGTGACGCATGTCATCAGAATGCTCCTTGGCCTTCTCCTCACAATGATGCATGCCCTTGTCCTCACAATGTGCCAAGGCCCCTGTAATTACAATGCTCCTTGCCCCTTTTCATCACTATGCTCCATGATAATTGTCATCACAAGGCTCCATGATTTTCTCATCACAAGATTCCAGGACCTTGTAATCACAATGCTTCACGACCTTGTCATGAAAATTTTCAATGGCCCTTGTCATCATAATGCTACAAGCCCTAGTCATCTCAATGCTCCATTATATTTGTCATCACAATCCTCCATTAAATTTGGCATCACAATACTCCCTGCCATTGTCATTGCAATGGACCATGACATATGTCATCACAATGCTCCCTGACACCTGTCTTCTCCATACTCCATGACCTTCTCTTCACAATGATCCATGCGCTTGTCATGACAATGCTCCATGACTTGTCATCACAAAGCTCCATGAACCATGACCCATGTATCACACTGTTCTGTGCCCTCATCATCACAATGCTCCATGCGACTCTCTTCACAATAATCCATGAAATATTTCAGAGCAATGCTCCATGCCCTTCTCATCAAAATGCTCCATTACCCCTGTCATAACAATGATCCATGACCCCTGCCATCACAATGATACACGGCATTGTCATCACAAGGCTCCATGACTCATGTCATCACAATGATCAAGACCACTGTAATCACAATGCTCCATGCCCTTGTCATCACAATGCTCCGAGAACCCTGTAATCACAATATGTCATGCCCCTTTTCATCTCAATGCTCCATGAACCCTGTCATCACAATGCATCATGCCCAATATCATAATGCTTCATGCTTTTGTCATCACAATGAAATCAAAATGCTCCATGACCTCTGTCATCATAATGCTCCGAAACCTTGTGATCACAATGTTCCATAACACTTGTCATCACAACACCCCTTGATGCTCATCATCACCATTATCCATGGTCTTCTCATCACAATGCTCCATGACTTTTGTCATCACAATGCTCAATACACTTGTCATCACAATGCGCCCTGACACTATTCGTCAGTATGCTCCTTGAACCCTGTCATGACAAGGCTCCATGCCTTTTTCATCACCATGATCCATGCCTTTTTCATCACAATGCTCTAAGACCACTGTAATCATAATTCACCATGCACTTGTCATCACAAAGCTCAATGACACATATCATTAGAATGCTCCTTGGTCTTCACCTCACAATGCTCCATGCCCTTGTCATCCCAATGCTCCATGACCCCTGTATTTACAATGCTCTGTGACGCTTGTCATCACAGTGCTCCATGACACCTGTCATCACAATGCTCCATGACTTTGTCAGCAAAATGCTACATGACTTTGTCATTACAATGCTCTATGCGCTTGTCGTCACAATACTCCAATACTATTTTCTTCACAATCTTCCATGAACCATGGGTTCACATTGCTTCATGCCCTTGTCATCTGAATGCTCCATGCTCCTTGAAATCAAAATGATCCATGACATCTCTCATCACAATTCTCCAAACTCTTGTGATGACAGTATTCCATAACACTTGTCATCACAACGCTGCATGCTGCCTGTCATCACAATACTCCATGCCCTTGTCATCACAATGCTCCATGACCTTTGTCATCACAATGCTCCAAACCATTGTCATCACAATGCTCTATTTCCATTGTCATCAGAATCCTCCATGACACTTGGCATCACAATGCTCCATGCCATTGTTGTCATCGGGCCATTACATATGTCATCACAATGCTCCATGACAACTGCCTTCACAATAATGCATGACCTGGTCATCACAATTATCCATGCCCTTGTGATCACAATGCGCCTTTCCAAATGTCATCACTATAATCCATGAAATTATTAGACCAATGCTCCATGCAATTTTCATCTCAATGCTCCATGCCCTAGTTATCACAATGCTTCATGACCCCTGTCATCACAATGCTCCGTGACTGCAGTCATCACAATGATTCATGACATTTGTCATCACAATGGTCCATGTGATCATCATCAACAGTCTCTGTGTCCTTTTTAACCACAGTGCTCCATGAACTTTTCATCACAATGCTCTTTGACCCTTGTCATCACAATGCTCTATGAATTTCTCAGCACAATGCTCCATGCCTTTGTCAGAAAAATGCTCCATGACCCTTGTCATCACAGTGTGCAACACGCTTTTCATTACAACGGTCCACAAATTTGTCATCACAGTGCTCCATAAACCTTGTAATCACAATGATCCATGCCCTTTTCATCACAATGCTCCATTACACCTGTAATAACAATGCTCCACGACCCCTGCCATCAAAATGCTCCATGGACTTGTCAACACATGGCTCGATGACACTTCTCATCACAATGCTCCAAACCCTTGTGATCACAGTGTGCCATAACACTTGTCATCACAACGCTCCATGATGCCTGTCACCAAAGTACTCCATGCACTTTTCATCACAATGCTCCATGACCATTGTCATCACAATTCTCAATACACTTGTCATCACAATGCTCCCTGACACTTGTCATCAGAATGCTCCTTGACCCCTGTCAGGAAAAGGCTCCATGCTTTTTTCATCACAATGCCCCATGCCGTTTTCATCACAATGCTCCATGCCATTGTCATCAAAATACTCCACAAGCTTGTCTTCAGAATGCTCCATGACCCTTGTCATCACAATTCTTCATGCACTTATCAGCACAATGCTCCCTGACCCTTGTCACCACAATGCTCCAAGCTATTGTCATCAAAATGCTCCATTACCTTTGTCATCAGATTCCTCCATGACACTTGGCATCACAATGCTCTATGCCATTGTCATCACAATGGGCCATTACATATGTTATCACAATACTCCTTGACACCTGTTTTCACAATACTGCATGACCTGGTCATCACAATGCTCCATGACGTGTCATCACAATGCGCCATTCCAACTGTCATTGCAATAATCCATGAAACATATTAGACCAATGTTCCATGCCGTTGTCATCACAATTCTCCATGCCCTTGTTATCACAATGCTCCATGACCCGTGTCATCACAGTGCTCCATGACTCCAGTCATCACAATGCTTCACGACGTTTGCATCACAATGTTGCATGCCCTCGTCATCAACATTCTCTGTGACCATTTTAACCACAATGCTCCATGAACATTATATCACAATGCTCTTTGACCCTTGTTATCACAATGCACTATGCCTTTCTCAGCACAATGCTCCATAACCCTTGTCATCACAATGCTCCGTGCGCTTGTCAGCACAATGCTCCATGACACATGTCATCACAATGCACCATGCGCTTGTCATCACAGTGCTCCACAATCTTGTCATCACAATGCTCCATAAAATTTGACATCACATTGCTCCATGCACTTCTCATCAAAATGCTCTCTCACCACTGATATCACAGTGCTACATGCATATATCATCACAATGTTCGATGACCCCTGAGATCACAATGTTCCTTAACAGCTGTCATGAAAATGTTCCATGACACTTTTCATCAAATTGCTCCATGACCCTGTAATCACAATGCTCCCTGCCCTTCTTATCAAAATGCACAGCACCCTTGCCATCAGAATGCTCCATGACCTTTGTCATCAGAAAGTTCCATGACCCTGGCATCACAAAACTCCATGTCATTGTCATCACAATGCTCCATGAACACTCTCACCACATTGTTCCATGCTCTTGTCTTCACAAAGCTCCATGACACATGTCATCAGAATGCCTCATGGACTTCTCATCACAAGGCTCCATGACCCTTCTCATCACAATGCTCCATGCCCCTTTTAATCTCAATGATCCATGAACCGTGTCATCACTATGCACCATGCACATCATCATAATGCTTCATGCTATTGTCATCAAAATGAAATCAAAATGCTCCATGACCTCTATCATAACAATGCTCTAAACCCTTGTGATCACAATATAGTATAACACTTGTCATCACAATGTCCCTTGACGCTCGTCATCACAGTTATCCATGGTCTTCTCTTGACAGTGCTCCATTTCCTTTGTCATCACAATGCTCAATACACTTGTCATCAAAATGCTCCCTGACACTTTTTGTCTCTATGCTCCTTGAACCATCTCTTGACAAGGCTCCATGCCTTTTTCTCACAATGATCCATGCCCTTTTCATCACAATGCTCCAAGACACATGTAATCACAATGCTCCATGCTCTTGTCATCACAATGTTCAAGAGCCCTGTAATCACAATGCTCCATGCCACTTTTCATCATTATGCTCCATGAGACTTGTCATCTCAAGGCTCCATGGTTTTCTCATCACAGTGCTCCAGTACCTTGTCATCACAATGCTTCAGGACATTGTCATGAAAATTTTCAATGGCCCTTGTCATCATAATGCTCCAAGCCCTAGTCATCACAATGTTCCACTATATTTGTCATCACAATCCTCCATTACATTTGGCATCACAATTCTCCATGCCATTGTCATCACAATGGACCATGACATATGTCATCACAATGCTCCCTGACACCTGTCTTCACAGTATTCGATGAACTTCTCATCACAATGCTCCATGCCCTTGTCATCAAAGTGCTCCATGACCCCTGTCATCACAATACTCCATGAACATTTTCAGCCCAATGCTCCATGACTTTCTCATCACAATGCTCCATGACCAATATGATCACAATGCACCAGGACCACTGTCATCACAACACTCCATGACACCTGACAATACAATAATCCTGGACTCTTTTCATCAAAATGCCCGATTACCTAGTCATCACAATGCTCCATGACCCCTGTCATCACAATATTCCATGGACATTTTCAGCCCAAAGCTCCATGACCCTTGTCCTCACAATGATCCATGCCCTAGTCATCCCAATGCTCCATGAGCCCTCTATTCACAATGGTTTGTGACGCTTGTCATCACAGTGCTCCATGACACCTGTCATCACAATGCTCCATGCCTTTGTCAGCAAAATGGTACATGACCTTGTCATTACAGTGCTCTATGTGCTTGTCACCACAATACTCCATTACCATTGTCATCACAATCCTCCATGAACCTTGGGATCACATTGCTTCATGCCCTTGTCATCACAATGCTCCATGCTCCTTGAAATCAAAATGATCCATGACCTCTGTCATCACAATGCTCCAAAACCTTGTGATCACAATGTTCCATAACACTTGTCATAACAACGCTCCATGATGCCTGTCATCACAATACTCCATGCCTTTTCATCACAATGCTCCATGACCTTTGTCATCGCAATTCTCAATACACTTGTCATCACAATGCTCCCTGACACTTGTTGTCAGTATGCTCCTTGAACCCTGTCACGAAAAGGCTTCATGCCTTTTTCATCACAATGTCCCATGCGGTTTTCATCACAATGCTCTCTGCCATTGTCATCAAAATACTCCACAAGCTTGTCATCAGAATGCTCCATGACCCTTGTCATCACAACTCTCTATGCACTTGCCAGCACAATGCTCCCTGACCCTTGTCATCACAATGCTCCAAGCCATTGTCATCACAATGCTCCATTACCTTTGTCATCAGAATCCTCCTTGACACTTGGCATCACAATGCTCCATGCCATTGTCATCACAATGGGCCATTACATATGTCATAACAATGCTCCCTGACACATGTCTTAAAAATACTTCATAACCTGGTCATCACAATGCTCCATGCCCTTGTCATTACAATGCAGCATTCAAACTGTCATTGCAATAATCCATTGAACTTGTTAGAACAATGCTCCATGCCTTTGTCTTCACAATGCTCAATGCCCTTGTTATCACAATGCTCCATGACCCCTGTCATCACAATGCTCCGTGGCTCCAGTCATCACAATGCTTCATAACTTTTGTCATAACAATGGTCCATGCCCTCGTCACAAACAGTCTCTGTGACCATTTTAACCACAATGCTCCATGAAATTTTCATCACAATTTTCTTTGACCCTTGTCATCACAAAGCTCTATGCCTTTCTCAGCACAATGCTCCATGACCGTTGTCATCACAATGCTCCATGCGCTTGTCAGCACAATGCTCCATGACACATGTCTTCACAGTTCACCATGCGCTTGTCATCAGAGTGCTCCACAATCTTGTCATCACAATGCTCCATAAACCTTGTCATCACAATGCTCCATGCACTTCTCATCATAATGCTCTCTCACCACTGATATCACAATGTTACATCACTATTCATCACAATATTCCCTCACCCATCTCATTCCAGTGTTCCATGACTCCTGTCATCACTATGCTACATGCAATTATCATCACAATGATCGATTCCCCTGACATCACAATGTTCCATAACCCCTGTCATCAAAATGTTCCATGACCCTTTGCATCAAAATGCTCCGTGATCCCTGATATCACAATGCTCCATGACCCCTGTCATCACAATGCTCCATGCACCTTGAAATCAAAATGATCCATGACCTCTCTCATCACAATGCTCCAAACCCTTGTGATCACAATGTTCCATAACACTTGTCATCACAACGCTCCATGACGCCTGTCATCACAATACTCCATGCCCTTTTCATCACAATGCTCCATGACCTTTGTCATCACAATTCTCAATACACTTGTCATCACAATGATCCCAGACACTTGTCGTCACAATGTACATTGAACCCTGTCACGAAAAGGCTCCATGCCTATTCCATCACAATGCTGCATGCCGTTTTAATCACAATTCTCCATGCCGTTGTCATCAGAATACTCCACAAGCTTGTCATCAGAATGCTTCATGACATTTGTCATCAGAATTCTCCATGCACTTGTCCGCACAATGCTCCCTAACCATTGTCATCACAATGCTCCAAGGCATTGTCATCACAATGCTCCATTACCTTTTTTATCAGAATCCTCCATGACACTTGGCATCGCAATGCTCCATGCTATTGTCATCACAATGGGCCTTTACATATGTCATCACAATGCTCCCTGACACCTGTCTTCACAATACTGCATGACCTGGTCATCACAATGCTCCATGCCCTTGTCATCACAATGCACCATTCCAACAGTCATCACAATAATCCATGAAAATTATTAGACCAATGGTCCATGCCCTTATTATCACAATGCTCCATGACCCCTGTCATCACAATACTCCGTGACTCCAGTCATCACAATGCTTCATGACCACTGTTATCACAAAGGTCCATGCCCTGGTCATCAACAGTCTCTGTGACCATTTTAACCACAATGCTCCATGAACTTTTCATCACAATGCTCTTTGACCCTTGTCTTCCCAATGCTCTATGCCTTTCTCTGCCCAATGCTCCATGACCCTTGTCATCACAATGCTCCATGAGGTTGTCAGCACAATGCTCCGTGACACATGTCATCACAATGCGCCATGCACTTGTCATCACAGTGCTCCACAACCTTGTCATCACAATGCTCCATAACCATTGTATTCACAATGCTCCATGCATTTATCTTCAAAATGCTCTCTCACCACTGATATCACAATGTTACATCACTATTCATCACAATACTCCCTCCCCCATCATCCCAATGCTCCATGACTCCTGTCATCACAATGCTACATGCACTTATCATCACAATGTTCGATGACCACTCACATCACAATGTTCCTTAACCCCTGTCATCAAAATTCTCCATGACCATTTTCATCAAAATGCTCCATGACCGCTGACATCACAGTGTTCCAAAACACTTGTCATCAAAATATTCTATAATCCTTTTCATCAAATTGCTCCATGACGCTCTCATCACAATGCTCCCAACCCTTCTCATCACATTGCCAACGCACTTGTCATCAAAATGCTCCATGACCTTTGTCATCACAAAGATCCATGACCCTTGGCATCACAATGCTCCATGTCAATGTTATCACAATGCTCCATGAACACTCTCATCACATTGCTCCATGCCGATGTCATCACAAAGCTCCATGACGCATGTCATCAGAATACTCCATGCCTTCTCATCACAGTGCTCCATGCAGTTGCCATTACAATGCTCCATTATCCCTGTCATAAAAATGCTCCATGAACCCTGCCATCACGATGTTCCATGGCCTTGTCATCACAATGCTCCAAGACCCCTGTAATCACAATGCTTCATGTCCCTTTTCATCTCAATGATCCATGAACCCTGTCATCACAATGCACCAGGCCCATCATCATAATGCTTCATGCTATTGTCATCACAATGAAATCAAAATGCTCCATGACCTTTGTGATAACAATGCTCCAAACCCTTGTGATCACAATATTCCATAACACTTGTCATCACAATGCCCCATGACGCTCGTCATCACAATTATCCATGGTCTTCTCATCACAATGCTCCATGAACATTGTCATCACAATGCTCAATACACTTGTCATCAAAATGCTCCCTGACTCTTGTTGTCTGTATGCTCCTTGAACCCTGTCATGAAAAGACTCCATGCCTTTTTCATCACAATGATCCATGCCCTTTTCATCACAATGCTCCAAGACCCCTGTAATCACAATGCTTCATGCCTTTGTCATCAGAGAGCTCAATGACGCATGTCATCAGAATGCTCGTTTGCCTTCTCCTCACAATGCTCCATGCCCTTGTCATCACAATGTTCCAAGACCCCTGTAATCACAATGTTCCACGCACCTTGTCATCAGTATGCTCCATGAGACTTGTCATCACAAGGCTCCATGGATTTCTCATCACAATGCTCCAGGACCATGTCATCACAATGCTTCACGACCTTGTCATGAAAATTCTCATTGGCCTTTGTCATCATAATGCTCCAAGCACTAGTCATTACAATGCTCCGTTATATTTGTCATCACAATCCTCCATTATATTTGGCATCAGAATGCTCCATGCCATTGTCATCGCAATGGACCATGACATATATCATCACAATGCTCCCTAACACCTGTCTTCACAATACTCCATGACCTTCTCTTCACAATGTTCCATGCGCTAGTCATCACAATGCACCATGCCCACTGTCATCACAATAATCTATGAAACTTGTCAGAACAATGCTCCATGCCCCTGTCATCACAATGCTCCATGCCCTTGTCATCACAAAGCTCCATGACGCATGTCATCAGAATATTCCATGGCCTTCTCATCACAATGCTCCATGCTCTTGTCATAACAATGCTCCAAGACCCCTGTAATCACAATGCTCCATGCCCCTTTTCATCTCAATGCTCCATTAACCCTGTCATCACAATGCACCATGCCCATCATCATAATGCTTCAGGCTGTTGTCATCACAATGAAATCAAAATGCTCAATGTCTTCTGTCATCATAATGCTCCAAACCCTTGTGATCACAATGTCCCATAACACTTATCATCACAACACCCCTGACGTTCATCATCACGATTATCCATGGTCTTCTCATCAAAATGCTCCATGAAATTTGTCATCACAATGCTCAATACACTTGTCATCAGAATGTTCCCTGACACTTGTTGTCTGTATGCTCCTTGAACTCTGTCATGGAAAGGCTCCATGCCTTTTTCATCACAATGATCCATGCCCTTTTCATCACAATGCTCCAAGACCCCTTTAATCACAATGCTCCATGCCGTTGTCATCACAAAGCTCCATGACGCCTGTCAGCAGAGTGCTCCATGGCCTTTTCCTCACAATGCTCCAAGCCCTGCTTTTCAAAATGCTCCAAGACCCCTGTAATCACAATGCACCATGCCCCATTTCATAAGAATGCTCCATGAGACTTGGCATCACAAGTCTCCATGTACTCATCACAATGCTCCAGGACCTTGTCATCACTATGCTCCATTCCATTGTCATCACAATGCTCCATGACCCCTGTCTTCACAATACTCCATGAATATTTTCAGCCCAATGCTCCATAACCTTCTCATCACAATGCTCCATGACCAATATCATAACAATGTTCCATGAACACTGTCATCACAAAACTCCATGTCACCAGACAACAAAATGATCCGAGACTCTTGTCATCACAATGTTCCTTTCCCTAGACATCAAAATGCTCCATGACGCCTCTCATCAAAATACTCTATGAACATTTTCAGGCCTATGCTCCATGACCTTTGTCATCACAATGATCCATGCCCTTGTCATCCCAATGATCCATGAACCCTGTATTCACAATGCTCCGTGACGCTTGTCATCACAGTGCTCCATGACACCTGTCATCACAATGCTCCATGCCTTTGTCAGCAAAATGCTACATGACCTTGTCATTACAATGCTCTATGCGCTTTTCATCACAATATTACATTACCATTGTCATCACAATCCTCCATGAACCGTGGGATCACATTGTTTCATGTCCTAGACATCACAATGCTCCATGCTCCTTGAAATCAAAATGATCCATGACCTCTGTCATCACAATGCTCCAAACCCTTGTGATCACAATGTTCCATAACACTTTTCATCACAACGCTCCATGATGCTTGTCATCACAATACTCCATGCCCTTTTCATCACAATGCTCCATGACCTTTGTTATCACAATTCTCAATACACTTGTCATCACAATGCTCCCTGACACTTGTCGTCAGAATGCTCCTTGAACCCTGTCACGAAAATGCTCCATGCCTTTTCCATCACAATGCCCCATGCCGTTTTATTCACAATGCTCCATGCCATTGTCATCAAAATACTCCACAAGCTTGTCATCAGAATGCTCCATGACATTTGTCATCACAATTCTCCATGCACTTGTCGGCACAATGCTCCCTAACCATTGTCATCACAATGCTCCAAGCCATTCTCATCGCAATGCTCCATTACCTTTGTTATCAGAATCCTCCATGACAGTTGGCATCACAATGCTCCATGCCATTGTCATCACAATGGGCCTTTACATATGTCATCACAATGCTCCCTGACACATGTCTTCACAATACTGCATGACCTGGTCATCACAATGCTCCATGCCCTTGTCATCACAATGCACCATTCCAAAAGTCATCGCAATAATCCATGAAACTTATTAGACCAATGGTCCATGCCCTTGTCATCACAATGCTCCATGCCTTTATTATCACAATGCTCAATGACCCCTGTCATCACAATACTCCGTGACTCCAGTCATCAAAATGCTTCATGACCATTGTTATCACAATGGTCCATGCCCTCGTCATCAACAGGATCTGTGACCATTTTAACCACAATGCTGCATGAACTTTTCATCACAATGCTCTTTGACCCTTGTCATCCCAATGATCTATGCCTTTCTCTGCCCAATGCTCCATTACACATGTCATCACAATGCTCAATGAGGTTGTCATCACAATGCTCCATACGCTTGTCATCACAGTGCTCCACAACCTTGTCATCACAATGCTCCATAACCACTGTCTTCACAATGCTCCATGCATTTCTCATCAAAATGCTCTCTCACCACTGATATCACAATGTTACGTCACTATTGATGACAATATTCCCTCCCCCCTGTCATCAAAATGCTCCATGTCTCCTGTCATCACAATGCTACATGCACTTATCATCACAAAGTTCGAAGACCTATGACATCACAATGTTCCATAACCCCTGTCATCAAAATGCTCCATGACCCTTTTCATCAAAATGCTCCATGCCCTGGTCATCACAATGCTCCATGTCCCTTGTCATCATATTTCTCCATGTCCTTGTCATCGCAATGCTCCATGACAGTTCTCATCACAATGTTACGTATTTTTGTCATCACAATTCTCCATGCACATGTCATCGCAATACCCCAAGACCCCTGTCATAGCAAGCTCCATGCCCCTGTCATCACAATGCTTCACGACCCTTTCATCAAAATTCTCAATGGCCGTTGTCATCAAAATGCTCCATGACCCTTGTCATCACAATGCACCAAGCCCTTTTCATCACAATGCTCCATTACCTTTGTCATCACAATCCTCAATAACACTTGGCATCACAATGATCCATGCCATTGTCATCACAATGGAACATGAAATATGTCATCACAATGCTCCCTGACACCTGTCTTCACAATACTCCATGACCTTGTCATCACAATGTGCCATGCCCACTGTCAACACAATTATCCATGAAACTTGTCAGACCAATGCTCCATGCCCCTGTCATCACAATGCTCCATGCCCTTGTCATCACAGTGCTCCATGACTCCAGTTCTCACAATGCTCCGTGACTCCAGTCATCACAAGGCTTCATGACCTGTTTCATCACAATGATCCATGCCCTCATCATCACAAGGCTCTGTGAACTATGTCACCACAATGCTCCATGAACTTTTCATCACAATGCTCCGTGACACTTGTTATCACAATGCTCCATCCCTTTGTCAACTCAATGCTCCATGACACTTGTCATCACAATGTTCCATGCGCTTGTCAGCGCAGTGCTCCATGACCCATGTCATCACAATGCTCCATAAACTTTGTCATCACAATGCTCCTTGCAGGTCTTATCAAAATGCTCTTTCACCACTGATATCAAAATGTTCCCTCACTAGTCATCACAATACACCCACTCCCCTATCATCACAATGGTCCATAACCCCTGTCATGAAAATGTTCCATGACCCCTGACACCACAATGTTCCATAACCCTGTCATCAAATGTTCCATAACCCTTTTCATCAAATTGCTCCATGACCCTGTCATCACAATGCTCCCTGCCCTTCTCATCACAATGCACAACACCCTTGTCATCAAAATGCTCCATGACTTTGTCATCACAAAGATCCATGACCCTTGGCATCACAATGCTCCATGTCATTGTCATCACAGTGTTCCATGATCGCTCTCATTACATTGCTTCATGCCCTTGTCGTCACAAAGCTCCATGACGCATGTCATCAGAATGCTCCATGGCCTTCTCATCACAGTGCTCCATGCCCTTACCATCACAATGCTCCATTACACCACTCATCTCAATGCTCCAAGACCCCTGTAAGCACAATGCCCCTTTTCATCTCAATGCTCCATGAACCCTGTCAACACAATGTACCATGCCCATCATCATAATGCTTCAGGCTATTGTCATCACAATAAAATCATAATGCTCCATGACCTCTCTCACCACAATGCTCCAAATCCTTGTGATCAAAATGTTCCATAACACTTATCAACACAATGCCCCATGACGCTCGTCATCACAATTATCCATGGTCTTCTCATCACAATACTCCATGACTATTGTCACCACAATGCTCAATACCCTTGTCATCACAATGCTCCCTGACACTTGTCGTCAGTATGCTCCTCGAACCCTGTGATGACAAGGTTCCATGGCCTTCTCATCCCAATGCTCCATGTCCTTGTCATCACAGTGCTCCACTACCCCTGTAATCACAAGGCTCCATGCCCCTTTTCATCAGAATGTTCCATGAGACATATCATCACAAGTCTCCATGGTCTTCTCATCACAATGCTCCATGCCTTTGTCAGCAAAATGCTATATGACCTTGTCATTACAATGCTCTATGCACTTGTCATCACAATACTCCATTACCATTGTCATCACAATCCTCCATGATCCTTGGGATCACATTGTTTCATGCCCTTGTCATCACAATGCTCCATGCTCCTTGAAATCAAAATGATCCATGACCTCTGTCATCACAATGCTCCAAACACTTGTGATGACAATGTTTCATAATACATTTCATCACAGTGCCCCATGCCCTGGTCTTCACAATGTTCCATGCCCTTGTTATCACAATGCTCGATGACCCATGCCATCACAATGCTCCGTGAGTCCAGTCATCACAATGCTTCATGACCTTTGTCATCACAATGGTCCATGCCCTCTTCATCAACAATCTCTGTGACCTTTTTAACCTCTATGCTCCATGAAATTTTCATCACAATGCTCTTTGACCCTTGTCATCAAAATACTCTATGCCTTTCTCAGCACAATGCTCCATGACCGTTGTCATCACAATGCTCCATGCGCTTGTCAGCACAATGCTCCATGACACATGTCATCACAATGCACCATGCGCTTGTCATCACAGTGCTCCACAATCTGGTCATCACAATGCTCCGTTAACCTTGTCATCACAATCCTCCATGCACTTCTCATCAATATGCTCTCTCACCACTGATATCACAATGTTACATCACTGTTCCTCACAATACTCCCTCACCCCTGTCATCACAATGTTCCATGACTCCTGTCATCACAATGCTACATGCACTTATCATCACAATGTTCGATTAACTATGACATCACAATGTTCCATAAGCCCTGTCATCAAAATGCTCCATGACCCTTTTCATCAAAATGCTCCATGTCCCCTGACATCACAATGCTCCATAGCCCTTGTCATTACAGTGCTCCATGACGCTCTTCATCACATTTATCCATGGTCTTCTCATCACAATGCTCCACGGTCTTGCCATCACAATGCTCCATGCCCTGGTCATCACAATATTCCAAGTTCTTGGCATCACTATGTTCCATGACACTTCTCATCACAGTGTTACATGTTTGTCAGCCCAATACTCCACAAACTTGTCATCAGAATGCTCCATGACCCTTGTCATCACAATTATCAATGCCCTTGTCATCACAAAGCTCCATGCCCTTGTCATCACAATGCTCCATGACCACTGTCATCACAATATTCAATGAACATTTTCAGCCCAATGCTCCATGACTTTCTCATCGCAATGCTCCATGACCAATATCATCACAATGCTCCATGACCACTGTCATCACAACACTCCATGACACCTGACAAAACAATGATCCGGGACTCTTGTCATCACAATGCCCCATTACCTAGTCATCACAATGCTCCATGACCCCTGTCATCACAATACTCCATGAATATATTCAGCCCAAACTCCATGACCCTTGTCATCAAAATGATCCGTGCCCTAGTCATCCCAATGCTCCATGACATCTGTATTCACAATTCTCTGTGACACTTGTCATCACAGTGCTCCATGACAACTGTCATAACAATGCTCCATGACCCCTGCTATCCCAATGTTACACTGTCTTGTCATCTCAAGGCTCCATGACACTTGTCATCACTATGCTCCAAGACCACTGTAATCACATTGCTCGCTGCCCTTGTCATCACAAACTTCCATGACACATGTCATCAGAATGTTCCATGGCTTTCTCATCCAAATGTTCCATGCCCTTGTCCTCATAATGCTCCAAGACCCCTGTAATCACAGTGCTCCATGCCCCTTTTCATCTCAAGGCTCCATGAACCCTGTCATCACAATGCATCATGCCCATCATCATAATGCTTCAGGCTATTGTGAGCACAATGAAATCAAAATTCTCCATGACCTCTCTCTTCACAATGCTCCATGACCCCTATCATCACAATATTCCTTGAACATATTCAGCCAAATGCTCCATAACCCTTGTCATCACAAAGATCCATGACCTTGTCATCCCAATGCTCCATGACCCCTGTATTCACAATGCTCCGTGACGATTTTCATTACAGTGCTCCATGACACCTGTCATCACAATGCTCCATGGCTTTGTCAGCAAAATGCTACATGACTTTGTCACTACAGTGCTCCGTGCCCTTGTCATCACAATACTCCATGAACCATGGGATCACATTGCTTCAGGCCCTTGTCATCAAAATGCTCCATGCTCCTTGAAATCAAAATGATCCATGACCTCTGTCATCACAATGCTCAAAACCCTTGTGATCACAATGTTCCATAACACATGTCATCACAAAGCTCCATGCCCTTTTCATCACAATGCTCCATGACATTTCTCATCACAATTCGCAATACACTTGTCATCACAGTGCTCACTGACACTTGTCTTCAGAATGCTCCTTGAACCCTGTCACGAAAACGCTACATGCCTTTTTCATCACAATGCCCCATGCCGCTTTCATCAGAATGCTCCATGCCATTGTCATCAAAATACACCCCAAGCTTGTCATCAGAATGCTCCCTGAGCCTTGTCATCACAATTCTCCATGCACTTGTCAGCACAATGCTCCCTGACCCTTGTCATCACAATGCTAAATTACATTTGTCATCAGAATCCTCCATGACACTTGGCATCACAATGCTCCATGCCATTGTCATCACAACGGGCCATTACATATGTCATCACAATGCTCCAGGACAGCTGTCTTCACAATACTGACTGACCTTGTCATCACAATGCTCCATGCCCTTGTCATCACAATACGCCATTCCAACTGTCATCGCAATAATCCATGAAACTTATTAAACCAATGCTCCATGCCCTTGTGATCACAATGCTCCATGCCCTTGTTATCACAATGCTCCATGACAACTGTCATCACAATGCTCCGTGACTGCAGTCATCACAATGCTTCACGACCTTTGTCATCACAATGGTCCAAGCGCTCATCATCAACAGTCTCTGTGTCATTTTTAACCACAATGATCCATGAACTTTTCATCACAATGCTCTTTGATCCTTGTCATCACAATGCTCTATGCCTTTCTCAGCACATTGCTCCATGACCCTTGTCATAACAGTGTTCCATGGGCTTGTCAGCAAATTCCTCCACGACACATGTCATCACAATGCACCATTTGCTTGTCATCACAGTGCTCCACAATCTTGTCATCACAATGCTCCATGAAACTTGTCATCACAATGCTCAATGCACTTCATATCAAAATGCTCTCTCACCACT
Source organism: Mesoplodon bidens (assembly GCF_964165515.1). Lineage (NCBI taxonomy): Eukaryota > Metazoa > Chordata > Mammalia > Artiodactyla > Ziphiidae > Mesoplodon > Mesoplodon bidens. Next base: position 2,430,404 of record NW_027672207.1, read on the forward strand.
GATATCACAGTGTTACATCACTATTCGTCACAATACAACCCCACCCCTGTCATCACAATGTTCCATGACTCCTGTAATCAAAATATTCCATGACCCTTTTCATCAAAAAATGCTCCATGACCCCTGACATCACAATGTTCTACAAACCCAGTCATCAAAATGTTCCATGACCCTTTTCATCAAATTGCTCCATGACCCTGTCATCACAATGCTCCCTGCCCTTCTCATCACAATGCACAATGAACTTGTCATCAAAATGCTCCATGACCTTTGTCATCACAAAGATCCATGACGCTTGGCATCACAAAGCTCCATGTTATTGTCATCATGATGCTCCATGAATGCTCTCATCACATTGCTGCATGCCCTTGTCATCACAAATCTCCATGACACATGTCATCAGAATGCTCCATGGCCTTCTCATCACAATGTTCCATGCCCTTGCCATCACAATGCTCCATTAACCCGTCATAACAATTCTACATGACCACTGCCATCACAATGTTCCATGGCCTTGTCATCACAAGGCTCCATGACCCTTCTCATCACAATGCTCCAAGACCTCTGTAATCACAATGCTCCATGCCCCTTTTCATCTCAATGATCCATGAACCCTGTCATCGCAATGCACCATGCCCATCATCATAATGCTTCATGCTAATGTCATCACAATGAAATCAGAATGCTTCATGAACTCTGTCTTAACAATGCTCCAAACCCTTGTGATCACAATATTTCATAACAGTTGTCATCACAATGTCCCATGACACTCGTCATCAAAATTATCCATGGTTTTCTCATCACAATGCTCCATGATCTTTGTCATCACAATGCTCAATCCACTTGTCATCAAAATTCTCCCTGACACTTGTTGTCTCTTTGCTCCTTGAAACCTGTCATGACAAGGCTCCATGACTTTTTCATCACAATGATCCATGCGTTTTCATCACAATGCTCCAAGACACTTGTAATCACAATGCTCCGTCCATTTGTCATCACAAAGCTCAATGACGCATGTCATTAGAATGCTCCTTGACCTTCTCCTCACAATTGGCATCACAAAGTTCCAAGACCCCAGTAATCACAATGGACCATACCACTTTTCATTAGTATGCTCCGTGAGATTTGTCAGCACAAGGCTCCATGGTTTTCTCAACACAATGCTCCAGGACCTTGTCATCACAAGGCTCCATGACGCTTGTCATCACAATGTTCCAAGACACCTGTAAACACAATGCTCCATTCCCTTGTCATCACAAAACTCCATGACACATGTCATCAGAATGTTCCATGGCCTTCTCATCAAAATGCTCCATGCCCTTGTCGTCACAATTTTCCATTACCCCAGTCATAACAATGCTCCCTGACCCCTGCGATCACAATGATCCCTGCCCTTCTCATCACAATGCACATTGCACTTTTCATCAAAATGCTCCTTGATTTTTGTCAACACAAAGATCCATGACCCTAGGCATCACAGTGCTCCATGTCATTGTGATCACAATGCTACATGAACGCTCTCATTACATTTCTCCATGATCTTGTCATCACAAATTTCCATGACACATGTCATCAGAATGCTCCATGGCCTTCTCATCACAATGCTCCATGCCCTTGCCATCACAATGCTCCATTACCCCTGTCATAACAATGCTCCATGACCCCTGCCATAACGATGTTCCATGGCCTTGTCATCACAAGGCTCCATGACCCATCTCATCACAATGCTCCAAGACCCCTGTAATCACAGAACTCCATGCCCCATTTCATCTCATTGATCCATGAAACCTGTCATCACAATGCACCATGCCCATCATCATAATGCTTCATGCTATTGTCATCACAATGAAACCAAAATGGTCCATGACCTCTGTCATAACAATGCTCCAAACCCTTGCTATCACAATATACCATAACACTTTTCATCACAGTGCCCCATGACGCTCGTCATCACAATTATCCTTGGTCTTCTCATCACAATGCTCCAAACATTTGTCATCACAATGCTCAATACACTTGTCATCAAAATGCTCCCTAACACTTGCTGTCTGTATGCTCCTTGAACCCTGTCATGACAAGACTCCATGCCTTTTTCATCACAATGAGCCATGCCCGTTTCATCACAATGCTCCAAGACCTGTAATCACAATGCTCCATGCTCCTGTCATCACAAAGCTCCATGACAAATGTCATCAGTAGGTTCCATGGCCTTCTCATCAAAATGCTCCATGCCCTTGTCATTACAATGCTCCAAGACCCCTGTAATCACAATTCTCCATGCCACTATTCATCTCAATGCTCCATGAACCCTGTCATCACAATGCATCATGCCCACTATCATAATGCTTCAGGCTATTGTCAGCACAATGAAATCAAAACTCTCAAATACCTCTGTCATCACAATGCTCCATGATCCCTGTTATCACAATATTCCATGAACATTTTCAACCCAGTGCTCCATGACCCTTGTCATCACAATGATCCATGCCCTTATCATCCCAATGCTCCATGACCCCTGTATTCACAATGCTCCGTGACGCTTGTCATCACAGTGTTCCATGACACCTGTCATCACAATGCTCCATGCCTTTGTCAGCAAAATGCTACATGACCTTTTCATTACAATGCTCTATGCGCTTGTCATCACAATACTCCATTACCATTGTCATCACAATCCTCCATGAACCTTGGGATCACACTGCTTCATGTCCTTGTCATCACAATGCTCCATGCTCTTTGAAATCAAAATGATCCATAACCTCTCTCATCACAATGCTCCAAACCCTTGTGATAACAATGTTCTATAACACTTGTCATCACAATGCTCCATGATGCCGGTCATCACAGTACTCCATGCCCTTTTCATCACAATGCTCCATGACCTTTGTCATCACAATTCTCAATACACATGTCATCACAATGCTCCCTGACACTTGTCGTCAGAATGCTCCTTGAACACTGTCACGAAAATGCTCCATGCCTTTTTCATCACAATGTCCCATGCAGTTTTCATCACAATGCTCTATGCCATTGTCATCAAAATACTCCACAATCTTGTCATCACACTCCTCCATGACCCTTGTTATCACAATTCTCCATGCACTTGTCAGCACAATGCTCCATGATCCTTGTCATCACAATGCTCCAAGCTATTGTCATCACAATGATCCATTACATTTGTCATCAGAATCCTCCATGACACTTGGCATCACAATGCTCCATGCCATTGTCATCACAATGGGCCATTACATAATTCATTTCAATGCTCCCTGACAACTGTTTTCACAATACTGCATGACCTGGTCATCACAATGCTCCATGCCCTTGTCATCACAAAGCGCCATTCCAAATGTCATCACAATAATCCATGAAACTTCTTAGACCAATGTTCCATGCCCTTGTCATCACAATGCTTCATGCCCTTGTTATCACAATGCTCTATGACCCCTGTAATCACAATGCTCCATGATTCCAATCATCACAATGTTTAATGACCTTTTTCATCACAATGGTCCATGCCCTCGTCATCAACAGTCTCTGTGACTATTTAACCACAATGCTCTATGAACTTTTCATCACAATGCTCTTTGACCTTTGTCATCACAATGCTCTATGCCTTTCTCAGAACAATGCACCATGACCCTTGTCATCACAATGCTCCATGTGCTTGTCAGGACAGTGCTCCGTGACACATGTCATCACAATGCTCCATAAATATTGTCATCACAACGTTCCATGCACTTCTCATTAAATGCTCTCTCACCACTGATATCACAATGTTACATCACTATTCGTCACAATACTCCCGCACCCGTCATCACAATGTTCCATGACTCCTGTCATCACAATGCTACATGCACTTATCATCACAATGTTCGATGAACCCTGACATCACAATGTTCCATAAACCCTATCATCAAGATGCTCCATGACACTTTTCATCAAATTGCTCCATGACCCTGTCATCACAATGCTCCCTGCCCTTCTCATCACAATGCACAACACACTTGTCATCAAGCTGCTCCATGACACTTGGCATCACAGAGCTCCATGTCATTGTCATCACAATGCTCTATGAACGCTCTCATCACATTGCTCCATGCCCTTGTCATTACAAAGCTACATGACACATGTAATCAGTATGCACAATGGTTTTCTCATCACAATGTTCCATTCCCTTGCCATCACAATGCTTCATTACACCTGTCATAACAATGTTCCATGACCCCTGCCATCACGTTGTTCCATGGCCTTGTAATCACAAGGCTCCATTACCCTTCTCCTCACAATGCTCCAATAACCCTGTAATCACAATGCTCCATGCCCATTTTCATCTCAATGGCCCACGAAACCTGTCATCACAATGCACCATGCACATCATCATAATGATTCATAATATTGTCATCGCAATGAAATCAAAATGCTCCATGACCTCTGTAATAACAATGCTCCAAACCGTTGTGATCACAAAATTCCATTACAGTTGTCATCATAGTGCCCCATTACGCTCGTCATCAAAATTATCCATGCTTTTCTTATTGAAATGCTCCTTTACCCCTCTCTTAAAAATGCTCCATGACCCCTGCCATCACAATGTTCCACGGCCTTGTCATCACAAGGCTCCATGACACTTGTCATCACGATGCTCAAAGACAACTGTCATCACAATGCTCCATGCCTTTGTCAGCAAAATGCTACATGACATTGTCATTACTATGCTCTTTGCGCTTGTCATCACAATACTCCATTACCATTGTCATCACAATCCTCCATGAACATTGGGATCTAATTGCTTCATGTCCGTGTCATCACAATGCTCCATGCTCCTTGAAATCAAAATGATCCATGACCTCTGTCATCACAATGCTCCAAACCCTTGTGATTACAATGTTCCAAAACACTTGTCATCACAATGCTCCATGATGCCTGTCATCACAATATTCAATGCCCTTGTCATCACAATGCTCCCTGACACTTGTCGTCAGAATGCTCCTTGAAACCTGTCACTAAAAGGCTCCATGCCTTTTTCATCACAATGTCCCATCCCGTTTTCATCACAATGATCCATGCCATTGTCATCACTATAATTCACAAGCTTGTCATCTGAATGCTCCCTGACACTTGTCATCACAATGCCCCTAGCCATTGTCATCACAATGCTCCTTTACCTTTGTCATCAGAATCCTCCATGACACTTGGCATCACAATGCTCCATGCTATTGCCATCACAATGGGCCATTACAAATGTCATCACAATGCTCCCTGACACCTGTCTTCACAATACTGCATGACCTGGTCATCACAATGCTCCATGCCCTTGTGATCACAATGCGCCATTCCAACTGTCATCACAATAATCCATGAAACTTATTAGAATACTCCATGCCCTTGTCATCACAATGCTACATGCGTAGTTATCACAATGCTCCATGACCACTGTCAACACAATGCTCCGTGACTCCAGTCATCACAATGCTTCATGACTTTTCTCATCACAATGGTCCATGCCCTCATCATCAACAGTCTCTGTGACCTTTTTAACAACAATGCTCCATGAAATTTTCATCATTATGCTCTTTGACCCTTGTCATCACAATGCTCTATGCCTTTCTCAGCACAGTGCTCCATGACCCTTTTCATCACAATGCTCCATGCGCTTGTCAGCACAATGCTCCATGACACATGTCATCACAATGCACCATGCGATTGTCATCACAGTGCTAAACAATCTTTTCATCACAATGCTCCATAAACCTTGTCATCACAATGCTCCATGCACTTCTCATCCAAATGCTCTCTCACCAGAGATATCACAAGGTTCCATCACTAGTCATCACAATACTCCCTCACCCCTCTAATCACAATATTCCATGACCCGTGTCATCACAGTGCTACATGCCCTTATCATCACAATGTTCCATGACCCCTGACGTCACCATGTTCCATAACCCTTGTCATCAAAATGCTCCATGACCTTTTTCATCCCAAAGCTCCATGGCCCCTGACATCACAATGTTCTATAACCCCAGTCATCAAAATATTCCATTACACTTTTCTTCAAATTGCTGCATGACCCTGTCATCAAAATGCTCCCTGCATTTCTCATCACAATGCACCACGCCCTTGTCATAAAAATGTTCCATGACCTTTGTCATCACAAAGCTCCATGATTCTTGGCATCACAATGCTCCATGTCATTGTCATCACAATTCTCCATGAACCCTCTCATCACATTTCTCCATGCTTTTGTCATCACAAAGCTCCATGACACTTGTCATCACAATGCTCGATGCCCTTCTCATCACAGTGCTCCATGCCCTTGCCAACACAATGATCCATTACCCCTGTCATGACAATGCTCCATGATCCCTGCCATCACGATGTTCCATGGCCTTGTCATCACAAGGCTCCATGACCCTTCTCATCCCAATGCTCCATTACCCCTGTCATGACAATGCTCCATGAACCCTGCCATCACGATATTCCATGGCCTTGTCATCACAAGACTCCATGACCCTTGCCATCACAATGATCCAAGTCCCTGGTAATCACAGTGCTCCATGCCATTGGCATCACAAAGCTCCATGACACATGTCATCAGAATGTTCCATGGCCTTTTCATCACAATGCTCCATGCCCTTGTCATCACAATGCTCCAAGACCCCTGTAATTACAATGCTCCATGCCCCTTTTCATCTCAATGTTTCAAGAACCCTGTCATCACAATGCACCATGCCCATCATCATAATGCTTCATACTATTGTCATCACAATGAAATCAAAATGCTCCATGACCTCTCTCATCATAATGCTCCAAACCCTTGTGATCACAATCTTCCATAACACTTATCATCACATCACCCCCTGACGCTCATCATCAAAAATATCCATGGTCTTCTCATCACAATGCTCCATGAAATTTGTCATCACAATGCTCAATACACTTGTCATCACAATGCTCCCTGACCCTTGTTGTCTGTATGCTCCTTGAACCCTGTCATGACAAGGCTCCATGCCTTTTTCATCACAATGATCCATGCCCTTTTCATCACAATGCTCCATGACCCGTTTAATCAAAATGCTCCATGTCCTTGTCATCACAAATCACCATGACGCATGTCAGCAGTGTGCTCCATGGAATTTTCCTCACAATGCTCCAAGCCTTGTTATCACAATGCTCCAAGAGCCCTGTAATCACAATGCTCCATGCCCTTTTTCATCAGAATGCTCCATGAGACTTGTCATCACAAGTCTCCATGTTCTTCTCATCACAATGCTCCAGGACCTTGTCATCACTATGCTCCATTCCCATGTCATCACAATGCTCCATGACCCCTGCCTTCACAATACTCCATGAATATTTTCAGCCCAATGCTCCATGACCTTCTCATCACAATGCTCAATGACCAATATCATCACAATGCTCCATGACCACTGTCATCACAAAACTCCATGACACCTGACAACACAATGATCCAAGACTCTTGTCATCACAATGCTCCATTCCCTAGTCATCACAATGCTCCATGAACCCTCTCATCAAAATAATCCTTGTACATTTTCAGCCCAATGCTCCATGACCTTTGTCATCACAATGATCCATGCCCTTGTCATCTCAATGATCCATGACCCCTGTATTCACAATGGTCCGTGACGCTTGTCATCACAGTGCTCCATGACACCTGTCATCACAATGCTCCATGGCTTTGTCAGCAAAATGCTACATGACCTTGTCATTACAATGCTCTATGCGCTTGTCATCACAATACTCCATTACCATTGTCATCACAATCCTCCATGAAACTTGGTATCACATTGCGGCATGTCCTAGTCATCACAATGCTCCATGCTCCTTGAAGTAAAAATGATCCATGACCTCTGTCATCACAATGCTCCAAACACTTGTGATCACAATGTTCCATAACACTTGTCATCACAACCTTCCATGATGCCTGTCATCACAATACTCCATGCCGTTTTCATCACAATGCTCCATGACATTTGTCATCACAATTCTCAATACACTGGTCATCACAATGATTCCTGACACATGTCGTCAGAATGCTCCTTGAACCCTGTCACGAAAAGGCTCCATGCCATTTTCATCATAATGCCCCATGCCATTTTCATCACAATAATCCATGCCTTTGTCATCAAAATACTCCACAAGCTTGTCATCCAAATGCTTCATGACCCGTGCCTTCACAATTATCCATGCACTTGCCAGCACAATGCTCCCAGACAATTGTCATCACAATGCTCCAAGCCATTGTCATCACAAAGTTCCATTACTTTGTCAACAGAATCCTCCATGACACTAGGCATCACAATGCTCCATGCCATTGTCATCACAATGGGCCATTACATATATCATCACAATGCTCACTGACACCTGTCTTCACAATAATGCATTACCTGGTCATCACAATGCTCCATGCCCTTGTCATCACAATGTGCCATTCAAACTGTCATCGCAATAATCCATGAAACTTATTAGACCAATGCTCCATGCCCTTGTCATCACAATGCTCCATGACCCCTATCATCACAATGCTCCGTGACTCCAGTCATCACAATGGTTCAGGACGTTTGTCATCACAATGGTCTATGCCCTCGTCATCAACAGTCTCTGTGACCTTTTTAACCACAGTGCTCCATGAACTTTTCATCACAATGCTCTTTGACCCTTGTCATCAAAATGCTCTGTGGTTTTCTAAGCACAATGCTCCAAGACACTTGTCATCACAATCCTACATGTGCTAGTTAGGACAATGCTCCAAGACAAATGTCATCAAAATGCACCATGTACATGTCATCACATTGCTCCACAGTCTTGTCATCACAATGCTCCATAAACCTTGACATCGGAATGCTCCATGCACTTCTCAACAAAATGCTCTCTCACCACTGATATCACAATGTTACATCACTATTCGTCACAATGCTCCCTCACCCCTGTCATCACAATGTTCCATGACTCCTGTCATCACAATGCTCCATGCCCCTTTTCATCAGTATGCTCCATGAGATTTGTCATCACAAGGCTCCATGGTTTTCTCATCACAATGCTCCAGGTAATTGTCATCATTATGCTTCACGACCTTGTCCTGAAAATTCTCAATGGCCCTAGTCATGATAATGCTCCAAGCCCTAGTCATCACAATGCTTCATTATATTTGTCATCACAATCCTCCATTACATTTGGCATCACAATGCTCCCTGCCATTTTCATCGCAATGGATCATGACTTATATCATCACAATGCTCCCTGACACCTGTCTTCACAATACTCCATGAACTTCTCGTCACAACAGCCCATGTCCTAGTCATCACAATGTACCATGTCCACTGTCATCACAATAATCTATGAAACTTGTCAGACCAATGCTCCATGTCCCTCTCATCACAGTGCTCCAAGCGCTTGTCATCACAATGCTCCATGACCCCTGTCATCACAGTGCTCTGTGACTCCAGTCATCACAGTGCTTCATAATATTTGTCATCACAATGGTCCATGCCTGCATCATCACAAGGCTCTGTGACATTTGTAACCACATTGCTCCATGAAATTTTCATCACAATGCTCCGTGACCCTTGTCATAACAATGCTCCATGCCTTTCCCAGAAAAACGCTCCATAACCTTTGTCATCACAATGTGCCACGCACTTTTCATCACAACGTTCCACAAATTTGTCATCGAGTGCTCCATAAACCTTGGAATCACATTGCTCCATACACTTCTCATCACAATGCTCCATTACCCCTGTCATAACAATGCTCCATGAACCCTGCCATCACAATGTTCCAGGGCCTTGTCATCCCAAGGCTCCATGACACTTGTCATCACAATGCTCCAAGACCCCTGTAATCACAATGCTCCATGCCCTTGTCTTCACAAAGCTCCATGACACATGTCATCAGAATATTCCATGCCCCTCTCATCACAATGCTCCATTAGCCCTGTCATCACAATGCTCCATGACCCCTGCCATCACAATGTTCCACGGCCTTGTCATCACAAGGCTCCCTGATACTTGTCATCACAATGTTCCAAGACACCTGTCATCACAATGCTCCATGCCTTTGTCAGCAAAATGCTTCATGACCTTGTCATTACTATGCTCTTTGTGCTTGTCATCAAAATACTCCATTACCATTGTCACCACAATCCTCCCTCAATCTTGGGATCACATTGCATCATGCCCTTGTCATCACAATGCTCCATGCTTCTTGAAATCAAAATGATCCATGACCTCTGTCATCACAATGCTCCAAACCCTTGTGATCACAATGTGCCATAACACTTTTCATTACAACGATCCATGATGCCTGTCATCACAATACTCCATGCCCTTTTCATCACAATGCTCCATGACCTTTGTCATCACAATTCTCAATACACTTGTCATCGCAATGCTCCCTGACACTTGTCGTCAGAATGCTCCTTGAACCCTGTCACGAAAAGGCTCCATGCCTTTTTCATCACAATGTTCCATGCCGTTTTCATCACAATGCTCCATGCCATTGTCATCAAAATACTCCATAAGCTTTTCATCAGAATGCTCCTTGACCCTTGTCATCACAATTCTCCATGCACTTGTCAGCAAAATGCTCCCTGACAATTGTCGCCACAATGTCCCAAGCCATTGTCATCATAATGCTCCATTAGATTTGTCATCAGAATCCTCAATGACACTTGGCATCACAATGCACCATGCCATTGTCATCACATTGGGCCATTACAAATGTCATCGCAATGCTCCCTGAAACCTGTCTTCAAGATACTGCATGACCTGGTCATCACAATGCTCCATGCCCTTGTCATCAGAATGCACCATTCCAACAGTCATCACAATAATCCATGAAAATTATTAGACCAATGGTCCATGCCCTTATTATCACAATGCTCCATGACCCCTGTCATCACAATACTCCGTGACTCCAGTCATCACAATGCTTCATGACCACTGTTATCACAATGGTCCATGCCCTCGTCATCAACAGTCTCTGGTACCATTTTAACCACAATGCTCCATGAACTTTTCATCACAATGCTCTTTGACCCTTGTCATCCCAATGCTCTATGCATTTCTCTGCACAATGCTCCATGACCCTTGTCATCACAATGCTCCATGAGGTTGTCAGCACAATGCTCCGTGACACATGTCATCACAATTCGCCATGCACTTGTCATCACAGTGCTCCACAACCTTGTCATCACAATGCTCCATAACCATTGTATTCACAATGCTCCATGCATTTATCTTCAAAATGCTCTCTCACCACTGATATCACAATGTTACATCACTATTCATCACAATACTTCCTCCCCCATCATCCCAATGCTCCATGACTCCTATCATCACAATGTTACATGCACTTATCATCAGAATGTTCGATGACCACTCACATCACAATGTTCCTTAACACCTGTCATCAAAATTATCCATGACCATTTTCATCAAAATGCTCTATGACCGCTGACATCACAGTGTTCCAAAACACTTGTCATCAAAATATTCTATAACCCTTTTCATCAAATTGCTCCATGACGCTCTCATCACAATGCTCCCAGCCCTTCTCATCACATTGCCAACGCACTTGTCATCAAAATGCTCCATGACTTTGTCATCACAAAGATCCATGACCCTTGGCATCACAATGCTCCAGGTCAATGTTATCACAATGCTCCATGAACACTCTCATCACATTGCTCCATGCCGATGTCATCACAAAGCTCCATGACGCATGTCATCAGAATACTCCATGCCTTCTCATCACAGTGCTCCATGCAGTTGCCATTACAATGCTCCATTATCCCTGTCATAAAAATGCTCCATGAACCCTGCCATCACGATGTTCCATGGCCTTGTCATCACAATGCTCCAAGACCCCTGTAATCACAATGCTCCATGTCCCTTTTCATCTCAATGATCCATGAACCCTGTCATCACAATGCACAAGGCCCATCATCATAATGCTTCATGCTAATGTCATCACAATGAAATCAAAATGCTCCATGACCTCTGTGATAACAATGCTCCAAACCCTTGTGATCACAATATTCCATAACACTTGTCATCACAATGCCCCATGACGCTCGTCATCACAATTATCCATGGTCTTCTCATCACAATGCTCCATGAACATTGTCATCACAATGCTCAATACACTTGTCATCAAAATGCTCCCTGACTCTTGTTGTCTGTATGCTCCTTGAACCCTGTCATGAAAAGACTCCATGCCTTTTTCATCACAATGATCCATGCCCTTTTCATCACAATGCTCCAAGACCCATGTAATCACAATGCTTCATGCCTTTGTCATCAGAAAGCTCAATGACGCATGTCATCAGAATGCTCGTTTGCCTTCTCCTCACAATGCTCCATGCCCTTGTCATCACAATGTTCCAAGACCCCTGTAATCACAATGTTCCATGCACCTTGTCATCAGTATGCTCCATGAGACTTGTCATCACAAGGCTCCATGGATTTCTCATCACAATGCTCCAGGACCTTGTCATCACAATGCTTCACGACCTTGTCATGAAAATTCTCATTGGCCTTTGTCATCATAATGCTCCAAGCACTAGTCATTACAATGCTCCATTATATTTGTCATAACAATCCTCCATTATATTTGGCATCAGAATGCTCCATGCCATTGTCATCGCAATGGACCATGACATATATCATCACAATGCTCCCTAACACCTGTCTTCACAATACTCCATGACCTTCTCATCACAATGTTCCATGCGCTTGTCATCACAATGCACCATGCCCACTGTCATCACAATAATCTATGAAACTTGTCAGAACAATGCTCCATGCCCCTGTCATCACAATGCTCCTTGCCCTTGTCATCACAAAGCTCCATGACGCATGTCATCAGAATATTCCATGGCCTTCTCATCACAAGGCTCCATGCTCTTGTCATAACAATGCTCCAAGACCCCTGTAATCACAATGCTCCATGCCCCTTTTCATCTCAATGCTCCATGAACCCTGTCATCACAATGCACCATGCCCATCATCATAATGCTTCAGGCTGTTGTCATCACAATGAAATCAAAATGCTCAATGTCTTCTGTCATCATAATGCTCCAAACCCTTGTGATCACAATATCCCATAACACTTATCATCACAACACCCCTGACGTTCATCATCACGATTATCCATGGTCTTCTCATCACAATGCTCCATGAAATTTGTCATCACAATGCTCAATACACTTGTCATCACAATGTTCCCTGACACTTGTTGTCTGTATGCTCCTTGAACTCTGTCATGGAAAGTCTCCATGCATTTTTCATCACAATGATCCATGCCCTTTTCATCACAATGCTCCAAGACCCCTTTAATCACAATGCTCCATGCCCTTGTCATCACAAAGCTCCATGACGCCTGTCAGCAGAGTGATCCATGGCCTTTTCCTCACAATGCTCCAAGCCCTGGTTTTCACAATGCTCCAAGACCCCTGTAATCACAATGCACCATGCCCCATTTCATCAGAATGCTCCATGAGACTTGGCATCAGAAGACTCCATGTACTCATCACAATGCTCCAGGACCTTGTCAGCACTATGCTCCATTCCATTGTCATCACAATGCTCCATGACCCCTGTCTTCACAATACTCCATGAATATTTTCAGCCCAATGCTCCATAAACTTCTCATCACAATGCTCCATGACCAATATCATAACAATGTTCCATGACCACTGTCATCACAAAACTCCATGTCACCAGACAAAAAAATGATCCGAGACTCTTGTCATCACAATGTTCCTTTCCCTAGACATCAAAATGCTCCATGACCCCTCTCATCAAAATACTCTATGAACATTTTCAGGCCTATGCTCCATGAACTTTGTCATCAATATGATCCATGCCCTTGTCATCCCAATGATCCATGAACCCTGTATTCACAATGCTCCATGACACCTCTCATCACAATGCTCCATGCCTTTGTCAGCAAAATGCTACATGACCTTGTCATTACAATGCTCTATGCGCTTTTCATCACAATATTCCATTACCATTGTCATCAAAATCCTCCATGAACCGTGGGATCACATTGTTTCATGTCTTAGACATCACAGTGCTCCATGCTCCTTGAAATCAAAATGATCCATGACCTCTGTCATCACAATGCTCCAAACACTTTTGATCACAATGTTCCATAACACTTGTCATCACAACGCTCCATGATGCTTGTCATCACAATACTCCATGCCCTTTTCATCACAATGCTACATGACCTTTGTTATCACAATTCTCAATACACTTGTCATCACAATGCTCCCTGACACTTGTCGTCAGAATGCTCCTTGAAACCTGTCACGAAAATGCTCCATGCCTTTTCCATCACAATGCCCCATGCCGTTTTCATCACAATGCTCCATGCCATTGTCATCAAAATACTCCACAAGCTTGTCATCAGAATGCTCCATGACATTTGTCATCACAATTCTCCATGCACTTGTTGGCACAGTGCTCCCTAACCATTGTCATCACAATGCTCCAAGCCATTGTCATCACAATGCTCCATTACCTTTGTTATCAGAATCCTCCATGACACTTGGCATCACAATGCTCCATGCCATTGTCATCACAATGGGCCTTTACATATGTCATCACAATGCTCCCTGACACATGTCTTCACAATACTGCATGACCTGGTCATCACAATGCTCCATGCCCTTGTCATCACAATGCACCATTCCAAAAGTCATCACAATAATCCATGAAACTTATTAGACCAATGGTCCATGCCCTTGTCATCACAATGCTCCATGCCTTTATTATCACAATGCTCAATGACCCCTGTCATCACAATACTCCGTGACTCCTGTCATCATAATGCTTCTTGACCATTGTTATCACAATGGTCCATGCCCTGGTCATCAACAGTCTCTGTGACCATTTTAACCACAATGCTCCATGAACTTTTCATCACAATGCTCTTTGACCCTTGTCATCCCAATGCTCTATGCCTTTCTCTGCCCAATGCTCCATTACCCATGTCATCACAATGCTCCATGAGGTTGTCAGCACAAGGCTCCGGGACACATGTCATCACAATGCGCCATACGCTTGTCATCACAGTGCTCCACAACCTTGTCATCACAATGCTCCATAACCATTGTCTTCACAATGCTCCATGCATTTCTCACCAAAATGCTCTCTCACCACTGATATCACAATGTAACATCACTATTGATCACAATACTCCCTCCCCATTGTCATCAAAATTCTCCATGACTCCTGTCATCACAATGCTACATGCACTTATCATCACAAAGTTCGAAGACCTATGACATCACAATGTTCCATAACCCCTGTCATCAAAATGCTCCATGACCCTTTTCATCAAAATGCTCCATGCCCTGGTCATCACAATGCTCGATGTCCCTTGTCATCATATTTCTCCATGTCCTTGTCATCGCAATGCTCCATGACAGTTCTCATTACAATGTTACGTATTTTTGTCATCACAATTCTCCATGCACATGTCATCGCAATACCCAAGACCCTGTCATAGCAAGCTCCATGCCACTGTCATCACAATGCTTCACGACCCTTTCATCAAAATTCTCAATGACCATTGTCATCAAAATGCTCCATGACCCTTGTCATCACAATGCACCAAGCCCTTGTCATCACAATGCTCCATTACCTTTGTCATCACAATCCTCAATAACACTTGGCATCACAATGATCCATGCCATTGTCATCACAATGGAACATGAAATATGTCATCACAATGCTCCCTGACACCTGTCTTCACAATAATCCATGACCTTGTCATCACAATGTGCCATGCCCACTGTCAACACAATTATCCATGAAACTTGTCAGACCAATGCTCCATGCCCCTGTCATCACAATGCTCCTTGCCCTTGTCATCACAGTGCTCCATGACTCCAGTTCTCACAATGCTCCGTGACTCCAGTCATCACAAGGCTTCATGACCTGTGTCATCACAATGATCCATGCCCTCATCATCACAAGGCTCTGTGAACTATGTCACCACAATGCTCCATGAACTTTTCATCACAATGCTCCGTGACACTTGTTATCACAATGCTCCATCCCTTTGTCAACTCAATGCTCCATGACACTTGTCATCACAATGTTCCATGCGCTTTTCAGCGCAGTGCTCCATGACCCATGTCATCACAATGCTACATAAACCTTGTCATCACAATGCTCCTTGCAGGTCTTTTCAAAATGCTCTTTCACCACTGATATCAAAATGATCCCTCACTAGTCATCACAATACACCCACTCCCCTGTCATCACAATGGTCCATAAACCCTGTCATGAAAATGTTCCATGACCCCTGACACCAAAATGTTCCATAACCCTGTCATCAAAATGTTCCATAACCCTTTTCATCAAATTGCTCCATGACCCTGTCATCACAATGCTCCCTGCCATTCTCATCACAATGCACAACACCCTTGTCATCAAAATGCTCCATGACTTTGTCATCACAAAGATCCATGATCCTTGGCATCACAATGCTCCATGTCATTGTCATCACAGTGTTCCATGATCGCTCTCATTACATTGCTTCATGCCCTTGTCGTCACAAAGCTCCATGACGCATGTCATCAGAATGCTCCATGGCCTTCTCATCACAGTGCTCCATGCCCTTACCATCACAATGCTCCATTACACCTCTCATCTCAATGCTCCAAGACCCCTGTAATCACAATGCCCCTTTTCATCTCAATGCTCCATGAACCCTGTCAACACAATATACCATGCCCATCATCATAATGCTTCAGGCTATTGTCATCACAATGAAATCATAATGCTCAATGACCTCTCTCACCACAATGCTCCAAATCCTTGTGATCAAAATGTTCCATAACACTTATCAACACAATGCCCCATGACTCTCGTCATCACAATTATCCATGGTTTTCTCATCACAATGCTCCATGACTTTTGTCACCACAATGCTCAATACCCTTGTCATCACAATGCTCCCTGACACTTGTCATCAGTATGCTCCTCGAACCCTGTGATGACAAGGTTCCATGGCCTTCTCATCCCAATGCTCCATGCCCTTGTCATCACAGTGCTCCACGACCCCTGTAATCACAAGGCTTCATGCCCCTTTTCATCAGAATGTTCCATGAGACATATCATCACAAGTCTCCATGGTCTTCTCATCACAATGCTCCATGCTTTGTCAGCAAAATGCTATATGACCTTGTCATTACAATGCTCTATGCACTTGTCATCACAATACTCCATTACCATTGTCATCACAATCCTCCATGATCCTTGGGATCACATTGTTTCATGCCCTTGTCATCACAATGCTCCATGCTCCTTGAAATCAGAATGATCCATGACCTCTCTCATCACAATGCTCCAAACACTTGTGATCACAATGTTCCATAAAACATTTCATCACAGTGCCCCATGCCCTGGTCTTCACAATGTTCCATGCCCTTGTTATCACAATGCTCGATGACCCATGCCATCACAATGCTCCGTGAGTCCAGTCATCACAATGCTTCATGACCTTTGTCATCACAATGGTCCATGCCCTCTTCATCAACACTCTCTGTGACCTTTTTAACCTCAATGCTCCATGAAATTTTCATCACAATGCTCTTTGACCCTTGTCATCAAAATACTCTATGCCTTTCTCAGCACAATGCTCCATGACCGTCTTCATCACAATGCTCCATGCGCTTGTCAGCACAATGCTCCATGACACATGTCATCACAATGCACCATGCGCTTGTCATCACAGTGCTCCACAATCTGGTCATCACAATGCTCCGTTAACCTTGTCATCACAATGCTCCATGCACTTCTCATCAATATGCTCTCTCACCACTGATATCAAAATGTTACATCACTATTCCTCACAATACTCCCTCACCCCTGTCATCACAATGTTCCATGACTCCTGTCATCACAATGATACATGCACTTATCATCACAATGTTCGATTAACTATGACATCACAATGTTCCATAAGCCCTGTCATCAAAATGCTCCATGACCCTTTTCATCAAAATGCTCCATGTCCCCTGACATCACAATGCTCCATAGCCCTTGTCATTACAGTGCTCCATGACGCTCTTCATCACAATTATCCATGGTCTTCTCATCACAATGCTCCACGGTCTTGCCATCACAATGCTCCATGCCCTGGTCATCACAATTCTCCAAGTTCTTGGCATCACTATGTTCATGACACTTCTCATCACAGTGTTACATGTTTGTCAGCACAATACTCCACAAACTTGTCATCAGAATGCTCCATGACCCTTGTCATCACAATTATCCATGCCCTTGTCATCACAAAGCTCCATGCCCTTGTCATCACAATGCTCCATGACCCCTGTCATCACAATATTCAATGAACATTTTCAGCCCAATGCTCCATGACTTTCTCATCGCAATGCTCCATGACCAATATCATCACAATGCTCCATGACCACTGTCATCACAACACTCCATGACACCTGACAAAACAATGATCCGGGATTCTTGTCATCACAATGCCCCATTACCTAGTCATCACAATGCTCCATGACCCCTGTCATCACAATACTCCATGAATATATTCAGCCCAAACTCCATGACCCTTGTCATCAAAATGATCCGTGCCCTAGTCATCCCAATGCTCCATGACCTCTGTATTCACAATGCTCTGTGACACTTGTCATCACAGTGCTCCATGACACCTGTCATAACAATGCTCCATGACCCCTGCCATCCCATTGTTACACTGTCTTGTCATCACAAGGCTCCATGACACTTGTCATCACTATGCTCCTAGACCACTGTAATCACATTGCTCGCTGCCCTTGTCATCACAAAGCTCCATGACACATGTCATCAGAATGTTCCATGGCTTTCTCATCCAAATGTTCCATGCCCTTGTCCTCATAATGCTCCAAGACCCCTGTAATCACAGTGCTCCATGCCCCTTTTCATCTCAAGGCTCCATGAACCCTGTCATCACAATGCATCATGCCCATCATCATAATGCTTCAGGCTATTGTGAGCACAATGAAATCAAAATTCTCCATGACCTCTCTCTTCACAA
The DNA here is from genome assembly GCF_964165515.1 of Mesoplodon bidens. Classification (NCBI taxonomy): domain Eukaryota; kingdom Metazoa; phylum Chordata; class Mammalia; order Artiodactyla; family Ziphiidae; genus Mesoplodon; species Mesoplodon bidens. The sequence continues at coordinate 2,449,493 of NW_027672207.1, forward strand.
AGCTCCATGACCCCTATCATCACAATATTCCTTGAACATATTCAGCCCAATGCTCCATAACCCTTGTAATCACAAAGATCCATGACCTTGTCATCCCAATGCTCCATGACTGCTGTATTCACAATGCTCTGTTACGATTTTCATTACAGTGCTCCATGACACCTGTCATCACAATGCTCCATGGCTTTGTCAGCAAAATGCTACATGACTTTGTCATTACAGTGCTCCATGCCCTTGTCATCACAATACTCCATGAACCATGGGATCACATTGCTTCAGGCCCTTGTCATCACAATGCTCCATGCTCCTTGAAATCAAAATGGTCCATGACCTCTGTCATCACAATGCTCAAAATCCTTGTGATCACAATGTTCCATAACACATGTCATCACAAAGCTCCATGCCCTTTTCATCACAATGCTCCATGACATTTGTCATCACAATTCTCAATACACTTGTCATCACAGTGCTCAAAGACACTTGTCTTCAGAATGCTCCTTGAACCCTGTCACGAAAACGCTACATGCCTTTTTCATCACAATGCCCCATGCCGCTTTAATCAGAATGCTCCATGCCATTGTCATCAAAATACAGCCCAAGCTTGTCATCAGAATGCTCCGTGACCCTTGTCATCACAATTCTCCATGCACTTCTCAGTACAATGCTCCCTGACCCTTGTCATCACAATGCCCCAAGCCATTGTCATCACAATGCTAAATTACATTTGTCATCAGAATCCTCCATGACACTTGGCATCACAATGCTCCATGCCATTGTCATCACAACGGGCCATTACATATGTCATCACAATGCTCCAGGACAGCTGTCTTCACAATACTGACTGACCTGGTCATCACAATGCTCCATGCCCTTGTCATCACAATACGCCATTCCAACTGTCATCGCAATAATCCATGAAACATATTAGACCAATGCTCCATGCCCTTGTCATCACAATGCTCCATGCCCTTGTTATCACAATGCTCAATGACCCCTGTCATCACAATGCTCCGTGACTGCAGTCATCACAATGCTTCACGACCTTTGTCATCACAATGGTCCAAGCCCTCATCATCAACAGTCTCTGTGTCATTTTTAACCACAATGATCCATGAACTTTTCATCACAATGCTCTTTGATCCTTGTCATCACAATGCTCTATGCCTTTCTCAGCACATTGCTCCATGACCCTTGTCATAACAGTGCTCCATGGGCTTGTCAGCACAATCCTCCACGACACACGTCATCACAATGCACCATTTGCTTGTCATCACAGTGCTCCACAATCTTGTCATCACAATGCTCCATGAAACTTGTCATCACAATGCTCCATGCACTTCATATCAAAATGCTCTCTCACCACTGATATCACAGTGTTACATCACTATTCGTCACAATACAACCTCACCCCTTTCATCACAATGTTCCATGACTCCTGTAATCAAAATATTCCATGACCCTTTTCATCAAATTGCTCCATGACCCTGTCATCACAATGCTCCCTGCCCTTCTCATCACAATGCACAATGAACTTGTCATCAAAATGCTCCATGACCTTTGTCATCACAAAGATCCATGAGGCTTGGCATCACAAAGCTCCATGTCATTGTCATCATGATGCTCCATGAATGCTCTCATCACATTGCTGCATGCCCTTGTCATCACAAATCTCCATGACACATGTCATCAGAATGCTCCATGGCCTTCTCATCACAATGTTCCATGCCCTTGCCATCACAATGCTCCATTAACCCGTCATAACAATGCTACATGACCACTGCCATCACGATGTTCCATGGCCTTGTCATCACAAGGCTCCATGACCCTTCTCATCACAATGCTCCAAGACCTCTGTAATCACAATGCTCCATGCCCCTTTTCATCTCAATGATCCATGAACCCTGTCATCGCAATGCACCATGCCCATCATCATAATGCTTCATGCTAATGTCATCACAATGAAATCAGAATGCTTCATGAACTGTGTCATAACAATGCTCCAAACCCTTGTGATCACAATATTTCATAACAGTTGTCATCACAATGCCCCATGACAATTGTCATCAAAATTATCCATGGTCTTCTCATCACAATGCTCCATGAACTTTGTCATCACAATGCTCAATCCACTTGTCATCAAAATTCTCCCTGACACTTGTTGTCTCTTTGCTCCTTGAAACCTGTCATGACAAGGCTCCATGACTTTTTCATCACAATGATCCATGCCCTTTTCATCACAATGCTCCAAGACACTTGTAATCACAATGCTCCGTCCATTTGTCATCACAAAGCTCAATGACGCATGTCATTAGAATGCTCCTTGACCTTCTCCTCACAATTGGCATCACAAAGTTCCAAGACCCCAGTAATCACAATGGACCATACCACTTTTCATTAGTATGCTCCGTGAGATTTGTCACCACAAGGCTCCATGGTTTTCTCAACACAATGCTCCAGGACCTTGTCATCACAAGGCTCCATGACGCTTGTCATCACAATGTTTCAAGACCCCTGTAAACACAATGCTCCATTCCCTTGTCATCACAAAACTCCATGACACATGTCATCAGAATGTTCCATGGCCTTCTCATCAAAGTGCTCCATGCACTTGTCATCACAATGTTCCATTACCCCTGTCATAACAATGCTCCCTGACCCCGGCCATCACAATGATCCCTGCCCTTCTCATCACAATGCACATTGCACTTTTCATCAAAATGCTCCTTGATTTTTGTCATCACAAAGATCCATGACCCTAGGCATCACAATGCTCCATGTCATTGTGATCACAATGCTACATGAAAGCTCTCATCACATTGCTCCATGATCTTGTCATCACAAATTTCCATGACACATGTCATCAGAATGCTCCATGGCCTTCTCATCACAATGCTCCATGCCCTTGCCATCACAATGCTCCATTACCCCTGTCATAACAATTCTCCATGACCCCTGCCATAACGATGTTCCATGGCCTTGTCATCACAAGGCTCCATGACCCATCTCATCACAATGCTCCAAGACCCCTGTAATCACAGAACTCCATGCCCCATTTCATCTCATTGATCCATGAAACCTGTCATCACAATGCACCATGCCCATCATCATAATGCTTCATGCTATTGTCATCACAATGAAATCAAAATGGTCCATGACCTCTGTCATAACAATGCTCCAAACCCTTGCTATCACAATATTCCATAACACTTTTCATCACAGTGCCCCATGACGCTCGTCATCACAATTATCCTTGGTCTTCTCATCACAATGCTCCATACATTTGTCATCACAATGCTCAATACACTTGTCATCAAAATGCTCCCTAACACTTGCTGTCTGTATGCTCCTTGAACCCTGTCATGACAAGCCTCCATGCCTTTTTCATCACAATGAGCCATGCCCGTTTCATCACAATGCTCCAAGACCTGTAATCACAATGCTCCATGCTCCTGTCATCACAAAGCTCCATGACAAATGTTATCAGTATGTTCCATGGCCTTCTCATCAAAATGCTCCATGCCCTTGTCATCACAATGCTCCAAGACCCCTGTAATCACAATGCTCCATGCCCCTATTCATCTCAATGCTCCATGAACCCTGTCATCACAATGCATCATGCCCACTATCATAATGCTTCAGGCTATTGTCAGCACAATGAAATCAAAACTCTCAAATACCTCTGTCATCACAATGCTCCATGATCCCTGTTATCACAATATTCCATGAACCTTTTCAACCCAATGCTCCATGACCCTTGTCATCACAATGATCCATGCCCTTATCATCCCAATGCTCCATGACCCCTGTATTCACAATGCTCCGTGATGCTTGTCATCACAGTGTTCCATGACACCTGTCATCACAATGCTCCATGCCTTTGTCAGCAAAATGCTACATGACCTTGTCATTACAATGCTCTATGCGCTTGTCATCACAATACTCCATTACCATTGTCATCACAATCCTCCATGAACCTTGGGATCACATTGCTTCATGTCCTTGTCATCACAATGCTCCATGCTCTTTGAAATCAAAATGATCCATGACCTCTCTCATCACAATGCTCCAAACCCTTGTGATAACAATGTTCTATAACACTTGTCATCACAATGCTCCATGATGCCTGCCATCACAGTACTCCATGCCCTTTTCATCACAATGCTCCATGACCTTTGTCATCACAATTCTCAATACACATGTCATCACAATGCTCCCTGACACTTGTCGTCAGAATGCTCCTTGAACACTGTCACGAAAATGCTCCATGCCTTTTTCATCACAAAGTCCCATGCAGTTTTCATCACAATGCTCTATGCCATTGTCATCAAAATACTCCACAATCTTGTCATCACACTCCTCCATGACCCTTGTTATCACAATTCTCCATGCACTTGTCAGCACAATGCTCCATGATCCTTGTCATCACAATGCTCCAAGCTATTGTCATCACAATGATCCATTACATTTGTCATCAGAATCCTCCATGACACTTGGCATCACAATGCTCCCTGCCATTGTCATCACAATGGGCCACTACATAATTCATTTCAATGCTCCCTGACAACTGTTTTCACAATACTGCATGACCTGGTCATCACAATGCTCCATGCCCTTGTCATCACAAAGCGCCATTCCAAATGTCATCACAATAATCCATGAAATTTCTTAGACCAATGTTCCATGCCCTTGTCATCACAATGCTTCATGCCCTTGTTATCTCAATGCTCTATGACCCCTGTAATCACAATGCTCTGTGATTCCAATCATCACAATGTTTAATGACCTTTTTCATCACAATGGTCCATGCCCTCGTTATCAACAGTCTCTGTGACTATTTAACCACAATGCTCTATGAACTTTTCATCACAATGCTCTTTGACCTTTGTCATCACAATGCTCTATGCCTTTCTCAGAACAATGCTCCATGACCCTTGTCATCACAATGCTCCATATGCTTTTCAGGACAGTGCTGCGTAACACATGTCATCACAATGCTCCATAAACATTGTCATCACAACGTTCCATGCACTTCTCATTAAATGCTCTCTCACCACTGATAACACAATGTTATATCACTATTCGTCACAATACTCCCGCACCCGTCATCACAATGTTCCATGACTCCTGTCATCACAATGCTACATGCACTTATCATCACAATGTTCGATGAACCCTTACATCACAATGTTCCATAAACCCTACCATCAAGATGCTCCATGACACTTTTCATCAAATTGCTCCATGACCCTGTCATCACAATGCTCCCTGCCCTTCTCATCACAATGCACAACACACTTGTCATCAAGCTGCTCCATGACACTTGGCATCACAGAGCTCCATGTCATTGTCATCACAGTGCTCTATGAACGCTCTCATCACATTGATCCATGCCCTTGTCATCACAAAGCTACATGACACATGTAATCAGTATGCACAATGGTTTTCTCCTCACAATGTTCCATTCCCTTGCCATCACAATGCTTCATTACACCTGTCATAAGAATGTTCCATGACCCCTGCCATCACGTTTTTCCATGGCCTTGTAATCACAAGGCTCCATTACCCTTCTCCTCACAATGCTCCAATAACCCTGTAATCACAATGCTCCATGCCCATTTTCATCTCAATGGCCCATGAAACCTGTCATCACAATGCACCATGCACATCATCATAATGATTCATAATATTGTCGTCACAATGAAATCAAAATGCTCCATGACCTCTGTAATAACAATGCTCCAAACCGTTGTGATCAAAATATTCCATTACACTTGTCATCATAGTGCCCCATTACGCTCGTCATCAAAATTATCCATGCCTTCTCATTGAAATGCTCCATTACCCCTCTCTTAAAAATGCTCCATGACCCCTGCCATCACAATGTTCCACGGCCTTGTCATCACAAGGCTCCATGACACTTGTCATCACGATGCTCAAAGAAACCTGTCATCACAACGCTCCCTGACACCTGTCTTCACAATACTGCATGACCTGGTCATCACAATGCTCCATGCCCTTGTGATCACATGGCGCCATTACAACTGTCATCATAAGAATCCATGAAACTTATTAGAATGCTCCATGCCCTTGTCATCAGAATGCTACATGCCCTAGTTATCACAATGCACCATGACCGCTGTCATCACAATGCTCCGTGACTCCAGTCATCACAATGCTTCATGACTTTTGTCATCACAATGGTCCATGCCCTCATCATCAACAGTCTCTGTGACCTATTTAACAACAATGCTCAATGAAATTTTCATCATAATGCTCTTTGACCATTGTCATCACAATGCTCTATGCCTTTCTCAGCACAGTGCTCAATGACCCTTTTCATCACAGTGCTCCATGTGCTTGTCAGCACAATGCTCCGCGACACATGTCATCACAATGCACCATGCAATTGTCATCACAGTGTTCCACAATCTTGTCATCAGAATGCTCTATAAAACTTGTGATCACAATGTTCCATGCACTTCTCATCAAAATGCTCTCTCAGCACAGATATCTCAATGTTACATGACTGTTCGTCACAATACTCCCTCACCACTGTCATCACAGTGTTCCATGACTCCTGTCATTACAATGCTACATGCATTATCATCACAATGTTCGATGACACCTGACATCAAAATGTTCCATAACCCGTCATCAAAATGCTCCATGACCTCTGACATCACAATGTTCTATAACACCTGTCATCAAAATGTTCCATGACCCTTTTCATCAAATTGCTCCATAAACCTGTCATCAAAATGATCCCTGCCCTTCTCATCACAATGCACAACGCCCTTGTCATCAAAATGCTCCATTACTTTTGTCATCACAAAGATCCATGACCCTTGGCATCACAGTGCTCCATGTCATTGTCATCACGATGCTCCATGAAAGCTCTCATCACATTACTCCATGCCCTTTTCATCACAATGCTCCATGACACATGTCATTAGAATGCTCCATGGCCTTGTCTTCACAAGGTTCCAAGACCCTTCTCATCACATTGCTCCAAGACCCCTGTAATCACAGTGCTCCATGCCCCTTCTCATCTCAATGATCCATGAACGCTGTCATCACAAAGCACCATGCCCATCATCATAATGCTTCCTGCTATAGTCATCTCAATGAAATCAAAATGCTTCATGAACTCTGTCATAACAATGCTCCAAACACTTGTGATCACAATATTCCATAACACTTGTCATCACAATGCCCCATGACGCTCGTCATCACAATTATCCATGGTCTTCTCATCACAATGCTCCATGACCTTTGTCATCACAATGCTCAATACACTTGTCATCAAAATGCTCCCCGACACTTGTTATCTGTATGCTCCTTGAACCCGGTCATGACAAGGCTTCATGCCTTTTTCATCACAATGATCCATGCCCATTTCATCACAATGCTCCAAGACCCCTGTAATCACAATGCTCCATGCCCTTGCCATCACAAAGCTCAATGACTCATGTCATTAGAATGCTCCTTGGCCTTCTCCTCACTATGATCCATGCCCTTGTCATCACAATGTTCCAAGACCCCTGTAATCACAATGGTCCAAGCCCCTTTTCATCAGTATGCTCCATGAGATTTGTCATCACAAGGCTCCATGGTTTTCTTATCACAATGCTCCAGGACCTTGTCATCACAATGCTTAAAGTCTTGTCATGAAAATTCTCAATGGCCCTTGTCATCATAATGCTGCAAGCCCTAGTCATCACAATGCTCCATTATATTTGTCATCACAATCCTCCATTACATTTGGCATCACAATGCTCCCTGCCATTGTCATCGCAATGGACCATGACCTATGTCATCACAATGCTCCCTGACACCTGTCTTTACAATACTCCATGACCTTCTCATCACAATGTTCCATGCCCTTGTCATCACAATGCTGCATGTCCAGTGTCATCACAATAATCTATGAAACTTGTTAGAGCAATGTTCCATGCCCTTGTCATGAGAATGCTCCATGCCCTTGTCATCACAATGCTCCAGGAACACTGTCATCACAATGCTCCGTGACTCAAGTCGTCACAATGCTTCATAACGTTTGTCATCACAGTGGTCCATGCCCGCGTCATCACAATGCTCTGTGACATTTGTAACCACAATGATCCATGAACTATTCATCACAGTGCTCCGTGACCCTTTTCATCACAATGCTCCATGTCTTTGTCAGAACAATGCCCCATGACCCTTGTCATCACAATGTGCCAAACGATTTTCATCTCAATGTTCCACAACCTTGTCATTGCAATGCTCCATAAACCCTGTAATCACAATGCTCCATGCACTTCTCATCAAAATGCTCTCTCACCAGTGATATCACAGTGTTCCATCACTAGTCATCAGAATACTCCCTCACGCCTGTAAACACAATGTGCCATGACTCCTGTCATCACAGTGCCACATCCCTTTATCATCACAATGTTCCATGACCCTTGACATCACAATATTCCATAACCCCTGTCATCAAAATGCTCCATGACCATATTCATCCCAAAGCTCCATGACCCCTGATATCACAATGTTCTATAACCCCAGTCATCAAAATAGTCCATTACACTTTTCATCAAATTGCTGCATGACCCTGTCATCAAAATGCTCCCTGCCTTTCTCATCACAATGAACCACGCCCTTGTCATAAAAATGTTCCATGACTTTTGACATCACAAAGCTCCATGATACTTGGCATCACAATGCTCCATGTCATTGCCATCACAATTCTCCATGAACCTTCTCATCCCATTTCTCCATGCCTTTGTCATCACAAAGCTCCATGACACTTGTCATCTACAATGCTCGATGCCCTTCTCATCACAATACTCCATGCCCTTGCCATCACAATGCTCCATTACCCCTGTCATGACAATGCTCCATGACCCCTGCCATCACGATGTTCCATGTCCTTGTCATCACAAGGCTCCATGACCCTTCTCATCACAATGCTCCATTACTTCTGTCATAACAATGCTCCATGACCCCTGCCATCACAATGTTTCACAGCCTTGTCATCACAAGACTCCATGACCCTTGCCATCACAATGATCCAAGACACTGGTAATCACATGCTCCATGCCCTTGGCATCACAAAGCTCCATGACGCATGTCATCAGAATGTTCCATGCCCTTTTCATCACAATGCTCCATGCCTTTGTCATCACAATGCTCCAAGACCCCTGTAATTACAATGCTCCGTGCCCCTTTTCATCTCAATGCTCCATGAACCCTGTCATCACAATGCACCTTTCACATCATCTTAATGCTTCATGCTATTGTCATCACAATGAAATCAAAATGCTCCATGTCCTCTGCCATAATAATGCTCCAAACCCTTGTGATCACAATGTTCCATAACACTTATCATCACATCACCCCCTGAAGCTCATCATCACAAATATCCATGGTTTTCTCCTCACAGTGCTCCATGAAATTTGTCATCACAATGCTCAAAACACTTGTCATCACAATGCTCCCTGATACTTGTTGTCTGTATGCTGCTTGAACCCTGTCATGAAAAGGTTCCATGCTTTTTTCATCACAATGATACATGCCCTTTACATCACAATGCTACAAGACCCCTTTAATCAAAATGCTCCATGCCCTTGTCATCACAAAGCTCCATGAAGCATGTCAGCAGGTTGCTCCATGGCATTTTCCTCACAATGCTCCAAGCCCTTGTTATCACAATGCTCCAAGAGCCCTGTAATCACAATGATCCCTGCAACTTTTCATGAGAATGCTCCATGAGACTTGTCATCACAAATCTCCATGTTCTTCTCATCACAATGCTCCAGGAAGTTGTCATCACTATGCTCCATTCCCTTGTCATCACAATGCTCCATGACCCCTGCCTTCACAATACTCCATGAACATTTTCAGCCCAATGCTCCATGACCTTCTCATCACAATGCTCAATGACCAATAGCATCACAATGCTCCATGACCACTGTCATCACAAAACTCCATGACACCAGACAACACAATGATCCGAGACACTTGTCATCACAGTGCTCCATTCCCTAGTCATCACAATGCTCCATGACCCCTCTCATCACAATAATCATTGAACATTTTCAGCCCAATGCTCCATGACCCTTGTCATCACAATGATCCATTCCCTTGTCATCTCAATGATCCATGACCCCTGTATACACAATGCTCCGTGACGCTTCTCATCACAGTTCTCCAAGAACCCTGTAATCACAAAGCTACATGCACTTGTCATCAAAAAGCTCAGTGACGGAAGTCATGGGAATGCTCCTTGGTCTTCTCCTCACAATGCTCCTTGCCCTTGTCATCACAATGTTCCAAGACACCTGTAATCACAATGCTCCATGCCCCTTTTCATCAGTAGGCTCAATGAGACTTGTCATCACAAGGCTCCATGGTTTTGTCATCACAATGCACCAGGACCTTGTCATCCCATGCTTCACGACCTTGTCATGAAAATTCTCAATGGCCATTGTCATCATAATGATCCAAGCCCTAGTCATCACAAAGCTCCATGACACATGTCATCAGAATGTTCCATGGAATTCTTATCAAAATGCTCCATGCCCTTGTCATTACAATCCTCCCTGACCCATGTATCACAGTGTTCAGTGCCCTTGTCATCACAAAGTTCCATGCCCACTCTCATCACAATAATCCATGAAATATTTTAGACCAATGCTCAATGCCCTTCTCATCACATTGCTCCATTACCCCTGTCGTAACAATGCTCCATGAACCGTGCCTTCACAATGTTCCACGACCTTGTCATCACAAGGCTCCATGACAATTGTGAACACAATGCTCCAAGACCCCTTTAATCACCATGCTCCATGCGCTTGTCATCACAGAGCTCCATGATGCATGTAATCAGAATGTTCCATGGCCTACTCATCACAATGCTCCATGCCCTTGTCATCACAATGCTCCAAGACCCTTGTAATCATAATGCTCCATGCCCCATTTCATCTCAATGCTCCATGAACCCTGTCATCACAGTGCACTATGCCCATCATCATAATGCTTCAGGGTATTGTCATCACAATGACATCAAAATGCTCCATGACCTCTGTCATCACAGTGCTCCAAAACCTTGTGATCACAATGTTCCATAACACTTATCATCATAACACCCCATGACGCTCATCATCACAATTATCCATGGTCTTCTCATCACAATGCTCCATGACATTTTTCATCACAATGCTCAATACACTTGTCATCACAATGCTCCCTGACACTTGTCATCAGTGTGCTCCTTGAACCCTGTCATGACAAGGCTCCATGCCTTTTTCATCAAAATGATCCAGGCCGTTTGCATTATAATGCTCCAAGACCCCTGTAATCAAAATGCTCAATGTCCTTGTCATCACAAAGCTCCATGACTCATGTCATCAGAATGCTCCATGGCCTTCTCATCACAATGCTCCATGCCCTTGTCATCACAATGCTCCAAGACCCCTGTAATCACAATGTTCCATGCGCCTTTTCATCTCAATGCTCCATGGACCATGTCACCACAATGCATCATGCCCATCATAATAATCCTTCCGGCTATTGTCAGCACGATGAAATCAAAATTCTCCATGACCTCTGTCATCACAGTGCTCCATGACCCCTGTCATCACAAAACTCCATGAACATTTTCAGCCCAATGCTCCATGACATTTGTCATTACAATGATCCATGCCCTTGTCATCACAATGCTCCATGACACCTGTATTCACAATGCTCTGTGACGCTTGTCATCACAGTGCTCCATGACACCTGTCATCGCAATGCTCCATGCCTTTGTCAGCAAAATGCTACATGATATTGTCATTGCAATGCTCTATGTGCTTGTCATCACAATACTCCATTACCATTGTCATCACAAACCTCCATGAACCTTGGGATCACATTGCTTCATGCCCTTTTCATCACAATGCTCCATGCTCCTTGAAATCAAAATGATCCATGACCTATGTCATCACAATGCTCTAAACCCTTGTGATCACAATGTTCCATAACACTTGTCATCACAACGCTCCATGATGCCTCTCATCACAATACTCCATGCCCTTTTTATCACAAAGCTCCATGACCTTTGTCATCACAATTCTCAATACACTAGTCATCAAAATGCTCCCTGACACTTGTCGTCAGAATGCTCCTTGAAACCTGTCACAAAAAGGCTCCATGGGTTTTTCATCACAATGCCCCATGCCGTTTTCATCACAATGCTTCATGCTATTGTTATCAAAATACTCCACAAGCTTGTCATCAGAAAGCTCCATGACCCTTGTCATCACAATTCTCCATGCACTTGTCAGCACAATGCTCCCTGACCCTTGTCATCACAATGCTCCAAGCCATTGTCATCACAATGCTCCATTATATTTGTCATCACAATCCTCCATTACATTTGGCCTCACAATGCTCCCTGCCATTGTCATCGCAATGGATCATGACATATGTCATCACAATGCTCCCTGACACCTGTCTTCACAATACTCCATGACCTTCTCATCACAACGCTCCATGACCTTGTCATCACAATGCACAATGTCCACTGTCATCACAATAATCTATGAAATTTGTCAGACCAATGCTCCATGCCCCTCTCATCACATCTCTCCAAGCCCTTGTCATCACAATGCTACATGACCCGTGTCATCACAATGCTCCGTGACTGCAGTCATCACAATGCTTCATAACATTTGTCATCACAATGGTCCATGCACGCATCATCACAAGGCTCTGTGACCTTTGTATCCACAATGCTCCATGAACTTTTCATCACAATTCACCGTGACCCTTGTCATCACAATGCTCCATGCCTTTGACAGAAAAATGCTCCATGACCCTTGTCATCACAATGTGTCACGCACTTTTCATCACAACGGTCCACAAATTTGTCATCGCAATGCTCAATAAAACTTGAAATCACAATGCTCCATACCCTTCTCATCAAAATGCTCCATTATCCCTGTCATAACAATGCTCCATGACCCCTGCCATCACAATGTTCCACGGCCTTGTCATCACAAGGCTCCATGACACTTGTCATCACAATGCTCCAAGACCGCTGTAATCACAATGCTCCATGCACTTGTCATCAAAAAGCTCCATGACACATGTCACCAGAATGTTCCATGGCCTTCTCATCAAAAGGATCCATGCCCATGTCATCACAATGCTCCAAGGCCCCTGTTATCACAATGCTCCATGCCCCTTTTAATCTCAATGCTCCATGAACCCTGTCATCACAATGCATCATGCCCATCATCATAATGTTTCCGGCTATTTTCAGCACAATTAAATCAAAATTCTCCATGCCCTCTGTCATCACAATGCTCCATGACTCCTGTCATCACAATACTCCATGAAAATTTTCAGCCAAGTGCTCCATGACGCTTGTCATCACAATGATCCCTGACCTTATCATCCCAATGCTCCATGACCCCTGTATTCACAATGCTCCTTGACGCTTGTCATCACAGTGCTCCATGACACCTATCATCACAATGCTCCATGCCTTTGTCAACAAAAAGCCTCATGACATTGTCATTACAATGCTCTATGTGCTTGTCATCACAACACTGCATTTCCAATGGCATCACAATCCTCCAAGAATCTTGGGATCACATTGCTTCATGCACTTGTCATCACAATGCTCCCTGCCCTTCTCATCACAATGCACAACGCCCTTCTCATCAAAATGCTCCATGACTTTGTCATCACAAATATCCATAAACGCTCTCATCACATTGCTCCATGCCCTTGTCATCAAAAAGCTCCATGACGCATATCATCAGAAAGTTCCATGGCCTTCTCCTCACAATGCTCTTTGCCCTTGCCATCACAATGTTCCATTACCCCAGTCATCACAATGCTCCATGACCCCTGACATCACGATGTTCCATGGCCTTTTCATCACAAGGCTCCATGACCCTTCTCATCACAATGCTCCAAGACCTCTAAAATCACAATACTCCATGCCCCTTTTCATCTCAATAATCCATGAACCCTCTCATCACAAAGTACCATACCCATCATCATAATGCTTCATGCTATTGTCATCACAATGACATCAAAATGCTCCATGAGCTCTGTCATAACCATGATCCAAACCCTTGTGATCACAATATTCCATAACACTTGTCATCACAATGCCCCATGACTCCCGTCATCACAATTATCCATGGTCTTCTCATCACAATGCTCCATGACACATGTAATCACCATGCGCCATGCGCTTGTCTTCACAGCGCTCCACAAATTTGTCATCACAATGCTCCATAAACCTTGTCATCACATAGCTCCTTGCACGTCTCATCAAAATGCTCTCTCACAACTGATATCACAGTGTTACATCACTATTCATCACAATACTCCCTCACCCCTGTCATCACAATGTTCCATGACTCCTGTCATCACAATGCTACTTGCAATCATTATCACAATGTTCGATGACCCCTGACATCACAATTTTCCATAAACCCTGTCATCAAAATGATCCATGACCATTTTCATCAAATTGATCCATGACCCCTGACATCACAATGTTCCATAACCCCTGTCATCAAAATGTTCCATGACCCTTTGCATCAAATTTCTCCATGACCCTGTCATCAAAATGCTCCCTGCCCTTCTCATCAGAATGCACATCGCCCTTGTTATCTAAATGCTCCATGTCCTTTTCAACACAAAGATCCATGACCCTTGGCATCACAATGCTCCATGTCTTTGTCATCACAATGCTCCATGAAAGCTCTCATCACATTGCTCCATGCCCATGTCATCACAAAACTCCATGATGCATGTCATCAGAATGCTCCACCCCTTCTCCTCACAATGCTCCATGACCCCTGCCATCACGATGTGCCATGGACTTGTCATCACAAGGCTCCATGACACTTCTCATCACAATTCTCCATGACTTTTGTCATCACAATGCTCAATACACTTGTCACCAAAATGCTCCCTGACACTTGTCGTCAGTATGCTCTTTGAACCCTGTCATGACAAGGCTCGATGCGTTTTTCATCACAATGATTCATGCCGTTTGCATGATAATGCTCCAATACCCCTGTAATCAAACTGCTCCATGCCCTTGTTATCACAAACCTCCATGACTCATGTCATCAGAATGCTCCATGGCCTTCTCATCACAATGTTCCATGCCCTTGTCATCACAATGCTCCAAGACCCCTGTAATCACAGTGCTCCATGCCCCTTTTCATCCCAAGGATCCATGAACCCTCTCATCAAATTGCACCATGCCCATCATCATAATGCTTCATGCTATTGTCATCACAATGAAATCAAAATGCTCTATGACCTTTGTCATAACAATGCTCCAAACCCATGTGATCCCAATATTCCATAAAACTTGTCCTCACAATGCCCATGATGCTCGTCATCACAATTATCCATGGTCTTCTCATCACAATGCTCCATGACCTTTGTCATCACAATGCTCAATACACTTGTCATCAAAATGCTCCCTGACCCTTGTTGTCTGTATGCTCCTTGAACCCTGTCATGACAAGGCTCCATACCGTTTTCATCACAAAGATGCATTCCCTTTTCATCACAATGCTCCAAGACCACTGTAATCACACTGCTCCATGCCCTTATCATCACAAAGCTCCATGACGCATGTCATCAGAATGCTCCATGGCCTTCTCATCACAATGATCCATGCCCTTGCCATCACAATGCTCCATTATCCCTGTCATTACAATGCGTCTTGACCCCTGCCATCACGATGTTCCATGGAATTGTCATAACAAGGCTCCATGACCCTTCTCATCACAATGCTCCAAGACCCCTGTAATCACAGTGCTCCCTGCCCCTTTTCATCAGTATGCTCCATGAGACTTGTCATTACGAGGCTCCATAATTTTCTCATCACAATTCTCCAGGACCTTGTCATCACAATGATTCATGCCCTTGTCATAAAAATTCTCAGTGGCCATTCTCATCATAATGCTGCAAGCCCTAGTCATCACAATGCTCCATTATATTTGTCATCACAATCCTCCATTACATTTGGCATCACAATGCTCCCTGCCAATGTCATCGCAATGGACCATGACATAAGTCATCACAGTGCTCCCTGACAGCTGTCTTCACAACACTCCATGACCTTCTCATCACAATGCTCCATGCCCTTTTCATCACAATGCACCATGCCCACGGTCATCACAATACTCTATGAAACTGGTCAGACCAATGTTTCATGCCCCTGTCATCACAATGCTCCATGCCCTAGTCATCACAATGCTCCATGACCCCTGTCATCACAATGCTCCGTGACTCCATTCATCACAATGCTGCATATCGTTTGCCATCACAATGGTCCATGCCCGCGGCATCACAAGGCTCTGTGACATTTGGAACCACAATGCTCCATGAACTTTTCATCACAATGCTCCATGACCATTGTCATCACAATGCTCCATGCCTTTGTCAGAAAAATATTCAATGTCCCTTGTCATCACAATGTGCCACGTGCTTTTCCTCACAACGGTCCACAAACTTTTCATTGCAATGCTCCATAAACCTTGTAATCACAATGCTCCATGCATTTTTCTTCAAAATGCTCTCTCACAAGAGATATCACAGTGTTTCATCACTAGTCGTCACAATACTCCCTCACCCCTGCAATCACAATATTCCATGACCCCTGTCATCACAATGCTACATCCCCATATAATCACAATGTTCCATGACCCCTGACATCACAATGTTCTATAACCCCTGTCTTCAAAATGTTCCATTACACTTTTCATCAAATTCCTGCATAACATTGTCACCAAAATACTCCCTGCCCTTCTCATCACAATGCACCACACACTTGTCATCAAAATGCTCCATGACATTTGTCATCTCAAAGCTCCATGACCCTTGGCATCACAATGCTCCATGTCATTGTCATCACAAAGCTCCATGAAACTTGTCATCACAATGCTCGATGCCCTTCTCATCACAATGCTCCATGTCCTTGTCATTACAAACCTCATTGACTCATGTATCACTGTGTTCCATGACCTTGTCATCACAATGCTCCATGCCCACTCTCATCACAATAATCCATGAAACATTTCAGACCAATGCTCCATGTCCTTCTCATCACAATGCTCCATGACACCTGCCATCACGATGTTCCATGTACTTGTCATCACAAGACTCCATGGTCTTCTATTCACAATGCTACATTTCCATGTAATCACAATGTTCCATGACCCCTGTAATCACAATATTCCATGAACATTTTCAGCCCAATGCTCCATGAACTTCTCATCACAATGCTCCATGACCAATATCATCACAATGCTCCATGACCACTGTCATCAAAACACAACATGACCGATGACATCAGAGTGATACGGGTCTCTTGTCATCACAATGCTCAATTCCCTACTCATCACAATGCTCCATGATCCCTGTCATCACTATACTCCATGAACATTTTAAGCCCAATGCTCCATGACGCTTATCATCACAATGATCCATGCCCTTGTCATCCCAATGCTCCATGATCCCTGTATTCACAATGCTCAGTGACGCCTGTCAACAAAGTGCTCCATGACACTTGTCATCACAATGCTCCATGTCTTTGTCAGCAAAATGCTACATGACCTTGTCATTATAATGCTCTATGCGCTTGTCATCACAATACTCCATTACCATTGTCATCACAATCATCCATGATCCTTGGAATCATATTGCTTCATGCCCTTGTCATCACAATGTTCCATGCTCCTTGAAATCAAAATGTTCCATGACTCTGTCATCACAATGCTCCATAACCTTGTGATCACAATGTTCCATAACACTTGTCATCACAATGCTCCCTGAATCTTGTCGTCAGAATGCTCCTTGATCCCTGTCACTAAAAGGCTCCATGCCTTTTTCATCACAAAGCCCCAGGCCATTTTCATCACAATACTCCATGCCATTGTCATCAAAATACTCCACAATTTTGTCATCAAAATGCTCCATGACCAGTGTCATCACAATTCTCCATGCACTTGCCAGCACAATGCTCCCTGACCCTTGTCATCACAATGCTCCAAGCCATTGTCATCACAAAGCTTCATTACCTTTGTCATCAGAATCCTCCATGACACTTGGCATCACAATGTTCCATGCCATTGTCATCACAATGGGCCATTACATATGTCATCACAATGCTCCCTGACACCTGTCTTCACAATACAGCATGACGTGGTCTTCTCAATGCTCCATGCCCTTGTCATCACAATGCGCCATTCCAAATAACATTGCAATAATCCATGAAACTTATTAGACCAATATTCCATGACCTTGTCATCACAATGCTCCATGGCCTTGTTATCAAAATGCTCCGTGACTCCAGTCATCACAATGCTTCATGACCTTTGTCATCAACATGTTCCATGCCCTCATCATCAACAGTCTCTGTGACATTTTTAACCTCAAAGCTCCATGAAATTTTCATCACAATGCTCTTTGGCCCTTGTCATCACAATACTCTATGCCTTTCTCAGCACAATGCTCCATGACCGTTGTCATCACAATGCTCCATGCACTTGTCAGCACAATGCTCCATGACACGTCATCACAATGAACCATGCGCTTGTCATCACAGTGCTCCACAATCTTGTCGTCACAATGCTCCATGCACTTCACATCAATATGCTCTCTCACCACTGATATCACAATGTAACATCACTATTCATCACAATACTCCCTCACCACTGTCATCACAATGTTCCATGACTCCTGTCATCACAATGCTACAAGCACTTATCATCACAGTGTTCGATGACGTATGACATCACAATGTTCCATATCCCCTGTCATCAAAATGCTCCATGACACTTTACATCAAAATGCTCCATGTCCCCTGACATCACAATGCTCCATTGCCCTTGTCATTACAGTGCTCCATGACGCTCATCATCTCAATTATCCATGGTCTTCTCATCACAATGCTCCACGGTCCTGCCATCACAATGCTCCATGACCTGGTTATCACAATGCTCCATGTCCCTTGTCATCACATTTCTCCACGTCCTTGTCATCACAATGCTCCATGACAGTTCTCATCACAATGTTACATGTATTTGTCATCAAAATTCTCCATGCACATGTCATCGCAATGCCCCATGACCCCTGTCATAGCAAGCTCCATGCCTCTGTCATCACAATGCTTCACGACCTTTTCATCAAAATTCTCAATGGCCGTTGTCATCAAAATGCTCCATGACCCTTGTCATCACAATTCTCCAAGCCCTGGTCATCACTATGCCCAATTACATTTGTCATCACAATACTCCAAAACACTTGGCATCACAATGTTCCATGCCATTGTATTCACAATGGAACATGAAATATGTTATCACAATGCTCCCTGACACCTGTCTTCACAATACTCCATGACATTGTCATCACAATGTGCCATGCCCAATGTCAACACAGTTATCCATGAAAGTTGTCAAACCAATGATCCATGGCCCTGTCATCACAATGTTCCATGCCCTTGTCATCACAATGCTCCATGACCCCAGTTCTCACAATGCTCCGTGACTCCAGTCATCACAAGGCGTCATGACCTGTGTCATCACAATGATCCATGCCTCATCATCACAAGGCTCTGTGAAATTTGTCACCACAATGCTCCATGAACTTTTCATCAAAATGCTCCGTGACACTTGTTACCACAATGCTCCATCCCTTTGTCAACTCATTGCTCCTTGACCCTTGTCATCACAATGTTCCATGTGCTAGTCAGCGCAGTGCTCCATGACCCATGTCATCACAATGCTCCATAAACCTTGTCATCACAATGTTCCTTGCACGTCTTATCAAAATGCTCTCTCACCACTGATATCAAAATGTTCCCTCACTAGTCATCACAATACACCCACTCCCCTGTCATCACAATGGTCCATAACCCCTGTCATGAAAAAGTTCCATGACCCCTGACATCACAATGTTCCATAACCCCTGTCATCAAAATGTTCCATGACCCTTTTCATCAAATTGCTCCATGACCCTGTCATCACAATTCTCCCTGCCCTTCTCATCAAAATGCACAACGCCCTTGTCATCAAAATGCTCCATGACTTTGTCATTACAAAGATCCATGACCCTTGTCATCACAATGCTCCATGTCATTGTCATCACAGTGCTCCATGATCACTCTCATCACATTGATCCATGCCCTTGTCGTCACAAAGCTCCATGACGCATGTCACCAGAATGCTCCATCCCTTCTTCTCCCAATGCTCCATGACCCCTGCCATCACGATGTGCCATGGACTTGTCATCACAAGGCTCCATGACACTTCTCATCACAATTCTCCATGACTTTTGTCATCACAATGCTCAATACACTTGTCACCAAAATGCTCCCTGACACTTGTCGTCAGTATGCTCTTTGAACCCTGTCATGACAAGGCTCGATGCGTTTTTCATCACAATGATTCATGCCGTTTGCATGATAATGCTCCAATACCCCTGTAATCAAACTGCTCCATGCCCTTGTTATCACAAACCTCCACGACTCATGTCATCAGAATGCTCCATGGCCTTCTCATCACAATGTTCCATGCCCTTGTCATCACAATGCTCCAAGACCCCTGTAATCACAGTGCTCCATGCCCCTTTTCATCCCAAGGATCCATGAACCCTCTCATCAAATTGCACCATGCCCATCATCATAATGCTTCATGCTATTGTCATCACAATGAAATCAAAATGCTCTATGACCTTTGTCATAACAATGCTCCAAACCCATGTGATCCCAATATTCCATAAAACTTGTCCTCACAATGCCCATGATGCTCGTCATCACAATTATCCATGGTCTTCTCATCACAATGCTCCATGACCTTTGTCATCACAATGCTCAATACACTTGTCATCAAAATGCTCCCTGACCCTTGTTGTCTGTATGCTCCTTGAACCCTGTCATGACAAGGCTCCATACCGTTTTCATCACAAAGATGCATTCCCTTTTCATCACAATGCTCCAAGACCACTGTAATCACACTGCTCCATGCCCTTATCATCACAAAGCTCCATGACGCATGTCATCAGAATGCTCCATGGCCTTCTCATCACAATGATCCATGCCCTTGCCATCACAATGCTCCATTACCCCTGTCATTACAATGCGTCTTGACCCCTGCCATCACGATGTTCCATGGAATTGTCATAACAAGGCTCCATGACCCTTCTCATCACAATGCTCCAAGACCCCTGTAATCACAGTGCTCCCTGCCCCTTTTCATCAGTATGCTCCATGAGACTTGTCATTACGAGGCTCCATAATTTTCTCATCACAATTCTCCAGGACCTTGTCATCACAATGATTCATGCCCTTGTCATAAAAATTCTCAGTGGCCATTCTCATCATAATGCTGCAAGCCCTAGTCATCACAATGCTCCATTATATTTGTCATCACAATCCTCCATTACATTTGGCATCACAATGCTCCCTGCCAATGTCATCGCAATGGACCATGACATAAGTCATCACAGTGCTCCCTGACAGCTGTCTTCACAACACTCCATGACCTTCTCATCACAATGCTCCATGCCCTTTTCATCACAATGCACCATGCCCACGGTCATCACAATACTCTATGAAACTGGTCAGACCGATGTTTCATGCCCCTGTCATCACAATGCTCCATGCCCTAGTCATCACAATGCTCCATGACCCCTGTCATCACAATGCTCCGTGACTCCATTCATCACAATGCTGCATATCGTTTGCCATCACAATGGTCCATGCCCGCGGCATCACAAGGCTCTGTGACATTTGGAACCACAATGCTCCATGAACTTTTCATCACAATGCTCCATGACCATTGTCATCACAATGCTCCATGCCTTTGTCAGAAAAAATATTCAATGTCCCTTGTCATCACAATGTGCCACGTGCTTTTCCTCACAACGGTCCACAAACTTTTCATTGCAATGCTCCATAAACCTTGTAATCACAATGCTCCATGCATTTTTCTTCAAAATGCTCTCTCACAAGAGATATCACAGTGTTTCATCACTAGTCGTCACAATACTCCCTCACCCCTGCAATCACAATATTCCATGACCCCTGTCATCACAATGCTACATCCCCATATAATCACAATGTTCCATGACCCCTGACATCACAATGTTCTATAACCCCTGTCTTCAAAATGTTCCATTACAATTTTCATCAAATTCCTGCATAACATTGTCACCAAAATACTCCCTGCCCTTCTCATCACAATGCACCACACACTTGTCATCAAAATGCTCCATGACATTTGTCATCTCAAAGCTCCATGACCCTTGGCATCACAATGCTCCATGTCATTGTCATCACAAAGCTCCATGAAACTTGTCATCACAATGCTCGATGCCCTTCTC
Organism: Mesoplodon bidens; assembly: GCF_964165515.1. Taxonomy (NCBI): domain Eukaryota; kingdom Metazoa; phylum Chordata; class Mammalia; order Artiodactyla; family Ziphiidae; genus Mesoplodon; species Mesoplodon bidens. The sequence continues at coordinate 2,471,888 of NW_027672207.1, forward strand.
ATCACAATGCTCCATGTCCTTGTCATTACAAACCTCATTGACTCATGTATCACTGTGTTCCGTGACCTTGTCATCACAATGCTCCATGCCCACTCTCATCACAATAATCCATGAAACATTTCAGACCAATGCTCCATGTCCTTCTCATCACAATGCTCCATGACACCTGCCATCACGATGTTCCATGTACTTGTCATCACAAGACTCCATGGTCTTCTATTCACAATGCTACATTTCCATGTAATCACAATGTTCCATGACCCCTGTAATCACAATATTCCATGAACATTTTCAGCCCAATGCTCCATGAACTTCTCATCACAATGCTCCATGACCAATATCATCACAATGCTCCATGACCACTGTCATCAAAACACAACATGACCGATGACATCAGAGTGATACGGGTCTCTTGTCATCACAATGCTCAATTCCCTACTCATCACAATGCTCCATGATCCCTGTCATCACTATACTCCATGAACATTTTAAGCCCAATGCTCCATGACGCTTATCATCACAATGATCCATGCCCTTGTCATCCCAATGCTCCATGATCCCTGTATTCACAATGCTCAGTGACGCCTGTCAACAAAGTGCTCCATGACACTTGTCATCACAATGCTCCATGTCTTTGTCAGCAAAATGCTACATGACCTTGTCATTATAATGCTCTATGCGCTTGTCATCACAATACTCCATTACCATTGTCATCACAATCATCCATGATCCTTGGAATCATATTGCTTCATGCCCTTGTCATCACAATGTTCCATGCTCCTTGAAATCAAAATGTTCCATGACTCTGTCATCACAATGCTCCATAACCTTGTGATCACAATGTTCCATAACACTTGTCATCACAATGCTCCCTGAATCTTGTCGTCAGAATGCTCCTTGATCCCTGTCACTAAAAGGCTCCATGCCTTTTTCATCACAAAGCCCCAGGCCATTTTCATCACAATACTCCATGCCATTGTCATCAAAATACTCCACAATTTTGTCATCAAAATGCTCCATGACCAGTGTCATCACAATTCTCCATGCACTTGCCAGCACAATGCTCCCTGACCCTTGTCATCACAATGCTCCAAGCCATTGTCATCACAAAGCTTCATTACCTTTGTCATCAGAATCCTCCATGACACTTGGCATCACAATGTTCCATGCCATTGTCATCACAATGGGCCATTACATATGTCATCACAATGCTCCCTGACACCTGTCTTCACAATACAGCATGACGTGGTCTTCTCAATGCTCCATGCCCTTGTCATCACAATGCGCCATTCCAAATAACATTGCAATAATCCATGAAACTTATTAGACCAATATTCCATGACCTTGTCATCACAATGCTCCATGGCCTTGTTATCAAAATGCTCCGTGACTCCAGTCATCACAATGCTTCATGACCTTTGTCATCAACATGTTCCATGCCCTCATCATCAACAGTCTCTGTGACATTTTTAACCTCAAAGCTCCATGAAATTTTCATCACAATGCTCTTTGGCCCTTGTCATCACAATACTCTATGCCTTTCTCAGCACAATGCTCCATGACCGTTGTCATCACAATGCTCCATGCACTTGTCAGCACAATGCTCCATGACACGTCATCACAAAGAACCATGCGCTTGTCATCACAGTGCTCCACAATCTTGTCGTCACAATGCTCCATGCACTTCTCATCAATATGCTCTCTCACCACTGATATCACAATGTAACATCACTATTCATCACAATACTGCCTCACCACTGTCATCACAATGTTCCATGACTCCTGTCATCACAATGCTACAAGCACTTATCATCACAGTGTTCGATGACGTATGACATCACAATGTTCCATATCCCCTGTCATCAAAATGCTCCATGACACTTTACATCAAAATGCTCCATGTCCCCTGACATCACAATGCTCCATTGCCCTTGTCATTACAGTGCTCCATGACGCTCATCATCTCAATTATCCATGGTCTTCTCATCACAATGCTCCACGGTCCTGCCATCACAATGCTCCATGACCTGGTTATCACAATGCTCCATGGCCCTTGTCATCACATTTCTCCACGTCCTTGTCATCACAATGCTCCATGACAGTTCTCATCACAATGTTACATGTATTTGTCATCAAAATTCTCCATTCACATGTCATCGCAATGCCCCATGACCCCTGTCATAGCAAGCTCCATGCCTCTGTCATCACAATGCTTCACGACCTTTTCATCAAAATTCTCAATGGCCGTTGTCATCAAAATGCTCCATGACCCTTGTCATCACAATTCTCCAAGCCCTGGTCATCACTATGCCCAATTACATTTGTCATCACAATACTCCAAAACACTTGGCATCACAATGTTCCATGCCATTGTATTCACAATGGAACATGAAATATGTTATCACAATGCTCCCTGACACCTGTCTTCACAATACTCCATGACATTGTCATCACAATGTGCCATGCCCAATGTCAACACAGTTATCCATGAAAGTTGTCAAACCAATGATCCATGGCCCTGTCATCACAATGTTCCATGCCCTTGTCATCACAATGCTCCATGACACCAGTTCTCACAATGCTCCGTGACTCCAGTCATCACAGGGCGTCATGACCTGTGTCATCACAATGATCCATGCCTCATCATCACAAGGCTCTGTGAAATTTGTCACCACAATGCTCCATGAACTTTTCATCAAAATGCTCCGTGACACTTGTTACCACAATGCTCCATCCCTTTGTCAACTCATTGCTCCATGACCCTTGTCATCACAATGTTCCATGTGCTAGTCAGCGCAGTGCTCCATGACCCATGTCATCACAATGCTCCATAAACCTTGTCATCACAATGTTCCTTGCACGTCTTATCAAAATGCTCTCTCACCACTGATATCAAAATGTTCCCTCACTAGTCATCACAATACACCCACTCCCCTGTCATCACAATGGTCCATAACCCCTGTCATGAAAAAGTTCCATGACCCCTGACATCACAATGTTCCATAACCCCTGTCATCAAAATGTTCCATAACCCTTTTCATCAAATTGCTCCATGACCCTGTCATCACAATTCTCCCTGCCCTTCTCATCAAAATGCACAACGACCTTGTCATCAAAATGCTCCATGACTTTGTCATCACAAAGATCCATGACCCTTGTCATCACAATGCTCCATGTCATTGTCATCACAGTGCTCCATGATCACTCTCATCACATTGATCCATGCCCTTGTCGTCACAAAGCTCCATGACGCATGTCATCAGAATGCTCCATGGCCTTCTCATCACAGTTCTCCATGCACTTGCCATCAAAATGCTCCATTACACCTTTCATAACAATGCCCCAAGACCCCTGTAATCACAATGATCCATGCCCCTTTTCATCTCAATTCTCCATGAGCCCTGTCTTCACAATGCACCATGCCCACCATCATAATGCTTAATGCTATTGTCATCACAATGAAATCATAATGCTCCATGACCTCTCTCATCACAATGCTCCAAATCCTTGTGATCTAAATGTTCCATAACACTTATCATCACAACACCCCATGACGCTCATCATCACAATTATCCATGGTCTTCTCATCCCAATGCTCCATGCCCTTGTCATCACAGTGCTCCACGACCGCTGTAATCACAAGGCTCCATGCCCCTTTTCATCAGAATGTTCCATGAGACATATCATCACAAGGCTCCATGGTCTTCTCCTCACAATGCTCCAGTACCTTGTCATCACAATGCTCCATGACACCTGTCATCACAATACTCCATGAACATTTTCAGCCCAATGCTCCATGAACTTTTCATCACAATGCTCCATGACCCCTGTCATTACAATGCTCCATGGCCCCTGTCATCACAACGCTCCATGTCCCTTGTCATCACAATACTCCATGAACATTTTCATCCCAATGCTCCACGACTCTTGTCATCACAATGATCCATGCCATTGTCATCCCATTGCTCCATGACCCCTGTATTCACCATGCTCCGTGACGCATATCATCACAGTGCTCCAAGACACCTGCCATCACAATGCTCCATGACTTTGTCAGCAAAATGCTACATGACATTGTCATTACAATGCTCTATGCACTTGTCATCACAATACTCCATTACCATTGTCATCACAATCCTCCATAAACCTTGGGATCACATTGTTTCATGCCCTTGTCATCACAATGCTCCATGGTCCTTGAAATCAAAATGATCCATGACCTCGGTCATCACAATGCTCCAAACCCTTGTGGTCACAATGTTCCAAAACACTTGTCATCACAACGATCAATGATGCCTGTCATCACAATATTCCATGCCCTTTTCATCACAATGCTCCATGACCTTTGTCATCACAGTTCTCAATACACTTGTCATCACAATGCTCCCTGACACTTGTCGTCAGAATGCTCCTTGAACCCTGTCACGAAAAGGCTCCATGCCTTTTTAATCACAATGCCACATGCCATTTTCATCACAATGCTCCATGCCATTGTCATCAAAACACTCCACTAGCTTGTCATCAGAATGCTCCATGACATTTGTCATCACAATTCTCCATGCACTTGTCAGCACAATGCTACCTAACCCTTGTCATCACAATGCTCCAAGCCATTGTCATCACAAAGCTCCATTACATTTGTCATCAGAATCCTCCATGATACTTGGCATCACAATGCTCCATGCCGTTGTCATCACAATGGGCCATTACATATGTCATCACAATGCTCACTGACACCAGTCTTCACAATATTGGATGACCTGGTCTTCACAATGCTCCATGCCCTTTTCATCACAATGCGCCATTCCAACTGTCATTGCAATAATCCATGAAATTTATTAGAAAAATGCTCCATGCCCTTGACATCACTATGCTCCATGCCCTTGTTATCACAATGCACCATGACCCATGTCATCACAATGTTCCGTGAGTCCAGTCGTCACAATTCTTCATGACCTTTGTCATCACAATGGACCATGCCCTTGTCATCAACAGTCTCTGTGACATTTTAATCTCAATGCTCCATGAAATTTTCATCACAACACTCTTTGACCCTTGTCATCACAACACTCTATGCCTTTCTCAGCACAATGCTCCATGACCATTGTCATCACAATGGTCCATGCCCTTGTCAGCACAATGCTCCATGACACATGTCATCACAGTGCACCATGCGCTTGTCATCACAGTGCTCCACAATCTGGTCATCACAATGCTCCATTAATCTTGTCATCTCAGGGCTCCATGCACTTCTCATCAATATGCTCTCTCACCACTTATATCACAATGTTACTTCACTATTTATCACAATACTCCCCCACCCCTGTCATCACAATGTTCCATGACTCCAGTCATCACAATGCTACATGCACTTATCATCACAATGTACGATGACCTATGACATCACAATGTTCCATAAGCCCTGTCATCAAAATGCTCCATGACCACTTTCATCAAAATGCTCCATGTCCCCTGACATCACATTGCTCCATACCCCTTGTCATTAAAGTGCTCCATGACCCTCTTCATCACAATTATCCATGGTCTTCTCATCACAATGCTCCACAGTCTTGCCATCACAATGCTCCATGCCCTGGTCATCACAATTCTCCAAGTTCTTGGCCTCACTATGTTCCATGACACTTCTCATCACAGTGTTACATGTTTTGTCAGCACAATACTCCTCAAACTTGTCATCAGAATGCTCCATGACACCTGTCATCACAATACTCCATGAACATTTTCAGCCCAATGCTCCATGACCTTCTCATCACAATGCTCCATGAACACTATCATCACAAAGCTCCATGTATCTGGTCATCACAATACTCCATGAATATTTTCATCCCAATGCTCCATGAACCTTGTCATCACAATGATTCATGCCCTTGTCATCCCAATGCTCCATGACCCCTGTATTCACAATGCTCCGTGATGCTTGTCATCACAGATTTCCCTGACACCTGTCACCAAAATGCTCCATGCCTTTGTCAGCAAAATGCTACATGACCCTGTCATTACAATGCTCTATGCACTTGTCATCAAAATACTCCATTACCATTGTCATCACAATCCTCCATGAACACTGGGATCAAAGTGTTTCATGTCCTTGTCATCACAGTGCTTCATGCTCCTTGAAATCAAAATGTTCCATGACCTCTGTCATCACAAAGCTCCATGACCTTGTCATCAAAATGCTCCGTGACCCCTGTCATCACAATACTCCATGAATATTTTCAGCCCAATGCTCCATGACTTTCTCATCGCAATGCTCCATGACCAATATCATCACTATGTTCCATGACCACTGTCATCACAACACTCCATGACACCTGACAACACAATGATCCGGGACTCTTGTCATCACAATGCCCCATTACCAAGTCATCACAATGCTCCATGACACCTGTCATCACAATACTCCATGAATATATTCAGCCCAAACTCCATGACACTTGTCATCAAAATGATCCGTGCCCTAGTCATCCCAATGCTCCATGACCTCTGTATTGACAATGCTCTGTGACACATGTCATCTCAGTGCTCCATGACACCTGTCATCACATTGCTCCATGCCTTTGTCAGCAAAATGCTACATGACCTTGTCATTACAATTCTCTATGCGTTTTTCATCACAATACTCCATTTCCATTGTCATCACAATCCTCCATGAAACTTGGGATCACATTGCTTCATGCCCTTGTCATCACAATGCTCCATGCTCCTTGAAATCAAAATGATCCATGACCTCTGTAATCGCAATTCTCCAAACCCTTGTGATTACAATGTTCGATAACACTTGTCATCACAACGCTCCATGATGCCTGTCATCACAATACTCCATGCCCTTTTCATCACAATGTTCCATGACGTTTGTCATCACAATTCTCAATACACTTGTCTTCACAATGCTCCCTGACACTGGTCGTCGGAATGACCATTGAACCCTGTCAAGACAAGGCTCCATGCTGTTTTCATCACAATGCCCCATGCCATTTTCCTCACAATAATCCATGCATTTGTCATCAATATACTCCACAAGCTTGTCATCCAAATGCTCCATGTCCCATGTCATCACAATTTTCCATGCACTTGCCAGCACAATGCTCCCAGACCCTTGTCATCACAATGCTCCAAGCCATTGTCATCACAATGCTCCATTACCTTTGTCATCAGAATCCTCCATGACACTTGGCATCACAATGCTCCATGCCACTGTCATCACAATGCGACATTACATATGTCATCACATGTTCCCTGACACCAGTCTTCACAATACTGCATGACCTGGTCTTCACAATGTTCCATGCCTTTTTTATCACAATGCTCCATGACCCATGTCATCACAATGCTCCGTGAGTCCAGTCATCACAATTCTTCATGACCTTTGTCATCACAATGGTCCATGCCCTCGTCATCAACAGTGTCTGTGACCTATTTAACCTGAATGCTCCATTAAATTTTCATCACAATGCTGTTTGACCCTTGTCATCACAATACTCTATGCCTTTTACAGCACAATGCTCCATGACACATGTCATCACAATGCACCATGCGCTTGTCATCACAGTGCTCCACAATCTGGTTATCACAATGCTCCATTAACCTTGTCATCACAATGCTCCATGCACTTCTCATCAATATGCTCTCTCACCACTGATATCACAATGTTACATCACTATTCATCACAATACTCCCTAACCGCTGTCATCACAATGTTCCATAACTCCTGTCACCACAATGCTACATGCACTTATCATCACAGTGCTCGATTAACTATGACATCACAATGTTCCGTAAGCCCTGTCATCAAAATGCTCCATGACCCTTTTCATCAAAATGCTCCATGTCCCCTGACATCACAATGCTCCATCGCCCTTGTCAGTACAGTGTTCCATGACGCTCTTCATCACAATTATCCATGGCCTTCTCATCACAATGCTCCACGGTCTTGCCATCACAATGCTCCATGCCCTGGTCATCACAATTCTCCAACTTATTGGCAACACTATGTTCCGTGACTCTTCTCATCACAGTGTTACATGCTTTGTCAGCACAATACTACACAAACTTGTCATCAGAATGCTCCATGACCCATGTCATCACAATTATCCATGACCCTGTCATCACAAAGCTCCATGTCCTTGTCATCACAAAGTTCCATGACCCCTGTCATCACAATACTCCATGAACATTTTCAGCCCAATTGTCCATGACTTTCTCATCGCAATGCTCCATGACCAATATCATCACAATGCTCCATGACCACTATCATCACAACACTCCATGATACCTGACAACACAATGATCCAGGACTCTTTTCATCACAATGCCCCATTACCAAGTCATCACAATGCTCCATGCCCCTATCATCACAATACTCCATGAATATATTCAGCCCAAACTCCATGACCCTTGTCATCAAAATGATCGGTGCCCTAGTCATCCCAATGCTCCATGACCTCTGTATTCACAATGCTCTGTGACACTTGTAATCACAGTGCTCCATGACAACTGTCATCACAATGCTCCATGCCTTTGTCTGCAAAATGCTACATGACATTGTCATTACAATGCTCTATGTGCTTGTCATCACAATACTCCATTACCATTGTCATTAGAATCCTCCATGAACCTTGGGATCACATTGCTTCATGTCCTTGTCATCACAATGCTCCATGCTCCTTGAAATCAAAATGTTCCATGACTTCTGTCATCGCAATGCTCCAAACCCTTGTGATTACAATGTTCCATAACACTTGTATCACAACGCTACATGATGCCTGTCATCACAATACTCAATGACCTTTTCATCACAATGTTCCATGACCTTTGTCATCACAATTCTCAATACACTTGTCATCACAATGCTCCCTGACTCTTGTCGTCAGAATGATTCTTGAACCCTGTCAAGAAAAGGCTCCATGCTGTTTTCATCACAATGCCCCATGCCATTTTCCTCACAATAATCCATGCCATTGTCATCAAAATACTCCACAAGCTTGTCATCCAAATGCTCCATGACACGTGTCATCACAATTCTCCATGCACTTGCCTAGCACAATGCTCCCTGACCCTTGTCATCCCAGTGCTCCAAGCCATTGTCATCACAATGCTCCATTACCTTTGTCATCAGAATCCTCCATGACACTTGGCATCACAATGCTCCTTGCCATTGTCATCACAATGGGCCATTACATATGTCATCACAATGCTCCCTGACAACAGTCTTCACAATACTGCATGACCTGGTGTTCACAATGCACCATGACCTTGTCATCACAATGCGCCATTCCAACTGTCATTGCAATAATCCATGAAACTTATTGGACCAAAGTTCCATGCCATTTTCATCACAGTGCTCCATGCCCTTGTTATCACAATGCTCCGTGACTCCAGTCATCACAATGCTTCATGACCTTTGTCATCACAATGGTCCATGCCCTCGTCATCAACAGTCTCTCTGACATTTTTAACCTCAATGCTCCATGAAATTTTCATCACAATGCTCTTTGACCCTTGTCTTCACAATATTCTATGTCTTTCTCAGCACAATGCTCCATAACTGTTGTCATCACAATGCTCCATGAGCTTGTCAGCACAATGCTCCATGACACGTCATCACATTGCACCATGTGCTTGACATCACAGTGCTCCACAATCTTGTCATCACATTGCTCCATTAACATTGTCATCACAATGCTCCATGACAGTTCTCATCACAATGTTACATGCTTCTGTCATCACAATTCTCCATGCACATGTCATTACAATGCCCCATGACCCCTGTCATAGCAAGCTCCATGCCTCTGTCATCACAATGCTTCACGAACTTTTCATCAAAATTCTCAATGGCAGTTGTCATCAAAATGCTCCATGACCCTTGTCATCACAATGCTCCAAGCCCTTGTCATCACAATGCTCCAATAACTTTGTCATCAAAATCCTCCAAAACACTTGGCATCACAATGCTCCATGCCATTGTCATCACAATGGAACATGAAATATGTCATCAAAATGCTCCCTGACACCTGTCTTCACAAAACACCATGACCTTGTCATCACAATGTGCCATGCCCTCTGTCAACACATTTATCCATGAAACTTGTCAGACCAATGCTCCATGCCCCTCTCATCACAATGCTCCATGCACTTGTCATCACAGTGCTCCATGACCCCAGTTCTCACAATGCTCCGTGACTCCAATCATCACAAGGCTTCATGACCGGTGTCATCACAATGATCCATGCCCACATCATCACAAGGCTCTGTGAAATTTGTCCCCACAATGCTCCATGAACTTTTAATCACAATGCTCCGTGACACTTGTTAGCACAATGCTCCGTGAGTCCACTCATCACAATGCTTCATGACGTTTGTCATCACAATGGTCCATGCCCTCTTCATCAACAGTCTCTGTGACCATTTTAACCTCAATGCTCCATGAAATTTTCATCACAGTTCTCTTTGACTCCTGTCATCACAATACTCTCTGATTTTCTCAGCACAGTGCTCCATGACTGTTGTCATCACAATGCTCCATGTGCTTGTCAGCACAATGCTGCATGACACGTCATCACAATGCACCATGCGCTTGTCATCACAGTGCTCCACAATCCTGTCATCACAATGCTCCATTAACATTGTCATCACAATGCTCCATGCACTTCTCATCAATATGCTCTCTCACCACTGATATCACAATGTTACATTACTGTTCATTACAATACTCCCTCACCCCTGTCATCACAGTGTTCCATGACTCTTGTCATCACCATGCTACATGCACTTATCATCACAATATTCGATGACCTATGACATCACAATGTTCCATAACCCCTGTCATCAAAATGCTCCATTAAATTTTCATCACAATGCTCCGTGACACTTGTTACCACAATGCTCCATCCCTTTGTCAACTCAATGCTCCATGACCCTTGTCATCACAATATTCCATGACCATTGTCATCACAATTCTCAATACACTTGTCATCACAATGCTCCCTGACTCTTGTTGTCAGAATGCTCCTGGAACCCTGGCACGAATAGTCTCCATGCCATTTTCATCACAATGCCCCATGCCATTTTCATCACAATAATCCATGCCTTTGTCATCAAAATACTCCACAAGCTTGTCATCCAAATGCTCCATGACCCGTGTCTTCACAATTCTCCATGCACTTGCCAGCACCATGCTCCCTGACCCTTGTCATCTCAGTGCTCCAAGCCATTGTCATCACAATGCTCCTTTACATTTGTCATCAGAATCCTCCATGACACTTGGCATCACAATGTTCCATGCCATTGTCATCACAATGGGCCATTACATATGTCATCACAATGCTCCCTGACACCTGTATTTACAATACTGCTTGACCTTGTCATCTCAATGTGCCATGCCCACTCTCAACACAATTATCCATGAAACTTGTCAGACCAATGCTCCATGCACCTGTCATCACAATGATCCATGCCCTTGTCATCACAATGCTCCATGATCCCAGTTCTCACAATGCTCCGTGACTCCAGTAATCACAAGGATTAATGACCAGTGTCATCACAATGATCCATGCCCTCATCATCACAAGGCTCTGTGAAATTTGTCACCACAATGCTCCATGAACTTTCCATCACAATGCTCCGTGACACTTGTTACCACAATGCTCCATCCCTTTGTCAACTCAATGCTCCATGACCCTTGTCATCACAATATTCCATGACCTTTGTCATCACAATTCTCAATACACTTGTCATCACAATGCTCCCTGACACTTGTCGTCAGAATGCTCCTTGAACCCTGTCACGAAAAGTCTCCATGCCGTTTTCATCACAATGCACCATGCCATTTTCATCACAATACTCCATGCCTTTGTCATCAAAATACTCCACAAGCTTGTCATCAGAATGCTCCATGACCCGTGTCTTCACATTTCTCCATGCACTTGCCAGCACAATGCTCCCTGACACTTGTCATCACAATGCTCCATGTCATTGTCATCACAATGGGCCATTACATATGTCATCACAATGCTCCCTGACACCAGTCTTCACAATACTGCATGACCTGGTCTTCACAATGCTCCATGTCTTTGTCATCACAATGCGCCATTCCAACTGTCACTGCAATAATCCATGAAACTTATTAGACCAATGCTCCATGCCCTTGTCATCACAGTGCTCCATGCCCTTTTTATCACAATGCTCCGTGACTCCAGTCATCACAATGCTTCATGACATTTGTCATCACAATGGTCCATGACCTCGTCATCATCAGTCTCTGTGACCTTTTTAACCTCAATGCTCCATGAAATTTTCATCACAATGCTCTTTGACCCTTGTCATCACAATACTCTCTGCCTTTATCATCACAATGCTCCATGACCGTTGTCATCACAATGCTCCATGCGCTTGTCAGCACAATGTTCCATGACACGTCATCACAATGCACCATGAGCTTGTCATCACAGTGTTCCACAATCTTGTCATCAAAATGCTCCATTAACATTGTCATCACAATTCTCCATGCACTTCTCATCAATATGCTCTCTCACCACTGATATCACAATGTTACATCACTATTCATTACAATACTCCCTCACCCCTGTCATCAGAGTGTTCCATGACTCCTGTCATCACCATGCTACATGCACTTATCATCACAATGTTTGATGACCTATGACATCACAATGTTCCAAAACCCCTGTCATCAAAATGCTCCATGAACGTTTTCATCAAAATGCTCCATGTTCCCTGACATCACAATGCTCCATACCCCTTGTCATTACAGTGCTCCATGACACTCGTCTTCACAATTATCCATGGTCTTCTCATCGCAATGCTCCACGGTCTTGCCATCACAATAAACCATGCCCTGGTCATCACACTGCTCCATGTCTTTTGTCATCACAATTCTTCACGTCCTTTTCATCACAATGCTCCATGACAGTTCTCATCACAATGTTACATGCTTTTGTCATCACAATTCTGCATGCACATGTCATCGCAATGCCCCATGACCCCTGTCATAGCAAGCTCCATGCCTTTGTCATCACAATGCTTCACGACCTTTTCATCAAAATTCTCAATGGCCGTTGTCATCACAATGCTCCATGACCCTTGTCATCACAATGCTCCAAGCCCTTGTCGTCACAATGCTCCATTACCTTTGTCATCACAATCCTCCAAAACACTTGACATCACAATGCTCCATGCCATTGTCATCACAATGGAACATGAAATATGTCATCACAATGCTCCCCGACACCTGTCTTCACAATACTGCATGACCTTGTCATCACAATGTTCCATGCCCACTGTCAACACATTTATCCATGAAACTTGTCAAACCAATGCTCCATGCCCCTGTCATCACAATGCTCCATGCCCTTGTCATCACAATGCTCCATGACCGCAGTTCTCACAGTGCTCCGTGACTCCAGTCATCACAAGTCTTCATGACCTGTGTCATCACAATGATCCATGCCCTCATCATCACAAGGCTCTGTGAACTTTGTCACCACAATGCTCCATGAACTTTTCATCACAATGCTCCGTGACACTTGTTACCACAATGCTCCATCCCTTTGTCAACTCAATGCTCCATGACCCTTGCCATCACAATGTTCTATGACCTTTGTCATCACAATTCTCAATACACTTGTCATCACAATGCTCCCTGTCTCTTGTCGTCAGAATGCTCCTTGAACCCTGTCACGAAAAGGCTCCATGCCGTTTTCATCACAATGCCCCATGCTATTTTCATCACAATAATCCATGCCTTTGTCATCAAAATACTCCACAAGCTTGTCATCCAAATGGTCCATGACCCGTGTCTTCACAATTCTCCATGCACTTGCCAGCACAATGCTCCCAGACCCTTGTCATCACAATGCTCCAAGCCATTGTCATCACAATGCTCCATTAACTTTGTCATCAGAATCCTCCATGACACTAGGCATCACAATGCTCCATGCCATTGTCATCACAATGGGCCATTACATATATCATCACAATGATCCCTGACACCAGTCTTCACAATACTGCATGACATGGTCCTCACCATGCTCCATGCCCTTGTCATCACAATGCGCCATTCCAACTGTCATTGCAATAATCCATGAAATGTATTAGAACAATTTTCCATGCCCTTGTCATCACAAGGCTCCATGCCCTTGTCATCACAATGCTCCAAGCCACTATCATCACAATGCTCCATTAACTTTGTCATCAGCATCCTCCATAACACTTGGCATCACAATGCTCCATGCCATTTTCATAACAATGGGCCATTACATATGTCATCACAATGCTCCCTGACACCAGTCTTCACAATACTGCATGAACTCCTCTTCACAATGTTCCATGCCCTTGTTATCACAATACTCCATGACCCATGTCATCACAATGCTCCGTGAGTCCAGTCATCACAGTGCTTCATGACCTTTGTCATCACAATGGTCCATGACCTCGTCAGCAACAGTCTCTGCGTCCTTTTTAACCTCAATGCTCCATGAAATTTTCATCACAATGCTCTTTGACCCTTGTCATCACAATACTCTATGCCTTTCTCATCACAATGCTCCATGACCGTTGTCATCACAGTGCTCCATGCGCTTGTGGGCACAATGCTCAATGACCCCTGTCTTAGCAAGCTCCGTGCCTCTGTCATCACAATGCTTCACGCCCATTTTATCAAAATTCTCAATGGCCGTTGTCATCAAAATGCTCCATGACCCTTGTCATCACAATGTTCCATGCACTTGTCAGCGCAGTGCTCCACGACCCATGTCATCACAATGCTCCATAAACATTGTCTTCACAATGCTCCTTGCACGTCTTATCAAAATGCTCTCTCACCACTGATATCATAATGTTCCCTCACTAGTCATCACAATACACCCACTCCAATGTCATCACAATGGTCCATAACCCCTGTCATGAAAATGTTCCATGACCCTGTCATCACAATGCTCCCTGCCTTTCTCGTCACAATGCACCACGCCCTTGTCATCAAAATGCTCCATGATTTTGTCATCACAAAGAACCATGACCCTTGGCATCACAATGCTCCATGTCATTGTCATCACAATGCTCCATGATCGCTCTCATCACATTGATCCATTCCCTTGTCATCACAAAGCTCCATGACGCATGTCATCAGAATGCTCCATGGCCTTCTCATCACAGTGCTCCATGCACTTGCCATCACAATGCTCCATTACACCTGTCATCACAATGCTCCAAGACCCCTGTAATCACAATGCTCCATGCCCCTATTCATCTCAATGCTCCATGAACCCTGTCATCACAATGCACCATGCCCTCCATCATAATGCTTTATGCAATTGTCATCACAATGAAATCATAATGCTCCATGACCTCTCTCATCACAATGCTCCAAAACCTTGTTATCAAAATGTTTCATAACACTTGTCATCACAACGCTCCATTATGACTGTCATCACAATACTCCATGCCCTTTTCATCACAATGCTCCATGACTTATGTAATCACAATTCTCAATACACTTGTCATCACAATGCTCCCTGACTCTTGTCGTCAGAATGCTCCTTGAACCCTGGCACAAAAAGGCTCCATGACTTTATCATCACAATGTCCCATGCCATTTTCATCACAATGCTCCATGCCATTGTCATCAAAATACTCCACAAGCTTGTCATCCAAATGCTCCATGACCCATGTCATCACAATTCTCCATGCACTTGCCAGCACAATGCTCCCTGACCCTTGTCATCACAATGCTCCAAGCCATTGTCATCACAATGCTCCATTACCTTTTTCATCAGAATCCTCCATGACACTTGGCATCACAATGCTCCATGCCATTGTCATCACAATGGGCCATTACATATGTCATCACAATGCTCCCAGACACCAGTCTTCACAATACTGCATGACCTGGTCTTCACAATGTTCCATGCCCTTGTCATCACAATGCGCCATTCCAACTGTCATTGCAATAATCCATTAAACTTATTAGACCAATGTTCAATGCCCTTGTTATCACAATGCACCGTGACTCCAGTCATGACAATGCTTCATGACCTTTGTCATCTCAATTGTCCATGCCCTCGTCATCAACAGTCTCTGTGACCTTTTTAACCTCAATGCTCCATGAAATTTTCATCACAATGCTCTTTGACCCTTGTCATCACAGTACTCTATGCCTTTCTCAGCACAATGCTCCATGACTGTTGTCATCACAATGCTCCATGCCTTTGTCAGCACAATGCTCCATGACACGTCATCACAATGCACCATGCGCTTGTCATCACAGTGCTCCACAATCTTGTCATCACAATGCTCCATTAACCTTGTCATCACAATGCTCCATGCACTTCTCATCAATATGCTCTCTCACCACTGATATCACATTGTTACATCACTATTCATTACAATACTCCCTCACCCCTGTCATCTCAATGTTCCATGACTCCTGTCATCACAATGCTACATGCACTTATCATCACAATGTTCGATGACCTATGACATCACAATAATCCATAACCCCTGTCATCAAAATGCTCCATGACCCTTTTCATCAAAATGCTCCATGTCCCCGGACATCACAATGCTCCATAGCCCTTGTCATTACAGTGCTCCATGACGCTCGTCATCACAATTATCCATGGTCTTCTCATCACAATTCTCAACGGTCTTGCCATCACAATGCTCTGTGCCCTCGTCATCACAATGCTCCATGTCCCTTGGCATCACAATTCTCCACGTCCTTGTCATCACAATGCTCCATGACAGTTCTCATCACAATGTTACATGCTTTTCTCATCACAATTCTCTATGCACATGTCATCGCAATGCCCCATGACCACTGTCATAACAAGCTCCATGCCTTTGTCATCACAATGCTTCACGACATGTTCATCAAAATTCTCAATGGCCGTTGTCATCACATTGCTCCATGAAACTTGTCATCACAATGCTCCAAGCCCTTGTCATCACAATGCTCCATGCCATTGTCATCACAATGGAACATGAAATATGTCATCACAATGCTCCCTGACACCTGTCTTCACAATATTGCATAACCTTGTCATCACAATATGCCATGCCAAATGTCAACACAATTATCCATGAAACTTGTCAGACCAATGCTCCATGCCCCTGTCATCACAATGCTCCATACACTTGTCATCACAATGCTCCATGACCCCAGTTCTCACAATGCTCCGTGACTCCAGTCATCACAAGGCTACATGACCTGTGTTATCACAATGATCCATGCCCTGTTCATCACAAGGCTCTGTGAACTTTGTCACCACAATGCTCCGTGAACTTTTCATCACAATGCTCCGTGACACTTGTTACCACAATGCTCCATCCCTTTGTAAACTCAATGCTCCATGAACCTTGTCATCACAATGTTCCATGTGCTTGTCAGTGCAGTGCTCCATGACCCATGTCATCACAATGCTCCATAAACCTTGTCATCACAATGCTCCTTGCACGTCTTATCAAAATGCTCTCTCACCACTGATATCAAAATGTTCCCTCACTAGTCATCACAATACACCCACTCCCCTGTCATCCCAATGGTCCATAACCCCTGTCATGAAAATGTTCCATGACCCCTGATATCACAATATTCCATAACCTCTGTCATCAAAATGTTCCATCACCATTTTCATCAAATTGCTCCAAGACACTGTCATCACAATGCTCCCTGCCCTTCTCATCACAATGCAAAACGCCCTTGTCATCAAAATGCTCCATGACTTGTCATCACAAAGAAACATGACCCTTGGCATCACAATGCTCCAGTACCTTGTCATCACTATGCTCCATGACACCGGTCATCACAATCCTCCATGAATATTTTAAGCCCAGTGCTACATGACCTTCTCATCACAATGCTCCATGACCCCTGTCATTACAATGCTCCATGACCCCTGTCATCACAACGCTCCATGTCCCTTGTCATCACAATACTCCGTGAACATTTCCATCCCAATGCTCCATGACACTTGTCATCAAAATGATCAATGCCCTACTCATCCCAATGCTCCATGACCCCTTTATTCAAAACGCTCCGTGACGCTTGTCATCACAGTGCTCCATGAAAACTGTCATCACAATGCTCCATGCCTTTGTCAGCAAACTGCTACATGACCTTGTCATTACAATGCTCTGTGCACTTGTCATCACAGTACTCCATTACCATTGTCATCACAATCCTCTATGAACCTTGGGATCACATTGATTCATGCCCTTGTCATCACAATGCTCCATGCTCCTTGTAATCAAAATGATCCATGACCTCGGTCATCACAATGCTCCAAACCCTTGTGATCAAAATGTTCCATACCACTTGTCATCTCAACGCTCCATGATGCCTGACATCACAATACTCCATGTCCTTTTCATCACAATGCTCCATGACCTTTGTCATCACAATTCTCAATACACTTGTCATCGCAATGCTCCCTGACACTTGTCGTCAGAATGCTCCTTGAACCCTGTCATGAAAAGGCTCCATGCCTTTTTCATCACAATGTCCCACGCCGTTTTCATCACAATGCTCCATGCCATTGTCATCAAGATACTCCACAAGTTTGTCATCAGAATGCTCCATGACCTTTGTCATCACAATTCTCCATGCACTTGTCAGCACAATGCTCCCTGACCGTTGTCATCACAATGTTCCAAGCCATTGTCATCACAATGCTCCATTACCTTTGTCATCAGAATCCTCCATGACAATTGGCATCACAATGCTCCATGCCATTGTCATCACAATGGGCCATTACATATGTCACCACAATGCTCCCTGACACCTGTCTTCACAATACTGCATGACCTGGTCTTCACAATGCTCCATTCCCTTGTCATCACAATGCACCATTCCAACTGTCATTGCAATAATCCATGAAAGTTATTAGACCATTGATCCATGCACTTGTCATCACAATGCTCCATGCCCTTGTTATCACAGTGCTCCATGACCCATGTCATCACAATGCTCCGTGACTCCTGTCATCTCACTGATTCATGACCTTTGCCATCACAGTGGTCCATGCCCTCGTCATCAACAGTCTCTGTGACCTTTTTAACCTCAATGCTCAATGAAATTTTCATCACAATGCTCTTTGACCCTTGTCATCACAATACTCTATGCCTTTCTCAGCACAATGCTCCATGACCGTTGTCATCAGAATGTTCCATGCGCTTGTCAGCACAATGCTCCATGACACATGTCATCACAATGCACCATGCGCTTGTCATCACAGTGCTCCACAATCTTGTTATCACAATGCTCCATTAACCTTGTCATCACAATGCTCCACGCACTTCTCATCAATATGCTCTCTCACCAATGATATCACAATGTTACATCACTATTCATCACAATACTCCCTCACCCCTGTCATCACAATGTTCCATGACTCCTGTCATCACAGTGCTACATGTACTTGTCATCACAAAGTTCGATGACCTATGACATCACAATGTTCCATAAGCCCTGTCATCAAAATGCTCCATGACCCTTTTCATCAAAATTCTCCATGTCCCCTGCCATCACAATGCTCCATACCCCTTGTCATTACAGTGCTCAATGTCACTCTTCATCACATTTATCCATGGTTTTCTCATCACAATGCTCTACAGTCTTGCCATCACAATGCTCCATGCCCTGGTCATCACAGTTCTCAAAGTTCTTGGCATCACTATGTTCCATGACACTTCTTCTCACAGTGTTACATGCTATGTCAGCACAATACTACACAAGCTTGTCATCAGAATGCTCCATGACCCCTGTCATCGCAATACTCCCTGCCTCGCTTTCAAGTCGGCCTCGTTGCCTTCCTTCAGTAGATTTCTTGACGATAGTTGTCCTTTATTACTTTGCCAGTTTGTGAATTGCTGTGCCCCTGAGCTCTATTTTTCAACTCGATTTTTGTGAGCTGAACACAAGTCAAAAACTTTCGTTCAGGACATATAATATTTCTCGGAGGGTGTCTGAGACTTTGGATAATTCTTCTTCCAGCCGGGGAATTAGAGTGACATGTCCCAGTCCAAATGCCTAACAGCTACTCTCTCATTGTTTCCCCCTCTTCCCTTCCATCCTCTGACAAATTGTCAACCTGTGCGAAACAGGAGTTTAAAGGGGCTGTCTCTCCAAGTTGGGAGATTGATAGTAAAGCATTTGGAAAGTCAAACCAGAGCACCAGGTGAGGGACCATTCGTTGAATTTTAGAAACCTTTTGTATTCACCGTGTGTCCATTCTCTACGTTTCCTTTTCATGTTATAGCTATAGTAATATTCCCTTCAACCTGGAGAGTTGGGACCCATGGAATGGGGGCCATGCATTATTGCTTTAAAAGGTCTGCATTTGCTCACCCAATCTCACCAATCCTCTCAGTCCCAAGTGTCCAGCCTTATGCCACATCCAGCTGTCATTGTAGATAGGGTCACTCCAGGTTTCATCAGAGATCCTCAAGGAATTGTAATGGATTTCCCTGTTTTTTTGTTTTCTCTTTGAAATTCCTTTTTATAGGGGGTTTGAGCTGATTCTCGCTGCCATGTTTATGCCAGTCTAGACACACTTGATTCCCTTATGGAGACATATCAATACATAGGTTTTAATATTCTTACTAATCAGATCTATTCCTCTGATGGAAATAGGGGTTTTGAGTCCCGTTCACTGTGGAAGGAGTAGTTCTTGTCTATTGTGTATTTGGATTATGGAACGGTAACTGTGCTAATATCAAACTCTGGTTTTGTGCATCTCCTCACCTCTTCTTTCCTCTTAAGCAAGCATAAGAGTGTTTTCTAAATCTGTGACTCTGTTCTATTTCCTAATTCAGTTCATATGTAGCCATGTTTAAATTGCCTTCGTAAGTGATATCTTATGTCAGAATGCACCATGGCCCTTGTCATAATAATGCTCCATGACCCCTGTCATCACATTGCACCATGCCCTAGTTATCACAATGCTCCCTGTCCCTTGTCATCACAATTCTCCTCGTCCTTGTCATCACAATGCTACATGAAACTTCTCATCACAACATTACATGCTCTTGTTATCACATTGCTCCATGACCCCTGTCATCACAATGTTCCCTGACACCTGTCATCACAATGCTTCCTGCCCCTTGTCATTACAGTGCTCCATGATGCTCGTCATCACAATTACCCGAGGTCTTCTTATCACAATGCTCCACGGTTTTGCCATCACAATGCTCCATGCCCTGGTCATCTCACAGCTCAATGTCCCTTGTCCTCACAATTCTCCATGTCCTTGTCATCACATTGCTCCATGGCACTTCTCATCACAATGTTATATGCTCTTGTCATCACAATACTCCATGCACTTGTCATCGCAATGCTCCATGACCACTGTCATAGGAAGCTCCATGCGCTTCTCATCACAATGTTTCACGACCTGGAAATTAAAATTATCAGTGGCCCTTGTCATCACAATGCTCCATGCCCTTGTCATCACAATGCTCCCTTACCTTTGTCACAACAATCCTCCATGACACTTGGCATCACAATGCTCCGTGCTATTGTCATCACAATGGAACATGAAATATGTGATCACAATGCTCCCTGACACCTGTCTTCACAATACTCCATGAACTTGTCATCACAATGCTCCATGCCCTTGTCATCACAATGTGCCATGCCCAATGTCATCACAATAATCCATGAAAATTCTCAGACCAATGCTCCATGTCCCTTTTCATCACAATGCTCCATGAACCCTGTCATCACAATGCACCATGCCCATCATCATAATGCTTCATGCTATTGTCATCACAATGAAATCAAAATGCTCCATGACCTCTGCCATCACAATGCTCCAAACCCTTGTAATCACAATGTTCCATAACACTTGTCATCACAATGCCCCATGACGCTACTCATCACAATTATCCATGGTCTTCCCATCTCAATGCTCCATGACATTTGTCATCACAATGTTCAATACCCTTGTCATCACAATGCTCCCTGACTCTTGTCGTCAGAATGCTCCTTGAACCCTGGCACAAAAAGGCTCCATGATATTTTCATCACAATGTCCCATGCCATTTTCATCACAATGCTCCATGCCATTGTCATCAAAATACTCCACAAGCTTGTCATCCAAATGCTCCATGACCCATGTCATCACAATTCTCCATGCACTTGCCAGCACAATGCTCCCTGACCCTTGTCATCACAATGCTCCAAGCCATTGTCATCACAATGGTCCATTACATTTTTCATCAGAATCCTCCATGACACTTGGCATCACAATGTTCCATGCCATTGTCATCACAATGGGCCATTACATATGTCATCACAATGCTCCCAGACACCAGTCTTCACAATACTGCATGACCTGGTCTTCACAATGTTCCATGCCCTTGTCATCACAATGCACCATTCCAACTGTCATTGCAATAATCCATTAAACTTATTAGACCAATGTTCAATGCCCTTGTTATCACAATGCTCCGTGACTCCAGTCATCACAATGCTTCATGACCTTTGTCATCACAATTGTCCATGCCCTCGTCATCAACAGTCTCTGTGACCTTTTTAACCTCAATGCTCCATGAAATTTTCATCACAATGCTCTTTGACCCTTGCCATCACAATACTCTATGCCTTTCTCATCACAATGCTCCATGACTGTTGTCATCACAATGCTCCATGCCTTTGTCAGCACAATGCTCCATGACACGTCATCACAATGCACCATGCGCTTGTCATCACAGTGCTCCACAATCTTGTCATCACAATGCTCCATTAACCTTGTCATCACAATGCTCCATGCACTTCTCATCTATATGCTCTCTCACCACTGATATCACATTGTTACATCACTATTCATTACAATACTCCCTCACCCCTGTCATCTCAATGTTCCATGACTCCTGTCATCACAATGCTACATGCACTTATCATCACAATGTTCGATGACCTATGACATCACAATATTCCATAACCCCTTTCATCAAAATGCTCCATGACACTTTTCATCAAAATGCTCCATGTCCCCGGACATCACAATGCTCCATAGCCCTTGTCATTACAGTGCTCCATGACGCTCGTCATCACAATTATCCATGGTCTTCTCATCACAATTCTCAACGGTCTTGCCATCACAATGCTCCGTGCCCTCGTCATCACAATGCTCCATGTCCCATGTCATCACAATTCTCCACGTCCTTGTCATCACAATGCTCCATGACAGTTCTCATCACAATGTTACATGCTTTTCTCATCACAATTCTCCATGCACGTCATCGCAATGCCCCATGACCACTGTCATAACAAGCTCCATGCCTTTGTCATCACAATGCTTCACGACATGTTCATCAAAATTCTCAATGGCCGTTGTCATCACAATGCTCCATGAAACTTGTCATCACAATGCTCCAAGCCCTTGCCATCACAATGCTCCATGCCATTGTCATCACAATGGAACATGAAATATGTCATCACAATGCTCCCTGACACCTGTCTTCACAATATTGCATAACCCTGTCATCACAATATGCCATGCCAAATGTCAACACAATTATCCATGAAACTTGTCAGACCAATGCTCCATGCCCCTGTCATCACAATGCTCCATACACTTGTCATCACAATGCTCCATGACCCCAGTTCTCACAATGCTCCGTGACTCCAATCATCACAAGGCTACATGACCTGTGTTATCACAATGATCCATGCCCTCTTCATCACAAGGCTCTGTGTACTTTGTCACCACAATGCTCCATGAACTTTTCATCACAATGCTCCGTGACACTTGTTACCACAATGCTCCATCCCTTTGTAAACTCAATGCTCCATGAACCTTGTCATCACAATGTTCCATGTGCTTGTCAGTGCAGTGCTCCATGACCCATGTCATCACAATGCTCCATAAACCTTGTCATCACAATGCTCCTTGCACGTCTTATCAAAATGCTCTCTCACCACTGATATCAAAATGTTCCCTCACTAGTCATCACAATACACCCACTCCCCTGTCATCCCAATGGTCCATAACCCCTGTCATGAAAATGTTCCATGAACCCTGATATCACAATGTTCCATAACCTCTGTCATCAAAATGTTCCATCACCATTTTCATCAAATTGCTCTAAGACACTGTCATCACAATGCTCCCTGCCCTTCTCATCACAATGCAAAACGCCCTTGTCATCAAAATGCTCCATGACTTTGTCATCACAAAGAAACATGACCCTTGGCATCACAATGCTCCAGTACCTTGTCATCACAATGCTCCATGACACCGGTCATCACAATCCTCCATGAATATTTTAAGCCCAGTGCTCCATGACCTTCTCATCACAATGCTCCATGACCCCTGCCATTACAATGCTCCATGACCCCTGTCATCACAACGCTCCATGTCCCTTGTCATCACAATACTCCGTGAACATTTCCATCCCAATGCTCCATGACACTTGTCATCACAATGATCCATGCCCTACTCATCCCAATGCTCCATGACCCCTTTATTCAAAATGCTCCGTGACGCTTGTCATCACAGTGCTCCATGAAACCTGTCATCACAATGCTCCATGCCTTTGTCAGCAAACTGCTACATGACCTTGTCATTACAATGCTCTGTGCACTTGTCATCACAGTACTCCATTACCATTGTCATCACAATCCTCTATGAACCTTGGGATCACATTGATTCATGCCCTTGTCATCACAATGCTCCATGCTCCTTGTAATCAAAATGATCCATGACCTCTGTCATCACAATGTTCCAAACCCTTGTGATCACAATGTTCCATACCACTTGTCATCTCAACGCTCCATGATGCCTGACATCACAATACTCCATGTCCTTTTCATCACAATGCTCCATGACCTTTGTCATCACAATTCTCAATACACTTGTCATCGCAATGCTCCCTGACACTTGTCGTCAGAATGCTCCTTGAACCCTGTCATGAAAAGGCTCCATGCCTTTTTCATCACAATGTCCCACGCCGTTTTCATCACAATGCTGCATGCCATTGTCATCAAAATACTCCACAAGTTTGTCATCAGAATGCTCCATGACCTTTGTCATCACAATTCTCCATGCACTTGTCAGCACAATGCTCCCTGACCGTTGTCATCACAATGTTCCAAGCCATTGTCATCACAATGCTCCATTACCTTTGTCATCAGAATCCTCCATGACAATTGGCATCACAATGCTCCATGCCATTGTCATCACAATGGGCCATTACATATGTCACCACAATGCTCCCTGACACCTGTCTTCACAATACTGCATGACCTGGTCTTCACAATGCTCCATTCCCTTGTCATCACAATGCACCATTCCAACTGTCATTGCAATAATCCATGAAAGTTATTAGATCAATGATCCGTGCACTTGTCATCACAATGCTCCATGCCCTTGTTATCACAGTGCTCCATGTCCCATGTCATCACAATGCTCCGTGACTCCTGTCATCTCACTGATTCATGACCTTTGTCATCACAGTGGTCCATGCCCTCGTCATCAACAGTCTCTGTGACCTTTTTAACCTCAATGCTCAATGAAATTTTCATCACAATGCTCTTTGACCCTTGTCATCACAATACTCTATGCCTTTCTCAGCACAATGCTCCATGACCGTTGTCATCACAATGTTCCATGCGCTTGTCAGCACAATGCTCCATGACACATGTCATCACAATGCACCATGCGCTTGTCATCACAGTGCTCCACAATCTTGTTATCACAATGCTCCATTAACCTTGTCATCACAATGCTCCACGCAGTTCTCATCAATATGCTCTCTCACCAATGATATCACAATGTTACATCACTATTCATCACAATACTCCCTCACCCCTGTCATCACAATGTTCCATGACTCCTGTCATCACAATGCTACATGTACTTGTCATCACAAAGTTCGATGACCTATGACATCACAATGTTCCATAAGCTCTGTCATCAAAATGCTCCATGACCCTTTTCATCAAAATGCTCCATGTCCCCTGACATCACAATGCTCCATACCCCTTGTCATTACAGTGCTCAATGTCGCTCTTCATCACATTTATCCATAGTCTTCTCATCACAATGCTCTACGGTCTTGCCATCACAATGCTCCATGCCCTGGTCATCACAGTTCTCAAAGTTCTTGGCATCACTATGTTCCATGACACTTCTTCTCACAGTGTTACATGCTATGTCAGCACAATACTACACAAGCTTGTCATCAGAATGCTCCATGACCCCTGTCATCACAATACTCCCTGCCTCTCTTTCAAGTCGGCCTCGTTGCCTTCCTTCAGTAGATTTTTGTACGATAGTTGTCCTTTATTACTTTGCCAGTTTGTGAATTGCTGTGCCCCTGAGCTCCATTTTTCAACTCGATTTTTGTGAGCTGAACACAACTCAAAAACTTTGGTTCAGGACATATAATGTTTCTCGGTGGGTGTCTGAGACTTTGGATAATTCTTCTTCCAGCTGGGGAATTAGAGTGGCATGTCCCAGTCCAAATGCCTAACAGCTACTCTCTCATTGTTTCTCCCTCTTCCCTTCCATCCTCTGACAAATTGTCAACCTGTGCGAAACAAGAGGTTAAAGGGGCTGTCTCTCCAAGTTGGGAGATTGATAGTAAAGCAGTTGGAAAGTCAAACCAGAGCACCAGGAGAGGGACTACTCGTTGAGTTTTAGAAACCTTTTGTATTCACAGTGTGTCCATTCTCTACGTTTCCTTTTCATGTTATAGCTATAGTAATATTCCCTTCAACCTGGAGAGTTGGGACCCATGGAATAGGGGCCATGCATTATTGCTTTAAAAGGTCTGCATTTGCTCACCCAATCTCACCAATCCTCTCAGTCCCAAGTGTCCAGCCTTATGCCACATCCAGCTGTCATTGTAGATAGGGTCACTCCACGTTTCATCAGAGATCCTCAAGGAATTGTAATGGATTTCCCTGTTTTTTTGTTTTCTCTTTGAAATTCCTTTTTATAGGGGGTTTGAGCTGATTCTCGCTGCCATGTTTATGCCAGTCTAGACACACTTGATTCCCTTATGGAGACATACCAATACATAGGTTTTAATATTCTTACTAATCAGATATATCCCTCTGATGGAAATAGGGGTTTTGAGTCCCGTTCACTGCGGAAGGAGTAGTTCTTGTCTATTGTGTATTTGGATTATGGAACGGTAACTGTGCTAATATCAAACTCTGGTTTTGTGCATCTCGTCACCTCTTCTTTCCTCTTAAGCAAGCATAAGAGTGTTTTCTAAATCTGTGACTCTGTTCTATTTCCTAATTCAGTTCATATGTAGCCATGTTTATATTCCCTTCGTAAGTGATATCTTATGTCAGAATGCACCATGGCCCTTGTCATAATAATGCTCCATGACCCCTGTCATCACATTGCACCATGCCCTAGTTATCACAATGCTCCCTGTCCCTTGTCATCACAATTCTCCTCGTCCTTGTCATCACAATGCTACATGAAACTTCTCATCACATCATTACATGCTCTTGTTATCACATTGCTCCATGACCCCTGTCATCACAATGTTCCCTGACACCTGTCATCACAATGCTTCATGCCCCTTGTCATTACAGTGCTCCATGATGCTCGTCATCACAATTACCCGAGGTCCTCTCATCACAATGCTCCACGGTTTTGCCATCACAATGCTCCATGCCCTGGTCATCTCACAGCTCAATGTCCCTTGTCCTCACAATTCTCCATGTCCTTGTCATCACATTGCTCCATGGCACTTCTCATCACAATGTTATATGCTCTTGTCTTTACAATACTCCATGCACTTGTCATCACAATGCTCCATGACCCCTGTCATAGGAAGCTCCATGAGCTAGTCATCACAATGTTTCACGACCTGGAAATTAAAATTATCAGTGGCTCTTGTCATCACAATGCTCCATGCCCTTGTCATCACAATGCTCCCTTACCTTTGTCACAACAATCCTCCATGACACTTGGCATCACAATGCTCCGTGCTATTGTCATCACAATGGAACATGAAATATGTCATCACAATGCTCCCTGACACCTGTCTTCCCAATACTCCATGAACTTGTCATCACAATGCTCCATGCCCTTGTCATCACAATGTGCCATGCCCAATGTCATCACAATAATCCATGAAATTTCTCAGACCAATGCTCCATGCCCCTTTTCATCACAATGCTCCATGAACCCTGTCATCACAATGCACCATGCCCATCATCATAATGCTTCATGCTATTGTCATCACAATGAAATCAAAATCCTCCATGACCTCTGTCATCACAATGCTCCAAACCCTTGTAATCACAATGTTCCATAACACTTGTCATTACAATGCCCCATGACGCTACTCATCACAATTAGCCATGGTCTTCCCATCTCAGTGCTCCATGACATTTGTCATCACAATGCTCAATACCCTTGTCATCACAATGCTCCCTGACACTTGTCGTCAGAATGCTCCTTGAACCCATTCATGACAAGGCTCCATGCCTTTCTCCTCACAATGATCCATGCCTTTTTCATCACAATGCTCCAAGACCCCTGCAATCACAAAGCTCCTTGCCCTTGTCATCACAAAGCTCCATGGAAAATGTCATGAGAATGCTCCATTGCCTTCTCATCACAATGCTCCATGCCATTGTCATCACAATGCTCCAAGACACCTGTAATCACAATGCTCCATTCCTCTTTTCATCAGAATGCTCCATGAGACTTGTCATCACAAGGATCCATGGTCTTCTCATCAAAATGCTCCAGGTCATTGTCATCAAAATGCTCCATTCCCTTATCATCACAATGCTCCATGACCCCTATCATCACAATACTCCATGTACATTTTCAGCCCAATACTCCATGCCCTTCTCATCACAATGCTCCATGACTACTGTCATCACAACGCTCCATGACAACTGACAACACAATGATCCGGGACTCTTGTCATCACAATGCTCCATTCCCTAGTCATCACAATGCTCCATGACCCCTGTCATCATAATACTCCATGAACATTATCAACCCAATGCTACATGACCCTTGTCATTAGAATGATCCATTCCCTTGTCATCCCAATGCTCCATGACCCCTGTATTTAAAATCCTCCGTGATGTTTTTCATCACAGTGCTCCATGTCACCTGTCATCACAATGCTCCATGCCTTTGTCAGGAAATGCTACATGACCTTGTCATTACAATGCTCTATGCGCTTCTCATCACAATACTCCATTACCATTGTCATCACGATCCTCCATGAACGTTGGGATCACATTGCTTCATACCCTTGTCATCACAATGCTCCATGCTCCTTGAAATCAATATGATCCATGACCTCTGTCATCACAATGCTCCAAACTCTTGTGATCACAGTGTTCCATAACACTTGTCATCACTACGCCCCATGACGCCTGTCCTCTCAATACTCCATGCCCTTATTGTCACAATGCTCCATGACCTTTGTCATCACAATGCTCAATACACTTGTCATCACAATGCTCCCTGACACTTGTCATCAGAATGCTCCTTGAAACCTCTAACAAAAAGGCTCCATGCCTTTTTCATCACAATGTCCCATGCCATTTTCATCACAGTGCTCCATGACCCTTGTCATCACAATTCTCCATGTACTTGTCGGCACAATGCCCCCTGACCCTTGTCATCACAATGCTCCATGCCATTGTCATCACAATGCTCCATTATCTTTGTCATCAGAATCCTCCATGACACTTGGCATCACAATGCTCCATGCCACTGTCATCACGATTTGCCATTACATATGTCATCACAATGCTCCCTGACACCTGTCTTCATAATACTGCATGACCTTGTCATCACAATTCTCCATTCCCTTGCCATCACAGTGCGTCATTCCAACTGTCATCGCTATAATCCATGAAACTTATTAGACCAATGCTCCATGTCCTTGTCATCACAATGCTCCGTGACTCCAGTCATCACAATGCTTCATGACCTTTGTCATCAAAATGGTCCATGCCTTCGTCATCAACAGTCTCTATGAATTTTTAACCACAATGCTCCATGAAGTTTTCATCACAATGCTCTTTGACCCATGTCATCACAATGCTCTATGCCTTTGTCAACACAATGCTCCATGACCCTTGTCATCACAATGCTCCATGGGCTTGTCAGCACAATGCTCCATGACACTTGTCATCACAATGTGCCATGCGCTTGTCATCACTGTGCTCCACAATCTTATCATCACAATGCTCCATAAATCTTGTCATCACAATGCTCCATGCACTTCTCATCAAAATGCTCTCTCACCACTGATATCACAATGTTACATCACTATTCATCACAGTACTACCTCACTCCTGTCATCACAATGCTACATGCACTTATCATCACAATGTTCGATGACCCCTGACATCACAGTTCTCTATAACCCTTGTCATCAAAATGCTCCATGACCATTTTCATCAAAATGCTCCATGACCCCTGACATCACAATGTTCCATAACCACTGTCATCAAAATGTTCCATGACCCTTTTCATCAAATTGCTCCATGACCCTGTCATGACAATGCTCCCTGCCCTTCTCATCTCAATGCACCACGCTCTTGTCATCAAAACGCTCCGTGACCTTTGTCATCACATAGCTCCATGACCCTTGGCATCACAATGCTCCATGCCATTGTCATCACAATGCTCCATGAACCCTCTCATCACATTGATCCATACAATTGTCATCAAAAAGCTCCATGACACTTGTCATCACACTACTCGATGCCCTTTTCATCACAATGCTCTGGCCCTTGTCATTACAGTCCTTTATGACCCATGTATCACTGTGTTCCGTGCCCTTGTTATCACAATGCTCAATGCCAACTCTCATCACAATAATCCATGAAACTTTTCAGACCAATGCTGCTGCTCTTGTCATCACAATGCTACATGACCCATGCCATCACAACGTTCCAAGGCCTTGTCATCACAAGGCTCCATGACCATTGTCATCACAATGCTCCAAGACCCCTGTAATCACAATGCTCCATGCCCTTGTCATCCCAAAGCTCCATGATGCATGTCATCAGAATGCTCCATGGCATTCTCATCACAATGCTCCATGCCCTTGTCATTACAATCCACCATGACCCATGTATCACTGTGTTCCGTGCCCTTGTCATCACAATGCTCCATGCCCACTCTCATCACAGTAATCCATGAAATATTTCAGACCAATGCTCCATGAAATTCTCATCACAATGCTCAATTACCCCTGTCATAACAATGCTCCATGACCCCTGTCATCACAATGCTCCACACCCCTTGTCATTACAGTGCTCCATGAGGCTTGTCATCACAATTATCCATGGTCTTCTCATCACAATGCTCCACGGTCTTGCCATCACAATGGTCCATGCCATGGTCATCACACTGCTCCATGTCCCTGTCATCACAATTCTCCACGTTCTTGGCATCACTATGCTCCATGACACTTCTCATCGAAGGGTTACATGCTTTGTCATCACAATTCTCAATGCACTTGTCATCGCAATGCTCCATGACCCCTGTCATAGCAAGCTACATGTGCTTGTCATCACAATACTCCATGTCCTTGTCGTCACAATGCTCCATGACCTTTGTCATCACAATGCTCAAAACACTGGTCATCAAAATGCTCCCTGACACTTGTCTGTATGCTCCTTGAACCCTGTCATGACAAGGCTCCATGTCTTTTTCATAAGAATGATCCATGCCCTTTTCATCACAATGCTCCATGACCCCTGTAATCACAATGCTCCCTGCCCTTGTCATCACAAAGCTCCATGACACCTGTCAGAATGCTCCATTGCCTTCTCATCACAATGCTCCATGCCCTTGTCATCTCAATGCTCCAAGAACACTGTAATCACAATGCTCCATGCCCCTTTTCATCAGAATGCTCCATGAGATTTTTCATTACAAGGCTCCATGGTCTTCTCATCACAATGCTCCAGGAACTTGTCATCACAGTGCTCCATTCCATTGTCATCACAATGCTCCATGACCCCTGTCATCACAATACTCCATGAATATTTTCAGCCCAATGCTCCATGCCCTTGTCATCACAATGCTCCATTACCACTGTCATAACAATGCTCCATGACCCCTTCCATCACCATGTTCCACGGCCTTGTCATCACAAGGCTCCATGACCCTTGTCATCACAATGCTCCAAGACCCCTGTAATCACCATGCTCCATGCCCCTTTTCATCTCATTGCTCCATGAACCCTGTCATCACAATGCACCATGCCCATTATCATAATGCTTCATGCTATTGTCATCAAAATGAAATCAAAATTCTCCATGACCTCTGTCATCACAATGCTCCAAACTCTTGTGATCACAAGGTTCCATAACACTTGCCATCACAAAGCCCCAGGCCGCTGGTCATCACAATTATCCATGGACTTCTCATCACAATGCTCCATTACCTTTGTCATCACAATTCTCAATACACTTGTCATCACAATGCTCCCTGACACTTGTCATCAGTATGCTCCTTGAACCCTGTCATGACAAGTCTCCATGCCTTTTTCATCACAATGATCCATGCCCTTTTCATCACAATGCTCCATATCATTGTCATCACAATATTCCACAAGCTTGTCATCAGAATGCTCCGTGACCCTTGTCATCACAATGATCCATGCCCCTGTCATCACAATGCTCCATGACATCTGTCATCACAATGCTCCATGCCCCTTGTCATTACAGTGCTCCATGATGCTCGTCATCACAATTATCCATGGTCTTCTCATCATAGTGCTCCACGGTCTTGCCATCACAATGCTCCATGCCCTGATCATCACAATACTCCATGTCCCTTGTTATCACAATTCTCCACGTCCTTGTCATCACAATGCTCCATGACAGTTCTCATCACAATGTTACATGCTCTTGTCATCACAATTATCCATGCACTTGTCATCACAATGCCCCATGACCCCTGTCATAGCAAGCTCCATGCCTTTGTCATCACAATGCTTCACGACTTTTTCATCAAAATTATCAATGCCCGTTGTCATCACAATGCTCCATGCCCTTGTCATCACAATGCTCCAAGCCCTTGTCATCACAATGCTCCATTACCTTTGTCATCACAATCCTCCATAACACTTGGCATCACTATGCTCCATGCCTTTGTCATCACAATGGGCCATGAAATATGTAATCACAATGCTCCCTGACACCTGTCTTCACAATATTCCATGACCTTGTCTTCCCAAAGCTCCATGCCCTTGTCATCACAATGTGCCATGCCCACTCTCAACACAATTATCCATGAAACTTATCAGACCAATGCTCCATGCCCCTGTCATCAAAATGTTCCATGTCATTTTCATCACAATGCTGCATGAACCCTATCATCACATTATTCCATGCCCTTGTCATCACAAAGCCCCATGATGCTTGTCATCACAATGCCCAATGCACTTCTCATCACAATGCTCCATGCCCTTGTCATTACAATCCACCGTGACCCATGTATCACAGTGTTCAGTGCCCTTGTCATCACAATGCTCCATGCCCACTCTCATCACAATAATCCATGAAAATTTTCAGACCAATGCTCCATGCCCTTCTCATCACAATGCTCCATTACCCCTGTCATAACAATGCTCCATGACCACTACCATCACAATGTTCCACAGCCTTGTCATCACAAGGCTCAATGACCCTTGTCATCACAATGCTCCAAGAACCCTGTAATCACAATGCTCCATGCCCTTGTCGTCAGAAAGCTCCATGACACATGTCATAAGAATGCTCCATGGCCTTCTCATTCATGATGCTCCATGCCCATGTCATCACAATGCTCCAAGACTCCTGTAATAACAATACTCCATGCCCATTTTCATCACAATGCTCCATGAACCCTGTCATCACAATGCACCATGCCCAACATCATAATGGTTCAGGCTATTGTCATCACAATGAAATCAAAATGATCAATGACCTCTGTCATCACAATGCTCCAAATCCTTGTGATCACAATGTTCCATAACACTTATCATCACAACGCCCCATGACACTTGTCATAACAATTATCCATGGTCTTCTCATCACAATGCTCCATGACCTTTGTCATCACAATTCTCAATATCCTTGTCATCACAATGCTCCCTGACACTTGTCTTCAGTATGCTCCTTGTACCCTGTCATGACAAGGCTCCATGCCTTTTTCATGACAATGATCCATGCCCTTTTCATCACAGAGCTCCAAGACCCCTGTAATCACAATGCTCCATGCCCTTGTCATCACAATGCTCCATGACCCCTTTCATCACAATACTCCATGAGCATTTTCAGCCCAATGCTCCATGACCTTCTCATCACAATGCTCCATGACGCTTGTCATCACAGTGCTCAATGAACCTTGTCATCACAATGCTCCTTGCCTTTGTCAGCAAAATGCTACATAATCTTGTCATCACAATGCTCCATGCGCTTGTCATCACATTCCTCCATGACCTTTGGGATCACATTGCTTCATGCCCTTGTCATCTCTCTCTTGCCTTTCTGGTTTTTACAGATATTCGGATGTCCCTTTTGACCGGTGGGAAGTGACAATTCTTTGTTGTGTGGATTTGCATTGTGCGCTTGCTTGATTGGCCAGAAAGGGTGTATGCGTTTTCTCCTGAATATATTCAGGAGAAAAGGCATACGCACTTTTTGGCCTAGGGCATCCCTGTCCAAGTTGTGATGCTTTTCCTGTGGTTTAAAGGTGATTCCCATTTACCTCTTGAAATATGTTTTGTGCAATTCTGCCTCATTTTCAAGTCCCCTTCTTTACCTTCCCTCAACAGATTTTTTGAAGAGAGTAGTCCTTTATAACTCTGCAGGTTTGTGAATTGCTGTGCCCCTGAGCCCCAATTTTCAAATCCCATTTTTGTGAGCTGGCCGCATATCCACAATTTTGCTTCAGGACCTATAGTGGTTCCAGGGGTGGCTATATTGGTTCACTGTGTGTGGCTGAGGCTTTGGTTAATTCTTCTTACTGACGGGAAATTAGAGTGACATGTGCCCGTCCAAATGCCTACATCTACTCTCTGATAGGTTCTCCCTCTTCCCTTTCATCCTCTGCACAATTAGCAAACAGTGCGAACCAGGAGGTTATAGGGGCTGACTCTCCTAAGTTGGAAGATTGATAGTAAAGCAGTTGGAATACCAAACTGGAACACAAGGAGAAGAAAAATTAGGAGAGTTTTAGAAACCTTTTGCCATGACAGGTTATCCATTCTCTAGGTTTCCCATACATGTTATAACTGTAGTGATATTCCCTTCTACCTGGAGATTTGGGACCCATGGAATGGTTGCATGCATTACTACTTTAAGGGTCTGCATTTTCTCTCCCAATCTCACCAGTCCTCTCAGTCCCAAGTGTCCAGCCTTATGTCTCATCCAGCTGTCTTTGCCGATAGGGTCATTCCAGGTTTCATCAGAACCTTTGAAGTAATTGTGTAAGAATTTCGCTGTTTTCTGTTTTTGTTTTTGAAATTCATGTTTATAATGGGGTTGAGCTGATTTTCACTTACTTGTTTATGCCGGTCTAGACAAAATTGATTCCCTTACGGAGACATATCAATACGTAGGTTTTAAGATTCTTACTAGTCAGATATATACCTGTGCGGGAAATAGGGGTATTGAGTCCCGTTCACTGAGGAAGGTGTAGGTCTTGTATATTCTGTATTTGGTTTATGGAATGGTACCTGTGTTAATATCAAACTCTGGTTTTATGCATCACCCCACCTCTCCTTTCTCCTGAAGCAGGCATAAGAGTTTTTTTTTTCTAAATGTGAGACTCTCTTCTCTTTCCTAATTCAGTTCATATGTTGTGATATTGACATTTCCTCTATAAGTGATATCTTATGAAAAGATTATTTTTCTGTGTGACAAAATTCCCTTAGAATCATCATACTTAAATCCACTCATTATGCTGCTACTGGCCTTATATACATTGATTTCACGTCTGAGTGATATTCCGTTGTACAAAATTACCACAAGTTCTTTATGCATTTCTGTTTTTCCTGGGATATTTTAGGTGTACCAAAGTTGAGCTTCTTGTATGCAGAGCAGCTCTAAACTTTGGGGTGCCTGTGTCTTATTGATATTTAGTCTTCCCAAGTTATATGCCCATGAGTTGAAGTCCCCTTTGCTCGGGGGCTTTGTATTTTAGATGTTTTAGGAAACAGCATACACTTCTTCAGAGTGGCTCTTGGATATTTATACCACACCCATCAGCATGACTTGGCTCCCTGTTTTCCATGGCCCCTCCTGCATTTCTGGTTTGTACACATTTTTTGGATGGCCTTTCTGAGCAGTGGAAATTGAGACTTCTTTGTTGTGTGGATATGCATTTCCCTCTTGCTTGGTTGGCCAAAAACTCTGTATGTTGTTTTTTTTTTTTCTCCTGAAGATATTCACGAGAAAAATGCATACACCCTTTTGCCCAACTGCATCATTTTAGAAATTCTGCTGCTTTTCATATGCTTTAAATGTGAGTAGAATCTACCTTTTGAAATCTGTTTCCTGCAATTCTGCCTCTCATTCAGATCCTCTTCGTTGCCTTACCTGAATATATTTTTGGACGTTGGTTATCATTTATAGCTTTGCAGGTCTTTGAATTTTCTGCTCCTGAGCTTCATTTTGCAACTCGCTTTTTTTGTGTGCTGTATGCCAAACCATTGGATTGCTTCCGGCCCTATTCTGGTTCTGGGGAGGCAGGCTGAGACTTTGGTTAATTTTTCTTCCTAATGGGAAATTAGAGTGGCATGTGCCTGTCAAAACTCCTACAGCTAACCTCTCATTGGTTCCCCCTCTTCCCATTTATCCTCTGCACAAATTGAAAACTGTGTAAAACAGGAGGTTAAAGGTGCTGATTCTCCAAGTGGGGAGATTGTTAGTAATGTGGCTGGAATGGCGAACCCCAGCACCAGGAGGTCAAAAATGAGTTGCATTTTAGACACCTTTCCTGAGCACATGGTGTACATTCATCTCGGTTTCCCAGGCTTGTTTTCACTGTCAGAAGATTCCCTTGAACCTGCAGATTTGGGACCCATCGAATGGGTACCAGGCAGTATTACTTTAAAAGGTCTGCATTTTCTCACCAAGCCTCTCTAACATCTCTTAGCGTGCATAGCTTCCAGCCTTATATATCATCCTGCTGTGGGTCTACATGTGTTCAATCCATGTTACATCGTAGCCCTTCAACAAAAGTTGTAAGAATTTTTGTCTGTCTCACTGTTTCTATAAATATTTTTAAATTTATTTTTATATTGGTTACAGCTGATTTTCAAAGCTCTGTTTTTTGCTCCTGTACATCCACTTGATTCATGTACTGTGAGACAACAATAAATTCCTTTTCAGATGCTTACCAGTCATATGTATTATTTTCCAGTGACTTGAGTGGGCTGAGTGCAGTTCTTTGAGGTACCGTGTAGGCCTTGTCAGTTATTCAATTTGGTACTTGGAATGGTATCTTTGCTAATTTCAACCTCCTGGATAATACCTCAGCATTCCCCACCTTTCCCATTTAGCAGCCTTATGTCTATTTTCTACATATTTGACTATGTTTCTGTTTTGTAATTTATTTCATGTGTAGCCATTTTTGATTCCACCTTTAAGTGACATCTTATGATATGTGTCTTTTTCTTTCTGACATATGTCACTTAGAATGATTGTATGTAACTCCTGCAGAGTTGTTCCAACTGGCCTTATTTCATTGATTTCTGGATGAGTAATATTCCACTCTACATAAGTACCCCATCTCTTTTATCCATTTTATCCTTCCAGGGACATTTAGGTTATATCCAAGTTGAGGCCCTTTTTAACAGAGAGGTGGTAAACGTTGGGCTGCCTATTTTCTGTCGATTTTTGTTTTTCCCAAGGTATACGCCCATGAGTGCAACTGCCGTATGCTCTGTAGCTCATTTTTTACATGTTTTAGCAAACACAATACACTTCTCCAGAGTGGCCGTTGGCAAATTACATTTCCACTATCAGCCTCACAGGGCTCCCTATTCTCCTTGCCCTGTCCTGCATTTCTGGTGTTTACACTTTATGTGGATGGCCCTTCTGACTGATGTGAAGTGATACATTTTGTAGTATTGATTTCCAGTGTCCACCTGTTTGGTTGGATAAAAAGTGTGTATGGCCTTTACTTGAATATATTCAGAAAAAATGCATACACCCTTTTTGGCCAACTGCATCATTGGCGATGTTCAGACCCTTTTCTTGTGCTTTAACGGGGAGTCCTTTCTACCTGTTCAAATATGTTTCCTGCCACTCTCCCTTGTTTACAAGTCCTTTTCTGTGGCTTACCTCAAGACATTTTTCGATGATAGATATTTTCAACTCTGCAGTTTCATGAATTTTAGTGACCCTGAGTTCCATTATTCAACTTGTGTTTATGGAAACTGGACAGAAAACAGCGGGATTTCCTCTAGCCCTATTCTGTTTCCGTGGGCAATTCTAGCCTTTGATGAATTTGTCTTCCGGATTGGAAATTAGAGTGGCATGTGCCTGTCCGAACACCTAAGACGTGTCTCTAAATTTTTCTCATCCTTCCGCTTCATCCTCTGGACAAATTCCAAACTGTGTGCAACAGGATGTTGACGGTGCTGATATCCCCAAGTGAGGAGGTTGTTAGGAAAGATGCTGGAGGGGTGAACCCAAGCACCAGGCAATGAGGAGATGAGGTGCCTTTTCCAAACTCTTTCCGATCAAATGTTGTACCATCCTCTAGGTGTGACAGGCATGTTTTAGCTGTAGGAAGGGTCCCGTGCATGTAAGGAGAACACCAGGGATTTTTCCAAATCAGTGCCTCCCCGAACCACAAACTGGGGAAGTTTTAAGCTACGGCTACACGCATGTCCATTAAGGGCCTTGGGAAATAGGCAGAGCCAAAACTTTAGATGATTGAAATCTTCAGGGTCAGAAGCACTCACCATCGGCCTTGCTTAGGTTACATTTTATCTGTCATTGATAGATGATGTCAATAAAAATATCTATTCTTTTTCAGATTATTTCCCCTTATAGGTTATTGCAAAATATTCAGTGTAGTTCCCTGTGCTATACAGTAGTTCCTTGTTGATGATCTATTTTATACATAGCAGTGTGTATGTGTTAATCCCAAACTGTTAATTTATCTCTTCTCCTACCTTTCCCCTTTGGTAATAATAAATTATAAGATTTTATACTTCTCAGAAATGGGGGAGCTGAAGAGAGGTATCATTTTCAATGGAAAAGCATTGAAAACACGATTGAAGCTTCAGCCAAGAGTATTCGATGTACATCCATGGAAATAAATCACTTCATTTCTCTAATGTTGACCTGACAAAAAAGACAAACGTCTTCACTGAACTTGCTTATAGGTAAGTGATGGAAATATCAAATGTAAGTCTTAGAAACATCTTATTTTACCTGAGCGTTATACACTGCTCTATGTTAAGTACAGTTTGGCTCACACATCTGTTCATTGAAGTTACAATGTTCTCAATTTCTGTTACTGATCCTCCAGTGTGGACCCCAACAGGAGTCCCCGTGCCCAGTGTCATTGGAGCAAACAGATCAAGACTGAGTTTGGTTCAGAAGCAAAGGAATCATTATTTTGAAAACAGAAAGGAGAGGTGAGAGCATGCACTCCCCACGGGCTGTGGGCTGGGCTGCTGTGTAGGGATCCCGGCATCGTCAGTGGGAGGGAGGGGATGGAGCTCACGAGGGCTGGTTTGCCTGCAGCTCAGGCTCTATGCTGCGGAGTCTGCATGTGACCCTGCTAGCAGAGGTGTCGACCCAGCCATTCTGCACTAGGAAATCGGATCTGAAGTGCCGGGTGTGGGACCTCTGCATGCGGAACCCTAGGAGCACGTGAAATTAGACAAAGCACAAAGGAAAAACAGGTTAGACTTTATTTCATTGCCCAGATTCTCTTTTTATCTCACAGGAGTTTTTAATGAACGTTGCCGGAGATGAACACCTCCTCTGCTTTTTGTTCCGTTCCTCATTCTTGGGGTGTTGAGGGTGCAGACCACT
The DNA here is from genome assembly GCF_964165515.1 of Mesoplodon bidens. Lineage (NCBI taxonomy): Eukaryota > Metazoa > Chordata > Mammalia > Artiodactyla > Ziphiidae > Mesoplodon > Mesoplodon bidens. Next base: position 2,511,924 of record NW_027672207.1, read on the forward strand.
CTTTTGTAACTGCTTCATGCTGTGGTGGGAGCCCTGATACATGGGGGGCGGGGCAAAACTTCTCCCCACCAGCCTCCAGGTGAGGTTGATTGTTCCAAGGCCTCCTGCCTCACTTCTCGTCCGCCTGAGCACCAGCATTGGAAGTGTTATAGATTCTAATGACCTTTAAGGGTCCAGGAAAGAGATGCGCAGAGATGCTGTGGTGGCAGGTTTCACCACACCCCACATTTGTTCGGCGACCTTAGGCTGACGGTTTTTGCCAGCCTAGATGATCTGACCAGTAGTCTGTGCTTTCTTTAATTAGGTTCCTGAATTAATGTACAAACAGCACCATGTGTCAGAGCCCTGCCCGCACAACTCCCAGACAGTCAAGGGTCAGTGGTGATCCAGGACCATGACGTCCACTGAGTCAACGGCCTTTAGAAGTAGCCAGCAGTCCAGCCGGTCATATTGACCACCATCACCGCGGTGTCTGTAGGGCTTTCTATGGTGAAAGCATGATATACGTTTCCCCCGCAAAGCTTATTAGCTCCCCTCTGGGTGCAGTAAGTCCTGCAAGCAGTAGTCTGCTCTTTCGGGGCACAGTCTTGTTGTTTTCTGAGAGAAACTCCAGGTCAAGTGATGGTCACACAAGTCACCTTGGGGGCCCTTTGCCCCCGTTTGTCTCTCTGGAGTTTGGAGTTGGAGGGCCTCCTCTCTCTAGGTCAGTGTGTCCACAGAGCAACCCCTGTAACTTCAGGGCATGATGGGTGGTTAGGATCACCACGTGGGGTCCTTTTCCCTTAGGAGGGAGCTGGCCTTGCGGGCTGCTGATTTCCAGCTTTTTAGATACCCCAGTATCCTGGCCTGATGAGTCGGTGGGCAAAGCCCTTGGTGACCATAGTTTATCATACCTGAAGGGCATTCTTGTGTTGTTCCATTTCAAGTGGTCCCAGTTTTTGCACTAAGGCTCCAAGGGCGATTAACCTTTGACCAGGTATGTAAAGGTCAAAGGGTTTAGATAAATTAGGGAGTACCTGGGCAAGGGTCTGAATTGACTGCTCTTTCCATTCTTGAAAGGCTGCTTCTGGATTCTATTCAAAAGGATCATCATCTTTTCGTGTCAGTGTTTCATGTAGAGGCCCAGCTATTAGAGTGTAGTTAGGGATCCAGATGCAGAAAACCTTGGCCCCCCAAGGAAACCCTAAGCTGTCTTCTAGTTTTAGAAGAGGTAAGGCTGCAAATGGCTTCTTCCCTATCCTGGCATGCGTTTCTCCGAATATCTGTGAGAATGAAGCCCAGGCATGTCACCTTAGCCTGGGATATTAGAGCCTTTTTCTTGGACACCTTCTATCCTTTATTGGCTAGGTAGTTCAGAGGCGTCTTTAGTATGCCTGGCGATCAGAATGTCCTCTGCATATTGAAGGAGGGTTCCCTTTTACAGAGGTAGAACTTTTAGGTCTTTAGAGGACATTTCCCCAATGATGGTGTGGGTATTTTTGAACCATTGGGGCAGGACGGCCCAGCATTATTGCTTTGGTTGCATGTTGTGTCCTGCCACTCACAAGCCAAAAATTCTTGTGACTCTGAGATGAATGGAATACAGAAGAAGGCATCATTGAAGTCTAATACAGAATGCCATGGCCTGGTGGATAGTAGAATGACCAGCAGGGTGTAGGAAATAGGAGCTACTGGATGTATATTCTCGGTGGCTTCACTGACTGCCCTGATATCCTTTACCAGGTTTCCAGCAGCCCATGGGGCTCTCGTGGTCAGGCCAATCCCAGGATATGGAGCTCACCTGTGCTGCACCCCCCACCCCACTGCCCACGGGGCTCTCTTGGTCAAGTCCCTCCCAGGGTATGGAGCTCACCTGTGCAGCTACCCAGCAGCCCATGGGGCTCTCATAGTCAGGCCCTTCCCAGGATACGGAGGTCCTCTGTCCAGGTACCCGAGCAGGGCTGGACACACAGGAACTGTGCACATAGCCCACCTTGCAGAGATCCCACAGCTCACCTGTCGCTCAGAGCTGACACAGAACACCTCAGAGCAGGACTTGAACTAACAAACAGCAGCCCTGACAGGTCTGTGACCCTGGCTATCACTTTGTGCCGCCTCTCTCGGCCTGGTCTTCCAGACACTTCCACTGCAGCCAGGGCACCAGGCCTCTGTCTCCACCCACCATCACTCCTCTCCCTGACTCCTGGGTTCCTCTCATTAGTATAGGGTTTTCTTGAAGTTGTTTTCCACTCATGGACCAGATAAAATGATGAGAAAAAACCCGCAGCTGAAGCCCTTGTCTATCCTGACTCTCAAGAGCCCACACCTGTTCCTTGGCCATGGCCCGTTTAGCAAGGTTCATTTTCTGCAACTGTGAGCCCCTGAGGGGTGAGTATTGGCTGATTTGGGCAGCCTGACACTGCCTGCCAGCCCTCCCCAGGTGTGCCTTGGTGGAGGTCAATATAAACACCTCTCCAGTCAGCAAGAGCCCCTGTATCTGTGCCTGACCCCATATTCTCTGCCCCGTCAGCAGTGTCGGGCCTGGGGTGGTGGGAGGGAGTGAGGGGCCGTGGCTTTGTGGGTGGCCCAGTGTGAGTGGAACTCTGCTGTACTTTCTGCAGGGGTTGCCAGGCTGCCACCTGCTAAAGAAGAGGATGTGTCACCCATACCTGCCGCTGGAATTTCTCCCCAGGCAGAGGTGAGGAAGTAAAAAAGCAGTGGGGGCCGTGGCAGGAGGGGTATCTCAGGTAGGGAAATGGAAATCTTCCAGAAGAGCATCTGGGGCCAGGACCATCCTGGCTGGCCTGCAGGCACCAAGTCGACCTGCGTGCTGTCGCTGGTGTGTCTCCACAGCCCTTCCTCTAGGCTTGAAAGTTCTTGTACATATTCAGGTGTTTTACCTGGAAAGGGTGGGAAGAGTTCAGCTGCAGCAGGACTGGGGCTCAGCTCACATTTACTCACAGACGACTCGACACAGTCCCCCATCTTTGCAATGAGGATGCTCCTTGTGGGGGGGGGAGCGCTGCTCACTGCATGGGAGACGATTTCCCAACTCTGACCAACTTAAGAATTTTTTACCACTGGAGCAAGTTCCCTGATACGATTTTCCTCTGTATAACTGGTGGGTTCTGTTTTTTTTTTTTTTTTTCTTTCTTTTTGGTTCAAAGTAGGTTTTATTTATTCCTCTCTTTTTTTTTTTAATTTGGAGATATAAACGTGGAAATAATGCATTAATATAAAGACGTCTATGTGAAGGGAAAAACTTTTTTTGGTTTATTTTATTAAATGTTAGTTATTTATTTTTAATTTTTTTTGAAAATTTATTTATTTCTTTTATACAGCAGGTTCTTACTGGATATCTATTTTATACATATGTGTGCACATGTGAATCCCAGTCTCCCAATTCATCCCACCACCAACCTCACATGTCATTCCCCCCTTGGTGTCCATATGTTTGTTCTCTACATCTGTGTCTCTATCTCTGCCCTGCAAACCGGTTCATCTTTACCATTTTTCTAGGTTCCACATATATGCATTAACATACAATATTTGTTTTTCTCTTTCTGACTTACTTCACTCTGTATGACAGTCTCTAGATCCATCAAGGTCTCTACAAATGACCCAATTTCATTCCGATGTATGGCTGAGTAATATTCCATTGTATATATGTACCACATCTTTATCTATTCATCTGTCTGTGGGCACCTAGGTTGCTTTCATTACCTGGCTATTGTAAATAGTGCTGCAATGAACATTGTGGTGAATGTGTCTTTTTGATTTATGGTTTTCTCTGGGTATATTCCCAGTAGTGGAATTGCTGGATTATATGGTAATTCTATTTTTAGTTTTTTAAGGAACCTCCATACTGTTCTCCATAGAGACTATATCGATTTACATTCCCAGCAATAGTGGAAGAAGCTTCCTTTTCTCCACACCCTCTCCAGCATTTGTTGTTTGTAGATTTTCTGATGATGCCCATTCTAACAGGTGTGACGTGATACCTCATTGTCGTTTCCATTTCCATTTCTCTAATAATTAGTGATGTTGAGCAGATTTTCATGTGCGTACTAGCCATCTCTATGTCTTCTTGGAAGAAATGTCTATTTAGATCTTCTTCCATTTTTGTATTGGGTTGTTTGTTTTATTAATATTGAGCTGCATGAGCTGTTTATATATATTGGAGATTAATCATTTGTCCATTGATTAATTGGCAAATATGTTCTGCCATTCTGAGGGTTGTCTTTTCGTCTTGTTTGTAGTTTCCTTTGCTTTGCAAAAGCTTTTACATTTCATTAGGTCCCATCTGTTTAGTTTTCTTTTTTATTTCATTACTATAGGAGGTGGATCAGAAAAGATCTTGCTGTGATTTACATCAGAGTATCCTTCGTAAGTTTTCCTCTCAGAGTTTTATACTGTCCAGTCTTACATTAAGGTCTCTAATCCATTTTGAATATATTTTTATGTATGGTGTTGGGGAGTGTTCTAATTTCATTCTTTTACATGTAGCTGTCCATATTTCCCAGCACCAATGATTGAAGAGACTGTCTTATCTCCATTGTATAGTCTTGCCTCCTTTGTCATAGATTAGTTGACCATAGGTGTGTAGGTTTATCCCTGGGCTTTCTTTTTTTTTTTTTTCCTTTTACACGTTTATTGGAGTATAGTTGTTTTACAATGGAGTGTTAGTTTCTACTCTATAACAAAGTGAATCAGCTATACATATACAAATATCACCAGATACCCTCCCTCTTGCATCTCCCACCCACACTCCATATCCCACCCCTTTATGTGGTCACAAAGCACCGAGCTGATCTCCCTGTTCTATGTGGCTGATTCTCAGTAGCTTTCAGTGTTACATTTAGTAATGTATTTATGTCCATGCCACTCTGTCACTTCGTGTCATCTTACCCATCCCCCTTCCGGTGTCCTCAAGTCCTTTCTCTACGTCTGTGTCCTTAATCCTGTCCTGCCACTAGGTTCTTCAAAATCTTTTTTATTTTCTTCATTAGATTCCGTATATCTCTGTTAACATACAGTATTTGTTTTTCCCTTTCTGACTTACTTCACTGTGTAGGACAGATTCTAAGTCCATCCACCTCAGTACAAATAACTCAGTTTTGCTTCTGTTTATGGCTGAGTAATATTCCATTGTATATATGTGCCAGATCTTCTTTATCCATTCATCTGTCGATGGACACTTAGGTTGCTTTCATGTCCTGGCTATTGTAAATAGAGCTGCAATGAACATTTTTGTACATAACTCTTTTTGAATTATGGTTTTCGCAAGGCAAATGCCCAGTAGTTGGATTGTTGTGTCGTATGGTACCTCTATTGTAAGTTATTTAGAGGAACCTCCGTACTGTTCTCCCTAGTGCCCATATCACTTTACATTCCCAACCACAGTGCAAGTGTGTTCCCTTTTCTCCAATAAAGGCCTCTCCAGCATTTATTGTTTTGTAGATTTTTTTGATGATTGCCACTCTGACTGCTGTGTGGTGATACCTCATGGTAGTTTTGATTTGCATTTCTTTAATGATTAGTGATGTTCAGCATCCTTTCATGTGTTTCTTGGTAATCTGTATATCTTCTTTGGAGAAATGTCTATTTAGGTCTTCTGCCCGTTTTTGGATTGGGTTGTTTGTTTTGGTGATATTGAGCTACATGAGGTGTTTGTAAATTTTGGAGATTAATCCTTTGTCAATTGCTTCATTTGAAAATATTTTCTCCCATTCTGAGGGTTGTTTTGCATCTTGTGTATGTTTTCCTGAACTGTGTAAAAGCTTTTAAGTTTCTTTAGGTCCCATTTGTTGATTTCTGTTTTTATTTCCATTTTTCTAAGAGGTGAGTCAAAAAGGATCTTGCTGTGATTTATGTCATAGAGTGTTCTGCCTATGGTTTCCTCTAAGTGTTTTATAGTGTCTGGTCTTATATTTAGATCTCTAATCCATTTAGAGTTTATTTTTGTGTATGGTGTTATGGAGTGTTCTAATTTCATTCTTTTATGTGTAGGGGTCCAGTTTTCCCAGCACCAATTACTGAAGAGACTGTCTTTTCTTCATTGTATATCCTTAGCTCCTTTGTCATAGATGAGATAGCCATAGGTATGTAGGTTTCTCTCTGGGCTTTCTGTCCTGTTCCATTGATCTGTGTTTATGCCAATCTACATACACTTGATTCCATTATGGAGACATATAAATACATAGGTTTCAAGATTATTACCAGTCAGATATATTCCTCTTCAGTGAATAGGGTGTTTTGTGTCCAGTTCATTGAGAAAGGAGTAGGTCTTGTCTATTACATATTTGGTATATGGAATGGTATCTGTGCTAATTTCTAACTCTGCTTTTACACATCACCCCACGTCACCTCTCCCCTTAAGGAGGCATAGGTGTGTTTTCTAAATGTGTAACTCTGTTCTCTTTTGAAATTCAGTTCATGTGTATCCATGTTTACATTCCCTCTATAAGTGATATATTACAATAAGTTTCTTTTTCTTTGTGGCTCATTTCACTTAACATCATCGTACCTAAAGCCACTCATTATGCTGCTATTGGCCTTATGACATTGATTTTATGTCTGAGTGACATTCCATTGTATATAAGTACCACAACATCTATATCCATTTTTTTTTCCTTTCCTGGGATATTTAAAGTGTACCGAAGTCGAGGTTCTTGTAAACAGAGCAGCCCTAAATTTTGGGCTGGCTATGAGTTGTGGATTTTTAGTTTTCCCAAAATACACGCCCATGAGTGGAAGTGTGCTATGCTCTGTAGCTCTGTTTTAGAAAACAACATACAGTTCTGCAGAGAGGCTGTTGGCAATTTACATCCTGTCCATCTGTGTAACCAGGCTCCCTTTTCTCCATGGCCTGTCCTGCATTTGTTGTTTTTACACTATTTGTGGATGGCCCTTTTGACTGGAGGTAAGGGACACTTCTATGTAGTGTGGATTTTCAATGCCTGATGGCTTGCTTGGCCAAAAAGGGCGTATGCATCTTTTCCCGAATATATTCAAGAAAATACACATACTCCCTTTTCAGCCAAGGTCAACATTGTTGAAGTTCTGTCGCTTTTCATGTGCTTTAAAGATGACTCCAATCTACCTCTTGAAATCTGTTTCCTTCTATTCTGCCTTGCATTGAAATCCTCTTCACCGCCTTACCTCAATATATTTCTGGATGATAGTTGTCCTTTATAACTCTGCAAGTTTGTGAATTGATGTGCCCCTGATTTCCATTTTACAAATCGCCTATTTGTGAGCTGGCTGCAATACCGCAGGATGGCTTTAGACCCTAGTCTGGTTCTGGGGCTTCAGGCTGAGCCTTTGGTTAATACTTCTTCCTGATGGGAAAGTAGAGTGATATGTGCCCATCCAAACACCTACAGCTAATCTCTCATTTGTTTCCCCTCTTCCTGTTCATCCTCTGCACAATTTGCAAACTGTGCATAACAGGAGGGTAAAGGGGCTGACACTCCAAGTGGGGAGATTTTTAGTAATGCAGATGGAATGGTGAAGCCGAGCACGACGAAAGGAAAAATGAGTTACCTTTTAGAAAACTTTCCCAATTACACAGTGTACCATCCACTAGGTTTCCATGCATGTTTTAACAGTAGGAAGGTTCCCTTAAACCTGGAGAGTTGGGACCACTAGAATGGGTAGCACACAGTATTGCTCTAAGTGGTGTTCATTTGCTCACACAACCTCAGCAATCTTGTCAGCCCCAAGTGTCCAGTCTTATGTCTCATCCATCTGTGGGTGTAAAGGTGGTCAATCCAGGTTGGATCACAGGCCCTGAACCTAATTTTTAAGATTTCTCTCTGTTTCGCTGTTTTTGCATTTTGCTTTTGAAACTTATTTTTATAAGGGGGTTTAGATGAATTTCAGTGCTGTGTTCATGCCATTGTACACACATATGATTCCTTTATGGAGACATGAGAATACATATGATTTAAAATTCTTAGAGCTGGTGGGAATGTGAATTGGTACAGCCACTATGGAGAACAGTATGGAGGTTCCTTAAAAAACTAAAAATAGAACTACCATATGACGCAGCAATCCCACTACTAGGCATATACCCTGAGAAAACCATAATTCCAAAAGAGACATGTACCAAAATGTTCATTGCAGCTCTATTCACAATAGCCCGGAGCTGGAAACAACCTAAGTGTCCATCATTGGATGAATGGGTAAAGAAGATGTGGCACATATATACAATGGAATATTACTCAGCCATAAAAAGAAACGAAACTGAGCTATTTGTAATGAGGTGGATAGACCTAGAGTCTGTCTTACAGAGTGAAGTAAGTCAGAAAGAGAAAGACAAATACTGTATGCTAACATAAATATACGGAATTAAAAAAAAAATGTCATGAAGAACCTAGGGGTAAAACGGGAATAAAGACACAGCCCTACTTGAGAATGGACTTGTGGATATGGGGAGGTGGAAGGGTAAGCTGTGACAAAGCGAAAGAGAGGCATGGACATATATACACTACCAAACGTAAGGTAGATAGATAATGGGAAGCAGCAGCAGAGCAAAGGGAGATCAGCTCAGTGCTTTGTGACCGCATGGAGGGGTGGGATGGGGAGGGTGGGAGTGAGGGAGATGTATGAGGGAAGGGATGTGGGAACAGATGTATATGTATGACTGATTCACTTTGTTAAAAAGAAGAGACTAATAAAAAAAAGAAAAGTAGTTAGTACAAATTCAAAAAAATAAAAATAAAATAAAATAAAATTCTTAGAGTCAGATATATTCCTCTGCAATGAATAGGGGGTTTTGAGTCCAGTTTATTGTGCCGGGAGTAGGTACAGTCTATTACATACTTACTTTCTGTAACGGTATCTGTGCTAATTTAAAACTGTGGTTTTATGCATCACCCCACCTGGCCTTTCCCCTTAAGCAGGCAGAAGATTGTTTTCTAAATGTGTAACTCTGTTGTGTTTGTAATTCAGTTCATGTGTAGCCATGTGTACATTCACCCTATGAGTGATATGTTATGATAAGATTCGTTATTCTGTTATCTTTGCTAACTCAGTTCATGTATAGCCATGGTTACAGGAACTTCAAAAGTGATATCTTATGATAAGTTTCTTTTTCAGGGTGACTTATTACACTTAGAATCACCGTACCAGAATCCACTCATTTTGCTGCTACTGGTCTTATGACATTGATTTCATGGCTAAGGGATATTCCATCGTACGTAAGTACCACAATTTCTTGAACCATTTTTTTTCTTTCCTGGGACACTTAAGGTGTACCCAAGTTGAGGTTCTTGTAAGCAGTGCAGCCTGAAATTTTGGGGTGGATCTGTCTTACTGATTTTCAGTTTTACAAAGGTATATCCCCTAGACTGGAACTGCCCTTGGCTCTGTAGCGCTGTTGTTTATTTGTTTTAGATAACACAATGAACTCCTCCAGAGAGGCAGTTGGCAATTTACATCCTGGCCATTAGCCTAACAAGGCTCCCTGTTCTCCAGGGCATGTCTTGCTTTTCTAGTTTTTACACATTTTTCGGATTTCCATTTGGACCAGTGGGAAGTGATCGTTCTTGTAGTGCAGATTGGCACTGCATGCTTGCTTGCTTGGCCAAAAAGTGTGTATGCACTATTTCTTGAATATATTCAGGAGAAAACGCATACGGCCTTTTGGCCAAGTGCATCATTGTCGAAGTTGTGCCCCTCTTCCTGTGCTTTAAAGGTGATTCCAATGTACCTCTTGAAATCTGTTTCCTGCTATTCTGCCTCGATTTCAAATCCGCCTCGTTGCCTTCCCTCAAAAGATTTTTGGACGATAGTTGTCCTTTACTACTCTGCAGTTTGTGAATTGCTGTGCCCCTGAACTCCATTTTTCAACTCGTTTTTTGTGAGCAGAACATAAGTCCAAAATTTTTATTCAGGAACTATACTGGTTCCCGGTGGGTAGCGGAGACTTTGGTTAATTCTTCATCCTGCCGGGAAATTAGAGTGACATGTGCCTGTCCAAATGCCTAACAGCTACTCTGTCATTGCTTCTCATTCTTCCCTTCCATCCTCTGCCAAATTGGCAACCTGTGCGAACCAGGAGGTTAAAGGGGCTGTCTCTCCTAGTTGGGAGATTGATAGTAAAGCAGTTGGAAAGTCAAACAGGAGCATCAAGAGATGGACTCTGCATTGAGTTTTAGAAATCATTCCTTTTCACAGTGTGTCCATTCTCTAGGTTTCCCGTACATGTTATAGCTGTAGTAATATTCCCTTCAACCTGGAGAGTTGGGACCCATGGAATGGGGGCCATGCATTATTGCTTTAAAGGATCTGCATTAGCTCACCCAATCTCACCAATCCTCTCAGTCCCAAGTGTACAGGCTGTTGCCACATCCAGCTGTCATTATAGATAGGGTCATTCCAGGTTTCATCAGAAAACCTAAAGGAATTGTAAAGAATTTCCCTGTTTTTTTTGTTTTGTTTTTGAAATTCCTTTTTTTAGTGGGTTTGAGCTGATTCTCCCTGCCATGTTTATTCCATTATAGACACACTTGATTTCCTTACGGAGACATATCAATACATATGTTTTAAATTTCTTACTACTCAGATCTATTCCTCTGCGGGAAATATGGGGTTTTCAGTCCCTTTCACTGAGGAAGGTGTAGGTCTTGTCTATTCCATAGTTGGTTTTAGGAACGGTACATGTGCTTATATCAAACTCTGGTTTTATGCATCACCCCACCTCTCCTTCCCCTTAAGAAGGCATAAGAGTGTTTTCTAAATGTGAGACTCTGTTCTCTTTCCTAACTCAGTTCATGAGTAGCCATGTTTACAGGATCTTCTTAAGTGATATCTTATGATAAGTTTCTTTTTCTGTGTGACTTATTTCACTTAGAATCATCGTACCTGAATCCACTCAATTTTGCTGCTACTGGTCTTGACATTGATTTCATAGGTGAGGGATATACCATCGTACGTAAGTACCACAATATTTTGAACCATTTTTATATTTCCTGGCATATTTAAGGTGTACCCTAGTTGAGGTTCTTGTAAGCAGTGCAGCCCTAAATTTGGGGCTGGCACTGTCTTATTGATTTTCAGTTTTCCCAAGGTATATTCCCTAGACTGGATGTGCCCTTGGCTCTCTAGCTCTGTTGTTTATTTGTTTTAGGGAACACAATGCACTCATCCAGTGAGGCAGTTGGCAATTTACATCCCGCCCATCAGCATAAAAAGGCTCCCTGTTCTCCAGGGCCTGTCTTGCCTTTCTGGTTTTTACACATTTTGTGGATGTCCCTTTGGACCGGTGGGAAGTAATACTTCTTTGTAGTGCAGATTTGCATTGCCCGCTTGCTTGCTTGGCCAAAAAGGGCGTATGCATTTTCTTCTGAATATATTCAGGAGAAAACGGATACAACCTTTTTGGCCAAGTGCATCATTGTCGAAGTTGTGCACCTCTTTCTCTGCTTTAAAGGCGACTCCAACGTACCTCTTGAAATCTGTTTCCTGCTATTCTGCCCACTTTCAAGTCTGCCTCGTTGTCATCCCTCAACAGATTTTTGGACGATAGTTGTCCTTTATTACTCTGCCAGTTTGTGAATTGCTGTGACCCTGAGCTCCATTTTTCAACTCCTTTTTTGTGAGCTGTACGCAAGTCCAAAATTTTGGTTCAGGACCTATACTGGTTCCCGGTGGGTGGCTGAGACTCTGGTTAATTCTTCTTCCTGCCGGGAAATTAGGGTGACATGTGCCCGTCCAAATGCCTAACAGCTACTCTCTCACTGGTTCTCCTTCTTCCCTTCCATCCTCTTCCAAATTGGCAACCTGTGCGAACCAGGAGGTTAAAGGGGTTGTCTCTCCAAGTTGGGAGATTGATAGTAAAGCAGTTGGAAAGTCAAACCGGAGCACCAGAAGAGGGACTACTCGTTGAGTTTTTAAAACCTTTTGTATTCACAGTGTGTCCATTCTCTAGGTTTCCCGTACATGTTATAGCTGTAGTAATATACCCTTCAACATGGAGAGTTGGGACCCATGGAATGGGGGCCATGCATTTTTGCTTTAAAGGGTCTGCATTTGCTAACCCAATCTCACCAATCGTCTCAGTCCCAAGTGTCCAGACATATGCCACTTCCAGCTGTCATTTTAGATAGGGTCATTCCAGGTTTCATCAGAGACCCTGAAGGAAATGTAAAGAATTTCCCTGTTTTTTGGTTTTGCTTTTGAAATTCCTTTTTATAGTGGGTTTGAGCTGATTCTCGCTGCCATGTATATGCCGGTCTAGACACCCTTGATTCCCTTACAGAGACATATCAATACATAGGTTTTAAGATTCTTACTAGTCAGGTCTATTCCTCTGCGGGAAATATGGGGTTTTGAGTCCCTTTCACTGAGGAAGGTGTAGGTCTTGTCTATTCCACAGTTGGTTTTAGAAATGGTACCTGTGCTTATATCAAACTCTGGTTTTATGAATCACCCCACCTCTCCTTTCCCCTTAAGCAGGCATAAGAGTGTTTTCTAAATGTGAGACTCTGTTCGCTTTCCTAACTCAGTTCATGTGTAGCCATGTTTACAGGATCTTCATAAGTGATATCTTATGATAAGTTTCTTTTTCTGTGTGACTTATTTCACTTAGAATCATCGTACCTGAATCCACTCACTTTGCTGCTCCTGGTCTTATGACATTGATTTCATGGCTGAGGGATATTCCATCGTACATAAATACCACAGTTTTTTGAACCATTTTTATATTTCCTGGGATATTTAAGGTGTACCCAAGTTGAGGTTCTTGTAAGCAGTGCAGCCCTAAATTTGGGGGTGGCTGTGTCTTATTTATTTTCAGTTTTCCCAACGTATATTCCCTAGACTGGATGTGCCCTTGGCTCTGTAGCTCTGCTGTTTTCTTCTTTTAGGGAACGCAATGCACTCCTCCAGTGAGGCAGTTGGCGATTTACATCCCGCCCATCAGCATAACAAGGCTCCCTATTCTCCAGGGCCTGTCTTGCCTTTCTGGTTTTTACACATTTGTGGATGTCCCTTTTGACCGGTGGGAAGTGATACTTCTTTGTAGTGCAGATTTGCATTGCCCGCTTGCTTGCTTGGCCAAAAAGGGCATATGCGTTTTCTCCTGTATATATTCAGGAGAAAACGCATACGCCCTTTTTGGCCAAGTGCGTCATTGTCGAAGTTGTGCCCCTCTTCCTGTGCATTAAAGGCAATTCCAACGTACCTCTTGAAATCTGTTTCCTGCTATTCTGCCTCGCTTTCAAGTCCGCCTCGTTGCCTTCCCTCAACAGATTTTTGGACGATAGCTGTCCTTTATTACTCTTCCAGTTTGTGAATTGCTGTGCCCCTGAGCTCTATTTTTCAACTCGTTTTTTGTGAGCTGAACGCAAGTCCAAAATTTTGGTTCAGGACCTATACTGGTTCCCGGTGGGTGGCTGAGACTTTGGTTAATTCTTCTTCCTGCCGGGAAATTAGAGTGACATACGCCCGCCCAAATGCCTAACAGCAAGTCTCTCATTAGTTCTCCCTCTTCCCTTCCATCCTCTGCCAAATTGGCAACCTGTGCCAATCAGGAGCTTAAAGAAGCTGTCTCTCCAAGTTGGGAGATTGATAGTATAGCAGTTGGAAAGTGAAACCGGAGCACCAGGTGAGGGAAAATTCGTTGAGTTTTAGAAACCTTTTGTATTCACAGTGTGTCCATTCTCTAGGTTTCCCATACATGTTATAGCTGTAGTTATATTCCCTTCAACCTGGAGAGTTGGGACCCTTGGAATGGGGGCCATGTATTATTGCTTTAAAGGGTCTGCATTTGCTCACCCAATCTCACCAATCCTCTCAGTCCCAAGTGTTCAGCCTTATGACACATCCAGCTGCCATTGTAGATAGGGTCATTCCAAGTTTGATCAGAGACCCTGAAGGAATTGTAAAGAATTTCCCTGTACTTTGGTTTTGTTTTTGAAATTCCTTTTTATAGAGGGTTTGAGCTGATTCTCGCTGCCATGTTTATGCCAGTCTAGACGCACTTGATTCCATTATGGAGACATATCAGTACATAGGTTTTAAGTTTCTTACTAGTCAGATCTATTCCTATGCGGGAAATATGGCGTTTTGAGACCCTTTCACTGAGGACGGTGTAAGACTTGTCTATTCCATAGATTGTTTTTAGAATGGTTCCTCTGCTTATATGAAACTCTGGTTTTATGCATCACCCTACCTCTCCTTACCCCTTAAGCAGGCATAAGAGTTTTTTTCTAAATGTGACACCCTGTTCTCTTTCCTAACTCAGTTCATGTGTAGCCATGTTTACAATATCTTCATAAGTGATATCTTATGATAAGTTTCTTTTTCTGTGTGACTTGTTTCACTTAGAATCTTCGTACCTGTATCCACTCACTTTGCTGCTCCTGGCCTTATGACATCGATTACATGGCTGGGGGATATTCCATCGTACGTAAGTTCCACAATGTTTTGAAGAATTTTTATATTTCCTGGGATATTTAAGGTGTACCCAAGTTGAGGTTCTTGTAAGCAGTGCAGCCATAAATTTGGGGGTGACTCTGTCTTATTGATTTTCAGTTTTCCCAAGGTATATTCCCTAGACTGGAAGTGCCCTTGGCTCTGTAGCTCTGTTGTTTACTTGTTTTAGGGACCACAATGCACTCCTCCAGTGAGGGAGTTGGCAATTTACATCCCGCCCATCAGCATAACAAGGCTCCCTGTTCTCCAGGGCCTGACTTGCCTTTCTGGTTATTACACATTTTGTGGATGTCCCATTTGACCGGTGGGAAGTGATACTTGTTTGTAGTGCAGATTTGCATTGCCCGCTTGCTTGCTTGGCTAAAAAGGGCGTATGCGTTTTCTACTGATTATATTCAGGAGAAAACGCATACGCCCTTTTTGGCCAAGTGCATCATGGTCGAACTTCTGCCCCTCTTCCTGTGCTTTAAAGGCGATTCCAAAGTACCTCTTGAAATCTGTTTCCTGCTATTCTGCCTCGCTTTCAAATCCCCCTCATTGCCATCCCTCAACGGATTTTTGGACGATAGTTGTAATTTTTTACTCTGCCAGTTTGTGAATTGCTTTGCCCCTGAGCGCCAGTTTTCAACTCGTATTTTGTGAGCTTAACGCAAGTCCAAAATTTTGGTTCAGGACCTATACTGGTTCCAGGTGGGTGGCTGAGACTTTGGTTAATTCAACTTCCTGCTGGGATATTAGTGACATGTGCCCGTCCAAATGCCTCACAGCTAGTCTCTCATTGGTTCTCCCTCTTCCCTTCCATCCTCTGCCAAATTGGCAACCTGTGCGAACCAGTAGGTTAAAGGGGCTGTCTCTCCAAGTTGGGAGATTGATAGTAAAGCAGTTGGAAAGTAAAACCGGAGCACCAGGAGAGGGACTATTCGTTGAGTTTTAGAAACCTTTTGTATTCACTGTGTGTCCATTCTCTAGGTTTCCCGTACATGTTATAGCTGTAGTAATATTCCCTTCAACCTGGAGAGTTGGGACCCATGGAATGGGGGCCATGCATTTATGCTTTAAAGGGTCTGCATTTGCTCACCCAATCTCACCAATCCTCTCAGTCCCAAGTGTCCAGCCTTATCCCATATCCAGCTGTCATTGTAGATAGGGTCATTCCAGGTTTCATCAGAGACCCTGAAGGAATTGTAAAGAATTTCCCTGTTTTTTGGTTTTGTTTTTGAAATTCCTTTTTATAGTGGGTTTGAGCTGATTCGCGCTGCCATGTTTATGCCAGTCTAGACACACTTGATTCCCTTACGGAGACATATCAATACATAGCTTTTAAGTATCTTACTAGTCAGATCTATTCCTCTGTGGGAAATATGGGGTTTTCAGTCCCTTTCACTGAGGAAGGTGTAGGTCTTGTCTATTCAAAAGTTGGTTTTAGAAACAGTACCTGAGCTTATATCAAACTCTGGTTTTATTCATCACCCCACATCTCCTTCCCCTTAAGCAGGCATAAGTGTGTTTTCTAAATGTGAGACTCTGTTCTCTTTCCTACCTCAGGTCATGAGTAGCCACGTTTACAGGATCTTCATAAGTGATATCTTATGATAAGTTCCTTTTTCTGTGTGAGTTATTTCACTTAGAATCATCGTACCTGAATCCACTCACTTTGCTGCTCCTGGTCTTATGATATTGATTTCACGGCTGAGGGATATTCCATCGTGCATAAGTACCACAAATTTTTGAACCATTTTTATAGTTCCTGGGATATTTAAGGTGAACCCAAGTTGAGGTTCTTGTAAGCAGTGCAGTCCTAAATTTGGGGGTGGCACTGTCTTATTGATTTTCAGTTTTCCCAAGGTATATTCCAAAGACCGGAAGTGACCATGGCTCTGTAGCTCAGTTGTATACTTGTTTGGGGAACACAATGCACTCCTCCAGTGAGGCAGTTGGCAATTTACATCCCAGCCATCAGGATAAGAAGGCTCCCTGTTCTACAGCGCCTGTCTTGCCTTTCTGGTTTTTACACATTTTGTGGATGTCCCGTTTGACCGGTGGGAAGTGATACATCTTTGTAATGCAGATTTGCATTGCCCTCTTGCTTGCTTGGCCAAAAAGGGCGTATGCGTTTTCTCCTGAATATTTTCAGGAGAAAACGCATACGCCCTTTTTGGCCAAGTGCGTCATTGTCGAAGTTGTGCCCCTCTTCCTGTGCTTTAAAGGCGATTCCAACGTACCTCTTGAAATCTGTTTCCTGCTATTCTGCCTCGCTTTCAAGTCCGCCTCGTTCCCTTCCCTCAACAGATTTTTGGACGATAGTTGTCCTTTATTACTCTGCCAGGTGTGAATTGCTGTGCCCCTGGCCTCCATTTTTCAACTCGTTTGTTGTGACATGTACGCGAGTCCAAAATTTTGGTTCAGGACCTATACTGGTTTTCGGTGGGTGGCTGAGACTTTGGTTAATTCTTCTTCCTGCTGGGAAATTAGAGTGACCTGTGCCCGTCCAAATGCCTAACAGCTAGTCTCTCATTGGTTCTCCCTCTTCCCTTCCATCTTCTGCCAAATTGGCAACCTGTGCGAACCAGGATGTGAAAGGGGCTGTCTCTCCAAGTTGGGAGATTGATAGTAAAGCAGTTGGAAAGTCAAACCGGAGCACCAGGAGAGGGACTATTCCTTGAGTTTTAGAAACCATTTGTATTCACAATGTGTCCATTCTCTAGGTTTCCCGTACATGTAATAGCTGTAGTAATATTCCCTTCAACATGGAGATTTGGGACCCAAGGAATGGGGGCCATGCATTTTTGCTTTAAAGGGTCTGCATTTGCTCACCCAATCTCACCAATCCTCTCAGTCCCAAGTGTACAGACTTATGCCACATCCAGCTGTCATTGTAGATAGGGTCATTCCAGGTTTCATCAGAGACCCTGAAAGAATTTTAAAGAATTTCCCTCTTTTATGGTTTTGTTTTTGAAATTCCTTTTTATAGTGGGTTTGAGCTGATTCTCGCTGCCATGTTTATGCCAGTCTAGACACACTTGATTCCCTTACGGAGACATAGCAATACATAGGTTTTAAGATTCTAACTAGTCAGATCTATTCCTCTGCGGGAAATATGGGGTTTTGAGTCCCTTTCACTGAGGAAGGTGTAGGTCTTGTCTAATCCACAGTTGTTTTTAGAAAAGGTACCCGTGCTTATATCAAACTCGGGTTTTATGCATCACCCCACCTTTCTTTCCCCCTTAAGCAGGCATAAGAGTGTTTTCTAAATGTGAGACTCTGTTCTCTTTCCTAACTCAGTTCATGTGTAGCCATGTTTACAGGATCTTCTTAAGTGATATCTTATGATAAGTTTCTTTTTTCTGTGTGACTTATTTCACTTAGAATCATCGTACCTGAATCCGCTCACTTTGCTACTCCTGGTCTTATGACATTGATTTCATGGCTGAGGGATATTCCATCGTACATAATTACGACAATTTTTTGAACCATTTTTATTTATTTATTTATTTATTTATTTATTTATTTATCATTTATTTATGGCTGTGTTGGGTCTTCGTTTCTGTGTGAGGGCTTTCTCTAGTTGCGGCAAGTGGGGGCCACTCCTCATCGCGGTGCGCGGGCCTCTCACTATCGCGGCCTCTCATTGCGGAGCACAGGCTCCAGGCGCGCAGGCTCAGTATTTGTGGCTCACGGGGCTAGTTGCTCCACGGCATGTGGGATCTTCCCAGACCAGGGCTCGAACCCGTGTCCCCTGCATTGGCAGGCAGATTCTCAACCACTGCGCCACCAGGGAAGCCCGAACCATTTTTATATTTCCTGGGATATTCAAGGTGTACCCTAGTTGAGGTTCTTGTAAGCAGTGCAGCCCTAAATTTGGGGGTGGCTCTGTCTTATTGATTTTCAGTTTTCCCAAGGTATATTCCTTAGACTGGAAGTGCCCTTGGCTCTGTAGCTCTGTTGTTTACTTGTTTTAGGGAATGCAATGCACTCCTCCAGTGAGGCAGTTGGCAATTTACATCCCGCCCATGAGCATAACAAGGCTCCCTGTTCTCCAGGGCCTGTCTTGCTTTCTGGTTTTTACACATTTTGTGGATGTCCCTTTTGACCAGTGGGAAGAGATACTTCTTTGTAGTGCAGATTTGCATTGCCCGCTTGCTTGCTTGGCCAAAAAGGGCGTATGCGCTTTCTCCTGAATATATTCAGGAGAAAACGCATACGCCCTTTTTGGCCAAGTGCGTCATTGTCGAAGTTGTGCCCCTCTTCCTGTGCTTTAAAGGCGATTCCAACGTACCTCTTGAAATCTGTTTCCTGCTATTCTGCCTCGCTTTCAAGTCCGCCTCGTTGCCTTCCCTCAACAGATTTTTGGACGATAGTTGTCCTTTATTACTCTGCCAGTTTGTGAATTGCTGTGCCCCTGAGCTCCATTTTTCAACTCGTTTATTGTGAGCTGTACGCAAGTCCAAAATTTTTGTTCAGGACCTATACTGGTTCCAGGTGGGTGGCTGAGGCTCTGGTTAATTCTTCTTCCTGCCGGGAAATTAGAGTGACATGTGCCCGTCCAAATGCCTAACAGCTACTCTCTCATTGGTTCTCCCTCTTCCCTTCCATCCTCTGCCAAATTGGCAACATGTGCGAACCGGGAGGTTAAAGGGGTTGTCTCTCCAAGTTGGGAGATTGATAGTAAAGCAGTTGGAAGTCAAACCGGAGCACCAGGAGAGGGACTACTCGTTGAGTTTTAGAAACCATTTGTATTCACAGTGTGTCCATTCTCTAGGTTTCCCGAACATGTTATAGCTGTAGTAATATTCCCTTCAACAAGGAGAGTTAGGACCCATGGAATGGGGGCCATGCATTTTTGCTTTAAAGGGTCTGCATTTGCTCACCCAATCTCACCAATCCTCTCAGTACCAAGTGTCCAGCCTTATGCCACATCCAGCTGTCATTGTAGATAGGGTCATTGCAGGTTTCATCAGAGACCCTGAAGGAAATGTAAAGAATTTCCCTGTTTTTTTGTTTTGTTTTTGAAATTCCCTTTTATAGTGGGTTTGAGCTGATTCTCGCTGCCATGTTTATGCCAGTCTAGACACACTTGATTTCCTTACAGAGACATATCAATACATAGGTTTTAAGATTCTTACTAGTCAGATCTATTCTTCTGCGGGAAATATGGGGTTTTGAGACCCTTTCACTGAGGAAGGTGTAGCTCTTGTCTATTCCACAGTTGCTTTTAGAAATTTTACATGTGCTTATATCAAACTCTGGTTTTACGCATCACCCCACCTCTCCTTTCCCCTTAAGCAGGCATAAGAGTGTTTTCTAAATGTGAGACTCTGTTCTCTTTCCTAACTCAGTTCATGTGTAGCCATGTTTACAGGATCTTCATAAGTGATATCTTATGATAAGTTTCTTTTTCTGTGTGACTTATTTCACTTAGAATCATCGTACCTGAAACCACTCACTTTGCTGCTCCTGGTCTTATGACATTGATTTCATGGCTGAGGGATATTCCATCGTACATAAATACCACAGATTTTTGAACCATTTTTATATTTCCTGGGATATTTAAGGTGTACCCAAGTTGAGGTTCTTGTAAGCAGTGCAGCCCTAAATTTGGGGGTGGCTCTGTCTTATTGATTTTCAGTTTTCAAAAGGTATATTCCCTAGACTGGAAGTGTCCTTGGCTCTGTAGCTCTGTTGTTTAATTGTTTTAGGGAACGCAATGCACTCCTCCAGTGAGGAAGTTGGCAATTTACATCCCGCCCATCAGCATAACAAGGCACCCTGTTCCCCAGGACCTGTCTGCGTTTCTGGTTTTTACACATTTTTTGGATGTCCCTTTTGACCGGTGGGAAGAGATACTACTTTGTAGTGCAGATTTGCATTGCCCGCTTGCTTGCTTGGCCAAAAAGGGCGTATGCGCTTTCTCCTGAATATATTCAGGAGAAAACACATACGCCATTTTTGGCCAAGTGCGTCATTGTCGAAGTTGTGCCCCTCTTCCTGTGCTTTAAAGGCGATTCCAACGTACCTCTTGATCTCTGTTTCCTGCAATTCTGCCTCGCTTTCAAGTCCACCTCGTTGCCTTCCCTCAACAGATTTTTGGACGATAGTGTTCCTTTATTACTCTGCCAGTTTGTGAATTGCTGTGCCTCTGAGCTCAATTATTCAACTTGTTTTTTGTGAGCTGTACGCAAGTCCAAAATTTTAGTTCAGGACCTATACTGGTTCCCGGTGGGTGGCTGAGACTCTGGTTAATTCTTCTTCCTGCCGGGAAATTAGAGTGACATGTGCCCGTCCAAATGCCTAACAGCTACTCTCTCATTGGTTCTCCCTCTTCCCTTCCATCCTCTGCCAAATTGGCAACCTGTGCGAACCAGGAGGTTAAAGGGGTTGTCTCTCCAAGTTGGGAGATTGATAGTAAAGCAGTTGGAAATTCAAACCGGAGCACCAGGAGAAGGACTACTCGTCGAGTTTTAGAAACCATTTGTATTCACAGTGTGTCCATTCTCTAGGTTTCCCGAACATGTTATAGCTGTAGTAATATTCCCTTCAACATGGAGAGTTAGGACCCATGGAATGGGGGCCGTGCATTTTTGCTTTAAAGGGTCTGCATTTGCTCACCCAATCTCACCAATCCTCTCAGTCCCAAGTGTCCAGCCCTATGCCACATCCAGCTGTCATTGTAGATAGGGTCATTGCAGGTTTCATCAGAGACCCTGAAGGAAATGTAAAGAATTTCCCTGTTTTTTGGTTTTGTTTTTCAAATTCCTTTTTATAGTGGGTTTGAGCTGATTCTCGCTGCCATGTTTATGCCAGTCTAGACACACTTGATTCCCTTACAGAGACATATCAATACATAGGTTTTAAGATTCTTACTAGTCAGATCTATTCCTCTGCAGGAAATATGGGATTTTGAGTCCCTTTCACTGAGGAAGGTGTAGGTCTTGTCTATTCCACAGTTGGTTTTAGAAATGGTACCTGTGCTTATATCAAACTCTGGTGTTATGCATCACCCCACCTCTCCTTTCCCCTTAAGCAGGCATAAGAGAGTTTTCTAAATGTGAGTCTCTGTTCTCTTTCCTAACTCAGTTCATGTTAGCCATGTTTACAGGATCTTCATAAGTGATATCTTATGATAAGTTTATTTTTCTGTGTGACTTATTTCACTTAGAATCATCGTACCTGAATCCACTCACTTTGCTGCTCCTGGTATTATGACATTGATTTCATGGCTGAGGGATATTCCATCGCACAAAAATACCACAGTTTTTTGAACCATTTTTATATTTCCTGGGATATTTAAGGTGTACCCAAGTTGAGGTTCTTGTAAGCAGTGCAGCCCTAAATTTGGGGGTGGCTCTGTCTTATTGAATTTCAGTTTTCCCAAGGTATATTTTCTAGACTGGAAGTTCCCTTGGCTCTGTAGCTCTGTTGTTTACTTGTTTTAGGGAATGCAATGCACTCCTCCAGTGAGGCAGTTGGCAATTTACATACCGCCCATCAGCATAACAAGGCTCCCTGTTCTCCAGAGCCTGTTTGTGTTTCTGGTTTTTACACATTTTGTGGATGTCCCTTTTGACCAGTGGGAAGAGATACTTCTTTGTAGTGCAGATTTGCATTGCCCGCTTGCTTGCTTGGCCAAAAAGGGCGTATGCGCTTTCTCCTGAATATATTCAGGAGAAAACGCATACGCCCTTTTTGGCCAAGTGCGTCATTGTCGAAGTTGTGCCCCTCTTCCTGTGCTTTAAAGGCGATTCCAACGTACCTCTTGAAATCTGTTTCCTGCTATTCTGCCTCGCTTTCAAGTCCGCCTCGTTGCCTTCCCTCAACAGATTTTTGGACGATAGTTGTCCTTTATTACTCTGCCAGTTTGTGAATTGCTGTGCCCCTGAGCTCCATTTTTCAACTCGTTTATTGTGAGCTGTACGCAAGTCCAAAATTTTATTTCAGGACCTATACTGGTTCCCGGTGGGTGGCTGAGGCTCTGGTTAATTCTTCTTCATGCCGGGAAATTAGAGTGACATGTGCCCGTCCAAATGCCTAACAGCGACTCTCTCATTGGTTCTCCCTCTTCCCTTCCATCCTCTGCCAAATTGGCAACCTGTGCGCACCGGGAGGTTAAAGGGGTTGTCTCTCCAAGTTGGGAGATTGATAGTAAAGCAGTTGGAAAGTCAAACCAGAGCACCAGGAGAGGGACTACTCGTTGATTTTTAGAAACCATTTGTATTCACAGTGTGTCCATTCTCTAGGTTTCCCGAACATGTTATAGCTGTAGTAATATTCCCTTCAACAAGGAGAGTTAGGACCCATGGAATGGGGGCCATGCATTTTTGCTTTAAAGGGTCTGCATTTGCTCACCCAATCTCACCAATCCTCTCAGTACCAAGTGTCCAGCCTTATGCCACATCCAGCTGTCATTGTAGATAGGGTCATTGCAGGTTTCATCAGAGACCCTGAAGGAAATGTAAAGAATTTCCCTGTTTTTTGGTTTTGTTTTTGAAATTCCTTTTTATAGTGGGTTTGAGCTGATTCTCGATGCCATGTTTATGCCAGTCTAGACACACTTGATTCCCTTACAGAGACATATCAATACATAGGTTTTAAGATTCTTACTAGTCAGATCTATTCCTCTGCAGGAAATATGGGATTTTGAGTCCCTTTCACTGAGGAAGGTGTAGGTCTTGTCTATTCCACAGTTGGTTTTAGAAATGGTACATGTGCTTATATCAAACTCTGGTTTTATGCATCACCCCACCTCTCCTTTCCCCTTAAGCAGGCATAAGAGAATTTTCTAAATGTGAGTCTCTGTTCTCATTCCTAACTCAGTTCATGTGTAGCCATGTTTACAGGATCTTCATAAGTGATATCTTATCATAAGTTTATTTTTCTGTGTGACTTATTTCACTTAGAATCATCGTACCTGAATCCACTCACTTTGCTGCTCCTGGTCTTATGACATTGATTTCATGGCTGAGGGATATTCCATCGTACAAAAATACCACAGTTTTTTGAACCATTTTTATATTTACTGGGATATTTAAGGTGTACCCAAGTTGAGGTTCTTGTAAGCAGTGCAGTCCTAAATTTGGGGGTGGCTCTGTCTTATTGATTTTCAGTTTTCCCAAGGTATATTTTCTAGACTGGAAGTGCCCTTGGCTCTGTAGCTCTGTTGTTTACTTGTTTTAGGGAATGCAATGCACTCCTCCAGTGAGGCAGTTGGCAATTTACATCCCGCCCATCAGCATAACAAGGCTCCCTGTTCTCCAGAGCCTGTCTTGCCTTTCTGGTTTTTACACATTTTGTGGATGTCCCTTTTGACCAGTGGGAAGAGATACTTCTTTGTAGTGCAGATTTGCATTGCCCGCTTGCTTGCTTGGCCAAAAAGGGCTTATGCGCTTTCTCCTGAATATATTCAGGAGAAAACGCATACGCCCTTTTTGGCCAAGTGCGTCATTGTCGAAGTTGTGCCCCACTTCCTGTGCTTTAAAGGCGATACCAACGTACCTCTTGAAATCTGTTTCCTGCTATTCTGCCTCGCTTTCAAGTCCGCCTCGTTGCCTTCCCTCTACAGATTTTTGGACGATAGTTGTCCTTTATTACTCTGCCAGTTTGTGAATTGCTGTGCCCCTGAGCTCCATTTTTCAACTCTTTTTTTGTGAGCTGTACGCAAGTCCAAAATTTTGGTTCAGGACCTATACTGGTTCCCGGTGGGTGGCTGAGACTCTGGTTAATTCTTCTTCCTGCCGGGAAATTAGAGTGACATGTGCCCGTCCAAATGCCTAACAGCTACTCTCTCATTGGTTCTCCCTCTTCCCTTCCATCCTCTGCCAATTGGCTATGTGTGCGAACCAGGAGGTTAAAGGGGTTGTCTCTCCAAGTTGGGAGATTGATAGTAAAGCAGTTGGAAAGTCAAACCGGAGCACCAGGAGAGGGACTACTCGTTGAGTTTTAGAAACCTTTTGTATTCACACTGTTTCCATTCTCTAGGTTTCCCGTACATGTTATAGCTTTAGTAATACTACCTTCAACATGGAGAGTTGGGACCCATGGAATGGGGGCCATGCATTTTTGCTTTAAAGGGTCTGCATTTGCTCACCCAATCTCACCAAACCTCTCAGTCCCAAGTGTCCATCCTTATGCCACTTCCAGCTGTCATTGTAGATAGGGTCATTGCAGGTTTCATCAGAGACCCTGAAGGAAATGTAAAGAATTTCCCTGTTTTTTTGTTTTGATTTTGAAATTCCTTTTTATAGTGTGGTTGAGCTGATTCTCGCTGCCATGTTTATGCCAGTCTAGACACACTTGATTCCCTTACAGAGACATATCAATACATAGGTTTTAAGATTCTTACTAGTCAGATCTATTCCTATGCGGGAAATATGGGGTTTTGAGTCCCTTTCACTGAGGAAGGTGTAGGTCTTGTCTATTCCACAGTTGGTTTTAGAAATGGTACATGTGCTTATATCAAACTCTGGTTTTATGCATCACCCCACCTCTCCTTTCCCCTTAAGCAGGCATAAGAGTGTTTTCTAAATGTGAGACTCTGTTCTCTTTCCTAACTCAGTTCATGTGTAGCCATGTTTACAGGATCTTCATAAGTGATATCTTATGATAAGTTGCTTTTTCTGTGTGACTTATTTCACTCAGAATCATCGTACCTGAATCCATTCACTTTGCTGCTCCTGGTCTTATGACATTGATTTCATGGCTGAGGGGTATTCCATCGTACATAAATACCACATTTTTTTGAACCATTTTTATATTTCCTGGGATATTTAAGGTGGACCCAATTTGAGGTTCTTGTAAGGTGTGCAGCCCTAAATTTGGGGGTGGCTCTGTCTTATTGATTTTCAGTTTTCCCAAGGTATATTCCCTAGACTGGAAGTGTCCTTGGCTCTGTAGCTCTGTTGTTTACTTGTTTTAGGGAAGGCAATGCACTCCTCCAGTGAGGCAGTTGGCAATTTACATCCCGCCCATCAGCATAACAAGGCTCCCTGTTCCCCAGGGCCTGTCTTGCCTTTCTGGTTTTTACATATTTTGTGGATGTCCCTTTTGACCGGTGGGAAGATATACTTCTTTGTAGTGCAGATTTGCATTGCCCGCTTGCTTGCTTGGCCAAAATGGGCGTATGCGCTTTCTCCTGAATATATTCAGGAGAAAATGCATACGCACTTTTTGGCCAAGTGCGTCATTGTCGAAGTTGTGCCCCTCTTCCTGTGCTTTAAAGGCGATTCCAACGTACCTCTTGAAATCTGTTTCCTGCTATGCTGCCTCGCTTTCAAGTCCACCTCGTTGCCTTCCCTCAACAGATTTTTGGACGATAGTTGTCCTTTATTACTCTGCCAGTTTGTGAATTGCTGTGCCCCTGAACTCCATTTTTCAACTCGTTTTTTGTGAGCTGTACGCAAGTCCAAAATTTTATTTCAGGAGCTATACTGGTTCCTGGTGGGTGGCTGAGACTCTGGTTAATTCTTCTTCCTCCCGGGAAATTAGAGTGACATGTGCCCGTCCAAATGCCTAACAGCTACTCTCTCATTGGTTCTCCCTCTTCCCTTCCATCCTCTGCCAAATTGGCAACCTGTGCGAACCAGGAGGTTAAAGGGGTTGTCTCTCCAAGGTGGGAGATTGATAGTAAAGCAGTTGGAAAGTCAAACCAGAGCACCAGGAGAGGGACTACTCGTTGAGTTTTAGAAACCATTTGTATTCACAGTGTGTCCATTCTCTAGGTTTCCCGAACATGTTATAGCTGTAGTAATATTCCCTTCAACAAGGAGAGTTAGGACCCATGGAATGGGGGCCATGCATTTTTGCTTTAAAGGGTCTGCATTTGCTCACCCAATCTCACCAATCCTCTCAGTACCAAGTGTCCAGCCTTATGCCACATCCAGCTGTCATTGTAGATAGGGTCATTGCAGGTTTCATCAGAGACCCTGAAGGAAATGTAAAGAATTTCCCTGTTTTTTGGTTTTGTTTTTGAAATTCCTTTTTATAGTGGGTTTGAGCTGATTCTCGCTGCCATGTTTATGCCAGTCTAGACACACTTGATTCCCTTGCAGAGACATAAAAATACATAGGTTTTAAGATTCTTACTAGTCAGATCTATTCCTCTGCAGGAAATATGGGATTTTGAGTCCCTTTCACTGAGGAAGGTGTAGGTCTTGTCTATTCCACAGTTGGTTTTAGAAATGGTACCTGTGCTTATATCAAACTCTGGTTTTATGCATCACCCCACCTCTCCTTTCCCCTTAAGCAGGCATAAGAGAGTTTTCTAAATGTGAGTCTCTGTTCTCATTCCTAACTCAGTTCTTGTGTAGCCATGTTTACAGGATCTTCATAAGTGATATCTTATGATAAGTTTATTTTTCTGTGTGACTTATTTCACTTAGAATCATCGTACCTGAATCCACTCCCTTTGCTGCTCCTGGTCTTATGACATTGATTTCATGGCTGAGGGATATTCCATCGTACAAAAATACCACAGTTTTTTGAACCATTTTTATATTTACTGGGATATTTAAGGTGTACCCAAGTTGAGGTTCTTGTAAGCAGTGCAGCCCTAAATTTGGGGGTGGCTCTGTCTTATTGATTTTCAGTTTTCCCAAGGTATATTTTCTAGACTGGAAGTGCCCTTGGCTCTGTAGCTCTGTTGTTTACTTGTTTTAGGGAATGCAATGCACTCCTCCAGTGAGGCAGTTGGCAATTTACATCCCGCCCATCAGCATAACAAGGCTCCCTGTTCTCCAGAGCCTGTCTTGCCTTTCTGGTTTTTACACATTTTGTGGATGTCCCTTTTGACCAGTGGGAAGAGACACTTCTTTGTAGTGCAGATTTGCATTGCCCGCTTGCTTGCTTGGCCAAAAAGGGCATATGCGCTTTCTCCTGAATATATTCAGGAGAAAACGCATACGCCCTTTTTGGCCAAGTGCGTCATTGTCGAAGTTGTGCCCCACTTCCTGTGCTTTAAAGGCGATACCAACGTACCTCTTGAAATCTGTTTCCTGCTATTCTGCCTCGCTTTCAAGTCCGCCTCGTTGCCTTCCCTCTACAGATTTTTGGACGATAGTTGTCCTTTATTACTCTGCCAGTTTGTGAATTGCTGTGCCCCTGAGCTCCATTTTTCAACTCATTTATTGTGAGCTGTACGCAAGTCCAAAATTTTATTTCAGGACCTATACTGGTTCCCGGTGGGTGGCTGAGACTCTGGTTAATTCTTCTTCCTGCCGGGAAATTAGAGTGACATGTGCCCGTCCAAATGCCTAACAGCTACTCTCTCATTGGTTCTCCCTCTTCCCTTCCATCCTCTGCCAAATTGGCAACCTGTGCGAACCAGGAGGTTAAAGGGGTTGTCTCTCCAAGTTGGGAGATTGATAGTAAAGCAGTTGGAAAGTCAAACCAGAGCACCAGGAGAGGGACTACTCGTTGAGTTTTAGAAACCATTTGTATTCACAGTGTGTCCATTCTCTAGGTTTCCCGAACATGTTATAGCTGTAGTAATATTCCCTTCAACAAGGAGAGTTAGGACCCATGGAATGGGGGCCATGCATTTTTGCTTTAAAGGGTCTGCATTTGCTCACCCAATCTCACCATTCCTCTCAGTACAAAGTGTCCAGCCTTATGCCACATCCAGCTGTCATTGTAGATAGGGTCATTGCAGGTTTCATCAGAGACCCTGAAGGAAATGTAAAGAATTTCCCTGTTTTTTTGGTTATGTTTTTGAAATTCCTTTTTATAGTGGGTTTGAGCTGATTCTCGCTGCCATGTTTATGCCAGTCCAGACACACTTGATTCCCTTACAGAGACATATCAATACATAGGTTTTAAGATTCTTATTAGTCAGATCTATTCCTCTGCAGGAAATATGGGATTTTGAGTCCCTTTCACTGAGGAAGGTGTAGGTCTTGTTTATTCCACCGTTGGTTTTAGAAATGGTACCTGTGCTTATATCAAACTCTGGTTTTATGCATCACCCCACCTCTCCTTTCCCCTTAAGCAGGCATAAGAGTGTTTTCTAAATGTGAGACTCTGTTCTCTTTCCTAACTCAGTTCATGTGTAGCCATGTTTACAGGATCTTCATAAGTGATATCTTATGATAAGTTTCTTTTTGTGTGACTTATTTCACTTAGAATCATCGTACCTGAATCCACTCACTTTGCTGTTCCTGGTCTTATGACATTGATTTCATGGCTGAGGGATATTCCATCGTACAAAAATACCACATTTTTTTGAACCATTTTTATATTTCCTGGGATATTTAAGGTGTACCCAAGTTGAGGTTCTTGTAAGCAGTGCAGACCTAAATATGGGGGTGGCTCTGTCTTATTGATTTTCAGTTTTCCCAAGGTATATTCCCTAGACTGGAAGTGCCTTGGCTCTGTAGCTCTGTTGTTTACTTGTTTTAGGGAATGCAATGCACTCCTCCAGTGAGGCAGTTGGCAATTTACATCCCGCCCATGAGCATAACAAGGCTCCCTATTCTCCAGGGCCTGTCTTGCCTTTCTGGTTTTTACACATTTTGTGGATGTCCCTTTTGACCAGTGGGGAGAGATACTTCTTTGTAGTGCATATTTGCATTGCCCGCTTGCTTGCTTGGCGAAAAAGGGCGTATGCGCTTTCTCCTGAATATATTCAGGAGAAAACACATACGCCCTTTTTGGCCAAGTACGTCATTGTCGAAGTTGTGCCCCTCTTGCCGTGCTTTAAAGGCGATTCCAAAGTACCTTTTGAAATCTGTTTCCTGCTATTCTGCCTCGCTTTCAAGTCCGCCTCGTTGCCTTCCCTCAACAGATTTTTGGACGATAGTTGTCCTTTATTACTCTGCCAGTTTGTGAATTGCTGTGCCCCTGAACTCCATTTTTCAACTCGTTTTTTGTGAGCTGTACGCAAGTCCAAAATTTTAGTTCAGGACCTATACTGGTTCCCGGTGGGTGGCTGAGACTCTGGTTAATTCTTCTTCCTCCCGGGAAATTAGAGTGGCATGTGCCCGTCCAAATGCCTAACAGCTACTCTCTCATTGGTTCTCCCTCTTCCCTTCCATCCTCTGCCAAATTGGCAACCTGTGGGAACCGGGAGGTTAAAGGGGTTGTCTCTCCAAGTTGGGAGATTGATAGTAAAGCAGTTGGAAAGTCAAACCGGGGCACCAGGAGAGGGACTACTCGTTGAGTTTTAGAAACCTTTTGTATTCACAGTGTGTGCATTCTCTAGGTTTCCCGAACATGTTATAGCTGTAGTAATATTCCCTTCAACATGGAGAGTTGGGACCCATGGAATGGGGGCCATGCATTTTTGCTTTAAAGGGTCTGCATTTGCTCACCCAATCTCACCAATCCTCTCAGTCCCAAGTGTCCAGCCTTATGCCATATCCAGCTGTCATTGTTGATAGGGTCATTCCAGGTTTCATCAGAGACCCTGAAGGAAATGTAAA
This sequence comes from Mesoplodon bidens, assembly GCF_964165515.1. Classification (NCBI taxonomy): domain Eukaryota; kingdom Metazoa; phylum Chordata; class Mammalia; order Artiodactyla; family Ziphiidae; genus Mesoplodon; species Mesoplodon bidens. Next base: position 2,541,752 of record NW_027672207.1, read on the forward strand.
GAATTTCCCTGTTTTTTGGTTTTGTTTTTGAAATTCCTTTTTATAGTGGGTTTGAGCTGATTCTCGCTGCCATGTTTATGCCAGTCTAGACACACTTGATTCCCTTACAGAGACATATCAATACATAGGTTTTAAGATTCTTACTAGTCAGATCTATTCCTCTGCGGGAAATATGGGGTTTTGAGTCCCTTTCACTGAGGAAGGTGTAGGTCTTGTCTATTCCACAGTTGGTTTTAGAAATGGTACATGTGCTTATATCAAACTCTGGTTTTATGCATCACCCCACCTCTCCTTTCCCCTTAAGCAGGCATAAGAGTGTTTTCTAAATGTGAGACTCTGTTCTCTTTCCTAACTCAGTTCATGTGTAGCCATGTTTACAGGATCTTCATAAGTGATATCTTATGATAAGTTGCTTTTTCTGTGTGACTTATTTCACTCAGAATCATCGTACCTGAATCCATTCACTTTACTGCTCCTGGTCTTATGACATTGATTTCATGGCTGAGGGATATTCCATCGTACATAAATACCACAGTTTTTTGAACCATTTTTATATTTCCTGGGATATTTAAGGTGTACCCAAGTTGAGGTTCTTGTAAGCAGTGCAGCCCTAAATTTGGGGGTGGCTCTGTCTTATTGATTTTCAGTTTTCCCAAGGTATATTCCCTAGACTGGAAGTGCCCTTGGCTCTGTAGCTCTGTTGTTTACTTGTTTTAGGGAACGCAATGCACTCCTCCAGTGAGGCAGTTGGCAATTTATATCCCGCCCATCAGCATAACAAGGCTCCCTGTTCCCCAGGGCCTGTCTTGCGTTTCTGGTTTTTACACATTTTGTGGATGTCCCTTTTGACCGGTGGGAAGATATACTTCTTTGTAGTGCAGATTTGCATTGCCCGCTTGCTTGCTTGGCCAAAAAGGGCATATGCGCTTTCTCCTCAATATATTCAGGAGAAAACGCATACGCCCTTTTTGGCCAAGTGCGTCATTGTCGAAGTTGTGCCCCTCTTCCTGTGCTTTAAAGGCGAATCCAAAGTACATCTTGAAATCTGTTTCCTGCTATTCTGCCTCGCTTTCAAGTCCGCCTCGTTGCCTTCCCTCAACAGATTTTTGGACGATAGTTGTCCTTTATTACTCTGCCAGTTTGTGAATTGCTGTGCCCCTGAGCTCCATTTTTCAACTCGTGTATTGTGAGCTGTACACAAGTCCAAAATTTTAGTTCAGGACCTATACTGGTTCCCGGTGGGTGGCTGAGGCTCTGGTTAATTCTTCTTCATGCCGGGAAATTAGAGTGACATGTGCCCGTCCAAATGCCTAACAGCTACTCTCTCATTGGTTCTCCCTCTTCCCTTCCATCCTCTGCCAAATTGGCAACCTGTGCGCACCGGGAGGTTAAAGGGGTTGTCTCTCCAAGTTGGGAGATTGATAGTAAAGCAGTTGGAAAGTCAAACCAGAGCACCAGGAGAGGGACTACTCGTTGATTTTTAGAAACCATTTGTATTCACAGTGTGTCCATTCTCTAGGTTTCCCGAACATGTTATAGCTGTAGTAATATTCCCTTCAACAAGGAGAGTTAGTACCCATGGAATGGGGGCCATGCATTTTTGCTTTAAAGGGTCTGCATTTGCTCACCCAATCTCACCAATCCTCTCAGTACCAAGTGTCCAGCCTTATGCCACATCCAGCTGTCATTGTAGATAGGGTCATTGCAGGTTTCATCAGAGACCCTGAAGGAAATGTAAAGAATTTCCCTGTTTTTTGGTTTTGTTTTTGAAATTCCTTTTTATAGTGGGTTTGAGCTGATTCTCGATGCCATGTTTATGCCAGTCTAGACACACTTGATTCCCTTACAGAGACATATCAATACATAGGTTTTAAGATTCTTACTAGTCAGATCTATTCCTCTGCAGGAAATATGGGATTTTGAGTCCCTTTCACTGAGGAAGGTGTAGGTCTTGTCTAATCCACAGTTGGTTTTAGAAATGGTACCTGTGCTTATATCAAACTCTGGTTTTATGCATCACCCCACCTCTCCTTTCCCCTTAAGCAGGCATAAGAGAATTTTCTAAATGTGAGTCTCTGTTCTCATTCCTAACTCAGTTCATGTGTAGCCATGTTTACAGGATCTTCATAAGTGATATCTTATGATAAGTTTCTTTTTCTGTGTGACTTATTTCACTTAGAATCATCGTACCTGAATCCACTCACTTTGCTGCTCCTGGTCTTATGACATTGATTTCATGGCTGAGGGATATTCCATCGTACAAAAATACCACAGTTTTTTGAACCATTTTTATATTTACTGGGATATTTAAGGTGTACCCAAGTTGAGGTTCTTGTAAGCAGTGCAGTCCTAAATTTGGGGGTGGCTCTGTCTTATTGATTTTCAGTTTTCCCAAGGTATATTTTCTAGACTGGAAGTGCCCTTGGCTCTGTAGCTCTGTTGTTTACTTGTTTTAGGGAATGCAATGCACTCCTCCAGTGAGGCAGTTGGCAATTTACATCCCGCCCATCAGCATAACAAGGCTCCCTGTTCTCCAGAGCCTGTCTTGCCTTTCTGGTTTTTACACATTTTGTGGATGTCCCTTTTGACCAGTGGGAAGAGATACTTCTTTGTAGTGCAGATTTGCATTGCCCGCTTGCTTGCTTGGCCAAAAAGGGCTTATGCGCTTTCTCCTGAATATATTCAGGAGAAAACGCATACGCCCTTTTTGGCCAAGTGCGTCATTGTCGAAGTTGTGCCCCACTTCCTGTGCTTTAAAGGCGATACCAACGTACCTCTTGAAATCTGTTTCCTGCTATTCTGCCTCGCTTTCAAGTCCGCCTCGTTGCCTTCCCTCTACAGATTTTTGGACGATAGTTGTCCTTTATTACTCTGCCAGTTTGTGAATTGCTGTGCCCCTGAGCTCCATTTTTCAACTCATTTTTTGTGAGCTGTACGCAAGTCCAAAATTTTGGTTCAGGACCTATACTGGTTCCCGGTGGGTGGCTGAGACTCTGGTTAATTCTTCTTCCTGCCGGGAAATTAGAGTGACATGTGCCCGTCCAAATGCCTTACAGCTACTCTCTCATTGGTTCTCCCTCTTCCCTTCCATCCTCTGCCAATTGGCTATGTGTGCGAACCAGGAGGTTAAAGGGGTTGTCTCTCCAAGTTGGGAGATTGATAGTAAAGCAGTTGGAAAGTCAAACCGGAGCACCAGGAGAGGGACTACTCGTTGAGTTTTAGAAACCTTTTGTATTCACACTGTTTCCATTCTCTAGGTTTCCCGTACATGTTATAGCTTTAGTAATACTACCTTCAACATGGAGAGTTGGGACCCATGGAATGGGGGCCATGCATTTTTGCTTTAAAGGGTCTGCATTTGCTCACCCAATCTCACCAAACCTCTCAGTCCCAAGTGTCCATCCTTATGCCACTTCCAGCTGTCATTGTAGATAGGGTCATTGCAGGTTTCATCAGAGACCCTGAAGGAAATGTAAAGAATTTCCCTGTTTTTTTGTTTTGATTTTGAAATTCCTTTTTATAGTGTGGTTGAGCTGATTCTCGCTGCCATGTTTATGCCAGTCTAGACACACTTGATTCCCTTACAGAGACATATCAATACATAGGTTTTAAGATTCTTACTAGTCAGATCTATTCCTCTGCGGGAAATATGGGGTTTTGAGTCCCTTTCACTGAGGAAGGTGTAGGTCTTGTCTATTCCACAGTTGGTTTTAGAAATGGTACATGTGCTTATATCAAACTCTGGTTTTATGCATCACCCCACCTCTCCTTTCCCCTTAAGCAGGCATAAGAGTGTTTTCTAAATGTGAGACTCTGTTCTCTTTCCTAACTCAGTTCATGTGTAGCCATGTTTACAGGATCTTCATAAGTGATATCTTATGATAAGTTGCTTTTTCTGTGTGACTTATTTCACTCAGAATCATCGTACCTGAATCCATTCACTTTGCTGCTCCTGGTCTTATGACATTGATTTCATGGCTGAGGGGTATTCCATCGTACATAAATACCACATTTTTTTGAACCATTTTTATATTTCCTGGGATATTTAAGGTGTACCCAATTTGAGGTTCTTGTAAGGTGTGCAGCCCTAAATTTGGGGGTGGCTCTGTCTTATTGATTTTCAGTTTTCCCAAGGTATATTCCCTAGACTGGAAGTGTCCTTGGCTCTGTAGCTCTGTTGTTTACTTGTTTTAGGGAAGGCAATGCACTCCTCCAGTGAGGCAGTTGGCAATTTACATCCCGCCCATCAGCATAACAAGGCTCCCTGTTCCCCAGGGCCTGTCTTGCCTTTCTGGTTTTTACATATTTTGTGGATGTCCCTTTTGACCGGTGGGAAGATATACTTCTTTGTAGTGCAGATTTGCATTGCCCGCTTGCTTGCTTGGTCAAAATGGGCGTATGAGCTTTCTCCTGAATATATTCAGGAGAAAATGCATACGCACTTTTTGGCCAAGTGCGTCATTTTCGAAGTTGTGCCCCTCTTCCTGTGCTTTAAAGGCGATTCCAACGTACCTCTTGAAATCTGTTTCCTGCTATGCTGCCTCGCTTTCAAGTCCACCTCGTTGCCTTCCCTCAACAGATTTTTGGACGATAGTTGTCCTTTATTACTCTGCCAGTTTGTGAATTGCTGTGCCCCTGAACTCCATTTTTCAACTCGTTTTTTGTGAGCTGTACGCAAGTCCAAAATTTTATTTCAGGAGATATACTGGTTCCTGGTGGGTGGCTGAGACTCTGGTTAATTCTTCTTCCTCCCGGGAAATTAGAGTGACATGTGCCCGTCCAAATGCCTAACAGCTACTCTCTCATTGGTTCTCCCTCTTCCCTTCCATCCTCTGCCAAATTGGCAACCTGTGCGAACCAGGAGGTTAAAGGGGTTGTCTCTCCAAGGTGGGAGATTGATAGTAAAGCAGTTGGAAAGTCAAACCAGAGCACCAGGAGAGGGACTACTCGTTGAGTTTTAGAAACCATTTGTATTCACAGTGTGTCCATTCTCTAGGTTTCCCGAACATGTTATAGCTGTAGTAATATTCCCTTCAACAAGGAGAGTTAGGACCCATGGAATGGGGGCCATGCATTTTTGCTTTAAAGGGTCTGCATTTGCTCACCCAATCTCACCAATCCTCTCAGTACCAAGTGTCCAGCCTTATGCCACATCCAGCTGTCATTGTAGATAGGGTCATTGCAGGTTTCATCAGAGACCCTGAAGGAAATGTAAAGAATTTCCCTGTTTTTTGGTTTTGTTTTTGAAATTCCTTTTTATAGTGGGTTTGAGCTGATTCTCGCTGCCATGTTTATGCCAGTCTAGACACACTTGATTCCCTTGCAGAGACATAAAAATACATAGGTTTTAAGATTCTTACTAGTCAGATCTATTCCTCTGCAGGAAATATGGGATTTTGAGTCCCTTTCACTGAGGAAGGTGTAGGTCTTGTCTATTCCACAGTTGATTTTAGAAATGGTACCTGTGCTTATATCAAACTCTGGTTTTATGCATCACCCCACCTCTCCTTTCCCCTTAAGCGGGCATAAGAGAGTTTTCTAAATGTGAGTCTCTGTTCTCATTCCTAACTGAGTTCATGTGTAGCCATGTTTACAGGATCTTCATAAGTGATATCTTATGATAAGTTTATTTCTCTGTGTGACTTATTTCACTTAGAATCATCGTACCTGAATCCACTCCCTTTGCTGCTCCTGGTCTTATGACATTGATTTCATGGCTGAGGGATATTCCATCGTACAAAAATACCACAGTTTTTTGAACCATTTTTATATTTACTGGGATATTTAAGGTGTACCCAAGTTGAGGTTCTTGTAAGCAGTGCAGCCCTAAATTTGGGGGTGGCTCTGTCTTATTGATTTTCAGTTTTCCCAAGGTATATTTTCTAGACTGGAAGTGCCCTTGGCTCTGTAGCTCTGTTGTTTACTTGTTTTAGGGAATGCAATGCACTCCTCCAGTGAGGCAGTTGGCAATTTACATCCCGCCCATCAGCATAACAAGGCTCCCTGTTCTCCAGAGCCTGTCTTGCCTTTCTGGTTTTTACACATTTTGTGGATGTCCCTTTTGACCAGTGGGAAGAGATACTTCTTTGTAGTGCAGATTTGCATTGCCCGCTTGCTTGCTTGGCCAAAAAGGGCTTATGCGCTTTCTCCTGAATATATTCAGGAGAAAACACATACGCCCTTTTTGGCCAAGTGCGTCATTGTCGAAGTTGTGCCCCACTTCCTGTGCTTTAAAGGCGATACCAACGTACCTCTTGAAATCTGTTTCCTGCTATTCTGCCTCGCTTTCAAGTCCGCCTCGTTGCCTTCCCTCTACAGATTTTTGGACGATAGTTGTCCTTTATTACTCTGCCAGTTTGTGAATTGCTGTGCCCCTGAGCTCCATTTTTCAACTCATTTATTGTGAGCTGTACGCAAGTCCAAAATTTTAGTTCAGGACCTATACTGGTTCCCGGTGGGTGGCTGAGACTCTGGTTAATTCTTCTTCCTGCCGGGAAATTAGAGTGACATGTGCCCGTCCAAATGCCTAACAGCTACTCTCTCATTGGTTCTGCCTCTTCCCTTCCATCCTCTGCCAATTGGCTATGTGTGCGAACCAGGAGGTTAAAGGGGTTGTCTCTCCAAGTTGGGAGATTGATAGTAAAGCAGTTGGAAAGTCAAACCGGAGCACCAGGAGAGGGACTACTCGTTGAGTTTTAGAAACCTTTTGTATTCACACTGTTTCCATTCTCTAGGTTTCCCGTACATGTTATAGCTTTAGTAATATTACCTTCAACATGGAGAGTTGGGACCCATGGAATGGGGGCCATGCATTTTTGCTTTAAAGGGTCTGCATTTGCTCACCCAATCTCACCAAACCTCTCAGTCCCAAGTGTCCATCCTTATGCCACTTCCAGCTGTCATTGTAGATAGGGTCATTGCAGGTTTCATCAGAGACCCTGAAGGAAATGTAAAGAATTTCCCTGTTTTTTTGTTTTGATTTTGAAATTCCTTTTTATAGTGTGGTTGAGCTGATTCTCGCTGCCATGTTTATGCCAGTCTAGACACACTTGATTCCCTTACAGAGACATATCAATACATAGGTTTTAAGATTCTTACTAGTCAGATCTATTCCTCTGCGGGAAATATGGGGTTTTGAGTCCCTTTCACTGAGGAAGGTGTAGGTCTTGTCTATTCCACAGTTGGTTTTAGAAATGGTACATGTGCTTATATCAAACTCTGGTTTTATGCATCACCCCACCTCTCCTTTCCCCTTAAGCAGGCATAAGAGTGTTTTCTAAATGTGAGACTCTGTTCTCTTTCCTAACTCAGTTCATGTGTAGCCATGTTTACAGGATCTTCATAAGTGATATCTTATGATAAGTTGCTTTTTCTGTGTGACTTATTTCACTCAGAATCATCGTACCTGAATCCATTCACTTTGCTGCTCCTGGTCTTATGACATTGATTTCATGGCTGAGGGGTATTCCATCGTACATAAATACCACATTTTTTTGAACCATTTTTATATTTCCTGGGATATTTATGGTGTACCCAATTTGAGGTTCTTGTAAGGTGTGCAGCCCTAAATTTGGGGGTGGCTCTGTCTTATTGATTTTCAGTTTTCCCAAGGTATATTCCCTAGACTGGAAGTGTCCTTGGCTCTGTAGCTCTGTTGTTTACTTGTTTTAGGGAAGGCAATGCACTCCTCCAGTGAGGCAGTTGGCAATTTACATCCCGCCCATCAGCATAACAAGGCTCCCTGTTCCCCAGGGCCTGTCTTGCCTTTCTGGTTTTTACATATTTTGTGGATGTCCCTTTTGACCGGTGGGAAGATATACTTCTTTGTAGTGCAGATTTGCATTGCCCGCTTGCTTGCTTGGCCAAAATGGGCGTATACGCTTTCTCCTGAATATATTCAGGAGAAAACACATACGCCCTTTTTGGCCAAGTACGTCATTTTCGAAGTTGTGCCCCTCTTGCCGTGCTTTAAAGGCGATTCCAAAGTACCTCTTGAAATCTGTTTCCTGCTATTCTGCCTCGCATTCAAGTCCGCCTCGTTGCCTTCCCTCAACAGATTTTTGGACGATAGTTGTCCTTTATTACTCTGCCAGTTTGTGAATTGCTGTGCCCCTGAGCTCCATTTTTCAACTCGTTATTTGTGAGCTGTACGCAAGTCCAAAATTTTGGTTCAGGACCTATACTGGTTCCCGGTGGGTGGCTGAGACTCTGGTTAATTCTTCTTCCTGCCGGGAAATTAGAGTGACATGTGCCCGTCCAAATGCCTAACAGCTACTCTCTCATTGGTTCTCCCTCTTCCCTTCCATCCTCTGCCAAATTGGCAACCTCTGCGAACCAGGAGGTTAAAGGGGTTGTCTCTCCAAGTTGGGAGATTGATAGTAAAGCAGTTGGAAAGTCAAACCGGGGCACCAGGAGAGGGACTACTCGTTGAGTTTTAGAAACCTTTTGTATTCACACTGTGTCCATTCTCTAGGTTTCCCGTACATGTTATAGCTGTAGTAATATTCCCTTCAACCTGGAGAGTTGGGACCCATGGAATGGGGGCCATGCATTTTTGCTTTAAAGGGTCTGCATTTGCTCACCCAATCTCACCAATCCTCTCAGTCCCAAGTGTCCAGCCTTATGCCACATCCAGCAGTCATTGTAGATAGGGTCATTGCAGGTTTCGTCAGAGACCCTGAAGGAAATGTAAAGAATTTCCCTGTTTTTTGGTTTTGTATTTGAAATTCCTTTTTGTAGTGGGTTTGAGCTGATTCTCGCTGCCATGTTTATGCCAGTCTAGACACACTTGATTCCCTTACAGAGACATATCAATACATAGGTTTTAAGATTCTTACTAGTCAGATCTATTCCTCTGCAGGAAATATGGGATTTTGAGTCCCTTTCACTGAGGAAGGTGTAGGTCTTGTGTATTCCACCGTTGGTTTTAGAAATGGTACCTGTGCTTATATCAAACTCTGGTTTTATGCATCACCCCACCTCTCCTTTCCCCTTAAGCAGGCATAAGAGTGTTTTCTAAATGTGAGACTCTGTTCTCTTTCCTAACTCAGTTCATGTGTAGCCATGTTTACAGGATCTTCATAAGTGATATCTTATGATAAGTTTCTTTTTCTGTGTGACTTATTTCACTTAGAATCATCGTACCTGAATCCACTCACTTTGCTGTTCCTGGTCTTATGACATTGATTTCATGGCTGAGGGATATTCCATCGTACAAAAATACCACATTTTTTTGAACCATTTTTATATTTCCTGGGATATTTAAGGTGTACCCAAGTTGAGGTTCTTGTAAGCAGTGCAGACCTAAATATGGGGGTGGCTCTGTCTTATTGATTTTCAGTTTTCCCAAGGTATATTCCCTAGACTGGAAGTGCCTTGGCTCTGTAGCTCTGTTGTTTACTTCTTTTAGGGAATGCAATGCACTCCTCCAGTGAGGCAGTTGGCAATTTACATCCCGCCCATGAGCATAACAAGGCTCCCTATTCTCCAGGGCCTGTCTTGCCTTTCTGGTTTTTACACATTTTGTGGATGTCCCTTTTGACCGGTGGGAAGATATACTTCTTTGTAGTGCATATTTGCATTGCCCGATTGCTTGCTTGGCCAAAAAGGGCATATGCGCTTTCTCCTCAATATATTCAGGAGAAAACGCATACGCCCTTTTTGGCCAAGTGCGTCATTGTCGAAGTTGTGCCCCTCTTCCTGTGCTTTAAAGGCGAATCCAAAGTACCTCTTGAAATCTGTTTCCTGCTATTCTGCCTCGCTTTCAAGTCCGCCTCGTTGCCTTCCCTCTACAGATTTTTGGATGATAGTTGTCCTTTATTACTCTGCCAGTTTGTGAATTGCTGTGCCCCTAAGCTCCATTTTTCAACTCGTTTTTTGTGAGCTGTACGCAAGTCCAAAGTTTTGGTTCAGGACCTATACTGGTTCCCGGTGGGTGGCTGAGACTCTGGTTAATTCTTCTTCCAGCCGGGAAATTAGAGTGACATGTGCCCGTCCAAATGCCTAACAGCTACTCTCTCATTGGTTCTCCATCTTCCCTTCCATCCTCTGCCAATTTGACAACCTGTGCGAACCAGGAGGTTAAAGGCGTTGTCTCTCCAAGTTGGGAGATTGATAGTAAAGCAGTTGGAAAGTCAAACCGGAGCACCAGGAGAGGGACTACTTGTTGAGTTTTAGAAACCTTTTGCATTCACAGTGTGTCCATTCTCTAGGTTTCCTGTACATGTTATAGCTGTAGAAATATTCCCTTCAACATGGAGAGTTGGAAACCATGGAATGGGGACCATGCATTTTTGCTTTAAAGGGTCTGCATTTGCTCACCCAATCTCACCAATCCTGTCAGTCCCAAATGTCCAGCTTTATGCCACATCCAGCTGTCATTGTAGATAGGGTCATTGCAGGTTTCATCAGAGACCCTGAAGGAAATATAAAGAATTTCCCTGTTTTTTGGTTTTGTTTTTGAAATTCCTTTTTATAGTGGGTTTGAGCTGATTCTCGCTGCCATATTTATGCCAGTCTAGACACACTTGATTCCCTTACAGAGACATATCAATACATAAGTTTTAAGATTCTTACTAGTCAGATCTATTCCTCTGCGGGAAATATGGGGTTTTGAGTCCCTTTCACTGAGGAAGGTGTAGGTCTTGTCTATTTTGCAGTTGGTTTTAGAAATGGTACCTGTACTTATGTCAAACTCTGGTTTTATGCATCACCCCACCTCTCCTTTCCCCTTAAGCAGGCATAAGAGTGTTTTCTAAATGTGAGACTCTGTTCTCTTTCCTAACTCAGTTCATGTGTAGCCATGTTTACAGGATCTTCATAAGTGATATCTTATGATAAGTTTCTTTTTCTGTGTGACTTATTTCACTTAGAATCATCGTACCTGAATCCACTCACTTTGCTGCTCCTGGTCTTATGACATTGATTTCATGGCTGAGGGATATTCCATGGTACATAAATACCACTGTTTTTTGAAGCATTTTTATATTTCCTGGGAAATTTTAGGTGTACCCACGTTGAGGTTCCTCTAAGCACTGCAGCCCTAAATTTGAGGGTGGCTCTCTCTTATTGATTATCAGTTTTCCCAAGGTATATTGCCTAGACGGGAAGTGCCCCTGGCTCTGTAGCTCTGTTATTTACTTGTTTTAGGGAACACAATGCACCCCTCCAGTGAGGCAGTTAGCAATTTACATCCTGCCCATCAGCATAACAAGGCTCCCTGTTCTCCAGGGCCAGTCTTGCCTTTCTGTTTTTTACACATTTTGTGGATGTCCCTTTTGAACGGTGGGAAGTGATACTCCTTTGTAGTGCATATTTGCATTGCCCACTTGCTTGCTTGGCCAAAAAGGGCATATGCGTTTTCTCCTGAATATATTCAGGAAAAAACGCATAAGCCCTTTTTGGCCAAGTGCATCATTGTGTATGTTGTGTCCCTCTTCCTGTGCTTTAAAGGCGATTCCAACGTACCTCTTGAAATCTGTTTCCTGCTATTCTGTCTCGCATTCTAGTCCTCCTCGCTGCCTTCCCTCAACAGATTTTTGGTCGATAGTTGTCCTTTATTACTCTGCCAGTTTGTGAATTGCTGTGGCCCTGAGTTCCATTTTTCAACTCGTTTTTTGTGAGCTGTACGCAAGTCCAAAATTTTGGTTCAGGACCTATACTGGTTCCCGGTGGGTGGCTGAGACTCTCGTTAATTCTTCTTCCTGCCGGGAAATTAGAGTGATATGTGCCCGTCCAAATGCCTAACAGCTAATCTCTCATTGGTTCATCCTCTTCCCTTCCATCCTCTGCCAAATTGGCAACCTCTGCGAACCAGGAGGTTAAAGGGGTTGTCTCTCCAAGTTGGGAGATTGATAGTAAAGCAGTTGGAAAGTCAAACCGGGGCACCAGGAGAGGGACTACTCGTTGAGTTTTAGAAACCTTTTGTATTCACACTGTGTCCATTCTCTAGGTTTCCCGTGCATGTTATAGCTGTAGTAATATTCCCTTCAACCTGGAGAGTTGGGACCCATGGAAAGGGGGACATGCATTTTTGCTTTAAAGGGTCTGCATTTGCTCACCCAATGTCACCAATCCTCTCAGTCCCAAGTGTCCAGCCTTATGCCACATCCAGCTGTCATTGTTGATACGGTCATTCCAGGTTTCATCAGAGACCCTGAAGGAAATATAAAGAATTTCCCTGTTTTTTGGTTTTGTTTTTGAAATTACTTTTTATAGTGGGTTAGAGCTGATTCTCGCTGCCATGTTTATGCCAGTCTAGACACACTTGATTCCCTTACAGAGACATATCAATACATAGGTTTTAAGATTCTTACTAGTCACATCTATTTCTCTGCGGGAAATATGGGGTTTTGAGTCCCTTTCACTGAGGAAGGTGTAGGTCTTGTCTATTCCACAGTTGGTTTTAGAAATGGTACCTGTGCTTATATCAAACTCTGGTTTTATGCATCACCCCACCTCTCCTTTCCCCTTAAGCAGGCATAAGAGTGTTTTCTAAATGTGAGACTCTGTTCTCTTTCCTAACTCAGTTCATGTGTAGCCATGTTTATAGGATCTTCATAAGTGATATCTTATGATAAGTTTCTTTTTCTGTGTGACTTATTTCACTTAGAATCATCGTACCTGAAACCACTCACTTTGCTGCTCCTGGTCTTATGACATTGATTTCATGGCTGAGGGATATTCCATCGTACGTAAATACCACAGTTTTTTGAACCATTTTTATATTTCCTGGGATATTTAAGGTGTACCCAAGTTGAGGTTCTTGTAAGCAGTGCAGCCCTAAATTTGGGGGTGGCTCTGTCTTATTGATTTTCAGTTTTCCCAAGGTATATTCCCTAGACTGGAAGTGCCCTTGGCTCTGTAGCTCTGTTGTTTACTTGTTTTAGGGAACGCAATGCACTCCTCCAGTGAGGCAGTTGGCAATTTATATCCCGCCCATCAGCATAACAAGGCTCCCTGTTCCCCAGGGCCTGTCTTGCGTTTCTGGTTTTTACACATTTTGTGGATGTCCCTTTTGACCGGTGGGAAAATATACTTCTTTGTAGTGCATATTTGCATTGCCCGCTTGCTTGCTTGGCCAAAAAGGGCATATGCGCTTTCTCCTCAATATATTCAGGAGAAAACGCATACGCCCTTTTTGGCCAAGTGCGTCATTGTCGAAGTTGTGACCCTCTTCCAGTGCTTTAAAGGCGATTCCAAAGTACCTCTTGAAATCTGTTTCCTGCTATTCTGCCTCGCTTTCAAGTCCGCATCGTTGCCTTCCCTCTACAGATTTTTGGATGATAGTTGTCCTTTATTACTCTGCCAGTTTGTGAATTGCTGTGCCCCTGAGCTCCATTTTTCAACTCGTTTTTTGTGAGCTGTACGCAAGTCCAAAATTTTGGTTCAGGATCTATAATGGTTCCCGGTGGGTGGCTGAGACTCTGGTTAATTCTTCTTCCAGCCGGGAAATTAGAGTGACATGTGCCCGTCCAAATGCCTAACAGCTACTCTCTCATTGGATCTCCATCTTCCCTTCCATCCTCTGCCAATTTGGCAACCTGTGCGAACCAGGAGGTTAAAGGCGTTGTCTCTCCAAGTTGGGAGATTGATAGTAAAGCAGTTGGAAAGTCAAACAGGAGCACCAGGAGAGGGACTACTTGTTGAGTTTTAGAAACCTTTTGCATTCACAGTGTGTCCATTCTCTAGGTTTCCTGTACATGTTATAGCTGTAGAAATATTCCCTTCAACATGGAGAGTTGGGACCCATGGAATGGGGACCATGCATTTTTGCTTTAAAGGGTCTGCATTTGCTCACCCAATCTCACCAATCCTGTCAGTCCCAAATGTCCAGCTTTATGCCACATCCAGCTGTCATTGTAGATAGGGTCATTGCAGGTTTCATCAGAGACCCTGAAGGAAATATAAAGAATTTCCCTGTTTTTTGGTTTTGTTTTTGAAATTCCTTTTTATAGTGGGTTTGAGCTGATTCTCGCTGCCATATTTATGCCAGTCTAGACACACTTGATTCCCTTACAGAGACATATCAATACATAAGTTTTAAGATTCTTACTAGTCAGATCTATTCCTCTGCGGGAAATATGGGGTTTTGAGTCCCTTTCACTGAGGAAGGTGTAGGTCTTGTCTATTTTGCAGTTGGTTTTAGAAATGGTACCTGTACTTATGTCAAACTCTGGTTTTATGCATCACCCCACCTCTCCTTTCCCCTTAAGCATGCATAAGAGTGTTTTCTAAATGTGAGACTCTGTTCTCTTTCCTAACTCAGTTCATGTGTAGCCATGTTTACAGGATCTTCATAAGTGATATCTTATGATAAGTTTCTTTTTCTGTGTGACTTATTTCACTTAGAATCATCGTACCTGAATCCACTCACTTTGCTGCTCCTGGTTTTATGACATTGATTTCATGGCTGAGGGATATTCCATCGTACATAAATACCACAGTTTTTTGAACCATTTTTATATTTCCTGGGATATTTAAGGTGTACCCAAGTTGAGGTTCTTGTAAGCAATGCAGCCCTAAATTTGGGGGTGGCTCTGTCTTATTGATTTTCAGTTTTCCCAAGGTATATTCCCTAGACTGGAAGTGCCCTTGGCTCTGTAGCTCTGTTGTTTATTTCTTTTATGGAACGCAATGCACTCCTCCAGTGAGGCAGTTGGCAATTTACATCTCGCCCATCAGCATAACAAGGCTCCCTATTCTCCAGGGCCTGTCTTGCCTTTCTGGTTTTTACATATTTTGTGGATGTCCCTTTTGACCGGTGGGAAGTGATACTTCTTTGTAGTGCAGATTTGCATTGCCCGTTTGCTTGCTTGTCCAAAAAGGGCGTATGCGTTTTCTCCTGAATATATTCAGCAGAAAACGCATACGCCCTTTTTGGACAAGTGCGTCATTGTCGAAGTTGTGCCCCTCTTCCTCTGCTTTAAAGGCGATTCCTACGTACCTCTTGAAATCTGTTTCCTGCTATTCTGCCTCGCTTTCAAGTCCGCCTCGTTGCCTTCCCTCTACAGATTTTTGGACGATAGTTGTCCTTTATTACTCTGCCAGTTTGTGAATTGCTGTGCCCCTGAGCTCCATTTTTCAACTCGTGTTTTGTGAGCTGTACGCAAGTCCAAAATTTTAGTTCAGCAAATATACTGGTTCCCGGTGGGTGGCTGAGACTCTGGTTAATTCTTCTTCCTGCCGGGAAATTAGAGTGACATGTGCTTGTCCAAATGCCTAACAGCTAGTCTCTCAGTGGTTCTCCCTCTTCCCTTCCATCCTCTGCCAAATTGGCAACCTGTGCGAACCAGGAGGTTAAAGGGGTTGTCTCTCCAAGTTGGGAGATTGATAGTAAAGCAGTTGGAAAGTCAAACCGGGGCACCAGGAGAGGGACTACACGTTGAGTTTTAGAAACCTTTTGTATTCACACTGTGTCCATTCTCTAGGTTTCCCGTACATGTTATAGCTGTAGTAATATTCCCTTCAACCTGGAGAGTTGGGACCCATGGAATGGGGGCCATGCATTTTTGCTTTAAAGGGTCTGCATTTGCTCACCCAATCTCACCAATCCTCTCAGTGCCAAGTGTCCAGCCTTATGCCAACTCCAGCTGTCATTGTAGATAGGGTCATTCCAGGTTTCATCAGAGACCCTGAAGGAAATGTAAAGAATTTCCCTGTTTTTTGGTTTTGTTTTTGAAATTCCTTTTTATAGTGGGTTTGAGCTGATTCTCGCTGCCATGTTTATGGCAGTCTACACACACTTGATTCCCTTACAGAGACATATCAATACATAGGTTTTAAGATTCTTACTAGTCAGATCTATTCCTCTGCGGGAAATATGGGGTTTTGAGTCCCTTTCACTGAGGAAGATATAGGTCTTGTCTATTCCACAGTTGGTTTTAGAAATGGTACCTGTGCTTATATCAAACTCTGGTTTTATGCATCACCCCACCTCTCCTTTCCCCTTAAGTAGGCATAAGAGTGTTTTCTAAATGTGAGACTCTGTTCTCTTTCCTAACTCAGTTCATGTGTAGCCATGTTTACAGTATCTTCATAAGTGATATCTTATGATAAGTTTCTTTTTCTGTGTGACTTATTTCACTTAGAATCATCGTACCTGAATCCACTCACTTTGCTGCTCCTGGTTTTATGACATTGATTTCATGGCTGAGGGATATTCCATCGTACATAAATACCACAGTTTTTTGAACCATTTTTATATTTCCTGGGATATTTAAGGTGTACCCAAGTTGAGGTTCTTGTAAGCAATGCAGCCCTAAATTTGAAGGTGGCTCTGTCTTATTGATTTTCAGTTTTCCCAAGGTATATTCCCTAGACTGGAAGTGCCCTTGGCTCTGTAGCTCTGTTGTTTATTTCTTTTATGGAACGCAATGCACTCCTCCAGTGAGGCAGTTGGCAATTTACATCTCGCCCATCAGCATAACAAGGCTCCCTGTTCTCCAGGGCCTGTCTTGCCTTTCTGGTTTTTACATATTTTGTGGATGTCCCTTTTGACCGGTGGGAAGTGATACTTCTTTGTAGTGCAGATTTGCATTGCCCGTTTGCTTGCTTGTCCAAAAAGGGCGTATGCGTTTTCTCCTGTATATATTCAGCAGAAAACGCATACGCCCTTTTTGGACAAGTGCGTCATTGTCGAAGTTGTGCCCCTCTTCCTCTGCTTTAAAGGCGATTCCTACGTACCTCTTGAAATCTGTTTCCTGCTATTCTGCCTCGCTTTCAAGTCCGCCTCGTTGCCTTCCCTCTACAGATTTTTGGACGATAGTTGTCCTTTATTACTCTGCCAGTTTGTGAATTGCTGTGCCCCTGAGCTCCATTTCTCAACTCGTGTTTTGTGAGCTGTACGCAAGTCCAAAATTTTAGTTCAGCAAATATACTGGTTCCCGGTGGGTGGCTGAGACTCTGGTTAATTCTTCTTCCTGCCGGGAAATTAGAGTGACATGTGCTTGTCCAAATGCCTAACAGCTAGTCTCTCAGTGGTTCTCCCTCTTCCCTTCCATCCTCTGCCAAATTGGCAACCTGTGCGAAACAGGAGGTTAAAGGGGTTGTCTCTCCAAGTTGGGAGATTGATAGTAAAGCAGTTGGAAAGTCAAACCGGGGCACCAGGAGAGGGACTACACGTTGAGTTTTAGAAACCTTTTGTATTCACACTGTGTCCATTCTCTAGGTTTCCCGTACATGTTATAGCTGTAGTAATATTCCCTTCAACCTGGAGAGTTGCGACCCATGGAATGGGGGCCATGCATTTTTGCTTTAAAGGGTCTGCATTTGCTCACCCAATCTCACCAATCCTCTCAGTGCCAAGTGACCAGCCTTATGCCACATCCAGCTGTCATTGTAGATAGGGTCATTCCAGGTTTCATCAGAGACCCTGAAGGAAATGTAAAGAATTTCCCTGTTTTTTGGTTTTGTTTTTGAAATTCCTTTTTATAGTGGGTTTGAGCTGATTCTCGCTGCCATGTTTATGCCAGTCTACACACACTTGATTCCCTTACAGAGACATATCAATACATAGGTTTTAAGATTCTTACTAGTCAGATCTATTCCTCTGCGGGAAATATGGGGTTTTGAGTCCCTTTCACTGAGGAAGGTATAGGTCTTGTCTATTCCACAGTTGGTTTTAGAAATGGTACCTGTGCTTATATCAAACTCTGGTTTTATGCATCACCCCACCTCTCCTTTCCCCTTAAGTAGGCATAAGAGTGTTTTCTAAATGTGAGACTCTGTTCTCTTTCCTAACTCAGTTCATGTGTAGCCATGTTTACAGGATCTTCATAAGTGATATCTTATGATAAGTTTCTTTTTCTGTGTGACTTATTTCACTTAGAATCATCGTACCTGAATCCACTCACTTTGCTGCTCCTGGTCTTATGACATTGATTTCATGGCTGAGGGATATTCCATCGTACATAAATACCACAGTTTTTTGAACCATTTTTATATTTCCTGAGATATTTAAGGTGTACCCAAGTTGAGGTTCTTGTAAGCAGTGCAGCCCTAAATTTGGGGGTGGCTCTGTCTTATAGATTTTCAGTTTTCCCAAGGTATATTCCCTAGACTGGAAGTGCCCTTGGCTCTGTAGCTCTGTTGTTTACTTGTTTTAGGGAATGCAATGCACTCCTCCAGTGAGGCAGTTGGCAATTTACATCCCGCCCATCAGCATAACAAGGCTCCCTGTCCTCAAGGGCCTGTCTTGCGTTTCTGGTTTTTACACATTTTGTGGATGTCCCTTTTGACCGGTGGGAAGAGATACTGCTTTGTAGTGCAGATTTGCATTGCCCGCTTGCTTGCTTGGCCAAAAAGGGAATATGCGCTTTCTCCTGAATATATTCAGGAGAAAACGCATACGCACTTTTTGGCCAAGTGCGTCATTGTCGAAGTTGTGCCCCTCTTCCTGTGCTTTAAAGGCGATTCCAATGTACCTCTTGAAATCTGTTTCCTGCTATTCTGCCTCGCTTCCAAGTCTGCTTCGTTGCCTTCCCTCAATAGATTTTTGGACGATAGTTGTCCTTTATTACTCTGCCAGTTTGTGAAATGCTGTGCCCCTGAGCTCCATTTTTCAACTCGTTTTTTGTGAGCTGTACACAAGTCCAAAAATTTAGTTCTGGACCTATACTGGTTCCCAGTGGGTGGCTGAGACTCTGGTTAATTCATCTTCCTGCCGGGAAATTAGAGTGACATATGCCCGTCCAAATGCCTAACAGCTACTCTCTCATTGGTTCTCCCTCTTCCCTTCCATCCTCTGCCAATTTGGCAACCTGTGCGAACCAGGAGGTTAAAGGGGTTGTCTCTCCAATTTGGGAGATTGATAGTAAAGCAGTTGGAAAGTCAAACCGGAGCACCAGGAGAGGGACTACTCGTTGAGTTTTAGAAACCTTTTGTATTCACAGTGTGTCCATTCTCTAGGTTTCCCGAACATGTTATAGCTGTAGTTATATTCCCTTCAACATGGAGAGTTGGGACCCATGGAATGGGGGCCATGCATTTTTGCTTTAAAGGGTCTGCATTTGCTCACCCAATCTCACCAATCCTCTCAGTCCCAAGTGTCCTGCCTTATGCCACATCCAGCTGTCATGGTAGAGAGGTTCATTGCAGGTTTCATCAGAAACCCTGAAGGAAAAGGAAAGAATTTCCCTGTTTTTTGGTTTTGTTTTTGAAATTCCTTTTTATAGTGGGTTTTAGCTGATTCTCGCTGCCATGTTTATGCCAGTCTAGACACACTTGATTCCCTTACAGAGACATATCAATACATAGGTTTTAAGATTCTTACTAGTGAGATCTATTCCTCTGCGGGAAATATGGGATTTTGACTCCCTTTCACTGAGGAAGGTGTAGGTCTTGTCTATTCCACAGTTGGTTTTAGAAATGGTACCTGTGCTTATATCAAACTCTGGTTTTATGCATCACCCCACCTCTCCTTTCCCCTTAAGCAGGCATAAGAGTGTTTTCTTAATGTGAGACTCTGTTCTCTTTCCTAACTCAGTTCATGTGTAGCCATGTTTACAGGATCTTCATAAGTGATATCTTATGATAAGTTTCTTTTTCTGTGTGACTTATTTCACTTAGAATCATCGTACCTGAATCCACTCACTTTGCTGCTCCTGGTCTTATGACATTGATTTCATGGCTGAGGGATATTCCATCGTACATAAATACCACAGTTTTTGGAACCATTTTTATATTTCCTGGGATATTTAAGGTGTACCCAAGTTGAGGTTCTTGTAAGCAGTGCAGCCCTAAATTTGGTGGTGGCTCTGTCTTATTGATTTTCAGTTTTCCCAAGGTATATTCCCTAGACTGGAAGTGCCCTTGGCTCTGTAGCTCTGTTGTTTATTTCTTTTATGGAACGCAATGCACTCCTCCAGTGAGGCAGATGGCAATTTACATCTCGCCCATCAGCATAACAAGGCTCCCTGTTCTCCAGGGCCTGTCTTGCCTTTCTGTTTTTTTCACATTTTGTGGATGTCCCTTTTGACTGGTGGGAAGTGATACTTCTTTGTAGTGTAGATTTGCATTGCCCGTTTGCTTGCTTGTCCAAAAAGGGCGTATGCGTTTTCTCCTGAATATATTCAGCAGAAAACGCATACGCCCTTTTTGGACAAGTGCGTCATTGTCGAAGTTGTGCCCCTCTTCCTGTGCTATAAATGCGATTCCTACGTACCTCTTGAAATCTGTTTCCTGCTATTCTGCCTCGCTTTCAAGTCCGCCTCGTTGCCTTCCCTCTACAGATTTTTGGACGATAGTTGTCCTTTATTACTCTGCCAGTTTGTGAATTGCTGTGCCCCTGAGCTCCATTTTTCAACTCGTTTTTTGTGAGCTGTACGCAAGTCCAAAATTTTGGTTCAGGACCTATACTGGTTCCCGATGGGTGGCTGAGGCTCTGGTTAATTCTTCTTCCTGCCGGGAAATTAGAGTGACATGTGCCCGTCCAAATGCCTAACAGCTAGTCTCTCAGTTGTTCTCCCTCTTCCCTTCCATCATCTGCCAAATTGGCAACCTGTGCGAACCAGGACTTTAAAGGGGTTGTCTCTCCAAGTTGGGAGATTGATAGTAAACCAGTTGGAAACTCAAACCGGGGCACCAGGAGAGGGACAACACGTTGAGTTTTAGAAACCTTTTGTATTCACACTGTGTCCATTCTCTAGGTTTCCCGTACATGTTTTAGCTGTAGTAATATTCCCTTTAACCTGGAGAGTTGGGACCCATGGAATGGGGTCCATGCATTTTTGCTTTAAAGGGTCTGCATTTGCTCACCCAATCTCACCAATCCTCTCAGTGCCAAGTGTCCAGCCTTATGCCACATCCAGCTGTCATTGTAGATAGGGTCATTCCAGGTTTCATCAGAGACCCTGAAGGAAATGTAAAGAATTTCCCTGTTTTTTGGTTTTGTTTTTGAAATTCCTTTTTATAGTGGGTTTGAGCTGATTCTCGCTGCCATGTTTATGCCAGTCTAGACACACTTGATTCCCTTACAGAGACATATCAATACATAGGTTTTAAGATTCTTACTAGTCAGATCTATTCCTCTGCGGGAAATATGGGGTTTTGAGTCCCTTTCACTGAGGAAGGTGTAGGTCTTGTCTATTCCACAGTTGGTTTTAGAAATGGTACATGTGCTTATATCAAACTCTGGTTTTATGCATCACCCCACCTCTCCTTTCCCCTTAAGCAGGCATAAGAGTGTTTTCTAAATGTGAGACTCTGTTCTCTTTCCTAACTCAGTTCATGTGTAGCCATGTTTACAGGATCTTCATAAGTGATATCTTATGATAAGTTTCTTTTTCTGTGTGACTTATTTCACTTAGAATCATCGTACCTGAAACCACTCAGTTTGCTGCTCCTGGTCTTATGACATTGATTTCATGGCTGAGGGATATTCCATCGTACATAAATACCACAGTTTTTTGAACCATTTTTATATTTCCTGGGATATTTAAGGTGTACCCAAGTTGAGGTTCTTGTAAGCAGTGCAGCCCTAAATTTGTGGGTGGCTCTGTCTTATTGATTTTCAGTTTTCCCAAGGTATATTCCCTAGACTGGAAGTGCCCTTGGCTCTGTAGCTCTGTTGTTTACTTGTTTTACGGAATGCAATGCACTCCTCCAGTGAGGCAGTTGGCAATTTACATCCCGCCCATCAGCATAACAAGGCTCCCTGTTCCCAAGGGCCTGTCTTGCGTTTCTGGTTTTTGCACATTTTGTGGATGTCCCTTTTGACTGGTGGGAAGAGATACTGCTTTGTAGTGCAGATTTGCATTGCCCGCTTGCTTGCTTGGCCAAAAAGGGCGTATGCGCTTTCTCCTGAATATATTCAGGAGAAAACGCATACGCACTTTTTGGCCAAGTGCGTCACTGTCGAAGTTGTGCCCCTCTTCCTGTGCTTTAAAGGCGATTCCAATGTACCTCTTGAAATCTGCTTCCTGCTATTCTGCCTCGCTTTCAAGTCCGCCTCGTTGCCTTCCCTCAACAGATTTTTGGACGATAGTTGTCCTTTATTTCTCTGCCAGTTTGTGAATTGCTGTGCCCCTGAGCTCCATTTTTCAACTCGTTTTTTGTGAGCTGTACCCAAGTCCAAAATTTTACTTCAGGACCTATACTGGTTCCCAGTGGGTGGCTGAGACTCTGGTTAATTCTTCTTCCTGCCGGGAAATTAGAGTGACATGTGCCCGTCCAAATGCCTAACAGCTACTCTCTCATTGGTTCTCCCTCTTCCCTTCCATCCTCTGCCAAATTGGCAACCTGTGCGAACCAGGAGTTTAAAGGGGTTGTCTCTCCAAGTTGGGAGATTGATAGTAAAGCAGTTGGAAAGTCAAACCGGGGCACCAGGAGAGGGACTACTCGTTGAGTTTTAGAAACCTTTTGTATTCACACTGTGTCCATTCTCTAGGTTTCCCGTGCATGTTATAGCTGTAGTAATATTCCCTTCAACCTGGAGAGTTGGGACCCATGGAAAGGGGGACATGCATTTTTGCTTTAAAGGGTCTGCATTTGCTCACCCAATCTCACCAATCCTCTCAGTGCCAAGTGTCCAGCCTTATGCCACATCCAGCTGTCATTGTTGATAGGGTCATTCCAGGTTTCATCAGAGACCCTGAAGGAAATGTAAAGAATTTCCCTGTTTTTTGGTTTTGTTTTTGAAATTCCTTTTTATAGTGGGTTTGAGCTGATTCTCGCTGCCATGTTTATGCCAGTCTAGACACACTTGATTCACTTACAGAGACATATCAATACATAAGTTTTAAGATTCTTACTAGTCACATCTATTTCTCTGCGGGAAATATGGGGTTTTGAGTCCCTTTCACTGAGGAAGGTGTAGGTCTTGTCTATTCCACAGTTGGTTTTAGAAATGGTACATGTGCTTATATCAAACTCTGGTTTTATGCATCACCCCACCTCTCCTTTCCCCTTAAGCAGGCATAAGAGTGTTTTCTAAATGTGAGACTCTGTTCTCTTTCCTAACTCAGTTCGTGTGTAGCCATGTTTATAGGATCTTCATAAGTGATATCTTATGATAAGTTTCTTTTTCTGTGTGACTTATTTCACTTAGAATCATCGTACCTGAAACCACTCACTTTGCTGCTCCTGGTCTTATGACATTGATTTCATGGCTGAGGGATATTCCATCGTACATAAATACCACAGTTTTTTGAACCATTTTTATATTTCCTGGGATATTTAAGGTGTACCCAAGTTGAGGTTCTTGTAAGCAGTGCAGCCCTAAATTTGGGGGTGGCTCTGTCTTATTGATTTTCAGTTTTCCCAAGGTATATTCCCTAGACTGGAAGTGCCCTTGGCTCTGTAGCTCTGTTGTTTACTTGTTTTAGGGAACGCAATGCACTCCTCCAGTGAGGCAGTTGGCAATTTATATCCCGCCCATCAGCATAACAAGGCTCCCTGTTCCCCAGGGCCTGTCTTGCGTTTCTGGTTTTTACACATTTTGTGGATGTCCCTTTTGACCGTTGGGAAAATATACTTCTTTGTAGTGCATATTTGCATTGCCCGCTTGCTTGCTTGGCCAAAAAGGGCATATGCGCTTTCTCCTCAATATATTCAGGAGAAAACGCATACGCCCTTTTTGGCCAAGTGCGTCATTGTCGAAGTTGTGCCCCTCTTCCTGTGCTTTAAAGGCGATTCCAAAGTACCTCTTGAAATCTGTTTCCTGCTATTCTGCCTCGCTTTCAAGTCCGCCTCGTTGCCTTCCCTCTACAGATTTTTGGATGATAGTTGTCCTTTATTACTCTGCCAGTTTGTGAATTGCTGTGCCCCTGAGCTCCATTTTTCAACTCGTTTTTTGTGAGCTGTACGCAAGTCCAAAATATTGGTTCAGGACCTATAATGGTTCCCGGTGGGTGGCTGAGACTCTGGTTAATTCTTCTTCCAGCCGGGAAATTAGAGTGACATGTGCCCGTCCAAATGCCTAACAGCTACTCTCTCATTGGATCTCCATCTTCCCTTCCATCCTCTGCCAATTTGGCAACCTGTGCGAACCAGGAGGTTAAAGGCGTTGTCTCTCCAAGTTGGGAGATTGATAGTAAAGCAGTTGGAAAGTCAAACAGGAGCACCAGGAGAGGGACTACTTGTTGAGTTTTAGAAACCTTTTGCATTCACAGTGTGTCCATTCTCTAGGTTTCCTGTACATGTTATAGCTGTAGAAATATTCCCTTCAACATGGAGAGTTGGGACCCATGGAATGGGGACCATGCATTTTTGCTTTAAAGGGTCTGCATTTGCTCACCCAATCTCACCAATCCTGTCAGTCCCAAATGTCCAGCTTTATGCCACATCCAGCTGTCATAGTAGATAGGGTCATTGCAGGTTTCATCAGAGACCCTGAAGGAAATATAAAGAATTTCCCTGTTTTTTGGTTTTGTTTTTGAAATTCCTTTTTATAGTGGGTTTGAGCTGATTCTCGCTGCCATATTTATGCCAGTCTAGACACACTTGATTCCCTTACAGAGACATATCAATACATAAGTTTTAAGATTCTTACTAGTCAGATCTATTCCTCTGCGGGAAATATGGGGTTTTGAGTCCCTTTCACTGAGGAAGGTGTAGGTCTTGTCTATTTTGCAGTTGGTTTTAGAAATGGTACCTGTACTTATGTCAAACTCTGGTTTTATGCATCACCCCACCTCTCCTTTCCCCTTAAGCATGCATAAGAGTGTTTTCTAAATGTGAGACTCTGTTCTCTTTCCTAACTCAGTTCATGTGTAGCCATGTTTACAGGATCTTCATAAGTGATATCTTATGATAAGTTTCTTTTTCTGTGTGACTTATTTCACTTAGAATCATCGTACCTGAATCCACTCACTTTGCTGCTCCTGGTTTTATGACATTGATTTCATGGCTGAGGGATATTCCATCGTACATAAATACCACAGTTTTTTGAACCATTTTTATATTTCCTGGGATATTTAAGGTGTACCCAAGTTGAGGTTCTTGTAAGCAATGCAGCCCTAAATTTGGGGGTGGCTCTTTCATATTGATTTTCAGTTTTCCCAAGGTATATTCCCTAGACTGGAAGTGCCCTTGGCTCTGTAGCTCTGTTGTTTATTTCTTTTATGGAACGCAATGCACTCCTCCAGTGAGGCAGTTGGCAATTTACATCTCGCCCATCAGCATAACAAGGCTCCCTGTTCTCCAGGGCCTGTCTTGCCTTTCTGGATTTTACATATTTTGTGGATGTCCCTTTTGACCGGTGGGAAGTGATACTTCTTTGTAGTGCAGATTTGCATTGCCCGTTTGCTTGCTTGTCCAAAAAGGGCGTATGCGTTTTCTCCTGAATATATTCAGCAGAAAACGCATACGCCCTTTTTGGACAAGTGCGTCATTGTCGAAGTTGTGCCCCTCTTCCTCTGCTTTAAAGGCGATTCCTACGTACCTCTTGAAATCTGTTTCCTGCTATTCTGCCTCGCTTTCAAGTCCGCCTCGTTGCCTTCCCTCTACAGATTTTTGGACGATAGTTGTCCTTTATTACTCTGCCAGTTTGTGAATTGCTGTGCCCCTGAGCTCCATTTCTCAACTCGTGTTTTGTGAGCTGTACGCAAGTCCAAAATTTTAGTTCAGCAAATATACTGGTTCCCGGTGGGTGGCTGAGACTCTGGTTAATTCTTCTTCCTGCCGGGAAATTAGAGTGACATGTGCTTGTCCAAATGCCTAACAGCTAGTCTCTCAGTGGTTCTCCCTCTTCCCTTCCATCCTCTGCCAAATTGGCAACCTGTGCGAACCAGGAGGTTAAAGGGGTTGTCTCTCCAAGTTGGGAGATTGATAGTAAAGCAGTTGGAAAGTCAAACCGGGGCACCAGGAGAGGGACTACACGTTGAGATTTAGAAACCTTTTGTATTCACACTGTGTCCATTCTCTAGGTTTCCCGTACATGTTATAGCTGTAGTAATATTCCCTTCAACCTGGAGAGTTGCGACCCATGGAATGGGGGCCATGCATTTTTGCTTTAAAGGGTCTGCATTTGCTCACCCAATCTCACCAATCCTCTCAGTGCCAAGTGTCCAGCCTTATGCCACATCCAGCTGTCATTGTAGATAGGGTCATTCCAGGTTTCCTCAGAGACCCTGAAGGAAATGTAAAGAATTTCCCTGTTTTTTGGTTTTGTTTTTGAAATTCCTTTTTATAGTGGGTTTGAGCTGATTCTCGCTGCCATGTTTATGCCAGTCTACACACACTTGATTCCCTTACAGAGACATATCAATACATAGGTTTTAAGATTCTTACTAGTCAGATCTATTCCTCTGCGGGAAATATGGGGTTTTGAGTCCCTTTCACTGAGGAAGGTATAGGTCTTGTCTATTCCACAGTTGGTTTTAGAAATGGTAACTGTGCTTATATCAAACTCTGGTTTTATGCATCACCCCACCTCTCCTTTCCCCTTAAGTAGGCATAAGAGTGTTTTCTAAATGTGAGACTCTGTTCTCTTTCCTAACTCAGTTCATGTGTAGCCATGTTTACAGGATCTTCATAAGTGATATCTTATGATAAGTTTCTTTTTCTGTGTGACTTATTTCACTTAAAATCATCGTACCTGAATCCACTCTCTTTGCTGCTCCTGGTCTTATGACATTGATTTCATGGCTGAGGGATATTCCATCGTACATAAATACCACAGTTTTTTGAACCATTTTTATATTTCCTGAGATATTTAAGGTGTACCCAAGTTGAGGTTCTTGTAAGCAGTGCAGCCCTAAATTTGGGGGTGGCTCTGTCTTATAGATTTTCAGTTTTCCCAAGGTATATTCCCTAGACTGGAAGTGCCCTTGGCTCTGTAGCTCTGTTGTTTACTTGTTTTAGGGAATGCAATGCACTCCTCCAGTGAGGCAGTAGGCAATTTACATCCCGCCCATCAGCATAACAAGGCTCCCTGTTCCCAAGGGCCTGTCTTGCGTTTCTGGTTTTTACACATTTTGTGGATGTCCCTTTTGACCGGTGGGAAGAGATACTGCTTTGTAGTGCAGATTTGCATTGCCCGCTTGCTTGCTTGGCCAAAAAGGGCGTATGCGCTTTCTCCTGTATATATTCAGGAGAAAACGCATACGCACTTTTTGGCCAGTGCGTCATTGTCGAAGTTGTGCCCGTCTTCCTGTGCTTTAAAGGCGATTCCAATGTACCTCTTGAAATCTGTTTCCTGCTATTCTGCCTCGCTTCCAAGTCCGCCTCGTTGCCTTCCCTCAATAGATTTTTGGACGATAGTTGTCCTTTACTACTCTGCCAGTTTGTGAAATGCTGTGCCCCTGAGCTCCATTTTTCAACTCGTTTTTTGTGAGCTGTACACAAGTCCAAAATTTTAGTTCTGGACCTATACTGGTTCCCAGTGGGTGGCTGAGACTCTGGTTAATTCTTCTTCCAGCCGGGAAATTAGAGTGACATGTGCCCGTCCAAATGCCTAACAGCTACTCTCTCATTGGTTCTCCATCTTCCCTTCCATCCTCTGCCAATTTGGCAACCTGTGCTAACCAGGAGGTTAAAGGCCTTGTCTCTCCAAGTTGGGAGATTGATAGTAAAGCAGTTGGAAAGTCAAACCGGAGCACCAGGAGAGGGACTACTTGTTGAGTTTTAGAAACCTTTTGCATTCACAGTGTGTCCATTCTCTAGGTTTCCTGTACATGTTATAGCTGTAGAAATATTCCCTTCAACATGGAGAGTTGGGACCCATGGAATGGGGACCATGCATTTTTGCTTTAAAGGGTCTGCATTTGCTCACCCAATCTCACCAATCCTGTCAGTCCCAAATGTCCAGCTTTATGCCACATCCAGCTGTCATTGTAGATAGGGTCATTGCAGGTTTCATCAGAGACCCTGAAGGAAATATAAAGAATTTCCCTGTTTTTTGGTTTTGTTTTTGAAATTCCATTTTATAGTGGGTTTGAGCTGATTCTCGCTGCCATATTTATGCCAGTCTAGACACACTTGATTCCCTTACAGAGACATATCAATACATAAGTTTTAAGATTCTTACTAGTCAGATCTATTCCTCTGCGGGAAATATGGGGTTTTGAGTCCCTTTCACTGAGGAAGGTGTAGGTCTTGTCTATTTTGCAGTTGGTTTTAGAAATGGTACCTGTACTTATGTCAAACTCTGGTTTTTTGCATCACCCCACCTCTCCTTTCCCCTTAAGCAGGCATAAGAGTGTTTTCTAAATGTGAGACTCTGTTCTCTTTCCTAACTCAGTTCATGTGTAGCCATGTTTACAGGATCTTCATAAGTGATATCTTATGATAAGTTTCTTTTTCTGTGTGACTTATTTCACTTAGAATCGTCATACCTGAATCCACTCACTTTGCTGCTCCTGGTCTTATGACATTGATTTCATGGCTGAGGGATATTCCATGGTACATAAATACCACTGTTTTTTGAAGCATTTTTATATTTCCTGGGAAATTTAAGGTGTACCCAAGTTGAGGTTCCTCTAAGCACTGCAGCCCTAAGTTTGAGGGTGGCTCTCTCTTATTGATTATCAGTTTTCCCAAGGTATATTGCCTAGACGGGAAGTGCCCTTGGCTCTGGAGCTCTGTTATTTACTTGTTTTAGGGAACACAATGCACCCCTCCAGTGACGCAGTTAGCAATTTACATCCTGCCCATCAGCATAACAAGGCTCCCTGTTCTCCAGGGCCTGTCTTGCCTTTCTGTTTTTTACACATTTTGTGGATGTCCCTTTTGAACGGTGGGAAGTGATACTTCTTTGTAGTGCATATTTGCATTGCCCACTTGCTTGCTTGGCCAAAAAGGGCATATGCGTTTTCTCCTGAATATATTCAGGAAAAAACGCATAAGCCCTTTTTGGCCAAGTGCATCATTGTGTATGTTGTGTCCCTCTTCCTGTGCTTTAAAGGCGTTTCCAACGTACCTCTTGAAATCTGTTTCCTGCTATTCTGTCTCGCATTCAAGTCCACCTCGCTGCCTTCCCTCAACAGATTTTTGGTCGATAGTTGTCCTTTATTACTCTGCCAGTTTGTGAATTGCTGTGGCCCTGAGTTCCATTTTTCAACTCGTTTTTTGTGAGCTGTACGCAAGTCCAAAATTTTGGTTCAGGACCTATACTGGTTCCCGGGTGGTGGCTGAGACTCTCGTTAATTCTTCTTCCTGCCGGGAAATTAGAGTGATATGTGCCCGTCCAAATGCCTAACAGCTACTCTCTCATTGGTTCATCCTCTTCCCTTCCATCCTCTGCCAAATTGGCAACCTCTGCGAACCAGGAGGTTAAAGGGGTTGTCTCTCCAAGTTGGGAGATTGATAGTAAAGCAGTTGGAAAGTCAAACCGGGGCACCAGGAGAGGGACTACTCGTTGAGTTTTAGAAACCTTTTGTATTCACACTGTGTCCATTCTCTAGGTTTCCCGTGCATGTTATAGCTGTAGTAATATTCCCTTCAACCTGGAGAGTTGGGACCCATGGAAAGGGGGACATGCATTTTTGCTTTAAAGGGTCTGCATTTGCTCACCCAATCTCACCAATCCTCTCAGTCCCAAGTGTCCAGCCTTATGCCACATCCAGCTGTCATTGTTGATAGGGTCATTCCAGGTTTCATCAGAGACCCTGAAGGAAATGTAAAGAATTTCCCTGTTTTTTGGTTTTGTTTTTGAAATTCCTTTTTATAGTGGGTTTGAGCTGATTCTCGCTGCCATGTTTATGCCAGTCTAGACACACTTGATTCCCTTACAGAGACATATCAATACATAGGTTTTAAGATTCTTACTAGTCAGATCTATTCCTCTGCGGGAAATATGGGGTTTTGAGTCCCTTTCACTGAGGAAGGTGTAGGTCTTGTCTATTCCACAGTTGGTTTTAGAAATGGTACATGTGCTTATATCAAACTCTGGTTTTATGCATCACCCCACCTCTCCTTTCCCCTTAAGCAGGCATAAGAGTGTTTTCTAAATGTGAGACTCTGTTCTCTTAACTAACTCAGTTCATGTGTAGCCATGTTTACAGGATCTTCATAAGTGATATCTTATGATAAGTTGCTTTTTCTGTGTGACTTATTTCACTCAGAATCATCGTACCTGAATCCATTCACTTTACTGCTCCTGGTCTTATGACATTGATTTCATGGCTGAGGGATATTCCATCGTACATAAATACCACAGTTTTTTGAACCATTTTTATATTTCCTGGGATATTTAAGGTGTACCCAAGTTGAGGTTCTTGTAAGCAGTGCAGCCCTAAATTTGGGGGTGGCTCTGTCTTGTAGATTTTCAGTTTTCCCAAGGTATATTCCCTAGACTGGAAGTGCCCTTGGCTCTGTAGCTCTGTTGTTTACTTGTTTTAGGGAACGCAATGCACTCCTCCAGTGAGGCAGTTGGCACTTTATATCCCGCCCATCAGCATAACAAGGCTCCCTGTTCCCCAGGGCCTGTCTTGCGTTTCTGGATTTTACACATTTTGTGGATGTCCCTTTTGACCGGTGGGAAGATATACTTCTTTGTAGTGCATATTTGCATTGCCCGATTGCTTGCTTGGCCAAAAAGGGCATATGCGCTTTCTCCTCAATATATTCAGGAGAAAACGCCTACGCCCTTTTTGGCCAAGTGCGTCATTGTCGAAGTTGTGCCCCTCTTCCTGTGCTTTAAAGGCGAATCCAAAGTACCTCTTGAAATCTGTTTCCTGCTATTCTGCCTCGCTTTCAAGTCCGCCTCGTTGCCTTCCCTCTACAGATTTTTGGATGATAGTTGTCCTTTATTACTCTGCCAGTTTGTGAATTGCTGTGCCCCTGAGCTCCATTTTTCAACTCGTTTTTTGTGAGCTGTACGCAAGTCCAAAGTTTTGGTTCAGGACCTATAATGGTTCCCGGTTGGTGGCTGAGACTCTGGTTAATTCTTCTTCCAGCCGGGAAATTAGAGTGACATGTGCCCGTCCAAATGCCTAACAGCTACTCTCTCATTGGTTCTCCATCTTCCCTTCCATCCTCTGCCAATTTGGCAACCTGTGCGAACCAGGAGGTTAAAGGCGTTGTCTCTCCAAGTTGGGAGATTGATAGTAAAGCAGTTGGAAAGTCAAACCGGAGCACCAGGAGAGGGACTACTTGTTGAGTTTTAGAAACCTTTTGCATTCACAGTGTGTCCATTCTCTAGGTTTCCTGTACATGTTATAGCTGTAGAAATATTCCCTTCAACATGGAGAGTTGGGACCCATGGAATGGGGACCATGCATTTTTGCTTTAAAGGGTCTGCATTTGCTCACCCAATCTCACCAATCCTCTCAGTCCCAAATGTCCAGCTTTATGCCACATCCAGCTGTCATAGTAGATAGGGTCATTGCAGGTTTCATCAGAGACCCTGAAGGAAATATAAAGAATTTCCCTGTTTTTTGGTTTTGTTTTTGAAATTCCTTTTTATAGTGGGTTTGAGCTGATTCTCGCTGCCATATTTATGCCAGTCTAGACACACTTGATTCCCTTACAGAGACATATCAATACATAAGTTTTAAGATTCTTACTAGTCAGATCTATTCCTCTGCGGGAAATATGGGGTTTTGAGTCCCTTTCACTGAGGAAGGTGTAGGTCTTGTCTATTTTGCAGTTGGTTTTAGAAATGGTACCTGTACTTATGTCAAACTCTGGTTTTATGCATCACCCCACCTCTCCTTTCCCCTTAAGCAGGCATAAGAGTGTTTTCTAAATGTGAGACTCTGTTCTCTTTCCTAACTCAGTTCATGTGTAGCCATGTTTACAGGATCTTCATAAGTGATATCTTATGATAAGTTTCTTTTTCTGTGTGACTTATTTCACTTAGAATCATCGTACCTGAATCCACTCACTTTGCTGCTCCTGGTCTTATGACATTGATTTCATGGCTGAGGGATATTCCATGGTACATAAATACCACTGTTTTTTGAAGCATTTTTATATTTCCTGGGAAATTTAAGGTGTACCCACGTTGAGGTTCCTCTAAGCACTGCAGCCCTAAATTTGAGGGTGGCTCTCTCTTATTGATTATCAGTTTTCCCAAGGTATATTGCCTAGACGGGAAGTGCCCTTGGCTCTGTAGCTCTGTTATTTACTTGTTTTAGGGAACACAATGCACCCCTCCAGTGAGGCAGTTAGCAATTTACATCCTGCCCATCAGCATAACAAGGCTCCCTGTTCTCCAGGGCCTGTCTTGCCTTTCTGTTTTTTACACATTTTGTGGATGTCCCTTTTGAATGGTGGGAAGTGATACTCCTTTGTAGTGCATATTTGCATTGCCCACTTGCTTGCTTGGCCAAAAAGGGCATATGCGTTTTCTCCTGAATATATTCAGGAAAAAACGCATAAGCCCTTTTTGGCCAAGTGCATCATTGTGTATGTTGTGTCCCTCTTCCTGTGCTTTAAAGGCGATTCCAACGTACCTCTTGAAATCTGTTTCCTGCTATTCTGTCTCGCATTCAAGTCCACCTCGCTGCCTTCCCTCAACAGATTTTTGGTCGATAGTTGTCCTTTATTACTCTGCCAGTTTGTGAATTGCTGTGGCCCTGAGTTCCATTTTTCAACTCGTTTTTTGTGAGCTGTACGCAAGTCCAAAATTTTGGTTCAGGACCTATACTTGTTCCCGGTGGGTGGCTGAGACTCTCGTTAATACTTCTTCCTGCCGGGAAATTAGAGTGATATGTGCCCGTCCAAATGCCTAACAGCTACTCTCTCATTGGTTCATCCTCTTCCCTTCCATCCTCTGCCAAATTGGCAACCTCTGCGAACCAGGAGGTTAAAGGGGTTGTCTCTCCAAGTTGGGAGATTGATAGTAAAGCAGTTGGAAAGTCAAACCGGGGCACCAGGAGAGGGACTACTCGTTGAGTTTTAGAAACCGTTTGTATTCACACTGTGTCCATTCTCTAGGTTTCCCGTGCATGTTATAGCTGTAGTAATATTCCCTTCAACCTGGAGAGTTGGGACCCATGGAAAGGGGGACATGCATTTTTGCTTTCAAGGGTCTGCATTTGCTCACCCAATCTCACCAATCCTCTCAGTCCCAAGTGTCCAGCCTTATGCCACATCCAGCTGTCATTGTTGATAGGGTCATTCCAGGTTTCATCAGAGACCCTGAAGGAAATGTAAAGAATTTCCCTGTTTTTTGGTTTTGTTTTTGAAATTCCTTTTTATAGTGGGTTTGAGCTGATTCTCGCTGCCATGTTTATGCCAGTCTAGACACACTTGATTCCCTTACAGAGACATATCAATACATAGGTTTTAAGATTCTTACTAGTCACATCTATTTCTCTGCGGGAAATATGGGGTTTTGAGTCCCTTTCACTGAGGAAGGTGTAGGTCTTGTCTATTCCACAGTTGGTTTTAGAAATGGTACATGTGCTTATATCAAACTCTGGTTTTATGCATCACCCCACCTCTCCTTTCCCCTTAAGCAGGCATAAGAGTGTTTTCTAAATGTGAGACTCTGTTCTCTTTCCTAACTCATTTCATGTGTAGCCATGTTTACAGGATCTTCATAAGTGATATCTTATGATAAGTTGCTTTTTCTGTGTGACTTATTTCACTCAGAATCATCGTACCTGAATCCATTCACTTTACTGCTCCTGGTCTTATGACATTGATTTCATGGCTGAGGGATATTCCATCGTACATAAATACCACAGTTTTTTGAACCATTTTTATATTTCCTGGGATATTTAAGGTGTACCCAAGTTGAGGTTCTTGTAAGCAGTGCAGCCCTAAATTTGGGGGTGGCTCTGTCTTATTGATTTTCAGTTTTCCCAAGGTATATTCCCTAGACTGGAAGTGCCCTTGGCTCTGTAGCTCTGTTGTTTACTTGTTTTAGGGAACGCAATGCACTCCTCCAGTGAGGCAGTTGGCAATTTATATCCCGCCCATCAGCATAACAAGGCTCCCTGTTCCCCAGGGCCTGTCTTGCGTTTCTGGTTTTTACACATTTTGTGGATGTCCCTTTTGACCGGTGGGAAAATATACTTCTTTGTAGTGCAGATTTGCATTGCCCGCTTGCTTGCTTGGCCAAAAATGGCATATGCGCTTTCTCCTCAATATATTCAGGAGAAAACGCATACGCCCTTTTTGGCCAAGTGCGTCATTGTCGAAGTTGTGCCCCTCTTCCTGTGCTTTAAAGGCGATTCCAATGTACCTCTTGAAATCTGTTTCCTGCTATTCTGCCTCGCTTTCTAGTCCGCCTCGTTGCCTTCCCTCTACAGATTTTTGGATGATAGTTGTCCTTTATTACTCTGCCAGTTTGTGAATTGCTGTGCCCCTGAGCTCCATTTTTCAACTCGTTTTTTGTGAGCTGTACGCAAGTCCAAAATTTTGGTTCAGGACCTATAATGGTTCCCGGTGGGTGGCTGAGACTCTGGTTAATTCTTCTTCCAGCCGGGAAATTAGAGTGACATGTGCCCATCCAAATGCCTAACAGCTACTCTCTCATTGGATCTCCATCTTCCCTTCCATCCTCTGCCAATTTGGCAACCTGTGCGAACCAGGAGGTTAAAGGCGTTGTCTCTCCAAGTTGGGAGATTTATAGTAAAGCAGTTGGAAAGTCAAACAGGAGCACCAGGAGAGGGACTACTTGTTGAGTTTTAGAAACCTTTTGCATTCACAGTGTGTCCATTCTCTAGGTTTCCTGTACATGTTATAGCTGTAGAAATATTCCCTTCAACATGGAGAGTTGCGACCCATGGAATGGGGACCATGCATTTTTGCTTTAAAGGGTCTGCATTTGCTCACCCAATCTCACCAATCCTGTCAGTCCCAAATGTCCAGCTTTATGCCACATCCAGCTGTCATTGTAGATAGGGTCATTGCAGGTTTCATCAGAGACCCTGAAGGAAATATAAAGAATTTCCCTGTTTTTTGGTTTTGTTTTTGAAATTCCTTTTTATAGTGGGTTTGAGCTGATTCTCGCTGCCATATTTATGCCAGTCTAGACACACTTGATTCCCTTACAGAGACATATCAATACATAAGTTTTAAGATTCTTACTAGTCAGATCTATTCCTCTGCGGGAAATATGGGGTTTTGAGTCCCTTTCACTGAGGAAGGTGTAGGTCTTGTCTATTTTGCAGTTGGTTTTAGAAATGGTACCTGTACTTATGTCAAACTCTGGTTTTATGCATCACCCCACCTCTCCTTTCCCCTTAAGCATGCATAAGAGTGTTTTCTAAATGTGAGACTCTGTTCTCTTTCCTAACTCAGTTCATGTGTAGCCATGTTTACAGGATCTTCATAAGTGATATCTTATGATAAGTTTCTTTTTCTGTGTGACTTATTTCACTTAGAATCATCGTACCTGAATCCACTCACTTTGCTGCTCCTGGTTTTATGACATTGATTTCATGGCTGAGGGATATTCCATCGTACATAAATACCACAGTTTTTTGAACCATTTTTATATTTCCTGGGATATTTAAGGTGTACCCAAGTTGAGGTTCTTGGAAGCAATGCAGCCCTAAATTTGGGGGTGGCTCTGTCTTATTGATTTTCAGTTTTCCCAAGGTATATTCCCTAGACTGGAAGTGCCCTTGGCTCTGTAGCTCTGTTGTTTATTTCTTTTATGGAACGCAATGCACTCCTCCAGTGAGGCAGTTGGCAATTTACATCTCGCCAATCAGCATAACATGGCTCCCTGTTCTCCAGGGCCTGTCTTGCCTTTCTGGTTTTTACATATTTTGTGGATGTCCCTTTTGACCGGTGGGAAGTGATACTTCTTTGTAGTGCAGATTTGCATTGCCCGTTTGCTTGCTTGTCCAAAAAGGGCGTATGCGTTTTCTCCTGAATATATTCAGCAGAAAACGCATACGCCCTTTTTGGACAAGTGCGTCATTGTCGAAGTTGTGCCCCTCTTCCTCTGCTTTAAAGGCGATTCCTACGTACCTCTTGAAATCTGTTTCCTGCTATTCTGCCTCGCTTTCAAGTCCGCCTCGTTGCCTTCCCTCTACAGATTTTTGGACGATAGTTGTCCTTTATTACTCTGCCAGTTTGTGAATTGCTGTGCCCCTGAGCTCCATTTCTCAACTCGTGTTTTGTGAGCTGTACGCAAGTCCAAAATTTTAGTTCAGCAAATATACTGGTTCCCGGTGGGTGGCTGAGACTCTGGTTAATTCTTCTTCCTGCCGGGAAATTAGAGTGACATGTGCTTGTCCAAATGCCTAACAGCTAGTCTCTCAGTGGTTCTCCCTCTTCCCTTCCATCCTCTGCCAAATTGGCAACCTGTGCGAACCAGGAGGTTAAAGGGGTTGTCTCTCCAAGTTGGGAGATTGATAGTAAAGCAGTTGGAAAGTCAAACCGGGGCACCAGGAGGGGGACTACACGTTGAGTTTTAGAAACCTTTTGTATTCACACTGTGTCCATTCTCTAGGTTTCCCGTACATGTTTTAGCTGTAGTAATATTCCCTTTAACCTGGAGAGTTGGGACCCATGGAATGGGGTCCATGCATTTTTGCTTTAAAGGGTCTGCATTTGATCACCCAATCTCACCAATCCTCTCAGTGCCAAGTGTCCAGCCTTATGCCACATCCAGCTGTCATTGTAGATAGGGTCATTCCAGGTTTCATCAGAGACCCTGAAGGAAATGTAAAGAATTTCCCTGTTTTTTGGTTTTGTTTTTGAAATTCCTTTTTATAGTGGGTTTGAGCTGATTCTCGCTGCCATGTTTATGCCAGTCTAGACACACGTGATTCCCTTACAGAGACATATCAATACATAGGTTTTAAGATTCTTACTAGTCAGATCTATTCCTCTGCGGGAAATATGGGGTTTTGAGTCCCTTTCACTGAGGAAGGTGTAGGTCTTGTCTATTACACAGTTGGTTTTAGAAATGGTACCTGTGCTTATATCAAACTCTGGTTTTATGCATCACCCCACCTCTCCTTTCCCCTTAAGCAGGCATAAGAGTGTTTTCTTAATGTGAGACTCTGTGCTCTTTCCTAACTCAGTTCATGTGTAGCCATGTTTACAGGATCTTCATAAGTGATATCTTATGATAAGTTTCTTTTTCTGTGTGACTTATTTCACTTAGAATCATCGTACCTGAATCCACTCACTTTGCTGCTCCTGGTCTTATGACATTGATTTCATGGCTGAGGGATATTCCATCGTACATAAATACCACAGTTTTTGGAACCATTTTTATATTTCCTGGGATATTTAAGGTGTACCCAAGTTGAGGTTCTTGTAAGCAGTGCAGCCCTAAATTTGGTGGTGGCTCTGTCTTATTGATTTTCTGTTTTCCCAAGGTATATTCCCTAGACTGGAAGTGCCCTTGGCTCTGTAGCTCTGTTGTTTATTTCTTTTATGGAACGCAATGCACTCCTCCAGTGAGGCAGATGGCAATTTACATCTCGCCCATCAGCATAACAAGGCTCCCTGTTCTCCAGGGCCTGTCTTGCCTTTCTGCTTTTTTCACATTTTGTGGATGTCCCTTTTGACTGGTGGGAAGTGATACTTCTTTGTAGTGCAGATTTGCATTGCCCGTTTGCTTGCTTGTCCAAAAAGGGCGTATGCGTTTTCTCCTGAATATATTCAGGAGAAAACGCATACGCCCTTTTTGGACAAGTGCGTCATTGTCGAAGTTGTGCCCCTCTTCCTGTGCTATAAATGCGATTCCTACGTACCTCTTGAAATCTGTTTCCTGCTATTCTGCCTCGCTTTCAAGTCCGCCTCGTTGCCTTCCCTCTACAGATTTTTGGACGATAGTTGTCCTTTATTACTCTGCCAGTTTGTGAATTGCTGTGCCCCTGAGCTCCATTTTTCAACTCGTTTTTTGTGAGCTGTACGCAAGTCCAAAATTTTGGTTCAGGACCTATACTGGTTCCCGATGGGTGGCTGAGGCTCTGGTTAATTCTTCTTCCTGCCGGGAAATTAGAGTGACATGTGCCCGTCCAAATGCCTAACAGCTAGTCTCTCAGTTGTTCTCCCTCTTCCCTTCCATCATCTGCCAAATTGGCAACCTGTGCGAACCAGGACTTTAAAGGGGTTGTCTCCCCAAGTTGGGAGATTGATAGTAAAGCAGTTGGAAACTCAAACCGGGGCACCAGGAGAGGGACAACACGTTGAGTTTTAGAAACCTTTTGTATTCACACTGTGTCCATTCTCTAGGTTTCCCGTACATGTTTTAGCTGTAGTAATATTCCCTTTAACCTGGAGAGTTGGGACCCATGGAATGGGGTCCATGCATTTTTGCTTTAAAGGGTCTGCATTTGCTCACCCAATCTCACCAATCCTCTCAGTGCCAAGTGTCCAGCGTTATGCCACATACAGCTGTCATTGTAGATAGGGTCATTCCAGGTTTCATCAGAGACCCTGAAGGAAATGTAAAGAATTTCCCTGTTTTTTGGTTTTGTTTTTGAAATTCCTTTTTATAGTGGGTTTGAGCTGATTCTCGCTGCCATGTTTATGCCAGTCTAGACACACTTGATTCCCTTAAAGAGACATATCAATACATAGGTTTTAAGATTCTTACTAGTCAGATCTATTCCTCTGCGGGAAATATGGGGTTTTGAGTCCCTTTCACTGAGGAAGGTGTAGGTCTTGTCTATTCCACAGTTGGTTTTAGAAATGGTACATGTGCTTATATCAAACTCTGGTTTTATGCATCACCCCACCTCTCCTTTCCCCTTAAGCAGGCATAAGAGTGTTTTCTAAATGTGAGACTCTGTTCTCTTTCCTAACTCAGTTCATGTGTAGCCATGTTTACAGGATCTTCATAAGTGATATCTTATGATAAGTTTCTTTTTCTGTGTGACTTATTTCACTTAGAATCATCGTACTTGAAACCACTCAGTTTGCTGCTCCTGGTCTTATGACATTGATTTCATGGCTGAGGGATATTCCATCGTACATAAATACCACAGTTTTTTGAACCATTTTTATATTTCCTGGGATATTTAAGGTGTACCCAAGTTGAGGTTCTTGTAAGCAGTGCAGCCCTAAATTTGTGGGTGGCTCTGTCTTATTGATTTTCAGTTTTCCCAAGGTATATTCCCTAGACTGGAAGTGCCCTTGGCTCTGTAGCTCTGTTGTTTACTTGTTTTAGGGAATGCAATGCACTCCTCCAGTGAGGCAGTTGGCAATTTACATCCCGCCCATCAGCATAACAAGGCTCCCTGTTCCCAAGGGCCTGTCTTGCGTTTCTGGTTTTTACACATTTTGTGGATGTCCCTTTTGACTGGTGGGAAGAGATACTGCTTTGTAGTGCAGATTTGCATTGCCCGCTTGCTTGCTTGGCCAAAAAGGGCGTATGCGCTTTCTCCTGAATATATTCAGGAGAAAACGCATACGCACTTTTTGGCCAAGTGCGTCATTGTCGAAGTTGTGCCCCTCTTCCTGTGCTTTAAAGGCGATTCCAATGTACCTCTTGAAATCTCCTTCCTGCTATTCTGCCTCGCTTTCAAGTCCGCCTCGTTGCCTTCCCTCAACAGATTTTTGGACGATAGATGTCCTTTATTTCTTTGCCAGTTTGTGAATTGCTGTGCCCCTGAGCTCCATTTTTCAACCCGTTTTTTGTGAGCTGTACCCAAGTCCAAAATTTTACTTCAGGACCTATACTGGTTCCCAGTGGGTGGCTGAGACTCTGGTTAATTCTTCTTCCTGCCGGGAAATTAGAGTGACATGTGCCCGTCCAAATGCCTAACAGCTACTCTCTCATTGGTTCATCCTCTTCTCTTCCATCCTCTGCCAAATTGGCAACCTGTGCGAACCAGGAGGTTAAAGGGGTTGTCTCTCCAAGTTGGGAGATTGATAGTAAAGCAGTTGGAAAGTCAAACCGGGGCACCAGGAGAGGGACTACTCGTTGAGTTTTAGAAACCTTTTGTATTCACACTGTGTCCATTCTCTAGGTTTCCCGTGCATGTTATAGCTGTAGTAATATTCCCTTCAACCTGGAGAGTTGGGACCCATGGAAAGGGGGACATGCATTTTTGCTTTAAAGGGTCTGCATTTGCTCACCCAATCTCACCAATCCTCTCAGTCCCAAGTGTCCAGCCTTATGCCACATCCAGCTGTCATTGTAGATAGGGTCATTCCAGGTTTCATCAGAGACCCTGAAGGAAATGTAAAGAATTTCCCTGTTTTTTGGTTTTGTTTTTGAAATTCCTTTTTATAGTGGGTTTGAGCTGATTCTCGCTGCCATGTTTATGCCAGTCTACACACACTTGATTCCCTTACAGAGACATATCAATACATAGGTTTTAAGATTCTTACTAGTCAGATCTATTCCTCTGCGGGAAATATGGGGTTTTGAGTCCCTTTCACTGAGGAAGGTATAGGTCTTGTCTATTCCACAGTTGGTTTTAGAAATGGTACCTGTGCTTATATCAAACTCTGGTTTTATGCATCACCCCACCTCTCCTTTCCCCTTAAGTAGGCATAAGAGTGTTTTCTAAAGGTGAGACTCTGTTCTCTTTCCTAACTCAGTTCATGTGTAGCCATGTTTACAGGATCTTCATAAGTGATATCTTATGATAAGTTTCTTTTTCTGTGTGACTTATTTCACTTAGAATCATCGTACCTGAATCCACTCACTTTGCTGCTCCTGGTCTTATGACATTGATTTCATGGCTGAGGGATATTCCATCGTACATAAATACCACAGTTTTTTGAACCATTTTTATATTTCCTGAGATATTTAAGGTGTACCCAAGTTGAGGTTCTTGTAAGCAGTGCAGCCCTAAATTTGGGGGTGGCTCTGTCTTATAGATTTTCAGTTTTCCCAAGGTATATTCCCTAGACTGGAAGTGCCCTTGGCTCTGTAGCTCTGTTGTTTACTTGTTTTAGGGAACACAATGCACTCCTCCAGTGAGGCAGTTGGCACTTTATATCCCGCCCATCAGCATAACAAGGCTCCCTGTTCCCCAGGGCCTGTCTTGCGTTTCTGGATTTTACACATTTTGTGGATGTCCCTTTTGACCGGTGGGAAGAGATACTGCTTTGTAGTGCAGATTTGCATTGCCCGCTTGCTTGCTTGGCAAAAACGGGCGTATGCGCTTTCTCCTGAATATATTCAGGTGAAAACGCATACGCACTTTTTGGCCAAGTGCGTCATTGTCGAAGTTGTGCCCGTCTTCCTGTGCTTTAAAGGCGATTCCAATGTACCTCTTGAAATCTGTTTCCTGCTATTCTGCCTCGCTTCCAAGTCCGCCTCGTTGCCTTCCCTCAATAGATTTTTGGACGATAGTTGTCCTTTATTACTCTGCCAGTTTGTGAAATGCTGTGCCCCTGAGCTCCATTTTTCAACTCGTTTTTTGTGAGCTGTACACAAGTCCAAAATTTTAGTTCTGGACCTATACTGGTTCCCAGTGGGTGGCTGAGACTCTGGTTAATTCTTCTTCCTGCCGGGAAATTAGAGTGACATATGCCCGTCCAAATGCCTAACAGCTACTCTCTCATTGGTTCTCCCTCTTCCCTTCCATCCTCTGCCAATTTGGCAACCTGTGCGAACCAGGAGGTTAAAGGGGTTGTCTCTCCAATTTGGGAGATTGATAGTAAAGCAGTTGGAAAGTCAAACCGGAGCACCAGGAGAGGGACTACTCGTTGAGTTTTAGAAACCTTTTGTATTCACAGTGTGTCCATTCTCTAGGTTTCCCGAACATGTTATAGCTGTAGTTATATTCCCTTCAACATGGAGAGTTGGGACCCATGGAATGGGGGCCATGCATTTTTGCTTTAAAGGGTCTGCATTTGCTCACCCAATCTCACCAATCCTCTCAGTCCCAAGTGTCCTGCCTTATGCCACATCCAGCTGTCATTGTAGATAGGGTCATTCCAGGTTTCATCAGAGACCCTGAAGGAAATGTAAAGAATTTCCCTGTTTTTTGGTTTTGTTTTAGAAATTCCCTTTTATAGTGGGTTTGAGCTGATTCTCGCTGCCATGATTATGCCAGTCTAGACACACTTGATTCCCTTGCAGAGACATATCAATACATAGGTTTTAAGATTCTTACTATTCAGATCTATTCCTCTGCGGGAAATATGGGGTTTTGAGTCCCTTTCACTGAGGAAGGTGTAGGTCTTGTCTATTCCAAAGTTGGTTTTAGAAATGGTACCTGTACTTATATCAAACTTGGGTTTTATGCAACACCCCACCTCTCCTTTCCCCTTAAGCAGGCATAAGAGTGTTTTCTAAATGTGAGACTCTGTTCTCTTTCCTAACTCAGTTCATGTGTAGCCATGTTTACAGTATCTTCATAAGTGATATCTTATGATAAGATTCTTTTTCTCTGTGACTTATTTCACTTAGAATCATCGTACCTGAATCCACTCATTTTGCTGCTACTGGTCTTATGACATTGATTTCATGGGTGAGGTATATTCCATCATACTTAAGAACCACAGTTTTTTGAACCATATTTATATTTCCTGGGATATTTAAGGTGTACCCATGTTGAGGTTCTTGTAAGCAGTGCAGCCCTAAATATTGGGGTGGTTCTGTCTTATTGATTTTCAGTTTTCCGAAGTTACATTCCCTAGACAGGAAGTGCCCTTGCCTCTGTAGCTCTGTTGTTTACTTCTTTTAGGGAACACAATGCACACCTTCAGTGAGGCATTTGGCAATTTAAATCCCGCCCATTAGCATAACAAGGCACCCTGTTCTCCAGGGCCTGTCTTGCCTTTCTGGATTTTACATATTTTGTGGATGTCCCTTTTGACCGGTGGGAAGTGATACTTCTTTGTAGTGCAGATTTGCATTGCCCGCTTGATTGCTTGGCCAAAAAGGGCGTATGAGTTTTCTCCTGAATATATTCAGGAGAAAATGCATACGCCGTTTTAGGCCAAGTGCATCATTGTCGAAGTTGTGCCCCTCTTCCTGTGCTTTACAGGCGATTCCAACTTACGTCTTAAAATCTGTTTCCTGCTATTCTGCCTCGCTTTCAAGTCCGCCTTGTTGCCTTCCCTCAACAGATTTTTGGATGATAGTTGTCCTTTATTACTCTGCCAGTTTTTGAATAGCTGTGCCCCTGAGCTCCATTTTTCAACTCGATTTTTTTGAGCTGAACGCAAGTCCAAAATTTTGGTTCAGAACCTATACTGGTTCCCAGTGGGTGGCTGAGACTTTGGTTAATTATTCTTCCTGCCGGGAAATTAGAGTGACATGTGCCCGTCCAAATGCTTAACAGCTACTCACTCATTGGTTCTCCCTCTACCCTTTCAACCTCTGCCAAATTGTCAACCTGTGCGAACAGGAGGTTAAAGGGGCTGTCTCTCCAAGTCGGGTGATTGATAGTAAAGCAGTTGGAATGTCAAACAGGAGCTCCAGGATAGGGACAATTCGTTGAGAGTTAGAAACCTTTCGTATTCACAGTGTGTCCTTTCTCTAGGTTTCCCGTACATGTTATAGCTGTAGTAATATTCCCTTCAAGCTGGAGAGTTGGGACCCATGGAATGGGTGCCATGAATTATTGCTTTAAAGGGTCTGCATTTCCTCACCCAATCTCACAAATCCTCTCAGTCCCAAGTGTACGGCCTGATGCCACATCCAGCTGTCATTGTAGATAGGGTCATTCCAGGTTTCATCAGACACCCTGAAGGAATTGTAAAGAATCTCCGTGTTTTTTTCTTTTGTTTTGGAAATTCCTTTTTATAGGGGGTTTGAGCTGATTCTCGCTACCAGGTGTATGCCACTCTAGACACACTTGATTCACTTACGCAGACATATCAATACATAGGTTTTAAGATTCTTACTAGTCAGATATATTCTTGTGTGGGAAATATGGGGTTTTGAGTCCCTTTCACTGAGGAAGGTGTAGGTCTTGTCTATTCCATAGTTGGTTTTTGGAACGATACCTGTGCTTATATCAAACTCTGGTTTTATGCATCACCCCACCTCTCCATCCCCCTTAAGCAGGCATAAAAGTGTTTTCTAAATGTGAGACCTTGTTCTCTTTCCTAACTCAGTTCAAGTGTAGCCATTTTTACAGGATCTTCATAAGTGATATCTTATGATAAGTTTCTTTTTCTGTGTGACTTATTTCACTTAGAATCATCGTACCTGAATCCACTCATTTTGCTGCGTCTGGTCTTATGACATTGATTTCATGGCTGAGGGATATTCCATCGTACATAAGTACCACAAATTTTTGAACCATTTTTACATTTCCTGGGATATTTAAGGTGTACCCAAGTTGAGGTTCTTGTAAGCAGTGCAGCCCTAAATTTTGGGGTGGCTCTGTCTTATTGATTTTCAGTTTTCTCAAGGTATATTCCCTAGACTTGAAGCGCCCTTGGCTCTGTAGCTCTGTTGTTTACTTGTTTTAGGGAACACAGTGCACTCCTCCAGAGAGGCCGTTGGCAATTTACATCCCGCCCTTCAGCATAACAATGCTCCCTGTTCTCCAGG
The DNA here is from genome assembly GCF_964165515.1 of Mesoplodon bidens. Taxonomy (NCBI): domain Eukaryota; kingdom Metazoa; phylum Chordata; class Mammalia; order Artiodactyla; family Ziphiidae; genus Mesoplodon; species Mesoplodon bidens. The sequence goes on from NW_027672207.1 coordinate 2,586,021, forward strand.
GCCTGTCTTTCCTTTCTGGTTTTTACACATTTTGTGGAGGTCCGTTTTGACCGGTGGGAAGTGATACAAATTTGTAGTGCCGATTTGCATTGCCCGATTGATTGCTTGGCCAAAAAGGGCGTATGCGTTTTCTCCTGAATATATTCAGGAGAAAACGCATACGCCCTTTTTGGCCAAGTGCATCATTGTCGAAGTTGTGCCCCTCTTCCTGTGCTTTACAGGCGATTCCAACTTACATCTTAAAATCTGTTTCCTGCTATTCTGCCTCGCTTTCAAGGCCGCCTTTTTGCATTCCCTCAACAGATTTTTGGATGATAATTGTCCTTTATTACTCTGCCAGTTTGTGAATTGCTGTGCCCCTGAGCTCCATTTTTCAACTCGTTTTTGTGAGCTGTACGCAAGTCCAAAATTTTGGTTCAGGACCTATACTGGTTCCCGGTGGGTGGCTGAGACTCTGGTTAATTCTTCTTCCTGCCGGGAAATTAGAGTGACATGTGCCCGTCCAAATGCCTAACAGCTACTCTCTCATTGGTTCTCCCTCTTCCCTTCCATCCTCTGCCAAATTGGCAACCTGTGTGAACCAGGATTTTAAAGGGGTTGTCTCTCCAAGTTGGGAGATTGATAGTAAAGCATTTGGAAAGTCAAACCGGAGCACCAGGAGAGGGACTCCTCGTTGAGTTTTAGAAACCTTTTGTATCCACTCTGTGTCCATTCTCTAGGTTTCCCGTACATGTTATAGCTGTAGTAATATTCCCTTCAACATGGAGAGTTGGGACCCATGGAATGGGGGTCATGCATTTTTGCTTTAAATGGTCTGCATTTGCTCACCCAATCTCACCAATCCTCTCAGTCCCAAGTGTCCAGCCTTATGCCACATCCAGCTGTCATTGTAGATAGGGTCATTCCAGGTTTCATCAGAGACCCTGAAGGAAATGTAAAGAATTTCCCTGTTTTTTGGTTTTGTTTTTGAAATTCCCTTTTATAGTGGGTTTGAGCTGATTCTCGCTGCCATGTTTATGCCAGTCTAGACACACTTGATTCCCTTGCAGACATATCAATACATAGGTTTTAAGATTCTTACTAGTCAGATCTATTCCTCTGCGGAAAATATGGGGTTTTGAGTCCCTTTCACTGAGGAAGGTGTAGGTCTTGTCTATCCAAAGTTGGTTTTAGAAATGGTACCTGTACTTATATCAAACTTGGGTTTTATGCAACACCCCACCTCTCCATTCCCCTTAAGCAGTCATAAGAGTTTTTTCTAAATGTGAGACTCTGTTCTCTTTCCTAATTCAGTTCATGTGTAGCCAAGTTTACAGTATCTTCATAAGTGATATCTTATGATAAGATTCTTTTTCTGTGTGACTTATTTCACTTAGAATCATCGTACCTGAATCCACTCATTTTGCTGCTACTGGTCTTATGACATAGATTTCATGGGTGAGGGATATTCCATCATACTTAAGAACCACAATTTTTTGAACCATATTTATATTTCCTGGGATATTTAAGGTGTACCCAAGTTGAGGTTCTTGTAAGCAGTGCAGCCCTAAATTTTGGGGTGGTTCTGTCTTATTGATTTTCAGTTTTCCGAAGTTACATTCCCTAGACTGGAAGTGCCCTTGCCTCTGTAGCTCTGTTGTTTACTTCTTTTAGGGAACACAATGCACACCTTCAGTGAGGCATTTGGCAATTTACATCCCGCCCATTAGCATAACAAGGAACCCTGTTCTCCAGGGCCTGTCATGCCTTTCTGGTTTTTACACATTTTGTGGAAATCCGTTTTGACCTGTGGGAAGTGATACTTCTTTGTAGTGCAAATTTGCATTGCCCGCTTCATTGCTTGGCCAAAAAGGGCGTATGAGTTTTCTCCTGAATATATTCAGGAGAAAATGCATACGCCCTTTTTGGCCAAGTGCATCATTGTCGAAGTTGTGCCCCTCTTCCTGTGCTTTACAGGCGATTCCAACTTACGTCTTAAAATCTGTTTCCTGCTATTCTGCCTCGCTTTCAAGTCCGCCTTGTTGCCTTCCCTCAACAGATTTTTGGATGATAGTTGTCCTTTATTACTCTGCCAGTTTTTGAATTGCTGTGCCCCTGAGCTCCATTTTTCAACTCGATTTTTTTGAGCTCAACGCAAGTCCAAATTTTGGTTCAGAACCTATACTGGTTCCCAGTGGGTGGCTGAGACTTTGGTTAATTATTCTTCCTGCCGGGAAATTAGAGTGACATGTGCCCGTCCAAATGCTTAACAGCTACTCACTCATTGGTTCACCCTCTACCCTTACAACCTCTGCCAAATTGGCAACCTGTGCGAACAGGAGGTTAAAGGGGCTGTCTCTCCAAGTCGGGTGATTGATAGTAAAGCAGTTGGAATGTCAAACAGGAGCTCCAGGATAGGGACAATTCGTTGAGAGTTAGAAACCTTTCGTATTCACAGTGGGTCCTTTCTCTAGGTTTCCCGTACATGTTATAGCTGTAGTAATATTCCCTTCAAGCTGGAGAGTTGGTACCCATGGAATGGGTGCCATGAATTATTGCTTTAAAGGATCTGCATTTCCTCACCCAATCTCACTAATCCTCTCAGTCCCAAGTGTACAGCCTGATGCCACATCCAGCTGTCATTGTAGATAGGGTCATTCCAGGTTTCATCAGACACCCTGAAGGAATTGTAAAGAATTTCCCTGTTTTTTTCTTTTGTTTTGGAAATTCCTTTTTATAGGGGGTTTGAGCTGATTCTCGCTGCCAGGTTTATGCCACTCTAGACACACTTGATTCACTTACGCAGACATATCAATACATAGGTTTTAAGATTCTTACTAGTCAGATATATTCGTGTGTGGGAAATATGGGGTTTGAGTCCCTTTCACTGAGGAAGGTGTAGGTCTTGTCTATTCCATAGTTGGTTTTTGGAACGATACCTGTGCTTATATCAAACTCTGGTTTTATGCATCACCCCACCTCTCCATCCCCCTTAAGCAGGCATAAAAGTGTTTTCTAAATGTGAGACCTTGTTCTCTTTCCTAACTCAGTTCAAGTGTAGCCATGTTTACAGGATCTTCATAAGTGATATCTTATGATAAGTTTCTTTTTCTGTGTGACTTATTTCACTTAGAATCATCGTACCTGAATCCACTCATTTTGCTGCTTCTGGTCTTATGACATTGATTTCATGGCTGAGGGATATTCCATCGTACATAAGTCCCACAAATTTTTGAACCATTTTTACATTTCCTGGGATATTTAAGGTGTACCCTAGTTGAGGTTCTTGTAAGCAGTGCAGCCCTAAATTTTTGGGTGGTTCTGTCTTATTGATTTTCAGTTTTCCCAAGGTACATTCCTTATACTGGAAGCGCCCTTGGCTCTGTAGCTCTGTTGTTTACTTGTTTTAGGGAACGCAATGCACACCTCCAGTGAGGCAGATGGCAATATACATCCCGCCCATCAGCATAACAAGGCTCCCTGTTCTCCAGGGCCTGTCTTGCCTTTCTGGTTTTTACACATTTTGTGGAGGTCCGTTTTGACCGGTCGGAAGTGATACTTCTTTGCAGTGCAGATTTGCATTACCCGCTTGCTTGCTTGGCCAAAAGGGGCGTATGTGTTTTCTCCTGAATATATTCAGGAGAAAACACATACGCCCTTTTTGGAAAAGTGCATCATTGTCAAAGTTGGGCCCCTCTTCCTGTGCTTTACAGGCGATTCCAAAGTACATCTTGAAATCTGTTTCCTGCTATTCGGCATCGCTTCCAAGTCTGCCTCGTTGCCTTCCCTCAACAGATTTTTGGACGATAGTTGTCCTTTATTGCTCTGCAGTTTTTGAATTGCTGTGCCCCTGAGCTCCATTTTTCAACTCGTTTTTTTTGAGCTGAACGCAAGTCCAAAATTTTGGTTCAGAACCTATACTGGTTCCCAGTGGGTGGCTGAGACTTTGTTTAATTCTTCTTCCTGCCAGGAAATTAGATTGACATGTGCCAGTCCAAATGCCTAACAGCTACTCACTCATTGGTTCTCCCTCTACCCTTTCATCCTCTGCCAAATTGGTAACCTGTGCGAACAGGAGGTTAAAGGGGCTGTCTCTCCAAGTCGGGTGATTGATAGTAAAGTAGTTGGAATGTCAAACAGGAGCTCCAGGATAGGGACAATTCGTTGAGTGTTAGAAACATTTCGTATTCACAGTGTGTCCTTTCTCTAGGTTTCCCGTACATGTTATAGCTGTAGGAATATTCCCTTCAAGCTGGAGAGTTGGGACCCATGGAATGGGTGCCATGAATTATTGCTTTAAAGGGTCTGCATTTGCTCACCCTATCTCACCAATTCTCTGTCCCAAGTGTCCAGCCTGATGCCACATCCAGCTGTCATTGTAGATGGGGTCATTCCAGGTTTCATCAGACACCCTGAAGGAATTGTTAAGAATTTCCCTGTTTTTTTCTTTTGCTTTTGAAATTCCTTTTTATAGGCGGTTTGTGCTGATTCTCGCTGCCAGGTTTATGACAGTCTAGACACACTTGATTCACTTACACAGACATATCAATACATAAGTTTTAAGATTCTTACTAGTCAGATATATTCCTGTGCGGGAAATATGTGGATTTTAGTGTCTTTGACTGAGGAAGGTGTAGGTCTTGTCTATTCCATAGTTGGTTTCTGGAACGGTACCTGTGCTTTTATCAAACTCTGGTTTTATGCATCACCCCACCTCTCCCTCCCCCTTAAGCAGGCATAAGAGTGTTTTCTAAATGTGAGACTCTGTTCTCTTTCCTAAATCCGTTCAAGTGTAGCCATGTTTACAGGATCTTCATAAGTGATAACTTATGATAAGTTTCTTTTTTGTGTGACTTATTTCACTTAGAATCATCGTACCTGAATCCACTCATTTTGCTGCTACTGGTCTTATGACAATGATTTTATGGCTGAGGGATACTCCATCATACTTAAGAACCAAAATTTTTTGAACCATTTTTATATTTCCTGGGATATTTAAGGTGTACCCAAGTTGAGGTTCTTGTAAGCAGTGCAGCCCTAAATTTTGGGGTGGTTCTGTCTTATTGATTTTCAGTTTTCCCAAGGTACATTCCCTAGACTGGAAGCGCCCTTGGCTCTGTAGCTCTGTTGTTTATTGTTTTAGGGAACACAATGCACAGCTCCAGTGAGGCAGTTCGCAATTTACATCCTGCCAATCAGCATAACAAGGCTCCCTGTTCTCCAGGGCCTGTCTTGCCTTTCTGGTTTTTACACATTTTGTGGAGGTCCGTTTTGACCGGACGGAAGTGATACTTCTTTGCAGTGCAGATTTGCATTACCCGCTTGCTTGCTTGGCCAAAAGGGGCGTATGCGTTTTCTCCTGAATATATTCAGGAGAAAACACATACGCCCTTTTTGGGAAAGTGCATCATTGTCAAAGTTGTGCCCCTCTTCCTGTGCTTTACAGGCGATTCCAAAGTACATCTTGAAACCTGTTTCCTGCTATTCTGCCTCGCTTCCAAGTCTGCCTCGTTGCCTTCCCTCAACAGATTTTTGGACGATAGTTGTCCTTTATTACTCTGCCAGTTTCTGAATTGCTGTGCCCCTGAGCTCCATTTTTCAACTCGTTTTTTTTGAGCTGAACGCAAGTCCAAAATTTTGGTTCAGAACCTATACTGGTTCCCAGTGGGTGGCTGAGACTTTGGTAAATTCTTCTTCCTGCCAGGAAATTAGAGTGACATGTGCCAGTCCAAATGCCTAACAGCTACTCACTCATTGGTTCTCCCTCTACCCTTTCAACCTCTGCCAAATTGGCAACCAGTGCGAACAGGAGGTTAAAGGGGCTGTCTCTCCAAGTTGGGTGATTGATAGTAAAGCAGTTGGAAAGTCAAACCAGAGCTCCAGGAGAGGGACTATTCGTTGAGTTTTAGAAAACTTTCGTATTCACAGTGTGTCCTTTCTCTAGGTTTCCCATACATGTTATAGCTGTAGTAATATTCCCTTCAAGCTGGAGAGTTGGGACCCATGGAATGGGTACCATGAATTATTGCTTTAAGGGATCTGCATTTGCTCACCCAATCTCACCAATCCCCTCTGTCCCAACTGCCCAGCTTTATGCCACATCTAGCTGTCATTGTAGATAGGGTCATTCCAGGTTTCATCAGACACCCTGAAAGAATTGTAAAGAATTTCCCTGTTTTTTTCTTTTGTTTTTGAAATTCCTTTTTATAGGGGGTTTGAGCTGATTCTCGCTGCCAGGTTTATGCCACTCTAGACACACTTGATTCACTTACGCAGACATATCAATACATAGGTTTTAAGATTCTTACTAGTCAGATATATTCCTGTGCGGGAAATATGGGATTTTGAGTCCCTTTCACTGAGGAATGTGTAGGTCTTGTCTATTCCATAGTTGGCATTTGAAGCGATACCTGTGCTTATATCAAATTCTGATTTTATGCATCACCCCACCTCTCCATCCCCCTTAAGCAAGCATAAGAGTGTGTTCTAAATGTGAGAGTCTATTCTCATTCCTAATTCAGTTCAAGTGTAGCCATGTTTACAGGATCTCCCTAAGTGATATCTTATGATAAGTTTCTTTTTCTGTGTGAATTATTTCACTTAGAATCATCGTACCTGAATCCACTCATTTTGCTGCTACTGGTCTTATGACATTGATTTCATGGCTGACTGATATTCCGTCATACTTAAGTACCACAATTTATTGAACCATTTTTATATTTCCTGGGATATTTAAGGTGTACCCAAGTTGAGGTTCTTGCAAGCAGTGCAGCCCTATATTTTGGTGGTTGTGACTTATTGATTTTCAGTTTTCTCAAGGTACATTCCCTAGACTGGAATCGCCCTTGAATCTGTAGCTCTGTTGTTTACTTGTTTTAGGGAACACAATGCACTCCTCCAGAGAGGCCATTGGCAATTTACATCCCACCCATCAGCATAACAAGGCTCCCTTTTCTCCAGGGCCTCTCTTGCGTTTCTTGTTTTTACACATTTTGTGGAGGTCCCTTTTGAACTGTGGGAAGTGATACTTCTTTGTAGTGCAGATATGCATTGCCTGCTTGCTTGCTTGGCCAAAAAGGGCGTATGCGTTTTCTCCTGAATATATTCAGGAGAAAACGCATACACCCTTTTTGGCCATGTACATCATTGTCGAAATGGTGCCACTCGTCCTGTGCTTTATAGGCAAATCATATGTACCTCATGAAATCTGTTTCCTGCTATTCTGCCTCGCTTTCAAGTACACCTCGTTGCCTTCACTCAACAGATTTTTGGATGATAGTTGTCCTTTATTACATTCACAGTTTGTGAATTGCTGTGCCCCTGAGTTCCATTGTTCACCTCGTTTTATGTGACCTGAACGCAAGTCCAAAATTTTGGTTCAGGACCTATACTGGTTCCCGGTGGGTGGCTGAGACTTTGGTTATTTCTTCTTTCTGCCTGAAAATTAGAGTGACATATGCCTGTCCAAATGCCTAACAGCTACTCTCTCATTGGTTCTCCCTCTTCCCTACCATCATATGCCAATTTGGCGACCTGTGAGAACCAGGAGGTTAAAGGGGCTGTCTCTCCAAGTTGGGTGATTGATAGTAAAGCAGTTGGAAAGTCAAACGGGGGCACCAGGTGAGGGACAATTCATTGAGTTTTAGAAACCGTTCGTATTCACAGTGTGACCATTCTCTAGGTTTCCCGTACATGTTATAGCTGTAGTTATATTCCCTTCAACCTGGAGAGTTGGGACCCATGGAATGGGTGCCATGCATTATTGCTTTAAAGGGTCTGCATTTGCTCAGGCAATGTCACCAATCCTCTCAGTCCCAAGTGTCCAGCCTTATGCCACATCCAGCTGTCATTGTAGACAGGGTCATTACAAGTATCATCAGAGACCCTGAAGGAATTGTAAAGAATTTCTCTGTTTTTTTGTTTTGTTTTTGAAATTCCTTTTTATAGTGGGTTTGAGCTTATTCTCGCTGCCATGTTTATGCCAGTCTAGACACACTTAATTCGCTTATCCAGACATATCAGTACATAGGTTTTAAGATCCTTACTAGTCAGATATATTCCTCAGCGGGAAATATTGGTTTTGAGTCCCTTTCACTGAGGAAGGAGTAGGTGTTGTCTATTCCGTAGTTGGTTTTTGGAACAGTACCTGTGCTTATATCAAACTCTGGTATTATGCATCAACCCACCTTTCCTTCCCCCTTAAGCAGGGATAAGAGTGTTTTCTAAATGTGAGACTGTGTTCTCTTTCCTAACTCAGTTCATGTGTAGCCATGTTTACAGGAGCTTCATAAGTGATATCTTACGATAAGTTTCTTTTCTGTGTGACATATTTCACTAAGAATCATCGTACCTGCATCCACTCATTTTGCTGCTACTGATCTTATGACATTGATTTCAAGGCTGAGGGATATTCCATTGTATGTAAGTACCACAATTACTTGAACCATTTTTATATATCCTGGGAATTTAAGGTTGAGCCAAGTTGAGGTTCTTGTAAGCAGTGCAGCCCTAAATTTGGGGGTGGCTCTGTCTTATTGATTTTCAGTTTTCCCAAGGTATACTCCCTAGACTTGAAGTGCCCTTGGCTCTGTAGCTCTGGTGTTTACTTGTTTTACGGAACACACTGCACTCCTCCCGTGAGGCAGTTGGCAATTTACATCCCGCCCATCAGCATAACAAGGCTCCCAGTTCTCCAGGGCCTGTCTTGCTTTTCTGGTTTTTACACATTTTGTGGATGTCCCTTTTGACCGGTGGGAAGTGATACTTGTTTGTAGTGCAGATTTGCATTGCCCGATATCATGCTTTGCCAAAAAGCATGCTTGAATATATTCAGGAGAAAACGCATACGCCCTTTTTGGCCAAGTGCATCATTGTCGAAGTTGTGCCCGTCCTCCTGTGCTTTACAGGCGATTCCTATGTACCTCTTGAAATCTGTTTCCTGCTATTCTGCCTCGCTTTCAAGTCCGCCTCGTTGCCTTCCCCCAACAGATTTTTGGACGATAGTTGTCCTTTATTACTCTGCTAGATTGTGAATTGCTGTGCCACTGAGATCCATTTTTCAACTCATTTTTTGTGAGCTGAACGCAAGTCCAAAATTTTGTTTCAGGACCTATACTGGTTCCCGATGGGTTGCTGAGACTTTGGTTAATTATTCTTCCTGCCGGGAAATTAGAGTTACCTGTGCCCGTCCAAATGCCTAACAGCTACACTCTCTTTGGTTCTCCCTCTTCCCTTCCATGCTCTGCCAAATTGGCAAAATATGGGCACCAGGATGTTAAAGGGGCTGTGTCTCCAATTTCGGAGATTGATAGTAAAGCAGTTGGAAAGTCAAATCAGAGCCCCAGGAGAGGGACTATTCGTTGAGTTTCAGAAACCTTTTGTATTCACAGTGTGTCCATTCTCTAGGTTTCCCGTACATGTTATAGCTATTGTAATATTCCCTTCAACCTGGTGTGTTGGGAACCATGGAATGGGTGCCATGCATTATTGCTTTAAAGGGTCTGCATTTGTTCACCCAATCTCACCAATCCTCTCAGTCCCAAGTGACCAGCCTTATGCCACATCCAGCTGTCATTGTAGATAGGGTCATTCCAGCTTTCGGCAGAGACTCTGAAGGAATTGTAAAGAATTTCCCTGTTTTTTTGTTTTGATTTTGAAATTCCTTTTTATAGTGGGTTTGAGCTGATTCTCGCTGCCATGTTTATGCCAGTGTAGACACACTTGATTCCCTTACGGAGACGTATCAATATATATGTTTTAAGATTCTTACTAGTCAGATATATTCCTATGCGGGAAATATGGGGTTTTGAGTCCATTTCCCTGTGGAAGTTGTAGGTCTTGTTTATTCCGTAGTTGGTTTTTGGATCGGTACCTGTGTTTCTATGAAACTCTGCTTTTATGCATCACCCCACCTCTCCTTCCCCCTTAAGCAGGCATAAGAGTGTTTTCTAAATGTGAGACTCTGTTCTCCTTCCTAACTCAGTTCATGTGTAGCCATGTTTACAGGATCTTCATAAGTGATATCTTATGATAAGTTTATTTTTCTGTGTGACTTATTTCACTTAGAATCATCGTACCTGAATCCACTCACTTTGCTTCTACTGGTCTTATGACATTGCTTTCATGGCTGAAGGATATTCCATCATACGTAAATACCACAATATTTTGAACCATTTTTATATTTCCGGGGATATTTAAGGTGTACCCAAGTTGAGGTTCTTATAAGCAGTTCAGCCCTAAATTTGGGGGTGGCTCTGTCTTATTGATTTTCAGTTTTCCCTAGGTATATTCCCTAAACTGGAAGTGCCGTTGGCTCTGTAGCTCTGTTGTTTACTTGTTTTAGGGAAAACAGTGCACTCCTCCAGAGAGGCCGTTGGCAATTTACATCCTGCCCATCAGCATAACAACGCTCCCTGTTCTCCAGGGCCTGTCTTGCCTTTCTGGTTTTTACACATTTTGTGGAGGTCCCTTTTGACCGGTGGGAAGTGATACATCTTTGTAGTGCAGATTTGCATTGCCCGCTTGCTTGCTTGGCCTAAAAGGACGTAGGCGTTTTCCCCTGAATATATTCAGGAGAAAACGCTTACACCCTTTTTGGCCAAGTGCATCAATGACGAAGTTGTGCCCCTCTTCCTGTGCTTTACAGGCAATTCCAACTTATGTCTTACAATCCGTTTCCTGCTATTCTGCCTCGATTTTAAGTCTGCCTCGTTGCCTTCCCTCAACAGATTTTTGGATGATGGTTGTCCTTTATTATTCTGCCAGTTTGTGAATAGCTGTGCCCCTGAGCTCCATTTTTCAACTCGTTTTTTTTGAGCTGAACGCAAGTCCAAAATTTTGGTTCAGAACCTATACTGGTTCCCAGTGAGTGGCTGAGACTTTAGTTAATTATTCTTCCTGCCGGGAAATTAGAGTGACATGTGCCCGTCCACATGACTAACAGCTACTCTCTCATTGGTTCTCCCTCTTCCCTTTCAACCTCTGCCAAATTGGCAACCTGTGCGAACAGGAGGTTAAAGGGGCTGTCTCTCCAAGTCGGGTGATTGATAGTAAAGCAGTTGGAAAGTCAAACAGGAGCTCCAGGAAAGGGACTATTCGTTGAGTTTTAGAAACCTTTCGTATTCACAGTGTGTCCTTTCTCTAGGTTTTCCGTACATGTTATAGCTGTAGTAATATGCCCTTCAAGCTGGAGAGTTGGGACCCATGGAATGGGTACCATGAATTATTGCTTTAAACGGTCTGCATTTGCTCACCCAATCTCACCAATCCTCTCAGTCCCAAGTGTCCAGGCTTATGCCACATCCAGCTGTCATTGTAGATAGGGTCATTCCAGGTTTCATCAGAGACCCTGAAGGAATTGTAAAGAATTACCCTGTTTTTTTTCTTTTGTTTTTGAAATTCCTTTTTATAGTGGGTTTGAGCTGATTCTCGCTGCCAGGTTTATGCCACTCTAGACACACTTGATTCCCTTACGCAGACATATCAATACATAGGATTTAAGATTCTTACTAGTGAGATACATTCCTCTGCGGGAAATATGGGGTTTTGAGTCCCTTTCACTGAGTAAGGTGTAGGTCTTGTCTATTCCATAGTTGGTTTTTGAAGCGGTACCTGTGCTTATATCAAACTCTGGTTGTATGCATCACCCCACCTCTCCATCCCCGTTAAGCAGGAATATGTGTTTTTTTCTAAATGTGAGACTCTGTTCTCTTTCCTAACTCCGTTCAAGTGTAGCCATGTTTACAGGATCTTCATAAGTGATATCTTATGATAAGTTTCTTTTTCTGTGTGACTTATTTCACTTAGAATCATCGTACCTGAATCCACTCATTTTGCTGCTACTGGTCTTATGACATTGATTTCATGGCTGAGGGATATTCCATCATACTTAAGAACAACAATTTTTTGAACCATTTTTATATTTCCTGGGATATTTAAGGTGCACCCAAGTTGAGGTTCTTTTAAGCAGTGCAGCCCTAAATTTTGGGGTGGTTCTGTCTTATTGATTTTCAGTTTTCCCAAGGTACATTCCCTAGACTGGAAGGGCCCTTGGCTCTGTAGCTCTGTTGTTTATTGTTTTAGGGAACACAATGCACACCTCCAGTGAGGCAGTTGGCAATTTACATCCCTCCCATCAGCAGAACAAGGCTCCCTGTTCTCCAGGGCCTGTCTTGCCTTTCTGGTTTTTACACATTTTGTGGAAGTCCGTTTTGACCGGACAGAAGTGATACTTCTTTGCAGTGCAGATTTGCATTACCCGCTTGCTTGCTTGGCTAAAACGGGCGTATGCGTTTTCTCCTGAATATATTCAGGAGAAAACGCATACGCCCTTTTTGGAAAAGTGCATCATTGTCGAAGATGTGCCCCTCTTCCTGTGCTTTACAGGCGATTCCAAAGCACATCTTGACATCTGTTTCCTGCTATTCTGCCTTGCTTTCAAGTCTACCTCGTTGCCTTCCCTCAACAGATTTTTGGACGATAGTTGTCCTTTATTACTCTGCCAGTTTGTGAATTGCTGTGCCCCTGAGCTACATATTTCAACTAGCTTTTTTTTGAGCTGAACGCAAGTTCAAAATTTTTGTTCAGAACCTATACTGGTTCCCAGGAGGTGGCTGAGAATTTGGTTAATTCTTCTTCCTGCCAGGAAATTAGAGTGACATGTGCAAGTCAAAATGCCTAACAGCTACTCACTCATTGGTTCTCCCTCTACCCTTTCAACCTCTGCCAAATTGGCAACCTGTGCGAACAGGAGGTTACAGGGGCTGTCTCTCCAAGTTGGGTGATTGATAGTAAAGCAGTTGGAAAGTCAAACCAGAGCTCCAGTAGAGGGACTATTCGTTGAGTTTTAGAAACCTTTCGTATTCACAGTGTGTCCTTTCTCTAGGTTTCCCATACATGTTATAGCTGTAGTAATATTCCCTTCAAGCTGGAGAGTTGGGACCCATGGACTGGGTACCATGAATTATTGCTTTAAAGGGTCTGCATTTGCTCACCCAATCTCACCCATCCCCTCAGTCCCAACTGCCCAGCTTTATGCCACATCCAGCTGTCATTGTAGATAGGGTCATTCCAGGTTTCATCAGACACCCTGAAAGAATTGTAAAGAATTTCCCTGTTTTTTTCTTTTGTTTTTGAAATTCCTTTTTATAGGGGGTTTGAGCTGATTCTCGCTGCCAGGTTTATGCCACTCTAGACACACTTGATTCACTTACGCAGACATATCAATACATAGGTTTTAAGATTCTTACTAGTCAGATATATTCCTGTGCGGGAAATATGGGATTTTGAGTCCCTTTCACTGAGGAATGTGTAGGTCTTGTCTATTCCATAGTTGGTTTCTGGAACGGTACCTGTGCTTTTATCAAACTCTGGTTTTATGCAACACCCCACCTCTCCATCCCCCTTAAGCAGGCATAAGAGTGTTTTCTAAATGTGAGACTCTGTTCTCTTTCCTAACTCTGTTCAAGTGTAGCCATGTTTACAGGATCTTCATAAGTGATATCTTATGATAAGTTTCTTTTTCTGTGTGACTTATTTCACTTAGAGTCATCGTACCTGAATCCACTCATTTTGCTGCTACTGGTCTTATGACATTGATTTCATGGCTGAGGGATATTCCATCGTACTTAAGTACCACAATTTTTTGAACCATTTTTATATTTCCTGGGATATTTAAGGTGTACCCAAGTTGAGGTTCTTGTAAGCAGTGCAGCCCTAAATTTTGGTGTGGCTCTGTGTTATTGATTTTCAGTTTTCTCAAGGAATATTCCCTAGATTTGAAGCGCCCTTAGCTCTGTAGCTCTCTTGTTTACATGTTTTAGGGAACACAATGCACTCCTCCAGAGAGGCCGTTGGCAATTTACATCCTGCCCATCAGCATAACAACGCTCCCTGTTCTCCAGGGCCTGTCTTGCCTTTCTGGTTTTTACACATTTTGTGGAGGTCCGTTTTGACCGGTGGTAAGTGATACATCTTTGTAGTGCAGATTTGCATTGCCCGCTTGATTGCTTGGCCAAAAAGGGCGTATGCGTTTTCTCCTGAATATATTCAGGAGAAAACGCATACGCCCTTTTTGGCCAAGTGCATCATTGACGAAGTTGTGCCCCTCTTCCTGTGCTTTACAGGCGATTCCAACTTACGTCTTAAAATATGTTTCCTGCTATTCTGCCTCGCTTTCAAGTCTGCCTCGTGGCCTTCCCTCAACAGATTTTTGGATGATAGTTGTCCTTTTTTATTCTGCCAGTTTGTGAATAGCTGTGCCCCTGAGCTCCATTTTTCAACTCGTTTTTTTTGAGCTGAATGCAAGTCCAAAATTTTCGTTCAGAACCTATACAGGTTCCCAGTGAGTGGCTGAGACTTTGGTTAATTATTCTTCCTGCCGGGAAATTAGAGTGATATGTGCCCGTCCAAATGCCTAACAGCTACTCTCTCATTGGTTCTCCCTCTTCCCTTTCAACCTCTGCCAATTTGGCAACCTGTGCGAACAGGAGGTTAAAGGGGCTGTCTCTCCAAGTCGGGTGATTGATAGTAAAGCAGTTGGAAAGTCAAACAGGAGCTCCAGGAAAGGGACTATTCGTTGAGTTATAGAAACCTTTCGTATTCACAGTGTGTCCTTTCTCTAGGTTTCCCGTACATGTTATAGCTGTAGTAATATTCCCTTCAAGCTGGAGAGTGGGGACCCATGGAATGGGTACCATGAATTATTGCTTTAAAGGGTCTGCATTTGCTCACCCAATCTCACCAATCTTCTCAGTCCCAAGTGTCCAAGCTTATGCCACATCAAGCTGTCATTGTAGATAGGGTCATTCCAGGTTTCATCAGAGACCCTGAAGGAATTGTAAAGAATTACCCTGTTTTTTTTCTTTTGTTTTTGAAATTCCTTTTTATAGTGGGTTTGAGCTGATTCCTGCTGCCAGGTTTATGCCACTCTAGACACACTTGATTCCCTTACGCAGACATATCAATACATAGGATTTAAGATTCTTACTAGTGAGATATATTCCTCTGCGGGAAATATGGGGTTTTGAGTCCCTTTCACTGAGTAAGGTGTAGGTCTTGTCTATTCCATAGTTGGTTTTTGAAGCGGTACCTGTGCTTATATCAAACTCTGGTTGTATGCATCACCCCACCTCTCCACCCCGTTAAGCAGGCATAAGAGTGTTTTCTAAATGTGAGACTCTGTTCTCTTTCCTAACTCCGTTCAAGTGTAGCCATGTTTACAGGATCTTCATAAGTGATATCTTATGATAAGATTCTTTTTCTGTGTGACTTATTTCACTTAGAATCATCGTACCTGAATCCACTCATTTTGCTGCTACTGGTCTTATGACATTGATTTCATGGCTGAGGGATATTCCATCATACTTAAGAACCACAATTTTTTGAACCATTTTTATATTTCCTGGGATATTTAAGTTGTACCCAAGTTGAAGTTCTTGTAAGCAGTGCAGCCCTAAATTTTGGGGTGGTTCTGTCTTATTGATTTTCAGTTTTCCCAAGGTACATTCCCTAGACTGGAAGCTCCCTTGGCTCTGTAGCTCTGTTGTTTATTGTTTTAGGGAACACAGTGCACACCTCTAGTGAGGGAGTTGGCAATTTACATCCCGCCCATCAGCATAACAAGGCTCCCTGTTCTCCAGGGCCTGTCTTGCCTTTCTGGTTTTTACACATTTTGTGGAAATCCATTTTGACCGGACGGAAGTGATACTTCTTTGCAGTGCAGATTTGCATTACCTGCTGGCTTGCTTGGCCAAAAGGGGCGTATGCGTTTTCTCCTGAATATATTGAGGAGAAAACACATATGCCCTTTTTGGAAAAGTGCATCATTGTCGAAGTTGTGCCCCTCTTCCTGTGCTTTACAGGCGATTCCAAAGTACATCTTGAAATCTGTTTCCTGCTATTCTGCCTCGCTTCCAAGACTGCCTCGTTGCCTTCCCTCAACAGATTTTTGGACGATAGTTTTCCTTTATTACTCTGCCAGTTTGTGAATTGCTGTGCCCCTGAGCTAAATATTTCAACTCATTTTTTTTTGAGCTGAACGCAAGTTCAAAATTATGGTTCAGAACCTATACTGGTTCCCAGTAGGTGGCTGAGACTTTGGTTAATTCTTCTTCCTGCCAGGAAATTAGAGTGACATGTGCCACTCCAAATGCCTAACCGCTACTCACTCATTGGTTCTCCCTCTACCCTTTCAACCTCTGCCAAATTGGCAACCTGTGCGAACAGGAGGTTAAAGGGGCTGTCTCTCCAAGTTGGGTGATTGATAGTAAAGCAGTTGGAAAGTCAAACCAGAGCTCCAGGAGTGGGACTATTCATTGAGTTTTAGAAACCTTTCGTATTCACAGTGTGTCCTTTCTCTAGCTTTCCCATACATGTTATAGCTGTAGTAATATTCCCTTCAAGCTGGAGAGTTGGGACCCATGGAATGGGTACCATGAATTATTGCTTTAAAGGGTCTGCATTTGCTCACCCAATCCCACCAATCCCCTCAGTCCCAACTGCCCAGCTTTATGCCACATCCAGCTGTCATTGTAGATAGGGTCATCCATGTTTCATCAGACAACCTGAAGGAATTGTTTAGAATTTCCCTGTTTTTTTCTTTTGTTTTTGAAATTCCTTTTTATAGGGGGTTTGAACTGATTCTCGCTGCCAGGTTTATGCCTCTCTAGACACACTTGATTCACTTACGCAGACATATCAATACATAGGTTTTAAGATTCTTACTAGTCAGATATATTCCTGTGCGGGAAATATGGGGTTTTGAGTCCCTTTCACTGAGGAATGTGTAAGTCTTGTCTATTCCATAGTTGGCATTTGAAGCGGTACCTGTGCTTATATCAAACTCTGATTTTATGCATCACCCCACCTCTCCATCCCCCTTAAGCAGGCATAAGAGTGTGTTCTAAATGTGAGAGTCTGTTCTCTTTCCTAATTCAGTTCAAGTGTAGCCATGTTTACAGGATCTCCCTAAGTGATATCTTATGATAAGTTTCTTTTTCTGTGTGAATTATTTCACTTAGAATCATTGTACCTGAATCCACTCATTTTGCTGCTACTGGTCTTATGACATTGATTTCACGGCTGAGTGATATTCCATCGTACTTAAGTACCACAATTTATTGAAACATTTTTATATTTCCTGGGATATTTAAGGTGTACCCAAGTTGAGGTTCTTGCAAGCAGTGCAGCCCTATATTTTGGGGTGGTTGTGACTTATTGATTTTCAGTTTTCCCAAGGTACATTCTCTAGACTGGAATCGCCCTTGAATCTGTAGCTCTGTTGTTTACTTGTTTTAGGGAACACAATGCACTCCTACAGAGAGGCAGTTGGCAATTTACATCCCACCCATCAGCATAACAAGGCTCCCTTTTCTCCAGGGCCTCTCTTGTCTTTCTGGTTTTTACACATTTTGTGGATTTCCCTTTTGAACTGTGGGAAGTGATACCTCTTTGTAGTGCAGATTTGCATTGCCTGCTTGCTTGCTTGGCCAAAAAGGGCGTATGCGTTTTCTCCTGAATATATTCAGGAGAAAACGCATACGCCCTTTTTCGCCATGTACATCATTGTCGATGTTGTGCCCCTCGTCCTGTGCTTTAAAGGCAAATCCAACGTACCTCATGAAATCTGTTTCCTGCTATTCTGCCTCTCTTTCAAGTCTGCCTCGTTGCCTTCGCTCAACAGATTTTTGGACAGTAGTTGTCCTTTATTACTCTGCCAGTTTGTGAATTGCTGTGCCCCTGAGTTCCATGTTTGAACTCGTTTTTTTGTGTGCTGAAAGCAAGTCAAAATTGTGGTTCAGGACCTATACTGGTTCCCAGTGGGTGGCTGAGATTTTGGTTAATTCTTCTCCCTTCCGGGAAATTAGAGTGACATGTGCCCGTCCAAATGCCCAACAGCTACTCTCTCATTGGTTCTCCCTCTTCCCTTCCATCCTCTGCCAAATTGGCAACCTGTGCGAACCAGGAGGTTATAGGGGCTGTCTCTCCAAGTTGGGAGATTGATAGTAAAGCAGTTGGAATGTCAAACCGGAGCACCAGGAGAGGGACTATTCGTTGAGTTTTAGAAACATTTCGTATTCACAGTGTGTCCATTCTCTAGGTTTCCGGTACATGATATAGCTGTAGTAATATTCCCTTCAACCTGGAGAGTTGGGACCCAAGGATTGGGTGCCATGCATTATTGCTTTAAAGTGTCTGCATTTGCTTACCCAATCTCAACAATCCTCTCTGTCCCAAGTGTACCGCCTTATGCCATATCCAGCTGTCATTGTAGAGAGGGTCATTCGAGGTTTCATCAGAGACCCTGAAGGAATTGTAAAGAATTTTCCTGTTTTTTTGTTTTGTTTTTGAAATTTCTTTTTATAGTGGGTTTGAGCTGATTCTCCCTGCCATGTTTATGACAGACAAGACACACTTAATTCCCTTACCCAGACATATCAGTACATAGGTTTTAAGATTCTTACTAGTCAAATATATTCCTCTGCGGGAAATATGGGGTTTTGGGGACCTTTCACTGAGGAAGGTGTAGGTCTTGTCTATTCCATAGTTGGTTTTTGGAACGGTACCTGTGCTTATATCAAACTCTGTTTTTATGCATCTCCCCACCTCTCCTTCCCCGTTAAGCAGGCATAACAGTGTTTTCTAAATGTGAGACTCTGTTCTCTTTCCTAACTCACTTCATGTGTAGCCATGTTTACAGGATCTTCATAAGTGATATCTTATGATAAGTTTCTATTTCTGTGTGACTCATTTCACTTAGAATCATCATACCTGAATCCACTCATTTTGCTGCTACTGGTCTTATGACATTGATTTCATGGCTGAGGGATATTCCATCGTACGTAAGTACCACAATTTTTTGAAACATTTTTATATTTCCTGGGATATTTAAGGTGGAACCAAGTTGATATTCTTGTGAGCAGTGCAGCTCTAAATTTGGGGGTGGCTCTATCTTATTGATTTACAGTTTTGCCAAGGTATATTCCCTAGACTGGAAGTGCCCTTGGCTCTGTAGCTCTATTTTTTACTTTTTTAGGGAACACAATGCACTCTTCCAGTGAGGCCGTTGGCAATTTTTTTTTTTTGGGGGGTACGCGGGCCTCTCAGTGTTGTGGCCTCTCCCGCTGTGGAGCACAGGCCCAGGATGCGCAGGCTCAGTGGCCATGGCCCACAGGCCCAGCCACTCCACGGCATATGGGATGCTCCCGTACCGGGGCACGAACCCCTATCCCCTGCATCGGCAGGCGGACTCCCAACCACTGCACCACAAGGGAGGCCACGGCAGTTGGCAATTTACATCCCACCAATCAGCATAACATGCCTCCCAGTTCTCCAGTGCCTGTCTCGCTTTTCTGGATTTCATACATTTTGTGGGTGTCCCTTTTGACCAGTGGGAAGAGATACTTCTTTGTAGTGCAGATTTGCATTGCCTGCTTGCTTGCTTGGCCAAAAATGGCGTATGTGTTTTCTCCTGAATATATTCAGGAGAAAATGCATATGCCCTTTTGTCCAAGTGCATCATTGTCGAAGCTGTGCCCCTCTTCCAGTGCTTTACGGGGGATTCCTACGTAGCTCTTGAAATCTGTTTCCTGCTATTCTGCCTCGCTTTCAAGTCTGCCTAGTTGCCTTCCCTCAGCAGATTTTTGGATGAGAGTTGTCCTTTATTACTCTTCTACTTTGTGAATTGCTGTGCCCCTGAGCTCCAATTTTCAACTCGTTTTTTGTGAGCTGAACGCAAGTCCAAAATTTTGGTTCAGGACCTATACTGGTTCCCGGTGGGTGGCTGACACTTTGGTTAATTCTTCTTCCTGCCACGATATTAGAGTGGCATATGCCCTTCCAAATGCCAAACAACTACTCTCTCATTGGTTCTCCCTCTTCCCTTCCATCCTCTGCCATATTGGCAACCTGTGGGAACCAGGAGGTAAAAGGGTCTGTCTCTCCAAGTTGGGAGATTGATAGTAAAGCAGTTGGAAAGTCAAAGCGGAGCACCAGCAGAGGGACTATTCGTTGAGATTTAGAAACCTTTCGTATTCACAGTGTGTCCATTCTCTAGGTTTCCCATACATGTTTTAGCTGTAGTAATATTCCCTTCAACCTGGAGAGTTGGGACCCATGGAATGGGTGCCAGGCATTATTGCTTTAAAGGGTCTGCATTTGCTCACCCTATCTCACCAATCCACTCAGTCCCAAGTGTCCAGCCTTATGCCACATCCGGCTGTCATTGTAGATAGGGTCATTCCAGCTTTCGTCAGAGACCCTGAAGAATTTGTAAAGAATTACCCTGTTTTTTGTGTTGTTTATGGAATTCCTTTTTATAGTGAGTTTGGGCTGATTCTCGCTGCCATGTTTATGCCAGTCTAGATACACTTGATTCCCTTATGGAGACATATCAATACATAGGTTTTAAGATTATTACTAGTCAGATATATTCCTCTGTGTGAAATATGGTGTTTTGAGTCGCTTTCACTGAGGAAGGTGTAGGTCTTGTCTATTCCATAGCTGGTTTTTGGAACGGTACCTGTGCTTATATCAAACTCTGTTTTTTTGCATCACCCCACCTCTCCTTCCCCCTTAAGCAGGCATAAGGGTGTTTTCTAAATGTGATACTCTGTTCTCTTTCCTAACTCCTTTCATGTGTAGCCATGTTTACAGGATCTTCATAAGTGATTTCTTATGATAAGTTTCTTTTTCTTTGTTACATATTTCACTTAGAAACATCATACCTGAATCCACTCACTTTGCTGCTACTGGTCTTATGACATTGATTTCATGGCTGAGGGATATTCAATCGTACGTAAGTAGCACAATTTTTTGAACCATTTTTATATTTCCTGGGATATTTAAGTTGTAACCAAGTTGAGGTTCTTGTAAGCAGTGCAGCCCTAAACTTGGGGGTGGCTCTGTCTTATTGATTTTCAGTTATCCCATGGAATATTCCATAGACTGGAAATGCCCTTTGCTCTGTAGCTCCGTTGTTTACTTGTTTTAGGGAACACAGTGCACTACTCCAATGAGGCAGTTGGCAATTTACATCCCGCCCATCAGCATAACAAGGCTCCCTTTTCTCCAGGGCCTGTCTTGCCTTTCTGGTTTTTACACATTTTGTGGATGTCCCTTTTTACCGTTGGGAATTGATACTTCTTTATAGTGCAGATTTGCATTGCCCGCTTACTTGCTTGGCCAAAAAGGGCGTATGCCTTTTCTCCTGAATATATTCAGGAGAAAACGCATACGCCCTTTTTGGCCAAGTGCATCATTGTCGTAGCTGTGCCCCTCTTCCTGTGCTTTACAGGCGATTCCAACGTACCTCTTGAAATCTGTTTCCTGCTATTCTGCCTCGCTTTCAAGTCCGCCTTGTTGCCTTCCCTCAACAGATTTTTAGACGATAGTTGTCCTTTATTTCTCTGCCAGTTTGTGAATTGCTGTGCCCCTGAGCTCCATTTTTCAACTCGTTTTTTGTGAGCTGACCGCAAGTCCAAAATTTTGGTTCAGGACCTATACTTGTTCCCGGTGGGTGGCTGAGACTTTGGTTAATTCTTTATCCTGCCGGGAAATTAGAATGACATGTGCCCGTCCAAATGCCTAACAGCTACTCTCTAATTGGTTCTCCCTCTTCCCTTTCACGCTCTGCCAATCTGGCAACCTGTTCGAAACAGTAGGTTAATGGGGCTGTCTCTCCAAGTTGGGAGATTGATAGTATAGCAGTTGGAAAGTCAAACTTGAGCACAAGGAGAGGGATTATTCGTTGAGGTTTAGAAACGTTTCGTATTCACCGTGTGTCCATTCTCTAGGTTTCCCTTACATGATATAGCTGTAGTAATATTCCCTTCAGTCTGGAGAGTTGGGAAACATGGAATGGGTGCCATGCATTATTGCTTTAAAATGTCTGCATTTTCTCACCCAATCTCACCAATACTCTCAGTCCCAATTGTCCAGCTTTATGCCATATCCAGCTGTCATTGTAGATAGGGTCATTCCAGGTTTCATCAGAGACACTGAAGGAATTGTAAAAAATTTCCCTGTTTTTTTTGTTTTGTTTTTGAAATTCCTTTTTATAATGGGTTTGAGCTGATTCTCGCTGCCATGTTTATGCCAGTCTAGACACACTTGATTCCCTTACACAGACATATCAATGCATAGGTTTTAAGATTCTTACTAGTCAGATATATTCCCTTGTGGGAAATAAGGGATTTTGAGTCCCTTTCACTGAGGAAGGTCTAGGTCTTGTCTATTCCAGAGTTGGTTTTTGGAATGGTACCTGTGCTTATATCAAACTCTGATTTTATGCATCACCCCAGTTATCCTTCCCCCTTAAGCAGGCATAAGAGAGTTTTCTAAATGTGAGACTCTGTTCTCTTCCCTAACTCAGTTCAAGTGTAGCCATATTTACAAGATCTTCCTAAATGATATCTTTTGATAAGTTTCTTTTTCTCTGTGACTTATTTCAGTTAGAATCGTCGTACCTAAATCCAATCATTTTGCTGCTACTGGTCTTATGACATTGATTTCATGGTTGAGTGATAATCCTTTGGACATAAGAACTACAAATTTTTGAAAGATTTTTATCTTTCCTGGGAAATTTTAGGTGGACACAAGTTGAGGTTCTTGTAAGCGGTGCAGCCGTCAATTTTGGGGTGCCTGTGTCTTATTGATTTTCAGTTTTCCCAAGGTATATTCCCTACACTGGAAGCTCTCTTGGCTCTGTAGCTCTGTTGTTTAATTGTTTTAGGGAACACAATGCACTCCTCCAGAGAGGAGGTTGGCAATTTACATTCCGCCCACCAGCATAACAAGGCTCCCTGTTCTCCAGGGCCTGTCTTGCCTTTCTGGTTTTTACACATTTTGTGGATATCCCTTTTGAATGGTGGGAAGTGATATTTCTGTGTAGTGCAGATTTGCATTGCCCGCTTGCTTGCTTGCCCAAAAAGGGCATATGCATCTTCTCCTGAATATATTCAGGAGAAAACACATAGGCAGTTTTTGGCCAGGTGCATCATTGTCAATGATGAGACCCTCTTCCTGTGCTTTCAAGGTGATTCCAACGTACCTCTTGAAATCTGTTTCCTGCTATTCTGCCTCGCTTTCAAGTCAACCTCGTAGCCTTCCCTCAACAGATTTTTGGATGAGATATGTCCTTTACTACTCTGCCTGTTGGGGAATTGCTGTGCCCCTGAGCTCCATTTTTCAATATGTATTTTGTGACCTGAATATAAGTCCAAATTTTGGTTCAGGACCTATCCTGGTGTCCGGTGGGTGGCTGAGACTTTGGTTAATTCTTCTTCCGCCCGGGAAATTAGAGTGACATGTGCCCGTCCAAATGCCTCAAGGCTACTCTCTCATTGGTTCTCCCTCTTCCCTTTCATCCTCTGCCAATTTGGCAACCTGTTAGAACCAGGAGGTTAAAAGATCTGTCTCTCCAAGTTGGGAGACTTATAGTAAAGCAGTTGGAAAGTCAAACCAGAGCACCAGGAGAGGGACTATTCGTTGAGTTTTAGAAACATTTCGTATTCACAGTGTGTCCATTCTCTAGGTTTCCCTTACATGTTATAGCTGTAGTAATATTCCCTTCAACCTGCAGAGCTGGGACCCATGGAATGGGTGCCATGCATTATTGCCTTAAAGGGTCTGCATTTTCCCACCCAATCTCACCAATCCTCTCAGTCCCAAGTGTCCAGCCTTATGCCATATCTAGCTGACATTGTAGATAGGGTCATTCCAGGTTTCATCAGAGACCCTGAAGGATTTGTAAAGAATATCACTGTTTTTTTGTTTTGTTTTTGAAATTCCTTTTTATATTGGGTTTGAGCTGATTCTCACTGCCATGTTTATGCCAGTCTAGAAACACTTGATTCCCTTATTTAGACATATAAATACATAGGTTTTAAGATTCTTACTAGTAAGATATATTACTCTGTGCTGAATATGGGGTTTTGAGTCCCTTTCACTGAGGAAGGTGTAGGTCTTGTCTATTCCGTATTTGGTTTTTGGAAAGGTACCTGTACTAATATCATACTCTGGTTTTATGCATCACCCCACCTCTCCTTCCCCCTTAAGCAGGCATAAGTGTGTTTTATAAATATGAGACTCTCTTCTCTTTCCTAGCTCAGTTCTTGTGTAGCCATGTTTACAGGATCTTCATAAGTGATACCTTATGATAAGTTTATTTTTCTGTGTGACTTATTTCACTTAGAATTATCGTACCTGAATCCACTCATTTTGCTGCCACTGGCCTTATGACATTGATTTGTTGGCTGAGGAATATTCCATCACACGTAAGTACCACAATTTCTTGAACCATTTTTTTTTTCCTGGGATATTAAAATGTACCCAAGTTGAGGTTCTTGTAGGCAGTGCAGTCCTGAATTTTGGTGTGGATCTGTCTTATTGATTTTCAGTTTTCCCAAGGTATATTCCCTAGACTCGAAGTGCCCTTGGCTCTGTAGCTCTGTTGTTTACTTATTTTAGCAAACAGAATGCATTCCTTGAGAGACGCAGTTGGCAATTTACGTCCCGCCCATCAGCATAACAGTGTTCCCTGTTCTCCAGGGCCTGTCTTGCCTTTCTGGTTTTTACACATTTTGCAGATGTCCCTTTTGACAGGTGGGAAGTGTTACTTCTTTGTAGTGCAGATTTGCATTGCCCGCTTTCTTGCTTGGCCGAAAAGGCTATATGCGTTTGCTCCTGAATATATTCACGTGAAAACCCTTACACTCTTTATGGCTGTTTCCATAATTTCAAAGTTGTGATGCTTTTCCTGTGTTTAAAGGTGATTCCAATGTACCTCTTGAAATCTGTTTCATGCCATTCTGCCTCATTTTCAATTCCGCCTCGTGGCTTTCCCTGAACAGATTTTTGGAAGAGTGTAGTCCTTTGTAACTCTGCATGTTAGTGAATTGCTGTGGCCCTGAGCTCCATTTTTCAACTCGCGTTTTTGTGAGCTGACCGCGAATCCACAATTTTGCTTCAGGACCTATACTTGTTCTGGCGGGGCAGACTGAGACTTTGGTTAATTCATCTTCGTGACGCGAAATTAGAGTGACATGTTGCCGTCCAATACCTACAGCTACTCTCTCATTGCTTCTCCCTCTTCCCTTATATCCTCTGCACAATTTGTCCACTGTGCGAATTAGGAAGTTATAGGGGCTGACTCTCCAAGTTGGGAGATTGATAGTAAAGCTTTTGGAATGTCAAACTGGTGCACAAGGAGAGAAAAAAGTTGTAGAGTTTTAGAAACCTTTCACCATCAGAGTGTTTCCAGTCTCTACGTTCCCATACATGTTATAACTGTAGTGATATTTCTTTCTACCTGGAGAGTTGGGAACCATGGAATGGGTGGCAGGCATTATTGCTTTAAAGGGTCTGCATTTTTTCACCCAATCTCACCAATCCTCTCAGTCTCAAGTGACCAGCCTTATGCCACATCCAGCTGTCATTGTAGATAGGGTCATTCCAGGTTTCATCAGAACCCCTGAAGGAATTGTGTAAGAATTTTACTGTTTTTATGTTTTGTTTTGAAATTCATTTTTATAGTGGGTTTCAGCTGATTCTCACTGCCATGCTTATGTTGTTCTAGACACACTTGGTTCCCTTATGGAGACATATCAATACATAGGTTTTAAAATTCTTACTAGTCAGATATATTTCTCTGTGGGGAATAGGGATGTTGAGTTCCATTCACTGAGGAAGGAGTAGGGCTTGTCTCTTCTGTTTTTGGATTATGGAACGGTTCCTGTTCTAATATCAAACTTTTGTTTTCTGCATTTCCCCACCTCTCTTTCCCCTTAAGCAAGCATAAGAGTTTTTTTCTAAATCGGAGAATCTGTTCTCTTCCCTAATTCAGTTCATATGTAGCCATGATTACATTCCCTTCATAAGTGATATCTTTTGTCAGAATGCCCCATGGCCCTTGTCATAATAATGCTCCATGACCCCTCTCATCACAATGCTCCATGCCCTGGTTATCACAATGCTCCATGTCCCTTGTCATCACAATTCGCCACGTCCTTGTCATCACAATGCTACATGTCACTTCTCATCACAATGTTACGTGCTCTTGTCATCACAATTATCCATGCACTTGTCATTGCAATGCTTCATGCACTTTTCACCACAATGCTCCATGCACTTGTCATCACAATGCTTCATGCCCTTGTCATCAGAATGCTACATGACCCCTCTTATCACAATGCTCCCTGACACCTGTCATCACAATGCTTCATGTCCCTTGTGCTTACAGTGCTCCATGATCCTCGACATCACAATTACCCAAGGTCTTCTCATCACAATGCTCCACGGTTTTGCCATCACCATGCTCCATGCCTTGTCATCTCAAAGCTCAATGTCCCTTGTCCTCACAATTCTCCACGTCCATGTCATTACAATTCTCCATGGCACTACACATCACAATGTTATATGCACTTGTCATCACAATACTCCATGCACTTGTCATCGCGATGCTCCTTGACGCCTGTCAAAGGAAGCTCCATGTGCTTGTCATCAGAATGTTTCACGACCTGGACATTAAAATTATCAATGGCCCTTGATATCACAATGCTCCATGCCCTTGTCATCACAGTGCTCCTTTATTTTGTCACAACAATCCTACATGACACTTGGCATCACAATGCTTCATGATATTGTCATCAAACTGGAACATGACATATTTCATCACAATGTTCCCTGACACCTTTCTTCACAATAATCCATGACCTTGTCATCACAGTGCTCCATGCCCTTGTTGTCACAATGTGCAATTCCCACTCTTATCACAATAATCCATGAAAATTTTCAGAGCAATGCTTCATGCCACTTTTCATCACAATGCTCCATGAACGCTGTCATCACAATGCACCATGCCCATCATCATAATGCTTCATGCTATTATCATCACAATGAAATGAAAATGCTCCATGACCTCTGTCATCACAATGCTCCAAACCCTTGTGATCACAATGTTCCATAACTCTTGTCATCACAATGCCCCATGACGCTGGTCATCACAATAATCCATGGTCTTCTCATCACAATGCACCATGATTTTTGTCATCACAATGCTCAATACACTTGTTGTCACAATGCTCCCTGACTATTGCCATCACTATGCACCTTGAACACTTTCATGAAAAGTCTCCATGCCTTTTTCATCACAATGATCCATGCCCTTTTCAACGCAATGCTCCAAGACCCCTGTGTTCAAAATGGTCCTTGCACATGTCATCACAAAGCTCCATGATGCATGTCATCAGAATGCTACATGGCCTTCTCATCATAATGTTCCATGCCCATGTCTTCACAATGCTCCAAGACAACTGTGATCACAATGGTCCCTGCTCCTTTTCATCAGAATGCTCCATGAGACTAGTCATCACAAGGTTCCATGGTCTTCACATCACAGGGCTCCAGGACGTTGTCATCAGAGTGCTCCATTCCCTTTTCATCACAATACTCCATGACCCCTGTCATCACAATACTCGATGAAAGTTTTCAGCCCAATGCTCCATGAAACTTCTCATCACAATGATGCATGCCCTTGTCATCCCAATGCTCCATGACCCCTGTATTCAAAATGCTCCGTGACGGTTGTCATCACAGTGCTCCATGACACCTGTCATCACAATGCTCCATGCCTTTGTCAGCAAAAAGCTACATGACCTTATCATGACAATGCTCTATGCGCTTGTCATCACAATACTCCATTACCATTGCCATCATAATCCTCCATGAACCTTGGCATCACATTGCTTCATGCCTTTGTCATCACAATGCTCCATGCTCCTTGAAATCGAAATGAGCTAAGACCTCTCTCATCACAATGCTCCAAACCCTTGTGATCACAATGTACCATAACTCTTGTCATCACAACGCTCCATGATGCGTGTCATCACAACACTCCATGCCCTTTTCATCACAGTGCTCCATAACCTTTGTCATCATAGTTCTCAATATACTTGTCATCACAATGCTCCCTGAAACTCTTCGTCACAATGCTCCTTGAACCCTGTCACGAAAAGGCTCCATGCCTTTTTCATCAGAATGCCCCATGCCGTTTTCATCACAATGCTACATGCCATTGTCATCATAATACTCCATAAGCTTGTCATCAGAATGCTCCATGACCATTGTCATCACAATTCTCCATGAACTTGTCATCGCAATGCTCCATGACCCCTGTCATAGCAAGATCAATGTGCTTGTCATTAATATGCTTCATGAACATGTCATCAAAATTCTCAATGGCCCTTGTCATCACAATGCTCCATGACCCTTGTCATCACAATGCTTCTTGACACTTGGAATCACAATGCTCCATTCCATTGTCATCACAATGGACCATGACATATGTCATCACAATGCTTCCTGACACCTGTCTTCACAATACTCCATGACCTTCTCCTCACAGTGCTCCATGCCCTTTCATCAGAATGCTCTATGACCCCGGTCATCACAATGCTCCGTGACTCCAGTCATCACAATGCTTCATGTCCATTGTCATCCCAATGGTCCATGCCCTCATCATGACAAGGCTCTGTGACCATTGTCACCACAATGCTCCATGAATATTTCATCACAATGCTCGGTGACACTTGTCATCACAATACTCCATGCCTTTGTCAGCACAATACTCCATGACCCATGGCATCACAATGTGCCATGCACTTGTCATCACGATGCTCCACATCGTTGTCATCACAATGCTCCATAAACCTTGTCATCAGAATGCTCCATGCACTTCTCATCAAAATGCTCTCTCACCACTGATATCACAATGTTCCATCAATAATCATCACAATACTCCCTCACACCTGTCATCACAATGATCCATGACCCTATTCACAACAATTCTACATGCCCTTATCATCACAATGCTCCATACCCATGACATCACAATGTTCCATAACCCCTGTCATCACAATGACCCATGACCCTTTTATCACAATGCTCCATGACCCCTGATATCACAATGTTCCATAACCCCTGTCATCAAAATGTTCCAAGACCCTTTTCATCCAACTGCTCCATGACCCTGTCATCACAATGCTCCCTGCCCTTCTCATCACAATGCACCACGCCCTTGTCATTAAAATGCTCCATGGCCTATGTCATCACAAAGCTCCATGACCATTGGAGTCACATTGCTCCATGCCATTGTCATCACAGAGCTCCATGACGCTTGTCATCACGATGCTCGATGCCCTTCTAATCACAATGCTACATGCCCTTGTCATTGCAGTCCTCCATGACACATGTATCACTGTGCTCCGTGCCCTAGTCATCACAATGTTCCCTGCCCACTCTCGTCACAATAATCCATGAAACTTTTCAGACCAATGCTCCATGACAGTGTCATTTCATTCCACCTTGACACATGTATCACTGTGTTCCGTGCCCTTGTTATCGCAATGCTCCATTACCCCTGTGATAACAATGCTCCATGATCCCTGCCATCACAATGTTCCACGGCCTTGTCATCACAAGGCTCCACGACCCCTGTAATCAAATGCTCCATGCCCCTTTTCTTCTCAATGCTCCATGAACCCTGTCATCACAATGCACCATGCCCATCATCATAATGCTTCATGCTATTGTCATCACAATGAAATCAAAATTCTCCATGACCTCTATCATAACAATGCTCCAAATCCTTGTGATCACAATGTTCCATAACACTTGTCAACACAACGCCCCATGACGCTGGTCATCACAATTATCCATGGACTTCTCATCACAATGCTCCATGACCATTGTCATCACAATGCTCAATACCCTTGTCATCACAATGCTCCCTGACACTTGTCATCAGTATGCTCCTTGAACCCTGTCATGACAAGGCTCGATGCCTTTTTCATCACAATGATCCATGTCCTGTTCATCACAGTGCTCCAAGACACTTGTGATCACAATGCTCAATGAACTTGTCATCACAATGCTCCAAGAACCCTGTAATCACAATTTTCCAAGCCCCTTTTAATAAGAATGCTCCATGAGACTTGTCATCAAAAGGCTCCATCGTCTTCACATCACAATGCTCCAGTACCTTGTCATCACAATGCTCCAGGACCCCTGACATCACAATACTTCATGAACGTTTTCAGCCCAATGCTCCATGACCTTCTCATCACAATGTTCCATGACCACTGTCATCACAACGCTCCATGAACCCTGACAACAAAATGATACGGGACTCTTGTCATCAAAACGCTCCCTGACAACTGTCTTCACAATATTCCATGACTTTCTCGTCACAATGCTCCATGCCCTTGTCATCACAATGCTACATGCCCTTGTTATCACAATGCACCATGAACCCTGTCATCACAGTGCTCCTTGACTCCAGTCATCACAATGCTTCATGACCTTGGTCATCACAATGGTCCATGCCCTCCTCATTAACAGTCTCTGTGACATTTTTAACCACAATGCTCCATGAACTTTTCATCACAACGCTCTTTGACCCTTGTCATCACAATGCTCTATGTATTTCTCAGCAAAATGCTCCATGCCTTTGTCAGAAAAATGCTCCATGACCCTTGTCATCACAATGTGCCACACGCTTTTCATTACAATGGTCCACAAATTTGTAATCACATTGCTCCATTAACCTTGTAATCACAATGATCCATGCCCTTTTCATCACAATTTTCCATTACACCTGTAATAACAATGCTACATGACCCCTGCCATCAAAATGCTCCATGGCCTTGTCATCACAAGGCTCGATGACACTTCTCATCACAGTGCTCCAAGACCCTTGTAATCACAATGCTCCATGACCTTGTCATCGCATATCTCCATGACACATGTCATCAGAATGTTCCATGGCCTTCTCATCAAAATGCACGATGCCCTTGTCATCACAATGCTCCAAGACCCCTGTAATCACAATTATCCATGCCCCTTTTCATCTCAATGCTCCATGAACCCTGTCATCACAATGCACCATGCCCGTCATCATAATGCTTCATGCTATTGTCATCACAATGAAATCAAAATGCTCCATGACTTCTGTCATAACAGTACTCCAAACCCTTGTGACCACAATATTCCATAACACTTGTCATCACAATGCCCCTTGATGCTCGTCATTACAGTTATCCATGGTCTTCTCTTCACAATGCTCCATGAACTTTGTCATCATAATGCTCAATACACTTGTCACCAAAATGTTCCCTGACACTTGTTGTCTGTATGCTCCTTGAACACTGTCATGACTAGGCTCCATGCCTTTTTCATCACAATGATCCATGTCTTTTTCATCACAATGTTCTAAGACCCCTGTAATCATAATTCTCCATGCCCTTGTCATCACAAAGCTCAATGACGCATATCATTAGAATGCTGCTTGGCCTTCTCCTCACAATGCTCCATGCCCTTGTCATCACAACGTTCCAAGACCCCAATAATCACAATGCTCCATGCCCCTTTTCATCAGTATGCTCCATGAGATTTGTCCTCACAAGGCTCCATGGTTATCTCATCACAATGCTCCAGGACCTTGTCATCACAATGCTTCACGAACTTGTCATGAACATTCTCAATGGCCTTTGTCATCATAATGCTTCAGGCACTAGTCATCACAATGCTCCATTATATTTGTCATGACAATCCTCCATTACATTTGGCATCACAATGCTCCCTGCCATTGTCATCACAATGGACCATGACATATGTCATCACAATGCTCCCTTACAACTGTCTTCACAATACTCCATGACTTTCTCATCACAAGGCTCCATGCCCTTGTCATCACAATGCTCCATGACCTTGTCATCAGAATGCTCCATGCCCTTGTTATCACAATGCTCCATGACCCCTGTCACCACAATGCTCCGTGACTCCAGTCATCACAATGCTTCATGACCTTTGTCATCACAGTGGTCCATGCCTTCGTCATCAACAGTCTCTGTGACGTTTTTAACCACAATGCTCCATGAAATTTTCATCACAATGCTCTTTGACCCTTGTCATCACAATGCTCTATGCCTTTCTCAGCACAATGCTCCATGATCCTTGTCATCACAATGCTCCCTGCGCTTGTCAGCACAATGCTCCATGACACATGTCATCACAATGCGCCATGTGCTTGTCATCGCAGTGCTCCACAATCTTGTCATCACAATACTCCATACACATTGTCATCACAATTCTCAACGCACTTCTCATCAAAATGCTCTCTCACCAAACATATCACAATGTTACATCTCTATTCATCACAATACTCCCTCACCTCTGTCGTCACAATGTTCCGTGACTCCTGTCATCATTATGGTACATGCACTTATCATCACAATGTTCGATGACCCCTGACATCACAGTGTTCCATAACCACTGTCATCAAAATGCTCCAAAACCCTTTTTATCAAAATGCTCCATGACCCCTGACATCACAATGTTCCATAACCACTCTCATCAAAATGTTCCATGACACTTTTCAACAAATTGCTCCATTACCTTTTCATCACAATGCTCCCTGCCCTTCTCATCACAATGCACAACGCCTTTTTCATCAAAATGCTCCATGACATTTGTCATCACAAAGAACCATGACCCTTGGCATCACAAGGCTCCATGTCATTGTCATCACAGTGCTCCATGAATGCTCTCATCACATTACTCCATGCCCTTGTCATCACAAAGCTCCATGACACATGTCATCAGAATGCTCCATGGCCTTCTCAACACAGTGCTCCATTACACCTGTCATAAGAATGCTCCATGACCCATGCATTATGATGTTCCATGCCCATGTCATCACAAGGCCCCATGTCCCTTTTCCTCACAATGCTCCAAAACCCATGTTATCACAATGCTCCATGCCCCTTTTTATCTAAATGATCCATGAACCCTGTCATCACAATGTTCCAAGCCCTTGTGATCACAATATTCCATAACTCTTCTCATCACAATTCGCCATGACGCTCGTCATCACAATTATCCATGGTCTTCTCATCACAATGCTCCATGACATTTGTCATCACAATGCTCAATACACTTGTCATCAAAATGCTCCCTGACACTTGTTGTCTGTATGCTTCTTGAACCCTGTCATGACAAGGTTCCATGTCTTTTTAATTACAATGATCCATGCCTTTTTCATCACAATGCTCTAAGACCCCTGTAATCATAATTCTCCATGCCATTGTCATCACAAAGCTCAATGACGCATATCATTAGAATGCTCCTTGGCCTTCTCCTCACAATGCTCCATGCCCTTGTAATCCCAATGCTCCATGACCCCTGTATTCACAATGCACCGTGATGCTTGTCATTACAGTGCTCCATGACACCTGTCATCAAAATGCTCCATGCCTTTGTCAGCAAAATGCTACATGACCTTGTCATTACAAAGCTCTATGCGCTTGCCATCAAAATACTCCAATACTATTTTCATCACAATCCTCCATCAACCTTGGGATCACATTGCTTCATGCCCTTGTCATCACAATGTTCCATGCTCCTTGAAATCAAAATGATCCATGACCTCTCTCATCACAATTCTCCAAACTCTTGTAATCACAGTGTTCCATATCTCTTGTCATCACAACGCTCCATGCTGCCTGTCATCACAATACTCCATGCCCTTGTCATCACAATGCTCCATGACCTTTGTCATCACAATTCTCAATACACTTGTCATCAAAATACTCCCTGACACTTGTCGTCAAAATGCTCCTAGAACCCTGTCACGAAAAGGCTCCATGCCTTTTTCAACACAATGCCCCACGCCTTTTTCATCACAATGCTCCATGCCATTTTTATCACAATCCTCCATGCCATTGTCATCAAAATACTCCACAAGCTTTTCATCAGAATGTTCCATGACACTTGTCATCACAAATCTCCATGACCCTTGTCATCACAATTCTCCATGCACTTGTCAGCACAATGCTCCCTGACACTTGTCATCACAATGCTCCAATCCATTGTCATCGCAATGCTCCATTACCTTTGTCATCAGAATCCTCCATGACACTTGGCATCACCATGCTCCATGCCCTTGTGATCACAATGCGCCTTTCCAAATGTCATCGCTATTATCCATGAAACGTATTAGACCAATGCTCCATGCCCTTGTCAGCACAATGCTACGTGCCCTTGTTATCACAATGCTCCATGACCCCTGTCATCACAATGCTCCATGCCTTTGTCAGAAAAATGCTCCCTGACCCTTGTCATCACAATGGGCCACACGCTTATCATTACAACAGTCCACAAATTTGTCATCACAGTGCTCCATAAACCTTGTAATCACAATGATCCATGCCCTTTTCACCACAATTTTCCATTACACCTGTTATAACAATGCTCCATGACCCCTGCCATCAAAATGTTCCATGGCCTTGTCATCACAAGGCTCGATGACACTTCTCATCACAAAGCTCCAAGACCCTTGTAATCACAATGTTCCATGAGCTTGTCATCACATATCTCCATGACACATGTCATCAGAATGTTCCATGGCCTTCTCATCAAAATGGCGATGCCCTTGTCATCACAATGCTCCAAGACCCGTGTAATCACAATGCTTCATGCCCCTTTTCAAATCATTGTTCCATGAACCCTGTCATCACAGTGCATCATGCCCATCATCATAATGCTTCAGGATATTGTCAGCGCAATGAAATCAAAATTCTCCATGACCTCTGTCATCACAATGCTCCATGACCCCTGTCATAACAATACTCCATGAATATTTTCAGTCCAGAGCTCCATTACCCTTGTGAATACAGTGATCCATGACCTTGTCATCCCTATGCTCCATGACCACTGTATTCACAAAGCTCCATGACACTTGTCATCACAGTGCTCCATGACAACTGTCATCACAATGCTCCTGGGCTTTGTCAGCAAAATTCTATATGACATTGTCATAACAATGCTCTATGAGCTTGTCATCACAATACTGCATTACCATTGTCATCACAATCCTCCATGAAACTTGGGATCACATTGCTTCATGCCCTTGTCATCACAATGCTCCATGCTCCTTGAAATCAAAATGATTCATGACCTCTCTCATCACAATTCTCCAAACCCTTGTGATTACCGTGTTCCATCACACTTGTCATCACAACGCTCCATTCTGCCTGTCATCACAATATTCCATGCCCTTGTCATCACAATGCTCCATGAAATTTGTCATCACAATTCTCAATACAATTGTCATCTTAATGCTCCCTGACACTTGTCGTCAGAATGCTCCTTGAACCCTTTCACGAAAAGGCTCCATGCATTTTTCATCAAAATGCACCATGCCTTATTCATCACAATGCGCCATGTGATTTTCATCACAATGCTCCATGCTATTGTCATCAAAACACACCACAATCTTGTCATCAGAATGCTCCATTACCCTTGTCATCACAATTCTCCATGCACTTGTCAGCACAATGCTCCCTTACCCTTGTCATCACAATGCTCAAATCCATTGTCATCACAAAGCTCCATTACCTTTGTCATCAGTATCCTCCATGACACTTGGCATCACAATGCTCCATGCCGTTGTCATCACAATGGGCCATTACATATGTCATCACAATGCTCCCTGACAACTGCCTTCACAATAATGCATGACCTGGTCTTCACAATGCTCCATGTCCTTGTGATCACAATGCGCCTTTGCAAATGTCATCGCTATAATCCATGAAACTTAGTAGACCAATGTTCCATGCCCCTGCCATCACAATGCTACATGCCCTTGGTATCACAATGCTCCATGACCCCTGTCATCACAATGCTCCGTGACTCCTATCATCAAAATGCTTCATGACCTTTGTCATCACAATGGTCCATGCCCTCGTCATCAACAGTGTCTGTGACCATTTTAACCACAATGCTCCATGAACTTTTCATCGCAATTCTTTTTGACCCTTGTCGTCACAATGCTCTATGCATTTCTAAGGACAATGCTCCATGCCCTTGTCACCACAATGCTCCATGACCCCTGTCATCACAATGCTCCATGACTCCAGTCATCACAGTGCTTCATAACATTTGTTACCACAATGGTCCATGCCCGCGTCATCACACGGCTCTGTTACCTTTGTAACAACAATGCTCCATGAACTTTTCATCACAATGCTCCGTGACCCTTGTCATCACAATTCTCCATGCCTTTCTCAGAAAACTTCTCCATGACCCTTGTCATCACAATGTGCCACACGCTTTTCATTAAAACGGTCCACAAATTTGTCATCACAGTGCTCCATAAACTTTGAAATCACAATGATCCATGCCCTTCTCATCACAATGCTCCATTACATCTGTCATAAGAATGCTCCATGACCCCTGCTATCAAAATGTTCCATGGCCTTGTCATCACAAGGCTCGATGACACCTCTCATCACAATGCTCCAAAACGCATGTAATCACAATGCTCTATGCCCTTGTCATCACAAATCTCCATGACACATGTCATCAGAAGGTTCCATGTACTTCTCATCAAAATGCTCGATGCCGTTGTCATCACAGTGCTCCAAGACCCCTGTAATCACAATGCTCCATTCCCCTTTTCATCTCAATGCTCCATGAACCCTGTCATCACAATGCATCATGCCCCTCATCATAATGCTTCAGGCTATTGTCAGCACAATGAAATCAAAATTCTCCATGACCTCTGCCATCACAATGCTCCATGACCCCTGTCATCAAAATACTCCATGAACATTTTTGGCCAAGTGCTCCATGACACTTGTCATCACAATGATCCATGCCCTTGTCATCCCAATGCTCCATGACCACTGTATTCACAATGCTCCGTGACACATGTCATCACAGTGCTCCATGACAACTGTCATCACAATGCTCCTGGCCTTTGTCAGCAAAATTCTATATGACATTTTCATAACAATGCTCTATGTGTTTGTCATCACAATACTCCGTTACCATTGTCATCACAATCCTCCATAAAGCTTGGGATAACATTGCCTCATGCCCTTGTCATCACAATGCTCCATGCTCCTTGAAATCAAAATGAACCATGACCTCTGTCATCACAATGATCCAAACCCTTTTGATCACAATGTTCCATAACACGTGTCATCACAACACTCCATCCCCTTTTCATCACAATGATCCATGACATTTGTCATCACAATTCTCAATACACTTGTCATCAAAAAGCTTCCTGACACTTGTCGTCAGAATGCTGCTTTATCCCTGTCACAAAATGGCTCCATGCCTTTTTCATCACAATGCTCCATGCCATTGTCATCAAAATACTCCACAAGATTGTCATCAGAATGCTCCATGACACTTGTCATCACAATTCTCCATGCACTTGTCAGCACAATGCCCCAAGCCATTGTCATCACAATGCTCCATTACCTTTGTCATCAGAATCCTCCATGACACTTGACATCACAATGCTCCATGCCATTGTCATCACAATGGGCCATTACATATGTCATCACAATGCTCCTTGACACCTCTGTTCAAAATACTGTATGACCTGGTCATCACAGTGCTCCATTCTCTTGTCATCACAATGCACCATTCCAACTGTCATCACAATAATCTATGAAACTTATTAGAACAATGTTCCATGCCCTTGTCATCACAATGCTCCATGCCCTTGTTATCACAATGCTCCATGAGCCATGTCATCACAATGCTCCTTGATTCCAGTCATCACAATGCTTCATGACCTTTGTCATCACAATTGTACATGCCCTCGTCATGAACAGTCTCTGTGACATTTGTAACCACAATGCTCCATGAACTTTTCATCACAATGCACTTTGACCCTTGTTATCACAATGCTCTATGCCTTTCTCAGCACAATGCTCCGTGCACTTGTCTTCACAATGCTCCATGCCCTTGGTATCACAATGCTCCATGACCCCTGTCATCACAATGCTCCGTGACTCCAGTCATCACAATGCTTCATGACCTTTGTCATCACAATGGTCCATGCCCTGTCATCAACAGTCTCTGTGACCTTTTTAACCACAGTGCTCCATGAACTTTTCATCACAATGCTCTTTGACCCTTGTCATCACAATGCTCTATGCATTTCTCAGCACAACGCTCCATGCCTTTGTCAGAAAAATGCTCCATAACCCTTGTCATCACAAGGTGCAACAGGCTTTTCATTACAACGGTCCACAAATTTGTCATCACAGTGCTCCATAAACCTTGTAATCACAATGATCCATGCCCTTTTCATCACAATGCCCCATTACACCTGTAATAACAATGCTCCATGACCCCTGCCATCAAAATGCTCCATGGCCTTGTCAACAGAAGGCTCGATGACACTTCTCATCACAATGCTCCAAGACCCTTGTAATCACAATGCTCCATGCCCTTGTCATCACAAATCTCCAAGACCCCTGAAATCACAATGCTCCATGCCCCTTTTCATCAGAATTCTCCATGAGACTTCTCATCACAAGTCTTCATGGTCTTCTCATCACAAGGCTCCAAGACCTTGTCATCAGCATGTGCCATTCCCTTGTCATCAGAGTGCTCCTTGACCCCTGTCATCACAATACTTCATGAATATTTTCAGCACAATGCTCCATGACTTTCTCATCACAATGCTCCATGAGCAATATCATCACAATGCTCCATGACCTCTGTCATCACAACACTCTATGACACCTGACAACACAATGATCCGGGACTCTTGTCACCACAGTGCTCAATTCCCTAGTCATCACAATGCTCCATGAACACTGTCATCACAATACGCCATGAATATTTTAAGCCCAATGATCCATGACCCTTGTCATCACAATGATCCATGCCTTTGTCATCCCAATGCTCCATGACCCCTGTATTCACAATGCTCCTTGACGCTTGCCATCACAGTGCTCCATGACAACTGTCATCACAATGCTCCATGCATTTGTCAGCAAAATGCGACATGAGCTTTTAATTACAATGTTCTGTGCACTTGTCATCACAATACACCATTACCATTTTCATCACAATCCTCCATGAACCTTGGGATCACATTGCTTCATGCCTTTGTTATCACAATGCTCCATGCTCCTTGAAATCAAAATGATCCATGACCTCTGTCATCACAATGCTCCAAAACCTTGTGATCACAATGCTCCATAACACTTGTCATCACAACGCTACATGATGCCTGTCATCACAATATTCCATGCCCTTTTCATCACAATGCTCCATGACATTTGTCATCACAATTCTCAATACACTTGTCATAACAATGCTCCCTGACACTTGTCATCAGAATGCTCCTTGAAACCTGTCATGAAAAGGCTCCATGCCTTTTTCATCACAATGCCCCATGCCGTTTTCATCATAATGCTCCATGACCTCTGTCATCACAATACTCCATGACACCTGAAAACACAATGATCCGGGAATCTTGTCATCACAATGCTCCATTCCCTAGTCATCACAATGCTCCATGAATGCTGTCATCACAACACTCCATGAACATTTTCAGCCCAGTGCTCCAGGAAACTTGTCATCAAAATGATCCATGCCCCTGTCATCGCAATGCTCCATGACCCCTGTATTCACAATGGTCCGTGACGCTTGTCATTACCGTGCTCCATGACACATGTCATCACAATGCTCCATGACTTTGTCAACAAAATGCTACATTACCTTGTC
This sequence comes from Mesoplodon bidens, assembly GCF_964165515.1. Classification (NCBI taxonomy): domain Eukaryota; kingdom Metazoa; phylum Chordata; class Mammalia; order Artiodactyla; family Ziphiidae; genus Mesoplodon; species Mesoplodon bidens. The sequence goes on from NW_027672207.1 coordinate 2,625,591, forward strand.
ATTACAATGCTCTATACGCTTGTCATCACCAAACTCCATTTCCATTGTCATCACAATCCTCCGTGAGCCTTGGGATCACATTGCGTCATGCCCTTGTCATCACAATGCTCCATGCTCCTTGAAATCAAAATGATCCATGACCTGTATCATCACAATGCTCCAAACCCTTGTAATCACAATATTCCATAACAGTTGTCATCACAACGCTCTATGACGCCTGCCATCACAATACTCTAGGCCCTTTTCATCACAATGCTCCATGCCCTTGTCATCACAAAGCTCAAAGACACACGTAATTACAATGCTCCTTGGGCTACTCCTCACAATGCTCCATGCCCTTGTCATCACAATGCTCCAAGACCCATGTAATCACAATGCTCTATGCCCCTTCTCATCTCAATGCTCCATGAACCCTGTCATCACAATGCACCATGCCCATCATCATAATGCTTCAAGCTATTGTCATCACAATGAAATAAATATTCTCCATGACCTCTGTCATCATAATGCTCCAAACCCTTGTTATCACAGTGTTCCATAACACTTAACATCACAACACCCCATGATGCACCTCATCACAATTATCCATGGTGTTCTCATCACAATGCTCCATGATCTTTGTCATCACAATGCTCAATACACTTGTCATCACAATGCCCCCTGACACTTGTCATCAGTATGCTCCTTGAACCCTGTCATGACAAGGCTACATGCCTTTTTCATCACAATGATCCGTGCCCTTTTCATCACAATGCTCCAAGATCCCTGTAATCACAATGCTCCATGCCCTTGTCATCACAAAGCTCCATGATGCATGTCATCAGAATGCTCCATGGCCTTCTCATCACAATGCTCCATGCTCTAGTCATCACAATGTACCAAGACCCCTGTAATCACAATGCTCCATGACCATTTTCATCAGAATGCTCCATGAGACTTATCATCACAAGTCTCCATGGTCTTCACATCACAATGCTCCAGGAACATGTCATCACCATGCTCCATTCCCTTGTCATCACAATGCTCCATGATACCTGTCATCACAATAATCCATGAACATTTTCAGCCAAATGCTCCACGACCTACTCATCACAATGGTCCATGGCCAATATCATCACAATGCTCCATGACCACTGTCATCACAACACTCCATGACAGCTGACAACACAATGATCTGGGACTCTTGTCATCACAATGCTCCATTTCCTACTCATCACAATGCTCCATAACCCCTGTCATCAAAATCCTCCATGAACATTTTCAGCCCAGTGCTCCAGGAAACTTGTCATCACACTGATCCATGCCCTTGTCAACCCAATGGTCCATGACCCCTGTATTCACAATGCTCCTTGACGCTTGTCATCACAGTGCTCCATGACACATGTCATCACAATGCTCCATGCCTTTGTCAGCAAAATGCTACATGACCTTGTCATTACAATGCTCTATGTGCTTGTCATTACAATACTCCATTTCCATTGTCATCACAATCCTCCATGAACCTTGGGATCACATTGATTCATGCCCTTGTCATCACAATGCTCCACGCCTCTTGAAATCAAAATGATCCAGGACCTCTGTCATCACAATGCTCCAAACACTTGTGATCACAGTGTTCCATAACACTTGTCATCACAACGCTCCATGATGCCTGTCATCACAATATTCCATGCCCTTTTCATCACAATGCTCCATGACCTTTGTCATCACAATTCTCAATACACTTGTCATCCCAATGCTCCCTGACACTTGTCATCAGAATGCTCCTTGAAACCTGTCACGAAAAGGCTCCATGCATTTTTCATCACAATGCCCCATGCCGTTTTCATCACAATGCTCCATGCCATTGTCATCAAAATTCTCCACAAGCTTGTCATCAGAATGCTCCATGACCCTTGTCATCACAATTCTCCATGCACTTGCCAGCACAATGCTCCCTGACCCTTGTCATCATAATGCTCCAAGCCCTAGTCATCACAATGCTCCATTACATTTGTCATCAGAATCCTCCATGACACTTGGCATCACAAGGCTCCATGCCATTGTCATCACAATGGGCCATGACATGTGTCATGACAATGCTCCCTGACACCTGTCTTCACAATACTGCATGACCTGGTCATCACAATGCTCCTTGCCCTTGTCATCACAATGCGCAATTCCAACTGTCATTGCAATAATCCATGAAACTTATTAGACCAATGCTCCATGCCCTTGTCATCACAATGTTCCATGACCTTGTTATCACATTCTTCCATTGACCCTGTCATCACAATGCTCCGTGACTCCAGTCTTTACAATGCTTCATGACCTTTGTCATCACAATAGTCCATTCCCTCGTCATCAAGAGCCTCTGTGACCTTTTTAACCACAATGCTCCATGAACTTTTCATCACAATGCTCTTTGACCCTTGTCATCACAGTGCTCTATGCTTTTCTCAGCACAATGTTCCATGACGCATGTCTTCAGAATTCTCCATGGCCTTCTCATCAAAATGCTCCATGCCCTAGTCATCACAATGTTCCAAGACCCCTGTAATCACAATGCTCCATGCCCCTTTTCTTCAGAATGCTCCATGAGACTTGTCATCACACGTCTCCATGGTCTTCACATCACAAGGCTCCACGACCTTTTCATCACCATGCTCCATTCCCTTGTAATCACAATGCTCCATGATCCCTGTCATCACAATAATCCATGAATATTTTCAGCCCAATGCTCCACGACCTACTCATCACAACGCTCCATGGCCAATATCATCACAATGCTCCATGACCACAGTCATCACAACACTCCATGACACCTGAAAACACAATGATCCGGGGCTCTTGTCATCACAATGCTCCATTCCCTAGTCATCACAATGCTCCTTGACCCCTCTCATCACAACACTCCATGAACATTTTCAGCCCAGTGCTCCACGAACTTTGTCATCACAATGATCCATGCACTTGACATCCCAATGCTCCATGACCACAGTATTCACAATGCTCCGTGACGCTTGTCATCACAGTGCTCCATGACACCAGTCATCACAATGCTCCATGCATTTGTCAGCAATATGTTACATGACCTTGTCAATTCAATGCTCTATTCGATTGTCATCACAATACTCCATTACTATTTTCATCACAATCCTCCATGAACCTTGGTATCACATTGATTCATGCCCTTGTCATCACAATGCTCCATGCTCATTGAAATCAAAATGATCCATGACCTCTGTCATCACAATTGTCCAAACCCTTGTGATCACAGTGTTCCATAACACTTGTCATCACAACGCACCATGCTGCCTGTCATCACAATATTCCATGCCCTTTTCATCGCAATGCTCCATGGCCTTTGTCATCACAATTCTCAATACACTTGTCATAACAATGCTCCCTGACACTTGTCGTCAGAATGCTGCTTGAACCCTGTCACGGAAAGGCTCCATGCATTTTTCATTCCAATGTCCCATGCCTTTTTCATCACAATGCCCCATGCTGTTTTCATCACAATGCCCCTTGCCATTGTCATCAAAACACACCACATGCTTGTCATCAGAATGCTCCATGACCCTTATCATCACAATTAATCATGCACTTGTCAGCACAATGCTCCCTGATCCTTGTCATCACAAAGCTCCAAGCCATTGTCATCACAGTGCTCCTTTACCTTTGTCATCAGAATCCTCCATGACCATTGGCATCACAATGTTCCATGCCATTGTCATCACAATGGGCCATTACATATGTCATGACAATGCTCCCTGACAACTGTCTTCACAATACTGCGTGACCTGGTCATCACAATGCTCCATGCCCTTGTCATCACAATGCACCTTTCCAAATGTCATCGCAATAATCCGTGAAACTTATTAGACCAATGCTCCATGCCCTTGTCATCACAATGCTCCATGCCCTTGTTATCACAATGCTCCATGACCCCTGTCATCACAATGCTCCGTGACTCCAGTCATCACAATGCTTCATGACCTTTGTCATCACAATGGTCCATGCCCTCATCATCAACAGAATCTGTGACCTATTTAACCACAATGCTCCATGCCCTTGTCATCACAATGCTCCATGAACCCTGTCATCACAATGCTCCATGACTCCTGTCATCACAATGCTTCATACCACTTGTCATCACAATGGTCCATGCCCTCGTCATCACAAGGCTCTGTGAACTTTGTAACCACAATGCTCCATGAACTTTTCTTCACAATGCTCCGTGACACTTGTCATTAAAATGCTCCATGCCTTTGTTAAAAAAATGCTCCATGACCCTTGTCATCACAATGTGCCACGCGCTTTTCATCACAACGGTCCACAAATTTGTCATTGCAATGCTCCATAAACCTTGTAATCAAAATCCTCCTTGCCCTTCTCATCACAATGCTCCATTACACCTCTCATAAAATTGCTCCATGACCGCTGCTATCACAATGTTCCACGGACTTGTCTTCACAAGACTCCATGACACTTGTCATCACAATGCTCCAAGACCCCTGTAATCACAATGCTCCATACACTTGTCATCAGAAAGCTCCATGAGTCAAGTAATCAGAATGTTCCATGGCTTTTTCATTAAAATGTTCCATGCCCTTGTCATCACAGAGCTCCAAGACCCCTGGAATCACATTGATCCATGCCCCTTTTCATCAGTATGCTCAATGAGATTTGTCATCACAAGGCTCCATGGTTTTCTCATCACAATGCTCCAGGACCTTGTCATCACAATGCTTCACGACCTTCCATGAAAATTCTCAATGGCCCTTGTCATAATAATGCTCGAAGCCCTATTCATCACAATGCTCCATTATATTTGTCATCACAATCCTCCATTACATTTGGCATCACAGTGCTCCCTGCCATTGTCATCGCAATGGACCATGACATATGTCATCACAATGCTCCCTGACCTGTCTTCACAATACTCCATGACTTTCTCATCACAATGATCCATGCCCTTGTCATCACAATGCTCCATGAATCCAGTCATCACAATGCTTCATAACATTTGTCATCACTGTGGTCCATTCCCGCGTCATCACAAGGCTCTGTGACCTTTGTAACCAAATTGCTCCATGAAATTTCCATCACTATTCTCCGTGACTCTTGTCATCACAATTCTCCATGCCTTTGTCAGAAAAATGCTCCGTGACCCTTGTCATCACATTGTGCCACGCGGTTTTCATCACAACGGTCCACAGATTTGTTATGGCAATGCTCCATAAATCTTGTAATCACAATGATCCATGCCCTTCTCATCACACTGCTCCATTACCCCTGTCATAACAATGCTCCATGACCCCTGCCATCACAATGTTCCACGGCCTTGTCATCAAAAGCCTCCATGACACTTGTCATCACAATGCTCCAAGAACCCTGTAATCACAATGATCCATGCCCTTGTTATGACAAAGCTCCATGACACATGTCATCAGAATGTTCCATGGACTTCTCATCAAAATGCTCCATGCCCTTGACATCAAAATGCTCCCAGACCCCTGTAATCACAATGCTCCATGCCCGTTTTGATCTCAATGCTCCATGAACCCTGTCATCACAAAGCATCATGCCCGTCATCATAATGCTTCCGGCTATTGTCAGCACAATGAAATCAAAATTCTCCATGCCCTCGGTCATCACAATGCTCCATAACCCCTGCCATCACAATACTCCATGAATATTTTCAGCCTAATGCTGCATGACACTTGTCATCACAATCATCCATGCCCTTGTTACCCGAAAGCTCCATGACCGCTGTATTCACAATGCTCCATGACGCTTGTCATCACACTGTTCCATGACACCTGTCATCACATTGCTCCATGGCGTTGTCAGCAAAATGCTACATGACCTTATCATTACAATGTTCCATGCGCTTGTCATCACAATACTCCATTACCATTGTCATCACAATCCTCCATGAACGTTGGGATCATATTGCTTCATGCCCTTGTCATCACAATGCTCCATGCTCCTTGAAATCAAAATGATCCATGACCTCTGTCATCACAATGCTCCAAACCCTTGTGATCACAAAGATCCATAACACTTGGCATCACAACACTCCATGATGCCTGTCATCACAATACTCCATGCCATTTTCATCACAATGCTCCATGACCTTTGTCATCACAATTCTCTATACACTTGTCATGACAATGCTCCCTGACACTTGTCGTCAGAATGCTCCTTGAACCCTGTCACGAAAAGGCTCCATGCCTTTTTCATCACAATGCCCTATGTCATTTTCATCTCAATGCTCCTTGCTATATTCATCAAAATACTCAACAAGCTTATCATCAGAATGCTCCATGACGCTTTTCATCACAATTCTCCATGCACTGGTTAGCACAATGCTCCCTGACCCTTGCCATCACAATGCCCCAAGCCATTGTCATCACAATGCTCCATTACCTTTGTCATCAGAATCCTCCATGACACTTGGCATCACAATGTTCCATGCCATTGTCATCACAATGGGCCATTACATATGTCATCACAATGCTCCCTGACACCTGTCTCCACAATACTGCATGACCTGGTCATCACAATGCTCCATGCCCTTGTCATCACAAAGCGCCATTCCAAGTGTCATGGCCATAATCCATGAAACTTATTAGACCAAAGTTCCATGCCCTTTTCATCACAATGTGTCATTCCAACTGTCATCGCTATAATCCTGGAAACTTATTAGACCAATGCTCCATGCCCTTGTCATCACAATGCTCAATGACCCCTGTCATCACAATGCTCTGTGACTCCAGTCATCACAATGCTTCATAACATTTGTCATTACAATGATCCGTGCCCGCATCATCACAAGGCTCTGTGACATTTGTAACCACAATGCTCCATGAACTTTTCATCACAATGCTCCTTGACCCTTGTCATCACAATGCTCCATTATCCCTGTAATAACAATGCTCCATGACCCCTGCCATCACAGTATTCCACGGTCTTGTCATCACAAGTCTCCATGACACTAGTCATCACAACGCTCCAAGGCCCCTGTAATCACAATGCTCCATGACTTTGTCATGACAATGCTCCAAGACCCCTGTAATCACAATGCTCCATGCCCCTTTTCATCTCAATGTTCCATGAACCCTCTCATCACAATGCATCATGCCCATCACCATAATGCTTCCGGCTATTGTCAGCGCAATGAAATCAAAATTCTCCATCACCTCTGTCATCACAATGTTCCATGACGCCTGTCATCACAATACTCCATGAACATTTTCAGCCCAATGCTCCATGACACTTGTCATCACAATGATCCATGCCCTTGTCATCCCAATACTCCATGACCGCTGTATTCACAATGCTCCGTGACGCTTGTCATCACAGTGCTCCATGACACCTGTCTTCACAATACTGCATGACCTGGTCATCACAATGCTCCATGCCCTTGTCATCACAATGCGCCATTCCAACTGTCATCGCAATAATCCATGAATCTTATTAGACTAATGCTCTATACCCTTGTCATCACAATGTTCCATGCCCTTGTTATCACAATGCTCCATGACTCCTGTCATCACAATGCTTAATGAACTTTGTCATCACAATGGTCCATGCCCTCATCATCAACACTCTCTGTTACCATTTTAACCACAATGCTCCATGAACATTTCATCACAGTGCTCTCTGAACCTTGCCATCAAAATGCTCTATGCGTTTCTAAACACAATGCTCCATGACACTTGTCATCACAGTGCTCCATGACACATGTCATCACAATGCACCATGTGGTTGTCATCACAGTGCTCCACAATCTTGTTATCACAATGCTCCATAAACCTTGTCATCACAATGCTCCATGCAATTCTCATTAAAATGCTCTCTCACCACTGATACCACAATGTTACATCTCTATTTGTCACAATACGTCCTCACCCCTGTCATCTCAATGTTCCATGAATCCTGGCATCACAATGCTACATGCATTATCATCACAAAGTTCTATGACCCCTGACATCACAATGTTCCATAACACCTGTCATCAAAATTCTCCATGACCCGTTTCATCAAAATGCTCCATGACCCCTGACATCACAATGTTCCATAACACATGTCATCAAAATGTTCCATGACCCTTTTCATCAAATTGCTCCATGACGATGCCATCACAATGCTCCCTGCCCTTCTCATCACAATGCACATCGCCCTTGTCATCAAAATGCTCCATGACCTTTATCATCACAAAGATCCGTGACGCTTGGCATCACAATGCTCCATATCATTTTCATCACATTGCTCGATGCCCTTGTCATCACAAATCTCCATGACACATGTCATCAGAATGCTCCATGGCCTTCTCATCACAATACTCCATGCCCTTGCCATCACAATGCTCCATTACCCCTGTCATAACAATGCTCCATGACCCCTGGCATCACAATATCCCATGGACTTGTCATCACAAGGCTCCATGGTCCTTCTCATCTCAATGCTCCAAGACCCCTCTAATGACAATGCTCCATGCCCCTTTTCATCTCAATGATCCATGAACCCTGTCATCACAATGCAACATGCAAATCATCATAATGCTTCATGCTATTGTCATCACAATGAAATCAAAATGCTCCATGACATCTTTCATAACAATGCTACAAACACTTGTGATCCCAATATTCCATAACACTTGTCATCACAATGCCACATGACTCTCGTCATCACAATTATCCATGGTCTTCTCATCACATTGCTCCATGACCTTTGTCATCACAATGCTCAAAACACTTGTCATCACAATGCTCAAAACACTTGTCATCAAAATGCTCCCTGACACTTATTGTCTGTATGCTCCTTGAAACCTGTCATGACAAGGCTCCAGGCCTTTTTCATCACAATGATCCATACCCTTTTCATCACAGTGTTCCAAAACCCTTGTAATCACAATGCTCCATGCACTTGTCACCACAAAGCTCCATGGCACATGTCATCAGAATGTTCCATGGGCTTCTCATCAGAATGATCCATGCACTTGTCATCACAGTGCTCCAAGATCCCTGTAATCACAACGCCCCATGCGCCTTTTCATCAGTATGCTCAATGAGATTTGTCATCACAGGGCTCCATTGTTTGCTAATCACAATGCTCCAGTACATTGTAATCACAATGCTTCACGACTTGTCATGAAAATTCTCAATGGCCCTTGTCATCACTATACTCCAAGCCCTAGTCATCACAATGCTCCATTATATTTGTCATCACAATCGAACATTACATTTGGCATCACAATGCTCTCTGCCAAAGTCATCGCAATGGACCATGACATATGTCATCACAATGCTCCCTGACACCTGTCGTCACAATATTCCATGACCTTCTCATCACAATGATACATGCGCATGTCATCTCAAAGCTCCATGACACATGTCATCAGAATGTTCCATGACCTTCTCATCAAAATGCTCAATGCCCTTGTCATCACAATGCTACAAGACACCTGTAATCACAATACTCCATGCCCCTTTTCATCTGAATGTTCCATGATCCCTGTCATCACAATGCATCATGCCCATCATCATAATATTTCAGGCTATTGTCAGGACAATGAAATCAAAATTCTCCATGACCTCTGCAATCACAAAGCTCCATGACACATGTCATCACAATACTCCATGAACATTTTCAGTCCAATGCTCCATGACACTTGTCATCACAATGATCCATGCCCTTGTCATCCCAATGCTCCATGACCCGTGTATTCACAATGCTCCGTGACGCTTGTCATCACAGTGCTCCATGACACCTGTCATCACAATGCTCCATGCCTTTGTCCGCAAAATTCTACATGACCTTGTCATTACAATGCTGTATGCGCTTCTCATCACAATACTCCATTACCACTGTCATCACAATCCTCCATGAACCTTGGGATCACATTGCTTCATGCTCTTGTCATCACAATGCTCTATGCTCCTTGAAATCAAAATAATCTATGACCTCTGTCATCACAATGCTCCAAACCTTTGTGATCACATAGTTCCATAAAACTTGTCATCACAATGCTCCATGATGCCTGTCATCACAATACTCCATGCCCTTTTCATCACAATGCTCCATGATCTTTGTCATCACAATTCTAAATACACTTGTCATCACAATGCTCCCTGACACTTGTCGTCAGAATGCTCCTTGAACCCTGTCACGAAAAGTATCCATGCCTTTTTCATCACAATGCCCCATGCCATTTTCATCACAATGCTCCATGCCACTGTCATCAAAATACACCACAAGCTAGTCATCAGAATGCTCCATGACCCTTGTCATCACAATTCTCCATGCACTTGTCAGCACAATGCTCCCTGACCCTTGTCATCACAATGCACCAAGCCATTGTCATCACAATGCTCCATTACCTTTGTCATCAGAATCCTCCATGACATTTGGCATCACAGTGCTCCATGCCATTGTCATCACAATGGGCCATTACTTATGTCATCACAATGATCCCTGACACCTGTCTTCAGAATACTGCATGACCTGGTCATCACAATGCTCCATGCCCTTGTCATCACAATGCACCCTTCCAACTGTCATCGCAATAATACATGAAACTTATTATACCAATGCTACATGCCCTTGTCATCACAATGCTACATGCCCTTGTTATCAAAATGCTCCATGACCCATGTCATCACAGTGCTCCGTGACTCCAGTCATCACAATGCTTCATGACCTTTGTCATCACAATGGTCCATGCCCTCGTCATCAACAGTCTCTGTGACCTTTTTAACCACAATGCTCCATGAACTTGTCATCACAATGCTCTTTGACCGTTGTCATCACAAGGCTCTCTGCCTTTCTCAGCACAATGCTCCATGACCCTTGTCATCACAATGCTTCATGCCGTTGTCAGCACAATGTTCCACGACACATGACATCTCAATGCACCATTCGCTTGTCATCACAGTGCTCCACAATCTTGTCATCACAATGCTCCATAAACCTTGTCATCACAATGCTCCATGCACTTCTCATCAAAATGCTCTCTCACCACAGATATCACAATATTACATCACTATTCGTCACAATCCTCCCTCACCCCTGTCATCACAATGTTCCATGACTCCTGTCATCACAATGCTACATGCATTCTCATCACAATGTTCGATGACCCCTGACATCACAATGTTCCTTAAACCCTGTCATCAAAATGCTCCATGACACGTTTCATCAAAATGTTTCATGACCCCTGACATCACAACATTGCATAACACCTGCCATCAAAAAGTTCCATGACCCTTTTCATCAAATTGCTCTATGACCCTCTCATCACAATGCTCCCTGCACTTCTCATCACAATGGACAACACCCTTGTCATCAAAATGCTCGATGACTTTTTCATCACAAAGATCCATGACACTTGGCATCACAATGCTCCATGTCATTGTCATCACGATTCTCCATGAACACTTTCATCACATTGCTCCATACCCTTGTCATCACAAAGCTCCATGACACATGTCATCAGAATGCTCCATGGCCTTCTCATCACAATGCTCCACGCCCTTGACATCACAATGCTCCATTACCCCTGTCATAACAATGCTCCATGACCACTGCCATCACGATGGTCCATGGCCTTGTCATCACAAGGCTCCATGACCCTTCTCATCACAATGCTCCAAGACGCCGGTAATCACATTGCTCCATATCCTTGTCATCACAAAGCTCCATGACACATGTCATCAGAATGCTCCATGGCCTTCTCATCACAGTGCTCCACGCCCTTGCCATCACAATGCTCCAAGACACCGGTAATCACAATGCTCCATGCCCCTTTTCATCTCAAAGATCCATGAACTCTGTCATCACAATGCACCATGCCCATCATCATAATGCTTCATGCTATTGTCAATACAATGAAATCAAAATGCTCCATGAGCTCTGTCATAACAATGCTCCATACACTTGTGATCACAATATTCCATAACACTTGTCATCACAATGCCCCTTGACGCTCGTCATCACAATTATCCATGGTCTTCTCATCACAATGCTCCATGACCTTTGTCATCACAATGCTCAATACACTTGTCATCAAAATGCTCCCTGACACCTGTTGTCTGTATGCTCCTTGAAACCTGTCATGACAAGCCTCCATGCCTTTTCCATCACAATGATCCATGCCCTTTTCATCACAATGCTCCAAGACCCCTGTAATCACAATGCTCCATGCCCTTGTCATCACAAAGCTCAATTACGCATGTCATTAGGATGCTCCTTGGCCTTCTCCTCACAATGCTCCATGCCCATGTCATCACACTGTTCCAAGACCCCTGTAATCACTATGGTCCATGTCCCTTTTCATCACTATGCTCCATGACATTTGTCATCACAAGGCTCCATGGTTTTCTCATCACAATGCTCCAGGACCTTGTCATCACAATGCTTCATCACCTTGTCATGAAAATTCTCAATGGCCCTTGTCATCATAATGCTCCAAGCCCTAGTCATCACAATTGTCCATAATCTGTGTCATCACAATCCTCCATTACATTTGGCATCACAATGCTCCCTGCCATAGTCATCGCAATTGACCATGCCATATGTCATCACAATGCTACCTGACAACTTTCTTCAAAATACTCCATGAAATTCTCATCACAATGCTCCATGCCCCTGTCATCACAATGCTCCATGCCCTTGTCATCACAATGCACCATATACACTGTCATCACAATAATCTATGAAACTTGTCAGACCAATTCTCCATTCCCCTGACATAACAATGCTCCATGCCCTTGTCATCACAAAGCTCTATGAACCATGTCATCACAATGCTCCGTGACTCCAGGCATCACAATGCTTCATAACATTTGTCATCTCAGTGATCCCTGCCCGCATCATCACAAGGCTATGTGACTTTTTTAACCACAATGCTCCATGAACTTTTCATCAAAATGCTCCGTGACCATTGTCATTCACAATGCTCTAAGCCTTTGTCTGAAAAATGCTCCATGACACTTGTCATTACAATGTGCCAAGCTCTTTTCATCACAACGGTCCAGAAATTTGTCATCACAATGCTCCATATACCTTGTCATCACAATGCTCCATACCCTTCTCATCACAATGCTCCATTACCCCTGTGATAACAATGCTTCATGACCCCTGCCATCACAATGTTCCACGGCCTTGTCATCACAAGGCTCCATGACACATGTCATCACAATGCTCCAAGAACCCTGTAATCACAATGCTCCATGCCCTTGTCATCACAAAGCTCCATGAAACATGTCATCAGAATGTTCCATGAACTTCTCATCAAAATGCTCCATACCCTTGTCATCACAATGCTCCAAGACCCCAGTAATCACAGTGCTCCATGCCCCTTTTCATCTCAATGCTCCATGATACCTGTAATCACAATGAATCGTGCCCATAATCATAATGCTTCAGGCTATTCTCAGCACAATGAAATCAAAATTCTCCATGACCTCTGCCATCAAAATGCTCCATGACCCTTGTCATCACAATTCTCCATGCACTTGTCAGCACAATGCTCCCTGACCCTTGTCATCACAATGCTCCAAACCATTGTCATCACAATGCTCCATTACCTTTGTCATCAGAATCCTCCATGACACTTGGCATCACAATGCTCCATGCCATTGTCATCACAATGGGCCATTACATATGTCATCACAATGCTCCCTGACACCTGTCTTCACAATAATGCATGACCTGGTCATCACTATGCTCCATGCCCTGGTCATCACAATGTGCCCTTCCTACTGTCAACACAATAATCCATGAAAATTATTAGACCAGTGCTCAATGCCGTTGTCATCACAATGTTACATGCCCTTGTTATCACAATGCTCCATGCCCCCGGTCATCACAATGCTCCGTGACTCCAGTCATCACAATGATTCATGACCTTTGTCATCACAGTGTTCCATGCCCTCGTCATCAACAGTCTATTTGACATTTTTAACCACAATGCTCCAAGAACTTTTCATCATAATGCTCTTTGAGCCTTATCGTCACAATGTTCTATGCCTTTCTCAGAACAATGCTCCATGACCCTTGCCATCACAATGCTGCATGCGCTTTTCAGCACAACGCTCCACGACACATGTCATCACAATGCACCATTCGCTTGTCATCACAGTGCTCCACAATCTTGTCATCACAATGCTCCCTAAACCTTGTCATCACAATGCTCCATGCATTTCTCATCAAAATGCTCTCTCACCACTGATATCACAATATTACATCACTATTCGTCACAATACTCCCTCACCCCTGTCATAACAAGGTTCCATGACTCCTGTCATCACAATGCTACATGCATTATCATCACAATGTTCGATGACCCCTGACATCACAATATTCCATAACGCCTGTCATCAAAATGTTCCATGACCATTTACATCAAATTGCTCCATGACCCTGTCATCACAATGCTCCCTGCCCTTCTCATCACAATGTACAACAACTTTGTCATCAAAATGCTCCATGACCTTTGTCATCACAAAGATCCATGACTCTTGGCATCACATTGTTCCATGTCATTGTCATCACGATGCTCCATGAACGCTCTCATCACATTGCTCCATGCCCTTGCCATCACAATGCTCCATTACCCCTGTCATAACAATGCTCCATGACCCCTGCCATCACGATGGTCCATGGCCTTGTCATCACAAGGCTCCATGACCTTTCTCATCACAATGCTCCAAGCCCCCTGTAATCACAATGATCCATGCCCCTTTTCATCTCAATGATCCATGAACACTGTCATCACAATGCACCATGCCCATCATTATAATGGTTCATGCTATTGTCATCACAATGGAATCAAAATGTTGCATGACCTCTGTCATAACATTGGTCCAAACCCTTGTGAGCACAATATTCCATAAAACTTGTCATCACAATGCCCCATGACGCCCGTCATCACAGTTATCCATGGTCTTCTCATCACAATGCTCCATGACATTTGTCATCTCAATGCTCAATACCCTTGTCATCAAAATGCTCCTTGACACTTCTTGTCTGTATGCTCCTTGAAACCTCTCATGACAAGGCTCCATGCCATTTTCATCACAATGATCCATGCCCTTTTCATCACAATGCTCCAAGACCTCTGTAATCACAATGCTCCATGCCCTTGTCATCACAAAGCTTAATGACGCATGTCATTAGAATGCTCCTTGGCCTTCGCCTCACAATGCTACATGCCCATGTCATCACAATGTTCCAAGACCCCTGTAATCACAATGGTCCATGTCCCTTTTCATCAGTATGCTCCATGTGATTTGTCAACACAAGGCTCCATGGTTTTCTCATCACAGTGCTCCAGGACCTTGTCATCACAATGCTTCATGACCTTGTGATGAAAATTCTCAATGGCCCTTGTCATCATAATGCTCCAAGCCCTAGTCATCACAATGGTCCTTTTTATTTCTCATCACAATCCTCCATTACATTTGGCATCACAATGCTCCCTGCCATTGTCATCACAATGGACCATGACATATGTCATCCCAATGCTCCCTGACAACTTTCTTCAAAATACTCCATGAAATACTCATCACAATGCTCCATGCCCCTGTCATCACCATGCTCCATGCCCTTGTCATCAAAATGGTCCATGACCCCTGTCATCACAATGCTCCGTGACTCCAGTCATCACAAAGCTTCATAACATTTGTCATGACAATGGTCCATGCCTGCATCATCACAAGGATCTGTGACCTTTGTAACCACAATGCTCCATGAACTGTTCATCACTATGCTCCGTGACCCTTGTCATCACAATTCTCCAAGACATTGTCAGAAAAGTGCTCCATGACCCTTGTCATCACAATGTGCAACACGCTTTTCAGCACAACGATCCACAAATTTGTCATCGCAATGATCCATAAACCTTATAATCACAATGCTCCTTGCCCTACTCATCACAATGCTCCATTACCCCTATCATAACAATGATCCATGATCCCTTCCATCAAAATGTTCCACAGCCTTGTCATCACAAGGCTCCATGACATTGTCATCACAATGCTCCAAGATACCTGTAATCACAATGATCCATGAACTTCTCACCACAAAGCTCCATGACACGTCATCAGAATGTTCCATGGGCTTCTCATCAAATGCTCCATGCCCTTGTCATCACAGTGCTCCAAGACCCCTGTCATCACAATGCTCCATGTCCCTTTTCATCAGTATGCTACATGAGATTTGTCATCACAAGGCTCCATGGTTTTCTCATCACAATGCTCCAGGACCTTTTCATCACAATGCTTCACGACCTTGCCATGAAAATTCTCAATGGCCCTTGTCAACATAATGCTCCAACACCTAATCATCACAATGCTCCATTATATTTGTCATCACAATCCGCCATTACATTTGGAATCACAATGCTCCCTGCCATTGTCATCGCAATGGACCATGACATATGTCATCACAATGCTCACTTACACCTGTCTTCACAATACTCAATGACCTTCTCATCACAATGCTCCATGCCCTTGTCATCGCAATGCACCATGTCAACTATCATCACAGTAATCTATGAAACATGTCAGACCAATGCTCCATGCCCCTGTCATCACAATCCTCCATGTCCTTGTCATCACAATGCTCCATGACCCCTGTCATCACAATGCTCCATGACTCCAGGCATCATAATGCTTCATAACATTTGTCATCACAGTGATACATGCCCTCATCTTCACAAGGCTATGTGACATTTGTAACCACAATGCTTCATGAACTTTTCATCAAAATGCTCCGTGACCCTTCTCATCACAATGCTCCAAGCCTTTGTCAGAAAAATGCTCCATGACCTTGTCATTACAATGGGCCAAGCGCTTTTCATCACAACGGTCCAAAAACTTGTCATTGCAATGCTCAATATACCTTGCAATCACAATGCTCCATGCCCTTCTCATCACAATGATCTATTACCCCTGTCTTAACAATGCTCCATGACCCCTGCCATCACAATGTTCCACGGCCTTTTCATCACAAGGCTCCATGACACTTGTCATCACAATGCTCCAAGACACCTCTAATCACAATGCTCCATGCCTTTGTCATCACAAAGCTCCATGACACATGTCATCAGAATGTTCCATGAACTTCTCATCCAAATGCTCCATGCTCTAGTAATCACAATGCTCCAAGACCCCTGTAATCACAATGCTCCATGCCACTTTTCATCTCAATGCTCCATGATACCTGTCATCACAAAGCTTCGTGCCCATCATCATAATGCTTCAAGCTATTCTCAGCACAATGAAATCAAACTTCTCCATGACCTCTGCCATCACAATGCTCCATGACACCTGTCATCACAATACTCCAAGAACATTTTCAGCCCAATGCTCCATGACACTTGTCATCACAATCATCCATGCCTTTGTCATCCCAATGCTCCATGACCCCTGTATTCACAATGCTCCGTGACGCTTGTCATCACAGTGCTCCATAACACCTGTCATCACAATGCTCCACGCCTTTGTCAGCAAAATTCTATATGACATTGTCATAACAATGCTCGATGCACTTGTCATCACAATACTCCATTACCATTGTCATCACAATCCTCCGTGAAACTTGGGATCACATTGCTTCATGCTCTTGTCATCACAATGTTCCATGCTCCTTGAAATCAAAATGATCCATGACCTCTGTCATCACAATGCTCCAAACCCTTGTGATCACAAAGTTCCTTAACACTTTTCATCAAAACGCTCCATGATGCCTATCATCACAATACTCCTAGCCTTTTCATCACAATGCTCCATGACCTTTGTCATCACAATTCTCAGTACAATTTTCATCACAATGCTCCCAGACACTTGTCGTCAGAATGCTCCTTGAACCCTGTCACGAAAAGGCCCCATGCATTTTTCATCACAATTCCCCATGTCATTTTCATCACAATGCTCCATGCCATTGTCATCAAAATACTCCACAAGCTTGTCATCAGAATGCTACATGTCCCTTGTCATCACAGTTCTCCATGCACTTGTCAGCACAATGCTCCCTGACCCTTGTCTTCACAATGCTCCCAGCCATTGTCATCACAATGCTCCATTACATTTGTCATCAGAATCCTCCATGACACTTGGCATCACAATGCTCCATGCCATTGTCATCACAATGTGCCATTACATATGTCATCATAATGCTCCCTGACACATGTCTTCACAATACTGCATAACCCGGACATCAATATGCTCCATGCCCTTGTCATTACAATGTGCCATTCCAACTGTCATCGCAATAATCCATGAAACTTATAAGACCAATGCTCCATGCCCTTGTCATCACAATGCTCCATGCCCTTGTTATCACAGTGTTCCAAGACCCCTGTAATCAGAACGCTCCATGCCCCTTTTCATCAGTATGCTCCATGAGACTTGTCATCACAAGGCTCCATGGTTTTCTCATCACAATGATCCAGGACTTGTCATCACAATGCTTCACGACCTTGTCATGAAAATTCTCAATTTCTCTTGTCATCATAATGCTCCAAGCCCTAGTCATCACAGTGCTTCATTATATTTATCATCACAATCCTCCATTACATTTGGCATCACAATGCTCCCTGTCATTGTCATCGCAATGGACCATGACATATGTCATCACAATGCTCCCTGACACCTGTCTTCACAATACACCATGACCTTCTCATCACAATGCTCCTTGCCCTTGTCATCACAATGCACCATGTACACTGTCATCACAATATTCTATGAAAATTTTCAGACCAATGCTCCATGCCTCTGTCATCACAATGTTCCATGCCCTTGTCTTCACAATGCTCCATGACCCCTCTCATCACAATGCTCCGTGACTCCAGTCATCACAATGCTTCATAATGTTTGTCATCACAACAGTCCATGCCTGCATCATCACAAGGCTCTGTGACCTTTGTAACCACAATGCTCCATGAACTTTTCATCACAGTGCTCCATGCCTTTGTCAGAACAATGCTCCATGACCCTTGTCATCACAGTGTGCCATGTGCTTTTCATCACAATGATCGAAAACTTTGTCATCGCTATGCTCCACAAACATTGTAATCACAATGCTCCATGCGCTTCTCATACAAATGCTCTCTCACCTGACATATCGCAATATTCCATCGCTAGTCATCACAATCCTCCCATAACCCTGTAATCACAATGTTCCATGACACCTGTCATCACAATGCTACATCCCCTTATCAGCACAATGATCCATGACCACTGACATCATAATGTTCCATAACCACTGTCATCAAAATGCTCCATGACCCTTTACATCCCAAAGCTCCATAACCCCTGGCATCACAATGTTCTATAACCCCTGTCATCAAAATGTTCCATTACACTTTTCATCAAATTGCTGCATGACCCTGTCATCAAAATGCTCCCTGGCCTTCTCATCACAATGCACCACACATTTGTCATCAAAATGCTCTATGACATTTGTCATCACAAAGCTCCATGACCCTTGACATCACAGTGCTCCATGTCATTGTCATCACAATGCCTCATGAACCCTCTCATCACATTGCTCCATGCCCTTGTCATCACAAAGCTACATGACACTTGTCATCACAATGCTCGATACCCCTATCATCACAATGCTCCATGCCCTTGTCATTACAATCCTCCATGAACCATGTATCACAGTGTTCCATGTCCTTGTCATCACAATGCTCCATGCCCACTATCATCACAATAATCCATAAAACATTTCAGACCAATGCTCAGTGCCCTTCTCATCACAATGCTCCATTACCTCTTTCATAACAATGTTCCATGAACCCTGCAATCACAGTGTTCCACGGCCTTGTCATCACAATGCTCCAAGACCCCTGTAATCACAATGCTCCATGCCCCTTTTCATCTCAATGCTCCATGAACCCTGTCATCACAATGCACCATGCCCATCATCATAATGCTTCAGGCTATTGTCATCACAATGAAATCAAAATGCTCCATGACCTCTCTCATCATAATGCTCCAAATCCTTGTGATCACAATGTTCCATAACACTTATCATCACAACACCCCATGATGCTCATCATCACAATTATCCATGGTCTTCTCATCACAATGCTCCATGAACTTTGTCATCACAATGCTCAATACACTTGTCATCACAATGCTCCCTGACACTTGTCGTCAGTATGCTCCTTGAACCCTGTCATGATAAGGCTCCATGCATTTTTCATCACAATGATCCATGCAATTTTCATCACAATGCTCCAAGACCCCTGTAATCACAATTCTCCATGCCCTTGTCATCACCAAGCTCCATGACACATGTCATCAGAATGTTCCATGAACTTCTCATCAAAATGCTCCATGCCCTTGTCATCCCAATGCTCCAAGACCCCTGTAATCACCATGCTGCATTCCACTTTTAATCTCAATGCTCCATGATCCCTGTCATCACAATGCATCATGCCCATCATCATAATGCTTCAGGCTATTGTCAGCACAATGAAATCAAAATTCTCCATGACCTCTGTCATCACAATGCTCCATGACCCCTGTCATCACAATACTCCATGAATATTTTCAGCCCAATGCTCCATGACCGTTGTCATCACAATGTTCCATTCCCTCGTCATCAACAGTCTCTGTGTCATTTTTAACCACAATGCTCCATGATATTTTCATCACAATGCTCTTTGACACTTGTCATCACAATGCTCTATGCTTTCTCAGCACAAAGCTCCATGACCCTTGTCATCACAATGTTCCATGCGCTTGTCAGCACAATGCTCTACGACACATGTCATCAAAATGCACCATTCGCTTGTCATCACAGTGCTCCACAATCTTGTCATCACAATGCTCCATAAACCTTGTCATCACAATGCTCCATGCACTTTTCATCAAAATGCTCTCTCACCATTGATATCACAATGTTACATCACTATTCGTCACAGTACTCCCTCACCCCTGGCATCACAATGTTCCATAACTCCTGTCATCAACATGCAACATGCATTATCATCACAATATTCGATGACCCCTGACAACACAATGTTCCATAACCCCTGTCATCAAAATGCTCCATGAAACTTTTCATCAAATTGCTCCATGACCCTGTCATCAAAATGCTCCCTGCCCTTCTCATCACAATGCACAACACACTTGTCATCAAAATGCTCCATGACCTTTGTCATCATAAAGATCCATGACGCCTGGGATCACAGTGCTCCATGTCATTGTCATCACGATGCTCCATGAACGCTCTCATCACATTGCTCCATGCCATTTTCATCACAAAGCTCCATGTCAGATGTCATCAGAATGCTCCATGGCCTTCTCCTCACAATGCACCACGCCCTTGCCATCACAATGCTCCATTACCCTGTCATAACAGTGCTCCATGTCTCCAGCCATCACGATGTTCCATGGCCTTGTCATCACAAGGCTCCATGACCCTTCTCATCACAATGCTCCAAGATTCCTGTAATCACAATGCTCCATGCCCCTTTTCACCTCAATGGTCCATGAACCCTGTCATCACAATGCACCATGCCCATCATCATAATGCTTCATGCTCTTGTCATCACAATGAAATCAAAATGCTCCATGACCTCTGTCATAACAATGCTCCAAACCCTTGTGATCACCATATTCCATAACACTTGTCATCTCAATGTCCCATGACTCTCGTCATCACTATTATCCATGGTCTTCTCATCACAATGCTCCATGACCTTTGTCATCACAATGCTCAATACACTTGTCATCAAAATGCTCCCTGACACTTGTTGTCTGTATGCTCCTTGTACCGTGTCATGAAAAGGCTCCATGGCTTTTTCATCACAATGATCCACGCCCTTTTCATCACAATGCTCCAAGACCCTAGTAATCACAATGCTCTGTGCCCTTTCCATCACAATGCTCAATGACGCATGTCATTAGAATGCTCCTTGGCCTTCTCTTCACAATGCTCCATGCCCATGTCATCACAATATTCTAAGACCACTGTAATCACAATGGTCCATGTCCCTTTTCTTCAGTATGCTCCATGAGATATGTCATCACAAGGCTCCATGGTTTTCTCTTCACAATGCTCCAGGACATTGTCATCACAATGCTTCATGATCTTGTCATGAAAATTCTCATTGGCCCTTGTCATCATAATGCTCCATGCCCTAGTCATCACAATGCTCCATTATATTTGTCATCACAATCCTCCATTACATTTGGCATCACAATGCTCCCTTCCATCGTCATCGCAATGGACCATGACATATGTCATCACAATGCTCCCTGACACCTTTCTTCAAAATACTCCATGAACTTCTCATCAAAATGTTCCATGCCCCTGTCATCACAATGATCCATGCCCTTGTCATCACAGTGCTCCATGACCCCTGTCATCAAATGCTTCGTGACTCCAGGCATCATAATGCTTCATAACATTTGTCATCACAATGGTCCATGCCCGCATCATCCCAAGGCTCTGTGACCTTTGTAACCACAATGCTCCATGAACTCTTCATCACAAAGCTCCATGACACCTGTCATCCCAATGTTCCGTGACTCCAGGCATCACAATGCTTCATAACATTTGTCATCACAGTGGTTGATGCCCGCGTCATCACAAGGCTCTGTGACCTTTGTAAAAACAATGCTCCATGATCTTTTCATCACAATGCTCCGTGACCCTTGTCATCACAATGCTACATGCCTTTGTAAGAAAAATGCTCCATGACCCCTGTCATGACACTTGTCATCACAATTCTGCATGCACTTGTCAGCACCATGCTCCCTGACCCTTGTCATCACAATGCTCCAAGCCATTGTCATCACAATGCTCGATTACTTTTGTCATCAGAATCCTCCATGACACCTGTCTTCACAATACTGCATGACCTGGTCATCACAATGCTCCATACCCTTGTCATCACAATGCACCATTCCAACTGTCATCACAATAATCCATGAAACTTATTAGACCAATGCTCCATGCCCTTGTCATCACAATGCTCCATGCCCTTGTTATCACAATGCTCCATGACCACTGTCATCACAATGCTACGTGACTCCAGTCATCACAATGCTTCATGACCTTTGTCATCACAATGGTCCATGCCCTCGTCATCAACAGTCTCTGTGACCTTTTTAACCACAATGCTCCATGAACTTTTCATCACAATGCTCTTTGACCCTTGTCATCACAATGCTCTATGCCTTTCTCAGCACAATGCTCCATGACACTTGTCATCAGAGTGCTCCATGCGCTTGTCAGAACAATGCTCCATGACACATGTCATCACAAAGCACCATTCGCTTGTCATCACAGTGCTCCACAATCTTGTCATCACAATGCTCCATAAACCTTGTCATCACAATGCTCCATGAACTTCTCATCAAAATGCACTCTCACCATTGATATCACAATGTTACATCAGTATTCGTCACAATACTCCCTCACCCCTGGCATCACAATGTTCCATAACTCCTGTCATCAACATGCTACATGCATTATCATCACAATATTCGATGACCCCTGACAACACAATGTTCCATCACCCCTGTCATCAAAATGCTCCATGACCCTTTTCTTCAAATTGCTCCATGACCATGTCATCAAAATGCTCCCTGCCCTTCTCATCACAATGCACAACACACTTGTCATCAAAATGCTCCCTGACCTTTGTCATCACAAAGATCCATGACGCTTGGGATCACTGTGCTCCATGTCATTTTCATCACGATGCTCCATGAACGCTCTCATCACATTGCTCCATGCCCTAGTCATCAAAAAGCTCCATGACACATGTCATCAGAATGCTCCATCGCCTTCTCCTCACAATGAACCACGCCCTTGCCATCACAGTGCTCCATTACCCCTGTCATAACAATGATCCATGACTCCTGCCATCACGATGTTCCATGGCCTTGTCATCACAAGGCTCCATGACCCTTCTCATCACAATGCTCCAAGACCCCTGTAATCACAATGCTCCATGCCCCTTTTCATCTCAATGATCCATGAACCCTGTCATCACAATGCACCGTGCCCATCATCATAATGCTTCATGCTATGGTCATCACAATGAAATCAAAATGCTCCATGACCTCTGTCATGACAATGGTCCAAACCCTTGTGATCACAATATTCCATAACACTTGTCATCACAATGTCCCATGACTCTCGGCATCACAATTATCCATGGTCTTCTCATCACAATGCTCCATGACCTTTGTCATCACAATGCTCGATACACTTGTCATCAAAATGATCCCTGACACTTGTTGTCTGTATACTCCTTGTACCCTGTCATGACAAGGCTCCATGCCTTTTTCATCACAATGATCCGTGTCCTTTTCATCACAATGCTCCAAGACCCCTGTAATCACAATGCTCCATGCCCTTTTCATCACAAAGCTCAATGACGCATGTCATTAGAATGCTCCTTGGCTTCTCCTCACAATGCTCACTGCCCATGTCATCACAATGTTCTAAGACCCCTGTAATCACAATGGTCCATGTCCATTTTCTTCAGTATGCTCCATGAGATTTGTCATCACAAGGGTCCATGATTTTCTCATCACAATGCTCCAGGACCTTGTCATCACAATGCTTCATGACCTTGTGATGAAAATTCTCAATGGCCCTTGTCATCATAATGCCCCAAGCCTTAGTCATCACAATGCTCCATTATATTTGTCATCACAATCCTCCATTACATTTGGCATCACAATGCTCCCTGCCATTGTCATCGCAATGCACCATGACATATGTCATCACAATGCTCCCTGACAACTTTCTTCAAAATACACCATGAACTTCTCATCAAAATGTTCCATGCCCCTGTCATCCCAATGCTCCATGCCCTTGTCATCACAGTGCTCCATGACCCATGTCATCACAATGCTCCGTGACTCCAGGCATCACAATGCTTCATAACATTAGTCACCACAGTGGTCTATGCCCGCATCATCACAAGGCTCTGTGACCTTTGTAACGACAATGCTCTATGATCTTTTCATCACAATGCTCCGTGACACTTGTCATCACAATGCTACATGCCTTTGTAAGAAAAATGCTCCATGACCCCTGACATGACACTTGTCATCACAATTCTGCATGCACTTGTCAGCAACATGCTCCCTGACCCTTGTCATCACAATGCTCCAAGCCATTGTCATAACAATGCTCCATTACTTTTTTCATCAGAATCCTCCATGACACCTGTCTTCACAATACTGCATGACCTGGTCATCACAATGCTCCATACCCTTGTCATCACAATGCACCATTCCAACTGTCATCACAATAATCCATGAAACTTATTAGACCAATGCTCCATGCCCTTTTCATCACAATGTGCCATTCCAACTGTCATCGCAATAATCCATGAAACTTATTAGACCAATGCTCCATGCCCTTGTCATCACAATGCTCCATGCCCTTGTTATCACAATGCTCCATGACCACTGTCATCACAATGCTACGTGACTCCAGTCATCACAATGCTTCATGACCTTTGTCATCACAATGGTCCATGCCCTCGTCATCAACAGTCTCTGTGACCTTTTTAACCACAATGCTCCATGAACTTTTCATCACAATGCTCTTTGACCCTTGTCATCACAATGCTCTATGCCTTTCTCAGCATAATGCTCCATGACACTTGTCATCACAATGCTCCATGCGCTTGTCAGAACAATGCTCCACGACACATATCATCACAGTGCACCATTCGCTTGTCATCAATGTGCTCCACAATCTTGTCATCACAGTGCTCCATAAACCTTGTCATCACAACGCTCCATGCACTTCTCATCAAAATGCTCTCTCACCATTGATATCACAATGTTACATCACTATTCGTCACAATACTCCCTCACCCCTGGCATCACAATGTTCCATAACTCCTGTCATCAACATGCTACATGCATTATCATCACAGTATTCGATGACCCCTGACAACACAATGTTCCATCACCCCTGTCATCAAAATGCTCCATGATCCTTTTCATCAAATTGCTCCATGAACCTGTCATCAAAATGTTCCCTGCCCTTCTCATCACAATGCACAACACACTTGTCATCAAAATGCTCTATGACCTTTGTCATCACAAAGATCCATGACTCTTGGGATCACAGTGCTCCATGTCATTGTCATCACGATGCTCCATGAACGCTCTCATCACATTGCTCCGTGACACCTGTCATCACAATGCTCTGTGACTCCAGTCATCACAATGCTTCATAACATTTGTCATCACAGTGGTCCATGCCTGAGCTTTCACAAGGCTCTGTGAGCTTTGTAACCACAGTGCTCTATGAAGTTTCCATCACAATGCTCCGTGACACTTGTCATCACAATGCTCCACTCATTTGTCGAAAAATCCTCCATGACCCTTGTCATCACAAAGTGCCACACACTTTTTATCACAGCGGTCCACAAATTTGTCATGACAATGCTCCATAAAGCTTGTAATCACAATGCTCTATGCCCTTCTCATCACAATGCTCCATTACATCTGTCATAAGAATGCTCCATGACCCCTGCCATCACATGGTTCCATGGCCTTGTCATCACAAGGCTCCATGACACATGTCCTCACAATGCTACAATACCCCTGTAATCACAATTCTCCATGCCCTTGTCATCACAATGCTCCCAGACCAATGTAATCACAATGCTCCATGCCCCTTTTCATCTCAATGCTCCATGAACCCAGTCATCACAATGCATCATGCCCATCATCATAATGCTTCCGGCTACTGTCACCACAATGAAATCAAAATTCTCCATGACCTCTGTCATCACAATGCTTCATGAACCCTGTCATCACAATACTCCATGAACATTTTCAGCCCAATGCTCCTTAACCCTGTCATCACAATGCATCATGCCCATCATCATAATGCTTGTGGCTACTGTCACCACATTGAAATCAAAATTCTCCATGACCTCTGTCATCACAATGCTTCATGACCTCTGTCATCACAATATTCCATTACCATTGTCATCACAATCCTCCATGAACCTTGGGATTACATTGTTTCATGCCCTTGTCATCACAATGCTCCATACTCCTTGAAATCAAAACGATCCATGACCTCTGTCATCACAATGCTCCAAACCCTTGTAATCAAAAAGTTCCATAACACCTGTCATCACAATGCTCCATGATGCCTGTCATCACAATACTCCATGCACTTTTCATCACAATGCTCCATGAAGTTTGTCATCACAATTCTGAATACACTTGTCATCACAATGCTCCCTGACACTTGTCTTCAGAATGCTCCTTGAACACTGTCACGAAAAGGCTCCAAGCGTTTTTCATCACAATGCCCCATGCCGTTTTCATCACAATGCTCCATGCCATTGTCATCAAAATACACCACAAGTTTGTCATCAGAATGCTCCGTGACCCTTATCATCACAATTCTCCATGCACTTTTCAGCACAATGCTCCCTGACCCTTGTCATCACAATGGCCCAAGCCATTGTCATCACAATGCTCCATTACTTTGTCATCAGAATCCTCCATGACACTTGGCATCACAATGCTCCATGCCCTTGTCATCACAATGGGCCATTCCAACTGTCATCACAATAATCCATGAAACTTATTAGACCAATGCTCCATGCCCTTTTCATCACAATGTGCCATTCCAACAGTCATCGCAATAATCCATGAAACTTATTAGACCAATGCTCCATGCCCTTGTCATAACAATGCTCCATGCCCTTGTTATCACAGTGCTCCATGAGCCCAGTCATCACAATGCTCCGTGACTCCAGTCATCACAATGCTTCATGACCTTTGTCATCACAATGGTGCATGCCCTCGTCATCAACATTCTCTGTGAACTTTTTATCCACAATGCTCCATGAAATTTTCATCACAATGCTCTTTGATCCTTTTCATCACAATGCTCTATGCCTTTCTCAGCACAATGCTCCATGACACTTGTCATCACAATGTTCCTTCACCACTGATATCACAATGTTCCATCACTATTCGTCACAATAATCCTTCATCCCTGTAATCACAATGTTCCATGACTCCTGTCATCACAGTGCTACATGCACTTATCATCACAATGTTCGATGACCTATGACATCACAATGTTCCATAAGCCATGTCATCAAAATGCTCCATGACCATTTTCATCAAAAGGCTCCATGTCCCCTGACATCACAATGCTCCATACACCTTGTCATTACAATGCTCCATGACGCTCGTCATCACAATTATCCATGGTCTTCTCATCACAATGCTCCACGGTGTTGCCATCACAATGCTCCATGCCCTGGTCATCACAATGCTCCATATTCCCTGTCATCACAATTCTCCACGTCCTTGGCATCACTATGTTCCATGACACTTCTCATCAGAGTGTTACATGCTTTGTCAGCACAATACTCCACAAGCTTGTCATCAGCATGCTCCATGCCCCTTGTCATCACAATTCTCCACGTGCTTGTCATCACAATGCTCCATGACAGTTCTCATCACAATGTTACATGCTTTTGTATCACAATTCTCCATGCACATGTCATCGCAATGCCCAATGTCCCCTGTCATAGCAAGCTCCATGCCTTTGTCATCACAATGCTTCACAAACTTTTCATCAAAATTCTTAATGGCCATTGTCATCACAATGCTCCATGCCCTTGTAATCACAAAGCTCAATGACGCATGCCATCAGAATGCTACTTGGTCTTCTCCTCACAATGATCCATGCCCTTGTCATAACAATGTTCCAAGACCCCTGTTTTCTCAATGCTCCATGCCCCTTTTCATCAGTATGCTCCATGAGACTTGTCATCACAAGGCTCCATGGATTTGTGATCACAATGCTCCAGGACTTTGTAATCACAATGCTTCACGACCATGTCATGAAAATTTTCAATGGCCCTTGTCATCATAATGCTCCAAGCCCCAGTCATCACAATGCTCCATTATATTTGTCATCACAATCCTCCATTACATTTGGAATCACAATTATCCATGCCATTGTCATAGCAATGGACCATGACATATATCATCACAATGCTCCCTGACACCTGTCTTCACAATACTCCATGACCTTCTCATCACAATGCTCCATGCCGTTGTCATCAGAATGCACCATGCACACTGTCATCACAGTAATCTATGAAACTTGTCAGACCAATGCTCCATGCCCCTGTCATCACAATGCTCCATGCCCTTGCCATCACAATGCTCCATGAACCCTGTCATCACAATGCTCCGTGACTCCAATCATCACAATGCTTCATAACGTTTGTCATCACAATAGTCCATGCCCGCATCATCACAAGGCTCTGTGACCATTGTAACTACAATGCTCTATGAACATTTCATCACAATTCTCTGTGACCCTTGTCATCACAATGCTCCATGTCTTTGTCAGAACAATGCTCCATGACCATTGTCATCACAATGTGCCACGCGCATTTCATCACAACGGTCCACAACCTTGTCATTGCAGTTCTCCATAAACCTTGTAATCATAATGGTCCATGCACTCCTCATCAAACTGCTCTCTTAACAGAGATATCACAATGTTCCATCACTAGTCATTACAATACTCACTCACCCCTGTTATCACAATGTTCCATGAACCTGTCATCACAATGCTACATCCCCTTATCATCACAATGTTCCATGACCCCTGACATCACTCTATTCCATAACCCCTGTTATCAAAATGCTCCATGACCCTTTTCGTCCCAAATCTCCATGACCCCTGACGTCACAATGTTCTATAACCCCTGCCATCAAAAGGTTCCATTACAGTTTTTATCAAATTGCTGCATGACTCGGTCATCAAAATGTTCCCTGCCCTTCTCATCACAATGCACCATGCCCTTGTCATCAAAATGCTCCATGAGCTGTCATCACAAAGCTCCATGACCCTTGGCATCACAATGCTCCATGTCATTGTCATCACAATGCTCCATGAACCCTCTCATCACATTGCTCCATGCCCTTGTCATCACAAAGCTCCATAACACTTGTCATCACAATGCTCAATGCCCTTCTCATCACAATGCTCCACGCCCTTTTCATTACAATCCTGCATGACCAATGTATCATAGTGTTCTGTACATTGTCATCTCAATGCTTCATGCCCACTCTCATCACAATAATCCATGAAACATTTCAGACCAATGTTCCATGCCCTTCTCATCACAATGCTCCATTACCTCTGTCATAACAATGCACCATGACCCCTGCCATCACAATTCTCCACGGCCTAGTCATCACAAGGTTCCATGACACTTGTCATCACAATGCTGAAGACCCCTGTAATCACAGTGCTCCATGCCCTTGTCATCACAAATCTCCATGACGCATGTCATCAGAATGTTCCATGGCTTTCTCATCACAATGTTTCATGCCCTTGTCATCAGAATGCTCCAAGACCCCTGTAAACACAATGCTCCATGCCCCTTTTCATCTCAATGCTCCATGAACCCTGTCATCACAATGCACCATGACCATCATCATAATGCTTCATGCTATTGTCATCACAATGAAATCAAAATGCTCCATGACCTCTGTCATAACAAAGCTCCAAACCCTTGTGATCACAATATTCCATAACACTTGCGAAAACAATGCCCCATGACGGTCGTCATCACTGTTATCCATGGTCTTCTCATCACAATGCTCCATGAACTTTGTCATCATAATGCTCAATACATTTGTCATCAAAATGTTCCCTGACACTTGTTGTCTGTATGCTCCTTGAACCCTGTCATGACAAGTCTCCATTCCTTTTTCATCAAAATGATCCATGCCCTTTTCATCACAATGCTCCAAGACCCCTGTAATTACAATGCTCCATGCCCTTGTCATCACAAGTTCAGTGACACATGTCATCAGAATGCTCCTTGGCCTTCTCCTCACAATGATGCATGCCCTTGTCCTCACAATGTGCCAAGACCCCTGTAATCACAATGCTCCATGCCCCTTTTCATCACTATGCTCCATGATAATTGTCATCACAAGGCTCCATGATTTTCTCATCACAAGGTTCCAGGACCTTGTCATCACAATGCTTCACGACCTTGTCATGAAAATTCTCAATGGCCCTTATCATCATAAAGCTACAAGCCCTAGTCATCACAATGCTCCATTATATTTGTCATCACAATCCTCCATTAAATTTGGCATCACAATACTCCCTGCCATTGTCATTGCAATGGACCATGACATATGTCATCACAATGCTCCCTGACACCTGTCTTCTCCATACTCCATGACCTTCTCTTCACAATGATCCATGAGCTTGTCATGACAATGCACCATGACTTGTCATCACAAAGCTCCATGACCCATGACCCATGTATCACACTGTTCTGTGCCCTCATCATCACAATGCTCCATGCGACTCTCTTCACAATAATCCATGAAATATTTCAGAGAAATGCTCCAAGCCCTTCTCATGAAAGTTCTCCATTACCCCTGTCATAACAATGCTCCATGACCCCTGCCATCACAATGTTACACGGCCTTGTCATCACAAGGCTCCATGACTCATGTCATCACAATGATCAAGGCCACGGTAATCTCAATGCTCCATGCCCTTGTCATCACAAACCTCCATGACGCATGTCATTAGAATGTTCCATGGCCTTCACATCACAATGCTCCATGCCCTTGTCATCACAATGCTCCAAGACCCCTGTAATCACAATATGTCATGCCCCTTTTCATCTCAATGCTCCGTGAACCCTGTCATCACAATGCATCATGCCCAATATCATAATGCTTCATGCTATTGTCATCACAATGAAATCAAAATGCTCCATGACCTCTGTCATCATAATGCTCCGAACCCTTGTGATCACAATGTTCCATAACACTTATCATCACAACACCCCGTGACGCTCATCATCACAATTATACATGGTCTTCTCATCACTATGCTCCATAACCCTTGTCATCACAATTCTCAATACACTTATCATCACAATTCTCCCTGACACTTGTCATCAGTATGCTCCTTGAAGCCTGTCATGACAAGGCTCCATGCCTTTTTATTAACAATGATTTATGCCCTTTTCATCACAATGCTTCAAGACCCCTGTAATCACAATGCTCCATGCCCTTGTCATCACAAAGCTCTGTGACTCTTGTAATCAGAATGCTCCATGGCCTTCTAATCACCATGATCCATATCCTTGTCATCACAATGCTCCAAGACCCCTCTAATCACAATGCTCCTGGCCCCTTTTCAACAGAATTCTCCATGAGACTTCTCATCAAAAGTCTCCATGGTCTTCTTATCACAATTCTCCAGGACATTGTCATCACCATGCTCCTTTCCCTTGTCATCACAGTGCTCCATGACCACTGTCATCACAATACTCCAGGAACATTTTCAGCCTAATGCTCCATGACCTTATCATCACAATGCTCCATGACCAATATCATCACTATTCTCCATGACCACAGTCATCACAACAGTCCATGACACCTGACAACACAATGATCAGGGACTCTTTTCATCCCATATCTCCATTCCCTTGACATCATAATGCTCCATGACCGCTGTCTTCACAATACTCCATGAACATTTTCAGCCGAATGCTCCATGACCACTGCCATCACAATGTTCAACGGCCTTGTCATCACAAGGCTACATGACACTTGTCATCACAATGCTTAAGACACCTGTAATCACATTGTCCCATGCCCTTGTCAACGCAATGCTCCATGACACCTGTATTCACAATGCTCCATGAGCTTGTCATCACAGTGCTCCGTGACACCTGTCATCACAATGTTCCATGCCTTTGTCAGCAAAATGCTATATGACCTTGTCATTACAATGCGCTATGTGCTTGTCATGAAAATACTCCATTACAATTGGCATCACAATCCTCCATGAACCATGGGATCACATTGATTCATGCCCTTGTCATCACAATGCTCCATGCTCCTTGAAATCAAAATGATCCATCACCTCTGTGATCACAATGCTCCAATCCCTTGTGATCACTATGTTCCATGGCCTTTGTCATCACAATTCTCAATACACTTGTCATCACAATGCTCCCTGACCCTTGTCGTCAGAATGCGCCTTGAACCCTGTCACAAAAAGGCTCCATGCCTTTTTCATCACAATGCCCCATGCCGTTTTCATCAAAATGCTCCATGCCATTGTCATCAAAATACTCCACAAGCATTTCATCAGAATGTTCCATGACCCTTGTCATCAAAAATCTCCATGCACATGTCAGCACAATGCTCCCTGACCCTTGTCATCACAATGTTCCAAGCCATTGTCATGACAATGCTACATTACCTTTGTCATCAGAATCCTGCATGACACTTGGCATCACAATGCTCCATGCTATTGTCATCACAATGGGCCATTACATATGTCATCACAATGCTCCCTGACACCTCTCTTCACAATATTGCATGACCTGGTCATCACAATGCTCCATGCCCTTGTCATCACAATGCGTCATTCAAACTGTCATCGCAATAATCCATGAAACTTATTAGACAATGTTCCATGCACTTGTTATCACAATGCTCCATGACCCTGTCATCACAATGCTACGTGACTCCAGTCATCACAATGCTTCATGACCTTTGTCATCACAATGGTCCATGTCCTCGTCATCAACAGTCTCTGTGACATTTTTAACCACAATGCTCCATGAACTTTTCATCACAATGATCTTTGACCCTTGTCATCACAATGCTCTATGCCTTTCTCAGCCCAATAATCCAAGACCCTTGTCATCACAATGGTCCAGGCGCTTGTCAGCACAATGCTCCATGACACATGTAATCACAATGCACCATGCGCTTGTCATCACAGTGTTCCACAATCTTGTCATCACAATGCTCCATAAAACTTGTCATCACAATTCTCCATGCACTTCTCATCAAAATGCTCTGTCACCACTGATTTCACAATGCTACATCAATATTTGTCACAATACTCCCTCAACCCTGTCATCACAATATTCCATGACCCCTGTCATCACAATGCTACATGCACATATCATCACAAAGTTCGATGATTCTCTACATCACAATGTTCCATAACACCTGCCATCAAAATGCACCATGACCCTTTCCATCAAAAAGCTCCATGACCCCTGACATCACAATGATCCATAACACCTGTCATCAAATTGTTCCATGACACTTTTCATCAAATTGCTCCATGACCCTGTCATCACAGTGCTCCCTGCCCTTCTCATCACAATGCTCAACGACCTGGCCATCAAAATGCTCCATGACCTTTGTCATCACAAAGATCCATTACCCTTGTCATCACAATGGTCCATATCATTGTCATCACAATGTTCCATGAAAACACTCATCACATTGCTCCATGCCTTTGTCATCACAAAGCTCGATGACACATGTCATCAGAATGCTCCACGGCCTTCCCATGACAGTGCTCCATTACACCTGTCATAAGAATGCTCAATGACCCCTGTCATCACAATGTTCCATGGCCTTGTCATCACAAGGCCCCATGACTCTTCTCATCACAATGCTCCAAGACCCATGTTATCACAATGCTCCATGCCACGTTTCATCTAAATGATCCATGAAACCAGTCATCACAATGTTCCAAACCCTTGTGATCACAATATTCCATAACTCTTGTCATCAAAATACCGCATGATGATCGTCATCCCAGTTATCCATGGACTTCTCATCACAATGCTCCATGATCTTTGTCATCACAGTGCTCAATACACTTGTCATCAAAATGCTCCCTGACACTTGTTGTATGTATGCTCCTTGAACCCTGTAATGACAAGGCTCCATGCCTTTTTCATCACAATGATCCATGCCTTTTTCATCACAATGCTCTAAGACCCCTGTAATCATAATTCTCAACGCCCTTGTCATCACAAAGCTCAATGAAGCATATCATTAGAAAGCTGCTTGGCCATCTCCTCACTAATGCTCCATGCGCTTGTCATCACAATGTTCCAAGACCCCTGTAATCACAATGCTCCGTGCCCCTTCTCATCAGTATGCTCCATGAGATTTGTCATCACAAGGCTCCATAGTTTTCTCATGACAGTGCTCCAGGACCTTGTCATCACAATGCTTCACGACCATGTCATGAAAATTCTCAATGGCCCTTGTCATCATAATGCTTCAAGCCCTAGTCATCACAATGCTCCATTATATTTGTTATGACAATCATCCATTACATTTGGCATCACAATGTTCCCTGTCATTGTCATCTCATTGGACCATGACATATGTCATCACAATGCTCCCTGACACCTTTCTTCTAATACTCCATGACTTTCTCATCACAATGCTCCATGACCTTGTCATCACAATGCTCCATGACCTTGTCATCACAATGCTCCATGCCCTTGTTATCACAATGCTCCATGACCCCTGTCATCACAATGATCCGTGACTCCAGTCATCACAATGCTTCATGACCTTTGTCATCACAGTGGTCCATGCCCTAGTCATCAACAGTCTCTGTGCCATTTTTAACCATAATGCTCCATGAAATTTTCATCACAATGCTCTTTGATCTTTGTCATCACAATGCTCTATGCCTTTCTCAGCACAATGCTCCATGACCCTTGTCATCACAATGCTCCATGCGCTTGTCAGCAAAATGATCCATGACACATGTCATCACAATGCGCCATGTGCTTGTCATCACAGTGCTCCACAATGTTGTCATCACAATGCTCCATGCCCTTGTCATCCCAATGCTCCATGACCCCTGTATTCACAATGCTCCGTGACGCTTGTCATCACAGTGCTCCGTGACACCTGTCATCACAATGCTCCATGCCTTTGTCAGCAAAATGCTACATGACCTTGTCATTACAATGCTCTATGCGCTTGTCATCACAATACTCCAATACTATTTTCATCACAATCCTCCATGAACCATGGGATCACATTGCTTCATGCCCTTGTCATCAGAATACTCCATGCTCCTTGAAATCAAAATGATCCATGACATCTCTCATCACAATTCTCCAAACTCTTGTGATCACAGTATTCCATAACACTTGTCATCACAACGCTCCATGCTGCCTGTCATCACAATACTCCATGCCCTTGTCATCACAATGCTCCATGACCTTTGTCATCACAATGCTCCAAACCATTGTAATCGCAATGGTCTATTTCCATTGTCATCAGAATCCTCCATGACACTTGGCATCACAGTGCTCCATGCCATTGTTGTCATCGGGCAATTACTTATGTCATCACAATGCTGCCTGACACTTGTCGTCACAATGCTCATTGAACCCTGTCACGAAAAGGCTCCATGCCTTTTTCAACACAGTGCCCCATGCCTTTTTCATCACAATGCCCCATGCCATTTTCATAACAATGCCCAATGCCATTGTCATCAAAACACACCACAAGCTTGTCATCAGAATGCTCCATGACCCTTGTCATCACAATTCCCCATGCACTTGTCAGCACAATGCTCCCTGACCCTTGTCATCACAATGCTCCAATCCATTGTCATCACAATGCTCCATTACCATTTTCATCAGAATCCTCCATTACACTTGGCATCACAATGCTCCATGCCATTGTTGTCATCGGGCCATTACATATGTCATCACAATGCTCCCTGACAACTGCCTTCACAATAATGCATGACCTGGTCATCACAATGATCCATGCCCTTGTGATCACAATGCGCCTTTCCAAATGTCATCGCTATAATCCATGAAATTATTAGACCAATCCTCCATGAACTTTTCATCTCAGTGCTCCATGCCTTTGTTATCACAATGATTCATGACCACTGTCATCACAATGCTCCGTGACTGCAGTCATCACAATGCTTCACGACCTTTTCATCAAAATTCTCATTGGCCGTTGTCATCACAGTGCTCCATGCACTTGTCAAAAAATGCTCCATGACCCTTGTCATCAAAATGATCCAAGCCCTTGTCATCACAATGCTCCATTACCTTTGTCATCACAATCTTCCAAAACACTTGGCATCACAATGCTCCATGCCATTGTCATCACAATGGAACATGAAATAGGTCATCACAATGCTCCCTGACACCTGTCTTCACAATACTGCATGACCTTGTCATCACAATGTGAGATGCCCACTGTCAACACAATTATCCATGAAACTTGTCAAACCAATGCTCCATGCCCCTGTCATCACAATGCTCCATGCTGTTGTCATCACAATGCTCCATGACCCCAGTAGTCACAATGCTCCGTGACTCCAGTCAACACAAGGCTTCATGACCTGTGTCATCACAATGATCCATGCCCTCATCATCACAAGGCTCTGTGAAATTTGTCACCACAATGCTCCATGAACTTTTCATCTCAATGTTCCGTGACACTTCTTATCACAATGCTCCGTCCCTTTTTCAACTCAATGCTCCATGACCCTTTTCATCACAATGTTCCATGCGCTTGTCAGCGAAGTGCTCCATGACCCATGTCATCACAATGCTCCATAAAACTTGTCATCACAATGCTCCTTGCACGTCTTATCAAAGTGTTCTCTCACCACTGATATAAAAATATTCCCTCACTAGTCATCACAATACACCCACTCAACTGTCATCACAATGGTCCATAAACCCTGTCATGAAAATGTTCCATGACCCATGACATCACAATGTTCCATAACCCCTGTCATCAAAATGTTCCATGACCCTTTTCATCAAATTGCTCCATGACCCTGTCATCACAATGCTCCCTGCCCTTTGCATCACAATGCACAACGCCCTTGTAATCAAAATGCTCCATGACTTTGTCATCACAAAGATCCATGAACTTGGCATCACAATGCTCCATGTCATTGTCATCACAATGCTCCATGATCGCTCTCATCACATTGCTCCATTCCCTTGTCATCACAAAGCTCCATGACCCATGTCATCAGAATGCTCCATGGCCTTCTCATCACAGTGCTCCATGACCTTGCCATCACAATGCTCCATTACACCTGTCATCACAATGCTCCAAGACCACTGTAATCACAATGTTCCATGCCCCTTTTCATCTCAATGCTCCATGAACCCTGTCATCACAATGCACAATGCCCACCATCATAATGCTTCAGGCTATTGTCATCACAATGAAATCATAATGCTCCATGACCTCTCTCATCACAATGCTCCAAATCCTTGTGATCAAAATGTTCCATAACACTTATCATCGCAACACCCCATAACGCTCTTCATCACAATTATCCATGGTCTTCTCATCGCAATGCTCCGTGACATTTGTCACCACATTGCTCAATACCCTTGTCATCACAATGCTCCCTGACACTTGTCATCTGTATGCTCCTTGAACCCTCTGATGACAAGGCTTCATGGCCTTCTCATCCCAATGCTCCATGCCCTTGTCATCACAGTGCTCCTTGACCCCTGTAATCACAATGCTCCATGCCCATTTTCATCAGAATGTTCCATGAGACATATCATCACAAGGCTCCATGGTCTTCTCATCACAATGCTCCAGTACCTTGTCATCACAATGCTCCATGACACCTGTCATCACAATACTCCATGAACATTTTCAGCCCAATGCTCCATGACCTTCTCATCACAATGCTCCATGACCCCTGTCATTACAATGCTCCATGACCCCTGTCATCACAACGCTCCATGTCCCTTCTCATCACAATACTCCATGAACACTTTCATCCCAATGTTCCATGACCCTTGTCATTACAATGATCCATGCCCTTGTCATCCCAATACTCCATGACCCCTGTATTCACAATGCTCCGTGAAGCTTGTCATCACAGTGCTCCATGACACCTGTCATCACAATGCTCCATGCCTTTGTCAG
The DNA here is from genome assembly GCF_964165515.1 of Mesoplodon bidens. Lineage (NCBI taxonomy): Eukaryota > Metazoa > Chordata > Mammalia > Artiodactyla > Ziphiidae > Mesoplodon > Mesoplodon bidens. Next base: position 2,664,401 of record NW_027672207.1, read on the forward strand.
CAAAAGGCTAAATGACATTGTCATTACAATGTTCTATGCACTTGTCATCACAATACTCCATTACCATTGTCATCACAATCCTCCATGAACCTAGGGATCACATTGTTTCATGCCCTTGTCATCACAATGCTCCATGCTCCCTGAAATCAAAATGATCCATGAACTCTGTCATCACAATGCTCCAAACCCTTGTGATCACTATGTTCCATAACACTTGTCATCACAACGCTCCATGATGCCTGTCATCACAATACTCCATGCCCTTTTCATCACAATGTTCCATGACCTTTGGCATCACAATTCTCAATACACTTGTCATCACAATGCTCCCTGATACTTGTCGTCAGAATGCTCCTTGAACCCTGTCACGAAAAGGCTCCATGCGTTTTTCATCACAATGCCCCACGCCATTTTCATCACAATGCTCCAAGCCATTGTCATCAAAAGACTCCACAAGCTTGTCATCAGAATGCTCCATGACCATTGTCATCACAATTTTCCATGCACATGTCATCGCAATGCCCCATGAACCCTGTCATAGCAAGCTCCATGCCTTTGTCATCACAATGCTTCACGACATTTTCATCAAAATTCTCAATGGCCGTTGTCATCACAATGCTCCATGACCCTTGTCATCACAATGCTCCAAGCCCTTGTCATCACAATGCTCCATTACCTTTGTCATAAGAATCCTCCATGACACTTGGCATCACAATGCTCCATGCCATTGTCATCACAATGGGCCATTACATATGTCATCACATTGCTCCCTGACACCAGTCTACACAATACTGCGTGATCTGGTCTTCCCAATGCTCCATGCCCTTGTCATCAAAATGCACCATTCCAACTGTCATTGCAATAATCCGTGAAACTTATTAGACCAATGCTCCGTGCACTTGTCATCACAATGCTCCATACACATGTTATCACAGTGCTCCATGACCCATGTCATCACAATGCTCCGTGACTCCAGTCATCTCAATGATTCATGACGTTTGTCATCACAATGGTCCATGCCCTCGTCATCAACAGTCTCTGTGACCATTTTAACCTCAATGCTCCATGAAATTTTCATCACAATGCTCTTTGACCCTTGTCATCACTATACTCTATGCCTTTCTCAGCACAATGCTCCATGACCGTTGTCATCACAATGCTCCATGCGCTTGTCAGCACAATGCTCCATGACCTTTGTCATCACAATTCTCAATACACTTGTCGTCACAATGCTCCCTGTCTCTTGTCGTCAGAAGGCTCCTTGAAACCTGTCACGAAAAGGCTCCATGCCATTTTCATCACAATGCCCCATGCCATTTTCATCACAATAATCCATGCCATTGTCATCAAAATACTCCACAAGTTTGTCATCCAAATGCTCCATGACCCGTGTCATCACAATTCTCCATGCACTTGCCAGCACAATGTTCCCTGACCCTTGTCATCACAATGCTTCAAGCCATTGTCATCACAATGCTCCATTACCTTTGTCATCAGAATCCTCCATGACACTTGGCATCACAATGCTCTATGCCATTGTCATCACAATGGGCCATTACATATGTCATCACAATGCTCCCTGACACCAGTCTTCACAATAATGCATGACCTGGTCTTCACAATGTTCCATGCCCTTGTCATCACAATGCGCCATTCCAACTGTCATTGCAATAATCCTTGAAACTTATTAGACCAATGTTCCATGCCCTTGTTATCACAATGCTCCGTGACTCCAGTCATCACAATGCTTCATGACCTTTGTCATCACAGTGGTCCATGCCCTCATCATCAACAGTCTCAGTGACCTTTTTAACCTCAGTTCTCCATGAAATTTTCATCACAATGATCTTTGACCATTGTCATCCCAATACTCTATGCCTTTCTCAGCACAATGCTCCATGACCGTTGTCATCACAATGCTCCAGACGCTTGTCAGCACAATGCTCCATGACACATCATCACAATGCACCATGCGCTTGTCATCACAGTGCTCCACAATCTTGTGATCACAATGCTCCATTAACATTGTCATCAAAATGCTCCATGCAATTCTCATCAATATGCTCTCACCACTGATATCAGAATGTTACATCACTATTCATCACAACACTCCCTCACCCCTGTCATAACAATGTTCCATGACTCCTGTTATCACAATGCTGCATGCACTTATCATCACAATGTTCGATGAACTATGACATCACAATGTTCCATAATCCCTGTCATCAAAATGCTCCATGACCTTTTTCATCAAAATGCTCCATGTCCCCTGACGTTACAATGTCCATAGCCCTTGTCATTACAGTGCTCAATGACGCTCGTCATCACAATTATCCATGGTCTACTCATCACAATGCTCCACGGACTTGCCATCACAATGCTCCATGCCCTGGTCATCACAATGCTCCATGTCCCTTGTCATCACAATTCTCCACGTCCTTGTCATCACAATGCTCCATGACAGTACTCATCACAATGTTACATGCATTTGTCATCACAATTCTCCATGCACATGTCATCGCAATGCCCCATGACCCCTGTCATAGCAAGCTCCATGCCTTTATCATCACAATGCTTCTCGACCTTTTCATCAAAATTCTCAATGGCCGTTGTCATCACAATGTTCCATGACCCTTGTCATCACAATGCTCCAAGCCCTTGTCATCACAATGCTCCATTTCCTTTGTCATCACAATCCTCCAAAACACTTGGCATCACAATGCTCCATGCCATTGTCATCACAATGGAACATGAAATAGGTCATCACAATGCTCCCTGACACCTGTCTTCACAATACTGCATGACCTTGTCATCACAATGGGCCATGCCCACTGTCAACACAATTATCCATGAAACTTGTCAGACCAATGCTCCATGCCCCGGTCATCACAATGCTCCATGCCCTTGTCATCACAATGCTCCATGACACCAGTTCTCACAATGCTCCGTGACTCCAGTCATCACAAGGCGTCATGACCTTTGTCATCACAATGATCCATGCCCTCATCATCACAAGGCTCTGTGAACTTTGTCACCACATTGCTCCATGAACTTTTCATCACAATGCTCCGTGACACTTGTTATCACAATGCTCCATGCCTTTGTCAACTCAATGCTCCATGACCCTTGTCATCACAATGTTCCATGCGCTTGTCAGTGCACTGCTCCATGACCCATGTCATCACAATGCTCCATAAACATTGTCATCACAGTGCTCCTTGCATGTCTTATCAAAGTGCTTTCTCACCACTGATATCAAAATGTTCCCTCACTAGTCATCACAATACACGCACTCCCCTGTCATCACAATGGTCCATAACCCCTGTCATGAAAATGTTCCATGACCCATGACATCACAATGTTCCATAACCCCTGTCATCAAAATGTTCCATGACACTTTTCATCAAATTGCTCCATGACCCTCTCATCACAATGCTCCCTGCCATTCGCATCACAATGCACAACGCCCTTGGAATCAAAATGCTCCATGACTTTGTCATCACAATGATCCATGATCTTGGCATCACAATGCTCCATGTCATTGTCATCACAATGCTCCATGATCACTCTCATCACATTGCTCCATTCCCTTGTCGTCACAAAGCTCCATGACCCATGTCATCAGAATGCTCCATGGCCTTCTCTTCACCGTGCTCCATGACCTTGCCATCACAATGCTCCATTACACCTGTCATCGCAATGCTCCAAGACCACTGTAATCACAGTGCTCAATGCCCCTTTTCATCTCAATGCTCCATGAACCCTGTCATCACAATGCACTATGCCCACCATCATAATGCTTCAGGCTATTGTGATCACAATGAAATCATAAAGCTCCATGACCTCTCTCATCACAATGCTCCAAATCCTTGTGATCTAAATGTTCCATAACACTTATCATCACAACGCCCCATGACGCTCATCATCACAATTATCCATGGTCTTCTCATCGCAATGCTCCATGACATTTGTCACCACATTGCTCAATACCCTTGTCATCACAATGCTCCCTGACACTTGTCGTCAGTATGCTCCTTGAACCCTGTGATGACAAGGATCCGTGGCCGTCTCATCCCAATGCTCCATGCCCTTGTCATCACAGTGCTCCACGACCCCTTTAATCACAATGCTCCATGCCCCATTTCATCAGAATGTTCCATGAGACATATCATCACAAGGCTCCATGGTCTTCTCATCACAATGCTCCAGTACCTTGTCATCACAATGCTCCATGACAACTCTCATCACAATACTCCATGAACATTTTCAGCCCAATGCTCCATGACCTTCTCATCACAATGCTCCATGACCCTTGTCATCACAACGCTCCATGTCCCTTGTCATTCCAATACTCCAAGAACACTTTCATCCCAATGCTCCATGACCCTTGTCATCACAATGATCCATGTCCTTGTTATCACAGTGCTTCATGACCCATGTCATCACAATGCTCCGTGACTCCAGTCATCTCAATGATCCATGACCTTTGTCATCACAATGGTCCATGCCATCGTCATCAACAGTCTCTGTGACCTTTTTAACCTCAATGCTCCATGAAATTTTCATCACAATGCTCTTTGACCCTTCTCATCATAATACTCTATGCCTTTCTCAGCAAAATGCTCCATGACCGTTGTAATCACAATGCTCCATGCGCTTGTCATCACAGTGCTCCACAATCTTGCCATCACAATGCTCCGTTAACCTTGTCATCACAATGCTCCGTGCACTTCTCATCAATATGCTCTCTCACCACTGATATCACAATGTTACATCACTATTCACCACAATACTCCTGTTATCGCAATGTTCCATGACTCCTGTCATCACAATGCTACATGCACTTATCATCACAATGTTCGATGACCTATGACATCACAATGTACCATTAGCCCTGTCATCAAAATGCTCCTTGACCCTTTTCATCAAAATGCTCCAAGTCCCGTGACATCACAATGCTCCATACCCATTGTCATTACAGTGCTCCATGACGATCTTCACCATAATGATCCATGGTCTTCTCATCACAATGCTCCATGGTCTTGCCATCACAATGCTCCATGGCTGGTCATCACAATTCTCCAAGTTCTTGCCATCACTATGTTCCATGACACTTCTTATCCCAGTGTTACATGCTGTTTCAGCAAAATACTACACAAGCTTGTCATCAGAATGCTCCATGACCCTTGTCATCACAATTATCCATGGCCCTGTCATCACAAAGCTCCATGCCCTTGTCATCACAATGCTCCATGACCCCTGTCATCACAATACTCCATGAACATTTTCAGCCCAATGCTCCATGACTTTCTCATCGCAATACTCCATGACCAATATCATCACAATGCTCCATGACCGCTCTCATGACAACACTCCATGACACCTAACAACACAATGATCCGGGACTCTTGTCATCACAATGCCCCATTACCTATTCATCACAATGCTCCATGACCCATGTCATCACAATTCTCCATGAATATATTCAGGCCAAATTCCATGACCCTTGTCATCAAAATGATCAATTCCCTAGTCATCCCAATGCTCCATGACCTCTGTATTCATACTGCTCTGTGACGCTTGTCATCACAGTGTTCCATGACACCTGTCATCACAATGCTCCATGCCTTTGTCAGCAAAATGCTACATGACCATGTCATTACAATGCTCTATGCGCTTGTCATCACAATACTCCATTACCATTGTCATCACAATCCTCCATGAACCTTGGGATCACATTGCTTCATGCCCTTGTCATCACAATGCTCCATGCTCCATGAAATCAAAATGATCCATGACCTCTGTCATCACAATGCTCCAAAACCTTGTGATCACATTGTTCTATAACACTTGTCATCACAACGCTCCAAGATGCCTGTCATCACAATACTCCATGCCCTTTTCATCACAATGCTCCATGACCATTGTCATCACAATTCTCAATACACTTGTCATCACAATGCTCCCTGACACTTGTTGTCAGTATGCTCCTTGAACCCTGTCAGGAAAAGACTCCATGCCTTTTTCATCACAATGCCCCATAACTTATTCATCACAATGCTCCATGCCATTGTCATCACAATGGGCCATTACATATGTCATCACAATGCTCCCTGACACCTGTCTTCACAATACTGTGTGACCTGGTCATCACAATGCTCCATGCCCTTTTCATCACAATGCACCAATCCAACTGTCATTGCAACAATCCATTAAACTTATTAGACCAGTGCTCCATGCCTTTGTCTTCACAATGCTCCATGCCCTTTTTATCACAATGCTCCATGACCCCTGTCATCACAATGCTCCGTGACTCCAGTCATCACAATGCTTCATGACCTTTGTCATCACAATGATTCATGCCCTCGTCATCAACAGAATCTGTGACCATTTTAACCACAATGCTCCATGAAATTTTCATCACAATGCTCTTTGACCATTGTCATCACAATGCTCTTTGCCTTTCTCAGCAGAATGCTCCATGACCGTTGTCATCACAATGCTCCATTCGCTTATCAGCACAATGCTCCATGACACATATCATCACAATGCACAATGCGCTTGTCATCAGAGTGCTCCACAATCTTGTCATCACAATGCTCCATAAACCTTTTCATCACAATGCTCCATGCACTTCTCCACAAAATGCTCTCTCACCACTGATTTCACAATGTTACATCACTATTCATCACAATATTCCTTCACCTCTCTCATCACAATGTTCCATGACTCCTGTCATCACAATGCAACATACACTTATCATCAAAATGTTCGATGACCTCTGACATCACAATGTTCCTCAACCACTGTCATCAAAATGCTCCATGACCCTTTTCATCAAAATGCTCCATGACCCCTGTCATCACAAAGCTCCATGCTCCTTGAAATCAAAATGATCCATGTCCTCTGTACTCACAATGCTCCAAACACTTGTAATCACAATTTTCCATAACAGTTGTCATCAAAACGCTCCATGATGCCTGTCATCACAATACTTCATGTCCATGTTGTCACAATGCTCCATGAACTTTGTCATCACAATTCTCAATACACTTGTCATCGCAATGCTCCCTGACACTTGTCGTTAGAATGCTCCTTTAACCCTGTCATGAAAAGGCTCCATGTCTTTTTCATCACAATGCTCCATGCCCTTTTCATCACAATGCTCCATGCCATTGTAATCAAAATGCTCCACGCCCTTGTCATCAAAATGCTCCATGACCCCTGTCATCACAATGCTCCATGACACCTGTCATCACAATTCTCCATGTCCCTTGTCATTACAGTGCTCCATGATGCTCGTCACCACAATTATCCACGGTCTTCTCATCACAGTGCTCCATGGTCTTGCCATCACAGTGCTCCATGCCCTGGTAATCACAATGCCCATGTCCATTGTCATCACAGTTCTCAACGTCCTTGTCATCACAGTGCTCCATGACAGTTCACATCACAATGTTACATGCTCTTGTCATCGCAATTCTCCATGCACTTGTCATCACAATGCCCCATGAACCCTGTCATAGCAAGCTGTATGCCTTTGTCATCACAATGCTTCACGAACTTTTCATCAAAATTCTCAATGGCCGTTGTTGTCACAATGCTCCATTCCCTTCTCATCACAATGCTCCATTACCCTTATCATCACAATGCTCCAAACCCTTGTCATCACAATGCTCCATTACCTTTGTCATCACAATCCTCCATAACACTTGGCATCACAATGCTCCATGCCATTGTCATCACAAGTGACCATGAAATATGTCATCACAATGCTCCCTGACACATGTCTTCACAATACTCCATAACCTTGTCATCACAATGCTCCATGCCCTTGTTATCACAATGTGCCTTGCCCAATGTCAACACAATTATCCATGAAACTTGTCAGACCAGTGCTCTATGCCCCTGTCATCACAATGCTCCATGACCCCAGTCATCACAATGCTCCGTGACTCCAGTCATCACAAGGCTTCATGACCTGTGTCATCACAGTGTTCCATGCCCTCATCATCACAAGGCTCTGTGAACTTTGTCACCACAATGCTCCATGTACTTTTCATCACAATGCTCCTTGACATTTGTCATCACAATGCTCCATCCCTTTGTCATCTCAATGCACCTTGACCCTTGTCATCACAATGTTCCATGCGCTTGTCAGCGCAGTGCTCCCTGACGAATGTCATCACAATGCACCATGCGCTTGACATCACAATGCTCCACAACATTGTCATCACAATGCTCCATAAACCTTATCATCACAATGCTCCATGCACTTCTTATCAATATGCTCTCTCACCACTGATATCAAAATGTTCCCTCACTAGTCATCAAAATACACCCACTACCCTGTCATCACAGTGGTCCATAACCCCTGTCATGAAAATGTTCCATGACCCCTGATATCACAATGTTCCATAACCCCTGTCATCAAAATGTTCCATGACATTTTTCATCAAATTGCTCCATGACCCTGTCATCACAATGCTCCCTGCCCTTCACAACAGAATGCACCACAGCCTTGTCATCAAAATGCTCCCTGACCTTTGTCATCTCAATGCTCCAAGACCCTTGTCATCACAATGCTCCAAGAACCCTGTAATCACAATGCTCCATGCACTTGTCATCACAAAGCTTCATGACCCATGTCAACAGAATGCTCCATGGACGTCTCATTCAGTATGCTCCATGCCCTTGTCATCACAATGCCCCAAGACCCTTGTAATCACAATGCTCCATGCCACTTTTCATCTCAATGCTCCATGAACCCTGTCATCACAATGCACCATGCCCATCATCGTAATGCTTCATGCTATTGTCATCAAAATGAAATCAAAATGCTCCATGACCTCTGTCATCACAATGCTCCAAATCCTTGTGATCAAAATGATCCATAACACTTATCATCACAATGTCCCATGACGCTCGTCATCTCAGTTATCCATGGTCTTCTCATCACAATGCTCCATGAACCTTGTCAACACAATGCTCAATAAACATGTCATCACAGGGCTCCCTGACACTTGTCATCAGTATCCTCCATGAACCCTGTCATGACAAGGCTCCATGCCTTTTTCATCACAATGTTCCATGCCCTTTTCCTCACAGGGCTCCAAGCTCCCTGTAATCCCAATGCTCCATGCCCTTGTCATCACCAAGCTCCGTGATGCATGTCATCAGAACGCTCCCTGGCCTTCTCATCCCATGCTCCATGCCCTTGTCATCACAATGCTCCACGACCCCTGTAATCACAATGCTCTATGCCCCTTTTCATCAGAATGCTCCATGAGACTTGTCATCACAAGGCTCCATGGTCTTCTCATCACAATGCTCTACTACCTTGTCATCACAATGCTCCATGACACCTGTCATCGCAATACTCCATGAACATTTTCAGCCCAATGCTCCATGACCTTCTCATCACAATGCTCCATGACCACTGTCATCACAACGCTCCATGAACCCAGACAACACAATGATCCGGGACTCTTGTCATCAAAATGTTCCATGCCCTTGTCATCCCACTGCTCCATGACAACTTTAATCACAATGCTCTGTGACGCTTGTCATCACAGTGTTCCATGAACATTGTCATCACAATGCTCCATGCATTTGTCAGCAAACTGCTACATAATCTTGTCATCACAATGCTCCATGAGCTTGTCATCACAATCCTCCATGACCCTTGGGATCACATTGCTTCATGTCCTTGTCATGTCTATCTTGCCTTTCTGATTTTTACAAATTTTCGGATGTCCGTTTTGACCGCTGGGTAGTGACAATTCTTCGTAGTGTGGATTTGCATTGCACGCTTGCTTGATTGGCCATAAAGGGTGTATGCATTTTCTCCTGAATATATTCAGGTGAAAAGCCATACACCGTTTTTGGCCAAGTGCATCACTGTCGAAGTTGTGATGCTTTTCCTGTGCTTTAAAAGCGATTCCAATTTAACTCATTCAATATGTTTTGTGCAATTCTGCCTCATTTTAAAGTCTGCTTCATTGCCTTCTCTCAACAGATTTTTGGAAGAGAGTAGTCCTTTATAACTCTGCAGGTTTGTGAATTGCTTTGCCCCTGAGCTCCAATTTTCAAATCCCATTTTTGGGAGCTGACTGCAAATCCACAATTTTGCTTCAGGAACTATACTGGTTCCAGGGGTGGCTATACTCTTCCCTACGGGTGGCTGAGGCTTTGGTTAATTCTTCTTCCTGACGGGAATTTAGAGTGACATGTGCCCATCCAAATGCCTACATCTACTCTCTAATTGGTTCTCCCTCTTCCCTTTCATCCTCTGCACAATTAGCAAACTTTGCGAACCAGGAGGTTATAGGGGCTAACTCTCCTAAGTTGGGAGATTGATAGTAAGGCAGTTGGAATGCCAACCTGGAGCACAAGGAGAGGAAAAATTAGGAGACTTTTAGAAACCTTTCTCCATCACAGTGTGTCCATTCTCTAGGTTTCCCATACATGTTATAACTATAGTGATATTCCCTTCTACCTGGAGATTTGGGACTCATGGAATGGTGTCATGCATTACTACTTTTAAGGGTCTGCATTTTCTCTCCCAATCTCACCAGTCCTCTCAGTTCCAAGGGTCCAGCCTTATGTCTCATCCAGTTGTCTTTGCAGATAGGGTCATTCCAGGTTTCATCAGAACCCCTGAAGGAATTGTGTAAGAATTTCGCTGTTTTTTTGTTTGGTTTTTGAAATTCATTTTTATAATGGGGTTGAGCTGATTTTCACTGACGTGTTTATGCTGGTCTAGACACACTTGATTCCCTTACGGAGACATATCAATACATAGGTTTTAAGATTCTTACTAGTCAGATATATTCCTCTGCGGGGAATAGGGGTTTTGAGTCACGTTCACTGAGGAAGGTGTAGGTCTTGTCTCTTCTGTATTGGTTTATGATATGTTACCTGTGCTAATATCAAACTCTGGTTTTATGCATCACCCCACCTCTCCTTTCCCTTTAAGCAGGCATAAGAGAGTTTTCTAAATGTGAGACTCTGTTCTCTTTGTTAATTCAGTTCATGTGTTGTGATGTTGACATTCCCTCTGTAAGTGCTATCTTATGATAAGATTCTTTTTTTCTGTGTGACTAATTTCACTTAGAATCATCATACCTAAATCCACTCATTATGCTGCTACTGGCCTTATGACATTGATTTCACGTCTGAGTGATATTCCTTTGTACAAAATTACGACAAGTTCTTTATGCATTTCTCTTTTTCCTTGGATAATTTAGGTGTACCGAAGTTGAGGTTCTTGTATGCAGAGCAGCCCTAAACTTTGGGGAGCCTGTGTCTTGTCGATATTTAGTCTTCCCAAGTTGTATGCCCATGAGTTGAAGTCCCCTTTGCTCGGGGGCTTTGCATTTTAGATTTTTTAGGCAACAGCATACACTTCTTCAGAGTGGCTCTTGGATAGTTATACCCCACCCATCATCGTGACTAGGCTCCCTGTTCTCCCTGGCCTCTCCTGCATTTCTGGTTTGTACACATTTTTTGGATGGCCTATCTAAGCAGTGTATATTGAGACTTCTTTGTTGTGCGGATTTGCATTTCCCGCTTGCTTCGTTGGCCAAAAACTCTGTAAGTGTTTTATTTTCCTGAAAATTTCACGAAAAAAACACATACACCCTTTTGCCCAACTGCATCATTTTAGAAATTCTGCTGCTTTTCATATGCTTTAAATGTGAGTGCAATCTACCTTTTGAAATCTGTTTCCTGCAATTCTGCCTCTCATTCAGATCTTCTTCGTTGCCTTACCTGAATATATTTTTGGACGTTGGTTATCATTTATATCTTTGCAGGTCTTTGAATTGTCTGCTCCTGAGCTCCATTTTGCAACTTGCTTTTTTTGTGAGCTGGCCGCCAAACCATTGGATTGCTTCAGGCCCAATTCTGGTTCTGAGGAAGCAGGCTGAGCCTTTGGTTAATTCTTGTTCTTAATGGGAAATTAGAGTGGCATGTTCCTGTCCGAACACCTAAGACTTGTCTCTAAATTTTTCTCATCCTTCCGCTTCTTCCTCTGGACAAATTCCAAGCTGTGTGCAAGAGGATGTTGACGGTGCTGATATCCCAAAGTGAGGAGATTGTTATTAAAGATGTTGGAGTGGTGAACCCGAGCACCAGGCGATGAGGAGATGAGGTGCCTTTTCCAAACTGTTTCCGATAAAACGGTGTACCATCCTCTAGGTGTGGCAGGCATGTTTTAGCTGTAGGAAGGGTCCCGTGCATGTAAGGAGAACACCAGGGATTTTTCCAAATCAGTGCCTCCCTGAACCCCAAACTGGGTAATTTTTAAGCTACGGCTACACGTATGTCCATTAAGGGCCTTGGGAAATAGGCAGAGCCCAAACTTTAGATGATTGAAATCTTCAGGGTCAGAAGCGCTCACCATTGGCCTTGCTTAGGTTACATTTTATCTGTCATTGATAGATGATGTCAATAAAAATATCGATTCTTTTTCAGATTATTTCCCCTTATAGGTTATTGCAAAATATTCAGTGTAGTTCCCTGTGCTATACAGTAGTTCCTTGTTGATGATCTATTTTATACATAGCAGTGTGTATGTGTTAATCCCAAAGTGTTATTTTATCCCTTCTCCTACCTTTCCCCTTTGGTAATAATAAATTATAAGATTTTATACTTCTCAGAAATGGGGGAACAGAAAGAGAGGTATCATTTTCAATGGAAAAGCATTCAAAACAAGATTGAAGCTTCAGCCAAGAGTATTCCATGTACATCCATGGAAATAAATCACTTCATTTCTCTAATGTTGACCTGACAAATAAGACAGAAGTCTTCCCTGAACTTGCCTATAGTGAAGTGATGGAAATATCAAATGTAAGTCTTAGAAACATCTTATTTTACCCGAGCGTTATACACTGCTCTATGTTAACTACAGTTTGGCTCACACATCTGTTCATTGAAGTTACAATGTTCTCAATTTCTGTTACTGATCCTCCAGAGTGGACCACAACAGGAGTCCCCATGCCCAGTGTCATTGGAGCCGACAGATCAAGACTGAGTTTGGTTCAGAAGCAAAAGAAACATTATTTTGAAAACAGAATGGAGAGGTGAGAGCGTGCACTCCCCCAGGGGCTGTGGGCTGGGCTGCTGTGTAGGGATCCCGGTAGTGTCAGTGGGAGGGAGTGGATGGTGCTCTCGAGGGCTGGGTTGGCTGCAGTTCAGGCTCTATGCCGCGGAGTCAGCATGGGACCCCGGTAGCTGAGGTGTCGACCCAGCCATTCTGTTCTAGGAAATCTTGTCTGAAGTGCCAGGTGTGGGACCTCTGCATGCGGAACCCTAGGAGCACGTGAAATTAGACAAAGCACAAAGGAAAAACAGGTTAGACTTTATTTTATTGCCCAGATTCTCTTTTTATTTCCAGGAATTTTTAATGAATGTTGCCGGAGACAAACACCTCCTCTGCTTTTTGTTCTGTTCCACATTCTTGGGGTGTTGAGGGTGCAGACCCCTCTTTTGTAACTGCTTCATGCTATGGTGGGAGCCCTGATACCTCGGGGAAGTGGGCAAAACGTTTCCCCACCAGCCTCCTAGGTGAGGTTGATTGTCCCAAGGCCTCCTGCCTCACTTCTCGTCCGCCTGAGCACCAGCATTGGAAGTGTTATAGACTCTAATGACCTTTAAGGGTCCAGGAAAGAGATGTGCAGAGATGCAGAGGTGGCAGGTTTCAACCCACACCACATTTTTTCCGCGACCTTAGGAAGATGGTTTTTGCCAGCCTAGATGCTCTGACCAGTAGTCTGTGCTTTCTTTAATTAGGTCCCTGAATTAATGTACAAACAGCACCATGTGTCAGAGCCCTGCCCGTGCAACTCCCAGACAGTCCAGTGTCAGTGGTGATCCAGGACCATGACGTCCACTGAGTCAACGGCCTTTAGAAGTAGCCAGCAGTCCAGCCGGTCATATTGGACACCATCACCGTGTTGTCTGTAGGGTTTTCTATGGTGAAAGCGGGATATACTTTTCCCCCGCCAAGCTTATTAGCTCCCCTGTGGGTGCAGTAAGTCCTGCAGGCAGTAGCCTGCTCTTTCGGGGCACAGTCTTGTTGTTTTCTGAGAGAAACTCCAGGTGAAGTGATGGTCACACAAGTCATCTTGGGGGCCCGTTGCCCCTGTTTGTCTCTCTGGAGGTTGGAGTTGGAGGGCCTCCTCACTCGAGGTCAGTGTGTCCACACAGCGACTCCTGCAACTTCCGGGCATGATGGGTGGTTAGGATCATCACGTGGGGTCCCTTTCCCTTAGGAGGGAGCTGGCCTTTTGGGCTGCTGATTTCCAGCTTTTTAGATACCCCAGTATCCTGGCCTGATGAGTCGGTGGCAAAGCCCTTGGTGACTATAGTTTATCATACCTGAAGGGCATTCTTGTGTTGCTCCATTTCAAGTGGTCCCAGTTTTTGCACTAAGGCTCCAAGGGCGATTAACCTTTGACCGGGTATGTAAAGGTCAAAGGGTTTAGCTAAATTAGGGAGTTCCTGGGCAAGGGTCTGAATTGACTGCTCTTTCCATTCTTGAGAGGCTGCTTCTGAATTCTACTCAAAAGGATCATCATCTTTTCGTGTCAGTGTTTCATGTAGAGGCCCAGCTATTAGACCGTAGTTAGGGATCCAGATGCAGAAAACCATGGCCTCCCCAGGAACCCCTAAGCTGTCTTCTAGTTTTAGAAGAGGTAAGGCTGCAAATGGCTTCTTCCCTATCCTGGGATGCCTTTCTCCGAATATCTGTGAGAATGAAGCCCAGGCATGTCACCTTAGCCTGGGATATTTGAGCCTTTTCTTGGACACCTTCTATCCTTTCTTGGCTAGGTAGTTCAGAGGCGTCTTTAGTAGGCCTGGCGATCAGAATGTCATCTTCATATTGAAGGAGGGTTCCCTTTTACAGAGGTAGAACTTTTAGATCTTTAGAGGACATTTCCCCAATGATGGTGTGGGGATTTTTGAACAATTGGGGCAGGACGGCCCAGCATTATTGCTTTTGTTGCATGTTGTGTCCTGCCACTCACAAGCCAAAAATTCTTGTGACTCTGAGATGAATGGAATACAGAAGAAGGCATCATTGAAGTCTAATACAGAATGCCATGGCCTGGTGGATGGTAGAATGACCAGCAGGGTGTAGGAAATAGGAGCTACTGGATATATATCCTCGGTGGCTTCACTGACTGTCCTGATATCCTTTACCAGGTCTCCAGCAACCCATGGGGCTCTCGTGGTCAGGCCAATCCAAGGATATGGAGCTAACCAGGGCTGCAACCCCCACCCCACAGCCCACGGGGCTCTCGTGGTCAAGTCCCTCCCAGGGTATGGAGCTCACCTGTGCAGCTACCCGGCAGCCCATGGGGCTCTCATATTCAGGCCCTTCCCAGGATACGGAACTCCCCTGGTCAGGTACCCCGGCAGGGCTGGAGACACGGGAACTGTGCACATAGCCCACCTTGCAGAGAAACCCCAGCTCACCTGTCGCTCACAGCTGACACAGAACACCTCAGAGCAGGACTTGAACTAACAAACAGCAGCTCTGACAGTTCTGTGACCCTGGATATCACTCTGTGCAGCCTCTCTCTGCCTGGTCTTCCAGACACTTCCACTGCAGCCAGAGCACCAGGCGTCTGTCTCCACCCACCATCACTCCTCTCCCTGACACCTGGGATCTTCTCGTTAGGATATTGTCATCTTGAATTTGTTTTCCACTCATGGACCAGATAAAATGGTAAGAAAACAAGCCGCAGCTGCAGCCCCTTGTCTATCCTGACTCTCAAGAGCCCACACCTGTTCCTTGGGCGTGGCCCGTTTATCAAGGTTCATTTTCTGCAACTGTGAGCCCCTGAGGAATGAGGATTGGCTGATTTGGGCAGCCTGACACTGCCTGCCTCCCCTCCCCAGGTGTGCCTGGGATGAGGTCAATATAAACACCTCTGCAGTCAGCAAGAGCCCCTGTAGCTGTGCCTGACTCCATATTCTCTGCCCCGTCAGCAGTGTCGGTGCTGGCGTGGTGGGAGGGAGTGAGGGGCCGTGGCTTTGTGGGTGGCCCAGTGTGAGTGGGGCTCTGCTGGACTTTCTGCAGGAGTTGCCAGGCTGCCACCTGCTAAAGAAGAGGATGTGTCACCTATAACTGCCGCTGGAATTTCTCCCCAGGCAGAGGTAAGGAAGTAAAAAAGCAGTGGGGGCCGTGGCAGGAGGGGTATCTCAGTCAGGGAAATGGAAAGCTTCCAGAAGACCATCTGGGTCCAGGACCATCCTGGCTGGCCTGCAGTCACCAAGTCAGCCTGCGTGCTGTCGCTGGTGTGGTTTCACAGCCCTTCCTCTAGGCTTGCAAGTGCTTGTACATATTCATGTGTTTTACCTGGAAAGGGTGGGAAGAGTTCAGCTGCAGCAGGACTGGGGCTTAGCTCACATTTACTCACAGACGCCTCGACACAGTCCCCCAGCTTTGCAATGAGGATGCTCCTTGAGGGGGGGAGCTCTGCTGACTGCATGGGAGACGATTTCCCACCTCTGACCAACTTAAGAATTTTTTACCACTGGAGCAAGTGCCCTGATACGATTTTCCTCTGTATAAATGGTGGGTTCTGTTTTTTTTTTTTTTTTTTTTTTTCTTTTTTTCTTTTCGGTTCAAGGTAGATTTTATTTATTCCTCTTTTTTTTTTAATTTGGAGATATAAACATGGAAATAATGCATTAATATAAAGACGTCTATGTGAAGGGAAAAACTTTTTTTTCTGTTTTATTTTATTAAATGTTATTTATTTATTTTTAATTTTTTCAAATTTATGTATTTCTTTTATACAGCAGGTTCTTATTGGATATCTATTTTCTACATATAAGTGTGCACATGTGAATCCCAGTCTCCCAATTCATCCCACCACCACCCTCACATGGCGTTCTCCCCTTTGTGTCCATATGTTTGTTCTCTACATCTGTGTCTCTATCTCTGCCCTGCAAACCGGTTCATCTGTACCATTTTTCTAAGTTCCACATATATGTATTAATATACAGTATTGGTTTTTCTCTTTCTGACTTACTTCACTCTGTATGACAGTCTCTAGATCCATCAAGGTCTCTACAAATGACCCAATTTCATTCCTTTGTATGGCTGAGTAATATTCCATTGTATATATGTACCACATCTTTATCCATTCGTCTGTCTGTGGGCACATAGTTTGCTTTCATTACCTGGCTATTGTAAATAGTGCTGCAATGAACATTGTGGTGAATGTGTCTTTTTGATTTATGGTTTTCTCTGGGTATATGCCCAGTAGTGGGATTGCTGGATTATATGGTAATTCTATTTTTAGTTTTTTAAGGAACCTCCATACTGTTCCACATAGAGACTGTATCAATTTACATTCCCAACAATAGTGGAAGAAAGTTCCTTTTCTCCACACCCGCTCCAGCATTTGTTGTTTGTAGATTTTCTTATGATGCCCATTCTAACAGGAGTGACGTGATACCTCATTGTAGTTTTGATTTCCATTTCTCTAATAATTAGTGATGTTGAGCAGATTTTTATGTGCGTACTGGCGATCTCTATGTCTTCTTGGAAGAAATGTCTATTTAGATCTTCTTCCATTTTTGTATTGGGTTGTTTGTTTTATTAATATTGAGCTGCATGAGCTGTTTATATATATTGGAGATTAATCATTTGTCCATTGATTCGTTTGGAAATATTTTCTGCCATTCTGAGTGTTGTCTTTTCATCTTGTTTGTAGTTTCCTTTGCTTTGTAAAAGCTTTTACATTTCATTAGGTCCCATCTGTTTAGTTTTCTTTTTTATTTCATTACTATAGGAGGTGGATCAAAAAAGATCTTGCTGTGATTTACGTCAGAGTATCCTTCGTAAGTTTCCCTCTCAGAGTTTTATACTATCCGGTCTTACATTAAGGTCTCTAATCCATTTTGCATATATTTTTATGTATGGTGTTGGGGAGTGTTCTAATTTCAATATTTTACATGTAGCTGTCCATATTTCCCAGCACCAATGATTGAAGAGACTGTCTTATCTCCATTGTATAGTCTTGCCTCCTTTGTCATAGATTAGTTGACCATAGGTGTGTAGGTTTATCCCTGTGCTTTCTTTTTTTTTTTCCTTTTACACGTTTATTGGAGTATAATTGCTTTACAATGGAGTGTTCGTTTCTGCTGTATAAAAAAGTGAATCAGCTATACATATACAAATATCACCAGATCCCCTCCCTCTTGCATCTCCCTCCCACACCCCATATCCCACACCTTTAGGTGGTCACAAAGCACCGAGCTGATCTCCCTGTTCTATGTGGCTGCTTCCCAGTAGCTATCGGTTTTACATTTGGTAATGTATTTATGTCCATGCCACTCTCTCACTTCGGCCCAGCTTACCCATCCCCCTTCCAGTGTCCTCAAGTCCTTTCTCTATGTCTCTGTCCTTAATCCTGTCCTGCCACTAGGTTCCTCAAAATCTTTTTTTTTTCTTCATTAGGTTCCGTATATCTCTGTTAACATACAGTATTTGTTTTTCCCTTTCTGACTTACTTCACTGTGTAGGACAGATTCTAAGTCCATCCACCTCACTACAAATAACTCAGTTTTGCTTCTTTTTATGGCTGAGTAATATCCCATTGTATATATGTGCCAGATCTTCTTTATCCATTCATCTGTCGATGGACACTTAGGTTGCTTCCATGTCCTGGCTATTGTAAATAGAGCTGCAATGAACATTTTTGTACATAACTCTTTTAAAATTATGGTTTTTGCAAGGCAAATGCCCAGTAGTTGGATTGTTGTGTCGTATGGTACTTCTATTGTTAGTTATTTAAAGGAACCTCCGTACTATTCTCCCTAGTGCCCATATCAATTTACATTTCCACCCACAGTGCAAGTGTGTTCCTTTTTCTCCAATAAAGGCCTCTCCAGCATTTATTGTTTTGTAGATTATTTTGATGATTGCCACTCTGACTGCTGTGAGGTGATACCTCACGGTAGTTTTGATTTGCATTTCTCTAATGATTAGTGATGTTCAGCATCCTTTCATGTGTTTCTTGGTAATCTGTATATCTTCTTTGGAGAAATGTCTATTTAGGTCTTCTGCCCGTTTTTGGATTAGGTTGTTTGTTTTTGTGATATTGAGCTACATGAGGTGCTTGTAAACTTTGGAGATTAATCCTTTGTCAATTGCTTCATTTGAAAATATTTTCTCCCATTCTGAGGGTTGTTTTTGCATCTTGTTTATGTTTTCCTGTACTGTGTAAAAGGCTTTTAAGTTTCATTAGGTCCCATTTGTTGATTTCAATTTTAATTTCCATTTCTCTAGGAGGTGGGTCAAAAAGGATCTTGCTGTGATTTATGTCATAGAGTGTTCTGCCTATGGTTTCCTCTAAGTGTTTTATAGTGTTTGGTCTTATATTTAGATCTCTAATCCATTTAGAGTTTATTTTTGTGTATGGTGTTATGGAGTGCTCTAATTTCATTCTTTTATGTGTAGGGGTCCAGTTTTCCCAGCACCAATTACTGAAGAGACTGTCTTTTCTCCATTGTATATCCATAGCTCCTTTGTCATAGATGAGATAGCAATTGGTATGTAGGTTTATCTCTGGGCTTTCTGTCCTGTTCCATTGATCTGTGTTTATGCCAATCTACATAAACTTGATTCCATTATGGAGCCATATACATACATAGGTTTCAAGATTGTTACCAGTCAGATATACTCCTCTTCAGTGAATAGGGTGTTTTGTGTCCAGTTCTTTGAGAAAGGAGTACGTCTGGTCTATTACATATTTGGTATATGGAATGGTATCTGTGCTAATTTCAAACTCTGCTTTTACACTTCACCCCACGTCACCTTTTCCCTTAAGGAAGAAAAATTGTGTTTTCTAAATGTGTAACTCTGTTCACTTTTGAAATTCAGTTCATGGGTAGCCATGTTTACATTCCCTCTATAAGTGATATATTACAAAAAGTTTATTTTTTCTTTGTGGTTCATTTCACTTAGCATCATCATACGTAAAGCCACTCATTATGCTGCTATTTGCCTTATGACATTGATTTGATGTCTGAGTGACATTCCATTGTATATAAGTACCACAACATCTATATCCATTTTTTTTTTCATTTCCTGGGATATTTAAAGTGTACTGAAGTCGAGGTTCTTGTAAACAGAGCAGCCCTAAATTTTGGGCTGGCTGTGTGTTGTGGATTTTTAGTTTTCCCAAAATACACGCCGATGAGTGGAAGTGTGCTATGCTCTGTAGCTCTGTTTTAGAAAACAACATACAGTTCTCCAGAGAGGCTGTTGGCAATTTACATCCTGTCCATCGGCGTAATCAGGCTCCTTTTTCTCCATGGCCTGTCCTGCATTTGTGGTTTTTACACTATGTGTTGATGGCCCTTTTGACTGTAGGTAAGGGACACTTCTATGTTGTGTGGATTTGCAATGCCTGATGGCTTGCTTGGCCAAAAAGGGCTTATGAATTTTTTCCCGAATATATTCAAGAAAATACACATAATCCCTTTTCGGCCAAGGGCAACATTGTTGAAGTTCTGTCGCTTTTCATGTGCTTTAAAGATGACTCCAATCTACCTCTTGAAATCTGTTTCCTTCAATTCTGTCTTGCATTCAAATCCTCTTCACTGCCTTAGCTCAATATATTTCTGGATGATATTTGTCCTTTATAACTCTGCAAGTTTGTGAATTGCTGTGCCCCTGATTTCCATTTTTCAACTCGCCTATTTGTGAGCTGGCTGCAATACCGTAAGATGGCTGTAGGCCCTAGTCTGGTTCCGGGGCTTCAGGCTGAGCCTTTGGTTAATTCTTCTTCCTGATGGGAAACTAGAGTGACATGTGCCCATCCAAACACCTACAGCTAATCTCTCATTTGTTTCCCCTCTTCCTGTTCATCCTCTGCACAATTTTCAAACTGTGCATAACAGGAGGGTAAAGGCGCTGATACTCCAAGTCGGGAGATTTTTAGTAATGCAGATGGAATGGCGAAGCCGAGAACGACGAAAGGAAAAATGAGGTACCTTTTAGAAAACTTTCCCAATTACACAGTGTACCATCCAATGGGTTTCCCATGCATGCTTTAACTGTAGGAAGATTCCCTTAAACCTGGAGAGTTGGGACCACTAGAATGGGTAGCACACAGTATTGCTCTAAGTGGTGTTCTTTTGCTCACACAACCTCAGCAATCTTGTCAGCCCCAAGTGTCCAGTCTTATATCTCATCAGGCTGTTGGTGTAAAGGTGGACAATCCATGTTGCATCACAGGCCCTGAACGTAATTCTTAAGACTTTCTCTCTGTTTCGCTGTTTTTGCATTTTGCTTTTGAAATTTATTTTTATAAGGGGGTTAGGTGAATTTCAGTGCTGTGTTCATGCTGTTATACACACACATGATTCCTTTATGGAGACATGAGAATACATATGTTTTAAAATTCTTGGAGTCAGATATATTCCTCTGCAATGAATCGGGGGTGTTGAGTCCAGTTTATTGTGTCGGCAGTAGGTGATGTCTATTAAATACTTGGTTTATGTAACAGTATCTGTGCTAATTTAAAACTGTTGTTTGATGCATCACCCCACCTCACCTTTCCCCTTAAGCAGGCAGAATATTGTTTCCTAAATGAGTGACTCTGTTGTGTTTGTAATTCAGTTCATTCGTAGCCATGTGTACATTCCCACTATGAGTGATAACTTATGATAAGATTCGTTACTCTGTTATCTTGCCTAACTCAGTTCATGTGTAGACATCGTTACAGGAACTTCATAAGTGATATCTTATGATAAGTTTATTTTTCTGTGTAATTTATTTCACTTAGAATCATCGTACCTGAATCCACTCATTTCGCTGCTACTGGTCTTATGACATTGATTTCCTGGCTGAGGGATATTCCATCATACGTAAGTACCACAATTTCTTGAACCATTTTTGTCTTTCCTGGGATATTTAAGGTGTACCCAAGTTGAGGTTCTTGTAAGGAGTGCAGCCCTAAATTTTGGGGTTGGACTATCTTATTGGTTTTCAGTTTTCCCAAGGTATATTCCCTAGATTGGTAGTGCCCTTGGCTCTGTAGCTCTGTAGTTTACTTGTTGTAGGGAACACAATGCACTCAACCCGAGAGGCAGTTGGCAATTTACATCCCGCCAATCAGCATAACAATGCTCCCTGTTCTCCAGGGCCTGTCTTTCCTTTCTGGTTTTTACACATTTTGCGGATGTCCCTTTTGATCGGTGGGGATTGATACTTCTGTGTAGTGCAGATTTGCATTGCCCGCTTGCTTGCTTGGCCAAAAAGGGCGTATGCGTTTTCTCCTGAATATATTTAGGAGAAAGTGCATACACACTTTTTGGCCAAGTGCATCATTGTCGACGTTGTGCCACTCTTCATGTGCTTTAAAGGTGATTCCAACGTACCTCTTGAAATCTGTTTCCTGCTATTCTGCCTCTCTTTCAAGTCAGCCTCGATGCCTTCCCTCAACAAATTTTTGGATGATAGTTGTCCTTTATTACTCTGCCAGTTTGTGAATTGCAGTGCCCCTGAGCTCCATTTTTCAACTCGTTTTTGTGAGCTGAACACAATTCTAAAATTTTGGTTCGGGACCTATATTGGTTCCCGGCAGGTGGCTGAGACTTTGGTTAATGCTTCTTCCTGCCAGGCAATTAGAGTGTCATGTTCCCGTCCAAATGCCTAACAGCTACTATCTCATTGGTTCTCCCACTTCCCTTTCATAGTCTGCCAAACTGGCCACCTGTGAGAACCTTTAGTTTAAAGGGCCTGTCTCTCCAAGTTGGCAGAATAATAGTAAAGCAGTTGTAAAGTCAAAACGGAGCACCAGGAGAGGGACTGTTACTTGAGTTTTACAAACCTTTCGTATTCACAGTGTGTCCGTGCTCTAGGTTTCCCGTACATGTTATACCTGTAGTAATATTCCTTTCAACCTGGAGAGTTGGGACCCATGGAATGGGTGCCACGCATTATTGCTTTAAGGGTCTGCATTTGCCCACCCAATCTCACCAATCCTCTCAGTCCAAAGTGTATAGCCTTATGCCACATCCAGCTGTCGTTGTAGATAGGGTCATCCCAGGTTTCATCAGAAACCCTGAAGGAATTGTAAAGAATTTCCCGTTTTTTCTGTTTTGTTTTGAAATTCCTTTTTATAGTGGGTTTGAGCTGATTCTCACATCCATGTTTATGCCAGTCTAGACACACTTGATTCCCTTACGGAGACATATCAAGACATAGGTTTTAAAATTCTTACTAGTCAGATATATTCCTCTGCGGGAAATATGGTGTTTTGAGTCCCTTTCACTGAGGAAGGTGTAGGTCTTCTCTGCTCCATAGATGGTTTTTTGAACGGTACCTGTGCTTATATCAAACTGTTGTTTTATGCATCACCCCACCTCTCCTTCACTCTTAAGCCGGCAAAAGAGTGTTTCCTAAATGTGCGACTCTGTTCTCTTTCCTAACTCAGTTCATGTGTAGCCATGTTTACAGGATCATCATAAGTGATATCTTATGATAAGTTTCTTTTTCTGTTTAACATACTTCACTTAGAATCATCGTACCTGAATCCACTCATTTTGCTGCTACTGCCCTTATGACATTGATTTCATGGCTGAGGGATATTCCATCGTACGTAAGGACCACAATTTCTTGAAGCATTTATGTCTTTCCTGGGATATTTAAGGTGTACCTAAGTTGAGGTTCTTGTAAGCAGTGCAGCCCGAAATTTTGTGGTGGTTGTGACTTATTGATTTTCAGTATTCCCATGGTATTTTCCCTAGACTGGAAGTGCCCTTGGCTTTGTAGCTCTGTTGTTTAATTGCTTTAGGGAACACAGTGCACTCCTCCAGAGAGGCAGTTGGCAATTTACATCCCGCCCATCAGCATAACAAAGCTCCCTGTTCTCCAGGGCCTGTCTTGCCATTCTGCTTTTTACACATTTTGTGGATGTCCCTTTTTACCGGTGTGAAGTAATACTCCTTTGTAGTGCAGATTTCCATTTCCTGCTTGCTTGCTTGGCCAAAAAGGGCGTATTCGTTTTCTCCTGAATATATTCAGGAGAAAATGCATACACCCTTTTTGGCCAAGTGCATCATTGTCGATGTTGTGCCCCTCTTCCTGTGCTTTAAAGGTGATTCCAATGTACCTCTTGAAATACGTTTCCTGCTATTCTGCCTCGCTTTCAGGTCTGCATTGTTGCCTTCCCTCAATAGATTTTTGGACGATAGTTGTCCATTACTATTGTGACTGTGTATTGCTGTGCCCCTGAGCTCCATTTTTCACCTCGTTTTTTGTGAGCTGGACGCAAGTCCAAAATTTTGGTTCAGAACCGATACTGGTTCTCAGTGGGTGGCTGAGACTTTGGTTAATTCTTCTTCCTGCCCGGAAATTACAGTGACATGTTCCTGTCCAGATGCCTAACAGCTTCTCTCTCATTGCTTCTCCCTCTTCCCTTTCAACCTCTGCCAAATTTGCAACCTGTACGAACAGGAGGTTAAAGAGGCTGTCTCTCCAAGTCGGGTGATTGATAGTAAAGCAGTTGGAAAGTCAAACCAGAGCTCCAGGAGAGGGAGTATTCGTTGAGTTCTAGAAACCTTTCGTATTCACAGTGTGTCCTTTCTCTAGGTTTCCCGTACATGTTATAGCTGTAGTAATATTCCCTTAAAGCTGGAGAGTTGGGAACCATGGAATGGGTACCATGAATTATTGCTTTAAAGGGCCTGCATTTGCTCACCCAATCTCACCAATCCTCTCAGTCCCAAGTGTCCAGCCTTATGCCACATCCAGGTGTCATTGTAGATAGGGTCATTCCAAGTTTCATCAGAGACCCTGAAGGAATTGGAAAGAATTTCCCTGTTTTATTCTTTTGTTTTCGAAATTCCATTTTATAGTGGGTTTGAGCTGATTCTCGCTGCCAGGTTTATACCACTCTAGACACACTTGATTCCCTTAGGCAGACATATCAATACATAGCTTTTAAGATTCTTACTAGTCAGATATATTCCTCTGCGGGAAATATGGGGTTTTGAGTCCCTTTCACTGAGGAATGTGTAGGTCTTCTCTATTCCATATTTCGTATTTGAAGCGGTACCTGTGCTTATATCAAACTCTGGTTGTATGCATCACCCCACCTCTCCATCCCCCTTAAGCAGGCATAAGAGTGTTTTCTAAATGTGAGACTCTGTTCTCTTTCCTAACTCAGTTCAAGTGTAGCCATGTTTACAGGTTCTCCATAAGTGCTCTCTTATGATAAGTTTCTTTTCCTGTGTGACTTATTTCACTTAAAATCATTTTACCTGAATCCACCCATTTTGCTGCTCCTGGTCTTATGACATTGAGTTCATGGCTGAGTGATATTCCATCGTACATAAGTAACAAAATTTTTTAAACCATTTTTATATATCCTGGGATATTTAAGGTGTGCCAAGTTGAGGTTCTTGGAAGCAGTGAACCCCTAAATTTTTGGGTGGCTCAGTCTAACTGATTTTCAGTTTTCCCAAGGTATATTCCCCAGACTGCAAGTGCCCTTGGCTCTGTAGCTCTGTTGTTTACTTCTTTAAGGGAACACAATGCACTCCTCCAGAGAGGAAGCGGGCAATATGCATCCCGCCCTTCAGAATAAGAAGGCTCCCTGTTCTCCAGGACCTGTCTTGCCATTCTGCTTTTAACACATATTTTGGATGTCCCTTTTGACCAGTGGGAAGTGATACATCTTTGTAGTGCAGATTTCCATTGCCTGCTTGCTTGGTTGGCCAAAAAGGGTGTATTTGTTTTCTCCTGAATATATTCAGGAGAAAACGCATACGCCCTTTGTGGCCAAGTGCATCATTTTCGAATTTGGGCCCCTCTTCCTGTGCTTTAAAGGTGATTCCAACATACCTCTTGAATTATGTTTCCTGCTATTCTGCCTCGCTTTCAAGTCTGCCTCGTTGCCTTCCCTCAACAGATTTTTGGATGATAGTTGTCCTTTATTACTCTGCCAGTTTGTGAATTGCTGTGCTCCTGAGCACCATTTTTCAACTCGTTTTTTTTGAGCTGAACGCAAGTCCAAAATTTTGGTTCAGAACCTATACTGGTTCCCAGTGTGTGGCTGAGACTTTGGTTAATTATTCTACCTGCCGGGATATTAGAGTGACATGTGCCCGTCCAAATGCCTAACAGCTACTCTCTCATTGGTTCTCCCTCTTCCCTTTCAACCTCTGCCAAATTGGCAACCTGTGCGAACAGAAGGTTAAAGGGGCTGTCTCTCCAAGTCGGGTGATTGATAGTAAAGCAGTTGAAAAGTCAAACAGGAGCTCCAGGATAGGGATTATTCGTTGAGTTTTAGAAACCTTTCGTATTCACAGTGTGTCCTTTCTCTAGGTTTCCCGTACATGTTATAGTTGTAGTAATATTCCCTTCAAGCTGGAGAGTTGGGACCCATGGAATGGGTGCCATGAATTATTGCTTTAAAGGGTCTCCATTTGCTCACCCAATCTCACCAATCCTCTCAGTCCCAAGTGTCAAGCCTTATGCCACATCCGGCTGTCATTGTGGGTATGGTCATTCCAGGTTTCATCAGAGACCCTGAAGGAATTGTAAAGAATTTCCCTGTTTTTTACTTTTGTTTTTTAAATTCCTTTGTATAGTGGGTTTGAGCTGATTCTCGCTGCCAGGTTTATGCCACTCTAGACACACTTGATTCCCTTATGCAGACATATCAATACATAGGTTTTAAGATTCTTACTAGTGAGATATATTCCTCTGTGGGAAATATGGGGTTTTGAGTCCCTTTCACTGAGGAAGGTGTAGGTCTTGTCTATTCCATAGTTGGTTTTTGAAGCGGTACCTGTGCTTATATCAAACTCTGGTTGTATGCATCACCCCACCTCTCCATCCCCCTTATGCAGGCATAAGAGTGTTTTCTAAATGTGAGACACTGTTCTCTCTCCTAACTCAGTTCAAGTGTAGCCATGTTTACAGGATCTTCATAAGTGATATCTTATGAAAAGTTTCTTTTTCTGTGTGACTTATTTCACTTAGAATCATCGTACCTGAATCCACTCATTTTGCTGCTACTGGTCTTATGACATTGATTTCATGGCTGAGGGATATTCCATCATACTTAAGAACCACAATTTTTTGAACCATTTTTATATTTCCTGGGATATTTAAGGTGTACCCAAGTTGAGGTTCTTGTAAGCAGTGCAGCCCTAAATTTTGGGGTGGTTCTGTCTTATTGATTTTCAGTTTTCCCAAGGTACATTCCTTAGACTGGAAGCGCCCTTGGCTCTGTAGCTCTGTTGTTCACTTGTTTTAGGGAACACAATCCACACCTCCAGTGAGGCAGTTGGCAATATACATCCCCCCCATCAGCATAACAAGGCTCCATGTTCTCCAGGGCCTGTCTTGCCTTTCTGGTTTTTACACATTTTGTGGAGGTCCGTTTTGACCGGTCGGAAGTGATACTTCTTTGCAGTGCAGATTTGCATTACCCGCTTGCTTGCTTGGCTAAAACGGGCGTATGCGTTTTCTCCTGAATATATTCAGGAGAAAACACATACGCCCTATTTGGCAAAGTGCATCATTGTCGAAGTTGTGCCCCTCTTCCTGTGCTTTACAGGTGATTCCAAATTACATCTTGAAATCTGTTTCCTGCTATTCTGCCTCGCTTCCAAGTCTACCTCGTTGCATTCCCTCAACAGATTTTTGGACGATAGTTGTCCTTTATTACTCTGCCAGTTTTTGAATTGCTGTGCCACTGAGCTCCATTTTTCAACTCGATTTTTTTGAGCTGAACGCAAGTCCAAAATTTTGGTTCAAAACCTATAATGGTTCCCACTGGGTGGCTGAGACTTTGGTTAATTATTCTTCCCGCCGGGAAATTAGACTGACATGTGCCTGTCCAAATGCCTAACAGCTACTCTCTCATTGGTTCTCCCACTTCCCTTTCAACCTCTGCCAAATTGGCAACCTGTGCGAACAGGAGGTTAAAGGGGCTGTTTCTCCAAGTCGGGTGATTGATAGTAAAGCTGTTGAAAAGTAAAACAGGAGCTCCAGGATAGGGACTGTTCGTTGAGTTTTAGAAACATTTCGTATTCACAGTGTGTCCTTTCTCTAGGTTTCCCGTACATGTTATAGCTGTAGTAATATTCCCTTCAAGCTGTAGAGTTGGGACACATGGAATGGGTACCATGAATTATTGCTTTAAAGGGTCTGCATTTGCTCACCCAATCTCACCAATCCTCTCAGTCCCAAGTGTCCAGCCTTATGCCACATCCAGCTCTCATTGTAGATAGGGTCATTCCAGGTTTCATCAGAGACCCTGAAGGAATTGTAAAGAATTTCCCTGTTTTTTTTTTTTTTGAAATTCCTTTTTATAGAGGGTTTGAGCTGATTCTCGCTGCCAGGTTTATGCCACTCTAGACACACTTGATTCCCTTACACAGACATATCAATACATAGGATTTAAGATTTTTACTAGTGAGATATATTCCCCTGCGGGAAATATGGGGTTTTGAGTCCCTTTCACTGAGGAAGGTGTAGGTCTTGTCCATTCCATAGTTGATTTTTGAAGCGGTACCTTTGCTTATATCAAACCCTGGTTGTATGCATCACCCCACCTCTCCATCCCTCTTAAGCAGGCATAAGAGTGTTTTCTAAATGTGAGACTCTGTTCTCTTTCCTAACTCTGTTCCAGTGTAGCCATGTTTATAGGATCTTCATAAGTGATATCTTTTGATAAGTTTCTTTTTCTGTGTGACTTATTTCACTTAGAATCATCGTACCTGAATCCACTCATTTTGCTGCTACTGGTCTCATGACATTGATTTCACGGCTGAGGGATATTCCATCATACTTAAGAACCACAATTTTTTGAACCACTTTTATATTTCAAGGGATATTTAAGGTGTACCCAAGTTGAGGTTCTTGTAAGCAGTGCAGCCCTAAATTTTGGGGTGGTTCTGTCTTATTGATTTTCAGTTTTCCCAAGGTACATTCCTTAGACTGGAAGCGCCCTTGGCTCTGTAGCTCTGCTGTTTACTTGTTTTAGGGAACACAATGCACACCTCCAGTGAGGCAGTTGGCAATATACATCCCGCCCACCAGCACAACAAGGCTCCCTGTTCTCCAGGGCCTGTCTTGCCTTTCTGGTTTTTACACATTTTGTGGAGGTCCGTTTTGACCGGTCAGAAGTGATACTTCTTGGCAGTGCAGATTTGCATTACCCGCTTGCTTGCTTGGCTAAAACGGGCGTATGCGTTTTCTCCTGAATATATTCAGGAGAAAACGCATACGCCCTATTTGGCAAAGTGCATCATTGTCGAAGTTGTGCCCCTCTTCCTGTGCTTTACAGGTGATTCCAAAGTACATCTTGAAATCTGTTTCCTGCTATTCTGCCTCGCTTCCAAGTCTGCCTCGTTGCCTTCCCTCAACAGATTTTTGGACGATAGTTGTCCTTTATTACTCTGCCAGTTTGTGAATTGCTGTGCCCCTGAGCTCCATTTTTCAACTCGTTTTTTTGGAGCTGAACGCAAGTCCAAAATTTTGGTTCAAAACCTATAATGGTTCCCAGTGGGTGGCTGACATTTTGGTTAATTCTTCTTCCTGCCAGGAAATTAGAGTGACATGTGTCAGTCCAAATGCTTAACAGCTACTCACTCATTCGTTCTCCCTCTACCCTTTCAACCTCTGCCCAATTGGCAACCTGTGCGAACAGGAGTTTAAAGGGGCTGTCTCTCCAAGTCGGGTGATTGATAGTAAAGCAGTTGGAATGTCAAAAAGGAGCTCCAGGATAGGGACAATTCGTTGAGAGTTAGAAACCTTTCGTATTCACAGTGTGTCCTTTCTCTCGGTCTCCCGTACATGTTATAGCTGTAGTAATATTCCCTTCAAGCAGGAGAGTTGGGACCAATGGAATGGGTGCCATGGATTATTGCTTTAAAGGGTCTGCATTTCCTCACCCAATCTCACTAATCCTCTCAGTCCCAAGTGTACAGCCTGATGCCACATCCAGCTGTCATAGTAGATAGGGTCCTTCCAGGTTTCATGAGACACGCTGAAGGAATTGTAAAGAATTTCCCTGTTTTTTTCTTTTGTTTTGGAAATTCCTTTTTATAGGGGGTTTGAGCTGATTCTAGCTGCCAGGTTTATGCCACTCTAGACACACTTGATTCACTTACGCAGACATATCAATACATAGGTTTTAAGATTCTTACTAGTCAGATATATTCCTGTGCGGGAAATATGGGGTTTTGAGTCCCTTTCACTGAGGAAGGTGTAGGTCTTGTCTATTCCATACTTGGTTTTTGGAACGATACCTGTGCTTATATCAAACTCTGGTTTTATTCATCACCCCACCTCTCCATCCCCCTTAAGCAGGCATAAGAGTGTTTTCTAAATGTGAGACCTTGTTCTCTTTCCTAACTCAGTTCAAGTGTAGCCATGTTTACAGGATCTTCATAAGTGATATCTTATGATAAGTTTCTTTTTCTGTGTGACTTATTTCACTTAGAATCATCGAACTGAATCCACTCATTTTGCTGCTTCTGGTCTTATGACATTGATTTCATGGCTGAGGGATATTCCATCGTAATTAAGTACCACAATTTTTTGAACCATTTTTACATTTCCTGGGATATTTAAGGTGTACCCAAGTTGAGGTTCTTGTAAGCAGTGCAGCCCTAAATTTTGGTGTGGCTCTGTCTTATTGATATTCAGTTCTCTCAAGGTATATTCCCTACACTGGAAGCGCCCTTGGCTGTGTAGCTCTGTAGTTTACTTGTTTTAGGGAACACAGTGCACTGCTCCAGAGAGGCCCTTGGCAATTTACATCCCGCCCATCAGCATAACAACGCACCCTGTTCTCCAGGGCATGTCTTGCCTTTCTGGTTTTTACACATTTTGTGGAGGTCCGTTTTCACTGGTGGGAAGTGGTACATCTTTGTATTGCAGATTTGCATTGCCCGCTTGATTGCTTGGCCAAAAAGGGCGTATGCGTTTTCTCCTGAATATATTCAGGAGAAAACGCATACGCCCTTTTTGGCCAAGTGCATCATTGTCGAAGTTGTGCCCCTCTTCCTGTGCTTTAAAGGCGATTCCTACGTACCTCTTGAAATCTGTTTCCTGCTATTCTGCCTCGCTTTCAAGTCCGCCTCGTTGCCTTCCCTCTACAGATTTTTGGACGATAGTTGTCCTTTATTACTCTGCCAGTTTGTGAATTGCTCTGCCCCTGAGCTCCATTTTTCAACTCGTTTTTTTTTTGAGCTGAACGCATGTCCAAAATTTTGGTTCAGAACCTATACTGGTTCCCAGTGGGTGGCTGAGATTTTGGTTAATTATTCTTCCTGACAGGAAATTAGAGTGACATGTGCCCGTCCAAATGCCTAACAGCTACTCTCTCATTGGTTCTCCCTCTTCCCTTTCAACCTCTGCCAAATTGGCAACCTGTGCGAACAGGAGGTTAAAGGGGCTGTCTCTCCAAGTCGGGTGATTGATAGTAAAGCAGTTGAAAAGTAAAACAGGAGCTCCAGGATAGGGACTATTCGTTGAGTTTTAGAAACCTTTCGTATTCACAGTGTGTCCTTTCTCTAGGTTTCCCGTACATGTTATAACTGTAGTAATATACCCTTCAAGCTGGAGAGTTGGGACCCATGGAATGGGTACCATGAATTATTGCTTTAAAGGGTCTGCATTTGCTCACCCAATCTCACCAATCCTCTGAGTCCCAAGTGTCCAGGCTTATGCCACATCCAGCTGTCATTGTAGATAGGGTCATTCCACGTTTCATCAGAGACCCTGAAGGAATTGTAAAGAATTACCCTGTTTTTTTCATTTGTTTTTTAAATTCATTTGTATAGTGGGTTTGAGCTGATTCTCGCTGCCAGGTTTATGCCACTCTAGACACACTTGATTCCCTTACGCAGACATATCAATACATAGGATTTAAGATTCTTACTAGTGAGATATATTCCTCTGCGGGAAATATGGGGTTTTGAGTCCCTTTCACTGAGGAAGGTGTAGGTCTTGTCTATTCCATAGTTGGTTTTTGAAGCGGTACCTGTGCTTATATCAAACTCTGGTTGTATGCATCACCCCACCTCTCCATCCCCCTTAAGCAGGCATAAGAGTGTTTTCTAAATGTGAGACTCTGTTCTTTTTCCTAACTCCGTTCAAGTGTAGCCATGTTTACAGGATCTTCATAAGTGCTATCTTATGATAAGTTTCTTTTTCTGTGTGACTTATTTCACTTAGAATCATCATACCTGAATCCACTCATTTTGCTCCTACTCGTCTTATGACATTGATTTCATGGCTGAGGGATATTCCATCATACTTAAGAACAACAATTTTTTGAACCATTTTTATATTTCCTGGGATATTTAAGGTGTACCCAAGTTGAGGTTCTTGTAAGCAGTGCAGCCCTAAATTTTGGGGTTGTTCTGTCTTATTGATTTTCAGTTTTCCCAAGGTACATTCCCTAGACTGGAAGCGCCCTTGGCTCTGTAGCTCTGTTGTTTATTGTTTTAGGGAACACAATGCACACCTCCAGTGAGGCAGTTGGCAATTTACATTCCCCTCATCAGCATAACAAGGCTCCCTGTTCTCCAGGGCCTGTCTTGCCTTTCTGGTTTTTACACATTTTGTGGAGGTCCGTTTTGACCGGACGGAAGTGATACTTCTTTGCAGTGTAGATTTGCATTACCCGCTTTCTTGCTTGGCCAAAAGGGGCGTATGCTTTTTCTCCTGAATATATTCAGGAGAAAACACATACGCCCTTTTTGGAAAAGTGCATCATTGTCGAAGTTGTGCCCCTCTTCCTGTGCTTTACAGGCGATTCCGAAGTACATCTTGAAATCTGTTTCCTGCTATTCTGCCTCACATCCAAGTCTGCCTCGTTGCCTTCCCTCAACAGATTTTTGGACGATAGTTGTCCTTTATTACTCTGCCATTTTGTGAATTGCTGTGCCCCTGAGCACCATTTTTCAACTCGTATTTTTTGAGCTGAACCCAAGTCCAAAATTTTGGTTCAAAACCATACTGGTTCCCAGTAGGAGGCTGAGACTTTGGTTAATTCTTCTTCCTGCCAGGAAATTAGAGTGACATGTGCCACTCCAAATGCCTAACAGCTACTCACTTATTGGTTCTCCCTCTACCCTTTCAACCTCTGCCAAATTGGCAACCTGTGCGAACAGGAGGTTAAAGGGGCTGTCTCTCCAAGTCGGTTGATTGATAGTAAAGCAGTTGGAATGTCAAACAGGAGCTCCAGGATAGGGACAATTCGTCGAGTTTTAGAAACATTTCGTAATCACAGTGTGTCCTTTCTCTAGGTTTCCCGTACATGTTATAGTTGTAGTAATATTGCCTTCAAGCTGGAGAGTTGGGACCCATGGAATGGGTGCCATGAATTATTGCTTTAAAGGGTCTGCATTTGCTCACCCAATCTCACCAATCATCTCATTCCCAAGTGTCCAGTCTTATGCCACATCAAGCTGTCATTGTAGATAGTGTCATTCCAGGTTTCATCAGAGACCCTGAAGGAATTGTAAAGAATTTCCCTGTTTTTTTTGTTTTTGTTTTTGAAATTCCTTTTTATAGTGGGTTTGAGCTGATTCTCGCTGTCTGGTTTATGCCACTATAGACACATTTGATTCCGTTACGCAGACATATCAATACATAGGTTTTAAGATGCTTACTAGTGAGATATATTCCTCTGCGTGAAATATGGGGTTTTGAGTCCCTTTCACTGAGGAAGGTGTAGGTCTTGTCTATTCCATAGTTGGTTTTTGAAGCGGTACCTGTGCTTATATCAAACTCTGGTTTTATGCATCACCCCACCTATCCATCCCCCTTAAGCAGGCATAAGTGTGTTTTATAAATATGAGACTCTCTTCTCTTTCCTAGCTCAGTGCTTGTTTAGCCATGTTTACAGGATCTTCATAAGTGATACCTTATGATAAGTTTCTTTTTCTGTGTGACTTATTTCACTTAGAATCATCGTACCTGAATCCACTCATTTTGCTGCTACTGGTCTTATGAGTTTGATTTCATGCCTGAGGGATATTCCATCATACATAAGAACCACAATATTTTGAACCATTTTTACATTTCCTGGGATATTTAAGGTGTACCCAAGTTGAGGTTCTTGTAAGCAGTGCAGCCCTAAATTTTGGTGTGGCTCTGTCTTATTGATATTCAGTTCTCTCAAGGTATATTCCCTACACTGGAAGCGCCCTTGGCTGTGTAGCTCTGTAGTTTACTTGTTTTAGGGAACACAGTGCACTGCTCCAGAGAGGCCCTTGGCAATTTACATCCCGCCCATCAGCATAACAACGCACCCTGTTCTCCAGGGCATGTCTTGCCTTTCTGGTTTTTACACATTTTGTGGAGGTCCGTTTTCACTGGTGGGAAGTGGTACATCTTTGTATTGCAGATTTGCATTGCCCGCTTGATTGCTTGGCGAAAAAGGGCGTATGCGTTTTCTCCTGAATATATTCAGGAGAAAACGCATACGCCCTTTTTGGCCAAGTGCATCATTGTCGAAGTTGTGCCCCTCTTCCTGTGCTTTAAAGGCGATTCCTACGTACCTCTTGAAATCTGTTTCCTGCTATTCTGCCTCGCTTTCAAGTCCGCCTCGTTGCCTTCCCTCTACAGATTTTTGGACGATAGTTGTCCTTTATTACTCTGCCAGTTTGTGAATTGCTCTGCCCCTGAGCTCCATTTTTCAACTCGTTTTTTTTTTGAGCTGAACGCATGTCCAAAATTTTGGTTCAGAACCTATACTGGTTCCCAGTGGGTGGCTGAGATTTTGGTTAATTATTCTTCCTGACAGGAAATTAGAGTGACATGTGCCCGTCCAAATGCCTAACAGCTACTCTCTCATTGGTTCTCCCTCTTCCCTTTCAACCTCTGCCAAATTGGCAACCTGTGCGAACAGGAGGTTAAAGGGGCTGTCTCTCCAAGTCGGGTGATTGATAGTAAAGCAGTTGAAAAGTAAAACAGGAGCTCCAGGATAGGGACTATTCGTTGAGTTTTAGAAACCTTTCGTATTCACAGTGTGTCCTTTCTCTAGGTTTCCCGTACATGTTATAACTGTAGTAATATACCCTTCAAGCTGGAGAGTTGGGACCCATGGAATGGGTACCATGAATTATTGCTTTAAAGGGTCTGCATTTGCTCACCCAATCTCACCAATCCTCTGAGTCCCAAGTGTCCAGGCTTATGCCACATCCAGCTGTCATTGTAGATAGGGTCATTCCACGTTTCATCAGAGACCCTGAAGGAATTGTAAAGAATTACCCTGTTTTTTTCATTTGTTTTTTAAATTCATTTGTATAGTGGGTTTGAGCTGATTCTCGCTGCCAGGTTTATGCCACTCTAGACACACTTGATTCCCTTACGCAGACATATCAATACATAGGATTTAAGATTCTTACTAGTGAGATATATTCCTCTGCGGGAAATATGGGGTTTTGAGTCCCTTTCACTGAGGAAGGTGTAGGTCTTGTCTATTCCATAGTTGGTTTTTGAAGCGGTACCTGTGCTTATATCAAACTCTGGTTGTATGCATCACCCCACCTCTCCATCCCCCTTAAGCAGGCATAAGAGTGTTTTCTAAATGTGAGACTCTGTTCTTTTTCCTAACTCCGTTCAAGTGTAGCCATGTTTACAGGATCTTCATAAGTGCTATCTTATGATAAGTTTC
This sequence comes from Mesoplodon bidens, assembly GCF_964165515.1. Taxonomy (NCBI): domain Eukaryota; kingdom Metazoa; phylum Chordata; class Mammalia; order Artiodactyla; family Ziphiidae; genus Mesoplodon; species Mesoplodon bidens. The sequence continues at coordinate 2,700,085 of NW_027672207.1, forward strand.
TTTTTCTGTGTGACTTATTTCACTTAGAATCATCATACCTGAATCCACTCATTTTGCTCCTACTCGTCTTATGACATTGATTTCATGGCTGAGGGATATTCCATCATACTTAAGAACAACAATTTTTTGAACCATTTTTATATTTCCTGGGATATTTAAGGTGTACCCAAGTTGAGGTTCTTGTAAGCAGTGCAGCCCTAAATTTTGGGGTTGTTCTGTCTTATTGATTTTCAGTTTTCCCAAGGTACATTCCCTAGACTGGAAGCGCCCTTGGCTCTGTAGCTCTGTTGTTTATTGTTTTAGGGAACACAATGCACACCTCCAGTGAGGCAGTTGGCAATTTACATTCCCCTCATCAGCATAACAAGGCTCCCTGTTCTCCAGGGCCTGTCTTGCCTTTCTGGTTTTTACACATTTTGTGGAGGTCCGTTTTGACCGGACGGAAGTGATACTTCTTTGCAGTGTAGATTTGCATTACCCGCTTTCTTGCTTGGCCAAAAGGGGCGTATGCTTTTTCTCCTGAATATATTCAGGAGAAAACACATACGCCCTTTTTGGAAAAGTGCATCATTGTCGAAGTTGTGCCCCTCTTCCTGTGCTTTACAGGCGATTCCGAAGTACATCTTGAAATCTGTTTCCTGCTATTCTGCCTCACATCCAAGTCTGCCTCGTTGCCTTCCCTCAACAGATTTTTGGACGATAGTTGTCCTTTATTACTCTGCCAGTTTGTGAATTGCTGTGCCCCTGAGCACCATTTTTCAACTCGTATTTTTTGAGCTGAACCCAAGTCCAAAATTTTGGTTCAAAACCATACTGGTTCCCAGTAGGAGGCTGAGACTTTGGTTAATTCTTCTTCCTGCCAGGAAATTAGAGTGACATGTGCCACTCCAAATGCCTAACAGCTACTCACTTATTGGTTCTCCCTCTACCCTTTCAACCTCTGCCAAATTGGCAACCTGTGCGAACAGGAGGTTAAAGGGGCTGTCTCTCCAAGTCGGTTGATTGATAGTAAAGCAGTTGGAATGTCAAACAGGAGCTCCAGGATAGGGACAATTCGTCGAGTTTTAGAAACATTTCGTAATCACAGTGTGTCCTTTCTCTAGGTTTCCCGTACATGTTATAGTTGTAGTAATATTGCCTTCAAGCTGGAGAGTTGGGACCCATGGAATGGGTGCCATGAATTATTGCTTTAAAGGGTCTGCATTTGCTCACCCAATCTCACCAATCATCTCATTCCCAAGTGTCCAGTCTTATGCCACATCAAGCTGTCATTGTAGATAGTGTCATTCCAGGTTTCATCAGAGACCCTGAAGGAATTGTAAAGAATTTCCCTGTTTTTTTTGTTTTTGTTTTTGAAATTCCTTTTTATAGTGGGTTTGAGCTGATTCTCGCTGTCTGGTTTATGCCACTATAGACACATTTGATTCCGTTACGCAGACATATCAATACATAGGTTTTAAGATGCTTACTAGTGAGATATATTCCTCTGCGTGAAATATGGGGTTTTGAGTCCCTTTCACTGAGGAAGGTGTAGGTCTTGTCTATTCCATAGTTGGTTTTTGAAGCGGTACCTGTGCTTATATCAAACTCTGGTTTTATGCATCACCCCACCTATCCATCCCCCTTAAGCAGGCATAAGTGTGTTTTATAAATATGAGACTCTCTTCTCTTTCCTAGCTCAGTGCTTGTTTAGCCATGTTTACAGGATCTTCATAAGTGATACCTTATGATAAGTTTCTTTTTCTGTGTGACTTATTTCACTTAGAATCATCGTACCTGAATCCACTCATTTTGCTGCTACTGGTCTTATGAGTTTGATTTCATGCCTGAGGGATATTCCATCATACATAAGAACCACAATATTTTGAACCATTTTTATATTTACTGGGATATTTAAGGTGTACCCAAGTTGAGGTTCTTGTAAGCAGTGCAGCCCTAAATTTTGGTGTGGCTCTGTCTTATTGCTTTTCAGTTTTCTCAAGGTATATTTCCTATACTGCAAGCGCCCTTGGCTCTGTAGCTCTGTTGTTTACATGTTTTAGGTTACACAATGCACTCCTCCAGAGAGGCCGTTGGCAATTTACATCCTGCCCATCAGCATAACAACGCTCCCTGTTCTCCAGGGCCTGTCTTGCCTTACTGTTTCTTACACATTTTGTGGAGGTACGTTTTGACCGGTGGGAACTGATACAACTTTGTAGTGCAGATTTGCATTGCCCGCTTGATTGCTTGGCCAAAAAGGGCGTATGCGTTTTCTCCTGAATATATTCAGGAGAAAACGCATACGCCCTTTTTGGCCAACTGCATCATTGACGAAGTTGTGCCCCTCTTCCTGTGCTTTAAAGGCGATTCCAACTTACGTCTTAAAATCTGTTTCCTGCTATTCTGCCTCGCTTTCAAGTCCGCCTCGTTGCCTTCCCTCAACAGATTTTTGGATGATAGTTGTCCTTTATTATTCTGCCAGTTTGTGAATGGCTGTGCCCCTGAGCTCCATTTTTCAACTCGTTTTTTTTGAGCTGAATGCAAGTCCAAAATTTTGGTTCAGAACCTATACTGGTTCCCAGTGAGTGGCTGAGACTTTGGTTAATTATTCTTCCTGCCGGGAAATCAGAGGGACATGTGCCCGTCCAAATGGCTAACAGCTACTCTCTCATGGGTTCTCCCTCTTCCATTTCAACCTCTGCCAAATTGGCAACCTGTGCGAACAGGAGGTTAAAGGGGCTGTCTCTCCAAGTCGGGTGATTGATAGTAAAGCAGTTGGAAAGTCAAACAGGAGCTCCAGGAATGGGACTATTCGTTGAGTTTTAGAGACCTTTCTTATTCACAGTGTGTCCTTTCTCTAGGTTTCCCGTACATGTTATAGCTGTAGTAATATTGCCTTCAAGCTGGAGAGTTGGTACCCATGGAATGGGTACCATGAATTATTGCTTTAAAGGGTCTGCATTTCCTCACCCAATCTCACCAATCCTCTCAGTCCCAAGTGTCCAGGCTTATGCCACATCCAGCTGTCATTGTAGATAGGGTCATTCCAGGTTTCATCAGAGACCCTGAAGAAATTGTAAAGAATTACCCTGTTTTTTTCTTTGTTTTTGAAATTCCTTTTTATAGTGGGTTGGAGCTGATTCTCGCTGCCAGGTTTATGCCACTCTAGACACACTTGATTCCCTTATGCTGACATATAAATACATAGGATTTAAGATTCTTACTAGTGAGATATATTCTTCTGCGGGAAATATGGGGTTTTGAGTCCCTTTCACTGAGGAAGGTGTAGGTCTTGTCTATTCCATAGTTGGTTTTTGAAGCGGTACCTGTGCTTATATCAAACTCTGGTTGTATGCATCACCCCACCTCTGCATCCCCCTTAAGCAGGCATAAGAGTGTTTTCTAAATGTGAGACTCTGTTCTCTTTCCTAACTCCGTTCAAGTGTAGCCATGTTTACAGCATCTTCATAAGTGATATCTTATGATAAGTTTCTTTTTCTGTGTGACTTATTTCACTTAGAATCATCGTACCTGAATCCACTCATTTTGCTCCTACTGGTCTTATGACATTGATTTCATGGCTGAGGGATATTCCATCATACTTAAGAACCACAATTTTTTGAACCATTTTTATATTTCCTGGGATATTTAAGGTGTACCCAAGTTGAGGTTCTTGTAAGCAGTGCAGCCCTAAATTTTGGGGTGGTTCTGTCTTATTGATTTTCAGTTTTCCCAAGGTACATTCCCTAGAGTGGAAGCGCCCTTGGCTCTGTAGCTCTGTTCTTTATTGTTTTAGGGAACACAATGCACACCTCCAGTGAGGCAGTTGGCAATTTACATCCCGCCCATCAGCATAACAAGGCTTCCTGTTCTCCAGGGCCTGTCTTGCCTTTCTGGATTTTACACATTTTGTGGAGGTCCGTTTTGACCGGACGGAAGTGATACTTCTTTGCAGTGCAGATTTGCATTACCGGCTTGCTTGCTTGGCCAAAAGGGGCTTATGCGATTTCTCCTGAATATATTCAGGAGAAAACACATACGCCCTTTTTGGAAAAGTGCATCATTGTCAAAGTTGTGCCCCTCATCCTGTGCTTTACAGGCGATTCCTAAGTACATCTTGAAATCTGTTTCCTGCTATTCTGCGTCGCTTCCAAGTCTGCCTCGTTGCCTTCCCTCAACAGATTTTTGGACGATAGTTGTCCTTTATTACTCTGCCAGTTTGTGAATTGCTGTGCCCCTGAGCTCCATTTTTCAACTCGTTTTTTTTTGAGCTGAACGCAAGTCCAAAATTATGGTTCAGAACCTATACTGGTTCCCAGTGGGTGGCTGAGACTTTGGTTAATACTTCTTCCTGCCAGGAAATTAGAGTGACATGTGCCAGTCCAAATGCCTAATAGCTACTCACTCATTGGTTCTCCCTCTACCCTTTCAACCTCTGCCAAATTGGCAACCTGTGCGAACAGGAGGTTAAAGGGGCTGTCTCTCCAAGTCGGGAGATTGATAGTAAAGCAGTTGGAATGTCAAACAGGAGCTCCAGGATAGGGACAATTCGTTGAGTGTTAGAAACATTTCGTATTCACAGTGTGTCCTTTCTCTCGGTTTCCCGTACATATTATAGCTGTAGGAATATTCCCTTCAAGCTGGAGAGTTGGGACCCATGGAATGGGTGCCATGAATTATTGCTTTAAAGGGTCTGCATTTCCTCACCCAATCTCACCAATCCTCTCAGTCCCAAGTGTCCAGCCTGATGCCACACTCAGCTGTCATTGTAGATAGGGTCATTCCAGGTTTCATCAGACACCCTGAAGGAATTGTTTAGAATTTCCCTGTTTTTTTCTTCTGTTTTTGAAATTCCTTTTTATAGGGGGTTTGAGATGATTCTCGCTGCCAGGTTTATGCCACTCTAGACACACTTGATACACTTACAGACATATCAATACATAAGTTTTAAGATTCTTACTAGTCAGATATATTCCTGTGCGGGAAATATTGGGTTTTGAGTCCCTTTGACTGAGGAAGGTGTAGGTCTTGTCTATTCCATAGTTGGTTTTTGGAACGGTACCTGTGCTTTTATCAAACTCTGGTTTTATGCATCACCCCACCTCTCCAACCCCCTTTAGCAGGCATAAGAGTGTTTTCTAAATGTGAGACTCTGTTCTCTTTGCTAACTCAGTTCAAGTGTAGCCATGTTTACAGGATCATCATAAGTGATATCTTATGATAAGTTTCTTTTTCTGTGTGACTTATTTCACTTAGAATCATCGTACCTGAATCCACTCATTTTGCTGCTACTGGTCTTATGACATTGATATCATGGCTGAGGGATATTCCATCGTACTTAAGTACCACAATTTTTTGAACCATTTTTATATTTCCTGGGATATTTAAGGTGTACCCAAGTTGAGGTTCTTGTAAGCAGTGCAGCCCTAAATTTTGGTGTGGCTCTGTCTTATTGATTTTCAGTTTTCTCAAGGTATATTCCCTAGACTGGAAGTGCCCTTGGCTCTGTAGCTCTGTTGTTTACATGTTTTAGGGAAGACAGTGAACTCCTCCAGAGAGGCCATTGACAATTTACATCCTGCCCATCTGCATAACAACGCTCCCTGTTCTCCAGGGCCTGTCTTGCCTTTCTTGTTTTTACACATTTGTGGAGGTCCTTTTTGACTTGTGGGAAGTGATACATCTTTGCAGTGCAGATTTGCATTACCCGCTGGCTTGCTTCGCCAAAAGGGGCGTATGCGTTTTCTCCTGAATATATTCAGGAGAAAACACATACGCCCTTTTTGGAAAAGTGCATCATTGTCGAAGTTGTGCCCCTCTTCCTGTGCTTTACAGGCGATTCCAAACTACACCTTGAAATCTGTTTCCTGCTATTCTTCCTCACTTCCAAGTCTGCCTCGTTGCCTTCCCTCAACAGATTTTTGGACGACAGTTGTCCTTTATTACTCTGCCAGTTTGTGAATTGCTGTGCCCCTGAGCTACATATTTCAAATCGTTTTTTTTTGAGCTGAACGCAAGTTCAAAATTTTCGTTCAGAACCTATACTGGTTCCCAGTAGGTGGCTGAGAATTTGGTTAATTTTTCTTCCTGCCAGGAAATTAGAGTGACATGTGCCATTCCAAATGCCTAACAGCTACTCACTCATTGGTTCTCCCACTACCCTTTCAACCTTTGCCAAATTGGCAACCTGTGCGAACAGGAGGTTAAAGGGGCTGTCTCTCCAAGTTGGGTGATTGATAGTAAAGCAGTTGGAAAGTCAAACCAGAGCTCCAGGAGAGGGACTATTCGTTGAGTTTTAGAAACCTTTCGTATTCACAGTGTGTCCTTTCTCTAGGTTTACCATACATGTTATAGCTGTAGTAATATTCCCTTCAAGCTGGAGAGTTGGGACCCATGGAATGGGTACCATGAATTATTGCTTTAAAGGGTCTGCATTTGCTCACCCAATCTCACCAATCCCCTCAGTCCCAACTGCCCAGCTTTATGCCACATCCAGCTGTCATTGTAGATAGGGTCATTCCAGGTTTCATCAGACAACCTGAAGGAATTGTAAAGAATTTCCCTCTTTTTTTCTTTTGTTTTTCAAATTCCTTTTTATAGTGGGTTTGAACTGATTCTCGCTGCCAGGTTTATGCCTCTCTAGACACACTTGATTCACTTACGCAGACATATCAATACATAGGTTTTAAGATTCTTACTAGTCAGATATATTCCTGTGCGGGAAATATGGGGTTTTGAGTCCCTTTCACTGAGGAATGTGTAGGTCTTGTCTATTCCATAGTTGGCTTTTGAAGCGGTACCTGTGCTTATATCAAACTCTGGTTTTATGCATCACCCCACCTCTCCATCCCCCTTAAGCAGGCATAAGAGTGTGTTCTAAATGTGAGACTCTGTTTTCTTTCCTAATTCAGTTCAAGTGTAGCCATGTTTACAGGATCTTCATAAGTGATATCTTATGATAAGTTTCTTTTTCTGTGTGAGTTATTTCACTTAGAATCATTGTACCTGAATCCACTCATTTTGCTGCTACTGGTCTTATGACATTGATTTCATGGCTGAGTGATATTCCATCGTACTTATGTACCACAATTTATTGAACCATTTTTATATTTCCTGGGATATTTAAGGTGTACCCAAGTTGAGGTTCTTGCACGCAGTGCAGCCCTATATTTTGGGGTGGTTGTGACTTATTGATTTTCAGTTTTCCCAAGGTACATTCCCTAGACTGGAATCGCCCTTGAATCTGTAGCTCTGTTGTTTACTTGTTTTAGGGAACACAATGCACTCCTCCTGAGAGGCCATTGGCAATTTACATCCCACCCATCAGCATAACAAGGCTCCCTGTTCTCCAGGGCCTCTCTTGCCTTTCTGGTTTTTACACATTTTGTGGAGGTCCCTTTTGAACTGTGGGAAGTGATACTTCTTTGTATTGCAGATTTGCATTGCCTGCTTGCTTGCTTGGCCAAAAAGCGCGTATGCGTTTTCTCCTGAATATATTCAGGGGAAAACGCATACGCCCTTTTTGGCCATGTACATCATTGTCGAAGTTGTGCCCCTCGTCCGGTTCTTTAAAGGCAAATCCAACGTACCTCATGAAATCTGTTTCCTGCTTTTCTGCCTCTGTTTCAAGTACACCTCGTTGCCTTCACTCAACAGATTTTTGGATGATAGTTGTCCTTTATTACATTCACAGTTTGTGAATTGCTGTGCCCCTGAGCTCCATTGTTCAACTCGTTTTATGTGACCTGAACGCAAGTCCAAAATTTTGGTTCAGGACCTATACTGGTTCCCGGTGGGTGGCTGAGACTTTGGTTAATTCTTCTTTCTGCCTGGAAATTAGAGTGACATATGCCTGTCCAAATGCCTAACGCTACTCTCTCATTGGTTCTCCCTCTTCCCTACCATCCTCTGCCAATTTGGCGACCTGTGAGAAATAGGAGGTTAAAGGGGCTGTCTCTCCAAGTTGGGTGATTGATAGTAAAGCAGTTGGAAAGTCGAACGGGGGCACCAGGTGAGGGACAATTCATTGAGTTTTAGAAACCTTTCTTATTCACACTGTGTCCATTCTCTAGGTTTCCCGTACATGTTATAGCTGTAGTAATATTCCCTTCAACCTGGAGAGTTGGGACCCATGGAATGGGTGCCATGCATTATTGCTTTAAAGGGTCTGCATTTGCTCAGGCAATGTCACCAATCCTCTCAGTCCCAATCGTCCAGCCTTATGCCACATCCAGCTGGCATTGTAGATAGGGTCATTACAAGTATCATCAGAGACCCTGAAGGAATTTTAAAGAATTTCTCTGTTTTTTTTGTTTTGTTTTTGAAATTACTTTTTATAGTGGGTTTGAGCTGATTCTCCCTGCCATGTTTATGCGAGTCTAGACACACTTAATTCGCTTACCCAGACATATCAGTACATAGGTTTTAAGATCCTTACTAGTCAGATATATTCCTCTGCGGGAAATATTGGTTTTGAGTCCCTTTCACTGAGGAAGGAGTAAGTGTTGTCTATTCCGTAGTTGGTTTTTGGAACAGTACCTGTGCTTATATCAAACTCTGGTATTATGCATCAACCCACCTCTCCTTCCCCCTTAAGCAAGCATAAGAGTGTTTTCTAAATGTGAGACTGTGTTCTCTTTCCTAACTCAGTTCATGTGTAGCCATGTTTACAGGAGCTTCATAAGTGATATCTTATGATAAGTTTCTTTTCTGTGTGACATATTTCACTAAGAATCATCGTACCTGAATCCACTCATTTTGCTGCTACTGATCTTATGTCATTGATTTCAAGGCTGAGGGATATTCCATTGTATGTAAGTACCACAATTACTTGAACAATTTTTATATTTCCTGGGTATTTAAGGTTGAGCCAAGTTGAGGTTCTTGTTAGCAGTGCAGCCCTAAATTTGGGGGTGGCTCTGTCTTATTGATTTTCAGTTTTCCCAAGGTATACTCCCTAGACTTGAAGTGCCCTTGGCTCTGTAGCTCTCGTGTTTACTTGTTTTACGGAACACACTGCACTCCTCCCTTGAGGCAGTTGGCAATTTACATCCCGCCCATCAGCATAACAAGGCTCCCAGTTCTCCAGGGCCTGTCTTGCCTTTCTGGTTTTTACACATTTTGTGGATGTCCCTTTTGACTGGTGGGAAGTGATACTTGTTTGTAGTGCAGGTTTGCATTGCCCGATTGCATGCTTGGCCAAAAAGCATGCTTGAATATATTCAGGAGAAAATGCATACGCCCTTTTTGGCCATGTGCATCATTGTCGAAGTTGTGCCCGTCTTCCTGTGCTTTACAGGCGATTCCTATGTACCTCTTGAAATCTGTTTCCTGCTATTCTGCCTCACTTTCAAGTCCGCCTCGTTGCCTTCCCACAACAGATTTTTGGATGATAGTTGTCCTTTATTACTCTGCTAGATTGTGAATTGCTGTGCCACTGAGATCCATTTTTCAACTCATTTTGTGTGAGCTGAACGCAAGTCCAAAATTTTGTTTCAGGACCTATACTTGTTCCCGATGGGTTGCTGAGACTTTGGTTAATTCTTCTTCCTGCCGGGAAATTAGAGTTTCCTGTGCCCGTCCAAATGCCTAACAGCTACACTCTCATTGGTTCTCCCTCTTCCCTTCCATGCTCTGCCAAATTGGCAAAATATGGGCACCAGGATGTTAAATGGGCTGTGTCTCCAATTTCGGAGATTGATAGTAAAGCAGTTGGAAAGTCAAATCGGAGCCCCAGGAGAGGGACTATTCGTTGAGTTATAGAAACCTTTTGTATTCACAGTGTGTCCATTCTCTAGGGTTCCCGTACATGTTATAGCTGTTGTAATATTCCCTTCAACCTGGTGAGTTGGGAACCATGGAATGGGTGCCATGCATTATTGCTTATAAGGGTCTGCATTTGTTCACCCAATCTCTCCAATCCTCTCAGTCCCAAGTGACCAGCCTTATGCCGCATTCAGCTGTCATTGTAGATAGGGTCATTCCAGCTTTCGGCAGAGACTCTGAAGGAATTGTAAAGAATTTCCCTGTTTTTTGGTTTTGATTTTGAAATTCCTTTTTATAGTGGGTTTGAGCTGATTCTCGCTGCCATGTTTATGCCAGTGTAGACACACTTGATTCCCTTACGGAGACGTATCAATATATATGTTTTAAGATTCTTACTAGTCAGATATATTCCTGTGCGGGAAATATGGGGTTTTGAGTCCATTTCCCTGAGGAAGTTGTAGGTCTTGTGTATTCCATAGTTGGTTTTTGGATCGGTACCTGTGTTTCTATGAAACTCTGCTTTTATGCATCACCCCACCTCTCCTTCCCCCTTAAGCAGGCATAAGAGTGTTTTCTAAATGTGAGACTCTGTTCTCCTCCCTAACTCAGTTCATGTGTAGCCATGTTTACAGGATCTTCATAAGTGATATCTTATGATAAGTTTCTTTTTCTGTGTGACTTATTTCACTTAGAATCATCGTACCTGAATCCACTCACTTTGCTGCTACTCGTCTTATGACATTGCTTTCATGGCTGAAGGATATTCCATCATACGTAAATACCACAATATTTTGAACCATTTTTATATTTCCTGGGATATTTAAGGTGTACCCAAGTTGAGGTTCTTGTAAGCAGTTCATCCCTAAATTTGGGGGTGGCTCTGTCTTATTGATTTTCAGTTTTCCCAAGGTATATTCCCTAGACTGGAAGTGCCGTTGGCTCTGTAGCTCTGTTGTTTACTTGTTTTAGGGAACACAAGTCACTCCTCCAGTGAGGCTGTTGGCAATTTATATCCCGCCCATCAGCATAACAAGGCTCCCTGTTCTCCCAGGCCTGTCTGGCCTTTGTGGTTTTTACACATTTTGTGGATGTCCCTTTCGACCTGTTGGAAGAGATACTTCTTTGTAGTGCAGATTTTCATTGCCTGCTTGACTGCTTGGCCAAAAAGGGCGTATGCATTATCTCTTGAATATATTCAGGAGAAAACACATATGCGCTTTTTGGCCAAGTGCATCATTGTCGAAGTTGTACCCCTCTTCCTGTGCTTTACAGGCGATTCCTACGTACCTCTTGAAATCTGTTTCCTGTTCTTCTTCCTTGCTTTCAAGTCCACCTCGATGCCTTCCCTCAACAGATTTTTGGATGACAGTTGTCCTTTATTACTCTGCTAGTTTGTGAATTACTGTGCCCCTGAGCTCCATTTTTCAAATCTTTTTTGTGAGCTGAACGCAAGTCCAAAATTTTGGTTCAGGACCTATAATTTTTCCCGGTGGGTGACTGAGACTTTGGTTAATTCTTCTTCCTGCTGGGAAATTAGAGTCACATGTGCCCATCCAAATGCCTAACAGCTACTCTCTCATTGTTTCTCCCTCTTCCCTTCCATCCTCTGCCAATTTGGCAACCTGTGCGAACCAGTAGTTTAAAGGGGCTGTCTCTCCAAGTTGGGAGATTGATAGTAATGCAGTTTTAAAGTCAAAGCGGAGCACCAGGAGAGGGACTATACGTTGAGTTTTTGAAACCTTTCATATTCACAGTGTGACCATTCTCTAGGTTTCCCGTACATGTTATAGCTGTATTAATATTCCCTTCAACCTGGAGTGTTGGGACCCATGGAATGGGTGCCATGCATTATTGCTTTAAAGGGTCTGCATTTGCTCACCCAATCTCACAAATCCTCTCAGTCCCAAGTTTCCAGCCTTAAGCCACATTCAGCTGTCATTGTATATAGAGTCATTCCAGGTTTTGTCAGGGACCCTGAAGCAATTGTAAAGAATTTCCCTGTTTTTTCGTTTTGTTTTTGAAATTCCTTTTTATAGTGGGTTTGAGCTGATTCTCACTGCCAAGTTTTTGCCAGTCTAAACACACTTAAATACCTTATCCAGATATATCAGTACATAGGTTTTAAGGTCCTTACTAGTCAGATATATTCCTCTGTGTGAAATACGGGGTTTTGAGTCGCTTTCACTGAAGAAGGTGTAGGTCTTGTCTATTCCATAGTTGGTTTTTGGAACGGTACCTGTGCTTATATCAAACTCTGGTTTTATGCATCACCCCACCTCTCCTTTCCCCTTAAGCAGGCATAAGAGTGTTTTCTAAATGTGAGACTCTGTTCTCTTTCCTAACTCATTTCATGTGTAGCCATGTTTACAGGATCTTCATAAGTGATATCTTATGATAAGTTTCTTTTTCTGTGTGACTTATTTCACTTAGAATCATCGTACATGAATCCACTCATTTTGCTGCTACTGGTCTTATGACATTGATTTCATGTCTGCCGGATATTCCATCATACGTAAATACCAGAATTTTTAAACCATTTTTATATTTACTGGGATATTTAAGGTGTACCCAAGTTGCGGTTTTTGTAAGCAGTGCAGCCCTAAATTTTGGGGTGGCTCTGTCTTATTGATTTTCACTTTTCCCATGGTATATTCCCTAGACTGGAATTGCCCTTGGCTTTGTAGCTCTGTTGTTTACTTGTTTTGGGAACACAATGCACTCATCCAGTGAGACAGTTGGCAATTTATATCCCGCCCATCAGCCTAACAAGGCTCCCTGTTCTTCAGGACCGGTCTTGCCTTTCTGGTTTTTACACATTTTGTGGATGTCTCTTTTGACCATGGGGAAGAGATACTTCTTTGTAGTGCAGATTTGCATTGCCCTCTTGCTTGCTTTGCCAAAAAGGGCGTATGCATTTTCTCCTGAATATATTCAGGAGAAAATGTATACGCCAATTTTGGTTAAGTGCTTCACTGTTGAAGTTGTTCCCCTCTTCCTGTGCTTTACTCCCAATTCCAACGTACCTCATGAAATCTGTTTCCTGCTATTCTGCCTCTCTTTCAAGTCTGCCTCGTTGCCTTCACTCAACAGATTTTTGGACAGTAGTTGTCCTTTATTACTCTGCCAGTTTGTGAATTGCTGTGCCCCTGAGTTCCATGTTTGAACTCGTTGTTTGTTAGCTGAACGCAAGTCCAAAATTTTGGTTCAGGACCTATACTGGTTCCCAGTGGGTGGCTGAGACTTTGGTTAATTCTTCTCCCTGCAGGGAAATTAGAGTGACATATGCCCGTCCAAATGCCCAACAGCTATTCTCTCATTGGTTCTCCCTCTTCCCTTCCATCCTCTGCCAAATTGGCAACCTGGGCGAACCAGGAGGTTATAGGGGCTGTCTCTCCAAGTTGGGAGATTGATAGTAAAGCAGTTGGAAAGTCAAACCCGAGCACCAGGAGAGGGACTATTCGTTGAGTTATAGAAACATTTCGTATTCACAGTGTGTCCATTCTCTAGGTTTTCCGTACATGATATAGCTGTAGTAATATTCCCTTCAACCTGGAGAGTTGGGACCCAAGGAATGGGTGCCATGCATTATTGCTTTAAAGGGTCTGCATTTGCTTAACCAATCCAAACAATCCTCTCAGTCCCAAGTGTACCGCCTTATGCCATATCCAGCTGTCATTGTAGAGAGGGTCATTCCAGGTTTCATCAGAGACCCTGAAGTAATTGTAAAGAATTTGCCTGTTTTTTTGTTTTGTTTTTGAAATTTCTTTTTATAGTGGGTTTGAGCTGATTCTCGCTGCCATGTTTATGACAGACAAGACACACTTGATTCCCTTACCCAGACATATCAGTACATAGGTTTTAAGATTCTTACTAGTCTAAGATATTCCTCTGCGGGAAATATGGGGTTTTGGGTATCTTTCACTGAGGAAGGTGTAGGTCTTGTCTATTCCATAGTTGGTTTTTGGAACGGTATGTGTGCTTATATCAAACTCTGTTTTTATGCATCTCCCCACCTCTCCTTCCCCCTTAAGCAGGCATAACAGTGTTTTCTAAATGTGAGTCTCTGTTCTCTTTCCTAACTCACTTCATGTGTAGCCATGTTTACAGGATCTTCATAAGTGATATCTTATGATAAGTTTCTTTTTCTGTGTGACTCATTTCAGTTAGAATCATCATACCTGAATCCACTCATTTTGCTGCTACTGGTCTTATGACATTGATTTCATGGCTGAGGCATATTCGATCGTACGTAAGTACCACAATTTTTTGAAACATTTTTATATTTCCTGGGACATTTAAGGTGGATCCAAGTTGATATTCTTTTGAGCAGTGCAGCTCTAAATTTGGGAGTGGCTCTATCTTATTGATTTACAGTTTTGCCAAGGTATATTCCTTAGACTGGTAGTGCCCTTGGCTCTGTAGCTCTATTTTTTACTTGTTTTAGGGAACACAATGCACTCTTCCAGTGAGGCAGTAGGCAATTTTTTTTTTTTTTTTTTTTTTTTTTTTTTGCGGTACTCGGGCCTCTCAGTGTTGTGGCCTCTCCCGCTGCGGAGCACAGGCCCAGGATGCGCAGGCTCAGTGGCCATGGCCCACGGGCCCAGCCGCTCCGCGGCATATGGGACGCTCCCATACCGGGGCACAAACCCGTATCCCCTGCATCGGCAGGCGGAATCCCAACCACTGCACCACAAGCGAGGCCTTGGCAGTTGGCAATTTACATCCCGCCAATCAGCATAACATGCCTCCCAGTTCTCCAGGGCCTGTCTTGCTTTTCTGGTTTTTATACATTTTGTGGGTGTCCCTTTTGACCAGTGGGAAGAGATACTTCTTTGTAGTGCAGATTTGCATTGCCTGCTTGCTTGCTTGCTTGGCCAAAAACGGCGTATGTGTTTCTCCTGAATATATTCAGGAGAAAATGCATATGCCCTTTTGTCCAAGTGCATCATTGTCGAAGCTTTGCCCCTCTTCCAGGGCTTTTCGCGGGATTCCTACGTAGCTCTTGAAATCTGTTTCCTGCTACTCTGCCTCGCATTCAAGTCTGCCTCGTTGCCTTCCCTCAACAGATTTTTGGATGAGAGTTGTCCTTTATTACTCTGCTACTTTGTGAATTGCTGTGCCCCTGAGCTCCAATTTTCAACTCGTTTTTTGTGAGCTGAACGCAAGTCCAAAATTTTGGTTCAGGACCTATACTGGTTCCCGGTGGGTGGCTGACACTTTGGTTAATTCTTCTTTCTGCCACGATATTAGAGTGGCATATGCCCTTCCAAATGCCAAACAACTACTCTCTCATTGGTTCTCCCTGTGCCCTTCCATCCTCTGCCATATTGGCAACCTGTGGGAACCAGGAGGTAAAAGGGTCTGTCTCTCCAAGTTGGGAGATTGATAGTAAAGCAGTTGGAAAGTCAAAGTGGAGCACCAGCAGACTGACTATTCGTTGAGTTTTAGAAGCCTTTCGTATTCACAGTGTGTCCATTCTCTAGGTTTCCCGTACATGTTATAGCTGTAGTAATATTCCCTTCAACCTGGAGAGTTGGGACCCATGGAATGGGTGCCAGGCATTATTGCTTTAAAGGGTCTGCATTTGCTCACCCTATCTCACCAATCCACTCAGTCCCAAGTGTCCAGCCTTATGCCACATCCGGCTGTCATTGTAGATAGGGTCATTCCAGCTTTCGTCAGAGACCCTGAAGAATTTGTAAAGAATTACGCTGTTTTTTGTTTTGTTTATGGAATTCCTTTTTATAGTGAGTTTGGGCTGATTCTCGCTGCCATGTTTTTGCCACTCTAGACACACTTGATTCCCTTACAGAGACATATCAATACATAGGTTTTAAGATTATTACTAGTCAGATATATTCCTCTGTGTGAAATATGGGGTTTTAAGTCGCTTTCACTGCGGAAGGTGTAGGTCTTGTCTATTCCATAGTTGGTTTTTGGAACGGTACCTGTTCTTATATCAAACTCTGTTTTTTTGCATCACCCCACCTCTCCTTCCCCCTTAAGCAGGCATAAGGGTGTTTTCTAAAAGTGAGACTCTGTTCTCTTTCCTAACTCCTTTCATGTGTAGCCATGTTTACAGGATCTTCATAAGTGATATCTTATGATAAGTTTCTTTTTCTGTGTTACTTATTTCACTTAGAAACATCTACCTGAATCCACTCACTTTGCTGCTACTGGTCTTATGACATTGATTTCATGGCTGAGGGATATTCAATCGTACGTAAGTAGCACAATTTTTTCAACCATTTTTATATTTCCTGTGATATTTAAGTTGTACCCAAGTTGAGGTTCTTGTAAGCAGTGCACACTTAAACTTGGGGGTGGCTCTGTCTTATTGATTTTCAGTTATCCCATGGTATATTCCATAGACTGGAAATGCCCTTTGCTCTGTAGCTCCGTTGTTTACTTGTTTTAGGGAACACAGTGCACTACTCCAATGAGGCAGTTGGCAATTTACATCCTGCCCATCAGCATAACAAGGCTCCCTTTTCTCCAGGGCCTCTTTTGCCTTTCTGGTTTGTACACATTTTGTGGATGTCCCTTTTTACCGTTGGGAAGTGATACTTCTTTATAGTGCAGATTTGCATTGCCCGCTTACTTGCTTGGCCAAAAAGGTCGTATGCCTTTTCTCCTGAATATATTCAGGAGAAAACACATACGCCCTTTTTGGCCAAGTGCATCATTGTCATAGCTGTGCCCCTCATCCTGTGCTTTACATGTGATTCCAACGTACCTCTTGAAATCTGTTTCCTGCTATTCTGCCTCGCTTTCAAGTCCGCCTTGTTGCCTTCCCTCAACAGATTTTTGGACGATAGTTGTCCTTTATTACTCTGCCAGTTTGTGAATTGCTGTGCCCCTGAGCTCCATTTTTCAACTCGTTTTTTGTGAGCTGGCCACAAGTCCAAAATTTTGGTTCAGGACCTATACTTGTTCCCGGTGGGTGGCTGAGACTTTGGTAAATTCTTTTTCCTGCCGGGAAATTAGAATGACATGTGCCCGTCCAAATGCCTAACAGCTACTCTCTCATTGGTTCTCCCTCTTCCCTTTCACCCTCTGCCAAACTGGCAACCTGTTCGAAACAGTAGGTTAATGGGGCTGTCTCTCCAATTTGGGAGATTGATAGTATAGCAGTTGGAAAGTCAAACTTGAGCACAAGGAGAGGGATTATTCGTTGAGGTTTAGAAACGTTTCGTATTCACCGTGTGTCCATTCTATAGGTTTCCCATACATGTTATAGCTGTAGTAATATTCCCTTCAATCTGGAGAGTTGGGACTCATGGAATGGGTGCCATGCATTATTGCTTTAAAGGGTCTGCATTTGCTCTCCCAATCTCACCAATACTCTCAGTCCCAAGTGTCCAGCTTTATGCCACATCCAGCTGTCATTGTAGATAGGGTCATTCCACGTTTCATCAGAGACACTGAAGGAATTGTAAAAAAATTTCCCTGTTTTTTTGTTTTGTTTTTGAAATTCCTTTTTATAGTGGGTTTCAGCTGATTCTCGCTGCCATGTTTATGCCAGTCTAGACACACTTGATTCCCTTACACAGACATATCAATGCATAGGTTTTAAGATTCTTACTAGTCAGATATATTCCCTTGCGGGAAATAAGGGATTTTGAGTCCCTTTCACTGAGGAAGGTCTAGGTCTTGTCTATTCCAGAGTTGGTTTTTGGAATGGTACCTGTGCTTATATCAAACTCTGATTTTATGCATCACCCCAGTTCTCCTTCCCCCTTAAGCAGGCATAAGAGAGTTTTCTAAATGTGAGACTCTGTTCTCTTCCCTAACTCAGTTCAATTGTAGCCATATTTACAAGATCTTCATAAATGATATCTTATGATAAGTTTCTTTTCCTGTGTGACTTATTTCAGTTAGAATCCTCGTACCTAAATCCAATCATTTTGCTGCTACTGTTCTTATGACATTGATTTCATGGTTGAGGGATAATTTGGACATAAGTACTACAAATTTTTGAAAGATTTTTATCTTTCCTGGGAAATTTAAGGTGGGCACAAGTTGAGGTTCTTGTAAGCGGTGCAGCCGTAAATTTTGGGGTGCCTGTGTCTTATTGATTTTCAGTTTTCCCAAGGTATATTCCCTACACTGGAAGCTCTCTTGGCTCTGTAGCTCTGTTGTTTAATTGTTTTAGGGAACACAATTCAGTCTTCCAGAGAGGCAGTTGGCAATTTACATCCCGCCCACCAGCATAACAAGGCTCCCTGTTCTCCAGGGCCTGTCTTGCCTTTCTGGTTTTTACACATTTTGTGGATGTCCCTTTTGAATGGTGGGAAGTGATATTTCTGTGTAGTGCAGATTTGCATTGCCCACTTGCTTGCCTGCCCAAAAAGGGCATATGCATCTTCTCCTGAATATATTCAGGAGAAAACACATAGGCAGTTTTTGGCCAGGTGCATCATTGTCAATGATGAGACACTCTTCCTGTGCTTTCAAGGTGATTCCAACGTACCTCTTGAAATCTGTTTCCTCCTATTCTGCCTCGCTTTCAAGTCCACCTCGTAGCCTTCCCTCAACAGATTTTTGGACGAGATATGTCCTTTACTACTCTGCCAGTTGGGGAATTGCTGTGCCCCTGAGCTCCATTTTTCAATATGTTTTTTGTGACCTGTATATAAGTCCAAATTTTGGTTCAGGACCTATCCTGGTGTCCGGTGGGTGGCTGAGACTTTGGTTAATTCTTCTTCCGCCCGGGAAATTAGAGTGACATGTGCCCGTCCAAATGCCTCATGGCTACTCTCTCATTGGTTCTCCCTCTTCCCTTTCATCCTCTGCCAATTTGGCAACCTGTTAGAACCAGGAGGTTAAAAGGTCTGTCTCTCCAAGTTGGGAGATTTATAGTAAAGCAGTTGGAAAGTCAAACCAGAGCACCAGGAGAGGGACTATTCGTTGAGTTTTAGAAACATTTCGTATTCACAGTGTGTCCATTCTCTAGGTTTCCCTTACATGTTATAGCTGTAGTAATATTCCCTTCAACCTGCAGAGCTGGGGCCCATGGAATGGGTGCCATGCATTATTGCCTTAAAGGGTCTGCATTTTCCCACCCAATCTCACCAATCCTCTCAGTCCCAAGTGTCCAGACTTATGCCATATCTAGCTGTCATTGTAGATAGGGTCATTCCAGGTTTCATCAGAGACCCTGAAGGATTTGTAAAGGATATCACTGTTTTTTTGTTTTGTTTTTGAAATTCCTTTTTATATTGGGTTTGAGCTGATTCTCACTGCCATGTTTATGGCAGTCTAGAAACACTTGATTCCCTTATGGAGACATATAAATACATAGGTTTTAAGATTCTTACTAGTAAGATATATTACTCTGCGCTGAATATGGGGTTTTGAGTCCCTTTCACTGAGGAAGGTGTAGGTCTTGTGTATTCCGTATTTGGTTTTTGGATCGGTACCTGTACTAATATCAAACTCTGGTTTTATGCATCACCCCACCTCTCCTTCCCCCTTAAGCAGGCATAAGTGTGTTTTATAAATATGAGACTCTCTTCTCTTTCCTAGCTCAGTTCTTGTGTAGCCATGTTTACAGGATCTTCATAAGTGATACCTTATGATAAGTTTATTTTTCTGTGTGACTTATTTCACTTAGAATTATCGTACCTGAATCCACTCATTTTGCTGCCACTGGCCTTATGACATTGATTTGTTGGCTGAGGAATATTCCATCATACATAAGTACCACAATTTCTTGAACCATTTTTTTTTTCCTGGGATATTTAAAGTGTACCCAAGTTGAGGTTCTTGTAAGCAGTGCAGCCCTGAATTTTGGTGTGGATCTGTCTTATTGATTTTCAGTTTTCCCAAGGTATATTCCCTAGACTCGAAGTGCCCTTGGCTCTGTAGCTCTGTTGTTTACTTCTTTTAGCGAACAGAATGCATTCCTTGAGAGACGCAGTTGGCAATTTACATCCCGCCCTTCAGCATAACAGTGTTCCCTGTTCTCCAGGGCCTGTCTTGCCTTTCTGGTTTTTACACATTTTGCGGATGTCCCTTTTGACAGGTGGGAAGTGTTACTTCTTTGTAGTGCAGATTTGCATTGCCCGCTTTCTTGCTTGGCCGAAAAGGCTATATGCGTTTGCTCCTGAATATATTCACGTGAAAACCCTTACACTCTTTATGGCTGTTTCCCTAATTTCAAAGTTGTGATGCTTTTCCTGTGTTTAAAGGTGATTCCTATGTACCTCTTGAAATCTGTTTCATGCCATTCTGCCTCATTTTCAATTCTGCCTCGTGGCTTTCCCTCAACAGATTTTTGGAAGAGAGTAGTCCTTTGTAACTCTACATGTTAGTGAATTGCTGCGGCCCTGAGCTCCATTTTTCAACTCGCGTTTTTGTGAGCTGACCGCAAATCCACAATTTTGCTTCAGGACCTATACTTGTTCTGGCGGGGCAGGCTGAGACTTTGGTTAATTCCTCTTCGTGACGCGAAATTAGAGTGACATGTTGCCGTCCAAATGCCTACAGCTACTCTCTCATTGGTTCTCCCTCTTCCCTTATATCCTCTGCACAATTTGTCCACTGTGCGAATTAGGAAGTTATAGGGGCTGACTCTCCAAGTTGGGAGATTGATAGTAAAGCTTTTGGAATGTCAAACTGGTGCACAAGGAGAGAAAAAAGTATTAGAGTTTTAGAAACCTTTCACCATCAGAGTGTTTCCCGTCTCTACGTTCCCATACATGTTATAACTGTAGTGATATTTCTTTCTACCTGGAGAGTTGGGAACCATGGAAAGGGTGGCAGGCATTATTGCTTTAAAGTGTCTGCATTTTTTCACCCAATCTCACCAATACTCTCAGTCTCAAGTGACCAGCCTTATGCCACATCCAGCTGTCATTGTAGATAGGGTCATTCCAGGTTTCATCAGAACCCCTGAAGGAATTGTGTAAGAATTTTACTGTTTTTATGTTTTGTTTTGAAATTCATTTTTATAGTGGGTTTCAGCTGATTCTCACTGCCATGCTTATGTTGTTCTAGAAACACTTGGTTCCCTTACAGAGACATATCAATACATAGGTTTTAAAATTCTTACTAGTCAGATATATTTCTCTGTGGGGAATAGGGATGTTGAGTTCCGTTCACTGAGGAAGGAGTAGGGCTTGTCTCTTCTGTTTTTGGATTATGGAACGGTTCCTGTTCTAATATCAAACTTTTGTTTTCTGCATTTCCCCACCTCTCTTTCCCCTTAAGCAAGCATAAGAGTTTTTTTCTAAATCTGAGAATCTGTTCTCTTCCCTAATTCAATTCATATGTAGCCATGATTACATTCCCTTCATAAATGATATCTTTTGTCAGAATGCCCCATGGCCCTTGTCATAATAATGCTCCATGACCCGTCTCATCACAATGCTCCATGCCCTGGTTATCACAATGCTCCGTGTCCCTTGTCATCACAATTCTCCACGTCCTTGTCATCACAATGCTACATGACACTTCTCATCAAAATGTTACATGCTCTTGTCATCACAATTATCCATGCACTTGTCATTGCAATGCTTCATGCACTTTTCACCACAATGCTCCATGCACTTGTCATCACAATGCTTCATGCTCTTGTCATCAGAATGCTACATGACCCCTCTTATCACAATTCTCCCTGACACCTGTCATCACAATGCTTCTTGTCCCTTGTGCTTACAGTGCTCCATGATCCTCGACATCACAATTACCCAAGGTCTTCTCATCACAATGCTCCACGGTTTTGCCATCACCATGCTCCATGCCTTGTCATCTCAAAGCTCAATGTCCCTTGTCCTCACAATTCTCCACGTCCATGTCATTACAATTCTCCATGGCACTTCACATCACAATGTTATATGCACTTGTCATCACAATAATCCATGCACTTGTCATCGCGATGCTCCATGACGCCTGTCATAGGAAGCTCCATGTGCTTGTCATCAGAATGTTTCACGACCTGGACATTAAAATTATCAATGGCCCTTGATATCACAATGCTCCATGCCCTTGTCATCACAGTGCTCCTTTATTTTGTCACAACAATACTACATGACACTTGGCATCACAATGCTTCATGATATTGTCATCAAACTGGAACATGACATATTTCATCACAATGTTCCCTGACACCTTTCTTCACAATAATCCATGACCTTGTCATCACAGTGCTCCATGCCCTTGTTGTCACAATGTGCAATTCCCACTCTTATCACAATAATCCATGAAAATTTTCAGAGCAATGCTTCATGCCACTTTTCATCACAATGCTCCATGAACGCTGTCATCACAATGCACCATGCACATCATCATAATGCTTCATGCTATTGTCATCACAATGAAATGAAAATGCTCCATGACCTCTGTCATCACAATGCTCCAAACACTTGAGATCACAATGTTCCATAACTCTTGTCATCACAATGCCCCATGACGTTGGTCATCACAATAATCCATGGTCTTCTCATCACAATGCACCATGATTTTTGTCATCACAATGCTCAATACACTTGTTGTCACAATGCTCCCTGACTATTGCCATCACTATGCACCTTGAACACTTTCATGAAAAGGCTCCATGCCTTTTTCATCACAATGATCCATGCCCTTTTCAACGCAATGCTCCAAGACCCCTGTGTTCAAAATGGTCCTTGCACATGTCATCACGAAGCTCCATGACACATGTCATCGGAATGCTACATGGCCTTCTCATCATAATGTTCCATGCCCTTGTCATCACAATGCTCCAAGACTACTGTGATCACAATGATCCCTGCTCCTTTTCATCAGAATGCTCCATGAGACTAGTCATCACAAGGTTCCATGGTCTTCACATCACAGTGCTCCAGGACGTTGTCATCACAGTGCTCCATTCCCTTTTCATCACAATACTCCATGACCCCTGTCATCACAATACTCCATGAAAGTTTTCAGCCCAATGCTCGATGAAACTTCTCATCACAATGATGCATGCCCTTGTCATCCCAATGCTCCATGATCCCTGTATTCAAAATGCTCCGTGACGGTTGTCATCACAGTGCTCCATGACACCTGTCATCACAATGCTCCATGCCTTTGTCAGCAAAACGCTACATGACCTTATCATGACAATGCTCTATGCGCTTGTCATCACAATACTCCATTACCATTGCCATCACAATCCTCCATGAACCTTGGCATCACATTGCTTCATGCCTTTGTCATCACAGTGCTCCATGCTCCTTGAAATCGAAATGAGCTAAGACCTCTCTCATCACAATGCTCCAAACCCTTGTGATCACAATGTACCATAACTCTTGTCATCACAACGCTCCATGATGCGTGTCATCACAATACTCCATGCACTTTTCATCACAGTGCTCCAGGACCTTTGTCATCATAGTTCTCAATATACTTGTCATCACAATGCTCCCTGAAACTATTCGTCTGAATGCTCCTTGAACCCTGTCACGAAAAGGCTCCATGCCTTTTTCATCAGAATGCCCCATGCCGTTTTCATCACAATGCTACATGTCATTATCATCAAAATACTCCATAAACTTGTCAACAGAATGCTCCATGACCTTTGTCACCACAATTCTCCATGAACTTGTCATCGCAATGCTCCATGACCCCTGTCATAGCAAGATCAATGTGCTTGTCATTAATATGCTTCATGAACTTGTCATCAAAATTCTCAATGGCCCTTGTCATCACAATGCTCCATGACCCTTGTCATCACAATGCTTCTTGACACTTGGAATCACAATGCTCCATTCCATTGTCATCACAATGGACCATGACATATGTAATCACAATGCTTCCTGACACCTGTCTTCACAATACTCCATGACCTTCTCCTCACAATGCTCCATGCCCTTTCATCACAATGCTCTATGACCCCTGTCATCACAATGCTCCGTGACTCCATTCATCACAATGCTTCATGACCATTGTCATCCCAATGGTACATGCCCTCATCATGACAAGGCTCTGTGACCATTGTCACCACAATGCTCCATGAATATTTCTAACAATGCTCGGTGACACTTGTCAGCACAATACTCCATGCCTTTGTCAGCACAATACTCCATGACCCATGGCATCACAATGCGCCATGCGCTTGTCATCATGATGCTCCACATCGTTGTCATCACAATGCTCCATAAACCTTGTCATCAGAATGCTCCATGCACTTCTCATCAAAATGCTCTCTCACCACTGATATCACAATGTTCCATCAATAATCATCACAATACTCCCTCACACCTGTCATCACAATGATCCATGACCCTATTCACAACAATTCTACATGCCCTTATCATCACAATGCTCCATACCCATGACATCACAATGTTCCATAACCCCTGTCATCACAATGACCCATGACCCTTTTATCACAATGCTCCATGACCCCTGATATCACAATGTTCCATAAATATTGTCATCAAAATGTTCCATGACCCTTTTCATCCAATTGCTCCATGACCCTGTCATCACAATGCTCCCTGCCCTTCTCATCACAATGCACCACGCCCTTGTCATTAAAATGCTCCATGGCCTATGTCATAACAAAGCTCCATAACCCTTGGAATCACATTGCTCCATGCCATTGTCATCACAGAGCTCCATGACGCTTGTCATCACGATGCTCGATGCCCTTCTAATCACAATGCTCCATGCCCTTGTCATTGCAGTCCTCCATGACACATGTATCACTGTGTTCCGTGCCCTAGTCATCACAATGTTCCATGCCCACTCTCGTCACAATAATCCATGAAATTTTTCAGACCAATGCTCCATGACCGTGTCATTTCATTCCACCTTGACACATGTATCACTGTGTTCCGTGCCCTTGTTATCACAATGCTCCATTACCCCTGTCATAACAATGCTCCATGATCCCTGCCATCACAATGTTCCACGGCCTTGTCATCACAAGGCTCCACGACCCCTGTAATCAAATGCTCCATGCCCCTTTTCTTCTCAATGCTCCATGAACCCTGTCATCACAATGCACCATGCCCATCATCATAATGCTTCATGCTATTGTCATCACAATGAAATCAAAATTCTCCATGACCTCTATCATAACAATGCTCCAAACACTTGTGATCACAATGTTCCATAACACTTGTCAACACAATGCCCCATGACGCTGGTCATCACAATTATCCATGGACTTCTCATCACAATGCTCCATGACCATTGTCATCACAATGCTCAATACCCTTGTCATCACAATGCTCCCAGACACTTGTCATCAGTATGCTCCTTGAACCCTGTCATGACAAGGCTCCATGCGTTTTTCATCACAGTGATCCATGTCCTGTTCATCATAGCGCTCCAAGACTCCTGTGATCACAATGCTCAATGAACTTGTCATCACAATGCTCCAAGACCCCTGTAATCACAATGTTCCAAGCCCCTTTTCATAAGAATGCTCCATGAGACTTGTCATCAAAAGGCTCCATCGTCTTCACATCACAATGCTCCAGTACCTTGTCATCACAATGCTCCAGGACCCCTGACATCACAATACTTCATGAACGTTTTCAGCCCAATGCTCCATGACCTTCTCATCACAATGCTCCATGACCCCTGTCATCACTATGCTCCATGACCACTGTCATCACAACGCTCCATGAACCCTGACAACAAAATGATCCGGGACTCTTGTCATCAAAACGCTCCCTGACAACTGTCTTCACAATATTCCAGGACTTTCTCGTCACAATGCTCCATGCCCTTGTCATCACAATGCTACATGCCCTTGTTATCACAATGCTCCATGAACCCTGTCATCATAGTGCACCTTGACTCCAGTCATCACAATGCTTCATGACCGTTGTCATCACAATGGTCCATGCCCTCCTCATTAAC
The DNA here is from genome assembly GCF_964165515.1 of Mesoplodon bidens. NCBI lineage: Eukaryota > Metazoa > Chordata > Mammalia > Artiodactyla > Ziphiidae > Mesoplodon > Mesoplodon bidens. The sequence continues at coordinate 2,725,675 of NW_027672207.1, forward strand.
AGTCTCTGTGACATTTTTAACCACAATGCTCCATGAACTTTTCATCACAACGCTCTTTGACCCTTGTCATCACAATGCTCTATGTATTTCTCAGCAAAATGCTCCATGCATTTGTCAGAAAAATGCTCCATGACCCTTGTCATCACAATCTGCCACACGCTTTTCATTACAATGGTCCACAAATTTGTAATCACATTGCTCCATAAACCTTGTAATCACAATGATCCAGCCCTTTTCATCACAATTTTCCATTACACCTGTAATAACAATGCTCCATGACCCCTGCCATCAATATGCTCCATGGCCTTGTCGTCACAAGGCTCGATGACACTTCTCATCACAATGCTCCAAGACCCTTGTAATCACAATGCTCCATGACCTTGTCATCGCATATCTCCATGACACATGTCATCAGAAAGTTCCATGACCTTCTCATCAAAATGCACGATGCCCTTGTCATCACAATGCTCCAAGACCCCTGAAATCACAATTATCCATGCCCCTTTTCATCTCAATGCTCCATGAACCCTGTCATCACAATGCACCATGCCCGTCATCATAATGCTTCATGCTATTGTCATCACAATGAAATCAAAATGCTCCATGATTTCTGTCATAACAGTGCTCCAAACCCTTGTGACCACAATATTCCATAACACTTGTCATCACAATGCCCCTTGATGCTCGTCATTACAGTTATCCATGGTCTTCTCATCACAATGCTCCATGAACTTTGTCATCATAATGCTCAATACACTTGTCACCAAAATGTTCCCTGACACTTGTTGTCTGTATGCTCTTGAACACTGTCATGACAAGGCTCCATGCCTTTTTCATCACAATGATCCATGTCTTTTTCATCACAATGTTCTAAGACCCCTGTAATCATAATTCTCCATGTCCTTGTCATCACAAAGTTCAATGACACATATCATTAGAATGATGCTTGGCCTTCTCCTCACAATGCTCCATGCCCTTGTCATCACAATGTTCCATGACCCCTATAATCACAATGCTCCATGCCCATTTTAATCAGTATCCTCCATGAGATTTGTCCTCACAAGGCTCCATGGTTATCTCATCACAATGCTCCAGGACCTTGTCATCACAATGCTTCACGAACTTGTCATGAACATTCTCAATGGCCTTTGTCATCATAATGCTTCAAGCGCTAGTCATCACAATGCTCCATTATATTTGTCATGACAATCCTCCATTACATTTGGCATCACAATGCTCCCTGCCATTGTCATCACAATGGACCATGACATATGTCATCACAATGCTCCCTTACACCTGTCTTCACAATACTCCATGACTTTCTCATCACAATGCTCCATGCCCTTGTCATCACAATGCTCCATGACCTTGTCATCAGAATGCTACATGCCCTTGTTATCACAATGCTCCATGACCCCTGTCACCACAATGCTCCGTGACTCCAGTCATCACAATGCTTCATGACCTTTGTCATCACAGTGGTCCATGCCCTCGTCATCAAGAGTCTCTGTGACGTTTTTAACCACAATGCTCCATGAAATTTTCATCACAATGCTCTTTGACCCTTGTCATCACAATGCTCTATGCCTTTCTCAGCACAGTGCTCCATGACCCTTGGCATCACAAGGCTCCATGTCATTGTCATCACAGTGCTCCATGAATGCTCTCATCACATTACTCCATGCCCTTGTCATCACAAAGCTCCATGACACATGTCATCAGAATGCTCCATGGCCTTCTCAACACAGTGCTCCATTACACCTGTCATAAGAATGCTCCATGACCCATGCCATTACGATGTTCCATGGCCTTGTCATCACAAGGCCCCATGTCCCTTTTCCTCACAATGCTCCAAAACCCATGTTATCACAATGCTCCATGCCCCTTTTTATCTAAATGATCCATGAACCCTGTCATCACAATGTTCCAAGCCCTTGTGATCACAATATTCCATAACACTTCTCATCACAATTCGCCATGACGCTCGTCATCACAGTTATCCATGGTCTTCTCATCAAAATGCTCTATGACCTTTGTCATCACAATGCTCAATACACTTGTCATCAAAATGCTCCCTGACACTTGTTGTCTGTATGCTTCTTGAACCCTGTCATGACAAGGTTCCATATCTTTTTCATTACAATGATCCATGCCTTTTTCATCACAATGCTCTAAGACCCCTGTAATCATAATTCTCAATGCCATTGTCATCACAAAGCTCAATGACGCATATCATTAGAATGCTCCTTGGTCTTCTCCTCACAATGCTCCATGCCCTTGTCATCCCAATGCTCCATGACCCCTGTATTCACAATGCTCCTTGACGCTTGTCATCACAGTGCTCCATGACACCTGTCAACATAATGTTCCATGCCTTTGTCAGCAAAATGCTACATGACCTTGTCATTACAAAGCTCTATGCGCTTGTCTTCAAAATACTCCAATACTATTTTCATCACAATCCTCCATCAACCTTGGGATTACATTGCTTCATGCCCTTGTCATCACAATGTTCCATGCTCCTTGAAATCAAAATGATCCATGACCTCTCTCATCACAATTCTCCAAACTCTTGTAATCACAGTGTTCCATATCTCTTGTCATCACAACGCTCCATGCTGCCTGTCATCACAATACTCCATGCCCTTGTCATCACAATGCTCCATGACCTTTGTCATCACAATTCTCAATACACTTGTCATCAAAATGCTCCCTGACACTTGTCGTCAAAATGCTCCTTGAACCCTGTGACGAAAAGGCTCCATGCCTTTTTCAACACAATGCCCCATGCCTTTTTCATCACAATGTTCCATGCCATTTTTATCACAATCCTCCGTGCCATTGTCATCAAAATACTCCACAAGCTTTTCATCAGAATGTTCCATGACACTTGTCATCACAAATCTCCATGACCCTTGTCATCACAATTCTCCATGCACTTGTCAGCACAATGCTCCCTGACACTTGTCATCACAGTGCTCCAATCCATTGTCATCACAATGCTCCATTACCTTTGTCATCAGAATCCTCCATGACACTTGGCATCACAATGCTCCATGCCCTTGTGATCACAATGCACCTTTCCAAATGTCCTCACTATTATCCATGAAACGTATTAGACCAATGCTCCATGCCCTTGTCATCACAATGCTACATGCCCTTGTTATCACAATGCTCCATGACCCCTGTCATCACAATGCTCCATGCCTTTGTCAGAAAAATGCTCCATGACCCTTGTCATCACAATGTGCCACACGCTTATCATTACAACGGTCCACAAATTTGTCATCACTGTGCTCCATAAACCTTGTAATCACAATGATCCATGCCCTTTTCACCACAATTTTCCATTTCACCTGTTATAACAATGCTCCATGATCCCTGCCATCAAAATGCTCCATGGCCTTGTCATCACAAGGCTCGATGACACTTCTCATCACAAAGCTCCAAGACCCTTGTAATCACAATGCTCCATGAGCTTGTCATCACATATCTCCATGACACATGTCATCAGAATGTTCCATGGCCTTCTCATCAAAATGGCGATGCCCTTGTCATCACAATGCTCCAAGAACCCTGTAATCACAATGCTTCATGCCCCTTTTCAAATCATTGTTCCATGAACCCTGTCATCACAGTGCATCATGCCCATCATCATAATGCTTCAGGATATTGTCAGCACAATGAAATCAAAATTCTCCATGACCTCTGTCATCACAATGCTCCATGACCCCTGTCATCACAATACTCCGTGAACATTTTCAGTCCAGAGCTCCATTACCCTTGTGAATACAATGATCCATGCCCTTGTCATCCCTATTCTCCATGACCACTGTATTCACAAAGCTCCATGACACTTGTCATCACAGTGCTCCATGACAACTGTCATCACAATGCTCCTGGGCTTTGTCAGCAAAATTCTATATGACATTGTCATAACAATGCTCTATGAGCTTGTCATCACAATACTGCATTACCATTGTCATCACAATCCTCCATGAAACTTGGGATCACATTGCTTCATGCCCTTGTCATCACAATGCTCCATGCTCATTGAAATCAAAATGATTCATGACCTCTCTCATCACAATTCTCCAAACCCTTTTGATTACCGTGTTCCATCACACTTGTCATCACAACGCTCCATTCTGCCTGTCATCACAATATTCCATGCCCTTGTCATCACAATGCTCCTTGAAATTTGTCATCACATTTCTCAATACACTTGTCATCTTAATTCTCCCTGACACTTGTCGTCAGAATGCTCCTTGAACCCTGTCACGAAAAGGCTCCATGCATTTTTCATCACAATGCCCCATGCCTTATTCATCACAATGCGCCATGTGATTTTCATCACAATGCTCCATGCTATTGTCATCAAAACACACCACAATCTTGTCATCAGAATGCTCCATTACCCTTGTCATCACAATTCTCCATGCAGTTGTCAGCACAATGCTCCCTTACCCTTGTCATCACAATGCTCAAATCCATTGTCATCACAAAGCTCCATTACCTTTGTCATCAGTATCCTCCATGACACTTGGCATCACAATGCTCCATGCCGTTGTCATCACAATGGGCCATTACATATGTCATCACAATGCTCCCTGACAACTGCCTTCACAATAATGCATGACCTGGTCTTCACAATGCTCCATGTCCTTGTGATCACAATGCGCCTTTGCAAATGTCATCGCTATAATCCATGAAACTTAGTAGACCAATGTTCCATGCCCTTGCCATCACAATGCTCCATGCCCATGGTATCACAATGCTCCATGACCCCTGTCATCACAATGCTCCGTGACTCCAGTCATCACAATGCTTCATGACCTTTGTCATCACAATGGTCCATGCCCTCGTCATCAACAGTCTCTGTGACCATTTTAACCACAATGCTCCATGAACTTTTCATCACAATGCTTTTTGACCCTTGTCGTCACAATGTTCTATGCATTTCTAAGGACAATGCTCCATGCCCTTGTCACCACAATGCTCCATGACCCCTGTCATCAAAATGCTCCATGACTCCAGTCATCACAGTGCTTCATAACATTTGTTACCACAATGGTCCATGCCCGCGTCATCACACGGCTCTGTTACCTTTGTAACCACAATGCTATATGAACTTTTCATCACAATGCTCCGTAACCCTTGTCATCACAATTCTCCATGCCTTTGTCAGACAACTTCTTCATGACCCTTGTCATCACAATGTGCCACACGCTTTTCATTAAAACGGTCCACAAATTTGTCATCACAGTGCTCCATAAACTTTGAAATCACAATGATCCATGCCCTTCTCATCACAATGCTCCATTACATCTGTCATAAGAATGCTCCATGACCCCTGCTATCAAAATGTTCCATGGCCTTGTCATCACAAGGCTCGATGACACCTCTCATCACAATGCTCCAAAACCCATGTAATCACAATGCTCCATGCCCTGTCATCACAAATCTCCATGACACATGTCATCAGAAGGTTCCATGTCCTTCTCATCAAAATGCTTGATGCCGTTGTCATCAGAGTGCTCCAAGACCCCTGTAATCACAAAGCTCCATTCCCCTTTTCATCTCAATGCTCCATGAACCCTGTCATCACAATGCATCATGCACCTCATCATAATGCTTCAGGCTATTGTCAGCACAATGAAATCAAAATTCTCCATGACCTCTGCCATCACAATGCTCCATGACACTTGTCATCACAATGATCCATGCCCTTGTCATCCCAATGCTCCATGACCACTGTATTCACAATGCTCCGTGACACATGTCATCACAGTGCTCCATGACAACTGTCATCACAATGCTCCTGGCCTTTCTCAGCAAAATTCTATATGACCTTGTCATAACAATGCTCTATGTGTTTGTCATCACAATACTCCATTACCATTGTCATCACAATCCTCCATAAAGCTTGGGATCACATTGCTTCATGCCCTTGTCAGCACAATGCTCCATGCTCCTTGAAATCAAAATGAACCATGACCTCTTTCATCACAATGCTCCAAACGCTTTTGATCACAATGTTCCATAACACGTGTCATCACAACACTCCATCCCCTTTTCATCACAAAGATCCATGACATTTGTCATCACAATTCTCAATACACTTGTCATCAAAATGCTTCCTGACACTTGTCGTCAGAATGCTGCTTTATCCCTGTCACAGAATGGCTCCATGCCTTTTTCATCACAATGCTCCATGCCATTGTCATCAAAATACTCCACAAGCTTGTCATCAGAATGCTCCGTGAACTTTGTCATCACAATTCTCCATGCACTTGTCAGCACAATGCTCCCTGACCCTTGTCATCACAATGCTCCTAGCCATTGTCATCACAATGCTCCATTACCTTTGTCATCAGAATCCTCCATGACACTTGGCATCACAATGCTCCATGCCATTGTCATCACAATGGGCCATTACATATGTCATCACAATGCTCCTTGACACCTCTGTTCAAATTACTGTATGACCTGGTCATCACAATGCTCCATTCCCTTGTCATCACAATGCACCATTCCAACTGTCATCACAATAATCTATGAAATTTATTAGAACAATGTTCCATGCCCTTGTCATCACAGTGCTCCATGCCCTTGTTATCACAATGCTCCATGACCCATGTCATCACAATGCTCCTTGATTCCAGTCATCACAATGCTTCATGACCTTTGTCATCAGAATTGTACATGCCCTCGTCATGAACAGTCTCTGTGATATTTGTAACCACAATGCTCCATGAACTTTTCATCACAATGCACTTTGACCCTTTTATCACAATGCTCTATGCCTTTCTCAGCACAATGCTCCATGACCCTTGTCATCTCAATGCTCCATGACCTTTGTCATCACAATGCTCCATGCCCTTGTTATCACAATGCTCCATGCCCTTTTCTTCACAATGATCCATGCTATTGTCATCACAATACTCCACAAGCTTGTCATCAGAAAGCTCCATGACCCTTGTCATCACAATGCTCCATAACCCCTCTCATCACAATGCTCCATACACCTTGTCATTACACTGCTCCATGACGCTTGTCATCACAATTATCTAGGGTCTTCTCATCACAATGCTCCTCGCCCTTGTCATCAAAATGCTGCATGACCCTTGTAATCACAATGATCCATGACCCCTCTCATCACAGTGCTCCATGACACCTGTCATCACATTGCTCATTGTCCCTTGTCATTACAGTGCTCCATGATGCTCGTCACCACAAGTATCCATGGTCTTCTCATCACAGTGTTCCACGGTCTTGCCATCACAATGCTCCATGTCCTGGTAATGACAATGCTCATGTCCCTTGTCATCACAATTCTCCACGTCCTTGTCATCACCGTGCTCCATGACAATTCTCATCAGAATGTTACATGCTCTTGTCATCACAATTCTCCACGCACTTGTCATTGCAATGCCCCCTTTACCCTGTCATAGCAAGCTCCATGCCTTTGTCATCACAATGCTTCACGAACTTTTCATCAAAATTCTCAATGGCCATTGTCATCAAAATGATCCATGCCCTGTCATCACGATGCTCCAAGCCCTTGTCATCACAAGGCTCCATTACCTTTGTCATCACAATCCTCCATAACACTTGGCATCACAATGCTCCATGCCATTGTCATCACAATGGACAATGAAATATGTCATCACTATGCTCCCTGACACATGTCTTCACAATAATCCATGACCTTGTAATCACAATTCTCCATGCCCTTGTTATCACAATATGTCATGCCCACTTTCAACACAATTATCCATGAAACTTGTCAGAGTAATGCTCCATGCCCCTGTCATCACAATGCTCCAATCCATTGTCATCACAATCCTCCATTACCATTGTCATCAGAATCCTCCATGACACTTGGCATCACAATGCTCCATGCCATTGTTGTCATCGGGCCATTACATATGTCATCACAATGCTCCCTGACAACTACCTTCACAATAATGCATGACCTGGTCATCACAATGCTCCATGCCCTTGTGATCACAATGTGCCTTTCCAAATGTCATCGCTATAATCCGTGAAACTTTTTAGACCAATGCTCCATGCCATTATCATCACAATGCTCCATGCCATTGTTATCACAATGCTCCATGACACCTGTCATCACAATGCTCCGTGACTCCAGTCATCACAATGCTTCATTACCTTTGTCATCACAATGGTCCATGCCCTCGTCATCAACAGTCTCTGTGACCTTTTTAACCACAGTGCTCCATGAACTTTTCATCACAATGCTCTTTGACCGATGTCATCACAATGCTCTATGCATTTCTCAGCACAACGCTCCATGCCTTTGTCAGAAAAATGCTCCATAACCCTTGTCATCACAATGTGCAACATGGTTTTCATTACAACGGTCCACCAATTTGTCATCACAGTGCTCCATAAACCTTGTAATCACAATGATCCATGCCCTTTTCATCACAATGCTCCATTACACCTGTAATAACAATGCTCCATGACCCCTGCCATCAAAATGCTCCATGGCCTTGTCAACAGAAGGCTCGATGACACTTCTCATCACAATGCTCCAAAACCCTTGTAATCACAATGCTCCATGCCCTTGTCATCACAAATCTCCAAGACCCCTGAAATCACAATGCTCCATGCCCCTTTTCATCAGAATTCTCCATGAGACTTCTCATCACAAGTCTTCATGGTCTTCTCATCACAAGGTTCCAAGACCTTGTCATCAGCATGTGCCATTCCCTTGTCATCAGAGTGCTCCTTGACCCCTGTCATCACAATACTCCATGAATATTCTCAGCACAATGCTCCATGACCTTCTCATCACAATGCTCCATGACCAATATCATCACAATGCTCCATGACCTCTGTCATCACAACACTCTATGACACCTGACAACACAATGATCCGGGACTCTTGTCACCACAGTGCTCAATTCCCTAGTCATCACAATGCTCCATGAACCCTGTCATCACAATACACCATGAATATTTTAAGCCCTATGATTCATGACCCTTGTCATCACAATGATCCATGCCTTTGTCATCCCAATGCTCCATGACCCCTGTATTCACAATGCTCCTTGACGCTTGCCATCACAGTGCTCCATGACAACTGTCATCACAATGCTCCATGCATTTGTCAGCAAAATGCGACATGAGCTTTTAATTACAATGTTCTATGCACTTGTCATCACAATACACCATTAGCATTTTCATCACAATCCTCCATGAAACTTGGGATCACATTGCTTCATGCCTTTGTTATCACAATGCTCCATGCTCCTTGAAATCAAAATGATCCATGACCTCTGTCATCACAATGCTCCAAAACCTTGTGATCACAATGCTCCATAACACTTGTCATCACAACGCTCCAGGATGCCTGTCATCAGAATATTCCATGCCCTTTTCATCACAATGCTCCATGACCTTTGTCATCACAATTCTCAATACACTTGTCATAACAATGCTCCCTGACACTTGTCATCAGAATGCTCCTTGAAACCTGTCATGAAAAGGCTCCATGCCTTTTTCATCACAATGCCCCATGCCGTTTTCCTCACAATGCTCCATGACCTCTGTCATCACAATACTCCATGACACCTGAAAACACAATGATCCGGGACTCTTGTCATCACAATGCTCCATTCCCTAGTCATCACAATGCTCCATGAATGCTGTCATCACAACACTCCATGACCATTTTCAGCCCAGTGCTCCAGGAAACTTGTCATCAAAATGATCCATGCCCTTGTCATCCCAATGCTCCATGACCCCTGTATTCACAGTGTTCCGTGACGCTTGTCATCACCGTGCTCCATGACACATGTCATCACAATGCTCCATGTCTTTGTCAACAAAATGCTACATTACCTTGTCATTACAATGCTCTATACAGTTGTCATCACCAAACTCCATTGCCATTGTCATCACAATCCTCCGTGAGCCTTGGGATCACATTGCTTCATGCCCTTGTCATCACAATGCTCCATGCTCCTTGAAATCAAAATGATCCATGACCTGTATCATCACAATGCTCCAATCCCTTGTAATCACAATATTCCATAACAGTTGTAATCACAACGCTGTATGACGCCTGCCATCACAATACTCTAGGCCCTTTTCATCACAATGCTCCATGCCCTTGTCATCACAAAGCTCAAAGACACATGTAATTACAATGCTCCTTGGGCTACTCCTCACAATGCTCCTTGCCCTTGTCATCACAATGCTCCAAGACCCATGTAATCACAATGCTCTATGCCCCTTCTCATCTCAATGATCCATGAACCCTGTCATCACAATGCACCATGCCCATCATCATAATGCTTCAAGCTATTGTCATCACAATGAAATCAATACTCTCCATGACCTCTGTCATCATAATGCTCCAAACCCTTGTTATCACAGTGTTCCATAACACTTATCATCACAACACCCCATGATGCACCTCATCACAATTATCCATGGTGTTCTCATCACAATGCTCCATGATCTTTGTCATCACAATGCTCAATACACTTGTCATCACAATGCCCCCTGACACTTGTCATCAGTATGCTACTTGAACCCTGTCATGACAAGGCTCCATGCCTTTTTCATCACAATGATCCGTGCCCTTTTCATCACAATGCTCCAAGATCCCTGTAATCACAATGCTCCATGCCCTTGTCATCACAAAGCTCCATGATGCATGTCATCAGAATGCTCCAAGTCCTTCTCATCACAATGCTCCATGCTCTAGTCATCACAATGTACCAAGACCCCTGTAATCACAATGCTCCATGCCCCTTTTCGTCAGAATGCTCCATGAGACTTATCATCACAAGTCTCCATGGTCTTCACATCACAATGCTCCAGGAACTTGTCATCACCATGCTCCATTCCCTTGTCATCACAATGCTCCATGATACCTGTCATCACAGTAATCCATGAACATTTTCAGCCCAATGCTCCACGACCTACTCATCACAATGGTCCTTGGCCAATATCATCACAATGCTCCATGACCACTGTCATCACAACACTCCATGACAGCTGACAACACAATGATCTGGGACTCTTGTCATCACAATGCTCCATTTCCTACTCATCACAATGCTCCATAACCCCTGTCATCAAAATCCTCCATGAACATTTTCAGCCCAGTGCTTCAGGAAACTTGTCATCACACTGATCCATGCCCTTGTCAACACAAAGGTCCATGACCCCTGTATTCACAATGCTCCTTGACGCTTGTCATCACAGTGCTCCATGACACATGTCATCACAATGCTCCATGCCATTGTCAGCAAAATGCTACATGACCATGTCATTACAATGCTCTATGCGCTTGTCATTACAATACTCCATTTCCATTGTCATCGCAATCCTCCATGAACCTTGGGATCACATTGATTCATGCCCTTGTCATCACAATGCTCCAGGCTCCTTGAAATCAAAATGATCCAGGACCTCTGTCATCACAATGCTCCAAACACTTGTGATCACAGTGTTCCATAACACTTGTCATCACAACGCTCCATGATGCCTGTCATCACAAAATTCCATGCCCTTTTCATCACAATGCTCCATGACCATTGCCATCACAATTCTCAATACACTTGTCATCACAATGCTCCCTGGCACTTGTCATCAGAATGCTCCTTGAAACCTGTCACGAAAAGGCTCCATGCCTTTTTCATCACAATGCCCCATGACGTTTTCATCACAATGCTCCATGCCATTGTCATCAAAATACTCCAGAAGCTTGTCATCAGAATGCTCCATGACCCTTGTCATCACAATTCTCCATGCACTTGCCAGCACAATGCTCCCTGACCCTTGTCATCATAATGCTCCAAGCCCTAGTCTTCACAATGCTCCATTACATTTGTCATCAGAATCCTCCATGACACTTGGCATCACAAGGCTCCATGCCATTGTCATCACAATGGGCCATGACATGTGTCATGACAATGCTCCCTGACACCTGTCTTCACAGTACTGCATGACCTGGTCATCACAATGCTCCATGCCCTTGTCATCACAATGCGCAATTCCAACTGTCATTGCAATAATCCATGAAACTTATTAGACCAATGCTCCATGCCCTTGTCATCACAATGTTTCATGACCTTGTTATCACATTCTTCCATTGACCCTGTCATCACAATGCTCCGTGACTCCAGTCTTTAAAATGCTTCATGACCTTTGTCATCACAATAGTCCATTCCCTCGTCATCAACAGCCTCTGTGACCTTTTTAACCACAATGCTCCATGAACTTTTCATCACAATGCTCTTTGACCCTTGTCATCACAGTGCTCTATGCTTTTCTCAGCACAATGTTCCATGACGCATGTCATCAGAATGCTCCATGGACTTCTCATCAAAATGCTCCATGCCCTAGTCATCACAATGTTCCAAGACCCCTGTAATCACAATGCTCCATGCCCCTTGTCTTCAGAATGCTCCATGAGACTTGTCATCACACGTCTCCATGGTATTCACATCACAATGCTCCACGACCTTTTCATCACCATGCTGCATTCCCTTGTAATCACAATGCTCCATGATCCCTGTCATCACAATAATCCATGAATATTTTCAGCCCAATGTTCCACGACCTACTCATCACAACGCTCCATGGCCAATATCATCACAATGCTCCATGACCACAGTCATCACAACACTCCATGTCACCTGCAAACACAATGATCCAGGACTCTTGTCATCACAATGCTCCATTCCCTAGTCATCACAATGCTCCATGAACGCTGTCATCACAAAACTCCATGAACATTTTCAACCCAGTGATCCAGGAAACGTGTCATCACAATGATCCATGTCCTTGTCATCCCAATGCTCCATGACCCCTGTTTTCACAATGCTCCGTGACGCTTGTCATCACCGTGCTCCATGACATATGTCATCACAATGCTCCATGCCTTTGTCAGCAAAATGCTACATGACCTTGTCATTACAATGCTCTATACGCTTGTCATCACAATAATACTTTTCCATTGTCATCACAATCCTCCGTGAGGCTTGGGATCACATTGCTTCATGCCCTTGTCATCACAATGCTCCATGCACCTTGAAATCAAAATGATCAATGACGTCTATCATCACAATGCTCCAAACCCTTGTAATCATAATATTCCATAACACTTGTCCTCACAACGCTCTATGACACCTGTAATCACAATACTCCATGCCCTTTTCATCACAATGCTCCATGCACTTGTCATCACAAAGCTCAATGACAAATGTAATTACAGTGTTCCTTGGGCTACTCCTCAAAATGCTCCATGCCGTTGTCATCACAATGCTCCTAGACCCATGTAATCACAATGTTCTATGCCCCTTTTCATCTCAATGTTCCATGAACCCTGTCATCACAATGCACCATGCCCATCATCATAATGCTTCAGCCTATTGTGATCACCATGAAATCAATATTCTCCATGACCTCTGTCATCATAATGCTCCAAACCCTTGTTATCACAATGTTCCATAAGACTTATCATCACAACACCCCATGACACTCCTCATCACAATTATCCATGGTCTTCTCATCACAATGCTCCATGATCTTTTTCATCACAATTCTCAATACAATTGTCATCACAATACCCCCTGACACTTGTCATCAGTATGCTCCTTGAACCCTGTCATGACAAGGCTCCATGCCTTTTTCATCACAATGATTCGTGACATTTTCATCACAATGTTCCAAGATCCCTGTAATCACAATGCTCCATGCCGTTGTCATCACAAAGCTCCATTGCACATGTCATCAGAATGCACCATGGCCTTCTCATCACAATGCTCCATGCCCTAGTCAACACAATGTTCCAAGAACCCTGTAATCACAATGCTCCATACCCCTTTTCATGAGAATGCTCCATGAGAATTGTCATCCCAAGTCTCCATGGTCTTCACATCACAATGCTCCAGGACCTTGTCATCACCATGCTCCATTCCATGTCATCACAATGCTCCATGATACCTGTCATCACAATAATCCATGAACATTTTCAGTCCAGTGCTCCACGACCTACTCATCACAATGCTCAATGGCCAATATCATCACAATGCTCCATGATCACTGTCATCACAACACTCCATGACACCTGACAACACAATGATCCGGGACTCTTGTCATCACAATGCTCCATTTCCTACTCATCACAATGCTCCATGACCCCTGTCATCACAATACACCATGAATATTTTCAGCCCAGTGCTCCAGGAAACTTGTCATCACACTGATGCATGCCCTTGTCAAGCCAAAGGTCCATGACCCCTGTATTCACAATGCTCCGTGACGCTTGTCATCACAGTGCTCCATGACACATGCCATCACAATGCTCCATGCCTTTGTCAGGCAAATGCTTCATGACTTTGTCATTACAATGCTCTATGCGCTTGTTATTAGAATACTTCATTTCCATTGTCATCACAATGCTCCATGAAACTTGGGATCACATTGCTTCATGCCCTTGTCATCACAATGCTCCATGCTCCTTGAAATCAAAGTGATCCAAGACCTCTGTCATCACAATGCTCCAAACCCTTGTGATCACATTGTTCCATAACACTTGTCATCACAACGCTCCATGATGCCTGTCATCAAAGTACTCCATGCCCTTTTCATCACAATGCTCCATGACCTTTGTCATCACAATTCTCAATACATTTGTCATCACAATGCTCCCTGACACTTGTCATCAGAATGCTCCTTGAACCCTGACACGAAAAGGCTCCATGCCTTTTTCATCACAGTGTCCCATGCCATTTTCGTCAAAATGCTCCATGCCACTCTCATCAAAATACTCCACAAGCTTGTCATCAGAAGGCTCCATGACCCTTGTCATCACAATTTTCCATACACTTGTCTGCACAATGCTCCCTGACCCTTGTCACCACAATGCTCCAAGCTATTGTCATCACAATGCTCGATTACATTTGTCATCAGAATCCTCCATGACACTTGGCATCACAACGCTCCATGCCATTGTCATCACAATGGGCCATTACATATGTCATCATAATAGTCCCTGACACCTGTCTTCACAATACTGCATGACCTGGCCATCACAATGCTCCATGACCTTGTCATCACAATGCGCCATTCCAACTGTCATTGCAATATTCCATGAAATGTATTAGACCAATGTTCCATGCCCTTGTCATCACAATGCTCCATGCCCTTTTTATCACAATGCTCCATGACCCCTGTCATCACAATGCTCCGCGACTCCAGTCATCACAATGCTTCATGACGTTTGCATCACAGTGGTCCGTGCCCTCATCATCAATAGTCTCTGTGACGTTTTTAACCTCAATGCTCCATGAACATTTCATCACAATGCTCTTTGACCCTTGTTATCACAATGCACTATGCCTTTCTCAGCACAATGCTCCATAACCCTTGTCATCACAATGCTCCTTGCGCTTCTCAGCACAATGCTCCATGACACATGTCATCACAATGCACCATGCGCTTGTCATCACAGTGCTCCACAATCTTGTCTTCACAATGCTCCTTAAAATTTGACATCACAATGCTCCATGCAATTCTCATCAAAATGCTCTCTCACCACTGATATCACAATGCTACATGCATTTATCTTCACAATGTTCGATGACCCCTGACATCACAATGTTCCATAACAGCTGTCATAAAAATGTTCCATGTCAATTTCATCAAATTGCTCCATGACCCTGTAATCACAATGCTTCCTGCCATTCTCATCACAATGCACAACACCCTTGCCATCAGAATGCTCCATGACCTTTGTCATAAGAAAGTTCCATGACCCTGGCATCACAAAGATCCATGTCATTGTCATCACAATGCTCCATGAACACACTCATCACATTGTTCCATGTCCTTGTCTTCACAAAGCTCCATGACACATGTCATCAGAATGCTCCATGGACTTCTCATCACAATGCTCCATGACCCTTCTCATCACAATGCTCCATGCCCCTTTTAATCTCAAAGATCCATGAACCGTGTCATCACAATGCACCATGCCCATCATCATAATGCTTCATGCTATTGTCATCACAATGAAATCAAAATGCTCCATGACCTCTGTCATAACAATGCTCCAAACCATTGTGATCACAATATAGTATAACACATGTCATCACAATGTCCCATGACGCTCTTCATCACAGTTATCCATGGTCTTCTCATGACAATGCTCCATGACCTTTGTCATCACAATGCTCAATACACTTGTCATCAAAAAGCTCCCTGACACTTTTTGTCTGTATGCTCCTTGAACCATGTCTTGACAAGGCTCCATGCCTTTTTCATCACAATAATCCATGCCCTTTTCATCACAATGCTCCAACACACATGTAATCACAATGCTCCATGCCCTTGTCATCACAGTGTTGCAAGACCCCTGTAATCACAGTGCTCCATGACTCTTTTCATCAGTATGCTCCATGAGACTTGTCATCACAAGGCTCCATGGTATTCTCATCACAGTGCTCCAGGACCTTGTCATCACAATGCTTCACGACCTTGTCATGAAAATTTTCAATGGCCCTTGTCATCATAATGCTCCATGCCCTAGTCAACACAATGTTCCTTTATATTTGTCATTACAATCCTCCATTACATTTGGCATCACAATTCTCCATGCCATTGTTATCACAATGGACCATGACATATGTCATCACAATGCTCCCTGACACCTATCTTCACAATACTCCATGATCTTCTCATCACAATGCTCCTTGCCCTTGTCATCACAATGCACCATGTACACTGTCATCACAATAATCTATGAAAATTGTCAGACCAATGCTCCATGCCCCTGTCATCACAATGTTCCATGCCCTTGTCATTACAATCCTGCATGACCCATGTATCATAATGTTCCGTACCCTTTTCATCACAATGCTCCATGCCCACTCTCATTACAATAATCCATGAAACATTTCAGACCAATGTTCCATGCCCTTCTCATCACAATGCCCCATTATATCTGTCATAACAATGCACCATGTCCCCTGCCATCACAATGTTCCACGCCCTAGTCATCACACAGTTCCATGACACATGTCATCAGAATACTCAATGGCTTTCTCATCACAATGATCCATACACATGTCATCACAATGCTCTAAGACCCTTGTAATCACAATGCTCCATGATCCTTTTCATCTCAGTGCTCCATGATCACTATCATCACAATGCACCATGCCCATCATCATAATGCTTCCGGCTATTGTCATCACAGTGAAATCAAAATGCTCCATAAACTCTGTCATCACAATGCTCCAAACCCTTGTGATCACTCTGTTCTATAACACTTATCATCACAACACCCCATGACGCGCATCATCACAATTATCCATGGATTTCTCATCTCAATGCTCCATAACCTTTGACATCGCAATGCTCAATACACTTGTCATCCCAATGCTCCCTGACACTTGTCATCAGTATGCTCCTTGAACACTGTCATGACAAGTTTCCATGCCTCTTTCATCACAATGATCCATGCCCTTTTCTTCACAATGCTCCAAGACCCCTGTAATCACAATGCTCCATGCCCTTGTCATCGCAAAGCTCCATAACGCATGTCATCAGAATGCTCCATGGCCTTCTCATCACAATGCTCCATGCCCTTGTCATCACAATGCTACAAGACACCTGTAATCACAATGATCCATGCCCCTTTTCATCAGAATGCTCCATGAGACTTGCCATCACAAGTCTCCATGGTCTTCTCAACATAATGCTCCAGGACCTTGTCATCACCATGCTCCATTTCCTTGTCATCAAAGTGCTCCAGGACCCCTGTCATCACAATACCCCATGAACATTTTCAGCCCAATGCTCAATGACCAACTCATCACAATGCTCCATGACCAATATGATCACAATGCTCCATGACCACTGTCTTCACTGCACTCCATGACACCTGACAGTACAATAATCCAGGACTCTTGTCATCACAATGCCCGATTACCTAGTTATCACAATGCTCCATGACCCCTGTCATCACAATATTCCATGGACATATTCAGCCCAAAGCTCCAAGACCCTTGTCATCACAATGATCCATGCCCTAGTCTTCCCAGTGCTCCAGGACCCCAGTACTCACAATGCTCTGTGACGCTTGTCATCACAGTGCTCCATGACACCTGTCATCACAATGCTCCATGTCTTTGTCAGCAAAATGCTGCATGACATTGTAATTACAGTGCTCTATGTGCTTGTCATCACAATACACCATTACCATTGTCATCACAATCCTCCATGAACCTTGGGATCACATTGCTTCATGCCCTTGTCATCACAATGCTCCATGCTCCTTGAAATCAAAATGATCCATGACCTCTGTCATCACAATGCTCCAAAACCTTGTGATCACAGTGTTCCATAACACTTGTCATCACAACGCTCCATGATGACTGTCATCACAATACTCCATGCCCTTTTCATCACAATGCTCCATGATCTTTGTCATCACAATTCTAAATACACTGGACATAACAATGCTCCCTGACACTTGTCGTCAAAATGCTCCTTGAACCCTGTCACAAAAATGTTCCATGCCTTTTTCATCACAATGCCCCATGCCATTTTCATCACAATGCTCCATGCCATTTTCATCAAAATTCTCCACAAGCTTGTCGTCAGAAGGCTCCATGACCCTTGTCATCACAATTCTCCATGCACTTGCCAGCACAATGCTCCCTGACCCTTGTCATCACAATGCTCCAAGCCATTGTCATCACAATGCTCCATTACCTTTGTCATCAGAATCCTCCATGACACTTGGCATCACAATGCTCCATGCCATTGTCATCACAATGGGCCATTACATATGTCATAACAATGCTCCCTGACACATGTCTTCACAATACTTCATGACCTGGTCATCACAATGCTCCATGCCCTTGTGATCACAATGCGCCATTCCAACTGTCATCGCAATAATCCATGGAACTTATTAGACCAATGCTCCATGCACTTGTCATCAAAATGCTCCCTGCCCTTGTTATCACAACGCTCCATGACCCCTGTCATCACAATGCTCCGTGGCTCCAGTCATCACAATGCTTTATAACCTTTGTCATAACAATGGTCCATGCCCTCGTCATCAACAGTCTCTGTGACCATTTTAACCACAATGCTCCATGAACTTTTCATCACAATGCTCTTTGACCCTTGTCATCACAATGCTCT
This sequence comes from Mesoplodon bidens, assembly GCF_964165515.1. Lineage (NCBI taxonomy): Eukaryota > Metazoa > Chordata > Mammalia > Artiodactyla > Ziphiidae > Mesoplodon > Mesoplodon bidens. The sequence goes on from NW_027672207.1 coordinate 2,744,881, forward strand.
ATGCCTTTCTCAGCACAATGCTCCATGACCGTTGTCATCACAATGCTCCATGCGCTTGTCAGCCCAATGCTCCATGACACATATCTTCACAATTCACCATGCGCTTGTCATCAGAGTGCTCCACAATCTTGTCATCACAATGCTCCATAAACCTTGTCATCACAGTGCTCCATGCACTTCTCACCATAATGCTCTCTCACCACTGATATCACAATCTTACATCACTATTCATCACAATATTCCCTCACCCCTCTCATCCCAGTGTTCCATGACTCCTGTCATCACTATGCTACATGCAATTATCATCACAATGTTCGATGACCCCTGACATCACAATGTTCCAAAACCCTGTCATCAAAATGCTCCATGAACCTTTGCATCATAATTCTCTGTGATCCCTGATATCACAATGCTCCATGACCCCTGTCATCACAATGCTCCATGCACCTTGAAATCAAAATGATCCATGACCTCTCTCATCACAATGCTCCAAACCCTTGTGATCACAATGTTCCATAACACTTGTCATCACAACGCTCCATGATGCCTGTCATCACAATACTCCATGCCCTTTTCATCACAATGCTACATGACCTTTGTCATCACAATTCTCAATACACTTGTCATCACAATGCTCCATGCACTTCTCATCAAAATGCTCTCTCACCACTGATATCACAGTGTTACATCACTATTCATCACAATATTCCCTCACCCCTCTCATCACAATGTTCCATGACTCCTGTCATCAAAATGCTACATGCACTTATCATCACTATGTTCGATGACCCCTGACATCAAATGTTCCATAACACCTGTCATCAAAATGCTCTATGACACTTTTCATCAAAATGCTCCATGATCCCTGATATCACAGTGCTGCATGACCCCTGTCATCACAATGCTCCATGCTCCTTGAATTCAAAATGTTCCATGACCTCTCTCATCACAATGCTCCAAACCCTTGTGATCACAATGTTCCATAACACTTGTCATCACAACGCTCCATGATGACTGTTATCACAATACTCTATGTCCTTTTCATCACAATGCTCCATGACCTTTGTCATCACAATTCTCAATACACTTGTCATCACAATGCTCCCTGACACTTGTCGTCAGAATGCTCCTTGAACCCTGTCAAAAACATGCTCCATGCCTTCTCCATCACAATACCACATGCGGTTTTCATCACAATGATCCATGCAATTTTCATCAAAATACTCCACAAGCTTGTCATCAGAATGCTCCATGACATTTGTCATCACAATTCTCCATGCACTTGTCGGCATAATGCTCCCTAACCATTGTCATCACAATGCTCCAAGCCATTGTCATCACAATGCTCCATTAACTTTGTTATCAGAATCCTCCATGACACTTGGCATCACAATGCTCCATGCCATTGTCATCACAATGGGCCTTTACATATGTCATCACAATGCTCCCTGACACCTGTCTTCACAATACTGCATGACCTGGTCATCACAATGCTCCATGCCCTTGTCATCACAATGCACCATTTCAACTGTCATCGCAATAATCCATGAAACATATTAGACAATGTTCCATGCCCTTGTTATCAGAATGCTCAATGACCCCTGTCATCACAATGCTCCGTGACTCCAGTCATCACAATGCTTCATGACCATTGTTATCACAGTGGTCCATGCCCTAGTCATCAACAGTCTCTGTGACCATTTTAACCACAATGCTCTATGTACTTTTCATCACAATGCTCTTTGACCCTTGTCATCCCAATGCTCTATGCCTTTCTCTGCACAATGCTCCATGACCCTTGTCATCACAATGCTCCATGAGGTTGTCAGCACAATGCTCCGTGACACATGTCATCACAATGCGCCATGTGCTTGTCATCACAGTGCTCCACAACCTTGTCATCACAATGCTCCATAACCATTGTCTTCACAATGCTCCATGCATTTCTCATCAAAATGCTCTCTCATCACTGATATCACAATGTTACATCACAATTCATCACAATACTCCCTCCCCCTGTCATCACAATGCTCCATGACTCCTGTCATCACAATGCTACATGCACTTATCATCACAATGTTCGATGACCCCTGACATCACAATGTTCCATAACCCCGGTCATCAAAATGCTCCATGACACATTTAATCCCAAAGCTCCAAGACCACTGACATCACAATGTTCCAATACAATTTTCATCAAATTACTGCATGACCCGGTCATCAAAATGCTCCCTCCCCTTCTCATCACAATGCAACATGCCCTTGTCATCAAAATGCTCCATGACTTTACATCACAAAGCTCCATGACACTTGACATCACAATGCTCCATGTCATTGTCATCAAAATGCTCCATGAACCCTCTCGTAACATTGCTCAATGCCCTTGTCATCAAAAAGCTCCATAACACTTGTCATCACAATGCTCGATGCCCTTCTCATCACAATGCTCCATGCCCTTGTCATTACAATCCTGCATGACCCATGTATCATAGTGTTCCGTACCCTTTTCATCACAATGCTCCATGCCCACTCTCATTACAATAATCCATGAAACATTTCAGACCAATGTTCCATGCCCTTCTCATCACAATGCTCCATTATATCTGTCATAACAATGCACCATGTCCCCTGCCATCACAATGTTCCACGCCCTAGTCATCACACAGTTCCATGACACATGTCATCAGAATACTCAATGGCTTTCTCATCACAATGATCCATACACATGTCATCACAATGCTCTAAGACCCTTGTAATCACAATGCTCCATGATCCTTTTCATCTCAGTGCTCCATGATCACTATCATCACAATGCACCATGCCCATCATCATAATGCTTCCGGCTATTGTCATCACAGTGAAATCAAAATGCTCCATAAACTCTGTCATCACAAGGCTCCAAACCCTTGTGATCACTCTGTTCTATAACACTTATCATCACAACACCCCATGACGTGCATCATCACAATTATCCATGGATTTCTCATCTCAATGCTCCATAACCTTTGACATCGCAATGCTCAATACACTTGTCATCCCAATGCTCCCTGACACTTGTCATCAGTATGCTCCTTGAACACTGTCATGACAAGTTTCCATGCCTCTTTCATCACAATGATCCATGCCCTTTTCTTCACAATGCTCCAAGACCCCTGTAATCACAATGCTCCATGCCCTTGTCATCGCAAAGCTCCATAACGCATGTCATCAGAATGCTCCATGGCCTTCTCATCACAATGCTCCATGCCCTTGTCATCACAATGCTACAAGACACCTGTAATCACAATGATCCATGCCCCTTTTCATCAGAATGCTCCATGAGACTTGCCATCACAAGTCTCCATGGTCTTCTCAACATAATGCTCCAGGACCTTGTCATCACCATGCTCCATTTCCTTGTCATCAAAGTGCTCCAGGACCCCTGTCATCACAATACCCCATGAACATTTTCAGCCCAATGCTCCATGACCATCTCATCACAATGCTCCATGACCAATATGATCACAATGCTCCATGACCACTGTCTTCACTGCACTCCATGACACCTGACAGTACAATAATCCAGGACTCTTGTCATCACAATGCCCGATTACCTAGTTATCACAATGCTCCATGACCCCTGTCATCACAATATTCCATGGACATTTCCAGCCCAAAGCTCCAAGACCCTTGTCATCACAATGATCCATGCCCTAGTCTTCCCAGTGCTCCAGGACCCCAGTACTCACAATGCTCTGTGACGCTTGTCATCACAGTGCTCCATGACACCTGTCATCACAATGCTCCATGTCTTTGTCAGCAAAATGCTACATGACATTGTAATTACAGTGCTCTATGTGCTTGTCATCACAATACACCATTACCATTGTCATCACAATCCTCCATGAACCTTGGGATCACATTGCTTCATGCCCTTGTCATCACAATGCTCCATGCTCCTTGAAATCAAAATGATCCATGACCTCTGTCATCACAATGCTCCAAAACCTTGTGATCACAGTGTTCCATAACACTTGTCATCACAACGCTCCATGATGACTGTCATCACAATACTCCATGCCCTTTTCATCACAATGCTCCATGATCTTTGTCATCACAATTCTAAATACACTGGACATCACAATGCTCCCTGACACTTGTCGTCAGAATGCTCCTTGAACCCTGTCACGAAAATGTTCCATGCCTTTTTCATCACAATGCCCCATGCCATTTTCATCACAATGCTCCATGCCATTTTCATCAAAATTTTCCACAAGTTTGTCATCAGAAGGCTCCATGACCCTTGTCATCACAATTCTCCATGCACTTGCCAGCACAATGCTCCCTGACCCTTGTCATCACAATGCTCCAAGCCATTGTCATCACAATGCTCCATTACCTTTGTCATCAGAATCCTCCATGACACTTGGCATCACAATGCTCCATGCCATTGTCATCACAATGGGCCATTACATATGTCATAACAATGCTCCCTGACACATGTCTTCACAATACTTCATGACCTGGTCATCACAATGCTCCATGCCCTTGTGATCACAATGCGCCATTCCAACTGTCATCGCAATAATCCATGGAACTTATTAGACCAATGATCCATGCACTTGTCATCAAAATGCTCCCTGCCTTTGTTATCACAACGCTCCATGACCCCTGTCATCACAATGCTCCGTGGCTCCAGTCATCACAATGCTTTATAACCTTTGTCATAACAATGGTCCATGCCCTCGTCATCAACAGTCTCTGTGACCATTTTAACCACAATGCTCCATGAACTTTTCATCACAATGCTCTTTGACCCTTGTCATCACAATGCTCTTTGCCTTTCTCAGCACAATGTTCCATGACCGTTGTCATCACAATGCTCCATGCGCTTGTCAGCACAATGCTCCATGACACATATCTTCACAATTCACCATGCGCTTGTCATCAGAGTGCTCCACAATCTTGTCATCACAATGCTCCATAAACCTTGTCATCACAATGCTCCATGCACTTCTCATCATAATGCTCTCTCACCACTGATATCACAATCTTACATCACTATTCATCACAATATTCCCTCACCCCTCTCACCCAGTGTTCCATGACTCCTGTCATCACTATGCTACATGCAATTATCATCACAATGTTCGATGACCCCTGACATCACAATGTTCCAAAACCCTGTCATCAAAATGCTCCATGAACCTTTGCATCATAATTCTCTGTGATCCCTGATATCACAATGCTCCATGACCCCTGTCATCACAATGCTCCATGCACCTTGAAATCAAAATGATCCATGACCTCTCTCATCACAATGCTCCAAACCCTTGTGATCACAATGTTCCATAACACTTGTCATCACAACGCTCCATGATGCCTGTCATCACAATACTCCATGCCCTTTTCATCACAATGCTACATGACCTTTGTCATCACAATTCTCAATACACTTGTCATCACAATGCTCCATGCACTTCTCATCAAAATGCTCTCTCACCACTGATATCACAGTGTTACATCACTATTCATCACAATATTCCCTCACCCCTCTCATCACAATGTTCCATGACTCCTGTCATCAAAATGCTACATGCACTTATCATCACAATGTTCGATGACCCCTGACATCAAATGTTCCATAACACCTGTCATCAAAATGCTCTATGACCCTTTTCATCAAAATGCTCCATGATCCCTGATATCACAGTGCTGCATGACCCCTGTCATCACAATGCTCCATGCTCCTTGAATTCAAAATGTTCCATGACCTCTCTCATCACAATGCTCCAAACCCTTGTGATCACAATGTTCCATAACACTTGTCATCACAACGCTCCATGATGACTGTTATCACAATACTCTATGCCCTTTTCATCACAATGCTCCATGACCTTTGTCATCACAATTCTCAATACACTTGTCATCACAATGCTCCCTGACACTTGTCGTCATAATGCTCCTTGAACCCTGTCAAAATCATGCTCCATGCCTTCTCCATCACAATGCCACATGCGGTTTTCATCACAATGATCCATGCAATTTTCATCAAAATACTCCACAAGCTTGTCATCAGAATGCTCCATGACATTTGTCATCACAATTCTCCATGCACTTGGCGGCATAATGCTCCCTAACCATTGTCATCACAATGCTCCAAGCCATTGTCATCACAATGCTCCATTAACTTTGTTATCAGAATCCTCCATGACACTTGGCATCACAATGCTCCATGCCATTGTCATCACAATGGGCCTTTACATATGTCATCACAATGCTCCCTGACACCTGTCTTCACAATACTGCATGACCTGGTCATCACAATGCTCCATGCCCTTGTCATCACAATGCACCATTTCAACTGTCATCGCAATAATCCATGAAACATATTAGACAATGTTCCATGCCCTTGTTATCAGAATGCTCAATGACCCCTGTCATCACAATGCTCCGTGACTCCAGTCATCACAATGCTTCATGACCATTGTTATCACAGTGGTCCATGCCCTAGTCATCAACAGTCTCTGTGACCATTTTAACCACAATGCTCTATGTACTTTTCATCACAATGCTCTTTGACCCTTGTCATCCCAATGCTCTATGCCTTTCTCTGCACAATGCTCCATGACCCTTGTCATCACAATGCTCCATGAGGTTGTCAGCACAATGCTCCGTGACACATGTCATCACAATGCGCCATGTGCTTGTCATCACAGTGCTCCACAACCTTGTCATCACAATGCTCCATAACCATTGTCTTCACAATGCTCCATGCATTTCTCATCAAAATGCTCTCTCATCACTGATATCACAATGTTACATCACTATTCATCACAATACACCCTCCCCCTGTCATCACAATGCTCCATGACTCCTGTCATCACAATGCTACATGCACTTATCATCACAATGTTCGATGACCCCTGACATCACAATGTTCCATAACCCCGGTCATCAAAATGCTCCATGACACATTTAATCCCAAAGCTCCAAGACCACTGACATCACAATGTTCCAATACAATTTTCATCAAATTACTGCATGACCCGGTCATCAAAATGCTCCCTCCCCTTCTCATCACAATACACCATGCCCTTGTCATCAAAATGCTCCATGACTTTACATCACAAAGCTCCATGACACTTGACATCACAATGCTCCATGTCATTGTCATCAAAATGCTCCATGAACCCTCTCGTAACATTGCTCAATGCCCTTGTCATCAAAAAGCTCCATAACACTTGTCATCACAATGCTCGATGCCCTTCTCATCACAATGCTCCATGCCCTTGTCATTACAATCCTGCATGACCCATGTATCATAGTGTTCCGTACCCTTTTCATCACAATGCTCCATGCCCACTCTCATTACAATAATCCATGAAACATTTCAGACCAATGTTCCATGACCTTCTCATCACAATGCTCCATTATATCTGTCATAACAATGCACCATGTCCCCTGCCATCACAATGTTCCACGCCCTAGTCATCACACAGTTCCATGACACATGTCATCAGAATACTCAATGGCTTTCTCATCACAATGATCCATACACATGTCATCACAATGCTCTAAGACCCTTGTAATCACAATGCTCCATGATCCTTTTCATCTCAGTGCTCCATGATCACTATCATCACAATGCACCATGCCCATCATCATAATGCTTCCGGCTATTGTCATCACAGTGAAATCAAAATGCTCCATAAACTCTGTCATCACAAGGCTCCAAACCCTTGTGATCACTCTGTTCTATAACACTTATCATCACAACACCCCATGACGCGCATCATCACAATTATCCATGGATTTCTCATCTCAATGCTCCATAACCTTTGACATCGCAATGCTCAATACACTTGTCATCCCAATGCTCCCTGACACTTGTCATCAGTATGCTCCTTGAACACTGTCATGACAAGTTTCCATGCCTCTTTCATCACAATGATCCATGCCCTTTTCTTCACAATGCTCCAAGACCCCTGTAATCACAATGCTCCATGCCCTTGTCATCGCAAAGCTCCATAACGCATGTCATCAGAATGCTCCATGGCCTTCTCATCACAATGCTCCATGCCCTTGTCATCACAATGCTACAAGACACCTGTAATCACAATGATCCATGCCCCTTTTCATCAGAATGCTCCATGAGACTTGCCATCACAAGTCTCCATGGTCTTCTCAACATAATGCTCCAGGACCTTGTCATCACCATGCTCCATTTCCTTGTCATCAAAGTGCTCCAGGACCCCTGTCATCACAATACCCCATGAACATTTTCAGCCCAATGCTCCATGACCATCTCATCACAATGCTCCATGACCAATATGATCACAATGCTCCATGACCACTGTCTTCACTGCACTCCATGACACCTGACAGTACAATAATCCAGGACTCTTGTCATCACAATGCCCGATTACCTAGTTATCACAATGCTCCATGACCCCTGTCATCACAATATTCCATGGACATTTTCAGCCCAAAGCTCCAAGACCCTTGTCATCACAATGATCCATGCCCTAGTCTTCCCAGTGCTCCAGGACTCCAGTACTCACAATGCTCTGTGACGCTTGTCATCACAGTGCTCCATGACACCTGTCATCACAATGCTCCATGTCTTTGTCAGCAAAATGCTACATGACATTGTAATTACAGTGCTCTATGTGCTTGTCATCACAATACACCATTACCATTGTCATCACAATCCTCCATGAACCTTGGGATCACATTGCTTCATGCCCTTGTCATCACAATGCTCCATGCTCCTTGAAATCAAAATGATCCATGACCTCTGTCATCACAATGCTCCAAAACCTTGTGATCACAGTGTTCCATAACACTTGTCATCACAACGCTCCATGATGCCTGTCATCACAATACTCCATGCCCTTTTCATCACAATGCTCCATGATCTTTGTCATCACAATTCTAAATACACTGGACATCACAATGCTCCCTGACACTTGTCGTCAGAATGCTCCTTGAACCGTGTCACGAAAATGTTCCATGCCTTTTTCATCACAATGCCCCATGCCATTTTCATCACAATGCTCCATGCCATTTTTATCAAAATTCTCCACAAGCTTGTCATCAGAAGGCTCCATGACCCTTGTCATCACAATTCTCCATGCACTTGCCAGCACAATGCTCCCTGACCCTTGTCATCACAATGCTCCAAGCCATTGTCATCACAATGCTCCATTACCTTTGTCATCAGAATCCTCCATGACACTTGGCATCACAATGCTCCATGCCATTGTCATCACAATGGGCCATTACATATGTCATAACAATGCTCCCTGACACATGTCTTCACAATACTTCATGACCTGGTCTTCACAATGCTCCATGCCCTTGTGATCACAATGCACCATTCCAACTCTCATCGCAATAATCCATGCAACTTATTAGACCAATGCTCCATGCACTTGTCATCAAAATGCTCCCTGCCCTTGTTATCACAACGCTCCATGACCCCTGTCATCACAATGCTCCGTGGCTCCAGTCATCACAATGCTTTATAACCTTTGTCATAACAATGGTCCATGTCCTCGTCATCAACAGTCTCTGTGACCATTTTAACCACAATGCTCCATGAACTTTTCAACACAATGCTCTTTGACCCTTGTCATCACAATGCTCTATGCCTTTCTCAGCACAATGCTCCATGACCGTTGTCATCACAATGCTCCATGCGCTTGTCAGCACAATGCTCCATGACACATGTCATCACAATGCACCATGCGCTTGTCATCACAGTGCTCCAAAATCTTGTCATCACAATGCTCCATAAAACTTGTCATCACAATGCTCCATGCCTTGTAAGAAAAATTATCCATGACTCTTGCATGACCCTTTTCATCCCAACGGTCCACAAATTTTTCATCTCAATGCTCCATAAATCTTTTAATCACAATGTTCCATGTCCTTCTCATCACAATGCTCCATTACCCCTCTCATAACAATGCTCCATGACCCGGCCATCACAGTGTTCCACGGCGTTATCATCACAAGTCTCCATGACACTTTTCATCACAATGATCCAAGACCCCTGTCATCACAATGCTCCATGCCCCTTTTCATCTCAGTGCTCCACGAACCCTGTCAACACAATGCATCATGCCCATCATCATAATGCTTCCGGCTATTGTCACCACAATGAAATCAAAATTCTCCATGACCTCTGTCATCACAATGCTCCATGACCCCTGTCATCACAATACTCCATGAACATTTTCAGCCCTATGCTCCATGACACATGTCATCACAATGATCCATGCCCTTGTCATCCCAGTGCTCCAAGACCCCTGTATTCACAATGCTCCGTGATGCTTGTCATCACAGTGCTCCATGACATCTGTCATCACAATGCTCCTTGCCTTTGTCAGCAAATTGCTACATGACCTTTTCATTACAATGTTCTATGTGCTTTTCATCACAATACTCCATTACTATTGTCATCACTATCCTCCATGATCCTTGGGATCACATTGCTTCATGCTCTTGTCATCACAATGCTCCATGCTCCTTGAAATCAAAATGATCCATGACCTCTGTCATCACAATGCTCCAAACCCTTGTGATCACAAAGTTCAATATCCTTTGTCATCACAACGCTCCATGATGCCTCTCATCACAATACTCCATGCCCTTTTCATCACAATGCTCCATGAACTTTGTCATCACAATTCTCAATACACTTGTCATCACAATGCTCCCTGACACTTGTCGTCAGATTGCTCCCTGAACAGTGTCAAGAAAAGGCTCCATGCCCTTTTCATCACAATGCCCCATGCCATTTTCATCACAATGCTCCATGAAATTTTCATCAAAATACTCCACAAGCTTGTCATCATAATGCTCCATGACCATTGTCATCACAATTCTCCATGCACTTGTTAGCACAATGCTCCTTGAGCCTTGTCATCACAATGCTCCATTTGCTGGTCAGGACAATACTCCAAGACAAATGTCATCACAATGCACCATGCAGTGGTCATCACAGTGCTCCACAATCTTGTCATCAAAATGCTCCATAAACATTGTCATCACAATGCTCCATGCACTTCTCAACAAAATGCTCTCTCACCACTGATATCACAATGTTACATCACTATTCGTCACAATGCTCCCTCACCCTGTCATCACAATGTTCCATGACTCCTGTCATCACAATGCTACAGGCACTTATCATCACAATGTTTGATGACCCCTCACATCACAATGTTCCAAAACCCCTGTCATTAAGATGCTTCATGACAGTTTTCATCAAATTGCTCCATGACCCTGTCATCACAATGTTTCCTGCCCTTCTCATCACAATGCACAACACCCTTGTCATCAAAATGCTCCATGACATTTGTCATCACAAAGATCCATGACCCTTGGCATCACAATGCTCCATGTCATTGTCATCACAATGTTCCATGAACGCTCTCATCACATTGCTCCATGCCCTTGTCATCACAAAGCTCCATGACACATGAAATCAGAATGCTCCATGGCTTTCTCATCACAATGTTCCATGACCTTGCCAACACAATGCTCCATTACACCTGTCATAACAATGCTCCAGGAGCCCTGCCATCACGATGTTCCATGGAATTGTCATCCCAAGGCTCCATGACACTAATCATCACAATGCTCCAATACCCCTGTAATCACAATGCTCCATGCCTCATTACATCTCAATGATCCGTGAAACCTGTCATCACAATGAACCATGCCCATCATCATAATGCTTCATGCTATTGTCATCACAATGAAATCAAAATGCTCCATGACCTCTGTCATAACAATGCTCCAAACCCTTTTGATCACAATATTCCTTAACACTTGTCAACACAATGTCCCATAACGCTCGTCATCACAATTATCCATGGTCTTCTAATCACAATGCTCCATGACTTTTGTCATCACAATGCTCTTTACACTTGTCATCAAAATGCTCCATGACACTTGTTGTCTGTATGCTCCTTGAACCCTGTCATGACAAGGCTCTATTACTTTTTCCTCACAATGATCCATGCCCTTTTCATCACAGTGCTCCAAGTCCCATGTAATCACAATGATCCATGTCCTTGTCATCACAAAGCTCAATGACACATGTCATTAGAATGCTCCTTGGCCTTCTCCTCACAATGCTCCTTGCCCTTTTCATCACAATGTTCAGAGACCCCTGTAATCACAATGCTGCATGCCCCATTTCATCAGTATGCTCCATGAGATATATCATCACAAGACTCCATGGTTTTCTCATCACACTGCTCCAGGACCTTGTCATCACAATGCTTCACGACCTTGTCATGAAAATTCTCAATGGCCCTTGTCATCATAATGCTCCAAGCCCTAGTCATCACAACTCTCCATTATATCTGTCATCACAATCCTCCATTACATTTGGCATCAAAATGTTCCCTGCCATTGTTATCGCAATGGACCATGACATATGTCATCACAATGCTCCCTGACACCTGTCTTCACAATACTTCATGACCTTCTCATCACAGTGATCCGTGCCCTTGTCATCACAATGCCCCATGTCCACTGTCATCACAGTAATCAATTAAACTTGGCAGACCAATGCTCCTTGCCCCTGTCATCACAGTGCTCCATGCCGTTGTCATCACAATGCTCCCTGTCCCCTGTCATCACAATGCTCCGTGACTCCAGTCATCACAATGCTTCATAACATTTGTCATCAAAATGGTCCATTCCCGCGTCATCACAAGGCTCTTTGACATTTGTAACCACAATGCTACATGAACTTTTCATCACAATGATCCGTGGCCTGTGTCATCACAATAGCTCCATGCCTTTGTCAGAACAATTTCCATGACACTTGTCATCACTATGTGCCACGCACTTTTTATCACAACGGTCCACAAATTTGTCATCACAATGCTCCATAACACTTGTAATCACAATGCTCCATGCCCTTCTCATCACAATGCTCCATTACCCCTGTCATAACAATGCTCCATGAACCCTGCCATCACAATGTTCCACGGCCTTGTCATCACAAGGCTCCAGGACACGTGTCATCACAATGCTCCAAGACCCCTGTAATCACAAAACTCCGTGCCCTTTTCATCACAAAGCTCCATGACACATGTCATCAAAATGTTCCATGGACTTCTCATCAAAATGCTCAATGCCCTTGTCATAACAATGCTCCAAGACCCCTGTAATCACAATGCTACATGGCCCTTTTCATCTCAGTGCTCCATGAACCCTGTCATCACAATGCATCATGCCCATCATCATCATGCTTCTGGCTATTGTCAGCACGATGAAATCAAAATTCTCCATAACCTCTGTCATAACAATGCTCCATGTCCCCTGTCTTCACAATGCTCCGTGACTCCAGTCATCACAATGTTTCATGACCTTTGTCATCACAGTGGTACAGGCCCTCGTCCTCAACAGTCTCTGTAACCTTTTTAACCACAATGCTCCATGAACTTTTCATCATAATGCTCTTTGACCCATGTCATCACAATGCTCTATGCCTTTCTCAGCACAATGCTCCATGACCCTTGTCATCACAGTTCTCCATGCGCTTGTCACCACAATGCTCCATGACATATGTCGTCTCAGTGCACCATGTGCTTGTCATCACAGTGCTCCACAATCTTGTCATCACAATGCTGCATAAACCTTGTCATCACAATTCTCCATGCCATTGTCATCACAATGGGTCATTACATATGTCATCACAGTGCTCCCTGACACCTGTCTTCACAATATGGCATGGCCTGGTGATCACAATGCTCCATGCCCTTGTCATCACAATGCGCCATTCCAACTGTCATCTCAATAATCCATGAAACATATTAGACCAATGCTGCATGCCCTTTTCATCACAATGTGCCAATCCAACTGTCATCGCAATAACCCGTGAAACTTATTAGACCAATGCTCCAAGCCCTTGTCATAACAGTGTTCCAAGACACCTGTAATCACAATGCTCCATGCCCCTTTTCATCAGAATGCTCCATGAGAATTGTCATCACAAGTCTCCATGGTCTTCTAATCACAATGCTACATTTCCTTGTCATCACAATGTTCCATGACCCCTGTCATCTCAATAGTCCATGAATATTTTCAGCCCAATGCTCCATGACCTTCTCATCAAAATGCTCCATGAACAGTACCATCACAATGGTCCAGGAACACTGTCATCACAACACTCCATGACCCCTGACAACACAGTGATCCGGGATTCTTGTCATCACAATGCTCCATTCCCTAGACATCACAATGCTCCATGACCCCAATCATCAAAATACTCCATGAACATTTTCAGCCCAATGCTCCATGACACTTGCCATCACAATCCTCCTGACTCTTGTCATCAGAATGCTCCTTGAACCCGGTCACAAGAAGGCTCCAAGCATTTTTCATCACAATGCCCCATGCCATTTCCATCACAATGCTCCATGCCATTGTCATCGAAATACTCCACAAGCTTGTCATCAAAATGCTCCATGACTCGTGTCATCACAATTCTCCATGCACTTGCCATCACAATGCTCCATGTCCTGGTCATCACACTGCTCCATGTCCCTTGTAATCACAATTCTCCACGTGCTTTTCATCACAATGCTACATGACAGTTCTCATCACAATGTTACATGCTTTTGTCATCACAATTCTCCATGCACATGTCATCGCAATGCCCCATGACCCTTGTCATAGCAAGCTCCATGCATTTGGCATCACAATGCTTCACGACCTTTTCATCAAAATTCTCAATGGCCGTTGTCATCACAATGCTCCATGACCCTTGTCATCCCAATGCTCCATGCCCTTGTCATCACAAAGCTCAATAACGCATGCCATCAGAATGATCCTTGGTCTTCTCCTCACAATGCTCCATTCCCCTTTTCATCAGTATGCTCTATGAGATATGTCATCACAAGGCTCCATAGTTTTCTCATCACAATGCTCCAGGACCTTGCCATCACAATGCTCAATACACTTGTCATCAAAATGCTCCCTGAAACTTGTTGTCTGTATGCTCCTTGAACCCTGTCATGACAAGGCTCCATGCCTTTTTCATCAAGGTGATCCATGCCCTTTTCATCACAATGCTCCAAGACCACTGTAATCACAATGTTCCATGCACTTGTCATCACAAAGCTCAATGACGAATGTCATTAGAATGCTCCTTGGCCTTCTCTTCACAGTGCTCCATGCCCTTGTCCTCACAATGTTCCACGACCCCTGTAATCACAATGCTCCATGCCCCTTTTCATCAGTATGCTCCATGAGAATTGTCATCACAAGGCTCCATGGTTTTCTCATCACAGTGCTCCAGGACATTGTCATCACAATGCTTCATGACCTTGTGATGAAAATTCTCAATGGCCCTTGTCATCATAATGCTCCAAGCCCTACTCATCACAATGCTCCATTATATCTGTCATCACAATCCTCCATTACATTTGGCATCACAATGCTCCATGCCATTGTCATCGCAATGGACCATGACATATGTCATCACAGTGTTCCCTGACACCCTTCTTCACAATACTCCATGACATTCTCATAACAATGCTCCATGCCCTTGTCATCACAATGCACCATGCCCACTCTCATCACAATAATCTATGAAACTTGTCAAACCAATGCTCCATGCCCCTGTCATCACAATACTCCATGCCCCTGTCATCACAATGCTCCATGACTCCCGTCATCACAATGATTAATAACGTTTTTCATCACAGTGGTCCATGCCCGTGTCATCACAAGGCTCTGTGACCTTTGTAACCACAATGCTCCATGAACTTTTCATGACAATTCTCTGTGACCCTTGTCATCAAAATGCACCATGTCTTTGTCAGAACAATGCTCCTTGACCCTTGTCATCACAAAGTGCCACGCGCATTTCATCACAACGGTCCACAACCTTGTTATTGAAATGCTGCGTAAACCTTGTAATCACAATGCTCCATGCACTTCTCATCAAAATGCTCTCTCACCAGAGATATCACAATGTTCCATCACTAGTCATCACAATACTCCCTCACCCCTGTAATCACAATGTTCCATGACCCTGTCATCACAATGCTACATCCCCTTATCAGCACAATGTTCCCTGACCCCTGACATCACAATGTTCCATAACACCTGTCATCAAAATGGTCCATGACCCTTTTCATCCCAAAGCTCCAAGACTCCTGACATCACAATGTTCTATAACACCTGCCATCAAAATGTTCCATTACTCATTTTATCAAATTGCTTCAGGACCCGGTCATCAAAAGTCTCCCTTTCCTTCTCATCACAATGCACCATGCCCTTGTCATCAAAATGCTCCAAGACTTGTCATCACAAACCTCCATGACCCTTGGTATCACAATGCTCCAAGTCATTATCATCACAAAGCTACATGAACCCTCTCATCACACTGCTCCATGCTCTTGTAATCACAAAGCTCCATGACACTTGTCATCACAATGCTCGATGCCCTTCTCATCACAATGCTCCATGCCCTTATCATTACAATCCTGCATGACCCGTGTATCACAGTGTTCCCTGCCCTTATCATCACAATGCTCCATGCCCACTCTCATCACAATAATACATGAAATATTTCAGACCAATGTTCCATGCCCTTCTCATCATAATGCTCCATTACGCTGTCATAACAATGCACCATGACCCCTGCCATCACAATGTTCCACGGCCTAGTCATCACAAGGTTCCATGACACTTGTCATCAGAATGTTCTATGGCCTTCTCATCAAAATGCTCCATGCCCTTGTCATCACAATGCCCCAAGACCCTTGTAATCACAATGCCCCATGCCCCTTTTCATCTCAATGCTCCATGAACCCTGTCATCACAGTGCACCATGCCCATCATCATAATGCTTCAGGCTATTGTCATCACAATGAAATCAATATTCTCCATGACCTCTGTAATCATAATGCTCCAAAGCCTTGTTATCACAATATTCCATAAAACTTATCATCACAACACCCCATGACGCTCATCATCACAATTATCCATGGTCTTCTCATCACAATGCTCCATGATCTTTGTCATCACAATGCTCAATACACTTGTTATCACAATGCTCCCTGACACTTGTCATCAGTATGCTCCTGGAACCCTGTCATGACAAGGCTCCATACCATTTTCATCACAATGATCCATGCCCTTTTCAACACAATGCTCCAAGATCCCTGTAATCACAATGCTCCATGCCCTTGTCATCAAAAAGCTCCATGACGCATGTCATCAGAATGCTCCATGGCCTTCTCATCACAACACTCCATGAACATTTTCAGCCCAGTGCTCCAGGAAACTTGTCATCACAATGCTCCATGCCCTTGTCATCCCAATAATCCATGACCCCTGCATTCACAATGCTCCGTGACGCTTGTCATAATAGTGCTCCATGACACATGTCATCACAATGCTCCATGCCTTTGCCAGGAAAATGCTACATGACCTTTTCATAACAATGCTCTATGTGCTTGTCATCACAATACTCCATTTCCATTGTCATCACAATCCTCCGTGAGCCTTGGGATCACATTGTTTCATGACCTTGTCATCACAATGCTCCATGCTCCTTGAAATCAAAATGATCCATGACCTCTATCATCACAATGCTCCAAACCCTTGTAATCACAATGTTCCATAACACTTGTCATCACAACGCTCCATGACGCATGTCATCACAATACTCCATGCCCTTTTCATCACAATGCTCCATGACCTTGTAATCACATTGTTCCAAACCCCTGTAATCCCAATGGTCCATGCCCCTTTTCATCAGTATGCTCCATGAGATTTGTCATCACAAGGCTCCATGGTTTTCTCATCACAATGCTCCAGGACCTTGTCATCACAATGCTCAGTACACTTGTCATCAAAATGCTCCCTGACACTAGTTGAATGTATGCTCCTTGAACCCTGTCATGACAAGGCTCCATGCCTTTTTCATCAAGGTGATCCATGCCCTTTTCATCACAATGCTCCAAGACCACTGTAATCACAATGTTCCATGCCCTTGTCATCACAAAGCTCAATGACGCATGTCATTAGAATGCTGCTTGGCCTTCTCCTCAAAGTGCTCCATGCCCTTGTCCTCACAATGTTCCACGACCCCTGAAATCACAATGCTCCATGCCCCTTTTCATCAGTATGCTCCATGAGACTTGTCATCACAAGGCTCCATGGTTTTCTCATCACAATGCTCCAGGACATTCTCATCACAATGCTTTATGACCTTGTCAATGGCCCTTGTTATCATAATGCTCCAAGCCCTAGTCATCACTATGCTCCATTATATTTGTCATCACAATCCTCCATTACACTTGGCATCACAATGCTCCATGCCATTGTAATCGCAATGGACCATGACATATGTCATCACAGTGTTCCCTGAAACCTTTCTTCACAATACTCCATGACCTTCTCATCACCATGCTCCGTGCCCTTGTCATCACAATGCACCATGCACACTCTCATCACAATAATCTATTAAACTTGTCAGACCAATACTCCATGCCCCTGTCATCACAATGCTCCATGCCCTTGTCATCACAATGCTCCATGATTCCCCTCATCACAATGATTAATAATGTTTGTCATCACAATGGTCCATACCCGTGTCATCAAAAGGCTCTGTGACCTTTGTAACCACAATGCTCCATGAACTTTTCATCACAATTCTCTGTGACCATTGTCATCACAATGCACCATGTCTTTGGCAGAACAATGCTCCATGACCATTGTCATCACAAAGTGCCATGCGCATTTCATCACAACGGTCCACAACCTTGTCATTGAAATGCTCCATAAACCTTGTAATCACAATGCTCCATGCACTTCTCTTCAAAATGCTCTCTCACCAGAGATATCACAATGTTCCATCACTAGTCATCACAATACTCCCTCACCCCTGTAATCACAATGTTCCATGATCCAGTCATCACAATGCTACATCCCCTAATCATCACAATGTTCCATGACCCCTGACATCACAATGTTCCATTACACCTGTCATCAAAATGCTCCATGACCCTTTTTATCCCAATGCTCCAAGACTGCTGACATCACAATGTTCTATAACCACTGCCATCAAAATGTTCCATTACACTTTTTATCAAATTGCTACATGACCCAGTCATCAAAAGTCTCCCTGCCCTTCTCATCACAATGCACCATGTCCTTGTCATCAAAATGCTCCATGACTTGTCATCACAAAGGTCCATGACACTTGGCATCACAAGGCTCCAACTCATTGTCATCACAATGCTCCATGAACCCTCTCATCACATTGCTCCATTCTCTTGTAATCACAAAGCTCCATGACACTTGTCATCACAATGCTCGATGCCCTTCTCAACACAATGTTCCATGCCCTTTTCATTACGATCCTGCATGACCCAAGTAGCACAGTGTTCCGTGCCCTTGTCATCACAATGCTCCATGCCCACTCTCATCACAATAATACATGAAACATTTCAGACCAATGTTCCATGCCCTTCTCATCATAATGCTCCGTTATGCCTGTCATAACAATGCACCATGACCCCTGCCATCACAATGTTCCACGGCCTAGTCATCACAAGGTTCCATGACACTTGTCATCAGAATGTTCCATGGCCTTCTCATCAAAATGCTCCATGCCCTTGCCATCACAATGCTCCAAGACCCTTGTAATCACAATGCCCCATGCCCCTTTTCATCTCAATGCTCCATGAACCCTGTCATCTCAGTGCACCATGCCCATCATCATAATGCTTCAGGCTATTGTCATCACAATGAAATCAATATTCTCCATGACCTCTGTAATCATAATGCTCCAAACCCTTGTGATCACAATGTTCCATAACACTTATCATCACAACACCCCATGACGCTCATCATCACAATTATCCATGGTCTTCTCATCACAATGCTCCATGATCTTTGTCATCACAATGCTCAGTAAACTTGTTATCACAATGCTCCCTGACACTTGTCATCAGTATGCTCCTTGAACCCTGTCACGACAAGGCTCCATGCCATTGTCATCACAATGATCCATGCCATTCTCATCACAATGCTCCAAGATCCCTGTAATCACAATGCTCCATGACCTTGTCATCACAAAGCTTCATGACACATGTCATCAGAATGCTCCATGGCATTCTCATCAAAATGCTCCATGCCCTAGTCATCACAATGCTCCAAGACCCCTGTAATCACAATGCTCCATGCCCCTTTTCATCAGAATGCTCCATGAGACTTGTCATCACAAGTCTCCAGGACCTTGTCATCACCATGCTCCATTCCCTTGTCATCCCAATGTTCCATGATCCCTGTCATCACAATAATCCATGAACATTTTCAGCCCATTGCTCCACGACCTACTCATCACAATGCTCCATGGCCAATATCATCACAAGGCTCCACGTCCCCTGTCATCACAACACTCCATGAACATTTTCAGCCCAGTGCTCCAGGAAACTTGTCATCACAATGATCCATGCCCTTGTCATCCCAATGCTCCATGACCCCTGCATTCACAATACTCCGTGATGCTTGTCATAATAGTGCTCCATGACACATGTCCTCACAATGCTCCATGCCTTTGTCAGCAAAATGCTACATGACCTTTTCATTACAATGCTCTATGCGCTTGTCATCACAATACGCCATTTCCATTGTCATCACAATCCTCCGTGAGCCTTGGGATCACATTGTTTCATGCCCTTGTCATCACAATGCTCCATGCTCCTTGAAATCAAAATGATCCATGACCTCTATCATCACAATCTTCCAAACCCTTGTAATCACAATGTTCCATAACACTTGTCATCACAACGCTCCATGACGCATGTCATCACAATACTCCATGCCCTTTTCATCACAATGCTCCAAGACATTGTAATCACAATGTTCCAAACCCCTGTAATCCCAATGGTCCATGCCCCTTTTCATCAGTATGCTTCATGAGATTTGTCATCACAAGGCACCATAGTTTTCTCATCACAATGCTCCAGGAACTTGTCATCACAATGCTCAATACACTTGTCATCAAAATGCTCCCTGACACTTGTTGTCTGTATGCTCCTTGAATCCTGTCATGACAACGATCCATGCCTTTTTTTTTTTTTTTTAATTTATTTATTTTTATTTTTGGCTGTGTTGGGTCTTCGTTTCCGTGCAAGGACTTTCTCTAGTCCCGGCAAGTGGGGGCCACTCCTCTTCATGGTGCGCGGGCCTCTCACCGTCGTGGCCTCTCCTGTTGCGGAGCACAGGCTCCAGACGCGCAGGCTCAGCAGTTGTGTCCCACGGGCCCAGCTGCTCCGCGGCATGCGGGATCCCCCCAGACCAGGGCTCGAACCCGTGCCCCCTGCATCGGCAGGCAGACTCTCAACCACTGCGCCACCAGGGAAGCCCCATGCCTTTTTCATCAAGGTGATCCATGCCCTTTTCATCACAATGCTCCAAGACCACTGTAATCACAATATTCCATGCCCTTGTCATCACAAAGCTCAATGACGCTTGTCATTAGAATGCTCCTTGGCCTTCTCCTCACAGTGCTCCATGCCCTTGTCATCACAATGCACCATGCCCACACTCATCACAATAGTCTATGAAACTTGTCAGACCAATGCTCCATGCCCCTGTCATCACAATGCTCCATGCCCTTGTCATCACAGTGCTCCATGACCCCTGTCATCACAATGCTCCGTGACTCCTGTCATCACAATGCTTCGTAACGTTTGTCATCACAGTGGTCCATGCCCACGTCATCACAAGGCTCTGTGACCTTTGTAACCACAATGCTCCATGAACTTTTCATCACAACTCTCTGTGACTCTTGTCATCATAATGCACCATGTCTTTGTCAGAACAATGCTCCATGACCATTGTCATCACAAAGTGCCACACGCATTTCATCACAACGCTCCACAACTTTGTCATTGAAATGCTCCATAAACTTTGTAATCTCAATGCTCCATGCACTTCTCATCAAAATGCTCTCTCACCCGAGATATCAAAATATTCCATCAATAGTCATCACAATACTCCCTCACCCCTGTAATCACAATGTTCCATGACCCTGTCATCACAATGCTACATCCCCTTATCATCACAATGTTCCATGACCCCTGACATCACAATGTTCCATTACACCTCTCAGCAAAATGGTCCATGACCCTTTTCATCCCAAAGCTCCAAGACTCGTGACATCACAATGTTATATAGCCACTGCCATCAAAATGTTCCATTACACTTTTTATCAAATTGCTGCATGACCTGGTCATCAAAAGGCTCCCTGCACTTCTCATCACAATGCACCATGCCCTTGTCATCAAAATGCTCCATGACTTGTCATCACAAAGCTCCATGTCCCTTGGCATTACAATGCACCAAGTCATTGTAATCACAATGCTCCATGAACCCTCTCATCACATTGCTCCATGCCCTTGTCATCACAAAGCTCCATGACACTCGTCATCACAATGCTCGATGCCCTTCTCATCACAATGCTCCATGCCCTTGTCATTACAATCCTGCATGACCCATGTATCACAGTGTTCCGTGCCCTTGTCATCACAATTCTCCATGCCCACTCTCATCACAATAATACATGAAACATTTCAGACCAATGTTCCATGCCCTTCTCATCATAATGCTCCATTACGCCTGTCATAATAATGCACCATGACCCCTGCCATCAAAATGTTCCACTGCCTAGTCATCACAAGGTTCCATGACACTTGTCATAAGAAAGTTCCATGGACTTCTCATCAAAATGCTCCATGCCCTTGCATCACAATGCTCCAAGACCCTTGTAATCACAAAGCCCCATGCTCCTTTTCATCTCAATGCTCCATGAACCCTGTCATCACAGTGCACCATGCCCATCATTATAATGCTTCAGGCTATTGTCATCACAATGAAATCAATATTCTCCATGACCTCTGTAATCATAATGTTCCAAACCCTTGTTATCACAATGTTCCATGACACTTATCATCACAACACCCCATGACTCTCATCATCACAATTATCCATGGTCTTCTCATCACAATGATCCATGATCTTTGTCATCACAATTCTCAATACACTTGTTATCACAATGCTCCCTGACACTTGTCATCAGTATGCTCCTTGAACCCTGTCATGACAAGGCTCCATGCCTTTTTCATCACAATGATCCATGCCCTTTTCATCACAATGCTCCAAGATCCCTGTAATCACAATGCTCCATGCCCTTGTCATCAAAAACCTCCATGATGCATGCATCAGAATGCTCCATGGCCTTCTCATCACAATGCTCCATGCCCTCGTCATCACAGTGCTCCAAGACCCCTGTAATCACAATGCTCCATGCCCTTGTCATCACAAAGCTCCATGACGTTTGTCATCACAATGCTCCATGGTCTTCTTATCACAATGCTCCATGCCTTAGTCATCACAATGCTCCAAGACACCTGTAATCACAATGCTCCATGCCCCTTTTCATCAGAATGCTCCATGAGACTTGTCATCACAAGTCTCCACGGTCTTCACATCACAATGCTCCAAGACCTTGTCATCACTATGCTCCATTCCCTTGTCATCCCACTGTTCCATGATCCCTGTCATCACAATAATCCATGAACATTTTCAGCCCATTGCTCCACGACCTACTCATCACAATGCTACATGGCCAATATCATCACAAGGCTCCATGACCCCTGTCATCACAACACTCCATGAACATTTTCAGCCCAGTGCTCCAGGAAAATTGTCATCACAATGATCCATGCCCTTGTCATCTCAATGCTCCATGGCCAATGCATTCACAATGCTCCGTGACGCTTGTCATCACAGTGCTCCATGACACATGTACTCACAATGCTCCATGCCTTTGTCAGCAAAATGCTACATGACCTTTTCATTACAATGCTCTATGCGCTTGTCATCACAATACTCCATTTCCATTGTCATCACAATCCTCCGTGAGCCTTGGGATCACATTGCTTCAAGCCCTTGTCATCACAATGCTCCATGCTCCTTGAAATGAAAATGATTCCTGACCTCTATCATCACAATGCTCCAAACCCTTCTAATCACAATGTTCCATAACACTTGTCATCACAACGCTCCATGACGCATGTCATCACAATACTCCATGACCTTTTCATCACAATGCTCCATGACCTTGTAATCACAATGTTCCAAAGCCCTGTAATCCCAGTTTTCCATGCTCCTTTCATCAGTATGCTCTATGAGATTTGTCATCACAAGGCTCCATGGTTTTCTCATCACAATACTCCAGGACCTTGTCATCACAATGCTCAATACACTTGTCATCAAAATGCCTCCTGACACTTGTTGTTTGTATGCTCCTTGAACCCTGTCATGACAAGGCTCCATGCCTTTTTCATCAAGGTGATCCATGCCCTTTTCATCACAATGCTCTAAGACCACTGTAATCTCAATGTTCCAAGCCCTTGTCATCACAATGCTCAGTGACGCATGTCACTAGAATGCTCCTTGGCCTTCTCCTCACAGTGCTCCATGCCCTTGTCCTCACAAGGGTCCACAACCCGTGTAATCACAATGCTCCATGCCCCTTTTCATCAGTATGCTCCTTGAGACTTGTCATCACAAGGCTCCATGGTTTTCTCATCACAATGCTCCAGGACATTGTCATCACAATGCTTCATGACCTTGTCATGAAAATACTCAATGGCCCTTGTCATCATAATGCTCCAAGCCCTATTCATCACAATGCTCCATTATATTTGTCATCACAATCCTCCGTTACATTTGGCATCACAATGCTCCATGCCATTGTCATTGCAATGGACCATGACATATGTCATCACAGTGTTCCCTGATACCTGTCTTCACAATACTCCATGACCTTCTCATCACCATGCTCCGTGCCCTTGTCATCACAATGCACCATGCCCACACTCATCACAATAATTTATGAAACTTGTCAGACCAATGCTCCATGCCCCTGTCATCATAATGCTCCATGCCCTTGTCATCACAATGCTCCATGATCCCTGTCATCACAATGCTCCGTGACTCCAGTCATCACAATGCTTCATAAAGTTTGTTATCACAATGGTCCATGCCCACGTCATCACAAGGCTCTGTGACCTTTGTAACCACAATGCTCCATGAACTTTTCATCACAATTCTCTGGGACCCTTGTCATCACAATGCACCATGTCATTGTCAGAACAATTCTCCATGACCATTGTTATCACAAAGTGCCACACGCATTTCATCACAACGGTCCACAACCTTGTCATTGAAATGCTCCATAAACCGTGTAATCTCAATGCTCCATGCACTTCTCATCAAAATACTCTCTCACCAGCGATATCACAATGTTCCATCACTAGTCATCACAATACTCCCTCACCCCTGTAATCACAATGTTCCATGACCCTGTCATCACAATGCTACATGACCTTTGTCATAACAATGGTCCATGCCCTCGACAGTCTCTGTGACCTTTTTAATCACAATGCTCCATGAACTTTTCATCACAATGCTCTTTGACAGTTGTCATCACAATGCTCTATGCCATTCTCAGCACAGTGCTCCATGCCCTTGTCATCACAAGGCTCCATGACCCCTGTCATCACAATGCTCCGTGACTCCAGTCATCACAATGCTTCATAACATTTGTCATCACAATCGTCCATGCCCGCATCATCAAAAGGCTCTGTTACCTTTGATACCACAATGCTCCATGAACTTTTCATCACAATGCTCCGTGACCCTTGTCATCACAATGTGTCATGTGCTTCTCATCACAGTGTTCCACAATGTTGTCATCAGAAGTTTCCATAAACCTTGTCTTCACAATGCTCCATGCACTTCTCACCAAAATGCTCTCCCACCACTGATATCCAAATGTTACATCACTATTCATCACAATACTCCCTCAACCCTGTCATCACAATGTTCCATGACTCCTGTCATCACCATGCTACATGCACTTATCATTCACAATGTTCGATGACCCCTGACATCACAATGTTCCATAACACCTGTCATCAAAATGCTCCATGACCCTTTTCATCAAAATGCTCCATGACCACTGACATCACAGTGCTCCATGACCCCTGTCATCACAATGCTCCATGCTCCTTGAAATCAAAAAGATCCATGACCTGTGTCATCACAATGCTCCAAATCCTTGTGATCACAATTTTACATAACACTTGTCATCACAATGCTCCATGACGCCTGTCATCACAATACTGCATGCCCTTGTCGTCACAATGCTCCATCATCATTTTCATCACAATTCTCAATACACTTGTCATCACAATGCTCCCTGACACTTGTCGTCAGAATGCTCCTTGAACCCTTTCATGAACAGGCTCCATGCCTTTTTCGTCACAATGCTCAATGCCCTTTTCATCACAATGCTCCTTGCCATTGTCATCACTATACTCCACACACTTGTCATAAGAATGCTCCATGACCCTTGTCATCACAATTCTCCATGACCCCTGTCATCACAGTGCTCCATACCACTTGTCATTACAGTGCTCCATGACGCTCCTCATCACAATTATCCATGGTCTTCTCATCACAATGCGCCACGGTCTTGCCATCACAATGCTCCATGCCCTGGTCATCACAATGCTCCATGTTCCCTGTCATCAAAATTCTCCACGTTCTTGGCATCACTGTGCTCCATGACACTTCTCATCACAGGGTTACATGCTTTGTCATCACAGTACTCCACAAACTTGTCATCAGAATTCTCCATGACCTTTGTCATCCCAAATATCTATGACCACTGTCATTACAATGTTCCATGACACCTGTCATCACAATGCTCCATGCCCTTTGTCATTACAGTGCTCCATGATTCTCGTCACCACCATTATCCATCGTCTTCTCATCTCAGTGCTCCACGGTCTTGGAATCACAATGCTCCATGCCCTGGTAATCACAATTTTCATGTCCCTAGTCATCACAATTCTCCACGTCCTTGTCATCACAATGCTCCATGACAGTTCTCATCACAATGTTACATGCTCTTGTCATCACAATTCTCCACATCCTTGTCATCACAATGCTCCATGACAGTTCTCATCACAATGTTACATGCTCTTGTCATCACAATTCTCCATGCAATTGTAATCGCAGTGCCCCATGACCCCTGTCATAGCAAGCTACATGCCTTTGTCATCACAATTCTTCACGACCTTTTCATCAAAATTCTCAATGGACATTGTCATCACAATGATCCATGCCCTTGTCATCACAATGCTCCTTGACCTTTGTCATCACAGTGCTCCAATTCCTTGTCATCACAATGCTCCATTACCTTTGTCATCACAATCCTCCATAACATTTGTCATCTCAATGCTCCATGCCATTGTCTTCACAGTGGACCATGAAATATGTCATCATAATGCTCCATGACACATGTCTTCACAATAATCTATGACCTTGTCATCACAATGCTCCATGCCCTTGTCATCACCATGCTCCATTACCCCTGTCATAACAATGCTCCATGACCCCTCCCATCACGATGTTACTTGGCCTTGTCATCACAAGTCTCCATGACCCTTCTCATCACAATGCTCCAAGACACCTGTAATCACAATGCTCCATGCCCTTGTCATCACAAATCTCCATGAAATATGTCATCAGAATGCTCCTTGGCCTTCTCATTCACCATGCTCCATGCCCTTGTCATCACAAAGCTCCATGATGCATGTCATCGGAATGCTCCATGCCCCTTTTCATCTCAATGCTCCATTAAACCTGTCATCACAATGCACCATGCCCATCATCATAATGCTTCATGCTATTTTCATCAGAGTGAAATCAAAATGCTCCATGACCTCTGTCATCACAATGCTCCAAATCCTTGTGATCAAAATGTTCCATAACACTTAGCATCACAACGCCCCATGAGGCTCATCATCACAATTATCCATGGTCTTCTCATCACAATGCTCCATGAACTTTTTCATCATAATGCTCAATACCCTTGTCATCACAATGCTCCCTGACACTTGTCATCTGTATGCTCCTTGAACCCTGTCATGACAAGGCTCCATGCCTTTTTCATCACAATGTTCCATGCCAT
Source organism: Mesoplodon bidens (assembly GCF_964165515.1). Taxonomy (NCBI): domain Eukaryota; kingdom Metazoa; phylum Chordata; class Mammalia; order Artiodactyla; family Ziphiidae; genus Mesoplodon; species Mesoplodon bidens. The sequence goes on from NW_027672207.1 coordinate 2,772,962, forward strand.
TTTCCTCACAGTGCTCCAAGGCCCCTGTAATCGCAATGCTCCATGCCCTTTTCATCACAAAGCTCCATGATGCATGTCATCAGAATGCTCGATGGTCTTCTCTTCCCAATGCTCCTTGCCCTTTTCATCACAATACTCCAAGTCCCCTGTAATCACAAAGATCCATGCCCCTTTTCATCAGAATGCTTCATGAGACTTGTCATCACAAGGCTCCATGGTCTTCTCATCACAAGGCTCCAGGAGCTTGTCATCACAGTGCTCCATGACCCCTGTCATCACAATACTCCATGAACATTTTCAGCCCAATGTTCCTTGACCTTCTCATCACAATGCTCCATGACCCCTGTCATCACAATGCTCCATGACCACTGTCATCACAACGCTCCATGAACTCTGACAACACAATGATCCGGGACCTTTGTCATCAAAATGCTCCATGCCCTTGTCATCCCTATTCTCCATGACCCCTTTAATCACAATGCTCCGTGACGCTTGTCATCACAGTGCTCCATGAAACTTGTCATCACAATGCTCCATGCCTTTGTCAGCAATATGCTACATAATCTTGTCATCACAATGCTCCATTCGCTTGTCCTCACAATCCTCCATGACCCTTGGGATAACATTTCTTCATGCCCTTCTCATCTCTCTCTTGCCTTTCTGGTTTTCACAGATTATCGGATGTCCCTTTTGACCGGTGGGAAGTGACAATTCTTTGTAGTGTGGATTTGCACTGTGTGCTTGTTTGATTGGCCAAAAAGGTCGTATGCGTTTTCTCCTGAATACATTCAGGAGAAAAGGCATACGCCATTTTTGGCCAAGTGCATCATTTTCGAAGTAGTGATGCCTTTCCTGGCTTTAAAGGTGATTCCAATTTACCTCTTGAAATATGTTTTGTGCAATTCTACCTCATTTTCAAGTCCGCTTCGTTGCCTTCCCTCAACAGATTTTTGGAAGAGAGTAGTCCTTTAAAACTCTCAGGGTTGTGAATTGCTGTGCCCCTGAGCACCAATTTTCAAATCCCATTATTGGGAGCTGACCGCAAATACACAGTTTTGCTTCAGGACCTGTACTGCTTCCAGGGGTGGCTATACTGTTCCCTGCGGGTGGCTGAGGCTTTGGTAATTCTTCTTCCTGACGGGAATTTAGAGTGGCATGTGTCCGTCCAAATGCCTACATCTACTCTCTGATTGGTTCTCCCTCTTCCCTTTCATCCTCTGCACAATTAGCAAACTGTGCGAACCAGGAGGTTATAGGAGCTGACTCTCCTAAGTTGGGAGATTGATAGTAAGGCAGTTGGAATGCCAAACTGGAGCACAAGGAGAGGAAAAATTTGGAGACTTTTAGAAAACTTTCGCCATCACAGGGTGTCCATTCTCTAGGTTTCTCATACATGTTATATCTGTAGTGATATTCCCTTCTACTTGGAGATTTGGGACCCATGGTATGGTGGCATGCATTAGTACTGTAAAGGGTCTGCATTTTCTCTCCCAATCTCACCAGTCCTCTCAGTCCCAAGTGTCCAGCCTTCTGTCTCATCCAGCTATCTTTGCAGATAGGGTCATTCCAGGTTTCATCAGAACCCCTGAAGGAATTGTGTAAGAATTTCGCTGTTTTTTTGTTTTGTTTTTGAAATTCATTTTTATAATGGGTTGGAGCTGATTTTCACTGACATGTTTATGACGGTCTAGACACACTTGATTCCGATACGGAGACATATCAATACATAGGTTTTTAAGATTCTTACTAGTCAGATATATTCCTCTGCGAGGAATAGGCGTTTTGAGTCCCGTTCACTGAGGTAGGTGTAGATCTTGTCTCTTCTGTATTTGGTTTATGGAATGGTACCTGTTCTAATATCAAACTCTCGTTTTATGCATCACCCCACCTCTGCTTTCCCCTTAAGGAGGCATAAGAGTGTTTTCTAAATGTGAGTCTCTGTTCTCTTTCTTAATTCATTTCATGTGCTGTGATGTTGACATTCCCTTTGTAAGTGATATCTTATGATAAGATTCTTTTAACTGTGTGACTAATTTCACTTAGAATCATCATACCTAAATCCACTCATTATGTTGCTACTGGCCTTATATACATTGATTTTACGTCTGCGTGATATTCTGTTGTACAAAATTACCACAAGTTCTTTAGGCATTTCTCTTTTTCCTGGGATATTTTAGGTGTACCGAAGTTGAGGTTCTTGTATGCAGAGCAGCCTTAAACTATGGGGTGCCTGTGTCTTGTTGATATTTAGTCTTCCCAAGTTATATGCCCATGAGTTGAAAACCCCTTTGCTCGGGGGCCTTGTATTTTTGATGTTTTAGGAAACAGCATACACTTCTTCAGAGTGGCTCTTGGATATTTATACCCGACCCATCAGTGTGACTAGGCTCCCTGTTCTCCATGGCCTCTCCTGCATTTCTGGTTTGTACACATTTTTTGGATGGCCTTTGTGAGCAGTGGAAATTGAGACTTCTTTGTTGTGCAGATTTGCATTTCCCGCTTGCTTGGTTGGCCAAAAACTCTGTATGTGTTTTATTTTCCTGAAGATATTCACGAAAAAACACATACACCCTTTTGCCCAACTGCATCATTTTAGAAATTCTGCTGCTTTTCATACGCTTTAAATGTGAGTACAATCTACCTTTGGAAATCTGTTTCCTGCAATTCTGCCTCTCATTCAGATCCTCTTCGTTGCCTTACCTGAATATATTTTTGGACGTTGGTTATCATTTATATCTTTGCAGGTCTTTGAATTGTCTGCTCCTGAGCTCCATTTTGCAACTCGCTTTTTGTGAGCTGGCCGCCAAACCATTGGATTGCTTCCGGTCCTATTCTGGTTCTGAGGAGGCAGGCTGAGCCTTTGTTTAATTCTTCTTCCTAATGGGAAATTCGAGTGACATGTGCCTGTCAAAACCCGTACAGCTAATCTCTCATTGGTTCCCCATCTTCCCATTTATCCTCTGCACAAATTGCAAACTGTGTGACACAGGAAGTTAATGGTGCTGATTCTCCATGTGGGGAGATTGTTAGTACTGTGGCTGGAATGGCGAACCCCAGCAACAGGAGATCAAAAATGAGGTTCATTTTAGACACCTTTCCTGAGCACACGGTGTACATTCATCTCGGTTTCCCAGGCATATTTTCGCTGTCAGAATATTCCCTTGAACCTGCAGATTTGGGACCCATGGAATGGGTACCAGGCAGTATTTAAAAGGTCTGCATTTCCTCACCCAGCCTCTCTAACATCTCTTAGCGTGCATAGCTTCCAGCCTTATATATCATCCTGCTGTGGGTCTACATTTGTTCAATCTATGTTACATCGTAGCCCTTCAACAAAAGTTGTAAGAATTTTTTCTGTCTCACTGTTTTTATAAATATTATTTAAATTTATTTTTATATTGGTTACAGCTGATTTTCAAAGCTCTGTTCTTTTGCTGCTGTACATCCACTTGATTCATGTACTGTGAGACAACAATAAATTTTTTTTCAGATGCTTACCAGTCATATGTATTATTTTCCAGTTACTTGAGTGAGCTGAGTTCAGTTCTTTGAGGTACTGTGTAGGCCTTTTCATTTATTCAATTTGATACTTGGAATGGTAACTTTGCTAATTTCAACCTCCTGGATAATACCTCACCATTCCCCACCTTTCCCATTTAGCAGCCTTATGTCTATTTTCTACATATTTGACTATGTTTCTGTGTTGTAGTTTATTTCATGTGTAGCCATTTTTGATTCCACCTTTAAGTGACATCTTATGATATGTGTCTTTTTCTTTCTGACATATGTCACTTAGAATGATTGTATGTAACTCCTCCAGAGTTGTTCCAACTGGCCTTATTTCATTGATTTCTGGATGAGTAATATTCCACTCTACATAAGTACCCCATCTCTTTTATCCATTTTATCCTTCCAGGGACATTTAGGTTATATCCAAGTGGAGGCCCTTTTTAACAGAGAGGGGGTAAACGTTGGGGTGCCTGTTTTCTGTTGATTTTTGTTTTTCCCAAGGTATACGCCCATGAGTGCAAGTGCCCTATGCTCTGTAGCTCATTTTTTAGATGTTTTAGCAAACACAATACACTTCTCCAGAGTGGCCGTTGGCAAATTCCATTTCCACTATCAGCCTCACAGGGTTCCCTTTTCTCCTCGCCCTGTCCTGCATTTCTGGTGTTTACACTTTATGTGGATGGCCCTTCTGACTGATGTGAAGTGATACATTTTGTAGTATTGATTTCCAGTGCCCACCTGTTTGGTTGGATCAAAAGTGTGTATGGCCTTTACTTGAATATATTCAGAAAAAATGCATACGCCCTTTTGGGCCAACTGCATCATTGGCGATGTTCAGCCCCTTTTCTTGTGCTTTAATGGGGAGTCCTTTCTACCTCTTCAAATATGTTTCCTGCCACTCTCCCTTGCTTACAAGTCTTTTTCTGTGGCTTACCTCAAGACATTTTTCGACGATAGATAATTTCAACTCTGCAGTTTCATGAATTTTAGTGACCCTGAGTTCCATTTTTCAACTTGTGTTTTTGGAAACTGGACACAAAACAGCGGGATTTCCTCTAGCCCTATTCTGTTTCCATGGGCAATTCTAGCCTTTGATGAATTTGTCTTCTGGATTGGAAATTAGAGTGGCATGTGCCTGTCTGATCACCTAAGACTTGTCTCTAAATTTTTCTCATCCTTCCGCTTCATCCTCTAGACAAATTCCAAACAGTTTGCAATAGGATGTTGACGGTGCTGATATCCCCAAGTGAGGAGATTGTTAGGAAAGATGCTGGAGGGGTGAACCCGAGCACCAGGCAATGAGGAGATGAGGTGCCTTTTCCAAACTCCTTCCGATCAAATCGTGTACCATCCTCTAGGTGTGGCAGGCATGTTTTAGCTGTAGGAAGGGTCCCGTGCATGTAAGGAGAACACCAGGGATTTTTCCAAATCAGTGCCTCCCCGAACCACAAACTGGGGAATTTTTACGCTACGGCTACACGTATGTCCATTAAGAGCCTTGGGAAATAGGCAGAGCCCAAACTTTAGATGATTGAAATCTTCAGGGTCAGAAGCGCTCACCATCGGCCTTGCTTAGGTTACATTTTATCTGTCATTGATAGATGATGTCAATAAAAATATCGATTCTTTTTCAGATTATTTCCCCTTATAGGTTATTGCAAAATATTCAGTGTAGTTCCCTGTGCTATACAGTAGTTCCTTGTTGATGATCTATTTTATACATAGCAGTGTGTATGTGTTAATCCCAAACTATTAATTTATCCCTTCTCCTACCTTTCCCCTTTGGTAATAATAAACTATAAGATTTTATACTTCTCAGAAATGGGGGAACTGAAAGAGAGGTATCATTTTCAATGGAAAAGCATTCAAAACACGATTGAAGCTTCAGCCAAGAGTATTCGATGTACATCCATGGAAATAAATCACTTCATTTCTCTAATGTTGACCTGACAAATAAGACAGATGTGTTCACTGAACTTGTTTACAGTAAAGTGATGGAAATATCAAATGTAAGTCTTAAAAACATCTTATTTTACCTGAGCATTATACACTGCTCTATGTTAACTATAGTTTGGCTCTCACACCTGTTCATTGAAGTTACAATTTTCTCAATTTCTGTTACTGATCCTCCAGAGTGGACCCCAACAGGAGTCCCTGGGCCCAGTGTCATTGGAGCCAAAAGATCAAGACTGAGTTTGGTTCAGAAGCAAAGGAAACATTATTTTGAAAACAGAATGGAGAGTTGAGAGCGTTCACTCCCCCACGGGCTGTGGGCTGGGCTGCTATGTAGGGATCAAGGCAGCGTCAGTGGGAGGGAGGGCATGGAGCTCTCGAAGGCCTGGTTGGCTGCAGCTCAGGCTCTATGTCATGGAGTCTGCATGGGACCCCGCTAGCTGAGGTGTCGACCCAGCCATTCTGCACTAGGAAATCAGATCTGAAATTCCGGGTGTGGGACCTCTGCATGCGGAGCCCTAGGAGCACGTGAAATTAGACAAAGCACAATGGAAAAACAGCTTAGACTTTATTTTATTGCCCAGATTCTCTTTATATCTCCCAGTAATTTTTAATGAACGTTGCCGGAGATGAACACCTCCTCTGCTTTTTGTTCTGTTCCTCATTTTTGGGGTGTTGAGGGTGCAGACCCCTGTTTTGTAACTGCTTCATGCTGTGGTGTGAGCCCTGATACATGGGCGGATGGTCAAAACGTCTCCCCACCAGCCTCCAGGTGAGGTTGATTGTCCCAAGGCCTCCTTCCTCACTTCTCGTCTGCCTGAGCACCAGCACTGGATGTGTTATAGATTCTAATGACCTTTAAGGTCCAGGAAGGAGATGCACAGAGATGCTGCAGTGGCAGGTTTCACCCCACCCCACATTTGTTCGGCAATCTTAGGCTGACGGTTTTTGTCAGCCTAGATGCTCTGACCAGTAGTCTGTGCTTTCTTTAATAAGGTCCCTGAATTAATGTACAAACAGCACCATGTGTCAGAGCCCTGCCCGCAAAACTCCCAGAGAGTCCACGGTCAGTGGTGGTCCAGGACCATGACGTCCACTGAGACAACGGCCTTTAGAAGTAGCCAGCAGTCCACCCGGTCATATTGGTTACAATCACCACGGTGTCTGTAGGGTTTTCTATGGTGAAAGCATGATATATGTTTCCCCCTCCCAGCTTATTAGCTCCCCTCTGGGTGCAGTAAGTCCTACAAGCAGTAGTCTGCTCTTTCGGGGCACAGTCTTGTTGTTTTCTGAGAGAAACTCCAGTCAAGTGATGGTCACACAAGTCATCTTGGGGGCCCGTTGCCCCCGTTTGTCTCTCTGGAGGTTGGAGTTGGAGGGCCTCCTCACTCGAGGTCAGTGTGTCCACAGAGCGACTCCTGCAACTTCAGGGCATGATGGGTGGTTAGGATAACCACGTGGGGTCCTTTTCCCTTAAGAGGGAGCTGGCCTTGCGGGCTTCGATTTCCAGCTTTTTAGATACCCCAGTATCCTGGCCTGATGTGTCGGTGGGCAAAGACCTTGGTGACCATAGTTTATCATACCTGAAGGACATTCTTGTGTTGCTCCATTTCAAGTGGTCCCAGTTTTTGCACTAAGGCTCCAAGGTTGATTAACCTTTGACCGGGTATGTAAAGGTCAAAGGTTTAGCTAAATTAGGGAGTTCCTGGGCAAGGGTCTTAATTGACTGCTCTTTCCATTCTTAAGAGGCTGCTTCTGGATTCTATTCAAAAGGATCATCATCATTTCGTGTCACTGTTTCATGTAGAGGCCCAGGTATTAGACTGTAGTTAGGGATCCAGATGCAGAAAACCTTGTCCTCCCCAGGAACCCCTAAGCTGTCTTCTAGTTTTAAAAGAGGTAAGGCTGCAAATGGCTTCTTCCCTATCCTGGGATGCGTTTCTCCGAATATCTGTGAGAATGAAGCCCAGGCATGTCACCTTAGCCTGGGATATTTGAGCCTTTTTCTTGGACACCTTCTATCCTTTATTGGCTAGGTAGTTCAGAGGTGTCTTTAGTAGGCCTGGTGATCAGAATGTCCTCTGCATATTGAAGGAGGGTTCCCTTTCACAGAGGTAGAACTTTTAGGTCTTTAGAGGACATTTCCCCAATGATGGTGTTGGGATTTTTGAACCATTGGGGCAGGACGGCCCAGCATTATTGCTTTGTTTGCATGTTGTGTCCTGCCTCTCACAAGCCAAAAATTCTAGTGACTCTGAGATGAATGGAATACAGAAGAAGGCATCATTGAAGTCTAATACAGAATGCCATGGCCTGGTGGATGGTAGAATGACCAGCAGGGTGTAGGAAATAGGAGCTACTGGATGTATATCCTCGGTGGCTTCACTGACTGTCCTGATATGCTTTACCAGGTCTCCAGCAGCCCATGGGGCTCTCGTGGTCAGGCCAATCCCAGGATATGGAGCTCACCTGGGCTGCACCCCCACCCCACAGCCCACGGGGCTCTCGTGGTCAAGTCCCTCCCAGGGTATGGAGCTCACCTGTGCAGCTACCCAGCAGCCCATGGGGCTCTCATAGTCAGTCCCTTCCCAGGATACAGAGCTCCCCTGGGCAGGTACCCGAGCAGGGCTGGACACACAGGACCTGTGCACATAGCCCACCTTGCAGAGAACCCCCAGCTCACCTGTCACTCACAGCTGACACAGAACACCTCAGAGCAGGACTTGAACTAACAAACAGCAGCTATGACAGGTCTGTGACACTGACTATCACTCTGTGCAGCCTCTCTCTGCCTGGTCTTCCAGACACTTCCACTGCAGCAACGGCACCAGGCGTCTGTCTCCACCCACCATCACTCCTCTCCCTGACTCCTGGGTTCCTCTCATTAGGATAGGGTCTTCTTGAAGTTGTTTTCCACTCATGGACCAGATAAAATGATAAGAAAACAAGCCGCAGCTGCAGCCCCTTGTCTATCCTGACTCTCAAGAGCCCACACCTGTTCCTTGGGCCTGGCCCGTTTAGCAAGGTTCATTTTCTGCAACTGTGATCCCCTGAGAGGTGAGGATTTGCTGATTTGGGCAGCCTGACACTGCCTGCCAGCTCTCCCCTGGTGTGCCTGGGTTGAGGTCAATATAAACACCTCTCCAGTCAGCAAGAGCCCCTGTAGCTGTGCCTGACGCCATATTCTCTGCCCTGTCAGCAGTGTCGGGGCTGGGGTGGTGGGAGGGAGTGAGGGGCTGTGGCTTTGTGGGTGGCCCAGTGTGAGTGGGGCTGTGCTGGACTTTCTGCAGGAGTTGCCAGGCTGCCACCTGCTAAAGAAGAGGATGTGTCACCCATACCTGCCGCTGGAATTTCTCCCCAGGCAGGGGTGAGGAAGTAAAAAAGCAGTGTGGGCCATGGCAGGAGGGGTATCTCAGGCAGGGAAATGGAAAGCTTCCAGAAGAGCATCTGGGGCCAGGACCTTCCTGGCTGGCCTGCAGGCACCAAGTCAGCCTGCGTGCTTTCGCTGGTGTGGCTCCACAGCCCTTCCTCTAGGCTTGCAAGTGCTTGTACATATTCATGTGTTTTACCTGGAAAGGGTGGGAAGAGTACAGCTGCTGCAGGACTGGGGCTCAGCTCACATTTACTCACAGACGCCTCGACACAGTACCCCAACTTTGCAATGAGGATGCTCCTTGTTGGGGGGGAGTGCTGCTCACTGCATGGGAGATGATTTCCCACCTCTGACCAAATTAAGAATTTTTTACCACTTGAGCATGTGCCCTGATAAGATTTTCCTCTGTATAACTGGTGGGTTCTGTTTTTTTTTTTTTTTTTTTCTTTTTTTTTCTTTTTGGTTCAAGGTAGATTTTATTTCTTCTTTTTTTTAAATTTGGAGATATAAACATGGAAATAATGCATTAATATAAAGACGTCTATGTGAAGGGAAAGACTTTTTTTGGTTTATTTTATTAAATTTTATTTATTTATTTTTATTTTTTTTTCAATTTATTTATTTCTTTTATACAGCCGGTTCTTATTGGATATCTATTTAATACATATAAGTGTGCACATATGAATCCCAGTCTCCAAATTCATCCCACCACCACCCTCACATGGCATTACCCCGTTGGTGTCCATATGTTTGTTCTCTACATCTGTGTCTCTATCTCTGCCCTGCAAACTGGTTCATCTGTAACATTTTTCTAGGTTCCACATATATGCATTAACATACAATATTTGCTTTTTCTCTTTCTGACTTACTTCACTCTGTATGAGAGTCTCTAGATCCATCAAGGTCTCTACAGATGACCCAATTTCATTCCTATGTGTGGCTGAGTAATATTCCATTGTATATATGTACCACATCTTTATCCATTCATTTGTCTGTGGGCACTTAGGTTGATTTCATTACCTGGCTATTGTAAATAGTGCTGCAATGAACATTGTGGTGAATGTGTCTTTTTGATTTATGGTTTTCTCTGGGTATATGCTCAGTAGTGGGATTGCTGGATTATATGGTAATTCTATTTTTTAGTTTTTTAAGGAACCTCCATACTGTTCTCCATAGAGACTATATCGATTTACATTCCCAACAATAGTGGAAGAAGGTTCCTTTTCTCCACACCCTCTCCAGCATTTGTTGTTTGTAGATTTTCTGATGATGCCCATTCTAACAGGTGTGACGTGATACCTCATTGTAGATTCCATTTCCATTTCTCTAATAATTAGTGATGTTGAGCAGATTTTCATGTGTGTACTGGCCATCTCTTTGTCTTCTTGGAAGAAATGTCTATTTAGATCTTCTTCCATTTTTGTATTGGGTTGTTTGTTTCATTAATATTGAGCTGCATGAGCTGTTTATATATATATTGGAGATTAATCATTTGTCCATTGATTCGTTTGCAAATATTTTCTGCCATTCTGAGGGTTGTCTTTTTGTCTTGTTTGTAGTTTCCTTTGCTTTGAAAAAAAGCTTTTACATTTCATTAGGTCCCATCTGTTTAGTTTTCTTTTTTATTTCATTACTATAGGAGGTGGATCAAAAAAGATCTTGCTGTGATTTACGTCAGAGTATCCTTCGTAAGTTTTCCTCTCAGAGTTTTATACTGTCCCATCTTACATTAATGTCTCTAATCCATTTTGAAAATATTTTTATGTATGGTGTTGGGGAGTGTTCTAATTTCATTCTTTTACATGTAGCTGTCCATATTTCCCAGCACCAATGATTGAAGAGACTGTTTTATCTCCATTGTATTGTCTTGCCTCCTTTGTCATAGATTAGTTGACCATAGGTGTGTAGGTTTATCCCTGGACATTCTGTTTTTTTTTTTTTCCATTTACACGTTTATTGGAGTATAATTGTTTTACAATGGAGTGTTAGTTTCTGCTGTATAAAAAAGTGAATCAGCTATACATATACAAATATCATCAGATCCCCTCCCTCTTGCATCTCCCTCCCACCCTCCATATCCCACCCCTTTATGTGGTCACAAAGCACCGAGCTGATCTCCCTGTTCTATGTGGCTGCTTCCCAGTAGCTATCTGTGTTACATTTGGTAATGTATTTATGTCCATGCCACTCTCTCACTTCGTCCCAGCTTACCCATCCACCTTCCGGTGTCCTCAAGTCCTTTCTCTATGTCTGTGTCCTTAATCCTTTCCTGCCACTAGGTTCTTCAAAATCTTTTTTATTTCTTCATTGGATTCCATATAACTCTGTTAACATACAGTATTTGTTTTTCCCTTTCTGACTTACTTCACTGTGTAGGACAGATTCTAAGTCCATCCACCTCAGTACAAATAACTCAGTTTTGCTTCTTTTTATGGCTGAGTAATATTCCATTGTATATATGTGCCAGATCTTCTTTATCCATTCATCTGTCGATGGACACTTAGGTTGTTTCTGTGTCCTGGCTATTGTAAATAGAGATGCAATGAACATTTTTTCTACATAACTCTTTTTGAATTACGGTTTTCACAAGGCAAATACCCAGTAGTTGGATTGTTGTGTTGTATGGTACCTCTATAGTTATTTAGAGGAACCTCTGTACTGTTCTCCCTAGTGCCCATATCAATTTACATTCCCACCCACAGTGCAAGTGTGTTCCCTTTTCTCCAATAAAGCCCTCTCCAGCATTTATTGTTTTGTAGATTTTTTTGATGATTTCCACTCTGACTGCTGTGTGGTGATACCTCACGGTAGTTTTGATTTGCATTTCTCTAATGATTAGTGATGTTCAGCATCCTTTCATGTGTTTCTTTGTAATCTGTATATCTTCTTTGGAGAAATGTCTATTTAGGTTTTCTGCCCGTTTTTGGATTGGGTTCTTTGTTTTTGTGATATTGAGCTACATGAGGTGCTTGTAAAGTTTGGGGATTAATCCTTTGTCAATTGCTTCATTTGAAAATATTTTCTTCAATTCTGAGGGTTGTTTTTGTATCTTGTTTAAGTTTTCCTATACTGTGTAAAAGCTTTTAAGTTTCATTAGGTCCCATTTTTTGATTTCTGTTTTTATTTCCATTTCTCTAGGAGGTGAGTCAAAAAGGATCTTGCTGTGATTTATGTCATAGTGTGTTCTGCCTATGGTTTCCTCTAACAGTTTTATCGTGTCTGGTCTTATATTTAGATCTCTAATCCATTTAGAGTTTATTTTTGTGTATGGTGTTATGGAGTGTTCTAATTTCATTCTTTTATGTGTAGGGGTCCAGTTTTCCCAGCACCAATTACTGAAGAGTCTGTCTTTTCTCCATTGTATATCCTTAGCTCATTTGTCATAGATGAGATAGCCATAGGTATGTACGTTTATCTCTGGGCTTTATGTCCTGTTCCATTGATCTGTGTTTATGCCAATCTACATACACTTGATTCCATTATGGAGATATATAAATACATAGGTTTCAAGATTATTACCAGTCAGATATATTCATCTTCAGTGAATAGGGTGTTTGGTGTCCAGTTCATTCAGAAAGGAGTAGATCTTGTCTATTACATATTTGGTATATGGAATGGGATCTGTGCTAATTTCAAACTCTGCTTTTACACATCACCCCACATCACCTTTCCACTTAAGGAGGCATAAGTGTGTTTTCTAAATGTGTAACTCTGTTCTCTTTTGAAATTCAGTTCATGTGTAGCCATGTTTACATTCCCTCTCTAAGTGATATATTACAATAAGTTTATTTTTCTTTGTGGCTCATTTCACTTAGCATCATCGTACCTAAAGCCACTCATTATGCTGTTATTGGCCTTATGACATTGATTTTATGTGAGTGACATTCCATTGTATATAAGTACCACAACATCTATATCCATTTTTTTTTCCTTTCCTGGGATATTTAAAGTGTACCGAAGTCGAGGTTCTTGTAAACAGAGCAGCCCTAAACTTTGGGCTGGCTGTGTGTTGTGGATTTTTAGTTTTCCCAAAATACACGCCCATGAGTGGAAGTGTGCTATGCTTTGTAGCTCTGTTTTAGAAAACAACCTACAGTTCTCCAGAGAGGCTGTTGGCAATTTACATCCTGTCAATAGGTGTAACCAGGTTCCCTTTTCTCCATGGTCTGTCCTGCATTTGTGGTTTTTACACTATTTGTGGATGGCCCTTTTGACTGGAGGTAAGGTACACTTCTATTTAGTGTGGATTTGCAATGCCTGATGGCTTGCTTGGCCAAAAAGGGTGTATGCATTTTTTCCCGAATATATTCAGGAAAATACACATACTCTCTTTTCGGCCAAGGGCAACATTGTTGAAGTTCTGTCGCTTTTCATGTGCTTTAAAGATGACTCCAATGTACCTCTTGAAATCTGTTTCCTTCAATTCTGTCTTGCATTCAAATCCTCTTCACTGCCTTACCTCAATATATTTCTGGATGATAGTTGTCCTTTATAACTCTGCAAGTTTGTGAATTGCTGTGCCCCTGATTTCCATTTTTCAACTCGCCTATTTGTGAGCTGGCTGCAATACCGCAGGATGGCTTTAGGCCCTAGTCTTGTTCCGGGGCTTCAGGATGAACCTTTGGTTAATTCTTCTTCCTGATGGGAAACTAGGGTGATATGTGCCCATCCAAACACCTACAGCTAATCTCTCATTTGTTTCCCCTCTTCCTGTTCATCCTCTGCACAATTTGCAAACTGTGCATAACAGGAGGGTAAAGGCGCTGACACTCCAAGTGAGGAGATTTTTAGTAATGCAGATGGAATGGCGAAGCCGAGCTCTATGAAAGGAAAAATGAGGTACCTTTTAGAAAACTTTCACAATTACACAGTGTACCATCCACTGGGTTTCCCATGCATGTTTTAACTGTAGGAAGATTCCCTTAAACCAGGAGATTTGGGACCACTAGAATGGGTAGCACACGGTATTGCTCTAAGTGGTGTTCTTTTGCTCACACAACCTCAGGAAACTTGTCAGCCCCAAGTGTCCAGTCATATGTCTCATCCAGCTGTGGGTGTAAAGGTGATCATTCCAGGTTGGATCACAGGCCCTGAACGTAATTTTTAAGATTTCTCTCTGTTTCGCTGTTTTTGAATTTTGCTTTTGAAACTTATTTTTATAAGGTGGTTTAGCTGAATTTCAGTGCTGTGTTCATGCCATTATACACACATATGATTCCTTTATGGTGACATGAGAATGCATGTGTTTTTAAATACTTAGAGTCAGATATATTCCTCTGCAATGAATAGGGGGTGTCGAGTCCAGTTCATTGTGCCGGGAGTTGGTGTTGTCTTTTGCACACTTGGTTAATGTAACAGTATCTGTGCTAATTTAAAACTGTGGTTTTATGCATCACCCCACCTCTCCTTTCCCCTTAAGCAGGCAGAAGTTTGTTTTCTAAATGTGTGACTCTGTTGTGTTTGTAAGTCTATTCATGTGTAGCGATGTGTACATTTACCATATGAGTGATATCTTATGATAATATTCGTTACTCTGTTATCTTTCCTAACTCAGATCATGTGTAGCCATGGTTTCAGGAACTTCATAAGTGATATCTTATGATAAGTTTCTTTTTCTGTGTAACTAATTTCACTTAGAATCATCGTACCTGAATCCACTCATTTTTCTGTTACTGGCCTTATGACATTGATTTCATGGCTAAGGGATATTCAATCGTACGTAAGTACCACAATTTTTTGAACCATTTTTATATTTGCTGGGATATTTAAGGTGTACCCAAGTTGAGGATCTTGTAAGCAGTGCAGCCCTAAATTTGGGGGTGGCTCTGTCTTACTGATTTTCAGTTTTCCCAAGGTATATTCCCTAGACTGGAACTGCCCTTTGCTCTGTAGCTCTGTGTTATATTTTTTAGGGAACACAATGCACTCCTCCAGAGAGGCAGTTGGCAATTTACATCCTGCCCATTAGCATAACAAGGCTCCCTGTTCTCCAGGGCCTGTCATGCCTTTCTGGTTTTTACATATATTTCGATTTCCCTTTTGACAAGTGGGATGTGGTCGTTCTTGTAGTGCAGATTTGCATTACCCGCTTGCTTGCTTGACCAAAAAGGGCATATGCATTTTTTCTTGAATATATTCAGGAGAAGACGCCTATGCCCTTTGGGCCAAGTGCATCATTGTTGAAGTAGTGCCCCTCTTCCTGTGCTTTAAAGGCAATTCCAATGTACCTCTTGTAATCTGTTTCCTGCTATTCTGCTTCGCTTTCACGTCCGCATCATTGCCTTCCCTCAACATATTTTTGGACGATAGTTGTCCTTTATAAATCTGGCAGTTTGGGAATTGCTGTGACCCTGAGATCCGTTTTTCAACTCGCTTCTTTGTGAGCGGACCGCAAATCCACAATTTTGGTGCAGGACTTATACTCGTTCCTGGCAGGAAGATGAGACTTCGGTTAATTCTTCTTCATGCCGGGAAATAAGAGTGACATGTGCCTGTCCAAAGGCCTTACAGCTACTCTCTCATTGGTTCTCACTTTTCCCTTTCGTACTCTGCCAAATTGACAACATATGCGAACCAGGATGTTAAAGGGGCTGTTTCTCCAACTTGGGAGATTGATAGTAAAGCAGTTGGAATGTCAAACTGGAGCACCACGAGAGGGACTATTCTTTGAGTTTTAGAAACCTTTTGTATTCACAGTGTGTCCATTCTCTAGGTTTCCCGTACATATTATAGCTTTAGTAATATTCCCTTCAACCTGGAGTGTTGGGACCAATGACATGGGGGCCATGTTTTATTGCTTTAAAGCGACTGCATTTGTTCACCCAATCTCAACAATCCTCTCAGTCCCAAGGGTCCAGCCTTATGCCACGTCCAGCTGTCATTGTAGATAGGGTCATTCAAGGTTCCATCAGAGACCCTGAAGGAATTTTAAAGAATTTACCTGTTTTTTTTTTGTTTTGTTTTTGAAATTCCTGTTTATAGTGGGTTTGAGCTGATTCTCACAGCCATGTTTTTGCCAGTCAAGACACACTTGATTCCCTTACGCAGACATATCAAAACATAGGTTTTAAGGTTCTTAGTAGTCAGATATATTCCTCTGCGGGAAATATGGGGTTTTGAGTCCCTTTCACTGCGGAAGGTGTAGGTCTTGTCTATTCCATAGATGGTTTTTGGAACGGAACCTGTGCTTATATCAAACTCTATTTTTATGCGTCACCCCATGTTTCCTTCCCCCTTAAGCAGGCATAAGAGGGTTTTCTAAATGTGAGACGCTGTTCTCTTTCCTAACTCAGTTCAAGTGTAGTCATGTTTACAGGATCTCCATAAGTGCTATCTTATGATAAGTTTCTTTTTCTGTGTGACTTATTTCACTTAGAATCATCGTACCTGAATCCACTCACTTTGCTGCTACTGGTCTTATGACATTGATTTCAAAGCTAAGGGATATTCCATCTTACGTAAGTACCACAATTTTTTGATCCATTTTTATATTTCCTGGAATATCTAAGGTGTACCCAAGTTGAGGTTCTTGAAGCAGTGCAGCCCTAAATATGGGGGTGGCTCTGTCTTATACATTTTCAATTTTCCCAAGGTATATTCCCTAGAATGGAAGTGCCCTTGGCTCTGTAGCTCTGTTGTTTACTTGTTTTAGGGAACACAATGCACTCCTCCAGTGAGGCAGTTGGCAATTTACATCCCGCCCATCAGCATAACAAGGCCCCCTGTTCTCCAGGTCCTGTCTTGCATTTCTGGTTTTTACACATTTTGTGGATGACCCTTTTGACCGGTGGGAAGTGATACTTCTTTGTATTGCAGATTTGCATTGCCCGCTTGTTTGCTTGGCCAAAAAGGGCGTATGCGTTTTCGCCTGAATATATTCAGGAGAAAACACATACGCCCTTTTTGGCCAAGTGCATCATTGGCGAAGGTGTGCACCTCTTCCTGTGCTTTACATGCGATTCAAACGCACCTCTTGAAATCTGTTTCCTGCTATTCTGCCTCGATTTCAAGTCGGCCTCGTTGCCTTCCCTCAACAGATTTTTGGACGATAGTTGTCCTTTATTACTCTGCCAGTTTCTGAATTACTGTGACCCTGAGCTCCATTTATCAACTCGTATTTTGTGAGCTGAACGCAAGCCCAAAAATTTGGTACAGGACCTATACTGGTTTCCGCTGGGTGGCTGAGACTTCGGTTAATTCTTCTTCCTGTCGGGAAATTAGAGTGACATGTGCCCAACCAAATGCCTAACAGCTACTCTCTCATTGGTTCTCCCTCTTCCCTTCCATCCTCTGCCAATTTGGCAACCTGTGCGAACAGGAGGTTAAAGGGGCTGTCTCTCCAAGTTGGGAGATTGATAGTAAAGCAGTTGGAATGTCAAACTGGATCACCACGAGAGGGACTGTTCGTTGAGTTTTAGAAAAATTTCATATTCACTGTGTGTCCATTCTCTAGGTTTCCCGTACATATTATAGCTGTAGTAATATTCCATTCAACCTGGAGAGTTCGGACCCATGGAATGGGGGCCATGCATTATTGCTTTAAAGCGACTGCATTTGCTCACCCAATCACACCAATCCTCTCAGTCCCAAGTGTCCAGCATTATGCCACATCCAGCTGTCATTGTAGATAGGGTCATTCCAGGTTTTATCAGAGACCCTGAAATAATTGTAAAGGATTTCCCTGTTTTTTTGTTTTGTTTTGAAATTCCTTTTTATAGTGGGTTTCAGCTGATTCTCACTGCCATGATTATGCCTGTCTAGACACACTTGATTCCCTTACAGAGACATATCAATACATAGGTTTTAAGATTTTTACTAGTCAGATATATTCCTCTGCGGGAAATATGGGATTTTGAGTCCCTTTCACTGAGGAACGTGTAGGTCTTGTCTATTCCATAGTTGGTTTTTGGAGCGGTACATGTGCTTATATCAAACTCTGGTTTTATGCATCACCCCACCTCTCCTTCCCCCTTAAACAGGCATAAGAGTGTTTTCTAAATGTGAGAGTCTGTTCTCTTTCCTAACTCAGTTCATGTGTAGCCATGTTTAAAGGATCTTCATAAGTGATATCTTATGATGAGTTTCTTTTTCTGTGTGACTTATATCACTTAGAATCATCGTACCCGAATCCACTCACTTTGCTGCTACTGGTGTTATGACATTGATTTCATGGCTGAGGGATATTCCATCGTACATAAGTACAACAATTTTTGAACCATTTTTATATTTCCTTGGATATTTAAGGTGTACCCAAGTTGAGGATTGGTAAGCAGTGCCACCCTAAATTTGGGGGTGGCTCTGTCTTATTGATTTTCAGTTTTCCCAAGGTATATTCCCTAGACTGGAAGTGCCCTTGGCTCTGTAGCTCTGATGTTTACTTGTTTTAGAGAACAGAATGCACACCTCCGGTGAGGCAGTTGGCAATTTACATCTCGCCCATCAGCACAACAAGGCTCCCTTTTCTCCAGGGCCTGTCTTGCATTTCTGGTTTTTACACATTTTGTGGATGTCCATTTTGACTGGTGGGAAGTGATACTTCTTTGTAGTGCAGATTTGCATTGTCTACTTGCTTGCCTGGCCATAAAGGGCGTGTGCGTTTTCTCCTGAATATATTCAGGGAAAACGCATACACCCTTTTTGGCCAAGTGCATCATTGTCGAAGTTGTGCCCCTCTTCCTGTGCTTTACAGGTGAATCCTACGCACCTTTTGAAATGTGTTTCCTGCTATTCTGCCTCGCTTTCAAGTCAGCCTCGTTGCTTTCCCTCAACAGATTTTTGGACGATAGTTGTCCTGTATTACTCTTCCAGTTTTTCGATTGCTGTGCCCCTGAGCTCCATGATTCAACTCGTTTTTTGTGAGCTGAACGCAAGTCTAAAATTTTGGTTCAGGACCTATACTGGTTCCCGCTGTGTGGCTGAGACTTTGGTTATTTCTTCTTCCTGCCGCGAAATTAGGGTGACATGTGCCCGTCCAAATGCCTCACAGCTACTCTCTCATTGGTTTTCCCTCATCCCTTCCATACGCTGCCAAATTGGCAACCTGTGCGAACCAGGAGGTTAAAGGGGCTCTCTCACCAAGTTGGGAGATTGATAGTAAAGCAGTTGGAATGTCAAACCTGATCACCAGGAGTGGGACTATTCGTTGAGTTTTAGAGACCTTTCGTATTCACAGTGTGTCCATTCTCTAGGTTTCCCGTACATGTCATAGCTGTAGTAATATTCCTTACAACCTGGAGAGTTGGGACCCATGGAATGAATGCCATGCATTTTTGCTGTAAAGCGACTGCATTTGCTCACCCATTCTCACCAATCCTCTCAGTCCCAAGTGTCCAGCCTTATGCCACATCCAGCTGTCGTTGTAGATAGGGTCATTCCAGGTTCCATCAGAGAAACTGAAGGAATTGTAAAGAATTTCCCAGTTTTTTTGTTTGTTTGTGAAATTCCTGTTTATAGTGGGTTTGAGCTGATTCTCACTGCCATGTTTATGCCAGTGTAGACACAATTGATTCCCTTACGGAGATATATCAATACATAGGTTTTAAGATTCTTACTAGTCCGATATATTCCGCTACGGGAAACATGGGGTTTGGGGTCCCTTTCACTGAGGAACGTGTAGGTCTTGTGTATTCCATAGTTGGTTTTTGAACGGTACCTGTGATTATATCAAACTCTGGTTTTATGCATCACCCCACATCTCCTTCCCCCTTAAGCAGGCATAAGAGAGTTTTCTAAATGTAAGACTCTGTTCTCTTTCCTAACTCAGTTCATGTGTAGCCATGTTTACAGGATCTTCATAAGTGATATCTTATGATAAGTTTCTTTTTCTGTGTGACTTATTTCACTTAGAATCATCGTTCCTGAATCCACTCACTTTGCTGCTTCTGTTCTTATGACATTGATTTCATGGCTGAAGCATATTCCATCGTACGTAATACCACAATTTTTGAACCCTTTTTATATTTCCTGGGATATGTAAGTTGTAACCAAGTTGAGGTTCTTGTAAGCAGTGCAGCCCTAAATTTGGGGGTGGCTCTGTCTTATTGATTTTCAGTTTTCCCAAGGTATATTCCGTAGACTGGAAGTGCCCTTGGATCTTTAGCTCTGTTGATTACTTGTTTTAGGGAACACAATGCACTCTTTCAGTGAGGTAGTTGGCAATTTACATCCCGACCATCAGCATAACAATGCTCCCTGTTCTCCAGGGCCTGTCTTGCCTTTCTGGTTTTTACACATTTTGTGGATGTCCCTTTTGACCGGTGGGAAGTGATACTTCTTTTTTTTTTTTTTTTTTTTTTTTTTTTTTCTTTTTGTGGTATGCGGGCCTCTCACTGTTGTGGCCTCTCCCGTTGCGGAGCACAGGCTCCGGACGCGCAGGCCCAGCGGCCACGGCTCACGGGCCCAGCCGCTCCGCGGCACATGGGATCCTCCCAGACCGGGGCACGAACCCGTATCCCCTGCATCGGCAGGCGGACTCTCAACCACTGCGCCACCAGGGAGGCCCAGTGATACTTCTTTATAGTGCAGATTTGCATTGACTGCTTGCTTGCTTGGCCAAAAAGGGCGTATGCGTTTTCTCCTGAATGTATTCAGGAGAAAACGCATAGGCCCTTTTTGGCCAAGTGCATCATTGTCGAAATTGTGCCCCCCTTCCTGTGCTTTACAGGTGAATCCAACGCACCTCTTGAAATGTGTTCCCTGCTATTCTGCCTCTCTTTCATGTCGGCCTCGTTGACTTCCCTCCACAGATTTTTGGACGATAGATGTCCTATATTACTCTGCCAGTTTGTGAATTGCTGTGCCCCTGAGCTCCATTTATCAACTCGCTTTTTGTGAGCTGAACGCAAGCCCTAAAATTTGGTTCCGGACCTATACTGGTTCCCGGTGGGTGGCTGAGACTTTGTTTAATTCTTCTTCCTGCCGGGAAATTAGAGTGACATGTGCCCGTCCAAATGCCTAACAGCTAATCTCTCATTGGTTCTCCCTGTTCGCTTCCATCCTCTGCCAAATTGGCAACCTGTGCGAACCAGGAGGTTAAAAGGGCTGTCTCTCCAAGTTGGGAGATTGATAGTAAAGCAGTTGGAATGTCAAAGTGGAGCACCACGAGAGGGACTATTCGTTGAGTTTTAGAAACCTTTCGTATGCACACTGTGTCCATTCCCTAGGTTTCCCATACATGTTATATCTGTAGTAATATTCCCTTCAACCTGGAATGTTGGGACTCATGGAATGGGGGCCATGCATTATTCCTTTAAAGCGACTGCATTTGCTCACCAAACCTCACCAAATCCTCTTAGTCCCAAGTGTCCAGCCTTATGCCACATCCAGCTGTCATTATAGACAGTGTCATTCAAGGTTCCATTAGAGACCCTGAAGGAATTTTAAAGAGTTTCCCTGTTTTTTTGTTTTGTTTTTGAAATTCCTGTTTATAGTGTGTTTGAGCTGATTCTCGCTGCCACGTTTATGCCAGTCTAGACACACTTGATTCCCTTACGGAGATATATGAATACATAGGTTTTAAGATTCTTACTAGTCAGATATATTCCTCTGCGGGAAATATGGGGTTTTGAGTCCCTTTCACTGAGGAAGGTGTAGGTCTTGTCTATTCCATAGTTGGTTTTTGGAACGGTACCTGTGCTTATATCAAACTCTGGTTTTATGCATCACCCCCCCTCTCTTTCCCCCTTAAGCAGGCATAAGAGTGTTTTCTATATGAGAGACTCTGTTCTCTTTCCTAACTCAGTTCATGTGTAGCCATGTTTACAGGATCTTCATAAGTGATATCTTATGATAAGTTTCTTTTTCTGTGTGAGTTATTTCGCTTAGAATCATCGAACATGAAGCCACTCACTTTGCTGCTACTGGTCTTATGACATTGATTTCATGGCTGAGGGATATTCCATCGTACGTAAGTACCACAATTTTTCAAACATTTTTATATTTCTTGGGATATTTAAGGTGTACCCAAGTTGAGGTTTTGGTAAGCAGTGCAGCCCTAAATTTGTGGGTGGCTCTGTCTTATTGATTTTCAGTTTTCCAAAGGTATATTCCCTAGACTGGAAGTGCCCTTGGCTCTGTAGCTCTGTTGTTTACTTGTTTTAGGGAATGCAATGCACTCCTCCAGTGAGGTAGTTTGCAATTTACATCCCGCCCCTCAGCATAACAATGCTCCCTGTTCTTCAGGGCCTGTTTTGCCTTTCTGGGTTTTACACATGTTGTGGATGTCCCTTTTGACCGGTGGGAAGTGATACTACTTTGTAGTGCAGATTTGCATTGCCCGCTTGCTTGCTTGGCCAAAAATAGCATATGCGTTTTCTCCTGAATATATTCAGGAGCAAACACATACGCCCTTTTTGGCCAAGTGCATCATTGTCGAAGTTGTGCCCCTCTTCCTGTGCTTAACAGGCGAATTCAACGCACCTCTTGAAATGTGTTTCCTGCTATTCTGCCTCACTTTCAAGTCGGCCTCGTTGACTTCCCTCAACAGATTTTTGGACTATAGTTTTCCTGTATTACTCTGCCAGTTTGTGAATTGCTGTGCCCCTGAGCTCCATTTTTCAACTCGTTTTTTGTGAGCTGAACGCAAGGCCAAATTTTGGTTCAGGACCTATACTGGTTGTCGGTGTGTGGCTGAGACTTTGGTTAATTCTTCTTCCTGCCGGGAATTTACAGACACATGTGCCCTTCCAAATGCCTAACAGATAATCTCTCATTGGTTCTCCTTCTTCCCTTCCATCCTTTGCCAAATTGGCAACCTGTGCGAACCAGGAGGTTAAAGAAGCTGTCTCTCCAAGTTGGGAGATTGATAGTAAAGCAGTTGGAATGTCAAACTGGAGCACCACGAGAGGGACTATTCGTTGAGTTTTAGAAATCTTTCGTATGCACAGTGTGTCCATTCTCTAGGTTTCCCATACATGTTATAGCTGTAGTAATATTCCCCTCAACCTGGAAAGTTGGGACCCATGGAATGGGGGCCATGCATTACCGCTTTAAAGCGACTGCATTTTCTCACCCAATCTCACCAATCCTCTCAGTCCCAAGTGTCCAGCCTTATGCCACATCCAGCTGTCATTGTAGATAGGGTCATTCCAGGTTCCATCAGAGACCCTGAAGGAATTGTAAAGAAGTTCCCTGTTTGTTCTTTTGTTTTTGAAATTCATTTTAGAGTAGGATTGAGCTGATTCTCGCTGCCATGTTTATGCCTGTTTAGACACACTTAATTCGCTTACCCAGACATATCAGTACATAGGTTTTAAGATCCTTACTAGTCAGATATATTCATCTGCAGTAAATACGGGGTTCTGAGGCCCTTTCACTGAGGAAGGTGTAGGTCTAGTCTATTCCATAGGTGGTTTTTGGAATGATACTTGTGCTTATATCAAACTCTGGTTTTATGCATCTTCCCACCTCTCCTTCCCCTTTAGCAGGCATAAGAGTGTTTTCTAAATGTGAGACTCTGTTCTCTTCCTAACTCAGTTCATGTGTAGCCATGTTTACAGGATCTTCCTAAGTGATATCTTATGATAAGTTTCTTTTTCTGTGTGACTTATTTCACTTAGAATCATCGTACCTGAATCCACTCACTTTGCTTCTACGGGTCTTATGACTTTGATTTCATGGCTGAGGGATATTCCATCGTACATAAGTACCACAATTTTTGAACCATTTTTATATTTCCTGGGATATTTAAGGTGTAAGGAAGTTGAGTTTCTTGTAAGCAGTGCAGCCCTAAATTTGGGGGTGGCTCTGTCTTATTGATTTTCAGTTTCCCCAAGGTATATTCCCTAGACAGGAAGTGCCCTTGGCTCTGTAGCTCTGATGTTTACTTGTTTTACGGAACACAATGCACACCTCCAGTGAGGCAGTTGGCAATTTACATCTCGCACATCAGCATAACAAGGCTCCCTGTTCTCCAGGGCCTGTCTTGCATTTCTGGTTTTTACACATTTTGTGGATGTCCCTTTTGACCGGTGGGAAGTGATACTTCTTTATAGTGCAGATTTGCATTGCCCACTTGCTTGCTTGGTCAAAAAGTGCGTATGCGTTTTCCTCTGAATATATTCAGGAGAAAACGCATAGGCCCTTTTTGGCCAAGTGCATCATTGTCGAAATTGTGCCCCTCTTCCTGTGCTTTACAGGCGAATCCAACGCACCTCTTGAAATGTGTTCCCTGCTATTCTGCCTCTGTTTCATGTCGGCCTCGTTGACTTCCCTCAACAGATTTTTGGACGATAGATGTCCTGTATTACTCTGCCAATTTGTGAATTGCTGTGCCCCTGAGCTCCATTAATCAACTCGTTTTTTGTGAGCTGAACGCAAGACCTAAAATTTGGTTCCGGACCTATACTGGTTCCCGGTGGGTGGCTGAGACTTTGGTTAATTCTTCTTCCTGCTGGGAAATTAGAGAGACATGTGCCCGTCCAAATGCCTAACAGCTACTCTCTCACTGGTTCTCCCTCTTCCCTTCCATCCTCTGCCAAGTTGGCAACCTGTGCGAACCAGGAGGTTAAAGGGGCTATCTCTCCAAGTTGGGAGATTGATAGTAAAGCAGTTGGAATGTCAAACTGGAGCACCACGAGAGGGATTATTCGTTGAGTTTTAGAAACCTTTCGTATTCACAGTGTGTCCATTCTCTCGGTTACCCGTACATGTTATAGCTGTAGTAATATTCCCATCAACCTGGAGACTTGGGACCCATGGATTGGGGGCCATGCATTATTGCGTTAAAGCGACTGTATTTGCTCCCACTATCTCACCAATCCTCTGGGTCCCAAGTGTCCAGCCTTATGCCACATCCAGCTGTCACTGTAGATAGGGTCATTCCAGGTTCCATCAGAGACCCTGAAGGAATTGTAAAGAATTTCCCTGTTTTTTTGTTTTGTTTTTGAAATTCCTGTTTATAGTAGGTTTTAGCTGATTCTCGCTGCCATGTTTATGCCAGTCTAGACACACTTGACTCCCTTATGGAGATATATCATTACATAGGTTTTAAGATCCTTACTAGTCAGATATATTCCTCTGTGGGAAATATGGGGTTTTGAGACCCTTTCACTGAGTAAGGTGTAGGTCTTATCTATTCCATAGTTGCTTTTTGGAAAAGTAACTGTGCTTATATCAAACTCTGGTTTTATGCATCACCCCACCTCTCCTTTCCCCTTAAGCAGGCATAAGAGTGTTTTCTAAATGTGAGACTCTCTTCTCTTTCCTAACTCAGTTCATGTGTAGCCATGTTTACAGCATCTTCATAAGTGATATCTTATGATACGTTTCTTTTTCTGTGTGACTTATTTCACTTAGAATCATCGTACCTGAATCCACTCACTTTGCTGCTACTGGTCTTATGACTTTGATTTCATGGCTGAGGGAAATTCCATCGTACGTAAGTCCCACAATTTTTGAACCATTTTTATATTTCCTGGGATATTTAAGGTGTACCAAATTTGAGGTTCTGGTAAGCAGTGCAGCCCTAAATTTGGGGTGGCTCTGTCTTATTGATTTTCAGTTTCCCCAAGGTATATTCCCTAGACTGGAAGTGCCCTTGGCTCTGTAGCTCTGATGTTTACTTGTTTTACGTAACACAATGCACACCTCCAGTGAGGCAGATGGCAATTTATATATCGCCCATCAACATAACAAAGCTCCCTGTTCTCCAGGGCCTGTCTTGCATTTCTGGTATTTACACATTTTGTGTATGTCCCTTTTGACCGCTTGGAAGTTATACTTCTTTGTACTGCAGATTTGCATTGCCGGCTTGCTTGCTTGGCCAAAAAGGGCGTATGCGTTTTCTCATGAATATATTCAGGAGAAAACGCATAGGCCGTTTTTGGCCAAGTACATCATTGTCAAAGTTGTGCCCCTATTCCTGTGCTTTACAGGCGAATCCAACGCACCTCTTGAAATGTGCTTCCTGCTCTTCTGCCTCTCTTTCAAGTCGGCCTCTTTGCCTTCCCTTAACAGATTTTTGGACGATAGTTGTCCTGTATAACTCTGCCAGTTTGTGAATTGCTGCGCCCCTGAGCCCCATTATTCAAGTCTTTTTTTGTGAGCTGAACGCAAGTCCAAAAATTTGGTTCAGGATCTATACTGGTTCCCGGTGTGTGGCTGAGACTTTGGTTAATTGTTCTTCCTGCCGGGAAATTAGAGAGACATGTGCCCGTCGAAATGCCTAACAGCTACTCTCTCATTGGTTCTCCCTCTTCCCTTCCATCCTCTGCCAAATTTGCAACCTTTGAGAACCAGGAGGTTAAAGGGGCTGTCTCTCCAAGTTGGGAGATTGATAGTAAAGTAGTTGGAATGTCAATCTGCAGCACCATGAGAGGGACTATTCGTTGAGTTTTAGAAACCTTTTGTAATCATAGTGTGTCCATTCACTAGGTTTCCTGTACATGTTATAGCTGTAGTAATATTCCCTTCAACCTGCAGAGTTTGGACCCACGGAATGGGGGCCAAGCATTATTGCTTTAAAGCGACTGCATTTGCTAACCAAATCTCACCAATCCTCTCAGTCCCAAGTGTCCAGCCTTATGCCACATCCAGGTGTCATTGTAGATAGGGTCATCCCAGGTTTCATCAAAGACCCTGAAGGCATTGTAAAGAATTTCCCTGTGTATTTGTTTTGTTTTGAAATTCCTTTTTATAGTGGGTTTGAGCTGATTCTCGCTGCCCGCTTTATGCCACTGTAGACACACTTCATTCCCTTACCCAGACATATCAATACATAGGTTTTAAGATTCTTACTACTCAGATATATTCCTCTGTGGGAAATATGGGGTTTTGAGGCCCTTTCACTGAGGAAGGTGTAGGTCTTGTCTATTCCTTAGTTGGTTTTTGGAACGGTACGTGTGCTTATATCAAACTCTGGTTTTATGCATCATCCCACCTCTCCTTCCCCCTAGAGCAGGCATAAGAGTGTTTTCTAAATGTGAGACTCTGTTCTCTTTCCTAACTCTGTTCATGAGTAGCCATATTTACAGGATCTTCATAAGTGATATCTTATGATATTTTTCTTATTTCTGTGTGACTTATTTAACTTACAATCATCGTACCTGAATCCACTCACTTTGCTGCTACTGGTCTTATGACATGGATTTCATGGCTGAGGGATATTCCACCATACTTAAGTGCCACAATTTTTTGAACCATTTTTATATTTCCTGGGATATTTAAGGTGTACCCAAGTTGAGCTTCTTGTAAGCAGTGCAGCCCTAAATATGGAGGTGGCTCCCTCTTATTGATTTTCAGTTTTCCCAAGGTATATACCCTAGACTGGAAGCGCCCTTGGCTCTGTAGCTCTGTTGTTTACTTGTTTTAGGGAACACAGTGCACTCCTCCCGAAAGGCAGTTGGCAATTTACATCCCGCCCATCAGCATAACAAGGCTCCCTGTTCTCCAGGGCCAGTCTTGCCTTTCTGGTTTTTACAGATTTTGTGGATATCCCTTTTGACTGGGGGGAAGTGATACTACTTTGTAGTGCAGATTTGCATTGCCCGCTTGCTTGCTTGGCCATAAAGGGCGTATGCGTTTTCTCCTGAATATATTCAGGAGAAAACGCATACACCCTTTTTGGACAAGTGCATCATTGTCGAAGTTGTGCCCCTCGTCCTGTGCTTTAAATGCAAATCCAACGTACCTCATGAAAATTGTTTCCTGCTCTTCTGCCTCTCTTTCAAGTCCACCTCGTTGCCTTCCCTCAACAGATTTTTGGACGATAGCTGTCCTTAATTACTCTGACAGTTCGTGAATTGCTGTGCCTCTGAAATCCATTGTTCAACTCATTATTTGTGAGCTGAACGCAAGTCCAAAATTTTGGTTCCGGACCTATACTGGTTCCCGGTGGGTGGCTGAGACTTTGGTTAAATCTTCTTCCCGCTGGGAAATTAGAGTGACATGTGCCCGTCCAAATGCCAAACAGCTACTCTCTCATTGGTTCTCCCTCTTCCCTACCATTCTCTGAAAATTTGGCAACCTGTGGGAACCAGGAGGTTAAACGGGCTGTATCTCCAAGTTGGGCGATTAATAGTAAAGCAGTTGGATTTTCAAGCTGGAGCACCTGGGGAGGGACAATTTTTTGAGTTTTAGAAAGCTTTTGTATTCAGAGTGTGTCCATTCTCTAGGTTTCCCGTACATGTTATAGCTGTAGTAATATTCCCTTCAAGCTGGAGAGTTGGGACCCATGGAATGGGTGCCATGAATAATTGCTCTAAAGGGTCTGCATTTTCTCACCCAATCTCACAAATCCTCTCAGTCCCAACTGTCCAGCCTTATGCCACTTCCAGCTGTCATTGTAGATAGGGTCATTCCAGGTTTCATCAGGGACACTGAAGGAATTGTAAAGAATTTCCCTGTTTTTTTGAATAGTTTTCGAAATTGCGTTTTATAGTGTGTTTGAGCTGATTCTTGCTGCCAGGTTTATGCCACTCTAGACACAATTGAATCCCTAACGCAGACATATCAATACATAGGTTTTAAGATTCTTACTAGTCAGATATATTCCTCTGTCGGAAATATGGGGTTTTGAGTCCCTTTCACTGAGGAAGCTGTAGGTCTTTTTTATTCCATAGCTGGTTTTTGGAACGGTACCGGTGCTTATATCAAATTCTGGTTGTATGCATCACCCCACCTCTCCATCCCCCTTAAGCAGGCATAAGAGTGTTTTCTAAATGTGAGACTCTGTTCTCTTTCCTAACTCAGTTCATGTATAGCCATATTTACAGGTTCTTCATAAGTGCTATTTTATGATAAGTTTATTTTTCGGAGTGACTTATTTCACTTTGAAACATAGTACCTGAATCCAGTCATTTTGGTGCTACTGGTCTTATGACATTGATTTCATGGCTGAGTGATATTCCATCGTATGTAAGTACCACAAATTTTTGAACCATTTGTATATTTCCTGGGATATTTAAGGTGTAGCAATTTGTGGTTCTTGTAAGCACTGTAGCCTTAAATTTTGGGGTTGGCCTGTCTTATTGATATACAGTTATGCCAAGCTATATTCCCTAGACTGGAAGTGCCCTTGGCTCTGTAGCTCTGTTGTTTACTTGTTTTAGGGAACACAATGCACTCCTCCAGAGAGTCCATTGGAAATTTACGTCCCGCCCATCAGCATAACAACGCTCCCTGTTCTCCAGGGCCTGTCTTGCATTTCTAGTTTTAACCCATTTTGTGGATGTCCCTTTTGACCTGTGCGAACTGATACTTCTTTATAGTGCAGATTTGCATTGCCCGCTTGCTTGCTTGTCCACAAAGGGCGTATGTGTTTTCTCCTGAATATATTTAGCAGAAAACGCATACACCCTTTTTGTCCAAGTGGATCAGTGTCGATGTTGTGCCCCTCTTCCTATGCTTTGCAGGCGTTTCCAACGTACCTCTTGAAATCTGTTTCCTGCTATTCTGCCTCGCTTTCAAGTCCGCCTCGTTGACTTACCTCAACAGATTTTTGGACAACAGTTGTCCTTTATTACTCTGCCAGTTTGTGAATTGCGGTGCATCTGAGGTCCATTTTTCAACTCGTTTTTTTTGAGTTGAACGCAAGTCCAAAATTTTGGTTCAGGATCTATACTGGTTCCCGGTGGGTGGCTGAGATTTTGGTTAATCCTTCTTCCTGCCTGGAAATTAGAGTGACATGAGCCCATCCAAATGCCTAACAGCTACTCTCTCATTGGTTCTCCCACTTTCCTTTCACCATCTGCAATATTGGCAACGTGTTCGAACAGGAGGTTAAAGGGTCTGTCTCTCCAAGTTGGGAGAATGATAGTAAAGCAGTTGGAAAGTCAAACCGGAACACCAGGAGAGGTCTATTCGTTGAGTTTTAGAAACCTTTCGTATTCACAGTGTGTCCATTCTCTATGTTTCCCGTACATGTTATCGCTGTAGTAATATTCCCTTTAACCTGCAGAGTTGGGACCCATGGAATGGGTGCCATGCATTATTGCTTTAAAGGGTCTTCATTTGCTCACCCAGTCTCACCAATCCTCTCAGTCCCAAGTGTCCAGCATTATGCCACCTCCAGCTGTCATTGTAGACAGGGTCATACCTGGTTTCATCAGAGGCCCTGAAGGAATTGTAAAGAATTTCCCTGTTTTTTTGTTCTGTTTTTGAAATTCCTTTTTATAGTGGGTTTGAGCTGATTCACGCTGCCATGTTTATGCCAGTCTAGACACACTTGTTTCCCTTGCGGAGACATATCAATACATAGGTTTTAAGGTTCTTACTACTCAGATATATTCCTCTGTGGGAAATATGGGGTTTTGAGTCCCTATCACTGAGGAAGGTGTAGGTCTTGTCATTCCATATTTGGTTTTTGGAAAGGTACCTGTGCTTATATCAAACTCTGGTTTTTATGCATCACCCCACCTCTCCATCCCCCTTAAGCAGGCATAAGTGTGTTTTCTATATGTGAGGCTCTTTTCTCTTTCCTCACCTTGTTCAAGTGTAGCCATGTTTACAGGATCTTCATAAGTGATATCTTATGATAAGTTTCTTTTTCTGTGTGACTTAGTTCACTTAGAATCATCGTACCTGAATCCAGTGATTTTGCTGCTGCTGGTCTTATGACATTGATTTCATGGCTGAGGCATATTCCATCGTACATAACAACCACAATATTTTGAACCATTTTTATATTTCCTGGGATATTTAAGGTGTACCCAAGTTGATGTTATTGTAAGCAGTGCAGCCCTAAATTTTTGGGTGACTCTGGCTTATTGATTTTCACTTTTCCCAAGGTATATTCCCTAGACTGGAAGCACCCTTGGCTCTGTAGCTCTGTTGTTTACTTCTTTTAGGGAACACAATGCAGTCCTCCAGAGAGGCAGTTGGCAATTTACATCTCGCCCGTCAGCATAACAAGTTTCCCTGTTCTCCAGGGCCTGTCTTGCCTTTCTGGTTTTTACACATTTTGTGGATATCCCTTTTGATTGGGGGGAAGTGATACTACTTTGTAGTGCAGATTTGCATTGCCCTCTTGCTTCCTTCGCGAAAAAGGGCATATGCGTTTTCTCCTGAATATATTCAGGAGAAAACGCTTACGCCCATTTTGGCCAAGTGCATCATTGTTGAAGTTGTGCCCCTCGTCCTGTGCTTTAAAGGCTGTTCCAACATACCTCATGGAATCTGTTTCCTGCTACTTTGACTCTCTTTCAAGTCCACGTCTTTGACTTCGCTCAACAGATTTTTGGACGATAGATTTCCTTTATTACTCTGGCAGTTTGTGAATTGCTGTGCCCCTGAGGTCCATTTTTCAACTCGTTTTCTGTGAGCTGAACACAAGTCCAAAATTTTGGTTCAGGACCTATATGGTTCCCGGTGGGTGGCTGACACTTTGGTTAATTCTTCTTCCTAACGGAAAACTTGAGTGACATGTGCCCGTCCAATTTCCTAACAGCTACTCTCTCTTTGGTTCTCCCTCTTCCCTTTCATCCTCTGCCAAATTGGCAACCTGTGAGAACCAGGAGGTTCAAGGGGCTGTCTCTCCAAGTTGGGAGATTGATAGTAGAGCAGTAGGAAAGTCACACTGGAGCTCCAGGAGAGGGACTATACGTTGAGTTTAAGAAAACTTTCGTATTCACAGTGTGTCCATTCTCTAGGTTTCCTGTACATGTTATAGGTGTAGTAATATTTCCTTCAACCTGGAGAGTTTGGACCCATGGAATGGAAGGCATGCATTATTGCTTTAAAGGGTCTGCATTTGCTCACCTAAACTCACCAATCCTCTCAGTCCCAACTGTCCAGCCTTATGCCACATCCAGCCGTCATTGTAGACAGGGTTATTCCAGGTTTCATCAGAGACCCTGAAGGAATTGTAAAGAATTTGCCTGTTTTCCTGTTTTGTTTTTGATATTCCTTTTTATAGTCGGGTTGAACTGATTGTCGCTGCCATGTTTATGCCAGTGTAGACACACTTGATTCCCTAACACAGTCATATCAGTATATAGGTTTTAAGATTTTTAATAGTCAGATATATTTCTCTGCGGGAAATAAGGGGTTTTGAGTCCCTTTCACAGAGGAAGTTGTAGGTCTTGTCTAATCCTTAGTTGGTTTTTGGAACTGTACCTGTACTTATATCAAACTCAGGTTTTATGCATCACCCCACCTCACCTTCCCCCTTAAGCTGGCATAAGAGTGTTTTCTAGATGTGAGGCTCTGTTCTCTTTCCTAACTGAGTTCAAGTGTAGCCATGATTACAGGATCTTCATAAGTGATATCTTATGATAAGTTTCTTTTTCTTTGTGACTTATTTCACTAAAATCATCATAGCTGAATCCACTCATTTTGCTGCTTCTGGTCTTATGACATTGATTTCATGGCTGAGGCATATTCCATCGTACGTAAGTACCACAATTTTTTGAACCATTTTATATTTCCTGGGATATTTAAAGTGTACCCAAGTTGAGGTTCTTGTAAGCAGTGCAGCCCTAAATATTGGGGTGGTTCTGTCTCATTGATTTTCAGTTTTCCCAAGGTATATTCCCTAGATTGGAAGTGCCCTTGGCTCTGTATCTCTGTAGTTTAAGTTTTTTTAGGGAATACAATGCACTCCTCCTGAGAGGGAGTTCGCAATTTACATCCCGCTCATCAGCATAACATGGGTCCCTCTTCTCCTGGGCCTGTCTTGCCTTTCCGAATTATACACATTTTGTGGATATCCCTTTTGAATGGTGGGAAGTGATACTTCTTTGTAGTGCAGATTTGCATTGCCCGCTTGCTTGCTTGGCCAAAAATGGCGTATGCATCTTCTCCTGAATATATATTCACGTGAAAACCCATATGCTCTTTATGGCCATTTCCATAATTTTCGAAGTTGTGATGCTTTTCCTGTGTTTAAAGGTGATTCCAATGTACCTCTTGAATTTTGTTTCATGCCATTCTGCCTCTTTTTCAATTCTGCCTTGTGGCTTTCCCTCAACAGATTTTTGGAAGAGAGTATTCCTTTATAAGTCTGCTGGTTAGTGAATTGCTGTGGCCCTGAGCTCCATCTTTCAACTCGCGTTTTTGTGAGCTGACCGCAAATCCACAATTTTGCTTCAGGACCTATACTTGT
The DNA here is from genome assembly GCF_964165515.1 of Mesoplodon bidens. Lineage (NCBI taxonomy): Eukaryota > Metazoa > Chordata > Mammalia > Artiodactyla > Ziphiidae > Mesoplodon > Mesoplodon bidens. The sequence continues at coordinate 2,805,835 of NW_027672207.1, forward strand.
TCTGGGTGTGGCAGGCTGAGGCTTTGGTTAATTCCTCTTCGTGACGGGAAATTAGAGTGACATGTGGCCGTCCAAATGCCTACAGCTACTCTCTCATTGGTTCTCTCTTTTCCCTTATATCCTCTGCACAATTTGCCCATTGTGCGAATCAGGATGTTATACGGTCTGGCTCTCTAAGTTGGGAGATTGATAGTAAAGAAGTTGGAATGTCAAACTGGAGCAAAAGGAGAGAAAAAATAGTAGAGTTTTAGAAACCTTTCACCATCAGAATGTTTCCATTCTTTACGTTCCCATACATGTTATAACTGTAGTTATATTCCTTTCTACCTGGAGAATTGGGAACCATGGAATGGGTGGCAGGCATTATTTCTTTAAAGGGTCTGCATTTTTTCACCCAATCTCACCAGTCCTCTCAGTCCCAAGTGACCAGCCTTATGCCACATCCAGCTGTCATTGTAAAGAGGGTCATTCCAGGTTTCATCAGAACCCCTGTAGGAATTGTGTAAGAATTTTACTGTTTTTGTGTTTTGTTTTGAAATTCATTTTTATAGTGGGTTTGATCTGATTCTCACTGCCATGTTTATGTCATTCTAGACACAGTTGGTTCCCTTACGGAGACATATCAATACATAGGTTTTAAAATTCTTACTAGTCAGATATATTTCTCTGCGGGGAATAGGGATGTTGAGTTCCGTTCACTGAGGAAGGAGTAGGGCTTGTCTCTTCTCTTTTTGGATTATGGATCGGTTCCTGTGCTAATATCAAACTTTTGTTTTGTGCATCTCCCCACCTCTCTTTCCCATTAAGCAATCATAAGAGTGTTTTCTAAATGTGAGAATCACTTCTCTTCCCTAATTCAGTTCATATGTAGCCATGTTTACATTCCCTTCATAAGTGATATCTTTGTCACAATGCCCCATGGCCCTTGTCATAATCATGCTCCATGACACCTGTCATCACAATGCTCCATGCCCTGGTTATCACAATGCTCCATGTCCCTTGTCATCACAATTCTCCACGTCCTTGTCATCACAATGCTACATGACACTTCTCATCACAATGTTACATGCTCTTGTCATCACAATTCTCCATGCACTTGTCATTGCAATGCTCCATGCACTTCCCATCACAATGCTCCATGCACTTGTCATCACAATGCTTCATGCCCTTGTCATCACAATGCTCCATGACCCCTCTCATCACAATGCTCCCTGACACCTGTCATCACAATGCTTCATGTCCCTTGTCCTTACAGTGCTCCATGATGCTCGACATCACAATTACCCAAGGTCTTCTTATCACAATGTTCCATGGTTTTGCCATCACCATGCTCCATGCCTTGTCATTTCAAAGCTCAATGTCCCTTGTCCTCACAATTCTCCACGTCCTTGTCATTGCAATGCTCCATGGCACTTCACATCACAATGTTATATGCACTTGTCATCACAATACTCCATGAACTTGTAATCGCGATGCTCCATGACCCCTGTCATAGGAAGCTCCATGCCCTTGTCATCACAATGTTTCACGACTTGGACATTAAAATTATCAATGGCCCTTGATATCACAATGCTCCATGCCCTTGTCATCACAATGCTCCTTTACTTTGTCACAACAATCCTCCATGACATTTGGCATCACAATGCTCCATGATATTGTCATCAAACTGGAACATTATATATTTCATCACAATGCTACCTGACACCTTTCTTCACAATAATCCAGGACCTTGTCATCACAGTGTTCCATGCCCTTGTCGTCACAATGTGGCATGCCCACTCTTATCACAATAATCCATGAAACTTGTCAGAACAATGCTCCATGCCACTTTTCATCACAATGCTCCATGAACGCTGTCATCACAATGCACCAAGCCCATCATCAAAATGCTTCATGCTTTTGTCATCACAATGAAATCAATAAATGCTCCATGACCTCTGTCATCACAAGGCTAAAAACCCTTGTGATCACAATGTTCCATAACACTTGTCATCACAATGCCGCATGACGCTGGTCATCACAGTTATCCATGGTCTTCTCATCACAAAGCACCATGATTTTTGTCATCACAATGCTCAATACACATATCGTCAAAATGCTCCCTGACTATTGCCATTAGTATGCACATTGAACTATTTCATGACAAGGCTCCATGCCTTTTTCATCACAATGATCCATGCTCTTTTCATCACAATGCCCCAAGACACCTGTGATCACAATGCTCCTTGCAATTGTCATCACAAAGCTTCATGACGCATGTCATCAGAATGCTCCATGGCCTTCTCATCATAATGTTCCATGCCCTTGTCATCTCAATGCTCCAAGACCCCTGTAATCACAATGTTCCCTTCGCATTTTCATCAGAATGCTGCATGAGACTAGTTATCACAAGGTTCTATGGTCTTCACATCACAGTGCTCCAGGACGTTGTCATCACAGTGCTCCATTCCCTTGTCATCAAAATACTCCATGACCCCTGTCATCACAATACTCCATGAACATTTTCAGCCCATGCTCCATGACCCTTCTCATCAAAATGATGCATGCCCTTGTCATCCCAATGCTCCATGACACCTGTATTCACAATACACCGTGCCCCGTTTCATCTCAATGCTCCATGAACCCTGTCATCACAATGCACGATGCCAATCATCATAATGCTTCAGGCTAATGTCATCACAGTGAAATCAAAATACTCCATGACCTCTGTCATCATAATGCCCCGAACCCTTGTGATCACAATGTTCCATAACACTTATCATCACAACACCACATGACGCTCATCATCACAATTATCCAAGGTTTTCTCATCACAATGCTCCATGACCTTTGTCATCACAATGCTCAATAGACTTGTCATCACAATGCTCCCTGAAACTTGTCATCAGTATGCTACTTGAACCCTGTCATGACAAGGCTCCATGATATTTTCATCACAATGATCCATGCCCTTTTCATCACAATGTGCCAAGACACCTGTAATCACAATGCTCCATTTCCTTGTCATCACAATAATCTATGAAACTTGTCAGACCAATGCTCCATGCCCCTATCATCACAATGCTCCATGCCCTTTTCATCACAATGCTCCATGAATTGTCATCGCAAAGCTCCATGACCCATGACCCATGTATCACAGTGTTCCATGACCTTGTCATCACACTGCTCCATGCACACTCTCATCACAATAATCCATGAAATATTTCAGACCAATGCTCCATGCCCTTCTGATCAAAATGCTCCATTACCCCTGTCATAACAATGCTCCATGACCCTGCCATCAAAATGTTCCACGGCCTTGTCATCACAAGGCTCCATGACACTTGTCATCACAATGCTCAAGACCCCTGTAATCACAATGCTCCATGCCCTTGGCATCACAAAGCTCAATGACGCATGTCATCCGAATATTCCATGGCCTTCACATCACAATGCTCCATGCTCTTGTCATCAGAGTGCTCCAAGACCCCTGTAATCAAAATACTCCATGCCCCTTTTCATCTCAATGCTCCATGAACCCTGTCATCACAATGCACCATGCCCATCATCATAATGCTTCAGGCTATTGTCATCACAATGAAATCAAAATGCTCCATGACCTCTGTCATCATAATGCTCGGAGCACTTGTGATCAAAATGTTCCATAACACTTGTCATCACAATGCCCCATGACGCTGGTCATCACAATAATCCATGGTCTTCTCATCACAATGCACCATGATTTTTGTCATCACAATGCTCAATACACTTGTCGTCACAATGCCCCAAGCAATTGTCATCACAATGCTCCATGATCCCTGTCATCACAATAATTCATGAACATTTTCAGCCCAATGTTCCACCACCTACTCATCACAATGCTCCATGGCCAATATCATCACAATGCTGCATGACCACTGTCATCACAACACTCCATGACCTGACAACAAAATGATCTGGGGCTCTTTTCATCACAATGCTCCATTCCCTAGTCATCACAATGCTCCATGACCCCTATCATCACAACACTCCATGAACATTTTCAGCCCAGTGCTCCACGACCCTTGTCATCACAATGATCCATGCACTTGACATCCCACTGCTCCATGACCCCAGTATTCACAATGCTCTGTGACGCTTGTCATCACAGTGCTCCATGAAACCTGTCATCACAATGCTCCATGTCTTTGTCAGCAAAATGTTACATGACCTTGTCATTACAATGCTCTGTTCGCTTGTCATCACAATACTCCATTACTATTTTCATCACAATCCTCCAAGGACATTGGTATCACATTGCCGCATGCCCTGGTCATCACAATACTCCATGCTCATTGAAATCAAAATGATCCATGTCCTCTGTCATCACAATTCTCCAAACAGTTGTGATCACAATGTTCCATGACACTTGTCATCACAACGCTCCATGCTGCCTGTCATCACAATATTCCATGCCCTTTTCATCACAATGCTCCCTGGCCATTGTCATCACAATTCTCAATACACTTGTCATCACAATGCTCCCTGACACTTGTCGTCAGAATGCTCCTTGAACCCTGTCACGGAAAGGCTCCATGCATTTTTCAGGAGAATGCTCCATGCTTTTTTCATCACAATGCCCCATGCCGTTTTCATCACAATGCTCCCTGCCATTGTCATCAAAACACACCACAAGCTTGTCATCAGAATGCTCCATGACCCTTATCATCACAATTATCCATGCACTTGTCAGCACAATGCTCCCTGACCCTTGTCATCACAATGCTCCAAGCCATTGTCATCACAATGCTCCATTACCTTTGTCATCAGAATCCTCCATGACACTTGGCATCACAATGCTCCATGCCATTGTCATCACAATGGGCCATTACATATGTCATGACAATGCTCCCTGACACCTGTCTTCACAATACTGCATGACCTGGTCATCACAATGCTCCAAGCCCTTGTCATCACAATGCGCCTTTCCAAATGTCATTGCTATAATCCATGAAAATTATTAGACCAATGCTCCATGCCCTTGTCATCAGAAAGCTCAATGACACATGTCATTAGAATGCACCTTGGCCTTCTCCTCACAGTGCTCCATGCCCTTGTCCTCACAATATTCCACGATCCCTGTAATCACAATGCTCCACGCCCCTTTTCATCAGTATGCTCCATGAGACTTGTCATCACAAGGCTCCATGGTTTTCTCATCACAATGCTCCAGGACCTTGTCATCACAATGCTTCATGACCTTGTCATGAAAATTCTCAATGGCCCTTGTCATCATAATGCTCCAAGCCCTAGTCATCACAAAGTTCCATTATATTTGTCATCACAATCCTCCATTACATTTGGCATCACAATGCTCCATGCCATTGTCATCGCAATGGACCATGACATATATCATCACAGTGTTCCCTGACACCTGTCTTCACAATACTCCATGACCTTCTCATCACCATGCTCCGTGCCTATGTCATCACAATGCACCATGTCCACTGTCATCACAATAATCTATGAAACTTGTCAGACCAATGCTCCATACCCCAGTCACCACAATGATCCATGCCCTTCTCATCACAATGCTCCATGACCCCTGTCATCACAATGCTCCATGACTCCAGTCATGACAATGCTTCATAAAGTTTGTCATCACAGTGGTCCATGCCCGTGTCATCACAAGGCTCTGTGACCTTTGTAACCACAATGCTCCATGAACTTTTCATCTCAATTCTCTTTGACACTTGTCATCACAATGCACCATGTCTTTGTCAGAACAATGCTCCATGACCATTGTCATCACAAAGTGCCACGCGCATTTCATCACAACGGTCCACAGACTTGTCATTGAAATGCTCCATAAACCTTGTATTCACAATGGTCCATGCACTTCTCATCAAAATTCTCTCTCACCAGAGATATCACAGTGTTCCATCACTAGTCATCACAATACTCCCTCACCCCTGTAATCACAATGGTCCATGACCCTATCATCACAATGCTACATCCCCTTATCATCACAATGTTCCATGACCCCTGACATCACAATGTTCCATAACACCTGTCATCAAAATTCTCCATGAGCCTTTCATCCCAAAGCTCCAAGACTCCTGACATCACAATGTTCTATAACCCCTGCCATCAAAATGTTCCATTACACTTTTTATCAAATTGCTGCATGACCCGGTCATCAAAAGGCTCCCTGCCCTTCTCATCACAATGCACCATGCCCTTGTCATCAAAATGCTCCATGACTTGTCATCACAAATCTACATGGCCCTTGGCATCACAATGCTCCATGTCATTGTCATCACAATGCTCCATGAACCCTCTCATCACATTGCTCCATGCCCTTGTCATCACAAAGCTCCATGACACTTGTCATCACAATGCTCAATGCCCTTCTCATCACAATGCTCCATGCCCTTGTCATTACAATCCTGCATGACCCAAGTATCACAGTGTTCCGTGCCCTTGTCATCACAATGCTCCATGCACACTCTCATCACAATAATACATGAAACATTTCAGACCAATGTTCCATGCCCTTCTCATCATAATGCTCCATTATGACTGTCATAACAATGCACCATGACCCCTGCCATCACAATGATCCACGGCCTAGTCATCACAATGTTCCATGACACTTGTCATCAGAATGTTCCATGGCCTTCTCATCAAAATGCTCCATGCCCTTGTCATCACAATGCTCCAAGACCCTTGTAATCACAATGCCCCATGCCCCTTTTCATATCAATGCTCCATGAACCCTGTCATCACAGTGCACCATGCCCATCATCATAATGCTTCAGGATATTCTCATCACAATGAAATCAGTATTGTCCATGACCTCTGTAATCATAATGCTCCAAACCCTTGTTATCACAAAGTTCCATAACACTTATCATCACAACACACCATGATGCTCATCATCACAATTATCCATGGTCTTCTCAACACAATGCTCCATGATCTTTGTCATCACAATGCTCAATACACTTGTTATCACAATGCTCCCTGACACTTGACATCAGTATGCTCCTAGTACCCTGTCATGAAAAGGCTCCATACCTTTTTCATCACAATGATCCATGCCCTTTTCATCACAAAGCTCCATGACGCATGTCATCAGAATGCTCCATGGCCTTTTCATCACAATGCTCCATGCCCTAGTCATCACAATGCTCCAAGACCCCTGTAATCACAATGCTCCATGCCCCTTTTCATCAGAATGATCCATGAGACTTGTCATCACAAGTCTCCATGGCCTTCACATCACAATGCTCCAGGACCTTGTCATCACCATGCTCCATTCCCTTGTCATCACAATGTTCCATGATCCCTGTCATCACAATAATCCATGAACATTTTCAGCCCATTGCTCCACGACCTACTCATCACAATGCTCCATGGCAAATATCATCACAAGGCTCCATGACCCCTGTCATCACAACACTCCATGAACATTTTCAGCCCAGTGCTCCAGGAAACTTGTCATCACAATGATCCATGCCCTTGTCATCCCAATGCTCCATGACCCCTGTATTCACAATGCTCCGTGACGCTTGTCATCACAGTGCTCCATGACACATGTCATCACAATGCTCCGTGCCTTTGTCAGCAAAATGCTACATGACCTTATCATTACAATGCTCTATGGGCTTGTCATCACAATACTCCATTTCCATTGTCATCACAATCCTCCGTGGGCCTTGGGATCACATTGCTTCATGCCCTTGTCATCACAATGCTCCATGCTCCTTGAAATCAAAATGATCCATGACCTCTATCATCACAATGCTCCAAACCCTTGTAATCACAATGTTCCATAACACTTGTCATCACACCGCTCCATGACGCATGTCATCACAATACACCATGCACTTTTCATCACAATGCTCCATGACCTTGTAATCACAAAGTTCCAAAACCCTGTAATCCCAATGGTCCATGCGCCTTTTCATCAGTATGCTCCATGAGATGTGTCATCACAAGGCTCCATGGTTTTCTCATCACAATGCTCCAGGACCTTGTCATCACAATGCTCAATACACTTGTCATCAAAATGCTCCCTGACACTTGTTGTCTGTATGCTCCTGGAACACTGTCATGACAAGGCTCCATGCCTTTTTCATCAATGTGATCCATGCCCTTTTCATCACAATGCTCCAAGACCACTGTAATCTCAATGTTCCATGCCCTTGTCATCACAGAGCTCAATGACGCATGTCATTAGAATGCTCCTTGGTCTTCTCCTCACAGTGCTCGATGCCCTTGTCCTCACAATGTTCCATGACCCCTGTAATCACAATGCTCCATGCCCCTTTTCATCAGTATGCTCCATGAGACTTTTCATCACAAGGCTCCTTGGTTTTCTCATCACAATGCTCCAGGACCTCGTCATCACAATGCTTCATGACCTTGTCATGAAAATTCTCAATGGCCCTTGTCATCATAATGCTCCAAGCCCTAGTCCTCACAATGTTCCATTATATTTGTCATCACAATCCTCCATTACATTTGGCATCACAGTGCGCCATGCCATTGTCATCGCAATGGACCATGACATATGTCATAACAGTGTTCCCTGACACCTGTCTTCACAATACTCCATGACCTTCTCATCACCATGCTCCGTGCCCTTGTCATCACAATGCACCATGCCCACACTCATCACAGTAAACTATGAAACTTCTCAGACCAATGCTCCATGCCCCTGTCATCACAATGTTCCTTGCCCTTGTCATCCCAATGCTCCATGACCCCTGTCATCTCAATGCTCTGTGACTCCAGTCATCACAATGCTTCATACGTTTGTCATCACAATGGTCCATGGCCGCGTCATCACAAGGCTCTGTGACCTTTGTAACGATAATGCTACATGAACTTTTCATCACAATTCTCTGTGACCCTTGTCATCACAATGCACCATGTCTTTGTCAGAACAATGCTCCATGACCATTGTCATCACAAACTGTCACACACATTTCATCTCAGCGGTCCACAAACTTGTCATTGATATGCCCCATAAGCCTTGTAATCACAATGGTCCATGCACTTCTCATCAAAATGCTCTCTCACCAGAGATATCACAATGTTCCATCACTAGTCATCACAATACTCCCTCACCCCTGTAATCACAATGTTCCATGACCCTGTCATCACAATGCTACATCCCCTTATCAGCACAATGTTCCTTGACCCCTGACATCACAATGTTCCATAACACCTGTTAGCAAAATGGTCCATGACCCTTTTCATCCCAAAGCTCCAAGACTCCTTACAGCACAATGTTCTATAACCCCTGCCATCAAAATGTTCCATTACACTTTTTATCAAATTGCTGCATGACCCGGTCATCAAAAGTCTCCCTGCCCTTCTCATCACAATGCACCATGCCCTTGTCATCAAAATGCTCCATGACTTGTCATTACAAAGCTCCATGACCCTTGGCATCACAATGCTCCAAATCATTGTCATCACAATGCTCCTTGAACCCTCTCATCACATTGCTCCGTGCCCTTGTAATCACAAAGCTCCATGACACTTGTCATCACAATGCTCGATGCCCTTCTCATCACAATGCTCCATGCCCTTGTCATTACATTCCTGCATGATTCGTGTATCACAGTGTTCCGTGCCCTGGTCATCACAATGCTCCATGCCCACTCTCATCACAATAATACATGAAACATTTCAGACCAATGTTCCATGCCCTTCTCATCATAATGCTCCATTACGCCTGTCATAACAATGCACCATGACCCCTGCCATCACAATGTTCCAAGGCCTAGTCATCACAAGGTTCCATGACACTTGTCATCAGAATGTTCCATGGCCTTCTCATCAAAATGCTCCATGCCCTTGTCATCACAAAGCTCAATGACACATGTCATTAGAATGCTCCTTGGTCTTCTCCTCACAGTGCTCGATGCCCTTGTCCTCACAATGTTCCACGACCCCTGTAATCACAATGCTCCATGCCCCTTTTCATCAGTATGCTCCATGAGACTTTTCATCACAAGGCTCCATGGTTTTCTCATCACAATGCTCCAGGACCTCGTCATCACAATGCTTCATGAACTTGTCATGAAAATTCTCAATGGCCCTTGTCATCATAATGCTCCAAGCCCTAGTCCTCACAATGTTCCATTATATTTGTCATCACAATCCTCCATTACATTTGGCATCACAGTGCTCCATGCCATTGTCATCGCAATGGACCATGACATATGTCATCACAGTGTTCCCTGACACCTGTCTTCACAATACTCCATGACATTCTCATCACCATGCTCCGTGCCCTTGTCATCACAATGCACCATGCCCACACTCATCACAATAAACTATGAAACTTCTCAGACCAATGTTCCATGCCCCTGTCATCACAATGTTCCTTGCCCTTGTCATCACAATGCTCCATGACCCCTGTCATCTCAATGCTCCGTGACTCCAGTCATCACAATGCTTCATACGTTTGTCATCACAGTGGTCCATGGCTGCGTCATCACAAGGCTCTCTGACCTTTGTAACGATAATGCTCCATGAACTTTTCATCACAATTCTCTGTGACCCTTGTCATCACAGTGCACCATGTCTTTGTCAGAACAATGCTCCATGACCATTGTCATCACAAACTGTCACGTGCATTTCATCTCAGCGGTCCACAAACTTGTCATTGATATGCCCCATAAGCCTTGTAATCACAATGGTCCATGCACTTCTCATCAAAATGCTCTCTCACCAGAGATATCACAATGTTCCATCACTAGTCATCACAATACTCCCTCACCCCTGTAATCACAATGTTCCATGACCCTGTCATCACAATGCTACATCCCCTTATCAGCACAATGTTCCTTGACCCCTAACATCACAATGTTCCATAACACCTGTTAGCAAAATGGTCCATGACCCTTTTCATCCCAAAGCTCCAAGACTCCTTACAGCACAATGTTCTATAACCCCTGCCATCAAAATGTTCCATTACACTTTTTATCAAATTGCTGCATGACCCGGTCATCAAAAGTCTCCCTGCCCATCTCATCACAATGCACCATGCCCTTGTCATCAAAATGCTCCATGACTTGTCATTACAAAGCTCCATGACCCTTGGCATCACAATGCTCCAAATCATTGTCATCACAATGCTCCTTGAACCCTCTCATCACATTGCTCCAGGCCCTTGTAATCACAAAGCTCCATGACACTTGTCATCAAAATGCTCGATGCCCTCCTCATCACAATGCTCCATGCCCTTGTCATTACAATCCTGCATGATTCGTGTATCACAGTGTTCCGTGCCCTTGTCATCACAATGCTCCATGCCCACTCTCATCACAATAATACATGAAACATTTCAGACCAATGTTCCATGCCCTTCTCATCATAATGCTCCATTACGCCTGTCATAACAATGCACCATGACCCCTGCCATCACAATGTTCCAAGGCCTAGTCATCACAAGGTTCCATGACACTTGTCATCAGAATGTTCCATGGCCTTCTCATCAAAATGCTCCATGCCCTTGTCATCACAATGCTCCAAGACCCTTGTAATCACAATGCCCCATGCCCCTTTTCCTCTGAAAGCTCCATGAACCCTGTCATCACAGTGCACCATGCCCATCATCATAATGCTTCAGGCTATTGTCATCACAATGAAATCAATATTCTCCATGACCTCTGTAATCATAATGCTCCAAACCCTTGTTATCACAATGTTCCATAATACTTATCATCACAATACCCCATGATGCTCATCATCACAATTATCCATGGTCTTCTCATCACAATACTCCACGATCTTTGTAATCACAATGCTCAATACAGTTGTTATCACAATGCTCCCTGACACTTGTCATCACAATGCTCCAAACCCTTGTGATCAGAAAGTTCCATAACACTTGTCATCACAACGCTCCATGATGCCTGTCATCACAATTCTCAATACACTTGTCATCACAATGCTCCCTGACACTTGTCGTCAGAATGCTCCTTGAAACCTGTCACAAAAAGTCTCCATGCATTTTTCATCACAATGCCCCATGCCATTTTCATCACAATGCTCCATGCCATTGTCATCAAAATTCTCCACAAGCTTGTCATTAGAATACTCCATGACACTTGTCATCACAATTCTCAATGCACTTGTCAGCACAATGCGCCCTGACCCTAATCATCACAATGCTCTAAGTCATTGTCATCTCAATGCTCCATTACCTTTGTCATCAGAATCCTCCATGAAACTTGGCATCACAATGCTTCATGCCATTGTCATCACAATGGGCCATTACATATGTCATCGCAATGCTCCCTGACACCACTCTTCACAATACTGCATGACCAGGTCATCACAATGCTCCATGCCCTTGTCATCAAAATGTCCCAAGACCCCTGTAATCACAGTGGTCCATGACCCTTTTCATCTGTATGCTCCATGAGATTTGGCATCACAAGGCTTCATGGTTTTCTCATCCCAATGCTCCAGGACCTTGTCATCACAATGCTTCACGACACTGGGGAATCACAAAAATCCATGAAGCAATTTAAAGCAATGCTCCATGCCCTTGTCATCACAAAGCTCCATGCACTTGTTATCAAAATGCTCCATGACCCCTGTCATCACAATGCTCCGTGAATACACTCATCACAATGCTTCATGACCTTTGTCATCACAGTGGTCCATGACCTCGTCATCAACAGTCTCTGTGACCTTTTTAACCTCAATGCTCCATGCCCTTGTCATCACAAAGCTCCATGATGCATGTCAGTAGAACGCTCGATAGTCTTCTCATCCCAATGCTCCTTGCCCTTTTCATCACAATGCTCCAAGTCCCCTGCAATCACAATGCTCCTTTCCCCTTTTCATCAGAATGCTCCATGAGACTTGTCATCACAAGGCTCCATGGTCTTCTCATCACAATGCTCCAGTAGCTTGTCATCACAATGCTCCATGACCCCTGTCATCACAATGCTCCATGAACATTTTCAGCCCAATGTTCCATGACCTTCTCATCATAATGCTCCATGACACCTGTCATCACAATGCTCCATGACCACTGTCATCACAACGCTCCATGAACCCTGACAACACAATGATCTGGGACCTTTGTCATCAAAATGCTCCATGCCCTTGTCATCCCAATTCTCCTTGACCCCTGTAATCACAATGCTCCGTGATGCTTGTCATCACAGTGCTCCATGAAACTTGTCATCACAATGCTCCATGCCTTTGTAAGCAATATGCTACATAATCTTGTCATCACAATGCTCCATTCGCTTGTCATCACAATCCTACATGATCCTTGGGATAACATTTCTTCATGCCCTTCTCATCTCTCTCTTGCCTTTCTGGTTTTTACAGATTTTCGGATGTCCCTTTTGACTGGTGGGAAGTGACAATTTTTTGTAGTGTGGATTTGCATTGCAAGCTTGCTTGATTGGCCAAAAAGGTCGTATGTGTTTTCTCCTGAATACATTCAGGAGAAAAGGCATACGCCATTTTTGGCCAAGTGCATCATTGTCGAAGTTGTGATGCTTTTCCTGTGCTTTAAAGGTGATTCCAATTTACCTCTTGAAATATGTTTTGTGCAATTCTGCCTCATTTTCAAGTCCGCTTCGTTGCCTTCCCTCAACAGATTTTTGGAAGAGAGTAGTCCTTTAAAACTCTCAGGGTTGTGAATTGCTGTGCCCCTGAGCTCCAATTTTCAAATCCCATTTTTGGGAGCTGACCGCAAATACACAATTTTGCTTCAGGACCTGTACTGCTTCCAGGGGTGGCTATACTGTTCCCCGTGGGTGGCTGAGGCTTTGGTTAATTCTTCTTCCTGACGGGAATTTACAGTGGCATGTGTCCGTCCAAATGCCTACATCTACTCTCTGATTGGTTCTCCCTCTTCCCTTTCATCCTCTGCACAATTAGCAAACTGTGCGAACCAGGAGGTTATAGGAGCTGACTCTCCTAAGTTGGGAGATTGATAGTAAGGCAGTTGGAATACCAAACTGGAGCACAAGGAGAGGAAAAATTAGGAGACTTTTAGAAACCTTTCGCCATCAAAGGGTGTCCATTCTCTAGGTTTCTCATACATGTTATAACTGTAGTGATATTCCCTCCTAGTTGGAGATTTGGGACCCATGTTATGGTGGCATGCATTACTACTTTAAAGGGTCTGCATTTTCTATCCCAATCTCACCAGTCCTCTCAGTCCCAAGTGTCCAGCCTTATGTCTCATCCAGCTGTCTTTGCAGATAGGGTCATTCCAGGTTTCATCAGAACCCCTGAAGGAATTGTGTAAGAATTTCGCTGTTTTTTTGTTTTGTTTTTGAAATTCATTTTTATAATGGGTTTGAGCTGATTTTCACTGACGTGTTTATGCCGTTCTAGACACACTTGATTCCCTTACAGAGACATATCAATACATAGTTTTTTAAGATTCTTACTAGTCAGATATATTCCTCTGCGGGGAATAGGCGTTTTGAGTCCCGTTCACTGAGGTAGGTGTAGGTCTTGTCTATTCTGTATTTGGTTTATGGAATGGTACCTGTGCTAATATCAAACTCTGGTTTTATGCATCACCCCACCTCTCCTTTCCCGTTAAGGAGGCATAAGAGTGTTTTCTAAATGTGAGTCTCTGTTCTCTTTCTGAATTCATTTCATGTGTTGTGATGTTGACATTCCCTTTGTAAGTGATATCTTATGATAAGATTCTTTTATCTGTGTGACTAATTTCACTTAGAATCATCATACCTAAATCCACTCATTATGCTGCTACTGGCCTTATATACATTGATTTCACGTCTGAGTGATATTCTGTTGTACAAAATTACCACAAGTTCTTTAGGCATTTCTCTTTTTCCTGGGATAATTTAGGTGTACTGAAGTTGAGGTTCTTGTATGCAGAGCAGCCCTAAACTATGGGGTGCCTGTGTCTTGTTGATATTTAGTCTTCCCAAGTTATATGCCCATGAGTTGAAATCCCCTTTGCTCGAAGATTTTGTATTTTTGATGTTTTAGGAAACAGCATACACTTCTTCAGAGTGGCTCTTGGATATTTATACCCCACCCATCAGTGTGACTAGGCTCCCTGTTCTCCATGGCCTCTCCTGCATTTCTGGTTTGTACACATTTTTTGGATGGCCTTTGTGAGCAATGGAAATTGAGACTTCTTTGTTGTGCAGATTTGCATTTCCCGCTTGCTTGGTTGGCCAAAAACTCTGTATGTGTTTTATTTTCCTGAAGATATTCACGAAAAAACACATACACCCTTTTGCCCAACTGCATCATTTTAGAAATTCTGCTGCTTTTCATATGCTTTAAATGTGAGTACAATCTACCTTTTGAAATCTGTTTCCTGCAATTCTGCCTCTCATTCAGGTCCTCTTCATTGCCTTACCTGAATATATTTTTGGACGTTGGTTATCATTTATATCTTTGCAGGTCTTTGAATTGTCTGCTCCTGAGCTCTATTTTGCAACTCGCTTTTTTTGTGAGCTGGCCGCCAAACCATTGGATTGCTTCCGGTCCTATTCTGCTTCTGAGGAGGCAGGCTGAGCCTTTGTTTAATTCTTCTTCCTAATGGGAAATTCGAGTGACATGTGCCTGTCAAAACTCCTACAGCTAATCTCTCATTGGTTCCCCATCTTCCCATTTATCCTCTGCACTAATTGCAAACTGTGTGAAACAGGAGGTTAAAGGTGCTGATTCTCCAAGGGGAGAGATTGTTCGTAATGCGGCTGGAATGGCGAACCCCAGCACCAGATCAAAAATGAGGTTCATTTTAGACACCTTTCCTGAGCACACAGTGTACATTCATCTCGGTTTCCCAGGCATGTTTTCGCTGTCAGAATATTCCCTTGAACCTGCAGATTTGGGACCCATGGAATGGGTACCAGGCAGTATTTAAAAGGTCTGCATTTCCTCACCCAGCCTCTCTAACATCTCTTAGCGTGCATAGCTTCCAGCCTTATATATCATCCTGCTGTGGGTCTACATGTGTTCAATCCATGTTACATCATAGCCCTTCAACAAAAGTTGTAAGAATTTTTGTCTGTCTCACTGTTTTTATAAATATTTTTTAAATTTATTTTTATATTGGTTACAGCTGATTTTCTAAGCTCTGTTTTTTGCTGCTGCACATCCACTTGATTCATGTACTGTGAGACAACAATAAATTCTTTTTCAGATGCTTACCAGTCATATGTATTATTTTCCAGTTACTTGGGTGAGCTGAGTTCAGTTCTTTGAGGTACAGTGTAGGCCTTTTCAGTTATTCAATTTGATACTTGGAATGGTAACTTTGCTAATTTCAACCTCCTGGATAATACCTCACCATTCCCCACCTTTCCCATTTAGCAGCCTTATGTCTAATTTCTACATATTTGACTATGTTTCTGTGTTGTAGTTTATTTCATGTGTAGCCATTTTTGATTCCACCTTTAAGTGACATCTTATGATATGTGTCTTTTTCTTTCTGACATATGTCACTTAGAATGATCGTATGTAACTCCTCCAGAGTTGTTCCAACTGGCCTTATTTCATTGATTTCTGGATGAGTCATATTCCACTCTACATAAGTACCCCATCTCTTTTATCCATTTTATCCTTCCAGGGACATTTAGGTTATATCCAAGTGGAGGCCCTTCTTAACAGAGAGGTGGTAAACGTTGGGGTGCCAGTTTTCTGTCGATTTTTCTTTTTCCCAGGGTATACGCCCATGAGTGCAAGTGCCCTATGCTCTGTAGCTCATTTTTTAGATGTTTTAGCAAACACAATACACTTCTCCAGAGTGGCCGTTGGAAAATTACATTTCCACTATCAGCCTCACAGGGTTCCCTTTTCTCCTCGCCCTGTCCTGCATTTCTGGTGTTTACACTTTATGTGGATGGCCCTTCTGACTGATGTGAAGTGATACATTTTGTAGTATTGATTTCCAGTGCCCACCTGTTTGGTTGGATCAAAAGTGTGTATGGCCTTTACTTGAATATATTCAGAAAAAATGCATACACACTTTTGGGCCAACTGCATCATTGGCGATGTTCAGCCCCTTTTCTTGTGCTTTAATGGGGAGTCCTTTCTACCTCTTCAAATATGTTTCCTGCCACTCTCCCTTGCTTACAAGTCTTTTTCTGTGTCTTACCTCAAGACATTTTTCGAAGAGAGATAATTTCAACTCTGCAGTTTCATGAATTTTAGTGACCCTGAGTTCCATTTTTCAACTTGTGTTTTTGGAAACTGGACACAAAACAGCGGGATTTCCTCTAGCCCTATTCTGTTTCCGTGGGCAATTCTAGCCTTTGATGAATTTGTCTTCCGGATTGGAAATTAGAGTGGCATGTGCCTGTCTGAACACATAAGACTGGTCTCTAAATTTTTCTCATCCTTCCGCTTCATCCTCTAGACAAATTCCAAACTGTGTGCAACAGGATGTTGACGGTGCTGATATCCCCAAGTGAGGAAATTGTTAGGAAAGATGCTGGTGGGGTGAACCCGAGCACCAGGCAATGAGGAGATGAGGTGCCTTTTCCAAACTCTTTCCGATCAAACGGTGTACCATCCTCTAGGTGTGACAGGCATGTTTTAGCTGTAGGAAGGGTCCCGTGCATGTAAGGAGAACACCAGGGATTTTTCCAAATCAGTGCCTCCCCGAACCCCAAACTGGGGAATTTTTAAGCTACGGCTACACATATGTCCATTAGGAGCCTTGGGAAATAGGCAGAGCCCAAACTTTAGATGATTGAAATCTTCAGGGTCAGAAGCGCTCACCATCGGCCTTGCTTAGGTTACATTTTATCTGTCATTGTTAGATGATGTCAATAAAAATATCGATTCTTTTTCAGATTATTTCCCCTTATAGGTTATTGCAAAATATTCAGTGTAGTTCCCTGTGCTATACAGTAGTTCCTTGTTGATGATCTATTTTATACATAGCAGTGTGTATGTGTTAATCCCAAACTGTTAATTTATCCCTTCTCCTACCTTTCCCCTTTGGTAATAATAAATTATAAGATTTTATACTTCTCAGAAATGGGGGAGCTGAAAGAGAGGTATCATTTTCAATGGAAAAGCATTCAAAGCACGATTGAAGCTTCAGCCAAGAGTATTCGATGTACATCCATGGAAATAAATCACTTCATTTCTCTAATGTTGACCTGACCAATAAGACAGACGTCTTCACTGAACTTGCTTACAGTAAACTGATGGAAATATCAAATGTAAGTCTTAAAAACATCTTATTTTACCCGAGCATTATACACTGCTCTATGTTAACTACAGTTTGGCTCACACACCTGTTCATTGAAGTTACAATGTTCTCAATTTCTGTTACTGATCCTCCAGAGTGGACCCTAACAGGAGTCCCCGTGCCCAGTGTCATTGGAACCAACAGATCAAGACTGAGTTTGGTTCAGAAGCAAAGGAAACATTATTTTGAAAACAGAATGGAGAGGTGAGAGCGTGCACTCCCCCACGGGCTGTGGGCTGGGCTGCTGTGTAGGGATCCCAGCAGCATCATTGGGAGGGAGGGGATGGAGCTCTCGATGGCTGGGTTGGCTGCAGCTCAGGCTCTATGTCACGGAGTCTGCATGGGACCCCGCTAGCTGAGGTGTCGACACAGCCATTCTGCACTAGGAAATCGGATCTGAAATGCCGGGTGTGGGACTTCTGCATGCGGAGCCCTAGGAGCACGTGAAATTAGACAAAGCACAATAGAAAAACAGCTTAGTCTTTATTTTATTGCCCAGATTCTCTTTTTATCTGCCAGGAATTTTTAATGAACGTTGCCGGAGATGAACACCTCCTCTGCTTTTTGTTCCGTTCCTCATTTTTGGGGTGTTGAGGGTGCAGCTCCCTCTTTTGTAACTGCTTCATGCTGTGGTGTGAGCCCTGATTCATGGGGGGAGGGTCAAAACATCTCCCCACCAGCCTCCAGGTGAGGTTGATTGTCCCAAGGCCTCCTGCCTCACTTCTCGTCCGCCTGAGGACCAGCATTGGAAGTGTTATTGATTCTAATGACCTTTAAGTTCCAGGAAGGAGATGCGCAGAGATGCTGCAGTGGCAGGTTTCACCCCACCCCACATTTGTTCGGCGATCTTAGGCTGACGGTTTTTGCCAGCCTAGATGTTCTGACCAGTAGTCTGTGCTTTCTTTAATTAGGTCCCTGAATTAATGTACAAACAGCACCATGTGTCAGAGCCCTGCCCGCACAACTCCCAGACAGTCCAGGGTCAGTGGTGATCCAGGACCATGACGTCCACTGAGTTAACGGCCTTTAGAAGTAGCCAGGAGTCCAGCCGGTCATATTGGCTACAATCACCACGGTGTCTGTAGCGTTTTCTATGGTGAAAGCGTGTTATACATTTCCCCCTCCAAGCTTATTAGCTCCCCTCTGGGTGCAGTAAGTCCTGCAAGCAGTAGTCTGCTCTTTCGGGGCACAGTCTTGTTGTTTTCTTTTTTTTTTTTTTTTTTTTTTTTTTGCGGTATTGGGGCCTCTCACTGTTGTGGCCTCTCCCGTTGCGGAGCACAAGCTCCGGATGCGCTGGCCCAGCGGCCATGGCTCACGTGCCCAGCCGCTCCGCGGCATATGGGATCCTCCCAGACCGGGGCACGAACCCGTATCCCCTGCATCGGCAGGCGGACTCTCAACCACTGCGCCACCAGGGAGGCCCAGTCTTGTTGTTTTCTGAGAGAAACTCCAGGTCAAGTGATGGTCACACGAGTCATCTTGGGGGCCCGTTGACCCCGTTTGTCCCTCTTGAGGTTGGAGATGGAGGGCCTCCTCACTCGAGGTCAGTGTGTCCACAGAGCAACCCCTGCAACTTCAGGGCATGATGGGTGGTTAGGATCACCACGTGGGGTCCTTTTCCCTTAGGAGGGAGCTGGCCTTGCGGGCTGCTGATTTCCAGCTTTTTAGATACCCCAGTATCCTGGCCTGATGAGTCGCTGGGCAAAGCCGTTGGTGACCAGAGTTTATCATACCTGAAGGACATTCTTGTGTTGCTCCATTTCAAGTGGTCCCAGTTATTGCACTAAGGCTCCAAGGGCGATTAACCTTTGGCCGGGTATGTAAAGGTCAAAAGTTTAGCTAAATTAGGGAGTTCCTGGGCAAGGGTCTGAATTGACTGCTCTTTCCATTCTTAAGAGGCTGCTTCTGGATTCTATTCAAAAGGATCATCATCTTTTCGTGTCAGTGTTTCATGTAGAGGCCCAGCTATTAGACTGTAGTTAGGGATCCAGATGCAGAAAACCTTGGCCTCCCCAGGAACCCCTAAGCTGTCTTCTAGTTTTAGAAGAGGTAAGGCTGCAAATGGCTTCTTCCCTATCCTGGGATGCGTTTCTCCGAATATCTGTGAGAATGAAGCCCAGGCATGTCACCTTAGCCTGGGATATTTGAGCCTTTTTCTTGGACACCTTCTATCCTTTATTGGCTAGGTAGTTCAGAGGCGTCTTTAGTAGGCCTGGCAATCAGAATGTCCTCTGCATATTGAAGGAGGGTTCCCTTTTACAGAGGTAGAACTTTTAGGTCTTTAGAGGACATTTCCCCAATGATGGTGTTGGGATTTTTGAACCATTGGGGCAGGACGGCCCAGCATTATTGCTTTGTTTGCATGTTGTGTCCTGCCTCTCACAAGCCAAAAATTCTTGTCACTCTGAGATGAATGGAATACAGAAGAAGGCATCATTGAAGTCTAATACAGAATGCCATGGCCTGGTGGATGGTAGAATGACCAGCAGGGTGTAGGAAATAGGAGCTACTGTATGTATATCCTCGGTGGCTTCACTGACTGTCCTGATATCCTTTACCAGGTTTCCAGCAGCCCATGGGGCTCTTGTGGTCAGGCCAATCCCAGGATATGGAGCTCACCTGGGCTGCACCCCCACCCCACAGCCCACGGAGCTCTTGTTGTCAAGTCCCTCCCACGGTATGGAGCTCACCTGTGCAGCTACCCAGCAGCCCATGGGGCTCTCATAGTCAGGCCCTTCCCAGGATACAGAGCTCCCCTGGGCAGGTACCCGAGCAGGGCTGGACACACAGGAACTGTGCACATAGCCCACCTTGCAGAGAACCCCCAGCTCACCTGTCACTCACAGCTGACACAGAACACCTCAGAGCAGGACTTGAACTAACAAACAGCCACTCTGATTGGTCTGTGACCCTGACTATCACACTGTGCAGCCTCTCTCTGCCTGGTCTTTCAGACACTTCCACTGCAGCCACGGCACCAGGCCTCGGTCTCCACCCACCATCACTCCTCTCACTGACTCCTGGGTTCCTCTCATTAGGATAGGGTCTTCTTGAAGTTGTTTTCCACTCATGGACCAGATAAAATGATAAGAAAACAAGCTGCAGCTGCAGCCCCTTTCTATCCTGACTCTCAAGAGCCCACAACTGTTCCTTGGGCCTGGCCCGTTTAGCAAGGTTCATTTTCTGCAACTGTGAGCCCCTGAGGGGTGAGGATTTGCTGATTTGGGCAGCCTGACACTGCCTGCCAGCCCTCCCCAGGTGTGCCTGGGTTGAAGGCTTTATAAACACCTCTCCAGTCAGCAAGAGCCCCTGTAGCTGTGTCTGACGCCATATTCTCTGCCCCGTCAGCAGTGTCGGGGCTGGGGTGGTGGGAGGGAGTGAGGGGCCGTGGCATTGTGGGTGGCCCAGTGTGAGTGGGGCTGTGCTGGACTTTCTGCAGGAGTTGCCAGGCTGCCACCTGCTAAAGAAGAGGTTGTGTCACCCATACCTGCCGCTGGAATTTCTCCCCAGGCAGAGGTGAGGAAGTAAAAAAGCAGTGGGGGCCGTGGCAGGAGGGGTATCTCAGGCAGGGAAATGGAAAGCTTCCAGAAGAGCATCTGGGGCCTGGACCCTCCTGGCTGGCCTGCAGACACCAAGTCACTCTGCGTGCTGTCGCCTGGTGTGGCTCCACAGCCCTTCCTCTAGGCTTGCAAGTGCTTGTACATATTCAGCTGTTTTACCTGGAAAGGGTGGAGTGTTCACCTGCAGCAGGACTGGGGCTCAGCTCACATTTACTCACAGACGCATCGACACAGTCCCCCAGCTTTGCAATGAGGATGCTCCTTGTTGGGGGGGGAGCGCTGCTCACTGCATGGGAGATGATTTCCCACCTCTGACCAACTTAAGAATTTTTTACCACTGGAGCAAGTGCCCTGATACGATTTTCCTCTGTATAACTTGTGGGTTCTGTTTTATTTTTTTCTTTTTCTTCTTTTTGGTTCACAATAGATTTTATTTATTCCTCTTTTTTTTTTAATTTGGGGATATAAACGTGGAAATAATGCATTAATATAAAGACGTCTATGTGAAGGGAAAAACTTTTTTTGGTTTATTTTATTAAATTTTATTTATTTATTTTTATTTTATTTTTTCAATTTATTATTTTATACAGCAGGTTTTTATTGGATATCTATTTTATACATATAAGTGTGCACATATGAATCCAGTCTCCCAATTTATCCCACCACCACCCTCACATGGCGTTCCCCCCTTGGTGTTCATATGTTTGTTCTCTACATCTGTGTCTCTATCTCTGCCCTGCAAACTGGTTCATCTGTACCATTTTCTATGTTCCACATATATGCATTAATATACAATATTGGTTTTTCTCTTTCTGACTTACTTCACTCTGTATGAGAGTCTCTAGATCCATCAAGGTCTCTACAGATGACCCAATTTCATTCCTATGTGTGGCTGAGTAATATTCCATTGTATATATGTACCACATCTTTATCCATTCATTTGTCTGTGGGCACTTAGGTTGATTTCATTACCTGGCTATTGTAAATAGCGCTGCAATGAACATTGTGGTGAATGTGTCTTTTTGATTTATGGTTTTCTCTGGGTATATGCCCAGTAATGGGATTGCTGGATTATATGGTAATTCTATTTTTAGTTTTTTAAGGAACCTCCATACTGTTCTCCATAGAGACTATATTGATTTACATTCCCAACAATAGTGGAAGAAGGTTCCTTTTCTCCACACCCTCTCCAGCATTTGTTGTTTGTAGATTTTCTGATGATGCCCATTCTAACAGGTGTGACGTGATACCTCATTGTAGTTTCCATTTCCATTTCTCTAATAATTAGTGATGTTGAGCAGATTTTCATGTGCGTACTGGCCATCTTTATGTCTTCTTGGAAGAAATGTCTATTTAGATCTTCTTCCATTTTTGTATTGGGTTGTTTGTTTCATTAATATTGAGCTGCATGAGCTGTTTATATATATACTGGAGATTAATCATTAGTCCATTTATTCGTTTGGAAATATTTTCTGCCATTCTGAGGGTTGTCTTTTTGTCTTGTTCGTAGTTTCCTTTGCTTTGAAAAAGCTTTTACATTTCATTAGGTCCCATCTGTTTAGTTTTCTTTTTTATTTCATTACTATAGGAGGTGGATCAAAAAAGATCTTGCTGTGATTTACGTCAGAGTATCCTTCGTAAGTTTTCCTCTAAGAGTTTTATACTGTCCCATCTTACATTAAGGTCTCTAATCCATTTTGAATATATTTTTATGTATGGTGTTGGGGAGTGTTCTAATTTCATTCTTTTACATGTAGCTGTCCATATTTCCCAGCACCAATGATTGAAGAGACTGTCTTATCCCCATTGTATAGTCTTGCCTCCTTTGTCATAGATTAGTTGACCATAGGTGTGTAGGTTTATCCCTGTGCTTTCTTTTTTTTTCCTTTTACACGTTTATTGGAGTATAATTGCTTTACAACGGAGTGTTCGTTTCTGCTGTATAAAAAAGTGAATCAGCTATACATATACAAATATCACCAGATCCCCTCCCTCTTGCATCTCCCTCCCACACCCCATATCCCACCCCTTTATGTGGTCACAAAGCACCGAGCTGATCTCCCTCTTCTATGTGGCTGCTTCCCAGTAGCTATCGGTGTTACATTTGGTAATGTATTTATGTCCATGCCACTCCCTCAGTTCGTCCCAGCTTACCCATCCCCCTTCCGGTGTCCTCAAGTCCTTTCTCTATGTCTGTGTCCTTAATCCGGTCCTGCCACTAGGTTCTTCAAAATCTTTTTTTTTTCTTCATTAGATTCCGTATATCTCTGTTAACATACAGTATTTGTTTTTCCCTTTCTGACTTACTTCACTGTGTAGGACAGATTCTAAATCCATCCACCTCAGTACAAATAACTCAGTTTTGCTTCTTTTTATGGCTGAGTAATATCCCATTGTATATATGTGCCAGATCTTCTTTATCCATTCATCTGTCGATGGACACTTAGGTTGCTTCCATGTCCTGGCTATTGTAAATAGAGCTTCAATGAGCATTTTTGTACATAACTCTTTTAGAATTATGGTTTTCGCAAGGCAAATTCCCAGTAGTTGGATTGTTGTGTCATATGGTACTTCTATTGTTAGTTATTTAAAGGAACCTCCGTACTGTTCTCCCTAGTGCCCATATCAATTTACATACCCACCCACAGTGCAAGTGTGTTCCCTTTTCTCCAATAAAGCCCTCTCCAGCATTTATTGTTTTGTAGATTTTTTTGATGATTGCCACTCTGACTGCTGTGTGGTGATACCTCACGGTAGTTTTGATTTGCATTTCTCTAATGATTAGTGATGTTCAGCATCCTTTCATGTGTTTCTTGGTAACCTGTATATCTTCTTTGGAGAAATGTCTATTTAGGTCTTCTGCCCGTTTTTGGATTGGGTTGTTTGTTATTGTGATATTGAGCTACATGAGGTGCTTGTAAAGTTTGGGGATTAATCCTTTGTCAATTGCTTCATTTGAAAATATTTTCTCCCATTCTGAGCGTTGTTTTTGTATCTTGTTTATGTTTTCCCATACTGTGTAAAAGCTTTTAAGTTTCATTAGGTCCCATTTGTTGATTTCTGTTTTTATTTCCATTTCTCTAGGAGGTGAGTCAAAAAGGATCTTGCTGTGATTTCTGTCATAGCGTTTTCTGCCTATGGTTTCCTCTAACAATTTTATAGTGTCTGGTCTTATATTTAGATCTCTAAACGATTTAGAGTTTATTTTTGTGTATGGTGTTACGGAGTGTTCTAATTTCATTCTTTTATGTGTAGGGGTCCATTTTTCCCAGCACCAATTACTTAAGAGACTGTCTTTTCTCCTTTGTATATCCTTAGCTCCTTTGTCATAGATGAGATAGCCATAGGTATGTACGTTTATCTCTGGGCTTTCTGTCCTGTTCCATTGATCTGTGTTTATGCCAATCTACATACACTTGATTCCATTATGGATCCATATAAATACATAGGTTTCAAGATTATTACCAGTCAGATATATTCCTCTTCAGTGAATAGGGTGTTTGGTGTCCAGTTCATTGAGAAAGGAGTAGGTCTTGTCTATTACATATTTGGTATATGGAATGGGATCTGTGCTAATTTCATACTCTGCTTTTACACATCACCCCACGTCCCCTTTCCCCTTAAGGAGGCATAAGTGTGTTTTCTAAACATGTAACTCTGTTCTGTTTGAAATTCAGTTCATGTGTAGCCATGTTTACATTCCCTCTATAAGTGATATATTACAATATGTTTCTTTTTATTTGTGGCTCATTTCACTTAGCATCATTGTACCTAAAGCCACTCATTATGCTGCTATTGGCCTTATGACATTGATTTTATGTCTGAGTGACATTCCATTGTATATAAGTACCACAACATCTATATCCATTTTTTTTCCTTTCCTGGGATATTTAAAGTGTACTGAAGTCGAGGTTCTTATAAACAGAGCAGCCCTAAATTTTGGGCTGGCTGTGTGTTGTGGATTTTTAGTTTTCCCAAAATACACGCCCATGAGTTGAAGTGTGCTATGCTCTGTAGCTCTGTTTTAGAAAACAACATACAGTTCTCCAGAGAGGCTGTTGGCAATTTACATCCTGTCCATCGGTGTAACCAGGCTCACTTTTCTCCATGGCCTGTCCTGCATTTGTGGTTTTTACACTATTTGTGGATAGCCCTTTTGACTGGAGGTAAGGGACACTTCTATGTAGTGTGGATTTGCAATGCCTGATGGCTTGCTTGGCCAAAAAGGGTGTATGCATTTTTTCCCGAATATATTCAAGAAAATACACATACTAACTTTTCGGCCAAGGGCAACATTGTTGAAGTTCTGTCGCTTTTCATGTGCTTTAAAGTTGACTCCAATGTACCTCTTGAAATCTGTTTCCTTCAATTCTGCCTTGCATTCAAATCCTCTTCACGGCCTTACCTCAATATATTTCTGGATGATAGTTGTCCTTTATAACTCTGCAAGTCTGTGAATTGCTGTGCCCCTGATTTCCATTTTTCAACTCGCCTATTTGTGAGCTGTCTTAAATACCGCAGGATGGCTTTAGGCCCTAGTCTGGTTCTGGGGCTTCAGGCTGAGCCTTTGGTTAATTCTTCTTCCTGATGGGAAACTAGGGTGATATGTGCCCATCCAAACACCTACAGCTAATCTCTCATTTGTTTCCCCTCTTCCTGTTCATCCTCTGCACAATTTGCAAACTGTGCATAACAGGAGCGTAAAGGCGCTGACACTCCAAGTGGGGAGATTTTTAGTAATGCAGATGGAATGGCTAAGCCGAGCAGGATGAAAGGAAAAATGAGGTACCTTTTAGAAAACTTTCCCAATTACACAGTGTACCATCCACTGGATTTCCCATGAATGTTTTAACTGTAGGAAGATTCCCTTAAACCAGGAGAGTTGGGACCACTAGAATGGGTAGCACACGGTATTGCTCTAAGTGGTGTTCTTTTGCTCACACAACCTCAGGAATCTTGTCCGCCCCAAGTGTCCAGTCTTATGTCTCATCCAGCTGTGGGTGAAAAGGTGGTCAATCCAGGTGGGATCACAGGCCCTGAATGTAATTTTTAAGATTTCTCTCTGTTTTGCTGTTTTTGCATTTTGCTTTTGAAACTTATTTTTATAAGGGGGTTTAGCTGAATTTCAGTGCTGTGTTCATGCCATTATGCACACATATGATTCCTTTATGAAGACATGAGAATACATGTGTTTTAAAATAATTAGAGTCAGATATATTCGTCTGCAATGAATAGGGGGTGTTGAGTCCAGAGCATTGTGCCGGGAGTAGGTGTTTTCTATTGCATACTTGGTTTATGTAACGTTATCTGTGCTAATTTAAAACTGTTGTTTTATGCATCACCCCACCTCGCCTTTCCCCTTAAGCAGGTAGAAGATTGTTTTCTAAATGAGTGACTCTGTTGTGTTTGTAATTCAGTTGATGTGTAGCGATGTGTACATTCACCATATGAGTGATATCTTATGATAATATTCGTTACTCTGTTATCATTCCTAACTCAGTTCCTGTGTAGCCATGGTTACAGGACCTTCATAAGTGATATCCTATGATAAGTTTCTGTTTCTTTGTGACTTATTTCACTTAGAATCATCGTTCCTGAATCCACTCATTTTTCTGTTACTGGCCTTATGACATTGATTTCATGGCTAAGGGATATTCTATCGTAAGTAAGTACCACAATTTTATGAACTATTTTTATATTTCCTGGGACATTTAAGGTGTACCCAAGTTGAGGTTCTTGTAAGCAGTGCAGCCCTAAATTTGGGGGTGGCTCTGTCTTACTGATTTTCAGTTTTCCCAAGGTATATTCCCTAGACTGGAACTGCCCTTGGCTCTGTAGCTCGGTGGTTTTATATTTTAGTGAACACAATGCACTCCTCCAGAGAGGCAGTTGGCGATTTACATCCTTCCCATTAGCCTAACAAGGCTCCCTGTTCTCCAGGGCCTGTCATGCCTTTCTGGTTTTTACACATTTTTCGGATGTCCCTTTTGACAAGTGGGATGTGGTTGCTCTTGTAGTGCAGATTTGCATTACCCACTTGCTTGCTTGACCAAAAAGGGCATATGCATTTTTTCTTGAATATATTCAGGAGAAAACGCCTATGCCCTTTGGGCCAAGTGCATCATTGTTGAAGTAGTGCCCCTCTTCCTGTGCTTTAAAGGCGATTCCAATGTACCTCTTGGAATCTGTTTCCTGCTATTCTGCTTCACTTTCACGTCCACATCATTGCCTTCCCTCAACATATTTTGGATGATAGTTGTCCTTTATTACTCTGGAAGTTTGGGAATTGCTGTGACCCAGAGCTCAGTTTTTCAACTCGCTTTTTTTGTGAGCTGACCGCAAATTCACAAATTTGGTTCAGGACTTATACTCGTTCCTGGCAGGAAGCTGAGACTTTCGTTAATTCTTCTTCATGCCAGGAAATTAGAGTGACATGTGCCCGTCCAAATGCCTAACAGCTACTCTCTCATTGGTTCTCCCTTTTCCCTTTTGTCCTCTGCCAAACTGACAACCTGTGCGAACCAGGATGTAAAAGGCGCTGTCTCTCCAAGTTGGGAGATTGATAGTAAATCAGTTGGAAAGTCAAACTGGGGCATGAGGAGAGGGACTTTTCGTTGAGTTTTAGAAACCTTTCTTATTCACAGTGTGTCCATTTGATAGGATTCCCGTAAATGTTATAGCTGTAGTAATATTCCCTTCAACGTGGACAGTTGGGACCCATGGAATGGGTGTCATGCATTATTGCTTTAAAGGGTCTGCATTTGCTCACCCAGTCTCGCCCATCCTCTCAGTCCATTGTCTCCAGCCTTATTCCACATCCAGCTGTCATTGAAGATAGGGTCATTCCAGATTTCATCAGAGACCCTGAAGGAATTGTAAGGAATTTCCCTGTTTTTTTTGTTTTCATTTTGAAATACTTTTTATAGTGGTTTTGAGCTGAATCTCGGTGCCATGTTTATGCCAGTCTAGACACACTTGATTCCCTTATGGAGACATATCAATACATAGGTTTTAAGATTCTTACTAATCAGATATATTCCTCTGCCGGACATATCGGGTTTTGAGTCCCTTTCACTGAGGAATGTGTAGGCCATGTCTATTCCATAGCTGGTTTTTGGAACGGTTCTTTGCTTATATCAAACTGTGGTTTTATGCATCACCCCACTTCTCCTTCCCCCGTAAGCAGGCATAAGAGTGTTTTCTAAATGTGAGACTCTGTTTTCTTTCCTAACTAAGTTCATGTGTACCCATGTTTACAGGATCTTCATAAGTGATATCTTATGATAAGTTTCTTTTTCTCTGTGACTTATTTCACTTAGAATCATCGTACCTGAATCCACTCATTTTGATGCTACTCGTCTTATGACATTGTTTTCATGGCTGAGGGATATTCCATCGTACGTAAGTACCACAAATTCTTGAACCATTTTTATATTTCCTGGGATATTTAAGGTGTACCCAAGTTGAGGTTCTTGTAAGCAGTGCAGCCCTAAATTTGGGGGTGGCTCTGTCTTATTGATTTTCAGTTTTCCCAAGGTATATTCCCTAGACTGGAAGTGCCCTTGTCTATGTAGCTCTGTTCTTTACTTGTTTTAGGGAACACAATGCACTTCTCCAGTGGGGCAGTTGGCAATTTACATCCCGCCCATCAGCATAAAAAGGCACCCTGTTCTCCAGGGCCTGCCATGCCTTCCTGGTTTTTACACATTTTGTGGATGTCCCCTTTGACCATTGGGAAGTGATACTTATTTGTAGTGCAGATATGCATTGCCTGCTTGCTTGCTTGGCCAAAAATGTCGTATGCGTTTTCTCCTGAATATATTCAGGAGAAAACGCATACGCACTTTTGTGCCAAGTGCATTGTTGTCGAAGTTGTGCCCCTCTTCCTGTCCTTTAAAGGCGATTCCAATGTACCTCTTGAAATCTGTTTCCTGCTATTCTGCCTCGCTTTCAAGTCTGCCTCGATGCCTTTTCTCAAAAGATTTTTGGACTATAGTTGTCTTTTATTACTCTGCCAGTTGGTGAATTGCTGTCGCCCTGAGCTCCATGTTTCAACTCATTTTTTGTGAGCTGACCTCAAGTCCAAAATTTTGGTTCAGAAATTATACTGGTTCCCGGTGGGTGGCTGAGACTTTGGTTAATTCTTCTTCCTGCCAGGAAAGTAGAGTGACATGTGCCCGTCCAAATGCCTAACAGCTACTCTCTCATTGGTTCTCCCTCTTCCCTTTCATTCTCTGCCAAATTGCCAACATGTGCGAACCAGGATGTTAAAGGGGCTCTCTCTGCAAGTTGGGAGATTTTTATTAAAGCATTTGGAAAGTGAAAACGGAGCACCAGGAGAAGGACTATTCATTGAGTTTTAGAAAGCTTTCGTATTCACAGTGTGTCCATTCTCTATGTTTCCCGTACATGTTATAGATGTATTAATATTCCCATGAAACAGGAGAGTTGGGAACCATGGAATAGGTGCCATGCATTATTGCTTTAAAGGGTCTGCATTTGCTCACCCAATCTCACCAATCCTGTCAGTCCCAAGTGTCAAGCCTTATGCCACATCCCACTGCCATTATAGATAGGGTCATTCCAGGTTTCATTAGAGACCGTGAAGGAATTGTAAAGAATTTCCCTGTTTTTTTGTTTTTTTGAAATCCCTTTTATACTGGGTTTGAGCTGATTCTCGCTGCCATGTTTATGACAGTCTAGACACACTTGATTTGCTTACGGAAACATATCAATACATAGGTTTTAAGATTCTTACTAGTCAGATATATTCCTCTGCGGGAAATATGCGGTTTTGAGTCCCTTTCACTGAGGAAGGTGTAGGTCTTGTCTATTCCATAATTGGTTTTTGGAACGGTACCTCTGCTTATATCATTCTCTGGTTTTATGCATTACACCACCTCTCCTTCCCCCTTAAGCAGACATAAGAGTGCTTTCTAAATGTGAGACTCTGTTATCTTTCATAACTTACTTCAAGTGTAGCCATGTTTACAGCATCTTCATAAGTGTTATGTTATGATAAGTTTCTTTTTTTGTGTGACTTATTTCAATTAGAATCATCGTACCTGAACCCACTCATTTTGCTGCTACTGGTCTTATGACATTGATTTCATGGCTGAGGGATATTCCATCGTACGGAAGTACCACAATTTTTTGAACCATTTTTATATTTCCTGGGATATTTCAGGTGTACCCAAGTTGAGGTTCTTGTAAGCAGTGCAGCCCTAAATTTTGGGTTGGCTCTGTGTTATTGATTTTCAGTTTTCCCATGGTATATTCCTTAGACTGGAAGCGCCCTTGGCTCTGTAGTTCTTTTGTTTACTTGTTTTAGGGAACACAATGCACTCCTCCAGACTGGCAGTTGGCAATTTACATCCCGCCCATCAGCATAACAAGGCTCCCTGTTCTCCAGGGCCTGTCTTGCCTTTCAGGTATTTACACATTTTGTGGATGTCCCTTTTGACCAGTGGGAAGTGATACTTCTTTGTAGTGCAGATTTGCATTGACCGCTTTCTTGTTTGGCCAAAAAGGGCGTATGCGTTTTCTCCTGAATATATTCAGGAGAAAACGCATACGTCCAGTTTGGCCAAGCGCATCATTGTCGAAAATGTGCCCCGCTTCTTGGGCTTTAAAGGCGATTCCAAGGTACTTCTTAAAATCTGTTTCCTGCTATTCTGCCTCACTTTGAAGTCCGCCTCGTTACCTTCCCTCAACAGATTTTTGGACAATAGTTGTCCTTTATTACTCTGCCAGTTTGTGAATTGCTGTGCCCCTGAGTTCCATTTTTCAACTCGTTTTTTGTGAGCTGAACGCAAGTCCAAAATTTTGATTCAGGACCTATACTGTTTCCCAGTGGGTGGCTGAGACTTTGGTTAATTCTTCTTCCTGCCGGGAAATTAGAGTGACATATGACCGTCCAAATACCTAACAGCTACTCTCTCATTGGTTCTCCCTCTTCCCTTCCATCCTCTGCTAAATTGTCACCGTCTGCGAACCAGGAGGTTAAAGGGGCTGTCTCTCCAATTTGTGAGATTGATAGTAAAGTCGGTGGAAAGTCAAACAGGAGCACCAGGAGAGGTACAATATGTTGTGTTTTAGAAACCTTTCGTATTCAATCTGTGTCCATTCTCTAGGTTTCCCGTATATGTTATAGCTGTAGTAATATTCCCTTCAACCTGGAGAGATGGGACCCATGGAATGGGGGGCATGCATTATTGCTTTAAAGCGATTGCATTTGCTCACCCAATCTCACCACTCCTCTCAGTCCCTAGTGTCCAGCCTTATGCCATATCCAGCTGTCATTGTAGATAGGGTCATTCCAGGTTTCATCAGAGAACCTGAAGGAATTGTAAAGAATTTCCCTGTTTTTTGTTTTGCTTTTGAAATTCCTTTTTATAGGGGGTTTGGGTTGATTCTCGCTGCCATATTTATGCCTGTCTAGACACACTTGATTCCCTTACAGGGACATATCCATACATAGGTTTTAAGATTCTTACTAGTCAGATATATTCCTCTGCGGCAAATATGGTGTTTTCAGTCCCTTTCACTGAGGAAGGTGTAGGTCTTGTCTATTCCATAGTTAGTTTTTGGAACAGTACCTGTGCTTATATCAAACTCTGGTTTTATGCATCACCCCACCTCTCCTTCCCCCTTAAGCAGGCATAAGAGTGTTTTCTAAATGTGAGACTCTGTTCTCTTTCCTAACAAGTTCATGTGTGGCCATGTTTACAGGATCTTCATAAGTGATATCTTATGATAAGTTTCTTTTTCTGTGTGACTTCTTTCGCTTAGTATCATCGTACCTGAATCCACTCATTTTGCTGCTGCTGGCCTTATGACATTGATTTCATGGCTCAGGGATATTCCATCGTACGAAAGTACCACAAATTTTTGAACCATTTTTATATTTCCTGGCATATTTAAGGTGTACCCAAGTTGAGGTACTTGTAAGCAGTGCAGCCCTAAATTTTGGGGTGGCTCTATATTATTGTTTTTAAATTTTTCAAGGTATATTCCCTAGAATGGAAGTGCCCTTGGCTCTGAAGCTCTGTGGTTTACTTGTTTTAGGGAACAGAATGCACTCCTCCAGAGAGGCAGCTGGCAATTTACATCCTGCCCATCAGCATAAAAATCTCCCTATTCTCCAGGGCCTGTCTTGCCTTTCTGGTTTTTACACATTTTGTGGATGTCCCTTTTGACCGATGGGAAGTGATACTTCTTTGTAGTGCAGATTTGCATTGCCCGCTGCTTGCTTGGCAAAAAGAGCGTATGCGTTTTCTCCTGAATATATTCAGGAGAAAACGCATACGCCCTTTTTGGCCAAGTGCATCATTGTTGAAGTTGTGCCCCTCTTCCTTTGCTTTAAATGCGATTCCTATGTACGTCTTGAAATATGTTTCCTGCTATTCTGCTTTGCTTTCAAGTCCGCCTCGTTGCCTTCCCTCAACAGATTATTGGACGATAGTTGTCCTTTATTACTCTCCCAGTTTGTGAATTGCTGTGCCACTGAGCTCCATGTTTTAACTCGTTATTCGTGAGGTGAACACAAGTCCAAAATTTTGGTTCAGGACTTATACTGTTTCCCGGTGGTGGCGGAGACTTTGTTTAATTTTTCTTCTTCCCGGGAAATAGGAGTGACATGTGCCCGTCCAAATGCCTAACAGCTACTCTCTCATTGTTTCTCCCTCTTCCCTTTCATCCTCTGCCAAATTGGCCACCTGTGCGAAACAGGAGGTTAAAGGGGCTGTCTCTCCAAGTTGGAAGATTGATAGTAATGCAGTTGGAAAGTTAAACTGGAGTACAAGGAGAGGGACTATTCGTTGAGTTTTAGAAACCTTTCGTATTCACAGTGTGTCCATTCTCTACGTTTCCCATACATGTTATATCTGTAGTAATATTCCCTTCAACCTGGAGAGTTGGGACCCATGGAATGGGGGCGATGCATTATTGCTTTTAGGGTCTGCATTTGCTCACCTAATCTCACCAATCCTCTTAGTCCCATGTGTCCAGCCTTATGCCACATCCAGCTGTCATTGTAGATAGGGTCTTTCCAGGTTTCATCAGAGAACCTGAAGGAATTGTAAAGAATTTCCCTGTTTTTTTTTTGTTTTGATTTTGAAATTCCTTTTAATAGTGGGTTTGAGCTGATTCTCGCTGCCATGTTTTTGCCCGTCTAGACACACTTGTTTCCCTTACGGAGACATATCAATACATAGGTTTTAAGATTCTTACTAGTCAGATATATTAACCTGTGGGAAATATGGGGTTTTGAGTCCCTTTCACTGAGGAAGGTGTAGGTTTTGTCTATTCCATAGTTGGTTTTTGGACCGGTACTTCTGCTTCTATCAAATTCTGGTTTTATTCATCACCCCACCTTTCCTTCCCCCTTAAGCAGGCATAAGAGTGTTTTCTAAATGTGAGACTCTGTTCTCTTTCCTAAATCAGTTCAAGTGTAGTCATGTTTACAGGTTCTTCTAAGTGATATCTTATGATAAGTTTCTTTTTCTGTGTGACTTATTTCATTTAGAATCATCGTAGCTGAATCCACTCATTTTGCTGCTACTGTTCTTATGACAGTGATTTCATGGCTGAGGGATATTCCATTGTACATGAGTACCTCAATTTTTTGAACCATTTTTATATTTCCTGGTATATATAAGGTGTACCCAAGTTGAGGTTCTTGTAAGCAGTGCAGCCCTAAATTTGGGGGTGACTCTGTCTTATTGATTTACAGTTTTCCCAAGGTATATTCTCTAGACTGGAAGTGCCCTTGGCTGGGTAGCTCTGTTGTTTACTTGTTTTAGGGAACACAGTGCACTCCACCAGTGAGTCAGCTGGCAATTTACATCCCGTCCATCAGCATAACAGTGCTCCCTGTTCTCCAGGGCCTGTCTTGCCTTTCTGGTTTTTACACATTTTATGGATGTCCCTTTTGACCAGTGGGAAGAGATACATCTTTGTAGTGCAGATTTGCATTGCCTGCTTGCTTGCTTGGCCAAAAGGGGCATATGCGTTTTTCCCTGGGTATATTCAGGAGAAAATGCATATGCCCTATTTGGCCAAGTGCATCATTGTCGAAGTTGTGCCCCTCTTCCTGTGCTTTACAGGGGATTCCGACGTACCTCTTGAATTCTGTTTCCTGCTATCCTGCCTCGCTTTCAAGTCCGCCTCGTTGCCTTCCCTCAACAGATTTTTGGACGATAGTTGTCCTTTTTTACTCTGCTAGTTTGTGAATTGCTGTGCCCCTGAGCTCCATTTTTCAACTCGTTTTTTGTGAGCTGAACGCAAGTCCAAAATTTTGCTTCAGGTCCTATACTGGTTCCCGGTGAATCACTGACACTTTGGTTAATTCTTCTTCCTGCCGGGAAATTAGAGAGACATGTGCCTGTCCAAATGCCTAACAGCTACTCTCTCACTGGTTCTCCCTCTTCCCTTCCATCCTCTGCCAAGTTGGCAACCTGTGCGAACCAAGAGGTTAAAGGGGCTGTCTCTCCAAGTTGGGAGATTGATAGTAAAGCAGTTGGAATGTCAAACTTGAGCACCACGAGAGGGACTATTCGTTGAGTTTTAGAAACCTTTCGTATTCACAGTGTGTCCATTCTCTAGGTTTCCCGTACATGTTATAGCTGTAGTAATATTCACTTCAACCTGGAGACTTTGGACCCATGGAATGGGGGCCATGCATTATTGCTTTAAAGCGACTGTATTTGCTCACACTATCTCACCAATCCTCTCAGTCCCAAGTGTCCAGCCTTATGCCACATTCAGCGGTCATTGTAGATAGGGTCATTCCAGGTTCCATCACAGACACTGAAGGAATTGTAAAGAATTTCCCTGTTTGTTGTTTTGTTTTTGAAATTCATTTTAGAGTAGGTTTGAGCTGATTCTCGCTGCCATGTTTATGCCTGTCTAGACACACTTAATTCGCTTACCCAGACATATCAGTACATAGGTTTTAAGGTCCTTACTAGTCAGATATATTCCTCTGCGGGAAATACGGGGTTCTGAGGCCCTTTCACTGAGGAAGGTGTAGGTCTTGTCTATTCCATAGTTGGTTTTTGGAACGATACCTGTGCTTATATCAAACTCTGGTTTTATGCATCTCCCAACCTCTCCTTCCCCTTTAAGCAGGCATAAGAGTGTTTTCTAAATGTGAGACTCTGTTCTCTTCCTAACTCAGTTCATGTGTAGCCATGTTTACAGGATCTTCCTAAGTGATATCTTATGATAAATTTCTTTTTCTGTGTGACTTATTTCACTTAGAATCATCGTACCTGAATCCACTCACTTTGCTTCTCCGGGTCTTATGACTTTCATTTCATGGCTGAGGGATATTCCATCGTACGTAAGTACCACAATTTTTGAACAGTTTTTATATTTCCTGGGATATTCAAGGTGTACCGAAGTTGAGGTTCTTGTAAGCAGTGCAGCCCTAAATTTTGGGGTGGCTCTGTCTTATTGATTTTCAGTTTCCCCAAGGTATATTCCCAGACAGGAAGTGCCCTTGGCTCTGTAGCTCTGATGTTTACTTGTTTTACGTAACACAATGCACACCTCCAGTGAGGCAGTTGGCAATTTACATCCCACCCATCAGCATAACAAGGCTCCCTGTTCTCCAGGGCCTGTCTTGCATTTCTGGTTTTTACACATTTTGTGGATGTCCCTTTTGAACGGTGGGAAGTGATACTTCTTTATAGTGCAGATTTGCATTGCCCACTTGCTTGCTTGGCCAAAAAGGGCGTATGCGTTTTCCTCTGAATATATTCAGGAGAAAACGCATAGGCCCTTTTTGGCCAAGTGCATCATTGTCGAAATTGTGCCACACTTCCTGTGCTTTACAGGCGAATCCAACGCACCTCTTGAAATGTGTTTCCTGCTATTCTGCCTCTCTTTCATGTGGGCCTCATTGACTTCCCTCAACAGATTTTTGGACGATAGGTGTCCTGTATTACTCTGCCAGTTTGTGAATTGCTGTGCCCCTGAGCTCCATTTATCAACTCGTTGTTTTGAGCTGAACACAAGCCCCAAAATTTGGTTCCGGACCTATACTGGTTCCCGGTGGGTGGCTGAGACTTTGGTTAATTCTTCTTCCTGCCGGGAAATTAGAGAGACATGTGACCGTCCAAATGCCTAACAGCTAATCTCTCACTGGTTCTCCCTGTTCGCTTCCATCCTCTGCCAAATTGGCAACCTGTGCGAACCAGGAGGTTAAAGGTGCTGTCTCTCCAAGTTGGGAGATTGATAGTAAAGCAGTTGGAATGTCACACTGGAGCACCACGAGAGGGATTATTCGTTGAGTTTTAGAAACCTTTCGTATTCACAGTGTGTCCATTCTCTAGGTTTCCCATACATGTTATAGCTGTAGTAATATTCCCCTCAACCTGGAAAGTTGGGACTCATGGAATGGGGGCCATGCATTATTGCTTTAAAGCGACTGCATTTGCTCACCCAATCTCACCAATCCTCTCAGTCCCAAGTGTCCAGCCTTATGCCACATCCAGCTGTCATTGTAGATAGGGTCATTCCAGGTTCCATCAGAGACCCTGAAGGAATTGTAAAGAATTTCCCTGTTTTATTGTTTTGTTTTTGAAATTCCTGTTTATAGTGGGTTTGAGCTGTTTCTCGCTGCCATGTTTATGCCAGTCTAGAAACACTTGTTTCCCTTATGGAAATATATCAATACATAGGTTTTAAGATACTTACTAGTCAGATATATTCCTCTGTGGGAAATATGGGGTTTGAGTCCCTTTCACTGAGGAAGGTGTAGGTCTTGTCTATTCCATAGTTGGTTTTTGGAGCAGTACATGTGCTTATATCAAACTCTGGTTTTATGCATCACCCCACCTATCCTTCCACCTTAAGCAGGCATAAGAGTGTTTTCTAAATGTGAGACTCTGTTCTCTTTCCTACCTCAGGTCATGAGTAGCCATGTTTACAGGATCTTCATAAGTGATATCTTATGATAAGTTTCTTTTTCTGTGTGAGTTATTTCGCTTAGAATCATCAAACCTGAATCCACTCACTTTGCTGCTACTGGTCTTATGACATTGATTTCATGGCTGAGGGATATTCCATCATACGTAAGTACCTCAATTTTTGAGCCATTTTTATATTTCCTTGGATATTTAACGTGTACCCAAGTTGAGGTTATTGTAAGCGGTGCAGCCGTAAATTTTGTGGTGCATGTGTCTTATTGATTTTCAGTTTTCCCAAGGTATATTCCCTAGACTGGAAGAGCCCTTGGCTCTGTAGCTCCGATGTTTAATTGTTCTAGGGAACACAATGCACACTTCCAGTGAGGCAGTTGGCAATTTACATCCCACCCATCAGCATAACAAGGCTCCCTGTTCTCCAGGGCCTGTCTTGCATTTCTGGTTTTTACACATTTTGTGGATGTCCTTTTTGACCGGCAGGAAGTGATACTTCTTTATAGTGCAGATTTGCATTGTCCCTTGCTTGCTTGGCCAAAAAGGGCGTATGCGTTTTCTCCTGAAAATATTCAGGGGAAAACGCATACGCCCTTTTTGGCCAAGTGCCTCATTGTCGAAGTTTTGCCCCTCTTCCTGTGCTTTACAGGTGAATCCAACGCACCTCTTGAAATGTGTTTCCTGCTATTCTGCCTCGCTTTCAAGTCGGCCTCGTTCCCTTCCCTCAACAGATTTTTGGACGATAGTTGTCCTGTATTACTCGGCCTGTTTGTGAATAGCTGTGCCCCTGAGCTCCATTGTTCAACTCGTTTTTTGTGAGCTGAACACAAGTCAAAAATTTTGGTTCAGGACCTATACTGTTTCCCGGTGGGTGGCTGAGACTTTGTTTAATTCTTCTTCCTGCTGGGAATTTACGGTGACATGTGCCCGTCCAAATGCCTAACAGCTACTCTCTCATTGTTTCTCCCTCTTCCCTTTCACCCTCTTCCAAATTGGCAACCTGTGCGAAGAGGAGGTTAAAGGGGCTGTCTCTCCAAGTTGGGAGATTGATAGTAAAGCAGTTGGAAAGTCAAACCGGTGCACCAGGAAAGGGATTATTAGTTTAGGTTTTCAAAACTTTCATATACACAGTGTGTGCATTCTCTAGGTTTCCTGTGCATGTTATAGCTCTAGTAATATTCCCTTCAACATCGAGAGTTGGGACCCATGGAATGGGTGCCATGCATTATTACCTTAAAGGGTCTGCATTTGCTCACACAATCTCCCCAATCCTCTCAGTCCCAAGTGTCCAGCCTTACGACACATACACCTGTCGTTTTATATAGTGTCATTCCAGGTTTCATCAGAGCCCTAGAAGGAATTTTAAAGAATTTCCCTGTTTTTGGGTTTGATTTTGAAATTCCTTTTTATAGTGGGTTTGAGCTGATTCTCACTTCCTTGTTTATGCCAGTCAAGACACACTTGATTCGCTTATGGAGACATATCAATACATAGGTTTTAAAATTCTTACTAGTCAGATATATTTCTCTGCGGGGAATAGGGATGTTGAGTTCCGTTCACTGAGGAAGGAGTAGGGCTTGTCTCTTCTGTTTTTGGATTATGGAACGGTTCCTGTGCTAATATCAAACTTTTGTTTGTGCATCTCCCCACCTCTCTTTCCCCTTAAGCAAGCAAAAGAGTGTTTTCTAAATCTGAGAATCTGTTCTCTTCCCTAATTCAGTTCATATGTAGCCATGTTTACATTCCCTTCATAAGTGATATCTTTTGTCAGAATGCCCCATGACCCTTGTCATAATCATGCTCGATGACCCCTGTCATCACAATGCTCCATGCCCTGGTTATCACAATGCTCCATGTCCCTTGTCATCAGAATTCTCCACGTCCTTGTCATCACAATGCTACATGACATTTCTCATCACAATGTTACATGCTCTTGTCATCACAATTCTCCATTCACTTGTCATTGCAATGCTCCATGCACTTGTCATCACAATGCTCCATGCACTTGTCATCACATAGCTTCATGCCCTTGTCATCACAATGCTCCATGAACCCTCTCATCACAATGCTCCCTGACACCTCTCATCACAATGCTTCATGCCCCTTGTCCTTACAGTGCTCCATGATGCTCGACATCACAATTACCCAAGGAGTTCTCATCACAGTGCTCCACGGTTTTGCCATCACCATGCTCCATACCTTGTCATCTCAAAGCCCAATGTCCCTTGTCCTCACAATTCTCCACGTCCTTGTCATTGCAGTGCTCCATGGCACTTCACATCACAATGTTATATGCTCTTGTCATCACAATACTCCATGAAATTGTCATCGCTATGTTCCATGACCCCTGTCATAGGAAGCTCCATGCCCTTGTCATCACAATGTTTCACGAACTGGACATTAAAATTATCAATGTCCCTTGATATCACAATGCTCCATGCCCTTGTCATCACAATGCTCCTTTACTTTGTCACAACAATCCTCCATGACACTTGGCATCACAATGTTCCATGATATTGTCATCAAACTGGAACATGATATATTTCATCACAATGCTCCCTGACACCTTTCTTCACAATAATCCTGGACCTTGTCATCACAGTGCTCCATGCCCTTGTCGTCACAATGTGCCATGCCCACTCTTATCACAATAATCCATGAAACTTGTCAGAACAATACTCCATGCCACTTTTCATCACAATGCTCCATGAACGCTGTCATCACAATGCACCATGCCCATAATCATAATGCTTCATGCTATTGTCATCACAATGAAATCAAAATGATCCATGACCTCTGTCATCACAAGGCTCAAAACCCTTGTGATCACAATGTTCCATAACTCTTGTCATCACAATGCCGCATGACGCTGGTTATCACAATAATCCATGGTCTTCTCATCACAATGCACCATGATTTTTTAAACACAATGCTCAATACACTTGTCGTCACAATGCTCCCTGACTATTGCCATTAGTATGCACCTTGAACTCTTTCATGACAAGGCTCCATGCCTTTTTCATCACAATGATCCATGCTCTTTTCATCACAATGCTCCAAGACCCCTGTGATCACAATGCTCCTTGCAATTGTCATCACAAAGCTCCATGACGCATGTCATCAGAATGCTCCATGGCATTCTCATCATAATGTTCCATGCCCCTGTCATCTCAATGCTCCAAGACCCCTGTAATCACAAGGTTCCCTACGCCTTTTCATCAGAATGCTGCATGAGACTAGTCATCAAAAGGCTCCATGGTCTTCACATCACAGTGCTCCAGGACATTGTCATCACAGTGCTCCATTCCCTTGTCATCACAATACTCCATGAACATTTTCAGCCCATGCTCCATGACCCTTCTCATCACAATGATGCATGACCTTGTCAACCCAGTGCTCCATGACACCTGTATTCACAATGCACCGTGCCCCATTTTATCTCAATGCTCCATGAACCCTGTCATCACAATGCACGATGCCCATCATCATAATGCTTCAGGCTATTGTCATCACAGTGAAATCAAAATGCTCCATGACCTCTGTCATCATAATGCTCCGAACCCTTGCGATCACAGTGTTCCATAACACGTATCATCACAAAACCACATGACGCTCATCATCACAATTATCCATGGTTTTCTCATCACAATGCTCCATGACCTTTGTCATCACAATGCTCAACTGACTTGTCATCACAATGCTCCCTGACACTTGTCATCAGTATGCTACTTGAACCCTGTCATAACAAGGCTCCATGCTATTTTCATCACAATGATCCATGCCCTTTTCATCACAATGTTCCAAGACCCCTCTAATCATAATGATCCATGCCCATTTCATCACAATGTTCCAAGACCCATGTAATCACAATGCTCCATGCCCCTTTTCATCAGTATGCTCCATGAGACTTGTCATCACAAGGCTCCATGGTTTCCTCATCACAATTTTCCATGCCATTGTCATCGCAATGGACCATGACATAAGTCATCACAATGCTCCCTGACACCGGTCTTCACAGTACTCCATGACCTTCTCATCACAATGCTCCATGCCCTTGTCATCACAATGCACCATGTCCACTGTCATCACAATAATCTATGAAACTTGTCAGACCAATGCTCCATGCCCCAATCATCACAATGCTCCATGTCCTTGTCATCACAATGCTCCATGAATTGTCATCGCAAAGCTCCATGACCCATGACCCATGTATCACAGTGTTCCGTGACCTTGTCATCACAATGCTCCATGCCCACTCTCATCACAATAATCCATGAAATATTTCAGACCAATGCTCCATGCCCTTCTGATCAAAATGCTCCATTACCCCTGTCATAAAAATGCTCCATGACACTGCCATCAAAATGTTCCACGGCCTTGTCATCACAAGGCTCCATGACACTTGTCATCACAATGCTCAAGACCCCTGTAATCACAATGCTCCATGCCCTTGGCATCACAAAGCTCAATGACGCATGTCATCAGAATGTTCCATGGCCTTCACATCACAATGCTCCATGTCCTTGTCATCACAATGCTCCAAGACTCCTGTAATCATAATATTCCATGTCCCTTTTCATGTCAATGCTCCATGAACCCTGTCATCACAATGCACCATGCCCATCATCATAATGCTTCAGGCTATTGTCATCACAATGAAATCAATATGCTCCATGACCTCTGTCATCATAATGCTCGGAGCCCTTGTGATCACAATGTTCCATTACACTTATCATCAGAACACCCCATGACGCTCGTCATCACAGTTATCCATGGTCTTCTCATCACAATTCTCCATGACCATTGTCATCACAATGCTCAATACACTTGTCATCAAAATGCTCCCTGACACTTGTTGTCTGTATGCTCCTTGAACCCTGTCATGACAAGGCTCCATGCCTTTTTCATCACAATGATCCATGCCCTTTTCATCACAATGTTCCAAGACCACTCTAATCATAATGATCCATGCCCATTTCATCACAATGTTCCAAGACCCATGTAATCACAATGCTCCATGCCCCTTTTCATCAGTATGCTCCATGAGACTTGTCATCACAAGGCTCCATGGTTTCCTCATCACAATTTTCCATGCCATTGTCATCGCAATGGACCATGACATAAGTCATCACAATGCTCCCTGACACCGGTCTTCACAGTACTCCATGACCTTCTCATCACAATGCTCCATGCCCTTGTCATCACAATGCACCATGCCCACTGTCATCACAATAAACTATGAAAATTGTCAGACCAATGCTCCATGCCTCTCTCATCACAGTGCTCCTTGCCCTTAACATCACAATGCTCCATGACCACTGTCATCACAATGCTCCATGACTCCAGTCATCACAATGCTTCATAACGTTTGTCATCACAGTGGTCCATGCCCTCGTCATCACAAGGCTCTGTGACCTTTGTAACCACAATTCTTCATGTACTTGTCATCAAAATGCTCCGTGACCCTTGTCATCACAATGCTCTATGCCTTTGTCAGAACAATGCTCCATGACCCTTGTCATCACAATGTGCCACGCGATTTTCATCACAACTTTCCACAACCTTGTCATCGCTATGCTCCAAAAACCTTGTAATCACAATGCTCCATGCACTTCTCATCTAAATGCTCTCTCACAAGTGATATCATAATGTTCCATCACTAGTCATCACAATACTACCTCGCCCCTGTAATCACAATGTTCCATGAGCCCTGTCGTCACAATGCTACATCCGCTTATCATCACAATGTTCCATGACCCCTGAAATCACAATGTTCCATAACCCCTGTCATCAAAATGCTCCATGACCCTTTTCATCCCAAAGCTCCATGACCCCTGGCATCACAATGTTCTATAACCGCTGTCATCAAAATGATCCATTACACTTTTCATCAAATTGCTGCATGACTCTGTCATCAATCGCACCCTGCACTTCTCATCACAATGCACCACACATTTGTCATCAAATTGCTCCATGACCTTTGTCATCACAAAGAACCATGACCCTTGGCATCACCGTGCTTCATGTCATTGTTATCAAAATGCTCCATGAACTCTCTCATCACAT
Organism: Mesoplodon bidens; assembly: GCF_964165515.1. NCBI lineage: Eukaryota > Metazoa > Chordata > Mammalia > Artiodactyla > Ziphiidae > Mesoplodon > Mesoplodon bidens. The sequence continues at coordinate 2,849,595 of NW_027672207.1, forward strand.
TGTTCCATGCCCTTGTCATCACAAAGCTGCATGACTCTTCTCATCACAATGCTCGATGCCCTTCTCATCACAATGCTCCATGACCTTGTCATCACAATGCTCCATGACCCCTGTCATCACAATGCTATGTGACTCCAGTCATCACAATGCTTCATAACATTTGTCATCACAATGGTCCATGCCCACGTCATCACAAGGCTTTTTACCTTTGTAACAACAATGCTCCATGAACTTTTCATCACAATGCTCCATGACGCTTGTCATCACAATGCTCCATGCCTTTGTCAGAAAAATGTTCAATGACACTTGTAATCACAATGTTCCTCGCGATTTTCATCACAGTGGTCCACAAATTTGTCATCACAATGCTCCAAAAACCATATAATCACAATGCTCCATGACCTTCTCATCACAATGCTACATTATCCCTGTCATAAAAATGCTCCATGACACCTGCCATCACAATGTTCCACAGCCTTGTTATCACAAGGCTCCATGACACTTGTCATCACAAAGCTCCAAGACACCTGTAATCACAATGCTCCATGCCGTTGTCATCACAAATCTCCATGACACAGGTCATCAGAATGTTCCATGGCTTTCTCATAAATATGCTCCATGCCCTTGTCATCACAATGCTCCAAGACCCCTGTAATCACAATGCTCCATTCCCTTTTTCATCTCAATGCTCCATGAACCCTGTCATCACAATGCATCATGCACATCATTATAATGCTTCCAGCTATTGTCAGCACAATGAAAGCAAAATTCGCCATGACCTCTGTCATCACAATACTCCATGAACATTTTCAGCCCAATGCTCCATGACACTTGTCATCACAATGATCAATGCCCTTGTCATCCCAATGCTCCAAGACCCCTGTATTCACAATGCTCCATGACGCTTGTCATCACAGTGCTCCATGGCTCCTGTCATCACAATGCTCCATTCCTTTGTCAGCAAAATGCTACATGAACTTGTCATTACAATGCTCTATGTGCTTGTCATCACAATACTCCATTACTATTGTCATAACAATCCTCCATGAACATTGGGATCACATTGATTCATGCCCTTGTCATCACAATGCTCCATGTCTTTATCAGAACAATGCTCCATGACCATTGTCATCACAATGTGCCACGCGCATATCATCACAACAGTCCACAACCTATTCATTGCAATGCTCCATAAACCTTGTAATCACAATGCTCCATGCACTTCTCATCAAAATGCTCTCTCACCTGAGATATCACAGTGTTCCATCACTAATCATCACAATACTCCTTCACCCCTCTAATCACAATATTCCATGACACCTGTCATCACAATGCTACATCCCCTTATCATCACAGTGTTCCGTGACCCCTGACATCACAATGTTCCATAACCCTTGTCATCAAAATGCTCCATGACCCATTTCATCCCAAATCTCCATGACCCCTGACATCACAATGTTCTATAACCCCTGCCATCAAAATGTTCCATTACTCTTTTTATCAAATTGCTGCATGACCCGTACATCAAAATGCTCTCTGTCCTTCTCATCACAATGCACCATGCCCTTGTCATCAAAATGCTCCATGACTTGTCATCAAAAAGCTCCATGACACTTGGCATCGCAATGCTCCATGTCATTGTCATCACAGTGCTCCATGAATGCTTTCATAACATTGCTCAATGCCCTTGTCATCACAAAGCTCCATGATATTTCTCATCACAATGTTCGATGCCCTTCTCATAACAATACTCCATGCCATTTTCATTACAATCCTGCATGACCCATGTATCCTAGTGTTCCGTACCCTTGTCATCACAATGCTCCTTACCCCTCTCATCACAATAATCCATGAAACTTTTCAGACCAATGTTCCATGCCCTTCTCATCACAATGCTCCATTACCTCTGTCATAACAATGCACCATGACCCCTGCCATTACAATGTTCCACGGCCTAGTCATCACAAGATTCCATGGCTTTCTCATCACAATGCTCCATGCCCTTGTCATCACAATGTTCCAAGACCCCTGTAAACACAATGCTCCATGCCCCTTTTCATCTCAATGCTCCATGACACATGTCATCAGAAGGTTCCATGACCTTCTCTTCAAAATGCTCCATGCCCTAGTAATCACAATGCTCCAAGAGCCCTGTAATCACAATGCTCCATGCCACTTTTCATCTCAATGCTCCATGATACCTGTCATCACAATGCATCGTGCCCTTCATCATAATGCTTCATGGTATTGTCATCACAATGAAATCAAAATGCTCCATGACCCCTGTCATAACAATGCTCCAAACCCTTGTGATCACAATATTCCATAACACTTGTCATCACAATGGCCCATGACGCTCGTCATCACAGTTATCCTTGGTCTTCTCATCACAATGCTCCATGAAATTTGTCATCAAATGGTCAATACACTTGTCATCAAAATGTTCCCTAACACTTGTTGTCTGTATGCTCCTTTAACCCTGTCATGACAAGGCTCCATGCCTTTTTCATCACAATGATCCATGCCATTTTCATCACAATGCACCAAGACCCCTGTAATCACAATGCTCCATGCCCTTGTCTTCACAAAGCTCAATGACTCATGTCTTCAGAATGCTACTTGGCCTTCTACTCACAATTATCCATGCCCTTGTCCTCACAATGTGCCAAGACCCCTGTAATCAAAATGCTCCTTGCCCCTTTTCATCAGTATGCTCCATGAGACTTGTCATTACAGGGCTCCATGATTTTCTCATCACAATGCTCTATGCCCCTGTCATCACAATGCTCCAAGACCCCTGTAAACACAATGCTCCATGCCCCTTTTCATCTCAATGATCCATAAACCCTGTCATCACAATGCACCATGCCCATCATCATAATGCTTCATGCTATTGTCATCACAATGAAATCAAAATGCTCCATGACCCCTGTCATAACAATGCTCCATGACAGCTGCCATCACAATGTTCCTTGGCCTTGCCATCACAAGGCTCGATAACACTTCTCATCACAATGCTGCAAGAACCCTGTAATCACAATGCTCCATGCACTTGTTATCACAAATCTCCATGACACATATCATCAGAATGCTCCATGGCCTTCTCATCAAAATGCTCGATGACCTTGTCATCACAATGCTCCAAGACCCCTGTAATCACAATGCTTCATGCCCCTTTTCATCTAAATGCTCCATGAACCCTGTCATCACAATGCATCATGCCCATCATCATAATGCATCAGGCTATTGTGAGCACAATGAAATTAAAATTCTCCATGACCTCTGTCATCACAATGCTCCATGACCCCTGTCATTAATATACTCCATGAACATTTTCAGCCCAGTGCTCCATGACACTTGTCATCACATTGATACATGCCCTTGTCATCCCAATGCTACATGACCACTGTATTCATAATGCTCCGTGACACTTGTCATCACAGTGCTCCATGACACCTGTCATCACAATGCTCCAGGACTTTGTCAGCAAAATTCTATATGACCTTGTAATAACAATGCTCTATGCGCTTGTTATCACAATACTCCATTACCATTGTCATCACAATCATCCATGAACCTTGGGATCACATTGCTTCATGCCCTTGTTATCACAATGCTCCATGGTCCTTGAAATCAAAATGATCCATGACCTCTGTCATCACAATGCTCCAAACCCTTGTGATCACAAGGTTCCATAACACTTGTCATCGCAAGACTCCATGCCCTTTTCATCACAATGCTCCATGACCTTTGTCATCACAATTCTCAATACACTTGTTATCACAGTGCTTTCTGACACTTTTCATCTGAATGCTATTTGAACCCTGTCAAAAATGGCTCAATGTCTTTTTCATCACAATGCTCCATGCCATTGTCATCAAAATACACCAGAAGCTTGTCATCAGAATGCTCCTTGAACGCTGTCATCACAATTCTCCATGCAATTGTCAGCACAATGCCCCTTGACCCTTGTCATCAAAATGCACCATTACCTTTGTCATCTGAATCCTCCTTGACACTTGGCATCACAATGATCCATGCCATTGTCATCACAATGGGCCATTACATATGTCATCACAATGCTCCCTGACACCTCTCTTCACAATACTGCATGACCTGGTCATCACACTGCTCCATTCCCTTGTCATCTCAATGCGCCATTCCAACGGTCATCACAATAATCCATGAAACTTATTAGAACAATGTTCCATGTCCTTATCATCACAATGCTCCATGCCCTTGTTTTCACAATGCTCCATGGCCCCTGTCATCACAATGCTCCGTGATTCCAGTCATCACAATGCTTCATGACCTTTGTCATCAAAATGGTCCATGCCCTCGTCATCAACAGTCTCTGTGACATTTTTAACCACAGTGCTACATGAACTTTTCATCACAATGCACTTTTACCCTTGTCATTACAATGCTCTATGACTTTCTCTGCACAATGCTCCATGACCCTTGTCATCACGATGCTCCATGCACTTGTCAGCACATTGCTCCATGACACATGTCATCACAGTGCACCATGTGCTTGTCATCACAGTGCTCCAAAATCTTGTCATCACAATGCCCCATAAAACTTGTCATCACAATGCTCCATGCACTTCTCATCAAAATGCTCTCTCACCACTGATATCACAATGTTACATCACTATTCGTCACAATACTCCCTCACCCCTGTCATCATAATGTTCCATGACTCCTGTCATCTTAATGCTACATGCACATATCATCACAATGTTCTATGACCCCTGACATCACAGTGTGCCATAACCCCTGTCATAAAAATGCTCCATGACCCTTTTCATCAAAATGCTCCATGACCCCTGACATCACAATATTCCATAACCACTTTAATCAAAATGTTCCATGACCCTTTGAATCAAATTGCTCCATGACCCTGTCATCACAATGTTCCTTGCCCTTCTCATCACAGTGCACAACACCCTTGTCATCAAAATGCTCCATGACTTTTGTCATCACAAAGATCCATGACCCTTGGCATCACAATGCTCCATGTCATTGTCATCACAATGCTCCATGAACACACTCATCACATGGCTCCATGCCCTTGTCATCACAAAGCTCCATGACACATGTCATCAGAATGCTCCATGGCCTTCTCATCACAATGCGCCATGCCCTTGCCATCACAATGCTCCATTACCCCTTTCATAACAATGCTCCATGACACATGCCATCAAGATGTTCCATGCACTTGTCATCACAAGGCTCCATGACCCTTCTCATCAGAATGCTCCAAGACCACTGTAATCACAATGCTCCATGCCTTTTTCATCACAATGATCCATGCCATTTTCATCACAATGCTCCAAGACCCCTGTAATCACAAAGCTCCAAGCACTTCTCATCACAAAGCTCAATGACGCATTTCATTAGAATGCTCCTTGGCAATCTCCTCACAATGATCCATTCCCTTGTCATCACAATGTTCCAAGACCCCTGTAATCACAATGCTCCATGCCCCTTTTCATCAGTATGCTCCATGAGATTTTTCATCACAAGTCTCCATGGATTTCTCATCAAAATGCTCCAGGACCTTGTCATGACAATGCTCAAATCACTTGTCATCAAGATGCACCCTGACATTTGTTGTCTGTATGCTCCTTGAACCCTGTCATGACAAGGCTCCAGGCCTTTTTCATCACAATGATCCATGCCTTTGTCAACAAAATGCTACATGACCTTGTCATTACAATGCTCTATGTGCTTGTCATCACAATACTCCATTACTCTTGTCATCACAATCCTTCATGAAACTTGGGATCACATTGCTTCATACCCTTGTCATCACAATGCTCCATGCTCCTTGAAATCAAAATGATCCATGACCTCTGTCATAACAATGCTCCAAACCCTTGTGATCACAATATTCCATAACACTTGTCATAACCATGCCCCATGTCGTTCGTCATCACAATTATCCATGATCTTCTCATCACAATGCTCCATGACATTTGTCATCACAATACTCAATACACTTGTCTTTAAAATGCTCCCTGACACTTGTTGTCTGTATGCTCCTTGAACCCTGTCATGACAAGGCTCCATGCCTTTTGCATCACAATGATCCATGCCCTTTTTTATCAAAATGTTCCAAGACCCGTGTAATCACAATGCTCTAGCCCCTTTTCATCAGTATGCTCCATGTGACTTGTCATTACAAGGCTCCATGGTTTCCCCATCACAATGCTCCAGGACCTTGTCATCACAATGTTTCACGAGGATGTCATGAAAATTTTCAATGGCCCTTGTCATCATAATGCTCCAAGTCCCAGTCATCACAATGCTCCATTATATTTGACATCATAATCCTCCATTACATTTGGCATCACAATTCTCCATGCCATTGTTATCGCTATGGACCATGACATATGTCATCACAATGCTCCCTGACACCTGTCTTCACAATACTCCATGACCTTCTCATCACAATGCTCCATGCCTTTGTCATCACAATGCACCATGCCCACTGTCATCACAATAATCTACGAAACTTTCAGACCAATGCTCCATGCGCCTGTCATCACAATGCTCCATGCCCCTGTCATCACAATGCTCCATGAACCCTGTCATCACAATGCTCCGTGACTCCAATCATCACAATGCTTCATAACGTTTATCATCACAATGGTCCATGCCCGCATCATCACAAGGCTCTGTGACCTTTGTAACCACAATGCTCCATGAACCTTTCATCACAATTCTATGTGACCCTTGTCATCACAATGCTCCATGTTTTTGTCAGAACAATGATCCATGACAATTGTCATCCCAATGTGCCACGCGCATTTCTTCACAACAATCCACAATCTTGTCATTGAAATTCTCCGTAAACCTTGTAATCACAATGCTCCATGCACTTCTCATCAAAATGCTCTATCACCAGAGATATCACAGTGTTCCATCACTAGTCATCACAATACACCATCACCCCTCTAATCACAATATTCCATGACACCTGTCATCACAATGCTACATCCCCTTATCCTCACAATGATCCATGACCACTGACATCACAATGTTCCATAAACCCTGTCATCAAAATGCTCCATGACCCTTTTCATCCTAAAGCTCCATGACCCCTGACATCACAATATTCTATAACACCTGCCATCAAAATGTTCCATTACACTTTTTATCAAATTGCTGCATGACACGGTCATCAAAATGCTCCCTGCCCTTCTCATCACAATGCAACGTGCCCTTGTCATCAAAATGCTCCATGACTTGTCATCACAAAGCTCTATGACACTTGGCATCACAATGCTCCATGTCATTGTGATCACAAAGCTCCATTAATCCATTCATAACATTGCTCAATGCCATTGTAATCACAAAGCTCCATGACACTTGTCATCACAATGCTCGATGCCCTTCTCATCACAATAATCCATGAAATATTTCAGACCAATGTTCCATGCCCTTCTCATCACAATGCTCCATTCCCTCTGTCATAACAATGCACCATGACCCGTGCCATCACAATGTTCCATGGCCTAGTCATCACAAGGTTCCATGACACTTGTCATCACACTGCTGAAGACCCCTGTAATCACAATGGTCCATGCCCTTGTCATCACAAAGCTCCATGACACATGTCATCAAAATGTTCCATGGCTTTCTCATCACAATGCTCCATGCCCATGTCATCACAACGCTCAATGACGCATGCCATCAGAATGCTCCTTGCTTTCTCCTCAAAATGATGCATGACCTTGTCCTCACAATGTGCCAATACCCCTGTAATCACAATGCTCCATGCCCCTTTTTATCACTATGCTCCATAAGAATTGCCATCACAAGGCTCCATGATTTTCTCATCACAATGTTCTAGGACCTTGTCATCACAATGCATCATTCAAACTGTCATCGCAATAATCCATGAAACTTATTAGACAATGTTCCATGCCCTTGATATCACAATGCTCCATGACCCCTGTCATCACAATGCTCCGTGACTCCAGTCATCACAATGCTTCATGACATTTGTCATCACAATGATCCATGTCCTCGTCATCAACAGTCTCTGTGACCATTTTAACCACAATGCTCCATGAACGTTTCATCACAATGCTCTTTGACCCTTGTCATCAAAATGGTCTATGCCATTCTCAACACAATGCTCCAAGACCTTTGTCATCACAATGCTCCAGGCGCTTGTCAGCACAGTGCTCCATGACACATGTAATCACAATGCACCATGCACTTGTCATCACAGTGCTCCACAATCTTGTCATCACAATGCTCCAGGAACTTGTCATCACCATGCTCCATTCCCTTGTCATCACAATGCTCCATGATACCTGTCATCACAATAATCCATGAATATTTTCAGCCCAATGCTGCACGACCTACTCATCACAATGCTCCATGGCCAATATCATCACAATGCTCCATGACCACTGTCATCACAACACTCCATGACACCTGACAACACAATGATCCGGGACTCTTGTCATCACAATGCTCCATTTCCTAATCATCACAATGCTCCATAACCCGTGTCATCAAATCACTCCATGAACATTTTCAGCCCAGTGCTCCAGGAAACTTGTCATCACACTGATCCATGCCCTTGTCATCCCAATGGTCCAGGACACCTGTATTTGCAATGCTCCGTGACGCTTGTCATCACAGTGCTCCATGACACATGTCATCACAATTCTCCATGCCTTTGTCATCAAAATGCTACATGACATTGTCATTACAATGCTCTATGCGCTTGTCATTACAATACTCCATTTCCATTGTCATCACAATCCTCCATGAACCTTGGGGTCACATTGCTTCATGCCCTTGTCATCACAATGCTCCATGCTCCTTGAAATCAAAATGATCCATGACCTCTGTCATCACAATGCTCCAAAGGCTTGTGATCACAGTGTTCCATAACACTTGTCATCACAATGCACCATGATGCCTGTCATCAAAGTACTCCATGCACTTTTCATCACAATGCTCCATGACCATTGTCATCACAATTCTCAATACACTTGTCATCACAATGCTCCCTGACACTTGTCATCAGAATGCTCCTTGAAACCTGTCACGAAAAGGCTCCATGCCTTTTTCATCACAATGCCCCATGCCGTTTTCATCACAATGCTCCATGCCATTGTCATCAAAATACTCCAACAGCTTGTCATCAGAATGTTCCATGACGCTTGTCATCACAATTCTCCATGCACTTGCGGGCACAATGCTCCCTGACCGTTGTCACCACAATGCTCCAAGCTATTGTCATCACAATGCTCCATTAACTTGTCATCAGAATCCTCCATGACACTTGGCATCACAATGCTCCATGCCATTGTCATCAAAATACTCCACAAGCTTGTCATCAGAATGCTGCATGAGATTTGTCATCACAATTCTCCATGCATTTGTCGGCACAATGCTCCCTGACCCTTGTCATCACAATGCTCCAATCCATTGTCATCACAATTCTCCATTACCATTGTCATCAGAATCCTCCATGACACTTGGCATCACAATGCTCCATGCTATTGTTGTCATTGGGCCATTATATATGTCATCACAATGCTCCCTGACAACTGCCTTCACAATAATGCATGACCTGGTCATCACAATGCTTCATGCCGTTGTGATCACAATGCGCCTTTCCAAATGTCATTGCTATAATCCATGAAACTTATTAAACCAATGCTCCATGCCCTTTTCATCACAATGCTCCATGCCCTTGTTATCACAATGCTCCATGACACCTGTCATCACAATGCTCCATGACTCCAGTCATCACAATGCTTCATGACCTTTGTCATCACAATGGTCCATGCCCTCATCATCAACAGTCTCTGTGACCTTTTTAACCACAGTGCTCCATGAACTTTTCATCACAATGCTCTATGACCCTTGTCATCACAATGCTCTATGCATTTCTCAGCACAATGCTCCATGCCTTTGTCAGAAAAATGCTCCATGTCCCTTGTCATCACAATGTGCAACACGCTTTTCATTACAACGGTCCACAAATTTGTCATCACAGTGCTCCATAAACCTTGTAATCACAATGATCCATGCCCTTTTCATCACAATGCTCCATTACACCTATACTAACAGGGCTCCTTGACACCTGCCATGAAAATGCTCCATGGCCTTGTCAACAGAAGGCTCGATGACACTTCTCATCAGAATGCTCCAAGAAACTTGTAATCACAATGCTCCATGCCCTTGTCATCACAAATCTCCAAGACCCCTGAAATCACAATGCTCCTTGCCCCTTTTCATCAGAATTCTCCATGAGACTTCTCATCACAAGTCTTCATGGTCTTCTCATCACAAGGCTCCAAAACCTTGTCATCAGCATGCTCCGCTCCCTTGTCATCAGAGTGCTCCTTGACACCTGTCATCACAATACTCCATTAATATTTTCAGCGCAATGCTCCATGACCTTCTCATCACAATGCTCCCTGACCAATATCATCACAATGCTCCATTACATCTGTCATCACAACACTCCATGACACCTGACAACACAGTGATCCGGGACTCTTGTCACCACAATGCTCAATTCCCTAGTCATCACAATGCTCCATGAACCCTGTCATCACAATGCTCCGTTACTCCACTCATCACAGTGCTTCATGAACTTTGTCATCAAAATTGTCCATGCCCTCATCATCAACAGTCTTTGTGACCTTTTTAACCATAATGCTCCTTGAACTTTACATCACAATGCTCTTTGACACTTGTCATCAAAATGCTCTATGCCTTTCTCAGCACAATGCTCCATGACCCTTTTCATCACAATTCTCCGTGCACTTGTCAGCACAATGCTCCCTGACCCTTGTCATCACAGTGTCGCAAGCCATTGTCATCACTATGCTCCATTACCTTTGTCATCAGAATCCTCCATGACACTTGGCATCACAATGTTCCATGCCATTGTCATCACAATGGGCCATTACATATGTCATCACAATGCTCCCTGACACCTGTCTTTACAATACTGCATGACCTGGTTTTCACAATGCTCCATGCCCTTGTCATCACAATGCACCATTCCAACTGTCATCGCAATAATCCATGAAACTTATTAGACCATTGCTCCAAGACCTTTTCATCACAATGTGCTATTCCAACTGTCATCGCAATAATCCATGAAACTAATTAAACCAATGCTCCATGCCCTTGTCAACACAATGCTCCATGCCCTTGTTATCACAGTGCTCCATGACCCCTGTCATCACAATGCTCTGTGACTCCAGTCATCACAGTGCTTCATGAACTTTGTCATCACAATGGTCCATGCCCTTTTCATCAAGAGTCTCTGTGACCTTATTGACAACAATGCTCCATGAACTTTTAATCACAATGCTCTTTTACCCTTGTCATCACAATGCTCTATGCCTTTCTCAGCAAAATGCTCCATGACCCTTGTCATAACAATGCTCCATGCGCTTGTCAACACAGTGCTCCATGACACATGTCATCACAATGCACCATGCGCTTGCATCACAGTGCTCCACAATCTTTTCTTCACAATGCTCCATAAACTTTGTCATCACAATGCTCTCTCACTACTGATAACACAATGTTACATCACTATTCGTCACAATACTCCCTCACCCCTGTCATCACAATGTTCCATGACTCCTGTCATCACAATGGTACATGCACTTATCATCACAATGTTCGATGACACCTGACATCACAATGTTCCATAACCCGTCAACAAAACGCTCCATGACCGGTTTCATCAAAAGGCTCCATGACCCCTGACATCACAATGTTCTATAACACCTGTCATTAAAATGTTCCATGACTCTTTTCATCAAATTGCTCCATAGACCTGTCATCAAAATGATCCCTGCCCTTCTCATCACAATGCACAACGCCCTTGTCATCAAAATGCTCCATTACTTTTGTCATCACAAAGCTCCATGACCCTTGGCATCACAATGCTCCATGTCATTGTCATCACGACGCTCCATGAAAGCTCTCATCACATTACTCCATGCCCTTGTCATCACAAAGCTCCATGACACATGCCATCAGAATGCTCCATGGCCTTGTCTTCACAAGGCTCCATGACCCTTCTCATCACAATGCTCCAAGACCCCTGTAATCACAATGCTCCATGCCCCTTTTCATCTCAATGATCCATGAACCCTGTCATCACAATGCTACATGCCCTTATCATCACAATGTTCCATGACCCCTGACATCACAATGTTCCATAAACCCTGTCATCAGAATGCTCCATGACCCTTTTCATCCCAAAGCTCCATGACCCCTGACATCACAATGTTCGATAACCCCTGTCATCAAAATGTTCCATTATACTTTTCATCAAATTGCTGCATGACCCTGTCATAAAAATGCTCCCCGCCTTTCTCATCACAATGCACCACGCCCTTGTCATAAAAATGTTCCATGACCTTTGTCATCACAAAGCTCCATGATACTTGGCATCACAGTGCTCCATGTCATTGCCATCACAATTCTCCATGAACCCTCTCATCACATTTCTCCATGCCTTTGTCATCACAAAGCTCCATGACACTTGTCATCACAATGCTCGATGCCCTTCTCATCACAATGCTCAATGCCCTTGCCATCATAATGCTCCATTACCCCTGTCATCACAATGCTCCATGACACCTGCCATCACGATGTTCCATGGCCTTGTCATCACAAGGCTCCATGACCCTTCTCATCACAATGCTCCATTACCTCTGTCATAAAAATGCTCCATGAACCCTGCCATCACAATGTTTCACTCCCTTGTCATCACAAGACTCCATGACCCTTGCCATTACAATGATCCAAGACACTGGTAATCACAATGCTCCATGCCCTTGGCATCACAAAGCTCCATGACGCATGTCATCAGAATGTTCCATGGACTTTTCATCACAATGCTCCATGCCCTTGTCATCAAAATGCTCCAAGACCCCTGTAATTACAATGCTCCATGCCCCTTTTCATCTCAATGATCCATGAACCCTATCATCACAATGCACCATGCCCATCATCTTAATGCTTCATGCTATTGTCATCACAATGAAATCAATGTGCTCCATGACCTCTGTCATCATAATGCTCCAAACCATTGTGATCACAATGTTCCATAACACTTATCATCACATCACCCCCTGACGCTCATCATCACAAAAATCCATGGTCTTCTCATCACAATGCTCCATGAAATTTGTCATCACAATGCTCAATACACTTGTCATCACAATGCTCCCTGACACTTGTTGTCTGTATGCTCCTTGAACCCTCTCATGAAAAGGCTCCATGCATTTTCATCACTATGATACATGCCCTTTTCATCACAATGCTCCGAGACCCCTTTAATCAAAATGCTCCATGCCCTTGTCATCACAAAGCTCCATGACGCATGTCAGCAGAGTGCTCCATGGCATTTTCCTCACAATGCTCCAAGCCCTTGTTATCACAATGCTCCATGCCCCTTTTCATCAGAAATCTCCATGAGACTTGTCATCACAAATCTCCATGTTCTTCTCATCACAATGCTCCAGGACCTTGTCATCACTATGCTCCATTCCCTTGTCATCACAATGCTCCATGACCCCTGCCTTCACAATACTCCATGAACATTTTCAGCCCAATGCTCCATGACTTTCTCATCACATTGCTCAATAAACAATATCATCACAATACTCCATGACCACTGTCATCACAAAACTCCATGACACCTGACAACACAATGATCCGAGACTCTTGTCATCACAATGCTCCATTGCCTAGTCATCACAATGCTCCTTGAACCCTCTCATCACAATACTCCTTGAACATTTTCAGCCAAATGCTCCATGACACTTGTCATCACAATGATCCATGCCCTTGTCATCTAAATGATCCATGACCCCTGTATTCACAATGCTCCGTGACACTTGTCATCACAGTGCTCCAAGACCCCTGTAATCACAATGCTCCATGCCCTTGTCATCACAAAGCTCAATGACACATGTCATGAGAATGCTCCTTGTCCTTCTCTTCACAATGCTCCATGCCCTTGTCATCAAAATGTTCCAAGACCCCTGTAATCACAATGCTCCATGCCCCTTTTCATCAGTATGCTCCATGAGCCTTGTCATCACAAGGCTCCAAGGATTTCTCATCACACTGCTCCAGGACCTTGTCATCCCAATGCTTCACGACCTTGTCATGAAAATTCTCAATGGCCCTTGTCATCATAATGCTCCAAGCCTAAGTCATCACAAAGCTTCTTGGCACATGTCATCAGAATGTTCCATGGAATTCTTATCAAAATGCTCCATGCCCTTGTCATCACAATGCTCCAAGTACCCTGTAATCACAATGCTCCATGCCCCTTTTCATCTCAATGCTCCATGGACCATGTCATCACAAGGCATCATGCCCATCATAATAATCCTTCCGGCTATTGTCAGCACAATAAAATCAAAATTCTCCATGACCTCTGTCATCACAGTGCTCCATGACCCCTGTCATCACAAAACTCAATGAACATTTTCAGCCCAATGCTCCATGACATTTGTCATTAAAATGATCCATTCCCTTGTCATCCCAATGATCCATGACCCCTGTATTCACAATGCTCTGTGATGCTTGTCATCACAGTGCTCCATGACACCTGTCATCGCAATGCTCCATGCCTTTGTCAGCAAAATACTACATGATCTTGTCATTGCAATGCTCTATGCGCTTGTCATCACAATACTCCATTACCATTGTCATCACAATCCTCCTTGAACCTTGGGATCACATTGCTTCATGCCCTTGTCATCACAATGCTCCATGCTCCTTGAAATCAAAATGATCCATGACCTCTGACATCGCAATGCTCTAAACCCTTGTGATCCCAATGTTCCATAACACTTGTCATCAAAACGCTCCATGATGCCTGTCATCACAATACTCCACGCTCTTTTCATCACAATGCTCCATGACCTTTGTCATCACAATTCTCAATACACTTGTCATCAAATTGCTCCCTGACAATTGTCTTCAGAATGCTCCTTGAACCCTGTCACGAAAAGGCTCCATGGATTTTTCATCACAATGCCCCATGCCGTTTTCATCACAATGCTCCATGCCATTGTTATCAAAATACTCCACAAGCTTGTCATCAGAAAGCTCCATGACCCTTGTCATCACAATTCTCCATGCACTTCTCAGCACAATGCTCCCTGAACCTTGTCAACACAATGCTCCAAGCCATTGTCATCACAATGCTCCATTATATTTGTCATCACAATCCTCCATTACATTTGGCATCACAATGCTCCCTGCCATTGTCATCGCAATGGATCATGACATATGTTATCACAATGCTCCCTGACATCTGTCTTCACAATACTCCATGACCTTCTCATCACAACGCTCCATGCCCTTGTCATCACAATGCACCATGTCCACTGTCATCACAATAATCTATGAAACTTGTCAGACCAATGCTCCATGCCCCTCTCATCACAGTGCTCCAAGCCCTTGTCATCACAATGCTACATGACGCCTGTCATCACAATGCTCCCTGACTCCAGTCATCACAATTCTTCATAACATTTGTCATCACAATGGTCCATGCCCGCATCATCACAAGGCTCTGTGACCTTTGTAACCACAATGCTCCATGAAATTTTCATCACAATTCCCCGTGACCCTTTTCATCACAATGCTCCATGCTTTGTCAGCAAAATGCCTCATGACCCTTTCATTACAATGCTCTATGTGCTTGTCATCACAATACTCCATTACCATTGTCATCACAACCCTCCATGAACCTTGGGATCACATTGCTTCATGCCCTTGTCATCACAATGCTCCATGCTCCTTGAAATCAAAATGATCCATGACCTCTGTCATCACAACGCTCCAAAACCTTGTGATCACAATGTTCCATAACACATGTCATCACAAAGCTCCATGATGCCTGTCATCAAAATACTCCATGCCCTTTTAATCACAATGCTCCATGAAATTTCTCATCACAACTCACTATACACATGGCATCACAATGCTCCCTGACACTTTTCAGAATGCTCCTAGAACCCTGTCACGAAATGGCTCCATGCCTTTTTCATCACAATGCCCCATGCCGTTTTCATCACAATGCTCCATGCCCCTTTTCATCAGTATGCTACATGAGACGTGTCATCACAAGGCTCCATGCTTTTCTCATCACAATGCTCCAGGACATTGTCATCACAATGCTTCACGACCTTGTCATGAAAATTCCCAAAGGCCCTTGTCATCATAATGCTCCAAGCCCTAGTCATCACAATGCTCCTTTATATTTGTCATCACAATCCTCCATTACATTTGGCATCACAATGCTCCCTGCCATTGTCATCGCAAAGGACCATGACATATATCATCACAATGCTCCATGACACCTGTCTTCACACTACTCCATGACCTTCTCATCACAATGCTCGATGTGCTTGTCACCACAATGCACCATGTCCACTGTCATCACAATAATCTATGAAACTTTTAAGACCAATGTTCCATGCTCTTGTCATCACAATGATCCATGCCCTTCTCATCACCATGCTCCATGACCCCTGTCATCACAATGCTCCGTGACTCCAGTCATCACAATGATTCATAATGTTTGTCATCAAAATGGTCCATACCCGCGTCATCGCAAGGCTCTGTGACCTTTGTAAGCACAATGTTCCATGAAATTTTCATCAGAATGCTCCGTGACACTTGTCATCACAATGCTCCATGTCTTTGTCAGAACAATGCTCCATGACACTTGTCATCACAATGCGCCAAACTAT
Organism: Mesoplodon bidens; assembly: GCF_964165515.1. Classification (NCBI taxonomy): domain Eukaryota; kingdom Metazoa; phylum Chordata; class Mammalia; order Artiodactyla; family Ziphiidae; genus Mesoplodon; species Mesoplodon bidens. Next base: position 2,866,385 of record NW_027672207.1, read on the forward strand.
TTTCATCACAACGTTCCACAACCTTGTCATTGCAATGCTCCATAAACCCTGTAATCACAATGCTCCATGCACTTCTCATGAAAATTCTCTCTCAGCAGAGATATCACAGTGTTCCATCACTAGTCATCAGAATACTCCCTCACCCTTGTAAACACAATGTGCCATGTCTCCTGTCATAACAGTGCTACATCCCTTTATCATCACAATGTTCCATGACCATTGACATCACAATATTCCATAACCCCTGTCATCAAAATGCTCCATGACCAAATTCATTCCAAAGCTCCATGACACCTGACATCACAATCTTCTATAACCACAGTCATCAAAATATTCCATTACACTTTTCATCAAATTGCTGCATGACCCTGTCATCAAAATGCTCCCTGCCCTACTCATCACAATGCACCACAACCTAGTCATCAAAATGCTCCATGACCTTTGTCATCACAAAGCTCCATGACACTTTGCATCACAGTGCTCCATGTCATTTTCATCACAATGCTCCATGAACCCTCTCATCACATTGCTCCATGCCCTTGTCATCACAATGCTCCATGAACTTTGTCATCACAATGCTCAATACACTTGTCATCACAATGCTCCCTGACACTTGTCGTTAGTATGCTCCTTGAACCCTGTCATGACAAGGCTCCATGCCTTTTTCATCACAATGATCCATGCCGTTTGCAGGATAAGGCTCCAAGACGCCTGTAATCAAAATGCTCCATGCCCTTTTCAACACAAAGCTCCATGACTCATGTCATCAGAATGCTCCATGGCCTTCTCATCACAATGCTCCATACCCTTGTCATCACAATGCTCCAAGACCCCTGAAATCACAATGGTCCATGCACCTTTTCATCAGAATTCTCCATGAGACTGGTCATCACAAGTCTCCATGGTCTTCTCATCACAATGCTCCAGGACATTGTCATCAAAATGCTCCATTTCCTTGTCATCATAATGCTCCATGATCCCTGTCATCACAATACTCCATGAACATTTTCAGCCCAGTCTTCCATGATCTTCTCATCAAAATGCTCCATGACCAATATCATCACAATGCTCCATGACCACTGTCATCAAAACACTCCATGACACCTGACAACAAAATGATCCAGGACACTTGTCATCACAATGCTGCATTCCCTAGTCATCACAATGCTCCATGACACCTGTCATCACAATGATCCATGCCTTTGTCAGCAAAATGCTAAATGACATTTTCATTACAATGCTCTATGTGCTTGTCATCACAACACTGCATTTCCATTGTCATCACAATCCTCCATGAATCTTTGGATCACATTGCTTCATGCACTTGTCATCACAATGCTCCCTGCCCTTCTCATCACAATGCACAACGCCCTTGTCATCAAAATGCTCCATGACTTTGTCATCACAAAGATCCATGACCCTTGAAATCACAATGCTCCATGTCATTGTCATCACAATGCTCCATAAACGCTTTCATCACATAGCTCCATGCCCTTGTCATCAAAAAGCTCCATGACGCATATCATCAGAAAGTTCCATGGCCTTCTCATCACAATGCCCCTTGCCCTTGCCATCACAATGTTCCATTACCACTGTCATCAGAATGCTCCATGACCCCTGACATCACGATGTTCCATGGCCTTTTCATCACAAGGCTCCATGACCCTTCTCATCACAATGCTCCAAGACCTCTAAAATCACAATACTCCATGCCCCTTTTCATCTCAATAATCTATGAACACTCTCATCACAATGTACCATACCCATCATCATAATGCTTCATGCTATTGTCATCACAATGACATAAATATGTTCCATGACCTCTGTCATAACCATGATCCAAACCCTTGTGATCACAATATTCCATAACACTTGTCATCACAATGTCCCATGACGCCCGTCATCACAATTATCCATGGTCTTCTCATCACAATGCTCCATGACACATGTCATCACAATGCACCATGCGCTTGTCTTCACAGCACTCCAAAAACTTGTCATCTCAATGCTCCATAAATCTTGTCATCACAAAGCTCCATGCACTTCTCATCAAAATGCTCTCTCAACACTGATATCACAATATTACATCACTATTCATCACAATACTCCCTCACCCCTGTCATCAAAATGTTCCATGACTCCTGTCATCACAATGCTACATGCAATTATTATCACAATATTCGATGACCCCTGACATCACAATGTTCCATAACCACTGTCATCAAAATGTTCCATGACCCTTTGCATCAAATTGCTCCATGACCCTTACATCACAATGCTCCCTGCCCTTCTCATTAGAATGAACAACGCCCTTGATATCAAAATGCTCCATGACCTTTTCAACACAAAGATCAATGACCCTTGGCATCACAATGCTCCATGTCTTTGTCATCACAATGCTACATGAAAGCTCTCATCACATTGCTCCATGCCCGTGTCATCACAAAACTCCATGACGCATGTCATCAGAATGCCCCATTCCTTCTCCTCACAATGCTCCATGACTCCTGACATCACGATGTTCCATGGACTTGTCATCACAAGGCTCCATGCCCTTGTCAGTTCAATGCTACAAGACACCTGTAATCACAGTGCTCCATGCCCTTTTTCATCCCAAGGATCCATGAACCCTCTCATCAAATTGCACCATGCCCATCATCATAATGCTTCTTGCTATTGTCATCACAATGAAATCAAAATGCTCCATGACCACTGTCATAACAATGCTCCAAACACATGTGATCCCAATATTCTCTAAAACTTGTCCTCACAATGCCCATGACGCTAGTCATCACAATTATCCATGGTCTTCTCATCACACTGCTCCATGACCCTTGTCATCACAATGCTCAATACACTTGTCATCAAAATGCTCCCTGACATTTGTTCTCTGTATGCTCCTTGAACCCTGTCATGACAAGGCTCCATACCGTTTTCATCACAATGATCCATTCCCTTTTTATCACAATGCTCCAAGACCCGTGTAATCACACTGCTCCATGCCCTTGTCATCACAAAGCTCCATGACATATGTCATCAGAATGTTCCATGGCCTTCTCATCACAATGATCCATGCCCTTGCCATCACAATGCTCCATTTTCCCTGTCATTACTATGCTCCTTGACCCCTGCCATCACGATGTTCCATGGCCTTGTCATAACAAGGCTCCATGACCCTTCTCATCACAATGCTCCAAGACCCCTGTAATCACAGTGCTCCATGCCCCTTTTCATCAGTATGCTCCATGAGACTTGTCATTGCAAGGCTCCATGATTTTCTCATCACAATGCTCCAGGACCTTGTCATCACAATGCTTCATGCCCTTGTCATGAAAATTCTCAATGGCCATTCTCATCATAATGCTGCAAGCCCTAGTCATCACAATGCTCCATTATATTTGTCATCACAATCCTCCATTACATTTGGCATCACAATGCTCCCTGCCAATGTCATCGCAATGGAACATGACATATGTCATCACATTGCTCCCTGAAAGCTGTCTTCACAATACTCCGACCTTCTCATCACAATACTCCATGACCTTGTCATCACAATGCACCATGCCCACTGTCATCACAATAATCTATGAAACTGGTTAGACCAATGTTTCATGCCCCTGTCATCACAATGCTCCATGCCCTAGTCATCACAATGCTCCATGACCCCTGTCATCACAATGCTCCGTGACTCCAGTCATCACAATGCTACATAATGTTTGCCATCACAATGGTCCATGCCCGCATCATCACAAGGCACTGTGACATTTGGAACCACAATGCTCCATGAACTTTTCATCACAATGCTCCATGACCATTGTCATCACAATGCTCCATGCCTTTGGCAGAAAAATATTCCATGTCCCTTGTCATCACAATGTGCCACGCGCTTTTCCTCAAAACGGTCCACAAACATTTCTTTGCAATGCTCCATAAACCTTGTAATCACAATGCTCCATGCATTTCTCATCAAAATGCTCTCTCACAAGAGATATCACAGTGTTACATCACTAGTCGTCACAATACTCCCTCACCACTGTAATCACAATATTCCATGACCCCTGTCATCACAATGCTACATCCCCTTATAATTACAATATTCCATGACCCCTGACATCACAATGTTCCATAAACCCTGTCATCAAAATGCTCCATGATCCTTTTCATCCCAAAGATCCATGACCCCTGACATCACAATGTTCTATAAACCCTGTCTTGAAAATGTTCCATTACACATTTCATCAAATTCCTGCATAACTTTGTCACCAAAATACTCTTGCCCTTCTCATCACAATGCACCACACTCTTGTCATCAAAATGCTCCATGACCTTTGTCATCACAATGCTCGATCACCCTTGGCATCACAATGCTCCATGTCATTGTCATCACAAAGCTCCATGTACTTGTCATTACAAACCTCATTGACTCATGTATCACAGTGTTCCGTGCCCTTGTCATCACAATGCTCCATGCCCACTCTCATCACAATAATCCATGAAACATTTCAGACCAATGCTCCATGTCCTTCATATCACAATGCTCCATTACCCCTGTCATAACAATGCTCCATGACTCCTGCCATCACAATGTTCCACGGCCTTGTCATTCACAAGGGTCCATGATACTTGTCATCTCAGTGCTCCAAGACCCCTGTAATCAAAATTCTCCATGCCCTTGTCATCACAAAGATCCATGACGCATGCCATCAAAATGTTCCATGCACTTGTCATCACAACGCTCCTTGCCCTAGTCATCACAATGCTCCAAGACCCTTTTCATCTCAATGCTCCATGAACCCTGTCAACACAATGTACCATGCCCATCATCATAATGCTTCAGGCTATTGTCATCAAAATGAAATCAAAGTGCTCGATGACATCTGTCATCACAATGCTCCAAACTCTTTTGATCACAATGTTCCATAACACTTATCGTCACAACACCCCATGACGCTCATCATCACAATTATCCATGGTTTTCTCATCACTATGCTCCATAACCCTTGTCATCACAATGCTCTATACACTTGTCATCACAATGCTCCTTGACACTTGTCATCAGTATGCTCCTTGAACCCTATCATGACAAGGTTCCATGCCCTTTTCATCACAATTCTCCAAGACCCCTGTAATCGCAGTGCTCCATGCACTTGTCATCACAAAGTTCCATGAAGCATGTCATCAGAATACTCCACGGCCTCCTCACAATGCTCCATGCCCTTGTCATAACAATGTTCCAAGACCCCTGTAATCACAGTGCTCCATGCCCCTTTTCATCAGAATGTTCCATGAGACATATCATCACAAGGATCCATGGTCTTCTCATCACAATGCTCAAGTACCTTGTCATCTCAATGCTCCATGACACCTGTCATCACAATACTCCATGAACATTTTCAGCCCAATGCTCCATGACCTTCTCATCACAATGCTCCATGACCCCTGTCATCACAACGCTCCATGTCCCTTGTCATCACAATACTCCATGAATATTTTCATCCCAATGCTCCATGACCCTTGTCATCCCAATGCTCCATGACCCCTGTATTCACAGTGCGCCGTGACGCTTGACATCACAGAGTTCCATGACACCTGTCATCACAATGCTCCATGCCTTTCTCAGCAAAATGCTACATGACCTTGTCATTACAAGGCTCAATGCACTTGTCATCACAATACTCCTTTACCATTCTCATCACAATCCTCCATGAACAGTGGGATCACATTGTTTCATGCCCTTGTCATCACAGAGCTCCATGCTCCTTAAAATCAAAATGATCCATGACCTCTGTCATCACAATGCTCCAAACACTTGTGATCACAATGTTCCATAACACTTCTCATCACAACGCTCCATGATGTGTGTCATCACAATACTCCATGCCCTTTTCATCACAATGCTCCATGACCTTTGTCATCACAATTCTCAATACACTTGTCATCAAAATGCTCCTTGACACTTTTCGTCAGAATGCTCCTTGAACCCTGTCACGAAAAGGCTCCATGCGTTTTTCATCACAATGCCCCATGCAGTTTTCATCACAATGCTCCATGCCATTGTCATCAAAATACTCCACAAGCTTGTCATAAAAATGCTCCATGACCTTTGTCATCAAAATGATCCATGCCCTCTTCATCAACAGTCTCTGTGACCATTTTAACCTCAATGCTCCATGAAATTTTCATTACAATGCTCTTTGACCCTTGTCATCACAATACTCTCTGCTTTTCTCAGCACAATGCTCCATGACCGTTGCCATCACAATGTTCCATGCGCTTGTCAGCACAATGCTCCATGACACGTCATCACAATGCACCATGTGCTTGTCATCACCGTGCTCCACAATCTTGTCATCACAATGCTCCATTAACATTGTCATCACAATGCTCCATGCACTTCTCATCAATATGCTCTCTCACCACAGATATCACAATGTTACATCACTATTCATTACAATACACCCGCACCCCTGTCATCACAGTGTTCCATGACTCCTGTCATCACCATGCTACATGCACCTATCATCACAATGTTCGATGACATATGACATCACAATGTTCCATAACCCCTGTCATCAAAATGCTCCATGACCCTTTTCATCAAAATGCTCCATGACCCCTGACATCACAATGCTCCATAGCCTTTTTCATTACAGTGCTCCATGATGCTCGTCATCACAATTATCCATGGTCTTCTCATCACAATGCTCCACGGTCTTGCCATCACAAGGCTCCAAGCCCTGGTCATCACAATACTCCATGTCACTTCTCATCACAATTCTCCACGTCCTTGTCATCACAATGCTCCATGACAGTTCTCATCACAATGTTACATGCTTTTGTCATCACCATTCTCAATGCACATGTCATCGCAATGTCCCATGACCACTGTCATAGCAAGCTCCATGCCCTTATCATCACAATGCTTCCCGACATGTTCATCAAAATTCTCAATGGTCGTTGTCATCACAATGCTCCATTACCTTTGTCATCACAATCCTCCAAAACACTTGACATCACAATGCTCCATGCCATTGTCATCACAATGGAACATGAAATATGTCATCACAATGCTCCCTGACACCTGTCTTCAAAATACTGCATAACCTTGTCATCACATTGTGCCATGCCCACTGTCAACACAATTATCCATGAAACTTGTCAGACCAATGCTCCATGCCCCTGTCATCACAATGCTCCATGCCCTTGTCATCACAATGCTCCATGACCCAAGTTCTCACAATGCTCCGTGACTCCCGTCATCACAAGGCTTCATGATCAGTGTCATCACAATGATCCATGCCCTCATCATCACAAGGATCTGTGAACTTTGTCACCGCAATGCACTAAGAAATTTTCATCACATTGCTCCGTGACACTTGCTACCACAATGCTCCATCCCGTTGTCAACTCAATGCTCCATAAACCCTGTCATCACAATGCACCATGCCCACCATCATAATGCTTCATGCTATTGTCATCACTATGAAATCATAATGCTCCATGACCTCTGTAATCACAATGCTCCAAATCCTGGTGATCAAAATGTTCCATAACACTTTTCATCACAATGCCCCATGACCCGCGTCATCACAATTATCCATGGTCTTCCCATCACAATGCTCCATGACTTTTGTCACCACAATGCTCAATACCCTTGTCATCACAATGCCCCCTGACACTTGTCATCAGTATGCTCCTTGAACCCTGTGATGACAAGGCTCCATGGCTTTCTCATCCCAATGCTCCATGCCCTTTTCATCACAGTGCTCCATGACCCGTGTAATCACAAGGCTCCTTGCACCTTTTCATCAGAATGTTCCATGAGACATATCATCACAAGGCTCCATTGTCTTCTCATCACAATGCTCCAGTACCTTGTCATCACAATGCTCCATGACACCGGTCATCACAATACTCCATTAATATTTTCAATCCAGTTCTCCATGACCTTCTCATCACAATGCTCCATGACCCCTGTCATTACAATGCTCCATGGCCCCTGCCATCACAACGCTCCATGTCCCTTGTCATCACAATACTCCATAAAAATTTTCATCCCAATGCTCCATGACCCTTGTCATCACAATGATCCATGCCCTTGTCATCCCAATGCTCGATGACCCCTTTATTCACAATGCTCCGTGACACTTGTCATCACAGAGATCCATGACACCTGTCATCACAATGCTCCATGCCTTTGTCAGCAAAATGCTACATGACCTTGTCATTACAATGATCTATGGACTGGTCATCACAATACTCCATTACCATTATCATCACAATCCTCCATGAACCTTGGGTTCACATTGTTTCATGCCCTTGTCATCACAGTGCTACATGCTCATTGAAATCAAAATGATCCATGACCTCTGTCATCACAATGCTCCAAATACTTGTGATCACCATGTTCCATACCACTTGTCATCACAACACTCCATGATGCCTGTTATCACAATACTCCATGCCCTTTTCATCACAATGCTCCATGACCTTTGTCATCACAATTCTCAATACACTTGTCATCACAATGCTCCCTGACAGTTGTCGTCAGAATGTTCCTTGAACCCTGTCACGAAAAGGCTCCATGCCTTTTACTTCACAATGTCCCATGCCGTTTTCATCACAATGCTCCATGCTTTTGTCATCAAAATACTCCACAAGCTTGTCATCAGAGTGCTCCATGACGCTTGTCATCACAATTCTCCATGCACTTGTCAGCACAATGCTCCCTGACCCTTGTCATCACAGTGTCCAAAGCCATTGTCATCACTATGCTCCATTACCTTTGCCATCAGAATCCTCCATGACACTTGGCTTCACAATGCTCCATGCCATTGTCATCACAGTGGGCCATTACATATTTCATCACAATGCTCCCTGACACCTGTCTTCAAAATACTGCATGACCTGGTTATGATACGTGCCAAAGTCATCCCAATGCTCCATGACCTCTGTATTCACAATGCTCTCTGACACTTGTCATCACAGTGCTCCATGACACCTGTGATCACAATGCTCCATGCCTTTGTCAGCAAAATGCTACATGACCTTGTCATTACAATGCTCTATGTGCTTGTCATCACAACACTCCATTACCATTGTCATCACAATCCTCCATGAACCTTGGGATCACAATGCTTCCTGCCCTTGTCATCACAATGCTCCATGCTCCTTGAAATCAAAATGATCCATGACCTCTGTCATCACAATGCTCCAAACCGTTGTGATTACATTGTTCCATAACACTTGTTATCACAACGCTCCATGATCCCTGTCATCACTATAATCCATGCCCTTATCATCACAATGTTCCATGACGTTTGTCATCACAATTCTCAATACACTTGTCATCACAATGCTCCCTGACTCTTGTCATCAGAATGATCCATGAACCCTCTCAAGAAAAGGCTCCATGCTGTTTTCATCACAATGCCCCATGCCATTTTCCTCACAATAAGCCATGCCATTGTTATCAAAATACTCCACAAGCTTGTCATGCAAATGCTCCATGACCCTTGTCCTCACAATTCTCCATGCACTTGCCAGCACAATGCTCCCTGACCCTTGTCATCACAATGTTCCAAACCATTGTCATCACAGTGCTCCATTACCTTTGTCATCAGAATCCTCCATGACACTTGGCATCACAATGCTCCATGCCATTGTCATCACAATGGGCCATTACATATGTCATCACAATGCTCCCTGACACCACTCTTCACAATACTGCATGACCTGGTCTTCACAATGCTCCATGCCCTTGTCATCACAATGCTCCATTCCAACTGTCATTGCAATAATCCATGAAACTTATTAGATCAATGTTCCATGCCCTTTTCATCACAATGCTCCATGCCCTTGTTATCACAATGCTACGTGACTCCAGTCATCACAAATCTTCATGACCTTTGTCATCACAATGGTCCATGCCATCGTCATCAACAGTCCCTGTGACATTTTTAACCTCAATGCTCCATGAAATTTTCATCACAATGCTCTTTGACCCTTGTCATCACAATATTCTATGCATTTCTCAGCACAATGCTCCATGACCGTTGTCATTCACAATGCTCCATGCGCTTGCCAGCACAATGCTCCATGACACATCAACACAATGCACCATGCGCTTGTCATCACAGTGCTCCACAATCTTGTCATCACAATGCTCCATTAAAAATGTCATCACAATGCTCCATGCACTTCTCATCAATATACTCTCTCACCACTGATATCACAATGTTACATCACTATTCATTACAATACTCCCTCAACCCTGTCATCACTATGTTCCATGACTCCTGTCATCACCATGCTACATGCACTTATCATCATAATGTTCGAAGACCTATGACATCACAATGTTCCATACTCCCTGTCATGAAAATGCTCCATGACCGTTTTCATCAAAGTGCTCCATGTCCCCTGACATCCCAATGCTCCATAGCCCTTGTCATTAGAGTGCTCCATGACGCTCGTCATCACAATTATCCATGGTCTTCTCATGACAATGATACACGGTCCTGCCATCACAATGCTCCATGCCCTGGTCATCACAATGCTCCATATCCCTTGTCATCACAATTCTCCACGTCCTTGTCATCACAATGCTCCATGACATTTCTCATCACAATGTTACATGCTTTTGTCATCACAATTCTCCATGCACATGTCATTGCAATGCCCAATGACCCCTGTCATAGCAAGCTCCATGCCTCTGTCATCACAATGCTTCACGAACTTTTCATCAAAATTCTCAATGGCCATTGTCATCACAATGCTCCATGATCCTTGTCATCACAATGCTCCAAGCCCTTGTCATCACAATGCTCCAATAACTTTGTCATCACAATCCTCCAAAACACATGGCATCACAATGCTCCATGTCATTGTCATCCCATTGGAACATGAAATATGTCATCAAAATGCTCCCTGACACCTGTCTTCACAATAATCCATGACCTTGTCATCACAATGTGCCATGCCCACTGTCAACACAATTATCCATGAAACTTGTCAGACCAATGCTCCATGTCCCTGTCATCACAATGCTCCATGCCCTTGTTATCACAATGCTCCATGACCCCAGTTATCACAATGCTCCTTGAATCCAGTCATCACAAGGCTTCCTGACCTGTGTCATCACAATGGTCCATGCACTCTTCATCAACAGTCTCTGTGACCTTTTCCACCTCAGTGCTCCATGAAAGTTTCATCACAATTCCCTTTGACCCTTGTCATCACAATACTCTCTGCTTTTCTCAGCACAATGCTCCATGACCGTTGTCATCACAATGCTCCATGCGCTTGTCTGCACAATGCTCCATGACACGTCATCACAGTGCACCATGCGCTTGTCATCACAGTGTTCCACAATCTTGTCATCACAGTGCTGCATTAACATTGTCATCACAATGCTCCATGCACTTATCATCAATGTGCTTTCTCACCGCTGACATCACAATGTTACATCACTATTCATTACAATACTACCTCACCCCTGTCATCACCGTGTTCCATGACTCCTGGCATCACCACGCTACATGCACTTATCATCACAATGTTTGATGACCTATGACATCACAATGTTCCATAACACATGTCATCTAAATGCTCCATGACACTTTTCATCAAAATGCTCCATGTCCCCTGACATCACAATGCTCCATACCCCTTGTCATTACAGTGCTGCATGACTCTCATCATCACAATTATCCATGGTCTTCTCATCACAATGCTCCACGGTCTAGCCATCACAATGCTCCATGCCCTGGTCATCACAATGCTCCATGTGCCTTGTCATCACAATTCTCCCCGTCCTTGTCATCACAGTGCTCCATGACAGTTCTCATCACAATTTTACATGCTTTGTCATCACAATTCTCCATGCACATGTCATCACACTGCCCCATGAACCCTGCAATAGCAAGCTCCATGCCTTTGTCATCACAATGCTTCACGATCATTTCATCAAAATTCTCAATGGCCGTTGTCATCACAATGCTCAGTGACGCTTGTCATCACAAAGCTCCAAGCCCTTGTCATCACAATGCTCCATTACCTTTCTCATCACAATCATCCAAAACAGTTGGCATCACAATGCTCCATGCCATTGTCATCAAAATGGGCCATTACATATGTCATCACAATGCTCCCTGACACCTTTCTTCACAATAATGCATGACCTTGTCATCTCAATGTGCCATGCCCACTGTCAACACAATTATCCATGAAACTTGTCAGACCAATGCTCCATGTCCCTGTCATCACAATGCTCCATGCCCTTGTCATCACAAAGCTCCATGACCCCAGTTCTCACAATGCTCCGTGACTCCAGTCATCACAAGGCTTCATGACAAGTGTCATAACAATGATCCATGCCCTCATCATCACAAGGCTCTGTGAACTTTGTCACCACAATGCTTCATGAACTTTTGATCACAATGCTCCGTGACACTTGTTACCACAATGCTCCATCCCTTTGTCAACTCAATGCTCCATGACCCTTGTCATCTCAATGTCCCATGACCTTTTTCATCACAAATCTCAATACACTTGTCATCACAATGCTCACTGACTCTTGTCGTCAGAATGCTCCTTGAAACCTGTCACGAAAAGGCTCCATGCCGTTTTCATCACAATGCCCCATGCAATTTTCATCACAATAATCCATGCCTTTGTCATCAAATTCTCCACAAGCTTGTCATCCAAATGCTCCATGACACGTGTCTTCACAGTTCTCCATGCACTTGCCAGCACAATGCTCCCTGACCCTTGTCATCACAATGCTCCAAGCCATTGTCATCTCAATGCTCCATTAACTTTGTCATCAGAATCCTCCATGACACTTGGCATCACAATGCTCCGTGCCATTGTCATCACAATGGGCCATTACATATGTCATCACAATGCTCCCTGACACCAGTCTTCACAATACTGCATGACCTGGTCTTCACAATGTTCCATGCCCTTGTTATCACAATGCTCAATGACCCATGTCATCACAATGCTCCGTGAGTCCAGTCATCACAATGCGTCATGACCTTTGTCATCACAATGGTCCATGCCCTCGTCATCAACAGTCTCTGTGACCTTTTTAAACTCAATGATCCATGAAATTTTCCTCACAATGCTCTTTGACACTTGTCATCACAATACTCTATGCCTTTCTCAGCACAATGCTCCATGACCGTTGTCATCACAATGCTCCATGCGCTTGTCAGCACAATGCTCCATGACCCCTGTCATAGCAAGCTCCATGCCTCTGTCATCACAATGCTTCACGACCATTTCATCAAAATTCTCAAAGGCCGTTGTCATCAAAATGCTCCATGACCCTTGTCATCACAATGCTCCATGCCCTTGTCATCACAATGCTCCATAACCTTTGTCATCACCATCCTCCAAAACTCTTGGCATCGCAATGCTCCATGCCATTGTCATCACAATGGAACATGAAATATGTCATCACAATGCAACCTGACACCGGTCTTGAAAATACTCCATGACCTTGTCATCACAATGTGCCATGCCCACTGTCAACACAATTTTCCATGAAACTTGTCTTACCAATGCTCCATGCCCCTGTCATCACAATGCTCCATTCCCTTGTCATCACAATGCTCCATGACCCGTGTCTTCACAATTCTCCATGCACTTGCCAGCACAAAGCTACCTGAACCTTGTCATCACAATGCTCCAAGCCATTGTCATCACAATGCTCCATTAACTTTGTCATCAGAATCCTCCATGACACTTGGCATCACAATGCTCCATGCCATTGTCATCACAATGGGCCATTACATATGGCATCACAATGCTCCCTGACACCAGTCTTCACAATACTGCATGATCTGGTCTTCACAATGCTCCATGCCCTTGTCATCACAATGCGCCATTCCAACTGTCACTGCAATAATCCATGAAACTTATGAGACCAATGTTCCATGCCCTTGTCATCACAATGTTCCATGCCCTTGTTATTACAATGCTCCGTGACTCCAGTCATCACAATGCTTCATGATCTTTGTCATCACAATGGTCCATGCCCTCATCATCAACAGTCTCTGTGACCTTTTTAACCTCAATGCTCCATGGAATTTTCATCACAATGCTCTTTGACCCTTGTCATCACAATACTCTCTGCCTTTCTCAGCACAATGCTCCATGACCGTTGTCATCAAAATGCTCCATGTGCTTGTCAGCACAATGCTCCTTGACACGTCATCACAATGCACCATCCGCTTGTCATCACAGTGCTCCACAATCTTGTCATCACAATGCTCCATTAACATTGTCATCACAATGCTCCATGCACTTCTCATCAATATGCTCTCTCACCACTGATATCACAATGTTACATCACTATTCATTACAATACTCCCTCACCCCTGTCATCACAGTGTTGCATGACTCCTGTCATCTCCATGCTACATGCACTTATCATCACAATGTTCGATGACCTATGACATCACAATGTTCCATAACACCTGTCATCAAAATGCTCCATGACCCTTTTCATCAAAATGCTCCATGTCCCCTGACATGACAATGCTCCATACCCCTTGTCATTACAGTGCTCCATGACGCTCGTCATCACAATTATCCATGGTCTTCTCATCACAACGCTCCACGTTCTTGCCATCACAATGCACCATGCCCTGGTCATCACAATGCTCCATGTCTCTTGTCATCACAATTCTCCACGTCCTTGTCATCACAATGCACATGAGAGTTCTCATCACAATGTTCCATGATTTTGTCATCACAATTCTCCAAGCAGATGTCATCGCAATGCCACATGACCCCTGTCATAGCAAGCTCCATGCCTTTGTCATCACAATGCTTCACGAACTTTTCATAAAAATTCTTAATGGCCGTTGTCATCACAATGCTCCATGACCCTTGTCATCACAAAGCTCCAAGCCCTTGTCATCACAATGCTCCATTACCTTTGTCATCACAATCCTCCAAAACACTTGACATCACAATGCTCCATGCCATTGTCATCACAATGTAACATGAAATATGTCATCACAATGCTCCCTGACACCTTTCTTCACAATAATGCATGACCTTGTCATCTCAATGTGCCATGCCCACTGTCAACACAATTATCCATGAAACTTGTCAGACCAATGCTCCATGTCCCTGTCATCACAATGCTCCATGCCCTTGTCATCACAAAGCTCCATGACCCCAGTTCTCACAATGCTCCGTGACTCCAGTCATCACAAGGCTTCATGACAAGTGTCATAACAATGATCCATGCCCTCATCATCACAAGGCTCTGTGAACTTTGTCACCACAATGCTTCATGAACTTTTCATCACAATGCTCCGTGACACTTGTTACCACAATGCTCCATCCCTTTGTCAACTCAATGCTCCATGACCCTTGTCATCTCAATGTCCCATGACCTTTTTCATCACAAATCTCAATACACTTGTCATCACAATGCTCACTGACTCTTGTCGTCAGAATGCTCCTTGAAACCTGTCACAAAAAGGCTCCATGCCGTTTTCATCACAATGCCCCATGCAATTTTCATCACAATAATCCATGCCTTTGTCATCAAATTCTCCACAAGCTTGTCATCCAAATGCTCCATGACACGTGTCTTCACAGTTCTCCATGCACTTGCCAGCACAATGCTCCCTGACCCTTGTCATCACAATGCTCCAAGCCATTGTCATCTCAATGCTCCATTAACTTTGTCATCAGAATCCTCCATGACACTTGGCATCACAATGCTCCGTGCCATTGTCATCACAATGGGCCATTACATATGTCATCACAATGCTCCCTGACACCAGTCTTCACAATACTGCATGACCTGGTCTTCACAATGTTCCATGCCCTTGTTATCACAATGCTCAATGACCCATGTCATCACAATGCTCCGTGAGTCCAGTCATCACAATGCGTCATGACCTTTGTCATCACAATGGTCCATGCCCTCGTCATCAACAGTCTCTGTGACCTTTTTAAACTCAATGATCCATGAAATTTTCCTCACAATGCTCTTTGACACTTGTCATCACAATACTCTATGCCTTTCTCAGCACAATGCTCCATGACCGTTGTCATCACAATGCTCCATGCGCTTGTCAGCACAATGCTCCATGACCCCTGTCATAGCAAGCTCCATGCCTCTGTCATCACAATGCTTCACGACCATTTCATCAAAATTCTCAAAGGCCGTTGTCATCAAAATGCTCCATGACCCTTGTCATCACAATGCTCCATGCCCTTGTCATCACAATGCTCCATAACCTTTGTCATCACCATCCTCCAAAACTCTTGGCATCGCAATGCTCCATGCCATTGTCATCACAATGGAACATGAAATATGTCATCACAATGCAACCTGACACCGGTCTTGAAAATACTCCATGACCTTGTCATCACAATGTGCCATGCCCACTGTCAACACAATTTTCCATGAAACTTGTCTTACCAATGCTCCATGCCCCTGTCATCACAATGCTCCATTCCCTTGTCATCACAATGCTCCATGACCCGTGTCTTCACAATTCTCCATGCACTTGCCAGCACAAAGCTACCTGAACCTTGTCATCACAATGCTCCAAGCCATTGTCATCACAATGCTCCATTAACTTTGTCATCAGAATCCTCCATGACACTTGGCATCACAATGCTCCATGCCATTGTCATCACAATGGGCCATTACATATGGCATCACAATGCTCCCTGACACCAGTCTTCACAATACTGCATGATCTGGTCTTCACAATGCTCCATGCCCTTGTCATCACAATGCGCCATTCCAACTGTCACTGCAATAATCCATGAAACTTATGAGACCAATGTTCCATGCCCTTGTCATCACAATGTTCCATGCCCTTGTTATTACAATGCTCCGTGACTCCAGTCATCACAATGCTTCATGATCTTTGTCATCACAATGGTCCATGCCCTCATCATCAACAGTCTCTGTGACCTTTTTAACCTCAATGCTCCATGGAATTTTCATCACAATGCTCTTTGACCCTTGTCATCACAATACTCTCTGCCTTTCTCAGCACAATGCTCCATGACCGTTGTCATCAAAATGCTCCATGTGCTTGTCAGCACAATGCTCCTTGACACGTCATCACAATGCACCATCCGCTTGTCATCACAGTGCTCCACAATCTTGTCATCACAATGCTCCATTAACATTGTCATCACAATGCTCCATGCACTTCTCATCAATATGCTCTCTCACCACTGATATCACAATGTTACATCACTATTCATTACAATACTCCCTCACCCCTGTCATCACAGTGTTGCATGACTCCTGTCATCTCCATGCTACATGCACTTATCATCACAATGTTCGATGACATATGACATCACAATGTTCCATAACACCTGTCATCAAAATGCTCCATGACCCTTTTCATCAAAATGCTCCATGTCCCCTGACATGACAATGCTCCATACCCCTTGTCATTACAGTGCTCCATGACGCTCGTCATCACAATTATCCATGGTCTTCTCATCACAACGCTCCACGTTCTTGCCATCACAATGCACCATGCCCTGGTCATCACAATGCTCCATGTCTCTTGTCATCACAATTCTCCACGTCCTTGTCATCACAATGCACATGAGAGTTCTCATCACAATGTTCCATGATTTTGTCATCACAATTCTCCAAGCAGATGTCATCGCAATGCCACATGACCCCTGTCATAGCAAGCTCCATGCCTTTGTCATCACAATGCTTCACGAAATTTTCATAAAAATTCTTAATGGCCGTTGTCATCACAATGCTCCATGACCCTTGTCATCACAAAGCTCCAAGCCCTTGTCATCACAATGCTCCATTACCTTTGTCAACACAATCCTCCAAAACACTTGACATCACAATGCTCCATGCCATTGTCATCACAATGGAACATGAAATATGTCATCACAATGCTCCCTGACACCTGTCTTCACAATACTGCCTGACCTTGTCATCACAATGTGCCATGCCCACTGTCAACACAATTATCCATGAAACTTGTCAGACCAATGCTCCATGCCCCTGTCATCACAATGCTCCATGACCCCAGTTCTCACAATGCTCCGTGACTCCAGTCATCACAAGGCTTCATGACCTGTGTCATCACAATGATCCATGCCCTCATCATCACAAGGCTCTGTGAACTTTGTCACCAGAATTCTCCATGAACTTTTCATCACAATGATCCATGACACTTGTTACCACAATGCTCCATCCTTTGTCAACTCTGTGCTCCATGACCCTTGTCATCACAATGTTCCATGACCTTTGTCATCACAATTCTCAATACACTTGTCATCACAATGCTCCCTGACTCGTGTCGTCAGAATGCTCCTTGAACCCTGTCACGAAAAGTCTCCATGCCATTTTCATCACAATGCCCCATGCCATTTTCATCACAATAATCCATGACTTTGTTATCAAAATACTGCACAAACTTGTCATCCAAATGCTCCATGACCCGTGTCTTCACAATTCTCCATGCACTTGCCAGCACAATGCTCCCTGACCCTTGTCATCACAATGCTCCAAGCCATTGTCATCACAATGCCCCATTAACTTTGTCATCAGAATCCTCCATGACACTTGGCATCACAATGCTCCATGCCATTGTCATCACAATGGGCAATTACATATGTCATCACAATGCTCCCTGACACCAGACTTCACAATACTGCATGACCTGGTCCTGACAATGCTCCATGCCCTTGTCATCACAATGTGCCATTCCAACTGTCATTTCAATAATCCATGAAACTTATTAGACCAATTTCCATGCCCTTGTCATCACAATGCTCCATGCCCTTGTCATCACAATGCTCCAAGCCATTGTCATCACAATGCTCCATTAACTTTGTCATCAGAATCCTCCATGACACTTGGCATCACAATGCTCCAAGCCATTGTCATCAAAATGGGCCATTACATATGTCATCACAATGCTCCCTGACACCAGTCTTCACAATACTGCATGACCTGGTCTTCACAATGTTCCATGCCCTTGTTATCACAATGCTCAATGACCCATGTCATCACAATGCTCCGTGAGTCCAGTCATCACAATGCTTCATGACATTTGTCATCACAATGGTCCATGCCCTCGTCATCAACAGTCTCTGTGACCTTTTTAAACTCAATGCTCCATGAAATTTTCATCACAATGCTCTTTGACACTTGTCATCACACGACTCTATGCCTTTCTCAGCACAATGCTCCATGACCGTTGTCATCACAATGCTCCATGCGCTTGTCAGCACAATGCTCCATGACCCCTGTCATAGCAAGCTCCATGCCTCTGTCATCATAATGCTTCACGACCATTTCATCAAAATTCTCAAAGGCCGTTGTCATCAAAATGCTCCATGACCCTTGTCATCACAATGCTCCATGCCCTTGTCATCACAATGCTCCATAACCTTGGTCATCACCATCCTCCAAAACTCTTGGCATCGCAATGCTCCATGCCATTGTCATCACAATGGAACATGAAATATGTCATCACAATGCAACCTGACACCGGTCTTGAAAATACTCCATGACCTTGTCATCACAAGGTGCCATGCCCACTGTCAACACAATTTTCCATGAAACTTGTCTTACCAATGCTCCATGCCCCTGTCATCACAATGCTCCATTCCCTTGTCATCACAATGCTCCATGACCCGTGTCTTCACAATTCTCCATGCACTTGCCAGCACAAAGCTACCTGAACCTTGTCATCACAATGCTCCAAGCCATTGTCATCACAATGCTCCATTAACTTTGTCATCAGAATCCTCCATGACACTTGGCATCACAATGCTCCATGCCATTGTCATCACAATGGGCCATTACATATGGCATCACAATGCTCCCTGACACCAGTCTTCACAATACTGCATGATCTGGTCTTCACAATGCTCCATGCCCTTGTCATCACAATGCGCCATTCCAACTGTCACTGCAATAATCCATGAAACTTATGAGACAAATGTTCCATGCCCTTGTCATCACAATGTTCCATGCCCTTGTTATTACAATGCTCCGTGACTCCAGTCATCACAATGCTTCATGATCTTTGTCATCACAATGGTCCATGCCCTCATCATCAACAGTCTCTGTGACCTTTTTAACCTCAATGCTCCATGGAATTTTCATCACAATGCTCTTTGACCCTTGTCATCACAATACTCTCTGCCTTTCTCAGCACAATGCTCCATGACCGTTGTCATCAAAATGCTCCATGTGCTTGTCAGCACAATGCTCCTTGACACGTCATCACAATGCACCATCCGCTTGTCATCACAGTGCTCCACAATCTTGTCATCACAATGCTCCATTAACATTGTCATCACAATGCTCCATGCACTTCTCATCAATATGCTCTCTCACCACTGATATCACAATGTTACATCACTATTCATTACAATACTCCCTCACCCCTGTCATCACAGTGTTGCATGACTCCTGTCATCTCCATGCTACATGCACTTATCATCACAATGTTCGATGACCTATGACATCACAATGTTCCATAACACCTGTCATCAAAATGCTCCATGACCCTTTTCATCAAAATGCTCCATGTCCCCTGACATGACAATGCTCCATACCCCTTGTCATTACAGTGCTCCATGACGCTCATCATCACAATTATCCATGGTCTTCTCATCACAACGCTCCACGTTCTTGCCATCACAATGCACCATGCCCTGGTCATCACAATGCTCCATGTCTCTTGTCATCACAATTCTCCACGTCCTTGTCATCACAATGCACATGAGAGTTCTCATCACAATGTTCCATGATTTTGTCATCACAATTCTCCAAGCAGATGTCATCGCAATGCCACATGACCCCTGTCATAGCAAGCTCCATGCCTTTGTCATCACAATGCTTCACGAAATTTTCATAAAAATTCTTAATGGCCGTTGTCATCACAATGCTCCATGACCCTTGTCATCACAAAGCTCCAAGCCCTTGTCATCACAATGCTCCATTACCTTTGTCAACACAATCCTCCAAAACACTTGACATCACAATGCTCCATGCCATTGTCATCACAATGGAACATGAAATATGTCATCACAATGCTCCCTGACACCTGTCTTCACAATACTGCCTGACCTTGTCATCACAATGTGCCATGCCCACTGTCAACACAATTATCCATGAAACTTGTCAGACCAATGCTCCATGCCCCTGTCATCACAATGCTCCATGACCCCAGTTCTCACAGTGCCCCGTGACTCCAGTCATCACAAGGCTTCATGACCTGTGTCATCACAATGATCCATGCCCTCATCATCACAAGGCTCTGTGAACTTTGTCACCAGAATTCTCCATGAACTTTTCATCACAATGATCCATGACACTTGTTACCACAATGCTCCATCCTTTGTCAACTCTGTGCTCCATGACCCTTGTCATCACAATGTTCCATTACCTTTGTCATCACAATTCTCAATACACTTGTCATCACAATGCTCCCTGACTCGTGTCGTCAGAATGCTCCTTGAACCCTGTCACGAAAAGTCTCCATGCCATTTTCATCACAATGCCCCATGCCATTTTCATCACAAGGCTTCATGACCTGTGTCATCACAATGATCCATGCCCTCATCATCACAAGGCTCTGTGAACTTTGTCACAAGAATTCTCCATGAACTTTTCATCACAATGATCCGTGACACTTGTTACCACAATGCTCCATCCTTTGTCAACTCTGTGCTCCATGACCCTTGTCATCACAATGTTCCATGACCTTTGTCATCACAATTCTCAATACACTTGTCATCACAATGCTCCCTGACTCGTGTCGTCAGAATGCTCCTTGAACCCTGTCACGAAAAGTCTCCATGCCATTTTCATCACAATGGCCCATGCCATTTTCATCACAATAATCCATGACTTTGTTATCAAAATACTCCACAAACTTGTCATCCAAATGCTCCATGACCCGTGTCTTCACAATTCTCCATGCACTTGCCAGCACAATGCTCCCTGACCCTTGTCATCACAATGCTCCAAGCCATTGTCATCACAATGCCCCATTAACTTTGTCATCAGAATCCTCCATGACACTTGGCATCACAATGCTCCATGCCATTGTCATCACAATGGGCAATTACATATGTCATCACAATGCTCCCTGACACCAGACTTCACAATACTGCATGACCTGGTCCTGACTATGCTCCATGCCCTTGTCATCACAATGTTCCATTCCAACTGTCATTTCAATAATCCATGAAACTTATTAGACCAATTTCCATGCCCTTGTCATCACAATGCTCCATGCCCTTGTCATCACAATGCTCCAAGCCATTGTCATCACAATGCTCCATTAACTTTGTCATCAGAATCCTCCATGACACTTGGCATCACAATGATCCAAGCCATTGTCATCACAATGGGCCATTACATATGTCATCACAATGCTCCCTGACACCAGTCTTCACAATACTGCATGACCTGGTCTTCACAATGTTCCATGCCCTTGTTATCACAATGCTCAATGACCCATGTCATCACAATGCTCCGTGAGTCCAGTCATCACAATGCTTCATGACATTTGTCATCACAATGGTCCATGCCCTCGTCATCAACAGTCTCTGTGACCTTTTTAAACTCAATGCTCCATGAAATTTTCATCACAATGCTCTTTGACACTTGTCATCACACGACTCTGCCTTTCTCAGCACAATGCTCCATGACCGTTGTCATCACAATGCTCCATGCGCTTGTCAGCACAATGCTCCATGACCCCTGTCATAGCAAGCTCCATGCCTCTGTCATCACAATGCTTCACGACCATTTCATCAAAATTCTCAAAGGCCGTTGTCATCAAAATGCTCCATGACCCTTGTCATCACAATGCTCCATGCCCTTGTCATCACAATGCTCCATTACCTTTGTCATCACAATCCTCCAAAACACATGGCATCGCAATGCTCCATGCCATTGTCATCACAATGGAACATGAAATATGTCATCACAATGCAACCTGACACCTGTCTTGAAAATACTCCATGACCTTGTCATCACAATGTGCCATGCCCACTGTCAACACACTTTTCCATGAAACTTGTCTTACCAATGCTCCATGCCCCTGTCATCACAATGCTCCATGCCCTTGTCATCACAATGCTCCATGACACGTGTCTTCACAATTCTCCTTGCACTTGCCAGCACAATGCTACCGGACCCTTGTCATCACAATGCTCCAAGCCATTGTCATCACAATGCTCCATTAACTTTGTCATCAGAATCCTCCATGACACTTGACATCACAATGCTCCATGCCATTGTCATCACAATGGGCCATTACATATGTCATCACAATGCTCCCTGACACCAGTCTTCACAATACTGCATGATCTGGTCTTCACAATGCTCCATGCCCTTGTCATCACAATGCGCCATTCCAACTGTCACTGCAATAATCTATGAAACTTATGAGACCAATGTTCCATGCCCTTGTCATCACAATGTTCCATGCCCTTGTTATTACAATGCTCCGTGACTCCAGTCATCACAATGCTTCATGATCTTTGTCATCACAATGGTCCATGCCCTCGTCATCAACAGTCTCTGTGACCTTTTTAACCTCAATGCTCCATGGAATTTTCATCACAATGCTCTTTGACCCTTGTCATCACAATACTCTCTGCCTTTCTCAGCACAATGCTCCATGACCGATGTAATCAAAATGCTCCATGCGCTTGTCAGCACAATGCTCCATGACAGGTCATCACAATGCACCATCCGCTTGTCATCACAGTGCTCCACAATCTTGTCATCACAATGCTCCATTAACATTGTCATCACAATGCTCCATGCACTTCTCATCAATATGCTCTCTCACCACTGATATCACAATGTTACATCACTATTCATTACAATACTCCCTCACCCCTGTCATCACAGTGTTCCATGACTCCTGTCATCTCCATGCTACATGCACTTATCATCACAATGTTCGATGACCTATGACATCACAATGTTCCATAACCCCTGTCATCAAAATGCTCCATGACCCTTTTCATCAAAATGCTCCATTTCCCCTGACATGACAATGCTCCATACCCCTTGTCATTACAGTGCTCCATGACGCTCGTCATCACAATTATCCATGGTCTTCTCATCACAACGCTCCACGTTCTTGCCATCACAATGCACCATGCCCTGGTCATCACAATGCTCCGTGTCTCTTGTCATCACAATTCTCCACGTCCTTGTCATCACAATGCTCCATGAGAGTTCTCATCACAATGTTCCATGATTTTGTCATCACAATTCTCCATGCACATGTCATCGCAATGCCACATGACCCCTGTCATAGCAAGCTCCATGCCTTTGTCATCACAATGCTTCACGAACTTTTCATAAAAATTATCAATGGTCGTTGTCATCACAATGCTCCATGACCCTTGTCATCACAAAGCTCCAAGCCCTTGTCATCACAATGCTCCATTACCTTTGTCATCACAATCCTCCAAAACACTTGACATCACAATGCTCCATGCCATTGTCATCACAATGGAACATGAAATATGTCATCACAATGCTCCCTGACACCTGTCTTCACAATACTGCCTGACCTTGTCATCACAATGTGCCATGCCCACTGTCAACACAATTATCCATGAAACTTGTCAGACCAATGCTCCATGCCCCTGTCATCACAATGCTCCATGACCCCAGTTCTCACAGTGCTCCGTGACTCCAGTCATCACAAGGCTTCATGACCTGTGTCATCACAATGATCCATGCCCTCATCATCACAAGGCTCTGTGAACTTTGTCACCAGAATTCTCCATGAACTTTTCATCACAATGATCCGTGACACTTGTTAACCACAATGCTCCATCCTTTGTCAACTCTGTGCTCCATGACCCTTGTCATCACAATGTTCCATGACCTTTGTCATCACAATTCTCAATACACTTGTCATCACAATGCTCCCTGACTCGTGTCGTCAGAATGCTCCTTGAACCCTGTCACGAAAAGTCTCCATGCCATTTTCATCACAATGCCCCATGCCATTTTCATCACAATAATCCATGACTTTGTTATCAAAATACTCCACAAGCTTGTCATCCAAATGCTCCATGACCCGTGTCTTCACAATTCTCCATGCACTTGCCAGCACAATGCTCCCTGACCCTTGTCATCACAATGCTCCAAGCCATTGTCATCACAATGCCCCATTAACTTTGTCATCAGAATCCTCCATGACACTTGGCATCACAATGCTCCATGCCATTGTCATCACAATGGGCCATTACATATGTCATCACAATGCTCCCTGACACCAGACTTCACAATACTGCATGACCTGGTCCTGACAATGCTCCATGCCCTTGTCATCACAATGTGCCATTCCAACTGTCATTTCAATAATCCATGAAACTTATTAGACCAATTTCCATGCCCTTGTCATCACAATGCTCCATGCCCTTGTCATCACAATGCTCCAAGGCATTGTCATCACAATGCTCCATTAACTTTGTCATCAGAATCCTCCATGACACTTGGCATCACAATGCTCCGTGCCATTGTCATCACAATGGGCCATTACATATGTCATCACAATGCTCCCTGACACCAGTCTTCACAATACTGCATGACCTGGTCTTCACAATGTTCCATGCCCTTGTTATCACAATGCTCAATGACCCATGTCATCACAATGCTCCGTGAGTCCAGTCATCACAATGCTTCATGACATTTGTCATCACAATGGTCCATGCCCTCGTCATCAACAGTCTCTGTGACCTTTTTAAACTCAATGCTCCATGAAATTTTCATCACAATGCTCTTTGACACTTGTCATCACACAACTCTATGCCTTTCTCAGCACAATGCTCCATGACCGTTGTCATCACAATGCTCCATGCGCTTGTCAGCACAATGCTCCATGACCCCTGTCATAGCAAGCTCCATGCCTCTGTCATCACAATGCTTCACGACCATTTCATCAAAATTCTCAAAGGCCGTTGTCATCAAAATGCTCCATGACCCTTGTCATCACAATGCTCCATGCCCTTGTCATCACAATGCTCCATTACCTTTGTCATCACAATCTTCCAAAACACTTGGCATCGCAATGCTCCATGCCATTGTCATCACAATGGAACATGAAATATGTCATCACAATGCAACCTGACACCTGTCTTGAAAATACTCCATGACCTTGTCATCACAATGTGCCATGCCCACTGTCAACACAATTTTCCATGAAACTTGTCTTACCAATGCTCCATGCCCCTGTCAACACAATGCTCCATGCCCTTGTCATCACAATGCTCCATGACACGTGTCTTCACAATTCTCCATGCACTTGCCAGCACAATGCTACCGGACCCTTGTCATCACAATGCTCCAAGCCATTGTCATCACAATGCTCCATTAACTTTGTCATCAGAATCCTCCATGACACTTGGCATCACAATGCTCCATGCCATTGTCATCACAATGGGCCATTACATATGTCATCACAATGCTCCCTGACACCAGTCTTCACAATACTGCATGATCTGGTCTTCACAATGCTCCATGCCCTTGTCATCACAATGCGCCATTCCAACTGTCACTGCAATAATCCATGAAACTTATGAGACCAATGTTCCATGCCCTTGTCATCACAATGTTCCATGCCATTGTTATTACAATGCTCCGTGACTCCAGTCATCACAATGCTTCATGATCTTTGTCATCACAATGGTCCATGCCCTCGTCATCAACAGTCTCTGTGACCTTTTTAACCTCAATGCTCCATGGAATTTTCATCACAATGCTCTTTGACCCTTGTCATCACAATACTCTCTGCCTTTCTCAGCACAATGCTCCATGACCAATGTCATCAAAATGCTCCATGCGCTTGTCAGCACAATGCTCCATGACACGTCATCACAATGCACCATCCGCTTGTCATCACAGTGCTCCACAATCTTGTCATCACAATGCTCCATTAACATTGTCATCACAATGCTCCATGCACTTCTCATCAATATGCTCTCTCACCACTGATATCACAATGTTACATCACTATTCATTACAATACTTCCTCACCCCTGTCATCACAGTGTTCCATGACTCCTGTCATCTCCATGCTACATGCACTTATCATCACAATGTTCGATGACCTATGACATCACAATGTTCCATAACACCTGTCATCAAAATGCTCCATGACCCTTTTCATCAAAATGCTCCATGTCCCCTGACATGACAATGCTCCATACCCCTTGTCATTACAGTGCTCCATGACGCTCGTCATCACAATTATCCATGGTCTTCTCATCACAACGCTCCACGTTCTTGCCATCACAATGCACCATGCCCTGGTCATCACAATGCTCCATGTCTCTTGTCATCACAATTCTCCACGTCCTTGTCATCACAATGCTCCATGAGAGTTCTCATCACAATGTTCCATGATTTTGTCATCACAATTCTCCATGCACATGTCATCGCAATGCCACATGACCCCTGTCATAGCAAGCTCCATGCCTTTGTCATCACAATGCTTCACGAAATTTTCATAAAAATTCTCAATGGCCGTTGTCATCACAATGCTCCATGACCCTTGTCATCACAAAGCTCCAAGCCCTTGTCATCACAATGCTCCATGACCCCAGTTATCACAATCCTCCAAAACACTTGACATCACAATGCTCCATGCCATTGTCATCACAATGGAACATGAAATATGTCATCACAATGCTCCCTGACACCTGTCTTCACAATACTGCCTGACCTTGTCATCACAATGTGCCATGCCCACTGTCAACACAATTATCCATGAAACTTGTCAGACCAATGCTCCATGCCCCTGTCATCACAATGCTCCATGACCCCAGTTCTCACAGTGCTCCGTGACTCCAGTCATCACAAGGCTTCATGACCTGTGTCATCACAATGATCCATGCCCTCATCATCACAAGGCTCTGTGAACTTTGTCACCAGAATTCTCCATGAACTTTTCATCACAATGATCCGTGACACTTGTTAACCACAATGCTCCATCCTTTGTCAACTCTGTGCTCCATGACCCTTGTCATCACAATGTTCCATGACTTTGTCATCACAATTCTCAATACACTTGTCATCACAATGCTCCCTGACTCGTGTTGTCAGAATGCTCCTTGAACCCTGTCACGAAAAGTCTCCATGCAATTTTCATCACAATGCCCCATGCCATTTTCATCACAATAATCCATGACTTTGTTATCAAAATACTCCACAAGCTTGTCATCCAAATGCTCCATGACCCGTGTCTTCACAATTCTCCATGCACTTGCCAGCACAATGCTCCCTGACCCTTGTCATTACAATGCTCCAAGCCATTGTCATCACAATGCCCCATTAACTTTGTCATCAGAATCCTCCATGACACTTGGCATCACAATGCTCCATGCCATTGTCATCACAATGGGCCATTACATATGTCATCACAATGCTCCCTGACACCAGTCTTCACAATACTGCATGGTCTGGTCTTCACAATGCTCCATGCCCTTGTCATCACAATGCACCATTCCAACTGTCACTGCAATAATCCATTAAACTTATTAGACCAATGTTCCATGCCCTTGTCATCACAATGTCCCATGCCCTTGTTATTACAATGCTCCGTGACTCCAGTCATCACAATGCTTCATGATCTTTGTCATCACAATGGTCCATGCCCTCGTCATCAACAGTCTCTGTGACCTTTTTAACCTCAATGCTCCATGGAATTTTCATCACAATGCTCTTTGACCCTTGTCATCACAATACTCTCTGCCTTTCTCAGCACAATGCTCCATGACCGTTGTCATCAAAATGCTCCCTGCGCTTGTCAGCACAATGCTCCATGACACGTCATCACAATGCACCATCCGCTTGTCATCACAGTGCTCCACAATCTTGTCATCACAATGCTCCATTAACATTGTCATCACAATGCTCCATGCACTTCTCATCAATATGCTCTCTCACCACTGATATCACAATGTTACATCACTATTCATTACAATACTCCCTCACCCCTGTCATCACAGTGTTCCATGACTCCTGTCATCTCCATGCTACATGCACTTATCATCACAATGTTCGATGACCTATGACATCACAATGTTCCATAACCCCTGTCATCAAAATGCTCCATGACCCATTTCATCAAAATGCTCCATGTCCCCTGACATGACAATGCTCCATACCCCTTGTCATTACAGTGCTCCATGACGCTCGTCATCACAATTATCCATGGTCTTCTCATCACAATGCTCCACGTTCTTGCCATCACAATGCACCATGCCCTGGTCATCACAATGCTCCATGTCTCTTGTCATCACAATTCTCCACGTTCTTGTCATCACAATGCTCCATGAGAGTTCTCATCACAATGTTCCATGATTTTGTCATCACAATTCTCCAAGCACATGTCATCGCAATGCCACATGACCCCTGTCATAGGAAGCTCCATGCCTTTGTCATCACAATGCTTCACGAACTTTTCATAAAAATTCTCAATGGCCGTTGTCAACACAATGCTCCATGACCCTTGTCATCACAAACCTCCAAGCCCTTGTCATCACAATGCTCCATTACCTTTGTCATCACAATCCTCCAAATCACTTGACATCACAATGCTCCATACTATTTTCATCACAATGGAACATGAAATAAGTCATCACAATGCTCCCTGACACCTGTCTTCACAATACTGCATGACCTTGTCATCACAATGTGCCATGCCCTCTGTCAACACAATTATCCATGAAACTTGTCAGACCAATGCTCCATGCCCCTGTCATCACAATGCTCCATGACCCCAGTTCTCACAGTGCTCCGTGACTCCAGTCATCACAAGGCTTCATGACCTGTGTCATCACAATGATCCATGCCCTCATCATCACAAGGCTCTGTGAAATTTGTCACCAGAATTCTCCATGAATTTTTCATCACAATGATCCGTGACACTTGTTAACCACAATGCTCCATCCTTTGTCAACTCTGTGCTCCATGACCCTTGTCATCACAATGTTCCATGACCTTTGTCATCACAATTCTCAATACACTTGTCATCACAATGCTCCCGGACTCATGTCGTCAGAATCCTCCTTGAACCCTGTCACGAAAAGTCTCCATGCCATTTTCATCACAATGCCCCATGCCATTTTCATCACAATAATCCATGACTTTGTTATCAAAATACTCCACAAGCTTGTCATCCAAATGCTCCATGACCCGTGTCTTCACAATTCTCCATGCACTTGCCAGCACAATGCTCCCTGACCCTTGTCATCACAATGCTCCAAGCCATTGTCATCACAATGCCCCATTAACTTTGCCATCAGAATCCTCCATGACACTTGGCATCACAATGCTCCATGCCATTGTCATCACAATGGGCCATAACATATGTCATCACAATGCTCCCTGACACCAGTCTTCACAATACTGCATGACCTGGTCCTCACAATGCTCCATGCCCTTGTCATCACAATGTGCCATTCCAACTGTCATTGCAATAATCCATGAAACTTATTAGACCAATTTCCATGCCCTTGTCATCACAATGCTCCATGCCCTTGTCATCACAATGCTCCAAGCCATTGTCATCACAATGCTAGATTAACTTTGTCATCAGAATCCTCCATGACACTTGGCATCACAATGCTCCAAGCCATTGTCATCACAATGGGCCATTACATATGTCATCACAATGCTCCCTGACACCAGTCTTCACAATACTGCATGACCAGGTCTTCACAATGTTCCATGCCCTTGTTATCACAATGCTCAATGACCCATGTCATCACAATGCTCCGTGAGTCCAGTCATCACAATGCTTCATGACCTTTGTCATCACAATGGTCCATGCCCTCGTCATCAACAGTCTCTGTGACCTTTTTAAACTCAATGCTCCATGAAATTTTCATCACAATGCTCTTTGACACTTGTCATCACACGACTCTATGCCTTTCTCAGCACAATGCTCCATGACCGTTGTCATCACAGTGCTGCATGCGCTTGTCAGCATAATGCTCCATGACCCCTGTCATAGCAAGCTCCATGCCTGTGTCATCACAATGCTTCACGACCATTTCATCAAAATTCTCAAAGGCCGTTGTCATCAAAATGCTCCATGACCCTTGTCATCACAATGCTCCATGCTCTTGTCATCACAATGCTCCATTACCTTTGTCATCACAATCCTCCAAATCACTTGGCATCGCAATGCTCCATGCCATTGTCATCACAATGGAACATGAAATATATCATCACAATGCACCCTGACACCTGTCTTGAAAATACTCCATGACCTTGTCATCACAATGTGCCATGCCCACTGTCAACACAATTTTCCATGAAACTTGTCTGACCAATGCTCCATGCCCCTGTCATCACAATGCTCCATGCCCTTGTCATCACAATGCTCCATTACCCCAGTTCTCACAATGCTCTCTGCCTCCAGTCAGCACAAGGCTTCATGACCTGTGTCATCCCAATGATCCATGCCATCATGACAAAGCTCTGTGAACTTTGTCACCACAATGCTCCATGAACTTTTCATCAAAATTCTCCATGACACTTGTTACCACAATGCTCCATCCCTTTGTCAACTCAGTGCTCCATGACCCTTGTCATCACAGTGTTCCATGTGCTTGTCAGCACAGTGCTCCACGACCCATGTCATCACAATGCTCCATAAACCTTGTCGTCACAATGCTCCTTGCACGTCTTATCAAAATGCTCTCTCACCACTGATATCACAATGTTCCCTCACTAGTCATCACAATACACCGACGCCCCTGTCATCACAACGGTCCATAACCCTTGTCTTTAAAATGTTCCAAAACTCCTGACATCACAATATTCCATAAATCCTGTCATCAAAATGTTCCATGACCATTTTCGTCAAATTGCTCCATGACCCTGTCATCACAATGCTCCCAGCCTATCTCGTCACAATGCACAACGCCCTTGACATCAAAATGCTCCATGACTTTGTCATCACAAAGAACCATGACCCTTGGCATCACAATGCTCCATGTCATTGTCATCACCATGCTCCATGATCGCTCTCATCACATTGATCCATGCCCTTTTCAACACATAGCTCCATGACACATGTCATCAGAATGCTCCATAGCCTTCTCATCACAGTGCTCCATGCCCTTGCCATCACAATGCTCCTTTACACCTGTTATCACAATGCTCTAAGACTCCTGTAATCACAATGCTCCATGCCCCTTTTCATCTCAATGCACCATGAAACCTGTAATCACAATGCACCATGCCCACCATCATAATCTTTCATGCTATTGTCATCACAATGAAATCATAATGCTCCTCTCTCATCACAATGCTCCAAATCCTTGTGATCAAAATGTTGCATAACAATTGTCATCACAACGCTCCATGATGCCTGTCATCACAATACTCCATGCCCTTTTCATCACAATGCTCCATGACCTTTGTAATCACAATTCTCAATACACTTGTCATCACAATGCTCCCTGACACTTGTCGTCAGAATTCACGTTGAAACCTGTCACGAAATGGATCCATGCTTTTTTCATCACAATGCCCCATGCAGTTTTCATCAAAATGATCCATGCCATTGTTATTAAAATACTCCACAAGCTTGTCATCAGAATGCTCCATGACATTTGTCATCACAATTCTCCATGCACTTGTCATCACAATGCTACAAGCCATTGTCATCAAAATGCTCCATTAACTTTGTCATCAGAATCCTCCATGACACTTGGCCTCACAATGCTCCATGCCATTGTCATCACAATGGGCCATTACATATGTCATCACAATGCTCCCTGACACCAGTCTTCACAATACTGCATGACCTGCTCTTCACAATGCTCCATGCCCTTGTCATCACAATGCACCATTCCAACTGTCATTGCAATAATCCAAGAAACTTATTAGACCAATGCTCCGTGCACTTGTCATCACAATGCTCCATGCCCTTGTTATCACAATGCTCCATGACCCATGTCATCACAGTGCTCCGTGACTCCAGTCATCTCAATGATTCATGACCTTTGTCGTCACAATGGACAATGCCCTCGTCATCAACAGTCTCTGTGACCTTTTTAACCTCAATGCTCCATGAAATTTTCATCACAGTGCTCTTTGACACTTGTCATCACAATACTCTATGCCTTTCTCAGCACAATGCTCCGTGACCGTTGTCATCAGAATGCTCCATGCTCTTGTCAGCAAAATGCTCCATGACACATGACATAGCAAGCTCCATGCCTCTGTCACACAATGCTTCACGACCATTTCATCAAAATTCTCAAAGGCCGTTGTCATCCAAATGCTCCTTGACCGGTGTCATCACAATGCTCCATGCACTTGCCAGCAAAATGCTCCCTGACACTTGTCATCACAGTGCTCCAAGCTATTGTCATCACAATGCTCCATTACCTTTGTCATCAGAATCCTCCATGACATTTGGCATCATAGTGTTCCATGCCATTGTCATCACAATGGGCCATTACATATATCATCACAATGCTCCCTGATACCTGTCTTCACAATACTGCATGACCTGGTCATCACAATGGTCCATGCCCTTGTCATCACAATGTGCCATTCCAATGGTCATTGCAATAGTCCATGAAACTTATTAGACCAATGTTCCATGCCCTTGTCCTCACAATGCTCCATGCCCTTGTTATCACAATGCTCCGTGACTCCAGTCATCACAATGCTTCATGACCTTTGTCATCACAATGGTCCATGCCCTCGTCATCAACAGTCTCTGTGACCTTTTTAACCTCAATGCTCCATGAAATTTTCATCACAATGCTCTTTGACCCTTGTCATCACAACGCTCCAAGCCCTTGTCATCACAATTCTCCCTGCCATTGTCATCACAGTGGAACATGAAATATGTCATCACAATGCTCCCTGACACCTGTCTTCACAATACTGCATAACCTTGTCATCACAATGTGCCATGCCAAATGTCAACAAAATTATCCATGAAACTTGTCAGGCCAATGCTCCATGACCCTGTCATCACAATGCTCCATACTCTTGTCATCACAATGCTCCATGATCCCAGTTCTCACAATGCTCCGTGACTCCAGTCATCACAAGGCTTCATGACCAGTGTCATCACAATGATCCATGCCCTCATCATCACAAGGCTTTGTGATCTTTGTCACCACAATGCTCCGTGAACTTTTCATCACAATGCTCCGTGACACTTGTTACCACAATGCTCCATCCTTTCTAAACTCAATGCTCCATGACCCTTGTCATCACAGTGTTCCATGTGCTTGTCAATGCAGTGCTCCACGACCCATGTCATCACAGTGCTCCATAAACCTTGTCATCACAATGCTCCTTGCACGTCTTATCAAAATGCTGTCTCACCACTGATATCAAAATGTTCCCTCACTAGTCATCACAATACACCCACTCCCCTGTCATCACAATGGTCCATAACCCCTGTCATTAAAATGTTCCATGACCCCTGATATCACAGTGTTCCATTACCACTGTCATCAAAATGTTCCATCACCATTTTCATCAAATTGCTCCATGACACTGTCATCACAATGCTCCCTGCCCTTCTCATCACAATGCACAACGCCCTTGTCATCAAAATGCTCCATGACTTTGTCATCACAAAGAACCATGACCCTTGGCATCACAATGCTCCAGTACCTTGTCATCACAATGCTCCATGACACCGGTCATCACAATATTCCAGGAACATTTTCAGCCCAATGCTCCATGACATTCTCATCACAATGCTCCATGACCCCTGTCATTACAGTGCTCCATGACCCCTATCATCACAACGCTCCATGTCCCTTGCCACATCAATACTCCATGAATATTTCCATCACAATTCTCCATGACACTTGTCATCACAATGATCCATGCCCTTGTCATCCCAATGCTCCATGACCCCTTTATTCACAATGCTCCGTGACGCTTGTCATCACAGTGCTCCATGACACCTGTCATCACAATGCTCCATGCACTTCTCATCAATATGCGCTCTCACAAATGATATCACAATGTTACATCGCTATTCATCACAATACTCCCTCACCCCGGTCATCACAATGTTCCATGACTCCTGTCATCACAATGCTACATGCACTTATCATCACAATGTTGGATGACCTATGACATCACAATGTTACATAAGCCCTGTCATCAAAATGCTCCATGACACTTTTCATCAAAATGCACAATGTCCCCAGACATCACAATGCTCCATACCCCTTGTCATTACAGTGCTCCATGACGCTCTTCGTCACAATTATCCATGGTCTTCTCATCACAATGCTCTACGGTCTTGCCATCACAATGCTCCATGCCCTTGTCATCACAATTCTCCAAGTTCTTGGCATCACTATGTTCCATGACACTTCTTATCACAGTTTTACATGCTGTGTCAGCACAATACTACACAAGCTTGTCATCAGAATGCTCCATGACCCCTGTCATCACAATACTCCATGAATATTTTCAGCCCAATGCTCCATGATTTTCTCATCGCCATGCTCCATGACCAATATCATCAAAATGCTCCATGAACACTGTCTTCACAACACTCCATGACACCTGACAACACAATGATCCGGGACTCTTGTCATCACAATGCCCCATTACCTAGTCATCACAATGCTCCATGAACCCTCTCATCACAATACTCTATGCATATATTCAGCCCAAACTCCATGACCATTGTCATCAAAATGATCAATGCCCTAGTCATCCCTATGCTCCATGACCTCTGTATTCACAATGCTCTGTGACGCTTGTCATCACAGTGCTCCTTGACACCTGTCATCACAATGCTCCATGCCTTTGTCAGCAAAATGCTACATGACCTTGTCATTACAATGCTCTATGCGCTTGTCAACACAATACTCCATTACCATTGTCATCACAATCCTCCATGAACCTTGGGATAACATTGCTTCATGCCCTTGTCATCACACTGCTCCATGCTCCTTGAAATCAAAATGATCCATGACCTCTGTCATCACAATGCTCCAAACCCTTGTGATCACCATGTTCCATAACACTTGTCATCACAACGCTCCATGATGCCTGTCATCACAATACTCCATGCCCTTTTCATCACAATGCTCCATGACCTTTGTCATCACAATTCTCAATACACTTGTCTTCACAATGGTCCCTGACACTTGTCGTCAGTATGCTCCTTGAACCCTGTCACGAAAAGACACCATGCCTATTTCATCACAAGGCCCCATTCCGTTTTCATCACAATGCTCCATTCCGTTGTCATCAAAATACCCCACAACTTTGTCATCACAATTTCCCATGACCCTTGTCATCACAATTCTCCATGCACTTGCCAGCACAATGCTCCCTTCCCCTTGTCATCACAATGCTCCAAGCCATTGTCATCACAATGCTCCATTACCTTTGTCATCAGAATCCTCCATGACACTTGGCATCACAATGCTCCATGTCATTGTCATCACAATGGGCCATTACATATGTCATCATAGTGCTCCCTGACACCTATCTTCACAGTACTGCATGACCTGGTCATCACAATGCTCCATGCCCTTTTCATCACAATTCACCAATCCAACTGTCACTGAAATAATCCATTAAACTTATTAGTCCAATGCTCCATGCCTTTGTCTTCACAATGCTCCATGCCCTTTTTATCAAAATGCTCCATGACCCCTGTCATCACAATGCTCCGTGACTCCAGTCATCACAATGCTTCATGACCTTTGTCATCACAATTGTTCATACCCTCATCAACAGTCTCTGTGACCTTTTTAACCACAATGCTCCATGAACTTTTCATCACAGTGCTCTTTGACCATTGTCATCACAATGCTCTATACCTTTCTTAGCACAATGCTCCATGACTGTTGTCATCACAGTGCTCCATGTGCTTGTCAGCACAATGGTCAATGACACATATCATCACAATGCACAATGCGCTTGTCATCAGAGTGCTCCACATACTTGTCATCACAAAGCTCCATAAACCTTGTCATCACAATGCTCCATGCACTTCTCCTCAAAATGCTCTCTCACCACTGATATCACAATGTTACATCACTATTCATCATAATATTCCGTCACCCCTCTCATCCCAATGTTCCATGACTCCTGTCATCACAATGCTACATGCACTTATCATCAAAATGTTCGATAACCCCTGACATCACAATGTTCCATAACCCCTGTCATCAAAATTCTCCATGACCCTTTTCATCAAAATGCTCCATGACCCCTGATATCACAATGCTCCATGACCCCTGTCATCAAAATGCTCCATGCTCCTTGAAATCAAAATGATCCATGACCTCTGTTATCACAATGCTCCAAACACTTGTAATCACAATGTTCCATAACAGTTGTCATCAAAACGGTCCATGATGCCTGTCATCACAATACTTCATTTCCTTGTCGTCACAATGCTCCATGAACTTTGTCATCACAGTTCTCAATACACTTGTAATCACACTGCTCCCTGACACTTGTCGTCAGAATGCTCCTTTAAACCTGTCATGAAAAGGCTCCATGTCTTTTTCATCACAATGCTCCATGCCCTTTTCATCACAATGCTCCATACCCCTTGTCATTACAGAGCTCCATGACACTCGTCATCACAATTATCCATGGTCTTCTCATCACAGTGCTCCACGGTCTTGCCATCACAGTGTTCCATGCCCTGGTAATCACAATCCTCATGTCCATTGTCATCACAATTCTCACGTCCTTGTCATCACAATGCTCCATGACAGTTCACATCACAATGTTACATGCTCTTGACATCACAATTCTCCATGCACTTGTCATTGCAATTCCCCATGAACCCTGTCATACCAAGCTCCATGCCTTTGTCATCACAATGCTTCACGACCTTTTCATCAAAATTCTCAATGGCCGTTGTCATCACAATGCTCCTTGCCCTTGTCATCACAATGCTCCATGACACTTATCACAATGCTCCAAACCCTTGTCATCACAATGCTCCATTACCTTTGTCATCACAATCCTCCATAAAACTTGGCATCACAATGCTCCATGCCATTGTCATCACAATGGACCATGAATTATGTCATCACAATGCTCCGTGACACATGTCTTCACAATACTCCATGACTTTGTCATCACAATGCTCCATGACCCCTGTCATCACAATGCTCCGTGACTCCAGTCATCACAAGGCTTCATGACCTCTGTCATCACAATGATCCATGCCCTCATCATCACAAGGCTCTGTGAACACTGTCACCACAATGCTCCATGAACTTTTCATCACAATGCTCCGTGACACTTGTCATCACAATGCTCCGTCTCTTTGTCAACTCAATGCGCCATGACCCTTGTCATCACAATGTTCCATGTCATGTCAGAGCAATGCTCCCTGTCCCATGTCATCACAATGTGCCATGTGCTTGGCATCACAATGCTCCACAACATTTTCATCACAATGCTCCATAAACCTTGTCATCACAATGCTCCATGCACTTCTTATCAAAATGCTCTCTCACCAGTGATATCAATATGTTCCCTCATTAGTCATCGCAATACACCCACTCCCCTCTCATCACAGTGGTCCATAACCCCTGTCATGAAAATGTTCCATGACCCCTGAAATCACAATGTTCCATAACCCCTGTCATCAAAATGTTCCATGACATTTTTCATCAAATTGCTCTATGACCCTGTCATCACAATGCTCCCTGCCCTTCACAACAGAATGCACCACAGCCTTGTCATCAAAGTGCTCCCTGACCTTTGTCATCACAAAGCTCCATGACCCTTTGCATCACAATGCTCCATGCCATTGTTATCATAATGCTCCATGAAACCTCTCATCACATTTTTACATGCCCTTGTCATTACAGTCTCCATGATGCTTTTCATCACTATGCTCGATGCCATTCTTCTCACAATGCTCCATGCCCTTGTCATTACAATCCTCCACGACCCATGTATCACTGTGTTCTGTGCCCTTGTCATCACTATGCTCCTTGCCCCCTCTCATCACAATAATCCATGAAACATTTCAGACCAATTCTCCATGCCCTTGTCATCACAATGCTCCATTACCCCTGTAATCACAATTCTACATGCCCTTGTCATCACAAAGCTTCATGACGCATGTCACCAGAATGCTCCATGGCCTTCTCATTCACGATGTCCATGCCCTTGTCATCACAATGCTCCAAGATTACCCCTGTAATCACAATGCTCCATGCCCCTTTTCATCTCAATGATCCATGAACCCTGTCATCACAATGCACCATGCCCATCATCATAATGCTTCATGCTACTGTCATCAGAATGAAATCAAAATGCTCCATGATCCGTGTCATAACAATGCTCCAAAGCCTTGTGATCACAATATTCCATAACACTTGTCATCACAATGCCACATGACGCTCGTCATCACAGTTATCCATGGTCTTCTCATCACAATGCTCCATGACCTTTGTCATCACAATGCTCAATACACTTGTCCTCAAAATGCTCCCAGACTCTTGTCGTCAGTATCCTCCATGAACCCTGTCATGACAAGGCTCCATGCCATTTTCATCACAATGTTCCATGCCCTTTTCCTCACAGTGCTCCAAGCCCCCTGTAATCACAATGCTCCATGCCCTTGTCATCACTGAACTCCGTGATGCATGTCATCAGAACACTCCCTGGCCTTCTCATCCCATGCTCCATGCCCTTGTCATCACAATGCTCCACGACCCCTGTAATCACAAAGCTCCATGCCCCTTTTCATCAGAATGCTCCATGAGACTTGTCATCACAAGGCTCCATGGTCTTCTCATCACAATGCTCCAGTACCTTGTCATCACAATGCTAAATGACAACTTTCATCACCATACTCCATGAACATTTTCAGCCCAATGCTCCATGACCTTCTCATCACAATGCTCCATGGCCACTGTCATCACAACGCTCCATGAACCCTGACAACACAATGATCCGGGACCCTTGTCATCAAAATGCTCCATGCGCTTGTCATCCCACTGCTCCATGACAGCTTTAATCACAGTGCTCCGTGACGCTTGTCATCACAGTGTTCCATGAACATTGTCATCACAATGCTCCATGCCTTTGTCAGCAAAATGCTACATAATCTTGTCATCACAATGCTCCATGAGCTGGTCATCACAATCCTCCATGACCCTTGGGATCACATTGCTTCATGTCCTTGTCATATCTCTCTTGCCTTTCTGGTTTTTACAGATTTTCGGATGTCCCATTTGACCGCTGGGTAGTGACAATACTTTGTAGTATGGATTTGCATTGCACGCTTGCTTGATTTGCCAAAAAGTGTGTATGTGTTTTCTCCTGAATATATTCAGGAGAAAAGCCATACGCCGTTTTCGGCCAAGTGCATCACTGTCGAAGTTGGGATGCTTTTCCTGTGCTTTAAAAGCGATTCCGGGGCTTCCCTGGTGGCGCAGTGGTTGAGAGTCCGCCTGCCGATGCATGGGACACGGGTTCGTGCCCCTATCCCGGAAGATCCCACATGCCGCGCAGCGGCTGGGCCCGCGAGCCATGGCCGCGGAGCCTGTGTGTCCGGAGCCTGTGCTCCACAACGGGAGAGGCCACAGCAGTGAGAGGCCCGCGTACAGAAAAAAAAAAAAAAAAAAAAAAAAAAAGCGATTCCAATTTACCTCATGAAATATGTTTTGTGCAATTCTGCCTCATTTTAAAGTCCGCTTCGGTCCCTTCTCCCAACAGATTTTTGGAAGAGAGTAGTCCTTTATAACTCTGCAGGTTTGTGAATTGCTGTGCCCCTGAGCTCCAATTTTCAAATCCCATTTTTGGGAGCTGACCGCAAATCCACAATTTTGCTTCAGGACCTATACTGGTTCCAGGGGTGGCTATACTGTTCCCTACGGGTGGCTGAGGCTTTGGTAAATTCTTCTTGCTGACGGGAATTTAGAGTGACATGTGCCCATCCAAATGCCTACATCTACTCTCTGATTGGTTCTCCCTCTTCCCTTTCATCCTCTGCACAATTAGCAAACTGTTCGAAGCAGGAGGTTATAGGGGCTAACTCTCCTAAGTTGGGAGATTGATAGTAAGGCAGTTGGAATGCCAACCTGGAGCACAAGAAGAGGAAAAATTAGGAGACTTTTAGAAACCTTTCGCCATCACAGTGTGTCCATTCTCTAGGTTTCCCATACGTGTTATAACTGTATTGATATTCCCTTCTACCTGGAGATTTGGGACTCATGGAATGGTGTCATGCATTACTACTTTAAAGGATCTGCATTTTCTCTCCCAATCTCACCAGTCCTCTCAGTCCCATGTGTCCAGCCTTATGCCTCATCCAGTTGTCTTTGCAGATAGGGTCATTCCAGTTTTCATAAGAACCCCTGAAGGAATTGTGTAAGAATTTCGCTGTTTTTGTGTTTGGTTTTTGAAATTCATTTTTATAATGGGGTTGAGCTAATTTTCACTGACGTGTTTATGCCGGTCTAGACACACTTGATTCCCTTACAGAGACATATCAATACATAGGTTTTAAGATTCTTACTAGTCAGATATATTCCTCTGCGGGGAATAGGGGTTTTGAGTCCTGTTCACTGAGGAAGGTGTAGGTCTTGTCTCTTCTGTATTTGGTTTATGGAATGTTACCTGTGCTAATATCAAACTCTGGTTTTATGCATCACCCCACCTCTCCTTTCCCTTTAAGCAGGCATAACAGTGTTTTCTAAAGGTGAGACTCTGTTCTCTTTCTTAATTCAGTTCATGTGTTGTGATGTTGACATTCCCTCTGTAAGTGATATCTTATGATAAGATTCTTTTTTTCTGTGTGACTGATTTCACTTAGAATCATCATACCTAAATCCACTCATTATGCTGCTACTGGCCTTATGATATTGATTTCATGTCTGAGTGATATTCCGTTGTACAAAATTACGACAAGTTCTTTATGCATTTCTCTTTTTCCTGGGATAATTTAGGTGTAACGAAGTAGAGATTCTTGTATGCAGAGCAGCCCTAAACTTTGGGGTGCCTGTGTCTTGTCGATATTTAGTCTTCCCAAGTTATATGCCCATGAGTTGAAGTCCCCTTTGCTCGGGGGCTTTGTATTTTACATGTTTTAGGAAACAGCATACACTTCTTCAGAGTGGCTCTTGGATATTTATATCCCACCCATCAGCGTGACTAGGCTCCCTGTTCTCCATGGCCTCTCCTGCATTTCTGGTTTGTACACATTTTTTGGATGGCCTTTCTAAGCAGTGTATATTGAGACTTCTTTGTTGTGCGGATTTGCATTTCCCGCTTTCTAAGTTGTCCAAAAACTCTGTATGTGTTTTATTTTCCTGAAGATTTCACAAAAAAACATATACACCCTTTTGCCCAACTGCATCATTTTAGAAATTCTGCTGCTTTTCATATGCTTTAAATGTGAGTACAATCTACCTTTTGAAATCAGTTTCCTGCAATTCTGCCTCTCATTCAGATCCTCTTCGTTGCCTTACCTGAATATATTTTTGGACGTTGGTTATCATTTATATCTTTGCAGGTCTTTGAATTGTCTGCTCCTGAGCTCCATTTTGCAACTCGCTTTTTTTGTGAGCTGGCCGCCAAACCATTGGATTGCTTCAGGCCCTATTCTGGTTCTGAGGAGGCAGGCTGAGCCTTTGGTTAATTCTTGTTCCTAATGGGAAATTAGAGTGGCATGTTCCTGTCCAAACACCTAAGACTTGTCTCTAAATTTTTCTCATCCTTCCGCTTATTCCTCTGGACAATTTCCAAACTGTGTGCAAGAGGATGTTGAAGGTGCTGATATCCCCAAGTTAGGAGAATGTTAGGAAAGTTGCTGGAGGGTTGAACCCGAGCACCAGGCGATGAGGAGATGAGGTGCCTTTTCCAAACTCTTTCCGATCAAATGGTGTACCATCCTCTAGGTGTGGCAGGCATGTTTTAGCTGTAGGAAGGGTCACGTGCATGTAAGGAGAACACCAGGGATTTTTCCAAATCAGTGCCTCCCTGAACCACAAACTGGGGAATTTTTAAGCTACGGCTACACGTATGTCCATTAAGGGCCTTGGGAAATAGGCAGAGCCCAAACTTTAGATGATTGAAATCTTCAGGGTCAGAAGCGCTCACCATCGGCCTTGCTAAGGTTACATTTTATCTGTCATTGATAGATGATGTCAATAACAATATCGATTCATTTTCAGATTATTTCCCCTTATAGGTTATAGCAAAATATTCAGTGTAGTTCCCTGTGCTATACAGTAGTTCCTTGTTGATGATCTATTTTATACATAGCAGTGTGTATGTGTTAATCCCAAACTGTTAATTTATCCCTTCTCCTACCTTTCCCCTTTGGTAATAATAAATTGTAAGACTTTATACTTCTCAGAAATGGGGGAACTGAAAGAGAGGTATCATTTTCAATGGAAAAGCATTCAAAACAAGATTGAAGCTTCAGCCAAGAGTATTCG
This sequence comes from Mesoplodon bidens, assembly GCF_964165515.1. Lineage (NCBI taxonomy): Eukaryota > Metazoa > Chordata > Mammalia > Artiodactyla > Ziphiidae > Mesoplodon > Mesoplodon bidens. The sequence goes on from NW_027672207.1 coordinate 2,909,864, forward strand.
ATGTACATACATGGAAATAAATAACTTCATTTCTCTAATGTTGACCTGACAAATAAGACAGACGTCTTCACTGAACTTGCTTATAGTAAAGTGATGGAAATATCAAATGTAAGTCTTAGAAACATCTTATTTTACCCGAGCATTATACACTGCTCTATGTTAACTACAGTTTGGCTCACACATCTGTTCATTGAAGTTACAATGTTCTCAATTTCTGTTACTGATCCTCCAGAGTGGACCCCAACCAGAGTCCCCATGCACAGTATCATTAGAGCCAACAGATTAAGACTGAGTTTGGTTCAGAAGCAAAGGAAATATTATTTTGAAAACAGAATGGAGAGGTGAGAGCGTGCACTCCCCCACGGGCTGTGGGCTGGGCTGCTGTGTAGGGATCCCAGCAGCGTCAGTGGGAGGGAGGGGATGGAGCTCTCGAGGGCTGGGTTGGCTGCAGCTCAGGCTCTATGCCACGGAGTCTGCATGGGACCCCCTAGCTGAGGTGTCGACCCAGCCATTCTGCACTAGGAAATCGGGCCTGAAGTGCCAGGTGTGGGACCTCTGCATCCGGAGCCCTAGAAGCACGTGAAATTAGACAAAGCACAAAGGAAAAACAGGTTAGACTTTATTTTATTGCCCAGATTCTCTTTTTTATCTCCCAGGAATTTTAATGAACGGTGCCGGAGACAAACACCTCCTCTGCTTTTTGTTCTGTTCCTCATTCTTGGGGTGTTGAGGGTGCAGACCCCTCTTTTGTAACTGCTTCATGATATGGTGGGAGCCCTGATACCTGGGGGGAGGGGCAAAACGTCTCCCCACCAGCCTCCAGGTGAGGTTGATTGTCCCAAGGCCTCCTGCCTCACTTCTCGTCTGCCTGAGCACCAGCATTGGAAGTGTTATAGATTCTAATGACCTTTAAGGGTCCAGGAAAGAGATGTGCAGAGATGCTGAGTTGGCAGGTTTCAACCCACACCACATTTGTTCGGCGACCATAGGAAGATGGTTTTTGCCAGCCTAGATGCTCTGACCAGTAGTCTGTGCTTTCTTTAATTAGGTATCTGAATTTATGTACAAATAGCACCATGTGTCAGAGCCTTGCCCGCGAAACTCCCAGACAGTCCAGGGTCAGTGGTGATCAAGGACCATGACGTCCACTGAGTCAATGGCCTTTAGAAGTAGCCATCAGTCCAGCCAGTCATATTGGCCTCCATCACCGTGTTGTCTGTAGGGTTTTCTATGGTGAAAGCGTGATATACGTTTCCTCCTCCAAGCTTATTAGCTCCCCTGTGGGTGCAGTAAGTCCTGCAAGCAGTAGTCTGCTCTTTCAGGGCACAGTCTTGTTGTTTTCTGAGAGAAACTCCAGGTCAAGTGATGGTCACACAAGTCATCTTGGGGGCCCGTTGCACCGTTTGTCTCTCTGGAGGTTGGAGTTGGAGGACCTCCTCACTTGAGGTCAGTGTGTCCACAGAGAGACCCCTGCAACTTCAGGGCATGATGGGTGGTTAGGATAACCACGTGGGGTCCTTTTCCCTTAGGTGGGAGCTGGCCTTGTGGGCTGCTGATTTCCATCTTTTTAGATACCCCAGTATCCTGGCCTGATGAGTCGGTGGCAAAGCCCTTGGTGACCATAGTTTATCATACCTGAAGGGCATTCTTGTGTTGCACCATTTCAAGTGGTCCCAGTTTTTGCACTAAGGCTCCAAGGTCGATTAACCTTTGACCGGGTATGTAAAGGTCAAAGGGTTTAGCTAAATAAGGGAGTTCCTGGGCAAGGGTCTGAATTGACTGCTCTTTCCATTCTTGAGAGGCTGCTTCTGAATTCTACTCAAAAGGATCATCATCTTTTCGTGTCAGTGTTTCATGTAGAGGCCCAGCTATTAGACTGTCGTTAGGGATCCAGATGCAGAAAACCTTGGCCTCCCAAGGAACCCCTAAGCTGTCTTCTAGTTTTAGAAGAGGTAAGGCTGCAAATGGCTTCTTCCCTATCCTGGGATGTGTTTATCCGAATATCTGTGAGAATGAAGCCCAGGCATGTCACCTTAGCCTGGGATATTTGAGCCTTTTTCTTGGACACCTTCTATCCTTTCTTGGCTAGGTAGTTCAGAGGCGTCTTTAGTAGGCCTGGCGATCAGAATGTCATCTTCATATTGAAGGAGGGTTCCCTTTTACAGAGGTAGAACTTTTAGGTCTTTAGAGGACATTTCCCCAATGATGGTGTGGGGATTTTTGAACCATTGGGGCAGGACGGCCCAGCATTATTTCTTTTGTTGCATGTTGTGTCCTGCCACTCACAAGCCAAAAATTCTTGTGACTCTGAGATGAATGGAATACAGAAGAAGGCATCATTGAAGTCTAATACAGAATGCCATGGCCTGGTGGATGGTAGAATGACCAACAGGGTGTGGGAAATAGGAGCTACTGGATATATATCCTCGGTGGCTTCACTGACTGTCCTGATATCCTTTACCAGGTCTCCAGCAGCCCATGGGGCTCTCGTGGTCAGGCGAATCCCACGATATGGAGCTCACCTGGGCTGCACCCCCCACCCCACAGCCCACGGGGCTCTCGTGGTCAAGTCCCACCCACGGTATGGAGCTCACCTGTGCAGCTACCCAGCAGCCCATGGGGCTCTCATAGTCAGGCCCTTCCCAGGATACGGAACTCCCCTGGGCAGGTACCCCAGCAGGGCCGGACACACAGGAACTGTGCACATAGCCCACATTGCAGAGAACCCCCAGCTCACCTGTCACTCACAGCTGACACAGAACACCTCAGAGCAGGACTTGAACTAACAAACAGCAGCTCTGACAGGTCTGTGACCCTGGCTATCACTCTGTGCAGCCTCTCTCTGCCTGGTCTTCCAGACACTTCCACTGCAGCCAGGGCACCAGGCCTCTGTCTCCACCCACCGTCACTCCTCTCACTGACTCCTGGGTTCTTCTCATTAGGATAGGGTCTTCTTGAAGTTGTTTTCCACTCATGGAACAGATAAAATGGTAAGAAAACAAGCCGCAGCTGCAGCCCCTTGTCTATCCTAACTCTCAAGAGCCCACACCTGTTCCTTAGGCGTGGTCCGTTTAGCAAGGTTCATTTTCTGCAACTGTGAGCCCCTGAGGGATGAGGATTGGCTGATTTGGGCAGCCGTACACAGCCTGCCAGCCCTCCCCAGGTGTGCCTGGGTTGAGGTCAATATAAACACCTCTCCAGTCAGCAAGAGCCCCTGTAGCTGTGCCTGACGCCATATTCTCTGCCCTGTCAGCAGTGTCGGGGCTGGGGTGGTGGGAGGGAGTGAGGGGCCGTGGCTTTGTGGGTGGCCCAGTGTGAGTGGGGCTCTGCTGGACTTTCTGCAGGAGTTGCCAGGCTGCCACCTGCTAAAGAAGAGGATGTGTCACACATACCTGCCGCTGGAATTTCTCCCCAGGCAGAGGTGAGGAAGTAAAAAATCAGTGGGGGCCGTGGCAGGAGGGGTATCTCAGGCAGGGAAATGGAAAGCTTCCAGAAGACCTTCTGGGGCCTGGACCATCCTGGCTGGCCTGCAGGCACCAAGTCAGCCTGCGTGCTGTCGCTGGTGTGGCTCCACAGCCCTTCTTCTGGGCTTGCAAGTGCTTGTACATATTCAGGTGTTTTACCTGGAAAGGGTGGGAAGAGTTCAGCTGCAGCAGGACTGGGGCTCAGCTCACATTTACTCACAGACGCCTCGACACAGTGTCCCAGCTTTGCAATGAGGATGCTCCTTGTGGGGGGGAGTGCTGCTGTCGGCATGGGAGAAGATTTCCCACCTCTGACCAACTTAAGAATTTTTTACCACTGGAGCAATTGCCCTGATACGATTTTCCTCTGTATAAATGGTGGGTTCTGTTTTTTTTTTTTTTTTTTTCCTTTTTTCTTTTTGGTTCAAGGTAGATTTTATTTATTCCTATTTTTTTTAATTTGGTGATATAAACATGGATTTAATGCATTAATATAAAGACATCTATGTGAAGGGAAAAACTTCTTTTCTGTGTTATTTTATTAAATGTTATTTATTTATTTCTAAATTTTGAAAATTTATGTATTTCTTTTATACAGCAGGTTCTTATTGGATATCTATTTTATACATATAAGTGTGCACATGTGAATCCCAGACTCCCAATTCATCCCACCACCACCCTCACATGGCGTTCCCCCCTTGGTGTCCATATGTTTGTTCTCTACATCTGTGTCTCTATCGCTGCCCTGCAAACTGGTTCATCTGTTCCATTTTTCTAGGTTCCACATATATGCATTAATATACAATATTGATTTTTCTCTTTCTGACTTACTTCACTCTGTATGACAGTCTCTCGATCCTTCAAGGTCTCTACAAATGACCCAATTTCATTCCTTTGTATGGCTGAGTAATATTCCATTGTATATATGTACCACATCTTTATCCATTCGTCTGTCTGTGGGCACTTAGGTTGCATTCATTACCTGGCTATTGTAAATAGTGCTGCAATGAACATTGTGGTGAATGTGTCTTTTTGATTTATGGTTTTCTCTGGGTATATGCCCAGTAGTGGGATTGCTGGATTATATGGTAATTCTATTTTTAGGTTTTTAAGGAACCTCCATACTGTTCCCCATAGAGACTGTCTCAATTTACATTCCCAACAATAGTGGAAGAAAGTTCCTTTTCTTCACACCCACTCCAGCATTTGTTGTTTGTAGAATTTCTGATGATGCCCATTCTAACAGGTGTGACGTGATACCTCATTGTCGTTTCCATTTCCATTTCTCTAATAATTAGAGATGTTGAGCAGATTTTCATGTGCGTACTGGCCATCTCTATGTCTTCTTGGAAGAAATGTCTATTTAGATCTTCTTCCATTTTTGTATTGGGTTGTTTGTTTTATTAATATTAAGCTGCATGAGCTGTTTATATATATTGGAGATTAATCATTTGTCCATTGATTCGTTTGCAAATATTTTCTACCATTCTGAGGGTTGTCTTTTGATCTTGTTTGTAGTTTCCTTTGCTTTGTAAAAGCTTTTACGTTTCATTAGGTCCCATCTGTTTAGTTTTCTTTTTTATTTAATTACTATAGGAGGTGGATCAAAAAAGATCTTGCTGTGATTTACGTCAGAGTATCCTTCGTAAGTTTTCCTCTCAGAGTTTTATACTATCCGGTCTTACATTAAGGTCTCTAATCCATTTTTAATATATTTTTATGTATCGTGTTGGAGAGTGTTCTAATTTCATTCTTTTACAGGTAGCTGTCCATATTTCCCAGCACCAATGATTGAAGAAACTGTCTTATCTCCATTGTATAGTCTTGCCTCCTTTGTCATAGATTAGTTGAGCATAGGTGTGTAGGTTTATCCATGTGCTTTCTTTTTTTTCCTTTTACACGTTTATTGGAGTATAATTGCTTTACAATGGAGTGTTCGTTTCTGCTGTATAAAAAAGTGAATCAGCTATACATATACAAATATCACCAGATCCACTCCCTCTTGCATCTCCCTACCACACCCCATATCCCACCCCTTTATGTATTCACAAAGCACCGAGCTGATCTCCCTGTTCTATGTGGCTGCTTCCCAGTAGCTATCGGTGTTACATTTGGTAATGTATTTATGTCCATTCCACTCTCTCACTTCGTCCCAGCTTACCTATCCCCCTTCCGGTGTCCTCAAGTCCTTTCTCTATGTCTGTGTCCTTAATCCGGTCCTGCCACTAGGTTCTTCAAAATCTTTTTTTTTCTTCATTAGGTTCCGTATATCTCTGTTAACATAGAGTATTTGTTTTTCCCTTTCTGACTTACTTCACTGTGTAGGACAGATTCTAAGTCCATCCACCTCAGTACAAAAAACTCAGTTTTGCTTCTTTTTATGGCTGAGTAATATCCCATTGTATATATATGCCAAATCTTCTTTATCCATTCATCTGTTGATGGACACTTAGGTTGCTTCCATGTCCTGGCTATTGTAAATAGAGCTGCAATGAACATTTTTGTACATAACTCTTTTAAAATTATGTTTTTTGCAAGGCAAATGCCCAGTAGTTGGATTGTTGTGTTGTATGGTACTTCTATTGTTAGTTATTTAAAGGAACCTCTGTACTGTTCTCCCTAGTGCCCACATCAATTTACATTCCCACCCACAGTGCAAGTGTGTTCCCTTTTCTCCAATAAAGGCCTCTCTAGCATTTATCGTTTTGTAGATTATTTTGATGATTGCCACTCTGACTGCTGTGAGGTGATACCTCACGGTAGTTTTGATTTGCATTTCTCTAATGATTAGTGATGTTCAGCATCCTTTCATGTGTTTCTTGGTAATCTGTATATCTTCTTTGGAGAAATGTCTATTTAGGTCTTCTGCCCGTTTTTGGATTGGGTTGTTTGTTTTTGTGATATTGAGCTACATGAGGTGCTTGTAAAGTTTGGAGATTAATCCTTTGTCAATTGCTTCATTTGAAAATATTTTCTCCCATTCTGAGGGTTGTTTTTGCATCTTGTTTATGTTTTCCTGTACTGTGTAAAAGCTTTTAAGTTTCATTAGGTCCCATTTGTTGATTTCTGTTTTTATTTCCATTTCTCTAGGAGGTGGGTCAAAAAGGATCTTGCTGTGATTTATGTCATAGAGTGTGCTGCCTATGGTTTCCTCTAAGTGTTTTATAGTGTCTTGTCTTATATTTAGATCTCTAATCCATTTAGAGTTTATTTTTGTGTATGGTGTTATGGAGTGTTCTAATTTCATTCTTTTATGTGTAGGGGTCCAGTTTTCCAGGCACCAATTACTGAAGAGACAGTCTTTTCTCCATTGTATATCCTTAGCTCCTTTGTCATAGATGAGATAGCCATAGGTATGTAGGTTTATCTCTGGGCTTTCTGTCCTGTTCCATTGATCTGTGTTTATGCCAATCTACCTACACTTGATTCCATTATGGAGCCATATAAATACATAGGTTTCAAGATTATTACCAGTCAGATATACTCCTCTTCAGTGAATAGGGTGTTTTGTGTACAGTTCATTGAGAAAGGAGTAGGTCTTGTCTATTACATATTTGGTATATGGAATGGTATCTGTGCTAATTTCAAACTCTGCTTTTACACATCACCCCACGTCACCTTTCCCCTTAAGGAGGCATAAGTGTGTTTTCTAAATGTGTAACTCTGTTCGCTTTTGAAATTCAGTTCATGGGTAGCGATGTTTACATTCCCTCTATAAGTGATATATTATAATAAGTTTCTTTTTTCTTTGTGGCTCATTTCACTTAGCATCATCGTACCTAAAGCCACTCATTATGCTGCTATTGGCCTTATGACATTGATTTTATGTCTGAGTGACATTCCATTGTATATAAGTACCACAACATCTATATCCATTTTTTTTTCCATTTCCTGGGATATTTAAAGTGTACTGAAGTCGAGGTTCTTGTAAACAGAGCAGCCCTAAACTTTGGGCTGGCTGTGTGTTGTGGAATTTTAGTTTTCCCAAAATACACGCCCATGAGTTGAAGTGTGCTATGCTCTGTAGCTCTGTTTTAGAAAACAACATACAGTTCTCCAGAGAGACTGTTGGCAATTTACAACCTGTCCATCGGCGTAATCAGTTTCCTTTTTCTCCATGGCCTGTCCTGCATTTGTGGTTTTTACACTATTTGCGGATGGCCCTTTTGACTGGAGGTAAGGGACACTTCTATGTAGTGTGGATTTGCAATGCCTGATGGCTTGCTTGGCTAAAAAGGGCGTGTGCATTTTTTCCCGAATATATTCAAGAAAATACACATACTCCCTTTTCGGCCAAGGGTAACATTGTCGAAGTTCTGTCGCTTTTCATTTGCTTTAAAGATGACTCCATTCTACCTCTTGAAATATTTTTCCTTCAATTCTGCCTTGCATTCAAATCCTCTTCACTGTCTTACCTCAATATATTTCTGGATGATAGTTGTCCTTTATAACTGTGAAAGTTTGTGAATTGCTGTGCCCCTGATTTCCATTTTTCAACTCGCCTATTTGTGAGCTGGCTGCAATAATGTAGGATGGTTGTAGGCCCTAGTCTGGTTCTGGTGCTTCAGGCTGAGCCTTTGGTTAATTCTTCTTCCTGATGGGAAACTAGAGTGACATGTGCCCATCCAAACACCTACAGCTAATCTCTCATTTGTTTCCCCTCTTCCTCTTCATCCTCTGCACAATTTGAAAACTGTGCATAACAGGAGGGTAAAGGCGCTGATACTCCAAATGGGGAGATATTTAGTAATGCAGATGGAATGGTGAAGCCGAGAACGATGAAAGGAAAAATGAGGTACCTTTTAGAAAACTTTCCCAATTACACAGTGAAAAACCCACTGGGTTTCCCATGCATGCTTTAACTGTAGGAAGATTCCCTTAAACCTGGAGAGTTGGGACCACTAGAATGGGTAGCACACAGTATTGCTCTAAGTGGTGGTCTTTTGCTCACACAACCTCAGGAATCTTGTCAGCCCCAAGTGTCCAGTCTTATGTCTCATCCAGCTGTGGGTGTAAAGGCAGACAATCCAGGTTGCATCCCAGGCCCTGAACGTAATTCTTAAGACTTTCTCTCTGTTTCGCTGTTTTTGCATTTTGCTTTTGAAATTTATTTTTATAAGGGTGTTAGGTGAATTTCAGTGCTGTGTTCATGCTGTTATAAACACGCATGATTCCTTTATGGAGACATGAGAATACATATGTTTTAAAATTCTTGGAATCAGATATATTCCTCCGTAATGAATCGGTGGTGTTGAGTCCAGTTCATTGTGTCGGGAGTAGGTGATGTCTATTACATACTTGGTTTATGTAACGGTTTCTGTGCTAATTTAAAACTGTGGTTTAATGCATCACCCCACCTCACCTTTCACCTAAAGCAGGCAGAATATTGTTTGCTAAATGTGTGACTCTGTTGTGTTTGTAATTCAGTTCATTCGTAGCCATGTTTACATTCACACTATGAGTGATATCTTATGATAAGATTCGTTACTCTGTTATATTTCCTAACTCAGTTCATGTGTAGCCATATTTACAGTACCTTCATAAGTGATATCTTATGATAAGTTTATTTTTCTGTGTAACTTATTTCACTTAGAATCATCGTACCTGAATCCACTCATTTTGCTGCTACTGGTCTTATGACATTGATTTCATGGCTGAGGGATAATCCATCGTACGTAAGTACCACAATTTCTTGAACCATTTTTGTCTTTCTTGGGATATTTAAAGTGTACCCAAGTTGAGGTTCTTGTAAGGAGTGCAGCCCTAAAGTTTGGGGTGGCTCTGTCTTATTGATTTTCAGTTTTCCCAAGGTATATTCCCTATATAGGAAGTGCCCTTGGCTCTGTAGCTCAGTTGTATAGTTGTTTTAGGGAACACAATGCACTGGTCCCAAGAGGGAGTTGGCAATTTACATCCCGCCAATCAGCATAACAGTGCTCCCTGTTCTCCAGGGCCTGTCTTGGCTTTCTGGTTTTTACACAATTTGCGGATGTCCCTTTTGATCTGTGGGAATTGATACTTCTGTGTAGTGCAGATTTGCTTTGCCCGCTTGATTGCTTGGCCAAAAAGGGCATATGCGTTTTCTCCTTAATATATTCAGGAGAAAACGCATACACCCTATTTGGCCAAGTGCATAATTGTCGACGTTGTGCCCCTCTTCCTGTGCTTTAAAGGTGATTCCAACGTACCCCTTGAAATCTGTTTCCTGCTATTCTGCCTCTCTTTCATGTCAGCCTCGATGCCTTCCCTCGACAAATTTTTGGATGATAGTTGTCCTTTATTACTCTGCCAGTTTGTGAATTGCAGTGCCCCTGAGCTCCATTTTTCAAGTCGTTTTTGTGAGCTGAATGCAAGTCAAAAATTTTGGTTCGGGACCTATACTGGTTCCCGGCAGGTGGCTGAGACTTTGGTTAATTATTCTTCCTTCCAGGCAATTAGAGTGACATGTTCCCGTCCAAATGCCTAACAGCTACTCTCTCATTGCTTCTCCCTCTTCCCTTTCATATTCTGCCAAATTTGCAACCTGTGCGAACCAGGAGTTTAAAGGGCCTGTCTCTCCAATTTGGCAGATTGATAGTAAAGCAGTAGGAAATTCAAACCGAGTACAAGGAGAGGGACTATTACTTGAGTTTTAGAAACCTTTCGTATTCACAGTGTGTCCGTGTTCTAGGTTTCCCGTACATGTTATAGCTGTAGTAATATTACCTTCAACCTGGAGAGTTGGGACCCATGGAATGGGTGCCACGCATTATTGCTTTAAAGGGTCTGCACTTGCTCACCCAATCTCACCAATCCTCTCAGTCCCAAGTGTCCAGCCTTATGCCATATCCAGCTGTCGTTGTAGATAGGGTCATTCCAGGTTTCATCAGAAACCCTGAAGGAATTGTAAAGAATTTCCTTGTTTTTTTTGTTTTGTTTTTGAAATTCCTTTTTATAGTGGGTTTGAGCTGATTCTCGCTTCCATGTTTATGCCAGTCTAGACAGACTTTATTCCCTTACAGAGACATATCATTACATATTTGAATCCACTCATTTTGCTGCTACTGCCCTTATGAAATTGATTTCATGGCTGAGAGATATTCCATCGTACATAAGTACCACAATTTCTTGAACCATTTTTGTCTATCCTGGAATATTTAAAGTGAACCCAAGTTGAGGTTCTTGTAAGCAGTGAAGCCCTAAATTTTGTGGTGGTTGTGTCTTATTGATTTTCAGTTTTCCCAAGGTATTTTCCCTAGACTGGAAGTGCTCTTGGCTCTGTAGCTCTATTGTTTACTTGTTTTAGGGAACACAATTAACTCCTCCAGAGAGGCACTTGGCAATTTACATCCCACCCATCAGCATAACAAGGCTCCCTCTTCTCCAGGGCCTGTCTTGCCTTTCAGGTTTTCAAGCAGTTTGCGGATATCCCTTTGACCAGTGGGAAGGGTTACTACTTTGTAGTGCAGATTTGCATTTCCCACTTGCTTCTTTGGCCAAACATGGTGTATTCGTTTTCTCCTGAATATATTCAGGAGAAAATGCGTACACACTTTTTGGACAAGTGCATCATTTTCAAAGTTTTGCCCCTCTTCCTGTGCTTTACAGGAGATTCCAACGTACCTCTTGAAATTTGTTTCCTGATATTCTGACTCATTTTCAAATCCATCTCGTTGCCTTCCCACAACGGAATTTTGACGATAGTTGTCCTTTACTACTCTTCCAGTTTGTGAATTGCTGTGCCCCTGCACTCCATTATTCACCTCGTTTTTGAGAGCTAAATGCAAGTCCAAAATTCTGGTGCAGGAACTATACTTGTTCCCGGTGGGGTGCTGAGACATTGGTTAATTCTTCTTCCTGCCTGGAAATTAGAGTAACATGTGCCCGTCCAAATGCCTACCTGCTACTCTCTCATTGGTTTTCCCTCTTCCCTTTCATCATCTGCCAAATTGGCAACCTGTGTGAACCAGGAGGTTAAAAGGCCTATCTCTCCAAGTTGGGAGATTTGTAGTAAAGCAGTTGGAAATTCTAAACGGAGCACCAGGAGAGGGACTATTAGTTGAGTTTTAGAAACCTTTCTTATTCACAGTGAGTCCATTCACTAGGTTTCCGGTATGTCATAGCTGTAGTAAGAGTCCCTTCAACCTGGAGACTTGAGACCCATGGAATGGGTGCCATGCATTATGGCTTTAAAGCGTCTGCATTTGCTCACCCAATCTCACCAATCCTCTCTGTCCCAAGTGTCCAGCCTTATGCCACATCCAGCTGTCATTGTACACAGGGTCTTCCCAGGTTTCATAAGAGACCCTGAAGGAATTGGATAGAATTTCCCTGTTTTTTTTGTTTTGGTTTAAAAATTCCTTTTTATAGAGTGTTTGATCTGTTTCTCGCTGCCATGTTTATGCCCGTCTGGTCACACTTGATTCCTTTACGGAGAGATATCAATACATATGTTTTAAATTCTTACTAGTCAGATATATTCCTCTGCGGGAAATATGGGGTTTTGGGTCCATTTCACTGAGGAAGGTGTAGGTCTTGTCTATTGTGTAGTTGATTTTTGGAACTGTATCTGTGCTTATATCAAACTCTGGTTTTATGCATCACCCAACCTTTCTTTCCCCTGAAGCAGGCATAAGAGTGTTTTCTAAATGTGAGACTCTGTTCTCTTTCCTAACTCCTTTCATGTGTAGCCATGTTTACAGGATCTTCAAAAGTGATACCTTATGATAAGTTTCTTTTTCTGTGTGACTTATTTCACTTAGGATCATCGTACCTGAATCCACTTATTTTGCTGCTCCTGGTCTTATGACATAGATTTCATGGCTGAGGGTTATTCCATCATATGTTATACCACAATTTTTTGAACCATTTTTATATTTCCTGGGATATTTAAGGTGTACCCAAGTTGAGGTTCTTGTAAGCAGTGCAGCCCTGAATTTGGGGGTGGCTGTGTCTTATTGATTTTCAGTTTTCCCAAGGTACATTCCCTAGACTGGAAGTGCCCTTGGCTCTGTAGCTCTGTTGTTTACTTGTTTTAGGGAACATAATGCACTCCTCCAGAGAGGCAGTAGGCAATTTACATCCCGCCCATCATCATAACAATGATCCCTGTTCTCCAGGGACTAACTTGCCTTTCTGGTTTTTACACATTTTGTGTATGTCCCTTTTGACCGGTGGGAAGTGATAATCCTTAGTAGTGCAGATTTGCCTTGCCCACATGATTCCTTGGCCAAAAAGGGCATATGCGTTTTCTCCTGAATATATTCAAGAGAAAACGTATACACACATTTTGGCCAAGTGAATCATTGTGGAAGTTGTGCCCCTCTTCCTGTGCTTTAAAGGTAATTCCAACATACCTCATGAAATCTGTTTCCTGCTATTCTGCCTCTCTTTCAAGTCAACCTCGTTGCCTTCCCTCAACAGATTTTTGGACGATAGTTGTCCTTTATTACTCTGCCAGTTTCTGAATTGCTGTGCCCCCGAGCCCCATTTTTCAACTCGTTTTTTGTGAGCTGAACGGAAGTCCAAAATTTTGGTTCAGGAACTATCCTGGTTCCCGGTGGGTGGCTGAGACTTTGGTTAATTCTTCTTCCTCCCTGGAAATTAGAGTGACATCTTCCCGTGCATATGCCTAACAGCTACTCTCTCATTGGTTCTCCCTATTCCCTTTCATACTCTGCCAAATTGGCAACCTGTGCGAACCAGGAGGTTAAACGTGCTGTATCTGCAAGTTGGGAGATTGACAGTAAAGGAGTTGGAAAGTGAAAGCGGAGCACCAGGAGAGGGACAATTCGTTGAGATTTAGAAATCTTTCGTATTAACACTGTGTCCATTCTCTAGGGTTCCCTTACATGTTATACATGTAGTAATATTCCCTTCAACCTGGAGAGTTGGGACCCATGGAATGGGTTCCATGAATTATTGCTTTAAGGGGTATGCAGTTGCTCACCCAATCTCACCAAAACTCTCTGTCCCAAGTGTTGAGCATTAAGCCACATCCAGCTGTCATTGTAGATAGGGTCATTCCAGGTTTCATCAGTGACCCTGAAGGAATAGTAAAGAATTTCCCTGTTTTTTTCTTTTGCTGTTGAAATTCCTTTTTATAGTGGGTTTGAGCTTATTCTCACTGCCATGTTTTATGCCAGTCTAGACACATTTGATAACCTTGCGGAGACATATCAGTACATAGGTTTTAAGATTCTTACTAGTCAGATATATTCCTCTGCGGGAAATATGGGGTTTTGAGTCCCTTTCACTGAGGAAGGAGTAGGGCTTGTCTATTCCATAGTTGGTTTTTGGAAGGCTACCTGTGCTTATATCAAACTCTGGTTTTATGCATCACCCCACCTCTCCTTCCCCCTTAAGCAGGCATAAGAGTGTTTTCTAAATGTGAGACTCTGTTCTCTTTCCTAACTCAGTTCATGTGTAGCCATGTTTACAGGATCTTCATAAGTGATATCTTATGATAAGTTTCTTTTTCTGTGTGACTTATTTCACTTAGAATCACCGTACATGAATCCACTGATTTTGCTGCTACTGTTCTTATGGCATTGATTTCATGGCTGAGGGATATTCCATCGTACGTAAGTACCACAATTTTTTGAAGCATTTTTATATTTCCTGGGATATTTAACCTGTACTCAAGTTGAGGTTCTTGTAGGCAGTGTAGCCCTGACTTTGGGGGTTGCTTTGTCTTACTGATTTTCAGTTTTCCCAATGTATATTCCCTAGACAGGAAGTGCATTTGGATCTGTAGCTCTGTAGTTTACTTGTTTTAGGGAACACAATGCACTCCTCCAGGGAGGCAGTTGGCAATTTACATCACGCCCATCAGCTTAACAAGGCTCCCTGTTCTCCAGGGCCTGTCTTGCCTTTCTGGTTTTTACACATATTGTGGATGTCCCTTTTGACAGGTGGGAAGTGATACTTCATTGTTGTGCAGATTTGCATTGTCAGCTTGCTTGCTTGGCCAGAAAGGGCGTATACGTTTTCTCCTGAATATATTCAGGAGAAAACGCATACACTCTTTTTGGCAAAGTGCATCATTTTCGAACTTCTGCCCCTCTTCCTGTGCTTTAACGGCGATTCCAATGTACCTTTTCAAGTCTGTTTCCTGCTATTCTCCCTCGCTTTCAAGTGTGCCTCGTTGCCTTCCCTCAACATATTTTTGGACGATCGTTGTCCTTTATTACTCTGCCAGTTTGTGAATTGCTGTGCCCCTGAGCTCCATTTTTCAACTCGTTTTTGTGAGCTGAACGCAAGTCCAAAATTTTGGTTCAGGAACTATACTGGTTCCCGGTGGGTGGCTGAGTCTTTGGTTAATTCTTCTTCCTGCCAGTAAATTAGAGTGACGTGTGCCCTTCCAAATGCCTAACAGCTACTCTCTCATTGGTTCTCCCTCTACCCTTTCATCCTCTGCCAAATTGGCAACGTGTGCGAACCAGGAGGTTAAAGGGGCTGTCTCTCCAAGTTGGGAGATTCATAGTAAAGCAGTTGGAAAGTCAAACCAGAGCACCAGGAGAGGCACATTTCATTGAGTTTAAGAAACCATTCATATTCACAGTGTGTCCATCCTCTAGGTTTCCCGTACATGTTATAGCTGTAGTAATATTCCCTTCAACATGGAGAGTTGGGACCCATGGAATGGGTGCCACACATTATTGCTTTAAAGGGTCTGCATTTGCTCACCCAAACTCACCAATTCTCTCAGTCCCAAGTGTCCAGCCTTATGCCATATACAGCTGTCATTGTACACAGGGTCATTCCAGGTTTCATCATAGAACGTGAAGGAATTGTAAAGAATTTCCCTGTTTTCTTGTTTTATTTTTGAAATTACTTTTTATAGTGGGTTTGAACTGATTCTCGCTGCCATGTTTATGCCAGTCTAGACACACTTGATTCCCTTACACAGACATATCAATACATAGTTTTTCAGATTCTCAATAGTCAGATATATTCCTCTGTGGGAAATAAGGGGTTTTGAGTACCTTTCCCTGAGGAAGGTGTAGGTCTTGTCTATTCCATAGTTGGTTTTAGGAACGGTACCTGTGCTTCTATCAAACTGTGGTTTTTATGCATCACCCCACCTCTCCTTCCCCCTTAAGCAGGCATAAGAGTGTTTTCTAAATGTGAGGCTCTTTTCTCTTTCCTCAGTCAGTTCAAGTGTAGCCATGTTTACAGGATCTTCATAAGTGATATCTTATGATAAGTCTCTTTTTCTGTGTGACTTATTTCACTTAGAATCATCGTACCTGAATCCACTCATTTTGCTTCTACTGGTTTTATGACATAGATTTCATGGCTGAGGCATATTCCATCGTATGTAAGTACCACAATTTTTTAAACCATTTTTTTTATTTCCTGGGATATTTAAGGTGTACCGAAGTTGAGGATCTTGTAAGCAGTGCAGCCCTAATTTTTGAGGTGGCTCTGTCTTATTGATTTTCAGTTTTCCCAAGGTATATTCCCTAGACTGGAAGCACACTTGTCTCTGTAGCTCTGTAGTTTACTTGTTTTAGGGAACACAATGCACTCCTCCTGAGAGGCAGTTGGCAATTTACATCCCGCCCATCAGCATAACAAGGCTCCCTGTTCAACAGGGCCTGTCTTGCCTTTCTGGTTTTTACCCATTTTGTGGATGTCCCTTTTGACTGGTGGGAAGGGATACTTCTTTGTAGTGAAGATTTTCTTTGCCCGCTTGCTTCCTTGGCCAAAATGGGCATATGTGTTTTCTCCTGAATATATTCAGGAGAAAACGCATACACCCATTTTGGCCAAGTGCATCATTGTCGAAGTTGTGCCCCTCTTCCTGTGCTTTAAGGGCAATTCCAACATACCTCATGAAATCTGTTTCCTGCTATTCTGCCTCTCTTTCAAGTCCACCTCGTTGCCTTCCCTCAACAGATTTTTGGACGATAGTTGTCCTTTATTACTCTGCCAGTTTTTGAATTGCTGTGCCCCTGAGCTCCATTTTTCAATTCGCGTTTTTGTGAGCCGACCACAAATCCACAATTTTGCTTCAGGACCTATACTTGTTCTGGGGGGGGGCAGGATGAGACTTTGGTTTATTCCTCTTCGTCACGGGAAATTAGTGTGACATGTGGCTGTCCAAATGCCTATAGCTACTCTCTCATTGCTTCTCTCTCTTCCTTTATATCTTCTGCACAATTTGCCGACTGTGTGAATCAGGAGGTTTTAGGGGCTGACTCTCCAAGTTGGGAGATTGATAGTAAAGCAGTTGGAATGTCAGACTGGAGCACAAGGAGAGAAAAAAGTAGTAGAGCTTTAGAAACCTTTCACCATCAGAGTGTTTCCATTCTCTACGTTCCCATACATGTTATAACTGTAGTGATATTCCTTTCTACCTGGAGTTTGGGAACCTTGGAATGGGTGACAGGCATTATTTCTTTAAAGGGTCTGCATTTTTTCACCCAATCTCACCAGTCCTCTCAGCCCCAAGTGACCAGCCTTATGCCACATCCAGCTGTCATTGTAGATAGTGTCATTCCAGGTTTCATCAGAACCCCTGAAGGAATTGTGTGAGAATTTTACTGTTTTTATGTTTTGTTTTAAAATTCATTTTTATAGTGGGTTTGAGCTGATTCTCACTGCCATGATTATGTCGTTCTAGACACACTTGGTTCCCTTATGGAGACATATCAATACATAGGTTTTAAAATTCTTACTAGTCAGATATATTTCTCTCCGGGGAATAGGGATGTTGAGTTCCATTCACTGAGGAAGGAGTAGGGCTTGTCTCTTCTCTTTTTGGATTATGGAACGGTTTCTGTGCTAATATCAAACTTTTGTTTTGTGCATCTCCCCACCTCTCTTTCCCCTTAAGTAAGCATAAGAGTGTTTTCTAAATCTGAGAATCTGTTCTCTTCCCTAATTCAGTTCATATGTAGCCATGTTTACATTCCCTTCATAAGTGATATCTTTTGTCAGAATGCACCATGGCCCTTGTCATAATCATGCTCCATGAACCCTGTCATCACAATGCTCCATGCCCTGGTTATCACAATGCTCCATGTCCCTTGTCATCACAATTCTCCACGTCCTTGTCATCACAATGCTACATGACACTTCTCATCAAAATGTTACATACACTTGTCATCACAATTCTCCATGCACTTCTCATTGCAATGCTCCATGCACTTGTCATCACAATGCTCCATGCACTTGTCATCACAATGCTTCATGCTCTTATCATCACAATGCTCCATGACCCCTCTCATCACAATGCTCCCTGACACCTGTCATCACAATGCTTCATGCCACTTGTCTTTACAGTGATCCATGATGCTCGACATCACAATTACCCGAGGTCTTCTCATCACAGTGCTCCACGTTTTGCCATCACCATGCTCCATGCCTTGTCATCTCAAAGCTCAATGTCCCTTGTCCTCACAATTGTCCACGTCCTTGTCATTACAATGCTCCATGGCACTTCACATCACAATGTCATATGCTCTTGTCATCACAATACTCCATGCACTTGTCATCGCGATCCTCCATGACCCCTGTCATAGGAAGCTCCATGCGCTTGTCATCACAATGTTTCACGACCTGGACATTAAAATTATCAATGGCCCTTGATATCACAATTCTCCATGCCCTTGTCATCACAATGCTCCTTTACTTTGTCACAACAATCCTCCATGACACTTGGCATCACAATGCTCAATGATATTGTCATCAAACTGGAACATGACATATTTCATCACAATGCTCCCTGACAACTTTCTTCACAATAATCTATGACCTTGTCATCACAGAACCCCATGCCCTTGTCGTCACAATGTGCCATGCCCACTCTTATCACAAGAATCCATGAAAGTTGTCAGAACAATGCTCCATGCCAATTTTCATCACAATGCCCAATGAACGCTGTCATCACAATGCACCATGCCCATCATCATAATGCTTCATGCTATTGTCATCACAATAAAATCAAAATGCTCCATGACCTCTCTCATCACAATCCTCCACAGCCTTGTGATCACAATGTTCAATAACACTTGTCATCACAATGCCCCATGACGCTGGTCATCACTATTACCACGTTCTTCTCATCACAATGCACCATGATTTTTGTCATCACAATGCTCATTACACTTGTCGGCACAATGCTCCCTGACTATTGCCATCAGTATGCACCTTGAACTCTTTCATGACAAAGCTCCATGCCTTTTTCATCACAATGATCCATGCCCTTTTCATCACAATGCTCCAAGTACCCTGTGATCACAGTGCTCCTTGCACTTGTCATCACAAATCTCCATGGCGCATGTCATCAGAATGCTCCATGGCCTTCTCATCATAGTGCTCCATGCCCTTGTCATCACAAAGCTCCAAGACACCTGTAATCACAATGTTCCCTGCTCCTTTTCATCCGAATGCTCCATGAGACTAGTCATCACAAGGTTCCATGGTCTTCACATCACAGTGCTCCAGGACGTTGTCATCACAGTGCTCCATTCCCTTGTCATCACAATACTCCATGACCCCTGTCATCAAAATACTCCATGAACATTTTCACCCCAGTGGTCCATGACCCTTCTCATCACAATGATGCATGCCCATGTCATCCCAATGCTCCATGACACCTGTATTCACAATGCTCCATGACGCTTGTCATCACATTGCTCCATGATACTTGTCATCAAAATACTCCATGCGTTTGTCAGCAAAATGCTACATGACCTTATCATTACAATGCTCTATGCGCTTGTCATCACCTTACTCCATTACCATTGCCATCACAATCCTCCATGAAACTTGGGATCACATTGCTTCGGGCCCTTGTCAATAAAATGTTCCATGCTCCTTGAAATAAAAATGAGCCAAGACCTCTGTCATCACAATGCTCCAATCCCTTGTGATCACAGTGTTCCATAACACTTGTCATCACAACGCTCCATGATGTGTGTCATCACAATACTCCATGCCCTTTTCATCACTATGCTCCATGACATTTGTCATCACAATACTCCATTAAATTTGGCATCACAATACTACCTAGCATTGTCATCGCAATGGACCATGACATATGTCATCACAATGCTCCCTGACACCTGTCTTCACAATACTCCATGACCTTCTCTTCACAATGATCCATGGCCTTGTCATCACAATGCACCATGTCCACTGGCATCACAATAATCTATGAAAGTTGTCAGACCAATGCTGAAAGCCCCTGTCATCACAATACTCCAAGCCCTTTTCATCAAAATTCTCCATGACTTGTCATCACAAAGCTCCATGACCCATGACCCATGTATCACAGTGTTCCGTGCCCTCGTCATCGCAATGCTCCATGCCCATACTCATCACAATAATCCATGAAATATTTCAGACAAATGTTCCATGCCCTTCTCATCAAAATGCTCCATTACCACTGTCATAACAATGCTCCATGACCCCTTCCATTACAGTGTTACACGGCCTTGTCATCACAAGGCTCCATGACACTTGTCATCACAATGCTCAAGACCCCTGTATTCACAATGCTCCATGCCCTCGTCATCACAAAGCTGCATGACACATGTCATCAGAATGCTCCATGGCCTTCTCATGACCATGATCCATGCCCTTGTCATCACAATGCTCCAAGACCGCTGTAATCACAATGCCCCATGCCCATATTCAACAGAATGCCCCAAGAAATTTCTCATCAAAAGTCTCCATGGTCTTCTCATCACAATGCTCCAGGAACTTGTCATCACCATGCTCCATTCCCTTGTCATCACAATGCTCCATGACCACTGTCATCACAATACTCCATGAATATTTTCAGCCCAATGCCTCATGACCCCTGCCATCAAAATGTTCAACGGCCTTGTCATCACAAAGCTCCATGACACTGGTCATCACAATGCTCAAGACACCTGTAATCACAATGCTCCATGCCCTTGTCATCCCATTGCTCCATGACACCTATATTCACAATGATCCATGACACTTGTCATCACAGTGCTCCATGACACCGGGCATCACAATGCTCCCGGCCCTTCTCATCAAAATGTACCACACCCTTCTCATCAAAATGCTCCATGACCATGGTCATCACAAAGATACATGACCCTTGGCATCACGATGCTCCATGTCATTGTCATCAAAATGCTCCATGAAGGCTCTCATCACATTGCTCCATGTTCTTGTCATCACAAAGCTCCATGACACATGTCATCAGAATGCTCCATGGCCTTCTCATCACAATGCTCCAAAGCTTTGCCATGAAAATGCTCCATTACCCCTGTCATAACAATGCTCCATACCTCTGACATCACGATGTTCCATGGCCTTGTCATCACAAGGCTCCATGACCCTTCTCATCACAATGATCCAAGACCCCGGTAATCACAATGCTCCATTCCACTTTTGATCTCAATGATCCATGAAACCTGTCATCACAATGCACCATGCCCATCATCATAATGCTTCATGCTATTGTCATCACAATGAAATCAATATGCTCCGTGACCTCTGTCATAATAATGCTCCAAACCCTTGTGATCACAGTATTCCATAACACTTGTCATCACAATCCCCATTGTGCTCGTCATCACAGTTATCCATGGTCTTCTCATCACAATGCTCCAAGTCCCCTGTAATCACAATGCTCCATGCCCTTGTCATCACAAAGCTCAAAGACACATGTCATTACAATGCTCCTTGGCCTTCTCCTCACAATGCTCCATGCCCATGTCATCACAATGTTCCAAGAACCCTGTAATCACAATGGTCCATGTCCCTTTTCATCAGTATGCTCCTTGAGATTTGTCATCACAAGGATCCATGGTTTTCTCATCACAATGCTACAGGACATTGTCATCACAATGCTTCATGACATTGTCATGAAAATTCTCAATGGCCCTTGTCATCATAATGCTCCAAGCCCTAGTCATCACAATGGTCCATTATATTTGTCATCACAATCCTCCATTATATTTGGCATCACAATGCTCCCTGCCATTGTCATCGCATTGGACCATGACATATGTCATCACAATGCTCCCTGACAACTTTCTTCAAAATACTCCATGAAATTCTCATCACAATGCTCCATGCCCCTGTCATCACAATGCTCCATGCCCTTGTCATCACAAAGCACCATGTCCACTGTCATCACAATAATCTATGAAACTCGTAGAACAATGCTCCATGACCCTGACCTCACAATGCTCCATGTCCTTGTCATCACAATGCTCCATGACCCCTGTCATCACGATGCTCCGTGACTCCAGGCATCATAATGCTTCATAACATTTGTCATCACAGTGATCCATGCCCGCGTCATCACAAGGCTATGTGACTTTTGTAAGAACAATGCTCCATGAACGTTTCATCAAAATGCTCCGTGACCATTGTCATCACAGTGCTCCAAGTCTTTGTCAGAAAAATGCTCCATGACCCTTGTCATTACAATGTGCCAAGCGCTTTTCATCACAACGGTCCAGAAATTTTTCATCACAATGCTCCATATACCTTGTAATCACAATGTTCCATGCCCTTCTCATACAATGGTCCATTACCCCTGTGATAACAATGCTCCATGAACCCTGCCATCACAATGTTCCACGGCCTTGTCATCACAAGGCTCCATGACACTTGTCATCACAATGCTCCAAGACCCCTGTTATCACAATGCTCCATGCCCTTGTCATCACAAAGCTCCATGACACATGTCATCACAATGTTCCATGACCTTCTCATAAAATTGCTCCATGCCCTTGTCATCACAATGCTCCAAGACCCCAGTAATCACAATGTTCCCTGCCCCTTTTCATCTCAATGCTCCATGATACCTGTCATCACAATGAATCGTGCCCATAACCCTAATGCTTCAGGCTATTGTCAGCACAATGAAATAAAAATTCTCCATGAACTCTGCCATCACAGTGCTCCATGACCCCTGTCATCACAATACTCCATGAACATTTTCAGCCCAATGCTCCATGGCCCTTGTCATCACAATGATCCATGCCTCTGTCATCCCAATGCTCCATGAACCCTGTATACACAATGCTCCGTGACGCTTGTCAGCACAGTGCTCCATGCACCTGTCTTCACAATTCTCCATGCCTTTGACAGCAAAATGCAACATGACCTTGTCATGAAAATGCTCTATGTGCTTGTCATCACAATACTCCATTACCATTCTCATCACAATCCTCCATGAACCTTCGGTTCACATTGCTTCATGCTCTTGTCATCACAAAGCTCCATGCTCCTTAAAAACAAAATGATCCATGACCTCTGTTATCACAATGCTCCAAACACTTGTGATCACAAAGTTCCATAACACTTGGCGTCTCAACGCTCCATGATGCCTGTCATCACAATACTCCATTCCCTTTTCATCACAATGCTCCATGATCTTTGTCATCACAATTCTAAATACACTTGTCATCACAATGCTCCCTGACACTTGTCTTCAGAATGCCCCTTGAACCCTGTCACGAAAAGGCTCCATGCCTTTTTCATCACAATGCACGATGCCATTTTCATCACAATGCTCCATGCCATTGTCATCAAAATACTCCATAAGCTTGTCATCAGAATGCTCCATGAACCTTGTCATCAAAATTCTCCATGCACTTGTCAGCACAATGATCCCTGACCCTTGTCATCACAATGCTCCAAGCCATTGTCATCACAATGCTCCATTACCTTTGTCATCAGAATCCTCCATGACATTTGGCATCACAATGCTCCATGCCTTTGTCATCACAATGGGCCATTACATATGTCACCACAATGCTCCCTGACACCTGTCTTCAAAATACTGCATGACCTGGTCATCACAATGCTCCATGCCCTTGCCATCACAGTGCGCCCTTCCAACTGTCATCGCAATAATCCATGAAACTTATTAGACCAATGCTCCATGCCCTTGTCATCACAATGCTACATGCACTTGTTACCACAGTGCTCCATGACCCCTGTCATCACAGTGCTCCGTGAATCCAGTCATCAAAATGCTTCATGAACTTTGTCATCACAATGGTCCATACCCTCGTCATCAACAGTCTCTGTGACCATTTTAATCACAATGCTCCATGAACTTTTCATCACAATGCTCTTTGACCCTTGTCATCACAATGCTCTATGCCTTTCTCAGCACAATTCTCCATGACACTTCTCATCACAGTGCTCCATGTGCTTGTCAGCACAATGCTCCATGACACATGTCATCACAATGCACCATTCGCTTGTCATCAAAGTGCTCCACAATCCTATCATCACAATGCTCCATAAACCTTGTCATCACAATGCTCAATGCACTTCTCATCAAAATGCTCTCTCACCGCTGATATCACAATATTACATCACTATTCGTCACAATACTCCCTCATCCCTGTCATCACAATGTTCCATGACTCCTGTCATCACAATGCTACATGCATTATCATCACAATGTTTGATGACTCCTGACATCACAATGTTTCATAACCCCTGTCATCAAAATGTTCCATGACCCGTTTCATCAAAATGCTCCATGACCCCTGACAACACAATGTTCCATAACACCTGCCATCAAAATGTTCCATGACACTTTACAACAAATTGCTCCATGACCCTGTCATCACAATGCTCCCTGCCCTTCTCATCAGAATGCACAACATCCTTGACATCAAAATGCTCCATGACTTTTGTCATCACAAAGATCCATGACACTTGTCATCACAATGCTCCAAGACCCCTGTAATCACAATGCTCCATGCCCTTGTCATCACAAAGCTCCATGACACATGTCATCAGAATGTTCCATGACCTTCTCATAAAAATGCTCCATGTCCTTGCCATCACAATGCTCCTAGACCCCAGTAATCACAATGTTCCCTGCCCCTTTTCATCTCAATGCTCCATAATACCTGTCATCACAATGAATCGTGCCCATAATCCTAATGCTTCAGGCTATTGTCAGCACAATGAAATAAAAATTCTCCATGAACTCTGCCATCACAATGCTCCATGACCCCTGTCATCACAATACTCCATGAACATTTTCAGCCCAATGCTCCATGGCCCTTGTCATCACAATGATCCATGCCTTTGTCATCCCAATGCTCCATGACCCCTGTATACACAATGCTCCGTGACGCTTGTCAGCACAGTGCTCCATGCACCTGTCTTCACAATTCTCCATGCCTTTGACAGCAAAATGCAACATGACCTAGTCATGAAAATGCTCTATGTGCTTGTCATCACAATACTCCATTACCATTCTCATCACAATCCTCCATGAACCTTCGGTTCACATTGCTTCATGCTCTTGTCATCACAAAGCTCCATGCTCCTTAAAAACAAAATGATCCATGACCTCTGTTATCACAATGCTCCAAACACTTGTGATCACAAAGTTCCATAACACTTGGCGTCACAATGCTCCATGATGCCTGTCATCACAATACTCCATTCCCTTTTCATCACAATGCTCCATGATCTTTGTCATCACAATTCTAAATACACTTGTCATCACAATGCTCCCTGACACTTGTCTTCAGAATGCCCCTTGAACCCTGTCACGAAAAGGCTCCATGCCTTTTTCATCACAGTGCACGATGCCATTTTCATCACAATGCTCCATGCCATTGTCATCAAAATACTCCATAAGCTTGTCATCAGAATGCTCCATGACCCTTGTCATCAAAATTCTCCATGCACTTGTCAGGACAATGCTCCCTGACCCTTGTCATCACAATGCTCCAAGCCATTGTCATCACAATGCTCCATTACCTTTGTCATCAGAATCCTCCATGACATTTGGCATCACAATGCTCCATGCCTTTGCCATCACAATGGGCCATTACATATGTCACCACAATGCTCCCTGACACCTGTCTTCACAATACTGCATGACCTGGTCATCACAATGTTCCATGCCCTTGCCATCACAGTGTGCCCTTCCAACTGTCATCGCAATAATCCATGAAACTTATTAGACCAATGCTCCATGCCCTTGTCATCACAATGCTAAATGCACTTGTTACCACAGTGCTCCATGACCCCTGTCATCACAGTGCTCCGTGAATCCAGTCATCAAAATGCTTCATGAACTTTGTCATCACAATGGTCCATACCCTCGTCATCAACAGTCTCTGTGACCATTTTAATCACAATGCTCCATGAACTTTTCATCACAATGCTCTTTGACCCTTGTCATCACAATGCTCTATGCCTTTCTCAGCACAATTCTCCATGACATTTCTCATCACAGTGCTCCATGTGCTTGTCAGCACAATGCTCCATGACACATGTCATCACAATGCACCATTCGCTTGTCATCAAAGTGCTCCACAATCTTATCATCACAATGCTCCATAAACCTTGTCATCACAATGCTCAATGCACTTCTCATCAAAATGCTCTCTCACCACTGATATCACAATATTACATCACTATTCGTCACAATACTCCCTCATTCCTGTCATCACAATGTTCCATGACTCCTGTCATCACAATGCTACATGCATTATCATCACAATGTTCAATGACTCCTGACATCACAATGTTTCATAACCCCTGTCATCAAAATGCTCCATGACCCGTTTCATCAAAATGCTCCATGACCCCTGACAACACAATGTTCCATAACACCTGCCATCAAAATGTTCCATGACACTTTACAACAAATTGCTCCATGACCCTGTCATCACAATGCTCCCTGCCCTTCTCATCAGAATGCACAACACCCTTGACATCAAAATGCTCCATGACCTTTGTCATCACAAAGATCCATGACACTTGGCATCACAATGCTCCATGTCATTGTCATCACGATGCTCCATGAACGCTCTCAGTACATTGGTCCATGCCCTTGTCATCACAAAGCTCCATGACACATGTCATCAGAATGCTCCTTGGCCTTCTCATCACAATGATCCACGCCCTTGCCATCAAAATGCTCCATTACCCCTCTCATAAAAATGCTCCTTGACCTCTGCCATCACGATGGTCCATGGCCTTGTCATCACAAGGCTCCATGACCCTTCTCATCACAATGCTCCAAGATCCCGGTAATCACAATGCTCCATGCTCCTTTTCATCTCAGTGATCCATGAACCCTGTCATCACAATGCAGCATGCCCATCATTATAATGCTTCATGCTATTGTCATCACAATGAAATCAAAATGCTCCATGACCTCTGTCAAAAAAATGCTCAAAACCCTTGTGATCACAATATTCCATAACACTTTTCATCACAATGCCCCATGACCCTCGTCATCACAATTATCCATTGTCTTCTCATCACAGTGTTCCATGACTTTTGTCATCACAATGCTCAATACAGCTTGTCATCAAAATGCTCCTTGACACTTGTTGTCTGTATGCTTCTTGAAACCTGTCATGACAAGGCTCCATGCCGTTTTCATCACAATGATCCATGCCCTTTTCATCATAATGCTTCAAGACCCCTGTAATCACAATGCTCCATGCACTTGTCATCACACAGCTCAGTGACGCATGTCATTAGAATGCTCCTTGGCCTTCTCCTCACAATGCTCCATGCCCATGTCATCACAATATTCCAAGACCCCTGTAATCACAATGGTCCATGTTCCTTTTCATCAGTATGATCCATGAGATTTGTCATCACAAGGCTCCATGGTTTTCTCATCACAATGCTCCATGAGCTTGTCATCACAATGCTTCATGACCTGTCATAAAAATTCTCAATGGCCCTTTTCATCATAATGTTCCAAACCCTAGTCATCACAATGCTTCATTATATTTGTCATCACAATCCTACATTACATTTGGCATCACAATTCTCCCTGCCATTGTCATCGCAATGGACCATGACATATGTCATCACAATGCTCCCTGACACCTTTCTTCAAAATACTCCATGAACTTTTCATCACAGTGCTCCATGCCCTTGTCATCAAAATGCTCCATGACCCGTGTCATCACATTGCTCCATGACTCCAGTCATCCCAATGCTTCATAACATTTGTCATCACAATGGTCCATGCCCGCATCATCACAAGGATCTGTGACCGTTGTAACCACAATTCTCCATGAACTTTTCATCACAATGCTCCGTGACACTTGTCATCACAATGCTCCATGCCTTTGTCAGAAAAATGCTCCATGACCCTTGTCATCACAATGTGCCACGCGCTTTTAATAACAACTTTGCACAAATTTGTCATCACAATGCTCCATAATCATTGAAATCACAATGCTCCTTTCCCTTCTCATCACAATGCTCCATTACACCATCATAACAATTATCCATGACTCCTGCCATCACAATGTTCCATGCCCTTGTCATCACAATGCTCCATGACACCTGTCATCCCAATTTTCCGTGACTCCAGGCATCACAAAGCATCATAACATTTGTCATCACAGTGGTTGATGCCCGCGTCATCACAAGGCTCTATGACCTTTGTAACGACAATGCTCCATGATCTTCTCATCACAATGCTCCATGACCCTTGTCATCACAATGCTACATGCCTTTGTAAGAAAAATGCTCCAAGACCCCTGTCATGACCCTTGTCATCATAATTCTTCATGCACTGTCAGCACCATGCTCCCTGACCCTTTTCATCACAGTGCTCCAAGCCATTGTCATCACAATGCTCCATTACCTTTGTCATCAGAATCCTCCATGACACCTGTCTTCAAAATACTGCATGACCTGGTCATCACAATGCTCCATGCCCTTGTCATCAAAATGCGCCATTCCAACTGTCATCTTAATAATCCATGAAACTTATTTGACCAATGTTCCATGACCTTGTCATCACAATGCTCCATGCCCTTGTTATCACAATGCTCCATGAGCACTGTCATCACAATGTTCCCTGACACCAGTCATCACAATGCTTCATGACCTTTCTCATCACAATGGTCCATGCCCTCATCATCAACAGTCTCTGTGACCATTTTAACCACAATGCTCCATGAACTTTTCATCACAATGCTCTTGCACCCTTTTCATCACAATGCTCTATGCCTTTCTCAGCACAATGCTCCATGACACTAGTCATCACAATGCACCATTCGCTTGTCATCACTGTGCTCCACAAACTTTTTTTTTTTCATTTTTTTTTAAGTTTATTTATTTATTTTTTTAATTAGTTTCTGCTTTATAACAAAGTGAATCAGTCATACATATACATCTGTTCCCACATCCCTTCCCTCATGCATCTCCCTCCCTCCCACCCTCCCCATCCCACCCCTCCAGGCGGTCACAAAGCACCGAGCTGATCTCCCTGTGCTCTGCGGCTGCTTCCCACTATCTATCTACCTTACGTTTGGTAGTGTATACACGTCCATGCCTCTCTTTCGCCTTGTCACAGCCCACCCTTCCCCCTCCCCATATCCTCAAGTCCATTCTCAAGTAGGTCTGCGTCTTCATTCCTGTTTTGCCCCTAGGTTCTTCATGACATTTTTTTTTTTTTAAATTCCGTATATATGTGTTAGCATACGGTATTTGTCTTTCTCTTTCTGACTAACTTCACTCTGTATGACAGACTCTAGGTCTATCCACCTCATTACAAATAGCTCAGTTTCGTTTCTTTTTATGGCTGAGTAATATTCCATTGTATATATGTGCCACATCTTCTTTATCCATTCATCCGATGATGGACACTTAGGTTGTTTCCAGCTCCGGGCTATTGTGAATAGAGCTGCAATGAACATTTTGGTACATGTCTCTTTTTGAATTATGGTTTTCTCAGGGTATATGCCCAGTAGTGGGATTGCTGGGTCATATGGTAGTTCTATTTGTAGTTTTTTAAGGAACCTCCATACCGTTCTCCATAGTGGCTGTACCAATTCACATTCCCACCAGCAGTGCAAGAGTGTTCCCTTTTCTCCACACCCTCTCCAGCATTTATTGTTTCTAGATTTTTGATGATGGCCATTCTGACTGGTGTGAGATGATATCTCATTGTAGTTTTGATTTGCATTTCTCTAATGATTAATGATGTTGAGCATTCTTTCATGTGTTTGTTGGCAGTCTGTATATCTTCTTTGGAGAAATGCCTATTTAAGTCTTCTGCCCATTTTTGGATTGGGTTGACTGTTTTTTTGCTATTGAGCTGCATGAGCTGTTTATAAATTTTGGAGATTAATCCTTTGTCAGTTGCTTCATTTGCAAATATTTTCTGCCATTCTGAGGGTTGTCTTTTGGTCTTCTTTATGGTTTCCTTTGCTGTGCAAAAGCTTTGAAGTTTCATTAGGTCCCATTTGTTTATCTTTGTTTTTATTTCCATTTCTCTAGGAGGTGGGTCCAAAAGGATCTTGCTGTGATTTATGTCATAGAGTGTTCTACCTATGTTTTCCTCTAAGAGTTTGATAGTTTCTGGCCTTACATTTAAGTCTTTAATCCATTTTGAGCTTATTTTTGTGTATGGTGCTAGGGAATGATCTAATCTCAAACTTTTACATGTCCCTGTCCAGTTTTCCCAGCACCACTTATTGAAGAGGCTGTCCTTTCTCCACTGTACATTCCTGCCTCCTTTATCAAAGATAAGTTGGCCATATGTGCGTGGGTTTATCTCTGGGCTTTCTATCCTGATCCACTGATCTATCTTTCTGTTTTTATGCCAGTACCAGACTGTCTTAATTACTGTAGCTTTGTAGTGTAGTCTGAAGTCAGGGAGCCTGATTCCCCCAGCTCCGTTTTTCGTTCTCAAGATTGCTGTAGCTATTCGGGGCCTTTTGTATTTCCAAACAAATTTTGAAATTTTTTGTTCTAGTTCTGTGAAAAATGCCATTGGTAGTTTGATAGGGATTGCATTGAATCTGTAGATTGCTTTCGGTAGTAGAGTCATTTTCACAATATTGATTCTTCCAATCCAGGAGCATGGTATATCTCTCCATCTATTTGTATCATCTTTAATTTCTTTCATCAGTGTCTTATAGTTTTCTGCATACAGGTCTTTTGTCTCCTTAGGTAGGTTTATTCCTAGATATTTTATTCTTTTTGTTGCGATGGTAAATGGGAGTGTTTTCTTGATTTCATTTTCAGATTTTTCATCATTAGTGTACAGGAATGCCAGAGATTTCTGTACATTAATTTTATATCCTGCTACTTTACCAAATTCATTGATTAGCTCTAGTAGTTTTTCGGTAGCATCTTTAGGATTCTCTATGTATAGTATCATGTCATCTGCAAACAGTGATAGCTTTACTTCTTCTTTTCCAATTTGGATTCCTTTTATTTCCTTTTCTTCTCTGATTGCTGTGGCTAAAACTTCCAAAACTATGTTGAATAAGAGTGGTGAGAGTGGGCAGCCTTGTCTTGTTCCTGATCTTAGTGGAAATGGTTTCAGTTTTTCACCATTGAGGACAATGTTGGCTGTGGGTTTGTCATATATGGCCTTTATTATGTTGAGGAAAGATCCCTCTATACCTACTTTCTGCAGGGTTTTTATCATAAATGGGTGTTGAATTTTGTCGAAAGCTTTCTCTGCATCTATTGAGATGATCATATGGTTTTTCTCCTTCAACTTGTTAATATGGTGTATTACATTGATTGATTTGCGTATATTGAAGAATACTTGCATTCCTGGGATAAACCCCACTTGATCATGGTGTATGATCCTTTTAATGTGCTCTTGGATTCTGTTTGCTAGTATTTTGTTGAGGATTTTTGCATCTAGTTCATCAGTGATATTGGCCTGTAGTTTTCTTTCTTTGTGACATCCTTGCCTGGTTTTGGTATCAAGGTGATGGTGGCCTCGTAGAATGAGTTTGGGAGTGTTCCTCCCTCTGCTATATTTTGGAAGAGTTTGAGAAGGATAGGTGTTAGCTCTTCTCAAATGTTTGATAGAATTCACCTGTGAAGCCATCTGGTCCTGGGCTTTTGTTTGATGGAAGATTTTTAATCACAGTTTCAATTTCAGTGCTTGTGATTGGTCTATTCATATTTTCTATTTCTTCGTGATTCAGTCTTGGCAGATTGTGCATTTCTAAGAATGTGTCCATTTCTTCCAGGTTGTCCATTTTATTGGAATAGAGTTGCTTATAGTAATCTCTCATAATCTTTTGTATTTCTGCAGTGTCCGTTGTTACTTCTCCTTTTTCATTTCTAATTCTATTGATTTGAGTCTTCTCCCTTTTTTTCTTGATGAGTCTGGCTAATGGTTTGTCAATTTTGTTTATCTTCTCAAAGAACCAGCTTCTAGTTTGGTTGATCTTTGCTATCGTTTCCTTCATTTCTTTTTCATTTATTTCTGATCTGATCTTTATGATTTCTTTCCTTCTGCTAGCTTTGGGGTATTTTTGTTCTTCTTTCTCTAATTGATTTAGGTGCAGGGTCAGGTTGTTTACTCGAAATGCTTCCTGTTTCTTAAGGTGGGATTGTATTGCTATAAACTTCCCCCTTAGAACTGCTTTTGCTGCGTCCCATAGGTTTTGGGTCGTCGTGTCTCCATTGTCATTTGTTTCTAGGTATTTTTTAATTTCCTCTTTGATTTCTTCAGTGATCACTTCGTTATTGAGTAGTGTATTGTTTAGCCTCCATGTGTTTGTATTTTTTACACATCTTTTCCTGTAATTGATGTCTAGTCTCATAGCATTGTGGTCGGAGAAGATACTTGATACAATTTCAATTTTCTTAAAATTACCGAGGCTTGATTTGTGACCCAAGATATGATCTATCCTGGAGAATGTTCCATGAGCACTTGAGAAAAATGTGTATTCTGTTGTTTTTGGATGGAATGTCCTATAAATATCAACTAAGTCCATCTCGTTTAATGTATCATTTAAAGCTTGTGTTTCCTTATTTATTTTCATTTTGGATGATCTGTCCATTGGTGAAAGTGGGGTGTTAAAGTCCCCTACTATGATTGTGTTACTGTCGATTTCCCCTTTTATGGCTGTTAGTATTTGCCTTATGTATTGAGGTGCTCCTATGTTGGGTGCATAAATATTTACAATTGTTATATCTTCTTCTTGGATCGATCCCTTTATCGTTATGTAGTGTCCTTCCTTGTCTCTTCTAATAGTCTTTATTTTAAAGTCTATTTTGTCTGATATAAGAATTGCTACTCCAGCTTTCTTTTGATTTCCATTTGCATGGAATATCTTTTTCCATCCCTTTACTTTTAATCTGTATGTGTCTCTAGGTCTGAAGTGGGTCTCTTGTAGACAGCATATATATGGGTCTTGTTTTTGTATCCATTCAGCCACTCTGTGTCTTTTGGTGGGAGCATTTAGTCCATTTACATTTAAGGTAATTATTGATATGTATGTTCCTATTCCCATTTCCTTAATTGCTTTGGGTTCGTTATTGTAGGTATATTCCTTCTGTTGTGTTTCTTGCCTAGAGAAGTTCCTTTAGCATTTGTTGTAAAGCTGGTTTGGTGGTGCTGAACTCTCTCAGCTTTTGCTTGTCTGTAAAGGTTTTAATTTCTCCATCAAATCTGAATGAGATCCTTGCTGGGTAGAGTAATCTAGGTTGCAGGTTTCTCTCCTTCATCACTTTCATTATGTCCTGCCACTCCCTTCTGGCTTGTAGGGTTTCTGCTGAGAGATCAGCTGTTAACCTGATGGGGATTCCCTTGTGTGTTATTTGTTGTTTTTGCCTTGATGCTTTTAATATGATTTCTTTGTGTTTAATTTTTGACAGTTTGATTAATATGTGTCTTGGTGTATTTCTCCTTGGATTTATTCTGTATGGGACTCTCTGTGCATCCTGGACTTGATTAATTATTTCCTTTCCCATATTGGGGAAGTTTTCAACTATAATCTCTTCAAATATTTTCTCAGTCCCTTTCTTTTTCTCTTCTTCTTCTGGAACCCCTATAATTCGAATGTTGGTGCGTTTATTGTTGTCCCAGAGATCTCTGAGACTCTCCTCTGTTCTTTTCATTCTTTTTTCTTTATTGTGCTCTGCATCAGTTATTTCCACTATTTTATCTTCCACCTCACTTATCCGTTCTTCTGCCTCAGTTATTCTGCTATTGATCCCATCTAGAGTATTTTTCATTTCATTTATTGTGTTTTTAATCGATGCTTGATTCATCTTTAGTTCTTCTAGGTCCTTGTTAACTGTTTCTTGCATGTTGTCTATTCTATTTCCAAGATTATGGATCATGGAAATAGAATCTTGGATCAGCTTTACTATCATTATTCTGAATTCTTTTTCAGGTAGACTGCCTATTACCTCTTCATTTGTTAGGTCTGGTAGGTGTTTATCTTGCTCCTTCACCTGCTGTGTGTTTTTCTGCCTTCTCATTTTGCTTATGTTACTGTGTTTGGGGTCTCCTTTTTGCCGGCTGCAGATTCGTAGTTCCCGTTGTTTTTGGTGTCTGACCCCAGTGGCTAAGGTTGTTTCAGTAGGTTGTGTAGGCTTCCTGGTGGGGGGGACTAATTCCTGTGCTCTGGTGGTTGAGGCTCGATCTTGTCTTTCTGGTGGACAGGTCCACGTCTGGTGGTGTGTTTTGGGGTGCCTATGGCCTTATTATGTTTTTAGGTAGCCTCTCTGCTAATGGGTGGGGTTGTTTTCCTGCCTTGCTAGTTGCTTGGCATAGGGTGACCTGCACTGTAGCTTGCTGGTCGTTGACTGAAGCTGGGTGCTGGTGTTGGGATGGAGATCTCTGGGAGATTTTCGCTGCTTGATATTATGTGGAGCTGGGAGGTCTCTTGTGGACCCGTGTCCTGAAGTTGGCTCTCCCACTTCAGAGGCACAGCACTGGCTCCTGGCTGCAGCACCAAGAGCCTTTCATCCACCCGGCTCAGAGTAACAGGGAGAAAAAGTAGAAAGAAAGAATTAGTAGAAGAAAGAAAGAGAGAGGGAAAGAAAGGAAGAAGGGAAGAAAGGAAGGAAGGAAGGAAGGAAGGAAGAAAGAAAGGAGGGAGGGAGGGAGGAAGGATGGAAAGAAAGAAGGAAAGAAAGGAGGGAGGGAGGGAGGAAGGAAAGGAAGAAAGACAGGAGGGAGGGAGGAAGGAAAGAAAAAGAAAGTGGAAAGAAGAAGGGTGGGAGGGAGGAAAGAAAAAGAAAGAAGGAAAGGAGGAGCGGAGGGAGGGAGGGAGGAAGGGAGAGTAGGAAAAAAAGAAAGAGCAGGTAAAGTAAAATAGAATAAAGTATGAAATATAGTAGCGTTATTAAAATTAGAAAGTAATTATTGAAAAAAAAAAAAAAACGGACCGATAGAACCCTGAGACATATGGTGGAAGCAAAGCTATACAGAGAGAATCTTACACAGAAGATTACACATACACATTCACAAAAAGAGAGCAGGGGGAAAAATCAAAAATCTTGCTCTCCAAGTCCACCTCCTCAATTTGGGATAATTCGTTGTAAAAAGAGGAAAAGGGCGAGAAGTCTGAAATCTTGCTCTCTAAGTCCACCTCCTTAATTTGGAATAATTCGTTGTAAAAAGAGGAAAAGGGGGGAAAGTCTTAAATCTTGTCCTCAAAGTCCACTTCCTCAATTTGGGATGATTCGCTGTCCATTCATGCACTCCACAGACGCAGGGCACATCAAATGGACCGTGGAGCTTTAATCCGCTGCCTCCGAGGCTGCACAGAGAGATTTCCCTGCCTCTGCTCTCACAGCTCCCGGGTCTCAGCCTTGGACCTGGCCCCGCCTCTGCACGTAGGTCGCTGGAGGGCGTCCGTTCTTCGCTCAGACAGGACGGGTTTAAAGGAGCCGCTGATTCGGGGGCTCTGGCTCACTCAGGCAGAGGGGAGGGAGGGGCGCGCAGTGTGGGGCGGGCCTGCGGCGGCAGAGGCCGGCGTGACGTTGCAGCAGCCCGTGGCGCTCCGTGCGCTTTCCCGGGAAAGCCGTCCCCGGGTCTCGGGGACCCCGGCAGTGGCGGGGTGCACAGGCCCCCCGGAAGGCGGGGCGGACAGTGACCCGCGCTCGCACACAGGCCCCGCGGCGGCGGCGGCAGCGGCGGCGGCGGGCCACGGCGGCGGCGGCGGCGGCGGCGGCGGGTGGCGGCGGCGGCCCACGCCCGTCTCCGAGGTCCGTGCCTTACCCGCGGCTCGTGCCTGTCTCCGGTGCTTCCCCAAGCAGCCCTCTTAATGCCCTCTCCTCGCGCACCAGGAAACAAAAGGGAAAAAAGTCTCTTGCCTCTTCAGCAGCTCCAGACCCTTTCCCCGGACTCCCTCCGGGCTAGCCGTGGTGCACTAAACCCTTCAGGCTCTCTTCCTGCCGCCAGCCCCTGTCCTCTCCCTGCGCTCCAACTGAAAGCCGATACCCGAGCCTCAGCTCCCAGCCCCGCCCGCCACAGCGGCCGAGCAGACAAGCCTCTCAGGCTCACAAACTTTTAATCACAATGCTCCATCAACTTTGTCATCACAATGCTCCATGCACTTCTCATCAAAATACTCTCTCACCACTAATATCACAATGTCACATCACTATTCGTCACAATACTCCCTCACCCCTGGCATCACAATGTTCCATGACTCCTGTCATCACCATGCTACACGCATTCTCATCACAATGTTCGATGACCCCTGACATCACAATGTTCCATAACCCCTGTCATCAAAATGCTCCATGACCCTTTTCATCAAATTGCTCCATGACCCTGTCATCAAAATGCTACCAAACCTTCTCATCACAATGCTCTATGAAATTTCCATCACAATGCTCCATGACCCTTGTCATCAAAATGCTCCACGCTTTTGTCTGAAAAATCCTCCATGACCCTTGTCATCACAATGTGCCATGCACTTTTCATCACAACGGTCCACAAATTTGTCATGGCAATGCTCCATAAAACTTGTAATCACAATGCTCCATGCCCTTCTCATAACAATGCTCAATTACCCCTGTCAAAAAAATGCTCCATGACCCCTGACATCACATTGTTCCATGGCCTTGTCATCACAAGGCTCCATGACACATGTCATCACAATGCTCCAAGGACCCTGTAATCACAATGCTCCATGCCCTTGTCATCACAAAGCTCCATGACACATGTCATCATAAAGTTCCATGGACTTCTCATCAAAATGCTACATGCCCTTGTCATCACAATGCTCCCAGACCACTATAATCACAATGCTCCATGCCCATTTCCATCTCAATGCTCCATAAACCCTGTCATCACAATGCATCATGTCCATCATCATAATGCTTCCGGCTACTGTCACCACAATGAAATCAAAATTCTCCATGACCTCTGTCATCACAATGCTCCATGACCCCTGTCATCACAATACTCCATGAACATTTTCAGCCCAATGCTCCATGACCCTTGTCATCACAATGATCCATGCCCGTGACATCCCAGAGCTCCATGACCCTTGTACTCACAATGCTCTGTGACGCTTTTCATCACAGTGCTCCATGACACCTGTCATCACAATGCTCCATTCCTTTGTCAGCAAAATGCTACATGACCTTGTCTTTACAATGCTCTATGTGCTTGTCATCACAATACTCCATTTCCATTGTCATCACAATCCTCCATGAACCTTGGGATCACATTGTTCCATGCCCTTGTCATCACAATGCTCCATGCTCCTTGAAATCAAAATGATCCATGACCTCTGTCATCACAATGCTCCAAACCCTTGTAATCACAAAGTTCCATAACACTTGTCATCACAGTGCGCCATGATGCCTGTCATCACAGTACTCCATGCCCTTTTCATCAAAATGCTCCATGACCTTTGTCATCACAATTCTCAATACACTTGTCATCACAATGCTCCCTGACACTTGTCGTCAGAATGCTCCTTGAAACCTGTCACGAAAAGGCTCCATGCCTTTTTCATCACAATGCCCCATGCCGTTTGCATAACAATGCTCTATGCCATTGTCATCAACATACACCACAAGCTTGTCATCAGCATGCTCCATGACCCTTATCATCACAATTCTCCATGCACTTGTCAGCACAATGCTCCCTGACCCTTGTCATCACATTGGTCCAAGCCATTGTCATCACAATGATCCATTACCTTTGTCATCAGAATCCTCCATGACACTTGGCATCACAATGCTCCATGCCCTTGTCATCAAAATGGGCCATTCCAACTTTCATCGCAATAATCCATGAAACTAATTAGACCAATGCTCCTTGCCCTTATCATCACAATGTGCCATTCCAACTGTCATCACAATAATCCATGAAACTTATTAGACCAATGCTGCATGCCCTTGTCTTAACAATACTCCATGCCCTTGTTATCACAATGCTCCATGAACCCTGTCATCACAGTGCTCCGTGACTCCAGTCATCACAATGTTTCATGACCTTTGTCATCACAATGGTCCATATCCTCGTCATCAACATTCTATGTGACCTTTTTATCCACAGTGCTCCATGAACTTTTCATAACAATTCTCTTTGATCCTTTTCATCACAATGCTCTATGCCTTTCTCAGCACAATGCTCCATGACCATTGTCATCACAATGCTCCATGCGCTTGTCAGCACAATGCTCCATGACACATGTTATCACAATGCATCATGAGCTTGTCATCACACTGCTCCACAATCTTGTCATCACAATGCTCCATAAACCTTGTCATCACAATGCTCCATGCACTTCTCATCAAAATGCTTTCTCACCACTGATATCACAATGTTACATCACTGTTCGGCAAAATACTCCCTCTCCCCTCTCATCATAATATTCCATGACTCCTGTCATCACAGTGGTACATGCACTTATCATCACAATGTTTGATGACCCCTGACATCACAATGTTCCATAACCCCTGTTATCAAAATGCTCCATGACCCGTTTCATCAAAATGCTCCATGACCCCTGACATCACAATGTTGCATAATCCATGTCATCAAAATGTTCCATGACATTTTTCATTAAATTGCTCCATGACCCTGTCATCACAGTGCTCTCTGCGCTTCTCATCACAATGCACAACCCTCTTGTCATCAAAATGCTCCATGACCTTTGTCATCACAAAGATCCATTACACTTGGCATCACAATGCTCCATGTCATTGTCATCACAATGCTCCATGAACGCTCTAATCACCTTGCTCCATGCCCTTGTTATCACAAATCTCCATGACACATGTCATCAGAATACTCCATGGCCTTCTCATCACAATGCTCCATGCCCTTGCCATCACAATGCTCCATTACCCCTGTCATAACAATTCTCCATGACCCCTGCCATCAGGATGTTCCTTGACCTTGTCATCACAAGGCCCCATGACTCTTCTCATCACAATGCTCCAAAACCCCTGTAATCACTATGCTCCATGCCCTTTTTCATCTCAATGATCCATGAACACTGTCATCACAATGCACCATGCCCATCATCATAATGCTTCATGCTATTGTCATCACAAAGAAATCAAAATGCTCCATGAATTCTGTCATAACACTGTTGCAAACCCTTGTTATCACAATATTCCATAACACTTGTCATCACAATGCCCCATGATATTCGTCATCACAATTATCCATGTTCTTCTCATCACAATGCTCCATGACCTTTGTCATCACAATGCTCAATACACTTGTCATCAAAATGCTCCCCGACACTTGTTATCTGTATGCTACTTGAACCCTGTCATGACAAGGCTCCATGCCTTTTTCATCAAAATGTTCCATGCCCTTTTCATCACAATGCTCCAAGACCCCTCTAATCCCAATGCTCCATGCCCTAGTCATCACAAAGCTCTGTGATGCATATCATTAGAGTGCCCCTTGGACTTCTCCTCACAATGCTCCATGCCCTTGTTATCACAATGTTCCAAGACCCGTGTAATCACAGTGGTCCATGTCCCTTTTCATCAGTATGCAACATAAGATTTTTCATCACAAGCCTCCATGGTTTTCTTATCACAATACTCCAGGACCTTGTCATCACAATGCTTCATGACCTTGTCATGAAATTTCTCAATGGCCATTCTCATCATAATGCTCCAAGCCCTAGTCATCACAATGCTCCATTATATTTGTCATCCCGATCTTCCATTACATTTGGCATCACAATGCTCCCTGCCATTGTCATTGCAATGGACCATGACATATGTCATCACAATGCGAACTGACACCTTTCTTCACAATACTCCATGAACTTCTCATCACAATGCTCCATGCCCCTGTCATCACAATGCTCCATGACCCCTGCCATCAAGATGTTCCTTGGCCTTGTCATCACAAGGATCCATGACCCTTCTCATCACAATGCTCCAAGACCCCTGTAATCACAATGCTCCATGCCCATTTTCATCTCAATGATCCATGAACCCTGTCATCACAATGCACCATGCCCATCATCATAAAGCTTCATGCTATTGTCATCACAATGATATCACAATGCTCCATGAACTTTGCCATAAAAATGCTGCATACCCTTGTGATCACAATATTCCGTAACACTTGTCATCACAATGCCCCTTGAAACTCGTCATCACAATTATCCATGGTCTTCTCATCACAATGCTCCATGACCTTTGTCATCACAATGCTCAATACACATGTCATCAAAATGCTCGCCAACTTTTGTTATCTCTATGCTCCTTGAACTCTGTCATGACAAGGCTCCATGTCTTTTTCATCACAATGTTCCAAGCCCTTTTCATCACAATGCTCCAAGACCCCTGTAATCACAATGCTCCATGCTCCTGTCATCACAAAGCTCAATGACTCATGTCATTAGAATGTTCCTGGGCCTTCTCCTCACAATGCTCCATGCCCTTGTCATCACAATGTTCCAACACCCCAGTAATCACAATGGTCCATGCCCCTTTTCATCAGTATGTTCCATGAGGTTTGTCATCACAAGGCTCCATGGTTTTGTCATCACAATGCTCCAGGACCTTGTCATCACAGTGCTTCACGACCTTGTCATGAAAATTCTCAATGGCCCTTGTCATCATAATGCTCCAAGCCGTAGTCATCACAATGCTCCATTATATTTATCATCACAATCCTCCATTACATTTGGCATCACATTGCTCCCTGCCATTGTCATCACAATGGACCATGACATATGTCATCACAATGCTCCCTGACACCTGTCTTTACAATAATCCATGACCTTCTCATCACAGTGTTCCATGCCCTTGTCATCACAATGCTGCAGGACCAGTGTCATCACAATAATCTATGAAACTTGTCAGAGCAATGCTCCATGCCCTTGTCATCACAATGCTCCAGGAACCCTGTCATCACAATGCTCCGTGACTCCTGTCGTCACAATACTTCATAACGTTTGTCATCACAATGGTCCATGCCCGCGTCATCACAATGCTCTGTGACATTTGTAACCACAATGATCCATGAACTTTTCATCACAATGCTCCGTGACCATTGTCATCACAATGCCCCATGCCGTTTTCATCACAGTGCTCCATGCCCCTCTTCATCAGTATGCTCTATGAGACTTGTCATCACAAGGCTCCATGGTTTTCTCATCACAGTGCTCCAGACCATTTTCATCACAATGCTTCACGACCTTGTCATGAAA
Source organism: Mesoplodon bidens (assembly GCF_964165515.1). Lineage (NCBI taxonomy): Eukaryota > Metazoa > Chordata > Mammalia > Artiodactyla > Ziphiidae > Mesoplodon > Mesoplodon bidens. Next base: position 2,950,698 of record NW_027672207.1, read on the forward strand.
ATTCTCAATGGCCCTTGTCATCATAATGCTCCAAGCCCTAGTCATCACAATGCTCCATTATATTTGTCATCACAATCCTCCATTACATTTGGCATCACAATGCTCCCTGCCATTGTCATCTCAATGGACCATGACATATATCATCACAATGCTCAGTGACACCTGTCTTCACAATACTCCATTACCTTCTCATCACAATGCTCCATGTGCTTGTCACCAAAATGCACCATGTCCACTCTCATCACAATAATCTATGAAACTTGTCAAACCAATGTTCCAAGCTCCTGTCATCACAGTGATCCATGTCCTTGTCATCACAATGCTCCATGACCCCTGTCATCACAATGCTACGTGACTACAGTCACCACAATGATTCATAATGTTTGTCATCAAAATGGTCCATACCCGCATCATCGCAAGGCTCTGTGACCTTTGTAACCACAATGCTCCATGAACTTTTCATCACAATGCTCCGTGACCCTTGTCATCACAATGTGCCAAACGATTTTCATCACAACGTTCCACAACCTTTTCATTGCAATGCTCCATAAACCCTGTAATCACACTGCTCCATGCCCTTGTCATCACAAAGCTCCATGACGCATGTCATCAGAATGCTCCATGGCCTTCTCATCACAATGATCCATTACCCATGTCATTACAATGCTACTTGAATCCTGCCATCACGATGTTCCATGGCCTTGTCATAACAAGGCTCCATGACCCTTCTCATCACAATGCTCCAAGACCCCTGTAATCACAATGCTCCATGCCCCTTTTCTTCAGTATGCTCCATGAGACTTGTCATCACAATGCTCCATTAATTTCTCATCACAATGCTCCAGGACATTGTCATCACAATGTTTCATGCCCTTGTCATGAAAGTTCTCATTGGCCATTCGCATCATAATGCTGCAAGCCGTAGTCATCACAGTGCTCCATTATATTTGTAATCACAATCCTCTATTACATTTGGCATCACAATGCTCCCTGCCATTGTCATCGCAATAGACCATGACATATGTCATCACAGTGCTCCCTGACAGCTGTCTTCTCAATAATCCATGACCTTCTCATCACAATGCTCCATGCCCTTGTCATTACAATGCACCATGCCCACTGTCATCACAATAATCTATGAAACTTGTCAGACCAATGTTTCATGCCCCTGTCATCACAATGCTCCATGCCCTAGTCATCACAATGCTCCATGACCCCTGTCATCACAATGCTCCATGACTCCAGTCCTCATGATGCTACATAACGTTTGCCATCACAGTGGGCCATGCCCGCATCATCACAAGGCTCTGTGACATTTGTAAACACAATGCTCCATGAACTTCTCTTCACAATGCTCCATGACCACTGTCATCACTGTGCTCCATGCCTTTGGCAGAAAAATATTCCATGTCCGTTGTCATCACAATGTGCCACACGCTTTTCCTCACAACGGTCCACAAATTTTCATTGCAATGCTCCATAAACCTTGTAATCACAATGCTCCATGCATTTCTCATCAAAATGCTCTCTCACAAGAGATATCACAGTGTTACATCACTAGTCGTCACAATACTCCCTCACACCCGTAAGCAAAATATTCCATGACCCCTGTCATCAGAATGCTACATCCCCTTATAATCACAATGTTCCATGACCCCTGACATCACAATGTTCCATAACCCCTGTCATCAAAATGCTCCATGATCCTTTTCATCCCAAAGCTCCATGACCCCAGACATCACAATGTTCTATAACCCCTGTCTTCAAAATATTCCATTACACTTTTCATCAAATTCCTGCATAACCTTGTCACCAAAATTCTCCCTGCCCTTCTCATCACAATGCATCACACCCTTGTCATCAAAATGCTCCATGACCTTTGTCATCACAAAGCTCCATGACCCTTGGCATCACAATGCTGCATGTCATTGTCATCACAAAGCTCCATGACACTTGTCATCACAATGCTCGATGCCCTTCTCATCACAATGTTCCATGTCCTTGTCATTACAAACCTCATTGACTCATGTATCACAGTGTTCCGTGCCCTTGTCATCACAATGTTCCATGCCCACTCTCATCACAATAATCCATGAAACATTTCAGAGCAATGCTCCATGTCCTTCTCATCACAATGCTCCATTACCCCTCTCATAACAATTCTCCATAACTCCTGCCATCACAATGTTCCATGGCCTTGTCATTCACAAATGTCCATGACACTTGTTATCTCAATGCTCCAAGACCCCTGAAATCAAAATTCTCCATGCCCTTGTCATCAGAAAAATCCATGACGCATGTCATCAGAATGTTCCATGCCCTTGTCATCACAACGCTCCTTGCCCTTCTCATCACAATGCTCCAAGACCCTTTTAATCACAATGTTCCATGCCCGTTTTCGTCTCAATGCTCCATGACACCTGTCAACACAATGCACCATGCCCATCATCATAATGCTTCAGGCTATTGTCATCACAATGGAATCAAAATGCTCGATGACCTCTGTCATCACAATGCTCCAAACTCTTTTGATCACAATTTTCCATAACACTTATCGTCACAACACCCCATGCCGCTCATCATCACAATTATCCATGGTCTTCTCATCACTATGCTCCATAACCCTTGTCATCACAATGCTCTATACACTTGTCATCACAATGCTCCCTGACACTTGTCGTCAGTATGCTCATTGAACCCTATCATGACAAGGCTCCATGCCCTTTTCATCACAATTCTCCAAGACCCCTGTAATCGCAGTGCTCCATGCACTTGTCATCACAAAACTCCATGATGCATGCCATCAGAATACTCCATGGCCTCCTCACAATGCTCCATGCCCTTTTCATAACAATGTTCCAAGACTCCTGTAATCACAATGCCCCATGCCCCTTTTCATCAGAATGCTCCATGAGACTTGTCATCACAAGTCTCCTTGGTCTTCTATTCACAATGCTACATTTCCTTGTCATCACAATGTTCCATGACGCCAGTAATCACAATACTCCATGAACATTTTCAGCCCAATGCTCCATGACCTTCTCGTCACAATGCTCCATGACCAATATCATCACAATGCTCCATGACCACTGTCATCACAACACTCCATGACCGCTGACAACACAGTGATACGGGGCTCTTGTCATCACAATGCTCAATTCCCTACTCATCACAATGCTCCTTGATCCCTGTCATCACTATACTCCATGAACATTTTCAGACCAATGCTCCATGACGCTTGTCATCACAATGATCCATGCCCTTGTCATCCCAATGCTCCATGACCCCTCTATTCACAATGCTCAGTGACGCATGTCACCAATGTGCTCCATGACATCTGTCATCACAATGCCCCATGCCTTTGTCAGCAAATTGCTACATGACTTTGTCATTAAAATGCGCTATGCGCTAGTCATCACAAAACTGCATTACCATTGTCATCACAATCCTCCATGAACCTTGGGATCACATTGCTTCATGCCCTTGTCATCAAAATGGTCTATGCTCCTTGAAATCAAAATGATCCATGACCTCTGTCATCACAATGCTCCAAACCCTTGTGATCACAATGTTCCACAACACTTGTCATCACAAAGTTCCATGATGCCTGTCATCACAATATTCCATGTCCTGTTCATCACAATGTTCCTTGATCTTTGTCATCACAATTCTCAATACACTTGTCATCACAGTGCTCCCTAACTCTTGTCGTCAGAATGCTCCTTGAACCCTGTCACTAAAAGGCTCCATGCCTGTGTCATCACACTGTCCCATGCCATTTTCATCACAATGCTCCACGCCATTGTCATCAAAATACTCCACAATTTTGTCATCAAAATGCTCCATGACACGTGTCATCACAATTCTCCTTGCACTTGCCAGCACAATGCTCCCTGACCCTTGTCATCACTAAGCTCCATGCCATTGTCATAAAAATACTCCACAATTTTGTCATCAAAATGCTCCATGACCCTTGTCATCACAATTCTCCATGCACTTGCCAGCACAATGCTCCCTGACACTTGACATCAGAAAGCTCCATGCCATTGTCATCAAAATGCGGCATTACATATGTCATCACAATGCTCCCTGACACCTGTCTTCGCAATACAGCATGACATGGTCTTAACAATGCTCCATGCTGTTGTCATCACAATGCGCCATTCCAACTCTCATTGCAATAATCCATGAAACTTATTAGACCAAGGTTCCATTCCCTTGTCATCACAGTGCTCCATGGCATTGTTATCAAAATGCTCCGTGACTCCAGTCATCACAATGCTTCATGACTTTTGTCATCAAAATGGTCCATGCCCTCGTCATCAACCGTCTCTGTGACCATTTTAACCTCAATGCTCCATGAAATTTTCATCACAATGCTCTTTAACCCTTGTCATTACAATACTCTATGCCTTTCTCAGCTCAATGCTCCATGACAGTTGTCATCACAATGCTCCATGCACTTGTCAGCACAATGCTTCATGACATGTCATCACAATGCACCATGCGCTTGTCATCACAGTGCTGCACAATCATGTCATCACAATGCTCCATGCACTTCTCATCAATATGCTCTCTCACCACAGATTTCACAATGTTACATCACTATTCATCACAATGCTCCCTCACCCCTGTCAGCACAATGTTCCATGACTCCTGTCATCACAGTGCTACATGCACTTATCATCACAATGTTCGATGACCTATGACATCACAATGTTCCATAACCCCTGTCATCAAAATGCTCCATGACCCTTTTCATCAAAATGCTCCATGTCCCCTGACATCACAACGCTCCATAGCCCATTTCATTACAGTGCTTCATGACGCTCGTCATCTCAGTTATCCATGGTCTTCTTATCACAATGCTCCACGGTCTTGCCATCACAATGCTCCATGCCCTGGTCATCACAATGCTCCATGTCCGTTGTCATCAAAATTCTCCACGTCCTTGTCATCACAGTGCTCCATGGCACTTCTCATCACAATGTTACATGTTTTTGTCATCACAATTCTCCATGCACATGTCATCGCAATGCCCCATGACCCCTGTCATAGCAAGCTCCATGCCTCCATCATCACAATGCTTCACGACATTTTCATCAAAATTCTCAATGGTCGTTGTCATCAAAATTCTCCATGTCCCTTGTCATCACAATTCTCCAAGCCCTTGTCATCACAATGTTCCATTAATTTGTCATCACAATCCTCCAAAACACTTGGCATCACAGTGCTCCATGCCATTGCCATCACAATGTGCCGTTACATATATCATCACAATGCTCCCTGACACCTATCTTCACAATACTGCATGACCTGGTCATCACAATGGTAAATGCCCTTGTCATCACAATGCGCCATTCCAAATGTCATCACAATAATCCATGAAACTTATTAGACCAATGCTCCATGAACTTGTCATCACAATGCTCCATGCCCTAGTTATCACAATGCTCCATGACCCCTGTCATCACAATGCTCCGTGATTCCAGTCATCACTATGCTTCATGACCTTTGTCATGACAATGGTATATGCCCTCATCATCAACAGTCTCAGTGACCGTTTAACCACAATGCTCCATGAACATTTCATCACAATGCTCTTTGACCCTTGTCATCACAATGCTCTATGCCTTTCTCAGCACAATGCTCCATGACTCTTTTCATCAAAATGCTCCATGTGCTTGTCAGGACAATGCTCCCTGCCATTGTCATCACAGTGGACCATGATATATGTCATCACAATGCTCCCTGACACCTTTCTTCTAAATACTCCATGAACTTCTCATCACAATGTACCATGCCCCTGTCATCACAATGCTCCATGCCCTTGTCATCAAAATGCTCCATGACCCCTGTCATCACAATGCTCCGTGACTCCAGTCATCACAATGATTCATAACATTTGTCATAACAATGGTCAATGCCCTCGTCATCACAAGGCTCTGTGACATTTGTAACCACAATGCTCCATGAACTTTTCATCACAGTGCTCCATGACCCTTGTCATCACAATGCTCCATGCCTTTTTCAGAAAAATGCTCCATGACACTTGTCATCGCAAAGTGCCACACACTTTTCATCACAACGGTCCAAAGATTTGTCATCGCAATGCTCCATAAACCTTGTAATCACAATGCTCCATTACCCTGTCATAACAATGCTCCATGACCCGTGCCATCACAGTGTTCCACGGCCTTGTCATCACAAGGCTCCGTGACACTTGCCATCACAATGCTCCAAGACACCTTTAACACAATGCTCTATGTCCTGGTCATCACAAATTTCCATGACACATATGATAATAATATTCCATGGTCTTCTCAACAAAATGCTCCATGCCCTTGTCATCACAGAGCTCCAATATCCCTGTAATCACAATGCTCCATGCCCCTTTTCATCAGTATGCTCCATGAGATTTATCATCTCAGTGCTCAATGGTTTTCTCATCACAGTGCTCCAGCACATTGTCATCACAATGCTTCACGACATTTTCATGAAAATTCTCAATGGCCCTTGTCATCATAATGCTCCAAGCCCTAGTCATCACAATGCTCCATTATATTTGTCATCTCAATCCTCCATTACATTTGGCATCACAATGCTCCCTGCCATTGTCATCGCAATGGGCCATGACATATGTCATCACAATGCTCCCTGACACCTGTTTTCTCAATACTCCATGACCTTCTCATCACAATGATCCATGCCCTTGTTATCACAATGCACCATGTCCACTGGCATCACAATAATCTTTGAAACTTGTCAGACAAATGCTCCATGCCCCTGACATCACAATGCTCCATGCCCTTGTCATCACAATGCTCCATGAACCCTGTCATCACAATGCATCATGCCCATCAGCATAATGCTTCAGGCTATTCTCAGCACAATGAAATCAAAATTCTACATGACCTCTTTCATCACAATGCTCCATGACCCCAGTCATCTCAATACTCCATGAACATTTTCAGCCCAATTCTCTATGACCCTTGTCATTACAATTATCCAAGCCTTCTCATCCCAGTTCTCCATGACCCGTGTATTCACAATGCTCCGTGACGCTTGTCATCACAGTGCTCCATGACACCTGTCATCACAAAGCTCCATTCCTTTGTCAGCAAAATGCTACATGACCTTTTCATTACAATGCTCTATGCGCTTGTCATCACAATACTCCATTACCATTGTCATCACAATCCTCCATGAACCATGGGTTCATATTGCTTCATGCTCTTGTCATCACTATGCTCCATGCTCCTTGAAATTAAAATGATCCATGACCTCTGTCATCCCAATGCTCCAAACCCTTGGGATCACCAAGTTCCAAAACACTTCTCATCACGCTCCATGATGCCTGTCATCACAATACCCCATGCACTTTTCATCACAATTCTCCATGACGTTTGTCATCACAATTCTCAATACACTTGCCATCACAATGCTCCCTGACACTTGTCGTCAGAATGCTCCTTGAAACCTGTCACGAAAAGGCTACATGCCTTTTTCATCACAATGCCCCATGCCGCTTTCATCAAAATGTTCCATGCCATTGTCATCAAAATACTCCACAAGCTTGTCATCAGAATGTTCCATGACCCTTGTCATCAGATTTCTCCATGCACTTGTCAGCACAATGCTCCCTGACCTTTGTCATCACAATGCTCCAAGCCATTGTCATCACAAGGCTCCATTACCTTTGTCATCAGAATCCTCCATGACACTTGGCATCACAATGCTCCATGCCATTGCCATCACAATGTGCCGTTACATATATCATCACAATGCTCCCTGACACCTATCTTCACAATACTGCATGACCTGGTCATCACAATGGTAAATGCCCTTGTCATCACAATGCGCCATTCCAAATGTCATCACAATAATCCATGAAACTTATTAGACCAGTGCTCCATGAACTTGTCATCACAATGCTCCATGCCCTAGTTATCACAATGCTCCATGACCCCTGTCATCACAATGCTCCGTGATTCCAGTCATCACTATGCTTCATGACCTTTGTCATGACAATGGTATATGCCCTCATCATCAACAGTCTCAGTGACCGTTTAACCACAATGCTCCATGAACTTTTCATCACAATGCTCTTTGACCCTTGTTATCACAATGCTCTATGCCTTTCTCAGCACAATGCTCCATGACTCTTTTCATCAAAATGCTCCATGTGCTTGTCCGGACAATGCTCCCTGCCATTGTCATCACAGTGGACCATGATATATGTCATCACAATGCTCCCTGACACCTTTCTTCTAAATACTCCATGAACTTCTCATCACAATGTTCCATGCCCCTGTCATCACAATGCTCCATGCCCTTGTCATCAAAATGCTCCATGACCCCTGTCATCACAATGCTCCGTGACTCCAGTCATCACCATGATTCATAACATTTGTCATAACAATGGTCAATGCCCTCGTCATCACAAGGCTCTGTGACATTTGTAACCACAATGCTCCATGAACTTTTCATCACAATGCTCCATGACCCTTGTCATCACAATGCTCCATGCCTTTTTCAGAAAAATGCTCCATGACACTTGTCATCACAAAGTGCCACGCACTTTTCATCACAACGGTCCACAGATTTGTCATCGCAATGCTCCATATACCTTGTAATCACAATGCTCCATTACCCTGTCATAACAATGCTCCATGACCCGTGCCATCACAGTGTTCCACGGCCTTGTCATCACAAGGCTCCGTGACACTTGCCATCACAATGCTCCAAGACACCTTTAATCACAATGCTCTATGTCCTGGTCATCACAAATTTCCATGACACATATCATAATAATATTCCATGGTCTTCTCAACAAAATGCTCCATGCCCTTGTCATCACAGTGCTCCAATATCCCTGTAATCACAATGCTCCATGCCCCTTTTCATCAGTATGCTCCATGAGATTTATCATCTCAATGCTCAATGGTTTTCTCATCACAGTGCTCCAGGACATTGTCATCACAATGCTTCACGACATTTTCATGAAAATTCTCAATGGCCCTTGTCATCATAATGCTCCAAGCCCTAGTCATCACAATGCTCCATTATATTTGTCATCTCAATCCTCCATTACATTTGGCATCACAATGCTCCCTGCCATTGTCATCGCAATGGGCCATGACATATGTCATCACAATGCTCCCTGACACCTGTTTTCTCAATACTCCATGACCTTCTCATCACAATGATCCATGCCCTTGTTATCACAATGCACCATGTCCACTGGCATCACAATAATCTTTGAAACTTGTCAGACAAATGCTCCATGCCCCTGACATCACAATGCTCCATGCCCTTGTCATCACAATGCTCCATGAACCCTGTCATCACAATGCATCATGCCCATCAGCATAATGCTTCAGGCTATTCTCAGCACAATGAAATCAAAATTCTACATGACCTCTTTCATCACAATGCTCCATGACCCCAGTCATCTCAATACTCCATGAACATTTTCAGCCCAATTCTCTATGACCATTGTCATTACAATTATCCAAGCCTTCTCATCCCAGTTCTCCATGACCCGTGTATTCACAATGCTCCGTGACGCTTGTCATCACAGTGCTCCATGACACCTGTCATCACAAAGCTCCATTCCTTTGTCAGCAAAATGCTACATGACCTTGTCATTACAATGCTCTATGCGCTTGTCATCACAATACTCCATTACCATTGTCATCACAATCCTCCATGAACCATGGGTTCACATTGCTTCATGCTCTTGTCATCACAATGCTCCATGCTCCTTGAAATTAAAATGATCCATGACCTCTGTCATCCCAATGCTCCAAACCCTTGGGATCACAAAGTTCCATAACACTTCTCATCACGCTCCATGATGCCTGTCATCACAATACTCCATGCCCTTTTCATCACAATTCTCTATGACCTTTGTCATCACAATTCTCAATACACTTGTCATCACAATGCTCCCTGACACTTGTCGTCAGAATGCTCCTTGAACCCTGTCACGAAAAGGCTACATGCCTTTTTCATCACAATGCCCCATGCCGCTTTCATCAAAATGTTCCATGCCATTGTCATCAAAATACTCCACAAGCTTGTCATCAGAATGTTCCATGACCCTTGTCATCAGATTTCTCCATGCACTTGTCAGCACAATGCTCCCTGACCCTTGTCATCACAATGCTCCAAGCCATTTTCATCACAAGGCTCCATTACCTTTGTCATCAGAATCCTCCATGACACTTGGCATCACAATGCTCCATGCCATTGTCATCACAATGGGCCATTACATATGTCATCACAATGCTCCCTGACAACTGTCTTCACAATAATGCATGAGCTGGTTATAAATATGCTCCATGCCCTTGTCATCACAATGCGCCATTCCAACTGCTATCACAATAATCCATGAAACTTATTAGACCAATGCTCCATGCCCTTGTCATTACAATGCTCCATGCCCTTGTTATCACAATGCTCTACAACCTTGTCCTCACAATCCTCCATAAACCTTGTCCTCATAATGCTCCATGCAATTCTTATCAAAATGCTCTCTCTCCACTGTTATCAAAATGTTCCCTCACTAGTCATCACAGTACACCCACTCCCCTGACATCACAATGTTCCATAACACCTGTCATCAAAATGTTCCATGACACTTTTCATCAAATTGCTCCATGAACCTTTCAGCACAATGTTCCCTGAACTTCACAGCAGAATGCACCACACACTTGTCATCAAAATTCTCCATAACCCCTGACATCACAGTGCTCCATGACCCCTGTCATAACAATGCTTCATGACCCCTGCCATCACAATGATCCACAGCCATGTCATCCCAAGGCTCCATGACCCTTGTCATCACAATGTTCCAATACCCCTGTAATCACAATGCTCCATGCCCTTGTCATCACAAAGCTCCATGACATATGTCATCAGAATGCTCCTTGGCCTTCTCATTCACGATGCTCCATGCCCTTGTCATCACAATGCTCGAAGACGCCTCTAATCACAATGCTCCATGCCCCTTTTCATCACAATGCTCCATGAACCCTGTCATCACAATGCACCATGCCCATCATCATAATGCTTCATGCTATTTTCATCACAGTGAAATCAAAATGCTCCATGACCTCTGTCATCACAATGCTCCAAATCCTTGTGATCAAAATGTTCCATAACACTTATCATCACAACGCCCCATGACACTCATCATCACAATTATCCATGGTCTTCTCATCACAATGTTCCATGACATTTTTCATCACAATGCTCAATACCCTTGTCATCACAATGCTCCCTGACACTTGTCATTTGTATGCTCCTTAAACCCTGTCATGAAAAGGCTCCATGCCTTTTTCATCACAATGTTCCATGCCCTTTTCATCACAATGCTGTAAGACCCCTGTAATCACAATGCTCCATGCCCCTTTTCATCAGAATGCTCCATGAGACTTGTCATCACAAGGCTCCATGGTCTTCTCATAACAATGTTCCAGTACCTTGTCATCACATTGTTCCATGACCCCTGTCATCACAATACTCCATGAATATTTTCACCCCAATGCTCCATGACATTCTCATCACAATGGTCCATGAACCCTGTCATCACAATATTCCATGACCACTGTCATCACAACGCTCCATGAACCCTGAGAACACAATGATCCTGGAACTTTGTCATCAAAATGTTCCATGCCCTTGTCATCCCAATTCTCTATGACCCCTGTAATCACAATGCTCCGTGACGCTTGTCATCACAGTGCTCCATGAAACTTGTCATCATAAATCTCCATGCCTTTGTCAGCAATATGCTACATAATCTTGTCATCACAATGCTCCATTTGCTTTTCATCACAATCCTCCATGACCCTTGGGATAACATTGCTTCATTCCCTTGTCATCTTTCTTCTGCCTTTCTGGTTTTTAGACATTTTCAGATGTCCCTTTTGACCGGTGGGAAGTGACAATTCTTTGTAGTGTGGATTTGCATTGTGCGCTTGCTTGATTGGCCAAAAAGGTCATATGTGTTTTCTCCTGAATACATTCAGGAGAAAAGTCATACGCCGTTTTTGGCCAAGTGCATCATTGTCGAAGTTGTGATACTTTTCCTGTGCTTTAAAGGCGATTCCAATTTACCTCTTGAAATATGTTTTGTGCAATTCTGCCTCATTTTCAAGTCCGCTTCGTTGCCTTCCCTCAACAGATTTTGGAAGAGAGTAGTCCTTTATAACTCTGCAGCTTTGTGAATTGCTGTGCCCCTGAGCTCCAATTTTCAAATCCCATTTTTGGGAGCTGACCGCAAATCCACAATTTTGCTTCAGGACCTATACTGGTTCCAGGGGTGGCTATACTGTTCCCTGCGGGTGGCTGAGGCTTTGGTTAATTCTTCTTCCTGACGGGAATTTAGAGTGACATGTGCCCGTCCAAATGCCTACATCTACTGTCTGATTGGTTCTCCCTCTTCCCTTTCATCCTCTGCACAATTAGCAAACTGTGCGAACCAGGAGGTTATAGGAGCTGACTCTGCTAAGTTGGGAGATTGATAGTAAGGCAGTTGGAATGTCAAACTGGAGCACAAAGAGAGGAAAAATTAGGAGACATTTAGAAACCTTTCGCCATCACAGGGTGACCATTCTGTAGGTTTCCCATACATGTTATAACTGTATTGATATTCCCTTCTACCTGGAGATTTGGGACCCATGGAATGGTGGCATGCATTACTATTTAAAAGGGTCTGCATTTTTCTCCCAATCTCACCAGTCCTCTCAGTGCCAAGTGTCCAGCCTTATATCTCATCCAGCTGTCTTTGCAGATAGGGTCATTCCAGGTGTCATCAGAACCCCTGAAGGAATTGTGTAGGAATTTTGCTGTTTTTTTGTTTTGTTTTTGAAATTCATTTTTATAATGGGGTTCAGCTGATTTTCACTGACATGTTTATGCCAGTCTGGACACACTTGATTCCCTTACAGAGACATATCAATACATAGGTTTTAAGATTCTTAGTAGTCAGATATATTCCTCTGCGGGGAATAGGCGTTTTGAGTCCCATTCACTGAGGAAGGTGTAGGTCTTGTCTATTCAGTATTTGGTTTATAGAATGGTACCCGTGCTAATATCAAACTCGGGGTTTATGCATCACCCCATCTCTCCTTTCTCCTTAAGGAGGCATAAGAGTGTTTTCTAAATGTGAGACTCTGTTCTCTTTCTTAATTCAGTTAATGTGTTGTGATGTTGACATTCCCTCTGTAAGTGATATCTTATGATAAGATTCTTTTTTCTGTGTGACTAATTTCACTTAGAATCATTATACATAAATCCACTCATTATGCTGCTACTGGCCTTATGACATTGATTTCACGTCTGAGTGATATTCTGTTGTATAAAATTACCACAATTTCTTTAGGCTTTTCTCTTTTTCCTGGGATATTTTAGGTGTTCCAAAGTTCAGGTTCTTGTACGCAGAGCTGCCCTAAACTTTGGGGTACCTGTGTATTGTTGATATTTAGTCTTCCCAAGTTATATGCCCATGAGTTGAAATTCCCTTTGCTCGGGGGCTTTGTATTTTTGATGTTTTAGGAAACAGCATACACTTCTTCCGAGTGGCTCTTGGATATTTATACCACCCATCAGCGTGACTAGGCTCCCTGTTCTCCATGGCCTCTCCTGCATTTCTGGTTTGTACACATTTTTTGGATGGCCTTTCTGAGCAGTGGTAATTGAGACTTCTTTGTTGTGCGGATTTGCATTTCCCGCTTGCTTGGTTGGCCAAAAACTCTGTATGTGTTTTATTTTCCTGAAGATATTCACGAAAAAACACATACACCCTTTTTTGCCCAACTGCATCATTTTAGAAATTCTGCTGCTTTTCATATGCTTTAAATGTGAGTACAATCTACCTTTTGAAATCTGTTTCCTGCAATTCTGCCTCTCATTCAGATGCTCTTCGTTGCCTTACCTGAATATATTTTTGGACGTTGGTTATCATTTATATCTTTGCAGGTCTTTGAATTGTCTGCTCCTGAGCTCCATTTTGCAACTCGCTTTTTTTGTGAGCTGGCCGCCAAACCATTGGATTGCTTCAGGCCCTATTCTGGTTCTGAGGAGGCAGGCTGAGCCTTTGTTTAATTCTTCTTCCTAATGGGAAATTAGAGTGACATGTTCCTTTGAAAACTCCTACAGCTAATGCCTCATTGGTTCCCCCTCTTCCCATTTATCCTCTGCATAAATTGCAAACTGTGTGACACAGGAGGTTAAAGGTGCTGATTCTCCAAGTGGGGAGATTGTTAGTAATGTGGCTGGAATGGCGAACCCCAGCACCAAGAGATCAAAAATGAGGTTCATTTTAGACACCTTTCCTGAGCACACAGTGTACATTCATCTCGGTTTCAAGGCATGTTTTCGCTCTCAGAAGATTCCCTTGAACCTGCAGATTTGGGACCCATGGAATGGGTACCAGGCAGTATTACTTTAAATTGTCTGCATTTCCTCACCCATCCTCTTTAACATCTCTTAGCATGCATAGCTTCCAGCCTTATATATCATCCTGCCTTGGGTCTAAATGTGTTCAATCCATGTTACATCATAGCCGTTCAACAAAAGTTGTAAGAATTTTTGTCTGTCTCACTGTTTTTATAAATATTTTTAAATTTATTTTTATATTGGATATAGCTGATTTTCAAAGCTCTGTTTTTTGCTGCTGCACATCCACTTGATTCATGTACTGTGAGACAACAATAAATTATTTTTCAGATGCTTACCAGTAATATGTATTATTTTCCAGTTACTTGAGTGAGCTGAGTTCAGTTCTTTTAGGTACTGTGTAGGCCTTGTCAGTTATTCAATTTGATACTTGGAATGGTAACTTTGCTAGTTTCAACCTCCTGGAAAATACCTCACCATTCCCCAGCTTTCCAATTTAGCAGCCTTATGTGTATTTTCTACATATTTGACTATGTTTCTGTTTTGTAGTTTATTTCATGTGTAGCCATTTTTTATTCCACCTTTAAGTGACATCTTGTGATATGTGTCTTTTTCTTTCTGACATATGTCACTTAGAATGATCATATGTAACTCCTCCAGAGTTGTTCCAACTGGCCTTATTTCATTGATTTCTGGATGAGTAATATTCCACTCTACATAAGTAGCCCATCTCTTTTATCCATTTTATCCTTCCAGGGACATTTAGGTTATATCCAAGTGGAGGCCCTTTTTAACAGAGAGGTGGTAAACGTTGGTGTGCCTGTTTTCTGTCGATTTTTGTTTTTCCCAAGGTATACGCCCATGAGTGCAAGTGCCCTATGCTCTGTAGCTCATTTTTTAGATGTTTTAGCAAACACAATACACTTCTCCAGAGTGGCCGTTGGCAAATTACAATTCCACTATCAGCCTCACAGGGCTCCCTTTTCTCCTCGCCCTGTACTGCATTTCTGGTGTTTACGCTTTATGTGGATGGCCCTTCTGACTGATATGAAGCGATACATTTTGTAGTATTGATTTTCAGTGCCCACCTGTTTGGTTGGATAAAAAGTGTGTATGGCCTTTCCTTGAATATATTCAGAAAAAATGCATATGCCCTTTTGGGCCAACTGCATCATTGGCGATGTTCAGCCCGTTTTCTTGTACTTTAATGGGGAGTCCTTTCTACCTCTTCAAATCTGTTTCCTGCCACTCTCCCTTGCTTACAAATCCTTTTCTGTGACTTACCTCAAGACATTTTTCGACGATATTTTCAACTCTGCAGTTTCATGAATTTTAGTGTCCCTGAGTTCTATTTTTCATCTTGTGTTTTAGGAAACTGGACACAAAACAGCGTTATTTCCTCTAGCCCTATTCTGTTTCCGTGGGCAATTCTAGCCTTTGATGAATTTGTCTTCCGGATTGGAAATTAGAGTGGCATGTGCCTGTCTGGACACCTAAGACTGGTCTCTAAATTTTTCTCATCCTTCCGCTTCATCCTCTGGACAAATTCCAAACTGTGTGCAACAGGATGTTGACGGTGCTGATATCCCCAAGTGAGGAGATTGTTAGGAAAGATGCTGCAGTGGTGAACCCGAGCTCCAGGCGATGAGGAGATGAGGTGCCTTTTCCAAACTCTTTCCGATCAAACGGTGTACCATCCTCTAGGTGTGACAGGCATGTTTTAGCTGTAGGAATGGTCCCATGCATGTAAGGAGAACACCAGGGATTTTTCCAAATCAGTGCTTCCCCGAACCCCAAACTGGGGAATTTTTAAGCTACGGCTACACGTATGTCCATTAATGGCCTTGGGAAATAGGCAGAGCCCAAACTTTAGATGATTGAAATCTTCAGGGTCAGAAGTGCTCACCATCGGCCTTGCTTAGGTTACATTTTATCTGTCATTGATAGATGATGTCAATAAAAATATCGATTCTTTTTCAGATTATTTCCCCTTATAGGTTATTGCAAAATATTCAGTGTAGTTCCCTGTGCTATACAGTAGTTCCTTGTTGATGATCTATTTTATACATAGCAGTGTGTATGTTTTAATCCCAAACTGTTAATTTATCCCTTCTCCTACCTTTCCCCTTTGGTAATAATAAATTATAAGATTTTATACTTCTCAGAAATGGGGGGACAGAGAGAGAGGTATCATTTTCAATGGAAAATCATTCAAAACAAGATTGAAGCTTCAGCCAAGAGTATTCGATGTACATACATGGAAATAAATCACTTCATTTCTCTAATGTTGACCTGACAAGACAGACGTCTTCACTGAACTTGCTTATAGTAAAATGATAGAAATATCAAATGTAAGTCTTAGAAACATTTTATTTTACCCGAGCATTATACACTGCTCTATGTTAACTACAGTTTGGCTCACACATCCGTTCATTGAAATTACAATGTTCTCAATTTCTGTTACTGATCCTCCAGAGTGGACCCCAACAGGATTCCCCGTGCCCAGTGTCATTGGAGCCAGTAGATCAAGGCTGAGTTTGGTTCAGAAACAAAGGAAACATTATTTTGAAAACAGAATGGAGAGGTGAGAGTATGCACTCCCACACGGGCTGTGGGCTGGGCTGCTGTGTAGGGATCCTGGCAGCGTCAGTGGGATGGAGGGGATGGAGCACGCGAGGGCTGGGTTGGCTGCAGCTCAGGCTCTATGCCACGGAGTCTGCATGGGACCCCGCTAGCTGAGTTGTCGACCCAGCCATTCTTCACTAAGATATTGGGTCTGAATTGCCGGGTGTGGGACCTCTGCATGCGGAACCCTAGGGGCACGTGAAATTATACAAAGCACAAAGGAAAAACAGGTTAGACTTTATTTTATTGCCCAGATTCTCATTTTATATCCCAGGAATTTTTATTGAACGTTGCCGGAGACGAACACCTCCTTTGCTTTTCGTTCCATTTCTCATTCTTGTGGTGTTGAGGGTGCAGACCCCTCTTTTGTAACTGCTTCATGCTGTGGTGGGAGCCCTGATACCTTGGGGGAGGCGCAAAACTTCTCTCCACCAGCCTCCAGGTGAGGTTGATTGTCCCAAGGCCTCCTGCCTTACTTCTCGTCCACCTGAGCACCAGCATTGGAAGTGTTATAGATTCTAATGACCTTTAAGGGTCCAGGAACGAGATGCGCAGAGATGCTGCGTTGGCAGTTTTGACCCCACCCCACATTTGTTCAGCGTCCTTAGGCCGACGGTTTTTGCCAGCCTAGATGCTCTGTCGAATAGTCTGTGCTTTCTTTAATTAGTTCCCTGAATTAATGTACAAACAGCACCATGTGTCAGAGTCCTGCCCGCGCATCTCCCAGACAGTCCAGTGTCAGTGGTGATCCAGGACCATGACGTCCACTGAGTCAAGGACCTTTAGAAGTAGCCAGCAGTCCAGCCGGTCATATTGGCTACCATCACCACGGTGTCTGTAGGGTTTTCTGTGGTGAAAGCGTGATATACGTTTCCCCCGCCAAGCTTATTAGCTCCCCTCTGGGTGCAGTAAGTCCTGCCAGCAGTAGTCTGCTCTTTCGGGGCACACTCTTGTTGTTTCCTGAGAGAAACTCCATGTCAAGTGATGGTCACACGAGTCATTTTGGGGCCCCTTGCTCCCGTTTGTCTCTCTGGAACTTGGAGTTGGAGGGCCTCCTCACTTGAGGTCAGTGTGTCCACAGAACGACCCCTGCAACTTCAGGGCATGATGGGTGGTTAGGATCACCACGTGGTGTCCTTTACACTTAGGAGGGAGCTGGCCTTGCGGGCTGCTGATTTCCAGCTTTTTAGATACCCCAGTATCCTGGCCTGATGAGTCGTTCGGCAAAGCCCTTGGTCACCATAGTTTATCATACCTTAAGGGCATTCTTGTGTTGCTCCATTTCAAGTGGTCCCAGTTTTTGCACTAAGGCTCCAAGGGCTATTAATCTTTGACTGTGTATGTAAAGGTCAAAGGGTTTAGCTAAATTAAGGAGTTCCAGGGCAAGGGTCTGAATTGACTGCTCTTTCCATTCTTGTAAGGCTGCTTCTGGATTCTATTCAAAAGGATCATCATCTTTCCGTGTCAGTGTTTCATGTAGAGGCCCAGCTATTAGACTGTAGTTAGGGATCCAGATGCAGAAAATCTTGGCCTCCCCGTGAACCCCTAAGCTGTCTTTTAGTTTTAGAAGAGGTAAGGCTGCAAATGGCTTCTTCCCTATCCTGGGATGCGTTTCTCCGAATATCTGTGAGAATGAAGCCCAGGCATGTCACCTTAGCCTGGGATATTTGAGCCTTTTTCTTGGACACCTTCTATCCTTTCTTGGCTAGGTAGTTCAGAGGCGTCTTTAGTAGGCCTGGCGATCAGAATGTCCTCTGCATATTGAAGGAGGGTTCCCTTTTACAGAGGTAGAACTTATAGGTCTTTAGAGGATATTTCCCCAATGATGGAGTGGGAATTTTTGAACCATTGGGGCAGGACGGCCCAGCATTATTGCTTTTGTTGCATGTTGTGTCCTGCCACTCACAAGCCAAAAATTCTTGTGACTCTGAGATGAATGGAATACAGAAGAAGGCATCATTGAAGTCTAATACAGAATGCCATGGCCTGATGGATGGTAGAATGACCAGCAGGGTGTAGGAAATAGGAGCTACTGGATGTATATCCTCGGTGGCTTCACTGACTGTCCTGATATCCTTTACCAGGTCTCCAGCAGCCCATGGGGCTCTCGTGGTCAGGCCAATCCCAGGATATGAAGCTCACCTGGGCTGCACTCCCCACCCCACAGCCCACGGTGCTCTCGTGGTCAAGTGCCTTCCAGGGTATGGAGCTCACCTGTGCAGCTACCTAGCAGCCCATGGGGCTCTCATAGTCAGGCCCTTCCCAGGATACAGAGCTCCCCTGGGCATGTACCCGAGCAGGGCTGGACACACAGGGACTGTGCACATAGCCCACCTTGCAGAGAACCCCCAGCTCACCTGACACTCACAGCTGACACAGAACACCTCAGAGCAGGACTTGAACTAACAAACAGCAGCTCTGACAGGTTTGTGACCCTGGCTATCACTCTGTGCAGCCTCTCTCTGCCTGGTCTTCCAGACACTTCCACTGCAGCCAGGGCACCAGGCCTCTGTCTCCACCCACCATCACTCGTCTCCCTGACTCCTGGGTTCCTCTTATTAGGATAGGGTCTTCTTGAAGTTGTTTTTCACTCATGAACCAGATAAAATGATAAGAAAACAAGCCGCAGCTGCAGCCCCTTTTCTATCCTAAATCTCAAGAGCCCTCACCTGTTCCTTGGGACTGGCCCATTTAGCAAGTTTCATTTTCTGCAACTGTGAGCCCCTGAGGGGTGAGGATTGGCTGATTTGGGCAGCCTGACACTGCCTGCCAGCCCTCCCCAGGTGTGCCTGTGTTGAGGTCAATATAAACACCTCTCCAGTCAGCAAGCGCCCCTGTAGCTGTGCCTGACGCCATATTCTCTGCCCCGTCAGCAGTGTCGGGGCTGGGGTGGTGGGGGGAGTGAGGGGCCGTGGCTTTGTAGGTGGCCCATTGTGAGTGGGGCTCTGCTGGACTTTCTGCAGGAGTTGCCAGGCTGCCACCTGCTAAAGAAGAGGATGTGTCACCCATACCTGCCGCTGGAATTTCTCCCCAGGCAGAGGTGAGGAAGTAAAAAAGCAGTGGGGGCCGTGGCAGGAGGGGTATCTCAGGCAGGTAAATGGAAAGCTTCCAGAAGACCATCTGGGGCCAGGATCATCCTGGCTGGCCTGCAGGCACCAAGTTGGCCTGCATGCTGTCGCTGGTGTGGCTCCACAGCCCTTCCTCTAGGCTTGCAAGTGCTTGTACATATTCAGGTGTTTTACCTGGAAAGGGTGGGAAGAGTTCAGCTGCAGCAGGACTGGGGCTCAGCTCATATTTACTCACAAACGCCTCAACACAGTCCCCCAGCTTTGCAATGAGGAAGCTCCTTTTGGAGGGGGGGAGCGCTGCTGACTGCATGGGAGACGATTTCCCACCTCTGACGAACTTAAGATTTTTTTTTACCACTGGAGCAAGTGCCCTGATACGATTTTCCTCTGTATAAATGGTGGGTTCTGTTTTTTTTTTTTTTTTTTTTTTTATTTCTTTTTGGTTCAAGGTAGATTTTATTTATTCCTCTTTTTCTTAATTTGGAGATATAAACATGGAAATAATGCATTAATATAAAGACGTCTATGTGAAGGGAAAAACTTTTTTCTGTTTTATTTTATTAAATTATTTATTTATTTGTTTATTTTTTAAATTTATTTCTTTTATACAGCAAGTTCTTATTGGATATCTATTTTATACATATAAGTGTGCACATGTGAATCCCAGGCTCCCAATTCATCCCACCACTACCTTCAAATGGCGTTCCCCCGTTGGTGTCCATATGTTTGTTCTCTACATCTGTGTCTCTATCTCTGCCCTGCAAACCGGTTCATCTGTAGCATTTTTCTAGGTTCCATATATATGCATTAATATACATTTTTGTTTTTCTCTTTCTGACTTACTTCTCTCTGAATGACAGTCTCTAGATCCATCATGGTCTCTACAAATGACCCAATTTCATTACTATGTATGGCTGAGTAATATTCCATTGTATATATGTACCACATCTTTATCCATTCGTCTGTCTGTGGGCACTTAGGTTGCTTTCATTACCTGGCTATTGTAAATAGTGCTGCAATGAACATTGTGGTGAACGTGTCTTTTAGATTTATGGTTTTCTCTGGGTATATGCCCAGTAGTGGGATTGCTGAATTATATGTTAATTCTATTTTTAGGTTTTTAAGGAACCTCCATACTGTTCTCCATAGAGACTGTATCGATTTACATTCCCAACAATAGTGGAAGAAGGATCCTTTTCTCCACACCCGCTCCAGCATTTGTTGTTTGTAGATTTTCTGATGATGCCCATTTGAACAGGTGTGACGTGATACCTCATTGTAGTTTCGATTTCCATTTCTCTAATAATTAGTGATGTTGAGCAGATTTTCATGTGCGTACTGGCCATCTCTATGACTTCTTGGAAGAAATGACTATTTAGATCTTCTTCCATTTTTGTATTGGGTTGTTTGTTTTATTAATATTGAGCTTCATGATCTGTTTATATATATTGGAGATTAATCATTTGTCCATTGATTCGTTTGCAAATATGTTCTGCCATTCTGAGGGTTGTCTTTTCGTCTTGTTTGTAGTTTCCTTTGTTTTGGAAAAGATTTTATATTTCATTAGGTCCGATCTGTTTAGTTTTCTTTTTTATTTCATTACTATAGGAGGTGGATCAAAAATGATCTTGCTGTGATTTACGTCAGAGTATCCTTCGTAAGTTTTCCTCTCAGAGTTTTATACTGTCCAGTCTTGCATTAAGGTCTCTAATCCATTTTGAATATATTTTTTTATGTATGGTGTTGGGGAGTGTTCTAATTTCATTGTTTTACATGTAGCTGTCCATATTTCCCAGCACCAATGATTGAAGAGATTGTCTTATCTCCATTGTATAGTGTTGCCACCTTTGTCATAGATTAGTTGACCATAGGGGTATAGGTTTATCCCTGGGCTTTCTTTTTCTTTTTCCTTTTACACGTTTATTGGAGTATAATTGCTTTACAATGGAGTGTTCTTTTCTGCTGTATAAAAATGTGAATCAGCTATACATACACAAATATCACCAGATCCCCACCCTCTTGCATCTCCCTCCAACACTCCATATCCCACCCCTTTATGTGGTCACAAAGCACCGAGCTGATCTCCCTGTTCTATGTGGCTGCTTCCCAGTAGCTATCTGTGTTACATTTGGTAATGTATTTATGTCCATGCCACTCTCTCACTTCGTCCCACCTTACCCATCCCCCTTCCGGTGTCCTCAAGTCCTTTCTCTATGTCTGTGTCCTTAATCCTGTCCTGCCACTAGGTTCTTCAAAATCATTTTTCTTTTCGTCATTAGATTCCATATATCTCTGTTAACATACAGTATTTATTTTTCCCTTTCTGACTTACTTCACTGTGTAGGACAGATTCTAAGTCCATCCACCTCAGTACAAATAACTCAGTTTTGCTTCTTTTTATGGCTGAGTAATATTCCATTGTATATATGTGCCAGATCTTCTTTATCCATTCATCTGTCGATGGACACTTAGGTTGCCTCCATGTCCTGGCTATTGCAAATAGAGCTTCAATGAACATTTTTGTACATAACTCTTTTTGAATTATGGTTTTTGCAAGGCAAATGCCCAGTAGTTGGATTGTTGTGTCGTATGGTACTTCTATTGTTAGTTATTTAAAGGAACCTTCGTACTGTTATCCCTAGTGCCCATGTCAATTTACATTCCAACCCACAATTCAAATGTGTTCCCTTATCGCCAATAAAGGCCTCTCCAGCATTTATTGTTTTGTAGATTTTTTGATGATTGCCACTCTGACTGCTGTGAGGAGATACCTCACGGTAGTTTTGATTTGCATTTCTCTAATGATTAGTGATGTTCAGCATCCTTTCATGTGTTTCTTGGTAATCTGTATATCTTCTTTGGAGAAATGTCTATTTAGGTCTTCTGCCCGTTTTTGGATTGGGTTGTTTGTTTTTGTGATAGTGAGCTACATGAGGTGCTTGTAAAGTTTGGAGATTAATCCTTTGTCAATTGCTTCATTTGAAAATATTTTCTCCCATTTAGAGGGTTGTTTTTGCATCTTGTTTATGTTTTCCTGTACTGTGTAAAAGCTTTTAAGTTTCATTAGGTCCCATTTGTTGAGTTCCGTTTTTATTTCCATTTCTCTAGGAGGTGGGTCAAAAAGGATCTTGCTGTGATTTATGTCATAGAGTGTTCTGCCTATGGTTTCCTCTAAGTGTTTTATAGTGTCTGGTCTTATATTTAGATCTCTAATCCATTTAGAGTTTATTTTTGTGTTTTGTGTTATGGAGTGTTCTAATTTCATTCTTTTATGTGTAGGGGTCCAGTTTACCCAGCACCAATTACTGAAGAGACTGTCTTTTCTCCATTGTATATCCTTAGCTCCTTTGTCATTGATGAGATAGCCATAGGCATGTAGGTTTATCTCTGGACTTTCTGTATGGTTCCATTGATCTGTGTTTATGCCAATCTACATACACTTGCTTCCATTATGGAGACATATAAATACATGGGTTTCAAAGTTATTACCAGGCAGATATATTAATCTTCAGTGAATAGGGTGTTTTGTGTCCAGTTCATTGAGAAATGAGTAGGTCTTGTCTATTATATTTTTGGTATATGGAATGGTATCTGTGCTAATTTCAAACTCTGCTTTTACACATCACCCCACGTCACCTTTCCTCTTAAGGAGGAATAAGTGTGTTTTCTAAATGTGTAACTCTGTTCTCTTTTGAAATTCAGTTCATGTGTAGCCATGTATACATTCCCTCTGTAAGTGATATATTACAATAAGTTTCTTTTTCTTTGTGGCTCATTTCACTTAGCATAATCGTACCTAAAGCCACTCATTATGCTGCTATTGGCCTTATGATATTGATTTTATGTCTGAGTGACACTCCAATGTATATAAGTACCACAACATCTATATCCATTTTTTTTTCCTTTCCTGGGATATTTAAAGTGTACCAAAGTCGAGGTTCTTGTAAACAGAGCAGCCCTAAAGTTTGGGCTGTCTGTGTGTTGTGGATTTTTAGTTTTCCCAAATACTCGCTCATGAGTGGAAGTGTGCTATGCTCTGTAGCTCTGTTTTAGAAAACAACATACAGTTCTCCAGAGAGGCTGTTGGCAATTTACATCCTGTCCATCAGCATAACCAGGCTCCCTTTTCTCCATGGTCTCTCCTGCATTTGTGGTTTTTACACTATTTGTGGATGGCCCTTTTGACTGGATGTAAGGGACACTTCTATGTAGTGTGCATTTGCAATGCCTGATGGCTTGCTTGGCCAAAAAGGGCATATGCATTTTTTCCCGAATATATTCAAGAAAATACACATACTCCCTTTTCGGCCAAGGGCAACATTGTCGAAGTTCTGTCGCTTTTCATGTGCTTTAAAGATGACTCCAATCTACCTCTTGAAATCTGTTTCATTCAATTCTGCCTTGCATTCAAATCCTCTTCACTGCCTTACCTCAATATATTTCTGGATGATAGTTGTCCTTTATAACACTGCAAGTTTGTGAATTCCTGTGCCTCTGATTTCCATTTTTCAACTCGCCTGTTTGTGAGCTGTCTGCAATACTGCAGGATGGCTTTAGGCCCTAGTCTGGTTCCGTGGCTTCAGGCTGATCCTTTGGTTAATTCTTCTTCCTAATGGGAAACTAGAGTGACATGTGCCCATCCAAACACCTACAGCTAATCTCTCATTTGTTTCCCCTCTTCCTGTTCATCCTCTGCACAAGTTGCAAACTGTGGATAACAGGAGGGTAAAGGCGCTGACTCTCCAAGTGGGGAGATTTTTAGTAATGCAGATGGAATGGTGAAGCCGAGCACGACGAAAGGAAAAATGAGGTACCTTTTAGAAAACTTTCCCAATTACACAGTGTACCATCCACTGGGTTTCCCATGCATGTTTTAACTGTAGGAAGATTCCCTTAAACCTGGAGAGTTGGGACCACTAGAATGGGTAGCACACAGTATTGCTCTAAGTGGTGTTCTTTTGCTCACACAACCTCAGCAATCTTGTCAGCCCCAAGTGTCCAGTCTTATGTCTCATGCAGCTGTGGGTGTAAAGGTGGTCAATCTAGGTGGCAACACAGGCACTGAAAGTAATTTTTAAGACTTTCTCTGTGTTTTTGCATTTTGCTTTTAAAATTTATTTTTGTAAGGTCGTTTAGCTGAATTTCAGTGCTGTGTTCATGCCATTATACACACACATGATTCCTTTATGGAGACATGAGAATACACATGTTTTAAAATACTTAGAGTCAGACATATTCCACAGCAATGAATAGGGGATGTTGAGTCCAGTTCATTGTGCCGGGAGTAGGTGTTGTCTATTACATACTTGGTTTATGTAACGGTATCTGTGCTAATTTAAAACTGTGCATTTATGCATCACCCCACCTCGCCTTTCCCCTTAAGCAGTCAGAAGCTTGTTTTCTAAATGTGTGACACTGTTGTGTTTGTAAATCAGTTCATGTGTAGCCATGTGTACATTCCCGATATGAGTGATATCTTATGATAAGATTTGTTACACTGTTATCTTTCCTAACTCAGTTCATGTGTAGCCATGTTTAGAGGAGCTTCACAAGTGATATCTTCTGATAAGTTTGTATTTCTGTGTGACTTATTTCACTTAGAATCATCGTAATTGAATCCACTCATTTTGCTGCTTCTGGTCTGATGACATTGATTTCATGACAGAGGGATATTCCATCGTACGTAGGTACCACAATTTTTTAAACCAGTTTTATCTTTCATGGGATATTTAAGGTGTACGCAAGTTGAGGTTCTTATAAGTAGTGCAGCCCTAAATTTTGGGGTGGCTCTGTCTTCTTGATTTACAGTTTTCCCAAGGTATATTCCCTAGACTGGAAATGCCCTTGTCTCTGTAGCTCTGTTGTTTATATGTTGTAGGGAATACAATGCACTCGTCCAGAGAGGCAGTTGGCAACTTACATCCCGCCCATCAGCATAACAAGGCTCCCTGTTCTCCAGGGCCAGCCTTCCCTTTCTGGTTTTTACACATTTTGCAGATGTCCCTTCTGACCGGTGGGAAGTGATATTTCTTTGTA
Source organism: Mesoplodon bidens (assembly GCF_964165515.1). Classification (NCBI taxonomy): domain Eukaryota; kingdom Metazoa; phylum Chordata; class Mammalia; order Artiodactyla; family Ziphiidae; genus Mesoplodon; species Mesoplodon bidens. The sequence continues at coordinate 2,976,836 of NW_027672207.1, forward strand.
GTGCCGATTTGCATTGCCCGCTTGCCTGCTTGGCCAAAAAGGTTGTTTGTGTTTTCACCTGAATATATTCAGGAAAAATGCATACGCCCTTTTTGCCCAAGTGCAACATTGACGAAGTTATTGCCCTCTTCCTGTGCTTTAAAGGCGATTCCAGCGTAACTCTTGAAATGTGTTTTCTCCTATTCTGCCTCGCTTTCAAGTCGACCTCGTTGCCTTCCCTCAACAGATTTTTGAACGATAGTTGTCTTTACTTCTCTGCCAATTGGTGAATTGCTGTGCCCCTGAGCTCCATTTTTCAACTCGTTTATTTGTGGGCTGAATGCAAGTCCAAATTTTAGTTCAGGACCTATACTGGTTCCTGGTGGGTGCCTGAGACTTTGGTTAATTCTTCTTCCTGCCGTGAAATTAGAGTGGCATGTACCCGTCGAAATGCCTAACAGCTACTTGCTCATTGGTTCTCCCTCTTCCCTTTCATCCTCCGCCAAACTGGCAACCCTTGCAAACTAGGAGCTTAAAGGGGCAGTCTCTCCAAGTTGGGAGATTGATAGTAAAGCAGTTGGAAATTCAAACCAGAGCACCACGAGCGGGACTCTCAGTTGAGTTTTGGAAACCGATAATATTCACAGTGTGTCCATTCTCTAGGTCTACCATACATGTTATAGCTGTATTAATATTCCTTTTAATCTGCAGAGCTGGGACCCATGGAATGGGGGCTATGCATTATTGCTTTAAAGGGTCTGCATTTGCTCACCCAATCTCACCAATCCTCTCATTCCCATGTATCCAGGCTTATGCCACATGCAGCTCTCATTGTAGATATGGTCATTCCAGGTTTCATCAGAGACCCTGAAGGAATTGTAAAGAATTTCCCTGTTTTTTTGTTTTGTTTTTGAAATTCCTTTTTATAGTGGGTTTGAGCTGATTCTCGATGCCATGTTTATGCCAGTCTAGACACACTTGATTCCCTTATGGAGACATATCAATACATAGGTTTTAAGATCCTTACTACTCAGATATATTCCTCTGTGGGAAATATGGAGTTTTGAGTCCCTTTCACTGAGGAAGGTGTAGGTGTTGTCTAATCCATAGTTGGTTTTTGGAACGGTACCTGTGCTTATATCAAACTGTGGTTTTATGCATCACCCCACCTCTCCTTCCCACTTAAGCAGGCATAAGAGTGTTTTCTAAATGTGAGACTCTGTTCTCTTTCCTAACTCAGTTCATGAGTAGCCATGTTTACAGGATCTTCATAAGTGATATCTTATGATAAGTTTCTTTTCCTGTGTGACTTATTTCACTTAGAATCATCGTACCTGAATCCACTCACTTTACTGCTACTGGTCGTATGACATTGATTTCATGGCTGAGGAATATTCCAGCGTACATAAGTACCACAATTTTTGAACCATTTTTATATTTCCTGGGATATTTAAGGTGTACACAAGTTGAGGTTCTTGAAATCAGTGCAGCCCTAAATTTGGGGGTGGCTCTGTCTTCTTGATTTTCAGTTTTCCCAAGGTATATTCCCTAGACTGGAAGTGTCCTTGGCTCTGTAGCTCTGTTGTTTTCTTGTTTTAGGGAACACAATGCACTCCTGCAGTGAGGCAGTTGGCAATTTACATGCCGCCCATCAGCATAAAAAGGCTCCCTGTTCTCCAGGGCATGTCTTGCCTTTCTGGTTTTTATACATTTTGTGGATGTCCCTTTTGACTTTTGGGAAGTGATACTTCTTAGTAATGCAGATTTGCATTGCCCGCTTGCTTGCTTTGGGAAAAAGGGCGTATGCGTTTTCTCCTGAATATATTCAGGAGAAAACGCATACGCCCTTTTTGGCCAAGTGCATCATTGTCGAAGTTGTGCCCCACTTCCTGTGCTTTACACGTGATTTCAACACACCTCTTGAAATCTGATTCCTGCTATTCTACCTCGCTTTCACGTCGGCCTCGTTGCCTTCCCTCAACAGATTTTTGGACGATAGTTGTCCTTTATTACTCGGCCAGTTTGAGAATTGCTGTGCCCCTGAGCTCCAATTTTCAACTCGTTTTTTGGGAGCTGAACGCAAGTCCAAAAATTTGGTTCAGGACCTATAGTGTATCCCGGTGAGTGGCTGAGACTTTGGTTAATTCTTCTTCCTGCCGGGAAATTAGAGTGATATGTGCCCGTCCAAAAATTTGGTTCAAGACCTCAACTGGTTCCAGGTTGGTGGCTAAGACTTTGGTTAATACTTCTTCCTGCCTGGAAATTAGACTGACATGTGCCCGTCCATATGACTAACAGCAACTCTCTCATTGGTTGTCCCTCTTCCCTTCCATCCTCTGCCAAACTGGCAACATGTGCGAACCAGGAGGTTAAAGGGGCTGTCTCTGCAACTTGGGAGATTGATAGTAAAGCAGTTGGAATATCAAACCTGAGCACCAGGAGAGGGACTATTCGTTGAGTTTTAGAAACCTTTCGTATTCACAGTGTGTCCATTCTCTAGGTTTCCCGTACATGTTAAAACTGTAGTAATATTCCCTTGAAACTGGAGAGTTGGGACCCATGGAATGGGGGCCATGCATTATTGCTTTAAAGTGACTGCATTTGCTCACCCAATGTCACCAATCCTCTCTGTCCCAACTGTCCAGCCTTATGCCACATCAAGCTGTCATTGTAGATAGGGTCATTCCAGGTTTCTTCAGAGACACTGAAGGAATTGCAAAGGATTTTCCTGTTTTTTTGGTTTGTTTTTGTAATTCCTTTTTATAGAGGGTTTGAGGTGATTCTCGCTGCCAAATTTATGCCAGTCTAGACACACTTGATTCCATTACGGAGACATATCAATACATAGGTTTTAAGATTCTTACTAGTCAGATATATTCCTCTGTGTGAAATATGGGGTATTGAGTCCCTTTCACTGAGGAAGGTGTAGGTCTTGTCTATTCCATAGTTGGTTTTTGGAACGGTACCTGTGCTTATATCAAACTCTGGTTTTATGCATCACCCCACCTCTCCTTCCCCCTTAAGCAGGCATAAGAGTGTTTTCTAAATGTGAGACTCAATTCTCTTTCTTAACTCAGTTCATGTGGAGCCATGTTTACAGGATCTTCATAAGTGATATCTTATGATAAGGTTCATTTTCTGTGTGACTTATTTCACTTAGAATCATCGTACCTGAATCCGCTCACTTTGCTGCTACTGGTCTTATGACATTGATTTCATGGCTGAGGGATATTCCATCGTACGTACATACCCCAATTTTTGAACCATATTTATATTTCCTGGGATATTTAAGGTGTACCCAAGTTGAAGTTCTTGTAATCAGTGCAGCCCTAAATTTGGGGGTGGCTCTGTCTTATTGATTTCCAGTTTTCCCAAGGTATATTCCCTAGACTGGAAGTGCCCTTGGCTCTATAGCTCTGTTGTTTACTTGGTTTAGGGAACACAATGCACTCCTCCAGTGAGGCAGCTGGCAATTTACATCCCGCCCTTCAGCATAACAAGGCTCCCTGTTCTCCAGGGCCAGCCTTCCCTTTCTTGTTTTTACCCATTTTGTGGATGTCCCTTTTGATTGGTGGGAAGTGATACTTCTTTGTAGTGCAGATTTGCATTGCATGCTTGCTTGCTTGGCCAAAAAGGGTGTATGCGTTTTCTCCTGAATATATTTAGGAGAAAACGCATATGCCCTTTTTGGCCTAGTTCATCATTCTCGATGTTGTGCCTCTCTTCCTGTGCTTTACAGGTGATTCCAATGTACCCTTGTAATCTGTTTCCTTCTATTCTGCCTCGCTTTCAAATCCTCCTCATTGCCTTCCCTCAACAGATTTTTGCAAAATAGTTGTCCTTTATTACTCTGCCAGTTTGTGAATTGCTGTGCCCCTGAGCTCCATTTTTCAACTCATTTTTTGGGAGCCGAACACAAGTCCAAAATTTTGCTTCAGGACATATACTGGTTCCCGGTGGGTGGCTGAGACTTTGGTTAATTCTTCTTCCTCCCAGGAAATAAGAGTGACATGTGCCCACCCAAATGCCTAACAGCTACTCTCTCATTGGTTCTCCCTCTTCCCTTCCATCCGTTGCCAATTGGCAGCATGTGCGAACCAGGAGGTTAAAGGGGCTGTCTCTCCAAGTAGGGAGATTGATAGTAAAGCCCTTGGAAAGTCAAAGCGGAGCACCAGGAGAGGGACTATTCGTAGAGTTTTACACACCTTTCGTATTCACAGTGTGTCCATTCTCTTGGTTTCCCGTACATGTTATATCTGTAGTAATATTCCCTTCTACTGGGAGAGTTGGGACCCAAGGAATGGGGGCCATGCATTATTGCTTTAAAGGGTCTGCATTTGCTCACCCAATCTCACTAATCTTCTCAGTCCCAAGTGTCCAGCTTTATGCCACATCCAGCTGTCATTGTAGATAGGGTCATTCCAGGTTTCATCAGAGACCCTAAAGGAATTGTAAAGAATTTCCCTGTTTTTTTGTTTTGTTTTTGAAATTCCTTTTTATAATGGGTTTGTGCTGATTCTCTCTGCCACATTTATGCAAGTCTAGACACACTTGATTCCCTTACTGTGACATATCAATACATAGGTTTTAAAACTCTTACTAGTCTGATATATTCCTCGGCGGGAAATATGGGGTTTTGAGTCACTTTCACTGAGTTAGGTGTAGTTCTTGTCTATTCCATAGTTGCTTTTTGGAACGGTAGCTGTGCTTAAATCAAACTCTGGTTTTATGCATCACCCCACCTCTCCTTCCCCCTTAAGCAGGCATAAGAGTGTTTTCTAAATGTGAGACTCTGTTCTCTTTCCTAACTCAGTTCATGTGTAGCCATGTTTACAGGATCTTCATAAGTGATATCTTATGATAAGTTTCTTTTTCTGTGTGACTTATTTCACTTAGAATCACCGTACATGAATCCACTCATTTTGCTGCTACTGATCTTATGACATTGTTTTCATGGCTGAGGGATATTCCATCGTACATAAGTACCACAAATTTTTGAACCATTTTTATATTTCCTGGGGTATTTAACCTGTACCCAAGTTGAGGTTCTTGTAAGCAGTGTAGCCCTGACTTTTGGGTGGCTTTGTCATATTGATTTCCAGTTTTCCTAAGGTATATTCCCTAGACTGGAAGTGTCCTTGGCTCTGTAGCTCTGTTGTTTACTTGTTTTAGGGAACACAATGCACTCCTCTAGTGAGGCAGTTGGCAATTTACATCCCGCCCATCAGCATAACAAGGCTCCCTGTTCTCCAGGTCCTGTCTTGCTTTTCTGGTTTTTACCCATTTTGTGGATGTCCCTTTTGACTGGTGGGATGGGATACTTCATTGTAGTGCAGATTTGCATTGCCCGCTTGCTTCCTTGGCCAAAAAGGGCGTATGCGTTTCCTCCTCAATATATTCAGGAGAAAATGCATACGCCCATTTTGGCCATGTGCATCATTGTCGAAGTTGTGCCCCTCTTCCTGTGCTTTATAGGCAATTCCAACATACCTCATGAAATCTGTTTCCTGCTATTCTGCCTCTCTTTCAAGTCCACCTCGTTGCCTTCCCTCAACAGATTTTTGGAAGATAGTTTTCCTTTATTACTCTGACAGTTTGTGAATTGCTGTGCCCCTGAGCTCCATTTTTTAACTCGTTTTTTTTTTTAGCTGAACGCAAGTCCAAAATTCTGGTTCAGGGCCTATACTGTATCAAGGTGGTTGGCTGAGACTTTGGTTAACACTTCTTCCTGCTGGGAATTTAGAGTGACATGTGCCCTTATAAAAGCCTAACAGCTACTCTCTCAATGGCTCTCCCTTTTCCCTTTCATCCTTTTCCACATTGGCTACCTTTGTGAACCAGGAGGTTAAAGTGGCTGTCTCTCCAAGTTGGGAGATTGGTTGTAAACCAGTTGGATAGTCAAACCGGAGCACCATGAAAGGCACGATTCATTGATATTTAGAAACCTTTCCTATTCACATTGTGTCCATGCTCTAGGTTTCCCGTACATGTTATAGCTTTAGTAATTGTCCTTTCAACCTGGAAAGTTGGGACCCATGGAATGGGTGACATGCATTATTGCTTTAAAGAGTCTGCATTTGCTCATCCAATCTCACCAATCCTCTCAGTCCCAAGTGTCCAGCCTTATGCCACATCCAGCTGTCATTGTAGACAGGGTCATTCCAGGTATCATCATAGACCCAGAAGGAATTGTAAAGAATTTCCCTGTTTTTTTGTTTTGCTTTTGAAATTCCTTTTTATAGTGGGTTTGAGCTGATTCTCGCTGCCATGTTTTATGCCATTCTAGACACACTTGATTCTGTTATGGACATATATCAATACATAGCTTTTAAGATTCTTACTTGTCAGATATATTCCTCTGTGGGAAATATGGGGTTTTGAGTCCCTTTCACTGAGGGAGGTGTAGTTCTTGTCTATTCCATAGTTGGTTTTTGGAACGGCACCTGTGCTTATATCAAACTCTGGTTTTATGCATCACCCCACCTTTCCTTCCCCCTTAAGCAGGCATAAGAGTGTTTTCTAAATGTGAGACTCTTTTCTCTTTCCTATCTCAGTTCATGTGTAGCCATGTTTACAGGATCTTCATGAGTGATATCTTATGATAAGTTTCTTTTTCTGTGTAACTTATTTCACTTAAAATCATCGTACCTGAATCGACTCATTTTGCTACTAGTGGTCTTATGACACTGATTTCATGGCTGATGGATATTCCATCGTACAAAAGTACCACAGTATTTTGAACCATTTTTATATTTCCTGAGATATTTAAGTTGTAACCAAGTTGAGGTTCTTGTAAGCAGTGCAGCCCTGCCTTTGGGGGTGGCTCTGTGTTACTGATTTTCAGTTTTCCCAAGATATATTCCCTAGACTGGAAGTGCGTTTGGCTCTGTAGCTCTGCTGTTTACTTGATTTATGGAAAACAATGCACTCCTCCAGTGAGGCAGTTGGCAATTTACATCCCGACCATCAGCATAAAAAGGCTCCCTGTTCTCCAGGTCCTGTCTTGCCTTTCTGGTTTTTACACAATTTGTGGATGTCCCTTTTGACCGGTGGGAAGTGACACTTCTTTGTAGTGCAGATTTGCGTAGCCCACTTGCTTGATTGGCCAAAAAGGGCGTATGCATTTTCTCCTGAATATATTCAGGAGAAAACTCATACGCCCTTTTTGGCCAAGTGCATCATTGTTGAAATTCTGCCTCTCTTCCTGTGCTTTAAAGGCGATTCGAACGTACATCATGAAATCTGCTTCCTGCTATTCTGCCTTGCATTCAACTCCGCCTCGTTGCATTCCCTCAACAGATTTTTGGACGATAGTTGTCCTTTATTATTCTGCCAGTTTGTGAATTGCTGTGCCCCTGAGCTCCATTTTTCAACTTGTTTTTTGTGTGCTGAACGCAAGTCCAACATTTTTGTTCAGCCCCTATACTGGTTCCTATTGGGTGGCTGAGTCTTTGGTTAATTCTTCTTCCTGCCAGGAAATTAGAGTGACATGTGCCCTTACAAATGCCTAACAGCTACTCTCTCATTGGTTCCCCCTCTCCCCTTTCATCCTCTGCCAAATTGGCAACAGGTGCGAACCAGGAGGTTAAAGGGGCTGTCTCTCCAAGTTGGGAGATTGATAGTAAAGCAGTTGGAATGTCAAACTGGAGCACCACGAGAGGGAATATTCGTTGAGTTTTAGAAACCTTTCGTATTCACTTTGTGCCATTCTCTAGTTTTCCGGCACATGTTATAGCTGTAGTAATATTCCCTTCAAACTGTAGAGTTGGGACCCATGGAATGGGTGACATGCCTTATTGGTTTAAATGGTCTCCATATGCTCACCCAAACTCACCAATCCTCTCAGTCCCAAGTGTCCAGCCTTATGTCACATCCTGCTGTCATTGTACGTAGGGTCATTCCAGGTTTCATCAGAGACCCTGAAGGAAATGTAAAGAATTTCCCTGTTTTTTTATTTTGTTTTTGAAATTCCTTTTTATAGTGGGTTTGACCTGATTCTCACTGCCATGTTTATGCCAGTCAAGACACACTTGATTCCCTTATGGAGACATATCAATACATAGGTTTTAATATTCTTACTAGTTAGATATAATCCTCTGCGCGGAATATGGGATTTTGCATCCCTTTCACTGAGGAAGGTGTAGGTCTTGTGTATTCCATAGTTGTTTTTTGGAACGTTGCCTGTACTAATATCAAACTCTGGTTTTATGCATCACCCCACCTCTCCTTCCCCCTTAAGCAGGCATAAGAATGTTTTCTAAATATGAGACGCTGTTCTCTTTCCAACTCTGTTCATGTGTAGCCATGTTTACAGGATCTTCATAAGTGATATCTTATGATAAGGTTCATTTTCTGTGTGACTTATTTCACTTAGAATCATCGTAGCAGAATCCACTCATTTTGCTGCTACTGGTCTTATGACATTGATTTCATGGTTGAGGGATAATCCATCGGACATAAATACCACAATTTTTGAACAATTTTTATCTTTCCTGGGAAATTTAAGGTGTACACAAGTTGAGGTTCTTGTAAGCAGTGCAGCCCTAAATATTGGGGTGACACTGTCTTATTGATATTCTGTTTTCCCAAGATATATTCCCTAGACTTGAAGCGCCGTTGGCTCTGTAGCTCTGTTGTTTACTTGTTTTAGGGAACACAGTGCAGTCCTCCAGAGAGGCAGTTGGCAATTTACATCCCACCCATCTGCATAACAAGGCTTCCTGTTATCCAGGGCCTGTCTTGCCTTTCTGGTTTTTACACATTTTGTGAATGTACCTTTTTAATGGTGGGAAGTGATACTTCTTTGTAGTGCAGATTTGCATTGCCCACTAGTTTGCTTGGCCAAAAAGGTCGTATGCATCTTCTCCTGAATATATTCACGTGAAAACCCATACGCTCTTTATGGCCATTTTCATCATTTTCGAAGTTGTGATGCTTTTGCTGTGTTTAAATGTGATTCCAGTGTACCTCTTGAAATCAGTTTCATGCCATTCTGCCTCATTTTCATTTCCGCCTCGTGGCTTTCCCTCAACAGATATTTGGAAGAGAGTAGTCCTTTTTAACTCTGCAGGTTAGTGAATTGCTGTGGCCCTGAGCTCCATTTTTCAACTCGCGTTTTTGTGAGCTGACCGCAAATCCACAATTTTGCTTCAGGACCTATACTTGTTCTGGGGGGGCAGGATGAGACTTTGGTTAATTCCTCTTCATGACGGTAAATTAGAGAGACATGTGGCTGTCCAAATGCCTACAGCTACTCTCTCATTGGTTCTCTCTCTTCCCTTATATCCTCTGCACAATTTGCCCACTGTGCGAATCAGGAGGTTATAGGGGCTGTCTCTCCAAGTTGGGAGATTGATAGTAAAGCAGTTGGAATGTCAAACTGGAGCACAAGGAGAGAAAAAATAGTAGAGTTTTAGAAACCTTTCACCATCAGAGTGTTTCCATTCTCTACGTTCCCATACATGTTATAACTGTAGTTATATTCCTTTATACCTGGAGAGTTGGGAACCATGGAATGGGTGGCAGGCATTATTTCTTTAAAGGGTCTGCATTTTTTCACCCTATCTCACCAGTCCTCTCAGCCCCAAGTGACCAGCCTTATGCCACATCCAGCTGTCATTGTAGATAGGGTCATTCCAGGTTTCATCAGAACCCCTGAAGGAATTGTGTAAGAATTTTACTGTTTTTATGTTTTGTTTTGAAATTCATTTTTATAGTGGGTTTGAGCTGATTCTCAATGCCATGTTTATGTCGTTCTAGACACACTTGGTTCCCTTATGGAGACATATGAATACATAGGTTTTAAAATTCTTACTACTCAGATATATTTCTCTCCGGGAAATAGGGATGGTGAGTTCCGTTCACTGAGGAAGGAGTAGGGCTTGTCTCTTCTCTTTTTGGATTATGGAACGGTTTCTGTGCTAATATCAACCTTTTGTTTTGTGCATCTCCCCACCTCTCTTTCCCCTTAAGTAAGCATAAGAGTGTTTTCTAAATCTGAGAATCTGTTCTCTTCCCTAATTCAGTTCATATGTAGCCATGTTTACATTCCCTTCATAAGTGATATCTTTTGTCAGAATGCACCATGGCCCTTGTCATAATAATGCTCCATGACCCCTGTCATCACAATGCTCCATGCCCTGGTTATCACAATGCTCCATGTCCCTTGTCATCACAATTCTCCACGTCCTTGTCATCACAATGCTACATGACATTTATCATCACAATGTTACATGCTCCTGTCATCACAATTCTCAATACACTTGTCATTGCAATGCTCAATGCACTTGTCATCACAATGCTCCATGCACTTGTCATCACAGTGCTTCATGCCCTTGTCATCACAATGCTCCATGCTCATTGAAATCAAAATGTTCCATGACCTCTGTCACCATAATTCTCCAAACCCTTGTGATCACAATGTTCCATATCACTTGTCATCACAACGCTCCATGCTGCCTGTGATCACAATATCCCATGCCATTTTCATCACAATGCTCCATGGACTTTGTCATCAAAATTCTCAATACACTTGTCATCACAATGCTCCCTGACACTTGTCGTCAGAATGCTCCTTGAACCCTTTCACGGAAAGGCTCCATGCCTTTTTCATCACAGTGCCCCCTGTTTTTTTCATCACAATGACCCATGCCATTTTCATCACAATTCTCCATGCCCTTGTCATCACAATGCTCCATGACCCCTGTCATCACAATGCTCCATGACTCCAGTCATCACAATGCTTAATAACATTTGTCATCACAATGGTCCATGCCCGTGTCATCACAAGGCTCTGTGACCTTTGCAACTACAATGCTCCATGAACTTTTCATCACAATGCTTCGTGACACTTGTCATCAAAATGCTCCATGCCTTTGTCAGAAAAATGCTCCATGACCCTTGTCATCACAATGTGCCACACGCTTTTCATCACAACGGTGCACAAATTTGTCATTGCAATGCTCCATAAACCTTGAAATCCAAATGCTCCTTGCCCTTCTCATCACAATGCTCCATTATCCCTCTCATAACAATGCTCTATGACCACTGCCATCACAATGTTCCACGGACTTGTCTTCACAGGACTCCATGACACTTGTCATCACAATGATCCAAGACCCCTGTAATCACAATGCTCCATACAGTTGTCATCAGAAAGCTCCATGAGACATGTCATCACAATGCTCCATGGCTTTTTCATCAAAATATTCCATGCCCTTGTCATCACAGAGCTCCAAGACTCCTGTAATCACAATGCTCCATGCCCCTTTTCATCAGTATGCTCCATGAGATTTCTCATCACAAGGCTCCATGGTTTTGTCATCACAATGCTCCAGGACCTTGTCATCAAAATGCTTCACGAAATTGTCATGAAAATTCTCAATGGCCCTTGTCATCATAATGCTCGAAGCCCTATTCATCACAATGCTCCATGATATTTGTCATCACAATCCTCCATTACATTTGGCATCACAGTGCTCCCTGCCATTGTCATCGCAATGGACCATGACATATGTCATCACAATGCTCCCTGACACATGTCTTCACAATACTCCATGACTTTCATCACAATGATCCATGCCCTTGTCATCACAATGCACCATGTCCACTGTCATCACAATAATATATGAAACTTTCCAGACCAATGCTCCATGCCCCTGACATCACAATGCTCCATGCCCTTGTCATCACAATGCTCCATAACCCCTGTCATCACAATGCTCCGTGAATACAGTCATCACTATGCTTCATAACATTTGTCATCACAGTGGTCCATGCCCGGGTCATCACAGGGCTCTGTGACATTTGTAACCAAATTGCTCCATGAAATTTCCATCACAATGCTCCGTGACCCTTCTCATCACAATTCTCCATGCCTTTGTCAGAAAAATGCGCCGTGACCCTTGTCATCATTTTGTGCCACGCGGTTTTCATCACAACGGTCCACAAATTTGTCATGGCAATGCTCCATAAATCTTGTAATCACAATGGTCCATGCCCTGCTCATCACAGTGATCCATTACCCCTGTCATAACAATGTTCCATGACCACTGCCATCACAATGTTCCACGGCCTTGTCATCATAAGGCTCCATGACACTTTTCATCAAATTGTTACATGACCCTGTCATCACAATGCTCCCTGCCCTTATCATCACAATGCACAACGCCCTTGCCATCAAAATGCTACGAGTCGTTTTTCATCACAAATATTCATGACCCTTGGCATTACAATTCTCCATGTCATTGTCATTAAAATGGTCCATGAAAGCTCACATCACATTGCTCCATGCCCTTGTCTTCACAAAGCTCCATGACACATGTCATCAGAATGCTCCATGGCCTTCTCATCACAATGCTCCTTGCCCTTGCCATCACAATGCTCTATTACTCCTGTCATAACAGTGCTCCATGAGCCCTGCCATCACGATGTTCCATGGCCTTGTCATCACAAGGCTCCATGACCCTTCTCATCACAATGCTCCAAGAACCCTGTAATCACAAAGCTTCATGCCCCATTTCAACTCAATAATCCATGAACCCTGTCATCACAATGCACCATGCCCATCACCATAACGCTTCATGCTATTGTCATCACAGTGAAATCAAAATGCTCCATGACCTCTGTCATAACAATGTTCCAAACCCTTGTGATCACAATATTCCATAACACTTGCCATCACAATGCCCCATGACGCTCGTCATCACAATTATCCATGGTCTTCCCATCACAATGCTCCATGACCTTTGATATCACAATGCTCAATACACTTGTCATCAAAATGCTACCTGACACTTGTTGTCTGTATGCTTCTTGAATCCTGTCATGACAAGGCTCCATGTATCTTTCATCACAATGATCCATGCCCTTTTCATCACAATGCTCCAAGACACTTGTAATCACAATGCTCCAAGCCCTTGTCATCACAAAACTCAATAACGCATGCCATTAAAATGCTCCTTGGTCTTCTCCTCACAATGATCTTGCCCTTGTCATCACAATGTTCCAAGACCCCTGTAATCACAATGCTCCATGCCCCTTTTCATCAGTATGCTCCATGAGACTTGTTATCACAAGGCTCCATGGTTTTGTCATCACAGTGCTCCAGGACCTTGTCATCAAAATGCATCACGACATTGTCATGAAAATTTTCAATTGCCCTTGTCATCATAATGCTCCAAGCCCTAAACATCAAAATGTTCCATTATATTTGTCATTACAATCCTCCACTACATTTGGCATCACCATGCTCCCTGCCATTGTCATCGCAATGGACCTTGATATATGTCATCACAGTGCTGCCTGACACCTGTCTTCACAAAACTCCATGACCATCTCATCACAATGCTCCATGCCCTTGTCATCACAATGCACCATGGCCACTGTCATCACAATAATCTATGAAACTTGTCAGACCAATGTTCCATACCCCTTTCATCACAATGCTCCATGCCCTTGTCATTACAATCCTGCATGACCCATGTATCACAGTGTTACGTGCCCTTGTCATCACAATGTTCCATGCCCACTCTCATCACAATAATACATGAAACATTTCAGACCAATGTTCCATGTCCTTCTCATCATATTGCTCCATTACGCCTGTCATAACAATGCACCATGACCCCTGCCATCACAATGTTCCACGGCCCAGTCATTACAAGGTTCCATGACACTTGTCATCAGAATGTTCCATGGCCTTCTCATCACAATGCTCATGCCCTTGTCATCACAATGCTCCAAGACCCATGTAATCACAATGCTCCATGCCCCTTTTCATCAGAATGCTCCATGAGACTTGTCATCACAAGTCTCCATGGTCTTCACATCACAATGCTGCAGGACCTTGTCATCACCATGCTCCATTTCCTTGTCATCACAATGTTCCATGATCCCTTTCATCACAATAATCCATGAACATTTTCAGCCCATTGCTCCACGACCTACTCATCACAATGCTCCATGGCCAATATCATCACAAGGCTCCATGACCACTGTCATCACAACACTCCATGAACATATTCAGCCCAGTGCTCCAGGAAACTTGTCATCACAATGATCCATGCCCTTGTCATCCCAATGCTCCATGACCCCTGTATTCACAATGCACCGTGACGCTTGTCATCACAGTGCTCCATCACATATGTCATCACAATGCTCCATGCCTTTGTCAGCAAAATTCTACATGACCTTTTCATTACAATGCTCTATGCGCTTTTCATCACAATACTCCATTTCCATTATCATCACAATCCTCCGTGAGCCTTGGGATCACATTGCTTCATGCCCTTGTCATCACAATGCTCCATGCTCCTTGAAGTCAAAATGATCCATGACCTCTATCATCACAATGCTCCAAACCCTTGTAATCACAATGTTCCATAACACTTGTCATCACAACGCTCCATGACGCATGTCATCACAATACTCCTTGACCTTTTCATCACAATGCTCCATGATGCTGTAATCACAATGTTCAAAACCCCTGTAATCCCAATGGTCCATGCCCCTTTTCATCAGTATGCTTCATGAGATTTGTCATCACAAGGCTCCATGGTTTTCTCATCACAATGCTCCAGGACCTTGTCATCACAATGCTCAATACACTTGTCATCAAAATGCTCCCTGACACTTGTTGTCTGTATGCTCCTTGAACCCTGTCATGAAAAGGCTCCATGCCCTTTTCATCAAGGTGATCCATGCCCTTTTCATCAAAATGCTCCAAGACCACTGTAATCACAATGTTGCATGCCCTTGTCATCACAAAGCTCAATGACACATGTCATTAGAATGCTCCTTGGCCTTCTCCTCAGAGTGCTCCATACCCTTCTCCTCACAATGTTCCACAACCCCTGTAATCACAATGCACCATGCCCCTTTTCATCAGTATGCTCCATGAGACTTGTCATCACAAGGCTCCATGGTTTTCTCATCACAATGCTCCAGGACCTTGAAATCACAATGCTTCATGACCTTGTCATGAAAATTATCAATGTCCCTTGTCATCATAATGCTCCAAGCCCTAGTCATCACAATTCTCCATTATATTTGTCATCACAATCCTCCATTACATTTGGCATCACAATGCTCCATGCCATTGTCATCGCAATGGACCATGACATATGTCATCACAGTGTTCCCTGACACCTGTCTTCACAATACTCCATGACCTTCTCATCACCATGCTCCGTGCCTTTGTCATCACAAAGCACCATGCCCACTCTCATCACAATAATCTATGAAACTTGTCAGACCAATGCTCCATGCCCCTGTCATCACAATGCTCCATGAACCCTGTCATCACAATGCTCCGTGACTCCAGTCATCACAATGCTTCATAACATTTGTCATCACAATGGTCCATGCCCGCGTCATCACAAGGCTCTGTGACCTTTGTAACCACAATGCCCCATGAACTTTTCATCACAATGCTCTGTGACCCTTGTCATCACAATGCTCCATGTCTTTGTCAGAACAATGCTCCATGACCATTGTCATCACAAAGTGCCACGCGCATTTCATCACAGCGGTCCACAACTTTGTCATTGATATGCCCCATAAGCCTTGTAATCACAATGGTCCTTGCACTTCTCATCAAAATGCTCTCTCACCAGAGATATCACAATGTTCCATCACTAGTCATCACAATACTCCCTCACCCCTGTAATCACAATGTTCCATGACCCTGTCATCACAATGCTGCATCCCCTTATCATCACAATATTCCATGACCCCTGACATCACAATGTTCCATAACACCTGTCATCAAAATGCTCCATGACCCTATTTATCCCAAAGCTCCAAGACTCCTGACATCACAATGTTCTATAACCCCTGCCATCAAAATGATCCATTACACTTTTTATCAAATTGCTTCATGACCCGGTCATCAAAAGTCTCCCTGCCCTTCTCATCACAATGCACCATGCCCTTGTCATCAAAATGCTCCATGACTTGTCATCACAAAGCTCCATGACCCTTGGCATCACAATGCTCCAAGTCATTGTCATCACAATGCTGCATGAACACTCTCATCACAATGCTCCATGAACTTTGTCATCACAATGCTCAATACACTTGTCATCAAAATGCTCCCTGACACTTGTTGTCTGTATGCTCCTTGAACCCTGTCAGGACAAGGCTCCATGCCTTTTTCATCACAATGATCCATGCCCTTTTCATCACAATGCTCCAAGACCCCTGTCATCACAATGCTCCATGCCCTTGTCATCACAATGCTCCATGACCCCAGTCATCACAATGCTCCTTGACTGCAGTCGTTACAAGGCTTCATGACCTGTGTCATCACAATGGTCCATGCTCTCATCATTACAAGGCTCTGGGAACATTGTCACCACAATGCTTCATGAACTTTTCATCACAATGCTCCGTGACACTTGTCATCACAATGCTCCGTCCTTTGTCAATGTAATGCTCCTTGACTCTTGTCATCACAGTGCTCCACAACTTTGTCATCACAATGCTCCATAAACCTTGTCATCACAATGCTCCATGCACTTCTTATCAAAATGCTCTCTCAACACAGTTATCAAAATGTTCCCTCACTAGTCATAACAATACACCCACTCCCCTGTCATCACAATGGTCCATAAACCCTGTCATGAAAATGTTCCAGGACCCCTGACATCACAATGTTCCATAAACCCTGTCATCAAAATATTCCATGACAATTTTCATCAAATTGCTCCATGACCCTGTCATCACAGTGCTCCCTGCCCTTCACAGCAGAATGCACCACACACTTGTCATCAAAATTCTCCATGACCCTTGGCATCACTATGCTGCATGCCATTGTCATCACAATGCTCCATGAAACCTCTCATCACATTGTTCCATGCCCTTGTCATCACAGGCTCCATGATGCTTTTCATCGAAATGCTCGATGCCATTCTTCTCACAATGCTCCATGCGCTTGTCCTTACAATCCTCCATGACCCATGTATCACAGTGTTCCGTGACCTTGTCATCAAAATGGTCCTTGCCCCTTCTCATCACAATAATCCATGAAACATTTCAGACTAATGCTCCATGCCCTTGTCATCACAATGCTCCATTACCCCTGTCATAACAATGCTCTATGAACCCTGCCATCACAATGATCCACAGCCTTGTCATCACAAGGCTCCATGACCCTTGTCATCACAATGCCCCAAGACCCCTGTAATCACAATGCTCCATGCCCTTGTCATCACAAACCTCCATGAAATATGTCATCAGAATGCTCCTTGGCTTTCTCATTCACCATGCTCCATGCCCTTGTCATCACAAAGCTCCATGACTCATGTCATCTGAATGCTCCATGATCCTTTTCATCTCAATGCTCCATGAACCCTGTCATCACAATGCACCATGCCCATCATCATAATGCTTCATGCTATTGTCATCAGAGTGAAATCAAAATGCTCCAGGACCTCTGTCATCACCATGCTCCAAATCCTTGTGATCAAAATGTTCCATAACACTTAGCATCACAATGCCCCATGACGCTCATCATCACAATTATCCATGGTCTTCTCATCACAATCCTCCGTGAACTTTTTCATCATAATGCTCAATACCCTTGTCATCACAATGCTCCCTGACACTTGTTGTCTGTATGCTCCTTGAACCCTGTCATGACAAGGCTCCATGCCTTTTTCATCACAATGTTCCATGCCCTTTTCCTCACAGTGCTCCAAGGCCACTGTAATCACAATGCTACATGCCCTTGTCATCACAAAGCTCCATGATGCATGTCATCAGAACGCTCGATGGTCTTCTCATCCCAATGCTCCTTGCCCTTTTCATCACAATGCTCCAAGTCCCCTGTAATCACAATGCTCCATGCCCCTTTTCATCAGAATGCTCCATGAGACTTGTCATCACAAGGCTCCATGGTCTTCTCATCACAATGCTCCAGTAGCTTGTCATCACAATGCTCCATGACCCCTGTCAACACAATACTCCATGAACATTTTCAACCCAATGTTCCATGACTTTCTCATCACAATGCTCCATGACCCCTGTCATCACAATGCTTCATGAGCACTGTCATCACAACGCTTCATGAACCCTGACAACACAATGATCCGGGACCTTTGTCATCAAAATGCTCCATGCCCTTGTCATCCCAACTCTCCATGACCCCTGTAATCACAATGCTCCGTGACGCTTGTCATCACAGTGCTCCATGAAACTTGTCATCACAATGCTCCATGCCTTTGTCAGCAATATGCTACATAATCTTGTCATCACAATGCTCCATTCGCTTGTCATCACAATCCTACATGACCCTTGTGATCCAATTTCTTCATGCCCTTCTCATCTCTCTCTTGCCTTTCTGGATTTTACAGATTTTCGAATGTCCCTTTTGACCGGTGGGAAGTGACAATTCTTTGTAGTGTGGATTTGCATTGCAAGCTTGCTTGATTGGCCAAAATGGTCGTATGTGTTTTCTCCTGAATACATTCAGGAGAAAAGGCAAACGCCGTTTTTGGCCAAGTGCATCATTGTCGAAGTTGTGATGCTTTTCCTGTGCTTTAAAGGTGATTCCAATTTACCTCTTGAAATATGTTTTGTGCAATTCTGCCTCATTTTCAAGTCCACTTCGTTGCCTTCCCTCAACAGAGTTTTGTAAGAGAGTATTCCTTTAAAACTCTCAGGGTTGTGAATTGCTGTGCCCCTGAGCTCCAGTTTTCAAATCCCATTTTTGGGAGCTGACCTCAAATACACAATTTTGCTTCAGGACCTGTACTGCTTCCAGGGGTGGCTATACTTTTCCCTGTGGGTGGCTGAAGCTTTGGTTAATTCTTCTTCCTGACGGGAATTTACAGTGGCATGTGTCCGTCCAAATGTCTACATCTACTCTCTCATTGGTTCTCCCTCTTCCCTTTCATCCTCTGCACAATTAGCAAACTGTGTGAACCAGGAGGTTATAGGAGCTGACACTCCTAAGTTGGGAGACTGATAGTAAGGCAGTTGGAATGCCAAACTGGAGCACAAGGAGAGGAAAAATTAGGAGACTTTTAGAAACCTTTTGTCATCACAGGGTGTCCATTCTCTAGGTTTCTCATACATGTTATAACTGTAGTGATATTCCCTCCTACTTGGAGATTTGGGACCCATGGTATGGTGGCATGCATTACTACTTTAAAGGGTCTGCATTTTCTCTCCCAATCTCACCAGTCCTCTCAGTACCAAGTGTCCAGCCTTATGTCTCATCCAGCTGTCTTTGCAGATAGTGTCATTCCAGGTTTCATCAGAACCCCTGAAGGAATTGTGTAAGAATTTCGCTGTTTTTTTGTTTTGTGTTTGAAATTCATTTTTATAATGGGTTTGAGCTGATTTTCACTGACGTGTTTATGCCGGTCTAGACACACTTGATTCCCTTACAGAGACATATCAATACATAGTTTTTTAAGATTCTTACTAGTCAGATATATTCCTCTGCGGGGAATAGGCGTTTTGAGTCCCGTTCACTGAGGTAGGTGTAGGACTTGTCTATTCTGTATTTGGTTTATGGAATGGTACCTGTGCTAATATCAAGCTCTGGTTTTATGCATCACCCCACCTCTCCTTTCCCCTTAAGGAGGCATAAGAGTGTTTTCTAAATGTGAGTCTCTGTTCTCTTTCTTAATTCATTTCATATGTTGTGATGTTGACATTCCCTTTGTAAGTGATATCTTATGATAAGATTCTTTTATCTGTGTGACTAATTTCACTTAGAATCATCATACCTAAATCCACTCATTATGCTGCTACTGCCCGTATGACATTGATTTCACGTCTGAGTGATATTCTGTTGTACAAAATTACCACATGTTCTTTAGGCATTTCTCTTTTTCCTGGGATATTTTAGGTGTACCGAAGTTGAGGTTCTTGTATGCAGAGCAGCCCTAAATTATGGGGTGCCTGTGTCTTGTTGATATTTAGTCTTCCCAAGTTATATGCCCATGAGTTGAAAACCCCTTTGTTCGAGGGATTTGTATTTTTGATGTTTTAGGAAACAGCATACACTTCTTCAGAGTGGCTCTTGGATATTTATACCCCACCCATCAGTGTGACTAGGCTCCCTGTTCTCCATGGCCTCTCCTGCATTTCTGGTTTGTACACATTTTTTGGGTGGCCTCTGTGAGCAATGGAAATTGAGACTTCTTTGTTGTGCAGATTTGCATTTCCCGCTTGCTTGGTTGGCCAAAAACTCTGTATGTGTTTTATTTTCCTGAAGATATTCACGAAAAAACACATACACCCTTTTGCCCAACTGCATCATTTTAGAAATTCTGCTGCTTTTCATATGCTTTAAATGTGAGTACAATCTACCTTTTGAAATCTGTTTCCTGCAATTCTGCCTCTCATTCAGATCCTCTTCGTTGCCTTACCTGAATATATTTTTGGACGTTGGTTATCATTTATATCTTTGCAGGTCTTTGAATTGTCTGCTCCTGAGCTCCATTTTGCAACTCGCATTTTTTGTGAGCTGGCCGCCAAACCATTGGATTGCTTCCGGTCCTATTCTGGTTCTGAGGAGGCAGGCTGAGCCTTTGTTTAATTCTTCTTCCTAATGGGAAATTAGAGTGACATGTGCCTGTCAAAACTCCTACAGCTAATCTCTCATTGGTTCCCAATCTTCCCATTTATCCTCTGCACAAATTGCAAACTGTGTGACACAGGAGGTTAAAGGTGCTGATTCTCCAAGTGGGGAGATTGTTAGTAATGTGGCTGGAATGGCGAACCCCAGCACCAGATCAAAAATGAGGTGCATTTTAGACACCTTTCCTGAGCACACGGTGTACTTTCATCTCGGTTTCCCAGGCATGTTTTCGCTGTCAGAATATTCCCTTGAACCTGCAGATTTGGGACCCATGGAATGGCTACCAGGCAGTATTTAAAAGCTCTGCATTTTCTCACCCAGCCTCTCTAAAATCTCTTAGCGTGCATAGCTTCCAGCCTTATATATCATCCTGCTCTGCGTCTACATGTGTTCAATCTATGTTACATCATAGCCCTTCAACAAAAGTTGTAAGAATTTTTGTCTGTCTCACTGTTTTTATAAATATTTTTTAAATTTATTTTTATATTGGTTACAGCTGGTTTTCAAAGCTCTGTTTTTTGCTGCTGCACATCCACTTGATTCATGTACTTTGAGACAACAATAAATTCTTTTTCAGATGCTTACCAGTCATATGTATTATTTTCCAGTTGCTTGAGTGAGCTGAGTTCAATTCTTTGAGGTACTGTGTAGGCATTTTCAGTTATTCAATTTGATACTTGGAATGGTAACTTTGCTAATTTCAACCTCCTGGATAATACCTCACCATTCCCCACCTTTCCCATTTAGCAGCCTTATGACTATTTTCTACATATTTGACTATGTTTCTGTTTTGTAGTTTACTTCATGTGTAGCCATTTTTGATTCCACCTTTAAGTGACATCTTATGATATGTGTCTTTTTCTTTCTGACATATGTCACTTAGAATGATCGTATGTAACTCCTCCAGAGTTGTTCCAACTGGCCTTATTTCATTGATTTCTGGATGAGTCATATTCCACTCTACATAAGTAGCCCATCTCTTTTATCCATTTTATCCTTCCAGGGACATTTAGGTTATATCCAAGTGGAGGCCCTTTTTAACAGAGAGGTGGTAAACGTTGGTGTGCCTGTTTTCTGTCGATTTTTGTTTTTCCCAAGGTATACGCCCATGAGTGCAAGTGCCCTATGCTCTGTAGCTCATTTTTTAGATGTTTTAGCAAACACAATACACTTCTCCAGAGTGGCCGTTGGCAAATTACATTTCCACTATCAGCCTCACAGGGTTCCCTTTTCTCCTCGCCCTGTCCTGCATTTCTGGTCTTTACACTTTATGTGGATGGCCCTTCTGACTGATGTGAAGTGATACATTTTGTAGTATTGATTTCCAGTGCCCACCTGTTTGGTTGGATCAAAAGTGTGTATGGCTTTACTTGAATATATTCAGAAAAAATGCATACACACTTTT
This sequence comes from Mesoplodon bidens, assembly GCF_964165515.1. NCBI lineage: Eukaryota > Metazoa > Chordata > Mammalia > Artiodactyla > Ziphiidae > Mesoplodon > Mesoplodon bidens. The sequence goes on from NW_027672207.1 coordinate 2,998,813, forward strand.
GGGCCAACTGCATCATTGGCGATGTTCAGCCCCTTTTCTTGTGCTTTAATGGGGAGTCCTTTCTACCTCTTCAAATATGTTTCGTGCCACTCTCCCTTGCTTACAAGTCTTTTTCTGTGTCTTACCTCAAGACATTTTTCGACGATAGATAATTGCAACTCTGCAGTTTCATGAATTTTAGTGACCCTGAGTTCCATTTTTAACTTGTGTTTTTGGAAACTGGACACAAAACAGCGGGATTTCCTCTAGCCCTATTCTGTTTCCGTGGGCTATTCTAGCCTTTGATGAATTTGTCTTCCGGATTGGAAATTAGAGTGGCATGTGCCTGTCTGATCACCTAAGACTTGTCTCTAAATTTTTCTCATCCTTCCGCTTCTTCATCTGGCCAAATTCCAAGCTGTGTGCAAGAGGATGTTGACGGTGCTGATATCCCCAAGTGAGGAGATTGTTAGGAAAGATGCTGGAGGGGTGAACCTGAGCACCAGGCAATGAGGAGATGAGGTGCCTTTTCCAAACTCTTTCCGATCAAACGGTGTACCATCTTCTAGGTGTGGCAGGCATGTTTTAGCTGTAGGAAGGGTCCCGTGCATGTAAGGAGAACACCAGGGATTTTTCCAAATCAGTGCCTCCCTGAACCCCAAACTGGGGAATTTTTAAGCTACGGCTACACATATGTCCATTAAGGGCCTTGGGAAATAGGCAGAGCCCAAACTTTAGATGATTGAAATCTTCAGGGTCAGAAGTGCTCACCATCGGCCTTGCTTAGGTTACATTTTATCTGTCATTGATAGATGATGTCAATAAATATATTGATTCTTTTTCAGATTATTTCCCCTTATAGGTTATTGCAAAATATTCAGTGTAGTTCCCTTTGCTATACAGTAGTTCCTTGTTGATGATCTATTTTATACATAGCAGTGTGTATGTGTTAATCCCAAACTGTTAATTTATCCCTTCTCCTACCTTTTCCCTTTGGTAATAATAAATTATAAGATTTTATACTTCTCAGAAATGGGGGAGCTGAAAGAGAGGTATCATTTTCAATGGAAAAGCATTAAAAACACGATTGAAGCTTCAGCCAAGAGTATTCGAAGTACATCCATGGAAATAAATCACTTCATTTCTCTAATGTTGACCTGACAAATAAGACAGACGTGTTCACTGAACTTGCTTACAGTAAAGTGATGGAAATATCAAATGTAAGTCTTAAAAACATCTTATTTTACCCGAGCATTATATACTGCTCTATGTTAACTATAGTTTGGCTCACACACATGTTCATTGAAGTTACAATGTTCTCAATTTCTGTTACTGATCCTCCAGAGTGGACCCCAACAGGAGTCCCCTTGCCCAGTGTCATTGGAGCCAACAGATCAAGACTGAGTTTGGTTCAGAAGCAAAGGAAACATTATTTTGAAAACAGAATGGAGAGGTGAGAGTGTGCACTCTCCCACGGGCTGTGGGCTGGGCTGCTCTGTAGGGATCACAGCAGCATCAGTGGGATGGAGGGGATGGAGCTCTCGAGGGCTGTGTTGGCTGCACCTCAGGCTCTATGTCCCGGAGTCTGCATGGGACCCCACTAGCTGAGGTGTCGACCCAGCCATTCTGCACTAGGAAATCGGATCTGAAATGCCGGGTGTGGGACCTCTGCATGCGGAGCCCTAGGAGCACGTGAAATTAGACAAAGCACAATGGAAAAACAGCTTAATCTTTATTTTATTGCCCAGATTCTCTTTTTATCTGCCAGGAATTTTTAATGAATGTTGCCGGAGATGAACACCTCTTCTGCTTTTTGTTCTGTTCCTCATTTTTGGGGTGTTGAGGGTGCAGATCCTTCTTTTGTAACTGCTTCATGCTGTGGTGTGAGCCCTGATACATTGGGGGAGGGTCAAAACGTCTCCCCACCAGCCTCCAGGTGAGGTTGATTGTCCCAAGGCCTCCTGCCTCACTTCTCGTCCGCTTGAGCACCAGCATTGGAAGTGTTATAGATTCTAATGACCTTTAAGTTCCAGGAAGGAGATGCACAGTGATGCTGCAGTGGCAGGTTTCACCCCACCCCACATTTGTTCGGCGATCTTAGGCTGACGGTTTTTGCCAGCCTAGATGTTCTGACCAGTAATCTGTGCTTTCTTTAATTAGGTCCCTGAATTAATGTACAAACAGCACCATGTGTCAGAGACCTGCCCGCACAACTCCCAGACAGTCCAGGGTCAGTGGTGATCCAGGACCATGACGTCCACTGAGTTAACGGCCTTTAGAAGTAGCCAGCAGTCCAGCCGGTCATATTGGCTACAATCACCACGGTGTCTGTAGCGTTTTCTATGGTGAAAGCGTGATATACATTTCCCCCTCCAAGCTTATTAGCTCCCCTCTGGGTGCAGTAAGTCCTGCAAGCAGTAGTCTGCTCTTTCGGGGCACAGTCTTGTTGTTTTCTGAGAGAAACTCCAGGTCAAGTGATGGTAACATGAGTCATCGTGGGGGCCCGTTGACCCCCTTTGTCTCTCTGGAGGTTTGAGTTGGAGGGCCTCCTCACTCGAGGTCAGTGTGTCCACAGAGCGACCCCTGCAACATCAGGGCATGATGGGTGGTTAGGATCACCACGTGGGGTCCTTTTCCCTTAGGAGGGAGCTGGCCTTGCGGGCTGCTGATTTCCAGCTTTTTAGATACCCCAGTATCCTGGCCTGATGTGTCGGTGGGCAAAGCCGTTGGTGACCATAGTTTATCATACCTGAAGTGCATTCTTGTGTTGCTCCAATTCAAGCGGTCCCAGTTTTTGCACTAAGGCTCCAAGGGCGATTAACCTTTGGCCGGGTATGTAAAGGTCAAAGGTTTAGCTAAATTAGGGAGTTCCTGGGCAAGGGTCTGAATTGACTGCTCTTTCCATTCTTGAGAGGCTGCTTCTGGATTCTATTCAAAAGGATCATCATCTTTTCGTGTTAGTGTTTCATGTAGAGGCCCAGCTATTAGACTGTAGTTAGGGATGCAGATACAGAAAACCTTGGCCTCCCCAGGAACCCCTAAGCTGTCTCCTAGTTTTAGAACATGTAAGGCTGCAAATGGCTTCTTCCCTATCCTGGGATGCATTTCTCCGAATATCTGTGAGAATGAAGCCCAGGCATGTCACCTTAGCCTGGGATATTTGAGCCTTTTCCTTGGACACCTTCTATCCTTTCTTGGCTAGGTAGTTCAGAGGCGTCTTTAGTTGGCCTGGCGATCAGAATGTCCTCTGCATATTGAAGGAGGGTTCCGTTTTACAGAGGTAGAACTTTTAGGTCTTTAGAGGACATTTCCCCAATGATGGTGTGGGGATTTTTGAACCATTGGGGCAGGACGGCCCAGCATTATTGCTTTGGTTGCATGTTGTGTCTTGCCTCTCACAAGCCAAAAATTCTTGTGACTCTGAGATGAATGGAATACAGAAGAAGGCATCATTGAAGTCTAATACAGAATGCCATGGCCTGGTGGATGGTAGAATGACAAGCAGTGTGTAGGAAATAGGAACTACTGGATGTATATCCTCGGTGGCTTCACTGACTGTCCTGATATCCTTTACCAGGTTTCCAGCAGCACATGGGGCTCTCGTGGTCAGGCCAATCCCAGGATATGGAGCTCACCTGGGCGGCACCCCCACCCCACAGCCCACGGGGCTCTCGTGGTCAAGTCCCTCCCAGGGTATGGAGCTCACCTGTGCAGCTACCCAGCAGCCCATGGGGCTCTCATAGTCAGGCCCTTCCCAGGATACAGAGCTCCCCTGGGCAGGTAACCGAGCAGGGCTGGACACACAGGAACTGTGCACATAGCCCACCTTGCAGAGAACCCCCAGCTCACCTGTCACTCACAGCTGACACAGAACACCTCAGAGCAGGACTTGAACTAACAAACAGCAGCTCTGACAGGTCTGTGACCCTGGCTATCACTCTGTGCAGCCTCTCTCTGCCTGGTCTTCCAGACACTTCCACTGCAGCCAGGGCACCAGGCCTCTGTCTCCACCCACCATCACTCCTCTCCCTGACTCCTGGGTTCTTCTCATTTGGATAGGGTCTTCTTGAAGTTGTTTTCCACTCATGGAACAGATAAAATGGTAAGAAAACCAGCCTCAGCTGCAGCCCCTTGTCGATCCTATCTCTCAAGAGCCCCCACCTGTTCCTTGGGCCTGGCCCGTTTAGCAAGGTTCATTTTCTGCAACTGTGAGCCCCTGAGGTGTGAGGATTGGCTGATTTGGGCAGCCTGACACTGCCTGCCAGCCCTCCCCATGTGTGCCTGGGTTGAGGTCAATATAAACACCTCTCCAGTCAGCAAGAGCCCCTGTAGCTGTGCCTGACGCCATATTCTCTGCCCCGTCAGCAGTGTCGGGGCTCGGTTGGTGGGAGGGAGTGAGGGGCTGTGGCTTTGTGGGTGGCCCAGTGTGAGTGGGGCTCTGCTGGACTTTCTGCAGGAGTTGCCAGGCTGCCACCTGCTAAAGAAGAGGATGTGTCACCCATACCTGCCGCTGGAATTTCTCCCCAGGCAGAGGTGAGGAAGTAAAAAAGCAGTGTGGGCCGTGGCAGGAGGGGTATCTCAGGCAGGGAAATGGAAAGCTTCCAGAAGAGCATCTGGGGCCAGGACCCTCCTGGCTGGCCTGCAGGCAACAAGTCACCCTGCGTGCTGTCGCTGGTGTGGCTCCACAGCCCTTCCTCTAGGCTTGCAAGTGCTTGTACATATTCAGCTGTTTTACCTGGAAAGGGTGGGAAGAGTTCAGCTGCAGCAGGACTGGGGCTCAGCTCACATTTACTCACAGACGCCTCGACAGAGTCCCCCAGCTTTGTACTGAGGATGCTCCTTGTTGGGGGGGAGTGCTGCTCACTGCATGGGAGATGATTTCCCACCTCTGACCAACTAAATAATTTTTTACACTGGAGCAAGTGCCCTGTTACAATTTTCCTCTGTATAACTGGTGGGTTCTGTTTTCTTTTTTTTCTTTTTGGTTCAAGGTAGATTTTATTTATTCCTCTTTTTTTTAAATTTGGGGATATAAACATGGAAATAATGCATTAATATAAACACGTCTATGTGAAGGGAAAAACTTTTTTTGGTTTATTTTATTTATTTTTAATTTTTTTCAATTTATGTATTTATTTTATACAGCGGGTTCTTATTGGATATCTACTTTATACATATAAGTGTGCACATATGAATCCAGTCTCCCAATTCATCCCACCACGACCCTCACATGGCATTACCCCTTTGGTGTCCATATGTTTGTTCTCTACATCTGTGTCTCTATCTCTGCCCTGCAAACTGGTTCATCTGTACCATTTTTCTAGGTTCCACATATATGCATTAACATAAAATATTGTTTTTTTCCTCTTTCTGACTTACTTCACTCTGTATGAGAGGCTCTAGATCCATCAAGGTCTCTACAGATGACCCAAATTCATTCCTATGTGTGGCTGAGTAATATTCCATTGTATATATGTACCACATCTTTATCCATTCATTTGTCTTTGGGCACTTAGGTTGATTTCATTACCTGGCTATTGTAAATAGTGCTGCAATGAACATTGTGGTGAATGTGTCTTTTTGATTTATGGTTTTCTCTGGGTATATGCCCAGTAGTGGGATTGCTGGATTATATGGTAATTCTATTTTTAGTTTTTTAAGGAACCTCCATACTGTTCTCCATAGAGACTATATCGATTTACATTCCCAACAATAGTGGAAGAAGTTTCCTTTTCTCCACACCCTCTCCAGCATTTGTTGTTTGTAGATTTTCTGATGATGCCCATTCTAACAGGTGTGACGTGATACCTCATTGTAGTTTCCATTTCCATTTCTCTAATAATTAGTGATGTTGAGCAGATTTTCATGTGCGTACTGGCCATCTGTATGTCTTCTTGGAAGAAATGTCTATTTAGATCTTCTTCCTTTTTTGTATTGGGTTGTTTGTTTCATTAATATTGAGCTGCATGAGCTGTTTATATATATATATTGGAGATTAATCATTTGTCCATTGATTCGTTTGGAAATATTTTCTGCCATTCTGAGGGTTGTCTTTTTGTCTTGTTTGTAGTTTCCTTTGCTTTGAAAAAGCTTTTACATTCCATTAGGTCCCATCTGTTTAGTTTTCTTTTTTATTTCATTACTATAGGAGGTGGATCAAAAAAGATCTTGCTGTGATTTACGTCAGAGTATCCTTCGTAACTTTTCCTCTCAGAGTTTTATACTGTCCCATCTTACATTAAGGTCTCTAATCCATTTTGAATATATTTTTATGTATGGTGTTGGGGAGTGTTCTAATTTCATTATTTTACACATAGCTCTCCATATTTCCCAGCACCAATGATTGAAGAGACTGTCTTATCTCCATTGTATAGTCTTGCCTCCTTTGTCATAGATTAGTTGACCATAGGGGTATAGGTTTATCCCTGGGCTTTCTTTTTCTTTTTCCTTTTACACGTTTATTGGAGTATAATTGCTTTACAATGGAGTGTTAGTTTCTGCTGTATAAAAAAGTAAATCAGCTATACATATACAAATATCATCATATCCCCTCCCTCTTGCATCTCCCTCCCACACTCCATATCCCACCCCTTTATGTGGTCACAAAGCACCGAGCTGATCTCCCTGTTCTATGTGGCTGCTTCCCAGTAGCTATCAGTGTTACATTTGGTAATGTATTTATGTCCGTGCCACTCTCTCACTTCGTCCCACCTTACCCATCCCGCTTCTGGTGTCCTCAAGTCCTTTCTCTATGTCTGTGTCCTTAATACTATCCTGCCACTAGGTTCTTCAGAATCTTTTTTTTTTTCTTCTTTAGATTCCATATATCTCTGTTAACATACAGTATTTGTTTTTTCCCTTTCTGACTTACTTCACTGTGTAGGACAGATTCTAAGTCCATCCACCTCAGTACAAATAACTCTGTTTTGCTTCTTTTTATGGCTGAGTAATATCCCATTGTATATATGTGCCAGATCTTCTTTATCCATTCATCTGTCGATGGACACTTAGGTTGCTTCCATATCCTGGCTATTGTAAATAGAGGTGCAATGAACGTTTTTGTACATAACTCTTTTAGAATTATGGTTTTTGCAAGGCAAATGCCCAGTAGTTGGAGTGTTGTGTTGTATGGTACCTCTACTGTTAGTTATTTAGAGGAACCTCTGTACTGTTCTCCCTAGTGCCCATATCAATTTACATTCCCACCCACAGTGCAAGTGTGTTCCCTTTTCTCCAATAAAGGCCTCTCCAGCATTTATTGTTTTGTAGATTTTTTTGATGATTGCCACTCTGACTGCTGTGAGGTGATACCTCACGGTAGTTTTGATTTGCATTTCTCTAATGATTAGTGATGTTCAGCATCCTTTCATGTGTTTCTTGGTAATCTGTATATCTTCTTTGGAGAAATGTCTATTTAGGTCTTCTGCCCGTTTTTGGATTGGGTTCTTTGTTTTTGTGATATTGAGCTACATGAGGTGCTTGTAAAGTTTGGGGATTAATCCTTTGTCCATTGCTTCATTTGAAAATATTTTCTCCCATTCTGAGCATTGTTTTTGTATCTTGTTTATATTTTCCTATACTGTGTAAAACTTTTAAGTTTCATTAGGTCCCATTTGTTGATTTCTGTTTTTATTTCCATTTCTCTAGGAGGTGAGTCAAAAAGGATCTTGCTGTGATTTCTGTCATAGTGCGTTCTGCCTATGGTTTCCTCTAACAATTTTATAGTGTCTGGTTTATATTTACATCTCTAAACCATTTAGAGTTTATTTTTGTGTATGGTGTTATGGAGTGTTCTAATTTCATTCTTTTATGTGTAGGGGTCCAGTTTTCCCAGCACCAATTACTGAAGAGACTGTCTTTTCTCCATTGTATACCCTTAGCTCCTTTGTCATAGATGAGATAGCCATAGGTATGTACGTTTATCTCTGGGCTTTCTGTCCTGTTCCATTGATCTGTGTTTATGCCAATCTACATACACTTGATTCCATTATGGATCCATATAAATACATAGGTTTCAAGATTATTACCATTCAGATATATTCCTCTTCAGTGAATAGGGTGTTTGGTGTCCAGTTCATTGAGAAAGGAGTAGGTCTTGTCTATTACATATTTGGTATATGGAATGGGATCTGTGCTAATTTCAAACTCTGCTTTTACACATCACCCCACGTCACCTTTCCCCTTAAGGAGGCATAAGTGTGTTTTCTAAATGTGTAACTCTGTTCTCATTTGAAATTCAGTTCATGTGTAGCCATGTTTACATTCCCTCTATAAGTGATATATTACAATACGTTTGTTTTTCTTTGTGGCACATTTCACTTAGCATCATCATACCTAAAGCCACTCATTATGCTGCTATTGGCCTTATGACATTGATTTTATGTCTGAGTGACATTCCATTGTATATAAGTACCACAACATCTATATCCATTTTTTTTTTCTTTTCCTGGGATATTTAAAGTGTACCGAAGTCGAGGTTCTTATAAACAGAGAAGCCCGAAACTTTGGGCTGGCTGTTTGTTGTGGATTTTTAGTTTTCCCAAAATACACGCCCATGAGTGGAAGTGTGCTATGCTCTGTAGCTCTGTTTTAGAAAACAACATACAGTTCTCCAGAGAGGCTGTTGGCAATTTACATCCTGTCCATCGGTGTAACCAGGCTCCATTTTCTCCATCGCCTGTCCTGCATTTGTAGTTTTTACACTATTTGTGTATGGCCCTTTTGACTGGAGGTAAGGGACACTTCAATGTAGTGTGGATTTTGCAATACCTGATGGCTTGCTTGGCCAAAAAGGGTTTATGCATTTTTTTCCGAATATATTCAAGAAAATACACATACTCCCTTTTCTGCCAAGGGCAACATTGTTGAAGTTCTGTCGCTTTTCATGTGCTTTAAAGATGACTCCAATCTACCTCTTGAAATCTGTTTCCTTCAATTCTGCCTTGCATTCAAATCCTCTTCAAGGCCTTACCTCAATATATTTCTGCATGATAGTTGTCCTCTATAACTCTGCAAGTTTGTGAATTGCTGTGCCCCTGATTTCCATTTTTCAACTCGCCTATTTGTGAGCTGGCTGCAATACCGCAGGATGGCTTTAGGCCCTAGTCTGGTTCCGGGGCTTCAGGCTGAGCCTTTGGTTAATTCTTCTTCCTGATGCGAAACTAGGGTGATATGTGTCCATCCAAACACCTACAGCTAATCTCTCATTTGTTTACCCTCTTCCTGTTCATCCTCTGCACAATTTGCAAACTGTGCATAACAGGAGGGTAAAGGCGCTGACACTCCAAGTGGGAGGATTTTTAGTAATGCAGATGGAATGGTTAAGCTGAGCACGACGAAAGGAAAAATGAGGTACCTTTTAGAAAACTTTCCCAATTACACAGTGTACCATCCACTGGGTTTCCCATGCATGTTTTAACTGTAGGAAGATTCCCTTAAACCAGGAGAGTTGGGACCACTAGAAAGGGTAGCAAACAGTATTGCTCTAAGTGGTGTTCTTTTGCTCACACAACCTCAGGATTCTTGTCAGCCCCAAGTGTCCAGTCTTATGTCTCATCCAGCTGTGGGTGAAAAGGTGATCAATCCAGGTGGGATCACAAGCCGTGAACGTAATTTTAAGATTTCTCTCTGTTTTGCTGTTTTTGCATTTTGCTTTTGAAACTTATTTTTATAAGGGGGTTTAGCTGAATTTCAGTGCTGTGTTCATGCCACTATACACACATATGATTCCTTTATGGAGACATGAGAATACATGTGTTTTAAAATAATAAGAGTCAGATATATTCCTCTGCAATGAATAGGGGGTGTTGAGTCCAGTTCATTGTGCCAGGAGTAGGTGTTTTCTATTGCATACTTCGTTTATGTAACGGTATCTGTGTTAATTTAAACTGTGGTTTTATGCATCACCCCACCTCGCCTTTCCCCTTAAGCAGGCAGTAGATTGTTTTCTAAATGTGTGACTCTGTTGTGTTTGTAATTCAGTTGATGTGTAGCGATGTGTACATTCACCATATGAGTGATATCTTATGATAATATTCGTTACTCTGTTATCATTCCTATCTCAGTTTCTGTGTAGCCATGGTTACAGAAACTTCATAAGTGATATCCTATGATAAGTTTCAGTTTCTGTGTGACTTATTTCACTTAGAATCATCGTACCTGAATCCACTCATTTTTCTGTTACTGGCCTAATGACATTGATTTCATGGCTAAGGGATATTCAATCGTAAGTAAATACCACAATTTTTTGAACCATTTTTATATTTCCTGGGACATTTAATGTGTAGCCAAGTTGAGGTTCTTGTAAGCAGTGCAGCCCTAAATTTGGGGGTGGCTCTGTCTTACTGATTTTCAATTTTCCCAAGGTATATTCCCTAGACTGGAACTGCCCTTGGCTCTGTAGCTCTGTGGTTTAATATTTTACGGAACACAGTGCACTCCTCCAGAGAGGCAGTTGGCAATTTACATCCTGCCCATCAGCATAACAAGGCTCCCTGTTCTCCAGGGCCTGTCTTGCCTTTCTGGTTTTTACATATTTTTCGGATGTCCCTTTTGACAAGTGGGATGTGGTTGTTCTTGTAGTGCAGATTTGCTTTACCCACTTGCTTGCTTGACCAAAAAGGGCATATGCATTTTTTCTTGAATATATTCAGGAGAAAACGCATATGCCCTTTGGGCCAAGTGCATCATTGTTGAAGAAGTGCCCGTCTTCCTGTGCTTTAAAGGCGATTCCAATGTACCTCTTGGAATCTGTTTCCTGCTATTCTGCTTCCATTTCACGTCCGCATTATTGCCTTCCCTCAAAATATTTTTGGACGATAGTTGTCCTTTATTACTCTGGCAGTTTGGGAATTGCTGTGACCCTGAGCTCCGTTTTTCATCTCGCTTTTTTGTGAGCTGACCGCAAATCCACAATTTTGGTTCAGGACTTTTACTCGTTTCTGGCAGGAAGCTGAGACTTTGGTTAATTCTTCTTCATGCTGGGAAATTGGAGTGGCATGTGCCCGTCCAAATGCCTAACAGATACTCTCTCATTAGTTCTCCCTCTTCCCATCCATCCTCTGCCAAATTGGCAACCTGTGCGAACCAGGAGGTTAAAGGGGCTGTCTCTCCAAGTTGGGAGATTGATAGTAAAGCAGTTGGAATGTCAAACTGGAGCACAACGAGAGGGACTACTCATTGATTTTAGAAACTTTTCGTATTCACAGTGTGTCCATTCTCTAGGTTTCCCGTACATGTTATCGCTGTAGTAATATTCCCTTCAACCTGGAGTGTTTGGAACCAAGGAATGGGGGCCATGTACTATTGCTTTAAAGCCACTGCATTTGCTCACCCAATCTCACCAATTCTCTCAGTCCCAAGTGTCCAGCCTTATGCCACATCCAGTTGTCATTGTAGATAGGGTCAATCCAGGTTCCATCAGAGACCCTGAAGGAATTGTAAAGAATTTCCCTGTTTTTTTGTTTTGTTTTTGAAATTCCTATTTATAGTGGGTTTGTGCTGATTCTCGCTGTCATGTTTATGCCAGTCTAGAAACACTTGATTCCCTTATGCAGACATATCATTGCATAGGTTTTATGATTCTTACTAGTCAGATATATTCCTCTGCGGGAAATATGGGGTTTTGAGTCCCTTTCACTGAGGAATGTGTAGGTCTTGTCTATTCCATAGTTGGTTTTTGGAACGGTACCTGTGCTTATATCAAACTCTGGTTTTATGCATCTCCCCACCTCTCCTTCCCCCTTAAGCAGGCATAAGAGTGTTTTCTAAATGTGAGACTCTGTTCTCTTTCCTAACTCAGTTCATGTGTAGCCATGTTTACAGGATCTTCATAAGTGAAATCTTATGATAAGTTTCTTTTTCTGTGTGACATATTTCACTTAGAATCATCGTACCTGAATCCACTCACTTTGCTGCTACTGGTCTTATGACACTGATTTCATTGCTGAGGGATATTCCATCGTACGTAACTACCACAATATTTGAACCATTTTTATATTTCCTGGGATGTTTAAGGTGTACCCAATTTGAGGTTCTTGTAAGCAGTGCAGCCCTAAATATGGGGGTGGCTCTGTCTTATTGATTTTCAGTTTTCCCATGGTATATTCCCTAGACTGGGTGTGCGCAAGTCTCTGTATCTCTGTTGTTTACTTGTTTTAGGGAACACAGTGCACTCCTCCAGTGAGGCAGTTGCCAATTTACATCCCGCCGATCAGCATAAGAAGGCTCCCGCTTCTCCATGGCCTGTCTTGACTTTCTGGTTTTTACACATTTTGTGGATGTCCCTTTTGACCGGTGGGAAGTGATACTTCTTTGTAGTGCAGATTTGCATTGCCCGCTTGCTTGCTTGGCCAAAAAGTGCGTATGCGTTTTCTCCTGAATATATTCAGGAGAAAATGCATACGCACTTTTTGGCCAAGTGCATCATTGTCGAAGTTGTGCCCCTCTTCCTCTGCTTTACAGGCGATTCCAATGCACCTCTTGTAATCTGTTTCCTTCTATTCTGCCTCGCTTGCAATTCCGCCTCTTTGCCTTCCCTCTACAGATTTTTGGATGATAGTTGTCCTTTATTACTCTGCTGGTTTCTGAATTGCTTTGTCCCTGAGCTCCATTTTTCAACTTGTTTTTTGTGAGCTGAACGCATGTCCAAAATTTTGGTTCAGGACCTACACTGGTTCCCTGTGGGTGACTGAGGCTTTGGTTAATTCTTCTTCCTCCCGGGAAATAAGAGTCACATGTGCCCGTCCAAATGCCTAACAGCTACTCTTTCATTGGTTCTCCCTTTTCCCTTCCATCCTCTGCCAAATTGACAACCTGTGCGAACCAGTAGGTTAAAGGGGCTGTGTCTCCAAGTTGGGACATTGATAGTAAAGCAGTTGGAAAGTAAAAGCGGAGCACCAGGAGAGGGACTATTTGTTGAGTTTTAGAAACCTTTAATATTCACAGTGTGTCCATTCTCTAGGTTTCCCGTACATGTTATAGATGTAGTAATATTCCTTTAACCTGGAGAGTTGGGACCCATGGAATGGGTGCTATGCATTATTGCTTTTAAGGGTCTGCATTTGCTCACCCAATCTCACCAATCCTCTCATTCCCAAGTGTCCAGCCTTATGCCACATCCAGCTGTTATTGTAGATAGTGTCATTCTAGGTTTCGTCAGAGACCCTGTAGGAATTGTAAAGAATGTTCCTGTTTTTTTGTTTTTTTTTTGATATTCCTTTTTATAGTGGGTTTCAGCTGATTCTCGCTGTCATGCTTATGCCAGTCTAGACACACTTAATTCCCTTAACCAGACATATCAGTACAATGGTTTTAAAATCCTTACTAGTCAGATATATTCCTCTGCAGGAAATATGGGGTTTTGAGTCCCTTTCACTGAGGAAGGTGTAGGTCTTGTCTATACCACAGTTGGTTTTTGGAACGGTACCTGTGCTTATATCAAACTCTGGTTTTATGCATCTCACCACCTCTCCTTCCCCTTTAAGCAGGCATAAGAGTTTTTTTCTAAATGTGGATTCTGTTCTCTTTCTTAACTCAGTTCATGCGTAGCCATATTTACAGGATCTTCATAAGTGATATCTTATGGTAAGTTTCTTTTTCTCTGTGACTTATTTCTCTTAGAATCATTGTTCCTGAATCCATTCATTTTGCTGCTACTGTTCTTATGACATTGATTTCATGGCTAAGTGATATTCCATCGTACGAAAGTACAACAATTTTTTGAACCATTTTTATATTTCCTGGGATATTTAAGGTGTACACAATTTGAGGTTCTTGTAAGCAGTGAAGCCCGAAATTTGGGGGTGGCTCATTCTTATTGATTTTCAGTTTTCCCAAGGTATATTCCCTAGACTGGTTGTGCCCTTGGATCTGTAGCTATGTTGTTTACTTGTTTTGGGGAACACAATGCCCTCCTCCAGTGAGGCAGTTGGCAATTTGCATCCCGCCCATCAGCATAACAATGCTCCGTGTTCTCCAGGGCCTGTCTTGCCTTTCTGGTTTTTACACATTTTGTGGATGTCCCTTTTGACCAGTGGGAAGAGATAATTCTTTGTAGTGCATATTTGCATTGCCTGCTTGGTTGCTTGGCCAAAAATGTTGTATGCGTTTTCTCCTGATTATATTCAGGCGAAAATGCATATACACTTTTTGGCCAAGTGCATCATTGTCGAACTTGTGTCCCTCTTCCTGTGCTTTACAGGCAACTCCTGCGTACCTCTTGAAATCTGTTTCCTGCTATTCTGCCTCACATTCAAGTCTGCCTCGATGCATTCCCTCAACAGATTTTTGGACGATAGTTGTCCTTTATTTCTCTGCCATTTTGTGAATTGCTGTGCCCCTGAGTTCCATGTTTCATCTCGTTTTCTGTGAGCTGAAGGCAAGTCCAAAATTTTGGTTCAGCACCTATACTGGTTCCTGGTGGGTGCCTGAGACTTTGGTTAATTCTTCTTCCTGCCGGGAAATTAGAGTAACATGTGCCCGTCCAAATCCCTAACAACTACTCTCTCATTGGTTCTCCCTCTTCCCTACCATCCTCTGCCAAATTGGAAACCTGTGCGGACCAGGAGCTTAAAGGTGCTGTCTCTCCAAGGTGGGAGACTGAGAGTAAATCAGTTGGAAAGTAAATCCGGAGCACCAGGAGTGGGAATATTCGTTGAGTTTTAGAAACCTTTCGTATTCACAGTGTGTCCATTATCTAGGTTTCCCGTACATGTTATAGCTGTAGTAATATTCCCTTGAACCTGCAGAGTTGGGACTCATGGAAAGGGTTCCATGCATTATTGCTTCAAAGGGTCTGCATTTGCTCACACAATCTCAACAATCCTCTCACACCCAAGTGTCCAGCTTTATGCCACATCCAGCTGTCATTGTAGATAGTTTCATTCCAGGTTTCGTCAGAGACCCTGAAGGAATTGTAAAGAATTTGGCTGTTTTTTGTTTTGTTTTTGAAATTCCTTTTTTTAGTGTGTTTGAGCTGATTCTCGCTACCATGTTTATGCCACTGTAGACACACTTGATTCCCTTGCAGAGACATATCAATACATAGGTTTTATGATTCTTACTGGTCAGATATATTCCTATGCGGGAAATATGGGGTTTTCAGTCCCTTTCACTGAGGAAGGTGTAAGTCTCTTCTATTCCATAGTTGTTTTTTGGAACGGTACCTGTGCTTATATCAAACTCTGGTTGTATCCATCACCCCACCTCTCCTTCCCACTTAAGCAGGCATAAGAGTGTTTTCTAAATGTGAGACTCTGTTCTCTTTCGTAAGTCAGTTCCTGTATAGCCATGTTTACAGGATCTTAATACGTGATATCTTATGCTAAGTTTGTTTTTCTGTGTGACTTATTTCACTTAGAATCATCGTACCTGAATCCACTCAGTTTGCTGCTACTGGTCTTATGACATTGATTTCATGGCTGAGGGATATTCCATCGTACGTAAGTACCACAATATTTTGAACCATATTTATATTTCCTGGGATATTTAAGATGTACACAAGTTGAGATTCTTGTAAACAGTGCAGCCCTAAATTTGAGGGTGGCTCTGTCTTATTGATTTTCAGTTTCCCCAAGGTATATTCCCTAGACTGGAAGTGCCCTTGGCTCTGTAGCTCTGTTGTTTACTTGTTTTAGGGAACACAATGCCCTGCTCCAGTGAGGCAGTTGTCAATTTACATCCCGCCCATCAGCATAACAAGGCTCCTTGTTCTCCAGGGCCTGTCTTGCCTTTCTGTTTTTTCCACATTTTGTGGATATCCCTATTGACCGGTGGGAAGTGATACTTCTTTGTAGTGCAGATTTGCATTGCCAGCTTGCTTGCTTGGCCAAAAAGGGCGTATGCGTTTTCTGCTGAATGTATTCAGGGGAAAACCCATACGCCCTTTTTGGCCAAGTGCATCATTGCTGAATTTATGACCCTCTTCCTGTGCTTTAAAGGTGATTCCAACGTACCTCTTGAAATCTGTTTCCTGCTATTCTGCTTCCCTTTCACGTCTGCATCATTGCCTTCCATCAACAGATTTTTGAACGATAGTTGTCCTTTATTACTCTGTCTTTTTGTGAATTGCTTTGCCCCTGTGCTCCATTTTTTCACTCGTTTTTTGTGAGCTGAACACGAGTCCAATATTTTGGTTTAGGACCTATTCTTGTTCCCGGTGGGTGGCTGAGACTTTGGTTAATTCTTCTTCCTGCTGGGACATTAGAGTGACATGTGCCCATCCAAATGCCTAACAGCTACTCTCTCACTGGGTCTCATTCGTCCCTTTCATCCTCTCGCAAATTGGCAACCTGTGTGAACCAGGAGTTTAAAGGGGCTGTGTTTCCAAGATGGGAGATTGATATTATAGCAGTTGGAGAGTCAAACAGGAACACCAGGAGAAGGACTATTCGTTGAGTTTTAGAAACCTTTGCTACTAAAATAGTGTCCATTCTCTAGGTTTCCCGTACATGCTATAGCTGTAGTAATATTCCTTTGAACTTTCAGAGTTGGGACCCATGGAAAGAGTGTCATGCATTATTAGTTTAAAGTGTCTGCATTTGCTTACCCAATCTCACCAATCCTCTCAGTCCCAAGTGTCCAGCCTTATGATACATCCAGGTGTCATTGTAGATAGGGTCATTCCAGGTTTCACCAGAGACACTGAAGGAATTGGAAAGAATTTCCCAGTTTTTTGTTTTGTTTTTGAAATTCTTTTTATAGTGGGTTTGAGGTGATTCTCGCTGCCATGGTTATTCCAGTCTAGTCACACTTGATTCCCTTATGGAGACATATCAATACATAGTTTTTAAGATTCTTACTAGTCAGATATATTTCTCTGCCGGAAATATGGTGTTTTGTGTCCCTTTCACTGAGGAAGGTGTAGGTCTTGTCTATTCCATACTTGGTTTTTGGAACTGTACCTGTGCTTATATCATACTCTGGTTTTATGCATACCCCACCTCTCCTTCCCTCTTAAGCAGGCATAAGAGTGTTTTCTAAATGTGAGACTCTGTTCTCTTTCCTAACTCAGTTCATGTGTAGCCATGTTTACAGGATCTTCATACGTGATATCTTATGATAAGTTTCTTTTTCTGTGTGAATTATTTCACTTAGAATCATCGTACCTGAATCCACTCACTTTGCTGCTACTGGTCTTTTGACATTGATTTCATGGCTGAAGGATATTCCATCGTACGTAAGTACCACAATTTTTTGAACCATTTTTATATATCCTGGGATATTTAAGGTGAACCCAAGTTGAGGTTCTTGTAAGGAGTGCAGCCCTAAATTTAGGGGTGGATCTGCCTTATTGATTTTCAGTTTTCCCAAGGTATATTCCCTAGAATGGTAGCACCCTTGGCTCTGCAGCTCTGTTGTTTACTTGTTTTAGGGAACACAATGCACTCCTCTAGAGAGGCAGTTGGCAATTTACATTCCGCCCATCAGCATAACAAGGCTCCCTGTTCTCCAAGGCCTGTCTTGCCTTTCTGTTTTTTACACATTTTGTGGATGTCCCTTTTGAGCGGTGGGAAGTGATACTTCTTCGTAGTGCAGATTTGCATTGCCCACTTGCTTCCTTGGCCAAAAAGGATGTATTCGTTTTCTCCTGAATATATTCAGGAGAAAATGCATACAAACTTTTTGGCCAAGTGCATCATGGTCGAAATTGTGCCCCTTTTCCTGTGCTCTAACGGCGATTCCTATGTAACTCTTGAAATGTGTTTCCTGCTATACTGCCTCGCTTTCAAGTGTGCCTCGTTACCTTCCCTCAACAGATTTTTGGACGATAGTTGTCCTTTATTACTCTGCCAGTTTGTGAATTGCTTTGCCCATCAGCTCCATTTCTCAACTCGTTTTTTGTGAGCTGAACGCAAGTCCAAAATTTTGGTTCAGGACCTATACTGATTCTCGGCGGGTGGCTGAGACTGGTTAATTCTTCTTCATCCCGGGAAATAAGAGTGACATGTGCCATTCCAAATGCTTAACAGCTACTCTCTCATTGGTTCTCCCTCTTCCCTTTCATGCTCTGCCAAATAGGTAACTTGCACAAATGAGGAGGTCAAAGTGCTGTCTATCAAAGTTGTGAGATTGATAGTAAAGCAGTTGGAAAGTCAAACCGAAGCACCAGGAGTCGGATTATTCATTGAGTTTCAGAAAACATTCCTATTCACAGTGTGTCCATTCCCTAGGTTTCCTGTACAAGATATAGCTGTAGTAATATTCCCTTCAACCTGGAGAGTTGGGACCCGTGGAATGGGTGCCATACATTATTGCTTTAAAAGGTCTGCATTTGCTCACCCAATCTCACCAATCCTCTAAGTACCAAGTGTCCAGCCTTATGCCACATCAAGCTGTCATTGTAGATAGGGTAATTCCAGGTTTCTTCAGAGACACTGAAGGAATTGCAAAGGATTTTCCTGTTTTTTTCTTTGTATTTGAAATTCCTGTTTATAGTGGGTTTGAGCTGATTCTCGCTGCCATGTTTATGCCAGTCTAGACACAGTTGATTCCCTTACGGAGACATATCAATTCATAGGTTTTACGATTCTTACTAGTCAGATATATTCCTCTGTGGGAAATATGGGGTTTTGAGTCCCTTTCACTGAGGAAGGTGTAGGTCTTGTCTATTCCAAAGTTAGTTTTTGGAACGGTACCTCTGCTTATATCACACTCTGGTTTTATGCATCACCCCACCTCTCCTTCCCCCTTAAGCAGGCATAAGAGTGTTTTCTAAATGTGAGACTCTGTTCTTTTTCCTAACTCAGTTCATGTGTAGCCATGTTTACAGCATCTTCATAAGTGATATCTTATGATAAGTTTCTTTTTCTGTTTGAGTTATTTCACTTATCATCATAGTACCTGAATCCACTCATTTTGCTGCTACTGGCATTATGACATTGATTTCATGGCTGAGGGATATTCCATCGTATGTAAGTACCACAATTTTTTGAACCATTTTTGTATTTCCCGGGATATTTATGGTGTACCCAAGTTGAGGTTCTTGTAAGCAGTGCAGCCCTAAATTTTAGGGTGGCTCTGTCTTATTGATTTTCAGTTTTCACAAGGTATATTCCCTAGACTGGAAGTGCCCTTGGCTCTGTAGCTCTGTTGTTTACTTGTTTTAGGGAACACAATGCCCTGCTCCAGTGAGGCAGTTGTCAATTTACATCCCACCCATCAGCATAACAAGGCTCCTTGTTCTCCAGGGCCTGTCTTGCCTTTCTGTTTTTTCCACATTTTGTGGATATCCCTATTGACCGGTGGGAAGTGATACTTCTTTGTAGTGCAGATTTGCATTGCCAGCTTGCTTGCTTGGCCAAAAAGGGCGTATGCGTTTTCTGTTGAATGTATTCAGGAGAAAACCCATACGCCCTTTTTGGCCAAGTGCATCATTGCTGAATTTATGACCCTCTTCCTGTGCTTTAAAGGTGATTCCAACGTACCTCTTGAAATCTGTTTCCTGCTATTCTGCTTCCCTTTCACGTCTGCATCATTGCCTTCCATCAACAGATTTTTGAACGATAGTTGTCCTTTATTACTCTGTCTTTTTGTGAATTGCTTTGCCCCTGTGCTCCATTTTTTCACTCGTTTTTTGTGAGCTGAACACGAGTCCAATATTTTGGTTTAGGACCTATTCTTGTTCCCGGTGGGTGGCTGAGACTTTGGTTAATTCTTCTTCCTGCTGGGACATTAGAGTGACATGTGCCCATCCAAATGCCTAACAGCTACTCTCTCACTGGGTCTCATTCGTCCCTTTCATCCTCTCGCAAATTGGCAACCTGTGTGAACCAGGAGTTTAAAGGGGCTGTGTTTCCAAGATGGGAGATTGATATTATAGCAGTTGGAGAGTCAAACAGGAACACCAGGAGAAGGACTATTCGTTGAGTTTTAGAAACCTTTGCTACTAAAATAGTGTCCATTCTCTAGGTTTCCCGTACATGCTATAGCTGTAGTAATATTCCTTTGAACTTTCAGAGTTGGGACCCATGGAAAGAGTGCCATGCATTATTAGTTTAAAGTGTCTGCATTTGCTTACCCAATCTCACCAATCCTCTCAGTCCCAAGTGTCCAGCCTTATGATACATCCAGGTGTCATTGTAGATAGGGTCATTCCAGGTTTCACCAGAGACACTGAAGGAATTGGAAAGAATTTCCCAGTTTTTTGTTTTGTTTTTGAAATTCTTTTTATAGTGGGTTTGAGGTGATTCTCGCTGCCATGGTTATTCCAGTCTAGTCACACTTGATTCCCTTATGGAGACATATCAATACATAGTTTTTAAGATTCTTACTAGTCAGATATATTTCTCTGCCGGAAATATGGTGTTTTGTGTCCCTTTCACTGAGGAAGGTGTAGGTCTTGTCTATTCCATACTTGGTTTTTGGAACTGTACCTGTGCTTATATCATACTCTGGTTTTATGCATACCCCACCTCTCCTTCCCCCTTAAGCAGGCATAAGAGTGTTTTCTAAATGTGAGACTCTGTTCTCTTTCCTAACTCAGTTCATGTGTAGCCATGTTTACAGGATCTTCATACGTGATATCTTATGATAAGTTTCTTTTTCTGTGTGAATTATTTCACTTAGAATCATCGTACCTGAATCCACTCACTTTGCTGCTACTGGTCTTTTGACATTGATTTCATGGCTGAAGGATATTCCATCGTACGTAAGTACCACAATTTTTTGAACCATTTTTATATATCCTGGGATATTTAAGGTGAACCCAAGTTGAGGTTCTTGTAAGGAGTGCAGCCCTAAATTTAGGGGTGGATCTGCCTTATTGATTTTCAGTTTTCCCAAGGTATATTCCCTAGAATGGTAGCACCCTTGGCTCTGCAGCTCTGTTGTTTACTTGTTTTAGGGAACACAATGCACTCCTCTAGAGAGGCAGTTGGCAATTTACATTCCGCCCATCAGCATAACAAGGCTCCCTGTTCTCCAAGGCCTGTCTTGCCTTTCTGTTTTTTACACATTTTGTGGATGTCCCTTTTGAGCGGTGGGAAGTGATACTTCTTCGTAGTGCAGATTTGCATTGCCCACTTGCTTCCTTGGCCAAAAAGGATGTATTCGTTTTCTCCTGAATATATTCAGGAGAAAATGCATACAAACTTTTTGGCCAAGTGCATCATGGTCGAAATTGTGCCCCTTTTCCTGTGCTCTAACGGCGATTCCTATGTAACTCTTGAAATGTGTTTCCTGCTATACTGCCTCGCTTTCAAGTGTGCCTCGTTACCTTCCCTCAACAGATTTTTGGACGATAGTTGTCCTTTATTACTCTGCCAGTTTGTGAATTGCTTTGCCCATCAGCTCCATTTCTCAACTCGTTTTTTGTGAGCTGAACGCAAGTCCAAAATTTTGGTTCAGGACGTATACTGATTCTCGGCGGGTGGCTGAGACTTTGGTTAATTCTTCTTCATCCCGGGAAATAAGAGTGACATGTGCCATTCCAAATGCTTAACAGCTACTCTCTCATTGGTTCTCCCTCTTCCCTTTCATGCTCTGCCAAATAGGTAACTTGCACAAATGAGGAGGTCAAAGTGCTGTCTATCAAAGTTGTGAGATTGATAGTAAAGCAGTTGGAAAGTCAAACCGAAGCACCAGGAGTCGGATTATTCATTGAGTTTCAGAAAACATTCCTATTCACAGTGTGTCCATTCCCTAGGTTTCCTGTACAAGATATAGCTGTAGTAATATTCCCTTCAACCTGGAGAGTTGGGACCCGTGGAATGGGTGCCATACATTATTGCTTTAAAAGGTCTGCATTTGCTCACCCAATCTCACCAATCCTCTAAGTACCAAGTGTCCAGCCTTATGCCACATCAAGCTGTCATTGTAGATAGGGTAATTCCAGGTTTCTTCAGAGACACTGAAGGAATTGCAAAGGATTTTCCTGTTTTTTTCTTTGTATTTGAAATTCCTGTTTATAGTGGGTTTGAGCTGATTCTCGCTGCCATGTTTATGCCAGTCTAGACACAGTTGATTCCCTTACGGAGACATATCAATACATAGGTTTTACGATTCTTACTAGTCAGATATATTCCTCTGTGGGAAATATGGGGTTTTGAGTCCCTTTCACTGAGGAAGGTGTAGGTCTTGTCTATTCCAAAGTTAGTTTTTGGAACGGTACCTCTGCTTATATCACACTCTGGTTTTATGCATCACCCCACCTCTCCTTCCCCCTTAAGCAGGCATAAGAGTGTTTTCTAAATGTGAGACTCTGTTCTTTTTCCTAACTCAGTTCATGTGTAGCCATGTTTACAGCATCTTCATAAGTGATATCTTATGATAAGTTTCTTTTTCTGTTTGAGTTATTTCACTTATCATCATCGTACCTGAATCCACTCATTTTGCTGCTACTGGCATTATGACATTGATTTCATGGCTGAGGGATATTCCATCGTACGTAAGTACCACAATTTTTTGAACCATTTTTGTATTTCCCGGGATATTTAAGGTGTACCCAAGTTGAGGTTCTTGTAAGCAGTGCAGCCCTAAATTTTAGGGTGGCTCTGTCTTATTGATTTTCAGTTTTCACAAGGTATATTCCCTAGACTGGAAGTGCCCTTGGCTCTGTAGCTCTGTTGTTTACTTGTTTTAGGGAACACAATGCCCTGCTCCAGTGAGGCAGTTGTCAATTTACATCCCGCCCATCAGCATAACAAGGCTCCTTGTTCTCCAGGGCCTGTCTTGCCTTTCTGTTTTTTCCACATTTTGTGGATATCCCTATTGACCGGTGGGAAGTGATACTTCTTTGTAGTGCAGATTTGCATTGCCAGCTTGCTTGCTTGGCCAAAAAGGGCGTATGCGTTTTCTGCTGAATGTATTCAGGAGAAAACCCATACGCCCTTTTTGGCCAAGTGCATCATTGCTGAATTTATGACCCTCTTCCTGTGCTTTAAAGGTGATTCCAACGTACCTCTTGAAATCTGTTTCCTGCTATTCTGCTTCCCTTTCACGTCCGCATCATTGCCTTCCATCAACAGATTTTTGAACGATAGTTGTCCTTTATTACTCTGTCTTTTTGTGAATTGCTTTGCCCCTGTGCTCCATTTTTTCACTCGTTTTTTGTGAGCTGAACACGAGTCCAATATTTTGGTTTAGGACCTATTCTTGTTCCCGGTGGGTGGCTGAGACTTTGGTTAATTCTTCTTCCTGCTGGGACATTAGAGTGACATGTGCCCATCCAAATGCCTAACAGCTACTCTCTCACTGGGTCTCATTCGTCCCTTTCATCCTCTCGCAAATTGGCAACCTGTGTGAACCAGGAGTTTAAAGGGGCTGTGTTTCCAAGATGGGAGATTGATATTATAGCAGTTGGAGAGTCAAACAGGAACACCAGGAGAAGGACTATTCGTTGAGTTTTAGAAACCTTTGCTACTAAAATAGTGTCCATTCTCTAGGTTTCCCGTACATGCTATAGCTGTAGTAATATTCCTTTGAACTTTCAGAGTTGGGACCCATGGAAAGAGTGCCATGCATTATTAGTTTAAAGTGTCTGCATTTGCTTACCCAATCTCACCAATCCTCTCAGTCCCAAGTGTCCAGCCTTATGATACATCCAGGTGTCATTGTAGATAGGGTCATTCCAGGTTTCACCAGAGACACTGAAGGAATTGGAAAGAATTTCCCAGTTTTTTGTTTTGTTTTTGAAATTCTTTTTATAGTGGGTTTGAGGTGATTCTCGCTGCCATGGTTATTCCAGTCTAGTCACACTTGATTCCCTTATGGAGACATATCAATACATAGTTTTTAAGATTCTTACTAGTCAGATATATTTCTCTGCCGGAAATATGGTGTTTTGTGTCCCTTTCACTGAGGAAGGTGTAGGTCTTGTCTATTCCATACTTGGTTTTTGGAACTGTACCTGTGCTTATATCATACTCTGGTTTTATGCATACCCCACCTCTCCTTCCCCCTTAAGCAGGCATAAGAGTGTTTTCTAAATGTGAGACTCTGTTCTCTTTCCTAACTCAGTTCATGTGTAGCCATGTTTACAGGATCTTCATACGTGATATCTTATGATAAGTTTCTTTTTCTGTGTGAATTATTTCACTTAGAATCATCGTACCTGAATCCACTCACTTTGCTGCTACTGGTCTTTTGACATTGATTTCATGGCTGAAGGATATTCCATCGTACGTAAGTACCACAATTTTTTGAACCATTTTTATATATCCTGGGATATTTAAGGTGAACCCAAGTTGAGGTTCTTGTAAGGAGTGCAGCCCTAAATTTAGGGGTGGATCTGCCTTATTGATTTTCAGTTTTCCCAAGGTATATTCCCTAGAATGGTAGCACCCTTGGCTCTGCAGCTCTGTTGTTTACTTGTTTTAGGGAACACAATGCACTCCTCTAGAGAGGCAGTTGGCAATTTACATTCCGCCCATCAGCATAACAAGGCTCCCTGTTCTCCAAGGCCTGTCTTGCCTTTCTGTTTTTTACACATTTTGTGGATGTCCCTTTTGAGCGGTGGGAAGTGATACTTCTTCGTAGTGCAGATTTGCATTGCCCACTTGCTTCCTTGGCCAAAAAGGATGTATTCGTTTTCTCCTGAATATATTCAGGAGAAAATGCATACAAACTTTTTGGCCAAGTGCATCATGGTCGAAATTGTGCCCCTTTTCCTGTGCTCTAACGGCGATTCCTATGTAACTCTTGAAATGTGTTTCCTGCTATACTGCCTCGCTTTCAAGTGTGCCTCGTTACCTTCCCTCAACAGATTTTTGGACGATAGTTGTCCTTTATTACTCTGCCAGTTTGTGAATTGCTTTGCCCATCAGCTCCATTTCTCAACTCGTTTTTTGTGAGCTGAACGCAAGTCCAAAATTTTGGTTCAGGACCTATACTGATTCTCGGCGGGTGGCTGAGACTTTGGTTAATTCTTCTTCATCCCGGGAAATAAGAGTGACATGTGCCATTCCAAATGCTTAACAGCTACTCTCTCATTGGTTCTCCCTCTTCCCTTTCATGCTCTGCCAAATAGGTAACTTGCACAAATGAGGAGGTCAAAGTGCTGTCTATCAAAGTTGTGAGATTGATAGTAAAGCAGTTGGAAAGTCAAACCGAAGCACCAGGAGTCGGATTATTCATTGAGTTTCAGAAAACATTCCTATTCACAGTGTGTCCATTCCCTAGGTTTCCTGTACAAGATATAGCTGTAGTAATATTCCCTTCAACCTGGAGAGTTGGGACCCGTGGAATGGGTGCCATACATTATTGCTTTAAAAGGTCTGCATTTGCTCACCCAATCTCACCAATCCTCTAAGTACCAAGTGTCCAGCCTTATGCCACATCAAGCTGTCATTGTAGATAGGGTAATTCCAGGTTTCTTCAGAGACACTGAAGGAATTGCAAAGGATTTTCCTGTTTTTTTCTTTGTATTTGAAATTCCTGTTTATAGTGGGTTTGAGCTGATTCTCGCTGCCATGTTTATGCCAGTCTAGACACAGTTGATTCCCTTACGGAGACATATCAATACATAGGTTTTACGATTCTTACTAGTCAGATATATTCCTCTGTGGGAAATATGGGGTTTTGAGTCCCTTTCACTGAGGAAGGTGTAGGTCTTGTCTATTCCAAAGTTAGTTTTTGGAACGGTACCTCTGCTTATATCACACTCTGGTTTTATGCATCACCCCACCTCTCCTTCCCCCTTAAGCAGGCATAAGAGTGTTTTCTAAATGTGAGACTCTGTTCTTTTTCCTAACTCAGTTCATGTGTAGCCATGTTTACAGCATCTTCATAAGTGATATCTTATGATAAGTTTCTTTTTCTGTTTGAGTTATTTCACTTATCATCATCGTACCTGAATCCACTCATTTTGCTGCTACTGGCATTATGACATTGATTTCATGGCTGAGGGATATTCCATCGTACGTAAGTACCACAATTTTTTGAACCATTTTTGTATTTCCCGGGATATTTAAGGTGTACCCAAGTTGAGGTTCTTGTAAGCAGTGCAGCCCTAAATTTTAGGGTGGCTCTGTCTTATTGATTTTCAGTTTTCACAAGGTATATTCCCTAGACTGGAAGTGCCCTTGGCTCTGTAGCTCTGTTGTTTACTTGTTTTAGGGAACACAATGCCCTGCTCCAGTGAGGCAGTTGTCAATTTACATCCCGCCCATCAGCATAACAAGGCTCCTTGTTCTCCAGGGCCTGTCTTGCCTTTCTGTTTTTTCCACATTTTGTGGATATCCCTATTGACCGGTGGGAAGTGATACTTCTTTGTAGTGCAGATTTGCATTGCCAGCTTGCTTGCTTGGCCAAAAAGGGCGTATGCGTTTTCTGCTGAATGTATTCAGGAGAAAACCCATACGCCCTTTTTGGCCAAGTGCATCATTGCTGAATTTATGACCCTCTTCCTGTGCTTTAAAGGTGATTCCAACGTACCTCTTGAAATCTGTTTCCTGCTATTCTGCTTCCCTTTCACGTCCGCATCATTGCCTTCCATCAACAGATTTTTGAACGATAGTTGTCCTTTATTACTCTGTCTTTTTGTGAATTGCTTTGCCCCTGTGCTCCATTTTTTCACTCGTTTTTTGTGAGCTGAACACGAGTCCAATATTTTGGTTTAGGACCTATTCTTGTTCCCGGTGGGTGGCTGAGACTTTGGTTAATTCTTCTTCCTGCTGGGACATTAGAGTGACATGTGCCCATCCAAATGCCTAACAGCTACTCTCTCACTGGGTCTCATTCGTCCCTTTCATCCTCTCGCAAATTGGCAACCTGTGTGAACCAGGAGTTTAAAGGGGCTGTGTTTCCAAGATGGGAGATTGATATTATAGCAGTTGGAGAGTCAAACAGGAACACCAGGAGAAGGACTATTCGTTGAGTTTTAGAAACCTTTGCTACTAAAATAGTGTCCATTCTCTAGGTTTCCCGTACATGCTATAGCTGTAGTAATATTCCTTTGAACTTTCAGAGTTGGGACCCATGGAAAGAGTGCCATGCATTATTAGTTTAAAGTGTCTGCATTTGCTTACCCAATCTCACCAATCCTCTCAGTCCCAAGTGTCCAGCCTTATGATACATCCAGGTGTCATTGTAGATAGGGTCATTCCAGGTTTCACCAGAGACACTGAAGGAATTGGAAAGAATTTCCCAGTTTTTTGTTTTGTTTTTGAAATTCTTTTTATAGTGGGTTTGAGGTGATTCTCGCTGCCATGGTTATTCCAGTCTAGTCACACTTGATTCCCTTATGGAGACATATCAATACATAGTTTTTAAGATTCTTACTAGTCAGATATATTTCTCTGCCGGAAATATGGTGTTTTGTGTCCCTTTCACTGAGGAAGGTGTAGGTCTTGTCTATTCCATACTTGGTTTTTGGAACTGTACCTGTGCTTATATCATACTCTGGTTTTATGCATACCCCACCTCTCCTTCCCCCTTAAGCAGGCATAAGAGTGTTTTCTAAATGTGAGACTCTGTTCTCTTTCCTAACTCAGTTCATGTGTAGCCATGTTTACAGGATCTTCATACGTGATATCTTATGATAAGTTTCTTTTTCTGTGTGAATTATTTCACTTAGAATCATCGTACCTGAATCCACTCACTTTGCTGCTACTGGTCTTTTGACATTGATTTCATGGCTGAAGGATATTCCATCGTACGTAAGTACCACAATTTTTTGAACCATTTTTATATATCCTGGGATATTTAAGGTGAACCCAAGTTGAGGTTCTTGTAAGGAGTGCAGCCCTAAATTTAGGGGTGGATCTGCCTTATTGATTTTCAGTTTTCCCAAGGTATATTCCCTAGAATGGTAGCACCCTTGGCTCTGCAGCTCTGTTGTTTACTTGTTTTAGGGAACACAATGCACTCCTCTAGAGAGGCAGTTGGCAATTTACATTCCGCCCATCAGCATAACAAGGCTCCCTGTTCTCCAAGGCCTGTCTTGCCTTTCTGTTTTTTACACATTTTGTGGATGTCCCTTTTGAGCGGTGGGAAGTGATACTTCTTCGTAGTGCAGATTTGCATTGCCCACTTGCTTCCTTGGCCAAAAAGGATGTATTCGTTTTCTCCTGAATATATTCAGGAGAAAATGCATACAAACTTTTTGGCCAAGTGCATCATGGTCGAAATTGTGCCCCTTTTCCTGTGCTCTAACGGCGATTCCTATGTAACTCTTGAAATGTGTTTCCTGCTATACTGCCTCGCTTTCAAGTGTGCCTCGTTACCTTCCCTCAACAGATTTTTGGACGATAGTTGTCCTTTATTACTCTGCCAGTTTGTGAATTGCTTTGCCCATCAGCTCCATTTCTCAACTCGTTTTTTGTGAGCTGAACGCAAGTCCAAAATTTTGGTTCAGGACCTATACTGATTCTCGGCGGGTGGCTGAGACTTTGGTTAATTCTTCTTCATCCCGGGAAATAAGAGTGACATGTGCCATTCCAAATGCTTAACAGCTACTCTCTCATTGGTTCTCCCTCTTCCCTTTCATGCTCTGCCAAATAGGTAACTTGCACAAATGAGGAGGTCAAAGTGCTGTCTATCAAAGTTGTGAGATTGATAGTAAAGCAGTTGGAAAGTCAAACCGAAGCACCAGGAGTCGGATTATTCATTGAGTTTCAGAAAACATTCCTATTCACAGTGTGTCCATTCCCTAGGTTTCCTGTACAAGATATAGCTGTAGTAATATTCCCTTCAACCTGGAGAGTTGGGACCCGTGGAATGGGTGCCATACATTATTGCTTTAAAAGGTCTGCATTTGCTCACCCAATCTCACCAATCCTCTAAGTACCAAGTGTCCAGCCTTATGCCACATCAAGCTGTCATTGTAGATAGGGTAATTCCAGGTTTCTTCAGAGACACTGAAGGAATTGCAAAGGATTTTCCTGTTTTTTTCTTTGTATTTGAAATTCCTGTTTATAGTGGGTTTGAGCTGATTCTCGCTGCCATGTTTATGCCAGTCTAGACACAGTTGATTCCCTTACGGAGACATATCAATACATAGGTTTTACGATTCTTACTAGTCAGATATATTCCTCTGTGGGAAATATGGGGTTTTGAGTCCCTTTCACTGAGGAAGGTGTAGGTCTTGTCTATTCCAAAGTTAGTTTTTGGAACGGTACCTCTGCTTATATCACACTCTGGTTTTATGCATCACCCCACCTCTCCTTCCCCCTTAAGCAGGCATAAGAGTGTTTTCTAAATGTGAGACTCTGTTCTTTTTCCTAACTCAGTTCATGTGTAGCCATGTTTACAGCATCTTCATAAGTGATATCTTATGATAAGTTTCTTTTTCTGTTTGAGTTATTTCACTTATCATCATCGTACCTGAATCCACTCATTTTGCTGCTACTGGCATTATGACATTGATTTCATGGCTGAGGGATATTCCATCGTACGTAAGTACCACAATTTTTTGAACCATTTTTGTATTTCCCGGGATATTTAAGGTGTACCCAAGTTGAGGTTCTTGTAAGCAGTGCAGCCCTAAATTTTAGGGTGGCTCTGTCTTATTGATTTTCAGTTTTCACAAGGTATATTCCCTAGACTGGAAGTGCCCTTGGCTCTGTAGCTCTGTTGTTTACTTGTTTTAGGGAACACAATGCCCTGCTCCAGTGAGGCAGTTGTCAATTTACATCCCGCCCATCAGCATAACAAGGCTCCTTGTTCTCCAGGGCCTGTCTTGCCTTTCTGTTTTTTCCACATTTTGTGGATATCCCTATTGACCGGTGGGAAGTGATACTTCTTTGTAGTGCAGATTTGCATTGCCAGCTTGCTTGCTTGGCCAAAAAGGGCGTATGCGTTTTCTGCTGAATGTATTCAGGAGAAAACCCATACGCCCTTTTTGGCCAAGTGCATCATTGCTGAATTTATGACCCTCTTCCTGTGCTTTAAAGGTGATTCCAACGTACCTCTTGAAATCTGTTTCCTGCTATTCTGCTTCCCTTTCACGTCCGCATCATTGCCTTCCATCAACAGATTTTTGAACGATAGTTGTCCTTTATTACTCTGTCTTTTTGTGAATTGCTTTGCCCCTGTGCTCCATTTTTTCACTCGTTTTTTGTGAGCTGAACACGAGTCCAATATTTTGGTTTAGGACCTATTCTTGTTCCCGGTGGGTGGCTGAGACTTTGGTTAATTCTTCTTCCTGCTGGGACATTAGAGTGACATGTGCCCATCCAAATGCCTAACAGCTACTCTCTCACTGGGTCTCATTCGTCCCTTTCATCCTCTCGCAAATTGGCAACCTGTGTGAACCAGGAGTTTAAAGGGGCTGTGTTTCCAAGATGGGAGATTGATATTATAGCAGTTGGAGAGTCAAACAGGAACACCAGGAGAAGGACTATTCGTTGAGTTTTAGAAACCTTTGCTACTAAAATAGTGTCCATTCTCTAGGTTTCCCGTACATGCTATAGCTGTAGTAATATTCCTTTGAACTTTCAGAGTTGGGACCCATGGAAAGAGTGCCATGCATTATTAGTTTAAAGTGTCTGCATTTGCTTACCCAATCTCACCAATCCTCTCAGTCCCAAGTGTCCAGCCTTATGATACATCCAGGTGTCATTGTAGATAGGGTCATTCCAGGTTTCACCAGAGACACTGAAGGAATTGGAAAGAATTTCCCAGTTTTTTGTTTTGTTTTTGAAATTCTTTTTATAGTGGGTTTGAGGTGATTCTCGCTGCCATGGTTATTCCAGTCTAGTCACACTTGATTCCCTTATGGAGACATATCAATACATAGTTTTTAAGATTCTTACTAGTCAGATATATTTCTCTGCCGGAAATATGGTGTTTTGTGTCCCTTTCACTGAGGAAGGTGTAGGTCTTGTCTATTCCATACTTGGTTTTTGGAACTGTACCTGTGCTTATATCATACTCTGGTTTTATGCATACCCCACCTCTCCTTCCCCCTTAAGCAGGCATAAGAGTGTTTTCTAAATGTGAGACTCTGTTCTCTTTCCTAACTCAGTTCATGTGTAGCCATGTTTACAGGATCTTCATACGTGATATCTTATGATAAGTTTCTTTTTCTGTGTGAATTATTTCACTTAGAATCATCGTACCTGAATCCACTCACTTTGCTGCTACTGGTCTTTTGACATTGATTTCATGGCTGAAGGATATTCCATCGTACGTAAGTACCACAATTTTTTGAACCATTTTTATATATCCTGGGATATTTAAGGTGAACCCAAGTTGAGGTTCTTGTAAGGAGTGCAGCCCTAAATTTAGGGGTGGATCTGCCTTATTGATTTTCAGTTTTCCCAAGGTATATTCCCTAGAATGGTAGCACCCTTGGCTCTGCAGCTCTGTTGTTTACTTGTTTTAGGGAACACAATGCACTCCTCTAGAGAGGCAGTTGGCAATTTACATTCCGCCCATCAGCATAACAAGGCTCCCTGTTCTCCAAGGCCTGTCTTGCCTTTCTGTTTTTTACACATTTTGTGGATGTCCCTTTTGAGCGGTGGGAAGTGATACTTCTTCGTAGTGCAGATTTGCATTGCCCACTTGCTTCCTTGGCCAAAAAGGATGTATTCGTTTTCTCCTGAATATATTCAGGAGAAAATGCATACAAACTTTTTGGCCAAGTGCATCATGGTCGAAATTGTGCCCCTTTTCCTGTGCTCTAACGGCGATTCCTATGTAACTCTTGAAATGTGTTTCCTGCTATACTGCCTCGCTTTCAAGTGTGCCTCGTTACCTTCCCTCAACAGATTTTTGGACGATAGTTGTCCTTTATTACTCTGCCAGTTTGTGAATTGCTTTGCCCATCAGCTCCATTTCTCAACTCGTTTTTTGTGAGCTGAACGCAAGTCCAAAATTTTGGTTCAGGACCTATACTGATTCTCGGCGGGTGGCTGAGACTTTGGTTAATTCTTCTTCATCCCGGGAAATAAGAGTGACATGTGCCATTCCAAATGCTTAACAGCTACTCTCTCATTGGTTCTCCCTCTTCCCTTTCATGCTCTGCCAAATAGGTAACTTGCACAAATGAGGAGGTCAAAGTGCTGTCTATCAAAGTTGTGAGATTGATAGTAAAGCAGTTGGAAAGTCAAACCGAAGCACCAGGAGTCGGATTATTCATTGAGTTTCAGAAAACATTCCTATTCACAGTGTGTCCATTCCCTAGGTTTCCTGTACAAGATATAGCTGTAGTAATATTCCCTTCAACCTGGAGAGTTGGGACCCGTGGAATGGGTGCCATACATTATTGCTTTAAAAGGTCTGCATTTGCTCACCCAATCTCACCAATCCTCTAAGTACCAAGTGTCCAGCCTTATGCCACATCAAGCTGTCATTGTAGATAGGGTAATTCCAGGTTTCTTCAGAGACACTGAAGGAATTGCAAAGGATTTTCCTGTTTTTTTCTTTGTATTTGAAATTCCTGTTTATAGTGGGTTTGAGCTGATTCTCGCTGCCATGTTTATGCCAGTCTAGACACAGTTGATTCCCTTACGGAGACATATCAATACATAGGTTTTACGATTCTTACTAGTCAGATATATTCCTCTGTGGGAAATATGGGGTTTTGAGTCCCTTTCACTGAGGAAGGTGTAGGTCTTGTCTATTCCAAAGTTAGTTTTTGGAACAGTACCTCTGCTTATATCACACTCTGGTTTTATGCATCACCCCACCTCTCCTTCCCCCTTAAGCAGGCATAAGAGTGTTTTCTAAATGTGAGACTCTGTTCTTTTTCCTAACTCAGTTCATGTGTAGCCATGTTTACAGCATCTTCATAAGTGATATCTTATGATAAGTTTCTTTTTCTGTTTGAGTTATTTCACTTATCATCATCGTACCTGAATCCACTCATTTTGCTGCTACTGGCATTATGACATTGATTTCATGGCTGAGGGATATTCCATCGTACGTAAGTACCACAATTTTTTGAACCATTTTTGTATTTCCCGGGATAATTAAGGTGTACCCAAGTTGAGGTTCTTGTAAGCAGTGCAGCCCTAAATTTTAGGGTGGCTCTGTCTTATTGATTTTCAGTTTTCACAAGGTATATTCCCTAGACTGGAAGTGCCCTTGGCTCTGTAGCTCTGTTGTTTACTTGTTTTAGGGAACACAATGCCCTGCTCCAGTGAGGCAGTTGTCAATTTACATCCCGCCCATCAGCATAACAAGGCTCCTTGTTCTCCAGGGCCTGTCTTGCCTTTCTGTTTTTTCCACATTTTGTGGATATCCCTATTGACCGGTGGGAAGTGATACTTCTTTGTAGTGCAGATTTGCATTGCCAGCTTGCTTGCTTGGCCAAAAAGGGCGTATGCGTTTTCTGCTGAATGTATTCAGGAGAAAACCCATACGCCCTTTTTGGCCAAGTGCATCATTGCTGAATTTATGACCCTCTTCCTGTGCTTTAAAGGTGATTCCAACGTACCTCTTGAAATCTGTTTCCTGCTATTCTGCTTCCCTTTCACGTCCGCATCATTGCCTTCCATCAACAGATTTTTGAACGATAGTTGTCCTTTATTACTCTGTCTTTTTGTGAATTGCTTTGCCCCTGTGCTCCATTTTTTCACTCGTTTTTTGTGAGCTGAACACGAGTCCAATATTTTGGTTTAGGACCTATTCTTGTTCCCGGTGGGTGGCTGAGACTTTGGTTAATTCTTCTTCCTGCTGGGACATTAGAGTGACATGTGCCCATCCAAATGCCTAACAGCTACTCTCTCACTGGGTCTCATTCGTCCCTTTCATCCTCTCGCAAATTGGCAACCTGTGTGAACCAGGAGTTTAAAGGGGCTGTGTTTCCAAGATGGGAGATTGATATTATAGCAGTTGGAGAGTCAAACAGGAACACCAGGAGAAGGACTATTCGTTGAGTTTTAGAAACCTTTGCTACTAAAATAGTGTCCATTCTCTAGGTTTCCCGTACATGCTATAGCTGTAGTAATATTCCTTTGAACTTTCAGAGTTGGGACCCATGGAAAGAGTGCCATGCATTATTAGTTTAAAGTGTCTGCATTTGCTTACCCAATCTCACCAATCCTCTCAGTCCCAAGTGTCCAGCCTTATGATACATCCAGGTGTCATTGTAGATAGGGTCATTCCAGGTTTCACCAGAGACACTGAAGGAATTGGAAAGAATTTCCCAGTTTTTTGTTTTGTTTTTGAAATTCTTTTTATAGTGGGTTTGAGGTGATTCTCGCTGCCATGGTTATTCCAGTCTAGTCACACTTGATTCCCTTATGGAGACATATCAATACATAGTTTTTAAGATTCTTACTAGTCAGATATATTTCTCTGCCGGAAATATGGTGTTTTGTGTCCCTTTCACTGAGGAAGGTGTAGGTCTTGTCTATTCCATACTTGGTTTTTGGAACTGTACCTGTGCTTATATCATACTCTGGTTTTATGCATACCCCACCTCTCCTTCCCCCTTAAGCAGGCATAAGAGTGTTTTCTAAATGTGAGACTCTGTTCTCTTTCCTAACTCAGTTCATGTGTAGCCATGTTTACAGGATCTTCATACGTGATATCTTATGATAAGTTTCTTTTTCTGTGTGAATTATTTCACTTAGAATCATCGTACCTGAATCCACTCACTTTGCTGCTACTGGTCTTTTGACATTGATTTCATGGCTGAAGGATATTCCATCATACGTAAGTACCACAATTTTTTGAACCATTTTTATATATCCTGGGATATTTAAGGTGAACCCAAGTTGAGGTTCTTGTAAGGAGTGCAGCCCTAAATTTAGGGGTGGATCTGCCTTATTGATTTTCAGTTTTCCCAAGGTATATTCCCTAGAATGGTAGCACCCTTGGCTCTGCAGCTCTGTTGTTTACTTGTTTTAGGGAACACAATGCACTCCTCTAGAGAGGCAGTTGGCAATTTACATTCCGCCCATCAGCATAACAAGGCTCCCTGTTCTCCAAGGCCTGTCTTGCCTTTCTGTTTTTTACACATTTTGTGGATGTCCCTTTTGAGCGGTGGGAAGTGATACTTCTTCGTAGTGCAGATTTGCATTGCCCACTTGCTTCCTTGGCCAAAAAGGATGTATTCGTTTTCTCCTGAATATATTCAGGAGAAAATGCATACAAACTTTTTGGCCAAGTGCATCATGGTCGAAATTGTGCCCCTTTTCCTGTGCTCTAACGGCGATTCCTATGTAACTCTTGAAATGTGTTTCCTGCTATACTGCCTCGCTTTCAAGTGTGCCTCGTTACCTTCCCTCAACAGATTTTTGGACGATAGTTGTCCTTTATTACTCTGCCAGTTTGTGAATTGCTTTGCCCATCAGCTCCATTTCTCAACTCGTTTTTTGTGAGCTGAACGCAAGTCCAAAATTTTGGTTCAGGACGTATACTGATTCTCGGCGGGTGGCTGAGACTTTGGTTAATTCTTCTTCATCCCGGGAAATAAGAGTGACATGTGCCATTCCAAATGCTTAACAGCTACTCTCTCATTGGTTCTCCCTCTTCCCTTTCATGCTCTGCCAAATAGGTAACTTGCACAAATGAGGAGGTCAAAGTGCTGTCTATCAAAGTTGTGAGATTGATAGTAAAGCAGTTGGAAAGTCAAACCGAAGCACCAGGAGTCGGATTATTCATTGAGTTTCAGAAAACATTCCTATTCACAGTGTGTCCATTCCCTAGGTTTCCTGTACAAGATATAGCTGTAGTAATATTCCCTTCAACCTGGAGAGTTGGGACCCGTGGAATGGGTGCCATACATTATTGCTTTAAAAGGTCTGCATTTGCTCACCCAATCTCACCAATCCTCTAAGTACTAAGTGTCCAGCCTTATGCCACATCAAGCTGTCATTGTAGATAGGGTAATTCCAGGTTTCTTCAGAGACACTGAAGGAATTGCAAAGGATTTTCCTGTTTTTTTCTTTGTATTTGAAATTCCTGTTTATAGTGGGTTTGAGCTGATTCTCGCTGCCATGTTTATGCCAGTCTAGACACAGTTGATTCCCTTACGGAGACATATCAATACATAGGTTTTACGATTCTTACTAGTCAGATATATTCCTCTGTGGGAAATATGGGGTTTTGAGTCCCTTTCACTGAGGAAGGTGTAGGTCTTGTCTATTCCAAAGTTAGTTTTTGGAACGGTACCTCTGCTTATATCACACTCTGGTTTTATGCATCACCCCACCTCTCCTTCCCCCTTAAGCAGGCATAAGAGTGTTTTCTAAATGTGAGACTCTGTTCTTTTTCCTAACTCAGTTCATGTGTAGCCATGTTTACAGCATCTTCATAAGTGATATCTTATGATAAGTTTCTTTTTCTGTTTGAGTTATTTCACTTATCATCATCGTACCTGAATCCACTCATTTTGCTGCTACTGGCATTATGACATTGATTTCATGGCTGAGGGATATTCCATCGTACGTAAGTACCACAATTTTTTGAACCATTTTTGTATTTCCCGGGATATTTAAGGTGTACCCAAGTTGAGGTTCTTGTAAGCAGTGCAGCCCTAAATTTTAGGGTGGCTCTGTCTTATTGATTTTCAGTTTTCACAAGGTATATTCCCTAGACTGGAAGTGCCCTTGGCTCTGTAGCTCTGTTGTTTACTTGTTTTAGGGAACACAATGCCCTGCTCCAGTGAGGCAGTTGTCAATTTACATCCCGCCCATCAGCATAACAAGGCTCCTTGTTCTCCAGGGCCTGTCTTGCCTTTCTGTTTTTTCCACATTTTGTGGATATCCCTATTGACCGGTGGGAAGTGATACTTCTTTGTAGTGCAGATTTGCATTGCCAGCTTGCTTGCTTGGCCAAAAAGGGCGTATGCGTTTTCTGCTGAATGTATTCAGGAGAAAACCCATACGCCCTTTTTGGCCAAGTGCATCATTGCTGAATTTATGACCCTCTTCCTGTGCTTTAAAGGTGATTCCAACGTACCTCTTGAAATCTGTTTCCTGCTATTCTGCTTCCCTTTCACGTCCGCATCATTGCCTTCCATCAACAGATTTTTGAACGATAGTTGTCCTTTATTACTCTGTCTTTTTGTGAATTGCTTTGCCCCTGTGCTCCATTTTTTCACTCGTTTTTTGTGAGCTGAACACGAGTCCAATATTTTGGTTTAGGACCTATTCTTGTTCCCGGTGGGTGGCTGAGACTTTGGTTAATTCTTCTTCCTGCTGGGACATTAGAGTGACATGTGCCCATCCAAATGCCTAACAGCTACTCTCTCACTGGGTCTCATTCGTCCCTTTCATCCTCTCGCAAATTGGCAACCTGTGTGAACCAGGAGTTTAAAGGGGCTGTGTTTCCAAGATGGGAGATTGATATTATAGCAGTTGGAGAGTCAAACAGGAACACCAGGAGAAGGACTATTCGTTGAGTTTTAGAAACCTTTGCTACTAAAATAGTGTCCATTCTCTAGGTTTCCCGTACATGCTATAGCTGTAGTAATATTCCTTTGAACTTTCAGAGTTGGGACCCATGGAAAGAGTGCCATGCATTATTAGTTTAAAGTGTCTGCATTTGCTTACCCAATCTCACCAATCCTCTCAGTCCCAAGTGTCCAGCCTTATGATACATCCAGGTGTCATTGTAGATAGGGTCATTCCAGGTTTCACCAGAGACACTGAAGGAATTGGAAAGAATTTCCCAGTTTTTTGTTTTGTTTTTGAAATTCTTTTTATAGTGGGTTTGAGGTGATTCTCGCTGCCATGGTTATTCCAGTCTAGTCACACTTGATTCCCTTATGGAGACATATCAATACATAGTTTTTAAGATTCTTACTAGTCAGATATATTTCTCTGCCGGAAATATGGTGTTTTGTGTCCCTTTCACTGAGGAAGGTGTAGGTCTTGTCTATTCCATACTTGGTTTTTGGAACTGTACCTGTGCTTATATCATACTCTGGTTTTATGCATACCCCACCTCTCCTTCCCCCTTAAGCAGGCATAAGAGTGTTTTCTAAATGTGAGACTCTGTTCTCTTTCCTAACTCAGTTCATGTGTAGCCATGTTTACAGGATCTTCATACGTGATATCTTATGATAAGTTTCTTTTTCTGTGTGAATTATTTCACTTAGAATCATCGTACCTGAATCCACTCACTTTGCTGCTACTGGTCTTTTGACATTGATTTCATGGCTGAAGGATATTCCATCGTACGTAAGTACCACAATTTTTTGAACCATTTTTATATATCCTGGGATATTTAAGGTGAACCCAAGTTGAGGTTCTTGTAAGGAGTGCAGCCCTAAATTTAGGGGTGGATCTGCCTTATTGATTTTCAGTTTTCCCAAGGTATATTCCCTAGAATGGTAGCACCCTTGGCTCTGCAGCTCTGTTGTTTACTTGTTTTAGGGAACACAATGCACTCCTCTAGAGAGGCAGTTGGCAATTTACATTCCGCCCATCAGCATAACAAGGCTCCCTGTTCTCCAAGGCCTGTCTTGCCTTTCTGTTTTTTACACATTTTGTGGATGTCCCTTTTGAGCGGTGGGAAGTGATACTTCTTCGTAGTGCAGATTTGCATTGCCCACTTGCTTCCTTGGCCAAAAAGGATGTATTCGTTTTCTCCTGAATATATTCAGGAGAAAATGCATACAAACTTTTTGGCCAAGTGCATCATGGTCGAAATTGTGCCCCTTTTCCTGTGCTCTAACGGCGATTCCTATGTAACTCTTGAAATGTGTTTCCTGCTATACTGCCTCGCTTTCAAGTGTGCCTCGTTACCTTCCCTCAACAGATTTTTGGACGATAGTTGTCCTTTATTACTCTGCCAGTTTGTGAATTGCTTTGCCCATCAGCTCCATTTCTCAACTCGTTTTTTGTGAGCTGAACGCAAGTCCAAAATTTTGGTTCAGGACCTATACTGATTCTCGGCGGGTGGCTGAGACTTTGGTTAATTCTTCTTCATCCCGGGAAATAAGAGTGACATGTGCCATTCCAAATGCTTAACAGCTACTCTCTCATTGGTTCTCCCTCTTCCCTTTCATGCTCTGCCAAATAGGTAACTTGCACAAATGAGGAGGTCAAAGTGCTGTCTATCAAAGTTGTGAGATTGATAGTAAAGCAGTTGGAAAGTCAAACCGAAGCACCAGGAGTCGGATTATTCATTGAGTTTCAGAAAACATTCCTATTCACAGTGTGTCCATTCCCTAGGTTTCCTGTACAAGATATAGCTGTAGTAATATTCCCTTCAACCTGGAGAGTTGGGACCCGTGGAATGGGTGCCATACATTATTGCTTTAAAAGGTCTGCATTTGCTCACCCAATCTCACCAATCCTCTAAGTACCAAGTGTCCAGCCTTATGCCACATCAAGCTGTCATTGTAGATAGGGTAATTCCAGGTTTCTTCAGAGACACTGAAGGAATTGCAAAGGATTTTCCTGTTTTTTTCTTTGTATTTGAAATTCCTGTTTATAGTGGGTTTGAGCTGATTCTCGCTGCCATGTTTATGCCAGTCTAGACACAGTTGATTCCCTTACGGAGACATATCAATACATAGGTTTTACGATTCTTACTAGTCAGATATATTCCTCTGTGGGAAATATGGGGTTTTGAGTCCCTTTCACTGAGGAAGGTGTAGGTCTTGTCTATTCCAAAGTTAGTTTTTGGAACGGTACCTCTGCTTATATCACACTCTGGTTTTATGCATCACCCCACCTCTCCTTCCCCCTTAAGCAGGCATAAGAGTGTTTTCTAAATGTGAGACTCTGTTCTTTTTCCTAACTCAGTTCATGTGTAGCCATGTTTACAGCATCTTCATAAGTGATATCTTATGATAAGTTTCTTTTTCTGTTTGAGTTATTTCACTTATCATCATCGTACCTGAATCCACACATTTTGCTGCTACTGGCATTATGACATTGATTTCATGGCTGAGGGATATTCCATCGTACGTAAGTACCACAATTTTTTGAACCATTTTTGTATTTCCCGGGATATTTAAGGTGTACCCAAGTTGAGGTTCTTGTAAGCAGTGCAGCCCTAAATTTTAGGGTGGCTCTGTCTTATTGATTTTCAGTTTTCACAAGGTATATTCCCTAGACTGGAAGTGCCCTTGGCTCTGTAGCTCTGTTGTTTACTTGTTTTAGGGAACACAATGCCCTGCTCCAGTGAGGCAGTTGTCAATTTACATCCCGCCCATCAGCATAACAAGGCTCCTTGTTCTCCAGGGCCTGTCTTGCCTTTCTGTTTTTTCCACATTTTGTGGATATCCCTATTGACCGGTGGGAAGTGATACTTCTTTGTAGTGCAGATTTGCATTGCCAGCTTGCTTGCTTGGCCAAAAAGGGCGTATGCGTTTTCTGCTGAATGTATTCAGGAGAAAACCCATACGCCCTTTTTGGCCAAGTGCATCATTGCTGAATTTATGACCCTCTTCCTGTGCTTTAAAGGTGATTCCAACGTACCTCTTGAAATCTGTTTCCTGCTATTCTACTTCCCTTTCACGTCCGCATCATTGCCTTCCATCAACAGATTTTTGAACGATAGTTGTCCTTTATTACTCTGTCTTTTTGTGAATTGCTTTGCCCCTGTGCTCCATTTTTTCACTCGTTTTTTGTGAGCTGAACACGAGTCCAATATTTTGGTTTAGGACCTATTCTTGTTCCCGGTGGGTGGCTGAGACTTTGGTTAATTCTTCTTCCTGCTGGGACATTAGAGTGACATGTGCCCATCCAAATGCCTAACAGCTACTCTCTCACTGGGTCTCATTCGTCCCTTTCATCCTCTCGCAAATTGGCAACCTGTGTGAACCAGGAGTTTAAAGGGGCTGTGTTTCCAAGATGGGAGATTGATATTATAGCAGTTGGAGAGTCAAACAGGAACACCAGGAGAAGGACTATTCGTTGAGTTTTAGAAACCTTTGCTACTAAAATAGTGTCCATTCTCTAGGTTTCCCGTACATGCTATAGCTGTAGTAATATTCCTTTGAACTTTCAGAGTTGGGACCCATGGAAAGAGTGCCATGCATTATTAGTTTAAAGTGTCTGCATTTGCTTACCCAATCTCACCAATCCTCTCAGTCCCAAGTGTCCAGCCTTATGATACATCCAGGTGTCATTGTAGATAGGGTCATTCCAGGTTTCACCAGAGACACTGAAGGAATTGGAAAGAATTTCCCAGTTTTTTGTTTTGTTTTTGAAATTCTTTTTATAGTGGGTTTGAGGTGATTCTCGCTGCCATGGTTATTCCAGTCTAGTCACACTTGATTCCCTTATGGAGACATATCAATACATAGTTTTTAAGATTCTTACTAGTCAGAAATATTTCTCTGCCGGAAATATGGTGTTTTGTGTCCCTTTCACTGAGGAAGGTGTAGGTCTTGTCTATTCCATACTTGGTTTTTGGAACTGTACCTGTGCTTATATCATACTCTGGTTTTATGCATACCCCACCTCTCCTTCCCCCTTAAGCAGGCATAAGAGTGTTTTCTAAATGTGAGACTCTGTTCTCTTTCCTAACTCAGTTCATGTGTAGCCATGTTTACAGGATCTTCATACGTGATATCTTATGATAAGTTTCTTTTTCTGTGTGAATTATTTCACTTAGAATCATCGTACCTGAATCCACTCACTTTGCTGCTACTGGTCTTTTGACATTGATTTCATGGCTGAAGGATATTCCATCGTACGTAAGTACCACAATTTTTTGAACCATTTTTATATATCCTGGGATATTTAAGGTGAACCCAAGTTGAGGTTCTTGTAAGGAGTGCAGCCCTAAATTTAGGGGTGGATCTGCCTTATTGATTTTCAGTTTTCCCAAGGTATATTCCCTAGAATGGTAGCACCCTTGGCTCTGCAGCTCTGTTGTTTACTTGTTTTAGGGAACACAATGCACTCCTCTAGAGAGGCAGTTGGCAATTTACATTCCGCCCATCAGCATAACAAGGCTCCCTGTTCTCCAAGGCCTGTCTTGCCTTTCTGTTTTTTACACATTTTGTGGATGTCCCTTTTGAGCGGTGGGAAGTGATACTTCTTCGTAGTGCAGATTTGCATTGCCCACTTGCTTCCTTGGCCAAAAAGGATGTATTCGTTTTCTCCTGAATATATTCAGGAGAAAATGCATACAAACTTTTTGGCCAAGTGCATCATGGTCGAAATTGTGCCCCTTTTCCTGTGCTCTAACGGCGATTCCTATGTAACTCTTGAAATGTGTTTCCTGCTATACTGCCTCGCTTTCAAGTGTGCCTCGTTACCTTCCCTCAACAGATTTTTGGACGATAGTTGTCCTTTATTACTCTGCCAGTTTGTGAATTGCTTTGCCCATCAGCTCCATTTCTCAACTCGTTTTTTGTGAGCTGAACGCAAGTCCAAAATTTTGGTTCAGGACCTATACTGATTCTCGGCGGGTGGCTGAGACTTTGGTTAATTCTTCTTCATCCCGGGAAATAAGAGTGACATGTGCCATTCCAAATGCTTAACAGCTACTCTCTCATTGGTTCTCCCTCTTCCCTTTCATGCTCTGCCAAATAGGTAACTTGCACAAATGAGGAGGTCAAAGTGCTGTCTATCAAAGTTGTGAGATTGATAGTAAAGCAGTTGGAAAGTCAAACCGAAGCACCAGGAGTCGGATTATTCATTGAGTTTCAGAAAACATTCCTATTCACAGTGTGTCCATTCCCTAGGTTTCCTGTACAAGATATAGCTGTAGTAATATTCCCTTCAACCTGGAGAGTTGGGACCCGTGGAATGGGTGCCATACATTATTGCTTTAAAAGGTCTGCATTTGCTCACCCAATCTCACCAATCCTCTAAGTACCAAGTGTCCAGCCTTATGCCACATCAAGCTGTCATTGTAGATAGGGTAATTCCAGGTTTCTTCAGAGACACTGAAGGAATTGCAAAGGATTTTCCTGTTTTTTTCTTTGTATTTGAAATTCCTGTTTATAGTGGGTTTGAGCTGATTCTCGCTGCCATGTTTATGCCAGTCTAGACACAGTTGATTCCCTTACGGAGACATATCAATACATAGGTTTTACGATTCTTACTAGTCAGATATATTCCTCTGTGGGAAATATGGGGTTTTGAGTCCCTTTCACTGAGGAAGGTGTAGGTCTTGTCTATTCCAAAGTTAGTTTTTGGAACGGTACCTCTGCTTATATCACACTCTGGTTTTATGCATCACCCCACCTCTCCTTCCCCCTTAAGCAGGCATAAGAGTGTTTACTAAATGTGAGACTCTGTTCTTTTTCCTAACTCAGTTCATGTGTAGCCATGTTTACAGCATCTTCATAAGTGATATCTTATGATAAGTTTCTTTTTCTGTTTGAGTTATTTCACTTATCATCATCGTACCTGAATCCACTCATTTTGCTGCTACTGGCATTATGACATTGATTTCATGGCTGAGGGATATTCCATCGTACGTAAGTACCACAATTTTTTGAACCATTTTTGTATTTCCCGGGATATTTAAGGTGTACCCAAGTTGAGGTTCTTGTAAGCAGTGCAGCCCTAAATTTTAGGGTGGCTCTGTCTTATTGATTTTCAGTTTTCACAAGGTATATTCCCTAGACTGGAAGTGCCCTTGGCTCTGTAGCTCTGTTGTTTACTTGTTTTAGGGAACACAATGCCCTGCTCCAGTGAGGCAGTTGTCAATTTACATCCCGCCCATCAGCATAACAAGGCTCCTTGTTCTCCAGGGCCTGTCTTGCCTTTCTGTTTTTTCCACATTTTGTGGATATCCCTATTGACCGGTGGGAAGTGATACTTCTTTGTAGTGCAGATTTGCATTGCCAGCTTGCTTGCTTGGCCAAAAAGGGCGTATGCGTTTTCTGCTGAATGTATTCAGGAGAAAACCCATACGCCCTTTTTGGCCAAGTGCATCATTGCTGAATTTATGACCCTCTTCCTGTGCTTTAAAGGTGATTCCAACGTACCTCTTGAAATCTGTTTCCTGCTATTCTGCTTCCCTTTCACGTCCGCATCATTGCCTTCCATCAACAGATTTTTGAACGATAGTTGTCCTTTATTACTCTGTCTTTTTGTGAATTGCTTTGCCCCTGTGCTCCATTTTTTCACTCGTTTTTTGTGAGCTGAACACGAGTCCAATATTTTGGTTTAGGACCTATTCTTGTTCCCGGTGGGTGGCTGAGACTTTGGTTAATTCTTCTTCCTGCTGGGACATTAGAGTGACATGTGCCCATCCAAATGCCTAACAGCTACTCTCTCACTGGGTCTCATTCGTCCCTTTCATCCTCTCGCAAATTGGCAACCTGTGTGAACCAGGAGTTTAAAGGGGCTGTGTTTCCAAGATGGGAGATTGATATTATAGCAGTTGGAGAGTCAAACAGGAACACCAGGAGAAGGACTATTCGTTGAGTTTTAGAAACCTTTGCTACTAAAATAGTGTCCATTCTCTAGGTTTCCCGTACATGCTATAGCTGTAGTAATATTCCTTTGAACTTTCAGAGTTGGGACCCATGGAAAGAGTGCCATG
Source organism: Mesoplodon bidens (assembly GCF_964165515.1). Lineage (NCBI taxonomy): Eukaryota > Metazoa > Chordata > Mammalia > Artiodactyla > Ziphiidae > Mesoplodon > Mesoplodon bidens. The sequence continues at coordinate 3,043,087 of NW_027672207.1, forward strand.
CATTATTAGTTTAAAGTGTCTGCATTTGCTTACCCAATCTCACCAATCCTCTCAGTCCCAAGTGTCCAGCCTTATGATACATCCAGGTGTCATTGTAGATAGGGTCATTCCAGGTTTCACCAGAGACACTGAAGGAATTGGAAAGAATTTCCCAGTTTTTTGTTTTGTTTTTGAAATTCTTTTTATAGTGGGTTTGAGGTGATTCTCGCTGCCATGGTTATTCCAGTCTAGTCACACTTGATTCCCTTATGGAGACATATCAATACATAGTTTTTAAGATTCTTACTAGTCAGATATATTTCTCTGCCGGAAATATGGTGTTTTGTGTCCCTTTCACTGAGGAAGGTGTAGGTCTTGTCTATTCCATACTTGGTTTTTGGAACTGTACCTGTGCTTATATCATACTCTGGTTTTATGCATACCCCACCTCTCCTTCCCCCTTAAGCAGGCATAAGAGTGTTTTCTAAATGTGAGACTCTGTTCTCTTTCCTAACTCAGTTCATGTGTAGCCATGTTTACAGGATCTTCATACGTGATATCTTATGATAAGTTTCTTTTTCTGTGTGAATTATTTCACTTAGAATCATCGTACCTGAATCCACTCACTTTGCTGCTACTGGTCTTTTGACATTGATTTCATGGCTGAAGGATATTCCATCGTACGTAAGTACCACAATTTTTTGAACCATTTTTATATATCCTGGGATATTTAAGGTGAACCCAAGTTGAGGTTCTTGTAAGGAGTGCAGCCCTAAATTTAGGGGTGGATCTGCCTTATTGATTTTCAGTTTTCCCAAGGTATATTCCCTAGAATGGTAGCACCCTTGGCTCTGCAGCTCTGTTGTTTACTTGTTTTAGGGAACACAATGCACTCCTCTAGAGAGGCAGTTGGCAATTTACATTCCGCCCATCAGCATAACAAGGCTCCCTGTTCTCCAAGGCCTGTCTTGCCTTTCTGTTTTTTACACATTTTGTGGATGTCCCTTTTGAGCGGTGGGAAGTGATACTTCTTCGTAGTGCAGATTTGCATTGCCCACTTGCTTCCTTGGCCAAAAAGGATGTATTCGTTTTCTCCTGAATATATTCAGGAGAAAATGCATACAAACTTTTTGGCCAAGTGCATCATGGTCGAAATTGTGCCCCTTTTCCTGTGCTCTAACGGCGATTCCTATGTAACTCTTGAAATGTGTTTCCTGCTATACTGCCTCGCTTTCAAGTGTGCCTCGTTACCTTCCCTCAACAGATTTTTGGACGATAGTTGTCCTTTATTACTCTGCCAGTTTGTGAATTGCTTTGCCCATCAGCTCCATTTCTCAACTCGTTTTTTGTGAGCTGAACGCAAGTCCAAAATTTTGGTTCAGGACCTATACTGATTCTCGGCAGGTGGCTGAGACTTTGGTTAATTCTTCTTCATCCCGGGAAATAAGAGTGACATGTGCCATTCCAAATGCTTAACAGCTACTCTCTCATTGGTTCTCCCTCTTCCCTTTCATGCTCTGCCAAATAGGTAACTTGCACAAATGAGGAGGTCAAAGTGCTGTCTATCAAAGTTGTGAGATTGATAGTAAAGCAGTTGGAAAGTCAAACCGAAGCACCAGGAGTCGGATTATTCATTGAGTTTCAGAAAACATTCCTATTCACAGTGTGTCCATTCCCTAGGTTTCCTGTACAAGATATAGCTGTAGTAATATTCCCTTCAACCTGGAGAGTTGGGACCCGTGGAATGGGTGCCATACATTATTGCTTTAAAAGGTCTGCATTTGCTCACCCAATCTCACCAATCCTCTAAGTACCAAGTGTCCAGCCTTATGCCACATCAAGCTGTCATTGTAGATAGGGTAATTCCAGGTTTCTTCAGAGACACTGAAGGAATTGCAAAGGATTTTCCTGTTTTTTTCTTTGTATTTGAAATTCCTGTTTATAGTGGGTTTGAGCTGATTCTCGCTGCCATGTTTATGCCAGTCTAGACACAGTTGATTCCCTTACGGAGACATATCAATACATAGGTTTTACGATTCTTACTAGTCAGATATATTCCTCTGTGGGAAATATGGGGTTTTGAGTCCCTTTCACTGAGGAAGGTGTAGGTCTTGTCTATTCCAAAGTTAGTTTTTGGAACGGTACCTCTGCTTATATCACACTCTGGTTTTATGCATCACCCCACCTCTCCTTCCCCCTTAAGCAGGCATAAGAGTGTTTTCTAAATGTGAGACTCTGTTCTTTTTCCTAACTCAGTTCATGTGTAGCCATGTTTACAGCATCTTCATAAGTGATATCTTATGATAAGTTTCTTTTTCTGTTTGAGTTATTTCACTTATCATCATCGTACCTGAATCCACTCATTTTGCTGCTACTGGCATTATGACATTGATTTCATGGCTGAGGGATATTCCATCGTACGTAAGTACCACAATTTTTTGAACCATTTTTGTATTTCCCGGGATATTTAAGGTGTACCCAAGTTGAGGTTCTTGTAAGCAGTGCAACCCTAAATTTTAGGGTGGCTCTGTCTTATTGATTTTCAGTTTTCACAAGGTATATTCCCTAGACTGGAAGTGCCCTTGGCTCTGTAGCTCTGTTGTTTACTTGTTTTAAGGAACACAGTGCACTCCTCCAGAGAGGCAACAGGCAATTTACATCCTGCCAATCAGCATAAAAATCTCCCTATTCTCCAGGGCCTGTCTTGCCTTTCTGGTTTTTACATATTTTGTGGATGTCCCTTTTGACCAGTGGGAAGTGATACTTCTTTGTAGTGCAGATTTGCATTGGCCGCTTGCTTGCTTGGCCAAAAAGTGTGTATGCGTTTTCTCCTGAATATATTCAGGAGAAAACACATACGTCCTTTTTTGGCCAAGTGCATCATTGTTGCAGTTGTGCCCCTCTTCCTTTGCCTTAAAGGCGATTCCTAGGTACCTCTTGAAATCTGTTTCCTGCTATTCTGCCTCGCTTTCAAGTCCGCCTCTTTGCCTTTCCTAATCAGATTTTTGGACGATAGTTGTCCTTTATTACTCTGCCAGTTTGTGAATTGCCGTGCCCCTGAGCTCCATGTTTTAACACGTTATTCGTTAGGTGAACACAAGTCCAAACTTTTGTTTCAGGACTTATAATGTTTCCCGGTGGTGGGGGAGATTTTGTTTAATTCTTCTTCCTCCCGGGAAATAGGAGTGACATATGCCCGTCCAAATGCCTAACAGCTACTCTCTCATTGCTTCTCCCTCTTCCCTTTCATCCTCTGCCAAATTGGCAACCTGTGCGAACCAGGAGGTTAAAGGGGCTGTCTCTCCAAGTTGGGTGATTGATAGTAAAGCAGTTGGAAAGTTAAACTGGAGTACAAAGAGAGGGACTATTTGTTGAGTTTTAGAAACCTTTCGTATTCACAGTGTGTCCATTCTCTAGGTTTCCCGTACATGTTATAGCTGTAGTAATATTCCCTTCAACCTGGAGAGTTGGGACCCATGGAATGGGGGCCATGCATTATTGCTTTAAAGGGTCTGGATTTGCTCACGTAATCTCACCAATCCTCTCAGTCCCATGTGTCCAGCCTTATGCCACATCCAGCTGTCATTGTAGATATGGTCATTCCAGGTTTCATCAGAGACCCTGAAGGAATTGTAAAGAATTTCCCTGTTTTTTTTGTTTTGCTTTTGAAATTCCTTTTAATAGTGGGTTTGACCTGATGCTCGCTGCCAAGATTTTGCCAGTCTAGACACACTTGTTTCCCTTACGGAGACATATCAATACATAGGTTTTAAGATTCTTACTAGTCAGATATATTCCTCTGCGGGAAATATGGGGTTTTGAGTCCCTTTCACTGAGGAAGGTGTAGGTTTTGTCTATTCCATAGTTGGTTTTTGGACCGGTACCTGTGCTTATATCAAAATCTGGTTTTATGCAACACTCCACATCTCCTTCCCCCTTAAGCAGGTATAAGAGTGTTTTCTACATGTGAGACACTGTTCTCTTTGCTAACTCAGTTCAGGTGTAGAAAAGTTTACAGGATCTTTATAAGTGATATGTTATGATAAGTTTCTTTTTCTGTGTGACTTATTTCACTTAGATTCATCGTACCTGAATCCACTCATATTGCTGCTACTGGTCTTATGATATTGATTTCTTGGCTGAGGGATATTCAATCGTATGTCAGTACCACAAATTTTTAAACCATTTTTATATTTCCTGGGATATTTAAGGTGTACCCAAGTTGAGGTTTTTGTAAGATGTGCAGCCCTAAATTTGGGGGTGGCTCTTTCTTATTGATTTTCAGTTTTCCCAAGGTATATTCCATAGACAAGAAGTGCCCTTGGCTCTGTAGCTCTGTTGTTTACTTGTTTTAGGGAACACAATGCACTCCTCCAGAGAGGCAGTTGGCAATTTACATCCCGCACATCAGCATAAAAAGGCTCCCTGTCCTCCAGGGCCTGTCTTGCCTTTCGGAATTTTACCCATTTTGTGGATGTCCCTTTTGACCAGTGGAAAGTGATACTTCTTTGTAGTGCAGATTTGCATTGCCCGCTTCCTTGCTTGGCCAAAATGGGCGTATGTGATTTCTCCTGAATATATTCAGGAGAAAACGTATACGCCCTTTTTGGGCAAGTGCATCATTGTCGAAGTTGTGCCCCTCTTCCTGGGCTTTAAAGGCGATTCCAACCTACCTCTTGAAATCTGTTTCCTGCTATTCTGCCTCGCTTTCAACTCCGCCTCGTTGCCTTCCCTCAACAGATTTTTTGACGTTAGTTGTCCTTTATTACTCTGCCAGTTTGTGAATTGCTGTGCCCCTGAGCTCCATGTTTTAACTCGTTTTTCATGAGCTGAACGCAACTCCAAAATTTTGGTTCAGGACCTATACTGGTTCCCAGTGGGTGGCTGAGACTTTGGTTAATTCTTCTTCCTGCCAGGAAATTAGAGTGAGATGTGCCCGTCCAAATGCCTAACATCTAATCTCTCATTGGTTCTCCCTCTTCCCTTCCATCCTCTGCCAAACTGGCAACCTGTGCGAACCAGGAGGTTAAAAGGGCTGTCTCTCCAATTGGGAGATTGATAGTAAATCAGTTGGAATGTCAAACCGGAGGACCAGGAGAGGGACTATTCGTTGAGTTTTAGAAACTTTTCTTATTCACAGTGTGTCCATTCTGTACGTTTCCCGTACATGTTATATCTGTAGTATTATTCCCTTCAATCTGGAGAGTTGGGATCCATGGAAAGGGTGCCATGCATTATTTCTTTAAAGCGACTGCATTTGCCCACCCAATCTAACCAATCCTCTCAGTCCTAAGTGTCCAGCCTTATGCCACATCCAGCTGTCATTGTAGATAGGGTCATTCCATGTTTCATCAGAGACCCTGAAGGAATTGTAAATAATTTACCTGTTTTTTTGTTTTGTTTTTGAAATTCCTTTTTAGAGTGGGTTTTAGCTGATTCTCGCTGCCATGTTTATCCCAGTCTAGACACACTTGATTCCCTTACGGAGACATATCAATACATAGATTTAAGGATTCTTACTAGTCAGATATATTCCTCTGTGGGTAATGTGGGGTTTTGAGTCCCTTTCACTAAGGGAGGTGTAGGTCTTATCTACTCCATAGTTGGTTTTTGGAACGGTACATGTGCTTATATCAAACTCTGGTTTTATGCATCCCCCATCCTCTCCTTCCCCCATAAGCAGGCGTAAGAGTGTTTTCTAAATGTGAGACTCTGTTCTCTTTCCTAACTCACTTCATGTGTAGCCATGTTTACAGCAACTTCATAAGTGATAATTTATGATAAGTTTCTTTTTCTGTGTGACTTATTTCACTTAGAATCATCGTACCTGAATCCACTCACTTTGCTGCTACTGGTCTTATGATATTGATTTCATGGCTGAGGGATGTTCCATCGTACGTAAGTACCCAAAGTTATTGAACCATTTTTATATTTCCTGGGATATTTAAGGTGTACCCAAGTTGAGGATCTTGTAAGCAGTGCAGCCCTAAATTTGGGGGTGGTTCTGTCTTATTGATTTTCAGTTTTCTCAAGGTATATTCCCTAGACTGGAAGTGCCCTTGGCTCTGTAGCTCTGTTGTTTACTTGTTTTATGGAACACAATGCACTCTTCCAGTGAGGCAGTTGGCAGTTGACATCCCGCCCATCAGCATAAAAAGGCTAACTGTTCTCCAGGGTCTGTCTTGCCTTTCTGGTTCTTACACATTTTGTGGATGTCCCTTTTGACCGGTGGTTAGTGATACTTCTTTGTAGTGCACATTTGCTTTGCCCGCTTGCTTGCTTGGCCAAAAAGGGTGTATGCGTTTTCTCCTGAATATATTCAGGGGAAAACGCATACGCCCTTTTTGGCCAAGTGCATCATTGTCGAAGTTGTGCCCCTCTTCCTGTGCTTTACAGGCGATTCCAATGTACCTCTTGAAATCTTTTTCCTGCTATTCTGCTTCGCTTTGGACGATAGTTGTCCTTTATTAGTCTGCCAGGTTGTGAATTGCTGTGCCCCTGAGCTCCTATTTTTCAATTCTTTTTTTGTGAGTTGAACACAAGCCCAAAATTTTGGTTCAGGACCTATGGTGGTTTCCGTTGGGTGGCTGAGATTTTGGTTAATCCTTCTTCCTGACAGGAAATTAGATGCACATGTGCCCGTCAAAATGCCTAACAGCTACTCTCTCATCGGTTCTCCCTATTCCCTTTCATCCTCTGCCTAGTTGACAACCTGTGAGAACCAGGAGGTTAAAGGGTATGTCTCTCCAAGTTTGGAGACTGATAGTAAAACAGTTGGAAAGTCTCACCTGAGTACCAGGAGACTATTCGTTTTGTTTTAGAAAACTTTTGTATTCACAGTGTGTCCATTCTCTAGGTTTCCCGTACATGTTATAGCTGTAGTAATATTCCCTTCATCCTGGAGAGTTGGGACCCATGGAATGGGGGCCATGCATTACTGCTGTAAAGGGTCTGCATTTGCTCACCCAATCTCACCAATCTTCTCAGTTCCAAGTGTCCAGCCTTATGCCACTTCCAGCTGACATTGTAGATAGGGTCATTCTGGGTTTCATCAGAGACCCTGAAAGAATTTTAAAGAATGTCCCTGTTTTTTGTATTGTTTTTGAAATTCCTTTTTATACTGGGTTTCGGCTGATTCTCGCTGCCATGTTTATGCCACTCTAGACACACTAGATTCCCTTACGGAGATATATTAATACATAGGTTTTAAGATTCTTACTAGTCAGATATATCCCCCTGTGGTAAATATGGGGTTTTGAGTCCCTTTCACTGAGGAAGGTGTAGGTCTTGTCTATTCCATAGTTGCTTTTTGGAATGGTATCTGTGCTTATATCAAACTCTGGTTTTATGCATCACCCCACCTCCCCGTCCCCCTTAAGCAGGCCATAAGTGAGTTTTCTAAATGTGAGACTCTGTTCTCTTTCCGAACTCAGTTCTTGTGTCGCCATGTTTACAGGATCTTCATAAGTGATATGTTATGATAAGTTTCTTTTACTGTGTGACTTATTTCACTTAGAATCATCGTAATTGAATCCACTCACTTTGCTGCTACTGGTCTTATGACATTGATTTCATGGCTGAGGGATATTCCATCGTATGTAAGTACCGCAAGTTTTTTGAACCATTTTTATATTTCCTGGGATATTTAAGGTGTACCCAAGTTGAGGTTCTTGTAAGCAGGGCAGCCCTAAATTTTGGGGTGGCTCTGTCTTATTGATTTTCAGTATTCCCAAGGTATATTCCCCAGACTGGAATTGCCCTTGGCTTTGTAGCTCAGTTGTTTACTTGTTTAAGGGAACACAGTGCACTACTCCAGTGAGGAAGTTGGAAATTTACATCCCGCCCATCAGCATAACAAGGCTCCCTTTTTTCCGGGGCCTGTCTTGCCTTCCTGGTTTTTACACATTTTGTGGAAGTCCCTTTTGACCGGTGGGAAGTGATACTTCTTTGTAGTGCAGATTTACATTGCCGACTTTCTTGCTTGGCCCAAAAGGGCGTATGCGTTTTCTCCTGAATATATTCGGGAGAAAACACATACGCACTTTTTGGCCAAGTTCATCACTGTCGAAGTTGTGCCCCTCTTCCTTTGCTTTAAAGGCGATTCCACCGTACCTCTTGAAATCTGTTTCCTGCTATTCTGCCTTGCTTTCAAGTCCGCCTCGTTGATTTCCCTCAACAGATTTTTGGACGATAGTTGTCCTTTATTACTCTTCCAGTTTGTGAATTGCTGTGCCCCTGAGCTCCTTTATTCAACTCGTTTTTTGTGAGCTGAACGCAAGTCCAAAATTTTGGTTCAGGACCTATACTGGTTCCCGGTGGGTGGCTGAGGCTTTGGTTATTTCTTCTTCCTACCGGGAAATTAGAGTGTCATGTGCCCGTCCAAATTCCTAACAGATAGTCTCTCATTGGTTCTCCCTCTTCCATTCCATCCTCTGCCAAATTGGCAACATGTGCGAAGTAGGAGGTTAAAGGGGCTGTCTCTCCAAGTTGGGAGACTGATAGTAAAGCAGTTGCAAAGTCAAAGCGGAGCACCAGGAGAGGGACTATTCGTTGAGTTTTAGAAACCTTTCGTATTCACAGTGTGTCCTTTCTCTAGTTTTCCCGTACATGTTATAGCTGTAGTAATATTCCCTTCAACCTGGAGAGCTGGGACCCATGGAATGGAGGCCATGCATTATTGCCTTAAAGGGTCTCCATTTGCTCACCCAATCTCACCAATCTACTCAGTCCCAAGTGTCCAGCCTTATGCCACATCCAGCTGTCATTGCAGATAGGGTCATTCCAGGTTCCATTAGAGACCCTGCAGGAATTGTAAAGAATTTCCCTGTTTTATTTGTTTGTTTTTGAAATTCCTTTTTATAGTGGGTTTGAGCTGATTCTCGCTGCCATGTTTATGCCAGTCTAGACACACTTGATTCCCTTATAGAGACATATCAATACATAGGTTTTAAGTTTCTTATTAGTCAGATCTATTCCTCTGTGGGAAATATGGGGTTTTGAGTCCCTTTCACTGGGGAAGGGTAGGTCTTGTCTATTCCACAGTTGGTTTTAGAAACGGTACCTGTGCTTATTTCAAACTGTGGTTTTATGCATCACCCCAGCTCTCGTTCCCCCTTAAGCAGGCATAAGAGAGTTTTCTATATGTGAGACTCTGTTCTCTTTCCTAACTCAGTTCATGTGTAGCCATGTTTACAGGATCTTCATAAGTGATATCTTATGATAAGTTTCTTTTTCTGTGTGACTTATTTCACTTAGAATCATCGTACCTGAATCCACTCACTTTGCTGCTACTGGTCTTATGACATTGATTTCATGGCTGAGGGATATTCCATCATACCTAAGTACCACAATTTTTTGAACAATTATTATATATCCTGGGATATTTAAGGTGTACCCAAGTTGAGGTTCTTGTAAGCAGTGCAGCCCTAAATTTGGGTGTGGCTCTCTGTTATTGATTTTCAGTTTCCCAAGGTATATTCCCTAGACTAGAAGTGACCATGGCTCTGTAGTTCTGTTGTTTACTTGTTTTAGACAACACAGTGCACTACTCCAGAGAGGCAGTTGGCAATTTACATCCCGACCATCAGCATAACAAGGCTCCCTGTTCTCCAGAGCCTGTCTTGCCTTTCTGGTTTTTACACATTTTGTGGATGTCCCTTTTGACAGGTGGTAAGAGATACTTCTTTGTAGTGCAGATTAGCATTGCCCGCTTGCTTCTTGGCCAAAAATGGCGTATGCGTTTTCACCTTAATATATTCAGGAGAAAACGCATACGCACTTTTTGGCCTAGTGCCTCATTGTCGAAGTTTTGCCCCTCTTCCTGTGCTTTACAGGCGATTCCAACGTACCTCTTGAAATCTGTTTCCTGCTATTTTGCCTCGCTTTCAAGTCCGCCTCCTTGCCTTCCCTCAAAATATTTTTGGACGATAGATGTCCTTTATTACTCTGCCAGGTTGTGAATTGCTGTGCCCCTGAGCTCAATTTTTCAACCCGTTTTTTGTGAGCAGAACACAAGTCCAAAATTTTGGTTCAGGACTTATACTGGTTCCCTGTGGGTGGCTGAGACTTTGATTAATTCTTCTTCCTGCCGGGAAATTAGAGTGACATGTGCCCGTCCTAATTCCTAACAGCTAATCTCTCATTGGTTCTCCATCTTCCCTTCCATCCTCTGCCAAATTGGCAACCTGTGCGAAACAGGAGGTTAAAGGGGCAGTCTCTCCAAGTTCGGAGATTGATAGTAAAGCTGTTGGAATGTCAAACCGGAACACCATGAGAGGGACTATTCGTTGAGTTTTAGAAACCTATCGTATTCACAGTGTGTCCATTCCCTAGGTTTCCCGTACATTTTATAGCTGTAGTAATATTCCCTTCAACCTGGAGAGTTTGGACCCATAGCATGGGTGCCATGCATTATTGCTTTAAAGGGTCTGCATTTGCTCACCCAATCTCAACAATTAGCTTCGTCTCAACTATCCAGGATTATGGCACATCCAGCTGTCATTGTAGATAGCGTCATTCCAGGTTTCCTCAGAGACCCTGAAGGAATTGTAAAGAATTTCCCCGTTTTTTGTTTTGTTTTTGAAATTCCTTTTTATAGTGGGTTTGGGCTGATTCTCGCTGCCATGTTTATGCCAGTCTAGACACTCTTGATTCCCTTACGGAGACATATCAGTACATAAGTTTTAATATACTTAGTAGTCAGGTATATTCCTCCGTGGGAAATATGGGATTTTGAGTCCCTTTCGAAGAGCAAGGTGTAGGTCTTGTCTATTACATAGTTGGTTTTTAGAACGGTACCTGTGCTTATATCAAACTCTGGTTTTATGCATCACCCCACCTCTCCTCCCCCATAAGCAGGCATAAGAGTGTTTTCTACATGTGAGACTCTGTTCTCTTTCCTAACACAGTTCATGTGTAGCTATGTCTAAAGTATCTTCATAAGTGATATCTTATGATAAGTTTCTTTTTCTGTGTGACTTATTTCACTTAGAATCATCGTACCTGAATCCACGCATTTTGCTGCTACTAGTCTTATAACATAGATTTCATGGCTGAGGGATATTCCCTCGTACGTAAGTACCACAATTTTTGAACCATTTTTATATTTCCTTAGATATTTAAGGTGTACTCAAGTTGAGGTTCTTGTAAGCAGTGCAGCCCTAAATTTATGGGTGGCTCTGTCTTATTGATTTTGTGTTTTCCCTACGTATATTCCCTAGACTGGAAGTGCCCTTGGCTCTGTAGCTCTGTTGTTTACTTGTTTTAGGGAACACAGTGCACTCCTCTAGTGAGGCAGTTGGCAATTTACATCCCGCCCATCAGCATAAGAAGGCTCCCTGTTCTCCAGGGCCTGCCTTGCCTTTCTGGTTTTTACACATTTTGTGGATGTCCCTTTTGACAGGTGGGAAGTGATACTTCTTTGTAGTGCAGATTTGCATTGCCCGCTTTCTTGCTTCGCCAAAAAGGGTGTATGCGTTTTCTCCTGAATATATTCAGGAGAAAAGGCATACGGCCTTTTTGGCCAAGTGCATCATTGACGAAGTTGTGCCCCTCTTCCTGTGCTTTACATGTGATTACAACGTACCTCTTGAATTCTGTTTCCTGCTATTCTGCCTCGCATTCAAGTCCGCCTCGTTGCCTTCCCTAAACAGATATTTGGACAATAGTTGTCCTTTATTACTCTGCCAGTTTGTGAATTGCTGTGCCCCTGAGCTCCATGTTTCAACTCGTTTTTTTTGTGAGCTGAACGCAAGTACAAAATATTGGTTCAGGAACTATACTGGTTCCTGGAGGGTGCCTGAGACTTTGGTTAATTCTTCTTCCTTCTGGGACATTAGAGTGACATGTGCCCGTCCAAATGCCTGAAAAGTACTCTCTCATTGGTTCTCCCTCTTCCCTACAATCCTCTGCCAAATTGGCAACCCGTGCGAACCAGGAGGTTAAAGGGGCTGTCTCTCGAAGTTGGTAGATTGATAGTAAAGCAGTTGGAAAGTCAAACCGGCACACCAGGAGAGGGATTATTCGTTGAGTTTTAGAAACCTTTCGTATTCACAAAGTGTCCATTCTCTAGGTTTCCCGTACATGTTATACCTGTAGTAATATTCCCTTCAACCTCGAGAGTTGGGATCCATGGAATGGGTGCCATGCATTATTGCTTTAAAGGGTCTGCATTTGCTCACCCAATCTCACCAATCCTCTCAGTCCCAAGTGTCCAGCCTTTTGCCATATCCAGCTGTCATTGTAGATCGGGTCATTCCAGGTTTCGTCAGAAACCCTGATGGAATTGTAAATAATTTCCCTGTTTTTTGTTTTGTTTTTGAAATTCCTTTTTATATTGGGTTTAGGCTGATTCTCGCTGCCATGTTTCTCCCAGTCTAGACACACTTGATTCCCTTACGGAGACATATCAATACATAGGTTTTAAGATTCTTACTAGTCAGATATAGTCCTCTGCGGGAAATATGGGGATTTGAGTCCCTTTCACTGAGGAAGGTGTAGATCTTGTCTATTACTTAGTTCGTTTTTAGAACGGTACTTGTGCTTATATCAAACTCTGGTTTTATGCATCACCCCACCTCTACTTCACCCTTAAGCAGGCATAAGAGTGTTTTCTAAATGTTAGACACTCTTCTCTTTCCTAACTCAGTTCATGTGTAGCCATGTTTACAGGACATTCATAAGTGATACCTTATGATAAGTTTCTATTTCTGTGTGACTTATTTCACTTAGAATCATCGTACATGAATCCAACCATTTTGCGGCTACTGGTCTTATGGCATTGATTTCATGGCTGAGGGATATTCCATCGTACATAAGTACCACAATGTTTTGTACCATTTTTATATTTCCTGGGATATTTAAGGTATACCCAAGTTGAGTTCTTGTAAGCACTGCAGGCCTAAATTTGGGGGTGGCTCTCTCTTATTAATTCTCAGTTTTCCCAAGGTATATTCCCTAGATTTGAAGTGCCGTTGGCTCTGTAGCTCTGTTGTTTACTTGTTTTAGGGAACAAGTTGCACTCCTCCTGTGAGGCAGTTGGCAATTTACTTCCCGCCCATCAGCATAACAAGGCTCCCTGTTCTCCAGGGCCTGTCTTACCTTTCTGATTTTTACACATTTTGTGGACGTCCATTTTGACCATTGTGTAGAGATACTTCTTTGTAGCTCAGATTTGCATTGCCCGCTTGCTTGCTTGGCCAAAAAGGGTGTATGCGTTTTCTCCTGAATATATTCAGGAGAAAATGCATACACCCTTTTTGGCCAAGTGCATCATTGTCGAAGTTGTGCCCTTCTTCCTGTGCTTTACAGGCGATTTCAACGTACCTATTGAAATCTGTTTCCCGTTAATCTGCTCGCTTTCAATCCACCTCGTTGCCTTCCCTCAACAAATTTTTGGACGATATTGGTCCATTATTACTCTGCCAGTCTGTGAATTGTTGTGCCCCTGAGCTCCATGTTTCCACTCGTTTTATGTGAGCTGAACAGAAGTCCACAGTTTTGGTTCAGGACCTATACTGGTTCCCGGGGATGGCTGAGACTCTGGTTAATTCTTCTTCCTTCCGGGAAATTAGAGTGACATGTGCCCATCCAGATTCTAAAAAATACTCTCTCATTGGTTCTCCCTCTTCCCTTCTATCATCTGCCAAATTGGCAACCTGTGTGAACCAGGAGGTTAAAGGGGCTGTCTCTCCAAGTTGGGAGATTGATACTAAAGCAGTTGGAAAGTCAAACCGGAGCACCAGGAGAGGGATTATTCTTTGAGATTTAGAAACATTTTGTATTCACTGTGTGTCCATTCTCTAGGTTTCCCGTACATGTTATAGCTGTAGTATTATTCCCTTCAACCTGGAGAGTTGGGACCCATGGAATGGGTGCCATGAATTATTGCTTTAAAGCGTCTGCATTTGCTCACCCAGTCTCACCAATCCTCTCAGTCCCAAGTGTCCAGCCTTATGCCACATCCAGCTGTCATTGTAGATTGGGTTATTCCATGCTTGTCAGAAACCCTGAAGGAATTGTGAAGAATTTCCCTGTCTTTGTTTTTTTTTTTGAAATTCCTTTTTATAGTGGGTTTGTTCTGATTCTCGCTGCCATGTTTATGCCAGTATAGACTCATGTTATTCACTTAATGAGACATAACAATACATAGGTTTTAAGATTCTTACTAGTCAGATATATTCCTCTGCGGGAAATATGGGGTTTTGAGTCCCTTTCACTGAGGAAGGTGTAGGTCTTGTCTATTCCATAGTTGGTGTTTGGAACGGTACCTCTGCTTATATCAAACTCTGGTTTTATGCATCACCCCACCTCTCCTTCCCCCTTAAGCAGGCATAAGAGTGTGTTCTAAATGTTAGACACTGTTCTCTTTCCTAACTCAGTACATGTGTAGCCATCTTTACAGGATTTTCAAAAGTGATATCTTATGATAAGTTTCTTTTTCTGTGCGACTTATTTCACTTAGAATCATCGTACCTGAATCCACTCATTTTGCTACTACTGGTCTTATGACATTGATTTCATGGCTGAGGGATATTCCATTGTACGTAAGTACCACAATTTTTTGAACCATTTTTATATTTCCTGGGATATTTAAGGTGTACCCAAGTTGAGGTTCTTATAAGCCGTGCAGCCCTAAATTTGGGTGTGGCTCTGTCTTATTGATTTTCAGGTTTCCCAAGGTATATTCCCTAGACTGGAAGTGTCCTTGGCTCTGTAGCTCTGTTGTGTACTTGTTTTGGGCACACAATGCACCCCTCCAGTGAGGCACTGGGCAATTTACATCCCGCCCAACAGCATAACAAGGCTCCCTGTTCTCCAGAGCCTGTCTTGCCTTTCTGGTTTTTACACATTTTGTGGATGTCCCTTTTGACTGGTGGAAAGAGATACTTTTTTGTAGTCCAGATTAGCATTGCTCGCTTGCTTGCTTGGCCAAAAAGGGTGTATGCGTTTTCACCTGAATATAATCAGGAGAAAAGGCATACACCCTTTTTGGCCAAGTGCTTCATTGTCGAAGTTGTGCCCCTCTTCCTGTGCTTTACAGGCGATTCCAACGTACCTCTTGAAATCTGTTTCCTGGTATTCAGCCTCACTTTCAAATCCGCCTCGTTGCCTTCCCTCAACAAATTTTTGGACGATTGTTGTCCTTTATTACTCTGACAGTTTGTGTATTGCTGTGTCCCTGAGCTCCATTTTTCAACTCGTTTTTTGTGATCTGAACGCAAGTCCAAAATTTTTGTTCAGCACCTATACTGGTTCCCAGTGTGTGGCTGAGTCTTTGGTTAATTCTTCTTCCTTTCAGGAAATTAGAGTGACATGTTCCTGTCCAAATGCCTAACAGCTACTCTCTCATTGTTTCTCCATATTCCTTTTCATCCTCTGCCAAATTGGCAACCTGTGCGAATCAGGAGATTAAAGGGGCTTTCTCTCCAAGTTGGGAGATTGATAGTAAAGCAGTTTGAAAGTCAAACCGGAGCACCAGGAGAGGGAATATTCGTTGAGTTTTAGAAACCTTTTGTATTCACAGTGTGCCATTCTCTAGTTTTCCCGTACATGTTATAGCTGCAGTAATATTCCCTTCAACCTGGAGAGTTGGGACCCATGGAATGGGTGCCATGCATTATTGCTTTAAAGGGTCTGCATTTGCTCACACAATCTCACCAATCCTCTCAGTCCCAAGTGTCCAGCCTTATGAAACATCCAGCTGTCATTGTAGATAGCGTCATTCCAGGTTGCATCAGATACCCTGAAGGAATTGTAAAGAATTTTCCTGTTTTTTTTTTTTTTATTTTGTTTTTGAGATTCCTTTTTATAGTGGGTTTGAGCTGATTCTCGCTGCCATGTTTATGCCAGTCTAGACACACTTGATTCCCTTATAGAGACATATCAATACATAGGTTTTAAGTTTCTTACTAGTCAGATGTATTCCTCTGTGGGAAATATGGGGTTTTGAGTCCCTTTCACTGAGGAAGGTGTAGGTCTTGTCTATTCCATAGTTGGTTTTTGGAACGGTAGCTGTGCTTGTATCAAACTCTGGTTTTATGCATCTCCCCACCTCTCCATCCCCCTTAAGCAGGCATAAGAGTGTTTTCTAAATGTGAGACTCTGTTCTCTTTCCTAACTCAGTTCAAGTGTAGCCATGTTTACAGGATCTTCATAAGTGATATCTTATGATAAGTTTCTTTTTCTGTGTGACTTATTTCACTTAGAATCATTGTGCCTGAATCCACTCATTTTGCTGCTACTTGTCTTATGACATTGATTTCATGGCTGAGGGATATTCCATCGTACGTTAGTACGGCAATATTTTGAACCATTTTTATATTTCCTGGGATATTTAACGTGTACCCAAGTTGAGATTCTTGTAAGCAGTGCAGCTCTGACTTTGAGGATGGCTGTGTCTTTTTGATTATCAGTATTCCCAAGGTATATTCCCTAGACTGGAAGTGCTTTTGGCTCTGTAGCTGTGTTATTTACTTGTTTTAGGGAACACAATGCACTTCTCCAGAGAGGCAGTTGGCAATTTACATCCCGCCCATCAGCATAACAAAGCTCGCTGTTCTCCAGGGCCTGTCTTGCGTTTCTGGTTTTTACACATTTGTGGATATCCGTTTTGAATGGTGGGAAGTGATACTTCTTTGTAGTGAAGATTTACATTGCCCACTTGATTTCTTGGCCAAAAAGGGCATATGCATCTTCTCCTGAATATATTCACGTGAAAACCCATACACTCTTTATGGCCATTTCCATAATTTTCGAAGTTGGTGTCATTTTCCTGTGTATAAAGGTGATTCCAATGTACCTCTTGAAATATGTTTCATGCCATTCTGCCTCATTTTCAATTCTGCCTCGTGGCTTTCCCTCAACAGATTTTTGGAAGAGAGTAGTCCTTTTTACCTCTGCAGGTTAGTTAATTGCTGTGGCCCTGCGCTCCATTTTTCAACTCGCGTGTTTGTGAGCCGACCGCAAATTCACAATTTTGCTTCTGGACCTATACTTGTTCTGGGGGGGCAAGATGAGACTTTTGTTAATTCCTCTTCATGTCGGGAAATTAGAGTGACATGTGGCTGTCCAAATGCCTACAGCTACTATCTCATTGGTTCTCTCTCTTCCCTTATATCCTTTGCACAATTTGCCCACTGTGCGAATCAGGAGGTTATAGGGGCTGTCTCTCCAAGTTGGGAGATTGATAGTAAAGCAGTTGGAATGTCAAACTGGGGCACAAGGAGAGAAAAAAGTAGTAGGGTTTTAGAAACCTTTCACCATCAGAGTGTTTCCATTCTCTACGTTCCCATACATGTTATAACTGTAGTGATATTCCTTTCTACCTGGAGAGTTGTGAACCATGGAATGGGTTGCAGGCATTATTTCTTTAAACGGTCTGCATTTTTTCATCCAATCTCACCAGTCCTCTCAGTCCCAAGTGACCAGCCTTATGCCACATCCAGCTGTCATTGTAGATAGGGTCATTCCAGGTTTCATCAGTACCCCTAAAGGAATTGTGTAATAATTTTACTGTTTTTATGTTTTGTTTTGAAATTCATTTTTATAGTGGGTTTGAGCTGATTCTCACTGCCATGTTTATGTCGTTCTAGACACACTTGTTTCCCTTATGGAGACATATCAATACATAGGTTTTAAGATTCTTACTAGTCAGATATATTTCTCTCCTGGCAATAGCGATGTTGAGTTCCGTTCACTGAGGAAGGAGTAGGGCTTTCTCTTCTGTTTTAGGATTATTGAACGGTTCCTCTGCTAATATCAAACTTTTGTTTTGTGCATCTCCCCACCTCTCTTTCCCCTTAAGCAAGCATAAGTGAGTTTTCTAAATCTGAGAATCTGTTCTCTTCCCTAATTCAGTTCATATGTAGCCATGTTTACATTCCCTTCATAAGTGATATCTTTTGTCAGAATGCACCATGGCCCTTGTCATAATAATGCTCCATGACCCCTGTCATCACAATGCTCCATCCCCTGGTTATGACAATGCTCCATGTCCCTTGTCATCACAATTCTCCACGTCCTTGTCATCACAATGCTACATGACACTTCTCATCACAATTTTACATGCTCTTGTCATCACAGTTCTCCATGCACTTGTCATTGCAATGCTCCATGCATTTGTCATCACAATGCTCCATGCACTTGTCATCACAATGCTTCATGCCCTTTTCATCACAATGCTCTATGACGCCTCTCATCACAATGCTCCCTGACACCTGTCATCACAATGCTTCATGCCACTTGTCCTTACAGTGCTCCAAGATGCTCGACATCACAATTACCCAAGGTCTTCTCATCACAATGCTCCACGGTTTTGCCGTCACCATGCTCCATGCCTTGTCATCTCAAAGGTCAATGTCCCTTGTCCTCACAATTCTCCAAGTCCTTGTCATTACAATGCTCCATGGCACTTCACATCACAGTGTTATATGCTCTTGTCATCACAATACTCCTTGCCCTTGTCATCGCGATGCTCCATGACCCATGTCATAGGAAGCTCCATGCGCTTGTCATCACAATGTTACACAACCTGGACATTAAAATTATCAATGGCCCTTGATATCACAATGCACCATGCCCTTGTCATCACAATGCTCCTTTACTTTGTCACAACAATCCTCCAGGACACTTGGCATCACAATGATCAATGATATTGTCATCAAACTGGAACATGACATATTTCATCACAATGCTCCCTGACAATTTTCTTCACAATAATCCATGACATTGTCATCACAGTGCTCCATGCCCTTGTCATCACAATGTGCTATGCCCACTCTTATCACAATAAACCATGAAACTTGTCAGAACAATGTTCCATGCCACTTTTCATCACAATGCTCCATGAACGCTGTCATCACAATGCACCATGCCCATCATCATAATGCTTCATGCTATTGTCATCACAATGAAATCAAAATGCTCCATGACCTCTGTCATCACAATGCTCCAAACCCTTGTGATCACAATGTTCCATAACACTTGTCATCACAATGCCCCATGATGCTGCTCATCACAATTATCCATGGTCTTCTCATCACAATGCACGATGATTTTTGTCATCACAATGCTCAATATACTTGTCAGCACAATGCTCCCTGACTATTGCCATCAGTATGCACCTTGAACTCTTTCATGACAAGGCTCCATGCCTTTTTCATCACTATGATCCATGCCCGTTTCATCACAATGCTCCAAGACCCCTTTGATCACAATGCTCCTTGCACTTGTCATCACAAATCTCCATGACGCATGTCATCAGAATGCTCCATGGCCTTCTCATCATAATGTTCCATGCCCTTGTCATCACAATACTCCAAGACACATGTAATCACAATTTTCCCTGCACCTTTTCATCAAAATGGTCCATGAGACTAGTCATTACAAGGTTCCATGGACTTCACATCACAGTGCTCCATGCCCTTGTCACCACAGTGCTGCATTCCCTTGTCATCACAATGCTCCATGACCCCTGTCATCAAAATACTCCATGAACATTTTCAGCCCAATGCTCCATGACCATTCTCATCACAATGATGCCTGCCCATGTCATCCCAGTGCTCCATGACACCTGTAATCACAATGCTCCGTGACGCTTGTCCTCACATTGCTCCATGATAACTGTCATCAAAATACTCCATGCCTTTGTCAGCTAAATGCCACATGACCTTTTCATTACAATGCTCTATGCGATTGTCATCACCATACTCCATTACCATTGCCACCACAATCCTCCATGAAACTTGGGATCACATTGCTTCATGCCAATCTCATCAAAATGCTCCATGATCCTTGAAATCAAAATGAGCCAAGACCTATGTCATTACAATGCTTCAATCCCTTGTGATCACAATGTTCCGTAACACTTGTCATCACAACGCTCCATGATGCCTGTCATCACAATTCTCCATGAACTTTTCATCACAGTGCTCCATGACCTTTGTCATCACAATTCTCAATACACTTGTAATCACAGTGCTCCCTGACACTTGTCGTCAGAATGCTCCTTGAACCCTGTCACGAAAAGGCTCCATGCCTTTTTCATCACAATTCCCCATGCCGTTTTCATCACAATGCTCCATGCCATTGTCAGCAACATACTCAATAAGCTTGTCATCAGAATGCTCTATGACAGTTGTCATCACCATTCCCCATGCACTTGTCAGCACAATGCTCCTTGACCCTTGTCATCACAATGCTCCAAGCCATTGTCATCACAATGCTCCATTCCCTTTGTCATCAGAATCATCCATGACACTTGGCATCTCTCTGCTCCAAGACCACTGTAATCACAATGCACGCTGACCATGTCATCACAAGGCTCCATGACACATGTCATCAGAATGTTCCATGGCTTTCTCATCAAAATGTTCCATGCCCTTGTCATCACAATGCTCCAAGACCCTTGTAATCACAGTGCTCCATGCCCCTCTTCATCTCAATGCTCCATGAACCCTGTCATCAAAATGAATCATGCTCATGATCATAATGCTTCAGGCTATTGTCAGCACAATGAAATCAAAATTCTCCATGAGCTCCATCATCACAATTCTCCATGACCCCTATCATCACAATACTCCATGAACATTTTCAGCCCAATGCTCCATGACGCTTGTCATCACAATGATCAATGACCTTGTCATCCCAATGCTCCATGACCCCTGTATTCACAATGCTCCGTGACGCTTGTCATCACAGTGCTCCATGACACCTGTCATCACAATCCTCCATGGCTTTGTCAGCAAAATGCTACATGAACTTGTCATTACAATGCTCTATGCTTTTGTCTTCACAATACTCCATTACAATTGTCATCACAATCATCCATGAACCGTGGGATCACATTGCTTCATGCCCTTGTCATCACAATGTTCCATGCTCCCTGAAATCAAAATGATCCATGACATCTTTCATCACAATGCTCCAAACCCCTGTGATCACAAAGTTCCATAACTCTTGTCATCAAATCACTCCATGATGCCTATCATCACAATACTCCATGCCCTTTTCATCACAATGCTCCATGACCTTTGTCATCACAATTCTCAATACACTTGTTATCACAATGATCCCTGACACTTGTCGTCAGAATGCTCCTTGAAACCTGTCACGAAAATGCTCCATGCCTTTTACATCACAATGCCCCATGCGATTATCATCACAATGTTCCATGCCATTGTCATCAAAATACTCTAAAACCTTGTCATCAGAATGCTCCATGACCCTTGTCATCACAATTCTCCATGCATTTGTCAGCACAATGCTCCCTGTCCCTTGTCATCACAATGCTCCAAGCCATTGTCATCACAATGCTCCATTACCTTTGTCATCAGAATCCTCCATGACACTTGCCATCACAATGCTCCATGCCATTGTCATCACAATGGGCCATTACATATGTCATGACAATGCTCCCTGAAAACTCTCTTCACAATACTGCATGACGTGGTCATCACAATGCTCGATGCCCTTGTCATAACAATGCGCCATTCCAACTCTCATCGCAATAATCCATGAAATTATTAGACCAATGCTCCATGCCCTTTTCATCACAATGCTCCATACCCTTGTTATCACAATGCTCCATGAACCCTGTCACCACAATGCTCCGTGACTCCAGTAATCACAATGCTTCATGACCTTTGTCATCACAATTGTCCATGCCCTCATCATCAACAGTCTCTGTGATATCTTTAACCACAATGCTCCATGAACTTTTCATCACAATTCTCTTTGACCCTTGTCATCACAATGCTCTATGCCTTTCTCAGCACAATGCTCCATGACACTTGTCATCACAAAGCTCCATGCACTTGTCAGCACAATGCTCCATGACACATGTCATCACAATGCACAATGCGCTTGTCATCACAGTGCTAAAATACATTTTCATCATAATGCTCCAAAAAACTTGTCATCACAATGCTCCCTGCACTTCTCATCAAAATGCTCTCTCACCACTGATATCCCAATGTTACATCACTATTCGTCTCAATACTCCCTCACCCCTGTCATCACAATGTTCCATGACTCCTGTCATCACAATGATACATGCATTATCATCACAATATTCGATGACCACTTACATCACAATGTTCCCCAACCCCTGTCATCAAAAAGTTCCATGACACTTTTCATCAAATTGCTCCATGACCCTGTCATCAAAATGCTTCCTTCCATTCTCATCACAGTAAACAACGCCATTGTCATCAAAATGCTCCATGAACTTTGCCATCACAAAGATCAATGACGCTTGGCATCACAAAGCTCCATGCCATTGTCATCACAAAGCTCCATGACACATGTCAGCAGAATGCTCCATGGCCTTCTCATCACAATGCTCCATGACCTTGCCATCACAATGCTCCATTACCCCTGTCATAACAAAGCTCCATGACCACAGCCATCACGATGTTCCATGGCCTTATCATCACAAGGCTCCATGACCCTTCTCATCACAATGCTCCAAGACCCCTGTACTCACAATGCTCCATGCCCATTTTCATCTCAGTGATCCATGAAACCTGTCATCACAATGCACCATGCCCATCATCATAATGCTTCATGCTATTGTCATCAAAATGAATTCAGAATGCTCCATGACCTCTGTCATAACAATGCTCCAAACCCTTGTGATCACAATATTCCATAACACTTGTCATCACAATGCACCGTGACACTCGTCATCACAATGATCCATGCCCTTTTCATCACAATGCTCCAAGACCCTTTTAATCACAATGCTCCATGCCCTTGTCATCACAAAGCTCCATGACTCATGTCATTAGAATGCTCCTTGGCCTTCTCCTCACAATGCTCCATCCCCTTGTCATCACAATGTTCCAAGACCCCTGTAATCACAAAGGTCCATGCCCATTTTCATCAGTATGCTCCATGAGATTTCTCATCACAAGGCTCCATGGTTTTCTCATCACAATGCTCCAGGACCTTGTCATCACAATGTTCCATGACCTTGTCATGAAAATTCTCAATGGCACTTGTCATCATAATGCTCCAAGCCCTATTCATCACAATGCTCCATTACATTTGGCATCACAATGTTCCCTGCCATTGTCATTGCAATGGACCATGACTTATGGCATCACAATGCTCCCTGACACATGTCTTCACAATACTCCATGATCTTCTCATCACAATGCTCCATGCCCTTGTCATCACAATGCAGCATGTCCACTGTCATCACAGTAATCTATGAAACTCTTCAGTCCAATGCTCCGTGCACCTGTCATCACAATGCTCCATGCACTTGTCATCACAATGCTCCATGACCCCTGTATTCACAATGCTCCGTGAAGCTTGTCATCACAGTGCTCCATGACACCTCTCATCAAAATGCTCCATGCCTTTGTCAGCAAAATGCTACATGACCTTCTCATTACAATGCTCTATGCGCTTGTCATTACAATACTCCATTACCATTGTCATCACAATCCTCCATGAATCTTGATATCATGTTGCTTCACGCCCTTGTCATCACAATGCTCCATGCTCCTTGAAATCAAAATGATCCATGACCTCTGTCATCACAATGCTCCAAAACCTTGTGATCACAAAGTTCCAGAACACTTGTCATCACAACCTTCCATGATGCCTGTCATCACAATACTCCATGCCCTTTTCATCACAATGCTCCATGCTCTGTATCATCACAATTCTCAATAAACTTTTCATCACAATGCTCCCTGACACTTGTCGTCAGAATGTTCCTTGAACCCTGTCACGAACAGGCTCCATGCCTTTTTCATCACAATGCCCCATGCCATTTTCATCACAATGCTCCATGTCACTGTCATCAAAATACTCCACAAGCTTGTCATCCGAATGCTCCATGACCCATGTCATCACAATTATCCATGCCCTTGTTAGCACAATGCTCCCTGACCCTTGTCATCACAATGCTCCAAGCCATTGTCATCACAATGCTCCATTACCTTTGTCATCAGAATCCTCCATGATACTTGGCATCACAATGCTCCATGCCATTATCATCAGAATGGTCCATTACATATGTCATGACAATGCTCCCTGACACCTGTCTTCACAATACTGCATGACCTGGTCATCACAATGCTCTATGCACTTGTCATCACAGAGCTCCATGACACCTGTCATCACAATGCTCCGTGACTCCAGTCATCACAATGCTTCATGACCTTTGTCATCACAATGGTCCATGCCCTCGTAATCAACAGTCTCTGTGACCTTTGTAACCACAATGCTCCATAAACATTACATCACAATGCTCCTTGATTCTTGTCATCACAATGCTCCATGCGTTTGTCAGAAAAATGCTCCATGACCCTTGTAATCAAAGTGTGCCACGCGCTTTTCATCACAACGGTCCACAAATTTGTCCTGGCAATGCTCCATAATCCTTGTAATCACAATGCTCCATGCCCTTCTCATCACAGTGCTCCATTACACCTGTCATAACAATGCTCCATGACCCTTGGCATCACAAAGTTCCACGGCATTGTCATCACAAGGCTCCATGACGATTCTCATCACAATGTACCAAGACCCCTTTAATCACAATGCTCCATGCCCTTGTCATCACAAAGCTTCATGACACAGGTTATCAGTATGTTCCATGGCCTTCTCATCAAAATGCTCCATGCCCTTGTCATCACAATGTTCCATTACCCCTGTCATAACAATGCTCCCTGACTCCCGCCATCACAATGCTCCCTGCCCTTCTCATCACAATGCACAATGCCCTTGTCATCCAAATGCTCCTTGACCTTTGTCATCACAAAGATCCATGACAATTGGCATCACAGTGCTCCATGTCCTTGTCATCACAATGCTCCATGAACGCTCTCATCACATTGCTCCACGCCCTTGTCATCACAAAGCTGCATGACATATGTCATCAGAATGATCCATGGCCTTCTCATCACAATGCTCCATGCCCTTGCCATCACAATGCTCCATTAACCCGTCATAAAAATGGTCCATGACCCCGGCCATAACGATGTTCCATGGCCTTGTCATCACAAGGCTCCATGACCCATCTCATCACAATGGTCTAAGACCCCTGTAATCACAATGCTCCATGCCCCTTTTCATCTCACTGATCCATGAACCCTGTCATCATAATGAACCATGCCCATCATCTTAAAGCTTCATGCTATTGTCATCACAATGAAATCAAAATGCTCCATGACCTCTGTCATAACAATGATCCAAACCCTTGTGATCACAATATTCCATAACACTTTTCATCACAGTGACCCATGACGCTCATCATCACAATAATCCCTGGACTTCTCATCACAATGCTCCATGACCTTTGTCATCACAATGCTCAATACACTTGTCATCAAAATGCTCCCTGACACATGTTGTCTGTATGCTCCTTGTACCCTGTCATGACAAGGGTCCATGCATATTTCATCGCAATGAACAATGCCCTTCTCCTCACAGTGCTCCAAGACCACTGTTATCACAATGCTCCAAGCTCTTGTCATCACAAAGTTCCATGACACATGTCATCAGAAGGTTCCATGGCCTTCTCATCAAAATGCACCATGCCCTTGTCATCACAATGCCCCAAGACCCCTGTAATCACAATGCTCCATGCCCCTATTCATCTCAATGCTCCATGAAACCTGTCATCACAATGCATCATGCCCATCATCATAATGCTTCTGGCTATTGTCAGCACAATGAAATAAAAATTCTCCATGACCTCTGTCATCACAATGCTCCATGCCCCCTGTTATCACAATACTCCATGAACTTTTTCAGCCCAATGCTCCATGACCCCTGTATTCACAATGCTCCGGGACGCTTGTCAGAACAGTGCTCCATGACACCGGTCATCACAATGCTCCATGCCTTTGTCAGCAAAATGCTACATGACCTTTTCATTACAATGCTCTATGCGCTTGTCATCACAATACTCCATTACCATTGTCATCACAATCCTCGATGAACCTTGGGATCACATTGCTTCATGTCCTTGTCATCACAATGCTCCATGCTCTTAGAAATCAAAATGATCCATGACCTCTGTCATCACAGTGCTCCAAACCCTTGAGATAACAATGTCTCATAAATCTTGGTATCACAACACTCCATGATGCCTGTCAACACATTACTCCATGCCCTTTTCATCACAATGCTCCATGACCTTTGTCATCACAATTCTCAATACACTTGTCATCACAGTGCTCCCTGACACTTGTCGTCAGAATGCTCCTTGAAACCTGTCACGAAAAGGCTCCATGCCTTTTTCATCACAATGCCCCATGTCGTTTGCATCACAATGCTCTATGCCATTGTCATTAAAATACTCCACAATCTTGTCATCAGAATCCTCCATGACCCTTGTCATCACAATTCTCCATGCACTTGTCAGCACAATGCCCCCTGACCCTTGTCATCACAATGCTCCAACCCATTGTCATAACAATGCTCCATTACCTTTGTCATCAGAATCCTCCTTGACCCTTGGCATCACAATGCTCCGTGACCCCTGTATTCATAATGCTCCGTGATGCTTGTCATTAGAGTGCTCCACAATCTTGTCATCACAATGCTCCATAAACCTTGTCATCACAATGCTGCATGCACTTCTCATCAAAATGCTCTCTCACCACTGATATCACAATATTACCTCACTATTCGTCACAATACTCCCTCACCCCTGTCATCACAATGTTCCATGACTCCTGTCATCACAATGCTACATGCAATATCATCACAATGTTCAATGAGCCCTGACATCACAATGTTCCATAACCCCGGTCATCAAAATGCTCCATTACCCGTTTCATCAAAATGTTCCATGACCACTGACATCACAATGTTCCATAACCACTGCCATCAAAGTGTTCCATGACACTTTTCATCATATTGCTCCAGAACCCTGTCAGCAGAATGCTCCCTGCCATTCTCATTACAATGCACAACACACTTGTCATCAAAATTCTCCATAACCTTTGTCATCACAAAGATCTATGACACTTGGCATCACAATGCTCCATGTCATTTGCATCACGATGCTCAATGCACGCTCTCATCACATTGCTCCATGCCCTTGTCATCACAAAGCTCCATGACACATGTCAGCAGAATGCTCCATGGCCTTCTCATCACAATGCTCCATTCCCTTGCCATCACAATGCTCCATGACCCTTGTCATAACAATGCTCCATGACCACTGCCATCACGATGGTCCATGGCCTTGTCATCACAAGACTCCATGACCCTTCTCATCACAATGCTCCAAGAACCCGGTAATCACAATGTTCCATGCCCCTTTTCATCTCAATGATCCATGAACCCTGTCATCACAATTCACCATGCCCATCATCATAATGCTTCATGCTATTGTCATCACAATGAAATCAAAATGCTCCATGACCTCTGTCAAAACAATACCCCAAACCATTGTGATCACAATATTCCATAACTCTTGTCATCACAATGCCCATTGACGCTCACCATCACAATATTCCATGTTCTTCTCATCACAATGCTCCATGACCTTTGTCATCACAATGCTCAATACACTTGCCATCAAAATGCTCCCTGACACTTGTTGTCTGTATGTTCCTTGAAACCTGTCATGACAAGGCTCCATGCCTTTTCCCTCACAATGATCCATGCCCTTATCATCACAATGCTCCAAGAACACTGTAATCACATTGCCCCATGCACTTGTCATCACAAAGCTCAATGACACATGTCATTAGAATGCTCCTTGGCCTTCTCCTCACAATGCTCCAGGCCCATGTCATCACAATGTTCCAAGAGCCCTGTAATCACATTGGTTCATATCCCTTTTCATCAGTATGCACCATGAGATTTGTCATCACAGGCTCCATGGTTTGCCCATCACAGTGCTCCAGGACATTTTCATCACAATGCTTCATGACCTTGTCATGAAAATTCTCAATGGCCCTTGTCATCATAATGTGCCAAGCCCTAGTCATCACAATGTTCCATTATATTTGTCATCACAATCCTCCATTACATTTGGCATCACAATGCTCCCTGCCATTGCCATCGCAATGGACCATGACATATGTCGTCACAATGCTCCCAGACACCTGTCTTCACAGTACTCCATGACCTTCTCATCACAATGCTCCATGCCCTAGTCATCAAAATTCAACATGTCCACTGTCATCACAATAATCTATGAAACTTGTCAGACCAATGCACCATGCCACTGTCATCAGAATGCTCCATGCCCTTGTCATCACAATGCTCCATGACCCCTGTCAACAGAATGCTCGGTAACTCCAGGCATCACAATGCTTCATAATATTTGTCATCACAGTGATCCTTGCCCACGTCATCACAAGGATATGTGACCTTTGTAACCACAATGCTGCAAGAACTTTTCATCAAAATGCTCCGTGACACTTGTCATCACAATGCTCCAAGCATTTGTCAGAAAAATGCTCCATGACCCTTGTCCATACAATGTGCCAAGCGCTTTTCATTTAAACGGTCCACAAATTTGTCATCGCAATGGTCCATATACCTTGTAATCGTAATGCTCCATGCCCTTCTCATCACAATGCACCATTACCCCTGTCATAACAATGCTCCATGACCCCTTCCCTCATAATGTTCCACGGCCTTGTTATCACAAGGCTCCATGACACTTGTCATCACAATGCTCCAAGACCCCTGTAATCACAGCGCTCCATGTCCTTGTCATCACAAAGCTCCATGACACGTCTTAAGAATGTTCCATGACCTTCTCATCAAAATGCTCCATGCCCTTGTCATCACAATGCTCCAAGACCCCTGTAATCACAATGCACCATGCCCCTTTTCATCTCAATGCTCCATGATACCTGTCATCACAATGCATCGTGCCCATCATCATAATGCTTCAGGCTATTGTCAGCAAAATGAAATCAAAATTCTCCATGACCTCTGTCATCACAATGCTCCATGACACCTGTCATCACAGTACTCCATGAACATTTACAGCCCATGCTCCCTGACCTTCTCATCACAATGCTCCAAGACCCCTGTCATTACAATGCTCCATGACCCCTGTCATCACAACGCTCCATGTCCCTTGTCATCACAATACTCCATGAACATTTTCATCCCAATGCTCCATGAACCTTGTCATCACAATGATCCATGCCCTTGTCATCCCAAATCTCCATGACCCCTGTATTCACAATGCTCCGTGACGCTTTTCTTCACAGTGCTCCATGACACCTGTCATCACAATGCTCCATGCCTTTGTCAGGAAAATGCTACATGACATGTTCATTACAATGCTCTATGCGCTTGTCATCACAATACTCCATTACCATTTTCATCACAATCCTCCATGAACCTTGGAATCACATTGTTTCACGCCCTTGTCATCACAATGCTCCATGCTCCTTGAAATCAAAATGATCCATGACCTCTGTCATCACAATGCTCCAAACCCTTGTGATCACAATGTTCCATAACACTTGTCATCACAACGCTCCATGATGCCTGTCATCACAATACTCCATGCCTTTTCATCACAGTGCTCCATGACCTTTGTCATCACAATTCTCAATACACTTGTCATCAAAATGCTCCCTGACACTTGTCGTCAGAATGCTCCTTGAACCCTGTCACGAAAAGGCTCCATGGATTTTTGATCACAATGCCCCATGCCGTTTTCATCACAATGCTCCATGCCATTGTCATCAAAATACTCCAAAAGCTTGCCATCCAAATGCTCCATGACCCGTGTCATCACAATTCTCCATGCAATTGCCAGCACAATGCTCCCTGACCCTTGTCATCACAATGCTCCAAGCCATTGTCATCACAATGCTCCATTACCTTTGTCATCAGAATCCTCCATGACACTTGGCATCTCAATGCTCCATGGCATTGTCATCACAATGGGCCATTACATATGTCATAACAATGCTCCCTGACACCAGTCTTCACAATACTGCATGACCTGGTCTTCACAATGCTCCATGCCCTTGTCATCACAATGCGCCATTCCAACTGTCATTGCAATAATCCATGAAACTTATTAGACCAATATTCCATGCCCTTGACATCACAATGCTCCATGCCCTTGTTATCACAATGCTCCGTGACTCCAGTCATCACAATGCTTCATGACCTTTGTCATCCCAATGGTCCATGCCCTCGTCATCAACAGTCTCTGTCACCTTTTTAACTTCAATGCTCCATGAAATTTTCATCACAATGCTCTTTAACCCTTGTCATCACAATACTCTATGCCTTTCTCAGCACAATGCTTCATGACTGTTGTCATCACAATGCTCCATTACATTTGTCATCACAATGCTCCCTGCCATTGTCATCAAAATGGACCATGACATATGTCATCACAATGCTCCCTGACACGTCTTCACAAAATGCCATGACCTTCTCATCCCAATGCTCCATGCCCTTGTCATCACAATGCTCCATGACCCCTGTCTTCACAATGTACCGTGACTCCAGGCTTCACAATGCTTCATAATATTTGTCATCACACTGGTCGATGCCCGCGTCTTCATAAGGCTCTGTGACCTTTGTACCCACAATGCTCCATGAATATTTCATCACAATGCTCCGTGACCATTGTCATCACAATGCTCCATGCATTTGTAAGAAAAATTCTCTATGACCATTGCATGACACTTGTCATACCAACGGTCCACAAATTATTCATTGCAATGCTCCATAAACCTTGTAATCACAATGTTCCATGCCCTTATCATCACAATGCTCCATTACCCCTCTCATAACAATGCTCCATGACCCCCGCCATCACAATGTTCCACGGGCTTATCATCACAAGTCTCCATGACACTTGTCATCACAATGCTCCAAGACCCCTGTAATCACAATGCTCCATTCCCCTTTACATCTCAATGTTCCATGAACCCTCTCATCACAATGCATCCTGCCCATCATCATAATGCTTCCGGCTATTGTCACTACAATGAAATCAAAATTCTCCATGACCTCTGTCATCACAATGCTCCATGACCCCTGTCATCACAATACTCCATGAACATTTTCAGCCCAATGCTCCATGACGTTTTCATCACAATGATCCAGACCCTTGTCATCACAATGCACCATGCCAACTGTCATCACAATAATCTATGAAACTTGACATACCAAAGTTCCATGCCCCTGACATCACAATGCTCCATGCCCTTGTCATCACAATGTTCCATGACCCCTGTCATCACAATGCTCCGTGACTCCAGGCATCACAATGGTTCATAACTGTTGTCATCACAGTGGTCTATGCCCACGTCATCACAAGGCTCTATGACCTTTTTAACCACAATGCTCCATGAAATTTCCATCACAGTGCTCCGTGACCCTTGTCATCACAATGCTCCATGCCTTTGTCAGAAAAATGATCCATGACCCTTGTAATCAGAATGTGGCACGCATTTTCATCACAACGGTCCATAAATTTATCATGGCAATGCTCCATAAACATTTTAATCACAATGTTCCATGCCCTTCTCATCACAATGCTCCATTACCCCTGTCATAACAATGCTCCATGACCCCTGCCATCACAATTTTCCACAGTCTTGTCATCACAAGGCTCCATGACACTTGTCATCTCTCTGCTCCAAGACCACTGTAATCACAATGCACGCTGACCATGTCATCACAAGGCTCCATGACACATGTCATCAGAATGTTCCATGGCTTTCTCATCAAAATGTTCCATGCCCTTGTCATCACAATGCTCCAAAACCCTTGTAATCACAATGCTCCATGCCCCTCTTCATCTCAATGCTCCATGAACCCTGTCATCAAAATGTATCATGCTCATGATCATAATGCTTCAGGCTATTGTCAGCACAATGAAATCAAAATTCTCCATGACCTCCATCATCACAATGCTCCATGACCCCTATCATCACAATACTCCATGAACATTTTCAGCCCAATGCTCCATGACGCTTGTCATCACAATGATCAATGACCTTGTCATCCCAATGCTCCATGACACCTGTATTCACAATGCTCCGTGACGCTTGTCATCAAAGTGCTCCATGACACCTGTCATCACAATGATCCATGGCTTTGTCAGCAAAATGCTACATGAACTTGTCATTACAATGCTCTATGCCTTTGTCATCACAATACTCCATTACAATTGTCATCACAATCCTCCATGAACCGTGGGATCACATTGCTTCATGCCCTTTTCATCACAATGTTCCATGCTCCTTGAAATCAAAATGATCCATGACATCTTTCATCACAATGCTCCAAACCCTTGTGATCACAAAGTTCCATAACTCTTGTCATCAAATCGCTCCATGATGCCTATCATCACAATAATCCATGCCCTTTTCATCACAATGCTCCATGACCTTTGTCATCACAATTCTCAATACATTTGTTATCACAATGATCCCTGACACTTGTCGTCAGAATGCTCCTTGAAACCTGTCACGAAAAGGCGCCATGCCTTTTTCATCACAAGGCCCCATGCGATTATCATCACAATGTTCCATGCCATTGTCATCAAAATATTCTAAAAGCTTGTCATCAGAATGCTCCATGACCCTTGTCATCACAATTCTCCATGCATTTGTCATCACAATGCTCCCTGACACTTGTCATCACAATGCTCCAAGCCATTGTCATCACAATGGGCCATTACATATGTCATGACAATGCTCCCTGAAAACTCTCTTCACAATACTGCATGACCTGGTCATCACAATGCTCGATGCCCTTGTCATCACAATGTGCCATTCCAACTGTCATCGCCATAATCCATGAAATTATTAGACCAATGCTCCATGCCCTTTTCATCACAATGATCCATGCCCTTGTTATCACAATGCTCCATGACCCCTGTCATCACAATGCTGCGTGACTCCCTTAATCACAATGCTTCATGACATTTGTCATCACAATTGTCCATGCCCTCATCATCAACAGTCTCTGTGATATTTTAACCACAATGCTCCATGAACTTTTCATCACAATTCTCTTTGACCCTTGTCATCACAATGCTCTATGCCTTTCTCAGCACAATGCTCCATGACACTTGTCATCACAATGCTCCATGCGCTTGTCAGCACAATGCTCCACGACACATGTCATCAAAATGCACCATGCGCTTGCCATCACAGTGCTCCAGAACCTTTTCATCACAGTGCTCCATAAAATTTGTCATCACAATGCTCCCTGCACTTCTCATCAAAATGCTCTCTCACCCCTGATATCACAATGTTACATCACTTTTCGTCACAATACTCCTTCACCGCTGTCATCACAATGTTCCATGACTCCTCTCATCACAATGCTACATGCATTATCATCACAATATTCGATGACCACTGACATCACAATGTTCCCCAACCCTTGTCATCAAAATGTTCCATGACCCTTTTCATCAAATTGCTCCATGACCCTGTCATCAAAATGCTTCCTTCCCTTCTCATCACAGTGCACAATGCCCTTGTCATCAAAATGCTCCATGAACTTTGCCATCACAAAGATCAATTACGCTTGGCATCACAAAGCCCCATGCCATTGTCATCACAAAGCTCCATGACACATGTCATCAGAATGCTCAATGGCCTTCTCATCACAATTCTCCATGCCCTTGCCATCACAATGCTCCATTACCCCTGTCATAACAATGCTCCATGACCACAGCCATCACGATGTTCCATGGCCTTATCATCACAAGGCTCCATGACCCTTCTCATCACAGTGCTCCAAGACCACTGTACTAACAATGCTCCATGCCCCTTTTCATCTCAATGAACCATGAACCATGTCATCACAATGCACCAGGCCCATCATCATAATGCTTCATGCTATTGTCATCACAATGAATTCAGAATGCTCCATGACCTCTGTCATAACAATGCTCCAAACCCTTGTGATCACAATTTTCCATAACACTTGTCATAACAATGCACCGTGACACTCGTCATCACAAATATCCATGGTCTTCTCATCACAATGCTCCATGACCTTTGTCATCACAATGCTCAATACACTTGTCGTCAAAATGCTCCCTGAAACTTGTAGTCTCTATGCTCCTTGAATCCTGTCATGACAAGGCTCCATGCCTTTTTCATCACAATGATCCATGCCCTTTTCTTCACAATGCTCCAAGACCCTTTAATCACAATGCTCCATGCCCTTGTCATCACAAAGCTCAATGACGCATGTCGTTAGAATGCTCCTTGGCCTTCTCCTCACAATGCTCCATCCACTTGTCATCACAATGTTCCAAGACCCCTGTAATCACAAAGGACCATGCCCCTTTTCATCAGTATGCTCCATGAGATTTGTCATCACAAGGCTCCATGGTTTTCTCATCACAATGCTCCAGGACCTTTTCATCACAATGCTCCATGACATTGTCATGAAAATTCTCAATGGCACTTGTCATCATAATGCTCCAAGCCCTATTCATCACAATGCTCCATTACATTTGGCATCACAATGTTCCCTGCCATTGTCATCGCAATGGACCATGACTTATGGCATCACAATTCTCCCTGACATGTGTCTTCACAATACTCCATGACCTTCTCATCACAATGCTCCATGCACTTTCCATCACAATGCAGCATGTCCACTGTCATCACAGTAATCTATGAAACTTTTCAGTCCAATGCTCCGTGCCCCTGTCATCACAATGCTCCATGCACTTGTCATCACAATGCTCCATGACCCATCTATTCACAATGCTCTGTGAAGCTTGTCATCACAGTGCTCCATGACACCTGTCATCACAATGATCCATGCCTTTGTCAGCAAAATGCTACATGACCTTGTCATTACAATGCTCTATGCGCTTGTCATTACAATACTCCATTACCATTGTCATCACAATCCTCCATGAACCTTGGGATCACGTTGCTTCATGCCCTTGTCATCACAATGCTCCATGCTCCTTGAAATCAAAATGATCCATGAGCTCTGTCATCACAATGCTCCAAACCCTTGTGATCCCAAAGTTCCAGAACACTTGTTCTCACAACGTTCCATGATGCCTGTCATCACAATACTCCATGCTCTTTTCATCACAATGCTCCATGACCTATATCATCACAAATATCAATACACTTGTCATCACAATGCTCCCTGACACTTGTCGTTAGAATGCTCCTTGAACCCTGTCACGAACAGGCTCCATGCCTTTTTCATCACAATGCCCCATGCCATTTTCATCACAATGCTCCATGCCACTGTCATTAAAATACTCCACAAGCTTGTCATCATAATGCTCCATGACCCATGTCATCACAATTATCCATGCACTTGTTAGCACAATGCTCCCTGACCCTTGTCATCACAATGCTCCAAGCCATTGTCATCACAATGCTCCATTACCTTTGTCATCAGAATCCTCCATGACACTTGGCATCACAATGCTCCATGCCATTATCATCAGAATGGGCCATATATATGTCATGACAATGCTCCCTGACACCTGTCTTCACAATACTGCATGACCTGGTCATCACAATGCTCTATGAACTTGTCATCACAGTGCTCCATGACACCTGTCATCACAATGCTCCATGACTCCATTCATCACAATGCTTCATGACCTTTGTCATCACAACGGTCCATGCCCTCGTAATCAACAGTCTCTGTGACCTTTGTAACCACAATGATCCATAAACATTTCATCACAATGCTCCTTGATTCTTGTCATCACAATGCTCCATGCATTTGTCAGAAAAATGCTCCATGACCCTTGTATTCACAGTGTTCCACGCGCTTTTCATCACAACGGTCCACAAATTTATCCTGGCAATGCTCCATAATCCTTGTAATCACAATGCTCCATGCCCTTCTCATCACAATGCTCAATTACACCTGTCATAACAATGCTCCATGGCACTTGCCATCACAATGTTCCACGGCATTGTCATCACAAGGCTCCATGACAGTTGTCATCACAATGTACCAAGACCCCTGTAATCACAATGCTCCATGCCCTTGTCATCACAAAGTTCCATGACACATGTTATAAGTATGTTCCATGGCCTTCTCATCAAAATGCTCCATGCCCTTGTCATCACAATGTTCCATTACCCCTGTCATAACAATGCTCCCTGACCCCTGCCATCACAATGCTCCCTGCCCTTCTCATCACAATGCACAATGCCCTTGTCATCCAAATGCTCCTTGACCTTTGTCATCACAAAGATCCATGACCCTTGGCATCACAATGCTCCATGTCATTGTCTTCACAATGCTCCATGAACACTCTCATCACATTGCTCCATGCCCTTGTCATCACAAAGCTGTATGACATATGTCATCAGAATGCTCCATGGCCTTCTCATCACAATGCTCCATGCCCTTGCCATCACAATGCTCCATTAACCCGTCATAACAATGCTCGATGACACCGGCCATAACGATGTTCCATGGCCTTGTCATCACAAGGCTCCATGACCCATCTCATCACAATGCTCCAAGACCCCTGTAATCACAATGCTCCATGCCCCTTTTCATCTCACTGATCCATGAACCCTGTCATCATAATGCACCCTGCCCATCATCTTAATGCTTCATGCTATTGTCATCACAATGAAATCAAAATGCTCCATGACCTCTGTCATAACAATGCTCCAAACCCTTGTGATCACAATATTCCATAACACTTTTCATCACAGTGCCCCATGACGCTCATCATCACAATAATCCTTGGTCTTCTCATCACAATGCTCCATGACCTTTGTCATCTCAATGCTCAATACACTTGTCATCAAAATGCTCCCTGACACTTGTTGTCTGTATGCTCCTTGTACCCTGTCATGACAAGGCTCCGTGCCTTTTTCATCACAATGAACCATGCCCTTCTCCTCACAATGCTTCAAGACCACTGTTATCACAATGCTCCAAGCTCTTGTCATCACAAAGCTCCATAACACATGCCATCAGAATGTTCCATGGCCTTCTCATCAAAATGCACCATGCCCTTGTCATCACAATGCCCCAAGACCCCTGTAATCACAATGCTCCATGCCCCTATTCATCTCAATGCTCCATGAACCCTGTCATCACAATGCATCATGCCCATCATCATAATGCTTCTGGCTATTGTCAGCACAATGAAATCAAAATTCTCCATGACCTCTGTGATCACAATGCTCCATGCCCCCTGATATCACAATACTCCATGAACTTTTTCAGCCCAATGCTCCATGACCCTTGTCATCACAAACATCCATGCCCTTGTCATCCCAATGCTCCATGACCCCTGTATTCACAATGCTCCGGGACGCTTGTCAGCACAGTGCTCCATGACACCTGTCATCACAATGCTCCATGCCTTTGTCAGCAAAATGCTACATGACCTTTTCATTACAATGCTCTATGCGCTTGTCATCACAATACTCCATTACCATTGTCATCACAATCCTCGATGAACCTTGGGATCACATTGCTTCATGTCCTTGTCATCACAATGCTGCATGCTCTTAGAAAAAAAAATGATCCATGACCTCTGTCATCACAGTGCTCCAAACCCTTGAGATAACAATGTCCCATAAATCTTGGTATCACAACACTCCATGATGCCTGTCAACACATTACTCCATGCCCTTTTCATCACAATGCTCCATGAACTTTGTCATCACAATTCTCAATACACTTGTCATCACAGTGCTCCCTGACACGTGTCATCAGAATGCTCCTTGAAACCTGTCACGAAAAGGCTCCATGCCTTTTTTATCACAATGATCCATGCCCTTTTCATCAGAATGTTCCAAGACCCTTTAATCACAATGCTCCATGCCCTTGTCATCACAAAGCTCAATGACGCATGTCGTTAGAATGCTCCTTGGCCATCTCCTCATAATGCTCCATCCACTTGTCATCACAATGTTCCAAGACCCCTGTAATCACAAAGGACCATGCCCCTTTTCATCAGTATGCTCCATGAGATTTCTCATCACAAGGCTCCATGGTTTTCTCATCACAATGCTCCAGGACATTTTCATCACAATGCTCCATGACATTGTCATGAAAATTCTCAATGGCACTTGTCATCATAATGCTCCAAGCCCCATTCATCACAATGCTCCATTACATTTGGCATCACAATGTTCCCTGCCATTGTCATCGCAATGGACCATGACTTATGGCATCACAATGCTCCCTGACACGTGTCTTCACAATACTCCATGACCTTCTCATCACAATGCTCCATGCCCTTGTCATCACAATGCAGCATGTCCACTGTCATCACAGTAATCTATGAAACTTTTCAGTCCAATGCTCCGTGCCCCTGTCATCACAATGCTCCATGCACTTGTCATCACAATGCTCCATGACCCCTCTATTCACAATGCTCTGTGAAGCTTGTCATCACAGTGCTCCATGACACCTGTCATCACAATGCTCCATGCCTTTGTCAGCAAAATGCTACATGACCTTGTCATTACAATGCTCTATGCGCTTGTCATTACAATACTCCATTACCATTGTCATCACAATCCTCCATGAACCTTGGGATCACGTTGCTTCATGCCCTTGTCATCACAATGCTCCATGCTCCTTGAAATCAAAATGATCCATGACCTCTGTCATCACAATGCTCCAAACCCTTGTGATCACAAAGTTCCAGAACACTTGTCATCACAACTTTCCATGATGCCTGTCATCACAATACTCCATGCTCTTTTCATCACAATGCTCCATGACCTATATCATCACAAATATCAATACACTTGTCATCACAATGCTCCCTCACACTTGTCATCAGAATGCTCCTTGAACCCTGTCACGAACAGGCTCCATGCCTTTTTCATCACAATGCCCCATGCCATTTTCATCACAGTGCTCCATGCCACTGTCATTAAAATACTCCACAAGCTTGTCATCAGAATGCTCCATGACCCATGTCATCACAATTATCCATGCACTTGTTAGCACAATGCTCCCTGACCCTTGTCATCACAATGCTCCAAGCCATTGTCATCACAATGCTCCATTACCTTTGTCATCAGAATCCTCCATGACACTTGGCATCACAATGCTCCATGCCATTATCATCAGAATGGGCCATTACATATGTCATGACAATGCTCCCTGACACCTGTCTTCAAAATACTGCATGACCTCGTCATCACAATGCTCTATGAACTTGTCATCACAGTGCTCCATGACACCTGTCATCACAATGCTCCATGACTCCATTCATCACAATGCTTCATGACCTTTGTCATCACAATGTTCCATGCCCTCGTAATCAACAGTCTCTGTGACCTTTGTAACCGCAATGATCCATAAACATTTCATCACAATGCTCCTTGATTCTTGTCATCACAATGCTCCATGCATTTGTCAGAAAAATGCTCCATGACCCTTGTATTCACAGTGTTCCACGCGCTTTTCATCACAACGGTCCACAAATGTATCCTGGCAATGCTCCATAATCCTTGTAATCACAGTGCTCCATGCCCTTCTCATCACAATGCTCAATTACACCTGTCATAACAATGCTCCATGACACTTGCCATCACAATGTTCCACTACATTGTCATCACAAGGCTCCATGACGATTGTCATCACAATGTACCAAGACCTCTGTAATCACAATGCTCCATGCCCTTGCCATCACAAAGTTCCATGAAACATGTTATAAGTATGTTCCATGGCCTTCTCATCAAAATGCTCCATGCCCTTGTCAACACAATGTTCCATTACCCCTGTCATAACAATGCTCCCTGACCCCTGCCATCACAATGCTCCCTGCCCTTCTCATCACAATGCACAATGCCCTTGTCATCCAAATGCTCCTTGACCTTTGTCATCACAAAGATCCATGACCCTTGGCATCACAATGCTCCATGTCATTGTCTTCACAATGCTCCATGAACACTCTCATCACATTGCTCCATGCCCTTGTCATCACAAAGCTGCATGACATATGTCATCAGAATGCTCCATGGCCTTCTCATCACAATGCTCCATGCCCTTGCCATCACAATGCTCCATTAACCCGTCATAACAATGCTCCATGACACCGGCCATAACGATGTTCCATGGCCTTGTCATCACAAGGCTCCATGACCCATCTCATCACAATGCTCCAAGACCCCTGTAATCACAATGCTCCATGCCCCTTTTCATCTCACTGATCCATGAACCCTGTCATCTTAATGCACCCTGCCCAAAATCTTAATGCTTCATGCTATTGTCATCACAATGAAATCAAAATGCTCCATGACCTCTGTCATAACAATGCTCCAAACCCTTGTGATCACAATATTCCATAACACTTTTCATCACAGTGCCCCATGACGCTCATCATCACAATAATCCTTGGTCTTCTCATCACAATGCTCCATGACCTTTGTCATCTCAATGCTCAATACACTTGTCATCAAAATGCTCCCTGACACTTGTTGTCTGTATGCTCCTTGTACCCTGTCATGACAAGGCTCCGTGCCTTTTTCATCACAATGAACCATGCCCTTCTCCTCACAATGCTTCAAGACCACTGTTATCACAATGCTCCAAGCTCTTGTCATCACAAAGCTCCATAACACATGCCATCAGAATGTTCCATGGCCTTCTCATCAAAATGCACCATGCCCTTGTCATCACAATGCCCCAAGACCCCTGTAATCACAATGCTCCATGCCCCTATTCATCTCAATGCTCCATGAACCCTGTCATCACAATGCATCATGCCCATCATCATAATGCTTCTGGCTATTGTCAGCACAATGAAATCAAAATTCTCCATGACCTCTGTCATCACAATGCTCCATGCCCCCTGATATCACAATACTCCATGAACTTTTTCAGCCCAATGCTCCATGACCCTTGTCATCACAAACATCCATGCCCTTGTCATCCCAATGCTCCATGACCCCTGTATTCACAATGCTCCGGGACGCTTGTCAGCACAGTGCTCCATGACA
The DNA here is from genome assembly GCF_964165515.1 of Mesoplodon bidens. Classification (NCBI taxonomy): domain Eukaryota; kingdom Metazoa; phylum Chordata; class Mammalia; order Artiodactyla; family Ziphiidae; genus Mesoplodon; species Mesoplodon bidens. Next base: position 3,083,979 of record NW_027672207.1, read on the forward strand.
CCTGTCATCACAATGCTCCATGCCTTTGTCAGCAAAATGCTACATGACCTTTTCATTACAATGCTCTATGCGCTTGTCATCACAATACTCCATTACCATTGTCATCACAATCCTCGATGAACCTTGGGATCACATTGCTTCATGTCCTTGTCATCACAATGCTGCATGCTCTTAGAAAAAAAAAATGATCCATGACCTCTGTCATCACAGTGCTCCAAACCCTTGAGATAACAATGTCCCATAAATCTTGGTATCACAACACTCCATGATGCCTGTCAACACATTACTCCATGCCCTTTTCATCACAGTGCTCCATGAACTTTGTCATCACAATTCTCAATACACTTGTCATCACAGTGCTCCCTGACACTTGTCGTCAGGATGCTCCTTGAAACCTGTCACGAAAAGGCTCCATGCCTTTTTTATCACAATGATCCATGCCCTTTTCATCACAATGCTCCAAGACCCTTTAATCACAATGCTCCATGCCCTTGTCATCACAAAGCTCAATGACGCATGTCGTTAGAATGCTCCTTGGCCTTCTCCTCATAATGCTCCATCCACTTGTCATCACAATGTTCCAAGACCCCTGTAATCACAAAGGACCATGCCCCTTTTCATCAGTATGCTCCATGAGATTTCTCATCACAAGGCTCCATGGATTTCTCATCACAATGCTCCTGGACCTTTTCATCACAATGCTCCATGACATTGTCATGAAAATTCTCAATGGCACTTGTCATCATAATGCTCCAAGCCCTATTCATCACAATGCTCCATTTCATTAGGCATCACAATGGTCCCTGCCATTGTCATCGCAATGGACCATGACTTATGGCATCACAATGCTCCCTGACACGTGTCTTCACAATACTCCATGACCTTCTCATCACAATGCTCCATGCCCTTGTCATCACAATGCAGCATGTCCACTGTCATCACAGTAATCTATGAAACTTTTCAGTCCAATGCTCCGTGCCCCTGTCATCACAATGCTCCATGCACTTGTCATCACAATGCTCCATGACCCCTCTATTCACAATGCTCTGTGAAGCTTGTCATCACAGTGCTCCATGACACCTGTCATCACAATGCTCCATGCCCTTGTCAGCAAAATGCTACATGACCTTGTCATTACAATGCTCTATGCGCTTGTCATTACAATACTCCATTACCATTGTCATCACAATCCTCCATGAACCTTGGGATCATGGTGCTTCATGCCCTTGTCATCACAATGCTCCATGCTCCTTGAAATCAAAATGATCCATGACCTCTGTCATCACAATGCTCCAAACACTTGTGATCACAAAGTTCCAGAACACTTGTCATCACAACGTTCCATGATGCCTGTCATCACAATACTCCATGCTCTTTTCATCACAATGTTCCATGACCTATATCATCACAAATATCAATACACTTGTCATCACAATGCTCCCTGACACTTGTCGTCAGAATGCTCCTTGAAACCTGTCACGAACAGGCTCCATGCCTTTTTCATCACAATGCCCCATGCCATTTTCATCACAATGCTCCATGCCACTGTCATTAAAATACTCCACAAGCTTGTCATCAGAATGCTCCATGACCCATGTCATCACAATTATCCATGCACTTGTTAGCACAATGCTCCCTGACCCTTGTCATCACAATGCTCCAAGCCATTGTCATCACAATGCTCCATTACCTTTGTCATCAGAATCCTCCATGACACTTGGCATCACAATGCTCCATGCCATTATCATCAGAATGGGCCATTACATATGTCATGACAATGCTCCCTGACACCTGTCTTCACAATACTGCATGACCTGGTCATCACAATGCTCTATGAACTTGTCATCACAGTGCTCCATGACACCTGTCATCACAATGCTCCATGACTCCATTCATCACAATGCTTCATGACCTTTGTCATCACAATGGTCCATGCCCTCGTAATCAACAGTCTCTGTGACCTTTGTAACCACAATGATCCATAAACATTTCATCACAATGCTCCTTGATTCTTGTCATCACAATGCTCCATGCATTTGTCAGAAAAATGCTCCATGACCCTTGTATTCACAGTGTTCCACGCGCTTTTCATCACAACGGTCCACAAATTTATCCTGGCAATGCTCCATAATCCTTGTAATCACAATGCTCCATGCCCTTCTCATCACAATGCTCAATTACACCTGTCATAACAATGCTCCATGACACTTGCCATCACAATGTTCCACGGCATTGTCATCACAAGGCTCCATGACGATTGTCATCACAATGTACCAAGACACCTGTAATCACAATGCTCCATGCCCTTGTCATCACAAAGTTCCATGACACATGTTATAAGTATGTTCCATGGCCTTCTCATCAAAATGCTCCATGCCCTTGTCATCACAATGTTCCATTACCCCTGTCATAACAATGCTCCCTGACCCCTGCCATCACAATGCTCCCTGCCCTTCACATCACAATGCACAATGCCCTTGTCATCCAAATGCTCCTTGACCTTTGTCATCACAAAGATCCATGACCCTTGGCATCACCATGCTCCATGTCATTGTCTTCACAATGCTCCATGAACACTCTCATCACATTGCTCCATGCCCTTGTCATCACAAAGCTGCATGACATATGTCATCAGAATGCTCCATGGCCTTCTCATCACAATGCTCCATGCCCTTGCCATCACAATGCTCCATTAACCCGTCATAACAATGCTCCATGACCCCGGCCATAACGATGTTCCATGGCCTTGTCAACACAAGGCTCCATGACCCATCTCATCACAATGCTCCAAGACCCCTGTAATCACAATGCTCCATGCCCCTTTTCATCTCACTGATCCATGAACCCTGTCATCATAATGCACCCTGCCCATCATCTTAATGCTTCATGCTATTGTCATCACAATGAAATCAAAATGCTCCATGACCTCTGTCATAACAATGCTCCAAACCCTTGTGATCACAATATTCCATAACACTTTTCATCACAGTGCCCCATGACGCTCATCATCACAATAATCCTTGGTCTTCTCATCACAATGCTCCATGAACTTTGTCATCTCAAGCTCAATACACTTGTAATCAAAATGCTCCCTGACACTTGTTGTCTGTATGCTCATTGTACCCTGTCATGACAAGGCTCCGTGCCTTTTTCATCACAATGAACCATGCCCTTCTCCTCACAATGCTTCAAGACCACTGTTATCACAATGCTCCAAGCTCTTGTCATCACAAAGCTCCATAACACATGTCATCAGAATGTTCCATGGCCTTCTCATCAAAATGCTCCATGCCCTTGTCATCACAATGTTCCATTACCCCTGTCATAACAATGCTCCCTGACCCCTGCCATCACAATGCTCCCTGCCCTTCTCATCACAATGCACAATGCCCTTGTCATCCAAATGCTCCTTGACCTTTGTCATCACAAAGATCCATGACCCTTGGCATCACAATGCTCCATGTCATTGTCTTCACAATGCTCCATGAACACTCTCATCACATTGCTCCATGCCCTTGTCATCACAAAGCTGTATGACATATGTCATCAGAATGCTCCATGGCCTTCTCATCACAATGCTCCATGCCCTTGCCATCACAATGCTCCATTAACCCGTCATAACAATGCTCGATGACACCGGCCATAACGATGTTCCATGGCCTTGTCATCACAAGGCTCCATGACCCATCTCATCACAATGCTCCAAGACCCCTGTAATCACAATGCTCCATGCCCCTTTTCATCTCACTGATCCATGAACCCTGTCATCATAATGCACCCTGCCCATCATCTTAATGCTTCATGCTATTGTCATCACAATGAAATCAAAATGCTCCATGACCTCTGTCATAACAATGCTCCAAACCCTTGTGATCACAATATTCCATAACACTTTTCATCACAGTGCCCCATGACGCTCATCATCACAATAATCCTTGGTCTTCTCATCACAATGCTCCATGACCTTTGTCATCTCAATGCTCAATACACTTGTCATCAAAATGCTCCCTGACACTTGTTGTCTGTATGCTCCTTGTACCCTGTCATGACAAGGCTCCGTGCCTTTTTCATCACAATGAACCATGCCCTTCTCCTCACAATGCTTCAAGACCACTGTTATCACAATGCTCCAAGCTCTTGTCATCACAAAGCTCCATAACACATGCCATCAGAATGTTCCATGGCCTTCTCATCAAAATGCACCATGCCCTTGTCATCACAATGCCCCAAGACCCCTGTAATCACAATGCTCCATGCCCCTATTCATCTCAATGCTCCATGAACCCTGTCATCACAATGCATCATGCCCATCATCATAATGCTTCTGGCTATTGTCAGCACAATGAAATCAAAATTCTCCATGACCTCTGTGATCACAATGCTCCATGCCCCCTGATATCACAATACTCCATGAACTTTTTCAGCCCAATGCTCCATGACCCTTGTCATCACAAACATCCATGCCCTTGTCATCCCAATGCTCCATGACCCCTGTATTCACAATGCTCCGGGACGCTTGTCAGCACAGTGCTCCATGACACCTGTCATCACAATGCTCCATGCCTTTGTCAGCAAAATGCTACATGACCTTTTCATTACAATGCTCTATGCGCTTGTCATCACAATACTCCATTACCATTGTCATCACAATCCTCGATGAACCTTGGGATCACATTGCTTCATGTCCTTGTCATCACAATGCTGCATGCTCTTAGAAAAAAAAATGATCCATGACCTCTGTCATCACAGTGCTCCAAACCCTTGAGATAACAATGTCCCATAAATCTTGGTATCACAACACTCCATGATGCCTGTCAACACATTACTCCATGCCCTTTTCATCACAATGCTCCATGAACTTTGTCATCACAATTCTCAATACACTTGTCATCACAGTGCTCCCTGACACGTGTCATCAGAATGCTCCTTGAAACCTGTCACGAAAAGGCTCCATGCCTTTTTTATCACAATGATCCATGCCCTTTTCATCAGAATGTTCCAAGACCCTTTAATCACAATGCTCCATGCCCTTGTCATCACAAAGCTCAATGACGCATGTCGTTAGAATGCTCCTTGGCCATCTCCTCATAATGCTCCATCCACTTGTCATCACAATGTTCCAAGACCCCTGTAATCACAAAGGACCATGCCCCTTTTCATCAGTATGCTCCATGAGATTTCTCATCACAAGGCTCCATGGTTTTCTCATCACAATGCTCCAGGACATTTTCATCACAATGCTCCATGACATTGTCATGAAAATTCTCAATGGCACTTGTCATCATAATGCTCCAAGCCCCATTCATCACAATGCTCCATTACATTTGGCATCACAATGTTCCCTGCCATTGTCATCGCAATGGACCATGACTTATGGCATCACAATGCTCCCTGACACGTGTCTTCACAATACTCCATGACCTTCTCATCACAATGCTCCATGCCCTTGTCATCACAATGCAGCATGTCCACTGTCATCACAGTAATCTATGAAACTTTTCAGTCCAATGCTCCGTGCCCCTGTCATCACAATGCTCCATGCACTTGTCATCACAATGCTCCATGACCCCTCTATTCACAATGCTCTGTGAAGCTTGTCATCACAGTGCTCCATGACACCTGTCATCACAATGCTCCATGCCTTTGTCAGCAAAATGCTACATGACCTTGTCATTACAATGCTCTATGCGCTTGTCATTACAATACTCCATTACCATTGTCATCACAATCCTCCATGAACCTTGGGATCACGTTGCTTCATGCCCTTGTCATCACAATGCTCCATGCTCCTTGAAATCAAAATGATCCATGACCTCTGTCATCACAATGCTCCAAACCCTTGTGATCACAAAGTTCCAGAACACTTGTCATCACAACTTTCCATGATGCCTGTCATCACAATACTCCATGCTCTTTTCATCACAATGCTCCATGACCTATATCATCACAAATATCAATACACTTGTCATCACAATGCTCCCTCACACTTGTCATCAGAATGCTCCTTGAACCCTGTCACGAACAGGCTCCATGCCTTTTTCATCACAATGCCCCATGCCATTTTCATCACAGTGCTCCATGCCACTGTCATTAAAATACTCCACAAGCTTGTCATCAGAATGCTCCATGACCCATGTCATCACAATTATCCATGCACTTGTTAGCACAATGCTCCCTGACCCTTGTCATCACAATGCTCCAAGCCATTGTCATCACAATGCTCCATTACCTTTGTCATCAGAATCCTCCATGACACTTGGCATCACAATGCTCCATGCCATTATCATCAGAATGGGCCATTACATATGTCATGACAATGCTCCCTGACACCTGTCTTCAAAATACTGCATGACCTCGTCATCACAATGCTCTATGAACTTGTCATCACAGTGCTCCATGACACCTGTCATCACAATGCTCCATGACTCCATTCATCACAATGCTTCATGACCTTTGTCATCACAATGTTCCATGCCCTCGTAATCAACAGTCTCTGTGACCTTTGTAACCGCAATGATCCATAAACATTTCATCACAATGCTCCTTGATTCTTGTCATCACAATGCTCCATGCATTTGTCAGAAAAATGCTCCATGACCCTTGTATTCACAGTGTTCCACGCGCTTTTCATCACAACGGTCCACAAATGTATCCTGGCAATGCTCCATAATCCTTGTAATCACAGTGCTCCATGCCCTTCTCATCACAATGCTCAATTACACCTGTCATAACAATGCTCCATGACACTTGCCATCACAATGTTCCACTACATTGTCATCACAAGGCTCCATGACGATTGTCATCACAATGTACCAAGACCTCTGTAATCACAATGCTCCATGCCCTTGCCATCACAAAGTTCCATGAAACATGTTATAAGTATGTTCCATGGCCTTCTCATCAAAATGCTCCATGCCCTTGTCAACACAATGTTCCATTACCCCTGTCATAACAATGCTCCCTGACCCCTGCCATCACAATGCTCCCTGCCCTTCTCATCACAATGCACAATGCCCTTGTCATCCAAATGCTCCTTGACCTTTGTCATCACAAAGATCCATGACCCTTGGCATCACAATGCTCCATGTCATTGTCTTCACAATGCTCCATGAACACTCTCATCACATTGCTCCATGCCCTTGTCATCACAAAGCTGCATGACATATGTCATCAGAATGCTCCATGGCCTTCTCATCACAATGCTCCATGCCCTTGCCATCACAATGCTCCATTAACCCGTCATAACAATGCTCCATGACACCGGCCATAACGATGTTCCATGGCCTTGTCATCACAAGGCTCCATGACCCATCTCATCACAATGCTCCAAGACCCCTGTAATCACAATGCTCCATGCCCCTTTTCATCTCACTGATCCATGAACCCTGTCATCTTAATGCACCCTGCCCAAAATCTTAATGCTTCATGCTATTGTCATCACAATGAAATCAAAATGCTCCATGACCTCTGTCATAACAATGCTCCAAACCCTTGTGATCACAATATTCCATAACACTTTTCATCACAGTGCCCCATGACGCTCATCATCACAATAATCCTTGGTCTTCTCATCACAATGCTCCATGACCTTTGTCATCTCAATGCTCAATACACTTGTCATCAAAATGCTCCCTGACACTTGTTGTCTGTATGCTCCTTGTACCCTGTCATGACAAGGCTCCGTGCCTTTTTCATCACAATGAACCATGCCCTTCTCCTCACAATGCTTCAAGACCACTGTTATCACAATGCTCCAAGCTCTTGTCATCACAAAGCTCCATAACACATGCCATCAGAATGTTCCATGGCCTTCTCATCAAAATGCACCATGCCCTTGTCATCACAATGCCCCAAGACCCCTGTAATCACAATGCTCCATGCCCCTATTCATCTCAATGCTCCATGAACCCTGTCATCACAATGCATCATGCCCATCATCATAATGCTTCTGGCTATTGTCAGCACAATGAAATCAAAATTCTCCATGACCTCTGTCATCACAATGCTCCATGCCCCCTGATATCACAATACTCCATGAACTTTTTCAGCCCAATGCTCCATGACCCTTGTCATCACAAACATCCATGCCCTTGTCATCCCAATGCTCCATGACCCCTGTATTCACAATGCTCCGGGACGCTTGTCAGCACAGTGCTCCATGACACCTGTCATCACAATGCTCCATGCCTTTGTCAGCAAAATGCTACATGACCTTTTCATTACAATGCTCTATGCGCTTGTCATCACAATACTCCATTACCATTGTCATCACAATCCTCGATGAACCTTGGGATCACATTGCTTCATGTCCTTGTCATCACAATGCTGCATGCTCTTAGAAAAAAAAAATGATCCATGACCTCTGTCATCACAGTGCTCCAAACCCTTGAGATAACAATGTCCCATAAATCTTGGTATCACAACACTCCATGATGCCTGTCAACACATTACTCCATGCCCTTTTCATCACAATGCTCCATGAACTTTGTCATCACAATTCTCAATACACTTGTCATCACAGTGCTCCCTGACACTTGTCGTCAGGATGCTCCTTGAAACCTGTCACGAAAAGGCTCCATGCCTTTTTTATCACAATGATCCATGCCCTTTTCATCACAATGCTCCAAGACCCTTTAATCACAATGCTCCATGCCCTTGTCATCACAAAGCTCAATGACGCATGTCGTTAGAATGCTCCTTGGCCTTCTCCTCATAATGCTCCATCCACTTGTCATCACAATGTTCCAAGACCCCTGTAATCACAAAGGACCATGCCCCTTTTCATCAGTATGCTCCATGAGATTTCTCATCACAAGGCTCCATGGATTTCTCATCACAATGCTCCTGGACCTTTTCATCACAATGCTCCATGACATTGTCATGAAAATTCTCAATGGCACTTGTCATCATAATGCTCCAAGCCCTATTCATCACAATGCTCCATTTCATTAGGCATCACAATGGTCCCTGCCATTGTCATCGCAATGGACCATGACTTATGGCATCACAATGCTCCCTGACACGTGTCTTCACAATACTCCATGACCTTCTCATCACAATGCTCCATGCCCTTGTCATCACAATGCAGCATGTCCACTGTCATCACAGTAATCTATGAAACTTTTCAGTCCAATGCTCCGTGCCCCTGTCATCACAATGCTCCATGCACTTGTCATCACAATGCTCCATGACCCCTCTATTCACAATGCTCTGTGAAGCTTGTCATCACAGTGCTCCATGACACCTGTCATCACAATGCTCCATGCCCTTGTCAGCAAAATGCTACATGACCTTGTCATTACAATGCTCTATGCGCTTGTCATTACAATACTCCATTACCATTGTCATCACAATCCTCCATGAACCTTGGGATCATGGTGCTTCATGCCCTTGTCATCACAATGCTCCATGCTCCTTGAAATCAAAATGATCCATGACCTCTGTCATCACAATGCTCCAAACACTTGTGATCACAAAGTTCCAGAACACTTGTCATCACAACGTTCCATGATGCCTGTCATCACAATACTCCATGCTCTTTTCATCACAATGTTCCATGACCTATATCATCACAAATATCAATACACTTGTCATCACAATGCTCCCTGACACTTGTCGTCAGAATGCTCCTTGAAACCTGTCACGAACAGGCTCCATGCCTTTTTCATCACAATGCCCCATGCCATTTTCATCACAATGCTCCATGCCACTGTCATTAAAATACTCCACAAGCTTGTCATCAGAATGCTCCATGACCCATGTCATCACAATTATCCATGCACTTGTTAGCACAATGCTCCCTGACCCTTGTCATCACAATGCTCCAAGCCATTGTCATCACAATGCTCCATTACCTTTGTCATCAGAATCCTCCATGACACTTGGCATCACAATGCTCCATGCCATTATCATCAGAATGGGCCATTACATATGTCATGACAATGCTCCCTGACACCTGTCTTCACAATACTGCATGACCTGGTCATCACAATGCTCTATGAACTTGTCATCACAGTGCTCCATGACACCTGTCATCACAATGCTCCATGACTCCATTCATCACAATGCTTCATGACCTTTGTCATCACAATGGTCCATGCCCTCGTAATCAACAGTCTCTGTGACCTTTGTAACCACAATGATCCATAAACATTTCATCACAATGCTCCTTGATTCTTGTCATCACAATGCTCCATGCATTTGTCAGAAAAATGCTCCATGACCCTTGTATTCACAGTGTTCCACGCGCTTTTCATCACAACGGTCCACAAATTTATCCTGGCAATGCTCCATAATCCTTGTAATCACAATGCTCCATGCCCTTCTCATCACAATGCTCAATTACACCTGTCATAACAATGCTCCATGACACTTGCCATCACAATGTTCCACGGCATTGTCATCACAAGGCTCCATGACGATTGTCATCACAATGTACCAAGACACCTGTAATCACAATGCTCCATGCCCTTGTCATCACAAAGTTCCATGACACATGTTATAAGTATGTTCCATGGCCTTCTCATCAAAATGCTCCATGCCCTTGTCATCACAATGTTCCATTACCCCTGTCATAACAATGCTCCCTGACCCCTGCCATCACAATGCTCCCTGCCCTTCACATCACAATGCACAATGCCCTTGTCATCCAAATGCTCCTTGACCTTTGTCATCACAAAGATCCATGACCCTTGGCATCACCATGCTCCATGTCATTGTCTTCACAATGCTCCATGAACACTCTCATCACATTGCTCCATGCCCTTGTCATCACAAAGCTGCATGACATATGTCATCAGAATGCTCCATGGCCTTCTCATCACAATGCTCCATGCCCTTGCCATCACAATGCTCCATTAACCCGTCATAACAATGCTCCATGACCCCGGCCATAACGATGTTCCATGGCCTTGTCAACACAAGGCTCCATGACCCATCTCATCACAATGCTCCAAGACCCCTGTAATCACAATGCTCCATGCCCCTTTTCATCTCACTGATCCATGAACCCTGTCATCATAATGCACCCTGCCCATCATCTTAATGCTTCATGCTATTGTCATCACAATGAAATCAAAATGCTCCATGACCTCTGTCATAACAATGCTCCAAACCCTTGTGATCACAATATTCCATAACACTTTTCATCACAGTGCCCCATGACGCTCATCATCACAATAATCCTTGGTCTTCTCATCACAATGCTCCATGAACTTTGTCATCTCAAGCTCAATACACTTGTAATCAAAATGCTCCCTGACACTTGTTGTCTGTATGCTCATTGTACCCTGTCATGACAAGGCTCCGTGCCTTTTTCATCACAATGAACCATGCCCTTCTCCTCACAATGCTTCAAGACCACTGTTATCACAATGCTCCAAGCTCTTGTCATCACAAAGCTCCATAACACATGTCATCAGAATGTTCCATGGCCTTCTCATCAAAATGCACCATGCCCTTGTCATCACAATGCCCCAAGACCCCTGTAATCACAATGCTCCATGCCCCTATTCATCTCAATGCTCCATGAACCCTGTCATCACAATGCATCATGCCCATCATCATAATGCTTCTGGCTATTGTCAGCACAATGAAATCAAAATTCTCCATGACCTCTGTCATCACAATGCTCCATGCCCCCTGATATCACAATACTCCATGAACTTTTTCAGCCCAATGCTCCATGACCCATGTCATCACAAACATCCATGCCCTTGTCATCCCAATGCTCCATGACCCCTGTATTCACAATGCTCCGGGACGCTTGTCAGCACAGTGCTCCATGACACCTGTCATCACAATGCTCCATGCCTTTGTCAGCAAAATGCTACATGACCTTTTCATTACAATGCTCTATGCGCTTGTCATCACAATACTCCATTACCATTGTCATCACAATCCTCGATGAACCTTGGGATCGTATTGCTTCATGTCCTTGTCATCACAATGCTCCATGCTCTTAGAAAAAAAAAATGATCCATGACCTCTGTCATCACAGTGCTCCAAACCCTTGAGATAACAATGTCCCATAAATCTTGGTATCACAACACTCCATGATGCCTGTCAACACATTACTCCATGCCCTTTTCATCACAATGCTCCATGAACTTTGTCATCACAATTCTCAATACACTAGTCATCACAGTGCTCCCTGACACTTGTCGTCAGAATGCTCCTTGAAACCTGTCACAAAAAGGCTCCATGGCTTTTTCATCACAATGCCCCATGCCGTTTGCATCACAATGCTCTATGCCATTGTCATTAAAATACTCCACAATCTTGTCATCAGAATCCTCCATGACCCTTGTCATCACAATTCTCCATGCACTTGTCAGCACAATGCTCCCTGACACTTGTCATCACAATGCTCCAAGCCATTGTCATCACAATGCTCCATTACCTTTGTCATCAGAATCCTCCATGACCCTTGGCATCACAATTCTCCATGACCCCTGTGTTCATAATGCTCCGTGACGCTTGTCATCACAGTGCTCCACAATCTTGTCATCACAATGCTCCATAAACCTTTTCATCACAATGCTGCATGCACTTCTCATCAAAATGCTCTCTCACCACTGATATCACAATATTACATCACTATTCATCACAATACTCCCTCACCCCTGTCATCACAATGTTCCATGACTCCTGTCATCACAGTGCTACATGCACTATCATCACAATATTCAATGAGCCCTGACGTCACAATGTTCCATAACCCCGGTCATCAAAATGCTCCATGACCCGTATCATCAAAATGTTCCATGACCCCTGACATCACAATGTTCCATAACCCCTCCCATCAAAGTGTTCCATGACCCTTTTCATCATATTGCTCCAGGACCCTGTCATCACAATGCTCCCTGCCATTCTCATTACAATGCACAACACCCTTGTCATCAAAATGCTCCATGACCTTTGTCATCACAAAGATCTATGACCCTTGGCATCACAATGCTCCATGTCATTGTCATCACGATGCTCCATGAACGATCTCATCACATTGCACCATGGCCTTGTCATCACAAGGCTCCATGACGATTCTCATCACAATGCTCCATGCCCCTTTTCATCTCAATGATCCATGAACCCTGTGATCACAATTCACCATGCCCATCATCATAATGCTTCATGCTATTGTCATCACAATGAAATCAAAATGCTCCATGACCTCTGTCATAACAATATTCCAAACCCTTGTGATCACAATCTTCCATAACACTTGTGATCACATTGCCCCGTGACACTCGTCATCACATTTATCCATGTTCTACTCATCACAATGCTTCATGACCTTTGTCATCACAATGCTCAATACACTTGTCGTCAAAATGCTCCCTGACACTTGTTGTCTTTATGCTCCTTGAATCCTGTCATGACAAGGCTCCATGCCTTTTTCATCACATTGATCCTTGCCCTTTTCATCACAATGCTCCAAGACCCTTGTAATCACAATGCTCCATGCCCTTGTCATCAGAAAGCTCAATGACACATGTCATTAGAATGCTCCTTGGCATTCTCCTCACAATGCTCCAGGCCCATGTCATCACAATGTTCCAAGACCCCTGTAATCACAATGGTTCATGTCCCTTTTCATCAGTATGCTCCATGATATTTGTCATCACAGGCTCCATGGTTTTCTCATCACAATGCACCAGTACCTTGTCATCACAATGCTCCATGACCCCTGTCATAACAATACTCCATGAACATTTTCAGTCCAGAGCTCCATTACCCTTGTGAATACAATGATCCATGCCCTTGTCTTCCCTATGCTCCATGACCACTGTATTCACAAAGCTCCATGACACTTGTCATCACTGTGCTCCATGACAACTGTCATCACAATGCTCCTGGGCTTTGTCAGCAAAATTCTATATGACATTGTCATAACAATGCTCTATGAGCTTGTCATCACAATACTGCATTACCATTGTCATCACAATCCTCCATGAAACTTGGGATCACATTGCTTCATGCCTTTGTCATCACAATGCTCCATGCTCCTTGAAATCAAAATGATTCATGACCTCTCTCATCACAATTCTCCAAACCCTTGTGATTACAATGTTTCATCACACTTGTCATCACAACGCTCCATGCTGCCTGTCATCACAATATTCCATGCCCTTGTCATCACAATGCTCCATGAAATTTGTCATCACAATTCTCAATACACTTGTCATCTTAATGCTCCCTGACACTTGTCGTCAGAATGCTCCTTGAACCCTGTCACGAAAAGGTTCCATGCATTTTTCATCACAATGCCCCATGTCTTATCCATCACAATGCGCCATGTCATTTTCATCACAATGCTCCATGCTATTGTCATCAAAACACACCACAATCTTGTCATCAGAATGCTCCATTACCCTTGTCATCACAATTCTCCATTCACTTGTAAGCACAATGCTCCCTTACCCTTGTCATCACAATGCTCAAATCCATTGTCATCACAAAGCTCCATTACCTTTGTCATCAGTATCCTCCATGACACTTGGCATCACAATGCTCCATGCCGTTGTCATCACAATGGGCCATTACATATGTCATCACAATGCTCCCTGAGAACTGTCTTCACAATAATGCATGACCTGGTCTTCACAATGCTCCATGTCCTTGTGATCACAATGCGCCTTTGCAAATGTCATCGCTATAATCCATGAAACTTAGTAGACCAATGTTCCATGCCCTTGCCATCTCAATGCTCCATGCCCTTGGTATCACAATGCTCCATGACCCCTGTCATCACAATGCTCCGTGACTCCACTCATCACAATGCTTCATGACCTTTGTCATCACAATGGTCCATGCCCTTGTCATCAACAGTCTCTGTGAACACTTTAACCACAATGCTCCATGAACTTTTCATCACAATGCTTTTTGACCCTTGTCGTCACAATGCTCTATGCATTTCTAAGCACAATGCTCCATGTCCTTGTCACCACAATGCACCATGACCCCTATCATCACAATGCTCCATGACTCCAGTCATCACAGTGCTTCATAACATTTGTTACCACAATGGTCCATGCCCGCGTCATCACACGGCTCTGTTACCTTTGTAACCACAATGCTCCATGAACTTTTCATCACAATGCTCCGTGACCCTTGTCATCACAATTCTCCATGCCTTTGTCAGAAAACTTCTCCAAAACCCTTGTCATCACACTGTGCCACACGCTTTTCATTAAAACGGTCCACAAATTTGTCATCACAGTGCTCCATAAACTTTGAAATCACAATGATCCATGCCCTTCTCATCACAATGCTCCATTACATCTGTCATAAGAATGCTCCATTACCCCTGCTATCAAAATGTTCCATGGCCTTTTCATCACAAGGCTCGATGACACCTCTCATCACAATGCTCCAAAACCCATGTAATCACAATGCTCCATGCCCTTGTCATCACAAATCTCCATGACACATGTCATCAGAAGGTTCCATGTCCTTCTCATCAAAATGCTCGATGCCGTTGTCATCACAGTGCTCGAAGACCACTGTAATCACAATGCTCCATTCCCCTTTTCATCTCAATGCTCCATGAACCCTGTCATCACAATGCATCATGCCCCTCATCATAATGCTTCAGGCTATTGTCAGCACAATGAAATCAAAATTCTCCATGACCTCTGCCATCACAATGCTCCATGACCCCTGTCATCATAATACTCCATGAACATTTTTGGCCCAGTGCTCCATGACCCTTGTCATCACAATGATCCATGCCCTTGTCATCCCAATGCTCCATGACCACTGTATTCACCATGCTCCGTGACACATGTCATCACAGTGCTCCATGACAACTGTCATCACAATGCTCCTGGCCTTTGTCAGCAAAATTCTATATGACCTTTTCATAACAATGCTCTATGTGTTTGTCATCACAATACTCCATTACCATTGTCATCACAATCCTCCATGAAGCTTGGGATCACATTGCTTCATGCCCTTGTCATCACAATGCTCCATGCTCCTTGAAATCAAAATGAACCATGACCTCTGTCATCATAATGCTCCAAACCCTTTTGATCACAATGTTCCATAACACGTGTCATCACAACACTCCATCCCCTTTTCATCACAATGATCCATGACATTTGTCATCACAATTCTCAATACACTTGTCATCAAAATGCTTCCTGACACTTGTCGTCAGAATGCTGCTTTATCCCTGTCACAGAATGGCTCCATGCCTTTTTCATCAAATGCTCCATGCCATTGTCATCAAAATACTCCACAAGCTTGTCATCAGAATGCTCCATGACTCTTGTCATCACAATTCTCCATGCACTTGTCAGCACAATGCTCCCTGACCCTTGTCATCACAATGCTCCAAGCCATTGTCATCACAATGCTCCATTACCTTTGTCATCAGAATCCTCCATGACACGTGGCATCACAATGCTCCATGCCATTGTCATCACAATGGGCCATTACATATGTCATCACAATGCTCCTTGACACCTCGGTTCAAAATACTGTATGACCTGGTCATCACAATGCTCCATTCCCTTGTCATCACAATGCACCATTCCAACTGTCATCACATTAATCTATGAAACTTATTAGAACAATGTTCCATGCCCTTGTCATCACAATGATCCATGCCCTTGTTATCACAATGCTCCATGACCCATGTCATCACAATGCTCCTTGATTCCAGTCATCACAATGCTTCATGACCTTTGTCATCACAATTGTACATGCCCTCGTTATGAACAGTCTCTGTGACATTTGTAACCACAATGCTCCATGAACTTTTCATCACAATGCACATTGACCCTTGATATCACAATGCTCTATGCCTTTCTCAGCACAGTGCTCCATGACCCTTGTCATCTCAATGCTCCATGACCTTTGTCATCACAATGCTCCATGCCCTTGTTATCACAATGCTCCATGCCCTTTTCTTCACAATGTTCCATGCCGTTGTCATCACAATACTCCACAAGCTTGTCATCAAAAAGCTCCATGACCCTTGTCATCACAATGCTCCATAACCCCTCTCATCACAATGCTCCATACACCTTGTCATTACACTGCTGCATGACGCTTGTCATGACAATTATCTATGGTCTTCTCTTCACAATGCTCCTCGCCCTTGTCATCAAAATGATGCGTGACCATTGTCATCACAATAATCCATGACCCCTCTCATCACAGTGTTCGATGACACCTGTCATCACATTGCTCATTGTCCCTTGTCATTACAGTGCTCCATGATGCTCGTCACCACAAGTATCCATGGTCTTCTCATCACAGTGCTCCACGGTCTTGCCATCACAATGCTCCATGTCCTGGTAATGACAATGCTCATGTCCCTTGTCATCACAATTCTCCACGTCCTTGTCATCACAATGCTCCATGACAATTCTCATCAGAATGTTACATGCTCTTGTCATCACAGTTCTCCACGCACTTGTCATTGCAATGCCCCCTTTACCCTGTCATAGCAAGCTCCATGCCTTTGTCATCACAATGCTTCACGAACTTTTCATCAAAATTCTCAATGGCCATTGTCATCAAAATGATCCATGCCCTTGTCATCACGATGCTCCAAGCCCTTGTCATTACAAGGCTCCATTACCTTTGTCATCACAATCCTCCATAACACTTGGCATCACAATGCTCCATGCCATTGTCATCACAATGGACAATGAAATATGTCATCACTATGCTCCCTGACACATGTCTTCACAATAATCCATGACCTTGTAATCACAATGTTCCATGCCCTTGTTATCACAATATGCCATGCCCACTTTCAACACAATTATCCATGAAACTTGTCAGAGTAATGCTACATGCCCCTGTCATCACAAAGCTCCCTGCCCTTGTCATGACAATGCTCCATGACACCAGTCATCACAATGCTCCGTGAATCCACTCATCACAAGGATTCATAACTTGTGTCATCACAGTGGTCCATGCCCTCATCATCACAAGGCTCTGTGAACTTTGTCACCACAATGCTCCATGAACTTTTCATCACAATGTTCCGTGACACTTCTCATCACAATCCTCCGTCCCTTTGTCAACTCAATGCTCCATGACCCATGTCATCACAATGTGACATGCGTCTGTCATCACAATGTTCCACAATCTTGTCATCACAATGCTCCATAAACCTTGTCATCACAATGCCCCATGCACTTCTTATCAAAATGCTCTCTCACAACTGATATCAAAATGTTCCCTCACTAGTCAGCACAATACACCCACTACCCTGTCATCACAATGGTCCATAACCCATGTCATGAAAAGGTTCCATGACCCCTGACATCACAATGTTCCATAACCCCTGTCATCAAAATGTTACATGACATTTTTCATCAAATTGCTCCAAGAACCTGTCATCACAATGCTCCCTCTCCTTCAGAACAGAATGCACCACAGCCTTGTCAACAAAATTCTACCTGACCTTTGTCATCACAAACATCTATGACCATAGGCATCACAATGCTGCATGACATTGTCATCACAATGCTCCATGAACCATCTCATCACATTGTTCCATGCCCTTTTCATCACCGGCTCCATGATAATTTTCATCACAGTGCTCAATGCCATTCTTCTCACAATGCTCCATGCACTTGTCATTACAATCCTCCATGACCCATGTATCACAGTGTTCCGTGCCCTTGTCATATCAATGCACGTTCCCCCCTCTCATCACAACAATCCATGAAACATTTCAGACCAATGCTCCATGCTCTTGTCATCACAATGCTCCATTACCCCTGTCATAACAATGCTCCATGACCCCCGCCATCACAATGATCCACAGCCTTGTCATCACAAGGCTCCATGACCCTTGTCATCACAATGCACCAAGACCCCTGTAATCACAATGCTCCATGCCCTTGTCATGACAAAGCATCATGACGCATGTCATCAGAATGCTCCATGGCCTTCTCATTCACGATGCTCCATGCCCTTGGCATCACAATGCTCCATGCCCCTTTTCATCTCAATGTTCCATGAACCCTGTCATCAAAATGCACCATGCCCATCATCAGAATGCTTCATTCTACTATCATCACAATGAAATCAAAATGCTCCATGACCTCTGTCATCACAATGCTCCAAATCCTTGTGATCAAAATGTTCCATAACACTTTACATCACAACGCCCCATGACGCTTGTCATCACAATTATCCATGGCCTTCTCATCACAATGCTCCATGCCCTTGCCATCACAATGCTCCATTACCACTGTCATAAAAATGCTCCATGACCCCGGCCATCACGATGTTCCATGGCCTTTTCATCACAAGGCTCCAAGATCCCTGTAATCACAATGCTCCATGCCCCTTTTCATCTCAATGATCCATGAACCTCTCATCACAATTCACCATGCCCATCATCAAAATGCTTCATGCTATTGTCATCACAATGAAATCAAATTTCTCCATGACCTCTGTCATAACAATGCTCCAAACCCTTGTGATCACAATATTCCATAACACTTGTCCTCACAAAGCCCCATGAGGCTCGTCATCACAATTATCCATGGTCTTCTCATCACAATGCTCCATGACCTTTTTCATCACAATGCTCAATACACTTGCCATCAAAATGCTCCCTGACACTTGTTGTCTGTATGCTCCTTGAACCCTGACATGCAAAGGCTCCTTGCCATTTTCATCACAATGATCCATGCCCCTTTCATCACAATGCTCCAAGACCCCTGTAATCACAATGCTCCATGCCTTTCTCATCACTAAGCTCAATGACACATGTCATCAGTATGCTCCTGGGGCTTCTCCTCACAATGCTCCATGCCTTTGTCAATAGAATGTTCCAAGACCCCTGTAATCACAATGCACCATGCCCCTTTTCATCAGAATTCTCCATGAGACTTGTCATCACAAGGCTCCATGGACTTCTCATCACAATGCTCCAGGATCTTGTCATCACAATTCTCCATTCCCTTGTCATCACAATGCTCCATGAACTCTGTCATCACAATATTCCATTAACATTTTCAGCCCAATGCTTCATACCCTTGTCATCACAATGCTCCATGCCCTTGTTATCACAGTGCTCCATGACCCCTGTCATCACAATGCACCGTGACTCCAATCACCACAATGTTTCATGACCTTTGTCATCACCATGGTCCATGCCGTCATCATCAAAAGTCTCTGTTACGTTTTTAACCTCAATGCTCCATGAACTTTTCATCACAATGCTCTTTGACCCTTGTCATCACAATGCTCTATGCCTTTCTCAGCACAATGCTCCATGACCCTTGTCATCACAATGCTCCATGCGCTTGTCAGCACAATGCTCCATGACCTTGTCATCACAATGCTCCATGACCCTTGTCATCACAATGCTCCGTGATTCCAGTCATCAGAATGCTTCATAACATTTGTCATCACAATGGTCCATGCCAGTGTCATCACAAGGCTCTGTGACATTGTAACCACAATGCTCCATGAACTTTTCATCACAATGCTCCATGACCCTTGTCAGCACAATGCTCCATGCCTTTGTCAAAACAATGCTCCATGACCCTTGTCATCACAATGTGCCACACGGTTTTCATCACAAAGGTCCACAACCTTGTCATCGCAATGCTCCATAAACCTTGTAATCACAATGCTCCATGCACTTCTCATCAAAATGCTCTCTCACCACTGATATCACAATGTTCCATCACTAGTCATCACAATACTCCCTCACCTCTGTAATCACAATGTTCCATGACCCCTGTCTTCACAATGCTACATACCCTTATCATCACAAAGTTCCTTGACACCTGTCATCAAAATGCTCCATGACACTTTTCATCCCAAAGCTCCAGGACCCCTGACATCTCAATGATCTATAACACATGTCAGCAAAATATTCCATTACACATTTCATCATATTGCTCCGTGACCCTGGCATCAAAATTCTCCCTGCCCTTATCATCACAAAGCACCACACACTTGTCTTCAAAATGCTCCTTGACCCTTGTCATTACATATCTCCATGACACTTGGCATCACAGGGCTCCATGCCAGCACTCATCATAATAATCCATGAAATATTTCAGACCAATGCTACATGCCCTTCTCATCACAATACTCCATTACCCCTGTCTTAACAATGCTCCATTACCCCTGCCATCACAATGATCCACGGCCTTGTCTTCACAAGGCTCCATGACACTTGTCATCACAATGCTCAAGACCCCTGTAATCACAATGTTCCATGCCCGTTTTCCCCTAAATGTTCCGTGAACCCTGCCATCACAATGCACCCTGCCCATCATCATAATATTTCAGGCTATTGTCATCACAATGAAATCAAAATGCTCCATGAAACTCTGTCATTACAATGCTCCATGATCCCTGTCATCACAATACTCCATGAACATTTTCAGCCCAATGCTCCATGACACTTGTCATCACAATGAACCATGCCCTTGTCATCCCAGTGCTCCATGACCCCTGTATTCACAATGCTCCGTGACGCTTGTCATCACAGTGCTCCATGACAACTGTCATCACAATGCTCCAAGCCATTGTCATCACAATGCTCCATGACGTTTGTCATCAGAATCCTCCATGACAATTGGCATCACAATGCTCCATGCCATTCTCATCACAATGGGCCATTACATATGTCATCACAATGCTCCCTGACACCTCTCTTCACAATACTGCAAGACCTGGCCATCACAATGTTCCATGCCCTTGTCATCACAATGCGCCATTCCAACTGTCATCGCAATAATCCATGAAACTTATTAGACCAATGCTCCATTCCCTTGTCATCACAATGCTCCATGCCCTTGTTATCACAATGCTCCATGACCCCTGTCACCACAATGCTCCGTGACAACAGTTATCAAAATGCTTCATGACCTTTGTCCTCACAATGGTCCATGCCCATGTCATCAACAGTCTCTGTGACCTTTTTAACCACAATACTCAATGAAATTTTCATCAAAATGCTCTTTGACCCTTTTCATCACAATATTCTATGCCTTTCTCAGCACAATGATCCATGACATTTGTCATCACAATGTTCCATGCGCTTGTCAGCACAATGTTCCATGACACATGTCATCAGAATGTTCCATGGCCTTCCCA
Source organism: Mesoplodon bidens (assembly GCF_964165515.1). Taxonomy (NCBI): domain Eukaryota; kingdom Metazoa; phylum Chordata; class Mammalia; order Artiodactyla; family Ziphiidae; genus Mesoplodon; species Mesoplodon bidens. The sequence continues at coordinate 3,106,074 of NW_027672207.1, forward strand.
TCACAGTGCTCCATTACACCTGTCATAAGAATGCTCCATGACCCCTGCCATCACGAAGTTCCATGGCCTTGTCATCACAAGGCTCCATGACCCTTCTCATCACAATGCTCCAAGACCCATGTTATCACAATGCTCCATGCCCCTTTTCATCTAAATGATCCATGAACCCTGTCCTCACAATGTTCCAAACCCTTGTGATCAAAATATACCGTAGCTCTTGTCATCACAATGCCCCATGACGATCGTCATCACAGTTATCCATAGTCTTCTCATCACAATGCTCCATGACCTTTGTCATCACAATGCTCAATACACTTGTCATCAAAATGTTCCCTGACACTTGTTGTCTGTATGTTCCTTGAACCCTGTCATGACAAGGCTCCATGCCTTTTTCATCACAATGATCCATGCCTTTTTCATCACAATGCTCTAAGACCCCTGTAATCATAATTCTCCATGCCCTTGTCATCACAAAGCTCATGACACATATCATGAGAATGCTCCTTGTCCTTCTCCTCACAATGCTCCATGCCCTTGTCATCACAATGTTCCAAGACCCCTGTAATCACAGTGCTCCATGCCCCTTTTCATCAGTATGCTCCATGAGATTTGTCATCACAAGGCTCCATGGTTTTCTCATCACAGTGCTCCAGGACATTGTCATCACAATGCTTCACGACCTTGTCATGAAAATTCTCAATGGCCATTGTCATCATAATGCTTCAAGCCCTAGTCATCACAATGCTATATTATATTTGTCATGACAATCCTCCATTTTATATGGCATCACAATGCTCCATGCTATTGTCATCGGAATTAACCATGACATATGTCATCACAATGCTCCCTGACACCTGTCTTCACAATACTCCATGCCCTTGTCATCACAATGCTCCATGCCCTTGTCATCACAATGCTCCATGCCCTTGTCATCACAAAGCACCATGCCAACTGTCATCACAATAATCTATGAAAGTTTTCAGACCAATGCTCCATGCCCGTCATCACAATGCTCCATGCCCTTCTCATCACAATGCTCCATGTCCCCTGTCATCACAATGCTCCGTGACTCCAGTCATCACAATGCTTCATAACGTTTTTCATCACAATGGTCCATGCCCGCATCATCACAAATCTCTGAGACCTGTGTAACCACAATGCTCCATGAACTTTTCATCACAATGCTCCGTGATACATTTCATCACAATGCTCCATGCCTTTGTCAGAACAATGCTCCATGTCCCTTGTCATCACAATGTGCCACGCACTTTTCATCACAACGGTCCACAAATTTTTCATCGTTATGCTCCATAAACCTTGTAATCACAATGCTCCATGCACATCTCAAAAAATACTCTCTCACTAGAGATATCACAATGTTCCATCACTAGTCATCATAATACTCGCTGACCCCTGTAATCACAATGTTCCATGACCCCTCTCATCACAATGCTACGTCCCCTTGTAATCACAATGTTCCAAAAACTCTGTAATCACAATGCTCCATGGCCCTTTTCATCAGAATGCTCCATGAGATGTGTCATCACAAGTGTTCATGGTCATCAATCACAATGGTCCAGGACCTTGTCATCAACATGCTCCATTCCCTTGACATCACAATGCTCCATGACCCCTGTCATCACAATACTCCATGAAAATTTTCAGGCCAATGCTCCATGACCTTCTCATGACAATGCTCCATGACCAATATCATCACAATGCTCCATGACCACTGTCATCACAACACTGCATGACACCTGACAACACAATGATCCGGAACTCTTGTCATCACAGTGCTCCATTTCCTAGTCATCACAATGCTCCATGAACCCTGTCATCACAATACTCCATGAACATTTTCAGCCCAATGCTCCTTGACACTAGTCATCACAATGATCCATGTCCTTGTCATCCCAATGCTCCATGACCACTGTATTCACAATGCTCCTTGCCTTTGTCAGCAAAATGCTACATGACCTTGTCATTACAATGCTCTATGCGCTTGTCATCACAATACTCCATTACCATTGTTATCACAATCCTCCATGAATCTTGGGATCACATTGCTTCATGCCCTTGTCATCACAATGCTCTATGCACCTTGAAATCAAAATGATCCATGACCTCTGTCTTCACAATGCTCCAAACCCTTCTGATCACAATGTTCCAGAACACTTGTCATCACAACGCTCCATGATGCCTGTCATCACAATACTCCATGCCCTTTTCATCACAATGTTCCAAGACATTTGTCATCACAATTCTCAATACACTTGTCATCACAATGCTCCCTGACACTTTTCGTCAGAATGCTCCTTGAACCCTGTCACGAAAAGGCTCCATGACTTATTCATCACAATGCCCCATGCCGTTTTCATCACAATGCTCCATGCCATTGTCATCAAAATACTCCACAAGCTTGTCATCAGAATGCTCCATGACCCTTGTCATCACAATTCTCCATGCACTTGTCAGCACAATAGTCCCTGAACCTTGTCATCACAATGCTCCAAGCCATTGTCATCACAGCGCTGCATTCCCTTTTTATCACAAGGCTCCCTGACCCCTGTCATCACAATGGCCCGTGACTCCAGTCATCACAATGCTTCATGACCTTTGCAATCACAATGATCCATGCCCTCGTCATCAACAGTCTCTGTGACATTTTTAACCACAATTCTCCATGAACTTTTCATCACAATGCTCTTTGACCCTTTTCATCACAATGCTCTATGCATTTCTCAGCACAATTCTCCATGACCCTTGTCATCCCAATGTTCCATGTCTTTCTCAGCACAATGCTCCATGACCCTTGTCATCACAATGCTCCATGTGCTTGTCAGGACAATGCTCCATGACACATGTCATCACAATGCACCATGAACTTGTCATCACAGTGCTCCACAATCTTGTCATCACAATGCTCCATAAACCTTGTCATCACAATGCTCCATGAACTTCTCATCAAAATGTTCTCTCACCACTGATATCACAATGTTACATCACTATTCGTCACAATACTCCCTCACCCCTGTCATCATAATGATCCTTGACTCCTGTCATCAGAATGCTACATGCACTTATCATCACAATGTTCGATAACCCCAGACATCACAATGCACCATAAACACTGTCATCAAAATTTTCAATGACTCTTTTCATCAAATTGCTCCATGAACCTGTCATCACAATGCTCCCTGCCCTACTCAACACAATGCACAACGCCTTTGTCATCTAAATGCTCCATGACCTTTGTCATCACAAAGATCCATGACCCTTGGCATCACAATGATCCATGTCATTGTCTTCACAATCCTTCATGAACTCTCAAATCACATTGCTCCATGCCCTTGTCATCACAAAGCTCCAAGACACATGTCATCAGAATGTTCCATGGCCTTCTCATCACAATGCTCCATGCCCTTGCCATTCCAATGCTCCAATACCCCTCTCATCACAAGGCTCCATGACCCTTCTCATCACAATGCTCCAAGACCCATGTAATCACAGTGCTCCATGCCCATTTTCATCTCAGTGTTCCATGAACCCTGTCATTATAGTTCACCATGCCCATCATCATAATGCTTCATGCTCTTGTCATCACAGTGAAATCAAAATGCTCCATGACCTCTGTCATAACAATGCTCCAAACCCTTGTGATCACAATATTCCATAACACTTGTCATCCCAATGCCCCATGACACTCATTATCACAATTATCCATTGACTTCTCATCACAAAGCTCCATGCCATTGTCATCACAATGCTCCATGACCCCTGTCATCACAATGCTCTGTGAATCCAGTCATCACAGTGTTTCATAACATTTGTCATCACAATGGTCCATGCCCGCGTTATCACAAGGCTCTGTTACCTTTGTAACCACAATGCTCCATGAACTTTTCATCACAATGCTTCGTGACTCTTGTCATCACAATGCTCCATTCGTTTGTCAGAAAAATGCTCCGTGACCTTTGTCATCACAATGTGCCACGCGCTTTTCATCACAACGGTCCACATATTTGTCATCACAATGCCCCAGAAACCATATAATCACAATGCTCCATGACATTCTCATCACAATGCTCCATTACACCTGTCATAAAAATGCTCCATGACACCTGCCATCACAATGTTCCACAGCATTGTTATTAAAAGGCTCCCTGACATTTGTCATCACAATGCTCCAAGACCCCTGTAATCACAATACTCCATGCACTTGTCATCACAAAGCTCCATGACACATGTCATCAGCATGTTCCATGGCGTTCTCATCAAAATGCTCAATGCCCTTGTCATCACAGTGCTCCAAGACCCCTGTAATCACAATGCTCCATGCCCCTTTTCATCTCAATGCTCCATGATCCCTGTCATCACAACGCATCATGCCCATCATCATAATGCTTCCAGCTATTGTCAGCACAATGAAATCAAAATTCTCTATGACCTCTGTCATCACAATGCTCCATTACCCCTGTCATCACAATACTCCATGAACATTTTCAGTCCAATACTCCATGACCCTTGTCATCACAATGAATCATGCCCTTGTCATCCCAATGCTCCATGAACCCTGTATTCACAATGCTCCATGACACTTGTCATCACAGAGCTCAATGACACCTGTCTTCACAATGCTCCAGGCTTTGTCAGCATAATTCTACATCACTTTCTCATTACAATGCTCTATGCGCTTGTCATCATAATGCTCCAAGACCCCTGTAATCACAATGCTCCATGCCACTTTTCATCAGAATGCTCCATGAGATTGTCATCACAATTCTCCATGGTCATCTCATCACAATGCTCCAGGACCTTTTCATCACCATGCTCCATTCCCTTGTCATCACAATGCTCCATGCCCACTCTCATCACAATAATCCATGAAATATTTAAGACCAAAGCTCCATGCATTTCTCATCACATTGCTCCAATAACCCTGTCGTAACAATGCTCAATGAACCCTGCCTTCACAATGTGCCATGGCCTTGTCATCACAAGGCTCCATGACACTTGTCATAACAATGCACCAAGACCCCTTTAATCACAATGCTCCATGAGTTTGTCATCACAAAGCTCCATGACGCATGTAATCAGAATGTTCCATGGCCTTCTCATCATAATGCTCCATGCCCTTGTCATCACGATGCTCCATGACACATGTAATCAGAATGCTCCATGCCTCTTTTCATCTCAATGCTCCATGAACCCTGTCATCACAATGCACCATGCCCATCATCATAATGCTTCAGGCTATTGTCATAACAATGACATCAAAATGCTCAAAGACCTCTGTCATCACAGTGCTCCAAAACCTTGCGAACACAATCTTCCATAAAACTTATCATCACAACACCACATGACGCTCATCATCACAATTATTCATGGTCTTCTCATCACAATGCTCCATGACTTTTGTCATCACAATGCTCAATACACTTGTCATCACAATGCTCCCTGACATTTGTCGTCAGTATGCTCCTTGAACCCTGTAATGACAGGGCTCCATGCCTTTTTCATCACAATGATCCATGCAGTTTTGATGATAATGCTCCAAGATCCCTGTAATCAAAATGCTCCATGCCCTTGTCATCACAAAGCTCCATGACGCATGTCATCAGAATGCTCCATGGCATTCTAATCACAGTGCTCCATTCCCTTGTCATCACAATGCTCCAAGACCCCTGTAATCACAATGCTCCATGCACCTTTTCCTCAGAATTCTCCATGAGACTGGTCATCACAAGTCTCCATGGTCTTCTCATCACAATGCTCCAGGACATTGTCATCAAAATGCTCCATTCCCTAGTAATCACAATGCTCCATGATACCTGTCCTCACAATGATCCATGCCTTTGTCAGCAAAATGCTAAATGACATTGTCATTACAATGCTCTATGTGCTTGTCATCACAACACTGCATTTCCATTTTCATCACAATCCTCCATGAATCTTGGGATCACATTGCTTCATGCTCTTGTCATCACAATGCTCCCTGCCCTTTTCATCACAATGCACAATGCCATTGTCATCAAAATGCTCCATGTTGTTGTCATCACAGAGATCCATGACCCTTGACATCACAATGCTCCATGTCATTGTCATCACAATTCTCCATAAACGCTCTCATCACATTGCTCCATGCCCTTGTCATCACAAGGCTCCATGACGCATGTCATCAGAATGCTCCATGGCCTTCTCATCACAATGTTCCTTGCCCTTGCCATCACAATGCTCCATTATCCCTGTCATCACAATGCTTCATGACCCCTGACATCACGATGTTCCATGGTCTTGTCATCACAAGGCTCCATGACCCTTCTCATCACAATGCTCCAAGACCTCTATAATCACAATACTCCATGCCCCTTTTCATCTCAATAATCCATGAACCCTATCATCACAATGCACCATGCCCATCATAATAATGCTTCATGCTATTGTCATCACAATGAAATCAAAATGCTCCATGACCTCTGTCAAAACAATACTCCAAACCCTTGTGATCACAATACTCCATAACTCTTGTCATCACATTGCCCATTGACGCTCACCATCACAATTTCCCATGGTCTTCTCATCACAATGCTCCATGACCTTTGTCATCACAATGCTCAATACACTTGCCATCAAAATGCTCCCTGACACTTGTTGTCTGTATGCTCCTTGAAACCTGTCATGACAAGGCTCCATGCCTTTTCCCTCACAATGATCCATGCCCTTATCATCACAATGCTCCAAGAACACTGTAATCATATTGCTCCATGCCCTTGTCATCACAAAGCTCAATGACACATGTTATTAGAATGCTCCTTGGCCTTCTCCTCACAATGCTCCAGGCCCATGTCATCACAATGTTCCAAGACCCCTGTAATCACAATGGTTCATGTCCCTTTTCATCAGTATGCTCCATGAGATTTGTCATCACAGGCTCCATGGTTTTCTCATCACAATGCTCCAGGACCTTGTCATCACAATGCTTCATGACCTTGTCATGAAAATTCTCAATGGCCCTTGTCATCATAATGCGCCAAGCCCTAGTCATCACAATGCTCCATTATATTTGTCATCACAATACTCCATTACATTTGGCATCACAATGCTCCCTGCCATTCTCATCACAATGGACCATGACCTATGTCATCACAATGCTCCCTGACACGTCTTCACATAATTCCATGACCTTCTCATCCCAATGCTCCATGCCCTTGTCATCACAATGCTCCATGACCCCTGTCATCACAATGTACCGTGACTCCACGCATCACAATGCTTCATAATATTTGTCATCACAGTGGTCGGCGCCCGCGTCTTCATAAGGCTCTGTGACATTTGTAACCACAATGCTCCATGAACATTTCATCACAATGCTCCGTGACCCTTGTCATCACAAAGCTCCATGCCTTTGTAAGAAAAATTCTCTATGACCATTGCATGACCCTTGTCATCCCAACGGTCCACAAATTACTCATCGCAATGCTCCATAAACCTTGTAATCACAATGTTCCATGCCCTTCTCATCACAATTTTCCATTACCCCTCTCATGACAATGCTGCATGACCCCCGCCATCACAATGTTCCACGTCCTTATCATCACAAGTCTCCATGACACTTGTCATCACAATGCTCCAAGACCCCTGTAATCACAATGCTCCATGCCCCTTTACATCACAATGCTCCATGAACACTGTCATCACAATGCATCCTGCCCATCATCATAATGCTTCCGGCTATTGTCACCACAATGAAATCAAAATTCTCCATGACCTCTGTCATCACAATGCTCCATGACACCTGTCATCACAATACTCCATGAACATTTTCAGCCCAATGCTCCATGACCCTTGTCATCACAATGATCCATGCCCTTGTCATCCCAATGCTCCATGACCCCTGTAATCACAATGCTCCGTGATGCTTGTCATCACAGTGCTCCATGACACCTGTCATCACAATGCTCCATGCCTTTGTCAGCAAAATGCTACATGACATTGTCATTACAATGCTCTATGCGCTTTTCATCACAATACTCCATTACTATTGTCATCACAATCCTCCATGAACCTTGGGATCGTATTGCTTCATGCTCTTGTCATCACAATGCTCCATGCTCCTTGAAATCAAAATGATCCATGACCTCTGTCTTCACAATGCTCCAAACCCTTGTGATCACAAAGTTCAATAACCTTTGTCATCGCAACGCTCCATGATGCCTGTCATCACAATACTCCATGCCCTTTTCATCAAAATGCTCCATGAACTTTGTCATCACAATTCTCAATACACTTGTCATTACAATGCTCCCTGACACTTGTCGTCAGAATGCTTCTTGAACACTGTTACGAAAAGGCTCCATGCCTTTTTCATCACAATGTCCCATGCCATTTACATCACAATGCTCCATGCCATTGTCATCAAAATACTCCACAAGCTTGTCATCAGAATGCTCCATGACCGTTGTCATCACAATTTTCCATGCACTTGTCAGCACAATGCTCCCTGACCCTTGTCATCACAATGCTCCTAGCCATTGTCATCACAATGCTCCACTACCTTTGTCATCACAATCCTCCATGACACTTCGCATCACAATGCTCCATGTCATTGTCATCAAAATGGGCCATTACATATGTCATCACAATGCTCCCTGACACCTGTCTTCACAATACTGCATGACCTGGTCATCACAATGCTCCATGCCATTGCCATCAAAATGCGCCATTCCAACTGTCATCGCAATAATCCATGTAACTTATTAGACCAATGCTTCATGCTCTTTCATCACAATGCTCTATGAACCCTCTCATCACAATGCTATGTGACTCCAGTCATCATAATTCTTCAGGACCTTTGTCATCACAATGGTCCATGTCCTCGTCATCAACAGTCTCTGTGAACTTTTTAACCACAATGCTCCATGAACTTTTCAGCACAATGCCCTTTGACCCTTGTCATCACAATGCTCTATGCCTTTCTCAGCACAATGCTCCATGACCCTTGTCATCACAATGCTCCATGTGCTTGTCAGCACATGCTCCATGTCACATGTCATCAAGGTGCACCATGCGCCTGTCATTACAGTGCTCCACAATATTGTCATCACAATGCTCCATAAACCTTGTCATCACAATGCTCCACGCATTTCTCATCAAAATGCTCTCTCACCACTGATATGACAATGTTACATCACTATTCGTCACAATACACCCTCACCCCTGTCATCATAATGTTCCATGACTCCTGTCATCACAATGAAACCTGCACTTATCATCACAATGTTCGATGACCCCTGACATAACAATGTTCCATAACCCCTGTCATCAAAATGCTCCATGACCCTTTCCATCAAAATGCTCCATGACACCTGATATCACAATGTTCCATAACACCTGTCATCAAAATGTTCCATGACACTTTTCATCAAATTGCTCCATGACCTCTCTCATCAGAATGCTCCATGACCCCTATCATCACAATACTCTATGAACATTTTCAGCACAATGCTCCATGACCCTTGTCATCACAATGCTCCATGACCCATGTATTCACAATGCTCCGTGACGCTTGTCATCACAGTGCTCCATGACACCTGTCATCACAATGCTCCATGGCTTTGTCAGCAAAATGCTACATGACCTTTTCATTACAATGCTCTAGGCCCTTGTCATCACAATACTCCATTACCATTGTCATCACAATCCTCCATGAACCATGGGTTCACATTGCTTCATGCCCTTTTCATCACAATGTTCCATGCTCCTTGAAATTAAAATGATCCATGACCTCTGTCATCACAATGCTCCAAAACCTTGTGATCACAACGTTCCATAACGCTTGTCATCAAATCGCTCCATGATTCCTATCATCACAATACTCCATGCACTTTTCATCACAATGCTCCATGATCTTTGTCATCACAATTCTCAATACACTTGTCATCACAATGCTCCCTGACACTTGTCGTCAGAATGCTCCTTGAACCCTGTCACGAAAAGGCTCCATGCCTTTTTCATCACAATGCCCCACGCCATTTTCATCACAATGCTCCATGCCAACGTCATCAAAGTACTCCACAAGCTTGTCATCAGAATGCTCCATGACCCTTGTCATCACAATTCTCCATGCACATGTCAGCACAATGTTCCCTGACACTTGTCATCACAATGCACCAAGCCATTGTCATCAAACTGCTGCATTACCTTTGTCATCAGCATCCTCCGTGACACTTGATATCACAATGCTCCATGCCATTGTCATCACAATGGGCCATTACATATGTCATCACAATGCTCCCTGACACCTGTCTTCACAATACTGCATTACCTTGTCATCACAATGCTCCATGACCCATGCCATCACAATGTTCCACGGCCTTGTCATCACAAGACTCCATGACACTTGTAATCACAATGCTCCAAGAACCCAGTATTCACAATGCTCCATGTACTTGTCATCACAAAGCTCCATGACACATGTCATCAGTATGTTCCATGGCCTTCTCATCAAAATGCTCCATGTCCTTTTCATCACCATGCTCCAACACCCCTGTAATGACAATGCTCCATGCCCCTTTTCATCAGAATGCTCCATGAGATTTGTCATCACAAGGCTCCATGGGTTTCTCATCAGAATGTTCCAGGATTTTGTCATCACAATGCTTCACGAACTTGTCATGAAAATTCTCAATGGCCCTTGTCATCATAATGCTCCAAGCCCTAGTCATCACAATGCTCCATTATATTTGTCATCACAATCCTCCATTACATTTGGCATCACCGTGCTCCCTGACATTTTCATCGCAATGGACCATGACATATGTCATCACAATGCTCCCTGACACCTGTCTTCACGATACTCCATGACCTTATCATCACAATGATCCAGACCCTTGTCATCACAATGCACCCTGCAAACTGTCATCAAAATAATCTATGAAACTTGACATACCAATGTTCCATGCCACTGACATCACAATGCTCCATGCCCTTGTCATCACAATGTTCCATGACCCCTGTCATCACAATGCTCCGTGACTCCAGGCATCACAATGGTTTATAACAGTTGTCATCACAGTGGTCCATGCCCACGTCATCACAAGGCTCTATGACCTTTGTAACCACAATGCTCCATGAAATTTCCATCACAATGCTCCGTGACACTTGTCATCACTATGCTCCATGCCTTTGTCAGAAAAATGCTCCTTGACCCTTGTAATCAGAATGTGGCACGTGTTTTCATCACAACGGTCCATAAATTTATCATGACAATGCTCCATAAACATTTTAATCACAATGTTCCATGCCTTTCTCATCACAATGCTCCATTACCCCTGTCATAACAATGCTCCATGACCCCTGCCATCACAATTTTCCACAGTCCTGTCATCACAAGGCAACATGACACTTGTCATCTCTCTGCTCCAAGACCACTGTAATCACAATGCACGCTGACCATGTCATCACAAGGCTCCATGACACATGTCATCAGAATGTTCCATGGCTTTCTCATCAAAATGTTCCATGCCGTTGTCATCACAATGCTACAAGACCCTTGTAATCACAATGCTCCATGCCCCTCTTCATCTCAATGCTCCATGAACCCTGTCATCAAAATGCATCATGCTCATGATCATAATGCTTCCGGCTATTGTCAGTACAATGAAATCAAAATTCTCCATGACCTCCATCATCACAATGCTCCATGACCCCTATCATCACAATACTCCATGAACATTTTCAGCCCAATGCTCCATGACGCTTGTCATCACAATGATCAATGACCTTGTCATCCCAATGCTCCATGACCCCTGTATTCACAATGCTCCGTGACGCTTGTCATCACAGTGCTCCATGACACCTGTCATCACAATGCTCCATGCCTTTGTCAGCAAAATGCTACATGAACTTGTCATTACAATGCTCTATGCCTTTGTCATCACAATACTCCATTACAATTGTCATCACAATCCTCCATGAACCGTGGGATCACATTGCTTCATGCCCTTGTCATCAAAATGTTCCATGCTCCTTGAAATCAAAATGATCCATGACATCTTTCATCACAATGCTCCAAACCCTTGTGATCACAAAGTTCCATAACTCTTGTCATTAAATCGCTCCATGATGCCTATCATCACAATACTCCATGCCCTTTTCATCACAATGCTCCATGACCTTTGTCATCACAATTCTCAAAACACTTCTTATCACAATGATCCCTGACATTGTCGTCAGAATGCTCCTTGAAACCTGTCACGAAAAGGCTCCATGCCTTTTTCATCACAATGCCCCATGCGATTATCATCACAATGTTCCATGCCATTGTCATCAAAATACTCTAAAAGCTTGTCATCAGAATGCTCCATGACACTTGTCGTCACAATTCTCCATGCATTTGTCAGCACAATGCTCCCTGACACTTGTCATCACAATGTTCCAAGCCATTGTCATCACAATGCTCCATTACCTTTGTCATCAGAATCCTCCATGACACTTGGCATCACAATACTCCATGCCATTGTCATCACAATGGGCCATTACATATGTCATGACAATGCTCCCTGAAAACTCTCTTCACAATACTGCATGACCTGGTCATCACAATGCTCGATGCCCTTGTCATCACAATGCGCCATTCCAACTGTCATCGCAATAATCCATGAAATTATTAGACCCATGCTCCATGCCCTTTTCATCACAATGCTCCTTACCCTTGTTATCACAATGCTCCATGACCCCTGTCACCACAATGCTCCATGACTCCAGTAATCACAATGCACCATGACCTTTGTCATCACAATGCTCCGTGCCCTCATGATCAACAGTCTCTGTGATATCTTTAACCACAATGCTGCATGAACATTTCATCACAATTATCTTTGACCCTTGTCATCACAATGCTCTATGCCTTTCTCAGCACAATGCTCCATGACACTTGTCATCACAATGCTCCATGCGCTTGTCAGCACAATGCTCCATGACACATGTCATCACAATGCACCATGCGCTTTTCATCACAGTGCTCCAAAACCTTTTCATCATAATGCTCCATAAAACTTGTCATCACAATGCTCCCTGCACTTCTCATCAAAATGCTCTCTCACCACTGATATCACAATGTTACATCACTATTCGTCACAATACTCCCTCACCCCTGTCATCAAAATGTTCCATGACCCTTTTCATCAAATTGCTCCATGACCCTGTCATCAAAATGCTTCCTTCCATTCTCATCACAGTACACAACGCCCTTGTCATCAAAATGCTCCATGAACTTTGCAATCACAAAGATCAATGACGCTTGGCATCACAAAGCTCCATGACGTTGTCATCACAATGCTCAATACACTTGTCGTCAAAATGCTCCCTGACACTTGTTGTCTGTATGCTCCTTGAATCCTGTCATGACAAGGCTCCATGCCTTTTTCATCACAATGATCCATGCCCTTTTCATCACTATGCTCCAAGACCCTTTTAATCACAATGCTCCATGCCCTTGTCATCACAGAGCTCAATGACTCATGTCATTAGAATGCTCCTTGGCCTTCTCCTCACAATGTTCCATCCCCTTGTCATCACAATGTTCCAAGACCCCTGTAATCACAAAGGTCCATGCCCCTTTTCATCAGTATGCTCCATGAGATTTGTCATCACAAGGCTCCATGGTTTTCTCATCACAATGCTCCAGGACCTTGTCATCACAATGTTCCAAGACCTTGTCATGAAAATTCTCAATGGCACTGGTCATCATAATGCTCCAAGCCCTATTCATCACAATGCTCCATTACATTTGGCATCACAATGTTCCCCGCCATTGTCATCGCAATGGACCATGACTTATGGCATCACAATGCTCCCTGACACGTGTCTTCACAATACTCCATGACCTTCTCATCACAATGCTCCATGCCCTTGTCATCACAATGCAGCATGTCCACTGTCATCACAGTAATCTATGAAACTTTTCAGTCCAATGCTCTGTGCCCCTGTCATCACAATGCTCCATGCACATGTAATCACAATGCTCCATGACCCCTGTATTCACAATGCTCCGTGAAGCTTGTCATCACAGTGCTCCATGACACCTCTCATCACAATGCTCCATGCCTTTGTCAGCAAAATGCTACATGACCTTTTCATTACAATTCGCTATGCGCTTGTCATTACAATACTCCATTTCCATTGTCATCACAAAACTCCATGAACCTTGGGATCATGTTGCTTCACGCCCTTGTCATCACAATGCTCCATGCTCCTTGAAATCAAAATGATCCATGACCTCTGTCATCACAATGCTCCAAACCCTTGTGATCACAAAGTTCCAGAACTCTTGTAATCACAACGTTCCATGATGCCTGTCATCACAATATTCCATGCCCTTTTCATCACAATGCTCCATGCTCTGTATCATCACAATTCTTAATACACTTTTTATCACAATGCTCCCTGACACTTGTCGTCAGAATGCTCCTTGAACCCTGTCACGAACAGGCTCCATGCCTTTTTCATCACAATGCCCCATGCCATTTTCATCACAATGCTCCATGCCACTGTCATCAAAATACTCCACAAGCTTGTCATCAGAATGCTCCATGACCCATGTCATCACAATTATCCATGCACTTGTTAGCACAATGCTCCCTGACCCTTGTCATCACAATGCTACAAGCCATTGTCATCACAATGCTCCATTACCTTTGTCATCAGAATCCTCCATGACACTTGGCATCACAATGCTCCATGCCATTATCATCAGAATGGGCCATTACATATGTCATGACAATGCTCCCTGACACCTGTCTTCACAATACTGCATGACCTGGTCATCACAATGCTCTATGCACTTGTCATCACAGTGCTCCATGACACCTGTCATCACAATGCTCCGTGACTCCAGTCATCACAATGTTTCATGACCTTTGTCATCACAATGGTCCATGCCCTCGTAATCAACAGTCTCTGTGACCTTTGTAACCACAATGCTCCATAAACATTTCATCACAATGCTCCTTGATTCTTGTCATCACAATGCTCCATGCGTTTGTCAGAAAAATGCTCCATTACCCTTGTAATCACAGTGTGCCATGCGCTTTTCATCACAACGGTCCACAAATTTGTCCTGGCCATGCTGCATAATCCTTGTAATCACAATGCTCCATATCCTTCTCATCACAATGCTCCATTACACCTGTCATAACAATGCTCCATGACCCTTGCCATCACAATGTTCCACGGCATTGTCATCACAAGGCTCCATGACGATTATTATCACAATGTACCAAGACCCCTGTAATCACAATGCTCCATGCCCTTGTCATCACAAAGCTCCATGACAGAGGTTATCAGTATGTTCCATGGCCTTCTCATCAAAATGCTCCATGCCCTTGTCATCACAATGTTCCATTACCCCTGTCATAAAAATGCTCCCTGACCCCCGCCATCACAATGCTCCCTCCCCTTCTCATCACAATGCACAATGCCCTTGTCATCCAAATGCTCCTTGACCTTTGTCATCACAAAGATCCAAGACACTTGGCATCACAGTGCTCCATGTCCTTGTCATCACAATGCTCCATGAACGCTCTCATCACATTGCTCCATGCCCTTGTCATCACAAAGCTGCATGACATATGTCATCAGAATGCTCCATGGCCTTCTAATCACAATGCTCCATGCCCTTGCCATCACAATGCTCCATTACCCCGTCATAAAAATGCTCCATGACTCCGGCCATAACGATGTTCCATGGCCTTGTCATCACAAGGCTCCATGACCCATCTCATCACCATGCTCCAAGACCCCTGTAATCACAAGGCTCCATGCCTCTTTTCATCTCACTGATCCATGAACCCTGTCATCATAATGCACCATGCCCATCATCTTAATGCTTCATGCTATTGTCATCACAATGAAATCAAAATGCTCCATGACCTCTGTCATAACAATGGTCCAAACCCTTGTGATCTCAATATTCCGTAACACTTTTCATCACAGTGCCACATGACGCTCATCATCACAATAATCCTTGGTCTTCTCATCACAATGCTCCATGACCTTTGTCATCACAAAGATCTATGACCCTTGGCATCAAAATGATCCATGTCATTTGCATCACGATGCTCCATGAACCCTCTCATCACATTGCTCCATGCCCTTGTCATCACAAAGCTCCATGACACATGTCATCAGAATGCTCCATGGCCTTCTCATCACAATGCTCTACGCCCTTTCCATCACAATGCTCCATGACCCCTGTCATAACAATGCTCCATGACCACTGCCATCACGATGGTCCATGGCCTTGTCATCCCAAGACTCCATGACCCTTCTCATCACAATGCTCCAAGACCCTGGTAATCACAATGTTCCATGCCCCTTTTCATCTCAATGATCCATGAACCCTGTCATCACAATTCACCATGCCCATCATCATAATGCTTCAAGCTATTGTCATCACAGTGAAATCAAAATGCTCCATGACCTCTGTCAAAACAATACTCCAAACCATTGTGATCACAATATTCCATAACACTTGTCATCACAATGCCCATTGACGCTCACCATCACAATTTTCCATGGTCTTCTCATCACAATGCTCCATGAACTTGTCATCACAATGCTCAATACACTTGCCATCAAAATGCTCCCTGACACTTGTCTGTATGCTCCTTGAAACCTGTCATGACAAGGCTCCATGCCTTTTCCCTCACAATGATCCATGCCCTTATCATCACAATGCTCCAAGAACACTGTAATCACATTGCTCCATGCACTTGTCATCACAAAGCTCAATGACACATGTCATTAGAATGCTCCTTGGCCTTCGCCTCACAATGCTCCAGGCCCATGTCATCACAATGTTCCAAGAGCCCTGTAATCACAATGGTTCATGTCCCTTTTCATCAGTATGCTCCATGAGATTTGTCATCACAGGCTCCATGGTATTCCATCAAAATGCTCCAGAAACTTGTCATCACAATGCTTCATGACCTTGTCATGAATATTCTCAATGGCCCTTGTCATCATAATGCGCCAAGCCCTAGTCATGACAATGCTCCATTATATTTGTCATCACAATCCTCCATTACATTTGGCATCACAATGCTCCCTGCCATTCTCATCGCAATGGACCATGCCATATGTCATCACAATGCTCCCTGACAAGTTTCCTCAAAATACTCCATGAAATTCTCATCACAATGCTCCTTGCCCTTGTCATCACAAGGCTCCATGACCCCTGTCATCACAATGCTCCGTGACTCCAGTCATCACAATGCTTCATAACATTTGTCATTACAATGGTCCATGCCTGCATCATCACAGGGATCTGTGACCTTTGTAACCACAATGCTCCATGAACTTTTCATCACAATGCTCCGTGACCCTTGTCATCAAAATGTTCCTTGCCTTTGTCAGAAAAATGATCCATGACCCTTGTCATCACAGTGTGCCACGCGATTTTCATCACAACGGTCCACAAATTTGTCATCGCAATGGTCCATAAACCTTGTAATCACAAAGCTCCTTGCCCTTCTCATCACAATGCTCCATTACCCCAATCATAACAATGATCCATGATCCCTGCCATCACAATGTTCCACGGCCTTGTCATCACAAGGCTCCATGATACTTGTCATCACAATTCTCAAGATCCCTGTAATCACAATGCTCCATGCACTTGTCACCACAAAGTTCCATGGCACATGTCATCAGAAATTTCCATGTCCTTCTCATCAAAATGATCCATGCCCTTGTCATCACAGTGCTCCAAGAACCCTGTAA
This sequence comes from Mesoplodon bidens, assembly GCF_964165515.1. NCBI lineage: Eukaryota > Metazoa > Chordata > Mammalia > Artiodactyla > Ziphiidae > Mesoplodon > Mesoplodon bidens. Next base: position 3,123,855 of record NW_027672207.1, read on the forward strand.
TCACAATGGTCCATGCCCCTTTTCATCAGAATGCTCCATGAGACTTGTCATCACAAGGCTCCATGGTTTTCTCACCAGAATGCTCCAGGACGTTGTCATCACAATGATTCACGACCTTGCCATGAAAATTCTCATTTGCCCTTGTCATCATAATGCTCAAAGGCCTAGTCATCACAATGCTCCATGATATTTGTCATCACAATCGTCCATTACATTTGGCATCACAATGCTCCCTGCCATTGCCATCGCAATGGACCATGACATATGTCCTCACAATGCTCCCAGACACCTGTCTTCACAGTACTCCATGACCTTCTCATCACAATGCTCCATGCCCTAGTCATCAAAATTCAACATATCCACTGTCATCACAATAATCTATGAAACTTGTCAGACCAATGCACCATGCCACTGTCATCAGAATGCTCCATGCCCTTGTCATCACAATGCTCCATGACCCCTGTCATCACAATGCTCGGTGACTCCAGGCATCACAATGCTTCATAACATTTGTCATCACAGTGATCCTTGCCCGCGTCATCACAAGGATATGTGACCTTTGTAACCACAATGCTGCAAGAACTTTTCATCAAAATGCTTCGTGACCCTTGTCATCACAATGCTCCAAGCATTTGTCAGAAAAATGCTCCATGACCCTTGTCCATACAATGTGCCAAGCGCTTTTCATTAAAACGGTCCACAAATTTGTCATTGCAATGGTCCATATACCTTGTAATCGTAATGCTCCATGCCCTTCTCATCACAATGCACCATTACACCTGTCATAACAATGCTCCATGATCCCTGCCCTCATAATGTTCCACGGCCTTGTTATCAAAAGGCTCCATGACACTTGTCATCACAATGCTCCAAGACCCCTGTAATCACAGCGCTCCATGCCCTTGTCATCACAAATCTCCATGACACGTCTTAAGAATGTTCCATGACCTTCTCATCATAATGCTCCATGCCCTTGTCATCACAATGCTCCAAGACCCCTGTAATCACAATGCACCATGCCCCTTTTCATCTCAATGCTCCATGATACCTGTCATCACAATGCATCGTGCCCATCATCATAATGCTTCAGGCTATTGTCAGCAAAATGAAATCAAAATTCCCCATGACCTCTGTCATCACAATGCTCCATGACCCCTGTCATCACAGTACTCCATGAACATTTACAGCCCAATGCTCCCTAACGTTCTCATCACAATGTTCCATGACCCCTGTCATTACAATGCTCCATCACCCCTGTCATCACAACGCTCCATGTCCCTTGTCATCACAATACTCCATGAACATTTTCATCCCAATGCTCCATGACTCTTGTCATCACAATGATCCATGCCCTTGTCATCCCAATGTTCCATGACCCCTTATTCACAATGCTCCGTGACGCTTGTCTTCACAGTGCTCCATGACACCTGTCATCGCAATGCTCCATGCCTTTGTCAGGAAAATGCTACATGACGTTGTCATTACAATGTTCTATGCGCTTGTCATCACAATACTCCATTACCATTGTCATCACAATCCTCCATGAACCTTGGAATCACATTGTTTCACGCCCTTGTCATCACAATGCTCCATGCTCCTTGAAAGCAAAATGATCCATGACCTCTGTCATCACAATGCTCCAAATCATTGTGATCAAAATGTTCCATAACAATTGTCATCACAACGCTCCATGATGCCTGTCATCACAATACTCCATGCTCTTTTCATCACAATGCTCCATGACCTTTGTCATCACAATTCTCAATACACTTGTCATCACAGTGCTCCCTGACACTTGTCGTCAGAATGCTCCTTGAACCCTGCCACGAAAAGGCTCCATGCCTTTTTCATCACAATGCCGCATGCCGTTTGCATCACAATGCTCCATATCATTGTCATCAAAATACTCCACAAGCTTGCCATCCAAATGCTCCATGACCCGTGTCATCACAATTCTCCATGCAATTGCCAGCACAATGCTCCCTGACTCTTGTCATCACAATGCTCCAAGCCATTGTCATCACAATGCTCCATTACCTTTGTCATCAGAATCCTCCATGACACTTGGCATCTCAATGCTCCATGGCATTGTCATCACAATGGGCCATTACATATGTCATAACAATGCTCCCTGACACCAGTCTTCACAATACTGCATGACCTGGTCTTCACAATGCTCCATGCCCTTGTCATCACAATGCGCCATTCCAACTGTCATTGCAATAATCCATGAAACTTATTAGACCAATATTCCATGCCCTTGTCATCACAATGCTCCATGCCCTTGTTATCACAATGCTCCGTGACTCCAGTCATCACGATGCTTCATGACCTTTGTCATCCCAATGGTCCATGCCCTCGTCATCAACAGTCTCTGTGACCCTTTTAACATCAATGCTGCATGAAATTTTCATCACAATGCTCTTTAACCCTTGTCATCACAATACTCTATGCCTTTCTAGGCACAATGCTTCATGACTGTTGTCATCACAATGCTCCATTACATTTGTCATCACAATGCTCCCTGCCATTGTCATCACAATGGACCATGACATATGTCATCACAATGCTCCCTGACACGTCTTCACAAAATTCCATGACCTTCTCATCCCAATGCTCCATGCCCTTGTCATCACAATGCTCCATGACCCCTGTCTTCACAATGTACCATAACTCCAGGCTTCACAATGCTTCATAATATTTGTCATCACAGTGGTCGATGCCCGCGTCTTCATAAGGCTCTGTGACCTTTGTAACCACAATGCTCCATGAATATTTCATCACAATGCTCCGTGACCCTTGTCATCACAATGTTCCATGCATTTGTAAGAAAAATTCTCTATGACCATTGCATGACACTTGTCATACCAACGGTCCACAAATTATTCATCGCAATGCTCCATAAACCTTGTAATCACAATGTTCCATGCCCTTCTCATCACAATGCTCCATTACCCCTCTCATAACAATGCTCCATGACCCCCGCCATCACAATGTTCCACGGGCTTATCATCACAAGTCTCCATGACACTTGTCATCACAATGTTCCAAGACCCCTGTAATCACAATGCTCCATTCCCCTTTATATCTCAATGCTCCATGAACCCTGTCATCACAATGCATCATGCCCATCATCATAATGCTTCCGTCTATTGTCACCAGAATGAAATCAAAATTCTCCATGACCTCTGTCATCACAATGCTCCATGACCCCTGTCATCACAATACTCCATGAACATTTTCAGCCCAATGCTCCATGACCTTATCATCACAATGATCCAGACCCTTGTCATCACAATGCACCATGCCAACTGTCATCACAATAATCTATGAAACTTGACATACCAATGTTCCATGCCCCTGACATCACAATGCTCCATGCCCTTGTCATCACAATGTTCCATGACCCCTGTCATCACAATGCTCCGTGACTCCAGGCATCACAATGGTTCATAACAGTTGTCATCACAGTGGTCCATGCCCACGTCATCACAAGGCTCTATGACCTTTGTAACCACAATGCTCCATGAAATTTCCATCACAATGCTCCGTGACCATTGTCATCACAATGCTCCATGCCCTTGTCAGAAAAATGCTCCATGACCCTTGTAATCAGAATGTGGCACGAGTTTTCATCACAACGGTCCATAAATTTATCATGGCAATGCTCCATAAACATTTTAATCACAATGTTCCATGCCCTTCTCATCACAATGCTCCATTACCCCTGTCATAACAATGCTCCATGACCCCTGCCATCACAATTTTCCACAGTCTTGTCATCACAAGGCAACATGACACTAGTCATCTCTCTGCTCCAAGACCACTGTAATCACAATGCACGTTGACCATGTCATCACAAGGCTCCATGACACATGTCATCAGAATGTTCCATGGCTTTCTCATCAAAATGTTCCATGCCCTTGTCATCACAATGCTCCAAAACCCTTGTAATCACAATGCTCCATGCCCCTCTTCATCTCAATGCTCCATGAACCCTGTCATCAAAATGCATCATGCTCATGATCATAATGCTTCAGGCTATTGTCAGCACAATGAAATCAAAATTCTCCATGACCTCCATCATCACAATGCTCCATGACCCCTATCATCACAATACTCCATGAACATTTTCAGCCCAATGCTCCATGACGCTTGTCATCAAAATAATCAATGACCTTGTCATCCCAGTGTTCCATGACCCCTGTATTCACAATGCTCCGTGACGCTTGTCATCACAGTGCTCCATGACACCTGTCATCACAATGCTCCATGGCTTTGTCAGCAAAATGCTACATGAACTTGTCATTACAATGCTCTATGCCTTTGTCATCACAATACTCCATTACAATTGTCATCACAATCCTCCATGAACCGTGGGATCACATTGCTTCATGCCCTTGTCCTCACAGTGTTCCATGCTCCTTGAAATCAAAATGATCCATGACATCTTTCATCACAATGCTCCAAACACTTGTGATCACAAAGTTCCATAACTCTTGTCATCAAATCGCTCCATGATGCCTATCATCACAATACTCCATGCCCTTTTCATCACAATGCTCCATGACCTTTGTCATCACAATCCTCAATACAATTGTTATCACAATGATTCCTGACACTTGTCGTCAGAATGCTCCTTGAAACCTGTCACGAACAGGCGCCATGCCTTTTTCATCACAATGCCCCATGCGATTATCATCACAATGTTCCATGCCATTGTCATCAAAATCCTCTAAAAGCTTGTCATCAGAATGCTCCATGACCCTTGTTATCACAATTCTCCATGCATTTGTCAGCACAATGCTCCCTGACACTTGTCATCACAATGCTCCAAGCCATTGTCATCACAATGCTCCATTACCTTTGTCATCAGAATCCACCATGACACTTGGCATCACAATGCTCCATGCCATTGTCATCAAAATGGGCCATTACATATGTCATGACAATGCTCCCTGAAAACTCTCTTCACAATACTGCATGACCTGGTCATCACAATGCTCGATGCCCTTGTCATCACAATGCGCCATTCCAACTGTCATCGCAATAATCCATGAAATTATTAGACCAATGCTCCATGCCCTTTTCATCACAATGATCCATGCCCTTGTTATCACAATGCTCCATGACCCCTGTCATCACAATGCTCCGTCACTCCAGTCATCACAATGCTTCATGACCTTTGTCATCACAATTGTCCATGCCCTCATCATCAACAGTCTCTGTGATATTTTTAACCACAATGCTCCATGAACTTTTCATCACAATTCTCTTTGACCCTTGTCATCACAATGCTCTATGCCTTTCTCAGCACAATGCTCCAGGACACTTGTCATCACAATGCTCCATGCGCTTGTCAGCACAATGCTCCACGACACATGTCATCACAATGCACCATGCGCTTGCCAACACAGTGCTCCAGAACTTTTTCTTCACAATGCTCCATAAAACTTGTCATCACAATGCTCCCTGCACTTCTCATCAAAATGCTCTCTCACCACGGATATCACAATGTTACATCACTATTCGTCACAATACTCCTTCACTCCTGTCATCACAATGTTCCATGACTCCTCTCATCACAATGCTACATGCATTATCATCACAATATTCGATGACCCCTGTCATCACAATGTTCCCCAACCCTTGTCATCAAAATGTTCCATGACCCTTTTCATCAAATTGCTCCATGACCCTGTCATCAAAATGCTTCCTTCCCTTCTCATCACAGTGCACAATGCCCTTCTCATCAAAATGCTCCATGACCTTTGCCATCACATAGATCAATGACGCTTGGCATCACAAAGCTCCATGCCATTGTCATGACAAAGCTCCATGACACATGTCATCAGAATGCTCCATGGCCTTCTCATCACAATGCTCCATGCCCTTGCCATCACAATGCTCCTTTACCCCTGTCATAACAATGCTCCATGACCACAGCCATCACGATGTTCCATGGCCTTATCAAGACAAGGCTCCATGACCCTTCTCATCACAATGCTCCAAAACCCCTCTACTAACAATGCTCCATGCCCCTTTTCATCTCAATGAACCATGAACCTTGTCATCACAATGCACCATGCCCATCATCATAATGCTTCATGCTATTGTCATCACAATGAATTCAAAATGCTCCATGACCTCTGTCATAAAAATGCTCCAAAGCCTTGTGATCACAATTTTCCATAACACTTGTCATCACATTGCACCGTGACACTCGTCATCACAATTATCCATGGTCTTCTCATCACAATGCTCCATGACCTTTGTCATCACAATGCTCAATACACTTGTCGTCAAAATGCTCCCTGACACTTGTTGTATGTATGCTCCTTGAATCCTGTCATGACAAGGCTCCATGCCTTTTTCTTCACAATGATCCATGCCCTTTTCATCACAATGCTACAAGACCCTTTAATCACAATGCTCCATGCCCTTGTCATCACAAAGCTCAATGACGCATGTCGTTAGAATGCTCCTTGGCCTTCTCCTCACAATGCTCCATCCCCTTGTCATCACAATGTTCCAAGACCCCTGTAATCACAAAGGACCATGCCCCTTTTCATCAGTATGCTCCATGAGATTTGTCATCACAAGGCTCCATGGTTTTCTCATCACAATGCTCCAGTATGTTTTCATCACAATGCTCCATGACCTTGTCATGAAAATTCTCAATGGCACTTGTCATCATAATGCACCAAACCCTATTCATCACAATGCTCCATTACATATGGCATCACAATGTTCCCTGCCATTGTCATCGCAATGGACCATGACTTATGGCATCACAATGCTCCCTGACACGTGTCTTCACAATACTCCATGACCTTCTCATCACAATGCTCCATGCCCTTGTCATCACAATGCAGCATGTCCACTGTCATCACAGTAATCTATGAAACTTTTCAGTCCAATGCTCCGTGCCCCTGTCATCACAATGCTCCATGCACTTGTCATCACAATGCTCCATGACCCCTCTATTCACAATGCTCTATGAAGCTTGTCATCACAGTGCTCCATGACACCTGTCATCACAATGCTCCATGCCTTTGTCAGCAAAATGCTACATGACCTTGTCATTACAATGCTCTATGCGCTTGTCATTACAATACTCCATTTCCATTGTCATCACAATCCTCCATGAACCTTGGGATCACGTTGCTTCATGCCCTTGTCATCACAATGCTCCATGCTCCTTGAAATCAAAATGATCCATGACCTCTGTCATCACAATGCTCCAAACCCTTGTGATCACAAAGTTCCATAACACTTGTCATCACAACGTTCCATGATGCCTGTCATCACAATACTCCATGCCCTTTTCATCACAATGCTCCATGATCTATATCATCACAAATCTCAATACACTTGTCATCACAATGCTCCCTGACACTTGTCGTCAGAATGCTCCTTGAACCCTGTCACGAACAGGCTCCATGCCTTTTTCATCACAATGCCCCATGCCATTTTCATCACAATGCTCCATGCCACTGTCATCAAAATACTCCACAAGCTTGTCATCAGAATGCTCCATGACCCATGTCATCACAATTATCCATGCACTTGTTAGCACAATGCTCCCTGACCCTTGTCATCACAATGCTCCAAGCCATTGTCATCACAATGCTCCATTACCTTTGTCATCAGAATCCTCCATGACACTTGGCATCACAATGCTCCATGCCATTATCATCAGAATGGGCCATTACATATGTCATGACAATGCTCCCTGACACCTGTCTTCACAATACTGCATGACCTGGTCATCACAATGCTCTATGCACTTGTCATCACAGTGCTCCATGACACCTGTCATCACAATGCTCCATGACTCCAGTCATCACAATGCTTCATGACCTTTGTCATCACAATGGTCCATGCCCTTGTAATCAAAAGACTCTGTGACCTTTGTAACCACAATGCTCCATAAACATTTCATCACAATGCTCTCTGATTCTTGTCATCACAATGCTCCATGCATTTGTCAGAAAAATGCTCCATGACCCTTGTATTCACAGTGTGCCACGCGATTTTCATCACAACGGTCCACAAATTTGTCCTGGCAATGCTCCATAATCCTTGTAATCACAATGCTCCATGCCCTTCTCATCACAATGCTCAATTACACCTGTCATAACAATGCTCCATGACCCTTGCCATCACAATGTTCCACGGCATTGTCATCACAAGGCTCCATGACGATTGTCATCACAATGTACCAAGACCCCTGTAATCACAATGCTCCATGCCATTCTCATAAAAAAGTTCCACGACACATGTTATAAGTATGTTCCATGGCCTTCTCATCAAAATGCTCCATGCCCTTGTCATCACAATGTTCCATTACCTCTGTCATAACAATGCTCCCTGACCCCGGCCATCACAATGCTCCCTGCCCTTCTCATCACAATGCACAATGCCCTTGTCATCCAAATGCTCCTTGACATTTGTCTTCACAAAGATCCATGACCCTTGGCATCACAATGCTCCATGTCATTGTCTTCACAATGCTCCATGAACGCTCTCATCACATTGCTCCATGCCCTTGTCATCACAAAGCTGCATGACATATGTCATCAGAATGCTCCATGGCCTTCTCATCACAATGCTCCATGCCCTTGCCATCACAATGCTCCATTAACCCGTCATAACTATGCTCCATGACCACGTCCATAACGATGTTCCATGGCCTTGTCATCACAAGGCTCCATGACCCATCTCAACACAATGCTACAAGACCCCTGTAATCCCAATGCTCCATGCCCCTTTTCATCTCACTGATCCATGAACCCTGTCATCATAATGCACCCTGCCCATCATCTTAATGCTTCATGCTATTGTCATCACAATGAAATCAAAATGCTCCATGACCTCTGTCATCACAATGCTCCAAATCCTTGTGATCAAAATGTTCCATAACACTTATCATCACAACGCCCCATGACGCTTGTCATGACAGTTATCCATGGCCTTCTCATCACAATGCTCCATGCCCTTGCCATCACAATGCTCCATTTCACCTGTCATAAAAATGCTCCATGACCCCGGCCATCACGATGTTCCATGGCCCTTTCATCACAAGGCTCCATGACCCTTCTCATCACAATGCTCCAAGACCCCTGTAATCACAATGCTCCATGCCCCTTTTCATCTCAATGATCCATGAACCTGTCATCACAATGCACCATGCCCATCATCATAATGCTTCATGCTATTGTCATCACAATGAAATCAAATTTCTCCATGACCTCTGTCATAACAATGCTCCAAACCCTTGTGATCACAATATCCCATAACACTTGTCCTCACAAAGCCCCATGAGGCTCGTTATCACAATTACCCATGGTCTTCTCATCACAATGCTCGATGACCATTTTCATCACAATGCTCAATACACTTGTCATCAAAATGCTCCCTGACACTTGTTGTCTGTATGCTCCTTGATCCCTGACATGACAAGGCTCCTTGCCATTTTCATCACAATGATATATGCCCCTTTCATCACAATGCTCCAAGACCCCTGTAATCACAATGCTCCATGCCCTTCTCATCACAAAGCTCCATGCCCTTGTCATCACAAAACTCCATGACCCCTGACATCACAACGTTCCATAACACTGTCATCAAAATATTCCATGACCCTTTTCATCAAATTGCTCCATGACCCTGTCATCACAATGCTCCCTTCCCTTCTCATCACAATGCACCATGCCCTTGTCATCAAAATGCTCCATGACCTTTGTCATCACAAATCTCCATGACACTTGGCATCTCAATTCTCCATGCCATTGTCATCACAATGCTCCATGGACCCTCTCATCACATTGTTCCATGCCCTTCTCATCACAAAACTCCATGACGCTTGTCATCACAATGCTCGATCCCATACTAATCAAAATGCTCCATGCCCTTGTCATTACAATCCTCCATGACCCATGTATCACAGTGTTCCGGGTTCTTGTCATCACAATGCTCCATGCTCACTCTCATCACAATAATCCATGAAACATTTCAGACCAATGCTCCATTCCCTTCTCATCACAATGCTTCATTACACCTGTCATAACAATGCTCCATGACCCCTGCCATCACAATGTTCCACGGCCTTGTCATCACAAGGCTCCATGACCCTTGTCATCACAATGCTCCAAGACCCATATAATCACAATGCTCCATCCACTTGTCATCACAAAGCTCCATGAAGCATGTCATCAGAAGTTTCCATGGAATTCTCATCACAATGTTCCATGCCATTGTCATCACAATGCTTCAGGACCCCTGTAATCACAATGCTACACGCCCCTTTTCATCTCAATTCTCCATGAACCCTGTCATCAAAATGCACCATGCCCATCATCATAATGCTTCAGGCTATTGTCATCACAATGAAATCAAAATATTCGATGATCTCTCTCATCACAATGCTCCAAATCCTTGTGATCAAAATGTTCCATAACACTTATCATCCCAACGCCCCATGACGCTCATCATCACAATTATCCATGGACTTCTCATCACAATGCTCCATGACCTTTGTCATCACAATGCTCTATACACTTGTTATCACAATGCTCCCTGACACTTGTCATCAGTATGCTCCTTGAAACCTGTCATGACAAGGCTCCATACCATTTTCATAACAATGGTCCATGCCAATTTCATCACAATGCTCCAAGAACCCTGTAATCACAATGCTCCATGCCCTTGTGATCACAATGCTCCAAGACCCCTGTAATCACAATAATCCTTGCCCCTTTTCATCAGAATGCTCCATGAGACTTGTCATTACAAGGCTCCATGGTCTTCTCATCACAATGCTCGAAGACCTTTTCGTCACAGTGCTCCATTCCCTTGTCATCTCAATGCTCCATTACCCCTGTCCACACAATATTTCCTGAACAATTTCAGCCCAATTCTCAAGGAACTTCACAGCACAATGCTTCATGATCCATATCATCACAATGCTCCATGAGCACTGTCATCACAATGGTCCATGACCCCTGACAACACAATGATCCGGGACAGTTGTCATCACAGTGCTCCATTCCCTTGTCATCACAATGCTCTATGAACATTTTCAGCCCAATGTTCCATGATACTTGTCATCACAATGATCCATGCCCTTGTCATCCCAATGCTCCTTGACCCCTCTAATCACAATGATCCATGACGCTTGTCATCACAGTGCTCCATGACCCTTATCATCACAATGCTCCATGCCTCTGTCAGCAAAATGCTACATGACCTTTTCATCACAATTCTCCATTTGCTTGTCATCACAATACTACCTTACCATTGTCTGTCATCACAATGCTCCATGCTCCTTGAAAAAAAAAAATGATCCATGACTTCTGTCATCACAATGCTCCAAACTCTTGTGATCACATTGTTCCATAACACTTGTCATCACAACGCTCCATGATGCCTGTCATCACAATACTCCATGCCCTTCTCATCAAAATGCACCATGATATTTGTCATCACAATTCTCAATACACTTGTCATCACAATGCTCCCTGACACTTGTCAGAATGCTCCTTGAATCCTGTCATGAAAAGGCTCCATGCCTTTTTCATCACAATGCTCCATGCCCTTTTCATCACAATGCTCCATGCCATTGTCATCACAATACACCACAAGTTTGTTATCAGAATGCTCCATGACCCGTTTCATCACAATTCTCCATGCACTTTTCAGCACAATGCTCCCTGACCCTTGTGATCACAATGCTCCAAGCCATTGTCATCACAATGCTCCATACCCCTTTTGATTACTGTGCTCCATGACGCTCGTCATCACAATTATCCATGGTCTTCTCATCAAAATTCTCCACGCCCTTGTCATCAAAATTCTCTATGTCCCTTGTCATCACAATGCTCCATGGCCACTGTCATCACAATGCTCCATTCCCCTTGTCATTACAGTGCTCCAGGATGCTCGTCATCACAATTATCCATGGTCTTCTCATCACAATGCTCCACGGTCTTGCCATCACAATGCTCCATGCACTGGTCATCACAATGCTCCATGACCCTTGTCATCACAATTCTCCACGTCCTTGGCATCACTATGCACCATGACACTTCTCATCACTGTGTTCCATGCTTTGTCATCACAATTCTCTATGCACTTGTCATCGCAGTGCTCCATGACCCCTGTCATAGCAAGCTCCATGTGCTTGTCATCACAATGTTTCATGAACTTGTCCTCAAAATTCTCAATGACCCTTTTCATCACAATGCTCCATGCCCTTGTCATCACAATGCTCTATGCCCCTTTTCATCAGAATGCTCCATGAGACTTGTCAACACAAGGCTCCATGGTCTTCTCATCACAATGCTCCAGTGCCTTTTCGTCACAATGCTCCATGACCCCTGTCATCACAATACTCCATGAACATTTTCAGCCCAATGCTCCATGACGTTCTCATGACAATGCTCCATGACCACTGTCATCACAATGCTCCATGAACCCTGACAACACAGTGATCCGGGACTCTTGCCATCAAAGTGCTCCATGCTCTTGTCATCCCAATGCTCCATGAACCCTGTAATCACAATGCTCCATGACGCTTGTCATCACAGTGGTCCATGAACCTTGTCATCATAATGCTCCATGCCTTTGTCAGCAATATGCTACATAATCTTGTCATCACAATGCTCAATGCGCTTGTCATCACAATCCTCCATGACCCATGGGATCACATTGCTTCAAGCCCTTGTCATCTCTCTCTTGCCTTTCTGGTTTTTACAGATTTTCGGATGTCCTTTTTGACTGGTCGGAAGTGACAATTCTTTGTAGAGTGGATTTGCATTGCACAGTTGCTTGATTGGCCAAAAAGGGCCTATGCCTTTTCTCCTGAATATATTCAGGAGAAAAGGCATACGCTGTTTTTGGCCAAGTGCATCATTGTCGAAGTTGTGATGCTTTTCTTGTGCTTTAATGGCGATTCCAATTTACCTCTTGAAATACGTTTTGTGCAATTCTGCCTCATTTTCAAGTCTGCTTCGTTGCCTTCCCTCAACAGATTTTTGGAAGAGAGTCGTCCTTTATACATCTGCAGGTTTGTGAATTGCTTTGCCCCTGAGCTCCAATTTTCAAATCCCATTTCTGGGAGCTGACCACAAATCCACAATATTGCTTCAGGACCTATACTGGTTCCAGGGGTGGCTATTCTGGTTCCCTGTGGGTGGCTGAAGCTTTGGTTAATTCTTCTTCCTGACGAGAAATTATAGTGACATGTGCCTGTCCAAATGCCTAACAACTACCCTCTCCTTGGTTCTCCCTATTCCCTTTCATCCTCTGCACAATTAGCAAACTGTGCGAACCAGGAGGTTTTAGGGGCTGACTCTTCTAAGTTGGGAGATTGATAGTAAAGCAGTTGGAATGCCAAACTGCAGCACAAGGATAGGAAAAATTAGGAGACTTTCAGAAACCTTTCACCATCACAGGGTGTCCATTCTCTAGGTTTCCCATACATGTTATAACAGTAGTGATCTACCTGGAGATTTAGGACCAATGGAATGGTGGCATGCATTACTACTTTAAAGGGTCTGAATTTTCTCTCCCAATCTCACCAGTCCTCTCAGTCCCAAGTGTCCAACCTTATGTCTCATCCAGATGTATTTGCAGGTAGGGTCATTCCAGGTTTCATCAGAACCCCTGAAGGAATTGTGTAAGAATTTCGCTGTTTTTTTGTTTTGTTTTTGAAATTCATTTTTATAATGGGGTTGAGCTGATTTTCACTGACGTGTTTATGCCAGTCTAGACACACTTGATTCCCTTACAGAGGCATATCAATACATAGGTTTTAACATTCTTACTAATCAGATATACTCCTCTGTGGGGAATAGGGGTTTTGAGCCCCGTTCACTGAGGAAGGCGTAGGTCTTGTCTATTCTGTATTTGGTTTATGGAATGGTACCTGTGCTAATATCAAACTCTGGTTTTATGCATCACCCCACCTCTCCTTTCCCGTTAAGCAGGCATAAGTGTGTTTTCTAAATGTGAGACGCTGCTCACTTTCCTAATTCAGTTCATGTGTTGTGATGTTGACATTCCCTCTGTAAGTGATATCTTATGATAAGATTCTTTTTCTGTGTGACTAATTTCCCTTAGAATCTTCATACCTAAATCCACTCATTATGCTGCTACTGGCCTTATGACATTGATTTCCTGTTTGAGTGATATTCCGTTGTACAAATTACCACAAGTTCTTTATGCATTTCTCTTTTTCTGGGGATATTTTAAGTGTACCTAAGTTGAGGTTCTTTTATGCAGAGCAGCCCGAAACTTTGGGGTGCCTGTGTCTTATTGATATTTAGTCTTCCCAAGTTATATGCCCATGAATTGAAGTCCCCTTTTCTCAGGGTCTTTGTATTTTAGATGTTTTAGGAAACAGCATACACTTCTTCAGAATGGTTCCTGGATATTTATACCCCACCCATCAGTGTGACTAGTCTCCCTGTTTTCCATGGCCTCTCCTGCATTTCTGGTTTGTACACATTTTTTGGATAGCCTTTCTGAGCAGTGGAAATTGAGACTTCTTTGTTGTGCAGATTTGCATTTCTCTCTTGCTTGGTTGACCAAAAACTCTGTATGTGTTTTTTTCCTGAAGATATTCACGAAAAAAACGCATACACTCTTTTGCTCTACTGCATCATTTTAGAAATTCTGCTGCTTTTCATATGCTTTAAATGTGAGTACAATCTACCTTTGGAAATCTGTTTCCTGCAATTCTGCCTCTCATTCAGATCCTCTTCGTTGCCTTACCTGAATGTATTTTTGGACGTTGGTTATCATTTATATCTTTGCAGGTCTTTGAATTGTCTGCTCCTGAGCTCCATTTTGCAACTCACATTTTTTGTGAGCTGGCCGCCAAACCATTGGATTGCTTCCGTGCCTATTCTGATTCTGGGGAGGCAGGCTGAGCCTTTGGTTAATTCTTCTTCCTAATGGGAAATTAGAGTTACATGTGCCTGTCAAAACTCCTACAGCTAATCTCTCATTGGTTCCTCCTCTTCTCATTTATCCTCTGCACAAATTGCAAACTGTGTGAAACAGGAGGTTAAAAGTGCTGATTCTCCAAGTGGGGAGATTGTTAGTAATGTGGCTGGAAGGGCAAACCCCAGCACCAGGAGATCAAAAATGAGGTGCATTTTAGACACCTTTCCTGAGCACACGGTGTACATTCATCTCGGTTTCCCAGGCATGTTTTCGCTGTCAGAAGATTCCCTTGAACCTGCAGATTTGGGACCCATGGAATGGGTACCAGGCAGTATTACTTTAAAAGGTCTGGGCTTCCCTGGTGGCGCAGTGGTTGAGAGTCCGCCTGCCGATGCAGGGGACACGGGTTCGTGCCCCGGTCTTGGAGGATCCCACGTGCCGCAGAGCGGCTGGGCCCGTGAGCCATGGCTGCTGAGCCTGCGCATCCGGAGCCTGTGCTCTGCAAGGGGAGAGGCCACAGCAGTGAGAGGCCCGCCTACCGCAAAAAAAAAAAAAAAAAAAAAAAAGGTCTGCATTTCCTCAACTAGCCTCTCTAACATCTCTTAGCATGCATAGCTTCCAGCCTTATATATTATCCTGCTGTTTGTCTACATGTGTTCAATCCATGTTACATCGTACCCCTTCAACAAAAGTTGTAAGAATTTTTGTCTGTCTCACTTTTTTTATAAATATTTTTAAATTTATTTTTATATTGGTTACAGCTGATTTTCAAAGCTCTGTTGTTTGCTGCTGTACATCCACTTGATTCATGTACTGTGAGACAACAATAAATTCTTTTTCAGAAGCTTACGAGTCATATGTATTATTGTCCAGTGACTTGAGTGGGCTGAGTGCAGTTCTTTGAGGTACCGTGTAGCCCTTGTCAGTTATTCAATTTGGTACTTGGAATGGTATCTTTGCTAATTTCAAAGTCCTGGATAATACCTCACCATTCCCCACCTTTCCCATTTAGCAGCCTTATGTCTATTTTCTACATATTTGACTATGTTTCTGATTTGTAGTTTATTTCATGTGTAGCCATTTGTGATTCCACCTTAAAGTGATATCTTATGATATGTGTTTTTTTCTTTCTGACATATGTCACGTAGAATGATCGTTTGTAACTCCTGCAGAGTTGTTACAACTGGCCTTACTTCATTGATTTCTGGATGAGTAATAGTCCACTCTACATAAGTACCCTATCTCTTTTATCCATTTTATCCTTCCAGGGACATTTAGGTTATATCCAAGTGGAGGCCCTTTTTAACACAGAGGTGGTAAAAGTTGGGTGCCTGTTTTCTGTCCATTTTTGTTTTTCCCAAGGTATACGCCCATAAGTGCAAGTGCCCTATGCTCTGTAGCTCATATTTTAGATGTTTTAGCAAACACAATACACTTCTCCAGAGTGTCCGTTGGCAAATTACATTTCCACTATCAGCCTCACAGGGCTCCCTTTTCTCCTCGCCCTGCCCTGCATTTCTGGTGTTTACACTTTATGTGGATGGCCCTTCTGACAGATGTGAATTGATAAATTTTGTAGTATTGATTTCCAGTGCCCACCTGTTTGGTTGGATCAAAAGTGTGTATGGCCTTTACTTGAATATATTCAGAAAAAATGCATACGCCCTTTTGGGCCAACTGCATCATTGGCGATGTTCAGCCCCTTTTCTTGTGCTTTAATGGGGAGTCCATTCTACCTCTTCAAATCTGTTTCCTGCCTCTCTCCCTTGCTTACAAGTCCTTTTCTGTGACTTACATCAAGTCGTTTTTCGACAATAGATATTTTCATCTCTGCAGTTTCATGAATTTCAGTGACCCTGAGTTCCATTTTTCAACTTGTGTTTTTGGAAACTGGACACAAAACAGCGTGATTTCCTCTAGCCCTATTCTGTTTCTGTGGGCAATTCTAGCCTTTGATGAATTTGTCTTCTGGATTGGAAATGAGAGTGGCATGTGCCTGTCCGAACACCTAACACTTGTCTCTAAATTTTTCTCATCCTTCCGCTTCATTCTCTGGACAAATTCCAAACTGTGTGCAACATGATGTTGACGGTGCTGATATCCCCAAGTGAGGAGATTGTTAAGAAAGATGCTGGAGGGGTGAACCCGAGCACCAGGCGATGAGGAGATGAGGTCCCTTTTCCAAACTCTTTCCGATCAAACGGTGTACCATCCTCTAGGTGTGACAGGCATGTTTTAGCGGTAGGAAGGGTCTCGTGCATGTAAGGAGAACACTAGGGATTATTCCAAATCAGTGACTCCCCGAACCACAAACTGGGGAATTTTTAAGCTATGGCTACACGTATGTCCATTAAGGGCTTTGTGAAATAGGCAGAGCCCAAACTTTAGATGATTGAAATCTTCATGGTCAGAAGTGTTCACCATCGGCCTTGCTTAGTTTACATTTTATCTGTCATTGATAGATGATGTCAATAAAAATATCGATTCTTTTTCAGATTATTTCCTCTTATAGGTTATTGCAAAATATTCAGTGTAGTTCCCTGTGCTATACAGTAGTTCCTTGTTGATGATCTATTTTATACATAGCAGTGTGTATGTGTTAATCCCAAACTGTTAATTTATCCCTTCTCCTACCTTTCCCCTTTGGTAATAATAAATTATAAGATTTTATACTTCTCAGAAATGGGGGAGCTGAAAGAGAGGTATCATTTTCAATGGAAAAGCATTCAAAACAAGATTGAAGCTTCAGTGACAAAGCGAAAGAGAGGCATGGACATATATACACTACCAAACGTAAGGTAGATAGATAGTGGGAAGCAGCCACAGAGCACAGGGAGATCAGCTCGGTGCTTTGTGACCGCCTGGAGGGGTGGGATGGGGAGGGTGGGAGGGAGGGAGATGCATGAGGTAAGGGATGTGGGAACAGATGTATATGTATGACTGATTCACTTTGTTATAAAGCAGAAACTAATTAAAAAATTAAAAAAAAAATGATTGAAGCTTCAGCCAAGAGTATTCTGTGTACATCCATGGAAATAAATCACTTCATTTCTCTAATGTTGACCTGACAAATAAGACAGACACCTTCACTGAACTTGCTTATAGGAAAGTGATGGAAATATCAAATATAAGACTTAGAAACATCTTATTTTACCAGAGAATTATACACTGCTCTATGTTAACTACAGTTTGGCTCACACATCTGTTCATTGAAGTTACAATGTTCTCAATTTCTGTTACTGATCCTCCAGAGTGGACCCCAACCGGAGTCCCCATGCACAGTATCATTAGAGCCAACAGATCAAGACTGAGTTTGGTTCAGAAGCAAAGGAAACATTATTTTGAAAACAGAATGGAGAGGTGTGAGCGAGCACTCCCCCACAGGCTGTGGGCTGGGCTGCTGTGTAGGGATCCCCGCAGCGTCAGTGGGAAGGAGGGGATGGAGCTCTCGAGGGTTGGGTTGGCTGCAGCTCAGGCTCTATGCCGCGGAGTCTGCATGGCACCCCGCTAGCTGAGGTATCGTCCCAGCCATTCTGCACTAGGAAATCAGGTCTGAAGTGCCGGGTGTGTGACCTCTGCATGCGGAACCCTAGGAGCACGTGAAATTAGACAAAGCACAAAGGAAAAACAGGATAGACTTTATTTTATTGCCCAGATTCTCTTTTTATCTCCCAGGAATTTTTAATGAACGTTGCCAGAGACGAACACCTCTTCTGCTTTTTCTTCCATTCCTCATTCTTGGGGTGCTGAGGGTGCAGACCCCTCTTTTGTAACTGCTTCATGCTGTGGTGGGAGCCCTGATACCTGGGGGGAGGGGCAAAACGTCTCCCCACCAGCCTCCCGGTGAGGTTGATTGTCCCAAGGCCTCCTGCCTCACTTCTCATCCACCTGAGCACCAGCATTGGAAGTGTTATAGATTCTAATGACCTTTAAGGGTCCAGGAAAGAGATGTGCAGAGATGCTGCAGTGGCAGGTTTCACCCCTCCCCACATTTGTTCGGTGACCTTAGGCTGACGGTTTTTGCCAGCCTAGATGCTCTGACCAGTAGTCTGTGCTTTCTTTAATTAGGTACCTGAATTAATTTACAAAGAGCACCATGTGGCAGAGCCCTGCCCGCGCAATTCCCAGACCGTCCAGGGTCAGTGGTGATCCAGGACCATGACGTCCACTGAGTCAACGGCCTTTAGAAGTAGCCAGCAGTCCAGCCGTTCATATTGGCACCATCACCACAGTGTCCGTAGGGTTTTCTATGGTGAAAGCGTGATATAAGTTTGCCCGGCCAAGCTTATTATCTCCCCTCTGGGTGCAGGAAGTCCTGCAAGCAGTAGTCTGCTCTTTCGGGGCACAGTCTTGTTGTTTTCTGAGAGAAACTCCAGGACAAGTGATGGTCACATGAGTCATCTTGGGGTCCCGTTGCCCCCGTTTGTCTCTCTGGAGGTTGGAGTTGGAGGGCCTCCTCACTCGAGGTCAGTGTGACCACAGAGCGGTCCCTGCAACTTCAGGGCATGATGGGTGGTTAGGATCACCACGTGGGGTCCTTTTCCCTTAGGAGGGAGCTGGCCTTGCGGGCTGCTGATTTCCAGCTTTTTAGATACCCCAGTATCCGGGCCTGATGAGTCGGTGGGCAAAGCCCTTGGTGACCATAGTTTATCATACATGAAGGGCATTCTTGTGTTACTCCATTTCAAGTGGTCCCAGTTTTTGCACTAAGGCTCCAAGGGTGATTACCCTTTGACCGGGTATGTAAAGGTCAAAGGGTTTAGCTAAATTAGCGAGTTCCTGGGCAAGGATCTGAATTTACTGCTCTTTCCATTCTTGGAAGGCTGCTTCTGGATTCTATTCAAAAGGATCATCATATTTTCGTGTCAGTGTTTCATGTAGAGGCCCAGCTATTAGACTGTAGTTAGGGATCCAGATGCAGAAAACTTTGGCCTCCCCAGGAACCCCTAAGCTGTCTTCTAATTTTAGAAGAGGTAAGGCTGCAAATGGCTTCTTCGCTATCCTGGGATGCGTTTCTCCGAATATCTGTGAGAATGAAGCCCAGGCATGTCACCTTAGCCTGGGATATTTGAGCCTTTTTCTTGGACACCTTCTATCCTTTATTGGCTAGGTAGTTCAGAGGCGTCTTTAGTAGGCCTGGTGATCAGAATGTCATCTGCATATTGAAGGAGGGTTCCCTTTTACAGAGGTAGAAATTTTAGGTCTTTAGAGGACATTTCCCCAATGATGGTGTGGGGATTTTTGAACCATTGGGGCAGGACGGCCCAGCATTTTTGCTTTTGTTGCATGTTGTGTCCTGCCACTCACAAGCCAAAAATTCTTGTGACTCTGAGATGAATGGAATACAGAAGAAGGCATCATTGAAGTCTAACACAGAATGCCATGGCCTGGCGGATGGTTGAATGAGCAGCAGGGTGTAGGAAATAGGAGCTACTGGATGTATATCCTCGGTGGCTTCACTGACTCTCCTGATATATTTTACCAGTTCTCCAGCAGCCCATGGGGCTCTCATGGTTAGGCCAATCCCAGGATATGGAGCTCACTTGGGCTGCACCCCCAACCCCACAGCCCACGGGGCTCTCGTGGTCAAGTCCCTCCCAGGGTATGGAGCTCACCTGTGTAGCTACCCAGCAGCCCATGGGGCTCTCATAGTCAGGCCCTTCACAGGATACAGAACTCCCCTGGCCAGGTACGCCAGCAGGGCTGGACACACAGGATCTGTGCACATAGCCAAACTTGAAGAGAACCCCTAGCTCACCTGTCACTCACAGCTGACACAGAACACCTCAGAGCAGGAATGGAACTAACAAACATCAGCTCTGACAGGTCTGTGACCCTGGCTATCACTCTGTGCAGCCTCTCCCTGTCTGGTCTTCCAGACACTTCCACTGCAGCCAGGGCACCAGGCCTCTGTCTCCACCCACCATCACTCCTCTCCCTGACTCCTGGGTTCCTCTCATTAGGATAGGGTCTTCTTGAAGTTGTCTCCCACTCATGGACAAGATAAAATGATAAGAAAACAAGCCGCAACTGCAGCCCCTTGTCTAGCCTGACTCTCAAGAGCCCACACCTGTTCCTTAGGCCTGGTCCGTTTAGGAAGGTTCATTTTTTGCAAATGTGAGGCCCTGAGGTTTGAGGATTGGCTGATTTGGGCAGCCTGACACTGCCTGCCAGCTCCCCCCCTGGTGTGCCTGGGTTGAGGTCAATATAAACACCTCTCCAGTCAGCAAGAGCCCCTGTAGCTGTGCCTGACGCCATGTTCTCTGCCCCGTCAGCAGTGTCGGGGCTGGGGTCGTGGGAGGGAGTGAGGGGCCGTGGCTTTGTGGGTTGCCCAGTGTGAGTGGGGCTCTGCTGCACTTTCTGCAGGAGTTGCCAGGCTGCCACCTGCTAAAGAAGAGGATGTGTCACCCATACCTGCCGCTGAAATTTCTCCCGAGGCAGAGGTGAGGAAGTAAAAAAGCAGTAGGGGCCGTGGCAGGAGGGGTATCTCAGGCAGGGAAATGGAAAACTTCCAGAACAGCATCTGGGGCCAGGACCATCCTGGGTGGCCTGCAGGCACCAAGTCGGCCTGCGTGGTGTCGCTGGTGTGGCTCCACAGCCCTTCCTCTAGGCTGACAAGTGCTTGTACATATTCAGGTGTTTTACCTGGAATGGGTGGGAAGAGTTGAGCTGCAGCAGGACTGGGGCTCAGCTCACATTTACTCACAGACGCCTCGACACAGTCCCCCAGCTTTGCAATGAGGATGCTCCTTGTGGGAGGGGAGCGCTGCTGACTGCATGGAAGATGATTTCCCACCTCTGACCAACTTAAGAATTTTTTACCACTGGAGCAAGTGCCCTGATACGATTTTCCTCTTTATAACTGGTGGGTTCTGTTTTTTTTTTCTTTTTTTTTCTTTTATTTCTTTTTGGTTCAAGGTAGATTTTATTTATTTCTCTTTTTTTTTTAATTTGGAGATATAAACATGGAAATAATGCATTAATATAAAGACGTCTATGTGAAGGGAAAAACATTTTTTCTGTTTTAATTTATTAAATTTTATTTATTTATTTATTTTTTAATTTATTTCTTTTATGCAGCAGGATCTTATTGGATACCTATTTTATACATATAAGTGTGCACATGTGAATCCCAGTCTCCCAATTCATCCCACCACCACCCTCACCTGGCGTTCCCACCTTGGTGTCCATATGTTTGTTCTCTACATCTGTGTCTCTATCTCTGCCCTGCAAACCAGTTCATCTGTACCATTTTTCTAGGTTCCACATATATGCATTAATATACAATATTTGTTTTTCTCTTTCTGACTTACTTCACTCTGTATGACAGTCTCTAGATCCATCAAGGTCTCTACAAATGACCCAATTTCATTCCTCTGTATGGCTGAGTATTATTCCGTTGTATATATGTACCACATCTTTATCCATTCGTCTATCTGTGGGCACTTAGGTTGCTTTCATTAGCTGTCTATTGTAAATAGTGCTGCAATGAACATTGTGGTGAATGTGTCTCTTTGATTTAAGGTTTTCTCTGGGTCTATGCCCAGTAGAGGGATTGCTGGATTATATGGTAATTCTATTTTTAGTTTTTTAAGGAACCTCCATACTGTTCTCCATAGAGACTGTATGGATTTACATTCCCAACAATAGTGGAAGAAGGTTCCTTTTCTCCACACCCTCTCCAGCATTTGTTGTTTGTAGATTTTCTGATGATGCCCATTCTAACAGGTGTGACGTGATACCTCATTGTTGTTTCGATTTCCATTTCTCTAATAATTAGTGATGTTGAGCAGATTTTCATGTGCGTACTGGTGATCTCTATGTCTTCTTGGAAGAAATGTCTATTTAGATCTTCCATATTTGTATTGTGATGTTTGTTTTATTAATATTGAGCTGCATGAGCTGTTTATATATATTGGAGATTAATCATTTGTCCATTGATTCATTTGCAAATATTTTCTGCCATTCTGAGGGTTGTCTTTTCATCTTGTTTGTAGCTTCCTTTGCTTTGCAAAAGCTTTTACATTTCATTAGGTCCCATCTGTTTAGTTTTCTTTTTTATTTCATTACTATAGGAGGTGAATCAGAAAAGATCTTGCTGTGATTTACGTCAGAGTATCCTTCGTAAGTTTTCCTCTCAGAGTTTTATACTGTCCGGTCTTACATTCAGGTCTCTAATCCATTTTGAATATATTTTTATGTATGGTGTTGGGGAGTGTTCTAATTTCATTCTTTTACATATAGCTGTCCATATTTCCCAGCGCCAATGATTGAAGAGACTGTCTTATCTCCATTGTATAGTCTTGCCTCCTTTGTCATAGATTAGTTGACCATAGGTGTGAAGGTTTATCCATGTGCTTTCTTTTTTTTTTTCCTTTTACACGTTTATTGGAGTATAATTGCTTTACAATGGAGTGTTCGTTTCTGCTGTATAAAAAAGTGAATCAGCTATACATATTCAAATATCAACAGATCCCCTCCCTCTTGCATCTCCCTCCCACACTCCATATCCCACCCCTTTATGTGGTCACAAGGCACCGAGCTAATCTCCCTGTTCTATGTGGCTGCTTCCCAGTAGCTATCAATGTTACATTTGGTAATGTATTTATGTCCGTGCCACTCTCTCACTTCGTCCCAGCTTACCCATCCCGCTTCTGGTGTCCTCAAGTCCTTTCTCTATATCTGTGTCCTTAATACTGTCCTGCCACTAGGTTCTTCAGAATCTTTTTTTTTTCTTCTTTAGATTCCATATATCTCTGTTAACATACAGTATTTTTTTCCCCTTCTGACTTACTTCACTGTGTAGGACAGATTCTAAGTCCATCCACCTCAGTACAAATAATTCAGTTTTGCTTCTTTTTATGGCTGAGTAATATCTCATTGTATATATGTGCCAGATCTTCTTTATCCATTCATCTGTCAATCGACACTTAGGTTGCTTCCATGTCCTGGCTATTGTAAATAGAGCTGCAATGAACATTTTTGTACATAACTCTTTTTGAATTATGGTTTTCGTAAGGCAAATGCCCTGTACTTGGATTGTTGTGTCGTATGGTACTTCTATTGTTAGTTATTTAAAGGAACCTTTGTACTGTTCTCCCTAGTGCCCATATCAATTTACATTCCCACCCACAGTGCAAGTGTGTTCCCTTTTCTCCAATAAAGGCCTCTCCAGCATTTATTGTTTTGTAGATTATTTTGATAATTGCCACTCTGACTGCTGTGAGGTGATACCTCACGGTAGTTTTGATTTGCATTTCTCTAATGATAAGTGATGTTCAGCATCCTTTCATGTGTTTCTTGGTAATCTGTATATCTTCTTTGGAGAAATGTCTATTAGGTCTTCTGCCCGTTTTTGGATTGGGTTCTTTGTTTTTGTGATATTGAGCTACATGAGGTGCTTGTAAAATTTGGAGATTAATCCTTTGTCAATTGCTTTATTTGAAAATATTTTCTCCCTTTCTGAGGGTTGTTTTTGCATCTTGATTATGTTTTCTTGTACTGTGTAAAAGCTTTTAAGTTTCATTAGGTCCCACTTGTTGATTTCTGTTTTTATTTCCATTTCTCTAGGAGGTGGGTCAAAAAGGATCTTGCTGTGATTTATATCATAGAGTGTTCTACCTATGGTTTCCTCTAAGTGTTTTATAGTGTCTGGTCTTATATTTAGATCTCTAATCAACTTAGAGTTTATTTTTGTGTATGGTGTTATGGAGTTTTCTAATTTCATTATTTTATGTGTAGGGTTCCAGTTTTCCCAGCACAAATTACTGAAGAGACTGTCTTTTCTCCATTGTATATCCTTAGCTCCTTTGTCATAGATGAGATAGCCATAGGTATGTAGGTGTATCTCTGGGCTTTCTGTCCTGTTCCATTGATCTGTGTTTATGCCAATCTACATACACTTTATTCCATTATGGAGCCATATACATACATAGGTTTCAAGGTTATTACCAGTCAGATATATTCCTCTTCAGTGAATAGGGTGTTTTGTGTCCAGTTCATTGAGAAAGGAGTAGGTCTTGTGTATTACATATTTGGTATATGGAATGGGATCTGTGCTAATTTCAAACTCTGATTTTACACATCAACCCATGTCACCTTTCCCCTTAAGGAGGCATAAGTGTGTTTTCTAAATGTGTAACTCTGTTCTCTTTTGAAATTCAGTTCATGTGTAGCCATGTTTACATTCCCTCTATAAGTGATATATTACAATAAGTTTCTTTTTCTTTGTGGCTCATTTCACTTAGCATCATCATACCTAAAGCCACTCATTATGCTGCTATTGGCCTTATGACATTGATTTTATGTCTGAGTGACATTCCATTGTATATAAGTACCACAACATCTATATCCATTTTTTTTTCCTTTCCTGGGATATATAAAGTGAACCGAAGTTGAGGTTCTTGTAAACAGGGCAGCCCTAAACTTTGGGCTGGCTGTGTGTTGTGGATTATTAGTTTTCCCAAAATACACGCCCATGAGTGGAAGTGTGCTATGCTCTGTAGCTCTGTTTTAGAAAACAACATACAGTTCTCCAGAGAGGCTGTTGGCAGTTTTCATCCTGTACATCAGTGTAACCAGGCTCCCTTTTCTCCGTGGACTGTCCTGCATTTGTGGTTTTTACACTATTTGCAGATGGCCCTTTTGACGGAAGGTAAGGGACACTTCTATGTAGTGTGGATTTGCAATGCCTGATGCCTTGCTTGGCCAAAAAGGGCGTATGCATTTTTTCCCGAATATAATCATGAAAATACACATACTCCCTTTTCGGCCAAGGGCAACATTGTCGTAGTTCTGTCGCTTTTCATGTGCTTTAAAGACGACTCCATTCTACCTCTTGAAATCTGTTTCCTTCAATTCTGCATTGCATTCAAATCCTCTTCACTGCTTTACCTCAATATATTTCTGGATGATAGTTGTCCTTTATAACTCTGCAAGTTTGTGAATTGCTGTGCCCCTGATTTCCATTTTTCAACTCGCCTATTTGTGAGCTGCTTGCGATACCGCAGGATGGCTTTAGGCCTTAGTCTGGTTCCAGGCCTTCAGGCTGAGCCTTTGGTTAATTCTTCTTCCTGATGGGAAACTAGAGTGACATGTGCCCATCCAAACACCTGCAGCTAATCTCTCATTTATTTTCCCTCTTCCTGTTCATCCTCTGCACAATTTGCAAACTGTGCATAACAGGAGGGTAAAGGCGCTGACACTCCAAGTGGGGAGATTTTTAATAATGCAGATGGAATGGTGAAGCTGAGCATGACGAAAGGAAAAATGAGGTAACTTTTAGAAAACTTTCCCGATTACACTGTGTACTATCCACTGGGTTTCCCATGCATGTTTTAACTGTAGGAAGATTCCCTTAAACCTGGAGAGTTGGGACCACTAGAATGGGTAGAAACAGTATTGCTCTAAGTGGTGTTCTTTTGCTCACACAACCTCAGCAATCTTGTCAGCCCCAAGTGTCCAATCTTATGTCTCATCCAACTGTGGGTGTAAAGGTGGTGAATCTAGGTTTTATCACAGGCCCTGAACGTAATATTTAAGACTTTCTCTCTGTTTTTGCATTTTGCTTTTTTAATTTATTTTTATAAGTGGGTTTAACTGAATTTCAGTGCTGTGTTCATGACGTTATACACACACATGATTCCTTTATATAGACATGAGAATACATATGTTTTAAAATACTTAGAGTCAGACATATTCCTCAGCAATGAATAGGGGGTGTTGAGTCCAGTTCATTGTGCTGGGAGTAGGTGTTGTCTAATACATACATAGTTTATGTAAAGGTATCTGTGCTAATTTAAAACTGTGGTTTGATGCATCACCAGACCTCGCCCTTCCCCTTAAGCAGGCAGAAGCTTGTTTTCTAAATGTGTGACTCTGTTGTGTTTGTAATTCAGTTCATGTGTAGCCAGTGTACATTCCCACTATGAGTTATATCTTATGATAAGATTGTTACTCTGTTATCTTTCGTAACTCAGTTCATGTTTACCTTTGCTGACAGGACCTTCATAAGTGATATGTTATGATAAGTTTCTTTTTCTGTGTGACTTATTTCACTTAGAATCATCGTACATGAATCCACTCTTTTTGCTGCTACTGGCCTTATGACATTGATTTCATGGCTGAGGGATATTCCATCGTATGTAAGTACCACAATATCTTGAACCATTTTTGTCTTTCCTGGGATACATAAGGTGTACCCAAGTTGAGGTTCTTGTAAGCAGTGCAGCCCTAAATTTTGGGGTGGCTCTGTCTTATTGATTTTCAGGTTTCCCAAGGTATATTCCCTAGACAGGAAGTGCCCTTGGCTGTGTAGATCTGTTGTTTGCTTGTTGTAGGGATCACAATTAATTCCTGCAGAGAGGCAGTTGGCCACTTATATCCCGCCCATCAGCATAACAATGCTCCCAGTTCTCCAGGGCCTGTCTTGCCTTTCTGGCTTTTACACATTTTGTGGATGTCCCTTTTGACAGGTGGGTAGTGATACTTCTTTTTAGTACAGATATGCATTGCCCTCTTTCTTGCTTGGCCAAAAATGGTGTATGCATTTTCTCCTGAATATATTCAGGAGAAAATGCATGTGCCCTTTTTGGCCAAGTGCATCATTGTCGAAACTGTGCCCCTCTTCCTGTGCTTTACAGGTGACTCCTACGTACCTCTTGAAATCTGTTTCCTGCTGTTCTGCCTCGCTTTCAAGTCCGCCTCGTTGCCTTCCCTCAACAGATTTTTGGACTATAGTTGTCTTTATTACTCTGCTAGTTTGTGAATTGCTGTGCCCCTGAGCTCCATTTTTCAACTTGTTTTTTGTGAGCTGAACGCAAGTCCAAAATTTTAGTTCAGGCCCTATACTGGTTTCCGGTGGGTGCCTGAGACTTTGGTTAATTCTTCTTCCTGCTGGGATATTAGAGTGACATGTGCCCGTCCAAATGCCTATCAGCTACTCTCTCATTGGTTCTCCCTCTTCCCTTTCAACCTCTGCCAAATTGGCAACCTGTGGGAACCAGGAGGTTAAAGGGGCTGTCTCTCCAAGTTGGGAGATTGATAGTAAAGCAGTTGAAAGTCAAACCAGAGCACCAGGAGAGGGACTATTCGTTGAGTTTTAGAAACCTTTCATATTTACAGTGTGTCCATTCTCTAGGTTTCCCATACATGTTATAGCTGTAGTAATATTTCCTTCAACCTGCAGAGTTGGTACCCATGAAATGGGTGCCATTCATTATTGCTTCAAAGGGTCTGCATTTGGTCACCCAATCTCACCAATCCTCTCAGTCCCAAGTGTCCAGCCTTATGCCACATCCAGCTGCCATTGTAGATAGGGTCATTCCAGGTTTCGTCAGAGACCCTGAAGGAATTGTAAGGAATTTCCCTGTTTTTTGTTTTGTTTTTGAAATTCCTTTTTATAGTGAGTTTGGGATGATTCTCCCTGCCATGTTTATGCCAGTCTAGACACACTTGATTCCCTTACGGAGACATATCAATACATAGGTTTTAAGACTGTTACTAGTAAGATATATTCTTCTGCAGGGAATATGGGGTGTTGAGTCCCTTTCACTGAGGAAGGTGTAGGTGTTGTCTATTCCGTATTTGGTTTTTGGAACGGTACCTGTACTAATATCAAACTCTGGTTTTATGCATCACCCCACCTCTCCTTCACCCTTAAGCAAGCATAAGAGTGTTTTCTAAATGTGAGACTCTCTTCTGTTTCCTATCTCAGTTCATGTTTAGCCATGTTTACAGGACTTTCATAAGTGATATCTTATGATAATTTTCTATTTCTGTGTGACTTATTTCACTTAGAATCATCGTACCTGAATCCACTCATTTTGCTGCTACTGGCCTCATGACATTGATTTCATGGCTGAGTGATATTCCATCTTACGTAAGTACCAATGTTTCCTGAAACATTTTTGTCTTTCCTGGGATATTTAATGTGTACCCAAGTTGAGGTTCTTGTTAGCAGTGCAGTCCTAAATTTTGGGGTGGCTTTGTCTTATTGATTTTAAGTTTTCCCAAGGTATATTCCCTAGACTGGAAGTGTCCTTGATTCTGTAGCTCTGTTGTTTACTTGTTTTAGGGAACACAATGCACTCCTCCAGAGAGGCAGTTGTCAATTTACATCCCGCCCATCAGCATAAAAATGCTCCCAGTTCTCCAGGGCCTGTCTTGCCTTTCTGGTTTTTACCCATTTTGGTGATGTCCCTTTTGACTGATGGGATGTGATACTTCTTTGTAGTGCAGATATGCATTGCCCGCTTGCTTGCTTGGCCAAAAAGGGTGTATGCGTTTTCTCCTGAATATATTCAGGAGAAAACACATACGCCCTTTATGGCCAATTCCACAATTGTCGAAGTTGTGATGCTTTTCCTGTGTTTAAAGTTGATACCATTGTACTTCTTGAAATCTGTTTCGTGCAATTCTGCCTCATTTTCAATGCCTCCTCGTGGCTTTCCCTCAACAGATTTTTGGAAGTCAGTAGTCCTTTATAACTCTGCAAGTTAGTGAATTGTTGTGCCCGTGAGCTCTATTTTACAACTCGCATTTTTGTGAGCTGACCTCAAATCCACTGTTTTGCTTCAGGACCTATACTGTTTCCGGGGTGTGACAGGCTGAGAGGTTGGTTAATTCTTCTTCATGACGGGAAATTTGAGTGCCATGTGTCCATCGAAATGCCTACAGCTCCTCTCCCATTGTTTCTCCCTCTTCTCTTATATCCTCTGCGCAATTTGCCAACTGTGCAAAACAGGAGGTTATAGGGGCTGACTCTCCAACTTAGGAGATTGATAGTAAAGCAGTTGGAATGTCAAACTGGAGCACAAGGAGCCAAAGAATTTGTAGAGATTTAGAAACCTTTCACCATCAGAGGGTGTCCATTCTCTAGGTTCCCATACAGGTTATAACTCTAGTGATATTCCCTTCTACCTGTAAAGTTGGAAACCATGGAATGGATGGCAGGCATTATTGTTTTAAAGGGTCTGCATTTTCTCACCCGATCTCACCCATACTCTCAGTCCCAAGTGACCAGCCTTATGCCACATCCAGCTGTCGTTGTAGATAGGGTCATTCCTGGTTTCATCAGAAACCCTGAAGGTATTGTGTAAGAATTTCCCTGTTATTTTGTTTTGTTTTGAAATTCATTTTTATAGTGGGTTTGAGCTGATTCTCACTGCCATGAATATGTCGTTCTAGACACACTTCTTTCCCTTACCAAGACATATCAATACATAGGTTTTAAAATTCTTACTAGTCTGATATATTTCTCTGTGGGGAATATGGGTTTTAGTTCCATTCACTGAGGAAGGAGTATGGCTTGTCTCTTCTGTATTTGGATTATGGAACGGTACCTGAGCTAATATCAAACTCTGGTTTTGTTCATCTCCCCACCTCTCATTTCTCCTTAAGGAAGCATAAGTGTTTTTTTTCCTAAATCTGAGACCCTATTCTCTTTCCTAATTCAGTTCATATGTATCCATGTATTCATTCCCATCATAAGTGATATCTTATGTCAGAATGCACCATGGCCCTTGTCATAATAATGCTCCATGACACCTGTCATCACAATGCTCCACGCCCTAGTTATCACAATGCTCCATGTCCCTTGTCATCACAATTCACCAAGTCCTTGTCATCACAGTGCTACATGACACTTCTCATCACAGTGGTACATGCTGTTGTCATCACAATTCTCCATGCACTTGTCATTGCAATGCTCCATGACCCCGGTCATAGCAAGATCCAAGTGTTTGTCATCACAATGCTACATGGCGTTGTCATCAAAATTCTAAATGGCCTTGTTATCACAATGCTCATTACACTTGTCATCACAATTCTCCATGCCCTTGTCATCACAATGCTCCAAGACCCTTGTAATCACAGTGCTCCATGCACCTTTTCATCTCCATGCTCCATGAACCCTGTCATCACAATGCACCATGCACATCATCATAATGCTTCACACTATTGTCATCACAATGAAATCAATATTCTCCATGACCTCTGTCATCATAATGCTCCAAAACCTTGTGATCACAATGTTCCATAACACTTATCATCACGACACCCCATGACGCTCATCATCACAATTATCCATGGTCTTCTCATCACAATGTTCCATGATCTTTGTCATCACAATGCTCAGTACACTTGTCATCACAGTGCTCCCTGACACTTGTCGTCAGTATGCTCCTTGAACCCTGTCATGACAAGGCTCCATGCCTTTTTCATCACAATGATCCATGCCCTTTTCATCACAATTCTCCAGGATACCTGTAATCACAATGCTCCATACGCATGTCATCACAAAAGTCCATGACGCATGTTATCAGAATGCTCCATGGCCTTCTCATCACAATGCTCCATGCCATAGTCCTCACAAAGCTCCAAGACCCCTGTAATCACAGTGCTCCATGCCCCTTTTCATCAGAATGCTCCATGAGATTGTCATCACAAGTTTCCATGGTCTTCACATCACAGTGCTCCAGGTCCTTGTCATCAACATGCTCCATTCCCTAGCCATCACAGTGCTCCATGACCCCTGTCATCACAATAATCCATGAACATTTTCAGCCCAGTGCTCCACGAACTACTCATCACCATGCTCCATGGCCAACATCATCACAATGCTCCATGACCACTGTCATCACAACACTCCATGACAACTGACAAAACAATCATCCGGGACTCTTGTCATCACAGTTCCATTCAGTAGTCAGCTCAATGCTCCTTGACCCCTGTTATCACAATACTCCATGAACATTTTCAGCCCAGTGCTCCAGGAGAATTGTCATCACAATGATCCATGCCCTTCTCATCCCAATGCTCCATGACCCATGTATTCACAATGCTCCGTGACGCTTGTCATCACAGTGCTCCATGACACCTGTCATCACAATGCTCCGTGACTCCAGTCATCAAAATGCTTCATGAACTTTGTCATCACAATGGTCCATGCCGTAGTCATCAACTGTCGCTGTGACATTTTTAACCACAATACTCCATGAAATTTTCATCACAATGCTCTTTGACCCATTTCATCACAATACTCTATGCCTTTCTCAGCACAATGCTCCATGACAATTGTCATCACAATGCTCCATGACACATGTCATCAGAATTCTCCATGGCCTTCTCATCACAGTGCTCCATTACACCTGTCATAAGAATGCTCCATGACCCCTGCCATCACGATGTTCCATGGCCTTGTCATCACAAGGCTCCATGACCCTTCTCACCACAATGCTCAAAGACACATGTTATCACAATGGTCCATGCCCCTTTTCATCTCAATGATCCATGAACCCTGTCATCACAATGCACCATGCCCATCATCATAATGCTTCATGCCATTGTCATCACAATGAAATAAAAATGCTCCATGACCTCTGTCATAACAATGCTCCAAACCCTTGTGACCACAATATTCCATAACACTTGTCATCACAATGCCCCATGACACTCGTCATCACAGTTATCCATGGATTTCTCATCACAATGCTCCATGACCTTTGTCATCACAGTGCTCACTACACTTGTCATCAAAATGCTCCCTGACACTTGTTGTCTGTATGCTCCTTGAACCCTGTCATGACAAGGCTCCATGCCTTTTTCATCACAATGATCCATGCCCTTTTCATCACAATGCTCCAAAAACCCTGTCATCACAATGCTCCATGCCCTTGTCATCACATTGCGCCATTCCAACTGTCATCACAAAAATCCATGAAACTTATTACACAAATGCTCAATGTCCTTGTCATAACAATGTTCCATGCCCTTGTTATCACAATGCTCCATGAACCCTGTCATCACAATGCTCAGTGACTCCAGTCATTACAATGCTTCATGACCTTTGTCATCACAATGGTCCATTCCCTCGTCATCAACAGCCTCTGTTACCTATTTAACCACAATGCTCCATAAAATTTTCATCACAATGCTCTTTGACCCTTGTCATCACAATGCTCTATGGCTTTCTCAGCACAATGCTCCATAACACTTGTCATCACAATGCTCCATGCGCTTGTCATCACAGTGCTCCACAATCTTGTCATCACAATGCTCCATAAAACTTGTCATCACAATGCTCCATGCACTTCTCATCAAAATGCTCTCTCACCACTGATATCACAATGTTACATCACTATTCATCACAATACTCCCTCACCCCTGTCATCACAAGGTTCCATGACTCCTGTCATCACAATCGTACATGCACTTATCATCACAATGTTCAATGACCCCTGACATTACAATGTTCCATAACCCCTGTCATCATAATGCTCCATGACCCTTTTCATCAAAATGCTCCATGACCCATGACATCACAATATTCCATAACACCTGTCATCAAAATTTTCCATGACATTTTACATCAAATTGCTCCGTGACCCTGTCATGACAATGCTCCCTGCCCTTCTCATCACAGTGCACCACAACCTTCTCATCAAAATGCTCCATGACATTTGTCATTACAAAGGTCCATGACCCTTGTCATCACAATGCTCCAAGACCCCTGTAATCACAATGCTCCATGCCCCTTTTCATCTCAATGATCCATGAACCCTGTCCTTACAATGCACCATGCCCATCATCATAATTTTTAAGGCTATTGTCATCACAATGAAATCAAAATGCTCCATGACATGTTTCATCATAATGCTCCAAACACTTGTTATCACAATGTTCCATAACACTTGTCATGACAACACCCCATGATGCTCATCATCACAATTATCCATGGTCTTCTCATCACAATGCTCCATGAACTTTTTCATCACAATGCTCAATACACTTGTAATCACAAAGCTCCCTGACACTTGTCGTCAGTATGCTCCTTGAACCCTGTCATGACATGGCTCCATGTCTTTTTCATCACAGTGATCCATGCGCTTTTCATCAAAATGCTCCAAGACCACTGTAATCACAATGCTACATGCACTTGTCATCACAAAGCTCCATGACGCATGTCATCAGAATGATCTATGGCCTTCTCATCACAATGCTCCCTGCCCTTGTCATCACAATGCTCCAAGACCACTGTAATCACAAAGCTCCATGCCCCTTTTCATCAGAATGCTCCATGAGAGTTGTCATCAGAGGTCTCCATGATCTTCTCATCACAATGCTCCAGGACCTTGTCATCACCATGCTCCATTCCCTTGTCATCACAATGCTCCATGACCCCTGTCATCACAATAATCCATGAACATTTTCAGCCCAGTGTTCCACGACCTACTCATCTCAATGCTCCATGGCCAATATCATCACAGTGTTCCATGACCACTGTCATCACAACACTCCATGACACCTGACAACACAATGATCCAGGACTCTTGTCATCACAATGTTCCAATCCCTAGTCATCACAATGCTCCATGACCCCTGTCATCACTACACTCCATGAATATTTTCAGCCCAGTGCTCCATGACCCTTGTCATCACAATGATCCATGCACTTGTCATCCCAATGCTCCGTGACCCCTATATTCAAAATGCTCCGTGACGCTTGTCATCACAGTGCTCCATGACACGTGTCATCACAATGCTCAATTCATTTGTCAGCAAAATGCTACATGACCTTGTCATTGCAATGCTCTATGCACTTGTCATCACAATACTCCAATACTATTTTCATCACAATCCTCCATGAACCTTGGGATCACATTGCTTCATGCCCTTGTCATCACAATGCTCCATGCTCCTTGAAATCAAAATGATCCATGACCTCTGTCATCACAATGCTCCAAACCCTTGTGATCACAATGTTCCATAACACTTGTCATCACAATGCTCCATGCTGCCTGTCATCACAATACTCCATGCCCTTTTCATCACAATGCTCCATGACCTTTGTCATCACAATTCTCAATACACTTGTCATCACAATGCTCCCTGACACTTGTCGTCAGAATGCTCCTTGAACCCTGTCACGAAAAGGCTCCATGCCTTTTTCATCACAATGCCCCATAGCATTTTCATCACAATGCCCCATGCCATTTTCATCACAATGCTCCATGCCATTGTCATCAAAACACACCACAAGCTTGTCATCAGAATGCTCCATGACCCTTGTCATCACAATTCTCCATGCACTTGTCAGCAAAATGCTCCCGGACCCTTTTCATCACAATGCTCCAAGCCATTTTCATCACAATGCTCCATTACCTTTGTCATCAGAATCCTCCATGACTCTTGGCATCACAATGCTCCATGCCATTGTCATCACAATGGGCCATTACATATGTCATCGCAATGCTCCCTGACAACTGCCTTCACAATAGTGCATGACCTGGTCATCACAATGCTCCATGCCCTGGTCATCACAATGCGCCTTCCCAAATGTCATCACTATAATCCATGAAACTTATTAGACCATTGCTCCATGTCCTTGTCATCAAAATGCTCCATGCCCTTGTTATCACAATGCTCCATGTCTTTGTCGTAACAATGCTCCATGACCATTGTCATCACAATGTGCCACGCACATTTTATCACAACGGTCCACATCCTTGTCATTGAGATGCTCCATAAACATCGTAATCACAATGGTCCATGCACTTCTCATCAAAATGCTCTATCACCAGAGATATCACAATGTTCCATCACTAGTCACGCCAATACTCCTTCAACCCTGTAATCACAATTTTCCATGACCCTGTCATCACAATACTCCATGAACATTTTCAGCCCAATGCTCCATGACACTTGTCATCACAATGCTCCATACACTTGTCATCACAAAGCTCCATGACACATGTCATTACAAGGTTCCTTGGCCTACTCCTCACATGGCTCCATGCCCTTGTCATCACAATGCTCCAAGACCCGTGTAATCACAATGCTCTGTGACTCCAGTCATCACAATGCTTCATGACCTATGTCATCACAGTTCTCCATGCCCCGTCATCAACAGACTCTGTGACCTTTTTAACCACAATGCTCCATGAACTTTTCATCAGAATGCAATTTGACCCTTGTCATAACAATGCTCTATGCCTTTCTCAGCACAATGCTGAATGACCCTTGTCATCACGATGCTCCATGACCTTGTCAGCACAATGCTCCACGACACATGTCATCACAATGCACCATTCGCTTGTCATCACAGTGCTCCACAATCTTGTCATCACAATGCTCCATAAACCTTGTCATCACAATGCTCCATGCACTTCTCATCAAAATGCTCTCTCACCACTGATATCACAGTGTTACCTCACTGTTCGTCACAATACTCCCTCACACGTGTCATCATAATGTTCCATGATTCCTGTCCTCACAATGGTACATGCACTTATCATCACAATGTTCGATGACCCCTGACATCACAATGTTCCATAACACCTGTCATCAAAATGCTCCAGGACCCATTTCATGAAAATGCTCCATGACACCGGACATCACAATATTCCATAACCCCTGTCATCAAAATGTTCCATGACGGTTTTCATCAAATTGCTCCATGACCCTGTCATCATAATATTCCCTGCCCTTATGATCACAATGCACAACACCCTTGACATAAAAATGCTCCATGACCTTTGTCATCACAAAGATACATGACCCTTGGCATCACAATGCTCCATGTCATTGTCATCGCAATGCTCCATGAACACTCTCATCACATTGCTCCATGCCCTTGTCATCACAAAGCAACATGACACATGTCATCAAAGTGCTCCATGGCCTTCTCATTACAATGTTCCATGCCCTTGCCATCACAATGATCCATTACCCATGTCATAACAATACTCCATGATCCCTGCCATCACGATGTTCCATGGACTTGTCATCACAAGGCTCCATGACCCTTCTCATCACAATGCTCCAAGACCCCTGTAATCACAATGCTCCATGCCCCTTTTCATCTCAATGATCCATGAACACTGTCATCACAATGCACCATGCCCATCATCATAATGCTTCATGCCATTGTCATCACAATGAAATAAAAATGCTCCATGACCTCTGTCATAACAATGCTCCAAACCCTTGTGATCAGAATATTCCATAACACTTGTCATCACAATGCCCCATGACACTCGTCATCACAGTTATCCATGGATTTCTCATCACAATGCTCCATGACTTTTGTCATCACAGTGCTCACTACACTTGTCATCAAAATGCTCCCTGACACTTGTTGTCTGTATGCTCCTTGAACCCTGTCATGACAAGGCCCCATGCCTTTTTCATCACAATGATCCATGCCCTTTTCATCACAATGCTCCAAAAACCCTGTCATCACAATGCTCCATGCCCTTGTCATCACATTGCGCCATTCCAACTGTCATCACCAAAATCCATGAAACTTATTACACAAATGCTCCATGCCCTTGTCATAACAATGTTCCATGCCCTTGTTATCACAATGCTCCATGAACCCTGTCATCACAATGCTCAGTGACTCCAGTCATTACAATGCTTCATGACCTTTGTCATCACAATGGTCCATTCCCTCGTCATCAACAGCCTTTGTTACCTATTTAACCAGAATGTTCCATGAAATTTTCATCATAATGCTCTTTGACGCTTGTCATCACAATGCTCTATGGCTTTCTCAGCACAATGCTCCATAACACTTGGCATCACAATGCTCCATGCGCTTGTCATCACAGTGCTCCACAATCTTGTCATCACAATGCTCCATAAAACTTGTCATCACAATGCTCCATGCACTTCTCATCAAAATGCTCTCTCACCACTGATATCACAATGTTACATCACTATTCATCAAAATACTCCCTCACCTCTGCAATCACAATGTTCCATGACTCCTGTCATCATAGTGGTACATGCACTTATCATCACAATGTTCGATGACCCCTGACATTACAATGTTCTATAACCCCTGTCATCAAAATGCCCCATGACCCTTTTCATCAAAATGCTCCATGACCCATGACATCACAATATTCCATAACACCTGTCATCAAAATTTTCCATGACATTTTACATCAAATTGCTCCCTGAACCTGTTATGACAATGCTCCCTGCCCTTCTCATCACAATGCACCACAATCTTCCCATCAAAATGCTCCATGACATTTGTCATCAAAAAGGTCCATGACCCTTGGCATCACAATGCTCCATATCATTGTCATCACACTGCTCCTTGAACGCTCTCATCACATTGCTCCATGATCTTGTCATCAGAAAGCTCCATGACACATGTCAACAGAATGCTCCATGGCCTTCTCATCACAGTGCTCCATGTCCTTGCCATCACAATGCTCCATTACCCCTTTCATAACAATGCTCCATGACACCTGCGATCACGATGTTCCATGGCCTTGTCATCACAAGGCTCCATTACCCTTCTCATCACAATGCTCCTAGACCCCTCTGATCACAATAGTCCAGGACCCTTTTCATCTCAATGATCAATGAACCGTGTCATCACAATGCACCATGCCCATCATCATAATGCTTCATGCTATTGTCATCACAATTGAATCAAAATGCGCCATGAACTCTGTCATAACAATGTTCCAAAACCTTGTGATCACAATATTCCATAACACTTGTCATCATAATGACCCATGACGCTCCTCATCACAGTTATCCATGGTCTTCTCATCACAATGCTCCATGACCTTTGTCATCACAAAGTTCAATACACTTGTCATCAAAATGTTCCCTGACACTTGTAGTCTGTATGCTCCTTGAAACCTGTCATGACAAGGCTCCATGCCTTTTTCATCACAATGATCCATGCCCTTTTCATCACAATGCTCCAAGACCGTTGTAATCACAATGCTCCATGCCCTTGTCATCACAAAGCTCAATGACGCATGTCATCAGAATGCTCCCTAGCCTTATCCTCACAGTGTTCCCTGCCCTTGATATCACAATGTACCAAGAATCCTGTTATCACAATGTTCAATGCCCCTTTTCATCATAATGCTCCATGAGACTTGTCATCACAAGGCTCCATGGTTTTCTCATCACAATGCTCGAAGACATTGTCATCACAATGCTTCACGACCTTGTCATGAACATTCTCAATGACCCTTGTCATCATAATGGTCCAAGCCCTATTCATCACAATGCTCCATCATATTTGTCATCACAATCCTCCATTACTTTTGGCATCACAGTGCTCCCTGC
Organism: Mesoplodon bidens; assembly: GCF_964165515.1. Lineage (NCBI taxonomy): Eukaryota > Metazoa > Chordata > Mammalia > Artiodactyla > Ziphiidae > Mesoplodon > Mesoplodon bidens. The sequence goes on from NW_027672207.1 coordinate 3,162,909, forward strand.
CATTGTCATCGCAATGGACAATGACATATGTCATCACAATGCTCCCTGACACCTGTCTTCACAATACTCCATGACCTTCTCTTCACAATGGTCCATGCCCTTTTCTTCACAATGCACCATGTCCACTGTCATCACAATAATCTATGAAAGTTGTGAGACCAATGATCCATGCCCCTGTCATCACAATTCTACATGCCATTGTCATCACAAGGCTCCATGACCCCTGTCATCACAATGCTCCGTGACTCCAGTCTTCACAATGCTTCATAAGGTTTGTCATCACACTGGTCCATGCCGGCGTCATCACAAGGCACTGAGACCCTTGTAACCACAATGCTCCATGAAATTTTCATCACAATGTTCTTTGACCCTTGTCATCATAATGATCCATGCCTTTGTCACAAAAATGCTCCATGACCCTTGTCGTCACAATGTGCTGTGCGCAATTCATCACAACGGTCCATAAATTTGTCATTGCAATGCTCCATAAACCTTGAAATCACAATGCTCCATTCTCTTCTCATCACAATGCTCCATTACCCCTGTCATAACAAAGCTCCATGACCTTTGCCATCACAATGTTCCACGGACTTGGCATCACAAGGCTCCATGACACTTGTCATCACAATGCCCCAAGACACATGTAATCACAATGCTCCATGCCCTTGTCATCACAGTGCTCCATATCTTTGTCAGAACCATGCTCCATGAGCATTGTCATCACAATGTGCATCACGCTTTTCATCACAACGGTCCACAAACTTGTCAGTGGCCCTTGTCATCATAATGCTCCAAGCCCTAATCATCACAATGCTCCATTTATTTGTTATCACAATCCTCCATTACATTTGGCATCACAAAGCTCCATGCCATTGTCATCGCAATGGACCATGAAATATTTCATCACAATGCTCCCTGACACCTGTCTTCACAATACTCCATGACCTTCTCATCACAATGCTCCATGCCCTTGTCATCACAGTGCACCATGCCCACTCTCATCACAATAATCTATGAAACTTGTCAGACCAATGCTCCATGCCCCTGTCATCACAATGCTCCATGCCCTTGTCATCACAATGCTCCATGACCCCTGTCATCACAATGCTCCATGACTCCAGTCATCACAATGCTTCATAACGTTTGTCATCACAATGGTCCATGCCCGCGTCATCACAAGGCTCTGTGACCTTTGTAACCATAATGCTCCATGAAATTTTCATCACAATTCTCTGTGACCCTTGTCATCACAATGATCCATGTCTTTGTCAGAACAATGCTCCATGACCATTGTCATCACAATATGCCACGCGCATTTCATTACAATGGTACACAACCTTGTCATTGCAATGCTCCATAAACCTTGTAATCACAATGGTCCATGCACTTGTCATCACAATACTCCATGATCATTTTCAGTCCAATACTCCATGACCATTGTCATCACAATGATTCATGCCCTTGTCATCCCAATGCTTCATGACACCTGTATTCACAATGCTCCATGACACTTGTCATCACAGTGCTCCATGACACCTGTCTTCACAATGCTCCACGCCTTTGTCAGCAAAATTCTACATGACCTTCTCATTACAATGCTCTATGTGCTTGTCATCACAATTCTCCAAGACCCCTGTAATCACAATGCTCCATGCCCTTTTCCATCTCAATGCTCCATGAACCCAGTCATCAAAATGCACCATGCCCATCATCATAATGCTTCAGGCTATCGTCATTACAGTGAAATCAAAATTCTCCATGACCTCTGTCTTCATAATCCACCAAAACCTTGTGATCACAATGTTCCATAACACTTATCATCACAACACCCCATGACGATCATCATCACAATTATCCATGGTCTTCTCATCACCATGCTCCATGATCTTTGTCATCACAATGCTCAATACACTTGTCATCACAATGCTCCCTGACTCTTGTCGTCAGTATGCTCCTTGAGCACTGTCATGACAAGGCTCCATGCCTTTTTCATCACAATGATCCATGCCCTTTTCATCACAATGCTCCAAGACCCCTGTAACCACAATGCTCCATGCCCTTGTCATCACAAAGCTCCATGATGCATGTCATCAGAATGCTCCATGGCCTTCTCCTCACAATGCTCCATGTCATTGTCATCACAATGCTCAATGAAACCTCTCATCACATTGCTCAGTGCCCTTGTCATTACAATCCTACATTATGCATGTATCACAGTGTTCCGTGCCCTTGTCATCACAATGCTCCATGCCCACTCTCATCACAATATTCCATGAAATATTTCAGACCAGTGCTCAATGACCTTCCCATCACAATGCTCCATTACCTCTGTCATAACAAAGCTCCATGACCCCTGCCATCACAATGTTCCACGGCCTTGTCATCACAATGATCAATGTCCCTTGTCAGAACAATGCTCCAAGACACCTGTCATCAAAAAGCTCATTGACTTTGTCATAACCAAGCTCCATGACACATGCCATCAGAAGGTTCCATGGACTTCTCATCACAATGCTCCATGCCCTTGTCATCAAAATTCTCCAAGACCCTTGTAATCACAATGCTCCATGCCCCTTTTCATCTCAATGCTCCATGAAACCTGTCATCACAATGCACCATGCACATCATCATAATTCTTCAGGCTATTTTCATTAAAATGAAATCAAAATTCTCCATGACCTCTGTCATCATAATGCTCCAAACCCTTGTGATCACAATATTCCATAACTCTTATCATCACAACACCCCATGACGCTCATAATCACAATTATCCATGGTCTTCTCATCACAATGCTCCATGATCTTTGTCATCACAATGCTCAATAAACTTGTCAAAACAATGCTCACTGACACTTGTCCTCAGTATGCTCCTTGAACCCTGTCATGACAAGGCTCCATGCCTTTTTCATCACAATGATCCATGACCCTTCTCATCACAATGCTCCAAGACCCCTGTAATCACAATGCTCCATGCCCCATTTCATCAGAATGCTCCATGAGACTTGTCATCACAATTCTCCATGATCATCTCATCACAATGCTACAGGACCTTGTCATCACCATGCTCCATTCCCTTGTCATCACAGTGCTCCACGACACCTGTCATCACAATAATCCATGAACAGTTTCAGCCGAATGCTCCATGATATTCTCATCACAATGCTCCATTACCAATATCATCACAATGCTCCATGACCTCTGTCATCACAACACTCCATGACACCTGACAACACAATGATCCAGGACTCTTGTCATCACAATGCTCCATTCCCTAGGCATCACAATGCTCCATGACCCGTGTCATCACAATACTCCATGAACTTTTCAGCCCAATTCTCCATGACACTTGTCATCACAATGGTCCATGTCCTTGTCATCCCAATGATCCATGACTCCTGTATTCACATTGCTCCTTGTCGCTTGTCATCACAGAGCTCCATGACACCTGTGATCACAATGCTCCATGCCTTTGTCAGCAAAATGCTATATGACCTTGTCATTACAAAGCTCTATGTGCTTGTCATCAAAATACTCTATTACCATTGTCATCACAATCCTCCATGAACCTTGGGATCACATTGCTTCATGCCCTTGTCATCACAATGCTCCATGCTCCTTGAAATCAAAATGATCCATGACCTCTGTCATCACAATGCTCCAAAACCTTGTGATCACAATGTTCCATAACACTTGTCATCACAACACTCCATGCTCCTTGAAATCAAAATGATCCATGACCTCTGTCATCACAATGCTCCAAAACCTTGTGATCACAATGTTCCATAACACTTGTCATCACAACACTCCATGATGCCTTTCATCACAATACTCCATGCCCTTTTCATCACAATGTTCCATGACCTTTGTCAACAGAATTTTCAATACACTTGTTATCACAATGCTCCCGGACACTTGTCTTCAGAATGCTCCTTGAATCCTGTCACGAAATGGCTCCATGCATTTTTCATCACTATGCCCCATGTCATTTTCATCACAATGTTCCATGCCATTGTCATCAAAATACTCCACAAGCTTGTCATCCGAATGTTCCATGAACTTGGTACTCAAAATTCTCCAAGCACTTGTCAGCACAATGCTCCCTGACCCTTGCCATCACAATGCTCCAAGACATTGTCATCACAATGCTCCATTACCTTTGTCATCAGAATCCTCCATGACATTTGGCATCACAATGCTGCATGCCAGTGACATCACAATGGGCCATTACATATGTCATCACAATGCTCCCTGACAGCTGTCTTCACAATACTGCATGACCTGTACATCACAATGCTCCATGCCCTTGTCATTACAGTGTGCCATTCCAACTGTCGTCGCAATAATCCATGAAACTTATTAGAGCAATGCTCCCTGCACTTGTCATCACAATGCTCCATGCCCTTCTTATCACAATGTTCCAAGACCCCTGCTATCAGAATGCTCCATGCCCCTTTTCATCAGTATGGTCCATGAGACTTGTCATCACAAGGGCCCATGGTTTTCTCATCACAATGCTCTAGGAACTTGTCATCACATTGCTTCACGACCTTGTCATGAAAATTCTCAATTTCTCTTGTCATCATAATGCTCCAAGCCCTAGTAATCACAAAGCTCCATTATATTTCTCATCACAATCCTCCATAACATTTGGCATCACAATGGTCCTTGCCATTGTCATCGCAATGGACCATGACATCTGTCATCACAATGCTCCCTGACACCTGTCTTCACAATACTCCATGACTTTCTCATCACAATGATCCATGCCCTTGTCATCAAAATGCACCATGTCCACTGTCATCACAATAATCTATGAAAATTGTCAGACCAATGCTCCATGCCCTTATTATCACAATGCTCCATGACCCCTGTCATCACAATGCTCCATGACTCCAGTCATCACAATGCTTCATAACGTTTGTCATCACAACGGTCCATGTCCGCGTCATCACAAGGCTCTGAGACCTTTGTAACCACAATGATCCATGCCTTTGTCAGAACAATGCTCCATGACCCTTGTCATCACAATGTGCCACGGGCTTTTCATCACAATGATCAACAACCTTGTCTTCACTATGCTCCATAAACCCTGTAATCACAATGCTCCATGCACTTCTCATCCAAATGCTCTCTCACCTGAGATATCACAATGTTCCATCACTAATCATCACAATCCTCCCTCAACCCTGTAATCACAATATTCCATGACGCCTGTCATCACAATGCTACATGCACTTATCAGCACAATGTCCCATGACCACTGACATCATAATGTTCCATAACCACTGTTATCAAAATGCTCCATGACCCTGTTCATCCCAAAGCTCCATGACCCCTGGCATCACAATGTTCTATAACCCTTGCCTTCAAAATGTTCCATTACACTTTTCATCAAATTGCTGCATGACCCTGTCATGAAAATGCTCCCTGGCCTTCTCATCACAATGCACCACAGCCTTGTCCTCAAAATGCTCCATGACATTTGTCATCACAAAGCTCCATGACCCTTGGCATCACAATGTTCCATGTCCTTGTCATCACAATGATCCATGCCCTTGTCATCACAATGCTCCATGCCCTTGTCATTACAATCCTCCATGACCCATGTATCACAGTGTTCCGTGCCATTGTCATCACAAAGCACCATGCCCACTCTCAAACAATAAACCATGAAACATTTCAGACCATTGCTCAATGCCCTTCTCATCACAATGCTCCATTACCTCTCTCATAACAATGCTCCATGACCCCTGCCATTACAGTGTTCCACGGCCTTGTCATCAGAAGGCTCCATGACGCATGTCATTAGAATGTCCCATGGCCTTCTCATCACAATGCTCCATGCCCTTGTCATCACAATGCTCCAAGACCCCTGTAATCACAGTGCTCCATGCCATTGTCATCACAATGGTCCATTACATATTTCATCACAATGCTCCCTGACACCTGTCTTCCCAATACTGCATGACCTGGTCTTCACAATGCTCCATGCCCTTGTCATCACAATGTGCCATTCCAACTGTCATTGAAATAATCCATGAAACTTATTAGACCAATGCTTCATGCCCTTATCATCACAATGCTCCATGCCCCTGTTATCACAATGCTCCACGACCCATGTCATTACAATGCTCATTGACTCCAGTAATCTCAATGCTTCATGACCTTTGTCAACACAATGATCCATGCCCCCGTCATCAAGAGTCTCTCTGACCTTTTTAACCTAAGAGCTCCATGAAATTTTCATCACAATGCTCTCTGACGCTTGTCATCACAATACTCTATGCCTTTCTCAGCACAATGCTCCATGACACATTTCATCACAATGCACCATGCACTTGTCAGCACAGTGCTCCACAATCTTGTCACCACAATGCTCCATTATCTATGTCATCGCAATACTCCATGCAATTCTCATCAAGATGCTCTCTCACCACTAACATCACAATGTTATATCGCTATTCATCACAATACTCCTTCATCCCTGTCATCACAATGTTCCATGACTCCTATCATCACAATGCTACATGTACTTATCATCACAATGTTCGATGACCTATGACATCACAATGTTCCATAACACCTGTCATCAAAATTCTCCATGACACATTTCATCAAAAGGCTCCATGTCCCCTGACATCACAATGCTCCATACCGCATGTCATTACAGTACTGCGTGATGCTCGTCATCACAATTATCCATGGTCTTCTCATCACAATGCTCCACGGTCTTGCCATCACAATGTTCCATGCCCTGGTCATCACAATGCTCCATGTTCCCTGTCATCACAATTCTCCAAGTACTTGGCATCACTATGTTCCATGACACTTCTCATCACACGCTTACATGCTTTGTCAGCACAAGCTTGTCATCAGAATGCTAAATGACCCTTGTTATCACAATTATCCATTACCCCTGTCATCACAGTGCTCCATGACACCTGTCATCACAATGCTCCATGCCCCTGGTTATCACAATTCTCCACGTGCTTTTCATCACAATACTCCATGACAGTTCTCATCATAATGTTACATGCTTTTGTCATCACAATTCTCCATGCACATGTCATCGCAATGCCCAATGACCCCTGTCATAGCAAGCTCAACGCCTTTGTCATCACAATGCTTCACGACCTTTTCATCAAAATTCTCACTGGCCATTGTCATCACAATGCTCCATGCACTTGTCATCAAAATGCTCCATGACCCTTGTCATCACAATCATCCAAGCCCTTGTCATCAAAATGCTCCATTACCTTTGTCATCACAATCCTCCAAAACACTTGGCATCACAATGATCCATGCCATTGGCATCAAAATTCTCCATGACCCCTGTATTCACAATGCTCCCTGACCCTTGTCATCACAGTGCTCCATGACACCTGTCATCACAATGCTCCATGCCTTTGTCAGCAAAATGCTACATGACCTTGTCATTACAATGCTCTATGCACTTGTCATTACAATACTCCATTATCATTGTCATCACAATCCTCCATGAACCTTGGGATCACATTGTTTCATGCACTTGTCATCACAATGCTCCATGCTCCTTGAAATCAAAATGATCCATGACCTCTGTCATCACAATGCTCCAAACACTTGTGATCACAATGTTCCGTAACACTTGTCATCACAACGCTCCATGATGCCTGTCATCACAATACTCCATGCCCTTTTCATCACAATGCTCCATGACCTTTGTCATCACAATTCTCAATACACTTGTCATCACAATGCTCCCTGACACTTGTCGTCAGAATGCTCTTTGAAACCTGTCACGAAATGGCTCCATGCCTTTTTCATCACAATGCCCCACGCCGTTTTCATCAAATTGCTCCATGCCATTGTCATGAAAATACTCCAGAAGCTTGTCATCAGAATGCTCCATGACCTTTGTCATCACAATTCTCCATGCACTTGTCAGCACAATGCTCCAAGCCATTGTCATCACAATGCTCAATTACCTTTGTCATCAGAATCCTCCATGACACTTGGCATCACAAAGCTCCATGCCATTGTCATCACAATGGGCCATTACATATGTCATCACAATGCTCCCTGACACCAGTCTTCACAATATTGCGTGACCTTGTCTTCACAATGCTCCATGCCCTTGTCATCAAAATGCACCATTCCAACTGTCATTGCAACAATCCATGAAACTTATTAGACCAATGCTCCGTGCACTTGTCATCACAATGCTCCATGTCTTTGTTATCACAGTGCTCCATGACCCATGTCATCACAATGCTCTGTGACGCCTGTCAACTCAATGATTCATGACCTTTTTCATCACAGTGGTCCATGCCCTCGTCATCAACAGTCTCTGTGACCTTTTTAACCTCAATGCTCCATGAAATTTTCATCACAAAGCTCTTTGACCCTTCTCATCACAATACTCTGTGCGTTCCTCAGCACAATGCTCCATGACCGTTGTCATCACAATGCTCCTTGCACTTGTCAGCACAATGCTCCATGACCTTTTTCATCACAATTCTCAATACACTTGTCATCACAATGCTCCCTGACTCTTGTCGTCAGAATGCTCCTTGAACCCTGTCACGAAAATTCTCCATGCCGTTTTCATCACAATGCCCCATGCCATTTTCATCACAATAATCCATGCCATTGTCATCAAAATACTCCACAAGCTTGTCATCCAAATGCTCCATGACCCGTGTCATCACAATTCTCCATCCACTTGCCAGCACAATGCTCCCTGACCCTTGTCATCACAATGCTCCAAGCCATTGTCATCACAATGCTCCATTACCTTTGTCATCAGAATCCTCCATGACACTTGGCATCACAATGCTCCATGTCATTGTCATCACAATGGGCCATTACATATGTCATCACAATGCTCCCTGACACCAGTCTTCACAATCCTGCATGACCTGGTCTTCAAAATGCTCCATGCCCTTGTCATCACAATGTGCCATTCCAACTCTCATTGCAATAATGCATGAAATATATTAGACCAATGTTCCATGCCCTTGTTATCACAATGCTCCATGACTCCAGTCATCACAATGCTTCATAACCTTTGTCATCACAATAGTCCATGCCCTCGTCATCAACAGTCTCTGTGACCTTTTTAACCTCAATGCTCCTTGAAATTTTCATCACAATGCTCTTTGACCCTTGTCATCACCATACTCTATGCCTTTAACAGCACAATGCTCCATGACCGTTGTCATCACAATGCTCCATGAGCTTGTCAGCACAGTGCTCCATGACACATCATCACAATGCACCATACGCTTGTCATCACAGTGCTCCAAACTCTTGTCATCACAATGCTCCGTTAACCTTGTCATCACAATGCTCCATGCACTTCTCTTCAATATGCTCTCTCACCACTGATATCACAATGTTACATCACTATTCATCACAATACTCCCTCACCCCTGTCATCACAATGTTTCATGACTCCTGTCATCACAATGCTACATGCACTTATCATCACAATGTTCGATGACCTATGACATCACAATATTCCATAACCCCTGTCATCAAAATGCTCCATTACCTTTTTCATCAAAATGCTCCATGTCCCCTGACATCACAATGCTCCATAGCCCTTGTCATTACAGTGCTCCATGACGCTCGTCATCACAATTACCCATGGTCTTCTCATCACAATGCTCCACGGTCTTGCCATCACAATGCTCCATGCCCTGGTCATCACAAGGCTCCATGTCCCTTGTCATCACAATTCTCCACGTCCTTGTCATTCACAATGCTCCATGACAGTTCTCATCACAATGTTACATGCTTTTGTCATCACAGTTCTCCATGCAAATGTCATCGCAATGCCCCATGACCCCTGTCATAGCAAGCTCCATGCCTTTGTCATCACAATGCTTCACGACATTTTCATCAAAATTCTCAATGGCCGTTGTCATCACAATGCTCCATGATCCTTGTCATCACAATGCTCCATCCCTTGTCATCACAATGCTCCATTACCTTTGTCATCACAATCCTCCAAAACCCTTGACATCACAATGCTCCATGTCATTGTCATCACAATGGAACATGAAATATGTCATCACAATGCTCCCTGACACCTTTCTTCACAATACTGCCTGACCTTGTCATCACAATGTGCCATGCCCACTGTCAACACAATTATCCATAAAACTTGTCAGACCAATGCTCCATGCCCCTGTCATCACAATGCTCCATGCCCTTGTCATCACAATTCTCCATGACCCCAGTTCTCGCAATGCTCCGTGACTCCAGTCATCACAAGGCTTCATGACCTCTGTCATCACAATGATCCATGCCCTCATCATCACAAGGCTCTGTGAATTTGTCACCACAATGCTCCATGAACTTTTCATCACAATGCTCTGTAACACTTGTTATCACAATGCTCCGTCCCTTTGTCAACTCAATGCTCCATGACCCTTGTCTTCACAATGTTCCATGCGCTTGTCAGCGCAGTGCTCCATGACCCATGTCATCACAATGCTCCATAAACCTTGTCATCACAATGCTCCTTGCACATCTTTTTTTTTTCTTTTTTTGTTATTTTGATTAAAGTTTTTATTTATTTATTTATTTATTTTTAATTTTTTTGCTTTATAACAAATTTAAACAGTTATACATATACATATGTTTCCATATCCCCTCCCTTTTGCGTCTCCCTCCCACCCTTCCTATCCCACCCCTCCAGGAGGTCACAAAGCACCGAGCTGATCTCCCTGTGCTATGCGGCTGCTTCCCACTAGCTATCTACAATACGTTTGGTAGTGTATATATGTCCATGCCGCTCTTTCACTTTGTCACAGCTTACCCTTCCCCCTCCCTATATCCTCAAGTCCATTCTCTAGTAGGTCTGTGTCTTTATTCCTGTCTTACCCCTGTGTTCTTCATGACATTTTTTTTCTTAAATTCCATATATATGTGTTAGCATACAGTACTTGTCTTTCTCTTTCTTACTTACTTCACTCTGTATGACAGACTCTAGGTCTATCCACCTCATTACAAATAGCTCAATTTCATTTCTTTATATGGCTGAGTAATATTACATTGTATATATCTGCCACATCTTCTTTATCCATTCATCCGATGATGGACACTTAGGTTGTTTCCATCTCCGGGCTATTGTAAATAGGGCTGCTATGAACATTTTGCTACATGTCTCTTTTTGAATTATGGTTTTCTCAGGGTATATGCCCAGTAGTGGGATTGCTGGGTCATATGGTAGTTCTATTTGTAGTTTTTTAAGGAACCTCCATACCGTTCTCCATAGTGGCTGTACCAATTCACATTCCCACCAGCAGTGCAACAGTGTTCCCTTTTTTCCACACCCTCTCCAGCATTTATTGTTTCTAGATTTTTTGATGATGGCCATTCTGACTGGTGTGAGATGATATCTCATTGTAGTTTTGATTTGCATTTCTCTAATGAGTAAAGATGTTGAGCATCCTTTCATGTGTTTGTTGGCAGTCTGTATATCTTCTGTGGAGAAATGTCTATTTAGGTCTTCTGCCCATTTTTGGATTGGGTTGTTTGTTTTTTGTTATTGAGCTGCATGAGCTGCTTATAAATTTTGGAGATTAACCCTTTGTCAGTTGCTTCATTTGCAAATATTTTCTCCAATTCTGAGGGTTGTCTTTTGCTCTTGTTTATTGTTTCCTTTGCAGTGCAAAAGCTTTTAAGTCTCATTACGTCATATGTGTTTATTTTTGTCTTTATTTCCATTTCTCTAGGAGGTGGGTCAAAAAGGATCTTGCTGTGATTTATGTCTTAGAGTGTTCTGCCTATGTTTTCCTCTAAGAGTTTGATAGTGTCTGGCCTTACATTTAGGTCTTTAATCCATTTTGAGCTTATTTTTGTGTATGGTGTTAGGGAGTGATCTAATCTCATACTTTTACATGTCCCTATCCAGTTTTCGCAGCACCACTTATTGAAGAGACTGTCCTTTCTCCACTGTACATTCCTGTCTCCTTTATCAAAGATAAGGTGACAATATGTCCGTGGGTTTAACACTGGGCTTTCTATCCTGTTCCATTGATCTATCTTTCTGTTTTTGTGCCAGTACCATACTGTCTTGATTACTGTAGCTTTGTAGTATAGTCTGAAGTCAGGGAGCCTGATTCCTCCAGCTCCATTTTTCGTTCTCAAGATTGCTTTGGCTATTCGGGGTCTTTTGTGTTTCCATACAAATTGTGAAATTTTTTGTTCTAGTTCTGTGAAAAATGCCAGTGGTAGTTTGATAGGGATTGCATTGAATCTGTAGATTGCTTTGGGTAGTAGAGTCATTTTCACAATGTTTATTCTTCCAATCCAAGAATATGGTACATCTCTCCATCTATTTGTATCATCTTTAATTTCTTTCATCAGGGTCTTATAATTTTCTGCATACAGGTCTTTTGTCTCCTTAGGGAGGTTTATTCCTAGATATTTTATTCTTTTTGTTGCAATGGTAAATGGGAGTGTTTCTTGATTTCACTTTCAGATATTTCATCATTAGTATATAGGAATGCCAGAGATTTCTGTGCATTAATTTTGTATCCTGCAACTTTACCAAATTCATTGATTAGCTCTAGTAGTTTTCTGGTAGCATCTTTAGGATTCTCTATGTATAGTATCATGTCATCTGCAAACAGTGACTGCTTTACTTCTTCTTTTCCGATTTGGATTCCTTTTATTTCCTTTTCTTCTCTGATTGCTGTGGCTAAAACTTCCAAAACTAGGTTGAATAAGAGTGGTGAGAGTGGGCAACCTTGTCTTCTTCCTGATCTTAGTGGAAATGGTTTCAGTTTTTCACCATTGAGGACGATGCTGGCTGTGGGTTTGTCATATATGGCCTTTATTATGTTGAGGAAATATCCCTCTAGGCCTACTTTCTGCAGGGTTTTTATCATAAATGGGTGTTGAATTTTGTCGAAAGCTTTCTCTGCATCTATTGAGATGATCATATGGTTTTTCTCCTACTATTTGTTAATATGGTGTATCACGTTGATTGATTTGCGTATATTGAAGAATCCTTGCATTCCTGGAATAAACCCCACTTGATCATGGTGTATGATCCTTTTAATGTGCTGTTGGATTCTGTTTGCTTGTATTTTGTCGAGGATTTTTGCATCTATGTTCATCAGTGATATTGGCCTGTAGTTTTGTTTCTTTGTGACATCCTTGCCTGGTTTTGGTATCAAGGTGATGGTGGCCTCGTAGAATGAGTTTGGGAGTGTTCCTCCCTCTGATATATTTTGGAAGAGTTTCAGAAGGAGAGGTGTTAGCTCTTCTCTAAATGCTTGATAGAATTCGCCTGTGAAGCCATCTGGTCCTGGGCTTTTGTTTGTTGGAAGGTTTTTTATCACAGTTTCAATTTCAGTGCTTGTGACTGGCCTGTTCATATTTTCTGTTTCTTCCTGATTCAGTCTTGGCAGGTTGTGCATTTCTAAGAATTGGTCCATTTCTTCCAGGTTGTCCATTTTATTGGCATAGAGTTGCTTATAGTAATCTCTCATGATCTTTTGTATTTCTGCAGTGTCAGTTGTTACTTCTCCTTTTTCATTTCTAATTCTATTGATTTGAGTCTTCTCCCTTTTTTTCTTGATGAGTCTGGCTAATGGTTTATCAATTTTGTTTATCTTCTCAAAGAACCAGCTTTTAGTTTTATTGATCTTTGCTATCGTTTCCTTCATTTCTTTTTCATTTATTTCTGATCTGATTTTTATGATTTCTTTCCTTCTGCTAACTTTGGGATGTTTTTGTTCTTCTTTCTCTAATTGCTTTAGGTGCAAGGTTAGGTTGTTTATTCGAGATGTTTCCTGTTTCTTAAGGTGGGATTGTATTGCTATAAACTTCCCTCTTAGAACTGCTTTCGCTGCATCCCATAGGTTTTGGGTCGTCGTGTCTCCATTGTCATTTGTTTCTAGGTATTTTTTAATTTCCTCTTTGATTTCTTCAGTGATCACTTCGTTATTAAGTAGTGTATTGTTTAGCCTCCATATGTTTGCATTTTTTACAGCTCTTTTCCTGTAATTGATATCTAGTCTCATAGCATTGTGGTCTTAAAATATACTTGATACAATTTCAATTTTCTTAAATTTACCAAGGCTTGATTTGTGACCCAAGGTATGATCTATCCTGGAGAATGTTCCATGAGCACTTGAGAAAAATGTGTATTCTGTTGTTTTTGGATGGAATGTCCTATAAATATCAATTAAGTCCATCTTGTTTAATGTATCATTTAAAGCTTGTGTTTCCTTATTTATTTTCATTTTGGATGATCTGTCCATTGGTAAAAGTGGGGTGTTAAAGTCCCCTACTATGAGTGTGTTACTGTCGATTTCTCCTTTTATGGCTGTTAGTATTTGCCTTATGTATTGAGGTGCTCCTATGTTTGGTGCATAAATATTTATAATTGTTATATCTTCTTCTTGGATCGATCCCTTGATCATTAGGTAGTGTCCTTCTTTGTCTCTTCTAGTAGGCTTTATTTTAAAGTGTATTTTGTCTGATATGAGAATTGCTACTCCAGCTTTCTTTTGGTTTCCATTTAAATGGAATATCTTTTTCCATCCCCTTACTTTCAGTCTGTATGTGTCTCTAGGTCTGAAGTGGGTCTCTTGTAGGCAGCATATATATGGGTCTTGTTTTTGTATCCATTCAGCCAATCTGTATCTTTTGGTGGGAGCATTTAGTCCATTTACATTTAAGGTAATTATCTATATGTATGTTCCTGTTCCCATTTTCTTAATTGTTTTGGGTTCGTTATTGTAGGTCTTTAACTTCTGTTGTGTTTCTTGCCTAGAGAAGTTCCTTTAGCATTTGTTGTAAAGCTGGTTTGGTGGTGCTGAACTCTCTCAGCTTTTGCTTGTCTGTAAACGTTTTAATTTCTCCATCAAATCTGAATGAGATCCTTGCTGGGTAGAGTAATCTTGGTTGCAGGTTTTTCTCCTTCATCACTTTAATTATGTCCTGCCACTCCCTTCTGGCTTGTAGAGTTTCTGCTGAGAGATCAGCTGTTATCCTGATGGGGATTCCCTTTTGTGTTATTTGTTGTTTTTCCCTTGCTGCTTTTAATATGATTTCTTTGTGTTTAATTTTTGAGAGTTTGATTAATATGGGTCTTGGCGTATTTCTCCTTGGATTTATTCTGTATGGGACTCTCTGTGCCTCCTGGACTTGATTAACTATTTCCTTTCCCATATTAGGGAAGTTTTCAACTATAATCTCTTCAAATATTTTCTCAGTCCCTTTCTTTTTCTCTTCTTCTTCTGGAACCCCTATAATTCGAATGTTGGTGCGTTTAATGTTGCCCCAGAGGTCTCTGAGACTGTCCTCTGTTCTTTTCATTCTTTTTTCTTTATTTTGCTCTGCAGCAGTTATTCCACTATTTTATCTTCCACCTCACTTATCCGTTCTTCTGCCTCAGTTATTCTGCTATTGATCCCATCTAGAGTATTTTTTATTTCATGTATTGTGTTTTTAATTGATGCTTGATTCATCTTTAGTTCTTCTAGGTCCTTGTTAACTGTTTCTTGCATTTTGTCTATTCTATTTCCAAGATTTTGGATCTGGGAAATAGAATCTTGGATCATCTTTACCATCATTATTCTGAATTCTTTTTCAGGTAGACTGCCTATTACCTCTTCATTTGTTAGATCTGGTGGGTTTTTATCTTGCTCCTTCTCCTGCTGTGTGTTTTTCTGTCTTCTCATTTTGCTTATGTTACTGTGTTTGGGGTCTCCTTTTTGCAGGCTGCAGGTTCGTAGTTCCCGTTGTTTTTGGTGTCTGTCCCCAGTGGCTAAGGTTGGTTTAGTGGGTTGTGTAAGCTTCCTGGTGGAGGGGACTAGTGCCTGTGTTCTGGTGGATGAGGCTGGATCTTGTCTTTCTGGTGGGCAGGTCCACGTCTGGTGGTGTGTTTTGGGGTGTCTGCAGACTTTTTATTATTTTAGGCCACCTCTCTGCTAATGGGTGGCGTTGTGTTCCTGTCTTGCTAGTTGTCTGGCATAGGGTGTCCAGCACTGTAGCTTGCTGGTCGTTGAGTGAAGCTGGGTGCTGGTGTTGAGATGGAGATCTCTGGAAGATTTTTGCCGTTTGATATTATGTGGAGCTGGGAGGTCTCTTGTGGACCAGTGTCCTGAAGTTGGCTCTCCCACCTCAGAGGCACAGCAATGACACGGGGCTCCTCAATTTGGGATGAGGTGTTGTCTATTCATGTATTCCACAGTTGCAGGGTACATCAAGTTGATTGTGGAGCTTTAATCTGCTGCTTCTGAGGCTGCTGGGAGAGGTTTCCCTTTCTCTTCTTTGTACTCACAGCTCCTGGGTCTGAGCTTTGGATTTGGCCTCGCCTCTGTGTGTAGTTCGCCGGAGGGTGTCTTTTCTTCGCTCAGACAGGACAGGGTTAAAGGAGCAGCCTCTTCGGGGACACTGGCTCACTCAGTCTGGGCGGGAGGAAGGGGCACGGAGTGCGGGGCGAGCCTGCAGCGGCAGAGGTTGGCGTGACGTTGCACCAGCCTGAGGCGCGCCGTGCGTTCTCCCAGGGAAGCCACCCCTGGATCCCGGGACCCCGGCAGTGGCGGGCTGCACAGGCTTCCGGAAGGGCGGTGTGGGCAGTGACCTGCGCTCGCACTCAGGCTTCTTGGCGGCGGCAGCAGAAGCCCCAGCGTCCCATGCCCGTCACTGGGCTCCGCGCTTTCAGTCGCGACTCGCGCCCGTCTGTGGAGCCCCTTTAAGCAGCGCTCTTAATCCCCTCTCCTCGCGCACCAGGAAACCAAGAGGGAAGAAAAAGTCTCTTGCCTCTTCGGCAGCTCCAGAGTTTTCCCGGACTCCCTCCAGGCTAGCTGTGGCACATTGGCCCCCTTCACGCTGAGTTCTCGCCGCCAGCCACAGTCCTCTCCCTGCACTCTGACCGAAGCCCGAGCCTCAGCTTCCAGTGCTGTGCGACCCGGTAGGCGAGCAGACAAGACTCTCGGGCTGGTGAGTGCCACTCTGCACCGATCCTCTGTGTGGGGATCTCTCCGCTTTGCCCTACACAGGTATGTGGGGGGTTTCCTGCATTTTGGGAGGTCTGGGGTCTTCTGCCAGCGTTCAGTAGGTGTTCTGTAGGAGTTGTTCCACGTGTAGCTGTATTTCTGGTGTATCCGTGGGGAGGAAGGTGATCTCCACGTCTTACTCTAGCGCCATCTTACACGGAAGTCCTCCTTGCATGTCTTCTCAAAGTGCTCTCTCACCACTGATATCAAAATGTTCCCTCACTAGTCATCACAATACACCCACTCCCCTGTCATCACAGTGGTCCATAACACCTGTCATGAAAACGTTCCATGACCCCTGATATCACAATGTTCCATAACCCCTGTCATCAAAACGTTCCATGACCCTTTTCATCAAATTTCTCCATGACACTGTCATCACAATGCTCCCTGCCCTTCGCATCACAATGCACAACACCCTTGTAATCAAAATGCTCCATGACTTTCTCATCACAAAGATCCATGTCCCTTGGCATTACAGTGCTCCATGTCATTGTCATCACAATGCTCCATGATCGCTCTCATCACATTGCTCCATTCCCTTGTCGTCACAAAGCTCCATGACCCATGTCATCAGAATGCTCCATTGCATTCTCATCACAGTGCTCCATGCCCTTGCCATCACAATGCTCCATTACACCTGTCATCACAATGCCCCAAGACCTCTGTAATCACAATGCTCCATGCCACTTTTCATCTCAATGCTCCATGAACACTGTCATCACAGTGCACGATGCCCACCATCATAATGCTTCATGCTATTGTCATCACAATGAAATCATAATGCTCCATGACCTCTCTCATCACAATTCTCCAAATCCTTGTGATCAAAATGTTCCATAACACTTATCATCACAACGCCCCATGACGCTCGTCATCACAATTATCCATGGTCTTCTCATCGCAATGCTCCATGACATTTGTCACCACATTGCTCAATACCCTTGTGATCACAATGCTCCCTGACTCTTTTCGTCAGTATGCTCCTTAAAACCTGTGATGACAAGGTTTCATGGCCTTCTCATCCCAATGCTCCATGCCCTTGTCATCACAGTGCTCCACAACCCCTGTAATCACAATGCTCCATGCCCCTTTTCATCAGAATGTTCCATGAGACATATCATCACAAGGCTCCATGGTCTTCTCATCACAATGCTCCAGTACGTTGTCATCATAATGCTCCATGACACCTGTCATCACAATACTCCATGAACATTTTCAGCCCAATGCTCCATGACCTTCTCGTCACAATGCTCCATGGCCCCTGTCATCACAACGCTCCATGTCCCTTGTCATCACAATACTCCATGAACACTTTCATCCCAATGCTCCATGACCCTTGTCATCACAATGCTCCATGACCCCTGTATTCACAATGATCCATGACGCTTTTCATCTCAGTGCTCCATGACACCTGTCATCACAATGCTCCATGCCTTTGTCAGCAAAATGCTATATGACATTGTCATTACAATGCTCTATGCACTTGTCATCACAATACTCCATTACCATTGTCATCACAATCCTCCATGAACCTTGGGATCACATTGTTTCATGCCCTTGTCATCACAATGCTCCATGCTCCTTGAAATCAAAATGATCCATGACCTCTGTCATCACAATGCTCCAAACACTTGTGATCACAATGTTCCATAACACTTGTCATCACAACGCTCCATGATGCCTGTCATCACAATACTCCATGCCCTTTTCATCACAATGCCCCATGACCTTTGTCATCACAATTCTCAATACACTTGTCATCACAAGGCTCCCTGACACTTGTCGTCAGAATGCTCCTTGAACCCTGTCACGAAATGGCTCCATGCATTTTTCATCACAATGCCCCATGCCATTTTCATCACAATGCTCCATGCCATTGTCATCAAAATACACCACAAGCTTGTCTTCAGAATCCTCCATGACCCTTGTCATCGCAATTCTCCATGCACTTGTCAGCACAATGCTCCCTGACCCTTGTCATCACAATGCTCCAAGCCGTGTCATCACAATGCTCCATTACATTTGTCATCAGAATCCTCCATGACACTTGGCATCACAATGCTCCATGCCATTGTCATCACAATGGGCCATTACATATGTCATCACAATGCTCCCTGACACCTGTCTTCACAATACTGCATGACCTGGTCATCACAATGCTCCATGCCATTGCCATCACAATGCGCCATTCCAACTGTCATCGCAATAATCCATGAAACTTATTAGACCAATACTCCATGCCCTTTCATCACAGTGCTCTATGAACCCTGTCATTACAATGCTACATGACTCCAGTCATCACAAGGCTTCATGAGCTGTGTCATCACAATGATCCATGCCCTCATCATCACAAGGCTCTGTGAACTTTGTCACCACAATGCTCCATGAACTTTTCATCACAATGCTCCGTGACACTTGATATCACAATGCTCCGTCCCTTTGTCAACTCAATTCGCCATGACCCTTGTCATCACAATGTTCCATGTGATTGTCAGCGCAGTGCTCCCTGACCAATGTCATCACAATGTGCCATGCGCTTGACATCACAATGTTCCACAATATTATCATCACAATGCTCCATAAACCTTATCATCATAATGCTCCATGCACTTCTTATCAATATGCTCTCTCACCACTGATATAAAAATATCCCCTCACTAGTCATCACAATACACCCACTCCCCTGTCATCCCAGTGGTCCATAACCCCTGTCATGAAAATGTTCCATGACCCCTGATATCACAATGTTCCATAACCCCTGTCATCAAAATTTCCATGACATTTTTCATCAAATTGCTCCATGACCCTGTCATCAAAATGCTCCCTGCCCTTCACAACAGAATGCACCACAGCCTTGTCATCAAAATGCTCCCTGACCATTGTCATCACAAACCTCCATTACCCTTGGCATCACAATGCTCCATGCCCTTGTCATCATAATGCTCCATGAACCCTCTCATCACATTGTTACATGCCCTTGTCATTACAGGATCCATGATGCTTTTCATCACTATGCTCTATGCCATTCTTCTCACAATGCTCCATGCGCTTGTCATTACAATCCTCCACGACCCGTGTATCACTGTGTTCTGTGCCCTTGTCATCACAATGCTCCTTGCCCCCTCTCATCACAATAATCCATGAAACATTTCAGACCAATGCTCCATGCCCTTGTCATCACAATGCTCTTTTACCCCTGTCATAACAATGCTCCATGACACCTGCCATCACAATATTCCACAGCCATGTCATCACAAGGCTCCATGAGCCTTGTCATCACAATGCTCCAAGACCCCTGTAATCAAAATGTTCCATGCACCTGTCATCACAAAGCTTCATGACACATGTCATCAGAAAGCTCCATGGCCTTCTCATTCACGATGCTCCATGCCCTTGTTATCACAATGCTCGAAGACCCTTGTAATCACAATGCTCCATGCCCCTTTTCATCTCAATGCACCATGAACCCTGTCATCACAATGCACCATGCCCATCATCATAATGCTTCATGCTATTGTCATCACAATGAAATCAAAATGCTCCATGACCTCTGTCATCACAATGCTCCAAATCCTTGTGATCAAAATGTTCCATAACACTTATCATCACAACGCCCCATGACGCTAGTCATCACAATTATCCATGGTCTTCTCATCACAATGCTCCTTGAACTTTGTCATCACAGTGCTCAATACCCTTGTCATGACAATGCTCCCTGAAACTTGTCGTCAGTATCCTCCATGAACCCTGTCATGACAAGGCTCCATGCCTTTTTCATCACAATGTTCCATGTCCTTTTCCTAACAGGGCTCCATGCTCCCTGTAATCACAATGCTCCATGCCCTTGTCATCACAAATCTCCGTGATGCATGTCATCAGAATGCTCCCTGGTCTTCTCATGCCATGCTCCATGCCCTTGTCATCACAATGCTCCACGACCCCTGTAATCACAATGCTCTATGCCCCTTTTCATCAGAATGCTCCATGAGACTTGTCATCACAAGGCTCCTTGGTCTTCTCATCACACTGCTCTAGTACCTTGTCATCACAATGCTCCATGACAACTGTCATCACAATACTCCATGAACATTTTCAGCCCAATGCTCCATGACCTTCTCATCACAATGCTCCATGACCACTGTAATCACAATGCTCCATGATCCCTGACAACACAATGATCCGGGACTCTTGTCATCAAAATGTTCCATTCCCTTGTCATCCCACTGCTCCATGACACCTTTAATCACAATGCTCCATGACGCTTGTCATCACAGTGTCCCATGAACATTGTCATCACAATGTTCCATGCTTTTCTCAGCAAAATGCTACATAATCTTGTCATCACAATGCTCCATGAGCTTGTCATCACAGTCCTCCATGACCCTTGGGATCACATTGCTTCATGTCCTTGTCATGTCTCTCCTGCCTTTCTGTTTTTTACAGATTTTCGGATGTCCCTTTTGACCGCTGGGTCGTGACATTTCTTTGTAGTGTGGATTTGCATTGCACGCTTGCTTGATTGGCAATAAAGGGTGTATGCATTTTTTACTGAATATATTCAGGTGAAAAGCCATACACCGTTTTTTGCCAAGTGCATCACTGTCGAAGTTGTGATGCTTTTCCTGTGCTTTAAAAGCAATTCCAATTTACCTCATGCAATATGTTTTGTGCAATTCTGCCTCATTTTAAAGTCCGCTTCATTGCCTTCTCTCAACAGATTTTTGGAAGAGAGTAGTCCTTTATAACTCTGCAGGTTTGTGAATTGCTGTGTCCCTGAGCTCCAATTTTCAAATCCCATTTTTGGGAGCTGACTGCAAATCCACAATTTTGATTCAGGACCTATACTGGTTCCAGGGGTGGCTATACTGTTCCCTACGAGTGGCTGAGGCTTTGGTTAATTCTTCTTCCTGACGGGAATTTAGAGTGACATGTGCCCGTCCAAATGCCTACATCTACTCTCTAATTGGTTTTCCCTCTTCCCTTTCATCCTCTGCACAATTAGCAAACTGTGTGAACCAGGAGGTTATAGGGTTTAACTCTCCTAAGTTGGGAGATTGATAGTAAGGCAGTTGGAATGCCAACCTGGAGCACAAGGAGAGGAAAAATTAGAAGACTTTTAGAAACCTTTCACCATCACAGTGTGTCCATTCTCTAGGTTTCCCATACATGTTATAACTGTAGTGATATTCCCTTCTACATGGAGATTTGGGAATCATGGAATGGTGTCATGCATTACTACTTTAAAGGTTCTGCATTTTCTATCCCAATCTCACCAGTCCTCTCAGTCCCAAGTGTCCAGCCTTATGTCTCATTCAGTTGTCTTTGCAGATAGGGTCATTTTTGTTTCATCAGAACCCCTGAAGGAATTGTGTAAGAATTTCTCTGTTCTTTTGTTTGGTTTTTGAAATTCGTTTTTATAATGGGGTTGAGCTGATTTTCACTGACGTGTTTATGCCGGTGTAGACACACTTGATTCCCTTATGGAGACATATCAATACATAGGTTTTAAGATACTTACTAGTCAGATATATTCCTCTGCGGGGAATATGGGTTTTGAGTCCCGTTCACTGAGGAAGGTGTAGGTCTTGTCTCTTCTGTATTTGGTTTATGGAATGTTACCTGTGCTAATATCAAACTCTGGTTTTATGCATCACCCCACCTCTCCTTTCCCTTTAAGCAGGTATAAGACTGTTTTCTAAATGTGAGACTCTGTTCTCTTTCTTAATTCAGTTCATGTGTTGTGATGTTGACATTCCCTCTGTAAGTGATAACTTATGATAAGATTCTTTTTTTCTGTGTGACTAATTTCCCTTAGAATCATCATACCTAAGTCCACTCATTACGCTCCTACTGGCCTTATGACATTGATTTCACGTCTGAGTGATATTCCGTTGTACAAAATTACGACAAGGTCTTTATGCATTTCTCTTTTTCCTGGGATAATTTAGGTGTACCGAAGTTGACGTTCTTGTATGCAGAGCTGCCCTAAACTTTGGGGTGCCTGTGTCTTGTCGATATTTAGTCTTCCCAAGTTATATGCCCATGAGTTGAAGTCCCCTTTTCTCGGGGGCTTTGCATTTTAGATGTTTTAGGAAACAGCATACACTTGTTCAGAGTGGCTCTTGGATATTTATACCCCACCCATCAGTGTGACTAGGCTCCCTGTTCTCCCTGGCCTCTCCTGCATTTCTGGTTTTTACACATTTTGCGGATATCCCTTTTGATCGGTGGGAATTGATACTTCTGTGTAGTGCAGATTTGCAATGCCCACTTGCTTGCTTGGCAAAAAAAGGGCGTATGTGTTATCTCCTGAATATATTCAGGAGAAAGTGCATACACACTTTTTGGCCAAGTGCATCATTGTCGACGTTGTGCCCCTCTTCATGTGCTTCAAAGGTGATTCCAACGTACTTCTTGAAATCTGTTTCCTGCTATTCTGCCTCTCTTTCAAGTCAGCCTCGATGCCTTCCCTCAACAGATTTTTCGATGATAGTTGTCCTTTATTACTCTGCCAGTTTGTGAATTGCAGTGCCCCTGAGCTCCATTTTTCAACTCGTTTTTGTGAGCTGAACGCAAGTCTAAAATTTTGGTTCAGGACCTATCCAGGTTCCCGGCAGGTGGCTGAGACTTTGGTTAATTCTTCTTCCTGCCAGGCAATTAGCGTGACATGGTCCCGTCCAAATGCCTAACAGCTACTATCTCATTGGTTCTCCCTATTCCCTTTCAGAGTCTGCCAAATTGGCAACATGTGAGAACCAGGAGTTTAAAGGGCCTGTCTCTCCAAGTTGGCAGATTAATGGTAAAGCAGTTGGAGAGTCAAAACGGAGCACCAGGAGAGGGACTATTACTTGAGTTTTAGAAACCTTTCGTATTCACAGTGTGTCCGTGCTCTAGGTTTCCCGTACATGTTATAGCTGTAGTAATATTCCCTTCAACCTGGAGAGTTGGGACCCATGGAATGGGTGCCACGCATTATTGCTTTAAAGGGTCTGCATTTGCTCACCCAATCTCACCAATCCTCTCAGTCCCAAGTGTACAGCCTTATGCCACATCCAGCTGTCGTTCTAGATAGGGTCATTCCAGGTTTCATCGAAACCCGGAAGGAATTGTAAGGGATTTCCCTGTTTTTTTGTTTTGTTTTGAAATTACTGTTTATAGTGGGTTTGAGCTGATTCTCTCTGCCATGTTTATGCCAGTCTAGACACACTTGATTCCCTTACGGAGACATTTCAAGACATAGGTTTCAAGATTCTTACTAGTCAGATACATTCCTCTCTGGGAAATATGGGGTTTTGAGTCCCTTTCACTGAGGAAGGTGTAGGTATTCTCTGATCCATATATGGTTTTTTGAACGGTACATGTCCTTATATCAAACTGTGGTTTTATGCATCACCCCACCTCTCCTTCCCCCTTAAGCAGGCAAAAGAGTGCTTCCTAAATGTGAGACTCTGTTCTCTTTCCTAACTCAGTTCATGGGTAGCCATGTTTACAGGATCTTCATAAGTGATATCTTATGCTAAGTTTCTTTTTCTGTTTGACTTATTTCACTTTGAATCATCGTACCTGAATCCACTCATTTTGAAGCTACTGCCCTTATCAGATTGATTTCATGGCTGAGGGATATTCCATCGTACGTAAGTACCACAATTTCTTGAAGCACTTTTGTCTTTCCTGGGATATTTAAGGTGTACAGAAGTTGAGATTCTTATAAGCAGTGAAGCCGGAAATTTTGCGGTGGTTGTGTCTTATTGATTTTCAGTTTTCCCAAGATATTTTCCCTAGACTGGAAGTGCCCTTGGCTCTGTAACTCTGTTGTTTACTTGCTTTAGGGAACACAATGCACTCCTCCAGAGAGGCATTTGGCAATTTACATCCCGCCCATCAGCATAACAAACCTCCCTGTTCTCCAGGGCCTCTCTTGCCATTCTGCTTTTTACACATTTTTTGCATGTCCCTTTTGACCGGTTTGAAGTGATACTCCTTTGTAGTGCAGATTTCCATTTCCTGCTTGCTTGCTTGGCCAAAAAGGGCGTATGAGTTTTCTCCTGAATATATTCAAGAGAAAATGCATACGCCCTTTTTGACCAAGTGCATCATTGTCGAAGTTGGGCCCCTCTACCTGTGCTTTAAAGGTGATTCCAACGTACTTCTTGAAATCTGTTTTCTGCTATTCTGCCTCGCATTCAGGTCTGCATCGTTGCCTTCCCTCGATAGATTTTTGGACGATAGTTGTCCATTAGTACTGTGACTGTTTGTCAATTGCTGTGCCCCTGAGCTCCATTTCTCAACTCGTTTTTTGTGAGCTGAATGCAAGTCCAAAATTTTGGTTCAGGACCGATACTGTTTCTCAGTGGGTGGCTGAGACTTTGGTTAATTCTTCTTCCTGCCGGGAAATTAGAGTGACCTGTGCCCGTGCAAATGCCTAACAGCTACTCTCTCATTGGTTCTCCCTCTTTCCTTTCATCCTCGGCCATATTGGCAACCTGTGCGAACCAGGAGGTTAAAGGGGCTGTCTCTCCACCTTGGCAGATTGACAGTAAAGCAGTTGGAATATCAAACCGGACCTCCAGGAGAGGGATTATTCTTTGAGTTTTAGAAACACTTTGTATTCTCAGTGTGTCCACTCTCTAGGGTTTCCGTACATGTTATAGGTGTAGTAATATTCCCTACAACCTGGAGAGTTGAGACCCATGGAATGGGTGCCATGCTTTATTGCTTTAAAGCGTCTGCATTTGCTCACCCAATCCTACCAATCCTCTCAGTCCCAAGTGTCCAGCCTTATGCCACATCCAGCTGTTATTTTAGACAGTGACATTCCAGGTTTCATCAGAGACCCTTTAGGAATTGTAAAGAATTTCCCTGTTTTTTTGTTTTGTTTTTAAAATTCTTTTATAGTGGGTTTGAGCTGGTTCTCGCTGCCATGTTAATGTCAGTCTGGACACACTTGATTCCCTTACAGAGACATATCAATACATACGTTTTAAGTTTCTTCCTAGTCAGATATATTCCTCTGCAGGAAATATGGGGTTCTGAGTTCTTTTCACGGAGCAAGGTGTAGGTCTTGTCTATTCCATAGTTGGTTTTTGGAGCGGTACCTGTGCTTATATCAAACTCTGGTTGTATGCATCACCCCACCTATCCATCCCCCTTAAGCAGGCATAAGACTGTTTTCTAAATGTGAGACTCTGTTCTCTTTCCTAACTCAGTTCAAGTGTAGCCATGTTTACAGGATCTCCATAAGTGATATCTTATGATAAGTTTCTTTTTCTGTGTGACTTATTTCACTTATAATCATCGTACCTGAATCCACTCACTTTGCTGCTACTTGTCTTATGACATTGATTTCATGGCTGAAGGATATTCCATCGTACGTAAGTACAACAATTTTTGAACCATTTTTATATTTCCTGGGATATTTAAGGTGTACCCAAGTTGAGATTCTTGTAAGCAGTGCAGCCCTAAATTTGGGGGTGGCTCTGTCTTATTGATTTTCAGTTTTCCCAAGGTATATTCCCTAGACTGGAAGTGCCCTTGGCTCTGTAGCTCTGTTGTTACTTCTTTAAGGGAACACAATGCACTCCTCCAGAGAGGCAGTTGGCAATATACATCCCGCCCAACAGAATAACAAGGCTCCCTGTTTTCCAGGGCCTGTCTTGCCATTCTGCTTTTTACACATATTTTGGATGTCCCTTTTGACCAGTGGGAAGTGATACATCTTTGTAGTGTAGATTTCCATTGCCTGCTTGCTTGCTTGGCCAAGAAGGGTGTATGTGTTTTCTCCTGAATATATTCAGGAGAAAACACATACGCACTTTTTGGCCAAGTACATCTTTGTCGAATTTGGGCCCCTCTTTCTGTGCTTTAAATGTGATTCCTCATACCTCTTGAAATCTGTTTCCTGCTATTCTGCCTCGCTTTCAAGTCTGCCTCGTTGCCTACCCTCAACAGATTTTTGGACGATAGTTGTCCTTTATTACTCTGCCCGTCTGTGAATTGCTGAGCCCCTGAGCTCCATTTTTCAACTCTTTTTTTGTGAGATGAAGGCAAGCCCAAAATTTTCTTTCAGGACCTATACTGTTTCCCAGTGGGTGTCTGAGGCTGAGGTTAATTCCTCTTCCTGCCTGAAAAGTAGAGTGACAGGTGCCCGTCCAAATGCCTAACAGGTACTCTCTCATTGGTCTCCCTCTTCCCTTTCATCCTCTGCCAAATTGCCAACTTGTAGGAACCAGGAGTTTAAAGGGGCTGTCTCTCCAAGTTGGGAGATTGATAGTAAAGCAGTTGGAGAGTCAAACCGGAGCAACCAGGAGAGGGAGTATTCGTTGAGTTTTAAAAACCTTTCATATTCACAGTGTGTCCAATCTCTAGGTTTCCCGTACATGTTATAACTGTAGTAATATTCCCTACAACTTGGAGAGTTGAGACCCATTGAATGGGTGCCAAGCATTATTGCTTTAAAGGGTATGCCTTTGCTCAACCTATCTCACAAATCCTCTCAGTCCCAAGAGTCCAGCCTTATGCAACATCCAGAGGTCTTTGTAGACAGGGTCATTCCAGGTTTCATCACAGACCCTGAACGAATTGTAAAGAATTTCCCTGTTTTTCTTTTTTGTTTTTGAAATTCCTTTTTATAGTGTATTTGAGCTGATTCTCAATGCCAAGTTTATGCCAGTCTGGACACCCTTGATTCCCTTACAGAGACATATCAATACATAGGTTTTTAGATTCTTACTATTCAGATATATTCCTCTGCGGTAAATACGGGGTTTTGAGACCCTTTCACTGAGGAAGGTGTAGGTCTTGTCTATACCATAGTTGGTTTTCGAAATGGTTCCTGTGCTTATATCAAACTCTGGTTTTACGCATCACCGCACCTCTCCTTCCCCCTTAAGCAGGCATAAGAGTGTTTTCTAAATGTGAGACTCTGTTCTCTTTCCTAACTCAGTTCAAGTGTTGCCATGATTACAGGATCTCCATAAATGCTATTTTATGATAAGTTTCTATTTCTGTGTGACGTATTTCACTTAGAATCATCATACCTGAATCCACTCATTTTGCTGCTACAGTTCTTATGACTAGGAGATCATGGCTGAGGGATATTCCATCGTACTTAAGTACCACAATTTTTTGAACCATTTTTATAATGCCTGGGATATTTAAGGTGAACACAAGTTGAGGTTCTTGTAAGCAGTGCAGCCCTAAATTTTGGGGTGGCTCTGTCTTATTGATTTTCAGTTTTCCCAAGGTATATTCCCTAGACTGGAAGTGCCATTGGCTCTGTAGCTCTGTTGTTTACTTGTTTTAGGGAACACAGTGCACTCCTCCAGTATGGCAGTTGGCAATTTACATCCCGCCCATCAGCATAACAAGGCTCCCAGTTCTCCAGGGCCTGTCTTGCCTTTCTGGTTTTTACACATTTTGTGGATATCCCTTTTGACTGGGGGGAAGTGATACTACTTTGTAGTGGAGATTTGCATTTCCCGCTTGCTTGCTTGGCCAAAAAGGTTGTATGTGTTTTCTCCTGAATATATTCAGGAGAAAACGCATACACCCTTTTTGGCCAAGTGCATCATTTTCGAAGTTGTGCCCCTCTTCCTGTGCTTTACAGGCGATTCCAACGTACCTCTTGAAATCAATTTCCTGCTATTCTGCCTCGCTTTCAAGTCTGCCTCGTTGCCTTCGTTCAACAGATATTTGGAGGATAGTTGTCCTTTATTACTCTGCCAGTTGTTGAATCGCTGGGCCCCTGAGCTCCATTTTTCAACTCGTTTTTCTTTGAGCTGAACGCAAGTCCAAAATTTTGGTTCAGAAACTATACTGGTTCCCAGTGGGTGGCTGAGACTTTGGTTACTTCTTCTTGCTGCCGCGAAATTAGAGTGATATGTGCCCGTCCAAATGCCTAACAGCTACTCTCTCATTGGTTCTCCCTCATCACTTCCATACTCTGCCAAATTTGCAACCTGTGCGAACCAGGATGTTAAAGGGGCTGTCTCTCCAAGTTGGGAGATTGATAGTAAAGCAGTTGGAATGTGAAACCGGAGCACCACGAATGGGACGATTTGTTGAGTTTTTGAAACCTTTCATATTCACAGTGTCCATTCTCTAGGTTTCCCGTACATGTTATAGCTGTAGTAATATTCCCTTCAACCTGGAGAGTTGGTACCCATGGAATGGGGGCCATGCATTATTGCTTTAAAGCGACCGCATTTGCTCACCCAATCTCACCAATCCTCTCAGGCCCAAGTGTCCAACCTTATGCCACATCCAGATGTCATTGTAGATAGGGTCATTCCAGGTTCCAGCAGAGAACCTGAAGTAATTGTAAAGAAATTCCCTGTTTTTTTTTTGGTTGTTTTGTTTGTGAAATTCCTGTTTATAGTGGGTTTGAGCTGATTCTCGCTGCCATGTTTATGCCAGTCTAGACACACTTGATTCCCTAACAGAGATATATCAATACATAGGTTTTAAGATTCTTACTAGTCAGATATATTCCTCTGCGGAAAATATTTGGTTTGGAGTCCCTTTCACTGAGGAAGGTGTAGGTCTTGTCTATTCCATAGTTGGTTTTTGGAACGGTACCTGTGCTTATATCAAACTCTGGTTGTATGCAACACCCCACTTCTCCTTCCCCCTTAAGCAGGCATAAGAGAGTTTTCTAAATGTGAGACACTGTTCTCTTTCCTATCTCAGTTCATGTGTAGCCATGTTTACAGGATCTTCATAAGTGATATCTTATGATAAGTTTCTTTTGCTTTGTGACTTATTTCACTTAGAATCATCATACCTGAATCCATTCACTTTGCTGCTACTGGTCTTATGACATAGATTTCATGGCTAAAGTATATTCCATCGTATGTAAGTACCACAATTTTTGAACCATTTTTATATTTCCTGGGATATTTAAGGTGTACCCAAGTTGAGGTTCTTGTAAGCAGTGCAGCTTTAAATTTGGGGTTGGCTCTGTCTTATTGATTTTCAGGTTTCCCAAGGTATATTCCCTAGACTGGAAGTGCTCTTTTCTCTGTAGCTCTGATCTTTACTTCTTTTAGGGAACACAATGCACTCCTCCAGTGAGGCAGTTGGCAATTTACATCCCGCCAATCAGGATAACAAGGCTCCCTGTTCTCAAGGGCCTGTCTTGCGTTTCTGGTTTTTACACATTTTGTGGATGTCCCTTTTGACCGGTGAGAAGTGATACTTCTTTTTAGTGCAGATGTGCATTGCCTGCTTGCTTGCTTGGCCAAAAAGGGCTTATGTGTTTTCTCCTGAATATATTCAGGAGAAAAAGCATACGCCCTTTTGGGCCAAGTGCATCACTGTCGAAGTTGTGCCACTCTTCCTGTGTTTTACAGGCAATTCCAATGAACCTCTTGAAATCAGTTTCCTGCTATTCTGCCTCACTTTCAAGTCGGCCTCGTTGTCCTCCCTCAGCAGATTTTTAGACGATAGTTGTCCTATATTACTCTGCCAGTTTGTGAATTGCTGTGCACCTGAGCTCCGTTTTTCAACCCGTTTTTTGTGAGCTGAACGGAAGTCAAAAATTTTGGTTCAGGAGCTATACTGGTTCTCAGTGGGTGGCTGAGAATTTTGTTAATTCTTCTTCCTCCCGGGAAATAAGAGTGACATGTGCCCGTCCATATGCCTAACAGCTACTCTCTCATTGGTTCTCACTCTTCTCTTCCATCCTCTGCCAAATTGGCAACCTTTGCGAACTAGGAGGTTAAAGGGGCTGTCTCTCCAAGTTGGGATACTGATAGTAAAGCAGTTGGAAAGTCAAACCGGAGCACCAGGAGACGGACTATTCGTTGAGTTTTAGAATCCTTTCGTTTGCACAGTGTGTCCATTCTCTAGGTTTCCCGTACATGTTATAGCTGTAGTAATATTCCCTTTAACCTGGAGAGTTGGGACCCATGGAATGGGGACAATGCATTATTGCTTTAAAGGGTCTGCATTTGCTCACCCAATCTCACCAATCCTCTCAGTCCCAAGTGTCCAGCCTTATGCCATATCCAGCTGTCATTGAAGATATGGTCATTCCAGCTTTCGTCAGAGACCCTGAAGGAATTGTAAAGAATTTTCCTGTTTTTTTGTTTTGTTTTTGAAATTCCATTTTATAGTGGGGTTGAGCTGATTCTCGCTGCCATGTTTATGCCAGTCTAGACACACTTAAATCCCTTACCCAGACATATCAGTACATAGGTTTTAAGATCCTTACTAGTCAGATATATTCCTCTGTGGGAAATATGGTGTTTTGAGTCCCTTTCACTGAGGAAGGTGTAGGTCTTCTCTATTCCATAGTTGTTTTTTGGAACGGTACCTGTGCTTATTTCAAACTCTGGTTTTATGCATCACCCCACCGCTCCTTCCCCCTTCAAAAGACATAAGAGTGTTTTCTAAATGTGAGACTCTTTTCTCTTTCCTAACTCAGTTCAAGTGTAGCCATGTTTACAGGATCTCCATAAGTGATATCTTATGATAAGTTTCTTTTTCTGTGTGACTTATTTCACTTATAATCATCGTACCTGAATCCACTCACTTTGCTGCTACTTGTCTTATGACATTGATTTCATGGCTGAAGGATATTCCATCGTACGTAATTACAACAATTTTTGAACCATTTTTATATTTCCTGGGATATTTAAGGTGTACCCAAGTTGAGGTTCTTGTAAGCAGTGCAGCCCTAAATTTGGGGGTGGCTCTGTCTTATTGATTTTCAGTTTTCCCAAGGTATATTCCCTAGACTGGAAGTGCCCTTGGCTCTGTAGCTCTGTTGTTACTTCTTTAAGGGAACACAATGTACTCCTCCAGAGAGGCAGTTGGCAATATACATCCCGCCCAACAGAATAACAAGGCTCCCTGTTTTCCAGGGCCTGTCTTGCCATTCTGCTTTTTACACATATTTTGGATGTCCCTTTTGACCAGTGGGAAGTGATACATCTTTGTAGTGTAGATTTCCATTGCCTGCTTGCTTGCTTGGCCAAGAAGGGCGTATTTGTTTTCTCCTGAATATATTCAGGAGAAAACACATACGCACTTTTTGGCCAAGTACATCTTTGTCGAATTTGGGCCCCTCTTTCTGTGCTTTAAATGTGATTCCTCGTACCTCTTGAAATCTGTTTCCTGCTATTCTGCCTCGCTTTCAAGTCTGCCTCGTTGCCTACCCTCAACAGATTTTTGGACGATAGTTGTCCTTTATTACTCTGCCCGTCTGTGAATTGCTGAGCCCCTGAGCTCCATTTTTCAACTCTTTTTTTGTGAGATGAAGGCAAGCCCAAAATTTTCTTTCAGGACCTATACTGTTTCCCAGTGGGTGTCTGAGGCTGAGGTTAATTCCTCTTCCTGCCTGAAAAGTAGAGTGACAGGTGCCCGTCCAAATGCCTAACAGGTACTCTCTCATTGGTCTCCCTCTTCCCTTTCATCCTCTGCCAAATTGCCAACTTGTAGGAACCAGGAGTTTAAAGGGGCTGTCTCTCCAAGTTGGGAGATTGATAGTAAAGCAGTTGGAGAGTCAAACCGGAGCAACCAGGAGAGGGAGTATTCGTTGAGTTTTAAAAACCTTTCATATTCACAGTGTGTCCAATCTCTAGGTTTCCCGTACATGTTATAACTGTAGTAATATTCCCTACAACTTGGAGAGTTGAGACCCATTGAATGGGTGCCAAGCATTATTGCTTTAAAGGTTATGCCTTTGCTGACCCAATCTCACCAATCCTCTCAGTCTCAAGTGTCCAGCCATATGCCACATCCAGCTGTCATTGTAGATAGGGTCATTCCAGCTTCCGTCAGAGACCCTGAAGGAATTGTAAAGAATTTCCCAGTTTTTTATTTGGTTTTTGAAATTCCTTTTTATAGTGGGTTTGGGCTGATTCTCGCTGCCATGTTTATGCCAATCTAGACACACTTGATTCCCTTACGGAGACATATCAATACATAGGTTTTAAGATTCTTACTAGTCAGATATATTCCTCCGTGGGAAATATGGTGTTTACAGTCCCTTTCACTGAGGAAGATGTAGGTATTCACTATTCCATAGTTGGTTTTTGGAACGATACCAGTGCTTATATCAAAGTCTGGTTGTATGCATCACCCCACCTCTCCATCCCCCTTAAGCAGGCATAAGAGTGTTTTCTAAATGTGAGACTCTGTTCTCTTTCCTAACTCAGTTCAAGTGTAGCCATGTTTACAGGATCTCCATAAGTGCTATCTTATGATAAGTTTCTTTTTCTGTGTGACTTATTTCACTTAGAATCATTTTACCTGAATCCTCCCATTTTGCTGCTACTGGTCTTATGACATTGAGTTCATGGCTGAGTGATATTCCATTGTACATATGTAACAAAATTTTTTAAACCATTTTTATATTTCCTGGGATATTTAAGGTGTACCAAGTTGAGGTTCTTGGAAGCAGTGAACCCCTAAATTTTTGGGTGGCTCAGTCTTACTGATTTTCAGTTTTCCCAAGGTATATTCCCCAGACTGCAAGTGCCCTTGGCTCTGTAGCTCTGTTGTTTACTTCTGTAAGGGAACACAATGCACTCCTCCAGAGAGGAAGTGGGCAATATACATCCCGCCCATCAGCATAACAAGGCTCCCTGTTCTCCAGGGCCTGTCTTGCCTTTCTGGGTTTTACACATTTTGTGGAGGTCCGTTTTGACCGGACGGAAGTGATACTTCTTTGCAGTGCAGATTTGCATTACCCGCTTGCTTGCTTGGCCAAAAGGGGCGTATGCGTTTTCTCCTGAATATATTCAGGAGAAAACGCATACGCCCTTTTTGGAAAAGTGCATCATTGTCGAAGTTGTGGCCCTCTTCCTGTGCTTTACAGGAGATTCCAAAGTACATCTTGAAATCTGTTTCCTGCTATTCTGCCTCGCTTCCAAGTCTGCCTCGTTGCCTTCCCTCAACAGATTTTTGGACGATAGTTGTCCTTTATTACTCTGCCAGGTTGTGAATTGCTGTGCCCCTGAGCTCCATTTTTCAACTCGTTTTTTTTTTGAGCTGAACGCAAGTTCAAAATTTTGGTTCAGAACCTATACTTGTTCCCAGTAGGTGGCTGAGACTTTGGTTAATTCTTCTTCCTGCCAGGAAATTAGAGTGACATGTGCCAGTCCAAATGCCTAACAGCTGCTCACTCATTGGTTCTCCCTCTACCCTTTCAACCTCTGCCAAATTGGCAACCTGTGCGAACAGGAGGTTAAAGGGGCTGTCTCTCCAAGTTGGGTGATTGATAGTAAAGCAGTTGGAAAGTCAAACCGGAGCTCCAGGAGAGGGACTATTCGTTGAGTTTTAGAAACCTTTCGTATTCACAGTGTGTCCTTTCTCTAGGTTTCCCATACATGTTATAGCTGTAGTAATATTCCCTTCAAGCTGGAGAATTGGGACCCCTGGAATGGGTACCATGAATTATTGCTTTAAACGGTCTGCATTTGCTCACCCAATCTCACCAATCCCCTCAGTCCCAAGTGCCCAGCCTTATGCCACATCCAGCTGTCATTGTAGATAGGGTCATTCCAGGTTTCATCACACACCCTGAAGGAATTGTAAAGAATTTCCCTGTTTTTTTCTTTTGTTTTTGAAATTCCTTTTTATAGTGGGTTTGAGCTGATTCTCGCTGCCCGGTTTATGCCACTCTAGACACACTTGATTCACTTACGCAGACATATCAATACATAGGTTTTAAGATTCTTACTAGTCTGATATATTCCTGTGCGGGAAATATGGGGTTTTGAGTCCCTTTCACTGAAGAATGTGTAGGTCTTGTCTATTCCATAGTTGGCTTTTGAAGCGGTACCTGTGCTTATATCAAACTCTGATTTTATGCATCACCCCACCTCTCCATCCCCCTTAAGCAGGCATAAGAGTGTGTTCTGAATGTGAGAGTCTGTTCTCTTTCCTAATTCAGTTCAAGTGTAGCCATGTTTACAGGATCTCCCTAAGTGATATCTTATGATAAGTTTCTTTTTCTGTGTGAATTATTTCACTTAGAATCATTGTACCTGAATCTACTCATTTTGCTGCTACTAGTCTTATGACATTGATTTCATGGCTGAGTGATATTCCATCGTACTTAAGTACCACAATTTATTGAACCATTTTTATATTTCCTGGGATATTTAAGGTGTACCCAAGTTGAGGTTCTTGCAAGCAGTGCAGCCCTATATTTTGGGGTGGTTGTGACTTATTGATTTTCAGTTTTCCCAAGGTACATTCCCTAGACTGGAATCGCCCTTGAATCTGTAGCTCTGTTGTTTACTTGTTTTAGGGAACACAATGCACTCCTCCAGAGAGGCCATTGGCAATTTACATTCCACCCATCAGCATAACAAGGCTCCCTGTTCTCCAGGGCCTCTCTTGCCTTTGTGGTTTTTACACATTTTGTGGAGGTCCCTTTTGAACTGTGGGAAGTGATACTTCTTTGTAGTGCAGATTTGCATTGCCTGCTTGCTTGCTTGGCCAAAAACGGTGTATGCGTTTTCTCCTGAATATATTCAGGAGAAAACGCATATGCCCTTTTTGGCCAAGTACATCATTGTCGAAGTTGTGCCCCTCGTCCTGTGTTTTAAAGGCAAATCCAACGTACCTCATGAAATCTGTTTCCTGCTATTCTGCCTCTGTTTCAAGTACACCTCGTTGCCTTCACTCAACAGATTTTTGGATGATAGTTGTCCTTTATTACATTCACAGTTTGTGAATTGCTGTGCCCCTGAGCTCCATTGTTCAACTCGTTTTATGTGAGCTGAACGCAAGTCCAAAATTTTGGTTCAGGAACTATACTGGTTCCCGGTGGGTGACTGAGACTTTGGTTAATTCTTCTTTCTGCCTGGAAATTAGAGGGACATATGCCTGTCCAAATGCCTAACAGCTACTCTCTCATTGGTTCTCCCTCTTCCCTACCATCCTCTGCCAAATTGGCGACCTGTGAGAACCAGGAGGTTAAAGTGGCTGTCTCTCCAAGTTGGGTGATTGATAGTAAAGCAGTTGGAAAGTCAAACGGGGGCACCACGTGAGGGACAATTCATTGAGTTTTAGAAACCTTTCGTATTCACAGTGTGACCATTCTCTAGGTTTCCCGTACATGTTATAGCTGTAGTAATATTCCTTTCAACCTGGAGAGTTGGGACCCATGGAATGGGTGCCATGCATTATTGCTTTAAAGGGTCTGCATTTGCTCAGGCAATGTCACCAATCCTCTCAGTCCCAAGTGTCCAGCCTTATGCCACATCCAGCTGTCATTGTAGATAGGGTCATTACAAGTATCATCAGAGACCCTGAAGGAATTGTAAAGAATTTCTCTGTTTTTTTGTTTTGTTTTTGAAATTCCTTTTTATAGTGGGTTTGACCTGATTCTCGCTGCCATGTTTATGCCAGTCTAGACACACTTAATTCGCTCACCCAGACATATCAGTACATACGTTTTAAGATCCATACTAGTCAGATATATTCCTCTGCGGAAAATATTGTTTTTGTGTCCCTTTCACTGAGGAAGGAGTAGGTGTTGTCTATTCCATAGTTGGTTTTTGGAACAGTACTTGTGCTTATATCAAACTCTGGTATTATGCATCAACCCCCCTCTCCTTCCACCTTAAGCAGGCATAAGAGTGTTTTCTAAATGTGAGACTGTGTTCTCTTTCCTAACTCAGTTCATGTGTAGCCATGTTTACAGGAGCTTCATAAGTGATATCTTATGATAAGTTTCTTTTCTGTGTGACATATTTCACTAAGAATCATCGTACCTGAATCCACTCATTTTGATGCTACTGATCTTATGACATTGATTTCAAGGCTGAGGGATTTTCCATTGTATGTAAGTACCACAATTACTTGAACCATTTTTATATTTCCTGGGTATTTAAGGTTGAGCCATGTTGAGGTTCTTGTAAGCAGTGCAGCCCTAAATTTGGGGGTGGCTCTGTCTTATTGATTTTCAGTTTTCCCAAGGTATACTCCCTAGACTGGAAGTGCCCTTTGCTCTGTAGCTCTGGTGTTTACTTGTTTTACGGAACACACTGCACTCCACCCGTGAGGCAGTTGGCAATTTACATCCCGCCCATCAGCATAACAAGGCTCCCAGTTCTCCAGGGCCTGTCTTGCTTTTCTGGTTTTTACACATTTTGTGGATGTCCCTTTTGACCGGTGGGAAGTGATACTTGTTTGTAGTGCAGATTTGCATTGCCCGATTGCATGCTTGGCCAAAAACATGCTTGAATATATTCAGGAGAAAACGCATACGCCCTTTTTGGCCAAGTGCATCATTGTCGAAGTTGTGCCCGTCTTCCTGTACTTTACAGGCGATTCCTATGTACCTCTTGAAATCTGTTTCCTGCTATTCTGCCTCGCTTTCAAGTCCGCCTCGTTGCCTTCCCCCAACAGATTTTTGGATGATAGGTGTCCTTTATTACTCTGCTAGATTGTGAATTGCTGTGCCACTGAGATCCATTTTTCAAATCGTTTTTTGTGAGCTGAACGCAAGTCCAAAATTTTGGTTCAGGACCTATAATTGTTCCCAGTGGGTGAATGAGACTTTGGTTAATTCTTCTTTTTGCAGGGAAATTAGAGTCACATGTGCCCATCCAAATGCATATCAGCTACTCTCTCATTGTTTCTCCCTCTTCCCTTCCATCCTCTGCCAATTTGGCAAAATATGGGCACCAGGATGTTAAAGGGGCTGTGTCTCCAATTTCGGAGATTGATAGTAATGCAGTTGGAAAGTCAAATCGGAGCACCAGTAGAGGGACTATTCGTTGAGTTTTAGAAACCTTTCATATTCACAGTGTGACCATTCTCTAGGTTTCCCGTACATGTTATAGCTGTAGTAATATTCCCTTCCACCTGGAGTGTTGGGACCCATGGAATGGGTGCCATGCATTATTGCTTTAAAGGGTCTGCATTTGCTCACCCAATGTCACCAATCCTCTCAGTCCCAAGTTTCCAGCCTTATGCCACATTCAGCTGTCATTGTAAATAGAGTCATTCCAGGTTTTGTCAGGGACCCTGAAGGAATTGGAAATAATTTCCCTGTTTTTTCGTTTTGTTTTTGAAATTCCTTTTTATAGTGGGTTTGAGCAGATTCTCACTGCCATGTTTTTGCCAGTCTAGACACACTTAAATCCCTTATCCAGACATATCAGTACATAGGTTTTTAGGTCCTTACTAGTCAGATATATTCCTCTGCAGGAAATATGGGGTTTTGAGTCTCTTTCACTGAGGAAGGTGTAGGTCTTGTCTATTCCATAGTTCATTTTTGGAACGGTACCTGTGCTTATATCAAACTCTGGTTTTATGCATCACCCCATCTCTCATACCCCCTTAAGCAGGCATAAGAGTGTTTTTTAAATGTGAGACTCTGTTCTCTATCCTAACTCAGTTCATGTGTAGCCATGTTTACAGGATCTTCATAAGTGATATCTTATGATAAGTTTCATTTTCTTTGTGACTTATTTCATTTAGAATCAACGTACCTGAATCCACTCACTTTGCTGCTACTGGTCTTATGACATTGATTTCATGGCTGCGGGATATTCCATCGGACGTAAGAACCACGATTTTTTGAACCATTTTTATATTTCCTGTGATATTTAAAGTGTAACCAAGTTGAGGTTCTTGTAAGCAGTGCAGCCCTAAATTTTGGGGTGGCTCTGTCTTATTAATTTTCAGTTTTCCCAAGGTATATTCCCTAGACTGGAAGTGTCCTTGGCTCTGTAGCTCAGTTGTTTACTGGTTTTGGGAACACAGTGCACTCCTCCTGTGAGAGAGTTGGCAATTTACATCCCACCCATCAGCATAACAAGGCTCCCTGTTCTCCAGGGCCTGTCTTGCTTTTCTGGATTTTCCACATTTTCTGGATGTCCCTTTTGACCGGTGGGAAGAGATACTTCTTTCTAGTGCAGATTTGCATTGCCCTCTTGCTTGCTTGGCCAAAAAGCATGCTTGAATATATTCAGGAGAAAACGCATACGCCCTTTTTGGCCAAGTGCATCATTGTCGAATTTGTGCCCCTCTTCCTGTGCTTTACAGGCGATTCCAACGTACCTCTTGAAATCTGTTTCCTGCTCTTCTGCCTCGCTTTCAAGTCCGCCACGTTGCCTTCGCCAACAGATTTTTGGACTGTACTTGTCCTTTATTACTCTGCCAGGTGTGAATTGCTGTGCCCCTGAGTTCCATGTTTCAAGTCGTTTTTTGTGAGCTGAACGCAAGTCCAAAATTTTGGTTCAGGACCTATACTGTTTCCCGGTGGGTGGCTGGGACTTTGGTTAATTCTTCTTGCTGCCGGGAAATTAGAGTGACATGTGCCATCAAAATGCCTAACAAAAACTCTCTCATTGGTTCTCCCTCTTTCCTACCATCCTCTGCCAAATTGGCAACCTGTGGGAACCAGGATGTTAAAGGGGCTGTCTCTCCAAGTTGGGAGATTGATAGTTAAACAGTTGGAAAGTCAAAACGGAGCACCCGGAGAGGGAATATTCGTTGAGTTTTAGAAACCTTTCGGATTCACAGTGTGTCCATTCTCTAGGTTTCCCGTACATGGTATAGCTGTAGTAATATTCCCTTCAACATGGAGAGTTTGGACCCATGGAATGGGTGCCATGCATTATTGCTTTAAAGTGTCTGCATTTGCTCACCCAATCTCATCAATCCTCTCAGTCCCATGTGTCCAGCCTTATGCCACATCCAGCTATCATTGTAGACAGCGTCATTCCAGCTTTTGTCAGAGACCCTGAAGGAAATGTAAAGAATTTCCCTGTTTTTTGTTTTGTTAAAGAAATTCCTTTTACAGTGGGTTTGGGCTGATTCTCGCTGCCGTGTTTATGCCAGTCTAGACACACTTGATTCCCTTATGGAGACATATCAATACATAGGTTTTAAGATTATTACTAGTCAGATATATTCCTCTGAGGGAAATACGGGGTTTTGAGTCGCTTTCACTGAAGAAGGTGTAGGTCTTGTCTATTCCATAGTTGGTTTTTGGAACGGTACCTGTGCTTATATCAAACTCTGGTTTTATGCATCATCCCACCTCTCCTTCCCCCTTAAGCAGGCATAAGAGTGTTTTCTAAATGTGAGACTCTGTTCTCTTTCCAAACTCATTTCATGTGTAGCTATGTTTAAAGTATCTTCATAAGTGATATCTTATGATAAGTTTCTTTTTCTGTGTGACTTATTTCACTTAGAATCATCGTACCTGAATCCACTCATTTTGCTGCTACTGGTCTTATGACATTGATTTCATGGCTGCCGGATATTCCATCATACGTAAATACCAGAATTTTTTAACCATTTTTATATTTACTGGGATATTTAAGGTGTACCCAAGTTGCGGTTTTTGTAAGCAGTGCAGCCCTAAATTTTGGTGTGGCTCTGTCTTATTGATTTTCACTTTTCCCATGGTATATTCCCTAGTCTGGAATTGCCCTTGGCTTTGTAGCTCTGTTGTTTACTTGTTTTGGGAACACAATGCACTCATCCAGTGAGACAGTTGTCAATTTATATCCCGCCCATCAGCCTAACAAGGCTCCCTGTTCTTCAGGTCCGGTCTTGCCTTTCTGGTTTTTACACATTTTGTGTATGTCTCTTTTGATCGGTGGGAAGAGATACTTCTTTGTAGTGCAGATTTGCATTGCCCTCTTGCTTGCTTGGCCAAAAAGGGCGTATGCATTTTCTCCTGAATATATTCAGGAGAAAATGCATATGCCAATTTTGGCCAAGTGCATCATTGTTCATGTTGTTCCCCTCTTCCTGTGCTTTACTGGCGATTCCAACGTACCTCATGAAATCTGTTTCCTGCTATTCTGCCTCTCTTTCAAGTCTGCCTCGTTGCCTTCACTCAACAGATTTTTGGACAGTAGTTGTCCTTTATTGCTTTGACAGTTAGTGAATTGCTGTGCCCCTGAGTTCCATGTTTGAACTCGTTTTTTGTGAGCTGAAGGCAAGTCCAAAATTTTGGTTCAGTACCTATACTGGTTCCCAGTGGGAGGCTGAGACTTTGGTTAATTCTTCTCCCTGCCGGGAAATTAGAGTGACATGTGCCCGTCCAAATGCCCAACAGCTACTCTCTCACTGGTTCTCCCTCTTCCCTTCCATCCTCTGCCAAATTGGCAACCTGTGCGAACCAGGAGGTTATAGGGGCTGTCTCTCCAAGTTGGGAGATTGATAGTATAGCAGTTGGAAAGTCAAACTTGAGCACAAGGAGAGGGATTATTCGTTGAGGTTTAGAAACCTTTCGTATTCACAGTGTGTCCATTCTCTAGGTTTCCCTTACGTGTTATAGCTGTAGTAATATTCCCTTCAATCTGGAGAGTTGGGACTCATGGAATGGGTGCCATGCATTATTGCTTTAAAGGGTCTGCATTGTTCACCCAATCTCACCAATACTCTCAGTCCCAAGTGTCCAGCTTTATGCCACATCCAGCTGTCATTGTAGACAGCGTCATTCCAGGTTTCATCAGAGACACTGAAGGAATTGTAAAAAATTTCCGTTTTTATTGTTTTGTTTTTGAAATTCCTTTTTATAGTGGGTTTGAGCTGATTCTCGCTGCCATGTTTATGCCAGTCTAGACACACTTGATTCCCTTACACAGACATATCAATGCATAGGTTTTAAGATTATTACTAGTCAGATATATTCCCTTGCGGGAAATATGGGATTTTGAGTCCCTTTCACTGAGGAAGGTCTAGGTCTTGTCTAATCCAGAGTTGGTTTTTGGAATGGTACCTGTGCTTATATCAAACTCTGATTTCATGCATCACCCCAGTTCTCCTTCCCCCTTAAGCAGGCATAAGAGAGTTTTCTAAATGTGAGACTCTGTTCTCTTCCCTAACTCAGTTCAAGTGTAGCCATACTTACAAGATCTTCCTAAATGATATCTTATGATAAGTTTCTTTTTCTGTGTGACTTATTTCAGTTAGAATCGTCGTACCTAAATCCAATCATTTTCCTGCTACTGCTCTTATGACATTGATTTCATAGTTGAGGGATAATCCATTGGACGTAAGTACTACAAATTTTTGAAAGATTTTTATATTTCCTTGGAAATTTAAGGTGGACACAAGTTGAGGTTCTTGTAAGCGGTGCAGCCGTAAATTTTGGGGTGCCTGTGTCTTATTGATTTTCAGTTTTCCCAAGGTATATTCCCTACACTGGAAGCTCTCTTGGCTCTGTAGCTCTGTTGTTTAATTGTTTTAGGGAACACAATGCACTCCTCCAGAGAGGCAGTTGGCAATTTACATCCCGCCCACCAGCATAAAAAGGCTCCCTGTTCTCCAGGGCCTGTCTTGCCTTTGTGGTTTTTACACATTTTGTGGATGTCCCTTTTGAATGATGGGAAGTGATATTTCTGTG
Source organism: Mesoplodon bidens (assembly GCF_964165515.1). Taxonomy (NCBI): domain Eukaryota; kingdom Metazoa; phylum Chordata; class Mammalia; order Artiodactyla; family Ziphiidae; genus Mesoplodon; species Mesoplodon bidens. The sequence goes on from NW_027672207.1 coordinate 3,205,254, forward strand.
TAGTGCAGATTTGCATTGCCCGCTTGCTTGCTTAGCCAAAAAGGGCATATGCATCTTCTCCTGAATATATTCTGGAGAAAACACATAGGCAGTTTTTGGCCAGGTGCATCATTGTCAATGATGAGACCCTCTTCTTGTGCTTTCAAGGTGATTCCAACGTACCTCTTGAAATCTGTTTCCTGCTATTCTGCCTCGCTTTCAAGTCCACCTCGTAACCTTCCCTCAACAGATTTTTGGACGAGATATGTCTTTTACTACTCTGCCAGTTGGGGAATTGCTGTGCCCCTGAGCTCCATTTTTCAATATGTTATTTGTGACCTGAATATAAGTCCAAATTTTGGTTCAGGACCTATCCTGGTGTCCGGTGGGTGGCTGAGACTTTGGTTAATTCTTCTTCGACCCGGGGAATTAGAGTGACATGTGCCCGTCCAAATGCCTCATGGCTACTCTCTCATTGGTTCTCCCTCTTCCCTTTCATCCTCTGCCAATTTGGCAACCTGTTAGAACCAGGCGGTTAAAAGGTCTGTCTCTCCAAGTTGGGAGATTTATAGTAAAGCAGTTGGAAAGTCAAACCAGAGCACCAGGATACGGACTATTTGTTGAGTTTTGGAAACCTTTCGTATTCACAGTGAGTCCATTCTCTAGGTTTCCCGTACATGTTATAGCTGTTGTAATATTCCCTTCAACCTGCAGAGTTGTGACCCATGGAATGGGTGCCATGCATTATTGCCTTAAAGGGTCTGCATTTTCCCACACAATCTCACCAATCCTCTCAGTCCCAATTGTCCAGCCTTATGCCATATCTAGCTGTCATTGTAGATAGGGTCGTTCCAAGTTTCATCAGAGACCCTGAAGGATTTGTATAGAATATCACTGTTTTTTTGTTTTGTTTTTGAAATTCCTTTTTATATTGGGTTTGAGCTGATTCTCACTGCCATATTTATGGCTGTCTAGAAACACTTGATTCCCTTATGGAGACATATAAATACATAGGTTTTAAGATTCTTACTAGTAAGGTATATTACTCTGCGCTGAATATGGGGTTTTGAGTCCCTTTCACTGAGGAAAGTTTAGGTCTTGTCTATTCCGTATTTGGTTTTAGGAACGGTACCTGTACTAATATCAAACTCTGGTTTTATGCATCACCCCACCTCTCCTTCCCCCTTAAGCAGGCATAAGTGTTTTTTATAAATATGAGACTATCTTCTCTTTCCTAGCTCAGTTCATGTGTAGCCATGTTTACAGGATCTTCATAAGTGATACCTTATGATAAGTTTATTTTTCTGTGTGACTTATTTCATTTAGAATTATCGTACCTGAATCCACTCATTTTGCTGCCACTGGCCTTATGACATTGATTTCTTGGCTGAGGAATATTCCATCATACGTAAGTACCACAATTTCTTGAACCATTTTTTTTTTCCTGGGATATTTAATGTGTACCCAAGTTGAGGTTCTTGTAAGCAGTGCAGCCCTGAATTTTGGTGTGGATCTGTCTTATTGATTTTCAGTTTTCCCAAGGTATATTCCCTAGACTCGAAGTGCCCTTGGCTCTGTAGCTCTGTTGTTTACTTGTTTTAGGGAACAGAATGCATTCCTTGAGAGACGCAGTTGGCAATTTACATCCCGCCCATCAGCATAACAGTGTTCCCTGTTCTCCAGGGCCTGTCTTGCCTTTCTGGTTTTTACACATTTTGCGGATGTCCCTTTTGACAGGTGGGAAGTGTTACTTCTTTGTAGTGCAGATTTGCATTGCCCGCTTTCTTGCTTGGCCGAAAAGGCTATATGTGTTTGCTCCTGAATATATTCACGTGAAAAGCCTTACACTCTTTATGGCTGTTTCCATAATTTCAAAGTTGTGATGCTTTTCCTGTGCTTAAAGGTGATTCCAATGTACCTCTTGAAATCTGTTTCATGCCATTCTGCCTCATTTTCACTTCCGCCTCGTGGCTTTCCCTCAACAGATTTTTGGAAGAGAGTAGTCCTCTGTAACTCTGAATATTAGTGAATTGCTGTGGCCCAGAGCTCCATTTTTCAACTCGCGTTTTTGTGAGCTGACCGCAAATCCACAATTTTGCTTCAGGACCTATACTTGTTCTGGCGGGGCAGGCTGAGACTTTGGTTAATTCCTCTTCGTGACGCGAAATTAGAGTGACATGTTGCCGTCCAAATGCCTACAGCTACTCTCTCATTGGTTCTCCCTCTTCCCTTATATCCTCTGCACAATTTGTCCACTGTGTGAATTAGGAAGTTATAGGGGCTGACTCTCCAAGTTGGGAGATTGATAGTAAAGCATTTGGAATGTTAAACTGGTGCACAAGGAGAGAAAAAGTAGTAGAGTTTTAGAAACCTTTCACCATTAGAGTGTTTCCAGTCTCTACGTTCCCATACATGTTATAACTGTAGTGATATTTATTTCTACCTGGAGAGTTGGGAACCATGGAATGGGTGGCAGGCATTATTGCTTTAAAGGGTCTGCATTTTTTCACCCAATCTCACCAATCCTGTCAGACTCAAGTGACCAGCCTTATGCCACATCCAGCTGTCATTGTAGATAGGGTCATTCCAGGTTTCATCAGAACCCCTGAAGGAATTGTGTAAGAATTTTACTGTTTTTATATTTTGTTTTGAAATTCATTTGTATAGTGGGTTTCAGCTGATTCTCACTGCCATGCTTATGTTGTTCTAGACACACTTGGTTCCCTTACGGAGACATATCAATACATAGGTTTTAAAATTCTTACTAGTCAGATATATTTCTCTGTGGGGAATAGGGATGTTGAGTTCCGTTCACTGAGGAAGGAGTAGGGCTTGTCTCTTCTGTTTTTGGATTATGGAACGGTTCCTGTTCTAATATCAAACTTTTGTTTTCTGCATTTCCCCACCTCTCTTTCCCCTTAAGCAAGCATAAGAGTTTATTTCTAAATCTGAGAATCTGTTATCTTCCCTAATTCAGTTCATATGTAGCCATGATTACATTCCCTTCATAGGTGATACCTTTTGTCAGAATGCCCCATGGCCCTTGTCATAATAATGCTCCATGACCCCTCTCATCACAATGCTCCATGCCCTGGTTATCACAATGCTCCATGTACCTTGTCATCACAATTCTCCACGTCCTTGTCATCACAATGCTACATGACACTTCTCATCACAATGTTACATGCTCTTGTCATCACAATTATCCATGCACTTGTCATTGCAATGCTTCATGCACTTATCATCACAATGCTCCATGCACTTGTCATCACAATGCTTCATGCCCTTGTCATCAGAATGCTACATGACCCCTCTTATCACAATGCTCCCTGACACCTGTCATCACAATGCTTCATGTCCCTTGTGCTTACAGTGCTCCGTGATCCTCGACATCACAATTACCCAAGGTCTTCTCATCACAATGCTCCACGTTTTTGCCATCACCATGCTCCATGCCTTGTCATCTCAAAGCTCAATGTCCCTTGTCCTCACAATTCTCCACGTCCATGTCATTACAATTCTCCATGGCACTTCACATCACAATGTTATATGCACTTGTCATCACAATACTCCATGCACTTGTCTTCGCGATGCTCCATGACGCCTGTCATAGGAAGCTCCATGTGCTTGTCATCAGAATGTTTCACGACCTGGGCATTAAAATTATCAATGGCCCTTGATATCACAATGCTCCATGCCCTTGTCATCACAGTGCTCCTTTATTTTGTCACAACAATCCTCCATGACACTTGGCATCACAATGCTTCATGATATTGTCATCAAACTGGAACATGACATATTTCATCACAATGTTCCCTGACACCTTTCTTCACAATAATCCATGACCTTGTCATCACAGTGCTCCATGACCTTGTTGTCACAATGTGCAATTCCCACTCTTATCACAATAATCCATGAAAATTTTCAGAGCAATGCTCCATGCCACTTTTCATCACAATGCTCCATGAACGCTGTCATCACAATGCACCATGCCCATCATCATAATGCTTCATGCTATTGTCATCACAATGAAATCAAAATGCTCCATGACCTCTGTCATCACAATGCTCCAAACCCTTGTGATCACAATGTTCCATAACTCTTGTCATCACAATGCCCGATGACGCTGGTCATCACAATAATCCATGGTCTTCTCATCACAATGCACCATGATTTTTGTCATCACAGTGCTCAATACACTTGTCGTCACAATGCTCCCTGACTATTGCCATCACTATGCACCTTGAGCACTTTCATGAAAAGGCTCCATGCCTTTTTCATCACAATGATCCATGCCCTTTTCAACGCAATGCTCCAAGAACACTGTGTTCAAAATGGTCCTTGCACTTGTCATCACAAAGCTCCATGATGCATGTCATCGGAATGCTACATGGCCTTCTCATCATGTTCCATGCCCTTGTCATCACAATGCTCCAAGACTACTGTGATCACAATGATCCCTGCTCCTTTTCATCAGAATGCTCCATGAGACTAGTCATCACAAGGTTCCATGGTCTTCACATCACTGTGCTCCAGGACGTTGTCATCACAGTGCTCCATTCCCTTTTCATCACAATACTCCATGATCCCTGTCATCACAATACTCCATGAACGTTTTCAGCCCAATGTTCCATGAAACTTCTCATCACAATGATGCATGCCCTTGTCATCCCAATGCTCCATGACCCATGTATTCAAAATGCTCCGTGACGCTTGTCATCACAGTGCTCCATGACACCTGTCATCACAATGCTCCATGCCTTTGTCAGCAAAGCGCTACATGACCTTATCATTACAATGCTCTATGCGCTTGTCATCACAATACTCCATTACCATTGCCATCACAATCCTCCATGAACCTTGTCATCACATTGCTTCATGCATTTGTCATCACAATGTTCCATGCTCCTTGAAATCGAAATGAGCTAAGACCTCTCTCATCACAATGCTCCAAACCCTTGTGATCACAATGTACCATAACTCTTGTCATCACAACGCTCCATGATGCGTGTCATCACAATACTCCATGCCCTTTTCATCATAGTTCTCAATATACTTGTCATCACAGTGCTCCCTGAAACTAATCGTCAGAATTCTCCTTGAACCCTGTCACGAAAAGGCTCCATGCCTTTTTCATCAGAATGCTCCATGCCGTTTTCATCACAATGCTACATGCCATTGTCATAAAAATACTCCAGAAGCTTGTCATCAGAATGTTCCATGACCTTTGTCATCACAATTCTCCATGAACTTGTCATCGCAATGCTCCATGACCCCTGGCATAGCAAGATCAATGTGCTTGTCATTAATATGCTTCATGAACTTGTCATCAAAATTCTCAATGGCCCTTGTCATCACAATGCTCCATGACCCTTGTCATCACAATGCTTCTTGACACTTGGCATCACAATGCTCCATTCCATTGTCACCCAATTGACCATGCCATATGTCATCACAATGCTTCCTGACACCTGTCTTCACAATACTCCATGACCTTCTCCGCACAATGCTCCATGCCCTTTCATCACAATGCTCTATGACCCCTGTCATCACAATGCTCCGTGACTCCAGTCATCACAATGTTTCATGACCATTGTCATCCCAATGGTCCATGCCCTCATCATGACAAGACTCTGTGACCATTGTCACCACAATGCTCCATGAATATTTCATCACAATGCTCGGTGACACTTGTCATCACAATACTCCATGCCTTTGTCGGCACAATACTCCATGACCCATGGCATCACAATGCGCCATGTGCTTGTCATCACGATGCTCCACATCGTTGTCATCACAATGCTCCATAAATCTTGTCATCAGAATGCTCCATGCACTTCTCATCAAAATGCTCTCTCACCACTGATATCACAATGTTCCATCAATAATCATCACAATACTCCCTCACACCTGTCATCACAATGATCCATGACCCTATTCACAACAATTCTACATGCCCTTATCATCACAATGCTCCATACCCATGACATCACAATGTTCCATAACCCCTGTCATCACAATGACCCATGACCTTTTTTCCACAATGCTCCATGACCCCTGATATCACAATGTTCCATAAACACTGTCATCAAAATGTTCCATGACTCTTTTCATCCAATTGCTCCATGACCCTGTCATCACAATGCTCCCTGCCCTTCTCATCACAATGCACCACGCCCTTGTCATTAAAATGCTCCATGGCCTATATCATCACAAAGCTCCATGACCCTTGGAATCACATTGCTCCATGCCATTGTCATCACAGAGCTCCATGACGCTTATCATCACGATGCTCGATGCCCTTCTAATCACAATGCTCCATGCCCTTGTCATTGCAGTCCTCCATGACACATGTATCACTGTGTTCCGTGCCCTAGTCATCACAATGTTCCATGCCCACTCTCGTCACAATAATCCATGAAACTTTTCAGACCAATGCTCCATGACCGTGTCATTTCATTCCTCCTTGACACATGTATCACTGTGTTCCGTGACCTTGTCATCACAATGCTCCATTACCCCTGTGATAACATTGCTCCATGATCCCTGCCATCACAATGTTCCACGGCCTTGTCATCACAAGGCTCCACGACCCCGGTAATCAAATGCTCCATGCCCCTTTTCTTCTCAATGCTCCATGAACCCTGTCATCACAATGCACCATGCCCATCATCATAATGCTTCATGCTATTGTCATCACAATGAAATCAAAATATTCCATGACCTCTATCATAACAATGCTCCAAACCCTTGTGATCACAATGTTCCATAACACTTGTCAACACAACGCCCCATGACGCTGGTCATCACAATTATCCATGGACTTCTCATCACAATGCTCCATGACCATTGTCATCACAATGCTCAATACCCTTGTCATCACAATGCTCCCTGACACTTGTCATCAGTACGCTCCTTGAACCCTGTCATGACAAGGCTCCATGCCTTTTTCATCACAATGATCCATGCCCTGTTCATCACAGTGCTCCAAGACTCCTGTAATCACAATGCTCCATGAACTTGTCATCACAATGCTCCAAGACCCCTGTAATCACAATGTTCCAAGCCACTTTTCATAAGAATGCTCCATGAGACTTGTCATCAAAAGGCTCCATCGTCTTCACATCACAATGCTCCAGTACCTTGTCATCACAATGCTCCATGACCCCTGACATCACAATACTTCATGAACGTTTTCAGCCCAATGCTCCATGACCTTCTCATCACAATGCTCCATGACCCCTGTCATCACTATGCTCCATGACCACTGTCATCACAACGCTCCATGAACCCTGACAACAAAATTATCCGGGACTCTTGTCATCAAAACGCTCCCTGACAACTGTCTTCACAATATTCCATGACTTTCTCGTCACAATGCTCCATGCCCTTGTCATCACAATGCTACATGTCCTTGTTATCACAATGCTCCATGAACCCAGTCATCACAGTGCTCCTTGACTCCAGTCATCACAATGCTTCTTGACCTTTGTCATCACAATGGTCCATGCCCTCCTCATTAACAGTCTCTGTGACATTTTTAACCACAATGCTCCATGAACAATTCATCACAACGCTCCTTGACCCTTGTCATCACAATGCTCTATGCATTTCTCAGCAAAATGCTCCATGCCTTTGTCAGAAAAATGCTCCATGGCCCTTGTCATCACAATGTGCCACACGCTTTTCATTACAATGGTCCACAAATTTGTAATCACATTGCTCCATAAACCTTGTAATCACAATGATCCATGCCCTTTTCATCACAATTTTCCATTACACCTGTAATAACAATGCTCCATGACCCCTGCCATCAAAATGCTCCATGGCCTTGTCATCACAAGGCTCGATGACACTTCTCATCACAATGCTCCAAGACACTTTTAATCACAATGCTCCATGACCTTGTCATCGCATATCTCCATGACACATGTCATCAGAATGTTCCATGGCCTTCTCATCAAAATGCACGATGTCCTTGTCATCACAATGCTCCAAGACCCCTGTAATCACAATTATCCATGCCCCTTTTCATCTCAATGTTCCATGAACCCTGTCATCACAATGCACCATGCCCGTCATCATAATGCTTCATGCTATTGTCATCACAATGAAATCAAAATGCTCCATGACTTCAGTCATAACAGTGCCCCAAACCCTTGTGACCACAATATTCCATAACACTTGTCATCACAATGCCCCTTGATGCTCGTCATTACACTTATCCATGGTCTTCTCATCACAATGCTCCATGAACTTTGTCATCATAATGCTCAATACACTTGTCACCAAAATGTTCCCTCACACTTGTTGTCTGTATGCTCCTTGAACATTGTCATGACAAGGCTCCATGCCTTTTTCATCACAATGATCCGTGTCTTTTTCATCACAATGTTCTAAGACCCCTGTAATCATAATTCTCCATGCCTTTGTCATCACAAAGCTCAATGACGCAAATCATTAGAATGCTGCTTGGCCTTCTCCTCACAATGCTCCATGCCCTTGTCATCACAATGTTCCAAGACCCCTATAATCACAATGCTCCATTCCCCTTTTCATCAGTATGCTCCATGAGATTTGTCATCACAAGGCTCCAGGGTTTTCTCCTCACAATGCTCCAGGACCTTGTCATCACAATGCTTCACGAACTTGTCATGAACATTCTCAATGGCCTTTGTCATCATAATGCTTCAAGCGCTAGTCATCACAATGCTCCATTATATTTGTCATGACAATCCTCCATTACATTTGGCATCACAATGCTCCCTGCCATTGTCATCACAATGGACCATGACATATGTCATCACAATGCTCCCTTACTCCTGTCTTCACAATACTCCATGACTTTCTCATCACAATACTCCATGCCCTTGTCATCACAATGCTCCATGACCTTGTCATCAGAATGCTCCATGCCCTTGTTATCACAATGCTCCATGACCCCTGTCACCACAATGCTCCGTGACTCCAGTCATCACAATGCTTCATGAACTTTGTCATCACAGTGGTCCATGCCCTCGTCATCAACAGTCTCTGTGACGTTTTTAACCACAATGCTCCATGAAATTTTCATCGCAATGCTCTTTGACCCTTGTCATCACAATGCTCTATGCCTTTCTCAGCACAATGCTCCATGACCCTTGTCATCACAATGCTCCCTGCGCTTGTCAGCACAATGCTCCATGACACATGTCATCACAATGCGCCATGTGCTTGTCATCACAGTGCTCCAAAATCTTGTCATCACAATGCTCCATAAACATTGTCATCACAATTCTCAACGCACTTCTCATCAAAATGCTCTCTCACCAAACATATCACAATGTTACATCACTATTCATCACAATACTCCCTCACCACTGTCGTCACAATGTTCCGTGACTCCTGTCATCATAATGGTACATGCACTTATAATCACAATGTTCGATGACCCCTGACATCACAGTGTTACATAACCACTGTCATCAAAATGCTCCAAAACCCTTTTCATCAAAATGCTCCATGTTTCCTGACATCACAATGTTCCATAACCACTGTCATGAAAATGTTCCATGACACTTTTCAACAAATTGCTCCATGACCTTGTCATCACAATGCTCCCTGCCCTTCTCATCACAATGCACAACGCCTTTGTCATCAAAATGTTCCGTGACATTTGTCATCACAAAGAACCATGACCCTTGGCATCACAAGGCTCCATGTCATTGTCATCACAGTGCTCCGTGAATGCTCTCATCACATTACTCCAAGCCCTTCTCATCACCAAGCTCCATGACACATGTCATCAGAATGCTCCATGGCCTTCTCAACACAGTGCTCCATTACACCTGTCATAAGAATGCTCCTTGACCCATGTCATTACGATGTTCCATGGCCTTGTCATCACAAGGCCCCATGTCCCTTCTCCTCACAATGCTCCAAAACCCATGTTATCACAATGCTCCATGCCCCTTTTTATCTAAATGATCCATGAACCCTGTCATCACAATGTTCCAAGCCCTTGTGATCACAATATTCCATAACTCTTGTCATCAAAATTCCCCATGACGCTCGTCATCACAATTATCCATGGTCTTCTCATCACAATGCTCCATGACCTTTGTCATCACAATGCTCAATTCACTTGTCATCAAAATGCTCCCTGACACTTGTTGTCTGTATGCTTCTTGAACCCTGTCATGACAAGGTTCCATGTCTTTTTAATTACAATGATCCATGCCTTTTTCATCACAATGGTCGAAGACCCCTGTAATCATAATTCTCCATGCCATTGTCATCACAAAGCTCAATGACGCATATCATTAGAATGCTCCTTGGTCTTCTCCTCACAATGCTCCATGCTCTTGTCATCCCAATGCTCCATGACCCCTGTATTCACAATGCTCCGTGACGCTTGTCATCACAGTGCTCCATGACACCTGTCATCACAATGCTCCATGCCTTTGTCAGCAAAATGCTACATGACCTTGTCAATACAAAGCTCTATGTGCTTGTCATCAAAATACTCCAATACTATTTTCATCACAATCCTCCATCAACCTAGGGATCACATTGCTTCATGCCCTTGTCATCACAATGTTCCATGCTCCTTGAAATCAAAATGATCCATGACCTCTCTCATCACAATTCTCCAAACTCTTGTAATCACAGTGTTCCATAACTCTTGTCATCACAACGCTCCATGCTGCCTGTCATCACAATATTCCATGCCCTTGTCATCACAATGCTCCATGACCTTTGTCATCACAATTCTCAATACACTTGTCATCAAAATGCTAACTGACACTTGTGGTCAAAATGCTCCTTGAACCCTGTCCCGAAAAGGCTCCATGCATTTTTCAACACAATGCCCCATGCCTTTTTCATCACAATGCTCCATGCCGTTTTTATCACAATCCTCCATGCCATTGTCATCAAAATACTTCACAAGCTTTTCATCAGAATGTTCCATGACCCTTGTCATCACAAATCTCCGTGACCCTTGTCATCACAATTCTCCATGCACTTGTCAGCACAATGCTCCCTGACACTTGTCATCACAATGCTCAAATCCATTGTCATCACAATGCTCCATTACCTTTGTCATCAGAATCCTCCATGACACTTGGCATCACAATGCTCCATGCCCTTGTGATCACAATGCGCCTTTCCAAATGTCATCGCTATTATCCATGAAACGTATTAGACCAATGCTCCATGCCCTTGTCATCACAATGCTACATGACCTTGTTATCACAATGCTCCATGACCCCTGTCATCACAATGCTCCATGCCTTTGTCAGAAAAATGCTCCATGACCCTTGACATCACAATGTGCCACATGCTTATCATTAAAACGGTCCACAAATTTGTCATCACAGTGCTCCATAAACCTTGTAATCACAATGATCCATGCCCTTTCACCACAATTTTCCATTACACCTGTTATAACAATGCTCCATGACCCCTGCCATCAAAATGCTCCATGGCCTTGTCATCACAAGGCTCGATGACACTTCTCATCACAAAGCTCCAAGACCCTTGTAATCACAATGCTCCATGAGCTTGTCATCACATATCTCCATGACACAAGTCATCAGAATGTTCCATGGCCTTCTCATCAAAATGGCGATGCCCTTGTCATCACAATGCTCCAAGACCCCTGTAATCACAATGCTTCATGCCCCTTTTCAAATCATTGTTCCATGATCCCTGTCATCACAATGCATCATGCCCATCATCATAATGCTTCAGGATATTGTCAGCACAATGAAATCAAATTCTCCATGACCTCTGTCATCACAATGCTCCATGACCCCTGTCATAACAATACTCCATGAACATTTTCAGTCCAGAGCTCCATTACCCTTGTGAATACAATGATCCATGCCCTTGTCTTCCCTATGCTCCATGACCACTGTATTCACAAAGCTCCATGACACTTGTCATCACTGTGCTCCATGACAACTGTCATCACAATGCTCCTGGGCTTTGTCAGCAAAATTCTATATGACATTGTCATAACAATGCTCTATGAGCTTGTCATCACAATACTGCATTACCATTGTCATCACAATCCTCCATGAAACTTGGGATCACATTGCTTCATGCCTTTGTCATCACAATGCTCCATGCTCCTTGAAATCAAAATGATTCATGACCTCTCTCATCACAATTCTCCAAACCCTTGTGATTACAATGTTTCATCACACTTGTCATCACAACGCTCCATGCTGCCTGTCATCACAATATTCCATGCCCTTGTCATCACAATGCTCCATGAAATTTGTCATCACAATTCTCAATACACTTGTCATCTTAATGCTCCCTGACACTTGTCGTCAGAATGCTCCTTGAACCCTGTCACGAAAAGGTTCCATGCATTTTTCATCACAATGCCCCATGTCTTATCCATCACAATGCGCCATGTCATTTTCATCACAATGCTCCATGCTATTGTCATCAAAACACACCACAATCTTGTCATCAGAATGCTCCATTACCCTTGTCATCACAATTCTCCATGCACTTGTAAGCACAATGCTCCCTTACCCTTGTCATCACAATGCTCAAATCCATTGTCATCACAAAGCTCCATTACCTTTGTCATCAGTATCCTCCATGACACTTGGCATCACAATGCTCCATGCCGTTGTCATCACAATGGGCCATTACATATGTCATCACAATGCTCCCTGAGAACTGCCTTCACAATAATGCATGACCTGGTCTTCACAATGCTCCATGTCCTTGTGATCACAATGCGCCTTTGCAAATGTCATCGCTATAATCCATGAAACTTAGTAGACCAATGTTCCATGCCCTTGCCATCTCAATGCTCCATGCCCTTGGTATCACAATGCTCCATGACCCCTGTCATCACAATGCTCCGTGACTCCACTCATCACAATGCTTCATGACCTTTGTCATCAAAATGGTCCATGCCCTTGTCATCAACAGTCTCTGTGAACACTTTAACCACAATGCTCCATGAACTTTTCATCACAATGCTTTTTGACCCTTGTCGTCACAATGCTCTATGCATTTCTAAGCACAATGCTCCATGTCCTTGTCACCACAATGCACCATGACCCCTGTCATCACAATGCTCCATGACTCCAGTCATCACAGTGCTTCATAACATTTGTTACCACAATGGTCCATGCCCGCGTCATCACACGGCTCTGTTACCTTTGTAACCACAATGCTCCATGAACTTTTCATCACAATGCTCCGTGACCCTTGTCATCACAATTCTCCATGCCTTTGTCAGAAAACTTCTCCAAAACCCTTGTCATCACACTGTGCCACACGCTTTTCATTAAAACGGTCCACAAATTTGTCATCACAGTGCTCCATAAACTTTGAAATCACAATGATCCATGCCCTTCTCATCACAATGCTCCATTACATCTGTCATAAGAATGCTCCATGACCCCTGCTATCAAAATGTTCCATGGCCTTGTCATCACAAGGCTCGATGACACCTCTCATCACAATGCTCCAAAACCCATGTAATCACAATGCTCCATGCCCTTGTCATCACAAATCTCCATGACACATGTCATCAGAAGTTTCCATGTCCTTCTCATCAAAATGCTCGATGCCGTTGTCATCACAGTGCTCCAAGACCACTGTAATCACAATGCTCCATTCCCCTTTTCATCTCAATGCTCCATGAACCCTGTCATCACAATGCATCATGCCCCTCATCATAATGCTTCAGGCTATTGTCAGCACAATGAAATCAAAATTCTCCATGACCTCTGCCATCACAATGCTCCATGACCCCTGTCATCATAATACTCCATGAACATTTTTGGCCCAGTGCTCCATGACCCTTGTCATCACAATGATCCATGCCCTTGTCATCCCAATGCTCCATACCACTGTATTCACAATGCTCCGTGACACATGTCATCACAGTGCTCCATGACAACTGTCATCACAATGCTCCTGGCCTTTGTCAGCAAAATTCTATATGACCTTTTCATAACAATGCTCTATGTGTTTGTCATCACAATACTCCATTACCATTGTCATCACAATCCTCCATGAAGCTTGGGATCACATTGCTTCATGCCCTGGTCATCACAATGCTCCATGCTCCTTGAAATCAAAATGAACCATGACCTCTGTCATCATAATGCTCCAAACCCTTTTGATCACAATGTTCCATAACACGTGTCATCACAACACTCCATCCCCTTTTCATCACAATGATCCATGACATTTGTCATCACAATTCTCAATACACTTGTCATCAAAATGCTTCCTGACAATTGTCGTCAGAATGCTGCTTTATCCCTGTCACAGAATGGCTCCATGCCTTTTTCATCAAATGCTCCATGCCATTGTCATCAAAATACTCCACAAGCTTGTCATCAGAATGCTCCATGACCCTTGTCATCACAATTCTCCATGCACTTGTCAGCACAATGCTCCCTGACCCTTGTCATCACAATGCTCCAAGCCATTGTCATCACAATGCTCCATTACCTTTGTCATCAGAATCCTCCATGACACGTGGCATCACAATGCTCCATGCCATTGTCATCACAATGGGCCATTACATATGTCATCACAATGCTCCTTGACACCTCGGTTCAAAATACTGTATGACCTGGTCATCACAATGCTCCATTCCCTTGTCATCACAATGCACCATTCCAACTGTCATCACATTAATCTATGAAACTTATTAGAACAATGTTCCATGCCCTTGTCATCACAATGATCCATGCCCTTGTTATCACAATGCTCCATGACCCATGTCATCACAATGCTCCTTGATTCCAGTCATCACAATGCTTCATGACCTTTGTCCTCACAATTGTACATGCCCTCGTTATGAACAGTCTCTGTGACATTTGTAACCACAATGCTCCATGAACTTTTCATCACAATGCACATTGACCCTTGATATCACAATGCTCTATGCCTTTCTCAGCACAGTGCTCCATGACCCTTGTCATCTCAATGCTCCATGACCTTTGTCATCACAATGCTCCATGCCCTTGTTATCACAATGCTCCATGCCCTTTTCTTCACAATGTTCCATGCCGCTGTCATCACAATACTCCACAAGCTTGTCATCAAAAAGCTCCATGACCCTTGTCATCACAATGCTCCATAACCCCTCTCATCACAATGCTCCATACACCTTGTCATTACACTGCTGCATGACGCTTGTCATGACAATTATCTATGGTCTTCTCTTCACAATGCTCCTCGCCCTTGTCATCAAAATGATGCATGACCATTGTCATCACAATAATCCATGACCCCTCTCATCACAGTGTTCGATGACACCTGTCATCACATTGCTCATTGTCCCTTGTCATTACAGTGCTCCATGATGCTCGTCACCACAAGTATCCATGGTCTTCTAATCACAGTGCTCCACGGTCTTGCCATCACAATGCTCCATGTCCTGGTAATGACAATGCTCATGTCCCTTGTCATCACAATTCTCCACGTCCTTGTCATCACAATGCTCCATGACAATTCTCATCAGAATGTTACATGCTCTTGTCATCACAGTTCTCCACGCACTTGTCATTGCAATGCCCCCTTTACCCTGTCATAGCAAGCTCCATGCCTTTGTCATCACAATGCTTCACGAACTTTTCATCAAAATTCTCAATGGCCATTGTCATCAAAATGATCCATGCCCTTGTCATCACGATGCTCCAAGCCCTTGTCATTACAAGGCTCCATTACCTTTGTCATCACAATCCTCCATAACACTTGGCATCACAATGCTCCATGCCATTGTCATCACAATGGACAATGAAATATGTCATCACTATGCTCCCTGACACATGTCTTCACAATAATCCATGACCTTGTAATCACAATGTTCCATGCCCTTGTTATCACAATATGCCATGCCCACTTTCAACACAATTATCCATGAAACTTGTCAGAGTAATGCTACATGCCCCTGTCATCACAAAGCTCCCTGCCCTTGTCATGACAATGCTCCATGACACCAGTCATCACAATGCTCCGTGAATCCACTCATCACAAGGATTCATAACTTGTGTCATCACAGTGGTCCATGCCCTCATCATCACAAGGCTCTGTGAACTTTGTCACCACAATGCTCCATGAACTTTTCATCACAATGTTCCGTGACACTTCTCATCACAATCCTCCGTCCCTTTGTCAACTCAATGCTCCATGACCCATGTCATCACAATGTGACATGCGTCTGTCATCACAATGTTCCACAATCTTGTCATCACAATGCTCCATAAACCTTGTCATCACAATGTCCCATGCACTTCTTATCAAAATGCTCTCTCACAACTGATATCAAAATGTTCCCTCACTAGTCAGCACAATACACCCACTACCCTGTCATCACAATGGTCCATAACCCATGTCATGAAAAGGTTCCATGACCCCTGACATCACAATGTTCCATAACCCCTGTCATCAAAATGTTACATGACATTTTTCATCAAATTGCTCCAAGAACCTGTCATCACAATGCTCCCTCTCCTTCAGAACAGAATGCACCACAGCCTTGTCAACAAAATTCTACCTGACCTTTGTCATCACAAACATCTATGACCATAGGCATCACAATGCTGCATGACATTGTCATCACAATGCTCCATGAACCATCTCATCACATTGTTCCATGCCCTTTTCATCACCGGCTCCATGATAATTTTCATCACAGTGCTCAATGCCATTCTTCTCACAATGCTCCATGCACTTGTCATTACAATCCTCCATGACCCATGTATCACAGTGTTCCGTGCCCTTGTCATATCAATGCACGTTCCCCCCTCTCATCACAACAATCCATGAAACATTTCAGACCAATGTTCCATGCTCTTGTCATCACAATGCTCCATTACCCCTGTCATAACAATGCTCCATGACCCCCGCCATCACAATGATCCACAGCCTTGTCATCACAAGGCTCCATGACCCTTGTCATCACAATGCACCAAGACCCCTGTAATCACAATGCTCCATGCCCTTGTCATGACAAAGCATCATGACGCATGTCATCAGAATGCTCCATGGCCTTCTCATTCACGATGCTCCATGCCCTTGGCATCACAATGCTCCATGCCCCTTTTCATCTCAATGTTCCATGAACCCTGTCATCAAAATGCACCATGCCCATCATCAGAATGCTTCATTCTACTATCATCACAATGAAATCAAAATGCTCCATGACCTCTGTCATCACAATGCTCCAAATCCTTGTGATCAAAATGTTCCATAACACTTTACATCACAACGCCCCATGACGCTTGTCATCACAATTATCCATGGCCTTCTCATCACAATGCTCCATGCCCTTGCCATCACAATGCTCCATTACCACTGTCATAAAAATGCTCCATGACCCCGGCCATCACGATGTTCCATGGCCTTTTCATCACAAGGCTCCAAGATCCCTGTAATCACAATGCTCCATGCCCCTTTTCATCTCAATGATCCATGAACCTCTCATCACAATTCACCATGCCCATCATCATAATGCTTCATGCTATTGTCATCACAATGAAATCAAATTTCTCCATGACCTCTGTCATAACAATGCTCCAAACCCTTGTGATCACAATATTCCATAACACTTGTCCTCACAAAGCCCCATGAGGCTCGTCATCACAATTATCCATGGTCTTCTCATCACAATGCTCCATGACCTTTTTCATCACAATGCTCAATACACTTGCCATCAAAATGCTCCCTGACACTTGTTGTCTGTATGCTCCTTGAACCCTGACATGCAAAGGCTCCTTGCCATTTTCATCACAATGATCCATGCCCCTTTCATCACAATGCTCCAAGACCCCTGTAATCACAATGTTCCATGCCTTTCTCATCACTAAGCTCAATGACACATGTCATCAGTATGCTCCTGGGGCTTCTCCTCACAATGCTCCATGCCTTTGTCAATAGAATGTTCCAAGACCCCTGTAATCACAATGCACCATGCCCCTTTTCATCAGAATTCTCCATGAGACTTGTCATCACAAGGCTCCATGGACTTCTCATCACAATGCTCCAGGATCTTGTCATCACAATTCTCCATTCCCTTGTCATCACAATGCTCCATGAACTCTGTCATCACAATATTCCATTAACATTTTCAGCCCAATGCTTCATACCCTTGTCATCACAATGCTCCATGCCCTTGTTATCACAGTGCTCCATGACCCCTGTCATCACAATGCACCGTGACTCCAATCACCACAATGTTTCATGACCTTTGTCATCACCATGGTCCATGCCGTCATCATCAAAAGTCTCTGTTACGTTTTTAACCTCAATGCTCCATGAACTTTTCATCACAATGCTCTTTGACCCTTGTCATCACAATGCTCTATGCCTTTCTCAGCACAATGCTCCATGACCCTTGTCATCACAATGCTCCATGCGCTTGTCAGCACAATGCTCCATGACCTTGTCATCACAATGCTCCATGACCCTTGTCATCACAATGCTCCGTGATTCCAGTCATCAGAATGCTTCATAACATTTGTCATCACAATGGTCCATGCCAGTGTCATCACAAGGCTCTGTGACATTGTAACCACAATGTTCCATGAACTTTTCATCACAATGCTCCATGACCCTTGTCAGCACAATGCTCCATGCCTTTGTCAAAACAATGCTCCATGACCCTTGTCATCACAATGTGCCACACGGTTTTCATCACAAAGGTCCACAACCTTGTCATCGCAATGCTCCATAAACCTTGTAATCACAATGCTCCATGCACTTCTCATCAAAATGCTCTCTCACCACTGATATCACAATGTTCCATCACTAGTCATCACAATACTCCCTCACCTCTGTAATCACAATGTTCCATGACCCCTGTCTTCACAATGCTACATACCCTTATCATCACAAAGTTCCTTGACACCTGTCATCAAAATGCTCCATGACACTTTTCATCCCAAAGCTCCAGGACCCCTGACATCTCAATGATCTATAACACATGTCAGCAAAATATTCCATTACACATTTCATCATATTGCTCCGTGACCCTGGCATCAAAATTCTCCCTGCCCTTATCATCACAAAGCACCACACACTTGTCTTCAAAATGCTCCATGACCTTTGTCATCTCAAAGCTCCATGACCCTTGGCATCACAATGCTCCATGTCATTGTCATCACAAAGCTCCATGAAACTTGTCATCACAATGCTCGATGCCCTTCTCATCACAATGCTCCATGTCCTTGTCATTACAAACCTCATTGACTCATGTATCACAGTGTTCCGTGACCTTGTCATCACAATGCTCCATGCCCACTCTCATCACAATAATCCATGAAACATTTCAGACCAATGCTCCATGTCCTTCTCATCACAATGCTCCATGACCCCTGCCATCACGATGTTCCATGGACTTGTCATCACAAGAATCCATGGTCTTCTATTCACAATGCTACATTTCCTTGTAATCACAATGTTCCATGACCCCTGTAATCACAATATTCCATGAACATTTTCAGCCCAATGCTCCATGAACTTCTCATTACAATGCTCCATGACCAATATCATCACAATGCTCCATGACCACTGTCATCACAACACACCATGACCGATGACAACAGAGTGATACGGGTCTCTTGTCATCACAATGCTCAATTCCCTACTCATTACAATGCTCCATGATCCCTGTCATCACTATTCTCCATGAACATTTTAAGCCCAATGCTCCATGACGCTTATCATCACAATGATTCATGCCCTTGTCATCCCAATGCTCCATGACCCCTGTATTCACAATGCTCAGTGACGCATGTCACCAAAGTGCTCCATGACACTTGTCATCACAATGCTCCATGCCTTTGTCAGCAAAATGCTACATGACCTTGTCATTACAATGCTCTATGCGCTTGTCATCACAAAACTGCATTACCATTGTCATCACAATCCTCCATGATCCTTGGAATCATATTGCTTCATGCCCTTGTCATCACAATGCTCCATGCTCCTTGAAATCAAAATGATCCATGACTCTGTCATCACAATGCTCCAAAACCTTGTGATCACAATGTTCCATAACACTTGTCATCACAATGCTCCCTGAATCTTGTCGTCAGAATGCTCCTTGATCCCTGTCACTAAAAGGCTCCATGCATTTTTCATCACAAAGCCCCATGCCATTTTCATCACAATACTCCATGCCATTGTCATCAAAATACTCCACAATTTTGTCATCAAAATGCTCCATGACCCGTGTCATCACAATTCTCCATGCACTTGCCAGCACAATGCTCCCTGACACTTGTCATCACAATGCTCCAAGCCATTGTCATCACAAAGCTTCATTAACTTTGTCATCAGAATCCTCCATGACACTTGGCATCACAATGTTCCATGCCATTGTCATTACAATGGGCCATTACATATGTCGTCACAATGTTCCCTGACACTTGTCTTCACAATACAGCATGACGTGGTCTTCTCAATGCTCCATGCCCTTGTCATCACAATGCGCCATTCCAAATAACATTGCAATAATCCATGAAACTTATTAGACCAATATTCCATGCCCTTGTCATCACAATGCCCCATGGCCTTGTTATCAAAATGCTCCGTGACTCCAGTCATCACAATGCTTCATGACCTTTGTCATCAAAATGTTCCATGTCCTCATCATCAACAGTCTCTGTGACATTTTTAACCTCAGTGCTCCATGAAATTTTCATCACAATGTTCTTTGGCCCTTGTCATCACAATACTCTATGCCTTTCTCAGCACAATGCTCCTTGACCGTTGTCATCACAATGCTCCATGCACTTGTCAGCACAATGCTCCATGACACGTCATCACAATGCACCATGCGCTTGTCATCACAGTGCTCCACAATCTTGTCGTCACAATGCTCCATGCACTTCTCATCAACATGCTCTCTCACCACTGATATCACAATGTAACATCACTATTCATCAAAATACTCCCTCACCCCTGTCATCACAATGTTCCATGACTCCTGTCATCACAATGCTACATGCACTTATCATCACAGTGTTCGATGACGTATGACATCACAATGTTCCATATCCCCTGTCATCAAAATGCTCCATGACATTTTCCATCAAAATGCTCCATGTCCCCTGACATCACAATGCTCCATAGCCCTTGTCATTACAGTGCTCCATGACGCTCGTCATCTCAATTATCCATGGTCTTCTCATCACAATGCTCCACGGTCCTGCCATCACAGTGCTCCATGCCCTGGTTATCACAATGCTCCATGTCGCTTGTCATCACATTTCTCCACGTCCTTGTCATCACAATGCTCCATGACAGTTCTCATCACAATGTTACATGTATTTGTCATCAAAATTCTCCATGCACATGTCATCGCAATGCCCCATGATCCCTGTCATAGCAAGCTCCATGCCTCTGTCATCACAATGCTTCACGACCTTTTCATCAAAATTCTCAATGGCCGTTGTCATCAAAATGCTCCATGACCCTTGTCATCACAATTCTCCAAGCCCTGGTCATCACTATGCCCAATTACCTTTGTCATCACAATACTCCAAAACACTTGGCATCACAATGCTCCATGCCATTGTATTCACAATGGAACATGAAATATGTTATCACAATGCTCCCTGACACCTGTCTTCACAATACTCCATGACATTGTCATCACAATGTGCCATGCCCAATGTCAACACAGTTATCCATGAAAGTTGTCAAACCAATGTTCCATCGCCCTGTCATCACAATGTTCCATGCCCTTGTCATCACAATGCTCCATGACCCCAGTTCTCACAATGCTCCATGACTCCAGTCATCACAAGGCTTCATGACCTGTGTCATCACAATGATCCATGCCCTCATCATCACAAGGCTCTGTGAAATTTGTCACCACAATGCTCCATGAACTTTTCATCAAAATGCTCCGTGACACTTGTTACCACAATGCTCCATCCCTTTGTCAACTCATTGCTCCATGACCCTTGTCATCACAATGTTCCATGCGCTAGTCAGCGCAGTGCTCCATGACCCATGTCATCACAATGCTCCATAAACCTTGTCATCACAATGCTCCTTGCACGTCTTATCAAAATGCTCTCTCACCACTGATATCAAAATGTTCCCTCACTAGTGATCACAATACACCCACTCCCCTGTCATCACAATGGTCCATAACCCCTGTCATGAAAAAGTTCCATGACCCCTGACATCACAATGTTCCATAACCCCTGTCATCAAAATTTTCCATGACCCTTTTCATCAAATTTCTCCATGACCCTGTCATCACAATTCTCCCTGCCCTTCTCATCACAATGCACAACACCCTTGTCATCAAAATGCTCCATGACTTTGTCATCACAAAGATCCATGACCCTTGTCATCAGAATGCTCCATGTCATTGTCATCACAGTGCTCCATGATCACTCTCATCTCATTGATCCATGCCCTTGTCGTCACAAAGCTCCATGACGCATGTCATCAGAATGCTCCATGGACTTCTCATCACAGTGCTCCATGCCCTTGCCATCAAAATGCTCCATTACACCTTTCATCACAATGCCCCAAGACCCCTGTAATCACAATGATCCATGCCCCTTTTCATCTCAATGCTCCATGAGCCCTGTCTTCACAATGCACCATGCCCACCATCATAATGCTTCATGCTATTGTCATCACAATGAAATCATAATGCTCCATGACCTCTCTCATCACAATGCTCCAAATCCTTGTGATCTAAATGTTCCATAACACTTATCATCACAACGCCCCATGACGCTCATCATCACAGTTATCCATGGTCTTCTCATCACAATGCTCCATGTCTTTTCTCACAACAAAGCTCAATACCCTTTTCATCACAATGCTCATGGACACTTGTCCTAAGTATGCTCCTTGAACTCTGTGATGACAAGGCTCCATGGTCTTCTCATCCCAATGCTCCATGCCCTTGTCATCACAGTGCTCCACGACCGCTGTAATCACAAGGCTCCATGCCCCTATTCATCAGAATGTTCCATGAGACATATCATCACAAGGCTCCATGGTCTTCTCATCACAATGCTCCAGTACCTTATCATCACAATGCTCCATGACACCTGTCTTCACAATACTCCATGAATATTTTCAGCCCAATGCTCCATGAACTTTTCATCACAATGCTCCATGACCCCTGTCATTACAATGCTCCATAACCCCTGTCATCACAACGCTCCATGTCCCTTGTCATTACAATACTCCATGAACATTTTCATCCCAATGCTCCACGACCCTTGTCATGACAATGATCCATGCCCTTGTCATCCCAATGCTCCATGACCGTTGTCATCACAATGCTCCATGCGCTTGTCAGCACAATGCTCCATGACACATGTCATCACAGTGCACCATGCGCTTGTCATCACAGTGCTCCACAATCTGGTTATCACAATGCTCCATTAATCTTGTCATCACAGGGCTCCATGCACTTCTCATCAATATGCTCTCTCACCACTTATATCACAATGTTACATCACTATTTATCACAATACTCCCCCACCCCTGTCATCACAATGTTCCATGACTCCTGTCATCACAATGCTACATGCACTTATCATCACAATGTTCGATGACCTATGACATCACAATGTTCCATAAGCCCTGTCATCAAAATGCTCCATGACCACTTTCATCAAAATGCTCCATGTCCCCTGACATCACAATGCTCCATACCCCTTGTCATTAAAGTGCTCCATGACACTCTTCATCACAATTATCCATGGTCTTCTCATCACAATGCTGCACGGTCTTGCCATCACAATGCTCCATGCCCTGGTCATCACAATTCTCCAAGTTCTTGGCTCACTATGTTCCATGACACTTCTCATCACAGTGTTACATGCTTTGTCAGCACAATACTCCTCAAACTTGTCATCAGAATGCTCCATGACACCTGTCATCACAATACTCAATGAACATTTTCAGCCCAATGCTCCATGAACTTCTCATCACAATGCTCCATGAACACTGTCATTACAACGCTCGATGTCCCTTGTCATCACAATACTCCATGAATATTTTCATCCCAATGCTCCATGAACCTTGTCATCACAATGATCCATGCCCTTGTCATCCCAATGCTCCATGACCCCTGTATTCACAATGCTCCGTGACGCTTGTCATCACAGAGTTCCCTGACACCTGTCATCACAATGCTCCATGACTTTGTCAGCAAAATGCTACATGACCTTGACATTACAATGCTCTATGCACTTGTCATCAAAATACTCCATTACCATTGTCATCACAATCCTCCATGAACCCTGGGATCACATTGTTTCATGCCCTTGTCATCACAGTGCTCCATGCTCCTTATAATCAAAATGATCCATTACCTCTGTCATCACAAAGCTCCATGCCCTTGTCATCAAAATGCTCCGTGACCCCTGTCATCACAATACTCCATGAATATTTTCAGCCCCAGGCTCCATGACTTTCTCATCGCAATGCTCCATGAACAGTTTCATCACAATGCTCCATGACCACTGTCACCACAACACTCCATGACACCAGACAACACAATGATCCGGGTCTCTTGTCATCACAATGCCCTATTACCAAGTCATCACAATGCTCCATGACACCTGTCATCACAATACTCCATGAATATATTCAGCCCAAACTCCATGACCCTTGTCATCAAAATGATCCGTGCCCTAGTCATCCCAATGCTCCATGACCTCTGTATTGACAATGCTCTGTGACACATGTCATCACAGTGCTCCGTGACACCTGTCATCACAATGCTCCATGCCTTTGTCAGCAAAATGCTACATGACCTTGTCATTACAATGCTCTATGCGTTTGTCATCACAATACTCCATTTCCATTGCCATCACAATCCTCCATGAAACTTGGGATCACATTGCTTCATGCTCTTGTCATCACAATGCTCCATGCTCCTTGAAATGAAAATGATCCATGACCTCTCTCATCGCAATGCTCCAAACTCTTGTGATTACAATGTTCGATAACACTTGTCATCACAACGCTCCATGATGCCTGTCATCACAATACTCCATGCCCTTTTCATCACAATGTTCCATGACCTTTGTCATCACAATTCTCAATACACTTGTCATCACAATGCTCCCTGACACTGGTCGTCAGAATGATCATTGAACCCTGTCAAGAAAAGGCTCCATGCTGTTTTCATCACAATGCCCCATGACATTTTCCTCACAATAATCCATGCCTTTGTCATCAATATACTCCACAAGCTTGTCATCCAAATGCTCCATGTCCCATGTCATCACAATTTTCCATGCACTTGCCAGCACAATGCTCCCTGACCCTTGTCATCACAATGCTCCAAGCCATTGTCATCACAATGCTCCATTACCTTTGTCATCAGAATCCTCCATGACACATGGCATCACAATGCTCCATGGCATTGTCATCACAATGGGCCATTACATATGTCAACACAATGCTCCCTGACACCAGTCTTCACAATACTGCATGACCTGGTCTTCACAATGCTCCGTGCCCTTGTCATCACAATGCGCCTTTCCAACTGTTACTGCAATAATCCATGAAACTTATTAGACAAAAGTTCCATGCCCTTGTCATCACAATGCTCCATGCCCTTGTTATCACAATGCTCCGTTATTCCAGTCATCAAAATGCTTCATGACCTTTGTCATCACAATGGTCCATGGCCTCGTCATCAACAGTCTCTGTGATCTTTTTAACCTAAATGCTCCATGAAATTGTCATCACAGTGCTCTTTAACCCTTGTCATCACAATATTCTATGCCTTTCTCAGCACAATGCTCCATGACCGTTGTCATCACAATGCTTCATGCGCTTGTCAGCACAATGCTTCATGACACGTCATCACAATGCACCATGCGCATGTCATCACAGTGCTCCACAATCTTGTCATCACAAGGGTTCATTAACATTGTCATCACAATGCTCCATGCACATCTCATCAATATGCTCTCTCACCACTGATATCACAATATTACATCACTATTCATTACAATACTCCCTCACCCCAGTCATCACAATGTTCCATTACTCCCGTCATCACCATGCTACATGCACTCATCATCACAATGTTCGATGACCTATGACATCACAGTGTTCCATAACTCCTGTCATCAAAATGCTCCATGAGCCTTTTCATCAAAATGCTCCATGTCCCCTGACATCACAATGCTCCATAGCCCTTGTCATTACAGTGCTCCATGATGCTCGTCATCACAATTATCCATGGTCTTCTCATAACAATTCTCCACGTCCTTGTCATCACAATGCGCCATGACAGTCCTCATCACAATGTTACATGCTTTTGTCATCACAATTCTCCATGCACATGTCATCGCAATGTGCCATGACCCCTGTCATAGCGAGCTCCATGCCTTTGTCATCACAATGCTTCACGACATTTTCATCAAAATTCTCAATGGCCGTTGTCATCAAAATGCTCCATGACCCTTGTCATCACAATGCCCAAAGCCCTTGTCATCACAATGCTCCATTACCTTTGCCATCACAATCCTCCAAAACACTAGACATCACAATGCTCCATGCCATTGTCACCAAAATGGAACATGAAATATGTCATCACAATGCTCCCTGACACCTGTCTTCACAATTCTGCATGACCTTGTCCTCTCAAAGTGCCATGCCCACTGTCAACACAATTATCCATGAAACTTGTCAGACCAATGCTCCATGCCCCTGTCATCACAATGCTCCATGCCCTTGTCATCAAAATGCTCCATGACCCCAGTTCTCACAATGCTCTGTGAATCCAGTCATCACAAGGCTTCATGACCAGTGTCATCACAATGATCCATGCCCTCATCATCACAAGGCTCTGTGAACTTTGTCACCACAATGCACCAAGAAATTTTCATCACAATGCTCCATGACACTTGTTACCACAATTCTCCATCCCTTTGTCAACTCAATGCTCCATGAACCCTGTCATTACAAGGCACCATGCCCACCTTCATAATGCTTCATGCTATTGTCATCACAATGAAATCATAATGCTCCATGACCTCTGTCATCACAATGCTCCAAACCCTGGTGAACAAAATGTTCCATAACTCTTTTCATCACAACGCCCCATGACGCTGGTCATCACAATTATCCTTGGTCGTCTCATCACAATGCTCCATGACTTTTGTCACCAAAATGCTCAATACCCTTGTCATCACAATGCTCCCGGACACTTGTCATCAGTATGTTCCTTGAACCCTGTGATGACAAGGCTCCATGGCTTTCTCCTCCCATTGCTCCATGCCCTTGTCATCACAGTGCTCCACGACCGCTGTAATTACAAGGCTCCATGCCCCTTTTCTTCAGAATGTTCCATGAGACATATCATCAGAAGGCTCCATGTTCTTCTCATCACAATGCGCCATGACACCTGTCATCACAACACTCCTTTAATATTTTCAGCCCAGTGCTCCATGACCTTCTCATCACAATGTTCCATGACCCCTGTCATTACAATGCTCCATGACCCCTGTCATCACAACGCTCCCTGTCCCTTGTCATCACAATACTCCATAAACATTTTCATCCCAATGCTCCATGACACTTGTCATGAAAATGATCCATGCCCTTGTCATCACAATGCTCCATGACCCCTGTATTCACAATGCTCCGTGACACTTGTCATCACAGAGCTCCATGACACCTGTCATCACAATGCTCCATGCCTTTGTCAGCAAAATGCTACATGACCTTGTCATTACAATGCTCTATGCACTGGTCATCACAATACTCCAATACCATTGTCATCACAATCCTCCATGAATCTTGGGATCACATTGTTTCATGCCCTTGTCATCAAAATGCTCCATACTCCTTGAAATCAAAATGATCCATGACCTCTGTCATCACAATGCTCCAAACACTTGTGATCATAGTGTTCCATAACACTTGTCATCACAACGCTCCTTGATGCCTGTCATCACAATACTCCATGCCCTTTTCATCACAATGCTCCATGACCTTTGTCATCACAATTCTCAATACACATGTCATCACAATGATTCCTGACACTTGTCGTCAGAATGTTCCTTGAACCCTGTCACGAAAAGGCTCCAAGCCTTATTCATCACAATGCCCCATGCCATTTTCATCAGAGTGCTCCATGCCATTATCATCATATACTCCACAAGCTTGTCATCAGAATGCTCCATGACCTTTGTCATCACAATTCTCTATGCACTTGTCAGCACAATGCACTCTGACCCTTGTCATCACAATGCTCCAAGCCATTGTCATCACAATGCTCCATTACCTTTGTCATCAGAATCCTCCTTGACACTTGGCATCACAATGCTCCATGCCGTTGTCATCACAATGCGACATTACATATGTCATCACATGTTCCCTGACACCAGTCTTCACAATACTGCATGACCTGGTCTTCACAATGTTCCATGCCTTTTTTTATCACAATGCTCCATCACCCATGTCATCACAATGCTCCGTGAGTCCAGTCATCACAATGCTTCATGACCTTTGTCATCACAATGGTCCATGCCCTCGTCATCAACAGTCTCTGTGACCTATTTAACCACAATGCTCCATTAAATTTTCATCACAATGCTCTTTGACCCTTGTCATCACAATACTCTATGCCTTTTTCAGCACAATGCTCCATGACACATGTCATCACAATGCACCATGCGCTTGTCATCACAGTGCTCCACAATCTGGTTATCACAATGCTCCATTAACCTTGTCATCACAATGCTCCATGCACTTCTCATCAATATGCTCTCTCACCACTGATATCACAATGTTACATTACTATTCATCACAATACTCCCTCACCGCTGTCATCACAATGTTCCATAACTCCTGTCACCACAATGCTACATTCACTTATCATCACAGTGTTCGATTAACTATGACATCACAATGTTCCGTAAGCCCTGTCATCAAAATGCTCCATGACCCATTTCATCAAAATGCTCCATGTCCCCTGACATCACAATGCTCCATAGCCCTTGTCATTACAGTGTTCCATGACGCTCTTCATCACAATTATCCATGGCCTTCTCATCACAATGCTCCACGGTCTTGCCATCACAATGCTCCATGCCCTGGTCATCACAATTCTCCAAGTCCTGGGCATCACTATGTTCCATGACACTTCTCATCACAGGGTTACATGCTTTGTCAGCACAATACTACACAAACTTGTCATCAGAATGCTCCATGACCCATGTCATCACAATTATCCATGCCCCTGTCATCAGAAACCTCCATGCCCTTGTCATCACAAAGTTCCATGACCCCTGTCATCACAATACTCCATGAACATTTTCAGCCCAATGCTACATGACTTTCTCATTGCAATGCTCCATGACCAATATCATCACAATGCTCCATGACCACTGTCATCACAACACTCCATGACACCTGACAACACAATGATCCGGGACTCTTGTCATCACAATGCCCCATTACCTAGTCATCACAATGCTCCATGACCCCTGTCATCACAATACTCCATGAATATATTCAGCCCTAACTCCATGACCTTTGTCATCAAAATGATCGGTGCCCTAGTCATCCCAATGCTCCATGACCTCTGTATTCACAATGCTCTGTGACACTTGTAATCACAGTGCTCCATGACACCTGTCATCACAATGCTCCATGCCTTTGTCTGCAAAATGTTACATGACATTGTCATTACAATGCTCTATGTGCTTGTCATCACAATACTCCATTACCATTGTCATTAGAATCCTCCATGAACCTTGGGATCACATGCTTCATGCCCTTGTCATCACAATGCTCCATGCTCCTTGAAATCAAAATGATCCATGACTTCTGTCATCGCAATGCTCCAAACCCTTGTGATTACAATGTTCCATAACACTTGTTATCACAACGTTACATGATGCCTGTCATCACAATACTCAATGCCCTTTTCATCACAATGTTCCATGACCTTTGTCATCACAATTCTCAATACACTTGTCATCACAATGCTCCCTGACTCTTGTCGTCAGAATGATTCTTGAACCCTGTCAAGAAAAGGCTCCATGCTGTTTTCATCACAATGTCCCATGCCATTTTCCTCACAATAATCCATGCCATTGTCATCAAAATACTCCACAAGCTTGTCATCCAAATGCTCCATGACCCGTGTCATCACAATTCTCCATGCACTTGCCAGCACAATGCTCACTGACCCTTGTCATCACAGTGCTCCAAGCCATTGTCATCACAATGCTCCATTACCTTTGTCATCAGAATCTTCCATGACACTTGGCATCACAATGCTCCTTGCCATTGTCATCACAATGGGCCATTACATATGTCATCACAATGCTCCCTGACACCAGTCTTCACAATACTGCATTACCTGGTGTTCACAATGCACCGTGACCTTGTCATCACAATGCGCCATTCCAACTGTCATTGCAATAATCCACGAAACTTATTGGACCAAAGTTCCATGCCCTTTTCATCACAATGCTCCATGCCCTTGTTATCACAATGCTCCGTGAATCCAGTCATCACAATGCTTCATGACCTTTGTCATCACAATGGTCCATGTCCTCGTCATCAACAGTCTCTCTGACATTTTTAACCTCAATGCTCCATGAAATTTTCATCACAATGCTCTTTGACCCTTGTCATCACAATATTTTATGCCTTTCTGAGCACAATGCTCCATAACCGTTGTCATCCCAATGCTCCATGTGCTTGTCAGCACAATGCTCCATGACACGTCATCACAATGCACCATGTGCTTGTCATCACAGTGCTCCACAATCTTGTCATCACATTGCTCCATTAACATTGTCATCACAATGCTCCATGACAGTTCTCATCACAATGTTACATGCTTCTTTCATCACAATTCTCCATGCACATGTCATTGCAATGCCCCATGACCCCTGTCATAGCAAGCTCCATGCCTCTGTCATCACAATGCTTCACGAACTTTTCATCAAAATTCTCAATGGCCGTTGTCATCAAAATGCTACATGACCCTTGTCATCACAATGCTCCAAGCCCTTGTCATCACAATGCTCCAATAACTTTGTCATCAAAATCCTCCAAATCACTTGGCATCACAATGCTCCATGCCATTGTCATCACAATGGAACATGAAATATGTCATCACAATGCTCCCTGACACCTGACTTCACAAAACACCATGACCTTGTCATCACAATGTGCCATGCCCACTGTCAACACATTTATCCATGAAACTTGTCAGACCAATGCTGCATGCCCCTGTCATCACAATGCTCCATGCACTTGTCATCACAGTGCTCCATGACACCAGTTCTCACAATGCTCCGTGACTCCAATCATCACAAGGCTTCATGACCGGTGTCATCACAATGATCCATGCCCTCATCATCACAAGGCTCTGTGAACTTTGTCCCCACAATGCTCCATGAACTTTTAATCACAATGCTCCGTGACACTTGTTATCACAATGCTCCGTGAGTCCAGTCATCACAATGCTTCATGACCTTTGTCATCACAATGGTCCATGCCCTCTTCATCATCAGTCTCTGTGACCATTTTAACCTCAATGCTCCATGAAATTTTCATCACAATTCTCTTTGACTCTTGTCATCACAGTACTCTCTGCTTTTCTCAGCACAATGCTCCATGACTGTTGTCATCACAATGCTCCATGTGCTTGTCAGCACAATGCTGCATGACACGTCATCACAATGCACCATGCGCTTGTCATCACTGTACTCCACAATCTTGTCATCACAATGCTCCATTAACATTGTCATCACAATGCTCCATGCACTTCTCATCAATATGCTATCTCACCACTGATATCACAATGTTACATTACTATTCATTACAATACTCCCTCACCCCTGTCATCACAGTGTTCCATGACTCCTGTCATCACCATGCTACATGCACTTATCATCACAATGTTCGATGACCTATGACATCACAATGTTCCATAACCCCTGTCATAAAAATGCTCCATGAAATTTTCATCACAATGCTCCGTGACAGTTGTTACCACAATGCTCCATCCCTTTGTCAACTCAGTGCTCCATGACCCTTGTCATCACAATATTCCATGACCTTTGTCATCACAATTCTGAATACACTTGTCATCACAATGCTCCCTGACTCTTGTCGTCAGAATGCTCCTGGTACACTGGCACGAAAAGTCTCCATGCCATTTTCATCACAATGCCCCATGCCATTTTCATCAGAATAGTCCATGCCTTTGTCATCAAAATACTCCACAAGCTTGTCATCCAAATGCTCCATGACCCGTGTCTTCAAAATTCTCCATGCACTTGCCAGCACCATGCTCCCTGACCCTTGTCATCTCAGTGCTCCAAGCCATTGTCATCACAATGCTCCATTACATTTGTCATCAGAATCCTCCATGACACTTGGCATCACAATGCTCCATGCCATTGTCATCACAATGGGCCATTACATATGTCATCACAATGCTCCCTGACACCTGTATTTACAATACTGCATGACCGTGTCATCTCAATGTGCCATGCCCACTGTCAACACAATTATCCATGAAACTTGTCAGACCAATGCTCCATGCCCCACTCATCACAATGCTCCATGCACTTGTCATCACAATGCTCCATGCCCTTGTCATCACAATGCTCCATCATCCCAGTTCTCACAATGCTCCGTGACTCCAGTCATCACAAGGCTTCATGACCAGTGTCATCACAATGATCCATGCCCTCATCATCACAAGGCTCTGTGAAATTTGACACCACAATGCTCCATGAACTTTTCATCACAATGCTCCGTGACACTTGTTACCACAATGCTCCATCCCTTTGTCAACTCAATGCTCCATGACCCTTGTCATCACAATGTTCCATGACATTTGTCATCACAATTCTCAATACACTTGTCATCACAATGCTCCCTGACTCTTGTCGTCAGAATGCTCCTTGAAACCTGTCACGAAAAGGCTCCATGCCGTTTTCATCACAATGCCCCATGCCATTTTCATCACAATACTCCATGCCTTTGTCATCAAAATACTCCACAAGCTTGTCATCAGAATGCTCCATGACCCGTGTCTTCACATTTCTCCATGCACTTGCCAGCACAATGCTCCCTGACACTTGTCATCACAATGCTCCATGTCATTGTCATCACAATGGGCCATTACATATGTCATCACAATGCTCCCTGACACCAGTCTTCACAATACTGCATGACCTGGTGTTCACAATGCTCCATGCCCTTGTCATCACAATGCGCCATTCCAACTGTCACTGCAATAATCCATGAAACTTTTTAGACCAATATTCCATGCCCTTGTCATCACAGTGCTCCATGCCCTTGTTATCACAATGCTCCGTGACTCCAGTCATCACAAAGCTTCATGACATTTGTCATCACAATGGTCCATGACCTCGTCATCATCAGTCTCTGTGACATTTTTAACCTCAATGCTCCATGAAAATTTCATCAAAATTCTCTTTGACCCTTGTCATCACAATACTCTCTGCCTTTCTCATCACAATGCTCCATGACCGTTGTCATCACAATGCTCCATGCGCTTGTCAGCACAGTGTTCCATGACACGTCCTCAAAATGCACCATGCACTTGTCATCACAGTGTTCCACAATCTTGTCATCAAAATGCTCCATTAACATTGTCATCACAATTCTCCATGCACTTCTCATCAATATGCTCTCTCACCACTGATATCACAATGTTACATCACTATTCATTACAATACTCCCTCACCCCTGTCATCAGAGTGTTCCATGACTCCTGTCATCACCATGCTACATGCACTTATCATCACAATGTTCGATGACCTATGACATCACAATGTTCCAAAACACCTGTCATCAGAATGCTCCATGAACGTTTTCATCAAAATGCTCCATGTTCCCTGATATCACAGTGCTCCATACCCCTTGTCATTACAGTGCTCCATGACACTCGTCATCACAATTATCCATGGTCTTCTCATTGCAATGCTCCACGGTCTTGCCATCTCAATAAACCATGCCCTGGTCATCACACTGCTCCATGTCCTTTGTCATCACAATTCTTCACGTCGTTTTCATCATAATGCTCCATGACAGTTCTCATCACAATGTTACATGCTTTTGTCATCACAATTCTCCATGCACATGTCATCGCAATGCCCCATGACCCCTGTCATAGCAAGCTCCATGCCTTTGTCATTACAATGCTTCACGACCTTTTCATCAAAATTCTCAATGGCCGTTGTCATCACAATGCTCCATGACCCTTGTCATCACAATGCTCCAAGCCCTTGTCATCACAATGCTCCATTACTTTTGTCATCACAATCCTCCAGAACACTTGACATCACAATGCTCCATGCCATTGTCATCACAATGGAACATGAAATATGTCATCACAATGCTCCCCGACACCTGTCTTCACAAAACTGCATGACCTTGTCATCACAATGTGCCATGCCCACTGTCAACACAATTATCCATGAAAATTGTCACACCAATGCTCCATGCCCCTGTCATCACAATGCTCCATGCCCTTGTCATCACAGTGCTCCATGACCGCAGTTCTCACAGTGCTCCGTGACTCCAGTCATCACAAGTCTTCATGACCTGTGTCATCACAATGATCCATGCCCTCATCATCACAAGGCTCTGTGAACTTTGTCACCACAATGCTCCATGAACTTTTCATCACAATGCTCCGTGACACTTGTTACCACAATGCTCCATCCCTTTGTCAACTCAGTGCTCCATGACCCTTGCCATCACAATGTTCCATGACCTTTGTCATCACAATTCTCAATTCACTTGTCATCACAATGCTCCCTGTCTCTTGTGGTCAGAATGCTCCTTGAACCCTGTCACGAAAAGGTTCCATGCCATTTTCATCACAATGCTCCATGCCATTTTCATCACAATACTCCATGCCTTTGTCATCAAAATACTCCACAAGCTTGTCATCCAAATGGTCCATGACCCGTGTCTTCACAATTCTCTATGCACTTGCCAGCACAATGCTCCCAGACCCTGGTCATCACAATGCTCCAAGCCATTGTCATCACAATGCTCCTTTAACTTTGTCATCAGATTCCTCCATGACACTAGGCATCACAATGCTCCATGCCATTGTCATCACAATGGTCCATTACATATATCATCACAATGCTCCCTGACACCAGTCTTCACAATACTGCATGACCTGGTCCTCACCAAGCTCCATGCCCCTGTCATCACAATGCGCCATTCCAACTGTCATTGCAATAATCCATGAAATGTATTAGAACAATTTTCCATGCCCTTGTCATCACAATGCGCCATGCCCTTGTCATCACAATGCTCCATTAAACCTGTAATAACAATGTTCCATGATCCCTGCCATCACGTTGTTCCCTGGTCTTGTCACCACAAGGCTCCATGACCCTTCTCATCACAATGCTCCAAGACCCCTGTAATCACAATTCTCCATGCCCAATTCATCTCAATGACACATGAACCCTGTCATCACAATGCACCATGCACATCATCATAATGCTTCATGCTATTGTCATCACAATGAAATCAAAATGCTCCATGACCTCTGTCATAACAATGCTCCAAATCATTGTGATAACAATATTCCATAACACTTGTCATCACAGTGCCCCATGACGCTCATCATCACATTTATCCATGCCCTTGTGATCACAATGCTCAATTACCCCTGCCATCACAATGTCCCACGGTCATGTCATCACAAGGCTCCATGACATGTGTCATCACAATGCTCCAAGACACCTGTCATCACAATGCTCCATGCCTTTGTCAGCAAAATGCTACATGACCTTGTCATTATTATTCTCTTTGTGCTTGTCATCAAAATACTCCATTACCATTGTCATCACAATCCTCCATGAACATTGGAATAACATTGCTTCATGCCCTTGTCATCACACTGCTCCATGCTCCTTGATATCAAAATGATCCATGACCTCTGTCATCACAGTGCTCCACACCCTTGTGATTACAATGTTCCATAACACTTGTCATCACAATGCTCCATGATGTATGTCATCACTATACTCCATGCCCTTTTCATCACAATGCTCCATGACCTTTGTCATCACAATTCTCAATGCACTTGTCATCACAATATTCCATGACACTTGTCGTCAGAATGCTCCTTGAACCCTGTCCCGAAAAGGCTCCATGCCTATTTCCTCACAATACTGCATGCCGTTTTCATCACAATGCTCCATGCCATTGTCATCAAAATACTCCACAAGCTTGTCCTCAGAATCCTCCATGACCTTTGTCATCACAATTCTCCATGCACTTCTCAGGAAAATGCTCCCTGACGCTTGTCATCACAATGTCCCAAGACATTGTCATCACAATGCTCCATTACCTTTGTCATCAGAATCCTCAATGCCACTTGGCATCACAATGCTCCATGCCATTGTCATCACAATGGGCCATTACATACGCCATCACAATGCTCCCTGACACCTGTCTTCACAATACTGCATGACCTGGACATCACAATGCTGTATGCACTTGTCGTCACAATGATCCATGACCCCTGTCATCACAATGCTCCGTGACACAAGTCATCACAATGCTTCATAACCTTTGTCATCACAATGGTCCATGCCCTCGTCATCAACAGTCTCTGTGACCTATTTAACCACAATGCTCCATGAACTTTTCATCACAATGCTCTTTGACTCTTGTCATCACAATACTCGATTCCCTTTTCATCACAATGCTCCATGACCTTTGTCATCACAATTCTCAATACACTTGTCATCACAATGCTCCCTGACACTTGTCACAATGCTCCTTGAACCCTGTCAGGGAAAAGCTCCATGCATTTTTCATCACAATGCCCCATGCCGTTTTCTTCAGAATGTTCCATGCCATTGTCATCAAAATACTCCACAAGCTTGTCATCAGAATGCTCCATAACCCTTGTCATCACAGTTCTCCATGCACTTGTCACCACAATGCTCCCTGACCCTTGTCATCCCAATGCTCCAAGCCATTGTCCTCACAATGCTCCATTAACTTTGTCATCAGAATCCTCCATGACACTTGGCATCACAATGCTCCATGCCATTGTCATCACAATGGGCCATTACATATGTCATCACAATAATCCCTGACACCTGTCTTCACAGTACTGCATGACCTAGTCTTCACAATGATCCATGCGCTTGTCAGCACAATGCACCATGTCTTCTGTCATCACAATAATCTATGAAACTTGTCAGACCAATGCTACATGCCCCTGACATCACAATACTCCATGCACTTGTCATCAAAATGCTCCATGACCCCTGTCATCACAATGCTCCGTGACTCCAGGCATCACAACGCTTCAAAACATTTGTCATCACAATGGTTCATGCCCGCGTCATCAAAAGCCTCTGTGACCTTTGTAACCACAATGCTCCATGAATTTTCCATCACAATGCTCCGTGACACTTGTCATCACAATGCTCCATGCCTTTGTCAGAAAAATGATCCATGACCCTTGTCATCACAATATGCCACGCTCTTTTCATCACAACGGTCCACAATTTTTCATGGCAATGCTCCATTAATCTTGTAATCTAAATGCTCCATGCCCTTCTCATCACAATGCTCCATTACCGCTATCATAACAATGCTCCATGACCCTTGCCATCACAATGTTCCACGGCCTTGTCATCTCAAGGCTCCATGACACTTGTCATCACAATGCTCCAAGACCCCTGTATTCACAATGCTCCATACCCTTGTCATCACAATGTCAATGACACATGTCATCAGAATGTTCCATGGCCTTCTCATAAAAATGCTCCTTGCCGTTGTCATCACAATGCTCCAAGACCACTGTAATCACAATGTTCCTTGCCCCTATTCATCTCAATGCTCCATGAACCCTCTCATCACAATGCATCATGTCCATCATCATAATGCTTCCCGCAATTGTCAGCATAAAGAAATCAAAATTCTCCATGACCTCTGTCATCACAATGCTCCATGAACCCTGTCATCACAATACTCCATGAACATTTTCAGCCCAATGCTCCATGAACCTTGTCATCACAATGATCCATGCCCTTGTCATCCCAATGCTCCATGACCCCTGTATTCACAATGCTCTGTGACGCTTGTCATCACAGTGCTCCATGACACCTGTCATCACAATGCTCCATGCCTTTGTCAGCAAATTGCTACATGACGTTGTCATTACAATGCTCTATACACTTATCATCACAATACTCCATTACCATTGTCATCACAATCCTCCATGAACGTTGGGATCACATTGCTTCATTCCCTTGTCATCACAATGCTCCATGCTCCTTGAAATCAAAATGATCCATGACCTCTGTCATCACAATGCTCCAAACACTTGTGATCACAAAGTTCCATAACACTTGTGATCACATAGTTCCATAACACTTGTCATCACATCGCTCCGTGATGCCTGTCATCACAATACTCCATGCCCTTTTCATCTCGATGTTCCATGACCTTTGTCATCACAATTCTCAATACACTTGTCATCACAATGCTCCCTGACACTTGTCTTCAGAATGCTCCTTGAACCCTGTCACGAAAATGCTCCATGCCCTTTTCATCACAATGCTCCATGCCATTGTCATCAGAATACTCCACAAGCTTGTCATCAGAATGCTCCATGACCCTTGTCATCACAATTCTCCATGCACTTGTCAGCACAATGCTCCCTGACCCTTGTCATCACAATGCACAAAGCCATTGTCATCACAGTGCTCCATTACATTTGTCATCAGAATCCTCCATGACACATGGCATCACAATGCTCCAACCATTTCTATCACACAGGGCCATTATATATGTCATCACAATGCTCCTTGACACCTGTCTTCACAATAATGCATGACCTGGTCATCACAATGCTCCATGCCCTTGTCATCACAATGCGCCATTCCAACTATCATAACAATAATCCATGAAACTTATTAGACCAATGCTTCATGCCCTTGTCATCACAATGCTCCATGCCCTTGTTATCACAATGCTCCATGAACACTGTAATCACAATGCTCCGTGACTCCAGTAATCACAATGCTTCATGACCTTTGTCATGACATTGTTCCATGCCCTCGTCATCAGCAGTCTCTGTGACATTTTTAACCACAATGCTCCTTGAACTTTTCATCAAAATGCTCTTTGACCCTTGTCATCACAATGTTCTATGCCTTTCTCTGCTCAATTCTCCATGACCCTGGTCATCACAATGCTCCATGTGCTTATCAGCACAATGCTCCACGACACATGTCATCACAATGCACCATGCGCTTGTCATCACAGTGCTCCAAAACCTTTTCATCACAGTGCTCCATAAACATTGTCATCACAATGCTCCCTGCACTTCTCATCAAAATGCTCTCACCACTGATATCACAATGTTACATCACTATTCGTCGCAATACTCACTCACCCCTGTCATCACAATGTTCCATGACTCCTGTCATCACAATGCTACATGCATTATCATCAAAATATTCGATGACCACAGACATCACAATATTCCCCAGCCCCTGTCATCAAAATGTTCCATGACCCTTTTCATCAAATTGCTCCATGACCCTGTCATCAAAATGCTTCCTTTCCTTCTCATCACAGTGCACAACGCCCTTGTCATCAAAATGCTCCATATCTTTGCCATCATAAAGATCAATGACGCTTGGCATCACAAAGCTCCATGCAGTTGTCATCACAAAGCTCCATGACACATGTCATCAGAATGCTCCATGGCCTTCTCATCACAATGCTCCATGCCCTTGCCATCACAATGCTCCATTACCGCTGTCATAAAAATGCTCCATGACCACAGCCATCACGATGTTCCATGGCCTTATCAGCAACAGGCTCCATGACCCTTCTCATCACAATGCTCCTAGACCCCTGTACTCACAATGCTCCATGCCCCTTTTCTTCTCAATGATCCATGAACCCTGTCATCACAATGCACCATGCCCATCATCATAATGTTTCATGCTATTGTCATCACAATGAATTCAAAATGCTCCATGACCTCTGTCATAACAATGCTCCAAACCCTTGTGATCACAATATTCCATAACACTTGTCATCACAATGCCCCGTGACACTCGTCATCACAATTATCCATGGCCTTCTCATCACAATGCTCCATGACCTTTGTCATCACAATGCTCAATACACTTGTCGTCAAAATGCTCCCTGACACTTGTTGTCTGTATGCTCCTTGAATCCTGTCATGACAAGGGTCCATGCCTTTTTCATCAAAATGATCCATGCCCATTTCATCACAATGCTCCAAGACCCGTGTAATCACACTGCTCCATGCCCTTGTCATCACAAAGATCAATGACACATGCCATTAGAATGCTCCTTGGCCTTTTCCTCACAATGCACCATCCCCTTGTCATCACAATGTTCCAAGACCCCTGTAATCACAAAGGTCCATGCCCCTTTTCATCAGTATGCTCCATGAGATTTGTCATCACAAGGCTCCATGGTTTTCTCATCACAGTGATCCAGGAGCTTGTCATCACAAATCTCCATGACCATGTCATGAAAATTCTCAATGGCATTTTTCATCATAATGCTCCAAGCCCTATTCATCACAATCCTCCATTACATTTGGCATCACAATGCTCACTGCCATTGTCATCGCAATGGACCATGCATTATGGCATCACAATGCTCCCTGACACCTGTCTTCCCAATACTCCATGACCTTCTCATCACAATGCTCCATGATCTTATCACAATGCAGCATGTCCACTGTCATCACAATAATCTATGAAACTTTTCAGTCCAATGCTCCGTGCCCCTGTCATCACAATGCTCCATGCACTTGTCATCACAATGCTCCATGTCCCCTCTATTCACAATGCTCCGTGAAGCTTGTCATCACAGTGCTCCATGACACCTGTCATCACAATGCTCCATGCCTTTGTAAGCAAACTGCTACATGACCGTGTCATTACAATGCTCTATGCGCATGTCATTACAATAC
Organism: Mesoplodon bidens; assembly: GCF_964165515.1. Taxonomy (NCBI): domain Eukaryota; kingdom Metazoa; phylum Chordata; class Mammalia; order Artiodactyla; family Ziphiidae; genus Mesoplodon; species Mesoplodon bidens. The sequence continues at coordinate 3,246,232 of NW_027672207.1, forward strand.
TCCATTACCATTGTCATCACAATCCTCCATAAACCTTGGGATCACGTTGCTTCATGCCCTTGTCATCACAATGCTCCATGCTCCTTGAAATCAAAATGATCCATGACCTCTGTCATCACAATGCTCCAAACCCTTGTGATCACAAAGTTCCATAACACTTGTCATTACAACGTTCCATGATGCCTGTCATCACAATACTCCAGGCCCTTTTCATCACAATGCTCCATGATCTGTGTCATCACAATTCTCAATACACTTTTCATCACAATGCTCACTGACACTTGTCGTCAGAATGCTCCTTGAGCCCTGTCATGTACAGGCTCCATGCATTTTTCATCACAATGCCCCATGCCATTTTCATCACAATGCTCCATGCCACTGTCATCAAAATACTCCATAAGCTTGTCATCAGAATGCTCCATGACCTTGTCATCACAATTATCCATGCACTTGTTAGCAGAATGTTCCCTGACCCTTGTCATCACAATGCTCCAAGCCATTGTCATAACAATGCTCCTTTACCTTTGTCATCAGAATCCACCATGACACTTGGCATCACAATGCTCCATGCTATTATCATCACAATGGGCCATTACATATGTCATGACAATGCTCCCTGACACCTGTCTTCTTAATACTGCATGACCTGGTCATCACAATGTTCTATGCACTTGTCATCACAGTGCTCCATGACACCTGTCATCACAATGCTCCGTGACTCCAGTCATCACAATGCTTCATGACCTTTGTCATCACAATGGTCCATGCCCTCATCATCAACAGTCTCTGTGACATTTGTAACCACAATGCTCCATGAACATTTCATCACAATGCTCCTTGATTCTTGTCATCACAATGCTCCATACCTTTGTCAGAAAAATGCTCCATGACCCTTGTCATCACAATGTGCCATGCACTTCTCCTCACAACGGTCCACAAATTTGTCCTGCCAATGCTCCATAAACCTTGTAATCACAATGCTCCATGCCCTTCTCATCACAATGCTCCATTACACCTGTCATAACAATGCTCCATGACACTTGCCATCACAATGTTCCACGGCCGTGTCATCACAAGGCTCCAGGACGATTGTCATCACAATGTACCAAGACCCCTGTAATCACAATGCTCCATGCCCTTGTCATCACAATGTTCCATTACCCTGTCATAACAATGCTCCCTGACCCCTGCCATCACAATGCTCCGGGCCCTTCTCATCACAATGCTCCATTACACCTGTCATAACAATGCTCCATGACCCTTGCCATCACAATGTTCCACGGCCGTGTCATCACAAGGCTCCAGGACGATTGTCATCACAATGTACCAAGACCCCTGTAATCACAATGCTCCATGCCCTTGTCATCACAATGTTCCATTACCCTGTCATAACAATGCTCCCTGACCCCTGCCATCACAATGCTCCCTGCCCTTCTCATCACAATGCACAATGTCCTTGTCATCAAAATGCTCCTTGACCTTTGTCATCACAAAGATCCATGACCCTTGGCATCACAATGCTCCATGTCATTGTCATCACAATGCTCCATGAACGCTCTCATCACATTGCTCCATGCCTTTGTCATCACAGAGCTGCATGACATATGTCATCAGACTGCTCCATGGCCGTCTCATCACAATGCTCCATTCCCTTGCCATCACAATGATCCATTACCCCGTCATAACAGTGCTCCATGACCCCTGCCATAACGATGTTCCATGGCCTTGTCATCACAATGCTCCAAGACCCCTGTAATCACAATGCTCCATGCCCCTTTTCATCTCACTGATCCATGAACCCTGTCATCATAATGCACCATGCCCATCATCATAATGCTTCATGCTATTGTCATCACAATGTAATTAAAATGCTCCGTGACCTCTGTCATAGCAATGCTCCAAACCCTTGTGACCACAATATTCCATAACACTTTTCATCACAGTGCCCCATGATGCTCATCATCACAGTAATCCTTGGTCTTCTCATCACAATGCTCCATGACCTTTCTCATCACAATGCTCAATACACTTGTCATCAAAATGCTCCCTGACACTTGTTGTCTGTATGCTCCTTGTACCTGTCATGACAGGGGTCCATGCCTTTTTCATCACAATGAACCATGCCCTTCTCCTCACAATGCTCCAAGACCACTGTTATCACAATGCTCCAAGCTCTTGTCATCACAAAGCTCCATGACACATGTCATCAGAATGTTCCATGGCCTTCTCATCAAAATGCTCCATGCCATTGTCATCACAATGCCCCAAGACACCTGTAATCACAATGCTGCATGCCCCTATTCATCCCAATGCTCCATGAACCCTGTAATCACAATGCATCATGCCCATCATCATAATGCTTCTGGCTATTGTCAGCACAATGAAATCAATATTCTCCATGACCTCTGTCATCACAATGCTCCATGCCCCATGTTATCACAATACTCCATGAACTTTTTCAGCCCAATGCTCCATGACCCTTGTCATCACAATCATCCATGCCCTTGTCATCCCAATGCTCCATGAACCCTGTACTCACAATGCTCCGGGACCCTTGTCAGCACAGTGCTCCTTGAAACCTATCATCACAATGTTCCATGCCTTTGTCAGCAAAATGCTACATGACCTTTTCATTACAATGCTCTATGTGCTTATCATCACAATACTCCATTACCATTGTCATCACAATCCTCCATGAACCTTGGGATCACATTGTTTCATGTCCTTGTCATCACAATGCTCCATGCTCTTAGAAATAAAAATGATCCATGACCTCTGTCATCACAGTGCTCCAAACCCTTGAGATAAATATGTTCCATAAATCTTGTCATCACAATGCTCCATGATGCCTGTCATCACATTACTCCATGCCCTTTTCATCACAATGCTCCATGACCTTTGTCATCACAATTCTCAATACACTTGTCATCACAGTGCTCCCTGACACTTGTCGTCAGAATGCTCCTTGAAACCTGTCACGAAAAGGCTTCATGCCTTTTTCATCACAATGCCCCACTCCGTTTTCATCACAATGATCCATGCCATTGTCATCAAAATACTCCAGAAGCTTCTCATCAGAATTCTCCATGACCTTTGTCATCACAATTCTCCATGCACTTGTCAGCACAATGCTCCAAGCCATTATCATCACAATGCTCCATTACATTTGTCATCAGAATCCTCCATGACACTTGGCATCACAATGCTCCATGCCATTGTCATCACAATGGGCCATTACATATGTTCTCAATATGCTCCCTGACACCAGTCTACACAATACTGTGTGACCTGGTCTTCACAATGCTCCATGCCCTTGTCATCAAAATGCACCATTCCAACTGTCATTGCAATAATCCATGAAACTTATTATACCAATGCTCCGTGCACTTGTCAACACAATGCTCCATACCCTTGTTATCACAGTGCTCCATGACCCATGTCATCACAATGCTCCGTGACTCCAGTCATCTCAATGATTCATAACCTTTGTCATCACAATGGTCCATGCCTTCGTCATCAACAGTCTCTGTGACCTTTTTAACCTCAATGCTCCATGAAATTTTCATCACAATGCTCTTTGACCCTTTTCATCACAATACTCTATGCCTTTCTCAGCACAATGCTCCATGACCGTTGTCATCACAATGCTCCATGCGCTTGTCAGCACAATGCTCCATGACCTTTGTCATCACAATTCTCAATACACTTGTCATCACAATGCTCCCTGTCTCTTGTTTTCAGAAGGCTCCTTGAAACCTGTCACGAAAAGGCTCCATGCCATTTTCGTCAAAATGCCCCATGCCATTTTCATCACAATAATCCATGCCATTGTCATCAAAATACTCCACAGGTTTGTCATCCAAATGCTCCATGACCCGTGTCATCACAATTCTCCATGCACTTGCCAGCACAATGCTCCCTGACCCTTGTCATCACAATGCTTCAAGCCATTGTCATCACAATGCTCCATTACCTTTGTCATCAGAATCCTCCATGATACTTGGCATCACAATGCTCCATGCCATTGTCATCACAATGGGCCATTACATATGTCATCACAATGCTCCCTGACACCAGACTTCACAATACTGCATGACCTGGTCTTCACAATGCTGCATGCCCTTGTCATCACAATGTGCCATTCCAACTGTCATTGCAATAATCCATGAAACTTATTAGACCTATGTTCCATGCCCTTGTTATCACAATGCTCCGTGACTCCAGTCATCACAATGCTTCATGACCTTTGTCATCACAGTGGTCCATGCCCTCATCATCAACAGTCTCAGTTACCTTTTTAACCTCAATGCTCCATGAAATTTTCATCACAATGCTCTTTGACCATTGTCATCACAATACTCTATGCCTTTCTCAGCACAATGCTCCATGACCGTTGTCATCACAATGCTCCAGGCGCTTGTCAGCACAATGCTCCATGACACATCATCACAATGCACCATGCGCTTGTCATCACAGTGCTCCACAATCTTTTCATCACAATGCTCCATTAACATTGTCATCACAATGCTCCATGCACTTCTCATCAATATGCTCTTTCACCACTGATATCACAATGTTACATCACTATTCATCACAATGCTCCCTCACCCATGTCATCACAATGTTCCATGACTCCTGTCATCACAATGCTACATCCACTTATCATCACAATGTTCGATGACCTATGACATCACAATGTTCCATAATCACTGTAATCAAAATGCTCCATGACCTTTTTCATCAAAATGCTCCATGTCCCCTGACATCACAATGCTCCATAGCCCTTGTCATTGCAGTGCTCCATGACGCTCTTCATCACAATTATCCATGGTCTTCTCATCACAATGCACCACGGTCTTGCCATCACAATGCTCCATGTCCCTTGTCATCACAATTCTCCACGTCCTTTTCATCACAATGCTCCATGACAGTTCTCATCACAATGTTACATGCTTTTGTCATCACAATTCTCCATGCACATGTCACTGCAATGCCCCATGACCCCTGTCATAGCAAGCTCCATGCCTTTGTCATCACAATGCTTCACGACCTTTTCATCAAAATTCTCAATGGCCATTGTGATAACAATGCTCCATGATCCTTGTCATCACAATGCTCCAAGCCCTTGTCATCACAATGCTCCATGACCCTTGTCATCACAATGCTCCATGACCCCAGTTCTCACAATGCTCCGTGACTCCAGTCATCACAAGGCTTCATGACCTGTGTCATCACAATGATCCATGCACTCATGATCACAAGGCTCTGTGAATATTGTCACCGCAATGCTCCACGAACTTTTCATCACAATGCTCCGTGAGACTTGTTACCACAATGCTCCATCCCTTTGTCAACTCAATGCTCCATGACCCTTGTCATCACAATATTCCATGCGCTTGTCAGCGCAGTGCACCATGGCCCATGTCATCACAATGCTCCGTAAACCTTGTCATCACAATGCTCCTTGCACGTCTTATCAAAATGCTCTCTCACCACTGATATCAAAATGTTCCCTCACTAGGCATCACCATAAACCCACTACCCTGTCATCACAATGGTCCATAACCCCTGTCATTAAAATGTTCCATGATCCCTGACATCACAATGTTCCATAACCCTTGTCATCAAAATGTTCCATGACTCTTTTCATCAAATTGCTACATGAACCTGTCATCACAATGCTCCCAGCCCTTCTCATCACAATGCACAACGCCCTTGTCATCAAAATGCTTCATGACATTTGTCATCACAATGTACCAAATCCTTTTGATCAAAATGTTCCATAAAATTTATAATCACAACGCCCCATGATGATCATCATCAGAATTATACATGGTCTTCTCATCACAATGCTCCATGACTTTTGTCACCACAATGCTCAATACCCTTGTCATCACAATGCTCCCTGACACTTGTCGTCAGTATGCAACTTGAACCCTGTGATGACAAGGCTCCATGGCTTTCTCATCCCAATGCTCCATGCCCTTGTCATCACAGTGCTCCACCACACCTGTAATCACATTGCTCCATGCCCCTTTTCATCAGAATGTTCCATGAGACATATCATCACAAGGCTCCATGGTCTTCTCATCACAGTGCTCCATGACACCTGTAATTACAATGCTCCATGATCCCTGTCATCACAAAGTTCCATGTCCCTTGTCATCACAATACTCCATGAACACTTTCATCCCAATGCTCCATGACCCTTGTCATCAAAATGATCCATTCCCTTGTCATCCCAATGATCCATGACCCCTGTATTCACAATGCTCTGTGACGCTTGTCATCACAGTGCTCCTTGACACCTGTCATCACAATGCTCCATGCCTTTGTCAGCAAAATGCTACATGACTTTGTCATTACAATGCTGTATGCACTTGTCATCACAATACTCCATAACCATTGTCCTCACAATCCTCCATGAACCTTGGGATCACATTGTTTCATGCCCTTGTCATCACATTGCTCCATGCTCCTTGAAATCAAAATGATCCATGACCTCACTCTTCAAAATGCTCCAAACGCTTGTGATCACAGTGTTCCATAACAATTGTCATCACAACGCTCCATGATGCCTGTCATCACAATACTCTATGCCCTTTTCATCACAACGCTCCATGACCATTGTCATCACAATTCTCAATACACTTGTCATCACAATGCTCCCTGACACTTGTCGTCAGAATGCTCCTTGAACCCTGTCAAGAAAAGGCTCCATGCCTTTTTCATCACAATGTCCCATGCCGTTTGCATCACAATGCTCCATGCCATTGTCATCAAAATACTCCACAAGCTTGTCATCAGAATGCTCCATGACGTTTGTCATCACAATTCTCCATGCACTTGTCATCACAATGCTCCCTGACAGTTGTCATCACAATTCTCCAAGCCATTGTAATCACAATGCTCCATTACCTTTGTCATCAGAATCCTCCATGGCATTGTCATCACAATGGGCCATTCCATATGTCATCAATATGCTCCCTGATACCAATCTTCACAATACTGCATGACCTGGTCTTCACAAGGCTCCATGCCCTTGTCATCACAATGCACCATTCCAACTGTCATTGCAATCATACATGAAACTTATTAGATCAATGGTCCGTGCATTTGTCATCACAATGCTCCATGCCCTTGTTATTACAATGCTCCATGACCCATGTAATCACAATGCTCCTTGACTCCAATCATCTCAATGCTTCATGACCTTTGTCATCACAATGGTACATGCCCTCGTCATCAACAGTCTCTGTGACCTTTTTAACCTCAATGCTCCATGAAATTTTCATCACAATGCTCTTTGAACCTTGTCATCACAATACTCTATGCCTTTCTCAGCACAAAGCTCCATGACCGTTGTCATCACAATGCTCCATGCTCTTGTCATCACAGAGCTCCACAATCTTATCATCACAATGCTCCGTTAACCTTGTCATCACAGTGCTCCATGCACTTCTCATCAATATGCTCTCTCACCACTGATATCAGAATGTTACCTCACTATTCACCACAATACTCCCTCACCCCTGTTATCACAATGTTCCATGACTCCTGTCATCACAATGCTACATGCACTTATCATCACAATGTTCGATGACCTATGACATCACAATGTACCATTAGCCCTGTCATCAAAATGCTCCATGACACTTTTCATCAAAATGCTCCATGTCCCGTGACATCACAATGCTCCATACCCCTTGTCATTACAGTGCTCCATGACGATCTTCATCACAGTTATCCATGGTCTTCTCATCACAATGCTCCACGGTCTTGCCATCACAATGCTCCATGCCCTGGTCATCACAATTCTCCAAGTTCTTGCCATCACTATGTTCCATGACACTTCTTATCCCAGTGTTACATGCTGTTTCAGCAAAATACTACACAAGCATGTCATCAGAATGCTCCATGACCCTTGTCATCACAATTATCCATGCCCCTGTCATCACAAAACTCCATGCCCTTGTCATCACAATGCTCCATGACCCCTGTCATCACAATACTCCATGAACATTTTCAGCCCAATTCTCCATGACTTTCTCATCGCAATGCTCCATGACCAATATCATCACAATGCTCCATGACTGCTGTCATGACAACACTCCATGACACCTGACAACACAATGATCCGGGACTCTTGTCATCACAATGCTCCATTACCTAGTCATCACAATGCTCCATGACCCCTGTCATCACAATACACCATGAATATATTCAGCCCAAATTCCATGACCCTTGTCATCAAAATGATCAATTCCCTAGTCATCCCAATGCTCCATGACCTCTGTATTCACACTGCTCTGTGACGCTTGTCATCACAGTGCTCCATGACACCTGTCATCAGAATGCTCCATGCCTTTGTCAGGAAAATGCTACATGACCATGTCATTACAATGCTCTATGCGCTTGTCATCACAATACTCCATTACCGTTGTCATCACAATCCTCCATGAACCTTGGGATCACATTGCTTCATGCCCTTGTCATCACAATGCTCCATGCTTCTTGAAATCAAAAAGATCCATGACCTCTGTCATCACAATGCTCCAAAACCTTGTGATCACATTGTTCTATAACACTTGTCATCACAACGCTCCAAGATGCCTGTCATCACAATACTCCATGCCCTTTTCATCACAATGCTCCATGACCATTGTCATCACTATTCTCAATACACTTGTCATCACAATGCACCCTGACACTTGTCGTCAGTATGCTCCTTGAACCCTGTCAGGAAAAGACTCCATGCCTTTTTCATCACAATGCCCCATGCCGTTTTCATCACAATGCTCCATGCCATTGTCATCACAATGGGCCATTACATATGTCATCACAATGCTCCCTGACACCTGTCTTCACAATACTGCATGAGCTGGTCATCACAATGCTCCATGCCCTTTTCATCACAATGCACAAATCCAACTGTCATTGCAAAAATCCATTAAACTTATTAGACCAATGCTCCATGCCTTTGTCTTCACAATGCTCCATGCCCTTTTTATCACAATGCTCCATGACCCCTGTCATCACAATGCTCCGTTACTCCAGTCATCACAATGCTTCATGACCTTTGTAATCACAATGATTCATGCCCTCGTCATCAACAGTCTGTGTGACCTTTTTAACCACAATGCTCCATGAACTTTTATTCACAATGCTCTTTGACCATTGTCATCACAATGCTCTATGCCTTTCTCAGCAGAATGCTCCATGACCGTTGTCATCACAATGCTCCATGCGCTTATCAGCACAATGCTGCATGACACATATCATCACAATGCACCATGCGCTTGTCATCAGAGTGCTCCACAATCTTGTCATCTCAATGCTCCATAAACCTTTTCATCACAATGCTCCATGACCCCTGATATCACAATGCTCCATGACCCCTGTCATCACAAAGCTCCATGCTCCTTGAAATCAAAATGATCCATGACCTCTGTACTCACAATGCTCCAAACACTTGTAATCACAATGTTCCTTAACAGTTGTCATCAAAACGCTCCATGATGCCTGTCATCACAATACTTCATATCCTTGTCGTCACAATGCTCCATGAACTTTGTCATCACAATTCTCAATACACTTGTCATCGCAATGCTCCCTGACACTTGTCGTTAGAATGCTCCTTTAACCCTGTCATGAAAAGGCTCCATGTCTTTTTCATCACAATGCTCCTTGCCCTTTTCATCACAATGCTCCATGGCATTGTAATCAAAATGCTCCACGCCCTTGTCATCAAAATGCTCCATGACCCCTGTCATCACAATGCTCCATGACACCTTTCATCACAATTCTCCATGTCCCTTGTCATTACAGTGCTCCATGATGCTCGTCACCACAATTATCCACGGTCTTCTCATCATAGTGCTCCGTGGACTTGCCATCACAGTGCTCCATGCCCTGGTAATCACAATGCCCATGTCCATTGTCATCACTGTTCTCTACGTCCTTGTCATCACAGTGCTCCATGACAGTTCACATCACAATGTTACATGCTCTTGTCATCACAATTCTCCATGCACTTGTCATCGTAATTCCCCATGAACCCTGTCATAGCAAGCTGTATGCATTTCTCATCACAATGCTTCACGAACTTTTCATCAAAATTCTCAATGGCCGTTGTCATCACAATGCTCCATTACCCTTATCATCACAATGCTCCAAACCCTTGTCATCACAATGCTCCATTACCTTTCTCATCACAATCCTCCATAACACTTGGCATCACAATGCTCCATGCCATTGTCATCACAATTGACCATGAAATATGTCATCACAATGCTCCCTGACACATGTCTTCACAATACTCCATGACCTTGTCATCACAATGCTCCATGCCCTTGTTATCACAATGTGCCTTGCCCAATGTCAACACAATTATCCATGAAACTTGTCAGACCAGTGCTCTATGCCCCTGTCATCACAATGCTCCATGCCCTTGTCATCAAAATGCTCCATGACACCAGTCATCACAATGCTCCGTGACTCCAGTCATCACAAGGCTTCATGACCTGTGTCATCACAATGATCCATGCCCTCATCATCAAAAGAATCTGTAAACTTTGTCACCACAATGCTCCATGAACTTTTCATCACAATGCTCCTTGACATTTGTCATCACAATGCTCCATCCCTTTGTCAACTCAATACTCCATGACCCTTGTCATCACAATGTTCCATGCGCTTGTCAGCGCCGTGCTCCATGACCCATGTCATCACAATGCACCATGCGCTTGACATCACAATGCTCCACAACATTGTCATCACAATGCTCCATAAACCTTATCATCACAATGCTCCATGCACTTCTTATCAATATGCTCTCTCACCACTGATATCAAAATGTTCCCTCACTAGTCATCAAAATACACCCACTACCCTGTCATCACAGTGGTCCATAACCCCTGTCGTGAAAATGTTCCATGACCCCTGATATCACAATGTTCCATAACCCCTGTCATCAAAATGTTCCATGACATTTTTCATCAAATTGCTCCATGACACTGTCATCACAATGCTCCCTGCCCTTCACAACAGAATGCACCACAGCCTTGTCATCAAAATGCTCCCTGACTTTTGTCATCACAATGCTCCAAGACCCTTGTCAACACAATGCTCCAAGACCCCTGTAATCACAATGCTCCATGCACTTGTCATCACAAAGCTTCATGACACATGCCAACAGAATGCTCCATGGACTTCTCATTCAGTATGCTCCATGCCCTTGTCATAACAATGCTCCAAGACCCTTGTAATCACAATGCTCCATGCCAATTTTCATCTCAATTCTCCATGAACCCTGTCATCACAATGCACCATGCCCATCATCATAATGCTTCATGCTCTTGTCATCAAAGTGAAATCAAAATGCTCCATGACCTCTGTCATCATAATGCTCCAAATCCTTGTGATCAAAATGTTCCATAACACTTATCATTACAATGCCCCATGACGCTCGTCATCTCAGTTATCCATGGTCTTCTCATCACAATGCTCCATGAATCTTGTCATCACAATGCTCAATACACTTGTCATCACTGTGCTCCCTGACACTTGTCATCAGTATCCTCCGTGGACCCTGTCATGACAAGGCTCCATGCCTTTTTCATCACAATGTTCCATGCCATTTTCCTCACAGGTCTCCAAGCTCCCTCTAATCCCAATGCTCCATGCCCTTGTCATCACAAACTCCGTGATGCATGTCATCAGAACGCTCCCTGGCCTTCTCATCCCATGCTCCATGCCCTTGTCATCACAATGTTCCACGACCCCTGTAATCACTATGTTCTATGCCCCTTTTCATCAGAATGCTCCATGAGACTTATCATCACAAGGCTCCATGGTCTTCTCATCACAATGCTCTACTACCTTGTCATCACAATGCTCCATGACACCTGTCATCACAATACTCCATGAACATTTTCAGCCCAATGCTCCATGACCTTCTCATCACAATGGTCCATGACCAGTGTCATCACAACGCTCCATGAACCCTGACAACACAATGATCCGGGACTCTTGTCATCAAAATATTCCATGCCCTTGTCATCCCACTGCTCCATGACACGTTTAATCACAATGCACCGTGACTCTTGTCATCAGAGTGTTCCATGAACATTGTCATCACAATGCTCCATGCCTTTGTCAGCAAACTGCCACATAATCTTGTCATCACAATGCTCCATGAGCTTGTCATCACAATCCTCCATGACCCTTGGGATCACATTGCTTCATGTCCTTGTCATGTCTCTCTTGCCTTTCTGGTTTTTACAGATTTTCGGATGTCCGTTTTGACCGCTGGGTAGAGACAATTCTTTGTAGTGTGGATTTGCATTGCACGCTTGTTTGATTGGCCATAAAGGGTGTATGCGTTTTCTCCTGAATATATTCAGGTGAAAAGCCATACACCGTTTTTGGCCAAGTGCATCACTGTCGAAGTTGTGATGCTTTTCCTGTGCTTTAAAAGCGATTCCAATTTACCTCATGCAATATGTTTTGTGCAATTCTGCCTCATTTTAAAGTCTGCTTCATTGCCTTCTCTCAACAGATTTTTGGAAGAGAGTAGTCCTTTATAACTCTGCAGGTTTGTGAATTGCTGTGCCCCTGAGCTCCAATTTTCAAATCCCATTTTTGGGAGCTGACTGCAAATCCACAATTTTGCTTCAGGACCTATACTGGTTCCAGGGGTGGCTATACTGTTCCCTACGGGTTGCTGAGGCTTTGGTTAATTCTTCTTCCTGACGGGAATTTAGAGTGACATGTGCCCGTCCAAATGCCTACATCTACTCTCTAATTGGTTCTCCCTCTTCCCTTTCATCCTCTGCACAATTAGCAAACTTTGCGAACCAGGAGGTTATAGGGGCTAACTCTCCTAAGTTGGGAAATTGATAGTAAGGCAGTTGGAATGCCAACCTGGAGCACAAGGAGAGGAAAAATTAGGAGACTTTTAGAAACATTTCACCATCACAGTGTGTCCATTCTCTAGGTTTGCCATACATGTTATAACTGTAGTGATATTCCCTTCTACCTGGAGATTTGGGAATCATGGAATGGTGTCATGCATTACTACTTTAAAGGGTCTGCAGTTTCTCTCCCAATCTCACCAGTCCTCTCAGTCCCAAGTGTCCAGCCTTATGTCTCATCCAGTTGTCTTTGCAGATAGGGTCATTCCAGGTTTCATCAGAACCCCTGAAGGAATTGTGTAAGAATTTCGCTGTTTTTTTGTTTGGTTTTTGAAATTCATTTTTATAATGGGGTTGAGCTGATTTTCACTGACGTGTTTATGCCGGTCTAGACACACTTGATTCCCTTACGGAGACATATCAATACATAGGTTTTAAGATTCTTACTAGTCAGATATATTCCTCTGCGGGGAATAGGTGTTTTGAGTCACGTTCACTGAGGAAGGTGTAGGTCTTGTCTCTTCTGTATTTGGTTTATGATATGTTACCTGTGCTAATATCAAACTCTGGTTTTATGCATCACCCCACCTCTCCTTTCCCTTTAAGCAGTCATAAGAGAGTTTTCTAAATGTGAGACTCTGTTCTCTTTCTTAATTCAGTTTATGTGTTGTGATGTTGACATTCCCTCTGTAAGTGCTATCTTATGTTAAGATTCTTTTTTTCTGTGTGACTAATTTCACTTAGAATCATCATACCTAAATCCACTCATTATGCTGCTACTGGCCTTATGACATTGATTTCACGTCTGAGTGATATTCCGTTGTACAAAATTACAACAAGTTCTTTATGCATTTCTCTTTTTCCTGGGATAATTTAGGTGTACCAAAGTTGAGGTTCTTGTCTGCAGAGCAGCCCTAAACTTTGGGGTGCCTGTGTCTTGACGATATTTAGTCTTCCCAAGTTATATGCCCATGAGTTGAAGTCCCCTTTGTTCGGGGGGTTTGCATTTTAGATTTTTTAGGCAACAGCATACACTTCTTCAGAGTGGCTCTTGGATATTTATACACCACCCATCAGCGTGACTAGGCTCCCTTTTCTCCCTGGCCTCTCCTGCATTTCTGGTTTGTACACATTTTTTGGATGACCTTTCTAAGCAGTGTATATTGAGACTTCTTTGTTGTGCGGATTTGCATTTCCCGCTTGCTTGGTTGGCCAAAAACTCTGTATGTGTTTTATTTTCCTGAAGATTTCACGAAAAAAACACATACACCCCTCTGCCCAACTGCATCATTTTAGAAATTCTGCTGCTTTTCATATGCTTTAAATGTGAGTACAATCTACCTTTTGAAATCTGTTTCCTGCAATTCTGCCTCTCATTCAGATCTTCTTCGTTGCCTTACCTGAATATATTTTTGGATGTTGGTTATCATTTATATCTTTGCAGGTCTTTGAATTGTCTGCTCCTGAGCTCCATTTTCCAACTTGCTTTTTTTGTGAGCTGGCCGCCAAACCATTGGATTGCTTCAGGCCCAATTCTGGTTCTGAGGAGGCAGGCTGAGCCTTTGGTTAATTCTTGTTCCTAATGGGAAATTAGAGTGGCATGTGCCTGTCCGAACACCTAAGACTTGTCTCTAAATTTTTCTCATCCTTCCGCTTCTTCCTCTGGACAAATTCCAAGCTGTGTGCAAGAGGATGTTGACGGTGCTGATATCCCCAAGTGAGGAGATTGTTAGGAAAGATGCTGGAGGGGTGAACCCGAGCACCAGGCGATGAGGAGTTGAGGTGCCTTTTCCAAACTCTTTCCGATCAAACAGTGTACCATCCTCTAGGTGTGGCAGGCATGTTTTAGCTGTAGGAAGGGTCCCGTGCATGTAAGGAGAACACCAGGGATTTTTCCAAATCAGTGCCTCCCTGAACCCCAAACTGGGGAATTTTTAAGCTACGGCTACACGTATGTCCATTAAGGGCCTTGGGAAATAGGCAGAGCCCAAACTTTAGATGATTGAAATCTTCAGGGTCAGAAGCACTCACCATCGGCCTTGCTTAGGTTACATTTTATCTGTCATTGATAGATGATGTCAATAAAAATATCGATTCTTTTTCAGATTATTTCCCCTTATAGGTTATTGCAAAATATTCAGTGTAGTTCCCTGTGCTATACAGTAGTTCCTTGTTGATGATCTATTTTATACATAGCAGTGTGTATGTGTTAATCCCAAGCTGTTAATTTATCCCTTCTCCTACCTTTCCCCTTTGTTAATAATAAATTATAAGATTTTATACTTCTCAGAAATGGGGGGACAGAAAGAGAGGTATCATTTTCAATGGAAAAGCATTCAAAACAAGATTGAAGCTTCAGCCAAGAGTATTCCATGTACATCCATGGAAATAAATCACTTCATTTCTCTAATGTTGTCCTGACAAATAAGACAGACGTCTTCACTGAACTTGCTTATAGTAAAGTGATGGAAATATCAAATGTGAGTCTTAGAAACATCTTATTTTACCCTAGCATTATACACTGCTCTATGTTAACTACAGTTTGGCTCACACATCTGTTCATTGAAGTTACAATGTTCTCAATTTCTGTTACTGATCCTCCAGAGTGGACCCCAACAGGAGTCCCCATGCCCAGTGTCATTGGAGCCGACAGATCAAGACTGAGTTTGGTTCAGAAGCAAAGGAAACATTATTTTGAAAACAGAATGGAGAGGTGAGAGCGTGCACTCCCCCACAGGCTGTGGGGTGGGCTGCTGTGTAGGGATCACGGTAGTGTCAGAGGGAGTGAGCGGATGGAGCTCTCGAGGGCTGGGTTGGCTGCAGCTCAGGCTCTATGCCACGGAGTCTGCATGGGACCCCGCTAGCTGAGGTGTCGACACAGCCATTCTGTTCTAGGAAACCGGGTCTGAAGTGCCAGGTGTGGGACCTCTGCATGCGGAACCCTAGAAGCACGTGAAATTAGACAAAGCACAAAGGAAAAACAGGTTAGACTTTATTTTATTGCCCAGATTCTCTTTTTTATCTCCCAGGAATTTTTAATGAACGTTGCCGGAGACAAACACCTCCTCTGCTTTTTGTTCTGTTCCACATTCTTGGGGTGTTGAGGGTGCAGACCCCTCTTTTGTAACTGCTTCATGCTATGGTGGGAGCCCTGATACCTCGGGGAAGTGGGCAAAACGTCTCCCCACCAGCCTCCAGGTGAGGTTGATTGTCCCATGGCCTCCTGCCTCACTTCTCGTCTGCCTGAGCACCAGCATTGGAAGTGTTATAGATTCTAATGACCTTTAAGGGTCCAGGAAAGAGATGTGCAGACATGCTGAGGTGGCAGGTTTCACCCCACACCACATTTGTTCCGCGACCTTAGGAAGATGGTTTTTGCCAGCCTAGATGCTGTGTCCAGTAGTCTGTGCTTTCTTTAATTAGGTCCCTGAATTAATGTACAAACAGCACCATGTGTCAGAGCCCTGCCCACGCAACTCCCAGACAGTCCAGTGTCAGTGGTGATCCAGGACCATGACGTCCACTGAGTCAACGGCCTTTAGAAGTAGCCAGCAGTCCAGCTGGTCATATTGGCCACCATCACCGTGTTGTCTGTAGGGTTTTCTATGGTGAAAGCGGGATATACTTTTCCCCCGCCAAGCTTATTAGCTCCCCTGTGGGTGCAGAAAGTCCTGCAGGCAGTAGCCTGCTCTTTCGGGGCACAGTCTTGTTGTTTTCTGAGAGAAACTCCAGGTGAAGTGATGGTCACACAAGTCATCTTGGGGGCCCGTTGCCCCTGTTTGTCTCTCTGGAGGTTGGAGTTGGAGGGCCTCCTCAATCGAGGTCAGTGTGTCCACAGAGCGACCCCTGCAACTTCAGGGCATGATGGGTGGTTAGGATCATCACGTGGGGTCCTTTTCCCTTAGGAGGGAGCTGGCCTTTTGAGCTGCTGATTTCCAGCTTTTTAGATACCCCAGTATCCTGGCCTGATGAGTCGGTGGCAAATCCCTTGGTGACTATAGTTTATCATACCTGAAGGGCATTCTTGTGTTGCTCCATTTCATGTGGTCCCAGTTTTTGCACTAAGGCTCCAAGGGCGATTAACCTTTGACCGGGTATGTAAAGGTCAAAGGGTTTAGCTAAATTAGGGAGTTCCTGGGCAAGGGTCTGAATTGACTGCTCTTTCCATTCTTGAGAGGCTGCTTCTGAATTCTACTCAAAAGGATCATCATCTTTTCGTGTCAGTGTTTTATGTAGAGGCCCAGGTATTAGACTGTAGTTAGGGATCCAGATGCAGAAAACCTTGGCCTCCCCAGGAACCCCTAAGCTGTCTTCTAGTTTTAGAAGTGGTAAGGCTGCAAATGGCTTCTTCCCTATCCTGGGATGCGTTTCTCCGAATATCTGTGAGAATGAAGCCCAGGCATGTCACCTTAGCCTGGGATATTTGAGCCTTTTTCTTGGACACCTTCTATCCTTTCTTGGCTAGGTAGTTCAGAGGCGTCTTTAGTAGGCCTGGCGATCAGAATGTCCTCTGCATATTGAAGGAGGGTTCCCTTTTACAGAGGTAGAACTTTTAGGTCTTTAGAGGACATTTCCCCAATGATGGTGTGGGGATTTTTGAACCATTGGGGCAGGACGGCCCAGCATTATTGCTTTTGTTGCATGTTGTGTCCGGCCACTCACAAGCCAAAAATTCTTGTGACTCTGAGATGAATGGAATACAGAAGAAGGCATCATTGAAGTCTAATACAGAATGCCATGGCCTGATGGATGGTAGAATGACCAGCAGGGTGTAGGAAATAGGAGCTACTGGATATATATCCTCAGTGGCTTCACTGACTGTCCTGATATCCTTTACCAGGTCTCCAGCAACCCATGGGGCTCTCGTGATCAGGCCAATCCAAGGATATGGAGCTAACCAGGGCTGCAACCCCCACCCCACAGCCCACGGGGCTCTTGTGGTCAAGTCCCTCCCACGGTATGGAGCTCACCTGTGCAGCTACCCAGCAGCCCATGGGGCTCTCATATTCAGGCCCTTCCCAGGATACGGAACTCCCCTGGTCAGGTACCCCGGCAGGGCTGGAGACACGGGAAATGTGCACATAGCCCAACTTGCAGAGAAACCCCAGCTCACCTGTCGCTCACAGCTGACACAGAACACCTCAGAGCAGGACTTGAACTAACAAACAGCATCTCTGACAGTTCTGTGACCCTGGATATCACTCTGTGCAGCCTCTCTCTGCCTGGTCTTCCAGACACCTCCACTGCAGCCAGAGCACCAGGCCTCTGTCTCCACCCACCATCAATCCTCTCCCTGACTCCTGGGATCTTCTCGTTAGGATATTGTCGTCTTGAATTTGTTTTCCACTCATGGACCAGATAAAATGGTAAGAAAACAAGCCGCAGCTGCAGCCCCTTGTCTATCCTGACTCTCAAGAGCCCACACCTGTTCCTTGGGCGTGGCCCGTTTATCAAGGTTCATTTTCTGCAACTGTGAGCCCCTGAGGGATGAGGATTGGCGGATTTGGGCAGCCTGACACTGCCTGCCAGCCCTCCCCAGGTGTGCCTGGGTTGAGGTCAATATAAACACCTCTCCAGTCAGCAAGAGCCCCTGTAGCTGTGCCTGACGCAATATTCTCTGCCCCATCAGCAGTGTCGGGGCTGGCGTGGTGGGAAGGAGTGAGGGGCCGTGGCTTTGTGGGGGGCCCAATGTGAGTGGGGCTCTGCTGGACTTTCTGCAGGAGTTGCCAGGATGCCACCTGCTAAAGAAGAGGATGTGTCACCTATAACTGCCGCTGGAATTTCTCCCCAGGCAGAGGTGAGGAAGTAAAAAAGCAGTGGGGGCCGTGGCAGGAGGGGTATCTCAGTCAGGGAAATGGAAAGCTTCCAGAAGACCATCTGGGGCCAGGTCCATCCTGGCTGGCCTGCAGGCACCAAGTCAGCCTGCGTGCTGTCGCTGGTGTGGTTCCACAGCCCTTCCTCTAGGCTTGCAAGTGCTTGTACATATTCATGTGTTTTACCTGGAAAGGGTGGGAAGAGTTCAGCTGCAGCAGGACTGGGGCTCAGCTCACATTTACTCACAGACGCCTCGACACAGTCCCCCAGCTTTGCAATGAGGATGCTCCTTGAGGGGGGGAGCGCTGCTGACTGCATGGGAGACGATTTCCCACCTCTGACCAACTTAAGAATTTTTTTACCACTGGAGCAAGTCCCTGATACGATTTTCCTCTGTATAAATGGTGGGTTCTGTTTTTTTTTTTTTTTTTTTTTTTTCTTTTTTTCTTTTCGGTTCAAGGTAGATTTTATTTATTCCTCTTTTTTTTTAATTTGGAGATATAAACATGGAAATAATGCATTAATATAAAGACGTCTATGTGAAGGGAAAAACTTTTTTTCTGTTTTATTTTATTAAATGTTATTTATTTATTTTTAATTTTTTCAAATTTATTTATTTATTTTATACAGCAGGTTCTTATTGGATATCTATTTTATACATATATGTGTGCACATGTTAATCCCAGTCTCCCATTTCATCCCACCACCACCCTCACATGGCGTTCCCCCCTTTGTGTCCATATGTTTGTTCTCTACATCTGTGTCTCTATCTCTGCCCTGCAAACTGGTTCATCTGTACCATTTTTCTAGGTTCCACATATATGTATTAATATACAATATTGGTTTTTCTCTTTCTAAATTACTTCACTCTGTATGACAGTCTCTAGATCCATCAAGGTCTCTACAAATGACCCAATTTCATTCCTTTGTATGGCTGAGTAATATTCCATTGTATATATGTACCACATCTTTATCCATTCGTCTGTCTGTGGGCCCTTAAGTTGCTTTCATTACCTGGCTATTGTAAATAGTGCTGCAATGAACATTGTGGTGAATGTGTCTTTTTGATTTATGGTTTTCTCTGGGTATATGCCCAGTAGTGGGATTGCTGGATTATATGGTAATTCTATTTTTAGTTTTTTAAGGAACCTCCATACTGTTCCACATAGAGACTGTATCAATTTACATTCCCAACAATAGTGGAAGAAAGTTCCTTTTCTCCACACCCGCTCCAGCATTTGTTGTTTGTAGATTTTCTGACGATGCCCATTCTAACAGGTGTGACGTGATACCTCATTGTAGTTTTGATTTCCATTTCTCTAATAATTAGTGATGTTGAGCAGATTTTTATGTGCGTACTGGCGATCTCTATGTCTTCTTGGAAGAAATGTCTATTTAGATCTTCTTCCATTTTTGTATTGGGTTGTTTGTTTTATTAATATTGAACTGCATGAGCTGTTTATAAATATTGGAGATTAATCATTTGTCCATTGATTCGTTTGGAAATATTTTCTGCCATTCTGAGTGTTGTCTTTTCATCTTGTTTGTAGTTTCCTTTGCTTTGTAAAAGCTTTTACGTTTCATTATGCCCCATCTGTTTAGTTTTCTTTTTTATTTCATTACTATAGGAGGTGGATCAAAAAAGATCTTGCTGTGATTTACGTCAGAGTATCCTTCGTAAGTTTCCCTCTCAGAGTTTTATACTATCCAGTATTACATTAAGGTCTCTAATCCATTTTGCATATATTTTTATGTATGGTGTTGGGGAGTGTTCTAATTTCAATCTTTTACATGTAGCTGTCCATATTTCCCAGCACCAATGATTGAAGAGACTGTCTTATCTCCATTGTATAGTCTTGCCTCCTTTGTCATAGATTAGTTGGCATAGGTGTGTAGGTTTATCCCTGTGCTTTCTTTTTTTTTTCCTTTTACACGTTTATTGGAGTATAATTGCTTTACAATGGAGTGTTCGTTTCTGCTGTATAAAAAAGTGAATCAGCTATACATATACAAATATCACCAGATCCCCTCCCTCTTGCATCTCCCTCCGACACCCCATATCCCACACCTTTATGTGGTCACAAAGCACCGAGCTGATCTCCCTGTTCTATGTGGCTGCTTCCCAGTAGCTATCGGTTTTACATTTGGTAATGTATTTATGTCCATGCCACTCTCTCACTTCGGCCCAGCTTACCCATCCCCATTCCAGTGTCCTCAAGTCCTTTCTCTATGTCTGTGTCCTTAATCCTGTCCTGCCACTAGGTTCCTCAAAATCTTTTTTTTTTCTTCATTAGGTTCCGTATATCTCTGTTAACATACAGTATTTGTTTTTCCCTTTCTGACTTACTTCACTGTGTAGGACAGATTCTAAGTCCATCCACCTCAGTACAAATAACTCAGTTTTGCTTCTTTTTATGGCTGAGTAATATCCCATTGTATATATGTGCCAGATCTTCTTTATCCATTCATCTGTCGATGGACACTTAGGTTGCTTCCATGTCCTGGCTATTGTAAATAGAGCTGCAATGAACATTTTTGTACATAACTCTTTTAAAATTATGGTTTTTGCAAGGCAAATGCCCAGTAGTTGGATTGTTGTGTCGTATAGTACTTCTATTGTTAGTTATTTAAAGGAACCTCCATACTATTCTCCCTAGTGCCCATATCAATTTACATTCCCACCCACAGTGCAAGTGTGTTCCCTTTTCTCCAATAAAGGCCTCTCCAGCATTTATTGTTTTGTAGATTATTTTGATGATTGCCACTCTGACTGCTGTGAGGTGATACCTCACGGTAGTTTTGATTTGCATTTCTCTAATGATTAGTGTTGTTCAGCATCCTTTCATGTGTTTCTTGGTAATCTGTATATCTTCCTTGGAGAAATGTCTATTTAGGTCTTCTGTCCGTTTTTGGATTGGGTTGTTTGTTTTTGTGATATTGAGCTACATGAGGTGCTTGTCAAGTTTGGATATTAATCCTTTGTCAATTGCTTCATTTGAAAATATTTTCTCCCATTCTGAGGGTTGATTTTGCATCTTGTTTATGTTTTCCTGTACTGTGTAAAAGCTTTTAAGTTTCATTAGGTCCCATTTGTTGATTTCAATTTTAATTTCCATTTCTCTAGGAGGTGGGTCAAAAAGGATCTTGCTGTGATTTATGTCATAGAGTGTTCTGCCTATGGTTTCCTCTAAGTGTTTTATAGTGTCTGGTCTTATATTTAGATCTCTAATCCATTTAGAGTTTATTTTCGTGTATGGTGTTATGGAGTGCTCTAATTTCATTCTTTTATGTGTAGGGGTCCAGTTTTCCCAGCACCAATTACTGAAGAGACTGTCTTTTCTCCATTGTATATCCATAGCTCCTTTGTCATAGATGAGATAGCAATAGGTATGTAGGTTTATCTCTGGGCTTTCTGTCCTGTTCCATTGATCTGTGTTTATGCCAATCTACATACACTTGATTCCATTATGGAGCCATATACATACATAGGTTTCAAGATTATTCCCAGTCAGATATATTCCTCTTCAATGAATAGGGTGTTTTGTGTCCAGTTCTTTGAGAAAGGAGTAGGTCTTGTCTATTACATATTTGGTATATGGAATGGTATCTGTGCTAATTTCAAACTCTGCTTTTACACATCACCCCACGTCACCTTTTCCCTTAAGGAAGAATAAGTGTGTTTTCTAAATGTGTAACTCTGTTCACTTTTGAAATTCAGTTCATGGGTAGCCATGTTTACATTCCCTCTATAAGTGATATATTACAAAAAGTTTCTTTTTTCTTTTTGGTTCATTTCACTTAGCATCATCGTACGTAAAGCCACTCATTATGCTGCTATTGGCCTTATGACATTGATTTTATGTCTGAGTGACATTCCATTGTATATAAGTCCCACAACATCTATATCCATTTTTTTTCATTTCCTGGGATATTTAAAGTGTACTGAAGTCGAGGTTCTTGTAAACAGAACAGCCCTAAATTTTGGGCTGGCTGTGTGTTGTGGATTTTTAGTTTTCCCAAAATACACGCCCATGAGTGGAAGTGTGCTATGCTCTGTAGCTCTGTTTTAGAAAACAACATACAGTTCTCCAGAGAGGCTGTTGGCAATTTACATCCTGTCCATCGGCGTAATCAGGCTCCTTTTTCTCCATGGCCTGTCCTGCATTTGTGGTTTTTACACTATTTGTGGATGGCCCTTTGGACTGGAGGTAAGGGACACTTCTATGTTGTGTGGATTTGCAATGCCTGATGGCTTGCTTGGCCAAAAAGGGCTTATGAATTTTTTCCCGAATATATTCAAGAAAATACACATACTCCCTTTTCGGCCAAGGGCAACATTGTTGAAGTTCTGTCGCTTTTCATATGCTTTAAAAATGACTCCAATCTACCTCTTGAAATCTGTTTCCTTCGATTCTGTCTTGCATTCAAATCCTCTTCACTGCCTTACCTCAATATATTTCTGGATGATAGTTGTCCTTTATAACTCTGCAAGTTTGTGAATTGCTGTGTCCCTGATTTCCATTTTTTTTTTTTTTTTTTTTTGCTGTATGCGGGCTTCTCACTGCTGTGGCCTCTCCCGTTGCGGAGCACAGGCTCCGGACGCGCAGGCCCAACGGCCATGGCTCACGGGCCCAACCGCTCCACGGCATGTGGGATCCTCCCAGACCGGGGCACGAACCCGCGTCCCCTGCATCGGCAGGCGGACTCTCAACCACTGCGCCACCAGGGAAGCCCCTGATTTCCATTTTTGAACTCGCCTATTTGTGAGCTGGCTGCAATACCGTAGGATGGCTGTTGGCCCTAGTCTGGTTCCGGGGCTTCAGGCTGAGCCTTTGGTTAATTCTTCTTCCTGATGGGAAACTAGAGTGATATGTGCCCATCCAAACACCTACAGCTAATCTCTCATTTGTTTCCCCTCTTCCTGTTCATCCTCTGCACAATTTGCAAACTGTGCATAACAGGAGGGTAAGGTGCTGATACTCCAAGTCGGGAGATTTTTAGTAATGCAGATGGAATGGCGAAGCCGAGAAAGACAAAAGGAAAAATGAGGTACCTTTTAGAAAACTTTCCCAATTACACAGTGTACCATCCAATGGGTTTCCCATGCATGCTTTAACTGTAGGAAGATTCCCTTAACCCTGGAGAGTTGGGACCACTAGAATGGGTAGCACACAGTATTGCTCTAAGTGGTGTTCTTTTGCTCACACAACCTCAGCAATCTTGTCAGCCCCAAGTGTCCAGTCTTATATCTCATCAGGCTGTGGGTGTAAAGGTGGACAATCCATGTTGCATCACAGGCCCTGAACGTAATTCTTAAGACTTTCTCTCTGTTTCGCTGTTTTTGCATTTTGCTTTTGAAATTTATTTTTATAAGGGGGTTAGGTGAATTTCAGTGCTGTGTTCATGCTGTTATACACACACATGATTCCTTTATGGAGACATTATAATACATATGTTTTAAAATTCTTGGAGTCATATATATTCCTCTGCAATGAATCGGGGGTGTTGAGTCCAGTTCATTGTGTCGGCAGTAGGTGATGTCTATTACATACTTGGTTTATGTAACGGTATCTGTGCTAATTTAAAACTGTGGTTTGATGCATCACCCCACCTCACCTTTCCCATTAAGCAGGCAGAATATTGTTTCCTAAATGAGTGACTCTGTTGTGTTTGTAATTCAGTTCATTTGTAGCCATGTGTACATTCCCAATATGAGTGATATCTTATGATAAGATTCGTTACTCTATTATCTTGCCTAACTCAGTTCATGTGTAGCCATCATTACAGGAACTTCATAAGTGATATCTTATGATAAGTTTATTTTTCTGTGTAATTTATTTCACTTAGAATCATCGTACCTGAATCCACTCATTTCGCTGCTACTGGTCTTATGACATTGATTTCCTGGCTGAGGGATATTCCATCATATGTAAGTACCACAATTTCTTGAACCATTTTTGTCTTTCCTGGAATATTTAAGGTGTACCCAAGTTGAGGTTCTTGTAAGGAGTGCAGCCCTAAATTTTGGGGTAGCACTATCTTATGGGTTTTCAGTTTTCCCAAGGTATATTCCCTAGATTGGAAGTGCCCTTGGCTCTGTAGCTCTGTAGTTTACTTGTTGTAGGGAACACAATGCACTCAACCCGAGAGGCAGTTGGCAATTTACATCCCGCCAATCAGCATAACAATGCTCCCTGTTCTCCAGGGCCTGTCTTGCCTTTCTGGTTTTTACACATTTTGTGGATGTCCCATTTGATCGTTGGGAATTGATACTTCTGTGTAGTGCAGATTTGCATTGCCCGCTTGCTTGCTTGGCCAAAAAGGGCGTATGCGTTTTCTCCTGAATATATTCAGGAGAAAGTGCATACACACTTTTTGGCCAAGTGCATCATTGTCGACGTTGTGCCGCTCTTCATGTGCTTTAAAGGTGATTCCAACGTACCTCTTGAAATCTGTTTCCTGCTATTCTGCCTCTCTTTCAAGTCAGCCTCGATGCCTTCCCTCAACAATTTTTTGGATGATAGTTGTCCTTTATTACTCTGCCAGTTTGTGAATTGCAGTGCCCCTGAGCTCCATTTTTCAACTCGTTTTTGTGAGCTGAACACAAGTCTAAAATTTTGGTTCGGGACCTATACTGGTTCCCGGCAGGTGGCTGAGACTTTGGTTAATTTTTCTTCCTGCCAGGCAATTAGAGTGTCATGTTCCCGTCCAAATGCCTAACAGCTTCTATCTCATTGGTTCTCCCTCTTCCCTTTCATAGTCTGCCAAACTGGCAACATGTGCGAACCATTAGTTTAAAGGGCCTGTCTCTCCAAGTTGGCAGAATAATAGTAAAGCAGTTGGAAAGTTAAAACGGAGCACCAGGAGAGGGACTGTTACTTGAGTTTTACAATCCTTTCGTATTCACAGTGTGTCCGTGCTCTAGGTTTCCCGTACATGTTATACCTGTAGTAATATTCCCTTCAACCTGGAGAGTTGGTACCCATGGAATGGGTGCCAAGCATTATTGCTTTAAGGGTCTGCATTTGCCCACCCAATCTCACCAATCCACTCAGTCCAAAGTGTACAGCCTTATGCCAAACCAGCTGTCGTTGTACATAGGGTCATTCCAGGTTTCATCAGAAACCCTGAAGGAATTGTAAATAATTTCCCGGTTTTTTTGTTTTGTTTTGAAATTCCTTTTTATAGTGCGTTTGAGCTGATTCTCACTTCCATGTTTATGCCAGTCTAGACACACTTGATTCCCTTACGGAGACATATCAAGACATAGGTTTTAAAATTCTTACAAGTCAGATATATTCCTCTGCGGGAAATATGGTGTTTTGAGTCCCTTTCACTGAGGAAGGTGTAGGTCTTCTCTGCTCCATAGATGGTTTTTTGAACGGTACCTGTGCTTATATCAAACTGTGGTTTTATGCATCACCCCACCTCTCCTTCCCCCTTAAGCAGGCAAAAGAGTGTTTCCTAAATGTGCGACTCTGTTTTCTTTCCTAACTCAGTTCATGTGTAGCCATGTTTACAGGATCTCCATAAGTGCTATCTTATGATAAGTTTCTTTTTCTGTGTGACTTATTTCACTTAGAATCATCGTACCTGAATCCACTCATTTTGCTGCTACTGGTCTTATGACATTGAGTTCATGGCTGAGGGATATTCCATCGTACATAAGTAACAAAATTTTTTAAACCATTTTTATATTTCCTGGGATATTTAAGGTGTGCCAAGTTGAGGTTCTTGGAAGCAGTGAACACCTAAATTTTTGGGTGGCTCAGTCTAACTGATTTTCAGTTTTACCAAGGTATATTCCCCAGACTGCAAGTGCCCTTGGCTCTGTAGCTCTGTTGTTTACTTCTTTAAGGGAACACAATGCACTCCTCCAGAGAGGAAGTGGGCAATATACATCCCGGCCATCAGAATAACAAGGCTCCCTGTTCTCCAGGGCCTGTCTTGCCATTCAGCTTTTTACACATATTTTGGATGTCCCTTTTGACCAGTGGGAAGTGATACATCTTTGTAGTGCAGATTTCCATTGCCTGCTTGCTTGCTTGGCCAAAAAGGGCGTATTTGTTTTCTCCTGAATATATTCAGGAGAAAACGCATACGCCCTTTTTGGCCAAGTGCATCATTGTCGAAGTTGTGCTCCTCTTCCTGTGCTTTACAGGCTATTCCAACTTACGTCGTAAAATCTGTTTCCTGCTATTCTGCCTCGCTTTCAAGTCCGCCTTGTTGCCTTCCCTCAACAAATTTTTGGATGATAGTTGTCCTTTATTACTCTGCCAGTTTGTGAATTGCTGTGCCCCTGAGCTCCATTTTTCAACTCGTGTTTTTTGAGCTGAACACAAGTCCAAAATTTTGTTTCAGAACCTATACTGGTTCCCAGTGGGTGGCTGAGACTTTGGTTAATTATACTTCCTGCCGGGAAATTAGAGTGATATGTGCCCGACCAAATGCCTAACAGCTACTCTCTCATTGGTTCTCCCTCTTCCCATTCAACCTCTGCCAAATTGGCAACCTGTGCGAACAGGAGGTTAACGGGGCTGTCTCTCCAAGTCGGGTGATTGATAGTAAAGCAGTTGAAAAGTAAAACAGGAGCTCCAGGATAGGGACTATTCGTTGAGTTTTAGAAACATTTCGTATTCACATTCTGTCCTTTCTCTAGGTTTCCCGTACATGTTATAGCTCTAGTAATATTCCCTTCAAGCTGGAGAGTTGGGACACATGGAATGGGTACCATGAATTATTGCTTTAAAGGGTCTGCATTTGCTCACCCAATCTCACCAATCCTCTCAGTCCCAAGTGTCCAGCCTTATGCCACATCCAGCTGTCATTGTAGATAGGGTCATTCCAGGTTTCATCAGAGACCCTGAAGGAATTGTAAAGAATTTCCCTGTTTTTTTTTTTTTGAAATTCCTTTTTGTAGAGGGTTTGAGCTGATTCTCGCTACCAGGTTTATGCCACTCTAGACACACTTGATTCCCTTACGCAGACATATCAATACATAGGATTTAAGATTCTTACTAGTGAGATATAGTCCTCTGCGGGAAATATGGGGTTTTGAGTCCCTTTCACTGAGGAAGGTGTAGGTCTTGTCTATTCCATAGTTGGTTTTTGAAGCGGTACCTGTGCTTATATCAAACTCTCGTTGTATGCATCACCCCACCTCTCCATCCCCGTTAAGCAGGCATAAGAGTGTTTTCTAAATGTGAGACTCTGTTCTCTTTCCTAACTCAGTTACTGTGTAGCCATGTTTACAGGATCTTCATAAGTGATATCTAATGATAAGTTTCTTTTTCTGTGTGACTTATTTCACTTAGAATCATCGTACCTGAATCCACTCATTTTGCTGCTACTGGTCTTATGACATTGATTTCATGGATGAGGGATATTCCATCTTACTTGAGAACCACAATTTTTTGAACCATTTTTATATTTCCTGGGATATTTAAGGTGTAATAAGTTGAGGTTCTTGTAAGCGGTGCAGCCCTAAATTTTGGGGTGGTTCTGTCTTATTGATTTTCAGTTTTCCCAAGGTACATTCCTTAGACTGGAATCGCCCTTGGCTCTGTAGCTCTGTTGTTTAATTGTTTTAGGGAACACAATGCACACCTCCAGTGAGGCAGTTGGCAATATACATCCCGCCCATCAGCATAACAAGGCTCCCTGTTCTCCAGGGCCTGTCTTGCCTTTCTGGTTTTTACACATTTTGTGCAGGTCCGTTTTGACCGGTCGGAAGTGATACTTCTTTGCAGTGCAGATTTGCATTACCCGCTTGCTTGCTTGGCCGAAACGGGCGTATGCGTTTTCTCCTGAATATATTCAGGAGAAAACACATACGCCCGTTTTGCAAAGTGCATCATTGTCGAAGTTGTGCCCCTCTTCCTGTGCTTTAGAGGCGATTCCAAAGTACGTCTTGAAATCTGTTTCCTGCTATTCGGCCTCGCATCCCAGTCTGCCTCGTTGCCTGCCCTCAACAGATTATTGGACGATAGTTGTCCTTTATTACTCTGCCAGTTTGGAAATTGCTGTGCCCCTGAGCTTCATTTTTCAACTCGTTTTTTTTGAGCTGAACACAAGTCCAAAATTGTGCTTCAGAACCTATACTGGCTCCCAGTGGGTGGCTGAGACTTTGGTTAATTATTCTTCCTGCCAGGAAATTAGAGTGACATGTGCCAGTCCAAATGCCTAACAGCTACTCACTCTTTGGTTCTCCCCCTAACCTTTCAACCTCTGCCAAATTGGCAACCTGTGCGAACAGGAGGTTAAAGGGGCTGTCTCTCCAAGTCGGGTGATTGATAGTAAAGCAGTTGGAATGTCAAACAGGAGTTCCAGGATTGGGACAATTCGTTGAGTGTTAGAAACCTTTTATAATAACAGTGTGTCCTTTCCCTAGGTTTCCTGTACATGTTATAGTTGTAGTAATATTCCCTTCAAGCTGGAGAGTTGGGACCCATGGAATGGGTGCCATGAATTATTGCTTTAAAGGGTCTGCATTTGCTCACCCAATCTCACCAATCATCTCAGTCCCAAGTGTCCAGTCTTATGCCACATCAAGCTGTCATTGTAGATAGGGTCATTCCAGGTTTCATCAGAGACCCTGAAGGAATTGTAAAGAATTTCCCTGTTTTTTGTTTTTTTTTTGTTTTGAAGTTCCTTTTTATAGTGTGTTTGAGCTGATTCTCGCTGTCAGGTTTATGCCACTCTAGACACACTTGATTCCCTTACGCAGACATATCAGTAAATAGGTTTTAAGATTTTTACTAGTCAGATATATTCCTCTGCGGGAAATATGGGGTTTTGAGTCCCTTTCACTGAGGAAGGTGTAGGTCTTTTCTATTCCATAGTTGGTTTTTGAAGCGGTACCTGTGCTTATATCAAACTCTGGTTGTATGCATCACCCCACCTCTCCTTCCCCCTTAAGCAGGCATAAGAGTGTTTTCTAAATGTGAGACTCTGTTCTCTTTCCTAACACAGTTCAAGTGTAGCCATGTTTACAGGAACTTCATATGTGATATCTTATGATAAGTTTCTTTTTCTGTGTGACTTATTTCACTTAGAATCATCATACCTGAATCCACTCATTTTGCTGCTACTGGTCTTATGACATTGATTTCATGGCTGAGGGATATACCAACATACTTAAGAACCACAATTTTTTGAACCATTTTTATATTTCCTGGGATATTTAAGGTGTACCCAAGTTGAGGTTCTTGTAAGCAGTGCAGCCCTAAATTTTGGAGTGGTTCTGTCTTATTGATTTTCAGTTTTCCCAAGTTACATTCCCTAGACTGGAAGCGCCCTTGGCTCTCTAGCTCTGTTGTTTACTTGTCTTAGGGAACACAATGCACACCTCCAGTGAGGAATTTGGCAATTTCCATCCCGCCCATCAGCATAACAAGGCACCCTGTTCTCCAGGGCCTGTCTTGCCTTTCTGTTTTTTACACCTTTTGTGGAGTTCCGTTTTGACCTGTGGGAAGTGATACTTCTTTGTAGTGCAGATTTGCATTGCCCGCTTGATTGCTTGGCCAAAAAGGGAGTATGAGTTTTCTCCGGAATATATTCAGGAGAAAACGCATACGCCCTTTTTGGCCAAGTGCATCATTGTCGAAGTTGTGCCCCTCTTCCTGTGCTTTACAGGCGATTCCAACTTACGTTTTAAAATCTGTTTCCTGCTATTCTGCCTCGCTTTCAAGTTCGCCTTGTTGGCTTTCCTCAACAGATTTTTGGATGATAGTTGTCGTTTATTACTCTGCCAGTTTGTGAATTGCTGTGCCCCTGAGCTCCATTTTTCAACTCGTTTTTTTTGAGCTGAATGCAAGTCCAAAATTTTGGTTCAGAACCTATACTGGTTCCCAGTGGGTGGCTGAGACTTTGGTTAGTTATTCTTCCTGCCAGGAAATTAGAGTGACATGTGCCTGTCCATATGCCTAACAGCTACTCTCTCATTGGTTCTCTCACTTCCCTTTCAACCGCTGCCAAATTGGCAACCTGTGCGAACAGGAGGTTAACGGGGCTGTCTCTCCAAGTCGGGTGATTGATAGTAAAGCAGTTGAAAAGTAAAACAGGAGCTCCAGGATAGGGACTATTCGTTGAGTTTTAGAAACATTTCGTATTCACAGTGTGTCCTTTCTCTAGCATTCCCGTACATGTTTTAGCTGTAGTAATATTCCCTTCATGCTGGAGAGTTGGGACCCATGGAATGGGTACCATGAATTATTGCTTTAAAGGGTCTGCATTTGCTCACCCAATCTCACCAATCGTCTCAGTCCCAAGTGGCCAGCCTTATGCCACATCCAGCTGTCATTGTAGATAGGGTCATTCCAGGTTTCATCAGAGACCCTGAAGGAATTGTAAAGAATTTCCCTGTTTTTTTTTTGTTTGTTTGTTTTTGAAATTCCTTTTTATAGTGGGTTTGAGCTGATTCTCGCTGCCAGGTTTATGCCACTCTAGACACACTTGATTCCCTTACGCAGACATATCAATACATAGGATTTAAGATTCTTACTAGTGAGATATATTCCTCTGCGGGAAATATGGGGTTTTGAGTCCCTTTCACTGAGGAAGGTGTAGGTCTTGTCTATTCCATAGTTGGTTTTTGAAGCGGTACCTGTGCTTATATCAAACTCTGGTTGTATGCATCACCCCACCTCTCCATCCCCCTTATGCAGGCATAAGAGTGTTTTCTAAATGTGAGACTCTGTTCTCTTTCCTAACTCAGTTCAAATGTAGCCATGTTTACAGGATCTTCATAAGTGATATCTTATGATAAGTTTCTTTTTCTGTGTGACTTATTTCACTTAGTATCATCATACCTGAATCCACTCATTTTGCTGCTACTGCTCTTATGACATTGATTTCTTGGCTGAGGGATATACCAACATACTTAAGAACCACAATTTTTTGAACCATTTTTATATTTCCTGGGATATTTAAGGTGTACCCAAGTTGAGGTTCTTGTAAGCAGTGCAGCCCTAAATTTTGGGGTGGCTCTGTCTTATTGATTTTCAGTTTTCTCAAGGTATATTCCCTAGACTGGAAGCGCCCTTGGCTCTCTAGCTCTGTTGTTTACTTGTTTTAGGGAACACAGTGCACTCCTCCAGAGAGGCAGTTGGCAATTTACATCCCGCCCATCAGCATAACAACCCTCCCTGTTCTCCAGGGCCTGTCTTGCCTTTCTGGTTTTTACACATTGTGTGGAGGTCCGTTTTGACCTGTGGGAAGTGATACATCTTTGTAGTGCAGATTTGCATTGCCCGCTTGATTGCTTGGCCAAAAAGGGAGTATGAGTTTTCTCCTGAATATATGCAGGAGAAAACGCATACACCCTTTTTGGCCAAGTGCATCATTGTCGAAGTAGTGCCCCTCTTCCTGTGCTTTACAGGCGATTCCAACTTACGTCTTAAAATCTGTTTCCTGCTATTCTGCCTCGCTTTCAAGTCCGCCTTGTTGCCTTCCCTCAACAGATTTTTGGATGATAGTTGTCCTTTATTACTCTGCCAGTTTGTGAATTGCTGTGCCCCTGATCTCCATTTTTCAACTCGTTTTTTGAGCTGAATGGAAGTCCAAAATTTTGGTTCAGAACCTATACTGGTTCCCAGTGGGTGGCTGAGACTTTGGTTATTTCTTCTTCCTGCCAGGAAATTAGAGTGACATGTGCCAGTCCTAATGCCTAACAGCTACTCACTCATTGGTTCTCCCTCTACCCTTTCAACCTCTGCCAAATTGGCAACCAGTGCGAACAGGAGGTTAAAGGGGCTGTCTCTCCAAGTTGCTTGATTGATAGTAAAGCAGTTGGAAAGTCAAACCAGAGCTCCAGGAGAGGGACTATTCCTTGAGTTTTAGAAACCTTTCGTATTCACATTCTGTCCTTTCTCTAGGTTTCCCGTACATGTTATAGCTGTAGTAATACTCCCTTCAAGCTGGAGAGTTGGGACCCATGGAATGGGTACCATGAATTAGTGCTTTAAAGGTCTGCATTTGCTCACCCAATCTCACCAATCCTCTCAGTCCCAAGTGTCCAGCCTTATGCAATATCCAGCTGTCATTGTAGATAGGGTCATTCCAGGTTTCATCAGACACCCTGAAGGAATTGTAAAGAATTTCCCTGTTTTTGTCTTTTGTTTTTGAAATTCCTTTTTATAGGGGGTTAGGGCTGATTCTCGCTGCCAGGTTTTTGCCACTCTAGAAACACTTGATTCACTTACGCAGACATATCAATACAAAGGTTTTAAGATTCTTACTAGGAAGATATATTCCTGTGCGGGAAATATGGGGTTTTGAGTCCCTTTGACTGAGGAAGGTGAAGGTCTTGTCTATTCCATAGTTGGTTTTTGGAATGGTACCTGTGCTTTTGCTCAAACTCTGGTTTTATGCATCACCCCACCTCTCCATCCACCTTAAGCAGGCATAAGAGTGTTTTCTAAATGTGAGACTCTGTTCTGTTTCCTAACTCAGTTCAAGTGTAGCCATGTTTATAGGATCTTCATAAGTGATATCTTATGATAAGTTTCTTTTTCTGTGTGACTTATTTCACTTAGAATCATCGTACCTGAATCCACTCATTTTGCTGCTACTGGTCTTATGACATTGATTTCATGGCAGAGGGATATTCCAACATACTTAAGTACCACAATTTTTTGAACCATTTTTATATTTCCTGGGATATTTAAGGTGTACCCAAGTTGAGGTTCTTGAAAACAGTGCAGCCCTAAATTTTGGGATGGTTCTGTCCTATTGATTTTCAGTTTTCCCAAGGTACATTCCCTAGACTGGAAGCGCCCTTGGCTCTGTAGCTCTGTTGTTTACTTGTTTTAGGGAACACAATGCACTCCTCCAGAGAGGCCTTTGGCAATTTACATCCCGCCCATCAGCATAACAAGACTCCCTGTTCTCCAGGGCCTCTCTTGCCTTTCTGGTTTTTACACATTTTGTGGAGGTCCCTTTTGAACTGTTGGAAGTGATACTTCTTTGTAGTGCAGATTTGCATTGCCTGCTTGCTTGCTTGGCCAAAAAGGGCGTATGCGTTTTCTCCTGATTATATTCAGGAGAAAACGCATACGCCCTTTTTGGCCATGTACATCATTGTCGAAGTTGTGCCCCTCGTCCTGTGCTTTAAAGGCAAATCCAACGTACCTCATGAAATCTGTTTCCTGCTATTCTGCCTCTGTTTCAAGTACACCTCGTTGCCTTCACTCAACAGATTTTTGGATGATAGTTTTCCTTTATTACATTCACAGTTTGTGAATTGCTGTGCCCCTGAGCTCCATTGTTCAACTCGTTTTATGTGAGCTGAACGCAAGTCCAAAATTTTGGTTCAGGACCTATACTGGTTCCCGGTGGGTGGCTGAGACTTTGGTTAATTCTTCTTTCTGCATGGAAATTAGAGTGACATATGCCTGTACAAATGCCTAACAGCTACTCTCTCATTGGTTCTCCCTCTTCCCTACCATCCTCTGCCAAATTGGCGACCTGTGAGAACCAGGAGGTTAAAGGGGATGTCTCTCCAAGTTGGGTGATTGATAGTAAAGCAGTTGGAAAGTCAAACGGGGGCACCAGGTGAGGGACAATTCATTGAGTTTTAGAAACCTTTCGTATTCACAGTGTGACCATTCTCTAGGTTTCCTGTACATGTTATAGCTGTAGTAATATTCCCTTCAACCTGGAGAGTTGGGACCCATGGAATGGGTGCCATGCATTATTGCTTTAAAGGGTCTGCATTTGCTCAGGCAATGTCACCAATCCTCTCAGTCCCAAGAGTCCAGGCTTATGCCACATCCAGCTGTCATTCTAGATAGGGTCATTACCAGTATCATCAGAGACCCTGAAGGAATTGTAAAGAATTTCTCTGTTTTTTTGTTTTGTTTTTGAAATTACTTTTTATAGTGGGTTTGAGCTGATTCTCGCTGCCATGTTTATGCCAGTCTAGACACAATAATTCGCTTACCCAGACCTATCAGTACATAGGTTTTAAGATCCTTACTAGTCAGATATATTCCTCTGCGGGAAATATTGGTTTGGAGTCCCTTTCACTGAGGAAGGAGTAGGTGTTGTCTATTCCATAGTTGGTTATTGGAACAGTACATGTGCTTATATCAAACTCTGGTATTATTCATCAACCCACCTCTCCTTCCCCCTTAAGCAGGCATAAGAGTGTTTTCTAAATGTGAGACTGTGTTCTCTTTCCTAACTCAGTTCATGTGTAGCCATGTTTACAGGAGCTTCATAAGTGATATCTTATGATAAGTTTCTTTTCTGTGTGACATATTTCACTAAGAATCATCGTACCTGAATCCACTCATTTTGCTGCTACTGATCTTATGACATTGATTTCAAGGCTGAGGGATATTCCATTGTATGTAAGTACCACAATTACTTGAACCATTTTTATATTTCCTGGTTATTTAAGGTTGAGCCAAGTTGAGGTTCTTGTAAGCAGTACAGCCCTAAATTTGGGGGTGGCTCTGTCTTATTGATTTTCAGTTTTCCCAAGGTATCCTCCCTAGACTTGAAGTGCAATTGGCTCTGTAGCTCTGGTGTTTTCTTGTTTTATGGAACACAGTGCACTCCTCCCGTGAGGCAGTTGGCAGTTTACATCCCGCCCATCACCATAACAAGGCTCCCTGTTCTCCAGGGCCTGTCTTGCTTTTCTGGTTTTTACACATTTTGTGGATGTCCCTTTTGACCGGTGGGAAGTGATACTTGTTTGTAGTGCAGATTTGCATTGCCCGATTGCATGCTTGGCCAAAAAGCATGCTTGAATATATTCAGGAGAAAACGCATACACCCTTTTTAGCCAAGTGCATCATTGTCGAAGTTGTGCCCCTCTTCCTGTGCTTTACAGTCGATTGTTATATACCTCTTGAAATCTGTTTCCTGCTATTCTGCCTCGATTTCAAGTCCGCCTCGTTGCCTTTCCCCAACAGATTTTTGGACGATAGTTGTCCTTTATTACTCTGCTAGATTGTGAATTGCTGTGCCACTGAGATCCATTTTTAAACTCATTTTTTGTGAGCTGAACGCAAGTCCAAAATTTTGTTTCAGGAACTATACTGGTTCCCGATGGGTTGCTGAGACTTTGGTTAATTCTTCTTCCTGCCGGGAAATTAGAGTTACCTGTGCCCGTCCAAATGCCTAACAGCTACACTCTCAATGGTTCTCCCTCTTCCCTTCCATGCTCTGCCAAATTGGCAAAATATGGGCACCAGGATGTTAAAGGGGCTGTGTCTCCAATTTCGGAGATTGATAGTAAAGCAGTTGGAAAGTCAAATCGTAGCCCCAGGAGAGGGACTATTCGTTGAGTTTTAGAAACCTTTTGTATTCACAGTGTGTCCATTCTCTAGGTTTCCCGTACATGTTATAGCTGTTGTAATATTCCCTTCAACCTGGTGAGTTGGGAACCATGGAATGGGTGCCATGCATTATTGCTTTAAAGGGTCTGCATTTGTTCACCCAATCTCACCAATCCTCTCAGTCCCAAGTGACCAGCCTTATGCCACATCCAGCTGTCATTGTAGATAGGGTCATTCCAGCTTTCGGCAGAGACTCTGAAGGAATTGTAATGAATTTCCCTGTTTTTTTGTTTTGATTTTGAAATTCCTTTTTATAGTGGGTTTGAGCTGATTCTCGCTGCCATGTTTATGCCAGTGTAGACACACTTGATTCTCTTACGGAGACGTATCAATATATATGTTTTAAAATTCTTACTAGTCAGATATATTCCTGTGCGGGAAATATGGGGTTTTGAGTCCATTTCCCTGAGGAAGTTGTAGGTCTTGTGTATTCCATAGTTGGTTTTTGGATCGGTACCTGTGTTTCTATGAAACTCTGCTTTTATGCATCACCCCACCTCTCCTTCCCCCTTAAGCAGGCATAAGAGTGTTTTCTAAATGTGAGACTCTGTTCTCCTTCCTAACTCAGTTCATGTGTAGCCATGTTTACAGGATCTTCGTTAGTCATATCTTATGATATGTTTATTTTTCTGTGTGACTTATTTCACTTAGAATCATCGTACCTGAATCCACTCACTTTGCTGCTACTGGTCTTATGACATTGCCTTCATGGCTGAAGGATATTCCATCATACGTAAATACCACAATATTTTGAACCATTTTTATATTTCCTGGGATATTTAAGGTGTACCCAAGTTGAGGTTCTTGTAAGCAGTCCAGCCCTAAATTTGGGTGTGGCTCTGTCTTATTGATTTTCAGTTTTCCCAAGGTATATTCCCTAGACTGGAAGTGCCGTTGGCTCTGTAGCTCTGTTCTTTACTTGTTTTAGGGAACACAAGTCACTCCTCCAGTGAGGCAGTTGGCAATTTATATCCCGCCCATCAGCATAACAAGGCTCCCTGTTCTCCAGGGCCTGTCATGACTTTCTGGTTTTTACACATTTTGTGGATGTCCCTTTCGACCTGTTGGAAGAGATACTTCTTTGTAGCGCAGATTTTCATTGCCTGCTTGACTGCTTGGCCAAAAAGGGTGTATGCATTATCTCTTGAATATATTCAGGAGAAAATGCATACGCTCTTTTTGGCCAAGTGCATCATTGTCGAAGTTGTACCCCTCTTCCTGTGCTTTACAGGCGATTCCTACGCACCTCTTGGAATCTGTTTCCTGTTCTTCTTCCTTGCTTTCAAGTCAGCCTCGATGCCTTCCCTCAACAGATTTTTGGACGACAGTTGTCCTTTATTACTCTGCTAGTTTGTGAATTACTGTGCCCCTGAGCTCCATTTTTCAAATCGTTTTTTGTGAGCTGAACGCAAGTCCAAAATTTTGGTTCAGGACCTATAATTGTTCCCGGTGGGTGACTGAGACTTTGGTTAATTCTTCTTCCTGCTGGGAAATTAGAGTCACATGTGCCCATCCAAATGCCTAACAGCTACTCTCTCATTGTTTCTCCCTCTTCCCTTCCATCCTCTGCCAATTTGGCAACATGTGCGAACCAGTAGTTTAAAGGGGCTGTCTCTCCAAGTTGGGAGATTGATAGTAATGCAGTTGGAAAGTCAAAGCGGAGCACCAGGAGAGGGACTTTACGTTGAGTTTTAGAAACCTTTCATATTCACAGTGTGACCATTCTCTAGGTTTCCCGTACATGTTATAGCTGTAGTAATATTCCCTTCAACCTGGAGTGTTGGGACCCATGGAATGGGTGCCATGCAATATTGCTTTAAAGGGTCTGCATTTGCTCACCCAATCTCACCAATCCTCTCAGTCCCAAGTTTCCAGCCTTATGCCACATTCAGCTGTCATTGTAAATAGAGTCATTCCAGGTTTTGTCAGGGACCCTGAAGGAATTGTAAAGAATTTCCCTGTTTTTTCGTTTTGTTTTTGAAATTCCTTTTTATAGTGGGTTTGAGCTGATTCTCACTGCCATGTTTTTGCCAGTCTAGACACACTTAAATCCCTTATCCAGACATATCAGTACATAGGTTTTAAGGTCATTACTAGTCAGATATATTCCTCTGCAGGAATATGGGGTTTTGAGTCTCTATCACTGAGGAAGGTGTAGGTCTTGTCTATTCCATAGTTGGTTTTTGGAACGGTACCTGTGCTTATATCACACTCTGGTTTTATGCGTCACCCCACCTCTCATACCC
Organism: Mesoplodon bidens; assembly: GCF_964165515.1. Taxonomy (NCBI): domain Eukaryota; kingdom Metazoa; phylum Chordata; class Mammalia; order Artiodactyla; family Ziphiidae; genus Mesoplodon; species Mesoplodon bidens. The sequence goes on from NW_027672207.1 coordinate 3,284,551, forward strand.
CCTTAAGCAGGCATAAGAGTGTTTTTTAAATGTGAGACTCTGTTCTCTTTCCTAACTCAGTTCATGTGTAGCCATGTTTACAGGATCTTCATAAGTGATAGCTTATGATAAGTTTCATTTTCTGCGTGACTTATTTCACTTAGAATCATCGTACCTGAATCCACTCACTTTGCTGCTACTGGTCTTATGACATTGATTTCATGGCTGCGGGATATACCATCGGACGTAAGAACCACGATTTTTTGAACCATTTTTATATTTCCTGTGATATTTAAGGTGTAACCAAGTTCAGGTTCTTGTAAGCAGTGCAGCCCAAAATTTTGGGGTGGCTCTGTCTTACTGATTTTCAGTTTTCCCAAGGTATATTCCCTAGACTGGAAGTGTCCTTGGCTCTGTAGCTCTGTTGTTTACTGGTTTTGGGAACACAGTGCACTACTCCAGTGAGACAGTTGGCAATTTACATCCCGCCCATCAGCATAACAAGGCTCCCTGTTCTCCAGGGCCTGTCTTGCCTTTCTGGTTTTTCCACATTTTGTGGTTGTCTCTTTTGACCTGTGGGAAGAGATACTTCTATGTAGTGCAGATTTGCATTGCCCTCTTGCTTGCTTGGCCAAAAAGGGCGTATGTGTTTTCTCCTGAATATATTCAGGAGAAAATGCATACGCCCTTTTTGGCCAAGTGCATCATTGTCGAAGTTGTTCCCCTCTTCCTGTGCTTTACAGGCGATTCCAACGTACCTCTTGAAATCTGTTTCCTGCTCTTCTGCCTCGCTTTCAAGACCGCCTAGTTGCCTTCGCTGAACAGATTTTTGGAGAGTACTTGTCCATTATTACTCTGCCAGGTGTGAATTGCTGTGCCCCTGAGTTCCATGTTTCAAGTCGTTTTTTGTGAGCTGAAAGGAAGTCCAAAATTTTGGTTCAGGACCTACACTGGTTTCCGGTGGGTGGCTGGGACTTTGGTTAATTCTTCTTGCTGCCGGGAAATTAGAGTGACATGTGCCATCAAAATGCCTAACAACAACTCTCTCATTGGTTCTCCCTCTTCCCTACCATCCTCTGCCAAATTGGCAACCTGTGGGAACCAGGAGGTTAAAAGCGCTTTCTCTCCAAGTTGGGAGATTGATAGTTAAACAGTTGGAAAGTCAAAGCGGAGCACCCGGAGAGGGACTATTCGTTGAGATTTAGAAACCTTTCGTATTCACTGTGTGTCCATTCTCTAGGTTTCCCGTACATGTTATAGCTGTAGTAATATTCCCTTCAAAATGGAGAGTTGGAACCCATGGAATGGGTGCCATGCATTATTGCTTTAAAGGGTCTGCATTTGCTCAACCAATCTCATCAATCCTCTCAGTCTCAAGTGTCCAGCCTTATGCCACATCCACCTGTCATTGTAAATAGAGTCATTCCAGGTTTTGTCAGGGACCCTGAAGGAATTGTAAAGAATTTCCATGTTTTTTCGTTTTGTTTTTGAAATTCCTTTTTATAGTGGGTTTGAGCTGATTCACACTGCCATGTTTTTGCCAGTCTAGACACACTTAAATCCCTTATCCAGACATATCAGTACATAGGTTTTAAGGTCCTTACTAGTCAGATATATTCCTCTGCAGGAATATGGGGTTTTGAGTCTCTATCACTGAGGAAGGTGTAGGTCTTGTCTATTCCATAGTTGGTTTTTGGAACGGTACCTGTGCTTATATCACACTCTGGTTTTATGCGTCACCCCACCTCTCATACCCCCTTAAGCAGGCATAAGAGTGTTTTTTAAATGTGAGACTCTGTTCTCTTTCCTAACTCAGTTCATGTGTAGCCATGTTTACAGGATCTTCATAAGTGATATCTTATGATAAGTTTCATTTTCTGCATGACTTATTTCACTTAGAATCATCGTACCTGAATCCACTCACTTTGCTGCTACTGGTCTTATGACATTGATTTCATGGCTGCGGGATATACCATCGGACGTAAGAACCACGGTTTTTTGAACCATTTTTATATTTCCTGTGATATTTAAGGTGTAACCAAGTTCAGGTTCTTGTAAGCAGTGCAGCCCAAAATTTTGGGGTGGCTCTGTCTTACTGATTTTCAGTTTTCCCAAGGTATATTCCCTAGACTGGAAGTGTCCTTGGCTCTGTAGCTCTGTTGTTTACTGCTTTTGGGAGCACAGTGCACTACTCCAGTGAGACAGTTGGCAATTTACATCCCGCCCATCAGCATAACAAGGCTCCCTGTTCTCCAGGGCCTGTCTTGCCTTTCTGGTTTTTCCACATTTTGTGGTTTTCTCTTTTGACCTGTGGGAAGAGATACTTCTATGTAGTGCAGATTTGCATTGCCCTCTTGCTTGCTTGGCCAAAAAGGGCGTATGTGTTTTCTCCTGAATATATTCAGGAGAAAATGCATACGCCCTTTTTGGCCAAGTGCATCATTGTCGAAGTTGTTCCCCTCTTCCTGTGCTTTACAGGCGATTCCAACGTACCTCTTGAAATCTGTTTCCTGCTCTTCTGCCACGCTTTCAAGACCGCCTAGTTGCCTTCGCTGAACAGATTTTTGGAGAGTACTTGTCCATTATTACTCTGCCAGGTGTGAATTGCTGTGCCCCTGAGTTCCATGTATCAAGTCGTTTTTTGTGAGCTGAACGCAAGTCCAAAATTTTGGTTCAGGACCTATACTGGTTCCCTGTGGGTGGCTGGGACTTTGGTTAATTATTCTTGCTGCCGGGAAATTAGAGTGACATGTGCCATCAAAATGCCTAACAACAACTCTCTCATTGGTTCTCCCTCTTCCCTACCATCCTCTGCCAAATTGGCAACCTGTGGGAACCAGGAGGTTAAAAGGGCTGTCTCTCCAAGTTGGGAGATTGATAGTTAAACAGTTGGAAAGTCAAAGTGGAGCACCCGGAGAGGGACTATTCGTTGAGTTTTAGAAACCTTTCGTATTCACTGTGTGTCCATTCTCTAGGTTTCCCGTACATGTTATAGCTGTAGTAATATTCCCTTCAACATGGAGAGTTGGGACCCATGGAATGGGTGCCATGCATTATTGCTTTAAAGGGTCTGCATTTGCTCAACCAATCTCATCAATCCTCTCAGTCTCAAGTGTCCAGCCTTATGCCACATCCACCTGTCATTGTAGACAGCATCATTCCAGCTTTTGTCAGAGACCCTGAAGGAATTGTAAAGAAATTCCCTGTTTTTTGTTTTGTTAAAGAAATTCCTTTTTACAGTGGGTTTGGGCTGATTCTCGCTGCCGTGTTTATGCCAGACTAGACACACTTGATTCCCGTACGGAGACATATCAATACATAGGTTTTAAGATTATTACTAGTCAGATAAATTCCTCTGTGGGAAATACGGGGTTTTGAGTCGCTTTCACTGAAGAAGTTGTAGGTCTTGTTTATTCCATAGTTGGTTTTTTGAACGGTACCTGTGCTTATATCAAACTCTGGTTTTATGCATCACCCCACCTCTCCTTCCCCCTTAAGCCGGCATAAGAGTGTTTTCTAAATGTGAGACTCTGTTCTCTTTCCTAACTCATTTCATGTGTAGCCCTGTTTACAGGATCTTCATAAGTGATATCTTATGATTTGTTTCTTTTTCTGTGTGACTTATTTCACTTAGAATCATCGTACATGAATCCACTCATTTTGCTGCTACTGGTCTTATGACATTGATTTCATGGCTGCCGGATATTCCATCATACATAAATACCAGAATTTTTAAACCATTTTTATATTTACTGGGATATTTAAGGTGTACCCAAGTTGAGGTTTTTGTAAGCAGTGCAGCCCTAAATTTTGGGGTGGCTCTGTCTTATTGATTTTCACTTTTCCCATGGTATATTCCCTAGACTGGAATTGCCATTCGCTTTGTAGCTCTGTTGTTTACTTGTTTTGGGAACACAATGCACTCACCAGTGAGACAGTTGGCAATTTATATCCTGCCCATCAGCCTAACAAGGCTCCCTGTTCTTCAGTACCGGTCTTGCCTTTCTGGTTTTTACACATTTTGTGGATTTCTCTTTTGACCGGTGGGAAGAGATACTTCTTTGTAGTGCAGATTTGCTTTGCCCTCTTGCTTGCTTGGCCAAAAAGGGCGTATGCATTTTCTCCTGCATATATTCAGGAGAAAATGCATACGCCAGTTTTGGCCAAGTGCATCATTGTTGAAGTTGTTCCCCTCTTCCTGTGCTTTACTGCCGATTCCAACGTACCTCATGAAATCTGTTTCCTGCTATTCTGACTCTCTTTCAAGTCTGCCTCGTTTCCTTCGCTCAACAGATTTTTGGACAGTAGTTGTCCTTTATTATTCTGCCAGTTTGTGAATTGCTGTGCCCCTGTGTTCCATGTTTGAACTCGTTTTTTGTGAGCTGAACGCATGTCCAAAATTTTGGTTCAGGACCTATACTGGTTCCCAGTGGGTGGCTGAGACTTTGGTTAATTCTTCTCCCTGCCGGGAAATTAGAGTGACATGTGCCCGTCCAAATGCCCAACAGCTACTCTCTCATTGTTTCTCCCTCTTCCCTTCCATCCTCTGCCAAATTGGCAACCTGTGCGAACCAGGAGGTTATAGGGGCTGTCTCTCCAAGTTGGGAGATTGATAGTAAATCAGTTGGAAAGTCAAACCGGAGCACCAGGAGAGGGACTATTCGTTGAGTTTTAGAAACATTTCGTATTCACAGTGTATCCATTCTCTAGGTTTCCCGTACATGATATAGCTGTAGTAATATTCCCTTCACCCTGGAGAGTTGGGACCCAAGGAATGGGTGCCATGCATTATTGCTTTAAAGGGTCTGCATTTGCTTACCCAATCTCACCAATCCTCTCAGTCCCTAGTGTACTGCCTTATGCCATATCCAGCTCTCATTGTAGAGAGGGTCATTCCAGGTTTCATCAGAGACCCTGAAGGAATTGTAAAGAATTTCCCTGTTTTTTTGTTTTGTTTTTGAAATTTCTTTTTATAGTGGGTTTGAGCTGATTCTCGCTGCCATGTTTATGACAGACAAGACACACTTTATTCCCTTACCCAGACATATCAGTACATAGGTTTTAATATTCTTATTAGTCAAATATATTCCTCTGTGTGAAATATGGGGTTTTGGGTACCTTTCACTGAGGAAGGTGTAGGTCTTGTCTATTCCATAGTTGGTTTTTGGAACGGTACCTGTGCTTATATCAAACTCTGTTTTTATGCATCTCCTCACCTCTCCTTCCCTCTTAAGCAGGCATAACAGTGTTTTCTAAATGTGAGACTCTGTTCTCTTTCCTAACTCACTTCATGTGTAGCCATGTTTACAGGATCTTCATAAGTGATATCTTACGATAAGTTTCTTTTTCTGTGTGACTCATTTCACTTAGAATCATCATACCTGAATCCACTCATTTTGCTGCTACTGGTCTTATGACATTGACTTCATGGCTGAGGGATATTCCTTCGTACATAAGTACCACAATTTTTTGAAACATTTTTATATTTCTTGGGATATTTAAGGTGGAACCAAGTTGATATTCTTGTGAGCAGTGCAGCTCTAAATTTGGGGGTGGCTCTATCTTATTGATTTACAGTTTTGCCAAGGTATATTCCCTAGACTGGAAGTGCCCTTGGCTCTGTAGCTATATTTTTTACTTGTTTTAGGGAACACAATGCACTCTTCCAGTGAGGCAGTTGGCAATTTTTTTTTTTTTTTTTTTTTTTTTTTTTTTGCGGTACGCGGGGCTCTCAGTGTTGTGGCCTCTCCCGCTGCGGAGCACAGGCCCAGGACGCGCAGGCTCAGTGGCCATGTCCCACGGGCCCAGCCGCTCCACGGCATATGGGACGCTCCCGTACCGGGGCACAAACCCGTATCCCCTGCATCGGCAGGCGGACTCCCAACCACTGCACCACAAGGGAGGCCACGGCAGTTGGCAATTTACATCCCGCCAATCAGCATAACATGCCTCCCAGTTCTCCAGGGCGTGTCTTGCTTTTCTGGTTTTTATACATTTTGTGGGTGTCCCTTTTGACCAGTGGGAAGAGATACTTCTTGTAGTGCAGATTTGCATTTCCTGCTTGCTTGCTTGGCAAAAAACGGCGTATGTGTTTTCTCCTGAATATATTCAGGAGAAAATGCATATGCCCTTTTGTCCAAGTGCATCATTGTCGAAGCTGTGCCCGTCTTCCAGTGCTTTACGGGGGATTCCTACGTAGCTCTTGAAATCTGTTTCCTGCTATTCTGCCTCGCTTTCAAGTCTGCCTCGTTCCCTTCCCTCAACAGATTTTTGGATGATAGTTGTCCTTTATTACTCTGCTACTTTGTGAATTGCTGTGCCCCTGAGCTCCACTTTTCAACTCGTTTTTTGTGAGCTGAACGCAAGTCCAAAATTTTGGTTCAGGACCTATACTGGTTCCCGGTGGGTGGCTGACACTTTGGTTAATTCTTCTTCCTGCCACGATATTAGAGTGGCATATGCCCTTCCAAATGCCAAACAACTACTCTCTCATTGGTTCTCCCTCTTCCCTTCCATCCTCTGCCATATTGACAACCTGTGGGAACCAGGAGGTAAAAGGGTCTGACTCTCCTAGTTGGGAGATTGATAGTAAAGCAGTTGGAAAGTCAAAGCGGAGCACCAGCAGAGGGACTATTCGTTGAGTTTTAGAAACCTTTCGTATTCACATTGTGTCCATTCTTTAGGTTTCCCGCACATGTTATAGCTGTAGTAATATTCCCTTCAACCTGGAGAGTTGGGAACCATGGAATGGGTGCCGGGCATTATTGCTTTAAAGGGTCTGCATTTGCTCACCCTATCTCACCAATCCACTCACTCCCAAGTGTCCAGCCTTATGCCACATCCGGCTGTCTTTGTAGATACGGTCATTCCAGCTTTCGTCATAGACCCTGAAGAATTTGTAAAGAATTACCCTGTTTTTTGTTTTGTTTATGGAATTCCTATTTATAGTGAGTTTCGGCTGATTCTCGCTGCCATGTTTATGCCAGTCTAGACACACTTGATTCCCTTACGGAGACATATCAATACATAGGTTTTAAGATTCTTACTAGTCAGATATATTCCTCTGTGTGAAATATGGGGTTTTGAGTCGCTTTCACTGAGGAAGGTGTAGGTCTTGTCTATTCCATAGTTGGTTTTTGGAACGGTACCTGTGCTTATATCAAACTCTGTTTTTTTGCATCACCCCACCTCTCCTTCCCCCTTAAGCAGGCATAAGGGTGTTTTCTAAATGTGAGACTCTGTTCTCTTTCCTAACTCCTTTCATGTGTAGCCATGTTTATAGGATCTTCATAAGTGATATCTTATGATAAGTTTCTTTTTCTGTGTTACTTATTTCACTTAGAAACATCGTACCTGAATCCACTCACTTTGCTGCTACTGGTCTTATGACATTGATTTCATGGCTGAGGGATATTCAGTCGTACGTAAGTAGCACAATTTTTTGAACCATTTTTATATTTCCTGGGATATTTAAGTTGTACCCAAGTTGAGGTTCTTTTAAGCAGTGCAGCCCTAAACTTGGTGGTGGCTGTGTCTTATTGATTTTCAGTTATCCCATGGTATATTCCATAGACTGGAAATGTCCTTTGCTCGGTAGCTCCATTGTTTACTTGTTTTAGGGAACACAGTGCACTACTCCAGTGAGGTAGTTGGCAATTTACATCCCGCCCATCAGCATAACAAGGCTCCCTTTTCTCCAGAGCCTGTCTTGCCTTTCTGGTTTTTACACATTTTGTGGATGTCCCTTTTTACCGTTGGGAAGTGATACTTCTTTATAGTGCAGATTTGCATTGCCCTCTTACTTGCTTGGCCAAAAAGGGCGTATGCGTTTTCTCCTGAATATATTCAGGAGAAAACGCATACGCCCTTTTTGGCCAAGTACATCATTGTCGTAGCTGTGCCCCTCTTCCTGTGCTTTACAGGCGATTCCAACGTACCTCTTGAAATCTTTTTCCTGCTATTCTGCCTCGCTTTCAAGTCCGCCTTGTTGCCTTCCCTCAACAGATTTTTGGACGATAGTTGTCCTTTATTACTCTGCCAGTTTGTGAATTGCTGTGCCTCTGAGCTCCATTTTTCAACTCGTTTTTTGTGAGCTGACCGCAAGTCCAAAATTTTGGTTCAGGACCTATACTTGTTCCCGGTGGGTGGCTGAGACTTTGGTTAATTCTTTTTCCTGCTGGGAAATTAGAATGACATGTGCCCGTCCAAATGCCTAACAGCTAATCTCTCATTGGTTCTCCCTCTTCCCTTTCACCCTCTGCCAAACTGGCAACCTGTTCGAAGCAGTAGGTTAATGGGGCTGTCTCTCCACGTTGGGAGATTGATAGTATAGCAGTTGGAAAGACAAACTTGAGCACAAGGAGAGGGATTATTCGTTGAGGTTTAGAAACGTTTCGTATTCACCGTGTGTCCATTCTGTAGGTTTCCCTTACATGTTATAGGTGTAGTAATATTCCTTCAATTTGGAGAGTTGGGACTCATGGAATGGGTGCCATGCATTATTGCTTTAAAGGGTCTGCATTTGCTCACCCAATCTCACCAATACTCTCAGTCCCAAGTGTCCAGCTTTATGCCACATCCAGCTGTCATTGTAGATAGGGTCATTCCAGGTTTCATCAGAGACACTGAAGGAATTGTAAAAAATTTCCCTGTTTTTTGGTTTTGTTTTTGAAATTCCTTTTTATAGTGGGTTTGAGCTGATTCTCGCTGCCATGTTTATGCCTGTCTAGACACACTTGATTCCCTTACACAGACATATCAATGCATAGGTTTTAAGATTCTTACTAGTCAGATATATTCCCTTGCGGGAAATAAGGGATTTTGAGTCCCTTTCACTGAGGAAGGTCTAGGTCATGTCTATTCCAGAGTTGGTTTTTGGAATTGTACCTGTGCTTATATCAAACTCTGATTTTATGCATCACCCCACCTCTCCTTCCCCCTTAAGCAGGCATAAGTGTGTTTTATAAATATGAGACTCTCTTCTCTTTCCTAGCTCAGTTCTTGTGTAGCCATGTTTACAGGATCTTCATAAGTGATACCTTATGATAAGTTTATTTTTCTGTGTGACTTATTTCACTTAGAATTATCGTACCTGAATCCACTCATTTTGCTGCCACTGGCCTTATGACATTGATTTCTTGGCTGAGGAATATTCCATCATACGTAAGTACCACAATTTCTTGAACCATTTTTTTTTCCTGGGATATTTAAAGTGTACCCAAGTTGAGGTTCTTGTAAGCAGTGCAGACGTATATTTGGGGGTGGCTCTGTCTTATTGATTTTCAGTTTTCCCAAGGTATATTCCCTAGACTCGAAGTGCCCTTGGCTCTGTAGCTCTGTTGTTTACTTGTTTTAGCGAACAGAATGCATTCCTTTAGAGACACAGTTGGCAATTTACATCCCGCCCATCAGCATAACAGTGTTCCCTGTTCTCCAGGGCCTGTCTTGCCTTTCTGGTTTTTACACATTTTGCGGATGTCCCTTTTGACAGGTGGGAAGTGTTACTTCTTTGTAGTGCAGATTTGCATTGCCCGCTTTCTTGCTTGGCCGAAAAGGCAATATGCGTTTTCTCCTGAATATATTCACGTGAAAACCCTTACACTCTTTATGGCTGTTTCCATAATTTCAAAGTTGTGATGCTTTTCCTGTGTTTAAAGGTGATTCCAATGTACCTCTTGAAATCTGTTTCATGCCATTCTGCCTCATTTTCAATTCCGCCTCGTGGCTTTCTCTCCACAGATTTTTGGAAGAGAGTAGTCCTTTGTAACTCTGCATGTTAGTGAATTGCTGTGGCCCTGAGCTCCATTTTTCAACTCGCGTTTTTGTGAGCTGACCGCAAATCCACAATTTTGTTTCAGGACCTATACTTGTTCTGGCGGGGCAGGCTGAGACTTTGGTTAATTCCTCTTCGTGACGCGAAATTAGAGTGACATGGTGCCGTCCAAAGGCCTACAGCTACTCTCTCATTGGTTCTCCATCTTCCCTTATATCCTCTGCACAATTTGTCCACTGTGCGAATTAGGAAGTTATAGGGGCTGACTCTCCAAGTTGGGAGATTGATAGTAAAGCATTTGGAATGTCAAACTGGTGCACAAGGAGAGAAAAAAGTAGTAGAGCTTTAGAAACCTTTCACCATTAGAGTGTTTCCAGTCTCTACGTTCCCATACATGTTATAACTGTAGTGATATTTCTTTCTACCTGGAGAGTTGGGAACCATGGAATGGGTGGCAGGCATTATTGCTTTAAAGGGTCTGCATTTTTTCACCCAATCTCACCAATCCTCTCAGTCTCAAGTGACCAGCCTTATGCCACATCCAGCTGTCATTGTAGATAGGGTCATTCCAGGTTTCATCAGAACCCCTGAAGGAATTGTGTAAGAATTTTACTGTTTTTATGTTTTGTTTTGAAATTCATTTGTATAGTGGGTTTCAGCTGATTCTCACTGCCATGCTTATGTTGTTCTAGACACACTTGGTTCCCTTACGGAGACATATCAATACATAGGTTTTAAAATTCTTACTAGTCAGATATATTTCTCTGTGGGGAATAGGGATGTTGAGTTCCGTTCACTGAGGAAGGAGTAGGGCTTGTCTCTTCTGTTTTTGGATTATGGAACGGTTCCTGTTCTAATATCAAACTTTTGTTTTCTGCATTTCCCCACCTCTCTTTCCCCTTAAGCAAGCATAAGTGTTTTTTTCTAAATCTGAGAATCTGTTCTCTTCCCTAATTCAGTTCATATGTAGCCATGATTACATTCCCTTCATAAGTGATATCTTTTGTCAGAATGCCCCATGGCCCTTGTCATAATAATGCTCCATGACCCCTCTCATCACAATGCTCCATGCCCTGGTTATCACAATGCTCCATGTCCCTTGTCATCACAATTCTCCACGTCCTTGTCATCACAATGCTACATGACACTTCTCATCACAATGTTACATGCTCTTGTCATCACAATTATCCATGCACTTGTCATTGCAATGCTTCATGCACTTTTCATCACAATGCTCCATGCACTTGTCATCACAATGCTTCATGCCCTTGTCATCAGAATGCTACATGACCCCTCTTTTCACAATGCTCCCTGACACCTGTCATCACAATGCTTCATGTCCCTTGTGCTTACAGTGCTCCATGATCCTCGACATCACAATTACCCAAGGTCTTCTCATCACAATGCTCCACGGTTTTGCCATCACCATGCTCCATGCCTTGTCATCTCAAAGCTCTAAGTCCCTTGTCCTCACAATTCTCCACGTCCATGTCATTACAATTCTCCATGGCACTTCACATCACAATGTTATATGCACTTGTCATCACAATACTCCATGCACTTGTCATTGCGATGCTCCATGACGCCTGTCATAGGAAGCTCCATGTGCTTGTCATCAGAATGTTTCACGACCTGGACATTAAAATTATCAATGCCCTTGATATCACAATGCTCCATGCCCTTGTCATCACAGTGCTCCTTTATTTTGTCACAACAATCCTCCATGACACTTGGCATCACAATGCTTCATGATATTGTCATCAAATTGGAACATGACATATTTCATCACAATGTTCCCTGACACCTTTCTTCACAATAATCCATGACCTTGTCATCACAGTGCTCCATGACCTTGTTGTCACAATGTGCAATTCCCAATCTTATCACAATAATCCATGAAAATTTGCAGAGCAATGCTTCATGCCACTTTTCATCACAATGCTCCATGAACGCTGTCATCACAATGCACCATGCCCATCATCATAATGCTTCATGCTATTGTCATCACAATGAAATGAAAATGCTCCATGACTTCTGTCATCACAATGCTCCAAACCCTTGTGATCACAATGTTCCATAACTCTTGTCATCACGATGCCCCATGACGCTGGTCATCACAATAATCCATGGTCTTCTCATCACAATGCACCATGATTTTTGTCATCACAATGCTCAATACACTTGTCGTCACAATGCTCCCTGACTATTGCCATCACTATGCACCTTGAACACTTTCATGAAAAGGCTCCATGCCTTTTTCATCACAATGATCCATGCCCTTTTCAACGCAATGCTCCAAGATCCCTGTGTTCAAAATGGTCCTTGCACATGTCATCACAAAGCTCCATGACGCATATCATCGGAATGCTACATGGCCTTCTCATCATAATGTTCCATGCCCTTGTCATCACAATGCTCCAAGACTACTCTGATCACAATGATCCCTGCTCCTTTTCATCAGAATGCTCCATGAGACTAGTCATCACAAGGTTCCATGGTCTTCACATCAGAGTGCTCCAGGACGTTGTCATCACAGTGCTCCATTCCTTTCTCATCACAATACTCCATGACCCCTGTCATCACAATACTCCATGAATGTTTTCAACCCAATGCTGCATGAAACTTCTCATCACAATGATGCAAGCCCTTGTCATCCCAATGCTCCATGACCCCTGTATTCAAAATGCTCCGTGACGGTTGTCATCACAGTGCTCCATGACACCTGTCATCACAATTCTCCATGCCTTTGTCAGCAAAAAGCTACATGACCTTATCATGACAATGCTCTATGCGCTTGTCATCACAATACTCCATTACGATTGCCATTACAATCCTCCATGAACCTTGGCATCACATTGCTTCATGCCTTTGTCATCACAATGCTCCATGCTCCTTGAAATCGAAATGAGCTAAGACCTCTCTCATCACAATGCTCCAAACCCTTGTGATCACAATGTACCATAACTCTTGTCATCACAACGCTCCATGATGCATGTCATCACAATACTCCTTGCCCTTTTCATCACAGTGCTCCATGACCTTTGTCATCATAGTTCTCAATATACTTGTCATCACAATGCTCCCTGAAACTATTCGTCAGAATGCTCCTTGAACCGTGTCACGAAAAGGCTCCATGCCTTTTTCATCAGAATGCCCCATGCCGTTTTCAGCACAATGCTACATGCCATTGTCATCAAAATACTCCATAAGCTTGTCATCAGAATGCTCCATGACCTTTGTCATCACAATTCTCCATGAACTTGTCATCGCAATGCTCCATGAACCCTGTCATAGCAAGATCAATGTGCTTGTCATTAATATGCTTCATGAACTTGTCATCAAAATTCTCAATGGCCCTTGTCATCACAATGCTCCATGACCCTTGTCATCACAATGCTTCTTGACACTTGGCATCACAATGCTCCATTCCATTGTCATCACAATGGACCATGACATATGTCATCACAATGCTTCCTGACACCTGTCTTTACAATACTCCATGACCTTCTCCTCACAGTGCTCCATGCCCTTTCATCACAATGCTCTATGACCCCTGTCATCACAATGCTCTGTGACTCCAGTCATCACAATGCTTCATGTCCATTGTCATCCCAATGGTCCATGCCCTCATCATGACAAGGCTCTGTGACCATTGTCACCACAATGTTCCATGAATATTTCATCACAATGCTCGGTGACACTTGTCATCACAATACTCCATGCCTTTATCAGCACAATACTCCATGACCCATAGCATCACAATGCGCCATGTGCTTGTCATCACGATGCTCCACATCGTTTTCATCACAATGCTCCATAAACCTTTTCATCAGAATGCTCCATGCACTTCTCATCAAAATGCTCTCTCACCACTGATATCACAATGTTCCATCAATAATCATCACAATGCTCCCTCACACCTGTCATCACAATGATCCATGACCCTATTCACAACAATTCTACATGCCCTTATCATCACAATGCTCCATACCCATGACATCACAATGTTCCATAACTCCTGTCATCACAATGACCCATGACCCTTTTATCACAATGCTCCATGACCCCTGATATCACAATGTTCCATAAACATTGTCATCAAAATGTTCCATGACCCTTTTCATCCAATTGCTCCATGACCCTGTCATCACAATGCTCCCTGCCCTTCTCATCACAATGCACCACGCCCTTGTCATTAAAATGCTCCATGGCCTATGTCATCACAAAGCTCCATGACCCTTGGAATCACATTGCTCCATGCCATTGTCATCACAGATCTCCATGACGCTTGTCATCACGATGCTTGATGCCCTTCTAATCACAATGCTCCATGCCCTTGTCATTGCAGTCCTCCATGACACATGTATCACTGTGTTCCGTGCCCTAGTCACCACAATGTTCCATGCCCACTCTCGTCACAATAATCCATGGAACTTTTCAGACGAATGCTCCATGACCGTGTCATTTCATTCCACCTTGACACATGTATCACTGTGTTCCGTGCCCTTGTTATCACAATGCTCCATTACCCCTGTCATAACAATGGTCCATGATCCCTGCCATCACAATGTTCCACGGCCTTGTCATCACAAGGCTCCACGACCCCTGTAATCAAATGCTCCATGCCCCTTTTCTTCTCAATGCTCCATGAACCCTGTCATCACAATGCACCATGCCCGTCATCATAATGCTTCATGCTATTGTCATCACAATGAAATCAAAATGCTCCATGACTTCTGTCATAACAGTGCTCCAAACCCTTGTGACCACAATATTCCATAACTCTTGTCATCACAATGCCCCATGATGCTCGTCATTACAGTTATCCATGGTCTTCTCATCACAATGCTCCGTGAACTTTGTCTTCATAATGCTCAATACAGTTGTCACAAAAATGTTCCCTGACACTTGTTGTCTGTATGCTCCTTGAACACTGTCATGACAAGGCTCCATGCCTTTTTCATCACAATGATCCATGTATTTTTCATCACAATGTTCTAAGACCCCTGTAATCATAATTCTACATGCCCTTGTCATCACAAAGCTCAATGACGCATATCATTAGAATGCTGCTTGGCCTTCTCACAATGCTCCATGCCCTTGTCATCACAATGTTCCAAGACCCCTATAATCACAATGCTCCATGCCCCTTTTCATCAGTATGCTCCATGAGATTTGTCCTCACAAGGCTCCAGGGTTTTCTCCTCACAATGCTCCAGGACCTTGTCATCACAATGCTTCACGAACTTGTCATGAACATTCTCAATGGCCTTTGTCATCATAATGCTTCAAGCGCTAGTCATCACAATGCTACATTATATTTGTCATGACAATCCTCCATTACATTTGGCATCAATATGCTCCCTGCCATTGTCATCACAATGGACCATGACATATGTCATCACAATGCTCCCTTACACCTGTCTTCACAATACTCCATGACTTTCTCATCACAATGCTCCATGCCCTTGTCATCACAATGCTCCATGACCTTGTCATCAGAATGCTCCATGCCCTTGTTATCACAATGCTCCATGACCCCTGTCACCACAATGCTCCGTGACTCCAGTCATCACAATGCTTCATGACTTTTGTCATCACAGTGGTCAATGCCCTCGTCATCAAGAGTCTCTGTGACGTTTTTAACCACAATTCTCCATGAAATTTTCATCACAATGCTCTTTGACCCTTGTCATCCCAATGCTCTATGCCTTTCTCAGCACAATGCTCCATGACCCTTGTCATCACAATGCTCCCTGCGCTTGTCAGCACAATGCTTCATGACACATGTCATCACAATGCGCCATGTGCTTGTCATCACAGTGCTCCACAATCTTGTCATCACAATGCTCCATACACATTGTCATCACAATTCTCAAAGCACTTCTCATCAAAATGCTCTCTCACCAAACATATCACAGTGTTACATCACTATTCATCACAATACTCCCTCACCCCTGTCATCACAGTGTTCCATGCCTTTGTCAGAAAAATGCTCCATGACCCTTGTCATCACAATGTGCCACACGCTTATCATTACAACGGTCCACAAATTTGTCATCACAGTGCTCCATAAACCTTGTAATCACAATGATCCATGCCCTTTTCACCACAATTTTCCATTACACCTGTTATAACAATGCTCCATGACCCCTGCCATCAAAATGCTCCATGGCCTTGTCATCACAAGGCTCGATGACACTTCTCATCACAAAGCTCCAAGACCCTTGTAATCACAATGCTCCATGAGCTTGTCATCACATATCTCCATGACACATGTCATCAGAATGTTCCATGGCCTTCTCATCAAAATGGCGATGCCCTTGTCATCACAATGCTCCAAGACCCCTGTAATCACAATGCTTCATGCCCCTTTTCAAATCATTGTTCCATGAACCCTGTCATCACAGTGCATCATGCCCATCATCATAATGCTTCAGGATATTGTCAGCACAATGAAATCAAAATTCTCCATGACCTCCTACATCACAATGCTCCATGACCCTGTCATAACAATACTCCATGAACATTTTCAGTCCAGAGCTCCATTACCGTTGTGAATACAATGATCCATGCCCTTGTCATCCCTATGCTCCATGACCACTGTATTCACAAAGCTCCATGACACTTGTCATCACAGTGCTCCATGACAACTGTCATCACAATGCTCCTGGGCTTTGTCAGCAAAATTCTATATGACATTGTCATAACAATGCTCTATGAGCTTGTCATCACAATACTGCATTACCATTGTCATCACAATCCTCCATGAAACTTGGGATCACATTGCTTCATGCCCTTGTCATCACAATGCTCCATGCTCCTTGAAATCAAAATGATTCATGACCTCTCTCATCACAATTCTCCAAACCCTTGTGATTACCATGTTCCATCACACTTGTCATCACAATGCTCCATTCTGCCTGTCATCACAATATTCCATGCCCTTGTCATCACAATGCTCCATGAAATTTGTCCTCACAATTCTCAATACACTTGTCATCTTAATGCTCCCTGACACTTGTCATCAGAATGCTCCTTGAACCCTGTCACAAAAAGGCTCCATGCATTTTTCATCACAATACCCCATGCCTTATTCATCACAATGCGCCACGTCATTTTCATCACAATGCTCCATGCTATTGTCATCAAAACACACCACAATCCTGTCATCAGAATGCTCCATTACCCTTGTCATGACAATTCTCCATGCACTTGTCAGCACAATGCTCCCTTACACTTGTAATCACAATGCTCAAATCCATTGTCATCACAAAGCTCCATTAACTTTGTCATCAGTATCCTCCATGACACTTGGCATCACAATGCTCAATGCCATTATCATCACAATGGGCCATTACATATGTCATCACAGTGCTCCCTGACAACTGCCTTCACAATAATGCATGACCTGGTCTTCACAATGCTCCATGTCCTTGTGATCACAATGCGCCTTTGCAAATGTCATCGCTATAATCCATGAAACTTAGTAGACCAATGTTCCATGTCCTTGCCATCACAATGCTCCATGCCCTTGGTATCACAATGCTCCATGACCCCTGTCATCACAATGCTCCGTGACTCCAGTCATCACAATGATTCATGACCTTTGTCATCACAATGGTCCATGCCCTCGTCATCAACAGTCTCTGTGACCATTTTAACCACAATGCTCCATGAACTTTTCATCACAATGCTTTTTGACCCTTGTCGTCACAATGCTCTATGCATTTCTAAGGACAATGCTCCATGCCCTTGTCACCACAATGCTCCATGACCCCTGTCATCACAATGCTCCATGACTCCAGTCATCACAGTGCTTCATAACATTTGTTACCACAATGGTCCATGCCCGCGTCATCACATGGCTCTGTTACCTTTGTAACCACAATGCTCCATGAACTTTTCATCACAATGCTCCGTGACCCTTGTCATCACAATTCTCCATGTCTTTGTCAGAATACTTCTCCATAACCCTTGTCATCACAATGTGCCACACGCTTTTCATTAAAACGGTCACAAATTTGTCATCACAGTGCTCCATAAACTTTGAAATCACAATGATCCATGCCCTTCTCATCACAATGCTCCATTACATCTGTCATAAGAATGCTCCATGAGCCCTGCTATCAAAATGTTCCATGGCCTTGTCATCACAAGGCTCGAGGACACCTCTCATCACAATGCTCCAAAACCCATGTAATCACAATGCTCCATTCCCTTGTCATCACAAATCTCCATGACACATGTCATCAGAAGGTTCCATGTCCTTCTCATCAAAATGCTCGATGCCGTTGTCATCACAGTGCTCCAAGAGCCCTGTAATCACAATGCTCCATTCCCCTTTTCATCTCAATGCTCCATGAACCCTGTCATCACAATGCATCATGCCCCTCATCATAATGCTTCAGGCTATTGTCAGCACAATGAAATCAAAATTCTCCATGACCTCTGCCATCACAATGCTCCATGACCCCTGTCATCACAACACTCCATGAACATTTTTGGCCCAGTGCTCCATGACACTTGTCATCACAATGATCCATTCCCTTGTCATCCCAATGCTCCATGACCACTGTATTCACAATGCTCCGTGACACATGTCATCACAGTGCTCCATGACAACTGTCATCACAATGTTCCTGGCCTTTGTCAGCAAAATTCTATATGACCTTGTCATAACAATGCTCTATGTGTTTGTCATCACAATACTCCATTACCATTGTCATCACAATCCTCCATGAAGCTTGGGATCACATTGCTTCATGCCCTTGTCATCACAATGCTCCATGCTCCTTGAAATCAAAATGAACCATGACCTCTGTCATCACAATGCTCCAAACCCTTTTGATCACAATGTTCCATAACACGTGTCATCACAAAACTCCATCCCCTTTTCATCACAATGATCCATGACATTTGTCATCACAATTCTCAATACACTTGTCATCAAAATGCTTCCTGACACTTGTCGTCAGAATGCTGCTTTATCCCTGTCACAAAAAGGCTCCATGCCTTTTTCATCACAATGCTCCATGCCATTGTCATCAAAATACTCCACAAGCTTGTCATCAGAATGCTCCATGACCCTTGTCATCACAATTCTCCATGCACTTGTCAGCACAATGGGCCATTACCTTTGTCATCAGAATCCTCCATGACACTTGGCATCACAATGCTCCATTCCATTTTCATCACAATGGGCCATTACATATGTCATCACAATGCTCCTTGACACCTCTGTTCAAAATACTGTATGACCTGGTCATCACAATGCTCCATTCCCTTGTCATCACAATGCACCTTTCCAACTGTCATCACAATAAACTATGAAACTTATTAGAACAATGTTCCATGCCCTTGTCATCACAATGCTCCATGCCCTTGTTATCACAATGCTCCATGCCCTTTTCTTCACAATGATCCATGCCGTTGTCATCACAATATTCCACAAGCTTGTCATCAGAAAGCTCCATGACCCTTGTCATCACAATGCTCCATAACCCCTCTCATCACAATGCTCCATACACCTTGTCATTACACTGCTCCATGACGCTTGTCATCACAATTATCTATGGTCTTCTCATCACAATGCTCCTCGCCCTTGTCATCAAAATGCTGCATGACCCTTGTCATCACAATGATCCATGACCCCTCTCATCACAGTGCTCCATGACACCTGTCATCACATTGCTCATTGTCCCTTGTCATTACAATGCTCCATGATGCTCGTCACCACAAGTATCCATGGTCTTCTCATCACAGTGCTCCACGGTCTTGCCATCACAATGCTCCATGTCCTGGTAATGACAATGTTCATGTCCCTTGTCATCACAGTTCTCCAAGTCTTTGTCATCACAATGCTCCATGACAATTCTCATCAGAATGTTACATGCTCTTGTCATCACAATTCTCCATGCACTTGTCATTGCAATGCCCCCTTTTCCCTGTCATAGCAAGCTCCATGCCTTTGTCATAACAATGCTTCACGAACTTTTCATCAAAATTCTCAATGGCCATTGTCATCAAAATGATCCATGCCCTTGTCATCACGATGCTCCAAGCCCTTGTCATCACAAGGCTCCATTACATTTGTCATCACAATCCTCCATACACTTGGCATCACAATGCTCCATGCCATTGTCATCACAATGGACAATGAAATATGTCATCACTATGCTCCCTGACACATGTCTTCACAATAATCCATGACCTTGTAATCACAATGCTCCATGCCCTTGTTATCACAATATGCCATGCCCACTTTCAACACAATTATCCATGAAACTTGTCAAAGTAATGCTCCATGCCCCTGTCATCACAATGCTCCAATCCATTGTCATCACAATGCTCCATTACCATTGTCATCAGAATCCTCCATGACACTTGGCATCACAATGCTCCATGCCATTGTTGTCATCGGGCCATTACATATGTCATCACAATGCTCCCTGACAACTGCCTTCACAATAATCCATGACCTGGTCATCACAATGCTCCATGCCCTTGTGATCACAATGTGCCTTTCCAAATGTCATCGCTATAATCCATGAAACTTATTAGACCAATGCTCCATGCCATTGTCATCACAATGCTCCATGCCCTTGTTATCGCAATGCTCCATGACACCTGTCATCACAATGCTCCATGACTCCAGTCATCACAATGCTTCATGACCTTTGTCATCACAATGGTCCATGCCCACGTCATCAACAGTCTCTGTGACCTTTTTAACCACAGTGCTCCGTGAACTTTTCTTCACAATGCTCCATGACCCTTGTCATCACAATGTGCAACAGGCTTTTCATTACAACGGTCCACAAATTTGTCATCACAGTGCTCCATATACCTTGTAATCACAATGATCCATGCCCTTTTCATCACAATGCTCCATTACACCTGTAATAACAATGCTCCATGACCCCTGCCATCAAAATGCTCCATGGCCTTGTCAACAGAAGGCTCGATGACACTTCTCATCACAATGCTCCAAGACCCTTGTAATCACAATACTCCATGCCCTTGTCATCACAAATCTCCAAGATCCCTGAAATCACAATGCTCCATGCCCCTTTTCATCAGAATTCTCCATGAGACTTCTCATCACAAGTCTTCATGGTCTTCTCATCACAAGGCTCCAAGACCTTGTCATCAGCATGTGCCATTCCCTTGTCATCAGAGTGCTCCTTGACCACTGTCATCACAATACTCCATGAATATTTTCAGCACAATGCTCCATGACCTTCTCATCACAATGCTCCATGACCAATATCATCACAATGCTCCATGACCTCTGTCATCACAACACTCTATGACACCTGACAACACAATGATCCGGGACTCTTGTCACCACAGTGCTCAATTCCCTAGTCATCACAATGCTCCATGAACCCTGTCATCACAATACGCCATGAATATTTTAAGCCCAATGATTCATGACCCTTGTCATCACAATGATCCATGCCTTTGTCATCCCAATGTTCCATGTCCCCTGTATTCACAATGCTCCTTGACGCTTGCCATCACAGTGCTCCATGACAAATGTCATCACAATGCTCCATGCATTTGTCAGCAAAATGCGACATGAGCTTTTAATTACAATGTTCTATGCACTTGTCTTCACAATACACCATTACCATTTTCATCACAATCCTCCATGAACCTTGGGATCACATTGCTTCATGCCTTTGTTATCACAATGCTCCATGCTCCTTGAAATCAAAATGATCCATGACCTCTGTCATCACAATGCTCCAAAACCTTGTGATCACAATGCTCCATAACACTTGTCATCACAACGCTCCATGATGCCTGTCATCACAATATTCCATGCCCTTTTCATCACAATGCTCCATGAACTTTGTCATCACAATTCTCAATACACTTGTCATAACAATGTTCCCTGACACTTGTCATCAGAATGCTCCTTGAAACCTGTTATGAAAAGGCTCCATGCCTTTTTCATCACAATGCCCCATGCCATTTTCATCACAATGCTCCATGACCTCTGTCATCACAATACTCCATGACACCTGAAAACACAATGATCCGGGACTCTTGTCATCACAATGCTCCATTCCCTACTCATCACAATGCTCCAAGAATGCTGTCATCACAACACTCCATGAACATTTTCAGCCCAGTGCTCCAGGAAATTTGTCATCAAAATGATCCATGCCCTTGTCAACCCAATGCTCCATGACCCATGTATTCACATTGCTCCGTGACGCTTGTCATCACCGTGATCCATGACACATGTCATCACAATGCTCCATGCCTTTGTCAACAAAATGCTACATTACCTTGTCATTACAATGCTCTATACGCTTGTCATCAACAAACTCCATTTCCATTGTCATCACAATCCTCCGTGAGCCTTGGGATCACATTGCTTCATGCCCTTGTCATCACAATGCTCCATGCTCCTTGAAATCAAAATGATCCATGACCTGTATCATCACAATGCTCCAAACCCTTGTAATCACAATATTCCATAACAGTTGTCGTCACAACGCTGTATGACGCCTGCCATCACAATACTCTAGGCCTTTTCATCACAATGCTCCATGCCCTTGTCATCACAATGCTCCAAGACCCATGTAATCACAATGCTCTATGCCCC
The DNA here is from genome assembly GCF_964165515.1 of Mesoplodon bidens. Taxonomy (NCBI): domain Eukaryota; kingdom Metazoa; phylum Chordata; class Mammalia; order Artiodactyla; family Ziphiidae; genus Mesoplodon; species Mesoplodon bidens. The sequence continues at coordinate 3,306,924 of NW_027672207.1, forward strand.
TTCTCATCTCAATGCTCCATGAACCCTGTCATCACAATGCACCATGCCCATCATCATAATGCTTCAAGCTATTGTCATCACAATGAAATCAATATTCTCCATGACCTCTGTCATCATAATGCTCCAAACCCTTGTTATCACAGTGATCCATAACACTTATCATTACAATACCCCATGATGCACCTCATCACAATTATCCATGGTGTTCTCATCACAATGCTCCATGATCTTTGTCATCACAATGCTCAATACACTTGTCATCACAATGCCCCCTGACACTTGTCATCAGTATGCTCCTTGAACCCTGTCATGACAAGGCTCCATGCCTTTTTCATCACAATGATCCATGCCCTTTTCATCACAATGCTCCAAGATCCCTGTAATCACAATGCTCCATGCCCTTGTCATCACAAAGCTCCATGATGCATGTCATCAGAAAGCTCCATGTCCTTCTCATCACAATGCTCCATGCTCTAGTCATCACAATGTTCCAAGACCCCTGTAATCACAATGCTCCATGCCCCTTTTCATCACAATGCTCCATGAGACTTATCATCACAAGTCTCCATGGTCTTCATATCACAATTCTCCAGGAACTTGTCATCACCATGCTCCATTCCCTTGTCATCACAATGCTCCATGATACCTGTCATCACAATAATCCATGAACATTTTCAGCCCAATGCTCCACGACCTATTCATCACAATGGTCCATGGCCAATATCATCACAATGCTCCATGACCACTGTCAACACAACACTCCATGACAGCTGACAACACAATGATCTGGGACTCTTGTCATCACAATGCTCCATTTCCTACTCATCACAATGCTCCATAAACCCTGTCATCAAAATCCTCCATGAACATTTTCAGCCCAGTGCTCCAGGAAACTTGTCATCACACTGATCCATGCACTTGTCAACCCAATGGTCCATGACCCCTGTATTCACAATGCTCCTTGACGCTTGTCATCACAGTGCTCCATGACACATGTCATCACAATGCTCCATGCCTTTGTCAGCAAAATGCTACATGACCTTGTCATTACAATGCTCTATGCGCTTGTCATTACAATACTCCATTTCCATTGTCATCACAATCCTCCATGAACCTAGGGATCACATTGATTCATGCCCTTATCATCACAATGCTCCAGGCTCCTTGAAATCAAAATGATCCAGGACCTCTGTCATCACAATGCTCCAAACACTTGTGATCACAGTGTTCCATAACACTTGTCATCACAACGCTCCATGATGCCTGTCATCACAATATTCCATGCCCTTTTCATCACAATGTTCCATGACCTTTGTCATCACAATTCTCAATACACTTGTCATCACAATGCTCCCTGACACTTGTCATCAGAATGCTCCTTGAAACCTGTCACGAAAAGGCTCCATGCCTTTTTCATCACAATGCCCCATGCCATTTTCATCACAATGCTCCATGCCATTGTCATCAAAATACTCCACAAGCTTGTCATCAGAATGCTCCATGACCCTTGTCATCACAATTCTCCATGCACTTGCCAGCACAATGTTCCCTGACCCTTGTCATCATAATGCTCCAAGCCCTAGTCATCACAATGCTCCATTACATTTGTCATCAGAATCCTCCATGACACTTGGCATCACAAGGCTCCATGCCATTGTCATCACAATGGGCCATGACATGTGTCATGACAATGCTCCCTGACACCTGTCTTCACAATACTGCATGACCTGGTCATCACAATGCTCCATGCCCTTGTCATCACAATGTTCCATTACCTTGTTATCACATTCTTCCATTGAACCTGTCATCACAATGCTCCGTGACTCCTGTCTTTACAATGCTTCTTGACCTTTGTCATCACAATAGTCCATTCCCTCGTCATCAACAGCCTCTGTGACCTTTTTAACCACAATGCTCCATGAACTTTTCATCACAATGCTCTTTGACCCTTGTCATCACAGGGCTCTATGCATTTCTCAGCACAATGTTCCATGACGCATGTCATCAGAATGCTCCATGGCCTTCTCATCAAAATGCTCCATGCCCTAGTCATCACAATGTTCCAAGACCCCTGTAATCACAATGCTCCATGCCCCTTTTCTTCAGAATGCTCCATGTGACTTGTCATCACACGTCTCCATGGTCTTCAAATCACAATGCTCCACGACCTTTTCATCACCATGCTCCATTCCCTTGTAATCACAATGCTCCATGTTCCCTGTCATCACAATAATCCATGAATATTTTCAGCCCAATGCTCCACGACCTACTCATCACAACGCTCCATGGCCAATATCATCACAATGCTCCATGACCACAGTCATCACAACACTCCATGACACCTGAAAACACAATGATCCGGGACTCTTGTCATCACAATGCTCCATTCCCTAGTCATCACAATGCTCCATGAACGCTGTCATCACAACACTCCATGAACATTTTCAACCCAGTGCTCCAGGAAACTTGTCATCACAATGATCCATGTCCTTGTCATCCCAATGCTCCATGACCCCTGTATTCACAATGCTCCGTGACGCTTGTCATCACCCTGCTCCATGACATATGTCATCACAATGCTCCATGCCTTTGTCAACAAAATGCTACATGACCTCGTCATTACAATGCTCTATACGCTTGTCATCACAATAATCCTTTTCCATTGTCATCACAATCCTCCGTGAGGCTTGGGATCACATTGCTTCATGCCCTTGTCATCACAATGCTCCATGAACCTTGAAATCAAAATGATCCATGACCTCTCTCATCACAATGCTCCAAACCCTTGAGATCACAATGTTCCATAGCACTTGTCATCACAACGCTCCATGATGCCTGTCATCACAATACTCCATGCCCTTTTCATCACAATGCTACATGACTTTGCCATCACAATTCTCAATACACTTGCCATCACAATGCTCCATGCACTTCTCATCAAAATGCTCTCTCACAACTGATATCACAGTGTTACATCACTATTCATCACAATATTCCCTCACCCCTCTCATCACAATGTTCCATGACTCCTGTCATCAAAATGCTACATGCACTTATCATCACAATGTTCGATGATCCCTGACATCAAATGTTCCATAACACATGTCATCAAAATGCTCTATGACCCTTTTCATCAAAATGCTCCATGATCCCTGATATCAAGTGCTGCATGACTCCTGTCATCACAATGTTCCATGCTCCTTGAATTCAAAATGTTCCATGACCTCTCTCATCACAATGCTCCAAACCCTTGTGATCACAATGTTCCATAACACTTGTCATCACAAAGCTCCATGATGACTGTTATCACAATACTCTATGCCCTTGTCATCACAATGCTCCATGACCTTTGTCATCACAATTCTCAATACACTTGTCATCACAATGCTTCCTGACACTTGTCATCAGAATGTTCCTTGAACCCTGTCAAAGACATGCTCCATGCCTTCTCCATCACAATGCCACATGCCGTTTTCATCACAATGATCCATGCAATTGTCATCAAAATACTCCACAAGCTTGTCATCAGAATGCTCCATGACATTTGTCATCACAATTCTCCATGCACTTGTCGGCATAATGCTCCCTAACCATTGTCATCACAATGCTCCAAGCCATTGTCATCACAATGCTCCATTACCTTTGTCATCAGAATCCTCCATGACACATGGCATCACAATGCTCCATGCCATTGTCATCACAATGGGCCTTTACATATGTCATCACAATGCTCCCTGACACCTGTCTTCACAATACTGCATGACCTGGTCATCACAATGCTCCATGCCCTTGTCATCACAATGCACCATTTCAACTGTCATCGCAATAATCCATGAAACATATTAGACAATGTTCCATGCCCTTGTTATCACAATGCTCAATGACCCCTGTCATCACAATGCTCCGTGACTCCAGTCATCACAATGCTTCATGACCATTGTTATCACAGTGGTCCATGCCCTCGTCATCAACAGTCTCTGTGACCATTTTAACCACAATGCTCTATGTACTTTTCATCACAATTCTCTTTGACCCTTGTCATCGAAATGCTCTATGCCTTTCTCTGCACAATGCTCCATGACCCTTGTCATCACAATGCTCCATGAGGTTGTCAGCACAATGCTCCGTGACACATGTCATCACAATGTGCCATGTGCTTGTCATCACAGTGCTCCACAACCTTGTCATCACAATGCTCCATTACCATTGTCTTCACAATGCTCCATGCATTTCTCATCAAAATGCTCTCTCACCACTGATATCACAATGTTACATCACTATTCATCACAATACACCCTCCCCCCTGTCATCACAATGCTCCATGACTCCTGTCATCACAATGCTACATGCACTTATCATCACAATGTTCGATGACCCCTGACATCACAATATTCCTTAACACCTCTCATCAAAATGCTCCATGACGCTTTTCATCAAAATGCTCCATGACCGCTGACATCACAGTGTTCCATAACCCTTGTCATCAAAATATTCCATAACACTTTTCATCAAATTGCTCCATTACGCTGTCATCACAATGCTCACAGCCCTTCTCATCACATTGCTAACGCACTTGTCATCAAAATGCTCCATGACCTTTGTCATCACAAAGATCCATGACGCTTGGAATCACAATGCTCCATGTCAATGTTATCACAATGCTCCATGAACGCTCTCATCACATTGTTCCATGCCCTTGTCATCACAAAGCTCCATGATGCATGTCATCAGAATACTCCATGGCCTTCTCATCACAGTGCTCCATGCAGTTGCCATTACAATGCTCCATTATCCCTGTCATAAAAATGCTCCATGAACGCTGTTGTCACGATGTTCCATGCCTTTGTCATGACAATGCTCCAAGACCCCTGTAATCACAATGCTCCATGCCCCTTTTCATCTCAATGATCCATGAGCCCTGTCATCACAATGCACCATGCACATCATCATAATGCTTCCTGCTATTGTCATCACAATGAAATCAAAATGCTCCATGACCTCTGTCATAACAATGCTCCAAAACCTAGTGATCACAATATTCCATAACACTTGTCATCACAATGCCCCTTCACGCTCGTCATCACAATTATCCATGGTCTTCTCATCACAATGCTCCATGACCATTGTCATCACAATGCTCAATATACTTGTCATCAAAATGCTCCATGACTCTTGTTGTCTGTATGCTCCTTGAACCCTGTCATAAAAAGGCTCCATGCCTTTTTAATCACAATGATCCATGCCCTTTTCATCACAATGCTCCAAGACCCATGTAATCACAATGCTTCATGCTTTGTCATCAGAAAGCTCAATGACGCATGTCATCAGAATGCTCCTTTGCCTTCTCCTCACAATGCTCCATGCCCTTGTCATCACAATGTTCGAAGACACCTGTAATCACAATGTTCCATGCCCCTTGTCATCAGTACGCTCCATGAGACTTGTCATCACAGGACTTCATGTTTTTCTCATCGCAATGCTCCAGGATCTTGTCATCAAAATGCTTCACGACCTTGTCATGAAAATTCTCATTGGCCCTTGTCATCATAATGCTCCAAGCCCTAGTCATTACAATGCTCCATTATATTTGTCATCACAATCCTTCATTATATTTGGCATCACAGTGCTCCATGCCATTGTCATCACAATGGACCATGACATATATCATCACAATGCTCCCTGACACATTTCTTCACAATACTCTATGACCTTCTCATCACAATGCTCCATGCACTTGTCATCACAATGCACCATGCCCACTGTCATCACAATAATCTATGAAACTTGTAAGAACAATGCTCCATACCCCTGTCATCACAATGCTCCATGCACTTTTCATCACAAAGCTCCATGATGCATGTCATGAGAATGTTCCATGGCCTTCTCATCACAATGCTCCATGCCCTTGTCATCACAATGCTCCAAGACCCCTGTAATCACAATGCTCCATGCCCCTTTTCATCTCAATGCTCCATGAGCCCTGTCATCACAATGCACCATGCCCATCATCATAATGTTTCAGGCTGTTGTCATCACAATGAAATCAAAATGCTCAATGACCTCTCTCATCATAATGCTCCAAACTCTTGTGATAACAATGTTCCATAACCCTTATCATCACAACACCCCTGACGCTCATCATCACGATTATCCATGGTCTTCTCATCACAATGCTCCATGAAATTTGTCATCACAATGCTCAATACACTTGTCATCACAATGTTCCCTGACACTTGTTGTCTGTATGCTCTTTGAACCCTGTCATGGAAAGGCTCCATGCCTTTTTCATCACAATTATCCATGTCCTTTTCATCACAATGCTCCAAGACCCCGTTAATCACAATGCTCCATGCCTTGTCATCACAAAGCTCCATGACGCCTGTCAGCAGAGTGCTCCATGGCCTTTTCCTCACAATGCTCCAAGCCCTTGTTTTCACTATGCTCCAAGACCCCTGTAATCACAATGCTCCATGCCCCTTTTCATCAGAATGCTCCATGAGACTTGTCATCACAAGTCTCCATGTTCTTCTCATCACAATGCTCCAGGACCTTGTCATCACTATGCTCCATGACCCCTGTCTTCACAATACTCCAGGAATATTTTCAGCCCAATGCTCCATGACTTCTCATCACAATGCTCCATGACCAATATCATCACAATGCTCCTTGACCACTGTCATCACAAAACTACATGACACCTGACAACACAATGATCCGAGACTCTAGTCATCACAATGTTCCTTTACCTAGACATCACACTGCTCCATGACACCTCTCATCACAATACTCCATAAACATTTTCAGCCCTATGCTCCATGACCCTTGTCATCACAATGATCCATGCCCTGGTCATCCCAATGATCCATGAATCCTGTATTCACAATGCTCCTTGACGCTTGTCATCACAGTGCTCCATGACACCTGTCATCACAATGCTCCATGCCTTTGTCCGCAAAATGCTACATGACCTTGTCATTACAATGCTCTATGCGCTTGTCATCACAATATTCCATTACCATTGTCACAACAATCCTCCATGAACTGTGGGATCACATTGTTTCATGTCCTAGACATCACAATGCTCCATGCTCCTTGAAATCAAAATGATCCATGACCACTGTCATCACAATGCTCCAAACCCTTGTGATCACAATGTTCCCTAACACTTGTCATCACAACGCTCCATGATGCCTGTCATCACAATATTCCATTCCCTTTTCATCACAATGCTCCATGACCTTTGTCATCACAATACTCAATACACTTGTCACCACAATGCTCCCTGACACTTGTCTTCAGAATGCTCCTTGAACCCTGTCACGAAAAGTCTCCATGCCTTTTTCATCAAAATGCCCCATGCCGTTTCCATCACAATGTGCCATGCAATTGTCATCAAAATACACCACAATATTGTCATCATAATGCTCCATGAACCTTGACATCACAATTCTCCATGCACTTGTCAGCACAATGCTCCCTGACCCTTGTCATCACAATGCCCCAAGCCATTGTCATCAAAATGCTCCATTATTTTTATCATAAGAATCCTCAATGACATTTGGAATCACAATGCTCCATGCCATTCTTATCACAATGGGCCATTACATATGTCATCACAATGCTCCCTGACACCTGTCTTCACAATACTGCATGACCTGGTCATCACAATGCTCCATGACCCCGGCCATCACAATGTTCCACGGCCTTGTCATCACAAAGCTCCATGATATATGTCATCAGAATGTTCCATGGCCTTCTCATCAAAATGCTCCATGCCCTTCTCATCACCGTGCTCCAACACCGCTGTAATGGCAATGCTCCATGCCCCTTTTCATCAGTATGCTCCATGAGATTTGTCATCACAAGGCTCCATGGTTTTCTCATCACAATGATCCAGGATTTTGTCATCACAGTGCTTCATGACCTTGTCATGAAAATTCTCAATGGCCCTTGTTATCACAATGCTCCAAGCCCTAGTCATCACTATGCTCCATTATATTTGTCATCACAATCTTCCATTACATTTGGCATCACCGTGCTCCCTGCCATTGTCATCGTAATGGACCATGACATATGTCCTCACAATGCTCCCTGAAACCTGTCTTCACAATACTCCATGACGTTCTCATCACAATGATCCATGTCCTTGTCATCACAATGCTCCATGACCCCTGTCATCACAATGCTCCGTGACTCCATGCATCACATTGCTTCATAACATTTGTCATCACAATGGTCCATGCCCACGTCATCACAAGGCTCTGTGACCTTTGTAACCACAATGCTCCATGAAATTTCCATCACAATGCTCCTTGACCCTTATCATCACAGTGCTCCATGTCTTTTTCAGAAAAATGCTCCATGACCATTTTCATCACAATGTGCCACGCGATTTCATCACAACTGTCCACAAATTTGTCATGGCAATGCTCCATAAACCTTTTAATCACAATGCTCCATGCCCTTTTCATCACAATGCTCCATTACTACTGTCACAACAATGCTCCATGAACCCTGCCATCACAATGTTACACGGTCTTGTCTTCACAGGACTCCATGACAATTGTCATCACTATGCTCCAAGACCACTGTAATCACATTGCTCGCTGCCCTTGTCATCACAAAGCTCCATGACACATGTCTTCAGAATGTTCCATGGTTTTCTCATCAAAATATTCCATGCCCTTGTCATCACAATGCTCCAAGACCCCTGTAATCACAGTGCTCCATGCCCATTATCATCTCACTGATCCATGAACCCTGTCATCATAATTCATCATGCCCATCATCATAATGCTTCATGCTATTGTCATCACAATGAAATCAAAATGCTCCATGACCTCTGTCATAACAATGCTCCAAACCCTTGTGATCACAATATTCCATAACACTTTTCATCACAGTGCCCCATGACGCTCGTCATCACAATTATCCTTGGTCTTCTCATCACAATGCTCCATACATTTGTCATTCCAATGCTCAATACACTTGTCATCAAAATGCTCCCTGACACATGCTGTCTGTATGCTCCTTGAACCCTGTCATCACAAGGCTCCATGCCTTTTTCATCACAATGAGCCATGCCCTTTTCATCACAATGCTCCATGCCCTTGTCATCAAAATGTTCCATTACCCATGTCATAACAATGTTCCATGACACATGTCATCAGAATGTTCCATGGCTTTCTAATCAAAATGTTCCATGCCCTTGTCATCACAATGCTCCAAGAACCCTGTAATCACAATGCTCCATGCCACTATTCATCTAAATGCTCCATGGACCCTGTCATCACCATGCATCATGCCCATTATCATAATGCTTCAGGCTATTGTCAGCACAATGAAATCAAAATCCTCCATGACCTCTGTCATCACAATGCTCCATGACCCCTGTTATCACAATGCTACATGCACTTATCATCACAACGTTAGATGACACCTGACATCACAATTTTCCATAACCCCTCTCATCAAGATGCTCCATGTCCCTGGGCATCACAGTGCTCCATGTCATTATCATCACAATGCTCCGTGAATGCTCTCATCACATTGCTCCATGCCCTTTTCATCACAAAGCTCCATGACACATGTAATCAGAATGCTCCATGGCCTCCTCATCAAAATGTTCCATTCCCTTGCCATCACAATGCTCCTTTACACCTGTCATAACAATGTTCCATGATCCCTGCCATCACGTTGTTCCATGGCCTTGTCATCACAAGTCTCCATGACCCTTCTCATGACAATGCTCCAATACCCCTGTAATCACAATGCTCCAAGACCCCTGGAATCACAATGCTCCATGATCATTTTCATCTCAATGATCCATGAACCCTGTCATCACAATGCACCATGCACATCATCATAATGCTTCATGCTATTGTCATCACAATGAAATGAAAATGCTCCATGACCTCTGTCATAACAATGCTCCAAACCGTTGTGATCACAATATTCTATAACACTTGTCATCACAGTGCCCCATGACGCTCGTCATCACAATTATCCATGCCTCCTCATCAAAATGCTCCATTACCCGTCTCATAACCATGCTCCATTACCCCTGCCATCACAATGTTCCACGGCCTTTTCATCACAAGGCTCCATGACACTTGTCATCACAATGCTCAAAGACAACTGTCATCACAATGCTCCATGCCTTTGTCAGCAAAATGCTACATGACCTTGTCATTACTATGCTCTTTGCGCTTGTCATCACAATACTCCATTACCATTGTCATCACAATCCTCCATGAACATTGGGATCACATTGCTTCATGCCCTTGTCATCACAATGCTCCATGCTCCATGAAATCAAAATGATCCATGAACTCTGTCATCACAATGCTCCAAACCCTTGTAATTACAATGTTCCATAACACTTGTCATCAAAACGCTCCATGATGCCTGTCATCACAATAATCCATGCCCTTTTCATCACAATGATCCATGACATTTGTCATCACAGTTCTCAAAACACTTGTCATCACAATGCTCCCTGACACTTTTCATCAGAATGCCCCTTGAACACTATCACGAAAAGGTTCCATGCTTTTTTCATCACAATGCCCCATGCCGTTTTCATCACAATGCTCCATGCCATTCTCATCAAAATACTCCACAAGCTTGTCATCAGAATACTCCATGGCCCTTGTCATCACAATTCTCCATGCACTTGGCAGCACAATGCTCCCTAACCCTTGTCATCACAATGCTCCAAGCCACTGTCATCATAATGCTCCGTTACCTTTGTCATCAGAATCCTCCATGACACTTGGCACCACAATTCTCAATGCCATTTTCATCACAATGGGCCATTACATATGTCATCACAATGCTCCCTGACACCTGTCTTCACAATACTGCATGACCTGGTCATCACAATGCTCCATGCCCTTGTCATCACAATGTGCCATTCCAACTGACATCGCAATAATCCATGAAACTCATTAGACCAATGCTCCATGCCCTTGTCATCACAGGGCTTCATGCCCCTGTTATCACAATGCTCCATGACCCCTGTCATCCCAATGCTCCGTGATTCCAGTCATCACAATATTTCATGAACTTTGTCCCCACATTTGTCCATGCCCTCGTCATCAACAGTCTCTGTGACTTTTTAACCAAAATGCTCCATGAACTTTTCATCACAATGCACTTTGACCCTTGTCATCACAATGCTCTATGCCTTTCTCAGCACAATGCTCCATGACCCTTGTCATCACAATGCTCCATGTGCTTGTAAGGACAATGCTACTTGATACATGCCATCACAATGCACCGTGCGCTTGTCATCTGAGTGCTCCACAATCTTGTCATCACAATCCTCCATAAATCTTGTCATCACATTGCTACATGCACTTCTCATGAAAATGCTCTCTCACCACTGATATCACAATGTTACATCACTATTCGTCACAATACTCCCTCACCCATCATCACAATGTTCCATGACTCCTGTCATCAGAATGCTACATGCACTTATCAACACAATGCTCGCTGACCCCTGACATCACAATGTTCCATAACCCCTGTCATCAAGATGCTCCTTGACCCTTTTCATCAAATTGCTCCATGACCCTGTCATCACAATGCTCCCTGCCATACTCATCACAATGCATAACGCCCTTGTCATCAAAATGCTCCATGACATTTATCATCACAAAGATCCATGACACTTGGCATCACAGTGATCCATGTCATTGTCATCACAATGCTCCATGAACGCTCTCATCACATTGATCCATGCCCTTTTCATCACAGAGCTCCATGACACATGTCATCAGAATGCTCCATGGCCTTCTCATCACAATGCTCCATGACCCCTGCCATCTGATGTTCCATGGCCTTGTCATAACAAGGCTCCATGACTATTTTCATCACAATGCTCCAAGACACCTGTAATCACAATGCTCAACGCCCCTTTTCATCAGAATACTCCATGAGACATGTCATCACAAGTCTCCATGGTCTTCTAATCACAATGCTACATTTCCTTGTCATTACAATGTTCCATGACCCCTGTCATCACAATAATCCATGAACATTTTCTGCCCAATTCTCCATGACCTTATCATCACAATACTCCATGAACAATATCATCACAATGGTCCATGAATACTGTCATCACAACATTCCAGGACCCCTGACAACACAGTGATCCGGGACTCTAGTCATCACAATGCTTCATTCCCAGGTCATTACAATGCTCCATGATCCCTATCATCACTATACTCTATGAATATTTTCAGCCCAATGCTCCATGCCCCTTTTCATCTCAATGATCCATGAACCCTGTCATCACAATACACCATGCCCATTATCATAATGCTTAATGCTATTGTCATCACAATGAAATCAAAATGCTCCATGACCTCTGTCATAACAATGCTCCAAACCCTTGTGATCACAATATTCCATAACACTTGTCCTCCCAATGCCCCATGACGCTCGTCAACACAATTATCCATGGTCTTCTCATCACAATGATCCATGATCTTTGTCATCACAATGCTCAATACACGTGTTATCACAATGCTCCCTAACACTTGTCGTCAGTATGCTCCTTGAACCCTGTCATGACAAGGCTCCATGCCTTTTTCATCACAATGATCCATGCCCTTTTCATCACAATGCTCCAAGACCCCTGTAATCACAATGCTCCATGCCTTTGTCATCACAAAACTCCATGACGCATGTCATCAGAATGCTACATGGCTTTCTCATCACAATGATCCTTGCCCATGCCATCACAATGCTCAATTACCCATGTCATAACAATTCTTCATGACCACTGCCATCACAGTGCTCCATGCCTTTGTCAGAAAAATGTTCCAGGACCCTTGTCATTATAATGTGGCACACACGTTTCCTCACAACTGTCCACAAACTTGTCATTGCAATGCTCCATAAAATTTGTATTCACAATGCTCCATGCACTTCTCATCAAAATGCTCTCTCACCAGAGATATCACAATGCTCCATCAGTTGTCGTCACAATACTCCCTCACCCCTGTAATAAGAATATTCCATGACCCCTGTCATCACAGTGCGACTTACCCTTATAATCACAATGTTCCATGACCCCTGACATCAAATTGATCCATAAAATTTGTCATCAAAATGCTCCATGACCCTTTTCATCCCAAAGCTCCATGACCCATGACATCACAAGGGTCTATAACCCCTGTCATCAAAATGTTCCATTACACTTTTCATCAAATTCCTGCATGACCCTGTCATCAATATACTCCCTGCCCTTCTCATCACAATGCACCACACCCTTGTCAACAAAATGCTCCATGACTTTGTCATCACAAAGCTCCATGACCCTTGGCATCACAATGCTCCATGTCATTGTCATCACAAGGCTCCTTGAACCCTCTCATCACATTGCTCCATGCACATGTCATCACAAAGCTCCATGACACTTGTCATCACAATGCTCGATGCCCTTCTCATCACAATGCTCCATGCCCTTGTCATTACAATCCTCCTTGACTCATGTATCACAGTGTTCCGAGCACTTGTCATGACAGTGCTCCATGCCCGCTCTCATCACAATAATCCATGAAATATTTCAGAACAATGCTCCATGTCCTTCTCATCACAATGCTCCATTACCACTGTCATAACAATGCTCCATGACCTCTGTCATCACAATGCAACACAACCTTTTGATCACAATGTTCCATAAAACTTATCATCACAACACCCCATGACGCTCATCATCACAATTATCCATGATCTTATCATCACTATGCTCCATAAACTTTGTCATCACAATGCTCAATACACTTGTCAATACAATTGTCCCTGACACTTTTCGTCAGTATGCTCCTTGAACCCTGTCATGACAAGGCTCCATGCCTTTTTCATCACAATGCTCCATGACGCATGTCATCAGAATGCTACATGACGCATGTCATCAGAATGCTAAATGGCCTTCTCTTCACAATGCTCCATGCCCTTGTCGTAACAATGCTCCAAGACATCTGTAATCACGATGCTCCATGCCCCTTTTCATCAGAATTCTCCATGAGACTTGTCATCACAAGTCTCCATGGTCTTCTAATCACAATGATACATTTCCTTTTCATCACAATGTTCCATGACCCCTGTAATCACAATACCCCATGAATATTTTCAGCCCAATGCTCCATGACCTAATCATCACAATGCTCCATGAAAAATAGCATCACAATGGTCCATGACCACTGTCATCACAGCATTCCATGACCCCTGACAACACAGTGATCCGGGATTCTTGTCATCACAATGCTCCATTCCCTAGTCATCACAATGCTCCATGACCCCTGTCATCACAATACTCCATGAACATTTTCAGCGCATTGCTCCATGACACTTGTCATCACAATGCTCCCTGACACTTGTCGTCAGAATGCTCCTTGAACCCTGGCACAAAAAGGCTCCATGCATTTTTCATCACAATGTCCCATGCCGTTTTCATCAAAATAATCCATGCCATTGTCATCAAAATACTCAAAAAGCTTGTCATCAAAATGCTCCATGACCCGTGTCATCACAATTCTCAATGCACTTGCCAGCACAATGCTCCCTGACCCTTGTGATCACAATGCTCCAAGCCATTGTCATCACAATGCTCCATTACATTTGTCATCAGAATCCTCCATGACACTTGGCATCACAGTGCTCCATGCTATTGTCATCACAGTGGTCCATTACATATGTCATCACAATGCTCCATGACACCTGTCTGCACAATACTGCATGACCTGGTCTTCACAATGCTCCATGCCCTTGTCATCACAATGTGCCATTCCAACTGTCATTGAAATAATCCATGAAACTTATTAGACCAATGCTTCATGCCCTTTTCATCACAATGTTCCATGCCCCTTTTATCACAATGCTCCACAACCCATGTCATCACAGTGCTCATTGACTCCAGTAATCACAATGCTTCATGACCTTTGTCAACACAATGGTCCATGCCCTCGTCATCAACAGTCTCTTTGACCTTTTTAACCTAAGTGCTCCATGAAATTTTCATCACAATGCTCTTTGACCCTTGTCATCACAATACTCTATGCCTTTCTCAGCACAATGCTCCATGACCGTTTTCATTCCAATGCTCCATGCGCTTGTCAGCACAATGCTCCATGACACATGTCATCACAATGCCCCAAGCCATTGTCATCACAGTGCTCCACAATCTTCTCATCACAATGCTCCATTGACCTTGTCTTCACAATGCTCCATGCACTTCTTATCAAAATGCCCTCTCACCACTGATATCACAATGTTACATCACTATTCATCACAATACTCCCTCACCCCTGTGAACACAATGTTCCATGACTCCTGTCATCACCATGCTACATGCACTGATCATCAGAATATTCGATGACCTATGACATCACAATGTTCCATAAGCCCTGTTATCAAAATGCTCCATGACCCTTTTCATCAAAATGCTCCATGTCCCCTGACATCACAATGCTCCATAGCCCTTGTCATTATAGTGCTCCAAGACGCTCGTCATCACAATTATCCATGACCTTCTCATCACAATGCTCCACGGTCTTGCCATCACAATGCTCCATGCCCTGGTCATCACAATGCTCCAAGTCCCATGTCATCACAATTCTCCAAGTCCTTGTCATCACAATGCTCCATGACAGTTCTCATCACAATGTTACATGTTATTGTCATCACAATTCTCCATGCACATGTCATCGCAATGCCCCATGACCCCTGTCATAGCAAGGTCCATGCCTCTGTCATCACAATGCTTCACGACCTTTTCATCAAAATTCTCAATGGCCGTTGTCATCAAAATGCTCCATGAACCTTGTCATCGCATTGCTCCAAGCCCTTGTCATCACAATGCTCCATTACCTTTGTCATCACAATCCTCGAAAACACTTGTCATCACAATGCTCCCTGACACTTGTCGTCAGAATGCTCCTTGAACCCAGTCAAGAAAAGGCTCCATGCCTTTTTCATCACAATGCCCCATGCCGTTTTCATCACAATGCTCCATGCCATTGTCATCAAAATACTCCACAAGCTTGTCATCAGAATGCTCCATGACCTTTGTCATCACAATTCTGCATGCACTTGTCAGCACAATGCTAACTGACACTTGTCGTCAGTATGCTCCTTGAAACCTGTGATGACAAATTTCCATGGCCTTCTCATCCGAATGCTCTATGCCCTTGTCATCACAGTGCTGCACGACCCCTGTAATCACAATGCTCCATGCCCCGTTTCATCAGAATGTTCCATGAGACATATCATCACAAGGATCCATGGTCTTCTCATCACAATGCTCCAGTACCTTGTCATTACAATGCTCCATGACACCTGTCATCACAATATTCCATGAACATTTTCAGCCCAATGCTCCCTGACCTTCTCATCACAATGCTCCATGACCCCTGTCATTACAATGCTCCATGACCCCTGTCATCACAACGCTCCATGTCCCTGGTCATCACAAAACTCCATGAACATTTTCATCCCAATGCTCCATGACACTTGTCATCACAATGTTCCATGCCCTTGTCATCCCTATGCTCCATGACCCCTGTATTCACAATGCTCCGTGATGCTTGTCTTCACAGTGCTCCATGACACCTGTCATCACAATGCTCCATGCCTTGGTCAACAAAATGCTACCTGACGTTGTCATTACAATGCTCTATGCACTTGTCATCACAATACTCCATTACCATTGTCATCACAATCCTCCTTGAACCTTGGAATCACATTGTTTCATGCCCTTGTCATCACAATGCCCCATGATCCTTGAAATCAAAATGATCCATGACCTCTGTCATCACAATGCTCCATGCCCTTGTTATCACAATGCTCCATGACCCATGTCATCACAAAGCTCCGTGAGTCCAGTCATCACAATGCTTCATGACCTTTGTCATCGCAATGGTCCATGCCCTCATCATCAACAGTCTCTGTGACCTTTTTAACCTCAATGCTCCATGAAATTTTCATCACAGTGCTCTTTGTCCCTTGTCATCACAGTACTTTATGCCTTTTTCAGCACAATGCTCCATAACCGTTGTCATCACAATGCTCCATGCGCTTGTCAGCGCAATGCTCCTAGACACATGTCATCACAGTGCACCATGCGCTTGTCATCACAGTGCTCCACAATCTTGTTATCTCAATGCTCCATTAACATTGTCATCACAATGCACCATGCACTTCTCATCAATATGCTCTCTCACCACTGATATCACAATGTTACATCACTATTCATCACAATACTCCCCCACCCCTGTCATCACAATGTTCCATGACTCCTGTCATCACCACGCTACATGCACTTATCATCACAATGTTCGATGACCTATGACATCACAATGTTCCATAAGCCCTGTCATCAAAATGCTCCATGACCCTTTTCATCAAAATGCTCCATGTCCCCTGACATCACAATGCTCCTTACCCCTTGTCATTACAGTGCTCCATGACGCTCTTCATCACAATTATCCATGGTCTTCTCATCACAATGCTCCACGGTCTTGCCATCACATTGCTCCATGCCCTGGTCATCACAATTCTACAAATTCTTGGCATCTCTATGTTCCATGACAATTCTCATCACAGTGTTACATGCTTTGTCAGCACAATACTCAACAAAATTTTCATCAGAATGCTCCATGACCCTTGTCATCACAATTATCCATGCCCCTGTCCTCCCAAAGCTCCATGCCCCTGTCATCACAATGCTCCATGACCCCTGTCATCACAATATTCCATGAACATTTTCAGCCCAATGCTCCATGACTTTCTCATCGCAATGCTCCATGACCAATATCATCACAATGCTCCATGACCACTGTCATCAAAACACTCCATGACACCTGACAACACAATGACCCGGGACTCTTGTCATCACAATGCCCATTACCTAGTCATCACAATGCTCCATGATGCCTGTCATCACAATACTCCATGAATATATTCAGCCCAAACTCCATGACCCTTGTCATCAAAATGATCCATGCCCTAGTCATCCCAATGCTCCATGACCTCTGTATTCACAATGCTCTGTGACACTTGTCATCACAGTGCTCCATGACACCTGTCATCACAGTGCTCGATGCCTTTGTCAGCAAAATGCTACATGACCTTGTCATTAGAATGCTCTATGTGCTTGTCATCACAATACTCCATTACCATTGTCATCACAATCCTCCATGAACTTTGGGATCACATTGCTTCATGCCCTTGTCATCACAATGCTCCATGCTCCTTGAAATCAAAATGATCCATGACCTCTGTCAATGCAATGCTCCAAACCCTTGTGATCACAGTGTTCCATAACACTTGTCATCACAACGCTCTATGTCCCTTGTAATCACAATACTCCATGAACATTTTCATCCCAATGCTCCATGACCCTTGTCATCACAATGTTCCATGCCCTTGTCATCCCAATGCTCTATGACCCCTGTATTCACAATGCTCCATGATGGTTGTCTTCACAGTGCTCCATGACACCTGTCATCACAATGCTCCATGCCTTTGTCCGCAAAATGCTACATGACGTTGTCATTACAATGCTCTATGCGCTTGTAATCACAATCCTATATTACCATTGTCATCACAATCCTCCATGATGCTTGGAATCACATTGTTTCATGCCCTCGTCATCACAATGCTCCATGCTCCTTGAAATCAAAATGATCCATGACCTCTGTCATCACAATGCTCCAAACACTTGTGATCACAATGTTCCATAACACTTGTCATCACAACGCTCCATGATGCCTTTCATCACAATACTCCAAGCCCTTTTCATCACAATGCTCCATGACCTTTGTCATCACAATTCTCAATACACTTGTCATCACAATGCTCCCTGACACTTGTCGTCAGAATGCTCCTTGAACCATGTCAAGAAAAGGCTCCATGCCTTCTTCATCACAATGCCCCATGCCGTTTTCATCACAATGTTCCATGCCATTGGCATCAAAATACGCCACAAGCTTGTCTTCCAAATGCTCCATGACCCGTGTCGTCACAATTCTCCATGCAATTGCCAGCACAATGCTCCCTGACCCTTGTCATCACAATGCTCCAAGCCATTGTCATCACAATGCTCCATTACTTTTGTCATCAGAATCCTCCATAACACTTGGCATCACAATGCTCCATGACATTGTCATCACAATGGGCCATTACATATGTCATCACAATGCTCCCTGACACCAGTCGTCACAATACAGCATGACCTGGTCTTCACAATGCTCCATGCCCTTGTCATCACAATGCGCCTTTCCAACTGTCATTGCAATAATCCATGAAACTTATTAGACCAATATCCCATGCCCTTGTCATCACAATATTCCTTGCCTTGTTATCACAATGCTCCTTGACTCCAGTCATCACAATGCTCTATGACCCCTGTCATCACAATACTCCATGAATATATTCAGCCCAAACTCCATGACCCTTGTCATCAAAATGATCCATGCCTTAGTCATCCCAGTGCTCCATGACCTCTGTATTCACAGTGCTCCGTGACGCTTGTCATCACAGTGCTCCAAGTCACCTGTCATCACAATGCTCCATGCCTTTGTCAGGAAAATGCTACATGACCTTGTCATTACAAAGCTCTATGCGCTTGTCATCACAATACTCCATTACCAGTATCATCAAAATCCTCCATGAACCTTGGGAACACATTGCTTCATTCCCTTGTCATCACAATGCTCCATGCTCCTTGAAATCAAAATGATCCATGACCTCTGTCATCGCAATGCTCCAAACTCTTTTGATCACAAGGTTCCATAACACTTGTCATCACAACGCTCTATGATGCCTTTCATCACAATACTCCAAGCCCTTTTCATCATAATGCTCCATGACCTTTGTCATCACAATTCTCAATACACTTGTCATCACAATGCTCCCTGACACTTGTCGTCAGAATGCTCCTTGAACCATGTCAAGAAAAGGCTCCATGCCTTCTTCATCACAATGCCCCATGCCGTTTTCATCACAATGTTCCATGCCATTGGCATCAAAATACGCCACAAGCTTGTCTTCCAAATGCTCCATGACCCGTGTCATCACAATTCTCCATGCAGTTGCCAGCAAAATGCTCCCTGACCCTTGTCATCACAATGCTCCAAGCCATTGTCATCACAATGCTCCATTACTTTTGTCATCAGAATCCTCCATAACACTTGGCATCACAATGCTCCATGGCATTGTCATCACAATGGGCCATTACATATGTCATCACAATGCTCCCTGACACCAGTCGTCACAATACAGCATGACCTGGTCTTCACAATGCTCCATGCCCTTGTCATCACAATGCGCCTTTCCAACTCTCATTGCAATAATCCATGAAACTTATTAGACCAATATCCCATGCCCTTGTCATCACAATATTCCATGCCTTGTTATCACAATGCTCCTTGACTCCAGTCATCACAATGCTCTATGACCACTGTCATCACAATACTCCATGAATATATTCAGCCCAAACTCCATGACCCTTGTCATCAAAATGATCCATGCCTTAGTCATCCCAGTGCTCCATGACCTCTGTATTCACAGTGCTCCGTGACGCTTGTCATCACAGTGCTCCAAGTCACCTGTCATCACAATGCTCCATGCCTTTGTCAGGAAAATGCTACATGACCTTGTCATTACAAAGCTCTATGCGCTTGTCATCACAATACTCCATTACCAGTATCATCAAAATCCTCCATGAACCTTGGGAACACATTGCTTCATTCCCTTGTCATCACAATGCTCCATGCTCCTTGAAATCAAAATGATCCATGACCTCTGTCATCGCAATTCTCCAAACTCTTTTGATCACAAGGTTCCATAACACTTGTCATCACAACGCTCTATGATGCCTGTCAACACAATACTCCATGCCCTTTTCATCACAAAGTTCCATGACCATTGTCATCACAATTCTCAATACACTTGTCATCACAGTGCTCCCTGACACTTGTCGTCAGAATGCAACTTGATCCCTGTCAAGAAAAGGCTCCATGCTGTTTTCATCACAATGTCCCATGCTATTTTCATCAAATAATCCATGGAATTGTCATCAAAATACTACACAAGCTTGTCATCCAAATGCTCCATGACCCGCGTCATCACAATTCTCCATGCAAATGCCAGCACAATGCTCCCTGACAATTGTCATCACAATGCTCCAAGCCATTGTCATCACAATTCTCCATTACCTTTGTCATCAGAATCCTCCATGACACTTGGCATCACAGTGTTCCATGCCATTGTCATCACAATGAGCCATTACATATGTCATCACAGTGCTCCCTGACACCAGTCTTCACAATACTGCAAAACCTTGCCTTCACAATGCTCCATAACTCCAGTCATCACAATGCTTCATGACCTTTGTCATCAAAATGGTCCATGCCCCATTCATCAACAGACTCTGTGAGATTTTTAACCTCAATGCTCCATGAAATTTTCATCACAATGCTCTTTGACCCTTGTCATCACAATACTCTATGCCTTTCTCAGCACAATGCTCCATGACCGTTTTCATCACAATGCTCCCTGCACTTGTCAGCACAATGCTCCATGACACGTCATCACAATGCACCATGCGCTTGTCATCACAGTGCTCGACAATCTTGTCATCACAATGCTCCATGCACTTCTCATCAATATGCTATCTCAACACTGATATCAAAATGTTACATCACTATTCATCACAATACTCCCTCACCCCATTCATCACAATGTTCCCTGACTCCTGTCATCATAATGCTACATGCACTTATCATAACAATATTCGATGACTTATGCCATCACAATGTTCCATAACCCCATCATCAAAATGCTCCATTACCGTTTTCCTCAAAATGCTCCATGTCCCCTGACATCACAATGCTCCATAACGTTTGTCATTACAGTGCTCCATGACGCTCGTCATCACAATTATCCATGGTCTTCTCATGACATTGCTCCACGGTCTTGCCATCACAATGCTCCATGCCCTGGTCATCACAATTCTCCACGTCCTTGTCATCACAATGCACAATGACAGTTCCCATCACAATGTTACATGTTTTTGTCATCACTATTCTCCATGCACATGTCATCACAATGCCCCATGACCCCTGTCATAGCAAGCTCCATGCCTCTGTCATCACAATGCTTCACGACCTTTCCATCAATATTCTCAATGGCCGTTGTCATCAAAATGCTCCATGACCCTTGTCATCACAATGCTCCAAACCCTTGTCATCACAATGCTCCATAACCTTTGTCATCACAATCCTCCAAATTACTTGGCATCACAATGCTCCATGCCATTGTCATCACAATGGAACATGAAATAGGTCATCACAATGCTCCCTGACACCTGTCTTCACAATACTACATGACCTTGTCATCACAATGTGCCATGCCCACTGTCAACACAATTATCCATGAAACATGTCATAACAATGCTCCATGCCCCGGTCATCACAATGCTCCATGCCCTTGTCATCACAATGCTCCATGACCCCAGTTCTCACAATGCTCCGTGACTCCAGTCATCACAAGGCTTCATGACCTGTGTCATCACAATGATCCATGCCCTCTTCATCACAAGGCTCTGTGAACTTTGACACCAAAATGCTCAATGAACTTTCCATCACAATGCTCCGTGACACTTGTTATCACAATGCTCCGTCCCTTTGTCAACACAATGCTCCATGACACATGTCATCACAATGCTCCATAAACCTTGTCATCACAATGCTCCTTGCACGTCTTATCAGAATGCTCTCTACCACTGATATCAAAATGTTCCCTCACTAGTCATCACAATACACCCACTCCCCTGTCATCACAATGGTCCATAACCCCTGTCATGAAAATGTTCCATGACCCCTGACTTCACAATGTTCCATAACCACTGTCATCAAAATGTTCCATGACCCTTTTCATCAAATTTCTCCATGACAATGTCATCACAATGCTCCCTCCCTTTCTCCTCACAATGCACAACACCCTTGTCATCAAAATGCTCCATGAATTTGTCATCACAAAGATCCATGACCCTTGGCATAACAATGTTCCATGTCATTGTCATCACAATCCTCCATGATCACTCTCATCACATTGATCCATGCCCTTGTCGTCACAAAGCTCCATGACACATGTCATCAGAATGCTCCCTCGCCTTCTCATCACAGTGCTCCATGCCCTTGTCATCACAATGCTCCATTACACTTGTCATCACAATGCTCCAGGACACCTGTAATCACAATGCTCCATGCCCCTTTTCATCTCAATGCTCCATGAACCCTGTCATCACAATGCACCATGCCCACCATCATAATGCTCCGTGCTATTGTCATCAAAATGAAATCATAATGCTCCATGACCTCTCTCATCACAATGCTCCAAATCCTTGTGATCAAATTGTTCCATAACACTTATCATTACAATGCCCCATGACGCTCGTCATCACAATTATCCATGGTATTCTCATCACAATACTCCATGACTTTTGTCACCACAATGCTCAATACCCTTGTCATCACAATGCTCCCTGACACGTGTCGTCAGTTTGCTCCTTGAACCCTGTGATGACAAGGCTCCATGGCCTTCTCATCCCAATGCTCCATGCCCTTGTCATCACAGTGCTCCACAACACCTGTAATCACAAAGCACTATGCCACTTTTCATCAGAATGTTCCATGAGACAATATCATCACAAGGCTCCATGGTATTCCCATCACAATGCTTCTGTACCTTGTCATCACAATGCTCCATGACACCTGTCATCACAATACTCCATGAACATTTTCAGCCCAGTGCTCCCTGACCTTCTCATCACAATGTTCCATGACCCCTGTCATTACAATGCTCCATGACCCCTGTCATCACAATGCTCCATGTCCCTTGTCATCACAGTAATCCATGAACATTTTCATCCCAATGCTCCATGACACTTGTCATCACAAGGATCCATGCCCTTGTCATCCCAATGCTCCATGACCCCTGTATTCACAATGCACCGTGACGCTTGTCATCACAGTGCTCCATGACACCTGTCATCACAATGCTCCATGCCTTTGTCAGCAAAATTCCACATGACCTTGTCATTACAATGATCTATGCACTTGTCATCACAATACTCCATTACCATTGTCATCACAATCCTCCATGAACCTTGGGATCACATTGTTTCATGCCCTTGTCATCACAATGCTCCATGCTCCTTGAAATCAAAATGATCCATGACCTCTGTCAACACAATGCTCCAAACCCTTGTGGTCACAATGTTCCATAACACTTGTCATCACAACGCTCCATGATGCCTGTCATCACAATAAGCCATGCGCTTTTCATCACAATGCTCCATGACCTTTGTCATCACAATTCTCAATACACTTGTCATCACAATGCTCCCTGACTCTTGTCGTCAGAATGCTCCTTGCACCCTGTCAAGAAAAGGCTTCATTCTATATGCATCACAATGCCCCATGCCATTTTCATCACAATAATCTGTGCCATTTTCATCAAACTACTCCACAAGTTTGTCATCCAAATGCTCCATGACCCGTGTCATCACAATTCTCTATGCACTTTCCAGCACAATACTCCCTGACCCTTGTCATCACAATGCTCCATGCCCTTGTTATCACAATGCTCCGTGAATCCAGTCATCACAATGCTTCATGACCTTTGTCATCACAATGGTCCATGCCCTTGTCATCAACTGTCTCTGTGACCTTTTTAACCTCAAAGCTCCATGAAATTTTCATCACAATGCTCTTTGACCCTTGTCATCACAATACTCTATGCCTTTCTCAGCACAATGCTTCATGACCATGGTCATCACAATGCTCCATGCGCTTGTCAGCACAATGCTCCATGACACGTCATCAAAATGCACCATGTGCTTGTCATCACAGTGCTCCACAATCTTGTCATCACAATGCTCCATTAACATTGTCATCACAATGCTCCATTCACTTCTCATCAATATGCTCTCTCACCACTGATATCACAATGTTACATCACTATTCATTACAATACTCCCTCACCCCTGTCATCACAATATTCCATGACTCCTGTCATCACCATGCTACATGCACTTATCATCACCATGTTCGATGACCTATGACATCACAATGTTCCATAACCCCTGTCATCGAAATGCTCCATGAAACTTTTCATCCAAATGCTCCATGACCCCAGTTCTCACAATGCTCCGTGACTCCAGTCCTCACAAGGCTTCATGACCTGTGTCATCACAATGATCCATGCCCTCATCATCACAAGGCTCTGTGAACTATGTCACCACAATGCTCCATGAACTTTTCATCACAATGCTTCATGACGCTTGTTATCACAGTGCTCCATCCCTATGTCAAATCAGTGCTCCATGACCCATGTCATCAAAATAATCCATAAACCTTTTCATCACAATGCTCCTTGCACGTCTTATCAAAATGCTCTCTCACCACTGATATCAAAATATTCCCTCACTAGTCATCACAATACAACCACTAACCTGTCATCACAATGGTCCATAACCCCTGTCCTGAAAATGTTCCATGACCCCTGACATCACAATGTTCCATAACCCCTGTCATCAAAATGTTCCATGACCCTTTTCATCAAATTGCTCCATGACACTGTCATCACAATGACGCCTGCCTTTCTCTGCACAATGCAAACGCCCTTGTCATCAAAATGCTCCATGACTTTGTCATCACAAAGATCCATGACCCTTGGCATCACAATGCTCCAAGCCATTGCCATCACAATGCTCCATTACCTTTATCATCAGAATCCTCCATGACACATGGCATCACAATGTTCCTTGCCATTGTCATCACAATGGGCCATTACATATGTCATCACAATGCTCCCTGACACCTGTCTTCACAATACTGCATGACCAGGTCATCACAATGCTCTATGAACTTGTCGTCACAATGCTCCATGACCCCTGTCATCACAATGCTCCGTGACTCCAGTCATCACAATGCTTCATAACCTTTGTCATCACAGTGGTCCATGCCCTCGTCATCAACAGTCTCGGTGACCTTTGTAACCACAATGCTCCATGAACTTTTCATCACAATGCTCCTTGATTCTTGTCATCACAATGCTCCATGACTTTGTCAGAAAAATGCTCCATGACCCTTATCATCACAGTGTGCCACGCGCTTTTCATCACAATGGTCCACAAATGTGTCAGGGCAATGCTCCATAAACGTTGTAATCACAATTCTCCATGCCCTTCTCATCACATTGCTCCATTACACCTGTCATAACATTGCTCCATGCCCGTTGCCATCACAATGTTCCACGGCCTTGTCATCACAAGGCTCCATGAGGCTTGTCATCACAATGTTCCAAGACCCCTGTAATCACAATGCTCCATGCCCTTGTCATCACAAAGCTCCATGACACATGTCATCAGAATGTTCCATGGCCTTCTCATCAAAATGCTCCATGCCCTTGTCATCACAATGTTCCATTACCCCTATCATAACAATGCTCCCTGACCCCTACCTTCACAATGCTCTCTGCCCTTCTCATCACAATGCACAATGCAATTGTCATCAAAATACTCCTTGACATTTGTCATCACAAAGATCCATGACACTTGGCATCACAATGCTCCATGTCATTGTCATCATAATGCTCAATGAACGATCTCATCACATTGCTCCATGCCCTTGTCATCACAAAGCTCCATGACACATGTCATTAGAATGCTCCAAGACCCCTGTAATCACAATGCTCCATGCCCCTTTTCATCTCACTGATCCATGAACCCTGTCATCACAATGCACCTTGCCCATCATCATAACGCTTCATGCTATTGTCATCACAATGAAATCAAAATGCTCCATGACCACTGTCATAACAATGCTCCAAATCGTTGTGATAACAATATTCCATAACACTTGTCATCACAGTGCCCCATGACGCTCTTCATCACATTTATCCATGCCCTTCTGATCACAATGCTCAATTACCCCTGCCATCACAATGTCCCACGGCCGTGTCATCACAAGGCTCCATGACACTTGTCATCACAATGCTCCAAGACACCTGTCATCACAATGCTCCATGCCTTTGTCAGCAAAATGCTACATGACCTTGTCATTACTATTCTCTTTGTGCTTGTCATCAAAATACTCCATTACCTTTGACATCACAATCCTCCATGAACATTGGAATAACATAGTTTAATGCCCTTGTCATCAAAATGCTCCATGCTCCTTGAAGTCAAAATGATCCATGACCTCTGTCATCACAGTGCTCCACACCTTTGTGATTACTATGTTCCATAACACTTGTCATCACAACGCTCCATGATGTCTGTCTTCACTATACTCCATGCCCTTTTCATCACAATGCTCCATGACCTTTGTCATCACAATTCTCAAAACACTTGTCATCACAATGTTCCCTGACACTTGTCATCAGAATGCACTTTGAAACCTTTCACGAAAAGGCTCCATGCCTATTTCCTCACAATACTGCATGCCATTTTCATCACAATGCTCCATGCCATTGTCATCAAAATACTCCACAAGCTTGTCATCAGAATCCTCCATGACATTTGTCCTCACAATTCTCCATGTACTTGTTAGCAAAATGCTCCCTGACCCTTGTCATCACAATGCCGCAAGACATTGTCATCACAATGCTCCATTACCTTTGTCATCAGAATCCTCCATGACACTTGGCATCACAATGCTCCATGCCATTGTCATCACAATGGGCCATTGCAATTGTCATCGCAATAATCCATGAAACTTATTAGAAGAATGTTCCATGCCCTTGTCATCACAATGCTCCATCCCCTTGTTGTCACAATGCTCCATGACCCCTGTCATCACAATGCTCCGTGACACCAGTCATCATAATGGTTCATGACCTTTGTCATCACAGTGGTCCATGCCCTCGTCATCAACAGTCTCTGTGACCTTTTTAACCACAATGCTCCATGAACTTTTCATGATAATGCTCTTTGACCCTTGTCATCACAATTCTCTATGCCTTTATCAGCACAATGCTCCATGACCCTTGTCATCAAAATGCTCCATGCGCTTGTCAGCACAATGCTCCACGACACGTCATCATAATGCACCATTCGCTTGTCTTCACAGTGCTCCACAATATTGTCATCACATTGCTCCATAAAACTTGTCATCACAATGCACCATACACTTCTCATCAAATTGCTCTCTCACCACTGATATCAAAATGTTACATCACTATTCGTCACAATACACCCTCACCCCTGTCATCACATTGTTCCATGTCTCCTGTCATCACAATGCTACATGCACATATCATCACAATGTTCCATAACCCCTGTCATCAAAATGTTCCATGACACTTTTCATCAAAATGCTCCATGACCTTTGTCATCACAATTCTCAATACACTTGTCATCACAATGCTCCCTGACACTTGTCGTCAGAATGCTCCTTTATCCCTGAAGGAAAAGGCTCCAAGCCTTATTCATCACAATGCCCCAAGCCATTTCCATCACAATACCCCATGCCATTGTCATCAAAATACACCACAAGCTTTTCATCGGAATGCTCCATGACCACTCTCATCACAATTATCCATGCACTTGTCAGCACAATGCTCCCTGACATTTGTCATCACAATGCCCCAAGATATTGTCATCAAAATGCTCCATTACCTTTGACATCAGAATCCTCCATGACACTTGGCATCACAATGCTCCATGCCATTCTCATAACAATGGGCCATTACATATGTCATCACAAAGCTCCCTGACACCTGTCTTCACAATACTGCATTACCTGGTCATTCCAGTGCTCCATGACACTGGCCATCACAATGTTCCACGTCCTCGTCATCACAAGACTCCATGACACTTGTCATCACAATGCTCCAAGACCCCTGTAATCACAATGCTCCATGCACATGTCATCACAAAGCTCCATGACACATGTCATCAGAATGTTCCATGGCCTTCTCATCAAAATGCTCCATGCCCTTGTCATCACAGAGATCCAAGACCCCTGTAATCACAATGCTCCATGCCCCTTTTCATCAGTATGCTCCATGAGATTTGTCATCACAAGGCTCCATGGTTTTCTCATCACAATGCTCCAGGACCTTGTCATCACAATGCTTCATGACCTTGTCATGAAAATTCTCAATGGCTCTTGTCATCATAATGCTCCAAGTCCCAGTCATCACAATGCTCCATTATATTTGGCATCACAATCCTCCATTACATTTGGCATCACAATGCTCACTGCCATTGTCATTGCAATGGACCATGACATATGGCATCACAATGCTCCCTGACACCTGTCTTCTCAATACTCCATGACCTTCTCATCACAATCCTCCATGCCCTTGTCATCACAATGCAGCATGTCCACTGTCATCACAATAATCTATGAAACTTGTCATCACAATGTTCCATGACTCCTGTCATCACAATGCTATATGCACTGATCATCACAATGTTCGATGACCTATGACATCACAATGTTCCATAACCCCTGTCATCAAAATGCCCCATGACCCTTTTCATCAAAATGCTCCATGACCCCTGACATCACAATGCTCCATAGCCTTTGTCATTACAGTGCTGCATGACGCTCGTCATAACAATTATCCATGATCTTCTCATCACAATGCTCCACGGGCTTGCCGTCACAGTGCTCCATGCCCTGGCCATCACAATGCTCCATGTCCCTTGCCATCACAATTCTCCACGTCCTTGTCATCACAATGCTCCATGACAGTTCTCATCACAATGTTACATGTTTTTGTCATCACAGTTCTCCATGCACATGTCATCGCAATGCCCTATGACCCCTGTCATAGCAAGCTCCATGCTTCTGTCATCACAATGCTTCACGACATTTTCATCAAAATTCTCAATGGCCGTTTTCATCAAAATGCTCCATGACCCGTGTCATCACAATGATCGAAGCCCTTGTCATCACAATGCTCCATTACCTTTGTCATAACAATCCTCCAAAACACTTGACATCACAATGCTCCATGCCATTTTCATCACAATGGAACATGAAATATGTCATCACAATGCTCCCTGACACTTGTCTTCACAATACTCCATGACCTTGTCATCACAATGTGCCATGCCCACTGTCAACACAATTATCCATGAAACTGATCACACCAATGCTCCATGCGACTGTCATCACTATGCTCCATGCCCTTGTCATCACAATGCTCCATGATCCCAGTTCTCACAATGCTCCGTGACTCCAGTCATGACAAGGCTTCATGACCTGTTTCATCACAATGATCCATGCACTCATCATCACAAGGCTCTGTGAACTATGTCACCACAATGCTCCATGAACTTTTCATCACAATGCTCCATGACACTTGTTATCTCAGTGCTCCGTCCCTTTGTCAAATCAGTGCTCCATGACCCATGTCATCACAATGCACCATAAACCTTTTCATCACAATGCTCCTTCATGTCTTATCAAAATGCTCTGTCACCACTGATATCAAAATATTCCCTCACAAGTCATCACAATACAACCACTCCCCTGTCATCACAATGGTCCATAACCCCTGTCATGAAAATGTTCCGTGACCCCTGACATCAAAATGGTCAATAACCCCTGTCATCAAAATGTTCCATGAACCTTTTCATCAAATTGCTCCATGACACTGTCATCACAATGCTCCCTGCCTTTCTCCTCACAATGCAAACGCCCTTGTCATCAAAATGGTCCATGACTTTGTCATCACAAAGATCCATGACCCTTGGCATCACAATGCTCCAAGCCATTGCCATCACAATGCTCCATTACCTTTGTCATCAGAATCCTCCATGACACATGGCATCACAATGCTCAATGCCATTGTCATCACAATGGGCCATTACATAAGTCATCACAATGCTCCCTGACACCAGTCTTCACAATACTGCATGACCTGGTCATCACAATGCTCTATGCACTTGTCGTCACAATGCTCCATGACCCCTGTCATCACAATGCTCCGTGACTCCAGTCATCACAATGCTTCATAACCTTTGTCATCACAATGGTCCATGCCCTCGTCATCAACCGTCTCTGTGACCTTTGTAACCACAATGCTCCATGAACATTTTATCACAATGCTCCTTGATTCTTGTCATCACAATGCTCCATGACTTTGTCAGAAAAATTCTCCATGACCCTTTTCATCACAATGTGCCACGCGCTTTTCATCACAATGATCCACAAATTTGTCAGGGCAATGCTCCATAAACCTTGTAATCACAATGCTCCATGTCCTTCTCATCACAGTGCTCCATTACACCTGTCATAACATTGCTCCATGACCGTTGCCATCACAATGTTCCACGGCCTTGTCATCACAAGGCTCCATGAGGCTTGTCATCACAATGTTCCAAGACCCCTGTATTCACAAGGCTCCATGCCCTTGTCATCACAAAGCTCCATGACACATGTCATCAGAATGTTCCATGGCCTTCTCATCAAAATGCTCCATGCCCTTGTCATCACAATGTTCCATTACCCCTGTCGTAACAATGCTCCCTGACCCCTACCTTCACAATGCTCTCTGCCCTTCTCATCACAATGCACAATGCACTTGTCATCAAAATACTCCTTGACATTTGTCATCACAAGGTCCATGACACTTGGCATCACAATGCTCCATGTCATTGTCATCACAATGCTCCATGAACGATCTCATCACATTGCTCCATGCTCTTGTCATCACAAAGCTCCATGACACATGTCATCAGAATGCTCCAAGACAACTGTAATCACAATGCTCCATGCCCCTTTTCATCTCACTGATCCATGAACCCTGTCATCACAATGCACCATGCCCATCATCATAATGCTTCATGCTATTGTCATCACAATGAAATCAAAATGCTCCATGACCTCTGTCATCACAATTCTCCATGACCCCTGTTATCACAATAATCCATGAACATTTTCAGCCCAATATTCCATGACACTTGTCATCACAATCATCCATGCCCTTGTCATCCCAATGCTCCATGACCCCTGTATTCACAATGCTCCGTGACGCTTGTCATCACAGTGCTCCATGACACCAGTCATCACAATGCTCCATACCTTTGTCAGCAAAATGCTACATGACGTTGTCATTAAAATGCTCTATGCACTTGTCATCACAATACTCCATTACCATTGTCATCACAATCCTCCATGAACCTTGGAATCACATTGTTTCATGCCTTTGTCATCCAGTGCTCCATGCTCATTGAAATCAAAATGATCCATGACCTCTGTCATCACAATGTTCCAAACCCTTGTGATCACAATGTTCCATAACACTTGTCATCACAACCCTCCATGATGCCTGTCATCACAATCCTCCATGCCGCTTTCATCACAATGTTCCATGATCTTTGTCATCACAATTTTCAATACACTTGTCATCCCAATGCTCCCTGACTCTTGTCGTCAGAATGCTCCTTGAAACCTGTCAAGAAAAGGCTCCATGCTGTTTCATCACAAAGCCTAATGGCATTTTCATCACAATAATCCATGCCATTATCATCAAAATACTCCACAAGCTTGTCCTCCAAATGCTCCATGACCCGTGTCATCACAATTCTCCATGCAATTGCCAGCAAAATGCTCCCTGACCCTTGTCATGACAATGCTCCAAGCCATTGTCATCACAAAGCTCCATTACCTTTGTCATCAGTGTCCTCCATGACACTTGGCATCACAATGCTCCATGGCATTGTCATCACAATGGGCCATTACATATGTCATCACAATGCTCCCTGACACCAGTCTTCACAATACTGCATGACCTGGTCTTCACAATGCTCCATGCCCTTGTCATCACAATGCGCCATTCCAACTGTCATTGCAATAATCCATGAAACGTTTTAGACCAATATTCCATGCCCTTTTCATCACAATGCTCCATGCCCTTGTTATCACAATGCTCTGTGACTCCAGTCATCACAATGCTTCATGACCTTTGCCATCCCAGTGGTCCATGCCCTCGTCATCAACAGTCTCTGTGACCTTTTTAACCTCAATGATCCATGAAATTTTCATCACAATGCTCTTTAACCCTTGTCATCACAATACTCTACGCCTTTCTCAGCACAATGCTCCATGACTGTTGTCATCACAATGCCCCATGTGCTTGTCAGCACAATGCTCCATGACACATGTCAGCACAATGCACCATGCGCTTGTCATCACAGTGCTCCACAATCTTCTCATCACAATGCTACATTAACCTTGTCTTCACAATGCTCCATGCACTTCTCATCAAAATGCCCTCTCACCACTGATATCACAATGTTACATCACTATTCATCACAATACTACCTCACCCCTGTCATCACAATGTTCCATGACTCCTGTCATCACCATGCTACATGCACTGATCATCAGAATATTCGATGACCTATGACATCACAATGTTCCATAAGCCCTGTCATCAAAAGGCTCCATGACACTTTTCATCAAAATGCTCCATGTCCCCCGACATCACAATGTTCCATAGCCCTTGTCATTATAGTGCTCCATGACGCTCGTCATCACAATTATCCATGATCTTCTCATCACAATGCTCCACGGTCCTGCCATCACAATGCTCCATGCCCTGGTCATCAGAATGCTCCTAGTCCCATGTCATCACAATTCTCCACGTCCTTGTCATCACAGTGCTCCATGACAGTTCTCATCACAATGATACATGTTATTGTCATCACAATTCTCCATGTACATGTCATCGCAATGTCCCATGACCCCTGTAATAGCAAGCTCCATGCCTCTGTCATCACAATGCTTCACGACTTTTTCATCAAAATTCTCAATGGCCGTTGTCATCAAAATGCTCCATGACCCTTGTCATCACAATGCTCCAAGCCCTTGTCATCACAATGCTCCATTACCTTTGTCATCACAATCCTCGAAAACAATTGACATCACAGTGCTCCCTGACAATTGTGGTCAGAATGCTCCTTGAACCCTGTCACAAAAAGGCTCCATGCCTTTTTCATCACAATGCGTCATGCCGTTTTCATCACAATGCTCCATGCCATTGTCATAAAATACTCCACAAGCTTGTCATCAGAATGCTCCATGACCTTTGTCATCACAATTCTGCATGCACTTGTCAGCGCAATGCTCCCTGACCCTTGTCATCACAGTGCTCCAAGTCATTGTCATCACAATGGTCCATTACCTTTGTCATCAGAATCCTCCATGACACTTGTCATCAAAATGTTCCATGCAATTGTCATCACAATGGGCCATTACATATGTCATCACAATGCTCCCTGACACCAGTCTTCACAATACTGCATGACCTGGTCTTCACAATGCTCCATGCCCTTGTCATCACAATGCGCCTTTCCAACTGTCATTGCAATAATCCATGAAACTTATTAGACCAATGCTCCATGCCCTTGTCATCACAATGCTCCATGCCCTTGTTATCAAAATGCTCCATGACCCATGTCATCACAATGCTCCGTGAGTCCAGTCATCACAATGCTTCATGACCTTTGTCATCACAATGGTCCATGCCCTCATCATCAACAGTCTCTGTGACCTTTTTAACCTCAATGCTCCATGAAATTATCATCACAATGTTCTTTAACCCTTGTCATCACAATACTCTACGCCTTTCTCAGCACAATGCTCCATGACCGTTGTCATCACAATGCTCCATGCCCTTGTTATCACAATGCTCCATGACCTCTGTCATCACAATGCTCCCTGACTGGAATCATCATAATGTTTAATGACCTTTGTCATCACAATCTTCCATGCCCTCGTCATCCACAGTCTCTGTGACTTTTTAACCAAAATGCTCCATGAACTTTTCATCACAATGCTCCATGACCTTTGTCATCACAATGCTCAATACACTTGTCAGCAAAATGCTCCGTGACACTTCTTACCTCTATGCTCCTTGAACGCTGTCATGACAAGGTTCCATGCATATTTCATCACAATGATCCATGCCCTTTTCATCACAATGCTCCAAGACCCATGTAATCACAATGCTCCATGACCTTGCCATCACAAAACTCAATGACGCATGCCTTCAGAATGGTCCTTGGTATTCTCCTCACAATGCTCCATGCCCTTGTCATCACAATGTTCCAAGACCCCTGTAATCACAATGCTCCATGCACCTTTTCATCAGTATGCTCCATGAGACTTGTCATCAGACGGCTCCATGGATTTGCCATCACAATGCTGAGGAACATTTCATCAGAGTGCTTCACGACCATGTCATGAAAATTTTCAATGGCCCTTGTGATCATAATGCTCCAAGCCCTAGTCATCACAATGCTCTATTATATTTGTCATCACAATCCTCCATTACATATGGCATCACAATGATCCCTGCCATTGTCATCGCAATGGACCATGACATATGTCATCACAATGCTCCCTGACACCTGTCTTCACAACACTCCATGAACATTTTCAGCCCAGTGCTCCATGACCCTTCTCATCACAATGATCCATGCCCTTGTCATCCCAATGCTCCATGACCCCTCTATTCATAATGCTCCGTGACGCTTGTCATCACAGTGCTCCACAATCTTGTCATCACAATGCTCCATAAACCTTGTCATCACAATGCTGCATGCACTTCTCATCAAAATGCTCTCTCACCACTGATATCACAATATTACATCACTATTCGTCACAATACTCCCTCACCCCTGTCATCACAATGTTCCATGACTCCTGTCATCACAATGCTACATGCATTATCATCACAATATTCGATGACCCCTGACATCACAATGTTCCATAATCCCTGTCATCAAAATGCTCCATGACCCGTTTCATCAAAATGTCCCATGACCCTTGACATCACAGTGTTCCATAAGCCCTGCCATCAAAATGTTCCATGACCCTTTTCATCAAATTGCTCCATGACCCTCTCATCACAACGCTCGCTGCCCTGCTCATTACAATGCACAGCGCCCTTGTCATCAAAATGCTCCATGACCTTTGTCATCACAAAGATCTATGACACTTGGCATCACAGTGTTCCATGTCATTGTCATCACGATGCTCCATGAACGCTCTCATTACATTGCTCCATGCCCTTGTCATCACAAAGCTCCATGACACATGTCATCAGAATGCTCCATGGCCTTCTCATCACAATGCTCCACGCCCTTGCCATCACAATGCTCAATTACCGCTGTCATAACAATGCTCCATGACCCCGACCATCACGATGGTCCATGGCCATGTCGTCAGAAGGCTCCATGACCCTTCTCATCACAATTCTCCAAGACTCCGGTAATCACAATGCTAAATGCCACTTTTCCTCTCAATGATCCATGAACCCTCTCATCACAATGCACCATGCCCATCATCATAATGCTTCATGCTATTGTCATCAAAATGAAATCAAAATGCTCCATGACCTCTGTCATAACAATACTCCAAAACCTTGTGATCTCAATATTCCATAACACTTGTCATCACAATGCCCCATGATGCTCATCATCACCATTATCCATGGTCTTCTCATCACAATGCTCCATGAACTTTGTCATCACAATGCTCAATACACTTGTCATCAAAATGCTCCCTGAAACTTGTTGTCTGTATGCTGCTTGAAACCTGTCATGACAAGGCTCCATGCATTTTCCCTCACAGTGCTCCATGCCCTTTTCATCACAATGCTCCAAGACCACTGTAATCATATTGCTCCATGCCCGTGTCATCACAAAGCTCAATAAGGCATGTCATTAGAATGCTCCTTGGCCTTCTCCTCACAATGCTCCATGCCCATGTCATCACAAAGTTCCAAGACCCCTGTAATCACATTGGTTCATGTCCCTTTTCATCAGTATGCTCCATGAGATTTGCCATCACAAGGCTCCATGGTTTTCTCATCACAATGCTCTAGGACCTTGTCATCAAAATGCTTCATGACCTTGTCATGAAAATTCTCAATGGCCCTTGTCATCATAATGCTCCAAGCCCTAGTCATCACAATGCTCCATTATATTTGTCCTCACAATCCTCCATTACATTTGGCATCACAATGTTCCTAGCCATTGTCATCGCAATGGACCATGCCATATGTCATCACAATGCTCCCTGGCAACTTTCTTCAAAATACTCCATGAAATTCCCATCACAATGCTCCCTGTCCTTGTCATCACAATGCTCCATGACTCCTGTCATCACAATGCTCCGTGACTCCAGGCATCACAATGCTTCATAACATTTGTCATCACAATGGTCCATGCCCGCATCATCACAAGGTTCTGTGATCTTTGTAACCACAATGCTCCATGAACTTTTTATCACAAAGCTCCGTGACTATTGTTATCACAAAGTTACATGCCTTTGTCAGAAGAATGCTCCATGACCCTTGTCATCACAATGTGCCACGTGCTTTTCATCACAACAGTCCACAAATTTGTCATCGCAATGCTCCATAAAACTTGTAATCACAATGCTCCTTGCCTGTCTCATCACAATGCTCCATTACCCCTATCATAACAATGATCCATGATCCCAGCCATCACAATGTTCCACGGCCTTGTCATCACAAAGCTCCATGACACTTGTCATCACAATGCTCCAAGATCCCTGTAATCACAATGCTCCATGCTCTTGTCACCACAAAGCTCCATGACCCATGTCATCAGAATGTTCCATGGCCTTCTCATCAAAATGCTCCATGTCCTTGTCATAACAGTGCTCCAAGACCACTGTAATCACAATGGTCCATGCCCCTTTTCATTAGAATGCTCCATGATATTTGTCATCACAAGGCTCCATGGTTTTCTCATCAGAATGCTCCAGGACATTGTCATCACAATGCTTCACGACTTTGCCATGAAAATTCTCAATGGCCCTTGTCATCATAATGCTCCAAGGCCTAGTCATCACAATGCTCCATTATATTTGTCATCACAATCCTCCATTACATTTGGCATCACAATGTTCCCTGCCATTGTCATCGCAATGGACCATGATATATGTCCTCACAATGCTCCCTGACACCTGTCTTCACAGTACTCCATGACCTTCTCATCACAATGCTCCATGCCCTAGTCATCAAAATTCACCATGTCCAGTGTCATCAAAATAATCTATGATACTTTTCAGACCAATGCTCCATGCCCCTGACATCACAATGCTCCATGCCCTTGTCATCACCACGCTCCATGACCCCTGTCATCACAATGCTCCGTGAGTCCAGGCATCACAATGCTTCGTAACATGTGTCATCACAGTGATCCTTGCCCGCATCATCACAAGGCTATGTGACCTTTGTAACCACAATGCTCCATGAAATTTTCATCAAAATGCTCCGTGACCCTTGTCATCACAATGCTCCAAGCATTTGTCAGAAAAATGCTCCATGACCCTTGTCATTACACTGTGCCAAGCGCTTTTCATCACAACGGTCCACAAATTTTTCATTGCAATGGTCCATATACCTTGTAATCACAAAGCTCCATGCCCTTCTTATCACAGTGCTCCATTACCACTGTCATAACAATGCTCCATGACCCCTGCCCTCACAATTTTCCATGGCCTTGTCATCACAAGGCTCCATGACACTTGTCATCACAATGCTCCAAGATCCCTCTAATCACAGTGCTCCATGCTCTTGTCATCACAAAGCTCCATGACACATGTCATCAGAATGCTTCATGGCTTACTCATCACAATGTTCCATGACCTTGCCATCACAATGCTTCACGATCTTGCCATGAAAATTCTCAATGGCCCTTGTCAACATAATTCTCCACGCCCTAGTCATCACAATGCTCCATTATATTGTCATCACAATCACCCATTACATTTGGCATCACAATGCTCCATGCCCTTGTCATCACAAAGCTCCATGACACATGTCATCAGAATGTTCCATGACCTTCTCATCAAAATGCTCCATCCCCTTGTCATCACAATGCTCCCAGACCCCTGTAATCACAATGCTCCATGCCCTTTTTCATATCAATGCTCCATGATACCTTTCATCTCAATGCATCATGCCCATCATCATAATGCTTCAGGCTATAGTAAGCACAATGAAATCAAAATTCTCCATGACCTCTGCCATCACAATGTTCCATGACCCCTGTCATCACAACACTCTATGAACATTTTCAGCCCAATGCTCCATGACACTTGTCATCACAATCATCCATGCCCTTGTCATCCCAATGCTCCAGGACCCCTGTATTCACAATGCTTCGTGATGCTTGTCATCACAGTGCTCCATGACACCTGTCATCACAATGCTACATGCCTTTGTCAGCAAAATGCTACATGACCTTTTCATTAAAATGCTCTATGCGCTTGTCATCACAATACTCCATTACTATTGTTATCACAATCCTCCATGAAACTTGGGATCACATTGCTTCATGCTCTTGTCATCAGAATGCTCCATGCTCCTTGAAATCAAAATTCTCCATGACCTCTGTCATCACAATGCTCCAAAACCTTGTGATCACAATGTTCCATAACACTTGTCATCACAACGCTCCATGATGCCTGTCATCAAAATACTCCATGCCCTTTTCATCACAATGCTCCATGATCATTGTCATCACAATTCTAAATACACTTGTCATCACAATGCTCCCTGACACTTGTCGTCAGAATGCTCCTTGAACCCTGTCACGAAAATGCTCCATGCCTTTTTCATCACAATGCCCCATGCCATTTTCATCACAATTCTCCATGCCATTGTCAACAAAATACTCCACAAGCTTGTCATCAGAATGCTCCATGACCCTTGTCATCACAATTCTCCATGCACTTGTCAGTACAATGCTCCCTGACACTTGTCATCACAATGCTCCAAGCCATTGTCATCAAAATGCTCCATTACCTTTGTCATCAGAATCCTCCATGACACTTCGCATCACAATGCTCCATGCCAGTGTCATCACAATGGGCCATTACATATGTCATCACAATCCTCCCTGACACCTGTCTACACAATACTGCATGACCTGCTCATCACAATGCTCCATGCCCTTGTATCACAATGCTCCATGACCACTGTCATCACAATGCTCCGTGACTCCAATCATCACAATGCTTCATGAACTTTATCATCACAATGGTCCATGCCCTCGTCATCAACAGTCTCTGTGACCTTTTTAACCACAATGCTCCCTGAACTTTTCATCACAATGCTCTTTGACACTTGTCATCACAATGCTCCATGCGCTTGTCAGCACAAGGCTCCATGACACATGTCATCACAATGCACCATTCGCTTGTCATCACAGTGCTCCAAAATCTTGTCATCACAATGCTCCATAAAACTTGTCATCAAAATGTTCCATGCAATTCTAATCAAAATGCTTTCTCAACACTGATATCACAATGTTACATCACAATTCGTCACAATACACCCTCACCCCTAGCATCGCAATGTTCCATGACTCCTGTCTTCACCATGCGACATGAATTATCATCACAATGTTCGATGACACCTGACATCACAATGTTCCATAACCCCTGTCATCAAAATGTTCCATGACACTTTTCATCAAATTGCTCCATGACTCTGTCATCAAAATGCTCCCTGCGCTTCTCATCACAATGCACAACACCCTTGTCATCAAAATGCTCCATGACATTTGTCATCACAAAGATCCATGACACTTGGCATCACAATGCTCCATATCATTGTCATCACGATGCTCCATGAACGCTCTCATTACATTGCTCCATGCCGTTGTCATTACAAAGCTCCATGACACATGTCATCAGAATGCTCCATGGCCTTCTCCTCACAATGCACAATGCCCTTGCCATCACAATGCTCCATTACACCTGTCATAAAAATGCTCCATGACACCTGCCATCACGATGTTCCATGGTCTTGTCATCACAAGGCTCCATGACCTTTCTCATCACAATGCACCAAGACCCCTGTAATCACAATGCTCCATGCCCATTTTCATCTCAATGATCCATGAACCCTGTCATCACAATGCACCATACGCATCATCATAATGCTTCATGCTATTGTCATCACAATGAAATCAAAATGCTCCATGACCTCTGTCATAACAATGCTCCAAACCCTTGTGATCACAATATTCCATAACACTTGTCATCACAATGCCCCATGACTCTCGTAATCACAATTATCCATGGTCTTCCCATCACAATGCTCCATGACCTTTGTCATAACAATGCTCCCTGACTCTTGTTGTCTGTATCATCCTTGAAACGTGTCATTACAAGGTTCCATGCCTTTTTCATCCGAATTATCCATGCCCTTTTCATCACAATGCTCCAAGATCCCTGTAATCACAATGCTCCATGCCCTAGTCATCACAAAGGTCTATGACGTATGTCATTAGAGTGCTCCTTGGCCTTCTCCTCACAATGCTCCATGCCCATGTCATCACAAAGTTCCAAGACCCCTGTAATCACAATGGTCCATGTCCCTTTTCTTCAGTATGCTCCATGAGATTTGTCAGCACAAGGTTCCATGGTTTTCTCATCACAGTGCTCCAGGACCTTGCCATCACAATGTTACATGACTTGTCATAAACATTCTCAATGGCCCTATTCATCATAATGCTTCAAGCCCTAGTCATCACAATGCTTCATTATATTTGTCATCACAATCCTACATTACATTTGTCATCACAATGCTCCCTTCCATTGTCATCACAATGGACCATGACATATGTCATCACAATGTTCCCTGACACCTTTCTTCAAAATACTCCATGAACTTATCATCACAATGCTCCATGCCCCTATCATCACAATGCTCCATGCCCTTGTCATCACAATGCTCCATGACCCCTGTCAACACATTGCTCCTTGACTCCAGTCATCACAGTGTTTCATAACATTTGTCATCACAGTGGTCAATGCCCGCATCATCACAAGAATCTGTGACCGTTGTAACCACAATGCTCCATGAACTTTTCATCAAAATGCCCCGTGACACTTGTCATCACAATGCACCATGCCTTTGTCAGAAAAATGCTCCATGACCCTTGTCATCACAATGTGCCATGCGATTTTAATCACAACGGTCCACAAATTTCTCATCGCAATGCACCATAAATATTGAAATCACAATGCTCCTTTCCCTTCTCATCACAATGCTCCATTACCCCATCATAACAATGATCCATGACCCATGCCATCACAATGTTCCACGGCATTGTCATCACAAGGCTCCAAGACACTTGTCATCACAATGCTCCATGCCCTTGTCATCACAAAGCTCCATGACACATGTCATCAGAATGTTCCATGTCCTTCTCATCAAAATGCTCCATGCCTTGTTATCACAATGCTCCAAGACCCCTGTAATCACAATGCTCCATGCCCCTTTTCATCAGTATGCTCCATGAGATTTGTCATCACAAGGCTCCATGGTTTTCTCATCACAATGCTCCAGGACTTTGTCATCAAAATGCTTCACGACATTGTCATGAAAATTCTCAATGGCCCTTGTCATCATAATGCTCCATTATATTTGTCATCACAGTCCTCCATTACATTTGTCATCACAATGCTCCCTGCAATTGTCATCACAATGGACCATGACATATGTCATCACAGTGCTCCCTGACACCTATCTTCACAATATTCCATGACCTTCTCATCACAATGCTTCATGCCCTTGTCATAACAATGCTCCATGACCCCTGTCATCACAATGTTCCGTGACTCCAGGCATCACAATGCTTCATAAGATTTGTCATCACAGTGGTCGATGCCCACGTCATCACAAGGCTCTGTGACATTTGTAACCACAGTGCTCCATGATTCTTTCATCACAATGCTCCGTGACCCTTGTGATCACAATGCTCCATGTCTTTGTAAGAAAAATTATCCATGACCATTGCATGACCCTGTTCATCCCAACGGTCCACAAATTTTTCATCGCAATGCTCCATAAACCTTGTAATCACAATGTTCCATGCCCTTCTCATCACAAAGCTCCAATACCCATCTCATAACAACGCTCCATGACCCCCGCCATCACAGTGTTCCATGGCGTTATCATCACAATTCTCCATGACACTTGTCATCACAATGCTCCAAGACCCCTGTAATCACAATGCTCCATGACCCTTTTCATCTCAATGCTCCATGAACCCTGTCAACACAATGCATCATGCCCATCATCATAATGCTTCCTTCTATTGTCACCACAATGAAATCAAAATTCTCCATGACCTCTGTCATCACAATGCTCCATGACCCCTGTCATCACAATACTCCATGAACATTTTCAGCCCAATGCTCCATGACACATGT
Organism: Mesoplodon bidens; assembly: GCF_964165515.1. NCBI lineage: Eukaryota > Metazoa > Chordata > Mammalia > Artiodactyla > Ziphiidae > Mesoplodon > Mesoplodon bidens. The sequence goes on from NW_027672207.1 coordinate 3,350,228, forward strand.
CATCACAGTGATCCATGCGCTTGTCATCTCAGTGCTCCATGACCCCTGTATACACAATGCTCCGTGATGCTTGTCATCACAGTGCTCCATGACATCTGTCATCACAGTGCTCCATGCCTTTGTCAGCAAATTGCTACATGACTGGTCATTACAATGCTCTATGCGCTATTCATCACAATACTCCATTACTATTGTCATCACAATCCTCCATGAACCTTGGATCACATTGCTTCATGCTCTTGTCATCACAATGCTCCATGCTCCTTGAAATCAATATGATCCATGACCTCTGTCATCACAATGCTCCAAACACTTGTGATCACAAAGTTCAATATCCTGTGACATCACAACGCTCCATGATGCCTGTCATCACAATACTCCATGCCCTTTTCATCACAATGCTCCATGAAATTTGTCATCACAATTCTCAATACACTTGTCACCACAATGCTCCCTGACACTTGTCGTCAGAATGCTCCTTGAACACTGTCACGAATAGGCTCCATGCCCTTTTCATCACAATGTCCCATGCCATTTTCATCACAATGCTCCAGGCAATTTTCATCAAAATACTCCACAAGCTTGTCATCAGAATGCTCCATGACCGTTTTCATCACATTTCTCCATGCACTTGTTAGCACAATGCTCCATGAGCCTTGTCATCACAATGCTCCATTTGCTGGTCAGGACAATACTCCAAGACACATGTCATCACAATGCACCATGCAATGGTTATCACAGTGCTCCACAATCTTGTTATCAAAATGCTCCATAAACATTGTCATCACAATGCTCCATGCACTTCTCAACAAAATGCTCTCTCACCACAGATATCACAATGCTACATCACTATTCGTCACAATGCTCCCTCACCCTGTCATCACAATGTTCCTTGACTCCTGTCATCACAATGCTACATGCACTTATCATCACAATGTTTGATGACCCATTACATCACAATGTTCCATAACCCCTGTCATTAAAATGCTTCATGACAGTTTTCATCAAATTGCTCCATGACCCTCTCATCACAATGCTCCATGTCATTGTCATCACAATGTTCCATGAACGGTCTCATCACATTGCTCCATGCCCTTGTCATCACAAAGCTCCATGACACATGTCATCAGAATGTTCCATGGCTTTCTCATCACAATGTTCCATGACCTTGCCATCACAATGCTCAATTACACCTGTCATAACAATGCTCCAGGAGCCCTGCCATCACGATGTTCCATGGAATTGTCATCACAAGGCTCCATGACCCTTCTCATCACAATGCTCCAATACCCCTGTAATCAAAATGCTCCATGCCTCATTACATCTCAATGATCCGTGAACCCTGTCATCACAATGAACCATGCCCATCATCATAATGCTTCATGCTATTGTCATCACAATGAAATCAAAATGCTCCATGACCTCTGTCATAATAATGCTCCAAACCCTTTTGATCACAATATTCCATAACACTTGTCAACACAATGCCCCATAACGCTCGTCATCACAATTATCCATGGTCTTCTCATCACAATGCTCCATGACTTTTGTCATCTCAATGCTCTTTACACTTGTCATCAAAATGCTCCATGACACTTTTTGTCTGTATGCTCCTTGAACCCTGTCATGACAAGGCTCTATGACTTATTCCTCACAATGATCCATGCACTTTTCATCACAGTGCTCCAAGTCCCATGTAATCACAATGATCCATGTCCTTGTCATCACAAAGCTCAATGACGCATGTCATTAGAATGCTCCTTGGCCTTCTCCTCACAATGCTCCATGCCCTTGTCATCACAATGTTCCCAGACCACGGTAATCACAATGCTCCATGCCCCATTTCATCAGTATGCTCCATGAGATATATCATCACAAGACTCCATGGTTTTCTCATCACAGTGCTCCAGGACCTTGTCATCAAAATGTTTCACGACCTTGTCAGGAAAATTCTCAATGGCCCTTGTCATCATAATGCTCCAAGCCCTAGTCATCACAACTCTCCATTATATTTGTCATCACAATCCTCCATTACATTTGGCATCAAAATGCTCCCTGCCATTGTTATCGCAATGGACCATGACATATGTCATCACAATGCTCCCTGACACCTGTCTTCACAATACTTCATGACCTTCTCATCACAATGATCCGTGCCCTTGTCATCACAATGCACCATGTCCACTGTCATCACAGTAATCTATGAAACTTGGCAGACCAAAGCTACATGCCCCTGTCATCACAGTGCTCCATGCCGTTGTCATCACAATGCTCCATGTCCCCTGTCCTCACAATGCTCCGTGACTCCAGTCATCACAATGCTTCATAACATTTGTCATCACAATGGTCCATTCCCGCGTCATCACAAGGCTCTTTGACATTTGTAACCACAATGCTCCATGAACTTTTCATCAAAATGCTCCGTGACCTTTGTCATCACAATAGCTCCATGCCGTTGTCAGAACAATGCTCCATGACCCTTGTCATCACTATGTGCCACGCATTTTTTACCACAACGGTCCACAAATTTGTCATCACAATGCTCCATAACACTTGTAATCACAATGCTCCATGCCCTTCTCATCACAATGCTCCATTACCCCTGTCATAACAATGCTCCATGACCCCTGCCATCACAATGCTCCGTGACTCCAGTCATCACAATGCTTCATAACATTTGTCATCACAATGGTCCATTCCCGCATCATCACAAGGCTCTTTGACATTTGTTACCACAATGCTCCATGAACTTTTCATCACAATGCTCCGTGACCTTTGTCATCACAATAGCTCCTTGCCTTTGTCAGAACAATGTTCCATGACCCTTGTCATCACTATGTGCCACGCACTTTTTATCACAACGGTCCACAAATTTGTCATCACAATGCTCCATAACACTTGTAATCACAATGCTCCATGCCTTTCTCATCACAGTGCTCCATTACCCCTGTCATAACAATGCTCCATGACCCCTGCCATCACAATGTTCCACGGCCTTGTCATCACAAGGCTCCAGGACACGTGTCATCACAATGCTCCAAGACCCCTGTAATCACAATGCTCCATGCCCTTTTCATCACAAAGCTCCATGACACATGTCATCAGAATGTTCCATGGACTTCTCATAAAAATGCTCAATGCCCTTGTCATAAAAATGCTCAAAGACCCCTGTAATCACAGTGCTACATGGCCCTTTTCATCTCTGTGCTCCATGAACCCTGTCATCACAATGCATCATGCCCATCATCATCATGCTTCCGGCTATTGTCAGCACGATGAAATCAAAATTCTCCATAACCTCTGTCATAACAATGCTCCATGTCCCCTGTCTTCACAATGCTCCATGACTCCAGTCATCACAATGGTTCCTGGCCTTTGTCATCACAATGGTACAGGCCCTCGTCATCAACAGTCTCTGTAACCTTTTTAACCACAATGCTCCATGAACTTTTCATCATAATGCTCTTCGACCCATGTCAACACAATGTTCTATGCCTTTCTCAGCACAATGCTCCATGACCCTTGTCATCACAATTCTCAATGCGCTTGTCAGCACAATGCTCCATGACATATGTCATCTCAATGCACCATGTGCTTGTCATGACAGTGCTCCACAATCTTGTCATCACAATGCTGAATAAACCTTGTCATCACAATTCTCCATGCCATTGTCATCACAATGGGTCATTACATATGTCATCACAGTGCTCCCTGACACCAGTCTTCACAATATGGCATGGCCTGGTCATCACAATGCTCCATGCCCTTTTCATCACAATGTGCCAATCCAACTGTCATCGCAATAATCCGTGAAACTTATTAGACCAATGCTCCATGCCCTTGTCATCACAATGCTCCATGACGCTTGTCATCAGAATGCTCCATGGCCTTTTCTTCACAATGCTCCAAGCCCTTGTCATAACAATGTTCCAAGACACCTGTAATCACAATGCTCCATACCCCTTTTCATCAGAATGCTCCATGAGACTTGTCATCACAAGTCTCCATGGTCTTCTAATCACAATGCTACATTTCCTTGTCATCACAATGTTCCATGACCCCTGTCATCACAATACTCCATGAATATTTTCAGCCCAATGCTCCATGACCTTCTCATCACAATGCTCCATGAACAGTATCATCACAATGGTCCAGGAACACTGTCATCACAACACTCCATGACCCCTGACAACACAGTGATCCGGGATTCTTGTCATCACAATACTCCATTCCCTAGTCATCACAATGCTCCATGACCCCGATCATCAAAATACTCCATGAACATTTTCAGCCCAATGCTCCATGACACTTGCCATCACAATCCTCCTGACTCTTGTCATAAGAATGCTCCTTGAACCCGGTCACAAAAAGGCTCCATGCATTTTTCATCACAATGTCCCATGCCATTTTCATCACAATGCTCCATGCCATTGTCATCGAAATACTCCACAAGCTTGTCATCAAAATGCTCCATGACTCGTGTCATCACAATTCTCCATGCACTTGCCAGCAAAATGCTCCCTGACCCTTGTCATCACAATGCTCCAAGCCATTGTCATCACAATGCTCCATTACCTTTGTCATCAGAATCCTCCATGACACTTGGCATCACAATGCTCCATGCCATTGTCATCACAGTGGGCCATTACATATGTCATCACAATGCTCCCTGACACCTCTCTTCACAATACTGCATGACCAGGTCATCACAATGCTCCATGCCCTTGTCATCACAATGTGCCATTCCAACTGTCATTGAAATAATCCATGAAACTTATTAGACCAATGCTCCATGCCCTTGTCATCACAATGCTCCATGCCCTTTTTATCACAATGCTCCATGACCCATGTCATCACAATGCTCATTGACTCCAGTCATCACAATTCTTCATGACCTTTGTCAACACAATGGTCTCTGCCCTCGTCATCAACAGTCTTTGGGACATTTTTAACCTTAGTGCTCCATGAAATTTTCATCACAATGCTCTTTGACCCTTGTCATCACAATGTCCTATGCCTTTCTCAGCACAATGCTCCATGACCGTTGTCATCACAATGCTCCATGTGCTTTTCAGCACAATGCTCCATCACACATTTCATTACAATGCACCATGCGCTTGTCATCACAGTGCTCCACAATCTTGTCATCACAATGCTCCATTAAACTTGTCATCGCAATGCTCCATGAACTTCTCATCAATATGCTCTCTCACCACTGATATCACAATGTTACATCACTATTCATCACAATACTCCTTCATCTCTGTAAACACAATGTGCCATGACTCTTGTCGTCACAGTGCTACATGCACTTATCATCACAATGTTCGATGAGCTATGACATCACAATATTCTATAAGCCATGTCATCAAAATGCTCCATGACCCTTTTCATCAAATGGCTCCATGTCCCCTGATATCACAATGCTCCATACCCCTTGTCATTACAGTGCTCCATGACGCTCGTCATCACAATTATCCATGGTCTTCTCATCACAGTGCTCCACGGTCTTGCCATCACAATGCTCCATGTCCTGGTCATCACAATGCTCCATGTTCCATGTCATCAAAATTCTCCACGTCCTTGGCATCACTATGTTCCATGACACTTCTCATCACAGTGTTACATGCTTTGTCAGCACAATACTCCAGAAGCCTGTCATCAGAATGCTCCATGTCCCTTGTCATCATAATTATCCATGACTCCTGTCATCACAATGCTCCATGACACCTGTCATCACAATGCTCCATGACACCTGTCATCACAATGCTCCATGACACCTGTCATCACAATTCTCCACGTGCTTGTCATCACAATGCTCCATGACAGTTCTCATCACAATGTTACATGCTTTTGTCATCACAATTCTCCATGCACATGTCATCGCAATGCCCCATGACCCTTGTCATAGCAAGCTCCATGCCTTTGTCATAACAATGCTTCACGACCTTTTCATCAAAATTCTCAATGGCCGTTGTCATCACAATGCCCCATGAACCTTGTCATCACAATGCTCCATGCCCTTGTCATCACAAACCTCAATAACGCATGCCATCCGCACGATCCTTGGTCTTCTCCTCACAATGCTCCATGCCCCTTTTCATCAGTATGCTCCATGAGATTTGTCATCACAAGGCTCCATAGTTTTCTCATCACAATGCTCCACGACCTTGTCATCACAATGCTCAATTCACTTGTCATCAAAATGCTCCCTGAAACTTGTTGTCTGTATGTTCCTTGATCCCTGTCATGACAAGGCTCCATGCCTTTTTCATCAAGGTTATCCATGCCCTTTTCATCACAATGCTCCAAGACCACTGTAATCACAATGTTCCATGCCCTTGTCATCACAAAGCTCAATGACGCATGTCATTAGAATGCTCCTTGGCCTTCTCTTCAGAGTGCTCCATGCCCTTGTGCTCACAATGTTCCACGACCCCTGTAATCACAATGCTCCATGCCCCTTTTCATCAGTATGCTCCATGAGACTTGTCATCACAAGGCTCCATGGTTTTCTCATCACAGTGCTCCAGGACATTGTCATCACAATGCTTCATGACCTTGTCATGAAAATTCTCAATGGCCCTTGTCATCATAATGCTCCAAGCCCTACTCATCACAATGCTCCATTATATTTGTCATCACAATCCTCCATTACATTTGGCATCACAATGCTCCATGCCATTGTCATCGCAATGGACCATGACATATGTCATCACAGTGTTCCCTGACACCTTTCTTCACAATACTCCATGACCTTCTCATCACAATGCTCCGTGCCCTTGTCATCACAATGCACCATGCCCACTCTCATCACAATAATCTATGAAACTTGTCAAACCAATGCTCCATGCCCCTGTCATCACAATGCTCCATGCCCTTGTCATCACAATGCTCCATGACTCCCGTCATCACAATGACTAATAACGTTTGTCATCACAATTGTCCATGCCCGTGCCATCACAAGGCTCTGTGACCTTTGTAACCACAATGCTCCATGAACTTTTCATCACAATTCTCTGTGACCCTTGTCATCACAATGCACCATGTCTTTGTCAGAACAATGCTCCTTGACCCTTGTCATCACAAAGTGCCACACACATTTCATCACAACGGTCCACAATCTTGTCATTGAAATGCTCCATAAACCTTGTAATCACAATGCTCCATGCACTTCTCATCAAAATGCTCTCTCACCAGAGATATCACAATGTTCCATCACTAGTCATCACAATACTCCCTCACCCCTGTAATCACAATGTTCCATGACCCTGTCATCACAATGCTACATCCCCTTATCATCACAATGTTCCATGACCCGTGACATCACAATGTTCCATAACACCTGTCATCAAAATGCTCCATGACCCTTTTCATCCCAAAGCTCCAAGACTCCTGACATCACAATGTTCTATAACCCATGCCATCAAAATATTCCATTACACATTTTATCAAATTGCTTCATGACCCGGTCATCAAAAGGCTCCCTGCCCTTCTCATCACAATGCACCATGCCCTTGTCATCAAAATGCTCCATGACTTGTCATCACAAACCTCCATGAACCTTGGTATCACAATGCTCCAAGTCATTGTCATCACAATGCTCCATGAACCCTCTCATCACACTGCTCCATGCACTTGTAATCACAAAGCTCCATGACACTTGTCATCAAAATGCTCGATGCCCTTCTCATCAAAATGCTCAATGCCCTTGTCATTACAATCCTGCATGACCCATGTATCACAATGTTCTGTGCCCTTGTCATCACAATGCTCCATGCCCACTCTCATCACAATAATACATGAAACATTTCAGACCAATGTTCCATGCCCTTCTCATCATAATGCTCCATTACGCCTGTCATAACAATGCACCATGACCCCTGCCATCAAAATGTTCCACTGCCTAGTCATCACAAGGTTGCATGACACTTGTCATAAGAAAGTTCCATGGACTTCTCATCAAAATGCTCCATGTCCTTGCATCACAATGCTCCAAGACCCTTGTAATCACAATGCCCCATGCCACTTTTCATCTCAATGCTCCATGAACCCTGTCATCACAGTGCACCATGCCCATCATCATAATGCTTCAGGCTATTGTCATCACAATGAAATCAATATTCTCCATGACCTCTGTAATCATAGCGCTCCAAACCCTTGTTATCGCAATGTTCCATGACACTTATCATCACAACACCCCATGACGCTCATCATCACAATTATCCATAGTCTTCTCATCACAATGCTCCATGATCTTTGTCATCACAATGCTCAATACACTTGTTATCACAATGCTCCCTGACACTTGTCATCAGTATGCTCCTTGAACCCTTTCACGACAAGGCTCCATGCCTTTGTCATCACAGTGATCCATGCCCTTTTCATCACAATGCTCCATGATCCCTGTAATCACAATGCTCCATGCCCTTGTCATCACAAAGCTCCATGACACATGTCATCAGAATGCTCCATGGCCTTCTCATCAAAATGCTCCATGTCCTAGTCATCACAATGCTCCAAGACCCCTGTAATCACAATGCTCCATGCCCCTTTTCATCAGAATGCTGCATGAGACTTGTCATCACACGTCTCCATGGTCTTCACATCACAATGCTCCAGGACCTTGTCATCACCATGCTCCATTCCCTTGTCATCCCAATGTTCCATGATCCCTGTCATCACAATAATCCATGAACATTTTCAGCCCATTGCTCCACGACCTAGTCATCACAATGCTCCATGGCCAATATCATCACAAGGCTCCACGTCCCCTGTCATCACAACACTCCATGAACATTTTCAGCCCAGTGCTCCAGGAAACTTGTCATCACAATGATCCATGCCCTTGTCATCCCAATGCTCCATAACCCCTGCATTCACAATGCTCCGTGACGCTTGTCATAATAGTGCTCCATGACACATGTCCTCACAATGCTCTATGCCTTTGTCAGCAAAATGCTACATGACCTTTTCATTACAATGCTCTATGCGCTTGTCATCACAATACGCCATTTCCATTGTCATCACAATCGTCCGTGAGCGTTGGGATCACATTGTTTCATGCCCTTGTCATCACAATGCTCCATGCTCCTTGAAATCAAAATGATCCATGACCTCTATCATCACAATGCTCCAAACCCTTGTAACCACAGTGTTCCATAACACTTGTCATCACAACGCTCCATGACGCAAGTCATCACAATACTCCATGCCCTTTTCATCACAATGCTCCATGACCTTGTAATCACAATGTTCCAAACCCCTGTAATCCCAATGGTCCAGGCCCCTTTTCATCAGTATGCTCCATGAGATTTGTCATCATAAGGCTCCATAGTTTTCTCATCACAATGCTCCAGGACCTTGTCATCACAATGCTCAATACACTTGTCATCAAAATGCTCCCTGACACTTGTTGTCTGTATGCTCCTTGAATCCTGTCATGACAAGGCTCCATGCCTTTTTCATCAAGGTGATCCATGCCCTTTTCATCACAATGCTCCAAGACCCCTGTAATCACAATGTTCCATGCCCTTGTCATCACAAAGCTCAATGACGCATGTCATTAGAATGCTCCTTGGCCTTCTCCTCACAGTGCTCCATGCCCTTGTCCTCGCAATGTTCCACGACCCCTGTAATCACAATGCTCCATGCCTCTTTTCATCAGTATGCTCCATGAGACTTGTCATCACAAGGCTCCATGGTTTTCTCATCACAATGCTCCAGGACCGTGTCATCACAATGCTTCATGACCTTGTCATGAAAATTCTCAATGGACCTTGTCATCATAATGCTCCAAGCCCTAGTCATCACAATGCTCCATTATATTTGTCATCACAATCCTCCATTACATTTGGCATCACAATGCTCCATGCCATTGTCATCGCAATGGACCATGACATATGTCATCACAGTGTTCCCTGACACCTGTCTTCACAATACTCCATGACCTTCTCATCACCATGCTCCGTGCCTTTGTCATAACAATGCACCATGCCCACTCTCATCACAATAATCTATGAAACTTTTCAGACCAATGTTCCATGCCCCTGTCATCACAATGCTCCATGCCCTTGTCATCACAAAGCTCCATGACACATGTCATCAGAATATTCCATGGACTTCTCATCAAAATGATCAATGCCCTTGTCCTAACAATGCTCCAAGACCCCTGTAATCACAATGCTACATGGCCCTTTTCATCTCAGTGCTCCATGAACCCTGTCATCACAATGCATCATGCCCATCATCATCATGTTTCCGGCTATTGTCAGTAGGATGAAATCAAAATTCTCCATAACCTCTGTCATAACAATGCTCCATGTCCCCTGTCTTCACAATGCTCCGTGACTCCAGTCATCACAATGGTTCATGACCTTTGTCATCACAATGGTACAGGCCCTCGTCATCAACAGTCTCTGTAACCTTTTTAACCACAATGCTCCATGAACATTTCATCATAATGCTCTTTGACCCATGTCATCACAATGCTCTATGCCTTTCTCAGCACAATGCTCCATGACCCTTGTCATCACAATTCTCCATGCGCTTGTCAGCACAATGGGTCATTACATATGTCATCACAGTGCTCCCTGACACCTGTCTTCACAATATGGCATTGCCTGGTGATCACAATGCTCCATGCCCTTGTCATCACAATGCGCCATTCCAACTGTCATCGCAATAATCCATGAAACATATTAGACCAATGCTGCATGCCCTTTTCATCACAATGTGCCAATCCAACTGTCATCGCAATAATCCGTGAAACTTATTAGATCAATGCTCCATGCCCTTGTCATCACAATGCTCCATGACGCTTGTCATCAGAATGCTCCATGGCCTTTTCTTCACAATGCTCCAAGCCCTTGTCATAACAATGTTCCAAGACACCTGTAATCACTATGCTCCATGCCCCTTTTCATCAGAATGCTCCATGAGACTTGTCATCACAAGTCTCCATGGTCTTCTAATCACAATGCTACATTTCCTTGTCATCACAATGTTCCATGACCCCTGTTATCACAATACTCCATGAATATTTTCAGCCCAATGCTCCATGACCTTCTCATCACAATGCTCCATGAACAGTATCATCACAATGGTCCAGGAACACTGTCATCACAACACTCCATGACCCCTGACAACACAGTGATCCGGGATTCTTGTCATCGCAATACTCCATTCCCTAGTCATCACAATGCTCCATGACCCCGATCATCAAAATACTCCATGAACATTTTCAGCCCAATGCTCCATGACACTTGCCATCACAATCCTCCTGACTCTTGTCATCAGAATGCTCCTTGAACCCGGTCACAAAAAGGCTTCATGCATTTTTCATCACAATGTCCCATGCCGTTTTCATCACAATGCTCCATGCCATTGTCATCGAAATACTCCACAAGCTTGTCATCAAAATGCTCCATGACTCGTGTCATCACAATTCTCCATGCACTTGCCAGCACAATGCTCCCTGACCCTTGTCATCAGAATGCTCCAAGCCAATGTCATCACAATGCTCCATTACCTTTGTCATCAGAATCCTCCATGACACTTGGCATCACAATGCTCCATGCCATTGTCATCACAGTGGGCCATTACATATGCCATCACAATGCTCCCTGACACCTCTCTTCACAATACTGCATGACCTGGTCATCACAATGCTCCATGCCCTTGTCATCACAATGTGCCATTCCAACTGTCATTGAAATAATCCATGAAACTTATTAGACCAATGCTCCATGCCCTTGTCATCACAATGCTCCATGCCCTTTTTATCACAATGCTCCATGACCCATGTCATCACAATGCTCATTGACTCCAGTCATCACAATTCTTCATGACCTTTGTCAACACAATGGTCTATGCCCTCGTCATCAACAGTCTCTGGGACATTTTTAACCTTAGTGCTCCATGAAATTTTCATCACAATGCTCTTTGACCCTTGTCATCACAATGCTCTATGCCTTTCTCAGCACAATGCTCCATGACCGTTGTCATCACAATGCTCCATGTGCTTTTCAGCACAATGCTCCATCACACATTTCATTACAATGCACCATGCGCTTGTCATCACAGTGCTCCACAATCTTGTCATCACAATGCTCCATTAAACTTGTCATCGCAATGCTCCATGAACTTCTCATCAATATGCTCTCTCACCACTGATATCACAATGTTACATCACTATTCATCACAATACTCCTTCATCTCTGTAAACACAATGTGCCATGACTCTTGTCGTCACAGTGCTACATGCACTTATCATCACAATGTTCGATGAGCTATGACATCACAATGTTCTATAAGCCATGTCATCAAAATGCTCCATGACCCTTTTCATCAAATGGCTCCATGTCCCCTGATATCACAATGCTCCATACCCCTTGTCATTACAGTGCTCCATGACGCTCGTCATCACAGTTATCCATGGTCTTCTCATCACAGTGCTCCACGGTCTTGCCATCACAATGCTCCATGTCCTGGTCATCACAATGCTCCATGTTCCATGTCATCAAAATTCTCCACGTCCTTGGCATCACTATGTTCCATGACACTTCTCATCACAGTGTTACATGCTTTGTCAGCACAATACTCCAGAAGCCTGTCATCAGAATGCTCCATGTCCCTTGTCATCATAATTATCCATGACTCCTGTCATCACAATGCTCCATGACACCTGTCATCACAATGCTCCATGACACCTGTCATCACAATGCTCCATGACACCTGTCATCACAATTCTCCACGTGCTTGTCATCACAATGCTCCATGACAGTTCTCATCACAATGTTACATGCTTTTGTCATCAAAATTCTCCATGCACATGTCATCGCAATGCCCCATGACCCTTGTCATAGCAAGCTCCATGCCTTTGTCATAACAATGCTTCACGACCTTTTCATCAAAATTCTCAATGGCCGTTGTCATCACAATGCTCCATGAACCTTGTCATCACAATGCTCCATGCCCTTGTCATCACAAACCTCAATAACGCATGCCATCCGAATGATCCTTGGTCTTCTCCTCACAATGCTCCATGCCCCTTTTCATCAGTATGCTCCATGAGATTTGTCATCACAAGGCTCCATAGTTTTCTCATCACAATGCTCCACGACCTTGTCATCACAATGCTCAATTCACTTGTCATCAAAATGCTCCCTGAAACTTGTTGTCTGTATGCTCCTTGATCCCTGTCATGACAAGGCTCCATGCCTTTTTCATCAAGGTTATCCATGCCCTTTTCATCACAATGCTCCAAGACCACTGTAATCACAATGTTCCATGCCCTTGTCATCACAAAGCTCAATGAGGCATGTCATTAGAATGCTCCTTGGCCTTCTCTTCACAGTGCTCCATGCCCTTGTCCTCACAATGTTCCACGACCCCTGTAATCACAATGCTCCATGCCCCTTTTCATCAGTATGCTCCATGAGACTTGTCATCACAAGGCTCCATGGTTTTCTCATCACAGTGCTCCAGGACATTGTCATCACAATGCTTCATGACCTTGTCATGAAAATTCTCAATGGCCCTTGTCATCATAATGCTCCAAGCCCTACTCATCACAATGCTCCATTATATTTGTCATCACAATCCTCCATTACATTTGGCATCACAATGCTCCATGCCATTGTCATCGCAATGGACCATGACATATGTCATCACAGTGTTCCCTGACACCTTTCTTCACAATACTCCATGACCTTCTCATCACAATGCTCCGTGCCCTTGTCATCACAATGCACCATGCCCACTCTCATCACAATAATCTATGAAACTTGTCAAACCAATGCTCCATGCCCCTGTCATCACAATGCTCCATGCCCTTGTCATCACAATGCTCCATGACTCCCGTCATCACAATGACTAATAACGTTTGTCATCACAATTGTCCATGCCCGTGCCATCACAAGGCTCTGTGACCTTTGTAACCACAATGCTCCATGAACTTTTCATCACAATTCTCTGTGACCCTTGTCATCACAATGCACCATGTCTTTGTCAGAACAATGCTCCTTGACCCTTGTCATCACAAAGTGCCACACACATTTCATCACAACGGTCCACAATCTTGTCATTGAAATGCTCCATAAACCTTGTAATCACAATGCTCCATGCACTTCTCATCAAAATGCTCTCTCACCAGAGATATCACAATGTTCCATCACTAGTCATCACAATACTCCCTCACCCCTGTAATCACAATGTTCCATGACCCTGTCATCACAATGCTACATCCCCTTATCATCACAATGTTCCATGACCCGTGACATCACAATGTTCCATAACACCTGTCATCAAAATGCTCCATGACCCTTTTCATCCCAAAGCTCCAAGACTCCTGACATCACAATGTTCTATAACCCATGCCATCAAAATATTCCATTACACATTTTATCAAATTGCTTCATGACCCGGTCATCAAAAGGCTCCCTGCCCTTCTCATCACAATGCACCATGCCCTTGTCATCAAAATGCTCCATGACTTGTCATCACAAACCTCCATGAACCTTGGTATCACAATGCTCCAAGTCATTGTCATCACAATGCTCCATGAACCCTCTCATCACACTGCTCCATGCACTTGTAATCACAAAGCTCCATGACACTTGTCATCAAAATGCTCGATGCCCTTCTCATCAAAATGCTCAATGCCCTTGTCATTACAATCCTGCATGACCCATGTATCACAATGTTCCGTGCCCTTGTCATCACAATGCTCCATGCCCACTCTCATCACAATAATACATGAAACATTTCAGACCAATGTTCCATGCCCTTCTCATCATAATGCTCCATTACGCCTGTCATAACAATGCACCATGACCCCTGCCATCAAAATGTTCCACTGCCTAGTCATCACAAGGTTGCATGACACTTGTCATAAGAAAGTTCCATGGACTTCTCATCAAAATGCTCCATGTCCTTGCATCACAATGCTCCAAGACCCTTGTAATCACAATGCCCCATGCCACTTTTCATCTCAATGCTCCATGAACCCTGTCATCACAGTGCACCATGCCCATCATCATAATGCTTCAGGCTATTGTCATCACAATGAAATCAATATTCTCCATGACCTCTGTAATCATAGCGCTCCAAACCCTTGTTATCGCAATGTTCCATGACACTTATCATCACAACACCCCATGACGCTCATCATCACAATTATCCATAGTCTTCTCATCACAATGCTCCATGATCTTTGTCATCACAATGCTCAGTACACTTGTTATCACAATGCTCCCTGACACTTGTCATCAGTATGCTCCTTGAACCCTGTCACGACAAGGCTCCATGCCTTTGTCATCACAGTGATCCATGCCCTTTTCATCACAATGCTCCATGATCCCTGTAATCACAATGCTCCATGCCCTTGTCATCACAAAGCTCCATGACACATGTCATCAGAATGCTCCATGGCCTTCTCATCAAAATGCTCCATGTCCTAGTCATCACAATGCTCCAAGACCCCTGTAATCACAATGCTCCATGCCCCTTTTCATCAGAATGCTGCATGAGACTTGTCATCACACGTCTCCATGGTCTTCACATCACAATGCTCCAGGACCTTGTCATCACCATGCTCCATTCCCTTGTCATCCCAATGTTCCATGATCCCTGTCATCACAATAATCCATGAACATTTTCAGCCCATTGCTCCACGACCTAGTCATCACAATGCTCCATGGCCAATATCATCACAAGGCTCCACGTCCCCTGTCATCACAACACTCCATGAACATTTTCAGCCCAGTGCTCCAGGAAACTTGTCATCACAATGATCCATGCCCTTGTCATCCCAATGCTCCATAACCCCTGCATTCACAATGCTCCGTGACGCTTGTCATAATAGTGCTCCATGACACATGTCCTCACAATGCTCTATGCCTTTGTCAGCAAAATGCTACATGACCTTTTCATTACAATGCTCTATGCGCTTGTCATCACAATACGCCATTTCCATTGTCATCACAATCGTTCGTGAGCGTTGGGATCACATTGTTTCATGCCCTTGTCATCACAATGCTCCATGCTCCTTGAAATCAAAATGATCCATGACCTCTATCATCACAATGCTCCAAACCCTTGTAACCACAATGTTCCATAACACTTGTCATCACAACGCTCCATGACGCAAGTCATCACAATACTCCATGCCCTTTTCATCACAATGCTCCATGACCTTGTAATCACAATGTTCCAAACCCCTGTAATCCCAATGGTCCAGGCCCCTTTTCATCAGTATGCTCCATGAGATTTGTCATCATAAGGCTCCATAGTTTTCTCATCACAATGCTCCAGGACCTTGTCATCACAATGCTCAATACACTTGTCATCAAAATGCTCCCTGACACTTGTTGTCTGTATGCTCCTTGAATCCTGTCATGACAAGGCTCCATGCCTTTTTCATCAAGGTGATCCATGCCCTTTTCATCACAATGCTCCAAGACCCCTGTAATCACAATGTTCCATGCCCTTGTCATCACAAAGCTCAATGACGCATGTCATTAGAATGCTCCTTGGCCTTCTCCTCACAGTGCTCCATGCCCTTGTCCTCGCAATGTTCCACGACCCCTGTAATCACAATGCTCCATGCCTCTTTTCATCAGTATGCTCCATGAGACTTGTCATCACAAGGCTCCATGGTTTTCTCATCACAATGCTCCAGGACCGTGTCATCACAATGCTTCATGACCTTGTCATGAAAATTCTCAATGGACCTTGTCATCATAATGCTCCAAGCCCTAGTCATCACAATGCTCCATTATATTTGTCATCACAATCCTCCATTACATTTGGCATCACAATGCTCCATGCCATTGTCATCGCAATGGACCATGACATATGTCATCACAGTGTTCCCTGACACCTGTCTTCACAATACTCCATGACCTTCTCATCACCATGCTCCGTGCCTTTGTCATAACAATGCACCATGCCCACTCTCATCACAATAATCTATGAAACTTTTCAGACCAATGTTCCATGCCCCTGTCATCACAATGCTCCATGCCCTTGTCATCACAAAGCTCCATGACACATGTCATCAGAATATTCCATGGACTTCTCATCAAAATGATCAATGCCCTTGTCCTAACAATGCTCCAAGACCCCTGTAATCACAATGCTACATGGCCCTTTTCATCTCAGTGCTCCATGAACCCTGTCATCACAATGCATCATGCCCATCATCATCATGTTTCCGGCTATTGTCAGTAGGATGAAATCAAAATTCTCCATAACCTCTGTCATAACAATGCTCCATGTCCCCTGTCTTCACAATGCTCCGTGACTCCAGTCATCACAATGGTTCATGACCTTTGTCATCACAATGGTACAGGCCCTCGTCATCAACAGTCTCTGTAACCTTTTTAACCACAATGCTCCATGAACTTTTCATCATAATGCTCTTTGACCCATGTCATCACAATGCTCTATGCCTTTCTCAGCACAATGCTCCATGACCCTTGTCATCACAATTCTCCATGCGCTTGTCAGCACAATGGGTCATTACATATGTCATCACAGTGCTCCCTGACACCTGTCTTCACAATATGGCATGGCCTGGTGATCACAATGCTCCATGCCCTTGTCATCACAATGCGCCATTCCAACTGTCATCGCAATAATCCATGAAACATATTAGACCAATGCTGCATGCCCTTTTCATCACAATGTGCCAATCCAACTGTCATCGCAATAATCCGTGAAACTTATTAGATCAATGCTCCATGCCCTTGTCATCACAATGCTCCATGACGCTTGTCATCAGAATGCTCCATGGCCTTTTCTTCACAATGCTCCAAGCCCTTGTCATAACAATGTTCCAAGACACCTGTAATCACAATGCTCCATGCCCCTTTTCATCAGAATGCTCCATGAGACTTGTCATCACAAGTCTCCATGGTCTTCTAATCACAATGCTACATTTCCTTGTCATCACAATGTTCCATGACCCCTGTTATCACAATACTCCATGAATATTTTCAGCCCAATGCTCCATGACCTTCTCATCACAATGCTCCATGAACAGTATCATCACAATGGTCCAGGAACACTGTCATCACAACACTCCATGACCCCTGACAACACAGTGATCCGGGATTCTTGTCATCACAATACTCCATTCCCTAGTCATCACAATGCTCCATGACCCCGATCATCAAAATACTCCATGAACATTTTCAGCCCAATGCTCCATGACACTTGCCATCACAATCCTCCTGACTCTTGTCATCAGAATGCTCCTTGAACCCGGTCACAAAAAGGCTTCATGCATTTTTCATCACAATGTCCCATGCCGTTTTCATCACAATGCTCCATGCCATTGTCATCGAAATACTCCACAAGCTTGTCATCAAAATGCTCCATGACTCGTGTCATCACAATTCTCCATGCACTTGCCAGCACAATGCTCCCTGACCCTTGTCATCAGAATGCTCCAAGCCAATGTCATCACAATGCTCCATTACCTTTGTCATCAGAATCCTCCATGACACTTGGCATCACAATGCTCCATGCCATTGTCATCACAGTGGGCCATTACATATGCCATCACAATGCTCCCTGACACCTCTCTTCACAATACTGCATGACCTGGTCATCACAATGCTCCATGCCCTTGTCATCACAATGTGCCATTCCAACTGTCATTGAAATAATCCATGAAACTTATTAGACCAATGCTCCATGCCCTTGTCATCACAATGCTCCATGCCCTTTTTATCACAATGCTCCATGACCCATGTCATCACAATGCTCATTGACTCCAGTCATCACAATTCTTCATGACCTTTGTCAACACAATGGTCTATGCCCTCGTCATCAACAGTCTCTGGGACATTTTTAACCTTAGTGCTCCATGAAATTTTCATCACAATGCTCTTTGACCCTTGTCATCACAATGCTCTATGCCTTTCTCAGCACAATGCTCCATGACCGTTGTCATCACAATGCTCCATGTGCTTTTCAGCACAATGCTCCATCACACATTTCATCACAATGCACCATGCGCTTGTCATCACAGTGCTCCACAATCTTGTCATCACAATGCTCCATTAAACTTGTCATCGCAATGCTCCATGAACTTCTCATCAATATGCTCTCTCACCACTGATATCACAATGTTACATCACTATTCATCACAATACTCCTTCATCTCTGTAAACACAATGTGCCATGACTCTTGTCGTCACAGTGCTACATGCACTTATCATCACAATGTTCGATGAGCTATGACATCACAATGTTCTATAAGCCATGTCATCAAAATGCTCCATGACCCTTTTCATCAAATGGCTCCATGTCCCCTGATATCACAATGCTCCATACCCCTTGTCATTACAGTGCTCCATGACGCTCGTCATCACAATTATCCATGGTCTTCTCATCACAGTGCTCCACGGTCTTGCCATCACAATGCTCCATGTCCTGGTCATCACAATGCTCCATGTTCCATGTCATCAAAATTCTCCACGTCCTTGGCATCACTATGTTCCATGACACTTCTCATCACAGTGTTACATGCTTTGTCAGCACAATACTCCAGAAGCCTGTCATCAGAATGCTCCATGTCCCTTGTCATCATAATTATCCATGACTCCTGTCATCACAATGCTCCATGACACCTGTCATCACAATGCTCCATGACACCTGTCATCACAATGCTCCATGACACCTGTCATCACAATTCTCCACGTGCTTGTCATCACAATGCTCCATGACAGTTCTCATCACAATGTTACATGCTTTTGTCATCACAATTCTCCATGCACATGTCATCGCAATGCCCCATGACCCTTGTCATAGCAAGCTCCATGCCTTTGTCATAACAATGCTTCACGACCTTTTCATCAAAATTCTCAATGGCCGTTGTCATCACAATGCTCCATGAACCTTGTCATCACAATGCTCCATGCCCTTGTCATCACAAACCTCAATAACGCATGCCATCCGAATGATCCTTGGTCTTCTCCTCACAATGCTCCATGCCCCTTTTCATCAGTATGCTCCATGAGATTTGTCATCACAAGGCTCCATAGTTTTCTCATCACAATGCTCCACGACCTTGTCATCACAATGCTCAAATCACTTGTCATCAAAATGCTCCCTGAAACTTGTTGTCTGTATGCTCCTTGATCCCTGTCATGACAAGGCTCCATGCCTTTTTCATCAAGGTTATCCATGCCCTTTTCATCACAATGCTCCAAGACCACTGTAATCACAATGTTCCATGCCCTTGTCATCACAAAGCTCAATGACGCATGTCATTAGAATGCTCCTTGGCCTTCTCTTCACAGTGCTCCATGCCCTTGTCCTCACAATGTTCCACGACCCCTGTAATCACAATGCTCCATGCCCCTTTTCATCAGTATGCTCCATGAGACTTGTCATCACAAGGCTCCATGGTTTTCTCATCACAGTGCTCCAGGACATTGTCATCACAATGCTTCATGACCTTGTCATGAAAATTCTCAATGGCCCTTGTCATCATAATGCTCCAAGTCCTACTCATCACAATGCTCCATTATATTTGTCATCACAATCCTCCATTACATTTGGCATCACAATGCTCCATGCCATTGTCATCGCAATGGACCATGACATATGTCATCACAGTGTTCCCTGACACCTTTCTTCACAATACTCCATGACCTTCTCATCACAATGCTCCGTGCCCTTGTCATCACAATGCACCATGCCCACTCTCATCACAATAATCTATGAAACTTGTCAAACCAATGCTCCATGCCCCTGTCATCACAATGCTCCATGCCCTTGTCATCACAATGCTCCATGACTCCCGTCATCACAATGACTAATAACGTTTGTCATCACAATTGTCCATGCCCGTGCCATCACAAGGCTCTGTGACCTTTGTAACCACAATGCTCCATGAACTTTTCATCACAATTCTCTGTGACCCTTGTCATCACAATGCACCATGTCTTTGTCAGAACAATGCTCCTTTTCCCTTGTCATCACAAAGTGCCACACACATTTCATCACAACGGTCCACAATCTTGTCATTGAAATGCTCCATAAACCTTGTAATCACAATGCTCCATGCACTTCTCATCAAAATGCTCTCTCACCAGAGATATCACAATGTTCCATCACTAGTCATCACAATACTCCCTCACCCCTGTAATCACAATGTTCCATGACCCTGTCATCACAATGCTACATCCCCTTATCATCACAATGTTCCATGACCCGTGACATCACAATGTTCCATAACACCTGTCATCAAAATGCTCCATGACCCTTTTCATCCCAAAGCTCCAAGACTCCTGACATCACAATGTTCTATAACCCATGCCATCAAAATATTCCATTACACATTTTATCAAATTGCTTCATGACCCGGTCATCAAAAGGCTCCCTGCCCTTCTCATCACAATGCACCATGCCCTTGTCATCAAAATGCTCCATGACTTGTCATCACAAACCTCCATGAACGTTGGTATCACAATGCTCCAAGTCATTGTCATCACAATGCTCCATGAACCCTCTCATCACACTGCTCCATGCACTTGTAATCACAAAGCTCCATGACACTTGTCATCAAAATGCTCGATGCCCTTCTCATCAAAATGCTCAATGCCCTTGTCATTACAATCCTGCATGACCCATGTATCACAATGTTCCGTGCCCTTGTCATCACAATGCTCCATGCCCACTCTCATCACAATAATACATGAAACATTTCAGACCAATGTTCCATGCCCTTCTCATCATAATGCTCCATTACGCCTGTCATAACAATGCACCATGACCCCTGCCATCAAAATGTTCCACTGCCTAGTCATCACAAGGTTGCATGACACTTGTCATAAGAAAGTTCCATGGACTTCTCATCAAAATGCTCCATGTCCTTGCATCACAATGCTCCAAGACCCTTGTAATCACAATGCCCCATGCCACTTTTCATCTCAATGCTCCATGAACCCTGTCATCACAGTGCACCATGCCCATCATCATAATGCTTCAGGCTATTGTCATCACAATGAAATCAATATTCTCCATGACCTCTGTAATCATAGCGCTCCAAACCCTTGTTATCGCAATGTTCCATGACACTTATCATCACAACACCCCATGACGCTCATCATCACAATTATCCATAGTCTTCTCATCACAATGCTCCATGATCTTTGTCATCACAATGCTCAATACACTTGTTATCACAATGCTCCCTGACACTTGTCATCAGTATGCTCCTTGAACCCTGTCACGACAAGGCTCCATGCCTTTGTCATCACAGTGATCCATGCCCTTTTCATCACAATGCTCCATGATCCCTGTAATCACAATGCTCCATGCCCTTGTCATCACAAAGCTCCATGACACATGTCATCAGAATGCTCCATGGCCTTCTCATCAAAATGCTCCATGTCCTAGTCATCACAATGCTCCAAGACCCCTGTAATCACAATGCTCCATGCCCCTTTTCATCAGAATGCTGCATGAGACTTGTCATCACACGTCTCCATGGTCTTCACATCACAATGCTCCAGGACCTTGTCATCACCATGCTCCATTCCCTTGTCATCCCAATGTTCCATGATCCCTGTCATCACAATAATCCATGAACATTTTCAGCCCATTGCTCCACGACCTAGTCATCACAATGCTCCATGGCCAATATCATCACAAGGCTCTACGTCCCCTGTCATCACAACACTCCATGAACATTTTCAGCCCAGTGCTCCAGGAAACTTGTCATCACAATGATCCATGCCCTTGTCATCCCAATGCTCCATAACCCCTGCATTCACAATGCTCCGTGACGCTTGTCATAATAGTGCTCCATGACACATGTCCTCACAATGCTCTATGCCTTTGTCAGCAAAATGCTACATGACCTTTTCATTACAATGCTCTATGCGCTTGTCATCACAATACGCCATTTCCATTGTCATCACAATCGTCCGTGAGCGTTGGGATCACATTGTTTCATGCCCTTGTCATCACAATGCTCCATGCTCCTTGAAATCAAAATGATCCATGACCTCTATCATCACAATGCTCCAAACCCTTGTAACCACAATGTTCCATAACACTTGTCATCACAACGCTCCATGACGCAAGTCATCACAATACTCCATGCCCTTTTCATCACAATGCTCCATGACCTTGTAATCACAATGTTCCAAACCCCTGTAATCCCAATGGTCCAGGCCCCTTTTCATCAGTATGCTCCATGAGATTTGTCATCATAAGGCTCCATAGTTTTCTCATCACAATGCTCCAGGACCTTGTCATCACAATGCTCAATACACTTGTCATCAAAATGCTCCCTGACACTTGTTGTCTGTATGCTCCTTGAATCCTGTCATGACAAGGCTCCATGCCTTTTTCATCAAGGTGATCCATGCCCTTTTCATCACAATGCTCCAAGACCCCTGTAATCACAATGTTCCATGCCCTTGTCATCACAAAGCTCAATGACGCATGTCATTAGAATGCTCCTTGGCCTTCTCCTCACAGTGCTCCATGCCCTTGTCCTCGCAATGTTCCACGACCCCTGTAATCACAATGCTCCATGCCTCTTTTCATCAGTATGCTCCATGAGACTTGTCATCACAAGGCTCCATGGTTTTCTCATCACAATGCTCCAGGACCGTGTCATCACAATGCTTCATGACCTTGTCATGAAAATTCTCAATGGACCTTGTCATCATAATGCTCCAAGCCCTAGTCATCACAATGCTCCATTATATTTGTCATCACAATCCTCCATTACATTTGGCATCACAATGCTCCATGCCATTGTCATCGCAATGGACCATGACATATGTCATCACAGTGTTCCCTGACACCTGTCTTCACAATACTCCATGACCTTCTCATCACCATGCTCCGTGCCTTTGTCATAACAATGCACCATGCCCACTCTCATCACAATAATCTATGAAACTTTTCAGACCAATGTTCCATGCCCCTGTCATCACAATGCTCCATGCCCTTGTCATCACAAAGCTCCATGACACATGTCATCAGAATATTCCATGGACTTCTCATCAAAATGATCAATGCCCTTGTCCTAACAATGCTCCAAGACCCCTGTAATCACAATGCTACATGGCCCTTTTCATCTCAGTGCTCCATGAACCCTGTCATCACAATGCATCATGCCCATCATCATCATGTTTCCGGCTATTGTCAGTAGGATGAAATCAAAATTCTCCATAACCTCTGTCATAACAATGCTCCATGTCCCCTGTCTTCACAATGCTCCGTGACTCCAGTCATCACAATGGTTCATGACCTTTGTCATCACAATGGTACAGGCCCTCGTCATCAACAGTCTCTGTAACCTTTTTAACCACAATGCTCCATGAACTTTTCATCATAATGCTCTTTGACCCATGTCATCACAATGCTCTATGCCTTTCTCAGCACAATGCTCCATGACCCTTGTCATCACAATTCTCCATGCGCTTGTCAGCACAATGGGTCATTACATATGTCATCACAGTGCTCCCTGACACCTGTCTTCACAATATGGCATGGCCTGGTGATCACAATGCTCCATGCCCTTGTCATCACAATGCGCCATTCCAACTGTCATCGCAATAATCCATGAAACATATTAGACCAATGCTGCATGCCCTTTTCATCACAATGTGCCAATCCAACTGTCATCGCAATAATCCGTGAAACTTATTAGATCAATGCTCCATGCCCTTGTCATCACAATGCTCCATGACGCTTGTCATCAGAATGCTCCATGGCCTTTTCTTCACAATGCTCCAAGCCCTTGTCATAACAATGTTCCAAGACACCTGTAATCACAATGCTCCATGCCCCTTTTCATCAGAATGCTCCATGAGACTTGTCATCACAAGTCTCCATGGTCTTCTAATCACAATGCTACATTTCCTTGTCATCACAATGTTCCATGACCCCTGTTATCACAATACTCCATGAATATTTTCAGCCCAATGCTCCATGACCTTCTCATCACAATGCTCCATGAACAGTATCATCACAATGGTCCAGGAACACTGTCATCACAACACTCCATGACCCCTGACAACACAGTGATCCGGGATTCTTGTCATCACAATACTCCATTCCCTAGTCATCACAATGCTCCATGACCCCGATCATCAAAATACTCCATGAACATTTTCAGCCCAATGCTCCATGACACTTGCCATCACAATCCTCCTGACTCTTGTCATCAGAATGCTCCTTGAACCCGGTCACAAAAAGGCTTCATGCATTTTTCATCACAATGTCCCATGCCGTTTTCATCACAATGCTCCATGCCATTGTCATCGAAATACTCCACAAGCTTGTCATCAAAATGCTCCATGACTCGTGTCATCACAATTCTCCATGCACTTGCCAGCACAATGCTCCCTGACCCTTGTCATCAGAATGCTCCAAGCCAATGTCATCACAATGCTCCATTACCTTTGTCATCAGAATCCTCCATGACACTTGGCATCACAATGCTCCATGCCATTGTCATCACAGTGGGCCATTACATATGCCATCACAATGCTCCCTGACACCTCTCTTCACAATACTGCATGACCTGGTCATCACAATGCTCCATGCCCTTGTCATCACAATGTGCCATTCCAACTGTCATTGAAATAATCCATGAAACTTATTAGACCAATGCTCCATGCCCTTGTCATCACAATGCTCCATGCCCTTTTTATCACAATGCTCCATGACCCATGTCATCACAATGCTCATTGACTCCAGTCATCACAATTCTTCATGACCTTTGTCAACACAATGGTCTATGCCCTCGTCATCAACAGTCTCTGGGACATTTTTAACCTTAGTGCTCCATGAAATTTTCATCACAATGCTCTTTGACCCTTGTCATCACAATGCTCTATGCCTTTCTCAGCACAATGCTCCATGACCGTTGTCATCACAATGCTCCATGTGCTTTTCAGCACAATGCTCCATCACACATTTCATCACAATGCACCATGCGCTTGTCATCACAGTGCTCCACAATCTTGTCATCACAATGCTCCATTAAACTTGTCATCGCAATGCTCCATGAACTTCTCATCAATATGCTCTCTCACCACTGATATCACAATGTTACATCACTATTCATCACAATACTCCTTCATCTCTGTAAACACAATGTGCCATGACTCTTGTCGTCACAGTGCTACATGCACTTATCATCACAATGTTCGATGAGCTATGACATCACAATGTTCTATAAGCCATGTCATCAAAATGCTCCATGACCCTTTTCATCAAATGGCTCCATGTCCCCTGATATCACAATGCTCCATACCCCTTGTCATTACAGTGCTCCATGACGCTCGTCATCACAATTATCCATGGTCTTCTCATCACAGTGCTCCACGGTCTTGCCATCACAATGCTCCATGTCCTGGTCATCACAATGCTCCATGTTCCCTGTCATCAAAATTCTCCACGTCCTTGGCATCACTATGTTCCATGACACTTCTCATCACAGTGTTACATGCTTTGTCAGCACAATACTCCAGAAGCCTGTCATCAGAATGCTCCATGTCCCTTGTCATCATAATTATCCATGACTCCTGTCATCACAATGCTCCATGACACCTGTCATCACAATGCTCCATGACACCTGTCATCACAATGCTCCATGACACCTGTCATCACAATTCTCCACGTGCTTGTCATCACAATGCTCCATGACAGTTCTCATCACAATGTTACATGCTTTTGTCATCACAATTATCCATGCACATGTCATCGCAATGCCCCATGACCCTTGTCATAGCAAGCTCCATGCCTTTGTCATAACAATGCTTCACGACCTTTTCATCAAAATTCTCAATGGCCGTTGTCATCACAATGCTCCATGAACCTTGTCATCACAATGCTCCATGCCCTTGTCATCACAAACCTCAATAACGCATGCCATCCGAATGATCCTTGGTCTTCTCCTCACAATGCTCCATGCCCCTTTTCATCAGTATGCTCCATGAGATTTGTCATCACAAGGCTCCATAGTTTTCTCATCACAATGCTCCACGACCTTGTCATCACAATGCTCAATTCACTTGTCATCAAAATGCTCCCTGAAACTTGTTGTCTGTATGCTCCTTGATCCCTGTCATGACAAGGCTCCATGCCTTTTTCATCAAGGTTATCCATGCACTTTTCATCACAATGCTCCAAGACCACTGTAATCACAATGTTCCATGCCCTTGTCATCACAAAGCTCAATGAGGCATGTCATTAGAATGCTCCTTGGCCTTCTCTTCACAGTGCTCCATGCCCTTGTCCTCACAATGTTCCACGACCCCTGTAATCACAATGCTCCATGCCCCTTTTCATCAGTATGCTCCATGAGACTTGTCATCACAAGGCTCCATGGTTTTCTCATCACAGTGCTCCAGGACATTGTCATCACAATGCTTCATGACCTTGTCATGAAAATTCTCAATGGCCCTTGTCATCATAATGCTCCAAGCCCTACTCATCACAATGCTCCGTTATATTTGTCATCACAATCCTCCATTACATTTGGCATCACAATGCTCCATGCCATTGTCATCGCAATGGACCATGACATATGTCATCACAGTGTTCCCTGACACCTTTCTTCACAATACTCCATGACCTTCTCATCACAATGCTCCGTGCCCTTGTCATCACAATGCACCATGCCCACTCTCATCACAATAATCTATGAAACTTGTCAAACCAATGCTCCATGCCCCTGTCATCACAATGCTCCATGCCCTTGTCATCACAATGCTCCATGACTCCCGTCATCACAATGACTAATAACGTTTGTCATCACAATTGTCCATGCCCGTGCCATCACAAGGCTCTGTGACCTTTGTAACCACAATGCTCCATGAACTTTTCATCACAATTCTCTGTGACCCTTGTCATCACAATGCACCATGTCTTTGTCAGAACAATGCTCCTTGACCCTTGTCATCACAAAGTGCCACACACATTTCATCACAACGGTCCACAATCTTGTCATTGAAATGCTCCATAAACCTTGTAATCACAATGCTCCATGCACTTCTCATCAAAATGCTCTCTCCCCAGAGATATCACAATGTTCCATCACTAGTCATCACAATACTCCCTCACCCCTGTAATCACAATGTTCCATGACCCTGTCATCACAATGCTACATCCCCTTATCATCACAATGTTCCATGACCCGTGACATCACAATGTTCCATAACACCTGTCATCAAAATGCTCCATGACCCTTTTCATCCCAAAGCTCCAAGACTCCTGACATCACAATGTTCTATAACCCATGCCATCAAAATATTCCATTACACATTTTATCAAATTGCTTCATGACCCGGTCATCAAAAGGCTCCCTGCCCTTCTCATCACAATGCACCATGCCCTTGTCATCAAAATGCTCCATGACTTGTCATCACAAACCTCCATGAACCTTGGTATCACAATGCTCCAAGTCATTGTCATCACAATGCTCCATGAACCCTCTCATCACACTGCTCCATGCACTTGTAATCACAAAGCTCCATGACACTTGTCATCAAAATGCTCGATGCCCTTCTCATCAAAATGCTCAATGCCCTTGTCATTACAATCCTGCATGACCCATGTATCACAATGTTCCGTGCCCTTGTCATCACAATGTTCCATGCCCACTCTCATCACAATAATACATGAAACATTTCAGACCAATGTTCCATGCCCTTCTCATCATAATGCTCCATTACGCCTGTCATAACAATGCACCATGACCCCTGCCATCAAAATGTTCCACTGCCTAGTCATCACAAGGTTGCATGACACTTGTCATAAGAAAGTTCCATGGACTTCTCATCAAAATGCTCCATGTCCTTGCATCACAATGCTCCAAGACCCTTGTAATCACAATGCCCCATGCCACTTTTCATCTCAATGCTCCATGAACCCTGTCATCACAGTGCACCATGCCCATCATCATAATGCTTCAGGCTATTGTCATCACAATGAAATCAATATTCTCCATGACCTCTGTAATCATAGCGCTCCAAACCCTTGTTATCGCAATGTTCCATGACACTTATCATCACAACACCCCATGACGCTCATCATCACAATTATCCATAGTCTTCTCATCACAATGCTCCATGATCTTTGTCATCACAATGCTCAGTACACTTGTTATCACAATGCTCCCTGACACTTGTCATCAGTATGCTCCTTGAACCCTGTCACGACAAGGCTCCATGCCTTTGTCATCACAGTGATCCATGCCCTTTTCATCACAATGCTCCATGATCCCTGTAATCACAATGCTCCATGCCCTTGTCATCACAAAGCTCCATGACACATGTCATCAGAATGCTCCATGGCCTTCTCATCAAAATGCTCCATGTCCTAGTCATCACAATGCTCCAAGACCCCTGTAATCACAATGCTCCATGCCCCTTTTCATCAGAATGCTGCATGAGACTTGTCATCACACGTCTCCATGGTCTTCACATCACAATGCTCCAGGACCTTGTCATCACCATGCTCCATTCCCTTGTCATCCCAATGTTCCATGATCCCTGTCATCACAATAATCCATGAACATTTTCAGCCCATTGCTCCACGACCTAGTCATCACAATGCTCCATGGCCAATATCATCACAAGGCTCCACGTCCCCTGTCATCACAACACTCCATGAACATTTTCAGCCCAGTGCTCCAGGAAACTTGTCATCACAATGATCCATGCCCTTGTCATCCCAATGCTCCATAACCCCTGCATTCACAATGCTCCGTGACGCTTGTCATAATAGTGCTCCATGACACATGTCCTCACAATGCTCTATGCCTTTGTCAGCAAAATGCTACATGACCTTTTCATTACAATGCTCTATGCGCTTGTCATCACAATACGCCATTTCCATTGTCATCACAATCGTCCGTGAGCGTTGGGATCACATTGTTTCATGCCCTTGTCATCACAATGCTCCATGCTCCTTGAAATCAAAATGATCCATGACCTCTATCATCACAATGCTCCAAACCCTTGTAACCACAATGTTCCATAACACTTGTCATCACAACGCTCCATGACGCAAGTCATCACAATACTCCATGCCCTTTTCATCACAATGCTCCATGACCTTGTAATCACAATGTTCCAAACCCCTGTAATCCCAATGGTCCAGGCCCCTTTTCATCAGTATGCTCCATGAGATTTGTCATCATAAGGCTCCATAGTTTTCTCATCACAATGCTCCAGGACCTTGTCATCACAATGCTCAATACACTTGTCATCAAAATGCTCCCTGACACTTGTTGTCTGTATGCTCCTTGAATCCTGTCATGACAAGGCTCCATGCCTTTTTCATCAAGGTGATCCATGCCCTTTTCATCACAATGCTCCAAGACCCCTGTAATCACAATGTTCCATGCCCTTGTCATCACAAAGCTCAATGACGCATGTCATTAGAATGCTCCTTGGCCTTCTCCTCACAGTGCTCCATGCCCTTGTCCTCGCAATGTTCCACGACCCCTGTAATCACAATGCTCCATGCCTCTTTTCATCAGTATGCTCCATGAGACTTGTCATCACAAGGCTCCATGGTTTTCTCATCACAATGCTCCAGGACCGTGTCATCACAATGCTTCATGACCTTGTCATGAAAATTCTCAATGGACCTTGTCATCATAATGCTCCAAGCCCTAGTCATCACAATGCTCCATTATATTTGTCATCACAATCCTCCATTACATTTGGCATCACAATGCTCCATGCCATTGTCATCGCAATGGACCATGACATATGTCATCACAGTGTTCCCTGACACCTGTCTTCACAATACTCCATGACCTTCTCATCACCATGCTCCGTGCCTTTGTCATAACAATGCACCATGCCCACTCTCATCACAATAATCTATGAAACTTTTCAGACCAATGTTCCATGCCCCTGTCATCACAATGCTCCATGCCCTTGTCATCACAAAGCTCCATGACACATGTCATCAGAATATTCCATGGACTTCTCATCAAAATGATCAATGCCCTTGTCCTAACAATGCTCCAAGACCCCTGTAATCACAATGCTACATGGCCCTTTTCATCTCAGTGCTCCATGAACCCTGTCATCACAATGCATCATGCCCATCATCATCATGTTTCCGGCTATTGTCAGTAGGATGAAATCAAAATTCTCCATAACCTCTGTCATAACAATGCTCCATGTCCCCTGTCTTCACAATGCTCCGTGACTCCAGTCATCACAATGGTTCATGACCTTTGTCATCACAATGGTACAGGCCCTCGTCATCAACAGTCTCTGTAACCTTTTTAACCACAATGCTCCATGAACTTTTCATCATAATGCTCTTTGACCCATGTCATCACAATGCTCTATGCCTTTCTCAGCACAATGCTCCATGACCCTTGTCATCACAATTCTCCATGCGCTTGTCAGCACAATGGGTCATTACATATGTCATCACAGTGCTCCCTGACACCTGTCTTCACAATATGGCATGGCCTGGTGATCACAATGCTCCATGCCCTTGTCATCACAATGCGCCATTCCAACTGTCATCGCAATAATCCATGAAACATATTAGACCAATGCTTCATGCCCTTTTCATCACAATGTGCCAATCCAACTGTCATCGCAATAATCCGTGAAACTTATTAGATCAATGCTCCATGCCCTTGTCATCACAATGCTCCATGACGCTTGTCATCAGAATGCTCCATGGCCTTTTCTTCACAATGCTCCAAGCCCTTGTCATAACAATGTTCCAAGACACCTGTAATCACAATGCTCCATGCCCCTTTTCATCAGAATGCTCCATGAGACTTGTCATCACAAGTCTCCATGGTCTTCTAATCACAATGCTACATTTCCTTGTCCTCGCAATGTTCCACGACCCCTGTAATCACAATGCTCCATGCCTCTTTTCATCAGTATGCTCCATGAGACTTGTCATCACAAGGCTCCATGGTTTTCTCATCACAATGCTCCAGGACCGTGTCATCACAATGCTTCATGACCTTGTCATGAAAATTCTCAATGGACCTTGTCATCATAATGCTCCAAGCCCTAGTCATCACAATGCTCCATTATATTTGTCATCACAATCCTCCATTACATTTGGCATCACAATGCTCCATGCCATTGTCATCGCAATGGACCATGACATATGTCATCACAGTGTTCCCTGACACCTGTCTTCACAATACTCCATGACCTTCTCATCACCATGCTCCGTGCCTTTGTCATAACAATGCACCATGCCCACTCTCATCACAATAATCTATGAAACTTTTCAGACCAATGTTCCATGCCCCTGTCATCACAATGCTCCATGCCCTTGTCATCACAAAGCTCCATGACACATGTCATCAGAATATTCCATGGACTTCTCATCAAAATGATCAATGCCCTTGTCCTAACAATGCTCCAAGACCCCTGTAATCACAATGCTACATGGCCCTTTTCATCTCAGTGCTCCATGAACCCTGTCATCACAATGCATCATGCCCATCATCATCATGTTTCCGGCTATTGTCAGTAGGATGAAATCAAAATTCTCCATAACCTCTGTCATAACAATGCTCCATGTCCCCTGTCTTCACAATGCTCCGTGACTCCAGTCATCACAATGGTTCATGACCTTTGTCATCACAATGGTACAGGCCCTCGTCATCAACAGTCTCTGTAACCTTTTTAACCACAATGCTCCATGAACTTTTCATCATAATGCTCTTTGACCCATGTCATCACAATGCTCTATGCCTTTCTCAGCACAATGCTCCATGACCCTTGTCATCACAATTCTCCATGCGCTTGTCAGCACAATGGGTCATTACATATGTCATCACAGTGCTCCCTGACACCTGTCTTCACAATATGGCATGGCCTGGTGATCACAATGCTCCATGCCCTTGTCATCACAATGCGCCATTCCAACTGTCATCGCAATAATCCATGAAACATATTAGACCAATGCTTCATGCCCTTTTCATCACAATGTGCCAATCCAACTGTCATCGCAATAATCCGTGAAACTTATTAGATCAATGCTCCATGCCCTTGTCATCACAATGCTCCATGACGCTTGTCATCAGAATGCTCCATGGCCTTTTCTTCACAATGCTCCAAGCCCTTGTCATAACAATGTTCCAAGACACCTGTAATCACAATGCTCCATGCCCCTTTTCATCAGAATGCTCCATGAGACTTGTCATCACAAGTCTCCATGGTCTTCTAATCACAATGCTACATTTCCTTGTCATCACAATGTTCCATGACCCCTGTTATCACAATACTCCATGAATATTTTCAGCCCAATGCTCCATGACCTTCTCATCACAATGCTCCATGAACAGTATCATCACAATGGTCCAGGAACACTGTCATCACAACACTCCATGACCCCTGACAACACAGTGATCCGGGATTCTTGTCATCACAATACTCCATTCCCTAGTCATCACAATGCTCCATGACCCCGATCATCAAAATACTCCATGAACATTTTCAGCCCAATGCTCCATGACACTTGCCATCACAATCCTCCTGACTCTTGTCATCAGAATGCTCCTTGAACCCGGTCACAAAAAGGCTTCATGCATTTTTCATCACAATGTCCCATGCCGTTTTCATCACAATGCTCCATGCCATTGTCATCGAAATACTCCACAAGCTTGTCATCAAAATGCTCCATGACTCGTGTCATCACAATTCTCCATGCACTTGCCAGCACAATGCTCCCTGACCCTTGTCATCAGAATGCTCCAAGCCAATGTCATCACAATGCTCCATTACCTTTGTCATCAGAATCCTCCATGACACTTGGCATCACAATGCTCCATGCCATTGTCATCACAGTGGGCCATTACATATGCCATCACAATGCTCCCTGACACCTCTCTTCACAATACTGCATGACCTGGTCATCACAATGCTCCATGCCCTTGTCATCACAATGTGCCATTCCAACTGTCATTGAAATAATCCATGAAACTTATTAGACCAATGCTCCATGCCCTTGTCATCACAATGCTCCATGCCCTTTTTATCACAATGCTCCATGACCCATGTCATCACAATGCTCATTGACTCCAGTCATCACAATTCTTCATGACCTTTGTCAACACAATGGTCTATGCCCTCGTCATCAACAGTCTCTGGGACATTTTTAACCTTAGTGCTCCATGAAATTTTCATCACAATGCTCTTTGACCCTTGTCATCACAATGCTCTATGCCTTTCTCAGCACAATGCTCCATGACCGTTGTCATCACAATGCTCCATGTGCTTTTCAGCACAATGCTCCATCACACATTTCATCACAATGCACCATGCGCTTGTCATCACAGTGCTCCACAATCTTGTCATCACAATGCTCCATTAAACTTGTCATCGCAATGCTCCATGAACTTCTCATCAATATGCTCTCTCACCACTGATATCACAATGTTACATCACTATTCATCACAATACTCCTTCATCTCTGTAAACACAATGTGCCATGACTCTTGTCGTCACAGTGCTACATGCACTTATCATCACAATGTTCGATGAGCTATGACATCACAATGTTCTATAAGCCATGTCATCAAAATGCTCCATGACCCTTTTCATCAAATGGCTCCATGTCCCCTGATATCACAATGCTCCATACCCCTTGTCATTACAGTGCTCCATGACGCTCGTCATCACAATTATCCATGGTCTTCTCATCACAGTGCTCCACGGTCTTGCCATCACAATGCTCCATGTCCTGGTCATCACAATGCTCCATGTTCCCTGTCATCAAAATTCTCCACGTCCTTGGCATCACTATGTTCCATGACACTTCTCATCACAGTGTTACATGCTTTGTCAGCACAATACTCCAGAAGCCTGTCATCAGAATGCTCCATGTCCCTTGTCATCATAATTATCCATGACTCCTGTCATCACAATGCTCCATGACACCTGTCATCACAATGCTCCATGACACCTGTCATCACAATGCTCCATGACACCTGTCATCACAATTCTCCACGTGCTTGTCATCACAATGCTCCATGACAGTTCTCATCACAATGTTACATGCTTTTGTCATCACAATTATCCATGCACATGTCATCGCAATGCCCCATGACCCTTGTCATAGCAAGCTCCATGCCTTTGTCATAACAATGCTTCACGACCTTTTCATCAAAATTCTCAATGGCCGTTGTCATCACAATGCTCCATGAACCTTGTCATCACAATGCTCCATGCCCTTGTCATCACAAACCTCAATAACGCATGCCATCCGAATGATCCTTGGTCTTCTCCTCACAATGCTCCATGCCCCTTTTCATCAGTATGCTCCATGAGATTTGTCATCACAAGGCTCCATAGTTTTCTCATCACAATGCTCCACGACCTTGTCATCACAATGCTCAATTCACTTGTCATCAAAATGCTCCCTGAAACTTGTTGTCTGTATGCTCCTTGATCCCTGTCATGACAAGGCTCCATGCCTTTTTCATCAAGGTTATCCATGCACTTTTCATCACAATGCTCCAAGACCACTGTAATCACAATGTTCCATGCCCTTGTCATCACAAAGCTCAATGAGGCATGTCATTAGAATGCTCCTTGGCCTTCTCTTCACAGTGCTCCATGCCCTTGTCCTCACAATGTTCCACGACCCCTGTAATCACAATGCTCCATGCCCCTTTTCATCAGTATGCTCCATGAGACTTGTCATCACAAGGCTCCATGGTTTTCTCATCACAGTGCTCCAGGACATTGTCATCACAATGCTTCATGACCTTGTCATGAAAATTCTCAATGGCCCTTGTCATCATAATGCTCCAAGCCCTACTCATCACAATGCTCCGTTATATTTGTCATCACAATCCTCCATTACATTTGGCATCACAATGCTCCATGCCATTGTCATCGCAATGGACCATGACATATGTCATCACAGTGTTCCCTGACACCTTTCTTCACAATACTCCATGACCTTCTCATCACAATGCTCCGTGCCCTTGTCATCACAATGCACCATGCCCACTCTCATCACAATAATCTATGAAACTTGTCAAACCAATGCTCCATGCCCCTGTCATCACAATGCTCCATGCCCTTGTCATCACAATGCTCCATGACTCCCGTCATCACAATGACTAATAACGTTTGTCATCACAATTGTCCATGCCCGTGCCATCACAAGGCTCTGTGACCTTTGTAACCACAATGCTCCATGAACTTTTCATCACAATTCTCTGTGACCCTTGTCATCACAATGCACCATGTCTTTGTCAGAACAATGCTCCTTGACCCTTGTCATCACAAAGTGCCACACACATTTCATCACAACGGTCCACAATCTTGTCATTGAAATGCTCCATAAACCTTGTAATCACAATGCTCCATGCACTTCTCATCAAAATGCTCTCTCCCCAGAGATATCACAATGTTCCATCACTAGTCATCACAATACTCCCTCACCCCTGTAATCACAATGTTCCATGACCCTGTCATCACAATGCTACATCCCCTTATCATCACAATGTTCCATGACCCGTGACATCACAATGTTCCATAACACCTGTCATCAAAATGCTCCATGACCCTTTTCATCCCAAAGCTCCAAGACTCCTGACATCACAATGTTCTATAACCCATGCCATCAAAATATTCCATTACACATTTTATCAAATTGCTTCATGACCCGGTCATCAAAAGGCTCCCTGCCCTTCTCATCACAATGCACCATGCCCTTGTCATCAAAATGCTCCATGACTTGTCATCACAAACCTCCATGAACCTTGGTATCACAATGCTCCAAGTCATTGTCATCACAATGCTCCATGAACCCTCTCATCACACTGCTCCATGCACTTGTAATCACAAAGCTCCATGACACTTGTCATCAAAATGCTCGATGCCCTTCTCATCAAAATGCTCAATGCCCTTGTCATTACAATCCTGCATGACCCATGTATCACAATGTTCCGTGCCCTTGTCATCACAATGCTCCATGCCCACTCTCATCACAATAATACATGAAACATTTCAGACCAATGTTCCATGCCCTTCTCATCATAATGCTCCATTACGCCTGTCATAACAATGCACCATGACCCCTGCCATCAAAATGTTCCACTGCCTAGTCATCACAAGGTTGCATGACACTTGTCATAAGAAAGTTCCATGGACTTCTCATCAAAATGCTCCATGTCCTTGCATCACAATGCTCCAAGACCCTTGTAATCACAATGCCCCATGCCACTTTTCATCTCAATGCTCCATGAACCCTGTCATCACAGTGCACCATGCCCATCATCATAATGCTTCAGGCTATTGTCATCACAATGAAATCAATATTCTCCATGACCTCTGTAATCATAGCGCTCCAAACCCTTGTTATCGCAATGTTCCATGACACTTATCATCACAACACCCCATGACGCTCATCATCACAATTATCCATAGTCTTCTCATCACAATGCTCCATGATCTTTGTCATCACAATGCTCAATACACTTGTTATCACAATGCTCCCTGACACTTGTCATCAGTATGCTCCTTGAACCCTGTCACGACAAGGCTCCATGCCTTTGTCATCACAGTGATCCATGCCCTTTTCATCACAATGCTCCATGATCCCTGTAATCACAATGCTCCATGCCCTTGTCATCACAAAGCTCCATGACACATGTCATCAGAATGCTCCATGGCCTTCTCATCAAAATGCTCCATGTCCTAGTCATCACAATGCTCCAAGACCCCTGTAATCACAATGCTCCATGCCCCTTTTCATCAGAATGCTGCATGAGACTTGTCATCACACGTCTCCATGGTCTTCACATCACAATGCTCCAGGACCTTGTCATCACCATGCTCCATTCCCTTGTCATCCCAATGTTCCATGATCCCTGTCATCACAATAATCCATGAACATTTTCAGCCCATTGCTCCACGACCTAGTCATCACAATGCTCCATGGCCAATATCATCACAAGGCTCCACGTCCCCTGTCATCACAACACTCCATGAACATTTTCAGCCCAGTGCTCCAGGAAACTTGTCATCACAATGATCCATGCCCTTGTCATCCCAATGCTCCATAACCCCTGCATTCACAATGCTCCGTGACGCTTGTCATAATAGTGCTCCATGACACATGTCCTCACAATGCTCTATGCCTTTGTCAGCAAAATGCTACATGACCTTTTCATTACAATGCTCTATGCGCTTGTCATCACAATACGCCATTTCCATTGTCATCACAATCGTCCGTGAGCGTTGGGATCACATTGTTTCATGCCCTTGTCATCACAATGCTCCATGCTCCTTGAAATCAAAATGATCCATGACCTCTATCATCACAATGCTCCAAACCCTTGTAACCACAATGTTCCATAACACTTGTCATCACAACGCTCCATGACGCAAGTCATCACAATACTCCATGCCCTTTTCATCACAATGCTCCATGACCTTGTAATCACAATGTTCCAAACCCCTGTAATCCCAATGGTCCAGGCCCCTTTTCATCAGTATGCTCCATGAGATTTGTCATCATAAGGCTCCATAGTTTTCTCATCACAATGCTCCAGGACCTTGTCATCACAATGCTCAATACACTTGTCATCAAAATGCTCCCTGACACTTGTTGTCTGTATGCTCCTTGAATCCTGTCATGACAAGGCTCCATGCCTTTTTCATCAAGGTGATCCATGCCCTTTTCATCACAATGCTCCAAGACCCCTGTAATCACAATGTTCCATGCCCTTGTCATCACAAAGCTCAATGACGCATGTCATTAGAATGCTCCTTGGCCTTCTCCTCACAGTGCTCCATGCCCTTGTCCTCGCAATGTTCCACGACCCCTGTAATCACAATGCTCCATGCCTCTTTTCATCAGTATGCTCCATGAGACTTGTCATCACAAGGCTCCATGGTTTTCTCATCACAATGCTCCAGGACCGTGTCATCACAATGCTTCATGACCTTGTCATGAAAATTCTCAATGGACCTTGTCATCATAATGCTCCAAGCCCTAGTCATCACAATGCTCCATTATATTTGTCATCACAATCCTCCATTACATTTGGCATCACAATGCTCCATGCCATTGTCATCGCAATGGACCATGACATATGTCATCACAGTGTTCCCTGACACCTGTCTTCACAATACTCCATGACCTTCTCATCACCATGCTCCGTGCCTTTGTCATAACAATGCACCATGCCCACTCTCATCACAATAATCTATGAAACTTTTCAGACCAATGTTCCATGCCCCTGTCATCACAATGCTCCATGCCCTTGTCATCACAAAGCTCCATGACACATGTCATCAGAATATTCCATGGACTTCTCATCAAAATGATCAATGCCCTTGTCCTAACAATGCTCCAAGACCCCTGTAATCACAATGCTACATGGCCCTTTTCATCTCAGTGCTCCATGAACCCTGTCATCACAATGCATCATGCCCATCATCATCATGTTTCCGGCTATTGTCAGTAGGATGAAATCAAAATTCTCCATAACCTCTGTCATAACAATGCTCCATGTCCCCTGTCTTCACAATGCTCCGTGACTCCAGTCATCACAATGGTTCATGACCTTTGTCATCACAATGGTACAGGCCCTCGTCATCAACAGTCTCTGTAACCTTTTTAACCACAATGCTCCATGAACTTTTCATCATAATGCTCTTTGACCCATGTCATCACAATGCTCTATGCCTTTCTCAGCACAATGCTCCATGACCCTTGTCATCACAATTCTCCATGCGCTTGTCAGCACAATGGGTCATTACATATGTCATCACAGTGCTCCCTGACACCTGTCTTCACAATATGGCATGGCCTGGTGATCACAATGCTCCATGCCCTTGTCATCACAATGCGCCATTCCAACTGTCATCGCAATAATCCATGAAACATATTAGACCAATGCTGCATGCCCTTTTCATCACAATGTGCCAATCCAACTGTCATCGCAATAATCCGTGAAACTTATTAGATCAATGCTCCATGCCCTTGTCATCACAATGCTCCATGACGCTTGTCATCAGAATGCTCCATGGCCTTTTCTTCACAATGCTCCAAGCCCTTGTCATAACAATGTTCCAAGACACCTGTAATCACAATGCTCCATGCCCCTTTTCATCAGAATGCTCCATGAGACTTGTCATCACAAGTCTCCATGGTCTTCTAATCACAATGCTACATTTCCTTGTCATCACAATGTTCCATGACCCCTGTTATCACAATACTCCATGAATATTTTCAGCCCAATGCTCCATGACCTTCTCATCACAATGCTCCATGAACAGTATCATCACAATGGTCCAGGAACACTGTCATCACAACACTCCATGACCCCTGACAACACAGTGATCCGGGATTCTTGTCATCACAATACTCCATTCCCTAGTCATCACAATGCTCCATGACCCCGATCATCAAAATACTCCATGAACATTTTCAGCCCAATGCTCCATGACACTTGCCATCACAATCCTCCTGACTCTTGTCATCAGAATGCTCCTTGAACCCGGTCACAAAAAGGCTTCATGCATTTTTCATCACAATGTCCCATGCCGTTTTCATCACAATGCTCCATGCCATTGTCATCGAAATACTCCACAAGCTTGTCATCAAAATGCTCCATGACTCGTGTCATCACAATTCTCCATGCACTTGCCAGCACAATGCTCCCTGACCCTTGTCATCAGAATGCTCCAAGCCAATGTCATCACAATGCTCCATTACCTTTGTCATCAGAATCCTCCATGACACTTGGCATCACAATGCTCCATGCCATTGTCATCACAGTGGGCCATTACATATGCCATCACAATGCTCCCTGACACCTCTCTTCACAATACTGCATGACCTGGTCATCACAATGCTCCATGCCCTTGTCATCACAATGTGCCATTCCAACTGTCATTGAAATAATCCATGAAACTTATTAGACCAATGCTCCATGCCCTTGTCATCACAATGCTCCATGCCCTTTTTATCACAATGCTCCATGACCCATGTCATCACAATGCTCATTGACTCCAGTCATCACAATTCTTCATGACCTTTGTCAACACAATGGTCTATGTCCTCGTCATCAACAGTCTCTGGGACATTTTTAACCTTAGTGCTCCATGAAATTTTCATCACAATGCTCTTTGACCCTTGTCATCACAATGCTCTATGCCTTTCTCAGCACAATGCTCCATGACCGTTGTCATCACAATGCTCCATGTGCTTTTCAGCACAATGCTCCATCACACATTTCATCACAATGCACCATGCGCTTGTCATCACAGTGCTCCACAATCTTGTCATCACAATGCTCCATTAAACTTGTCATCGCAATGCTCCATGAACTTCTCATCAATATGCTCTCTCACCACTGATATCACAATGTTACATCACTATTCATCACAATACTCCTTCATCTCTGTAAACACAATGTGCCATGACTCTTGTCGTCACAGTGCTACATGCACTTATCATCACAATGTTCGATGAGCTATGACATCACAATGTTCTATAAGCCATGTCATCAAAATGTTCCATGACCCTTTTCATCAAATGGCTCCATGTCCCCTGATATCACAATGCTCCATACCCCTTGTCATTACAGTGCTCCATGACGCTCGTCATCACAATTATCCATGGTCTTCTCATCACAGTGCTCCACGGTCTTGCCATCACAATGCTCCATGTTCCAAGTCATCAAAATTCTCCACGTCCTTGGCATCACTATGTTCCATGACACTTCTCATCACAGTGTTACATGCTTTGTCAGCACAATACTCCAGAAGCCTGTCATCAGAATGCTCCATGTCCCTTGTCATCATAATTATCCATGACTCCTGTCATCACAATGCTCCATGACACCTGTCATCACAATGCTCCATGACACCTGTCATCACAATGCTCCATGACACCTGTCATCACAATTCTCCACGTGCTTGTCATCACAATGCTCCATGACAGTTCTCATCACAATGTTACATGCTTTTGTCATCACAATTCTCCATGCACATGTCATCGCAATGCCCCATGACCCTTGTCATAGCAAGCTCCATGCCTTTGTCATAACAATGCTTCACGACCTTTTCATCAAAATTCTCAATGGCCGTTGTCATCACAATGCTCCATGAACCTTGTCATCACAATGCTCCATGCCCTTGTCATCACAAACCTCAATAACGCATGCCATCCGAATGATCCTTGGTCTTCTCCTCACAATGCTCCATGCCCCTTTTCATCAGTATGCTCCATGAGATTTGTCATCACAAGGCTCCATAGTTTTCTCATCACAATGCTCCACGACCTTGTCATCACAATGCTCAATTCACTTGTCATCAAAATGCTCCCTGAAACTTGTTGTCTGTATGCTCCTTGATCCCTGTCATGACAAGGCTCCATGCCTTTTTCATCAAGGTTATCCATGCCCTTTTCATCACAATGCTCCAAGACCACTGTAATCACAATGTTCCATGCCCTTGTCATCACAAAGCTCAATGACGCATGTCATTAGAATGCTCCTTGGCCTTCTCTTCACAGTGCTCCATGCCCTTGTCCTCACAATGTTCCACGACCCCTGTAATCACAATGCTCCATGCCCCTTTTCATCAGTATGCTCCATGAGACTTGTCATCACAAGGCTCCATGGTTTTCTCATCACAGTGCTCCAGGACATTGTCATCACAATGCTTCATGACCTTGTCATGAAAATTCTCAATGGCCCTTGTCATCATAATGCTCCAAGCCCTACTCATCACAATGCTCCATTATATTTGTCATCACAATCCTCCATTACATTTGGCATCACAATGCTCCATGCCATTGTCATCGCAATGGACCATGACATATGTCATCACAGTGTTCCCTGACACCTTTCTTCACAATACTCCATGACCTTCTCATCACAATGCTCCGTGCCCTTGTCATCACAATGCACCATGCCCACTCTCATCACAATAATCTATGAAACTTGTCAAA
Organism: Mesoplodon bidens; assembly: GCF_964165515.1. Lineage (NCBI taxonomy): Eukaryota > Metazoa > Chordata > Mammalia > Artiodactyla > Ziphiidae > Mesoplodon > Mesoplodon bidens. The sequence goes on from NW_027672207.1 coordinate 3,393,203, forward strand.
CCAATGCTCCATGCCCCTGTCATCACAATGCTCCATGCCCTTGTCATCACAATGCTCCATGACTCCCGTCATCACAATGACTAATAACGTTTGTCATCACAATTGTCCATGCCCGTGCCATCACAAGGCTCTGTGACCTTTGTAACCACAATGCTCCATGAACTTTTCATCACAATTCTCTGTGACCCTTGTCATCACAATGCACCATGTCTTTGTCAGAACAATGCTCCTTGACCCTTGTCATCACAAAGTGCCACACACATTTCATCACAACGGTCCACAATCTTGTCATTGAAATGCTCCATAAACCTTGTAATCACAATGCTCCATGCACTTCTCATCAAAATGCTCTCTCACCAGAGATATCACAATGTTCCATCACTAGTCATCACAATACTCCCTCACCCCTGTAATCACAATGTTCCATGACCCTGTCATCACAATGCTACATCCCCTTATCATCACAATGTTCCATGACCCGTGACATCACAATGTTCCATAACACCTGTCATCAAAATGCTCCATGACCCTTTTCATCCCAAAGCTCCAAGACTCCTGACATCACAATGTTCTATAACCCATGCCATCAAAATATTCCATTACACATTTTATCAAATTGCTTCATGACCCGGTCATCAAAAGGCTCCCTGCCCTTCTCATCACAATGCACCATGCCCTTGTCATCAAAATGCTCCATGACTTGTCATCACAAACCTCCATGAACCTTGGTATCACAATGCTCCAAGTCATTGTCATCACAATGCTCCATGAACCCTCTCATCACACTGCTCCATGCACTTGTAATCACAAAGCTCCATGACACTTGTCATCAAAATGCTCGATGCCCTTCTCATCAAAATGCTCAATGCCCTTGTCATTACAATCCTGCATGACCCATGTATCACAATGTTCCGTGCCCTTGTCATCACAATGCTCCATGCCCACTCTCATCACAATAATACATGAAACATTTCAGACCAATGTTCCATGCCCTTCTCATCATAATGCTCCATTACGCCTGTCATAACAATGCACCATGACCCCTGCCATCAAAATGTTCCACTGCCTAGTCATCACAAGGTTGCATGACACTTGTCATAAGAAAGTTCCATGGACTTCTCATCAAAATGCTCCATGTCCTTGCATCACAATGCTCCAAGACCCTTGTAATCACAATGCCCCATGCCACTTTTCATCTCAATGCTCCATGAACCCTGTCATCACAGTGCACCATGCCCATCATCATAATGCTTCAGGCTATTGTCATCACAATGAAATCAATATTCTCCATGACCTCTGTAATCATAGCGCTCCAAACCCTTGTTATCGCAATGTTCCATGACACTTATCATCACAACACCCCATGACGCTCATCATCACAATTATCCATAGTCTTCTCATCACAATGCTCCATGATCTTTGTCATCACAATGCTCAGTACACTTGTTATCACAATGCTCCCTGACACTTGTCATCAGTATGCTCCTTGAACCCTGTCACGACAAGGCTCCATGCCTTTGTCATCACAGTGATCCATGCCCTTTTCATCACAATGCTCCATGATCCCTGTAATCACAATGCTCCATGCCCTTGTCATCACAAAGCTCCATGACACATGTCATCAGAATGCTCCATGGCCTTCTCATCAAAATGCTCCATGTCCTAGTCATCACAATGCTCCAAGACCCCTGTAATCACAATGCTCCATGCCCCTTTTCATCAGAATGCTGCATGAGACTTGTCATCACACGTCTCCATGGTCTTCACATCACAATGCTCCAGGACCTTGTCATCACCATGCTCCATTCCCTTGTCATCCCAATGTTCCATGATCCCTGTCATCACAATAATCCATGAACATTTTCAGCCCATTGCTCCACGACCTAGTCATCACAATGCTCCATGGCCAATATCATCACAAGGCTCCACGTCCCCTGTCATCACAACACTCCATGAACATTTTCAGCCCAGTGCTCCAGGAAACTTGTCATCACAATGATCCATGCCCTTGTCATCCCAATGCTCCATAACCCCTGCATTCACAATGCTCCGTGACGCTTGTCATAATAGTGCTCCATGACACATGTCCTCACAATGCTCTATGCCTTTGTCAGCAAAATGCTACATGACCTTTTCATTACAATGCTCTATGCGCTTGTCATCACAATACGCCATTTCCATTGTCATCACAATCGTCCGTGAGCGTTGGGATCACATTGTTTCATGCCCTTGTCATCACAATGCTCCATGCTCCTTGAAATCAAAATGATCCATGACCTCTATCATCACAATGCTCCAAACCCTTGTAACCACAATGTTCCATAACACTTGTCATCACAACGCTGCATGACGCATGTCATCACAATACTCCATGCCCTTTTCATCACAATGCTCCATGACCTTGTAATCACAATGTTCCAAACCCCTGTAATCCCAATGGTCCAGGCCCCTTTTCATCAGTATGCTCCATGAGATTTGTCATCATAAGGCTCCATAGTTTTCTCATCACAATGCTCCAGGACCTTGTCATCACAATGCTCAATACACTTGTCATCAAAATGCTCCCTGACACTTGTTGTCTGTATGCTCCTTGAATCCTGTCATGACAAGGCTCCATGCCTTTTTCATCAAGGTGATCCATGCCCTTTTCATCACAATGCTCCAAGACCCCTGTAATCACAATGTTCCATGCCCTTGTCATCACAAAGCTCAATGACGCATGTCATTAGAATGCTCCTTGGCCTTCTCCTCACAGTGCTCCATGCCCTTGTCCTCGCAATGTTCCACGACCCCTGTAATCACAATGCTCCATGCCTCTTTTCATCAGTATGCTCCATGAGACTTGTCATCACAAGGCTCCATGGTTTTCTCATCACAATGCTCCAGGACCGTGTCATCACAATGCTTCATGACCTTGTCATGAAAATTCTCAATGGACCTTGTCATCATAATGCTCCAAGCCCTAGTCATCACAATGCTCCATTATATTTGTCATCACAATCCTCCATTACATTTGGCATCACAATGCTCCATGCCATTGTCATCGCAATGGACCATGACATATGTCATCACAGTGTTCCCTGACACCTGTCTTCACAATACTCCATGACCTTCTCATCACCATGCTCCGTGCCTTTGTCATAACAATGCACCATGCCCACTCTCATCACAATAATCTATGAAACTTTTCAGACCAATGTTCCATGCCCCTGTCATCACAATGCTCCATGCCCTTGTCATCACAAAGCTCCATGACACATGTCATCAGAATATTCCATGGACTTCTCATCAAAATGATCAATGCCCTTGTCCTAACAATGCTCCAAGACCCCTGTAATCACAATGCTACATGGCCCTTTTCATCTCAGTGCTCCATGAACCCTGTCATCACAATGCATCATGCCCATCATCATCATGTTTCCGGCTATTGTCAGTAGGATGAAATCAAAATTCTCCATAACCTCTGTCATAACAATGCTCCATGTCCCCTGTCTTCACAATGCTCCGTGACTCCAGTCATCACAATGGTTCATGACCTTTGTCATCACAATGGTACAGGCCCTCGTCATCAACAGTCTCTGTAACCTTTTTAACCACAATGCTCCATGAACTTTTCATCATAATGCTCTTTGACCCATGTCATCACAATGCTCTATGCCTTTCTCAGCACAATGCTCCATGACCCTTGTCATCACAATTCTCCATGCGCTTGTCAGCACAATGGGTCATTACATATGTCATCACAGTGCTCCCTGACACCTGTCTTCACAATATGGCATGGCCTGGTGATCACAATGCTCCATGCCCTTGTCATCACAATGCGCCATTCCAACTGTCATCGCAATAATCCATGAAACATATTAGACCAATGCTGCATGCCCTTTTCATCACAATGTGCCAATCCAACTGTCATCGCAATAATCCGTGAAACTTATTAGATCAATGCTCCATGCCCTTGTCATCACAATGCTCCATGACGCTTGTCATCAGAATGCTCCATGGCCTTTTCTTCACAATGCTCCAAGCCCTTGTCATAACAATGTTCCAAGACACCTGTAATCACAATGCTCCATGCCCCTTTTCATCAGAATGCTCCATGAGACTTGTCATCACAAGTCTCCATGGTCTTCTAATCACAATGCTACATTTCCTTGTCATCACAATGTTCCATGACCCCTGTTATCACAATACTCCATGAATATTTTCAGCCCAATGCTCCATGACCTTCTCATCACAATGCTCCATGAACAGTATCATCACAATGGTCCAGGAACACTGTCATCACAACACTCCATGACCCCTGACAACACAGTGATCCGGGATTCTTGTCATCACAATACTCCATTCCCTAGTCATCACAATGCTCCATGACCCCGATCATCAAAATACTCCATGAACATTTTCAGCCCAATGCTCCATGACACTTGCCATCACAATCCTCCTGACTCTTGTCATCAGAATGCTCCTTGAACCCGGTCACAAAAAGGCTTCATGCATTTTTCATCACAATGTCCCATGCCGTTTTCATCACAATGCTCCATGCCATTGTCATCGAAATACTCCACAAGCTTGTCATCAAAATGCTCCATGACTCGTGTCATCACAATTCTCCATGCACTTGCCAGCACAATGCTCCCTGACCCTTGTCATCAGAATGCTCCAAGCCAATGTCATCACAATGCTCCATTACCTTTGTCATCAGAATCCTCCATGACACTTGGCATCACAATGCTCCATGCCATTGTCATCACAGTGGGCCATTACATATGCCATCACAATGCTCCCTGACACCTCTCTTCACAATACTGCATGACCTGGTCATCACAATGCTCCATGCCCTTGTCATCACAATGTGCCATTCCAACTGTCATTGAAATAATCCATGAAACTTATTAGACCAATGCTCCATGCCCTTGTCATCACAATGCTCCATGCCCTTTTTATCACAATGCTCCATGACCCATGTCATCACAATGCTCATTGACTCCAGTCATCACAATTCTTCATGACCTTTGTCAACACAATGGTCTATGCCCTCGTCATCAACAGTCTCTGGGACATTTTTAACCTTAGTGCTCCATGAAATTTTCATCACAATGCTCTTTGACCCTTGTCATCACAATGCTCTATGCCTTTCTCAGCACAATGCTCCATGACCGTTGTCATCACAATGCTCCATGTGCTTTTCAGCACAATGCTCCATCACACATTTCATCACAATGCACCATGCGCTTGTCATCACAGTGCTCCACAATCTTGTCATCACAATGCTCCATTAAACTTGTCATCGCAATGCTCCATGAACTTCTCATCAATATGCTCTCTCACCACTGATATCACAATGTTACATCACTATTCATCACAATACTCCTTCATCTCTGTAAACACAATGTGCCATGACTCTTGTCGTCACAGTGCTACATGCACTTATCATCACAATGTTCGATGAGCTATGACATCACAATGTTCTATAAGCCATGTCATCAAAATGCTCCATGACCCTTTTCATCAAATGGCTCCATGTCCCCTGATATCACAATGCTCCATACCCCTTGTCATTACAGTGCTCCATGACGCTCGTCATCACAATTATCCATGGTCTTCTCATCACAGTGCTCCACGGTCTTGCCATCACAATGCTCCATGTCCTGGTCATCACAATGCTCCATGTTCCATGTCATCAAAATTCTCCACGTCCTTGGCATCACTATGTTCCATGACACTTCTCATCACAGTGTTACATGCTTTGTCAGCACAATACTCCAGAAGCCTGTCATCAGAATGCTCCATGTCCCTTGTCATCATAATTATCCATGACTCCTGTCATCACAATGCTCCATGACACCTGTCATCACAATGCTCCATGACACCTGTCATCACAATGCTCCATGACACCTGTCATCACAATTCTCCACGTGCTTGTCATCACAATGCTCCATGACAGTTCTCATCACAATGTTACATGCTTTTGTCATCACAATTCTCCATGCACATGTCATCGCAATGCCCCATGACCCTTGTCATAGCAAGCTCCATGCCTTTGTCATAACAATGCTTCACGACCTTTTCATCAAAATTCTCAATGGCCGTTGTCATCACAATGCTCCATGAACCTTGTCATCACAATGCTCCATGCCCTTGTCATCACAAACCTCAATAACGCATGCCATCCGAATGATCCTTGGTCTTCTCCTCACAATGCTCCATGCCCCTTTTCATCAGTATGCTCCATGAGATTTGTCATCACAAGGCTCCATAGTTTTCTCATCACAATGCTCCACGACCTTGTCATCACAATGCTCAATTCACTTGTCATCAAAATGCTCCCTGAAACTTGTTGTCTGTATGCTCCTTGATCCCTGTCATGACAAGGCTCCATGCCTTTTTCATCAAGGTTATCCATGCCCTTTTCATCACAATGCTCCAAGACCACTGTAATCACAATGTTCCATGCCCTTGTCATCACAAAGCTCAATGACGCATGTCATTAGAATGCTCCTTGGCCTTCTCTTCACAGTGCTCCATGCCCTTGTCCTCACAATGTTCCACGACCCCTGTAATCACAATGCTCCATGCCCCTTTTCATCAGTATGCTCCATGAGACTTGTCATCACAAGGCTCCATGGTTTTCTCATCACAGTGCTCCAGGACATTGTCATCACAATGCTTCATGACCTTGTCATGAAAATTCTCAATGGCCCTTGTCATCATAATGCTCCAAGCCCTACTCATCACAATGCTCCATTATATTTGTCATCACAATCCTCCATTACATTTGGCATCACAATGCTCCATGCCATTGTCATCGCAATGGACCATGACATATGTCATCACAGTGTTCCCTGACACCTTTCTTCACAATACTCCATGACCTTCTCATCACAATGCTCCGTGCCCTTGTCATCACAATGCACCATGCCCACTCTCATCACAATAATCTATGAAACTTGTCAAACCAATGCTCCATGCCCCTGTCATCACAATGCTCCATGCCCTTGTCATCACAATGCTCCATGACTCCCGTCATCACAATGACTAATAACGTTTGTCATCACAATTGTCCATGCCCGTGCCATCACAAGGCTCTGTGACCTTTGTAACCACAATGCTCCATGAACTTTTCATCACAATTCTCTGTGACCCTTGTCATCACAATGCACCATGTCTTTGTCAGAACAATGCTCCTTTTCCCTTGTCATCACAAAATGCCACACACATTTCATCACAACGGTCCACAATCTTGTCATTGAAATGCTCCATAAACCTTGTAATCACAATGCTCCATGCACTTCTCATCAAAATGCTCTCTCACCAGAGATATCACAATGTTCCATCACTAGTCATCACAATACTCCCTCACCCCTGTAATCACAATGTTCCATGACCCTGTCATCACAATGCTACATCCCCTTATCATCACAATGTTCCATGACCCGTGACATCACAATGTTCCATAACACCTGTCATCAAAATGCTCCATGACCCTTTTCATCCCAAAGCTCCAAGACTCCTGACATCACAATGTTCTATAACCCATGCCATCAAAATATTCCATTACACATTTTATCAAATTGCTTCATGACCCGGTCATCAAAAGGCTCCCTGCCCTTCTCATCACAATGCACCATGCCCTTGTCATCAAAATGCTCCATGACTTGTCATCACAAACCTCCATGAACGTTGGTATCACAATGCTCCAAGTCATTGTCATCACAATGCTCCATGAACCCTCTCATCACACTGCTCCATGCACTTGTAATCACAAAGCTCCATGACACTTGTCATCAAAATGCTCGATGCCCTTCTCATCAAAATGCTCAATGCCCTTGTCATTACAATCCTGCATGACCCATGTATCACAATGTTCCGTGCCCTTGTCATCACAATGCTCCATGCCCACTCTCATCACAATAATACATGAAACATTTCAGACCAATGTTCCATGCCCTTCTCATCATAATGCTCCATTACGCCTGTCATAACAATGCACCATGACCCCTGCCATCAAAATGTTCCACTGCCTAGTCATCACAAGGTTGCATGACACTTGTCATAAGAAAGTTCCATGGACTTCTCATCAAAATGCTCCATGTCCTTGCATCACAATGCTCCAAGACCCTTGTAATCACAATGCCCCATGCCACTTTTCATCTCAGTGCTCCATGAACCCTGTCATCACAGTGCACCATGCCCATCATCATAATGCTTCAGGCTATTGTCATCACAATGAAATCAATATTCTCCATGACCTCTGTAATCATAGCGCTCCAAACCCTTGTTATCGCAATGTTCCATGACACTTATCATCACAACACCCCATGACGCTCATCATCACAATTATCCATAGTCTTCTCATCACAATGCTCCATGATCTTTGTCATCACAATGCTCAATACACTTGTTATCACAATGCTCCCTGACACTTGTCATCAGTATGCTCCTTGAACCCTGTCACGACAAGGCTCCATGCCTTTGTCATCACAGTGATCCATGCCCTTTTCATCACAATGCTCCATGATCCCTGTAATCACAATGCTCCATGCCCTTGTCATCACAAAGCTCCATGACACATGTCATCATAATGCTCCATGGACTTCTCATCAAAATGCTCCATGTCCTAGTCATCACAATGCTCCAAGACCCCTGTAATCACAATGCTCCATGCCCCTTTTCATCAGAATGCTGCATGAGACTTGTCATCACACGTCTCCATGGTCTTCACATCACAATGCTCCAGGACCTTGTCATCACCATGCTCCATTCCCTTGTCATCCCAATGTTCCATGATCCCTGTCATCACAATAATCCATGAACATTTTCAGCCCATTGCTCCACGACCTAGTCATCACAATGCTCCATGGCCAATATCATCACAAGGCTCCACGTCCCCTGTCATCACAACACTCCATGAACATTTTCAGCCCAGTGCTCCAGGAAACTTGTCATCACAATGATCCATGCCCTTGTCATCCCAATGCTCCATAACCCCTGCATTCACAATGCTCCGTGACGCTTGTCATAATAGTGCTCCATGACACATGTCCTCACAATGCTCTATGCCTTTGTCAGCAAAATGCTACATGACCTTTTCATTACAATGCTCTATGCGCTTGTCATCACAATACGCCATTTCCATTGTCATCACAATCGTCCGTGAGCGTTGGGATCACATTGTTTCATGCCCTTGTCATCACAATGCTCCATGCTCCTTGAAATCAAAATGATCCATGACCTCTATCATCACAATGCTCCAAACCCTTGTAACCACAATGTTCCATAACACTTGTCATCACAACGCTCCATGACGCAAGTCATCACAATACTCCATGCCCTTTTCATCACAATGCTCCATGACCTTGTAATCACAATGTTCCAAACCCCTGTAATCCCAATGGTCCAGGCCCCTTTTCATCAGTATGCTCCATGAGATTTGTCATCATAAGGCTCCATAGTTTTCTCATCACAATGCTCCAGGACCTTGTCATCACAATGCTCAATACACTTGTCATCAAAATGCTCCCTGACACTTGTTGTCTGTATGCTCCTTGAATCCTGTCATGACAAGGCTCCATGCCTTTTTCATCAAGGTGATCCATGCCCTTTTCATCACAATGCTCCAAGACCCCTGTAATCACAATGTTCCATGCCCTTGTCATCACAAAGCTCAATGACGCATGTCATTAGAATGCTCCTTGGCCTTCTCCTCACAGTGCTCCATGCCCTTGTCCTCGCAATGTTCCACGACCCCTGTAATCACAATGCTCCATGCCTCTTTTCATCAGTATGCTCCATGAGACTTGTCATCACAAGGCTCCATGGTTTTCTCATCACAAGGCTCCAGGACCGTGTCATCACAATGCTTCATGACCTTGTCATGAAAATTCTCAATGGACCTTGTCATCATAATGCTCCAAGCCCTAGTCATCACAATGCTCCATTATATTTGTCATCACAATCCTCCATTACATTTGGCATCACAATGCTCCATGCCATTGTCATCGCAATGGACCATGACATATGTCATCACAGTGTTCCCTGACACCTGTCTTCACAATACTCCATGACCTTCTCATCACCATGCTCCGTGCCTTTGTCATAAAAATGCACCATGCCCACTCTCATCACAATAATCTATGAAACTTTTCAGACCAATGTTCCATGCCCCTGTCATCACAATGCTCCATGCCCTTGTCATCACAAAGCTCCATGACACATGTCATCAGAATATTCCATGGACTTCTCATCAAAATGATCAATGCCCTTGTCCTAACAATGCTCCAAGACCCCTGTAATCACAATGCTACATGGCCCTTTTCATCTCAGTGCTCCATGAACCCTGTCATCACAATGCATCATGCCCATCATCATCATGTTTCCGGCTATTGTCAGTAGGATGAAATCAAAATTCTCCATAACCTCTGTCATAACAATGCTCCATGTCCCCTGTCTTCACAATGCTCCGTGACTCCAGTCATCACAATGGTTCATGACCTTTGTCATCACAATGGTACAGGCCCTCGTCATCAACAGTCTCTGTAACCTTTTTAACCACAATGCTCCATGAACTTTTCATCATAATGCTCTTTGACCCATGTCATCACAATGCTCTATGCCTTTCTCAGCACAATGCTCCATGACCCTTGTCATCACAATTCTCCATGCGCTTGTCAGCACAATGGGTCATTACATATGTCATCACAGTGCTCCCTGACACCTGTCTTCACAATATGGCATGGCCTGGTGATCACAATGCTCCATGCCCTTGTCATCACAATGCGCCATTCCAACTGTCATCGCAATAATCCATGAAACATATTAGACCAATGCTTCATGCCCTTTTCATCACAATGTGCCAATCCAACTGTCATCGCAATAATCCGTGAAACTTATTAGATCAATGCTCCATGCCCTTGTCATCACAATGCTCCATGACGCTTGTCATCAGAATGCTCCATGGCCTTTTCTTCACAATGCTCCAAGCCCTTGTCATAACAATGTTCCAAGACACCTGTAATCACAATGCTCCATGCCCCTTTTCATCAGAATGCTCCATGAGACTTGTCATCACAAGTCTCCATGGTCTTCTAATCACAATGCTACATTTCCTTGTCATCACAATGTTCCATGACCCCTGCTATCACAATACTCCATGAATATTTTCAGCCCAATGCTCCATGACCTTCTCATCACAATGCTCCATGAACAGTATCATCACAATGGTCCAGGAACACTGTCATCACAACACTCCATGACCCCTGACAACACAGTGATCCGGGATTCTTGTCATCACAATACTCCATTCCCTAGTCATCACAATGCTCCATGACCCCGATCATCAAAATACTCCATGAACATTTTCAGCCCAATGCTCCATGACACTTGCCATCACAATCCTCCTGACTCTTGTCATCAGAATGCTCCTTGAACCCGGTCACAAAAAGGCTTCATGCATTTTTCATCACAATGTCCCATGCCGTTTTCATCACAATGCTCCATGCCATTGTCATCGAAATACTCCACAAGCTTGTCATCAAAATGCTCCATGACTCGTGTCATCACAATTCTCCATGCACTTGCCAGCACAATGCTCCCTGACCCTTGTCATCAGAATGCTCCAAGCCAATGTCATCACAATGCTCCATTACCTTTGTCATCAGAATCCTCCATGACACTTGGCATCACAATGCTCCATGCCATTGTCATCACAGTGGGCCATTACATATGCCATCACAATGCTCCCTGACACCTCTCTTCACAATACTGCATGACCTGGTCATCACAATGCTCCATGCCCTTGTCATCACAATGTGCCATTCCAACTGTCATTGAAATAATCCATGAAACTTATTAGACCAATGCTCCATGCCCTTGTCATCACAATGCTCCATGCCCTTTTTATCACAATGCTCCATGACCCATGTCATCACAATGCTCATTGACTCCAGTCATCACAATTCTTCATGACCTTTGTCAACACAATGGTCTATGCCCTCGTCATCAACAGTCTCTGGGACATTTTTAACCTTAGTGCTCCATGAAATTTTCATCACAATGCTCTTTGACCCTTGTCATCACAATGCTCTATGCCTTTCTCAGCACAATGCTCCATGACCGTTGTCATCACAATGCTCCATGTGCTTTTCAGCACAATGCTCCATCACACATTTCATCACAATGCACCATGCGCTTGTCATCACAGTGCTCCACAATCTTGTCATCACAATGCTCCATTAAACTTGTCATCGCAATGCTCCATGAACTTCTCATCAATATGCTCTCTCACCACTGATATCACAATGTTACATCACTATTCATCACAATACTCCTTCATCTCTGTAAACACAATGTGCCATGACTCTTGTCGTCACAGTGCTACATGCACTTATCATCACAATGTTCGATGAGCTATGACATCACAATGTTCTATAAGCCATGTCATCAAAATGCTCCATGACCCTTTTCATCAAATGGCTCCATGTCCCCTGATATCACAATGCTCCATACCCCTTGTCATTACAGTGCTCCATGACGCTCGTCATCACAATTATCCATGGTCTTCTCATCACAGTGCTCCACGGTCTTGCCATCACAATGCTCCATGTCCTGGTCATCACAATGCTCCATGTTCCATGTCATCAAAATTCTCCACGTCCTTGGCATCACTATGTTCCATGACACTTCTCATCACAGTGTTACATGCTTTGTCAGCACAATACTCCAGAAGCCTGTCATCAGAATGCTCCATGTCCCTTGTCATCATAATTATCCATGACTCCTGTCATCACAATGCTCCATGACACCTGTCATCACAATGCTCCATGACACCTGTCATCACAATGCTCCATGACACCTGTCATCACAATTCTCCACGTGCTTGTCATCACAATGCTCCATGACAGTTCTCATCACAATGTTACATGCTTTTGTCATCACAATTCTCCATGCACATGTCATCGCAATGCCCCATGACCCTTGTCATAGCAAGCTCCATGCCTTTGTCATAACAATGCTTCACGACCTTTTCATCAAAATTCTCAATGGCCGTTGTCATCACAATGCTCCATGAACCTTGTCATCACAATGCTCCATGCCCTTGTCATCACAAACCTCAATAACGCATGCCATCCGAATGATCCTTGGTCTTCTCCTCACAATGCTCCATGCCCCTTTTCATCAGTATGCTCCATGAGATTTGTCATCACAAGGCTCCATAGTTTTCTCATCACAATGCTCCACGACCTTGTCATCACAATGCTCAATTCACTTGTCATCAAAATGCTCCCTGAAACTTGTTGTCTGTATGCTCCTTGATCCCTGTCATGACAAGGCTCCATGCCTTTTTCATCAAGGTTATCCATGCCCTTTTCATCACAATGCTCCAAGACCACTGTAATCACAATGTTCCATGCCCTTGTCATCACAAAGCTCAATGACGCATGTCATTAGAATGCTCCTTGGCCTTCTCTTCACAGTGCTCCATGCCCTTGTCCTCACAATGTTCCACGACCCCTGTAATCACAATGCTCCATGCCCCTTTTCATCAGTATGCTCCATGAGACTTGTCATCACAAGGCTCCATGGTTTTCTCATCACAGTGCTCCAGGACATTGTCATCACAATGCTTCATGACCTTGTCATGAAAATTCTCAATGGCCCTTGTCATCATAATGCTCCAAGCCCTACTCATCACAATGCTCCATTATATTTGTCATCACAATCCTCCATTACATTTGGCATCACAATGCTCCATGCCATTGTCATCGCAATGGACCATGACATATGTCATCACAGTGTTCCCTGACACCTTTCTTCACAATACTCCATGACCTTCTCATCACAATGCTCCGTGCCCTTGTCATCACAATGCACCATGCCCACTCTCATCACAATAATCTATGAAACTTGTCAAACCAATGCTCCATGCCCCTGTCATCACAATGCTCCATGCCCTTGTCATCACAATGCTCCATGACTCCCGTCATCACAATGACTAATAACGTTTGTCATCACAATTGTCCATGCCCGTGCCATCACAAGGCTCTGTGACCTTTGTAACCACAATGCTCCATGAACTTTTCATCACAATTCTCTGTGACCCTTGTCATCACAATGCACCATGTCTTTGTCAGAACAATGCTCCTTGACCCTTGTCATCACAAAGTGCCACACACATTTCATCACAACGGTCCACAATCTTGTCATTGAAATGCTCCATAAACCTTGTAATCACAATGCTCCATGCACTTCTCATCAAAATGCTCTCTCACCAGAGATATCACAATGTTCCATCACTAGTCATCACAATACTCCCTCACCCCTGTAATCACAATGTTCCATGACCCTGTCATCACAATGCTACATCCCCTTATCATCACAATGTTCCATGACCCGTGATATCACAATGTTCCATAACACCTGTCATCAAAATGCTCCATGATGCCTGTCATCACAATATTCCATGCCCTTTTCATCACAATGCTTCATGACCTTGTCATGAAAATTCTCAATGGACCTTGTCATCATAATGCTCCAAGCCCTAGTCATCACAATGCTCCATTATATTTGTCATCACAATCCTCCATTACATTTGGCATCACAATGCTCCATGCCATTGTCATCGCAATGGACCATGACATATGTCATCACAGTGTTCCCTGACACCTGTCTTCACAATACTCCATGACCTTCTCATCACCATGCTCCGTGCCTTTGTCATAACAATGCACCATGCCCACTCTCATCACAATAATCTATGAAACTTTTCAGACCAATGTTCCATGCCCCTGTCATCACAATGTTCCATGCCCTTGTCATCACAAAGCTCCATGACACATGTCATCAGAATATTCCATGGACTTCTCATCAAAATGATCAATGCCCTTGTCCTAACAATGCTCCAAGACCCCTGTAATCACAATGCTACATGGCCCTTTTCATCTCAGTGCTCCATGAACCCTGTCATCACAATGCATCATGCCCATCATCATCATGTTTCCGGCTATTGTCAGTAGGATGAAATCAAAATTCTCCATAACCTCTGTCATAACAATGCTCCATGTCCCCTGTCTTCACAATGCTCCGTGACTCCAGTCATCACAATGGTTCATGACCTTTGTCATCACAATGGTACAGGCCCTCGTCATCAACAGTCTCTGTAACCTTTTTAACCACAATGCTCCATGAACTTTTCATCATAATGCTCTTTGACCCATGTCATCACAATGCTCTATGCCTTTCTCAGCACAATGCTCCATGACCCTTGTCATCACAATTCTCCATGCGCTTGTCAGCACAATGGGTCATTACATATGTCATCACAGTGCTCCCTGACACCTGTCTTCACAATATGGCATGGCCTGGTGATCACAATGCTCCATGCCCTTGTCATCACAATGCGCCATTCCAACTGTCATCGCAATAATCCATGAAACATATTAGACCAATGCTGCATGCCCTTTTCATCACAATGTGCCAATCCAACTGTCATCGCAATAATCCGTGAAACTTATTAGATCAATGCTCCATGCCCTTGTCATCACAATGCTCCATGACGCTTGTCATCAGAATGCTCCATGGCCTTTTCTTCACAATGCTCCAAGCCCTTGTCATAACAATGTTCCAAGACACCTGTAATCACAATGCTCCATGCCCCTTTTCATCAGAATGCTCCATGAGACTTGTCATCACAAGTCTCCATGGTCTTCTAATCACAATGCTACATTTCCTTGTCATCACAATGTTCCATGACCCCTGTCATCACAATACTCCATGAATATTTTCAGCCCAATGCTCCATGACCTTCTCATCACAATGCTCCATGAACAGTATCATCACAATGGTCCAGGAACACTGTCATCACAACACTCCATGACCCCTGACAACACAGTGATCCGGGATTCTTGTCATCACAATACTCCATTCCCTAGTCATCACAATGCTCCATGACCCCGATCATCAAAATACTCCATGAACATTTTCAGCCCAATGCTCCATGACACTTGCCATCACAATCCTCCTGACTCTTGTCATCAGAATGCTCCTTGAACCCGGTCACAAAAAGGCTCCATGCATTTTTCATCACAATGTCCCATGCCGTTTTCATCACAATGCTCCATGCCATTGTCATCGAAATACTCCACAAGCTTGTCATCAAAATGCTCCATGACTCGTGTCATCACAATTCTCCATGCACTTGCCAGCACAATGCTCCCTGACCCTTGTCATCAGAATGCTCCAAGCCAATGTCATCACAATGCTCCATTACCTTTGTCATCAGAATCCTCCATGACACTTGGCATCACAATGCTCCATGCCATTGTCATCACAGTGGGCCATTACATATGCCATCACAATGCTCCCTGACACCTCTCTTCACAATACTGCATGACCTGGTCATCACAATGCTCCATGCCCTTGTCATCACAATGTGCCATTCCAACTGTCATTGAAATAATCCATGAAACTTATTAGACCAATGCTCCATGCCCTTGTCATCACAATGCTCCATGCCCTTTTTATCACAATGCTCCATGACCCATGTCATCACAATGCTCATTGACTCCAGTCATCACAATTCTTCATGACCTTTGTCAACACAATGGTCTATGCCCTCGTCATCAACAGTCTCTGGGACATTTTTAACCTTAGTGCTCCATGAAATTTTCATCACAATGCTCTTTGACCCTTGTCATCACAATGCTCTATGCCTTTCTCAGCACAATGCTCCATGACCGTTGTCATCACAATGCTCCATGTGCTTTTCAGCACAATGCTCCATCACACATTTCATCACAATGCACCATGCGCTTGTCATCACAGTGCTCCACAATCTTGTCATCACAATGCTCCATTAAACTTGTCATCGCAATGCTCCATGAACTTCTCATCAATATGCTCTCTCACCACTGATATCACAATGTTACATCACTATTCATCACAATACTCCTTCATCTCTGTAAACACAATGTGCCATGACTCTTGTCGTCACAGTGCTACATGCACTTATCATCACAATGTTCGATGAGCTATGACATCACAATGTTCTATAAGCCATGTCATCAAAATGCTCCATGACCCTTTTCATCAAATGGCTCCATGTCCCCTGATATCACAATGCTCCATACCCCTTGTCATTACAGTGCTCCATGACGCTCGTCATCACAATTATCCATGGTCTTCTCATCACAGTGCTCCACGGTCTTGCCATCACAATGCTCCATGTCCTGGTCATCACAATGCTCCATGTTCCATGTCATCAAAATTCTCCACGTCCTTGGCATCACTATGTTCCATGACACTTCTCATCACAGTGTTACATGCTTTGTCAGCACAATACTCCAGAAGCCTGTCATCAGAATGCTCCATGTCCCTTGTCATCATAATTATCCATGACTCCTGTCATCACAATGCTCCATGACACCTGTCATCACAATGCTCCATGACACCTGTCATCACAATGCTCCATGACACCTGTCATCACAATTCTCCACGTGCTTGTCATCACAATGCTCCATGACAGTTCTCGTCACAATGTTACATGCTTTTGTCATCACAATTCTCCATGCACATGTCATCGCAATGCCCCATGACCCTTGTCATAGCAAGCTCCATGCCTTTGTCATAACAATGCTTCACGACCTTTTCATCAAAATTCTCAATGGCCGTTGTCATCACAATGCTCCATGAACCTTGTCATCACAATGCTCCATGCCCTTGTCATCACAAACCTCAATAACGCATGCCATCCGAATGATCCTTGGTCTTCTCCTCACAATGCTCCATGCCCCTTTTCATCAGTATGCTCCATGAGATTTGTCATCACAAGGCTCCATAGTTTTCTCATCACAATGCTCCACGACCTTGTCATCACAATGCTCAATTCACTTGTCATCAAAATGCTCCCTGAAACTTGTTGTCTGTATGCTCCTTGATCCCTGTCATGACAAGGCTCCATGCCTTTTTCATCAAGGTTATCCATGCCCTTTTCATCACAATGCTCCAAGACCACTGTAATCACAATGTTCCATGCCCTTGTCATCACAAAGCTCAATGACGCATGTCATTAGAATGCTCCTTGGCCTTCTCTTCACAGTGCTCCATGCCCTTGTCCTCACAATGTTCCACGACCCCTGTAATCACAATGCTCCATGCCCCTTTTCATCAGTATGCTCCATGAGACTTGTCATCACAAGGCTCCATGGTTTTCTCATCACAGTTCTCCAGGACATTGTCATCACAATGCTTCATGACCTTGTCATGAAAATTCTCAATGGCCCTTGTCATCATAATGCTCCAAGCCCTACTCATCACAATGCTCCATTATATTTGTCATCACAATCCTCCATTACATTTGGCATCACAATGCTCCATGCCATTGTCATCGCAATGGACCATGACATATGTCATCACAGTGTTCCCTGACACCTTTCTTCACAATACTCCATGACCTTCTCATCACAATGCTCCGTGCCCTTGTCATCACAATGCACCATGCCCACTCTCATCACAATAATCTATGAAACTTGTCAAACCAATGCTCCATGCCCCTGTCATCACAATGCTCCATGCCCTTGTCATCACAATGCTCCATGACTCCCGTCATCACAATGACTAATAACGTTTGTCATCACAATTGTCCATGCCCGTGCCATCACAAGGCTCTGTGACCTTTGTAACCACAATGCTCCATGAACTTTTCATCACAATTCTCTGTGACCCTTGTCATCACAATGCACCATGTCTTTGTCAGAACAATGCTCCTTGACCCTTGTCATCACAAAGTGCCACACACATTTCATCACAACGGTCCACAATCTTGTCATTGAAATGCTCCATAAACCTTGTAATCACAATGCTCCATGCACTTCTCATCAAAATGCTCTCTCACCAGAGATATCACAATGTTCCATCACTAGTCATCACAATACTCCCTCACCCCTGTAATCACAATGTTCCATGACCCTGTCATCACAATGCTACATCCCCTTATCATCACAATGTTCCATGACCCGTGACATCACAATGTTCCATAACACCTGTCATCAAAATGCTCCATGACCCTTTTCATCCCAAAGCTCCAAGACTCCTGACATCACAATGTTCTATAACCCATGCAATCAAAATATTCCATTACACATTTTATCAAATTGCTTCATGACCCGGTCATCAAAAGGCTCCCTGCCCTTCTCATCACAATGCACCATGCCCTTGTCATCAAAATGCTCCATGACTTGTCATCACAAACCTCCATGAACCTTGGTATCACAATGCTCCAAGTCATTGTCATCACAATGCTCCATGAACCCTCTCATCACACTGCTCCATGCACTTGTAATCACAAAGCTCCATGACACTTGTCATCACAATGCTCGATGCCCTTCTCATCAAAATGCTCAATGCCCTTGTCATTACAATCCTGCATGACCCATGTATCACAGTGTTCCGTGCCCTTGTCATCACAATTCTCCATGCCCACTCTCATCACAATAATACATGAAACATTTCAGACCAATGTTCCATGCCCTTCTCATCATAATGCTCTATTACGCCTGTCATAACAATGCACCATGACCCCTGCCATCAAAATGTTCCACTGCCTAGTCATCACAAGGTTGCATGACACTTGTCATAAGAAAGTTCCATGGACTTCTCATCAAAATGCTCCATGTCCTTGCATCACAATGCTCCAAGACCCTTGTAATCACAATGCCCCATGCCCCTTTTCATCTCAATGCTCCATGAACCCTGTCATCACAGTGCACCATGCCCATCATCATAATGCTTCAGGCTATTGTCATCACAATGAAATCAATATTCTCCATGACCTCTGTAATCATAGCGCTCCAAACCCTTGTTATCGCAATGTTCCATGACACTTATCATCACAACACCCCATGACGCTCATCATCACAATTATCCATAGACTTCTCATCACAATGCTCCATGATCTTTGTCATCACAATGCTCAATACACTTGTTATCACAATGCTCCCTGACACTTGTCATCAGTATGCTCCTTGAACCCTGTCACGACAAGGCTCCATGCCTTTGTCATCACAGTGATCCATGCCCTTTTCATCACAATGCTCCATGATCCCTGTAATCACAATGCTCCATGCCCTTGTCATCACAAAGCTCCATGACACATGTCATCAGAATGCTCCATGGCCTTCTCATCAAAATGCTCCATGTCCTAGTCATCACAATGCTCCAAGACCCCTGTAATCTCAATATTCCATGCCCCTTTTCATCAGAATGCTCCATGAGACCTGTCATCACACGTCTCCATGGTCTTCACATCACAATGCTCCAGGACCTTGTCATCACCATGCTCCATTCCCTTGTCATCCCAATGTTCCATGATCCCTGTCATCACAATAATCCATGAACATTTTCAGCCCATTGCTCCACGACCTAGTCATCACAATGCTCCATGGCCAATATCATCACAAGGCTCCACGTCCCCTGTCATCACAACACTCCATGAACATTTTCAGCCCAGTGCTCCAGGAAACTTGTCATCACAATGATCCATGCCCTTGTCATCCCAATGCTCCATAACCCCTGCATTCACAATGCTCCGTGACGCTTGTCATAATAGTGCTCCATGACACATGTCCTCACAATGCTCTATGCCTTTGTCAGCAAAATGCTACATGACCTTTTCATTACAATGCTCTATGCGCTTGTCATCACAATACGCCATTTCCATTGCCATCACAATCATCCGTGAGCGTTGGGATCACATTGTTTCATGCCCTTGTCATCACAGTGCTCCATGCTCCTTGAAATCAAAATGATCCATGTCCTCTATCATCACAATGCTCCAAACCCTTGTAACCACAATGTTCCATAACACTTGTCATCACAACGCTGCATGACGCATGTCATCACAATACTCCATGCCCTTTTCATCACAATGCTCCATGACCTTGTAATCACAATGTTCCAAACCCCTGTAATCCCAATGGTCCAGGCCCCTTTTCATCAGTATGTTCCATGAGATTTGTCTTCACAAGGCTCCATAGTTTTCTCATCACAATGCTCCAGGACCTTGTCATCACAATGCTCAATACACTTGTCATCAAAATGCTCCCTGACACTTGTTGTCTGTATGCTCCTTGAATCCTGTCATGACAAGGCTCCATGCCTTTTTCATCAAGGTGATCCATGCCCTTTTCATCACAATGCTCCAAGACCCCTATAATCACAATGTTCCATGCCCTTGTCATCACAAAGCTCAATGACGCATGTCATTAGAATGCTCCTTGGCCTTCTCCTCACAGTGCTCCATGCCCTTGTCCTCGCAATGTTCCACGACCCCTGTAATCACAATGCTCCATGCCTCTTTTCATCAGTATGCTCCATGAGACTTGTCATCACAAGGCTCCATGGTTTTCTCATCACAATGCTCCAGGACCGTGTCATCACAATGCTTCATGACCTTGTCATGAAAATTCTCAATGGACCTTGTCATCATAATGCTCCAAGCCCTAGTCATCACAATGCTCCATTATATTTGTCATCACAATCCTCCATTACATTTGGCATCACAATGCTCCATGCCATTGTCATCGCAATGGACCATGACATATGTCATCACAGTGTTCCCTGACACCTGTCTTCACAATACTCCATGACCTTCTCATCACCATGCTCCGTGCCTTTGTCATAACAATGCACCATGCCCACTCTCATCACAATAATCTATGAAACTTTTCAGACCAATGTTCCATGCCCCTGTCATCACAATGCTCCATGCCCTTGTCATCACAAAGCTCCATGACACATGTCATCAGAATATTCCATGGACTTCTCATCAAAATGATCAATGCCCTTGTCCTAACAATGCTCCAAGACCCCTGTAATCACAATGCTACATGGCCCTTTTCATCTCAGTGCTCCATGAACCCAGTCATCACAATGCATCATGCCCATCATCATCATGCTTCCGGCTATTGTCAGTACGATGAAATCAAAATTCTCCATAACCTCTGTCATAACAATGCTCCATGTCCCCTGTCTTCACAATGCTCCGTGACTCCAGTCATCACAATGGTTCATGACCTTTGTCATCACAATGGTACAGGCCATCGTCATCAACAGTCTCTGTAACCTTTTTAACCACAATGCGCCATGAACTTTTCATCATAATGCTCTTTGACCCTTGTCATCACAATGCTCTATGCCTTTCTCAGCACAATGCTCCATGACCCTTGTCATCACAATTCTCCATGCGCTTGTCAGGACAATGGGTCATTACATATGTCATCACAGTGCTCCCTGACACCTGTCTTCACAATATGGCATGGCCTGGTGATCACAATGCTCCATGCCCTTGTCATCACAATGCGCCATTCCAACTGTCATCGCAATAATCCATGAAACATATTAGACCAATGCTGCACGCCCTTTTCATCACAATGTGCCAATCCAACTGTCATCGCAATAATCTGTGAAACTTATTAGATCAATGCTCCATGCCCTTGTCATCACAATGCTCCATGACGCTTGTCATCAGAATGCTCCATGGCCTTTTCTTCACAATGCTCCAAGCCCTTGTCATAACAATGTTCCAAGACACCTGTAATCACAATGCTCCATGCCCCTTTTCATCAGAATGCTCCATGAGACTTGTCATCACAAGTCTCCATGGTCTTCTAATCACAATGCTACATTTCCTTGTCATCACAATGTTCCATGACCCCTGTTATCACAATACTCCATGAATATTTTCAGCCCAATGCTCCATGACCTTCTCATCACAATGCTCCATGAACAGTATCATCACAATGGTCCAGGAACACTGTCATCACAACACTCCATGACCCCTGACAACACAGTGATCCGGGATTCTTGTCATCACAATACTCCATTCCCTAGTCATCACAATGCTCCATGACCCCGATCATCAAAATACTCCATGAACATTTTCAGCCCAATGCTCCATGACACTTGCCATCACAATCCTCCTGACTCTTGTCATCAGAATGCTCCTTGAACCCGGTCACAAAAAGGCTCCATGCATTTCTCATCACAATGCCCCATGCCGTTTTCATCACAATGCTCCATGCCATTGTCATCGAAATACTCCACAAGCTTGTCATCAAAATGCTCCATGACTCGTGTCATCACAATTCTCCATGCACTTGCCAGCACAATGCTCCCTGACCCTTGTCATCAGAATGCTCCAAGCCATTGTCATCACAATGCTCCATTACCTTTGTCATCAGAATCCTCCATGACACTTGGCATCACAATGCTCCATGCCATTGTCATCACAGTGGGCCATTACATATGTCATCACAATGCTCCCTGACACCTGTCTTCACAATACTGCATGACCTGGTCATCACAATGCTCCATGCCCTTGTCATCACAATGTGCCATTCCAACTGTCATTGAAATAATCCATGAAACTTATTAGACCAATGCTCCATGCCCTTGTCATCACAATGCTCCATGCCCTTTTTATCACAATGCTCCATGACCCATGTCATCACAATGCTCATTGACTCCAGTCATCACAATGCTCATTGACTCCAGTCATCACAATTCTTCATGACCTTTGTCAACACAATGGTCTATGCCCTCGTCATCAACAGTCTCTGGGACATTTTTAACCTTAGTGCTCCATGAAATTTTCATCACAATGCTCTTTGACCCTTGTCATCACAATGCTCTATGCCTTTCTCAGCACAATGCTCCATGACCGTTGTCATCACAATGCTCCATGTGCTTTTCAGCACAATGCTCATTCACACATTTCATCACAATGCACCATGTGCTTGTCATCACAGTGCTCCACAATCTTGTCATCACAATGCTCCATTAAACTTGTCATCGCAATGCTCCATGAACTTCTCATCAATATGCTCTCTCACCACTGATATCACAATGTTACATCACTATTCATCACAATACTCCTTCATCTCTGTAAACACAATGTGCCATGACTCTTGTCATCACAGTGCTACATGCACTTATCATCACAATGTTCGATGAGCTATGACATCACAATGTTCTATAAGCCATGTCATCAAAATGCTCCATTACCCTTTTCATCAAAAGGCTCCCTGTCCCCTGACATCACAATGCTCCATACCCCTTGTCATTACAGTGCTCCATGACGCTCGTCATCACAATGCTCCACGGTCTTGCCATCACAATGCTCCATGGTCTTGCCATCACAATGCTCCATGCCCTTGTCATCACAATGCTCCATGCTCCTTGAAATCAAAATGATCCCTGACCTCTATCATCACAATGCTCCAAACCGTTCTAATCACAATGTTCCATAACACTTGTCATCACAACGCTCCATGACGCATGTCATCACAATACTCCATGCTCTTTTCAACACAATGCTCCATGGCCTTGTAATCACAATGTACCAAACCCCTGTAATCCCAGTTTTCCATGCTCCTTTCATCAGTATGATCTATGAGATTTATCATCACAAGGCTCCATGGTTTTCTCATCACAATGCTCCAGGATCTTGTCATCACAATGCTCAATACACTTGTCATCAAAATGCCTCCTGACACTTGTTGTTTGTATGCTCCTTGAACCCTGTCATGACAAGGCTCCATGCCTTTTTCATCAAGGTTATCCATGCCCTTTTCATCACAATGCTCCAAGACCACTGTAATTACAATGTTCCATGCCCTTGTCATCACAAAGCTCAATGGCGCATGTCATTAGAATGCTCCTTGGCCTTCTCCTCACAGTGCTCCAGCCCTTGTCCTCACAAGGTTCCACGACCCCTGTAATCACAATGCTCCATGCCCCTTTTTATCAGTATGCTCCATGAGACTTGTCATCACATGGCTCCATGGTTTTCTCATCACAGTGCTCCAGGACCTTGTCATCACAATGCTTCATGACCTTGTCATGAAAATACTCAATGGCCCTTGTCATCATAATGCTCCAAGCCCTACTCATCACAATGCTCCATTATATTTGTCATCACAATCCTCCATTACATTTGGCATCACAATGCTCCATGCCATTGTCATCGCAATGGACCATGACATATGTCATCACAGTGTTCCCTGACACTTGTCGTCAGAATGCTCCATGAACCCTTTCATGAAAAGGCTCCATGCCTTTTTCATCACAATGCTCAATGCCCTTTTCATCACAATGCTCCTTGCCATTGTCATCACTATACTCCACACACTTTTCATCAGAATGATCCATGACCCTTGTCATCACAATTCTCCATGACCCCTCTCATCACAGTGCTCCATACCACTTGTCATTACAGTGCTCCATGACGCTCCTCATCACAATTATCCATGGTCTTCTCATAACAATTCTCCACGGTCTTGCCATCACAATGCTCCATGCCCTGGTCATCACAATGCTCCATGTTCCCTGTCATCAAAATTCTCCACGTTCTTGGCATCACTGTGCTCCATGACACTTCTCATCACAGGGTTACATGCTTTGTCATCACAGTACTCCACAAGCTTGTCATCAGAATGCTCCATGACCTTTGTCATCACAAATATCCATGACCACTGTCATCACAATGCTCCATGACACCTGTCATCACAATGCTCCATGCCTTTTGTCATTACATTGCTCCATGATTCTCGTCACCACAATTATCCATGGTCTTCTCATCTCAGTGCTCCACGGTCTTGGCATCACAATGCTCCATGCCCTGGTAATCACAATTTTCATGGCCCTTGTCATCACAATTCTCCACGTCCTTGTCATCACAATGCTCCATGACAGTTCTCATCATAATGTTACATGCTCTTGTCATCACAATTTTCCACATCCTTGTCATCACAATGCTCCATGACAGTTCTCATGACAATGTTACATGGTCTTGTCATCAAATTTCTCCATGCAATTTTCATTGCAGTGCCCCATGACCCCTGTCATAGCAAGCTACATGCCTTTGTCATCACAAGGCTTCACGACCTTTTCTTCAAAATTCTCAATGGACATTGTCATCACAATGATCCATGCCCTTGTCATCACAATGCTCCTTGACCCTTGTCATCACAGTCCTCCAAGTCCTTGTCATCACAATGCTCCATTACCTTTGTCATCACAATCCTCCATAACATTTGTCATCTCAATGCTCCATGCCATTGTCTTCACAGTGGACCATGAAATATGTCATCATAATGCTCCATGATACATGTCTTCACAATAATCTATGACCTTGTCATCACAATGCTCCATGCCCTTGTCATCACCATGCTCCATTACCCCTGTCATAACAATGCTCCATGACCCCTGCCATCACGATGTTCCTTGGCCTTGTCATCACAAGTCTCCATGACTCTTCTCATCACAATGCTCCAAGACACCTGTAATCACAATGCTCCATGCCCTTTTCATCACAAAGCTCCATGATGCATGTCATCCGAATGCTCCATGCCCTTTTTCATCTCAATGCTCCATGAACCCTGTCATCACAATGCACCATGCCCATCATCATAATGCTTCATGCTATTGTCATCAGAGTGAAATCAAAATGCTCCATGACCACTGTCATCACAATGCTCCAAATCCTTGTGATCAAAATGTTCCATAACACTTAGCATCACAACGCCCCATGAGGCTCATCATCACAATTATCCATGGTCTTCTCATCACAGTGCTCCATGAACTTTTTCATCATAATGCTCAATACCCTTGTCATCACAATGCTCCCTGACACTTGTCATCTGTATGCTCCTTGAACCCTGTCATGACAAGGCTCCATGCCTTTTTCATCACAATGTTCCATGCCATTTTCCTCACAGTGCTCCAAGGCCCCTGTAATCACAATGCTCCATGCCCTTTTCATCACAAAGCTCCATGATGCATGTCATCAGATCGCTCGATGGTCTTCTCATCCCAATGCTCCTTGCCCTTATCATCACAATGTTCCAAGTCCCCTGTAATCACAAAGCTCCATGTCCCTTTTCATCAGAATGCTCCATGAGACTTGTCATCACAAGGCTCCATGGTCTTCTCATCACAATGCTCCAGTAGCTTGTCATCACAATGCTCCATGACCCCTGTCATCACAATACTCCATGAACATTTTCAGCCCAATGTTCCTTGACCTTCTCATCACAATGCTCCATGACCCCTGTCATCACAATGCTCCATGGCCACTGTCATCACAACGCTCCATGAACCCTGACAACACAATGATCCGGGACCTTTGTCATCAAAATGCTCCATGCCCTTGTCATCCCAATTCTCCATGACCCCTTTCATCACAAAGCTCCGTGACGCTTGTCATCACAGTGCTCCATGAAACTTGTCATCACAATGCTACATGCCTTTGTCAGCAATATGCTACATAATCTTGTCATCACAATGCTCCATTCGCTTGTCATCACAATCCTCCATGACCCTTGGGATAACATTTCTTCATGCCCTTCTCATCTCTCTCTTGCCTTTCTGGTTTTTACAGATTATCGGATGTCCCTTTTGACCGGTGGGAAGTGACAATTCTTTGTAGTGTGGATTTGCATTGTGTGCTTGCTTGATTGGCCAAAAAGGTCGTATGCCTTTTCTCCTGAATACATTCAGGAGAAAAGGCATACGCCATTTTTGGCCAAGTGCGTCATTGTCGAAGTTGTGATGCTTTTCCTGGCTTTAAAGGTGATTCCAATTTACCTCTTGAAATATGTTTTGTGCAATTCTGCCTCATTTTCAAGTCCGCTTCGTTGCCTTCCCTCAACAGATTTTTGGAAGAGAGTAGTCCTTTAAAACTCTCAGGGTTGTGAATTGCTGTGCCCCTGAGCTCCAATTTTCAAATCCCATTATTGGGAGCTGACCGCAAATACACAATTTTGCTTCAGGACCTGTACTGCTTCCAGGGGTGGCTATACTGTTCCCTGCGGGTGGCTGAGGCTTTGGTAATTCTTCTTCCTGACGGGAATTTAGAGTGGCATGTGTCCGTCCAAATGCCTACATCTACTCTCTGATTGGTTCTCCCTCTTCCCTTTCATCCTCTGCACAATTAGCAAACTGTGCGAACCACGAGGTTATAGGAGCTGACTCTCCTAACTTGGGAGATTGATAGTAAGGCAGTTGGAATGCCAAACTGGAGCACAAGGAGAGGAAAAATTTGGAGACTTTTAGAAAACTTTCGTCATCACAGGGTGTCCATTCTCTAGGTTTCTCATACATGTTATATCTATAGTGATATTCCCTTCTACTTGGAGATTTGGGAAACATGGTATGGTGGCATGCATTACTACTTTAAAGGGTCTGCATTTTCTCTTCCAATCTCACCAGTCCTCTCAGTCCGAAGTGTCCAGCCTTATGTCTCATCCAGCTGTCTTTGCAGATAGGGTCATTCCAGGTTTCATCAGAACCCCTGAAGGAATTGTGTAAGAATTTCGCTGTTTTTTTGTTTTGTTTTTGAAATTCATTTTTATAATGGGTTTGAGCTGATTTTCACTGACATGTTTATGACGGTCTAGACATACTTGATTCCCATACGGAGACATATCAATACATAGGTTTTTAAGATTCTTACTAGTCAGATATATTCCTCTGCGGGGAATAGGCATTTTGAGTCCCGTTCACTGAGGTAGGTGTAGATCTTGT
Organism: Mesoplodon bidens; assembly: GCF_964165515.1. NCBI lineage: Eukaryota > Metazoa > Chordata > Mammalia > Artiodactyla > Ziphiidae > Mesoplodon > Mesoplodon bidens. The sequence goes on from NW_027672207.1 coordinate 3,421,778, forward strand.
CTCTTCTGTATTTGGTTTATGGAATGGTACCTGTTCTAATATCAAACTCTCGTTTTATGCATCACCCCACCTCTGCTTTCCCCTTAAGGAGGCATAAGAGTGTTTTCTAAATGTGAGTCTCTGTTCTCTTTCTTAATTCATTTCATGTGCTGTGATGTTGACATTCACTTTGTAAGTGATATCTTATGATAAGATTCTTTTTTCTGTGTGACTAATTTCACTTAGAATCATCATACCTAAATCCACTCATTATGCTGCTACTGGCCTTATATACATTGGTTTCACGTCTGAGTGATATTCTGTTGTACAAAATTACCACAAGTTCTTTAGGCATTTCTCTTTTTCCTGGGATATTTTAGGTGTACCGAAGTTGAGGTTCTTGTATGCAGAGCAGCCCTAAACTATGGGGTGCCTGTGTCTTGTTGATATTTAGTCTTCCCAAGTTATATGCCCATGAGTTGAAAACACCTTTGCTCGGGGGCCTTGTATTTTTGATGTTTTAGGAAACAGCATACACTTCTTCAAAGTGGCTCTTGGATATTTATACCCCACCCATCAGTGTGACTAGGCTCCCTGTTCTCCATGGCCTCTCCTGCATTTCTGGTTTGTACACATTTTTTGGATGGCCTTTGTGAGCAGTGGAAATTGAGACTTCTTTGTTGTGCAGATTTGCATTTCCCGCTTGCTTGGTTGGCCAAAAACTCTGTATGAGTTTTATTTTCCTGAAGATATTCACGAAAAAACATATACACCCTTTTGCCCAACTGCATCATTTTAGAAATTCTGCTGCTTTTCATATGCTTTAAATGTGAGTACAATCTACCTTTTGAAATCTGTTTCCTGCAATTCTGCCTCTCATTCAGATCCTCTTCGTTGCCTTACCTGAATATATTTTTGGACGTTGGTTATCATTTATATCTTTGCAGGTCTTTGAATTGTCTGCTCCTGAGCTCCATTTTGCAACTCGCTTTTTGTGAGCTGGCCGCCAAACCACTGGATTGCTTCCGGTCCTATTCTGGTTCTGAGGAGGCAGGCTGAGCCTTTGTTTAATTCTTCTTCCTAATGGGAAGTTCGAGTGACATGTGCCTGTCAAAACCCCTACAGCTAATCTCTCATTGGTTCCCCATCTTCCCATTTATCCTCTGCACAAATTGCAAACTGTGTGACACAGGAGGTTAAAGGTGCTGATTCTCCATGTGGGGAGATTGTTAGTAATGTGGCTGGAATGGCGAACCCCAGCACCAGGAGACCAAAAATGAGGTGCATTTTAGACACCTTTCCTGAGCACACGGTGTACATTCATCTCGGTTTCCCAGGCATATTTTCGCTGTCAGAATATTCCCTTGAACCTGAAGATTTGGGACCCATGGAATGGGTACCAGGCAGTATTTAAAAGGTCTGCATTTCCTCACCCAGCCTCTCTAACATCTCTTAGCGTGCATAGCTTCCAGCCTTATATATCATCCTGCTGTGGGTCTACATGTGTTCAATCCATGTTACATCATAGCCCTTCAACAAAAGTTGTAAGAATTTTTGTCTGTCTCACTGTTTTTATAAATATTTTTTAAATTTATTTTTATATTGCTTACAGCTGATTTTCAAAGCTCTGTTTTTTGCTGCTGTACAACCACTTGATTCATGTACTGTGAGACAACAATAATTTTTTTTTCAGATACGTACCAGTCATATGTATTATTTTCCAGTTACTTGAGTGAGCTGAGTTCAGTTCTTTGAGGTACTGTGTAGGCCTTTTCAGTTATTCAATTTGATACTTGGAATGGTAACTTTGCTAATTTCAACCTCCTGGATAATACCTCACCATTCCCCACCTTTCCCATTTAGCAGCCTTATGACTATTTTCTACATATTTGACTATGTTTCTGTGTTGTAGTTTATTTCATGTGTAGCCATTTTTGTTTCCACCTTTAAGTGACATCTTATGATATGTGTCTTTTTCTTTCTGACATATGTCACTTAGAATGATTGTATGTAACTCATCCAGAGTTGTTCCAACTGGCCTTATTTCATTGATTTCTGGATGAGTAATATTCCACTCTACATAAGTAGCCCATCTCTTTTATCCATTTTATCCTTCCAGGGACATTTAGGTTATATCCAAGTGGAGGCCCTTTTTAACAGAGAGGTGGTAAACGTTGGGGTGCCTGTTTTCTGTCGATTTTTGTTTTTCCCAAGGTATACGCCCATGAGTGCAAGTGCCCTATGCTCTGTAGCTCATTTTTTAGATGTTTTAGCAAACACAATACACTTCTCCAGAGTGGCCGTTGGCAAATTACATTTCCACTATCAGCCTCACAGGGTTCCCTTTTCTCCTCACCCTGTCCTGCATTTCTGGTGTTTACACTTTATGTGGATGGCCCTTCTGACTGATGTGAAGTGATACATTTTGTAGTATTGATTTCCAGTGCCCACCTGTTTGGTTGGATCAAAAGTGTGTATGGCCTTTACTTGAATATATTCAGAAAAAATGCATACGCCCTTTTGGGCCAACTGCATCATTGGCGATGTTCAGCCCCTTTTCTTGTGCTTTAATGGGGAGTCCTTTCTACCTCTTCAAATATGTTTCCTGCCACTCTCCATGCTTACAAGTCTTTTTCTGTGGCTTACCTCAAGACATTTTTCGACGATAGATAATTTCAACTCTGCAGTTTTATGAATTTTAGTGACCCTGTGTTCCATTTTTCAACTTGTGTTTTTGGAAACTGGACACAAAACAGTGGGATTTCCTCTAGCCCTATTCTGTTTCCGTGGGCAATTCTAGCCTTTGATGAATTTGTCTTCCGGATTGGAAATTAGAGTGGCATGTGCCTGTCTGATCACCTAAGACTTGTCTCTAAATTTTTCTCATCCTTCCGCTTCAACCTCTAGACAAATTCCAAACAGTGTGCAACAGGATGTTGACGGTGCTGATATCCCCAAGTGAGGAGATTGTTAGGGAAGATGCTGGAGGGGTGAACATGAGCACCAGGCAATGAGGAGATGAGGTGCCTTTTCCAAACTCTTTCCGATCAAACGGTGTACCATCCTCTAGGTGTGACAGGCATGTTTTAGCTGTAGGAAGGGTCCCGTGCATTTATGGAGAACACCAGGGATTTTTCCAAATCAGTGCCTCCCTGAACCCCAAACTGGGGAATTTTTAAGCTACGGCTACACGTATGCCCATTAGGAGCCTTGGGAAATAGGCAGAGCCCAAACTTTAGATGATTGAAATCTTCAGGGTCAGAAGCGCTCACCATCTGCCTTGCTTAGGTTACATTTTATCTGTCATTGATAGATGATATCAATAAAAATATCGATTCTTTTTCAGATTATTTCCCCTTATAGGTTATTGCAAAATATTCAGTGTAGTTCCCTGTGCTATACAGTAGTTCCTTGTTGATGATCTATTTTATACATAGCAGTGTGTATGTGTTAATCCCAAACTTTTAATTTATCCCTTCTCCTACCTTTCCCCTTTGGTAATAATAAATTATAAGATTTTATACTTCTCAGAAATGGGGGAACAGAAAGAGAGGTATCATTTTCAATGGAAAAGCATTCAAAACACGATTGAAGCTTCAGCCGAGTATTCGATGTACATCCATGGAAATAAATCACTTCATTTTTCTAATGTTGACCTGACAAATAAGGCAGACATGTTCACTGAACTTGCTTACAGTAAAGTGATGGAAATATCAAATGTAAGTCTTAAAAACATCTTATTTTACCCGAGCATTATACACTGCTCTATGTTAACTATAGTTTGGCTCTCACACCTGTTCATTGAAGTTACAATGTTCTCAATTTCTGTTACTGATCCTCCAGAGTGGACCCCAACAGGAGTCCCTGTGCCCAGTGTCATTGGAGCCAAAAGATCAAGACTGAGTTTGGTTCAGAAGCAAAGGAAACATTATTTTGAAAACAGAATGGAGAGGTGAGAGCGTGCACTCCCCCACGGGCTGTGGGCTGGGCTGCTATGTAGGGATCAAGGCAGCGTCAGTTGGAGGGAGGGCATGGAGCTCTCGAGGGCTGGGTTGGCTGCAGCTCAGGCTCTATGTCACGGAGTCTGCATGGGACCCTGCTAGCTGAGATGTCGACCCAGCCATTCTGCACTAGGAAATCGGATCTGAAATGCCGGGTGTGGGACATCTGCATGCGGAGCCCCAGGAGCACGTGAAATTAGACAAAGAACAATGGAAAAACAGCTTAGACTTTATTTTATTGCCCAGATTCTCTTTATATCTCCCAGGAATTTTTAATGAGCGTTGCCGGAGATGAACACCTCCTCTGCTTTTTGTTCTGTTCCTCATTTTTGGGGTGTTGAGGGTGCAGACCCCTGTTTTGTAACTGCTTCATGCTGTGGTGTGAGCCCTGATACATGGGGGGAGGGTCAAAACGTCTCCCCACCAGGCTCCAGGTGAGGTTGATTGTCCCAAGGCCTCCTGCCTCACTTCTCGTCTGCCTGAGTACCAGCACTGGAAGTGTTATAGATTCTAATGACCTTTAAGGTCCAGGAAGGAGATGCGCAGAGATGCTGCAGTGGCAGGTTTCACCCCACCCCACATTTGTTCGGCAATCTTAGGCTGACGGTTTTTGTCAGCCTAGATGATCTGACCAGTAGTCTGTGCTTTCTTTAATTAGGTCCCTGAATTAATGTACAAACAGCACCATGTGTCAGAGCCCTGCCCGCACAACTCCCAGACAGTCCACGGTCAGTGGTGGTCCAGGACCATGACGTCCACTGAGACAACGGCCTTTAGATGTAGCCAGCAGTCCACCCGGTCATATTGGTTACAATCACCACGGTGTCTGTAGGGTTTTCTATGGTGAAAGCATGATATACGTTTCCCCCTCCAAGCTATTTAGCTCCCCTCTGGGTGCAGTAAGTCCTACAAGCAGTAGTCTGCTCTTTCGAGGCACAGTCTTGTTGTTTTCTGAGAGAAACTCCAGGTCAAGTGATGGTCACACAAGTCATCTTGGGGGCCCGTTGCCCCCGTTTGTCTCTCTGGAGGTTGGAGTTGGAGGGCCTCCTCACTCGAGGTCAGTGTGTCCACAGAGCGACCCCTGCAACTTCAGGGCATGATGGGTGGTTAGGATCACCACGTGGGGTCTTTTTCCCTTAAGAGGGAGCTGGCCTTGTGGGCTGCTGATTTCCAGCTTTTTAGATACCCCAGTATCCTGGCCTGATGAGTCGGTGGGCAAAGACCTTGGTGACCATAGTTTATCATACCTGAAGGGCATTCTTGTGTTGCTCCATTTCAAGTGGTCCCAGTTTTTGCACTAAGGCTCCAAGGTTGATTAACCATTGACCGGGTATGTAAAGGTCAAAGGTTTAGCTAAATTAGGGAGTTCCTGGGCAAGGGTCTGAATTGACTGCTCTTTCCATTCTTGAGAGGCTGCTTCTGGATTCTATTCAAAAGGATCATCATCTTTTCGTGTCAGTGTTTCATGTAGAGGCCCAGGTATTAGACTGTAGTTAGGGATCCAGATGCAGAAACCTTGGCCTCCCCATGAACCCCTAAGCTGTCTTCTAGTTTTAGAAGGGGTAAGGCTGCAAATGGCTTCTTCCATATCCTGGGATGCGTTTCTCCGAATATCTGTGAGAATGAAGCCCAGGCATGTCACCTTAGCCTGGGATATTTGAGCCTTTTTCTTGGACACCTTCTATCCTTTATTGGCTAGGTAGTTCAGAGGCATCTTTAGTAGGTCTGGTGATCAGAATGTCCTCTGCATATTGAAGGAGGGTTCCCTTTCACAGAGGTAGAACTTTTAGGTCTTTAGAGGACATTTCCCCAATGATGGTGTGGGGATTTTTGAACCATTGGTGCAGGACGTCCCAGCATTATTGCTTTGGTTGCATATTGTGTCCTGCCTCTCACAAGCCAAAAATTCTTGTGACTCTGAGATGAATGGAATACAGAAGAAGGCGTCATTGAAGTCTAATACAGAATGCCATGGCCTGGTGGATGGTAGAATGACCAGCAGTGTGTAGGAAATAGGAGCTACTGGATGTTTATCCTCGGTGGCTTCACTGACTGTCCTGATATCCTTTACCAGGTCTCCAGCAGCGCATGGGGCTCTCGTGGTCAGGCCAATCCCAGGATATGGAGCTCACCTGGGCTGCACCCACACCCCACAGCCCACGGGGCTCTCGTGGTCAAGTCCCTCCCAGGGTATGGAGCTCACCTGTGCAGCTACCCAGCAGCCCATGGGGCTCTCATAATCAGGCCCTTAACAGGATACAGAGCTCCCCTGGGCAGGTACCCAAGCAGGGCTGGACACACAGGAACTGTGCACATAGCCCACCTTGCAGAGAACCCCCAGCTCACCTGTCACTCACAGCTGACACAGAACACCTCAGAGCAGGACTTGAACTAACAAACAGCAGCTCTGACAGGTCTGTGAACCTGACTATCACTCTGTGCAGCCTCTCTCTGCCTGGTCTTCCAGACACTTCCACTGCAGCCACGGCACCAGGCCTCTGTCTCCACCCACCATCACTCCTCTCCCTGACTCCTGGGTTCCTCTCATTAGGATAGGGTCTTCTTGAATTTGTTTTCCACTAATGGACCAGATAAAATGATAAGAAAACAAGCCGCAGCTGCAGCCCCTTGTCTATCCTGACTCTCAAGAGCCCACACCTGTTCCTTGGGCCTGGCCCGTTTAGCAAGGTTCATTTTCTGCAACTCTGAGCCCCTGAGGGGTGAGGATTGGCTGATTTGGGCAGCCTGACACTGCCTGCCGGCCCTCCCCAGGTGTGCCTGGGTTGAGGTCAATATAAACACCTCTCCAGTCAGCAAGAGACCCTGTAGCTGTGCCTGACGCCATATTCTCTGCCCTGTCAGCAGTGTCGGGGCTGGGTTGGTGGGAGGGAGTGAGGGGCTGTGGCTTTGTGGGTGGCCCAGTGTGAGTGGGGCTCTGCTGGACTTTCTGCAGGAGTTGCCAGGCTCCCACCTGCTAAAGAAGAGGATGTGTCACCCATAGCTGCCGCTGGAATTTCTCCCCAGGCAGAGGTGAGGAAGTAAAAAAGCAGTGTGGGCCGTGGCAGGAGGGGTATCTCAGGCAGGGAAATGGAAAGATTCCAGAAGAGCATCGGGGGCCAGGACCTTCCTGTCTGGCCTGCAGGCACCAAGTCAGCCTGCGTGCTGTCGCTGGTGTGGCTCCACAGCCCTTCCTCTAGGCTTGCAAGTGCTTGTACATATTCATGTGTTTTACCTGGAAAGGGTGGGAAGAGTTCAGCTGCAGCAGGACTGGGGCTCAGCTCACATTTACTCACAGACGCCTCAACACAGTCCCCCAGCTTTGCAATGAGGATGCTCCTTGTTGGGGGGGAGTGCTGCTCGCTGCATGGGAGATGATTTCCCACCTCTGACCAAATTAAGAATTTTTTACCACTTGAGCCAGTGCCCTGATAAGATTTTCCTCTGTATAACTGGTGGGTTCTGTTTCTTTTTTTTTTTTTCTTTTTGGTTCAAGGTAGATTTTATTTCTTCTTCTTTTTTTTTAATTTGGAGATATAAACATGGAAAAAATGCATTAATATAAAGACGTCTATGTGAAGGGAAAAACTTTTTTTTGGTTTATTTTATTAAATTTTATTTATTTATTTTTAATTTTTTTTCAATTTATTTATTTCTTTTATACAGCCGGTTCTTATTGGATATCTATTTTATACATATAAGTGTGCACATATGAATCCCAGTCTCCCAATTCATCCCACCACCAAACTCACATGGCATTACCACCTTGGTGTCCATTTGTTTGTTCTCTACATCTGTGTCTCTATCTCTGCCCTGCAAACTGGTTCATCTGTACCATTTTTCTAGGTTCCACATATATGCATTAACATACAATATTGTTTTTTTCTCTTTCTGACTTACTTCACTCTGTATGAGAGTCTCTAGATCCATCAAGGTCTCTACAGACGACACAATTTCATTCCTATGTGTGGCTGAGTAATATTCCATTGTATATATGTACCACATCTTTATCCATTCATTTGTCTGTGGGCACTTAGGTTGATTTCATTACCTGGCTATTGTAAATAGTGCTGCAATGAACATTGTGGTGAATGTGTCTTTTTGATTTATGGTTTTCTCTGGGTATATGCTCAGTAGTGGGATTGCTGGATTATATGGTAATTCTATTTTTAGTTTTTTAAGGAACCTCCATACTGTTCTCCATAGAGACTATATCGATTTACATTCCCAACAATAGTGGAAGAAGGTTCCTTTTCTCCACACCCTCTCCAGCATTTGTTGTTTGTAGATTTTCTGATGATGCCCATTCTAACAGGTGTGACGTGATACCTCATTGTAGTTTCCATTTCCATTTCTCTAATAATTAGTGATGTTGAGCAGATTTTCATGTGTGTACTGGCCACCTCTATGTCTTCTTGGAAGAAATGTCTATTTAGATCTTCTTCCATTTTTGTATTGGGTTGTTTGTTTCATTAATATTGAGCTGCATGAGCTGTTTATATATATATTGGAGATTAATCATTTGCCCATTGATTCATTTGGAAATATTTTCTGGCATTCTGAGGGTTGTCTTTTTGTCTTGTTTGTAGTTTCCTTTGCTTTGAAAAAAGCTTTTACATTTCATTAGGTCCCATCTGTTTAGTTTTCTTTTTTATTTCATTACTATAGGAGGTGGATCAAAAAAGATCTTGCTGTGATTTACGTCAGAGTATCCTTCGTAAGTTTTCCTCTCAGAGTTTTATACTGTCCCATCTTACATTAAGGTCTCTAATCCATTTTGAATATATTTTTATGTATGGTGTTGGGGAGTGTTCTAATTTCATTTTTTTACATGTAGCTGTCCATATTTCCCAGCACCAATGATTGAAGAGACTGTCTTATCTCCATTGTATAGTCTTGCCTCCTTTGTCATAGATTAGTTGACCATAGGTGTGTAGGTTTATCCCTGGACATTCTGTTTTTTTTCCTTTTACACGTTTATTGGAGTATAATTGTTTTACAACGGAGTGTTAGTTTCTGCTGTATAACAAAGTGAATCAGCTATACATATACAAATATCACCAGATCCCCTCCCTCTTGCATCTCCCTCCCACACTCCATATCCCACCCCTTTATGTGGTCACAAAGCACCGAGCTGATCTCCCTGTTCTATGTGGCTGCTTCCCAGTAGCTATCGGTGTTACATTTGGTAATGTATTTATGTCCATGCCACTCTCTCACTTCTTCTCAGCTTACCCATCCCCCGTCCAGTGTCCTCAAGTCCTTTCTCTACGTAAGTGTCCTTAATCCTGTGCTGCCACTAGGTTCTTCAAAATCTTTTTTATTTCTTCATTAGATTCCATATATCTCTGTTAACATACAGTATTTGTTTTTCCCTTTCTGACTTACTTCACTGTGTAGGACAGATTCTAAGTCCATCCACCTCAGTACAAATAACTCAGTTTTGCTTCTTTTTATGGCTGAGTAATATTCCATTGTATATATGTGCCAGATCTTCTTTATCCATTCATCTGTCGATGGACACTTAGGTTGTTTCTGTGTCCTGGCTATTGTAAATAGAGATGCAATGAACATTTTTTGTACATAACTCTTTTTGAATTATGGTTTTCACAAGGCAAATACCCAGTAGTTGGATTGTTGTGTTGTATGGTACCTCTATTGTTAGTTATTTAGAGGAACCTCTGTACTGTTCTCCCAAGTGCCCATATCAATTTACATTCCCACCCACAGTGCAAGTGTGTTCCCTTTTCTCCAATAAAGGCCTCTCCAGCATTTATTGTTTTGTAGATTTTTTTGATGATTGCCACTCTGACTGCTGTGTGGTGATACCTCACGGTAGTTTTGATTTGCATTTCTCTAATGATTAGTGATGTTCAGCATCCTTTCATGTGTTTCTTTGTAATCTGTATATCTTCTTTGGAGAAATGTCTATTTAGGTCTTCTGCCCGTTTTTGGATTGGGTTCTTTGTTTTTGTGATATTGAGCTACATGAGGTGCTTGTAAAGTTTGGGGATTAATCCTTTGTCAATTGCTTCATTTGAAAATATTTTCTTCAATTCTGAGGGTTGTTTTTGTATCTTGTTTAAGTTTTCCTATACTGTGTAAAAGCTTTTAAGTTTCATTAGGTCCCATTTGTTGATTTCTGTTTTTATTTCCATTTCTCTAGGAGGTGAGTCAAAAAGGATCTTGCTGTGATTTATGTCATAGTGTGTTCTGCCTATGGTTTCCTCTAACAGTTTTATCGTGTCTGGTCTTATATTTAGATCTCTAATCCATTTGGTGTTTATTTTTGTGTATGGTGTTATGGAGTGTTCTAATTTCATTCTTTTATGTGTAGGGGTCCAGTTTTCCCAGCACCAATTACTGAAGAGACTGTCTTTTCTCCATTGTATATCCTTAGCTCCTTTGTCATAGATGAGATAGCCATAGGTATGTACGTTTATCTCTGGACTTTCGGTCCTGTTCCATTGATCTGTGTTTATGCCAATCTACATACACTTGATTCCATTATGGAGACATATAAATACATAGGTTTCAAGATTATTACCAGTCAGATATATTCATCTTCAGTGAATAGGGTGTTTGGTGTCCAGTTCATTCAGAAAGGAGTAGATCTTTTCTATTACATATTTGGTATATGGAATGGGATCTGTGCTAATTTCAAACTCTGCTTTTACACATCACCCCACGTCACCTTTCCCCTTAATTAGGCATAAGTGTGTTTTCTAAATGTGTAACTCTGTTCTCTTTTGAAATTCAGTTCATGTGTAGCCATGTTTACATTCCCTCTATAAGTGATATATTACAATAAGTTTATTTTTCTTTGTGGCTCATTTCACTTAGCATCATCGTACCTAAAGCCACTCATTATGCTGTTATTGGCCTTATGACATTGATTTTATGTGAGTGACATTCCATTGTATATAAGTACCACAACATCTATATCCATTTTTTTTTCCTTTCCTGGGATATTTAAAGTGTACCGAAGTCGAGGTTCTTGTAAACAGAGCAGCCCTAAACTTTGGGCTGGCTGTGTGTTGTGGATTTTTAGTTTTCCCAAAATACACGCCCATGAGTGGAAGTGTGCTATGCTTTGTAGCTCTGTTTTAGAAAACAACATACGGTTCTCCAGAGAGGCTGTTGGCAATTTACATCCTGTCCATCGGTGTAACCAGGCTCCCTTTTCTCCATGGCCTGTCCTGCATTTGTGGTTTTTACACTACATGTGGATGGCCCTTTTGACTGGAGGTAAGGTACACTTCTATGTAGTGTGGATTTGCAATGCCTGATGGTTTGCTTGGCCAAAAAGGGCGTATGCATTTTTTCCCGAATATATTCAAGAAAATACACATACTCCCTTTTCGGCCAAGGGCAACATTGTTGAAGTTCTGTCGCTTTTCATGTGCTTTAAAGATGACTCCAATGTACCTCTTGAAATCTGTTTCCTTCAATTCTGCCTTGCATTCAAATCCTCTTCACTGCCTTACCTCAATATATTTCTGGATGATAGTTGTCCTTTATAACTCTGCAAGTTTGTGAATTGCTGTGCCCCTGATTTCCATTTTTCAACTCGCCTATTTGTGAGCTGGCTGCAATACCGCAGGATGGCTTTAGGCCTTAGTCTGGTTCTGGGGCTTCAGGCTGAGCCTTTGGTTAATTCTTCTTCCTGATGGGAAACTAAGGTGATATGTGCCCATCCAAACACCTACAGCTAATCTCTCATTTGTTTCCCCTCTTCCTGTTCATCCTCTGCACAATTTGCAAACTGTGCATAACAGGAGGGTAAAGGCGCTGACACTCCAAGTGGGGAGATTTTTAGTAACGCAGATGGAATGGCGAAGCCGAGCACGATGAAAGGAAAAATGAGGTACCTTTTAGAAAACTTTCACAATTACACAGTGTACCATCCACTGGGTTTCCCATGCATGTTTTAACTGTAGGAAGATTCCCTTAAACCAGGAGATTTGGGACCACTAGAATGGGTAGCACACGGTATTGCTCTAAGTGGTGTTCTTTTGCTCACACAACCTCAGGAAACTTGTCAGCCCCAAGTGTCCAGTCATATGTCTCATCCAGCTGTGGGTGTAAAGGTGGTCAATCCAGGTTGGATCACAGGCCCTGAACGTAATTTTTAAGATTTCTCTCTGTTTCGCTGTTTTTGAATTTTGCTTTTGAAACTTATTTTTATAAGGTGGTTTAGCTGAATTTCAGGGCTGTGTTCATGCCATTATACACACATATGATTCCTTTATGGAGACATGAGAATGCATGTGTTTTAAAATACTTAGAGTCAGATATATTCCTCTACAATGAATAGGGGGTGTTGAGTCCAGTTCATTGTGCCGGGAGTAGGTGTTGTATATTGCATACATGGTTAATGTAACAGTATCTGTGCTAATTTAAAACTGTGGTTTTATGCATCACCCCACCTCGCCTTTCCCATTAAGCAGGCAGAAGTTTGTTTTCTAAATGTGTGACTCTGTTGTGTTTGTAATTCAATTCATGTGTAGCGATGTGTACATTCACCATATGAGTGATATCTTCTGATAATATTTGTTACTCTGTTATCTTTCCTAACTCAGTTCACGTGTAGCCATGGTTTCAGGACCTTCATAAGTGATATCTTATGATAAGTTTCTTTTTCTGTGTGACTTATTTCACTTAGAATCATCGTACCTGAATCCACTCAGTTTTCTGTTACTGGCCTTATGACATTGATTTCATGGCTAAGGGATATTCAATCGTACGTAAGTACCACAATTTTTGAACCATTTTTATATTTGCTGGGACATTTAAGGTGTACCCACGTTGAGGTTCTTGTAAGCAGTGCAGCCCTAAATTTTGGGGTGGCTCTGACTTACTGATTTTCAGTTTTCCCAAGGTATATTCCCTAGAGTGGAACTGCCCTTGGCTCTGTAGCTCTGTGGTATATTTTTTAGGGAACACAATGCAGTACTCTAGAGAGGCAGTTGGCAATTTACATCTTGCCCATTAGCCTAACAAGGCTCCCTGTTCTCCAGGGCCTGTCTTGCCTTTCTGGTTTTTACATATTTTTCGGATGTCCCTTTGGACAAGTGGGATGTGGTCGTTCTTGTAGTGCAGATTTGCATTACCCGCTTGCTTGCTTGACCAAAAAGGGCATATGCATTTTTTCTTGAATATATTCAGGAGAAGACGCCTATGACCTTTGTGCCAAGTGCATCATTGTTGAAGTAGTGACCCCTTCCTGTGCTTTAAAGGCAATACCAATGTACCGCTTGTAATCTGTTTCCTGCTATTCTGCCTAGCTTTCATGTCTGCCTCATTGCCTTCCCTCAACAGATTTTTGGACGACAGTTGTCCTTTATTACTCTGCCAGTTTGTGAATTGCTGTGCCCCTGAGCTCTATTTTTCACCTCGTTTTTTGTGAGCTGAACGCAAGTCAAAAATTTTGGTACAGGACCTATACTGGTTCCCGGTGGGTGCCTGGGACTTTGGTTAATTCTTCTTCCTGCCGGGAAATTAGAGTCACATGTGCCAGTCCAAATGCCTAACAGCTATTCTCTCATTGGTTCTCCCTCCTCCCTTCCATCCTCTGCCAAATTGGCAAACTGTGCGAACCAGTAGGATAAAGGGGCTGTCTCTCCAAGTTGGGAGATTGATAGGAAAGCAGTTGGGAAGTCAAACCGGAGCACCAGGAGAGGGACTATTCGTTGAATTTTAGAAACCTTTCGTATTCACAGTGTGTCCATTCTCTAGGTTTCCCATACATGTTTTAGCTGTAGTAATATTCCCTTTAACCTGGAGAGTTGGGACCCATGGAATGGGGCCATGCATTATTGCTTTAAAGGGTCAGCATTTTCTCACACAATCTCACCAATCCTCTCAGTCCCAAGTGTCCAGCCTTATGCCACATCCAGCTGTCATTGTAGATAGGGTCATTCCAGGTTTCATCAGAAACCCTGAAGGAATTGTAAAGAGTTTCCCTGTTTTTTGTTTTGTTTTTAAAATTCCTTTTTATAGTGGGTTTGAGCTGATTCTCGCTGCCATATTTATGCCAGTCTAGACACACTTGATTTCCTTACCCAGACATATCAGTAAATAGGTTTTAAGATCCTTACTAGTCAGATATATTCCTCTGTGGGAAATATGGGGTTTTGAGTCCCTTTAACTGAGGAAGGTGTAGGTCTTGTCTATTCCATAGTTGGTTTTTGGAATGGTACCTGTACTTATATAAAACTCTGGTTTTATGCATCACCCCATCTCTCCTTCCTCCTTAAGCAGGCATAAGAGTGTTTTCTAAATGTGAGACTCTGTTCTCTTTCCTAACTCAGTTCATGTGTAGCCATGTTTACAGGATCTTCATAAGTGATATCTTATGATAAGTTTCTTTTTCTGTGTGACTTATTTCACTTAGAATCATCGTACCTGAATCCACTCACTTTGCTGCTCCTGGTCTTATGACATTGATTTCATGGCTGAGGGATATTCCATCGTACGTAAGTACCACAATTTTTGAACCATTTTTATATTTCCTGGGATATTTAAGGTGTACCCAAGTTGAGGTTCTTGTAAGCAGTGCAACCCTAAATTTGGGGGTGGCTCTGTCTTATTTATTTTCTGTTTCCCCAAGGTATATTCCCTAGACTGGAAGTGCCCTTGACTCTGTAGTTCTGATGTTTACTTGTTTTAGGGAACATAATGCACACCTCCAGTGAGGCAGTTGGCAGTTTACATCCCACCCATCAGCATAACAAGGCTCCCAGTTCTCCAGGGCCTGTCTTGCATTTCTGGTATTTACATATTTTGTGGATGTCCCTTTTGACTGGTGGGATGTGATACTTCTTTGTAGTGCAGATTTGAATTGCCCGCTTGCTTGCTTGGCCAAAAAGGGCGAATGTGTTTTATCCTGAATATATTCATGAGAAAATGAATACGCCCTTTTTGCCCAAGTGCATCATTGTCGAAGTTGTGCCCCTCTTCCTGTGCTTTACAGGTGATTCCAGTGTACCTATTGAAATCTGTTTCCTGCTATTCTGCCTCGCTTTGAAGTGCTCTTCGTTGCCTTTCTTCAACAGATTTTTGGACGATAGTTGTCCTTTATTACTCTGTCAGTTTGTGAATTGCTGTGCCCCTGAGCTCCAGACTTCAACTCGTTTTTAGTGAGCTGAACGCAAGTCCAAAATTTTGGTTTAGGACCTATACTGGTTCCCGGTGGGTGTTTTAGACTTTAGTTAATTCTTCTTCCTGCCGGGAAATTAGAGTGACATGTGCCCTTCCAAATGCCTAACAGCTACTCTCTCATTGGTTCTCCCTCATCCCTTCCATACGCTGCCAAATTGGCAACCTGTGCGAACCAGGAGGTTAAAGGGGCTGTCTCACCAAGTTGGGAGATTGATAGTAAAGCAGTTGGAATGTCAAAACAGAGCACCACGAGTGGGACTATTCGTTGAGTCTTAGAAACTTTTCGTATTCACAGTGTGTCCATTCTCTAGGTTTCCCGTACATATTATAGCTGTAGTAATATTCCTTTCAACCTGGAGAGTTGGGACCCATGGAATGGGGGCCATGCATTATTGCTTTAAAGCGACTGCATTTGCTCACCCAATCTCACCAATCCTCTCAGTCCCAAGTGTGCAGCCTTATGCCACATCCAGCTGTCATTGTAGATAGGGTCATTCCAGGTTCCATTAGAGACCCTGAAGGAATTGTAAAGGATTTCCCTGTTTTTTTCGTTTTGTTTTTGAAATTCCTGTTTATAGTGTGTTTGAGCTGATTCTCGCTGCCATGTTTATGCCAGTCTAGACACACTTGATTCCCTTACGGAGATATATCAATACCTAGGTTTTAAGATTCTTACTAGTCAGATATATTCCTCTGCGGGAAATATGGGGTTTTCAGTCCCTTTCAATGAAGAAGGTGTAGGTCTTGTCTATTGCATAGTTGGTTTTTGGAACGGTACCTGTGCTTATATCAAACTCTGGTTTTATGCATCTCCCCACCTCTCCTTCCCCTTTAAGCAGGCATAAGAGTGTTTTCTAAATGAGAGACTCTGTTCTCTTCCTAACTCAGTTCATGTGTAGCCATGTTTACAGGATCTTCCTAAGTGATATCTTATGATAAGTTTCTTTTTCTGTGTGACTTATTTCACTTAGAATCATCGTACCTGATTCCACTCACTTTGCTGCTCCTGGTCTTATGACATTGATTTCATGGCTGAGGGATATCCCATCGTACGTAAGTACCACAATTTTTGAACCATTTTTATATTTCCTGGGATATTTAAGGTGTACCCAAGTTGAGGTTCTTGTAAGCAGTGCAGCCCTTAATTTGGGGTTTTCTCTGTCTTATTGATTTTCAGTTTCCCCAAGGTATATTCCCTAGACTGGAAGTGCCCTTGGCTCTGTAGCTCTGATGTTTACTTGTTTTAGGGAACACAATGCACACCTACAGTGAGGCAGTTGGCAATTTACATCCCACCCATTAGCATAACAAGGCTCCCTGTTCTCCAGGGCCTGTCTTGCATTTCTGGTATTTACACATTTTGTGGATGTCCCTTTTGACCGGTGGGATGTGATACTTCTTTGTAGTGCAGATTTGCATTGCCCGCTTGCTTGCTTTGCCAAAAAGGGCAAATGCGTTTTATCTTGAATATATTCAGGAGAAAATGAATACGCCCTTTTTGGCCATGTGCATCATTGTCGAAGTTGTGCCCCTCATGCTGTGCTTTACAGGCGAATCCAACGCATCTCTTGAAATGTGTTTCCTGCTATTCTGCCTCGCTTTCAAGTCGGCCTCGTTGACTAACCTCAACAGATTTTTGGACTATAATTGTCCTGTATTACTCTACCAGTTTGTGAATTGCTGTGCCCCTGAGCTCCATGATTCAACTCGTTTTTTGTGAGCTGAACGCAAGTCCAAAAATTTGGTTCAGGACCTATACTGCTTCCCGGTGGGTGGCTGAGACGTTGGTTAATTCTTCTTCCTGCCGGGAAATTAGAGAGACATGTGCCCTTCCAAAGGCCTAACCGTGACTCTCTCATTGGTTCTCCCTCATCCCTTCCATATGCTGCCAAATTGGCAACCTGTGAGAACCAGCAGGTTAAAGGGGCTGTCTCACCAAGTTGGGAGATTGATAGTAAAGCAGTTGGAATGTCAAACCGGAGCACCACGAGTGGGACTATTCTTTGAGTTTTAGATACCTTTCGTATTCACAGTGTGTCCATTCTCTATGTTTCCCGTATTGTTATAACTGTAGTAATATTCTTTTCATACTGGAGAGTTGGGACCCATGGAATGGGGGCCATGCATTATTGCTTTAAAGCGACTGCATTTGCTCACCCAATCTCACCAATCCTCTCAGTCCCAAGTGTCCAGGCCTTATGACACATCCAGCTGTCATTGTAGATAGTGTCAGTCCAGGTTTCATCAGAGACCATGAAGGAATTGTAAAGAATTTCACTGTTCTTTTGTTTTGTTTTTGAAATTCCTTTTTATAGTGGGTTTGAGGTGATTCTCGCTGCCATGTTTATGCCAGTCTAGACACACATTTTTCCCTTACGGAGACATATCAATACATAAGTTTTAAGATTCTTACTAGTCAGATATATTCCTCTGCGGGAAATATGGGGTTTTGAGTCCCTTTCACTGAGGAAGGTGTAGGTCTTGTCTATTCCATAGTTGGTTTTTGGAACGGTACCTGTGCTTATTTCAAACTGTGGTTTTATGCATCACCCCACCTCTCCTTCCCCCTTAAGCAGGCATAAGAGTGTTTTCTAAATGTGAGACTCTGTTCTGTTTCCTAACTCAGTTCATGTGCAGCCATGTTTACAGGATCTTCATAAGTGATATCTTATGATAAGTTTCTTTTTCTTTGTCACTTATTTCACTTAGAATCATCGTACGTGAATCCACTCACTTTGCTGCTACTGGACTTATGACATTCATTTCATGGCTGAGGGATATTCCATCGTACGTAAGTACCACAATTTTTTGAAACATTATTATATTTCCTGGGATATTTAAGGTGTACCCATGTTGAGGTTCTTGTAAGCAGTGCAGCAATAAATTTGTTGGTGGCTCTGTGTTATTGATTTTCCGTTTTCCCAATGTATATTCCCTAGACTGGAAGTACCCTTGTCTCTGTATCTCTGTTGTTTACTTGTTTTAGGGAACACAGTGCACTCCTCCAGTGAGGCAGTTGGCAATTTACAACCCGCCCATCAGCATAAAAAGGCTCCCTGTTCTCCAGGGCCTGTCTTGCTTTTCTGGTTTTTACACATTTTGTGGATGTCCCTTTTGAGAGGTGGGAAGAGATACTTTTTTGTAGTGCAGATTTGCATTGCCCACTTGCTTGCTTGGCCAAAAAGGGCATATGCATTTTCTCCTGAATATATTCAGGAGAAAATGCATATGCCCTATTTGGACAAGTGTATCATTGTGGAATTTGTACCCCTCTTCCTGTGCTTTACAGGCAACTCCTGCGTACCTCTTGAAATCTCTTTCTTGCTATTCTGCATCGCATTCAAGTCCGCCTCTTTGCCTTCCCTCAACAGATTTTTGGACGATTGTTGTCCTTTATTACTCTGCCAGCTTGTGAATTGCTGTGCCCCTGAGCTCAATTATTCTACTCGTTTTTTGTGAGCTGAACGCAAGTCCAAAATTTTGGTTCAAGACCTATACTGGTTCCCGGTGGGTGGCTGAGACTTTGCTTAATTCTTCTTCCTGCCGGTAAATTAGGGTGACATGTTCCCGTCCAAATGCCTAACAACTGCTCTCTCATTGGTTCTCCCTCTTCCCTTCCATCCTCTGCCAAATTGGCAACCTGTGGGAACCAGGAAGTTGAAGGGGCTGTCTCTCCAAGTTGGGATATTGATAATAAAGCAGTTGGAAAGTCAAACCAGAGCACCAGGAGAGGGACTGCTCATTGAGATTTAGAAACTTTTCGTATTCACAGTGTGTCCATTCTCTAGGTCTCCCATACATGTTATAGCTGTAGTAATATTCCCTTCAACCTGGAGAGTTGGGACCCATGGAATGTGGGCCATGCATTATTGCTTTAAAGGGTCTGCATTTGCTCACCCAATCTCACCAATCCTCTCAGTCCCAAGTGTCCAGGCTTATACCACATCCAGCTGTCATTGTAGATAGGGTCACTCCAGGTTTCATCAGAGACACTGAAGGAATTGTAAAGAATTTCACTGTTTTTTTGTTTTGTTTTTGAAAGTCCTTTTTATAGTGGGTTTGAGCTGATTCTCGCTGCCATGTTTATGCCAGTCTAGACACACTTGTTTCCCTTACGGGGACATATCAGTACATAGGTTTTAAGATTCTTACTAGTCAGATATATTCCTCTCCTGGAAATACGGTGTTTTGAGTCCCTTTCACTGAAGAAGGTGTAGGTCTTGCCTATACCATACTTGGTTTTTGAAACGGTACCTGTGCTCATTTCAAACTGTGGTTTTATGCATCACCCCACCTCTCCTTCCCCCTTAAGCAGGCATAAGAGTGTTTTCTAAATGTGAGACTCTCTTCTCTTTCCTAACTCAGTTCATGTGCAGCCATGTTTACAGGATCTTCATAAGTGATATCTTATGATAAGTTTCTTTTCTTGTGTTACTTATTTCACTTAGAATCATCGTACATGAATCCACTCACTTTGCTGCTACTGGTCTTATGACATTCATTTCATGGCTGCAGGATATTCCATCGTACATAAGTACCACAATTTTTGAACCATTTTTATACTTCCTGGGATATTTAAGGTGTACCCAAGTTGAGGTTCTTGTTAGCAGTGCAGGCCTAAATTTGGGGGAGGCTCTGTCTTATTGATTTTCAGTTTTCCCAAGGTATATTCCCTATACCGGATGTGCCCTTGGCTCTGTATCTCTGTTGTTTACTTGTTTTAGGGAACACAGTGCACTCCTCCAGAGAAACCGTTGGCAATTCACATCCCGCCCATCAGCATAACAATGCTCCGTGTTCTCCAGGTCCTGTCTTGCCTGTCTGGTTTTTACACATTTTGTGGGGTTCCGTTTTGACCTGTGGGAAGTGATACATCTTTGTAGTGCAGATTTGCCTTGCCCGCTTGATTGCTTGGCCAAAAAAGCCGTATGAGTTTTCTCCTGAATATATTCAGGAGAAAACGCATACGCCCTTTTTGGCCAAGTACATCATTGTCGAAGTTGTGCCCCTCTTCCTGTGGTTTACAGGGGTTTCCAACTTACGTCTTAAAATCTGTTTCCTGCTATTCTGCCTCGCTTTCAAGTCCGCCTTGTTGCCTTCCCTCAGCAGATTTTTGGATGATAGTTGTCCTTTATTACTCTGCCTGTTTGTGAATTGCTGTGCCCCTGAGCTCCATTTTTCAACTCGTTTTGTTTGAGCTGAACACAAGTCCAAAATTTTGGTTCAGAAACTATAATGGTTCCCTCTGGGTGGCTGAGACTTTGCTTACTTGTTTTCTTGCCGGGAAATTAGAGTGACATGTGTCTGTCCAAATGCCTAACAGCTACTCTCTCATTGTTTCTCCATCTTCCCTTTCAACCTCTGCCCAATTGGCAACCTGTGCGAACAGGAGGTTAAAGGGGCTGTCTCTCCAAGTCGGGTGATTGATAGTAAAGCAGTTGGAAAGTCAAACAGGAGCGACAGGATAGGGACTATTCGTTGAGTTTTAGAAACCTTTCATTTTCACAGTGTGTCCTTTCTCTAGGTTTCCCGTACATGTTATAGATGTAGTAATATTCCCTTCAAGCTGGAGAGTTGGGACCCATGGAATGGGTGCCATGAATTATTGCTTTAAAGGGTCTGCATTTGCTCACCCAATCTCACCAATCCTCTCAGTCCCAAGTGTCCAGCCTTATGCCATATCCAGCTGTCATTGTAGATAGGGTCATACCGGTTTCATCAGAGACCCTTAAGGAATTGTAAAGAATTTCCCTGTTTTCTTTTTTTGTTTGTTTTTGAAATTCCTTTTTATAGTTGTTTGAGCTGATTCTCGCTTTCAGGTTTATGACACTCTAGACAAACTTGATTCCCTTACGCAGACATATCAATACATAGGTTTTAAGATTTTTACTAGTGAGATATATTCCTCTGCGGGAAATATGGGGTTTTGAGTCCCTTTCACTGAGGAAGGTGTAGGTCTTGTCTATTCCACAGTTGGTTTTTGAAGCGGTACCTGTGCTTATATCAAACTCTGGTTGTATGCATCACCCCACCTCTCCATCCCCCTTAAGCAGGCATAAGAGTGTTTTCTAAATGTGAGACTCTGTTCTCTTTCCTAACTCAGTTCAAGTGTAGCCATGTTTACAGGATCTTCATAAGTGATATCTTAAGATAAGTTTCTTTTTCTGTGTGACTTATTTCACTTAGAATCATCGTACCTGAATCCACTCATTTTGCTGCTACTGGTCTTATGACATTGATTTCATGGCTGAGGGATATTCCATCATACTGAAGAACCACAATTTTTTGAAGCATTTTTATATTTCCTGGGATATTTAAGGTGTACCCAAGTTGAGGTTCTTGTAAGCAGTGCAGCCCTAAATTTTGGGGTGATTCGGTCTTATTGATTTTCAGTTTTCCAAAGGTACATTCCCTAGACTGGAAGCGCCTTTGGCTCTGTAGCTCTGTTGTTTACTTGTTTTAGGGAACACAATGCACACCTCCAGTGAGGCAGTTGGCAATTTACATCCCGCCCATCTGCATTACAAGGCTCCCTGTCCTCCAGAGCCTGTCTTGCCTTTCTGGTTTTTACACACTTTGTGGAGGTCCTTTTGACCGGTCGGAAGTGATCCTTCTTTGCAGTGCAGATTTGCATTACCCGCTTGCTTGCTTGGCCAAAAGGGGCATATGCGTTTTCTCCTGAATATATTCAGGAGAAAACACATATGCCCTTTTTGGCAAAGTGCATCATTGTCGAAGTTGTGCCCCTCTTCTTGTGCTTTACAGGCGATTCCAAAGTACATCTTGAAATCTGTTTCCTGCTATTCTGCCTCGCTTCCAAGTCTGCCTCGTTGCCTTCCCTCAACAGATTTTTGGACGATAGTTGTCCTTTATTACTCTGCCCGTTTGTGAATTGCTGTGCCCCTGAGCTCCATTTTTCAACTCGTTTTTTTTGAGCTGAACGCAAGTCCAAAATTTTGGTTCAGAACCTATACTGGTTCCCAGTGGTTGGCTGAGACTTTGGTTATTTCTTCTTCCTGCCAGGAAATTTGAGTGACATGTGCCAGTCCAAATGCCTAACAGCTACTCACTCATTGGTTCTCCCTCTACCCTTTCAACCTCTGCCAAATTGGCAACCTGTGCGAACAGGAGGTTAAAGGGGCTGTCTCTCCAAGCTGGGTGATTGATAGTAAAGCAGTTGGAAAGTCAAACCGGAGCTCCACGAGAGGGACTATTCTTTGAGTTTTAGAAACCTTTCGTATTCACTGTGTGTCCTTTCTCTAGTTTTCCCGTACATGTTATAGCTGTAGTAATATTCCCCTCAAGCTGGAGAGTTGGGACCCATGGAATGGGTGCCATGAATTATTGCTTTCAAGGGTCTGCATTTGCTCACCCAATCTCACCAATCTTCCCAGTCCCAAGTGTCCAGCCTTATGCCACATCCAGCTGTCATTGTAGATAGTGTCATTCCAGGTTTCATCAGAGACCCTGAAGGAATTGTAAAGAATTTCACTGTGTTTATCTTTTGTTTTTGAAATTCCTTTTTATAGTGGGTTTGAGCTGATTCTCGCTGCCAGGTTTATGCCACGCTAAACACACTTGATTCACTTACGCAGACATATCAATACATAGGTTTTAAAATTCTTACTAGTCAGATATATTCCTCTGTGGGAAATATGGGGTTTTGAGTCCCTTTCACTGAGGAAGGTGTAGGTCTTGTCTACTTAAGAGATGCTTTTTGGAACGGTACCTGTCCTTATATCAAACTCTGATTTTATGCATCACCCCACCTCTCCAACCCCCTTAAGCAGGCATAAGAGTGTGTTCTAAATGTGAGACTCTGTTCTCTTTCCTAATTCAGTTCAAGTGTAGCCATGTTTACAGGATCTTCATAAGTGGTATCTTATGATAAGTTTATTTTTCTGTGTGACTTATTTCACTTAGAATCATTGTACCTGAATCCACTCATTTTGCTGCTACTGGTCTTATGACATTGATTTCATGCCTGAGGCATATTCCATCGTACATAAGTACCACAATTTTTTGATCCATTTTTATATTTCCTGGGATATTTAAGGTGTACCCAAGTTGAGGTTCTTGTAAGCAGGGCAGCCCTATATATTGGGGTGGTTGTGACTTATTGATTTTCAGTTTTCCCAAGGTATATTCCCTACATTGGAAGCGCCCTTGGCTCTGTAGCTCTGTTGTTTACTTGTTTTAGGGAACACAATGCCCTCCTCCAGAGAGGCTGTTGTCAGTTTACATCACGCTCATCAGCATAACAAGCCTCCCTGTTCTCCAGGGCCGGTCTTGCCTTTCTGATTTTTACACATTTTGTGGAGTTCCGTATTGACTGGTGGGAAGTGATACTTCTTTGTAGTGCAGATTTGCATTGCCCGCTTGCTTGCTTGGCCAAAAGGGGCGTATGCGTTTTCTCCTGAATATATTCAGAAGAAAACGCATACCCTCTTTTTGGCCAAGTGCATGATTTTCGAAGCTGTGCCCCTCTTCCTGTGCTTTACAGGCGATTCCAACATACCTTTTGAAATCTGTTTCCTGCTATTCTGCCTTGCTTTCAAGTCCGCCTCGTTGCCTTCCCTCAAGAGATTTTTGGACGATAGTTTTCATTTATTACTCTGCTAGTTTTTGAATTGCTGTGCCCCTGAGCTCCATTTTTCAACTCGTTTTTTTGAGCTGAACGCAAGTCCAAAATTTTGGTTCAGAACCTATACTGGTTCCCAGTGGGTGGCTGAGACTTTGGTTAATTCTTCTTCCTGCCAGGAAATTAGAGTGCCATGTGCCAGTCCACATGCGAAACAGCTAGTCACACATTGGTTCTCCCTCTTCCCTTCATTGCTCTGCCAAATTGGCAAAATATGGGCACCAGGATGTTAAAGGGGCTGTATCTCCAATTTCGGAGATTGATAGTAAAGCAGTTGGAAAGTCAAATCGGAGCCCCAGGAGAGGGACTATTCGTTGAGTTTATAAACCTTTCGTATTCACAGTGTGTCCATTCTCTAGGTTTCCCGTACATGTTATAGCTGTTGTAATATTCCCTTCAACCTGGTGAGTTGGGAACCATGGAATGGGTGCCATGCATTATTGCTTTAAAGGGTCTGCATTTGTTCACCCAATCTCACCAATCCTCTCAGTCCCAAGTGACCAGCCTTATGCCACATCCAGCTGTCATTGTAGATAGGGTCATTCCAGCTTTCGGCAGAGACACTGAAGGAATTGTAAAGAATTCCCGTTTTTTTGTTTTGATTTTGAAATTCCTTTTTATAGTGGGTTTGAGCTGATTCTTGCTGCCATGTTTATGCCAGTGTAGACACACTTGATTCCCTTACGGAGACATATCAATACATAGGTTTTAAGATTCTTACTAGTCAGATATATTCCTCTGCGGTAAATATGGGTTTTGAGTCCATTTCACTGAGGAAGGTGTACGTCTTGTCTATTCCATAGTTGGTTTTTGGATCGGTACCTGTGTTTCTATGAAACTCTGCTTTTATGCATCACCCCAGCTCTCCTTCCCCCTTAAGCAGGCATAAGAGTGTTTTCTAAATGTGAGACTCTGTCCTACTTCCTAACTCAGTTCATGTGTAGCCATGTTTACAGGATCTTCATAAGTGATATCTTATGATAAGTTTCTTTTTCTGTGTGACTTATTTCACTTAGAATCATCGTACCTGAATCCACTCACTTTGCTGCTACTGGTCTTATGACATTGATTTCATGGCTGCGGGATATTCCATCGTATGAAAGTACCACAATATTTTGAACCATTTTTATATTTCCTGGGATATTTAAGGTGTACCCAAGTTGAGGTTCTTGTAAGCAGTGCAGCCCTAAATTTGGGGGTGCCACTGTCTTATTGATTTTCAGTTTTCCCAAGGTATATTCCCTAGACTGGAAGTGCCGTTGGCTCTGTAGCTCTGTTGTTTACTTGTTTTAGGGAACACAATGCACTCCTCCAGTGAGGCAGTTGGCAATTTATATCCCGCCCATCAGCATAAGAAGGCTCCCAGTTCTCCAGGGCCTGTCTTGCCTTTCTGGTTTTTACACATTTTGTGGATGTCCCTTTCGACCTCTGGTAAGAGATACTTCTTTGTAGTGCAGATTTGCATTGCCTGCTTGACTGCTTGGCCAAAAAGGGCGTATGTGTTTTATCTTGAATATATTCAGGAGAAAATGCATACGCGCTTTTTGGCCATGTGCATCATTGTCAAAGTTGTACCCCTCTTCCTGTGCTTTACAGGCGATTCGTACGTACCTCGTGAAATCTGTTTCCTGCTCTACTGCCTCACTTTCTAGTCCACCTCGATGCCTTCCCTCAACAGATTTTTGGACGACACTTGTCCTTTATTACTCTGCTAGTTTGTGAATTGCTGTGCCCCTGAAGTCCATTTTTCAAATCGTTTTTTGTGAGCTGAAAGCAAGTCCAAAATTTTGGTTCAGGACCTATAATTGTTCCCGGTGGGTGATTGAGACTTTGGTTAATTCTTCTTCCTGCTGGGAAATTAGAGTCACATGTGCCCGTCCAAATGCCTAACAGCTACTCTCTCATTGGTTCTCCGTCTTCCCTTCCATCCTCTGCCAATTTGGCAACCTGTGCGAACCAGTAGTTTAAAGGGGCTGTCTCTCCAAGTTGGGAGATTGATAGTAATGCAGTTGGAAAGTCAAAGCGGAGGACCAGGAGAGGGACTATTCGTTGAGTTTTAGAAACCTTTCATATTCACAGTGTGACCATTCTCTAGGTTTCCCGTACATGTTATAGCTGTAGTAATATTCCCTTCAACCTGGAGAGTTGGGACCCATGGAATGGGTGCCATGCATTATTGCTTTAAAGGGTCTGCATTTGCTCACCCTATCTCACCAATCCACTCAGTCCCAAGTGTCCAGCCTTATGCCACTTCCGGCTATCATTGTAGATAGGTTCATTCCAGCTTTCGTCAGAGACCCTGAAGAAATTTTAAAGAATTTCCCTGTTTTTTGTTTTGTTTATGAAATTCCTTTTTATAGTGGGTTTGGGCTGATTCTCGCTGCCATGTTTATGGCAGTCTAGACTCACTTGATTCCCTTATGGAGACATATCAATACATAGGTTTTAAGTTTATTACTAGTCAGATATATCCTCTGTGTAAAATATGGGGATTTGGGTACCTTTCACTGAGGATGGTGTAGGTCTTGTCTATTCCATAGTTGGTTTTTGGAAGGGTACATGTGCTTATACCAAACTCTGGTTTTTTGCATCACCCCACCTCTCCTTCCCCCTTAAGCAGGCATAAGAGTGTTTTCTAAATGTGAGACTATGTTCTCTTTCCTAACTTCTTTCATGTATAGCCATGTTTACAGGATCTTCATAAGTGATATCTTATGATATGTTTCTTTTTCTGTGTGACTTATTTCACTTAGAAACATCGTACCTGAATCCACTCACTTTGCTGCTACTGGTCTTATGACATTGATTTAATGGCTGAGGGATATTCAATCGTACGTAAGTAGCACAATTTTTTGAACCATTTTTATATTTCCTGGGATATTTAAGTTGTACACAAGTTGAGGTTCTTGTAAGCAGTGCAGCCCTAAATTTGGGGGTGGCTCTGTCTTATTGATTTTCAGTTTTCCCATGGTATATTCCATAGACTGGAAATGCCCTTTGCTCTGTAGCTCCGTTGTTTACTTGTTTTAGGGAACACAGTTCACTACTCCAATGAGGCAGTTGGCAATTTACATCCCGCCCATCAGCATAACAAGGCTCCCTGTTCTCCAGGGCCTGTCTTGCCATTCTGGTTTTTACACATTTTGTGGATGTTCCTTTTGACCGTTGGGATGTGATACTTCTTTATAGTGCAGATTTGCATTGCCCGCTTACTTGCTTGGCCAAAAAGGGTGTATGCCTTTTCTCCTGAATATATTCAGGAGAAAACGCATACGCCCTTTTTTGCCAAGTGCATCATTGTCGAAGTTGTGCCCCTCTTCCTGTGCTTTACAGGCGATTCCAACCTACCTCTTGAAATCTGTTTCCTGCTATTCTGCCTCGCATTCAAGTCGGCCTTGCTGCCTTCCCTCAACAGATTTTTGGATGATTGTTGTCCTTTATTACTCTGCCAATTTGTGAATTGCTGTGCCCCTGAGCTCCATTTTTCAACTCGTTTTTTGTGAGCTGAACGCAAGTCCAAAATTTTGGTTCCGGACCTATATTTTTTCCCGGTGCGTGGCTGAGAGTTTGGTTAATTCTTTTTCCTCCCGGGAAATTAGAATGACATGTACCCGTCCAAATGCCTAACAGCTACTCTCTCATTGGTTCTCCCTCTTCCCTTTCACCCTCTGCCAAACTGGCAACCTGTTCGAAACAGTAGGTTAATGGGACTGTCTCTCCAAGTTTGGAGATTGATAGTAGAGCAGTTGGAATGTCAAACTTGAGCACAAGGAGAGGGATTATTCGTTGAGGTTTAGAAACCTTTTGTATTCACAGTGTGTCCATTCTCTAGCTTTCCCTTACATGTTATAGCTGTAGTAATATTCCCTTCAATCTGGAGAGTTGGGACTCATGGAATGGGTGCCATGCATTATTGTTTTAAAGGGTCTGCATTTGCTCACCCAATCTCACCAATCCTCTCAGTCCCAAGTGTCCAGATTTATGCCACATCCAGCTGTCATTGTAGATAGGGTCATTCCAGGTTTCATCAGAGACACTGAAAGAATTGTAAAAAATTTCCCTGTTTTTTTGTTTTGTTTTTGAAATTCCTTTTTATAGTGGGTTTGAGCTGATTCTCGCTGCCATGTTTATGCCAGTCTAGACACACTTGATTCCCTTTCACAGACATATCAATGCATAGGTTTTAAGATTCTTACTAGTCAGATATATTCCCTTGTGGGAAATATGGGATTTTGAGTCCCTTTCACTGAGGAAGGTCTAGGTCTTGTCTATTCCAGACTTGGTTTTTGGAATGGTACCTGTGCTTATATCAAACTCTGATTTTATGCATCACCCCACCTCTCCTTCCCCCTTAAGCAGGCATAAGAGAGTTTTCTAAATGTGAGACTCTGTTCTCTTCCCTTACTCAGTTCAAGTGTAGCCATATTTACAAGATCTTCCTAAATGATATCTTATGATATGTTTCTTTTTCTGTGTGACTTATTTCAGTTAGAATCATCGTACCTAAATCCAATCATTTTGCTGCTACTGGCCTTATGACATTGATTTCATGGTTGAGGCATAATCCATTGGACATAAGTACTACAAATTTTTGAACTATTTTTATCTTTCCTGGGAAATTTAAGGTGGACACAAGTTGAGGTTCTTGTAACCGGTGCAGCCGTAAATTTTGGGGTGCCTGTGTCTTATTGATTTTCAGTTTTCCCAAGGTATATTCCCTACACTGGAAGCTCCCTTGGCTCTGTAGCTCTGTTGTTTAATTGTTTTAGGGAACACAATGCACTCCTCCAGAGAGGCAGTTGGCAATTTACATCCCGCCGACCAGCATAACAAGGCTCCCTGTTCTCCAGGGCCTGTCTTGCCTTTCTGGTTTTTACACATTTTGTGGATGTCCCTTTTGAATGGTGGGAAGTGATATTTCTGTGTAGTGCAGATTTGCATTGCCCGCTTGCTTGCTTGTCCAAAATGGTATATGTATCTTCTCCTGAATATATTCAGGAGAAAACGCATAGGCAGTTTTTGGCCAGGTGCATCATTGTCAATGATGATACCCTCTTCCTGTGCTTTCAAAGTGATTCCAACGTACCTCTTGAAATCTGTTTCCTGCTATTCTGCCTCGCTTTCAAGTCCACCACGTAGCCTTCCCTCAACAGATTTTTGGAAGAGATATGTCCTTTACTACTCTGCCAGTTGGGGAATTGCTGTGCCCCTGAGCTCCATTTTTCAATATGTTATTTGTGACCTGAATATAAGTCTAAATTTTGGTTCAGGACCTACACTGGTGTCCGGTGGGTGGCTGAGACTTTGGTTACTTCTTCTTACAGCCGGGAAATTAGAGTGACATGTGCCCGTCCAAATGCCTCATGGCTACTCTCTCATTGGTTCTCCCTCTTCCCTTTCATCCTCTGCCAATTTGGCAACCTGTTAGAACCAGGAGGTTAAAAGGTCTGTCTCTCCAAGTTGGGAGATTTATAGTAAAGCAGTTGGAAAGTCAAACCAGAGCACCAGTATACGGACTATTGGTTGAGTTTTAGACACCTTTCGTATTCACAGTGTGTCCATTCTCTACGTTTCCCGTACATGTTATAGCTGTTGTAATATTCCCTTCAACCTGGAGAGTTGGGACCCATGGAATGGGGGCCATGCATTATTGCCTTAAAGGGTCTGCATTTTCCCACCCAATCTCACCAATCCTCTCAGTCCCAAGTGTCCAGCCTTATGCCATATCCAGCTGTCATTGTAGATAGGGTCATTCCAGGTTTCATCAGAGACCCTGAAGGATTTGTAAAGAATATCACTGTTTTTTTTTGTTTTGTTTTTGAAATTCCTTTTTATAGTGGGTTTGAGCTGATTCTCGCTGCCATGTTTATGCCAGTCTAGACACACTTGATTCCCTTTCACAGACATATCAATGCATAGGTTTTAAGATTCTTACTAGTCAGATATATTC
Organism: Mesoplodon bidens; assembly: GCF_964165515.1. Lineage (NCBI taxonomy): Eukaryota > Metazoa > Chordata > Mammalia > Artiodactyla > Ziphiidae > Mesoplodon > Mesoplodon bidens. The sequence goes on from NW_027672207.1 coordinate 3,451,509, forward strand.
CCTTGCTGGATATATGGGATTTTGAGTCCCTTTCACTGAGGAAGGTCTAGGTCTTGTCTATTCCAGACTTGGTTTTTGGAATGGTACCTGTGCTTATATCAAACTCTGATTTTATGCATCACCCCACCTCTCCTTCCCCCTTAAGCAGGCATAAGAGAGTTTTCTAAATGTGAGACTCTGTTCTCTTCCCTTACTCAGTTCAAGTGTAGCCATATTTACAAGATCTTCCTAAATGATATCTTATGATATGTTTCTTTTTCAGTGTGACTTATTTCAGTTAGAATCATCATACCTAAATCCAATCATTTTGCTGCTACTGGCCTTATGACATTGATTTCATGGTTGAGGGATAATCCATTGGACATAAGTACTACAAATTTTTGAACTATTTTTATCTTTCCTGGGAAATTTAAGGTGGACACAAGTTGAGGTTCTTGTAACCGGTGCAGCCGTAAATTTTGGGGTGCCTGTGTCTTATTGATTTTCAGTTTTCCCAAGGTATATTCCCTACACTGGAAGCTCCCTTGGCTCTGTAGCTCTGTTGTTTAATTGTTTTAGGGAACACAATGCACTCCTCCAGAGAGGCAGTTGACAATTTACATACCGCCCACCAGCATAACAAGGCTCCCTGTTCTCCAGGGCCTGTCTTGCCTTTCTGGTTTTTACACATTTTGTGGATGTCCCTTTTGAATGGTGGGAAGTGATATTTCTGTGTAGTGCAGATTTGCATTGCCCGCTTGCTTGCTTGTCCAAAATGGTATATGTATCTTCTCCTGAATATATTCAGGAGAAAATGCATAGGCAGTTTTTGGCCAGGTGCATCATTGTCAATGATGAGACCCTCTTCCTGTGCTTTCAAGGTGATTCCAACGTACCTCTTGAAATCTGTTTCCTGCTATTCTGCCTCGCTTTCAAGTCCACCACGTAGCCTTCCCTCAACAGATTTTTGGAAGAGATATGTCCTTTACTACTCTGCCAGTTGGGGAATTGCTGTGCCCCTGAGCTCCATTTTTCAATATGTTATTTGTGACCTGAATATAAGTCTAAATTTTGGTTCAGGACCTACACTGGTGTCCGGTGGGTGGCTGAGACTTTGGTTACTTCTTCTTACAGCCGGGAAATTAGAGTGACATGTGCCCGTCCAAATGCCTCATGGCTACTCTCTCATTGGTTCTCCCTCTTCCCTTTCATCCTCTGCCAATTTGGCAACCTGTTAGAACCAGGAGGTTAAAAGGTCTGTCTCTCCAAGTTGGGAGATTTATAGTAAAGCAGTTGGAAAGTCAAACCAGAGCACCAGTATACGGACTATTGGTTGAGTTTTAGACACCTTTCGTATTCACAGTGTGTCCATTCTCTACGTTTCCCGTACATGTTATAGCTGTTGTAATATTCCCTTCAACCTGGAGAGTTGGGACCCATGGAATGGGGGCCATGCATTATTGCCTTAAAGGGTCTGCATTTTCCCACCCAATCTCACCAATCCTCTCAGTCCCAAGTGTCCAGCCTTATGCAATATCCAGCTGTCATTGTAGATAGGGTCATTCCAGGTTTCATCAGAGACCCTGAAGGATTTGTAAAGAATATCACTGTTTTTTTTGTTTTGTTTTTGAAATTCCTTTTTATATTGGGTTTGAGCTGATTCTCACTGCCATGTGTATGCCAGTCTAGAAACACTTGATTCCCTTATGGAGACATATAAATATATAGGTTTTAAGATTCTTACTAGTAAGATATATTACTCTGCACTGAATATGGGGTTTTGAGTCCCTTTCACTGAGGAAGGTGTAGGTATTGTCTATTCCGTCTTTGGTTTTTGGAACGGTACCTGTACTAATATCAAACTCTGGTTTTATGCATCACCCCACCTCTCCTTCCCCCTTAAGCAGGCATAAGGGTGTTTTATAAATATGAGACTCTCTTCTCTTTCCTAGCTCAGTTCATGTGTAGCCATGTTTACAGGATCTTTATAAGTGATACCTTATGATAAGTTTATTTTTCTGTGTGACTTATTTCACTTAGAATTATCGTACCTGAATCCACTCATTTAGCTGCCACTGGCCTTATGACATTGATTTCATGGCTGAGGAATATTCCATCATACATAAGTACCAAAATTTCTTGAACCATTTTTTTTTTCTTTCCTGGGATATTTAAAGTGTACCCAAGTTGAGGTTCTTGTAAGCAGTGCAGCCCTGAATTTTGGTGTCGATCTGTCTTATTGATTTTCAGTTTTCCCAAGGTATATTCCCTAGACTCGAAGAGCCCTTGGCTCTGTAGCTTCTGTTGTTTTCTTGTTTTAGGGAACAGAATGCATTCCTTGAGAGATGCAGTTGGCAATTTACATCCCGCCCATCAGCATAACAGTGTTCCCTGTTCTCCAGTGCCTGTCTTGCCTTTCTGGTTTTTACACATTTTGCGGATGTCCATTTTGAACAGGTGGGAAGTGTTACTTCTTTGTAGTGCAGATTTGCATTGCCCGCTTTCTTGCTTGGCCGAAAAGGGCATATGCGTTTTCTCCTGAATATATTCACGTGAAAACCCTTACACTCTTTATGGCTGTTTCCATAATTTCAAAGTTGTGATGCTTTTCCTGTGTTTAAAGGTGATTCCAATGTACCTCTTGAAATCTGTTTCATGCCATTCTGCATCATTTTCAATTCCACCTCGTGGCTTTCCCTCAACAGATTTTTGGAAGAGAGTAGTCCTTTGTAACTCTGCAGGTTAGTGAATTGCTGTGGCCCTGAGCTCCATTCTTCAACTCGCGTTTTTGTGAGCTGACCGCAAATCCACAATTTTGCTTCAGAACCTATACTTGTTCTGGCGGGGCAGGCTGAGACTTTGGTTAATTCCTCTTCGTGACGCGAAATTAGAGTGACATGTTGCCGTCCAAATGCCTACAGCTAGTCTCTCACTGGTTCTCCCCCTTCCCTTATATCCTCTGCACAATTTGTCCACTGTGCTAATTAGGAAGTTATACGGGCTGACTCTCCAAGTTGGGAGATTGAGAGTAAAGCATTTGGAATGTCAAACTGGAGCACAAGGAGAGAAAAAAGTAGTAGAGTTTTAGAAACCTATCACCATCGGAGTGTTTCCAGTCTCTACGTTTGCATACATGTTATAACTGTAGTGATATTTCTTTCTACCTGGAGAGTTAGGAACCATGGAATGGGTGGCAGGCATTATTGCTTTAAAGGGTCTGCATTTTTTCACCCAATGTCACCAATCCTCTCAGTCTCAAGTGACCAGCCTTATGCCAATTCCAGCTGTCATTGTAGATAGGGTCATTCCAGGTTTCATCAGAACCCCTGAAGGAATTGTGTAAGAATTTTACTGTTTTTATGTTTTGTTTTGAAATTCATTTTTATAGTGGGTTTCAGCTGATTCTCACTGCCATGTTTATGTTGTTCTAGACACACTTGGTTCTCTTACGGAGACATATCAATATATAGGTTTTAAAATTCTTACTAGTCAGATATATTTCTCTGTGGGGAATAGGGATGTTGAGTTCCGTTCACTGAGGAAGGAGTAGGGCTTGTCTCTTTTGTTTTGGATTATGGAACGGTTCCTGTTCTAATATCAAACTTTTGTTTTCTGCATTTCCCCACCTCTCTTTCCCCTTAAGCAAGCATAAGAGTTTTTTTCTAAATCTGAGAATCTGTTCTCTTCCCTAATTCAGTTCATATATAGCCATGATTACATTCCCTTCATAAGTGATATCTTTTGTCAGAATGCACCATGGCCCTTGTCATAATCATGCTCCATGACCCCTGTCATCACAATGCTCCATGCCCTGGTTATCAAAATGCTCCATGTCCTTTGTCATCACAATTCTCCACGACCTTGTCATCACAATGCTACATGACACTTCTCATCACAATGTTACATGCTCTTGTCATCACAATTATCCATTCACTTGTCATTGCAATGCTTCATGCACTTATCATCACAATGTTCCATGCACTTGTCATCACAATGCTTCATGCCCTTGTCATCACAATGCTACATGACCCCTCTTATCACAATGCTCCCTGACACCTGTCATCACAATGCTTCATGTCCCTTGTGCTTACAGTGCTCCATGATCCTCGACATCACAAATACCCAAGGTCTTCTCATCACAATGCTCCACGGTTTTGCCATCACCATGCTCCATGCCTTGTCATCTCAAAGCTCAATGTCCCTTGTCCTCACAATTCTCCACGTCCATGTCATTACAATTCTCCATGGCACTTCACATCACAATGTTATATGCACTTGTCATCACAATACTCCATGCACTTGTCATCGCGATGCTCCATGACGCCTGTCATAGGAAGCTCCATGTGCTTGTCATCAGAATGTTTCACGACCTGGACATTAAAATTATCAATGGCCCGTGATATCACAATGCTCCATGCCCTTGTCATCACAGTGCTCCTTTATTTTGTCACAACAATCCTCCATGACACCTGGCATCACAATGCTCCATGATATTGTCATCAAACTGGAACATGACATATTTCATCACAATGTTCCCTGACACCTTTCTTCACAATAATCCATGACCTTGTCATCACAGTGCTCCATGCCCTTGTTGTCACAATGTGTCATGCCCACTATTATCACAATAATCCATGAAAATTTTCAGAGCAATGCTCCATGCCACTTTTCATCACAATGCTCCATAAACGCTGTCATCACAATGCACCATGCCCATCATCATAATGCTTCATGCTATTGTCATCACAATGAAATCAAAATGCTCCATGACCTCTGTCATCACAATGCTCCAAACCCTTTTGTTCACAGTGTTCCATAACACTTGTCATCACAATGCCCCATGACGCTCGTCATCACAATAATCCATGGTCTTCTCATCACAATGCACCATGATTTTTGTCATCACAATGCTCAATACACTTGTCGTCACAATGCTCCCTGACTATTGCCATCACTATGCACCTTGAACACTTTCATGAAAAGGCTCCATGCCATTTTCATCACAATGATCCATGCCCTTTTCAACACAATGCTCCAAGACCCCTGTGTTCACAATGGTCCTTGCACTTGTCATCACAAAGCTCCATGATGCATGTCATCAGAATGCTACACGGCCTTCTCATCATAATGTTCCATGCCCTTGTCATCACAATGCTCCACGACTACTGTGATCACAATGATCCCTGCTCCTTTTCATCAGAATGCTCCATGAGACTAGTCATCACAAGGTTCCATGGTCTTCACATCACAGTGCTCCAGGACGTTGTCATCACAGTGCTCCATTCCCTTTTCATCACAATGCTCCATGACCCCTGACATCACAATACTCCATGAACATTTTCAGCCCAATGCTCCATGAAACTTCTCATCACAATGATGCATGCCCTTGTCATCCCTATGCTCCATGACCGCTGTATTCAAAATGCTCCATGACGCTTGTCATCACAGTGCTCCATGGCACCTGTCATCACAATGCTCCATGCCTCTGTCAGCAAAATGCTTCCTGACCTTATCATTACAATGCTCTATGAGCTTGTCATCACAATACTCTTTTACCATTGCCATCACAATCCTCCATGAACCTTGGCATCACATTGCTTCATGCCTTTGTCATCACAATGCTCCATGCTCCTTGAAATCGAAATGAGCTAAGACCTCTGTCATCACAATGCTCCAAACACTTGTGATCACAATGTACTATAACACTTGTCATCACAACGCTCCATGATGCGTTTCATCACAATACTCCATGCCCTTTTCATCACAATGCTCCATGACTTTTGTCATCATAGTTCTCAATATACTTGTCATCACAATGCTCCCTAAAACTATTCGTCAGAATGCTCCTTGAACCCTGTCACGAAAAGGCTCCATGCTTTTTTCATCAGAATGCCCCATGCCGTTTTCATCACAATGCTACATGCCATTGTCATCAAAATACTCCATAATCTTGTCATCAAAATGCTCCATGACTTTTGTCATCACAGTTCTCCATGATGTTGTCATCGCAATGCTCCATGACCCCTGTCATAGCAAGATCAATGTGCTTGTCATTAATATGCTTCATGAACTTGTCATCAAAATTCTCAATGGCCCTTGTCATCACAATGCTCCATGACCCTTGTCATCACAATGCTTCTTGACACTTGGCATCACAATGCTCCATTCCATTGTAATCACAATGGACCATGATATATGTCATCACAATGCTTCCTGACACCTGTCTTCACAATACTCCAAGACCTTCTCCTCACAATGCTCCATGCCCTTTCATCACAATGCTCTATGACCCGTGTCATCACAATGCACCGTGACTCAGGTCATCACAATGCTTCATGACCATTGTCATCCCAATGGTCCATGCCCTCGTCATGACAAGGCTCTGTGACCATTGTCACCACAATGCTCCATGAAGATTTCACCACAATGCTCGGTGACACTTGTCATCACAATACTCCATGCCTTTGTCAGCACAATAATCCATGACCCATGGCATCACAATGTGCCATGCGCTTGTCATCACGATGCTCCACATCGTTGTCATCACAATGCTCCATAAACCTTGTCATCAGAATGCTCCATGCATTTCTCATCAAAATGCTCTCTCACCACTGATATCACAATGTTACATCACTATTCATCACAATACTCCCTCACCCCTGTCATCACAATTTTCCATGACGCCTGACATCACAATGCTACATGAACTTATCATCACAACGTTGGATGACCTATGATATCACAATGTTCCATAACCCCTGTCATCAAAATGCTCCATGACACTTTTCATCAAAATGCTCCATGTCCCCTGACATCACAATGCTCCATATCCCTTGTCATTATAGAGCTCCATGACGCTTGTCATCACAATTATCCATGGTCTTCTCATCACAATGCTCCACGGTCTTGCCATCACAATGCTCCATGCCGTGGTCATCACAATGCTCCATGTCCCATGTCATCACAATTCTCCACGTCCTTGTCATCACAATGCTCCATGACAGTTCTCATCACAATGTTACATGTTATTGTCATCACAATTCTCCATGCACATATCATCGCAATGCCCCATGACCCCTGTCATAGCAATCTCCATGTCTCTGTCATCATAATGCTTCACGACCTATTCATCAAAATTCTCAATAGCCGTTGTCATCAAAATGCTCCATGACCCTTGTCATCACAATCCTCTAAAACACTTTTCATCACAATGCTCCCTGACACTTGTCGTCAGAATGCTCCTTGAACCATGTGACGAAAAGGCTCCATGCCTTTTTCATCACAGTGCCCCATGCCGTTTTCATCACAATGCTCCATGTCATTGTCATCAATATACTCCACAAGCTTGTCATCAGAATGCTCCATGACATTTGTCATCACAATTCTGCATGCACTTGTCAGCACAATGCTCCATGACACATGTCATCACAGTGCACCATGTGCTTCTCATCACAGGGCTCCACAATCTTGTCATCACAATGATCCATTAACATTATCATCACAATGCACCATGCACTTCTCTTCAATAAGCTCTCTCACCACTAATATCACAATGTTACCTCACTATTCATCACAATACTCCTACACCCCTGTCATTACAATGTTCCATGACTCCTGTCATCACAATGTTACATGCACTTATCATCAAAATGTTCGATGACCTATGACATCACAATGTTCCATAAGCCCTGTCATCAAAATGCTCCATGACTCTTTTCATCAAAAAGCTCATGTCCCCTGACATCACAATGCTCCTTACCCCTTGTCATTACAGTGCTCCATGACGCTCTTCATCACAATTATCCATGGTCTTCTCATCATAGTGCTCCACATTCTTGCCATCACAATGCTCCATGCCCTTGTCATCACAATTCTCCAAATTCTTGGCATCACTATGTTCCATGACACTTTTCATCACAGTTTTACATGCATTGTCAGCACAATACTCAACAAACTTGTCATCAGAATGCTCCATGACTCTTGTCATCAAAATTATCCATGCCCCTGTCCACCCAAAGCTACATGCCCTTGTCATCACAATGCTCCATGACCCCTGTCATCACAATATTCCATGAATATTTTCAGCCCAATGCTCCATGACTTTCTCATCGCAATGCTCCATGACCAATATCATCACAATTCTCCATGACCACTGTCATCACAACACTCCATGTCACCTGACAACACAATGATTCGGGACTCTTGTGATCACAATGCCCCATTACCTAGTCATCACAATGCTCCATGACGCCTGTGATCACAATACTCCATGAATATATTCAGCCCAAACTCCATGAACCTTGACATCAAAATGATCCATGCCCTAGTCATCCCAATGCTCCATGACCTCTGTATTCACAATGCTCTGTGAGAATTGTCATCACAGTGCTCCATGACACCTGCCATCACAGTGCTCCAGGCCTTTGTCAGCAAAATGCTACATGACCTTGTCATTAGAATGCTCTATGCGCTTGTCATCACAATACAGCATTACCATTGTCATCACAATCCTCCATGAACATTGGGATCACATTGCTTCATGCCCTTGTCATCACAATGCTCCATGCTCCTTGAGATCAAAAGGATCCATGACCTCTGTCAACGCAATGCTCCAAACCCTTGTGATCACAATGTTCCATAACACTTGTCATCACAACGCTCCATGATGCCTGTCATCACAATACTCCATGCCCCTTTCATCACAAAGTACCATGAACTTTGTCATCACAATTTTCAAGACACTTGTCATCACAATGCTCCCTGACTATTGTCGTCAGAATGCTCCTTAAACCCTGTGAAGAAAAGGCTCCATGCTGTTTTCATCACAATGCCTAATGCCATTTTCATCACAATAATCCATGCCATTGTCATCAGAATACTCCACAAGCTTTTCATCCAAATGCTCCATGACCCGTGTCATCACAATTCTCCATGCAATTGCCAGCAAAATGCTCCCTGACACATGTCATCACAATGCTCCAAGCCATGGTCATCACAATGCTCCATAACCTTTGTCATCAGAATCCTCCATGACACTTGGCATCACAATGCTCCATGGCATTGTCATCACAATGGGCCATTACATATGTCATCACAATGCTCCCTGACACCAGTCTTCACAATACTGCATGACCTGGTCTTCACAATGCTCCATGCCCTTGTCATCACAATGCGCCATTCCAACTGTCATTGCAATAATCCATGAAACTTATTAGACCAATGCTCCATGCCCTTGTCATCACAATGCTCCATGCCCTTGTTATCACAATGCTGCGTGACTCCAGTCATCACAATGCTTCTTGACCTTTGTCATCACAATGCTCCATGCCCTCGTCATCAACAGTCTCTGTGACCTTTTTAACCTCAATGCTCCATGAAATATTCTTCACAATGCTCTTTGACCCTTGTCATCAGAATACTCTATGCCTTTCTCAGCACAATGCTCCATGACACATGTCATCACAATGCACCATGCGCTTGTCATCACAGTGCTCCACAATCTTGTCATCACAATGCTCCATTAACCTTGTCTTCACAATGCTCCATGCACTTCTCATCAAAATGCTCTCTCACCACTGATATCACAATGTTACATCACTATTCATCACAATACTCCGTCACCCCTGTCATCACAATGTTCCATGACTCCTGTCATCACCATGCCTCATGCGCTGATCATCACAATGTTCGATGACCTATGACATCACAATGTTCCATAAGCCATGTCATCAAAATGCTCCATGACACTTTTCATCAAAATGCTCCATATCCCCTGACATCACAATGCTACATAGCCCTTGTAATTATAGTGCTCCATGACGCTCGTCATCACAATTATCCATGGTCTTCTCATCACAGTGCTCCACGGTCTTGCCATCACAATGCTCCATGCCCTGGTCATCACAATGCTCCATGTCCCATGTCATAACAAGTCTCCACGTCCTTGTCATCACAATGCTCCATGAGAGTTCTCATCACAATGTTACATGTTATTGTCATCACAATTCGACATGCACATGTCATCGCAATGCCCCATGACCCATGTCATAGCAAGCTCCATGTCTCTGTCATCACAATGCTTCACGATATTTTCATCAAAATTCTCAATGGCCGTTGTCATCAAAATGCTCCATTACCCTTGTCATCACAGTGCAGCAAGCCCTTGTCATCACAAAGCTCCATTACCTTTGTCATCACAATCCTCCAAAACACTTGGCATCACAATGCTCCATGCCATTGTCATCAAAATGGAACATGAAATATGTCATCACAATGCTCCCTGAAACCTGTCTTCACAATACTCCATGACCTTGTCCTCGCAATGTGGCATGCCCACTGTCAACACAATTATCCATGAAACTTGTCAGACCAATGCTCCATGACCCTGTCATCACAATGCTCCATGCCCTTGTCATCACAATGCTCCATGACCCCAGTTCTCACAATGCTCCCTGACTCCAGTCATCACAAGGCTTCATGACCTGTGTCATCACAATGATCCATGCCCTCATCATCACAAGGCTCTGTGAACTTTGTCACCACAATGCTCCATGAACTTTTCATCACAATGCTCCGTGACACTTGTTATCACAATGCTCCGTCACTTTGTCAACACAATGCTCCATGACCCTTGTGATCACAATGCTCCATGCGCTTCTCAGCGCAGTGCTCCATGACCATGTCATCACAATGCTCCATAAACTTTGTCATCACAATGCTCCTTGCACGTCTTATCAAAATGCTCTCTCACCACTGATATCAAAATGTTCCTTCACTAGTCATCACAATACACCCACTCGCCTGTTCATCTCAGTGGTCCACAACCCCTGTCATGACAATGTTCCATGAACCCTGACATCAAAATATTCCATAACCACTGTCTTCAAAACGTTCCATGACTCTTTTCATCAAATTGCTCCATGACTCTGTAATCACAATGCTGCCTGTCCTTCTCATCACCATGCAAAACTCCCTTGTCATAAAAATGCTCCATGACTTTGTCATCACAAAGATCCATTACCCGTGGCATCACAATGCTCCATGTCATTGTCATCACAATGCTCCATGATCGGTCTCATCACATTGCTTCACGCTCTTGTCGTCACAAAGCTCCATGACCCATGTCATCAGAATGCTCCATGGCCTTCTCTTCACACTGCTCCATGCACTTGCCATCACAATGCTCCAAAACACCTGTCATCACAATGCTCCAAGACCCTTGTAATCACAATGCTCCATGCCCCTTTTCATCTCAATGTTCCATGAACCCTGTCATCGCAATGCACCATGCCCACCATCATAATGCCTCAGGCTCTTGTCATCAAAATGAAATCATAATGCTCCATGACCTCTCTCATCACAATGCTCCAAATCCTTGTGATCACAATGTTCCATAACACTTATCATTACAACGCCTCATGACGCTCGTCATCACAATTATCCATGGTTTTCTCATCACAATGCTCCATGACTTTTGTCACCACAATGCTCAATACCCTTGTCATCACAATGCTCCCTGACACTTGTCGTCAGTATGCTCCTTGAACCCTGTGATGACAAAGTTCCATGGTCTTCTCATCCCAATGCTCCATGCCCTTGTCAACACAGTGCTTCACGACTCCTGTAATCCCAATGCTCCATGCCCCTTTTCATCAGAATGTTCCATGAGACATATCATCACAAGGCTCCATGGTCTTCTCATCACAATGCTCCAGTACCTTGTCATCACAATGCTCCATGACACCTGTCATCACAATACTCCATGAATATTTTCAGCCCAGTGCTCCCTGACCTTCTCATCACAATGCTCCATGACCCCTGTCATTACAATGCTCCATGACCCCTGTCATCACAACGCTCCATGTCCCTTGTCATCAGAATACTCCATGAATATTTTCTTCCCAATGCTCCATGACCCTTGTCATCACAATGATCCATGCCCTTGTCATCCCAATGCTCCATGGCCCCTGTATTCACAATGCTCCTTGACGCTTTTCTTCACAGTGCTCCATGACACCTGCCATCACAATGCTCCATGCCTTTGTCAGCAGAATGTTACATGACGTTGTCATTACAATGCTCTATGCACTTGTCATCACAATACTCCATTACCATTGTCATCACAATCCTCCATGAACCTTGGAATCACATTGTTTCATGCCCTTGTCATCACAATGCTCCATGCTCCTTGAAATCAAAATGATCCATGACCTCTGTCATCACAATGCTCCAAACCCTTGTGATCACAATGTTCCATAACACTTGTCATCACAACCCTCCATGATGCCTGTCATCACAATACTCCATGCCCTTTTCATCACCATGCTTCATGACCTTTGTCATCACAATTCTCAATACACTTGTCATCACAATGCTCCGTGACACTTGTCGTCACAATGCTCCTTGAACACTGTCACGAAAAGACTCCATGACTTTTTCATCACAGTGCCCCATGCCGTTTTCATCACAATGCTCCATGCCATTGTCATCAAAATACTCCACAAGCTTGTCATCAGAATGCTTCATGACCTTTGTCATCACAATTCTGCATGCACTTGTCAGCACAATGCTCCCTGACCCTTGTCATCACAGTGCTCCAAGCCATTGTCTTCACAATTGTCCATTACATTTGTCATCAAAATCCTCCATGACACTTGGCATCAAAATGCTCCATGCCATTGTCACCACAATGGGCCATTAAATATGTCATCACAGTGCTCCCTGACACCAGTCTTCACAATAGTGCATGAACTGGTCTTCACAATGCTCCATGCCCTTGTCATAAAAATACGCCATTGCCACTGTCATTGCAATAATCCATGAAACTTATTAGACCAATGCTCCATGACCTTGTCATCACAATGCTCCATGCCCTTGTTATGAAAATGCTCCATGACCCATGTAATCACATTGCTCCATGCCCCTTTTCATCTCAATGCTCCATGAACCCTGTCATCACAATGCACCATGCCCACCATCATAATGCTTCATGCTATTGTCATCACAATGAAATCATAATGTTCCATGACCTCTCTCATCACAATGCTCCAAATCATTGTGTTCAAAATGTTCCATAACACTTATCATCACAACGCCCCATGTCGCTCATCATCACAATTATCCATGGTCTTCTCATCACAATGCTCCATGACTTTTGTCACCACAATGCTCAATACCCTTGTCATCACAATTCTCCCTGACACTTGTCGTCAGTATGCTACTTGAACCCTGTGATGACAAAGTTCCATGGCCTTCTCATCCCAATGCTCTATGCCCATGTCATCACAGTGCTGCACGACCCCTGTAATCACAATGCTCCATTCCCCTTTTCATCAGAATGTTCCATGAGACATATCATCACAAGGCTCCATGGTCTTCTCATCACAATGCTCCAGTACCTTGTCATCACAATGCTCCATGACACCTGTCATCACAATATTCCATGAACATTTTCAGCCCAATGCTCCCTGAACTTCTCATCACAATGCTCCATGACCCCTGTCATTACAATGCTCCATGACCCCTGTCATCACAACGCTCCATGTCCCTGTTCATCACAATACTCCATGAACATTTTCATCCCAATGCTCCATGACACTTGTCATCACAATGATCCATGCCCTTGTCATCCCAATGCTCCATGACCCCTGTATTCACAATGATCCGTGACGCTTGTCTTCACAGGGCTCCATGACACCTGTCATCACAATGCTCCATGCCTTTGTCAGCAAAATGCTACATGACCTTGTCATTACAATGCTCTATGCACTTGTCATCACAATACTCCATTACCATTGTCATCACAATCCTCCATGAACTTTGGAATCACATTGTTTCATGCCCTTGTCATCACAATGCTCCATGCTCCTTGAAATCAAAATGATCCATGACCTCTGTCATCAAAATGCTCCATGCCCTTATTATCACAATCCTCCACGACCCATGTCATCACAATGCTCCGTGAGTCCAGTCATCACAATGCTTCATGACCTGTGTCATCAAAATGGTCCATGCCTTCATCATTAACAGTCTCTGTGACCGTTTTAACCTCAATGCTCCATGAAATTTTCATCACAATGCTCTTTGACCCTTGTCATCACAATACTCTCTGCCTTTGTCAGCACAATGCTCCATGACCGTTATCATCATTATGCTCCATGCGCTTGTCAAGACAATGCTCCATGACACGTCATCACAATGCACCATGCGCTTGTCATCACAGTGCTCCACAATCTTGTCATCAGAATGCTCCATTAACATTGTCAACACAATGCTCCATGCACTTCTCATGAATATGCTCTCTCACCACTGATATCACAATGTTACATCACTATTCATTAATATACTCCCTCAACCCTGTCATCACAATATTCCATGACTCCTGTCATCACCATGCTACATGCACTTATCATCACAATGTTCGATGACCTATGACATCACAATGTTCCATAACCCCTGTCATCAAAATGCTCCATGATCCTTTTCATCAAAATGCTCCATGTCCCCTGACATCACAATGCTCCATAGCCCTTGTCATTACAGTGCTCCATGACGCTCGTCATCATAATTATCCATGGTCTTCTCATGACAATGCTCCACCGTCTTGCCATCACAAAGCTCCATTCCCTGGTCATCACAATGCTCCATGTCCCTTGTCATCACAATTCTCCACGTCCTTGTCATCACAATGCTCCATGACAGTTCTCATCACAATGTTACATGCTTTTGTCATCACAATTCTCCATGCACATGTCATCGCAATGCCCCATGACCCCTGTCATAGCAAGCTCCATGCCTTTGTCATCACAATTCCTCACGACCTTTTCATCAAAATTCTCAATGGCCATTGTCATCACAATGATCCCTGACCCTTGTCATCACAATGCTCCAAGCCCTTGTCATCACAATGCTCCATTACCTTTGTCATCACAATCCTCCAAAACACTTGACATTACAATGCTCCATGCCATTGTAATCACAATGGAACATGAAATATGTCATCACAATGCTCCCTGACACCTGTCTTCACAATACTGCATGACCTTGTCATCACAATGTGCCATGCCCACTGTGAACACTATTCTCCATGAAACTTCTCAGACCAATGCTCCATGCCTCTGTCATCACAATGCTCCCTGCCCTTTCATCACAATGCACCATGACCCCAGTTCTCACAATGCTCCGTGACTCCAGTTATCACAAGGCTTCATGACCTGTGTCATCACAGTGATCCATGCCCTCATCATCACAAGGCTTTGTGAACTGTTTCACCACAATGCTCCATGAACTTTTCATCACAATGCTCCGTGACACTTGTTATCACAATGCTCCGTCCCTTTGTCAACACAATGCTCCATGACCCTTGTCAACACAATTTTCCATGTGCTTCTCAGCGCAGTGCTCCATGACCCATGTAATCACAAGGCTCCATAAACCTTGTCATCACGATGATCCTTGCACGGCTTATCAAAATGCTCTCTTACCACTGATATCAAAATGTTCCCTCACTAGTCATCACAATACACCAACGCCCCTGTTCATCACAATGGTCCGTAACACATGTCATGAAAATGTTCCATGACCCCTGACATCACAATGTTCCATAACCCCTGTCATCAAAATGTTCCATGACCCTCTTCATCAAATTGCTCCATGACCCTGTCATCACAATGCTCCCTGCCCTTCTCATCACAATGCAGAACGCCCTTGTCATAAAAATGCTCCATGATTTTGTCATCACAAAGATCCATGACCCTTGGCATCACAATGCTCCATGTCATTGTCATCACAATGTTCCATGATCGGTCTCATCACATTGCTTCATGCTCTTGTCGTCACAAAGCTCCATGACGCATGTCATCAGAATGCTCCATGGCCTTCTCATCACAGTGCTCCATGCCCTTGCCATCACAATGCTCCATTACACCTGTCATCACAATGCTCCAAGACCCCTGTCATCACAATGCACCATGCCCACCATCATAATGCTTCATGCTATTGTCATCACAATGAAATCATAATGCTCCATGACCTCTCTCATCACAATGCTCCAAATCCTTGTGATCTAAATGTTCCATAACACTTATCATCACAATGCCCCATGACGCTCGTCATCACAATTATCCATGGCCTTCTCATCACAATGCTCCAGGACTTTTGTCACCACAATGCTCAATACCCTTGTCATCACAATGCTCCCTGACAATTGTCGTCAGTATGCTTCTTGAACCATGTGATGACAAAGCTCCATGGCCTTCTCATACCAATGCTCCATGCCTTGTCATCACAGTGCTGCACGACCCCTGTAATCACAATGTTCCATGCCCCTTTTCATCAGAATGTTCCATGAGACATATCATCACAAGGCACCATATTCTTCTCATCACAATGCTCCAGTACCTTGTCATCACAATGCTCCATGAACGATCTCATCACATTGCTCCATGCCCTTGTCATCACAAAGCTCCATGACACATGTCATCAGAATGCTCCAAGACCCCTGTAATCACAATGCTCCATGCCCTTTTTCATCTCACTGATCCATGAAGCCTGTCATCACAATGCACCATGCCCATCATCATAATGCTTCATGCTATTGTCATCACAATGAAATCAAATTGCTCCATGACCTCTGTCATCACAATTCTCCATGACCCCTGTTATCACAATAATCCATGAACATATTCAGCCCAATGTTCCATGACACTTGTCATCCCAATCATCCATGCCCTTGTCATCCCAATGCTTCATGACACCTGTATTCACAGTGCTCCGTGACGCTTGTCATCACAGTGCTCCATGACACCTGTCATCACAATGCTCCATGCCTTTGTCAGCAAAATGCTACATGACCTTGTCATTACAATTCTCTATGGGCTTGTCATCACAATACTCCATTACCATTGTCATCACAATCCTCCATGAACCTTGGGATCACATTGCTTCATGCCCTTGTCATCACAATGCTCCATGCTCCTTGAAATCAAAATGATCCATGACCTCTGTCATCACAAGGCTCCAAACCCTTGTGATCACTATGTTCAATAACACTTGTCATCACAACGCTCTATGATGCCTGTTATCACAATAATCCATGCCCTTTTCATCACAATGCTCCATGACTTTTGTCATCACAATTCTCAATACACTTGTCATCACAATGCTCCCTGACACTTGTCGTCAGAATGCTCCTTGAACCCTGTCACAAAAAGACTCCATGCATTTTTCATCACAATGCCCCATGCCATTTTCATCAAAATGCTCTATGCCATTGTCATCAAAATACTCCATAAACTTGTCATCAGAATCCTCCATGACCCTTGTCATCACAATTCTCTATGCACTTGTCAGCACAATGCTCTCTGACCCTTGTCATCACAATGCTCCAAGCCATTGTCATCACAATGCTCCATTACCTTTGTCATCAGAATCCTCCATGACACTCGGCATCACAATTCTCCATGCCATTGTCATCACAATGGGCCATTACATATGTCATCACAATGCTCCCTGACAAATGTCTTCACAATGCTGCATGACCTGGTCATCACAATGCTCCATGACCTTGTCATCACAATGCGCCATTCCAACTGTCATCACAATAATCCATGAAACTTATTAGACCAATGCTCCATGCCCTTGTCATCACAATGCTCCATGCCCTTGTTATCACAATGCTCCATGACCCCTGTCATCACAATGCTCCCTGACTGCAATCATAACAATGCTCCATGACCTTGTCATCACAATACGCCATTCCAACTGTCATCACAATAATCCATGAAACTTATTAGACCAATGCTCCATGTCCTTGTCATCACAATGCTCCATGCCCTTGTTATCACAATGCTCCATGACCCCTGTCATCACAATGCTCCCTGACTGCAATCATCACTATGTTTAATGACCTTTGTCATCACAATCTTCCATGCCCTCGTCATCAACAGTCTCTGTGACTTTTTACCCAAAATGCTCCATGAACTTTTCGTCACAATGCTCTTTGACATTTTTCATCACAATGCTCTATGCCTTTCTCAGCACAATGCTCCATGACACTTGTCATCACAATGCTCCATGTGCTTGTCAGGACAATGCTTCATGACACATGTCATCACAATGCACCATGTGCTTGTCATCACAGTGCTCCACAATCTTGTCGTCTCAATGCTCCATAAACCTTGTCATCACAATGCTCCATGGATTTCTCATCAAAAGGATCTCTGACAACTGATATCACAATGTTACATTACTATTCATCCCAATACTCCCTCACCCGTCATCACAATTTTCCATGACTCCTGTCATCACAATGCAACATGCACTTATCATCACAATGTTCGATGACCCCTGACATCACAGTGTTCCATACCCCTGTCATCAAGTTGCTCCATGACCCTTTTCATCCAATTGCTCCATGACTCTGTCATCACAATGCTCCCTGCCCTTATCATTACAATGCACAACACCCTTGTCATCAAAATGCTCCATGACCTTTGTCATCACAAAGACCCATGACCCTTGGCATCACAGTGCTCTATGCCATTGTCATCACAATGCTCCATGAACGCTCTCTTCACATTGCTCCATGCGCTTTTCATCACATAGCTCCATGACACATGTCATCAGAATGCTCCATGGCCTTCTCATCACAATGTTCCATGCCCTTGCCATCACAATGCTCCATTACACCTGTAATAACAATGTTCCATGATCCCTGCCATCACGTTGTTCCATGGTCTTGTCATCACAAGGCTCCATGACCCTTCTCATCACAATGCTCCAAGACACCTGTAATCACAATGCTCCATGCCCATTTTCATCTCAATGACACATGAACCCTGTCATCACAATGCACCATGCACATCATCATAATGCTTCATGCTATTGTCCTAACAATGAAATCAAAATGCTCCATGACCTCTGTCATAACAATGCTCCAAATCGTTTTGATAACAATATTCCATAACACTTGTCATCACAGTGCCCCATGACGATCGTCATCACATTTATCCATGCCCTTCTGATCACAATGCTCAATTACCCCTGCCATCACCATGTCCCACGGCCGTGTCATCACAAGGCTCCATGACACTTGTCATCACAATGGTCCAAGACACCTGTCATCACAATGCTCCATGCCTTTGTCAGCAAAATGCTACATGACCTTGTCATTACTATTGTCTTGTGCTTGTCATCAAAATACTCCATTACCATAGTCATCACTATCCTCCATGAACATTGGAATAACATTGCTTCATGCCCTTGTCATCACAATGCTCCATGCTCCTAGAAATCAAAATGATCCATGACCTCTGTCATCACAGTGCTCCACACCCTTGTGATAACAATGTTCCATAACACTTGTCATCACAACGCTCCATGATGTCTGTCTTCAATATACTCCATGCCCTTTTCATCACAATGCTCCATGACCTTTGTCATCACAATTCTCAATACACTTGTCATCACAATGTTCCCTGACACTTGTCGTCAGAATGCTCCTTGAACCCTGTCACGAAAAGGCTCCATGCCTATTTCCTCACAATACCGCATGCCGTTTTCATCACAATGCTCCATGCCATTGTCATCAAAATACTCCACAAGCTTGTCATCAGAATCCTCCATGACCTTTGTCGTAACAATTCTCCATTCACTTGTCAGCAAAATGCTCCCTGACCCTTGTCATCACAATGCCGCAAGCCATTGTCATCACAGTGCTACATTACCTTTGTCATCAGAATCCTCCATGACACTTGGCATCACAATGCTCAATGCCATTGTCATGACAATGGGCCATTACATATGTCATCGCAATGCTCCCTGACACCTGTCTTCACAATACTGCATGAATTGGTCATCACAAGGCTCCATGCCCTTGTCATCACAATGCGCCATTCCAACTGTCATCGCAATAATCCATGAAACATATTAGAAGAATGTTCCATGCCCTTGTCATCACAATGCTCCATCCCCTTGTTGTCATAAAGCTCCATGACCCCTGTCATCACAATGCTCCGTGACACCAGTCTTCACAATGGTTCATGAACTTTGTCATCACAATGGTCCATGCCCTCGTCATCAACAGTCTCTGTGACCTTTTTAAACACAATGCTCCCTGAACTTTTCATCACAATGCTCTTTGACCTTTGTAATCACAATGCTCTATGCCTTTCTCAGCACAATGTTCCATGACCCTTGTCATCACAATGCTCCATGCGCTTGTCTTCACAGTGCTCCACAATATTGTCATCACAATGCTCCATAAAACTTTTCATCACAATGCACCATGCACTTCTCATCAAAATGCTCTCTCAACACTGATATCACAATGTTACATCACTATTCGCCACAATACCCCCTCACCCCTGTCATCACATTGTTCCATGTCTCCTGTCATCACAGTGCTACATGCACATATCATCACAATGTTCGATGACCCCTGACATCACAATGTTCTATAACCCCTGTCATCAAAATGTTCCATGACACTTTTCATCACATTGCTCCATGACACTGTCATCACAATGCTCCCTGCCCTTCTCATCACAATGCACAACGCACTTGCCATCAAAATGCTCCATGACATTTGTCATCACAAAGATCCTTGACCCTTGGCATCACAATGCTCCCTGTCATTGTCATCACAGTGCTCCATGAACGCTCTCATCACATTGCTCCATGCCCTTGTCATCAGAAAGCTCCATGACACATGTCATCAGAATACTCCTTGGCCTTCTCATCACAATGCTCCATGCCCTTGCCATCACAATGTTCCATTACCCCTGTCATAACAATGCTCCATGACCCCTGCCTTCACGATGTTCCATGGCCTTGTCATCACAAGGCTCCATGACCCTTCACATCACAATGCTCCAAGAACCCTGTAATCTCCATGCTCTATGACCCTTTTCATCTCAAAGTTCCATGAACCCTGTCATCACAGTGCACCATGCCCATCATCATAATGCTTCATGCTATTGTCATCATAATGAAATAAAAATGCTCCCTGACCTCATTCATAACAATTCTTCAAACCCTTGTGATCACAATATTATATAACCCTTGTCATCACAGTGACACATGACGCTCGTCATCACAATTATCCATGGTCTTCTCATCACAAAGTTCCATGACATTGTCATCACAATGCTCAATACACTTGTCATCAAAGTGCTCCGTGACACTTCTTATCTCTATGCTCCTTGAACCCTGTCATGACAAGGTTCCATGCATATTTCATCACAATGATCCATGCCCTTTTCATCACAAGGCTCCAAGACCCATGTAAGCACAATGCACCTTGACCTTGCCATCACAAAACTCAATGACGCATGCCTTCAGAATGCTCCTTGGTCTTCTCCTCACAATGCTCCATGCCCTTGTCATCACAATGTTCCAAGACCCCTGTAATCACAATGCTCCAAGCCCCTTTTCATCAGTATGCTCCATGAGACTTGTCATCAGAAGGCTCCAAGGATTTGTCATCACAATGCTCCAGGAACATTTCATCAGAGTGGTTCACGACCATGTCATGAAAATTTTCAATGGCCCTTGTGATCATAATGCTCCAAGCCCTAGTCATCACAATGCTCTATTATATTTGTCATCACAATCCTCCATTACATTTGGCATCACAATGCTCCCTGCAATTGTCATCGCAATGGACCATGACATATGTCATCACAATGCTCCCTGACACCTGTCTTCACAACACTCCATGAACATTTTCAGCCCAGTGCTCCATAACCCTTCTCATCACAATGATCCATGCCCTTGTCATCCCAATGCTCCATGACCCCTGTATTCATAATGCTCCATGACGCTTGTCATCTCAGTGCTCCACAATCTTGTCATCACAATGCTCCATAAAACTTGTCATCACAATGCTGCATGCACTTCTCATCAAAATGCTCTCTCACCACTGATATCACAATATTACATCATTATTCGTCACAATACTCCCTCACCCCTGTCATCACAATGTTCCATGACTCCTGTCATCACAATGCTACATGCATTATCATCACAATATTCGATGACCCCTGACATCACAATGTACCATAACCCCTGTCATCAAAATGCTACATGACCTGTTTCATCAAAATGTTCCATGACCCTTGACATCACAATGTTCCATAACCCCTGCCATCAAAATGTTCCATGACCCTTTCATCAAATTGCTCCATGACCCTCTCATCACAACGCTCGCGGCCCTGCTCATTACAATGCACAGCACCCTTGTCATCAAAATGCTCCATGACCTTTGTCATCACAAAGATCTATGACACTTGGCATCACAATGTTCCATGTCATTGTCATCACGATGCTCCATGAACACTCTCATCACATTGCTCCATGTCCTTGTCATCACAAAGCTCCATGACACATGTCATCAGAATACTCCATGGCCTTCTCATCACAATGCTCCACGCCCTTGCCATCACAATGATCCATTACCCCTGTCATAACAATGCTCCATGACCCCGACCATCACGATGGTCCATGGCCTTGTCATCACAAGGCTCCATGACCCTTCTCATCACAATGCTCCAAGACTCCGTTAATCACAATGCTCCATGCCACTTTTCATCTCAATGATCCATGAACCCTGTCATCACAATGAACCATGCCCATCATCATAATGCTTCATGCTATTGTCATCAAAATGAAATCAAAATGCTCCATGACCTCTGTCATAACAATACTCCAAAACCTTGTGATCTCAATATTTCATAACACTTGTCATCACAATGCCCCATGATGCTCATCATCACCATTATCCATGGTCTTTTCATCACAATGCTCCATGAACTTTGTCATCACAATGCTCAATACACTTGTCATCAAAATGCTCCCTGAAACTTGTTGTCTGTATGCTGCTTGTAACCTGTCATGACAAGGCTCCATGCCTTTTCCCTCACAATGCTCCATGCCCTTGTCATAA
This sequence comes from Mesoplodon bidens, assembly GCF_964165515.1. Classification (NCBI taxonomy): domain Eukaryota; kingdom Metazoa; phylum Chordata; class Mammalia; order Artiodactyla; family Ziphiidae; genus Mesoplodon; species Mesoplodon bidens. The sequence continues at coordinate 3,474,430 of NW_027672207.1, forward strand.
CACTGTGCCAATCCAACTGTCATTGCAATAATCCATGAAACTTATTAGACCAATGCTCCATACCCTTGTCATCACAATGCTCTATGCCCTTGTTATCACAACGCTGCATGACCCCTGTCATCACAATACTCCGTGACTCCATTCATCACAATGCTTCATGACCTTTGTTAAGAAAATGGTCCATGCCCTCGTCATCAACCGTCTCTGTGACCATTTTAACCACAATGCTCCATGAACTTTTCATCACAATGCTCTTTGACCCTTGTCATCACAATGCTCTATGCCTTTCTCTGCACAATGCTCCATGACCCTTTTCATCACAATGCTCCATGCGCTTGTCAGCACAATGCTCCATGACACATGTCATCACAATGCGCCATGCGCTTGTCATCACAGTGCTCCACAATCTTGTCATCACAATGCTCCATAACCCTTGTCTTCACAATGCTCCATGCATTTCTCATCAAAATGCTCTCTCACCACTGATATCACTATGTTACATCACTATTAATCACAATACTCCCTCACCCCTGTCAAAACAATGTTCCATGACTCCTGTCATCACAATGCTACATGCATTTATCATCACAATGTTCAATGACCCCTGACATCACAATATTCAATGACCCCTGACATCACAATGTTCCTTAACCCCTGTCATAAAAATGCTCCATGACCGCTGACATCACAGTATTCCATAAACCCTGTCATCAAAATATTACATGACCGACTTCCGGGTAAGATGGCGGAAGAGTAAGACGTGGAGATCACCTTCCTCTCCACGGATACACCAGAAATACAGCTACACGTGGAACAACTCCTACAGAACACCTACTGAATGCTGGCAGAAGACCCCAGACCTCCCAAAAGGCAAGAAACACCCCACATACCTGGGTAGGGCAAAGCGGAGACATTCCCGCACAGAGGATCGGTGCAGAGCGGCACTCACCAGCCCAAGAGGCTTGTCTGCTCGCCCGCCAGGGCAGGCGGCACTGGAAGCTGAAGCTCGGGCTTCGGTCAGAGCGCAGGGAGAGGACTGGAGCTGGCGGCGAGAACTCAGCCTGAAGGGGGCTAATGTGCCACAGCTAGCCAGCAGGGAGTCCGGGAAAACTCTGGAGCTGCTGAAGAGGCAAGAGACTTTCTTCCCTCTTGGTTTCCTGGTGCACGGTGTGAGGGGATTAAGTACGCTATTTAAAGGAGCTCCACAGACAGGCGCGAGTCACGACGGAAAGCACGGAACACAGTGACCTGCGTGGGACACTGGGGCTGCTGCTGCCACCGCCAAGAAGCCTGTCTGTGAGCGCAGGTTACTCTCCACACCGTCCTGCCGGGAGCCTCAGCAGCCCGCCACTGCCGGGGTCCCGGGATCCAGGGGCGGCTTCCCTGAGAGAACGCACGGTGTGCCTCGGGCTGGTGCAACGTCACGCCGACCTCTGCCACTGCAGGCTTGCCCTGCACTCCGTGCCCCTCCTTCCCTCCCGGTCTGAGTGAGCCAGAGTCCCCGAAGAGGCTGCTCCTTTAACCCTGTCCTGTCTGAGCGAAGAACAGACGCCCTCCGGTGACCTACACGGAGAGGCGGGGCCAAATCCAAAGCTGAGACCCAGGAGCTGTGAGAACAAAGAAGAGAAAGGGAAACCTCTCCCAGCAGCCTCAGAAGCAGCGGATTAAAGCTCCACAATCAACTTGATGTACCCTGCATCTGTGGAATACATGAATAGACAACAAATCATCCCGAATTGAGGAGCCAGGAGTCAGTGCTGTGCCTCTGAGGTGGGAGAGCCAACTTCAGGACACTGGTCCACAAGAGACCTCCCATCTCCACATAATATCAAACGGCGAAAATCTTCCAGAGATCTCCATCTCAACACCAGCACCCAGCTTCACTCAACGACCAGCAAGCTACAGTGCTGGACACCCTATGCCAAACAACTAGCTAGACAGAAACACAATGCCACCCTTTAGCAGAGAGGTGGCCTAAAATCATAAAAAGTCCGCAGACACCCCAAAACACACCACCAGACGTGGACCTGCCCACCAGAAAGACAAGATCCAGCCTCATCCACCAGAACACAGACACAAGTACTCTCCACCAGGAAGCCTACACCCACTAAACAAACCTTAGCCACTGGGGACAGACACCAAAAACAACGGGAACTACGAACCTGCAGCCTGCAAAAAGGAGACCCCAAACACAGTAACATAAGCAAAATGAGAAGACAGAAAAACACACAGCAGGAGAAGGAGCAAGATAAAAAACCCACCAGACCTAACAAATGAAGAGGTAATAGGCAGTCTACCTGAAAAAGAATTCAGAATAATGATGGTAAAGATGATCCAAGATTCTATTTCCCAGATCCAAAATCTTGGAAATAGAATAGACAAAATGCAAGAAACAGTTAACAAGGACATAGAAGAACTAAAGATGAATCAAGCTTCGATTAAAAATACAATAAATGGGGCTTCCCTGGTGGCGCAGTGGTTGAGAGTCCGCCTGCCGATGCAGGGGACACGGGTTCGCGCCCCGATCCCGGAAGATCCCACATGCTGCGGAGCGGCTGGGCCCGTGAGCCATGGCCGCGGAGCCTGTGTGTCCGGAGCCTGTGCTCCGCAACGGGAGAGGCCACAGCAGTGAGAGGCCCGCATACAGCAAAAAAAAAAAAAAAAAAAAAAAAAAAAAAAAAAAAAAAAAAAAAAAAAAAATACAATAAATGAAATAAAAAATACTCTAGATGGGGTCAATAGCAGAATAACTGAGGCAGAAGAACGGATAAGTGAGGTGGAAGATAAAATAGTGGAAATAACTGATGCAGAGCAAAATAAAGAAAAAAAAATGAAAAAAAACAGAGGACAGTCTCAGAGACCTCTAGGACAACATTAAACACACCAACATTCGAATTATAGGGGTTCCAGAAGAAGAAGAGAAAAAGAAAGGGACTGAGAAAATATTTGAAGAGATTATAGTTGAAGACTTCCCTAATATGGGAAAGGAAATAGTTAATCAAGTCCAGGATGCACAGAGAGTCCCATATAGAATAAATGCAAGGAGAAATATGCCAAGATACATATTAATCAAACTGTCAAAAATTAAACACAAAGAAATCATATTAAAAGCAGCAAGGCAAAACCAACAAATAACACACAAGGGAATCCCCATCAGGATAACAGCTGATCTCTCAGCAGAAACTCTACAAGCCAGAAGGGAGTGGCAGGACATAATTAAAGTGATGAAAGAGAAAAACCTGCAACCAAGATTTCTCTACCCAGCAAGGATCTCATTCAGATTTGATGGAGAAATTAAAACGTTTACATACAAGCAAAAGCTGAGAGAGTTCAGCACCACCAAACCAGCTTTACAACAAATGCTAAAGGAACTTCTCTAGGCAAGAAACACAACAGAAGGATAAGACCTACAATAAAGAACCCAAAATAATTAAGAAAATGGGAATAGGAACAAACATATTGATAATTACCTTAAATGTAAATGGACTAAATGCTCCCACCAAAAGACACAGATTGGCTGAATGGATACAAAAACAAGACCCATATATATGCTGTCTACAAGAGACCCACTTCAGACCTAGAGACACATACAGACTGAAAGTAAAGGGATGGAAAAAGATATTCCATGCAAATGGAAACCAAAGGAAAGCTGGAGTAGCAATTCTCATATCAGACAAAATAGACTTAAAAATAAAGACTACTAGAAGAGACAAAGAAGGACACTACATAATGATCAAGGGATCAATCCAAGAAGAAGATATAACAATTGTAAATATATATGCACCCAACATAGGATCACCTCAATACATAAGGCAAATACTAACAGCCATAAAAGGAGAAATCGACAGTAACACAATCATAGTATGGGACTTTAACACCCCACTTTCACCAATGGACAGATCATCCAAAATGAAAATAAATAAGGAAACACCAGCTTTAAATGACACATTAAACAAGATGGACTTAATTGATATTTATAGGATATTCCATCCAAAAACAACAGAATACACATTTTTCTCAAGTGCTCATGGAATATTCTCCAGAGTAGATCATATCTTGGGTCACAAATCAAGCCTTGGTAAATTTAAGAAAATTGAAATTGTATCAAGTATCTTTTCCGACCACAATGGTATGAGACTTGATATCAATTACAGGAAAAGAGCTGTAAAAATACAAACACATGGAGGCTAAACAATACACTACTTAATAACGAAGTGATCACTGAAGAAATCAAAGAGGGAATTAAAAAATATCTAGAAACAAATGACAATGGAGACACGACGACCCAAAACCTATGGGATGCAGCAAAAACAGTTCTAAGAGGGAAGTTTATAGCAATACAATCACACCTTAAGAAACAGGAAACATCTCGAATAAACAACCTAACCTTGCACTTAAAGCAATTAGAGAAAGAAGAACAAAAACATCCCAAAGTTAGCAGAAGGAAAGAAATCATAAAAATCAGACCAGAAATAAATGAAAAAGAAATGAAGGAAACGATAGTAAAGATCAATAAAACTAAGAGCTGGTTCTTTGAGAAGATAAACAAAATTGAGAAACCATTAGCCAGACTCATAAAGAAAAAAAGGGAGAAGACTCAAATCAATAGAATTAGAAATGAAAAAGGAGAAGTAACAACTGACACTGCAGAAATACAAAAGATCATGAGAGATTACTACAAGCAACTCTATGCCAATAAAATGGACAACCTGGAAGAAATGGAAAAAATCTTAGAAATGCAGAACCTGCCAAGACTGAATCAGGAAGAAATAGAAAATATGAACAGACCAATCACAAGCCCTGAAATTGAAACTGTGATAAAAAATCTTCCAACAAACAAAAGCCCAGGACCAGATGGCTTCTCAGGCGAATTCTATCAAGCATTTAGAGAATAGCTAACACCTATCCTTCTCAAACTCTTCCAAAATATAGCAGAGGGAGGAACACTCCCAAACTCATTCTACGAGACCACCATCACCTTGATACCAAAACCAGGCAAGGATGTCACAAAGAAAGAAAACTACAGGCCAATATCACTGATGAACATAGATGCAAAAATCCTCAACAAAATCCTAGCAAACAGAATCCAACAGCACATTACAAGGATCATACACTATGATCAAGTGGGGTTTATTCCAGGAATGCAAGGATTCTTCAATATACGCAAATCAATCGACGTGATACACCGTATTAACAAATTGAAGGAGAAGAACCATATGATCATCTCAATAGATGCAGAGAAAGCTTTCGACAAAATTCAACACCCATTTATGATAAAAGCCCTGTAGAAAGTAGGCATTGAGGGAACTTTCCTCAACATAATAAAGGACATATATGAAAAACCCACAGCCAGCATCGTCTTCAATGGTGAAAAAGTGAAACCATTTCCACTAAGATCAGGAACAAGACAAGGTTGCGCACTCTCACCACTCTTATTCAACATAGTTTTGGAAGCTTTAGCCTCAGCAATCAGAGAAGAAAAGGAAATAAAAGGAATCCAAATCGGAAAAGAAGAAGTAAAGCTGTCACTGTTTGAAGATGGCATGATACTATACATAGAGAATCCTAAAGATGCTACCAGAAAACTACTAGAGCTAATCAATAAAGTTGGTAAAGTTGCCGGATACAAAATTAATGCACAGAAATCTCTGGCATTCCTATATACTAATGATGAAAAATCTGAAAGTGAAATCAAGGAAACACTCCCATTTACCATTGCAACAAAAAGAATAAAATATCTAGGAATAAACCTACCTAAGGAGACAAAAGACCTATATGCAGAAAATTATAAGACACTGATGAAAGAAAATAAAGATGATACAAATAGATGGAGAGATGTACCATGCTCTTGGATTGGAAGAATCAACATTGTGAAAATGACTCTACTACCCAAAGCAATCGACAGATTCAGTGCAATCCCTATCAAACAACCACTGGCATTTTTCACAGAACTAGAGCAAAAAATTTCACAATTTGTATGGAAACACAAAAGACCCCGAATAGCCAAAGCAATCTTGAGAACGAAAAATGGAGCTGGATAAATCAGGCTCCCTGACTTCAGACTATACTACAAAGCTACAGTAATCAAGACAGTATGGTACTGGCACAAAAACAGAAAGATAGATCAATGGAACAGGATAGAAAGCCCAGAGATAAACCCATGGACATATGTTCACCTTATCTTTGATAAAGGATGCAGGAATGTACAGTGGAGAAAAGACAGTCTCTTCAATAAGTGGTGCTGGGAAAACTGGATAGGGACATGTAAAAATATGAGATTAGATCACTCCCTAACACCATACACAAAAATAAGCTCAAAATGGATTAAAGACCTAAATGTACGGCCAGAAACTATCAAACTCTTAGAGGAAAACATAGGCAGAACACTCTATGACATAAATCACAGCAAGATCCTTTTTGACCCACCTCCTAGAGAAATGGAAATAAAGACAAAAATAAACACATGGGACCTAATGACACTTAAAAGCTTTTGCACAGCAAAGGAAAACATAATCAAGACGAAAAGACAACCCTCAGAATGGGAGAACATATTTGCAAATGAAGCAACTGACAAAGGATTAATCTCCAAAATTTATAAGCAGCTCGGGCAGCTCAATAACAAAAAAACAAACAACCCAATCCAAAAATGGGCAGAAGACCTAAGTAGACATTTCTCCACAGAAGATATACAGACTGCCAACAAACACATGAAAGGATGCTCAACATCTTTACTCATCAGAGAAATGCAATTCAAAACTACAATGAGATATCATCTCACACCAGTCAGAATGGCCATCATCAAAAAATCTAGAAACAATAAATGCTGGAGAGGGTGTGGAAAAAAGGGAACACTGTTGCACTGCTGGTGGGAATGTGAATTGGTACAGCCACTATGGAGAACGGTATGGAGGTTCCTTAAAAAACTACAAATAGAACTACCATAGGACCCCGCAATCCCACTACTGGGCATATACCCTGAGAAAACCATAATTCAAATAGAGACATGTACCAAAATGTTCATAGCAGCCCTATTTACAATAACCCGGAGATAGAAACAACCTAAGTGTCCATCATCGGATGAATGGGTAAAGAAGATGTGGCACATATATACAATGGAATATTACTCAGCCATAAAAAGAAATGAAATTGACCTATTTGTAATGAGGTGGATGGACCTAGAGTGTGTCATACAGAGTGAAGTAAGTCAGAAAGAGAAAGACAAATACTGTATGCTGACACATATATATGGAATTTAAGAAAAAAAATGTCATGAAGAACATAGGGGTAAGACAGGAATAAAGACACAGACCTACTAGAGAATGGACTTGAGGATATGGGGAGGGGGAAGGGTAAGCTGTGCCAAAGTGAAAGAGCGGCATGTACATATATACACTACCAAACGTAAGGTAGATAGCTAGTGGGAAGCAGCCACATAGCACAGGGAGATCAGCTCGGTGCTTTGGGACCGCCTGGAGGGGTGGGATAGGGAGGGTGGGAGGGAGATGCAAAAGGGAGGGGATATGGGAACATATGTATATGTATAACTGATTTAATTTGTTATAAAGCAAAAAATTTTAAAAAAAAGATGTTAAAAAAATATTCCATGACCCTTTTCATCAAATTTCTCCATGACCCTGTCATTACAATGCTCCCTGCCCTTCTCATCACAATGTACAATGCCCTTGTTATGAAAATATTCCATGAACATTGTCATCACAAAGATCCATGACCCTTGGCATCACAATGCTCCATGTCATTGTCATCACAGTGCACCATGAACGCTCTCATCATATTGCTCCATGCCCTTGTCATCACAAAGCTCCATGACTCATGTCATCAGAATACTCCATGGACATCTCATCACAGTGCTCCATGCAGTTGCCATTACAATTCTCCATTATCCCTGTCATAAAAATGCTCCAAGAACCCTGCCATCACGATGTTCCATGGCCTTGTCATCACAAGGCTCCATGACCCTTCTCATCACAATGCTCCAAGAAACCTGTAATCACAATGTTCCATACACCTTTTCATCTCAATGATCCATGAACCCTCTCATCAGAATGCACCATGCCCATCATCATAATGCTTCATGCTATTGTCATCAAAATGAAATCAAAGTGCTCCATGACCTCTGTCATAACATTGCTCCAAACCGTTGTGAACACAATATTCCATAACACTTGTCATCACAATGCCCAATGACGTTCGTCAACACAATTATCCGTGGTCTTCTCATCACAGTTCTCCATGACCTTTGTCATCACAATGCTCAATACACTTGTCATCAAAATGCTCCCTGAAAGTTGTTGTCTGTATGCTCCTTGAACCCTGTCATGACAAGGCTCCATGCCATTTTCATCACAATGTTCCATGCCCTTTTCATCACAATGATCCAAGAACACTGTAATCACAATGCCCCATGCCCTTTTCATCAGAAAGATCAATGACGCATGTCATCAGAATGCTCCTTGGCCTTCTCTTCACAATGCTCCATGTCCTTGTCATCACAAGGTTCCAAGACCCCTGTAATCACAATGTTGCAAGTCCCTTTTCATCAGTATGTTCCATGAGACTTGTCATCACAAGGCTTCATGGATTTCTCATCACAGTGCTCCAGGACATTGTCATCACAATGCTTCACGACCTTGTCATCAAAATTCTCAATGGCCCTTGTCATCATAATGCTCCAAGCCCTAGTCATCACAATGCTCCATTATATTTGTCATCACAATCCTCCATTACATTTGGCATCACAATGCTCCATGCCATTGTCATCGCAATTGACCATGACATATATCATCACAATGGTCCCTGACAAGTGTATTCACAATAATCCTTGACCTTCTCATCACATGCTCCATGTGCTAGTCACGACAATGCACCATGCCCACTGTCATCACAATAATCTATGAAACTTGTCAGACCAATGTTCCATGCCCCTGTCATCAAAATGCTCCATGCCCTTGTCATCACAATGCTCCATGACCCCTGTCATCACAATGCTCCGTGACTCCAGTCATCACAATGATTCATAACGTTTGTCATCAAAAATGTCAATACCCGCATCATCACAAGGTTCTCTGACCTTTGTAACCATAATGCTCCATGAACTTTTCATCACAATGCACCGTGACCCTTGTCATCACAATGCTCCATGTCTTTGTCAGAACAATGCTCCATGACTCTTGTCATCACAATATGTCACACGATTTCCATCAGAACGTTCCATAACCTTGTCATTGCAATGCTCCATAAACCTTGTCATCACAATGCTCCATGCACTTCTCATCAAAATGCTCTCTCACCAGAGATATCACAATGTTCCATCACTAGTCATCACAATACTCCCTCACCCCTGTAAACACAATGTGCCATGACTCCTGTCATCACAGTGCTTCATTACTTTATCATCACAATGTTCCATGACCCTTGACATCACAATATTCCATATCCCCTGTATTCCAAATGCTCCATGACCATATTCATCCCAAAGCTCCATGACCCCTGATATCACAATGTTCTATAACCCCATTCATCGAAATATTCCATTACACTTTTCATCAAATTTCTGCATGACCCTGTCATCAAAATGCTACCTGCCCTACTCATCACAATGCACCACACGCTTGTCTTCAAAATGCTCCATGACTTTTGTCATCACAAAGCTCCATGACACTTTGCATCACAGTGCTCCATGTCATTGTCATCACAATGCTCCATGAACCCTCTCATCACATTGCTCCATGCCCTTGTCATCACAAAGCTCCATGACACTTTTCATCACAATGCTCGATGCCCTTCTAATCACAATGCTCCTTGCCCTTGTCATTACAATCCTCCATTACCCATGTATCACAGTGTTCAGTGCCCTTGTCATCACAATGCTCCATGCCCACTCTCATCACAATAATCCATGAAATATTTCAGACCAATGCTCCATGCACTTCTCATCACATTGCTCCATTACACCTGTCGTAACAATGCTCCATGAACCCTGCCTTCACAATGTTCCACGGCCTTTTCATCACAAGGCTCCATGACACTTGTCATCACAATGCTCCAAGACCCCTTTAATCACAATGCTCCATGAGTTTGTCATCACAAAGCTCTATGACGCATGTAAACAGAATGTTCCATGGCCTTCTCATGAGAATATTCCATGCCTCTTTTCATCTCAATGCACCATGAACCCTGTCATCACAGTGCAACATGCCCATCATCATAATGCTTCAGTCTATTGTCATCACAATGACATCAAAATGCTCCAAGACCTCTGTCATCACAGTGCTCCAAAACCTTGTGATCACAATGTTCCATAACACTTATCATCCCAACACCACATGACGCTCATCATCACAATTATCCATGGCCTTCTCATCACAATGCTCCATGACTTTTGTCATCACAATGCTCAATACACTTGTCATCACAATGCTCCCTGACCGTTGTCATCAGTATGCTCCTTGAACCCTGTCATGACAAGGCTCCATGCCTTTTTCATCACAATGATCCATGAAGTTTTCATGATAATGCTCCAAGATCCCTGTAATCAAAATGCTCCATGACCTTGTCATCACAAAGCTCCATGATGCCTGTCATCAGAATGCTCCATGGCTTTCTAATCACAATGCTCCATGCCCTTGTCATCACAATGCTCTAAGACCCCTGTAATCACAATGCTCGATGCACCTTTTCATCAGAATTATCCATGAGACTGGTCATCACAAGTCTCCACGGTCTTCTAATCACAATGCTCCAGGACACTGTCATCAAAATGCTCCATTTCCTTGTCATCACAATGCTCCATGACCCCTGTCATCACAATACTCCATGAACATTTTCAGCCCAGTCTTCCATGACCTTCTCATCACAATTCTCCATGACCAATATCATCACAATACTCCATGAACATTTTCAGCCCAGTCTTCCATGACCTTCTCATCACAATTCTCCATGTCCAATATCATCACAATGCTCCATGATCACTGTCATGAAAACACTCCATGACACCTGACAACACAATGATCCATGACTCTTGTCATCACAATTCTCCATTCCCTAGTCATCACAATGGTCCATGACACCTGTCATCACAATGCTCCATGCCTTTGTCAGCAAAATTCTAAATGACATTGTCTTTACAATGCTCTATGTGATTGTCATCACAACACTGCATTTCGATTGTCATCACAATCCTCCATGAATCTTGGGATCACATTGGTTCATGCACTTGTCATCACAATGCTCCCTGGCCTTCTCATCACAATGCACAATGCCCTTGTCATCAAAATGCTCCATGATTTTGTCATAACAAATTTCCATGACCCTTGACATCACAATGCTCCATGTCATGGTCATCACAATGCTCCATAAACGCTATCATCACATTGCTCCAAGCCCTTGTCGTCACAAAGCTCCATGACGCATGTCATCAGAATGCTCCATGGCCTTCTCATCACAATGCTCCTTGCCCTTACCATCACAATTCTCCATTATCCCTGTCATCACAATGTTTCATGAACCCTGACATCACGATGTTCCATGGTCTTGTCATCACAAGGCTCCATGACCCTTCTCATCACAATGCTCCAAGACCTCTATAATCACAATACTCCATGCCCCTATTCATCTCAATAATCCATGAACACTCTCATCACAGTGCACCATGCCCATCATCATAATGCTTCATGCTATTGTCATCACAATGAAATCAAAATGCTCCATGACCTTGGCCATAACCATGATCCAAACCCTTGTGATCACAATATTCCATAACACGTGTCATCACAATGCCCCATGACGCCCGTCATCACAATTATCTATGGTCTTCTCATCACAATGCTCCATGACACATGTCATCCCAATGCGCCATGTGCTTGTCTTCACAGTGCTCCACAAACTTGTCATCACAATGCTCCATAAACCTTGTCATCGCAATGCTCCATGCACTTCTCATCAAAATGCTCTCTCACCAATGATATCACAATGTTACATCACTATTCATCACAATACTCCCTCACCCATGTCATCACAATGTTCCATGACTCCTGTCATCACAATGCTACATGCAGTTATCATCACAATGTTCGTGACCCCTGACATCACAATGTTCCATAACACCTGTCATCAAAATGCGCCATGACCCCTGACATCACAATGTTCCATCACCCCTGTCCTCAAAATGTTCCATGACCCTTTTCATAAAATTGCTCCATGACCCTCTCATCACAATGCTCCCTGACCTTCTCATCACAATGCACAACGCATTTGTCATCAAAATGTTCCATGACATTTGTCATCCCAAAGGTCCATGATGCTTGGCATCACAGTGCTCCATGTCGTTGTCATTACAATGCTCCATGAACGCTCTCATCACATTGCCCCATGCCCTTGTCATCAAAACGCTCCATGACGCATGTCGTCAGAATGCCCCATGGCCTTCTCATCACAATGCTCCATGCCCCTTTTCATCTCAACGATCCATGAACCCTGTCATCACAATGCACCATGCCCATCATCATAATGCTTCATGCTTTTTTCATCACAATGAAATCAAAATGCTTCATGAGCTCTGTCATAACAATGCTCCAAACCCTTGTGATCACAGTATTCCATAACACTTGTCCTCACAATGCCCCATGACGCTCGTCATCACAATTATCCATGGTCTTCTCATCACAATGCTTCATGACCTTTGTCATCATAATGCTCAATATACTTGTCATCAAAATGCTCCTTGACGCTTGTTGTCTGTATGCTCCTTGAACCCTGTTATGACAAGGCTCCATGCATTTTTCATCACAATGATCCATGCCATTTTCATCACAATGCTCCAAGACCCCTGTAATCAAAATGCTCCATGCACTTTTCATCACAAAGCTCCAAGATACATGTCATCAGAATGCTCCATGGCCTTCTCCTCACAATGCTCCATGACCATGTCATCACAATGCTCCAAGACCCCTGTAATCACAATGCTTCATGCCCGTTTTCATCAGAATTCTCTATGAGACTGGTCATTTCAAGTCTCCAAGGTCTTCTCATCACAATTCTCCAGTACCTTGTCATCACCATGCTCCATTTTCTTGTCATCACAATGCTCCATGTCCCCTGTCATCACAATGCTCCGTGACTCCAGTCATCAAAATGCTTCATAACGTTTCTCATCACAATGGTCCATGCCCACATCATCACAAGGCTCTTTTACTTTTCTAACCACAATGTTCCATGAATTTTTCATCACAATGCTCCATGACACTTGTCACCACAATGCTCCATGCCTTTGTCAGAAAAATGATCCATGATCCTTGTCATCACAATGTGCCACGCGCTTTTCATCACAACGGTCCACAAATTGGTCATTGCAATGCTCCATAAACCTTGTAATCACAATGCTCCATGCCCTTCTCATCACAATGCTCCATTACACATTTCATAACAATGCTCAGTGACCCCTGCCATCACAATGTTCCACGGCCTTGTCATCACAAGGCTCCAAGACACTTGTCATCACAATGCTCCAAGACCCCTGTAATCACAATGCTCCATGCCCTTATCATCACCAACTCCATGACACATGTCATCAGAATGTTCCATGGCCTTCTCATCACAATGCTCCATGCACTTGTTATCACAATGCACCCAGACCCCTGTAATCACAATTCTCCATTGCCATTTTCATCTCAATGCTCGATGAACCCTGTCATCACAATGCTCCATGACCCCTGTCATCACAATACTCCATGAACGTTTTCAGCCCAATGCTCCATGACACTTATCATCACAATGATCCATGCCCTTGTCATCCCAATACTCCCTGACCTCAGTATTCACAATGCTCCGTGACGCTTGTTATCACAGTGCTCCATGACACCTGTCATCACGATGCTCCATGCCTTTGTCAAAAAAATGCTACATGACCTTGTCATTACAATGCTCTATTCGCTTGTCATCACAATACTCCATTACCATTTTCATCACAATCCTCCATGAAATTTGGGATCACATTGCTTCATGTCCTTGTCATCACAATGCTCCATGCACCTTGAAATCAAAATGATCGATGACCTCTGTCATCACAATGCTCCAAACTCTTGTGATCACAATGTTCCATAACACTTGTCATCACAACGCTCCATGATGCCTGTCATCACAATACTCCATGCCCTTTTCATCACAATGCTCCATGACATTTGTCATCAAAATTCTCAATACAATTGTCATCACAATGCTCCCTGACAATTGTCGTAAGAGTGCTCCATGAAGCCTGTCAGGAAAAGTCTCAATGCCATTTTCATCACAATGCCACATGCCATTTTCATCATAGTGCTCCATGCCATTGTCATCAAAATACTCCACAAGCTTGTCATCAGAATGCTCCATGATCCTTTTCATCACAATTCTCCATGCACTTGTCAGCACAATGCTCCCTGACCCTTGTCATCACAATGTTCCAAGCCATTGTCATCACAATGCTCCATTACCTTTGTCATCAGAATCCTCTATGACACTTGGCATCACAATGCTCCATGCCATTGTCATCACAATGGGCCATTACATATGTCATCACAATGCTCTCTAACACCTGTCTTCACAATACTGCATGACCTGGTCATCAAAATGCTCCATGCCCTTGTCATCACAATGCTTCATGACCCCTGTCATCACAATGCTCCTTGAATCCAGTCATCACAATGCTTCATGTCCTATGTCATCACAATGGTACATGCCCTTGTCATCAACAGTCTCTGACTTTTTAACCACAATGCTCCATGAACTTTTCATCACAATGCTCTTTGACCCTTTTCATCACAATGCTCTATGCGTTTCTCAGCACAGTGTTCCATGACCCTTTTCATCACAATGCTCCATGCGCTTGTCAGCACAATGCTCCATGACACATGTCATCACAATGTGCCATCTGCTTGTCAACACAGTGCTCAACAATCTTGTCATCACAATGCTCCATAAAACTTGTCATCACAAAGTTCCATGCACGTCTCATAAAAATGCTCTCTCAACACTGATATCACAATGTTACATCACTGTTCATCACAATACTCCCTCACCCCTGTCATCACAATGTTCCATGACTCCTGTCATCACAATGCTACATGCAAATTTTATCACAATGTTCGATGAGACCTGACATCACAATGTTCCATAACCCCTGTCATCAAAATGCTCCATGACCCTTTTCATCAAATTGATCCATGACCCCTGACATCACAATGTTCCATAACCCCTGTCATCAAAATGTTCCATGACACTTTTCTTCAAATTGCTCCATGACCATGTCATCACAATGCTCCCTGCCCTTCTCATCACATTGCACAAAGCCCTTGTCATTAAAATGCTCCATGACTTTTGTCAACACAAAGATCCATGACTCTTGGCATCACAATGCTCCATGTCATTGTCATCACAATGCTCCATGAAAGCTCTCATCACATTGCTCCATGCCCGTGTCATCAGAAAGCTCCATGACGCATGTCATCAGAATGCTCCATCCCTTCTCACAATGCTCCATGACCCCTGCCTTCACGATGTTCCATGGACTTCTCATCACAAGGCTCCATGACCCTTCTCATCACAATGCTCCAAGAACACTGTAATCACAATGTTCCCTGCTCCTTTTCATCCCAAGGATCCATGAACACTCTCATCAAATTGCACCATGCCCATCATCATAATGCTTCATGATATTGCCATCACAATGAAATCAAAATGCCTCATGACCTCTGTCATAACAATGCTCCAAACCCTTGTGATCCCAATATTCCATAAATCTTGTCCTCACAATGCCCCATGACGCTCGTCATCACAATTATCCAATGTCTTCTCATCACAATGCTCCATGACCTTTGTCATCACAATGCTCAATACACTTGTCATCAAAATGCTCTCTGACACTTGTTGTCTGTATGCTCCTTGAACCCAGTCATGACAAGGCTCCATACCATTTTCATCAAAATGATCCATTCCTTTTTCATCACAATGCTCCACGACCCTGTAATCACAATGCTCCATGCCCTTGTCATCACAAACTCCATGACGCATGTCATCAGAATGCTCCATGGCCTTCTCATCACAATGCTCCA
The DNA here is from genome assembly GCF_964165515.1 of Mesoplodon bidens. Taxonomy (NCBI): domain Eukaryota; kingdom Metazoa; phylum Chordata; class Mammalia; order Artiodactyla; family Ziphiidae; genus Mesoplodon; species Mesoplodon bidens. Next base: position 3,490,533 of record NW_027672207.1, read on the forward strand.
TTACACATGTCATTACAATGCTCCTTGACCCATGCCATCACGATGTTCCATGGTCTTGTCATAACAAGGCTCCATGACCCTTCTCATCACAATGCTCCAAGACCCCTGTAATCACAGTGCTCCATGCCCCTCTTCATCAGTATGCTCCATGAGACCTGTCATCACAAGGATCCATGATTTTCTCATCACAATGCTCCAGGACCTTGTCATCACAATGCATCTTGCCCTTGTCATGAAAATTCTCAATGGCAATTCTCAACATAATGCTCAAAGCCCTAGTCATCACAATGCTCCATTATATTTGTCAATACAATCCTCCATTACATTTGGCATCACACTGCTCCCTGCCATTGTCATTGTAATGGACCATGACATATGTCATCACAGTGCTCAATGACACCTGTCTTCACAATACTCCATGACCTTCTCATCACAATGCTCCATGCCCTTGTCATCACAATGCACCATGCCCACTGTCATCACAATAATCTATGAAACTTTTCAGAACAATGTTTCATGACACTGTCATCACAATGCTCCATGTCCTAGTCATCACAATGCTCCATGACCCCTGTCATCACAATGCTCCGTGACTCCATTCATCACAATGCTACATAACGTTTGTCATCACAGTGGTCCATGCCCGCGTCATCACAAGGCTCTGTGACCTTTGTAACCACAATGCTCCATGAACTTTTCATCACAATGCCCCATGACCATTGTCATCACAGTGCTCTATGCCTTTGGCAGAAAAATATTCCATGACCCTTGTCATCACAAAGTGCCACGCACTTTTCCTCACAACGGTCCACAAACTTTTCATTGCAATGCTCCATAAACCTTGTAATCGCAATGCTCCATGCATTTCTCATCAACATGCTCTCTCACCAGAGATATCACAATGTTTCATCACTAGTCGTCACAATACTCCCTCACCCCTGTAATCACAATATTCCATGACCCCTGTCATCACAATTCTACATCTCCTAATAATCAAAATGTTCCATGACCCCTGACGTCACAATGTTCCATAACACCTGTCATCAAAATGCTCCATGATCCTTTTATTCCCAAAGCTCCATGACACCTGACATCACAATGTTCTATAACCCGTGTCATCGAAATGTTCAATTACAATTTTCATCAAATTCCTGCATAACCTTGTCACCAAAATACTCCCTGCCCTTCTCATCACAATGCACCACAAGCTTGTCATCAAAATGCTCCATGACCTTTGTCATCACAGAGCTCCATGAACCTTGGCATAAAATGTTCCCTGTCATTGTCATCACAAAGCTCCATGACACTTGTCATCACAATGCTCAATGCCCTTCTCATCACAGTGCTCCATGACCTTGTCATTACAATCCTCCTTGACTCATGTATCACAGTATTCCGTGCCGTTGTCATCACAATGCTCCATGCCCACTCTCATCACAATAATCCATGAAATATTTCAGACCAATGCTCCATGTCCTTCTCATCACAATGCTCCATTAACCTTGTCATAAAAATGCTCCATGACCCCTGCCATCACAGTGTTCCAAGGCTTTGTCATTCACAAGGCTCCATGACACTTGTCATCACAATGCTCCAAGACCCATGTAATCAAAATTCTCCATGCCCTTGTAATCACAAAGATCCATGACGCATGTCATCAGAATGTTCCATGCACTTCTCATCACAATGCCCCTTGCCCTTGTCATCACAGTGCTCCAAGACACCTAATCACAATCCACCATATCCCTTTTCATCTCAATGCTCCATGAAACCTGTCATCACAATGCATCATGCCCATCATCATAATGCTTCAGGCTATTGTCATCACAATGAAGTCAAAATGCTCCATGACCTCTGTCATCACAATGATCCAAACCCTTTTGATCACAATGTTCCATAACACTTATCATCACAACACCCAGTGACGCACATCATCACAATTATCCATGGTCTTCTCATCACTATGCTCCATAACCCTTGTCATCACAATGCTCAATACATTTATCATCACAATGCTCCCTGACACTTGTCATCAGTATGCTCCTTGAACCCTGTCATGACAAGGCTCCATGCCCTTTTCATCACAATTCTTCAAGATCCATGTAATCACAGTGCTCCATGCACTTGTCATCACAAAGCTCCATGTCGCATGTCATCAGAATGCTCCATGGCCTTCTCCTCACAATGCTCCATGCTCCTTTAAAACAGAATGCTACAGGAGACTTGTCATCACATGTCTCCGTGGTCTTCTATTCACAGTGCTACATTTCCTTGTCATCACAATGTTCCATGACCCCTGTCATCACAATACTCCATGAACATTTTCAGCCCAATGCTCCATGACCTTCTCATCACAATGCTCCATTAACCTTGTCATCAAAATTTTCCATGTCCCCTGACCTCACAATGCTCCATAGCCCTTGTCAGTACAGTGCTCCATGACTCTCTTCATCACAATTATCCATGGTCTTCTCATCACAATGCTCCACGGTCTTGCCATCACAATGCTCCATTCCCTGGTCATCACAATTCTCCAAGTTCTTGGCATCACTATGTTCCATGACACTTCTCATCACAGTGTTACATGATTTGTCAGCACAATACTCCACAAACTAGTCATCAGAATGCTCCATGACCCTTGTCAGCACAATTATCCATGCCCCTGTCATCACAAAGCTCCATGCCCTTGTCATCACAATGCTCCATGACACCTGTCATCACAGTACTCCATGAATATTTTCAGCCCAATGCTCCATGACATTCTCATCGCAATGCTCCATGACCAATATCATCACAATGCTCCATGACCACTGTCATCACAACACTACATGACACCTGACAATACAATGATCCGGGACTCTTGTCATCACAATGCCCCATTACCTAGTCATCACAATGCTCCAAGAACCCTGTCATCACAATACTCCATGAATATATTCAGCCCAAACTCCATGAACCTTGTCATCAAAATGATCCATGCCCTAGTCATCCCAATGCTCCATAAACTCTGTATTCACAATGCTCTGTGACACTTGTCATGACAGTGCTCCATGACACCTGTCATCACAATGCTCCATGTCTTTGTCAGCCAAATGCTACATGACCTTGTCATTACAATGCTCTATGAGCTTGTCATCACAATACTCCATTACCATTGTCATCACAATCCTCCATGAACCTTGGGATCACATTGCTTCATTCCTTTGTCATCACAATGCTCCTTGCTCCTGGAAATCAAAATGATCCATGACCTCTGTCATCGCAATGCTCCAAACCCTTGTGATCACAATGTTCCATAACACTTGTCATCACAATGCTCCATGATGACTGTCATTACTATACTCCATGCCCTTTTCATCACAATGTTCCATGACCTTTGTCATCACAATTCTCAATACACTTGTCATCACAAGGCTCCCTCACTCTTGTCGTCAGAATGCTCCTTGAAACCTGTCACGAAAAGGCTCCATGCCATTTTCATCACAATGCCCAATGCCATTTTCATCACAATAATCCGTGCCATTGTCATCAAAATACTCCTCAAGCTTGTCATACAAATGCTCCATGACCCGTGTCATCACAGTTCTCCATGCACTTGCCAGCACAATGCTCGCTGACCCTTGTCATCACAATGCTCCAAGCCATTGTCATCACAATGCTCCATTACCTTTGTCATCAGAATCCTCCATGACACTTGGCATCACAATGCTCCATGCCATTGTCATCATAATAGGCCATTATATATGTCATCACAATGCTCCCTGACACCTGTTTTCACAATAATGCATGACCTGGTCTTCACAATGCTCCATGACCTTGTCATCACAATGCACAATTCCAACTGTCATTTCAATAATCCATGAAACTTATTAGACCAATGTTCCATGCCCTTGTCATCACAATGCTCCATGACCGATGTCATAACAATGCTCCGTGAGTCCACTCATCACAATGCTTCATGACCTTTGTCATCACAATGGTCCATGCCCTAATCATCAACAGTCTCTGTGATCATTTTAACATCAATGCTCCATGAAATTTTCATCACAATGCTCTTTGACCCTTGCCATCACAATACTCTATGCCTTTCTCAGCACAATGCTCCATGACCGTTGTCATCACAATGCACCATGCGCTTGCCATCACAGTGCTCCACAATCTTGTCATCACAATGCTCCATTAACCTTGTCATCACAATGCTGCATGCACTTCTCATCAATATGCTCTCTCACCACTGATATCACAATGTTACCTCACTATTCATTACAATACTCCCTCAACCCTGTCATCACAATGTTCCATGACTCCTGTCATCACAATGCTACATGCACTTATCATCACAATGTTCGATGACCTATGACATCACAATGTTCCATAACCCCTGTCATCAAAATGCTCCATGATCCTTTTCATCAAAATTCTCCATGTCCCCTGACATCACAAAGCTGCTTAGCCCTTGTCATTACAGTGCTCCATGACGCCCGTCATCACAAATATCCATGGTCTTCTCATCACAATGCTCCACGGTCTTGCCATCACAATGCTCCAGGCCCTGGTCATCACAATGCTCAATGTCCCTTGTCGTCACAATTCTCCACGTCCTTGTCCTCACAGTGCTCCATGACAGTCCTCATCACAATGTTACATGCTTTTGTCATCACAATTCTCCATGCACAATTCATCACAGTGCCCCATGACCCCTGTCATAGCAAGCTCCATGCCTGTGTCATCACAATGCTTCACGACCTTTTCATCAAAATTCTCAATGGCCGTTGTCATCACAATGCTCAATGACCCTTGTCATCACAATGCTCCAAGCCCTTGTCATCACAACGCTCCATTACCTTTGTCATCACAATCCTCCAAAATACTTGGCATCACAATGCTCCATGCCATTGTCCTCACAATGAAACATGAAATATGTCATCACAATGCTCCCTGACACCTGTCTTGAAAATACTCCATGCACCTGTCATTACAATGCTCCATGCCCTTGTCATCACAATGCTTCATGACCCCAGTTCTCACCATGCTCCGTGACTCCAGTCATCACAAGGCTTCATGACCTGTGTCATCACAATTATCCATGCCCTCAACATCAAAAGGCTCTGTGAACTTTGTCACCACAATGCTCCATGAACTTTTCATCACAATGCTCCGTGACAACTGTTATCACAATGCTCCGTCCCTTTGTCAACTCAATGCTCCATGACCCTTGTGATCACAATGTTCCATGCACTTGTCAGCGCAGTGCTCCATGACCCATGTCATCACAATGCACCATAAACCTTCTCATCACAATGCTCTTTGCACGTCTTATCAAAATGCTCTCTCACCACTGATATCATAATGTTCCCTCATTTTCATCACAATACCCCCACTCCCCTGTCATCACAATGGTCCATAACCCCTGTCATGAAAATGTTCCATGACCCCTGACATCACAATGTTCCATAACCCCTGTCATCAAAATGTTCCATTACCCTTTTCAACAAATTGCTCCATGACCCTGTCATCACAATGCTCCCTGCCCTTCTCATCACAATGCACAAAGCCCGTGTCATCAAAATGCTCCATGACTTTCTCATCACAAAGAACCATGACCCTTGGCATCACAATTCTCCATGTCATTGTCATCACAATGCTCCATAATCACTCTCATCACACTGCTCCATACCCTTGTCGTCACAAAGCTCCATGACGCATGTCATCAGAATGCTCCATGGCCTTCTCATCAGAGTGCTCCATGCCCTTGCAATCACAATGCTCCATTACACCTGTCATCACAATGCTCCAAGACTCCTGTAATCACAATGCTCCTTGCCCCTTTTCATCTCAATGCTCCATGAACCCTGTCATCACTATTCACCATGCCCACCATCATAATGTTTCATGCTATTGTCATCACAATGAAATCATAATGCTCCATGACCTCTGTCATCACAATACTCCAAATGCTTGTGATCAAAATGTTCCATAACACTTATCATAACAACGCCCCATGACGCTCATCATCACAATTATCCATGATCTTCTCATCACAATGCTCCATGACATTTGTCACCACAATGCTCAATACCCTTGTCATCACAATGCTCCCTGACACTTGTCGTCAGTATGCTCCTTGAACCCTGTGATGACAAGGCTCCATGGCATTCTCATCCCAATGCTCAATGCCCTTGTCCTCACAGTGCTCCACAACCCCTGTAATCACCATGCTCCATGCCCCTTTTCATCACAATGTTCCATGAGACCTATCAAAAAAAGGCTCCATGGTCTTCTCATCACAGTGCTCCAGTTCCTTGTCATCATAATGCTCCATGACCCCTGTCATAACAATAATCCATGAACATTGTCAGCCCAATGCTCCATGACCTTCTCATAACAATGCTCCATGTCCCCTGTCATCAAAACGCTCCATGTCCCTTATCATCACAATTCTCCATGAACATTTTCATCCCAATGCTCCATGACATTTGTCATCACAATGATCCATGCCCTTGTCATCCCAAAGTTCCATGACCCCTGTATTCACAATGTTCCATGACGCTTGTCATCACAGTGCTCCATGACACCTGTCATCACAATGCTCCATGTCTTTGTCAGCAAAATGCTACATGATCTTGTCATTACAATGCTCTATGCACTTGTCATCACAATACTCCATTACCATTGTCATCACAATCCTCCATGAATCTTGGGATCACATTGTTTCATGCCCTTGTCATCACAGTGCTCCATGCTCCTTGAAATCAAAATGATTCATGACTTCTGTCATCACACTGCTCAAACACTTGTGGTCACAGTGTTCCATAACACTTGTCATCACAACGCTCCATGATGCCTCTCATCACAATACTCCATGCCCTTTTCATCACAATGCTCCATGAGCCTTGTCATCACAATGCTCCAAGCCCTTGTCATCACAATGTTCCATTACTTTTGTCATCACAATCCTCCAAAACATTTGGCATCACAATGCTCTATGCAATTGTCATCACAATGGAACATGAAATATGTCATCACAATGCTCCCTGACACCTGTCTTCACAATACTCCATGACCTTGTCATCACAATGTGCCATGTCCATTGTCAACACAATTATCCATGAAACTTGTCAGACCAATGCTCCATGTCCCTGTCATCACAGAGCTCCATGCACTTGTCATCACAATGCTCCATGACCCCAGTTCTCACAATGCTCCATGACTCCAGTCATCTCAAGGCTTCATGACCTCTGTCATCACAATGATCCATGCCCTCATCATCACAAGGCTCTGTGAACTTTGTCACCACAATGCTCCATGAACTTTTCATCACAATGCTCCATGACACTTGTAATCACAATGCTCCGTCCCTTTGTCAACTCAATGCTCCATGACCCTTGTCATCACAATGTTCCATGTGCTTGTCAGCGCAGTGCTCCATGACCCATGTCATCACAATGCTCCATAAACCTTGTCATCACAATGCTCCTTGCACGTCTTATCAAAATGCTCTCTCACCACTGATATCAAAATGTTCCCTCACTAGTCATCACAATACACCCACTCCACTGTCATCACAATGGTCCTTAACCCCTGTCATAAAAATGTTCCAAGACCCCTGACATCACAATGTTCCATAACCACTGTCATCAAAATGTTCCATGACCCTTTTCATCAAATTGCTCCATGACCCTGTCATCACAATGCTCCCTGCCCTTCTCATCGCAATGCACAACGCCCTTGTCATCAAAATGCTCCATGACTTTGTCATCACAAAGAACCATGACCCTTGGCATCACAATGCTCCATGTCATTGTCATCACAATGCTCCATAATCACACTCATCACACTGCTCCATGCCCTTGTCGTCACAAAGCTCCATGACACATGTCATCAGAATGCTCCATGGCCTTCTCATCAGAGTGCTCCATGCCCTTGCCATCACAATGCTCCATTACACCAGTCATCACAATGCTCCAAGGCCACTGTAATCACAATGCTCCATGCCCCTTTTCATCTCAATGCTCCATGAACCCTCTCATCACAATGCACCATGCCCACCATCATAATGCTTCATGCTATTGTCATCACAATGAAATCATAATGCTCCATGACCTCTGTCATCACAATGCTCCAAATCCTTGTGATCAAAATGTTCCCTAACACTTATCATCACAAAGCCCCATGACGCTCGTCTTCACAATTATCCATGGTCTTCTCATCACAATGCTCCATGACTTTTGTCACCACAATGCTCAATACCCTTGTCATCACAGTGCTCCCTGACACTTGTCGTCAGTATGCTCCTTGAACCCTGTGATGACAAGGCTCCATGGCATTCTCATCCCAATGCTCCATGCCCTTGTCATCACAGTGCTCCACAACCCCTATAATCACAATGCTCCATGCCCCTTTTCATCAGAACGTTCCATGAGACATATCATCAAAAGGCTCCATGGTCTTCTCATCACAATGCTCCTTTACCTTGTCATCACAATGCTCCATGACACCTGTTATCACAATACTCCATGAACATTTTCAGCCAAATGCTCCATGAGCTTCTCATCACAGTGCTCCATGACCCCTGTCATTACAATGCTCCATGACCCCTCTCTTCACAACGCTCCATGTCCCTTGTCATCAGAATACTGCATGAACATTTTCATCCCAGTGCTCCATGAGCTTTGTCATCACAATGATCCATGCACTTGTCATCCCAATGCTCCATGATCCCTGTATTCACAATGCTCCGTGACGCTTGTCATCACAGTGCTCTGTGACACCTGTCATCACAATGCTCCATGCCTTTGTCAGCAAAATGCTACATGACCTTGTCATTACAATTCTCTATGCACTTGTCATCAAAATACTCCACAAGGTTGTCATCACAATGCTCCATGCACTTGCCAGCACAATGCTCCCTTTCCCTTGTCATCACAATCCTCCAAGGCATTGTCATCACAATGCTCCATTACTTTGTCATCAGAATCCTCCATGACACTTTGCATCACAATGCTCCATGCCATTGTCATCACAATTGGCCATTACATATGTCATCACAATGCTCCCTGACACCTGTCTTCACAATACTGCATGACCTGGTCATCACAATGCTCCATGCCCTTTTCATCACAATGCACCAATCCAACTGTCATTACAATAATACATTAAACTTATTAGACCAATGCTCCATGCCTTTGTCTTCACAATGCTCCATGCCCTTTTTATCACAATGCTCCATTACCCCTGTCATCACAATGCTCCGTGACTCCAGTTATCACAATGCTTCATGACCTTTGTCATCACAATGGTCCATGCCCTCGTCATCAACAGTCTTTGTGACCTTTTTAACCACAATGCTCCATGATATTTCATCACAATGCTCTTTGACCATTGTCATCACAATGCTCTATGCCTTTCTCAGCACAATGCTCCATGACAGTTGTCATCACAATGCTCCATGCGCTTTTCAGCACAATTCTCCATGACACATGTCACCACAATACAACATGCACTTGTCATCAGAGTGCTCCACAATCTTGTCATCACAATGCTCCATAAACCTTGTGATTAAAATGCTCCATGCACTTCTCATCACAATGCTCCACGCCCTTGTCATCAAAATGCTCCATGACCCATGTTATCACAATGCTCATGTCCATTGTCATCACAATTCTCCAAGTCCTTGTCATCACAATGCTCCATGACAGTTCTCATCACAATGTTACATACTCTTGTCATCACAATTCTCCATGCACTTGTCATCGCAATGCCCCATGAACCCTGTCATAGCAAGCTCCATGCCTTTGTCATCACAATACTTCACGAAATTTTTATCAAAATTCTCAATGGCCGTTGTCATCACAATGCTCCATGCCTTTGTCATCACAATGCTCCATGACCCTTATCATCACAATGCTCCAAACTCTTGTCATCACAATGCTCCCTTACCTTTGTCATCTCAATCCTCCATAACATTTGGCATCACAATGCTCCATGCCATTGTCATCACAATGGACCATAAAATATGTTATCACGATGCTCCCTGACACATCTTCACAATACTCCATGACCTTGTCATCACAATGCTCCATGCCCTTGTTATCACAGTGTGCCGTGCCAACTGTCAACACAATTATCCATGAAACTTGTCAGACCAATGCTCTATGCCACTCTCATCACCATTCTCCATGCCCTTTTCTTCACAATGCTCCATGACCCCAGTCATCACAATGCTCCATGACTCCAGTCATCACATGGCTTCATGACTTGTGTCATCACAATTGTCCATGCCCTCATCATCACAAGGTTCTGTGAACTTTGTCACCACAATTCTCCATGAACTTTTCATCACAATGCTCCGTGACACTTGTCATCACAATGCTCCGTCCCTTTGTCAACTCAATGCGCCTTGACACTTGTCATCACAATGTTCCATGCGCTTGTCAGCGCAGTGCTCCCTGACCCATACCATCACAATGTGCCATGCGCTTGACATCACAATGCTCCACAACATTGTCATCAACATGCTCCATAAATCTTGTCATCACAATGCTCCATGCACTTCTTATCAAAATGCTCTCTCACCACTGATATCAAAATGTTCCCTTACTAGTCATCACAATACACCCACTCCCCTATCATCACAGTGTTCCATAAACCCTGTCATGAAAATGTTCCATGACCCCTGATATCACAATGTTCCATAACCCCTGTCATCGAAACGTTCCATGACATTTTTCATCAAATTTCTCCATGACCCTGTCATCACAATGCTCCCTTCCCTTCACAACAGAATGCACCACAGCCTTGTCATCAAAATGCTCCCTGACATTTGTCATCAAAAAGCTCCATGACACTTTGAATCACAATGCCCTATGCCATTGTCATCATAATGTTCCATGAACCCGCTCATCACATTGTTACATGCCCTTGTCATTACAGGCTCCATGATGCTTTTCATCACTATGCTCGATGCCATTCTTCTCACAATGCTCCATGGGCTTCTCATTTCAATCCTCCACGACCCAAGTATCACAGTGTTCCGTGCCCTTGTCATCAAAATGCTCCTTTCCCCCTCTCATCACAATAATCCATGAAATATTTCACACCAAAGCTCCATGCCCTTGCCATCACAATGCTCCATTACCCCTGTCATAACAATGCTCCATGACCCCTGCCATCACAATGTTCCAAAGCTTTCTCATCACAAGGCTCCATGACCCTTGTCATCACAATGCTCCAAGACCCCTGTAAGCACAATGCTCCATGCCCTTGTCATCACAAAGCTTCATGACGCATGTCATCAGAATGCTCCATGGCCTTCTCATTCAAGATGCTCCATGCCCTTGTCATCAAAATGCTCCCAGACCCTTGTATCACAATGCTCCATGCCCCTTTTCATCTCAATGCTCCATGAACCCTGTCATCACAATGCACCATGCCCAACATCATAATGCTTCATGCTATTGTCATCACAATGAAATCAAAATGCTCCATGACCTCTGTCATCACAATGCTCCAAATCCTTGTGATCAAAATGTTCCATAACACTTATCATCACAAAGCCCCATGACGCTCGTCATCACAATTATCCATGGTCTTCTCATCACAATGCTCCATGAACTTTGTCATCACAGTGCTCAATACCCTTGTCATCACAATGCTCCCTGACACTTGAAGTCAGTATCCTCCATGAACCCTGTCATGATAAGGCTCCAAGCCTTTTTCATCACAATGTTCCATGCCCTTTTCCTCACAGTTCTCCAAGCCCCCTGTAATCACAATGCTCCATGCCCTTGTCATCACAAAGCTCCGTGATGCATGTCATCAGAACGCTCCCTGGCCTTCTCATCCCATGCTCCATGCCCTTGTCATCACAATGCTCCACGACCCCTGTAATCACAGTGCTCTATGCCGCTTTTCATCAGAATGCTCCATGAGACTTGTCATCACAAGGCTCCATGGTCTTCTCATCACAATGCTCCAGTACCTTGTCATCACAGTGCTCCATGACACCTGTCATCACAATACTACATGAACATTTTCAGCCCAATGCTACATGACCTTCTCATCACAATGCTCCATGACCACTCTCATCACAACGCTCCATGAACCCTGACAACACGATGATCCGGGACTCTTGTCAACAAAATGCTCCATGCCCTTGTCTTCCCACTGCTCCATGATACCTTTAATTGCAATGCTCCGTGATGCTTGTCATCACAGTGTTCCGTGAACATTGTCATCACAATGCTCCATGCCTTTGTCAGCAAAATGCTACATACTCTTGTCATCACAATCCTCCATGACCCTTGGGATCACATTGCTTCATGTCCTTGTCATGTCTCTCTTGTCTTTCTGGTTTTTACAGATTTTCGGATGTTCCTTGTGACCACTGGGTAGTGACAATTCTTTGTAGTGTGGATTTGCATTGCACGTTTGCTTGATTGGCCAAAAAGGGTGTATGCGTTTTCTCCTAAATATATTCAGGAGAAAAGCCATACGCCGTTTTTGGCCAAGTGCATCACTGTCGAAGTTGTGATGCTTTTCCTGTGCTTTAAAAGTGATTCCAATTTACCACATGAAATATGTTTTGTGCAATTCTGCCTCATTTTAAAGTCCACTTCGTTGCCTTCTCTCAACAGATTTTTGGAAGAGAGTAGTCCATTATAACTCTGCAGGTTTGTGAATTGCTGTGCCCCTGAGCTCCAATTTTCAAATCCCATTTTTGGGAGCTGACCGCAAATCCACAATTTTGCTTCAGGACCTATACTGGTTCCAGGGGTGGCTATACTGTTCCTTACGGGTGGCTGAGGCTTTGGTTAATTCTTCTTCCTGACGGGAATTTAGAGTGACATGTGCCCGTCCAAATGCCTACATCTACTCTCTGATTGGTTCTCCCTCTTCCCTTTCATCCTCTGCACAATTAGCAAACTGTGCGAACCAGGAGGTTATAGGGGCTAACTCTCCTAAGTTGGGAGATTGATAGTAAGGCAGTTGGAATGCCAACCTGGAGCACAAGGAGAGGAAAACTTAGGAGACTTTTAGAAACCTTTCGCCATCACAGTGTGTCCATTCTCTAGGTTTCCCATACATGTTATAACTGTAGTGATATTCCCTTCTACATGGAGATTTGGGAATCATGGAATGGTGTCATGCACTACTACTTTAAAGGGTCTGCATTTTCTCTCCCAATATCACCAGTCCTCTCAGTCCCAAGTGTCCAGCCTTATGTCTCATCCAGTTGTCTTTGCAGATAGGGTCATTCCAGGTTTCATCAGAACACCAGAAGGAATTGTGTAAGAATTTCGCTGTTTTTTTGTTTTGTTTTTGAAATTCATTTTTATAATGGGGTTGAGCTGATTTTCACTGACGTGTTTATGCCGGTCTAGACACACTTGATTCCCTTACAGAGACATATCAATACATAGGTTTTAAGATTCTTACTAGTCAGATATATTCCTCTGCGGGGAATAGGGGTTTTGAGTCCCGTTCACTGAGGAAGGTGTAGGTCTTGTCTCGACTGTATTTGGTTTATGGAATGTTACCTGTGCTAATATCAAACTCTGGTTTTATGCAACACCCCACCTCTCCTTTCCCTTTAAGCAGGCATAAGAGTGTTTCTAAATGTGAGACTCTGTTCTCTTTCTTAATTCAGTTCATGTGTTGTGATGTTGACATTCCCTCTGTAAGTGCTATCTTATGATAAGATTCTTTTTTTCTGTGTGACTAATTTCACTTAGAATCATCATACCTAAATCCACTCATTATGCTGCTACTGGCCTTATGGCATTGATTTCACGTCTGAGTGATATTCCGTTGTACAAAATTACCACAAGTTGTTTATGCATTTCTCTTTTTCCTGGGATAATTTAGGTGTTCCGTAGTTGAGGTTCTTGTATGCAGAGCAGCCCTAAACTTTGGGGTGCCTGTGTCTTGTCGATATTTAGTCTTCCCAAGTTATATGCCCATGAGTTGAAGTCCCCTTTGCTCGGGTCTTTGTATTTTAGATGTTTTAGGAAACAGCATACACTTCTTCAGAGTGGCTCTTGGATATTTATACTCCACCAATCAGCGTGACTAGGCTCCCTGTTCTCCCTGGCCCCTCCTGCATTTCTGGTTTGTACACATTTTTTGGATGGCCTTTCTAAGCAGTGTATATTGAGACTTCTTTGTTGTGCGGATTTGCATTTCCCGATTGCTTGGTTGGCCAAAAACTCTGTATGTGTTTTATTTTCCTGAAGATTTCATGAAAAAAACACATACACCCTTTTGCCCAACTGCATCATTTTAGAAATTCTGCTGCTTTTCATATGCTTTAAATGTGAGTACAACCTACCTTTTGAAATGTTTCCTGCCATTCTGCCTCTCATTCAGATCCTCTTCGTTGCCTTACCTGAATATATTTTTGGACGTTGGTTATCAATTATATCTTTGCAGGTCTTTGAATTGTCTGCTCCTGTGCTCCATTTTGCAACTCGCTTTTTTTTGTGAGCTGGCCGCCAAACCATTGGATTGCTTCAGGCCCTATTCTGGTTCTGAGGAGGCAGGCTGAGCCTTTGGTTAATTCTTGTTCCTAATGGGAAATTAGAGTGGCATGTGCCTGTCAAAAAACTAAGACTTGTCTCTAAATTTTTCTCATCCTTCCGCTTCTTCCTCTGGACAAATTCCAAACTGTGTGCAAGAGGATGTTGACGGTGCTGATATCCCCAAGTGAGGAGATTGTTAGGAAAGATGCTGGAGGGGTGAACCCGAGCACCAGGCGATGAGGAGATGAGGTGCCTTTTCCAAACTCTTTCCGATCAAACGCTGTACCGTCCTCTAGGTGTGGCAGGCATGTTTTAGCTGTAGGAAGGGTCCTGTGCATGTAAGGAGAACACCAGGGATTTTTCCAAATCAGTGCCTCCCTGACCCGAAACTGGGGAATTTTTAAGCTACGGCTACACGTGTGTACATTAAGGGCCTTGGGAAATAGGCAGAGCCCAAACTTTAGATGATTGAAATCTTCAGGGTCAGAAGCGCTCACCATCGGCCTTGCTTAGGTTACATTTTATCTGTCATTGATAGATGATGTCAATAAAAATATCGATTCTTTTTCAGATTATTTCCCCTTATAGGTTATTGCAAAATATTCAGTGTAGTTCCCTGTGCTATACACTAGTTCCTTGTTGATGATCTATTTTATACATAGTAGTGTGTACGTGTTAATCCCAAACTGTTAATTTATCCCTTCTCCTAACTTTCCCCTTTGGTAATAATAAATTATAAGATTTTATACATCTCAGAAATGGGGGAACTGAAAGAGATGTATCATTTTTAATGGAAAAGCATTCAAAACATGATTGAAGTTTCAGCCTAGAGTATTCGATGTACATCCATGGAAATAAATCACTTCATTTCTCTAATGTTGACCTGACAAACAAGACAGGCATCTTCACTGAACTTGCTTATAGGAAAGTGATGGAATTATCAAATATAAGTCTTAGAAACATTTTATTTTACCCGAGCATTATACACTGCTCTATGTTAACTACAGTTTGGCTCACACATCTGTTCATTGAAGTTACGATGTTCTCAATTTCTGTTACTGATCCTCCAGAGTGGACCCCAACAGGAGTCCCCGTGCCCAGTGTCATTGGAGCCAATAGATCAAGACTGAGTTTGGTTCAGAAGCAAAGGAAACATTATTTTGAAAACAGAATGGAGAGGTGAGTGTGTGCACTCCCCCACGGGCTGTGGGCTGGGCTGCTGTGTAGGGATCCCAGCAGCGTCAGTGGGAGGGAGGGGATGGAGCTCTCGAGGGCTGGGTTGGCTGCAGCTCAGGCTCTATGCCACGGAGTCTGCATGGGACCCCGCAAGCTGAGGTGTCGACCCATCCATTCTGTTCTAGGAAATCGTGTCTGAAGTGCCAGGTGTGGGACCTCTGCATGCGGATCCCTAGGAGCATGTGACATTAGACAAAGCACAAATGAAAAACAGGTAAGACTTTATTTTATTGCCCAGATTCTCTTTTTATCTCCCAGGATTTTTTAATGAACGTTGCCAGAGACAATCACCTCCTCTGTTTTTTGTTCTGTTCCACATTCTTGGGGTGTTGAGGGTTTAGACCCCTCTTTTGTAACTGCTTCATGCTATGGTGGGAGCCCTGATACCTGGGGGGAGGGGCAAAACGTCTCCCCACCAGCCTCCTGGTGAGGTTGATTGTCCCAAGGCCTCCTTCCTCACTTCTCGTCTGCCTGAGCACCAGCATTGGAAGTGTTATAGATTCTAATGACCTTTAAGGGTCCAGGAAAGAGATGTGCAGAGATGCTGAGGTGGCAGGCTTCACCCCACACCACATTTGTTCGGCGACCTTAGGAAAATGGTTTTTGCCATCCTAGATACTCTGACCTGTAATCTGTGCTTTCTTTAATTAGGTCCCTGTATTAATGTACAAACAGCACCATGTGTCAGAGCCCTGCCCGCACAACTCCCAGACAGTCCAGTGTCAGTGGTGATCCAGGACCATGACGTCCACTGAGTCAACGGCCTTTAGAAGTAACCAGCAGTCCAGCCGGTCATATTGGCCACCATCACCGTGTTGTCTGTAGGGTTTTCTATGGTGAAAGCGTGATATACCTTTCTCCCTCCAAGCTTATTAGCTCCCCTCTGGGTGCAGTAAGTCCTGCAAGCAGTAGTCTGTTCTTTCAGGGCACAGTCTTGTTGTTTTCTGAGAGAAACTCCAGGTCAAGTGATGGTCACACAAGTCACCTTGGGGGCCCGTTGCACCTGTTTGTCTCTCTGGAGGTTGGAGTTGGAGGGCCTCCTCAATCGAGGTCAGTGTGTCCACAGAGAGACCCCTGCAACTTCAGGGCATGATGGGTGGATAGGATCACCACGTGGGGTCCTTTTCGCTTAGGAGCGAGCTGGCATTGTGGGCTGCTGATTTTCAGCTTTTTAGATACCCCAGTATCCTGGCCTGATGATTCTGTGGCAAAGCCCTTGGTGACCATAGTTTATCATACCTGAAGGGCATTCTTGTGTTGCTCCATTTCAAGTGGTCCCAGTTTTTGCACTAAAGCTCCAAGGGCGATTAACCTTTGACCGGGTATGTAAAGGTCAAAGGGTTTAGCTAAATTAGGGTGTTCCTGGGCAAGAGTCTGAATTGACTGCTCTTTCCATTCTTGAGAGGCTGCTTCTGGATTCTACTCAAAAGGATCATCATCTTTTCGTGTCAGTGTTTCATATAGAGGCCCAGCTATTAGACTGTAGTTAAGGATCCAGATGCAGAAAACCTTGGTCTCCCAAGGAACCCCTAAGCTCTCTTCTAGTTTTAGAAGAGGTAAGGCTGCAAATGGCTTCTTCCCTATCCTGGGATGCGTTTCTCCGAATATCTGTGAGAATGAAGCCCAGGCATGTCACCTTAGCCTGGGATATTTGAGCCTTTCTCTTGGACACCTTCTGTCCTTTCTTGGCTAGGTAGTTCAGAGGCGTCTTTAGTAGGTTGGCAATCAGAATGTCATATTCATATTGAAGGAGGGTTCCCTTTTACAGAGGTAGAACTTTTAGGTCTTTAGAGGACATTTCCCCAATGATGGTGTGGGGATTTTTGAACCATTGGGGCAGGACGGCCCAGCATTATTGCTTATGTTGCATGTTGTGTCCTGCCACTCACAAGCCAAAAATTCTTGTGACTCTGAGATGAATGGAATACAGAAGAAGGCATCTTTGTAGTCTAATACAGAATGCCATTGCCTGGTGGATGGTAGAATGACCAGCAGGGTGTGGGAAATAGGAGCTACTGGATATATATCCTCGGTGGCTTCACTGACTGTCCTGATATACTTCACCAGGTCTCCAGCAGCCCATGGGGCTCTCGTGGTCAGGCCAATCCCAGGATATAGAGCTCACCTGGGCTGCACCGCCCACCACACAGCGCACCACACAGCCCACGGGGCTCTCATGGTCAAGTCCCTCCCAGGGTATGGAGCTCACCTGTGCAGCTACCCAGCAGCCCATTGGGCTCTCATAGTCAGGCCCTTCCCAGGATACGGAACTCCCCTGGGCAGGTACCCCAGCAGGGCTGGACACACAGGATCTGTGCACATAGCCCACCTTGCAGAGAACCCCCAGCTCACCTGTCACTCACAGCTGACACAGAACACCTCAGAGCAGGACTTGAACTAACAAACAGCAGCCCTGACAGGTCTGTGACCATGGCTATCACTCTGTGCAGCCTCTCTCTGCCTGGTCTTCCAGACACTTCCACTGCAGCCAGGGCACCAAGCCTCTGTCTCCACCCACCATCACTCCTCTCCCTGACTCCTGGGTTCTTCTCATTAGGATAGTGTCTTCTTGAAGTTGCTTTCCACTCATGGACCAGATAAAATGGTAAGAAAACAAGCCGCAGCTGCAGCCTCTTGTCTATCCTAACTCTCAATAGCCCACACCTGTTCCTTGGGCGTGGCCCATTTAGCAATGTTCATTTTCTGCAACTGTGAGCCCCTGAGGGATGAGGATTGGCTGATTTGGGCAGCCGTACACTGCCTTCCAGACCTCCCCAGGTGTTCCTGGGTTGAGGTCAATATAAACACCTCTCCAGTCAGCAAGAGCCCCTGTAGCTGTGCCTGACACCATATTCTCTGCCTGTCAGCAGTGTCGGGGCTGGGGTGGTGGGAGGGAGTGAGGGGCCGTGGCTTTTTGTGTGGCCCAGTGTGAGTGGGGCTCTGCTGGTCTTTCTGCAGGAGTTGCCAGGCTGCCATCTGCTAAAGAAGAGGATGTGTCACCCATACCTGCCGCTGGATATTCTCCCCAGGCAGAGGTGAGGAAGTAAAAAAGCAGTGGGGGCCGTGGCTGGAGGGGTATCTCAGGCAGGGAAATGGAAAGCTTCCAGAAGAGCATCTGGGGCCAGGACCATCCTGGCTGGCCTGCAGGCACCAAATCACCCTGCCTGCTGTCGCTAGGGTGGCTCCACAGCCCTTCCTCTAGGCTTGCAAGTGCTTGTACATATTCAGGTGTTTTACCTGGAAAGGGTGGGAAGAGTTTAGCTGCAGCAGGACTGGGGCTCACCTCACATTTACTCACAGACGCTTCGACACAGTCCCCCAGCTTTTCAATGAGGATGCTCCTTTTGTGGGGGAGCGCTGCTGACTGCATGGGAGACGATTTCCCACCTCTGACCAACTTAAGAATTTTTTACCACTGGAGCAAGTGCCCTGATACGATTTTCCTCTGTATAAATGGTGGGTTCTGTTTTTCTTTTTTTCTTTTTTTCTTTTTGGTTCAAGGTAGATTTTATTTATTCCTCTTTTTTTTAAATTTGGTGATATAAACATGGAAATAATGCATTAATATAAAGACGTCTATGTGAAGGGAAAAACTTTTTTCTGTTTTATTTTATTAAATGTTATTTATTTATTTTTAATTTTTTAAAAAAATTATTTATTAATTTTATACAGCAGGTTCTTATTGGATATCTATTTTATACATATAAGTGTGCACATGTGAATCCCAGTCTCCCAATTCATCCCACCACCACCCTCACCTGGCGTTCCCCCCTTGGTGTCCATATGTTTGTTCTCTACATCTGTGTCTCTATCTCTGCCCTGCAAACTGGTTCATCTGTACCATTTTTCTAGGTTCCACATTTATGCCTTAATATACAATATTGGTTTTTCTCTTTCTGACTTACTTCACTCTGTATGACAGTCTCTCGATCCTTCAAGGTCTCTATAAATGACCCAATTTCATTCCTTTGTATGGCTGAGTAATATTCCATTGTATATATGTACCACATCTTTATCCATTCGTCTGTCTGTGGGCACTTAGGTTGCTTTCATTACCTGGCTATTGTAAATAGTGCTGCAATGAACATTGTGGTGAATGTTTCTTTTTGATTTATGGTTTTCTCTGGGTATATGCCCAGTAGTGGGATTGCTGGATTATATGGTAATTCTATTTTTAGTTTTTTAAGGAACCTCCACACTGTTCCCCATAGAGACTGTAACAATTTACATTCCCAACAATAGTGGAAGAATGTTCCTTTTCTGCACACCTGCTCCAGCATTTGTTGTTTGTAGATTTCCTGATGATGCCCATTCTAACAGGTGTGACGTGATACCTCATTGTAGTTTCGATTTCCATTTCTCTAATAATTAGTGATGTTTAGCAGATTTTCATGTGCGTACTGGCCATCTCTATGTCTTCTTGGAAGAAATGTCTATTTAGATCTTCTTCCATTTTTGTATTGGGTTGTTTGTTTTATTAATATTGAGCTGCATGAGCTGTTTATATATATTGGAGATTAATCATTTGTCCATTGATTCGTTTGCAAATATTTTCTGCCATTCTGAGGGCTGTCTTTTCATCTTGTTTGTAGTTTCCTTTGCTTTGCAAAAGCTTTTATGTTTCATTACGTCCCATCAGTTTAGTTTTCTTTTTTATTTCATTACTATAGGAGGTGGATCAAAAAAGATCTTGCTGTGATTTACGTCAGAGTATCCTTCGTAAGTTTTCCTCTCAGAGTTTTATACTATCCAGTCTTACATTATGGTCTCTAATCCATTTTGAATATATTTTTATATGGTGTTGGGGAGTGTTCTAATTTCATTCTTTTACATGTAGCTGTCCATATTTCCCAGCACCAATGATTGAAGAGACTGTCTTATATCCATTGTATTGTCTTGCCTCCTTTGTCATAGATTAGTTGACCATAGGTGTGTAGGTTTATCACTGTGCTTTCTTTTTTTTTTCCTTTTACACGTTTATTGGAGTATAATTGCTTTACAATGGAGTGTTCATTTCTGCTGTATAAAGAAGTGAATCAGCTATACATATACAAATATCACCAGATCCACTCCCTCTTGCATCTCCCTCCCACACCCCATATCCACCCCTTTATGTGGTCACAAAGCAGGCAATTGGCAATTTACATCCTGCCCATCAGCATAAAAAGGCTCGTGTTCTCCAGGGCCTTTCTTGCCTTTCTGGTTTTTACACATTGTGTGGATGTCCCTTTTGACCGGTGGGAAGTGATACTTCTTCGTAGTGCAGATTTGCTTTGCACGCTTTCTTGCTTGGCCAAAGAGGGCATATGAGTTTTCTCCTGAATATATTCAGTATAAAACCCATACGTACTTTTTGGCCAAGCACATCATTGTTGAAGTTGTGCCCCGCTTCCAGTGCTTTAAAGACGATTCCAACGTACCTCTTGAAATCTGTTTCCTGCTATTCTGCCTCGCTTTCAAATCTGCCTCGTTACCATCCCTCAACAGATTTTTGGACGATAGTTGTCCTTTATTACTCTGCCAGTTTGTGTATTGCTGTGCCCCTGAGCTCCATTTATCAACTCGTTTTTTGTGAGCTAACCGCAAGTCCAAAATTTTGGTTCAGGACCTATACGGGTTTCCGGTGGGTGGCTGAGACTTTGGTTAATTTTTCTTCTTCCCGGGATATTAGAGTGACATGTGCCCGTCCAAATGCCTAACAGCTACTCTCTCATTGGTTCTCCTTCTTCCCTTTCATCCTCTGCCATATTGGAAACCTGTGTGAAACAGGAGTTTAAAGGTGCTGTCTCTCCAGGGTGGGAGATTGATAGTAAACCAGTTGGAAAGGAAAACCGGAGCACCAGGAGAGGGAATATTCGTTGAGTTTTAGAAACCTTTCGTATTCAGAGTGTGTCCATTCTCTAAGTTTCCCGTACATATTATAGCTGTAGTAATACTCACTTCAACCTGGAGAGTTGGGACCCATGGAATAGGTGACATGCGTTATTGGATTAAAGGGTCTGCATTTGCTCACCCGTTGTCACCAATCCTCTCAGTCCCATATGTCCAGCCTTATGCCACATCCAGCTGTCATTGTAGATAGTGTCATTCCAGGTTTCATCAGAGACCCTGAAGGAATTGTAAAGAATTTCCCTGTCTTTTGTTTTGTTTTTGAAATTCATTTTTATAGTGGTTTAAGCTGATTCTCGCTGCCATGTTTATGCCAGTCTGGACACACTTAATTCCCTTAGGGAGACATATCAATACATAGGTTTTAAGATTATTACTAGTCAGATATAATCCTCTGTTGGAAATATGGTGTTTTGAGTCCCTTTCACTGAGGAAGGTGTAGGTCTTGTCTATTCCATGGTTGGTTTTTGGAACGGTACCTGTGCTTATATCAAACTCTGGTTTTATGTGTCACGCCACCTCTCCTTCCCCCTTAAGCAGTCATAAGAGTGTTTTCTAAATATGAGACTCTGTTCTCTTTCCTAAATCAGTTCATGTGTAGCCATGTTTACAGGATCTTCATAAGTGATATCTTATGATATGTTTCTTTTTCTGCGTGTCTTATTTCACTTAGAATCATCGTACCTGAATCCACTCATTTTGCTGCTACTGGTCTTATGACATTGAGTTCATGTCTGAGGGATATTCCATCGTATGTAAGTACCACAATTTTTTGAACCATTTTTATAGTTCCTGGGATATTTAAGGTGTACCCAAGTTGAGATCCTTGTAAGCAGTGCAGCCCTAAATTTTGGGGTAACTCTGTCTTATTGATTTTCAGCTTTCCCAAGGTATATTCCCTAGACTGGAAGTGCCCTTGGCTCTGTAGGTCTGTTGTTTACTTGTTTTAGGGAACACAATTGCACTCCTCCAGAGAGGCAGTTGGCAATATACATCCCGCCCATCAGCATAACAAAGCTCCCTGTTCTCCAAGGCCTGTCTTGCCATTCTGCTTTTTACACATTTTGTGGTTGTCCCTTTTGACCGGTGGGAAGTGATACTTCTTTGTAGTGAAGATTTGAATTGCCCGCTTGCTTGCTTGGCCAAAAAGGGCATAAGCATTTTCTCCTGAATATATTCAGGAGAAAACGCATATACCATTTTTGGAAAAGAGCATCAATGTTGTAGTTGTGCCCCTCTTCCTGTGCTTTAATGGCAATTCCAACGTACCTCTTGAAATCTGTTTCCTGCTATTCTGTCTCGCTTTCAAGTACGCCTCGTTGCCTTCACTCAACAGATTTTTGGACGATAGTTGTCCTTTATTACTCTGCAGGTCTGTGAATTGCTGAGTCTCTGAGCTCCATTTTTCAACTCGTTATTTTGAGAGATGAATGCAAGTCCAAAATTTTGGTTCAGGACCTATACTGGGTCCCGGTGGGTGGCTGAGACTCTGGTTAATTCTTCTTCCTGCCTGGAAATTAGAGTAATATGTGCCCGTCCAAATGCTACTCTCTCATTGGTTCTCCCAATTCCCTTTCATCCTCTGCCAAATTGGCAACTTGTGCGAACCAGGAGGTTAAAGTGGCTGTCTCTCCAAGTGCGGAGATTGATAGTAAAGCAGTTGGAAAGTAAAACCGGTGCATCCAGGGCAGGGAGTATTCGCTGAGTTTTAGAAAACTTTCATATTCACATTGTGTCCATTCTCTAGGTTTCGCGTACATGTTATAGCTGTAGTAATATTCCCTTCCACCTGGAGAGTTGGGACCCATGGAATGGGTGCCATGCATTATTGCTTTAAATCGTCTGCATTTGCTCACCCAATCTCACCAATCCTCTCAGTCCCAAGTGTCCAGCCTTATGCCACTTCCAGCTGTCATTGTAGACAGGGTCATTCCAGGTTTCATCAGAGACACTGAAGGATTTGTAAAGAATTTCCCTGCTTTTTTGTTTTCTTTTTGAAATTCCTTTTTATAGTGGGTTTGAGCTGATTCTCACTGCCATGTTTATGCCAGTCTGGACACACTTGATTCCCTTATGGAGACATATCAATACATAGGTTTTAAGATTCTTACTAGTCAGATATAATCCTCTGCGGGAAATATGGGGTTTTGAGTCCCTTTCACTGAGGAAAGGGTAGGTCTTGTCTATTCCATGGTTGGTTTTCGGAACGGTACCTGTGCTTATATCAAACTCTGGTTTTATGTGTCACCCCATCTCTCCTTCCCCCTTAAGCCGGCATAAGAGTGTTTTCTAAACGTGAGACTCTGTTCTCTTTCCTAACTCAGTTCATGTGTAGCCATGTTTACAGGATCTTCAAAAGGGATATCTTATGATAAGTTTCTTTTTCTGTGTGTCTTATTTCACTTAGAATCATCGTACCTGAATCCACTCATTTTGCTGCTACTGGTCTTATGATATTGTGTTCATGGCTGAGGGATATTCCATCGTATGTAAGTACCACAGATTTTTGAACCATTTTTATAGTTCCTGGGATATTTAAGTTGTACAGAAGTTGAGGTTCTTGTAAGCAGTGCAACCCTAAATTTTGCGGTAGCACTGACTTACTGATTTCCAGTTTTCCCAAGGTATATTCCCTAGGCTGGAAGTGCCCTTGGCTCTGTAGGTCTGTTGTTTACTTCTTTTAGGGAACACAATGCACTCCACCAGAGAGGCAGTTGGCAATATACCTCCCGCCCATCAGCATAGCAAGGCTCCCTGTTCTCCAAGGCCTGTCTTGCCATTCTGCTTTTTACACATTTTGTGGTTGTCCCTTTTGACCTGTGGGAAGTGATACTTCTTTGTAGTGAATATTTGCATTGTCCGCTTGCTTGCTTGGCCAAAAAGGGCATAAGCATTTTCTCCTGAATATATTCAGGAGAAAACGCATACACCCTTTTTGGAAAAGTGCATCAATGTTGAAGTTATGTCCATCTTCCTGTGCTTTAATGGCAATTCCAGCGTACCTCTTGAAATCTGTTTCCTGATATTCTGCCTCCCTTTCAAGTCCGCCGCGTTGCCTTCCCTCAACAGATTTTTGGACGATAGTTGTCCTTTATTACTCTGCAGGTCTGTGAATTGCTGAGTCTCTGAGCTCCATTTTTCAACTCGTTATTTTGAGAGATGAATGCAAGTCCAAAATTTGGTTCAGGATCTATACTTGGTCCCGGTGTGTGGCTGAGACTCTGGTTAATTATTCTTCCTGCCTGGAAATTAGAGTAATATTTGCCCGTCCAAATGCTACTCTCTCATTGGTTCTCCCGCTTCCCTTTCATCCTCTGCCAAATTGGCAACTTGTGCGAACCAGGAGCTTAAAGGGGCTGTCTCTCTAAGTGGGGAGATTGATAGTAAAGCAGTTGGAAAGTTAAACCGGAGCAACCAGGGCAGGGCGTATTCGCTGAGTTTTACAAAAATTTCATATTCACAGTGTGTCCATTCTCTAGGTTTCAGGTACATGTTATAGCTGTACTAATATTCCCTTCAACCTGGAGAGTTGGGAACCATGGAATGGGTGTCATGCATTATTGCTTTAAAGCGTCTGCATTTGCTCACCCAATCTCACCAATCCTCTCAGTCCCAAGTGTCCAGCCTTATGCCACATCCAGCTGTCATTGTAGACAGGGTCATTCCAGGTTTCCTCAGAGACCTTGAAGGATTTGTAAAGAATTTCCCTGCTTTTTTGTTTTCTTTTTGAAATTCCATTTTATAGTGGGTTTCAGCTGATTCTCACTGCCATGTTTATGCCAGTCTGGACACACTTGATTCCCTTACGGAGACATATCAATACATAGGTTTTAAGATTCTTACTAGTCAGATATAATCCTCGGCGGGAAATATGGGGTTTTGAGTCCCTTTCACTGAGGAAGGGGTATGCCTTGTCTATTCCATAGTTGGTTTTCGGAACGGTACCTGTGCTTATATCAAACTCTGGTTTTCTTGTCACCCCACCTCTCCATCACCCCTTAAGCCGGCATAAGAGTGTTTTCTAAACGTGAGACTCTGTTCTCTTTCCTAACTCAGTCATGTATAGCCATGTTTACAGGATCTTCAAAAGGGATATCTTATGATAAGTTTCTTTTTCTGTGTGTCTTATTTCACTTAGAATCATCGTACCTGAATCCACTCATTTTGCTGCTACTGGTCTTATGACATTGTCTTCATGGCTGAGGGATATTCCATCGTATGAAAGTACCACAATTTTTTGAACCATTTTTATACTTCCTGGGATATTTAAGTTGTACAGAAGTTGAGGTTCTTGTAAGCAGTTCAGCCCTAAATTTTGGGGTGGCTCTGTCTTATTTATTTTCAGTTTTCCCAAAGTATATTCCCTAGACTGGAATTGCCCTTGGCTCTGTAGCTCTGTTGTTTAATTCTTATAGGAACACAATGCACTCCTCCAGAGAGGCAGTTGGCAATATACATCCCGCCCGTCAGCATAACAAGGCTCCCTGTTCTCCAGGGCCAGTCTTGGCTTTCTGATTTTTACAAATTTTGTGGATGTCCCTTTTGACGGGTGGGAATTGAAACTTCCTTGTAGTGCAGATTTGCGTTGCCCGCTTGCTTGCTTGGCCAAAAAGGGCTTATGGGTATTCTCCTGAAAATATTCAGGAGAAAACGCATATGCCCTTTTCGGCCAAGTGCATCATCTTCGAAGTTGTGCCCCTCTTCCTGTGCTTTACAGGCGATTCCAAAGTACCTCTTGAAATCTGTTTCCTGCTATTCTGCCTCACATTCAAGTCCACCGCGTTTCCTTCCCTCAACAGAATTTTGGACGATAGTTGTCCTTTATTACTCTGCCAGTTTGTGAATTGCTTTGCCCATGAGCTCCATGTTTCAACTCGTTTTTTGTGAGCTGAACGGAAGTCCAAAATTTTGGTTCAGGACCTATTCTGATTTCCGGTTGGTGGCTGAGACTTTGGTTAATTCTTCTTCCTACCGGGACATTAGAGTGACATGTGCCCTTCCAAATGCCTAACAGCTACTCTCTCATTGGTTCTCCCTCTTCCCTTTCATCCTGTGACAAATTGGCAACCCGTGCTAACCAGGAGGTTAAAGGGGCTGTCTCTCCAAGATGGGAGATTGACAGTAAAGCAGTTGGATTGCCAAACCGGAGCACCAGGAGAGGGACTATTCGTTGAGTTTTAGAAACGTTTTGTATTCATATTGTGACCATTCTCTAGGTTTGGCGTACATGTTATAGCTATAGTAATATTCCCTTTAACCTGTAGAGTTGAGACCCATGGAATGGGTGCCATGCATTATTGCTTTAAAGCGTCTACATTTGCTCACCCAATCTCACCAATCCTCTCAGTCCCAAGTGTCCAGCCTTATGCCACATCCAGCTGTCATTGTGGACAATGTCATTCCAGGTTTCATCAGAGACCCTGAAGGATTTGTAAAGAATTTCCCTCCTTTTTGTTTGCTTTTTGAAATTCCTTTTTATAGTGAGTTTGAGCTGATTCTCGCTGCCATGTTTATGCCAGTCTATACACACTTGATTCCCTTACGCAGACATATCAATACATAGGTTTTAAGATCCTTACTAGTCAGATATATTCCTCTGCGGGAAATATGGGGTTTTGAGTCCCTTCCACTGAGGAAGGTGTAGGTTTGTCTATTCCATAGTTGGTTTTTGGAAGGCTACATGTGCTTATATCAAACGCTGGTTTTATGCATCACCGCACCTCTCCTTCCCCCTTAAGCAGGCATAAGAGTGTTTACTAAATGTGAGACACTCTTCTCTTTCCTAACTCAGTTTAAGTGTAGCCATGTTTACATCATCTTCATTTCTGTTATGTTATGATAAGATTCTTTTTTTGTGTGACTTATTTCACTTAGAATCATTGTACCTGAATCCACTCATTTTGCTGCTCCTGGTCTTATGACATTGATTTCATGGCTGAGGGATATTCCATCGTACATAAGTACCACAATTTTTTGAACCATTTTTATATTTCCTGGGATAATTCAGGTGTACCGAAGTTGAGGTTCTTGTAAGCAGTGTAGCCCTAAATTTTGGGGTGGCTCTGTCTTATTGATATTCAGTTTTCCCAAGGTATGTTTCCTAGACTGGATGTGCCCTTGGCTCTGTAGCTCTGTTGTTTATTTGATTTAGAGAACACAATGCACTCCTCCAGAGAGGCAGTGGGCAATTTACATCCTGCCCATCAGCATAAAAAGGCTCGTGTTCTCCAGGGCCTTTCTTACCTTTCTGGTTTTTACACATTTTGTGGATGTCCCTTTTGACCGGTGGGAAGTAATACTTCTTTGTAGTGCAGATTTGCATTGCACGCTTGCTTGCTTGGCCAAAGAGGGCGTATGCGTTTTCTCCTGAATATATTCAGTATAAAACCCATACGCACTTTTTGGCCAAGCACATCATTGTCGAAGTTGTGTCCCATTTCCTGTGCTTTAAAGATGATTCCAACGTACCTCTTGAAATCTGTTTCCTGCTATACTGCCTCGCTTTCAAGTCTGCCTCGTTACCATCCCTCAACAGATTTTTGGACGATAGTTGTCCTTTATTACTCTGCCAGTTTTTGTATTGCTGTGCCCCTGAGCTCCATTTATCAACTCGTTTTTTTGTGAGCTAACCGCAAGTCCAAACTTTTGGTTCAGGACCTATACTGGTTTCCGGTGGGTGGCTGACACTTTGGTTAATTCTTCTTCTTCCCGGGAAATTAGAGTGACATGTGCCCGTCCAAATGCCTAACAGCTACTCTCTCATTGGTTCTCCCTCTTCCCTTTCATCCTCTGCCATATTGGAAAACTGTGTGAAACAGGAGTTTAAAGGTGGTGTCTCTCCAGGTTGGGAGATTGATAGTAAACCAGTTGGAAAGGCAAACCGGAGCACCAGGAGAGGGAATATTCGTTGAGTTTTATAAACCTTTCGTATTCACAGTGTGTCCATTCTCTAAGTTTCCCGTACATATTATAGCTGTACTAATATTCACTTCAACCTGGAGAGTTGGGACCCATGGAATGGGTGCCATGCGTTATTGGTTTAAAGGGTCTGCATTTGCTCACCCGTTCTCACCAATCCTCTCAGTCCCATGTGTCCAGCCTTATGCCACATCCCGGTGTCATTTTAGATAGGGTCATTCCAGGTTTCATCAGAGACCCTGAAGGAATTGTAAAGAATTTCCCTGTCTTTTGTTTTGTTTTTGAAATTCATTTTTATAGTGGTTTAAGCTGATTCTCGCTGCCATGTTTATGCCAGTCTGGACACACTTGATTCCCTTAGGGAGACATATCAATACATAGGTTTTAAGATTATTACTAGTCAGATATAATCCTCTGTGGGAAATATGGGGTTTTGAGTCCCTTTCACTGAGGAAGGTGTAGGTCTTGTCTATTCCATGGTTTGTTTTTGGAACGGTACCTGTGCTTATATCAAACTCTGGTTTTATGTGTTACGCCACCTCTCCTTCCCTCTTAAGCAGGCATAAGAGTGTTTTCTAAATGTGAGACTCTGTTCTCTTTCCTAAATCAGTTCATGTGTAGCCATGTTTACAGGATCTTCATAAGGGATATCTTATGATTAGTTTCTTTTTCTGCGTGTCTTATTTCACTTAGAATCATCGTACCTGAATCCACTCATTTTGCTGCTACTGGTCTTATGACATTGTCTTCATGGCTGAGGGATATTCCATTGTATGAAAGTACCACAATTTTTTGAACCATTTTTATACTTCCTGGGATATTTAAGTTGTACAGAAGTTGAGGTTCTTGTAAGCAGTTCAGCCCTAAATTTTGGGGTGGCTCTGTCTTATTTATTTTTAGTTTTCCCAAAGTATATTCCCTAGACTGGAATTGCCCTTGGCTCTGTAGCTCTGTTGTTTAATTCTTATAGGAACACAATGCACTCCTCCAGAGAGGCAGTTGGCAATATACATCCCGCCCGTCAGCATAACAAGGCTCCCTGTTCTCCAGGGCCAGTCTTGGCTTTCTGATTTTTACAAATTTTGTGGATGTCCCTTTTGACGGGTGGGAATTGAAACTTCCTTGTAGTGCAGATTTGCGTTGCCCGCTTGCTTGCTTGGCCAAAAAGGGCTTATGGGTATTCTCCTGAAAATATTCAGGAGAAAACGCATATGCCCTTTTCGGCCAAGTGCATCATCTTCGAAGTTGTGCCCCTCTTCCTGTGCTTTACAGGCGATTCCAAAGTACCTCTTGAAATCTGTTTCCTGCTATTCTGCCTCACATTCAAGTCCACCGCGTTTCCTTCCCTCAACAGAATTTTGGACGATAGTTGTCCTTTATTACTCTGCCAGTTTGTGAATTGCTTTGCCCATGAGCTCCATGTTTCAACTCGTTTTTTGTGAGCTGAACGGAAGTCCAAAATTTTGGTTCAGGACCTATTCTGATTTCCGGTTGGTGGCTGAGACTTTGGTTAATTCTTCTTCCTACCGGGACATTAGAGTGACATGTGCCCTTCCAAATGCCTAACAGCTACTCTCTCATTGGTTCTCCCTCTTCCCTTTCATCCTGTGACAAATTGGCAACCCGTGCTAACCAGGAGGTTAAAGGGGCTGTCTCTCCAAGATGGGAGATTGACAGTAAAGCAGTTGGATTGTCAAACCGGAGCACCATGAGAGGGACTATTCGTTGAGTTTTAGAAACGTTTTGTATTCATATTGTGACCATTCTCTAGGTTTGGCGTACATGTTATAGCTATAGTAATATTCCCTTTAACCTGTAGAGTTGAGACCCATGGAATGGGTGCCATGCATTATTGCTTTAAAGCGTCTACATTTGCTCACCCAATCTCACCAATCCTCTCAGTCCCAAGTGTCCAGCCTTATGCCACATCCAGCTGTCATTGTGGACAATGTCATTCCAGGTTTCATCAGAGACCCTGAAGGATTTGTAAAGAATTTCCCTCCTTTTTGTTTGCTTTTTGAAATTCCTTTTTATAGTGAGTTTGAGCTGATTCTCGCTGCCATGTTTATGCCAGTCTATACACACTTGATTCCCTTACGCAGACATATCAATACATAGGTTTTAAGATCCTTACTAGTCAGATATATTCCTCTGCGGGAAATATGGGGTTTTGAGTCCCTTCCACTGAGGAAGGTGTAGGTCTTGTCTATTCCATAGTTGGTTTTTGGAAGGCTACATGTGCTTATATCAAACGCTGGTTTTATGCATCACCGCACCTCTCCTTCCCCCTTAAGCAGGCATAAGAGTGTTTACTAAATGTGAGACACTCTTCTCTTTCCTAACTCAGTTTAAGTGTAGCCATGTTTACATCATCTTCATTTCTGTTATGTTATGATAAGATTCTTTTTTTGTGTGACTTATTTCACTTAGAATCATTGTACCTGAATCCACTCATTTTGCTGCTCCTGGTCTTATGACATTGATTTCATGGCTGAGGGATATTCCATCGTACATAAGTACCACAATTTTTTGAACCATTTTTATATTTCCTGGGATAATTCAGGTGTACCGAAGTTGAGGTTCTTGTAAGCAGTGTAGCCCTAAATTTTGGGGTGGCTCTGCCTTATTGATATTCAGTTTTCCCAAGGTATGTTTCCTAGACTGGATGTGCCCTTGGCTCTGTAGCTCTGTTGTTTATTTGATTTAGAGAACACAATGCACTCCTCCAGAGAGGCAGTGGGCAATTTACATCCTGCCCATCAGCATAAAAAGGCTCGTGTTCTCCAGGGCCTTTCTTGCCTTTCTGGTTTTTACACATTTTGTGGATGTCCCTTTTGACCGGTGGGAAGTAATACTTCTTTGTAGTGCAGATTTGCATTGCACGCTTGCTTGCTTGGCCAAAGAGGGCGTATGCGTTTTCTCCTGAATATATTCAGTATAAAACCCATACGCACTTTTTGGCCAAGCACATCATTGTCGAAGTTGTGTCCCATTTCCTGTGCTTTAAAGATGATTCCAACGTACCTCTTGAAATCTGTTTCCTGCTATACTGCCTCGCTTTCAAGTCTGCCTCGTTACCATCCCTCAACAGATTTTTGGACGATAGTTGTCCTTTATTACTCTGCCAGTTTTTGTATTGCTGTGCCCCTGAGCTCCATTTATCAACTCGTTTTTTTGTGAGCTAACCGCAAGTCCAAACTTTTGGTTCAGGACCTATACTGGTTTCCGGTGGGTGGCTGACACTTTGGTTAATTCTTCTTCTTCCCGGGAAATTAGAGTGACATGTGCCCGTCCAAATGCCTAACAGCTACTCTCTCATTGGTTCTCCCTCTTCCCTTTCATCCTCTGCCATATTGGAAACTTGTGTGAAACAGGAGTTTAAAGGTGGTGTCTCTCCAGGTTGGGAGATTGATAGTAAACCAGTTGGAAAGGCAAACCGGAGCACCAGGAGAGGGAATATTCGTTGAGTTTTAGAAACCTTTCGTATTCACAGTGTGTCCATTCTCTAAGTTTCCCGTACATATTATAGCTGTACTAATATTCACTTCAACCTGGAGAGTTGGGACCCATGGAATGGGTGCCATGCGTTATTGGTTTAAAGGGTCTGCATTTGCTCACCCGTTCTCACCAATCCTCTCAGTCCCATGTGTCCAGCCTTATGCCACATCCCGGTGTCATTTTAGATAGGGTCATTCCAGGTTTCATCAGAGACCCTGAAGGAATTGTAAAGAATTTCCCTGTCTTTTGTTTTGTTTTTGAAATTCATTTTTATAGTGGTTTAAACTGATTCTCGCTGCCATGTTTATGCCAGTCTGGACACACTTGATTCCCTTAGGGAGACATATCAATACATAGGTTTTAAGATTATTACTAGTCAGATATAATCCTCTGTGGGAAATATGGGGTTTTGAGTCCCTTTCACTGAGGAAGGTGTAGGTCTTGTCTATTTCATGGTTGGTTTTTGGAACGGTACCTGTGCTTATATCAAACTCTGGTTTTATGTGTTACGCCACCTCTCCTTCCCTCTTAAGCAGGCATAAGAGTGTTTTCTAAATGTGAGACTTTGTTCTCTTTCCTAAATCAGTTCATGTGTAGCCATGTTTACAGGATCTTCATAAGGGATATCTTATGATTAGTTTCTTTTTCTGCGTGTCTTATTTCACTTAGAATCATCGTACCTGAATCCACTCATTTTGGTGCTACTGGTCTTATGACATTGAGTTCATGGCTGAGGGATATTCCATCATATGTAAGTACCACAATTTTTTGAACCATTTTTATAGTTCCTGGGATATTTAAGGTGTACCCAAGTTGAGGTCCTTATAAGCAGTGCAGCCCTAAATTTTGGGGTAGCTCTGTGTTATTGATTTTCAGTTTTCCCAAGGTATATTCCCTAGACTTGAAGTGCCCTTGGCTCTGTAGGTCTGTTGTTTACTTCTTTTAGTGAACACAATGCACTCCTCCAGAGAGGCAGTTGGCAATATACATCCCACCCATAAGCATAACAAGGCTCCCTGTTCTCCAAGGCCTGTCTTGCCATTCTTCTTTTTACACATTTTGTGGTTGTCCCTTTTGACCGGTGGGAAGTGATACTTCTTTCAGTGAATATTTGCATTGCCCGCTTTCTTGCTTGGCCAAAAAGGGCATAAGCATTTTCTCCTGAATATATTCAGGAGAAAACAGATACACCCTTTTTGGAAAAGAGCATCAATGTTGAAGTAGTTCCCCTCTTCCTGTGCTTTAATGGCAATTACAACATACCTCTTGAAATCTGTTTCCTGCTATTCTGCCTCACTTTCAAATCCGCCTCGTTGCCTTCCCTCAACAGATTTTTTGACGATAGTTGTCCTTTATTACTCTGGCATTCTGTGAATTGCTGAGACTCTGAGCTCCATTTTTCAACTCGTTATTTTGAGAGATGAATGCAAGTCCAAAATTTTGGATCAGGACCTATACTGGGCCCCGGTGGGTTGCTGAGACTGTGGTTAATTCTTCTTCCTGCCTGGAAATTAGAGTAACATGTGCCCGTCCAAATGCTACTCTCCCATTGGTTCTCCCGCTTCCCTTTCATCCTCTGCCAAATTGGCAACTTGTGCGAACCAGGAGGTTAAAGGGGCTGTCTCTCCAAGTGGAGAGATAGATAGTAAAGCATTTGGAAAGTTAAACCGGAGCAAACAGGGCAGGGAGTATTCGCTGAGTTTTAGAAACCTTTCATATTCACAGTGTGTCCATTCTTTGGTTTCGCGTACTTGTTATAGCTGTAGTAATATTCCCTTCAACCTGGAGAGTTGGGACCCATGGAATGGGTGCCATGCATTATTGCTTTAAAGCGTCTGCATTTGCTCACCCAATCTCACCAATCCTCTCAGTCCCAAGTGTCCAGCCTTATGCCACTTCCAGCTGTCATTGTAGACAGGGACATTCCAGGTTTCATCAGAGACCCTGAAGGATTTGTAAAGAATTTCCCTGCTTTTTTGTTTTCTTTTTGAAATTCCTTTTTATAGTGGGTTTGAGCTGATTCTCACTGCCATGTTTATGCCAGTCTGGACACACTTGATTCCCTTATGGAGACATATCAATACATAGGTTTTAAGATTCTTACTAGTCAGATATAATCCTCTGCAGGAAATATGGGGTTTTGAGTCCCTTTCACTGAGGAAGGGGTAGGTCTTGTCTATTCCATAGTTGGTTTTCGGAACGGTATCTGTGCTTATATCAAACTCTGGTTTTATGTGTCACCCCACCTCTCCTTCCCCCCATAAGCAGGCATAAGAGTGTTTTCTAAACGTGAGACTCTGTTCTCTTTCCTAACTCAGTTCATGTGTAGCCATGTTTACAGGATCTTCAACAGGGATATCTTATGATAACTTTCTTTTTCTGTGTGTCTTATTTCTCTTAGAATCATCGTATCTGAATCCACTCATTTTGCTGCTACTGGTCTTATGACATTGTGTTCATGGCTGAGGGATATTCCATCGTATGTAAGTACCACAATTTTTTGAACCATTTTTATAGTTCCTGGGATATTTAAGGTGTACCCAAGTTGAGGTTCTTGTAAGCAGTACAGCCCTAAATTTTGGGGTGGCTCTGTCTTATTGATTTTCAGTTTTCCCAAAGTATATTCCCTAGACTGGAAGTGCCCTTGGCTCTGTATCTCTGTTGTTTAATTCTTTTAGGAACACAATGCACTCCTCCTGAGAGGCAGTTGGCAATATACATACCGCCCGTCAGCATAACAAGGCTCCCTGTTCTCCACGGCCTGTCTTGCCTTTCTGATTTTTACACATTTTGTGGATGTCCCTTTTGACGGGTGGGAATTGACACTTCTTTGTAGTGCAGATTTGCGTTGCCCGCTTGCTTGCTTGGCCAAAAAGTGCGTATGGGTTTTCTCCTGAAAATATTCAGGAGAAAACGCATACTCCCTTTTTGGCCAAGGGCATCATCATCGAAGTTGTGCCCCTCTTCCTGTGCTTTTCAGGCGATTCCAAAGTACCTCTTGAAATCTGTTTCCTGCTATTCTGCCTCGCATTCAAGTCCACCTCGTTTCCTTCCCTCAACACAATTTTGGACGATAGTTGTCCTTTATTACTCTGCCAGTTTGTGAATTGCTTTGCCCCTGAGCTCCATGTTTCAACTCGTTTTTTTGTGAGCTGAACGGAAGTCCAAAATTTTGGTTCAGGATCTATTCTGATTTCCGGTTGGTGGCTGAGACTTTGGTTAATTCTTCTTCCTACGGGGACATCAGAGTGACATGTGCCCTTCCAAATGCCTAACAGCTACTCTCTCATTGGTTCTCCCTCTTCCCTTTCATCCTGTGACAAATTGGCAACCTGTGCTAACCAGGAGGTTAAAGGGGCTGTCTCTCCAAGTTGGGAGATTGACAGTAAAGCAGTTGGATTGTCAAACCGGAGCACCAGGAGAGGGACTATTCGTTGAGTTTTAGAAACGTTTTGTATTCATATACTGACCATTCTCTAGGTTTCGCGTACATGTTATAGCTATAGTAATATTCCCTTTAACCCGTAGAGTTGAGACCCTTGGAATTTGTGCCATGCATTATTGCTTTAAAGCGTCTACATTTGCTCACCCAATCTCACCAATCCTCTCAGTCCCAAGTGTCCAGCCTTATGCCACATCTAGCTGTCATTGTGGACAATGTCATTCCAGGTTTCATCAGAGACCCTGAAGGAGTTGTAAAGAATTTCCCTCCTTTTTGTTTCCTTTTTGAAATTCCTTTTTATAGTGGGTTTGAGCTGATTCTCGCTGCCATATTTATGCCAGTCTATACACACTTGATTCCCTTATGCAGACATATCAATACATAAGTTTTAAGTTCCTTACTAGTCAGATATATTCCTCTGAGGAAATATGGGGTTTTGAGTCCCTTTCACTGAGGAAGGGGTAGGTCTTGTCTATTCCATAGTTGGTATTCGGAACGGTACCTGTGCTTATATCATACTCTGGTTTTATGTGTCACCCCACCTCTCCTTCCCCCTTAAGCAGGCATAAGAGTGATTTCTAAATGTGAGACTCTGTTCTCTTTCCTAACTCAGTTCATGTGTAGCCATGTTTACAAGATCTTCTAAAGGGATATCTGATGATCAGTTTCTTTTTCTGTGTGTCTTATTTCACTTAGAATCATCGTACCTGAATCCACTCATTTTGCTGCTACTGGTCTTATGACATTGTGTTCATGGCTGAGGGATATTCCATCGTATGTAAGTACCACAATTTTTTGAACCATTTTTATAGTTCCTGTGATATTTAAGTTGTACAGAAGTTGAGGTTCTTGTAAGCAGTTCAGCCCTAAATTTTGGGGTGGCTCTGTCTTATTGATTTTCAGTTTTCCCAAAGTATATTCCCTAGACTGGAACTGCCCTTGGCTCTGTAGCTCTGTTGTTTAATTCTTTTAAGAACACAGTGCACTCCTCCAGAGAGGCAGTTGGCAATATACATCCCGCCCGTCAGAATAACAAGGCTCCCTGTTCTCCAGGGCCTGTCTTGCCTTTCTGATTTTTACACATTTTGTGGATGTCCCTTTTGACGGGTGGGAATTGACACTTCCTTGAAGTGCAGATTTGTGTTGCCCGCTTGCTTGCTTGTCCAAAAAGGGCGTATGCGTTTTCTCCTGAAAATATTCAGGAGAAAACGCATACGCCCATTTTGGCCAAGTGCATCATCGTCGAAGTTGTGCCCCTCTTCCTGTGCTTTACAGGCGATTCCAAAGTACCTCTTGAAATCTGTTTCCTGCTATTCTGCCTCGCATTCAAGTCCACCTCGTTTCCTTCCCTCAACAGAATTTTGGACGATAGTTGTCCTTTATTACTCTGCCAGTTTGTGAATTGCTTTGCCCCTGAGCTCCATGTTTCAACTCGTTTTTTTGTGAGCTGAACGGAAGTCCAAAATTTTGGTTCAGGACCTATTCTGATTTCCGGTTGGTGGCTGAGACTCTGGTTAATTCTTCTTCCTACGGGGACATTAGAGTGACATGTGCCCTTCCAGATGCCTAACAGCTACTCTCTCATTGGTTCTCCCTCTTCCCTTTCATCCTGTGACAAATTGGCAACCTGTGCTAACCAGGAGGTTAAAGGGGCTGTCTCTCAAGTTGGGAGATTGACAGTAAAGCAGTTGGATTGTCAAAACGGAGCACCAGGAGAGGGACTATTCGTTGAGTTTTAGAAACGTTTTGTATTCATATTGTGACCATTCTCTAGGTTTCGCGTACATGTTATAGCTATAGTAATATTCCCTTTAACCCGTAGAGTTGAGACCCATGGAATGGGTGCCATGCATTATTGCTTTATAGCGACTATATTTGCTCACCCAATCTCACCAATCCTCTCAGTCCCAAGTGTCCAGCCTTATGGCACATCCAGCTGTCATTGTGGACAATGTCATTCCAGGTTTCATCAGAGACCCTGAAGGATTTGTAAAGAATTTCCCTCCTTTTTGTTTGCTTTTTGAAATTCCTTTTTATAGTGGGTTTGAGCTGATTCTCGCTGCCATGTTTATGCCAGTCTATACACAATTGATTCACTTATGCTGACATATCAATACATAGGTTTTAAGTTCCTTACTAGTCAGATATATTCCTCTGCGTGAAATATGGGGTTTTGAGTCCCTTCCACTGAGGAAGGTGTAGGTCTTGTCTATTCCATAGTTGGTTTTTGGAAGGCTACATGTGCTTATATCAAACGCTGGTTTTATGCATCACCGCACCTCTCCTTCCCCCTTAAGCAGGCATAAGAGTGTTTACTAAATGTGAGACACTCTTCTCTTTCCTAACTCAGTTTAAGTGCAGCCATGTTTACATCATCTTAATTTCTGTTATGTTATGATAAGTTTCTTTTTTTGTGTGACTTATTTCACTTAGAATCATCGTATCTGAATCCACTCATTTTGCTGCTACTCGTCTTATGACATTGATTTCATGGCTGAGGGATATTCCATCGTACATAAGTACCACAATTTTTTGAACCATTTTTATATTTCCTGGGATAATTCAGGTGTACCGAAGTTGAGGTTCTTGTAAACAGTGTAGCCCTAAATTTTGGGGTGGCTCTGTCTTATTGATATTCTGTTTTCCCAAGGTATGTTCCCTAGACTGGAAGTGCCCTTGGCTCTGTAGCTCTGTTGTTTACTTGATTTAGAGAACACAGTGCACTCCTCCAGAGAGGCAGTTGGAAATTTACATCCTGCCCATCAGCATAAAAATGGTCGTGTTCTCCAGGGCCTGTCTTGCCTTTCTGGTTTTTACACATTTTGTGGATGTCCCTTTTGACCGGTGGGAAGAGATACTTCTTTGTAGTGCAGATTTGCATTGCACGCTTGCTTGCTTGGCCAAAAAGGGCGTATGCGTTTTCTCCTGAATATATTCAGTATAAAACCCATACACACTTTTTGGCCAAGCACATCATTGTCGAAGTTGTGCCCCACTTCCTGTGCTTTAAAGACGATTCCAGCGTACCTCTTGAAATCTGTTTCCTGCTATTCTGCCTCGCTTTCAAGTCTGCCTCGTTACCATCCCTCAACAGATTTTTGGACGATAGTTGTCCTTTATTACTCTGCCAGTTTGTGTATTGCTGTGCCCCTGAGATCCATTTATCAACTCGTTTTTTGTGAGCTAACTGCAAGTCCAAAATTTTGGTTTAGAACCTATACTGCTTTCCGGTGGGTGGCTGAGACTTTGGTTAATTCTTCTTCTTGCCGGGAAATTAGAGTGACATGTGCCCGTCCAAATGCCTAACAGCTACTCTCTCATTGGTTCTCCCTCTTCCCTTTCATCCTCTGCCATATTGGAAACCTGTGTGAAACATGAATTTAAATGTTCTGTCTCTCCAGGTTGGGAGATTGATAGTAAACCTGTTGGAAAGGCAAACCGGAGCACCAGGAGAGGGAATATTCATTGAGTTTTAGAAACCTTTCGTATTCAGAGTGTGTCCATTCTCTAAGTTTCCCGTACATATTATAGCTGTAGTAATATTCACTTCAACCTGGAGAGTTGGGACCCATGGAATGGGTGCCATGCGTTATTGGTTTAAAGGGTCTGCATTAGCTCACCCGTTCTCACCAATACTCTCAGTCCCATGTGTCCAGCCTTATGCCACATCCCAGTGTCATTTTACATAGGGTCATTCCAGGTTTCATCAGAGACCCTGAAGGAATTGTAAAGAATTTCCCTGTTTTTTGTTTTGTTTTTGAAATTCATTTTTATAAGGTTTAAGCTGATTCTCGCTGCCATGTTTATG
The DNA here is from genome assembly GCF_964165515.1 of Mesoplodon bidens. Classification (NCBI taxonomy): domain Eukaryota; kingdom Metazoa; phylum Chordata; class Mammalia; order Artiodactyla; family Ziphiidae; genus Mesoplodon; species Mesoplodon bidens. The sequence continues at coordinate 3,529,843 of NW_027672207.1, forward strand.
CCAGTCTGGACACACTTGATTCCCTTACGGATACATAAAAATACATAGGTTTTAAGATTCTTACTAGTCAGATATAATCCTCTGCGGGAAATATGGGGTTTTGAGTCCCTTTCACTGAGGAAGGTGTAGGTCTTGTCTATTCCATAGTTGCTTTTCGGAACGGTACCTGTGCTTATATCAAACTCTGGTTTTATGTGTCATCCCATCTCTCCTTCCCCCTTAAGCAGGCATAAGAGTGTTTTCTAAACGTGAGACTCTGTTCTCTTTCCTAACTCAGTTCATGTGTAGCCACATTTACAGGATCTTCAAAAGGGATATCTTATGATAAGTTTCTTTTTCTGCGTGTCTTATTTCACTTAGAATCATCGTACCTGAATCCACTCATTTTGCTGCTACTGGTCTTATGACATTGTGTTCATGGCTGAGGGATATTCCATCGTATGTAAGTACCACAATTTTTTGAACCATTTTTATACTTCCTGGGATATTTAAGTTGTACAGAAGTTGAGGTTCTTGTAAGCAGTTCAGCCCTAAATTTTTGGGTGGCTCTGTCTTATTGATTTTCAGTTTTCCCAAAGTATATTCCCTAGACTGGAAGTGCCCTTGGCTCTGTAGCTCTGTTGTTTAATTCTTTTAGGAACACAGTGCACTCCTCCAGAGAGGCAGTTGGCAATATACATCCCGCCCGTCAGCATAACAAGGCTCCCTGTTCTCCAGGGCCTGTCTTGCCTTTCTGATTTTTACACATTTTGTGGATGTCCCTTTTGACGGGTGGGAATTGACACTTCCTTGTAGTGCAGATTTGTGTTGCCCGCTTGCTTGCTTGGCCAAAAAGGGCGTATGGGTTTTCTCCTGAAAATATTCAGGAGAAAATGCATACGCCCTTTTTGGCCAAGTGCATCATCGTCGAAGTTGTGCCCCTCTTCCTGTGCTTTACAGGCGATTCCAAAGTACCTCTTGAAATCTGTTTCCTGCTATTCTGCCTCGCATTCAGGTCCACCACATTTCCTTCCCTCAACAGAATTTTGGACGATAGTTGTCCTTTATTACTCTGCCAGTTTGTGAATTGCTTTGCCCGTGAGCTCCATGTTTCAACTCGTTTTTTTGTGAGCTGAACGGAAGTCCAAAATTTTGGTTCAGGACCTATTCTGATTTCCGGTTGGTGGCTGAGACTTTGGTTAATTCTTCTTCCTACGGGGACATTAGAGTGACATGTGCCCTTCCAAATGCCTAACAGCTACGCTCTGATTGGTTCTCCCTCTTCCCTTTCATCCTGTGACAAATTGGCAACCTGTGCTAACCAGGAGGTTAAAGGGGCTGTCTCTCCAAGTTGGGAGATTGACAGTAAAGCAGTTGAATTGTCAAACCGGAGCACCAGGAGAGGGACTATTCGTTGAGTTTTTGAAACGTTTTTTATTCATATTGTGACCATTCTCTAGGTTTCGCGTACATGTTATAGCTATAGTAATATTCCCTTTAACCTGTAGAGTTGAGACCCATGCAATGGGTGCCATGCATTATTGCTTTAAAGCGTCTACATTTGCTCACCCAATCTCACCAATCCTCTCAGTCCCAAGTGTCCATCCTTATGCCACATCCAGCTGTCATTGTGGACAATGTCATTCCAGGTTTCATCAGAGACCCTGAAGGATTTGTAAAGAATTTCCCTCCTTTTTGTTTGCTTTTTGAAATTCCTTTTCATAGTGCGTTTGAGCTGATTCTCGCTGCCAAGTTTATGCCAGTCTATACACACTTGATTCCCTTACGCAGACATATCAATACATAGGTTTTAAGGTCCTTACTAGTCAGATATATTCCTCTGCGGGAAATATGGGGTTTTGAGTCCCTTCCACTGAGGAAGGTGTAGGTCTTGTCTATTCCATAGTTGGTTTTTGGAAGGCTACATGTGCTTATATCAAACGCTGGTTTTATGCATCACCGCACCTCTCCTTCCCCCTTAAGCAGGCATAAGAGTGTTTTCTAAATGTGAGACACTCTTCTCTTTCCTAACTCAGTTTAAGTGTAGCCATGTTTACATCATCTTCATTTCTGTTATGTTATGATAAGTTTCTTTTTTTGGGTGACTTATTTCACTTAAAATCTTCGTACCTAAATCCACTCATTTTGCTGCTACTCATCTTATGACATTGATTTCATGGCTGAGGGATATTCCATCGTACATAAGTACCACAATTTTTTGAAACATTTTTATATTTCCTGGGATAATTCAGGTGTACCGAAGTTGAGCTTGTTGTAAGCAGTGTAGCCCTAAATTTTGGGGTGGATCTGTCTTATTGATTTTCAGTTTTCCCAAGGTATATTCCCTAGACTGGAAGTGCCCTTGGCTCTGTAGCTCTGTTGTTTACATCTTTTAGGGAACACAATGCACTCCTCCAGAGAGGCAGTTGGCAATTTACATCCCGCCGATTAGCATAACAAGACTCCCTGTTCTCCAGCGCCTGTCTTGCCTTTGTGATTTTTACACCTTTTGTGGATGTCCCTTTGTCGGGAGGGAAGTGACACTTCCTTGTAGTGCAGATTTGCGTTGCCCGCTTGCTTGCTTGGCCAAAAAGGCCATAAGCGTTTTCTCCTGAAAATATACAGGAGAAAACTAATACGCCCTTTATGGCCAAGTGCATCATTTTCGAAGTTGTGCCCCTCTTCCTGTGCTTTACAGGCGATTCCAAAGTACCTCTTGAAATCTGTTTCCTGCTATTCTCCCTTGCTTTCAAGTCCGCATCATTTCCTTTCCTCAACAGAATTTCGGACGATAGTTGTCCTTTATTACTCTGCCAGTTTGTGAATTGCTTTGCCCCTGAGCTCCTTTATTCAACTCGTTTCTTGTGAGCTAAACGCAAGTCCAAAATATTGGTTCAGGACCTATACTGGTTCTCGGTGGGTGGCTGAGACTTTGGTTAATTCTTCTTCTTGCTGGGAAATTAGAGTGATATGTGCCCGTCCAAATGCCTAACAGCTACTCTCTCATTGGTTCTCCCTCTTCCCTTTCATTATCTGCCAAATTGGCAACCAGTGGGAATCTGGTGGTTAAACGGGCTGTCTCTCCAAGTTGGAAGATTGACAGTAAAGCAGTTGGAAAGTCAAACCGGAGCACCAGGAGAGGGAATATTCGTTGAGTTTTCGAAACAATTCCTATTCACAGTGTGTCCATTCCCTAGGTTTCCCGTACATATTATAGCTGTATTAGTATTCCATTTAACCTGGAGAGTTGGGATGCATGGAATGGGTGCCATGCATTATTGCTTTAAAGGGTCTGCATTTGCTCACCCAATCTCACAATTTCTCTCAGTCCCTAGTGTCCAGCCTTATGACACATCCACCTGTCATTGTAGATAGGGTCTTTCAAGATTTCATTAGAGAACCTGTAGTAATTGTAAATGATTTCTTTGTTTTTTTGTTTTGTTTTTGAAATTCCTTTTTATAGTGTGTTTGTGCTGATTCTCGCTGCCATGTTTATGCCAGTCTATACACACTTGATTCCTTTATGCAGACATATCTATACATAGGTTTTAAGATCCTTACTAGTCAGATATATTCCTCTGCGAGAAATATGGGGTTTTGAGTCCCTTTCACTGAGGAAGGTTTAGGTCTTGTATATTCCATAGTTGGTTTTTGGAACGGTAGGTGTGCTTGTATCAAACTCTCATTTTATGCATCACCCCACCTCTCCTTCCACCTTAGGCAGGCGTAAGAGTGTTTTCTAAATGTGAGACACTGTTCTCTTTCCTAAATCAGTTCAAGTGTAGCCATGTTTACAGGATCTTCATAAGTGATATCTCATGATGTTTCTTTTTCAGTGTGACTTATTTCACTTAGAATCATCGTACCTGAATCCACTCATTTTGCTGTTACTTGTCTTATGACATTGATTTCATGGCTGAGGGATATTCTATCGTACTTAAGTACCACAATTTTTTGAACCATTTTTATATTTCCTGGGATATTTCAGGTGTACCCAATTTGAGGTTCTTTAAGCAGTGCAGCCTTAAATATTGCGGTGGCTCTGTCTTATTGATATTCAGTTTTCCCAAGGTATATTCCATAGACTGGAAGTGCCCTTGGCTCTGTAGCTCTGTTGTTTACTTGTTTTAGGGAACACAATGCACTCCTCCAGAGAGGCATTTGGCAATTTACATCCCGCCCTTCAGCACAACAAGGCTCTCTGTTCTCCAGGTCCAGTATTGCATTTCTGGTTTTTACACATTTTGTGTATTTTCCCTTTTGACTGGTGGGAAGTGATACTTCTTTGTAGTGCAGATTTGCATTGCCCGCTTGCTTGCATGGCCTAAAAGGGCATATGCGTTTTCTCCTGAATATATTCAGGAGAAAACACATAAGCCCTTTTTGTAAAAGTGCATCAATTTTGAAGTTGTGCCCCACTTCCTGTTCTTTAAAAGCGATTCCAACGTACCTCTTGAACTCTGTTTTCTGCTATTCTGCCTCGCTTTCAAGTCCACCTCTTTGCCTTCCCTCAACAGGATTTTGGAAGATAGTAGTCCTTTATTACTCTGCCACTCTGTGAATTGCTGAGTCCCTGAGCTCCATTTTTCAACTCGTTTTTTTTGTGAGATGAATGCAAGTCAAAAATTTTGGTTCAGGACATATCCTGGTTCCCGGTGGGTGGCTGAGACGGTGGTAAATTCTTCTTCCTGCCTGGAAATTAGAGTGACATATGCCCGTCTAAATGCGTAACAGCTTCTCTGTCTTTGATTCTCCCTCTTCCCTATCATCCTCTGCCAAGTTGGCAACTTGTGCGAACCAGGAGGTTAAAGGGGCTGTCTCTCCAAGTTGGGAGATAGATAGTAAAGCAGTTGGAAAGTCAAACCGGAGCAACCAGGAGAGGGAGTATTCGTTGAGTTTTAGAAACCTTTCGTATTCACATTGTGTCCATTCTCTAGGTGTCCCGTACATGTTATAGCTGTAGTAATATTCCCTTCAACCTGGAGAGTTGGGACCCATGGAATGGGTGCCGTGCATTACTGCTTTAATGGGTCTGCATTTGCTCACCGAATCTCACCAATCCTCTCAGTCCCAAGTGTCCAGCCTTATGCCACATCTAGCTGTCATTGTAGGTATGGTCATTCCAGGTTTAATCAGAGACCCTGAAGAATTTGTGAAGAATTTCCCTGCTTTTTTGTTTTATTTTTGAAATTCCTTTTTATAGTGGTTTTGAGCTGATTCTCGTTGCCATGTTTATGCCAGTCTAGACACACTGGATTCCCTTACGGAGACATATCAATACATAGGTTTTAAGATTTTTACTAGTCAGATATATTCCACTGCAGGAAATATGGGGTTTTGAGTCCCTTTCACTGAGGAGGGTGTAGGTCTTGTCTGTTCCATAGTTGGTTTTCAGAATGGTACCTATGCTTATATCAAACTCTGGTTTTATGCATCTCCCACCTCTCCTTCCCCCTTTAGCATGCATAAGAGTGTTTTATAAATGTGAGGCTCTGTTCTCTTTTCTAACTCAGTTCATGTGTAGCCATGTTTACAGGATCTTCATAAGTGATATTTTATGATAAGTTTCTTTTTCTGTGTGACTTATTTCACTTAAAATCATCGTACCTGATTCCACTCATTTTGCTACTAATGGTCTTATCACATTGATTTCATGGCTGAGGGATATTCCATCGTATGAAAGTACCACAATTTTTTGAACCATTTTTATACTTCCTGGTATATTTAAGGTGTACCCAAGTTGAGGGTCTTGTAAGCAGTGCAGCCCTAAATTTGGGTGTGGCTCTGTCTTATTGATTTTCAGTTTTCCCAACGTATATTTCCTAGACTGGAAGTGGCCTTGGCTCTGTAGCTCTGTTGTTTACTTCGTTTAGGGAACACAATGCACTCCTCCAGTGAGGCAGTTGGCAATTTACATCCCGCCCATCAGCATAACAAGGTTCCCTCTTCTCCAGGGCCTCTCTTGCCATTCTGCTTTTTACACATTTATTGGATGTCCCTTTAAAAGGGTTGTAAGTGACACTTATTTGTAGTGCAGATTTGCGTTGTCTCCTTCTATGCTTGGACAAAACGGGCGTATGCGTATTTTCCTGAAAATATTCAGGAGAAAACGCATATGCCCTTTTTGGCCAAGTGCATCAAGGTCGAAGTTGTGCCCCTCTTCCTATGCTTTACAGGCAATTCCAATGTACGTCTTGAAATATGTTTCCTGCTATTCTGCCTCGCATTCAGTTCGGCCGCGTTTCCTACCCTCAACAGATTTTTGGATGATAGTTGTCCTTTATTCATCTCCCAGTTTGTGAATTGCTGTGCCCCTGAGCTCCATTTCTTAACTCGTTATTTGTGAGCTGAACGCAATCCCAAAATTTTGGTTCAGGACCTATACTTGTTCCCGATGGGTGGCTGAGGCTTTGGTTAATTCTTCTTCCTGCCGGGAAATAAGAGTGACATGTGCCTGTCCAAATGCCTAAGAGCTACTCTCTCATTGGTTCTCCCTCTTCCCTTTCATCATCTGCCAAATTGGCAACCAGTGGGAACCAGGAGGTTAAAGGGGCTGTCTCTCCAAGTTGGGAGGTTGATAGAAAAGCAGTTGGAAAGTCAAACCAGAGCACCATGAGTGGGACTATTCGTTGATTTTTAGAAACCTTTCATATTCACAGTGTGTCCATTCTCTAGGTTTCCCGAACATGTTATATCTGTAGTAATATTCCCTTCAAGCTGGAGAGTTGGGACCTATCGAATGGTGTCACGCATTATGGCTTTAAAGGGACTGCATTTTCTCCATCAATCTCACCAATCCCCTCAGTCCCATGTTTCCAGCCTTATGTCTCTTCCAGCTGTCATAGATATTGTCATTCCAGGTTGCACCAGAGCCCTTGAATCAATTGTGAAAGAATATCGCGGGTTTTCTTTTGTTTGTTTTGTTTTTAAAATTCAGTTTTATAATGGGGTTGAGCTCATTTTCCCTGACTTGTTTATGCCGGTCTAGAAAAACTTGATTCCCTTACAGAGAAATATCAATACATTGGTTTTAAGATTCTTACTAGTCAGATATATTCCTCTGAAGGAAATAGGGGTTTTGAGTCCCTTTCACTGAGGAAGGAGTAGTTCTTATCTATTCTGTGTTTGGATTATGGAATGGTATCTGTGCTAATATCAAACTCTGGTTTTGTGCATCTCCCCACCTCTCCTTTCCCCTTAAGCAAGCATAAGAGTGTTTTCTAAATATGAGACTCTGTTCTATTTCCTAATTCAGTTCATAAGTAGCCATGTTTACATTCCCTTCGTAAGCGATATCTTATGTCAGAATGCAACATGGCCCTTGTCATAATAATGCTCCATGACCCCGTCATCACATTGCACCATGCCCTAGTTATCACAATACACCCTGTCCCTTGTCATCACAATTCTCCTCATCCTTGTCAACACAATGCTACATGACACTTCTCATAACAACGTCAAATGCTCTTGTCATCACAATGCTCCATGACCCCTGTCATCACAATGCTCCCTGACACCTGTCATCACAATGCCTCATGCCCCTTGTCATTACAGTGCTCCATGATACACGTCATTACAATTACCCAAGGTCTTCTCATCACAATGCTCCACGGTTTTGCCATCACAATGCTCCATGCCCTGGTTATTTCACAGCTCAATGTCCCTTGTCCTCACAATTTTCCATGTCTTTGTCATCACAATGCTACATGGCACTTCTAATCACAATGTTATATGCTCTTGTCATCACAATACTCCATGCACTTATCATCACAATGCTCCATGACCCCTGTCAAAGGAAGCTCCATGCGATTGTCATCACAGTGTATCACAACATGGAAATTAAAATTACCAATGGCCCTTGTCATCACAATGCTCCATACCCTTGTCATCACAATGCTCCTTTACTTTGTCACAACAGTCCTCCATGACACTTGGCATCACAATGCTCCGTGCTATTGTAACATCACAATGGAACATGAAATATGTCTTCACAATGCTCCCTGACACCTGTCTTCACAATACTCCATGAACTTGTCATCACAATGCTCCATACCCTTGTCATCACAATGTGCCATGCCCACTGTCATCACAATAATCCATGAAACATCTCAGACCAATGCTCTATGCCACTCTTCATCACAATGCTCCATGAACCCTGTCATCACAATGCAGCATGCCCATCATCATAAAGCTTCATGCTATTGTCATCAAAATGAAATCAAAATGCTCCATGACTTCTGTCATCACAATGCTCCAAACCCTTGTGATCACAATGTTCCATAACACTGGTCATCACAACACCCCATGACGCTGTTCATCACAATTATCCATGGTCTTCTCATCTCAATTCGCCATGTCATTTGTCATCACAATGCTCAATACACTTGTCAGCAAAATGCTCCCTGATTCTTGCCATCAGTATGCTATTTGAACCCATTCATGACAAGGCTCCATGCCTATTTCATCACAATGATCCATGTCCTTTTCATCACAGTGCTCCAAGACCCGTGCAATCACAATTCTCCTTGCCCTTGTCATCACAAAGCTCCATGACAAATATCATCAGAATGCTCCACGGCCTTCTCATCACAATGCTCCATGACCCCTGTCATCACAATGCTCCAATCTCCTTTTCATCAGAATCATCCATGACACTTGGCATCACAACGCTCCATGCCATTGTCATCACAATGGGCCATTACATATGTCATCAAAATGCTCCCTGACACCAGTCTTCACAATACTGCATGACCTGGTCTTCACAGTGCTCCATGCCCTTGCCATCACAATGCTCCATTACAGCTGTCATCACAATGCCCCAAGACCTCTGTAATCACAATGCTCCATGCCCCTTTTCATCTCAATGCTCCATGAACCCTGTCCTCACAATGCACCATGCCCACCATCATAATGCTTCATGCTATTGTCATCACAATGAAATCATAATGCTCCATGACCTCTCTCATCACAATGCTCCTAATCTTTGTGATCAAAATGTTCCATAACACTTATCATCACAACGCACCTTGACGCTCGTCATCACAATTAACCACGGTCTTCTCATCACAATGCTCGATGACTTTTGTCACCACAATGCTCAATACCCTTGTCATCACAATGCTCCCTGACACTTGTCATCAGTATGCTCCTTGAACCCAGTGATGACAAGTTTCCATGGCCTTCTCATCCCAATCTCCATGCCCTTGTCATCACAGTGCTGCACGACCCCTGTAATCACAATGCTCCATGCCCCTTTTCATCAGAATGTTCCATGAGACATATCATCACAAGGCTCCATGGTCTTCTCATCACAATGCTCCAGTACCTTGTCATCACAATGCTCCATGACACCTGTCATCACAACGCTCCATGTCCTTTGTCATCACAATACTCCATGAACATTTTCATCCCAATGCTCCATGACCCTTGTCATCACAATGATCCATGCCCTTGTCATCCCAATGCTCCATGACCCCTGTATTCACAATGTGCCGTGACGCTTGTCTTCACAGTGCTCCATGACACCTGTCATCACAATGCTCCATGCCTTTGTCAGGAAAATGCTATATGACCTTGTCATTACAATGCTCTATGCGCTTTTCATGACAATACTCCATTACTATTGTCATCACAATCCTCCATGAACCTTGGAATCACATTGTTTCATGCCCTTGTCATCACAATGCTCCATGCTCCTTGAAATCAAAATGATCCATGACATCTGTCTTCACAATGCTCCACACCCTTGTGATCACAAAGTTCAATAACCTTTGTCATCACAATGCTCCATGATGCCTGTCATCCCAATAATCCATGCCCTTTTCATCACAATGCTCCATGATCTTTGTCATCACAATTCTCAATACACTTGTCATAACAATGCTCCCTGACACTTGTCGTCAGAATGCTCCTTGAACCCTGTCATGAAAAGGCTCCATGCCTTTTTCATCACATTGCCCCATGCCGTTTTCATCACAATGCTCCATTCCAACGTCATCAAAGAACTCCACAGGCTTGTCATCAGAATGCTCCATGACCCTTGTCATCACAATTCTCCATGCACTTGTCAGCACAATGTTCCCTGACCCTTGTCATCACAATGCCCCAAGCCATTGTAATCAAAATGCTCCATTACCTTTGTCATCAGAATCCTCCATGACACTTGATATCACAATGCTCCATGCCATTGTCATCACAATGGGCCATTACATATGTCATCACAATGCTCCATGACATCTGTCTTCACAATACTGCATTAACTTGTCATCACAATGCTCCATGACCCCTGTAATGACAATGCTCCATGCCCCTTTTCATCAGTATGCTCCATGAGATTTGTCATCACAAGGCTCCATGGGTTTCTCATCACAATGCTCCAGGAATTTGTCATCACAATGCTTCACGAACTTGTCATGAAAATTCTCAATGGCCCTTGCCATCATAATGCTTCAAGCCCTAGTCATCACAATGCTCCATTATATTTGTCATCACAATCCTCCATTACATTTGGCATCACCGTGCTCCCTGACATTTTCATCGCAATGGACCATGACATATGTCATCACAATGCTCACTGACACCTGTCTTCACAATACTCCATGACCTTATCATCACAATGATCCAGACCCTTGTCATCACAAAGCACCATGCCAAATGTCATCACAATAATCTATGAAACTTGACATACCAATGTTCCATGACCCTGACATCACAATGCTCCATGCCCTTGTCATCACAATGTTCCATGACCCCTGTCATCACAATGCTCCGTGACTGCAGGCATCACAGTGGTTCATAACAGTTGTCATCACAGTGGTCCATGACCACGTCATCACAAGGCTCTATGACCTTTGTAACCACAATGCTCCATGAAATTTCCATCACAATGCTCCGTGACCCTTGTCATCACAATGCTCCATGCCTTTGTCAGAAAAATGCTCCATGACCCTTGTAATCACAATGTGGCATGCGTTTTCATCACAACGGTCCATAAATTTATCATGGCAATGCTCCAAAAACATTTTAATCACAATGTTCCATGCCCTTCTCATCACAATGCTCCATTACCCCTGTCATAACAATGCTCCATGACCCCTGCCATCACAATTTTCCAGAGTCTTGTCATCACAAGGCTCCATGACACTTCTCATCTCTCTGCTCCAAGACCACTGTAATCACAATGCACGCTGACCATGTCATCACAAGGCTCCATGACACATGTCATCAGAATGTTCCATGGCTTTCTCATCAAAATGTTCCATGCCCTTGTCATCACAATGCTCTAAGACCCTTGTAATCACAATGCTCCATGCCCCTCTTCATCTCAATGCTCCTTTAACGCTGTCATCAAAATGCATCATGCTCATGATCATAATGCTTCAGGCTATTGTCAGCAGAATGAAATCAAAATTCTCCATACCTCCATCATCACAATGCTCCATGACCCCTATCATCACAATACTCAATGAACATTTTCAGCCCAATGCTCCATGACCCTTGTCATCACATTGATCCATGACCTTGTCATCACAGTGCTCCATGATCCCTGTATTAACAATGCTCCGTGACGCTTGTCATCACAGTGCTCCATGACACCTGTCATCACAATGCTCCATGGCTTTGTCAGCAAAATGCTACATGAACTTCTCATTACAATGCTCTATGCCTTTGTCATCACAATACTCCATTACAATTGTCATCACAATCCTCCATGAACCTTGGGATCACATTGCTTCATGCCCTTGTCATCACAATGTTCCATGCTCCTTGAAATGAAAATGATCAATGACATCTTTCATCACAATGCTCCATACCCTTGTGATCACAAAGTTCCATAACTCTTGTCATCAAATCTCTCCGTGATGCCTATCATCACAATACTCCATGCCCTTTTCATCACAATGCTCCATGATCTTTGTCATCACGATTCTCAATACACTTGTTATCACAATGATCCCTGACACTTGTCGTCCGAATGCTCCTTGAACCCTGTCACGAAAAGGCTCCATGCCTTTTTCATCACAATGCCCCATGCGATTTTCATCACAATGCTCCATGCCATTGTCATCAAAATACTCTAAAAGCTTGTCATCAGAATGCTCCATGACCCTTGTCATCACAATTCTCCATGCACTTGTCAGCACAATGCTCCCTGACACTTGTCATCACAATGCTCCAAGCCATTGTCATCACAATGCTCCATTACCTTTGTCATCAGAATCCTCCATGACACGTGGCATCACAATGCTCCATGCCATTGTCATCACAATGGGCCATTACATATGTCATGACAATGCTCCCTGAAAACTCTCTTCACAATACTGCATGACCCGGTCATCACAATGCGCGATGCCCTTGTCATCACAATGCGCCATTCCAACTGTCATCGCAAAAATCCATGATATTATTAGACCAATGCTCCATGCCCTTTTCATCACAATGCTCCATGCCCTTGTTATCACAATGCTCCATGACCCCTGTCATCACAATGCTCCGTGACTCCAGTAATCACAATGATTCATGACCTTTGTCATCACAATCGTCCATGCCCTCATCATCAACAGTCTCTGTGATATTTTTAACCACAATGCTCCATGAACTTTTCATCACAATTCTCTTTGACCCTTGTCATCACAATGCTCTATGCCTTTCTCAGCACAATGCTCCATGACCCTTGTCATCACAATGCTCCATGTGCTTGTCAGCACAATGCTCCACAACACGTGTCATCACAAGGCACCATGCGCTTGTCATCACAGTGCTCCAAAACCTTTTCATCACAATGCTCCATAAAACTTGTCATCACAAGGCTCCCTGCACTTCTCATCAAAATGCTCTCTCACCACTGATATCACAATGTTGCATCACTATTCGTCACAATACACCCTCACCCCTGTCATCACAATGTTCCATGACGCCTGTCATCACAATGCTACCTTCATTATCATCACAATATTCGATGACCACTGACATCACAATGTTCCCCAACACCTGTCATCAAAATGTTCCATGACCCTTTTCATCAAATTGCTCCATGACCCTGTCATCAAAATGCTTCCTTCCCTTCTCATCACAGTGTACAACGCCCTTGTCATCAAAATGCTCCATGACCTTTGCCAACACAAAGATCAATGACGCTTGGCATCAAAAAGCTCCATGCCATTGTCATCACAAAGCTCCATGATACATGTCATCAGAATGCTCCATGGCCTTCTCATCACAATGCTCCATGCCCTTGCCATCACAATGCTCCATTACCCCTGTCATAACAATGCTCCATGACCACAGCCATCACGATGTTCCATGGCCTTATCATCACAAGGCTCCATGACCCTTCTCATCACAATGCTCCAAGACCCCTGTAATCACAATGCTCCATGCCACTTTTCATCTCAATGATCCATGAACTGTGTCATCACAATGCACCATGCCCATCATCATAATGCTTCGTGCGATTGTCATCACAATGAATTCAAAATGCTCCATGACCTCTGTCATAACAATGCTCCAAACCATTGTGATTACAATATTCCATAACACTTGTCATCACAACGTTCCATGATGCCTGTCATCACAATACTCCATGCCCTTTTCTTCACAATGCTCAATACACTTGTCGTCAAAATGCTCCCTGACACTTGTTGTCTGTATGCTCCTTGAATCCTGTCATGACAAGGCTCCATGCCTTTTTCATCACAATGATCCATGCCCTTTTCATCACAATGCTCCAAGACCATTGTAATCACAATGCTCCATGCCCTTGTCATCACAAAGCTCAATGACGCATGTCGTTAGAATGCTCCTTGGCCTTCTCCTCACAATGCTCCATCCCCTTGTCATCACGATGTTCCAAGACCCCTGTAATCACAAAGGTGCATGCCCCTTTTCATCAGTATGCTCCATGAGATTTGTCAACCAAGGCTCCATGGTTTTCTCATCACAATGCTCCAGCACCTTGTCATCACAATGCTCCATGACCTTGTCATGAAAATTCTCAATGGCACTTTTCATCATAAGGCTCCAAGCCCTATTCATCACAATGCTCTATTACATTTGGCATCACAATGCTCCCTGCCATTGTCATCGCAATGGACCATGACTTATGGCATCACAATGCTCCCTGACACGTGTCTTCACAATACTCCATGACCTTCTCATCACAATGCTCCATGCCCTTGTCATCACAATGCTCCATGACCCCTCTTTTCACAATGCTCCGTGAAGATTGTCATCACAGTGCTCCATGACACCTGTCATCACAATGCTCCATGCCTTTGTCAGCAAAATGCTACATGACCTTGTCATTACAATGCTCTATGAGCTTGTCATTACAATACTCCATTACCATTGCCATCACAATCCTCCATGAAGCTTGGATTCACGTTGCTTCATACCCTTCTCATCACAATGCTCCATGCTCCTTGAAATCAAAATGATCCATGACCTCTCTCATGACAATGCTCCAAACCCTTGTGATCACAAAGTTCCAGAACACTTGTCATCACAACGTTCCATGATGCCTGTCATCACAATACTCCATGCCCTTTTCTTCACAATGCTCCATGATCTGTATCATCACAATTCTCAATACACTTTTCATCACAATGCTCCCTGACACTTGTCGTCAGAATGCTCCTTGAACCCTGTCACGAACAGGCTCCATGCCATTTTCATCACAAGGCCCCATGCCATTTTCATTACAATGCTCCATGCCACTGTCATCAAAATTCTCCACAAGCTTGCCATGAGAATGCTCCATGACCCATGTCATCACAATAATCCATGCACTTGTTAGCACTATGCTCCCTGATCCTTGTCATCACAATGCTCCAAGACATTGTCATCACAATGCTCCATTACCTTTGTCATCAGAATCCTCCATGACACATGGCATCACAATGCTCCATGCCATTATCATCATAATGGGCCATTACATATGTCATGACAATGCTCCCTGACACCTGTCTTCACAATACTGCATGACCTGGTCATCACAATGCTCTATGCACTTGTCATCACAGTGCTCCATGACACCTGTCATCACAATGCTCTGTGACTCCAGTCATCACAATGCTTCATGACCTTTGTCATCACAATGGTCCATGCCCTCGTAATCAACAGTCTCTGTGACCTTTGTAACCACAATGCTCCATAAACTTTTCATCACAATGCTTCTTGATTCTTGTCATCACAGTGCTCCATGCGTTTGTCAGAAAAATGCTCCATGACCATTGTAATCACAGTGTGCCACGCGCTTTTCATCACAACGATCCACAAATTTGTCCTGGCAATGCTCCATAATACTTGTAATCACAATGCTCCATGCCCTTCTCATCACAATGCTCCATTACACCTGTCATAAGAATGCTCCATGACCCTTGTCATCACAATGTTCCACGGCATTGTCATCACAAGGCTCCATGACGATTGTCATCACAATGTACCAAGACCCCTGTAATCACAATGCTCCATGCGCTTGTCATCACAAAGCTCCATGACACATATTATCTGTATGTTCCATGGCCTTCTCATCAAAATGCTCCATGCCCTTGTCATCAAAATGTTCCATTACCCCTGTCATAACAATGCTCCCTGACCCCTGCCATCACAATGCTCCCTGCCCTTCTCATCACAATGCACAATGCCCTTGTCATCAAAATGGTCCTTGACCTTTGTCATCACAAAGATCCATGACCCTTGGCATCACAATGCTCCATGTCATTGTCATCACAATGCTCCATGAACGCTCTCATCACATTGCTCCATGCCCTTGTCATCACAAAGCTGCATGACATATGTCATCAGAATGCTCCATGGCCTTCTCATCACAATGCTTGATGCCCTTGCCATCACAATGCTCCATTACCCCGTCATAACAATGTGCCATGACCACGGCCATCACGATGTTCCATGGCCTTATCATCACCAGGCTCCATGACCCATCTCATCACAATGCTCCAAGACCCCTGTAATCACAATGCTCCATGCCCCTTTTCATCTCACTGATCCATGAACCCTGTCATCATAATGCACCCTGCCCATCATCTTAATGCTTCATGCTATTGTCATCACAATGAAGTCAAAATGCTCCATGACCTCTGTCATAACAATGCTCCAAACCCTTGTGATCACAATATTCCATAACACTTTTCATCACAGTGCCCCATGACGCTCATCATCACAATAATCCTTGGACTTCTCATCGCAATGCTCCATGACCTTTGTCATCACAATGCTCAGTACACTTGTCATCAAAATGCTCCCTGACACATGTTGTCTGTATGCTCCTTTTACCCTGTCTGTCATGACAAGGATCCATGCCTTTTTCATCACAATGAAACATGCCATTCTCCTCACAATGCTCCAAGACCACTGTTATCACAATGCTCCAAGCTCTTGTCATCACAAAGCTCCATAACACATGTCATCAGTATGTTCCATGGCCTTCTCATCAAAATGCACCATGCCCTTGTCATCACAATGCACCAAGACCCCTGTAATCACAATGCTCCATGCCCCTATTCATCTCAATGCTCCATGTACCCTGTCATCACAGTGCATCATGCCCATCATCATAAGGCTTCTGGCTATTGTCAGCACAATGAAATCAAAATTCTCCATGACCTCTGTCATCACAATGCTCCATGCCCCCTGTTATCACAATACTCCATGAACTTTTTCAGCCCAACGCTCCATGACCCTTGTCATCACCAACATCCTTGCCCTTGTCATCCCAATGGTCCATGACCCCTGTATTCACAATGCTCCGGGACGCTTGTCAGCACAGTGCTCCATGACCCCTGTCATCACAATGCTACATGCCTTTGTCAGCAAAATGCTACATGACATTTTCATTACAGTGCTCTATGCGCTTGTCATCACAATACTCCATTACCATTGTCATCACAATCCTCGATGAACCTTGGGATCACATTGCTTCATGTCCTTGTCATCACAATGCTCCATGCTCTTAGAAATCAAAATGATCCATGACCTCTGTCATCACAGTGCTCCAAACCCTTGAGATAACAATGTTCCATAAATCTTGGTATCACAAGACTCCATGATGCCTGTCAACAAATAACTCCATGCCCTTTTCATCAGAATGCTCCATGACGTTTGTCATCACAATTCTCAATACACTTGTCATCACAGTGCTCCCTGACACTTGTCGTCAGAATGCTCCTTGAAACCTGTCACGAAAAGGCACCATGCCTTTTTCATCACAATGCCCCATGCCGTTTGCATCACAATGCTCTATGCCATTGTCATTAAAATACTCCACAATCTTGTCATCAGAATCCTCCATGACCCTTGTCATCACAATTCTCCATGCACTTGTCAGCACAATGCTCCCTGACCCTGGTCATCACAATGCTCCAAGCCATTGTCATCACAATGCTCCATTACCTTTGTCATCAGAATCCTCCATGACCCTTGGCATCACAATTCTCCATGACCCCTGTATTCATAATGCTCCATGATGCTTGTCATTACAGTGCTCCACAATCTTCTCATCACAATGCTCCATAAACTTTGTCATCACAATGCTCTATGCCTTTCTCAGCACAATGCACCATGACCATTGTCATCACAATTCTCCATGCGCTTGTCAGCACAATGCTCCATGACATATGTCATCACAATGCTCCATGTGCTTGTCATCACAGTGCTCCACAATCTTGTCATCACAATTCTCCATAAAACTTGTTATAACAATACTCCATGCCATTGTCATCACAATGCTCCATGACACATGTCATCAGAATGTTCCATGACCTTCTCATCACAATGCTCCATGCCCTTGTCATCACAATGCTCCAAGACCCGTGTTATCACAATTCACCATGCCCCTTTTCATCTCAATGCTCCATGAACCCTGTCATCAAAATGCACCATGCCCATCATCATAATGCTTCAGGCTATTGTCATCACAATGAAATTAAAATTCTCCATGACCTCTGTCATCATAATGCTCCAAACCCTTGTGATCACAATGTTCCATAACACTTATCATCACAACACCCCTGATGCTCATCATCAAAATTATCGATGGTCTTCTCATCACAATGCTCCATGAAATTTGTCATCACAATGCTCAATACACTTCTCATCACAATGCTCCCTGACACTTGTTGTCTGTATGCTCCTTGAACCTTGTCATGACAAGGCTCCATGCCGTTTTCATCACAATGATCCATGTCCTTTTCATCACAATGCTCCAAGACCCCTGTAATCACAATGCTCCATGCCTCTTTTCATCAGAATGCTCCATGAGACTTGTCAACATAAGTCTCCATGATCTTCTCATCACAATGCTCTAGGATCTTGTCATCACTATGCTCCAATCCCTTGTAATCACAATGCTCCATGAACAGTGTCTTCACAATACTCTATGAGCATTTTAAGTCCAATGCTCCATGACCTTCTCATCACAATGCTCCATGAACAATATCATCACAATGCCCCATGACCACTGTCATCACAAAACTCCATGACACCTGACAACACAATGATCCGAGACTCCTGTCATCACAATGCTCCATGACCCCTCTCATCAAAATACTCCATGAACATTTTCAGCCCAATGCTCCATGACACTTCTCATCACAATGATCCATGCCCTTGTCATCCCAATGATCCAAAACCCCTGTATTCACAATGCTCTGTGACGCTTGTCATCACAGTGCTCCATGGCACCTGTCATCACAATGCTCCAATACACTTGTAATCACAATTCTCCATGCCATTCTCATCACAATGCACCATTACCCCTGTCATAACAATGCTCCATGAAACCTGCCATCACAATGTTCCAAGGCCTTGTCATCACAATGCTCCAAGACCCCTGTAATCAGAATGCTCCATGCCCTTGTCATCAGAATGCTCCAAGACCCCTGTAATCACAATGCTCCATGCCTCTTTTCATCTCAGTGCTCTGTGAACCCTGTCATCACAATGCATCATGCCCATCATCATCATGATTCCGGCTATTGTCAGCACGATGAAATCAAAATTCTCCATGACCTCTGTCATCACAGTGCTCCATGACCCCTGTCATCACAAAATTCCATGAACATTTTCAGCCCAATGCTCCATGACATTTGTCATTACAATGATCCATGACCTTGTCATCCCAATGCTCCATGACCCCTGTATTCACAATGCTCCGTGACGCTTGTCATCACAGTGCTCCATGGCAACTGTCATCACAATGCTCCATGCCTTTGTCAGCAAAATGCTACATGACCTTGTCATTACAATGCTCAATGTGCTTGTCATCAGAATGCTCCATTACCATTGTCATCACAATCCTCCATGAACCTTGGGATCACATTGCTTCATGCCCTTGTCATCA
The DNA here is from genome assembly GCF_964165515.1 of Mesoplodon bidens. Taxonomy (NCBI): domain Eukaryota; kingdom Metazoa; phylum Chordata; class Mammalia; order Artiodactyla; family Ziphiidae; genus Mesoplodon; species Mesoplodon bidens. The sequence goes on from NW_027672207.1 coordinate 3,549,179, forward strand.
AAATGCTCCATGCTCCTTGAAATCAAAATGATTCATGACCTCTGTCATCGCAATGCTCTAAACCCTTGTGATCACAATGTTCCATATCACTTGTCATCACAACGCTCCATGATGCCTGTCATCACAATACTCCATGCCCTTTTCATCACAATGCTCCATGACCTTTGTCATCACAATTCTCAATACACTTGTCATCACAATGCTCCCTGACAATTGTCATCAGTATGCTCCTTGAACCCTGTCACGAAAAGGCTCCATGGCATTTTCATCACAATGCCCCATGCCGTTTTCATCACAATGCTCCATGCCATTGTCATCAAAATACTCCACAAGCTTGTCATCAGAATGCTCCATGACCCTTGTCATCACAATTCTCCATGCACTTGTCAGCACAATGCTCACTGACCCTTGTCATCACAATGCTCCAAGCCATTGTTATGACAATGATACATTACCTTTGTCATCAGAATCCTCCATGACACTTGGCCTCAAAATGCTCCATGGCATTGTCATCACAATGGGCCATTACATATGTCATCACAATGTTCCCTGACACTTGTCATCACAATACTGCATGAGCTGGTCATCACATTGCTCCATGCCCTTGTCATCACAATGCGCCATTCCAACTGTCATCGCAATAATCCATGAAATTTATTAGACCAGTGCTTCATGCCCTTGTCATCACAATGCTCCATGAACCCTGTCATCACAATGCTCCATGACCCCTGTCATCACAATGCTCCGTGACTCCAGTCATCACAATGGTTCATAACCTTTGTCATCACAATGGTCCAGGCCCTGGTCATCAACAGTCTCTGTAACATTTTTAACCACAATGCTCCAAGAACTTTTCATCATAATGCTCTTTGACCCATGTCATCACAATGCTCTATGCCTTTCTCAGCACAATGCACCATGACCCTTGTCATCACAATTCTCCATGCGCTTGTCAGCACAATGCTCCATGACATATGTCATCACAATGCACCATGTGCTTGTCATCACAGTGCTCCACAATCTTGTCATCACAATGCTCCATAAACCTTGTCATCACAATGCTCCATGCCATTGCCATCACAATGGGCCATTACATATGTCATCACAATGCTCCCTGACACCTGTCTTCACAATACTGCATGACCTGGTCATCACAATGCTCCATGCCCTTGTCATCACAATGCGCCATTCCAACTGTCATCGCAATAATCCATGAAATTTATTAGACCAGTGCTTCATGCCCTTGTCATCACAATGCTCCATGAACCCTGTCATCACAATGCTCCATGACCCCTGTCATCACAATGCTCCGTGACTCCAGTCATCACAATGGTTCATAACCTTTGTCATCACAATGGTCCAGGCCCTGGTCATCAACAGTCTCTGTAACATTTTTAACCACAATGCTCCAAGAACTTTTCATCATAATGCTCTTTGACCCATGTCATCACAATGCTCTATGCCTTTCTCAGCACAATGCACCATGACCCTTGTCATCACAATTCTCCATGCGCTTGTCAGCACAATGCTCCATGACATATGTCATCACAATGCACCATGTGCTTGTCATCACAGTGCTCCACAATCTTGTCATCACAATGCTCCATAAACCTTGTCATCACAATGCTCCATGCCATTGCCATCACAATGGGCCATTACATATGTCATCACAATGCTCCCTGACACATGTCTTCACAATATGGAATGACCTGGTCATCACAATGCTCCATGCCGTTGTCATCACAATGTGCCATTCCAACTGTCATCGCAATCATCCGTGGAACTTCTTAGACCAATGATCCATGCCCTTGTCATCACAATGCTCCATGACGCATGTCATCAGAATGCTCCATGGTCTTCTCTTAACAATGCTCCAAGCCCTTGTCATAACAATGCTCCAAGACACCTGTAATCACATTGCTCCATGCCCCTTTTCATCAGAATGCTCCATGAGATTGTCATAACAAGTCTCCATGGTCTTCTAATCACAATGCTACATTTCCTTGTCATCACAATGTACCATGACCACTGTCATCACAATACCCCATGAATATTTTCAGCCCAATGCTCCATGACCTTCTCATCACAATGCTCCATGAACAGTATCATCACAATGGTCCAGGACCACTGTTATCTCAACACTCCATGACCCCTGACAACACAGTGATCTGGGATTCTTTCCATCACAATTCACCATTCCCTAGTGTTCACAGTGCTCCATGACCCCTATCATCAAAATACTCCATGAACATTTTCAGCCCAATGCTCCATGACACTTGCCATCACAATGCTCCAGACTCTTGTCGTCAGAATGCTCCTTGAACCCTGTCACAAAAAGGCTCCATGCAATTTTCATCACAATGCCCCTTGCCGTTTTCATCACAATGCTCCATGCCATTGTCATCAAAATACTCCACAAGCTTGTCATCAAAATGCTCCATGACCCGTGTCATCACAATTCTCAATGCACTTGCCAGCACAATGCTCCCTGACCCTTGTCATCACAATGCTCCAAGCCATTGTCATCACAATGCTCCATTACCTTTATCATCAGAATCCTCCATGACACTTGGCATCACAATGCTCAATGCCATTGTCATCACAATGGGCCTTTACATATGTCATCACAATGCTCCCTGTCACCTGACTTCACAATACTGCATGACCTGGTCATCACAATTCTCCATGACCTTGTCATCACAATGTGCCATTCCAACTGTCATCGCAATTATCCATGAAATTTATTAGACAAGTGCTGCATGCCCTTGTCATCACAATGCTCCATGAACTTGTTATCACAGTGCTCCATGACCCCTGTCATCACAATGCTCCATGACTCCAGTCATCACAAAGTTTCAGGACCTTTGTCATCACAATGGTCCATGCTCTCCTCATCAACAGTCTCTGTGACAGTTTTAACCACAATGCTCCATGAACTTTTCATCATAAGGCTCTTTGACCCTTGTCATCACAATGCTATATGCCTTTCTCAGCACAGTGCTCGATGACCGTTGTCATCACAATGCTCCATGTGCTTGTCAGCACAATGCTCCATGACACATTTCATCACAATGCACCATGCGCTTGTCATCACAGTGCTCCACAATCTTGTCATCACAATGCTCTATTAACCTTGTCATCGCAATGCTCCATGAACTTCTCATCAATATGCTCTCTCACCACTGATATCACAATGTTCCATCACTATTCATCACAATAATCCTTCATACCTGTAATCACAATGTTCCATGACTCCTGTCATCACACTGCTACGTGCACTTATCATCACAATGTTCGATGACCTGTGACATCACAATGTTCCATAAGCCATGTCATCAAAATGCTCCATGACCCTTTTCATCAAAAGGCTCCATGTCCCCTGACATCACAATGCTCCATACCTCTTGTCATTACAGTGCTCCATGACGATCGTCATAACAATTATCCATGGTCTTCTCATCAAAATGCTCCACGGTGTTGCCATCACAATGCTCCATGCCCTGGTCATCGCAATGCTCCATGTTCCCTGTCATCACAATTCCCCACGTCCTTGGCATCACTATGTTCCATGACACTTCTCATCACAGTGTTACATGCTTTGTCAGCACAATACTCCACAAGCATGTCATCAGCATGCTCCATGCCCCTTGTCATCACAATTCTCCACGTGCTTGTCATCACAATGCTCCATGACAGTTCTCATCACAATGTTACATGCTTTTGTCGTCACAATTCTCCATGCACAAGTCATCGCAATGCCCCATGACCACTGAAATAGCAAGCTCCATGCCTTTGTCATCACAATGCATCACGACCTTTTCATCAAAATTCTCAATGGCCGTTGTCATCACAATGCTCCATGACCCTTGTCATCACAATGCTCCATGCCCTTGTCATCACAAAGCTCAATGACGCATGCCATCAGAATGCTCCTTGGTCTTCTCCTCACAATGATCCATGCCCTTGTCATCACAATGTTCCAAGACCCCTGTATTCTCAATGCTCCATGCCCCTTTTCATCAGTATGCCCCATGAGACTTGTCATCACAAGGCTCCATGGTTTTGTCATCACAATGCTCCAGGACCTTGTCATCACAATGCTTCACGACAATGTCACGAAAATTTTCAATGTCCCTTGTCATCATAATTCTCCAAGCCCCAGTCATCACAATGCTCCATTATATTTGTCATCACAATCCTCCATTACATTTGGAATCACAATTATCCATGCCATTGTCATCGCAATGGACCATGACATATGTCATCACAATGCTCCCTGACACCTGTCTTCACAATACTCCATGACCTTCTCATCACAATGCTCCATGCCGTTGTCATCACAATGCACCATGCACACTGTCATCACAGTAATCTATGAAACTTGTCAGACCAATGCTCCATGCCCCTGTCAACACAATGTTCCATGCCCTTGTCATCACAATGCTCCATGAACCCTGTCATCACAGTGCTCCATGACCCCAGACATCACTCTATTCCATAACCCCGTCATTAAAATGCTCCATGACCCTTTTCATCCCAAAGCTCCATGACCCCTGACGTCACAATGTTCTATAACCCCTGCCATCAAAAGGTTCCATTACAGTTTTTATCAAATTGCTGCATGACTCGGTCATCAAAATGCTCCCAGCCCTTCTCATCACAATGCACCATGCCCTTGTCATCAAAATGCTCCATGAGTTTTCATCACAAAGCTCCAAGACCCTTGGCATCACAGTGCTCCATTTCATTGTCATCACAATGCTCCGTGACTCCAATCATCACAATGCTTCATAACGTTTGTCATCACAATGGTCCATGCCCGCATCATCACAAGGCTCTGTGACCTTTGTAACCACAATGCTCCATGAACATTTCATCACAATTCTCTGTGACCCTTGTCATCACAATGCTCCATGTCTTTGTCAGAACAATGCTCCATGACCATTGTCATCACAATGTGCCACGCGCATTTCATCACAACGGTCCACATCCTTGTCATTGCAGTGCTCCATAAACCTTGTAATCACAATGGTCCATGCACTTCTCATCAAAATGCTTTCTTAACAGGGATATCACAATGTTCCATCACTAGTCATCACAATACTCCCTCACCCCTGTAATCACAATGTTCCATGACCCTGTCATCACAATGCTACCTCCCCTTATCATCACAATGTTCCATGACCCCAGACATCACTCTATTCCATAACCCCGTCATTAAAATGCTCCATGACCCTTTTCATCCCAAAGCTCCATGACCCCGGACGTCACAATGTTCTATAACCCCTGCCATCAAAAGGTTCCATTACAGTTTTTATCAAATTGCTGCATGACTCGGTCATCAAAATGCTCCCTGCCCTTCTCATCACAGTGCACCATGCCCTTGTCATCAAAATGCTCCATGAGTTTTCATCACAAAGCTCCAAGACCCTTGGCATCACAGTGCTCCATGTCATTGTCATCACAATGCTCCATGAACCCTCTCATCACATTGCTCCAAGCCCTTGTCATCACAAAGCTCCATGACACTTCTCATCACAATGCTCGATACCCTTCTCATCACAATGCTCCATGCCCTTTTCATTACAATCCTGCATGACCAATGTATCACAGTGTTCCATACCCTTGTCATCACAATGCTCCATGCCCACTCTCATCACAATAATCCATGAAACATTTCAGACCAATGTTCCATGCCCTTCTCATCACAATGCTCCATTACCTCTGTCATAACACTGCACCATGACCACTGCCATCACAATTTTCCACGGCCTAGTCATCACAAGGTTCCATGACACTTGCCATCACAATGCTGAAGACACCTGTAATCACAATGCTCCATGCCCATGTCATCACATAGCTCCATGACGCATGTCATCAGAATGTTCCATGGCTTTCTCTTCACAATGCTCCATGCCCTTGTCATCAGAATGCTCCAAGACCCCTGTAAACAGAATGCTCCATGCCCCTTTTCATCTCAATGCTCCATGAACCCTGTCATCACAATGCAGCATGCTCATCATCATAATGCTTAATGCTATTGTCATCACAATGAAATGAAAATGCTCCATGACCTCTGACATAACAATACTCCAAACCCTTGTGATCACAATATTCCATAACACTTGCCATGACAATGCCCCATGACGGTCATCATCACAGTTATCCATGGTCTTCTCATCACAATGCTCCATTAACTTTGTCATCATAATGCTCAATACATTTGTCATCAAAATGTTCCCTGACACTTTTTGTCTGTATGCTCCTTGTACCCTGTCATGACAAGTATCCATTCATTTTTCATCAAAATGATCCATGCCTTTTTCATCACAATGCTCCAAGACTCCTGTAATCACAATGCTCCATTCCCTTGTCATCACAAAGCTCAATGACGCATGTCATCAGAATGCTCCTTGGCCTTCTCCTCACAATGATGCGTGACCTTGTCCTCACAATGTGCCAAGACCCCTGTAATCACAATGCTCCATGCCCCTTTTCATCACAATGCTCCATGAGAATTGCATCACAAGGCTCCATGATTTTCTCATCACAATGTTACAGGACTTTGTCATCACAATGCTTCACGACATTGTCATGAAAATTCTCAATGGCCCTTGTCATCATAATGCTACAAGGCCTAGTCATCACAATGCTCCATTATATTTGTCATCACAATCCTCCATTAAATTTGGCATCACAATACTCCCTGCCATTGTCATCGCAATGGACCATGACATATGTCATCACAATACTCCCTGACACCTGTCTTCTCCATACTCCAAGACCTTCTCTTCACAATGATCCATGCTCTTGTCATGACAATGCTCCATGACTTGTCATCAAAAAGCTCCATGACCCATGACCCATGTATCACACTGTTCTGTGCCCTCATCATCACAATGCTCCATGCCCACCCTCATCACAACAATCCATGAAATATTTCATAGCAATGCTCCATGCCCTTCTCATCAAAATGCTCCATTACCCCTGTCATAACAATGCTCCATGACCCCTGCCATCACAATTTTACACGGCCTTGTCATCACAAGGCTCCATGAGACTTGTCATCACAATGATCAAGACCCCTGTAATCTCAATGCTCCCTGCCCTTGTCATCACAAACCTCAGTGACGCATGTCATCAGAATGTTCCATGGCCTTCACATCACAATGCTCCATGCCCTTGTCATCACAATGCTCCATGCCCCTTTTCATCTCAATGCTCCATGAACCCTTTCATCACAATGCATCATGCCCAATATCATAATGCTTCATGCTATTGTCATCACAATGAAATCAAAATGCTCCATGACCTCTGTCATCATAATGCTCCGAACCCTTGTGATCACAATGTTCCATAACACTTATCATCACAACACCCCATGATGCTCATCATCACCATTATCCATGGTCTTCTCATCACAATGCTCCATGACCTTTGTCATCACAATGCTCCATACACTTGTCATCACAATGCTCCCTGACACTAGTCGTCAGTATGCTCCTTGAAACCTGTCATGACAAGGCTCCATGCCATTTTCATCACAATGATCCATGCCCTTGACCTCACAATGCTCCAAAACCGCTCTAATCACAATGCTCCATGCCCCTTTTCAACCAAATTCTCCATGAGATTTCTCATCAAAAGTCTCCATGGTCTTCTCATCACAATGCTCCAGGACATTGTCATCTCCATGCTTCATTCCCTTGTCATTGCAATGCTCCATGCCCAATATCATCACTATTCTCCATGACCACAGTCATCACAACAGTCCATTACACCTGACAACACAATGATCAGGTACTCTTGTCATCCCAAATCTCCATTCCCTTGAGATCATAATGCTCCATGACCCCTGTCATCACAATGTTCAACGGCCTTGTCATCACAAGGCTACATGACACTTGTCATCACAATGCTTAAGACACCTGTAATCACATTGCTCCATGCCCTTGTCAACCCAATGCTCCATGACCCCTGTATTCACAGTGATCCATGAGCTTGTCATCAGAGTGCTCCGTGACACCTGTCATCACAATGTTCCATGCCTTTGTCAGCAAAATGCTATATGACCTTGTCATTACAATGCTCTATGTGCTTGTCATCAAAATACTGCATTACAATTGTCAAAACAATCCTCCATGAACCATGGGATCACATTGATTCATGTCCTTGTCATCACAATGCTCCATGCTCCTTGAAATCAAAATGATCCATGACCTCTGTCATCACAATGCTCCAAATCCTTGTGATCACTGTGTTCCATAACACTTGTCATCACAACGCTCCATGATGCCTGTCATCACAATACTCCATGCCCTTTTCATCACAATGCTCCATGACATTTTTCATCACAATTCTCAATACACTTGTCATCACAATGCTCCCTGACACTTGTCATCAGAATGCTCCTTGAACCCTGTCACAAAAAGGCTCCATGCCTTTTTCATCACAATGCACCATGCAGTTTTCATCACAATGCTCCATGCCATTGTCATCAAAATACTCCACAAACTTTTCATCAGAATGTTCCATGACCCTTGTCATCAAAAATCTCAGTGCACATGTCAGCACAATGCTCCCTGACCCTTGTCATCACAATGCTCCAAGCCATTGTCATGACAATGCTACATTACCTTTGTCATCAGAATCCTCCATGACACTTGACATCACAATGCTCCATGCTATTGTCATCACAATGGGCCATTACATATTTCATCACAATGCTCCCTGACACCTCTCTTCACAATACTGCATGACCTGGTCATCACAATGCTCCATGCCCTTGTCATCACAATGCGTCATTCAAACTGTCATCACAATAATCCATGAAACTTATTAGACAATGTTCCATGCCCTTGTTATCACAATGCTCCATGACCCGTCATCACAATGCTCCGTGACACCAGTCATCACAATGCTTCGTGACCTTTGTCGTCACAATGGTCCATGTCCTCGTCATCGACAGTCTCTGTGATCTTTTTAACCACAATGCTCCATGAACATTTCATCACAATGCTCTTTGACCCTTGTCATCAAAATGCTCTATGCCTTTCTCAACCCAATGCTCCAAGACCCTTGTCATCACAATGCTCCAGGCGCTTGTCAGCACAGTGCTCCACAGTCTTGTCATCACAATGCTCCATAAAACTTGTCATCACAATTCTCTATGCACTTTTCATCAAAAAGCTCTCTCATCACTGATATCACAATGCTACATCAATATTTGTCACAATACTCCCTCAACCCTGTCATCACAATGCTCCATGACTTTGTCAGCAAAATGCTACATGACCTTATCATTACAATGCTCTGTGTGCTTGTCATCACAATACTCCAATACTATTTTCATCACAATCCTCCATGAACCTTGGGATCACATTGCTTCATGCCCTTGTCATCACAATGGTCCATGCTCCTTGAAATCAAAATTATCAATGACCTCTCTCATCACAATTCTCCAAACTCTTGTGATCACAGTGTTCCATAACACTAGTCACCACAATGCTCCATGCTGCCTGTCATCACAATACTCCATGCCCTTGTCATCACAATGCTCAATGACCTTTGTCATCTCAATGCTCCAATCCATTGTCATCACAATGCTCCATTACCTTTGTCATCAGAATCCTCCATGACACTTGGCATCACAATGCTCCATGCCTTTGATGTCATCGGGCCATTACATATGTCATCACAATGCTCCCTGACAACTGCATTCACAATAATGCATGCCCTGGTCATCACAATCCTCCATGTCCTTGTGTTCAGAATGCGCCTTTCCAAATGTCATCGCTATAATCCATGAAACTTATTAGACAAATGCTCCATGCCATTGTCATCACAATGCTCCATTCCCTTGTTATCACAATGCTCCATGACACCTGTCATGTCAATGCTCCGTGACTCCAGTCATCACAATGCTTCATGAACTTTGTCATCACAATGGTCCATGCCCTCGTCATCAACAGTCTCTGTGACCTTTTTAACCACAGTGCTCCATGAACTTTTCATCACAATGCTCTTTGACCCTTGTCATCACAATGCTCTATGCATTTCTCAGCACAATGCTCCATGCCTTTGTCAGAAAAATGCTCCATGACCCTTGTCATCACAATGTGCAACACGCTTTTCATTACAGCGGTCCACAAATTTGTCGTCACAGTGCTCCATAAACCTTGTAATCACAATGATCCTTGCCCTTTTCATCACAATGCTCCATTACACCTTTAATAACAATGCTCCATGACCCCTGCCATCAAAATGCTCAATGGCCTTGTCAACAGAAGGCTCAATGACACTTCTCATCACAATGCTCCAAGACCCTTGTAATCACAATGCTCCATGCCCTTGTAATCACAAATCTCCAAGACCCCTGAAATCACAATGCTCCTTGCCCCTTTTCATCAGAATTCTCCATGAGACTTCTCATCACAAGTCTTCATGGTCTTCTCATCACAAGGCTCCAAGACCTTGTCATCAGCATGCTCCGTTCCCTTGTCTTCAGAGTGCTCCTTGACCTCTGTCATCACATTACTCCATGAATATTTTCAGCACAATGCTCCATGACATTCTCATCACAATGCTCCATGACCAATATCATCACAATGCTCCATGACCTCTGTCATCACAACACTCCATGACACCGGACAACACAATGATCCGGGACTCTTGTCACCACAGTGCTCAATTCCCTAGTCATCACAAGGCTCCATGAACACTGCCATCACAATATGCCATGAATATTTTAAGCCCAATGATCCATGACACTTGTCATCACAATGATCCATGCATTTGTCATCCCAAAGCTCCAGGACCCCTGTATTCACAATGCTCCTTGACGCTTGTCATCACAGTGCTCCATGACAACTTTCATCACAATGCTCCATGCATTTGTCAGCAAAATGCGACATGAGCTTGTAATTACAATGCTCTATGCACTTGTCATCACAATACACCATTACCATTTTCATCACAATCCTCCCTGAACGTTGGGATCACATTGCTTCATGCCTTTGTTATCACAATGCTCCATGCTCCTTGAAATCAAAAGGATCCATGACCTCTGTCATCACAATGCTCCAAACCCTTGTGATCACAATGCTCCATAACACTTGTCATCACAACGCTCCATGATGCCTGCCATCACAATATTCCATGCACTTTTCATCACAATGCTCCATGACCTTTCTCATCACAATTCTCAATACAGTTGCCATCACAATGCTCCCTGACACTTGTCATCAGAATGCTCCTTGAAACCTGTCACGAAAAGGCTCCATGCATTTTTCATCACGATGCCCCATGCCGTTTTCATCACAATGCTCCATGCCATTGTCATCAAAATACTCCACAAGCTTGTCATCAGAATGCTCCATGACCCTTGTCATCACAATTCTCCATGCACTTGCCAGCACAGTGCTCCCTGACCCTTGTCATCATAATGCTCCAAGCCCTAGTCATCACAATGCTCCATTACATTTGTCATCAGAATCCTCCATGACACTTGGCATCACAATGCTCCATGCCATTGTCATCACAATGGGCCATTACATATGTCATGACAATGCTCCCTGACACCTGTCTTCACAATACTGCATGACCTGGTCATCACAATGCTCCATGCCCTTGTCATTACAATGCACAATTCCAACTGTCATTGCAATAATCCATGAAACTTATTAGACCAATGTTCCATGCCCTTGTCATCACAATGTTCCATGACCTTGTTATCACATTGCTCCATTGACCCTGTCATCACAATGCTCCATGACTCCAGTCTTTACAATGCTTCATGACCTTTGTCATCACAATGGTCCATTCCCTCGTCATCAACAGCCTCTGTGACCTTTTTAACCACAATGCTCCATGAACTTTTCATCACAATGCTCTTTGACCCTTGTCATCACAGTGCTCTATGCTTTTCTCAGCAGAATGCTCCATGACGCATGTCATCAGAATGCTCCATAGCCTTCTCATCAAAATGCTCCTTGCCCTAGTCATCACAGTGCTCCAAGACCCCTGTAATCACAGTGCTCCATGCCCCTTTTCATCAGAATGCTCCATGAGACTTGTCATCACAAGTCTCCATGGTCTTCACATCACAATGCTCCAGGACCTTTTCATCACCATGCTCAATTCCCTTGTAATCACAATGCTCCATAATCCCTGTCATCACAATAATCCATGAATATTTTCAGCCCAATGCTCCACGACCTACTCATCACAATGCTCCATGGCCAATATCATCACAATGCTCCATGATCACAGTCATCACAACACTCCATGACACCTGAAAACACAATGATCCGGGACTCTTGTCATCACAATGCTCCATGAACACTGTCATCACAACACTCCATGAACATTTTCAGCCCAGTGCTCCAGGAAACTTGTCATCACAATGATCCATGCCCTTGTCATCCCAAAGCTCCATGTCCCCTTTATTCACAATGCTCCGAGACGCTTGTCATCACCGTGCTCCATGACACATGTCATCACAATGCTCCATGCCTTTTTCAACACACTGCTACATGACCTTTTCATTACAATGCTCTATACGCTTGTCATCACAAAACTCAATTTCCATTGTCATCACAATCCTCCGTGAGCCTTGGGATCACATTGCTTCATGCCCTTGTCATCACAATGCTCCATGCTCCTTGAAATCAAAATGATCCATGACCTGTATCATCACAATTCTCCAAACCCTTGTAATCACAATATTCCATAACAGTTGTCATCACAACGCTCTATGACGCCTGTCATCAAAGTACTCCATGCCCTTTTCATCACAATGCACCATGTCCACTGTCATCACAATAATCTATGAAACTTATCAGACCAATTCTCCATGCCCCTGACATCACAATACTCCATGCGCTTGTCATCACAATGCTCCATGACCCCTGTCATCAAAATGCTCCTTGAATCCAGGCATCACAATGATTCATAACATTTGTCATCACAGTGATCCATGCCCGCATCATCACAAGGCTCTGTGACCTTTGTAACCACAATGCTCCATGAACGTTTCATCACAGTGCTCCTTAACCCTTGTCATCACAATGCTCCATGCCTTTGTCAGAAAAATGCTCCATGACCCTTGTCATCACAATGTGCCACGGGCATTTCATCACAACGGTCCACATATTTGTCATTGCAATGCTCCATAAACCTTTTAATCACAATGCTCCATGCCCTTCTCATCACAATGCTCCATTACCCCTTTCATAACAATGCTCCATGACCCCTGCTATCACAATGTTCCACGGCCTTGTTATCACAAGGCTCCATGACACATGTCATCACAATACTCAAAGACCACTTTAATCCCAATGCTCCATGCCCTTGTCATCACAAATCTCCGTGTCACATATCATCATAATGTTCCATGGTCTTCTAATCAAAATGCTCCATGCCCTTGTCATGACAATGCTCCCAGATCCCTGTAATCACAATGTTCCATGCCCCTTTTCATCTCAAAGCTCCATGAACCCTGTCATCACAATGCATCATGCCCATCATCATAATGCTCCAGGCTATTGTCAGCACAATGAAATCAAAATTCTCCATGACCTCTGTCATCACAATGCTCCATGACCCCTGTCATCACAATACTCCATGAACATTTTCAGCCCAATGCTCCATGACCCTTGTCATCAAAATGGTCCATGCCCTTGTCATTCCAATGCTCCATGATCCCTTTATTCACAGTGCTCCGTGACGATTGTCATCACAGTGCTCCATGCCACCTGTCATCACAATGCTCCATGCCTTTGTCAGCAAAATGCTACATGACCTTTGCATTACAATGCTCTATGCGCTTGTCATCACAATACTCCATTACCACTGTCATCAGAATCCTCCATGAAACTTGGGATAACATTGCTTCATGCCCTTGACATCACAATGCTCCATGCTCCTTGAAATCAAAATGATCCATGACCTCTGTCATCACAGTGGTCCAAACCATTGTGATCACAAAGTTCCATAACACTTGTCATCAAAACGCTCCATGATGCCTGTCATCACAATACACCATGCCCTTGACATCACAATGCTCCATGCTCCTTGAAATCAAAATGATCCATGACCTCTTTCATCACAGTGCTCCAAACCCTTGTGATCACAGTGTTCCATAACACTTGTCATCACAACGCTCCATGATGCCTGTCATCAAAGTACTCCATGCCCTTTTCTTCACAATGTTCCATGACCTTTGTCATCACAATTCTCAATACACTTGTCATCACAATGCTACCTGACACTTGTCGTCAGAATTCTCCTTGAACCCTGTCTCGAAAATGCTCCAAGCCTTTTTCATCACAGTGCCCCATGCCGTTTTCATCACACTGCTCCATGCCATTGTCATGGAAATACACCACAAGCTTGTCATCAGAATGCTCCCTGACCCTAGTCATCACAATGCCCAAAGCCATTGTCATCAAAATGCTCCATTATCTTTGTCATTAGAATCCTCCATGACACTTGGCATCACAATGATCCATGCTCTTTCATCACAATGTGCCATTCCAACTGTCATTGCAATAATCCATGAAACATATTAGACCAATGCTCCATGTCCTTTTCATCACAATGTGCCATTCCAACTGTCATCACAATAATCCATGAAACATATTAGACCTATGTTCCATGCCCTTGTCATCAAAATGCTCCATGTCCTTGTTATCACAATGCTCCATGACACCTGTCATCACAATGCTCCGAGACTCCAGTTATCACAATGCTCCCTGCCATTGTATTCGAAATGGACCATGACATATGTCATAACAGTGCTCACTTACAGCTGTCTTTACAATACTCCATGACCTTCTCATCACAATGATCCATGCCATTGTCATCACAATGCACCATGTCCACTGTCATCACAATAATCTATGAAACTTGTCAGACCAATGCTCCATGCCCCTGATATCACAATGCTCCATGCGCTTGTCATCACAATTCTCCATGACCCCTGTATTCACAATGCTTCAAGACGCTTGTCATCACAGTGCTCCATGACACCTGTCATCACAATGCTCCATGCCTTTGTCAGCAAAATGCTACATGACCTTGTTATTAAAATGCTCTAGGCGCTTGTCATCACAATACTCCATTACCATTGTAATCACAATCCTCCATGAACTTTTGGATCACATTGCTTCATGCTCTTGTCATCAGTATGCTCCATGCTCCTTGAAATCAAAATGATCCATAACCTCTGTCATCACAATGCTCCAAATCCTTGTGATCACAAAGTTACATAACACTTGTCATCAGAACGCTCCATGATGCCTGTCATCACCATACTGCATGCCTTTTTCATCACAGTGCTCCATGATCTTTGTCATCACAATTCTAAATACACTTGTCATCACAATGCTCCCTGACACTTGTCGTCAGAATGCTCCTTGAACCCTGTCACGAAAAGGCTCCATGCCTTTTTCCTCACAATGCCCCATGCCATTTTCATCACAATGCTCCATGCCATTTTCAACAAAATACTCCACAAGCTTGTCATCAGAATGCTCCATGACACTTGTCATCACAATTATCCATGCACTTGTCAGCATAATGCTCCCTGACCCTTGTCATCACAATGTGCCATTACATATGTCATCACAATGCTCCCTGACACCTGTCTTCACAATACTGCATGACCTGGTCATCACCATGCTCCATGCCCTTGTCATCACAATGCACCATTCCAACTGTCATCGCAATAATCCATGTAACTTATTAGACCAATGCTCCATGCCTTTGTCATCACAATGCTCCATGCCCTTGTTGTCACAATGCTCCATGTCCCCTGACATCACAATGCTCCGTGACACCAGTCATCAAAATGCTTCATGACCTTGGTCATCACAATGGTCCATGACCTCATCATCAACAGTCTCTGTGACCTTTTTAACCACAATGCTCCATGATCATTTCATCATAATGCTCTTTGACCCATGTCATCACAATGCTCCATGCGCTTGTCAGCACAGTGCTGCACGACACATGTCATCACAATTCACCATTCGCTTGTCATCACAGTGCTCCACAATCTTGTCATCACAATGCTCCATAAAGCTTGTCATCACAATGCTCCATGCACTTCTCTTCAAAATGCTCTCTCACAACTGATATCACAATATTACATCACTATTCGTCACAATACTCCCTCAACCCTCTCATCACAGTGTTCCATGACTCCTGTCATCACAATGCTACATGCATTATCATCACAATGTTCGATGACCCCTGACATCACAGTGTTCCATAACCCATCATCAAAATGCTCCATGACCCGTTTCATCAAAATTCTCCATGACCCCTGACATCACAATGTTCCATAACCCCTGCCATCAAAATGTTCCATGACCCTTTTCATCAAATTGCTCCATGAACCTGTCATCACAATGATCCCTGCCCTTCTCATCACAATGCACAACGCCCTTGTCATCAACATGCTCCATGACCTTTGTCATCACAAAGATCCATGACCCTTGGCATAACAATGCTCCATGTCATTGTCATTATGATGCTCCATGAACGCTCTCATCAAATTGCTCCATGCCCTTGTCATCACAAAGCTCCATGACACATGTCATCAGAATGCTACATGGCCATATCATCACAATGTTCGATGCCCTTGCCATCAGAATGCTCCATTACACCTGTCATAAAAATGTTCCATGATACCTGCCATCACGTTGTTCCATGGCCTTGTCATCACAAGGCTCCATGACCGTTCTCATCACAAGCTCTAAGGCCCCTGTAGTCACAATGCTACATGCCCATTATCATCTCAATGACCCATGAACCCTGTCATCACAATGCACCATGCCCATCATCATAATGCTTCATGCTATTGTCATCACAATGAATTCAAAATGCTTCAGGACCTCTGTCATAACAATGCTCCAAACCCTTGTGATCACAATATTCCATAACACTTGTCATCACAATGCCACATGACGCTCGTCATCACAATTATCCATGGTCTTCTCATCACAATGCTCCATGACATTTGTCATCACAATGCTCAATACACTTGTCCTCAAAATGCTCCCAGACACTTGTTGTCTGTATGCTACTTGAACGCTGTCATGACAAGGCTCCATGCCTTTTTCATCACAATGATCCATGCCCTTTTCATCACAATGCTCCAATACCCCTGTAATCACAATGCTCCATGCCCTTGTCTTCACAAATCTCAATGACACATGTCATTAGAATGCTCGTTGGCCTTCTCCTCACAATGCTCCATGCCCTTGTCATCACAATGTTCCAAGACCCCTGTAATCACAATGCTCCATGAACCTTTTCATCAGTATGCTCCATGAGAACTGTCATCACAAGGCTCCATGGATTTCTTATCACAATTCTCCAGGACCTTGGCATCACAATGCTTCATGACATTGTCATGAAAATTCTCAATGTCCCTTGTCATCATAATGATCCAAGCCATAGTCATCACAATGGTCCATTATATCTGTCATCACAATCCTCCATTACATTTGGCATCACAATGCTCCCTGCCATTGTCATCGCAATGGACCATGACATATGTCATCGCAATGCTCCCTGACACCTTTTTCAATATACTCCATGAAATTCTCATCACAATGCTCCATGCCCCTATCATCACAATGCTCCTTGCCCTTGTCATCACAATGCTCCATGACGCAGGTCATCAGAATGTTCCATGACCTTCTCATCACAATGCTCCATGCCCTTGTCATCACAATGCTCCAAGACCCGTGTTATCACAATTCTCCATGCCCCTTTTCATCTCAATGCTCCATGAACCCTGTCATCAAAATGCACCATGCCCATCATCATAATGCTTCAGGCTATTGTCATCACAATGAAATTAAAACTCTCCATGACCTCTGTCATCATAATGCTCCAAACCCTTGTGATCACAATGTTCCATAACACTTATCATCACAACACCCCTGATGCTCATCATCAAAATTATCGATGGTCTTCTCATCACAATGCTCCATGAAATTTGTCATCACAATGCTCAATACACTTGTCATCACAATGCTCCCTGACACTTGTTGTCTGTATGCTCCTTGAACCCTGTCATGACAAGGCTCCATGCCTTTTTCATCACAATGATCCATGTCCTTTTCATCACAATGCTCCAAGACCCCTGTAATCACAATGCTCCATGCCCCTTTTCATCAGAATGCTCCATGAGACTTGTCAACATAAATCTCCATGATCCTCTCATCACAATGCTCTAGGATCTTGTCATCACTATGCTCCAATCCCTTGTAATCACAATGCTCCATGAACCCTGTCTTCACAATACTCTATGAGCATTTTCAGTCCAATGCTCCATGACCTTCTCATCACAATGCTCCATGAACAATATCATCACAATGCCCCATGACCAGTGTCATCACAAAACTCCATGACACCTGACAACACAATGATCCGAGACTCTTGTCATCACAATGCTCCATGACCCCTCTCATCAAAATACTCCATGAACATTTTCAGCCCAATGCTCCATGACACTTCTCATCACAATGATCCATGCCCTTGTCATCCCAATGATCCAAAACCACTGTATTCACAATGCTCCGTGACGCTTGTCATCACAGTGCTCCATGGCACCTGTCATCACAATGCTCCAATACACTTGTAATCACAATTCTCCATGCCATTCTCATCACAATGCACCATTACCCCTGTCATAACAATGCTCCATGACACCTGCCATCACAATGTTCCACGGCCTTGTCATCACAATGCTCCAAGACCCCTGTAATCAGAATGCTCCATGCCCTTGTCATCAGAATGCTCCAAGACCCCTGTAATCACAATGCTCCATGCCCCTTTTCATCTCAGTGCTCTGTGAACCCTGTCATCACAATGCATCATGCCCATCGTCATCATGCTTCCGGCTATTGTCAGCACGATGAAATCAAAATTCTCCATGACCTCTGTCATCACAGTGCTCCATGACCCCTCTCATCACAAAATTCCATGAACATTTTCAGCCCAATGCTCCATGACATTTGTCATTACAATGATCCACGCCCTTGTCATCCCAATGCTCCATGACCCCTGTATTCATAATGCTCCGTGACGCTTGTCATCACAGTGCTCCATGGCACCTGTCATCACAATGCTCCATGCCTTTGTCAGCAAAATGCTACATGACATTGTCATTACAATGCTCAGTGCGCTTGTCATCAGAATGCTCCATTACCATTGTCATCACAATCCTCCATGAAACTTGGGATCACATTGCTTCATGCCCTTGTCATCAAAATGCTCCATGCTCCTTGAAATCAAAATGATTCATGACCTCTGTCATCGCAATGCTCTAAACCCTTGTGATCACAATGTTCCATATCACTTGTCATCACAACGCTCCATGATGCCTGTCATCACAATACTCCATGCCCTTTTCATCACAATGCTCCATGACCTTTGTCATCACAATTCTCAATACACTTGTCATCACAATGCTCCCTGACAATTGTCATCAGTATGCTCCTTGAACCCTGTCACGAAAAGGCTCCATGGCTTTTTCATCACAATGCCCCATGCCGTTTTCATCACAATGCTCCATGCCATTGTCATCAAAATACTCCACAAGCTTGTCATCAGAATGCTCCATGACCCTTGTCATCACAATTCTCCATGCACTTGTCAGCACAATGCTCACTGTCCCTTGTCATCACAATGCTCCAAGCCATTGTTATCACAATGATCCATTACCTTTGTCATCAGAATCCTCCATGACACTTGGCCTCAAAATGCTCCATGGCATTGTCATCACAATGGGCCATTACATATGTCATCACAATGTTCCCTGACACTTGTCATCACAATACTGCATGACCTGGTCATCACATTGCTCCATGCCCTTGTCATCACAATGCGCCATTCCAACTGTCATCGCAATAATCCATGAAACTTATTAGACCAGTGCTTCATGCCATTGTCATCACAATGCTCCATCACCCCTGTCATCACAATGCTCCATGACCCCTGTCTTCACAATGCTCCGTGACTCCAGTCATCACAATGGTTCATAACCTTTGTCATCACAATGGTCCAGGCCCTGGTCATCAACAGTCTCTGTAAGCTTTTTAACCACAATGCTCCAAGAACTTTTCATCATAATGCTCTTTGACCCATGTCATCACAATGCTCTATGCCTTTCTCAGCACAATACACCATGACCCTTGTCATCACAATTCTCCATGTGCTTGTCAGCACAATGCTCCATGACATATGTCATCACAATGCACCATGTGCTTGTCATCACAGTGCTCCACAATCTTGTCATCACAATGCTCCATAAACCTTGTCATCACAATGCTCCATGCCATTGTCATCACAATGGGCCATTACATATGTCATCACAATGCTCCCTGACACATGTCTTCACAATATGGCATGACCTGGTCATCACAATGCTCCATGCCCTTGTCATCACAAAGTGCCATTCCAACTGTCATCGCAATCATCTGTGGAACATCTTAGACCAATGATCCATGCCCTTGTCATCACAATGCTCCATGACGCATGTCATCAGAATGCTCCATGGCCTTCTCTTCACAATGCTCCAAGCCCTTGACATAACAATGCTCCAAGACACCTGTAATCACATTGCTCCATGCCCCTTTTCATCAGAATGCTCCATGAGATTGTCATCACAAGTCTCCATGGTCTTCTATTCACAATGCTACATTTCCTTGTCATCACAATGTACCATGACCACTGTCATCACAATACCCCATGAATATTTTCAGCCCAATGCTCCATGACATTCTCATCACAATGTTCCATGAACAGTATCATCACAATGGTCCAGGACCACTGTCATCACAACACTCCATGACCCCTGACAACACAGTGATCCGGGATTCTTTCATCACAATTCACCATTCCCTAGTGTTCACAATGCTCCATGACCCCTATCATCAAAATACTCCATGAACATTTTCAGCCCAATGCTCCATGACACTTGCCATCACAATGCTCCAGACTCTTGTCGTCAGAATGCCCCTTGAACCCTGTCACAAAAAGGCTCCATGCAATTTTCATCACAATGCCCCTTGCCGTTTTCATCACAAAGCTCCATGCCATTGTCATCAAAATACTCCACACGCTTGTCATCAAAATGCTCCATGACCCGTGTCATCACAATTCTCAATGCACTTGCCAGCACAATGCTTCCTGACCCTTGTCATCACAATGCTCCAAGCCATGGTCATCACAATGCTCCATTACCTTTATCATCAGAATCCTCCATGACACTTGGCATCACAATGCTCAATGCCATTGTCATCACAATGGGCCTTTACATATGTAATCACAATGCTCCCTGTCACCTGACTTCACAATACTGCATGACCTGGTCATCACAATTCTCCATGACCTTGTCATCACAATGTGCCATTCCAACTGTCATCGCAATTATCCATGAAATTTATTAGACCAGTGCTGCATGCCCTTGTCATCACAATGCTCCATGAACTTGTTATCACAATGCTCCATGACCCCTGTCATCACAATGCTCCATGACTCCAGTCATCACAAAGTTTCAGGACCTTTGTCATCACAATGGTCCATGCTCTCCTCATCAACAGTCTCTGTGACAGTTTTAACCACAATGCTCCATGATCTTTTCATCATAAGGCTCTTTGACCCTTGTCATCACAATGCTATATGCCTTTCTCAGCCCAGTGCTCGATGACCGTTGTCCTCACAATGCTCCATGTGCTTGTCAGCACAATGCTCCATGACACATTTCATCACAATGCACCATGCGCTTGTCATCACAGTGCTCCACAATCTTGTCATCACAATGCTCTATTAACCTTGTCATCGCAATGCTCCATGAACTTCTCATCAATATGCTCTCTCACCACTGATATCACAATGTTCCATCACTATTCATCACAATAATCCTTCATACCTGTAATCACAATGTTCCATGACTCCTGTCATCACACTGCTACGTGCACTTATCATCACAATGTTCGATGACCTGTGACATCACAATGTTCCATAAGCCATGTCATCAAAATGCTCCATGACCCTTTTCATCAAAAGGCTCCATGTCCCCTGAGATCACAATGCTCCATACCTCTTGTCATTACAGTGCTCCATGACGCTCGTCATAACAATTATCCATGGTCTTCTCATCAAAATGCTCCACGGTGTTGCCATCACAATGCTCCATGCCCTGGTCATCACAATGCTCCATGTTCCCTGTCATCACAATTCCCCACGTCCTTGGCATCACTATGTTCAAAGACACTTCTCATCACAGTGTTACATGCTTTTTCAGCACAATACTCCACAAGCATGTCATCAGCATGCTCCATGCCCCTTGTCATCACAAAGCTCAATGACGCATGTCATCAGAATGCTCCTTGGTCTTCTCCTCACAATGATCCATGCCCTTGTCATCACAATGTTCCAAGACCCCTGTATTCTCAATGCTCCATGCCCCTTTTCATCAGTATGCCCCATGAGACTTGTCATCACAAGGCTCCATGGTTTTGTCATCACAATGCTCCAGGACCTTGTCATCACAATGCTTCACGACAATGTCACGAAAATTTTCAATGGCCCTTGTCATCATAATTCTCCAAGCCCCAGTCATCACAATGCTCCATTATATTTGTCATCACAATCCTCCATTACATTTGGAATCACAATTATCCATGCCATTGTCATCGCAATGGACCATGACATATGTCATCACAGTGCTCCCTGACACCTGTCTTCACAATACTCCATGACCTTCTCATCACAATGCTCCATGCCGTTGTCATCACAATGCACCATGCACACTGTCATCACAGTAATCTATGAAACTTGTCAGACCAATGCTCCATGCCCCTGTCAACACAATGCTCCATGCCCTTGTCATCACAATGCTCCTTGAACCCTGTCATCTCAGTGCTCCATGACCCCAGACATCACTCTATTCCATAACCCCGTCATTAAAATGCTCCATGACCCTTTTCATCCCAAAGCTCCATGACCACTGACGTCATAATGTTCTATAACCCCTGCCATCAAAAGGTTCCATTACAGTTTTTATCAAATTGCTGCATGACTCGGTCATCAATATGCTCCCTGCCCTTCTCATCACAATGCACCATGCCCTTGTCATCAAAATGCTCCATGAGTTTTCATCACAAAGCTCCAAGACCCATGGCATCACAGAGCTCCATGTCATTGTCATCACAATGCTCCATGAACCCTCTCATCACATTGCTCCAAGCCCTTGTCATCACAAAGCTCCATGACACTTCTCATCACAATGCTCGATGCAGTTCTCATCACAATGCTCCATGCCCTTTTCATTACAATCCTGCATGTCCAATGTATCACAGTGTTCCATACCCTTGTCATCACAATGCTCCATGCCCACTCTCATCACAATAATCCATGAAACATTTCAGACCAATGTTCCATGCCCTTCTCATCACAATGCTCCATTACCTCTGTCATAACACTGCACCATGACCCCTGCCATCACAATTTTCCACGGCCTAGTCATCACAAGGTTCCATGACACTTGCCATCACAATGCTGAAGACACGTGTAATCACAATGTTCCATGCCCATGTCATCACATAGCTCCATGACGCATGTCATCAGAATGTTCCATGGCTTTCTCATCACAATGCTCCATGCCCTTGTCATCAGAATGCTCCAAGACCCCTGTAAACACAATGCTCCATGCCCCTTTTCATCTCAATGCTCCATGAACCCTGTCATCACAATGCAGCATGCCCATCATCATAATGCTTAATGCTATTGTCATCACAATGAAATCAAAATGCTCCATGACCTCTGACATAACAATGCTCCAAACCCTTGTGATCACAATATTCCATAACACTTGCCATGACAATGCCCCATGACGGTCATCATCACAGTTATCCATGGTCTTCTCATCACAATGCTCCATGAACTTTGTCATCATAATGCTCAATACATTTGTCATCAAAATGTTCCCTGACACTTGTTGTCTGTATGCTCCTTGTACCCTGTCATGACAAGTATCCATTCATTTTTCATCAAAATGATCCATGCCTTTTTCATCACAATGCTCCAAGACTCCTGTAATCACAATGCTCCATGCCCTTGTCATCACAAAGCTCAATGACGCATGTCATCAGAATGCTCCTTGGCCTTCTCCTCACAATGATGCATGGCCTTGTCCTCACAATGTGCCAAGACCCGTGTAATCACAATGCTCCATGCCCCTTTTCATCACTATGCTCCATGAGAATTGCATCACAAGGCTCCATGATTTTCTCATCACAATGTTCCAGGACCTTGTCATCACAATGCTTCACGACCTTGTCATGAAAATTCTCAATGGCCCTTGTCATCATAATCCTACAAGCCCTAGTCATCACAATACTCCATTATATTTGTCATCACAATCCTCCATTACATTTGGCATCACAATACTCCCTGCCATTGTCATCGCAATGGACCATGACATATGTCATCACAATGCTCCCTGACACCTGTCTTCTCCATACTCCAAGACCTTCTCTTCACAATGATCCATGCTCTTGTCATGACAATGCTCCATGACTTGTCATCAAAAAGCTCCATAACCCATGATCCATGTATCACACTGTTCTGTGCCCTCATCATCACAATGCTCCATGCCCACTCTCATCACAATAATCCATGAAATATTTCATAGCAATGCTCCATGCCCTTCTCATCAAAATGCTCCATTACCCCTGTCATAACAATGCTCCATGACCCCTGCCATCACAATGTTGCACGGCCTTGTCATCACAAGGCTCCATGACACTTGTCATCACAATGATCAAGACCCCTGTAATCTCAATGCTCCATGCCCTTGTCATCACAAACCTCAGTGACGCATGTCATCAGAATGTTCCATGGCCTTCACATCACAATGCTCCATGCCCTTGTCATCCCAATGCTCCAAGACTCCGGTAATCACAATGCTCCATGCCCCTTTTCATCTCAATGCTCCATGAACCCTTTCTTCACAATGCATCATGCCCAATATCATAATGCTTCATGCTATTGTCATCACAATGAAATCAAAATGCTCCATGAACTCTGTCATCATAATGCTCCGAACCCTTGTGATCACAATGTTCCATAACACTTATCATCACAACACCCCATGATGCTCATCAGCACCATTATCCATGGTCTTCTCATCACAATGCTCCATGACCTTTGTCATCACAATGCTCCATACACTTGTCATCACAATGCTCCCTGACACTAGTCGTCAGTATGCTCCTTGAACCCTGTCATGACAAGGCTCCATGCCATTTTCATCACAGTGATCCATCCCCTTGACATCACAAAGCTCCAAAACCGCTGTAATCACAATGCTCCATGCCCCTTTTCAACCAAATTCTCCATGAGATTTCTCATCAAAAGTCTCCATGTTCTTCTCATCACAATGCTACAGGACCTTGTCATCACCATGCTTCATTCCCTTGTCATTGCAATGCTCCATGACCAATATCATCACTATTCTCCATGACCACAGTCATCACAACAGTCCATTACACCTGACAACACAATGATCAGGTACTCTTGTCATCCCAAATCTCCATTCCCTTGAGATCATAATGCTCCATGACCCCTGCCATCACAATGTTCAACGGCCTTGTCATCACAAGGCTACATGACACTTGTCATCACAATGCTTAAGACACCTGTAATCACATTGCTCCATGCCCTTGTCAACCCAATGCTCCATGACCCCTGTATTCACAGTGCTCCATGAGCTTGTCATCACAGTGCTCCCTGACACCTGTCATCACAATGTTCCATGCCTTTCTCAGCAAAATGCGATATGACCTTGTCATTACAATGCTCTATGTGCTTGTCATCAAAATACTCCATTACAATTGTCATCACAATCCTCCATGAACCATGGGATCACATTGATTCATGTCCTTGTCATCACAATGCTCCATGCTCCTTGAAATCAAAATGATCCATGACCTCTGTCATCACAATGCTCCAAATCCTTGTGATCACTGTGTTCCATAACACTTGTCATCACAACGCTCCATGATGCCTGTCATCACAATACTCCATGCCCTTTTCATCACAATGCTCCATGACCTTTCTCATCACAATTCTCAATACAGTTGCCATCACAATGCTCCCTGACACTTGTCATCAGAATGCTCCTTGAACCCTGTCACAAAAATGCTCCATGCCTTTTTCATCACAATGCACCATGCAGTATTCATCACAATGCTCCATGTCATTGTCATCAAAATACTCCACAAACTTTTCATCAGAATGTTCCATGACCCTTGTCATCAAAAATCTCAGTGCACATATCAGCACAATGCTCCCTGACCCTTGTCATCACAATGCTCCAAGCCATTGTCATGACAATGCTACATTACCTTTGTCATCAGAATCCTCCATGACACTTGACATCACAATGCTCCATGCTATTGTCATCACAATGGGCCATTACATATTTCATCACAATGCTCCCTGACACCTCTCTTCACAATACTGCATGACCTGGTCATCACAATGCTCCATGCCCTTGTCATCACAATGCGTCATTCAAACTGTCATCACAATAATCCATGAAACTTATTAGACAATGTTCCATGCCCTTGTTATCACAATGCTCCATGACCCGTCATCACAATGCTCCGTGACACCAGTCATCACAATGCTTCATGACCTTTGTCGTCACAATGGTCCATGTCCTCGTCATCGACAGTCTCTGTGACCTTTTTAACCACAATGCTCCATGAACATTTCATCACAATGCTCTTTGACCCTTGTCATCAAAATGCTCTATGCCTTTCTCAACCCAATGCTCCAAGACCCTTGTCATCACAATGCTCCAGGCGCTTGTCAGCACAGTGCTCCACAGTCTTGTCATCACAATGCTCCATAAAACTTGTCATCACAATTCTCCATGCACTTTTCATCAAAATGCTCTCTCATCACTGATATCACAATGCTACATCAATATTTGTCACAATACTCCCTCAACCCTGTCATCACAATGCTCCATGACTTTGTCAGCAAAATGCTACATGACCTTGTCATTACAATGCTCTGTGTGCTTGTCATCACAATACTCCAATACTATTTTCATCACAATCCTCCATGAACCTTGGGATCACATTGCTTCATGCCCTTGTCATCACAATGCTCCATGCTCCTTGAAATCAGAATGATCAATGACCTCTCTCATCACAATTCTCCAAACTCTTGTGATCACCGTGTTCCATAACACTAGTCACCACAATGCTCCATGCTGCCTGTCATCACAATACTCCATGCCCTTGTCATCACAATGCTCAATGACCTTTGTCATCACAAAGCTCCAATCCATTGTCATCACAATGCTCCATTACCTTTGTCATCAGAATCCTCCATGACACTTGGCATCACAATGCTCCATGCCATTGATGTCATCGGGCCATTACATATGTCATCACAATGCTCCCTGACAACTGCATTCACAGTAATGCATGCCCTGGTCATCACAATGCTCCATGTCCTTGTGATCACAATGCGCCTTTCCAAATGTCATCGCTATAATCCATGAAACTTATTAGACAAATGCTCCATTCCATTGTCATCACAATGCTCCATTCCCTTGTTATCACAATGCTCCATGACACCTGTCATCTCAATGCTCCGTGACTCCAGTCATCACAATGCTTCATGACCTTTGTCATCACAATGGTCCATGCCCTCGTCATCAACAGTCTCTGTGACCTTTTTAACCACAGTGCTCCATGAACTTTTCATCACAATGCTCTTTGACCCTTGTCATCACAATGCTCTATGCATTTCTCAGCACAATGCTCCATGCCTTTGTCAGAAAAATGCTCCATGACCCTTGTCATCACAATGTGCAACACGCTTTTCATTACAACGGTCCACAAATTTGTCGTCACAGTGCTCCATAAACCTTGTAATCACAATGATCCTTGCCCTTTTCATCACAATGCTCCATTACACCTTTAATAACAATGCTCCATGACCCCTGCCATCAAAATGCTCAATGGCCTTGTCAACAGAAGGCTCAATGACACTTCTCATCACAATGCTCTAAGACCCTTGTAATCACAATGCTCCATGCTCTTGTAATCACAAATCTCCAAGACCCCTGAAATCACAATGCTCCTTGCCCCTTTTCATCAGAATTCTCCATGAGATTTCTCATCACAAGTCTTCATGGTCTTCTCATCACAAGGCTCCAAGACCTTGTCATCAGCATGCTCCATTCCCTTGTAATCAGAGTGCTCCTTGACCACTGTCATCACAATACTCCATGAATATTTTCAGCACAATGCTCCATGACCTTCTCATCACAATGCTCCATGACCAATATCATCACAATGCTCCATGACTTCTGTCATCACAACACTCCATGACACCTGACAACACAATGATCCGGGACTCTTGTCACCACAGTGCTCAATTCCCTAGTCATCACAATGCTCCATGAACACTGCCATCACAATATGCCATGAATATTTTAAGCCCAATGATCCATGACCCTTGTCATCACAATGATCCATGCCTTTGTCATCCCAAAGCTCCAGGACCCCTGTATTCACAATGCTCCGTGACGCTTGTCATCACAGTGCTCCATGACAACTGTCATCACAATGCTCCATGCATTTGTCAGCAAAATGCAACATGAGCTTGTAATTACAATGCTCTATGCACTTGTCATCACAATACACCATTACCATTTTCATCACAATCCTCCATGAACCTTGGGATCACATTGCTTCATGCCTTTGTTATCACAATGCTCCATGCTTCTTGAAATCAAAATGATCCATGACCTCTGTCATCACAATGCTCCAAACCCTTGTGATCACAATGCTCCATAACACTTGTCATCACAACGCTCCATGATGCCTGTCATCACAATATTCCATGCCCTTTTCATCACAATGCTCCATGACCTTTCTCATCACAATTCTCAATACAGTTGCCATCACAATGCTCCCTGACACTTGTCATCAGAATGCTCCTTGAAACCTGTCACGAAAAGGCTCCATGCATTTTTCATCACGATGCCCCATGCCGTTTTCATCACAATGCTCCATGCCGTTGTCATCAAAATACTCCACAAGCTTGTCATCAGAATGCTCCATGACCCTTGTCATCACAATTCTCCATGCACTTGCCAGCACAGTTCTCCCTGACCCTTGTCATCATAATGCTCCAAGCCCTAGTCATCACAATGCTCCATTATATTTGTCATCAGAATCCTCCATGACACTTGGCATCACAATGCTCCATGCCATTGTCATCACAATGGACCATTACATATGTCATGACAATGCTCCCTGACACCTGTCTTCACAATACTGCATGACCTGGTCATCACAATGCTCCATGCCCTTGTCATTACAATGCACAATTCCAACTGTCATTGCAATAATCCGTGAATCTTATTAGACCAATGTTCCATGCCCTTGTCATCACAATGTTCCATGACCTTGTTATCACATTGCTCCATTGACCCTGTCATCACAATGCTCCATGACTCCAGTCTTTACAATGCTTCATGACCTTTGTCATCACAATGGTCCATTCCCTCATCATCAACAGCCTCGGTGACCTATTTAACCACAATGCTCCATGAACTTTACATCACAATGCTCTTTGACCCTTGTCATCACAGTGCTCTATGCTTTTCTCAGCACAATGCTCCATGACGCATGTCATCAGAATGCTCCATGGTCTTCTCATCAAAATGCTCCTTGCCCTAGTCATCACAATGCTCCAAGACCCCTGTAATCACAGTGCTCCTTGCCCCTTTTCATCAGAATGCTCCATGAGACTTGTCATCACAAGTCTCCATGGTCTTCACATCACAATGCTTCAGGACCTTTACATCACCATGCTCAATTCCCTTGTAATCACAATGCTCCATAATTCCTGTCATCACAATAATCCATGAATATTTTCAGCCCAATGCTCCACGACCTACTCATCACAATGCTCCATGGCCAATATCATCACAATGCTCCATGATCACAGTCATCACAACACTCCATGACACCTGAAAACACAATGATCCGGGACTCTTGTCATCACAATGCTCCATGAACACTGTCATCACAACACTCCATGAACATTTTCAGCCCAGTGCTCCAGGAAACCTGTCATCACAATGATCCATGCCCTTGTCATCCCAAAGCTCCATGTCCCCTTTATTCACAATGCTCCGAGACGCTTGTCATCACCGTGCTCCATGACACATGTCATCACAATGCTCCATGCCTTTGTCAACAAACTGCTACATGACCTTTTCATTACAATGCTCTATACGCTTGTCATCACAAAACTCCATTTCCATTGTCATCACAATCCTCCCTGAGCCTTGGGATCACATTGCTTCATGCCCTTGTCATCACAATGCTCCATGCTCCTTGAAATCAAAATGATCCATGACCTGTATCATCACAATTCTCCAAACCCTTGTAATCACAATATTCCATAACAGTTGTCATCACAACGCTCTATGACGCCTGCCATCAAAGTACTCCATGCCCTTTTCATCACAATGCACCATGTCCACTGTCATCACAATAATCTATGAAACTTATCAGACCAATTCTCCATGCCCCTGACATCACAATACTCCATGCGCTTGTCATCACAATGCTCCATGACCCCTGTCATCAAAATGCTCCTTGAATCCAGGCATCACAATGATTCATAACATTTGTCATCACAGTGATCCATGCCCGCGTCATCACAAGGCTCTGTGACCTTTATAACCACAATGCTCCATGAACGTTTCATCACAGTGCTCCTTAACCCTTGTCATCACAATGCTCCATGCCTTTGTCAGAAAAATGCTCCATGACCCTTGTCATCACAATGTGCCACGGGCATTTCATCACAACGGTCCACATATTTGTCATTGCAATGCTCCATAAACATTTTAATCACAATGCTCCATGCCCTTCTCATCACAGTGCTCCATTACCCCTTTCATAACAATGCTCCATGACCCCTGCTATCACAATGTTCCACGGCCTTGTTATCACAAGGCTCTATGACACATGTCATCACAATGCTCAAAGACCCCTTTAATCCCAATGCTCCATGCCCTTGTCATCACAAATCTCCGTGTCACATGTCATCATAATGTTCCATGGTCTTCTAATCAAAATGCTCCATGCCCTTGTCATCACAATGCTCCCAGACCCCTGTAATCACAATGTTCCATGCCCCTTTTCATCTCAAAGCTCCATGAACCCTGTCATCACAATGCATCATGACCATCATCATAATGCTCCAGGCTATTGTCAGCACAATGAAATCAAAATTCTCCATGACCTCTGTCATCACAATGCTCCATGACCCCTGTCATCACAATACTCCATGAACATTTTCAGCCCAATGCTCCATGACCCTTGTCATCAAAATGATCCATGCCCTTGTCATTCCAATGCTCCATGATCCCTTTATTCACAGCGCTTCGTGACGATTGTCATCACAGTGCTCCATGCCACCTGTCATCACAATGCTCCATGCCTTTGTCAGCAAAATGCTACATGACCTTTGCATTACAATGCTCTATGCGCTTGTCATCACAATACTCCATTACCACTGTCATCACAATCCTCCATGAACCTTGGGATCACATTGCTTCATGCCCTTGACATCACAATGCTCCATGCTCCTTGAAATCAAAATGATCCATGACCTCTGTCATCACAGTGGTCCAAACCATTGTGATCACAAAGTTCCATAACACTTGTCATCAAAACGCTCCATGATGCACGTCATCACAATACACCATGCCCTTGACATCACAATGCTCCATGCTCCTTGAAATCAAAATGATCCATGACCTCTGTCATCACAATGCTCCAAATCCTTGTGATCACAAAGTTCCATAAGACTTGTCATGAGAACGCTCCATGATGCCTGTCATCACCATACTGCACGCCTTTTTCATCACAGTGCTCCATGATCTTTGTCATCACAATTCTAAATACACTTGTCATCACAATGCTCCCTGACACTTGTCGTCAGAATGCTCCTTGAACCCTGTCACGAAAATGCTCCATGCCTTTTTCTCACAATGCCCCATGCCATTTTCATCACAATGCTCCATGCCATTTTCAACAAAATACTCCACAAGCTTGTCATCAGAATGCTCCATGACCCTTGTCATCACAATTATCCATGCACTTGTCAGCACAATGCTCCCTGACCATTGTCATCACAATGTGCCATTACATATGTCATCACAATGCTCCCTGATACCTGTCTTCACAATACTGCATGACCTGGTCATCACAATGCTCCATGCCCTTGTCATCACAATGCGCCATTCCAACTGTCATCGCAATAATCCATGAAACTTATTAGACCAATGTCCCATGCCTTTGTCATCACAATGCTCCATGCCTTTGTTGTCACAATGCTCCATGTCCCCTGACGTCACAATGCTCCGTGACACCAGTCATCAAAATGCTTCATGACCTTGGTCATCACAATGGTCCATGACCTCATCATCAGCAGTCTCTGTGACCTTTTTAACCACAATGCTCCATGATCATTTCATCATAATGCTCTTTGACCCATGTCATCACAATGCTCCATGCGCTTGTCAGCACAGTGCTGCACGACACATGTCATCACAATTCACCATTCGCTTGTCATCACAGTGCTCCACAATCTTGTCATCACAATGCTCCTTAAAGCTTGTCATCACAATGCTCCATGCACTTCTCATCAAAATGCTCTCTCACAACTGATATCACAATATTACATCACTATTCGTCACAATACTCCCTGAACCCTCTCATCACAGTGTTCCATGACTCCTGTCATCACAATGCTACATGCATTATCATCACAATGTTCGATGACCCCTGACATCACAATGTTCCATAACCCGTCATCAAAATGCTCCATGACCCGTTTCATCAAAATTCTCCATGACCCCTGACATCACAATGTTCCATAACCCCTGCCATCAAAATGTTCCATGACCCTTTTCATCAAATTGCTCCATGAACCTGTCATCACAATGATCCCTGCCCTTCTCATCACAATGCCCAACGCCCTTGTCATCAACATGCTCCATGACCTTTGTCATCACAAAGATCCATGACCCTTGGCATAACAATGCTCCATGTCATTGTCATTATGATGCTCCATGAACGCTCTCATCACATTGCTCCATGCCCTTGTCATCACAAAGCTCCATGACACATGTCATCAGAATGCTACATGGCCATATCATCACAATGTTCGATGCCCTTGCCATCAGAATGCTCCATTACACCTGTCATAACAATGTTCCATGATACCTGCCATCACGTTGTTCCATGGCCTTGTCATCACAAGGCTCCATGACCCTTCTCATCACAAGCTCTAAGGCCCCTGTAGTCACAATGCTACATGCCCATTACCATCTCAATGACCCATGAACCCTGTCATCACAATGCACCATGCCCATCATCATAATGCTTCATGCTATTGTCATCACAATGAATTCAAAATGCTTCAGGACCTCTGTCATAACAATGCTCCAAACCCTTGTGATCACAATATTCCATAACACTTGTCATCACAATGCCACATGACGCTCGTCATCACAATTATCCATGGTCTTCTCATCACAATGCTCCATGACATTTGTCATCACAATGCTCAATAAACTTGTCCTCAAAATGCTCCCAGACACTTGTTGTCTGTATGCTGCTTGAACGCTGTCATGACAAGGCTCCATGCCCTTTTCATCACAATGATCCATGCCGTTTTCATCACAATGCTCCAATACACCTGTAATCACAATGCTCCATGCCCTTGTCTTCACAAATCTCAATGACACATGTCATTAGAATGCTCGTTGGCCTTCTCCTCACAATGCTCCATGCCCTTGTCATCACAATGTTCCAAGACCCCTGTAATCACAATGCTCCATGAACCTTTTCATCAGTATGCTCCATGAGAACTGTCATCACAAGGCTACATGGATTTCTTATCACAATTCTCCAGGACCTTGGCATCACAATGCTTCATGACATTGTCATGAAAATTCTCAATGTCCCTTGTCATCATAATGATCCAAGCCATAGTCATCACAATGGTCCATTATATTTGTCATCACAATCCTCCATTACATTTGGCATCACAATGCTCCCTGCCATTGTCATCGCAATGGACCATGACATATGTCATCACAATGCTCCCTGACACCTTTTTCAATATACTCCATGAAATTCTCATCACAATGCTCCATGCCCCTATCATCACAATGCTCCTTGCCCTTGTCATCACAATGCTCCATGACGCAGGTCATCAGAATGTTCCATGACCTTCTCATCACAATGCTCCATGCCCTTGTCATCACAATGCTCCAAGACACGTGTTATCACAATTCACCATGCCCCTTTTCATCTCAATGCTCCATGAACCCTGTCATCAAAATGCACCATGCCCATCATCATAATGCTTCAGGCTATTGTCATCACAATGAAATTAAAATTCTCCATGACCTCTGTCATCATAATGCTCCAAACCCTTGTGATCACAATGTTCCATAACACTTATCATCACAACACCCCTGATGCTCATCATCAAAATTATCGATGGTCTTCTCATCACAATGCTCCATGAAATTTGTCATCACAATGTTCAATACACTTGTCATCACAATGCTCCCTGACACTTGTTGTCTGTATGCTCCTTGAACCCTGTCATGACAAGGCTCCATGTCTTTTTCATCAGAATGATCCATGACCTTTTCATCACAATGCTCCAAGACCCCTGTAATCACAATGCTCCATGCCCCTTTTCATCAGAATGCTCCATGAGACTTGTCAACATAAGTCTCCATGATCTTCTCATCACAATGCTCTAGGATCTTGTCATCACTATGCTCCAATCCCTTGTAATCACAATGCTCCATGAACAGTGTCTTCACAATACTCTATGAGCATTTTCAGTAAAATGCTCCATGACCTTCTCATCACAATGCTCCATGAACAATATCATCACAATGCCCCATGACCAGTGTCATCACAAAACTCCATGACACCTGACAACACAATGATCCGAGACTCTTGTCATCACAGTGCTCCATGACCCCTCTCATCAAAATACTCCATGAACATTTTCAGCCCAATGCTCCATGACACTTCTCATCACAATGATCCATGCCCTTGTCATCCCAATGATCCAAAACCCCTGTATTCACAATGCTCCGTGACGCTTGTCATCACAGTGCTCCATGGCACCTGTCATCACAATGCTCCAATACACATGTAATCACAATTCTCCATGCCATTCTCATCACAATGCACCATTACCCCTGTCATAACAATGCTCCATGACACCTGCCATCACAATGTTCCACGGCCTTGTCATCACAATGCTCCAAGACCCCTGTAATCAGAATGCTCCATGCCCTTGTCATCAGAATGCTCCAAGACCCCTGTAATCACAATGCTCCATGCTCCTTTTCATCTCAGTGCTCTGTGAACCCTGTCATCACAATGCATCATGCCCATCATCATCATGCTTCCGGCTATTGTCAGCACGATGAAATCAAAATTCTCCATGACCTCTGTCATCACAGTGCTCCATGACCCCTGTCATCACAAAATTCCACGAACATTTTCAGCCCAATGCTCCATGACATTTGTCATTAAAATGATCCATGACCTTGTCATCCCAATGCTCCATGACCCCTGTATTCACAATGCTCCGTGACGCTTGTCATCACAGTGCTCCATGGCACCTGTCATCACAATGCTCCATGCCTTTGTCAGCAAAATGCTACATGACCTTGTCATTACAATGCTCAATGCGATTGTCATCAGAATGCCCCATTACCATTGTCATCACAATCCTCCATGAACCTTGGGATCACATTGCTTCATGCCCTTGTCATCAAAATGCTCCATGCTCCTTGAAATCAAAATGATTCATGACCTCTGTCATCGCAATGCTCTAAACCCTTGTGATCACAATGTTCCATATCACTTGTCATCACAACGCTCCATGATGCCTGTCATCACAATACTCCATGCCCTTTTCATCACAATGCTCCATGACCTTTGTCATCACAATTCTCAATACACTTGTCATCACAATGCTCCCTGACAATTGTCATCAGTATGCTCCTTGAACCCTGTCACGAAAAGGCTCCATGGCTTTTTCATCACAATGCCCCATGCCGTTTTCATCACAATGCTCCATGCCATTGTCATCAAAATACTCCACAAGCTTGTCATCAGAATGCTCCATGACCCTTGTCATCACAATTCTCCATGCACTTGTCAGCACAATGGTCACTGACCCTTGTCATCTCAATGCTCCAAGCCATTGTTATCACAATGATCCATTACATTTGTCATCAGAATCCTCCATGACACTTGGCCTCAAAATGCTCCATGGCATTGTCATCACAATGGGCCATTACATATGTCATCACAATGTTCCCTGACACTTGTCATCACAATACTGCATGACCTGGTCATCACATTGCTCCATGCCCTTGTCATCACAATGCGCCATTCCAACTGTCATCGCAATAATCCATGAAACTTATTAGACCAGTGCTTCATGCCCTTGTCATCACAATGCTCCATGACCCCTGTCATCACAATGCTCCATGACCCCTGTCATCACAATGCTCCGTGACTCCAGTCATCACAATATTCATAACCTTTGTCATCACAATGGTCCAGGCCCTGGTCTTCAACAGTCTCTGTAACCTTTTTAACCACAATGCTCCAAGAACTTTTCATCATAATGCTCTTTGACCCATGTCATCACAATGCTCTATGCCTTTCTCTGCACAATGCACCATGACCCTTGTCATCACAATTCTCCATGCGCTTGTCAGCACAATGCTCCATGACATATGTCATCACAATGCACCATGTGCTTGTCATCACAGTGCTCCACAATCTTGTCATCACAGTGCTCCATAAACCTTGTCATCACAATGCTCCATGCCATTGCCATCACAATGGGCCATTACATATGTCATCACAATGTTCCCTGACACATGTCTTCACAATATGGCATGACCTTGTCATCACAATGTGCCATTCCAACTGTCATCTCAATAATCCATGTAACATAGTAGACCAATGCTGCATACCCTTTTCATCACAAAGTGCCATTCCAACTGTCATCGCAATCATCTGTGGAACTTCTTAGACAATGATCCATGCCCTTGTCATCACACTGCTCCATGACGCATGTCATCACAATGCTCCATGGCCTTCTCTTCACAATGTTCCAAGCCCTTGTCATAACAATGCTCCAAGACACCTGTAATCACATTGCTCCATGCCCCTTTTCATCAGAATGCTCCATGAGACTTGTCATCTCAAGTCTCCATGGTCTTCTAATCACAATGCTACATTTCCTTGTCATCAAAATGTACCATGACCACTGTCATCACAATACCCCATGAATATTTTCAGCCCAATGCTCCATGACCTTCTCATCACAATGCTCCATGAACAGTATCATCACAATGGTCCAGGACCTCTGTCATCACAACACTCCATGACCCCTGACAACACAGTGATCCGGGATTCTTTCCATCACAATTCACCATTCCCTAGTGTTCACAATGCTCCATGACCCCTATCATCAAAATACTCCATGAACATTTTCAGCCCAATGCTCCATGACACTTGCCATCACAATGCTCCAGACTCTTGTCATCAGAATGCTCCTTGAACCCTGTCACAAAAAGGCTCCATGCAATTTTCATCACAATGCCCCTTGCCGTTTTCATCACAATGCTCCATGCCATTGTCATCAAAATACTCCACACGCTTGTCATCAAAATGCTCCATGACCCGTGTCATCATAATTCTCAATGCACTTGCCAGCACAATGCTCCCTGACCCTTGTCATCACAATGCTCCAAGCCATTGTCATCACAATGCTCCATTACCTTTATCATCAGAATCCTCCATGACACTTGGCATCACAATGCTCAATGCCATTGTCATCACAATGGGCCTTTACATATGTCATCACAATGCTCCCTGTCACCTGACTTCACAATACTGCATGACCTGGTCATCACAATTCTCCATGACCTTGTCATCACAATGTGCCATTCCAAATGTCATCGCAATTATCCATGAAATTTATTAGACCAGTGCTGCATGCCCTTGTCATCACAATGCTCCATGAACTTGTTATCACAATGCTCCATGACCCCTGTCATCACAATGCTCCATGACTCCAGTCATCACAAAGTTTCAGGACCTTTGTCATCACAATGGTCCATGCTCTCCTCATCAACAGTCTCTGTGACAGTTTTAACCACAATGCTCCATGAACTTTTCATCATAAGTCTCTTTGACCCTTGTCATCACAATGCTATATGCCTTTCTCAGCCCAGTGCTCGATGACCGTTGTCCTCACAATGCTCCATGTGCTTGTCAGCACAATGCTCCATGACACATTTCATCACAATGCACCATGCGCTTGTCATCACAGTGCTCCACAATCTTGTCATCACAATGCTCTATTAACCTTGTCATCGCAATGCTCCATGAACTTCTCATCAATATGCTCTCTCACCACTGATATCACAATGTTCCATCACTATTCATCACAATAATCCTTCATACCTGTAATCACAATGTTCCATGACTCCTGTCATCACACTGCTACGTGCACTTATCATCACAATGTTCGATGACCTGTGACATCACAATGTTCCATAAGCCATGTCATCAAAATGCTCCATGACCCTTTTCATCAAAAGGCTCCATGTCCCCTGACATCACAATGCTCCATACCTCTTGTCATTACAGTGCTCCATGATGATCGTCATAACAATTATCCATGGTCTTCTCGTCAAAATGCTCCACGGTGTTGCCATCACAATGCTCCATGCCCTGGTCATCACAATGCTCCATGTTCCCTGTCATCACAATTCCCCACGTCCTTGGCATCACTATGTTCCATGACACTTCTCATCACAGTGTTACATGCTTTGTCAGCACAATACTCCACAAGCATGTCATCAGCATGCTCCATGCCCCTTGTCATCACAATTCTCCATGTGCTTGTCATCACAATGCTCCGTGACAGTTCTCATCACAATGTTACATGCTTTTGTCGTCACAATTCTCCATGCACAAGTCATCGCAATGCCCCATGACCACTGAAATAGCAAGCTCCATGCCTTTGTCATCACAATGCTTCACGACCTTTTCATCAAAATTCTCAATGGCCTTTGTCATCACAGTGCTCCATGACCCTTGTCATCACAATGCTCCATGCCCTTGTCATCACAAAGCTCAATGACGCATGCCATCAGAATGCTCCTTGGTCTTCTCCTCACAATGATCCATGCCCTTGTCATCACAATGTTCCAAGACCCCTGTATTCTCAATGCTCCATGCCCCTTTTCATCAGTATGCCCCATGAGACTTGTCATCACAAGGCTCCATGGTTTTGTCATCACAATGCTCCAGGACCTTGTCATCACAATGCTTCACGACAATGTCACGAAAATTTTCAATGTCCCTTGTCATCATAATTCTCCAAGCCCCAGTCATCATAATGCTCCATTATATTTGTCATCACAATCCTCCATTACATTTGGAATCACAATTATCCATGCCATTGTCATCGCAATGGACCATGACATATGTCATCACAATGCTCCCTGACACCTGTCTTCACAATACTCCATGGCCTTCTCATCACAATGCTCCATGCCGTTGTCATCACAATGCACCATGCACACTGTCATCACAGTAATCTATGAAACTTGTCAGACCAATGCTCCATGCCCCTGTCAACACAATGCTCCATGCCCTTGTCATCACAATGCTCCATGAACCATGTCATCACAGTGCTCCATGACTCCAGACATCACTCTATTCCATAACCCCGTCATTAAAATGCTCCACGACCCTTTTCATCCCAAAGCTCCATGACCCCTGACATCACAATGTTCTATAACCCCTGCCATCAAAAGGTTCCATTACAGTTTTTATCAAATTGCTGCATGACTCGGTCATCAAAATGCTCCCAGCCCTTCTCATCACAATGCACCATGCCCTTGTCATCAAAATGATCCATGAGTTTTCATCACAAAGCTCCAAGACCCTTGGCATCACAGTGCTCCATGTCATTGTCATCACAATGCTCCGTGACTCCAATCATCACAATGCTTCATAACGTTTGTCATCACAATGGTCCATGCCCGCATCATCACAAGGCTCTGTGACCTTTGTAACCACAATGCTCCATGAACATTTCATCACGGTTCTCTGTGACCCTTGTCATCACAATGCTCCATGTCTTTGTCAGAACAATGCTCCATGACCATTGTCATCACAATGTGCCACGCGCATTTCATCACAACGGTCCACATCCTTGTCATTGCAGTGCTCCATAAACCTTGTAATCACAATGGTCCATGCACTTCTCATCAAAATGCTTTCTTAACAGGGATATCACAATGTTCCATCACTAGTCATCACAATACTCCCTCACCCCTGTAATCACAATGTTCCATGACCCTGTCATCACAATGCTAC
Source organism: Mesoplodon bidens (assembly GCF_964165515.1). Lineage (NCBI taxonomy): Eukaryota > Metazoa > Chordata > Mammalia > Artiodactyla > Ziphiidae > Mesoplodon > Mesoplodon bidens. The sequence continues at coordinate 3,589,768 of NW_027672207.1, forward strand.
ATCCCCTTATCATCACAATGTTCCATGACCCCAGACATCACTCTATTCCATAACCCCGTCATTAAAATGCTCCATGACCCTTTTCATCCCAGGCTCCATGACCCCTGACGTCACAATGTTCTATATCCCCTGCCATCAAAAGGTTCCATTACAGTTTTTATTAAATTGCTGCATGACTCGGTCATCAAAATGCTCCCTGCCCTTCTCATCACAATGCACCATGCCCTTGTCATCAAAATGCTCCATGAGTTTTCATCACATTGCTCCAAGCCCTTGTCATCACAAAGCTCCATGACACTTCTCATCACAATGCTCGATGCCCTTCTCATCACAATGCTCCATACCCTTTTCATTACAATCCTGCATGACCAATGTATCACAGTGTTCCATACCCTTGTCATCACAATGCTCCATGCCCACTCTCATCACAATAATCCATGAAACATTTCAGACCAATGTTCCATGCCCTTCTCATCACAATGCTCCATTACCTCTGTCATAACACTGCACCATGACCCCTGCCATCACAATTTTCCACGGCCTAGTCATCACAAGGTTCCATGACACCTGCCATCACAATGCTGAAGACACGTGTAATCACAATGCTCCATGCCCATGTCATCACATAGCTCCATGACGCATGTCATCAGAATGTTCCATGGCTTTCTCATCACTATGCTCCATGCCCTTGTCATCAGAATGCTCCAAGACCCCTGTAAACACAATGTTCCATGCCCCTTTTCATCTCAATGCTCCATGAACCCTGTCATCACAATGCAGCATGCCCATCATCATAATGCTTAATGCTATTGTCATCACAATGAAATCAAAATGCTCCATGACCTCTGACATAACAATGCTCCAAACCCTTGTGATCACAATATTCCATAACACTTGCCATGACAATGCCCCATGACGGTCATCATCACAGTTATCCATGGTCTTCTCATCACAGTGCTCCATGAACTTTGTCATCATAATGCTCAATACATTTGTCATCAAAATGTTCCCTGACACTTGTTGTCTGTATGCTCCTTGTACACTGTCATGACAAGTATCCATTCATTTTTCATCAAAATGATCCATGCCTTTTTCATCACAATGCTCCAAGACTCCTGTAATCACAATGCTCCATGCCCTTGTCATCACAAAGCTCAATGACGCATGTCATCAGAATGCTACTTGGCCTTCTCCTCACAATGATGCATGACCTTGTCCTCACAATGTGCCAAGACCCGTGTAATCACAATGCTCCATGCCCCTTTTCATCACTATGCTCCATGAGAATTGCATCACAAAGGCTCCATGATTTTCTCATCACAATGTTCCAGGACCTTGTCATCACAATGCTTCACGACCTTGTCATGAAAATTCTCAATGGCCCTTGTCATCATAATGCTACAAGCCCTAGTCATCACAATGCTCCATTATATTTGTCATCACAATCCTCCATTAAATTTGGCATCAGAATACTCCCTGCCATTGTCATCGCAATGGACCATGACATATGTCATCACAATGCTCCCTGACACCTGTCTTCTCCATACTCCAAGACCTTCTCTTCACAATGATCCATGCTCTTGTCATGACAATGCTCCATGACTTGTCATCAAAAAGCTCCATAACCAACGACCCATGTATCACACTGTTCTGTGCCCTCATCATCACAATGCTCCATGCCCACTCTCATCACAATAATCCATGAAATATTTCATAGCAATGCTCCATGCCCTTCTCATCAATATGCTCCATTACCCCTGTCGTAACAATGCTCCATGACCCCTGCCATCACAATGTTACACCGCCTTGTCATCACAAGGCTCCATGACACTTGTCATCACAATGATCAAGACCCCTGTAATCTCAATGCTCCATGCCCTTGTCATCACAAACCTCAGTGACGCATGTCATCAGAATGTTCCATGGCCTTCACATCACAATGCTCCATGCCCTTGTCATCACAATGCTCCAAGACTCCGGTAATCACAGTGCTCCATGCCCCTTTTCATCTCAATGCTCCATGAACCCTTTCATCACAATGCATCATGCCCAATATCATAATGCTTCATGCTATTGTCATCATAATGAAATCAAAATGCTCCATGACCTCTGTCATCATAATGCTCCGAACCCTTGTGATCACAATGTTCCATAACACTTATCATCACAACACCCCATGATGCTCATCATCACCATTATCCATGGTCTTCTCATCACAATGCTCCATGACCTTTGTCATCACAATGCTCCATACACTTGTCATCACAATGCTCCCTGACACTAGTCGTCAGTATGCGCCTTGAACCCTGTCATGACAAGGCTCCATGCCATTTTCATCACAATGATCTATGCCCTTGACATCACAAAGCTCCAAAACCGCTGTAATCACAATGCTCCATGCCCCTTTTCAACCAAATTCTCCATGAGATTTCTCATCAAAAGTCTCCATGGTCTTCTCATCACAATGCTCCATGACCTTGTCATCACCATGCTTCATTCCCTTGTCATTGCAATGCTCCATGACCAATATCATCACTATTCTCCATGGCCACAGTCATCACAACAGTCCATTACACCTGACAATACAATGATCAGGTACTCTTGTCATCCCAAATCTCCATGCCCTTGAGATCATAATGCTCCATGACCCCTGCCATCACAATGTTCAACGGCCTTGTCATCACAAGGCTACATGACACTTGTCATCACAATGCTTAAGACACCTGTAATCACATTGCTCCATGCCCTTGTCAACCCAATGCTCCATGACACCTGTATTCACAGTGCTCCATGAGCTTTTCATCACAGTGCTCCGTGACACCTGTCATCACAATGTTCCATGCCTTTGTCAGCAAAATGCTATATGACCTGGTCATTACAATGCTCTATGTGCTTGTCATCAAAATACTCCATTACAATTGTCAAAACAATGCTCCATGCTCCTTGAAATCAAAATGATCCATGACCTCTGTCATCACAATGCTCCAAATCCTTGTGATCACTGTGTTCCATAACACTTGTCATCACAACGCTCCATGATGCCTGTCATCACAATACTCCATGCCCTTTTCATCACAGTGCTCCATGACCTTTGTCATCACAATTCTCAATACACTTGTCATCACAATGCTCCCTGACACTTGTCATCAGAATGCTCCTCGAACCCTGTCACAAAAAGGCTCCATGCCTTTTTCATCACAATTCACCATGCAGTTTTCATCACAATGCTCCATGCCATTGTCATCAAAATACTCCACAAACTTTTCATCAGAATGTTCCATGACCCTTGTCATCAAAAATCTCACTGCACATATCAGCACAATGCTCCATGACTCTTGTCATCACAATGCTCCAAGCCATTGTCATGACAATGCTACATTACCTTTGTCATCAGAATCCTCCATGACACTTGACATCACAATGCTCCATGCTATTGTCATCACAATGGGCCATTACATATTTCATCACAATGCTCCCTGACACCTCTCTTCACAATACTGCATGACCTGGTCATCACAATGCTCCATGCCCTTGTCATCACAATGCGTCATTCAAACTGTCATCACAATAATCCATGAAACTTATTAGACAATGTTCCATGCCCTTGTTATCACAATGCTCCATGACCCATCATCACAATGCTCCGTGACACCAGTCATCACAATGCTTCATGACCTTTGTCGTCACAATGGTCCATGTCCTCGTCATCGACTGTCTCTGTGACCTTTTTAACCACAATGCTCCATGAACATTTCATCACAATGCTCTTTGACCCTTGTCATCAAAATGCTCTATGCCTTTCTCAACCCAATGCTCCAAGACCCTTGTCATCACAATGCTCCAGGCGCTTGTCAGCACAGTGCTCCACAGTCTTGTCATCACAATGCTCCATAAAACTTGTCATCACAATTCTCCATGCACTTTTCATCAAAATGCTCTCTCATCACTGATATCACAATGCTACATCAATATTTGTCACAATATTCCCTCAACCCTGTCATCACAATGCTCCATGACTTTGTCAGCAAAATGCTACATGACCTTGTCATTACAATGTTCTGTGTGCTTGTCATCACAATACTCCAATACTATTTTCATCACAATCCTCCATGAACCTTGGGATCACATTGCTTCATGCCCTTGTCATCACAATGCTCCATGCTCCTTGAAATCAAAATGATCAATGACCTCTCTCATCACAATTCTCCAAACTCTTGTGATCACAGTGTTCCATAACACTAGTCACCACAATGCTCCATGCTGCCTGTCATCACAATACTCCATGCCCTTGTCATCACAATGCTCAATGACCTTTGTCATCACAATGCTCCAATCCATTGTCATCACAATGCTCCATTACCTTTGTCATCAGAATCCTCCATGACACTTGGCATCACAATGCTCCATGCCTTTGATGTCATCGGGCCATTACATATGTCATCACAATGCTCCCTGACAACTGCATTCACAATAATGCATGCCCTGGTCATCACAATGCTCCATGTCCTTGTGATCACAATGCGCCTTTCCAAATGTCATCGCTATAATCCATGAAACTTATTAGACAAATGTTCCATGCCACTGTCATCACAATGCTCCATTCCCTTGTTATCACAATGCTCCATGACACCTGTCATCTCAATGCTCCGTGACTCCAGTCATCACAATGCTTCATGACCTTTGTCATCACAATGGTCCATGCCCTCGTCATCAACAGTCTCTGTGACCTTTTTAACCACACTGATCCATGAACTTTTCATCACAATGCTCTTTGACCCTTGTCATCACAATGCTCTATGCATTTCTCAGCACAATGCTCCATGCCTTTCTCAGAAAAATGCTCCATGACCCTTGTCATCACAATGTGCAACACGCTTTTCATTACAACGGTCCACAAATTTGTCGTCACAGTGCTCCATAAACCTTGTAATCACAATGATCCTTGCCCTTTTCATCACAATGCTCCATTACAACTTTAATAACAATGCTCCATGACCGCTGCCATCAAAATGCTCAATGGCCTTGTCAACAGAAGGCTCAATGACACTTCTCATCACAATGCTCCAAGACCCTTGTAATCACAATGCTCCATGCCCTTGTAATCACAAATCTCCAAGACCCCTGAAATCACAATGCTCCTTGCCCCTTTTCATCAGAATTCTCCATGAGACTTCTCATCACAAGTCTTCATGGTCTTCTCATCACAAGGCTTCAAGACCTTGTCATCAGCATGCTCCGTTCCCTTGTCATCACAATACTGCATGAATATTTTCAGCACAATGCTCCATGACCTTCTCATCACAACGCTCCATGACCAATATCATCACAATGCTCCATGACCTCTGTCATCACAACACTCCATGACACCTGACAACACAATGATCCGGGACTCTTGTCACCACAGTGCTCAATTCCCTAGTCATCACAATGCTCCATGAACACTGCCATCACAATATGCCATGAATATTTTAAGCCCAATGATCCATGACCCTTGTCATCACCATGATCCATGCCTTTGTCATCCCAAAGCTCCAGGACCCCTGTATTCACAATGCTCCTTGATGCTTGTCATCACAGTGCTCCATGACAACTGTCATCACAATGCTCCATGCATTTGTCAGCAAAATGCGACATGAGCTTGTAATTACAATGCTCTATGCACTTGTCATCATAGTACACCATTACCATTGTAATCACAATCCTCCATGAACCTTGGGATCACATTGCTTCATGCCTTTGTTATCACAATGCTCCATGCTCCTTGAAATCAAAATGATCCATGACCTCTGTCATCACAATGCTCCAAACCCTTGTGATCACAATGCTCCATAACACTTGTCATCACAACGCTCCATGATGCCTGTCATCACAATATTCCATGCCCTTTTCATCACAATGCTCCATGACCTTTCTCATCACAATTCTCAATACAGTTGCCATCACAATGCTCCCTGACACTTGTCATCAGAATGCTCCTTGAAACCTGTCACGAAAAGGCTCCATGCATTTTTCATCACGATGCCCCATGCCGTTTTCATCACAATGCTCCATGCCGTTGTCATCAAAATACTCCACAAGCTTGTCATCAGAATGCTCCATGACCCTTGTCATCAAAATTCTCCATGCACTTGCCAGCACAGTGCTCCCTGACCCTTGTCATCATAATGCTCCAAGCCCTAGTCATCACAATGCTCCATTACATTTGTCATCAGAATCCTCCATGACACTTGGCATCACAATGCTCCATGCCATTGTCATCACAATGGGCCATTACATATGTCATGACAATGCTCCCTGACACCTGTCTTCACAATACTGCATGACCTGGTCATCACAATGCTCCATGCCCTTGTCATTACAATGCACAATTCCAACTGTCATTGCAATAATCCATGAAACTTATTAGACCAATGTTCCATGCCCTTGTCATCACAATGTTCCATGACCTTGTTATCACATTGCTCCATTGACCCTGTCATCACAATGCTCCATGACTCCAGTCTTTACAATGCTTCATGACCTTTGTCATCGCAATGGTCCATTCCCTCGTCATCAACAGCCTCTGTGACCTTTTTAACCACAATGCTCCATTAACTTTTCATCACAATGCTCTTTGACCCTTGTCATCACAGTGCTCTATGCTTTTCTCAGCACAATGCTCCATGACGCATGTCATCAGAATGCTCCATGGCCTTCTCATCAAAATGCTCCTTGCCCTAGTCATCACAATGCTCCAAGACCCCTGTAATCACAGTGCTCCATGCCCCTTTTCATCAGAATGCTCCATGAGACTTGTCATCACAAGTCTCCATGGTCTTCACATCACAATGCTCCAGGACCTTTTCATCACCATGCTCAATTCCCTTGTAATCACAATGCTCCATAATCCCTGTCATCACAATAATCCATGAATATCTTCAGCCCAATGCTCCACGACCTACTCATCACAATGCTCCATGGCCAATATCATCACAATGCTCCATGATCACAGTCATCACAACACTCCATGACACCTGAAAACACAATGATCCGGGACTCTTGTCATCACAATGCTCCATTCCCTAGTCATCACAATGCTCCATGAACACTGTCATCACAACACTCCATGAACATTTTCAGCCCAGTGCTCCAGGAAACTTGTCATCACAATGATCCATGCCCTTGTCATCCCAAAGCTCCATGTCCCCTTAATTCACAATGCTCCGAGACGCTTGTCATCACCGTGCTCCATGACACATGTCATCACAATGCTCCATGCCTTTGTCAACACACTTCTACATGACCTTTTCATTACAATGCTCTATACGCTTGTCATCACAAAACTCCATTTCCATTGTCATCACAATCCTCCGTGAGCCTTGGGATCACATTGCTTCATGCCCTTGTCATCACAATGCTCCATGCTCCTTGAAATCAAAATGATCCATGACCTGTATCATCACAATTCTCCAAACCCTTGTAATCACAATATTCCATAACAGTTGTCATCACAACGCTCTATGACGCCTGTCATCAAAGTACTCCATGCCCTTTTCATCACAATGCACCATGTCCACTGTCATCACAATAATCTATGAAACTTATCAGACCAATTCTCCATGCCCCTGACATCACAATACTCCATGCGCTTGTCATCACAATGCTCCATGACCCCTGTCATCAAAATGCTCCTTGAATCCAGGCATCACAATGATTCATAACATTTGTCATCACAGTGATCCATGCCCGCGTCATCACAAGGCTCTGTGACCTTTGTAACCACAATGCTCCATGAACGTTTCATCACAGTGCTCCTTAACCCTTGTCATCACAATGCTCCATGCCTTTGTCAGAAAAATGCTCCATGACCCTTGTCATCACAATGTGCCACGGGCATTTCATCACAACGGTCCACATATTTGTCATTGCAATGCTCCATAAACCTTTTAATCACAATACTCCATGCCCTTCTCATCACAATGCTCCATTACCCCTTTCATAACAATGCTCCATGACCCCTGCTATCACAATGTTCCACGGCCTTGTTATCACAAGGCTCCATGACACATGTCATCACAATGCTCAAAGACCCCTTTAATCCCAATGCTCCATGCCCTTGTCATCACAAATCTCCATGTCACATGTCATCATAATGTTCCATGGTCTTCTAATCAAAATGCTTCATGCCCTTGTCATCACAATGCTCCCAGACCCCTGTAATCACAATGTTCCATGCCCCTTTTCATCTCAATGCTCCATGAACCCTGTCATCACAATGCATCATGCCCATCATCATAATGCTCCAGGCTATTTTCAGCACAATGAAATCAAAATTCTCCATGACCTCTGTCATCACAGTTCTCCATGACCCCTGTCATCACAATACTCCATGAACATTTTCAGCCCAATGCTCCATGACCCTTGTCATCAAAATGATCCATGCCCTTGTCATTCCAATGCTCCATGACCCCTTTACTCACAACGCTCCGTGACGATTGTCATCACAGTGCTCCATGCCACCTGTCATCACAATGCTCCATGCCTTTGTCAGCAAAATGCTACATGACCTTTGCATTACAATGCTCTATGTGCTTGTCATCACAATACTCCATTATCACTGTCATCACAATCCTCCATGAACCTTGGGATAACATTGCTTCATGCCCTTGACATCACAATGCTCCATGCTCCTTGAAATCAAAATGATCCATGAACTCTGTCATCACAGTGGTCCAAACCATTGTGATCACAAAGTTCCATAACACTTGTCATCAAAACGCTCCATGATGCCTGTCATCACAATACACCATGCCCTTGACATCACAATGCTCCATGCTCCTTGAAATCAAAATGATCCATGACCTCTTTCATCACAGTGCTCCAAACCCTTGTGATCACAGTGTTCCATAACACTTGTCATCACAACGCTCCATGATGCCTGTCATCAAAGTACTCCATGCCCTTTTCATCACAATGTTCCATGACCTTTGTCATCACAATTCTCAATACACTTGTCATCACAATGCTACCTGACACTTGTCGTCATAATTCTCCTTGAACCCTGTCTCGAAAATGCTCCAAGCCTTTTTCATCACAGTGCCCCATGCCGTTTTCATCACAATGCTCCATGCCATTGTCATGAAAATACACCACAAGCTTGTCATCAGAATGCTCCCTGAACCTTGTCATCACAATGCCCCAAGCCATTGTCATCAAAATGCTCCATTATCTTTGTCATCAGAATCCTACATGACACTTGGCATCACAATGATCCATGCTCTTTCATCACAATGTGCCATTCCAACTGTCATTGCAATAATCCATGAAACATATTAGACCAATGCTCCATGTCCTTTTCATCACAATGTGCCATTCCAACTGTCATCACAATAATCCATGAAACATATTAGACCTATGTTCCATGCCCTTGTCATCAAAATGCTCCATGAACCTTTTCATCAAATTGCTCCATGACACTGTCATCAAAATGCTACCAAACCTTCTCATCACAATGCACAACACCCTTGTCATCAAAATGATCCATGTTCTTTGTCATCACAAAGATCCATGACGCTTGGCATCACAATGCTCCATGTCATTGCCTTCACGATGCTCCATGAACCCTCTCATCCCATTGCTCCATGACACCTGTCATCACAATGCTCCGTGACTCCAGTCATCACAATGCTTCAAAACAGTTGTCATCACAGTGGTCCATACCCGCACCATCACAAGGCTCTGTAACATTTGTAACCACAATGCTCCATGAAATTTCCATCACAATGCTCCGTGACCCTTGTCACCAAAATGTTCCACGCCTTTGTCCGAAAAATCCTCCATGACCTTTGTCATCACAATGTGCCATGCACTTTTCATTCACAACGGTCCACAAATTTGTCATGGCAATGCTCCATAAAACTTGTAATCACAATGCTCCATGCCCTTCTCATCACAATGCTCCATTACCACTGTCATAACAATGCTCCATGACCCCTAACATCACATTGTTCCATGGCCTTGTCATCACAAGGCTCCATGACACATGTCATCACAATGCTCCAAGAACCCTGTAATCACAATGCTCCATGCCCTTGTCGTCACAAAGCTCCATGACACATGTCAGCATAAAGTTCCATGGCCTTCTCATCAAAATGCTACATGCCCGTGTCATCACAATGCTCCCAGACCACTGTAATCACAATGCTCCATGCCCCTTTCCATCTCAATGCTCCATGAACCCTGTCATCACAATGCATCATGTCCATCATCATAATGCTTCCGGCTACTGTCACCACAATGAAATCAAAATTCTCCATGACCTCTGTCATCACAATGCTTCATGACCCCTGTCATCAAAATACTCCATGAACATTTTCAAGCCAATGCTCCATGACCCTTGTCATCACAATGATCCATGCCCTTGACATCCCAAAGCTCCATGACCCCTGTATTCACAATGCTCTGTGACGTTTTTCGTCACAGTGCTGCATGACACCTGTCATCACAATGCTCCATGCCTTTGACAGCAAATTGCTAAATGACCTTGTCATTACAATGCTCTATGTGCTTGTCATCACAATACTCCATTACCATTGTCATCACAATCCTCCATGAACCTTGGGATCACATTGCTTCATGCCCATGTCATCACAGTGCTCCATGCTCCTTGAATTCAAAATGATCCATGACCTCTGTCATCACAATGCTCCAAACACATGTGATCACAAAGTTCCATAACAGTTGTCATCACAACGCTCCGTGATGCCTGTCATCACAGTACTCCTTGCCCTTTTCATCACGATGTTCCATGACCTTTGTCATCACAATTCTCAATACACTTGTCATAACAATGCTCCCTGACACTTGTCTTCAGATTGCTCCTTGAATCTTGTCACGAAAATGCTCCATGCCCTTTTCATCACAATGCTCCATGCCATTGTTATCAAAATACTCCACAAGCTTATCATCAGAATGCTCCATGACCCTTGTCATCACAATTCTCCATGCACTTTTCAGCACAATGCTCCCTGACCCTTGTCATCACAATGCACAAAGCCATTGTCATCACAGTGCTCCATTACATTTGTCATCAGAATCCTCCATGACACATGGCATCACAATGCTCCAACCATTTCCATCACACTGGGCCATTATATATGTCATCACAATGCTCCCTGACACCTGTCTTCACAATACTGCATGACCTGGTCATCACAATGCTCCATGCCCTTGTCATCACAATGCGCCATTCCAACTATCCTCACAATAATCCACGAAAATTAGTAAACCAATGCTTCATGCCCTTGTCATCACAATGCTCCATGCCCTTGTTATCACAATGCTCCATGACCCCTGCCATCACAATGTTCCACGGCCTTGTCATCACAAGGCTCCATGACACTTGACATCACAATGTTCCAAGACCCGTGTAATCACAATGCTCCATGCCCTTGTCATCACAAAGCTCCATGACACATGTCATCAGAATGTTCCATGGCCTTCTCATCAAAATGTTCCATTCTCTTGTCATCAAAATTCTCCAAGACCCCTGTCATCAAATTGCTCCATGCCCCTGTTCATCTCAATGCACCATGAACCCTGTCATCACAATGCATCATGCACATCATCATAATGCTTCAGGCTATTGTCATCACAATGAAATCAAAATGATACATGGCCTCTGTCATCACAATGCTCCATGACACCTGTCATCACAATACTCCATGAATATTATCAGAACAATGCTCTATGACATTCTCATCGCAATGCTCCATGACCACTATCATCAAAATGCACCATGATAACTGGGATCACAACACTCCATGACACGTGACAACACAATGATCCGGGACTCTAGTCATCACATTGCTCCATTCCCTAGTCATCACAATGCTCCATGACCCCTGTCATTACAATGCTCCGTGAAACCATTCATCACAGTGCTTCATAACGTTAGTCATCACAGTGGTCCAAGCCCGCGTCATCACAAGGCTCTGTGACATTTGTGACCACAATGCTCCATGAAATTTTCATCACAATGCTCCATGAACCTTGTCATCACAATGCTCCATGCCATTGTCAGAACAATGCTCCATTACCCATGTCATCACAATGTGCCATGCACTTGTCATCACAGTGCTCCTTGCCTTTGTCAGAAAAATGCTCCATTACCCATGTCATCACAATGTGCCATGCGCTTGTCATCACAGTGCTCCACAATCTTGTCATCACAATGCTCCATAAACTTTGTCTTCACAATGTTACATGTACTTCTCATCAAAATGCTCTCTCACCACTGATATCACAATGTTACATCACTATTCGTCACAATACTCCCTCACCCCAGTCATCACAATGTTCCATGACTCCTGTCATCACAATTCTACATGCACTTATCATCACAATGTTCGATGACCCCTGACATTGCAATGTTCCATAACCCCTGTCATCAAAATGTTCCATGACCCTTTTCATCAAATTGCTCCATGAACCTGTCATCACAATACTCCATGCCCTTTTCATCACAATGCTCCATGACCTTTGTCATCACAACTCACAATACACATGGCATCACAATGCTCCCTGACACTTGTCGTCACAATGCTCCTTGAACCCTGTCATGACAAGGCTCCATGCCTTTCTCATCACAATGATCCATGCCGTTTTCATTACAATGCTCCAAGACACCTTTAATCACAGTGCTCCATGCCCTTGTCATCACAAAGCTCAATGACGCAAGTCATTAGAAGACTCCTTGGCCTTCTCCTCACAATGCTCCATGCCCTTGTCATCACAATGATCCAAGACCCCTGTAATCACAGTGGCCCATGCCACTTTTCATCAGTATGCTCCATGAGGTTTGTCATCACAAGGCTCCATGGTTTTCTCATCACAATGCTCCAGGACCTTGTCATCACAATGCTTCACGACCTTGTCATGAAAATTCTCAATGGCCCTTGTCATCATAATGCTCCAAGCCCTAGTCATCAAAATGCTGCATTATATTTGGCATTACAATCCTCCAATACATTTGGCATTACAATGTTCCCTGCCATTGTCAGCACAATGGACCATGAGATATGTCATCACAATGCTCCCTGACAGCTGTCTTTACAATACTCCATAACCTTCTCATCACAATGCTCCATGCCCTTGCCATCACAATGCAGCATGTCCACTGTCATCAAAATAATCTACGAAACTTGTCAGACCAATGCTCCATGCCCCTGTCATCACAATGCTCCATGCCCTTGTCATCACAATGATCCATGACCATTTTCATCACAATTCTCCATGCACTTGTCAGCACAATGCTCCCTGACTTTTGTCATCACAATGCCCCAAGCCATTGTCAACAAAATGCTCCATTACCTTTGTCATTAGAATCCTCCATGACACTTAGCATCACAATGTTCCATGCCATACTCATCACAATGGGCCATTACATATGTCATCGCAATGCTCCCTGACACCTGTCTTCACAATATTGCATGACCTGGTCATCACAGTGATCCATGTCCCCGGCCATCACAATGATCCACGGCCTCGTCATCACAAGACTCCATGACACTTGCCATCACAATGCTCCAAGACCCCTGTAATCACAATGCTCCATGCCCTTGTCATCAGAAAGCTCCATGACACATGTCATTAGAATGTTCCAGGACCTTCTCATCAAAATGCTCCATGCCCTTGTCATCACCGTGCTCCAACACCCCTGTAATGACAATGCTCCATGCCCCTTTTCATCAGTATGCTCCATGAGATTTGTCATCACAAAGCTCCATGGTTTTCTCATCACAATGCTCCATAATTTTTTCATCACAATGCTTCACGACCTTGTCACGAAAATTCTCAATGGCCCTTGTCATCATAATGCTCCAAGTCCCAGTCATCACAATGCTCCATTATATTTGGCATCACAATCCTCCATTACATTTGGCATCACAATGCTCCCTGCCATTGTCATCGCAATGGACCATGACTTATGGCATCACAATGCTCCCTGACACCTGTCTTCTCAATACTCCATGACCTTCTCATCACAATGCTCCATGCCCTTGTCATCACAGTGCAGCATGTCCACTGTCATCACAATAATCTATGAAACTTGTCAGACCAATGATCCGTGCCCCTGTCATCACAATGCTCCATGCACTTGTCATCACAATGCTCCATGACCCCTCTATTCACAATGCTCCATGACACTTGTCCTCACAGTGCTCCATGACACCTGTCATCACAATGCTCCATGCCTTTGTCAGCAAAATGCTACATGACCTTGTCATTACAATGCTCTATGCGCTTGTCATCACAATACTCCATTACCATTGTCCTCACAATCCTCTATGAACGTTGTGATCACATTGCTTCATCCCCTTGTCATCACAATGCTCCATGCTCCTTGAAATCAAAATGATCCATGACCTCTGTCATCACAATGCTCCAAACGCTTGTGATCACAAAGTTCCATAACACTTGTCATAACAACGTTCCATGATGCCTGTCATCACAATACTCCATGCCCTTTTCATCACAATGCTCCATGATCTTTGTCATCACAATTCTCAATACACTTGTCATCACAATGCTCCCTGACACTTGTCATCAAAATGCTCCTTGAAACCTGTCACAAAAAGGCTCCATGCCTTTTTCATCACAATGTCCCACGCCATTTTCATCACAATGCTCCATGCCATTGTCATCAAAATACTCCACAAGCTTGTCATCAGAATGCTCCATGACCCTTGTCATCACAATTCTCCATGCACTGGTCAGCACCATGCTCCCTGACCCTTGTCATCACAATGCTCCAGGCCATTGCCATCACAATGCTCCATTACCTTTGTCATTAGAATCCTCCATGACACATGGCATCACAATGCTCAATGCCATTGTCATCACAATGGGCCATTACATATGTCATCACAATGCTCCCTGACACCTGTCTTCACAATACTGCATGACCTGGTCATCACAATGCTCTATGCACTTGTCGTCACAATGCTCCATGACCCCTGACATCACAATGCTCCATGCTTCCAGTCATCACATTGCTTCATAAACTTTGTCATCACTATGGTCCATGCCCTCGTCATCAACAGTCTCTGTGACCTTTGTAACCACAATGCTCCATGAACTTTTCATCACAATGCTCCTTGATTCTTGTCATCACAATGCTCCATGCCTTTGTCAGAAAAATGCTCCATGACCCTTGTCATCACATTGTGCCACGCGCTTTTCATCACAATGGTCCACAAATTTGTCAGGGCAATGCTCCATATACCTTGTAATCACAATGCTCCATGCCCTTCTCATCACATTGCTCCATTACACCTGTCATAACATTGCTCCATGACCCTTGCCATCACAATGTTCCACGGCCTTGTCATCACAAGGCTCCATGACGCTTGTCATCACAATGTTACCAGAACCCTGTAATCACAATGCTCCATGCCCTTGTCATCACAAAGCTCCATGACACATATCATCAGAATGTTCCATGGCCTTCTCATCAAAATGCTCCATGCCCTTGTCATCACAATGTTCCATTACCCCTGTCATAACAATGCTCCCTGACCCCTACCTTCACAATGGTCCCTGCCCTTCTCATCACAATGCACAATGCACTTGTCATCAAAATGCTCCTTGACATTTGTCATCACAAAGATCCATGACCCTTGACATCACAATGCTCCATGTCATTGTCATCACAATGCTCCATGAACGATCTCATCACATTGCTCCATGCCCTTGTCATCACAAAGCTCCATGACACATGTCATCAGAATGCTCCAAGACCCCTGTAATCACAATGCTCCATGTCCCTTTTCATCTCACTGATCCATGAACCCTGTCATCACAATGCACCATGCCCATCATCATAATGCTTCATGCTATTGTCATCACAATGAAATCAAAATGCTCCATGACCTCTGTCATCACAATTCTCCATGACCCCTGTTATCACAATAATCCATGAACATTTTCAGCCCAATGTTCCAAGACACTTGTTCATCACAATCATCCATGCCCATGTCATCCCAATGCTCCATGACCACTGTATTCACAATGCTCCGTGACGCTTGTCCTCACAGTGCTCCATGACACCTGTCATCACGATGCTCCATGCCTTTGTCAGCAAAATGCTACATGACCTTGTCATTTCAATTCTCTATGCGCTTGTCATCACAATACTCCATTACCATTGTCATCACAATCCTCCATGAACCTTGGGATCACATTGCTTCATGCCCTTGTCATCACAATGCTCCATGCTCCTTGAAATCAAAATGATCCATGACCTCTGTCATCACAATGCTCCAAACGCTTGTGATCACAATGTTCAATAACACTTGTCATCACAACGCTCCATGATGCCTGTTATCACAATACTCCATGCCCTTTTCATCACAATGCTCCATGACCTTTGTCATCACAATTCTCAATACACTTGTCATCACAATGCTCCCTGACACTTGTGGTCAGAATGCGCCTTGAAACCTGTCCCAAAAAGCTTCATGCATTTTTCATCACAATGCCCCATGCCGTTTTCATCACAATGCTCTATGCCATTGTCATCAAAATACTCCACAATCTTGTCATCAGAATCCTCCATGACCCTTGTCATCACAATTCTCTATGCACTTGTCAGCACAATGCTCCCTGACCCTTGTCATCACAATGATCCAAGCCATTGTCATAACAATGCTCCATTACCTTTGTCATCAGAATCCTCCATGACACTTGGCATCACAATGCTCCATGCCATTGTCATCAAAATGGGCCATTACATATGTCATCACAATGCTCCCTGACACCTGTCTTCACAATACTGCATGACCTGGTCATCACAATTCTCCATGCCCTTGTCATCACAATGCTCCATGCCCTTGTTATCACAATGCTCCATGACCCCTGTCATCACAATGCTCCCTGACTGCAATCATCACAATGTTTAATGACCTTTGTCATCACAATCTTCCATGCCCTCGTCATCAACAGTCTCTGTGACATTTTAACCAAAATGCTCCATGAACTATTCATCACAGTGCTCTTTGACCTTTGTCATCACGATGCTCTATGCCTTTCTCAGCACAATGCTCCATGACCCTTGTCATCACAATGCTCCATGTGCTTGTCAGGACAATGCTCCATGACACATGTCATCACAATGCACCGGGCGCTTGTCATCACAGTGCTCCACAATCTTGTCATCACAATGCTCCATAAACCTTGTCATCAGAATGCTCCATGCATTTCTCATCAAAATGCTCTCTCACCACGGATATCACAATGTTACATCACTATTCGTCACAATACTCACTCACCCGTCATCACAATTTTCCATGACTCCTGTCATCACAATGCTACATGCACTTATCATCACAATGTACGATGACCCCTGACATCACAGTGTTCCATACCCCTGTCATCAAGTTGCTCCATGACACTTTTCATCCAATTGCTCCATGACTCTGTCATCACAATGCTCCCTGCCCTTATCATCACAATGCACAACACCCTT
This sequence comes from Mesoplodon bidens, assembly GCF_964165515.1. Classification (NCBI taxonomy): domain Eukaryota; kingdom Metazoa; phylum Chordata; class Mammalia; order Artiodactyla; family Ziphiidae; genus Mesoplodon; species Mesoplodon bidens. The sequence goes on from NW_027672207.1 coordinate 3,607,274, forward strand.
GTCATCAAAATGCTCCATGACCTTTGTCATCACAAAGACCCATGACCCTTGGCATCACAGAGCTCCATGCCATTGTCATCACAATGCTCCAAGAACGCTCTCATCACATTGCTCCATGCCCTTTTCATCACAAAGCTCCATGACACATGTCATCAGAATGCTCCATGGCCTTCTCATCACAATGTTCCATGCCCTTGCCATCAAAATGCTCCATTACACCTGTAATACCAATGTTCCATGATCCCTGCCATCACGTTGTTCCATGGTCTTTTCATCACAAGGCTCCATGACCCTTCTCATCACAATGCACCAAGACTCCTGTAATCACAATGTTCCATGCCCATTTCATCTCAATGACACATGAACCCTGTCATCACAATGCACCATGCACATCATCATAATGCTTCAGGCTATTGTCTTCACAATGAAATCAAAATGCTCCATGACCACTGTCATAACAATGCTCCAAATCGTTGTGATAACAATATTCCATAACACTTGTCATCACAGTGCCCCATGACGCTCGTCATCACATTTATCCATGCCCTTCTGATCACAATGCTCAATTACCCCTGCCATCACAATGTCCCACGGCCGTGTCATCACAAGGCTCCATGACACTTGTCATTACAATGCTCCAAGACACCTGTCATCACAATGCTCCATGCCTTTGTCAGCAAAATGCTACATGACATTGTCATTACTATTCTCTTTGTGCTTGTCATCAAAATACTCCATTACCATTGTCATCACAATCCTCCATGAACATTGGAATAACATAGCTTCATGCCCTTGTCATCACAATGCTCCATGCTCCTTGAAATCAAGATGATCCATGACCTCTGTCATCACAGTGCTCCAAACCCTTGTGATTACTATGTTCCATAACACTTGTCATCACAGTGCCCCATCATGTCTGTCATCACTATACTCCATGCCCTTTTCATCACAATGCTCCATGACCTTTGTGATCACAATTCTCAATACACTTGTCATCACAGTGATCCCTGACACTTGTCGTCAGAATGCTCCTTAAACCCTGTCAAGAAAAGTCTCCAGGCCTATTTCCTCACAATACCGCATGCCGTTTTCACAACAATGCTCCATGCCATTGTCATCAAAATACTCCATAAGCTTGTCATCAGAATCCTCCATGACCATTGTCATCACAATTCTCCATGCACTTCTCAGCAAAATGCTCCCTGACCCTTGTCATCACAATGCCCCAAGCCATTGTCATCACAATGCTCCATTACCTTTGTCATCACAATGGGCCATTTCATATGTCATCACAATGCTCCCTGACACCTGTCTTCACAATACTGCATGACCTGGACATCACAATGCTCTATGCACTTGTCGTCACAATGATCCATGACCCCTGTCATCACAATGCTCCCTGACACCTGTCTTCACAGTACTGCATGACCTAGTCATCACAATGCTCCATGCCCTTGTCATCACAATGTGCCATTCCAACTGTCATCACAATAATCCATGAAACTTATTAGACTAATGATCCATGCCCTTGTCATCACAATGCTTCATGTGCTTGTTATCACAATGTTCCATGCACTTCTCATCAAAATGCTCTATCACCACTGATATCAAAATGTTCCATCACTAGTCATCACAATACTCCCTCACCCATGTAATCACAATATCCCATGAACCCTGTCTTCACAATGCTACATACCCTTATCTTCACAATGTTCCATGACCCCTGAGATCACAATGTTCCATAATCCCTGTCCTCAAAATGCTCCATGACCCTTTTCATCCCAAAGCTCCAGGACCCATGACATCTCAATGATCTATAACCCCTTTCAGCAAAATATCCCATTACACATTTCATCATATGGCTCCGTGACCCTGTCATCAAAATGCTCCCTGCCCTTATTATCACAATGCACCACAATCTTGTCATCAAAATGCTCCCTGACCTTTCTCATCACAAAGCTCCACGACTCTTGGAATCCCAATGCTCCATCTCATTGTCATCACAATGTCCATGAACCCTGTGATCACATTGCTTCATACCCTTGTCATCAAAAAGCTCCATGACACTTACCATCACAGTGCTCGATGCCCTTCTCATCACAGTGCTCCATGCATTTGGCATTACAATCCTCCATGACCCATGTATCACACTGTTCCGTGCCCTTGTCATCACAATGCTCCATGCAACACTCATCACAATAATCCATGAAATATTTCAGACCAATGCTCCATGCACTTCTCATCACAATGCTCCATTACACCTGTCATAACAATGCTCCATGACCCCTGCAATCGCAATGTTCCACATCCTTGTCATTCACAAGACTCCATGACATTTGTCATCACAGTGCTCCAAGACACCCATAATCACAATGCTCCATGTCCTTGTCATCACAAAGCTACATGACTCATGTCATCAGAATATTCCATGGCCTTCTCATCATAAGGATCCATACCCATGTCATCACAATGCTCTAAGACCCTTGTAATCACAATGCTCCATGACCGTTTTCATCTCAATACACCATGAACCCTATCATCACAATGCACCATGCCCATCATCATAATGATTCTGGCTATTGTCATCACAGTGAAATCAAAATGCTCCATGAACTCTGTCATCACAATGCTCCAAACCCTTGAGACCACTATGTTCCATAACACTTATGTTCACAACACCCCATGACACTGATCGTCACAATAATCCATGGTTTTCTCATCTCAATGCTCCATAACATTTGTCATCACAATGCTCAATACACATGTCATCCCAATGCTCCCTGACACTTGTCGTCAGTATGCTCCTTGAACCCTGTCATGACAAGGTTCCATGCCTTTATCATCACAGTGATCCATGCCCTTTTCATCACTATGCTCCAAGACCCCTGTAATCACAATGCTCCATTCCCTTGTCATCACAAAGCTCCATGACACATGTCATCAGTATGCTCCATGGCCATCTCATCACAATGCTCCATGACCTTGTCATCACAATGCTCCAAGACCCCTGTAATCGCAATGATCCATGCCCCTTTTCATCAGAATGCTCCATGAGACATGCCATCACAAGTCTCCATGGTCTTCTCATCACAATGCTCCAGGAACTTGTCATCACCATGCTCCATTTGCTTGTCATCAAAATGCTCCATGACAACTGTAATCACAATACTCCGTGAACAATTTCAGCCCAATGCTCCATGACCTTCTCATCGCAATGCTCCATGACCAATATCATCACAATGCTCCATGACTACTCTCATCACAACACTCCATGACACCAGACAACACAATGATCCGGGACACTTTTCATCACAATGCCCCATTTCCTAGTCATCCCAATGCTCCAAGACCCCTCTATTCACAATGCTGTGTGACGCTTGTCATCACAGTGCTCCATGACACCTGTCATCACAATGTTCCATGCCTTTTTCAGCAAATGGCTACATGACCTTTTCATTACAATGCTCTATGTGCTTTTCATCACAATACTCCATTACAATTGTCATCACAAACCTCCATGAATCTTCGGTCACATTGCTTCATGCCCTTGTCATCACAATGCTCCATGCTCCTTGAAATCAAAATGATCCATGACCTCTGTCATCACAATGCTCCAAACCCTTTTGATCACAATGTTCCTTAACACTTGTCATCACAACGCTCCATGATGCCTGTCATCACAATACTCCATGCCCTTTTCATCACAATGCTCCATGACCTTTGTTATCACAATTCTCAATACACTTGTCATCACAATGCTCCCTGACACTTGTCGTCAGAATGCTCCTTGAACCCTGTCACGTAAAGGCTCCATGCCGTTTCCATCACAATGCCCCATGCCATTTTCATCACAATGCTCCATGCCATTGTCATCAAAATACTCTACAAGCTTGTCATCAGAAAGCTCCATGACCCTTGTCATCACAATTCTCCATGCACTTGAGGGCACAATGCTCCCTGAACCTTGTCATCACAGTGCTCCAAGCCATTGTCATAACAATGCTCCATTACCTTTGACATCAGAATCCTCCATGACACTTGGCATCACAATGCTCCATGCCATTGTCATCACAATGCGCCATTCCAATTGTCATCACAATAATCCATGAAACTTATTAGACCAATGCTCCATGCCCTTTTCATCACAATGCTCCATGCCCTTCTTATCACAATGCTCCATGACCCCTGTCATCACAGTGCTCCGTGTGTCCAGTCATCACAATGCTTCATGACCTTTGTCATCACAATGGTCCATGCCCTCGTCATCAACAGTCTCTGTGACCTTTTAAAACACAATGCTCCATGAACTTTTCATCACAATGCTCTTTGACCATTGTCATCACAATGCTCTATGCCTTTCTCAGCACAGTGCTCCATGACCCTTGTCATCACAAGGCTCCATGTGCTTGTCATCACAGTGCGCCAGAGTATTGTCATCACAACGCTCCATAAACCTTGTCATCACAATGCTCCATGCACTTCTCATCAAAATGCTCTCTCACCACTGATATCACAATGTTACATCACTATTCATCACAATATTCCCTCACCCCTCTCATCACAATGTTCCATGACTCCTGTCATTACAATGCTGCATGCAATTATCATCAAAATGTTCGATGACCACTGACATCACAATGTTCCATAACTCCTGTCATCAAAATGCTCCATGACCCTTTTGATCAAAATGGTCCATGATCCCTGATATCACAATGCTCCATGACCCCTGCCATCCAATGCTTCATGCTCCTTGAAATCAAAATGATCCATGACGTCTGTCATCACAATGATCCAAACACTTGTGATCACAATGTTCCATAACACTTGTCATCACAACGCTCCATGATGCCTGATATCACTATACTCCATGCCTTTTCATTACAATGCTCAATGACTTTGTCATCACAATTCTCAATACACTTGTCATCACAATGCTCCCTGACACTTGTCATCAGAATGCTCCTTGAACCGTGTCATGAAAAGGCTCCATGCCTTTTCGATCACAATGCCCCATGCCGTTTTCATCACAATTCTCCATGCCATGTCATCACAATGCTCCACAAGCTTGTCATCAGAATGCTCTATGACACTTGTCATCACAATTCTCCATGCACTTGTCAGCACAATGCTCCCTGACCCTTGTCATCACAATGCTCCGAGCCATTGTCATCACAATGCTCCATTAACTTTGTCATCAGAATCCTCCATGACACTTGGCATCACAATGCTCCATGCCATTGTCATCACAAAGGGCCATTACATATGTCATCACAGTACTCTCTGACACCTGTCTTCACAATACTGCATGACCTGGTCATCACAATGCTCCATGCCCTTGTCATCACACTGAAAAATCCAACTGTCATTGCAATAATCCATGAAACTTTTTAGACCAATGCTCCATGCCCTTGTCATCACAATGCTCTATGCCCTTGGTATCACAACGCTCCATGACCCCTGTCATCACAATACTCCGTGACTCCATTCATCACAATGCTTCATGACCTTTGTTAACACAATGGTCCATTCTCTCGTCATCTACAGTCTCTGTGACCATTTTAACCACAATGCTCCAAGAACTTTTCATCACAATGCTCTTTGACCCTTGTCATCACAATGCTCTATGCCTTTCTCTGCACAATGCTCCATGACCCTTTTCATCACAATGCTCCATGCATTTCTCATCAAAATGCTCTCTCACCACTGATATCACAATGTTACATCACTATTTATCACAATACTCCCTCACCCCTGTCAAAACAATGTTCCATGACTCCTGTCATCACAATGCTACATGCATTTATCATCACAATGTTCGATGACCCCTGACATCACAATGTTCCTTAACCCCTGTCATCAAAATGCTCCATTACCCTTTTCATCAAAATGCTCCATGACCGCTGACATCACAGTGTTCCATAAACCCTGTCATCAAAATATTCCATGACCGACTTCCTGGTAAGATGGCGGAAGAGTAAGATGTGGAGATCACCTTCCTCTACACGGATACACCAGAAATACAGCTATACGTGGAACAACTCCTACAGAACACCTACTGAATGCTGGCAGAAGACCCTAGACCTCCCCAAAGGCAAGAAACTCCCCATATACCTGTGTAGGGCAAAGAGGAGACATTTCCGCACAGAGCATCTGTGCCGAGCGGCACTCACCAGCCCAAGAGGCTTCTGTGCTCGCCCGCCAGGGAAAGCGGCGCTGGAAGCTGAGGCTCGGGCTTCGGTCAGAGTGCAGGGAGAGGACTGGGTCTGGCGGCGAACACTCAGCCTGAAGGGGGCTAATGTGCCACAGCTAGCCGGCAGGGAGTCCGGGAAAACTCTGGAGCTGCTGAAGAGGCAAGATACTTTTTCTTCCCTCTTGGTTTCCTGGTGCACGGTGCGAGGGGATTAAGAGCACTGTTTAAAGGGGCTCCACAGACAGGCGCGAGTCACGACAAAAGCACGGAGCACAGTGACCTGCATGGGACACTGGGGCTGCTGCTGCCGCCGCCAAGAAGCCTGTCTGTTAGCGCAGGTCACTGTCCACACCGTCCTCCGGGAGCCTCAGCAGCCCGCCACTGCCGGTGTCCCGGGATCCAGGGGAGGCTTCACAGGGAGAACGCACGGCGTGCCTCGGGCTGGTGCAACGTCACGCCAAACTCTGCTGCTGCAGGCTCGCACTGCACTCCGTGCCCCTCCTTCCCTCCCGGTCTGAGTGAGCCAGAGTCCCCGAAGAGGCTGCTCCTTTAACCCTGTCCTGTCTGAGCGAAGGACAGACGCCCTCCGGCGACCTACACACAGAGGCGAGGCCAAATCCAAAGCTGAGACCCAGGAGCTGGGAGAACAAAGCAGAGAAAGGGAAACCTCTCCCAGCAACCTCAGAAGCAGCGGATTAAAGCTCCAAAATCAACTTGATGTACCCTGCATCCGTGGAATACATGAATAGACAACAAATCATCCCAAATTGAGGAGCCAGGAGTCAGTGCTGTGCCTCTGAGGGGGGAGAGCCAACTTCAGGACACTGGTCCATAAAAGACCTCCCAGCTCCACATAATATCAAACGGCGAAAATCTTCCAGAGATCTCCATCTCAACACCAGCACCTAGCTTCACTCAACGACCAACAAGCTACAGTGCTGGACACCCTATGCCAAACAACTAGCAAGACAGGAACACAACGCCACCCATTAGCAGAGAGGTGGCCTAAAATCATAAGAAGTCCGCAGACACCCCAAAACCCACCACCAGACGTGGACCTGCCCACCAGAAAGACAAGATCCAGCCTCATCCACCAGAACACAGGCACTAGTACCCTCCACCAGGAAGCCTACACAACCCACTAAACCAACCTTAGCCACTGGGGACAGACACCAAAAACAACGGGAACTACGAACCTGCAGCCTGCAAAAAGGAGACCCCAAACACAGTAACATAAGCAAAATGAGAAGACAGAAAAACACACAGCAGGAGAAGGAGCAAGATAAAAACCCACCAGACCTAACAAATGAAGAGGTAATAGGCAGTCTACCTGAAAAAGAATTCAGAATAATGATGGTAAAGATGATCCAAGATTCTATTTCCCAGATCCAAAATCTTGGAAATAGAATAGACAAAATGCAAGAAACAGTTAACAAGGACCTAGAAGAACTAAAGATGAATCAAGCATCGATTAAAAATACAATACATGAAATAAAAAATACTCTAGATGGGATCAATAGCAGAATAACTGAGGCGGAAGAACGGATAAGTGAGGTGGAAGATAAAATAGTGGAAATAACTGCTGCAGAGCAAAATAAAGAAAAAAAGAATGAAAAGAACAGAGGACAGTCTCAGAGACCTCTGGGACAACATTAAACGCACCAACATTCGAATTATAGGGGTTCCAGAAGAATAAGAGAAAAAGAAAGGGACTGAGAAAATATTTGAAGAGATTATAGTTGAAAACTTCCCTAATATGGGAAAGGGAATAGTTAATCAAGTTCAGGAGGCACAGAGAGTCCCATACAGAATAAATCCAAGGAGAAATACGCAAAGACACATATTAATCAAACTGTCAAAAAGTAAACACAAAGAAATCATATGAAAAGCAGCAAGGCAAAACCAACAAATAACACACAAGGGAATCCCCATCAGGATAACAGCTGATCTCTCAGCAGAAACTCTACAAGCCAGAAGGGAGTGGCAGGACATAAGTAAAGTGATGAAAGAGAAAAACCTGCAACCAAGATTACTCTACCCTGCAAGGATCTCATTCAGATTTGATGGAGAAATTAAAACGTTTACAGACAAGCAAAAGCTGAGAGAGTTCAGCACCACCAAACCAGCTTTACAACAAATGCTAAAGGAACTTCTCTAGGCAAGAAACACAACAGAAGGAAAAGACCTACAATAATGAACCCAAAACAATTAAGGAAATGGGAATAGGAACATACATATCGATAATTACCTTAAATGTAAATGGACTAAATGCTCCCACCAAAAGACACAGATTGGCTGAATGGATACAAAAACAAGACCCATATATATGCTGTCTACAAGAGACCCACTTCAGACCTAGAGACACATACAGACTGAAAGTAAAGGGATGGAAAAAGATATTCCATGCAAATGGAAACCAAAAGAAAGCTGGAGTAGCAATTCTCATATCAGACAAAATAGACTTTAAAATAAAGACTACAAGAAGAGACAAAGAAGGACACTACATAATGATCAAGGGATCAATCCAAGAAGAAGATATAACAATTGTAAATATTTATGCACCCAACATAGGAGCAGCTCAATACATAAGGTAAATACTAACAGCCATAAAAGGAGAAATTGACAGTAACACAATCATAGTAGGGGACTTTAACACCCCACTTTCACCAATGGACAGATCATCCAAAATGAAAATAAATAAGGAAACACCAGCTTTAAATGACACATTAAACAAGATGGACTTAATTGATATTTATAGGATATTCCATCCAAAAACAACAGAATACACATTTTTCTCAAGTGCTCATGGAATATTCTCCAGGATAGATCATATCTTGGGTCACAAATCAAGCCTTGGTAAATTTAAGAAAATTGAAACTGTATCAAGTATCTTTTCCAACCACAATGCTATGAGACTTGATATCAATTACAGGAAAAGAGCTGTAAATATATAAACACATGGAGGCTAAACAATACACTACTTAATAACGAAGTGATCACTGAAGAAATCAAAGAGGGAATTAAAAAATATCTAGAAACAAATGACAATGGAGACATGATGACCCAAAACCTATGGGATGCAGCAAAATCAGTTCTAAGAGGGAAGTATATAGCAATACAATCCAACCTTAAGAAACAGGAAACATCTCGAATAAACAACCTAACCTTGCACCTAAAGCAATTAGAGAAAGAAAAACAAACCATCCCAAAGTTAGCAGAAAGAAAGAAATCATAAAAATCAAAAAAATAAAAAAAGAAATGAAGGAAACGATAGCAAAGATCAATAAAACTAAAAGCTGGTTCTTTGAGAAGATAAACAAAATTGATAAACCATTAGCCAGACTCATCAAGAAAAAAAGGGAGAACACTCAAATCAATAGAATTAGAAATGAAAAAGGAGAAGTAACAACTGACACTGCAGAAATACAAAAGATCATGAGATATTACTACAAGCAACTCTATGCCAATAAAATGGACAACCTGGAAGAAATGGAAAAAATCTTAGAAATGCACAACCTGCCAAGACTGAATCAGGAAGAAATAGAAAATATGAACAGACCAATCACAAGCACTGAAATTGAAACTGTGATAAAAAATCTTCCAACAAACAAAAGCCCAGGACCAGAAGGCTTCTCAGGCGAATTCTATCAAGCATTTAGAGAAGAGCTAACACCTATCCTTCTCAAACTCTTCCAAAATATAGCAGAGGGAAGAACACTCCCAAACTCATTCTACGAGACCACAATCACCTTGATACCAAAACCAGGCAAGGATGTCACAAAGAAAGAAAACTACAGGCCAATATCACTGATGAACATAGATGCAAAAATCCTCAACAAAATCCTAGCAAACAGAATCCAACAGCACATTAAAAGGATCATACACCATGATCAAGTGGGGTTTATTCCAGGAATGCAAGGATTCTTCAATATAAGCAAATCAATCGACGTGATACACCATATTAACAAATTGAAGGAGAAAAACCATATGGTCATCTCAATCGATGCAGGGAAAGCTTTCGACAAAATTCAACACCCATTTATGATAAAAACCCTGCAGAAAGTAGGCATAGAGGGAACTTTCCTCAACATAATAAAGGCCATATATTACAAACCCACAGCCAGCATCATCTTCAATGGTGAAAAAGTGAAACCATTTCCACTAAGATCAGGAACAAGACAAGGTTGCCCACTCTCACCACTCTTATTCAACATAGTTTTGGAAGTTTTAGCCTCAGCAATCAGAGAAGAAAAGGAAATAAAAGGAATCCAAATCGGAAAAGAAGAAGTAAAGCTGTCACTGTTTGAAGATGACATGATACTATACATAGAGAATCCTAAAGCTGCTACCAGAAAACTACTAGAGCTAATCAATGAATTTGGTAAAGTTGTCGGATACAAAATTAATGCACAGAAATCTCTGGCATTCCTATATACTAATGATGAAAAATCTGAAAGTGAAATCAAGGAAACACTCCCATTTACCATTGCAACAAAAAGAATAAAATATCTAGGAATAAACCTACCTAAGGAGACAAAAGACCTATATGCAGAAAATTATAAGACACTGATGAAAGAAAATAAAGATGATACAAATAGATGGAGAAATGTACCATGCTCTTGGATTGGAAGAATCAACATTGTGAAAATGACTCTACTACCCAAAGCAATCGACAGATTCAGTGCAATCCCTATCAAACAACCACTGGCATTTTTCACAGAACTAGAGCAAAAAATTTCACAATTTGTATGGAAACACAAAAGACCCCGAATAGCCAAAGCAATCTTGAGAACGAAAAATGGAGCTGGAGGAATCAGGCTCCCTGACTTCAGACTATACTACAAAGCTACAGTAATCAAGACAGTATGGTACTGGCACAAAAAACAGAAAGATAGAAAAATGGAACAGGATAGAAAGCCCAGAGATAAACCCGTGGACATATGTTCACCTTATCTTTGATAAAGGAGGCAGGAATTTACAGTGGTGAAAAGACAGTCTCTTCAATAAGTGGTGCTGGGAAAACTGGATAGGGACATGTAAAAATATGAGATTAGATCACTCCCTAACACCATACACAAAAATAAGCTCAAAATGGATTAAAGACATAAGTGTAAGGCCAGAAACTATCAAACTCTTAGAGGAAAACATAGGCAGAACACTCTATGACATAAATCACAGCAAGATCCTTTTTCACCCACCTCCTAGAGAAATGGAAATAAAGACAAAAATAAACACATGGGACCTAATGAATCTTAAAAGCTTTTGCACAGCAAAGGAAAACATAATCAAGACGAAAAGACAACGCTCAGAATGGGAGAACATATTTGCAAATGAAGCAACTGACAAAGGATTAATCTCCAAAATTTATAAGCAGCTCGGGCAGCTCAATAACAAAAAAACAAACAACCCAATCCAAAAATGGGCAGAAGACTTAAATAGACATTTCTCCACAGAAGATATACAGACTGCCAACAAACACATGAAAGGATGCTCAACATCGTTACTCATCAGAGAAATGCAAGTCAAAACTACAATGAGATATCATCTCGCACCAGTCAGAATGGCCATCATCAAAAAATCTAGAAACAATAAATGCTGGAGAGGGTGTGGAAAAAAGGGAACACTGTTGCACTGCTGGTGGGAATGTGAATTGGTACAGCCACTATGGAGAACGGTATGGAGGTTCCTTAAAAAACTACAAATAGAACTACCATAGGACCCAGCAATCCCACTACTGGGCATATACCCTGAGAAAACCATAATTCAAAAAGAGACATGTACCAAAATGTTCATAGCAGCCCTATTTACAATAGCCCAGAGATGGAAACAACCTAAGGGTCCATCATCGGATGAATGGGTAAAGAAGATGTGGCCCATATATACAATGGAATATTACTCAGCCATAAAAAGAAATGAAATTGACCTATTTGTAATGAGGTGGATGGACCTAGAGTCTGTCATACAGAGTGAAGTAAGTCAGAAAGAGAAAGACAAATACTGTATGCTGACACATATATATGGAATTTAAGAAAAAAATATGTCATGAAGAACATAGGGGTAAGATAGGAATAAAGACCCAGACCTACTAGAGAATGGACTTGAGGATATGGGGAGGGTGAAGGGTAAGCTGTGACAAAGTGAAAGAGCGGCATGGACATATATACACTACCAAACGTAAGGTAGATAGCTAGTGGGAAGCAGCCACATAGCACAGGGAGATCAGCTCGGTGCTTTGGGACCGCCTGGAGGGGTGGGATAGGGAGGGTGGGAGGGAGATGCAAAAGGGAGGGGATATGGGAACATATGTATATGTATAACTGATTTAATTTGTTATAAAGCAAAAAATTTAAAAAAAAAAGATGTTAAAAAATATTCCATGACACTTTTCATCAAATTTCTCCATGACCCTGTCATTACAATGTTCCCTGCCCTTTTCATCACAATGTACAATGCCCTTGTTATGAAAATAGTCCATGAACTTTGTCATCACAATGATCCATGACCCTTGACATCACAATGCTCCATGTCATTGTCATCACAGTGCACCATGAACACTCTCATCATATTGCTCCATGCCCTTGTCATCACAAAGCTCCATGACTCATGTCATCAGAATACTCCATGGACATCTCATCACAGTGCTCCATGCAGTTGCCATTACAATGCTCCATTATCCCTGTCATAAAAATGCTCCATGAACCATGCCATCACGATGTTCCATGGCCGTGTCATCACAAGGCTCCATGACTCTTCTCATCACAATGCTCCAAGAACCCTGTAATCACAATGCTCCATGCCCCTTTTCATCTCAATGATCCATGAACCCTCTCATCAGAATGCACCATGCCCATCATCATAATGCTTCATGCTACTGTCATCAAAATGAAATCAAAATGCTCCATGACCGCTGTCATAACAATGCTGCAAACCGTTGTGATCACAGTATTCCATAACACTTGTCATCACAATGCCCCATGACGCTCGTCACCACAATTATCCGTGGTCTTCTCATCACAGTTCTCCATGACCTTTGTCATCACAGTGCTCAATACACTTGTCATCAAAATGCTCCTTGAAACTTATTGTCTGTATGCTCCTTGAACCCTATCATGACAAGGCTCCATGCCTTTTTCATCACAATGATCCATGCCCTTTTCATCACAATGCTCCAAGACCACTGTAATCACAATGCTCCATGCCCTTGTCATCAGAAAGGTCAATGACGCATGTCATCAGAATGCTCCTTGGCCTTCTCTTCACAGTGCTCCATGCCCTTGTCATCACAAGGTTCCAAGACCCCTGTAATCACAATATTCCAAGTCCCTTTTCATCAGTATGCTCCATGAAACTTGTCATCACAAGGCTTCATGGTTTTCTTATCACAGTGCTCCAGGACCTTGTCATCACAATGCTTCAGGAACTTGTCATCAAAATTCTCAATGGCCCTTGTCATCATAATGCTCCAAGCCCTAGTCATCACAATGCTCCATTATATTTGTCATCACAATCCTCCATTACATTTGGCATCACAATGCTCCATGCCATTGTCATCGCAATGGACCATGACATATATCATCACAATGGTCCCTGACAAGTGTCTTCACAATACTCCGTGACCTTCTCATCACATGCTCCATGCGCTTGTCACCACAATGCACCATGCCCACTGTCATGACAATAATCTGTGAAACTTGTCAGACCAATGCTCCATGCCCCTGTCATCACAATGCTCCATGCCCCTGTCATCACAATGCTCCATGACCCCTGTCATCACAGTGCTCCGTGACTCCAGTCATCACAGTGACTCATAACGTTTGTCATCAATATTGTTCATACCCGCGTCATCACAAGGCTCTGTGACCTTTGTAACCACAATGCTCCATGAACTTTACATCACAATGCCTCGTGACCCTTGTCATCACAATGCTCCATGTCTTTGTCAGAACAATGCTCCATGACCCTTGTCATCACAATATGTCTCACGATTTTCATCAAAACGTTCCACAACCTTGTCATTGCAATGCTCCATAAACCTTGTAATCACAATGCTCCATGCACTTCTCATCCAAATGCTCTCTCACCAGAGATATCACAATGTTCCATCACTAGTCATCACAAGACTCCCTCACCCCTGTAAACACAATGTGCCATGACTCCTGTCATCACAGTGCTACATCACTTTATCATCACAATGTTCCATGACCCTTGATATCACAATATTCCATAACCCCTGTCATCAAAATGCTCCATGACCATATTCATCCCAAAGCTCCATGACCCCTGACATCACAATGTTCTATAACCCCATTCATCAAAATATTCCATTACACTTTTCATCAAATTGCTGCATGACCCTGTCATCAAAATGCTACCTGCCCTACTCATCACAATGCACCACACGCTTGTCATCAAAATGCTCCATGACTTTTGTCATCACAAAGCTCCATGAAACTTTGCATCACAATGCTCCATGTCATTGTCATCACAATGCTCCATGAACCCTCTCATCACATTGCTCCAAGCCCTTGTCATCACAAAGCTCCATGACACTTTTCATCACAATGCTCGATGCCCTTCTAATCACAATGCTCCTTGCCCTTGTTATTACAATCCTCCATGACCCATGTATCACAGTGTTCAGTGCCCTTGTCATCACAATGCTCCATGCCCACTCTCATCACAATAATCCATGAAATATTTCAGACCATTGCTCCATGCACTTCTCATCACATTGCTCCATTACACCTGTCGTAACAATGCTCCATGAACCCTGCCTTCACAATATTCCATGGCCTTGTCATCACAAGGCTCCATGACACTTGTCATCACAATGCTCCAAGACCCCTTTAATCACAATGCTCCATGAGCTTGTCATCACAAAGCTCCATGACGCATGTAATCAGAGTGTTCCATGGCCTTCTCATCATAATGCTCCATGCCCTTGTCATCACAATGCTCCATGACACATGTAATCAGAATGCTCCATGCCTCTTTTCATCTCAATGCTCCATGGAACCTGTCATCACAGTGCACCATGCCCATCATCATAATGCTTCAGGCTATTGTCATCACAATGACATCAAAATGCTCCATGACCTCTGTCATCACAGTGCTCCAAAACCTTTTGATCACAATGTTCCATAACACTTATCATCACAACACCACGTGACGCTCATCATCACAAATATCCATGGCCTTCTCATCACAGTGCTCCATGACTTTTGTCATCACAATGCTCAATACACTTGTCATCGCAATGCTCCCTGACAGTTGTCATCAGTATGCTCCTTGAACCCTGTCATGACAAGGCTCGATGCCTTTTTCATCACAATGATCCATGAAGTTTTCATGAGAATTCTCCAAGATCCCTGTAATCAAAATGCTCCATGCCCTTGTCATCACAAAGCTCCATGATGCATGTCATCAGAATGCTCCATGGCTTTCTAATCACAATACTCCATGCCCTTGTCATCACATTGCTCCAAGACCCCTGTAATCACAATGCTCCATGCACCTTTTCATCAGAATTCTCCATGAGACTGCTCATCACAAGTCTCCATGGTCTTCTCATCACAATGCTCCAGGACATTGTCATCAAAATGCTCCATTTCCTTGTCATCACAATGCTCCATGACCACTGTCATCACAATATTCCATGAACATTTTCAGCCCAGTCTTCCATGACCTTCTCATCACAATGCTCCATGACCAATATCATCACAATGCTCCATGATCACTGTCATCAAAACACTCCATGACACCTGACAACACAATGATCCATGACTCTTGTCATCACAATTCTCTATTCCCTAGTCATCTCAATGCTCCATGACACCTGTCATCACAATGCTCCATGCCTTTGTCAGCAAAATGCTAAATGACATTGTCTTTACAATGCTCTGTGTGCTTGTCATCACAACACTGCATTTCCATTGTCATCACAATCCTCCATGAATCTTGGGATCACATTGCTTGATGCACTTGTCATCACAATGCTACCTGGACTTCTCATCACAATGCACAATGCCCTTGTCATCAAAATGCTCCATGATTCTGTCATCACAAAGATCCATGACCCTTGACATCACAATGCTCCATGTCATTGTCATCACAGTGCTCCATAAACGCTCTCATCACATTGCTCCATGCCATTGTTGTCACAAAGCTCCATGACGCATGTCATCAGAATGCTCCATGGCCTTCTCATCACAATGCTCCTTGCCATTGCCATCACAATGCTCCATTACACCTGTCATCACAATGCTTCATGACCCCTGACATCACGATGTTCCATGGTCTTGTCATCACAGGGCTCCATGACCCTTCTCATCACAATGCTCCAAGACCTCTATAATCACAATTCTCCATGCCCCTTTTCATCTCAATAATCCATGAACCCTCTCATCACAGTGCACCATGCCCATCATCATAATGCTTCATGCTATTGTCGTCACAATGAAATCAAAATGCTCCATGACCTCGGTCATAACCATGATCCAAAGCCTTGTGATAACAATATTCCATAACACTTGTCATCACAATGCCCCATGACGCCCGTCATCACAATTATCTATGGTCTTCTCATCACAATGCTCCATGACACATGTCATTACAATGCGCCATGTGCTTGTCTTTACAGTGCTCCACAAACTTGTCATCACAATGCTCCATAAACCTTGTCATCACAATGCTCCATGCACTTCTCATCAAAATGCTCTCTCACCACTGATATCACAATGTTACATCACTATTCATCACAATACATCCTCACCCCTGTCATCACAATGTTCCATGACTCCTGTCATCACAGTGCTACATGCAATTATCATCACAATGTTCGTGACCCCTGACATCACAATGTTCCATAACACCTGTCATCAAAATGCTCCATGACTCTTTTCATCAAAATGCTCCATGACCCCTGATATCACAATGTTCTATAACCCCATTCATCAAAATATTCCATTACATTTTTCATTAAATTGCTGCATGACCCTGTCATCAAAATGCTACCTGCCCTACTCATCACAATGCACCACACGCTTGTCATCAAAATGCTCCATGACATTTGTCATCACAAAGCTCCATGAAACTTTGCATCACAATGATCCATATCATTGTCATCACAATGCTCCATGAACACTCTCATCACATTGCTCCAAGCCCTTGTCATCACAAAGCTCCATGACACTTTTCATCACAATGCTCGATGCCCTTCTAATCAAAATGCTCCTTGCCCTTGTCATTACAATCCTCCATGACCCTTGTATCACAGTGTTCAGTGCCCTTGTCATCACAATGCTCCATGCCCACTCTCATCACAATAATCCATGAAATATTTCAGACCAATGCTCCATGCACTTCTCATCACATTGCTCCATTACACCTGTCGTAACAATGCTCCATGAACCCTGCCTTCACAATGTTCCATGGCCTTGTCATCACAAGGCTCCATGACACTTGTCATCACAATGCTCCAAGACCCCTTTAATCACAATGCTCCATGAGCTTGTCATCACAAAGCTCCATGACGCATGTAATCAGAATGCTCCATGGCCTTCTCATCATAATGCTCCATGCCCTTGTCATCACAATGCTCCATGACACATGTAATCAGAATGCTCCATGCCTTTCTCATCAAAATGCTCCATGACACCTGCCATCACGATGTTCCATGGATTTTTCATCACAAGGCTCCATGACCCTTCTCATCACAATGTTCCAAGACCCCTGTAATCACAATGCTCCATGCCGCATTTCATCTCAACAATCCATGAACCCTGTCATCACAATGCATCATGCCCATCATCATAATGCTTCTTGCTTTTTTCATCACAATGAAATCAAAATGCTCCATGACCTCTGTCATAACAATGCTCCAAACCTTTGTGATCACAATATTCCATAACACTTGCCCTCACAATGCCCCATGACGATCGTCATCACAATTATCCATGGTCTTCTCATCACAATGCTTCATGACCTTTGTCAACACAATGCTCCATACACTTGTCATCAAAATGCTCCTTGACGCTTGTTGTCTGTATGCTCCTTGAACCCTGTTATGACAAGGCTCCATGCCTTTTTCATCACAATGATCCATGCCCTTTTCATCACAATGCTCCAAGAACCCTGTAATCAAAATGCTCCATGCCCTTTTCATCACAAAGCTCCAAGATGCATGTCATCAGAATGCTCCATTGCCTTCTGCTCACAATGCTCCATGCCCTTCTCATCACAATGCTCCAAGACCCCTGTAATCACAATGCTCCATGCCCGTTTTCATCAGAATTCTCCATGAGACTGGTCATTTCAAGTCTCCAAGGTCTTCTCAACACAATTCTCCAGTACCTTGACATCACTATGCTCCATTTCCTTGTCATCACAATGCTCCATGTCCCCTGTCATCACAATGCTCAGTGACTCCAGTCATCACAATGCTTCATAACGTTTGTCATCACAAAAGTCCATGCCCACGTCATCACAAGGCTCTTTTACCTTTGTAACCACAATGTTCCATGAATTATTCATCACAATGCTCCGTGACCCTTGTCATCACAATGCTCCATGCCACTGTCAGAAAAATGATCCATGATCCTTGTCATCACAATGTGCCAGATGTTTTCATCTCAACGGTCCACAAATTGGTCATTGCAATGCTCCATAAATCTTGTAATCACAATGCTCCATGCCCTTCTCATCACAATGCTCCATTACACCTGTCATAACAATGCTCAATGACCCCTGCCATCACAATGTTCCACGGCATTGTCATCACAAGGCTCCATAAGACTGGTCATCACAGTGCTCCAAGACCCCTGTAATCACAATGCTCCATGCCCTTATCATCACAAAGCTCCATGACACATGTCATCAGAATGTTCCATGGCCTTCTCATCACATTGTTCCATGCCCTTGTTATCACAATGCTCCCAGACCCCTGTAATCACAATTCTCCATTGCCATTTTCATCTCAATGCTCAATGACCCCTGTCATCACAATGATCCATGACCCCTGTCATCACAATACTCCATGAACATTTTCAGCCCAATGCTCCATGACACTTATCATCACAATGATCCATGCCCTTGTCATCCCAATACTCCATGACCTCAGTATTCACAATGCTCCGTGACGCGTGTTATCACAGTGCTCCATGACACCTGTCATCACGATGCTCCATGCCTTTCTCAAGAAAATGCTACATGACCTTGTCATTACAATGCTCTATTCGCTTGTCAGCACAATACTCCATTACCATTGTCATCACAATCCTCCATGAAACTTGGGATCACATTGCTTCATGCCCTTGTCATCACAATGCTCCATGCTCCTTGAAATCAAAATGATCCATGACCTTTGTCATCACAATGCTCCAAACCCTTGTGATCACAATGTTCCATAACACTTGTCATCACAACGCTCCATGATGCCTCTCATCACAATACTCCATGCCCCTTTCATCACAATGCTCCATGACATTTCTCATCACAATTCTCAATACAGTTGTCATAACAATGCTCCCTGACAATTGTCGTAAGAATGCTCCATGAAGCCTGTCATGAAAGTCTCAATGCCTATTTCATCACAATGCCACATGCCATTTTCATCACAGTGCTCCATGCCATTGTCTTAAAAATACACCACAAGCTTGTTGTCAGAATGTTCCATGATCCTTTTCATCACAATTCTCCATGCACTTGTCAGCACAATGCTCCCTGACCCTTGTCATCACAATGCTCCAAGCCATTGTCATCACAATGCTCCATTACCTTTGTCATCAGAATCCTCCATGACACTTGGCATCACAATGCTCCATGCCATTGTCATCACAATGGGCCATTACATATGTCATCACAGTGCTCTCTGACACCTGTCTTCACAATACTGCATGACCTGATCATCACAATGCTCCATGCCCTTGTCATCACAATGCTTCATGACCCCTGTCATCACAATGCTCCTTGACTCCAGTCATCACAATGCTTCTTGTCCTTTGTCATCACAATGGTCCATGCCCTTGTCATCAACAGTCTCTGACTTTTTAACCAAAATGATCCATGAACTTTTCATCGCAATGCTCTTTGACCCTTGTCATCACAATGCTCTATGCCTTTCTCAGCACAGTGTTCCATGACCCTTGTCATCACAATGCTCCATGCGCTTGTCAGCACAATGCTCCATGACACATGTCATCACAATGTGCCATGTGCTTGTCAACACAGTGCTCCACAATCTTGTCATCACAATGCTCCATAAAACTTGTCATCACAAAGTTCCATGCCCGTCTCATGAAAATGCTCTTTCAACACTGATATCACAATGTTACATCACTGTTCATCACAATACTCCCTCACCCCTGTCATCACAATGTTCCATGACTCCTGTCATCACAATGCTACATGCAATTATTATCATAATGTTCGATGACACCTGACATCACAATGTTCCATAACCCCTGTCATCAAAATGCTCCATGACCCTTTTCAACAAATTGATCCATGACCCCTGACATCACAATGTTCCGTAACCCCTGTCATCAAAATGTTCCATGACAATTTTCATCAAATTGCTCCATGACCCTGTCATCACAATATTCCCTACCCTTCTCATCACATTGCACAAAGCCCTTGTCATCAAAATGCTCCATAACGTTTGTCAACACAAAGATCCATGACTCTTGGCATCACAATGCTCCATGTCATTGTCATCACAATGCTCCATGAAAGCTCTCATCACATTGCTCCATGCCTTTGTCATCACAAAGCTCCATGATGCATGTCATCAGAATGTTCCATCCCTTCTCCTCACAATGCTCCATGACCCCCGTCTTCACGATGTTCCATGGACTTGTCATCACAAGTCTCCATGACCCTTTTCATCACAATGCTCCAAGACCCCTGTAATCACAATGCTCCCTGTTCCTTTTCATCCCAAGGATCCATGAAACCTGTCATCACAATGCACCATGCCCATCATCATAATGCTTCATGCTTTTGTCATCACAATGAAATCAAAATGCCTCATGACCTCTGTCATAACAATGCTCCAAACCCTTGTGATCCCAATATTCCATAAATCTTGTCCTCGCAATGCCCCATGATGCTCGTCATCACAATTATCCAATGTCTTCTCATCACAATGCTCCATGACCTTTGTCATCACAATGCTCAATACACTTGTCATCAAAATGCTCCCTGACACTTGTTGTCTGTATGCTCCTTGAACCCTGTCATGACAAGGCTCCATACCGTTTTCATCACAATGATCCATTCCTTTTTCATCACAATGCTGCAAGACCCTGTAATCACAATGCTCCATGCCCTTGTCATCACATAGCTCCATGACGCATGTCATCAGAATGCTCCATGGCCTTCTCATCACAATGATCCATGCCCATGCCATCACAATGCTCCATTACACCTATCATTACAATGCTCCTTGACCCCTGCCATCACGATGTTCCATGGCCTTGTCATAACAAGTCTCCATGACCCTTTTCATCACAATGCTCCAAATCCCCTGTAATCACAATGCTCCATGCCCCTCCTCATCAGTATGCTACTTGAGACTTGTCATCACAAGGCTCCATGATTTTCTCATCACAATGCTCCAGGACCTTGTCATCACAATGCATCTTGCCCTTGACATGAAAATTCTCAATGGCCATTCTCATCATAATGCTCAAAGCCCTAGTCATCACAATGCTCCATTATATTTGTCATTACAATCCTCCATTACATTTGGCATCACAATGCTCCCTGCCATTGTCATTGCAATGGACCATGACATATGGCATCACAGTGCTCAATGACACCTCTCTTCACAATACTCCATGACCTTCTCATCACAATGCTCCATGCCCTTGTCATCACAATGCACCATGCCCACT
Source organism: Mesoplodon bidens (assembly GCF_964165515.1). Taxonomy (NCBI): domain Eukaryota; kingdom Metazoa; phylum Chordata; class Mammalia; order Artiodactyla; family Ziphiidae; genus Mesoplodon; species Mesoplodon bidens. Next base: position 3,629,357 of record NW_027672207.1, read on the forward strand.
GTCATCACAATAATCTATGAAACTTCTCAGACCAATGTTTCATGACCCTGTCATCACAATGCTCCATGCCCTAGTCATCACCATGCTCCATGACGCCTGTCATCAGAATGCTCCGTGACTCCAGTCATCACAATGTTACTTAACGTTTGTCATCACAGTGGTCCATGCCCGCGTCATCACAAGGCTCTGTGACATTTGTAACCACAATGCTCCATGAACTTTTCATCACAATGCTCCATGACCATTTTCATCACAGTGCTCCATGCCTTTGGCAGAAAAATATTCCATGACCCTTGTCATCACAATGAGCCACACACTTTTCCTCACAACGGTCCACAATCTTTTCATTGCAATGCTCCATAAACCTTGTAATCGCAATCCTTCATGCATTTCTCATCAACATGCTCTCTCACCAGAGATATCACAGTGTTCCATCACTAGTCGTCACAATACTCCCTCACCCCTGTAATCACAATATTCCATGACCACTGTCATCACAATTCTACATCCCCTTATAATCACAATGTTCCATGACACCTGACATCACAATGTTCCATAACACCTGTCATCAAAATGCTCCATGATCCTTTTCTTCACAAAGCTCCATGACCCCTGACATCACAATGTTCTATAACCCGTGTCATCAAAATGTTCCATTACAGTTTTCATCAAATTCCTGCATAACCTTGTCACCAAAATACTCCCTGGCCTTCTCATCACAATGCACCACACCCTTGTCATTACAATGCTCCATGAACTTTGTCATCACAGAGCTCCATGACCCTTGGCATAAAATGTTCCATGTCATTGTCATCACAAAGCTCCATGACAATTGTCATCACAATGCTCGTTGCCCTTCTCATCACAGTGCTCCATGACCTTGTCATTACAATCCTCCTTGACTCATGTATCACAGTGTTCCATGCCCTTGTCATCACAATGCTCCATGCCCACTCTCATCACAATAATCCATGAAATATTTCAGACCAATGCTCCATGTCCTTCTCATCACAATGCTCCATTACCACTGTCATAAAAATGCTCCATGACCCCTGCCATCACAGTGTTCCAAGGCTTTGTCATTTACAATGCTCCATGACACTTGTCATCACAATGCTCCAAGACCCATGTAATCAAAATTCTCCATGCCCTTTTAATCACAAAGTTCCATGACGCATGTCATCACAATGTTCCATGCCATTGTCATCACAATGCTCCTTGCCCTTGTCATCACAATGCTCCAAGACCCTTGTAATCACAATCCTCCATGCCCATTTTCATCTCAATGCTCCATGAAACCTGTCATCACAATGCACCATGCCCAACATCATAATGCTTCAGGCTATTGTCATCACAATGAAGTCAAAATGCTCCATGACCTCTGTCATCACAATTATCCAAACCCTTTTGATCACAATGTTCCATAACACTTATCATCACAACACCCCGTGACGCTCATCATCACAATTATCCATGGTCTTCTCATCACTATGCTCCATAACCCTTGTCATCACAATGCTCAATACACTTATCATCACAATGCTCCCTGACACTTGTCATCAGTATGCTCCTTGAACCCTGTCATGACAAGGCTCCATGCCCTTTTCATCACAATTCTTCAAGACCCCTGTAATCACAGTGCTCCATGCACTTGTCATCACAAAGCTCCATGACGCATGTCATCAGAATGCTCCATGGCCTTCTCCTCACAATGCTCCATGCCCTTGTCATAGCAATGCTCCAAGTCTCCTGTAATCACAATGCTCCATGCCCATTTTCATCAGAATGCTACAGGAGACTTGTCATCACAAGTCTCCATGGTCTTCTATTCACAGTGCTACATTTCCTTGTCATCACAATGTTCCATAAACCCTGTCATCACAATACTCCATGAACATTTTCAGCCCTATGCTCCATGACCAATATCATCACAATGCTCCATGACCACTGTCATCACAACACTCCATGACCACTGACAACATAGTGATATGGGACACTTGTCATCACAACACTCCATGACCACTGAAAACATAGTGATATGGGACACTTGTCATCACAATGCTCCATTCCATAGTCATCACAATGCCCCATGATCCCTGTCATCACTATACTCCATGAAAATTTTCAGCCCTATGCTCCTTGAACCTTGGCATCACAATGATCCATGCCCTAGTCATCCCAATGCTCAATGACCCCTGTATTCACAATGCTCTGTGACGCATGTCACCACAGTGCTCCATGACACCTGACATCACAATGTTCTGTGCCTTTTTCAGCAAAATGCTACATGACCTTTTCATTACAATGCTCTAGGCTCCTGACATCAGAAAACGGCATTACCATTGTCATCACAGTTCTACATGAACCTTGGGATCACATTGCTTCATGCCGTTGTCATCACAATGCTCCATGCTCCTTGAAATCAAAATGATCCATGACCTCTGTCATCACAATGCTCCAAACCCTTGTGATCACAATGTTCCATAACACTTTTCATCACAACGCTCCATGATGCCTGGCATCACAATACTCCATGCCCTTTTCATCACAATGTTCCATGACTTTTATCATCACAATTCTCAATACAGTTGTCATCACAGTGCTCCCTGACACTTGTCGTCAGAATGCTCCTTGAACCCTGTCACTAAAAGGCTCCGTGCATTTTTCATCACAATGCCCCATGCCATTTTCATCACAATGCTCCATGCCATTGTCATCAAAACACTCCAGAAGTTTGTCATCAAAATGCTCCATGACCCGTGTTATCACAATTCTCCATGTACTTGCCAGCACAGTGCTCCCTGACCCTTGTCATCACAATGCTCCAAGCCATTGTCATCACAATGCTCCATTACCTTTGTCATCAGAATCCTCCATGACACTTGGCATCACAATGCTCCATGCCATTGTCATCACAATGGGCCATTACATATGTCATCACAATGCTCTCTCACACCTGTCTTCACAATAATGCATGACCTGGTCTTCACAATGCTCCATGCCCTTGTCATCACAATGCGCCATTCCAACTGTCATTGCAATAATCCATGAAACTTATTAGACCAATGTTCCATGCCCTTGGCATCACAATGCTCCTTGCCCTTCTTATCAAAATGCTCCGTGACTCCAGTCATCACAATGCTTCATGACCTTTGTCATCACTGTTGTCCATGCCCTTGTCATTAACAGTCTGTGTGACCTTTTTAACCTCAATGCTCCATGAAAATTTCATCACAATGCTCTTTGACCCTTGTCATCACAATACTCTATGCCTTTCTCAGCGCAATGCTCCATGACCGTTGTCATCACAATGCTCCATGCGCTTGTCAGCACAATGCTCCATGACACAACATCACAATGCACCATGCACTTGTCATCACAGTGCTCCACGAACTTGTCATCACAATGCTCCATTAACCTTGTCATCACAATGCTCCATGAACTTCTCATCAATATGCTCTCTCACCACTGATATCACACTGTTATATCACTATTCATCAAAATACTCCCCCAACCCTGTCATCACAATGTTCCATGACGCCTGTCATCACAATGCTACATGCACTTATCATCACAATGTTCGATGACCTATGACATCACAATGTTCCATTAGCCCTGTCATCAAAATGCTCCATGACACTTTTCATCAAAATGCTACATGTCCCCTGGCATCACAATGCTCCATAGCCCTTGTCATTGCAGTGCTCCATGACGCTCTTCATCACAATTATCCATGGTCTTCTCATCACAATGCTCCATGACCTTTGTCATCAAATGCTCCATATACTTGTCATCAAAATGCTCTTTGACGCTTGTTGTCTGTATGCTCCTTGAACACTGTTATGACAAGGCTCCATGCCTTTTTCATCACAATGATCCATGCCCTTTTCATCACAATGCGCAAAGACCCCTGTAATCAAAATGCTCCATGCCCTTTTCATCACAAAGCTCCAAGATGCATGTCATCAGAATGCTCCATGGCCTTCTGATCACAATGCTCCATGCCCTTCTCATCACAATGCTCCAAGACCCCTGTAATCACAATGCTCTATGCCCCTTTTCATCAGAATTCTCCATGAGACTGGTCATTTCAAGTCTCCAAGGTCTTCTCATCACAATTCTCCAGTACCTTGTCATCACCATGCTTCATTTCCTTGTCATCACAATGCTCCATGACGCCTGTCATTTCAATGCTCCGTGACTCCAGTCATCACAATGCTTCATAACGTTTTTCATCACAATGGTTCATGCCCCCGTCATCACAAGGCTCTTTTACCTTTGTAACCACAATGCTCCATGAATTTTTCATCACAATGTTCCGGGACACTTGTCATCACAATTCTCCATGCCTTTGTCAGAAAAATGATCCATGACACTTGTAATCACAATGTGTCACACGCTTTTCATCACAACGGTCCATAAATTTGTCATTGCTATGCTCCATAAACCTTGTAATCACAATGTTCCATGCCCTTCTCATCACAATGCTCCATTACACCTGTCATAACAATGCTCCATGACCCCTGCCATCACAATGTTCCACGGCCTTGTCATCAAAAGGCTCCATGACAATTGTCATCACAATGCTCCAAGACCCCTGTAATCACAATGCTCCATGCCCTTATCATCACAAAGCTCCATGACACATGTCATCAGAATGTTCCATGGCCTTCTCATCAGAATGCTCCATGCCTTTGTCATCAAAATACTCCACAAGCTTTTCGTCAGAATGCTCCATGATCCTTGTCATCACAATTATCCTTGGACTTGTCAGCACAATGCTCCCTGACCCTTGTCATCACAATGCTCCAAGCCATTGTCATCACAATGCTCCCTTACCTTTGTCATCAGAATCCTCCATGACACTTGGCATCACAATGCTCCATGCCATTGTCATCACAATGGGCCATTACATATGTCATCACAATGCTCTCTGACACCTGTCTTCTCAATACTGCATGACCTGGTCATCACAATGCTCCATGCCCTTGTCATCACAATGGGCCATTCCAACTGTCATCACAAGATTCCATTAAACTTATTAGAACAATGCTCCATGACCTGGTCATCTCAATGCTCCAAGCCCTTGTTATCACAATGCTTCATGACCCCTGTCATCAAAATGCTCCGTGACCCCAGTCATCACAATGCTTCATGTCCTTTGTCATCACAATGGTCCATGCCCATGTCATCAACAGTCTCTGACATTTTAACCAAAATGCTCCATGAACTTTTCATCACAATGCTCTTTGACCCTTGTCATCACAATGCTCTATGCCTTTCTCAGCACAGTGTTCCATGACCCTTGTCATCACAGTGCTCCATGCACTTGTCAGCACAATGCTCCATGACACATGTCATCACAATGTGCCATGTGCTTGTCATCAGAGTGCACCACAATCTTGTCATCACAATGCTCCATAAAGCTTGTCATCACAGAGCTCCATGCACGTCTCATCAAAATGCTCTCTCAACACTGATATCACAGTGTTACATCACTGTTCATCACAATACTCCCTCACCCCTGTCATCACAATGTTTCATGACTCCTGTCATCACAATGCTACATGCAATTATTATCTAAATGTTCGATAACCCCTGACATCACAATGTTCCATATCCCCTGTCATCAAAATGCTCCATGATCCTTTTCTTCCCAAAGTTCCATGACCCCTGACATCACATTGTTCTATAACCCATGTCATCAAAATGTTCCATTACAATTTTCATCAAATTCCTGCAAAACCTTGTCACCAAAATTCTCCCTGGCCTTCTCATCACAATGCACAACACCCTTGTCATCAAAATGCTCCATGACCTTTGTCATCACAGATCTCCATGACCCTTGGCATCACAATGTTCCATGTCATTGTCATCACAAAGCTCCATGACACTTGTCATCACAATGCTCGATGCCCTTCTCATCACAGTGCTCCATGATATTGTCATTACAATCCTCCCTGACTCATGTATCACAGTGTTCCGTGCCCTTGTCATCACAATTCTCCATGCCCACTCTCATCAAAATAATCCATGAAACATTTCAGACCAATGCTCCATGTCCTTCTCATCACAATGCTCCATTACCCCTGTCATAACAATGCTCCATGACACCTGCCATCACAATGTTCCACAGTTTGTAATCACAAGGCTCCATCACCCTTGTCATCAAAATGCTCCATGTCTCTTGACATCACAATGCTCCATAGCCCTTGTCATTACAGTGCTCAATGACGCTCTTCATCACAATTATCCATGGTCTTCTCATCACAATGCTCCACGGTCTTGCCATCACTATGTTCCATGACAATTCTCATCACAGTGTTACATGATTTGTCAGCACAACACTCCAGAAACTTGTCATCAGAATGCTCCATGACCCTTGTCATCACAATTATCCATGCCGCTGTCTTCACAAAGCTCAATGCCCTTGTCATCACAATGCTCCATGACCCCTGTCATCACAGTACTCCATTAACATTTTCAGCCCAATCATCCATGACTTTCACATTGCAATGCTCCATGACCAATATCATCACAATGCTCCATGACCACTGTCATCACAACACTCCATGACACCTGACAACACAATGATAGGGGACTCTTGTCATCAAAAAGCCACATTACCTAGTCATCACAATGCTCCATGACCCCTGTCATCACAATACTCCATGAATATATTCAGCCCAAACTCCATGAATCTTGTCATCAAAATGATCCATGCCCTAGTCATCCCAATGCTCCATAACCTCTGTATTCACAATGCTCTGTGACACTTGTCATGACAGTGCTCCATGACACCTGTCATCACAATGCTCCATGTCTTTGTCAGCAAAATGCTACATGACCTTTTCATTACAATGCTCTATGAGCTTGTCATCACAATACTCCATTACCATTGTCATCACAATCCTCCATGAACCTTGGGATCACATTGCTTCATGCCATTGTCATCACAATGCTCCTTGCTCCTTGAAATCAAAATGATCCATGACCTCTGTCATCGCAGTGCTCCAAACCCTTGTGATCACAATGTTCGATAACACTTGTCATCACAACGCTCCATGATGCCTCTCATCACAATACTCCATGCCCTTTTCATCACAATGTTCCATGAACTTTGTCATCACAATTCTCAATACACTTGTCATCACAATGCTCCCTCACTCTTGTCGTCAGAATGCGCCTTGAACCCTGTCACAAAAAGGCTCCATGGCATTTTCATCACAATGCCCCATGCCATTTTCATCACAATAATCCATGCCATTGTCATCAAAATTCTCTTCAATCTTGTCATCCAAATGCTCCATGACCCGTGTCATCACAATTCTCCATGCACTTGCCAGCACAATGCTACCTGCCCCTTGTCATCACAATGCTCCCAGCCATTGTCATCACAATGCTCCATTGCCTTTGTCATCAGAATCCTCCATGACACTTGGCATCGCAATGCTCCATGCCATTGTCATCATAATGGGCTATTATATATGTCATCACAATGCTCCCTGACACATGTTTTCACAATACTGCATGACCTGGTCTTCACAATGCTCCATGCCCTTGTCAGCACAATGCGCCATTCCAACTGTCATTTCAATAATTCATGAAACTTATTAGACCAATGTTCCATGCCCTTGTCATCACAGTGCTCCATGACCGATGTCATAACAATGCTCCGTGAGTCCACTCATCACAATGCTTCATGACCTTTGTCATCACAATGGTCCATGCCCTAATCATCAACCTTCTCTGTGACCTTTTTAACATCAATGCTCCATGATATTTTCATCGCAATGCTCTTTGACCCTTGCCATCACAATACTCAATGCCTTTCTCAGCACAATGCTCCATGACTTTGTCATCACAAAAAACCATGACCCTTGGCATCACAAAGCTCCAGGTCATTGTCATCACAATGCTCCATAATCACTCTCATCACACTGCTCCATGCCCTTGTCGTCACAAAGCTCCATGACGCATGTCATCAGAATGCTCCATGGCCTTCTCATCAGAGTGCTCCATGCTCTTACCATCACAATGCTCCATTACAACTGTCATCACAGTGCTCCAAGACTCCTGTAATCACAATGCTCCATGCCCCTTTTCATCTCCCTGCTCCATGAACCCTGTCATCACAATTCACCATGCCCACCATCATAATGTTTCATGCTATTTTCATCACAATGAAATCATAATGCTCCATGATGTCTGTCATCACAATACTCCAAATCCTTGTGATCAAAATGTTCCATAACACTTATCATCACAACGCCCCATGACGCTCGTCATCACAATTATCCATGGTCTTCTCATCACAATGCTCCATGACTTTTGTCACCACAATTCTCAATACCCTTGTCATCACAATGCTCCCTGACACTTGTCGTCAGTATGCTCCTTGAACCCTCTGATGACAAGGCTCCATGGCATTCTCATCCCAATGCTCAATGCCCTTGTCATCACAGTGCTCCACAACCCCTGTAATCACAATGCTCCTTGCCCCTTTTCATCACAGTGTTCCATGAGATATATCAACAAAAGGCTCCATGGTCTTCTCATCACAGTGCTCCAGTACCTTGTCATCACAATGCTCCATGACCACTGTCATAACAATAATCCATGAACATTTTCAACCCAATGCACCATGAACTTCTCATCACAATGCTCCATGACCCCTGTCTTCACAACGCTCCATATCCCTTGTCATCACAATTCTCCATGAACATTTTCATCCCAATGCTCCATGACCTTTGTCATCACATTAATCCATGCCCTTGTCCTCCCAAAGTTCCATGACCCCTGTATTCACAATGTCCAGGACACTTGTCATCACAGTGCTCCATGACACCTGTCATCACAATGCTCCATGCCTTTGTCAGCAAAATGCTACATGATCTTGTCATTACAATGCTCTATGCACTTGTCATCACAGTACTCCATTTCCATTGTCATCACAATCCTCCATGAATCTTGGGATCACATTGTTTCATGCCCTTGTCATCACAATGCTCCATGCTCCTTGAAATAAATATGATCCATGTCCTCTGTCATCACAATGCTCCAAACACTTGTGGAAACAATGTTCCATAACACTTGCCATCACAACGCTCCATGATTCCTGTCATCACAATACTCCATGCCCTTTTCATCACAATGCTCCATGACCTTTGTCATCACAATTCTCAATACACTTGTCATCACATTGCTCCCTGACACGTGTCGTCCGAATGCTCCTAGAACCCTGCCACGAAAAGGCTCCATGCATTTTCATCACAATGTCCCATGCCTTTTTCATCACAAAGCTCCATGCCATTGTCATCAAAATACTCCACAAGCTTGTCATCAGAATGCTCCATGACCTTTGTCATCCCAATTCTCCATGCACTTGTCAGCACAATGCTCCCTGACCCTTTTCATCACAATGCTCCAAGCCATTGCCATCACAATGCTCCATACCCTTGTTATCACAATGCTCCATGACACCTGTCATCACAATGCTCCGTGACTCCAGTCTTCACAATGCTTCATGACCTTTGTCATCACAATGGTCCATGCCCTCGTCATCAGCAGTCTCTGTGACCTTTTAAACCACAGAGCTCCATGAACTTTTCATCACAATGCTCTTTGACCCTTGTCATCACAATGCTCTATGCATTTCTCAGCACAACGCTCCATGCCTTTGTCAGAAGAATGCTCCATGACCCTTGTCATCACAATGTGCAACAGGCTTTTCATTACAACGGTCCACAAATTTGTCATCACAGTGTTCCATAAACCTTGTAATCACAATGATCCATGCCCTTTTCATCATAATGCTCCATTACACCTGTAATAACAATGCTCCATGAACCCTGCCATCAAAATGCTCCATGGCCTTGTCAACAGAAGGCTCGATGACACTTCTCATCACAATGCTCCAAGACCCTTTTAATCACAATGCTCCATGCCCTTGTCATCACAAATCTCCAAGACCCCTGAAATCACAATGCTCCATGCCCCTTTTCATCAGAAATCTCCATGAGACTTCTCATCACAAGTCTTCATGGTCTTCTCATCACAAGGCTCCAAGAACTTGTCATCAGAATGCTCCGTTCCCTTGTCATCAGAGTGCTCCTTGACCCCTGTCATCACAATACACCATGAATATTTTCAGCACAATTCTCCATGACCTTCTCATCACAATGCTCCATGACCAATATCATCACAATGCTCCATGACCTCTGTCATCACAACACTCCATGACACCTGACAACACAATGATCCGGGACTCTTGTCACCACTGTGCTCAATTCCCTAGTCATCACAATGCTCTATGAACCCTGTCATCACAATACGTCATGAATATTTTAAGCCCAATGATCCATGACCCTTGTCATCACAATGATCCATGCATTTGTCATCCCAATGCTCCATGACCCCTGTATTCACAATGCTCCTTGACGCTTCTCATCACAGTGCTCCATGACAACTTTCATCACAAGGCTCCATGCATTTGTCAGCAAAATGCGACATGAGTTTTTAATTACAATGTTCTATGCACTTGTCATCACAATACACCATTATCATTTTCATCACAATCCTCCATGAACTTTGGGATCACATTGCTTCATGCCTTTGTTATCACAATGCTAGATGCCCCTTGAAATCAAAATGAACCATGACCTCTGTCATCACAATGCTCCAAACCCTTGTGATCACAATGCTCCATAACACTTGTCATCACAACGCTCCATGATGCCTGTCATCACAATATTCCATGCCCTTTTCATCACAATGCTCCATGACCTTTGTCATCACAATTCTCAATACACTTGTCATCACAATGCTCCCTGACACTTGTCATCAGAATGCTCCTTGAAACCTGTAATGAAAAGGCTCCATGCCATTTTCATCACAATGCCCCATGCCGTTTTCATCACAATTCTCCATGCCGTTGTCATCAAAATACACCACAAGCTTGTCATCAGAATTCTCCATGACCCTTGTCATCACAATTCTCCATGCACTTGCCAGCACAATGCTCCCTGACCCTTGTCATCATAATGCTCCAAGCCCTAGTCATCACAATGCTCCATTACATTTGTCATCAGAATCCTCCATGCCACTTGGCATCACAATGCTCCATGCCATTGTCATCACAATGGGCCATTACATATGTCATGGCAATGCTCCCTGACACCTGTCTTCACAATACTGCATGACCTGGTCATCACAATGCTCCATGCCCTTGTCATTACAATGTGCAATTCCAACTGTCATTGCAATAATCCATGAAACTTATTAGACCAATGTTCCATGCCCTTGTCATCACAATGTTCCATGACCTTGTTATCACATTGCTCCATTGACCCTGTCATCACAATGCTCCGTGACTCCAGTCTTTACAATGCTTCATGACCTTTGTCATCACAATGGTCCACTCCCTCCTCATCAACAGCCTCTGTGACCTTTTTAACCACAATGTTCCATGAACTTTTCATCACAATGCTCTTTGACCCTTGTCATCACAGTGCTCTATGCTTTTCTCAGCACAATGCTCCATGACACATGTCATGAGAATGCTCCATGTCCTTCTCATCAAAATGCTCCATGCCCAAGTCATCACAATGCTCCAAGACCCCTGTAATCACAATGCTCCATGCCCCATTTCTTCAGAATGCTCCATGAGACTTCTCCTCACAAGTCTCCATGGTCTTCACATCACAATGCTCCAGGACCTTTTCATCACCATGCTCAATTCCCTTGTAATCACAATGCTCCATGATCCCTGTCATCACAATAATCCATGAATATTTTCAGCCCAATGCTCCACGACCTACTCATCACAATGCTCCATGGCCAATATCATCACAATGCTCCATGACCACAGTCATCACAACACTCCATGACACCTGAAAACACAATGATCCGGGACTCTTGTCATCACAATGCTCCATTCCCTAGTCAACACAATGCTCCATTAATGCTGTCATCACAACACTCCATGAACATTTTCAGCCCAGTGCTCCAGGAAACTTGTCATCAAAATGATCCATGCCCTTGTCATCCCAATGCCCCATGACCCCTGTATTCACAATGCTCCGTGACGCTTGTCATCACCGTGCTCCATGACACATGTCATCACAATGCTCGATGCCTTTGTCAACAATATGCTACATGACCTTGTCATTACAATGCTGTATACGCTTGTCATCACAAAACTCCCTTTCCATTATCATCACAATCCTCCGTGAGCCTTGGGATCACATTGCTTCATGCCCTTGTCATCACAATGCTGCATGCACCTTGAAATCAAAATGATCCATGACCTCTATCATCACAATGCTCCAAACCCTTGTAATCACAATATTCCATGACAGTTGTCATCACAACGCTCTATGACGCCTGCCATCACAATACTACATGCCCTTTTCATCACAATGCTCCATGCCCTTGTCATCACAAAGCTCAATGACACATGTAATTACAATGCTCCTTGGGCTACTCGTCACAATGCTCCATGCCCTTGTCATCACAATGCTCCAAGACCCATGTAATCACAATTCTCTATGTCCCTTTTCATCTCAATGCTCCATGAACCCTGTCATCACAATGCACCATGTCCATCATCATAATGCTTCAATCTATTGTCATCACAATGAAATCAATATTCTCCATGACCTCTGTCATCATAATGCTCCAAACCCTTGTTATCACAGAGTTCCATAACACTTATCATCACAACACCCCATGATGCTCTTCATCACAATTATCCATGGTGTTCTCATCACAATGCTCCATGATCTTTGTCATCACAATGCTCAATACACTTGTCATCACAATGCCCCCTGACACTTGTCATCAGTATGCTCCTTGAACCCTGTCATGACAAGGCTCCAGGCCTTTTTCATCACAATGATCCGTGCCCTTTTCATCACAATGCTCCAAGATCCCTGTAATCACAATGCTCCATGCCCTTGTCATCACAAATCTCCATGACACATGTCATCAGAATGCTCCATGGCCTTCTCATCACAATGCTCCATGCCTTAGTCATCACAATGTTCCAAGACCCCTGTAATCACAATGCTCCATGCCCCTTTTCATCAGAATGCTCCATGAGACTTGTCATCACAAGTCTCCATGGTCTTCACATCACAATGCTCCAGGAACTTGTCATCACCATGCTCCATTCCCTTGTCATCACAATGCTCCATGATACCTGTCATCACAATAATCCATGAACATTTTCAGCCCAATGTTCCACGACCTAATCATCACAATGCTCCATGGCCAATATCATCACAATGCTCCATGACCACTGTCATCACAACACTCCATGACACCTGACAACACAATGATCCGGGACTCTTGTCATCACAATGCTCCATTCCCTAGTCATCACAGTGCTCCATGGACGCTGTCATCACAACACTCCATGAACATTTTCAACACAGTGCTCCAGGAAACTTGTCATCACAATGATCCATGCCCTTGTCATCCCAATGCTCCATGACACCTGTATTCACAATGCTCCGTGACGCTTGTCATCACCGTGCTCCATGACATATGTCATCACAATGCTCCATGCCTTTGTCAACAAAATGCTACATGACATTGTCATTACAATGCTCTATACGCTTGTCATCACAATAATCCTTTTCCATTGTCATCACAATCCTCCGTGAGGCTTGGGATCACATTGCTTCATGCCCTTGTCATCACATTGCTCCATGCTCCTTGAAATCAAAATGATCAATGACCTCTATCATCACAATGCTCCAAACCCTTGTAATCATAATATTTCATAACACTTGTCATCACAACGCTCTATGACGCCTGTCATCACAATACTCCATGCCCTTTTCATCACAATGCTGCATGCCCTTGTCATCACAAAGCTCAGTGACACATGTAATTACAATGTTCCTTGGGCTACTCCTCACAATGCTCCATGCCCTTGTCATCACAATGCTCCAAGACCCATGTAATCACAATGCTCTATGCCCCTTTTCATCTCAATGTTCCATGAACCCTGTCATCACAATGCACCATGCCCATCATCATAATGCTTCAGGCTATTGTCATCAACATGAAATCAATATTCTCGATGACCTCTGTCATCATAATGCTCCAAATCCTTGTTATCACAATGTTCCATAAGACTTATCATCACAACACCCCATGATGACCCTCATCACAATTATCCATGGTGTTCTCATCACAATGCTCCATGATCTTTGTCATCACAATGCTCAATACATTTGTCATCACAATGCCCCCTGACACTTTTCATCAGTATGCTCTTTGAACCCTGTCATGACAAGGCTCCATGGCTTTTTCATCACAATGATCCGTGACATTTTCATCACAAAGTTCCAAGATCCCTGTAATCACAATGCTCCATGCCCTTGTCATCACAAAGCTCCATGACACATGTCATCAGAATGCACCATGGCCTTCTCATCACAATGCTCCATGCCCTAGTCAACACAATGGTCCATGACCCCTGTATTCACAATGCTCCATGACGCTTCTCATCACAGTGCTCCATGACACATGCCATCACAATGCTCCATGCATTTGTCAGCAAAATGCTACCTTACTTTGTTATTACAATGCTCTATGCGCTTCTAATTAGAATACTTCATTTCCATTGTCATCACAATCCTCCATGAACCTTGGGATCACATTGCTTCATGCCCTTGTCATCACAATGCTCCATGCTCCTTGAAATCAAAGTGATCCAAGACCTCTGTCATCACAATGCTCCAAACCCTTGTGATCACATTGTTCCATAACACTTGTCATCACAACGCTCCATGATGCCTGTCATCAAAGTACTCCATGCCCCTTTCATCACAATGCTTCATGACCATTGTCATCACAATTCTTAATACACTTGTCATCACAATGCTCCCTGACACTTGTCATCAGAATGCTCCTTGAACCCTGACACGAAAAGGCTCCATGCCTTTTTCATCACAGTGCCCCATGCTGTTTTTGTCAAAATGCTCCATGCCACTGTCATCAAAATACTCCACAAGCTTGTCATCAGAAGGCTCCATGACCCTTGTCATCACAATTCTCCATGCACTTGTCAGCACAATGCTCCCTGACCCTTGTCACCACAATGCTCCAAGCTATTGTCATCACAATGCTCCGTTACCTTTGTCATCAGAATCCTCCATGACACTTGGCATCACAATGCTCCATGCCATTGTCATCACAATGGGCCATTACATATGTAATCATAATACTCCCTGACACCTGTCTTCACAATACTGCATGACCTGGCCATCACAATGCTCCATGACCTTGTCATCACAATGCGCCATTCCAACTCTCATTGCAGTATTCCATGAAACGTATTAGACCAATGTTCCATGCCCTTGTCATCACAATGCTCCATGCCCTTGTTATCACAATGCTCCATGACCCCTGTCATCACAATGCTCCGCGACTCCAGTCATCACAGTGCTTCATAACGTTTGCATCACAATGGTCCATGCCCTCGTCATCAGTAGTCTCTGTGACGTTTTTAACCACAATGCTCCATGAACATTTCATCACAATGCACTTTGACCCTTGTTATCACAATGCACTATGCCTTTCTGAGCACAATACTCCATAGCCCTTGTCACCACAATGCTCCTTGCGCTTCTCAGCACAATGCTCCATGACACATGTCATCACAATGCACCATGAGCTTGTCATCACAGTGCTCCACAATCTTGTCTTCACAATGCTCCATAAAATTTGATATCACAATGCTCCATGCAATTCTCATCAAAATGCTCTCTCACCACTGATATCACAATGCTACATGCATTTATCATCACAATGTTCGATGACCCCTGACATCACAATGTTCCATAACAGCTGTCATCAAAATGTTCCATGACAATTTCATCAAATTGCTCCATGACCCTGTAATCACAATGCTCCCTGCCCTTCTCATCACAATGCACAACACCCTTGCCATCTGAATGCTCCATGACCTTTGTCATCAGAAAGTTCCATGACCCTGGCATCACAAAGATCCATGTCATTGTCATCACAATGCTCCATGAACACTCTCATCACATTGTTCCATGCCCTTGTCTTCACAAAGCTCCATGACACATGTCATCAGAATGCTCCATGGACTTCTCATCACAATGCTCCATGACCCTTCTCATCACAATGCTCCATGCCCCTTTTAATCTCAATGATCCATGAACCGTGTCATCAAAATGCACCATGCACAGCATCATAATGCTTCATGCTATTGTCATCACAATGAAATCACAATGCTCCATGACCTCTGTCATAACAATGCTCCAAACCCTTGTGATCACAATATAGTATAACACTTGTCATCACAATGTCCCATGACGCTCTTCATCACAGTTATCCATGGTCTTCTCATGACAATGCTCCATGACCTTTGTCATCACAATGCTCAATACACTTGTCATCATAAAGCTCCCTGACACTTTTTGTCTGTATGCTCCTTGAACCATGTCTTGACAAGGCTCCATGCCTTTTTCATCACAATGATCCATGCCCTTTTCATCACAATGCTCCAAGACACATGTAATCACAATGCTCCATGCCCTTGTCATTACAAAGCTCAATGACGCATGCCATTAGTATGCTCCTTGGTCTTCTCCTCACAATGCTCCATGTCTTTGTAATCACAATGTTGCAAGACCCCTGTAATCACAGTGCTCCATGCCTCTTTTCATCAGTATGCTCCATGAGACTTGTCATCACAAGGCTCCATGTTTTTCTCATCACAATGCTCCAGGACCTTGTCATCACAATGCTTCACGACCTTGTCATGAAAATTTTCAATGGCCCTTGTCATCATAATGCTTCAAGCCCTAGGCATCACAATGTTCCTATATATTTGTCATCACAATCCTCCATTACATTTGGCATCACAATTCTCCATGCCATTGTCATCACAATGGACCATGACATATGTCATCAAAATGCTCCCTGACACCAGTCTTCACAGTTTTCGATGACCTTCTAATCACAATGCTCCATGCCCTTGTCATCACAATGCACCATGCACACTGTCATCACAATAATCTATGAAACTTCTCAGACCAATGCTCCATGACCCTGTCATCACAGTGCTACATCCCCTTGTCATCACAACGCTCCATGAACCCTGTCATCACAATGCTCCGTGACTCCAGTCATCACAATGCTTTATAACGTTTGCCATCACAATGGTCCATGCCCGCATCATCACAAGGCTCTGTGACCATTGTAACCACAATGCTCCATGAACTTTTCATCACAATGCTCTGTGACCCTTGTCATCACAATGCTCCATGTCTTTGTCAGAACAATGCTCCATGACCATATTCATCACAATGTGTCATGCACATTTCATCACAACCGTCCACAACCTTGTCATTGCAATGCTCCATAAACTTTGTAATCACAATGCTCTATGCACTTCTCATCAAAATGCTCTCTCACGAGAGATATCACAGTGTCCATCACTAGTCATCACAATACTCCCTCACCCCTTTAATCACAATGTTCCATGACCCTGTCATCACACTGCTACTTCCCCTTATCATCACAATGTTCCTTGACCCCTGAATTCACAATATTCCATAACCCCGGTCATCAAAATGCTCCATGACACATTTCATCCCCAAGCTACAAGACCACGGACATCACAATGTTCCAATACAATTTTCATCAAATAGCTGCATGACCCGGTCATCAAAATGCTCCCTCCCCTTCTCATCACAATGCACCATGCCCTTGTCATCAAAAAGCTCCATGACTTTACATGACAAAGCTCCATGACACTTGACATCACAATGCTCCCTCCCCTTCTCATCACAATGCACCATGCCCTTGTGATCAAAAAGCTCCATGACTTTACATGACAAAGCTCCATGACACTTGACATCACAATGCTCCATGTCATTGTCATCAAAATGCTCCATGAACCCTCCAGTAACATTGCTCAATGTCCTTGTCATCAAAAAGCTCCATGACACTTGTCATCACAATGCTCGATGCCCTTCTCATCACAATGCTCCATGCCCCTGTCATTACAATCCTGCATGACCCATGTATCATACTGTTCCAAACCCTTTTCATCACAATGCTCCATGCCCACTCTCATTACAATACTCCATGAAACATTTCAGACCAATGTTACATGCCCTTCTCATCACAATGCTCCATTACATCTGTCATAACAATGCGCCATATCCCATGTCATCACAGTGTTCCACGCCCTAATCATCACAACCTCCCATGACACATGTCATCAGAATATTCAATGGCTTTCTCATCACAATGATCCATACACATGTCATCACAATGTTCTAAGACCCTTGTAATCACAATGCTCCATGATCCTTTTCATCTCAGTGCTCCATGATCACTATCATCACAATGCACCATGCCCATCATCATAATGCTTCCGGCTATTGTCATCACAGTGAAATCAAAATGCTCCATAAACTCTGTCATCACAATGCTCCAAACCCTTGTGATCACTCTGTTCCATAACACTTATCATCACAACACCCCATGACGCTCATCATCACAATTATCCATGGATTTCTCATCACAATGCTCCATAACCTTTGACATCGCAATGCTCAATACACTTGTCATCCCAATGCTCCCTGACACTTGTCGTCAGTATGCTCCTTGAACACTGTCATGACAAGTTTCCATGCCTTTTTCATCACAATGATCCATGCCCTTTTCATGATAATGCTCCAAGACCCCTGTAATCACAATGCTCCATGCCCTTGTCATCACAAAGCTCAATAACGCATGTCATCAGAATGCTCCATGGCCTTCTCATCACAATGCTCCATGCCCTTGTCATCACAATGCTCAAAGACACCTGTAATCACAATGATCCATGACCCTTTTCATCAGAATGCTCCATGAGACTTGCCATCACAAGTCTCCATGGTCTTCTCAACATAATGCTCCAGGACCTTGTCATCACCATGCTCCATTTCCTTGTCATCAAATTGCTCCAGGACCCCTGTCATCACAATACTCCATGAATATTTTCAGCCCAATGCTCCATGACCATCTCATCACAAAGCTCCATGACCAATATGATCACAATGCTCCATGACGACTGTCATCAAAACACTCCATGACGCCTGACAATACAATAATACGGGACTCTTGTCATCACAATGCCCGATTACCTAGTCATCACAATGCTCCATGACCCCTGTCATCACAATATTCCATGGACATTTTCAGCCCAAAGCTCCATGACCCTTGTCATCACAATGATCGATGCCCTAGTCATCCCAATGCTCCAGGACCCCAGTATTCACAATGCTCTCTGACGCTTGTCATCACAGTGCTCCATGACACCTGTCATCACAATGTTCCATGTCTTTGTCAGCAAAATGCTACATGACCTTTTCATTACAGTGCTCTATGTGCTTGTCATCACAATACTCCATTACCATTGTCATCACAATCCTCCATGAACCTTGGGATCACATTGCTTCATGCCCTTGTCATCACAATGCTCCATGCTCCTTGAAATCAAAATGATCCATGACCTCTGTCATCACAGTGCTCCAAAACCTTGTGATCACAATGTTCCATAACACTTGTCATCACAACGCTCCATGATGACTGTCATCACAATACTGCATGCCCTTTTCATCACAATGCTCCATGATCTTTGTCATCACAATTCTAAATACACTTGAAATCACAATGCTCCCTGACACTTGTCATCAGAAAGCTCCTTGAACCCTGTCACGAAAAGGCTCCATGTCTTCTTCATCATAATGCCCCATGCTATTTTCATCACAATGCTCCATGCCATTTTCATCAAAATACTCCACAAGCTTGTCTTCAGAATGCTCCATGACGCTTGTCATCACAATTCTCCATGCACTTGCCAGCACAATGCTCCCTGACCCTTCTCATCACAATGCTCCAAGCCATTTTCATCACAATGCTCCATTACTTTTGTCATCAGAATCCTCCATGACACTTGGCATCACAATGCTCCATGACATTGTCATCACAATGGGCCCTTACATATGTCATCACAATGCTCCCTGACACCTGTCTTCACAATACTTCATGACCTGGTCATCACAATGCTCCATGCCCTTGTCATCACAATGCGCCATTCCGTCAGTCATCGCAATAATCCATGGAACTTATTAGACCAATGCTCCATGCCCTTGTCATCAAAATGCTCCATGCCCTTGTTATCACAATGCTCCATGACCCCGTCATCACAATGCTCCGTGGCTCCAGTCATCACAATGCTTCATAACATTTGTCATAACAATGGTCCATGCCCTCGTCATCAACAGTCTCTGTGACCATTTTAACCACAATGCTCCATGAACTTTTCATCACAATGCTCTTTGACCCTTGTCATCACAATGCTCTATGCCTTTCTCAGCACAATGCTCCATGACCGTTGTCATCACAATGCTCCATGCACTTGTCAGCACAATGCTCCATGACACATGTCTTCACAATTCACCATGCGCTTGTCATCAGAGTGCTGCACAAACTTGTCATCACAATGCTCCATAAACCTTGTCATCACAATGCTCCATGCACTTCTCATCATAATGCTCTCTCACCACTGATATCACAATGTTATATCAGTATTCATCACAATATTCCCTCACCCCTCTCATCCCAGGGTTCCATGACTCCTGTCATCACTATGCTACATGCAATTATCATCACAATGTTCGATGACCCCTGACATCACAATGTTCCATAACCCCTTTCATCAAAATGCTCCATGAACCTTTGCATCAAAATGCTCTGTGATCCCTGATATCACAATGCTCCATGACCCCTGTCATCACAATGCTCCATGCACCTTGAAATCAAAATGATCCATGACCTCTCTCATCACAATGCTCCAAACCCTTGCGATCACAATGTTCCATAACACTTGTCATCACAATGGTCCATGATGCCTGTCATCACAATACTCCATGCTCTTTTCATCACAATGCTACATGACTTTTGTCATCACAATTCTCAATACACTTGTCATCACAATGCTCCATGCCCTTCTCATCAAAATGCTCTCTCACCACTGATATCACAATGTTACATCACTGTTCATCACAATATTCCCTCACCCCTCTCATCACAATGTTCCATGACTCCTGTTATCAAAATGCTACATGCACTTATCATCACAATGTTCGATGACCCCTGACATCACAATGTTCCATAACACCTGTCATCAAAATGCTCTATGACCCTTTTCATCAAAATGCTCCATGATCCCTGATATCAAAGTGCTCCATGACCCCTGTCATCACAATGCTCCATGCTCCTTGAATTCAAAATTTTCCATGACCTCTCTCATCACAATGCTCCAAACCCTTGTGATCACTATGTTCCATAACACTTGTCCTCATAACGCTCCATGATGACTGTTATCACAATACTCTATGCCCTTTTCATCAAAATGCTCCATGACCTTTGTCATCACAATTCTTAATACACTTGTCATCACAATGCTCCCTGACACTTGTCGTCAGAATGCTCCTTGAACCCTGTCAAAAAAATGCTCCATGCCTTCTCCATCACAATGCCACATGCCGTTTTCATCACAATGATCCATGCAATTGTCATCAAAATACTCCACAAGCTTGTCATCAGAATGCTCCATGACATTTGTCATCACAATTCTCCATGCACTTGTCGGCATAATGCTCCCTAACCATTGTCATCACAATGCTCCAAACCATTGTCATCACAATGCTCCATTACCTTTGTTATGAGAATCCTCCATGACACATGGTATCACAATGCGCCATGCCATTGTCATCACAATGGGCCTTTACATATGTCATCAAAATGCTCCCTGACACCTGTCTTCACAATACTGCATGACCTGGTCATCACAATGCTCCATGCCCTTGTCATCACAATGCACCATTTCAACAGTCATCGCAATAATCCATGAAACATATTAGACATTATTCCATGCCCTTGTTATCACAATGCTCAGTGACCCCTGTCATCACAGTGCTCCGTGACTCCAGTCATCACAATGCTTCATGACCATTGTTATCACAATGTTCCATGACCTCGTCATCAACAGTCTCTGTGACCATTTTAACCACAATGCTCCATGTACTTTTCATCACAATGCTCTTTGACCCTTGTCATCCCAATGCTCTATGCCTTTCTCTGCACAATGCTCCATGACCCTTGTCATCACAATGCTCCATGAGGTTGTCAGCACAATGCTCCCTGACACATGTCATCACTATGCGCCATGTGCTTGTCATCACAGTGCTCCACAACCTTGTCATCACAATGCTCCATAACCATTGTCTTCACAATGCTCCATGCATTTCTCATCAAAATGCTCTCTCACCACTGATATCACAATGTTACATCACTATTCATCACAATACTCCCTCCCCCGTGACATCACAATGCTCCATGACTGCTGTCATCACTATGCTACATGCACTTATCATCACAATGTTCGATGACCCCTGACATCACAATGTTCCTTAACACCTCTCATCAAAATGCTCCATGACCCTTTTCATCAAAATGCTCCATGACCGCTGACATCACAGTGTTCCATAACACTTGTCATCAAAATATTCCATAACTCTTTTCATCAAATTGCTCCATGACGCTGTCATCACAATGCTCACAGCCCTTCTCATCACATTGCCAACGCAGTTGTCATCAAAATGCTCCATGACCTTTGTCATCACAAAGATCCATGACGCTTGGCTTCACAATGCTCCATGTCAATGTTATCACAATGCTCCATGAATGCTCTCATCACATTGCTCCATGCCCTTGTCATCACAAAGCTCCATGATGCATGTCATCAGAATACTCCATGGCCTTCTCATCACAGTGCTCCATGCAGTTGCCATTACAATGCTCTTTATCCCTGTCATAAAAATGCTCCATGAACCCTGTCGTCACGATGTTCCATGGACTTGTCATGACAATGCTCCAAGACCCATGTAATCACAATGCTCCATGCCCCTTTTCATCTCAATGATCCAGGAGCCCTGTCATCACAATGCACCATGCCCATTATCATAATGCTTAATGCTATTGTCATCACAATGAAATCAAAATGCTCCATGACCTCTGTCATAACAATGCTCCAAACCCTTGTGATCACAATATTACATAACACTTGTCCTCCCAATGCCCCATGACGCTCGTCAACACAATTATCCATGCTCTTCTCATCACAAAGATCCATGATCTTTGTCATCACAATGCTCAATACACGTGTTATCACAATGCTCCCTAACACTTGTCGTCAGTATGCTCCTTGAACCCTGTCATGACAAGGCTCCATGCCTTTTTCATCACAATGATCCATGCCCTTTTCATCACAATGCTCCAAGACCCCTGTAATCACAATGCTCCATGCCCTTGTCATCACAAAACTCCATGACGCATGTCATCAGAATGCTACATGGCTTTCTCATGACAATGATCCTTGCCCATGCCATCACAATGCTCCATTACACCTGTAATAACAATTCTTCATGACCCCTGCCATCACAATGCTCCATGCCTTTGTCAGAAAAATGTTCCAGGACCCTTGTCATTATAATGTGGCAGACACTTTTCCTCACAACTGTCCACAAATTTGTCATTGCAATGCTCCATAAAATTTGTAATCACAATGCTCCATGCACTTCTCATCAAAATGCTCTCTCACCAGAGATATCACAATGCTCCATCAGTTGTCGTCACAATACTCCCTCACCCCTGTAATAAGAATATTCCATGACCCCTGTCATCACAGTGTGACATACCCTTATAATCACAATGTTCCATGACCCCTGACATCAAATTGATCCATAAAACTTGTCATCAAAATGCTCCATGACCCTTTTCATCCCAAAGCTCCATGACCCATGACATCACAATGGTCTATAACCCCTGTCATCAAAATGTTCCATTACACTTTTCATCAAATTCCTGCATGACCCTGTCATCAATATACTCCCTGCCCTTCTCATCACAATGCACCACACCCTTGTCAACAAAATGCTCCATGACTTTGTCATCACAAAGCTCCATGAGCCTTGGCATCACAATGCTCCATGTCATTGTCATCACAAGGCTCCTTGAACCCTCTCATCACATTGCTCCATGCACATGTCATCACAAAGCTCCATGACACTTGTCATCACAATGCTCGATGTCCTTCTCATCACAATGCTCCATGCCCTTGTCATTACAATCCTCCTTGACTCATGTATCACAGTGTTCCGAGCACTTGTCATGACAGTGCTCCATGCTCGCTCTCAGCACAATAATCCATGAAATATTTCAGACCAATGCTCCATGTCCTTCTCATCACAATGCTCCATTACCACTGTCATAACAAAGCTCCATGACCCCTGCAATCACAATGTTCCACGGCCTTGTCATTCACAAGGCTCCATGACACTTCTCATCACAATGCTCCAAGATCCCTGTAATCAAAATGCTCCATGCCCTTGTCATCACAAAGCTCCATGACGCATGTGATCAGAATGTTCCATACCCTTGTCATCACAATGCTCCATGCCCTTGTCCTCACAATGCTCCAAGACCCTTGTAATCAGAATGCTCCTTGCCGCTTTTCATCTCAATGCTCCATGAAACCTGTCATCACAATGCACCATGCCCATCATCATAATGCTTCAGGCTATTGTCATCACAATGAAATCAAAATGCTCCATGACCTCTGTCATCACAATGCAACAAACCTTTTGATCACAATGTTCCATAAAACTTATCATCACAACACCCCATGACGCTCATCACCACAATTATCCATGGTCTTATCATCACTATGCTCCATAAACTTTGTCATCACAATGCTCAATACACTTGTGTATACAATTGTCGCTGACACTTTTCGTCAGTATGCTCCTTGAACCCTGTCATGACAAGTCTCCATGCCTTTTTCATCACAATGATATAAGCCCTTTTCATCACAATGCTCCAAGTCCTCTGTAATCACAATGCTCCATGCACTTGTCATCACAATGCTCCATGACGCATGTCATCAGAATGCTAAATGGCCTTCTCTTCACAATGCTCCATGCCCTTGTCATAACAATGCTCCAAGACACCTGTAATCACAATGCTCCATGCCCCTTTTCATCAGAATGCTCCATGAGACTTGTCATCACAAGTCTCCATGGTCTTCTAATCACAATGCTACATTTCCTTTTCATCACAATGTTCCATGACACCTGTAATCACAATACTCCATGAATATTTTCAGCCCAATGCTCCATGACCTACTCATCACAATGCTCCATGAAAAATAACATCACAATGGTCCATGACCACTGTCATCACAACATTCCATGACCCCTGACAACACAGTGATCCGGGATTCTTGTCATCACAATGCTCCATTCCCTAGTCATCACAATGCTCCATGACCCCTGTCATCACAATACTCCATGAACATTTTCAGCCCATTGCTCCATGACACTTGTCATCACAATGCTCCCTGACTCTTGTTGTCAGAATGCTCCTTGAACCCTGGCACAAAAACGCTCCATGCAATTTTCATCACAATGTCCCATGCCGTTTTCATCAAAATACTCCATGCCATTGTCATCAAAATACTCAAAAAGCTTGTCATCAAAATGCTCCATGACCCGTGTCATCACAATTCTCAATGCACTTGCCAGCACAATGCTCCCTGACCCTTGTGATCACAATGCTCCAAGCCATTGTCATCACAATGCTCCATTACCTTTGTCATCAGAATCCTCCATGACACTTGGCATCACAGTGTTCCATGCCCTTCTCATCACAATGTGCCATTCCAACTGTCATTGAAATAATCCATGAAACTTATTAGACCAATGATTCATGCCCTTGTCATCACAATGCTACATGCCCCTTTTTTCACAATGCTCCACGACCCATGTCATCACAATGCTCATTGACTCCAGTAATCACAATGCTTCATGACCTTTGTCAACACAATGGTCCATGCCCTCGTCATCAACAGTCTCTTTGACCTTTTTAAACTAAGTGCTCCAAGAAATTTTCATCACAATGCTCTTTGACCCTTGTCATCACAATACACTATGCCTTTCTCAGCACAATGCTCCATGACCGTTTTCATCACAATGCTCCATATGCTTGTCAGCACAATGCTCCATGACACATTTCATCACAATGCACCATGCTCTTGTCATCACAGTGCTCCACAATCTTGTCATCACAATGCTCCATTAACTTTGTCATCACAATTCTCCATGCACTTCTCATCAATATGCTCTCTCACCACTGATATCACAATGTTACATTGCTATTCATCACAATACTCCTTCATCCCTGTCATCACAATGTTCCATGAATCCTGTCATCACAATGCTACATGCACTTATCATCACAATGTTCGATGACCTATGACATTACCATGTTACATAACACCTGTCATCAAAATTCTCCATGTCACTTTTCATCAAAAGGCTCCATGTCCCCTGACATCACCATGCTCCATACCCCTTGTCATTACAGTGCTCCATGATGCTCGTCATCACAATTATCCATGGTCTTCTCATCACAATGCTCCACGGTCTTGCCATCAGAATGTTCCATGCCCTGGTCATCACAATGCTCTATATTCCCTGTCATCACAATTCTCCACGTTCTTGGCATCACTATGTTCCATGACACTTCTCATCACACTCTTACATGCTTTGTCAGCACAAGCTTGTCATCAGAATGCTACATGACACTTGTCATCACAATTATCCATGACCCCTGTCATCACAGTGCTCCATGACACCTGTTATCACAATGCTCCATGCCATTGTCATCACAATGGACCATTACATATGTCATCACAATGCTCCGTGACACCAGTCTTCACAATAGTGCGTGACCTTGTCTTCACAATGCTCCATGCCCTTGTCATCAAAATGCACCATTCCAACTGTCATTGCAATAATCCATGAAACTTATTAGACAATGCTCCGTGCACTTGTCATCACAATGCTCCATGCCCTTGTTATCAAAGTGCTCCATGACCCATGTCATCACAATGCTCCGTGACTCCAGTCATCTCAACTATTCATGACCTTTGTCATCACAATGGTCCGTGCCCTCGTCATCAACAGTCTCTATGACAATTTTAACCTCAATGCTCCATGAAATTTTCATCACAATACTCTTTGACCCTTGTCATCACAATACTCTATGCCTTTCTCAGTACAATGCTCCATGACCGTTGTCATCACAATGCTCCATGCGCTTGTCTGCACAATGCTCCATGACCTTTGTCATCACAATTCTCAATACCCTTGTCATCACAATGCTCCCTGACTCTTGTCGTCAGAATGCTCCTTGAACCCTGTCACGAAAAGGCTCCATGCCGTTTTCATCACAATGCCCCATGCCATTTTCATCACAATAATCCATGCCATTGTCATCAAAATACTCCACAACCTTGTCATCCAAATGCTCCATGACACGTGTCATCACAATTCTCCTTTCACTTGCCAGCACAATGCTCCCTGACCCTTGTCATCACAATGCTCCAAGCCCTAGTCATCACAATGCTCCATTACATTTGTCATCAGAATCCTCCATGACACTTGGCATCACAATGCTCCATGCCATTGTCATCACAATGGGCCATTACATATGTCATCACAATGCTCCCTGACACCAGTCTTCACAATATTGCGTGACCTGGTCTTCACAATGTTCCATGCCCTTGTCATCACAATGCGCCATTCCAACTGTCATTGCAATAATCCATGTAACTTATTAGACCAATGTTCCATGCCCTTGTTATCACAATGCTCCGTGACTCCAGTCATCACAATGCTTCATGACCTTTGTCATCACAATGGCCCATGCCCTTGTCATCAACAGTCTCTGTGTCCTTTTAACCTCAATGCTCCATGAAATATTCATCACAATGCTCTTTGACCCATGTCATCACAATACTCTATGTCTTTCTCAGCACAATGCTCCATGACCGTTGTCATCACAATGCTCCATGTGCTTGTCATTACAATGCTCCATGACACGTCATCACAATGCACCATGCGCTTGTCATCACAGTGCTCCACAATCTTTCATCACAATGCTCCATTAACATTGTCATCACAATGCTCCATGCACTTCTCATCAATATGCTCTCTCAGCACTGATATCACCATGTTACATCACTATTCATTTCAATACTCCCTCACCCCTGTCATCACAATGTTCCATGACTCCTGTCATCACAATACTACATGCACTTATCATCACAATGTTCGATGACCTATGACATCAAAATGTTCCATAACCCCTGTCATCAAAATGCTCCATGACCTCTTTCATCAAAATGCTCCATGTCCCCTGACATCACAATGCTCCATAGCCCTTGTCATTACAGTGCTCCATGACGCTCATCATCACAATTATCCATGGTCTTCGCATCACAATGCTCCACGGTCTTGCCATCACAATGCTCCATGCCCTGGTCATCACAATGCTCCTTGTCCCTTGTCATCACAATTCTCCACGTCCTTGTCATCACAATGCTCCATGACAGTTCTCATCACAATGTTACATGCTTTTGTCATCAGAATTCTCCATGCACATGTCATCGCAATGCCCCATGACACCTGTCATAGCAAGCTCCATGCCTTTGTCATCACAATGCTTCACGACCTTTTCATCAAAATTCACAATGGCCTTGTCATCACAATACTCCATGACCCTTGTCATCACAATGCTCCATCCCTTGTCATCACAATGCTCCATTACCTTTGTCATCACAATCCTCCAAAACACTTGACATCACAATGCTCGCTGCCATTGTCATCACAATGGAACATGAAATATGTCATCACAATGCTCCCTGACACCTGTCTTCACAATACTGCATGACCGTGTCATCACAGTGTGCCACGCCCACTGTCAACACAATTATCCAGGAAACTTGTCAGACCAATGCTCCATGCCCCTGTCATCACAATGCTCCATGCCCTTGTCATCACAATGATCCATGACCCCAGATCTCACCATGTTCTGTGACTCCAGTCATCCCAAGTCTTCATGACCTGTGTCATTACAATGATCCATGCCCTCATCCTCACAAGGCTCTGTGAACTTTGTCACCACAGTGCTCCATGAACATTTCATCACAATGCTCCGTGACACTTGTTATCACAATGCTCCGTCCCTTTGTCAACTCAATGCTCCATGACCCTTGTCATCACAATGTTCCATGCGCATGTCAGCGCAGTGCTCCATGACCCATGTCATCACAATGCTCCATAAACCTTGTCATCACAATGCTCCTTGCTCATCTTATCAAAGTGCTCTCTCACCACTGATATCAAAATGTTCCCTCACTAGTCATCACAATACACCCACTCCCGTTTCATCACAATGGTCCATAATACCTGTCATGAAAATGTTCCATGACCCGTGACATCACAGTGTTCCATAACCCCTGTCATCAAAATGTTCCATGACCCTTTTCATCAAACTGCTCCATGACCCTGTCATCACAATGCTCCCTGCCCTTCGTATCACAATGCACAATGCCCTTGTAATCAAAATGCTCCATGACTTTGTCATCTCAAAGATCCATGACCCTTGGCATTACAATGCTCCATGTCATTTTCATCACAATGCTCCATGATCGCTCTCATCACATTGTTCCATTCCCTTGTCATCACAAAACTCCATGACCCATGTCATCACAATACTCCATGCCTTTTTCATCAAAATGCTCCATGTCCCCTGACATCACAATGCTCCATAGCCCTTTGCATTGCAGTGCTCCATGACGCTCGTCATCACAATTATCCATGGTCTTCTCATCACAATTCTCCACGGTCTTGCCATCACAATGCTCCATGCCCTGGTCATCACAATGCTCCATGTCCCTTGTCATCACAATTCTCCACGTCCTTGTCATCTCAATGATCCATGACAGTTCTCATCACAATGTTACATGCTTTTGTCATCACAATTCTCCATGCACATGTCATCGCAATGCCCCATGAACCCTGTCATAGCAAGCTCCATGCCTCTGTCATCACAATGCTTCACGAACTTTTCATCAAAATTCTCAATGGCCGTTGTCATCAAAATGCTCCATGACCCTTGTCATCACAATGCTCCAAGCCCTTGTCATCACAATGCTCCATTACCTTTGTCATCACAATCCTCCAAAACACTTGGCATCACAATGCTCCATGCCATTGTCATCACAGTGGAACATGAAATATGTCATCACAATGCTCCCTGACACTTGTCTTCACAATACTGCATGACCTTGTCATCACAATGTGCCATGCCTACTGTCAACACAATTATCCATTAAACTTGTCCGACCAATGCTCCATGCCCCTGTCATCACAATGCTCCATGCACTTGTCATCACAATGCTCCATGACCCCAGTTCTCACAATGCTCCGTGACTCCAGTCATCACAAGGCTTCATGACCTGTGTCATCACAATGATCCATGCCCTCATCATCACAAGGCTCTCTGAATTTTGTCACCACAATGCTCCATGAACTTTTCATCACAATGCTCCGTGACACTTGTTATCACAATTCTCCGTCCCTTTGTCAACTCAATGCGCCATGACCCTTGTCATCACAGTGTTCCATGTGCTTGTCAGCGCAGTGCTCCCTGACCCATGTCATCACAATGCGCCATGCGCTTGACATCACAATGATCCACAATATTGTCATCACAGTGCTCCATAAACCTTATCATCTCAATGCTCCATGCACTTCTTATCAATATGCTCTCTCACCACTGATATCAAAATGTTCCCTCACTAGTCAGCACAATTCACCCTCTCCCCTGTCATCCCAGTGGTCCATAACCCCTGTCATGAAAATGTTCCATGACCCCTGATATCACAATGTTCCATAACCCCTGTCATCAAAATGTTCCATGGCATTTTTCATCAAATTGCTCCATGACCCTGTCATCACAATGCTCCCTGCCCTTCACAACCGAATGCACCACAGCCTTGTCACCAAAATGCTCCCTGACCTTTGTCATCACAAAGCTCCATGACCCTTGGCATCACAATGCTCCATGCCCTTGTCATCATAATGCTCCATGAACCCTCTCATCACATTGTTACATGCCCTTGTCATTACAGGCTCCATGATGCTTTTCATCACTATGCTCGATGTCATTCTTCTCACAATGCTCCATGCGCTTGTCATTACAATCCTCCACGACCCATGTATCACAGTGTTCTGTGCCCTTGTCATCACAATGCTCCTTGCCCCCTCTCATCACAATAATCCATGAAACATTTCAGACCAATGCTCCATGCCCTTGTCATAACAATGCTCCTTTACACCTGTCATAAAAATGCTCCATGACCCCTGCCATCACAATATTCCACAGCCATATTATCACAAGGCTCCATGACCCTTGTCATCACAATGCTCTAAGACCCCTGTAATCACAATGCTCCATGCACTTGTCATCACAAAGCTTCATGACACATGTCATCAGAATGCTCCATGGCCTTCTCTTTCACGATGCTCCATGCCCTTGTCATCACAATGCTCCAAGACCCTTGTAATCACAATGCTCCATGCCCCTTTTCATCTCAATGCTCCATGAACCCTGTCATCAAGATGCACCATGACCATCATCATAATGCTTCATGCTACTGTCATCAGAATGAAATCAAAATGCTCCATGACATCTGTCATCACAATGCTCCAAATCCTTGTGATCAAAATGTTCCATAACACTTATTTTCACAATGCCCCATGACCCTCGTCATCACAATTATCCATGGTCTTCTCATCACAATGCTCCATGAACTTTGTCATCACAATGCTCAATACCCCTGTCATCACAATGCTCCCTGACACTTGTCGTCAGTATCCTCCATGAACCCTGTCATGACAAGGATCCATGCTATTTTCATAACAATGTTCCATGCACTTTTCCTCACAGTGCTCCAAGCCCCCTGTAATCACAATGCTCTATGCCCTTGTCATCACAGAACTCCGTGATGCATGTCATCAGAATGCTCCCTGGACTTCTCATCCCAGGCTCCATGCCCTTGTCATCACAATGCTCCACGACCCCTGTAATCACAATGATCCATGCCCCTTTTCATCAGTATGCTCCATGAGACTTGTCATCACAAGGCTCCATGGTCTTCTCATCACAATGCTCCATGACCTTGTCGTCACAATGCTAAATGGCACCTGTCATCACAATATTCCATGAACATTTTCAGCCCAATGCTCCATGACCTTCTCATCACAATGCTCCATGACCACTGTCATCACAACGCTCCATGAACCCTGACAACACAATGATCCGGGACTCTTGTCATCAAAATGCTCCATGCGCTTGTCATCCCACTGCTCCATGACAGCTTTAATCACAATGCTCCGTGATGCTTGTCATCACAGGTTTCCATGAGCATTGTCATCACAATGCTCCATGCATTTGTCAGCAAAATGCTACATAATCTTGTCATAACAATGCTCCATGAGCTGGTCATCACAATCCTCCTTGACCCTTGGGATCACATTGCTTCATGTCCTTGTCATATCTCTCTTGCCTTTCTGGTTTTTACAGATTTTCGGATGTCCCATTTGACCGCTGGGTAGTGACAATAATTTGTAGTGTGGATTTGCATTGCATGCTTGCTTGATTGGCCAAAAAGGGTGTATGCGTTTTCTCCTTAATATATTCAGGGGAAAAGCCATACGCCGTTTTTGGCCAAGTGCATCACTGTCGAAGTTGTGATGTTTTTCCTGTGCTTTAAAAGCGATTCCAATTTACCTCATGCAATATGTTTTGTGCAATTCTGCCTCATTTTAAAGTCCACTTCGTTCCCTTCTCCCAACAGATTTT
This sequence comes from Mesoplodon bidens, assembly GCF_964165515.1. Lineage (NCBI taxonomy): Eukaryota > Metazoa > Chordata > Mammalia > Artiodactyla > Ziphiidae > Mesoplodon > Mesoplodon bidens. The sequence continues at coordinate 3,662,231 of NW_027672207.1, forward strand.
TGGAAGAGAGTAGTCCTTTATAACTCTGCAGGTTTGTGAATTGCTGTGCCCCTGAGCTCCAATTTTCAAATCCCATTTTTGGGAGCTGACCGCAAATCCACAGTTTTGCTTCAGGACCTATACTGGTTCCAGGGGTGGCTATACTGTTCCCTACAAGTGGCTGAGGCTTTGGTTAATTATTCTTCTTGACGGGAATTTCGAGTGACATGTGCCCATCCAAATGCCTACATCTACTCTCTGATTGGTTCTCCCTCTTCCCTTTCATCCACTGCACAATTAGCAAACTGTGCGAACCAGGAGGTTATCCGGGTTAACTCTCCTAAGTTGGGAGATTGATAGTAAGGCAGTTGGAATGCCAACCTGGAGCACAAGGAGAGGACAAATTAGGAGACTTTTAGAAACCTTACGCCATCACAGTGTGTCCATTCTCTAGGTTTCCCATACGTGTTATAACTGTATTGATATTCCCTTCTACCTGGAGATTTGGGACTCATGGAATGGTGTCATGCATTACTACTTTAAAGGATCTGCATTTTCTCTCCCAATCTCACCAGTCCACTCAGTCCCAAGTGTCCAGCCTTATGTCTCATCCAGTTGTCTTTGCAGATAGGGTCATTCCAGGTTTCATCAGAACCCCTGAAGGAATTGTGTAAGAATTTCGCTATTTTTTTGTTTGGTTTTTGAAATTCATTTTTATAATGGGGTTGAACTGATTTTCACTGACGTGTTTATGCCGGTCTAGACACACTTGATTCCCCAATGGAGACATATCAATACATAGGTTATACGATACTTACTAGTCAGATATATTCCTCTGTGGGGAATAGGGGTTTTGAGTCCCATTCACTGAGGAAGGTGTAGGTCTTGTCTCTTCTGTATTTGGTTTATGGAATGTTACCTGTGCTAATATCAAACTCTGGTTTTATGCATCACCCCACCTCTCCTTTCCCTTTAAGCAGGCATAAGAGTGCTTTCTAAATGTGAGACTCTGTTCTCTTTCCTAATTCAGTTCATGTGTTGTGATGTTGACATTCCCTCTGTAAGTGCTATCTTATGATAAGATTCTTTTTTTCTGTGTGACTAATTTCACTTAGAATCATCATACCTAAATCCACTCATTATGCTGCTACTGCCCTTATGACATTGATTTCACGTTTGAGTGATATTCCGTTGTACAAAATTACCACAAGTGCTTTATGCATTTCTCTTTTTCCTGGGATAATTTAGGTGTACCGAAGTAGAGGTTCTTGTATGCAGAGCAGCCCTAAACTTTGGGGTGCCTGTGTCTTGTCGATATTTAGTCTTCCCAAGTAATATGCCCATAAGTTGAAGTCCCCTTTGCTCGGGGGCTTTGTATTTTAGATGTTTTAGGAAACAGCATACACTTCTTCAGAGTGGCTCTTGGATATTTATACCCCACCCATCAGTGTGACTAAGCTCCCTGTTCTCCATGGACTCTCCTGCATTTCTGGTTTGTACACATTTTTTGGATGGCCTTTCTAAGCAGTGTATATTGAGACTTCTTTGTTGTGCGGATTTGCATTTCCCGCTTGCTTGGTTGGCCAAAAACTCTGTATGTGTTTTATTTTCCTGAAGATTTCACGAAAAAAACACATGCACCCTTTTGCCCAACTGCATCATTTTAGAAATTCTGCTGCTTTTCATATGTTTTAAATGTGAGTTCAATCTACCTTTTGAAATCTGTTTCCTGCAATTCTGCCTCTCATTCAGATCCTCTTCGGTGCCTTACCTGAATATATTTTTGGACGTTGGTTATCATTTATATCTTTGCAGGTCTTTGAATTGTCTGCTCCTCAGCTCCATTTTGCAACTCGCTTTTTTTGTGAGCTGGCCGCCAAACCATTGGATTGCTTCAGGCCCAATTCTGGTTCTGAGGAGGCAGGCTGAGCCTTTGGTTAATTCTTGTTCCTAATGGGAAATTAGAGTGGCATGTTCCTGTCCGAACACCTAAGACTTGTCTCTAAATTTTTCTCATCCTTCCGCTTCTTCCTCTGGACAAATTCCAAACTGTGTGCAAGAGGATGTTGACGGTGCTGATATCCCCAAGTGAGGAGATTGTTAGGAAAGATGCTGGAGGGGTGAACCCGAACACCAGGCGATGAGGAGATGAGGTGCCTTTTCTAAAGTCTTTCCGATCAAATGGTGTACCATCCTCTAGGTGTGGCAGGCATGTTTTAGCTGTAGGAAGGGTCCCATGCATGTAAGGAGAACACCAGGGATTTTTCCAAATCAGTGCCTCCCTGAACCCCAAACTGGGGAATTTTTAAGGTACAGCTACACGTATGTCCATTAAGGGCCTTGGGAAATAGGCAGAGCCCAAACTTTAGATGATTGAAATCTTCAGGGTTAGAATCGCTCACCATCGGCCTTGCTTAGGTTACATTTTATCTGTCATTGATAGATGATGTCAATAAAAATATCGATTCTTTTTCAGATTATTTCCCCTTTTAGGTTATTGCAAAATATTCAGTGTAGTTCCCTGTGCTATACAGTAGTTCCTTGTTGATGATCTATTTTATACATAGCAGTGTGTATGTGTTAATCCCAAACTGTTAATTTATCCCTTCTCCTACCTTTCCCCTTTGGTAATAATAAATTGTAAGATTTTATACTTCTCAGAAATGGGGAAACTGAAAGAGATGTATCATTTTCAATGGAAAAGCATTCAAAACAAGATTGAAGCTTCAGCCAAGAGTATTCATTGTACATCCATGGAAATAAATCACTTCATTTCTCTAATGTTGACCTGAAAAATAAGACAGACGTGTTCACTGAACTTGCTTATAGTAAAGTGATGAAAATATCAAATGTAAGTCTTAGAAACATCTTATTTTACCCGAGTGTTATACACTGCTCTATGTTAACTACAGTTTGGCTCACACATCTGTTCATTGAAGTTACAATGTTCTCAATTTCTTTTACTGATCCTCCCGAGTGGACCCCAACAGGAGTCCCTATGCCCAGTGTCATTGGAGCCAACAGATGAAGACTGAGTTTTGTTCAGAAGCAAAGGAAACATTATTTTGAAAACAGAATGGAGAGGTGAGAGTGTGCACTTCCCCACGGGCTGTGGGCTGGGCTGCTGTGTAGGGATCCCGGTAGCGTCTGTGGGAGGGAGCGGATGGAGCTCTCGAGGGCTGGGTTGGCTGCAGCTCAGGCTCTATGCCACGGAGTCTGCATGGGACCCCTCTAGCTGAGGTGTCGACCCAGCCTTTCTGTTCTAGGAAATCGGGTCTGAAGTGCCAGGTGTGGGACCTCTGCATGCGGAACCCTAGGAGCACGTGAAATTAGACAAAGCACAAAGGAAAAACAGGTTAGACTTTATTTTATTGCCCAGATTCTCTTTTTATCTCCCAGGAATTTTTAAAGAACGTTGCCGGAGACAAACACCTCCTCTGCTTTTTGTTCTGTTCCACATTCTTGGGGTGTTGAGGGTGCAGACCCCTCTTTTGTAACTGCTTCATGCTATGGTGGGAGCCCTGATACCTGGGGGGAGGGGCAAAACGTCTCCCCACCAGCCTCCATGTGAGGTTGATTGTCCCAAGGCTTCCTGCCTCACTTCTCGTCTGCCTGAGCACTAGCATTGGAAGTGTTATAGATTCTAATGACCTTTAAGGGTCCAGGAAAGAGATGTGCAGAGATGCTGAGGTGGCAGGTTTCACCCCACACCACATTTGTTCAGCGACCTTAGGAAGATGGTTTTTGCCAGCCTAGATGCTCTGACCAGTAGTCTGTGCTTTCTTTAATTTGGTACCTGAATTAATGTACAAACAGCACCATGTGTCAGAGCCTTGCCCGCACAACTCCCAGACACTCCAGGGTCAGTGGTGATCCAGGACCATGACGTCCACTGAGTCAACGGCCTTTAGAAGTAGCCAGCAGTCCAGCCGGTCATATTGGCCACCATCACCGTGTTGTCTGTAGGGTTTTCTATGGTGAAAGCATGATATACATTTCCCCCTCCAAGCTTATTAACTCCCCTGTGGGTGCAGTAAGTCCTGCAAGCAGTAGTCTGCTCTTTCGGGGCACAGTCTTGTTGTTTTCTGAGAGAAACTCCAGGTCAAGTGATGGTCACACAAGTCATCTTGGGGGCCCGTTGCACCCGTTTGTCTCTCTGGAGGTTGGAGTTGGAGGACCTCCTCACTCGAAGTCAGTGTGCCCACAGAGAGAACCCTGCAGCTTCAGGGCATGATGAGTGGTTAGAATCACCACGTGGGCTCCTTTTCCCTTAGGAGGGAGCTGGCCTTGTGGGCTGCTGATTTTCAGCTTTTTAGATACCCCAGTATCCTGGCCTGATGAGTCGGTGGCAAAGCCCTTGGTGACTATAGTTTATCATACCTGAATTGCATTCTTGTATTGCTCCATTTCAAGTGGTCCCAGTTTTAGCACTAAGGCTCCAATGGCAATTAACTTTTGACCGGGTATGTAAAGGTCAAAGGGTTTAGCTAAATTAGGGTGTTCCTGGGCAAGGGTCAGAATTGACTGCTCTTTCCATTCTTGAGAGTCTGCTTCTGGATTCTATTCAAAAGGATCATCATCTTTTTGTGTCAGTGTTTCATGTAGAGGCCCAGCTATTAGACTGTAGTTAGGGATCCAGATGCAGAAAACCTTGGCCTCCCAAGAAACCCCTAAGCTGTCTTCTAGTTTTAGAAGAGGTAAGGCTGCAAATGGCTTCTTCCCTATCCTGGGATGCGTTTCTCCGAATATCTGTGAGAATGAAGCCCAGGCATGTCACCTTAACCTGGGATATTTGAGCCTTTTTCTTGGACACCTTCTATCCTTTCTTGGCTAGGTAGTTCAGAGGCGTCTTTAGTAGGCCTGGTGATCACAATGTCCTTTTCATATTGAAGGAGGGTTCCCTTTTACAGAGGTAGAACTTTTAGGTCTTTAGAGGACATTTCCCCAATGATGGTGTTGGGATTTTTGAACCATTGGGGCAGGACGGCCCAGCATTATTGCTTTTGTTGCATGTAGTGTCCTGCCACTCACAAGCCAAATATTCTTGTGACTCTGAGATGAATGGAATACAGAAGAAGGAATCATTGATGTCTAATACAGAATGCCATGGCCTGGTGGATGGTAGAATGACCAGCAGGGTGTAGAAAATAGGAGCTACTGGATATATATTCTCAGTGGCTTCGGTGACTGTCCTGATATCCTTTACCAGGTCTCCAGCAGCCCATGGGGCTCTCATGGTCAGGCCAATCCCACGATATGGAGCTCACCTGGGCTGCACCCCCCACCCCACAGCCCACGGGGCTCTCGTGGTCAAGTCTCTCCCACGGTATGGAGCTCACCTGTGCAGCTACCCAGCAGCCCATGGGGCTCTCATAGTCAGGCCCTTCCCAGGATACGGAACTCCCCTGGGCAGGTACCCCGGCAGGGCTGGACACACAGGAACTGTGCACATAGCCCATCTTGCAGAGAACCCCCAGCTCACCTGTCACTCACAGCTGACACAGAACACCTCAGAGCAGGACTTGAACTAACAAACAGCAGCTCTGACAGGTCTGTGACCCTGGCTATCACTCTGTGCAGCCTCTCTCTGCCTGGTCTTCCAGACACTTCCACTGCAGCCAGGGCACCAGGCCTCTGTCACCACCCACCATCACTCCTCTCCCTGACTCCTGGGTTCTTCTCATTAGGATAGGGTCTTCTTGAAGTTGTTTTCCACTCATGGAAGAGATAGAATGGTAAGAAAACAAGCCTCAGCTGCAGCCCCTTGTCTATCCTAACTCTCAAGAGCCCCCACATGTTCCTTGGGCCTGGCCCGTTTAGCAAGGTTCATTTTCTGCAACTGTGAGCCCCTGAGGGATGAGGATTGGCTGATTTGGGCAGCCTGACACTGCCTGCCAGCCCTCCCCAGGTGTGCCTGTGTTGAGGTCAATATAAACACCTCTCCAGTCAGCAAGAGCCCCTGTAGCTGTGTCTGACGCCATATTATCTGCCCCGTCAGCAGTGTCAGGGCTGGGGTGGTGGGAGGGTGTGAGGGGCCGTGGCTTTGTGGGTGGCCCAGTGTTAGTGGGGCTCTGCTGGACTTTCTGCAGGAGTTGCCAGGATGCCACCTGCTAAAGAAGAGGATGGGTCACCCATACCTGCCGCTGGAATTTCTCCCCAGGCAGAGGTGAGGAAGTAAAAAAGCAGTGGGGGACGTGGCAGGAGGGGTATCTCAGGCAGGGAAATGGAAAGCTTCCAGAAGAGCATCGGGGGCCAGGACCATCCTGGCTGGCCTGCAGGCACCATGTCAGCCTGCATGCTGTCGCTGGTGTGGCTCCACAGACCTTCTTCTAGGCTTGCAATTGCTTCTACATATTCAGGTGTTTTACCTGGAAAGGGTGGGAAGAGTTCAGCTGCAGCAGGACTGGGGCTCAGCTCACATTTACTCACAGACACCTCGACACAGTCACCCAGCTTTGCAATAAGGATGCTCCTTGTGGGGGGGAGCGCTGCTGACTGCATGGGAGACGATTTCCCACCTCTGACCAACTTAAGAATTTTTTACCACTGGAGCAAGTGCCCTAATACGATTTTCCTCTGTATAAATGGTGGTTTCTGTTTTTTTTTTCTTTCTTTTTGGTTCAAGGTAGATTTTATTTATTCCTATTTTGTTTTAATTTGGTGATATAAACATGGAAATAATGCATTAATATAAAGACGTCTATGTGAAGGGAAAAACTGTTTTTCTGTTTTATTTTATTAAATGTTATTTATTTATTTTTAATTTTTTCAAATTTATGTATTTCTTTTATACAGCAGGTTCTTATTGGATATCTATTTTATACATATAAGTGTGCACATGTGAATCCCAGTCTCCCAATTCATCCCACCACCCCCCTCACATGGCGTTCCCCCCTTGGTGTCCATATGTTTGTTCTCTACATCTGTGTCTCTATCTCTGCCCTGCAAACCAGTTCATCTGAACCATTTTTCTAGGTTCCACATATATGCATTAATATACGATATTGGTTTTTCTCTTTATGACTTACTTCACTCTGTATGACAGTCTCTCGATCTTTCAAGGTCTCTACAAATGACCCAATTTCATTCCTTTGTATGGCTGAGTAATATTCCATTGTATATATGTACCACATCTTTATCCATTCGTCTGTCTGTGGGCACTTAGGTTGCTTTCATTACCTGGCTATTGTAAATAGTGCTGCAATGAACATTGTGGTGAATGTGTCTTTTTGATTTATGGTTTTCTCTGGGTATATGCCCAGTAGTGGGATTGCTGGATTATATGGTAATTCTATTTTTAGTTTTTTTAAGGAACCTCCATACTGTTCCCATAGAGACTGTATCAATTTACATTCCCAACAATAGTGGAAGAAAGTTCCTTTTCTTCACACCCGCTCCAGCATTTGTTGTTTGTAGATTTTCTGATGATGCCCATTCTAACAGATGTGACGTGATACCTCATTGTCGTTTCCATTTCCATTTGTCTAATAATTAGAGATGTTGAGAAGATTTTCATGTGCGTACTGGCCATCTCTATGTCTTCTTGGAAGAAATGTCTATTTAGATCTTCTTCCATTTTTGTATTGGGTTGTTTGTTTTATTAATATTGAGCTGCATGAGCTGTTTATATATATTGGAGATTAATCATTTGTCCATTGATTCGTTTGCAATTATTTTCTGCCATTCTGAGGGTTGTCTTTTTATCCTGTTTGTAGTTTACTTTGCTTTGCAAAAGCTTTTACGTTTCATTAGGTCCCATCTGTTTAGTTTTCTTTTTTATTTCATTACTATAGGAGGTGGATCAAAAAAGATCTTGCTGTGATTTACGTCATAGTATCCTTCGTAAGTTTTCCTCTCAGAGTTTTATACTATCCGGTCTTACATTAAGGTCTCTAATCCATTTTGAATATATTTTTATGTATGGTGTTGGGGAGTGTTCTAATTTCATTCTTTTACATGTAGCTGTCCATATTTCCCAGCACCAATGATTGAAGAGACTGTCTTATCTCCATTGTATAGTCTTGCTTCCTTTGTCATAGTTTAGTTGACCATAGGTGTGTAGGTTTATCCATGTGCTTTCTTTTTTTTTCCTTTTACACGTTTATTGGAGTATAATTGCTTTACAATGGAGTGTTCATTTCTGCTCTATAAAAAAGTGAGTCAGCTATACATATACAAATATCACCAGATCCACTCCGTCTTGCATCTCCCTCCCACACCCCATATCCCACCCCTTTATGTGGTCAAAAAGCACCGAGCTGATCTCCCTGTTCTATGTGGCTGCTTCCCAGTAGCTATCGGTGTTACATTTGGTAATGTATTTATGTCCATGCCACTCTTTCACTTCGTCCCAGCTTACCCATCCCCCTTCCGGTGTCCTCAAGTCCTTTCTCTATGTCTGTGTCCTTAATCCGATCCTGTCACTAGGTTCTTCAAAATCTTTTTTTTTCTTCATTAGATTCCGTATATCTCTGTTAACATACAGTATTTGTTTTTCCCTTTCTGACTTACATCACTGTGTAGGACAGATTCTAAGTCCATCCACCTCAGTACAAATAACTCAGTTTTGCTTCTTTTTATGGCTGAGTAATATCCCATTGTATATATGTGCCAGATCTTCTTTATCCATTCATCTGTCGATGGACACTTAGGTTGCTTCCATGTCCTGGCTATTGTAAATAGAGCTGCAATGAACATTTTTGTACATAACTCTTTTAGAAATATGTTTTTTGCAAGGCAAATTCCCAGTAGTTGGATTGTTGTGTTGTATGGTACTTCTATTGTTAGTTATTTAAAGGAACCTCCCTGCTGTTCTCCCTAGTGCCCATATCAATTTACATTCCCACCCACAGTGCAAGTGTGTTCCCTTTACTCCAATAAAGGCCTCTCCAGCATTTATTGTTTTGTAGATTATTTTGATGATTGCCACTCTGACTGCTGTGAGGTGATACCTCACGGTAGTTTTGATTTGCATTTCTCTAATGATTAGTGATGTTCAGCATCCTTTCATGTGTTTCTTGGTAATCTGTATATCTTCTTTGGAGAAATGTCTATTTAGGTCTTCTGCCCGTTTTTGGATTAGGTTGTTTGTTTTTGTGATATTGAGCTACATGTGGTGCTTGTAAAGTTTGGAGATTAATCATTTGTCAATTGCTTCATTTGAAAATATTTTCTCCCATTCTGAGGGTTGTTTTTGCATCTTGTTTATGTTTTCCTGTACTGTGTAAAAGCTTTTAAGTTTCATTAGGTCCCATTTGTTGATTTCTGTTTTTATTTCCATTTCTCTAGGAGGTGGGTCAAAAAGGATCTTGCTGTGATTTATGTCATAGAGTGTGCTGCCTATAGTTTCCTCTAAGTGTTTTATAGAGTCTGGTCTTATATTTAGATCTCTAATCCGTTTAGAGTTTATTTTTGTGTATGGTGTTATGGAGTGTTCTAATTTCATTCTTTTATGTGTAGGGGTCCAGTTTTCCCAGCACCAATTACTGAAGAGACTGTCTTTTCTCCATTGTATATCCTTAGCTCCTTTGTCATAGATGAGATAGCAATAGGTATGTAGGTTTATCTCTGGGCTTTCTGTCCTGTTCCATTGATCTGTGTTTATGCCAATCTACATACACTTTATTCCATTATGGAGCCATATAAATACATAGGTTTCAAGGTTATTACCAGTCAGATATACTCCTCTTCAGTGAATAGGGTGTTTTGTGTCCAGTTCATTGAGAAAGGAGTAGGTCTTGTCTATTACATATTTTGTATATGGAATGGTATCTGTGCTAATTTGAAACTCTGCTTTTACACATCACCCCACGTCACCTTTCCCCTTAAGGAGGCATAAGTGTGTTTTATAAATATGTAACTCTGTTCACTTTTGAAATTCAGTTCATGGGTAGCCATGTTTACATTCCCTCTATAAGTGATATATTACAATAAGTTTCTTTTTTCTTTGTGGCTCATTTCACTTAGCATCATCGTACCTAAAGCCACTCATTATGCTGCTATTGGCCTTATGACATTGATTTTATGTCTGAGTGACATTCCATTGTATATAAGTACCACAACACCTATATCCATTTTTTTTTTCATTTCCTGGGATATTTAAAGTTTACTGAAGTCGAGCTTCTTGTAAACAGAGCAGCCCTAAACTTTGGGCTGGCTGTGTGTTGTGGATTTTTAGTTTTCCCAAAATACACGACCATGAGTGGAAGTGTGCTATGCTCTGTAGCTCTGTTTTAGAAAACAACATACAGTTCTCCAGAGAGGCTGTTGGCAATTTACAACCTGTCCATCGGCGTAATCAGGCTCCTTTTTCTCCATGGCCTGTCCTGCATTTGTGGTTTTTACACTATTTTCGGATGGCCCTTTTGACTGTAGGTAAGGGACACTTCTATGTAGTGTGGATTTGCAATGCCTGATGGCTTGCTTGGCCAAAAAAGGCGTATGCATTTTTTCCCGAATATATTCAAGAAAATACACATACTCCCTTTTCGGCCAAGGGTAACATTGTCGAAGTTCTGTCGCTTTTCATGTGCTTTAAAGACGACTCCATTCTACCTCTTGAAATCTGTTTCCTTCAATTCTGCCTTGCATTCAAATCCTCTTCACTGCCTTACCTCAATATATTTCTGGATGATAGTTGTCCTTTATAACTCTGAAAGTTTGTGAATTGCTGTGTCCCTGATTTCCATTTTTCATCTCGCCTATTAGTGAGCTGTCTGCAATACCGCAGGATGGCTCTAGGCCCTAGTCTTGTTCCTGGGCTTCAGGCTGAGCCTTTGGTTAATTCTTCTTCCTGATGAGAAACTAGAGTGACATGTGCCAATCCAAACACCTACAGCTAATCTCTCATTTGTTTCCCCTCTTCCTGTTCATCCTCTGCACAATTTGAAAACTGTGCATAGCAGGAGGGTAAACGCGCTGATACTCCAAGTGGAGAGATATTTAGTAATGCAGATGGAATGGCGAAGCCGAGAATGACGAAAGGAAAAATGAGGTACCTTTTAGAAAACTTTCCCAATTACACAGTGTACCACCCACTGTGTTTCCCATGCATGCTTTAACTGTAGTAAGATTCCCTTAAACCTGGAGAGTTGGGACCACTAGAATGGGTAGCACAGAGTATTGCTCTAAGTGGTGTTCTTTTGCTCACACAACCTCAGCAATCTTGTCAGCCCCAACTGTCCAGTCTTATGTCTCATCCAGCTGTGGGTGTAAAGGTGGACAATCCAGGTTGCATCACAGGCCCTGAAAGTAATTCTTAAGACTTTCTCTCTGTTTCGCTGTTTTTGCATTTTGCTTTTGAAATTTATTTTTATAAGGGTGTTAGGTGAATTTCAGTGCTTTGTTCATGCTGTTATAAACACACATGATTCCTTTATGGACACATGAGAATACATATGTTTTAAAATTATTGGAGTCAGATATATTCCTCTGTAATGAATCGGGAGTGTTGAGTCCAGTTCATTGTGTTGGGAGTAGGTGATGTCTATTACATACTTGGTTTATGTAACGGTATCTGTGCTAATTTAAAACTGTGGTTTTATGCATCACCCCACCTCACCTTTCCCCTAAAGCAGGCAGAATATTGTTTGCTAAATGTGTGACTCTGTTGTGTTTGTAATTCTGTTCATTCGTAGCCATGTGTACATTCCCACTATGAGTGATATCTTATGATAAGATTCGTTACTCTGTTATCTTTCCTAACTCAGTTCATGTGTAGCCATATTTACAGGACCTTCATATGTGATATCTTATGATAAGTTTCTTTTTCTGTGTAACTTATTTCACTTAGAATCATCGTACCTGAATCCACTCATTTTGCTGCTACTGGTCTTATGACATTGATTTAATGGCTGAGGGATATTCCATCGTACATAAGTACCACGATTTCTTGAACCATTTTTGTTTCCCTGGGATATTTAAGGTGTACCCAAGTTGAGGTTCTTGTAAGGAGTGCAGCCCTAAATTTTGGGGTGGCACTGTCTTATTGATTTTCAGTTTTCCCAAGGTATATTCCCTAGATAGGAAGTGCCGTTGGCTCTGTAGCTCTGTTGTTTACTTGTTTTACGGAACACAATGCACTGGTCCCAAGAGGGAGTTGGCAATTTACATCCCGCCAATCAGCATAACCATGCTCCCTGTTCTCCAGTGCCTGTCTTGGCTTTCTGGTTTTTACACATTTTGAGGATGTCCCTTTTGATCTCTTGGAATTGATACTTCTGTGTAGTGCAGATTTGCATTGCCCGCTTGCTTGCTTGGCCAAAAAGGGCATATGCGTTTTCTCCTGAATATATTCAGGAGAAAACGTATACACCCTATTTGGCCAAGTGCATCATTGTCGACGTTGTTCCCCTCTTCCTGTGCTTTAAAGGTGATTCCAACGTACCCCTTGAAATCTGTTTCCTGCTATTCTGCCTCTCCTTCAAGTCTCCCTCGATGCCTTCCCTCAACAGATTTTTGGATGATTGTTGTCCTTTATTACTCTGCCAGTTTGTGAATTGCAGTGCCTCTGAGCTCCATTTTTTAACTCGTTTTTGTGAGCTGAATGCAAGTCCAAAATTTTGGTTCGGGACCTATACTGGTTCCCGGGAGGTGGCTGAGACTTTGGTTAATTCTTCTTCCTGCCAGGCAATTAGAGTGACATGTTCCCGTCCAAATGCCTAACAGCTACTCTCTCATTGGTTCTCCCTCTTCCCTTTCATAGTCTGTCAAATTGGCAACCTGTGCGAACCAGGAGTTTAAAGGGCCTGTCTCTCCAAGTTGGCAGATTGTTAGTAAAGCAGTTTGAAAGTCAAAACGGAGCACCAGGAGAGGGACTATTACTTGAGTTTTAGAAACCTTTCGTATTCACAGTGTGTCCGTACTCTAGGTTTCCCGTACATGTTATAGCTGTAGTAATATTACCTTCAACCTGGAGAGTTGGGACCCATGGTATGGGTGCCACGCATTATTGCTTTAAAGGGTCTGCATATGCTCACCCAATCTCACCAATCCTCTCAGTCCCAAGTGTACAGCCTTATGCCACATCCAGCTGTCGTTGTAGATAGGGTCATTCCAAGTTTCATCAGAAACCCTGAAGGAATTGTAAAGAATTTCCCTGTTTATTTGTTTTGTTTTTGAAATTCCTTTTTGTAGTGGGTTTGAGCTGATTCTCACTTCCATGTTTATGCCAGTCTAGGCACACTTGATTCCCTTATGGAGACATATCAAGACATAGGTTTTAAGATTCTTACTAGTCAGTTTTATTCCTCTGCTGGAAATATGGGGTGTTGAGTCCCTTTCACTGTGGAAGGGGTAGGTCTTCTCTGTTCCATAGTTGGTTTTTGGAATAGTAACTGTGCTTATATCAAACTCTGGTTTTATGCATCACCCCACCTCTCCTTCCCCCTTAAGCAGGTAAAAGTGTGTTTTCTACATGTGAGACACTGTTCTCTTTCCTAACTCAGTTCATGTGTAGCCATCTTTACAGGATCTTCATAAGTGAAATCTTATGATAAGTTTCTTTTTCTGTGTGACTTATTTCTCTTAGAATCATTGTACCTGAATCCACTCATTTTGCTGCTACTGCCTTTATGACATTGGTTTCATGGCTGAGGGATATTCCATCGAACGTAAGTACCACAATTTCTTGAACCATTTTTGCCTTTCCTGGGATATTTAAGGTGTACCCAAGTTGAGGTTCTTGTAAGCAGTGCAGCCCTAAATTTTGTGGTGGTTGTGTCTTATTGATTTTCAGTTTTCCCAAGGTATTTTCCCTAGACTGGAAGTGCTCTTGGCTCTGTAGCTCTGTTGTTTACTTGTTTTTTGGAACACAATTGACTCCTCCAGAGAGGCAGTTGGCAATTTACATCCCGCCCATCAGCATAACAAGACTCCCTGTTCTCCAGGGTCTGTCTTGCCTTTCAGGTTTTCACACAGTTTGCGGATATCCCTTTGACCTTTGGGAAGTTTTACATCTTTGTAGTGCAGATTTGCATTGCGAACATGCTTGCTTGGCCAAAAAGGATGTATGAGCTTTCTCCTGAATAAATTCAGGAGAAACCGTATACACCCTTCTTAGCCAAGTGTATCATTGTCGAAGTTGTGCCCCTCTTCCTGTGCTTTAAAGGCAATTCGAACGTACCTCTTGAAATCAGTTTCCTGCTATTCTGCCTCGCTTTCAAGTCTGCCATAATGCCTTCCCTCAACAGATTTTTGAACGATAGTTCTCCTTCATTACTCTGCCAGGTTGTGAATTGCTGTGCCCCTGAGCTCCATATTTTAACTCGTTTTTTGGCAGCTGACCACAAGTTCAAAATTTTGGTTCAGGACGTATACTGGTTCCCGGCATGTGGCTGAGACTTTGGTTAATACTTCTTCTGCCGGGAAATTAGAGTGACTTCTACCAGTCCAAATGTCTAACAGCTACTCTCTCATTGGTTCTCCCTCTTCCCTTTCATCCTCTGCCAAATTGGCAACCTGTGCGAACCAGGAGGTTAAAGGGGCAGTCTCTCCAAGTTGGGAGATTGATAGTAAAGCAGTTGGAAAGTCAAACCGGAGCACCAGGAGAGGGACTATTCGTTGAGTTTTAGAAACCTTTTGTTTTCACTGTGTGTCCATTCTCTAGGTTTCCCGTACATGTTATAGCTGTAGTAAAATCCCCTTCAACATGGAGAGTTGGGAACCATGGAATGGGTGCCATGCATTACTGCTTTAAAGGGTCTGCATTTGCTCACCCAATCTCACCAATCCTCTCAGTCCCAAGTGTCCAGCCTAATGCCACATCCAGCTATCATTGTAGATAGGGTCATTCCAGGTGTCGTCAGAGGCCCTGAAGGAATTGTAAAATATTTCCCAGTTTTTTTATTTTTATTTGAAATTCCTTTTTATAGTGGGTGTGAGATGATTCTCACTGCCATGTTTATGCCAGTCTAGACAGACTTTATTCCCTTACGGAGACATATCAATACATAGGTTTTAAGATTCTTACTAGTCAGATATATTCCTCTACGGGGAATATGGGGTGTGGAGTAAGTTTCACTGAGGAAGGTGTAGGTCTTGTCTATTCCGTATGTGGTTTTTGGAACTTTACCTGGATTAATATCAAACTCTGGTTTTATGCATCACCCCACCTCTCCTTCCCCCTTAAGCAGGCATGAGAGTGTTTTCTAAATGTGAGACTCTCTTCTCTTTCCTAACTCAGTTCATCTGTAGCCATGTGTAGAGGACCTTCATAAGTGATATCTTATGATAAGTTTATTTTTCTGTTTCACTTATTTCACTTAAAATCATCGTACATGAATCCACTCATTTTGCTGCTCCTGGGCTTATGACATTGATTTCTTGGCTGAGGGATATTCCATTGTACATAAGTACAACAATTTCTTGAACCATTTTTGTATATCCTGGAATATTTAAGGTGTACCCAAGCTGAGGTTCTTATAAGCAATGCAGCCCTAAATTTTGGTGTGGCTCTGTCTTATTGATTTTCATTTTTCCCAAGGTATATTCGCTAGACTGGAATTGCCCTTGGCTCTGAACCTCTGTTGTTTACTTGTTTTAGGGAACACAATGCACTCCTCCAGAGAGGCAGTTGGCAATTTCCATCCCGCCCATAAGCATAACAAGGCTCCCTGTTCTCCAGGGCCTGTCTTGCCTTTCTGGTTTTTACACATTTTGTGGTTGTCCCTTTTGACGGGCGGGAAGTGATACATCTTTGTAGTGCAGATTTGCACTGCCCACTTGCTTCCTTGGCCAAAAATGATGTATTCGTTTTCTCCTGAATATATTCAGGAGAAAATGCATACACAGTTTTTGGACAAGTGCATCATTTTCAAAGTTGTGCCCCTCTTCCTGTGCTTTACAGGAGATTCCAACGTAACTCTTGAAATTTGTTTCCTGATATTCTGACTCATTTTCAAATCCATCTCGTTGCCTTCCCACAACGGAATTTTGACAATAGTTTTCCATTACTACTCTTCCAGTATGTGAATTGCTGTGCTCCTGCACTCCATTATTCACCTCGTTTTTTGAGAGCTGAATGCAAATCCAAAATTTTGGTTCAATACCTATACTTGTTCCCGGTGGGGCGCAGAGACATTGGTTAATTCTTCTTCCTGCCTGGAAATTAGAGTGACATGTGCCCGTCCATAACCTAACTGCTACTCTCTCATTGGTTCTCCCTCTTCCCTTTCATCGTCTGCCAAATTGGCAACCTGTGCGAACGAGGAGGTTAAAGGGCCTATCTCTCCAAGTTGGGAGATTGATAGTAAAGCAGTTGGAAAGTCAACCCGGAGCACCATGCGAGGGACTATTAGTTAAGTTTTAGAAACCTTTCGTATTCACAGTGAGTTCATTCTCTAGCTTTCCGGTATGTCATAGCTGTAGTAATATTCCCTTCAACCTGGAGAGTTGAGACCCATGGAATGGGTGCCATGCATTATGGCTTTAAAGCGTCTACATTTGCTCACCCAATCTCACCAATCCTCGCAGTCCCAGGTGTCCAGCCTTATGCCACATCCAGCTGTCACTGTAGACAGGGTCTTCCCAGGTTTCATCAGAGACCCTGAAGGAATTGGAAAGAATTACCCTGTTTTTTTTGTTTTGGTTTAGAAATTCCTTTTTATAGTGGGTTTGAGCTGATTCTCGCTGCCATGTTTATGCACATCTGGACACACTTAATTCCTTTACGGAGAGATATCAATACATATGTTTTAAATTCTTACTTGTCAGATATATTGCTCTGCGGGAAATATGGGGTTTTGAGTCCCTTTCTCTGAGGAAGGTGTAGGTCTTGTCTATTCCATAGTAGATTTCTGGAACTGTACCTGTGCTTATATCAAACTCTGGTTTTATGCATCACCCCACCTCTCCTTCCCCCTTAAGCAGGCATAAGTGTGTTTTCTAAATGTGAGACTCTGTTCTCTTTCCTAACTCAGTTCATGTGTAGCCATGTTTACAGGATCTTCATAGTGATATCTTATGATAAGTTTCTTTTTGTGTGACTTATTTCACTTAGAATCATCGTACCTGAATCCACTTATTTTGCTGCTCCTGGTCTTACGACATAGATTTCATGGCTGAGGGATATTCCATCATATGTAAGTACCACAATTTTTGAACCATTTTTATATTTACTGGGATATTTAAGGTGTACCCAAGTTGAGGTTCTTGTAAGCAGTGCAGCCCTAAATTTGGGGGTGGCTGTGTCTTATTGATTTTCAGTTTTCCCAAAGTATATTCCCTAGACTGGAAGTGCACTTGGCTCTGTAGCTCTGTTGTTTACTTGTTTTAGGGAACATAATGCACTCCTCCAGAGAGGCAGTTGGCAATTTACATCCCGCCCATCAGAATAACAAGGCTCCCTGTTCTCCAGGGCCTGTCTTGCCTTTCTGGTTTTTACACATTTTGTGGATGTCCCTTTTGACCGGTGGGAAGTGATATTTCTTAGTAGTGCAGATTTCCATTGCCTGCTTGCTTGCTTGGCCAAACAGGGCGTATTCGTTTTCTCCTGAATATATTCAGGAGAAAACTCATAGCCCTTTTTGGCCAAGGGCATCATTGTCGATGTTGTGCCCCTCTTCCTGTACTTTAAGGGTGATTCCAACGTACCTCTTGAAATCTGTTTCCTACTATTCTGCCTCGTTTTCAGGTCTACCTCGTTGTCTTCCCTCAGTAGAATTTTGGACGATAGTTCTCCATTATTCATCTGACATTTTGTGAATTGCTGTGCCCCTGAGCTCCATTTTTCAACTCGTTTTATTGTGAGTTGAACGCAAGTCCAAAATTTTGGTTCAGAACCGATACTGGTGCCCGGTGGGTGGCTGAGACTTTGGTTAATTCTTCTTCCTGCCGGGAAATTAGAGTGACATGTGCCCGTGCATATGCCTAACAGCTACTCTCTCATTGGTTCTCCCTATTCCCTTTCATCCTCTGCCAAATTGGCAACGTGTGCAAACCAGGAGGTTAAACGGGCTGTCTCTGCAAGTTGGGAGATTGATAGTGAAGGAGTTGGAAAGTGAAACCAGGGCACCAGGAGACGGACAATTCGTTGAGATTTAGAAACCTTTTATATTCACACTGTGTCCATTCTCCAGGTTTCCCGTACATGTTATACATGTAGTAATATTCCCATCAACCTGGAGAGTTGGGACCAATGGAATGGGTATCATGAATTATTTCTTTAAGGGGTCTGCAGTTGCTCACCCAATCTCACCAATCCTCACAATCCCAAGTGTCCAGCCTTATGCCACATCCAGCTGTCATTGTAGATAGGGTCATTCCAGGTTTCATCAGAGACCCTGAAGGAATTGTAAAGAATTTCCCTGTTTTTTTGTTTTGCTTTTGAAATTCCTTTTTATAGTGGGTTTGAGCTCATTCTCGCTGCCATGTTTATGCCAGTCTAGACACACTTCATTCCCTTACGCAGACATATCAATGCATAGGTTTTAAGATTGTTCCTAGTCAGATCTATTCCTCTGAGGGAAATATGGTGTTTTGAATCACTTTCACTAAGGAAGGTGTATGTCTTGTCTATTCCATAGTTGGCTTTTGGAACGCTACCTGTGATTATATCAAACTCTGGTTTTATGCATCACCCCACCTCTCCTTCCCCCTTAAGCAGGCATAAGAGTGTTTTCTAAAAGTGAGACTCTGTTCTCTTTCCTAACTCAGTTCATGCGTAGCCATGTTTACAGGATCTTCATAAGTGATATCTTATGATAAGTTTCTTTTTCTGTGTGACTTATTTCACTTAGAATCACCGTACATTAATCCATTCATTTTGCTGCTACTGGACTTATGACACTGATTTCATGGCTGAGGGATATTCCATCGAACGTAAGTACCAAAATTTTTTGAACCATTTTTATATTTCCTGGGATATTTAAACTGTAGACAAGTTGAGGTTCTTGTAAGCAATGTAGCCCTGACTTATGGGGTGGCTTTGTCTTATTGATTTTCAGTTTTCCCAAAGTATATTCCCTAGACTGGAAGTGCCTTTGGCTCTGTAGCTCTGTTGTTTACTTGTTTTAGGGAACACAATGCACTCCTCTAGTGAGGCAGGTGGCAATTTACATCCCGCCCATCATCATAACAAGGCCCCCTGTTCTCCAGGTCCTGTCTTGCCTTTCTGGTTTTTACCCATTTTGTGGATGTCCCTTTTGACTGGTGGGATGGGATACTTCATTGTAGTGCAGATTTGCATTGCCCGCTTGCTTCCTTGGCCAAAAAGGGCGTATGCGTTTCCTCCTGAATATATTCAAGAGAAAACACATACGCCGATTTTGCCCAAGTACATCATTGTCGAAGTTGTGCCCATCTTCCTGTGCTTTAAAGGCAATTCCAACATACCTCATGAAATCTGTTTCCTGCTATTCTGCCTCTCTTTCAAGTCCACCTCGTTGCCTTCCGTCAAAAGATTTTTGGACGATAGTTTTCCTTTATTACTCTGACAGTTTGTGAATTGCTGTGCCCTGAGCTCCATTTTTCAACTCGTTTTCTGTGAGCTAAACGCAATTCAAAAATTCTGGATCTGGAGCTATACTGTATCAAGGTGGTTGGCTGAGACTTTGGTTAATACTTCTTCCTGCTGGGAAATTAGAGTGACATGTGCCCGTCCAAATGCCTAACAGCTACTCTCTCATTGGCTCTCCGTCTTCCCTTTCATCCTCTTCCAATTTGACTACCTGTGTGAACCAGGAGGTTAAAGGGGCTGTCTCTCCAAGTTGGGAGATTGCTAGTAAAGCAGTTGGAAAATCAAACCGGAGCACCAGGAGGGGCACGATTCATTGAGATTTAGAAACTTTTCCTATTCACAGTGTGTCCATTCTCTAGGTTTCCCGTACATGTTATAGCTCTAGTAATATTCCCTTCAACCTGCAGAGTTGGGACCCATGGAATGGTTGCCATGCATTATTGCTTTAAAGGGTCTGCAATTGCTCACCCAATCTCAACAATCCTCTCAGTCCCAAGTGTCCAGCCTTATGCCATATCCAGCTGTCATTGTAGACATGGTCATTCCAGGTTTCATCAGAGACCCTGAAGGAATTGTAAAGAATTTCCCTTTTTTCTGTTTTCTTTTTGAAATTCCTTTTTATACTGGGTTTGAGCTGATTCTCGCTGCCATGTTTATGCCAGTCTAGACACACTTGATTCCCTTACACAGACATATCAATACATATTTTTTAAGATTCTTAATAGTCAGATATATTCCTCTGTGGGAAATAAGGTGTTTTCAGTCCCTTTCACTGAGGAAGGTGTAGGTCTTGTCTATTCCATAGTTGGTTTTTGGAACGGTACCTGTGCTTATATCAAATTCTGGTTTTTATGCATCACCACACCTCTCCTTACCCCTTAAGCAGGCATAAGAGTGTTTTCTAAGTGTGAGTCTCTTTTCTCTTGCCTCACTCAGTTCAAGTGTAGCCATTTTTACAGTATCTTCATAAGTGATATCTTATGATAAGTTTCTTTTTCTCTGTGACTTATTTCACTTAGAATCATCGTACCTGAATCCACTCATTTTTCTGCTACTGGTCTTATGACACTGATTTCATTCCTGAGGCATATTTCATCGTACGTAAGTACCAAAACTATTTTTTTTTTATTTTTTTAATTTTTTGTTAATTAGTTTCTGCTTTATAACAAAGTGCATCAGTCATACATATACATCTGTTCCCACATCCCTTCCCTCATGCATCTCCCTCCCTCCCACCCTCCCCATCCCACCCCTCAAGGTGGTCACAAAGCTCCGAGCTGATCTCCCTGAGTACCACAATTTTTTTAACCATTTTTCCATTTCCTCTGATATTTAACCTGTACCCAATTTGAGGTTCTTGTAAGCAGTGTATGCTTGATTTTGGGGGTGGCTTTGTCTTATTGATTTTCAGTTTTCCCAAAGTATATACCCTAGACTGAAATTGCCTTTGGCTCTGTAGCTCTGTAGTTTACTTGTTTTACGGAACACAATGCACTCCTCCAGTGAGGCAGTTGGCAGTTTACATACCGCCCATCAGCATAACAAGGTTCCCTGTTCTCCAGGGCCTGTCTTGCCTTTCTGGTTTTTACACATTTTGTGGATGTCCCTTTTGACCGGTGGGAAGTGATACTTCATTGTTGTGCAGATTTGCATTCTCAGCTTGCTTGCTTGGCCAGAAAGGGCGTATGCGTTTTCTCCTGAATATATTCAGGAGGAAACGCATACACCATTTTTGGCCAAGTGCATCATTGTCGAACTTCTGCCCCTCATCCTGTGCTTTAAAGGCAATTTCAATGTACCTTTTGCAATTTGTTTCCTGCTATTCTGCCTCGCTTTCAAGTCTGCCTCTTTGCCTTCACTCAACAGATTTTTGGACGATAGTTGTCCTTTATTACTCTGCCAGTTTGTGAATTGCTGTGCCCCTGAGCTCAATTTTTCAACTCGTTTTTGTGAGCTGAACGCAAGTCCAAAATTTTGGTTCAGGACCTATAGTGGTTCCCGGTTGGTGGCTGAGACTTTGGTTAATTCTTCTTCCTGCTGGGAAATTAGAGTGACATGTGCCCGTCCAAATGCCTAACAGCTACTCTCTCATTAGGTTCTCCCTCTTCCCTTTCGTCCTCTGCCAAATTAGCAACCTGTGCGAACCAGGAGGTTAAAGGGGCTGTCTCTCAATGTTGGGAGATTGATAGTAAAGCAGTTGGAAAGTCAAACCGGAGCACCAGGAGAGGCATGATTCATTGAGTTTAAGAAAACTTTCATATTCAGAGTGTGTCCATCCTCCAGGTTTCCCGTACATGTAATAGCTGTAGTAATATTCCCATCAACCTGCAGAGTTGGGACCCATGGAATGGGTGCCACGCATTATTGCTTTAAAGGGTCTGCATTTGCTCAACCAATCTCACCAATCCTCTCAGTCCCAAGTATCCAGCGTTATGCCATATGCAGCTGTCATTGTAGACAGGGTCATTCTAGGTATCATCAGAGACCCTGAAGGAATTGTAAAGAATTTCCCTGTTTTTTTTGTTTTGCTTTTGATATTCCTTTTTACAGTGGGTTTGAGCTGATTCTCACTGCCATGTTTTATGCCAGTCTAGACACACGTCATTCCCTTGCGGAGACATATCAGTACATAGGTTTGAAGATTCTTACTAGTCAGATATATTCCTCTGCGGGAAATAAGGGGTTTTGAGTCCCTTTCACTGAGGAAGGTGTAGGTCTTGTCTATTCCATAGTTCATTTTTGGAACGGTACCTGTGCTTATATCAAACTCTGGTTTTAGGCATCACCCCACCTCTCCTTCCTCCTTAAGCAGGCAAAAGAGTGTTTTCTAAATGTGAGACTCTGTTCTCTTTCCTAACTCCCTTCATGTGTAGCCATGTTTAGAGGAACTTCATAAGTGATATATTATGATAAGTTTCTTTTTCTGTGTGACTTATTTCACTTAGAATCACCGTACATGAATCCACTCATTTTGCTGATACTGGTCTTATGACATTGATTTCATGGCTGAGGGATATTCCATCGTACGTAAGTACTACAAATTTTGGAATCATTTTTCTATTTCCTGGGATATTTAACCTGTACCCAATTTGAGCTTCTTGTAAGCAGTGTATCCCTGACTTTCGGGGCGGCTTTGTCTTATTGATTTTCAGTTTTCCCAAGGTATATACCCTAGATTGGAAGTGCCTTTGGCAATGTAGCTCTGTAGTTTACTTATTTTATGGAACACAATGCACTCCTCCAGTGAGGCAGTTGGCAATTTGCATCCCGCCCATCAGCATAAAAAGGTTCAAAGTTCTCCAGGGCCTGTCTTGCCTTTCTGGTTTTTATATATTTTGTGGATGTCCCTTTTGAGTGGTGGGAAGTGATACTTCATTGTTGTGCAGATTTGCATTGTCAGCTTGCTTGCTTGGCCAGAAAGGTCGTATGCATTTTCTACTGAATATATTCAAGGGAAAACACATACACTCTTTCTGGCCAAGTGCATCATTGTTGAACTTCTGCCCCTCTACCTGTGCTTTAAAGGCGATTCCAACGTACGTTTAGAAATCTGTTTCCTGCTATTCTGCCTCGCTTTCAAGTCCTCCTCGTTGCCTTCCCTCAACAGATTTTTGGACGATAGTTGTCCTTTATTACTCTGACAGTTTGTGAATTGCTGTGCCCCTGAGCTAAATTTTTCAACTCGTTTTTTGTGAGCTGAACGCAAGTCCAAAATTTTGGTTCAGGACCTATACTGGTTCCCCGTGGGTGGCTGAGACTTTGGTTAATTCTTCTTCTTGCCGGGAAATTAGAGTGACATGGGCCCATCCAAATGCCTAACAGCTACTCTCTCATTGGTTCTCCCTCTTCCCTTTCATCCTCTGCCAAATTGGCAACCTGTGAGAACCAGGAGGTTAAAGGGGCTGTCTCTCCAAGTTGGGTGATTGATAGTAAAGCAGTTGGAAAGTCAAACCGGAGCACCAGGAGAGGCACGATTCATTGAGATTTAGAAACCTTACCTATTCACAGTGTATCCATTCTCTAGGTTTCCCGTACATGGTATACCTGTAGTAATACTCCCTTCAACCTGGATAGTTGGGACCCATGGAATGGGTGCAATACATTATTGCTTTAAAGGGTCTGCATTTGCTCACCCAATCACACTAACCCTCTCCGTCCCAAGTGTCCAGTCTTATGCCACATCCAGCTATCATTGTAGACACGGTCATTCCAGGGATCATCAGAGACCCTGAAGGAATTGTAAAGAATTTCCCTGTTTTTGTGTTTTGTTTTTGCAATTCCTTTTTATAGTGGGCTTGAGCTGATTCTCGCTGCCATGTTTTATGCCAGTTTAGACACACTTGATTCCCTTGCGGAGACATATCAATGCATAGGTTTTAAGTTTCTTACTAGTCAGATCTATTCCTCTTTGGGAAATATCGGGTTTTGTGTCTCTTTCACTGAGGAAGATGTAGGTCTTGTCTATTCCATAGTTGGTTTTTGGAACGGTACCTGTCCTTATATCAAACTCTTATTTTTATGCATCACCCAACCTCTCCTTCCCCCTTAACCCAGCATAAGAGTGTTTTCTAAATATGAGGCTCTTTTCTCATTCCCAACTCAGTTCTAGTGGAGCCATGTTTACAGGATCTTCATAAGGGATATCTTATGATAAGTTACTTTTTCTGTGTGACTAATTTCACTTAGAATCATCGTACCTGAATCCACTCATTTTGCTGCTACTGGTCTTATGAAATTCATTTCATGGCTGAGGGATATTCCATCGTACGTAAGTAGCACATATTTTTGAACCATTTTTCTATTTCCTGGGATATTTAACCTGTACCAAAGTTGAGGTTCTTGTAAGAAGTGTAGCCTTGACTTTGGAGGTGGCTCTGTCTTATTGATTTTCAGTTTTCCGAAGGTATATTCCCTAGGCTGGAAGTGCCTTTGGCTCTGTAGATCTGTTATTTACTTGTTCTAGGGAACACAATGCACTCCTCCATTGAGGCTGTTGGCAATTTACATCCTGCCCATCAGCATAACAAGGCTCCCTGTTCTCCAGGGCCTGTCTTGCCTTTCTGGTTTTTACACATTTCGTGGATGTCGCTTTTGACCGGTGGGAAGTCATACATCTTTGTTGTGCAGATTTACGTTGCCCCCATGCTTGCTTGGCCAAAAGGGGCATATGCGTTTTCGCCTGAATGTATTCAGGCGAAAACGTATATGCGCTTTTTGGCCACGTGCATCATTGTCGAAGTTCTGCCCCCCTTCCTGTGCTTTAAAGGCGATTCCAACGTACCTCTTGAAATCTGTTTCCTTCTATTCTGCCTCGCATTCAAGTCCGTCTCGCTGCCTTCCCTCAACAGATTTTTGGACGATAGTTGTCCTTTATTACTCTGCCAGTTTGTGAATGGCTGTGCCCCTGAGCTCCAAATTTCAACTCGCTATTTCTGAGCTGAAGGCAAGTCCAAAATTTTGGTTCAGGACTTATACTGTTTCCCGGTGGGTGGCTGAGACTTTGGTTAATTCTTCTTCCTGCTGGAAAATTAGAGTGACATGTGCCCTTCCAAATGCCTAACAGCTACTCTCTCATTGGTTCTCCCTCTTCCCTTTCATTCTCAGCCAAATTGTCCACCTGTGCGAACCAGGAGTTTAAAGGGGCTGTCTCTCCAAGTTGGGATATTGATAGTAGAGAAGTTGGAAAGACAAACTGTACCACCGGGAGAGGGACTATTCGTTGAGTTTAAGAAAACTTTCCTATTCACCGTGTATCCATTTTCTAGGTTTCCCGTACATGTTATAGCTGTAGTAATATTCCCTTCAACCTGTAGAGTTGGGACACATGGAATGGGTGCCATGCATTATTGCTTTAAAGGGTCTGCATTTTCTCACCCAATCTCACATATCCTCTCAGTCCCAAGTGTCCAACCTTATGCCACATCCACCTTTCATTGTAGACAGGGTCATGCCAGGTTTCGTCAGAGACCCTGAAGGAATTGTAAAGAATTTCCCTGTTTTTTTATTTTGTTTTTGAAATTCCTTTTTATAGTGGGTTTGACCTGATTCTCACTGCCATGTTTATGCCAGTCAAGACACACTTGATTCCCTTATGGAGACATACCAATGCATAGGTTTTAATATTCTTACTAGTAAGATATAATCCTCTTCGCGGAATATGGGATGTTGCATCCCTTTCACTGAGGAAGGTGTAAGTCTTGTGTATTCCATAGTTGGTTTTTGGAACGGTACCTGTACTAATATCAAACTCTGGTTTTATGCATCACGCCACCTCTCCTTCCCCCTTAAGCAGGCATAAAAGTGTTTTCTAAATATGAGACTCTGTTCTCTTTCCTAACTCAGTTCATGTGTAGCCATGTTTACAGGATCTTCATAAGTGATATATTATGATAAGGTTCATTTTCTGTGAGACTTATTTCACTTAGAGTCATCGTAGCGGAATCCACTCATTTTGCTGCTACTGGTCTTATGACATTGATTTCATGGTTGAGGGATAATCCATCAGACATAAGTACCACACATTTTTGAACAATTTTTATCTTTCCTGGGAAATTTAAGGTGTACACAAGTTGAGGTTCTTGTAAGCAGTGCAGCCCTAAATTTTGGGGTAGCTCTGTCTTATTGATTTTCAGTTTTCCCCAGATATATTCCCTAGACTGGAAGCGTCCTTGGCTCTGTAGCTCTGTTGTTTACTTGTTTTAGGGAATACAATGCACTCCTCCATATAGGCAGTTTGCAATTTGCATCCCGCCCATCAGCATAACAAGGCTCCCTGTTCTCCAGGGCCTGTCTTGCCTTTCTGGTTTTTACACATTTTGTGGATGTACCTTTTTAATGGTGGGAAGTGATACTTCTTTGTAGTGAAGATTTGCATTCTCCACTTGTTTACTTGGCCAAAAAGGTCGTATGCATCTTCTCCTGAATATATTCACGTGAAAACCCATATGCTCTTTATGGCCGTTTTCATAATTTTCGAAGTTGTGATGCCTTTCCTGTGTTTAAAGGTGATTCCAGTGTACCTCTTGAAATCTGTTTCATGCCATTCTGCCTCATTTTCAATTCCAGCTCGTGGCTTTCCCTCAACAGATTTTTGGAAGAGAGTATTCCTTTTTAACTCTGCAGGTTAGTGAATTTCTGTGGCCCTGAGCTCCATTTTTCAACTCGCGTTTTTGTGAGCTGACCGCAAATCCACCATTTTGCTTCAGGACCTATACTTGTTCTGGGGGGGCAGGATGAGACTTTGGTTAATTCCTCTTCATGACGGGAAATTAGAGTGACATGTGGCTGTCCAAATGCCTACAGCTACTCTCTCATTGGTTCTCTCTCTTCCCTTATATCCTCTGCACAATGTGCCCACTGTGTGAATCAGGAGGTTATAGGGGCTGGCTCTCCAAGTTAGGAGATTGATAGTAAAGCAGTTGGAATGTCAAACTGGATAACAAGGAGAGAAAAAAGTAGTAGAGCTTTAGAAACCTTTCACCATCAGAGTGTTTCCATTCTCTACGTTCCCATACATGTTGTAACTGTAGTGATATTCCTTTCTACCTGGAGAGTTGTGAACCATGGAATGGGTGACAGGCATTATTTCTTTAAAGGGTCTGCATTTTTTCACCCAATCTCACCAGTCCTCTCATCCTTAAGTGACCAGCCTTATGCCACATCCAGCTGTCATTGTAGATTGGGTCATTCCAAGGTTTCATCAGAACCCCTGAAGGAATTGTTTAAGAATTTTACTCTTTGTATATTTTGTTTTAAAATTCATTTTTTAGTGTGTTTGAGCTGATTCTCACTGCCATGTTTATGTCGTTCTAGATACACTTGGTTCCCTTAAGGAGACATATCATTACCTAAGTTTTAAAATTCTTACTAGTCAGATATATTTCTCTCCGGGGAATAGGGATGTTGAGTTCCGTTCACTGAGGAAGGAGTAGGGTTTGTCTCTTCTCTTTTTGGATTATGGAACGGTTCCTGTGCTAATATCAAACTTTTGTTTTGTGCATCTCCCCACCTCTCTTTCCCCTTAAGTAAGCATAAGAGTGTTTTCTAAATCTGAGAATCTGTTCTCTTCCCTAATTCAGTTTATATGTAGCCATGTTTACATTCCCTTCATAATTGATATATTTTGTCAGAATGCACCATGGCCCTTGTCATAATAATGCTCCATGACCCCTGTCATCACAATGCTCCATGCCCTGGTTATCAAAATGCTCCATGTCCCTTGTCATCACAATTCTCCACGTCCTTGTCATCACAATGCTACATGACACTTCTCATCACAATGTTACATACTCTTGTCATCACAATTCTCCATGCACTTGTCATTGCAATGCTCCATGCACTTGTCTTCACAATGCTCCATATACTTGTCATCAAAATGCTACATGCCCTTGTCATCACAATGCTCCATGACACCTCTCATCACAATGCTCCCTGACACCTGTCATCACAATGCTTCATGCCACTTGTCCTTACAGTGCTCCATGATGCTCGACATCACAGTTACCCAAGGTATTCTCATCACAATGCTCCACGGTTTTGCCATCACCATACTCCATGCCTTGTCATCTCAAAGCTCAATGTCCCTTGTCCTCACAATTCCCAACGTCCTTGTCATTACAATGCTCCATGGCACTTCACATCACAATGTCATATGCTCTTGTCATCACAATACTCCATGCACTTGTCATCGCGATGCTCCATGACCCCTGTCATAGGAAGCTCCATGCGCTTGTCATCACAATTTTTCACAACCTGGACATTAAATTTATCAATGGCCCTTGATATCACAATGCTCCATGCCCTTGTCATCACAATGCTCCTTTACATTGTCACAACAATCCTCCATGACACTTGGCATCACAATGCTCAATGATATTGTCATCAAACTGGAACATGACATATTTCATCACAATGCTCCCTGGCAACTTTCTTCAAAATAATCCATGACCTTGTCATCACAGTGACCCATGCCCTTGTCGTCACAATGTGCCATGCCAACTCTTATCACAATAATCCATGAAACTTGTCAGAACAATGCTCCATGCCAATTTTCATCACAATGCTCCATGAACGCTGTCATCACAATGCACCATGCCCATCATAATAATGCTTCATGCTATTGTCATCACAATGAAATCAAAATGCTCCATGACCTCTGTCATAACAATGCTCCAAACCCTTGTGATCACAATATAGTATAACACTTGTCATCACAATGTCCCTTGATGCTCGTCATCACAGTTATCCATGGTCTTCTCATGACAATGCGCCATGTCCTTTGTCATCACAATGCTCAAAACACTTGTCATCAAAATGCTCCCTGACACTTTTTGACTGTATGCTCCTTGAACCTACTCTTGACAAGGCTCCATGCCTTTTTCATCATAATGATCCATGCCCTTTTCATCACAATGCTCCAAGACACATGTAATCACAATGCTCCATGCTCTTGTCATCACAAAGCTCAATGACGCATGCCATTAGTATGCTCCTTGGTCTTCTCCTCACAGTGCTCCATGCCCTGGTCATCACAATGTTGCAAGAGCCCTGTAATCACAGTGCTCCATGACACTATTCATCATTATGCTCCATGAGACTTGTCATCTCAAGGCTCCATGGTTTTCTCATCACAGTGCTCCAGGACCTTGTCATCACAATGCTTCACGACATTGTCATGAAAATTTTCAATGGCGCTTGTCATCATAATGCTCCAAGCCCTAGTCATCACAATGTTCCACTATATTTATCATCACAATCCTCCATTACATTTGGCATCACAATTCTCCATGCCATTGTCATCACAATGGACCATGACATAGTCATCACAATGCTCCCTGACACTTGTCTTCACAGTATTCGATGAATTTCTCATCACAATGCTTAATGCCCTTGTCATCAAAGTGCTCCATGACCCCTGTCATCACAATACTCCATGAACATTTTCAGCCCAATGCTCCATGACACCTGTCATCACAATGCTCCATGCCCTTTTCATCACAATGCACCAATCCAACTGTCATTGCAATAATCCATTAAACTTATTAGACCAATGCTCCATGCCTTTGTCTTCACAATGCTCCATGCCGTTTTTATCACAATGCTCCATGACCCCTGTCATCACAATGCTCCGTGGCTCCAGTTATCACAATGCTTCATGATCTTTGTCATCACAATGGTCCATGCCCTCGTCATCAACAGTCTCTGTGACCTTTTTAACCACAATGCTCCATGATATTTCATCACAATGCTCTTTGACCATTGTCATCACAATGCTCTATGCCCTTCTCAGCACAATGCTCCATGACCGTTGTCATCACAATGCTCCATGCGCATGTCAGCACAATGCTCCATGACACATGTCATCACAATACAACATGCACTTGTCATCAGAGTGCTCCACAATCTTGTCATCACAATGCTCCATAAACCTTGTCATTAAAATGCTCCATGCACTTCTCCTCAAAATGCTCTCTCACCACTGATATCACAATGTTACATCAGTATTCATCACAATATTCCTTCACCCCTCTCATCACAATGTTCCATGACTCCTGTCATCACAATGCTACATGCACTTATCATCAAAATGTTTGATGACTCCTGACATCACAATGTTCCATAACCCCAGTCATCAAAATGCTCCTTGAGCCTTTTCATCAAAATGCTCCATAACACCTGATATCACAATGCTCCTTGTCCACTGTCATCAGAATGCTCCATGCTCCTTGAAATCAAAATGATCCATGACCTCTGTAATCACAATGCTCCAAACACTTGTAAACACAATGTTCCATAACAGTTGTCATCAAAACGCTCCATGATGCCTGTCATCACTTCATATCCTTGTCGTCACAATGCTCCATGAACTTTGTCATCACAATTTTCAATACACTTGTCATCACAAAGCTCCCTAACACTTGTCATCAGAATGCTCATTTTACCCTGTCATGAAAAGGTTCCATGTCTTTTTCATCACAATGCTCCATGCCCTTTTTATCACAATGCTCCATGCAATTGTAATCACAGTACTCCACAAGCTTGTCATCAGAATGCTCCATGACACTTGTCATCACAATGCTCCATGACCCCTGTCATCACAATGCTCCATACCCCTTTTCATTACAGTGTTCAATGACGCTCGTCATCACAATTATCCATGGTCTTCTCATCACAATGCTCCACGCCCTTGTCATCAAAATGCTCCATGACTCCTGTTATCACAATGCTCATGTCCATTGTCATCACAATTCTCCACGTCCTTGTCATCACAATGCTCCAAGACAGTTCTCATCACAATGTTACATGCTCTTTTCATCACAATTCTCCATGCACTTGTCATCACAATGCCCCATGAACCCTGTCATAGCAAGCTCCATGCCTTTGTCATCACAATGCTTCACGACATTTTCATCAAAATACTCAATGGCCGTTGTCATCACAATGCTCCATGCCCTTGTCATCACAATGCTCCATGACACCTGTCATCACAATGCTCGATGACTCCTGGCATCACAATGCTTCATAACATTTGTCATCACAGTGATCCTTGCCCGCGTCATCACAAGGCTATGTGACGTTTGTAACCACAGTGCTCCATGCCCAGGTCATCAAAGTGCTCCATGACCCCTGTCATCACAATACTCCATGAATATTTTCAGCCCAATGCTCCATGACCTTCTCATCACAATGCTCAATGACCAATATGATCACAATGCTCCATGACCACTGTCATCACAACACTCCATGACACCTGACAATACAATAATCCTGGACTCTTGTCATCCAAATGCCCGATTACCTAGTCATCAAAATGCTCCATCACCCCTGTCATCACAATATTCCATGGACATTTTCAGCCCAAAGTTCCATGACCCTTGTCCTCACAATGATCCATGCCCTAGTCATCCCAATGCTCCATGACCCCTGTATTCACAATGGTTTGTGACGCTTGTCATCACAGTGCTCCATGACACCTGTCATCACAATGCTCCATGCCCTTTTCATCACAATGCACCAATCCAACTGTCATTGCAATAATCCATTAAACTTATTAGACCAATGCTCCATGCCTTTGTCTTCACAATGCTCCATGCCCTTTTTATCACAATGCTCCATAACCCCTGTCATCACAATGCTCCGTGGCTCCAGTTATCACAATGCTTCATGACGTTTGTCATCACAATGGTCCATGCCCTCGTCATCAACAGTCTCTGTGACCTTTTTAACCACAATGCTCCATGATATTTCATCACAATGCTCTTTGACCATTGTCATCACAATGCTCTATGCCTTTCTCAGCACAATGCTCCATGACCGTTGTCATCACAATGCTCCATGCGCTTGTCAGCACAATGCTCCATGACACATGTCATCACAATACAACATGCACTTGTCATCAGAGTGCTCCACAATCTTGTCATCACAATGCTCCATAAACCTTGTCATTAAAATGTTCCATGCACTTCTCCTCAAAATGCTCTCTCACCACTGATATCACAATGTTACATCAGTATTCATCACAATATTGCTTCACCCCTCTCATCACAATGTTCCATGACTCCTGTCATCACAATGCTACATGCACTTATCATCAAAATGTTCGATGACCCCTGACATCACAATGTTCAATAACCCCAGTCATCAAAATGCTCCTTGAGCATTTTCATCAAAATGCTCCATAACCCCTGATATCACAATGCTCCTTGACCACTGTCATCAGAATGCTCCATGCTCCTTGAAATCAAAATGATACATGACCTCTGTAATCACAATGCTCCAAACACTTGTAAACACAATGTTCCCTAACAGTTGTCATCAAAACGCTCCATGATGCCTGTCATCACAATACTTCATATCCTTGTCGTCACAATGCTCCATGAACTTTGTCATCACAATTTTCAATACACTTGTCATCACAAAGATCCCTAACACTTGTCATCAGAATGCTCATTTTACCCTGTCATGAAAAGGTTCCATGTCTTTTTCATCACAATGCTCCATGCCCTTTTTATCACAATGCTCCATGCCATTGTAATCACAGTACTCCACAAGCTTGTCATCAGAATGCTCCATGACACTTGTCATCACAATGCTCCATGACCCCTGTCATCACAATGCTCCATACCCCTTGTCATTACAGTGTTCAATGACGCTCGTCATCACAATTATCCATGGTCTTCTCATCACAATGCTCCACCCCCTTGTCATCAAAATGCTCCATGACCCCTGTTATCACAATGCTCATGTCCATTGTCATCACAATTCTCCACGTCCTTGTCATCACAATGCTCCAAGACAGTTCTCATCACAATGTTATATGCTCTTGTCATCACAATTCTCCATGCACTTGTCATCACATTTCCCCATGAACACTGTCATAGCAAGCTCCATGCCTTTGTCATCACAATGCTTCACAACATTTTCATCAAAATTCTCAATGGCCGTTATCATCAAAATGCACCATGCCCTTGTCATCACAATGCTCCATGACCACTGTCATCACAATGCTCGATGACTCCAGGCATCACAATGCTTCATAACATTTGTCATCACAGTGATCCTTGCCCACATCATCACAAGGCTATGTGACGTTTGTAACCACAATGCTGCATGAACTTTTCATCAAAATGCTCCGTGACCCTTGTCATCACAATGCTCCAAGCATTTTTCAGAAAAATGCTCCATGACCCTTGTCATTACAATGTACCACGCGCTTTTCATTACAACGGTCCACAAATTAGTCATCGCAATGGTCCATATACCTTGTAATCACAATGCTCCATGCCCTTCTCATCACAATGCACCATTACACCTGTCATAACAATGCTCCATGACCCCTGCCCTCACAATGTTCCACGGCCTTGTTATCACAAGGCTCCATGACACTTGTCATCAAAATGCTCCAAGACCCCTGTAATCACAGCACTCCATGCCCTTGTCATCACAAATCTCCATGACACGTCTTAAGAATGGTCCATGACCTTCTCATCAAAATGCTCCATGCCCTTTTCATCACAATGCTCCAAGACCGCTGTAATCACAATGCTTCATGCCCCTTTTCAACTCAATGCTCCATGATACCTGTCATCCCAATGCATCGTGCCCATGATCATAATGCTTCAGTCTATTGTCAGCAAAATGAAATCAAAATTCTCCATGACCTCAGCCATCTCAATGCTCCATGACCCCAGTCATCACAATACTCCATGAACATTTTCAGCCCAATGCTCCATGACCCTTGTCATCACAATGATCCATGCCCTTTTCATCCCAATGCTCCATGACCCCTTTATTAACAATGCTCCGTGACGCTTGTCATCACAGTGCTCCATGACACCTGTCATCAGAATGCTCCATGCCTTTGTCAGCAAAATGCTACATGACATTGTCATTACAATGCTCTATGCGCTTGTCATCACAATACTCCATTACCATTCTCATCACAATCCTCCATGAATGTTGGGATCACACTGCTTCATGCTCTTGTCATCACAATGCTCCATGCACCTTTAAATCAAAATGATCCATGACCTCTGTCATCAGAATGCTTCAAACCCTTGTGATCACAAAGTTCTATAACACTTGTCATGACAACGCTCCATGATGCCTGTCATCACAATACACCATGCCCTTTTCATCACAGTGCTCCATGATATTTTTCATCACAATTCTAAATACACTTGTCATCACAATGCTCCCTGACACTTGTCGTCAGAATGCTCCTTGAAACCTGTCACGAAAAGGCTCCATGCCTTTTTCATCACAATGTCCCATGCCATTTTCATCACAATGCTCCATGCCATTGTCATCAAAATACTCCACAAGGTTATCATCAAAATGCTCCATGACCCTTGTCATCACAATTCTCCATGCACTTGTCAGCACAATGCTCTCTGACCCTTGTCATCACAATGCTCCAAGCCATTGTCATAACAATGCTCCATTTGCTTTGTCATCAGAATCCTCCATGACACTTGGCATCACAATGCTCCATGCCATTGTCATCACAAGGGGCCATTACATATGTCATCACAATGCTCCCTGACACCTGTCTTCACAATACTGCATGACCTGGTTATCACAATGCTCCATGCCCTTGTCATCACAATGCGCCATTCCAACTGTCATCGCAATAATCCATGAAACGTATTAGACCAATGCCCCATGCCCTTGTCATCACAATGCTCCATGCCCTTGTTATCACAATGCTCCATGACCCCTGTCATCACAATGCTCCGTGACACCAGTCATCACAATGTTTCATGAACTTTGTCATCACAGTGGTCCATGCCCTCATTATCAGCAGTCTCTGTGACCTTTTTAACCACAGTG
Source organism: Mesoplodon bidens (assembly GCF_964165515.1). Lineage (NCBI taxonomy): Eukaryota > Metazoa > Chordata > Mammalia > Artiodactyla > Ziphiidae > Mesoplodon > Mesoplodon bidens. Next base: position 3,696,993 of record NW_027672207.1, read on the forward strand.
CTCCATGAACTTTTCATCACAATGCTCTTTGACCCTTTTCATCACAATGCTCTATGTGCTTGTCAGCACAATGCTGCACAGCACATGTCATCACAATGCACCTTTCGCTTGTCATCACAGTGCTCCACAATCTTGTCATCACCATGCTCCATAAAGCTTGTCATCACAATAATCCATGCACTTCTCATCAAAATGCTCTCTTAACAGAGATATCACAGTGTTCCATCAATAGTCATCACAATACTCCCTCACCCCTGTAATCACAATGTTCCATGACCCTGTCATCCCAATGCTACATCCCGTTATCATCACAATGTTCCATGACCCCTGACATGACTCTATTCCATAACCCCTGTCATCAAAGTGCTCCCTGACACTTTTCATCCCAAAGCTCCATGACCTCTGATGTCACAATGTTCTATAACCCCTGCCATGAAAAGGTTCCATTACAGTTTTTACCAAATTGCTGCATGACTCGGTCATCAAAATGCTCCCTGCCCTTCTCATCACAATGCACCATGCCCTTGTCATCTAAATGCTCCATGAGTTGTCATCACAAAGCTCCATGACCCTTGGCATCACAATGCTCCATGTCATTGTCATCACAATGCTCCATGAACCCTCTCATCACATTGCCCCATGCCCTTGCCATCACAATGTTCCATTACCCCGTGATAACAATGCTCCATGACCCCTGCCATCACGATGTTCCATGGCCTTGTAATCACAAGGCTCCATGACCCTTCTCATCACAATGCTCCATTACCTCTGTCATAACAATTGTCCATGACCCCTGCCTTCACAATGTTCCACTGCCTTGTCATCACAAGGCTCCATGACCCTTGCCATCACAATGCTCCAAGACCCTGGGAATCAAAATGCTCCATGCCCTTCTCATCACAAAGCTCCATGACGCATGTCATCAGAAGGTTCCATGGCCTTCTCATCACAATGCTCTATGCGCTTGTCATCACAATGCTACAAAACCCCTGTAATCACAATGCTCCAAGCCCCTATTCATCTCAATGCTCCATGAACCCTGTCATCACAATGCACCATGCCCATCATGATAATGCTTCAGGCTGTTGTAATCACAATGAAATCAATATGCTCAATGACCTCTGTCATCATAATGTTCCAAACCCTGGTGATCACAATGTTCCATAACACTTATCATCACAACGGCCCTGACGCTCATCATCACGATTATCCATGGTCTTCTCATCACAATGCTCCATGAAATTTGTCATCACAATGCTCAATACACTTGTCATCACAATGTTCCCTGACACTTGTTGTCTGTATGCTCCTTGAAACCTGTCATGGAAAGGCTCCATGCCTTTTTCATCACAATGCTCCAAGACCCATTTAATCACAATGCTCCATGCCCTTGTCATCACAAAGCTCCATGACGCCTGTCAGCAGAGTGCTCCATGGCCTTTTCCTCACAATGCTCCAAGCCCTTGTTATCACAATGCTCCAAGACCCCTGTAATCACAATGCTCCATGCCCTTCTCATCACAATGCTCCATCACCACTGTAATAACAATGCTCCTTGAACCCTGCCATCACAATGTTACACGGTCTTGTCATCACAAGGCACCATGACACTTGTCATCACTATGCTCCAAGACCACTGTAATCACATTGCTCGCTGCCCTTGTCATCAGAAAGCTCCATGACACATGTCTTCAGAATGTTCCATGGTTTTATCATCAAAATGCTCCATGACACTTTTCATCCCAGAGCTCCATGACCCCTGACATCACAATGTTCTATAACCAGTGTCAGCAAAATGTTCCATTACACTTTTCATCAAATTCCTGCATGACCCTGTCATCAATATACTCCCTGCCCTTCTCATCACAATGCACAACACCCTTGTCATCAAAATGCTCCATGACTTTGTCATCACAAAGCTCCATGTCCCTTGACATCACAATGCTCCATGTCATTGTCATCACAAGGCTCCATGAACATTCTCATCACATTGATCCATGCACATGTCATCACAAAGCTCCATGACACTTGCCATCACAATGCTCGATGCCCTTCTCATCACAATGCTCCATGCCCTTGTCATTATAATCCTCCTTGACTCATGTATCACAGTGTATGGAGCACTTGTCATGACAGTGCTCCATGTCCGCTCTCATCACAATAATCCATGAAATATTTCAGACCAATGCTCCATGTCCTTCTCATCATAATGCTCCATTACCACTGTCATAACAATGCTCCATGACCACTGCCATCACAATGTTCCACGGCCTTGTCATTCACAAGGCTCCATGACACTTCTCATCACAATGCTCCAAGATCCCTGTAATCAAAATGCTCCATTCCCTTGTCATCACAAAGCTCCATGACGCATGTGATCAGAATGTTCCATACCCTTGTCATCACAATGCTCCATGCCCTTGTCCTCACAATGCTCCAAGACCCTTGCAATCACAATGCTCCATGCTGCTTTTCATCTCATTGATCCATGAAACCTGTCATCACAATGCACCATGCCCATCATCATAATGCTTCAGGCTATTGTCATCACAATGAAATCAAATGCTCCATGACCTCTGTCATCACAATGCAACAAAACCTTTTGATCACAGTGTTCCATAAAACATATCATCACAACACCCCATGACGCTCATCATCACAATTATCCATGGTCTTATCATCACTATGCTCCATAACCTTTGTCATCACAATGCTCAATACACTTGTCAATACAATTCTCCCTGACACTTTTCGTCAGTATGCTCCTTGAACCCTGTCATGAAAAGGCTCCATGACTTTTTCATCACAATGATGCATGCCCACATCATCACAGTGCTCCAAGTCCTCTGTAATCACAATGCTCCATGCACTTGTCATCACAATGCTCCATGACGCATGTCATCAGAATGCTACACGGCCTTCTCTTCACAATACTCCATGCCCTTTTCATATCAATGCTCCAAGACACCTGTAATCACAATGCTCCAAGCCCCTTTTCATCAGAATGCTCCATGAGACTTGTCATCACAAGTCTCCATGGTCTTCTAATCACAATGCTACATTTCCTTTTCATCACAATGTTCCATGACCCACGTAATCACAATACTCCATGAATATTTTCAGCCCAATGCTTCATGACCTACAAACCACAATGCTCCATGAAAAATATCATCACAATGGTCCATGACCACTGTCATCACAACATTCCATGACCCCTGACAACACAGTGATCCGGGATTCTTGTCATCACAATGCTCCATTCCCTAGTCATCACAATGCTCCATGACCCCTGTCATAACAATACTCCATGAATATTTTCAGCCCATTGCTCCATGACACTTGTCATCACAATGCTCCCTGACTCTTTTCGTCAGAATGCTCCTTGAACCCTGGCACAAAAAGGCTCAATGCATTTTTCATCACAATGTCCCATGCCGTTTTCATCAAAATACTCCATGCCATTGTCATCAAAATACTCAAAAAGCTTGTCATCAAAATGCTCCATGACCCGTGTCATCACAATTCTCAATGCACTTTCCAGCACAATGCTCCCTGACCCTTGTCATCACAATGCTCCAAGCCATTGTCATCACAATGCTCCATTACCTTTGTCATCAGAATCATGCATGACACTTGGCATCACAGTGCTCCATGCCCTTGTCATCACAATGGTCCATTACATATGTCATCACAATGCTCCCTGACACCTGTCTTCACACTACTGCATGATCTGGTCTTCACAATGCTCCATGCCCTTGTCATCACAATGCGCCATTCCAAATGTCATTGAAATAATCCATGAAACTTATTAAACCAATGTTTCATGCCCTTGTCATCACAATGCTCCATGCCCCTGTTATCACAATGCTCCACGACCCATGTCATCACAATGCTCATTGACACCAGTAATCACAATGCATCATGACCTTTGTCAACACAATGGTCCATTCCCTCGTCATCAACAGTGGCTATGACCTTTTTAACCTAAGTGCTCCATGAAAATTTCATCACAATGCTCTTTGACCCTTGTCATCACAGTACTCTATGCCTTTCTCAGCCCAATGCTCCATGACCGTTTTCATCACAATGCTCCATAAGCTTGTCAGCACAGTGCTCCATGACACATTTCATTACAAAGCACCATGCGCTTGTCATCAAAGTGCTCCACAATCTTGTCATCACAATGCTCCATTAAATTTGTCATCGCAATGCTCCATGCACTTCTCATCAATATGCTCTCTCACCACTGATATCACAATGTTACATCGCTATTCATCACAATACTCCTTCATCCCTGTCATCACAATGTTCCATGACACCTGTCATCACAATGCTACATGCATTATCATCACAATGTTCGATGACCTATGACATCACAATGTTCCATAACACCTGTCATCAAAATTCTCCATGACACTTTTCATCAAAGGCTCCATGTCCCCTGACATCACAATGCTCCATACCCCTTGTCATTACAGTGCTCCATGATGCTCGTCATCACAATTATCCATGGTCTTCTCATAACAATGCTCCACGGTCTTGCCATCACAATGTTCCATGCCCTGGTCATCACAATGCTCCATGTTCCCTGTCATCACAATTCTCCACGTTCTTGGCATCACTATGTTCCATGACCCTACTCATCACACTCTTACATGCTTTGTCAGCACAATACTCCACAAGTTTGTCATCAGAATGCTACATGACCCTTGTCATCACAATTATCCAGGAACCCTGTCATCAAAGTGCTCCATGACACCTGTCATCACAATGCTCCATGTCCTTGTTATCACAATTCTCCACGTGCTTTTCATCACAGTGCTCCATGACAGATCTCATCACAATGTTACGTGCTTTTGTCATCACAATTCTCCATGCACATGTCATCGCAATGCCCCATGACCCCTGTCATAGCAAGCTCAATGCCTTTGTCATCACAATGCTTCACGACCTTTTCATCAAAATTCTCATTCGCCGTTGTCATCACAATGCTCCATGCACATGTCAAAAAATGCTCCATGACCCTTGTCATCAAAATGATCCAAGCCCTTGTCATCACAGTGCTGCATTACCTTTGTCATTACAATCCTCCAAAATACTTGGCATCACAATGCTCCATGCCATTGTCATCACAATGGAACATGAAATATGTCTTCACTATGCTCCCTGACACCTGTCTTCACAATACTCCATGACCTTGACATCACAATGTGCCATGCCCACTGTCAAGACAATTATCCATGAAAATTGTCAGACCAATGCTCCATGCCCCTGTCATCACAATGCTACATGACCCCAGTTCTCACAATGCTCCGTGACTCCAGTCATCACAAGGCTTCATGACCTGTGTCATCACAATGATCCATGCCCTCATCATCACAAGGCTCTGTGAACTTTGTCACCACAGTGCTCCATGAACTTTTCATCACAATGCTCTGTGACACTTGTTATCACAATCTTCCGTCCCTTTGTCAACTCAATGCTTCATGACCCTTGTCATCACAGTGTTCCATGCGCTTGTCAGCGAAGTGCTCCATGACCCATGTCATCACAATGCTCCATAAAACTTGTCATCACAATGCTCCTTGCACGTCTTATCAAAGTGTTCTCTCACCACTGATATCAAAATGTTCCCTCACTAGTCATCACAATACACCCACTCCCCTGTCACCACAATGGTCCATAACCCCTGTCATGAAAATGTTCCATGACCCATGACATCACAATGTTCCATAACCCCTGTCATCAAAATGTTCCATGACCCTTTTCATCAAATTGCTCCTTGACCCTGTCATCACAATGCTCCCTGCCCTTTGCATCACAATGCACAACGCCCTTGTAATCAAAATGCTCCATTAGTTTGTCATCACAAAGATCCATGAACTTGGCATCACAATGCTCCATGTCATTGTCATCACAATGCTCCATGAACACTCTCATCACATTGCTCCATTCCCTTGTCGTCACAAAGCTCCATGACCCATGTCATCAGAATGCTCCATGACCTTCTCATCACAGTGCTCCATGCCCTTGCCATCACAATGCTCCATTACACCTGTCATCACAATGCTCCAAGACCACTGTAATCACAATGTTCCATGCCCCTTTTCATCTCAATGCTCCATGAACCCTGTCATCACAATGCACCATGCCCACCATCATAATGCTTCAGGCTATTGTCATCACAATGAAATCATAATGCTCCATGACCTCTCTCATCACAATTCTCCAAATCCTTGTGATCAAAATGTTCCATAACACTTATCATCGCAACGCCCCATGACGCTCGTCATCACAATTATACATGGTCTTCTCATCGCAATGCTCCGTGACATTTGTCACCACATTGCTCAATACCCTTGTCATCACAATGCTCCCTGACACTTGTCATCTGTATGCTCCTTGAACCCTGTGATGACAAGGCTCCATGGCCTGCTCATCCCAATGCTCTATGCCCTTGTCATCACAGTGCTCCATGACCCCTGTAATCACAATGCTCCATGCCCATTTTCATCAGAATGTTCCATGAGACATATCATCACAAGGCTCCATGTTCTTCTCATCACAATGCTCCAGTACCTTGTCATCACAATGCTCCATGACACCTGTCATCACAATACTCCGTGAACATTTTCAGCCCAATGCTCCATGACCTTCTCATCACAATGCTCCATGACCCCAGTCATTACAATGCTCCATGACCCCTGTCATCACAACGCTCCACATCACTTGTCATCACAATACTCCATGAACACTTTCATCCCAATGCTCCATGACCCTTGTCATTACAATGATCCATGCCCTTGTCATCCCAATACTCCATGACCCCTGTATTCACAATGCTTCGTGACGCTTTTCATCACAGTGTTCCATGACACCTGTCATCACAATGCTCCATGCCTTTGTCAGCAAAATGCTACATGACCTTGTCATTACAATGCTCTATGCACTTGTCATCACAATACTCCATTACCATTGTCATCACAATCCTCCATGAACCTTGGGATCACATTGTTTCATGCCTTTGTCATCACAATGCTCCATGCTACCTGAAATCAAAATGATCCATGACCTCTGTCATCACAATGCTCCAAACCCTTGTGATTACAATGTTCCATAACACTTGTCATTACAATGCTCCATGATGCCTGTCACCACAATAATCCATGCCCTTTTCATCACAATGATCCATGATCTTTGGCATCACAATTCTCAATACACTTGTCATCACAATGCTCCCTGATACTTGTCGTCAGAATGCTCCTTGAACCCTGTCACGAAAAGGCTCCATGCCTTTTTCATCACAATGCCCCACGCCATTTTCATCACAATGCTCCAAGCCATTGTCATCAAAAGACTCCACAAGCTTGTCATCAGAATGCTCCATGACAATTGTCATCACAATTTTCCATGCACATGTCATCACAATGACCCATGAACCCTGTCATAGCAAGCTCCATGCCTTTGTCATCACAATGCTTCACGATATTTTCGTCAAAATTCTCAATGGCCGTTGTCATCACAATGCTCCATGACCCTTGTCATCACAATGCTCCAAGCCCTTTTCATCACAATGCTCCATTACCTTTGTCATCACAATCCTCCAAAACACTTGGCATCACAATGCTCCATGCCATTGTCATCACAATGGAATATGAAATATGTCATTACAATGCTCCCTGACACCTGTCTTCACAATACTGCATGACCTTGTCATCACAATGTGCCATGGCCAATATCAACACAATTATCCATGAAACTTCTCAGACCAATGCTCCATGCCCCTGTCATCACAATGCTCCATGCCCTTGTCATCACAATGCTCCATGACCCTAGTTCTCACAATGCTCTGTGACTCCAGTCATCACAAGGCTTCATGACCTGTGTCATCCCAATGATCCATGCCCTCATCATCACAAGGGTCTGTGAACTTTGTCACCACAATGCTCCATGAACTTTTCATCACAATGCTCCGTGACACTTGTTATCACAATGCTCCGTCCCTTTGTCAACTCAATGCTCCATGACCCTTGTCATCACAATGTCCCATGTGCTTGTCAGCGCAGTGCTCCATGACCCATGTCATCACAATGCTCCATAAACCTTGTCATCACAATGCTCCTTGCACGTCTTATCAAAATGCTCTCTCACCACTGATATCAAAATATTCCCTCACTATTCATCACAATACACCAACTCCCCTGTCGCCACAATTGTCCATAACCCCTGTCATGAAAATGTTCCATGACCCATGACATCACAATGTTCAATAACCCCTGTCATCAAAATGTTCCATGACACTTTTCATCAAATTGCTCTATGACACTTTCATCTCAATGCTCCTTGCCCATCCCATCACAATGCACAACGCACTTGTAATCAAAATGCTCCATGACTTTGTCATCACAAAGATCCATGACTTTGGCATCACAATGCTCCAAGTCATTATCATCACAATGCTCCATGATCGCTCTCATCACATTGCTCCATTCCCTTGTCGTCACAAAGCTCCATGACCCATGTCACCAGAATGCTCCATGGCCTTCTCATCACAGTGCTCCATGCCTTTGGCATCACAATACTCCATTTCTCCTGTCATCGCATTGCTCCAAGACCACTTTAATCAAAATGCTCCATGCCCCTTTTCATCTCAGTGCTCCATGAACCCTGTCATCACAATGCACCATGCCCACCATCATAATGCTTCATGCTATTGTCATCACAATGAAATCATAATGCTCTATGACATCTCTCATCACAATGCTCCAAATCCTTGCGATCAAAATATTCCATAACATTTATCATCACAACGCCCCATGACGCTCGTCATTACAATTATCCATGGTATTCTCTTCGCAATGCTCCATGACATCTGTCACCACATTGCTCAATACCCTTGTCATCACAATGCTCCCTGACACTTGTCGTCAGTATGCTCCCTGAACCCAGTGATGACAAGGCTCCATGGACTTCTCATCCAAATGCTCCATGCCCTTGTCATCACAGTGCTCCACGACCCCTGTAATCACAATGCTCCATGCCACATTTCATCAGAATGTTCCATGAGACATATCATCACAAGGCTCCATGGTCTTCTCATCACAATGCCCCATTACCTTGTCATCACAATGCTCCATGACACTTGTCATCACAATAATCCATGAACATTTTCAGCCCAATGCTCCATGACCTTCTCATCACAATGCTCCATGACCCCTGTCATTACAATGCTTCATGACCCCTGTCGTCACAATGCTCCATGTCCCTTGTCATCACAATACACCATGGACACTTTCATCCCAATGCTCCATGACACTTGTCATCCCAATGCTCCATGAACCCTGTATTCACAATGCTCCGTGATGCTTGTCATCACAGTGCTCCATGACACCTGTCATCACAATGCTCAATGCCTTTGTCAGCAAAATGCTACATGACCTAGTCATTACAATGCTCTATGCACTTGCCATCACAATACTCCATTACCATTGTCATCACAATACTCCATGAAACTTGGGATCTCATTGTTTCATGCCCTTGTCAACACAATGCTCCATGCTCCTTGAAATCAAAGTGATCCATGACCTCTGTCATCACAATTCTCCAAACCCTTGTTATCACAATGTTCCATAACACTTGTCATCACAACGCTCCATGATGCCTGTCATCACAATACTCCATGCACTTTTCATCACAATGCTCCATGACCTTTGGCATCACAATTCTCAATACACTTGTCATCACAATGCTCCCTGACACATGTCGTCAGAATGCTCCTTGAACCCTGTCACGAAAAGGCTCCATGCCTTTTTCATCACAATGTCCCATGCCGTTTTCATCACCATGCTCCATGCCATTGTCATCAAAATACTCCACAAGATTGTCATCAGAATGCTCTATGACCTTTGTCATCACAATTCTCCATTCACTTTTCAGCAGAATGCTCCAAGCCATTGTCATCACAATGCTCTATTTCCTTTGTCATCAGAATCCTCCATGACACGTGGCATCACAATGCTCCATGCCATTGTCATCACCATGGGCCATTACATATGTCATCACAATGCTCCCTGACACCAGTATTCACAATACTGCATGACCTGGTCTTCACAATGCTCCATGCCCTTGTCATCACAATGCGCCATTCCAACTGTCATTGCAATAATCCATGAAACTTATTAGACCAATGTTCCATGCCCTTGTTATCACAATGCTCCGTGAGTCCAGTCATCACAATGCTTCATGACCTTTGTCATCACAATGGTCAATGCCCTCGTTATCAACAGTCTCTGTTACCTTTTTAACCTTAGTGCTCCATGATATTTTCATCAGAATGCTCTTTGACCATTGTCATCACAATAATCTATGCCTTTCTCAGCACAATGCTCCATGACCGTTGTCATCACAATGCTCCATGCGCTTGTCAGCACAATGCTCCATGACACGTCATCACAATGCACCATGCGCTTGTCATCACAGTGCTCCATAATCTTGTCATCACAATGCTCCATGCACTTGTCATCAATATGCTCTCTCACCACTGATATCACAATGTTACATCATTATTCATCACAATACTCCCTCACCGCTGTCATCAATATGTTCCGTGACTACTGTCATCACAATACTACACGCATTTATCATCACAATGTTCGATGACCTATGACATAACAATGTTCCATAACACCTGTCATCCAAATGTTCCATGACCTTTTTCATCAAAATGCTCCATGTCCCCTGACATCACAATGCTCTATAGCCCTTGTCATTACAGTGCTCCATGACGCTCGTCATCACAATTATCCATGGTCTTCTCATCACAATGTTCCACGGTCTTGCCATCACAAAGCTCCATGCCCTTGTCATCACAATGCTCCATGTCCCTTGTCATCACAATTCTCCACGTCCTTGTCATCACAATGCTCCACGACAGTACTCATCACAATGTTACATGCTTTTGTCATCACAATTCGCCATGCACATGTCAGTGCAATGCCCCATGACCCCTGTCATAGCAAACTCCATGCCTTTGTCATCACAATGCTTCACGACCATTTCATCAAAATTCTCAATGGCCCATGTCATCACAATGCTCCAAGCCCTTGTCATCACAATGCTCCATTACCTTTGTCATCACAATCCTCCAAAACACTTGGCATCACAATGTTCCATGCCATTGTCATCACAATGGAACATGAAATAGGTCATCACAATGCTCCCTGACACCTGTCTTCACAATACTGCATGACCTTGTCATCACAATGTGCCATGCCCACTGTCAAAATAATTATCCATGAAACTTGTCAGACCAATGCTCCATGCCCCTGTCATCACAATGCTCCTTGACCTTGTCTTCACAATGCTCCATGACCTCAGTTCTCGCAATGCTCCGTGACTCCAGTCATCACAGTGCTTCATGACCTGTGTCATCACAATGATCCATGTCCTCATCATCACAAGGCTATGTGAACTTTGTCACCACAATGCTCCATGAACTTTTCATCACAATGCTCCGTGACACTTGTTATCACAGTGTTCCGTCCCTTTGTCAACTAATGCTACATGACCCTTGTCATCACAATGTTCCATGCGCATGTCAGCGCAGTGCTCCATGACCCATGTCATCACAATGCTCCATAAACCTTTTGATCACAGTGCTCCTTGCACATCTTATCAAAGTGATCTCTCACCACTGATATCAAAATGTTCCCTCACTAGTCATCACAATACACCCACTCCCCTGTCATCACAATGGTCCATAACACCTGTCATGAAAATGTTCCATGACCCATGACATCACAATGTTCCATAACCCCTGTCATCAAAATGTTCCATGACACTTTTCATCAAATTGCTCCATGACCCTCTCATCACAATGCTCCCTGCCCTTCGCATCACAATGCACAACGCCCTTGGAATCAAAATGCTCCATGACTTTGTCATCACAAAGATCCATGACCTTGGCATCACAATGCTCCATGTCATTGTCATCACAATGCTCCATGATCGCTCTCATCACATTGCTCCATTCCCCTGTCGTCACAAAGCTCCATGACCCATGGCATAAGAATGCTCCATGGCCTTCTCATCACAGTGCTCCATGCCCTTGCCATAACAATGCTCCATTACACCTGCCATCACAATGCTCCAAGTCCCCTGTAATCACAATGCTACATGCCCCTTTTCATCTCAATGCTCCATGAACCCTGTCATCACAATGCACCATGACCACCATCATAATGCTTCATGCTATTGTCATCACAATGAAATCATAATGCTCCATGACATCTCTCATCACAATGCTCCAAATCCTTGTGATCAAAATGTTCCATAACACTTATCATCACAATGCCCCAAGACACTCGTCATCACAATTATCCATGGTCTTCTCATCGCAATGCTCCATGACATTTGTCACCACATTGCTCAATACATTTGTCATCACAATGCTCCCTGACACTTCTCGTCAGTATGCTCCTTGAACCCTGTGATGACAAGGCTCCATGGCCTTCTCATCCCAAAGCTCCATGCCCTTGTCATAACAGTGCTCCACGACCACTGTAATCACAATGCTCCATGCCCCTTTTCATCAGAATGTTCCATGAGACATATCATCACAAGGCTCCATGGTCTTCTCATCACAATGCTCCAGTACCTTGTCATCACAATGCTCCCTGACACCAGTCTTCACAATATTGCATGACCTGGTCTTCACAATGCTCCATGACCTTGTCATCAAAATGCACCATTCCAACTGTCATTACAATAATCCATGAAACTTATTAGACCAATGATCCGTGCACTTGTCATCAAAATGCTCCATGCCCTTGTCATCACAATGCACCATTCCAAGTGTCATTGCAATAATCCATGATACTTATTAGACCAATGTTCCATGCCCTTGTTATCACAATGCTCCATGACTCCTGTCATCGCAATGCTTCATGACCTTTGTCATCACAGTGGTCCATGCCCTCATCATCAACAGTCTCAGTGACCTTTTTAACCTCAATGCTCCATGAAATTTTCATCTCAATGCTCTTTGACCATTGTCATCACAATACTCTATGCCTTTCTCAGCACAATGCTCCATGACCGTTGCCATCACAATGCTCCATGCGCTTGTCAGCACAATGCTCCATGACACGTCATCACAATGCACCATGCGCTTGTCATCACAGTGCTCCTCAATCTTGTCCTCACAATGCTCCATTAACATTGTCATCACAATGCTCCATGCAGTTCTCATCAATATGATCTCTCACCACTGATATCACAATATTACATCACTATTCATCACAATACTCCCTCACCCCTGTCATAACAATGTTCCATGACTCCTGTCATCACAATGCTACATGCACTTATCATCACAATGTTCGATGACCTATGACATCACAATGTTCCAATACACCTGTCATCAAAATGCTCCATGACATTTTTCATCATAATGCTCCATGTCCCCTGACATCACAATGCTCCATAGCCCTTGTCATTACAGTGCTCCATGACGCTCGTCATCACAATTATCCATGGTCTTCTCATTACAATGCTCCACGGTCTTGCCATCACAATGTTCCATGCCCTGGTCATCACAATGCTCCATGTCCCTTGTCATCACAATTCTCCCCGTCCTTGTCATCACAATGCTCCATGACAGTTCTCATCACAATGTTACATGCTTTTGTCATCACAATTCTCCATGCACATGTCATCGCAATGCCCCATGACCCCTGTCATAGCAAGCTCCATGCCTTTGTCATCACAATGCTTCACGACCTTTTCATCAAAATTCTCAATGGCCATTGTCATCACAATGCTCCATGACCCTTGTGATCACAATGATCCAAGCCCTTGTCATCACAATGCTCCATTACCTTTGTCATCTCAATCCTCCAAAACACTTGCATCACAGTGCTCCATGCCATTGTCATCACAATGGAACATGAAATAGGTCATCACAATGCTCTCTGACACCTGTCTTCACAATACTCCATGACCTTGTCATCACAATGTGCCATGCCCACTGTCAACACAATTATCCATGAAACTTGTCAGACCAATTCTCCATGCCCCTGTCATCACAATGCTCCATGCCCTTGTCATCACAATGCTCCATGACCTCAGTTCTCACAATGCTCCATGACTCCAGTCATCACAATGCTTCATGACCTGTGTCATCACAATGATCCATGTCCTCACCATCGCAAGGCTCTGTGAACTTTGTCACCACAATGCTCCATGAACTTTTCATCACAATGCTCCGTGACACTTGTTATCACAATGCTCCGTGCCTTTGTCACCTCAATGCTCCATGACCCATGTCATCACAATGCTCCATAAACCTTGTCATCACAGTGCTCCTTGCACGTCTTATCAAAGTGCTCTCTCACCACTGATATCAAAATGTTCCCTCACTAGTCATCACAATACCCCCACTCCCCTGTCGTCACAATGGTCCATGACCCCTGTCATGAAAATGTTCCGTGACCCCTGACATCACAATGGCCCATAACCCCTGTCATGAAAATGTTCCATGACCCCTGACATCACAATGTTCCATAACCCCTGTCATCAAAATGTTCCATGACCCTTTTCATCAAATTGCTCCATGACCCTCTCATCACAATGCTCTCTGCCCTTCACATCACAATGCACAATTCCCTTGGAATCAAAATGCTCCATGACTTTGTCATCACAAAGATATATGACCCTTGGCATTACAATGCTCCATGTCATTGTCATCACAATGCTCCATGATCGCTCTCATCACATTGCTCCATTCCCTTGTCGTCACAAAGCTCCATGACCCATGTCATCAGAATGTTCCATGGCCTTCTCATCACAGTGCTCCATGGCCTTGCTATCACAATGCTCCATTACACCAGTCATCACAATGCTCCAAGACCAATGTAATCAAAATGCTCCATGCCACTTTTCATCTCAATGCTCCATGAACCTTGTCATCACAATGCACCATGCCCACCATCATAATGCTTCATGCTATTGTCATCACAATGAAATCATAATGCTCCATGACCTCTCTCATCACAATGCTCCAAATCCTTGTGATTAAAATGTTCCATTACACTTATCATCACAATGCCCCATGACGCTCGTCATCACAATTATCCATGGTTTTCTCATCGCAATGCTCCATGACATTTGTCACCACATTGCTCAATACCCTTGTCATCAAAATGCTCCCTGACTCTTGTTGTCAGTATGTTCCTTGAACCCTGTGATAACAAGACTCCATGGCCTTCTCATCCAAATGCTCCATGCCCTTGTCATCACAGTGCTCCACGACCCCTGTAATCACAATGCTCCATGCCCCTTTTCATCAGAATGTTCCATGAGACATATCATCACAAGGCTCTATGGACTTCTCATCACAATGCTCCAGTACCTTGTCTTCACAATGCTCCATGACACCAGTCATCACAATACTCAGTGAACATTTTCAGCCCAATGCTCCATGACCCTTGTCATCACAATGGTCCATGACCCATGTATTCACAATGCTCCGTGACGCTTGTCATCACAGTGCTCCATGACACCTGTCATCACAATGCTCCATGGCTTTGTCAGCAAAATGCTACATGACCTTGTCATTACAATGCTCTATGCACTTGCCATCACAATACTCCATTACCATTGTCATCACAATCCTCCATGAACCTTGGGATCACATTGTTTCATACACTTGTCATCACAATGCTCCATGCTCCTTGAAATCAAAATGATCCATGACCTCTGTCATCACAATGCTCCAAACACTTGTGATCACAATGTTCCATAACACTTGTCATCACAACACTCCATGATGCCTGTCATTACAATACTCCATGCCCTTTTCATCACAATGCTCCATGACCTTTGTCATCACAATTCTCAATACACTTGTCATCACAATGCTCCCTGACACTTGTCGTCAGAATGCTCCTTGAAACCTGTCACGAAAAGGCTCCATGCCTTTTTCATCACAATGCCCCACACCGTTTTCATCACAAAGCTCCATGCCATTGTCATCAAAATACTCCAGAAGCTTCTCATCAGAATTCTCCATGACCTTTGTCATCACAATTCTCCATGCACTTGTCAGCACAATGCTCCTAGCCATTATCATCACAATGCTCCATTACCTTTGTCATAAGAATCCTCCATGACACTTGGCATCACAATGCTCCGTGCCATTGTCATCACAATGGGCCATTACATATGCCATCACAATGCTCCCTGACACCAGTCTACACAATACTGCGTGACCTGGTCTTCACAATGCTCCATGCCCTTGTCATCAAAATGCACCATTCCAACTGTCATTGCAATAATCCGTGAAACTTATTAGAACAATACTCCGTGCACTTGTCATCACAATGCTCCATACACTTTTTATCACAGTGCTCCATGACCCATGTCATCACAGTGCTCCGTGACTCCAGTCATATCAATGATTCATGACCTTTGTCATCACAATGGTCCATGCCCTCGTCATCAACAGACTCTGTGACCTTTTTAACCTCAATGCTCCATGAAATTTTCATCACAATGCTCTTTGACCCTTGTCATCACAATACTCTATGCCATTCTCAGCACAATGCTCCATGACCTTTGTCATCACAATTCTCAATACACTTGTCATCACAATGCTCCCTGTCTCTTGTCGTCAGAAGGCTCCTTGAAACCTGTCACGAAAAGGCTCCATGCCATTTTCATCACAAGGCCCCATGCCAGTTTCATCACAATAATCCATGCCATTCTCATCAAAATACTCCACAAGTTTGTCATCCAAATGCTCCATGACCCGTGTCATCACAATTCTCCATGCACTTGCCAGCACAATGATCCCTGACCCTTGTCATCACAATGCTTCAAGCCATTGTCATCACAATGCTCCATTACTTTTGTCATTAGAATCCTCCATGACACTTGGCATCACAATGCTCCATGCCATTGTCATCACAATGGGTCATTACCTATGTCATCACAATGCTCCCTGACACCAGTCTTCACAATACTGCATGACATGGTCTTCACAATGATCCATGCCCTTGTCATCACAATGCGCCATTCCAACTGTCATTGCAATAATCCATGAAACTTATTAGACCAATGTTCCATGCCCTTGTTATCACAATGCTCCGTGACTCCAGTCATCACAATGCTTCATGACCTTTGTCATCACAGTGGTCCATGCCCTTATCATCAACAGTCTCAGTGATCTTTTTAACCTCAATTATCCATGAAATTTCATCACAATGCTCTTTGACCATTGTCATCACAATACACTATGTCTTTCTCAGCACAATGCTCCATGACCGTTGTCATCACAATGCTCCAGGAGCTTGTCAGCACAATGCTCCATGACACGTCATCACAATGCACCATGCACTTGTCATCACAGTGCTCCACAATCTTGTCATCACAATGCTCCATTAACATTGTCATCACAGTGCTCCATGCACTTCTCATCAATATGCTCTCTCACCACTGATATCACAGTGTTACATCACAATTCATCACAATACTCCCTCACCCCTGTCATAACAATGTTCCATGACTCCAGTTATCACAATGCTACATGCACTTATCATCACAATGTTCGATGACCTATGACATCACAATGTTCCATAATCCCTGTCATCAAAATGCTCCATGACCTTTTTCATCAAAATGCTCCTTGTGCCCTGACATTACAATGCTCCATAGCCCATGTCATTGCAGTGCTCCATGACGCTCGTCATCACAATTATCCATGATCTTCTCTTCACAATGCTCCACGGTCTTGCCATCACAATGCTCCATGCCCTGTTCATCACAATGCTCCATATCCCTTGTCATCACAATTCTCCACGTCCTTGTCATCACAATGCTCCATGACAGTTCTCATCACAATGTTACATGCTTTTGTTATCACAATTCCCCATGCACATGTCATCGCAATGCCCCATGACCCCTGTCATAGCAAGCTCCATGCCTTTGTCATCACAATGCTTCACGACATTTTCATCAAAATTCTCAACGGCCGTTGTCATCACAATGTTCCATGACCCTTGTCATCACAATGCTCCAAGCCCTTGTCATCACAATGCTCCATTACCTTTGTCATCACAATCCTCCAAAACACTTGGCATCACAATGCTCCATGCCATTGTCATCACAATGGAACATGAAATAGGTCATCACAATGCTCCCTGACACCTGTCTTCAGAATACTGCATGACCTTGTCATCACAATGTGCCATGCCCACTGTCAACACAATTATCCATGAAATTTGTCAGACCAATGCTCCATGCCCCTGTCATCACAGTGCTCCATGCCCTTGTCATCACAATGCTCCATGACCTCAGTTCTCACAATGCTCCGTGACTCCAGTCATCACAATGCTTCATGACCCTTGTCATCACAATGATCCATGTAATCATCATCGCAAGGCTCTGTGAACTTTGTCACCACAATGCTCCATGAACTTTTCATCACAATGCTCCATGACACTTGTTATCACAATGCTCCGTGCATTTGTAAACTCAATGCTCCATGACCCTTGTCATCACAATGTTCCATGCGCTTGTCAGCGCAGTGCTCCATGCCCCATGTCATCACAATGCTCCCTAAACCTTGTCATCACAGTGCTCCTTGCACGTTTTATCAAAGTGCTCTCTCACCACTGATATCAAAATATTCCCTCACTAGTCATCACAATACACCCACTCCCCTGTCATCACAATGTTCCATAACCCCTGTCATGAAAATGTTCCATGACCCATGACATCACAATGTTCCATAAACCCTGTTATCAAAATGTTCCATGACCCTTTTCATCAAATTGCTCCATGACCCTCTCATCACAGTGCTCCCTGCCCTTCGCGTCACAATGCACAACGCCCTTGGAATCAAAATGCTCCATGACTTTGTCATCAAAAGATCCATGACCTTGGCATCACAATGCTCCATGTCATTGTCATCACAATGCTCCATGATCGCTCTCATCACATTGCTCCATTCCCTTGTCGTCACAAAGCTCCATGACCCATGTCATCAGAATGCTCCATGGCCTTCTCATCGCAGTGCTCCATGCCCTTGCCATCACAATGCTCAATTACACCTGTCATCGCATTGCTCCAAGACCACTCTAATCACAATGCTCCATGCCCCTTTTCATCTCAATGCTCCATGAACCCTGTCATCACAATGCACCATGCCCACCATCATAATGCTTCAGGCTATTGTGATCACAATGTAATCATAATGCTCCATGACCACTCTCATCACAATGCTCCAAATCCTTGTGATCAAAATGTTCCATAACACTTATCATCACAATGCCCCATGACGCTCGTCATCACAAGTATCCATGGTCTTCTCATTGCAATGCTCCATGACATTTGTCACCACATTGCTCAATACCCTTGTAATCACAATGCTCCCTGACACTTGTCGTCAGTATGCTCCTTGAACCCTGTGATGACAAGGCTCCGTGGCCGTCTCATCCCAATGCTCCATGCCCTTGTCATCACAGTGCTCCACGACCCCTTAATCACAATGCTCCATGCCCCTTTTCATCAGAATGTTCCATGAGACATATCATCACAAGGCTCCATGGTCTTCTCATCACAATGCTCCAGTACCTTGTCATCACAATGCTCCATGACAACTGTCATCACAATACTCCATGAACATTTTCAGCCCAATGCTCCATGACCTTCTCATCACAATGCTCCATGAGCCCTGTCATCACAACGCTCCATGTCCCTTGTCATCACAATACTCCATGAACACTTTCATCCCAATGCTCCATGACCCTTTTCATCACAATGATCCATGCCCTTGGTATCACAGTGCTTCATGACCCATGTCATCACAGTGCTCCGTGACTCCAGTCATCTCAATGATTCATGACCTTTGTCATCACAATGGTCCATGCCCTCATCATCAACAGTCTCTGTGACCATTTAAACCTCAATGCTCCATGAAATTTTCATCACAATGCTCTTTGACCCTTGTCATCACAATACTCTATGCCTTTCTCAGCAAAATGCTCCATGACCGTTGTCATCACAATTCTCCATGCGCTTGTCAGCACAATGCTCCATGAACTTTGTCATCAAAATTCTCAATACACTTGTCATCACAATGCTCCCTGACTCTTGTCGTCAGAATGCTCCTTGAACCCTGTCACAAAAAGGCTCCATGCCGTTTTCATAACAATGTCCCATGCCATTTTCATCACAATAATCCATGCCATTGTCATCAAAATACTCCACCAGCTTGTCATCCAAATGCTCCATGACCCGTGTCATCACAATCCTCCATGCACTTGCCAGCACAATGCTCCCTGACCCTTGTCATCACAATGCTCCAAGCCATTGTCATCACAATGCTCCATTACCTTTGTCATCAGAATCCTCCATGACACTTGGCATCACAATGCTCCATGTCATTGTCATCACAATGGGCCATTACATATGTCATCACAATGCTCCCTGACACCAGTCTTCACAATACTGCATGAACTTGTCTTCACAATGCTCCATGCACTTGTCATCACAATGCTCCATGACCCCTGTATTCACAATGCTCCATGACGCTTGTCATCACAGTGCTCCATGACACCTGTCATCACAATGCTCCATGTCTTTGTCAGCAAAAAGCTACATGACCATGTCATTACAATGCTCTATGCACTTGTCATCACAATACTCCATTACCATTGTCATCACAATCCTCCATGAACCTTGGTATCACATTGTTTCATGCCCTTGTCATCACAATGCTCCATGCTCCTTGAAATCAATATGATCCATGACCTCTGTCATCACAGTGCTCCATACACTTGTGATCACAATGTTCCATAACACTTGTCATCACAACGCTCCATGATGCCTGTCATCACAATACTCCATGCCCTTTTCATTACAATGCTCCATGACCGTTGTCATCACAATTCTCAATACACTTGTCATCACATTGCTCCCTGACACTTGTCGTCAGAATGCTCCTTGAACCCTGTCACGAAAAGGCTCCCTGCCTTTTTCATCACAGTGCCCCACGCCGTTTTCATCACAATGCTCCATGCCATTGTCATCAAAATACTCCACAAGATTGTCATCAGAATGCTCCATGACCTTTGTCATCTCAATTCTCCATGCACTTGTCAGCACAATCCTCCAAGCCATTGTCATCAAAATGCTCCATTACCTTTGTCATCAGAATCCTCCATGACAATTGGCATCACAGTGCTCCATGCCATTGTCATCACAATGGGCCATTGCATATGACATCACAATGTTCCATAACCCCTGTCATCAAAATGCACGATGACCTTTTTCATCAAAATGTTCCATGTCCCCTGACATTACATTGCTCCATAGCCCTTGTCATTACAGTGCTCCATGACGCTTGTCATCACAATTATCCATGGTCTTTTCATCACAATGCTCCAAGGACTTGCCATCACAATGCTCCATGCCCTGGTCATCACAATGCTCCATGTCCTTTGTCATCACAATTCTCCACGTCCTTGTCATCACAATGCTCCATGACAGTACTTATCACAATGTTACATGTATTTGTCATCACAATTATCCATGCACATGTCATCGCAATGCCCCATGACCCCTGTCATAGCAAGCTCGATGCCTTTGTCATCAAAATGCTTCACGACCTTTGCATCAAAATTCTCAATGGCCGTTGTCATCACAATGCTCCATGACCCTTGTCATCACAATGCTCCAAGCCCTTGTCATCACAATGCTCCATTACCTTTGTCATCACAATCCTCCACAACACTTGACATCACAATGCTCCATGCCATTGTCATCACAATGGAACATGAAATATGTCATCACAATGCTCCCTGACACCTGTCTTCACAATACTGCATTACCTTGTCATCACAATGTGCCATGCACACTGTCAACACAATTATCCATGAAACTTGTCAAACCAATGCTCCATGCCCCTGTCATCACAATGCTCCGTGCACTTGTCATCACAATGCTCCATGACCCCAGTTCTCACAATGCTCCGTGACTCCAGTCATCACAAGGCTTCATGACCTGTGTCATCACAATGATCCATGCCCTCATCATCACAAGGCTCTGTGAACTTTGTCACCACAATGCTCCATGAACTTTTCATCACAATGCTCCATAACACTTGTTATCACAATGCTCCGTGCATTTGTCAACTCAATGCTCCATGACCCTTGTCCTCACAATGTTCCATGCGCTGGTCAGCGCATTGCTCCTTGACCCATGTCATCACAATGCACCATAAACCTTGTCATCACAATGCTCCTTGCAGGTCTTATCCGAGTGCTCTCTCACCACTGATATCAAAATGTTCCCTCACTAGTCATCACAACACACCCACTCCCCTGTCATCACAATGGTCCATAACCCCTGTCATGAAAACGTTCCATGACCCCTGACATCACAATGTTCCATAACCCCTGTCATCAAAATGTTCCATGACACTTTTCATCAAATTGCTCCATGACCCTCTCATCACAATGCTCCCTGCCCATCGCATCACAATGCACAACGCCCTTGGAATCAAAATGCTCCATGACATTGTCATCACAAAGATCCATGACCCTTGGCATTACAATGATCCATGTCATTGTCATCACAATGCTCCATGATCGCTCTCATCACATTGCTCCATTCCCTTGTCGTCACAAACCTCCATGACCCATGTCATCAGAATGATCCATGGCCTTCTCATCACAGTGCTCCATGCCCTTGCCATCACAATGCTCCATTACACCTGTCATCACAATGCTCCAAGACCACTGTAATCAAAATGCTCCATGCCCTTGTCATCACAGTGCTCCACGACCCCTGTAATCACAATGCTTCATGCCCCTTTTCATCAGAATGTTCCATGAGACATATCATCACAAGGCTCCATGGTCTTCTCATCACAATGCTCCAGTACCTTGTCATCACAATGCTCCATGACACCAGTCATCACAAAACTCCATGAACATTTTCAGCCCAATGCTCCATGACCTTCTCATCACAATGCTCCATGACACCTGTCATTACAATGCTCCATGACCCCTGTCATCACAACGCTCCATGTCCCTTATCATCACAGTACTCCATGAACACTTTCATCCCAATGCTCCATGACCCTTGTCATCACAGTGATCCATGCCCTTGTCATGCCAATGCTCCATGACCCCTGTATTCACAATGCTCCGTGACGCTTGTCATCACAGTGCTCCATGACACCTGTCATCACAATGCTCCATGACTTTGTCAGCAAAATGCTACATGACCTTGTCATTACAATGCTCTATGCACTTGCCATCACAATACTCCATTACCATTGTCATCACAATCCTCCATGAACCTTGGGATCACATTGTTTCATGCCCTTGTCATCACAATGCTCCATGCTCCTTGAAATCAAAATGATCCATGACCTCTGTCATCACAATGCTCCAACACTTGTGATCACAATGTTCCATAACACTTGTCATCACAACACTCCATGATGCCTGTCATTACAATTCTCCATGCCCTTTTCATCACAATGCTCCATGACCTTTGTCATCACAATGCTCCCTGACACTTGTCGTCAGAATGCTCCTTGAACCCTGTCACGAAATGGCTCCATGCCTTTTACATCACAGTGCCCCACGCCGTTTTCATCACAATGCTCCATGCCATTGTCATCAAAATATTCCAGAAGCTTCTCATCAGAATTCTCCATGACCTTTGTCATCACAATTCTCCATGCACATGTCAGCAAAATGCTCCAAGCGATTATCATCACAATGCTCCATTATCTTTGTCATAAGAATCCTCCATGACACAGGGCATCACAATGCTCCATGCAGTTGTCATCACAATGGGCCATTACATATGTCATCACAATGCTCCCTGACACCAGTGTACACAATACTGCGTGACCTGGTCTTCAAAATGCTCCATGCCCTTGTCATCAAAATGCACCATTCCAACTGTCATTGCAATAATCCGTGAAACTTATTAGACCAATGCTCCGTGCACTTGTCATCACAATGCTCCATACCCTTGTTATCACAGTGCTCCATGACCCATGTCATCACAATGCTCCGTGACTCCAGTCATCTCAATGATTCATGACCTTTGTCATCACAATGGTCCATGCCCTCATCATCAACAGTCTCTGTTACCTTTTTAACCTCAATGCTCCATGAAATTTTCATCACAATGCTCTTTGACCCTTGTCATCACAATACTCTATGCCTTTCTCAGCACAATGCTCCATGACGGTTGTCATCACAATGCTCCTTGCGCTTGTCAGCACAATGCTCCATGACCATTGTCATCACAATTCTCAATACACTTGTCATCACAATGCTCCCTGTCTCTTGTCTTCAGCAGGCTCCTTGAAACCTGTCACGAAAAGGCTCCATGCCATTTTCATCACAATGCCCCATGCCATTTTCATCACAATAATCCATGCCATTCTCATCAAAATACTCCACAAGTTTGTCATCCAAATGCCCATGACCGGTGTCATCACAATTCTCCATGCACTTGCCAGCACAATGCTCCCTGACCCTTGTCATCACAATGCTTCAAGCCATTGTCATCACAATGCTCCATTACCTTTGTCATCAGAATCCTACATGACACTTGTCATCACAATGCTGTATGCCATTGTCATCACAATGGGCCATTACATATGTCATCACAATGCTCCCTGACACCAGTCTTCACAATCCTGCATGACCTGGTCTTCACAATGTTCCATGCCCTTGTCATCACAATGTGCCATTTCAACTGTCATTGAAATTATCCATTAAACTTATTAGACCAATGTTCCATGCCCTTGTTATCACAATGCTCCGTGAATCCAGTCATCACAATGCTTCATTACCTTTGTCATCACAGTGGTCCATGCCCTCATCATCAACAGTCTCAGTGACCTTTTTAACCTCAATGCTCCATGAAATTTTCATCACAATGCTCTTTGACCATTGTCATCACAATACTCTATGCCTTTCTCAGCAAAATGCTCCATGACCGTTGTCATCACAATGCTCCAGGCGCTTGTCAGCACAATGCTCCATGACACATCATCACAATGCACCATGTGCTTGTCATCACAGTGCTCCACAATCTTGTCATCACAATGCTCCATTAACATTGTCATCACAATGCTCCATGCACTTCTCATCAATATGCTCTCTCACCACTGATATCACTATGTTACATCACTATTCATCACAATACTCCCTCACCCCTGTCATCACAATATTCCATGACTCCTGTCATCACAATGCTACATGCACTTATCATCACAATGTTCGATGACCTATGACATCACAATGTTCCAATACCCCTGTCATCAAAATGCTCCATGACCTTTTTCATCAAAATGCTCCATGTCCCCTGACATCACAATGCTCCATAGCCCTTGTCATTACAGTGCTCCATGACGCTCGTCATCACAATTATCCATGGTCTTCTCTTCACAATGCTCCACGGTCTTGCCATCACAGTGCTCCATGCCCTGGTCATCACAATGCTCCATGTCCCTTGTCATCACAATTCTCCACGTCCTTGTCATCACAATGCTCCATGACAGTTCTCATTACAATGTTACATGCTTTGGTCATCACAATTCTCCATGCACATGTCATCGCAATGCCCCATGACCCCTGTCATAGCAAGCTCCATGCCTTTGTCATCACAATGCTTCACGACCTTTTCATCAAAATTCTCAATGGCCGTTGTCATCACAATGTTCCACGACCCTTGTCATCACAAGGCTCCAAGCCCTTGTCATCACAATGCTCCATTACCTTTCTCATCACATTCCTCCAAAACACTTGGCATCACAATGATCCATGCCATTGTCATCACAATGGAACATGAAATAGGCCATCACAATGCTCCCTGACACCTGTCTTCACAATACTGCATGACTTTGTCATCACAATGTGCCATGCCCACTGTCAACAGAATTATCCATGAAACTTGTCAAACCAATGCTCCATGCCCCTATCATCACAATGCTCCATGCCCTTGTCATCACAGTGCTCCATGACCTCAGTTCTCACAATGCTCCGTGACTCCAGTCATCACAATGCTTCATGACCTGTGTCATCACAATGATCCATGTCCTCATCATCGCAAGGCTCTGTGAACTTTGTCACCAAAATGCTCCTTGAACTTTTCATCACAATGTTCCGTGCCACCTGTTGTCACAATGCTCCGTGCCTTTGTCAACTCAATGCTCCATGACCATTGTCATCACAATGTTCTATGCGCTTGTCAGCGCAGTGCTCCATGACCAATGTCATCACAATGCTCCATAAACCTAGTAATCACAGTGCTCCTTGCACGTCATATCAAAGTGCTCTCTCACCACTGATATCAAAATGTTCCCTCACTAGTCATCACAATACACCCACTACCCTGTCATCACAATGGTCCATAAACCCTGTCATGAAAATGTTCCATGACCCATGACATCACAATGTTCCATAACCACTGTCATCAAAATGTTCCATGACACTTTTCATCAAATTGTTCCATGAACCTCTCATCACAATGCTCCCTGCCCTTCGCATCACAATGCACAACGCCCTTGGAATCAAAATGCTCCATGACATTGTCATCACAAAGATCCATGACCCTTGGCATTACAATGCTCCATGTCATTGTCATCACAATGCTCCATGGCCTTCTCATCCCAATGTTCCATGCCCTTGTCATCACAGTGATCCACGACCCCTGTAATCACAATGCTCCATGCACCTTTTCATCAGAATGTTCCATGAGACATATCATCACAAGGCTCCATGGTCTTCTCATCACAATGCTCCAGTACCTTGTCATCACAATGCTCCATGACAACTGTCATCACAATACTCCATGAACATTTTCAGCCCAATACTGCATGACCTTCTCATCACAATGCTCCATGACCACTGTCATCACAACGCTCCATGTCCCTTGTCATCACAATACACCATGAACACAGTCTTCCCAATGCTCCATGAACCTTGTCATCACAATGATCCATGCCCTTGTCATCCCAATGCTCCATGACCCCTGTATTCACAATGCTCTGTGACGCTTGTCATCACAATGCTCCATGCCCTTGTTATCACAGTGCTTCATGACCCATGTCATCACAATGCTCCGTGACTCCAGTCATCTCAATGTTTCATGACCTTTGTCATCACAATGGTCCATGCCCTCGTCATCAAGAGTCTCTGTGACGTTTTTAACCTCATTGCTCCATGAAATTTTCATCACAATGCTCTTTGACCCTTGTCATCACAATACTCTATGCCTTTCTCAGCACAATGCTCCATGACCGTTGTCATCACAATGATCCATGTGCTTGTCAGCACAATGCTCCATGACCTTTGTCATCAAAATTCTCAATACACTTGTCATCACAATGCTCCCTGACTCTTGTCGTCAGAATGCTCCTTGAACCCTGTCACAAAAAGGCTCCATGCCGTTTTCATAACAATGTCCCATGCCATTTTCATCACAATAATCCATGCCATTGTCATCAAAATACTCCACAAGCTTGTCATCCAAATGCTCCATGACCCGTTTCATCACAATTCTCCATGCACTTGCCAGCACAATGCTCCCTGACCCTTGTCACCACAATGCTCCAAGCCATTGTCATCACAATGCTCCATAACCTTTGTCATCAGAATCCTCCATGACACTTGCCATCACAATGCTCCATGTCATTGTCATCACAATGGGCCATTACATATGTCATCACAATGCTCCCTGACACCAGTCTTCACAATACTGCATGACCTGGTCTTCACAGTGCTCCATACCCTTGTCATCACAATGCTCCATGACCCCTGTATTCACAATTCTCCTTGACGCTTGTCATCACAGTGCTCCATGACAACTGTCATCACAATGCTCCATGTCTTTGTCAGCAAAATGCTACATGACCTTGTCATTACAATGCTCTATGCACTTGTCATCACCATACTCCATTACCATTGTCATCACAATCCTCCACGAACCTTGGGATCACATTGTTTCATGCCCTTGTCATCACAATGCTCCATGCTCCTTGAAATCAAAATGATCCATGACCTCTGTCATCAGAGTGCTCCAAACCCTTGTGATCACAATGTTCCATATCACTTGTCATCACAACGCTCCATGATGCCTGTCATCACAATACTCCATGCCTTTTTCATCACAATGCTCCATGACCTTTGTCATCACAATTTTCAACACACTTGTCATCACATTGCTCCCTGACACTTGTCGTCAGAATGCTCCTTGAACCCTGTCACGAAAAGGCTCCATGCCTTTTTCATCACAGTGCCCCACGCCGTCTTCATCACAATGCTCCATGCCATTGTCATCAAAATACTCCACAAGCTTGTCATCAGAATGCTCCATGACGTTTGTCATCACAATTCTCCATGCACTTGTCATCACAATGCTCCCTGACCCTTGTCATCACAATTCTCCAAGCCATTGTCATCACAATGCTCCATTACCTTTGTCATCAGAATCCTCCATGCCATTGTCATCACAATGGGCCATTCCATATGTCATCAGAATGCTCCCTGACACCAGTCTTCACAATACTGCATGACCTGGTCTTCACAATGCTCCATGCCCTTGTCATCACAATGCACCATTCCAACTGTCATTGCAATCATCCATGAAACTTATTACATAAATGCTCCGTGCATTTGTCATCACAATGCTCCATGCCCTTGTTATAACAATGCTCCATGGCCCTTGTCATCACAATGCTCCTTGACTCCAATCATCTCAATGCTTCATGACCTTTGTCATCACAATGGTCATTGCCCTCTTCATCAACAGTCTCTGTGACCTTTTTAACCTCAATGCTCCATGAAATTTTCATCACAATGCTCTTTGAACCTTGTCATCACAATACTCTATGCCTTTCTCAGCACAAAGCTCCATGACCGTTGTCATCACAATGCTCCATGCGCTTGTCATCACAGTGCTCCACACTCTTGCCATCACAATGCTCCGTTAACCTTGTCATCACAATGCTCCGTGCACTTCTCATCAATATGCTCTCTCACCACTGATATCACAATGTTACATCACTATTCACCACAATACTCCCTCACCCCTGTTATCACAGTGTTCCATGACTCCTGTCATCACAATGCTACATGCACTTATCATCACAATGTTCGATGACCTATGACATCACAATGTACCATTAGCCCTGTCATCAAAATGCTCCATGACACTTTTCATCAAAATGCTCCATGTCCCGTAACATCACAATGCTCCATACCCCTTGTCATTACAGTGCTCCATGACGATCTTCATCACAATTTTCCATGGTCTTCTCATCACAATGCTCCATGGTCTTGCCATCACAGTGCTCCATGCCCTGGTCATCAAAATTCTCCAATTTCCTGTCATCACTATGTTCCATGACACTTCTTATCCCAGTGTTACATGCTGTTTCAGCAAAATACTTCACAAGCTTGTCATCAGAGTGCTCCATGACCCATGTCATCACAATTATCCATGTCCCTGTCATCACAAAGCTCCATGCCCTTGTCATCACAATGCTCCATGACCCCTGTCATCACAATACTCCATGAATATTTTCAGCCCAATGCTCCATGACTTTCTCATCACAATACTCCATGACCAATATCATCACAATGCTCCATGACCGATGTCATGACAACACTCCATGACACCTGACAACACAATGATCCGGGACTCTTGTCATCACAATGCCCCATTACCTAGTCATCACAATGCTCCATGACCCCTGTCATCACAATACTCCATGAATATATTCAGACCAAATTCCATGACACTTGTCATCAAAATGATCAATTCCCTAGTCATCCCAATGCTCCATGACCTCTGTATTCACACTGCTCTGTGACGCTTGTCATCACAGTGTTCCATGACACCTGTCATCACAATGCTCCATGCCTTTGTCAGCAAAATGCTACATGACCATGTCATTACAATGCTCTATGCGCTTGTCATCACAATACTCCATTACCATTGTCTTCACAATCCTCCATGAACCTTGGGATCACATTACTTCATGCCCTTGTCATCACAATGCTCCATGCTCCATGAAATCAAAATGATCCATGACCTCTGTCATCACAATGCTCCAAAACCTTGTGAACACATGGTTCTATAACACTTGTCATCACAACGCTCCAAGATGCCTGTCATCACAATACTCCATGCCCTTTTCATCACAATGCTCCATGCCCTGGTAATCACAATGCCCATGTCCATTGTCATCACAGTTCTCTACGTCCTTTTCATCACAGTGCTCCATGACAGTTCACATCACAATGTTACATGCTCTTGTCATCACAATTCTCCATGCACTTGTCATCACAATGCCCCATGAACCCTGTCATAGCAAGCTGTATGCCTTTGTCATCACAATGCTTCACGAACTTTTCATCAAAATTCTCAATGGCTGTTGTCGTCACAATGCTCCATGCCGTTCTCATCACAATGCTCCATTACCCTTATCATCACAATGCTCCAAACCCTTGTCATCACAATGCTCCATTACCTTTGTCATCACAATCCTCCATAACACTTGGCATCACAATGCTCCATGCCATTGTCATCACAATTGACCATGAAATATATCATCACAATGCTCCCTGACACATGTCTTCACAATACTCAATGACCTTGTCATCACAATGCTCCATGCCCTTGTTATCACAATGTGCCTTGCCCAATGTCAACACAATTATCCATGAAACTTGTCAGACCAGTGCTCTATGCCCCTGTCATCACAATGCACCATGACCCCAGTCATCACAATGCTCCGTGACTCCAGTCATCACAAGGCTTCATGACCTGTGTCATCACAGTGTTCCATGCCCTCATCATCACAAGGCTCTCTGAACTTTGTCACCACAATGCTCCATGAACTTTTCATCACAATGCTCCTTGACATTTGTCATCACAATGCTCCATACCTTTGTCAACTCAATGCTCCATGACCCTTGTCATCACAATGTTCCATGCGCTTGTCAGCGCAGTGCTCCCTGACCCATGTCATCACAATGCACCATGCGCTTGACATCACAATGCTCCACAGCATTGTCATCACAATGCTCCATAAACCTTATCATCACAATGCTCCATGCACTTCTTATCAATATGCTCTCTCACCACTGATATGAAAATGTTCCCTCACTAGTCATCAAAATACACCCACTACCCTGTCATCACAGTGGTCCATAACCCCTGTCATGAAAATGTTCCATGACCCCTGATATCACAATGTTCCATAACCCCTGTCATCAAAATGTTCCATGACATTTTTCATCAAATTGCTCCATGACCCTGTCATCACAATGCTCCCTGCCCTTCACAACAGAATGCACCACAGCCTTGTCATCAAAATGCTCCCTGACCTTTGTCATCACAGTGCTCCAAAACCCTTGTCAACACAATGCTCCAAGACCCCTGTAATCACAATGCTCCATGCACTTGTCATCACAAAGCTTCATGACGAATGTCAACAGAATGCTCCATGGACGTCTCATTCAGTATGCTCCATGCCCTTGTCATCACAATGCTCCAAGACCCTTGTAATCACAATGCTCCATGCCCCTTTTCATCTCAATGCTCCATGAACCCTGTCATCACAATGCACCATGCCCATCATCGTAATGCTTCATGCTATTGTCATCAAAATGAAATCAAAATGCTCCATGACCTCTGTTCTCAGAATGCTCCAAATCCTTGTGATCAAAATGTTCCATAACACTTATCATCACAATGTCCCATGACGCTCGTCATCTCAGTTATCCATGGTCTTCTCATCACAATGCTCCATGAACCTTGTCACCACAATGCTCAATACACTTGTCATCACAGTGCTCCCTGACACTTGTCATCAGTATCCTCCATGAACCCTGTCATGACAGGGCTCCATGCCTTTTTCATCACAATGTTCCATGCCCTTTTCCTCACAGGGCTCCAAGCTCCCTGTTATCCCAATGCTCCATGCCCTTGTCATCACAAAGCTCCGTGATGCATGTCATCAGAACGCTCCCTGGCCTTCTCATCCCATGCTCCATGCCCTTGTCATCACAATGCTCCATGACCCCTGTAATCACAATTCTCTCTGCCCCTTTTCATCAGAATGCTCCATGAGACTTGTCATCACAAGGCTCCATGGTCTTCTCATCACAGTGCTCTACTACCTTGTCATCACAATGCTCCATGACACCTGTCATCACAATACTCCATGAACATTTTCAGCCCAATGTTCCATGACCTTCTCATCACAATGCTCCATGACCACTGTCATCACAACGCTCCATGAACCCGGACAACACAATGATCCGGGACTCTTGTCATCAAAATGTTCCATGCCCTTGTCATCCCACTGCTCCATGACACCTTTAATCACAATGCTCCATGACCCTTGTCATCACAGTATTCCATGAACATTGTCATCACAATGCTCCATGAGCTTGTCATCACAATCCTCCATGACCCTTGGGATCACATTGCTTCATGTCCTTGTCATGTCTCTCTTGCCTTTCTGGTTTTTACTGATTTTCGGATGTCCGTTTCGACCGCTGGGTAGTGACAATTCTTTGTAGTGTGGATTTGCATTGCACGCTTGCTTGATTGGCCATAAAGGGTGTATGTGTTTTCTCCTGAATATATTCAGGTGAAAAGCCATACACCGTTTTTGGCCAAGTGCATCACTGTCAAAGTTGTGATGCTTTTCCTGTGCTTTAAAAGCGATTCCAATTTACCTCATGCAATATGTTTTGTGCAATTCTGCCTCATTTTAAAGTCTGCTTCATTGCCTTCTCTCAACAGATTTTTGGAAGAGAGTAGTCCTTTATAACTCTGCAGGTTTGTGAATTGCTGTGCCCCTGAGCTCCAATTTTCAAATCCCATTTTTGGGAGCTGACTGCAAATCCACAATTTTGCTTCAGGAACTATACTGGTTCCAGGGGTGGCTATACTCTTCCCTAAGGGTGGCTGAGGCTTTGGTTAATTCTTCTTCCTGACGGGAATTTAGAGTGACATGTGCCCGTCCAAATGCCTACATCTACTCTCTAATTGGTTCTCCCTCTTCCCTTTCATCCTCTGCACAATTAGCAAACTTTGCGAAACAGGAGGTTATAGGGGCTAACTCTCCTAAGTTGGGAGATTGATAGTAAGGCAGTTGGAATGCCAACCTGGAGCACAAGGAGAGGAAAAATTAGGAGACTTTTAGAAACCTTTCTCCATCACAGTGTGTCCATTCTCTAGGTTTCCCATACATGTTATAACTATAGTGATATTCCCTTCTACCTGGAGATTTGGGACTCATGGAATGGTGTCATGCATTACTACTTTAAAGGGTCTGCATTTTCTCTCCCAATCTCACCAGTCCTCTCAGTCCCAAGTGTCCAGCCTTATGTCTCATCCAGTTGTCTTTGCAGATAGGGTCATTCCAGGTTTCATCAGAACCCCTGAAGGAATTGTGTAAGAATATCACTGTTTTTTTGTTTGGTTATTGAATTCATTTTTATAATGGGGCTGAGCTGATTTTCACTGACGTGTTTATGCCGGTCTAGACACACTTGATTCCCTTACGGAGACATATCAATACATAGGTTTTAAGATTCTTACTAGTCCGATATATTCCTCTGCGGGCAATAGGGGATTTGGGTCACGTTCACTGAGGAAGGTGTAGGTCTTGTCTCTTCTGTATTTGGTTTATGATATGTTACCTGTGCTAATATCAAACTGGTTTTATGCATCACCCCACCTCTCCTTTCCCTTTAAGCAGGCATAAGAGAGTTTTCTAAATGTGAGACTCTGTTCTCTTTCTTAATTCAGTTCATGTGTTGTGATGTTGACATTCCCTCTGTAAGTGCTATCTTATGATAAGATTCTTTTTTTCTGTGTGACTAATTTCACTTAGAATCATCATACCTAAATCCACTCATTATGCTGCTACTGGCCTTTGACATTGATTTCACTTCTGAGTGATATTCCGTTGTACAAAATTACGACAAGTTCTTTATGCATTTCTCTTTTTCCTGGGATAATTTAGGTGTACCGAAGATGAGGTTCTTGTATGCAGAGCAGCCCTAAACTTTGGGGTGCCTTTGTCTTGTCGATATTTAGTCTTCCCAAGTTGTATGCCCATGAGTTGAAGTCCCCTTTGCTCGGGGGCTTTGCATTTTAGATTTTTTAGGCAACAGCATACACTTCTTCAGAGTGGCTCTTGGATATTTATACCCCACCCATCAGCGTGACTAGGCTCCCTGTTCTCCCTGGCCTCTCCTGCATTTCTGGTTTGTACACATTTTTTGGATGGCCTTTCTAAGCAGTGTATATTGAGACTTCTTTGTTGTGCGGATTTGCATTTTCCGCTTGCTTGGTTGGCCAAAAACTCTGTAAGTGTTTTATTTTCCTGAAGATTTCACGAAAAAAACACATACACCCTTTTGCCCAACTGCATCATTTTAGAAATTCTGCTGCTTTTCATATGCTTTAAATGTGAGTACAATCTACCTTTTGAAATCTGTTTCCTGCAATTCTGCCTCTCATTCAGATCTTCTTCGTTGCCTTACCTGAATATATATTTTGGACGTTGGTTATCATTTATATCTTTGCAGGTCTTTGAATTGTCTGCTCCTGAGCTCCATTTTG
This sequence comes from Mesoplodon bidens, assembly GCF_964165515.1. Lineage (NCBI taxonomy): Eukaryota > Metazoa > Chordata > Mammalia > Artiodactyla > Ziphiidae > Mesoplodon > Mesoplodon bidens. The sequence continues at coordinate 3,731,676 of NW_027672207.1, forward strand.
CAACTTGCTTTTTTTTGTGAGCTGGCCGCCAAACCATTGGATTGCTTCAGGTCCAATTCTGGTTCTGAGGAGGCAGGCTGAGCCTTTGGTTAATTATTGTTCCTAATGGGAAATTAGAGTGGCATGTTCCTGTCCGAACACCTAAGACTTGTCTCTAAATTTTTCTCATCCTTCCGCTTCTTCCTCTGGACAAATTCCGAGCTGTGTGCAAGAGGATGTTGACGGTGCTGATATCCCCAAGTGAGGAGATTGTTAGGAAAGATGCTGGAGGGGTGAACCCGAGCACCAGGCGATGAGGAGATGAGGTGCCTTTTCCAAACTTTTTCCGATCAAATGGTGTACCATCCTCTAGGTGTGGCAGGCATGTTTTAGCTGTAGGATGGGTCCCGTGCATGTAAGGAGAACACCAGGGATTTTTGAAAATCAGTGCCTCCCTGAACCCCAAACTGGGGAATTTTTAAGCTACGGCTACACGTTTGTCCATTAAGGGCCTTGGGAAATAGGCAGAGCCCAAACTTTAGATGATTGAAATCTTCAGGGTCAGAAGCGCTCACCATCGGCCTTGCTTAGGTTACATTTTATCTGTCATTGATAGATGATGTCAATAAAAATATCTATTCTTTTTCAGATTATTTCCCCTTATAGGTTATTGCAAAATATTCAGTGTAGTTCCCTGTGCTATACAGTAGTTCCTTGTTGATGATCTATTTTATACATAGCAGTGTGTATGTGTTAATCCCAAACTGTTATTTTATCCCTTCTCCTACCTTTGCCCTTTGGTAATAATAAATTATAAGATTTTATACTTCTCAGAAATGGGGGAACAGAAAGAGAGGTATCATTTTCATTGGAAAAGCATTCAAAACAAGATTGAAGCTTCAGCTTAGAGTATTCGATGTACATCCATGGAAATAAATCACTTCATTTCTCTAATGTTGACCTGACAAATAAGACAGACGTCTTCACTGAACTTGCCTATAGTGAAGTGATGGAAATATCAAATGTAAGTCTTAGAAACATCTCATTTTACCCGAGCATTATACACTGCTCTATGTTAACTACAGTTTGGCTCACACATCTGTTCATTGAAGTTACAATGTTCTCAATTTCTGTTACTGATCCTCCAGAGTGGACCCCAACAGGAGTCCCCGTGCCCAGTGTCATTGGAGCCGACAGATCAAGACTGAGTTTGGTTCAGAAGCAAAAGAAACATTATTGTGAAAACAGAATGGAGAGGTGAGAGCGTGCACTCCCCCACGGGCTGTGGGCTGGGCTGCTGTGTAGGGATCCCGGTAGCGTCAGTGGGAGGGAGCGGATGGAGCTCTCGAGGGATGGGTTGGCTGCAGTTCAGGCTCTATGCCACGGAGTCAGCATGGGACCCCGCTAGCTGAGGTGTCGACCCAGCCATTCTGTTCTAGGAAATCGGGTCTGAAGTGCCAGGTGTGGGACCTCTGCATGCGGAACCCTAGGAGCACGTGAAATTAGACAAAGCACAAAGGAGAAACAGGTTAGACTTTATTTAATTGCCCAGATTCTCTTTTTATCTCCCAGGAATTTTTAATGAATGTTGCCGGAGACAAACACCTCTGCTTTTTATTCTGTTCCACATTCTTGGGGTGTTGAGGGTGCAGACCCCTCTTTTGTAACTGCTTCATGCTATGGTGGGAGCCCTGACACCTCGGGGAAGTGGGCAAAACGTCTCCCCACCAGCCTCCAGGTGAGGTTGATTGACCCAAGGCCTCCTGCCTCACTTCTCGTCTGCCTGAGCACCAGCATTGGAAGTGTTATAGATTCTAATGACCTTTAAGGGTCCAGGAAAGAGATGTGCAGAGATGCTGAGGTGGCAGGTTTCACCCCACACCACATTTGTTCCGCGACCTTCGGAAGATGGTTTTTGCCAGCCTAGATGCTCTGACCAGTAGTCTGTGCTTTCTTTAATTAGGTCCCTGAATTAATGTACAAACAGCACCATGTGTCAGAGCCCTGCCCGCACAACTCCCAGACAGTCCAGTGTCAGTGGTGATCCAGGACCATGACGTCCACTGAGTCAACGGCCTTTAGAAGTAGCCAGCAGTCCAGCCGGTCATATTGGCCACCATCACCGTGTTGTCTGTAGGGTTTTCTATGGTGAAAGCGGGATATACTTTTCCCCCGCCAAGCTAATTAGCTCCCCTGTGGGTGCAGTAAGTCCTGCAGGCAGTAGTCTGCTCTTTCGGTGCACAGTCTTGTTGTTTTCTGAGAGAAACTCCAGGTGAAGTGATGGTCACACAAGTCATCTTGGGGGCCCGTTGCCCCTGTTTGTCTCTCTGGAGGTTGGAGTTGGAGGGCCTCCTCACTCGAGGACAGTGTGTCCACAGAGCGACCCCTGCAACTTCAGGGCATGATGTGTGGTTAGGATCATCACGTGGGGTCCCTTTCCCTTAGGAGGGAGCTGGCCTTTTGGGCTGCTGATTTCCAGCTTTTTAGATACCCCAGTATCCTGGCCTGATGAGTCGGTGGCAAAGCCCTTGGTGACTATAGTTTATCATACCTGAAGGGAATTCTTGTGTTGCTCCATTTCAAGTGGTCCCGGTTTTTGCACTAAGTCTCCAAGGGCGATTAACCTTTGACCGGGTATGTAAAGGTCAAAGGGTTTAGCTAAATTAGGGAGTTCCTGGGCAAGGGTTTGAATTGACAGCTCTTTCCATTCTTGAGAGGCTGCTTCTGAATTCTACTCAAAAGGATCATCATCTTTTCGTGTCAGTGTTTTATGTAGAGGCCCAGCTATTAGACTGTAGTTAGGGATCCAGATGCAGAAAACCTTGGCCTCCCAAGGAACCCCTAAGCTGTCTTCTAGTTTTAGAAGAGGTAAGGCTGCAAATGGATTCTTCCCTATCCTGGGATGCATTTCTCTGAATATCTGTGAGAATGAAGCCCAGGCATGTCACCTTAGCCTGGGATATTTGAGCCTTTTTCTTGGACACCTTCTATCCTTTCTTGGCTAGGTAGTTCAGAGGCGTCTTTAGTAGGCCTGGCGATCAGAATGTCATATTCATATTGAAGGAGGGTTCCCTTTTACAGAGGTAGAACTTTTAGGTCTTTAGAGGACATTTCCCCAATGATGGTGTGGGGATTTTTGAACCATTGGGGCAGGACGGCCCAGCATTATTGCTTTGGTTGCATGTTGTGTCCTGCCACTCACAAGCCAAAAATTCTTGTGACTCTGAGATGAATGGAATACAGAAGAAGGCATCATTGAAGTCTAATACAGAATGTCATGGCCTGGTGGATGGTAGAATGACCAGCAGGGTGTAGGAAATAGGAGCTACTGGATATATATCCTCGGTGGCTTCACTGACTGTCCTGATATCCTTTACCAGGTCTCCAGCAACCCATGGGGCTCTCGTGATCAGGCCAATCCCAGGATATGGAGCTAACCAGGGCTGCAACCCCCACCCCACAGCCCACGGGGCTCTCGTGGTCAAGTCCCTCCCAGGGTATGGAGCTCACCTGTGCAGCTACCAAGCAGCCCATGGGGCTCTCATAGTCAGGCCCTTCCCAGGATACGGAACTCCCCTGGTCAGGTACCCCGGCAGGGCTGGAGACACGGGAACTGTGCACATAGCCCACCTTGCAGAGAAACCCCAGCTCACCTGTCGCTCACAGCTGACACAGAACACCTCAGAGCAGGACTTGAACTAACAAACAGCAGCTCTTACAGTTCTGTGACCCTGGATATCACTCTGTGCAGCCTCTCTCTGCCTGGTCTTCCAGACACTTCCACTGCAGCCAGGGCACCAGGCCTCTGTCTCCACCCACCATCACTCCTCTCCCTGACTCCTGGCATCTTCTCGTTAGGATATTGTCGTCTTGAATTTGTTTTCCACTCATGGACCAGATAAAATGGTAAGAAAACAAGCCGCAGCTGCAGCCCCTTGTCTATCCTGACTCTAAAGAGCCCACACCTGTTCCTTGGGCGTGGCCCGTTTATCAAGGTATATTTTCTGCAACTCTGAGCCCCTGAGGGATGAGGATTGGCGGATTTGGGCAGCCTGACACTGCCTGCCAGCCCTCCCCAGGTGTGCCTGGGTTGAGGTCAATATAAATACCTCTCCAGTCAGCAAGAGCCCATGTAGCTGTGCCTGACGCCATATTCTCTGCCCCGTCTGCAGTGTCGGGGCTGGCGTGGTGGGAGGGAGTGAGGGGCCATGGCTTTGTGGGTGGCCCAGTGTGAGTGGGGCTCTGCTGGACTTTCTGCAGGGGTTGCCAGGCTGCCACCTGCTAAAGAAGAGGATGTGTAACCTATAACTGCCGCTGGAATTTCTCCCCAGGCAGAGGTGAGGAAGTAAAAAAGCAGTGGGGGCCGTGGCAGGAGGGGTATCTCAGGCAGGGAAATGGAAAGCTTCCATTAGACCATCTGGGGCCAAGACCATCCTGGCTGGCCTGTAGGCACCAAGTCAGCCTGCGTGCTGTCGCTGGTGTGGTTACACAGCCCTTCCTCTAGGCTTGCAAGTGCTTGTACATATTCATGTGTTTTACCTGGAAAGGGTGGGAAGAGTTCAGCTGCAGCAGGACTGGGGCTCAGCTCACGTTTACTCACAGATGCCTCGACACAGTCCCCCAGCTTTGCAATGAGGATGCTCCTTGAGAGGGGGAGAGCTGCTGACTGCATGGGAGACGATTTCCCACCTCTGACCAACTTAAGAATTTTTTACCACTGGAGCAAGTGCCCTGATACGATTTTCCTCTGTATAAATGGTGGGTTCTGTTTTTTTTTTTTTTTTCTTTTTGGTTCAAGGTAGATTTTATTTATTCCTATTTTGTTTTAATTTGGAGATATAAACATGGAAATAATGCATTAATATAAAGACGTCTATGTGAAGGGAAAAACTTTTTCTGTTTTATTTTATTAAATGTTATTTATTTATTTTTTATTTTTTCAAATTTATTTATTTATTTTATACAGCAGGTTCTTATTGGATATCTATTTTATACATATAAGTGTGCACATGTGAATCCCAGTCTCCCAATTCATCCCACCACCCCCCTCACATGGCGTTCCCACCTTTGTGTCCATATGTTTGTTCTCTACATCTGTGTCTCTATCTCTGCCCTGCAAACCGGTTCATCTGTACCATTTTTCTAGGTTCCACATATATGTATTCATATACAATATTGGTTTTTCTCTTTCTAAATTACTTCACTCTGTATGACAGTCTCTAGATCCATCAAGGTCTCTACAAATGACCCAATTTCATTCCTTTGTATGGCTGAGTAATATTCCATTGTATATATGTACCACATCTTTATCCATTCGTCTGTCTGTGGGCACTTAGGTTGCTTTCATTACCTGGCTAGTGTAAATAGTGCTGCAATGAACATTGTGGTGAATGTGTCTTTTTGATTTATGGTTTTCTCTGGGTATATGCCCAGTAGTGGGATTGCTGGATTATATGGTAATTCTATTTTTAGTTTTTTAAGGAACCTCCATACTGTTCCCCATAGAGACTGTATCAATTTACATTCCCAACAATAGTGGAAGAAAGTTCCTTTTCTCCACACCCGCTCCAGCATTTGTTGTTTGTAGATTTTCTGATGATGCCCATTCTAACAGGTGTGACGTGATACCTCATTGTAGTTTTGATTTCCATTTCTCTAATAATTAGTGATGTTGAGCAGATTTTTATGTGCGTACTGGCGATCTCTATGTCTTCTTGGAAGAAATGTCTATTTAGATCTTCTTCCATTTTTGTATTGGGTTGTTTGTTTTATTAATATTGAGCTGCATGAGCTGTTTATATATATTGGAGTTTAATCATTTGTCCATTTATTCGTTTGGAAATAATTTCTGCCATTCTGAGTATTGTCTTTTCATCTTGTTTGTAGTTTCCTTTGCTTTGTAAAAGCTTTTACGTTTCATTATGTCCCATCTGTTTAGTTTTCTTTTTTATTTCATTACTATAGGAGGTGGATCAAAAAAGATCTTGCTGTGATTTACGTCAGAGTATCCTTCGTAAGTTTCCCTCTGAGAGTTTTATACTCTCCGGTCTTACATTAAGGTCTCTAATCCATTTTTCATATATTTTTATGTATGGTGTTGGGGAGTGTTCTAATTTCAATCTTTTACATGTATCTGTCCATATTTCCCAGCACCAATGATTGAAGAGACTGTCTTATCTCCATTGTATAGTCTTGCCTCCTTTGTCATAGATTAGTTGACCATAGGTGTGTAGGTTTATCCCTGTGCTTTCTTTTTTTTTTTCCTTTTACACGTTTATTGGAGTATAATTGCTTTTCAATGGAGTGTTCGTTTCTGCTGTATAAAAAAGTGAATCAGCTATACATATACAAATATCACCAGATCCCCTCCCTATTGCATCTCCCTCCCACACCCCATATCCCACACCTTTAGGTGGTCACAAAGCACCGAGCTGATCTCCCTGTTCTATGTGGCTGCTTCCCAGTAGCTATCGGTTTTACATTTGGTAATGTATTTATGTCCATGCCACTCTCTCACTTTGGCCCAGCTTACCCATCCCCCTTCCGGTGTCCTCAAGTCCTTTCTCTATGTCTGTGTCCTTAATCCTGTCCTGCCACTAGGTTCCTCAAAATCTTTTTTTTTTTCTTCATTAGGTTCCGTATATCTCTGTTAACATACAGTATTTGTTTTTCCCTTTCTAACTTACTTCACTGTTTAGGACAGATTCTAAGTCCATCCACCTCACTACAAATAACTCAGTTTTGCTTCTTTATATGGCTGAGTAATATTCCATTGTATATATGTGCCAGATCTTCTTTATCCATTCATCTGTCGATGGACACTTAGGTTGCTTCCATGTCCTGGCTATTTTAAATAGAGCTGCAATGAACATTTTTGTACATAACTCTTTTAAAATTATGGTTTTTGCAAGGCAAATGCCCAGTAGTTGGATAGTTGTGTCCTATGGTACTTCTATTGTTAGTTATTTAAAGGAACCTCCGTACTGTTCTCCCTAGTGCCCATATCAATTTACATTCCCACCCACAGTGCAAGTGTGTTCCCTTTTCTCCAATAAAGGCCTCTCCAGCATTTATTGTTTTGTAGATTATTTTGATGATTGCCACTCTGACTGCTGTGAGGTGATACCTCACGGTAGTTTTGATTTGCATTTCTCTAATGATTAGTGATGTTCAGCATCCTTTCATGTGTTTCTTGGTAATCTGTATATCTTCCTTGGAGAAATGTCTATTTAGGTCTTCTGCCCGTTTTTGGATTGGGTTGTTTGTTTTTGTGATATTGAGCTACATGCGGTGCTTGTAAAGTTTGGATATTAATCCTTTGTCAATTGCTTCATTTGAAAATATTTTCTCCCATTCTGAGGGTTGTTTTTGCATCTTGTTTATGTTTTCATGTACTGTGTAAAAGCTTTTAAGTTTCATTAGGTCCCATTTGTTGATTTCAATTTTAATTTTCATATCTCTAGGAGGTGGGTCAAAAAGGATCTTGCTGTGATTTATGTCATAGAGTGTTCTGCCTATGGTTTCCTCTAAGTGTTTTATAGTGTCTGGTCTTATATTTAGATCTCTAATCCATTTAGAGTTTATTTTTGTGTATGGTGTTATGGAGTGCTCTAATTTCATTCTTTTATGTGTAGGGGTCCAGTTTTCCCAGCACCAATTACTGAAGAGACTGTCTTTTCTCCATTGTATATCCATAGCTCCTTTGTCATAGATGAGATAGCAATAGGTATGTAGGTTTATCTCTGGGCTTTCTGTCCTGTTCCATTGATCTGTGTTTATGCCAATCTACATAAACTTGATTCCATTATGGAGCCATATACATACATAGGTTTCAAGATTATTACCAGTCAGATATACTCCTCTTCAGTGAATAGGGTGTTTTGTGTTCAGTTCTTTGAGAAAGGAGTACATCTGGTCTATTACATATTTGGTATATGGAATGGTATCTGTGCTAATTTCAAACTCTGCTTTTACACATAACCCCACGTCACCTTTTCCCTTAAGGAAGAATAAGTGTGTTTTCTAAATGTGTAACTCTGTTCACTTTTGAAATTCAGTTCATGGGTAGCCATGTTTACATTCCCTCTATAAGTGATATATTACAAAAAGTTTCTTTTTTCTTTGTGGTTCATTTCACTTAGCATCATCGTACCTAAAGGCACTCATTATGCTGCTATTGGCCTTATGACATTGATTTTATGTCTGAGTGACATTCCATTGTATATAAGTACCACAACATCTATATCCATTTTTTTTTTCATTTCCTGGGATATTTAAAGTGTACTGAAGTCGAGGTTCTTGTAAACAGAGCAGACCTAAATTTTGGGCTGGCTGTGTGTTGTGGATTTTTAGTTTTCCAAAAATACACGCCCATGAGTGGAAGTGTGCTATGCTGTGTAGCTCTGTTTTAGAAAACAATATACAGTTCTCCAGAGAGGCTGTTGGCAATTTACATCCTGTCCATTGGCGTAATCAGGCTCTTTTTCTCCATGGCATGTCCTGCATTTGTGGTTTTTACACTATTTGCAGATGGCCCTTTTGACTGGAGGTAAGGGACACTTCTATGTTGTGTGGATTTGCAATGCCTGATGGCTTGCTTGGCCAAAAAGGGCGTATGCATTTTTTCCCGAATATATTCAAGAAAATACACATACTCCCTTTTCGGCCAAGGGCAACATTGTTGAAGTTCTGTCGCTTTTCATGTGCTTTAAAGATGACTCCAATCTACCTCTTGAAATCTGTTTCTTTCAATTCTGTCTTGCATTCAAATCCTCTTCACTGCCTTAGCTCAATATATTTCTGGATGATAGTTGTCCTTTATAACTCTGCAAGTTTGTGAATTGCTGTGCCCCTGATTTCCATTTTTCAACTCGCCTATTTGTGAGCTGGCTGCAATACCGTAGGATGGCTGTAGGCCCTAGTCTGGTTCCGGGGCTTCAGGCTGAGCCTTTGGTTAATTCTTCTTCCTGATGGGAAACTAGAGTGACATGTGCCCATCCAAACACCTACAGCTAATCTCTCATTTGTTTCCCCTCTTCCTGTTCATCCTCTGCACAATTTTCAAACTGTGCATAACAGGAGGGTAAAGGCGCTGATACTCCAAGTCGGGAGATTTTTAGTAATGCAGATGGAATGGCGAAGCCGAGCACGACGAAAGGAAAAATGAGGTACCTTTTAGAAAACTTTCCCAATTACACAGTGTACCATCCAATGGGTTTCCCATGCATGCTTTAACTGTAGGAAGATTCCCTTAAACCTGGAGAGTTGGGACCACTAGAATGGGTAGCACACAGTATTGCTCTAAGTGGTGTTCTTTTGCTCACACAACCTCAGCAATCTTGTCAGCCCCAAGTGTCCAGTCTTATATCTCATCAGGCTGTGGGTGTAAAGGTGGACAATCCATGTTGCATCACAGGCCCTGGACGTAATTCTTAAGACTTTCTCTCTGTTTTGCTGTTTTTGCATTTTGCTTTTGAAATTTATTTTTATAAGGGGGTTAGGTGAATTTCAGTGCTGTGTTCATGCTGTTATACACACACATGATTTCTTTATGGAGACATGAGAATACATATGTTTTAAAATTCTTGGAGTCAGATATATTCCTCTGCAATGAATCGGGGGTGTTGAGTCCAGTTCATTGTGTCGGCAGTAGGTGATGTCTATTACATACTTGGTTTATGTAACGGTATCTGTGCTAATTTAAAACTGTGGTTTGATGCATCACCCCACCTCACCTTTCCCCTTAAGAAGGCAGAATATTGTTTCCTAAATGAGTGACTCTGTTGTGTTTGTAATTCAGTTCATTCGTAGCCATGTGTACATTCCCACTATGAGTGATATCTTATGATAAGATTCGTTACTCTATTATCTTGCCTAACTCAGTTCATGTGTAGCCATCGTTACAGGAACTTCATAAGTGATATCTTATGATAAGTTTATTTTTCTGTGTAATTTATTTCACTTAGAATCATCGTATCTGAATCCACTCATTTCGCTGCTACTGGTCTTATGACATTGATTTCCTGGCTGAGGGATATTCCATCATACGTAAGTACCACAATTTCTTGGACCATTTTTGTCTTTCCTGGGATATTTAAGTTGTACCCAAGTTGAGGTTCTTGTAAGGAGTGCAGCCCTAAATTTTGGGGTAGCACTATCTTATTGGTTTTCAGTTTTCCCAAGGTATATTCCGTAGATTGGAAGTGCCCTTGGCTCTGTAGCTCTGTAGTTTACTTGTTGTAGGGAACACAATGCACTCATCCCGAGAAGCAGTTGGCAATTTGCATCCCGCCAATCAGAATAACAATGCTCCCTGTTCTCCAGGGCCTGTCTTGCCTTTCTGGTTTTTACACATTTTGCAGATGTCCCTTTTGATCGGTGGGAATTGATACTTCTGTGTAGTGCAGATTTGCATTGCCCGCTTGCTTGCTTGGCCAAAAAGGGCGTATGCGTTTTCTCCTGAATATATTCAGGAGAAAGTGCATACACACTTTTTGGCCAAGTGCATCATTGTCGACGTTGTGCCGCTCTTCATGTGCTTTAAAGGTGATTCCAACGTACCTCTTGAAATCTGTTTCCTGCTATTCTGCCTCTCTTTCAAGTCAGCCTCGATGCCTTCCCTCAACAAATTTTTGGATGATAGTTGTCCTTTATTACTCTGCCAGTTTGTGAATTGCAGTGCCCCTGAGCTCCATCTTTCAACTCGTTTTTGTGAGGTGAACACAAGTCTAAAATTTTGGTTCGGGACCTATACTGGTTCCCGGCAGGTGGCTGAGACTTTGGTTAATTCTTCTTCCTGCCAGGCAATTAGAGTGTCATGTTCCCGTCCAAATGCCTAACAGCTACTCTCTCATTGGTTCTCCCTCTTCCCTTTCATAGTCTGACAAACTGGCAACCTGTGAGAACCATTAGTTTAAAGGGCCTGTCTCTCCAAGTTGGCAGAATAATAGTAAAGCAGTTGGAAAGTCAAAACGGAGCACCAGGAGAGGGACTGATACTTGAGTTTTACAAACCTTTCGTATTCAGAGTGTGTCCGTGCTCTAGGATCCCGTACATGTTATACCTGTAGTAATATTCCCTTCAACCTGGAGAGTTGGGACCCATGGAATGGGTGCCACACATTATTGCTTTAAGGGTCTGCATTTGCCCACCCAATCTCACCAATCCTCTCAGTCCAAAGTGTACAGCCTTATGCGACATCCAGCTTTGGTTGTAGATAGGGTCATTCCAGGTTTCATCAGAAACCCTGAAGGAATTGTAAAGAATTTCCCGTTTTTTTTGTTTTGTTTTGAAATTCCTTTTTATAGTGGGTTTGAGCTGATTCTCACTTCCATGTTTATGCCAGTCTAGACACACGTGATTCCCTTACGGAGACATATCAAGACATAGGTTTTAAAATTCTTACTAGTCAGATATATTCCTCTGCGGGAAATATGGTGTTTTGAGTCCCTTTCACTGAGGAAGGTGTAGGTCTTCTCTGCTCCATAGATGGTTTTTTGAACGGTACCTGTGCTTATATCAAACTGTGGTTTTATGCATCACCCTACCTCTCCATCCCCCTTAAGCAGGCAAAAGAGTGTTTCCTAAATGTGCGACTCTGTTCTCTATCCTAACTCAGTTCATGTGTAGCCATGTTTACAGGATCTTCATAAGTGATATCTTATGATAAGTTTCTTTTTCTGTTTGACATATTTCATTTAGAATCATCGTACCTGAATCCACTCATTTTGCTGCTACTGCCCTTATGACATTGATTTCATGGCTGAGGGATATTCCATCGTACGTAAGTACCACAATTTCTTGAAGCATTTTTGTCTTTCCTGGGATATTTAAGATGTACCCAAGTTGAGGTTCTTGTAAGCAGTGCAGCCCGAAATTTTGCGGTGGTTGTGACTTATTGATTTTCAGTATTCCCATGGTATTTTCCCTAGACTGGAAGTGCCCTTGGCTCTGTAGCTCTGTTGTTTACTTGTTTTAGGGAACACAGTGCACTCCTCCAGAGAGGCAGTTGGCAATTTACATCCCGCCCATCAGCATAACAAAGCTCCCTGTTCTCCAGGGCCTGCTTGCCATTCTGCTTTTTACACATTTTGTGGATGTCCCTTTTGACCGGTGTGAAGTGATACTCCTTTGTAGTGCAGATTTCCATTTCCTGCTTGCTTGCTTGGACAAAATGGGCGTATTCGTTTTCTCCTGAATATATTCAGGAGAAAATGCATACGCCCTTTTTGGCCAAGTGCACCATTGTCGAAGTTGTGCCCCTCTTCCTGTGCTTTAAAGGTGATTCCAATGTACCTCTTGAAATATGTTTCCTGCTATTCTGCCTCGCTTTCAGGTCTGCATCGTTGCCTTCCCTCAATAGATTTTTGGACGATAGTTGTCCTTTATTACTGTGACTGTGTATTGCTGTGCCCCTGAGCTCCATTTTTCAACTCGTTTTTTGTGAACTGTACGCAAGTCCAAAATTTTGGTTCAGATCCGATACTGGTTCTCAGTGGGTGGCTGAGACTTTGTTTAATTCTTCTTCCTGCCAGGAAATTAGAGTGACATGTGCCTGTCCAAATGCCTAACAGCTACTCACTCATTGGTTCTCCCTCTACCCTTTCAACCTCTGCCAAATTGGCAACATGTGCGAACAGGAGGTTAAAGAGGCTGTCTCTCCAAGTTTGGAGATTGATAGTAAAGCAGTTGGAAAGTCAAACAAGAGCACCAGGAGAGGGACTATTCGTTGAGTTTTAGAAAACTTTCGTATTCACAGTGTGTCCTTTCTCTAGGTTTCCCGTACATGTTATAGCTGTAGTAATATTCCCTTAAAGATGGAGAGTTGGGACCCATGGAATGGGTACCATGAATTATTGCTTTAAAGGGTCTGCATATGCTCACCCAATCTCACCAATCCTCTCAGTCCCAAGTGTCCAGCCTTATGCCACATCCAGCTGTCATTGTAGATAGGGTCATTCCAGGTTTCATCAGAGACCCTGAAGGAATTGTAAAGAATTTCCCTGTTTTTTTCTTTTGTTTTTGAAATTCCTTTTTATAGGGGGTTTGAGCTGATTCTCGCTGCCAGGTGTATGCCACTGTAGACACACTTGATTCACTTACGCAGACATATCAATACATAGGTTTTAAGATTCTTACTAGTCAGATATATTACTGTGTGGGAAATATGGGGTTTTGAGTCCCTTTCACTGAAGAATGTGTAGGTCTTGTCTATTCCATAGTTGGCTTTTGAAGCGGTACCTGTGCTTATATCAAACTCTGATTTTATGCATCACCCCACCTCTCCATCCCCCTTAAGCAGGCATAAGAGTGTGTTCTGAATGTGAGAGTCTGTTCTCTTTCCTAATTCAGTTCAAGTGTAGCCACGTTTACAGGATCTCCCTAAGTGATATTTTATGATAAGTTTCTTTTTCTGTGTGAATTATTTCACTTAGAATCATTGTACCTGAATCCACTCATTTTGCTGCTACTGGTCTTATGACATTGATTTCATGGCTGAGTGATATTCCATCGTACTTAAGTACCACAATTTATTGAACCATTTTTATATTTCCTGGGATATTAAAGGTGTACCCAAGTTGAGGTTCTTGCAAGCAGTGCAGCCCTATATTTTGGGGTGGTTGTGACTTATTGATTTTCAGTTTTCCCAAGGTACATTCCCTAGACTGGAATCGCCCTTGAATCTGTAGCTCTGTTGTTTACTTGTTTTAGGGAACTCAATGCACTCCTCCAGAGAGGCCATTGGCAATTTACATTCCAGCCATCAGCATAACAAGGCTCCCTGTTCTCCAGGGCCTCTCTTGCCTTTCTGGTTTTTACACATTTTGTGGAGGTCCCTTTTGAACTGTGGGAAGTGATACTTCTTTGTAGTGCAAATTTGCATTGCCTGCTTGCTTGCTTGGCCAAAAACGGCGTATGCGTTTTTTCCTGAATATATTCAGGAGAAAACGCATACGCCCTTTTTGCCCAAGTACATCATTGTCGAAGTTGTGCCCCTCGTCCTGTGCTTTAAAGGCAAATCCAACGTACCTCATGAAATCTGTTTCCTGCTATTCTGCCTCACTTTCAAGTACACCTCATTGCCTTCACTCAACAGATTTTTGGATGATAGTTGTCCTTTATTACATTCACAGTTTGTGAATTGCTGTGCCCCTGAGCTCCATTGTTCAACTCGTTTTATGTGAGCTGAACGCAAGTCCAAAATTTTGGTTCAGGACCTATACTGGTTCCCGGTGGGTGGCTGAGACTTTGGTTAATTCTTCTTTCTGCCTGGAAATTAGAATGACATATGCCTGTCCAAATGCCTAAAAGCTACTCTCTCATTGGTTCTCCCTCTTCCCTACCATCCTCTGCCAAATTGTCGACCTGTGAGAACCAGGAGGTTAAAGGGGCTGTCTCTCCAAGTTGGGTGATTGATAGTAAAGCAGTTGGAAAGTCAAACGGGGGCACCACGTGAAGGACAATTCATTGAGTTTTAGAAACCTTTCGTATTCACAGTGTGACCATTCTCTAAGTTTCCGGTACATGTTATAGCTGTAGTAATATTCCCTTCAACCAGGAGAGTTAGGACCCATGGAATGGGTGCCATGCATTATTGCTTTAAAGGGTCTGCATTTGCTCACCCAATCTCACCAATCCTCTCAGTCCCTAGTGTCCAGCCTTATGCCACATCCAGCTGTCATTGTAGATAGGGTCATTACAAGTATCATCAGAGACCCTGAAGGAATTGTAAAGAATTTCTCTGTTTTTTTGTTTTGTTTTTGAAATTCCTTTTTATAGTGGGTTTGAGCTGATTCTCGCTGCCATGTTTATGCCAGTCTAGACACAATTAATTCGCATACACAGACATATCAGTACATAGGTTTTAAGATCCTTACTAGTCAGATATATTCCTCTGCGGGAAATATTGGTTTTGAGTCCCTTTCACTGAGGAAGGAGTAGGTGTTGTCTATTCCGTAGTTGGTTTTTGGAACAGTACCTGTGCTTATATCAAACTCTGGTATTATGCATCAACCCACCTCTCCTTCCCCCTTAAGCAGGCATAAGAGTGTTTTCAAAATGTGAGACTGTGTTCTCTTTCCTAACTCAGTTCATTTGTAGCCATGTTTACAGGAGCTTCATAAGTGATATCTTATGATAAGTTTCTTTTCTGTGTGACATATTTCACTAAGAATCATCGTACCTGAATCCACTCTTTTTGCTGCTACTGATCTAATGACATTGATTTCAAGGCTGAGGGATATTCCATTGTATGTAAGTACCACAATTACTTGAACCATTTTTATATTTCCTGGGTATTTAAGGTTAAGCCAAGTTGAGGTTCTTGTAAGCAGTGCAGCCCTAAATTTGGGGGTGGCTTTGTCTTATTGATTTTCAGTTTTCCCAAGGTATACTCCCTAGTCTGGAAGTGCCCTTGGCTCTGTAGCTCTGGTGTTTACTTGTTTTAAGGAACACACTACACTCCACCCGTGAGGCAGTTGGCAATTTACATCCCGCCCATCAGCATAACAAGGCTCCCAGTTCTCCAGGGCCTGTCTTGCTTTTCTGGTTTTTACACATTTTGTGGATGTCCCTTTTGACCGGTGGGAAGTGATACTTGTTTGTAGTGCAGATTTGCATTGCCCTATTGCATGCTTGGCCAAAAAGCATGCTTGAATATATTCAGGAGAAAACGCATACGCCCTTTTTGGCCAAGTGCATCATTGTCGAAGTTGTGCCCGTCTTCCTGTACTTTACAGGGGATTCCTATGTTAATTTTGAAATCTGTTTCCTGCTATTCTGCCTCGCTTTCAAGTCCGCCTCGTTGCCTTCCCCCAACAGATTTTTGGATGATAGTTGTCCTTTATTACTCTGCTAGATTGTGAATTGCTGTGCCACTGAGATCCATTTTTCAACTCATATTTTGTGAGTTGAACGCAAGTCCAAAATTTTGTTTCAGGACCTATACTGGTTCCCGATGGGGTGCTGAGACTTTGTTTAATTCTTCTTCCTGCCGGGAAATTAGAGTTACCTGTGCCCGTCCAAATGCCTAACAGCTACACTCTCATTGGTTCTCCCTCTTCCCTTCCATGCTCTGCCAAATTGGCAAAATATGGGCACCAGGATGTTAAAGGGGCTGTGTCTCCAATTTTGGAGATTGATAGTAAAGCAGTTGAAAAGTCAAATCGGAGCCCCAGGAGAGGGACTATTCGTTGAGTTTTAGAAACCTTTCGTATTCACAGTGTGTCCATTCTCTAGGTTTCCCGTACATGTTATAGCTGTTGTAATATTCCCTTCAACCTGGTGAGTTGGGAACCATGGAATGGGTGCCATGCATTATTGCTTTAAAGGGTCTGCATTTGTTCACCCAATCTCACAAATCCTCTCAGTCCCAAGTGACCAGCCTTATGCCACATCCAGCTGTCATTGTAGATAGGGTCATTAAAGCTTTCGGCAGAGACTGTGAAGGAATTGTAAAGAATTTCCCTGTTTTTTTGTTTTGATTTTGAAATTCCTTTTTATAGTTGGTTTGAGCTGATTCTCGCTGCCATGTTTATGCCAGTGTAGACACACTTGATTCCCTTACGGAGACATATCAATATATAGGTTTTAAGATTCTTACTAGTCAGATATATTCCTGTGCGCGAAATATGGGGTTTTGAGTCCATTTCCCTGAGGAAGGTGTAGGTCTTGTCTATTCCATAGTTGGTTTTGGATCGGTACCTGTGTTTCTATGAAACTCTGCTTTTATGCATCACCCCACCTCTCCTTTCCCCTTAAGCAGGCATAAGAGTGTTTTCTAAATGTGAGACTCTGTTCTCCTTCCTAACTCAGTTCATGTGTAGCCATGTTAACAGGATCTTCATAAGTGATATCTTATGATAAGTTTCTTTTTCTGTGTGACTTATTTCACTTAGAATCATCGTACCTGAATCCACTCACTTTGCTGCTACTGGTCTTATAACATTGCTTTCATGGCTGAAGGATAGTCCATTATACGTAAATACCACAATTTTTTGAACCATTTTTATATTTCCTGGGATATTTAAGGTGTACCCAAGTTGAGGTTCTTGTAAGCAGTGCAGCCCTAAATTTGGGGGTGCCTCTGTCTTATTGATTTTCAGTTTTCCCAAGGTATATTCCCTAGACTGGAAGTGCCGTTGGCTCTGTAGCTCTGTTGTTTACTTGTTTTAGGGAACACAAGTCACTCCTCCAGTGAGGCAGTTGGCAATTTATATCCCGCCCATCAGCATAACAAGGCTCCCTGTTCTCCAGGGCCTGTCTTGCCTTTCTGGTTTTTACACATTTTGTGGATGTCCCTTTCGACCTGTTGGAAGAGATACTTCTTTGTAGTGCAGATTTTCATTGCCTGCTTGACTGCTTGGCTAAAAAGGGCGTATGCATTTTCTCTTGAATATATTCAGGAGAAAATGCATTTGCGCTTTTTGGCCATGTGCATCATTGTCGAAGTTGTACCCCTCTTCCTGTGCTTTACAGGCGATTCCTACGTACATCTTGAAATCTGTTTCCTGTTCTTCTTCCTTGCTTTCAAGTGCGCCTCGATGCCTTCCCTCAACAGATTTTTGGACGACAGTTTTCCTTTATTACTCTGCTAGTTTGTGAATTACTGTGCCCCTGAGCTCCATTTTTCAAATCGTTTTTTGTGAGCTGAACGCAAGTCCAAAATTTTGGTTCAGGGCCTATAATTGTTCCCGGTGGGTGAATGAGATTTGCTTAATTCTTCTTCCTGCTGGAAATTAGAGTCACATGTGCCCATCCAAATGCCTATCAGCTACTCTCTCATTGTTTCTCCCTCTTCCCTTCCATCCTCTGCCAATTTGGCAAACTGTGTGACCCAGTAGTTTAAAGGGGCAGTCTCTCCAAGTTGGGAGATTGATAGTAATGCAGTTGGAAAGTCAAATCGGAGCACCAGGAGAGGGAATATTCGTTGAGTTTTAGAAACCTTTCATATTCACAGTGTGACCATTCTCTAGGTTTCCCATACATGTTATAGCTTTAGTAATATTCCCTTCAACCTGGAGTGTTGGGACCCATGGAACGGGTGCCATGCATTATTGCTTTAAAGGGTCTGCATTTGCTCACCCAATCTCACCAATCCTCTCAGTCCCAAGTGTCCAGCCTTATGCCACATTCAGCTGTCATTGTAAATAGAGTCATTCCAGGTGTTGTCAGGGACCCTGAAGGAATTGTAAAGAATTTCCCTGTTTTTTCGTTTTGTTTTTGAAATTCCTTTTTATAGTGGGTTTGAGCAGATTCTCACTGCCATGTTTTTGCCAGTCTAGAGACACTTAAATCCCTTATCCAGACATATCATTACATAGGTTTTAAGGTCCTTACTAGTCAGATATATTCCTCTGCAGGAAATATGGGGTTTTGAGTCTCTTTCACTGAGGAAGGTGTAGGTCTTGTCTATTCCATAGTTCGTTTTTGGAACGGTACCTGTGCTTATATCAAACTCTGGTTTTATGCATCACCCCACCTCTCATCCCCCCTTAAGCAGGCATAAGAGTGTTTTTTAAATGTGAGACTCTGTTCTCTTTCCTAACTCAGTTCATGTGTAGCCATGTTTACAGGATCTTCATAAGTGATACCTTATGATAAGTTTCATTTTCTTTGTGACTTATTTCACCTAGAATCAACGTACCTGAATCCACTCACTTTGCTGCTACTGGTCTTATGACATTGATTTCATGGCTGCGGGATCTACCATCAGACGTAAGAACCACGATTTTTTGAACCATTTTTTTATTTCCTGTGATATTTAAAGTGTAACCAAGTTGAGGTTCTTGTAAGCAGTGCAGCCCTAAATTTTGGGGTGGCTCTGTCTTATTGATTTTCAGTTTTCCCATGTTATATTCCCTAGACTGGAAGTGTCCTTGGCTCTGTAGCTCTGTTGTTTACTGGTTTTGGGAACACAGTGCACTCCTCCAGTGAGACAGTTGGCAATTTACATCCCGCCCATCAGCATAACAAGGCTCCCTGTTCTCCAGGGCCTGTCTTGCTTTTCTGGTTTTTCCACATTTTGTGGATGTCCCTTTTGACCGGTGGGAAGAGATACTTCTTTGTAGTGCAGATTTGCATTGCCCTCTTGCATGCTTGTCCAAAAAGCATGCTTGAATATATTCAGGAGAAAACGCATACGCCCTTTTTGGCCAAGTGCATCATTGTCGAAGTTGTGCCCCTCTTCCTGTGCTTTACAGGTGATTCCAACGTACCTCTTGAAATCTGTTTCCTGCTCTTCTGCCTCGCATTCAAGTCCGCCTCGTTGTCTTCGCTCAACAGATTTTTGGACAGTACTTGTCCTTTATTACTCTGCCTGGTGTGAATTGCTGTGCCCCTGAGTTCCATGTTTCAAGTCGTTTTTTGTGAGCTAAATGCAAGTCCAAAATTTTGATTCAGGATCTATACTGGTTCCCGGTGGGTGGCTGGGACTTTGGTTAATTCTTCTTGCTGCCGGGAAATTAGAGTGACATGTGACATCAAAATGCCTAACAACAACTCTCTCATTGGTTCTCCCTCTTTCCTACCATCCTCTGCCAAATTGGCAACCTGTGGGAACCAGGTGGTTAAAGGGGCTGTCTCTCCAAGTTGGGAGATTGATAGTTAAACAGTTGGAAAGTCAAAGCGGAGCACCCCGAGAGGGACTATTCGTTGAGTTTTAGAAACCTTTCGGATTCACTGTGTGTCCATTCTCTAGGTTTCCCGTACATGTTATAGCTGTAGTAATATTCCCTTCAACATGGAGAGTTGGGACCCATGGAATGAGTGCCATGCATTATTGCTTTAAAGGGTCTGCATTTGCTCACCCAATCTCATCAATCCTCTCAGTCCCAATTGTCCAGCCTTATGCCACATCCAGCTATCATTGTAGACAGCGTCATTCCAGCTTTTGTCAGAGACCCTGAAGGAATTATAAATAATTTCCCTGTTTTTTGTTTTGTTAAAGAAATTCCTTTTTACAGTGGCTTTGGGCTGATTCTCGCTGCTGTGTTTATTCCAGTCTAGACACACTTGATTCCCTTACGGAGACATATCAATACATAGGTTTTAAGATTATTACTAGTCAGATATATTCCTCTGTGGGAAATACGGGGTTTTGAGTCGCTTTCACTGAAGAAGGTGTAGGTCTTGTCTATTCCATAGTTGGTTTTTGGAACGGTACCTGTGCTTATATCAAACTCTGGTTTTATGCATCACCCCACCTCTCCTTCCCCCTTAAGAAGGCATAACAGTGTTTTCTAAATGTGAGACTCTGTTCTCTTTCCTAACTCATTTCATGTGTAGCCATGTTTACAGGATCTTCATAAGTGATATCTTATGATAAGTTTCTTTTTCTGTGTGACTTATTTCACTTAGAATCATCGTACATGAATCCACTCATTTTGCTGCTACTGATCTAATGACATTGATTTCAAGGCTGAGGGATATTCCATTGTATGTAAGTACCACAATTACTTGAACCATTTTTATATTTACTGGGATATTTAAGGTGTACCTAAGTTGCGGTTTTTGTAAGCAGTGCAGCCCTAAATTTTTGTGTGGCTCTGTCTTATTGATTTTCACTTTTCCCATGGTATATTCCCTAGACTGGAATTGCCCTTGGCTTTGTAGCTCTGTTGTTTACTTGTTTTGGGAACACAATGCACTCATCCAGTGAGACAGTTGGCAATTTATATCCCGCCCATCAGCCTAACAAGGCTCCCTGTTCTTCAGGACCGGTCTTGCCTTTCTGGTTTTTACACATTTTGTGTATGTCTCTTTTGACCGGTGGGAAGAGATACTTCTTTGTAGTGCAGATTTGCATTGCCCTCTTGCTTGCTGGGCCAAAAAGGGCGTATGCATTTTCTCCTGAATATATTCAGGAGAAAATGCATACACCAATTTTGGCCAAGTGCATCATTGTTGATGTTGTTCCCCTCTTCCTGTGCTTTACTGGCGATTCCAACGTACTTCATGAAATCTGTTTCCTGCTATTCTGCCTCTCTTTCAAGTCTGCCTCGTTGCCTTCGCTCAACAGATTTTTGGACAGTAGTTGTCCTTTATAACTCTGCCAGTTTGTGAATTGCTGTGCCCCTGAGTTCCATGTTTGAACTCGTTTTTTGTGAGCTGAACGCAAGCCCAAAATTTTGGTTCAGTACCTATACTGGTTCCCAGTGGGTGGCTGATACTTTGGTTAATTCTTCTCCCTGCCGGGAAATTAGAGTGACATGTGCCCGTCCAAATGCCCAGCAGCTACTCTCTCATTGGTTCTCCCTCTTCCCTTCCATCCTCTGCCAAATTGGCAACCTGTGCAAACCAGGAGGTTATAGGGGCTGTCTCTCCAAGTTGTGAGATTGATAGTAAAGCAGTTGGAAAGTCAAACCGGAGCACCAGGGGAGGGACTATTCGTTGAGTTTTAGAAACATTTCGTATTCACAGTGTGTCCATTCTCTAGGTTTCCCGTACATGATATAGCTGTAGTAATATTCCCTTCAACCTGGAGAGTTGGGACCCAAGGAATGGGTGCCATGCATTATTGCTTTAAAGTGTCTGCATTTGCTTACCCAATCTCACCAATCCTCTCAGTCCCAAGTGTACCGCCTTATGCCATATCCAGCTGTCATTGTAGAGATGGTCATTCCAAGTTTCCTCAGAGACCCTGAAGGAATTGTAAAGAATTTCCCTGTTTTTTTGTTTTGTTTTTGAAATTTCTTTTATAGTGGGTTTGAGCTGATTCTCGCTGCCATGTTTATGACAGACAAGACACACTTGATTCCGTTACCCAGACATATCAGTACATAGGTTTTAATATTCTTACTAGTCAGATATATTCCTCTGCGGGAAATATGGGGTTTTGGGTACCTTTCACTGAGGAAGGTGTAGGTCTTGTCTATTCCATAGTTGGTTTTTGGAACGGTACCTGTGCTTATATCAAACTAGGTTTTTATGCATCTCCCCACCTCTCCTTCCCCCTTAAGCAGGCATAACAGTGTTTTCTCAATGTGAGACTCTGTTCTCTTTCCTAACTCACTTCATGTGTAGCCATGTTTACAGGATCTTCATAAGTGATATCTTATGATAAGTTTCTTTTTCTGTGTGACTCATTTCACTTAGAATCATCATACCTGAATCCACTCATTTTGCTGCTACTTGTCTTATGACATTGATTTCATGGCTGAGGGATATTCCATCGTATGTAAGTACCACAATTTTTTGAAACATTTTTATGTTTCCTGGGATATTTAAGGTGGAACCTAGTTGATATTCTTGTGAGCAGTGCAGCTCTAAATTTGGGGGTGGCTCTATCTTATTGATTTACAGTTTTGCCAAGGTATATTTCCTAGACTGGAAGTGCCCTTGGCTCTGTAGGTCTATTTTTTACTTGTTTTAGGGAACACAATGCACTCTTCCAGTGAGGCAGTCGGCAATTTTTTTTTTTTTTTTTTTTTTTTTTTTTTTTGCGGTATGCGGGCCTCTCAGTGTTGTGGCCTCTCCCGCTGCGGAGCACAGGCCCAGGACGCGCAGGCTCAGTGGCCATGTCCCACGGGCCCAGCCACTCCGTGGCATATGGGACGCTCCCGTACCGGGGCACGAACCTGTATCCCCTCAATCGGCAGGCGGACTCCCATCCACTACACAAACAGGGAGGCCCCGGCAGTTGGCAATTTACATCCCGCCCATCAGCATAACATGCCTCCCAGTTCTCCAGGGCCTGTCTTGCTTTTCTGTTTTTTATACATTTTGTGGGTGTCCCTTTTGACCAGTGGGAAGAGATACTTCTTTGTAGTGCAGATTTGCATTGCCTGCTTGCTTGCTTGGCCAAAAACGGAGTATGTGTTTTCTCCTGAATATATTCAGGAGAAAATGCATATGCCCTTTTGTCCAAGTGCATCATTGTCGAAGCTGTGCCCCACTTCCAGTGCTTTACAGGGGATTCCTACGTAGCTCTTGAAATCTGTTTCCTGCTATTCTGCCTCGCTTTCAAGTCTGCCTCGTTGCCTTCCGTCAACAGATTTTTGGGTGAGAGTTGTCCTTTATTACTCTGCTAGTTTGTGAATTGCTGTGCCCCTGAGCTCCACTTTTCAACTCGTTTTTTTTTTTTTTTTTTTTTTTTTTTTTTTTTTTTTTTTTGCGGTAGGCGGGCCTCTCACTGTTGTGGCCTCTCCCCTTGCAGAGCACAGGATCCGGACGCACAGGCTCAGCGGCCATGGCTCACGTGCCCAGCCGCTCTGCGGCATGTGGGATCTTCCCAGACCGGGGCACGAACCCGTGTCCCCTGCATCGGCAGGCGGACTCTCAACCACTGCACCACCAGGGAAGCCCTCAACTCGTTTTTTGTGAGCTGAACGCAAGTCCAAAATTTTGGTTTAGGACCTATACTCGTTCCTGGTGGGTGGCTGACACTTTGGTTAATTCTTCTTCCTGCCACGATATTAGAGTGGCATATGCCCGTCCAAATGCCAAACAACTACTCTCTCATTGGTTCTCCCTCTTCCCTTCCATCCTCTGCCATATTGGCAACCTGTGCGAACCAGGAGGTAAAAGGGTCTGTCTCTCCAAGTTGGGAGATTGATAGTAAAGCAGTTGGAATGTCAAAGAGGTGCTCCAGCAGAGGGACTATTCGTTGAGTTTTAGAAACCTTTCGTATTCACAGTGTGTCCATTCTCTAGGATTCCCGTACATGTTATAGCTGTAGTAATATTCTCTTCAACCTGGAGAGTTGGGACCCATGGAATGGGTGCCATGCATTATTGCTTTAAAGGGTCTGCATTTGCTCACCCTATCTCACCAATCCACTCAGTCCCAAGTGTTACCCTTATGCCACATCCGGCTCTCATTGTAGATAGGGTCATTCCAGCTTTCGTCAGAGACCCTGAAGAATTTGTAAAGAATTACCCTGTTTTTTGTTTTGTTTATGGAATTCCTTTTTATAGTGAGTTTGGGCTGATTCTCGCTGCCATGTTTATGCCAGTCTAGACACACTTGATTCCCTTATGGAGACATATCAATACATAGGTTTTAAGATTATTACTAGTCAGATATATTCCTCTGTGTGAAATAAGGTGTTTTGAGTCGCTTTCACTGAGGAAGGTGTAGGTCTTGTCTATTCCATAGTTGGTTTTTGGAACAGTACCTGTGCTTATATCAAACTCTGGTTTTTTTCATCACCCCACCTCTCCTTCCCCCTAAAGCAGGCATAAGAGTGTTTTCTAAATGTGAGACACTGTTCTCTTTCCTAACTCCTTTCATGTGTAGCCATGTTTACAGGATCTTCATAAGTGATATCTTATGATAAGTTTCTTTTTCTGTGTTACTTATTTCACTTAGAAACATCGTACCTGAATCCACTCACTTTGCTGCTACTGGTCTTATGACATTGATTTCATGGCTGAGGGATATTCAATCGTACGTAAGTAGCACAATTTTTTGTACCATTTTTATATTTCCTGGGATATTTAAGTTGTACCCAAGTTGAGGTTCTTGTAAGCAGTGCAGCCCTAAACTTGGGGTTGGCTCTCTCTTATTGATTTTCAGTTTTCCCATGGTATATTCCATAGACTGGAAATGCCCTTTGCTCTGTAGCTCCGTTGTTTACTTGTTTTAGGGAACACAGTGCACTACTCCAATGAGGCTGTTGGCAATTTACATCCCGCCCATCAGCATAACAAGTCTCCCTTTTCTCCAGGGCCTGTCTTTCCTTTCTGGTTTTTACATATTTTGTGGATGTCCCTTTTTACCGTTGGGAAGTGATACTTTTTATAGTGCAGATTTGAATTGCCCTCTTACTTGCTTGGCCAAAAAGGGCGTATGCCTTTTCTCCTGAATATATTCAGGAGAAAACGCATACTCCCTTTTTGGCCAAGTGTATCATTGTCGTAGCTGTGCCCCTCTTCATGTGCTTTACAGGCGATTCCAACGTACCTATTGAAATCTGTTTCCTGCTATTCTGCCTCGCTTTCAAGTCCGCCTTCTTGCCTTCCCTCAACAGATTTTTGGTCGATAGTTGTCCTTTATTACTCTGCCAGTTTGTGAATTGCTGTGCCCCTGAGCTCCATTTTTCAAGTCGTTTTTTGTGAGCTGATCTCAAGTCCAAAATTTTGGTTCAGGACCTATACTTGTTCCCGGTGGGTGGCTGAGACTTTGGTTAATTATTTTTCCTGCCGGGAAATTAGAATGACATGTGCCCGTCCAAATGCCTAACAGCTACTCTCTCATTGGTTCTCCCTCTTCCCTTTCACCCTCTGCCAAACTGGTCACCTGTTCGAAACAGTAGGTTAATGGGGCTGTCTCTCCAAGTTGGGAGATTGATAGTATAGCAGTTGGAAAGTCAAACTTGAGCACAAGGAGAGGTATTATTCGTTGAGGTTTAGAAACCTTTCATATTCACAGTTTGTCCATTCTCTAGGTTTCCCTTACATGTTATAGCTGTAGTAATATTCCCTTCAATCTGGAGAGTTGGGACTCATGGAATGGGTGCCATGCATTATTGCTTTAAAGGGTCTGCATTTGCTCACCCAATCTCACCAATACTCTCAGTCCCAAGTGTCCAGCTTTATGCCACATCCAGCTGTCATTGTAGATAGGGTCATTCGAGGTTTCATCAGAGACACTGAAGGAATTGTAAAAAAATTTCCGTTTTTTTGTTTTGTTTTTGAAATTCCTTTTTATAGTGGGTTTGAGCTGATTCTCGCTGCCATGTTTATGCAAGTCTAGACACACTTGATTCCCTTACACAGACATATCAATGCATAGGTTTTAAGATTCTTACTAGTCAGATATATTCCCTTGCGGGAAATATGGGATTTTGAGTCCTTTTCACTGAGGAAGGTCTAGGTCTTGTCTATTCCAGAGTTGGTTTTTGGAATGGTACCTGTGCTTATATCAAACTCTGATTTTATGCATCACCCCACCTCTCCTTCCCCCTTAAGCAGGCATAAGAGAGTTTTCTAAATGTGAGACTCTGTTCTCTTCCCTAACTCAGTTCAAGTGTAGCCATATTTACAAGATCTTCATAAATGATATCTTATGATAAGTTTCTTTTTCTGTGTGACTTATTTCAGTTAGAATCGTCGTACCTAAATTCAATCATTTTGCTGCTACTGGTCTTATGACATTGATTTCATAGTTGAGGGATAATCCACTGGACATACGTACTACAAATTTTTGAAAGATTTTTATCTTTCCTGGGAAATTTAAGATGGACACAAGTTGAGGTTCTTGTAAGCGGTGCAGCCGTAAATTTTGGGGTGCCTGTGTCTTATTGATTTTCAGTTTTCCCAAGGTATATTCCCTACACTGGAAGCTCTCTTGGCTCTGTAGCTCTGTTGTTTAATTGTTTTAGGGAACACAATGCACTCCACAAGAGAGGCAGTTGGCAATTTACATACCGCCCACCAGCATAACAAGGCTCCCTGTTCTCCAGGGCCTGTCTTGCCTTTCTGGTTTTTACACATTTTGTGGATGTCCCTTTTGAATGGTGGGAAGTGATATTTCTGTGTAGTGCAGATTTGCATTGCCCGCTTGCTTGCTGGGCCAAAAAGGGCATATGCATCTTCTCCTGAATATATTCAGGAGAAAACACATAGGCAGTTTTTGGCCAGGTGCATCATTGTCAATGATGAGACCCTCCTCTTGTGCTTTCAAGGTGATTTCAACGTACCTCTTGAAATCTGTTTCCTGCTATTCTGCCTCGCTTTCAAGTCCACCTCGAAACCTTCCCCCAACAGATTTTTGGACCAGATATGTCCTTTACTACTCTGCCAGTTGGCGAATTGCTGTGCCCCTGAGCTCCATTTTTCAATATGTTATTTGTGACCTGAATATAAGTCCAAATTTTGGTTCAGGACCTATCCTGGTGTCCGGTGGGTGGCTGAGACTTTGGTTAATTCTTCTTCCACCCGGGAAATTAGAGTGACATGTGCCCGTCCAAATGCCTCATGGCTACTCTCTCATTGGTTCTCCCTCTTCCCTTTCCTCCTCTGCCAATTTGGCAACCTGTTAGAACCAGGAGGTTAAAAGGTCTGTCTCTCCAGGTTGGGAGATTTATAGTAAAGCAGTTGGAAAGTCAAACCGGAGCACCAGGATATGGACTATTTGTTGAGTTTTGGAAACCTTTTGTTTTCACAGTGAGTCCATTCTCTAGGTTTCCCGTACATGTTATAGCTGTTGTAATATTCCCTTCAACCTGCAGAGTTGGGACCCATGGAATGGGTGCCATGCATTATTGCCTTAAAGGGTCTGCATTTTCCCACCCAATCTCACCAATCCTCTCAGTCCCAAGTGTCCAGCCTTATGCCATATCTAGCTGTCATTGTAGATAGGGTCATTCCAGGTTTCATCAGAGACCCTGAAGGATTTGTAAAGAATATCACTGTTTTTTTGTTTTGTTTTTGAAATTCCTTTTTATATTGGGTTTGAGCTGATTCTCACTGTCATGTTTATGCCTGTCTAGAAACACTTGATTCCCTTATGGAGACATATAAATACATAGGTTTTAAGATTCATACTAGTAAGATATATTACTCTGCACTGAATATGGTGTTTTGAGTCCCTTTCACTGAGGAAGGTGTAGGTCTTGTCTATTCCGTATTTGGTTTTTGGAACGGTACCTGTACTAATATCAAACTCTGGTTTTATGCATCACCCCACCTCTCCTTCCCCCTTAAGCAGGCATAAGTGTTTTTTATAAATATGAGACTCTCTTCTCTTTCCTAGCTCAGTTCATGTGTAGCCATGTTTAAAGGATCTTCATAAGTGATACCTTATGATAAGTTTATTTTTCTGTGTGACTTATTTCACTTAGAATTATCGCACCTGAATCCACTCATTTTGCTGCCACTGGCCTTATGACATTGATTTCTTGGCTGAGGAATATTCCATCATACGTAAGTACCACAATTTCTTGAACCATTCTTTTTTTCCTGGGATATTTAAAGTGTACCCAAGTTGAGGTTCTTGTAAGCAGTGCAGCCCTGAATTTTGGTGTGGATCTGTCTTATTGATTTTCAGTTTTCCCAAGGTATATTCCCTAGACTCGAAGTGCCCTTGGCTCTGTAGCTCTGTTGTTTACTTGTTTTAGGGAACAGAATGCATTCCTTGAGAGACGCAGTTGGCAATTTACATCCCGCCCATCAGCATAACAGTGTTCCCTGTTCTCCAGGGCCTGTCTTGCCTTTCTGGTTTTTACACATTTTGCGGATGTCCCTTTTGACAGGTGGGAAGTGTTACTTCTTTGTAGTGCAGATTTGCATTGCCCGCTTTCTTGCTTGGCCGAAAAGGCTATATGCGTTTGCTCCTGAATATATTCACGTGAAAAGCCTTACACTCTTTATGGCTGTTTCCATAATTTCAAAGTTGTGATGCTTTTCCTGTGTTTAAAGGTGATTCCAATGTACCTCTTGAAATCTGTTTCATGCCATTCTGCCTCATTTTCACTTCCGCCTCGTGGCTTTCCCTCAACAGATTTTTGGAAGAGAGTAGTCCTTTGTAACTCTGCATGTTAGTGAATTGCTGTGGCCCTGAGCTCCATTTTTCAACTCACGTTTTTGTGAGCTGACCGCAAATCCACAATTTTGCTTCAGGACCTATACTTGTTCTGGCGGGGCAGGCTGAGACTTTGGTGAATTCCTCTTCGTGACGTGAAATTAGAGTGACATGTTGCCGTCCAAATGCCTAAAGCTACTCTCTCATTGGTTCTCCCTCTTCCCTTATATCCTCTGCACAATTTGTCCACTGTGCGAATTAGGAAGTTATAGGGCCTGACTCTCCAAGTTGGGAGATTGATAGTAAAGCATTTGGAATGTCAAACTGGTGCACAAGGAGAGAAAAAAGTAGTAGAGTTTTAGAAACCTTTCACCATCAGAGTGTTTCCAGTCTCTACGTTCCCATACATGTTATAACTGTAGTGATATTTCTTTCTACCTGGAGAGTTGGGAACCATGGAATGGGTGGCAGGCATTATTGCTTTAAAGGGTCTCCATTTTTTCACCCAATCTCACCAATCCTCTCAGTCTCAAGTGACCAGCCTTATGGCACATCCAGCTGTCATTGTAGATAGGGTCATTCCAGGTTTCTTCAGAACACCTGAAGGAATTGTGTAAGAATTTTACTGTTTTTATGTTTTGTTTTGAAATTCATTTTTTCTAGTGGGTTTCAGCTGATTCTCACTGTCATGCTTATGTTGTTCTAGACACACTTGGTTCCCTTACGGAGACATATCAATACATAGGTTTTAAAATTCTTACTAGTCAGATATATTTCTCTGTTGGAAATAGGGATGTTGAGTTCCGTTCACTGAGGAAGGAGTAGGGCTTGTCTCTTCTGTTTTTGGATTATGGAACGGTTCCTGTTCTAATATCAAACTATTGATTTCTGCATTTCCCCACCTCTCTTTCCCCTTAAGCAAGCATAAGAGTTTTTTTCTAAATCTGAGAATCTGTTCTCTTCCCTAATTCAGTTCATATGTAGCCATGATTACATTCCCTTCATAAGTGATATCTTTTGTCAGAATGCCCCATGGCCCTTGTCATAATAATGCTCCATGACCCTTGTCATCACAATGCTCCATGCCCTGGTTATCACAATGCTCCATGTCCCTTGTCATCACAATTCTCCACGTCCTTGTCATCACAATGATACATGACACTTCTCATCACAATGTTACATACTTTTGTCATCACAATTATCCATGCACTTCTCATTGCAATGCTTCATGCACTTATCATCACAATGCTCCATGCCCTTGTCATCACAAAGCTTCATGCCCTTGTCATCAGAATGCTACATGACCCCTCTTATCACAATGCTCCCTGACACCTGTCATCACAATGCTCCATACCCCTTGTCATTATAGTGCTCCATGATCCTCGACATCACAATTACCCAAGGTCTTCTCATCACAATGCTCCACGGTTTTGCCATCACCATGCTCCATGCCTTGTCATCTCAAAGCTCAATGTCCCTTGTCCTCACAATTCTCCACGTCCATGTCATTACAGTTCTCCATGGCACTTCACATCACAATGTTATATGCACTTGTCATCACAATACTCCATACACTTGTTATTGCGATGCTCCATGACGCTTGTCATAGGTAGCTCCATGTGCTTGTCATCAGAATGTTTCACGACCTGGACATTAAAATTATCAATGGCCCTTGATATCACAATGCTCCATGCCCTTGTCATCACAGTGCTCCTTTATTTTGTCACAACAATCCTCCATGACACTTGACATCACAATGCTTCATGATATTGTCATCAAACAGGAACATGACATATTTCATCACAATGTTCCCTGACACCTTTCTTCACAATAATCCATGACCTTGTCATCACAGTGCTCCATGCCCTTGTTGTCACAATGTGCAATTCCCACTCTTATCACAATAATCCATGAAAATTTTCAGAGCAATGCTCCATGCCACTTTTCATCACAATGCTCCATGAACGCTGTCATCACAATGCACCATGCCCTTCATCATAATGCTTCATGCTATTGTCATCACAATGAAATCAAAATGCTCCATGACCTCTGTCATCACAATGCTCCAAACCCTTGTGATCACAATGTTCCATAACTCTTGTCATCACAATGCCCCATGACGCTGGTCATCACAATAATCCATGGTCTTCTCATCACAATGCACCATGATTTTTGTCATCACAATGCTCAATACACTTGTCGTCACAATGCTCCCTGACTATTGCCATCACTTTGCACCTTGAAGACTTTCATGAAAAGGCTCCATGCCTTTTTCATCACAATGATCCATGCCCTTTTCAACGCAATGCTCCAAGACCCCTGTGTTCAAAATGGTCCTTGCACTTGTCATCACAAAGCTCCATGACGCATGTCATCGGAATGCTACATGGCCTTCTCATCATAATGTTCCATGCCCTTGTCATCACAATGCTCCAAGACTACTGTGATCACAATGATCCCTGCTCCTTTTCATCAGAATGCTCCATGAGACTAATCATCACAAGGTTCCATGGTCTTCACATCACAGTGCTCCAGGACGTTGTCATCACAGTGCACCATTCCCTTTTCATCACAATACTCCATGACCCCTGTCATCACAATACTCCATGAACGTTTTCAGCCCAATGTTCCATGAAACTTCTCATCACAATGCTCCATGCGCTTGTCATCCCAATGCTCCATGACCCCTGTATTGAAAATGCTCCATGACGCTTGTCATCACAGTGCTCCATGACACCTGTCATCACAATGTTCCATGCCTTTGTCAGCAAAACGCTACATGACCTTATCATTACAATGCTCTATGCGCTTGTCATCACAATACTCCATTACCATTGCCATCACAATCCTCCATGAACCTTGGCATCACATTGCTTCATGCCTTTGTCATCACAATGCTCCATGCTCCTTGAAATCAAAATGAGCTAAGACCTCTCTCATCACAATGCTCCAAACCCTTGTGATCACATTGTACCATAACTCTTGTCATCACAACGCCTCCATGATGCGTGTCATCACAATACTCCATGCCCTTTTCATCACAGTGCTCCATGACCTTTGTCATCATAGTTCTCAATATACTTGTCATCACAATGCTCCCTGAAACTATTCGTCAGAATGCTCCTTGAACCCTGTCACGAAAAGGCTCCATGCCTTTTTCATCAGAATGCCCCATGCCGTTTTCATCACAATGCTACATGCCATTGTCATCAAAATACTCCATAAGCTTGTCATCAGAATGCTCCATGACCTTTGTCATCACAATTCTCCATGAACTTGTCATCGCAATGCTCCATGACCCCTGGCATAGCAAGATCAATGTGCTTGTCATTAATATGCTTAATGAACTTGTCATCAAAGTTCTCAATGGCCCTTGTCATCACAATGCTCCATGACCCTGGTCATCACAATGCTTCTTGACACTTGGCATCACAATGCTCCATTCCATTGTCATCACAATGGACCATGACATATGTCATCACAATGCTTCCTGACACCTGTCTTCACAATACTCCATGACCTTCTCCTCACAATTCTCCATGACCTTTCATCACAATGCTCTATGACCCCTGTAATCCAATGCTCCGTGACTCCAGTCATCACAATGCTTCATGACCATTGTCATCCCAATGGTCCATGCCCTCATCATGACAAGGCTCTGTGACCATTGTCACCACAATGCTCCATGAATATTTCATCACAATGCTCGGTGACACTTGTCATCTCAATACTCCATGCCTTTGTCAGCACAATACTCCATGACCCATGGCATCACAATGTGCCATGCACTTGTCATCACGATGCTCCACATCGTTGTCATCACAATGCTCCATAAACCTTGTCATCAGAATGCTCCATGCACTTCTCATCAAAATGCTCTCTCACCACTGATATCACAATGTTTCATCAATAATCATCACAATACTCCCTCACACCTGTCATCACAATGATCCATGACCCTATTCACAACAATTCTACATGGCCTTATCATCACAATGCTCCATACCCATGACATCACAATGTTCCATAACCCCTGTCATCACAATGACCCATGACCCTTTTATCACAATGCTCCATGACCCCTGATATCACAATGTTCCATAAACACTGTCATCAAAATGTTCCATGACTCTTTTCATCCAATTGCTCCATGACCCTGTCATCACAATGCTCCCTGCCCTTCTCATCACAATGCACCACGCCCTTGTCATTAAAATGCTCCATGGCCTATGTCATCACAAAGGCCCATGACCCTTGGAATCACATTGCTCCATGCCATTGTCATCACAAAGCTCCATGACGCTTATCATCACGATGCTCGATGCCCTTCTAATCACAATGCTCCATGCCCTTGTCATTGCAGTCCTCCATGACACATGTATCACTGTGTTCCGTGCCCTAGTCATCACAATGTTACATGCCCACTCTCGTCACAATAATCCATGAAACTTTTCAGACCAATGCTCCATGACCGTGTCATTTCATTCCTCCTTGACACATGTATCACTGTGTTCTGTGCCCTTGTCATCACAATGCTCCATTACCCCTGTCATAACAATGCTCCATGATCCCTGCCATCACAATGTTCCACGGCCTAGTCATCACAAGGCTCCACGACCCCTGTAATCAAATGCTCCATGCCCCTTTTCTTCTCAATGCTCCATGAACCCTGATATCACAATGCACCATGCCCATCATCATAATGCTTCATGCTATTGTCATCACAATGAAATCAAAATTCTCCATGACCTCTATCATAACAATGCTCCAAACCCTTGTGATCACAATGTTCCATAACACTTGTCAACACAACGCCCCATGACGCTTGTCATCACAATTATCCATGGACTTCTCATCACAATGCTCCATGACCATTGTCATCACAATGCTCAATACCCTTGTCATCACAATGCTCCCTGACACTTGTCATCAGTATGCTCCTTGAACTCTGTCATGACAAGGCTTCATGCCTTTTTCATCACAGTGATCCATGCCCTGTTCATCACAGTGCTCTAAGACTCCTGTAATCACAGTGCTCCATGAACTTGTCATCACAATGCTCCAAGACCCCTGTAATCACAATGTTCCAAGCCCTGTTTCATAAGAATGCTCCATGAGACTTGTCATCAAAAGGCTCCATCGTCTTCACATCACAATGCTCCATGCCCTTGTTATCACAATGCTCCATGACCCCTGTCATCACTGTGCTCCATGACCACTGTCATCACAACGCTCCATGAACACTGACAACAAAATGATCCGGGACTCTTGTCATCAAAACGCTCCCTGACAACTGTCTTCACAATATTCCATGACTTTCTCCTCACAATGCTCCATGCCCTTGTCATCATAATGCTACATGTCCTTGTTATCACAATGCTCCATGAACCCTGTCATCACAGTGCTCCTTGACTCCAGTCATCACAATGCTTCTTGACCTTTGTCATCACAATGGTCCATGCCCTCCTCATTAACAGTCTCTGTGACATTTTTAACCACAATGCTCCATGAACGTTTCATCACAACGCTCCTTGACCCTTGTCGTCACAATGCTCTATGCATTTCTCAGCAAAATTCTCCATGCCTTTGTCAGAAAAATGCTCCATGACCCTTGTCATCACAATGTGCCACACGCTTTTCATTACAATGGTCCACAAATTTGTAATCACATTGCTCCATAAACCTTGTAATCACAATGATCCATGCCCTTTTCATCACAATTTTCCATTACACCTGTAATAACAATGCTCCATGACCCCTGCCATCAAAATGCTCCATGGCCTTGTCATCACAAGGCTCGATGACACTTCTCATCACAATGCTCCAAGACCCTTGTAATCACAATGCTCCATGACCTTTTCATCGCATATCTCCATGACACATGTCATCAGAATGTTCCATGGCCTTCTCATCAAAATGCACGATGCCCTTGTCATCACAATGCTCCAAGACCCCTGTAATCACAATTATCCATGCCCCTTTTCATCTCAATGCTCCATGAACCCTGTCATCACAATGCACCATGCCAGTCATCATAATGCTTCATGCTATTGTCATCACAATGAAATCAAAATGCTCCATGACTTCAGTCATAACAGTGCTCCAAACCCTTGTGACCACAATATTCCATAACACTTGTCATCACAATGCCCCTTGATGCTCGTCATTATAGTTATCCATGGTCTTCTCATCACAATGCTCCATGAACTTTGTCATCATAATGTTCAATACACTTGTCACCAAAATGATCCCTGACACTTGTTGTCTGTATGCTCCTTGAACACTGTCATGACAAGGCTCCATGCCTTTTTCATCACAATGATCCATGTCTTTTTCAACACAATGTTCTAAGACCCCTGTAATCATAATTCTCCATGCCCTTGTCATCACAAAGCTCAATGACGCATATCATTAGAATGCTGCTTGGCCTTCTCCTCACAATGCTCCATGCCCTTTTCATCACAATGTTCCAAGACCCCTATAATCACAATGCTCCATGCCCCTTTTCATGAGTATGCTTCATGAGATTTGTCATCACAAGGCTCCATGGTTTTCTCATCACAATGCTCCAGGACCTTGTCATCACCATGCTTTACGAACTTGTCATGAACATTCTCAATGGCCTTTGTCATCATAATGCTTCAAGCGCTAGTCATCACAATGCTCCATTATATTTGTCATGAGAATCCTCCATTACATTTGGCATCACAATGCTCCCTGCCATTGTCATCACAATGGACCATGACATATGTCATCACAATGCTCCCTTACACCTGTCTTCACAATACTCCATGACTTTCTCATCACAATGCTTCATGCCCTTGTCATCACAATGCTCCATGACCCTGTCATCACAATGCTCCATGCCCTTGTTATCACAATGCTCCATGAACCCTTTCACCACAATGCTCCGTGACTCCAGTCATCACAATGCTTCATGACCTCTGTCATCACAGTGGTCCATGCCCTCGTCATCAAGAGTCTCTGTGACGTTTTTAACCACAATGCTCCATGAAATTTTCATCACAATGCTCTTTGACCCTTGTCATCACAATGCTCTATGCCTTTCTCAGCACAATGCTCCATGACCCTTGTCATCACAATGCTCCCTGCGCTTGTCAGCACAATGCTCCATGACACATGTCATCACAATGCGCCATGTGCTTGTCATCACAGTGCTCCACAATCTTGTCATCACAATGCTCCATACATATTGTCATCACAATTCTCAACGCACTTCTCATCAAAATGCT
This sequence comes from Mesoplodon bidens, assembly GCF_964165515.1. Lineage (NCBI taxonomy): Eukaryota > Metazoa > Chordata > Mammalia > Artiodactyla > Ziphiidae > Mesoplodon > Mesoplodon bidens. The sequence goes on from NW_027672207.1 coordinate 3,767,369, forward strand.
CTCTCACCAAACATATCACAATGTTACATCATTATTCATCACAATACACCCTCACCACTGTCGTCACAATGTTCCGTGACTCCTGTCATCATAATGGTACATGCACTTATCATCACAATGTTCGATGACCCCTGACATCACAGTGTTCCATAACCACTGTCATCAAAATGCTCCAAAACCCTTTTCATCAAAATGCTCCATGACCCCTGACATCACAGTGTTCCATAACCACTCTCATCAAAATGTTCCATGACACTTTTCAACAAATTGCTCCATGAGCTTGTCATCACAATGCTCCCTGCCCTTCTCATCACAATGCACAACGCCTTTGTCATCAAAATGCTCCATGACATTTGTCATCACAAAGAACCATGACCCTTGGCATCACAGGGCTCCATGTCATTGTCATCACAGTGCTCCATGAATGCTCTCATCACATTACTCCATGCCCTTCTCATCACAAAGCTCCATGACACATGTCATCAGAATGCTCCATGGCCTTCTCAACACAGTGCTCCATTACACCTGTCATAAGAATGCTCCATGACCCATGCCATTACGATGTTCTATGGCCTTGTCATCACAAGGCCCCATGTCCCTTCTCCTCACAATGCTCCAAAACCCATGTTATCACAATGCTCCATGCCCCTTTTTATCTAAATGATCCATGAACCCTGTCATCACAATGCTCCAAACCCTTGTGATCACAATATTCCATAACACTTTTCATCACAGTGCCCCATGACGCTCGTCATCACAATTATCCATGGTCTTCTCATCACAATGCTCCATGACCTTTGTCATCACAATGCTCAATACACTTGTCATCAAAATGCTCCCTGACACTTGTTGTCTGTATGCTTCTTGAACCCTGTCATGACAAGGTTCCATGTCGTTTTAATTACAATGATCCATGCCTTTTTCATCACAATGCTCTAAGACCCCTGTAATAATAATTCTCCATGCCATTGTCATCACAAAGCTCAATGATGCATATCATTAGAATGCTCCTTGGTCTTCTCCTCACAATGCTCCATGCCTTTGTCATCCCAATGCTCCATGACCCCTGTATTCACAATGCTCCGTGACGCTTGTCATCACAGTGCTCCATGACACCTGTCATCACAATGCTCCATGCCTTTGTCAGCAAAATGCTACATGACCTTGTCATTACAAAGCTCTATGCACTTGTCATCAAAATACTCCAATACTATTTGCATCACAATCCTCCATCAACCTTGGGATCACATAGCTTCATGCCCTTGTCATCACAATGTTCCATGCTCCTTGAAATCAAAATGATCCATGACCTCTCTCATCACAGTTCTCCAAACTCTTGTAATCACAGTGTTCCATAACTCTTGTCATCACAACGCTCCTTGCTGCCTGTCATCACAATACTCCATGCCCTTGTCATCACAATGCTCCATGACCTTTGTCATCACAATTCTCAATACACTTGTCATCAACATGCTAACTGACAATTGTCATCAAAATGCTCCTTGAACCCTGTCACGAAAAGGCTCCATGCCTTTTTCAACACAATGCCCCATGCCTTTTTCATCACAATGCTCCATGCTGTTTTTATCACAATCCTCCATGCCATTGTCATCAAAATACTCCACAAGCTTTTCATCAGAATGTTCCATGACCCTTCTCATCACAAATCTCCATGACCCTTGTCATCACAATTCTCCATGCACTTGTCAGCACAATGCTCCCTGACACTTGTCATCACAATGCTCCAATCCATTGTCATCACAATGCTCCATTACCTTTGTCATCAGAATCCTCCATGACACTTGGCATCACAATGCTCCATGCCCTTGTCATCACAATGTGCCTTTCCAAATGTCATCGCTATTATCCAGGAAACGTATTAGACCAATGCTCCATGCCCTTGTCATCACAATGCTACATGCCCTTGTTATCACAATGCTCCATGACCCGTGTCATCACAATGCTCCATGCCTTTGTCAGAAAAATGCTCCATGACCCTTGACATCACAATGTGCCACATGCTTATCATTACAACGGTCCACAAATTTGTCATCACAGTGCTCCATAAACCTTGTAATCACAATGACCCATGCCCTTTTCACCACAATTTTCCATTACACCTGTTATAACAATGCTTCATGACCCTTGCCATCAAAATGCTCCATGGCCTTGTCATCACAAGGCTCGATGACACTTCTCATCACAAAGCTCCAAGACCCTTGTAATCACAATGCTCCATGAGCTTGTCATCACATATCTCCATGACACATGTCATCAGAATGTTCCATGGCCTTCTCAATAAAATGGCGATGCCCTTGTCATCACAATGCTCCAAGACCCCTGTAATCACAATGCTTCATGCCCCTTTTCAAATCATTGTTCCATGATCCCTGTCATCACAATGCTTCATGCCCATCATCATAATGCTTCAGGATATTGTCAGCACAATGAAATCAAAATTCTCCATGACCTCTGTCATCACAATGCTCCATGACCCCTGTCATAACAATACTCCATGAACATTTTCAGTCCAGAGCTCCAATACCCTTGTGAATACAATGATCCATGCCCTTGTCTTCCCTATGCTCCATGACCACTGTATTCACAAAGCTCCATGACACTTGTCATCACAGTGCTCCATGACAACTGTCATCACAATGCTCCTGGGCTTTGTCAGCAAAATTCTATATGACATTGTCATAACAATGCTCTATGAGCTTGTCATCACAATACTGCATTACCATTGTCATCACAATCCTCCATGAAACTTGGGATCACATTGCTTCATGCCCTTGTCATCACAATGCTCCATGCTCCTTGAAATCAAAATGATTCATGACCTCTCTCATCACAATTCTCCAAAACCTTGTGATTACAATGTTCCATCACACTTGTCATCACAACGCTCCATGCTGCCTGTCATCACAATATTCCATGCCCTTGTCATCACAATGCTACATGAAATTTGTCATCACAATTCTCAATACACTTGTCATCTTAATGCTCCCTGACACTTGTCGTCAGAATGCTCCTTGAACCCTGTCACGAAAAGGCTCCATGCATTTTTCATCACAATGCCTCATGTCTTATTCATCACAATGCGCCATGTCATTTTTATCACAATGCTCCATGCTATTGTCATCAAAACACACCACAATCTTGTCATCAGAATGCTCCATTACCCTTGTCATCACAATTCTCCATGCACTTGTCAGCACAATGCTCCCTTACCCTTGTCATCACAATGCTCAAATCCATTGTCATCAAAAAGCTCCATTACCTTTGTCATCAGTATCCTCCATGACACTTGGCATCACAATGCTCCATGCCGTTGTCATCACAATGGGCCATTACATATGTCATCACAATGCTCCCTGACAACTGCCTTCACAATAATGCATGACCTGGTCTTCACAATGCTCCATGTCCTTGTGATCACAATGCGCCTTTGCAAATGTCACCGCTATAATCCATGAAACATAGTAGACCAATGTTCCATGCCCTTGCCATCACCATGCTCCATGCCCTTGGTATCACAATGCTCCATGACCCCTGTCATCACAATGCTCCGTGACTCCAGTCATCACAATGCCTCATGACCTTTGTAATCACAATGGTCCATGCCCTCGTCATCAACAGTCTCTGTGACCTTTTTAACCACAGTGCTCCATGAACTTTTCATCACAATGCTCTTTGACCCTTGACATCACAATATTCTATGCATTTCTCAGCACAATCCTCCATGACCGTTGTCATCACAATGCTCCATGCCCTTGTCATCACAATGCTCCATGGCTTTGTTATCACATTGCTCCATGACCACTGTCATCACAATGCTCCGTCACTCCAGTCATCACAATGCTTCATGACCTTTGTCATCACAATGGTCCATGCCCTCGTCATCAACAGTCTCTGTGACCATTTTAACCACAATGCTCCATGAACTTTTCATCACAATGCTTTTTGACCCTTGTCGTCACAATGCTCTATGCATTTCTAAGCACAATGCTCCATGTCCTTGTCACCAGAATGCTCCATGACCCCTGTCATCACAATGCTCCATGACTCCACTCATCACAGTGCTTCATAACATTTGTTACCACAATGGTCCATGCCCGCGTCATCACACGGCTCTGTTACCTTTGTAACCACAATGTTCCATGAACTTTTCATCACAATGCTCCGTGACCCTTGTCATCACAATTCTCCATGCCTTTGTCAGAAAACTTCTCCATGACCCTTGTCATCACAATGTGCCACACGCTTTTCATTAAAACGGTCCACAAATTTGTCATCACAGTGCTCCATAAACTTTGAAATCACAATGATCCATGCCCTTCTCATCACAATGCTCCATTACATCTGTCATAAGAATGCTCCATGACCCCTGCTATCAAAATGTTCCATAGCCTTGTCATCACAAGGCTCGATGACACCTCTCATCACAATGCTCCAAAACCCATGTAGTCACAATGCTCCATGCCCTTGTCATCACAAATTTCCATGACACATGTCATCAGAAGGTTCCATGTACTTGTGATCAAAATGCTCGATGCCGTTGTCATCACAGTGCTCCAAGACCCCTGTAATCACAATGCTCCATTCCCTTTTTCATCTCAATGCTCAATGAACCCTGTCATCACAATGCATCATGCCCCTCATCATAATGCTTCAGGCTATTGTCAGCACAATGAAATCAAAATTCTCCATGACCTCTGCCATCACAATGCTCCACGACCCCTGTCATCACAATACTCCATGAACATTTTTGGCCCAGTGCTCCTTGACCCTTGTCATCACAATGATCCATTCCCTTGTCATCCCAATGCTCCATGACCACTGTATTCACAATGCTCCGTGACACATGTCATCACAGTGCTCCATGACAACTGTCATCACAATGCTCCTGGCTTTGTCAGCAAAATTCTATATGACCTTGTCATAACAATGCTCTATGTGTTTATCATCACAATACTCCATTACCATTGTCATCACAATCCACCATGAAGCTTGGGATCACATTGCTTCATGCCCTTGTCATCACAATGCTCCATGCTCCTTGAAATCAAAATGAACCATGACCTCTGTCATCACAATGCTCCAAACACTTGTGATAACAATGTTCCATATCACTTGTCATCACAACGCTTCATGATGCCTGTCATCACAATACTCCATGTCCTTTTCATCACAATGCTCCATGACCTTTGTCATCACAATTCTCAATACACTTGTCATCAAAATGCTTCCTGACACTTGTCGTCAGAATGCTGCTTTATCCCTGTCACAAAATGGCTCCATGACTTTTTCATCAAATGCTCCATGCCATTGTCATCAAAATACTCCACAAGCTTGTCATCAGAATGCTCCATGACCCTTGTCATCACAATTCTATTCTCCATGCACTTGTCAGCACTATGCTCCCTGACCCTTGTCATCACAATGCTCCAAGCCATTGTCATCACAATGCTCCATTACCTTTGTCATCAGAATCCTCCATGACACTTGGCATCACAATGCTCCATGCCATTGTCATCACAATGGGCCATTAGATATGTCATCACAATGCTCCTTGACACCTCTGTTCAAAATACTGTATGACCTGGTCATCACAATGCTCCATTCCCTTGTCATCACAATGCACCATTCCAACTGTCATCACAATAATCTATGAAACTTATTAGAACAATGTTCCATGCCCTTGTCATCAAAATGCTCCATGCCCTTGTTATCACAATGCTCCATGACCCATGTCATCACAATGCTCTTTGATTCCAGTCATCACAATGCTTCATGACCTTTGTCATCACAAATGTACATGCCCTCGTCATGAACAGTCTCTGTGACATTTGTAACCACAATGCTCCATGAACTTTTCATCACAATGCACTTTGACCCTTGTTATCACAATGCTCTATGCCTTTCTCAGCACAATGCTCCATGACCCTTGTCATCTCAATGCTCCATGACTTTTGTCATCACAATGCTCCATGCCCTTGTTATCACAATGCTCCATGCCCTTTTCTTTACAATGCTCCATGCCGTTGTCATCACAATACTCCACAAGCTTGTCATCAGAAAGCTCCATGACCCTTGTCATCACAATGTTCCATAACCCCTCTCATCACAATGCTCTTTACACCTTGTCATTACACTGCTCCATGACGCTTGTCATCACAATTATCTATGGTCTTCTCATCACAATGCTCCATGATCTTTGTCATCACAATGCTCAATACACTTGTCATCACAATGCTCCCTGACTCTTGTCATCAGTATGCTCCTTGAACACTGTCATGACAAGGCTCCATGCCTTTTTCATCACAATGATCCATGCCCTTTTCATCACAATTCTCCAAGACCCCTGTAACCACAAAGCTCCATGCCTTTGTCATCACAAAGCTCCATGATGCATGTCATCAGAATGCTCCATGGCCTTCTCCTCACAATGCTCCATGTCCTTGTCATCACAGTGCTCAATGAAACCTGTCATCACATTGCTCCATGCCCTTGTCATTACAATCTTCCATTACGCATGTATCACAGTGTTCCATGCCCTTGTTATCACAATGCTCCATGCCCACTCTCATCACAATAATCTATGAAATATTTCAGACCAATGCTCAATGACCTTCTCATCACAATGCTCCATTACCTCTGTCATAACAAAGCTCCATGACGCCTGCCATCACAATGTTCCACGGCCTTGTCATCACAATGCTCAATGTCCCTTGTCAGCACAATGCTCCAAGACACCTGTCATCAAAATGCTCATTGATTTTGTCATAACAAAGCTCCATGACACATGCCATCAGAAGGTTCCATGGCCTTCTCATCACAATGCTCCATGCCCTTGTCATCACAATTCTCCAAGACCCTTGTAATCACAATGGTCCTTGCCCTTTTTCATCTCAATTCTCCATGAACCCTGTCATCAGAATGCACCATGCACAACATCATAATTCTTCAGGCTATTGTCATTAAAATGAAATCAAAATTATCCATGACCTCTGTCATCATAATGCTCCAAACCCTTGTGATCACATTGTTCCATAACACTTATCATCACAACACCCAATGACGCTCATCATCACAATTATCCATGGTCTTCTCATCACAATGCTCCATGATCTTTGTCATCACAATGCTCAATAAACTTGTCAACACAATGCTCGCTGACACTTGTCCTCAAAATGCTCCTTGAACCCTGTCATGACAAGGCTCCATGCCTTTTTCATCACAGTGATCCATGCCCTTTTCATCACAATGCTCCAAGACTCCTGTAATCACAATGATCCCTGCCCTTGTCATCACAAAGCTCCATGACGCATGTCATCAGAATGCTCCATGGCCTTCTCCTCACAATGCTCCATGCCCTTGTCATCACAATGCTCCAAGACCACTGTAATCACAATGGTCCATGCCCCTTTTCATCAGAATGCTCCATGAGATTTGTCATCACAATTCTCCATGGTCATCTCATCACAATGCTCCAGGACCTTTTCATCACCATGCTCCATTCCCTTGTCATCACAATGCTCCATGACACCTGTCATCACAATAATCCATGAACAGTTACAATAATCCATGAACAGTTTCAGCCGAATGCTCCATGACATTCTCATCACAATGGCCATGACCAATATCATCACAATGCTCCATGACCTCTGTCATCACAACACTCCATGACACCTGACAACACAATGATCCAAGACTCTTGTCATCACAGTGCTCCATTCCCTAGGCATCACAATGCTCCATGACCCCTGTCATCACAATATTCCATGAACAATTTCAGCCCAATGATCCATGACCTACTCATCAAAATTCTCCATGACCAATATCATCACAATGCTCCATGGCCACTGTCATCGCAACACTTCCTAACACCTGACAACACAATGATAGGGGACGCTTGTCATTACAATGCTCCATTCCCTAGTCATCACAATACTCCATGACCCCTGTCATCACAATACTCCATCAACATTTTCAGCCCAATGCTCCATGACACTTGTCATCACAATGATCCATGCCCTTGTCATCCCAATGCTCCATGACCCCTGTATTCACAATGTTCCGTGACACTTGTCATCACAGTGCTCCATGACACCTGTCATCACAATGCTTCATGCCTTTGTCAGCAAAATGCTACATGACCTTGTCATTACAATGCTCTATGTGCTTGTCATCACAATACTCCATTACCATTGTCATCACAATCCTCCATGAACCTTGGGATCACATTGCTTCATGCCCTTGTCATCACAATGCTCCATGCTCCTTGAAATCAAAATGATCCATGACCTCTGTCATCGCAGTGCTCCAAACCCTTGTGATCACAATATTCCATAATACTTGTCATCACAACTCACCCTGATGCCTGTCATCACAATACTCCATGCCGTTTTCATCACAATGCTCCATGACCTTTGTCATCACAATTCTCTATACACTTGTCATCACAATGCTCCCTGACACTTGTCGTCAGAATGCTCCTTGATCCCTTTCTCAAAATGGTTCCATGCTGTTGTCATCACAATGCCCCATTCCATTTTCATCACAATGCTCCATGCCATTGTCATCAAAATACTCCACAAGCTTGTCATCAGAATGCTCCATGATCCTTGTCATCACAATTCTCCATGCACTTGTCAGCCCAATGCTCCCTGACCCTTGTCATCACAATGCTCCAACCATTGTCATCACAATGCTCCATTAGCTTTGTCATCAGAATCCTCCATGACAATTGGCATCACAATGCTCCATGCCATTGTCATCACAATGGGCCATTACGTATGCCATCACAATGCTCCCTGACACCAGTCGTCACAATAATGAAGGACCTGTTCATCACAATGCTCCATGCCCTTGTCATCACAATGTGCCATTCCAACTGTCATCGCAATAAACCATGAAACTTATTAGACTAATGCTCCATGTCCTTGTCATCACAATGCTCCATGCCCTTGTTATCACAATGCTCCATGACAACTGTCATCACAATGCTCTGTGACTCCAGTCATCACAATGCTTCATGACCTTTGTCATCACAGTTCTCCATGCCCCGTCATCAACAGACACTGTGACCTTTTTAACCACAATGCTCCATGAACTTTTCATCACAATGCAATTTGACCCTTGTCATCACAATGCTGTATGCCTTTCTCAGCACAATGCTGAATGACCCTTGTCATCACAGTGCTCCACAATCTTGTCATCCCAATGCTCCATGCATTTCTCATCAAAATGCTCTCTCACCACTGATATCACAATGTTACATCACTATTCATCACAATACTCATCACCCCTGTCAAAACAATGTTCAATGACTCCTGTCATCACAATGCTACATGCATTTATCATCACAATGTTCGATGACCCCTGACATCACAATGTTCCTTAACCCCTGTCATCAAAATTCTCCATGACCCTTTTCATCAAAATGCTCCATGACCGCTGACATCACAGTGTTCCATAAACCCTGTCATCAAAATATTCCATGACCGACTTCCGGGTAAGATGGTGGAAGAGTAAGACGCGGAGAACATCTTCCTCTCCACGGATACACCAGAAATACAGCTACACGTAGAACAACTCCTACAGAACACCTACTGAATGCTGGCAGATGACCCCAGACCTCCCAAAAGGCAAGAAACTGCCCACATACCTGGGTAGGGCAAAGCGGAGATATTCCCGCACAGAGGATCGGTGCCGAGCGGCACTCACCAGCCCAAGAGGCTTGTCTGCTCGCCCGCCAGGGCAGGCGGCACTGGAAGCTGAGTCTCGGGCTTCGGTCAGAGCTCAGGGAGAGGACTGGGGCTGGCGGCGAGAACTCAGCCTGAAGGGGGCTAATGTGCCACAGCTAGCCGGCAGGGAGTCCGGGATAACTCTGGAGCTGCTGAAGAGGCAAGAGACTTTTTCTTCCCTCTTCGTTTCCTGGTGCACGGGGCGAGGGGATTAAGAGTGCTGTTTAAAGGGGCTCCACAGACAGGCGCGAGTCACGACGGAAATCGCGGAGCCCAGTGACCTGCGTGGGATACTGGGGCTGCTGCTGCCGCCGCCAAGAAGCCTGTGTGCGAGCGCAGGTCACTGTCCACACCGCCCTGCCAGGAGCCTGTGCAGCCCACCACTGCCGGTGTCCCGGGATCCAGGTGCGGCTTCCCTGGGAGAACGCACGGCGTGCCTCGGGCTGGTGCAACGTCACGCCGACCTCTGCCGCTGCAGGCTCGCCCTGCACTCCGTGCCGCTCCTTCCCTCCTGGTCTGAGTGAGCCAGAGTCCCTGAAGAGGCTGCTCCTTTTACCCTGTCCTGTCTGAGCGAAGAACAGATGCCTTCCGGCGACCTACACGCAGAGGCGGGGCCAAATCCAAAGCTGAGACCCAGGAGCTGTGAGAACAAAGAAGAGAAAGGGAAACCTCTCCCAGCAGCCTCAGAAGCAGCGGATTAAAGCTCCACAATCAACTTGATGTACCCTGCATCTGTGGAATACATGAATAGACAACAAATCATCCCAAATTGAGGAGCCAGGAGTCAGTGCTGTGCCTCTGAGGTGGGAGAGCCAACTTCAGGGCACTGGTCCACAAGAGACCTCCCATCTCCACATAATATCAAACGGTGAAAATCTTCCAGAGATCTCCATCTCAACACCAGCACCCAGCTTCACTCAACGACCAGCAAGCTAAAGTGCTGGACACCCTATGCCAAACAACTATCAAGACAGGAACACAACACCACCCATTAGCAGAGAGGTGGCCTAAAATCATAAAAAGTCCGCAGACACCCCAAAACACACCACCAGACGTGGACCTGCCCACCAGAAAGACAAGATCCAGCCTCATCCACCAGAACACAGGCACTAGTACCCTCCACCAGGAAGCCTACACCCACTAAACCAACCTTAGCCACTGGGGAGAGACACCAAAAACAACGGGAACAACGATCATGCAGCCTGCAAAAAGGAGACCCCAAACACTGTAACATAAGCAAAATGAGAAGACAGAAAAACACACAGCAGGAGAAGAAGCAAGATAAAAATCCCACCAGACCTAAGAAATGAAGAGGTAATAGGCAGTCTACCTGAAAAAGAATTCAGAATAATGATGGTAAAGATGATCCAAGATTCTATTTCCCAGATCCAAAATCTTGGAAATAGAATAGACAAAATGCAAGAAACAGTTAACAAGGACCTAGAAGAACTAAAGATGAATCAAGCATCAATTAAAAATAAAATAAATGAAATAAAAAAATACTCTAGATGGGATCAATAGCAGAATAACTGAGGCAGAAGAACGGATAAGTGAGGTGGAAGATAAAATAGTGGAAATAACTGCTGCAGAGCAAAATAAAGAAAAAAGAATGAAAAAAACAGAGGACAGTCTCAGAGACCTCTGGGACAACATTAAACGCACCAACATTCGAATTATAGGGGTTCCAGAAGAAGAAGAGAAAAAGAAAGGGACTGAGAAAATATTTGAAGAGATTATAGTTGAAAACTTCCCGAATATGGGAAAGGGAATAGTTAATCAAGTCCAGGAGGCACAGAGAGTCCCATATAGAATAAATCCAAGGAGAAATACGCCAAGACACATAGTAATCAAACTGTCAAAAAGTAAACACAAAGAAATCATAATAAAAGCAGCAAGGGAAAAACAACAAATAACACACAAGGGAATCCCCATCAGGATAACAGCTGATCTCTCAGCAGAAACTCTACAAGCCAGAAGGGAGTGGCAGGACATAATTAAAGTGATGAAAGAGAAAAACCTGCAACCAAGATTACTCTACCCAGCAAGGATCTCATTCAGATTTGATGGAGAAATTAAAACGTTTACAGACAAGCAAAAGCTGAGAGGGTTCAGCACCACCAAACCAGCTTTACAACAAATGCTAAAGGAACTTCCTAGGCAAGAAACACAACAGAAGGAAAAGACCTACAATAACGAACCCAAAATAATTAAGAAAATGGGAATAGGAACAAACATATTGATAATTACCTTAAATGTAAATGGACTAAATGCTCCCATCAAAAGACACAGATTGGCTGAATGGATACAAAAACAAGACCCATATATATGCTGTCTACAAGAGACCCACTTCAGACCTAGAGACACATACAGACTGAAAGTAAAGGGATGGAAAAAGATATTCCATGCAAATGGAAACCAAAAGAAAGCTGGAGTAGCAATTCTCATATCAGACAAAATAGACTTTAAAATAAAGACTACTAGAAGAGACAAAGAAGGACACTACATAATGATCAAGGGATCGATCCAAGAAGAAGATATAACAACTGTAAATATTTATGCACCCAACATAGGAGCAGCTCAATACATAAGGCAAATACTAACAGCCATAAAAGGAGAAATCGACAGTAACACAATCATAGTAGGGGACTTTAACACCCCACTTTCACCAATGGACAGATCATCCAAAATGAAAATAAATAAGGAAACACCAGCTTTAAATGACACATTAAACAAGATGGACTTAATTGATATTTATAAGATATTCTATCCAAAAACAACAGAATACACATTTTTCTCAAGTGCTCATGGAATATTCTCCAGGATAGATCATATCTTGGGTCACAAATCAAGCCTTGGTAAATTCAAGAAAATTGAAATTGTATCAAGTATCTTTTCCGACCACAATGCTGTGAGACTTGATATCATTTAAAGGAAAAGAGCTGTAAAAATGCAAACACATGGAGGCTAAACAATACAGTACTTAATAACGAAGTGATTCTTGAAGAAATCAAAGAGGAAATTAAAAAAATATCTAGAAACAAATGACAATGGAGACACGACGACCCAAAACCTATGGGATGCAGCAAAAGCAGTTCTAAGAGGGAAGTTTATAGCAATACAATCCCACCTTAAGAAACAGGAAACATCTCGAATAAACAACCTAACCTTGCACCTAAAGCAATTAGAGAAAGAAGAACAAAAACATCCCAAAGTTAGCAGAAGGAAAGAAATCATAAAAATCAGACCAGAAATAAATGAAAAAGAAATGAAGGAAACGATAGTAAAGATCAATAAAACTAAAAGCTGGTTCTTTGAGAAGATAAACAAAATTGATAAACCATTAGCCAGACTCATCAAGAAAAAAAGGGAGAAGACTCAAATCAATAGAATTAGAAATGAAAAAGGAGAAGTAACAACTGACACTGCAGAAATACAAAAGATCATGAGAGATTACTACAAGCAACTCTATGCCAATAAAATGGACAACCTGGAAGAAATGGAAAAAATCTTAGAAATGCACAACCTGCCAAAACTGAATCAGGAAGAAATAGAAAATATGAACAGACCAATCACAAGCACTGAAATTGAAACTGTGATAAAAAATCTTCCAACAAACAAAAGCCCAGGACCAGATGGCTTCTCAGGCGAATTCTATCAAGCATTTAGAGAAGAGCTAACACCTATCCTTCTCAAACTCTTCCAAAATATAGCAGAGGGAGGAACACTCCCAAACTCATTCTACGAGACCACCATCACCTTGATACCAAAACCAGGCAAGGATGTCACAAAGAAAGAAAACTACAGGCCAATATCACTGATGAACATAGATGCAAAAATCCTCAACAAAATCCTAGCAAACAGAATCCAACAGCACATTACAAGGATCATACACCATGATCAAGTGGGGTTTATTCCAGGAATGCAAGGATTCTTCAATATACGCAAATCAATCGACGTGATACACCATATTAACAAATTGAAGCAGAAAAAACATATGATCATCTCAATAGATGCAGAGAAAGCTTTCGACAAAATTCAACACCCATTTATGATAAAAACCCTGCAGAAAGTAGGCATAGAGGGAACTTTCCTCAACATAATAAAGGCCATATATGACAAACCCACAGCCAGCTTCGTCTTCAATGGTGAAAAAGTGAAACCATTTCCACTAAGATCAGGAACAAGACAAGGTTGCCCACTCTCACCACTCTTATTCAACATAGTTTTGGAAGCTTTAGCCTCAGCAATCAGAGAAGAAAAGGAAATAAAAGGAATCCAAATCGGAAAAGAAGAAGTAAAGCTGTCACTGTTTGAAGATGGCATGATACTATACCTAGAGAATCCTAAAGATGCTACCAGAAAATAACTAGAGCTAATCAATGAATTTGGTAAAGTTGCCGGATACGAAATTAATGCACAGAAATCTCTGGCATTCCTAGATACTAATGATGAAAAATCTGAAAGTGAAATCAAGGAAACACTCCCATTTACCATTGCAACAAAAAGAATAAAATATCTAGGAATAAACCTACCTAAGGAGACAAAAGACCTATATGCAGAAAATTATAAGACACTGATGAAAGAAAATAAAGATGATACAAATAGATGGAGAGATGTACCATGCTCTTGGATTGGAAGAATCAACATTGTGAAAATGACTCTACTACCCAAAGCAATCGACAGATCCAGTGCAATCCCTATCAAACTACCACTGGCATTTTTCACAGAACTAGAGCAAAAAATTTCACAATTTGTATGGAAACACAAAAGACCCCGAATAGCCAAAGCAATCTTGAGAACGAAAAATGGAGCTGGAGGAATCAGGCTCCCTGACTTCAGACTATACTACAAAGCTACAGTAATCAAGACAGTATGGTACTGGCACAAAAACAGAAAGATAGATCAATGGAACAGGATAGAAAGCCCAGAGATAAACCCACGGACATATGGTCACCTTATCTTTGATAAAGGAGGCAGGAATGTACAGTGGAGAAAAGATAGTCTCTTCAATAAGTGGTGCTGGGAAAACTGGATAGGGACATGTAAAAATATGAGATTAGATCACTCCCTAACACCATACACAAAAATAAGCTCAAAATGGATTAAAGACCTAAGTGTAAGGCCAGAAACTATCAAACTCTTAGAGGAAAACATAGGCAGAACACTCTATGACATAAATCACAGCAAGATCCTTTTGGACCCACCTCCTAGAGAAATGGAAATAAAGACAAAAATAAACACATGGGACCTAATGAAACTTAAAAGCTTTTGCACAGCAAAGGAAAACATAATCAAGACGAAAAGACAACCCTCAGAATGGGAGAACATATTTGCAAAGGAAGCAACTGACAAAGGATTAATCTCCAAAATTTAGAAGCAGCTCAGGCAGCTCAATAACAAAAAAACAAACAACCCAATCCAAAAATGGGCAGAAGACCTAAATAGACATTTCTCCACAGAAGATATACAGACTGCCAACAAACACATGAAAGGATGCTCAACATCTTTACTCATCAGAGAAATGCAAATCAAAACTACAATGAGATATCATCTCACACCAGTCAGAATGGCCATCATCAAAAAATCTAGAAACAATAAATGCTGGAGAGGGTGTGGAAAAAAGGGAACACTGTTGCACTGCTGGTGGGAATGTGAATTGGTACAGCCACTATGGAGAACGGTATGGAGGTTCCTTAAAAAACTACAAATAGTACTACCATAGGACCCAGCAATCCCACTACTGGGCATATACCCTGAGAAAACCATAATTCAAAAAGAGACATGTACCAAAATGTTCATAGCAGCCCTATTTACAATAGCCCGGAGATGGAAACAACCTAAGGGTCCATCATCGGATGAATGGGTAAAGAAGATGTGGCACATATATACAATGGAATATTACTCAGCCATAAAAAGAAATGAAATTGACCTATTTGTAATGAGGTGGATGGACCTAGAGTGTGTCATACAGAGTGAAGTAAGTCAGAAAGAGAAAGACAAATACTGTATGCTGACACATATATATGGAATTTAAGAAAAAAAAATGTCATGAAGAACATAGGGGTAAGACAGGAATAAAGACACAGACCTACTAGAGAATGGACTTGAGGATATGGGCAGGGGGAAGGGTAAGCTGTGACAAAGTGAAAGAGCGGCATGGACATATATACACTACCAAACGTAAGGTAGATAGCTAGTGGGAAGCAGCCGCATAGCACAGGGAGATGAGCTCGGTGCTTTGGGACCGACTGGAGGGGTGGGATAGGGAGGGTGGGAGGGAGATGCAAAAGGGAGGGGATATGGGAACATATGTATATGTATAACTGACTTAAATTGTTATAAAGCAAAAAATTAAAAAAAAAGATGTTAAAAAATATTCCATGACACTTTTCATCAAATTTCTCCATGACCCTGTCATTACAATGCTCCCTGCCCTTCTCATCACAATGCACAATGCCCTTGTTATCAAAATAGTCCATGAACTTTGTCATCACAAAGATCCATGACCCTTGGCATCACAATACTCCATATCATTGTCATCACAATGCAGCATGAACGCTCTCATCATATTGCTCCATGTCCTTGTCATCACAAAGCTCCATGACTCATGTCATCAGAATACACCATGGACTTCTCATCACAGTGCTCCATGCAGTTGCCATTACAATGCTCCATTATCCCTGTCATAAAAATGCTCCTTGAACCCTGCCATCACGATGTTCCATGGCCTTGTCATCACAAGGCTCCATGACCCTCCTCATCACAATGCTCCAAGAACCCTGTAATCACAATGCTCCATGCCCCTTTTCATCTCAATGATCCATGACCCCTGTCATCACAATGTACCGTGACTCCAGGCATCACAATGCTTCATAATATTTGTCATAACAGTGGTCGATGCCCGCGTCTTCATAAGGCTCTGTGACCTTTGTAACCACAATGCTCCATGAACATTTCATCACGATGCTCCGTGACCCTTGTCATCACAAAGCTCCATGCCTTTGTAAGAAAAATTCTCTATGAACATTGCATGACACTTGTCATCCCAACGGTCCACAAATTATTCAGTGCAATGCTCCATAAACCTTGTAATCACAATGTTCCATGCCCTTCTCATCACAATTTTCCATTACCCCTCTCATAACAATGCTCCATGACGCCCGCCATCACAATACTCCACGTCCTTATCATCAGAAGTCTCCATGACACTTGTCATCACAATGCTCCAAGACCCCTGTAATCACAATGCTCCATGCCCCTTTACATCTCAATGCTCCATGAACACTGTCATCACAATGCATCCTGCCCATCATCATAATGCTTCCGGCTATTGTCACCACAATGAAATCAAAATTCTCCATGACCTCTGTCATCACAATGCTCCATGACCCCTGTCATCACAATACTCCATGAACATTTTCAGCCCAATGCTCCATGACACTTGTCATCACAATGATCCACGCCCTTGTCATCCCAATGCTCCATGACCCCTCTATTCACAATGCTCCGTGATGCTTGTCATCACAGTGCTCCATGACATCTGTCATCACAATGCTCCATGCCTTTGTCAGCAAAATGCTACATGACATTGTCATTACAATGCTCTATGCGATTTTCATCACAATACTCCATTACTATTGTCATCACAATCCTCCATGAACCTTGGGATCGTATTGCTTCATGCTCTTGTCATCACAATGCTCCATGCTCCTTGAAATCAGAATGATCCATGACATCTGTCTTCACAATGCTCCAAAACCTGGTGATCACAAAGTTCAATAACCTTTGTCATCACAACACTCCATGATGCCTGTCATCACAATACTCCATGCCCTTTTCATCAAAATGCTCCATGAACTTTGTCATCACAATTCTAAATACACTTGTCATTACAATGCTCCCTGACACTTGTAGTCAGAATGCTCCTTGAACACTGTTACGAAAAGTCTCCATGCCTTTTTCATCACAATGTCCCACGCCATTTTCATCACAATGCTCCATGCCATTGTCATCAAAATACTCCACAAGCTTGTCATCAGAGTGCTCCATGACCGTTGTCATCACAATTCTCCATGCACTTGTCAGCACAATGCTCCCTGACCCTTGTCATTACAATGCTCCTAGCCATTGTCATCACAATGCTCCACTACCTTTGTCATCAGAATCCTCCATGACACTTGGCATCACAATGCTCCATGTCATTGTCATCAAAATGGGCCATTACATATGTCATCACAATGCTCCCTGACACCTGTCTTCACAATACTGCATGACCTGGTCATCACAATGCTCCATGCCATTGCCATCAAAATGCGCCATTCCAACTGTCATCACAATAATCCATGAAACTTATTAGACCAATGCTTCATGCTCTTTCATCACAATGCTCTATGAACCCTCTCATCACAATGCTATGTGACTCAAGTCATCACAATTCTTCAGGACCTTTGTCATCACAGTGGTCCATGTCCTCGTCATCAACAGTCTCTGTGAACTTTTTAACCACAGTGCTCCATGAACTTTTCAGCACAATGCCCTTTGACCCTTGTCATCACAATGCTCTATGCCTTTCTCAGCACAATGCTCCATGACCCTTGTCATCAGAATGCTCCATGTGCTTGTCAGCACAATGCTCCATGACACATGTCATCAAGATGCACCATGCCCTTGTCATTACAGTGCTCCACAATCTTGTCATCACAATGCTCCATTAACCTTGTCATCACAATGCTCCACGCATTTCTCATCAAAATGCTCTCTCACAACTGATATCACAATGTTACATCACTATTCGTCACAATACACCCTCACCACTATCATCATAATGTTCCATGACTACTGTCATCACAATGGTACATGCACTTATCATCACAATGTTCGATGACCCCTGACATCACAATGTTCCATAACCCCTGTCATCAAAATGCTCCATGACCCGTTCCATCAAAATGCTCCATGACACCTGATATGACAATGTTCCATAACACCTGTCATCAAAATGTTCCATGACACTTTTCATCAAATTGCTCCATGACCTCTCTCATCACAATGCTCCATGACCCCTATCATCACAATAATCTATGAACATTTTCAGCACAATGCTCCATGACCCTTGTCATCACAATGGTCCATGACCCATGTATTCACAATGCTCCGTGACGCTTGTCATCACAGTGCTCCATGACACCTGTCATCACAATGCTCCATGGCTTTGTCAGCAAAATGCTACATGACATTGTCATTACAATGCTCTATGCCCTTGTCATCACAATACTCCATTACCATTGTCATCACAATCCTCCATGAACCATGGGTTCACATTGCTTCATGCCCTTTTCATCACAGTGTTCCATGCTCCTTGAAATTAAAATGATCCATGACCTCTGTCATCACAATGCTCCAAAACCTTGTGATCACAACGTTCCATAACGCTTGTCATCAAATCGCGCCATGATTCCTATCATCACAATACTCCATGCACTTTTCATCACAATGCTCCATGATCTTTGTCATCACAATTCTCAATACACTTGTCTTCACAATGCTCCCTGACACTTGTCGTCAGAATGCTCCTTGAACCCTGTCACGAAAAGGCTCCATGCCTTTTTCATCACAATGCCCCTTGCCATTTTCATCACAATGCTCCATGCCAACGTCATAAAAGTACTCCACAAGCTTGTCATCAGAATGCTCCATGACCCTTGTCATCACAATTCTCCATGCACTTGTCAGCACAATGTTCCCTGACACTTGTCATCACAATGCCCCAAGCCATTGTCATCAAAATGCTCCATTACCTTTGTCATCAGAATCCTCCATGACACTTGATATCACAATGCTCCATGCCATTGTCATCACAATGGGCCATTACATATGTCATCACAATGCTCCCTGACACCTGTCTTCACAATACTGCATTCCCTTGTCATCACAATGCTCCATGACCCCTGCCATCACAATGTTCCACGGCCTTGTCATCACAAGACTCCATGACACTTGTAATCACAATGCTCCAAGACCCCAGTGTTCACAATGCTCCATGTCCTTGTCATCACAAAGCTCCATGACACATGTCATCAGAATGTTCCATGGCCTTCTCATCAAAATGCTCCATGTCCTTGTCATCACCATGCTGCAACACCCCTGTAATGACAATGCTCCATGCCCCTTTTCATCAGTATGCTCCATGAGATTTGTCATCACAAGGCTCCTTGGGTTTCTCATCACAATGCTCCAGGATTTTGTCATCACAATGCTTCACGAACTTGTCATGAAAATTCTCAATGGCCCTTGTCATCATAATGCTCCAAGCCCTAGTCATCACAATGCTCCATTATATTTGTCATCACAATCCTCCATTACATTTGGCATCACCATGCTCCCTGACATTTTCATCGCAATGGACCATGACATATGTCATCACAATGCTCCCTGACACCTGTCTTCACAATACTCCTTGACCTTATCATCACAATGATCCAGACCCTTGTCATCACAATGCATCATGCCAACTGTCATCACAATAATCTATGAAACTTGACATACCAATGTTCCATGCCCCTGACATCACGATGCTCCATGCCCTTGTCATCACAATGTTCCATAACCCCTGTCATCACAATGCTCTGTGACTCCAGGCATCACAATGGTTCATAACAGTTGTCATCACAGTGGTCCATGCCCTCGTCATCACAAGGCTCTATGACCTTTGTAACCACAATGCTCCATGAAATTTCCATCACAATGCTCCATGACCCTTGTCATCACAATGCTCCATGCGTTTGTCAGAAAAATGCTCCATGACCCTTGTAATCAGAATGTGGCACGCGTTTTCATCACAACGGTCCATAAATTTATCATGGCAATGCTCCATAAACATTTTAATCACAATGTTCCATGCCCTTCTCATCACAATGCTCCATTACCCCTGTCATAACAATGCTCCATGACCCCTGCCATCACACTTTTCCACAGTCTTGTCATCACAAGGCTCCATGACACTTGTCATCTCTCTGCTCCAAGACCACTGTAATCACAATGCACGCTGACCATGTCATCACAAGGCTCCATGACACATGTCATCAGAATGTTCCATGGCTTTCTCATCAAAATGTTCCATGCCCTTGTCATCACAATGCTCCAAGACCCTTGTAATCACAATGCTCCGTGCCCCTCTTCATCTCAATGCTGCATGAACCCTGTCATCAGAGTGCATCATGCTCATGATCATAATGCTTCAGGCTATTGTCAGCACAATGAAATCAAAATTCCCCATGACCTCCATCATCACAATGCTCCATGACCCCTATCATCACAATACTCCATGAACATTTTCAGCCCAATGCTCCATGACGCTTGTCATCACAATGATCAATGACCTTGTCATCCCAATGCTCCATGACCCCAGTATTCACAATGCTCCGTGACGCTTGTCATCACAGTGCTCCATGACACCTGTCATCACAATGCTCCATGGCTTTGTCAGCAAAATGCTACATGAAATTGTCATTACAATGCTCTATGCCTTTGTCATCACAATACTCCATTACAATTGTCATCACAATCCTCCATGAACCGTGGGATCACATTGCTTCATGCCCTTGTCATCACAGTGTTCCATGCTCCTTGAAATCAAAATGATCCATGACATCTTTCATCACAATGCTCCAAACCCTTTTGATCACAAATTTCCATAACTCTTGTCATCAAATCGCTCCATGATGCCTATCATCACAATACTCCATGCCCTTTTCATCACAATGCTCCATGACCTTTGTCATCACATTTCTCAATACACTTGTTATCACAATGATCCCTGACACTTGTCGTCAGAATGCTCCTTGAAACCTGTCACGAAAAGGCTCCATGCCTTTTACATCACAATGCCCCATGCGATTATCATCACAATGTTCCATGCAATTGTCATCAAAATACTCTAAAAGCTTGTCATCAGAATGCTCCATGACCCTTGTCATCACAATTCTCCATGCATTTGTCAGCACAATGCTCCCTGACACTTGTCATCACAATGTTCCAAGCCATTGTCATCACAATGCTCCATTACCTTTGTCATCAGAATCCTCCATGACACTTGGCATCACAATGCTCCATGCCATTGTCATCACAATGGGCCATTACATATGTCATGGCAATGCTCCCTGAAAACTCTCTTCACAATACTGCATGACCTGGTCGTAACAATGCTCGATGCCCTTGTCATCACAATGCGCCATTCCAACTGTCATCGCAATAATCCATGAAATTATTAGACCAATGCTCCATGCCCTTTTCATCACAATGCTCCATACCCTTGTTATCACAATGCTCCATGAGCCCTGTCACCACAATGCTACGTGCATTATCATCACAATATTCGATGACCACTGACATCACAATGTTCCCCAACCACTGTCATCAAAATGTTCCATGACACTTTTCATCAAATTGCTCCATGACCCTGTCATCAAAATGCTTCCTTCCATTCTCATCACAGTACACAACGCCCTTGTCATCAAAATGCTCCATGAACTTTGCCATCACAAAGATCAATGACGCTTGGCATCACAAAGCTCCATGCCATTGTCATCACAAAGCTCCATGACACATGTCATCAGAATGCTCCATGGCCTTCTCATCACAATGCTCCATGACCTTGCCATCACAATGCTCCATTACCCCTGTCATAACAATGCTCCATGACCACAGCCATCACGAAGTTCCATGGCCTTATCATCACAAGGCTCCATGACCCTTCTCATCACAATGCTCCAAGACCCCTGTACTCACAATGCTCAATGCCCATTTTCATCTCAATGATCCATGAACCCTGTCATCACAATGCACCATGCCCATCATCATAATGCTTCATGCTATTGTCATCACAATGAATTCAGAATGCTCCATGAC
Source organism: Mesoplodon bidens (assembly GCF_964165515.1). Classification (NCBI taxonomy): domain Eukaryota; kingdom Metazoa; phylum Chordata; class Mammalia; order Artiodactyla; family Ziphiidae; genus Mesoplodon; species Mesoplodon bidens. Next base: position 3,790,024 of record NW_027672207.1, read on the forward strand.
CTCTGTCATAACAATGCTCCAAACCCTTGTGATCACAATATTCCATAGCACTTGTCATCACAATGCACCGTGACACTCGTCATCACAATTATCCATGGTCTTCTCATCACAATGCTCCATGACCTTTGTCATCACAATGCTCAATACACTTGTCGTCAAAATGCTCCCTGACACTTGTTGTCTGTATGCTCCTTGAATCCTGTCATGACAAGGCTCCATGCCTTTTTCATCACAATGATCCATGCCCTTTTCATCACAATGCTCCAAGACCCTTTTAATCACAATGCTCCATGCCCTTGTCATCACAAACCTCCATGACTCATGTCATTAGAATGCTCCTTGGCCTTCTCCTCACAATGCTCCATCCCCTTGTCATCACAATGTTCCAAGACCCCTGTAATCACAGAGGTCAATTCCCCTTTTCATCAGTATGCTCCATGAGATTTGTCATCACAAGGCTCCATGGTTTTCTCATCACAATGCTCCAGGACCTTGTCATCACAATGTTCCATGACCTTGTCATGAAAATTCTCAATGGCACTTGTCATCATAATGCTCCAAGCCCTATTCATCACAATGCTCCATTACATTTGGCATCACAATGTTCCCTGCCATTGTCATCGCAATGGACCATGACTTATGGCATCACAATGCTCCCTGACACGTGTCCTCACAATACTCCATGACCTTCTCATCACAATGCTCCATGCCCTTGTAATCACAATGCAGCATGTCCACTGTCATCACAGTAATCTATGAAACTTTTCAGTCCAATGCTCCGTGCCCCTGTCATCACAATGCTCCATGCACTTGTCATCACAATGCTCCATGACCCCTGTATTCACAATGCTCCGTGAAGCTTGTCATCATAGTGCTCCATGACACCTCTCATCACAATGCTCCATGCCTTTGTCAGCAAAATGCTACATGACCTTGTCATTACAATGCTCTATGCGCTTGTCATTATAATCCTCCATTACCATTGTCATCACAATCCTCCATGATCCTTGGGATCATGTTGCTTCACGCCCTTGTCATCAAAATGCTCCATGCTCCTTGAAATCAAAATGATCCATGACCTCTGTCATCACAGTGCTCCAAACCCTTGTGATCACAAAGTTCCAGAACACTTGTCATCACAATGTTCCATGATGCCTGTCATCACAATACTCCATGCCCTTTTCATCACAATGCTCCATGCTCTGTATCATCACAATTCTCAATAAACTTTTCATCACAATGCTCCCTGACACTTGTCGTCAGAATGCTCCTTGAACCCTGTCACGATCAGGCTCCATGCCTTTTTCATCACAATGCCCCATGATATTTTCATCACAATGCTCCATGCCACTGTCATCAAAATACTCCACAAGCTTGTCATCAGAATGCTCCGTGACCCATGTCATCACAATTATCCATGCACTTGTTAGCACAATGCTCCCTGACCCGTGTCATCACAATGCTCCAAGCAATTGTCATCACAATGCTCCATTACCTTTGTCATCAGAATCCTCCATGACACTTTGCATCACAATACTCCATGCCATTATCTTCAGAATGGGCCATTACATATGACATGACAATGCTCCCTGACACCTGTCTTCACAATACTGCATGACCTGGTCATCACAATGCTCTATGCACTTGTCATCGCAGTGCTCCATGACACCTGTCATCACAATGCTCCGTGACTCCAGTCATCACAATGCTTCATGACCTTTGTCATCACAATGGTCCATGCCCTCGTAATGAACAGTCTCTGTGACCTTTGTAACCACAATGCTGCATAAACATTTCATCACAATGCTCCTTGATTCTTGTCATAACAATGCTCCATGCGTTTGTCAGAAAAATGCTCCATGACCCTTGTAATCACAGTGTGCCACGCGCTTTTCATCACAACGGTCCACAAATTTGTCCTGGCAATGCTCCATAATCCTTGTAATCACAATGATCCATGCCATTCTCATCACAATGCTCCATTACACCTGTCATAAGAATGCTCCATGACCCTTGCCATCAAAATGTTCCACGGCATTGTCATCACAAGGCTCCATGACGATTGTCATCACAATGTACCTAGACCCCTGTAATCACAATGCTCCATGCCCTTGTCATCACAAAGCTCCATGACACTGGTTATCAGTATGTTCCATGGCCTTCTCATCAAAATGCTCCATGCCCTTGTCATCACAATGTTCCATTAACCCTGTCATAAAAATGCTCCCTGACCCCTGCCATCACAATGCTCCCTGCCCTTCTCATCACAATGCACAATGCCCTTGTCATCCAAATGCTCCTTGACCTTTGTCATCACAAAGATCCATGACCTTTGGCATCACAATGCTCCATGTCATAGTCTTCACAATGCTCCATTAACGCTCTCATCACATTGCTCCATGCCCTTGTCATCACAAAGCTGCATGACATATGTCATCAGAAAGCTCCATGGCCTTCTCATCACAATGCTCCATGCCCTTGCCATCACAATGCTCCATTAACCCGTCATAACAATGCTCCATGACCCCGGCCATAATGATGTTCCATGGCCTTGTCATCACAAGGCTCCATGACCCATCTCATCACAATGCTCCAAGACCCCTGTAATAACAATGTTCCATGCCCCTTTTCATCTCACTGATCCATGAACCCTGTCATCATAATGCACCCTGCCCATCATCTTAATGCTTCATGCTATTGTCATCACAATGAAATCAAAATGCTCCATGACCTCTGTCATAACAATGCTCCAAACCCTTGTGATCACAATATTCCATAACACTTTTCATCACAGTGCCCCGTGACGCTCATCATCACAATAATCCTTGGTCTTCTCATCACAATGCTCCATGATCTTTGTCATCTCAATGCTCAATACATTTGTCATCAAAATGCTCCCTGACACTTGTTGTCTGTATGCTCCTTGTACCCTGTCATGACAAGGCTCCATGCCTTTTTCATCACAATGAACCATGCCCTTCTCCTCACAATGCTCAAAGACCACTGTTATCACAATGCTCCAAGCTCTTGTCATCACAAAGCTCCATAACACATGTCATCAGAATGTTCCATGGCCTTCTCATCAAAATGCACCATGCCCTTGTCATCACAATGCCCCAAGACACCTGTAATCACAATGCTCCATGCCCCTATTCATCTCAATGCTCCATGAACCCTGTCATCACAATGCATCATGCCCATCATCATAATGCTTCAGGCTATTATCAGCACAATGAAATCAAAATTCTCCATGACCTCTGCCATCACAATGCTCCATGACCCCTGTCATCACAATACTCCATGAACATTTTCAGCCCAATGCTCCATGACACTTGTCATCAAAATCATCCATGCCCTTGTCATCCCAATGCTCCATGATCCCTGTATTCACAATGCTCCGTAACGTTTGTCATCACAGTGCTCCATGACACCTGTCATCACAATTCTCCATGCATTTGTCAGCAAAATGCTACGTGACCTTGTCATTAAAATGCTCTATGCGCTTGTCATCACAATACTCCATTACCATTGTCATCACAATCCTCCATGAAACTTGGGATCACATTGCTTCATGCTCTTGTCATCACAATGCTCCATGCTCCTTAAAATCAAAATGATCCATGACCTCTGTCATCACCATGCTCCAAACCCTTGTGATCACAAAGTTCCATAACACTTGTCATCACAACACTCCATGATGACTGTCATCACAATACTCCATGTCCTTTTCATCACAATGTTCCATGACCTTTGTCATCACAATTCTCAGTACAATTGTCATCACAATGCTCCCTGACACTTGTCGTCAGAATGCTCCTTGAACCCTGTCACGAAAAGGCTCCATGCCTATTTCATCACAATGCCGCATGCCATTTCATCACAATGCTCCATGCAATTGTCATCAAAATACTCCACTAGCTTGCCTTCAGAATGTTCCATGACCCTTGTCATCACAATTCTCCATGCACTTGTCAGCACAATGCTCCCTGACCCTTGTCATCACAATGCTCCAAGCCATTGTCATCACAATGCTCCATTACCTTTGTCATCAGAATCCTCCATGACACTTGGCATCACAATGCTCCATGCCATTGTCATCACAATGGGCCATTACATATGTCATCACAATGCTCCCTGACACCTGTCTTCACAATACTGCATGACCTGGTCATCACAATGCTCAATGCCCTTGTCATCACAATGAGCCCTTCCAATTGTCATCGCAATAATCCATGAAACTTATTAGACCAATGTTCCATGCCCTTGTCATCACAATGCTCCATGCCCTTGTTATCACAATGCTCCATGACCCCTGTCATCACAATGCTCCGTGACTCCAGTCATCACAATGCTTCATGACCTTTGTCATCATAATGGTCCATGCCCTCGTCATCAACAGTCTCTGTGACCTTTTTAACCACAATGCTCCATGAACTTTTCATCACAATGCTCTTTGACCCTTGTCATCACAATGCACTATGCCTTTCTCAGCACAATGCTCCATGACCCTTGTCATCACAATGCTCCATGCGCTTGTCAGCACAATGTTCCACGACACATGTCATCACAGTGCACCATTCGCTTGTCATCAAAGTGCTCCACAATCTTGTCTTCACAATGCTCCATAAACTTTGTCATCACAATGCTCCATGCACTTCTCATCAAAATGCTCTCTCACCACTGATATCAAAATATTACATCACTATTCGTTAGAATACACCCTCATCCCTGTCATCACAATGTTCCATGACTCCTGTCATCACAATGCTACATGCATTATCAACACAATGTTCGATGAGCCCTGACATCACAATGTTCCATAACCCCTGTCATCAAAATGCTCCATGACCCGTTTCATCAAAATGCTCCATGACCCCTGATATCACAATGTTCCATAAACACTGCCCTCATAATATTCCATGACCCGTTACATCAAATTGCTCCATGACCCTGTCATCACAATGCTCCCTGCCCTTCTCATCACAATGCACAACACCCTTGTCATCAAAATGCTTCATGACATTTGTCATCACATATATCCATGACACTTGGCATCACAATGCTCCATGTCATTGTCATCACGAAGCTCCATGAACGCTCTCATCACATTGCTCCATGCCCTTGTCATCACAAAGCTCCATGACACATGTCATCAGAATGCTCCATGGCATTCTCATCACAATGCTCCACGCCCGTGCCATCACAATGCTCCATTACACCTCTCATAACAATGCTCCATGACACCTGCCATCACGATGGTACATGGCCTTGTCATCACAAGGCTCCATGACACTTCTCATCACAATGCTCCAAGACCCCAGTAACCCCAATGCTCCGTGACTCCAGTCATCACCGTGCTTCATAACTTTTGTCATCACAGTGGTCCATGCCCGCATCATCACAAGGATCTGTGACCTTTGTAACCACAATGCTCCATGAACTTTTCATCACAATGCTCTGTGACACTTGTCATCACAATGCTCCATGCCATTGTCAAAAAAATGCTCCATGACCCTTGTCATCACAAAGTGCCACGCACTTTTCATCACAATGGTCCACAAATTTGTCATCGCAATGCTCCATAAAACTTGTAATCACAATGCCCCTTGCCATACTCTTCACAATGGTCCGTTACCCCTATCGTAACAATGATCCATGATCCCTGCCATCACAATGTTCAACGGCCTTGTCATCACAATGCTCCATGACACTTGTCATTGCAATGCTCCAAGATCCCTGTAATCACAATGCTCCATGCACTTGTCACCACAAAGCTCCATGACACATGTCATCAGAATGTTCCATGGCCTTTTCATCAAAATGCTCCATGCCCTTGTCATCACAGTGCTACAAGACACCTGTAATCACAATGCTCTATGCCCCTTTTCATCAGTATGCTCCATGAGATTTGTCATCACAAGGCTCCATGGTTTTCTCATCACAGTGCTCCAAGACCTTGTCAACAAAATGCTTCACGTCCTTGCAATGAAAATTCCCAATGGCCCTTGTCAACATAATGCTCCAAGCCCTAGTCATCACAATGCTCTATTATATTTGTCATCATAATCCTCCATTACATTTGGCATCAGAATGCTCCATGCCCTTGTCATCACAGATCTCAAAGACGTATGTCATTAGAATGCTCCTTGGCCTTCTCCTCACAATGGTCCATGCCCATGTCAACACAAAGTTCCAAGACCCCTGTAATCACAATGGTCCATGTCCCTTTTCTTCAGTACGCTCCATGAGATTTGTCATCACAAGGCTCCACGGTTTTCTCATCACAATGCTCCAGGACCTTGTCATCACAATGCTTCATGACTTGTCATAAAAATTCTCAGTGGCCCTTTTCATCATAATGCTCCAAGTCCTAGTCATCACAATGCTTCATTATATTTCTCACCACAATCCTACATTACATTTGGCATCACAATGCTCCCTTCCATTGTCATCGCAATGGACCATGACATATGTCATCACAGTGCTCCCTGACACCTTTCTTCAAAATACTCCATGCCCTTGTCATCACAATGATCCATGCCCTTGTCATCACAATGCTCCATGACCCGTCATCACGTTGCTCCATGACTCCAGTCATCACAATGCTTCATAACATTTGTCATCACAATGTTCCATGCCTGCATCATCACAAGGATCTGTGACCGTTGTAACCACAATGCTCCGTGACCCTTGTCATCATAATGCTCCATGCCTTTGTCAGAAAATGCTCCATGACCCTTGTCATCATAATGTGCCACGCACTTTTAATCACAACGGTCCGCACATTTCTCATCGCAATGCTCCATAAACATTGAAATCACAATGCTCCTTTCCCTTCTCATCACAATGCTCCATTACCCCATCATAACAATGATCCATGACCTCTGCCATCACAATGTTCCATGACATTGTCATCACAAGGCTCCAAGACACTTGTCATCACAATGCTCCAAGACCCCTGTAATCACAATGCTCCATGCCCTTGTCATCACAAAGCTCCATGACACATGTCATCAGAATGTTCCATGTCCTTCTCATCAAAATGTTCCATGCCTTGTGATCACAGTGCTCCAAGACCCATGTAATCACAATGGTCCGTGACTCCAGTCATCACAATGCTTCATAACATTTGTCATCACAGTGGTCCATGCTCGCATCATCATAAGCATCTGTGACCTTTGTAACCACAATGCTCCATGAACTTTTCATCACAATGCTCCGTGACCCTTGTCATCACAATGCTCCATGCCATTGTCAGAAAAATGCTCCATGACCCTTGTCATCACAATGTGCCACGCACTTTTCATCACAACGGTCCACAAATTTGTCATCCCAATGTTCCATAAACCTTGTAATCACAATGCTCCTTGCCCTACTCATCACAATGCTCCGTTACCCCTATCATAACAATCATCGATGATCCCTGCCATCACAATGTTCCACGGCCTTGTCATCCCAAGGCTCCATGACACTTGTCATCACAATGCTCCAAGATCCCTGTAATCACAATGCTCCATGCACTTGTCACCACAAAGCTCCATGACACATGTCATCAGAATGTTCAGTGGCCTTCTCATCAAAATGCTCCATGCCCTTATCATCACAGTGCTCCAAGACCCCTGTAATAACAATGCTCCATGCCCCTTTTCATCAGTATGCTCCATGAGATTTGTCATCACAAGGCTCCATGGTTTTCTCATCACAATTTTCCAGGAACTTGTCATCACAATGCTTCAAGACCTTGCCATGAAAATTCTCAATGGCCCTTGTCAACATAATGCTCCACGCCCTAGTCATCACAATGCTCCATTATATTTGTCATCACAATCATCCATTACATTTGGCATCACAATGCTCCATGCCCTTGTCATCACAAAGCTCCCATACCCCTGTAATCACAATGCTCCATGCCCTTTTTCATCTCAATGCTTCATGATACCTTTCATCCTAATGCATCATGCCCATCATCATAATGCATCAGGCTATTGTAAGCACAATAAAATCAAAATTCTCCATGACCTCTGCCATCACAATGCTCCATGACCCCAGTCATCACAACACTCCATGAACATTTTCAGCCCAATGCTCCATGACACTTGTCATCACAATCATACATGCCCTTGTCATCCCAATGCTCCATGACCCCTGTATTCACAATGCTTCGTGATGCTTGTCATCACAGTGCTCCATGACATTTGTCATCACAATGCTCCATGCCTTTGTCAGCAAATTGCTACATTATTGGTCATTACAATGCTCTATGCACTTTCCTCACAATACTCCATTACTAATGTCATCACAATCCTCCATGAACCTTGGGATCACATTGCTTCATGCCCTTGTCATCACAATGCTCTATGCTCCTTGAAATCAAAATGATCCATGACCTCTGTCATCACAATGCTCCAAACCCTTGTGATCACAAAGTTCAATAACCTTTGTCATCACAACGCTCCATGATGCCTGTCATCACAATACTCCATGCCCTTTTCATCAAAATGCTCCATGAACTTTGTCATCACAATTCTCAATACACTTGTCACCACAATGCTCCCTGACACTTGACGTCAGAATGCTCCTTGAACACTGTCACGAAAAGGCTCCATGCCCTTTTCATCACAATGTACCATGCCATTTTCATCACAGTGCTCCATGCAATTTTCATCAAAATACTCCACAAGCTTGTCATCAGAATGTTCCATGACCGTTGTCATCACAATTTTCCATGCACTTGTTAGCACAATGCTCCCTGAGCCTTGTCATTACAATGCTCCATTTGCTGGTCAGAACAATACTCCAAGACACATGTCATCACAATGCACCATGCAATGGTCATCACAGTGCTCCACAATCTTGTCATCAAAATGCTCCATAAACATTGGCATCACAATGCTCCATGCACTTCTCAACATAATGCTCTCTCACCACTGATATCACAATCTTACATCACTATTCGTCACAATGCTCCCTCACCATGTCATCACAATGTTCCATGATTCCTGTCATCACAATGCTACATGCCCTTATCATCACAATGTTTGATGACCCCTTACATCACAATGTTCCATAATCCCTGTCATTAAAATGATTCATGACAGTTTTCATCAAATTGCTCCATGACCCTGTCATCACAATGCTCCCTGCCCTTCTCATCACAATGCACAACGCCGTTGTCATCAGAATGCACCATGACCTTTGTCATCACAAAGATCCATGACCCTTGGCATCACAATGCTCCATGTCATTGTCATCACAATGTTCCATGAACGCTCTCATCACATTGCTCCATGCCCTTGTCATCACAAAGCTCCATGACACATGTCATCAGAATGCTCCATGGCTTTCTCATCACAATGTTCCATGACCTTGCCATCACAATGCTACATTACACCTGTCATAACAATGCTCCAGGAGCCCTGCCATCACGATGTTCTATGGTATTGTCATCACAAGGCTCCATGACCCTTCTCATCACAATGCTCCAATACCCCTGTAATCACAATGCTCCATGCTTCATTACATCTCAATGATCCGGGAACCCTGTCATCACAATGAACCATGCCCATCATCATAATGCTTCATGCTATTGTCATCACAATGAAATCAAAATGCTCCATGACTTCTGTCAAAACAATGCTTCAAACCCTTGTGATCACAATATTCCTTAACACTTGTCAACACAATGCCCCATAAAGCTCGTCATCACAATTATCCATGGTCTTCTCATCACAATGCTCCATGACTTTTGTCATCACAATGCTCTTTACACTTGTCATCAAAATGCTCCATGACACTTGTTGTCTGTATGCTCCTTGAACCCTGTCATGACAAGGCTCTATGACTTTTTCCTCACAATGATCCATGCCCTTTTCATCACAGTGCTCAAAGTCCCATGTAATCACAATGATCCATGTCCTTGTCATCACACACCTCAATGACGCATGTCATTAGAATGCTCCTTGGCCTTCTCCTCACAATGCTCCATGCTCTTTTCATCTCAATGTTCAGAGACCCCTGTAATCACAATGCTCCATGCCCCATTTCATCAGTATGCTCCATGAGATATATCATCACAAGACTCCATGGTTTTCTCATCACAGTGCTCCAGAACCTTGTCATCAAAATGCTTCACGACCTTGTCATGAAAATTCTCAATGGCCCTTGTCATCATAATGTTCCAAGCCCTAGTCATCACAACTCTCCTTTATATTTCTCATCACAATCCTCCATTACATTTGGCATCAAAATGTTCCCTGCCATTGTTATCGCAATGGACCATGACATATATCATCACAATGCTCCCTGACACCTGTCTTCACAATACTTCATGACCTTCTCATCACAATGATCCGTGCCCTTGTCATCACAATGCACCATGTCCACTGTCATCACAGTGATCTATAAAACTTGGCAGACCAATGCTCCATGCCCCTGTCATCACAGTGCTCCATGCCATTGTCATCACAATGCTCCATGTCCCCTGTCATCACAATGCTCCGTGACTCCAGTCATCACAATGCTTCATAACATTTGTCATCACAATGGTCCATTCCCGCGTCATCAGAATGCTCTTTGACATTTGTAACCACAATGCTCCATGAACTTTTCATCACAATGCTCCTTGACCTTTGTCATCACAATAGCTCCATGCCTTTGTCAGAACAATGCTCCATGACCCTTGTCATCACTATGTGCCACGCACTTTTTATCACAACGGTCCACATATTTGTCATCACAATGCTCCATAACACTTTTAATCAAAATGCTCCATGCCCTTCTCATCACAATGCTCCATTACCCCTGTCATAACAATGCTCCATGACCCCTGCCATCACAATGTTCCACGGCCTTGTCATCACAAGGCTCCAGGACCCGTGTCATCACAATGCTCCAAGACCCCTGTAATCACAATGCTCCATGCCCTTTTCATCACAAAGCTCCATGACACATGTTATCAGAATGTTCCATGGACTTCTCATCAAAATGCTCAATGCCCTTGTCATAACAATGCTCCAAGAACCCTGTAATCACAATGCTACATGGCCCTTTTCATCTCAGTGCTCCATGAACCCTGTCATCACAATGCATCATGCCCATCATCATCATGCTTCCGGCTCTTTTCAGCACGATGAAATCAAAATTCTCCATAACCTCAGTCATAACAATGCTCCATGTCCCCTGTCTTCACAATGCTCCGTGACTCCAGTCATCACAATGGTTCATGACCTTTGTCATCACAATGGTACAGGCCTTCGTCATCAACAGTCACGGTAACCTTTTTAACCACAATGCTCCATGAACTTTTCATCATAATGCTCTTTGACCCATGTCATCACAATGCTCTATGCCTTTCTCAGCACAGTGCTCCATGACCCTTGTCATCACAATTCTCCATGCTCTTGTCAGCACAATGCTCCATGACATATGTCATCTCAATGCACCATGTGCTTGTCATCACAGTGCTCCACAATCTTGTCATCACAATGCTGCATAAACCTTGTCATCACAATTCTCCATGCCATTGTCATCACAATGAGTCATTACATATGTCATCACAGTGCTCCCTGACACCTGTCTTCACAATATGGCATGGCCTGGTGATCACAATGCTCCATGCCCTTGTCATCACAATGTGCCAATCCAACTGTCATCGCAATAATCCGTGAAATTTTTAGACCAATGCTCCATGCCCTTGTCATCACAATGCTCCATGACGCTTGTCATCAGAATGCTCCATGGCCTTTTCTTCACAATGCTCCAAGCCCTTGTCATAACCATGTTCCAAGACACCTGTAATCACAATGCTCCATGCCCCTTTTCATCAGAATGCTCCATGAGACTTGTCATCACAAGTCTCCATGGTCTTCTAATCACAATGCTACATTTCCTTGTCATCACAATGTTCCATGACCCCTGTCATCACAATACTCCATGAATATTTTCAGCCCAATGCTCCATGACCTTCTCATCACAATGCTCCATGAACAGTATCATAACAATGGTCCAGGAACACTGTCATCACAACACTCCATGACCCCTGACAACACAGTGATCCGGGATTCTTGTCATCACAATGCTCCATTCCCTAGTCATCACAATGCTCCATGACCCCAATCATCAAAATACTCCATGAACATTTTCAGCCCAATGCTCCATGACACTTGCCAGCACAATGCTCCCTGACATTTGTCATCAGAATGCTCCAAGCCATTGTCATCACAATGCTCCATTACCTTTGTCATCAGAATCCTCCATGACACTTGGCATCACAATGATCCATGCCATTGTCATCACAATGGGGCATTACATATGTTATCACAATGCTCCCTGACACCTGTCTTCACAATACTGCATGACCTGGTCATCACAATGCTCCATGCCGTTGTCATCACAATGTGCCATTCTAACTGTCATTGCAATAATCCATGAAACTTATTAGACCAGTGCTCCATGCCCTTGTCATCACAATGCTCCATGCCCTTTTTATCACAATGCTCCATGACCCATGTCATCACAATGCTCATTGACTCCAGTCATCACATTTCTTCATGACCTTTGTCAACACAATGTTCCATGCCCTCGTCATCAACGGTCTCTGGGACATTTTTAACCTTCGTGCTCCATGAAATTTTCATCACAATGCTCTTTGACCCGTGTCATCACAATGCTCTATGCCTTTCTCAGCACAATGCTCCATGACCGTTTTCATCACAGTGCTCCATGTGCTTGTCAGCACAATGCTCCATCACACATTTCATCACAATGCAACATGCGCTTGTCATCACAGTGGTCCACAATCTTGTCATCACAATGCTCCATTAACCTTGTCATCACAATGCTCCATGAACTTCTCATCAATATGCTCTCTCACCACTGATATCACAATGTTACATCACTATTCATCAAAATACTCCTTCATCTCTGTAAACACAATGTGCCATGACTCTTGTCATCACAGTGCTACATGCACTTATCATCACAATGTTCGATGAGCTATGACATCACAATGTTCTATAAGCCATGTCATCAAAATGCTCCATGACCCTTTTCATCAAAAGGCTCCATGTCCCCTGACATCACAATGCTCCATACCCCTTGTCATTACAGTGCTCCATGACGCTCGTCATCACAATTATCCATGGTCTTCTCATCACAATGCTCCACGGTCTTGCCATCACAATGCTCCATGTTCCATGTCATCAAAATTATCCACGTCCTTGGCATCACTATGTTCCATGACACTTCTCATCACACTGTTACAGGCTTTGTCAGCACAATACTCCACAAGCTTGTCATCAGAATGTTCCATGCCCCTTGTCATCATAATTATCCATCTCTCCTGTCATCACAATGCTCCATGACACCTGTCATCACAATGCTCCATGCCCCTTGTCATCACAATTCTCCACGTGCTTGTCATCACAATGCTCCATGACATTTCTCATCACAATGTTACATGCTTTTGTCATCACAATTCTCCATTAACATGTCATCGCAATGCCCCATGACCCTTGTCATAGCGAGCTCCATGCCTTTGTCATCACAATGCTTCACGACCTTTTCATCAAAATTCTCAATGGCCGTTTTCATCGCAATGCTCCATGACCCTTGTCATCACAATGCTCCATGCTCTTGTCCTCACAAAGCTCAATAACGCATGCCATCAGAATGATCCTTGGTCTTCTCCTCACAATGCTCCATGCCCCTTTTCATCAGTATGCTCCAAGAGATTTCTCATCAAAAGGCTCCATAGTTTTCTCATCACAATGCTCCAGGACCTTGTTATCACAATGCTCAATACACTTGTCATAAAAATGCTCCCTGAAACTTGTTGTCTGTATGCTCCTTGAACCCTGTCATGACAAGGCTCCATGCCTTTTTCATCAAGGTAATCCATGCCCTTTTCATCACAATGCTCCAAGACCACTGTAATCACAATGTTCCATGCCCTTGTCATCACAAAGCTCAATGACGCATGTCATTAGAATGCTCCTTGGCCTTCTCTTCACAGTGCTCCATTCCCTTGTCCTCACAAAGTTCCACGACCCCTGTAATCACAATGCTCCATGCCCCTTTTCATCAGTATGATCCATGAGACTTGTCATCACAAGGCTCCATGGTTTTCTCATCACAGTGCTCCAGGACATTGTCATCACAATGCTTCATGACCTTGTCATGAAAATTCTCAAAGGCCCTTGTCATCATAATGCGCCAAGCCCTACTCATCACAATGCTCCATTATATTTGTCATCACAATCCTCCATTACATTTGGCATCACAATGCTCCATGCCATTGTCATCGCAATGGACCATGACATATGTCATCACAGTGTTCCCTGACACCTTTCTTCACAATACTACATAACCTTCTCATCACAATGCTCCGTGCCCTTGTCATCACAATGCACCATGCCCACTCTCATCACAATAATCTAAGAAACTTGTCAAACCAATGCTCCATGCCCCTGTCATCACAATGCTCCATGCCCTTATCATCACAATGCTCCATGATTCCCCTCATCACAATGATTAATAATGTTTGTCATCACAATGGTCCATACCCGTGTCATCAAAAGGCTCTGTGACCTTTGTAACCACAATGCTCCATGAACTTTTCATCACAATTCTCTGTGACGCTTGTCATCACAATGCACCATGTCTTTGTCAGAACAATGCTCCTTGACCCTTGTCATCACAAATTGCCAAGCGCATTTCATCACAACGGTCCACAACCTTGTCATTGAAATGCTCCATAAACCTTGTAATCACAATGCTCCATGCACTTCTCATCAAAATGCTCTCTCACCAGAGATATCACAATGTTCCATCACTAGTCATCACAATACTCCCTCACCCCTGTAATCACAATGATCCATGACCCTGTCATCACAATGCTACATCCCCTTATCATCACAATGTTCCATGACCCCTGACATCACAATGTTCCATAACACCTGCCATCAAAATGCTCCATGACCCTTTTCATCCCAAAGCTCCAAGACTCCTGACATCACAATGTTCTATAACCCCTGCCATCAAAATGTTCCATTACACATTTTATCAAATTGCTTCATGACCCGGTCATCAAAAGGCTCCCTGCCCTTCTCATCCCAATGCACCATGCCCTTGTCATAAAAAAGCTCCATGACTTGTCATCACAAACCTCCATGACCCATGGTATCACAATGTTCCAAGTCATTGTCATCACAATGCTCCATGAACCCTCTCATCACACTGCTCCATGCTCTTGTAATCACAAAGCTCCATGACACTTGTCATCACAATGCTCGATGCCCTTCTCATCACAATGCTCCATGCCCTTGTCATTACAATCCTGCATGACCCATGTATCACAGTGTTCCCTGCCTTTGTCATCACAATGCTCCATGCCCACTCTCATCACAATAATACATGAAACATTTCAGACCAATGTTCCATGCCCTTCTCATCATAATGCTCCATTACGCCTGCCATAACAATGCACCATGACCGCTGCCATCACAGTGTTCCACGGCGTAGTCATCACAAGCTTCCATGACACTTGTCATCAGAATGTTCCTTGGACTTCTCATCAAAATGCTCCATGCCCTTGTCATCACAATGCTCCAAGACCCTTGTAATAAAAATGCCCCATGCTCCTTTTCACCTCAATGCTCCATGAACCCTGTCATCACAGTGCACCATGCCCATCATCATAATGCTTCAGGCTATTGTCATCACAATGAAATCAATATTCTCCATGACCTCTGTAATCATAATCCTCCAAACCGTTGTTATCACAATATTCCATAACACTTATCATCACAACACCCCATGACTCTCATCATCACAATTATCCATGGTCTTCTCATCACAATGCTCCATGATCTTTGTCATCACAATGCTCAATACACTTGTTATCACAATGCTCCCTGACACTTGTCATCAGTATGCTCCTGGAACCCTGTCATGACAAGTCTCCATGCCTTTTTCATCACAATGATCCATGCCCTTTTCATCACAATGTTCCAAGATCCCTGTAATCACAATCCTCCATGCCCTGGTCATCACAAAGCTCCATGACACAAGTCATCAGAATGCTCCATGGCCTTCTCATCACAATGCTCCATGCCCTAGTCATCACAATGCTCCAAGACCCCTGTAATCACAATGCTCCATGCCCATTTTCTTCAGAATGCTCCATGAGACTTGTCATCACAAGTCTCCATGGTCTTCACATCACAATGCTCCAGGACCTTGTCATCACCATGTTCCATTCCCTTATCATCCCAAAGTCCCATGATCCCTGTCATCACAATAATCCATGAACATTTTCAGCCCATTGCTCCACGACCTACTCATCACAATGCTCCATGGCCAATATCATCACAAGGCTCCATGACCCATGTCATCACAACACTCCATGAACATTTTCAGCCCAGTGCTCCAGGAAACTTGTCATCACAATGATCCATGCCCTTTTCATCACAATGATCCATGAACCCTGCATTCACAATGCTCCGTGACGCTTGTCATAATAGTGCTCCATGACACATGTCATCACAATGCTCCATGCCTTTGTCAGCAAAATGCTACATGACCTTTTCATAACAATGCTCTATGAGCTTGTCATCACAATAGTCCATTTCCATTGTCATCACAATCCTCCGTGAGCCTTGGGATCACATTGTTTCATGCCCTTGTCATCACAATGCTCCATGCTCCTTGAAATCAAAATGATCCATGACCTCTATCATCACAATGCTCCAAACTCTTGTAATCACAATGTTCCATAACACTTGTCATCACAACGCTCCATGACGCATGTCATCACAATACTCCATGCCGTTTTCATCACAATGCTCCATGACCTTGTAATCACAATGTTCCAAACCCCTGTAATCCCAATGGTCCATGCCCCTTTTCATCAGTATGCTCCATGAGATTTGTCATCACAAGGCTCCATGGTTTTCTCATCACAATGCTCCAGGACCTTGTCATCACAATGCTCAATACACTTGTCATCAAAATGCTCCCTGACACTAGTTGTCTGTATGCTCCTTGAACCCAGTCATGACAAGGCTCCATGCCATTTTCATCAAGGTGATCCATGCCCTTTTCATCACAATGTTCCAAGACCACTGTAATCACAATGTTCCATGCCCTTGTCTTCACAAAGCTCAATGACCCATGTCATTAGAATGCTCCTTGGCCTTCTCCTCACAGTGCTCCATGCCCTTGTCCTCACAATGTTCCACGACCCCTGTAATCACAATGCTCCATGCCCCTTTTCATCAGTATGCTCCATGAGACTTGTCATCACAAGGCTCCATGGTTTTCTCATCACAATGCTCCAGGACCTTGTCATCACAATGCTTCATGACCTTGTCATGAAAATCCTCAATGGCCCTTGTCATCATAATGCTCCAAACCCTAGTCATCACAATGCTCCATTATATTTGTCATCACAATCCTCCATTACATTTGGCATCACAATGCTCCATGCCATTGTCATCGCAATGGACCATGACATATGTCATCACAGTGTTCCCTGACACCTGTCTTCACAATACTCCATGACCTTCTCATCACCATGCTCTGTGCCCTTGTCATCAAAATGCACCATGCCCACTCTCATCACAATAATCTATTAAACTTGTCAGACCAATACTCCATGCCCCTGTCATCACAATGCTCCATGCCCTTGTCATCAAAACGCTCCATGATCCCTGTCATCACAATGCTCCATGACTCCAGTCATCACAATGCTTCATAACGTTTGTCATCACAATGGTCCATGCCCGCGTCATCACAAGGCTCTGTGACCTTTGTAACCACAATGCTCCATGAACTTTTCATCACAATTCTCGGTGACCCTTGTCATCACAATGCACCATGTCTTTGGCAGAACAATGCTCCATGACCATTGTCATCACAAAGTGCCACGCTCATTTCATCACAGCGGTCCACAACCTTGTCATTGAAATGCTCCATAAACCTTGTAATCACAATGCTCCATGCACTTCTAATCCAAATGCTCTCTCACCAGAGATATCACAATGTTCCATCACTAGTCATCACAATACTCCCTCATCCCTGTAATCACAATGTTCCATGACCCTGTCATCGCAATGCTACCTCCCCTTATCATCACAATGTTCCATGACCCCTGACATCACAATGTTCCATAACACCTGTCATCAAAATGCTCCATGACCCTTTTTATCCCAAAGCTCCAAGACTCCTGACATCACAATGTTCTATAACCCCTGCCATCAAAATGTTCCATTACACTTTTTATCAAATTGCTACATGACCCGGTCATCAAAAGGCTCCCTGCCCTTCTCATCACAATGCACCATGCCCATGTCATCAAAATGCTCCATGACTTGTCATCACAAAGCTCCATGACCCTTGGCATCACAAGGCTCCAAGTCATTGTCATCACAATGCTCCATGAACCCTCTCATCACATTGCTCCATGCTCTTGTCATCACAAAACTCCATGACACTTGTCATCACAATGCTCGATGCCCTTCTCATCCCAATGCTCCATGCCCTTGTCATTACGATCCTGCATGACCCATGTATCACAGTGTTCCGTGCCCTTGTCATCACAATGCCCCATGCCCACTCTCATCACAATAATACATGAAACATTTCAGACCAATGTTCCATGCCCTTCTCATCATAATGCTCCATTACGCCTGTCATAACAATGCACCATGACCCCTGCCATCACAATGATCCACGGCCTAGTCATCACAAGGTTCCATGACACTTGTCATCACAATGTTCTATGGCCTTCTCATCAAAATGCTCCATGCCCTTGCCATCACAATGCTCCAAGACCCTTGTAATTACAATGCCCCATGCCCCTTTTCATCTCAATGCTCCATGAACCCTGTTATCACAGTGCACCATGCCCATCATCATAATGCTTCAGGCTATTGTCATCATAATGAAATCAATATTCTCCATGACCTCTGTAATCATAATGTTCCAAACTCTTGTTATCACAATGTTCCATGACACTTATCATCACAACACCCCATGACGCTCATCATCACAATTATCCATGGTCTTCTCATCACAATGCTCCATGATCTTTGTCATCACAATGCTCAATAAACTTGTTATCACAATGCTCCCTGACACTTGTCATCAGTATGATCCTTGAACCCTGTCACGACAAGGCTCCATGCCTTTTTCATCACAATGATCCATGCCCTTTTCATCACACTGCTCCAAGATCCCTGTAATCACAATGCTCCATGCCCTTGTCATCACAAAGCTCCATGACACATGTCATCAGAATGCTCCATGGCCTTCTCAACAAAATGCTCCATGCCCTAGTCATCACAGTGCTCCAAGACCCCTGTAATCACAATGCTCCATGCCCCTTTTCATCAGAATGCTCCATGAGACTTGTCATCACATGTCTCCATGGTCTTCACATCACAGTGCTCCAGGACCTTGTCATCACCATGCTCCATTCCCTTGTCATCCCAATGTTCCATGATCCCTGTCATCACCATAATCCATGAACATTTTCAGCCCATTGGTCCACGACCTAATCATCACAATGCTCCATGGCCAATATCATCACAAGTCTCCACGTCCCCTGTCATCACAACACTCCATGAACATTTTCAGCCCAGTGCTCCAGGAAACTTGTCATCACAATGATCCATGCCCTTGTCATCCCAATGCTCCATGACCCCTGCATTCACAATGCTCCGTGACGCTTGTCATAATAGTGCTCCATGACACATGTCCTCACAATGCTCCATGCCTTTGTCAGCAAAATGCTACATGACCTTTTCATTACAGTGCTCTATGCGCTTGTCATCACAATACGCCATTTCCATTGTCATCACAATCCTCCGTGAGCCTTGGGATCACATTGTTTCATGCCCTTGCCATCACAATGCTCCATGCTCCTTGAAATCAAAATGATCCATGACCTCTATCATCACAATGCTCCAAACCCTTGTAATCACAATGTTCCATAACACTTGTCATCACAACGCTCCATGACACATGTCATCACAATACTCCATGCCCTTTTCATCACAATGCTCCATGACCTTGTAATCACAATGTTACAAACCCCTGTAATCCCAATGGTCCATGCCCCTTATCATCAGTATGCTCCATGAGATTTGTCATCACAAGGCTCCATAGTTTTCTCATCACAATGCTCCAGGACCTTGTCATCACAATGCTCAATATACTTGTCATCAAAATGCTCCCTGACACTTGTTGTCTGTATGTTCCTTGAATCCTGTCATGACAAGGCTCCATGCCTTTTTTATCAAGGTGATCCATGCCCTTTTCATCACAATGCTCCAAGACCACTGTAATCACAATGTTCCATGCCCTTGTCATCACAAAGCTCAATGACGCATGTCATTAGAATGCTCCTTGGCCTTCTCCTCACAGTGCTCCATGCCCTTGTCCTCACAACGTTCCACACCCCTGTAATCACAATGATCCATGCCCCTTTTCATCAGTATGCTCCATGAGACTTGTCTTCACAAGGCTCCATGGTTTTCTCATCACAATGCTCCAGGACCTTGTCATCACAATGCTTCATGACCTTGTCATGAAAATTCTCAATGGACCTTGGCATCATAATGCTCCAAGCCCTAGTCATCACAATGCTCCATTATATTTGTCATCACAATCCTCCATTACATTTGGCATCACAATGCTCCATGCCATTGTCATCGCAATGGACCATGACATATGTCATCACAGTGTTCCCTGACACCTCTCTTCACAATACTCCATGACCTTCTCATCACAATGCTCCGTGCCCTTGTCATCACAATGCCCCATGCCCACACTCATCACATTAGTCTATGAAACTTGTCAGACCAATGCTCCATGCCCCTGTCATCAAAATGCTCCATGCCCCTGTCATCACAATGCTCCATGACCCCTGTCATCACAATGCTCCGTGACTCCAGTCATCACAATGCTTCATAACGTTTGTCATCACAATGGTCCATGCCCGCATCATCACAAGGCTCTGTGACCTTTGTAACCACAATGCTCCATGAACTTTTCATCACAATTCTCTGTGACACTTCTCATCATAATGCACCATGTCTTTGTCAGAACAATGCTCCATGACCATTGTCATCACAAAGTGCCACGCACATTTCATCACAACGGTCCAAAACCATGTCATTGAAATGCTCCATAAACTTTGTAATCACAATGCTCCATGCACTTCTCATCAAAATGGTCTCTCAGCAGAGATATCACAATGTTCCATCACTAGTCATCACAATACACCCTCACCCCTGTTATCACAATGTTCCATGACCCTGTCATCACAATGCTACATCCCCTTATCATCACAATGTTCTATGACCCCTGACATCACAATGTTCTATAACACCTGTCAGCAAAATGGTCCATGACCCTTTTCATCCCAGAGCTCCAAGACTCCTGACATCACAATGTTCTATAACCCCTGCCATCAAAATGTTCCATTACACTTTTTATCAAATTGCTGCATGCCCCGGTCATCAAAAGGCTCCCTGACCTTCTCATCACAATGCACCATGCCCTTGTCATCAAAATGCTCCATGACTTGTCATCACAAAGCTCCATGACACTTGGCATCACAAGGCTCCAAGTCATTGTCATCACAATGCTCCATGAACCCTCTCATCACATTGCTCCATGCCCTTGTCATCACAGAGCTCCATGACACTCGTCATCACAATGCTCAATGCCCTTCTCATCACAATGCTCCATGCCCTTGTCATTACAATCCGGCATGACCCATGTATCACAGTGTTCCATGCCCTTGTCATCACAATGCTCCATGCCCACTCTCATCACAATAATACATGAAACATTTCAGACCAATGTTCCATGCCCTTCTCATCATAATGCTCCATTACGCCTGCCATAACAATGCATCATGACCCCTGCCATCACAATGTTCCACGGCGTAGTCATCACAAGCTTCCATGACACTTGTCATCAGAATGTTCCATGGACTTCTCATCAAAATGCTCCATGCCCTTGTCATCACAATGCTCCAAGACCCTTGTAATAAAAATGCGCCATGCCCCTTTTCATCTCAATGCTCCATGAACGCTGTCATCACAGTGCACCATGCCCATCATCATAATGCTTCAGGCTATTGTCATCACAATGAAATCAATATTCTCCATGACCTCTGTAATCATAATCCTCCAAACCGCTGTTATCACAATCTTCCATAACACTTATCATCACAACACCCCATGACTCTCATCATCACAATTATCCATGGTCTTCTCATCACAATGCTCCATGATCTTTGTCATCACAATGCTCAATACACTTGTTATCACAATGCTCCCTGACACTTGTCATCAGTATGCTCCTGGAACCCTGTCATGACAAGGCTCCATGCCTTTTTCATCACAATGATCCATGCCCTTTTCTTCACAATGTTCCAAGATCCCTGTAATCACAATGCTCCATGCCCTGGTCATCACAAAGCTCCATGACACATGTCATCAGAATGCTCCATGGCCTTCTCATCACAATGCTCCATGCCCTAGTCATCACAATGCTCCAAGACCCCTGTAATCACAATGCTCCATGCCCATTTTCTTCAGAATGCTCCATGAGACTTGTCATCACAAGTCTCCATGGTCTTCACATCACAATGCTCCAGGACCTTGTCATCACCATGCTCCATTCCCTTATCATCCCAAAGTCCCATGATCCCTGTCATCACAATAATCCATGAACATTTTCAGCCCATTGCTCCACGACCTACTCATCACAATGCTCCATGGCCAATATCATCACAAGGCTCCATGACCCATGTCATCACAACACTCCATGAACATTTTCAGCCCAGTGCTCCAGGAAACTTGTCATCACAATGATCCATGCCCTTTTCATCACAATGATCCATGAACCCTGCATTCACAATGCTCCGTGACGCTTGTCATAATAGTGCTCCATGACACATGTCATCACAATGCTCCATGCCTTTGTCAGCAAAATGCTACATGACCTTTTCATAACAATGCTCTATGAGCTTGTCATCACAATAGTCCATTTCCATTGTCATCACAATCCTCCGTGAGCCTTGGGATCACATTGTTTCATGCCCTTGTCATCACAATGCTCCATGCTCCTTGAAATCAAAATGATCCATGACCTCTATCATCACAATGCTCCAAACTCTTGTAATCACAATGTTCCATAACACTTGTCATCACAACGCTCCATGACGCATGTCATCACAATACTCCATGCCGTTTTCATCACAATGCTCCATGACCTTGTAATCACAATGTTCCAAACCCCTGTAATCCCAATGGTCCATGCCCCTTTTCATCAGTATGCTCCATGAGATTTGTCATCACAAGGCTCCATGGTTTTCTCATCACAATGCTCCAGGACCTTGTCATCACAATGCTCAATACACTTGTCATCAAAATGCTCCCTGACACTAGTTGTCTGTATGCTCCTTGAACCCAGTCATGACAAGGCTCCATGCCTTTTTCATCAAGGTGATCCATGCCCTTTTCATCACAATGTTCCAAGACCACTGTAATCACAATGTTCCATGCCCTTGTCTTCACAAAGCTCAATGACGCATGTCATTAGAATGCTCCTTGGCCTTCTCCTCACAGTGCTCCATGCCCTTGTCCTCACAATGTTCCACGACCCCTGTAATCACAATGCTCCATGCCCCTTTTCATCAGTATGCTCCATGAGACTTGTCATCACAAGGCTCCATGGTTTTCTCATCACAATGCTCCAGGACCTTGTCATCACAATGCTTCATGACCTTGTCATGAAAATCCTCAATGGCCATTGTCATCATAATGCTCCAAACCCTAGTCATCACAATGCTCCATTATATTTGTCATCACAATCCTCCATTACATTTGGCATCACAATGCTCCATGCCATTGTCATCGCAATGGACCATGACATATGTCATCACAGTGTTCCCTGACACCTGTCTTCACAATACTCCATGACCTTCTCATCACCATGCTCTGTGCCCTTGTCATCACAATGCACCATGCCCACTCTCATCACAATAATCTATTAAACTTGTCAGACCAATACTCCATGCCCCTGTCATCACAATGCTCCATGCCCTTGTCATCAAAACGCTCCATGATCCCTGTCATCACAATGCTCCATGACTCCAGTCATCACAATGCTTCATAACGTTTGTCATCACAATGGTCCATGCCCGCATCCTCACAAGGCTCTGTGACCTTTGTAACCACAATGCTCCATGAACTTTTCATCACAATTCTCGGTGACCCTTGTCATCACAATGCACCATGTCTTTGGCAGAACAATGCTCCATGACCATTGTCATCACAAAGTGCCACGCTCATTTCATCACAACGGTCCACAACCTTGTCATTGAAATGCTCCATAAACCTTGTAATCATAATGCTCCATGCACTTCTAATCCAAATGCTCTCTCACCAGAGATATCACAATGTTCCATCACTAGTCATCACAATACTCCCTCATCCCTGTAATCACAATGTTCCATGACCCTGTCATCACAATGCTACCTCCCCTTATCATCACAATGTTCCATGACCCCTGACATCACAATGTTCCATAACACCTGTCATCAAAATGCTCCATGACCCTTTTTATCCCAAAGCTCCAAGACTCCTGACATCACAATGTTCTATAACCCCTGCCATCAAAATGTTCCATTACACTTTTTATCAAATTGCTACATGACCCGGTCATCAAAAGGCTCCCTGCCCTTCTCATCACAATGCACCATGCCCATGTCATCAAAATGCTCCATGACTTGTCATCACAAAGCTCCATGACCCTTGGCATCACAAGGCTCCAAGTCATTGTCATCACAATGCTCCATGAACCCTCTCATCACATTGCTCCATGCTCTTGTCATCACAAAACTCCATGACACGTGTCATCACAATGCTCGATGCCCTTCTCATCACAATGCTCCATGCCCTTGTCATTACGATCCTGCATGACCCATGTATCACAGTGTTCCGTGCCCTTGTCATCACAATGCCCCATGCCCACTCTCATCACAATAATACATGAAACATTTCAGACCAATGTTCCATGCCCTTCTCATCATAATGCTCCATTACGCCTGTCATAACAATGCACCATGACCCCTGCCATCACAATGATCCACGGCCTAGTCATCACAAGGTTCCATGACACTTGTCATCACAATGTTCTATGGCCTTCTCATCAAAATGCTCCATGCCCTTGCCATCACAGTGCTCCAAGACCCTTGTAATCACAATGCTCCATGCCCCTTTTCATCTCAATGCTCCATGAACCCTGTTATCACAGTGCACCATGCCCATCATCATAATGCTTCATGCTATTGTCATCAGAGTGAAATCAAAATGCTCCATGACCTCTGTCATCACAATGCTCCAAATCCTTGTGATCAAAATGTTCCATAACACTTAGCATCACAACGCCCCATGAGGCTCATCATCACAATTATCCATGGTCTTCTCATCACAATGCTCCATGAACTTTTTCTTCATAATGCTTAATACCCTTGTCATCACAATGCTCCCTGACACTTGTCATCAGTATGCTCCTTGAACCCTGTCATGACAAGGCTCCATGCCTTTTTCATCTCAATGTTCCATGCCCTTTCCTCACAGTGCTCCAAGGCCCCTGTAATCACAATGTTCCATGCCCTTTTCATCACAAAGCTCCATGATGCATGTCATCAGATCGCTCGATGGTCTTCTCATCCCAATGCTCCTTGCCCTTTCCATCACAATGCTCCAAGTCCCCTGTAATAACAAAGCTCCATGCCCCTTTTCATCAGTATGCTCCATGAGACTTTTCATCGCAAGGCTCCATGGTCTTCTCATCACAATGCTCCAGTAGCTTGTCATCACAATGCTCCATGACCCCTGTCATCACAATACTCCATGAACATTTTCAGCCCAATGTTCCTTGACCTTCTCATCACAATGCTCGATGACCCCTGTCATCACAATGCTCCATGACCACTGTCATCACAACACTCCATGAACCCTGACACACAATGATTTGGGACCGTTGTCATCAAAATCCTCCATGCCCTTGTCATCCCAATTCTCCATGACCCCTGTAATCACAATGCTCCGTGACGCTTGTCATCACAGTGCTCCATGAAACTTGTCATCACAATGCTCCATGCCTTTGTCAGCAATATGCTACATAATCTTGTCATCACAATGCTCCATTCACTTGTCATCACAATCCTCCATGACCCTTGGGATAACATTTCTTCATACCCTTCTCATCTCCCTCTTGCCTTTCTGGTTTTTACAGATTTTCGGATGTCCCTTTTGACCGGTGGGAAGTGACAATTCTTTGTAGTGTGGATTTGCATTGTGTGCTTGCTTGATTGGGCAAAAAGGTCGTATGCGTTTTCTCCTGAATACATTCAGGAGAAAAGGCATACGCCATTTTTGACCAAGTGCATCATTGTCGAAGTTGTGATGCTTTTCCTGGCTTTAAAGGTGATTCCAATTTACCTGTTGAAATATGTTTTGAGCAATTCTACCTCATTTTCAAGTCCGCTTCGTTGCCTTCCCTCAACAGATTTTTGGAAGAGAGTAGTCCTTTAAAATTCTCAGGGTTGTGAATTGCTGTGCCCCTGAGCACCAATTTTCAAATCCCATTATTGGGAGCTGACCGCAAATACACAATTTTGCTTCAGGCCCTGTACTGCTTCCAGGGGTGGCTATACTGTTCCCTGCAGGTGGCTGAGGCTTTGGTAATTCTTCTTCCTGACGGGAATTTAGAGTGGCATGTGTCCGTCCAAATGCCTACATCTACTCTCTGATTGGTTCTCCCTCTTCCCTTTCATCCTCTGCACAATTAGCAAACTGTGCAAACCAGGAGGTTATAGGAGCTGACTCTCCTAAGTTGGGAGATTGATAGTAAGGCAGTTGGAATGCCTAACTGGAGCACAAGGAGAGGAAAAATTTGGAGACTTTTAGAAAACTTTCGCCATCACAGGGTGTCCATTCTCTAGATTTCTCATACATGTTATATCTGTAGTGATATTCCCTTCTACTTGGAGATTTGGGACCCATGGTATGGTGGCATGCATTACTACTGTAAATGGTCTGCATTTTCTCTCCCAATCTCACCAGTCCTCTCAGTCCCAAGTGTCCAGCCTTATGTCTCATCCAGCTGTCTTTGCAGATAGGGTCATTCCAGGTTTCATCCGAACCCCTGAAGGAATTGTGTAGGAATTTCGCTGTTTTTTTGTTTTGTTTTTGAAATTCATTTTTATAATGGGTTTGAGCTGATTTTCACTGACATGTTTATGACGGTTTAGACACACTTGATTCCCATACGGAGACATATCAATACATAGGTTTTTAAGATTCTTACTAGTCAGATATATTCCTCTGCGGGGAATAGGCGTTTTGAGTCCCGTTCACTGAGGTAGGTGAAGATCTTGTCTCTTCTGTATTTGGTTTATGGAATGGAACCTGTTCTAATATCAAACTCTCGTTTTATGCATCATCCCACCTCTGCTTTCCCCTTAAGGAGTCATAAGAGTGTTTTCTAAATGTGAGTCTCTGTTCTCTTTCTTAATTCATTTCATGTGCTGTGATGTTGACATTCCCTTTGTAAGTGATATCTTATGATAAGATTCTTTTATCTGTGTGACTAATTTCACTTAGAATCATCATACCTAAATCCACTCATTATGCTGCTACTGGCCTTATATATATTGGTTTCACGTCTGAGTGATATTCTGTTGTACAAAATTACCACAAGTTCTTTAGGCATTTCTCTTTTTCCTGGGATATTTTAGGTGTACCGAAGTTGAGGTTCTTGTATGCAGAGCAGCCCTAAACTATGGGGTGCCTGTGTCTTGTTGATATTTAGTCTTCACAAGTTATATGCCCATGAGTTGAAAACCCCTTTGCTCGGGGGCCTTGTATTTTTGATGTTTTAGGAAACAGCATACACTTCTTCAGAGTGGCTCTTGGATATTTATACCCCACCCATCAGTGTGACTAGGCTCCCTGTTCTCCATGGCCTCTCCTGCATTTCTGGTTTGTACACATTTTTTGGATGGCCTTTGTGAGCAGTGGAAATTGAGACTTCTTTGTTGTGCAGATTTGCATTTCCCACTTGCTTGTTTGGCCAAAAACTCTGTATGTGTTTTATTTTCCTGAAGATATTCACGAAAAAACACATACACCCTTTTGCCCAACTGCATCATTTTAGAAATTCTGCTGCTTTTCATATGCTTTAAATGTGAGTATAATCTACCTTTTGAAATCTGTTTCCTGCAATTCTGCCTCTCATTCAGATCCTCTTCGTTGCCTTACCTGAATATATTTTTGGACTTTGGTTATCATTTATATCTTTGCAGGTCTTTGAATTGTCTGCTCCTGAGCTCCATTTTGAAACTCGCTTTTTGTGAGCTGGCCGCCAAACCATTGGATTGCTTCCGGTCCTATTCTGGTTCTGAGGAGGCAGGCTGAGCCTTTGTTTAATTCTTCTTCCTAATGGGAAGTTCGAGTGACATGTGCCTGTCAAAACCCCTACAGCTAATCTCTCATTGGTTCCCCATCTTCCCATTTATCCTCTGCACAAATTGCAAACTGTGTGACACAGGAGGTTAAAGGTGATGATTCTCCATGTGGGGAGATTGTTAGTAATGTGGCTGGAATGGCGAACCCCAACACCAGGAGATCAAAAATGAGGTGCATTTTAGACAACTTTCCTGAGCACACGGTGTACATTCATCTCGGTTTCCCAGGCATATTTTCGCTGTCAGAATATTCCCTTGAATCTGCAGATTTGGGACCCATGGAATGGGTACCAGGCAGTATTTAAAAGGTCTGCATTTACTCACCCAGCCTCTCTAACATCTCTTAGCGTGCATAGCTTCCAGCCTTATATATCATCCTGCTGTGGGTCTACATGTGTTCAATCTATGTTACATCATAGCCCTTCAACAAAAGTTGTAAGAATTTTTGTCTGGCTCACTGTTTTTATAAATATTTTTTAAATTTATTTTTATATTGGTTATAGCTGATTTTCAAAGCTCTGTTTTTTGCTGCTGTACATCCACTTGATTCATGTACTGTGAGACAACAATAAATTATTTTTCAGAAGCTTACCAGTCATATGTATTATTTTCCAGTTACTTGAGTGAGCTGAGTTCAGTTCTTTGAGGTACTGTGTAGGCCTTGTCAGTTATTCAATTTGATACTTGGAATGGTAACTTTGCTAATTTCAACCTCCTGGATAATACCTCACCATTCCCCACCTTTCCCATGTAGCAGCCTTATGTCTATTTTCTACATATTTGACTATGTTTCTGTGTTGTAGTTTATTTCATGTGTAGCCATTTTTGATTCCACCTTTAAGTGACATCTTATGATATGTGTCTTTTTCTTTCTGACATATGTCACTTAGAATGATTGTATGTAACTCCTCCAGAGTTGTTCCAACTGGCCTTATTTCATTGATTTCTGGATGAGTAATATTCCACTCTACATAAGTAGCCCATCTCTTTTATCCATTTTATCCTTCCAGGGACATTTAGGTTATATCCAAGTGGAGGCCCTTTTTAACAGAGAGGTGGTAAACGTTGGGGTGCCTGTTTTCTGTTGATTTTTGTTTTTCCCAAGGTATACGCCCATGAGTGCAAGTGCCCTATGCTCTGTAGCTCATTTTTTAGATGTTTTAGCAAACACAATACACTTCTCCAGAGTGGCCGTTGGCAAATTACATTTCCACTATCAGCCTCACAGGGTTCCCTTTTCTCCTCGCCCTGTCCTGCATTTCTGGTCTTTACACTTTATGTGGATGGCCCTTCTGACAGATGTGAAGTGATACATTTTGTAGTATTGATTTCCAGTGCCCACCTGTTTGGTTGGATCAAAAGTGTGTATGGCCTTTACTTGAATATATTCAGAAAAAATGCATACGCCCTTTTGGGCCAACTGCATCATTGGCGATGTTCAGCCCCTTTTCTTGTGCTTTAATGGGGAGTCCTTTCTACCTCTTCAAATATGTTTCCTGCCACTCTCCCTTGCTTACAAGTCTTTTTCTGTGGCTTACCTCAAGACATTTTTCGACGATAGATAATTTCAACTCTGAAGTTTTATGAATTTTAGTGACCCTGAGTTCCATTTTTCAACTTGTGTTTTTGGAAACTGGACACAAAAGAGCGGGATTTCCTCTAGCCCTATTCTGTTTCCGTGGGCAATTCTAGCCTTTGATGAATTTGTCTTCCGGATTGGAAATTAGAGTGGCATGTGCCTGTCTGATCACCTAAGACTTGTCTCTAAATTTTTCTCATCCTTCCGCTTCATCCTCTAGACAAATTCCAAACAGTGTGCAACAGGATGTTGACGGTGCTGATATCCCCAAGTGAGGAGATTGTTAGGAAAGATGCTGGAGGGGTGAACCCGAGCACCAGGCAATGAGGAGATGAGGTTCCTTTTCCAAACACTTTCCGATCAAACGGTGTACCATCCTCTAGGTGTGGCAGGCATGTTTTAGCTGTAGGAAGGGTCCCGTGCATGTAAGGAGAACACCAGGGATTTTTACAAATCAGTGCCTCCCCGAACCCCAAACTGGGGAATTTTTAAGCTACGGCTACACGTATGTCCATTAAGGGCCTTGGGAAATAGGCAGAGCCCAAACTTTAGATGATTGAAATCTTCAGGGTCAGAAGCGCTCACCATCGGCCTTGCTGAGGTTACATTTTATCTGTCATTGATAGATGATGTCAATAAAAATATCGATTCTTTTTCAGATTATTTCCCCTTATAGGTTATTGCAAAATATTCAGTGTAGTTCCCTGTGCTATACAGTAGTTCCTTGTTGATGATCTATTTTATACATAGCAGTGTGTATCTGTTAATCCCAAACTGTTAATTTATCCTTCTCCTACCTTTCCCCTTTGGTAATAATAAATTATAAGATTTTATACTTCTCAGAAATGGGGGAACTGAAAGAGAGGTATCATTTTCAATGGAAAAACATTCAAAACACGATTGAAGCTTCAGCCGAGTATTCGATGTACATCCATGGAAATAAATCACTTCATTTCTCTAATGTTGACCTGACAAATAAGACAGACGTGTTCAATGAACTTGCTTACAGTAAATTGATGGAAATATCAAATGTAAGTCTTAAAAACATATTATTTTACCCGAGCATTATACACTGCTCTATGTTAACTATTGTTTGGCTCACACACATGTTCATTGAAGTTGCAATGCTCTCAATTTCTGTTACTGATCCTCCAGAGTGGACCCCAACAGGAGTCCCCATGCCCAGTGTCATTGGAGCCAACAGACCAAGACTGAGTTTGGTTCAGAAGCAAAGGAAACATTATTATGAAAACAGAATGGAGAGTTGAGAGCGTGCACTCCCCCACGGGCTGTGGGCTGGGCTGCTATGTAGGGATCAAGGCAGCGTCAGTGGGAGGGAGGGCATGGAGCTCTCGAGGGCTGGGTTGGCTGCAGCTCAGGCTCTATGTCACGGAGTCTTCATTGGACCCTGCTAGCTGAGGTGTCGACCCAGCCATTCTGCACTAGGAAATCGGATCTGAAATGCCGGGTGTGGGACCTCTGCATGCGGAGCCCTAGGAGCACGTGAAATTAGACAAAGCACAATGGAAAAACAGCTTAGACTTTATTTTTTTGCCCAGATTCTCTTTATATCTCCCAGGAATTTTTAATGAACGTTGCCGGAGATGAACACCTCCTCTGCTTTTTGTTCTGTTCCTCATTTTTGGGGTGTTGAGGGTGCAGAACCCTGTTTTGTAACTGCTTCATGCTGTGGTGTGAGCCCTGATACATGGGGGGAGTGTCAAAACGTCTCCCCACCAGCCTCCAGGTGAGGTTGATTGTCCCAAGGCCTCCTGCCTCACTTCTCGTCTGCCTGAGCACCAGCACTGGAAGTGTTATAGATTCTAATGACCTTTAAGGTCCAGGAAGGAGATGTGCAGAGATGCTGCAGTGGCAGGTTTCACCCCACCCCACATTTGTTCGGCAATCTTAGGCTGACGGTTTTTGTCAGCCTAGATGCTCTGACCAGTAGTCTGTGCTTTCTTTAATTAGGTCCCTGAATTAATGTACAAACAGCACCATGTGTCAGAGCCCTGCCCGCACAACTCCCAGACAGTCCACGGTCAGTGGTGGTCCAGGACCATGACGTCCACTGAGACAACAGCCTTTAGAAGTAGCCAGCAGTCCACCCGGTCATATTGGTTACAATCACCACAGTGTCTGTAGGGTTTTCTATGGTGAAAGCATGATATACGTTTCCCCCTCCAAGCTTATTAGCTCCCCTCTGTGTGCAGTAAGTCCTACAAGCAGTAGTCTGCTCTTTCGGGGCACAGTCTTGTTGTTTTCTGACAGAAACTCCAGGTCAAGTGATGGTCACACAAGTCATCTTGGGGGCCCGTTGCCCCCGTTTGTCTCTCTGGAGGTTGGAGTTGGAGGGCCTCCTCACTTGAGGTCAGTGTGTCCACAGAGCGACCCCTGCAACTTCAGGGCATGATGGGTGGTTAGGATCACCACGTGGTGTCCTTTTCCCTTAAGAGGGAGCTGGCCTTGCGGGCTGCTGATTTCCAGCTTTTTAGATACCCCAGTATCCTGGCCTGATGAGTCGGTGGGCAAAGCCCTTGGTGACCATAGTTTATCATACCTGAAGGGCATTCTTGTGTTGCTCCATTTCAAGTGGTCCCAGTTTTTGCACTATGTCTCCAAGGTTGATTAACCTTTGACCGGGTATGTAAAGGTCAAAGGTTTAGCTAAATTAGGGAGTTCCTGGGCAAGGTTCTTAATTGACTGCTCTTTCCATTCTTGAGAGGCTGCTTCTGGATTCTATTCAAAAGGATCATCATATTTTCGTGTCAGTGTTTCATGTAGAGGCCCAGGTATTAGACTGTAGTTAGGGATCCAGATGCAGAAAACCTTGGCCTCCCCAGGAACCCCTAAGCTGTCTTCTAGTTTTAGAAGAGGTAAGGCTGCAAATGGCTTCTTCCCTATCCTGGGATGCGTTTCTCCGAATATCTGTGAGAATGAAGCCCAGGCATGTCACCTTAGCCTGGGATATTTGAGCCTTTTTCTTGGACACCTTCTAACCTTTATTGGCTAGGTAGTTCAGAGGTGTCTTTAGTAGGCCTGGTGATCAGAATGTCCTCTGCATATTGAAGGAGGGTTCCCTTACACAGAGGTAGAACTTTTAGGTCTTTAGAGGACATTTCCCCAATGATGGTGTGGGGATTTTTGAACCATTGGTGCAGGACGCCCAGCATTATTGCTTTGGTTGCATGTTGTGTCCTGCCTCTCACAAGCCAAAAATTCTTGTGACTCTGAGATGAATGGAATACAGAAGAAGGCATCATGGAAGTCTAATACAGAATGCCATGGTCTGGTGGATGGTAGAATGACCAGCAGTGTGTAGGAAATAGGAGCTACTGTATGTATATCCTCGGTGGCTTCACTGACTGTCCTGATATGCTTTACCAGGTCTCCAGCAGCCCATGGGGCTCTCGTGGTCAGGCCAATCCCAGGATATGGAGCTCACCTGGGCTGCACCCCAACCCCACAGCCCACGGGGCTCTCGTGGTCAAGTCCCTCCCAGGGTATGGATCTCACATGTGCAGCTACCCAGCAGCCCATTGGGCTCTCATAGTCAGCCCCTTACCAGGATACAGAGCTCCCCTGGGCAGGTACCCGAGCAGGGCTGGACACACAGGAACTGTGCACATAGCCACCTTGCAGAGAACCCCCAGCTCACCTGTCACTCACAGCTGACACAGAACACCTCAGAGCAGGACTTGAACTAACAAACAGCAGCTATGACAGGTCTGTGACCCTGACTATCACTCTCTGCAGCCTCTCTCTGCCTGGTCTTCCAGACACTTCCACTGCAGCCAGGGCACCAGGCCTCCGTCTCCACCCACCATCACTCCTCTCCCTGACTCCTGTGTTCCTCTCATTAGGATAGGGTCTTCTTGAAGTTGTTTTCCACTCATGGAAGAGATAGAATGGTAAGAAAACAAGCCTCAGCTGCAGCCCCTTGTCTATCCTAACTCTCAAGAGCCCACACCAGATCCTTGGGCCTGGCCCGTTTAGCAAGGTTCATTTTCTACAACTGTGAGCCCCTGAGGGATGAGGATTGGCTGATTTGGGCAGCCTGACACTGCCTGCCAGCCCTCCCCAGGTGTGCCTGGGTTGAGGTCAATATAAACACCTCTCCAGTCAGCAAGAGCCCCTGTAGCTGTGCCTGACGCCATATTCTCTGCCCTGTCAGCAGTGTCGGTGCAAGGTTGGTGGGAGGGAGTGAGGGGCTGTGGCAATGTGGGTGGCCCAGTGTGAGTGGGGCTCTGCTGGACTTTCTGCAAGAGTTGCCAGGCTGCCACCTGCTAAAGAAGAGGATGTGTCACCCATACCTGCTGCTGGAATTTCTCCCCAGGCAGAGGTGAGGAAGTAAAAAAGCAGTGTGGGCCGTGGCAGGAGGGGTATCTCAGGCAGGGAAATGGAAAGATTCCAGAATAGCATCTGGGGCCAGGACCTTCCTGGCTGGCCTGCAGGCACCAAGTCAGCCTGCGTGCTGTCGCTGGTGTGGCTCCACAGCCCTTCCTCTAGGCTTGCAAGTGCTTGTACATATTCATGTGTTTTACCTGGAAAGGGTGGGAAGAGTTCAGCTGCTGCAGGACTGGGGCTCAGCTCACATTTACTCACAGATGCCCCGACACACTCCCCCAGCTTTGCAATGAGGATGCTCCTTGTTGGGGGGGAGTGCTGCTCACTGCATGGGAGATGATTTCCCACCTCTGTCCAAATTAAGAATTTTTTACCACTTGAGCAACTGCCCTGATAAGATTTTCCTCTGTATAACTGGTGGGTTCTGTTTTTTTTTTTCTTTTTCTTTTTTTTTTCTTTTTGGTTCAAGGTAGATTTTATTTCTTCTTCTTTTTTTTTTTTTTAATTTGGAGATATAAACATGGAAATAATGCATTAATATAAAGACGTCTATATGAAGGGAAAAACTTTTCTTGGTTTATTTTATTAAATTTTATTTATTTATTTTTAATTTCTTTTCAATTTATTTATTTCTTTTATACAGCCGGTTCTTATTGGATATCTATTTTATACATATAAGTGTGCACATATGAATCCCAGTCTCCCAATTCATCCCACCACCACCCTCACATGGCATTACCACCTTGGTGTCCATATGTTTGTTCTCTACATCTGTGTCTCTATCTCTGCCCTGCAAACTGGTTCATCTGTACCATTTTTCTAGGTTCCACATATATGCATTAACATACAATATTTGTTTTTTTCTCTTTCTGACTTACTTCACTCTGTATGAGAGTCTCTAGATCCATCAAGGTCTCTACAGATGACCCAATTTCATTCCTATGTGTGGCTGAGTAATATTCCATTGTATATATGTACCACATCTTTATCCATTCATTTGTCTGTGGGCACTTAGGTTGATTTCATTACCTGGCTATTGTAAATAGTGCTGCAATGAACATTGTGGTGAATGTGTCTTTTTGATTTATGGTTTTCTCTGGGTATATGCCCAGTAGTGGGGTTGCTGGATTATATGGTAATTCTATTTTTAGTTTTTAAAGGAACCTCCATACTGTTCTCCATAGAGACTATATCGATTTACATTCCCAACAATAGTGGAAGAAGGTTCCTTTTCTCCACACCCTCTCCAGCATTTGTTGTTTGTAGATTTTCTGATGATGCCCATTCTAACAGGTGTGACGTGATACCTCATTGTAGTTTCCATTTCCATTTCTCTAATAATTAGTGATGTTGAGCAGATTTTCATGTGCGTACTGGCCATCTCTATGTCTTTTTGGAAGAAATGTCTATTTGGATCTTCTTCCATTTTTGTATTGGGTTGTTTGTTTCATTAATATTGAGCTGCATGAGCTGTTTATATATATATTGGAGATTAATCATTTGTCCATTGATTCATTTGGAAATATTTTCTGCCATTCTGAGGGTTGTCTTTTTGTCTTGTTTGTAGTTTCGTTTGCTTTGAAAAAAGCTTTTACATTTCATTAGGTCCCATCTGTTTAGTTTTATTTTTTATTTCATTACTATAGGAGGTGGATCAAAAAAGATCTTTCTGTGATTTACGTCAGAGTATCCTTCGTAAGTTTTCCTCTCAGAGTTTTATACTGTCCCATCTTAAATTAATGTCTCTAATCCATTTTGAATATATTTTTATGTATGGTGTTGGGGAGTGTTCTAATTTCATTCTTTTACATGTAGCTGTCCATATTTCCCAGGACCAATGATTGAAGAGACTGTCTTATCTCCATTGGATAGACTTGCCTCCTTTGTCATAGATTAGTTGACCATAGGTGTGTAGTTTTATCCCTGGAAATTCTTTTTTTTTCCTTTTACACGTTTATTGGAGTATAATTGTTTTACAATGGAGTGTTAGTTTCTGCTGTATAACAAAGTGAATCAGCTATACATATACAAATATCACCAGATCCCCTCCCTCTTGCATCTCCCTCCCACACTCCATATCCCACCCCTTTATGTGGTCACAAAGCACCGAGCTGATCTCCCTGTTCTATGTGGCTGCTTCCCAGTAGCTATTGGTGTTACATTTGGTAATGTATTTATGTCCATGCCACTCTGTCACTTCGTCCCACCTTACCCATCCCCCTTCCGGTGTCCTCAAGTCATTTCTCTATGTTTGTGTCCTTAATCCTGTCCTGCCACTAGGTTCTTCAAAATCTTTTTTATTTCTTCATTAGATTCCATATATCTCTGTTAACATACAGTATTTGTTTTTCCCTTTCTGACTTACTTCACTGTGTAGGACAGATTCTAAGTCCATCCACCTCAGTACAAATAACTCAGTTTTGCTTCTTTTTATGGCTGAGTAATATTTCATTGTATATATGTGCCAGATCATCTTTATCCATTCATCTGTCGATGGACACTTAGGTTGTTTCTGTGTCCTGGCTATTGTAAATAGAGATGCAATGAACATTTTTTGTACATAACTCTTTTTGAATTATGGTTTTCACAAGGCAAATACCCAGTAGTTGGATTGTTGTGTTGTATGGTACCTCTATTGTTAGTTATTTAGAGGAATCTCTGTACTGTTCTCCCTAGTGCCCATATCAATTTACATTCCCACCCACAGTGCAAGTGTGTTCCCTTTTCTCCAATAAAGCCCTCTCCAGCATTTATTGTTTTGTAGATTTTTTTGATGATTGCCACTCTGACTGCTGTGTGGTGATACCTCACGGTAGTTTTGATTTGCTTTTCTCTAATGATTAGTGATGTTCAGCATCCTTTCATGTGTTTCTTGGTAATCTGTATATCTTCTTTGGAGAAATGTCTATTTACGTCTTCTGTCCATTTTTGGATTGGGTTCTTTGTTTTTGTGATATTGAGCTACATGAGGTGCTTGTAAAGTTTGGGGATTAATCCTTTGTCAATTGCTTCATTTGAAAATATTTTCTCCAATTCTGAGGGTTGTTTTGTATCTTGTTTAAGTTTTCCTATACTGTGTAAAAGCTTTTAAGTTTCATTAGGTCCCATTTGTTGATTTCTGTTTTTATTTCCATTTCTCTAGGAGGAGAGTCAAAAAGGATCTTGCTGTGATTTATGTCATAGTGTGTTCTGCGTATTGTTTCCTCTAACAGTTTTATCGTGTCTGGTCTTATATTTAGATCTCTAATCCATTTAGAGTTTATTTTTGTGTATGGTGTTATGGAGTGTTCTATTTTCATTCTTTTATGTGTAGGGGTCCAGTTTTCCCAGCACCAATTACTGAAGAGACTGTCTTTTCTCCATTGTATATCCTTAGCTCCTTTGTCATAGATGAGATAGCCATAGGTATGTACGTTTATCTCTGGGCTTTCTGTCCTGTTCCATTGATCTGTGTTTATGCCAGTCTACATACACTTGATTCCATTATGGATACATATAAATACATAGGTTTCAAGATTAATACCAGTCAGATATATTCCTCTTCAGTGAATAGGGTGTTTGGTGTCCAGTTCATTGAGAAAGGAGTAGGTCTTGTCTATTACATATTTGGTATATGGAATGGGATCTGTGCTAATTTCAAACTCTGCTTTTACACATCACCCCACGTCACCTTTCCCCTTAAGGAGGCATAAGTGTGTTTTCTAAATGTGTAACTCTGTTCTCTTTTGAAATTCAGTTCATGTGTAGCCATGTTTACATTCCCTCTATAAGTGATATATTACAATAAGTTTATTTTTCTTTGTGGCTCATTTCACTTAGCATCATCGTACCTAAATCCACTCATTACGCTGTTATTGGCCTTATGACATTGATTTTATGTGAGTGACATTCCATTGTATATAAGTACCACAACATCTATATATATATTTTTTTCCTTTCCTGGGATATTTAAAGTGTACCAAAGTCGAGTTTCTTGTAAACAGAGCAGCCCTAAACTTTGGGCTGGCTGTGTGTTTTGGATTTTTAGTTTTCCCAAAATACACGCCCATGAGTGGAAGTGTGCTATGCTTTGTAGCTCTGTTTTAGAAAACAACATACAGTTCTCCAGAGAGGCTGTTGGCAATTTACATCCTGTCAATCGGTGTAACCAGGTTCCCTTTTCTCCATGGCCTGTCCTGCATTTGTGGTTTTTACACTATTTGTGGATGGCCCTTTTGACTGGATGTAATGGACACTTCTATGTAGTGTGGATTTGCAATGCCTGATGGCTTGCTTGGCCAAAAAGGGAGTATGCAGTTTTTCCCGAATATATTCAAGAAAATACACATACTCCCTTTTCGGCCAAGGGCAACATTGTTGAAGTTCTGTCGCTTTTCATGTGCTTTAAAGATGACTCCAATGTACCTCTTGAAATCTGTTTCCTTCAATTCTGCCTTGCATTCAAATCCTCTTCACTGCCTTACCTCAATATATTTCTGGATGATAGTTGTCCTTTATAACTCTGCAAGTTTGTGAATTGCTGTGCCCCCGATTTCCATTTTTCAACTCGCCTATTTGTGAGCTGGCTGCAATACCGCATGATGGCTTTAGGCCCTAGTCTGGTTCCGGTGTTTCAGGCTGAGCCTTTGGTTAATTCTTCTTCCTGATTGGAAACTAGGGTGATATGTGCCCATCCAAACACCTACAGCTAATCTCTCATTTGTTTCCCCTCTTCCTGTTCATCCTCTGCACAATTTGCAAACTGTGCATAACAGGAGGGTAAAGGCGCTGACACTCCAAGTGGGGAGATTTTTAGTAATGCAGATGGAATGGCGAAGCCGAGCACGACGAAAGGAAAAATGAGGTACCTTTTAGAAAACTTTCACAATTACACAGTGTACCATCCACTGGGGCTCCCATGCATGTTTTAACTGTAGGAATATTCCCTTAAACCAGGAGATTTGGGACCACTAGAATGGGTAGCATACGGTATTGCTCTAACTGGTGTTCTTTTGCTCACACAACCTTAGGAAACTTGTCAGCCCCAAGTGTCC
The DNA here is from genome assembly GCF_964165515.1 of Mesoplodon bidens. Classification (NCBI taxonomy): domain Eukaryota; kingdom Metazoa; phylum Chordata; class Mammalia; order Artiodactyla; family Ziphiidae; genus Mesoplodon; species Mesoplodon bidens. Next base: position 3,829,535 of record NW_027672207.1, read on the forward strand.
AGTCATATGTCTCATCCAGCTGTGGGTGTAAAGTTGGTCAATCTAGGTTGCATCACAGGCCCTGAACGTAATTTTTAAGATTTCTCTCTGTTTCGCTGTTTTTGCATTTTGCTTTTGAAACTTATTTTTATAAGGTGGTTTAGCTGAATTTCAGTGCTGTGTTCATGCCATTATACACACATATGATTCCTTTATGGAGACATGAGAATACATGTGTTTTAAAATACTTAGAGTCAGATATATTCCTCTGCAATGAATAGGGGGTGTTGAGTCCAGTTCATTGTGCCGGGAGTAGGTGTTGTCTATTGCATACTTGGTTAATGTAACAGTATCTGTGCTAATTTAAAACTGTGGTTTTATGCATCACCCCACCTCGCCTTTCCCCTTAAGCAGGCAGAAGTTTGTTTTCTAAATGTGTGACTCTGTTGTGTTTGTAATTCAATTCATGTGTAGCGATGTGTACATTCACCATATGAGTGATATATTATGATAATATTTGTTACTCTGTTATCTTTCCTAACTCAGTTCATGTGTAGCCATGGTTTCAGGACCTTCATAAGTGATATCTTATGATAAGTTTCTTTTTCTGTGTGACTTATTTCACTTAGAATCATCGTACCTGAATCCACTCATTTTTCTGTTACTGGCCTTATGACATTGATTTCATGGCTAAGGGATATTCAATCGTACGTAAGTACCACAATTTTTTGAACCATTTTTATATTTGCTGGGACATTTAAGGTGTACCCAAGTTGAGGTTCTTGTAAGCAGTGCAGCCCTAAATTTTGGGGTGGCTCTGACTTACTGAATTTCAGTTTTCCCAAGGTATATTCCCTAGACTGGAACTGCCCTTGGCTCTGTAGCTCTGTGGTATATTTTCTAGGGAACACAATGCACTCCTCCAGAGAGGCAGTTGGCAATTTACATCCTGCCCATTAGCCTAACAATGCTCCCTGTTCTCCAGGGCCTGTCTTGCCTTTCTGGTTTTTACATATTTTTCGGATGTCCCTTTTGACAAGTGGGATGTGGTCGTTCTTGTAGTGCACATTTGCATTACCTGCTTGCTTGCTTGACCAAAAAGGGCATATGAATTTTTTCTTGAATATATTCAGGAGAAGACACCTATGCCCTTTGGGCCAAGTGCATCATTGTTGAAGTAGTGCCCCTCTTCCTGTGCTTTAAAGGCAATTCCAATGTACCTCTTGTAATCTGTTTCCTGCTATTCTGCTTCGCTTTGACGTCCGCATCATTGCCTTCCCTGAACATATTTTTGGACGATAGTTGTCCTCTATAAATCTGGCAGTTTGGGAATTGCTGTGACCCTGAGATCCGTTTTTCAACTCGCTTCTTTGTGAGCTGACGGCAAATCCACAATTTTGGTTCAGGACTTATACTCGTTCCTGGCAGGAAGATGAGACTTTGGTTAATTCTTCTTCATGCCAGGAAATAAGAGTGACATGTGCCCGTCCAACTGCTTTACAGCTACTCTCTCATTGGTTCTCCCTTTTCCCTTTCGTCCTCTTCCAAATTGACAACATATGCGAACCAGGATGTTAAAGGGGCTGTCTCTCCAAATTGGGAGATTGATAGTAAATAAGTTGGAAAGTCAAACCGGGACATCAGGAGAGGGACTATTCATTGAGTTTTAGAAACCTTTCGTATTCACAGTGTGTCCATTAGCTAGGATTCCCGTTAATGTTATAACTGTAGTAATATTCCCTTCAAACTGGACAGTTGGGACCCATGGAATGGGTGCCAGGCATTATTGCTTTAAAGGGTGTGCATTTGCTCACCAAAACTCACCCATCCTCTCAGTCCATTGTGTCCAGCCTTATTCCATATCCAGATGTCATTGTAGAGATGGTCATTCCAGGTTCCATCAGAGTACCTGAAGGAATTGTAATGAATTTCCCTTTTTTTTGTTTTGTTTTTGAAATTCCTGTTTATAGTGGGTTTGAGCTGATTCTCGCTGCCATGTTTATGCCAGTCTAGAAACACTTGATTCCCTTATGGGGATATATCAATACATAGGTTTTAAGATTCTTACTAGTCAGATATATTCCTCTGCAGGAAATATGGGGTTTTGAGACCCATTCACTGAGGAAGGTGTATGTCTTGTCTATTCCATAGTTGGTTTTTGGAACGGTACCTGTGATTATATCAAACTCTGGTTTTATGCATCACCCCACCTCTCCTTCCCCCTTAAGCAGGCATAAGAGTGTTTTCTAAATGTGAGACTCTGTTCTCTTTCCTAACTCAGTTCATGTGTAGCCATGTTTACAGGACCTTCATAAGTGATATCTTATGATAAGTTTCTTTTACTGTGTGACTTATTTCACTTAGAATCATCGTACCTGAATCCACTCACTTTGCTGCTACTGGTCTTATGACATTGATTTCATGGCTGAGGGATATTCCATCATACGTAAGTACCACAATTTTTGAACCATTTTTATATTTCCTGGGATATTTAAGGTGTACCCAAGTTGAGGTTCTTGTAAGCAGTGCAGCCCTAAATATGGGGGTGCCTCTGCCATATTGATTTTCAGTTTCCCCATGGTATATTCCCTAGACTGGAAGTGCCCTTGGTTCTGTAGCTCTGATGTTTACTTGTTTTAGGGAACACAATGCACACCTCCAGTGAGGCAGTTGGCAATTTACATCTCGCCCATCAGCATAACAATGCTCCCTGTTCTCCAGGGCCTGTCTAGCATTTCTGTTTTTTACACATTTTGTGGATGTCTGTTTTGACCGGTGGGAAGTGGTACTTCTTTATAGTTCAGATTTGCATTGCCGCTTTCTTGCTTGGCCAAACATGGTGTATGCGTTTTCTCCTGAATATCTTTAGGATAAAACGCATACGCCCTTTTTGGCCAAGTGCATCATTGTCGAAGTTGTGCCCCTCATCCTGTGCTTTAGAGGCGAATCCAATGCACCACTTGAAATGTGTTTCCTGCTATTCTGCCTCTCTTTCAAGTCGGCCTCGTTGACTTCCCTCAACAGATTTTTGGACGATAGTTGTCCTGTATTACTCTGCCAGTTTGTGAAATGCTGTGCCCCTGAGCTCCATTTTTCAACTCGATTTTTGTGAGCTGAACACAAGTCCAAAAATTTGGTTCAGGACCTATACTGGTTCCCGGTGGGTGGCTGAGACTTTGGTTAATTATTCTTCCTGCTGGGAAATTAGAGAGACATGTACCCGTCCAAATGCCTAACAGCTAATCTCTCATTGGTTCTCCCTCTTCCCTTCCATCCTCTGTCAAATTGGCAACGTGTGCGAACCAGGAGGTGAAAGGGGCTGTCTTTCCATGTTGGGAGATTGATAGTAAAGCAGTTGGAATGTGAAACTGGAGCACCACGAGAGGGACTATTCGTTGAGTTTTAGAAACCTTTCGTATGCACACTGTGTCCATTCTCTAGGGTTCCCGTACATGTTATAGCTGTAGTAATATTCCCCTAAACCTGGAAAGTTGGGACTCATGGAATTCGGGCCATGCATTATTGCTTTAAAGCGACTTCATTTGCTCACCCAATCTCACCAATCCTCTCAGTCCCATGTGTCCAGCCTTATGCCACACCCAGCTGTCATTGTAGATAGGCTCATTCCAGGTTCCTTCAGAGACCATGAAGGAAATGTAAAGAATTTCCTTGTTTTTTTTTTTTTTTGTTTGTTTGTGAAATTCCTGTTTATAGTGGGTTTGAGCTGATTCTCGCTGCCATGTTTATGCCAGTCTAGACGCACTTGATTCCCTTACGGAGATATATCATTACATATGTTTTAAGATTCTTACTAGTCATATATATTCCTCTGAGGGAAATATGGGGTTTTGAGTCCCTTTCAGTGAAGAAGGTGTAGGTCTTGTCTATTCCATAGTTGGTTTTTGGAACGGAGCCTGTGCTTATATTAAACTCTGGTTTTATGCATCACCCCACCTCTCCTTCCCCCTTAAGCAGGCATAAGAGAGTTGCCTAAATGTGAGACTCTGTTCTGTTTCCTAACTCAGTTCATGTCTAGCCATGTTTACAGGATCTTCATAAGTGACATCTTATGATAAGTTTCTTTTTCTGTGTGACTTATTTCACTTAGAATCATCGTAACTGAATCCACTCACTTTGCTGCTACTGTTCTTATGACATTGATTTCATGGCTGAGCGATATTCCATCTTACGTAAGTACCACAAATTTTGCACCATTTTTTATATTTCCTGTGATATTTAAGGTGTACCCAAGTTGAGGTTCTTGTAAGCAGTGCAGCCCTAAATATGGGGTGGCTCTCTCTTACTGATTTTCAGTTTCCCCAAGGTATATTCCCTAGACTGGAAGTGCCCTTGGCTCTGTAGCTCTGATGTTTACTTGTTTTAGGGAACACAATGCACACCTCCAGTGAGGCCGTTGGCTGTTTACATCCCACCCATCAGCATAACAAGGCTCCCAGTTCTCCAGGGCCTGTCTTGCATTTCTGGTATTTACATATTTTGTGGATGTCCCTTTTCACTGGTGGGAAGTGATACTTCTTTGTAGTGCAGATTTGCATTGCCAGCTTTCTTGCTTGGCCAAAAAGGGCGAATGTGTTTTATCCTGAATATATTCATGAGAAAATGAATACGCCCTTTTTGGCCAAGTGCATCATTGGCGAAGTTGTGCCGTTCTTTCTCTGCTTTACAGGTGATTCCAATTTACCTCTTGAAATCTGTTTCCTGCTATTCTGCCTCGCTTTGAAGTCCTCCTCGTTGCCTTTCGTCAACAGATATTTGGAAGATAGTTGTCCTTTATTACTCTGTCAGTTTTTGAATTGCTGTGCCCCTGAGCTCCATACTTCAACTTGTTTTTAGTGAGCTGAACGCAAGTCCAAAATTTTTGTTTAGGACCTATACTGGTTCCCGGTGTGTGGCTGAGACTTTGGTTAATACTTTTTCCTGCCGGGAAATTAGAGAGACATGTGCCCGTCCAAATGCCTAATAGCTAATATCTCATTGGTTCTCCCTCTTCCCTTCCATCCTCTGCCAAATTGTCTACCTTTGTGAACCAGGAGGTTAAAGGGGCTGTCTCTCCAAGGTGGGAGATTGATAGTAAAGCAGTTGGAATGTCAAACTGGAGCACCACGAGAGGGACTATTCGTTGAGTTTTAGAAACCTTTCGTATTCACAGTGTGTCCATTCTCTAGGTTTCCCGTACATGTTATAGCTGTAGTAATATTCCCTTCAACCTGGAGATTTGGGACCCATGGAATGGGGGCCATGCATTATTGCTTTAAAGTGACTGCATTTGCTCACCCAATCTCACCAATCCTATCAGTCCCAAGTGTCCAGCATAATGCCACATCCAGCTGTCATTGTAGATAGGGTCATTCCAGGTTCCATTAGAGAACCTGAAGGAATTGTAAAGAATTTCCCTGTTTTTTTGTTTTGTTTGTGAAATTCCTGTTTATAGTGGGTTTGAGCTGATTCTTGCTGCCATGTTTATGCCAGTCTAGACACAATTGATTCCATTACAGAGATATATCAATACATAGGTTTTAAGATTATTACTAGTCAGATATATTCCTCTGAGGGAAATATGGGGTTTGGAGTCCCTTTCACTGAGGAAGGTGTAGGTCTTGTCTATTGCATAGTTGGTTTTTGGAAAGGTACCTGTGCTTATATCAAACTCTGGTTTTATGCATCACCCCACCTATCCTTCCCCCTTAAGCAGGCATAAGAGAGTTTTCTAAATGTGAGACTCTGTTCTCTTTCCTAACTCAGTTCATGTGTAGCCATGTTTACAGGATCTTCATAAGTGATATCTTATGATAAGTTTATTTTTGTTTGTGGCTTATTTCACTTAGCATCATCGTACCTGAATCCACTCAATTTGTTGCTTCTGTTCTTTTGACATTGATTTCATGGCTAAAGGATATTCCATCGTACGTAAGTACCACAATTTTTAAACCATTTTTATATTTCCTGGGATATTTAAGATGTACCCAAGTTGAGGTTCTTGTAAGCAGTGCAGCCATAAATTTGGGGGTGGCTCTGTCTTATTGATTTTCAGTTTTCCCAAGGTATATTCCCTAGACTGGAAATGCCCTTGGCTCTTTAGCTCTGTTGATTACTTGTTTTAGGGAACACCATGCACTCCTCCAGTGAGGGAGTTGGCAATTTACATCCCGCCCATCAGCATAACAAGGCTCCCAGTTCTCCTGGGCCTGTTTTGCCTTTCTGGGTTTTACACATTTTGTGGATGTACATTTTGACCAGTGGGAAGTGATACTACTTTGTAGTGCAGATTTGCATTGCCCGCTTGCTTGCTGGGCCATAAAGGGCGTATGCGTTTTATCCTGAATATATTAAGGAGAAAACGCATACGCCCTTTTTGGCCAAGTGCATCATTGTCGAAGTTGTGCCCCTCTTCCTGTGCTTTACAGGCGAATCCAACGCACCTCTTGAAATGTGTTTCCTGCTATACTGCCTCGCATTCAAGTCGGCCTCGTTGACTTCCCTCAACAGATTTTTGGACTATAGTTGTCCTGTATTACTCTACCAGTTTGTGAATTGCTGTGCCCCTGAGCTCCATGATTCAACTCGTTTTTTGTGAGCTGAACGCAAGTCCAAAAATTTGGTTCAGGACCTATACTGGTTCCCGGTGGGGGGCTGAGACTTTGGTTAATTCTTCTTCCGGCTGGGAAATTAGACATGTGTCCGTCCAAATGCCTAACAGCTAATCTCTCACTGGTTCTCCCTCTTCCCTTCAATCCTCTGCCAAGTTGGCAACCTGTGCGAACCAGGATGTTAAATGGGCTGTCTCTCCAAGTTGGGAGATTGATAGTAAAGCAGTTGGAATGTGAAACTGGAGCACCTCGAGAGGGACTATTCGTTGAGTTTTAGAAACCTTTCGTATTCACAGTGTGTCCATTCTCTAGGTTTCCCGTACATATTATAGCTGTAGTAATATTCCCTTCAACCTGGAGACTTGGGACCCATGGAATGGGGGCCATGCATTATTGCTTTAAAGCGACTGTATTTGCTCACCCTATGTCACCAATCCTCTGAGTCCCAAGTGTCCAGCCTTATGCCACATCCAGCTGTCATTGTAGATAGGGTCATTCCAGGTTCCATCAGAGACCCTGAAGGAATAGTAACGAATTTCCCTGTTTTTTTGTTTTGTTTTTGAAATTCCTGTTTATAGTGGGTTTGAGCTGAATCACGCTGCCATGTTTATGCCAGTCTAGACACACTTGATTCCCTTACGGAGATATATCATTACATAGGTTTTAAGATTCTTACTAGTCATATATATTCCTCTGCGGGAAATATGGGGTTTTGAGTCCTTTTCAGTGAGGAAGGTGTAGGTCTTGTCTATTCCATAGTTGGATTTTGGAACGGTACCTGTGCTTATATCAAACTCTGGTTTTATGCATCACCCCACCTCTCCTTCCCCGTTAAGCAGGCATAAGAGAGTTTTCTAAATGTGAGACTCTGTTCTCTTTCCTAACTCAGTTCATGTGTAGCCATGTGTACAGGATCTTCATAAGTGATATCTTATGATAAGTTTCTTTTTCTGTGTGACTTATTTCACTTAGAATCATCGTACCTGAATCCACTCACTTTGCTGCTACTGGTCTTATGACATTGATTTCATGGCTGAGGGATATTCCATCGTACGTAAGTACCACAATTTTTGAACCATAGTATATATTTCCTGGGATATTTAAGGTGTACCCAAGTTGAGGTTCTTGTAAGCAGTGCAGACGTATATTTGGGGGTGGCTCTGTCTTATTGATTTTCAGTTTCCCCAAGGTATATTCCCTAGACTGGAAGAGCCCTTGGCTCTGTAGCTCTGATGTTTACTTGTTTTAGGGAACACAATGCACACCTCCAGTGAGGCAGTTGGCAATTTACATCTCGACCATCAGCATAACAAGGCTCCCTGTTCTCCAGGGCCTGTCTTGCATTTCAGGTTTTTACACATTTTGTGGATGTCCGTTTTCACCGGTGGGAAGTGATACTTCTTTATAGTTCAGATTTGCTTTGCCGGCTTGCTTGCTTGGCCAAACAGGGCCTATGCGTTTTCTCCTGAATATATTCAGGAGAAAACACATACGCCCTTTTTGGCCAAGTGCATCATTGACGAAGTTGTGCCCCTCTTCCTGTGCTTTACAGGCGAATCCAACGCACCTCTTGAAATGTGTTTCCTGCTATTCTGCCTCTCTTTCAAGTCTGCCTCTTTGACTTCCCTCAACAGATTTTTGAACGATAGTTGTCCTGTATTACTCTGCCAGTTTGTGAATTACTGTGCCCCTGAGCTCCATTTTTCAACTCGTTTTTTGTGAGCTGAACGCAAGTCCAAATATTTGGTTCAGGACCTATACTGGTTCCCGGTGGGTGGCTGAGACTTTGGTTAATTCTTCTTCCTGCCGGGAAATTAGAGAGCCATGTGCCCATCCAGATGCCTAACAGCTACTCTCTCATTGGTTCTCCCTCTTCCCTTCCATCCTCTGCCAAATTGGCATCCTGTGCGAACCAGGAGTTTAAAGGGGCTGGCTCTCCAAGTTGGGAGATTGATAGTAAAGCAGTTGGAATGTCAAACTGGAGCACCACGAGAGGGACTATTCGTTGAGATTTAGAAACCTTTCGTATTCACAGTGTGTCCATTCTCTAGGATTCTCGTACATATTATAGCTGTAATAATATTCCCTTCAACTTGGAGAGTTGGGACCCATGGAATGGGGGCCATGTTTTATTGCTTTAAAGCGACTGCATTTGCTCAACCAATCACACCAATCCTCTCAGTCCCAAGTGTCCAGCCTTATGCCACATCTAGCTGTCATTGTAGATAGTGTCATTCCATGTTCCATCAGAGTCCCTGAAGGAATTGTAAAGAATTTCCATGTTTTTTTGTTTTCTTTTTGAAATTCTTGTTTATAGTGGGTTTGAGCTGATTCTCGCTGGCATGTTTATGCCAGTCTAGACACACTTGATTCCCTTTGGGAGATATATCAATACATAGGTTTTAAGATCCTTACTAGTCAGATATATTCCTCTGCAGGAAATATGGGATTTTGATTCCCTTTCACTGAGGAAGGTGTAGGTCTTGTCTATTCCATATTTGGTTTTTGGAACGATATCTGTGCTTATATCAAACTCTGGTTTTATGCATCACCCCACCTCTCTTTCCCCCTTAAGCAGGCATAAGAGTGTTTTCTAAATGTGAGACTCTGTTCTCTTTCCTAACTCAGTTCATGTGTAGCCATGTTTACAGGATCTTCATAAGTGATATCTTATGATAAGTTTCTTTTTCTGTGTGACTCATTTCACTTAGAATCATCGTACCTGAATCTACTCACTTTGCTGATACTGGTCTTATGACATTGAATTCATGGCCGAGGGATATTCCATCGTAGGTAAGTACCACAAATTTTTGAACCATTTTTTTTATTTTCTGGGATATTTATGGTGTATGCAAGTAGAGGTTCTTGTAAGCAGTGCAGCCCTAAATTTTGGGGTGGCTCTGTCTTATTTATTTTCAGTTTTCCCAAGGTATATTCCCTAGACAGGAAGTGCCCTTGGCTCTGTAGCTCTGTTGTTTACTTGTTTTAGGGAACAAAATGCACTACTCCAGTTAGGCGGTTGGCAACTTACATCCCGCCCATCAGCATAACAAGGCACCCTGTTCTACAGGGCCTGTCTTGCCTTTCTGGTTTTTACAAATTTTACGGATGTCCCTTTTGACCAGTGGGAAAAGACACTTCTTTGTAGTGCAGATTTGCATTGCCCGCTTGCTTGCTTGGCCAAAAAGGGCGTACGCGTTTTCTCCTGAATATATTCACTAGAAAATATATACGCCATTTTTGGCCAAGTGCATCACTGTTGAAGTTGTGCCCCTCTTCCTGTGCGTTACAGTCAATTCCAACGTACGTCTTGAAAGCTGTTTCCTGCTATTCTGCCTCGCTTTCAAGTCCACCTCGTTGCCTTCCCTCAACAGATTTCTGGACAATAGTTGTCCTTTATTACTCTGCCAGTTTGTGAATTGCTGTGCCCCTGCGCTCCATGTTTCAACTCATTATTTGTGAGCTGAATGCAAGTCCAAAATTTTGGTTCAGGACGTATACTGGTTCCTGGTTGGTGCCTGAGACTTTGGTTAATTCTTCTTCCTGACGGGAAATTAGAGTGACATGTGCACTTCCAAATGCCTAACAACAACTCTCTCATTGGTTCTCCCTCTTCCCTTCCATCCTCTGCCAAATTGACAACCTGTGGGAACCAGGAGGTTAAAGGGGCTGTCTCTCCAAGTTGGGAGATTGATAGTAAAGCAGTTAGAAAGTCAAACCGGAGTACCAGGAGAGGGACTATTTGTTGAGTTTTAGAAACCTTTCGTATTCACAGTGTGTCCATTCTCTAGGTTTCCCGTACATGTTATAGCTGTATTAATATTCCCTTCAACCTGGAGAGGTGGGACCCATGGAATGGGGGCCATGCATTATTGCTTTAAAGGGTCTGCATTTGCTCATCCAATCTCACCAATTCTCTCAGTCCCAAGTGTCCAGCCTTATGCAACATCCAGATGTCATTGTAGATAGGGTCATTCCAGGTTTCGTCAGAGACCCTGAAGGAATTGTAAAGAATTTCGCTGTTTTTTGTTTTGTTTTTCAAATTCCTTTTTATTGTGGGTTTGGGCTGATTCTTGCTGCCCTGTTTATGCCAGTCTAGACAAACTTGATTCCCTTACGGAGACATATCAATACCTAGGTATTAAGATTCTTACTAGTCAGATATATTCCTCTGTGGGAAATATGGGCTTTTGAGTCCCTTTCACTGAAGAAGGTGTAGGTCTTGTGTATTCCATGGTTGTTTTTTGGAACGGTAACTGTGCTTATATCAAACTCTGGTTTTATGTATCTCCCCACCTCTCCTTCCCCCTTAAGCAGGCATAAGAGTGCTTTCTAAATGTGAGACTCTGTTCTCTTTCCTAACTCAATTCATGTGTAGCCATGATTACAGGATCTTCATAAGTGTTATCATATGATAAGTTTCTTTTTCTGTGTGACGTATTTCACGTGGAATCATCGTACTTAAATCCACTCACTTTGCTGCCACTGGTCTTATGACATTGGTTTCATGGCTGAGGGATATTCCATCGTACGTAAGTACCACAATTTTTTGAACCATATTTATATTTCCTGGGATATTTAACGGGTACCCAAGTTGAGGTTCTTGTAAGCACTGCAGCCCTATATTTGTGGTGGCACTGTCTTATTGATTTTCAATTTTTCCAAGGTATATTCCCTAGACTAGAAGTGCCCTTGGCTCTGTAGCTCTGTTGTTTACTTGTTTTAGGGAACACAGTTCACTCCTCCATTGAGGCAGTTGGTAATTTACATCCCACCCATCAGCATAACAAGGCTCCCTGTTCTGCAGGGCCTGTCTTGCCTTTCTGGACTTTTCACATTTTGTGGATGTCCATTTTGACCGGTGGGATGTGATACTTCTTTCTAGTGCAGATTTGCATTGCCCACATGCTTGCTTGGCCAAAAAGGGCGTATGTGTTTTCCCCTGAATATATTCAGGAGAAAACGCATACACCCTTTTTGGCCAAGTGCATCATTGTCGAAGTTGTGCCCCTCTTCCTGTGCTTTACAGGCGATTCCAATGTATCTCAAGAAATCTGTTTCCTGCTATTCTTCCTCGCATTCAAGTCTGCCTCGTTGCCTTCCCTCAACAGATTTTTGGACAATAGTTGTCCTTTATTACTCTGCCGTTTTGTGAATTGCTGTGTCCCTGAGCTCCATTTTTCAACTCGTTTTTTGTGAGCTGAACGCAAGTCCAAAAATTTGGTTCAGGACCTATACTGGTTCCTGGTGGGTGCCTGAGACTTTGTTTAATTCTTCTTCCTGCCAGGAAATTAGAGTGACATGTGCCCGTCCAAATGGTTAACATCTACTCTCTCATTGGTTCTCCCTCTTCCCTTCCATCATCTGCCTAATTGGCAACCTGTGCGAACCAGGAGGTTAAAGGGGCTGTCTCTCCAAGTGGGGAGATTGATAGTCAAGCAGTTTGAAAGTCAAAGCGGAGCACCAGAAGAGGGACTATTCATTGAGTTTTAGAAATATTTTGAATTCACATAGTGTCCATTCTCTAGGATTCCCATATATGTTATAGCTGTAGTAATATTCCCTTTAATCTGGAGAGATGGGACCCATGGAATGGGTGCCATGCATTATTGCTTTAAAGGGTCTGCATTTGCTCACCCAATCTCACCAAATCTCTCAGTCCCAAGTGTTGAGACATATGACACATCCAGCTGTCATTGTACATAGTGTCATTCCAGCTTTCATAAGAGACCCTGAAGGAATTGTAAAGAATTTCCCTGTTTTTTTGTTTTGTTTTTGAAATTCCTTTTTATAGTGGGTTTCAGCTGTTTCTCGCTGCCATGTTTAAGCCAGTCTAGACACACTTAAATCCCTTACCCAAACATATCAGTGCATAGGTTTTAAGATCCTTAATAGTCAGATATATTCCTCAGCGGGAAATATGGGGTTTTGAGTCTCTTTCACTGAGGAAGGTGTAGGTCTTGTCTATTCCATAGTTGGTTTTTGGAATGGTACCTGTACTTATATCAAACTCTGGTTTTATGCATCACCCCATCTCTCCTTCCTAGTTAAGCAGGCATAAGAGTGTTTTCTAAATGTGAGACTCTGTTCTCTTTCCTAACAGAGTTCATGTGTAGCCATGTTTAAATATCTTCATACCTGATATTTTATGATAAGTTTCTTTTTCTGTGTGACTTATTTCACTTAGAATCAGAGTACGTGAATCCACTCACTTTGCTGCTACTCGTCTTCTGACATTGATTTCATGGCTGAGGGATACTCCATTGTACGTAAGTACCACAATTTTTTGAACCATTTTTATATTTCCTGGGATATCTATGTTGTACCCAATTTGAGGTTCTTGTATACAGTGCAGCCCTAAATTTGGGGGTGGCTCTGTCTTATTGATTTTCAGTTTTCCCAAGGTGTATTCCTTTGACTGGAAGTGCCCTTGGCTCTGTAGCTCTGTTGTTTACTTGTTTTAGGGAAAACAGTGCACTCCTCCAGTGAGACAGTTGGCAATTTACATCCCGCCCATCAGCATAACAAGGCTCCCTGTTCTCCAGGGCCAGTCTTGCCTTTCTGGTTTTTACACATATTGTGGATGTCCCTTTTGACCGGTGGGAAGTGATATATCTTTGTAGTGCAGATTTGCATTTCCCACTTGCTTGCTTGGCCAAAAAGGGCATATGCGTTTTCTCCTAAATATATTCAGGAGAAAACGCATACGCTCTTTTTGGCCAAGTGCATCATTGTCGAAGTTGTGCCCCTCTTCCTATGCTTTATAGGCGATTCCACCGTACCTCTAGAAATGTGTTTCCTGCTATTCTGCGTCGCTTTCATGTCCGCCTCGTGGCCTTCCCTCAACAGATTTTTGGACGATAGTTGTCCTGTATTACTCTGCCAGTTTTTGAATTGCTGTGCCCCTGAGCTCCATGTTTCAACTCGTTTTTTGTGAGCTGAACGCAAGTTCAAAAATTTGGTTCAGGAACTATACTGGTTCGCGGTGGGTGGCTGAGATTTTGGTTAATTCTTCTTCCTGCTGGGAAATTAGAGAGACATGTGCACGTCCAAATGGCTAACAGCTAATCTCTCACTGGTTCTCCCTCTTCCCTTCCATCCTCTGCCAAGTTGGCAACCTATGTGAACCAGGAGGTTAAAGGGGCTGTCTCTCCAAGTTGGGAGATTGACAGTAAAGCAGTTGGAATGTCAAACCGGAGCAACACGAGTGGGACTATTCGTTGAGTTTTAGAAACCTTCGTATTCACAGTGTGTCCATTCTCTAGGTTTCCCGTACATGTTACAGCAGTAGTAATATTCCCTTCAACCTGGAGATTTGGACCCATGGAATGGGGGCCATGCATTATTGCTTTAAAGCGACTGCATTTGTTCACCCAATCTCACCAATCCTCTCAGTCCCAAGTGTCCAGCCTTATGCCACATCCAGCTGTCATTGTAGATAGGGTCATTCCAGGTTCCATCACAGAACCTGTAGGAATTGTAAAGAATTTCCCTGTTTTTTTTGTTTTGTTTGTGAAATTCCTGTTTATAGTGGGTTTGAGCTGATTCTCGCTGCCATGTTTATGCCAGTCTAGACACACTTGATTCCCTTACGGAGATATATCAATACATAGGTTTTAAGATTCTTACTAGTCAGATATATTCCTCTGCGGGAAATATGGGGTTTGGAGTCTCTTTAACTGAGGAAGGTGTAGGTCTTGTCTATTGCATAGTTGGTTTTCGGAACGGTACCTGTGCTTATATCAAACTCTGGTTTTATGCATCACCCCACCTCTCCTTCCCCGTTAAGCAGGCATAAGAGAGTTTTCTAAATGTGAGACTCTGTTCTCTTTCCTAACTCAGTTCATGTGTAGCCATGTGTACAGGATCTTCATAAGTGATATCTTATGATAAGTTTCTTTTTCTGTGTGACTTATTTCACTTAGAATCATCGTACCTGAATCCACTCACTTTGCTGCTACTGGTCTTATGACATTGATTTCATGGCTGAGGGATATTCCATCGTACGTAAGTACCACAAATTTTGCACCATTTTTATATTTCCTGGGATATTTAAGGTGTACCCAAGTTGGGGTTCTTGTAAGCAGTGCAGCCCTAAATTTGGGGGTGGCTCTGTCTTATTGATTTTCAGTTTTCCCAAGGTATATTCCCTACACTGGAAGTGCCCTTGGCTCTGTAGCTCTGTTGTTTACTTGTTTTAGAGAACGCAATGTACTCCTCCAGTGAGGCAGTTGGCAATTTACATCCCGCCCCTCAGCATAACAAGGCTCCCTGTTCTCCAGGGCCTGTTTTTCCTTTCTTGTTTTTACACATTTTGTGGATGTCCCTTTTGACCAGTTGGGAGTGATACTACATTGTAGTGCAGATTTGCATTGCCCGCTTGCTTGCTGGGCCAAAAAGGGCGTATGCGTTTTCTCCTGAATATATTCAGGAGAAAACGCATACGCCCTTTTTGGACAAGTGCATCATTGTCGAAGTTGTGCCCCTCTTCCTGTGCTTTACAGGCGAATCCAACGCACCTCTTGAAATGTGTTTCCTGCTATTCTGCCTCTCTTTCAAATCGGCCTCGTTGACTTCCCTCAAGAGATTTTTGGACTATAGTTGTCCTGTATTACTCTGCCAGTTTGTGAATTGCTGTGCCCCTGAGCTCCATTTTTCAACTCGTGTTTGTGAGCTGAACGGAAGTTCAAAAATTTGGTTCAGGACCTATACTGGTTCCCGGTGTGAGGCTGAGACTTTGGTTAATTCTTCTTCCTGCCGGGTAATTACAGAGACATGTGCCCGTCCAAATGCCTAACAGCTAATCTCTCATTGGTTCTCCTTCTTCCCTTCCATCCTCTGCCAAATTGGCAACCTGTGCAAACCAGGAGGTTAAAGAAGCTATCACTCCAAGTTGGGAGATTGATAGTAAAGCAGTTGGAATGTCAAACTAGACCACCAAGAGAGGGACTATTCATTGAGTTTTAGAAATCTTTCGTATGCACAGTGTGTCCATTCTCTAGGTTTCCCTTACATGTTATAGCTGTAGTAATATTCCCCTCAACCTGGAAAGTTGGGACCCATGAAATGGGGGCCATGCATTATTGCTTTAAAGCGACTGCATTTGCTCACCCAATCTCACCAATCCTCTCAGTCCCAAGTGTCCAGCCATATGCCACATCCAGCTGTCATTGTAGATAGAGTCATTCCAGGTTCCATCAGAGAACCTGAAGGAATTTTAAAGAATTTCCCTGTTTTATTTTTTTGTTTGTGAAATTCCTGTTTATAGTGTGTTTGAGCTGATTCTCGCTGCCATGTTTATGCCAGTCTAGACACACTTGATTCCCTTATGAAGATATATCAATACATAGGTTTTAAGATTCTTACTAGTCAGATATATTCCTCTGCGTGAAATATGGGGTTTGGAGTCCCTTTCACTGAGGAAGGTGTAGGTCTTGTCTATTGCATAGTTGGTTTTTGGAACGGTACCTGTGCTTATATCAAACTCTGGTTTTATGAATCACCCCACCTCTTCTTCCCCGTTAAGCAGGCATAAGATAGTTTTGTAAATGTGAGACTCTTTTCTCTTTCCTAACTCAGTTCATGTGTAGCCATGTTTACAGGATCTTCATAAGTGATATCTTATGATAAGTTTCTTTTTCTGTGTGACTTATTTCACTTAGAATCATCGTACCTGAATCCACTCACTTTGCTGCTCCTGGTCTTATGTCATTGATTTCATGGCTGAAGGATATTCCATCGTACGTAAGTAGCACAATTTTTGAACCATTTTTATATTTCCTGGGATATTTAAGGTGGACCCAAGTTGAGGTTCTTGTAAGCAGTGAAGCCCTAAATTTGGGGGTGGCTCTGTCTTATTGATTTTCAGTTTTCCCAAGGTATATTCCCTAGACTGGAAATGCCCTTGGCTATTTAGCTCTGTTGATTACTTGTTTTAGGGAACACAGTGCACTCCTCCAGTGAGGCAGTTGGCAATTTACATCCCGCCCATCAGCATAACAAGGCTCCCTGTTCTCCAGGGCCTGTCTTGCCTTTCTGGTTTTTACAGATT
This sequence comes from Mesoplodon bidens, assembly GCF_964165515.1. Taxonomy (NCBI): domain Eukaryota; kingdom Metazoa; phylum Chordata; class Mammalia; order Artiodactyla; family Ziphiidae; genus Mesoplodon; species Mesoplodon bidens. Next base: position 3,846,173 of record NW_027672207.1, read on the forward strand.
TTGTGGATGTCCCTTTTGACCGGTGGGAAGTGATACTTCTTTATAGTGCAGATTTGCATTGCACGCTTGCTTGCTTGTCCAAAAAGGGCGTATGCGTTTTTTCCTGAATATATTCAGGAGAAAACGCATACGCCCTTTTTGGCCAAGTGCATCATTGTCGAAGTTGTGACCCCTTTCCTGTGCTTTTCAGCCGAATCAAACGCACCTCTTGAAATGTGTTTCCTGCTATTCTGCCTCGCTTTCAAGTCGGCCTCGTTCCCTTCCCTCAACAGATTTTTGGACAATAGTTCTCCTGTATTATTCTGCCAGTTTGTGAATTGCTGTGCCCCTGGGCTCCATTTTTCAACACGTTTTTTGTGAGCTGAACGCAAGTCCAAAAATTTGGTTCAGGACCTATACTGGTTCCCGGTGGGTAGCGGAGACTTTGGTTAATTCTTCTTCCTGCCGGGAATTTAGAGTGACATGTGCCCGTTCAAATGCCTAACAGCTACTCTCTCATTGGTTCTCCCTCATCCCTTCCATCCTCTGCCAAATTGGCAACCGTTGTGAACCAGGAGGTTAAAGGGGCTGTCTCTCCAAGTTGGGAGATTGATAGTAAAGCAGTTGGAATGTCAAACCGGAGCACCACGATTGGGACTATTCGTTGGGTTTTAGAAACCTTTCGTATTCACTGTGTGTCCATATTCTAGGTTTCCCATACATGTTATAGCTGTAGTAATATTCCCTTAAACCTGGAGATTTGGGACCCATGGAATGGGGGCCATCCATTATTGCTTTAAAGCGACTGCATTTGCTCACCCAATCTCACCAATCCTCTGAGTCCCAAGGGTCCATCCTTATGCCACATCCAGCTGTCATTGTAGATAGGGTCATTCCAGGTTCCAGCACAGAAACTGAAGGAATTGTAAAGAATTTCCGTGTTTTTTTTTTTGTTTTGTTTTGTTTGTGAAATTCCTGTTTATAGTCGTTTGAGCTGATTCTCGCTGCCATGTTTATGCCAGTCTAGACACACTTGATTCCCTTATGGAGATATATCAATACATAGGTTTTAAGATTCTTACTAGTCACATATATTCCTCTGCGGGAAATATGGGATTTTCAGTCCCTTTCACTGAGGAAGGTGTAGGTCTTGTCTGTTGCATAGTTGGTTTTTGGAACGGTACCTGTGCTTATATCAAACTCTGCATTTATCCATCACCCCACCTCTCGTTCCCCCTTAAGCAGGCATAACAGTGTTTTGTAAATGTGAGACTCTTTTCTCTTTCATAACTGAGTTCATGTGTAGCCATGTTTACAGTATCTTCATAACTGATATCTTATGATAAGTTCCTTTTTCTTTCTTGGCTTATTTGACTTAGAATCATCGTACCTGAATCCACTCACTTTGCTGCTACACTTCTAATGACATTGATTTCATGGCTAAAGGATATTCCATCCTACGTAAATACCACAATTTTAGAACCATTTTTATATTTCCTGGGATATTTAAGGTGTACCCAAGTTCAGGTTCTTGTAAGCAGTGCAGCCCTAAATTTGGGGGTGGTTCTGAATTATTGATTTTCAGTTTTCCCAAGGTATATTCCCTAGACTGGAAGTGCCCATGGCTCTGTCGCTCCGTTGTTTAATTGTTTTAGAGAACGCAATGCACTCCTTCAGTGAGGCAGTTGGCAATTTACATCCCGACCATCAGCATAACAAGGCTCCCAGTTCTCAAGGGCCTGTCTTGCCTTTCTGGTTTTTACACATTTTGTGGATGTCCCTTTTGACCGGTGGGAAGTGATACTTCTTTGTAGTTCAGATTTGCATTGTCCGATTGCTTGCTTGGCCAAAAAGGGCGTATGCGTTTTCTCCTGAATATATTCAGGAGAAAACGCATACGCCCTTTTTGGCCAAGTGCATCATTGACGAAGTTGTGCAGCTCTTCCTGTGCTTTACAGGTGATTCCAACGCACCTCCTGAAATGTGTTTCCTGCTATTCTGCTTCGCTTGAAAATCGGCCTCGTTGCATTCCCTGAACAGATTTTTGGATGATAGTTGTCCTGTATTACTCTGCCAGTTTGTGAATTGCTGAGCCCCTGAGCTCCATTTTACAACTCGTTTTTTGTGAGCTGAACGCAAGTCCAAAAATTTGGTTCAGGACATATACTGGTTCCCGGTGGGTGGCTGAGATTTCGGTTAATTCTTCTTCCTGCCGGGAAATTAGAGAGACATGAGCCCGTCCAAATGCCTAACAGATAATCTCTCATTGGTTCTCCCTCTTCCCTTCCATCCTCTGCCAAATTGGAAACCTGTGCGAACCAGGAGGTTAAACGGGCTGTCTCTCCAAGTTGGGACATTGATAGTAAAGCAGTTGGAATGTCAAACTGGAGTACCACGAGAGGGACTATTTGTTGAGTTTTAGAAACCTTTTGTATGCACAGTGTGTCCATTCTCTAGGTTTCCTATACATGTTATAGCTGTAGTAATATTCCCCTCAACCTGGAAAGTTGGGACTCATGGAATGGGGGCCATGCATTATTCCTTTAAAGAGACTGCATTTGCTCACCCAATCTCACCAATCCTCTCAGTCCCAAGTGTCCAGCCTTATGCCACAGCCAGCTGTCATTGTAGATAGGGTCATTCCAGGTTCCATCAGAGACGCTGAAGGAATTGTAAAGAATTTCCCTGTTTTATTGTTTTGTTTTTGAAATTCCTGTTTATAGTGGGTTTGAGCTGTTTCTCGCTACCATGTTTATGCCAGTCTAGACACACTTTATTCTCTTATAGAAATATATCAATACATAGGTTTTAAGATACTTACTAGTCAGATATATTCCTCTGAGGGAAATATGGGGTTTGAGTCCCTTTCACTGAGGAAGGTGTAGGTCTTCTCTATTCCATAGTTGGTTTTTGGAACGGTACCTGTGCTTACATCAAACTCTGGTTTTATGCATCACCCCATCTCTCCTTCCCCCTTAAGCAGGCATAAGAGTGTTTTCTAAATGTGAGACTCTGTTCTCATTCCTAACTCAGTTCATGTGTAGCCATGTTTACAGGATCTTCATAAATGATATCTTATGATAAGTTTCTTTTTCTGTGTGACTTATTTCGCTTAGAATCATCAAACCTGAATCCACTCACTTTGCTGCTACTGGTCTTATGACATTGATTTCATGGCTGAGGGATATTCCATCGTACGTAAGTACCACAATTTTTGAACCATTTTTATATTTCCTGGGATATTTAAGGTGTACCCAAGTTGAGCTTCTTGTAAGCAGTGCAGCCCTAAATTTGGGGGTGGCTCTGTCTTATTGATTTTCAGTTTAGCCAAGGTATATTCCCTACACTGGAAGTGCCCTTGGCTCAGTAGCTCTGTTGTTTACTTTTTTTAGGGAACACAATGAACTCCTCCAGTGAGGCAGTTGGCAATTTACATCCCGCCCCTCAGCATAAAAAGGCTCCCTGTTCTCCAGGGCCTGTTTTGCCTTTCTGGTTTTTACACATTTTGTGGATGTCCCTTTTGACTGGTGGGAAGTGATACTACTTTGTAGTGCAGATTTGCATTGCCCGCTTGCTTGTTTGGCCAAAAAAAGTGTATGCGTTTTCTCCTGAATATATTCAGGAGGAAACGCATACGCACTTTTTGGCCAAGTGCATCATTGTCGAAGTTGTGCTGCTCTTCCTGTGCTTTACAGGCGAATCCAACGCACCTCTTGAAATGTGTTTCGTGCTATTCTGCCTCACTTTCAACTCGGCCTCGTTGACTTCCCTCAACAGATTTTTGGACGATAGTTGTCCTGTATTACTCTGCCAGTTTTTGAATTGCTGTGCCCCTGAACTGCATGTTTCAACTTGTTTTTTGTGAGCTGAACGCAAGTCCAAAAATTTGGTTCAGGACCTATACTGTTTCCCGGTGGGTGGCTGGGACTTTGTTTAAATCTTCTTCCTGCTGGGAAATTAGAGAGACATGTGCCCGTCCAAATGCCTAACAGCTAACCTCTCACTGGTTCTCCCTCTTCCCTTCCATCCTCTGCCAAGTTGGCAACCTGTGCGAACCAGGAGGTTAAAGGGGCTGTCTCTCCAAGTTGGGAGATTGATAGTAAAGCAGTTGGAATGTCAAACTGGAGCACCACGGGAGGGACTATTCGTTGAGTTTTAGAAACCTTTCGTATTCACAGTGTGTCCATTCTCTAGGTTTCCCGTACATGTTATTGTTGTAGTAATATTCCCTTCAACCTGGAGACTTGGGACCTATGGAATGGGGGCCATGCATTATTGCTTTAAAGCGACTGAATTTGCTCACCCTATCTCACCATCCCCTCAGTCCTAAGTGTCCAGTCTTATGCCACATCCAGCTGTCATTGTAGATAGGGTCATTCCAGGTTCCATCAGAGACCGAGAAGGAATTGTAAAGAATTTCCCTGTTTTTTTGTTTTGTTTTTTAAATTCCTCTTTATAGTGGGTTTGAGCTGATTCTCGCTGCCATGTTTATGCCAGTCAACACACACTTGATTCCCTTACGGAGATTTATCATTTTATATGTGTTAAGAATCTTACTAGTCAGATATATTCCTCTGCGGGAAATATGGGGTTTTGAGTCCCTTTCACTGAGGAAGGTGTAGGTCTTGTCTATTCCATAGTTGCTTTTTGGAACGGTACCTGTGCTTATATCAAACTCTGGTTTTATGCATCACCCCACCTCTCCTTCCCCCTTAAGCAGTCATAAGAGTGTTTCTAAATGTGAGACTCTGTTCTCTTTCCTAACTCAGTTCATGTGCAGCCATGTTTACAGGATCTTCATAAGTGATATCTTATGATAAGTTTCTTTTTCTGTGTGACTTATTTCACTTAGAATCACCGTACCTGAATCCACTCACTTTGCTGCCACTGGTCTTATGACATTGATTTCATGGCTGAGGGATATTCCATCGTACATAAGTACCACAATTTTTCAACCATATTTATATTTCCTGGGATATTTAAGGTGTACCCAAGTTGAGGTTCTTGTAAGGAGTGCAGCCCTAAATTTGGGGGTGTCTCTGTCTTATTGATTTTCAGTTTCACCTAGGTATATTCCCTAGACTGGAAGTGCCCTTGGCTCTGTAGCTCTGATGTTTACTTGTTTTAGGGAACACAATGCACACCTCCAGTGAGGCAGTTGGCAATTTACATGCCACCCATCAGCATAACAAGGCTCCATGTTCTCCAGGGCTTGTCTTGCATTTCTGCTTTTTACACATTTTGTGGATGTCCATTTTGACCGGTGGGAAATGATACTACTTTATAGTGCAGATTTGCATTGCCCGCTTGCATTCTTGGCTAAAAAGGGCGTATGCGTTTTTTCCTGAATATATTCAGGAGAAAACGCATACGCCCTTTTTGGCCAAGTGCATCATTGTAGAAGTTGTGCCCCTCTTACTTTGCTTTACAGGCGAATCCAACACACCTCTTGAAATGTGTTTCCTGCTATTCTGCCTCTCTTTCTTTTCGGCCTCATTGCCTTCCCTCAACAGATTTTTGGACGATAGTTGTCCTGTACTACTCTGCCAGTTTGTGAATTGCTGTGCCCCTGAGCTCCATTTTCAGCTCGTTTTTGTGAGCGGAATGCAAGTCCAAAAATTTGGTTCAGGACCTATACTGGTTCCCGGTGTGTGGCTGAGACTTTGGTTAATTCTTCTTCCTACCGGGAAATTACAGAGACATGTGCCCGTCCAAACGCCTAACAGCTAATCTCTCATTGGTTCTCCTTCTTCCCTTCCATCCTCTGCCAAATTGGCAACCTGTGCGAACCAGGAGGTTAAAGAAGCTGTCTCTCCAAGTTGGGAGATTGATATTAAAGCATTTGGAATGTCAAACTGGAGCACCACGAGAGGGACAATTCGTTGAGTTTTAGAAAACTTTCGTATGCACAGTGTGTCCATTCTGTAGGTTTCCCATACATGTTATAGCTGTAGTAATATTCCCCTCAACCTGGAAATTTGGGACCCATGGATAGGGGGCCATGCATTATCGCTTTAAAGTGACTGCATTTGCTCACCCAATCTCACCAATCCTATCAGTCCCAAGTGTCCAGCATAATGCCACATCCAACTGTCATTGTAGATAGGGTCATTCCAGGTTCCATCAGAAAACCTGAAGGAATTGTAAAGAATTTCCCTGTTTTTTTGTTTTGTTTGTGAAATTCCTTTTTATAGTGCGTTTGGGCTGATTCTCGCTGCCAAGTTTATGCCAGTCTAGACACACTTGATTCCTTTACAGAGATATATCAATACATAGGTTTTAAGATTCTAACTAGGCAGATATATTCCTCTGCGGGAAATATGGGGTTTTGAGTCCCTTTCACAGAGGAAGGTGTAGGTCTTGTCTATTCCATAGTTGCTTTTTGGAACGGTACCTGTGCTTATATCAAACTCTGGTTTTATGCATCACCCCACCTCTCCTTTCCCCTTAAGCAGGCATAAGAGTGTTTTCTAAATGTGAGACTCTGTTCTCTTTCCTAACTCAGTTCATGGGTAGCCATGTTTACAGGATCTTCATAAGTGATATCTTATGATAAGTTTCTTTTCCTGTGTGACTTATTTCACTTAGAATCATCGTACCAGAATCCACTCACTTTGCTGCTACTGGTCTTATGACATTGATTTCATGGCTGAGGGATGTTCCATCGTACATAAGTACCGCAATTTTGAACCATTTTTATATTTCCTGGGATATTTAAGGTGTTCCCAAGTTGAGGTTCTTGTAAGCAGTGCAGCCCTTAATTTGGGGGTGGCTGTGTCTTATTGATTTTCAGTTTTCCCAAGGTATATTCCCCAGACTCGAAGTGCCCTTGGATTTGTAGCTCTGTTGTTTACTTGTTTTAGGGAACACAATGCACTACTCCAGTGAGGCAGTGGGCAATTTATATCCTGCCCATCAGCATAACAAGGCTCCCTGTTCTCCAGGGCCTATCTTTCCTTTCTGGTTTTTACACATTTTGTGGATATCCCTCTTGACCTGTGGGAAGAGATACTTCTTTGTAGTACAGATTTACATTGCCCGCTTGCTTGCTTGGCCAAAAAGGGCATATGCGTTCTGTCCTGAATATATTCAGGAGAAAATGCATACGCCCTTTTTGGCCAAGTGCATTGTTTTCAAAGTTGTGCCCCTCTTCCTGTGCTTTACAGGCAACTCCTGCGTACCTCCTGAAATCAGTTTCCTGCTATTCTGCCTCACTTTCAAATCTGCCTCGAAGAATTCCCTCAACAGATTTTTGGACGATAGTTGTCCTTTATTACTCTGCCAGTTTGTGAATTGCTCTGCCCATGAGTTCCATTTTTCAACTTGTTTTTGTGAGCTGAATGCAAGTCCAAAATGTTGGTTCAGGAACTATACTGGTTCCCGGTGGGTGGATGAGACTTTGGTTGATTCTTCTTCCTGCCGGTAAATTAGAGTTAGATGTGCCCGTCCAAATGCCTAACAAATAGTCTCTCATTGGTTCTCCCTCTTCCCTTCCATCCTCTTTCAAATTGGCAACCTGTGCGAACAAGGAGGTTTAAAGGGCTGTCTCTCCAAGTTGGGATATTGATAATAAAGCAGTTGGAATGTCAAACCAGAGCACCAGGAGAGGGACTACTCGTTGAGATTTAGAAACCTTTCGTATTCACAGTGTGTCCATTCTCTAGGTTTCCAATACATGTTATAGCTGTAGAAATATTCCCTTCAACCTGGAGAGTTGGGACCCATGGAATGCGTGTCATGCATTATTGCTTTAAAGTGTCTGCATTTGCTCACCCAATCTCACCAATCCTCTCAGTCCCAAGTGTCCAGCCTTATGCCACATCCAGCTGTCATTGTAGTTAGGGTCATTCCAGGTTTCATCAGGGACCCTGAAGGAATTGTAAAGAATTTCCCAGTTTTTTGTTTTGCTTTTGAAATTCCTTTTTATAGTGTGTTTGGGCTGTTTCTCGCTGCCATGTTTATGCCAGTCTAGACACACTTGATTCCCTTATGGAGACATATCAATACATAGGTATTAAGATTCTTACTTGTCAGATATATTCCTCAGCGGGAAGTATGGTGTTTTGAGTCCCTTTCAATGAGGAAGGTGTTGGTCTAGTCTATCCCATAGTTGGTTTTTGGAAAGGTACCTGTGCTTATATCAAACTCTAGTTTTATGCATCACCCCACTTCTCCTTCCCCCTTAAGCAGGCATAAGAGTGTTTTCTAAATGTGAGACTCTGTTCTCTTTCCTAACTCAGTTCTTGTGTAGCTATGTTCACAGTATCTTCCTAAGTGATATCTTATGATAAGTTTCTTTTTCTGTGTGACATATTTCACATAGAATCATCGTACCTGAATCCACGCATTTTGCTGCTACTGGTATTATGACATTGATTTCATGGCTGAGGGATATTCCATCGTGCGTAAGTACCACAATTTTTTGAACCATTTTTATATTTCCTGGGATATTTAAGGTGTACCCAAGTTGTGGTTCTTGTAAGCAGTGCAGCCCTAAATTTAGGGGTGGATCTGTCTTATTGATTTTCAATTTTCCATAGGAATATTCTCTAAACTGGAAGTGCCCTTGGCTCTGTAGCTCTGTTGTTTACTTGTTTTAGGGAACACAGTGCACACTTCCAGTGAGGCAGTAGGCAACTTACATCCCGCCCATCAGCATAACAAGGTTCCCTGTTCTGCAGGGCCTTCTTGCCTTTCTGGTTTTTCCACATGTTGTGGATGTCCCTTTTGACAGGTTGGAAGTGATACTTCTTTGTAGTGCAGATTTGCATTGCCTGCCTTCTTGCTTGGCCAAAAATGGCGTATGCGTTTTCTCCCGAATATATTCAGTATAAAATGCATACGCCCTTTTTGGCCAAGTGCAATATTTCGAAGTTGTGCCCTTCTTCCTGTCCTTTACAGGCAACTCATGCGTACCTCTTGAAATCTCTTTCCTGCTATTCTGCCTCACTTTCATGTCCGCCTCGATGCCTTCCCTCGACAGATTTTTGGACGATAGTTGTCCTGTATTTCTCTGCCAGTTTGTGAATTGCTGTGCCCCTGAGCTCCATGTTTCAGCTCGATTTTGTGAGCTGAACGCAAGTCCAAAATTTTGGTTCACGACCTATACTGGTCCCCGGTGGGTGGCTGAGACTTTGGTTAATTCTTCTTCCCGCTGGGAAATTAGAGTGACATGTGCCCGTCCAAATGCCTAACAGCTACTCTCTCATTGGTTCTCCCTCTTCACTTTCATCATCTGCCAAATTGGCAACCTGTGCGAACCAAGAGGTTAAATGGGCCGTCTCTCCAAGTTTGGACATTGATAGTAAAGCAGTTGGAAAGTCAAACCGGAGCACCAAGAGATGGACTATTCATTGAGTTTTAGAAAACATTCGTTTTCACAGTGTGTCCATTCCCTAGGTTTCCCGTACATGTTATAATTGTAGTAATATTCCCTTCAACCTGGAAAGTTGGGATACATGGAATGGGGGCCATGCATTATTGCTTTAAAGGGTCTGCATTTGCACACCCAATCTCACCAATCCTCTCAGTCCCAAGTGTCCAGCCTTATGCCACATCCAGCTGTCATTGTAGATAGGGTCATTCCAGCTTTCGTCAGAGACCCTGAAGGAATTCTAAAGAATTTCCCTGTTTTTTTGTTTTGTTTTTGAAATTCCTTTTCATACTGCGTTTGAGCTGATTCTCGCTGCCATGTTTATGCCAGTCTAGACACACAAGATTCCCTTACAGAGACATATCAATACATAGGTTTTAAGATTCTTACTACTCAGATATATTCCTCTGCGGGAAATATGGGGTTTTGAGTCCGTTTCACTGAGGAAGGTGTAGGTCTTGCCTATTCCATATTCGGTTTTTGAAACGGTACCTGTGCTTATATCAAACTCTGGTTTTATGCATCACCCCACCTCTCCTTCCCCCTTAAGCATGGATAAGAGTGTTTTCTAAATGTGAGACTGTTCTCTTTCCTAACTCAGTTCATGTGTAGCCATGTTTTCAGGATCTTCATAAGTGATATCTTATGATAAGTTTCTTTTTCTGTGTGACTTATTTCACTTAGATTCATCGTACTTGAATCCACTCACATTGCTGCTACTGGTCTTATGACATTGATTTCATGGCTGAGGGATAGTGCATCATACGTAAGAGCCACAATTTTTTGAACCATTTTTATATATCCTGGGATATTTAAGGTGTACCCAAGTTGAGGTTCTTGTAAGCAGTTCAACCCTAAATTTGGGGTGGATCTGTCTTATTGATTATCACTTTTCACAAGGTATATTCCCTAGATGGGAAGTGCCGATGGCTCTGTAGCTCTGTTGTTTACTTGTTTTAGGGAAGGCAATGCACTACTCCAGTGAGGCTGTTGGCAATTTACATCCTGCCCATTATCATAACAAGGCTCCCTGTTCTCCAGGGCCTATCTTGCCTTTCTGGTTTTTACACATTTTGTGGATGTCCCTCTTGACTTGTGGGAAGAGATACTTCTTTGTAGTACAGGTTTACATTGCCCGCTTGCCTGCTTGGCCAAAAAGGGCGTATGCGTTCTGTCCTGAATATATTCAGGAGAAAATGCATACGCCATTTGTGGCCAAGTGCATCATTGTCGAAGTTGTGCCCCACTTCCTGTGCTTTACAGGCGAATCGAACGCACCTCTTGAAATGTGTTTCCTGCTATTCAGCCTCTCTTTCAAGTCGGCCTCGTTGACTTCCCTCAACAGATTTTTAGACGATAGTTGTCCTGTATTTCTCTGCCAGTTTGTGTATTGCTATGCCCCTGAGCTCCATTTATCAACTCGATTTTGTGAGCTGAACACAAGTCCAAAAATTTGTTTCAGGACCTCTACTGGTTCCCTGTGGATTGCTGAGACTTTGGTTAATTCTTATTCCTGCTGGGAAATTAGAGAGATATGTGCCCGTCCAAATGCTTAACAGCTACTCTCTCATTGGTTCTCCCTCTTCGCTTCCATCCTCTGCCAAATTGGCAACATGTGCGAACCAGGAGGTTAAAGGGGCTGTCTCTCCATTTTGGGAGATTGATAGTACAGCAGTTGGAATGTCAAACTAGAGCACCAAGAGAGGGACTATTCGTTGAGTTTTAGAAACATTTCGTATGCACACTGTATCCATTCTGTTTGTTTCCCATACATGTTATAGCTATAGTAATATTCCCTTCAACCTGGAAAGTTGGGATACATGGAATGGGACCATGCATTATTTCTTTAAAGCGACTGCATATGCTCACCCAATCTCACCAATCCTCTAGTCCCATGTGTCCAGCCTTATGCCACATCCAGCTGTCATTGTAGATAGTGTCATTCCAGGTTTCATCAGAGACCCTGAAGGAATTGTAAAGAGTTTCACTGTTCTTTTGTTTTGTTTTTGAATTTCCTTTTTATAGTGGATTTGAGCTGATTCTCGCTGCCTTGTTTATGCAAGTCTAGTTACACTTGTTTCCCTTACGGAGACATATCAATACATAGGTTTTAAGATTCTTACTAGTCAGATATACTCCTCTGAGTGAAATATGGGGTTTTGAGTCCCTTTCACTGAGCAAGGTGTAGGTCTTGTCTATTCCATAGTTGGTTTTTGGAACGGTACCTGTGCTTATTTCAAACTGTGGTTTAATGCATCACCCCACCTCTCCTTCCCCCTTAAGCAGGCATAAGATTGTTTTCTAAATGTGAGACTCTGTTCTGTTTCCTAACTCAGTTCATGTGCAGCCATGTTTACAGGATCTTCATAAGTGATATCTTATGATAAGATTCTTTTTCTTTGTCACTTATTTCACTTAGAATCATCGTACCTGAATCCAGTCACTTTGCTGCTACTGGTCTTATGACATTCATTTCATGGCTGACGGATATTCCTTCGTACGTAAGTACCACAATTTTTTGAACCATTTTTATATTTCCTGGGATATTTAAGGTGTACCCATGTTGAGGTTCTTGTAAGCAGTGCAGCAATAAATTTGTTGGTGGCTCTGTGGTATTGATTTTCCGTTTTCCCAATGTATATTCCCTAGACTGGAAGTGCCCTTGGCTCTGTATCTCTGTTGTTTACTTGTTTTAGGGAACACAATGCACTCCTCCAGTGAGGAAGTTGGCAGTTTACATCCTGCCCATCAGCATAAAAATGCTCCCTCTTCTCCAGGGCCTGTCTTGCCTTTTTGGTTTTTACACATTTTGTGGATGTCCCTTTTGAGAGGTGGGAAGAGATACTTCTTTAAAGTGCAGATTTGCATTGCGCGCTTGCTTGCTTGTCCAAAAAGGTCGTGGGCATTTTCTCCTGAATATATTCAGGAGAAAATGCATACGCCCTTTTTGGCCAAGTGCATTATTGTCGAAGTTATGCCCCTCTTCCTGTGCTTTACAGGCGAATCCAATGCACCTCTTGAAATGTGTTTCCTGCTATTTTGCCTCTCTTCATGTCGGCCTCGTTGACTTCCCTCAACAGATTTTTGGACGATAGTTGTCCTGTATTACTCTGCTAGTTTGTGAATTGCTGTGCCCCTGGGCTCCCTTTTCCAACTCGTTTTTTGAGAGCTGAATGCAAGTCCAAAAATTTGGTTCAGGACCTATAGTTTTTCCCGGTGGGTGGCTGAGACTTTGTTTAATTCTTCTTCCTGCTAGGAAATTAGAGAGACATGTGCCCGTCCAAATGCCTAACAGCTAATCTCTCATTGGTTCTCCCTCTTCCTTTCCATCCTCTGCCAATTTGGCAACATTTGTGAACCAGGAGGATAAAGGGGCTGTCTCTCCAAGTTGGGAGATTGATAGTAAAGCAGTTGGAATGTCAAACCGGAGCACCACGAGTGGGACTATTCCTTGAGTTTTAGAGACCTTTCGTATTCCCAGTGTGTACATTCTCTAGGTTTCCCGTACATGTTATATCTGCAGTAATATTCCCTTCAACCTGGAGATTTGGGACCCATGGAATGGGGGCCATGCATTATTGCTTTAAAGCGACTGCATTTGCTCACCCAATCTCACCAATCCTCTCAGTCCCAAGTGTCCAGCCTTATGCCACATCTAGCTGTCATTGTAGATAGGGTCATTCCAGGTTCCATCAGAGACCCTGAAGGAATTGTAAAGAATTTCCCTGTTTTTTGTTTTGTTTTTGAAATTCATTTTATAGTAGGTTTGAGATGATTCTCACTGCCATGTTTATGCCAGTCTAGACACACTTAATTTACTTACCAAGACATATCAGTACATAGGTTTTAAGATCGTTACTAGTCAGATATATTCCTCTGCGGGAAATACGGCGTTCTGAGGCCCTTTCACTGAGGAAGGTGTAGGTCTATTCTATTCCATAGTTGGTTTTTGGAACGATACCTGTGCTTATATCAAACTCTGGTTTTATGCATCTCCCCACCTCTCCTGCCCCTTTAAGCAGGCATAAGAGTGTTTTCTAAATGTGAGACTGTGTTCTCTTTCCTAACTCAGTTCATGTGTAGCGATGTTTACAGGATCTTCATAAGTGATATCTTATGATAAGTTTCTTTTTCTGTGTGACTTATTTCACTTAGAATCATCGTACCTGAATCCACTCACTTTGCTGCTACTGGTCTTATGACATTCATTACATGGCTGAAGGATATTCCATCGTACGTAAGTACCACAATTTTTGAACCATTTTTATATTTCCTGCGATATTTAAGGTGTACCCAAGTTGAGGTTCTTGTAAGCAGTGCAGCCCTTAATTTGGGGGTGGCACTGTCTTATTGATTTTCAGTTTCTCCAAGGTATATTCCCTAGACTGGAAGTGCCCTTGGCTCTGTAGCTCTGATGTTTCCTTGTTTTAGGGAACACAATGCACACCTACAGTGAGGCAGGTGGCAATTTGCATCCCACCCCTTAGCATAACAAGGCTCCCTGTTCTCCAGGGCATGTCTTGCATTTCTGGTATTTACACATTCTGTGGATGTCCCTTTTGACCGGTGGGATGTGATACTTCTTTGTAGTCCAGATTTGTATTGCCCACTTGCTTGCTTGCCCAAAAAGGGCAAATGCGTTTTATCCTGAATATATTCAGGAGAAAATGAATATGCCATTTTTGGCCAAGTGCATCATTGTCGAAGTTGTGCCCCTCTTCCTGTGCTTTACAGGTGATTCCAACGTACCTCTTGAAATCTGTTTTCTGCTATTCTGCCTCGCATTGAAATCCTCCTCGTTGCCTTCCGTCAATAGATTTTTGGACGATAGTTGTCCTTTATTACTCTGTCAGTTTGTGAATTGCTGTGCCCCTGAGCTCCATAGTTCAACTCGTTTTTAGTGTGCTGAACCCAAGTCCAAAATTTTGGTACAGGACCTACACAGGTTCCCGGTGGGTGGCTAGACTCTGGTTAATTTTTCTTCCCACCGGGAAATTAGAGTCACATGTGCACGTCCAAATGCCTAACAGCTACTCTCTCATTAGTTCTCCCTCTTCCCTTCCATCCTCTGCCAAATTGGCAACGTGTGCGAACCAGGAGGTTAAAGGGGCTGTCTCTCCAGGTTGGGAGATTGATAGTAAAGCTGTTGTAATGTCAAACTGGAGCACCACGAGAGGGACTATTCTCTGATTTTTAGAAACCTTTCGTATTCACAGTGTGTCCATTCTCTAGGTTTCCCGTACATTTTATAGCTTTAGTAATATTCCCTTCAACCTGGAGAGTTGGAACACATGAAATGGGGGCCATGCATTATTGCTTTAAAGCGACTGCATTTGCTCACCCAATCTCACCAATCCTCTAGTCCCAAGTGTCCAGCCTTATGGCACATCCAGCTGTCATTGTAGATAGGGTCATTCTAGGTTCCATCAGAGACCGTAAAGGAATTGTAAAGAATTTCCATGTTTTATTGTTTTGTTTTTGAAATTCCTGTTTATAGTGGATTTGAGCTGATTCTCGCTGTCATGTTTATGCCAGTCTAGACACACTTGATTCCCTTACGGAGATATATCAATACAGAGGTTTTAAGATTCTTACTAGTCATATATATGCCTCTGTGGGAAATATGGGGTTTTGAGTCCCTTTCACTGAGTAAGGTGTAGGTCTTATCTATTCCATAGTTGGTTTTTGGAAAAGTAACTGTGCTTATATCAAACTCTGGTTTTATGCATCACCCCACCTCTCCTTTCCCCTGAAGCAGGCATAAGAGTGTTTTCTAAATGTGAGACTCTGTTCTCTTTCCTAACTCAGTTCATGTGTAGCCATGTTTACAGCATCTTCATAAGTGATATCTTATGATACGTTTCTTTTTCTGTGTGACTCATTTCACTTAGAATCATCGTACCTGAATCCACTCACTTTGCTGCTACTGGTCTTATGACTTTTATTTCATGGCTGAGGGAAATTCCATCGTACGTAAGTTCCACAATTTTTGAACCATTTTTATATTTCCTGGGATATTTAAGGTGTACCAAATTTGAGGTTCTGGTAAGCAGTGCAGCCCTAAATTTGGGGTGGCTCTGTCTTATTGATTTTCAGTTTCCCCAAGGTATATTCCCTAGACAGGAAGTGCCCTTGGCTCTGTAGCTCTGATGTTTACTGGTTTTACGGAACACAATGCACACCCCCAGTGAGGCAGATGGCAATTTATATCGCGCCCATCAACATAACAAGGCTTCCTGTTCTCCAGGACCTGTCTTGCATTTCTGGTATTTACACATTGTGTGGATGTCCCTTTTGACCGGTTGGAAGTTAAACTTCTTTGTACTGCAGATTTGCATTGCCGGCTTGCTTGCTTGGCCAAAAAGGGCGTATGCGTTTTCTCATGAATATATTCAGGAGAAAAGGCATACGCCATTTTTGGCCAAGTACATCATTGTCAAAATTGTGCCCCTATTCCTGAGATTTACAGGCGAATCCAAGGCACCTCTTGAAATGTGCTTCCTGCTCTTCTGCCTCTCTTTCAAGTCGGCCTCGTTGCCTTCCCTCAACAGATTTTTGGAGGATAGTTGTCCTGTATTACTCTGCCAGTTTGTGAATTGCTGTGCCCCTGAGCTCCATTTTTCAAGTCGTTTTTTGTGAGCTGAACGCAAGTCCAAAAATTTGGTTGAGGATCTATACTGGTTCCCGGTGGGTGGCTGAGACTTTGGTTAATTGTTCTTCCTGCCTGGAAATTAGAGAGACATGTGCCCGTACAAATACCTAACAGCTACTCTCTCATTGGTTCTCCCTGTTCCCTTCCGTCCTCTGCCAAATTTGCAACCTGTGAGAACCAGGAGGTTAAAGGGGCTGTCTCTCCAAGTTGGGAGATTGATAGTAAAGTAGTTGGAATGTCAAACTGGAGCACCACGAGAGGGACTATTCGTTGAGTTTTATAAACCATTCGTAATCACAGTGTGTCTATTCACTAGGTTTCCCGTACATGTTATACCTGTAGTAATATTCCCTTCAACCTGGAGAGTTGGGACCCACGGAATGGGGGCCACGCATTATTGCTTTAAATCGACTGCATTTGCTAAGCAAATCTCACCAGTCCTCTCAGTCCCAAGTGTCCAGCCTTATGCCACATCCAGGTGTCATTGTAGATAGGGTCATTCCAGGTTACATCAGAGACCCTGAAGGCATTGTAAAGAATTTCCCTGTATATTTGTTTTGTTTTGAAATTCCTTTTTATAGTGGGTTTGAGCTGATTCTCGCTGCCCGCTTTATGCAACTCTAGACACACTTGATTCCCTTACCCAGACATATCAATACATAGGTTTTAAGATTCTTCCTACTCAGATATATTCCTCTGTGGGAAATATGGGGTTTTGAGTCTCTTTCACTGAGGAAGGTGTAGGTCTTGTCTTTCCGTAGTTGGTTTTTGGAACGGTACGTGTGCTTATATCAATCTCTGGTTTTATGCATCATCCCACCTCTCCTTCCCCCTAAAGCAGGCATAAGAGTGTTTTCTAAATGTGAGACTCTGTTCTCTTTCCTAACTCTGTTCATGAGTAGCCATATTTACAGGATCTTCATAAGTGATATCTTATGATATGTTTCTTATTTCTCTGTGACTTATTTAACTTACAATCATCGTACCTGAATCCACTCACTTTGCTGCTACTGGTCTTATGACATTGATTTCATGGCTGAGGGATATTCCACCGTACTTAAGTGCCACAAATTTTTGAACCATTTTTATATTTCCTGGGATATTTAAGGTGTACCCAAGTTGAGCTTCTTGTAAGCAGTGCAGCCCTAAATATGGAGGTGGCTCTCTCTTACTGATTTTCAGTTTTCCCAAGGTATATTCCCTAGACTGGAAGTGCCCTTGGCTCTGTAGCTCTGCTGTTTACTTGTTTTAGGGAACACAGTGCACACTTCCAGTGAGGCAGTTGGCAATTTACATCCCGCCCATCAGCATAACAAGGCTCCCTGTTCTCCAGGGCCAGTCTTGCCTTTCTGGTTTTTACACATTTTGTGGATATCCCTTTTGATTGGGGGGAAGTGATACTTCTTTGTAGTGCAGATTTGCATTACCCGCTTGCTTGCTTGGCCAAAAAGGGCGTATGCGTTTTCTCCTGAATATATTCAGGAGAAAACGCATACGCCCTTTTTGGACAAGTGCATCATTGTCGAAGTTGTGCCCCTCGTCCTGTGCTTTAAATGCAAATCCAACGTACCTCATGAAAATTGTTTCCTGCTCTTCTGCCTCTCTTTCAAGTCCACCTCGTTGCCTTCCCTCAACAGATTTTTGGACGATAGCTGTCCTTAATTACTCTGACAGTTCGTGAATTGCTGTGCCTCTGAAATCAATTGTTCAACTCATTATTTGTAAGCTGAACGCAAGTCCAAAATTTTGGTTCAGGACCTATACTGGTTCCCGGTGGCTGGCTGAGACTTTGGTTAAATCTTCTTCCCGCTGGGAAATTAGAGTGACATGTGCCCGTCCAAATGCCTAACAGCTACTCTCTCATTGGTTCTCCCTCTTCCCTACCATTCTCTGAAAAATTGGCAACCTGTGGGAACCAGGAGTTTAAACAGGCTGTATCTCCAAGTTGGGAGATTGAAAGTAAAGCAGTTGGATTTTCAAGCTGGAGCACCAGGGGAGGGAGTATTTGTTGAGTTTTAGAAAGCTTTCGTATTCAGAGTGTGTCCATTCTCTAGGTTTCCCGTACATGTTATAGCTGTAGTAATATTCCCTTCAAGCTGGAGAGTTGGGACCCATGGAATGGGTGCCATGAATTATTGCTCTAAAGGGTCTGCATTTGCTCACCCAATCTCACCAATCCTCTCAGTCCCAAGTGTCCAGCCTTATGCCACATCCAGCTGTCATTGTAGATAGGGTCATTACAGGTTTCATCAGGGACACTGAAGGAATTGTAAAGAATTTCCCTGTTTTTTTGAATAGTTTTCGAATTTGCTTTTTATAGTGTGTTTGAGCTGATTCTTGCTGCCAGGTTTATGCCACTCTAGACACACTTGAATCCCTAAGGCAGACATATCAATACATAGGTTTTAAGATTCGTACTAGTCAGATATATTCCTCTGTCGGAAATATGGGGTTTTGAGTCCCTTTCACTGAGGAAGCTGTAGGTCTTGTCTATTCCATAGCTGGTTTTTGGAACGGTACCAGTGCTTATATCAAACTCTGGTTTTATGCATCACCCCACCTCTCCTTTCCCCTTAAGCAGGCATAAATGTGTTTTCTAAATGTGAGACTCTGTTCTCTTTCCTAACTCAGTTCATGTGTAGCCATGTTCACAGGATCTTTATAAGTGATATCTTATGATAAGTTTCTTTTTCTGTGTGACTTATTTCACTTAGAATCATGGTACCTGAATCTACTCACTTTGCTGCTCCTGGTCTTATGACATTGATTTCATGGCTGTGGGATATTCCGTCGTACATAAATACAACATATTTTTGAACCATTTTTATATTTCCTGGGATATTTAAGGTGTACCCAAGTTGAGGTTCTTGTAAGCAGTGCAGCCCTAAATTTGGGGGTGGCTCTGGCTTATTGATTTTCAGTTTTCCCAAGGTATATTCCCTAGACTGGAAGTGCCCTTGGCTCTGTAGTTCTGTTGTTTACTTGTTTTAGGGAACGCAATGCACTCCTCCAGTGAGGCAGTTGGCAATTTATATCCCGCCCATCTGCATAACAAGGCTCCCTCTTCTCCAGGGCCTGTCTGGCCTTTCTGGTTTTTACACATTTGTGGATGTCCCTTTTGACCGGTGGGAAGTGATACTTTGTAGTGCAGATTTGCATTGCCCGCTTGCTTGCTTCGCCAAAAAGGGCGTATGCATTTTATCCTGAATATATTCAGGAGAAAATGCATACGCCCTTTTTGGCCAAGTGCGTCATTGTCGAAATTGTGCCCCTCTTCCTGTGCTTTAAAGGTGATTCCAACGTACCTCTTGAAATCTGTTTCCTTCTATTCTGTCTCGCTTTCAAGTCCGTATCTCTGCCTTCCGTCAACAGATTTTTGGACGATTGTTGTCCTTTATTTCTCTGCCAGTTTGTGAATTGCTGTGCCCCTGAGCTCCATTTTTCAACTCGTTTTTTGTGAGCTCTATGCAAGTCCAAAATTTTGGTTCAGGACCCATACTGGTTCCCAGTGGGTGGCTGAGACTCTGGTTAATTCTTCTTCCTGACGGGAAATTAGAGTGACATGTGCCCATCCAAATACCTAACAGCTACTCTCTCATTGGTTCTCCCTCTTCCCTTCCATCCTCTGCCAAATTGGCAACCTGTGCGAACCAGGAGGTTAAAGGGTTTGTCTCTCCAAGTTGGGAGATTGATAGTAAAGCAGTTGGAAAGTCAAACCGGAGCACCAGGAGAGGGACTACGCGTTGAGTTTTAGAAACCTTTTGTATTCACAGAGTGTCTATTCTCTAGGTATCCATTACATGTTATAGCTGTAGTAATATTCCCTTTAACCTGGAGAGTTGGGACCAATGGAATGGGGGCCATGCATTATTGCTTTAAAGGGTCTGCATTTGCTGTCCCAATCACACCAATCCTCTAAGCCCCAAGGGTCGAGCCTTATGCCACATCCAGCTGTCATTGTAGATAGGGTCATTCCAGGTTTCATCAGAGACCCTGAAGGAATTGTAAAGAAGTTCCCAGTTTTTTGGTTTTGTATTTGAAATTCCTTTTTATAGTGTGTTTGAGCTGTTTCTCGCTGCAATGTTTATGCCAGTGTAGACACACTTGATTCCCTTACGGAGACATATCAGTACATAGGTTTTAAGATTCTTACTTGTGAGATCTATTACTCTGCGCGAAATATGGGGTTTTGAGTCCCTTTCACTGAGGAAGGTGTAGGTCTTGTCTAATCCACAGTTAGTTTTAGAAATGAAAACGGAGCTTATATCAAACTCTGGTTTTATGCATCACCCCACCTCTCCTTCCCGCTTAAACAGGCATAAGAGTGTTTTCTAAATGTGAGACTCTGTTGTCTTTCCTAACTCAGTTCATGTGTAGCCATGTTTACAGGATCTTCATAAGTGATATCTTATGATAAGTTTCTTTTTCTGTGTGACTTATTTCACTTAGAATCATCGTACCTAAATCCACTCACTTTGCTGCTCCTGGTCTTATGTCATTGATTTCATGGCTGAGGGATATTCCATCCTACATAATTACCACAATTTTTTGAACCATTTTTATATTTCCTGGGATATTTAAGGTGGACCCAAGTTGAGGTTCTTGTAAGCAGTGAAGCCCTAAATTTGAGGGTGGCTGTGTCATTGATTTTCTGTTTTCCCAAGGTATATTCCCTAGATTGGAAGTGCCTTTGGCTCTGTAGCTCTGTTGTTTACTTGTATTAGGGAACGCAATGCACTCCTCCAGTGAGGCAGTTGGCAATTTACATCCCGCCCATCAGCATAACAAGGCTCCCGGTTCTCCAGGGCCTGCTTGCCTTTCTGGTTTTTACACATTTTGTGGCTGACCCTTTTGACCATTGGGAAGTGATACTTTTTGTTGTGCAGATTTGAGTGCCCGCTTGCTTGCTTGGACAAAAAGGGCGTATGCGTTTTCTCCTGAATATATTCAGGAGAAAACGCATACGCCCTTTTTGGCCAAGTGCGTCATTGTCGATGTTGTGCCCCTCTTCCTATGTTTTAAAGGCGATTCCAACGTACCTCTTGAAATCTGTTTCTTGCTATTCTGCCTCGCTTTCAAGTCGGCCTCGATGCCTTCCCACAACCAATTTTCGGACCATAGTGGTCATTTATTACTCTGCCAGTTTGTGAATTGCTGTGCCCCTGAGCTCCATTTTTCAACTCGTTTTATGTGAGCTGTTCGCAAGTCCAAAATTTTGGTTCAGGACCTATACTGGTTCCCGGTGGGTGGCTGAGACTCTGGTTAATTCTTCTTCCTGCCTGGAAATTAGAGTGACATGTGCCCGTCCAAATGCCTAACAGCTACTCTCTCTTTGGTTCTCCCTCTTCCCTTCCATCCTCTGCCAAATTGGCAACCTGTGCGAACCAGGAGGTTAAACGGGTTGTCTCTCCAAGTTGGGAGATTGATAATAAAGCAGTTGGAAAGTCAAAGCGGAGCACCAGGAGAGGGACTACTCGTTGAGTTTTAGAAACCATTTGTATTCACAGTGTGTCCATTCTCTAGGGTTCCAGTACATGTTATAGCTGTAGTAATATTCCCTTCATCATGGAGAGTTGGGAACCATGGAATGGGGGCCACGCATTTTTGCATTAAAGTGTCTGCATTTGCTCACCCAATCTCACCAATCCTCTCAGTCCCAAGTGTCCAGCTTTATGCCACATCCAGCTGTCATTGTAGATAGGGTCATTTCAGGTTTCATCAGAGACCCTGAAGGAATTGTAAAGAATTGCCCTGTTTATTGGTTTTGTTTTTGAAATTCATTTTTATAGTGGTTTTGAGCTGATTCTCGCTGCCATGTTTATGCCAGTCTAGACACACCTGATTCCCTTATGGAGACATATCAGTATATAGGTTTTAAGATTTTTACTAGTCAGATCTATTCCTCTGCGGGAAATATGGGGTTTTGAGTCCCTTTCAGTGAGGAAGGTGTAGGTCTTGTCTATTCCACAGTTGGTTTTAGAAATGGTACCTGTGCTTATATCAAACTCTGGTTTTATGCATCACCCTACCTCTCCTTTCCCCTGAAGCAGGTATAAGAGTGTTTTCTAAATGTGAGACTCTGTTCTCTTTCCTAACTCAGTTCATGAGTAGCCATGTTTACAGGATCTTCATAAGTGATATCTTATGATAAGTTTCTTTTTCTGTGTGACTTATTTCACTTAGAATCATCGTAACTGAATACACTCACTTTGGTGCTCCTGGTCTTATGACATTGATTTCATAGCTGAGGGATATTCCATCGTACATAAATACCACAGTTTTTTGAACCATATTTATATTTCCTGGGATATTTAAGGTGTACCCAAGTTGAGGTTCTTGCAAGCAGTGCAGCCCTAAATTTGGGGGTGGCTCTGTCTTATTGATTTTCAGTTTTCCCAAGGTATATTCCCTACACTGGAAGTGCCCTTGGCTCTGTTGCTCTGTTGTTTACTTGTTTTAGGGAACGCAATGCACTTCTCCAGTGAGGCAGTTGGCAGTTTACATCCCGCCCATCAGCATAACAAGGCTCCCTGTTCTCCAGGACCTGTCTTGCCTTTCTGGTTTTTACACATTTGTGGATGTCCCTTTTGACCGGTGGGAAGTGATACTTCTTTGTAGTGCAGATTTGCATTGACCGCTTGCTTGCTTGACCAAAAAGGGCGTAGGCGTTTTCTCCTGAATATATTCAGGAGAAAACGCATACGCCCTTTTTGGCCAAGTTTGTCATTGTCGAAGTTGTGCCCTTCTTCCTGTGCTTTAAAGGCGATTCCAACGTACCTCTAGAAATCTGTTTCCTGCCATTCTGCCTGGCTTTCAAGTCCGCCTCGTTGCCTTCCCTGAACAGATTTTTGGACGATAGTTGTCCTTTATTACTCTGCCAGTTTGTAAATTGCTGTGCCTCTGAGCTCCATTTTTCAACTCGTTTTTTGTGAGCTGTACCCAAGTCCAAAATTTTGGTTCAGGACCTATACTGGTTCCCGGTGGGTGGCTGAGACTCTGGTTAATTTTTCTTCCTGCCAGGATATTAGAGTGACATGTGCCCATCCTAATGCCTAACAGCTACTCTCTCATTGGTTCTCCCTATTCCCTTCCATCCTCTGCCAAATTGGCAACCTGTGAGAACCAGGAGGTTAAAGGGGCTGTCTCTCCAAGTTGGGAGATTGATAGTAAAGCAGTTGGAATGTCAAACTGTAGCACCAGGAGTGGGAGTAATCGTTGAGTTTTAGAAACCTTTTGTATTCACATTGTGTCCATTCTCTAGGTTTCCCGTACATGTTATATCTGTATTAATATTCCCTTCAACCTGGAGAGTTGGGACCCATGGAATGGGGGCCACGTATTTTTGCTTTGAAGGGTCTGCATTTGCTCACCCAATCTCACCAATCCTCTCAGTCCCCAGTGTCCAGCCTTATGCCACATCCAGCTGTCATTGTAGATAGGGTCATTCCAGGTTTCATCAGAGACCCTGAAGGAAATGTAAAGAATTTCCCTGTTTTTTGGTTTTGTTTTTGAAATTCCTTTTTATAGTGGGTTTGAGCTGATTCTCGCTGCCACGTTTATGCCAGTCTAGACACACTTGATTCCCTTACAGATACATATCAATACATAGGTTTTAAGATTCTTACTAGTAAGATCTTTTCCTCTATGGGAAATATGGGGTTTTGAGTCCCTTTCACTGAGGAAGTTGTGGGTCTTGTCTATTCCACAGTTGGTTTTAGAATTCGTACCTGTACTTATATCAAACTCTGGTTTTATGCATCACCCCACCTCTCCTTTCCCCTTAAGCAGGCATAAGAGTATTTTCTAAATGTGTGACTCTGTTCTCTTTCCTAACTCAGTTCATGTGTAGCCATGTTTACAGGATCTTCATAAGTGATATCTTATGATAAGTTTCTTTTTCTGTGTGACTTATTTCACTTAGAATCATCGTACTTGAATCAACTCATTTTGCTGCTCCTGGTCTTATGACATTGATTTCATGGCTGAGGGATATTCCATGGTACATAAATACAACAGTTTTTTGAACCATTTTTATATTTCCTGGGATATTTAAGGTGTACCCAAGTTGAGGTTCTTGTAAGCTGTGCAGCCCTAAATTTGGTGGTGGCTCTGCCTTATTGATTTTCAGTTTTCCCAAGGTATTTTCCCTAGACTGGAAGTGCCCTTGGCTCTGTAGCTCTGTTGTTTACTTGTTTTAGGGAACGCAATGCACTCCTCCAGTGAGGCAGTTGGCAATTTACATCCCACCCATCAGCATAACAAGGCTCCCTGTTCTCCAGGGCCTGTCTTGCCTTTCTGGTTTTTACACACTTTGTGGATGTCCCTTTTGACCGGTGGGAAGTGATACTTCTTTGTAGTGCAGATTTGCATTGCCCGCTTGCTTGCTTGGCCAAAAAGGGCGTATGCATTTTCTCCTTAATATATTCAGGAGAATACGCATACGCCCTTTTTGGCCAAGTGCATCATTGTCGAAGTTGTGCCCCTCTTCCTGTGTTTCAAAGGCGAATCCAACGTACCTCTTGAAATCTGTTTCCTGCTATTCTGCCCGCATTCAACTCCGCCTCGATGCCATCCCTCAACAGATTTTTGGACGATAGTTGTCCTTTCTTACTCTGCCAGTTTGTGAATTGCTGTGCCCCTGAGCTCTATTTTTCAACTCGTTTTTTTGAGCTGTACGCAAGTCCAAATTTTGGTTCAGGAACTATACTGCTTACCGGTGGGTGGCTGAGACACTGTTTAATTCTTCTTCCTGCCGGGAAATTAGAGTGACATGTGCCCGTCCAAATGCCTAACAGCTACTCTCTCATTGGTTCTCCCTCTTCCCTTCCATCCTCTGCCAAATTGGCAACCTGTGCGTACCAGGAGGTTAAAGGGGTTGTCTCACCAAGTCGGGAGATTGATAGTAAAGCAGTTGGAAAGTCAAACCGGAGCACCAGGAGTGGGACTACTCGTTGAGTTTTAGAAACCTTTTGTATTCACAGTGTGTCCATTCTCTAGGTTTCCGGTACATGTTATAGCTGTAGTAATATTCCCTTCAACCTGGAGAGTTGGGACCCATGGAATGGGGTCCATGCATTTTTGCTTTAAAGGGTCTGCATTTGCTCACCCAATCTCACCAATCCTCTCAGTCCCAAGTGTCCAGCCTTATGCCACATCCAGCTGTCATTGTAGATAGGGTCATTCCAGGTTTCATCAGAGACCCTGAAGGAAATATAAAGAATTTCCCTGTTTCTTGGTTTTGTTTTTGAAATTCCTTTTTATAGTGGGTTTGAGCTGATTCTCGCTGCCATGTTTATGCCAGTCTAGACACACTTGATTCCCTTACGGAGAATATGAATACATAGGTTTTAAGATTCTTACTAGTCAGATCTATCCCTCTGTGGGAAATAAGGGATTTTGAGTCCCTTTCACAGAGGAAGGTGTAGGTCTTGTCTATTCCAAAGTTGGTTTTAGAAATGGTACCTGTGCTTATATCAAGCTCTGGTTTTATGCATCACCCCACCTCTCATTTCCCCTTAAGCAGGCATAAGAGTGTTTTCTAAATGTGAGACTCTGTTCTCTTTCATAACTCAGTTCATGTGTAGCCATATTTACCGGATCATCATAAGTGATATCTTATGATCAGTTTATTTTTCTGTGTGACTTATTTCACTTAGAATCATCGTACCTGAATCCACTCACTTTGCTTCTCCTGGTCTTATGACATTGATTTCATGGCTGAGGGATATTCCATCGTACATAAATACCACAGTTTTTTGAACCATTTTTATATTTCCTGGGATAATTAAGGTGTACCCAAGTCGAGGTTCTTGTAAGCAGTGCAGCCCTAAATTTGGGGGTGGCTCTGTCTTATTGATTTTCAGTTTTCCCAAGGTATATTCCCTAGACTGGAAGTGCCCTTGGCTCTGTAGCTCTGTTGTTTAATTGTTTTAGGGAACGCAATGAACTCCTCCAGTGAGGCAGGTGGCAATTTACATTCAGCCCATCAGCATAACAAGGCTCCCCCATCTCCAGGGCCTGTCTTGCCTTTCTGGTTTTTACACATATTGTGGATGTCCCTTTTGACCAGTGGGAAGTGATACTTCTTTGTTGCAGATTTGCATTGACCCCTTGCTTGCTTGGCCAAAAAGGGCGTATGCGTTTTCTCCTGAATATATTCAGGAGAAAACGCATACGCCCTTTTTGGCCAAGTGCGTCATTGTCGAAGTTGTGCCCTTCTTCCTGTGCTTTACATGCGATTCCAACGTACCTCTAGAAATCTGTTTCCTGCCATTCTGCCTGGCTTTCAAGTCCGCCTCGATGCCTTCCCTGAACACATTTTTGGACGATAGTTGTCCTTTATTACACTGCCAGTTTGTGAATTGCTGTGCCTCTGAGCTCCATTTTTCAACTCGTTTTTTGTGAGCTGTACGCAAGTCTAAAATTTTGGTTCAGGACCTATACTGGTTCCCGGAGGGTGGCTGAGACTCTGGTTAATTCTTCTTCCTTCCAGGATATTAGAGTGACATGTGCCCATCCAAATGCCTAACAGCTAATCTCTCATTGGTTCTCCCACTTCCCTTCCATCCTCTGCCAAATTGGCAACCTGTGAGAACCAGGAGGTTAAAGGGGCTGTCTCTCCAAGTTGGGAGAATGATAGTAAAGCAGTTGGAATGTCAAACCGTAGCACCAGGAGAGGGAGTAATCGTTGAGTTTTAGAAACCTTTTGTATTCACAGTGTGTCCATTCTCTAGGTTTCCCGTACATGTTATAGCTGTAGTAATATTCCCTTCATCCTGGAGAGTTGGGACCCATGGAATGGGGGCCATGCATTTTTGCTTTAAAGGGTCTGCATTTGCTCACCCAATCTCACCAATCCTCTCAGTCCCAAATGTCCAGCCTTATGCCACATCCAGCTGTCATTGTAGATAGGGTCATTCCAGGTTTCATCAGAGACCCTGAAGGAAATGTAAAGAATTTCCCTGTTTTTTGGTTTTGTTTTGGAAATTCATTTTTATAGTGGGTTTGAGCTGATTCTCGCTGCCATGTTTATGCCAGTCTAGACACACTTGATTCCCTTACGGAGACATATCAATACATAGGTTTTAAGATTCTTACTAGTCAGATCTATTCCTCTGCGGGAAATAAGGGATTTTGAGTCCCTTTCACTGAGGAAGGTGTAGGTCATGTCTATTCCAAAGTTGGTTTTAGAAATGGTACCTGTGCTTATATCAAGCTCTGGTTTTATGCATCACCACACCTCTCATTTCCCCTTAAGCAGGCATAAGAGTGTTTTCTAAATGTGAGACTCTGTTCTCTTTCATAATTCAGTTCATGTGTAGCCATGTTTACAGGATCATCATAAGTGATATCTTATGATAAGTTCATTTTTCTGTGTGACTTATTTCACTTAGAATCATCGTACCTGAATCCACTCACTTTGCTGCTCCTGGTCTTATGACATTGATTTCATGGCTGAGGGATATTCCATCGTACATAAATACCACAGTTTTTTGAAACATTTTTATATTTCCTGGGATATTTAAGGTGTACGCAAGTCGAGGTTCTTGTAAGCAGTGCAGCCCTAAATTTGGGGGTGGCTCTGTCTTATTGATTTTCCGTTTTCCCAAGGTATATTCCCTAGACTGGAAGTGCCCTTGGCTCTGTAGCTCTGTTGTTTACTTGTTTTAGGGAACGCAATGCACTCCTCCAGTGAGGCAATTGGCAATTTACATTCCGCCCATCAGCATAACATGGCTCCCTGTTCTCCAGGGCCTGTCTTGCCTTTCTGGTTTTTACACATTTTGTGGATGTCCCTTTTGACCAGTGGGAAGTGATACTTCTTTGTAGTGCAGATTTGCATTGCCCGCTTGCTTGCTTGGCCAAAAAGGGCGTATGGGTTTTCTCCTGAATATATTCAGGAGATAACGCATACGCCCTTTTTGGCCAAGTGCGTCATTGTCGAAGTTGTGCCCCTCTTCCTGTGCTTTAAAGGCAATTCCAACGTACCTCTTGAAATCTGTTTCCTGCTATTCTGTCTGGCTTTCAAGACCACCTCGCTGCCTTCCCTCAACAGATTTTTGGACGATAGTTGTCCTTTATTACTCTGCCAGTTTGTGAATTGCTGTGCCCCTGAGCTCCATTTTTCAACTAGTTTTTTGTGAGCTGTACGCAAGTCCAAAATTTTGGTTCAGTATCTATACTGGTTCCCGATGGGTGGCTGAGACTCTGGTTAATTCTTCTTCCTGACAGGAAATTAGAGTGACATGTTCCCGTCCAAATGCCTAACAGCTACTCTCTCATTGGTTCTCCCCCTTCCCTTCCATCCTCTGCCAAATTGGAAACCTGTGCGAACCAGGAGGTTAAAGGGGTTGTCTCTCCAAGTTGGGAGATTGATAGTAAAGCAGTTGGAAAGTCAAACCGGAGCACCAGGAGAGGGACTACTCGTTGAGTTTTAGAAACCTTTTGTATTAACAGTGTGTCCATTCTCTAGGTTTCCCGTACATGTTATAGCTGTAGTAATATTCCCTTCAACATAGAGAGTTGGGACCCATGGAATGGGGGCCATTCATTTTTGCTTTAAAGGGTCTGCATTTGCTCACCCTATCTCACCAATCCTCACATTCCCAAGTGTCCAGCCTTATGCCACATCCAGCTGTGATTGTAGATAGGGTCTTTCCAGGTTTCATCAGAGACCCTGAAGGAAATATAAAGAATTTCCCTATTTTTTGGTATTGTTTTTGAAATTCCTTTTTATAGTGGGTTTGAGCTGATTCTCGCTGCCATGTTTATGCCAGTCTAGACACATTTGATTCCCTTACAGAGACATATCAATACATAGGGTTTAAGATTCTTACTAGTCTGATCTATTCCTCTGTGGGAAATATGGGGTTTTGAGTCCCTTTCACTGAGGAAGGTGTAGGTCTTGTCTATTCCACAGTTGGTTTTAGAAATGGTACCTGTACTTATATCAAACACTGGTTTTATCCATCACCCCACCTCTCCTTTCCCCTTAAGCAGGCACAAGAGTGTTTTCTAAATGTGAGACTCTGTTCTCATTCCTAACTCAGTTCATGTGTAGCCATGTTTACAGGATCTTCATAAGTGATATCTTATGATAAGTTTCTTTTTCTGTGTGACTTATTTCACTTTGAATCATCGTACCTGAATCCACTCACTTTGCTGCTCCTGGTCTTATGACATTGATTTCATGGCTGAGGGATATTCCATCGTACATAAATAGCACAGTTTTTTGAACCATTTTTATATTTCCTGGGATATTTAAGGTGTACCCAAGTTGAGGTTCTTGTAAGCAGTGCAGCCCTAAATTTGGGGGTGGCTCTGTCTTATTGATTTTGAGTTTTCCCAAGGTATATTCCCTAGACTGGAAGTGCCCTTGGCTCTGTACCTCTGTTGTTTACTTGTTTTAGGGAACGCAATGCACTACTCCAGTGAGGCAGGTGGCAATTTACATTCCGCCCTTCAGCATAAAAAGGCTCCCTGTTCTCCAGGGCCTGTCTTGCCTTTCTGGTTTTTACACATTTTGTGGATGTCCCTTTTGACCGGTGGGAAGTGATACTTTTTGTAGTGCAGATTTGCATTGCCCGCTTGCTTGCTTGTCCAAAAAGGGCGTATGCGTTTTCTCCTGAATATATTCAGGAGAAAACGCATTTGCCTTTTTTGGACAAGTGCGTCATTGTCGAAGTTGTGCCCCTCTTCCTGTGATTTAAAGGCGATTCCTTCGTACCTGTTGAAATCTGTTTCCAGCTATTCTGCCTCGCTTTCAAGTCCGCCTCGTTGCCTTCCCTCAACAGATTTTTGGACGATAGTTGTCCTTTATTACTCTGCCAGTTTGTGAATTGCTGTGCGTCTGAGCTCCATTTTTCAACTCGTTTTTTGTGAGCTGTACGCAAGTCCAAAATTTTGTTTCAGGACCTATACTGGTTCCCGGTTGGTGGCTGAGACTCTGGTTAATTCTTCTTCCTGACGGGAAATTAGAGTGACATGTGCCCGTCCAAATGCCTAACAGCTACTCTCTCATTGGTTCTCTCTCTTCCCTTCCAACCTCTGCCAAATTGGCAACCTGTGCGAACCAGGAGGTTAAAGGGTTTGTCTCTCCAAGTTTGGAGATTGATAGTATAGCAGTTGGAAAGTCAAACCGGAGCACCAGGGGAGGGACTCATCGTTGAGTTTTAGAAACCATTTGTATTCACAGTGTGTCCATTCTCTAGGTTTCCCATACATGTTATAGCTGTAGTAATATTCCCTTCAACCTGGAGAGTTGGGACCCATTGAGTGGGGTCCATGCATTTTTGCTTTAAAGGGTCTTCATTTGCTCACCCAATCTCACCAATCCTCTCAGTCCCAAGTGTCCAGCCTTATGCCACATCCAGCTGTCATTGTAGATAGGGTTATTCCAGGTTTCATCCGAGACCCTGAAGGAAATGTAAAGAATTTCCCTGTTTTCTGGTTTTGTTTTTGAAATTCCTTTTTATAGTGGGTTTGAGCTGATTCTCGCTGCCATGTTTATGTCAGTCTAGACACACTTGATTCCCTTACAGAGACATATCAATACATAGGTTTAAAGATTCTTACTAGTCAGATCTATTCCTCTGTGGGAAATATGGGGTTTTGAGTCCCTTTCACTGAGGAAGGTGTAGGTCTTGTCTATTCCACAGATGGTTATAGAAATGGTACCTGTACTTATATCAAACTCTGGTTTTATGCATCACCCCACCTCTCCTTTCCCCTTAAGCAGGCATAAGAGTGTTGTCTAAATGTGAGACTCTGTTCTCTTTCCTAACTCAGTTCATGTGTAGCCATGTTTACAGGATCTTCATAAGTGATATCTTATGATAAGATTCTTTTTCTGTGTGACTTATTTCACTTAGAATCATCGTACCTGAATCCACTCACTTTGCTGCCCCTGGTCTTATGACATAGATTTCATGGCTGAGGGATATTCCATCATACATAAATACCACTGTTTTTTGAACCATTTTTATATTTCCTGGGAAATTTAAGGTGTACCCAAGTTGAGGTTCCTATAAGCAGTGCAGCCCTAAATTTGGGGTTGCCTCTCTCTCTTATTGATTTTCAGTTTTCCCAAGGTATATTCCCTAGACTGGATGTGCCCTTGGCTCTGTAGCTCTGTTGTTTACTTGTTTTAGGGAACACAATGCACTCCTCCAGTGAGGCAGATAGCAATTTACATCCTGTCCATCAGCATAAAAAGGCTTCCTGTTCTCCAGGGCCTGTCTTGCCTTTCTGTTTTTTACACATTTTGTGGATGTCCCTTTTGACCGGTGGGAAGACATACTTCTTTGTAGAACATATT
The DNA here is from genome assembly GCF_964165515.1 of Mesoplodon bidens. NCBI lineage: Eukaryota > Metazoa > Chordata > Mammalia > Artiodactyla > Ziphiidae > Mesoplodon > Mesoplodon bidens. Next base: position 3,877,493 of record NW_027672207.1, read on the forward strand.
TGCATTGCCCGCTTGCTTGCTTGGCCAAAAGGGGGGTATGCGTTTTCTCCTGAATATATTCAGGAAAAAACGCTTAAGCCCTTTTTGGCCAAGTGCATCATTGTGTATGTTGTGTCCCTCTTCCTGTGCTTTAAAGGCGATTCCAACGTACCTCTTGAAATCTGTTTCCTGCTATTCTGGCTCACTTTCAAGTCCGCCTGGCGGCCTTCCCTCAACAGATTTTTGGACGAATGTTGTCCTTTATTACTCTGCCAGTTTGTGAATTGCTGTGCCTCTGAGCTCCATTTTTCAACTCGTTTTTTGTGAGCTGTACGCAAGTCCAAAATTTTGGTTCAGGACCTATACTGGTTCCCGGTGGGTGGCTGAGACTCTGGTTAATTCTTCTTCCTGCCGGGAAATTAGAGTGACATGTGGCCATCCAAATGCCTAACAGCTACTCTCTCATTGGTTCTCCCTCTTCCCTTCCATCCTCTGCTAAATTGGCAACCTGTGCGAACCAGGAGGTTAAAGGGTTTGTCTCTCCAAGTTGGGAGATTGATAGTAAAAGAGTTGGAAAGTCAAACCGTAGCACCAGGAGAGGGACTACTCGTTGAGTTTTAGAAACCTTTTGTATTCACAGTGTGTCCATTCTCTAGGTTTCCTGTACATGTTATAGCTGTAGTAATATTCCCTTCAACCTGGAGAGTTGGGACCCATGGAATGGGGACCATGCATTTTTGCTTTAAAGTGTCTGCATTTGCTCACCCAATCTCACCAATCCTCTCAGTCCCAAGAGTCCAGCCTTATGCCACATCCAGCTGTCATTGTAGATAGGGTCATTCCAGGTTTCATCAGAGACCCTGAAGGAAATGTAAAGAATTTCCCTGTTTTATGGTTTTGTTTTTGAAATTCCTTTTTATAGTGGGTTTGAGCTGATTCTCCCTGCCATGTTTATGCCAGTCTAGACACACTTGATTCCCTTACAGATACATATCAATAAATAGGTTTTAAGATTCTTAGTAGTAAGATCTATTCCTCTGCGGTAAATATGGGGTTTTGAGTCCCTTTCACTGAGGAAGGTATAGGTCTTGTCTATTCCTCAGTTGGTTATATAAATGGTACCTGTGCTTATATCAAACTCTGGTTTTATGCATCACCCCACCTCTCCTTTCCCCTTAAGCAGGCATAAGAGTGTTTTCTAAATGTGAGACTCTGTTCTCTTTCCTAACTCAGTTCATGTGTAGCCATGTTTACAGGATCTTCATAAGTGATATCTTATGATAAGTTTCTATTTCTGTGTGACTTATTTCACTTAGAATCATCGTACCTGAATCCACTCACTTTGCTGCTCCTGGTCTTATGACATTCATTTCATGGCTGAGGGATATTCCATCATACATAAATACCACAGTTTTTTGAACCATTTTTATATTTCCTGGGATATTTAAGGTGTACCCAAGTTGAGGTTCTTGTAAGCAGTGCAGCCCTAAATTTGGGGGTGTCTCTGTCTTATTGATTTTCAGTTTTCCCAAGGTATATTCCCTAGACTGGAAGTGCCCTTGGCTCTGTAGCTCTGTTGATTACTTGTTTTAGGGAACACAATGCACTCCTCCAGTGAGGCAATTGGCAATTTACATTCCGCCCATCAGCATAACAAGGCTCCCTGTTCTTCAGGGCCTGTCTTGCCTTTCTGGTTTTTACACATTTGTGGATGTCCCTTATGACCGGTGGGAAGTGATACTTCTTTGTAGTGCAGATTTGCATTGCCCGCTTGCTTGCTTGGCCAAAAAGGGCGTATGCGTTTTCTCCTGAATATATCCAGGAGAAAACGCATACGCCCTTTTTGGCCAAGTGCGTCATTGTCGAAGTTGTGCCCCTCTTCCTGTGCTTAAAAGGCAATTCCAATGTACCTCTTGAAATCTGTTTCCTGCTATTCTGCCTCACATTCAAGTCCGCCTCATTGCCTTCCCTCAACAGATTTTTGGACGATAGTTGTCCTTTATTACTCTGCCAGTTTGTGAATTGCTGTGCCCCTGAGCTCCATTTTTCTACTCGTTTATTTGTGAGCTGTACGCAAGTCCAAAATTTTGGTTCAGGACCTATACTGGTTCCCGGTGGGTGGCTGAGACTCTGGTTAATTCTTCTTCCTGCCAGGAAATTAGAGTGACATGTGCCGGTCCAAATGCCTAACAGCTACTCTCTCATTGGTTCTCCCTCTTACCTTCCATCCTCTGCAAAATTGGCAACCTGTGCGAACCAGGAGGTTAAAGGGGTTGTCTCTCCAAGTTGGGAGATTGATAGTAAAGCAGATGGAAAGTCAAACCGGAGCACCAGGAGAGGGACTACTCGTTGAGTTTTAGAAACCTTTTGTATTCACAGTGTGTCCATTCTCTAGGTTTCCTGTACATGTTATAGCTGTAGTAATATTCCCTTCAACCTGGAGAGTTGGGACCCATGGAATGGGGGCCATGCATTTTTGCTTTAAAGGGTCTGCATTCGCTCACCCAATCTCACCAATCCTCTCAGTCCCAAGTGTCCAGCCTTATGCCACATCCAGCTGTCATTGTAGATACGGTCATTCCAGGTTTCATCAGAGACCCTGAACGAAATGTAAAGAATTTCCCTGTTTTTTGGTTTTGTTTTTGAAATTCCTTTTTATAGTGCGTTTGAGCTGATTCTCGCTGCCATGTTTATGCCAGTCTAGACACACTTGATTCCCTTACAGAGACATATCAATACATAGGTTTTAAAATTCTTACTAGTCAGATCTATTCCTCTGCGGGAAATATGGGGTTTTGAGTGCCTTTCACTAAGAAAGGTGTAGGACTTGTCTATTCCACAGTTGGTTTTAGAAATGGTACCTGTGCTTATATCAAACTCTGGTTTTATGCATCACCCCACCTCTCCTTTCCCCTTAAGCAGGCATAAGAGTTTTTTCTAAATGTGAGACTCTGTTCTCTTTCCTAACTCAGTTCATGTGTAGCCATGTTTACAGGATCTTCATAAGTGATATCTTATGATAAGTTTCTTTTTCTGTGTGACTTATTTCACTTAGAATCATCGTACCTGAATCCACTCACTTTGCTGCTCCTGGTCTTATGACATTCATTTCATGGCTGAGGGATATTCCATCGTACATAAATACCACAGTTTTTTGAACCATTTTTATATTTCCTGGGATATTTAAGGTGTACCCAAGTTGAGGTTCTTGTAAGCAGTGCAGCCCTAAATTTGGGGGTGGCTCTGTCTTATTGATTTTGAGTTTTCCCAAGGTATATTCCCTATACTGGAAGTGCCCTTGGCTCTGTAGCTCTGTTGTTTACTTGTTTTAGGGAACGCAATGCAGTCCTCCAGTGAGGCAGTTGGCAATTTACATCCCGCCCATCAGCATAACAAGGCTCCCTGTTCTCCAGGGCCTGTCTTGCCTTTCTGGTTTTTACACATTTTGTGGATGTACCTTTTGACCGGTGGGAAGTGATACTTCTTTGTAGTGCAGATTTGCATTGCCCGCTTGCTTGCTTGGCCAAAAAGGGCGTATGCGTTTTCTCCTGAATATATTCAGGAGAAAACACATACGCCCTTTTTGGCCAAGTGCTTCATTGTCGAAGTTGTGCCCCTCTTCCTGTGCTTTAAAGGCGATTCCAATGTACCTCTTGAAATCTGTTTCCTGCTATTCTGCCTCGCATTCAAGTCCGCCTCGTTGCCTTCCCTTAACAGATTTTTGGACGATAGTTGTCCTTTATTACTCTGCCAGTTTGTGAATTGCTGTGCCCCTGAGCTCCATTTTTCTACTCGTTTTTTGTGAGTTGTACGCAAGTCCAAAATTTTGGTTCAGGACCTATACTGGTTCCCGGTGGGTGACTGAGACTCTGGTTAATTCTTCTTCCTGCCAGGAAATTAGAGTGACATGTGCCCGTCCAAATGCCTAACAGCTACTCTCTCATTGGTTTTCCCTCTTCCCTTCCATCCTCTGCCAAATTGGCAACCTGTGCGAATCAGGAGGTTAAAGGGGTTGTCTCTCCAAGTTGGGAGATTGATAGTAAAGCAGTTGGAAAGTCAAACCGGAGCACCAGGAGAGGGACTACTCGTTGAGTTTTAGAAACCATTTTTATTCACAGTGTGTCCATTCTCTAGGTTTGCTGTACATGTTATAGCTATAGTAATATTCCCTTCAACCTGGAGAGTTGGGACCCATGGAATGGGGGCCATGCATTTTTGCTTTAAAGGGTCTGCATTTGCTCACCCAATCTCACCAATCCTCTCAGTCACAAGTGTCCAGCCTTATGCCACATCCAGCTGTCATTGTAGATAGGGTCATTCCAGGTTTCATCAGAGACCCTGAACGAAATGTAAAGAATTTCCCTGTTTTTTGGTTTTGTTTTTGAAATTCCTTTTTATAGTGCGTTTGAGCTGATTCTCGCTGCCATGTTTATGCCTGTCTAGACACACATGATTCCCTTACAGAGACATATCAATACATAGGTTTTAAGATTCTTACTAGTCAGATCTATTCCTCTGCGGGAAATATGGGGTTTTGAGTGCCTTTCACTGAGAAAGGTGTAGGACTTGTCTATTCAACACTTGGTTTTAGAAATGGTATCTGTGCTTATATCAAACTCTGTTTTTATGCATCACCCCACCTCTCCTTTCCCCTTAAGCAGGCATAAGAGTGTTTTCTAAATGTGAGACTCTGTTCTCTTTCCTAACTCAGTTCATGTGTAGCCATGTTTACAGGATCTTCATAAGTGATATCTTATGATAAGTTTCTTTTTCTGTGTGACTTATTTCACTTAGAATCATCGTACCTGAATCCACTCACTTTGCTGCTCCTGGTCTTATGACATTCATTTCATGGCTGAGGGATATTCCATGGTACATAAATACCACAGTTTTTTGAACCATTTTTATATTTCCTGGGACATTTAAGGTGTACCCAAGTTGAGGTTCTTGTAAGCAGTGCAGCCCTAAATTTGGGGGTGGCTCTGTTTTATTGATTTTCAGTTTTCCCAAGGTATATTCCCTAGACTGGAAGTGCCCTTGGCTCTGTAGCTCTGTTGTTTACTTGTTTTAGGGAATGCAATGCACTCCTCCAGTGAGGCAGTTGGCAATTTACATCCCGCCCATCAGCATAACAAGGCTCCCTGTTCTACAGGGCCTGTCTTGCCTTTCTGGTTTTTACACATTTTGTGGATGTCCCTTTTGACTGGTGGGAAGTGATACTTCTTTGTAGTGCAGATTTGCATTGACCGCTTGCTTGCTTGGCCAAAAGGGGCGTATGTGTTTTCTCCTGAATATATTCAGGGGAAAACGCATACGCCCTTTTTGGCCAAGTGCATCATTGTCGAAGTTGTGCCCCTGTTCCTGTGCTTTAAAGGCGATTCCAACGTACCTCTTAAAATCTGTTTCCTGCTATTCTGCCTCGCTTTCAAGACTGACTCGTTGCCTTCCCTCAAAAGATTTTTGGACGATAGTTGTCCTTTATTACTCTGCCAGTTTGTGAATTGCTGTGCCCCTGAGCTCCATTATTCAACTCGTTTTTTGTGAGCTGTACCCAAGTCCAAAATTTTGGATCAGGACCTATACTGGTTCCCGGTGGGTGGCTGAGACTCCGTTTAATTCTTCTTCCTGCCTGGAAATTAGAGTGACATGTGCCCGTCCAAATGCCTAACAGCTACTCTCTCATTTGTTCTCCCTCTTCCCTTCAGTCCTCTGCCAAATTGGCAACCTGTGCGAACCAGGAGGTTAAAGGGGCTGTCTCTCCAAGTTGGGAGATTGATAGTAAAGAAGTTGGAAAGTCAAACCGGAGCACCAGGAGAGGGACTACTCTTTGAGTTTTAGAAACCTTTTGTATTCACAGTGTGTCCATTCTCTAGGTTTCCCTTACATGTTATAGCTGTAGTAATATTCCCTTCAACCTGGAGAGTTGGGACCCATGGAATGGGGGCCATGCATTTTTGCTTTAAAGGGTCTGCATTTGCTCACCCAATCTAACCAATCCTCTCAGTCCCAAGTGTCCAGCCTTATGCATCATCCAGCTGTTATTGTAGATAGGGACATTCCAGGTTTCATCCGAGACCCTGAAGGAAATGTAAATAATTTCACTGTTTTTTGGTTTTGTTTTTGAAATTCCTTTTTATAGTGGTTTTGAGCTGATTCTCGCTGCCATGTTTATGTCAGTCTAGATACACTTGATTCCCTTACAGAGACATATCAATACATAGGTTTTAAGATTCTTACTAGTAAGATCTATTCCTCTGTGGGAAATATGGGGTTTTGAGTCCCTTTCACTGAGGAAGGTGTATGTCTTGTCTATTCCACAGTTTGTTATAGAAATGGTACCTGTGCTTATATCAAACTCTGGTTTTATGCATCACCCCACCTCTCCTTTCCCCTTAAGCAGGCATAAGAGTGTTGTCTAAATGTGAGACTCTGTTCTCTTTCCTAACTCAGTTCATGTGTAGCCATGTTTACAGAATCTTCATAAGTGATATCTTATGATACGTTTCTTTTTCTGTGTGACTTATTTCAGTTAGAATCATCGTACCTGAATCCACTCACTTTGCTGCTCCTGGTCTTATGACATTGATTTCATGGCTGAGGGATATTCCATCGTACATAAATACCACAGTTTTTTGAACCATTTTTATATTTTCCTGGGATATTTAAGGTGTACCCAAGTTGAGGTTCTTGTAAGCAGTGCAGCCCTAAATTTGGGGGTGGCTCTGTCTTATTGATTTTCAGTTTTCCCAAGGTATATTCACTAGACTGGAAGTGCCCTTGGCTCTGTAGCTCTGTTGTTTACTTGTTTTAGGGAACGCAATGCAGTCCTCCAGTGAGGCAGTTGGCAATTAACATCCCGCCCATCAGCATAACAAGGCTCCCTGTTCTCCAGGGCCTGTCTTGCCTTTCTGGTTTTTACACATTTTGTGGATGTCCCTTTTGACTGTTGGGAAGTGATACTCCTTTGTAGTGCAGATTTGCATTGACCGCTTGCTTGCATGTCCAAAAGGGGCGTATGTGTTTTCTCCTGAGTATATTCAGGGGAAAACGCATACGCCCTTTTTGACCAAGTGCATCTTTGTCGAAGTTGTGCCCCTCTTCCTGTGCTTTAAAGGCGATTCCAATGTACCTCTTGAAATCTGTTTCCTGCTATTCTGCCTCGCTTTCAAGTCCGCCTCGTTGCCTTCCCTCAACAGATTTTTGGACGATAGTTGTCCTTTATTACTCTGCCAGTTTGTGAATTGCTGTGCCCCTGAGCTCCATTTTTCAACTCGTTTTTTGTGAGCTGTACGCAAGTCCAAAATTTTTGTTCAGTATCTATACTGGTACCCGATGGGTGGCTGAGACTCTGGTTAATTCTTCTTCCTGACAGGAAATTAGAGTGACATGTGCCCGTCCAAATTCCTAACAGCTACTCTCTCATTGGTTCTCCCCCTTCCCTTCCATCCTCTGTCAAATTGGCAACCTGTGCGAACCAGGAGGTTAAAGGGGTTGTCTCTCCAAGTTGGGAGATTGATAGTAAAGCAGTTGGGATGTCAAACGGGAGCACCAGGAGAGGGACTACTCGTTGAGTTTTAGAAACCTTTTGTATTAACAGTGTGTCCATTCTCTAGGTTTCCCGTACATGTTATAGCTGTAGTAATATTCACTACAACATAGAGAGTTGGGACACATGGAATGGGGGCCATGAATTTTTGCTTTAAAGGGTCTGCATTTGCTCACCCTATCTCACCAATCCTCTCAGTCCCAAGTGTCCAGCCTTATGCCACATCCAGCTGTCATTGTAGATAGGGTCATTCCAGGTTTCATCAGAGACCCTGAAGGAAATATAAATAATTTCCCTGTTTTTTGGTTTTGTTTTTGAAATTCCTTTTTATAGTGGGTTTGAGCTGATTCTCGCTGCCATGTTTATGCCAGTCTAGACACACTTGATTCCCTTACAGAGACTTATCAATACATAGGTTTTAAGATTCTTACTAGTCAGATCTATTCCTCTGCGGGAAATATGGGATTTTGAGTCCCTTTCACTGAGGAAGGTGTAGGTCTTGTCTATTCCACAGTTGGTTTTAGAAATGGTACCTGTACTTATATCAAACTGTGGTTTTATCCATCACCCCACCTCTCATTTCCCCTTAAGCAGGCACAAGAGTGTTTTCTAAATGTGAGACTCTGTTCTCTTTCCTAACTCAGTTCATGTGTAGCCATGTTTACAGGATCATCATAAGTGATATCTTATGATAAGTTTCTTTTTCTGTGTGACTTATTTCACTTAGAATCATCGTACCTGAATCCACTCACTTTGCTGCTCCTGGTCTTATGACATTGATTTCATGGCTGAGGGATATTCCATCGTACATAAATACCACAGTTTTTTGAACCATTTTTATATTTCCTGGGATATTTAAGGAGTACTCAAGTTGAGGTTCTTGTAAGCAGTGCAGCCCTAAATTTGGGGGTGGCTCTGTCTTATTGATTTTCAGTTTTCCCAAGGTATATTGCCTAGACTGGAAGTGCCCTTGGCTCTGTAGCTCTGTTGTTTACTAGTTTTCGAGAACGCAATGCACTCCTCCAGTGAGGCAGTTGGCAATTTACATCCCGCCCATCAGCATAACAAGGCTCCCTGTTCCACAGGGCCGGTCTTGCCTTTCTAGTTTTTACACATTTTCTGGATGTCCCTTTTGAACGGTGGGAAGTGATACTTGTTTGTAGTGCAGATTTGCATTGCCCTCTTGCTTCCTTGGCGAAAAAGGGCGTATGCATTTTCTCCTGAATATATTCCGGAGAAAACGCATACGCCCTTTTTGCCAAGTGCATCATTGTCGAAGTTGTGCCCCTCTTCCTGTGCTTTAAAGGCGATTCCAACGTACCTCTTGAAATCTGTTTCCTGCTATTCAGCCTCGCTTTCAAGTCCGCCTCGTTGCGTTCCCTCAACAGATTTTTGGACGATAGTTGTCCTTTATTACTCTGCCAGTTTGTGAGTTGCTGTGCCCCTGAGCTCCATTTTTCAACTCGTTTTTTGTGAGCTGTACAGAAGTCCAAAATTTTGGTTCAGGACCTATACTGGTTCCCGGTGGGTGGCTGAAACTCTGGTTAATTATTCTTCCTTCCGGGAAATTAGAGTGACATGTGCCCGTCCAAATGCCTATCAGCTACTCTATCATTGGTTCTCCCTCTTCCCTTCCATCCTCTGCCAAATTGGCAACCTGTGCGAACCAGGAGGTTAAAGGGGTTGTCTCTCCAAGTTGGGAGATTGATAGTAAAGCAGTTGGAATGTCAAACCGGAGCACCAGGAGAGGGACTACTCGTTGAGTTTTAGAAACCTTTTGTATTCACAGTGTGTCCATTCTCTAGGTTTCCCATACATGTTATAGCTGTAGTTATATTCCCTTCAACATGGAGAGTTGGGTCCCATGGAATGGTGGCCATGCATTTTTGCTTTAAAGGGTCTGCATTTGCTCACGCAATCTCACCAATCCTCTCAGTCCCAAGTGTCCAGGCTTATGCCACATCCAGCTGTCATTGTAGATAGTGTCATTCCAGGTTTCATCAGAGACCCTGAAGGAAATGTAAAGAATTTCCCTGTTTTTTGGTTTTGTTTTTGAAATTCCTTTTTATAGTGCGTTTGAGCTGATTCTCGCTGCCATGTTTATGCCAGTCTAGACACACTTGATTCCCTTACAGAGACATATCAATACATAGGTTTTAAGATTCTTACTAGTCAGATCTATTCCTCTGCGGGAAATATGGGATTTTGAGTCCCTTTCACTGAGGAAGGTGTAGGTCTTGTCTACTCCACAGTTGGTTTTTGAAATTGTACATGTACTTATAACAAACCCTGGTTTTATGCATCACCCCACCTCTCATTTCCCCTTAAGCAGTTATAAGAGTGTTTTCTAAATGTGAGACTCTGTTCTCTTTCCTAACTCAGTTCATGTGTAGCCATGTTAACATGATCTTCATAAGTGATATCATATGATAAGTTTCTTTTTCTGTGTGACTTATTTCACTTAGAATCATAGTACCTGAATCAACTCACTTTGCTACTGCTGGTCTTATGACATTGATTTCATGGCTGTGGGATATTCCATCGTACATAAATACCACAGTTTTTTGCACCATTTTTGTATTTCCTGGGATATTTAAGTTGTACCCAAGTTGAGGTTCTTGTAAGCAGTGCAGCCCTAAATTTGGGGGTTGCTCTGTCTTATTGATTTTCAGTTTTCCCAAGGTATATTCCCTAGACTGGAAGTGAACTTGGCTCTGTAGCTCTGTTGTTTACTTGCTTTAGGGAATGCAATGCACTCCTCCAGTGAGTCAGTTGGCAATTTACATTCCGCCCATCAGCATAACAAGGCTCCCTGTTCTCCAGGGCCTGTCTTGCTTTTCTGGTTTTTACACATTTTGTGGATGTACCATTTGACCCGTGGGAAGTGATACTTCTTTGTAGTGAAGATTTGCATTGCCTGCTTGCTTGCTTGGACAAAAAGGGCGTATGCGTTTTCTCCTGAATATATTGAGCAGAAAACGCATACGCCGTTTTTGGCCAAGTGCATCATTGTTGAAGTTGTGCCCTTCTTCCTGTACTTTAAAGGCGATTCCAACGTACCTCTTGAAATCTGTTTCCTGCTATTCGGCCTCGCTTTCAAGTCTGCCTCGAAGCCTTCCCTCAACAGATTTTTGGACGATAGTTGTCCTTTATTACTCTGCCTGATTGTGAATTGCTTTGCCCCTGAGCACCATTTTTCATCTCGTTTTTTGTGAGCTGAACACAAGTCCAAAATTTTGGTTCAGGACCTATACTCGTTCCCGGTGGGTGGCTGAGACTTTGTTTAATTCTTCTTTCTGCCGGGAAATTAGAGTGACATGTGCCCGTCCAAATGCCTATCAGCTACTCTCTCATTGGTTCTCCCTCTTCCCTCCCATCCTCTGCCAAATTGGCAACCTGTGCGAACCAGGAGCTTAATGGGCTGTCTCTCCAAGTTGGGAGATTGATAGTAAAGCAGTTGGAAAGTCAAACCGGAGCACCAGGAGAGGGACTATTCGTTGAGTTTTAGACACCTTTTGTATTCACAGTGTGTCCATTCTCTAAGTTTCCCGTACATGTTATAGCTGTAGTAATATTCCCTTCAACCTGGAGATTTGGGACCCATGGAATGGGGGCCATGCATTATTGCTTTAAACGGTCTGCCTTTGCTCACCCAATCTCACCAATCGTTTCAGTCCCAAGTGTCCAGCCTTATGCCTCATCCAGTTGTCATTGTAGACAGGGTCATTCCAGGTTTCATCAAAGACCCTCAAGGAATTGTAAAGAATTTCCCTGGTTTTTTCCTTTGTTTTTGAAATTCCTTTTTTATAGTGGGTTGGAGCGGATTCTCGCTGCCATTTTCATGCCAGTCTAGAGACACTTGATTCCCTTACGGAGACATATCAATACATAGGTTTTAAGATACTTAATAGTCAGATCTATTCCTCTGCGTGAAATATGGGGTTTTGAGTCCCTTTCACTGAGTAAGGTGTAGGTCTTGTCTATTCCAAAGTTGGTTTTAGAAACGGTACACGTGCTTATATCAATCTCTGGTTTTATGCATCACACCACCTCTCCTTCTTCCTTATGCAGGCATAAGACTGTTTTCTAAATGTGAGACTCTGTTCTCTATCCTAACTCAGTTCATGTGTAGCCATGTTTACAGGATCTTCATACGTGATATCTTATGATAAGTTTCTTTTTTCTGTGTGACTTATTTCACTTAGAATCATCGTACCTGAATCCACTCACTTTGCTGCTACAGGTCTTATGATATTGATTTCCTGGATGAGGAATATTCCATCGTACGTAAGTACCACAATTTTTTTAACCATTTTTATATTTCCTGGGATATTAAAGTGTACCCAAGTTGAAGTTCTTGTAAGCAGTGCAGCCCTAAATTTCGGGGTGGCTCTGTATTATTGATTTTCAGTTTGCACAATGTATATTCCCTAGACTGGAAGTGCCCTTGGCTCTGTAGCTCTGTTGTTTACTTGCTTTAGGGAACACAATGCACTCCTCCAGTGAGGCAGTTTGCTATTTACATCCCGCCCATCAACATAATAAGGCTCCCTGTTCTCCAGGGCCTGTCTTGCCTTCTGGTTTTTACACATTTTGTGGATGACCCTTTTGACCCGTGGGAAGTGATACTTCTTTGTAGCGCAGATTTGCATTGCCCGCTTGCTTGCTTGGCCAAAATGTGCGTATGCGTTTTCTCCTGTGCATCATTGTCGAAGTTGAGGCCCTCTTCCTGTGCTTTAAAGGCGATTCCAACGCACCTCTTGAAATCTGTTTCCTGGTATTCGGCCTCGCTTTCAAGTCTGCCTATTTGCCTTCCCTCAACAGATTTTTGGATGATAGTTGTCCTTTATTACTCTGCCAGTTTGTGAATTGCTGTGCCCCTGAGCTCCATTTTTCAACTCGTTTTTTGTGAGCTGAACACAAGTCCAAAATTTTGGTTCAGGACCTATACTGGTTCCCGGTGGGTGGCTGAGACTTTGGTTAATTCTTCTTCCTGCCGGGAAATTAGAGTGACATGTGCCCGTCCAAATGCCTATCAGCTACTCTCTCATTGGTTCTCCCTCTTCCGTTCCATCCTCTGCCTAATTGGCAACCTGTGCGAACCAGGAGCTTAAAGGGGCTGTCTCTCCAAGTTGGGAGATTGATAGTAAAGCAGTTGGAAAGTCAAACCGGAGCACCAGGAGAGGGACTATTCGTTGAGTTTTAGAAACCTTTTGTATTCACAGTGCGTCCATTCTCTAGGTTTCCCGTACATGTTATAGCTGTAGTAATATTCCCTTCAACCTGGAGAGTTGGGACCCATGGAATGGGCACCATGCATTATTGCTTTAAAGGGAATGCATTTGCTCACCCAATCTCACCAATCCTCTCAGTCCCAAGTGTCCAGCCTTATGCCACATCCAGCTGTCATTGTAGATAGGGTAATTCCAGGTTTCATCAGAGACCCTCAAGTAATTGTAAAGAATTGCCCTGGTTTTTTCTTTTGTTTTTGAAATTCCTTTTTATAGTGGGTTTTAGCTGATTCTCGCTGCCATGTTTATGCCAGTCTAGACACATGTTATTCACTTAATGAGATGTATCAATACATAGGTGTTAAGTTTCTTACTAGTCAGATATATTCCTCTGCGGGAAATATGTGGTTTTGTGTCCCTTTCACTGAGGAAGGTGTAGGTCTTGTCTATTCCATAGTTGATGTTTGGAACGGTACCTCTGCTTCTATCAAACTCTGGTTTTATGCATCACCCCACCTCTCCTTCCCCCTTAAGCAGGCATAAGAGTGTGTTCTAAATGTTAGACTCTGTTCTCTTTCCTAACTCAGTTCATGTGTAGCCATATTTACAGGATTTTCATAAGTGATATCTTATGATAAGTTTCTTTTTCTGTGTGACTTATTTCACTTAGAATCATCGTACCTGAATCTACTCATTTTGCTGCTACTGGACTTATGACATTGATTTCATGGCTGAGGGATATTCCATCATACGTAAGTACCACAATTTTTTGAACCATTTTAATATTTCCTGGGATATTTAAGGTGTACCCAAGTTGAGGTTCTTGTAAGCAGTGCAGGCCTAAATTTGGGGGTGGCTCTGTCTTATTGATTTTTAGTTTTCCCATGGTACATTCCCTAGACTGGAAGTGCCCTTGGCTCTGTAGCTCTGTTGTTTACTTGTTTTAGGGAATACATTGCACTCCTCCTGTGAGCGAGTTGGCAATTTAAATTCCGCCTATCAGCATAACAAGGCTCCCTGTTCTCCAGAGCCTGTCTTTCCTTCCTGGATTTTACACATTTTGTGGATGTCCCTTTTGACAGGTTGGAAGTGAAACGCCTTTGTAATGCAGATTTGCATTGCCCTCTTTTTTGCTTGGCCAAAAAGGGCGTATGTGTTTTCTCCTGAATATATACAGGAGAAAATGCATACGCCCTTTTTGGCCAAGTGCTTCATTGACGAAGTTGTGCCCCTCTTCCTGTGCTTTACATGCGATTACAACATACCTCTTAAATTCTGTTTCCTGCTATTCTGCCTCGCTTTCAAGTCCTCCTCGTTGCCTTCCCTCAACAGATATTTGGACAATAGTTGTCCTTTATTACTCTGCCAGTTTGTGAATTGCTGTGCCCCTGAGCTCCATGTTTCAACTCGTTTTATTTGTGAGCTGAACGCAAGTCCAAAATTTTGGTTCAGGACCTATACTGGTTCCTGGAGGGTGCCTGAGACTTTGGTTAATTCTTCTTCCTGCTGGGACGTTAGAGTGACATGTGCCCATCCAAATGCCTGAAAAGTACTCTCTCATTGGTTCTCCCTCTTCCCTACAATCCTCTGCCAAATTGGCAACGCGTGCGAACCAGGAGGTTAAAGGGGCTGTCTCTCCAAGTTGGTAGATTGATAGTAAAGCAGTTGGAAAGTCAAACCGGCGCACCAGGAGAGGGATTATTCGTTGAGTTTTAGAAACCTTTCGTATTCACATTGTGTCCATTCTCTAGGTTTCCCGTACATGTTATACCTGTAGTAATATTCCCTTCAACCTGGAGATTTGGGACCCATGGAATGGGTGCCATGAATTATTGCTTTAAATGGTCTGCATTTGCTCACCCAATCTCACCAATCCTCTCAGTCCCAAGTGTCCAGCCTTTTGCCACATCCAGCTGTCATTGTAGATAGGGTCATTCCAGGTTTCGTCAGAGACCCTGCAGGAATTGTAAATAATTTCCCTGTTTTTTGTTTTGTGTTTGAAATTCATTTTTATAGTGGGTTTAGGCTGATTCTCGCTGCCATGTTTCTGCCCGTCTAGACACACTTCATTCCCTTACGGTGACATATCAATACATAGGTTTTAAGATTCTTACTAGTCAGATATATTCCTCTGCGGGAAATATGGGGATTTGAGTCCCTTTCACTGAGGAAGGTTTAGATCTTGTCTATTCCTTAGTTCGTTTTTAGAACGGTACTTGTGCTTATATCAAACTCTGGTTTTATGCATCACCCCACCTCTCCTTCACCCTTAAGCAGGCATAAGAGTTTTTTCTAAATGTTAGACACTGTTCTCTTTCCTAACTCAGTTCATGTGTAGCCATGTTTACAGGACATTCATAAGTGATATCTTATGATAAGTTTCTTTTTCTGCGTGACTTATTTCACTTAGAATCATTGTACCTGAATCCACTCATTTTGCGGCTACTGGTCTTATGACATTGATTTCATGGCTAAGGGATATTCCATCGTACATAAGTACCACAATGTTTTGTACCATTTTTATATTTCCTGGGATATTTAAGGTATATCCAAGTTGAGGTTCTTGTAAGCACTGCAGTCCTAAATTTGGGAGTGGCTCTGTCTTATTGATTCTCAGTTTTCCCAAGGTATATTTCCTAGACTGGAAGTGCCCTTGGCTCTGTAGCTCTGTTGTTTACTTGTTTTAGGGAACACGTTGCACTCCTCCTGTGAGGCAGTTGGCAATTTACTTTCCGCCCATCAGCGTAACAAGGCTCCCTGTTCTCCAGGGCCTGTCTTGCCTTTCTGGTTTTTACACATTTTGTGGATGTCCATTTTGACCATTGTGAAGAGATACTTCTTTGTAGTGCAGATTTGCATTGCCCGCTTGCTTGCTTGGCCAAAAAGGGCGTATGCGTTTTCTCCTGAATATATTCAGGAGAAAATGCATACGCCCTTTTTGCCAAGTGCATCATTGTCGAAGTTGTGCCCTTCTTCCTGTGCTTTACAGGCGATGTCAGCGTACCTATTGAAATCTGTTTCCCTTTAATCGGCTCGCTTTCAATCCACCACGTTGCCTTCCCTCAACAGAATTTTGGACTATATTTGTCCATTATTACTCTGCCAGTTTGTGAATTGTTGTGCCCCTGAGCTCCATGTTTCCACTCGTTTTATGTGAACTGAACGCAAGTCCAAAATTTTGGTTCAGGACCTATACGGGTTCCCGGGGATGGCTGAGACTTTGGTTAATTCTTCTTCCTTCCGGGAAATTAGAGTGACATGTGCCCATCCAAATTCCTAAAAACTACTCTCTCTTTGGTTCTCCCTCTTCCCTTCTTTCCTCTGCCAAATTGGCAACCTGTGTGAACCAGGAGCTTAAAGGGGCTGTCTCTCCAAGGTGGGAGATTGATAGTAAAGCAGTTGGAAAGTCAAACCGGAGCAGCAGGAGAGGGATTATTCGTTGAGATTTAGAAACATTTTGTATTCACAGTGTGTCCATTCTCTAGGTTTCCCGTACATGTTATAGCTGTAGTAATATTCCCTTCAACCTGGAGAGTTGGGACCCATGGAATGGGTGCCATGCATTATTGCTTTAAAGGGTCTGCATTTGCTCACCCAGTCTCACCAATCCTCTCAGTCCCAAGTGTCCAGCCTTATGCCACATCCAGCTGTCATTGTAGATAGGGTCATTCAATGTTTGTCAGAAACCCTGAAGGAATTGTAAAGAATTTTCCTGTTTTTTTTTTTTATTTTGTTTTTGAAATTCCTTTTTATAGTGGGTTTGAGCTGATTCTCGCTGCCGTGTTTATGCCAGTCTAGACACACTTGATTCCCTTACGGAGACCCATCAATACATAGGTTATAAGATTCTTACTAGTCAGATATATTCCTCTGTGGGAAATATGGGGTTTTGAGTCCCTTTCACTTAGGAAGGTGTAGGTCTTGTCTGTTCCATAGTTGGTTTTTGGAACGGTTGCTGTGCTTGTATCAAACTCTGGTTTTATGCATCACCCCATCTCTCCTTCCCCTTTAAGCAGGCATAAGAGTGTTTTCTAAATGTGAGACTCTGTTCTGTTTCCTAACTCAGTTCATGTGTAGCCGTGTTTACAGGATCTTCATATGTGACATCTTATGATAAGTTTCTTTTTCTGTGTGACTTATTTCACTTAGAGTCATTGTGCCTGAATCCACTCATTTTGCTGCTACTTGTCTTATGACATTGATTTCATGGCTGAGGGATATTCCATCGTACGTTAGTACCGCAATTTTTTGAACCATTTTTATATTTCCTGGGACATTTAACGTGTACCCAAGTTGAGGTTCTTGTAAGCAGTGCAGCTCTGACTTTGGTGATGGCTTTGTCTTATTGATTATCAGAAATCCCAAGGTATATTCCCTAGACTGGAAGTGCTTTTGGCTCTGTAGCTGTGTTATTTACTTGTTTTAGGGAACACAATGCACTCCTCCAGAGAGGCAGTTGGCAATTTACATCCCGCCCATCAGCATAACAAGGCTCCCTGTTCTCCAGGGCATGTCTTGCGTTTCTGGGGTTTACACATTTGTGGATATCCGTTTTGAATGGTGGGAAGTGATACTTCTTTGTAGTGCAGATTTACATTGTCTACTTGCTTGCTTGGCCAAAAAGTGCATATGCATCTTCTCCTGAATATATTCACGTGAAAACCCATACGCTCATTATGGCCCTTTCCATTATTTTCGAAGTTGGTGTCCTTTTCCTGTGTATAAAGGTGATTCCAATGTACCTCTTGAAATCTGTTTCATGCCATTCTGCCTCATTTTCAATTCTGCCTCGTGGCTTTCCCTCAACAGATTTTTGGAAGAGAGTAGTCCTTTTTAACTCTGCAGGTTTGTTAATTGCTGTGGCCCTGAGCTCCATTTTTCAACTCGCGTGTTTGTGAGCCGACCGCAAATCCACCATTTTGCTTCAGGACCTATACTTGTTCTGGGGGGGCAGGATGAGACTTTTGTTAATTCCTCTTCATGACGGGAAATTAGAGTGACATGTGGCTGTCCAAATGCCTACAGCTACTATCTCATTGGTTCTCTCTCTTCCCTTATATCCTTTGCACAATTTGCCCACTGTGCGAATCAGGAGGTTATAGGGGCTGTCTCTCCAAGTTGGGAGATTGATAGTAAAGCAGTTGGAATGTCAAACTGGAGCACAAGGAGAGAAAAAAGTAGTGGAGTTTTAGAAACCTTTCACCATCAGAGTGTTTCCATTCTCTACGTTCCCATACATGTTATAACTCTAGTGATATTCCCCTCTACCTGGAGAGTTGGGAACCATGGAATGGGTTGCAGGCATTATTTCTTTAAACGGTCTGCATTTTTTCACCCAATCTCACCAGTCCTCTCAGTCCCAAGTGACCAGCCTTATGCCACATCCAGCTGTCATTGTAGATAGGATCATTCCAGGTTTCATCAGTACCCCTAAAGGAATTGTGTATAATTTTATTGTTTTTATGTTTTGTTTTGAAATTCATTTTTATAGTGGGTTTGAGCTGATTCTCACTGCCATGTTTATGCCGTTCTAGACACACTTGTTTGCCTTATGGAGACATATCAATACATAGGTTTTAAAATTCTTACTAGTCAAATATATTTCTCTCCGGGCAATAGCGATGTTGAGTTCCGTTCACTGAGGAAGGTGTAGGGCTTCTCTCTTCAGTTTTAGGATTATTGAACGGTTCCTGTGCTAATATCAAACTTTTGTTTTGTGCATCTCCCCACCTCTCTTTCCCCTTAAGCAAGCATAAGTGAGTTTTCTAAATCTGAGAATCTGTTATCTTCCCTAATTCAGTTCATATGTAGCCATGTTTACATTCCCTTCATAAGTGATATCTTTTGTCAGAATGCACCATGGCCCTTGTCATAATAATGCTCCATGACCCCTGTCATCACAATGCTCCATCCCCTGGTTATGACAATGCTCCATGTCCCTTGTCATCACAATTCTCCACGTCCTTGTCATCACAGTGCTACATGACACTTCTCATCACAATGTTACATGCTCTTGTCATCTCAGTTCTCCATGCACTTGTCATTGCAATGTTCCATGCATTTGTCATCACAATGCTCCATGCACTTGTCATCACAATGCTTCATGCACTTGTCATCACAATGTTCTATGACCCCTCTCATCACAATGCTCCCTGACACCTGTCATCACAATGCTTCATGCCAATTGTCCTTACAGTGCTCCATGATGCTCGACATCACAATTCCCCAAGGTCTTCTCATCACAATGCTCCACGGTTTTCCCGTCACCATGCTCCATGCCTTGTCATCTCAAAGGTCAATGTCCCTTGTCCTCACAATTCTCCACGTCCTTGTCATTACAATGCTCCATGGCACTTCACATCACAATGTTATATGCTCTTGTCATCACAATACACCTTGCAGTTGTCATCGCGATGCTCCATGACCCATATCATAGGAAGCTCCATGCGCTTGTCCGCACAATGTTTCACAACCTGGACATTAAAATTATCAATGGCCCTTGATATCACAATGCACCATGCCCTTGTCATCACAATTCTCCTTTACTTTGTCACAACAATCCTCCAGGACACTTGGCATCACAATGCTCAAAGATATTGTCATCAAACTGGAACATGACATATTTCATCACAATGCTCCCTGACACCTTTCTTCACAATAATCCATGACATTGTCATCACAGTGCTCCACGCCCTTGTGATCACAATGTTCCATAACACTTGTCATCACAATGCCCCATGATGCTGCTCATCCCAATTATCCATGGTCTTCTCATCACAATGCACGATGATTTTTGTCATCACAATGCTCAATACACTTGTCAACACAATGCTCCCTGACTATTGCCATCAGTATGCACCTTGAACTCTTTCATGACAAGGCTCTATGCCTTTTTCATCACAATGATCCATGCCCTTTTCATCACAATGCTCCAAGACCACTGTGATCACAATGCTCCTTGCACTTGTCATCACAAAGCTCCATGACGCATGTCATCAGAATGCTCCATGGCCTTCTCATCATAATGTTCCATGCCCTTGTCATCACAATACTCCAAGACACCTGTAATCACAATTTTCCCTGTGCCTTTTCATCAGAATGGTCCATGAGACTAGTCATTACAAGGTTCCATGGTCTTCACATCACAGTGCTCCATGCCCTTGTCATCACAGTGCTCCATTCCCTTGTCATCACAATGCTCCATGACCCCTGTCATCAAAATGCTCCATGAACATTTTCAGCCCAATGCTCCATGACCCTTCTCATCACAATGATGCCTGCCCATGTCATCCCATTGCTCCATGACACCTGTATTCACATTGCTCCGAGACGCTTGTCCTCACATTGCTCCATGATACCTGTCATCAAAATACTCCATGCCTTTCTCAGCAAAATGCCTCATGACTTTATCATTACAATGCTCTATGCGCTTGTCATCACCATACTCCATTACCATTGCCACCACAATCCTCCATGAAACTTGGGATCACATTGCTTCCTGCCCCTCTCATCAAAATGCTCCATGATCCTTGAAATCAAAATGAGCCAAGACCTCTGTCATCACAATGCTCCAATCCCTTGTGATCACAATGTTCCATAACACTTGTCATCACAACACTCCATGATGCCTGTCATCACAATACTCCATGCCCTTTTCATCACAGTGCTCCATGACTTTGTCATCACAATTCTCAATACACTTGTCATCACAGTGCTCCCAGACACTTGTCGTCAGAATGCTCCTTGAACCCTGTCACGAAAAGGCTCCATGCCTTTTTCATCACAATTCCCCATACCGTTTTCATCACAATGCTCCATGACATTGTCAACAACATACTCAATAAGCTTGTCATCAGAATGCTCTATGACCCTTGTCATCACCATACCCCATGCACTTGTCAACACAATCCTCCTTGACCCTTGTCATCACAATGCTCCAAGCCATTGTCATCACAATGCTCCATTCCCTTTGTCATCAGAATCATCCATGACACTTGGCATCACAAGGCTCCATGCCATTGTCATCACAATGGGCCATTACATATGTCATCACAATGCTCCCTGACACCTGTGTTCACAATAATGCATGAACTGGTAATCACAATGCTCCATGCCCTAGTCATCACAATGCGCCATTCCAACTGTCATCGCAATAATCCATGAAACTTATTAGACTAATGTTCCATGCCCTTGTCATCACAATGCTCCATGCCCATGTTATCAAAATGCTCCATGACCCCTGTCATCACCATGCTCCGTGACTCCACTCATCACAGTGCTTCATGAACTTTGTCAACAAAATTGTCCATGCCCTCATCATCAACAGTCTTTGTGACCTTTTTAACCATAATGCTCCTTGAACTTTTCATCACAATGCTCTTTGACACTTGTCATCAAAATGTTCTATGCCTTTTTCAGCACAATGCTCCATGTCCCTTGTCATCACAATGCTCCATGCGCTTATCAGCACAGTGCTCCATGACACATGCCATCACAATGTGCCATGCGCTTGTCATCACAGTGCTCCACAATCTTGTCATCACAATGCTCCATAAACCTTGTCATCACAAAGCTCCATGCACTTCTCATCAAAATGCTCTCTCGCCACTGATATCCCAATGTTACATCACTATTCCTCACAATACTCCCTCACCTCTGTCATCACAATGTTCTATGACACCTGTCATCACAGTGCTACATGCACTTATCATCACAATGTTCGATGACCCCAGACATCACAGTGTTCCATAACCCCTGTCATCAAAATGCTCCATGACCCTTTTCATCAAATTGCTCCATGACCCCTGTCATTACAATTTTCCATAACCCCTGTCATCAAGATGTTCCATGATCCTTTTCATCAAATTTCTCCATGACCCTCTCATCACAATGCTCCCTGCCCTTCTCATCACAATGCACAATGCCCTTGACTTCAAAATGCTCCATGAACTTTGTCATCAAAAATATACATGACCCTTGGCATCACAATGCTCCATGTCATTGTCATCACAAGGCTCCATGAACGCTCTCATCACATTGCTCCATTATCTTGTCATCACAAAGCTCCATGACACATGTCATCAGAATGCTCCATGGCCTTCTCATCACAATGTTCCATGCCCTTGCCATCACAATGTTCCATTACTCCTGTCATAACAATGCTCCATGACCCCTGCCATCACGATGTTCCATGGACTTGTCAACACATGGCTCCATGACCCTTCATATTACAATGCTCCAAGACTCCTGTAATCACAGTGCTCCATGCCCATTTTAACCTCAAAGATCCATGAACCCTGTCATCATAATGCACCATGCCCATCATCATAATTCTTCATGCTATTGTCATCACAATGAAATCAAAATGCTCCATGACCTTTGTCATAACAATACTCCCAACAC
The DNA here is from genome assembly GCF_964165515.1 of Mesoplodon bidens. NCBI lineage: Eukaryota > Metazoa > Chordata > Mammalia > Artiodactyla > Ziphiidae > Mesoplodon > Mesoplodon bidens. The sequence continues at coordinate 3,899,651 of NW_027672207.1, forward strand.
TTGTGATCACAATATTCCATGACACTTGTCATCACAATGCCCCATGACGCTTGTGATTACAGTTTTCCATGGTCTTCTCATCACAATGCTCCATGACCTTTGTCATCACAATGCTCAATACACTTGTCATCAAAATGTTCCCTGACACTTGTTGTCTGTATGCTACTTGAACCCTGTCATGACAAGGCTCCATGCCATTTTCATCACAATGATCCATGCCCATTTCATCACAATGCTCCAAGAACCCTGTACTCACAATGCCCCATGCCCTTCTCGTCACAGATCTCAACGACGCATATCATCAGAATTCTCCTTGGTCTTCTCCTCACAATGCTCCATGCCCTTGTCATCACAATGTTCCAAGACCCCTGTAATCACAATGCTCCATGCCTCTTTTCATCAGTATGCTCCATGAGACTTGTCATCACAAGGCTCCATGGTTTTCTCATCACAATGCTCCGTGACTCCAATCATCACAATGATTCATAACGTTTATCATCACAATGGTCCATGCCCACATCATCACAAGGCTCTGTGACATTTGTAACCAAAATGCTCCATGAACATTTCATCACAATTCTCTGTGATCCTTGTCATCACAATGCTCCATGTCTTTGTCAGAACAATGCTCCATGACCATTGTCATCACAATGTGCCAAACGCATTTCATCACAACGGCCCACAACCTTGTTATTGAAATGCTCCATAAACCTTGTAATCACAATGCTCCATGCACTTCTCATCAAAATGCTCTCTCACCAGAGATATCACAGTGTTCCATCACTAGTCATCACAATACCCCATCACGCCTCTAATCACAATATCCCATGACACTTGTCATCACAATGCTACATCCCCTTATCATCACAATGTTCCATGACCTCTGACATCCCAATGTTCCATAAACCCTGTCATCAAAATGCTCCATGACCCTTATCATCCCAAAGCTCCATGACCCCTGACATCACAATGTTCTCTATCCCCTGCCATCAAAATATTCCATAACACTTTTTATCAAATTGCTGCATGACCCGGTCATCAAAATGCTCCCTGCCTTTCTCATCACATTGCAACATTCCCTTGGCATCAAAAAGCTCCAAGACTTGTCATCACAAAGCTCCATGACCCTTGGCATCACAATGCTCCATGTCATTGTCATCACAGTGCTCCCAGACCCTTCTAATCACAATGCTCCATGACCCTTTTCCTCTCAATGCTCCATGAAACCTGGCATCACAATGCACCATGACCATCATCATAATGCTTCATTCGATTGAAATCACAATGAAATCAAAATGCTCCATAACCTCTGTCATAACAATGCTCCAAACCGTTGTGATTATAATATTCCATAACACTTGTCATCACAATGCCCCATGACGCTCCTCATCACAGTTATCCATGGTATTCTCATCGCAGTGCTCCGTGAACTTTGTCATCATAATGCGCAATACAGTTGTCATCAAAATGTACCCTGACACTTGTTCTCTGTATGCTCCTTGAACCCTGTCATGACAAGGCTCAATGCCTTTTTCATCACAATGATCCATGCCCTTTTCATCACAATGCTCCAAGACCACTGTAATCAAAATGCTCCATGCCCTTGTCATCACAAAATTTCTATGACGCATATCATAAGAATGCTCCTTGGCCTTCTCCTCACAATGCTCCATGACCTTGTCATCACAATGTTCCAAGACCCCTGTAATCACAGTGGTCCCTGCCCCATTTCATCAGTATGCTCCATGAGATTTGTCAGCACAAGGCTCCATGGTTTTCTTATCACAATGCTCCAGGACATTGTCATCACAATGCTTCATGACATTGTCATGAAAATTTTCAATGGCCCTTCTCATCATAATGCTCCAAGCCCTAGTTATCACAATGCTCCATTATATTTGTCATCACAATCCTCCATTAAAATTTTCATCACAATGCTCCCTGCCATTGTCATCGCAATGGACCATGACATATGTCATCACAATGCTCAATGACACCTTTCTTCAAAATACTCCATGAAGTTCTCATCACAATGCACCATGCTCCTGTCATCACAATGCTCCATGCCCTTGTCATCACAATGCTCCATGACACCAGGCATCACAATGCTCCATGACTCCAGTCATCACAATGTTTCATAGCATTAGTCATAACAATGATCCATTCTCCAGTCATCACAAGGCTCTGTGACCTTTGTAACCACAGTGCTCCATGAACTTTTCATCACAATGCTCCGTGACCCATGTCATCACAATGCTCCAAGCCTTTGTCAGAAAAATACTCCATGACCCTTGTCACCACAATGTGCATCGCACATTTCATCACAACGGTCCACAAATTTGTCATCGCAATGCTCCATAAGCCTTGTAATCACAATGCTCCTTGCCCTTCTAATCACAATGCTCCATTACCCCTCTCATAACAATGCTCGATGAGCCATGCAATCACAATGTTCCACGGTCTTTTCATTACAAGACTCCCTGACACTTGTAATCACAATGCTCCAAGACCCTTGTAATCACAATGTTCCATGCCCTTCTCATCACAAAGCTCCATGACACATGTCATCAGAATGTTCCATGGTCTTGTCATCAAAATGCTCCATGCCCTTGTCATCACAGTGCTCCAAGACCCCCGTAATCACAATGCTCCAAGACCCTTTTCATCAGTATGCTCCATGAGATTTGTCATCACAAGGCTCCATGGTTTTCTCATCACAATGCTCTAGGACCTTGTCATCACAATGCTTCACGACATCGTCATGAAAATTCTGAATGGCCCTTGTCACCATAATGCTCCAAGCCCTATTCATCACAATGGTCCATTATATTTGTCATCACAATCCTGCATTTCATTTGGCATCACAATGCTCCCTGCCATTGTCATCGCAATGGACCATGACATATGTCATCACAATGCTCCCTGACACCTGTCTTCACAATAATCCATGACATTCTCATCACAATGATACATGCACTTGTTATCACAATGCACCAGGTCCACTGTCATCACAACAATCTATGAAAATTGTCAGACCAATGCTCCATGCCCCTGACACCACAATGCTCCATGCCCTTGTCATCACAATGCTCCATTACCCATGTCATCACAGTGCTCCGTGACTCCAGCCATAACAATGATTCATAACATTGGTCATCACAATGGTCCATGCCTGCGTCATCACAAGGCTCTGTGACCTTTGTAACCACAATGCTCCATGAAATTTTCATCACAATGCTCCGTGACCCTTGGCATCACAATGCTCCAAGCCTTTGTCAGAAAAATGCTCCATGACCCTTGTCATCACAATGTGCCACGCACTTTTCATCACAACGGTCCACAAATTTGTCATCGCAATGCTCCATAAATTTTGTAATCACAATGCTCCATGCCCTTCTCATCACAATGCTCCATTACCCCTGTCATAACAATGCTCCATGACCCCTGCCATCACAAAGTTCCAAGGCCTTGTCATCACAAGACTCCATGACACGTCATCACAATGCTCCAAGACCCCTCTAATCACAATGTTCCATGCCCTTGTCGTCACAAAGCTCCATGACACATGCCATGATAATATTCCATGGCCTTCTCACCAAAATGCTCCATGACCTATTCATCACAATTCTCCCAGAACCCTATAATCACAATGCTCCATGCCCCTTGTCATCTCAATGCTCCATGAACACTGTCATCACAATGCACCATGCCCACCATCATAATGCTTCATGCAATTGTCATCACAATGGAATCATAATGCTCCATGACCTCTGTCATCACAATGCTCTTGTCCCCTGTCATCACAATACTCCATGAACATTTTCAGCCCAATGCTCCATGACCCTTGTCATCACAATGATCCATGCCCTTGTCATCCCAAAGCTCCATGACCCCTGTATTCACAATGCTCCGTGACGATTTTCATCACAGTGCTCCATGACACCTGTCATCACCATGCTCCATGCCTTTGTCAGCAAAATGCTACATGACATTGTCATTACAAAGCTCTATGCGCTTGTCATCACAATACTCCATTACCATTGTCATCACAATCCTCCATGAACCTTGGGATCATACTGCTTCATGCCCTTGTCATCACAACGCTCCATGCTTCTTGATATCAAAATGATCCATGACCTCTGTCATCACAATGCTCCAAACCCTTGTGATCACAATGTCCCATAGCACTTGTCATCACAATGCTCCATGATGCCTGTCATAACAATACTCCATGCCCTTTTCATCACAATGCTCCATGAACATTGTCATCACAATTCTCAATACACTTGTCATAACAATGCTCCCTGACACTTGTCGTCAGAATGCTCCTTGAACACTGTCAGGAAAAGGCTCCATACCTTTTTCATCACAATGCCCCATTCCTTTTTCATCACAATGCTTCATGCCATTGTCATCAATATACACCACAAGCTTGTCATCAGAATGCTCCATGACCCTTGTCATCACAATTCTCCATGCACTTTTCATCACAATGCTCCCTGACCCTTGTCATCACAATGGCCCAAGACATTGTAATCAAAATGCTCCATTACATTTGTCTTCAGAATCCTTCATGACACTTGGCATCACAATGCTCCATGTCCTTCTCATCACAATGCTCCATGCCCTTGCAATCACAATGCTCCATTACCCCGTCATAACAATGCTCCATGACCCATGCCATCACGAGGATCCTTGGCCTTGTCATCACAAGGCTCCATGACTCTTCTCATCACAATGCTCCAAGACCCCTGTAATCACAATGCTCCATGCCCCTTTTCATCTCAGTGATCCATGAACACTGTCATCACATTGTACCATGCCAATCATCATAATGCTTCATGCTATTGTCATCATAAAAAAATAAAAATGCTCCATGAACTCTGTCATAACAATGCTCCAAACCCTTGTGATCACAATATTCCATAACACTTGTCATCACAATGCCCCATGACACACGTCAGCACAATTATCCATTTTCTTCTCATCACAATGCTCCATGACTGCTATCATAACAATGCACAATACACATGTCATCAAAATGCTCCCTGACACTTGTTGTCTGTATGCTCCTTGAACCCTGTAATGACAAGGCTCCATGCCTTTTTCATCACAATGATCCATGCCGTTTCCATCACAATGCTCCAAGACCCCTGTAATCACAATGCTCCATGACCTTGTCATCACAAAGCTCTATGACGCATATCATTAGAATGTTCCTTAAACTTCTACTCACAGTGTTCCATGCCCTGGTTATCACAATGTTCCAAGACCCGTGTAATCACAGTGGTCCATGCCCCTTTTCATCAGTATGCTCCATGAGATTTGTCAACACAAGTCTCCATGGTTTTCTTATTACAATGCTCCAGGACCTAGTCATCAGAATGTTTCATGACGTTGTCCTGAACATTCTCAATGGCCCTTCTCATCATAATGCTCCAAGCCCTAGTCATCACAATGCTCCATTATATTTTTCATCACAATCCTCCATTACATTTGGCATCACAATGCTCCCTGCCATTGTCATCGCAATGGACCATGACATATGTCATCACAATGCTCCCTGACACCTGTCTTTACAATACTCCATGACCTTCTCATCACTGTGATCCATGCCCTTGTCAGCACAATGCACCATGTCCACTGTCATCACAATAATCTATGAAACTGGTCAGACCAATGCTCCATGCCCTTGATATCACAATGCTCCATGCCGTTGTCATCAAAATGCTCCATGACCCCTGTCATCACAATGCTCAGTGACTCCAGGCATCACAATGCTTCATAACATTTGTCATCACAATGGTCCATGCCCGCATCATCACAAGGCTCTGTGACCTTTGTAACCACAATGCTCCATGAAATTTCCATCACAATGCTCCGTCACCATTGTCATCACAATGCTCCATGCCTTTGTCAGAAAAATGCTCCATGACCTTTGTCATCACAATATGCCACACTCTTTTCATCACAACGGTCAACAATTTTGTCATAGGAATGCTCCATAAACCTAGTAATCAAAATGCTCCATGCCCTTCTCATCACAATGCTCCATTACCCCTGTCATAACAATGATCCATGACCCTTGCAATCACAATGTTCCACGGCCTTGTCATCACAAGGCTCCATGACACTTGTCATCACAATGCTCCAAGACCCCTGTAATCACTATGATCCATGCCCTTGTCATCACAATGTCCATGACACATGTCATCACAAAGTTCCATGGCCTTCTCATGAAAATGCTCCATGCCCTTGTCATCACAATGCTCCAAGACACCTGTAATCACAATGCTCCATGCCCCTTTTCATGTCAACGCTACACGAACCCTGTCATCACAATGCATCATGCGTATCATCATAATGCTTCTGGCTATTGTCAGCGCAATGAAATTAAAATTCTCTATGACCTCTGTCATCACAATGCTCCATGACCACTGTCATCAAAATACTACATGAACATTTTCAGCCCAATGCTCCATGACCCTTGTCATCACAATGATCCATGCCCTTGTCATCCCAATGCTCCATGACCCCTGTATTCACAGTGCTCCGTGAGGCTTGTGATCACAGTGCTCCATGACACCTGTCATCACAATGCTCCATGCCTTTGTCAGCAAATTGCTACATGAACTTTTCATTATAATGCTCTATGCGCTTGTCCTCACAATACTCCATTACCATTGCATCACAATTCTCCATGAACCTTGGGATCACATTGCTTCATGCCCTTGTCATCACAATGCTCCAAGCTCCTTGAAATCAAAATGATCCATGACCTCTGTCATCACAATGCTCCAAACCCTTGTGATCACAAAGTTCCATAACACTTGTCATCACAACGTTCCATGATGCCTGTCATCACAATACTCCATGCCCTTTTCATCTCAATGCTCCATGACCTTTGTCATCACAATTCTCAATACACTTGTCATCACAATGCTCCCTGACACTTGTCGTCAGAATGCTCCTTAAACTCTGTCAGGAAAAGGCTCCATGCCTTTTTCATCACAATGCCCCATGCCGTTTTCATCACAATGCTCCTTGCCATTGTCATCAAAATACTCCACAAGCTTGTCATCAGAATGCTCAATGACCCTTGTCATCAAAATTCTCCATGCACTTGCCAGCACAATGCTCCCTGACCCTTGTCATCACAATGCTCCAAGCCATTATCATCAAAATGCTCCATTACATTTGTCATCAGAATCCTCCATGACACTTGGCATCACAATGCTCCATGCCATTGTCATCACAGTGCGCCATTACATATGTCATGACAATGATCCCTGACACCTGTCTTCACAATACTGCATGACCTGGTCATCACAATGCTCCATGCCGTTGTCATTACAATGCGCAATTCCAACTGTCATTGCAATAATCCATGAAACTTATTAGACCAATGTTCCATGCCCTTGTCATCACAATGTTCCATGACCTTGTTATCACATTGCTCCATTGACCCTGTCATCACAATGCTCCGTGACTCCAGTCTTTACAATGCTTCATGACCTTTGACATCACAATGGTCCATTCCCTCATCATCAACAGACTCTGTGACCTTTTTAACCACAATGCTCCAGGAACTTTTCATCACAATGCTCTTTGACCCTTGTCATCACAGTGCTCTATGCTTTTCTCAGCACAGTGCTCCATGACTCATGTCATCAGAATGCTCCATGGCCTTCTCATCAAAATGCTCCATGCCCTAGTCATCACAATGCTCCAAGACCGCTGTAATCACAATGCTCCATGCCCCTTTTCATCAGAATGCTCCATGAGACTTGTCATCACAAGTCTCCATGGTCTTCATATCACAATGTTCCAGGACCTTTTCATAAACATGCACCATTCCCTTGTAATCACAATGCTCCATGATCCCTGTCATCACAATAATCCATGAATATTTTCAGCCCAATGCTCCACGACCTACTCATCACAATGCTCCATGGCCAATATCATCACAATGCTCCATGACCACAGTCATCACAACACTCCATGACACCTGAAAACACAATGATCCGGGACTCTTGTCATCACAATGCTCCATTCCCTAGTCATCTCAATGCTCCATGAACGCTGTCATCACAACACTCCATGAACATTTTCAGCCCAGTGCTCCAGGAAACTTGTCATCACAATGATCCATGCCCTTGTCATCCCAATCCTCCATGACCCCTGTATTCACAATGCTCTGTGACGCTTGTCATCACCGTGCTCCATGACACATGTCATCACAATGCTCCATGCCTTTGTCAACAAAATGCTACATGACCTTGTCATTACAATGCTCTATACGCTTGTCATCAAAAAACTCCATTTCCATTGTCATCACAATCCTCCGTGAGCCTTGGGATCACATTGCTTCATGCCCTTGTCTTCACAATGCTCCATGCTCCTTGAAATCCAAATGATCCATAACCTGTATCATCACAATTCTCCAAACCCTTGTAATCAGAATATTCCATAACAGTTGTTATCACAACACTCTATGAAGCCTGCCATCACAATACTCCTTGCCCTTTTCATCACAATGCTCCATGCCCTTGTCATCACAAAGCTCAATAACACATGTAATTACAATGCTCTTTGGGCTACTCCTCACAATGCTCCATGTCCTCGTCATCACAAGGCTCCAAGACCCATGTAATCACAATGCTCTATGCCCCTTTTCATCTCAATGCTCCATGAACCCTGTCATCACAATGCAACATGTCCATCATCATAATGCTTCAGGCTATTGTCATCACAATGAAATCAATATTCTCCATGACCTCTGTTATCATAAGGCTCCAAATCCTTGTTATCACAATGTTCCATAACACTTATCATCACAACACCCCATGATGCTCCTCATCACAATAATCCATGGTCTTCTCATCACAATGCTCCATGATCTTTGTCATCAGAATGCTCAATACACTTGTCATCACAATGCCCCCTGACACTTGTCATCAGTATGCTCCTTGAACCCTGTCATGACAAGGCTCCATGCCTTTTTCATCACAATGATCCGTGCCCTTTTCATCACAGTGCTCCAAGATCCCTGTAATCACAATGCTCCATGCACTTGTCATCACAAAGCTCCATGACGCATGTCATCAGAATGCTCCATGGCCTTCTCATCACAATGCTCCATGTCCTAGTCATCACAATGTTCCAAGACCCCTGTAATAACAATGCTCCATGCCCCTTTTCATCAGAATGCTCCATGAGACTTGCCATCACATGTCTCCATGGTCTTCACATCACAATGCTCCAGGAACTTGTCATCACCATGCTCCATTCCCTTGTCATCACAATGCTCCATGATACCTGTCATTACAATAATCCATGAACATTTTCAGCCCAATGCTCCATGACCTACTCATCACAATGCTCCATGGCCAATATCATCACAATGCTCCATGACCACTGTCATCACAACACTCCATGACACCTGAAAACACAATGATCCGGGACTCTTGTCATCACAATGATCCATTGCCTACTCATCACAATGCTCCATAACCCCTGTCATCAAAACACTCCATGAACATTTTCAGAGAAGTGCTCCAGGAAACTTGTCAGCACACTGTTCCATGCACTTGTCACCCAATGGTCCATGACCCCTGTATTCGCAATGCTCCGTGACGCTTGTCATCACAGCGCTCCATGACACATGCCATTACAATGCTCCATGCCTTTGTCAGTAAAATGCTACATGACTTTGTCATTACAATGCTCTATGCGCTTGTTATTACAATACTTCATTTCCATTGTCATCACAATCCTCCATGAACCTTGGGATCACATTGCTTCATGCCCTTGTCATCACAATGCTCCAGGCTCCTAGAAATCAAAATGATCCATGACCTCTGTCATCACAATGCTCCAAAACCTTGTGATCACAGTGTTCCATAACACTTGTCATCACAACGCTCCATGATGCCTGTCATCAAAGTACTCCATGCCCTTTTCATCACAATGCTCCATGACCATTGTCATCACAATTCTCAATACACTTGTCATCACAATGCTCCCTGACACTTCTCATCAGAATGCTCCTTGAACCCTATCACGAAAAGGCTCCATGCCTTTTTCATCATAATGCCCCATGCCATTTTCATCACAATACTCCATGCCACTGTCATCAAAATACTCCACAAGGTTGTCATCAGAATGCTCCATGACCCTTGTCATCACAATTCTCCATGCACTTGTCGGCACAATGCTCCCTGAAACTTGTCAGCACAATGCTCCAAGCTATTGTCATCACAATGCTCCATTAACTTGTCATCAGAATCCTCCATGACACTTGGCATCACAATGTTCCATGCCATTGTCATCACAATGGGCCATTACATATGTCATCATAATACTCCCTGACACCTGTCTTCACAATACTGCATGACCTGGCCATCACAATGCTCCATGACCTTGTCATCACAGTGCGCCATTCCAACTGTCATTGCAATAATCCATGAAACGTATTAGACCAATGTTCCATGCCCTTGTCATCACAATGCTCCATGCCCATGTTATCACAATGCTCCATGACCCAAGTCATCACAATGCTCTGTGACTCCAGTCATCACAATGCTTCATGACGTTTGCATCACAATGGTCCATGCCCTCGTCATCAATAGTCTCTGTGATGTTTTTAACCACAATTCTCCATGAACATTTCATCACAATGCTCTTTGACCCTTGTTATCACAATGCACTACGCCTTTCTCAGCATAATGCTCCAAAACCCTTGTCATCACAACGCTCCGTGCGCTTGTCAGCACAATGCTCCATGACACATGTCATCACAATGCACCATGCGCTTGTCATCACAGTGCTCCACAATCTTGTCTTCACAATGCTCCATATAATTTGACATCACAATGCTCCATGCACTTCTCATCAAAATGCTCTATCACCACTGTTATCACAATGCTATATGCATTTATCATCACAATGTTCGATGACCCCTGACATCACAATGTTCCATAACAGCTGTCATCAAAATGTTCCCTGACACTTTTCATCAAATTGTGCCGTGACCCTGTAATCACAATGCTCCCTGCCCTTCTCATCAAAATGCACATCACCCTTGCCTTCAGAATGCTCCATGACTTTTGTCATCAGAAAGTTCCATGACCCTGGCATCACAAAGCTCCATGTCATTGTCATCACAATGCTCCATGAACATTCTCATCACATTGTTCCATGTCCTTGTCTTCACAAAGCTCCATGACACATGTCATCAGAATGCTCCATGAACTTCTCATCAAAAGGCTCCATGACCCTTCTCATCACAATGCTCCATGCCGCTTTTAATCTCAATGATCCATGAACCGTGTCATCACAATGCACCATGCCCATCATCATAATGCTTCATGCTGTTGTCATCACAATGAAATCAAAATGCTCCATGACCTCTGTCATAACAATGCTCCAAACCCTTTTGATCACAATATAGTATAACACTTGTCATCACAATGTCCCATGACGCTCGTCATCACAGTTTTCCATGGTCTTCTCATGACAATGCTGCATGACCTTTGTCATCACAATGCTCAATACATTTGTCATCAAAAAGCTCCTTGACACTTTTTGTCTCTATGCTCCTTGAACCATGTCTTGACAAGGCTCCATGCCTTTTTCATCACAATGATCCATGCCCTTTTCATCACAATGCTCCAAGACACATGTAATCACAATGCTCCATGCCCCTGTCATCACAAAGCTCAATGACGCATGCCATTAGTATGCTCCTTGGTATTCTCCTCACAATGCTCCATGCCCTTGTCATCACAATGTTGCAAGACCCCTGTAATCACAGTGTTCCATGCCCCTTTTCATCAGTATGCTCCATGAGACTTGTCATCACAAGGCTCCATGGTTTTCTCATTACAATGCTCCAGGACCTTGTCATCACAATGCTTCACGACCTTGTCATGAATATTTTCAATGGCCCTTGTCATCATAATGCTCCAAGCCCTAGTCATCACAATGTTCCTTTATATTTGTCATCACAATCCTCCATTACATTTGGCATCACAATTCTCCATGCCATTGTCGTCACAATGGATCATGACACATGTCATCACAATGCTCCCTGACACCTGTCTTCACAGTATTCAATGACCTTCTCATCACAATGCTCCATGCCCTTGTCATCACAATGCACCATGCCCAATGTCATCACAATAATCTATGAAACTTCTCAGACCAATGCTCCATCCCCTTGTCATCACAATGCTCCATGAACCCTGTCATCACATTGCTCCTTTACTCCAGTCATCACAGTGCTTTATAACGTTTGTCATAACAATGGTCCATGCCCGCATCATCACAAGGCTCTGTGACCTTTGTAACCACAATGCTCCATGACCTTTTCATCACAATGCTCTGTGACCCGTGTCATCACAATGCTCCATGTCTTTGTCAGAACAATGCTCCATGACCATTGTCATCACAATGTGTCACGCGCATTTCATCACAAAGGTCCACAACCTTGTCATTGCAATGCTCCATAAACTTTGTAATCACAATGCTCTATGCACTTCTCATCAAAATGCTCTCTCACGAGAGATATCACAGTGTCCATCATTAGTCATCACAATACTCCCTCAACCCTTTAATCACAATTTCCATGACCCTGTCATCACACTGCTACATCCCCTTATCATCACAATGTTCCATGACCCCTGACATCACAATGATCCATAACCCCGGTCATCAAAATGCTCCATGACACATTTCATCCCAAAGCTCCAAGAGCACTGACATCACAGTGTTCCATTACACTTTTCATCAAATTGCTGCATGACCCGGTCATCAAAATGCTCCCTCCCCTACTCATCACAATGCACCATGCCCTTGTCATCAAAATGCTCCATGACTTTACATCACAAAGCTCCATGACCCTTGACATCACAATGCTCCATGTCATTGTCATCAAAATGCTCCATGAACCCTCTCGTAACAATGCTCAATGCCCTTGTCATCAAAAAGCTCCATGACACTTGTCATCACAATGCTCCATGCCCTTGTCATTACAATTCTGCATGACCCATGTATCATAGTGTTCCGTACCCTTTTCATCACAATGCTCCATGCCCACTCTCATTACAATAATCCATGAAACATTTCAGACCACTGTTCCATGCCCTTCTCATCACAATGCTCCATTACCTCTGTCATAACAATGCACCATGTCCCCTGCCATCACAATGTTCCACGCCCTAGTTATCACAAAGTTCCATGACACATGTCATCAGAATATTCAATGACTTTCTCATCACAATGATCCATACACATGTCATCACAATGCTCTAAGACCCTTGTAATCACAATGCTCCATGATTCTTTTCATCTCAGTGCTCCATGATCACTACCATCACAATGCACCATGCCCATCATCATAATGCCTCCGGCTATTGTCATCACAGTGAAATCAAAATGCTCCATGAACTCTGTCATCACAATTCTCCAAACCCTTGTGATCACTCTGTTCCATAACACTTATCATCACAACCCCCCCTGACGCTCATCATCACAATTATCCATGGATTTCTCATCTCAATGCTCCATAAACTTTGACATTGCAATGCTCAATACACTTGTCATCCCAATGCTCCCTGACACTTGTCATCAGTATGGTCCTTGAACACTGTCATGACAAGTTTCCATGCCGTTTTCATCACAATGATCCATGCCCTTTTCATCACAAAGCTCCATGACCCCTGTAATCACAATGCTCCATGCCCTTGTCATCGCACAGCTCTATAACACATGTCATCAGAATGCTCCATGGCCTTCTCATCACAATGCTCCATGCCCTTGTCATCACAATGCTCCAAGACCCCTGTAATCACAATGATCCATGCCCCTTTTCATCAGAATGCTCCATGAGACTTGCCATCACAAGTCTCCATGGTCTTCTCAACATAATGCTCCAGCACCTTGTCATCACCATGCTCCATTTCCTTGTCATCAAAGTGCTCCATGACCCCTGTCATCACAATACTCCATGAACATTTTCAGCCCAATGCTCCATGACCTTCTCATCACAATGCTCCATGACCAATATGATCACAATGATCCATGACAACTGTCATCACAACACTCCATGACACCTGACAATACAATAATCCGGGACTCTTGTCATCACAATGCCCAATTACCTAGTCATCACTATGCTCCATGAACCCTGTCATCACAATATTCCATGGACATTTTCAGCCCAAAGCTCCATGACCCTTATCATCACAATGATCCATGCCCTAGTCATCCCAATGCTCCATGACGCCTGTATTCACAATGCTCTGTGACGCTTGTCATCACAGTGCTCCATGACACCTGTCATTACAATGCTCCATGTCTTTGTCAGCAAAATGCTACATGACCTTGTCATTACAGTGCTCTATGCGCTTGTCATCACAATACTCCATTATCATTGTCATCACAATCCTCCATGAACCTTGGGATCACATTGCTTCATGCCCTTGTCATCACAATGCTCCATGCTCCTTGAAATCAAAATGATCCATGACCTCTGTCATCACAATGCTCCAAAACCTTGTGATCACAATGTTCCATAACACTTGTCATCACAACGCTCCATGATGCCTGTCATCACGATACTGCATGCCCTTTTCATCACAATGCTCCATAATCTTTGTCATCACAATTCTAAATACACTTGACATCACAATGCTCCCTGACACTTGTCGTCAGAATGCTCCTTGAACCTCTCACGAAAAGGCTCGATGCCTTTTTCATCACAATGCCCCATGCCATTTTCATCACAATGCTCCATTCCATTTTCATCAAAATACTCCACAAGCTTGTCATCAGAATGCTCCATGACCCTTGTCATCACAATTCTCCATGCACTTGTCAACACAATGCTCCTTGACCCTTGTCATCACAATGCTCCTAGCCATTGTCATCACAATGCTCCATTACCTTTGTCATCAGAATCCTCCATGACACTTGGCATCACAATGCTCCATGCCACTGTCATCACAATGGGCCATTACATATGTCATAACAATGCTCCCTGACACATGTCTTCACAGTACTTCATGACCTGGTCATCACAATGCTCTATGCCCTTGTTATTACAATGCAGCATTACAACTGTCATTGCAATAATACATTACACTGGTTAGAACAATGCTCCATGCCTTTGTCTTCACAATGCTCCATGCCCTTGTTATCACAATGCTCCATGACCCCTGTCATCACAATTCTACGTGGCTCCAGTCATCACAATGCTTCATAACCTTTGTCATAACAATGGTCCATGCCCTCCTCATCAACAGTCTCTGTGACCATTTTAAGCACAATGCTCCATGAACTTTTCATCACAATGCTCTTTGACCCTTGTCATCACAATGCTCTATGCCTTTCTCAGCACAATGCTCCATGACCGTTGTCATCACAATGCTCCATGCTCCTTGAAATCAAAATGATCCATGACCTCTCGCATCACAGTGCTCCAAAACCTTGTGATCACAATGTTCCATAACACTTGTCATCACAACGCTGCATGAGGCCTGTCATCACAATACTCCATGCCCTTTTCATCACAATGCTACATGACCATTTTCATCACAATTCTCAACACACTTGTCATCACAATGCTCCATGCACTTCTCATCAAAATGCTCTCTCACCACTGATATCACAATGTTACATCACTATTCATCACAATATTCCCTCACCCCTCTCATCACAATGTTCCATGACTCCTGTCATCAAAATGCTACATGCACTTATCATCACAATGTTCGATGACCCATGACATCACAATGTTCATTAACATCTGTCATCAAAATGCTCTATGACCCTTTTCATCAACAGGCTCCATGATCCCTGATATCACAGTGCTCCATGACCCCTGTCATCACAATGCTCCATGCTCCTTGAATTCAGAATGTTCCATGACCTCTCTCATCACAGTGCTCCAAACACTTGTGATCACAATGTTCCATAACACTTGTCATCACAACGCTCCATGATGACTGTTATCACAATACTCTATGCACTTTTCATCACAATGCTCCATGACCTTTGTCATCACAATTCTCAATACACTTGTCATCACAATGCTCCCTGACACTTGTCGTCAGAATGCTCCTTGAACCCTGTCACAAAAATGCTCCATGCCTTTTCCATCACAATGCCACATGCCGTTTTCATCACAATGCTCCATGCCATTGTCATCAAAATACTCCACAAGCTTGTCATCAGAATGCTCCATGATATTTGTCATCACAAATCTCCATGCACTTGTCGGCATAATGCTCCCTAACCATTGTCATCACAACGCTCCAAGCCATTGTCATCACAATGCTCCATTACCTTTGTTATCAGAATCCCCCATGACACTTTGCATCACAATGCTCCATGCCATTGTCATCACAATGGGCCTTTTCATATGTCATCATAATGCTCCCTGACACCTGTCTTCACAATACTGCATGACCTGGTCATCACAATGCTCCATGCCCTTGTCATCACAATGCACCATTCCATCAGTCATCGCAATAATCCATGAAACTTATTAGACAATGTACCATGCTCTTGTTATCACAATGCTCCATGACCCCTGTCATCAGAATGCTCCGTGACTCCAGTCATCTCAATGCTTCATGACCATTGTTATCACAATGGTCCATGCCCTCGTCAACAACAGTCTCTGTGACCATTTTAAGCACAATGCTCCATGAACTTTTCATCACAATGCTTTTTGACCCTTGTCATCCCAATGTTCTATGCCTTTCTCTGCACAATGCTCCATGACCCTTGTCATCACAATGGTCCATGAGGTTGTCAGCACAATGCTCCGTGACACATGTCATCACAATGTGCCATGCGCTTTTCATCACAGTGCTCCACAACCTTGTCATCACAATGCTCCATAACCATTGTCTTCACAATGCTCCATGAATTTCTCATCAAAATGCTCTCTCACCACTGATATCACAATGTTACATCACTATTCATCACAATACTCCCTCCCCCCGTCATCACAATGCTCCATGTCTCCTGTCATCACAGTGCTACATGCACTTTTTATCACAATGTTCGATGACCCCTGACATCACAATGTTCCTTAACACCTCTCATAAAAATGCTCCATGACCCTTTTCATCAAATGCTCCATGACTCCTGACATCACAGTGTTCCATAACCCTTGTCATCAAAATATTCCATAACACTTTTCATCAAATTGCTCCATGACGCTGTCATCACAGTGCTCACAGCCCTTCTCATCACATTGCCAACGAACTTGTCATCAAAATGCTCCATGACCTTTGTCATCACAAAGATCCATGACGCTTGGCATCACAATGCTCCATGTCAGTGTTATCACAATGCTCCATGAACGCTCTCATCACACTGCTCCATGCACTTGTCATCACAAAGCTCCATGATGCATGTCATCAGAATACTCCATGGCCTTCTCATCACAGTGCTCCATGCAGTTGCCATTACAATGCTCCTTTATCCCTGTCATAAAAATTCTCCATGAACACTGCCGTCACGATGTTCCATGGCCTTGTCATGACAATGCTCCATGACCCCTGTAATCACAATGCTCCATGCCCCTTTTCATCTCAATGATCCATGAACCCTCTCATCAGAATGCACCATGCCCATCATCATAATGCTTCATGCTATTGTCATCACAATGAAATCAAAATGCTCCATGACCTCTGTCATAGCAATGCTCCAAAACCTTGTGATCACAATATTCCATAACACTTGTCATCACAATGCCCCATGACGCTTGTCATCACAATTATCCATGGACTTCTCATCACAATGCTCCATGACCATTGTCATCACAATGCTCAATACACTTGTCATCAAAATGCTCCCTGACTCTTCTTGTCTGTATGATCCTTGTACCCTGTCATGAAAAGGCTCCATGCCTTTTTCATCAAAATGATCCATGCCCTTTTCATCACAATGCTCCAAGACCCCTGTAATCACAATGCTTCATGCCTTTGTCATCAGAAAGCTCAATGACACACGTCATCAGAATGCTCTTTGCATTCTCCTCACAATGCTCCATGCCCTTGTCATCACAATGTTCCAAGACCCCTGTAATCACAATGTTCCATGCCCCTTGTCATCAGTATGCTCCATGAGACTTGTCATCACAAGGCTCCATGGTTTTCTCATCGCAATGCTCCAGGACCTTGTCATCACAAAGCTTCACGACCTTGGCATGAAAATTCTCAATGGCCCTTGTCTTCATAATTCTCCAAGCGCTAGTCATTACAATGCACCATTATATTTGTCATCACAATCCTCCATTATATTTGGCATCACAATGCTCCATGCCATTGTCATCGCAATGGACCATGTCATATATCATCACAATGCTCCCTGACACCTGTCTTTACAATACTCCATGACCTTCTCATCACAATGCTCCATGCGCTTGTCATCACAATGCACCATGCCCACTGTCATCACAATAATCTATGAAACTTGTCAGAACAATGCTCCATGCCCCTGTCATCACAATCCTCCATGCCCTTGTCATCACAAAGCTCCATGACGCATGTCATCCGAATGATCCATGGCCTTCTCATCACAATGCTCCATGCCCTTGTCATCACAATGCTCCAAGACCCCTGTAATCACAATGCTCCATGCCCCTTTTCATATCAATGCTCCATGAACCCTGTCATCACAATGCACCATGCCCATCATCATAATGCTTCAGGCTGTTGTCCTCACAATGAAATCAAAATGCTCAATGACCTCTCTCATCATAATGCTCCAAACCGTTGTGATAACAATTTTCCATAACACTTATCATCACAACAACCCTGACGCTCATCATCACGTTTATCCATAGACTTCTCATCACAATGCTCCATGAAATTTGTCATCACAGTGCTCAATACACTTGTCATCACAATGTTCCCTGACACTTGTTGTCTGTATGCTCCTTGAACCCTGTCATGGAAAGGATCCATGCCTTTTTCATCACAATGATCCATGCGCTTTTCATCACAATGCTCCAAGACCCCGTTAATCACAATGTTCCATGCCATTGTCATCACAAAGCTCCATGACGCCTGTCAGCAGAGTGCTCCATGGCCTTTTCGTCACAATGCTCCAAGCCCTTGTTTTCACAATGCTCCAAGACCCATGTAATCACAATGCTCCATGCCCCTTTTCATCAGAATGCTCCATGAGACTTTTCATCACAAGTCTCCATGACCTTCTCATCACAATGCTCCATGACCAATATCATCACAATGCTCCATGACCACTCTCGTCACAAAACTCTATGACACCTGACAACACAATGGTCCGAGACTCTTGTCATCACAATGTTCCTTTCCCTAGACATCAGAACGCTCCATGACCCCTCTCATCACAATACACCATAAACATTTTCAACCCTATGCTCCATGACCCTTGTCATCACAATGATCCATGCCCTTGTCATCCCAATGATCCATGAACCCTGTATTCACAATGCTCCTTGACGCTTGTCATCACAGTGCTCCATGACACCTGTCATCACAATGCTCCATGCCTTTGTCCGCAAAATGCTACATGACCTTGTCATTACAATGCTCTATGCGCTTGTCATCACAATATTCCATTACCATTGTCATCACAATCCTCAATGAACCGTGGGATCACATTGTTTCATGTCCTAGACATCACAATGCTCCATGCTCCTTGAAATCAAAATGATCCATGACCTCTGTCATCACAATGCTCCAAACCCTTGTGATCACAATGTTCCCTAACACTTGTCATCACAATGCTCCATGATGCCTGTCATCACAATACTCCATTCCCTTTTCATCACAATGCTCCATGACCTTTGTCATCACAGTACTCAATACACTTGTCACCACAATGCTCCCTGACACTTGTCGTCAGAATGCTCCTTGAACCCTGTCAGGAAAAGGCTCCATGCCTTTTTCATCACAATGTCCCATGCCATTTTCTTCACAATGCTCCATGCCATTGTCTTCAAAATACTCCAAGAGCTTGTCATCAGAATGCTCCACTACCCTTGTCATCACAATTCTCCTTGCACTTTTCAGCACAATGCTCCCTGACACTTGTCATCACAATGATCCAAGCCATTGCCATCACAATGCTCCATTACCTTTGTCATCAGAATCCTCCATGACACTAAGCATCACAATGCTCCATGCCATTATCATCACAATGGGTCATTTCATATGTCATCACAATGCTCCCTGACTCCTGTCTTCACAATACTGCATGACCTGGTCATCACAATGCTCCATGACCCCTGCCATCACAATGTTTCACGGCCTTCTCATCACAAGACTCCATGACACTTGTCATTACAATGCCCAAAGACCCCTGTAATCACAATGCTCCATGACCTTGTCATCACAAAGCTCCATGACACATGTCATCAGAATGTTCCATGGCCTTCTCATCAAAATGCTCCATGCCCTTCTCATCCCCGTGCTCCAACACGGCTGTAATGACAATGCTCCATGCCCCTTTTCATCAGTATGCTCCATGAGATTTGTCATCACAAGGCTCCATGGTTTTCTCATCACAATGATCCAGGATTTTGTCATCACAGTGCTTCACGACCTTGTCATGAAAATTCTCAATGGCCCTTGTCATCATAATGCTCCAAGCCCTAGTCATCACTATGCTCCATTATATTTGTCATTACAATCCTCCATTACATTTGGCATCACCGTGCTCCCTGCCATTGTCATCACAATGCTCCCTGACACCTGTCTTCACAATACTCCATGAACTCCTCATCACAATGATCCATTCCCTTGTCATCATAATGCTCCATGACCTCTGTCATCACAATGCTCCGTGACTCCAGGCATCAAATTGCTTCATAACATTTGTCATCACAATGGTCCGTGCCCAAGTCATAACAAGGCTCTGTGACCTTTGTAACCACAATGATCCATGAAATTTCCATCACAATGCTCCGTGACCCTTGTCATCACAGTGCTCCATGCCTTTTTCTGAAAAATGCTCCATGACCATTATCATCACAATGTGCCACGCGATTTCATCACAACTGTCCACAAATTTGTCAAGGCAATGCTACATAAAACATTTAATCACAATGCTCCATGCCCTTCTCATCACAATGCTCCATTACCCCTGTCATAACAATGCTCCATGAACCCTGCCATCACAATGTTACACGGTCTTGTCATCACAAGGCTCCATGACACTTGTCATCACTATGCTCCAAGACCACTGTAATCATATTGCTCGCTGCCCTTGTCATCACAAAGCTCCATGACACATGTCTTCAGAATGTTCCATGGCTTGCTCATCAAAATGTTCCATGCCCTTGTCATCACAATGCTCCAAGTCACCTGTAATCACAATGCTCCATGACACTTTTCATCTCAAGGCTCCATGAATCCTGTTATCACAATGCATCATGCCCATCATCATAATGCTTCAGACTATTGTCAGCACAATGAAATCTTAATTCTCCATGACCTCTCTCATCACAATGCTCCATGACCCCTATCATCACAATACATCATGAACATATTCAGCCCAATGCTCCATAACACTTGTCATCACCATGATCTTCGCCCTTGTCATCCCAATGCTCCATGACCCCTGTATTCACAATGCTGCGTGATGCTTGCCATAACAGTGCTCCATGACACCTGTCATCACAATTCTCCATGCCTTTGTCAGCAAAATGCTACATGACCTTGTCATTACAATGCTCTATGCCCTTGTTATCACAATACTCCATTATCATTGTCATCGCAATCCTCCACGAACAGTGGGATCACATTGCTTCATGGCCTTGTCATCACAATGCTCCATGAACCTTGAAAACAAAATGATCCATTACCTCTGTCATCACAATGCTCCAAACCCTTGTGATCACAATGATCCATAACACTTGTCATCCCAACGCTCCATGATGCCTGTCATCACAATACTCCATGCCCTTTTCATCAAAATGCTCCATGACCTTTGTCATCACAATTCTCAATACAATTATCATCACAATGCTCCCTGACACTTGTCGTCAGGATGCTCCTTGAACCCTGTCACGAAAAGGCTCCATGCCTTTTTCATCACAATGTCCCATGCCATTTTCTTCACAATGCTCCATGCCATTGTCTTCAAAATACACCAAGAGCTTGTCATCAGAATGCTCCATGACCCTTGTCATCACAATTCTCCTTGCACTTGTCAGCACAATGCACCCTGACACTTGTCATCACAATGATCCAAGCCATTGCCATCACAATGCTCCATTACCTTTGTCATCAGAATCCTCCATGACACTAGGCATCACAATGCTCCATACCATTATCATCACAATGGGCCATTTCATATGTCATCACAATGCTCCAGGACTCCTGTGTTCAAAATACTGCATAACCTGGTCATCACAATGCTCCATCCCCTTTATATCACTAATGCGCCATTCCAACTGTCATCGCAATCGTCCATGAAACTTATTAGACCAATGCTCCATGCCCTTGTCATAACAATGCTCCATGCACTCATTATCACAATGCTCCATGACCCCTGTCATCACAATGCTCCGTGACTCCAGTCATCACAATGTTTCATGAGCTTTGTCATTACAATGGTCCATGCCTTTTTCAGCACAATGCCCCATGACCATTGTCATCACAATGCTCAATACACTTGTCATCAAAATGCTCCCTGACTCTTGTTGTCTGTATGCTCCTTGAACCCTGTCATGAAAAGGCTCCATTCCTTTTTCATCACAATGATCCATGGCCTTTTCATCACAATGCTCCAAGACCCCTGTAATCACAATGCTTCATGCCTTTGTCATCAGAAAGCTCAATGACGCACGCCATCAGAATGCTCCTTTGCCTTCTCCTCACAATGCTCCATGCCCTTGTCATCACAATGTTCCAAGACCCCTGTAATCACAATGTTCCATGCCCATTGTCATCAGTATGCTCCATGAGACTTGTCATCACAAGGCTCCATGGTTTTCTCATTGCAATGCTCCAGGACTTTGTCATCACAATGCTCCACGACCTTGTCATGAAAATTCTCAATGGCCCTTTTCTTCATAATGCTCCGAGCCCTAGTCATTACAATGCTCCATTATATTTGTCATCACAATCCTTCATTATATTTGGCATCACAATGCTCCATGCCATTGTCATCGCAATGGACCATGACATATATCATCACAATGCTCCCTGACATCTGTCTTTACAATACTCCATGACCTTCTCATCACAATGCTCCATGCGCTTGTCATCACAATGCACCATGCCCACTGTCATCACAATTATCTATGAAACTTGTCAGAACAATGCTCCATTCCCCTGTCATCACAATGCTCCATGCCCTTGTCATCACAAAGCTCCATGACGCATGTCATCCGAATGTTCCATGGCCTTCTCATCACAATGCTCCATGCCCTTGTCATCACAATGCTCCAAGACCCCTGTAATCACAATGCTCCATGCCCCTTTTCATCTCAATGCTCCATGAACCCTGTCATCAAAATGCACCATGCCCATCATCATAATGCTTCAGGCTGTTGTCATCACAATGAAATCAAAATGCTCAATGACCTCCCTCATCATAATGCTCCAAACCGTTGTGATAACAATGTTCCATAACACTTATCATCACAACACCCCTGACGCTCATCATCACGATTATCCATGGTCTTCTCATCACAATGCTCCATGAAATTTGTCATCACAGTGCTCAATACACTTGTCATCACAATGCTCCCTGACACCTGTCTTCACAATACTCCATCACCTCCTCATCACAATGATCCATGCCCTTGTCATCCCAATGATCCATGAACCCTGTATTCACAATGCTCCATGACACCTGGCATCACAATGCTCCATGCCTTTGTCCGCAAAATGCTACATGACCTTGTCATTACAATGCTCTATGCGCTTGTCATCACAATATTCCATTACCATTGTCATCACAATCCTCAATGAACCGTGGGATCACATTGTTTCATGTCCTAGACATCACAATGCTCCATGCTCCTTGGAATCAAAATGATCCATGACCTCTGTCATCACAATGCTCCAAACACTTGTGATCACAATGTTCCCTATCACTTGTCATCACAACGCTCCATGATGCCTGCCATCACAATACTCCATTCCCTTTTCATCACAATGCTCCATGACCTTTGTCATCACAATACTCAATACACTTGTCACCACAATGCTCCCTGACACTTGTCGTCAGAATGCTCCTTGAACACTGTCACGATAAGGCTCCATGCCTTTTTCATCAAAATGCCCCATGCCGTTTCCATCACAATGTGCCATGCCTTTGTCATCAAAATACACCACAAGCTTGTCATCATAATGCTCCATGACGCTTGTCATCACAATTCTCCATGTAATTGTAAGCACAATGCTCCCTGACCCTTGTCATCACAATGTCCCAAGCCATTGTCATCAAAATGCTCCATTATATTTATCTTCAGAATCCTCAATGACATTTAGATTCACAATGCTCCATGCTATTCTTATCACAATGGGCCATTACATATGTCATCACAATGCTCCCTGAAACCTGTCTTCACAATACTGCATGACCTGGTCATCACAATGCTCCATGACCCCGGCCATCACAATGTTTCTCGGCCTTCTCATCACAAGACTCCATGACACTTGTCATCACAATGCTCCAAGAAACCTGTAATCACAATGCTCCATGACCTTGTCATCACAAAGCTCCATGACACATGTCATCAGAATGTTCCATGGCCTTCTCATCAAAATACTCCATGCCCTTCTCATCACCGTGCTCCAACACCGCTGTAATGACAATGCTGCATGCCCCTTTTCATCAGTATGCTCCATGTGATTTGTCATCACAGGGCTCCATGGTTTCTCATCACAATGATCCAGGATTGTGTCATCACAGTGCTTCACGACCTTGTCATGAAATTTCTCAATGGCCCTTGTCATCATAATGCTCTAAGCCCTAGTCATCACTATGCTCCATTATATTTGTCATCACAATCCTCCATTACATTTGGCATCACCATGCTCCCTGCCATTGTCATCGCAATGGACCATGACATATGTCATCACAATGCTCCCTGACACCTGTCTTCACAATACTCCATGACCTCCTCATCACAGTGATCCATGCCCTTGTCATCACAATGCTCCATGACCCCTGTCCTCACAATGCTCCGTGACACCAGGCATCAAATTGCTTCATAACTTTTGTCATCACAATTGTCCGTGCCAACGTCATCACAAGGCTTTGTGACCCTTGTAACCACAATGCACCATGAAATTTCCATCACAATGGTCCGTGACCCTTGTCATCACAGTGTTCCATGCCTTTTTCAGAAAAATGCTCCATGATCATTGTCATCACAATGTGCCACGCAATTTTGTCACAACTGTCCACAAATTTGTTATGGCAATGCTCCATAAACCTTTTAATCACAATGCTCCATGCCCTTCTCATCACAATGCTCCATTACTCCTGTCATAACAATGCTCCATGAACCCTGCCATCACAATGTTACACGGTCTTGTCATCACAAGGCTCCATGACACTTGTCATCACTATGCTCCAAGACCACTGTAATCATATTGCTCGCTGCCCTTGTAATCACAAAGCTCCATGACACATGTCTTCAGAATGTTCCATGGCTTTCTCATCAAAATGTTCCATGCCCTTGTCATCACAATGCTCCAAGACACCTGTAATCACAATGCCCCATGACACTTTTCATCTCAAGGCTCCATAAATCATGTTATCACAATGCATCATGCCCATCATCATAATGCTTCAGACTATTGTCAGCACAATGAAATCATAATTCTCCATGACCTCTCTCATCACAATGCTCCATGACCCCTATCATCACAATACTTCATGAACATATTCAGCCCAATGCTCCATAACACTTGTCATCACCATGATCCTTGCCCTTGTCATCCCAATGTTCCATGACCCCTGTATTCACAATGCTGTGTGACGCTTGTCATTACAGTGCTCCATGACACCTGTCATCACAATGCTCCATGCTTTTGTCAGCAAAATGCTACATGACCTTGTCATTACAATGCTCTATGCCCCTGTCATCACAATACTCCATTACCATTGTCATCGCAATCCTCCATGAACCGTGGGCTCACATTGCTTCATGGCCTTGTCATCACAATGCTCCATGTACCTTGAAAACAAAATGATCCATTACCTCTGTCATCACAATGCTCCAAACCCTTGTGATCACAAAGTTCCATAACACTTGTCATCACAATGCTCCATGATGCCTGTCATCACAATACTCCATGCCCTTTTCATCAAAATGCTCCATGACCTTTGTCATCACAATTCTCAATACAGTTATCATCACAATGCTCCCTGACACTTGTCGTCAGAATGCTCCTTGAAACCTGTCAGGAAAAGGCTCCATGCCTTTTTCATCACAATGTCCCATGCCATTTTCTTCACAATGCTCCATGCCATTGTCTTCAAAATACTACAAGAGCTTGTCATCAGAATGCTCCATGACCCTTGTCATCACAATTCTCCTTGCACTTGTCAGCACAATGCTCCCTGACACTTGTCATCACAATGATCCAAGCCATTGCCATCACAATGCTCCATTACCTTTGTCATCAGAATCCTCCATGACACTAGGCATCACAATGCTCCATGCCATTATCATCACAATGGGCCATTTCATATGTCATCACAATGCTCCAGGAAACCTGTGTTCACAATACTGCATGACCTGGTCATCACAATGCTCCATGCCCTTGTTATCACTAATGCACCATTCCAACTGTCATCGCAATAATCCATGAAACTTATTAGACCAATGCTCCATGCCCTTGTCATAACAATGCTCCATGCACTCGTTATCACAATGCTCCATGACCCCTGTTATCACAATGCTCCGTGACTCCAGTCATCACAATGCTTCATGAGCTTTTTCATCACAATGGTTCATGCCCTCTTCATCAACAGTCTCTGTGACATTTTTAACCACAATGCTCCATGAAGTTTTCATCACAATGCTCTTTGACCCTTGTCATCACAATGCTCTATGACTTTTTCAGCACAATGCTCCATTACGCTTGTCATCACAATGTTCCATATGCTTGTCAGCAGAATGCTCCACGACACATGTCATCACAATGCACCATGCGCTTGTCATCACAGTGCTCCAAAATCTTATCATCACAATGCTCCATGCACTTCTCATCAAAATGCTCTCTCACCACTGATATCACAATGTTACATCACTATTCGTCACAATGGTCCCTCACCCCTGTCATCACAATGTTCCATGACTCCAGTCATCACAATGCTACATGCATTATCATCACAATGTTCGATGACCACTGACATCACAATGTTCCATAACCACTGTCATCAAAATATTCCATGACTCTTTTCATCAAAAAAAAGCTCCATGACCCCTGACATCACAATGTTCCACAACCCCTGTCATCAAAATGTTCCATGACACTTTTCATCAAATTGCTCCATGACCCTGTCATCACAATGCTGCCTGCCCTTCTCATCAGAATGCACAACGCACTTGTCATCAAAATGCTCCATGACCTTTGCCATCACAAAGATCCATGACGCTTGGCATCACAAAGCTCCATGTCATTGTCATCATGATGCTCCTTGAACACTCTCATCACATTGCTCCATGCCATTGTCATCACAGAACTCCATAACACATGTCATCAGAATGCACCATGGCCTTCTCATCACAATGCTCCATGCGCTTCTTATCAATATGCTCTCTCACCACTGATATCAAAATGTTCCCTCACTAGTCATCACAATACACCCACTCCCCTGTCATCCCAGTGGTCCATAACCCCTTTCATGAAAATGTTCCATGACCCCTGATATCACAATGTTCCATAACCCCTGTCATCAAAATGTTCCATGACATTTTTCATCAAATTGCACCATGACCCTGTCATCACAATGCTCCCTGCCCTTCACAACAGAATGCACCACAGCCTTGTCATCAAAATGCTCCCTGACATTTGTCATCACAAAGCTCCATGACCCTTGGCATCACAATGCTCCATGCCCTTGTCATCATCTTGCTCCATGAACCCTCTCATCACATTGTTACATGCCCTTGTCATTACATGCTCCATGATGCTTTTCATCACTATGCTCGATGCCATTCTTCTCACAATGCTCCATGCGCTTGTCATTACAATCCTCCATGACCCATGTATCACAGTGTTCTGTGCCCTTGTCATCACAATGATCCTTGCCCCCTCTCATCACAATAATCCATGAAATATTTCAGACCAATGCTCCATGCCCTTGTCATCACAATGCTCCTATACACCTGTCATAACAATGCTCCATGACACCTGCCATCACAATATTCCACAGCCATGTCATCACAAGGCTCCATGACCCTTGTTATCACAATGCTCCAAGACCCCTGTAATCACAATGCTCCATGCACTTGTCATCACAAAGCTTCATGACGCATGTCATCAGAATGCTCCATGGCCTTCTCATTCACGATGCTCCATGCCCTTGTCATCACAATGCTCCAAGATTCTTGTAATCACAGTGCTCCATGCCCCTTTTCATCTCAATGCTCCATGAACCCTGTCATCATGATGCACCATGCCCATCATCATAATGCTTCATGCTACTGTCATTAGAATGAAATCAAAATGCTCCATGACAACTGTCATCACAATGCTCCGAATCCTTGTGATCAAAATGTTCCATAACACTTATTTTCACAACGCCCCATGACGCTCATCATCACAATTATCCATGGTCTTCTCATCACAATGATCCATGATCTTTGTCATCACAATGCTCAATACCCCTGTCAACACAATGCTCCCTGACACATGTCGTCAGTATCCTCCATGAACCCTGTCATGACAAGGCTCCATGCCATTTTTATCACCATGTTCCATGCCCTTTTCCTCACAGTGCTCCAAGCCCTCTGTAATCACAATGCTCCATGCCCTTGTCATCACAGAACTCCGTGATGCATGTCATCAGAACGCTCCCTGGCCTTCTCATCCCGTGCGCCATGCCCTTGTCATCACAATGCTCCACGACCCCTGTAATCACAATGCTCCTTGCCCCTTTTCATCAGAATGCTCCATGAGACTTGTCATCACAACGCTCCATGGTCTTCTCATCACAATGCTCCAGTAAGTTGTCATCACAATGATAAATGACAGCTGTCATCACAATACTCCATGAACATTTTCAGCCCAATGCTCCATGACCTTCTCATCACAATGCTCCATGACCACTGTCATCACAATGCTCCATGAACCCTGACAACACAATGATCTGGGACTCTTGTCATCAAAATGCTCCATGCGCTTGTCATCCCACTGCTCCATGACAGCTTTAATCACAATGTTCGTGACGCTTGTCATCAGAGTGTTCCATGAGCGTTGTCATCACAATGCTCCATGCCTTTGTCAGCAAAATGCTACATAATCTTGTCATCACAATGCTCCATGAGCTGGTCATCACAATCCTCCTTGACCCTTGGGATCACATTGCTTCATGTCCTTGTCATATCTCTCTTGCCTTTCTGGTTTCTACAGATTTTCGGATGTCCCATTTGACCGCTGGGTAGTGACAATACTTTGTAGTGTGGATTTGCATTGCATGCTTGCTTGATTGGCCAAAAAGCGTGTATGCGTTTACTCCTGAATATATTCAGGAGAAAAGCCATACACCGTTTTTGGCCAAGTGCATCACTGTCGAAGTTGTGATGCTTTTCCTGTGCTTTAAAAGTGATTCCAATTTACCTCATGAAATATGTTTTGTGCAATTCTGCCTCATTTTAAAGTCTGCTTCGTTCCCTTCTCCCAACAGATTTTTGGAAGAGAGTAGTCCTTTATAACTCTGCAGGTTTGTGAATTGCTGTGCCCCTGAGCTCCAATTTTCAAATCCCATTTTTGGGAGCTGACCGCAAATCCACAATTTTGCTTCAGGACCTATACTGGTTCCAGGGGTGGCTATACTGTTCCCTACGGGTGGCTGAGGCTTTGGTTAATTCTTCTTCCTGACGGGAATTTAGAGTGACATGTGCCTGTCCAAATGCCTACATCTACTCTCTGATTGGTTCTCCTTCTTCCCTTTCATCCTCTGCACAATTAGCAAACTGTGCGAACCAGGAGGTTATAGGGATTAACTCTCCTAAGTTGGGCGACTGATAGTAAGGCAGTTGGAATGCCAACCTGGAGCACAAGGAGAGGAAAAATTAGGAGACTTTTAGAAACCTTTCGCCATCACAGTGTGTCCATTCTCTAGGTTTCCCATACGTGTTATAATTGTATTGATATTCCCTTCTACCTGGAGATTTGGGACTCATGGAATGGTGTCATGCATTACTACTTTAAAGGATCTGCATTTTCTCTCCTAATCTCACCACTCCTCTCAGTCCCAAGTCTCCAGCCTTATGTCTCATCCAGTTGTCTTTGCAGATAGGGTCATTCCAGGTTTCATCAGAACCCCTGAAGTAATTGTGTAAGAATTTCGCTGTTTTTTGTTTGGTTTTTGAAATTCATTTTTATAATGGGGTTGAGCTGATTTTCACTGACGTGTTTATGCCGGTCTAGACACACTTGATTCCCTTACGGAGACATATCAATACATAGGTTTTAAGATTCTTACTAGTCAGATATATTCCTCTGCGGGGAATAGGGGTTTTGAGTCCCGTTCACTGAGGAAAGTGTAGGTCTTGTCTCTTCTGTATTAGGTTTATGGAATGTTACCTGTGCTAATATCAAACTCTGGTTTTATGCATAACCCCACCTCTCCTTTCCCTTTAAGCAGGCATAAGAGTGTTTTCTAAATGTGAGACTCTGTTCTCTTTCTTAATTCAGTTCATGTGTTGTGATGTTGACATTCCCCCTGTAAGTGCTATCTTATGATAAGTTTCTTTTTTTCTGTGTGACTAATTTCACTTAGAATCATCATATCTAAATCCACTCATTATGCTGCTACTGGCCTTATGACATTGATTTCACGTTTGAGTGATATTCTGTTGTACAAAATTACCACAAGTTCTTTATGCATTTCTCTTTTTCCTGGGATAATTTAGGTGTACCGAAGTAGAGGTTCTTGTATGCAGAGCAGCCCTAAACTTTGGGGTGCCTGTGTCTTGTCGATATTTAGTCTTCCCAAGTTATATGCCGATGAGTTGAAGTCTCCTTTGCTCGGTGGCTTTGTATTTTAAATGTTTTAGGAAACAGCATACACTTCTTCAGAGTGGCTCCTGGATATTTATACCCCACCCATCAGCGTGACTAGGCTCCCTGTTCTCCCTGGCCTCTCCTGCATTTCTGGTTTGTACACATTTTTTGGATGGCCTTTCTAAGCAGTGTATATTGAGACTTCTTTGTTGTGCGGATTTGCATTTCTCGCTTGCTTGGTTGGCCAAAAACTCTGTATGTGTTTTATTTTCCTGAAGATTTCACAAAAAATAAAACACATACACCCTTTTGCCCAACTGCATCATTTTAGAAATTCTGCTGCTTTTCATATGTTTTAAATGTGAGTACATTCTACCTTTTGAAATCTGTTTCCTGCAATTCTGCCTCTCATTCAGATCCTCTTCGTTGCCTTACCTGAATATATTTTTGGACGTTGGTTATCATTTATATCTTTGCAGGTCTTTGAATTGTGTGCTCCTGAGCTCCATTTTGCAACTCGCTTTTTTTGTGAGCTGGCCGCCAAACCATTGGATTGCTTCAGGCCCTATTCTGGTTCTGAGGAGGCAGGCTGAGCCTTTGGTTAATTCTTGTTCCTAATGGGAAATTAGAGTGGCATGTTCCTGTCCGAACCCCTAAGACTTGTCTCTAAATTTTTCTCATCCTTCCGCTTCTTCCTCTGGACAAATTCCAAACTGTGTACAAGAGGATGTTGACGGTGCTGATATCCCCAAGTGAGGAGATTGTTAGTAAAGATGCTGGAGGTTTGAACCTGAGCACCAGGCGATGAGGAGATGAGGTGCCTTTTCCAAACTCTTTCCGATCATACGGTGTACCATCCTCTAGGTGTGGCAGGCATGTTTTAGCTGTAGGAAGGGTCCCGTGCATGTAAGGAGAACACCAGGGATTTTTACAAATCAGTGCCTCCCCGAACCCCAAACTGGGGAATTTTTAAGCTATGGCTACACGCATGTCCATTAAGGGCCTTGGGAAATAGGCAGAGCCCAAACTTTAGATGATTGAAATCTTCAGGGTCAGAAGCGCTCACCATCGGCCTTGCTTAGGTTACATTTTATCCGTCACTGATAGATGATGTCAATAAAAATATCGATTCTTTTTCAGATTATTTCCCCTTATAGGTTATTGCAAAATATTCAGTGTAGTTCCCTGTGCTATACAGTAGTTCCTTGTTGATGATCTATTTTATACATAGCAGTGTGTATGTGTTAATCCCAAACTGTTAATTTATCCCTTCTCCTACCTTTCCTCATTGGTAATAATAAATTGTAAGATTTTATACTTCTCAGAAATGGGGGAACTGAAAGAGAGGTATCATTTTCAATGGAAAAGCATTCAAAACAAGATTGAAGCTTCAGCCAAGAGTATTCAAGGTACATCCATGGAAATAAATCACTTCATTTCTCTAATGTTGACCTGACAATTAAGACAGACATGTTCACTGAACTTGCTGATAGTAAAGTGATGGAAATATCAAATGTAAGTCTTAGAAACATCTTATTTTACCCGAGCATTATACACTGCTCTATGTTAACTACAGTTTGGCACACACATCTGTTCATTGAAGTTACGATGTTCTCAATTTCTGTTACTGATCCTCCAGAGTGGACCCCAACAGGAGTCCCCGTGCCCAGTGTCATTGGAGCCAACAGATCAAGACTGAGTTTGGTTCAGAAGCAAAGGAAACATTATTTTGAAAACAGAATGAAGAGGTGAGAGCGTGCACTCCCCCACCGGCTGTGGGCTGGGCTGCTGTGTAGGGATCCCGGTAGCGTCAGTGGGAGGGAGCGGATGGAGCTCTCGAGGGCTGGGTTGGCTGCAGCTCAGGCTCTATGCCACGGAGTCTGCATGGGACTCCGCTAGCAGAGGTGTTGACCCAGCCATTCTGTTCTAGGAAATCGGGTCTGAAGTTCCAGGTGTGGGACCTCTGCATGCGGAACCCTAGGAGCACGTGAAATTAGACAAAGCACAAAGGAAAAACAGGTTAGACTTTATTTTATCGCCCAGATTCTCTTTTTATATCCCAGGAATTTTTAATGAACGTTGCCAGAGACAAACACCTCCTCTGCTTTTTGTTCTGTTCCACATTCTTGGGGTGTTGAGGGTGCAGACCCCTCTTTTGTAACTGCTTCATGCTATGGTGGGAGCCCTGATACCTGGGGGGAGGGGCAAAACGTCTCCCTACCAGCCTCCAGGTGAGGTTGATTGTCCCAAGGCCTCCTGCCTCACTTCTCGTCCGCCTGAGCACAAGCATTGGAAGTGTTATAGATTCTAATGACCTTTAAGGGTCCAGGAAAGAGATGTGCAGAGATGCTGAGGTGGCAGGTTTCACCCCACACCACATTTGTTCGGCGACCGTAGGAAGATGGTTTTTGCCAGCCTAGATGCTCTGACCAGTAGTCTGTGCTTTCTTTAATTAGGTACCTGAATTAATGTACAAACAGCACCATGTGTCAGAGCCTTGCCCACGCAACTCCCAGACAGTCCAGGGTCAGTGTTGATCCAGGACCATGATGTCCACTGAGTCAACGGCCTTTAGAAGTAGCCAGCAGTCCAGCCGGTCATATTGGCCACCATCACCGTGTTGTCTGTAGGGTTTTCTATGGTGAAAGCGTGATATACATTTCCCCCTCCAAGCTTATTAGCTCCCCTGTGGGTGCAGTAAGTCCTGCAAGCAGTAGTCTGCTCTTTTGGGGCACAGTCTTGTTGTTTTCTGAGAGAAACTCCAGGTCAAGTGATGGTCACACAAGTCATCTTGGGGGACCGTTGCTCCCGTTTGTCTCTCTGGAGGTTGGAGCTGGAGGACCTCCTCACTCGAGGTCAGTGTGCCCACAGAGAGAACCCTGCAACTTCAGGGCATGATGGCTGGTTAGGATCACCAAGTGGGGTCCTTTTCCCTTAGGAGGGAGCTGGCCTTGTGGGCTGCTGATTTCCAGCTTTTTAGATACCCCAGTATCCTGGCCTGATGAGTCGGTGGCAAAGCCCTTGGTGACTATAGTTTTTCATACCTGAAGGGAATTCTTGTGTTGCTCCATTTCAAGTGGTCCCAGTTTTTGCACTAAGGCTCCAAGGGCGATTAACCTTTGACGGGGTATGTAAAGGTCAAAGTGTTTAGCTAAATTAGGGAGTTCCTGGGCAAGGGTCTGAATTGACTGCTCTTTCCATTCTTGAGAGGCTGCTTCTGAATTCTACTCAAAAGGATCATCATCTTTTCGTGTCAGTGTTTTATGTAGAGGCCCAGCTATTAGACTGTAGTTAGGGATCCAGATGCAGAAAACCTTGGCCTCCCCATGAACCCCTAAGCTGTCTTCTAGTTTTAGAAGAGGTAAGGCTGCAAATGGCTTCTTCCCTATCCTGGGATGCGTTTCTCCGAATATCTGTGAGAATGAAGCCCAGGCATGTCACCTTAGCCTGGGATATTTGAGCCTTTTTCTTGGACACCTTCTATCCTTTCTTGGCTAGGTAGTTCAGAGGCGTCTTTAGTAGGCCTGGCGATCAGAATGTCATCTTCATATTGAAGGAGGGTTCCCTTTTACAGAGGTAGAACTTTTAGGTCTTTAGAGGACATTTCCCCAATGATGGTGTGGGGATTTTTGAACCATTGGTGCAGGACGGCCCAGCATTATTGCTTTTGTTGCATGTTGTGTCCTGCCACTCACAAGCCAAAAATTCTTGTGACTCTGAGATGAATGGAATACAGAAGAAGGCATCATTGAAGTCTAATACAGAATGCCATGGCCTGGTGTATGGTAGAATGACCAGCAGGGTGTAGGTAAAAGGAGCTACTGGATATATATCCTCGGTGGCTTAACTGACTGTCCTGATATCCTTTACCAGGTCTCCAGCAGCCAATGGGGCTCTCGTGGTCAGGCCAATCCCACGAAATGGAGCTCACCTGGGCTGAACCCCCCACCCCACAGCCCACGCGGCTCTCGTGGTCAAGTCCCTCCCAGGGTATGGAGCTCACCTGTGCAGTTACCCAGCAGCCCATGGGGCTCTCATAGGCAGGCCCTTCCCAGGATACGGAACTCCCCTGGGCAGGTACCCCAGCAGGGCTGGACACACAGGAACTGTGCACATAGCCCACCTTGCAGAGAACCCCCAGCTCACCTGTCACTCACAGCTGACACAGAACACCTCAGAGCAGGACTTGAACTAACAAACAGCAGCTCTGACAGGTCTGTGACCCTGGCTATCACTCTGTGCAGCCTCTCTCTGCCTGGTCTTCCAGACACTTCCACTGCAGCCAGGGCACCAGGCCTCTGTCTCCACCCACCATCACTCCTCTCCCTGACTCCTGGGTTCTTCTCATTAGGATAGGGTCTTCTTGAAGTTGTTTTCCACTCATGGAACAGATAAAATTGTAAGAAAACCAGCCTCAGATGCAGCCCCTTGTCTATCCTAACTCTCAAGAGCCCCCACCTGTTCCTTGGGCCTGGCCCGTTTAGCAAGGTTCATTTTCTGCAACTGTGAGCCCCTGAGGGATGAGGATTGGCTGATTTGGGCAGCCTGACACTTCCTGCCAGCCCTCCCCAGGTGTGCCTGGGTTGAGGTCAATATAAACACCTCTCCAGTCAGCAAGAGCCCCTGTAGCTGTGTCTGACGCCATATTCTCTGCCCCGTCAGCAGTGTCGGGGCTGGGGTGGTGGGAGGGAGTGAGGGGCTGTGGCTTTGTGTGTGGCCCAGTGTGAGTGGGGCTCTGCTGGACTTTCTGCAGGAGTTGCCAGGCTGCCACCTGCTAAAGAAGAGGATGTGTCACCCATACCTGACGCTGGAATTTCTCCCCAGGCAGAGGTGAGGAAGTAAAAAAGCAGTGGGTGCCGTGGCAGGAGGGGTATCTCAGGCAGGGAAATGGAAAGCTTCCAGAAGAGCATCTGGGGCCAGGACCATCCTGGCTGGCCTGCAGGCACCAAGTCAGCCTGTGTGCTGTCGCTGGTGTGGCTCCACAGCTCTTCTTCTAGGCTTGCAATTGCTTGTACATATTCAGGTGTTTTACCTGGAAAGGGTGGGAAGAGTTCAGCTGCAGCAGGACTGGGGCTCAGCTCACATTTACTCACAGACGCCTCGACCCAGTCCCCCAGCTTTGCAATGAGGATGTTCCTTGTGGGGGGGAGCGCTGCTGACTGCATGGGAGACGATTTCCCACCTCTGACGAACTTAAGAATTTTTTACCACTGGAGCAAGTGCCCTAATACGATTTTCCTCTGTATAAATGGTGGTTTCTGTTTTTTTTTTTTTTTTCTTTTTGGTTTAAGATAGATTTTATTTATTCCTCTTTTGTTTTAATTTGGTGATATAAACATGGAAATAATGCATTAATATAAAGACGTCTATGTGAAGGGAAATACTTTTTTTCTGTTTTATTTTATTAAATGTTATTTATTTATTTTTAATTTTTTTTAAAATTTATGTATTTCTTTTATACAGCAGGTTCTTATTGGATATCTATTTTATACATATAAGTGTGCACATGTGAAACCCAGTCTCCCAATTCATCCCACCACCACCCTCACATGGCGTTCCCCCCTTGGTGTCCATATGTTTGTTCTCTACATCTGAGTCTCTATCTCTGCCCTGCAAACTGGTTCATCTGTACCATTTTTCTAGGTTCCACATATATGCATTAATATACAATATTGGTTTTTCTCTTTCTGACTTACTTCACTCTGTATGACAGTCTCTCGATCCTTCAAGGTCTCTACAAATGACCCAATTTCATTCCTTTGTATGGCTGAGTAATATTCCATTGTATATATGTACCACATCTTTATCCATTCGTCTGTCTGTGGGCACTTAGGTTGCTTTCATTACCTGGCTATTGTAAATAGTGCTGCAATGAACATTGTGGTGAATGTGTCTTTTTGATTTATGGTTTTCTCTGGGTATATGCCCAGTAGTGGGATTGCTGGATTATATGGTAATTGTATTTTTAGTTTTTTAAGGAACCTCCATACTGTTCCCCATAGAGACTGTATCAATTTACATTCCCAACAATAGTGGAAGAAAGTTCCTTTTCTTCACACCCGCTCCAGCATTTGTTGTTTGTAGATTTACTGATGATGCCCATTCTAACAGGTGTGACGTGATACCTCATTGTAGATTCCATTTCCATTTCTCTAATAATGAGAAATGTTGAGCAGATTTTCATGTGCGTACTGGCCATCTCTATGTCTTCTTCGAAGAAATGTCTATTTAGATCTTCTTCCATTTTTGTATTGGGTTGTTTGTTTTATTAATATTGAGCTACATGAGCTGTTTATATATACTGGAGATTAATCATTTGTCCATCGATTCGTTTGCAAATATTTTCTGCCATTCTGAGGGTTGTCTTTTTATCCTGTTTGTAGGAGAAAACGCATACGCCACTTTTGGCCAAGTGCATCATTGTCGAAGTTGTGCCCCTCTTCCTGTGCTTTAAAGGCGATTCCAACGTACCCCTTGAAATCTGTTTCCTGCTATTCGGCCTCGCTTCCAAGTCCGCCTCGTTGCCTTCCCTCAAAAGATATTTGGACGATAGTTGTTCTTTATTACTCTGCCAGTTTGTGAATTGCTGTGCCCCTGAGCTCCATATTTCAACTCGTTTTGTGTGAGCTGAAAGCAAGTCCAAAATTTTGATTCAGGACGTATACTGGTTCCAGGTGGGTGGCTGAGATTTTGGTTAATTCTTTTCCTGCCGGGAATTTAGAGTGACATGTGCAAGTCCAAATGCCTAATAGCTAGTCTCTCATTGGTTCTCCCTCTTCCCTTCCATCCTCTGCCAAATTGGCAACCTGTGGGAACCAGGAGGTTAAATGGGCTGTCTCTCCAAGTTGGGGGATAGATAGAAAAGCAATTGGAAACTCAAACCGGAGCAACAGGAGAGGGAATATTCGTTGAGTTTTAGAAACCTTTCAT
Source organism: Mesoplodon bidens (assembly GCF_964165515.1). Taxonomy (NCBI): domain Eukaryota; kingdom Metazoa; phylum Chordata; class Mammalia; order Artiodactyla; family Ziphiidae; genus Mesoplodon; species Mesoplodon bidens. The sequence continues at coordinate 3,937,786 of NW_027672207.1, forward strand.
ATTCACAGTGTGTCCATTTTCTAGGTTTCCCGTACATGTTATAGCTGTAGTAATATTCCCTTCAACCTGGAGAGCTGGGACCTATGGAATGGGGGCCATGCATTATTGCTTTAAAAGGTGTGCATTCGCTCACCCAATCTCACCAATCCTCTCAGGCCCAAGTGTCCAGCCTTATGCCACATCCAGCTGTCATTGTAGATAGGGTCATTCCAGGTTTCATCAGAGACCCTGAAGTAATTGCAAATAATTTCCCTGTTTTTTTGTTTTGTTTTTGAAATTCCTTTTTATAGTTGGTTTCAGCTGATTCTCGCTGCCATGTTTATGCCAGTCTAGACACACTTGATTCCCTTATGGAGACATATCAATACATAGGTTTTAAGATTCTTACTAGTCAGATCTATTCCTCTGTGGGAAATATGGGGTTTTGAGTCCATTTCACTGGGGAAGGGTTAGGTTTTGTCTATTCCAATGTTTGTTTTAGAAATGGTACATGTGCTTATATCAAACTCTGGTTTTATGCATCACCCCACCTCTCCTTCCCCCTTAATCAGGCATAAGAGTGTTTTCTAAATGTGAGACTCTGTTCTCTTTCCTAAATCAGTTTATGTGTAGCCATGTTTACAGGATCTTCATAAGTGATATCTTATGATAAGTTTCTTTTTCTGTGTGACTTATTTCACTAAGAATCATCGTACCTGAATCCACTCACTTTGCTGCTACTGGTCTTATGACATTGATTTCATGGTTGAGGGATATTCCATCATACGTAAGTACCACAATTTTTTGAACCATTTTTATATTTCCTGGGATATTTAAGGTGTACCCAAGTTGAGGTTCTTCTAAGCAGTGCAGCCCTAAATTTGGGGGTGGCTCTGACTTATTGATTTTCAGTTATCCCAAGGTATATTCCGTACACTGGAAGTGCCCTTGGCTCTGTAGCTCTGTTGTTTACTTGTTTTAGGGAACACAATGCACTCCTCAAGTGAAGCAGTTGGCAATTTACATCCCGCCCATCAGCATAACAAGGCTCCCTGTTCTCCAGGGCCTGTCTTGCCTTTCTGGTTTTTACACATTTTGTGGATGTCCCTTTTGACCGGTGGGAAGTGATACTTCTTTGTAGTGCAGATTTGCATTGCCCTCTTGCTTGCTTGGCCAAAAAGGGTGTATGCGTTTTCTCCTGAAAATATTCAGGAGAAAACGCATACGCCCTTTTTGGCCAAGTGCATCACTGTCGAAGTTGTGCCCCTCTTCCTTTGCTTTAAAGGCGATTCCAACGTACCTCTTGAAATCTGTTTCCTGCTACTCTGCCTCGTTTTCAAGTCCGCCTCGTTGCCATCCCTCAACAGATTTTTGGACGAAAGTTGTCCTTTATTACTCTGCTAGTTTGGGAAGTGCTGTGCCCCTGAGCTCCATTTTTTAACATGTTTTTTGTGAGCTGAAAACAAGTCCAAAATTTTGGTTCAGGACCTATACTGGTTCCCAGTGGGTGCCTGAGACTTTGATTAATTGTTCTTCCTGCCGGAAAATTAGAGTGACATGTGCCCGTCCAAATGCCTAACAACTACTCTCTCATTGGTTCTCCCTATTCCCTACAATCCTCTGCCAAATTGGCAACTTGTGCGAACCAGGAGGTTAAAGGGGCTGTCTCTCCACGTTCGGAGATTGATGGTAATGCTGTTGGAAAGTCAAACCGGAGCACCAGGAGAAGGATTATTCATTGAGTTTTAGAAACCTTTCGTATTCACAGTGTGTCCATTCTCTAGGTTTCCCGTACATGTTATAGCTGTAGTAATTTTCCCTTCAACCTGGAGAGTTGGGACCCATGGAATGGGTGCCATGCATTATTGCCTTAAAGTGTATGCATTTGCTCAACCAATCTCACCAATCTTCTCAGTCCCAAGTTTCCAGCCTTATGCCACATCCAGCTGCATTGTAGATAGGGTCATTCCAGGTTTCATTAGAGACCCTGAAGGAATTGTAAAGAATTTCCCTGTTTTATTTGTTTGTTTTTGAAATTCCTTTTTATAGTGGGTTTGAGCTGATTCTCGCTGTCATGTTTATGCCAGTCTAGACACACTTGATTCCCTTACAGAGACATATCAATACATAGGTTTTAAGTTTTTTACTAGTCAGATCTATTCCTCTGTGGGAAATATGGGGTTTTGAGTCCCTTTCACTGGGGAAGGGGTAGGTCTTGTCTATTCCAAAGTTGGTTTTAGAAACGGTACCTGTGCTTATTTCAAACTGTGGTTTTATGCATCACCCCACCTCTCCTTCCCCCTTAAGCAGGCATTAGAGTGTTTTCTATATGTGAGACTCTGTTCTCTTTCCTAAATCAGTTCATGTGTAGCCATGTTTACAGGATCTTCATAAGTGATATCTAATGATAAGTTTCTTTTTCTGTGTGACTTATTTCACTTAGAATCATCGTACCTGAATCCACTCACTTTGCTGCTACTGGTCTTATGACACTGATTTCATGGCTTAGGGATATTCCATCATACATAAGTACCACAATTTTTTGAACCATTTTTATATTTCCTGGGATATTTAAGGTGTACCCAAGTTGAGGTTCTTGTAAGCAGTGCAGCCCTAAATTTGGGTGTGGCTCTGTGTTATTGATTTTCTGTTTCCCAAGGTATATTCCCTAGACTAGAAGTGACCATGGCTCTGTAGCTCTGTTGTTTACTTGTTTTAGGCAACACAGTGCACTCCTCCAGAGAGGCAGTTGGCAATTTACATCTCGCCCATCAGCATAACAAGGCTCCCTGTACTCCAGAGCCTGTCTTGCCTTTCTGGTTTTTAGACATTTTGTGGATGTCCCTTTTGACAGGTGGTAAGAGATACTTCAATGTAATGCAGATTAGCATTGACCGCTTGCTTCTTGGCCAAAAAGGGCCTATGCGTTTTCAAGTGAATATATTCAGGAGAAAACGCTTACGCACTTTTGGCCTACTGCCTCATTGTCGAGGTTTTGCCCCTCTTCCTGTGCTTTACAGGTGATTCCAAAGTACCTCTTGAAATCTGTTTCCTGCTATTCTGCCTCGCTTTCAAGTCCGCCTCCTTGCCTTCCCTCAACAGATTTTTGGACGATAGTTTTCCTTTATTACTCTGCCAGGTTGTGAATTGCTGTGCCCCTGAGCTCCATTTTTCAACTCAATTTTTGTGAGCTGAACGCAAGTCCAAAATTTTGGTTCAGGATTTATACTGGTTCCCTGTGGGTGGCTGAGACTTTGATTAATTCTTCTTCCTGCCGGGAAATTAGAGTGACATGTGCCCGTCCAAATGCCTAACAGCTAATCTCTCATTGGTTCTCCATCTTTCCTTCCATCCTCTGCCAAATTGGCAACCTGTGCGAACCAGGAGGTTAAAGGGGCTGTCTCTCCAAGTTCGGAGATTGATAGTAAAGCAGTTGGAATGTCAAACCGGTACATCAGGAGAGGGACTATTCGTTGAGTTTTAGAAACCTTTCATATTCACAGTGTGTCCATTCCCTAGGTTTCCCGTACATGTTATAGCTGTAGTAATATTCCCTTCAACCTGGAGAGTTGGGACCCATAGAATGGGTGCCATGCATTATTGCTTTAAAGGGTCTGCATTTGCTCATCCAATCTCAACAATTCTCTTCGTCTCAACTATCCAGGCTTATGGCACATCCAGCTGTCATTGTAGATAGGGTCATTCCAGGTTTTCTCAGAGACCCTGAAGGAATTGTAAAGAATTTCCCGGTTTTTTGTTTGTTTTTGAAATTCCTTTTTATAGTGGGTTTGGGCTGATTCTCGCTGCCATGTTTATGCCAATCTAGACACTCTTGATTCCCTTACGGAGACATATCAGTACATAAGTTTTAAGATACTTAGTAGTCAGATATATTCCTCCGTGGGAAATATGGGATTTTGAGTCCCTTTCACAGAGCAAGGTGTAGGTCTTGTCAATTTCATAGTTGGTTTTTAGAACGGTACCTGTGCTTATATCAAACTCTGGTTTTATGCATCACCCCACCTCTCCTTCCCCCATAAGCAGGCATAAGAGTGTGTTCTAAATGTGAGACTCTGTTCTCTTTCCTAACGCAGTTCATGTGTAGCTATGTTTAAAGTATCTTCATAAGTGATATCTTATGATAAGTTTCTTTTTCTGCGTGACTTATTTCACTTAGAATCATCGTATCTGAATCCTCTCATTTTGCGGCTACTGGTGTTATGACATTGATTTCATGGCTGAGGGATATTCCATCGTACATAAGTACCACAAAGTTTTGTACCGTTTTTATATTTCCTGGGATATTTAAGGTATACACAAGTTGAGGTTCTTGTAAGCACTGCAGGCCTAAATTTGGGGGTGGCTCTGTCTTATTGATTCTCAGGTTTCCCAAGGTATATTCCCTAGACTGGAAGTGCCCTTGGCTCTGTAGCTCTGTTGTTTACTTGTTTTAGGGAACACGTTGCACTCCTCCTGTGAGGCAGTTGGCAATTTACTTCCCGCCCATCAGCATAACAAGGCTCCCTGTTCTCCAGGGCCTGTCTTGCCTTTCTGGTTTTTACACATTTTGTGGATGTCCATTTTGACCATTGTGAAGAGATACTTCATTGTAGTGCAGATTTGCATTGTCCGCTTGCTTGCTTGGCCAAAAAGGGCGTATGCGTTTTCTCCTGAATATATTCAGGAGAAAATGCATACGCCCTTTTTGGCCAAGTGCACCATTGTTGAAGATGTGCCCTTCTTCCTGTGCTTTACAGGCAATGTCAACGTACTTATTGAAATCTGTTTCCCGTTAATCTGCTCGCTTTCAATCCACCTCGTTGCCTTCCCTCAACAGATTTTTGGACGATATTGGTCCATTATTACTCTGCCAGTTTGTGAATTGTTGTGCCCCTGAGCTCAATGTTTCCAATCGTTTGATGTGAGCTGAACGCAAGTCCAAAATTTTGGTTCAGGACCTATACTGGTTCGCGGGGATGGCTGAGACTTTGGTTAATTCTTCTTCCTTCTGGGAAATTAGAGTGGCATGTGCCCATCCAAATACCTGAAAACTACTCTCTCATTGGTTCTCCCTCTTCCCTTTTTTCCTTTGCCAAATTGGCAACCTGTGTGAACCAGGAGCTTAAAGGGGCTGTCTCTCCAAGATGGGAGATTGATAGTAAAGCAGTTGGAAAGTCAAACCGGGGCACCAGGAGAGGGATTATTCGTTGAGATTTAGAAATATTTTGTATTCACTGTGTGTTCATTCTCTAGGTTTCCCGTACATGTTATAGCTGTAGTAATATTCCCTTCAACCTGGAGAGTTGGGACCTATGGAATGGGGGCCATGCATTATTGCTTTAAAGGGTCTGCCTTTGCTCACCCAGTCTCACCAATCCTCTCAGTCCCAAGTGTCCAGCCTTATGCCACATCCAGCTGTCATTGTAGATAGGGTCATTCCATGTTTGTCAGAGACCCTGAAGGAAATGTAAAGAATTTCCCTGTTTTTTGGTTGTGTTTTTGAAATTCCTTTGTATAGTGGGTTTGGTCTGATTCTCGCTGCCATGTTTATGCCAGTCTAGACACATGTTATTCACTTAAGGAGACATATCAATACATAGGTGTTAAGATTCTTACTAGTCAGATATATTCCTCTGGGGGAAATATGGGGTTTTGAGTCCCTTTCACTGAGGAAGGTGTAGGTCTTGTCTATTCCATAGTTGGTGTTTGGAACGGTACCTCTGCTTTTATCAAACTCTGGTTTTATGCATCACCCCACCTCTCCTTCCCCCTTAAGCAGGCATAAGTGTGTGTTCTAAATGTTAGACTCTGTTCTCTTTCGTAAATCAGTTCATGTGTAGCCATGTTTACAGGATTTTCATAAGTGATATCTTATGATAAGTTTCTTTTCCTGTGTGACTTATTTCACTTAGAATCATTGTACGTGAATCCACTCATTGTGCTGCTACTTGTCTTATGACATAGGTTTCATGGCTGAGGGATATTCCCTCGTACGTAAGTACCACAATTTTTTGTACCATTTTTATATTTCCTGGGATATTTAAGGTGTACTGAAGTTGAGGTTCTTGTAAGCAGTGCAGCCCTAAATTTGTGGGTGGCTCTGTCTTATTGATTTTCAGTTTTCCCAAGGTATATTCCCTAGACTGGAAGTGCCCTTGGCTCTGTAGCTCTGTTGTGTACTTGTTTTAGGGAACACAGTGCACTCCTCTAGTGAGGCAGTTGGCAATTTACATCCCGCTCATCAGCATAACAAGGCTCCCTGTTCTCCAGGGCCTGCCTCGCCTTTCTGGTTTTTACACATTTTGTGGATGTCCCTTTTGACAGGTGCTAAGTGATACTTATTTGTAGTGCACATTTCCATTGCCCACTTTCTTGCTTGGGAAAAAGGGCGTATGCGTTTTCTCCTGAATATATTCAGGACAATATGTATACGCCCTTTTTGGCCAAGTGCATCATTGTCGAAGTTGTGCCCCTCTTCCTGTGCTTCACATGCGATTACAACGTACCTCTTGAAATCTGTTTCCTGCTATTCTGCCTCGTTTTCAAGTCCGCCTCTTTGCCTTCCCTCAACAGATTTTTGGACGAAAGTTGTCCTTTATTACTCTTCTAATTTGGGAAGTGTTGTGCCCCTGAGCTCCATTTTTTAACTTGTTTTTTGTGAGCTGAAATCAAGTCCAAAATATTGGTTCAGGAGCTATACTGGTTCCCAGTGGGTGCCTGAGACTTTGATTAATTGTTCTTCTGCCGGGAAATTAGAGTGACATGTGCCCGTCCAAATGCCTAACCACTACTCTCTCATTTGTTCTCCCTCTTCCCTACAATCCTCTGTCAAATTGGCAACCTGTGCGAACCAGGAGGTTAAAGGGGCTGTCTCTCCAAGTTCGGAGATTGATAGTAAAGCTGTTGGAAAGTCAAACCGGAGCACCAGGAGAAGGATTATTCATTGAGTTTTAGAAACCTTTCCTATTCACTGTGTGTCCATTCTCTAGGTTTCCCGTACATGTTATAGCTGTAGTAATATTCCCTTCAACCTGGAGAGTTGGGACACATGGAATGGGTGCCATGCATTATTGCTTTAAAGGGTCTGCATTTGCTCACACAATCTCACCACTCCTCTCAGTCCCAAGTGTTGAGCCTTATGCCACATCCAGCTGTCATTGTAGATAGGGTCATTCCATGTTTGTCAGAGTCCCTGAAAGAATTGTAAAGAATTTCCATGTCTTTGGTTTTGTTTTTGAAATTCCTTTATATAGTGGGTTTGGTCTGTTTCTTGCTGCCATGTTTATGCCTGTCTAGACACACGTTATTCATTTACGGAGACATATCAATACATAGGTGTTAAGATTCTTACTAGTCTGATATATTCCTCTGCGGGAAATATGGGGTTTTGAGTCCCTTTCACTGAAGAAGGTGTAGGTCTTGTCTATTCCATAGTTGGTTTTTGGAACAGAACATTTGCTTATATCAAACTCTGGTTTTATGCATCACCCCACCTCTCCTTCCCCCATAAGCAGATATAAGAGTGTTTTCTAAATGTGAGACTCTGTTCTCTTTCCTAACTCAGTTCATGTGTAGCTATGTTTACAGGAACTTCATAAGTGATATCTTATGATAAGTTTCTTTTTCTGTGTGAATTATTTCACTTAGAATCATCGTACCTGAATCCACTCATTTTGCTGCTAATGATCTTATGACATTGATTTCTTGGCTGAGGGATATTCCATCGTACGAAAGTACCACAATTTTTTGAACGACTTTTATATTTCCTGGGGTATTTAAGGTGTACCCAAGTTGAGGTTCTTGTAAGCAGTGCAGCCCTAAATTTGAGGGTGGCTCTGTCTTATTCATTTTCAGTTTTCCCAAGGTATATTCCCTAGACTGGAAGTGCCCTTGGCTCTGCAGCTCAGTTGTTTACTTCTTTTGGGAACACAATGCACTCCTCCATTGAGGCAGTTGGCAATTTACATACCGCCCATCACCATAACAAGGATCCCTGTTCTCCAGGGCCTGTCTTGCCTTTCTGGTTTTTACAACTTTTGTGGATGTCCCTTTTGACCGGTGGGAAGAGATACTTCTTTGTAGTGCAGATTTGCATTGCCTGCTTGCTTGCTTGGCCAAAAAGGGTGTATGCGTTTTCTCCTGAATATATTCAGGAGAAAACGCTTAAGCCCTTTTTGGCGAAGTGCATCATTGTCGAAGTTGCACCCCTCTTCCTGTGCTTTACAGGCGAATCCAACGTACCTCTTGAAATCTGTTTCCTGTTATTCTGCCTCGCTTTCAAGTCCCCCTCGTTGCCTTCCATCAACAGATTTTTGGACGATACTGGTCCTTTATTACTCTGCCAGTTTGTGAATTGCTGTGCCCCTGAGCTCTATGTTTCCACTCGTTTTATGTGAGCTGAACGCAAGTCCAAAATTTTGTTTCAGGACCTATACTGGTTCCCGGTGGATGACTGACATTTTGGTTAATTCCTCTTTCTGCCGGGAAATTTGAGTGACATCTGCCCATCCAAATGCCTAAAAACTACTCTCTCATTGGTTCTCCCTCTTCCCTTCTATCCTCTGCCAATTTGGCAACCTGTGTGAACCAGGAGGTTAAAGGGGCTGTCTCTCCAAGTTGGGAGACTGTTAGTAAGGCAGTAGGAAAGTTAAACCAGAGCACCAGGAGAAGGATTATTCCTTGAGTTTTAGAAACATTTCGTATTTAGAGTGTGTTCATTCTCTAGGTTTACCTTACATATTATAGCTGTAGTAATATTCCCCTCAACATAGAGAGTTCGGACCCAAGGAATGGGTGCCATGCATTATAACTCTAAAGGGTCTGCATTTGCTCACCCAATCTCACCAATCCTCTCAGTCCCAAGTGTCCAGCCTTATGCCACATCCAGCTGTCATTGTAGATAGGGTCATTCCAGGTTTCGTCAGAGACCCTGAAGGAATTGTAAAGAATTTCCCTGTTTTTTGTTTTGTTTTTGAAATTCCTTTTTATAGTGGGTTTGGGCTTATTCTCGCTGCCATGTTCATGCCAGTCTAGACACACTTCATTCCCTTACCGAGACATATCAATACATAGGTTTTAAGATTTTTACTAGTCAGATATATTCCTCTGCGGGAAATATGGGGATTTGAGTCCCTTTCACTGAGGAATGTGTAAGTCTTGTCTTTTCCATAGTTGGTTTTTGGAACGGTACTGTGCTTATATCAAACTCTGGTTTTATGCATCACCCCACCTCTCCTTCCCCCTTAAGCAGGCATAAGTGTGATTTCTAAATGTGAGACTCTGTTCTCTTTCCTAACTCAGTTCATGTGTAGCCATGTTTAAGGATCTTCATAAGTGATATCTTATGATAAGTTTCATTTTCTGTGTGACTTATTTCACTTAGAATCATCGGACCTGAATCAACTCATTTTGCTGCTACTGGTCTTATGACATTGATTTCATGGCTGAGGGATATTCCATCATACGAAAGTACCACAATTTTTTGAACCATTTTAATATTTCCTGTGATATATAAGGTGGACCCAAGTTGAGGTTCTTGTAAGCAGTGCAGCCCTAAATTTGGGGGTGGCTCTGTCTTATTGATTTTCAGTTTTACCAAGGTACATTCCCTAGACTGGAAGTGCCCTTGGCTCTGCAGCTCAGTTGTTTACTTCTTTTGGGAACACAATGCACTCCTCCTGTGAGGGAGTTGGCAATTTAAATTCCGCCCATCAGCATAACAAGGCTCCATGTTCTCCAGGGCCTGTCTTGCCTTTCTGGTTTTTACACATTTTGTGGATGTCCCTTTTGACATGTGGGAAGTGAAACGCCTTTGTAATGCAGATTTGCATTGCCCGCTTTCTTGCTTGGCCAAAACGGGCGTATGCGTTTTCTCCTGAATATATTCAGGAGAAAATGCATACGCCCTTTTTGGCCAAGTGCATCATTGACGAAGTTGTGCCCCTCTTCCTGTGCTTTACATGTGATTACAACGTACCTCTTGAATTCTGTTTCCTGCTATTCTGCCTCGCTTTCAAGTCCGCCTCGTTGCCTTCCCTCAACATATATTTGGACAATAGTTGTCCTTTATTACTCTGCCAGTTTGTGAATTGCTGTGCCCCTGAGCTCCATGTTTCAACTCGTTTTTTTTGTGAGCTGAACGCAAGTCCAAAATTTTGGTTCCGGACCTATACTGATTCCTGGAGGGTGCCTGAGACTTTGGTTAATTCTTCTTCCTGCTGGGACATTAGAGTGACATGTGCCCGTCCAAATGCCTGAAAAGTACTCTCTCATTGGTTCTCCCTCTTCCCTACAATCCTCTGCCAAATTGGCAACCCGTGCGAACCAGGAGATTAAAGCGGCTGTCTCTCCAAGTTGGGAGATTGATAGTAAAGCAGTTGGAAAGTCAAACCGGAGCACCAGGAGAGGGACTATTGGTTGAGTTTTAGAAACCTTTTATATTCACAGTGTGCCATTCTCTATTTTTCCCATACATGTTAAACTGTAGTAATATTCCCTTCAACCTGGAGAGTTGGGACCCATGGAATGGGTGCCATGCATTATTGCTTCAAAGGGTCTGCATTTGCTCACCGAATCTCACCAATCCTCTCAGTCCCAAGTGTCCAGCCTTATGAAACATCCAGCTGTCATTGTAGATAGCGTCATTCTAGGTTGCATCAGATACCCTGAAGGAATTGTAAAGAATTTTCCTGTTTTTTTTTTGTTATTTTGTTTTTGAAATTCCTTTTTATAGTGGGTTTGAGCTGATTCTCGCTGCCGTGTTTATGCCAGTCTAGACACACTTGATTCCCTTACGGAGTCCCATCAATACATAGGTTTTAAGATTCTTACTTGTCAGATATATTCCTCTGTGGGAAATATGGGGTTTTGAGTCCCTTTCACTGAGGAAGGTGTAAGTCTTGTCTATTCCATAGTTGGTTTTTGGAACGGTAGCTGTGCTTGTATCAAACTCTGGTTTTATGCATCACCCCACCACTCCTTCCCCTTTAAGCAGGCATAAGAATTTTTTCTAAATGTGAGACTCTGTTCTCTTTCCTAACTCAGTTCATGTGTAGCCATGTTTACAGGATCTTCATATGTGACATCTTATGATAAGTTTCTTTTTCTATGTGACTTATTTCACTTAGAATCACTGTGCCTGAATCCACTCATTTTTCTGCTACTTGTCTTATGACATTGATTTCATGGCTGAGGGATATTCCATCGTACATTAGTACCGCAATTTTTTGAACCATTTTTATATTTCCTGGGATATTTAACGTGTACCCAAGTTGAGGTTCTTGTAAGCAGTGCAGCTCTGACTTTGGGGATGGCTTTGTCTTATTGATTATCACTATTCCCAATGTATATTCCCTAGACTGGAAGTGGTTTTGGCTCTGTAGCTGTGTTATTTACTTGTTTTAGGGAACACAATGCACTCCTCCAGAGAGGCAGTTGGCAATTTACATCCCGCCCATCAGCATAACAAGGCTCCCTGTTCTCCAGGGCATGTCTTGCGTTTCTGGTTTTTACACACTTGTGGATATCCATTTTGAATGTTGGGAAGTGATACTTCTTTGTAGTGCAGATTTACATTGCCTACTTGCTTGCTTGGCCAAAAAGGGCATATGCATCTTCTCCTGAATATATTCACGTGACAATCCATACGCTCTTTATGGCCATTTCCATAATTTTCGAAGTTGGTGTCCTTTTCCTGTGTATAAAGGTGATTCCAATGTACCTCTTGAAATCTGTTTCATGCCATTCTGCCTCATTTTCATTTCTGCCTCGTGGCTTTCCCTCAATAGATTTTTGGAAGAGAGTAGTCCTTTTTAACTCTGCAGGTTAGTTAATTGCTGTGTCCCTGAGCTCCATTTTTCAACTCGCGTGTTTGTGAGCCGACCGCAAATCCACCGTTTTGCTTCAGGACCTATACTTGTTCTGGGGGGGCAGGATGAGACTTTTGTTAATTCCTCTTCATGACGGGAAATTAGAGTGACATGTGGCTGTCCAAATGCCTACAGCTACTCTCTCATTGGTTCTCTCTCTTCCCTTATATCCTTTGCACAATTTGCACACTGTGCGAATCAGGAGGTTATAGGGGCTGTCTCTCCAAGTTGGGAGATTGAAAGTAAAACAGTTGGAATGTCAAACTGGAGCACAAGGAGAGAAAAAAGTAGTAGAGTTTTAGAAACCTTTCACCATCAGAGTGTTTCCATTCTCGACGTTCCCATACATGTTATAACTGTAGTGATATTCCTTTCTACCTGGAGAGTTGGGAACCATGGAATGGGTTGCAGGCATTATTTCTTTAAACGGTCTGCATTTTTTCACCCAATCTCACCAGTCCTCTCAGTCCCAAGTGACCAGCCTTATGCCACATCCAGCTGTCATTGTAGATAGGGTCATTCCAGGTTTCATCAGTACCCCTAAAGGAATTGTGTAATAATTTTATTGTTTTTATGTTTTGTTTTGAAATTCATTTTTATAGTGGGTTTGAGCTGATTCTCACTGTCATGTTTATGTCGTTCTAGACACACTTGTTTCCCTTATGGAGACATATCAATACATAGGTTTTAAAATTCTTACTAGTCAGATATATTTCTCTCCGGGCAATAGCGATGTTGAGTTCCGTACACTGAGGAAGGAGTAGGGCTTCTCTCTTCTGTTTTAGGATTATTGAACAGTTCCTGTGCTAATAACAAACTTTTGTTTTGTGCAACTCCCCGCCTCTCTTTCCCCTTAAGCAATCATAAGTGAGTTTTGTAAATCTGAGAATCTGTTATCTTCCCTAATTCAGTTCATATGTAGCCATGTTTACATTCCCTTCATAAGTGATATCTTTTGTCAGAATGCACCATGGCCCTTGTCATAATAATGCTCCATGACCCTTGTCATCACAATGCTCCATCCCTTGGTTATGACAATGCTCCATGTCCCTTGTCATCACAATTCTCCATGTCCTTGTCATCACAATGCTACATGACACTTCTCATCACAATGTTACATGCTCTTGTCATCACAGTTCTCCATGCACTTGTCATTGCAATGTTCCATGCATTTGTCATCACAATGCTCCATGCACTTTTCATCACAATGCTTCATGCCCTTGTCATCACAATGCTCTATGACCCCTCTCATCACAATTCTCCCTGACACCTGTCATCACAATGCTTCATGCCACTTGTCCTTACAGTGCTCCATGATGCTCGACATCACAATTCCCCAAGGTCTTCTCATCACAATGCTCCACGGTTTTGCTGTCACCATGCTCCATGCCTTGTCATCTCAAAGGTCAATGTCCCTTGTCCACACAATTCTCCACGTCCTTGTCATTACAATGCTCCATGGCACTTCACATCACAATGTTATATGCTCTTGTCATCACAATACTCCTTGCACTTGTCATCGCGATACTCCATGACCCATGTCATAGGAAGCTCCATGCGCTTGTCATCACAATGTTTCACAACCTGGACATTAAAATTATCAATGGCCCTTGATATCACAATGCACCATGCCCTTGTCATCACAATTCTCCTTTACTTTGTCACAACAATCCTCCAGGACACTTGGCATCACAATGCTCAAAGATATTGTCATCAAACTGGAACATGACATATTTCATCACAATGCTCCCTGACACCTTTCTTCACAATAATCCATGACATTGTCATCACAGTGCTCCATGCCCTTGTCATCACAATGTGCCATGCCCACTCTTATCACAATAATCCATGAAACTTGTCAGAACAATGCTCCATGCCATTTTTCATCACAATGCTCCATGAACGCTGTCATCACAATGCACCATGCCCATCATCATAATGCTTCATGCTATTGTCATCACAATGAAATCAAAATGCTCCATGACCTCTGTCATCACAATGCTCCAAACCCTTGTGATCACAATGTTCCATAACACTTGTCATCACAATGCCCCATGATGCTGCTCATCACAATTATCCATGGTCTTCTCATCACAATGCACGATGATTTTTGTCATCACAATGCTCAATACACTTGTCAGCACAATGCTCCCTGACTATTGCCATCAGTATGCACCTTGAACTCTTTCATGACAAGGCTCCATGCCTTTTTCAACACAATGATCCATGCCCTTTTTATCACAATGCTCCAAGACCCCTGTGATCACAATGCTCCTTGCACTTGTCATCACAAAGCTCCATGACGCATGTCATCAGAATGCTCCATGGCCTTCTCATCATAATGTTCCATGCCCTTGTCATCACAATACTCCAAGACACCAGTAATCACAATTTTCCCTGCGCCTTTTCATCAGAATGGTCCATGAGACTAGTCATTACAAGGTTCCATGGTCTTCACATCACAGTGCTCCATGCCCTTATCATCACAGTGCTCCATTTCCTTGTCATCACAGTGCTCCATATTCCTGTCATCAAAATACTCCATGAACATTTTCAGCCCAATGCTCCATGACCCTTCTCATTACAATGATGCCTGCCCATGTCATCCCAATGCTCCATGACACCTGTATTCACAATGCTCCGTGACGCTTCTCCTCACATTGCTCCATGATACCTGTCATCAAAATACTCCATGCCTTTCTCAGCAAAATGCCACATGACCTAATCATTACAATGCTCTATGCGCTTGTCATCACCATACTCCATTACCATTGCCACCACAATCCACCATGAAACTTGGGATCACATTGCTTTCTGCCCCTCTCATCAAAATGCTCCATGATCCTTGAAATCAAAATGAGCCAAGACCTCTGTCATCACAATGCTCCAAACCCTTGTGATCACAATGTTCCATAACACTTGTCATCACAACGCTCCATGATGCCTGTCATCACAATACTCCATGCCCTTTACATCACAGTGCTCCATGACCTTTGTCATCACAATTCTCAATACACTTTTCATCGCAGTGCTCCCTGACACTTGTCGTCAGAATGCTCCTTGAACCCTGTCACGAAAAGGCTCCATGCCATTTTCATCACAATTCCCCATGCCATTTTCATCACAATGCTCCATGCCATTGTCAACAACATACTCAATAAGCTTGTCATCAGAATGCTCTATGACCCTTGTCATCACCATTCCCCATGCACTTGTCAACACAATGCTCCTTGACCCTTGTCATCACAATGCTCCAAGCCATTGTCATCACAATGCTCCATTCCCTTTGTCATCAGAATCATCCATGACACTTGGCATCACAATGCTCCATGCCATTGTCATCACAATGGGCCATTACATATGTCATCACAATGGTCCCTGTCACATGTGTTCACAATAATGCATGAACTGGTAATCACAATGCTCCATGCCCTAGTCATCACAATGCGCCATTCCAACTGTCATCGCAAAAATCCATGAAACTTATTAGACTAATGTTCCATGCCCTTGTCATCACAATGCTCCATGCCCATGTTATCAAAATGCTCCATGACCCCTGTCTTCACAATGCTCCGTGACTCCATTCATCACAGTGCTTCATGAACTTTGTCAACAAAATTGTCCATGCCCTCATCATCAACAGTCTTTGTGACCTTTTTAACCATAATGCTCCTTGAACTTTTCATCACAATGCTCTTTGACACTTGTCATCAAAATGCTCTATGCCTTTCTCAGCACAATGCTCCATGACCCTTGTCATCACAATGCTCCATGCGCTTGTCAGCACAGTGATCCATAACACATGCCATCACAATGTGCCATGCGCTTGTCATCACAGTGCTCCACAATCTTGTCATCAAAATGCTCCATAAACCTTGTCATCACAATGCTCCATGCACTTCTCATCAAAATGCTCTCTCGCCACTGATATCCCAATGTTACATCACTATTCCTCACAATACTCCCTCACCTCTGTCATCACAATGTTCTATGACACCTGTCATCACAGTGCTACATGCACTTATCATCACAATGTTCGATGACCCCAGACATCACAGTGTTCCATAACCCCTGTCATCAAAATGCTCCATGACCCTTTTCATCAAATTGCTCCATGACCCCTGTCATTACAATTTTCCATAACCCCTGTCATCAAGAGGATCCATGATCATTTTCATCAAATTTCTCCATGACCCTGTCATCACAATGCTCCCTGCCCTTCTCATCACAATGCACAATGCCCTTGAATTCAAAATGCTCCATGAAATTTGTCATCAAAAAGATCCATGACACTTGGCATCACAGTTCTCCATGTCATTGTCATCACAAGGCTCCATGAACGCTCTCATCACATTGCTCCATTATCTTGTCATCACAAAGCTCCATGACACATGTCATCAGAATGCTCCATGGCCTTCTCATCACAATGTTCCATGCCCTTGCAATCACAATGTTCCATTATTCCTGTCATAACAATGCTCCATGACCCCTGCCATCACGATGTTCCATGGACTTGTCAACACATGGCTCCATGTCCCTTCATATCACAATGCTCCAAGACTCCTGTAATCACAGTGCTCCATGCCCATTTTCACCTCAAAGATCCATGAACCCTGTCATCATAATGCACCATGCCCATCATCATAATTCTTCATGCTATTGTCATCACAATGAAATCAAAATGCTCCATGACCTTTGTCATAACAATACTCCAAACACTTGTGATCACAATATTCCATGACACTTGTCATCACAATGCCCCATGATGCTTGTGATTACAGTTTTCCATGGTCTTCTCATCACAATGCTCCATGACCTTTGTCATCACAATGCTCAATACACTTGTCATCAAAATGTTCCCTGACACTTGTTTTCTGTATGCTCCTTGAACCCTGTCATGACAAGGCTCCATGCCATTTTCATCACAATGATCCATGCTCATTTCATCACAATGCTCCAAGAACCCTGTACTCACAATGCCCCATGCCCTTCTCGTCACAGAGCTCAATGACGCATGTCATCAGAATGCTCCTTGGTCTTCTCCTCACAATGCTCCATGCCCTTGTCATCACAATGTTCCAACACTCCGGTAATCACAGTGGTCCATGCCCCTTTTCATCAGTATGCTCCATGAGATTTATCATCACAGGGCTCCATGGTTTTCTTATCACAGTGATCCAGGAACTTGTCATCACAGTGCTTCACGACATTGTCATGAAAATTCTCAATGGCCTTCGTCATTATAATGCTCCAAGTCCTACTCATCACAATACCCCATTATATTTGTCATCACAATCCTCCATTACATTTGACATCAAAATACTCCCTGCGATTTTCATCGCAATGGACCATGACATATGTCCTCACAATGCTCCCTGATAACTTTCTTCAAAATACTCCATGAACTTCTCATTACAGTGCTCCATGCCCTTGTCATCCCAATGCTCCATGCCCTTGTCATCACAAAGCTCCATGACCCCTGTCATCACAGTGCTCCGTGACTCAAGGCATCACAATGCTTCATAACATTTTTCATCACAATGGTCCATGCCCGCATCATCACAAGGCTCTGTGACCTTTGTAACCACAATGCTCCATGAAATTGCCATCACAATGCTCCATGACCCTTGTCATCACAATGTGCCACGAGCTTTTCATCACAACAGTCCACAAATTTTTCATGGCAATGCTCCATAAACTTGTAATTACAATGCTCCATGCCCTTCTCATCACAATACTCCATTACCCCTGTCATAACAATGCTCCATGACCCTTGCCATCACAATGTTCCACGGCCTTGTCATCACCAGGCTCCATGACACTTGTCATCACAATGCTCCAAGACCCCTGTAATCACACTGCTCCATGCCCTTGTCATCACAAAGCTCCATGACACATGTCATCAGAATGTTCCATGTCCTTCTCATCAAAATGCTCCATGCTCTTGTCATCACAATGCTCCAAGACCCCTGTAATCACAATGCTCCATGCTCGTTTTCTTCTCCATGCTCCATGAACCATGTCATCACAATGCATCATGCCCATCATCATAATGCTTCCGGCTATTGTCAGCACAATTAAATCAAAATTATCCATGAACTCTCTCATCACAATGCTCCATGACCCCTGTCATCACAATACTCCATGAACATTTTCAGCCCAATGCTCCATGAACCTTGTCATCACAATGAATCATGTCCTTGTCATCCCAATGCTCCATGAACCCAGTATTCACAATGCTCCATGACGCTTGTCATCACAGTGCTCCATGACACCTGTCATCACAATGCTCCATGCCTTTGTCAGCAAATTGCTACATGACCTTGATATTACAATGCTCTAAGCGCTTGTCATCACAATACTCCATTACCATTGTCATCAAAATCCTCCATGATCCTTGGAATCACATTGCTTCATGCCCTTGTCATCACAATGATCCATGCTCCTTGAAATCAAAGTGATCCATGACCTCTGTCATCACAGTGCTCCAAACCCTTGTGATCACAAAGTTCCATAACGCTTGTCATCACAATGCTCCATGATGCCTTTCATCACAATACTCCATGCCCTTTTCATCACAATGCTCCATGATTTTGTCATCACAGTTCTCAATACAATTGTCATCACAATGCTCCCTGACACTTGTCGTCAGAATGCTCCTTGAACCCTGTCACGAAAAGGCTCCATTCCTTTTTCATCACAATGTCCCATGCCGTTTTCATCATAATGCTCCATGCCTTTGCTATCAAAATACTCCACAAGCATGTCATCAGAAAGCTCCATGACCCTTTTCATCACAATTCTCCATGCACTTGTCAGCACAATGCTCCCTGACCCTTGTCATCACAGTGCCCCAAGCCATTGTCATCACTATGCTCCATTACCTTTGTCATCAGAATCCTCCATGACACTTGGCATCACAATGTTCCATGCCATTGTCATCACAGTGGGCCATTACATATGTCATCACAATGCTCCCTGACACCTGTCTTCACAATACTGCATGACCTGCTTTTCACAATGCTCCATGCCCTTGTCATCACAATGTGCCATTCCAAATGTCATCGCAATAATCCATGAAACTTCTTAGACCATTGCTCCATGCCCTTTTCATCACAATGTGCCGTTCCAACTGTCATCGCAATAATCCATGAAACTAATTAAACCAATGTTCCATGACCTTGTCAACACAATGCTCCATACCCTTGTTATCACAGTGCTCCAAGACCCCTGTCATCACAATGCTCTGGGACTCCAGTCATCACAGTGCTTCATGAACTTTGTCATCACAATGGTCCATGCCCTCGTCATCAAGAGTCTCTGTGACCTTATTGACAACAATGCTCCATGAACTTTTAATCAAAATGCTCTTTTACCCTTGTCGTCACAATGTTCTATGCCTTTCTCAGCAAAATGCTCCATGACCCTTGTCATCACAGTGCTCCATGCGCTTGTCAACACAGTGCTCCATGACACATGTCATCACAATGCACCATGCGCTTGCATCACAGTGCTCCACAATCTTGTCTTCACAATGCTCCATAAACCTTGTCATCACAATGCTCCATGCACTTCTCATAAAAATGCTCTCTCTACTGATAACACAATGTTACATCACTATTCGTCACAATACTCCCTCACCCCTGTCATCAGAATGTTCTATGACTCCTGTCATCACAATGGTACATACACTTATCATCACAATGTTCGATGACACCTGACATCACAATGTTCCATAACCCGTCATCAAATTTTCCATGACCCGTTTCATCAAAATGCTCCATGACCCCTGACATCACAATGTTCTATAACACCTGTCATTAAAACGTTACATTACTCTTTTCATCAAATTGCTCCATAGACCTGTAATCAAAATGATCCCTGCCCTTCTCATCACAATGCACAACACCCTTGTCATCAAAATGCTCCATTACTTTTGTCATCACAAAGCTCCATGACCATTGGCATCACAATGCTCCATGTCATTGTCATCACGATGCTCCATGAAAGCTCTCATCACATTACTCCATGCCCTTGTCATCACAAAGCTCCATGACACATGTCATCAGAATGCTCCATGGTCTTCTCTTCAAAAGGCTCCATGATCCTTCTCATCACAATGGTCCAAGACCCCTGTAATCACAATGCTCCATGCCCCTTTTCATCTCAATGATCCATGAACCCTGTCATCACAATGCACCATGCCCATCATCTTAATGCTTCATGCTATTGTCATCACAATGAAATCAATATGCTCCAGAACCTCTGTCATCATAATGCTCCAAACCATTGTGATCACAATGTTCCATAACACTTATCATCACATCACCCCCTGAAGCTCATCATCACAAAAATCCATGGTCTTCTCATCACAATGCTCCATGAAATTTGTCATCACAATGCTCAATACACTTGTAATCACAATGCTCCCTGAAACTTGTTGTCTGTATGCTCCTTGAACCCTGTCATGAAAAGGCTCCATGCATTTTCATCACTATGATACATGCCCTTTTCATCACAATGCTCAAAGACCCCTTTAATCAAAATGCTCCATGCGCTTGTCATCACAAAACTCCATGACACATGTCAGCAGAGTGCTCCATGGCATTTTCCTCACAATGCTCCAAGCCCTTGTTATCACAATGCTCCAACAGCCCTGTAATCACAATGCTCCATGCCCCTTTTCATCAGAATTCTCCATGAGACTTGTCATCATAAATATCCATGTTCTTCTCATCACAATGCCCCATGACGCCCGTCATCACAATTATCCATGGTCTTCTCATCACAATGCTCCATGACACATGTCATCACAATGTGCCATGCGCTTGTCTTCACAGCGCTCCACAAACTTGTCATCACAATGCTCCATAAACCTTGCCATCACAAAGCTCCATGCACTTCTCATCAAAATGCTCTCTCAAAACTGATATCACAATATTACATCACTATTCATCACAATAATCCCTCACCCCTGTCATCACAATGTTCCATGACTCCTGTCATCACAATGCTACATGCAATTATTATCACAATGTTCGATGACCCCTGACATCAAAATGTTCCATAACCACTGTCATCAAAATGCGCCATGATCATTTTCATCAAATTGATACATGACCCCTGACATCACAATGTTCCATAACCCCTGTCATCAAAATGTTCCATGACCCTTTGCATCAAATTGCTCCATGACCCTTTCATCACAATGCTCCCTGCCCTTCTCATCAGAATGCACAACGCCCTTGATATAAAAATGCTCCATGACCTTTTCAACACAAAGATCCATGACCCTTGGCATCACAATGCTCCATGCCATTGTCATCAAAATACTCCACAAGCTTGTCATCAGAATGCTCCATGACCTTTGTCATCACAATTCTCCATGCACTTCTCAGCAAAATGCTCCCTGACCCTTGTCATCACAATGCTCCAAGCCATTGTCATCACAATGCTCCATTACCTTTGTCATCAGAATCCTCCATGACACTTGGCATCACAATGCTCCATGCCATTGTCTTCACAATGGGGCATTACATATGTCATCACAATGCTCCCAGACACCTGTCTTCACAATACTGCATGACCTGGAAATCACAATGCTCTATGCACTTGTCGTCACAATGATCCATGACCCCAGTCATCCCAATGCTCCGTGACTCCAGTCATCACAATGCTTCATAACCTTTGTCATCACAATGGTCCATGCCCTCGTCATCAACAGTCTCTGTGATCTTTTTAACCACAATGCTCCATGAACTTTTCATCTCAATGCTCTTTTACCCTTTTCATCACAATACTCGATGCCCTTTTCATCACAATGCTCCATCACCTTTGTCATCACAATTCTCAATACACTTGTCATCACAATGCTCCCTGACACTTGTCACAATGCTCCTTGAACCCTGTCACGAAAAGGCTCCATGCCTTTTTCATCACAATGCCCCATGCCGTTTTCATCACAATGCTCCATGCCATTGTCATCAAAATACTCCACAAGCTTGTCATCAGAATGCTCCATAACCCTTGTCATCACAGTTCTCCATGCACTTGTCACCACAATGCTCCCTGACCCTTGTCATCACAATGCTCCAAGCCATTGTCATCACAATGCTCCATTACATTTGTCATCAGAATCCTCCATGACACTTGGCATCACAATGCTCCATGCCATTGTCATCACAATGGGCCATTACATATGTCATTACAATGCTCCCTGACACCTGTCTTCACAGTACTGCATGACCTAGTCATCACAATGCTCCATGCCCTTGTCATCACAATGTGCCATTCCAACTGTCATCGCAATTATCCATGAAACTTATTAGACCAATGCTCCATGCCCTTGTCATCACAATGCTCCATGACCTTGTTATCACAATGCTCCATGACCCCTGTTAACACAATGCTTCGTGACTCCAGTCATCACAGTGGTTCAGGACCTTTGTCATCACAATGGTCCATGCTCTCGTCAACAACAGTCTCTGTGACCTTTTTAACCACAATGCTCCATGAACTTTTCATCACAATGCTCTTTGACCCTTGTCATCACAATGCTCTATGCCTTTCTAAGCACAATGCTTCATTACTCTTGTCATCACAATGCTCCATGTGCTGGTCAGGACAATGCTCCAAGACAAATGTCATCACAATGCACCATGGGCTTGTCATCACAGTGCTCCACAATCTTGTCATCACATTGCTCCATAAAACTTGTTATCAAAATGCTCCATGCACTTCTCAACAAAATGCTGTCTCACCAATGATATACAATGTTCCATCACTATTCGTCACAATGCTCCCTCACCTGCCATCACAATGTTCCATGACTCCTGTCTTCACAATGCTACACGCACTTATCATCACAATGTTTGATGACCCCTTACATCACAATGTTCCATAACACCTGTCATCAAAATGCTTCATGACACTTTTCATCAAATTGCTCCATGAACCTGTCATCACAATGCTCCCAGCCCTTCTCATCACAATGCACAACGCCCTTGTAATCAAAATGCTCCATGGGGACTTCCGGGTAAGATGGCGGAAGAGTAAGACATGGAGATCACCTTCCTCTCCACGGATACACCAGAAATACAGCTACACGTGGAACAACTCCTACAGAACACCTACTGAATGCTGACAGAAGACCCCAGACCTCCCAAAAGGCAAGAAACTCCCCACATTCCTGGGTAGGGCAAAGCGGAGAGATTCCCGCACAGAGGATCAGTGCCGAGCTGCACTCACCAGCCCGAGATACTTGTCTGCTCGCCCGTCGGGGCAGGCCGCGCTGGAAGCTGAGGCTCGGGCTTCGGTCAGAGCGCAGGGAAAGGACTGGGGCTGGCGGCGAGAACTCAGCCTGAAGGGGGCTAATGTGCCACAGCTAGCCGGCAGGGAGTCCGGGAAAACTCTGAAGCTGCCGAAGAGGCAAGAGACTTTTTCTTCCCTCTTGGTTTCCTGGTGCGCGAGGAGAGGGGATTAAGAGCGCTGCTTAAAGGGGCTCCACAGACGGGCGCGAGTCACGACTGAAAGCGCGGAGCCCAGTGACGGGCGTGAGACGCTGGGGCTGCTGCTGCCGCCGCCAGGAAGCCTGTGTGCGAGCGCAGGTCACTGTCCACACCGCCCTTCCGGGAGCCTGTGCAGACCGCCACTGCCGGAGTCCCGGTATCCAGGGGCGGCTTCCCTGGGAGAACGCACGGCACGCCTCAGGCTGGTGCAACGTCACGCCGAACTCTGCCGCTGCAGGCTCGCCCCGCACTCCGTGCCCCTCCCTCCCGCACAGCCTGAGTGAGCCAGAGTCCCCGAAGAGGCTGCTCCTTTAACCCTGTCCTGTCTGAGCGAAGAACTGACGCCCTCCGGCGACCTACAGGCAGAGGCGGGGCCAAATCCAAAGCTGAGACCCAGGAGCTGTGAGAACAAAGAAGAGAAAGGGAAACCTCTCCCACCAGCCCCAGAAGCAGTGGATTAAAGCTCCACAATCAACTTGATGTACCCTGCATCTGTGGAATACATGAATAGACAACAAATCATCCCAAATTGAGGAGCCAGGAGTCAGTGCTGTGCCTCTGAGGTGGGAGAGCCAACTTCAGGACACTGGTCCACAAGAGACTTCCCAGCTCCACATAATATCAAACGGCGAAAATCTTCCAGAGATCTCCATCTCAACACCAGCACCCAGCTTCACTCAACGACCAGCAAGCTACAGTGCTGGACACCCTATGCCAAACAACTAGCAAGAGAGAAACACAATGCCACCCATTAGCAGAGAGGTGGCCTAAAATCATAAAAAGTCCGCAGACACCACAAAACACACCACCAGACGTGGACCTGCCCACCAGAAAGACAAGATCCAGCCTCATTCACCAGAACACAGGCACTAGTACCTTCCACCACGAAGCCTACACAACCCACTAAACCAACCTTAGCCACTGGGGACAGACACCAAAAACAACGGGAACTACGAACCTGCAGCCTGCAAAAAGGAGACCCCAAACACAGTAACATAAGCAAAATGAGAAGACAGAAAAACACACAGCAGGAGAAGGAACAAGATAAAAACCCACCAGACCTAACAAATGAAGAGGTAATAGGCAGTCTACCTGAAAAAGAATTCAGAATAATGATGGTAAAGATGATCCAAGATTCTATTTCCCAGATCGAAAATCTTGGAAATAGAATAGACAAAATGCAAGAAACAGTTAACAAGGACCTAGAAGAAATAAAGATGAATCAAGCATCGATGAAAAACACAATACATGAAATAAAAAATACTCTAGATGGGATCAATAGCAGAATAACTGAGGCGGAAGAACGGATAACTGAGGTGGAAGATAAAATAGTTGAAATAACTGCTGCAGTGCAAAATAAAGAAAAAAGAATGAAAAGAACAGAGGACAGTCTCAGAGACCTCTGGGACAACATTAAACGCACCAACATTCGAATTATAGGGGTTCCAGAAGAAGAAGAGAAAAAGAAAGGGACTGAGAAAATATTTGAAGAGATTATAGTTGAAAAGTTCCCTAATATGGGAAAGGAAATAATTAATCAAGTCCAGGAAGCACAGAGAGTCCCATACAGAATAAATCCAAGGAGAAATACGCCAAGATACATATTAATCAAACTGTCAAAAAGTAAACACAAAGAAATCATATTAAAAGCAGCAAGGCAAAAACAACAAATAACACACAAGGAAATCCCCATCAGGATAACAGCTGATCTCTCAGCAGAAACTCTACAGGCCAGAAGGGAGTGGCAGGACATAATTAAAGGGATGAAGGAGAAAAACCTGCAACCAAGATTACTCTACCCAGCAAGGATCTCATTCAGATTTGATGGAGAAATTAAAACATTTACAGACAAGCAAAAGCTGAGAGAGTTCAGCACCACCAAACCAGCTTTACAACAAATACTAAAGGAACTTCTCTAGGCAAGAAACACAACAGAAGGAAAAGACCTACAATAACGAACCCAAAACAATTAAGAAAAAGGGAATAGGAACATACATATCGATAATTACCTTAAATGTAAATGGACTAAATGCTCCCACCAAAAGACACAGATTGGCTGAATGGATACAAAAACAAGACCCATATATATGCTGTCTACAAGAGACCCACTTCAGACCTAGAGACACATACAGACTGAAAGTAAGGGGATGGAAAAAGATATTCCATGCAAATGGAAACCAAAAGAAAGCTGGAGTAGCAATTCTCATATCAGACAAAATAGACTTTAAAATAAAGACTACTAGAAGAGACAAAGAAGGACACTACATAATGATCAAGGGATCGATCCAAGAAGAAGATATAACAATTATAAATATTTATGCACCAAACATAGGAGCACCTCAATAGATAAGGCAAATACTAACAGCCATAAAAGGAGAAATCAACAGTAACACAATCATAGTAGGGGACTTTAACACCCCACTTTCACCAATGGACAGATCTTCCAAAATGAAAATAAATAAGGAAACACAAGCTTTAAATGATACATTAAACAAGATGGACTTAATTGATATTTATATGACATTCCATCCAAAAACAACAGAATACACATTTTTATCAAGTACTCATGGAACATTCTCCAGGATAGATCATATCTTGGGTCACAAATCAAGCCTTGGTAAATTTAAGAAAATTGAAATTGTATCAAGTGTCTTTTCTGACCACAATGCTATGAGACTAGATATCAACTACAGGAAAAGAGCTGTAAAAAATACAAACACATGGAGGCTAAACAATACACTACTTAATAACGAAGTGATCACTGAAGAAATCAAAGAGGAAATTAAAAAATACCTAGAAACAAATGACAATGGAGACATGACGACCCAAAACCTATGGGATGCAGCAAAAGCAGTTCTAAGAGGGAAGTTTATAGCAATACAATCCCACCTTAAGAAACAGGAAACATCTCGAATAAACAACCTAACCTTGCACCTAAAGCAATTAGAGAAAAAAGAACAAAAACACCCCAAAGTTAGCAGAAGGAAAGAAATCATAAAAATCAGATCAGAAATAAATGAAAAAGAAATGAAGGAAACGATAGCAAAGATCAATAAAACTAAAAGCTGTTTCTTTGAGAAGATAAACAAAATTGATACACCATTAGCCAGACTCATCAAGAAAAGAAGGGAGAAGACTCAAATCAATAGAATTAGAAATGAAAAAGGAGAAGTAACAACTGACACTGCAGAAATACAAAACATCATGAGAGATTACTACAAGCAACTCTGTGCCCATAAAATGGACAACCTGGAAGAGATGGACAAATTCTTAGAAATGCACAACCTGCCAAGACTGACTCAGGAAGAAATAGAAAATATGAATAGACCAATCACAAGCACTGAAATTGAAACTGTGATTAAAAATCTTCCATCAAACAAAAGCCCAGGACCAGATGGCTTCACAGGCGAATTCTATCAAACATTTAGAGAAGAGCTAACACCTATCCTTCTCAAACTCTTCCAAACAATATCAGAGGAAGGAACACTCCCAAAGTCATTCTACGAGGCCACCATCACCTTGATACCAAAACCAGGCAAGGATGTCACAAAGAAAGAAAACTACAGGCCAATATCACTGATGAACATAGATGCAAAAATCCTCAACAAAATACTAGCAAACAGAATCCAACAGCACATTAAAAGGATCATACACCATGATCAAGTGGGGTTTATTCCAGGAATGCAAGGATTCTTCAATATACGCAAATCAATCAATGTGATACACCATATTAACAAGTTGAAGGAGAAAAACCATATGATCATCTCAATAGATGCAGAGAAAGCTTTCGACAAAATTCAACACCCATTTATGATAAAAACCCTGCAGTAAGTAGGCATAGAGGGAACTTTCCTCAACATCATAAAGGCCATATATGACAAACCCACAGCCAACATTGTCCTCAATGGTGAAAAACTGAAACCATTTCCACTAAGATCAGGAACAAGACAAGGCTGCCCACTCTCACCACTCTTATTCAACCTAGTTTTGGAAGTTTTAGCCACAGCAATCAGAGAAGAAAAGGAAATAAAAGGAATCCAAATTGGAAAAGAAGAAGTAAAGCTGTCACTGTTTGCAGATGACATGATACTATACATAGTGAATCCTGAAGATGCTACCGAAAAACTACTAGAACTAATCAATGAATTTGGTAAAGTAGCAGGATACAAAATTAATGTACAGAAATCTCTGCCATTCCTGTACACTAATGATGAAAAACCTGAAAATGAAATCAAGAAAACACTCCCATTTACCATTGCAACAAAAAGAATAAAATATCTAGGAATAAACCTACCTAAGGAGACAAAAGACCTGTATGCAGAAAATTATAAGACACTGATGAAAGAAATTAAAGATGATACAAATAGATGGAGAGATATACCATGCTCCTGGATTGGAAGAATCAATATTGTGAAAATGACTCTACTACCCAGAGCAATCTACAGATTCAATGCAATCCCTATCAAACTACCACTGGCATTTTTCACAGAACTAGAACAAAAAATTTCAAAATTTGTTTGGAAAAACAAAAGACCCCAAATAGCCAAAGCAATCTTGAGAACGAAAAACGGAGCTGGAGGAATCAGGCTCCCTGACTTCAGACTATACTACAAAGCTACAGTAATCAAGACAGTGTGGTACTGGCATAAAAACAGAAAGATCAGTGGATCAGGATAGAAAGCCCAGAGATAAACCCACGCACATATGGCCAACTTATCTTTGATAAAGTGGGCAGGAATGGACAGTGGAGAAAGGACAGCCTCTTCAATAAGTGGTGCTGGGAAAACTGGACAGGGACATGTAAAAGTTTGAGATTAGATCATTCCCTAACACCATACACAAAAATAAGCTCAAAATGGATTAAAGACTTAAATGTAAGGCCAGAAACTATCAAACTCTTAGAGGAAAACATAGGTAGAACACTCTATGACATAAATCACAGCAAGATCCTTTTGGACCCACCTCCTAGAGAAATGGAAATAAAAACAAAGATAAACAAATGGGACCTAATGAAACTTCAAATCTTTTGCACAACAAAGGAAACCATAAACAAGACCAAAAGGCAACCCTCAGAATGGGAGAAAATATTTGCAAATGAAGCAACTGACAAAGGATTAATCTCCAAAATTTATAAACAGCTCATGCAGCTCAATAGCAAAAAAAACAAACAACCCAATCCAAAAATGGACAGAAGACTTAAATAGGCATTTCTCCAAAGAAGATATACAGACTGCCAACAAACACATGAAAGAATGCTCAACATCATTAATCATTAGAGAAATGCAAATCAAAACTACAATGAGATATCATCTCACACCAGTCAGAATGGCCATCATCAAGAAATCTAGAAACAATAAATGCTGGAGAGGGTGTGGAAAAAAGGGAACACTCTTGCACTGCTGGTGGGAATGTGAATTGGTACAGCCACTATGGAGAACAGTATGGAGGTTCCTTAAAAAACTAAAAATAGAACTACCATATGACCCAGCAATCCCTCTACTAGGCATATACCATGAGAAAACCATAATTCCAAAAGAGACATTTACCAAAATGTTCTTTGCAGCTCTATTCACAGTAGCCCGGAGCTGGAAACAACCTAATTGTCCATCATCGGATGAATGGATAAAGAAGATGTGGCACATATATACAATGGAATATTACTCAGCCATAAAAAGAAACGAAACTGAGCTATTTGTAATGAGGTGGATAGATCTAGAGTCTGTCATACAGAGTGAAGTAAGTCAGAAAGAGAAAGACAAATACCATATGCTAACATATATATACGGAATTAAAAAAAAAAAAAAGTCATGAAAGACCTAGGGGCAAAACGGGAATAAAGACAGACCTACTTGAGAATGGACTTGAGGATATGGGGAGGGGGAAGGGTAAGATGTGACAAAGCGAAAGAGAGGCATGGACATATATACACTACCAAACGTAAGGTAGATAGATAGTGGGAAGCAGCCACAGAGCACAGGGAGATCAGCTCGGTGCTTTGTGACCGCCTGGAGGGGTGGGATGGGGAGGGTGTGAGGGAGGGAGATGCATGAGGGAAGGGATGTGGGAACAGATGTATATGTATGACTGATTCACTTTGTTATAAAGCAGAAACTAATTAAAAAATTAAAAAAAAATGCTCCCTGACCTTTGTCATCACAAAGATCCATGACCCTTGGCATCACAGTGCTCCATGTCATTGTCATCACAATGTTACATGAATGCTCTCATCACATTGCTCCATGCCCTTGTCATCACAAAGCTCCATGACACATGTCATCAGAATGCTCCATGGCCTTCTCATCACAATGCACAATGCCCTTGTAATCAAAATGCCCCATGACCTTTGTCATCACAAAGATCCATGACCCTTGGCATCACAGTGCTCCATGTCATTGTCATCACAATGTTCCATGAACACCCTCATCACATTGCTCCATGCCCTTGTCATCACAAAGCTCCATGACACATATCATCAGAATGCTCCATGGCCTTCTCTTCACAATGCTCCATGCCCTTGCCATCACAATGCTCCATTTCCCCTGTCATAACAATGCTCCATGAACCCTGTCATCACGATGTTCCACGGCCTTGTCATCACAAGGCTCCATGACCCTTATCAATACAATGCTCCAAGACCCCTGTAATCACAAGGCTCCATGCCCCTTTTCATCTCAATGATCCATGAACCCTGTCATCACAATGCACCATGCCCATCATCATAATGCTTCATGCTATTGGCATCACAATGAAATCAAAATGCTCCATGACATCTGTCATAAAAATGTTCCAAACCCTTGTGATCACAATATTCCATAACACTTTTCATTACAATGCCCCATAACGCTCGTCATCACAATTATCCATGGTCTTCTCATCACAATGCTCCATGACTTTTGTCATCACAATGCTCAATACACTAGTCATCAAAATGCTCCCTGACACTTGTTGTGTGTATGCTCCTTGAACCTTGTCATGAAAAGGCTCTATGACTTCTTCCTCACAATGATCCATGCCCTTTTCATCACAGTGCTCCAAGACACCTCTAATCCCAATGCTCCATGCCCTTGTCTTCACAAAGCACAATGACACATGTCATTAGAATGCTCTTTGGCCTTCTCCTCACAATGTTCCATGCCCTTGTCATCACAGTGCTCCAAGACCCCTGTAATCACAATGCTCCATGCCTCTTTTCATCAGTATGCTCCATGAGACTTGTCATCAAAAGGCTCCATGTTATTTTCATCACAATGCTTCACGATCTTGTCATGAAAATTCTCAATGTCCCTTCTCATCATAATGCTCCAAGCCCTAGTCATCACAATGCTCCAATATATTTGTCATCACAATCCTCCATTTCATTTGGCATCACAATGCTCCCTGCCATTGTCATTGCAATGGACCATGACATATGTCATCACAATCCTCCATGACTCCAGGCATCACAATGCTTCATAACATTTGTCATCACAGTGGTCCATGCCCGCGTCATCACACGGCTCTGTGATCTTTGTAACGACAATGCTTCAAGAACATTTCATCACAATGCTCCATGACACTTGTCATCACAATGCTCCATGTATTTGTCAGAAAAATGCTCCATGACCATTGTCATCACAAAGTGCCATGAGCTTTTCATCACAGTGGTCCACAAATTTATCATCGCAATGCTCCATAAACCTTGTAATCACAATGCTCCTTGCCCATCTCATCACAATGCTCCATTACCTCTCTCATAACAATGCTCCATGACCCCGGCCATCACAATGTTCCACGGCCTTGTCATCACAAGACTCCATGACACTTGTAATCACAATGCTCCAAGAGCCCTGTAATCACAATGCTTCATGCCCTTTTCATCAGTATGCTCCATGAGATTTGTCATCACAAGGCTCCATGGTATTTTCATGACAATGCTCCAGGACCTTGTCATCACAATGCTCCATTATATTTGTCATCACAATCCTCCATTTCATTGGGCATCACAATGCTCCCTGCCATTGTCATCGCAATGGACCATGACATATGTCATCACAATGCTCCCTGACACCTGTCTTCACAATATACCAAGACCTTCTCATCACAATGATCCATGTCCTTGTCAGCACAATGCACCATGCCCACTGTCATCACAATATTCTATGAAACGTTTCAGACCAATGCTCCATGCCCCTGACATCACAATGCTCCATGAACCTTGTCATAACAATGCGCTGTGACTCCAGGCATCACAAAGCTTCATAACATTTGTCATCACAATGGTCCATGCCCGCGTCATCACAAGGCTCTATGACCATTGTAACCACACTGCTCCATGAAATTTCCATCACATTGCTCCCTGATCCTTGTCATCACAATGCTCCATAAACATTGAAAACACAATGCTCCTTTCCCTTCTCATCACAATGCTCCATTAACCCATCGTAACAATGATCCATGACATCTGCCATGACAATGTTCCACGGCATTGTCATCACAAGTCTCCAAGACACTTGTCATCACAATGATCCAAGACCCCTGTAACCACAATGCTCCATGACCTTGTCATCACAAAGCTTCATGACACATGTCATCAGAATGTTCCATGGCCTTCTCATCAAAATGATCCATGCCTTGTCATCACAGTGCTCCAAGACCCCTGTAATCACAGTGCTCCATGCCCCTTTTCATCAGTATGCTCCATGAGGTTTGTCATCACAAGGCTCCATGGTTTCTCATCACAATGCTCCAGGACCTTGTCATCACAATGCTTCACGACCTTGTCATGAAAATTCTCAATGGCCCTTGTCATCATAATGCTCCAATCCCTAGTCATCACAATGCTCCATTTTATTTGTCATCACAATCCTCCATTACATTTGTCATCACAATGCTCCCTGCCATTGTCATCACAATGGACCATGACATATGTCATCACAATGCTCCCTGACACATGTCTTCACAATATTCCACGACCTTCTCATCACAATGCTCCATGCCCTTGTCATCACAATGCTCCATGACCCCTGTCATCACAATGTTCCGTGACTCCAGGCATCTCAATGCTTCATAACATTTGTCATCACAGTGGTCGATGCCCGCGTCATCATAAGGCTCTGTGACCTTTGTAACCACAATGCTCCATGAACATTTCATCACAATGCTCCGTGACCCTTTTCATCACAATGCTCCATGCCTTTGTAAGAAAAATTCTCTAGGACCCTTGCATGACCCTTGTTATCCCAACGGTCCACAAATTATTCATCGCAATGCTCCATAAAACTTGTAATCACAATGTTCCATGATCTTCTCAGCACAATGCTCCATTACCCCTCTCATAACAATGCTTCATGACACCCGCCATCACAATGTTCCACGGCCTTATCATCACAAGTCTCCATGACACTTGTCATCACAATGCTCCAAGACCCCTGTAATCACAATGCTCCATGCCCCTTTTCATCTCAATGCTCCATGAACCCTGTCATCACAATGCATCAAACCCATCATCATAATGCTTCCGGCTACTGTCACCACAATGAAATCAAAATTCTCCATGACCTCTGTCATCACAATTCTCCATGACCCCTGTCATCACAATACTCCATGAACATTTTCGGCCCAATGCTCCATGACCCTTGTCATCAAAATGATCCATGCCCTTGTCATCCCAATGCTCCATGACCCCTGTATTCACAATGCTCCGTGATGCTTGTCATCACAGTGCTCCATGCCACCAGTCATCACAATGCTCCATGCCTTTGTCAGCAAAATGCTACATGACTTTGTCATTACAATG
The DNA here is from genome assembly GCF_964165515.1 of Mesoplodon bidens. NCBI lineage: Eukaryota > Metazoa > Chordata > Mammalia > Artiodactyla > Ziphiidae > Mesoplodon > Mesoplodon bidens. Next base: position 3,970,914 of record NW_027672207.1, read on the forward strand.
CTCTATGCGCTTTTCATCACAATACTCCATTACTATTGTCATCACAATCCTCCATGAACCTTGGGATCAGATTGCTTCATGCCCTTGTCATCACAGTGCTCCATGCTCCTTGAAATCAAAATGATTCATCACCTCTGTCATCACAATGCTCCAAACACTTGTGGTCACAATGTTCCATAACACTTGTCATCAAAATTCTCCATAATGCCTGTCATCACAATATTCCATGCCCTTTTCATCACAATGCTCCATGACCTTTGTCATCACAATTCTCAATACACTTGTCATCACAATGCTCCCTGACTCTTGTCGTCAGAATGCTCCTTGAACCCTGTCACGAAAAGGCTCCATGCAGTTTTCATCACAATGCTCCATGCCATCGTCATCAAAATACTCCACTAGCATGTCATCAGAATGCTCCATGACCTTTGTCATCACAATTCTCCATGCACTTGTCAGCACAATGCTCCCTGACCCTTGTCATCAGAATGCTCCATGTGCTAGTCAGCACAATGCTACATGACACATGTCATCAAGATGCACCATGCGCTTGTCATCACAATGTGGCATTCCAAATGTCATCGCAATAATCCATGAAACTTGTTAGACAAATGCTCCATGCCCTTGTCATCACAATGCTCCATGCCCTTGTTATCACAATGCTCCATGACCACAGTCATCACAATGCTCCGTGACTCCAGTCATCACAATGCTTCATGAACTTTGTCATCACAATGGTCCATGCCCTCGTCATCAACAGTCTCTGTGACCTTTTTAACCACAATGCTCCATAAACATTTCATCACAATGCTCTTTGACCCTTGTCATCACAATGCTCCAAGCGCTTTTCAGCACTATGGTCCATGACACATGTCATCACAATGCACCATTAGCTTGTCATCACAGTGCTCCAAAATTTGTCATCACAATGCTCCATAAAATTTGTCATCACAATGCTCCATGCAATTATCATCAAAATGCTCTCTCAACACTGATATCACAAAGTTACATCACAATTCGTCACAATACTCCCTCAACCCTGGCATCGCAATGTTCCATGACTCCTGTCTTCACCATGCTACATGCATTTTCATCACCATGTTCGATGACCCCTGACATCACAATGTTCCATCACCCCGGTCATCAAAATGCTCCATGACACTTTTCATCAAATTGCTCCATGACCCTGTCATCAAAATGCTCCAGGCACTTGTCATCACAATGCACAACATCCTTGTCATCAAAATGCTCCATGACATTTGTCATCACAAAATCCATGACACTTGGCACCACAATGCTCCATGTCATTGTCATCACGATGCTCCATGAACGCTCTCATCACATTGCTCCATGCCCTTGTCATTACAAAGCTCCATGACACATGTCATCAGAATGCTCCATGGCCTTCTAATCACAATGCACCACGCCCTTGTCATCACAATGCTCCATTACACCTGTCAAAAAAATGCTCCATGACACCTGCCATCACGATGTTCCACGGTCTTCTCATCACAAGGCTCCATGACCGTTCTCATCACCATGCTCCAAGACCCCTGTAATCACAATGCTCCATGCCCCTTTTCATCTCAATGATCCATGAACCCTGTCATCAAAATGCACCATACCCATCATTATAATGCTTCATGCTATTGTCATCAAAATGAAATCAAAATGCTCCATGACCTCTGTCATAACAATGCTCCAAATCCTTGTGATCACAATATTTCATAACTCTTGTCATCACAATTCCCCTTGAATCTCCTTATCACAATTATACATGGACTTCTCATCACAATGCTCCATGACCTTTGTCATCACAATGCTCAATACACTTGTCATCAAAATGCTCCCTGACACTTATTGTCTGTATGATCCTTGAAACCTGTCATTACAAGGCTCCATGCCATTTTCATCACAATGATCCATGTCTTTTTATCACAATGTTCCAAGACCCCTGTAATCACAATGCTCCATGCCCTAGTCATCATAAAGCTCAGTGACGTATGTCATTAGAATGCTCCTTGGCCTTCACCTCCCAATGCTCCATGCCCATGTCATCACAAAGATCCAAGACCCCTGTAATCACAATGGTCCATGTCCCTTTTCTACAGTATGCTCCATGAGATTTGTCATCACAAGGCTCCATGGTATTCTCATCACAATGCTCCAGGAACTTGTCATCACAATGCTACATGACTTGTCATAAAAATTCTCAATGGCCCTTTTCATCATAATGCTCCAAGCCCTAGTCATCACAGTGCTTCATTATGTTTGTCATCACAATCCTACATTAAATTTGGCATCACAATGCTCCCTGTCATTGTCATCGCAATGGACCATGACATATGTCATCACAATGCTCCCTGACACCTTTTTCAAAATACTCCATGAACATCTCATCACAATGCTCCATGCCCCTATCATCACAATGCTCCATGCCCTTGTCATCACAATGCTTCATGATCCCTGTCATCACATTGCTCCGTGACTCCAGTCATCACAGTGCTTCATAACATTTGTCATCACAATGGTCAATGCCCGCATCATCACAAGAATCTGTGAGGACCGTTGTATCCACAGTGCTCCATGAACTTTTCATCACAATGCTCCGTGACCCTTGTCATCACAATGCTCCATGCCTCTGTCAGAAAAATGCTCCATGACCCTTGTCATCACAAAGTTCCACGCGCTTTTTATCACAACGGTCCACAAATTTGTCATCACAATGCTCCATAAACATTGAAAACGCAATGCTCCTTTCCCTTCTCATCACAATGCTCCATTAACCCATCATAACAATGATCCATGACCTCTGCCATCACAATGTTCCACGGCATTGTCATCACAATGCTCCAAGACCCCTGTAATCACAATGCTCCATGCCCTTGTCATCACAAAGCTCCATGACACATGTCATCAGAATGTTCCATGGCCTTCTCATCACAGTGCTCCAAGACCCCTGTAATCACAATGCTCCATGCCCCTTTTCATAAGTATGCTCCATGAGGTTTGTCATCACAAGGCTCCATGGTTTTCTCATCACAATGCTCCAGGACATTGTCCTCACAATGCTTCACGACCTTGTCATGAAAATTCTCAATGGCCCTTGTCATCATAATGCTCCAATCCCTAGTCATCACAATGCTCCATTATATTTGTCATCACAATCCTCCATTACATTTGTCATCACAATGCTCCCTGCCATTGTCATCACAATGGACCATGACATATGTCATCACAATGCTCCCTGACACATGTCTTCACAATATTCCATGACCTTCTCATCACAATGCTCCATGCCCTTGTCATCACAATGCTCCATGACACCTGTCATCACAATGTTCCGTGACTCTAGGCATCACAATGCTTTATAACATTTGTCATCACAGTGGTCGATGCCCGTGTCATCATAAGGCTCAGTGACCTTTGTAACCACAATGCTCCATGAACATTTCATCACAATGCTCATTGACCCTTGTCATCACAATGCTCCTTGCCTTTGTAAGAAAAATTCTCTATGACCCTTGCAAGACCCTTGTCATCACAACGGTCCACAAATTATTCATCGCAATGCTCCATAAACCTTGTAATCACAATGTTCCATGCCCTTCTCATCACAATGCTCCATTACCCCTCTCATAACAATGCTCCATGACACCCACCATCACAATGTTCCACGGCCTTATCATCACAAGTCTCCATGACACTTGTCATCACAATGCTCCAAGACACCTGTAATCACAATGCTCCATGCCCCTTTTCATCTCAATGCTCCATGAACCCTGTCATCACAATGCATCATGCCCATCATCATGATGCTTCCGGCTATTGTCACCACAATGAAATCAAAATTCTCCATGACCTCTGTCATCACAATGCTCCATGACCCCTGTCATCACAATACTCCATGAACATTTTCAGCCCAATGCTCCATGACACTTGTCATCACAATGATCCATGCCCTTGTTATCACAATGCTCCATGACCACTGTCATCACAGTGCTCCATGACTCCAGTCATCACAATGCTTCATGAACTTTGTAATCACAATGGTCCATGCCCTCGTCATCAACAGTCTCTGTTAACTTTTTAACCAGAATGCTCCATGAAATTTTCATCACAATGCTCTTTGACCCTTGTCATCACAATGCTCCATGCGCTTTTCAGCACAATGCTCCATGACACATGTCATCACAATGCACCATTAGCTTGTCATCATAGTGCTCCAAAATCTTGTCATCACAGTGCTCCATGCAATTATCATCAAAATGCTCTCTCAACACTGATATCACAATATTACATCACAATTCGTCACAATACTCCCTCACACCTGGAATCGCAATGTTCCATTACTCCTGTCTTCAACATGCTACATGCATTTTCATCACAATGTTCGATGACCCCTGACATCACAATGTTCCATGACCCCTGTCATCAAAATGCTCCATGACGCTTTTCATCAAATTGCTCCATGACCCTGTCATCAAAATGCTCCCTGCCCTTCTCATCACAATGCACAACACACTTGTCATCAAAATGCTCCATGACAGTTGTCATCACAAAGATCCATGACACTTGGCATCACAATGCTCCATGTCATTGTCATCACGATGCTCCATGAACGCTCTCATCACATTGCTCCATGCCCTTGTCATTACAAAGCTCCATTACACATGTCATCAGAATGCTCCATGGCCTTCTCCTCACAATGCACCACGCCCTTGCCATCACAATGCTCCATTACACCAGTCATAAAAATGCCCCATGACACCTGCCATCACGATGTTCCATGGTCTTGTCATCACAAGGCTCCATGACCGTTCTCATCACAATGCTCCAAGACCCCTGTAATCACAATGCTCCATGCCCCTTTTCATCTCAATGATCCACGAACCCTGTCATCACATTGCACCATGCCCATCATCATAATGCTTCATGTTATTGTCATCAAAATGAAATAAAAATGCTCCATGACCTCTGTCATAACAATGCTCCAAACCCTTGTGATCACAATATTCCATAATTCTTGTCATCACAATGCCCCATGACTCTCATTATCACAATTATCCATGGTCTTCTCATCACAATGCTCCATGCCCTTGTTATCACAATGCCCCATGACCACTGTCATCGTAATGCTCCGTGACTCCAGGCATCACAATTCTTCATGAACTTTGTCATCACAATGGTCCATGCCCTCGTCATCAACGGTCTCTGTGACCTTTTTAAACACAATGCTCCATGAACTTTTCATCACAATGCTCTTTGACCCTTGTCATCACAATTCTCCATGCGCTTTTCAGCACAATGCTCCATGACACATGTCATCACAATGCACCATTAGCTTGTCATCACAGTGCTCCAAAATCTTGTCATCACAATGCTCAATAAACCTTGTCATCTCAATGCTCCATGCAATTATCATCAAAATGCTCTCTCAACACTGATATCACAATGTTACATCACAGTTCGTCACAATACTCCCTCACCCCTGGCATCGCAATGTTCCATGACTCCTGTCTTCACCATGCTACATGCATTTTCATCACAATGTTCGATGACCCCTGACATCACAATGTTCTATCACCCCTGTCATCAAAATGCTCCATGACGCTTTTCATCAAATTGCTCCATGACCCTGTCATCAGAATGCTGTAGGCCCTTGTCATCACAATGCACAACACCCTTGTCATCAAAATGCTCCATGACATTTGTCATCACAAAGATCCATGACACTTGGCATCACAATGCTACATGTCATTGTCATCACGATGCTCCATGAACGCTCTCATCACATTGCTCCATACCCTTGTCATTACAAAGCTCCATGACACATGTCATCAGAATGCTCCATGGCCTTCTCATCACAATGCACCACGCCCTTACCATCACAATGCTCCATTACACCTGTCAAAAAAATGCTCCATGACACCTGCCATCACGATGTTCCATGGTCTTCTCATCACAAGGCTCCATGACCGTTCTCATCACAATGCTCCAAGACCCCTGTAATCACAATGCTCCATGCCCCTTTTCATCTCAATGATCCATGAACCCTGTCATCACAATGCACCATGCCCATCATCATAATGCTTCATGCTATTGTCATCAAAATGAAATCAAAATGCTCCATGACCTCTGTCATAACAATGCTCCAAATCCTTGTGATCACAATATTTCATAACTCTTGTCATCACAATGCCCAATGACTCTTGTTATCACAATTATGCATGGTCTTCTCATCACAATGCTCCATGCCCTTGTCATCACAATGCGCCATTCCAAATGTCATCGCAATAATTCATGAAACTTTTTAGACCAATGCTCCATGACCTTGTCATCACAATGCTCCATGCCCTTGTTATCACAATGCCCCATGGCCACTGTCATCACAATGCTCCATGACTCCAGGCATCACAATGCTTCATGAACATTGTCATCACAATTGTCCATGCCCTCTTCATCAACCGTCTCTGTGACCTTTTTAACCACAATGCTCCATGAACTTTTCATCACAATGCTCTTTGAACCTTGTCATCACAATTCTCCATGTGCTTTTCAGCACAATGCTCCATGACACATGTCACCACAATGCACCATTAGCTTGTCAGCACAGTGCTCCAAAATCTTGTCATCACAATGCTCCATAAACGTTGTCATCACAGTGCTCCATACAATTATCATCAAAATGCTCTCTCAACACTGATATCACAATGTTACATCACAATTCGTCACAATACTCCCTCACACCTGGCATCACAATGTTCCATGACTCCTGTCTTCACCATGCTACATGCATTTTCATCACAATGTTCGATGACCCCTGACATCACAATGTTCCATCAACCCTGTCATCAAAATGCTCCATGACACTTTTCATCAAATTGCTGCATGACCCTGTCATCAAAATGCTACAGGCCCTTGTCATCACAATGCACAACATCCTTGTCATCAAAATGCTCCATGACATTTGTCATCACAAAGATCCATGACACTTGACATCACAATGCTCCATGTCATTGTCATCACGATGCTCCATGAACGCTCTCATCACATTGCTCCATGCCCTTGTCATTACAAAGCTCCATGACACATGTCATCAGAATGCTCCATGGCCTTCTCATCACAATGCACCACGCGCTTGCCATCGCAATGCTCCATTACACCTGTCAAAAAATTGCTCAATGACACCTGCTATCACGATATTCCATGGTCTTCTCATCACAAGGCTCCATGACCGTACTCATCACAATGCTCCAAGACCCCTGTAATCACAATGCTCCATGCCCCTTTTCATCTCAATGATCCATGAACCCTGTCATCACAATGCACCATGCCCATCATCATAATGACTCATGCTATTGTCATCAAAATGAAATCAAAATGCTCCATGACCTCTGTCATAACAATGCTCCAAATCCTTGTGATCACAATATTTCATAACACTTGTCATCACAATGCACCATGACTCTCGTTATCACAATTATCCATGGTCTTCTCATCACAATGCTCCATGACCTTTGTCATCACAATGCTCAATACACTTGACATCAAAATGCTCCCTGACACTTATTGTCTGGATGATCCTTGAAACCTGTCATTAAAAGGCTCCATGCCATTTTCATCACAATGATCCATGTCTTTTTCATCACAATGCTCCAAGACCCCTGTAATCACAATGCTCCATGCCCTTGTCATCACAAAGCTCAATGACGTATGTCATTAGAATGCTCCTTGGCCTTCACCTCACAGTGCTCCATGCCCATGTCATCACAAAGTTCCAAGACCCCTGTAATCACAATGGTCCATGTCCCTTTTCTTCAGTATGCTCCATGAGATTTGTCATCACAAGGCTCCATGGTATTCTCATCACAATGCTCCAGGAACTTGTCATCACAATGCTACATGACTTGTCATAAAAATTCTCAGTGGCCATTTTCATCATAATGCTCCAAGCCCTAGTCATCACAATGCTTCATTATGTTTGTCATCACAATCCTACATTACATTTGGCATCACAATGCTCCCTGTCATTTTCATCGCAATGGACCATGACATATGTCATCACAATGCTCCCTGACACCTTTCTTCAAAATACTCCATGAACTTCTCATCACAATGCTCCATGCCCCTATCATCACAATGCTCCATGCCCTTGTCATCACAATGCTCCATGACCCCTGTCATCACATTGCTCCGTGACTCCAGTCATCACAATGCTTCATAACATTTGTCATCACAATGGTCCATGCCCGCATCATCACAAGAATCTGTGACGACCGTTGTAACCACAGTGCTCCATGAAATTTTCATCACAATGCTCCGTGACCCTTGTCATCACAATGCTCCATGCCTTTGTCAGAAAAATGCTCCATGACCCTTGTCATCACAATGTGCCACGCGCTTTTTATCACAACGGTCCACAAATTTATCATCACAATGTTCCATAAACATTGAAAACACAATGCTCCTTTCCCTTCTCATCACAATGCTCCATTAACCCATCATAACAATGATCCATGACCTCTGCCATCACAATGTTCCACGGCATTGTCATCACAAGGCTCCAAGACACTTGTCATCACAATGCTCCAAGACCCCTGTAATCACAATGCTCCATGCCCTTGTCATCACAAAGCTCCATGACACATGTCATCAGAATGTTCCATGTCCTTCTCATCAAAATGATCCATGCCTTGTCATCACAGTGCTCCAAGACCCCTGTAATCACAATGCTCCATGCCTCTTTTCATAAGTATGCTCCATGAGGTTTGTCATCACAAGGCTCCATGGTTTTCTCATCACAATGCTCCAGGACATTGTCATCACAATGCTTCACGACCTTGTCATGAAAATTCTCAATGGTCCTTGTCATCATAATGCTCCAATCCCTAGTCATCACAATGCTCCATTATATTTGTCATCACAATCCTCCATTACATTTGTCATCAAAATGCTCCCTGCCATTGTCATCACAATGGACCATGACATATGTCATCACAATGCTCCCTGTCACATGTCTTCACAATATTCCATGACCTTCTCATCACAATGCTCCATGCCCTTGTCATCACAATGCTCCATGACCCCTGTCATCACAATGTTCCGTGACTCCAGGCATCACAATGCTTCATAACATTTGTCATCACAGTGGTCGATGCCCACATCATCATAAGGCTCTGTGACCTTTGTAACCACAATGATCCATGAACATTTCATCACAATGCTCCGTGACCCTTGTCATCACAATGCTCCATGCCTTTGTAAGAAAAATTCTCTATGACCCTTGCATGACCCTTGTCATCCCAACGGTCCACAAATTATTCATCGCAATGCTCCATAAACCTTGTAATCACAATGTTCCATGCCCTTCTCATCACAATGCTCCATTACCTTTCTCATAACAATGCTCCATGACACCCGCCATCACAATGTTCCACGGCCTTATCATCACAAGTCTCCATGACACTTGTCATCACAATGCTCCAAGACCCCTGTAATCACAATGCTCCATGCCCCTTTTCATCTCAATGCTCCATGAACCCTGTCATCACAATGCATCATGCCCATCATCATAATGCTTCCGGCTATTGTCACCACAATGAAATCAAAATTCTCCATGACCTCTGTCATCACAATGCTCCATGACCCCTGTCATCACAATACTCCATGAACATTTTCAGCCCAATGCTCCATGACACTTGTCATCACAATGATCCATGCCCTTGTCATCCCAATGCTCCATGACCCCTGTATTCACAATGCTCCGTGATGCTTGTCATCACAGTGCTCCATGACACCAGTCATCACAATGCTCCATGCCTTTGTCAGCAAAATGCTACATGATCTTGTCATTACAATGCTCTATGCGCTTTTCATCACAATACTCCATTAATATTGTCATCACAATCCTCCATGAACCTTGGGATCAGATTGCTTCATGCTCTTGTTATCACAATGCTCCATGCTCCTGAAATCAAAATGATCCATGACCTCTGTCATCACAATGCTCCAAACCCTTGTGATCACAAAGTTCAATAACCTTTGTCATCCCAACGCTCCATGATGCCTGTCATCACAATACTCCTTGCACTTTTCATAAAAATGCTCCTTGAACTTTGTCATCACAATTCTCAATACACTTGTCATTACAATGCTCCCTGACACTTGTCGTCAGAATGCTCCTTGAACACTGTCACGAAAAGGCTCCATGCCTTTTTCATCACAATGTCCCATGCTATTTTCATCACAATGCTCCATGCCATTGTCATCAAAATACTCCACAAGCTTGTCATCAGAATGCTCCATGACCGTTGTCATCACAATTCTCCATGCACTTGTCAGCACAATGCTCCCTGACCCTTGTCATCACAATGCTCCAAGCCATTGTCATCGAAATTCTCCTTTACATTTGTCATCAGAATCCTCCATGACACTTGGCATCACAATGCTCCATGCCATTGTCATCACAATGGAACATTACATATGTCATCACAATGCTCCCTGACATCTGTCTTCACAATACTGCATGACCTGGTCATCACAATGCTCCATGCCATTGCCATCACAATGCGCCATTCCAACTGTCATCGCAATAATCCATGAAACTTATTAGACCAATGTTTCATGCCCTTTCATCACAATGCTCTATGAACCCTGTAATCACAATGCTACGTGACTCCAGTCATCACAATTCTTCATGACCTTTGTCATCACAATGGTCCATGCCCTCGTCATCAACAGTCTCTGTGATCTTTTTAACCACAATGCTCCATGAACTTTTCAGCACAATGCCCTTTGACCCTTGTCATCACAATTCTCTATGCCTTTCTCAGCACAATGCTCCATGACCCTTGTCATCACAATGCTCCAAGCGCTTGTCAGCACAATGACACATGTCATCAAGATGCACCATGCACTTGTCATCACAATGCGCCATTCCAAATGGCATCGCAATAATCCATGAAACTTATTAGAACAATGCTCCATGCGCTTGTCATCACAATGCTCCATGCCCTTGTTATCACAATGCTCCATGACCAGTGTCATCACAATGCTCCGTGACTCCAGTCATCACAATGCTTCATGAACTTTGTCATCACAACGGTCCATGCCCTCGTCATCAACAGTCTCTGTGACCTTTTTAACCACAATGCTCCATGAACTTTTCATCACAATGCTCTTTGACCCTTGTCATCACAATGCTCCATGCGCTTTTCAGCACAATGCTCCATGTCACATGTCATCACAATGCACCATTAGCTTGTCATCACAGTGCTCCAAAATCTTGTCATCACAATGCTCCATAAACCTTGTCATCACAGTGCTCCATGCATTTATCATCAAAATGCTCTCTCAACACTGATATCACAATGTTACATCACAATTCGTCACAATACTCCCTCACACCTGGCATCGCAATGTTCCATGACTCCTGTCTTCACCATGCTACATGCATTTTCATCACAATATTCGATGACCCCTGACATCACAATGTTCCATGACCCCTGTCATCAAAATGCTCCATGACGCTTTTCATCAAATTGCTCCATGACCCTGTCATGAAAATGCTCCAGGCCCTTGTCATCACAATGCACAACACCCTTGTCATCAAAATCCTCCATGACATTTGTCATCACAAAGATCCATGACACTTGGCATCACAATGCTCTATGTCATTGTCATCACGAGGCTCCATGAACGCTCTCATCACATTGCTCCATGCCCTTGTCATAACAAAGCTCCATGACACATGTCATCAGAATGCTCCATGGCCTTCTCATCACAATGCACCCCGCCCTTGCCATCACAATGCTCCATTACACCTGTCAAAAAAAATGATCCATGACACCTGCCATCACGATGTTCCACGGTCTTCTCATCACAAGGCTCCATGACCGTTCTCATCACAATGCTCCAAGACCCCTGTAATCACAATGTTCCATGCCCCTTTTCATCTCAATGATCCATGAACCCTGTCATCACAATGCACCATGCCCATCCTCATAATGATTCATGCTATTGTCATCAAAATGAAATCAAAATGCTCCATGACCTCTGTCATAACAATGCTCCAAATCCTTGTGATCACAATATTTCATAACTCTTGTCATCACAATGCCCCATGACTCTCGTTGTCACAATTATTCATGGCCTTCTCTTCACAATGCTCCATGACCTTTGTCATCACAATGCTCAATACACTTGTCATCAAAATGCTCCCTGACACTTATTGTCTGGATGATCCTTGAAACCTGTCATTACAAGGCTCCATGCCATTTTCATCACAATGATCCATGTCTTTTTCATCACAATGCTCCAAGACCCCTGTAATCACAATGCTCCATGCCCTTGTCATCACAAAGCTCAATGACGTATGTCATTAGAATGCTCCTTGGCCTTCACCTCACAGTGCTCCATCCCATGTCATCACAAAGTTCCAAGACCCCTGTAATCACAATGGTCCATGTCCCTTTTCTTCAGTATGCTCCATGAGATTTGTCATCACAAGGCTCCATGGTATTCTCATCACAATGCTCCAGGAACTTGTCATCACAATGCTACATGACTTGTCATAAAAATTCTCAATGGCCATTTTCATCATAATGCTCCAAGCCCTAGTCATCACAATGCTTCATTATGTTTGTCATCACAATCCTACATTACATTTGGCATCACAATGCTCCCTGTCATTTTCATCGCAATGGACCATGACATATGTCATCACAATGCTCCCTGACACCTTTCTTCAAAATACTCCATGAACTTCTCATCACAATGCTCCATGCCCCTATCATCACAATGTTCCATGCCCTTGTCATCACAATGCTCCATGACCCCTGTCATCACATTGCTCCGTGACTCCAGTCATCACAATGCTTCATAACATTTGTCATCACAATGGTCCATGCCCGCATCATCACAAGAATCTGTGACGACCGTTGTAACCACAGTGCTCCATGAAATTTTCATCACAATGCTCCGTGACCCTTGTCATCACAATGCTCCATGCCTTTGTCAGAAAAATGCTCCATGACCCTTGTCATCACAATGTGCCACGCGCTTTTTATCACAACGGTCCACAAATTTATCATCACAATGTTCCATAAACATTGAAAACACAATGCTCCTTTCCCTTCTCATCACAATGCTCCATTAACCCATCATAACAATGATCCATGACCTCTGCCATCACAATGTTCCACGGCATTGTCATCACAAGGCTCCAAGACACTTGTCATCACAATGCTCCAAGACCCCTGTAATCACAATGCTCCATGCCCTTGTCATCACAAAGCTCCATGACACATGTCATCAGAATGTTCCATGTCCTTCTCATCAAAATGATCCATGCCTTGTCATCACAGTGCTCCAAGACCCCTGTAATCACAATGCTCCATGCCTCTTTTCATAAGTATGCTCCATGAGGTTTGTCATCACAAGGCTCCATGGTTTTCTCATCACAATGCTCCAGGACATTGTCATCACAATGCTTCACGACCTTGTCATGAAAATTCTCAATGGTCCTTGTCATCATAATGCTCCAATCCCTAGTCATCACAATGCTCCATTATATTTGTCATCACAATCCTCCATTACATTTGTCATCAAAATGCTCCCTGCCATTGTCATCACAATGGACCATGACATATGTCATCACAATGCTCCCTGTCACATGTCTTCACAATATTCCATGACCTTCTCATCACAATGCTCCATGCCCTTGTCATCACAATGCTCCATGACCCCTGTCATCACAATGTTCCGTGACTCCAGGCATCACAATGCTTCATAACATTTGTCATCACAGTGGTCGATGCCCACATCATCATAAGGCTCTGTGACCTTTGTAACCACAATGATCCATGAACATTTCATCACAATGCTCCGTGACCCTTGTCATCACAATGCTCCATGCCTTTGTAAGAAAAATTCTCTATGACCCTTGCATGACCCTTGTCATCCCAACGGTCCACAAATTATTCATCGCAATGCTCCATAAACCTTGTAATCACAATGTTCCATGCCCTTCTCATCACAATGCTCCATTACCTTTCTCATAACAATGCTCCATGACACCCGCCATCACAATGTTCCACGGCCTTATCATCACAAGTCTCCATGACACTTGTCATCACAATGCTCCAAGACCCCTGTAATCACAATGCTCCATGCCCCTTTTCATCTCAATGCTCCATGAACCCTGTCATCACAATGCATCATGCCCATCATCATAATGCTTCCGGCTATTGTCACCACAATGAAATCAAAATTCTCCATGACCTCTGTCATCACAATGCTCCATGACCCCTGTCATCACAATACTCCATGAACATTTTCAGCCCAATGCTCCATGACACTTGTCATCACAATGATCCATGCCCTTGTCATCCCAATGCTCCATGACCCCTGTATTCACAATGCTCCGTGATGCTTGTCATCACAGTGCTCCATGACACCAGTCATCACAATGCTCCATGCCTTTGTCAGCAAAATGCTACATGATCTTGTCATTACAATGCTCTATGCGCTTTTCATCACAATACTCCATTAATATTGTCATCACAATCCTCCATGAACCTTGGGATCAGATTGCTTCATGCTCTTGTTATCACAATGCTCCATGCTCCTGAAATCAAAATGATCCATGACCTCTGTCATCACAATGCTCCAAACCCTTGTGATCACAAAGTTCAATAACCTTTTTCATCCCAACGCTCCATGATGCCTGTCATCACAATACTCCTTGCACTTTTCATAAAAATGCTCCTTGAACTTTGTCATCACAATTCTCAATACACTTGTCATTACAATGCTCCCTGACACTTGTCGTCAGAATGCTCCTTGAACACTGTCACGAAAAGGCTCCATGCCTTTTTCATCACAATGTCCCATGCTATTTTCATCACAATGCTCCATGCCATTGTCATCAAAATACTCCACAAGCTTGTCATCAGAATGCTCCATGACCGTTGTCATCACAATTCTCCATGCACTTGTCAGCACAATGCTCCCTGACCCTTGTCATCACAATGCTCCAAGCCATTGTCATCGAAATTCTCCTTTACATTTGTTATCAGAATCCTCCATGACACTTGGCATCACAATGCTCCATGCCATTGTCATCACAATGGACCATTACATATGTCATCACAATGCTCCCTGACATCTGTCTTCACAATACTGCATGACCTGGTCATCACAATGCTCCATGCCATTGCCATCACAATGCGCCATTCCAACTGTCATCGCAATAATCCATGAAACTTATTAGACCAATGTTTCATGCCCTTTCATCACAATGCTCTATGAACCCTGTAATCACAATGCTACGTGACTCCAGTCATCACAATTCTTCATGACCTTTGTCATCACAATGGTCCATGCCCTCGTCATCAACAGTCTCTGTGATCTTTTTAACCACAATGCTCCATGAACTTTTCAGCACAATGCCCTTTGACCCTTGTCATCACAATTCTCTATGCCTTTCTCAGCACAATGCTCCATGACCCTTGTCATCACAATGCTCCAAGCGCTTGTCAGCACAATGACACATGTCATCAAGATGCACCATGCACTTGTCATCACAATGCGCCATTCCAAATGGCATCGCAATAATCCATGAAACTTATTAGAACAATGCTCCATGCGCTTGTCATCACAATGCTCCATGCCCTTGTTATCACAATGCTCCATGACCAGTGTCATCACAATGCTCCGTGACTCCAGTCATCACAATGCTTCATGAACTTTGTCATCACAACGGTCCATGCCCTCGTCATCAACAGTCTCTGTGACCTTTTTAACCACAATGCTCCATGAACTTTTCATCACAATGCTCTTTGACCCTTGTCATCACAATGCTCCATGCGCTTTTCAGCACAATGCTCCATGTCACATGTCATCACAATGCACCATTAGCTTGTCATCACAGTGCTCCAAAATCTTGTCATCACAATGCTCCATAAACCTTGTCATCACAGTGCTCCATGCATTTATCATCAAAATGCTCTCTCAACACTGATATCACAATGTTACATCACAATTCGTCACAATACTCCCTCACACCTGGCATCGCAATGTTCCATGACTCCTGTCTTCACCATGCTACATGCATTTTCATCACAATATTCGATGACCCCTGACATCACAATGTTCCATGACCACTGTCATCAAAATGCTCCATGACGCTTTTCATCAAATTGCTCCATGACCCTGTCATGAAAATGCTCCAGGCCCTTGTCATCTCAATGCACAACACCCTTGTCATCAAAATCCTCCATGACATTTGTCATCACAAAGATCCATGACACTTGGCATCACAATGCTCTATGTCATTGTCATCACGATGCTCCATGAACGCTCTCATCACATTGCTCCATGCCCTTGTCATAACAAAGCTCCATGACACATGTCATCAGAATGCTCCATGGCCTTCTCATCACAATGCACCCCGCCCTTGCCATCACAATGCTCCATTACACCTGTCAAAAAAAATGATCCATTACACCTGCCATCACGATGTTCCACGGTCTTCTCATCACAAGGCTCCATGACCGTTCTCATCACAATGCTCCAAGACCCCTGTAATCACAATGTTCCATGCCCCTTTTCATCTCAATGATCCATGAACCCTGTCATCACAATGCACCATGCCCATCCTCATAATGATTCATGCTATTGTCATCAAAATGAAATCAAAATGCTCCATGACCTCTGTCATAACAATGCTCCAAATCCTTGTGATCACAATATTTCATAACTCTTGTCATCACAATGCCCCATGACTCTCGTTGTCACAATTATTCATGGTCTTCTCTTCACAATGCTCCATGACCTTTGTCATCACAATGCTCAATACACTTGTCATCAAAATGCTCCCTGACACTTATTGTCTGGATGATCCTTGAAACCTGTCATTACAAGGCTCCATGCCATTTTCATCACAATGATCCATGTCTTTTTCATCACAATGCTCCAAGACCCCTGTAATCACAATGCTCCATGCCCTTGTCATCACAAAGCTCAATGACGTATGTCATTAGAATGCTCCTTGGCCTTCACCTCACAATGCTCCATGCCAATGTCATCACAAAGATCCAAGACCCCTGTAATCACAATGGTCCATGTCCCTTTTCTTCAGTATGCTCCATGAGATTTGTCATCACAAGGCTCCATGGTATTCCCATCACAATGCTCCAGGAACTTGTCATCACAATGCTACATGACTTGTCATAAAAATTCTCAATGGCCCTTTTCATCATAATGCTCCAAGCCCTAGTCATCACAATGCTTCATTATGTTTGTCAGCACAATCCTACATTAAATTTGGCATCACAATGCTCCCTGTCATGGTCATCGCAATGGACCATGGCATATGTCATCACAATACTCCCTGACAACTTTCTTCAAAATACTCCCTGATCTTCTCATCACAATGCTCCATGCCCCTATCATCACAATGTTCCATGCTCTTGTCATCACAATGCTCCATGACCCCTGTCATCACATTGCTCCGTGACTCCAGTCATCACAATGCTTCATAACATTTGTCATCACAATGGTCCAGGCCCGCATCATCACAAGAATCTGTGACGACCGTTGTAACCACAGTGCTCCATGAACTTTTCATCACAATGCTCCGTGACCCTTGTCATCACAATGCTCCATGCCTTTGTCAGAAAAATGCTCCATGACCCTTGTCATCACAATATGCCACGCCCTTTTTATCACATCGGTCCACAAATTTGTCATCACAATGCTCCATAATCATTGAAACACAATGCTCCTTTCCCTTCTCATCACAATGCTCCATTAACCCATCATAACAATGATCCTTGACCTCAGCCATCACAATGTTCCACGGCATTGTCATAACAGGGCTCCAAGACACTTGTCATCACAATGCTCCAAGACCCCTGTAATCACAAGGCTCCATGCCCTTGTCATCACAAAGCTCCATGACACATGTCATCAGAATATTCCATGGCCTTCTCATCAAAATGATCCATGCCTTGTCATCACAGTGCTCCAAGACCCCTGTAATCAAAATGCTCCATGCCCCTTTTCATCAGTATGCTCCATGAGGTTTGTCATCACAAGGCTCCATGGTTTTCTCATCACAATGCTCCAGGACCTTGTCATCACAATGCTTCACGACCTTGTCATGAAAACTCTCAATGGCCCTTGTCATCATAATGCTCCAATCCCTAGTCATCACAATGCTCCATTATATTTGTCATCACAATTCTCCATTACATTTCTCATCACAATGCTCCCTGCCATTGTCATCACAATGGACCATGACATGTGTCATCACAATGCTCCCTAGCACATGTCTTCACAATATTCCATGAACTTCTCATCACAGTGCTCCATGCCCTTGTCATCACAATGCTCCATGATCCCTGTCATCACAATGTTCCGTGACTCCAGGCATCACAATGCTTCATAACATTTGTCATCACAGTGGTCGATGCCCGCGTCATCATAAGGCTCTGTGACCTTTGTAACCACAATGTTCCATGAACATTTCATCACGATGCTCCGTGACCCTTGTCATCACAATGCTCCAAGCCTTTGTAAGAAAAATTCTCTATGACCATTGCATGACCCTTGTCATCCCAACGGTCCACAAATTATTCATCGCAATGCTCCATAAACCTTGTAATCACAATGTTCCATGCCCTTCTCATCACAATGCTTCATTACCCCTCTCATAACAATGCTCCATGACACCCGCCATCACAATGTTCCACGGCCTTATCATCACAAGTCTCCATGACACTTATCATCACAATGCTCCAAGACCCCTGTAATCACAATGCTCCATGCCCCTTTTCATCTCAATGCTCCATGAACCGTGTCATCACAATGCATCATGCCCATCATCATGACGCTTCCGGCTATTGTCACCACAATGAAATCAAAATTCTCCATGACCGCTGTCATCACAATGCTCCATGACCCCTGTCATCACAATACTCCATGTACATTTTCAGCCCAATGCTCCATGACCCTTGTCATCACAATGATCCATGCCCTTGTTATCACAATGCTCCACGACCACTGTCATCAGAATGCTCCGTGACTCCAGTCATCACAATGCTTCATGAACTTTGTCATCACAATGGTCCATGCCCTCGTCATCAACAGTCTCTGTTACCTTTTTAACCACAATGCTCCATGAACGTTTCATCACAATGCTCTTTGACCCTTGTCATCACAATGCTCCATGTGCTTTTCAGCACAATGCTCCATGACACATATCATCACAATGCACCATTAGCTTGTCATCACAGTGCTCCAAAATCTTGTCATCACAATGCTCCATAATCCTTGTCATCACAGTGCTCCATGCAATTATCATCAAAATGCTCTCTCAACACTCTTATCACAATGTTACATCACAATTCGTCACAATACTCCTTCACACCTGGCATCGCAATGTTCCATGACTCCTGTCTTCACCATGCTACATGCATTTTCATCACAATGTTCGATGACCCCTGACATCACAATGTTCCATGACCCCTGTCATCAAAATGCTCCATGACGCTTTTCATCAAATTGCTCCATGAACCTGTCATCAAAATGCTCCCTGCCCTTCTCATCACAATGCACAACACCCTTGTCATCAAAATGCTCCATGACATTTGTCATCACAAAGATCCATGACACTTGGCATCACAATGCTCCATGTCATTGTCATCACGATGCTCCATGAACGCTCTCATCACATTGCTCCATGCCCTTGTCATAACAAAGCTCCATGACACATGTCATCAGAATGCTCCATGGCCTTCTCCTCACAATGCACCACGCCCTTGCCATCACAATGCTCCATTACACCTGTCATAAAAATGCCCCATGACACCTGCCATCACGATGTTCCATGGTCTTGTCATCACAAGGCTCCATGACCGTTCTCATCACAATGCTCCAAGACCCCTGTAATCACAATGCTCCATGCCCCTTTTCATCTCAATGATCCATGAACCCTGTCATCACATTGCACCATGCCCATCATCATAATGCTTCATGCTATTGTCATCAAAATGAAATCAAAATGCTCCATGACCTCTGTCATAACAATGCTACAAACCCTTGTGATCACAATATTCCATAACTCTTGTCATCACAATGCCCCATGACTCTCGTTATCACAATTATCCATGGTCTACTCATCACAATGCTCCATGCCCTTGTCATCACAATGCGCCATTCCAAATGTCATTGCAATAATCCATGAAACTTAATAGACCAATGCTCCATGCCCTTGTCATCACAATGCTCCATGCCCTTGTTATCACAATGCCCCATGACCACTGCCATCACAATGCTCCGTGACTCCAGGCATCACAATTCTTCATGAACTTTGTCATCACAATGGTCCATGCCCTCGTCATCAACGGTCCCTGTGACCTTTTTAACCACAATGCTCCATGAACTTTTCATCACAATGCTCTTTGACCCTTGTCATCACAATTCTCCATGCGCTTTTCAGCACAATGCTCCATGACTCATGTCATCACAATGCTCCATGCAATTATCATCAAAATGCTCTCTCAACACTGATATCACCATGTTACATCACAGTTCGTCACAATACTCCCTCACCCATTGCATCGCAATGTTCCATGACTCCTGTCTTCACCATGCTACATGCATTTTCATCACAATGTTCCATGACCCCTGACATCAAAATGTTCCATCACCCCTGTCATTAAAATGCTCCATGACGCTTTTCATCAAATTGCTCCATGACCCTGTCATCAAAATGCTCCCTGCACTTCTCATCACAATGCACAACACCCTTGTCCTCAAACTGCTCCATGACATTTGTCATCACAAAGGTCCATGACACTTGGCATCACAATGCTCCATGTCATTGTCATCACGATGCTCCATGAACGCTCTCATCACATTGCTCCATGCCCTTGTCATTACAAAGCTCCATGACACATGTCATCAGATTGCTACACGGCCTTCTCATCACAATGCACCACGCCCTTGCCATCACAGTGCTCCATTACACCTGTCAAAAAAATGCTCCATAACACCTGCCATCACGATGTTCCATGGTCTTCTCATCACAAGGCTCCAAGGCCGTTCCCATCACAATGCTCCAAGACCCCTGTAATCACAATGCACCATGCCCTTTTTCATCTCAATGATCCATGAACCCTGTCATCACAATGCACCATGCCCATCATCATAATGATTCATGCTATTGTCATCAAAATGAAATCAAAATGCTCCATGACCTCTGTCATAACAATGCTCCAAATCCTTGTGATCACAATATTTCATAACTCTTGTCATCACAATGCCCCATGACTCTCGTTATCACAATTATCCATGGTCTTCTCATCACAATGCTCTATGACCTTTGTCATCACAATGCTCAATACACTTGTCATCAAAATGCTCCCTGACACTTATTGTCTGTATGATCCTTGAAACCTGTCATTAAAAGGTTCCATGCCATTTTCATCACAATGATCCATGTCCTTTTCATCACAATGTTTTAAGACCCCTGTAATCACAATGCTCCATGCCCTTGTCATCACAAAGCTCAATGACGTATGTCATTAGAATGCTCCTTGGCCTTCACCTCACAATGCTCCATGCCCATGTCATCACAAAGTTCCAAGACCCCTGTAATCACAATGGTCCATATCCATTTTCTTCAGTATGCTCCATGAGATTTGTCATCACAAGGCTCCATGGTATTCTCATCACAATGCTCCAGGAACTTGTCATCACAATGCTACATGACTTGTCATAAAAATTCTCAATGGCCCTTTTCATCATAATGCTCCAAGCCCTAGTCATCACAATGCTTCATTATGTTTGTCATCACAAACCTACATTACATTTGGCATCACAATGCTCCCTGTCATTGTCATCGCAATGGACCATGACATATGTCATCACAATGCTCCCTGACACCTTTCTTCAAAATACTCCATGAACTTCTCATCACAATGATCCATGCCCCTATCATCACAATGCTCCATGCCCTTGTCATCACAATGCTCCATGACCCCTGTCATCACATTGCTCCGTAACTCCAGTCATCAAAATGCTTCATAACATTTGTCATCACAATGGTCCATGCCCGCATCATCACAAGAATCTGTGACGACCGTTGTAACCACAGTGCTCCATGAACTTTTCATCACAATGCTCCGTGACCCTTGTCATCACAATGCTCCATGCCTTTGTCAGAAAAATGCTCCATGACCCTTGTCATCACAATGTGCCACGTGCTTTTTATCACAACGGTCCACAAATTTGTCATCACAATGCTCCATATACATTGAAAACACAATGCTCCTTTCCCTTCTCATCACAATGCTCCATTAACCCATCATAACAATGATCCATGACCTCTGCATTCACAATGTTCCACGGCCTTGTCATCACAAGTCTCCAAGACACTTGTCATCACAATGCTCCAAGACACCTGTAATCACAATGCTCCATGCCCTTGTCATCACAAAGCTCCATGACACATGTCATCAGAATGTTCCATGGCCT
This sequence comes from Mesoplodon bidens, assembly GCF_964165515.1. Lineage (NCBI taxonomy): Eukaryota > Metazoa > Chordata > Mammalia > Artiodactyla > Ziphiidae > Mesoplodon > Mesoplodon bidens. The sequence goes on from NW_027672207.1 coordinate 3,993,459, forward strand.
TCTCATCAAAATGATCCATGCCTTGTCATCACAGTGCTTCAAGACACCTGTAATCACAATGCTCCATGCCCCTTTTCATCAGTATGCTCCATGAAGTTTGTCATCACAAGGCTCCATGGTTTTCTCATCACAATGCTCCAGGACCTTGTCATCACAATGCTTCACGAACTTGTCATGAAAATTCTCAATGGCCCTTGTCATCATAATGCTCCAATCCCTAGTCATCACAATGCTCCATTATATTTGTCATCACAATCCTCCATTACATTTGTAATTACAATGCTCCCTGCCATTGTCATCACAATGGACCATGACATATGTCATCACAATGCTCCCTGACACATGTCTTTACAATATTCCATGACCTTCTCATCACAATGCTCCATGCCCTTGTCATCACAATGCTCCATGACCCCTGTCATCACAATGTTCCGTGACTCCAGGCATCACAATGCTTCATAACATTTGTCATCACAGTGGTCGATGCCCGCGTCATCATAAGGCTCTGTGACTTTGTAACCACAATGCTCCATGAACATTTCATCACAATGCTCCGTGACCCTTGTCATCACGATGCTCCATGCCTTTGTAAGAAGAATTCTCTATGACCCTTGCATGACCCTTGTCATCCCAACGGTCCACAAATTATTCTTTGCAATGCTCCATAAACCTTGTAATCACAATGTTTCATGCCCTTCTCATCACAATGCTCCATTACCCCTCTCATAACAATGCTCCATGACACCCGCCATCACAATGTTCCACGGCCTTAACATCACAAGTCTCCATGACACTTGTCATCACAATGCTCCAAGACCCCTGTAATCACAATGCTCCATGCCCCTTTTCATCTCAATGCTCCGTGAACACAGTTATCACAATGCATCATGCCCATCATCATAATGCTTCCGGCTATTGTCACCACAATGAAATTAAAATTCTCCATGACCTCTGTCATCACAATGCTCCATGACCCCTGTCATCACAATAATCCATGAACATTTTCAGCCCAGTGCTCCATGACACTTGTCATCAAAATGATCCATGCCCTTGTCATCCCAATGCTCCATGACCCCTGTATTCACAATGCTCCGTGATGCTTGTCATCACAGTGCTCCATGACACCAGTCATCACAATGCTCCATGCCTTTGTCAGAAAATGCTACATGACCTTGTCATTACAGTGCTCTATGCGCCTTTCATCACAATACTCCATTAATATTGTCATCACAATCCTCCATGAAACTTGGGATCAGATTGCTTCATGCTCTTGTCATCACAATGCTCCATGCTCCTGAAATCAAAATGATCCATGACCTCTGTCATCACAATGCTCCAAACCCTTGTGATCACAAAGTTCAATAACCTTTGTCATCCCAACGCTCCATGATGCCTGTCATCACAATACTCCTTGCACTTTTCATAAAAATGCTCCTTGAACTTTGTCATCACAATTCTCAATACACTTGTCATTACAATGCTCCCTGACACTTGTCGTCAGAATGCTCCTTGAACACTGTCACGAAAAGGCTCCATGCCTTTTTCATCACAATGTCCCATGCTATTTTCATCACAATGCTCCATGCCATTGTCATCAAAATAATCCACAAGCTTGTCATCAGAATGCTCCATGACCGTTGTCATCACAATTCTCCATGCACTTGTCAGCACAATGCTCCCTGACCCTTGTCATCACAATGCTCCAAGCCATTGTCATCGCAATTCTCCATTACCTTTGTCATCTGAATCCTCCATGACACTTGGCATCACAATGCTCCATGCCATTGCCATCACAATGGACCATTACATATGTCATCACAATGCTCCCTGACATCTGTCTTCACAATACTGCATGACCTGGTCATCACAATGCTCCATGCCATTGCCATCACAATGCGCCATTCCAACTGTCATCGCAATAATCCATGAAACTTATTAGACCAATGCTTCATGCCCTTTCATCACAATGCTCTATGAACCCTGTCATCACAATGCTATGTGACTCCAGTCATCACAATTCTTCATGACCTTTGTCATCACAATGGTCCATGCCCTCGTCATCAACAGTCTCTGTGATCTTTTTAACCACAATGCTCCATGAACTTTTCAGCACAATGCCCTTTGACCCTTGTCATCACAATGCTCTATGCCTTTCTCAGCACAATGCTCCATGACCCTTGTCATCACAATGCTCCAAGCGCTTGTCAGCACAATGACACATGTCATCAAGATGCACCATGCGCTTGTCATCACAATGCGCCATTCCAAATGGCATCGCAATAATCCATGAAACTTATTAGAACAATGCTCCATGCGCTTGTCATCACAATGCTTCATGCCCTTGTTATCACAATGCTCCATGACCAGTGTCATCACAATGCTCCGTGACTCCAGTCATCACAATGCTTCATGAACTTTGTCATCACAATGGTCCATGCCCTCGTCATCAACAGTCTCTGTGACCTTTTTAACCACAATGCTCCATGAAATTTTCATCACAATGCTCTTTGACCCTTGTCATCACAATGCTCCATGCGCTTTTCAGCACAATGCTCCATGTCACATGTCATCACAATGCACCATTAGCTTGTCATCACAGTGCTCCAAAATCTTGTCATCACAATGCTCCATAAACCTTGTCATCAGAGTGCTCCATGCATTTATCATCAAAATGCTCTCTCAACACTGATATCACAATGTTACATCACAATTCGTCGCAATACTCCCTCACACCTGGCATCGCAATGTTCCATGACTCCTGTCTTCACCATGCTACATGCATTTTCATCACAATATTCGATGACCCCTGACATCACAATGTTCCATGACCCCTGTCATCAAAATGCTCCATGACACTTTTCATCAAATTGCTCCATGACCCTGTCATGAAAATGTTCCAGGCCCTTGTCATCACAATGCACAACACACTTGTCATCAAAATGCTCCATGACATTTGTCATCACAAAGATCCATGACACTTGGCATCACAATGCTCTATGTCATTATCATCACGATGCTCCATGAACGCTCTCATCACATTGCTCCATGCCCTTGTCATAACAAAGCTCCATGACACATGTCATCAGAATGCTCCATGGCCTTCTCATCACAATGCACCACGCCCTTGCCATCACAATGCTCCATTACACCTGTCAAAAAAAATGATCCATGACACCTGCTATCACGATGTTCCATGGTCTTCTCATCACAAGGCTCCATGACCGTTCTCATCACAATGCTCCAAGACCCCTGTAATCACAATGTTCCATGCCCCTTTTCATCTCAATGATCCATGAACCCTGTCATCACAATGCACCATGCCCATCCTCATAATGATTCATGCTATTGTCATCAAAATGAAATCAAAATGCTCCATGACCTCTGTCATAACAATGCTCCAAATCCTTGTGATCACAATATTTCATAACTCTTGTCATCACAATGCCCCATGACTCTCGTTGTCACAATTATTCATGGTCTTCTCTTCACAATGCTCCATGACCTTTGTCATCACAATGCTCAATACACTTGTCATCAAAATGCTCCCTGACACTTATTGTCTGGATGATCCTTGAAACCTGTCATTACAAGGCTCCATGCCATTTTCATCACAATGATCCATGTCTTTTTCATCACAATGCTCCAAGACCCCTGTAATCACAATGCTCCATGCCCTTGTCATCACAAAGCTCAATGACGTATGTCATTAGAATGCTCCTTGGCCTTCACCTCACAATGCTCCATGCCCATGTCATCACAAAGTTCCAAGACCCCTGTAATCACAATGGTCCATGTCACTTTTCTTCAGTATGCTCCATGAGATTTGTCATCACAAGGCTCCATGGTATTCTCATCACAATGCTCCAGGAACTTGTCATCACAATGCTACATGACTTGTCATAAAAATTCTCAATGGCCCTTTTCATCATAATGCTCCAAGCCCTAGTCATCACAATGCTTCATTATGTTTGTCATCACAATCCTACATTAAATTTGGCATCACAATGCTCCCTGTCATGGTCATCGCAATGGACCATGGCATATGTCATCACAATACACCCTGACACCTTTCTTCAAAATACTCCATGATCTTCTCAACACAATGCTCCATGCCCCTATCATCACAATGTTCCATGCCCTTGTCATCACAGTGCTCCATGACCCCTGTCATCCCATTGCTCCGTGACACCAGTCATCACAATGCTTCATAACGTTTGTCATCACAATGGTCCATGCCCGCATCATCACAAGAATCTGTGACGACCGTTGTAACCACAGTGCTCCATGAACTTTTCATCACAATGCTCCGTGACCCTTGTCATCACAATGCTCCATGCCTCTGTCAGAAAAATGCTCCATGACCCTTGTCATCACAATACGCCACGCCCTTTTTATCACATCGGTCCACAAATTTGTCATCACAATGCTCCATAAACATTGAAACACAATGATCCTTTCACTTCTCATCACAATGCTCCATTAACCCATCATAACAATGATCCTTGACCTCAGCCATCACAATGTTCCACGGCATTGTCATAACAGGGCTCCAAGACACTTGTCATCACAATGCTCCAAGACCCCTGTAATCTCAATGCTCCATGCCCTTGTCATCACAAAGCTCCATGACACATGTCATCAGAATGTTCCATGGCCTTCTCATCAAAATGATCCATGCCTTGTCATCACAGTGCTCCAAGACCCCTGTAATCAAAATGCTCCATGCCCCTTTTCATCAGTATGCTCGATGAGGTTTGTCATCACAAGGCTCCATGGTTTTCTCATCACAATGCTCCAGGACCTTGTCATCACAATGCTTCACGACCTTGTCATGAAAACTCTCAATGGCCCTTGTCATCATAATGCTCCAATCCCTCGTCATCACAATGCTCCATTATATTTGTCATCACAATTCTCCATTACATTTCTCATCACAATGCTCCCTGCCATTGTCATCACAATGGACCATGACATGTGTCATCACAATGCTCCCTGACACATGTCTTCACAATATTCCATGACCTTCTCATCACAGTGCTCCATGCCCTTGTCATCACAATGCTCCATGATCCCTGTCATCACAATGTTCCGTGACTCCAGGCATCACAATGCTTCATAACATTTGTCATCACAGTGGTCGATGCCCGCGTCATCATAACGCTCTGTGACCTTTGTAACCACAATGCTCCATGAACATTTCATCACAATGCTCCGTGACACTTGTCATCACAATGCTCCATGCCTTTGTAAGAAAAATTCTCTATGACCCTTGCATGACACTTGTCATCCCAACGGTCCACAAATTATTCATCGCAATGCTCCATAATCCTTGTAATCACAATGTTCCATGCCCTTCTCATCACAATGCTTCATTACCCCTCTCATAACAATGCTCCATGACACCCGCCATCACAATGTTCCACGGCCTTATCATCACAAGTCTCCATGACACTTGTCATCACAATGCTCCAAGACCCCTGTAATCACAATGCTCCATGCCACTTTTCATCTCAATGCTCCATGAACCCTGTCATCACAATGCATCATGCCCATCATCATGATGCTTCCGGCTATTGTCACCGCAATGAAATCAAAATTCTACATGACCTCTGTCATCACAATGCTCCATGACCCCTGTCATCACAATACTCCATGAACATTTTCAAAACAATGATCCATGACACTTGTCATCACAATGATCCATGCCCTTGTTATCACAATGCTCCATGACCACTGTCATCACAATGCTCCGTGACTCCAGTCATCACAATGCTTCATGAACTTTGTCATCACAATGGTCCATGCCCTCGTCATCAACAGTCTCTGTTACCTTTTTAACCACAATGCTCCATGAACGTTTCATCACAATGCTCTTTGACCCTTGTCATCACAATGCTCCATGTGCTTTTCAGCACAATGCTCCATGACACATATCATCACAATGCACCATTAGCTTGTCACCACAGTGCTCCAAAACCTTGTCATCACAATGCTCCATAAACCTTGTCATCACAGTGCTCCATGCAATTATCATCAAAATGCTCTCTCAACACTCTTATCACAATGTTACATCACAATTCGTCACAATACTCCTTCACACCTGGCATCGCAATGTTCCATGACTCCTGTCTTCACCATGCTACATGCATTTTCATCACAATGTTCGATGACCCCTGACATCACAATGATCCATGACCCCTGTCATCAAAATGCTCCATGACGCTTTTCATCAAATTGCTCCATGAACCTGTCATCAAAATGCTCCCTGCCCTTCTCATCACAATGCACAACACCCTTGTCATCAAAATGCTCCATGACATTTGTCATCACAAAGATCCATGACACTTGGCATCACAATGCTCCATGTCATTGTCATCACGATGCTCCATGAACACTCTCATCACATTGCTCCATGCCCTTGTCATTACAAAGCTCCATGACACATGTCATCAGAATGCTCCATGGCCTTCTCCTCACAATGCACCACGCCCTTGCCATCACAATGCTCCATTACACCTGTCATAAAAATGCCCCATGACACCTGCCATCACGATGTTCCATGGTCTTGTCATCACAAGGCTCCATGACCGTTCTCATCACAATGCTCCAAGACCCTTGTAATCACAATGCTCCATGCCCCTTTTCATCTCAATGATCCATGAACCCTGTCATCACATTGCACCATGCCCATCATCATAATGCTTCATGCTATTGTCATCAAAATGAAATCAAAATGCTCCATGACCTCTGTCATAACAATGCTACAAACCCTTGTGATCACAATATTCCATAACTCTTGTCATCACAATGCCCCATGACTCTCGTTATCACAATTATCCATGGTCTACTCATCACAATGCTCCATGCCCTTGTCATCACAATGCGCCATTCCAAATGTCATTGCAATAATCCATGAAACTTAATAGACCAATGCTCCATGCCCTTGTCATCACAATGCTCCATGCCCTTGTTATCACAATGCCCCATGACCACTGCCATCACAATGCTCCGTGACTCCAGGCATCACAATTCTTCATGAACTTTGTCATCACAATGGTCCATGCCCTCGTCATCAACGGTCTCTGTGACCTTTTTAACCACAATGCTCCATGAACTTTTCATCACAATGCTCTTTGACCCTTGACATCACAATTCTACATGCGCTTTTCAGCACAATGCTCCATGACTCATGTCATCACAATGCTCCATGCAATTATCATCAAAATGTTCTCTCAACACTGATATCACCATGTTACATCACAGTTCGTCACAATACTCCCTCACCCATTGCATCGCAATGTTCCATGACTCCTGTCTTCACCATGCTACATGCATTTTCATCACAATGTTCCATGACCCCTGACATCAAAATGTTCCATCACCCCTGTCATCAAAATGCTCCATGACGCTTTTTATCAAATTGCTCCATGACCCTGTCATCAAAATGCTCCCTGCACTTCTCATCACAATGCACAACACACTTGTCCTCAAACTGCTCCATGACATTTGTCATCACAAAGGTCCATGACACTTGGCATCACAATGCTCCATGTCATTGTCATCACGATGCTCCATGAACGCTCTCATCACATTGCTCCATGCCCTTGTCATTACAAAGCTCCATGACACATGTCATCAGAATGCTACACGGCCTTCTCATCACAATGCACCACGCCCTTGCCATCACAGTGCTCCATTACACCTGTCAAAAAAATGCTCCATAACAACTGCCATCACGATGTTCCATGGTCTTCTCATCACAAGGCTCCAAGGCCGTTCCCATCACAATGCTCCAAGACCCCTGTAATCACAATGCACCATGCCCTTTTTCATCTCAATGATCCATGAACCCTGTCATCACAATGCATCATGCCCATCATCATGATGCTTCCGGCTATTGTCACCACAATGAAATCAAAATTCTACATGACCTCTGTCATCACAATGCTCCATGACCCCTGTCATCACAATACTCCATGAACATTTTCAAACCAATGCTCCATGACACTTGTCATCACAATGATCCATGCCCTTGTTATCACAATGCTCCATGACCACTGTCATCACAATGCTCCGTGACTCCAGTCATCACAATGCTTCATGAACTTTGTCATCACAATGGTCCATGCCCTCGTCATCAACAGTCTCTGTTACCTTTTTAACCACAATGCTCCATGAACGTTTCATCACAATGCTCTTTGACCCTTGACATCACAATTCTACATGCGCTTTTCAGCACAATGCTCCATGACTCATGTCATCACAATGCTCCATGCAATTATCATCAAAATGTTCTCTCAACACTGATATCACCATGTTACATCACAGTTCGTCACAATACTCCCTCACCCATTGCATCGCAATGTTCCATGACTCCTGTCTTCACCATGCTACATGCATTTTCATCACAATGTTCCATGACCCCTGACATCAAAATGTTCCATCACCCCTGTCATCAAAATGCTCCATGACGCTTTTCATCAAATTGCTCCATGACCCTGTCATCAAAATGCTCCCTGCACTTCTCATCACAATGCACAACACCCTTGTCCTCAAACTGCTCCATGACATTTGTCATCACAAAGGTCCATGACACTTGGCATCACAATGCTCCATGTCATTGTCATCACGATGCTCCATGAACGCTCTCATCACATTGCTCCATGCCCTTGTCATTACAAAGCTCCATGACACATGTCATCAGAATGCTACACGGCCTTCTCATCACAATGCACCACGCCCTTGCCATCACAGTGCTCCATTACACCTGTCAAAAAAATGCTCCATAACAACTGCCATCACGATGTTCCATGGTCTTCTCATCACAAGGCTCCAAGGCCGTTCCCATCACAATGCTCCAAGACCCCTGTAATCACAATGCACCATGCCCTTTTTCATCTCAATGATCCATGAACCCTGTCATCACAATGCACCATGCCCATCATCATAATGATTCATGCTATTGTCATCAAAATGAAATCAAAATGCTCCATGACCTCTGTCATAACAATGCTCCAAATCCTTGTGATCACAATATTTCATAACTCTTGTCATCACAATGCCCCATGACTCTCGTTATCACAGTTATCCATGGTCTTCTCATCACAATGCTCTATGACCTTTGTCACCACAATGCTCAATACACTTGTCATCAAAATGCTCCCTGACACTTATTGTCTGTATGATCCTTGAAACCTGTCATTAAAAGGCTCCATGCCATTTTCATCACAATGATCCATGTCCTTTTCATCACAATGTTTTAAGACCCCTGTAATCACAATGCTCCATGCCCTTGTCATCACAAAGCTCAATGACGTATGTCATTAGAATGCTCCTTGGCCTTCACCTCACAATGCTCCATGCCCATGTCATCACAAAGTTCCAAGACCCCTGTAATCACAATGGTCCATGTCCATTTTCTTCAGTATGCTCCATGAGATTTGTCATCACAAGGCTCCATGGTATTCTCATCACAATGCTCCAGGAACTTGTCATCACAATGCTACATGACTTGTGAAGAAAAGAGCGTAGCGTAATGTGATGACAAGAGTCATGGAGCATTTTTCTGACAACGGCACGGAGCATTGTGATGACAATGGTCACAGAGCATTGTGATGGAAATTTCATGGAGCATTGTGGTTACAAAGGTCACAGAGCCTTGTGATGACGCGGGCATGGACCATTGTGATGACAAATGTTATGAAGCATTGTGATGCCTGGAGTCACTGAGCATTGTGATGACAGGGGTCATGGAGCATTTTGATGACAACGGCATGGAGCATTGTGATATCAGGGGCATGGAGCATTGGTCTGACCAGTTTCATAGATTATTGTGATGACAGTGGACATGGTGCATTGTGCTGACAAGGGCATGGATCACAGTGATGAGAAGGTCATGGAGTATTTTGAAGACAGGTGTCAGGGAGCATTGCGATAACATATGTCATTGTCCATTGCGATGACAAAGGCAGGGAGCATTGTGATGCCAAATGTAATGGAGGATTGTGATGAAAAATATAATGGAGCATTGTGATGACTAGGGCTTGGAGCATTATGATGAGAAGGGCCATTGAGAATTTTCAGGACAAGGTCATGAAACATTCTGATGACTAGGTCCTGGAGCATTGTGATAAGAAAACCATGGAGACTTGTGATGACAAATCTCATGGAGCATACTGATGAAAAGGGGCATGGACCACTGTGATTACAGGGGTCTTGGAACATTGTGATAACAAGGGCATGGAGCACTGTGAGGGGAAGTTTAAGGAGCATTCTAATGATATGCGTCATAGAACTTTGTGATGACAAGGGCATGGAGCATTGTGATTACAGGGGTCTTGGAGCATTGTGATGAAAAGGGCATGGATCATGGTGATGAAAAAGGCATGGAGCCTTGTCATTACAGGGTTCAAGGAGCATACAGACAACAAGTGTCAGGGAGCATTTTGATGACATGTGTATTGTGCATTGTGATGACAAAGGTCATGGAGCATTGTGATGAGAAGAACATGGATAATTGTGATGACGTGTGTCATGGGGCATTGTGCTGACAAGTGTTATGGAATATTGTGATCACTAGTGTTTGGAACATGGTTATGACAGAGTTCATGGAGCAAAGTTGTTTTTTTGTGATGACAATAGCATGAAGCATTATGATGATTTGCATGGTGCAATGTGATGACAGTGTTCATGGATCACTGAGATGAAAAGGGGCATGGAGCATTGTGATTAGAGGGGTCTTGGAGCATTGTGATGAGAAGGGTCATGGAGCCTTGTGATGACAAGGCCAAGGATCATCGTGATGGCAGGGGTCATGGAGCATTGTTATGACAGGGGTAATGGAGCATTGTGATTGCAAGGGCATGGAGCATAGGGATGAGAAGGCCATGGAGCAATGTGATGAGAGCATTCATAGAGCATTGTGATCACAATGACATGGAGCATTGTGATGCCAAGGGTCATGGATCTTTGTGATGACAAAGGTCATGGAGCATTTTGATGACAAGGGCGTTGTGCATTGTGATGAGAAGGGTAAGGAACGTTGTGATGACAGGGTCATGGAGCAATTTGATGAAAAGGGTCATGGAACATTTTGATGACAGGGGTTATGGAACATTGTGATGTCATGGGTCATGGAGCATTTTGATGAAAAGGGTCATGGAGCATTTTGATGACAGGGGTTATGGAACATTGTGATGTCAGGAGTCATCGAACATTGTGATGATAATTGCATGGACCATTGTGATGACAGGAGTCATGGAACATTATGAGGACAGGGAAGAGGGAGTATTGCCATGAATAGAGATGTAACATTGTGATATCAGTGGTGAGAGAGCATTTTGATGAGAAGTGCATGGAGCATTGTGATGACAAGGTTTATGGAGCATTGTGATGACAAGATTGTGGAGCACTGTGATGACAAGCGCATCGTGCCTTGTGATGACATGTGTCATGGAGCATTGTGCTGACAAGCGCATGGATCATTGTGATGACAAGGGTCATGGAGCATTGTGTTGAGAAAGGAATAGAGAATTTTGGTGACAAGGGTCGAAGAGCATTGTGATGAAAATTTCATGCAGCATTGTGGTTAAAAATGTCACAGAGACTGTTGCTGACGAGGGCATGGACCATTGTGATGACAAAGGTCATGAAGCATTGTGATGACTGGAGTCACGGAGCATTGTGATGACAGGGGTCATGGAGCATTGTGATAACAAGGGCATGGAGCATTGTGATGACAAGGGCATGGAGCATTGGTCTAATAAGTTTCATGGATTATTGCGATGACAGTTGGAATGGTGCATTGTGATGACAAGGGCATGGAGCATTGTGATAACCAGGTCAGGCAGTATTGTGAAGACAGGTGTCAGGGAGCATTGTAATGACATATGTAGTGGTCCATTGTGATGACAATGGCATGGAGCATTGTGATGCCAATTGTCATGGAGGATTCTGATGACAAATGTAATGGAGCATTGTGATGACAATGGCTTGGGTCATTGAGATGACAAGGGTCAGGGAGCATTGTGCTGACAAGTGCATGGAGAATTGTGATGGCAAGGGTCATGGAGCATTCTGATGACAAGCTTGTGGAGTATTTTGATGACAATGGTAAGGAGCATTGTGATGAAAACGGCATGGGGCATTGTGATGAAAAAGGCATGGAGCCTTTTCCTGACAGAGTTTAAGGAGCATTCTGACGACAAGTGTCAGGGAGCATTGTGATGACAAGTGTATTGAGAATTGTGATGACAGAGGTCATGGAGCATTGAGATGAAAAGGGCATGGAGTATTGTGATGACAGGCATCATGGAGCGTTGTGATGACAAGTGATATGGAACTTTGGGATCACAAGTGTTTGGAGCATTGTGATGACAGAGGTCATGGATCATTTTGATTTCAAGGAGCATGGAGCATTGTGATGACAAGGGCATGAAGCAATGTGATCCCAAGTTTCATGGAGGATTCTGATGACAATGGTAATGGAGTATTGTGAGGACAAGCGCATAGAGCATTATAATGAAAAGGTCATGTAGCAATTTGCTGACAGAGGCATGTAGCATTGTGATGACAGGTGTCATGGAGCACTGTGAAGACAAGCCTCACGGGGCATTGTGAATACAGGGGTCATGGAGCATTGGGATGACAAGGGCATGGATCATTATGATGACAAGGGTCATGGAGCATTGGGCTGAAAATATTCATGGAGTATTTTGATGACAGTGGTCATGGAGAATTTTGATTTCATTGCGCTGACAATAGCCAGAAGCATTATAATGATGTGCATGATGCATTGTGATGACAGGGTTCATGGAGCGTTGACATGAAAAGGGGCATGGAGCATTGTGATTACAGGTGTCTTGGAGCATTGTGATGACAAGGGCAAGGAGCATTTTGATGAGAAGGCCATGGAACTTTGTGATGACATGTGTCATGGACATTGTGATGACAAGGGAATGGAGCATAGTGATTACAGGTGTCTTGGAGCATTGTGATGACAAGTGTCATGGAGCCTTGTGATGACAAGGCCGTGGAACATTGTGATTGCAAGGGTCATGGATCATTGTTATGACAGGGGTAATGGAGCATTGTGATGAGAAGGGCATGGAGCATTTTGATTACAATGTTTATGGAGCATTGCCATGACAAAATTGTGGACTGTTGTGAAGAAAAGAGCATAGCGTAATGTGATGACAAGGGTCATGGAGCATTTTTCTGACAACGGCACGGAGCATTGTGATGACAATGGTCACAGAGCATTGTGATGGAAATTTCATGGAGCATTGTGGTTACAAAGGTCACAGAGCCTTGTGATGACGTGGGCATGGACCATTGTGATGACAAATGTTATGAAGCATTGTGATGCCTGGAGTCACTGAGCATTGTGATGACAGGGGTCATGGAGCATTTTGATGACAACGGCATGGAGCATTGTGATGTCAGGGGCATGGAGCATTGGTCTGACCAGTTTCATAGATTATTGTGATGACAGTGGACATGGTGCATTGTGCTGACAAGGGCATGGATCACAGTGATGAGAAGGTCATGGAGTATTGTGAAGACAGGTGTCAGGGAGCATTGCGATAACATATGTCATTGTCCATTGCGATGACAAAGGCAGGGAGCATTGTGATGCCAAATGTAATGGAGGATTGTGATGAAAAATATAATGGAGCATTGTGATGACTAGGGCTTGGAGCATTATGATGAGAAGGGCCATTGAGAATTTTCAGGACAAGGTCATGAAACATTCTGATGACTAGGTCCTGGAGCATTGTGATAAGAAAACCATGGAGACTTGTGATGACAAATCTCATGGAGCATACTGATGAAAAGGGGCATGGACCACTGTGATTACAGGGGTCTTGGAACATTGTGATAACAAGGGCATGGAGCACTGTGAGGGGAAGTTTAAGGAGCATTCTAATGATATGCGTCATAGAACTTTGTGATGACAAGGGCATGGAGCATTGTGATTACAGGGGTCTTGGAGCATTGTGATGAAAAGGGCATGGATCATGGTGATGAAAAAGGCATGGAGCCTTGTCATTACAGGGTTCAAGGAGCATACAGACAACAAGTGTCAGGGAGCATTTTGATGACATGTGTATTGTGCATTGTGATGACAAAGGTCATGGAGCATTGTGATGAGAAGAACATGGATAATTGTGATGACGTGTGTCATGGGGCATTGTGCTGACAAGTGTTATGGAATATTGTGATCACTAGTGTTTGGAACATGGTTATGACAGAGTTCATGGAGCAAAGTTGTTTTTTTGTGATGACAATAGCATGAAGCATTATGATGATTTGCATGGTGCAATGTGATGACAGTGTTCATGGATCACTGAGATGAAAAGGGGCATGGAGCATTGTGATTAGAGGGGTCTTGGAGCATTGTGATGAGAAGGGTCATGGAGCCTTGTGATGACAAGGCCAAGGATCATCGTGATGGCAGGGGTCATGGAGCATTGTTATGACAGGGGTAATGGAGCATTGTGATTGCAAGGGCATGGAGCATAGGGATGAGAAGGCCATGGAGCAATGTGATGAGAGCATTCATAGAGCATTGTGATCACAATGACATGGAGCATTGTGATGCCAAGGGTCATGGATCTTTGTGATGACAAAGGTCATGGAGCATTTTGATGACAAGGGCGTTGTTCATTGTGATGAGAAGGGTAGGGAACGTTGTGATGACAGGGTCATGGAGCAATTTGATGAAAAGGGTCATGGAACATTTTGATGACAGGGGTTATGGAACATTGTGATGTCATGGGTCATGGAGCATTTTGATGAAAAGGGTCATGGAGCATTTTGATGACAGGGGTTATGGAACATTGTGATGTCAGGAGTCATCGAACATTGTGATGATAATTGCATGGACCATTGTGATGACAGGAGTCATGGAACATTATGATGACAGGGAAGAGGGAGTATTGCCATGAATAGAGATGTAACATTGTGATATCAGTGGTGAGAGAGCATTTTGATGAGAAGTGCATGGAGCATTGTGATGACAAGGTTTATGGAGCATTGTGATGACAAGATTGTGGAGCACTGTGATGACAAGCGCATCGTGCCTTGTGATGACATGTGTCATGGAGCATTGTGCTGACAAGCGCATGGATCATTGTGATGACAAGGGTCATGGAGCATTGTGTTGAGAAAGGAATAGAGAATTTTGGTGACAAGGGTCGAAGAGCATTGTGATGAAAATTTCATGCAGCATTGTGGTTAAAAATGTCACAGAGACTGTTGCTGACGAGGGCATGGACCATTGTGATGACAAAGGTCATGAAGCATTGTGATGACTGGAGTCACGGAGCATTGTGATGACAGGGGTCATGGAGCATTGTGATAACAAGGGCATGGAGCATTGTGATGACAAGGGCATGGAGCATTGGTCTAATAAGTTTCATGGATTATTGCGATGACAGTTGGAATGGTGCATTGTGATGACAAGGGCATGGAGCATTGTGATAACCAGGTCAGGCAGTATTGTGAAGACAGGTGTCAGGGAGCATTGTGATGACATATGTAGTGGTCCATTGTGATGACAATGGCATGGAGCATTGTGATGCCAATTGTCATGGAGGATTCTGATGACAAATGTAATGGAGCATTGTGATGACAATGGCTTGGGTCATTGAGATGACAAGGGTCAGGGAGCATTGTGCTGACAAGTGCATGGAGAATTGTGATGGCAAGGGTCATGGAGCATTCTGATGACAAGCTTGTGGAGTATTTTGATGACAATGGTAAGGAGCATTGTGATGAAAACGGCATGGGGCATTGTGATGAAAAAGGCATGGAGCCATTTCCTGACAGAGTTTAAGGAGCATTCTGACGACAAGTGTCAGGGAGCATTGTGATGACAAGTGTATTGAGAATTGTGATGACAAAGGTCATGGAGCATTGAGATGAAAAGGGCATGGAGTATTGTGATGACAGGCATCATGGAGCGTTGTGATGACAAGTGTTATGGAACTTTGGGATCACAAGTGTTTGGAGCATTGTGATGACAGAGGTCATGGATCATTTTGATTTCAAGGAGCATGGAGCATTGTGATGACAAGGGCATGAAGCAATGTGATCCCAAGTTTCATGGAGGATTCTGATGACAATGGTAATGGAGTATTGTGAGGACAAGCGCATAGAGCATTATAATGAAAAGGTCATGTAGCAATTTGCTGACAGAGGCATGTAGCATTGTGATGACAGGTGTCATGGAGCACTGTGAAGACAAGCCTCACGGGGCATTGTGAATACAGGGGTCATGGAGCATTGGGATGACAAGGGCATGGATCATTATGATGACAAGGGTCATGGAGCATTGGGCTGAAAATATTCATGGAGTATTTTGATGACAGTGGTCATGGAGAATTTTGATTTCATTGCGCTGACAATAGCCAGAAGCATTATGATGATGTGCATGATGCATTGTGATGACAGGGTTCATGGAGCGTTGACATGAAAAGTTGCATGGAGCATTGTGATTACAGGTGTCTTGGAGCATTGTGATGACAAGGGCAAGGAGCATTTTGATGAGAAGGCCATGGAACTTTGTGATGACATGTGTCATGGACATTGTGATGACAAGGGAATGGAGCATAGTGATTACAGGTGTCTTGGAGCATTGTGATGACAAGTGTCATGGAGCCTTGTGATGACAAGGCCGTGGAACATTGTGATTGCAAGGGTCATGGATCATTGTTATGACAGGGGTAATGGAGCATTGTGATGAGAAGGGCATGGAGCATTTTGATTACAATGTTTATGGAGCATTGCCATGACAAAATTGTGGACTGTTTTGAAGAAAAGAGCGTAGCGTAATGTGATGACAAGGGTCATGGAGCATTTTTCTGACAACGGCATGGAGCATTGTGATGACAATGGTCACAGAGCATTGTGATGGAAATTTCATGGAGCATTGTGGTTACAAAGGTCACAGAGCCTTGTGATGACGTGGGCATGGACCATTGTGATGACAAATGTTATGAAGCATTGTGATGCCTGGAGTCACTGAGCATTGTGATGACAGGGGTCATGGAGCATTTTGATGACAACGGCATGGAGCATTGTGATGTCAGGGGCATGGAGCATTGGTCTGACCAGTTTCATAGATTATTGTGATGACAGTGGACATGGTGCATTGTGCTGACAAGGGCATGGATCACAGTGATGAGAAGGTCATGGAGTATTGTGAAGACAGGTGTCAGGGAGCATTGCGATAACATATGTCATTGTCCATTGCGATGACAAAGGCAGGGAGCATTGTGATGCCAAATGTAATGGAGGATTGTGATGAAAAATATAATGGAGCATTGTGATGACTAGGGCTTGGAGCATTATGATGAGAAGGGCCATTGAGAATTTTCAGGACAAGGTCATGAAACATTCTGATGACTAGGTCCTGGAGCATTGTGATAAGAAAACCATGGAGACTTGTGATGACAAATCTCATGGAGCATACTGATGAAAAGGGGCATGGACCACTGTGATTACAGGGGTCTTGGAACATTGTGATAACAAGGGCATGGAGCACTGTGAGGGGAAGTTTAAGGAGCATTCTAATGATATGCGTCATAGAACTTTGTGATGACAAGGGCATGGAGCATTGTGATTACAGGGGTCTTGGAGCATTGTGATGAAAAGGGCATGGATCATGGTGATGAAAAAGGCATGGAGCCTTGTCATTACAGGGTTCAAGGAGCATACAGACAACAAGTGTCAGGGAGCATTTTGATGACATGTGTATTGTGCATTGTGATGACAAAGGTCATGGAGCATTGTGATGAGAAGAACATGGATAATTGTGATGACGTGTGTCATGGGGCATTGTGCTGACAAGTGTTATGGAATATTGTGATCACTAGTGTTTGGAACATGGTTATGACAGAGTTCATGGAGCAAAGTTGTTTTTTTGTGATGACAATAGCATGAAGCATTATGATGATTTGCATGGTGCAATGTGATGACAGTGTTCATGGATCACTGAGATGAAAAGGGGCATGGAGCATTGTGATTAGAGGGGTCTTGGAGCATTGTGATGAGAAGGGTCATGGAGCCTTGTGATGACAAGGCCAAGGATCATCGTGATGGCAGGGGTCATGGAGCATTGTTATGACAGGGGTAATGGAGCATTGTGATTGCAAGGGCATGGAGCATAGGGATGAGAAGGCCATGGAGCAATGTGATGAGAGCATTCATAGAGCATTGTGATCACAATGACATGGAGCATTGTGATGCCAAGGGTCATGGATCTTTGTGATGACAAAGGTCATGGAGCATTTTGATGACAAGGGCGTTGTGCATTGTGATGAGAAGGGTAGGGAACGTTGTGATGAC
Organism: Mesoplodon bidens; assembly: GCF_964165515.1. Lineage (NCBI taxonomy): Eukaryota > Metazoa > Chordata > Mammalia > Artiodactyla > Ziphiidae > Mesoplodon > Mesoplodon bidens. Next base: position 4,011,810 of record NW_027672207.1, read on the forward strand.
AGGGTCATGGAGCAATTTGATGAAAAGGGTCATGGAACATTTTGATGACAGGGGTTATGGAACATTGTGATGTCATGGGTCATGGAGCATTTTGATGAAAAGGGTCATGGAGCATTTTGATGACAGGGGTTATGGAACATTGTGATGTCAGGAGTCATCGAACATTGTGATGATAATTGCATGGACCATTGTGATGACAGGAGTCATGGAACATTATGAGGACAGGGAAGAGGGAGTATTGCCATGAATAGAGATGTAACATTGTGATATCAGTGGTGAGAGAGCATTTTGATGAGAAGTGCATGGAGCATTGTGATGACAAGGTTTATGGAGCATTGTGATGACAAGATTGTGGAGCACTGTGATGACAAGCGCATCGTGCCTTGTGATGACATGTGTCATGGAGCATTGTGCTGACAAGCGCATGGATCATTGTGATGACAAGGGTCATGGAGCATTGTGTTGAGAAAGGAATAGAGAATTTTGGTGACAAGGGTCGAAGAGCATTGTGATGAAAATTTCATGCAGCATTGTGGTTAAAAATGTCACAGAGACTGTTGCTGACGAGGGCATGGACCATTGTGATGACAAAGGTCATGAAGCATTGTGATGACTGGAGTCACGGAGCATTGTGATGACAGGGGTCATGGAGCATTGTGATAACAAGGGCATGGAGCATTGTGATGACAAGGGCATGGAGCATTGGTCTAATAAGTTTCATGGATTATTGCGATGACAGTTGGAATGGTGCATTGTGATGACAAGGGCATGGAGCATTGTGATAACCAGGTCAGGCAGTATTGTGAAGACAGGTGTCAGGGAGCATTGTGATGACATATGTAGTGGTCCATTGTGATGAAAATGGCATGGAGCATTGTGATGCCAATTGTCATGGAGGATTCTGATGACAAATGTAATGGAGCATTGTGATGACAATGGCTTGGGTCATTGAGATGACAAGGGTCAGGGAGCATTGTGCTGACAAGTGCATGGAGAATTGTGATGGCAAGGGTCATGGAGCATTCTGATGACAAGCTTGTGGAGTATTTTGATGACAATGGTAAGGAGCATTGTGATGAAAACGGCATGGGGCATTGTGATGAAAAAGGCATGGAGCCATTTCCTGACAGAGTTTAAGGAGCATTCTGACGACAAGTGTCAGGGAGCATTGTGATGACAAGTGTATTGAGAATTGTGATGACAGAGGTCATGGAGCATTGAGATGAAAAGGGCATGGAGTATTGTGATGACAGGCATCATGGAGCGTTGTGATGACAAGTGTTATGGAACTTTGGGATCACAAGGGTTTGGAGCATTGTGATGACAGAGGTCATGGATCATTTTGATTTCAAGGAGCATGGAGCATTGTGATGACAAGGGCATGAAGCAATGTGATCCCAAGTTTCATGGAGGATTCTGATGACAATGGTAATGGAGTATTGTGAGGACAAGCGCATAGAGCATTATAATGAAAAGGTCATGTAGCAATTTGCTGACAGAGGCATGTAGCATTGTGATGACAGGTGTCATGGAGCACTGTGAAGACAAGCCTCACGGGGCATTGTGAATACAGGGGTCATGGAGCATTGGGATGACAAGGGCATGGATCATTATGATGACAAGGGTCATGGAGCATTGGGCTGAAAATATTCATGGAGTATTTTGATGACAGTGGTCATGGAGAATTTTGATTTCATTGCGCTGACAATAGCCAGAAGCATTATGATGATGTGCATGATGCATTGTGATGACAGGGTTCATGGAGCGTTGACATGAAAAGGGGCATGGAGCATTGTGATTACAGGTGTCTTGGAGCATTGTGATGACAAGGGCAAGGAGCATTTTGATGAGAAGGCCATGGAACTTTGTGATGACATGTGTCATGGACATTGTGATGACAAGGGAATGGAGCATAGTGATTACAGGTGTCTTGGAGCATTGTGATGACAAGTGTCATGGAGCCTTGTGATGACAAGGCCGTGGAACATTGTGATTGCAAGGGTCATGGATCATTGTTATGACAGGGGTAATGGAGCATTGTGATGAGAAGGGCATGGAGCATTTTGATTACAATGTTTATGGAGCATTGCCATGACAAAATTGTGGACTGTTGTGAAGAAAAGAGCGTAGCGTAATGTGATGACAAGGGTCATGGAGCATTTTTCTGACAACGGCACGGAGCATTGTGATGACAATGGTCACAGAGCATTGTGATGGAAATTTCATGGAGCATTGTGGTTACAAAGGTCACAGAGCCTTGTGATGACGCGGGCATGGACCATTGTGATGACAAATGTTATGAAGCATTGTGATGCCTGGAGTCACTGAGCATTGTGATGACAGGGGTCATGGAGCATTTTGATGACAACGGCATGGAGCATTGTGATGTCAGGGGCATGGAGCATTGGTCTGACCAGTTTCATAGATTATTGTGATGACAGTGGACATGGTGCATTGTGCTGACAAGGGCATGGATCACAGTGATGAGAAGGTCATGGAGTATTGTGAAGACAGGTGTCAGGGAGCATTGCGATAACATATGTCATTGTCCATTGCGATGACAAAGGCAGGGAGCATTGTGATGCCAAATGTAATGGAGGATTGTGATGAAAAATATAATGGAGCATTGTGATGACTAGGGCTTGGAGCATTATGATGAGAAGGGCCATTGAGAATTTTCAGGACAAGGTCATGAAACATTCTGATGACTAGGTCCTGGAGCATTGTGATAAGAAAACCATGGAGACTTGTGATGACAAATCTCATGGAGCATACTGATGAAAAGGGGCATGGACCACTGTGATTACAGGGGTCTTGGAACATTGTGATAACAAGGGCATGGAGCACTGTGAGGGGAAGTTTAAGGAGCATTCTAATGATATGCGTCATAGAACTTTGTGATGACAAGGGCATGGAGCATTGTGATTACAGGGGTCTTGGAGCATTGTGATGAAAAGGGCATGGATCATGGTGATGAAAAAGGCATGGAGCCTTGTCATTACAGGGTTCAAGGAGCATACAGACAACAAGTGTCAGGGAGCATTTTGATGACATGTGTATTGTGCATTGTGATGACAAAGGTCATGGAGCATTGTGATGAGAAGAACATGGATAATTGTGATGACGTGTGTCATGGGGCATTGTGCTGACAAGTGTTATGGAATATTGTGATCACTAGTGTTTGGAACATGGTTATGACAGAGTTCATGGAGCAAAGTTGTTTTTTTGTGATGACAATAGCATGAAGCATTATGATGATTTGCATAGTGCAATGTGATGACAGTGTTCATGGATCACTGAGAAGAAAAGGGGCATGGAGCATTGTGATTAGAGGGGTCTTGGAGCATTGTGATGAGAAGGGTCATGGAGCCTTGTGATGACAAGGCCAAGGATCATCGTGATGGCAGGGGTCATGGAGCATTGTTATGACAGGGGTAATGGAGCATTGTGATTGCAAGGGCATGGAGCATAGGGATGAGAAGGCCATGGAGCAATGTGATGAGAGCATTCATAGAGCATTGTGATCACAATGACATGGAGCATTGTGATGCCAAGGGTCATGGATCTTTGTGATGACAAAGGTCATGGAGCATTTTGATGACAAGGGCGTTGTGCATTGTGATGAGAAGGGTAGGGAACATTGTGATGACAGGGTCATGGAGCAATTTGATGAAAAGGGTCATGGAACATTTTGATGACAGTGGTTATGGAACATTGTGATGTCATGGGTCATGGAGCATTTTGATGAAAAGGGTCATGGAGCATTTTGATGACAGGGGTTATGGAACATTGTGATGTCAGGAGTCATCGAACATTGTGATGATAATTGCATGGACCATTGTGATGACAGGAGTCATGGAACATTATGATGACAGGGAAGAGGGAGTATTGCCATGAATAGAGATGTAACATTGTGATATCAGTGGTGAGAGAGCATTTTGATGAGAAGTGCATGGAGCATTGTGATGACAAGGTTTATGGAGCATTGTGATGACAAGATTGTGGAGCACTGTGATGACAAGCGCATCGTGCCTTGTGATGACATGTGTCATGGAGCATTGTGCTGACAAGCGCATGGATCATTGTGATGACAAGGGTCATGGAGCATTGTGTTGAGAAAGGAATAGAGAATTTTGGTGACAAGGGTCGAAGAGCATTGTGATGAAAATTTCATGCAGCATTGTGGTTAAAAATGTCACAGAGACTGTTGCTGACGAGGGCATGGACCATTGTGATGACAAAGGTCATGAAGCATTGTGATGACTGGAGTCACGGAGCATTGTGATGACAGGGGTCATGGAGCATTGTGATAACAAGGGCATGGAGCATTGTGATGACAAGGACATGGAGCATTGGTCTAATAAGTTTCATGGATTATTGCGATGACAGTTGGAATGGTGCATTGTGATGACAAGGGCATGGAGCATTGTGATAACCAGGTCAGGCAGTATTGTGAAGACAGGTGTCAGGGAGCATTGTGATGACATATGTAGTGGTCCATTGTGATGACAATGGCATGGAGCATTGTGATGCCAATTGTCATGGAGGATTCTGATGACAAATGTAATGGAGCATTGTGATGACAATGGCTTGGGTCATTGAGATGACAAGGGTCAGGGAGCATTGTGCTGACAAGTGCATGGAGAATTGTGATGGCAAGGGTCATGGAGCATTCTGATGACAAGCTTGTGGAGTATTTTGATGACAATGGTAAGGAGCATTGTGATGAAAACGGCATGGGGCATTGTGATGAAAAAGGCATGGAGCCTTTTCCTGACAGAGTTTAAGGAGCATTCTGACGACAAGTGTCAGGGAGCATTGTGATGACAAGTGTATTGAGAATTGTGATGACAAAGGTCATGGAGCATTGAGATGAAAAGGGCATGGAGTATTGTGATGACAGGCATCATGGAGCGTTGTGATGACAAGTGTTATGGAACTTTGGGATCACAAGGGTTTGGAGCATTGTGATGACAGAGGTCATGGATCATTTTGATTTCAAGGAGCATGGAGCATTGTGATGACAAGGGCATGAAGCAATGTGATCCCAAGTTTCATGGAGGATTCTGATGACAATGGTAATGGAGTATTGTGAGGACAAGCGCATAGAGCATTATAATGAAAAGGTCATGTAGCAATTTGCTGACAGAGGCATGTAGCATTGTGATGACAGGTGTCATGGAGCACTGTGAAGACAAGCCTCACGGGGCATTGTGAATACAGGGGTCATGGAGCATTGGGATGACAAGGGCATGGATCATTATGATGACAAGGGTCATGGAGCATTGGGCTGAAAATATTCATGGAGTATTTTGATGACAGTGGTCATGGAGAGTTTTGATTTCATTGCGCTGACAATAGCCAGAAGCATTATGATGATGTGCATGATGCATTGTGATGACAGGGTTCATGGAGCGTTGACATGAAAAGTTGCATGGAGCATTGTGATTACAGGTGTCTTGGAGCATTGTGATGACAAGGGCAAGGAGCATTTTGATGAGAAGGCCATGGAACTTTGTGATGACATGTGTCATGGACATTGTGATGACAAGGGAATGGAGCATAGTGATTACAGGTGTCTTGGAGCATTGTGATGACAAGTGTCATGGAGCCTTGTGATGACAAGGCCGTGGAACATTGTGATTGCAAGGGTCATGGATCATTGTTATGACAGGGGTAATGGAGCATTGTGATGAGAAGGGCATGGAGCATTTTGATTACAATGTTTATGGAGCATTGCCATGAAAAAATTGTGGACTGTTGTGAAGAAAAGAGCGTAGCGTAATGTGATGACAAGGGTCATGGAGCATTTTTCTGACAACGGCACGGAGCATTGTGATGACAATGGTCACAGAGCATTGTGATGGAAATTTCATGGAGCATTGTGGTTACAAAGGTCACAGAGCCTTGTGATGACGCGGGCATGGACCATTGTGATGACAAATGTTATGAAGCATTGTGATGCCTGGAGTCACTGAGCATTGTGATGACAGGGGTCATGGAGCATTTTGATGACAACGGCATGGAGCATTGTGATGTCAGGGGCATGGAGCATTGGTCTGACCAGTTTCATAGATTATTGTGATGACAGTGGACATGGTGCATTGTGCTGACAAGGGCATGGATCACAGTGATGAGAAGGTCATGGAGTATTGTGAAGACAGGTGTCAGGGAGCATTGCGATAACATATGTCATTGTCCATTGCGATGACAAAGGCAGGGAGCATTGTGATGCCAAATGTAATGGAGGATTGTGATGAAAAATATAATGGAGCATTGTGATGACTAGGGCTTGGAGCATTATGATGAGAAGGGCCATTGAGAATTTTCAGGACAAGGTCATGAAACATTCTGATGACTAGGTCCTGGAGCATTGTGATAAGAAAACCATGGAGACTTGTGATGACAAATCTCATGGAGCATACTGATGAAAAGGGGCATGGACCACTGTGATTACAGGGGTCTTGGAACATTGTGATAACAAGGGCATGGAGCACTGTGAGGGGAAGTTTAAGGAGCATTCTAATGATATGCGTCATAGAACTTTGTGATGACAAGGGCATGGAGCATTGTGATTACAGGGGTCTTGGAGCATTGTGATGAAAAGGGCATGGATCATGGTGATGAAAAAGGCATGGAGCCTTGTCATTACAGGGTTCAAGGAGCATACAGACAACAAGTGTCAGGGAGCATTTTGATGACATGTGTATTGTGCATTGTGATGACAAAGGTCATGGAGCATTGTGATGAGAAGAACATGGATAATTGTGATGACGTGTGTCATGGGGCATTGTGCTGACCAGTGTTATGGAATATTGTGATCACTAGTGTTTGGAACATGGTTATGACAGAGTTCATGGAGCAAAGTTGTTTTTTTGTGATGACAATAGCATGAAGCATTATGATGATTTGCATGGTGCAATGTGATGACAGTGTTCATGGATCACTGAGAAGAAAAGGGGCATGGAGCATTGTGATTAGAGGGGTCTTGGAGCATTGTGATGAGAAGGGTCATGGAGCCTTGTGATGACAAGGCCAAGGATCATCGTGATGACAGTGTTCATGGATCACTGAGAAGAAAAGGGGCATGGAGCATTGTGATTGCAAGGGCATGGAGCATAGGGATGAGAAGGCCATGGAGCAATGTGATGAGAGCATTCATAGAGCATTGTGATCACAATGACATGGAGCATTGTGATGCCAAGGGTCATGGATCTTTGTGATGACAAAGGTCATGGAGCATTTTGATGACAAGGGCGTTGTGCATTGTGATGAGAAGGGTAGGGAACATTGTGATGACAGGGTCATGGAGCAATTTGATGAAAAGGGTCATGGAACATTTTGATGACAGGGGTTATGGAACATTGTGATGTCATGGGTCATGGAGCATTTAGATGAAAAGGGTCATGGAGCATTTTGATGACAGGGGTTATGGAACATTGTGATGTCAGGAGTCATCGAACATTGTGATGATAATTGCATGGACCATTGTGATGACAGGAGTCATGGAACATTATGAGGACAGGGAAGAGGGAGTATTGCCATGAATAGAGATGTAACATTGTGATATCAGTGGTGAGAGAGCATTTTGATGAGAAGTGCATGGAGCATTGTGATGACAAGGTTTATGGAGCATTGTGATGACAAGATTGTGGAGCACTGTGATGACAAGCGCATCGTGCCTTGTGATGACATGTGTCATGGAGCATTTTGCTGACAAGCGCATGGATCATTGTGATGACAAGGGTCATGGAGCATTGTGTTGAGAAAGGAATAGAGAATTTTGGTGACAAGGGTCGAAGAGAATTGTGATGAAAATTTCATGCAGCATTGTGGTTAAAAATGTCACAGAGACTGTTGCTGACGAGGGCATGGACCATTGTGATGACAAAGGTCATGAAGCATTGTGATGACTGGAGTCACGGAGCATTGTGATGACAGGGGTCATGGAGCATTGTGATAACAAGGGCATGGAGCATTGTGATGACAAGTGCATGGAGCATTGGTCTAATAAGTTTAATGGATTATTGCGATGACAGTTGGAATGGTGCATTGTGATGACAAGGGCATGGAGCATTGTGATAACCAGGTCAGGCAGTATTGTGAAGACAGGTGTCAGGGAGCATTGTGATGACATATGTAGTGGTCCATTGTGATGACAATGGCATGGAGCATTGTGATGCCAATTGTCATGGAGGATTCTGATGACAAATGTAATGGAGCATTGTGATGACAATGGCTTGGGTCATTGAGATGACAAGGGTCAGGGAGCATTGTGCTGACAAGTGCATGGAGAATTGTGATGGCAAGGGTCATGGAGCATTCTGATGACAAGCTTGTGGAGTATTTTGATGACAATGGTAAGGAGCATTGTGATGAAAACGGCATGGGGCATTGTGATGAAAAAGGCATGGAGCCTTTTCCTGACAGAGTTTAAGGAGCATTCTGACGACAAGGGTCAGGGAGCATTGTGATGACAAGTGTATTGAGAATTGTGATGACAAAGGTCATGGAGCATTGAGATGAAAAGGGCATGGAGTATTGTGATGACAGGCATCATGGAGCGTTGTGATGACAAGTGTTATGGAACTTTGGGATCACAAGGGTTTGGAGCATTGTGATGACAGAGGTCATGGATCATTTTGATTTCAAGGAGCATGGAGCATTGTGATGACAAGGGCATGAAGCAATGTGATCCCAAGGTTCATGGAGGATTCTGATGACAATGGTAATGGAGTATTGTGAGGACAAGCGCATAGAGCATTATAATGAAAAGGTCATGTAGCAATTTGCTAACAAAGGCATGTAGCATTGTGATGACAGGTGTCATGGAGCACTGTGAAGACAAGCCTCACGGGGCATTGTGAATACAGGGGTCATGGAGCATTGGGATGACAAGGGCATGGATCATTATGATGACAAGGGTCATGGAGCATTGGGCTGAAAATATTCATGGAGTATTTTGATGACAGTGGTCATGGAGAATTTTGATTTCATTGCGCTGACAATAGCCAGAAGCATTATGATGATGTGCATGATGCATTGTGATGACAGGGTTCATGGAGCGTTGACATGAAAAGGGGCATGGAGCATTGTGATTACAGGTGTCTTGGAGCATTGTGATGACAAGGGCAAGGAGCATTTTGATGAGAAGGCCATGGAACTTTGTGATGACATGTGTCATGGACATTGTGATGACAAGGGAATGGAGCATAGTGATTACAGGTGTCTTGGAGCATTGTGATGACAAGTGTCATGGAGCCTTGTGATGACAAGGCCGTGGAACATTGTGATTGCAAGGGTCATGGATCATTGCTATGACAGGGGTAATGGAGCATTGTGATGAGAAGGGCATGGAGCATTTTGATTACAATGTTTATGGAGCATTGCCATGAAAAAATTGTGGACTGTTGTGAAGAAAAGAGCGTAGCGTAATGTGATGACAAGGGTCATGGAACATTTTTCTGACAACGGCACGGAGCATTGTGATGACAATGGTCACAGAGCATTGTGATGGAAATTTCATGGAGCATTGTGGTTACAAAGGTCACAGAGCCTTGTGATGACGCGGGCATGGACCATTGTGATGACAAATGTTATGAAGCATTGTGATGCCTGGAGTCACTGAGCATTGTGATGACAGGGGTCATGGAGCATTTTGATGACAACGGCATGGAGCATTGTGATGTCAGGGGCATGGAGCATTGGTCTGACCAGTTTCATAGATTATTGTGATGACAGTGGACATGGTGCATTGTGCTGACAAGGGCATGGATCACAGTGATGAGAAGTTCATGGAGTATTGTGAAGACAGGTGTCAGGGAGCATTGCAATAACATATGTCATTGTCCATTGCGATGACAAAGGCAGGGAGCATTGTGATGCCAAATGTAATGGAGGATTGTGATGAAAAATATAATGGAGCATTGTGATGACTAGGGCTTGGAGCATTATGATGAGAAGGGCCATTGAGAATTTTCAGGACAAGGTCATGAAACATTCTGATGACTAGGTCCTGGAGCATTGTGATAAGAAAACCATGGAGACTTGTGTTGACAAATCTCATGGAGCATACTGATGAAAAGGGGCATGGACCACTGTGATTACAGGGGTCTTGGAACATTGTGATAACAAGGGCATGGAGCACTGTGAGGGGAAGTTTAAGGAGCATTCTAATGATATGCATCATAGAACTTTGTGATGACAAGGGCATGGAGCATTGTGATTACAGGGGTCTTGGAGCATTGTGATGAAAAGGGCATGGATCATGGTGATGAAAAAGGCATGGAGCCTTGTCATTAGAGGGTTCAAGGAGCATACAGACAACAAGTGTCAGGGAGCATTTTGATGACATGTGTATTGTGCATTGTGATGACAAAGGTCATGGAGCATTTTGATGAGAAGAACATGGATAATTGTGATGACGTGTGTCATGGGGCATTGTGCTGACAAGTGTTATGGAATATTGTGATCACTAGTGTTTGGAACATGGTTATGACAGAGTTCATGGAGCAAAGTTGTTTTTTTGTGATGACAATAGCATGAAGCATTATGATGATTTGCATGGTGCAATGTGATGACAGTGTTCATGGATCACTGAGATGAAAAGGGGCATGGAGCATTGTGATTAGAGGGGTCTTGGAGCATTGTGATGAGAAGGGTCATGGAGCCTTGTGATGACAAGGCCAAGGATCATCGTGATGGCAGGGGTCATGGAGCATTGTTATGACAGGGGTAATGGAGCATTGTGATTGCAAGGGCATGGAGCATAGGGATGAGAAGGCCATGGAGCAATGTGATGAGAGCATTCATAGAGCATTGTGATCACAATGACATGGAGCATTGTGATGCCAAGGGTCATGGATCTTTGTGATGACAAAGGTCATGGAGCATTTTGATGACAAGGGCGTTGTGCATTGTGATGAGAAGGGTAGGGAACATTGTGATGACAGGGTCATGGAGCAATTTGATGAAAAGGGTCATGGAACATTTTGATGACAGGGGTTATGGAACATTGTGATGTCATGGGTCATGGAGCATTTAGATGAAAAGGGTCATGGAGCATTTTGATGACAGGGGTTATGGAACATTGTGATGTCAGGAGTCATCGAACATTGTGATGATAATTGCATGGACCATTGTGATGACAGGAGTCATGGAACATTATGAGGACAGGGAAGAGGGAGTATTGCCATGAATAGAGATGTAACATTGTGATATCAGTGGTGAGAGAGCATTTTGATGAGAAGTGCATGGAGCATTGTGATGACAAGGTTTATGGAGCATTGTGATGACAAGATTGTGGAGCACTGTGATGACAAGCGCATCGTGCCTTGTGATGACATGTGTCATGGAGCATTTTGCTGACAAGCGCATGGATCATTGTGATGACAATGGTCATGGAGCATTGTGTTGAGAAAGGAATAGAGAATTTTGGTGACAAGGGTCGAAGAGCATTGTGATGAAAATTTCATGCAGCATTGTGGTTAAAAATGTCACAGAGACTGTTGCTGACGAGGGCATGGACCATTGTGATGACAAAGGTCATGAAGCATTGTGATGACTGGAGTCACGGAGCATTGTGATGACAGGGGTCATGGAGCATTGTGATAACAAGGGCATGGAGCATTGTGATGACAAGGGCATGGAGCATTGGTCTAATAAGTTTCATGGATTATTGCGATGACAGTTGGAATGGTGCATTGTGATGACAAGGGCATGGAGCATTGTGATAACCAGGTCAGGCAGTATTGTGAAGACAGGTGTCAGGGAGCATTGTGATGACATATGTAGTGGTCCATTGTGATGACAATGGCATGGAGCATTGTGATGCCAATTGTCATGGAGGATTCTGATGACAAATGTAATGGAGCATTGTGATGACAATGGCTTGGGTCATTGAGATGACAAGGGTCAGGGAGCATTGTGCTGACAAGTGCATGGAGAATTGTGATGGCAAGGGTCATGGAGCATTCTGATGACAAGCTTGTGGAGTATTTTGATGACAATGGTAAGGAGCATTGTGATGAAAACGGCATGGGGCATTGTGATGAAAAAGGCATGGAGCCTTTTCCTGACAGAGTTTAAGGAGCATTCTGACGACAAGTGTCAGGGAGCATTGTGATGACAAGTGTATTGAGAATTGTGATGACAAAGGTCATGGAGCATTGAGATGAAAAGGGCATGGAGTATTGTGATGACAGGCATCATGGAGCGTTGTGATGACAAGTGTTATGGAACTTTGGGATCACAAGGGTTTGGAGCATTGTGATGACAGAGGTCATGGATCATTTTGATTTCAAGGAGCATGGAGCATTGTGATGACAAGGGCATGAAGCAATGTGATCCCAAGTTTCATGGAGGATTCTGATGACAATGGTAATGGAGTATTGTGAGGACAAGCGCATAGAGCATTATAATGAAAAGGTCATGTAGCAATTTGCTGACAGAGGCATGTAGCATTGTGATGACAGGTGTCATGGAGCACTGTGAAGACAAGCCTCACGGGGCATTGTGAATACAGGGGTCATGGAGCATTGGGATGACAAGGGCATGGATCATTATGATGACAAGGGTCATGGAGCATTGGGCTGAAAATATTCATGGAGTATTTTGATGACAGTGGTCATGGAGAATTTTGATTTCATTGCGCTGACAATAGCCAGAAGCATTATGATGATGTGCATGATGCATTGTGATGACAGGGTTCATGGAGCGTTGACATGAAAAGTTGCATGGAGCATTGTGATTACAGGTGTCTTGGAGCATTGTGATGACAAGGGCAAGGAGCATTTTGATGAGAAGGCCATGGATCTTTGTGATGACATGTGTCATGGACATTGTGATGACAAGGGAATGGAGCATAGTGATTACAGGTGTCTTGGAGCATTGTGATGACAAGTGTCATGGAGCCTTGTGATGACAAGGCCGTGGAACATTGTGATTGCAAGGGTCATGGATCATTGTTATGACAGGGGTAATGGAGCATTGTGATGAGAAGGGCATGGAGCATTTTGATTACAATGTTTATGGAGCATTGCCATGACAAAATTGTGGACTGTTGTGAAGAAAAGAGCGTAGCGTAATGTGATGACAAGGGTCATGGAGCATTTTTCTGACAACGGCACGGAGCATTGTGATGACAATGGTCACAGAGCATTGTGATGGAAATTTCATGGAGCATTGTGGTTACAAAGGTCACAGAGCCTTGTGATGACGCGGGCATGGACCATTGTGATGACAAATGTTATGAAGCATTGTGATGCCTGGAGTCACTGAGCATTGTGATGACAGGGGTCATGGAGCATTTTGATGACAACGGCATGGAGCATTGTGATGTCAGGGGCATGGAGCATTGGTCTGACCAGTTTCATAGATTATTGTGATGACAGTGGACATGGTGCATTGTGCTGACAAGGGCATGGATCACAGTGATGAGAAGGTCATGGAGTATTGTGAAGACAGGTGTCAGGGAGCATTGCGATAACATATGTCATTGTCCATTGCGATGACAAAGGCAGGGAGCATTGTGATGCCAAATGTAATGGAGGATTGTGATGAAAAATATAATGGAGCATTGTGATGACTAGGGCTTGGAGCATTATGATGAGAAGGGCCATTGAGAATTTTCAGGACAAGGTCATGAAACATTCTGATGACTAGGTCCTGGAGCATTGTGATAAGAAAACCATGGAGACTTGTGATGACAAATCTCATGGAGCATACTGATGAAAAGGGGCATGGACCACTGTGATTACAGGGGTCTTGGAACATTGTGATAACAAGGGCATGGAGCACTGTGAGGGGAAGTTTAAGGAGCATTCTAATGATATGCGTCATAGAACTTTGTGATGACAAGGGCATGGAGCATTGTGATTACAGGGGTCTTGGAGCATTGTGATGAAAAGGGCATGGATCATGGTGATGAAAAAGGCATGGAGCCTTGTCATTACAGGGTTCAAGGAGCATACAGACAACAAGTGTCAGGGAGCATTTTGATGACATGTGTATTGTGCATTGTGATGACAAAGGTCATGGAGCATTGTGATGAGAAGAACATGGATAATTGTGATGACGTGTGTCATGGGGCATTGTGCTGACAAGTGTTATGGAATATTGTGATCACTAGTGTTTGGAACATGGTTATGACAGAGTTCATGGAGCAAAGTTGTTTTTTTGTGATGACAATAGCATGAAGCATTATGATGATTTGCATGGTGCAATGTGATGACAGTGTTCATGGATCACTGAGATGAAAAGGGGCATGGAGCATTGTGATTAGAGGGGTCTTGGAGCATTGTGATGAGAAGGGTCATGGAGCCTTGTGATGACAAGGCCAAGGATCATCGTGATGGCAGGGGTCATGGAGCATTGTTATGACAGGGGTAATGGAGCATTGTGATTGCAAGGGCATGGAGCATAGGGATGAGAAGGCCATGGAGCAATGTGATGAGAGCATTCATAGAGCATTGTGATCACAATGACATGGAGCATTGTGATGCCAAGGGTCATGGATCTTTGTGATGACAAAGGTCATGGAGCATTTTGATGACAAGGGCGTTGTGCATTGTGATGAGAAGGGTAAGGAACGTTGTGATGACAGGGTCATGGAGCAATTTGATGAAAAGGGTCATGGAACATTTTGATGACAGGGGTTATGGAACATTGTGATGTCATGGGTCATGGAGCATTTTGATGAAAAGGGTCATGGAGCATTTTGATGACAGGGGTTATGGAACATTGTGATGTCAGGAGTCATCGAACATTGTGATGATAATTGCATGGACCATTGTGATGACAGGAGTCATGGAACATTATGATGACAGGGAAGAGGGAGTATTGCCATGAATAGAGATGTAACATTGTGATATCAGTGGTGAGAGAGCATTTTGATGAGAAGTGCATGGAGCATTGTGATGACAAGGTTTATGGAGCATTGTGATGACAAGATTGTGGAGCACTGTGATGACAAGCGCATCGTGCCTTGTGATGACATGTGTCATGGAGCATTGTGCTGACAAGCGCATGGATCATTGTGATGACAAGGGTCATGGAGCATTGTGTTGAGAAAGGAATAGAGAATTTTGGTGACAAGGGTCGAAGAGCATTGTGATGAAAATTTCATGCAGCATTGTGGTTAAAAATGTCACAGAGACTGTTGCTGACGAGGGCATGGACCATTGTGATGACAAAGGTCATGAAGCATTGTGATGACTGGAGTCACGGAGCATTGTGATGACAGGGGTCATGGAGCATTGTGATAACAAGGGCATGGAGCATTGTGATGACAAGGGCATGGAGCATTGGTCTAATAAGTTTCATGGATTATTGCGATGACAGTTGGAATGGTGCATTGTGATGACAAGGGCATGGAGCATTGTGATAACCAGGTCAGGCAGTATTGTGAAGACAGGTGTCAGGGAGCATTGTGATGACATATGTAGTGGTCCATTGTGATGAAAATGGCATGGAGCATTGTGATGCCAATTGTCATGGAGGATTCTGATGACAAATGTAATGGAGCATTGTGATGACAATGGCTTGGGTCATTGAGATGACAAGGGTCAGGGAGCATTGTGCTGACAAGTGCATGGAGAATTGTGATGGCAAGGGTCATGGAGCATTCTGATGACAAGCTTGTGGAGTATTTTGATGACAATGGTAAGGAGCATTGTGATGAAAACGGCATGGGGCATTGTGATGAAAAAGGCATGGAGCCATTTCCTGACAGAGTTTAAGGAGCATTCTGACGACAAGTGTCAGGGAGCATTGTGATGACAAGTGTATTGAGAATTGTGATGACAGAGGTCATGGAGCATTGAGATGAAAAGGGCATGGAGTATTGTGATGACAGGCATCATGGAGCGTTGTGATGACAAGTGTTATGGAACTTTGGGATCACAAGGGTTTGGAGCATTGTGATGACAGAGGTCATGGATCATTTTGATTTCAAGGAGCATGGAGCATTGTGATGACAAGGGCATGAAGCAATGTGATCCCAAGTTTCATGGAGGATTCTGATGACAATGGTAATGGAGTATTGTGAGGACAAGCGCATAGAGCATTATAATGAAAAGGTCATGTAGCAATTTGCTGACAGAGGCATGTAGCATTGTGATGACAGGTGTCATGGAGCACTGTGAAGACAAGCCTCACGGGGCATTGTGAATACAGGGGTCATGGAGCATTGGGATGACAAGGGCATGGATCATTATGATGACAAGGGTCATGGAGCATTGGGCTGAAAATATTCATGGAGTATTTTGATGACAGTGGTCATGGAGAATTTTGATTTCATTGCGCTGACAATAGCCAGAAGCATTATGATGATGTGCATGATGCATTGTGATGACAGGGTTCATGGAGCGTTGACATGAAAAGGGGCATGGAGCATTGTGATTACAGGTGTCTTGGAGCATTGTGATGACAAGGGCAAGGAGCATTTTGATGAGAAGGCCATGGAACTTTGTGATGACATGTGTCATGGACATTGTGATGACAAGGGAATGGAGCATAGTGATTACAGGTGTCTTGGAGCATTGTGATGACAAGTGTCATGGAGCCTTGTGATGACAAGGCCGTGGAACATTGTGATTGCAAGGGTCATGGATCATTGTTATGACAGGGGTAATGGAGCATTGTGATGAGAAGGGCATGGAGCATTTTGATTACAATGTTTATGGAGCATTGCCATGACAAAATTGTGGACTGTTGTGAAGAAAAGAGCGTAGCGTAATGTGATGACAAGGGTCATGGAGCATTTTTCTGACAACGGCACGGAGCATTGTGATGACAATGGTCACAGAGCATTGTGATGGAAATTTCATGGAGCATTGTGGTTACAAAGGTCACAGAGCCTTGTGATGACGCGGGCATGGACCATTGTGATGACAAATGTTATGAAGCATTGTGATGCCTGGAGTCACTGAGCATTGTGATGACAGGGGTCATGGAGCATTTTGATGACAACGGCATGGAGCATTGTGATGTCAGGGGCATGGAGCATTGGTCTGACCAGTTTCATAGATTATTGTGATGACAGTGGACATGGTGCATTGTGCTGACAAGGGCATGGATCACAGTGATGAGAAGGTCATGGAGTATTGTGAAGACAGGTGTCAGGGAGCATTGCGATAACATATGTCATTGTCCATTGCGATGACAAAGGCAGGGAGCATTGTGATGCCAAATGTAATGGAGGATTGTGATGAAAAATATAATGGAGCATTGTGATGACTAGGGCTTGGAGCATTATGATGAGAAGGGCCATTGAGAATTTTCAGGACAAGGTCATGAAACATTCTGATGACTAGGTCCTGGAGCATTGTGATAAGAAAACCATGGAGACTTGTGATGACAAATCTCATGGAGCATACTGATGAAAAGGGGCATGGACCACTGTGATTACAGGGGTCTTGGAACATTGTGATAACAAGGGCATGGAGCACTGTGAGGGGAAGTTTAAGGAGCATTCTAATGATATGCGTCATAGAACTTTGTGATGACAAGGGCATGGAGCATTGTGATTACAGGGGTCTTGGAGCATTGTGATGAAAAGGGCATGGATCATGGTGATGAAAAAGGCATGGAGCCTTGTCATTACAGGGTTCAAGGAGCATACAGACAACAAGTGTCAGGGAGCATTTTGATGACATGTGTATTGTGCATTGTGATGACAAAGGTCATGGAGCATTGTGATGAGAAGAACATGGATAATTGTGATGACGTGTGTCATGGGGCATTGTGCTGACAAGTGTTATGGAATATTGTGATCACTAGTGTTTGGAACATGGTTATGACAGAGTTCATGGAGCAAAGTTGTTTTTTTGTGATGACAATAGCATGAAGCATTATGATGATTTGCATGGTGCAATGTGATGACAGTGTTCATGGATCACTGAGATGAAAAGGGGCATGGAGCATTGTGATTAGAGGGGTCTTGGAGCATTGTGATGAGAAGGGTCATGGAGCCTTGTGATGACAAGGCCAAGGATCATCGTGATGGCAGGGGTCATGGAGCATTGTTATGACAGGGGTAATGGAGCATTGTGATTGCAAGGGCATGGAGCATAGGGATGAGAAGGCCATGGAGCAATGTGATGAGAGCATTCATAGAGCATTGTGATCACAATGACATGGAGCATTGTGATGCCAAGGGTCATGGATCTTTGTGATGACAAAGGTCATGGAGCATTTTGATGACAAGGGCGTTGTGCATTGTGATGAGAAGGGTAGGGAACATTGTGATGACAGGGTCATGGAGCAATTTGATGAAAAGGGTCATGGAACATTTTGATGACAGGGGTTATGGAACATTGTGATGTCATGGGTCATGGAGCATTTAGATGAAAAGGGTCATGGAGCATTTTGATGACAGGGGTTATGGAACATTGTGATGTCAGGAGTCATCGAACATTGTGATGATAATTGCATGGACCATTGTGATGACAGGAGTCATGGAACATTATGATGACAGGGAAGAGGGAGTATTGCCATGAATAGAGATGTAACATTGTGATATCAGTGGTGAGAGAGCATTTTGATGAGAAGTGCATGGAGCATTGTGATGACAAGGTTTATGGAGCATTGTGATGACAAGATTGTGGAGCACTGTGATGACAAGCGCATCGTGCCTTGTGATGACATGTGTCATGGAGCATTGTGCTGACAAGCGCATGGATCACTGTGATGACAAGGGTCATGGAGCATTGTGTTGAGAAAGGAATAGAGAATTTTGGTGACAAGGGTCGAAGAGCATTGTGATGAAAATTTCATGCAGCATTGTGGTTAAAAATGTCACAGAGACTGTTGCTGACGAGGGCATGGACCATTGTGATGACAAAGGTCATGAAGCATTGTGATGACTGGAGTCACGGAGCATTGTGATGACAGGGGTCATGGAGCATTGTGATAACAAGGGCATGGAGCATTGTGATGACAAGGACATGGAGCATTGGTCTAATAAGTTTCATGGATTATTGCGATGACAGTTGGAATGGTGCATTGTGATGACAAGGGCATGGAGCATTGTGATAACCAGGTCAGGCAGTATTGTGAAGACAGGTGTCAGGGAGCATTGTGATGACATATGTAGTGGTCCATTGTGATGACAATGGCATGGAGCATTGTGATGCCAATTGTCATGGAGGATTCTGATGACAAATGTAATGGAGCATTGTGATGACAATGGCTTGGGTCATTGAGATGACAAGGGTCAGGGAGCATTGTGCTGACAAGTGCATGGAGAATTGTGATGGCAAGGGTCATGGAGCATTCTGATGACAAGCTTGTGGAGTATTTTGATGACAATGGTAAGGAGCATTGTGATGAAAACGGCATGGGGCATTGTGATGAAAAAGGCATGGAGCCTTTTCCTGACAGAGTTTAAGGAGCATTCTGACGACAAGTGTCAGGGAGCATTGTGATGACAAGTGTATTGAGAATTGTGATGACAAAGGTCATGGAGCATTGAGATGAAAAGGGCATGGAGTATTGTGATGACAGGCATCATGGAGCGTTGTGATGACAAGTGTTATGGAACTTTGGGATCACAAGGGTTTGGAGCATTGTGATGACAGAGGTCATGGATCATTTTGATTTCAAGGAGCATGGAGCATTGTGATGACAAGGGCATGAAGCAATGTGATCCCAAGTTTCATGGAGGATTCTGATGACAATGGTAATGGAGTATTGTGAGGACAAGCGCATAGAGCATTATAATGAAAAGGTCATGTAGCAATTTGCTGACAGAGGCATGTAGCATTGTGATGACAGGTGTCATGGAGCACTGTGAAGACAAGCCTCACGGGGCATTGTGAATACAGGGGTCATGGAGCATTGGGATGACAAGGGCATGGATCATTATGATGACAAGGGTCATGGAGCATTGGGCTGAAAATATTCATGGAGTATTTTGATGACAGTGGTCATGGAGAATTTTGATTTCATTGCGCTGACAATAGCCAGAAGCATTATGATGATGTGCATGATGCATTGTGATGACAGGGTTCATGGAGCGTTGACATGAAAAGGGGCATGGAGCATTGTGATTACAGGTGTCTTGGAGCATTGTGATGACACGGGCAAGGAGCATTTTGATGAGAAGGCCATGGAACTTTGTGATGACATGTGTCATGGACATTGTGATGACAAGGGAATGGAGCATAGTGATTACAGGTGTCTTGGAGCATTGTGATGACAAGTGTCATGGAGCCTTGTGATGACAAGGCCGTGGAACATTGTGATTGCAAGGGTCATGGATCATTGTTATGACAGGGGTAATGGAGCATTGTGATGAGAAGGGCATGGAGCATTTTGATTACAATGTTTATGGAGCATTGCCATGACAAAATTGTGGACTGTTGTGAAGAAAAGAGCGTAGCGTAATGTGATGACAAGGGTCATGGAGCATTTTTCTGACAACGGCACGGAGCATTGTGATGACAATGGTCACAGAGCATTGTGATGGAAATTTCATGGAGCATTGTGGTTACAAAGGTCACAGAGCCTTGTGATGACGCGGGCATGGACCATTGTGATGACAAATGTTATGAAGCATTGTGATGCCTGGAGTCACTGAGCATTGTGATGACAGGGGTCATGGAGCATTTTGATGACAACGGCATGGAGCATTGTGATGTCAGGGGCATGGAGCATTGGTCTGACCAGTTTCATAGATTATTGTGATGACAGTGGACATGGTGCATTGTGCTGACAAGGGCATGGATCACAGTGATGAGAAGGTCATGGAGTATTGTGAAGACAGGTGTCAGGGAGCATTGCGATAACATATGTCATTGTCCATTGCGATGACAAAGGCAGGGAGCATTGTGATGCCAAATGTAATGGAGGATTGTGATGAAAAATATAATGGAGCATTGTGATGACTAGGGCTTGGAGCATTATGATGAGAAGGGCCATTGAGAATTTTCAGGACAAGGTCATGAAACATTCTGATGACTAGGTCCTGGAGCATTGTGATAAGAAAACCATGGAGACTTGTGTTGACAAATCTCATGGAGCATACTGATGAAAAGGGGCATGGACCACTGTGATTACAGGGGTCTTGGAACATTGTGATAACAAGGGCATGGAGCACTGTGAGGGGAAGTTTAAGGAGCATTCTAATGATATGTGTCATAGAACTTTGTGATGACAAGGGCATGGAGCATTGTGATTACAGGGGTCTTGGAGCATTGTGATGAAAAGGGCATGGATCATGGTGATGAAAAAGGCATGGAGCCTTGTCATTACAGGGTTCAAGGAGCATACAGACAACAAGTGTCAGGGAGCATTTTGATGACATGTGTATTGTGCATTGTGATGACAAAGGTCATGGAGCATTGTGATGAGAAGAACATGGATAATTGTGATGACGTGTGTCATGGGGCATTGTGCTGACAAGTGTTATGGAATATTGTGATCACTAGTGTTTGGAACATGGTTATGACAGAGTTCATGGAGCAAAGTTGTTTTTTTGTGATGACAATAGCATGAAGCATTATGATGATTTGCATGGTGCAATGTGATGACAGTGTTCATGGATCACTGAGATGAAAAGGGGCATGGAGCATTGTGATTAGAGGGGTCTTGGAGCATTGTGATGAGAAGGGTCATGGAGCCTTGTGATGACAAGGCCAAGGATCATCGTGATGGCAGGGGTCATGGAGCATTGTTATGACAGGGGTAATGGAGCATTGTGATTGCAAGGGCATGGAGCATAGGGATGAGAAGGCCATGGAGCAATGTGATGAGAGCATTCATAGAGCATTGTGATCACAATGACATGGAGCATTGTGATGCCAAGGGTCATGGATCTTTGTGATGACAAAGGTCATGGAGCATTTTGATGACAAGGGCGTTGTGCATTGTGATGAGAAGGGTAGGGAACATTGTGATGACAGGGTCATGGAGCAATTTGATGAAAAGGGTCATGGAACATTTTGATGACAGGGGTTATGGAACATTGTGATGTCATGGGTCATGGAGCATTTAGATGAAAAGGGTCATGGAGCATTTTGATGACAGGGGTTATGGAACATTGTGATGTCAGGAGTCATCGAACATTGTGATGATAATTGCATGGACCATTGTGATGACAGGAGTCATGGAACATTATGAGGACAGGGAAGAGGGAGTATTGCCATGAATAGAGATGTAACATTGTGATATCAGTGGTGAGAGAGCATTTTGATGAGAAGTGCATGGAGCATTGTGATGACAAGGTTTATGGAGCATTGTGATGACAAGATTGTGGAGCACTGTGATGACAAGCGCATCGTGCCTTGTGATGACATGTGTCATGGAGCATTTTGCTGACAAGCGCATGGATCATTGTGATGACAAGGGTCATGGAGCATTGTGTTGAGAAAGGAATAGAGAATTTTGGTGACAAGGGTCGAAGAGCATTGTGATGAAAATTTCATGCAGCATTGTGGTTAAAAATGTCACAGAGACTGTTGCTGACGAGGGCATGGACCATTGTGATGACAAAGGTCATGAAGCATTGTGATGACTGGAGTCACGGAGCATTGTGATGACAGGGGTCATGGAGCATTGTGATAACAAGGGCATGGAGCATTGTGATGACAAGGGCATGGAGCATTGGTCTAATAAGTTTCATGGATTATTGCGATGACAGTTGGAATGGTGCATTGTGATGACAAGGGCATGGAGCATTGTGATAACCAGGTCAGGCAGTATTGTGAAGACAGGTGTCAGGGAGCATTGTGATGACATATGTAGTGGTCCATTGTGATGACAATGGCATGGAGCATTGTGATGCCAAGTGTCATGGAGGATTCTGATGACAAATGTAATGGAGCATTGTGATGACAATGGCTTGGGTCATTGAGATGACAAGGGTCAGGGAGCATTGTGCTGACAAGTGCATGGAGAATTGTGATGGCAAGGGTCATGGAGCATTCTGATGACAAGCTTGTGGAGTATTTTGATGACAATGGTAAGGAGCATTGTGATGAAAACGGCATGGGGCATTGTGATGAAAAAGGCATGGAGCCTTTTCCTGACAGAGTTTAAGGAGCATTCTGACGACAAGTGTCAGGGAGCATTGTGATGACAAGTGTATTGAGAATTGTGATGACAGAGGTCATGGAGCATTGAGATGAAAAGGGCATGGAGTATTGTGATGACAGGCATCATGGAGCGTTGTGATGACAAGTGTTATGGAACTTTGGGATCACAAGGGTTTGGAGCATTGTGATGACAGAGGTCATGGATCATTTTGATTTCAAGGAGCATGGAGCATTGTGATGACAAGGGCATGAAGCAATGTGATCCCAAGGTTCATGGAGGATTCTGATGACAATGGTAATGGAGTATTGTGAGGACAAGCGCATAGAGCATTATAATGAAAAGGTCATGTAGCAATTTGCTAACAAAGGCATGTAGCATTGTGATGACAGGTGTCATGGAGCACTGTGAAGACAAGCCTCACGGGGCATTGTGAATACAGGGGTCATGGAGCATTGGGATGACAAGGGCATGGATCATTATGATGACAAGGGTCATGGAGCATTGGGCTGAAAATATTCATGGAGTATTTTGATGACAGTGGTCATGGAGAATTTTGATTTCATTGCGCTGACAATAGCCAGAAGCATTATGATGATGTGCATGATGCATTGTGATGACAGGGTTCATGGAGCGTTGACATGAAAAGGGGCATGGAGCATTGTGATTACAGGTGTCTTGGAGCATTGTGATGACAAGGGCAAGGAGCATTTTGATGAGAAGGCCATGGAACTTTGTGATGACATGTGTCATGGACATTGTGATGACAAGGGAATGGAGCATAGTGATTACAGGTGTCCTGGAGCATTGTGATGACAAGTGTCATGGAGCCTTGTGATGACAAGGCCGTGGAACATTGTGATTGCAAGGGTCATGGATCATTGTTATGACAGGGGTAATGGAGCATTGTGATGAGAAGGGCATGGAGCATTTTGATTACAATGTGTATGGAGCATTGCCATGACAAAATTGTGGACTGTTGTGAAGAAAAGAGCGTAGCGTAATGTGATGACAAGAGTCATGGAGCATTTTTCTGGCAAAGGCATGGAGCATTGTGATGACAATAGTCACAGAGCATTGTGATGGAAATTTCATGGAGCATTGTGGTTACAAAGGTCACAGAGCCTTGTGATGACGCGGGCATGGACCATTGTGATGACAAATGTTATGAAGCATTGTGATGCCTGGAGTCACTGAGCATTGTGATGACAGGGGTCATGGAGCATTTTGATGACAACGGCATGGAGCATTGTGATGTCAGGGGCATGGAGCATTGGTCTGACCAGTTTCATAGATTATTGTGATGACAGTGGACATGGTGCAATGTGCTGACAAGGGCATGGATCACAGTGATGAGAAGGTCATGGAGTATTGTGAAGACAGGTGTCAGGGAGCATTGCAATAACATATGTCATTGTCCATTGCGATGACAAAGGCAGGGAGCATTGTGATGCCAAATGTAATGGAGGATTGTGATGAAAAATATAATGGAGCATTGTGATGACTAGGGCTTGGAGCATTATGATGAGAAGGGCCATTGAGAATTTTCAGGACAAGGTCATGAAACATTCTGATGACTAGGTCCTGGAGCATTGTGATAAGAAAACCATGGAGACTTGTGATGACAAATCTCATGGAGCATACTGATGAAAAGGGGCATGGACCACTGTGATTACAGGGGTCTTGGAACATTGTGATAACAAGGGCATGGAGCACTGTGAGGGGAAGTTTAAGGAGCATTCTAATGATATGTGTCATAGAACTTTGTGATGACAAGGGCATGGAGCATTGTGATTACAGGGGTCTTGGAGCATTGTGATGAAAAGGGCATGGATCATGGTGATGAAAAAGGCATGGAGCCTTGTCATTACAGGGTTCAAGGAGCATACAGACAACAAGTGTCAGGGAGCATTTTGATGACATGTGTATTGTGCATTGTGATGACAAAGGTCATGGAGCATTGTGATGAGAAGAACATGGATAATTGTGATGACGTGTGTCATGGGGCATTGTGCTGACAAGTGTTATGGAATATTGTGATCACTAGGGTTTGGAACATGGTTATGACAGAGTTCATGGAGCAAAGTTGTTTTTTTGTGATGACAATAGCATGAAGCATTATGATGATTTGCATGGTGCAATGTGATGGCAGTGTTCATGGATCACTGAGATGAAAAGGGGCATGGAGCATTGTGATTAGAGGGGTCTTGGAGCATTGTGATGAGAAGGGTCATGGAGCCTTGTGATGACAAGGCCAAGGATCATCGTGATGGCAGGGGTCATGGAGCATTGTTATGACAGGGGTAATGGAGCATTGTGATGGCAAGGGCATGGAGCATTGTGATGAGAAGGCCATGGAGCAATGTGATGAGAGCATTCATAGAGCATTGTGATCACAATGACATGGAGCATTGTGATGCAAAGGGTCATGGATCTTTGTGATGACAAAGGTCATGGAGCATTTTGATGACAAGGGCGTTGTGCATTGTGATGAGAAAGGCAGGGAACATTGTGATGACAGGGTCATGGAGCAATTTGATGAAAAGGGTCATGGAACATTTTGATGAAAGGTGTTATGGAACATTGTGATGTCATGGGTCATGGAGCATTTTGATGAAATGGGTCATGGAGCATTTTGATGACAGGGGTTATGGAACATTGTGATGTCAGGAGTCATCGAACATTGTGATGATAATTGCATGGACCTTTGTGATGACAGGAGTCATGGAATATTATGATGACAGGGGAGAGGGAGTATTGCCATGAATAGAGATGTAACATTGTGATATCAGTGGTGAGAGAGCATTTTGATGAGAAGTGCATGGAGCATTGTGATGACAAGGTTTATGGAGCATAGTGATGACAAGATTGTGGAGCACTGTGATGACAAGCGCATCGTGCATTGTGATGACATGTGTCATGGAGCATTGTGCTGACAAGCGCATGGATCATTGTGATGACAAGGGTCATGGAGCATTTTGTTGAGAAAGGAATAGAGAATTTTGGTGACAAGGGTCGAAGAGCATTGTGATGAAAATTTCATGCAGCATTGTGGTTAAAAATGTCACAGAGACTGTTGCTGACGAGGGCATGGACCATTGTGATGACAAAGGTCATGAAGCATTGTGATGACTGGAGTCACGGAGCATTGTGATGACAGGGGTCATGGAGCATTGTGATAACAAGGGCATGGAGCATTGTGATGACAAGGGCATGGAGCATTGGTCTAATAAGTTTCATGGATTATTGCGATGACAGTTGGAATGGTGCATTGTGATGACAAGGGCATGGAGCATTGTGATAACAAGGTCAGGCAGTACTGTGAAGACAGGTGTCAGGGAGCATTGTGATGACATATGTAGTGGTCCATTGTGATGACAATGGCATGGGGCATTGTGATGCCAATTGTCATGGAGGATTCTGATGACAAATGTAATGGAGCATTGTGATGACAATGGCTTGGGTCATTGAGATGACAAGGGTCAGGGAGCATTGTGCTGACAAGTGCATGGAGAATTGTGATGGCAAGGGTCATGGAGCATTCTGATGACAAGCTTGTGGAGTATTTTGATGACAATGGCAAGGAGCATTGTGATGAAAACGGCATGGGGCATTGTGATGAAAAAGGCATGGAGCCTTTTCCTGACAGAATTTAAGGAGCATTCTGACGACAAGTGTCAGGGAGCATTGTGATGACAAGTGTATTGAGAATTGTGATGACAAAGGTCATGGAGCATTGAGATGAAAAGGGCATGGAGTATTGTGATGACAGGCATCATGGAGCGTTGTGATGACAAGTGTTATGGAACTTTGGGATCACAAGGGTTTGGAGCATTGTGATGATAGTGGTCATGGATCATTTTGATTTCAAGGAGCATGGAGCATTGTGATGACAAGGGCATGAAGCAATGTGATCCCAAGGTTCATGGAGGATTCTGATGACAATGGTAATGGAGTATTGTGAGGACAAGCGCATAGAGCATTATAATGAAAAGGTCATGTAGCAATTTGCTGACAAAGGCATGTAGCATTGTGATGACAGGTGTCATGGAGCACTGTGAAGACAAGCCTCACGGAGCATTGTGAATACAGGGGTCATGGAGCATTGGGATGACAAGGGCATGGATCATTGTGATGACAAGGGTCATGGAGCATTGGGCTGAAAATGTTCATGGAGTATTTTGATGACAGTGGTCATGGAGCATTGTGGTGACAGAGGTCATGGAGAATTTTGATTTCATTGCGCTGACAATAGCCAGAAGCATTATGATGATGTGCATGATGCATTGTGATGACAGGGTTCATGGAGCATTGACATGAAAAGGGGCATGGAGCATTGTGATTACAGGTGTCTTGGAGCATTGTGATGACAAGGGCAAGGAGCATTTTGATGAGAAGGCCATGGAACTTTGTGATGACATGTGTCATGGACATTGTGATGACAAGGGAATGGAGCATAGTGATTACAGGTGTCTTGGAGCATTGTGATGACAAGTGTCATGGAGCCTTGTGATGACAAGGCCGTGGAACATTGTGATTGCAAGGGTCATGGATCATTGTTATGACAGGGGTAATGGAGCATTGTGATGAGACGGACATGGAGCATTTTGATTACAATGTTTATGGAGCATTGCCATGACAAAATTGTGGACTGTTGTGAAGAAAAGAGCGTGGCGTAATGTGATGACAAGAGTCATGGAGCATTTTTCTGACAACGGCACGGAGCATTGTGATGACAATGGTCACAGAGCATTGTGATGGAAATTTCATGGAGCATTGTGGTTACAAAGGTCACAGAGCCTTGTGATGACGCGGGCATGGACCATTGTGATGACAAAAGTTATGAAGCATTGTGATGCCTGGAGTCACTGAGCATTGTGATGACAGGCGTCATGGAGCATTTTGATGACAACGGCATGGAGCATTGTGATGTCAGGGGCATGGAGCATTGGTCTGACCAGTTTCATAGATTATTGTGATGACAGTGGACATGGTGCATTGTGCTGACAAGGGCATGGATCACAGTGATGAGAAGGTCATGGAGTATTGTGAAGACAGGTGTCAGGGAGCATTGCGATAACATATGTCATTGTCCATTGCGATGACAAAGGCAGGGAGCATTGTGATTCCAAATGTAATGGAGGATTGTGATGAAAAATATAATGGAGCATTGTGATGACTAGGGCTTGGAGCATTATGATGAGAAGGGCCATTGAGAATTTTCAGGACAAGGTCATGAAACATTCTGATGACTAGGTCCTGGAGCATTGTGATAAGAAAACCATGGAGACTTGTGATGACAAATCTCATGGAGCATACTGATGAAAAGGGGCATGGACCACTGTGATTACAGGGGTCTTGGAACATTGTGATAACAAGGGCATGGAGCACTGTGAGGGGAAGTTTAAGGAGCATTCTAATGATATGCGTCATAGAACTTTGTGATGACAAGGGCATGGAGCATTGTGATTACAGGGTTCTTGGAGCATTGTGATGAAAAGGGCATGGATCATGGTGATGAAAAAGGCATGGAGCCTTGTCATTAGAGGGTTCAAGGAGCATACAGACAACAAGTGTCAGGGAGCATTTTGATGACATGTGTATTGTGCATTGTGATGACAAAGGTCATGGAGCATTGTGATGAGAAGAACATGGATAATTGTGATGACGTGTGTCATGGGGCATTGTGCTGACAAGTGTTATGGAATATTGTGATCACTAGTGTTTGGAACATGGTTATGACAGAGTTCATGGAGCAAAGTTGTTTTTTTGTGATGACAATAGCATGAAGCATTATGATGATTTGCATGGTGCAATGTGATGACAGTGTTCATGGATCACTGAGATGAAAAGGGGCATGGAGCATTGTGATTAGAGGGGTCTTGGAGCATTGTGATGAGAAGGGTCATGGAGCCTTGTGATGACAAGGCCAAGGATCATCGTGATGGCAGGGGTCATGGAGCATTGTTATGACAGGGGTAATGGAGCATTGTGATTGCAAGGGCATGGAGCATTGTGATGAGAAGGCCATGGAGCAATGTGATGAGAGCATTCATAGAGCATTGTGATCACAATGACATGGAGCATTGTGATGCCAAGGGTCATGGATCTTTGTGATGACAAAGGTCATGGAGCATTTTGACGACAAGGGCGTTGTGCATTGTGATGAGAAGGGCAGGGAACATTGTGATGACAGGGTCATGGAGCAATTTGATGAAAAGGGTCATGGAACATTTTGATGACAGGGGTTATGGAACATTGTGATGTCATGGGTCATGGAGCATTTTGATGAAACGGGTCATGGAGCATTTTGATGACAGGGGTTATGGAACATTGTGATGTCAGGAGTCATCGAACATTGTGATGATAATTGCATGTACCATTGTGATGACAGGAGTCATGGAACATTATGATGACAGGGGAGAGGGAGTATTGCCATGAATAGAGATGTAACATTGTGATATCAGTGGTGAGAGAGCATTTTGATGAGAAGTGCATGGAGCATTGTGATGACAAGGTTTATGGAGCATTGTGATGACAAGATTGTGGAGCACTGTGATGACAAGCGCATCGTGCATTGTGATGACATGTGTCATGGAGCACTGTGCTGACAAGCGCATGGATCATTGTGATGACAAGGGTCATGGAGCATTGTGTTGAGAAAGGAATAGAGAATTTTGGTGACAAGGGTCGAAGAGCATTGTGATGAAAATTTCATGCAGCATTGTGGTTAAAAATGTCACAGAGACTGTTGCTGACGAGGGCATGGACCATTGTGATGACAAAAGGTCATGAAGCATTGTGATGACTGGAGTCACGGAGCATTGTGATGACAGGGGTCATGGAGCATTGTGATAACAAGGGCATGGAGCATTGTGATGACAAGGGCATGGAGCATTGGTCTAATAAGTTTCATGGATTATTGCGATGACAGTTGGAATGGTGCATTGTGATGACAAGGGCATGGAGCATTGTGATAACCAGGTCAGGCAGTATTGTGAAGACAGGTGTCAGGGAGCATTGTGATGACATATGTAATGGTCCATTGTGATGACAATGGCATGGAGCATTGTGATTTCAATTGTCATGGAGGATTCTGATGACAAATGTAATGGAGCATTGTGATGACAATGGCTTGGGTCATTGAGATGACAAGGGTCAGGGAGCATTGTGCTGACAAGTGCATGGAGAATTGTGATGGCAAGGGTCATGGAGCATTCTGATGACAAGCTTGTGGAGTATTTTGATGACAATGGCAAGGAGCATTGTGATGAAAACGGCATGGGGCATTGTGATGAAAAAGGCATGGAGCCTTTTCCTGACAGAGTTTAAGGAGCATTCTGACGACAAGTGTCAGGGAGCATTGTGATGACAAGTGTATTGAGAATTGTGATGACAAAGGTCATGGAGCATTGAGATGAAAAGGGCATGGAGTATTGTGATGACAGGCATCATGGAGCGTTGTGATGACAAGTGTTATGGAACTTTGGGATCACAAGGGTTTGGAGCATTGTGATGACAGTGGTCATGGATCATTTTGATTTCAAGGAGCATGGAGCATTGTGATGACAAGGGCATGAAGCAATGTGATCCCAAGGTTCATGGAGGATTCTGATGACAATGGTAATGGAGTATTGTGAGGACAAGCGCATAGAGCATTATAATGAAAACGTCATGTAGCAATTTGCTGACAAAGGCATGTAGCATTGTGATGACAGGTGTCATGGAGCACTGTGAAGACAAGCCTCACGGAGCATTGTGAATACAGGGGTCATGGAGCACTGGGATGACAAGGGCATGGATCATTGTGATGACAAGGGTCATGGAGCATTGGGCTGAAAATGTTCATGGAGTATTTTGATGACAGTGGTCATGGAGCATTGTGGTGACAGAGGTCATGGAGAATTTTGATTTCATTGCGCTGACAATAGCCAGAAGCATTATGATGATGTGCATGATGCATTGTGATGACAGGGTTCATGGAGCGTTGACATGAAAAGGGGCATGGAGCATTGTGATTACAGGTGTCTGGGAGCATTGTGATGACAAGGGCAAGGAGCATTTTGATGAGAAGGCCATGGAACTTTGTGATGACATGTGTCATGGACATTGTGATGACAAGGGAATGGAGCATAGTGATTACAGGTGTCTTGGAGCATTGTGATGACAAGTGTCATGGAGCCTTGTGATGAGAAGGCCGTGGAACATTGTGATTGCAAGGGTCATGGATCATTGTTATGACAGGGGTAATGGAGCATTGTGATGAGAAGGACATGGAGCATTTTGATTACAATATTTATGGAGCATTGCCATGACAAAATTGTGGACTGTTGTGAAGAAAAGAGCGTGGCGTAATGTGATGACAAGAGTCATGGAGCATTTTTCTGACAACGGCATGGAGCATTGTGATGACAATGGTCACAGAGCATTGTGATGGAAATTTCATGGAGCATTGTGGTTACAAAGGTCACAGAGCCTTGTGATGACGCGGGCATGGACCATTGTGATGACAAATGTTATGAAGCATTGTGATTCCTGGAGTCACTGAGCATTGTGATGACAGGGGTCATGGAGCATTTTGATGACAACGGCATGGAGCATTGTGATGTCAGGGGCATGGAGCATTGGTCTGACCAGTTTCATAGATTATTGTGATGACAGTGGACATGGTGCATTGTGCTGACAAGGGCATGGATCACAGTGATGAGAAGGTCATGGAGTATTGTGAAGACAGGTGTCAGGGAGCATTGCGATAACATATGTCATTGTCCAGTGCGATGACAAAGGCAGGGAGCATTGTGATGCCAAATGTAATGGAGGATTGTGATGAAAAATATAATGGAGCATTGTGATGACTAGGGCTTGGAGCATTATGATGAGAAGGGCCTTTGAGAATTTTCAGGACAAGGTCATGAAACATTCTGATGACTAGGTCCTGGAACATTGTGATAAGAAAACCATGGAGACTTGTGATGACAAATCTCATGGAGCATACTGATGAAAAGGGGCATGGACCACTGTGATTACAGGGGTCTTGGAACATTTTGATAACAAGGGCATGGAGCACTGTGAGGGGAAGTTTAAGGAGCATTCTAATGATATGCGTCATAGAACTTTGTGATGACAAGGGCATGGAGCATTGTGATTACAGGGGTCTTGGAGCATTGTGATGAAAAGGGCATGGATCATGGTGATGAAAATGGCATGGAGCCTTGTCATTACAGGGTTCAAGGAGCATACAGACAACAAGTGTCAGGGAGCATTTTGATGACATGTGTATTGTGCATTGTGATGGCAAAGGTCATGGAGCATTGTGATGAGAAGAACATGGATAATTGTGATGACGTGTGTCATGGGGCATTGTGCTGACAAGTGTTATGGAATATTGTGATCACTAGGGTTTGGAACATGGTTATGACAGAGTTCATGGAGCAAAGTTGTTTTTTTGTGATGACAATAGCATGAAGCATTATGATGATTTGCATGGTGCAATGTGATGACAGTGTTCATGGATCACTGAGATGAAAAGGGGCATGGAGCATTGTGATTAGAGGGGTCTTGGAGCATTGTGATGAGAAGGGTCATGGAGCCTTGTGATGACAAGGCCAAGGATCATCGTGATGGCAGGGGTCATGGATCATTGTTATGACAGGGGTAATGGAGCATTGTGATGGCAAGGGCATGGAGCATTGTGATGAGAAGGCCATGGAGCAATGTGATGAGAGCATTCATAGAGCATTGTGATCACAATGACATGGAGCATTGTGATGCCAAGGGTCATGGATCTTTGTGATGACAAAGGTCATGGAGCATTTTGATGACAAGGGCGTTGTGCATTGTGATGAGAAGGGCAGGGAACATTGTGATGACAGGGTCATGGAGCAATTTGATGAAAAGGGTCATGGAACATTTTGATGACAGGGGTTATGGAACATTGTGATGTCATGGGTCATGGAGCATTTTGATGAAAAGGGTCATGGAGCATTTTGATGACAGGGGTTATGGAACATTGTGATGTCAGGAGTCATCGAACATTGTGACGATAATTGCATGGACCATTGTGATGACAGGAGTCATGGAACATTATGATGACAGGGGAGAGGGAGTATTGCCATGAATAGAGATGTAACATTGTGATATCAGTGGTGAGAGAGCATTTTGATGAGAAGTGCATGGAGCATTGTGATGACAAGGTTTATGGAGCATTGTGATGACAAGATTGTGGAGCACTGTGATGACAAGCACATCGTGCATTGTGATGACATGTGTCATGGAGCATTGTGCTGACAAGCGCATGGATCATTGTGATGACAAGGGTCATGCAGCATTGTGTTGAGAAAGGAATAGAGAATTTTGGTTACAAGGGTCGAAGAGCATTCTGATGAAAATTTCATGCAGCATTGTGGTTAAAAATGTCACAGAGACTGTTGCTGACGAGGGCATGGACCATTGTGATGACAAAGGTCATGAAGCATTGTGATGACTGGAGTCACGGAGCATTGTGATGACAGGGGTCATGGAGCATTGTGATAACAAGGGCATGGAGCATTGTGATGACAAGGGCATGGAGCATTGGTCTAATAAGTTTCATGGATTATTGCGATGACAGTTGGAATGGTGCATTGTGATGACAAGGGCATAGAGCATTGTGATAACCAGGTCAGGCAGTATTGTGAAGACAGGTGTCAGGGAGCATTGTGATGACATATGTAATGGCCCATTGCGATGACAATGGCATGGAGCATTGTGATGCCAATTGTCATGGAGGATTCTGATGACAAATGTAATGGAGCATTGTGATGACAATGGCTTGGGTCATTGAGATGACAAGGGTCAGGGAGCATTGTGCTGACAAGTGAATGGAGAATTGTGATGGCAATGGTCATGGAGCATTCTGATGACAAGCTTGTGGAGTATTTTGATGACAATGGCAAGGAGCATTGTGATGAAAACGGCATGGGGCATTGTGATGAAAAAGGCATGGAGCCTTTTCCTGACAGAGTTTAAGGAGCATTCTGATGACAAGGGTCAGGGAGCATTGTGATGACAAGTGTATTGAGAATTGTGATGACAAAGGTCATGGAGCATTGAGATGAAAAGGGCATGGAGTATTGTGATGACAGGCATCATGGAGCGTTGTGATGACAAGTGTTATGGAACTCTGTGATCACAAGGGTTTGGAGCATTGTGATGACAGTGGTCATGGATCATTTTGATTTCAAGGAGCATGGAGCATTGTGATGACAAGGGCATGAAGCAATGTGATCCCAAGGTTCATGGAGGATTCTGATGACAATGGTAATTGAGTATTGTGAGGACAAGCACATAGAGCATTATAATGAAAAGGTCATGTAGCAATTTGCTGACAAAGGCATGTAGCATTGGGATGACAGGTGTAATGGAGCACTGTGAAGACAAGCCTCACGGAGCATTTTGAATACAGGGGTCATGGATCATTGGGATGACAAGGGCATGGATCATTGTGATGACAAGGGTCATGGAGCATTGGGCTGAAAATGTTCATGGAGTATTTTGATGACAGTGGTCATGGAGCATTGTGGTGACAGAGGTCATGGAGAATTTTGATTTCATTGCGCTGACAATAGCCAGAAGCATTATGATGATGTGCATGATGCATTGTGATGACAGGGTTCATGGAGCGTTGACATGAAAAGGGGCATGGAGCATTGTGATTACAGGTGTCTTGGAGCATTGTGATGACAAGGGCAAGGAGCATTTTGATGAGAAGGCCATGGAACTTTGTGATGACATGTGTCATGGACATTGTGATGACAAGGGAATGGAGCATAATGATTACAGGTGTCTTGGAGCATTGTGATGACAAGTGTCATGGAGCCTTGTGATGACAAGGCCGTGGAACATTGTGATTGCAAGGGTCATGGATCATTGTTATGACAGGGGTAATGGAGCATTGTGATGAGAAGGACATGGAGCATTTTGATTACAATATTTATGGAGCATTGCCATGACAAAATTGTGGACTGTTGTGAAGAAAAGAGCGTGGCGTAATGTGATGACAAGAGTCTTGGAGCATTTTTCTGACAACGGCATGGAGCATTGTGATGACAATGGTCACAGAGCATTGTGATGGAAATTTCATGGAGCATTGTGGTTACAAAGGTCACAGAGCCTTGTGATGACGCGGGCATGGACCATTGTGATGACAAATGTTATGAAGCATTGTGATGCCTGGAGTCACTGAGCATTGTGATGACAGGGGTCATGGAGCATTTTGATGACAACGGCATGGAGCATTGTGATGTCAGGGGCATGGAGCATTGGTCTGACCAGTTTCATAGATTATTGTGATGACAGTGGACATGGTGCATTGTGCTGACAGGGGCATGGATCACAGTGATGAGAAGGTCATGGAGTATTGTGAAGACAGGTGTCAGGGAGCATTGCGATAACATATGTCATTGTCCATTGAGATGACAATGGCAGGGAGCATTGTGATGCCAAATGTAATGGAGGATTGTGATGAAAAATATAATGGAGCATTGTGATGACTAGGGCTTGGAGCATTATGATGAGAAGGGCCATTGAGAATTTTCAGGACAAGGTCATGAAACATTCTGATGACTAGGTCCTGGAACATTGTGATAAGAAAACCATGGAGACTTGGGATGACAAATCTCATGGAGCATACTGATGAAAAGGGGCATGGACCACTGTGATTACAGGGGTCTTGGAACATTGTGATAACAAGGGCATGGAGCACTGTGAGGGGAAGTTTAAGGAGCATTCTAATGATATGCGTCATAGAACTTTGTGATGACAAGGGCATGGAGCATTGTGATTACAGGGGTCTTGGAGCATTGTGATGAAAAGGGCATGGATCATGGTGATGAAAAAGGCATGGAGCCTTGTCATTACAGGGTTCAAGGAGCATACAGACAACAAGTGTCAGGGAGCATTTTGATGACATGTGTATTGTGCATTGTGATGACAAAGGTCATGGAGCATTGTGATGAGAAGAACATGGATAATTGTGATGACGTGTGTCATGGGGCATTGTGCTGACAAGTGTTATGGAATATTGTGATCACTAGTGTTTGGAACATTGTTATGACAGAGTTCATGGAGCAAAGTTGTTTTTTTGTGATGACAATAGCATGAAGCATTATGATGATTTGCATGGTGCAATGTGATGACAGTGTTCACGGATCACTGAGATGAAAAGGGGCATGGAGCATTGTGATTAAGAGGGGTCTTGGAGCATTGTGATGAGAAGGGTCATGGAGCCTTGTGATGACAAGGCCAAGGATCATCGTGATGGCAGGGGTCATGGAGCATTGTTATGACAGGGGTAATGGAGCATTGTGATGGCAAGGGCATGGAGCATTGTGATGAGAAGGCCAGGGAGCAATGTGATGAGAGCATTCATAGAGCATTGTGATCACAATGACATGGAGCATTGTGATGCCAAGGGTCATGGATCTTTGTGATGACAAAGGTCATGGAGCATTTTGATGACAAGGGTGTTGTGCATTGTGATGAGAAGGGCAGGGAAGATTGTGATGACAGGGTCATGGAGCAATTTGATGAAAAGGGTCATGGAACATTTTGATGACAGGGGTTATGGAAAATTGTGATGTCGTGGGTCATGGAGCATTTTGATGAAAAGGGTCATGGAACATTCTGATGACATGTGTCATGGAACTTTGTGATGACAAGTGCATTGAGCAGTGTGATTAGAGGGGTCTTGGAGCATTGTGATGAGAAGTGTCATGGAGCCTTGTGATGACAAGGCCGTGGAACATTGTGATGGCAAGGGTCATGGAGCATTGTTATGACAGGGGTAATGGAACATTGTGATGAGAAAGCCATGGAGTATTGTGATTTCAAGGTTTATGGAGCATTGCCATGACAAATTTGGGGTCCGCTGTGATGAAATGCGCGTGGCACTTTGTGATGGCAAGGGTCATGGAGCATTTTTCTGACAAAGGCGTGGAGCACTGTGATGACAAGGGTCACGGAGCATTGTGATGGAAATTTCATGGAGCATTGTGGTTACAAAGATCACAGAGCCTTGTGATGACGCGTGCATGGAGGATTGTGATGACAAATGTTATGAAGCATTGTGATACCTGGAGTCACAGAGCATTGTGATGACAGGGGACATGGAGAATTTTGATGACAACGGCCTGGAGCATTGTGATGTCAGGGGCATGGAGCATTGGTGTGAAATTTTCGTAGATTATTGTGATAACAGTGGACATGTTGCATTGTGCTGACAAGGGCATGGATCACAGTGATGAGAAAGTCATGGTGTATTGTGAAGACAGGTGTCAGGGTGCATCGTGATGACATATGTCATGGTCCATTGTGATGACAATGGCAGGGAGCATTGTGATGCCAAATGTAATGGAGGATTGTGATGAAAAATATAATGGAGCATTGTGATGACTAGGGCTTGGAGCATTATGATGAGAAGGGCCATTGAGAATTTTCAGGACAAGGTCATGAAACATTCTGATGACTAGGTCCTGGAGCATTGTGATAAGAAAACCATGGAGACTTGTGTTGACAAATCTCATGGAGCCTACTGATGAAAAGGGGCATGGACCACTGTGATTACAGGGGTCTTGGAACATTGTGATAACAAGGGCATGGAGCACTGTAAGGGGAAGTTTAAGGAGCATTCTAATGATATGCGTCATAGAGCTTTGTGATGACAAGGGCATGGAGCATTGTGATTACAGGGGTCTTGGAGCATTGTGATGAAAAGGGCATGTATCATTGTGATGAAAAAGGCATGGAGCCTTGTCATTACAGGGTTCAAGGAGCATACCGACAACAAGAGTCAGGGAGCATTTTGATGACATGTGTATTGTGCATTGTGATGATAACGGTCATGGAGCATTGTGATGAGAAGAAAATGGATAATTGTGCTGACGTGTGTCATGGGGCATTGTGATGACAAGTGTTATGGGACATTGTGATCACAAGGGTTTGGAGCATTGTTATGATAGAGTTCATGGAGCATTTTGATTTTTTGTGATGACGATAGCATGAAGCATTATGATGATTTGCATGGTGCAATGTGATGACAGTGTTCATGGATCACTGAGATGAAAAGGGGCATGGAGCATTGTGATTAGAAGGGTCTTGGAGCATTGTGATGAGAAGAGTCATGGAGCCTTGTGATGACAAGGCCAAGGATCATCGTGATGGCAGGGGTCATGGAGCATTGTTATGACAGGTGTAATGGAGCTTTGTGATGGCAAGGGCATGGAGCATTGTGATCAGAAGGCCATGGAGAATTCTGATGACATGTGTCATGGAGCTTTGTGATGACAAGGGCATGGAGCAATGTGATTAGAGCATTCATGGAGCATTGTGATAACAATGACATGGAGCATTGTGATGCCAAGTGTCATGGATCTTTGTGATGACAAAAGCCATGGAGCATTTTGATGACAAGGGCGTTGTGTATTGTGATGAGAAGGGCAGGGAACATTGTGATGACAGGGTCATGGAGCATTTTGATGAAAAGGGTCATGGAGCATTATGATGACAGGTGTTATGGACCATTGTGATGTTATGGGTCATGGAGCATTTTGATGAAAAGGGTCATGGAGCATTTTGATGACAGGGGTTATGGAACATTGTGATGTCAGGAGTCATCGAACATTGTGATGATAATTGCATATACCATTGTGATGACAGGAGTCATGGAACATTATGATGACAGGGGAGAGGGAGTATTGCCATGAATAGAGATGTAACATTGTGATATCAGTAGTGAGAGAGCATTTTGATGAGAAGTGCATGGAGCATTGTGATGACATGGTTTATGGAGCATTGTGATGACAAGATTGTGGAGCACTGTGATGACAAGCGCATCGTGCATTGTGATGACATGTGTCATGGAGCATTGTGCTGACAAGCGCATGGATCATTGTGATGACAAGGGTCATGGAGCATTGTGTTGAGAAAGGAATAGAGAATTTTGTTGACAAGTGTCGAAGAGCATTGTGATGAAAATTTCATGCAGCATTGTGGTTAAAAATGTCACAGAGACTGTTGCTGACGAGGGCATGGACCATTGTGATGACAAAGGTCATGAAGCATTGTGATGACTGGAGTCACGGAGCATTGTGATGACAGGGGTCATGGAGCATTGTGATAACAAGGGCATGGAGCATTGTGATGACAAGGGCATGGAGCATTGGTCTAATAAGTTTCATGGATTATTGCGATGACAGTTGGAATGGTGCATTGTGATGACAAGGGCATGGAGCATTGTGATAACCAGGTCAGGCAGTATTGTGAAGACAGGTGTCAGGGAGCATTGTGATGACATATGTAATGGTCCATTGTGATGACAATGGCATGGAGCATTGTGATGCCAATTGTCATGGAGGATTCTGATGACAAATGTAATGGAGCATTTTCATGACAATGGCTTGGGTCTTTGAGATGACAAGGGTCAGGGAGCATTGTTCTGACAAGTGCATGGAGAATTGTGATGGCAAGGGTCATGGAGCATTCTGATGACAAGCTTGTGGAGTATTTTGATGACAATGGCAGGGAGCATTGTGATGAAAACGGCATGGGGCATTGTGATGAAAA
Source organism: Mesoplodon bidens (assembly GCF_964165515.1). Classification (NCBI taxonomy): domain Eukaryota; kingdom Metazoa; phylum Chordata; class Mammalia; order Artiodactyla; family Ziphiidae; genus Mesoplodon; species Mesoplodon bidens. Next base: position 4,051,440 of record NW_027672207.1, read on the forward strand.
AGGCATGGAGCCTTTTCCTGACAGATTTTAAGGAGCATTCTGACGACAAGTGTCAGGGAGCATTGTTCTGACAAGTGCATGGAGAATTGTGATGGCAAGGGTCATGGAGCATTCTGATGACAAGCTTGTGGAGTATTTTGATGACAATGGCAGGGAGCATTGTGATGAAAACGGCATGGGGCATTGTGATGAAAAAGGCATGGAGCCTTTTCCTGACAGATTTTAAGGAGCATTCTGACGACAAGTGTCCGGGAGCATTGTGATGACAAGTGTATTGAGAATTGTGATGACAAAGGTCATGGAGCATTGAGATGAAAAGGGCATGGAGTATTGTGATGACAGGCATCATGGAGCGTTGTGATGACAAGTGTTATGGAACTTTGGGATCACAAGTGTTTGGAGCATTGTGATGACAGAGGTCATGGATCATTTTGATTTCAAGGAGCATGGAGCATTGTGATGACAAGGGCATGAAGCAATGTGATCCCAAGTTTCATGGAGGATTCTGATGACAATGGTAATGGAGTATTGTGAGGACAAGCGCATAGAGCATTATAATGAAAAGGTCATGTAGCAATTTGCTGACAAAGGCATGTAGCATTGTGATGACAAAGGTCATGAAGCATTGAGATGACTGGAGTCACGGAGCATTGTGATGCCAGGGGTCATGGAGTATTGTGATGACAAGGGCATGGAGAATTGTGATGACAGGGGCATGGAGCTTCGGTCTGACAAGTTTCATAGATTATTGTGATGACAGTGGACATGTTGCATTGTGATGACAATGGCATGGAGCACTGTGATAAGAAGGTCATGGATTATTGTGAAGACAGTTGTCAGGGAGCATTGTGATGACATATGTTTGGTCCATTGCGATGACAATGGCATGGAGCACTGTGATGCCAAATGTAATGGAGGATTGTGATGACCAATATAATGGAGCATTGTGATGACTAGGGCTTGGAGCATTATGCTGACAAGGGCCATTTTGAATTTTAATGACATGGTCGTGAAGCATTTTGATGACAAGCTCCTGGAGCATTGTGATGAGAAATCCATGGAGCCTTGTAATGACAAGTCTCATGGAGCATACTGATGAAAAGGGGCATGGAGCATTGTGATTACAGGGGTCTTGGATCATTGTGATGACAAGGGCATGGCATATTGTGAGGAGAAGGCCAAGGAGCATTCTGCTGACATGTGTCATTGACCTGTGTGATGACAAGGGCATGGAACATTGTGATGAGAATGCCATGGATCATTCTAATGACATGCATCATGGAGCTTTGTGATGGCAAGGGCAAGGAGCATTGTGATTACAGGGGTCTTTTAGCATTGTGATGAATAGGGCCTGGATCATTGTAATGAAAAACGCATGTATCCTTGTCATGAAAGTGTTCAAGGAGCATACTGATGGCAATAGTCAGGGAGCATTGTGATGTCAAGTGTATTGAGCATTGTGATGACAAATGTCATGTGGCATTGTGATGAGAAGACCTTGTGTTATTGTGATGATGAGTATCATGGAGCACTGTAATGACAAGGGGCGTGAATTATTGTGATGACAGGGGTCAGGGAGCATTGTAATGACATGGGTCATGGAGCATTGTGATGACAAGGGCATGGAGAATTGTGATGACAAGTGTAATGAGCATTGTGATAACAAGGCCATTTAGAATTTTGATGACAACGCCGTGTAGCATTGTGATGACAAACACTTGGAGCTTGCTATGCCAGGGGTCATGGAGCATTGCAATGACAAGTGCATTGAGAATTGTGATGACAAGAGCATGTAACAGTGTGATGAGAAGTGTCATGTAGCTTTTTGATGACAAGGACTTGGTGAATTGTAATGACTAGGGACATGGAGCATTGTGATAACTAGGGCATTGTGCATTGAGATGACAGGAGTCATGGAGCATTATTATGACAAGGGCCATGGTGCATTCTCACATATGATATCACTTATGATGGGAATGAATACATGACTACATATGAACTGAATTAGGAAAGAGAATAGGGTCTCAGATTTAGAAAAAAAAAACTCTTATGCTTCCTTAAGGGGAAACGAGTGGTGGGGAGATGCACAAACCAGAGTTTGCTATTAGCTCAGGTACCGTTCCATAATCCAAATACAGAAGAGACAAGCCCTACTCCTTCCTCAGTGAACGGAACTCAACATCCCTATTCCCCACAGAGAAATATATCTGACTAGTAAGAATTTTAAAACCTATGTATTGATATGTCTCCGTAAGGGAACCAAGTGTGTCTAGAACAACATAAACATGGCAGTGAGAATCAGCTGAAACCCACTATAAAAATGAATTTCAGCTGGTGCGTGAGGAGAGGGGATTAAGAGCGCTGCTTAAAGGAGCTCCACAGACGGGCGTGAGTCACGACTGAAAGTGCGGAGCCCAGTGACGGGCGTGGGACGCTGGGGCTGCTGCTGCCGCCGCCAAGAAGCCTGTGTGCGAGCGCAGGTCACTGTCCACACAGTCCTCCCGGGAGCCTGTGCAGCCCGCCACTGCCGGGGTCCCGGGATCCAGGGGCGGCTTCCCTGGGAGAACGCATGGCGCGCCTCGGGCTGGTACAACGTCACGCCGACCTCTGCCGCTGCAGGCTCGCCCCGCACTCCGTGCCCATCCCTCCCGCCCGGCCTGAGTGAGCCAGAGTCCCCGAAGAGGCTGCTCCTTTAACCCTGACCTGTCTGAGCGAAGTATAGACACCCTCTGGCGACCTACACGCAGAGGCTGGGCCAAATCCAAAGCTGAGACCCAGGAGCTGTGAGAACAAAGAAGAGAAAGGGAAACCTCTCCCAGCAGCCTCAGAAGTAGCGGATTAAAGCTCCATAATCAACTTTATGTACCCTGCATCTGTGGAATACATGAATAGACAACAAATCATGCCAAATTGAGGAGCCAGGAGTCAGTGCTGTGCCTCTGAGGTGGGAGAGCCAACTTCAGGACACTGGTCCACAAGAGACCTCCCAGCTCCACATAATATCAAACGGCGAAAATCTTCCAGAGATCTCCATCTCAACAGCAGCACCCAGCCTCACTCAAGGACCAGCAAGCTACAGTGCTGGACACCCTATGCCAAACAACTAGCAAGACAGGAACACAACGCCACCCATTAGCAGAGAGGCGGCCTAAAATCATAAAAAGTCTGCAGACACCCCAAAACACACCACCAGTCGTGGACCTGCCCACCAGAAAGACAAGATCCAGCCTCATCCACCAAAACACAGGCACTAGTCCCCTCCACCAGGAAGCCTACACAACCCACTAAACCAACCATAGCCACTGGGGACAGACACCAAAAACAATGGGAACTACGAAACTGCAGCCTGCAAAAAGGAGACCCCAAACACAGTAACATAAGCAAAATGAGAAGACAGAAAAACACACAGCAGGAGAAGGAACAAGATAAAAACCCACCAGACCTAACAAATGAAGAGGTAATAGGCAGTCTACCTGAAAAAGAATTCAGAATAATGATGGTAAAGATGATCCAAGATTCTATTTCCCAGATTCAAAATCTTGGAAATAGAATAGACAAAATGCAAGAAACAGTTAACAAGGACCTAGAAGAACTAAAGATGAATCAAGCATCGATTAAAAACACAATACATGAAATAAAAAAATACTCTAGATGGGATCAATAGCAGAATAACTGAGGCAGAAGAACGGATAAGTGAGGTGGAAGATAAAATAGTGGAAATAACTGATGCAGAGCAAAATAAAGAAAAAAAGAATGAAAAGAACAGAGGACAGTCTCAGAGACCTCTGGGACAACATTAAACGCACCAACATTCGAATTATAGGGGTTCCAGAAGAAGAAGAGAAAAAGAAAGGGACTGAGAAAATATTTGAAGAGATTATAGTTGAAAACTTCCCTAATATGGGAAAGGAAATAGTTAATCAAGTCCAGGAGGCACAGAGAGTCCCATACAGAATAAATCCAAGGAGAAATACGCCAAGACACATATTAATCAAACTGTCAAAAATTAAACACAAAGAAATCATATTAAAAGCAGCAAGGCAAAAACAACAAATAACACACAAGGGAATCCCCATCAGGATAACAGCTGATCTCTCAGCAGAAACTCTACAAGCCAGAAGGGAGTGGCAGGACATAATTAAAGTGATGAAGGAGAAAAACCGGCAACCAAGATTACTCTACCCAGCATGGATCTCATTCAGATTTGATGGAGAAATTAAAACGTTTACAGACAAGCAAAAGCTAAGAGAGTTCAGCACCACCAAACCAGCTTTACAACAAATGCTAAAGGAACTTCTCTAGGCAAGAAACACAACGAAGGAAAAGACCTACAATAATGAACCCAAAACAATTAAGAAAATGGGAATAGGACCATACATATCGATAATTACCTTAAATGTAAATGGACTAAATGCTCCCACCAAAAGACACAGATTGGCTGAATGGATACAAAAACAAGACCCATATTTATGCTGTCTACAAGAGACCCACTTCAGACCTAGAGACACATACAGACTGAAAGTAAGGCGATGGAAAAAGATATTCCATGCAAATGGAAACCAAAAGAAAGCTGGAGTAGCAATTCTCATATCAGACAAAATAAACTTTAAACTAAAGACTACTAGAAGAGACAAAGAAGGACACTACATTATGATCCAGGGATCGATCCAAGAAGAAGATATAACAATTGTAAATATTTATGCACCCAACATAAGAGCAGCTCAATACATAAGGCAAATACTAACAGCCATAAAAGGAGAAATCGACAGTAACACAATCATAGTAGGGGACTTTAACACCCCACTTTCACCAATGGACAGATCTTCCAAAATGAAAATAAATAAGGAAACACAAGCTTTAAATAATACATGAAACAAGATGGACTTAATTGATAGTTATAGGACATTCCATCCAAAAACAACAGAATACACATTTTTCTCAAGTGCTCATGGAACATTCTCCAGGATAGATCATATCTTGGGTCACAAATCAAGCCTCGGTCAATTTAAGAAAATTGAAATTGTATCAAGTATCTTTTCTGACCACAATGCTATGAGACTAGATATCAATTACAGGAAAAGAGCTGTAAAAAATACAAACACATGGAGGCTAAACAATACACTACTTAATAACGAAGTGATCACTGAAGAAATCAAAGTGGAAATTAAAAAATACCTAGAAACAAATGACAATGGAGACACGACGACCCAAAACCTATGGGATGCAGCAAAAGCAGTTCTAAGAGGGAAGTTTATAGCAATACAATCCCACCTTAAGAAACAGGAAACATCTCGAATAAACAACCTAACATTGCACCTAAAGCAATTAGAGAAAGAAGAACAAAAACATCCCAAAGTTAGCAGAAGGAAAGAAATCATAAAAATCAGATCAGAAATAAATGAAAAAGAAATGAAGGAAACGATAGCAAAGATCAATAAAACTAAAAGCTGGTTCTTTGAGAAGATAAACAAAATAGATAAACCATTAGCCAGACTCATCAAGAAAAGAAGGGAGAAGACTCAAATCAATAGAATTAGAAATGAAAACGGAGAAGTAACAACTGACACTGCAGAAATACAGAAGATCATGAGAGATTACTATAAGCAACTCTATGCCCATAAAATAGACAACCTGGAAGAAATGGATAAATTCTTAGAAATGCAAAACCTGCCAAGACTGACTCAGGAAGAAATAGAAAATATGAATAGACCAATCACAAGCACTGAAATTGAAACTGTGATTAAAAATCTTCCAACAAACAAAAGCCCAGGACCAGATGGCTTCACAGGCGAATTCTATCAAGCATTTAGAGAAGAGCGAACACCTATCCTTCTCAAACTCTTCCAAAATATAGCAGAGGGAGGAACACTCCCAAACTCATTCTACGAGGCCACCATCACCTTGATACCAAAACCAGGCAAGGATGTCACAAAGAAAGAAAACTACAGGCCAATATCACTGATGAACATAGATGCAAAAATCCTCAACAAAATACTAGCAAACAGAATCCAACAGCACATTAAAAGGATCATACACCATGATCAAGTGGGGTTTATTCCAGGAATGCAAGGATTCTTCAATATACGCAAATCAATCAATGTGATACACCATATTAACAAGTTGAAGGAGAAAAACCATATGATCATCTCAATAGATGCAGATAAAGCTTTCGACAAAATTCAACACCAATTTATGATAAAAACCCTGCAGAAAGTAGGCATAGAGGGAACTTTCCTCAACATAATAAAGGCCATATATGACAAACCCACAGCCAACATTGTCCTCAATGGTGAAAAACTGAAACCATTTCCACTAAGATCAGGAACAAGACAAGGCTGCCCACTCTCACCACTCTTATTCAACATAGTTTTGGAAGTTTTAGCCACAGCAATCAGAGAAGAAAAGGAAATAAAAGGAATCCAAATTGGAAAACAAGAAGTAAAGCTGTCACTGTTTGCAGATGACATGATACTATACATAGAGAATCCTAAAGATGCTACCGAAAAACTACTAGAGCTAATCAATGAATTTGGTAAAGTAGCAGGATACAAAATTAATGCACAGAAATCTCTGTCATTCCTGTACACTAATGATGAAAAATCTGAAAATGAAATCAAGAAAACACTCCCATTTACCATTGCAACAAAAAGAATAAAATATCTAGGAATAAACCTACCTAAGGAGACAAAAGACCTGTATGCAGAAAATTATAAGACACTGATGAAAGAAATTAAAGATGATACAAATAGATGGAGAGATATACCATGCTCCTGGATTGGAAGAATCAATATTTTGAAAATGACTCTACTACCCAAAGCAATCTACAGATTCAATGCAATCCCTATCAAACTACCACTGGCATTTTTCACAGAACTAGAACAAAATATTTCAAAATTTGTTTGGAAAAACAAAAGACCCCGCATAGCCAAAGCAATCTTGAGAACGAAAAACGGAGCTGGAGGAATCAGGCTCCCTGACTTCAGACTATACTACAAAGCTACAGTAATCAAGACTGTGGTACTGGCACAAAAACAGAAAGATAGATCAATGGAACAGGATAGAATGCCCAGTGATAAACCCACGCACATATGGTCAACTTATCATTGATAAAGGAGGCAGGAATGTACAGTGGAGAAAGGACAGCCTCTTCAATAAGTGGTGCTGGGAAAACTGGACAGGGACATGTAAAAGTTTGAGATTAGATCATTCCCTAACACCATACACAAAAATAAGCTCAAAATGGATTAAAGACTTAAATGTAAGGCCAGAAACTATCAAACTCTTAGAGGAAAATATAGGCAGAACACTCTATGACATAAATCACAGCAAGATCCTTTTGAACCCACCTCCTAAAGAAATGGAAATAAAAACAAAGATAAACAAATGGGACCTAATGAAACTTCAAAGCTTTTGCACAGCAAAGGAAACCATAAACAAGACCAAAAGACAACCCTCAGAATGGGAGAAAATATTTGCAAATGAAGCAACTGACAAAGGATTAATCTCCAAAATTTATAAACAGCTCATGCAGCTCAACAGCAAAAAAACAAACAACCCAATCCAAAATTGGGCAGAAGACTTAAATAGGCATTTCTCCAAAGAAGATATACAGACTGCCAACAAACACATGGAAGAATGCTCAACATCATTAATCATTAGAGAAATGCAAATCAAAACTACAATGAGATATCATCTCACACCAGTCAGAATGGCCATCATCAAGAAACCTAGAAACAATAAATGCTGGAGAGGGTGTGGAGAAAAGGGAACACTCTTGCACTGCTGGTGGGAATGTGAATTGGTACAGCCACTATGGAGAACGGTATGGAGGTTCCTTAAAAAACTACAAATAGAACTACCATATGACCCAGCAATCCCAGTACTAGGCATATACCCTGAGAAAACCATAATTCCAAAAGTGACATGTACCAAAATGTTCATTGCAGCTCTATTCACAATAGCCTGGAGCTGGAAACAACCTAAGTGTCCATCATCGGATGAATGGATAAAGAAGATGTGGCACATATATACAATGGAATATTACTCAGCTATAAAAAGAAACGAAACTGAGCTCTTTGTAATGAGGTGGATAGACCTAGAGTCTGTCATACAGAGTGAAGTAAGTCAGAAAGAGAAAGACAAATACCGTATGCTAACACATATATACGGAATTAAAAAAAAAAATGTCATGAAGAACCTAGGGGTAAAACGGGAATAAAGACACAGACATACAAAAAAAAATGAATTTCAAAACAAAACATAAAAACAGTAAAATTCTTACACAATTCCTTCAGGTGTTCTGATGAAACCTGGAATGACCCTATCTACAATGACAGCTGGATGTGGAATAAGGCTGGTCACTTGAGACTGAGAGGATTGGTGACATTGGGTGAAAAAATGCAGACCCTTTAAAGCAATAGTGCCTGCCACCCATTCCATGGTTCCCAACTCTCCAGGTAGAAAGAAATATCACTACAGTTATAACATGTATGCGAACGTAGAGACTGGAAACACTCTGATGGTGAAAGGTTTCTAAAACTCTACTACTTTTTTCTCTCCTTGTGCTCCAGTTTGACATTCCAAATGCTTTACTAACAATCTCCCAACTTGGAGAGTCAGCCCCTATAACTTCCTAATTCGCACAGTGGACAAATTGTGCAGAGGATATAAGGGAAGGGGGAGAACCAATGAGAGACTAGCTGTAGGCATTTGGACGGTAACATGTCACTCTAATTTCGCGTCACGAAGAGGAATTAACCAAAGTCTCAGCCTGCCCTGCCAGAACAAGTATAGGTTCTGAAGCAAAATTGTGGATTTGCGGTCAGCTCACAAAAAAGCGAGTTGAAAAATGGAGATCAGGGCCACAGCAATTCACTAACCTGCAGAGTTACAAAGGACTACTCTCTTCCAAAAATCTGTTGAGGGAAAGCCACGAGGCGGAATTGAAAATGAGGCAGAATAGCATGAAACAGATTTCAAGAGGTACATTGGAATCACCTTTAAACACAGGAAAAGCATCACAACTTTGAAATTATGGAAACAGCCATAAAGAGTGTAAGGGTTTTCACGTGAATATATTCAGGAGAAAACGCATATGCCCTTTTCGGCCAAGCAAGAAAGCGGGCAATGCAAATCTGCACTACAAAGAAGTAACACTTCCCACCTGTCAAAAGGGACATCCGCAAAATGTGTAAAAACCAGAAAGGCAAGACAGGCCCTGGAGAACAGGGAACACTGTTATGCTGATGGGCGGGATGTAAATTGCCAACTGCATCTCTCAAGGAATGCATTCTGTTCCCTAAAACAAGTAAACAACAGAAGCTACAGAACCAAGGGCACTTCGAGACTAGGGAATATACCTTGGGAAAACTGAAAATCAATAAGAGAGATCCACACCAAAATTCAGGGCTGCACTGCTTACAAGAACCTCAACTTGGGGACACTTTAAATATCCCAGGAAAGAAAAAAAAGTGGTTCAAGAAATTTTGGTACTTACGTATGATGGAATATTCCTCAGCCATGAAATCAATGTCATAAGGCCAGTGGCAGAAAAATGAGTGGATTCAGGTACGATAATTCTAAGTGAAATAAGTCACACAGAAAAATAAACTTATCATAAGGTATCACTTATGAAGATCCTGTAAACATGGATACACATGAACTGAGCTAGTAAAGAGAAGAGAGTCTCATATTTATAAAACACACTTATGCCTGCTTAAGGGGGAAGGAGAGGTGGGTGATGCATAAAACCAGAGTTTGATATTAGTACAGGTACCGTTCCAAAAACCAAAGACGGAATAGACAAGACCTACACCTTCCTCAGTGAAAGGGACTCAAAACCCCATATTCAGTGCAGAGTAATATATCTTACTAGTAAGAATCTTAAAACCTATGTATTTATATGTCTCCATAAGGGAATCAAGTGTTTCTAGACTGGCATAAACATGGCAGTGAGAATCAGCTCAAACCCAATATAAAAAGGAATTTTAAAAACAAAACAAAAAAAACAGTGATATTCTTTACAAATCCTTCAGGGTCTCTGATGAAACCTGGAATGACCCTATCTACAATGACAGCTGGATATGGCATAAGGCTGGACACTTGGGACTGAGAGGATTGGTGAGATTGGGTGGGAAAATGCAGACCCTTTAAGGCAATAATGCATGGCCCCCATTCCATGGGTCCCAACTCTCCAGGTTGAAGGGAATATTACAACAGCTATAACATGTACGGGAAACCTAGAGAATGGACACACTGTGAATACGAAAGGTGTCTAAAACTCAACCAATAGTCCGTATACTGTTGCTCTGGTTTGATTTTCCAACTGCTTTACTATAAATCTCCCAACTTGGAGAGACACACCTTTTAACCTCCAGGTTATAACAGGTTGCCAAATTGGCAGAGGATGAAAGGGAAGAGGGAGAACCAATGAGAGAGTAGCCATGCGGCATTTGGACGGGCACATGTCACTCTAATTTCCCGGCCGAAAGAAGAATTAACCAAAGTCTCAGCCACCCACCGGACACCAGTGTAGGTCCTGAACCAAAATTTAGACTTATATTCAGGTCACAAATAACATATTGAAAAATGGAGCTCAGGGGCACAGCAATTCCCCAACTGGCAGAGTAGTAAAGGACATATCTCATCCAAAAATCTGTTGAGGGAAGGCTACGTGGTGGACTTGAAAGCGAGGCAGAATAGCAGGAAACAGATTTCAAGAGGTACGTTGGAATCACCTTGAAAGCACAGGAAGAGGGTTTCAACATTAACAATGATGCACCTGGCCAAAAACTGCCTATGCGTTTTCTCCTGAATATATTCAGGAGAAGATGCATATACCATTTGGGACAAGCAAGCAAGCGGGCAATGCAAATCTGCACTACACAGAAATATCACTTCCCACCATTCAAAAGGGACATCCACAAAATGTGTAAAAACCAGAAAGGCAAGACAGGCCCTGGAGAACAGGGAGCCTTGTTATGCTGGTCGGCGGGATGTAAATTGCCAACTGCTTCTCTGGAGGAGTGCATTGTGTTCCCTAAAACAATTAAACAACAGAGCTACAGAGCCAAGGGAGCTTGCAGTGTAGGGAATATACCCTGGGAAAACTGAAAATCAATAAGACACAGGCACCCCAAAATTTACGGCTGCACCGGTTACAAGAACCTCAACTTGTGTCCACCTTAAATTTCCCAGGAAAGATAAAAATCGTTCAAAAATTTGTAGTACTTATGTCCAATGGATTATACCTCAACCATGAAATCAATGTCATAAGGCCAGTAGCAGCAAAATGATTGGATTTAGGTACGATGATTCTAACTGAAACAAGTCACACAGAAAAAGAAACATATCATAAGATATCATTTAGGAAGATCTTGTAAATATGGCTACACTTGAACTGAGTTGGGGAAGAGAACAGAGTCTCACATTTAGAAAACTCTCTTATGCCTGCTTAAGGGGGAAGGAGAGGTGGGGTGATGCATAAAATCAGAGTTTGATATAAGCACAGGTACCATTCCAAAAACCAACTCTGGAATAGAGAAGACCTAGACCTTCCTCAGTGAAAGGGACTCAAAATCCCATATTTCCCGCAAGGGAATATATCTGACTAGTAAGAATCTTAAAACCTATGCATTGATATGTCTGTGAAAGGGAATCAAGTGTGTCTAGACTGGCATAAACATGGCAGCGAGAATCAGCTCACACCCACTATAAAAAGGAATTTCAAAAACAAAAGAAAAAAACAGGCAAATTTTTTACAATTCTTTCAGTGTCTCTGATGAAACCTGGAATAACCCTATCTACAATGACAGCTGGATGTGGCATAAACCTGGACACTTGGGACTGAGAGGATTGGTGAGATTGGGTGAGCAAATGCAGACCCTTTAAAACAATAATGCATGGCACCCATTCCATGAGTCCCAACTCTCCAGATTGAAGGGAATATTACTACAGCTATAACATGTAAGGGAAAGCTAGAGAATGGACACACTGTGAATACGAAAGGTTTCTAAACCTCAACCAATAATCCCTCTCCTTGTGCTCCAGTTTGACATTCCAACTGCTCTACTATCAATCTCCAAACTTGGAGAGACAGCCCCATTAATCTACTATTTCGAACAGGTTGCCAGTTTGGCAGAGGGTGAAAGGGAAGAGGGAGAACCAATGAGAGAGTAGCTGTTAGGCATTTGGACGGGCACATGTCATTCTAATTTCCCGGCAGGAAAAAGAATTAACCAAACTCTCAGCCACGCACCGGGAACAAATATAGGTCCTGAACCAAAATTTTGGACTTGCGTTCAGCTCACAAAAAACGAGTTGAAAAATGGAGCTCAGGGGCACAGCAATTCACAAACTGGCAGAGTAATAAAGGACAACTAGACTGCCAACAAACACATGAAAGAATGCTCAACATCTTTACTCATTAGAGAAATGCAAATCAAAACTACAATGAGATGTCATCTCACACCAGTCAGAATGGCCATCATTAAAAAATCTAGAAACAATAAATGCTGGAGAGGGTGTGGAAAAAAGGGAACACTCTTGCACTGCTGGTGGGAATGTGAATTGGTACAGCCGCTATGGAGAACGGTATGGAGGTTCCTTAAAAAACTACAAATAGAACTACCATATGACCCAGCAATCCCACTACTGGGCATATACCCTGAGAAAACCATAACTCAAAAAGAGACATGTACCAAAATGTTCATAGCAGCCCTATTTACAATAGCCCGGAGATGGAAACAACCTAAGTGTCCATCATCGGATGAATGGATAAAGAAGATGTGGCACATATATATAATGGAATATTACTCAGCCATAAAAAAAATGAAATTGAGCTATTTGTAATGAGGTGGATAGACCTAGAGTCTGTCATACAGAGTGAAGTAAGTCAGAAAGAGAAAGACAAATACTGTATGCTAACACATATATATGGAATTTAAGAAAAAAAATGTCATGAAGAACATAGTGGTAAGACAGGAATAAAGACACAGACCTACTAGAGAATGGACTTGAGGATATGGGGAGGGGGAAGGGTAAGCTGTGACAAAGTGAAATAGCGACATGGACATATATACTCTACCAAACGTAAGGTAGACAGCTAGTGGGAAGCAGCCGCATAGCACAGGGAGATCAGCTCGGTGTTTTGTGACAGCCTGGAGGGGTGGGATAGGGAGGGTGGGAGGGAGACGCAAAAGGGAGGGGATATGGAAACATATGTATATATATAACTGATTAAATTTGTTATTAAAAAAAAAATGTAGACCATAAAAAAAAAATGCAGACCCTTTAAAGCAATAATGCATGGCACCCATTCCATGGTTCCGAACTCTCCAGGTTGAAGGGAATATTACTACAGCTATAACATGTACGGGAAACCTAGAGAATGGACACACTGTGAATATGAAAGGTTTCTAAAACTCAACAAATAGTCCCTCTCCTGGTGCTCCGCTTTGACTTTCCAACTGCTTTACTATCAATCTCGCAACTTGGAGAGACAGACCCTTTTACCTACTGGTTCCCACACGTTGCCAATATGGCAGAGGATGGAAGGGAAGAGGGAGAACCAATGAGAGAGTAGTTGTTTGGCATTTGGACGGGCATATGCCACTCTAATTTCCCGGCAGGAAGAAGAATTAACCAAAATGTCAGCCACCCACCGGGAACCAGTATAGGTCCTGAACCAAAATTTTGGACTTGCGTTCAGCTCATAAAAAACGAGTTGAAAAGTGGAGCTCAGGGGCACAACAATTCACAAACTAGCAGAGTAATAAAGGACGACTCTCATCCAAAAATCTGATGACGGAAGGCAACGAGGCAGACTTGAACGCGAGGCAGAATAGCAGGAAACAGATTTCAAGAGCTACGTAGGAATCCCCCGTAAAGCACTGGAAGAGGGGCACAGCTTCGACAATGATGCACTTGGACAAAAGGGCACATGCATTTTCTCCTGAATATATTCAGGGGAAAACACATACGCCGTTTTTGGCCAAGCAAGCGAGCAGGCAATGCAAATCTGCACTGCAAAGAAGTATCTCTTCCCACTGGTCAAATGGGACACCCACAAAATATATAAAAACCAGAAAGGCACGACAGGCGCTGGAGAACTGGGAGGCATGTTATGCTGATGGGCGGGATGTAAGTTGCCAACTGCCTCACTGGAGGAGTGCATTGTGTTCCCTAAAACAAGTAAAAAATAGAGCTACAGAACCAAGGGCACTTCCAGTCTAGGGAATATACCTTGGCAGAACTGTAAATCAATAAGATAGAGCAACCCCCAAATTTAGATCTGCACTGCTCACAAGAATCTCAACTTGGTTCCACCTTAAATATCCCAGGAAATATAAAAGTGTTTCAAAAAATAGTGGTACTTACGTACGATGGAATATCCCTCAGCCATGAAATCAATGTCATAAGACCAGTAGCAGCGAAATGAGTGGATTCAGGTACGATGACTCTAAGTGAAATAAGTCACACAGAAAATGAAACTTATCATAAGATATCACTTATGAAGATCCTGTAAACATGGCTACACATGAAGTGAGTTAGGAAAGAGAACAGAGTCTCACATTTAGAAAATACTGTTATGCCTGCTTAAGGGGGAAGGAGAGGTGGGGAGATGCATAAAAACAGAGTTTGATATAAGCACATGTACCGCTGCAAAAACCAACTAAGGAATAGACAAGACCTACACCTTCCTCAGTGAAAGGTACCCAAAACCCCATATTTCCCCCAGAGGAATATATTTGACTAGTAAGAATATTAAAACCTATGTACTGATATGTCTGGGTAAGGGAATCAAGTGTGTCTTGTCTGTCATAAACATGGCAGCGAGAATCAGCTCAAGCCCACTATAAAAAGAAATTTCAAAAACAAAACAAAAAAACAGGGAAATTATTTACAGTTCCTTCAGGGTCTCTGACGAAACCTGGAATGACCCTCTCTACAAAGACAGCTGGATATGGCATAAGGCGGTACACTTGGGACTGAGAGGATTGGTGAGATTGGGTAAGCAAATGCAGACCCTTTAAAGCAATAATGCATGGCACCCATTCCTTGGGTCCCAAATCTCCAGGTTGAAGGGAATATTACTACAGCTATATCATGTACGGGAAACCTAGAGAATGGACACACTGTGAATACGAAATGTTTCTAAAACTCAACGAATAGTCCCTCTCCTGGTGCTCCGGTTTGACTTTCCAACTGCTTTTCTATCAATCTCCCAACTTGGAGAGACAGCCCCTATAACCTCCTGGTTCACACAGGTTGCCAATTTGGCAGAGGATGGAAGGGAAAAGGGAGAACCAATGAGAGAGTAGCTGTTGGGCATTTGGACGGGCACATGTTACTCTAATTTCACGGCAGGGAGAAGAATTAACCAAAGTCTCAGCGATCCACTGGGAACCAGTGTAGCTCCTGAACCAAAATTTTGGACTTGCGTTCAGCTCACAAAAAACGAGTTCAAACATGGATCTCAGGGTCACAGCAATTCACAAACTGGCAGAGTAATAAAGGACAACAACTGTCCAAAAATCTGTTAAGCGAAGGCAACGAGGCAGACTTGAAAGCGAGGCAGAATAGAAGGAAACAGATTTCATGAGGTACGATGGAATCGCAAGTAAAGCACAGGAAGAGGGGAACAACTTCAACAAGAATGCACTTGGCCAAAATGGGCGTATGCATTTTCTCCTGAATATATTCAGGAGAAAATGCATACGCCCTTTTTGGCCAAGCAAGCAAGAGGGCAATGCAAATCGGCACTACAAAGAAGTATCTCTTCCCACCGGTCAAAAGAGACATCCACAAAATGTGTAAAAACCAGAAAGGCAAGACAGGTCCTGAAGAACAGGGAGCCTTGTTAGGCTGATGGGCGGGATATAAATTGCCAACTGTCTCACTGGATGAGTGCATTGTGTTCCCAAAACAAGTAAAAAACAGAGCTACAAAGCCAAGGGCACTTCCGGTCTAGGGAATATACCTTGGGAAAAGTGAAAATCAATAAGACAGAGCCACCCGAAAATTTAGGGCTGCACTGCTTACAAGAACCTCAACTTGGGTACACCTTAAATATCCCAGTATATATAAAAATGGTTCAAAAATTCTGGTATTTACGTATGATGGAATATCCGGCAGCCATGAAATCAATGTCATAAGACCTGTAGCAGCAAAGTGAGTGGATTCATGTACGATGAATCTAAGTGAAATAAGTCACACAGAAAAAGAAACTTATCATAAGATATCACTTATGAAGATCCTGTAAACATGGCTACACATGAAATGAGTTAGGAAAGAGAACAGAGTCTCACATTTAGAAAACACTCTTATGCCTGCTTAATGGGGAAGGAGAGGTGGGGTGATGCATAAAACCAGAGTTTGATATAAGCACAGGTACCGTTCCAAAAACCAACTATGTTATAGACAAGACCTACAACTTCTTCAGTGAAAGCGACTCAAAACCCCGTATTTCCCACAGAGGAATATATCTGACTAGTAATAATCTTAAAACCTATGTATTGAAATGTCTCCGTAAGGGAATCAAGTGTGTCTAGACTGGCATAAACACGGCATCGAGAATCAGCCCAAACCCACTGTAAAAAGGAATTTCTTTAAAAATCAAAAAACAGGGAAATTCTTTACAATTCCTTCACGGTCTCTGAAGAAACCTGGAATTACGCTGTCTACAATGACAGCTGGATGTGGCATAAGGCTGGACACTTGGGACTGAGAGGATTGGTGAGAGTGGGTGAGCAAATGCAGACCCTTTAAAGCAATAATGCATGGCACCCATTCCATGGGTCCCAACTCTCCATGTTGCAGGGAATATTACTACAGCTATAACATGTACGGGAAACCTAGAGAATGGACACACAGTGAATCCGAAAGGTTTCTAAAACTCAACGAATAGTCCCTCTCCTGGTGCTCCGGTTTGACTTTCCAACTGTTTAACTATCAACCTCGCAACTTGGAGAGACAGCCCCTTTAACCTCCTGGTTCCCACAGGTTGCCAATTTGGCAGAGGATGTTAGGGAAGAGGGAGACCCAATGAGAGAGTAGCTGTTAGGCATTTGGATGACACATGTCACTCTAATTACCCGGCAGCAAGAAGAATTAACCAAATTCCCAGCCACCCACCGGGAACCAGTATAGGTCCTGAACCAAAATTTTGGACTTGCGTTCAGCTCACAGAAAACGACTTGAAACATGGATCTCAGGGGCACAGTAATTCACACCTGGCAGCGTAATAAAGGACAAGTTCTGTACAAAAATCTGTTGAGCGAAGGCAACGAGGCGGACGTGAAAGCGAGGCAGAAGAGCAGGGAACAGATTCCAAGAGGTACTTTGGAATCGCCTGTAAAGCACAGGAAGAGGGGCACATCTTCGACAATGATGCACTTGGCCAAAAAGGGCGTATGCATTTTCTCCTGAATATATTCAGGAGAAAACGCATACGCCCTTTTTGGCCAAGCAAGCAAGAGGGCAATGCAAATCTGCAATACAAAGAAGTATCTCTTCCCACCGGTCAAAAGAGACAACCACAAAATATGGAAAAACCAGAAAGGCAAGACAGGCCCTGGAGAACAGGGAGCCTTTTTATGCTGATGGGCGGGATGTTAATTGCCAACTGCCTCACTGGAGGTGGGCATTGTGTTCCCTAAAACAAGTAAACAACAGAGCTACAGAGCCAAGGGCGCTTCCAGTCTAGGGAATGTACCTTGGGAAAACTGAAAATCAATAAGACAGAGCCACCCCAAAATTTAGGGCTGCACTGCTTTCAAGAACCTCAACTTGGGTACACCTTAAATATCACAGGAAATATAAAAATGGTTCAAAAAATCGTGGTTCTTAAATCCGGTGGAATATCCCTCAGCCATGAAATCAATGTCATAAGACCAGTAGCAGCAAAGTGAGTGGATTCAGGTACGATGATTCTAAGTGAAATAAGTCACACAGAAAATGAAACTTATCATAAGATATCACCTATGAAGATCCTGTAAAAATGGCTACACATGTACTGATTTAGGAAAGAGAACAGAGTCTCACATTTAGAAAACACTCTTATGCCAGCTTAAGGGGGAATGAGAGGTGGGGTGATGCATAAAACCAGAGATTGATATAAGCACAGGTACCGTTCCAAAAACCAACTATGGAATCGACAAGACCTACACCTTCCTCAGTGAAAGAGACTCAAAACTCCATATTTCCTGCAGAGGAATATATCTGACTAGTAAGGACCATAAAACCTATGTACTTATATGTGTGGTTAAGGGATTTAAGTGTGTCTAGACTGGCAAAAACAAGGCAGCGAGAATCAGCTCAAACCCACTATAAAAAGGAATTTCAAAAACAAAACAAAAAAACAGGGAAATTCTTTACAATTCCTTCAGGGTCCCTGACAAATCTTGGAATGACCCTATTTACAATGACAGCTGGATGTGACATAAGGCTGGAAACTTGGGACTGAGAGGATTGGTGAGATTGGGAGAGCAAATGCAGACCCTTTAAAGCAATAATGTATGGCACCCATTCCATGGGTCCCAACTCTCCAGGTTGAAGGGAATATTACTACAGCTATAACATGTATGGGAAACCTAGAGAATGGTCACACTGTGAATATGAAATGTTTCTAAAACTCAACGAATAGTCTCTCTCCTGGTGCTCCGCTTTGACTTTCCAACTGCATTACTATCAATCTCCCAACTTGGAGAGACAGCCCCTTTAAACTACTGGTTCGCACAGGTTGCCAAATTGGCAGAGGATGGAAGGGAAGACGAAGAACCAATGAGAGAGTAGCTGTTAGGCATTTGGACGGGGACATGTGACTCTAATTTCCCAGCAGGAAGAAGAATTAACGAAAGTCTCAGTCACCCACCGGGAAAAATTATAGTTCCTGAACCAAAATTGTGGACTTGCTTTCAGATCATAAAAAACGATTTGAAAAATGGTGTTCAGGGGCACAGCTATTCACAAACTAGCAGAGTAATTAAGGACAAGTGTCGTCCAAAAATCTGTTGAGGGAAGGCATCGAGGTGGACTAGAAAGTGAGGCAGAAGAGCAGGAAACAGATTTCAAGAGGTACGTAGGAATCGCCTGTAAAGCACAGGAAGAGGGGTACAACTTCGAGAATGATGCACTTGGCCAAAAATCGCATATGCATTTTCTCCTGAATATATTCAAGAGAAAACACATACGCCCTTTTTGGCCAAGCAGTCAAGCAGGCAATGCAAATCTGCAGTACAAAGAAGTATCTCTTCCCATAGGTCGAAAGGGACATCCACAAAATGTGTAAAAAGCAGAAAGGCAAGACAGGCCCTGGAGAACTGGGAGCCTTCTTATGCTGATGGGCGGGATATAAATTGCCAACTGCCTCACTGGAGGAGTGCACTGTGTTCCCTAAAACAAGTAAACAACAGAGCTACAGAGCCAACGGCACTTCCAGTCTAGGGAATATACCTTGGGAAAACTGAAAATCAATAAGACAGTGCCACCCCCAAATTTAGGGCTGCACTGCTTACAAGAACCTCAACTTGGGTACACCTTAAATATCCCAGGAAATATAAAAATGGTTCAAAATATTGTGGTACTTACGTACGATGGAATATCCCGCAGCCATGAAATCAATGTCATAAGACCAGTAGCAGCAAAATGAGTGGATTCAGGTACGATGATTCTAAGTGAAATAAGTCACACAGAAAAAGAAACTTATCATAAGATATCACTTATGAAGATCCTGTAAACATGGCTACACATGAACTGATTTAGGAAGGAGAACAGAGTCTCACATTTAGAAAACACTCTTATGCCTGCTTAAGGGGGAAGGAGAGGTGGGGTGATGCATAAAAGCAGAGTTTCATAGAAACACAGGTACCGATCCAAAAACCAACTATGGAATAGACAAGACGTACACCTACCTCAGTAAAATGGACTCAAAACCCCATATTTACCGCAGAGGAATATATCTGACTAGTAACAATCTTAAAACCTATGTATTGATATGTCTCCATAAGGGAATCAAGTGTGTCTACATTGGCATAAACATGGCAGCGAGAATCAGCTCAAACCCACTATAAAAAGGAATTTCAAAATCAAAACAAAAAAACAGGGAAATTCTTTACAATTCCTTCAGAGTCTCTGCCGAAATCTGGAATGACTCTATCTACAATGACAGCTGGATGTGGCATAAGGCTGGTCACTTGGGACTGAGAGGAATGGTGAGATTGGGTGAACAAATGCAGACCCTTTAAAGCAATAATGCATGGCACCCTTTCCATGGTTCCCAACTCACCAGGTTGAAGGGAATATTACAACAGCTATAACATGTACGGGAAACCTAGAGAATGGAAACACTGTGAATACGAAAGGTTTCTAAAACTCAACGAATAGTCCCTCTCCTGGGGCTCCGATTTGAATTTCCAACTGCTTTACTATCAATCTCCGAAATTGGAGACACAGCACGTTTAACATCCTGGTGCCCATATTTGCCAATTTGGCAGAGCAATGAAGGGAAGAGGGAGAACCAATGCGAGTGTAGCTGTTAGGCATTTGGACGGGCACAGGTAACTCTAATTTCCCGGCAGGAAGAAGAATTAACCAAAGTCTCAGCAACCCATCGGGAACCAGTATAGGTCCTGAACCAAAATTTTGGACTTGCGTTCAGCTCACAAAAAGTGAGTTGAAAAATGGATGTCTGTGGCACAGCAATTCACAATCTAGCAGAGTAATAAAGGACAACTATCGTCCAAAAATCTGTTGAGGGAAGGCAACGAAGCGGACGTAAAAGCGAGGCAGAATAGCAGGAAAAAGATTTCAAGAGGTACATAGGAATCGCCTGTAAAGCACAGGAAGATGGGCACATCGTCGACAATGATGCACTTGGCCAAAAAGGGCGTATGCGTTTTCGCCTGAATATATTCAGGCGAAAACGCATACGACCTTTTTATCCAAGCAAGCAAGCGGGCAATGCAAATTTGCACTACAAAGAAGTATCACTTCCCACCGGTCAAAAGGGACATCCACAAAATGTGTAAAAACCAGAAAAGCAAGACAGGCCCTGGAGAACAGGGAGCCTTGTTATGCTGATGGGCGGGATGTGAATTGACAACTGCCTCACTGGAGGAGTGCAGTGTGTTCCCTAAAACAAGTTAACACCAGAGCTACAGAGCCAAGGGCACTTCCAGTCTAGGGAATATACCTTGGGAAAACTGAAAATCAATAAGACAGAGCCACCCCAAAATTTAGGGCTGCACTGCTTACAAGAACCTCAACTGGGTCCACGTTAAATACCCAGGAAATATAAAAATGGTTCAAGTAATTGTGGTACTTACATACAATGGAATATCCCTCAGCCTTGAAATCAATGTCATAAGATCAGTAGCAGCAAAATGAGTGGATTCAGGTACGATGATTCTTAGTGAAATGAGTCACACAGAAAAGGAAACTTATCATAAGATATCACTTATGAAGCTCCTGTAAACATGGCTACACATGAACTGAGTTAGGAAAGAGAACAGAGTCTCACATTTAGAAAACACTCTTTTGCCTGCTTAAGGGGGAAGGAGAGGTGGGTTGATGCATAAACCAGAGTTTGATATAAGCACAGGTACTGTTCAGAAAACCAACTACGGAATAGAAAACACCTACACCTTCCTCAGTGAAAGCGACTCAAAACCAATAATTCCCGCAGAGGAATATATCTGACTAGTAAGGATCTTAAAACCAATGTACTTATATGTCTGGGTAAGCGAATTAAGTGTGTCTAGACTGGCATAAACATGGCAGCGACAATCAGCTCAAACACACTATAAAAAGGAATTTCGAAAACAAAACAAAAAAACAGGGAAATTCTTTTCAATTCCTTCAGGGTCTCTGATGATACTTTTAATGACCTTATCTACAATGACAGCTGGATGTGGCATAAGACTGTACACTTGGAACTGAGAGGATAGCTGACTTTGCCTGAGCAAATGCAGACCCTTTAAAGCAATAATGCATGGCACCCATTCCATGGGTCCAAACTCTCCAGCTTGAAGGGAATATTACTACAGGTATAACATGTACGGGAAACCTAGAGAATGGTCACACTGTGAATACGAAAGGTTTCTAAAACTCAATGAATTGTCCGTCACCTGGTGCCCCTGTTTGACTTACCAACTGCTTTACTATCAATCACCCAACATGGGGAGACAGCCCATTTAACCTCCTGGTTCTCACAGGTTGCCAATTTGGCAGAGGATGGCAGGAAAGAGGGAGAACCAATGAGAGAGTAGCTGTTAGGCATTTGGACAGGCACATGTCACTCTAATTTCCAGGCAGAAAGAAGAATTAACCAAAGTCTCAGCCACCCACCGGGAACCAGTAAAGGACCTGAACCAAAATTTTGGACTTGCGTTCAGCTCACATAAAACGAGTTGAACAATGGAGCTCAGGGGCACAGCAATTCACAAACTGTGAGAGTAATAAAGGACAACTATCATCCAAAAATCTGTTGAGGGAAGGCAACGAGGTGTACTTGAAACAGAGGCAGAATAGCAGGAAACAGATTTCATGAGGTACGTTGGATTTGCCTTTAAAGCACAGGACGAGGGGCAGAACTTCGACAATGATGTACTTGGCCAAAAAGGGCGTATGCGTTTTCTCCTGAATATATTCAGGAGAAAACGCATACACCCTTTTAGGCCAAGCAATCAAGCGGGCAATGCAAATCTGCCCTACAAAGAAGTATCACTTCCCAGAGTTCAAAAGGGACCTCCACAAAATGTGTAAAAAACAGAAAGTCAAGAGAGGCCCTGGAGAACAGGGAGCCTTGTTATGCTGATTGGCGGGATGTAAATTGCCAATGGCCTCTCTGGAGGAGTGCATTGTGTTCCCTAAAACAACTAAACAACAGAGCTACAGATTCAAGGGCGATTCCAGTCTAGGGAATATACCTTTAAAAAGTTTAAATGAATCACAGAGCCACCCCAAAATTTAGGGCTGCACTGCTTACAAGAACCTCAACTTGGGTACACCTTAAATATTCCAGGAAATATAAAAATGGTTCTAAAAATTGTGGTACTTAAGTACGATGGAATATCCCTCAGCCATGAAATCAATGTCATAAGACCAGTAGCAACAAAATGAGTGGTTTCAGGTACGATGATTCTAAGTGAAATAAGTCACACAGAAAAAGAAACTTATCATAAGATATCACTTATGAAGATCCTGTAAACATGGCTACACTTGACCTGAGTTAGGAAAGAGAACAGAGTCTCACATTTAGAAAACACTCTTATGCCTGCTTAAGGAGCATGGAAAGGTGGAGTGATGCATAAAACCAGAGTTTGATATAAGCACAGGTACCGTTCCAAAAACCAACTATGGAATAGACAAGACCTACACCTTCCTCAGTGAAAGGAACTCAAAACCCCATTATTTCCCGCAGAGGAATATATCTGACTAGTAAGAATCTTAAAACCTATGTATTGATATGTCTGCGTAAGGGAATCAAGTGTGTCTAGAGTGGCATAAACCTGGCAGCGCGAATCAGCTCAAACCCACTATAAAAAGGAATTTCAAAAACAAAAGAATAGACTTCCGGGTAAGATGGCGGAAGAGTAAGACGCGGAGATCACCTTCCTCCCCACGGATACACCAGAAATACAGCTACACGTGGAACAACTCCTACAGAACACCTACTGAATGCTGGCAGAAGACCCCAGACCTCCCAAAAGGCAAGAAACTCCCCACATACCTGGGTAGGGCAAAGCGGAGAGATTCCCGCACAGAGGATCGGTGCCGAGCGGCACTCACCCGACCGAGAGGCTTGTCTGCTCGCCCGCCAGGGCGGGCGGCGCTGGAAGCTGAGGCTCGGGCTTCGGTCAGTGCGCAGGGAAAGGACAGGGGCTGGCGGCGAGAACTCAGCTTGAAGGGGGCTAATGTGCCACAGCTAGCCGGCAGGGAGTCCGGGAAAACTCTGGAGCTGCCGAAGAGGCAAGAGACTTTTTCTTCCCTCTTGGTTTCCTGGTGCATGAGGAGAGGGGATTAAGAGCGCAGCTTAAAGGGGCTCCACAGACGGGCGCGAGTCACGACTGAAAGCGCGGAGCCCAGTGACGGGCGTGGGACGCTTGGGCTGCTGCTGCCACAGCCAAGAAGCCTGTGTGAGAACGCAGGTCACTGTCCACACCGCCCTTCCGGGAGCCTGTGCAGCCCGCCACTGCTGGGGTCCCGGGATCCAGGGGCGGCTTCCCTGGGAGAACGCACAGCGTGCCTCGGGGTGGTGCAACGTCACGCCGAACTCTACCGCTGCAGGCTCGCCCCGCACTCCGTGCCCCTCCCTCCCGCCCGGCCTGAGTGAGCCAGAGTCCCCGAAGAGGCTGCTCCTTTAACCCTGTCCTCTCTGAGCGAAGAACAGACGCCCTCCGGCGACCTACACGCAGAGGCGGGGCCAAATCCAAAGCTGAGACCCAGGAGCTGTGAGAACAAAGAAGAGAAAGGGAAACCTCTCCCAGCAGCCTCAGAAGCAGCGGATTAATGCTCCACAATCAACTTGATGTACCCTGCATCTGTGGAATACATGAATAGACAACAAATCATCCCAAATTGAGGAGCCAGGAGTCAGTGCTGTGCCTCTGAGGTGGGAGAGCCAACTTCAGGACACTGGTCCACAAGAGACCTCCCAGCTCACATAATATCAAACGGCGAAAATCTTCCAGAGATCTCCATCTCAACACCAGCACCCAGCTTCACTCAACGACCAGCAAGCTACAGTGCTGGACACCCTATGCCAAACAACTAGCAAGACAGAAACACAACGCCACCCATTAGCAGAGAGGTGGCCTAAAATCATAAAAAGTCCGCAGACACCCCAAAACACACCACCAGACGTGGACCTGCCCACCAGAATGACAAGATCAAGCCTCACCAGAGCACAGGCACTAGTACCTTCCACCAGGAAGCCTACACAACCCACTAAACCAACCTTAGCCACTGGGGACAGACACCAAAAACAACGGGAACTACGAACCTGCAGCCTGCAAAAAGGGGACCCCAAACACAGTAACATAAACAAAATGAGAAGACAGAAAAACACACAGCAGGAGAAGGAACAAGATAAAAACCCACCAGACCTAACAAATGAAGACGTAATAGGCAGTCTACCTGAAAAAGAATTCAGAATAATGATGGTAAAGATGATCCAAGATTCTATTTCCCAGATTCAAAATCTTGGAAATAGAATAGACAAAATGCAAGAAACAGTTAACAAGGACCTAGAAGAACTAAAGGTGAATCAAGCATCGATTAAAAACACAATACATGAAATAAAAAATACTCTAGATGGGATCAATAGCAGAATAACTGAGGCAGAAGAACGGATAAGTGAGGTGGAAGATAAAATAGTGGAAATAACTGATGCAGAGCAAAATAAAGAAAAAAGAATGAAAAGAACAGAGGACAGTCTCAGAGACCTCTGGGACAACATTAAACGCACCAACATTCGAATTATAGGGGTTCCAGAAGAAGAAGAGAAAAAGAAAGGGACTGAGAAAATATTTGAAGAGATTATAGTTGAAAACTTCCCTAATATGGGAAAGGGAATAGTTAATCAAGTCCAGGAAGCACAGAGAGTCCCATACAGAATAAATCCAAGGAGAAATACGCCAAGACACATATTAATCAAACTGTCAAAAATTAAACACAAAGAAATCATATTAAAAGCAGCAAGGCAAAAACAACAAATAACACACAAGGGAATCCCCATCAGGATAACAGCTGATCTCTCAGCAGAAACTCTACAAGCCAGAAGGGAGTGGCAGGACATAATTAAAGTGATGAAGGAGAAAAACCTGCAACCAAGATTACTCTACCCAGCAAGGATCTCATTCAGATTTGATGGAGAAATTACAACATTTACAGACAAGCAAAAGCTGAGAGACTTCAGCACCACCAAACCAGCTTTACAAAAAATGCTAAAGGAACTTCTCTAGGCAAGAAACACAACAGAAGGAAAAGACCTACAATAACGAACCCAAAACAATTAAGATAATGGGAATAGGAACATACATATTGATAATTACCTTAAATGTAAATGGACTAAATGCTCCCACCAAAAGACACAGATTGGCTGAATGGATACAAAAACAAGACCCATATATATGCTGTCTACAAGAGACCCACTTCAGACCTAGAGACACATACAGACTGAAAGTAAGGGGATGGAAAAAGATATTCCATGCAAATGGAAATCAAAAGAAAGCTGGAGTAGCTATTCTCATATCAGACAAAATAGACTTTAAAATAAAGACTACTAGAAGAGACAAAGAAGGACACTACATAATGATCAAGGGATCGATCCAAGAAGAAGATATAACAATTGTAAATATTTATGCACCAAACATAGGAGCACCTCAATACATAAGGCAAATACTAACAGCCATAAAAGGAGAAATCGACAGTAACACAATCATAGTAGGGGACTTTAACACCCCACTTTCACCAATGGACAGATCTTCCAAAATGAAAATAAATAAGGAAACACAAGCTTTAAATGATACATTAAACAAGATGGACTTAATTGATATTTATAGGACATTCCATGCAAAAACAACAGAATACACATTTTTCTCAAGTGCTCATGGAACATTCTCCAGGATAGATCATATCTTGGGTCACAAATCAAGCCTTGGTAAATTTAAGAAAATTGAAATTGTATCAAGTGTCTTTTTTGACCACAATGCTATGAGACTAGATATCAATTACAGGAAAAGAGCTGTAAAAAATACAAACACATGGAGGCTAAACAATACACTACTTAATAACGAAGTGATCACTGAAGAAATCAAAGAGGAATTTAAAAAATACCTAGAAACAAATGACAATGGAGACACGACGACCCAAAACCTATGGGATGCAGCAAAAGCAGTTCTAAGAGGGAAGTTTATAGCAATACAACCCCACCTTAAGAAACAGGAAACATCTCGAATAAACAACCTAACCTTGCACCTAAAGCAATTAGAGAAAGAAGAACAAAAACACCCCAAAGTTAGCAGAAGGAAAGAAATCATAAAAATCAGATCAGAAATAAATGAAAAAGAAATGAAGGAAACGATAGCAAAGATCAATAAAACTAAAAGCTGGTTCTTTGAGAAGATAAACAAAATTGATAAACCATTAACCAGACTCATCAAGAAAAGAAGGGAGAAGACTCAAATCAATAGAATTAGAAATGAAAAAGGAGAAGTAACAACTGACACTGCAGAAATACAAAAGATCATGAGAGATTACTACAAGCAACTCTATGCCCATAAAATGGACAACCTGGAAGAGATGGACAAATTCTTAGAAATGCACAACCTGCCAAGACTGACTCAGGAAGAAATAGAAAATATGAACAGACCAATCACAAGCACTGAAATTGAAACTGTGATTAAAAATCTTCCAACAAACAAAAGCCCAGGACCAGATGGCTTCACAGGCGAATTCTATCAAACATTTAGAGAAGAGCCAACACCCATCCTTCTCAAACTCTTCCAAACAATATCAGAGGAAGGAACACTCCCAAACTCATTCTACGAGGCCACCATCACCTTGATACCAAAACCAGGCAAGGATGTCACAAAGAAAGAATACTACAAGCCAATATCACTGATGAACATAGATGCAAAAATCCTCAACAAAATACTAGCAAACAGAATCCAACAGCACATTAAAAGGATCATACACCATGATCAAGTGGGGTTTATTCCAGGAATGCAAGGATTCTTCAATGTACGCAAATCAATCAATGTGATACACCATATTAACAAGTTGAAGGAGAAAAACCATATGATCATCTCAATAGATGCAGAGAAAGCTTTCGACAAAATTCAACACCCATTTATGATAAAAACCCTGCAGAAAGTAGGCATAGAGGGAACTTTCCTCAACATCATAAAGGCCATATATGACAAACCCACAGCCAACATTGTCCTCAATGGTGAAAAATTGAAACCTTTTCCACTAAGATCAGGAACAAGACAAGGCTGCCCACTCTCACCACTCTTATTCAACATAGTTTTGGAAGTTTTAGCCACAGCAATCAGAGAAGAAAAGGAAATAAAAGGAATCCAAATTGGAAAAGAAGAAGTAAAGGTGTCACTGTTTGCAGATGACATGATACTATACATAGAGAATCCTAAAGATGCTACCGAAAAACTACTAGAACTAATCAATGAATTTGGTAAAGTAGCAGGATACAAAATTAATGTACAGAAATCTCTGGCATTCCTGTAGACTAATGATGAAAAATCTGAAAATGAAATCAAGAAAACACTCCCATTTACCATTGCAACAAAAAGAATAAAATATCTAGGAATAAACCTACCTAAGGAGACAAAAGACCTGTATGCAGTAAATTATAAGACACTGATGAAAGAAATTAAAGATGATACAAATAGATGGAGAGATATACCATGCTCCTGGATTGGAAGAATCAATATTGTGAAAATGACTCTACTACCCAAAGCAATCTACAGATTCAATGCAATCCCTATCAAACTACCACTGGCATTTTTCACAGAACTAGAACAAAAAATTTCAAAATTTGTTTGGGAAAACAAAAGACCCCGAATAGCCAAAGCAATCTTGAGAATGAAAAACGGAGCTGGAGGAATCAGGCTCCCTGACTTCAGACTATACTACAAAGCTACAGTAATCAAGACAGTGTGCTACTGGCATAAAAACAGAAAGATAGATCAGTGGATCAGGATAGAAAGCCCAGAGTTAAACCCACGCACATATGGCCAACTTATCTTTGATAAAGGAGGCAGGAATGTACAGTGGAGAAAGGACAGCCTCTTCAATAAGTGGTGCTGGGAAAACTGGACAGGGACATGTAAAAGTTTGAGATTAGATCATTCCCTAACACCATACACAAAAATAAGCTCAAAATGGATTAAAGACTTAAATGTAAGGCCAGAAACTATCAAACTCTTAGAGGAAAACATAGGTAGAACACTCTATGACATAAATCACAGCAAGATCCTTTTGGAGCCACCTCCTAGAGAAATGGAAATAAAAACAAAGATAAACAAATGGGACCTAATGAAACTTCAAAGCTTTTGCACAGCAAAGGAAACCATAAACAAGACCAAAAGACAACCCTCAGAATGGGAGAAAATATTTGCAAATGAAGCAACTGACAAAGGATTAATCTCCAAAATTTATAAACATCTCATGCAGCTCAACAGCAAAAAAAACAAACAACCCAATCCAAAAATGGGCAGAAGACTTAAATAGGCATTTCTCCAAAGAAGATATACAGACTGCCAACAAACACATGAAAGAATGCTCAATATCATTAATCATTAGAGAAATGCAAATCAAAACTACAATGAGATATCATCTCACACCAGTCAGAATGGCCATCATCAAGAATTCTAGAAACAATAAATGCTGGAGAGGGTGTGGAAAAAAGGGAACACTCTTGCACTGCTGGTGGGAATGTGAATTGGTACAGCCACTATGGAGAACGGTATGGAGGTTCCTTAAAAAACTACAAATAGAACTACCATATGACCCAGCAATCCCACTACTAGGCATATACCCTGAGAAAACCATAATTCCAAAAGAGACATGTACCAAAATGTTCATTGCAGCTCTATTCACAATAGCCCGGAGCTGGAAACAACTTAAGTGTCCATCATCGGATGAATGGATAAAGAAGATGTGGCACATATATACAATGGAATATTACTCAGCCATAAAAAGAAACGAAACTGAGCTATTTGTAATGAGGTGGATAGACATAGAGTCTGTCATACAGAGTGAAGTAAGTCAGAAAGAGAAAGACAAATACCGTATGCTAACACATATATCCGGAATTAAAAAAAAAAAAAAGTCATGAAGGACCTAGGGGCAAAACAGGAATAAAGACACAGACCTACTTGAGAATGGACTTGAGGATATGGGGAGGGGGAAGGGTAAGCTGTGACAAAAGGAAAGAGAGGCATGGACATATATACACTAACAAATGTAAGGTAGATAGATAGTGGGAAGCAGCCACAGAGCACAGGGAGATCAGCTCGGTGCTTTGTGACCGCCTGGAGGGGTGGGATGGGGAGGGTGGGAGGGAGGGAGATGCATGAGGGAAGGGATGGGGGAACAGATGTATATGTATGACTGATTCACTTTGTTATAAAGCAGAAACTAATTAAAAATATTAAAAAAAATAAAATAAATAAAAAAAATACCCCCCCCAAAAAAAACAAAAGAATAAAACAGGGAAATTCTTTACAATTCCTTCAGGGTCTCTCATGAAACCTGGAATGACCCTATCTACAATGACGGCTGGATGTGGCATAAGGCTGGACACTTGGGACTGAGAGGATTGGTGAGATTGGGTGAGCAAATGCAGACCCTTTAAAGCAATAATTCATGGCACCCATTCCATGGGTCCCAACTCTCCAGCTTGAAGGGAATATTACTACAACTATAACATGTACGGGAAACCTAGAGAAAGGACACACTGTGAATACGAAAGGTTTCTAAAACTCAACGAATATTCCCTATCCTGGAGCTCCTGTTTGACTTTCCAACTGCTTTACTATCAATCACCCGACTTGGAGAGACAGCCCCTTTAACCTCGTGTTCGCAAAGGTTGCCAATGTGGCAGAGGTTGAAACGGAAGTGGGAGAACCAATGAGAGAGTAGCTGTTAGGCATTTGGACGGGCACATGTCACTCTAATTTCCCGGCAGGAAGTACAATTAACCAAAGTCTCAGCCACCCTCAGGGAACCAGTATAGTTTCTGAACCAAAATTTTGGACTTGCGTTCAGCTCAAAAAAAAACGAGTTGAACAATGGAGCTCAGGGGCACAGCAATTCACAAACTGGCAGAGTAATAAAGAAAAACTATCATCCAAAAATCTGTTGAGGCAAGGCAACGAGGCGGACTTGAAAGCGAGGCAGAATAGCAGGAAACAGATTTTAAGACGTAAGTTGGAATCGCCTGTAAAGCACAGGAAGAGGGGAACAACTTCGACAATGATGCACTTGGCCAAAAAGGGCATATGCATTTTGTCCTGAATATATTCAGTACAGAAAGCATACGACCTTTTGGCCAAGCAAGCAAGCAGGCAATGTAAATCTGCACAACAATGAAGTATCTCTTCCAACCGGTCGAGAGGGACATCCACAAAATGTGTAAAAACCAGAAAGGCAAGATTGGCCCTGGAGAACAGGGAGCATTGTTATGCTGATGGGCTGGATGTAAATTGCCAACTGCATCACTGGAGGAGTGCACTGTGTTCCCTAAAACAAGTAAACAACAGAGCTTCCGAGCCAAGGGCACTTCCAGGCTAGGGAATATACATTGGGAAAACGGAAAATCAATAACAAAGAGCCACCAACAAATTTATTGCTGCACTGCTTACAACAACCTCAACTTGGTTACACCTTAAATATCCCAGGAAATATAAAAATGGTTCAAGTAATTGTGGTACTTACATACAATGGAATATCCCTCAGCCTTGAAATCAATGTCATAAGATCAGTAGCAGCAAAATGAGTGCATTAAGGTACGATGATTCTAAGTGAAATAAGTCAAACAGAAAAAGAAACTTATCATAAGATATCACTTATGAATATCCTGTAAACATGGCTACACATGAACTGATTTAGGAAAGAGAACAGAGTCTCATATTTAGAAAACACTCTTATGCCTGCTTAAGAGGGAAGGAGAGGTGGGATGATGCATAAAACCAGAGTTTGACATAAGCACTGGTACCGATCCAATAACCAACTATGGGATACACAAGACCTACACCTTC
Source organism: Mesoplodon bidens (assembly GCF_964165515.1). Taxonomy (NCBI): domain Eukaryota; kingdom Metazoa; phylum Chordata; class Mammalia; order Artiodactyla; family Ziphiidae; genus Mesoplodon; species Mesoplodon bidens. Next base: position 4,083,221 of record NW_027672207.1, read on the forward strand.
CTGAGTGAAAGGGACTCAAAACCCCATATTTCCCTCAGAGGAATATATCTGACTAGTAAGAATCTTAAAACCTATTTATTGATATGTCTGTGTAAGGGATTCAAGTGTGTCTAGACTGGCATAAACATGGCAGCGAGAATCAGCTCAAACCCAGTATAAAAAGGAATTTCAAAAGCAAAAGAAAAAAACAGGGAAATTCTTTACAATTCCTTTAATGTCTGTGACGAAACTTGGAATGACCCTATCTACAATGTCAGCAGGATGCGGCATAAGGCTGGACACTTGGGACTGAGAGGATTGAGGAGATTGGGGGAGGAAATGCAGACCTTCTATAGCAATAATGCATGGCACGCATTCCATGGGTCCCAACTCTCCAGGTTGAAGGGAATATTACTACAGCTATAACATGTACCGGAAACCTAGAGAATGGACACACTGTGAATACGAATGGTTTCTAAACTCAATGATTAGTCCCTCTCCTAGTGCTCTGGTTTGACTTTCCAAATGCTTTACTATCAATCTCCCAACTTGGAGAGACACCCCCTTTAACCTCGTGGTTCGCACAGGTTGCCAATTTGCAGAGGATGGAAGGGAAGAGGGAGAACCAATGAGAGAGTAGCTGTTAGGCATTTGGACGGGCACATGTCACTCTAACTTCCCGGCAGGAAGAAGAATTAACCAAAATCTCAGATACCCACCGGGAACCAGTATAGGTCCTGAACCAAAATTTTGCACTTGCTTTCAGCTCACAATAAAGGAGTTGACAAATGGAGCTCAGGGGCACAGCAATTCACAAACTGGAACACAATTAAAGGATAACTATCGTCCAAAAATCTGTTGAGGGAAGGCAACGAGGCAGAATTGAAAGCAAGGAAGAATAGCAGGAAACAGATTTCAAGAGGTACGTTGGAATCGCCTGTAAAGCACAGGAAAAGGGCCACCACTTCGACAATGATGCACGTGGCTAAAAAGTGCGTATGCGTTTTCTCCTGAATATATTCAGGTGACAATGCATACAATCTTTTTGGCCAAGCAAGCAAGCTGGCAATGAAAAGCTGCACTACAAAGAAGTACCTCTTCTCACCTCTCAAAAGGGACATCCACAAAATGTGTAAAAACCAGAAAGGCAAGACAGGCACTGGACAACAGGGAGCCTTGATATACTGATGGGTAAGATGTAAATTGCCAACTGACTCACTGGAGGAGTGCATTGTGTTCCCTAAAACAAGTAAATAACAGAGATACAGAGACAAGGGCACATCCAGTGTAGGGAATATACCTTGGGAAAACTGAAAATCAATAAGACAGAGCCACCCCAAATTTAGGGCTGCACTGCTTACAAGAACCTCAACTTGGGTACACCTTAAATATCCCAGGAAGTATAAAAATGGTTCAAAAATTGTGGTACTTACGTACGATGGAATATCCTGCAGCCATGAAATGAATGTTATAAGACCAGTAGCAGCAAAGTGAGTGGATTCATGTACGATGATTCTAAGTGAAATAAGTCACACAAAAAAAGAAACTTATCATAAGATATCATTTATGAAGATCCTGTAGACATGGCTACACATGAACTGAGTTAGGAAAAAGAAGAGAGTCTCACATTTAGAAAACACTCTTATGCCTGCTTAAGGGGGAAGGAGAGGTGGGGTGATGCATAAAACCACAGTTTGAAATAAGCACAGGTACCGTTTCAAAAACCAAGTATGGAATAGGCAAGACCTACACCTTCTTCAGTGAAAGGGACTCAAAACACCATATTTCCAGGAGAGGAATATATCTGACTAGTAAGAATCTTAAAACCTATGTACTGATATGTCCCCGTAAGGGAAACAAATGTGTCTAGACTGGCATAAACATGGCAGCGAGAATCAGCTCAAACCCACTATAAAAAGGACTTTCAAAAACAAAACAAAAAAACAGTGAAATTCTTTACAATTCCTTCAGTGTCTCTGATGAAACCTGGAGTGACCCTATCTAAAATGACAGCTGGATGTGGTATAAGGCTGGACACTTGGGACTGAGAGGATTGGTGAGATTGGGTGAGCAAATGCAGACCCTTTAAAGCAATAATGCATGGCGCACATTCCATGGGTCCCAACTCTCCAGCTTGAAGGGAATATTACTACAACTATAACATGTACGGGAAACCTAGAGAAAGGACACACTGTGAATACGAAAGGTTTCTAAAACTCAACGAATAGTCCCTATCCTGGAGCTCCTGTTTGACTTTCCAACTGCTTTACTATCAATCACCCGACTTGGAGAGACAGCCCCTTTAACCTCGTGTTCGCACAGGTTGCCAATGTGGCAGAGGTTGAAACGGAAGTGGGAGAACCAATGAGAGAGTAGCTGTTAGGCATTTGGACGGGCACATGTCACTCTAATTTCCCGGCAGGGAGAACAATTAACCAAAGTCTCAGCCACCCTCAGGGAACCAGTATAGTTTCTGAACCAAAATTTTGGACTTGCGTTCAGCTCACAAAAAACGGGTAGAATAATGGAGCTCAGGGGCACAGCAATTCACAAGCTGGCAGAGTAATAAAGGACAACTATCTACCAAAAATATGTTGAGGGAAGGCAAAGAGGTGGACTTGAAAGCGATGCAGAATAGCAAGAAAGAGATTTCAAGAGGTAAGCAGGAGTTGCCTGTAAAGCACAGGAAGAGGGGCACAAATTCCACAATGATGCACTTGGCCACAAAGGGCGTATGCATTTTCTCCTGAATATATTCAGGACAGAAGGCATACGCCCTTTTTGGCCAAGCAAGCAAGCGGGCAATGTAAATCTGTACTACAAAGAAGTATCTCTTCCCACAGTTCAAGAGGGACATCCACAAAATGTGTAAAAACCAGAAAGGCAAGATAGGCCCTGGGGAACAGGGAGCCTTGTTATGCTGATGGGCAGGATGTAAACTGCCAACTGCCTCACTGGAGTAGTGCATTGCATTACCTAAAACAAGTAAACAACAGAGCTACAGAGCCAAGGGCACTTCCAGTCTAGGGAATATACTTTGGGAAAACTGAAAATCAATAAGACAGATCCACCCCCAAATTTAGGGTTGAACTGCTTACAAGAACCTCAACTTGGGTACACCTTAAATATCCCAGGGAAAATAAAAAAGGTTCAAAAAATTGTGGCTCTTACGTATGATGGAATATCCCTCAGCCATGAAATCAATGTCATAAGACCAGTAGCAGCAATGTAGTGGATTCAAGTACGATGAATCTAAGTGAAATAAGTCACACAGAAAAAGAAACTTATCATAAGATATCACTTATGAAGATCCTGTAAACATGGCTACACATGAACTGAGTTAGGAAAGAGAACAGTCTCACATTTAGAAAACACTCTTATTCATGCTTAAGGGGGAAGGAGAGGTGGGGTGATGCATAAAACCAGAGTTTGATATAAGCACAGGTACCGTTTCAAAAACCAAGTATGGAATAGGCAAGACCTACACCTTCCTCAGTGAAAGGTACTGAAAACCCCATATTTCCCACAGAGGAATATAACTGACTAGTAAGAATCTTAAAACCTATGTATTGATATGTCTCCGTAAGGGAATCAAGTGTGTCTAGACTGGCATAAACATGGCAGCGAGAATCAGCTCAAACCCACTATGAAATGGAATTTCAAAAACAAAACAAAAAAACAGGGAAATTCTTTACAATTCCTTCAGGGTCTCTGACGAAAGCTGGAATGACCCTATCTACAATGACAGCTGGATGTGGCAAAAGGCTGGACCCTTGGGACTGAGAGGATTGGTGAGATTGGGTGAGCAAATGCAGTCGCTTTAAAGAAATAATGCATGGCCCCCATTCCATGGGTCCCAACTCTCCAGGTTGAAGGGAATATTACTACAATTATAACATGTACGGGAGACCTAGGGTATGGACACACTGTGAATATGAATGTTTTCTATAACGCAACGAATAGTAAATCTCTTGGTGCTCCGGTTTGACTTTCCAACTGCTTTACTATCAATCTCCCAACTTGGAGAGACAGCCCCTTTAACCTCTTGGTTCGCACAGGTTGCCAATTTGGCAGATGATGGAAGTGAAGAGGGAGAACCAATGAGAGAGTAGCTGTTAGGCATTTGGATGGGCACATGTGACTCTAATTTCCCGTTGGGAAGAAGAATTAACCAAAGTCTCAGCCACCCACCGGGGACCAGTATAGGTTCTGAACCAAAATTTTCGACTTGCGTTCAGCTCACAAAATCGAGTTGAAACATGGAGCTCAGAAGCACAGCAATTCACAAACTAGCAGAGTAATAAAGGACAACTCTCGTCCAAAAATCTGTCGAGGGAAGGCATCGAGGCGGACTTGAAAGTGAGGCAGAATATCAGGAAACAGATTTCAAGAGGTACGCAGGAGTTGCCTGTAAAGGACAGGAAGAGGGGCACAACTTCGAAAATGTTGCACTTGGCTAAAAAGGGCGTATGCATTTTATTCTGAATATATTCGGGAGAAAATGCATACGCCCTTTTTGGCCAAGCAAGCAAGCAGGCAATGCAAATCTGCACTACAAAGAAGTATCACTTCCCACGTGTCTAAAGGGACATCCACAAAATTTGGAAAAACCAGAAAGGCAAGACAGGCCCTGCAGAACAGGGAACCTTGTTATGCTGATGGGCGGGATGCAAGTTGCCTACTGCCTCACTGGAAGTGTGCACTGTGTTCCCTAAAACAAGTAAACAACACAGCTACAGAGACAAGGGCACTTCCTGTCTAGAGAATATACCTATGAAAAACTGAAAATCAATAAGACAGATCCACCCCTAAATTTAGGGCTGCACTGCTTTCGAGAACCACCACTTGGGTACACCTTAAATATCCCAGGAAATATAAAAATGGTTCAAAAAATTGTGGTACTTTCGCACGATGGAATATCCCTCAGCCATGAAATCAATGTCATAATACCAGTAGCAGCAAAATGCGTGGATTCAGGTACGATGATTCTACGTGAAATAAGTCACTCAGAAAAAGAAACTTATCATAAGATATCACTTAGGAAGATACTGTGAACATAGCTACACATGAACTGAGTTAGGAAAGAGAACAGAGTCTCACATTTAGAAAACACTCTTATGCCTGCTTAAGGGGGAAGGAGAGGTGGGGTGATGCATAAAACCAGAGTTTTTATAAGCACAGGTACCTTTCCAAAAACCTACTATGGGATTGACAAGACCAAAACCTTCTTCAGTGAAAGGGACTCAAAACCCCATACTTCCCGCTGAGGAATATATCTGACAAGTAAGAATCTTAAAACCTATGTATTGATATGTCTCCATAAGGGAATCAAGTGTGTCTAGACTGGCATAAACATGGCAGCGAGAATCAGCCCAAACTCACTATAAAAAGGAATTTCAAAATCAAAACAAAAAACTGGGAAATTCTTTACAATTCCTTCAGGGTCCCTGATGAAACCTGGAATGACTCTAACTACAATGACAGCTGGATGTGGCATAAGGCTGGACACTTGGGACTGAGAGGATTGGTAAGATTGGGTGAGCAAATGCAGACCCTTTAAAGCAATAATGCATGGTACGCATTCCATGAGTCCCAACTCTCCAAGATGAAGGGGATATTACTACAGCTATAACATGTACGGGAAACCTAGGGAATGGACACACTGTGAATACGAAAGGTTTCTAAATGTCAACGAGTAGTCCCTCTCCTGGTGCTCTGGTTTGACTTTCCAACTGCTTTATTATCAATATCCCAACTTGGAGAGACAGCCCTTTAAACCTCCTGGTTCGCACAGGTTGCAAATTTGACAGAGGATGGAAGGGAAGAGGGGGAACCAATGAGAGGGTAGTTGTTAGGCATTAGGACGGGCACATCTGACTCTAATTTACCAGCAGGAAGAAGAATCAACCAAAGTCTCAGCCACCCAGCGGGAACCAGTATAGGTCCTGAACCAACATTTTGGACTTGCGTTCAGCTCACAAAAACGAGTTGAAAAATGGAGCTCAGGGGCACAGCAATTCACAAACTGGCAGAGTAATAAAGTACAACTATCGTCCAAAAATCTGTTGAGGGAATGCTTCGAGGCAGATTTGAAAGTGAGGCAGAATAGCAGGAAACAGATTTCAGGAGGTACTCAGGAGTTGCCTGTAAAGCACAGGAAGAGGGGCACAACTTCGACAACAATGCACTTGGCCAAAAAGGGCGTATGCATTTTCTCCTGAATATATTCAGGACAGAACGCATATGCCCTTTTTGGCCAAGCAAGCAAGCGGGCAATGTAAATCTGTACTACAAAGAAGTATCTCTTCCCACAGGTCAAGAGGGACATCCACAAAATGTGTAAAAACCTGAAAGGCAAGATAGGCCCTGGGGAACAGGGAGCCTTGTTATGCTGATGGGCAGGATGTAAATTGCCAACTGCCTCACTGGAGTAGTGCATTGCGTTCCCTAAAACAAGTAAACAACAGAGCTACAGAGCCAAGGGCACTTCCAGTCTGGGGAATATACCTTGGGAAAACTGAAAAACAGTAAGACACAGCCACCCCCAAATATAGGTTTGAACTGCTTACAAGAACCTCAACTTGGGTACACCTTAAATATCCCAGGAACTATAAAAATGGTTCAAAAAATTGTGGCTCTTACGTATGATGGAATATCCCTCAGCCATGAAATCAATGTCATAAGACCAGTAGCAGCAATGTGAGTGGATTCAAGTACGATGAATCTAAGTGAAATATGTCACACAGAAAAAGAAACTTATCATAAGATATCACTTATGAAGATCCTGTAAACATGGCTACACATGAACTGAGTTAGGAAAGAGAACAGTCTCACATTTAGAAAACACTCTTATGCATGCTTAAGGGGGAAGGAGAGGTGGGGTGATGCATAAAACCAGAGTTTGATATAAGCACAGGTACCGTTTTAAAAACCAATATGGAATAGGCAAGACCTACACCTTCCTCAGTGAAAGGGACTCAAAACCCCATATTTCCCGCAGAGGAATATATCAGACTGGTAAGAATCTTAAAAACTATGTATTGATATGTCTCCGTAAGGGAATCAAGTGTGTCTAGACTGGCATAAACATGGCAGCGAGAATCAGCTCAAACCCACTATGAAAATGAATTTCAAAAACAAACAAACAAAAAAAACAGGGAAATTCTTTAGAATTCCTACAGGGTCTCTGACAAAACCTGGAATGACCCTATCTACAATGACAACTGCATGTGTCATAAGGCTGGACACTTGGCACTGAGAGGATTGGTGAGATTGGTTGAGCAAATGCAGACCATTTAAAGCAAAAATGCATGGCCCCAATTCCATGTGTCCCAACTCTCCAGGTTGAAGGGAATATTACTACAACTATAACATGTACGGTAAACCTAGGGAATGGACACACTGTGAATAAGAATGGTTTCTAAAACTCAACGAATAGTCCATCTCTTGGTGCTCCGGTTTGACTTTCCAACTGCTTTACTATCAAACTCCCAACTTGGAGAGACGGCCCCTTTAACCTCTTGGTTCGCACAGGTTGCCAATTTGGCAGATGATGGAAGAGAAGAGGGAGAACCAATGAGAGAGTAGCTGTTAGGCATTTGGACGGGCATATGTCTCTCTACTTTCCCAGCAGGAAGAAGAATTAACCAAAGTCTCAGCCACCCACCGGGAAGCAATATAGGTCCTGAACCAAAATTTTGGACTTGCGTTCAGCTCACAAAAAACGGGTAGAATAATGGAGCTCAGGGGCACAGCAATTCACAAGCTGGCAGAGTAATAAAGGACAACTATCTACCAAAAATATGTTGAGGGAAGGCAAAGAGGTGGACTTGAAAGCGATGCAGAATAGCAAGAAAGAGATTTCAAGAGGTAAGCAGGAGTTGCCTGTAAAGCACAGGAAGAGGGGCACAAATTCCACAATGATGCACTTGGCCACAAAGGGCGTATGCATTTTCTCCTGAATATATTCAGGACAGAAGGCATACGCCCTTTTTGGCCAAGCAAGCAAGCGGGCAATGTAAATCTGTACTACAAAGAAGTATCTCTTCCCACAGTTCAAGAGGGACATCCACAAAATGTGTAAAAACCAGAAAGGCAAGATAGGCCCTGGGGAACAGGGAGCCTTTTTATGCTGAGGGGCAGGATGTAAACTGCCAACTGCCTCACTGGAGTAGTGCATTGCATTACCTAAAACAAGTAAACAACAGAGCTACAGAGCCAAGGGCACTTCCAGTCTAGGGAATATACTTTGGGAAAACTGAAAATCAATAAGACAGGTCCACCCCCAAATTTAGGGTTGAACTGCTTACAAGAACCTCAACTTGGGTACACCTTAAATATCCCAGGAAAAATAAAAAAGGTTCAAAAAATTGTGGCTCTTACGTATGATGGAATATCCCTCAGCCATGAAATCAATGTCATAAGACCAGTAGCAGCAATGTGAGTGGATTCAAGTACGATGAATCTAAGTGAAATAAGTCACACAGAAAAAGAAACTTATCATAAGATATCACTTATGAAGATCCTGTAAACATGGCTACACATGAACTGAGTTAGGAAAGAGAACAGTCTCACATTTAGAAAACACTCTTATGCATGCTTAAGGGGGAAGGAGAGGTGGGGTGATGCATAAAACCAGAGTTTGATATAAGCACAGGTACCGTTTCAAAAACCAAGTATGGAATAGGCAAGACCTACACCTTCCTCAGTGAAAGGTACTGAAAACCCCATATTTCCCACAGAGGAATATAACTGACTAGTAAGAATCTTAAAACCTATGTATTGATATGTCTCCGTAAGGGAATCAAGTGTGTCTAGACTGGCATAAACATGGCAGCGAGAATCAGCTCAAACCCACTATGAAATGGAATTTCAAAAACAAAACAAAAAAACAGGGAAATTCTTTACAATTCCTTCAGGGTCTCTGACGAAAGCTGGAATGACCCTATCTACAATGACAGCTGGATGTGGCAAAAGGCTGGACCCTTGGGACTGAGAGGATTGGTGAGATTGGGTGAGCAAATGCAGTCGCTTTAAAGAAATAATGCATGGCCCCCATTCCATGGGTCCCAACTCTCCAGGTTGAAGGGAATATTACTACAATTATAACATGTACGGGAGACCTAGGGTATGGACACACTGTGAATATGAATGTTTTCTATAACGCAACGAATAGTAAATCTCTTGGTGCTCCGGTTTGACTTTCCAACTGCTTTACTATCAATCTCCCAACTTGGAGAGACAGCCCCTTTAACCTCTTGGTTCGCACAGGTTGCCAATTTGGCAGATGATGGAAGTGAAGAGGGAGAACCAATGAGAGAGTAGCTGTTAGGCATTTGGATGGGCACATGTGACTCTAATTTCCCGTTGGGAAGAAGAATTAACCAAAGTCTCAGCCACCCACCGGGGACCAGTATAGGTTCTGAACCAAAATTTTCGACTTGCGTTCAGCTCACAAAATCGAGTTGAAACATGGAGCTCAGAAGCACAGCAATTCACAAACTAGCAGAGTAATAAAGGACAACTCTCGTCCAAAAATCTGTCGAGGGAAGGCATCGAGGCGGACTTGAAAGTGAGGCAGAATATCAGGAAACAGATTTCAAGAGGTACGCAGGAGTTGCCTGTAAAGGACAGGAAGAGGGGCACAACTTCGAAAATGTTGCACTTGGCTAAAAAGGGCGTATGCATTTTATTCTGAATATATTCGGGAGAAAATGCATACGCCCTTTTTGGCCAAGCAAGCAAGCAGGCAATGCAAATCTGCACTACAAAGAAGTATCACTTCCCACGTGTCTAAAGGGACATCCACAAAATTTGGAAAAACCAGAAAGGCAAGACAGGCCCTGCAGAACAGGGAACCTTGTTATGCTGATGGGCGGGATGCAAGTTGCCTACTGCCTCACTGGAAGTGTGCACTGTGTTCCCTAAAACAAGTAAACAACACAGCTACAGAGACAAGGGCACTTCCTGTCTAGAGAATATACCTATGAAAAACTGAAAATCAATAAGACAGATCCACCCCTAAATTTAGGGCTGCACTGCTTTCGAGAACCACCACTTGGGTACACCTTAAATATCCCAGGAAATATAAAAATGGTTCAAAAAATTGTGGTACTTTCGCACGATGGAATATCCCTCAGCCATGAAATCAATGTCATAATACCAGTAGCAGCAAAATGCGTGGATTCAGGTACGATGATTCTACGTGAAATAAGTCACTCAGAAAAAGAAACTTATCATAAGATATCACTTAGGAAGATACTGTGAACATAGCTACACATGAACTGAGTTAGGAAAGAGAACAGAGTCTCACATTTAGAAAACACTCTTATGCCTGCTTAAGGGGGAAGGAGAGGTGGGGTGATGCATAAAACCAGAGTTTTTATAAGCACAGGTACCTTTCCAAAAACCTACTATGGGATTGACAAGACCAAAACCTTCTTCAGTGAAAGGGACTCAAAACCCCATACTTCCCGCTGAGGAATATATCTGACAAGTAAGAATCTTAAAACCTATGTATTGATATGTCTCCATAAGGGAATCAAGTGTGTCTAGACTGGCATAAACATGGCAGCGAGAATCAGCCCAAACTCACTATAAAAAGGAATTTCAAAATCAAAACAAAAAACTGGGAAATTCTTTACAATTCCTTCAGGGTCCCTGATGAAACCTGGAATGACTCTAACTACAATGACAGCTGGATGTGGCATAAGGCTGGACACTTGGGACTGAGAGGATTGGTAAGATTGGGTGAGCAAATGCAGACCCTTTAAAGCAATAATGCATGGTACGCATTCCATGAGTCCCAACTCTCCAAGATGAAGGGGATATTACTACAGCTATAACATGTACGGGAAACCTAGGGAATGGACACACTGTGAATACGAAAGGTTTCTAAATGTCAACGAGTAGTCCCTCTCCTGGTGCTCTGGTTTGACTTTCCAACTGCTTTATTATCAATATCCCAACTTGGAGAGACAGCCCTTTAAACCTCCTGGTTCGCACAGGTTGCAAATTTGACAGAGGATGGAAGGGAAGAGGGGGAACCAATGAGAGGGTAGTTGTTAGGCATTAGGACGGGCACATCTGACTCTAATTTACCAGCAGGAAGAAGAATCAACCAAAGTCTCAGCCACCCAGCGGGAACCAGTATAGGTCCTGAACCAACATTATGGACTTGCGTTCAGCTCACAAAAACGAGTTGAAAAATGGAGCTCAGGGGCACAGCAATTCACAAACTGGCAGAGTAATAAAGTACAACTATCGTCCAAAAATCTGTTGAGGGAATGCTTCGAGGCAGATTTGAAAGTGAGGCAGAATAGCAGGAAACAGATTTCAGGAGGTACTCAGGAGTTGCCTGTAAAGCACAGGAAGAGGGGCACAACTTCGACAACAATGCACTTGGCCAAAAAGGGCGTATGCATTTTCTCCTGAATATATTCAGGACAGAACGCATATGCCCTTTTTGGCCAAGCAAGCAAGCGGGCAATGTAAATCTGTACTACAAAGAAGTATCTCTTCCCACAGGTCAAGAGGGACATCCACAAAATGTGTAAAAACCTGAAAGGCAAGATAGGCCCTGGGGAACAGGGAGCCTTGTTATGCTGATGGGCAGGATGTAAATTGCCAACTGCCTCACTGGAGTAGTGCATTGCGTTCCCTAAAACAAGTAAACAACAGAGCTACAGAGCCAAGGGCACTTCCAGTCTGGGGAATATACCTTGGGAAAACTGAAAAACAGTAAGACACAGCCACCCCCAAATATAGGTTTGAACTGCTTACAAGAACCTCAACTTGGGTACACCTTAAATATCCCAGGAACTATAAAAATGGTTCAAAAAATTGTGGCTCTTACGTATGATGGAATATCCCTCAGCCATGAAATCAATGTCATAAGACCAGTAGCAGCAATGTGAGTGGATTCAAGTACGATGAATCTAAGTGAAATATGTCACACAGAAAAAGAAACTTATCATAAGATATCACTTATGAAGATCCTGTAAACATGGCTACACATGAACTGAGTTAGGAAAGAGAACAGTCTCACATTTAGAAAACACTCTTATGCATGCTTAAGGGGGAAGGAGAGGTGGGGTGATGCATAAAACCAGAGTTTGATATAAGCACAGGTACCGTTTTAAAAACCAATATGGAATAGGCAAGACCTACACCTTCCTCAGTGAAAGGGACTCAAAACCCCATATTTCCCGCAGAGGAATATATCAGACTGGTAAGAATCTTAAAAACTATGTATTGATATGTCTCCGTAAGGGAATCAAGTGTGTCTAGACTGGCATAAACATGGCAGCGAGAATCAGCTCAAACCCACTATGAAAATGAATTTCAAAAACAAACAAACAAAAAAAACAGGGAAATTCTTTAGAATTCCTACAGGGTCTCTGACAAAACCTGGAATGACCCTATCTACAATGACAACTGCATGTGTCATAAGGCTGGACACTTGGCACTGAGAGGATTGGTGAGATTGGTTGAGCAAATGCAGACCATTTAAAGCAAAAATGCATGGCCCCAATTCCATGTGTCCCAACTCTCCAGGTTGAAGGGAATATTACTACAACTATAACATGTACGGTAAACCTAGGGAATGGACACACTGTGAATAAGAATGGTTTCTAAAACTCAACGAATAGTCCATCTCTTGGTGCTCCGGTTTGACTTTCCAACTGCTTTACTATCAAACTCCCAACTTGGAGAGACGGCCCCTTTAACCTCTTGGTTCGCACAGGTTGCCAATTTGGCAGATGATGGAAGAGAAGAGGGAGAACCAATGAGAGAGTAGCTGTTAGGCATTTGGACGGGCATATGTCTCTCTACTTTCCCAGCAGGAAGAAGAATTAACCAAAGTCTCAGCCACCCACCGGGAAGCAATATAGGTCCTGAACCAAAATTTTGGACTTGCGTTCAGCTCACAAAAAACGGGTAGAATAATGGAGCTCAGGGGCACAGCAATTCACAAGCTGGCAGAGTAATAAAGGACAACTATCTACCAAAAATATGTTGAGGGAAGGCAAAGAGGTGGACTTGAAAGCGATGCAGAATAGCAAGAAAGAGATTTCAAGAGGTAAGCAGGAGTTGCCTGTAAAGCACAGGAAGAGGGGCACAAATTCCACAATGATGCACTTGGCCACAAAGGGCGTATGCATTTTCTCCTGAATATATTCAGGACAGAAGGCATACGCCCTTTTTGGCCAAGCAAGCAAGCGGGCAATGTAAATCTGTACTACAAAGAAGTATCTCTTCCCACAGTTCAAGAGGGACATCCACAAAATGTGTAAAAACCAGAAAGGCAAGATAGGCCCTGGGGAACAGGGAGCCTTTTTATGCTGAGGGGCAGGATGTAAACTGCCAACTGCCTCACTGGAGTAGTGCATTGCATTACCTAAAACAAGTAAACAACAGAGCTACAGAGCCAAGGGCACTTCCAGTCTAGGGAATATACTTTGGGAAAACTGAAAATCAATAAGACAGGTCCACCCCCAAATTTAGGGTTGAACTGCTTACAAGAACCTCAACTTGGGTACACCTTAAATATCCCAGGAAAAATAAAAAAGGTTCAAAAAATTGTGGCTCTTACGTATGATGGAATATCCCTCAGCCATGAAATCAATGTCATAAGACCAGTAGCAGCAATGTGAGTGGATTCAAGTACGATGAATCTAAGTGAAATAAGTCACACAGAAAAAGAAACTTATCATAAGATATCACTTATGAAGATCCTGTAAACATGGCTACACATGAACTGAGTTAGGAAAGAGAACAGTCTCACATTTAGAAAACACTCTTATGCATGCTTAAGGGGGAAGGAGAGGTGGGGTGATGCATAAAACCAGAGTTTGATATAAGCACAGGTACCGTTTCAAAAACCAAGTATGGAATAGGCAAGACCTACACCTTCCTCAGTGAAAGGTACTGAAAACCCCATATTTCCCACAGAGGAATATAACTGACTAGTAAGAATCTTAAAACCTATGTATTGATATGTCTCCGTAAGGGAATCAAGTGTGTCTAGACTGGCATAAACATGGCAGCGAGAATCAGCTCAAACCCACTATGAAATGGAATTTCAAAAACAAAACAAAAAAACAGGGAAATTCTTTACAATTCCTTCAGGGTCTCTGACGAAAGCTGGAATGACCCTATCTACAATGACAGCTGGATGTGGCAAAAGGCTGGACCCTTGGGACTGAGAGGATTGGTGAGATTGGGTGAGCAAATGCAGTCGCTTTAAAGAAATAATGCATGGCCCCCATTCCATGGGTCCCAACTCTCCAGGTTGAAGGGAATATTACTACAATTATAACATGTACGGGAGACCTAGGGTATGGACACACTGTGAATATGAATGTTTTCTATAACGCAACGAATAGTAAATCTCTTGGTGCTCCGGTTTGACTTTCCAACTGCTTTACTATCAATCTCCCAACTTGGAGAGACAGCCCCTTTAACCTCTTGGTTCGCACAGGTTGCCAATTTGGCAGATGATGGAAGTGAAGAGGGAGAACCAATGAGAGAGTAGCTGTTAGGCATTTGGATGGGCACATGTGACTCTAATTTCCCGTTGGGAAGAAGAATTAACCAAAGTCTCAGCCACCCACCGGGGACCAGTATAGGTTCTGAACCAAAATTTTCGACTTGCGTTCAGCTCACAAAATCGAGTTGAAACATGGAGCTCAGAAGCACAGCAATTCACAAACTAGCAGAGTAATAAAGGACAACTCTCGTCCAAAAATCTGTCGAGGGAAGGCATCGAGGCGGACTTGAAAGTGAGGCAGAATATCAGGAAACAGATTTCAAGAGGTACGCAGGAGTTGCCTGTAAAGGACAGGAAGAGGGGCACAACTTCGAAAATGTTGCACTTGGCTAAAAAGGGCGTATGCATTTTATTCTGAATATATTCGGGAGAAAATGCATACGCCCTTTTTGGCCAAGCAAGCAAGCAGGCAATGCAAATCTGCACTACAAAGAAGTATCACTTCCCACGTGTCTAAAGGGACATCCACAAAATTTGGAAAAACCAGAAAGGCAAGACAGGCCCTGCAGAACAGGGAACCTTGTTATGCTGATGGGCGGGATGCAAGTTGCCTACTGCCTCACTGGAAGTGTGCACTGTGTTCCCTAAAACAAGTAAACAACACAGCTACAGAGACAAGGGCACTTCCTGTCTAGAGAATATACCTATGAAAAACTGAAAATCAATAAGACAGATCCACCCCTAAATTTAGGGCTGCACTGCTTTCGAGAACCACCACTTGGGTACACCTTAAATATCCCAGGAAATATAAAAATGGTTCAAAAAATTGTGGTACTTTCGCACGATGGAATATCCCTCAGCCATGAAATCAATGTCATAATACCAGTAGCAGCAAAATGCGTGGATTCAGGTACGATGATTCTACGTGAAATAAGTCACTCAGAAAAAGAAACTTATCATAAGATATCACTTAGGAAGATACTGTGAACATAGCTACACATGAACTGAGTTAGGAAAGAGAACAGAGTCTCACATTTAGAAAACACTCTTATGCCTGCTTAAGGGGGAAGGAGAGGTGGGGTGATGCATAAAACCAGAGTTTTTATAAGCACAGGTACCTTTCCAAAAACCTACTATGGGATTGACAAGACCAAAACCTTCTTCAGTGAAAGGGACTCAAAACCCCATACTTCCCGCTGAGGAATATATCTGACAAGTAAGAATCTTAAAACCTATGTATTGATATGTCTCCATAAGGGAATCAAGTGTGTCTAGACTGGCATAAACATGGCAGCGAGAATCAGCCCAAACTCACTATAAAAAGGAATTTCAAAATCAAAACAAAAAACTGGGAAATTCTTTACAATTCCTTCAGGGTCCCTGATGAAACCTGGAATGACTCTAACTACAATGACAGCTGGATGTGGCATAAGGCTGGACACTTGGGACTGAGAGGATTGGTAAGATTGGGTGAGCAAATGCAGACCCTTTAAAGCAATAATGCATGGTACGCATTCCATGAGTCCCAACTCTCCAAGATGAAGGGGATATTACTACAGCTATAACATGTACGGGAAACCTAGGGAATGGACACACTGTGAATACGAAAGGTTTCTAAATGTCAACGAGTAGTCCCTCTCCTGGTGCTCTGGTTTGACTTTCCAACTGCTTTATTATCAATATCCCAACTTGGAGAGACAGCCCTTTAAACCTCCTGGTTCGCACAGGTTGCAAATTTGACAGAGGATGGAAGGGAAGAGGGGGAACCAATGAGAGGGTAGTTGTTAGGCATTAGGACGGGCACATCTGACTCTAATTTACCAGCAGGAAGAAGAATCAACCAAAGTCTCAGCCACCCAGCGGGAACCAGTATAGGTCCTGAACCAACATTATGGACTTGCGTTCAGCTCACAAAAACGAGTTGAAAAATGGAGCTCAGGGGCACAGCAATTCACAAACTGGCAGAGTAATAAAGTACAACTATCGTCCAAAAATCTGTTGAGGGAATGCTTCGAGGCAGATTTGAAAGTGAGGCAGAATAGCAGGAAACAGATTTCAGGAGGTACTCAGGAGTTGCCTGTAAAGCACAGGAAGAGGGGCACAACTTCGACAACAATGCACTTGGCCAAAAAGGGCGTATGCATTTTCTCCTGAATATATTCAGGACAGAACGCATATGCCCTTTTTGGCCAAGCAAGCAAGCGGGCAATGTAAATCTGTACTACAAAGAAGTATCTCTTCCCACAGGTCAAGAGGGACATCCACAAAATGTGTAAAAACCTGAAAGGCAAGATAGGCCCTGGGGAACAGGGAGCCTTGTTATGCTGATGGGCAGGATGTAAATTGCCAACTGCCTCACTGGAGTAGTGCATTGCGTTCCCTAAAACAAGTAAACAACAGAGCTACAGAGCCAAGGGCACTTCCAGTCTGGGGAATATACCTTGGGAAAACTGAAAAACAGTAAGACACAGCCACCCCCAAATATAGGTTTGAACTGCTTACAAGAACCTCAACTTGGGTACACCTTAAATATCCCAGGAACTATAAAAATGGTTCAAAAAATTGTGGCTCTTACGTATGATGGAATATCCCTCAGCCATGAAATCAATGTCATAAGACCAGTAGCAGCAATGTGAGTGGATTCAAGTACGATGAATCTAAGTGAAATATGTCACACAGAAAAAGAAACTTATCATAAGATATCACTTATGAAGATCCTGTAAACATGGCTACACATGAACTGAGTTAGGAAAGAGAACAGTCTCACATTTAGAAAACACTCTTATGCATGCTTAAGGGGGAAGGAGAGGTGGGGTGATGCATAAAACCAGAGTTTGATATAAGCACAGGTACCGTTTTAAAAACCAATATGGAATAGGCAAGACCTACACCTTCCTCAGTGAAAGGGACTCAAAACCCCATATTTCCCGCAGAGGAATATATCAGACTGGTAAGAATCTTAAAAACTATGTATTGATATGTCTCCGTAAGGGAATCAAGTGTGTCTAGACTGGCATAAACATGGCAGCGAGAATCAGCTCAAACCCACTATGAAAATGAATTTCAAAAACAAACAAACAAAAAAAACAGGGAAATTCTTTAGAATTCCTACAGGGTCTCTGACAAAACCTGGAATGACCCTATCTACAATGACAACTGCATGTGTCATAAGGCTGGACACTTGGCACTGAGAGGATTGGTGAGATTGGTTGAGCAAATGCAGACCATTTAAAGCAAAAATGCATGGCCCCAATTCCATGTGTCCCAACTCTCCAGGTTGAAGGGAATATTACTACAACTATAACATGTACGGTAAACCTAGGGAATGGACACACTGTGAATAAGAATGGTTTCTAAAACTCAACGAATAGTCCATCTCTTGGTGCTCCGGTTTGACTTTCCAACTGCTTTACTATCAAACTCCCAACTTGGAGAGACGGCCCCTTTAACCTCTTGGTTCGCACAGGTTGCCAATTTGGCAGATGATGGAAGAGAAGAGGGAGAACCAATGAGAGAGTAGCTGTTAGGCATTTGGACGGGCATATGTCTCTCTACTTTCCCAGCAGGAAGAAGAATTAACCAAAGTCTCAGCCACCCACCGGGAAGCAATATAGGTCCTGAACCAAAATTTTGGACTTGCGTTCAGCTCACAAAAAACGGGTAGAATAATGGAGCTCAGGGGCACAGCAATTCACAAGCTGGCAGAGTAATAAAGGACAACTATCTACCAAAAATATGTTGAGGGAAGGCAAAGAGGTGGACTTGAAAGCGATGCAGAATAGCAAGAAAGAGATTTCAAGAGGTAAGCAGGAGTTGCCTGTAAAGCACAGGAAGAGGGGCACAAATTCCACAATGATGCACTTGGCCACAAAGGGCGTATGCATTTTCTCCTGAATATATTCAGGACAGAAGGCATACGCCCTTTTTGGCCAAGCAAGCAAGCGGGCAATGTAAATCTGTACTACAAAGAAGTATCTCTTCCCACAGTTCAAGAGGGACATCCACAAAATGTGTAAAAACCAGAAAGGCAAGATAGGCCCTGGGGAACAGGGAGCCTTTTTATGCTGAGGGGCAGGATGTAAACTGCCAACTGCCTCACTGGAGTAGTGCATTGCATTACCTAAAACAAGTAAACAACAGAGCTACAGAGCCAAGGGCACTTCCAGTCTAGGGAATATACTTTGGGAAAACTGAAAATCAAAAAGACAGGTCCACCCCCAAATTTAGGGTTGAACTGCTTACAAGAACCTCAACTTGGGTACACCTTAAATATCCCAGGAAAAATAAAAAAGGTTCAAAAAATTGTGGCTCTTACGTATGATGGAATATCCCTCAGCCATGAAATCAATGTCATAAGACCAGTAGCAGCAATGTGAGTGGATTCAAGTACGATGAATCTAAGTGAAATAAGTCACACAGAAAAAGAAACTTATCATAAGATATCACTTATGAAGATCCTGTAAACATGGCTACACATGAACTGAGTTAGGAAAGAGAACAGTCTCACATTTAGAAAACACTCTTATGCATGCTTAAGGGGGAAGGAGAGGTGGGGTGATGCATAAAACCAGAGTTTGATATAAGCACAGGTACCGTTTCAAAAACCAAGTATGGAATAGGCAAGACCTACACCTTCCTCAGTGAAAGGTACTGAAAACCCCATATTTCCCACAGAGGAATATAACTGACTAGTAAGAATCTTAAAACCTATGTATTGATATGTCTCCGTAAGGGAA
Source organism: Mesoplodon bidens (assembly GCF_964165515.1). Taxonomy (NCBI): domain Eukaryota; kingdom Metazoa; phylum Chordata; class Mammalia; order Artiodactyla; family Ziphiidae; genus Mesoplodon; species Mesoplodon bidens. The sequence goes on from NW_027672207.1 coordinate 4,102,427, forward strand.
TCAAGTGTGTCTAGACTGGCATAAACATGGCAGCGAGAATCAGCTCAAACCCACTATGAAATGGAATTTCAAAAACAAACAAACAAAAAAAACAGGGAAATTCTTTAGAATTCCTACAGGGTCTCTGACAAAACCTGGAATGACCCTATCTACAATGACAACTGCATGTGTCATAAGGCTGGACACTTGGCACTGAGAGGATTGGTGAGATTGGTTGAGCAAATGCAGACCATTTAAAGCAAAAATGCATGGCCCCAATTCCATGTGTCCCAACTCTCCAGGTTGAAGGGAATATTACTACAACTATAACATGTACGGTAAACCTAGGGAATGGACACACTGTGAATAAGAATGGTTTCTAAAACTCAACGAATAGTCCATCTCTTGGTGCTCCGGTTTGACTTTCCAACTGCTTTACTATCAAACTCCCAACTTGGAGAGACGGCCCCTTTAACCTCTTGGTTCGCACAGGTTGCCAATTTGGCAGATGATGGAAGAGAAGAGGGAGAACCAATGAGAGAGTAGCTGTTAGGCATTTGGACGGGCATATGTCTCTCTACTTTCCCAGCAGGAAGAAGAATTAACCAAAGTCTCAGCCACCCACCGGGAAGCAATATAGGTCCTGAACCAAAATTTTGGACTTGCGTTCAGCTCACAAAAAACGGGTAGAATAATGGAGCTCAGGGGCACAGCAATTCACAAGCTGGCAGAGTAATAAAGGACAACTATCTACCAAAAATATGTTGAGGGAAGGCAAAGAGGTGGACTTGAAAGCGATGCAGAATAGCAAGAAAGAGATTTCAAGAGGTAAGCAGGAGTTGCCTGTAAAGCACAGGAAGAGGGGCACAAATTCCACAATGATGCACTTGGCCACAAAGGGCGTATGCATTTTCTCCTGAATATATTCAGGACAGAAGGCATACGCCCTTTTTGGCCAAGCAAGCAAGCGGGCAATGTAAATCTGTACTACAAAGAAGTATCTCTTCCCACAGTTCAAGAGGGACATCCACAAAATGTGTAAAAACCAGAAAGGCAAGATAGGCCCTGGGGAACAGGGAGCCTTTTTATGCTGAGGGGCAGGATGTAAACTGCCAACTGCCTCACTGGAGTAGTGCATTGCATTACCTAAAACAAGTAAACAACAGAGCTACAGAGCCAAGGGCACTTCCAGTCTAGGGAATATACTTTGGGAAAACTGAAAATCAATAAGACAGGTCCACCCCCAAATTTAGGGTTGAACTGCTTACAAGAACCTCAACTTGGGTACACCTTAAATATCCCAGGAAAAATAAAAAAGGTTCAAAAAATTGTGGCTCTTACGTATGATGGAATATCCCTCAGCCATGAAATCAATGTCATAAGACCAGTAGCAGCAATGTGAGTGGATTCAAGTACGATGAATCTAAGTGAAATAAGTCACACAGAAAAAGAAACTTATCATAAGATATCACTTATGAAGATCCTGTAAACATGGCTACACATGAACTGAGTTAGGAAAGAGAACAGTCTCACATTTAGAAAACACTCTTATGCATGCTTAAGGGGGAAGGAGAGGTGGGGTGATGCATAAAACCAGAGTTTGATAAAAGCACAGGTACCGTTTCAAAAACCAAGTATGGAATAGGCAAGACCTACACCTTCCTCAGTGAAAGGTACTGAAAACCCCATATTTCCCACAGAGGAATATAACTGACTAGTAAGAATCTTAAAACCTATGTATTGATATGTCTCCGTAAGGGAATCAAGTGTGTCTAGACTGGCATAAACATGGCAGCGAGAATCAGCTCAAACCCACTATGAAATGGAATTTCAAAAACAAAACAAAAAAACAGGGAAATTCTTTACAATTCCTTCAGGGTCTCTGACGAAAGCTGGAATGACCCTATCTACAATGACAGCTGGATGTGGCAAAAGGCTGGACCCTTGGGACTGAGAGGATTGGTGAGATTGGGTGAGCAAATGCAGTCGCTTTAAAGAAATAATGCATGGCCCCCATTCCATGGGTCCCAACTCTCCAGGTTGAAGGGAATATTACTACAATTATAACATGTACGGGAGACCTAGGGTATGGACACACTGTGAATATGAATGTTTTCTATAACGCAACGAATAGTAAATCTCTTGGTGCTCCGGTTTGACTTTCCAACTGCTTTACTATCAATCTCCCAACTTGGAGAGACAGCCCCTTTAACCTCTTGGTTCGCACAGGTTGCCAATTTGGCAGATGATGGAAGTGAAGAGGGAGAACCAATGAGAGAGTAGCTGTTAGGCATTTGGATGGGCACATGTGACTCTAATTTCCCGTTGGGAAGAAGAATTAACCAAAGTCTCAGCCACCCACCGGGGACCAGTATAGGTTCTGAACCAAAATTTTCGACTTGCGTTCAGCTCACAAAATCGAGTTGAAACATGGAGCTCAGAAGCACAGCAATTCACAAACTAGCAGAGTAATAAAGGACAACTCTCGTCCAAAAATCTGTCGAGGGAAGGCATCGAGGCGGACTTGAAAGTGAGGCAGAATATCAGGAAACAGATTTCAAGAGGTACGCAGGAGTTGCCTGTAAAGGACAGGAAGAGGGGCACAACTTCGAAAATGTTGCACTTGGCTAAAAAGGGCGTATGCATTTTATTCTGAATATATTCGGGAGAAAATGCATACGCCCTTTTTGGCCAAGCAAGCAAGCAGGCAATGCAAATCTGCACTACAAAGAAGTATCACTTCCCACGTGTCTAAAGGGACATCCACAAAATTTGGAAAAACCAGAAAGGCAAGACAGGCCCTGCAGAACAGGGAACCTTGTTATGCTGATGGGCGGGATGCAAGTTGCCTACTGCCTCACTGGAAGTGTGCACTGTGTTCCCTAAAACAAGTAAACAACACAGCTACAGAGACAAGGGCACTTCCTGTCTAGAGAATATACCTATGAAAAACTGAAAATCAATAAGACAGATCCACCCCTAAATTTAGGGCTGCACTGCTTTCGAGAACCACCACTTGGGTACACCTTAAATATCCCAGGAAATATATAAATGGTTCAAAAAATTGTGGTACTTTCGCACGATGGAATATCCCTCAGCCATGAAATCAATGTCATAATACCAGTAGCAGCAAAATGCGTGGATTCAGGTACGATGATTCTACGTGAAATAAGTCACTCAGAAAAAGAAACTTATCATAAGATATCACTTAGGAAGATACTGTGAACATAGCTACACATGAACTGAGTTAGGAAAGAGAACAGAGTCTCACATTTAGAAAACACTCTTATGCCTGCTTAAGGGGGAAGGAGAGGTGGGGTGATGCATAAAACCAGAGTTTTTATAAGCACAGGTACCTTTCCAAAAACCTACTATGGGATTGACAAGACCAAAACCTTCTTCAGTGAAAGGGACTCAAAACCCCATACTTCCCGCTGAGGAATATATCTGACAAGTAAGAATCTTAAAACCTATGTATTGATATGTCTCCATAAGGGAATCAAGTGTGTCTAGACTGGCATAAACATGGCAGCGAGAATCAGCCCAAACTCACTATAAAAAGGAATTTCAAAATCAAAACAAAAAACTGGGAAATTCTTTACAATTCCTTCAGGGTCCCTGATGAAACCTGGAATGACTCTAACTACAATGACAGCTGGATGTGGCATAAGGCTGGACACTTGGGACTGAGAGGATTGGTAAGATTGGGTGAGCAAATGCAGACCCTTTAAAGCAATAATGCATGGTACGCATTCCATGAGTCCCAACTCTCCAAGATGAAGGGGATATTACTACAGCTATAACATGTACGGGAAACCTAGGGAATGGACACACTGTGAATACGAAAGGTTTCTAAATGTCAACGAGTAGTCCCTCTCCTGGTGCTCTGGTTTGACTTTCCAACTGCTTTATTATCAATATCCCAACTTGGAGAGACAGCCCTTTAAACCTCCTGGTTCGCACAGGTTGCAAATTTGACAGAGGATGGAAGGGAAGAGGGGGAACCAATGAGAGGGTAGTTGTTAGGCATTAGGACGGGCACATCTGACTCTAATTTACCAGCAGGAAGAAGAATCAACCAAAGTCTCAGCCACCCAGCGGGAACCAGTATAGGTCCTGAACCAACATTTTGGACTTGCGTTCAGCTCACAAAAACGAGTTGAAAAATGGAGCTCAGGGGCACAGCAATTCACAAACTGGCAGAGTAATAAAGTACAACTATCGTCCAAAAATCTGTTGAGGGAATGCTTCGAGGCAGATTTGAAAGTGAGGCAGAATAGCAGGAAACAGATTTCAGGAGGTACTCAGGAGTTGCCTGTAAAGCACAGGAAGAGGGGCACAACTTCGACAACAATGCACTTGGCCAAAAAGGGCGTATGCATTTTCTCCTGAATATATTCAGGACAGAACGCATATGCCCTTTTTGGCCAAGCAAGCAAGCGGGCAATGTAAATCTGTACTACAAAGAAGTATCTCTTCCCACAGGTCAAGAGGGACATCCACAAAATGTGTAAAAACCTGAAAGGCAAGATAGGCCCTGGGGAACAGGGAGCCTTGTTATGCTGATGGGCAGGATGTAAATTGCCAACTGCCTCACTGGAGTAGTGCATTGCGTTCCCTAAAACAAGTAAACAACAGAGCTACAGAGCCAAGGGCACTTCCAGTCTGGGGAATATACCTTGGGAAAACTGAAAAACAGTAAGACACAGCCACCCCCAAATATAGGTTTGAACTGCTTACAAGAACCTCAACTTGGGTACACCTTAAATATCCCAGGAACTATAAAAATGGTTCAAAAAATTGTGGCTCTTACGTATGATGGAATATCCCTCAGCCATGAAATCAATGTCATAAGACCAGTAGCAGCAATGTGAGTGGATTCAAGTACGATGAATCTAAGTGAAATATGTCACACAGAAAAAGAAACTTATCATAAGATATCACTTATGAAGATCCTGTAAACATGGCTACACATGAACTGAGTTAGGAAAGAGAACAGTCTCACATTTAGAAAACACTCTTATGCATGCTTAAGGGGGAAGGAGAGGTGGGGTGATGCATAAAACCAGAGTTTGATATAAGCACAGGTACCGTTTTAAAAACCAATATGGAATAGGCAAGACCTACACCTTCCTCAGTGAAAGGGACTCAAAACCCCATATTTCCCGCAGAGGAATATATCAGACTGGTAAGAATCTTAAAAACTATGTATTGATATGTCTCCGTAAGGGAATCAAGTGTGTCTAGACTGGCATAAACATGGCAGCGAGAATCAGCTCAAACCCACTATGAAAATGAATTTCAAAAACAAACAAACAAAAAAAACAGGGAAATTCTTTAGAATTCCTACAGGGTCTCTGACAAAACCTGGAATGACCCTATCTACAATGACAACTGCATGTGTCATAAGGCTGGACACTTGGCACTGAGAGGATTGGTGAGATTGGTTGAGCAAATGCAGACCATTTAAAGCAAAAATGCATGGCCCCAATTCCATGTGTCCCAACTCTCCAGGTTGAAGGGAATATTACTACAACTATAACATGTACGGTAAACCTAGGGAATGGACACACTGTGAATAAGAATGGTTTCTAAAACTCAACGAATAGTCCATCTCTTGGTGCTCCGGTTTGACTTTCCAACTGCTTTACTATCAAACTCCCAACTTGGAGAGACGGCCCCTTTAACCTCTTGGTTCGCACAGGTTGCCAATTTGGCAGATGATGGAAGAGAAGAGGGAGAACCAATGAGAGAGTAGCTGTTAGGCATTTGGACGGGCATATGTCTCTCTACTTTCCCAGCAGGAAGAAGAATTAACCAAAGTCTCAGCCACCCACCGGGAAGCAATATAGGTCCTGAACCAAAATTTTGGACTTGCGTTCAGCTCACAAAAAACGGGTAGAATAATGGAGCTCAGGGGCACAGCAATTCACAAGCTGGCAGAGTAATAAAGGACAACTATCTACCAAAAATATGTTGAGGGAAGGCAAAGAGGTGGACTTGAAAGCGATGCAGAATAGCAAGAAAGAGATTTCAAGAGGTAAGCAGGAGTTGCCTGTAAAGCACAGGAAGAGGGGCACAAATTCCACAATGATGCACTTGGCCACAAAGGGCGTATGCATTTTCTCCTGAATATATTCAGGACAGAAGGCATACGCCCTTTTTGGCCAAGCAAGCAAGCGGGCAATGTAAATCTGTACTACAAAGAAGTATCTCTTCCCACAGTTCAAGAGGGACATCCACAAAATGTGTAAAAACCAGAAAGGCAAGATAGGCCCTGGGGAACAGGGAGCCTTTTTATGCTGAGGGGCAGGATGTAAACTGCCAACTGCCTCACTGGAGTAGTGCATTGCATTACCTAAAACAAGTAAACAACAGAGCTACAGAGCCAAGGGCACTTCCAGTCTAGGGAATATACTTTGGGAAAACTGAAAATCAATAAGACAGGTCCACCCCCAAATTTAGGGTTGAACTGCTTACAAGAACCTCAACTTGGGTACACCTTAAATATCCCAGGAAAAATAAAAAAGGTTCAAAAAATTGTGGCTCTTACGTATGATGGAATATCCCTCAGCCATGAAATCAATGTCATAAGACCAGTAGCAGCAATGTGAGTGGATTCAAGTACGATGAATCTAAGTGAAATAAGTCACACAGAAAAAGAAACTTATCATAAGATATCACTTATGAAGATCCTGTAAACATGGCTACACATGAACTGAGTTAGGAAAGAGAACAGTCTCACATTTAGAAAACACTCTTATGCATGCTTAAGGGGGAAGGAGAGGTGGGGTGATGCATAAAACCAGAGTTTGATATAAGCACAGGTACCGTTTCAAAAACCAAGTATGGAATAGGCAAGACCTACACCTTCCTCAGTGAAAGGTACTGAAAACCCCATATTTCCCACAGAGGAATATAACTGACTAGTAAGAATCTTAAAACCTATGTATTGATATGTCTCCGTAAGGGAATCAAGTGTGTCTAGACTGGCATAAACATGGCAGCGAGAATCAGCTCAAACCCACTATGAAATGGAATTTCAAAAACAAAACAAAAAAACAGGGAAATTCTTTACAATTCCTTCAGGGTCTCTGACGAAAGCTGGAATGACCCTATCTACAATGACAGCTGGATGTGGCAAAAGGCTGGACCCTTGGGACTGAGAGGATTGGTGAGATTGGGTGAGCAAATGCAGTCGCTTTAAAGAAATAATGCATGGCCCCCATTCCATGGGTCCCAACTCTCCAGGTTGAAGGGAATATTACTACAATTATAACATGTACGGGAGACCTAGGGTATGGACACACTGTGAATATGAATGTTTTCTATAACGCAACGAATAGTAAATCTCTTGGTGCTCCGGTTTGACTTTCCAACTGCTTTACTATCAATCTCCCAACTTGGAGAGACAGCCCCTTTAACCTCTTGGTTCGCACAGGTTGCCAATTTGGCAGATGATGGAAGTGAAGAGGGAGAACCAATGAGAGAGTAGCTGTTAGGCATTTGGATGGGCACATGTGACTCTAATTTCCCGTTGGGAAGAAGAATTAACCAAAGTCTCAGCCACCCACCGGGGACCAGTATAGGTTCTGAACCAAAATTTTCGACTTGCGTTCAGCTCACAAAATCGAGTTGAAACATGGAGCTCAGAAGCACAGCAATTCACAAACTAGCAGAGTAATAAAGGACAACTCTCGTCCAAAAATCTGTCGAGGGAAGGCATCGAGGCGGACTTGAAAGTGAGGCAGAATATCAGGAAACAGATTTCAAGAGGTACGCAGGAGTTGCCTGTAAAGGACAGGAAGAGGGGCACAACTTCGAAAATGTTGCACTTGGCTAAAAAGGGCGTATGCATTTTATTCTGAATATATTCGGGAGAAAATGCATACACCCTTTTTGGCCAAGCAAGCAAGCAGGCAATGCAAATCTGCACTACAAAGAAGTATCACTTCCCACGTGTCTAAAGGGACATCCACAAAATTTGGAAAAACCAGAAAGGCAAGACAGGCCCTGCAGAACAGGGAACCTTGTTATGCTGATGGGCGGGATGCAAGTTGCCTACTGCCTCACTGGAAGTGTGCACTGTGTTCCCTAAAACAAGTAAACAACACAGCTACAGAGACAAGGGCACTTCCTGTCTAGAGAATATACCTATGAAAAACTGAAAATCAATAAGACAGATCCACCCCTAAATTTAGGGCTGCACTGCTTTCGAGAACCACCACTTGGGTACACCTTAAATATCCCAGGAAATATAAAAATGGTTCAAAAAATTGTGGTACTTTCGCACGATGGAATATCCCTCAGCCATGAAATCAATGTCATAATACCAGTAGCAGCAAAATGCGTGGATTCAGGTACGATGATTCTACGTGAAATAAGTCACTCAGAAAAAGAAACTTATCATAAGATATCACTTAGGAAGATACTGTGAACATAGCTACACATGAACTGAGTTAGGAAAGAGAACAGAGTCTCACATTTAGAAAACACTCTTATGCCTGCTTAAGGGGGAAGGAGAGGTGGGGTGATGCATAAAACCAGAGTTTTTATAAGCACAGGTACCTTTCCAAAAACCTACTATGGGATTGACAAGACCAAAACCTTCTTCAGTGAAAGGGACTCAAAACCCCATACTTCCCGCTGAGGAATATATCTGACAAGTAAGAATCTTAAAACCTATGTATTGATATGTCTCCATAAGGGAATCAAGTGTGTCTAGACTGGCATAAACATGGCAGCGAGAATCAGCCCAAACTCACTATAAAAAGGAATTTCAAAATCAAAACAAAAAACTGGGAAATTCTTTACAATTCCTTCAGGGTCCCTGATGAAACCTGGAATGACTCTAACTACAATGACAGCTGGATGTGGCATAAGGCTGGACACTTGGGACTGAGAGGATTGGTAAGATTGGGTGAGCAAATGCAGACCCTTTAAAGCAATAATGCATGGTACGCATTCCATGAGTCCCAACTCTCCAAGATGAAGGGGATATTACTACAGCTATAACATGTACGGGAAACCTAGGGAATGGACACACTGTGAATACGAAAGGTTTCTAAATGTCAACGAGTAGTCCCTCTCCTGGTGCTCTGGTTTGACTTTCCAACTGCTTTATTATCAATATCCCAACTTGGAGAGACAGCCCTTTAAACCTCCTGGTTCGCACAGGTTGCAAATTTGACAGAGGATGGAAGGGAAGAGGGGGAACCAATGAGAGGGTAGTTGTTAGGCATTAGGACGGGCACATCTGACTCTAATTTACCAGCAGGAAGAAGAATCAACCAAAGTCTCAGCCACCCAGCGGGAACCAGTATAGGTCCTGAACCAACATTTTGGACTTGCGTTCAGCTCACAAAAACGAGTTGAAAAATGGAGCTCAGGGGCACAGCAATTCACAAACTGGCAGAGTAATAAAGTACAACTATCGTCCAAAAATCTGTTGAGGGAATGCTTCGAGGCAGATTTGAAAGTGAGGCAGAATAGCAGGAAACAGATTTCAGGAGGTACTCAGGAGTTGCCTGTAAAGCACAGGAAGAGGGGCACAACTTCGACAACAATGCACTTGGCCAAAAAGGGCGTATGCATTTTCTCCTGAATATATTCAGGACAGAACGCATATGCCCTTTTTGGCCAAGCAAGCAAGCGGGCAATGTAAATCTGTACTACAAAGAAGTATCTCTTCCCACAGGTCAAGAGGGACATCCACAAAATGTGTAAAAACCTGAAAGGCAAGATAGGCCCTGGGGAACAGGGAGCCTTGTTATGCTGATGGGCAGGATGTAAATTGCCAACTGCCTCACTGGAGTAGTGCATTGCGTTCCCTAAAACAAGTAAACAACAGAGCTACAGAGCCAAGGGCACTTCCAGTCTGGGGAATATACCTTGGGAAAACTGAAAAACAGTAAGACACAGCCACCCCCAAATATAGGTTTGAACTGCTTACAAGAACCTCAACTTGGGTACACCTTAAATATCCCAGGAACTATAAAAATGGTTCAAAAAATTGTGGCTCTTACGTATGATGGAATATCCCTCAGCCATGAAATCAATGTCATAAGACCAGTAGCAGCAATGTGAGTGGATTCAAGTACGATGAATCTAAGTGAAATATGTCACACAGAAAAAGAAACTTATCATAAGATATCACTTATGAAGATCCTGTAAACATGGCTACACATGAACTGAGTTAGGAAAGAGAACAGTCTCACATTTAGAAAACACTCTTATGCATGCTTAAGGGGGAAGGAGAGGTGGGGTGATGCATAAAACCAGAGTTTGATATAAGCACAGGTACCGTTTTAAAAACCAATATGGAATAGGCAAGACCTACACCTTCCTCAGTGAAAGGGACTCAAAACCCCATATTTCCCGCAGAGGAATATATCAGACTGGTAAGAATCTTAAAAACTATGTATTGATATGTCTCCATAAGGGAATCAAGTGTGTCTAGACTGGCATAAACATGGCAGCGAGAATCAGCTCAAACCCACTATGAAAATGAATTTCAAAAACAAACAAACAAAAAAAAAACAGGGAAATTCTTTAGAATTCCTACAGGGTCTCTGACGAAACCTGGAATGACCCTATCTACAATGACAACTGCATGTGTCATAAGGCTGGACACTTGGCACTGAGAGGATTGGTGAGATTGGTTGAGCAAATGCAGACCATTTAAAGCAAAAATGCATGGCCCCAATTCCATGTGTCCCAACTCTCCAGGTTGAAGGGAATATTACTACAATTATAACATGTACGGTAAACCTAGGGAATGGACACACTGTGAATAAGAATGGTTTCTAAAACTCAACGAATAGTCCATCTCTTGGTGCTCCGGTTTGACTTTCCAACTGCTTTACTATCAAACTCCCAACTTGGAGAGACGGCCCCTTTAACCTCTTGGTTCGCACAGGTTGCCAATTTGGCAGATGATGGAAGAGAAGAGGGAGAACCAATGAGAGAGTAGCTGTTAGGCATTTGGACGGGCACATGTGACTCTAATTTCCCGGCGGGACGAAGAATTAATCAAAGTCTCAGGCACCCAATGGGGACCAGTATAGGTCCTGAACCAAAACTTTGGACTTGCGTTCAGCTCACAAAAACGAGTTGATTAATGGAGTTCAGGGGCACAGCAATTCACAAACTGGAAGTGTAATAAAGAACAACTATCGTCCAAAAATCTGTTGAGGGAATACATCGAGGCGGACTTGAAAGTGAGGCAGAATAGCAGGAAACAGATTTCATGAGGTACGCAGGAGTTTCCTGTAAAGGACAGGAAGAGGGGTACAACTTCGAACATGTTGCACTTGGCAAAAAAGGGCGTATGCATTTTATCCTGAATATATTGAGGAGAAAACGCATACGCCCTTTTTGGCCAAGCAAGCAAGCAGGCAATGCAAATCTGCTCTACAAAGAAGTATCACTTCCCACCTGTCAAAAGGGACATCCACAACATGTGTAAAAACCAGAAAGGCAAGACAGGCCCTGCAGAACAGGGAACCTTGTTATGCTGATGGGCTGGATGTAAGTTGCCTACTGCCTCACTGGAAGTGTGCACTGTATTCCCTAAAACAAGTAAACAACAGAGCTACAGAGCCAAGGGAATTCCAGTCTAGAGAATATACCTTTGGAAAACTGAAAATCAATAAGACAGATCCACCCCTAAATTTAGGGCTGCACTGCTTACAAGAACCTCAACTTGGGTACACCTTAAATATCCCAGGAAATATAAAAATGGTTCAAAAAATTGTGGTACTTACGCATGATGGAATATCCCTCAGCCATGAAATCAATGTCATAATACCAGTAGCAGCAAAATGCGTGGATTCAGGTACGATGATTCTACGTGAAATAAGTCACACAGAAAAAGAAACTTATCATAAGATATCACTTAGGAAGATCCTGTAAACATACCTACACATGAACTGAGTTAGGAAAGAGAACAGAGTCTCACATTTAGAAAACACTCTTATCCCTGCTTAAGGGTGAAGGAGAGGTGGGGTGATGCATAAAACCAGAGTTTGATATAAGCACAGGTACCGTTCCAAAAACCAACTATGGGATAGACAAGACCAACACCTTCCTCAGTGAAAGGGACACAAAACCCCATACTTCCCGCAGAGGTATATATCTGACAAGTAAGGATCTTAAAACCTATGTATTGATATGTCTCCATAAGGGAATCAAGTGTGTCTAGACTGGCATAAACATGGCAGCGAGAATCAGCCTAAACCCACTATAAAAAGGAATTTCAAAAACAAACCAAAAAAACATGGAAATTCTTTACAATTCCTTCAAGGTCCCTGATGAAACCTGGAATGACCCTAACTACAATGACAGCTGGATGTGGCATAAGGCTGGACACTTGGGACACAGAGGATTGGTGAGATTGGGTGAGCAAATGCAGACCCTTTAAAGAAATAATGCATGGCACGCATTCCATGGGTCCCAACTCTTCAGGTTGAACGGAATATTATAGAGCTATATCATGTACGGGAAACCTAGAGAATGGACACACTGTGAATACGAAAGGTTTCTAAATCTCAACGAGTAGTCCCTCTCCTGGTGCTCTGGTTTGACTTACCAACTTCTTTATTATCAATATCCCAACTTGGAGAGACAGCCCCTTTAACCTCCTGGTTCGCACAGGTTGCCGATTTGGAAGAGGATGGAAGGGAAGAGGGAGAACCAATGAGAGAGTAGTTGTTAGGCATTTGGACGGGCACATGTGACTCTAATGTACCGGCAGGAAGAAGAATTAACCAAAGTCTCAGTCACCCACCAGGAACAAGTATAGGTCCTGAACCAACATTTTGGACTTGCGTTCCGCTCACAAAAACGAGTTAAAAAATGGAGCTCAGGGTCACAGCAATTCACAAACCGGCAGAGTAATAAAGACAACTATCGTCCAAAAATCTGTTGAGGGAATGCTTCGAGGCAGATTTGAAAGTGAGGCAGAATAGCAGGAACCAGATTTCAGGAGGTACGCAGGAGTTGCCAGTAAAGCACATGAAGAGGGGCACAACTTCGACAACAATGCACTTGGCCAAAAAGGGCGAATGCATTTTCTCCTGAATATATTCAGGAGAAAACGCATACGCCCTTTTTGGCCAAGCAAGCAATCGGGCAATGTAAATCTCTACTACAAACAAGTATCTCTTCCCACAGGTCCAGAGGGACATCCACAAAATGTGTAAAAACCAGAAAGGCAAGATAGGCCCTGGAGAACAGGGAGCCTTGTTATGCTGATGGGCAGGATGTATATTGCCAACTGCCTCACCGGAGGAGTGCATTGCGTTCCCTAAAACAAGTAAACAACAGAGCTACAGAGCCAAGGGCACTTCCAGTCTAGGGAATATACCTTGGGAAAACTGAAAACCAATAAGAGAGATGCACCCCCAAATTTACGGTTGAACTGCTTACAAGAACCTCAACTTGGGTACACCTTAAATATCCCAGGAAATATAAAAATGTTTCAAAAAATTGTGGCTCTTACGTATGATGGAATATCCCTCAGCCATGAAATCAATGTCAAAAGACCAGTAGCAGCAATGTGAGTGGATTCAAGTACGATGATTCTAAGTGAAATAAGTCACACAGAAAAAGAAACATCATAAGATATCACTTAGGAAGATACTGTGAACATAGCTACACATGAACTGAGTTAGGAAAGAGAACAGTGTCTCACAGTTAGAAAACACTCTTATGCCTGCTTAAGGGGGAAGGAGAAGTGGGATGATGCATAAAACCAGAGTTTGATATAAGCACTGGTACCGTTCTAAAAACCAACTATAGGATAGACAAGACCAACATCTTCCTCAGTGAAAGGGACTCAAAACCCCATATTTCCCGCAGAGGAATATATCTGACTAGTAAGAATCTTAAAACCTATGTATTGATATGTCTCCGTAAATGAAACAAGTGTGTCTAGACTGGAATAAACATGGCAGCGAGAATCAGCCCAAACCCAATATAAAAAGGAATTTCAAAAACAAAACAGAAAACAGGGAAATTCTTTAAAATTACTTCAGTGTCCCTGACGAAACCTGGAATGACCTTATCTACAATGACACCTGGATGTGGCATAAGGCTGGACACTTGGAACTGAGAGGACTGGTGAGATTGGGTGAGCAAATGCAAACCGTTTAAAGCAATAATGCATGACACGCATTTCATGGGTCCCAACTCTCCAGGTTGAAGGGAATATTACTACAGCTATAACGTGTACGGGAAACCTAGAGAATGGACACACTCTGAATACGAAAGGTTTCTAAATCTCAATGAGTAGTCCCTCTCCTGATGCTCTGGTTTGACTTTCCACCTGCTTTATTATCAATATCCAAACTTGGAGAGACAGCCCCTTTAACTTCCTGGTTCGTACAGGTTGCCAATTTGGCAGAGGATGGAAGGAAAGAGGGAGAACCAATGAGAGAGTAGTTGTTAGGCATTTGGACGGGCACATCTGACTTTAATTTACCGGCAGGAAGAAGAATTAACCAAAGTCTCAGCCACCCACCGGGTACCAGTATGGGTCCTGAACTAAATTTTTGGACTTGTGTGCAGCTCACAAAAAACGAGTTTATAAATGGAGCTCAGGGGCACAGCAATTCACAAACTGGCAGAGTAATACAGGACAACTATTGTCCAAAAATCAGTTGAGGGAAGTCAACGAGGCCGACATGAAAGAGAGGCACAATAGCAGGAAACACAATTCAAGAGGTGCGTTGGATTTTCCTGTAAAGCACAGGAAGAGGGGCACAACTTCGACAATGATGTACTTGGCCAAAAAGGGGATATGCGTTTTCTCCTGAATATATTCAGGAGAAAACGCATACGCCCATTTTGGCCATGCAAGGAAGCGGGCAATGCAAATCTGCACAATAAAGAAGTATCACTTCCCACCGGTCAAAAGGGACATCCACAAAATGCGTAAAAACCAGAAATGCAAGACCGGCCCTGGAGAACAGGGAGCCTTGTTATGCTGATGGGCGAGATGTAAATTGCCAACTGCCTCACTGGAGGTGTGCATTGTGTTCCCTAAAACAAGTAAACATCAGAGCTACAGAGCCAAGGGCACTTCCAGGCTAGGGAATATACCTTGGGGAAACAGAAAATCCATAAGACAGAGCCATCCCAAAATTTAGGGCTGCACTGCTTAGAAGAAACTCAACTTGGGTACACCTTAAATATCCCAGGAAATATAAAAATGGTTCAAAAATTGTGGTACTTACGTATGATGGAATATCCCTCAGCTATGAAATCAAATTCATAAGACCCGTAGAAGCAAAGTGAGTGGATTCAGGTACGATGATTCTAAGTGAAATAAGTCACACAGAAAAAGAAACTTATCATAAGATATCACTTATGAAGTCTCTGTAAACATGGCTACACATGAACTGAGTTAGGAAAGAGAACAGAGTCTCACATAGAGAAAACACTCTTATGCCTGCTTAAGGGGGAAGGAGAGGTAGGGTGATGCATAAAACCAGAGTTTGATATAAGCACAGGTACCGTTCCAAAAACCAAATATGGAATAGACAAGAACTACGCCTTCCTCAGTGAAAGGAACTCAAAACCCCATATTTCCCGCAGAGGAATATATCTGACTAGTAAGAATCTTAAAACCTATGTAATGATATATCCCCGTAAGGGAATCAAGTGTGTCTAGACTGGCATAAACATGGCAGCGAGAATCAGCCCAAACCCACTATAAAAATGAATTTCAAAAACAAAACAAAAAAACAGGGAAATCCTTTACAAATCCTTCAGGGTCTCTGATGAAACCTGGAGTGACCATATCTACAATGAAACCTGGATGTGGCATAAGGCTGGACACTTGGGACTGAGAGGATTGGTGAGATTGGGTGAGCAAATGCAGTCGCTTTAAAGCAATAATGCATGGCCCCCATTCCATGGGTCCCAACTCTCCAGGTTGAAAGGAATATTACTACAGCTATAATATGTACGGGAAACCTAGAGAATGGACACACTGTGAATACGAAAGGTTTCTAAGACTCAACGAATAGTCCCACTCGTGGTGCTCCGGTTTGACATTCCAACTGCTTTACTATCAATCTCCCAACTTGGTGAGACAGCCCCTTTAACCTCCTGGTTCGCACAGGTTGTCAATTTGGCAGCGTATGGAAGGGATGAGGGAGAACCAATGAGAGAGTAGCTGTTAGGCATTTGGAAGGGCTCATGTCACTCTAATTTCCCGGCAGGAAGAAGAATTAACCAAAGTCTAAGCCACACACCGGGAACCAGTATACGTCCTAAACCAAAATTTTGGACTTGCGTTCAGCTCACTAAAAACGAGTTGAAGTATGGAGCTCAGGGGCACAGCAATTCACAAACTGACAGAGTAATAAAGGACAACTATCGTCCAAAAATCTGTTGAAGAAAGGCAACGAGGAGGACTTCAAACCGAGGCAGAATAGCAGGAAACAGATTTCAAGAGGTACATTGGAATCACCTGTAAAGCACAGGAAGAGGGGCACAACTTCGACAATGATGCACTTGGCCAAAAAGGGCATATTCATTTTCTCATGAATATATTCAGGATAAAACACATTCGCCCTTTTTGGCCAAGCAAGCAAGCGGGCAATTCAAATCTGCACTACAAAGAAGTATCACATCCCACCAGTCAAAAGGGACATCCACAAAATATGTAAATACCAGAAATGCAAGACAGGCCCTGGAGAACTGGGAGCATTGTTATGCTGATGGCAGGGATGTAAACTGCCGACTTCCTCACTGGAGGTGTGCATTGTGTTCCCTAAAACAGGTAAACATCAGAGCTACAGAGCCAAGGGCACTTCCAGTCTAGGGAATATACCATGGGGAAACAGAAAATCAATAAGACAGAGCCACCCCCAAATTTAGGGATGCACTGCTTACAAGAACCTCAACTTGGGTACACCTTAAATATCCCAGGAAATATAAAAATGGTTCAAAAAATTGTGGTACTTACATACGATGGAATACCCCTCAGCCATGAAATCAATGTCATAAGACCAGTAGCAGCAAAGTGAGTGGATTCAGGTACGATGATTCTATGTGAAATAAGTGACACAGAAAAAGAGACATATCATAAGATATCACTTATGATGATCCTGTAAACATGGCTGCACATGAACTGAGTTAGGAAAGAGAACAGAGTCTCACATTTAGAAAACACTCTTATGCCTGCTTAAGGGGGAAGGAGAGGTGGGGTGATGCATAAATCCACAGGTTGAAATAAGCACAGGTACTGTTCCAAAAACCAACTATGGAATAGACAAGACCTACGCCTTCCTCAGTGAAAGGGACTCAAAACACCATATTTCCCGCAGAGGAATATATCTGACTAGTAAGAATCTTAAAACCTATGTATTGATATGTCTCCGTAAGGGAAACATGTGTGTCTAGACTGGCATAAGCATGGCAGCGAGAATCAGCTCAAACCCACTATAAAAAGGAATTTCAAATACAAAACAAAAGAACAGTGAAATTCTTTACATACCCTTCAGGGTCTCTGATGAAACCTGGAATGACACTATCTACAATGACAGCTGGATGTGGCATAAGGCTGGACACTTGGGACTGAGAGGATTGGTGAGATTGGGTGAGCAAATGCAGTCGCTTTAAATCAATAATGCATGGCCCCCATTCCATGGGTCCCAACTCTCCAGGTTGAAGGGAATATTACTACAGCTATAACATGTATGGGAAACCTAGAGAATGGACACAGTGTGCATATGAAAGGTTTCTAAAACTCAACGAGTAGTCCCTCTCCTGGTGCTCCAGTTTGACATTCCAACTGCTTTACTATCAATCTCCCAACTTCGAGAGACAGCCCCTTTAACCTCCTGGTTCGCACAGGTTGCCAATTTGGCAGAGGATGGAAGCGAAGAGGGAGAACCAATGAGAGATTAGCTGTTAGGCATTTGGACGGACACATGTCTCTCTAATTTCCCGGCAGGAAGAAGAATTAACCAATGTCTCAGCCACCCACCGGGAACCAGTATAGGTCCGGAACCAAATTTTTCGACTTGCGTTCAGCTCACAAAAAACGAGTTGATAAATGGAGCTGAGGGGCACAGCAATTCACACACTGGCAGAGTAATACAGGACATCTATCGTCCAAAAATCTGTTGAGGGAAGTCAACGAGGCCGACATGAAAGAGAGGCAGAATAGCAGGAAACACATTTCAAGAGGTGCGTTGGATTCGCCTGTAAAGCACAGGAAGAGGGGCACAACTTCGACAATGATGCACTTGGCCAAAAAGGGCATATGCGTTTTCTCCTGAATATATTCCGGAGAAAACGCATACGCCCTTTTTGGACAAGCAAGCAAGTGGGCAATGCAAATCTGCACTATAAAGAAGTATCACTTCCCACTGGTCTAAAGGGACATCCACAAAATGTGCAAAAACCAGAAATACAAGACAGGCCCTGGAGAACAGGGAGCCTTGTTATGCTGATGGGCGAGATGTAAATTGCGAACTGCCTCACTGGTGGTGTGCATTGTGTTCCCTAAAACAAGTAATCAACAGAGCTAAAGAGCCAAGGGCACTACGAATCTAGGAAATATACCTTTGGAAAACTGAAAATCAATAAGACAGAGCCACCTCCAAATTCAGGGCTGCACTGCTTACAAGAACCTCAACTTGGGTACACCTTAAATATCCCAGGAAATATAAAAATGGATCAAAAATTGTGGTACTTACATACGATGGAATATCCCTCAGCCATGAAATCAAAGTCCTAAGACCCGTAGAAGCAAAGTGAGTGGATTCAGGTACGATGATTCCAAGTGAAAGAAGTCACACAGAAAAAGAAACTTATCATAAGATATCACTTATCAAGATCCTGTAAACATGGCTACACATGAACTGAGTTAGGAAAGAGAACAGAGTCTCACATTTAGAAAACTCCCTTATGCCTGCTTAAGGGGAAGGAGAGGTGGGGTGATGCATAAAACCAGAGTTTGATATAAGCACAGGTACCATTCAAAAACCAACTATGGAATAGACAAGACGTACACCTTCCTCAGTGAAAGGGACCCCAAACCCCATATTTCCCACAGAGGAATATATCTGACTAGTAAGATTCTTAAAACCTATGTATTGATATATCTCCGTAAGGGAATCAAGTGTGTCTACACTGGCATAAACATGGCAGCGAGAATCAGCTCAAACCCACTATAAACAGGAATTTCACAAACAAAACAAAAAAACAGGGAAATTCTTTACAATTCCTTCAGGTACTCTGATGGAAACTGGAATGACCTTATCTACAATGACAGCTGGATGTGGCATAAGGCTGGACACTTGGGACTGATAGGATTGGTGAGATTGGGTGAGCAAATGCAGTCGCTTTAAAGCAATAATGCATGGCCCCCATTCCATGTGTCCCAACTCTCCAGGTTGAAAGGAATATTACTACAGCTATAATATGTACGGGAAACCTAGAGAATGGACACACTGTGAATACGAAAGGTTTCTAAGACTCAACGAATAGTTCCACTCGTGGTGCTCCGGTTTGACATTCCAACTGCTTTACTATCAATCTCCCAACTTGATGAGACAGCCCCTTTAACCTCCTGGTTCGCACAGGTTGTCAATTTGGCAGCGTATGGAAGGGATGAGGGAGAACTAATGAGAGAGTAGCTGTTAGGCATTTGGAAGGGCACAAGTCACTCTAATTTCCCGGCAGGAAGAAGAATTAACCAAAGTCTAAGCCACCCACCGGGAAGCAGTATACGTCCTAAACCAAAATTTTGGACTTGCGTTCAGCTCACTAATAACGAGTTGAAGTATGGAGCTCAGGGGCACAGCAATTCACAAACTGACAGAGTAATAAAGGACAACTATCGTCCAAAAATCTGTTGAAAAAAGGCAACGAGGAGGACTTCAAAGCGAGGCAGAATAGCAGGAAACAGATTTCAAGAGGTACATTGGAATCACCTGTAAAGCACAGGAAGAGGGGCACAACTTTGACAATGATGCACTTGGCCAAAAAGGGCATATTCATTTTCTCATGAATATATTCAGGATAAAACACATTCGCCCTTTTTGGCCAAGCAAGCAAGCGGGCAATTCAAATCTGCACTACAAAGAAGTATCACATCCCACCAGTCAAAAGGGACATCCACAAAATATGTAAATACCAGAAATGCAAGACAGGCCCTGGAGAACTGGGAGCCTTGTTATGCTGATGGGAGGGATGTAAACTGCCGACTGCCTCACTGGTGGTGTGCATTGTGTTCCCGAAAACAAGTAAACATCAGAGCTACAGAGCCAAGGGCAATTCCAGTCTAGGGAATATACCATGGGGAAACAGAAAATCAATAAGACAGAGCCACCCCCAAATTTAGGGATGCACTGCTTACAAGAACCTCAACTTGGGTACACCTTAAATATCCCAGGAAATATAAAAATGGTTCAAAAAATTGTGGTACTTACATACGATGGAATAACCCTCAGCCATGAAATCAATGTCATAAGACCAGTAGCAGCAAAGTGAGTGGATTCAGGTACGATGATTCTAAGTGAAATAAGTGACACAGAAAAAGAGACATATCATAAGATATCACTTATGAAGATCCTGTAAACATGGCTGCACATGAACTGAGTTAGGAAAGAGAACAGAGTCTCACATTTAGAAAACACTCTTATGCCTGCTTAAGGGGGAAGGAGAGGTGGGGTGATGCATAAATCCACAGGTTGAAATAAGCACAGGTACCGTTCCAAAAACCAACTATGGAATAGACAAGACCTACGCCTTCCTCAGTGAAAGGGACTCAAAACACCATATTTCCCGCAGAGGAATATATCTGACTAGTAAGGATCTTAAAACCTATTTACTGATATGTCTGGGTAAGGAAATCAAGTGTGTCTAGACTGGCATTAATATGGCAGCGAGAATCAGCTCACCCCACTATAAAAAGGAATTTTAAAAACAATACAAAAAACAGGGAAACTCTTTTCAATTCCTTCAGGGTCTCTGATGAACCCTGGAATGACACTATCTACAATGACAGCTGGATGTGGCATAAGGCTGGACACTTGGGACTGAGAGGATTGGTGAGATTGTGTGAGCAAATGCAGACCCTTTAAAGCAATAATGCATGGCCCCAATTCCATGGGTCCCAACTCTCCAGGTTAAAGGGAATATTACTACAGCTAAAACATGTATGGGAAACCTAGAGAATGGACACACTGTGAATACGAAAGGTTTCTAAAATTCAACGAATAGTCCCTCTCCTGTTGCTCCGGTTTGACTTCCCAACTGTTTTCCTATCAATCTCCCAACTTGGAGAGACAGCCCCTTTATCCTCCTGGTTCGCACAGGTTGCCAATTTGGCAGAGGATGGAAGGGAAGAGGGAGAACCAATGAGAGAATAGCTGTTAGGCATTTGGACTGGCACATGTGACTCTAATTTCCCGGCAAGAAGAAGAATTAACCAAAGTCTCAGGCACCCACCGGGATCCAGTATAGGTCCTCTACCAAAATTTTGGACTTGCGTTCAGCTCACAAAAAACGAGGTGAAAAATAGAGCTCAGGGGCACAGCAATTCACAAACTGGCAGAGTAATAAAGGACAATTGTCTTCCAAAAATCTGTTGAGGGAAGGCAATGAGGCAGACATGAAAGCTAGGCAGAATAGCAGGAAACAGATTACAAGAGGTACATTGGTATTGCCTTTAAAGCACAGGAAGGTGGGCACTACTTCAACAATGATGCACTTGGCACAAAGGGCATAGGCGTCTTCTCCTGAATATATTCAAGAAAAAATGCATATGACCTTTTTGGTCAAGCAAGCAAGCGGGTAATGCAAATCTGCACTACACGAACGACCACATCCCACTTGTCCAAAGGGACATCCGAAAAATATGTAAAAACCAGAAAGGCAAGACTGGCCCTGGAGAACAGGGAGCCTTGTTAGGCTAATGGGCAAGATGTAAATTGCAACCTGTCTCTCTGGAGTACTGCATTGTGTTCCCTAAAAAATATACCACAGAGCTACAGAGCCAAGGGCAGTTCCACTCTAGGGAATATACCTTGGGAAAACTGAAAATCAGTAAGTCAGTGCCACCCCAAAATTTAGGGCTGCACTGCTTACAAGAACCTCAACTTGGGTACACCTTAAATGTCCCAGCAAATATAAAAATATTTCAAAAAATTGTGGTACTTACGTACGATTGAATATCCCTTAGCCATGAAATCAATGTCATAAGGCCAGTAACAGAAAACTGATTGGATTCAGGTACGATGATTCTAAGTGAAATAAGTCACACAGAAAAAGAAACTTATCATAAGATATCACTTATGAGGGTCCTGAAACCATGGCTACACGTGAACTGAGTTAGGAAAGATAACAGAGTAACGAATGTTATCAGAAGATATCACTCATATGGTGAATGTACACATCGCTACACATGAATTGAATTACAAACACAACAGAGTCACACATTTAGAAAACAAACTTCTGCCTGCTTAATGGGAAAGGCGAGGTGGGGTGATGCATAAAACCACAGTTTTAAATTAGCACAGATACTGTTACATTAACCATGTATGCAATAGACAACACCTACTCCCGGCACAATGAACTGGACTCAACACCCCCTATTCATTGTAGAGGAATATATCTGACTCTAAGTATTTTAAAACACATGTATTCTCATGTCTCCATAAAGGAATCATATGTGTGTATAATGGCATGAACACAGCACTGAAATTCAGCTAAACCACCTTATAAAAATAAGTTTCAAAAGCAAAATTCAAAAACCGCGAAACAGAGAGAAATCTTAAAAATTACGTTTAGGGCCTGTGATCCAACCTGGATTGACCACCTTTTCACCCACAGCTGGATGAGACATATGACTGGACACTTGGGGCTGACAAGTTTCCTGAGGTTGTGTGAGCAAAAGAACACCACTTAGAGCAATACCGTGTGCTACCCATTCTAGTGGTCCCAAATCTCCTGGTTTAAGGGAATCTTCCTACAGTTAAAAAATGCATGGGAAACCCAGTGGATGGTACACTGTGTAATTGTGAAAGTTTTCTAAAGGGTACCTCATTTTTCCTTTCGTCGTGCTCGGCTTCGCCATTCCATCTGCGTTACTAAAAATCTCCCCACTTGGAGTGTCAGCGCCTTTACACTCCTGTTATGCACAGTTTGCAAATTGTGCAGAGGATGAACAGGAAGAGGGGAAACAAATGAGAGATTAGCTGTAGGTGTTTGGATGGGCACATATCACCCTAGTTTCCCATCAGAAAGAAGAATTAACCAAAGGCTCAGCCTGAAGCCCCGGAACCCGACTAAGGCCTAAAGCCATCCTGCGGTATTGCAGCCAGCTCACAAATAGGCGAGTTGAAAAATGGAAATCAGGGGCACAGCAATTCACAAACTTGCAGAGTTATAAGGACAACTATCATCCAGAAATATATTGAGATAAGGCAGTGAAGAGGATTTGAATGCAAGGCAGAATTGAAGGAAACAGATTTCAAGAGGTACATTGGAGTCATCTTTAAAGCACATGAAAAGCGACAGAACTTCAACAATGTTGCCCTTGGCCGAAAAGGGAGTATGTGTATTTTCTTGAATATATTCGGGAAAAAATGCATACGCCCTTTTTGGCCAAGCAAGCCATCAGGCATTGCAAATCCACACTACATAGAAGTGTACCTTACCTCCAGTCAAAAGGGCCATCCACATATAGTGTAAAAACCACAAATGCAGGACAGGCCATGGAGAAAAGGGAGCCTGGTTACACCGATGGACAGGATGTAAATTGCCAACAGCCTCTCTGGAGAACTGTATGTTGTTTTCTAAAACAGAGCTACAAAGCATAGCACACTTCCACTCATGGGCGTGTATTTTGGGAAAACTAAAAATCCACAACACACAGCCAGCCAAAAGTTTAGGGCTGCTCTGTTTACAAGAACCTCAACTTCGGTACACTTTAAATATCCCAGGAAAGGAAAAAAAAATGGATATAGATGTTTTGGTACTTATATACAATGGAATGTCACTCACATAAAATCAATGTCATAAGGCCAATAGCAGCATAATGAGTGGCTTTAGGTACGATGATGCTAAGTGAAATGAGCCACAAAGAAAAATAAACTTATTGTAATATATCACTTATAGAGGGAATGTAAACATCGCTACACATGAACTGAATTTCAAAAGAGAACAGAGTTACACATTAAGAAAACACACTTATGCCTCCTTAAGGGGAAAGGTGACGTGGGGTGATGTGTAAAAGCAGAGTTTGAAATTAGCACAGATCCCATTCCATATACCAAATATGTAATAGAAAAGATCTACTCCTTTCTGAATGAACTGGACACCAAACACCCTATTCACTGAAGATGAATATATCTGACTGGTAATAATCTTGAAACCTATGTATTTATATGGCTCCATAATGGAATCAAGTGTATGTAGATTGGCATAAACACAGATCAATGGAACAGGACAGAAAGTCCAGAGATAAACGTACATACCTATGGCTATCTCATCTATGACAAAGGAGCTAAGGATATACAATGGAGAAAAGACAGTCTCTTCAGTAATTGGTGCTGGGAAAACTGGACCCCTACAAATAAAAGAATGAAATTAGAACACTCCATAACACCATACACAAAAATAAACTCTAAATGGATTAGAGATCTAAATATAAGACCAGACACGATAAAACTGTTAGAGGAAACAATAGGCAGAACACACTATGACATAAATCACAGCAAGATCCTTTTTGACTCACCTCCTAGAGAAATGGAAATAAAAACAGAAATCAACAAATGGGACCTAATGAAACTTAAAAGCTTTTACACAGTATAGGAAAACTTAAACAAGATACAAAAACAACCCTCAGAATTGGAGAAAATATTTTCAAATGAAGCAATTGACAAAGGATTAATCCCCAAACTTTACAAGCACCTCATGTAGCTCAATATCACAATAACAAAGAACCCAATCCAAAAACGGGCAGAAGACCTAAATAGACATTTCTCCAAAGAAGATATACAGATTACAAAGAAACACATGAAAGGATGCTGAACATCACTAATCATTAGAGAAATGCAAATCAAAACTACCGTGAGGTATCACCTCACAGCAGTCAGAGTGGCAATCATCAAAAAAATCTACAAAGCAATAAATGCTGGAGAGGCCTTTATTGGAGAAAAGGGAACACACTTGCACTGTGGGTGGGAATGTAAATTGATATGGGCACTTGGGAGAACAGTACAGAGGTTCCTCTAAATAACTAACAATAGAGGTACCATACATCACAACAATCCAACTACTGGGTATTTGCCTTGTGAAAACCGTAATTCAAAAAGAGTTATGTAGAAAAAATGTTCATTGCATCTCTATTTACAATAGCCAGGACACAGAAACAACCTAAGTGTCCATCGACAGATGAATGGATAAAGAAGATCTGGCACATATATACATTGGAATATTACTCAGCCATAAAAAGAAGCAAAACTGAGTTATTTGTACTGAGGTGGATGGACTTAAATCTGTCCTACACAGTGAAGTAAGTCAGAAAGGGAAAAACAAATACTGTATGTTAACAGAGATATATGGAATCTAATGAAGAAATAAAAAAGATTTTGAAGAACCTAGTGGCAGGACAGGATTAAGGACACTTACGTAGAGAAAGGACTTGAGGACACTGGACGGGGGATGGGTAAGCTGAGACGAAGTGACAGAGTGGCATGGACATAAATACATTACCAAATGTAACACCGATAGCTACTGGGAAGCAGCCACATAGAACAGGGAGATCAGCTCGGTGCTTTGTGACCACATAAACGTGTGGGATATGGAGTGTGGGAGGGAGATGCAAGAGGGAGGGGATCTGGTGATATTTGTATATGTATAGCTGATTCACTTTGTTATACAGCAGAAACTAACACTCCATTGTAAAACAATTATACTCCAATAAACGTGTAAAAGGAAAAAAAAATCAGAATGTCCAGGGATAAACCTACACACCTATGGTCAACTAATCTATGACAAAGGAGGCAAGACTATACAATGGAGATAAGACAGTCTCTTCAATCATTGGTGCTGGGAAATATGGACAGCTACATGTAAAAGAATGCAATTAGAACACTCCCCAACACCATACATAAAAATATATTCAAAATGGATTAGAGACCTTAATGTAAGACCGGACAGTATAAAACTCTGAGAGGAAAACTTACGAAGGATACTCTGACGTAAATCACAGCAAGATCTTTTTTGATCCACCTCCTATAGTAATGAAATAAAAAAGAAAACTAAACAGATGGGACCTAATGAAATGTAAAAGCTTTTTTCAAAGCAAAGGAAACTACAAACAAGACAAAAAGACAACCCTCAGAATGGCAGAAAATATTTCCAAATGAACCAATGGACAAATGATTTATCTCCAATATATATATAAACAGCTCATGCAGCTCAATATTAATGAAACAAACAACCCAATACAAAAATGGAAGAAGATCTAAATAGACATTTCTTCCAAGAAGACATAGAGATGGCCAGTACACACATGAAAATCTGCTCAACATCACTAATTATTAGAGAAATGGAAATGGAAACTACAATGAGGTATCACGTCACACCTGTTAGAATGGGCATCATCAGAAAATCTACAAACAACAAATGCTGGAGAGGGTGTGGAGAAAAGGAACCTTCTTCCACTATTGTTGGGAATGTAAATCGATATAGTCTCTATGGAGAACAGTATGGAGGTTCCTTAAAAAACTAAAAATAGAATTACCATATAATCCAGCAATCCCACTACTGAGCATATACCCAGAGAAAACCATAAATCAAAAAGACACATTCACCACAATGTTCATTGCAGCACTATTTACAATAGCCAGGTAATGAAATCAACCTAAGTGCCCACAGACAAATGAATGGATAAAGATGTGGTACATATATACAATGGAATATTACTCAGCCACACATAGGAATGAAATTGGGTCATCTGTAGACACCTTGATGGATCTAGAGACTCTCATACAGAGTGAAGTAAGTCAGAAAGAGAAAAAAACAAATATTTTATGTTAATGCATATATGTGGAACCTAGAAAAATGGTACAGATGAACCAGTTTGCAGGGCAGAGATAGAGACACAGATGTAGAGAACAAACATATGGACACCAAGGTGGTAATGCCATGTGAGGGTGCTGGTAGGATGAATTGGGAGACTGGGATTCATATGTGCACACTTATATGTATAAAATAGATATCCAATAAGAACCAGCTGTATAAAAGAAATAAATAAATTGAAAAAAAATTAAAAATAAATAAATAAAATTTAATAAAATAAACCAAAAAAAGTTTTTCCCTTCACATAGACGTCTTTATATTAATGCATTATTTCCATGTTTATATCTCCAAATTTAAAAAAAAAGAAGAAGAAATAAAATCTACCTTGAACCAAAAAGAAAAAAAAAAGAAAAAAAAAAAAAAAAACAGAACCCACCAGTTATACAGAGGAAAATCTAATCAGGGCACTTGCTCAATTGGTAAAAAATTCTTAATTTGGTCAGAGGTGGGAAATCATCTCCCATGCAGTGAGCAGCACTCCCCACAACAAGGAGCATCCTCATTGCAAAGCTGGGGGACTGTGTCGAGGCGTCTGTGAGTTAATGTGAGCTGAGCCCCAGTCCTGCAGCAGCAGAACTCTTCCCAACCTTTCCAGGTAAAACACATGAATATGTACAAGCACTTGCAAGCCTAGAGGAAGGGCTGTGGAGCCACACCAGCGACAGCACGCAGGCTGACTTGGTGCCTGCAGGCCAGCCAGGATGGTCCTGGCCCCAGATGCTCTTCTGGAAGCTTTCCATTTCCCTGCCTGAGATACCCCTCCTGCCACGGCCCACACTGCTTTTTTACTTCCTCACCTCTGCCTGGGGAGAAATACCAGCGGCAGGTATGGGTGACACATCCTCTTCTTTAAAAGGTGGCAGCCTGGCAACTCCTGCAGAAAGTCCAGCAGAGCCCCACTCACACTGGGCCACCCACAAAGCCACAGCCCCTCCCTCCCTCCCACCACCCCAGCCCCGACACTGCTGACAGGGCAGAGAATATGGCGTCAGGCACAGCTACAGGGGCTCTTGCTGACTGGAGAGGTGTTTATATTGATCTCAACCCAGGCACACCTGGGGAGGGCTGGCAGGCAGTGTCAGGCTGCCCAAATCAGCCAATCCTCACCCCTCAGGGGCTCACAGTTGCAGAAAATGAACCTTGCTAAACGGGCCAGTCCCAAGGAACAGGTGTGGGTTCTTGAGAGTCAGGATAGACAAGGGGCTGCAGCTGCGGCTTGTTTTCTTATCATTTTATCTGGTCCATGAGTGGAAAACAACTTCAAGAAGACCCTATCCTAATGAGAGGAACCCAGGAGTCAGGGAGAGTAGTGATGGTGGGTGGAGACAGAGGCCTGGTGCCGTGGCTGCAGTGGAAGTGTCTGGAAGACAAGGCAGAGAGAGGCTGCACAGAGTGATAGTCAGGGTCACAGACCTGTCATAGCTGCTGTTTGTTAGTTCAAGTCCTGCTCTGAGGTGTTCTGTGTCAGCTGTGAGTGACAGGTGAGCTGGGGGTTCTCTGCAATGTGGGCTATGTGCACAGTTCCTGTGTGTCCAGCCCTGCTCGGGTACCTGCCCAGGGGAGCTCTGTATCCTGGTAAGGGCCTGACTATGAGAGCCCCATGGGCTGCTGGGTAGCTTCACAGGTGAGCTCCATACCGTGGGAGGGACTTGACCACGAGAGCCCCGTGGTCTGTGGGATGGGGGTGCAGCCAAGGTGAGCTCCATATCCTGGGATTGGCCTGACCACGAGAGCCCCATGGGCTGCTGGAGACCTGGTAAAGGATATCAGGACAGTCAGTGAAGCCACCGAGGATATATATACATCCAGTAGCTCCTATTTCCTACACAATGCTTGTCATTCTACCATCCACCAGGCCATGGCATTCTGTATTAGACTTCAATGATGCCTTCTTCTGCATTCCATTCATCTCAGAGTCACAAGAATTTTTGGCTTGTGAGAGGCAGGACACAACATGCAACCAAATCAATAATGCTGGGCCGTCCTGCACCAATGGTTCAAAAATCCCCACACCATCATTGGGGAAATGTCCTCTAAAGACCTAAAAGTTCTACCTCTGTGAAAGGGAACCCTCCTTCAATATGCAGAGGACATTCTGATCACCAGGCCTACTAAAGACACCTCTGAACTACCTAGCCAATAAAGGATAGAAGGTGTCCAAGAAAAAGGCTCAAATATCCCAGGCTCAGGTGACATGCCTGGGCTTCATTCTCACAGATATTCGGAGAAACGCATCCCAGGATATGGAAGAAGCCATTTGCAGCCTTACCTCTTCTAAAACTAGAAGACAGCTTAGGGGTTCCTGTGGAGGCCAAGGTTTTCTGCATCTGGATCCCTAACTACAGTCTAATACCTGGGCCTCTACATGAAACACTGACACAAAAAGATGATGATCCTTTTGAATAGAATCCAGAAGCAGCCTCTCAAGAATGGAAAGAGCAGTCAATTAAGACCCTTGCCCAGGAACTCCCTAATTTAGCTAAACCTTTGAACTTTACATACCCGGTCAAAGGTTAATCAACCTTGGAGACTTAGTGCAAAAACTGGGACCACTTGAAATGGAGCAACACAAGAATGCCCTTCAGGTATGATAAACTATGATCACCAAGGTCTTTGCCCACCGACTCATCAGGCCAGGATACTGGGGTATCTAAAAAGCTGGAAATCAGCAGCCCACAAGGCCAGCTCCCTCTTAAGGGAAAAGGACCCCACGTGGTGATCATAACCACCCTTCAAGCCCTGAAGTTGCAGGGATCGCTCTGTGGACACACTGACCTCGAGTGAGGAGGCCCTCCAACTCCCACCTCCAGAGAGACAAACGGGGGCAACGGGCCCCCAAGATGACTTGTGTGACCATCACTTGACGTGGAGTTTCTCTCAGAAAACAACAAGACTGTGCCCCGAAAGAGCAGACTACTGCTTGTAGGACTTCCTGCACCAAGAGGGGAGCTAATAAGCTTGGAGGGGGAAACATATATCATGCTTTCACCATAGAAAACCCTACAGGCACCGTGGTCATTGTAACCAATATGACCGGGTGGACTGCTGGCTACTTCTAAAGGCCGTTGTCTCAGTGGACGTCATGGTCCTGGACCACCACTGACCGTGGACTGTCTGGGAGTTGTGCGGGCAGGGCTCTGACACATGGTGCTGTTTGTACATTAATTCAGGGACCTAATTAAAGAAAGCACAGACTAGTGGTCAGAGCATCTAGGCTGACAAAAACCGTCAGCCTAAGATTGCCGAACAAATGTGGGGTGGGGTGAAACCTGCCACAGAAGCATCTCTGCGCCTCTCCTTCCTGGACCTTAAAGGTCATTAGAATCTATAACACTTCCAGTGCTGGTGCTCAGGCAGACGAGAAGTGAGGCAGGAGGCCTTGGGGCAATCAACCTCACCTGGAGGCTGGTGGGGAGACGTTTTGACCCTCCCGCCATGTATCAGGGCTCACACCACAGCATGAAGCAGTTACAAAACAGGGGTCTGCACCCTCAACACCCCAAAAATGAGGAACAGAACAAAAAGCAGAGGAGGTGTTCATCTCCGGCAACGTTCATTAAAAATTCCTGGGAGATATAAAGAGAATCTGGGCAATAAAATAAAGTCTAAGCTGTTTTTCCATTGTGCTTTGTCTAATTTCACGTGCTCCTAGGGCTCCGCATGCAGAGGTCCCACACCCGGCATTTCAGATCCGATATCCTAGTGCAGAATGGCTGGGTCGACACCTCAGCTAGCGGGGTCCCATGCAGACTCCGTGACATAGAGCCTGAGCTGCAGCCAACCCAGCCCTCGAGAGCTCCATGCCCTCCCACCCACTGACGCTGCCTTGAACCCTACAGAGCAGCCCAGCCCACAGCCCGTGGTGGAGTGCACACTCTCAACTCTCCTTTCTGTTTTCAAAATAATGTTTCCTTTGCTTTTGAACCAAACTCAGTCTTGATCTTTTGGCTCCAATGACACTGGGCACGGGGACTCCTGTTGGGGTCCCCTCTGGAGGATCAGTAACAGAAATTGAGACATTGTAACTTCAATGAACAGGTGTGAGAGCCAAACTATAGTTAACATAGAGCAGTGTATAATGCTCGGGTAAAATAAGATGTTTTTAAGACTTATATTTGATATTTCCATCACTTTACTGTAAGCAAGTTCAGTGAACACGTCTGTCTTATTTGTCAGGTCAACATTAGAGAAATGAAGTGATTTATTTCCATGGATGTACATCGAATACTCTTGGCTGAAGCTTCAATCATGTTTTGAATGCTTTTCCATTGAAAATGATACCTCTCTTTCAGTTCCCCCATTTCTGAGAAGTATAAAATCTTATAATTTATTATTACCAAAGGGGAAAGGTAGGAGAAGGGATAAATTAACAGTTTGGGATTAACACATACACACTGCTATGTATAAAATAGATCATCAACAAGGAACTACTGTATAGCACAGGGAACTACACTGAATATTTTGCAATAACCTATAAGGGGAAATAATCTGAAAAAGAATCGATATTTTTATTGACATCATCTATCAATGACAGATAAAATGTAACCTAAGCAAGGCCGATGGTGAGTGCTTCTGACCCTGAAGATTTCAATCATCTAAAGTTTGGGCTCTGCCTATTTCCCAAGGCTCCTAATGGACATACATGTAGCCGTAGCTTAAAAATTCCCCAGTTTGGGGTTCGGGGAGGCACCGATTTGGAAAAATCCCTGGTGTTCTCCTTACATGCACGGGACCCTTCCTACAGCTAAAACATGCCTGCCACACCTAGAGGATGGTACACCGTTTGATCGGAAAGAGTTTGGAAAAGGCACCTCATCTCCTCATTGCCTGGTGCTCGGGTTCACCCCTCCAGCATCTTTCCTAACAATCTCCTCACTTGGGGATATCAGCACCGTCAACATCCTGTTGCACACTGTTTGGAATTTGTCTAGCGGATGAAGCGGAAGGATGAGAAAAATTTAGAGACAAGTCTTAGGTGATCAGACAGGCACATGCCACTCTAATTTCCAATCCGGAAGACAAATTCATCAAAGGCTAGAATTGCCCACGGAAACAGAATAGGGCTAGAGGAAATCCCGCTGTTTTGTGTCCAGTTTCCAAAAACACAAGTTGAAAAATGGAACTCAGGGTCACTAATATTCATGAAACTGCAGAGTTGAAATTATCTATCGTCGAAAAATGTCTTGAGGTAAGACACAGAAAAAGACTTGTAAGCAAGGGAGAGTGGCAGGAAACATATTTGAAGAGGTAGAAAGGACTCCCCATTAAAGTACAAGAAAAGGGGCTGAACATCGCCAAGGATGCAGTTGGCCCAAAAGGGCGTATGCATTTTTTCTGAATATATTCAAGTAAAGGCCATACACACTTCTGATCCAACCAAACAGGTGGGCACTGGAAATCAATACTACAAAATGTATCACTTCACATCAGTCAGAAGGGCCATCCACATAAAGTGTAAACACCAGAAATGCAGGACAGGGCGAGGAGAAATGGGAACCCTGTGAGACTGATAGTGGAAATGTAATTTGCCAACGGCCACTCTGGAGAAGTGTATTGTGTTTGCTAAAACATCTAAAAAATGAGCTACAGAGCATAGGGCACTTTCACTCATGGGCGTATACCTTGGGAAAAACAAAAATCAACAGAAAACAGGCACCCCAACGTTTACCACCTCTCTGTTAAAAAGGGCCTCCACTTGGATATAACCTAAATGTCCCTGGAAGGATAAAATGGATAAAAGAGATGGAGTACTTATGTAGAGTGGAATATTACTCATCCAGAAATCAATGAAATAAGGCCAGTTGGAACAACTCTGGAGGAGTTACATACAATCATTCTAAGTGACATATGTCAGAAAGAAAAAGACACATATCATAAGATGTCACTTAAAGGTGGAATCAAAAATGGCTACACATGAAATAAACTACAACACAGAAACATAGTCAAATATGTAGAAAATAGACATAAGGCTGCTAAATGGGAAAGGTGGGGAATGGTGAGGTATTATCCAGGAGGTTGAAATTAGCAAAGTTACCATTCCAAGTATCAAATTGAATAACTGACAAGGCCTACACAGTACCTCAAAGAACTGAACTCAGCTCACTCAAGTAACTGGAAAATAATACATATGACTGGTAAGCATCTGAAAAAAAAATATTGTTGTCTCACAGTACATGAATCAAGTGGATGTACAGCAGCAAAAAACAGAGCTTTGAAAATCAGCTGTAACCAATATAAAAATAAATTTAAAAAATATTTATAAAAACAGTGAGACAGACAAAAATTCTTACAACTTTTGTGAAGGGCTATGATGTAACATAGATTGAACACATGTAGACCCACAGCAGGATGATATATAAGGCTGGAAGCTATGCACGCTAAGAGATGTTAGAGAGGCTGGGTGAGGAAATGCAGACCTTTTAAATACTGCCTGGTACCCATTCCATGGGTCCCAAATCTGCAGGTTCAAGGGAATATTCTGACAGCGAAAATATGCCTGGGAAACCGAGATGAATGTACACCGTGTGCTCAGGAAATGTGTCTAAAATGCACCTCATTTTTGATCTCCTGGTGCTGGGGTTCGCCATTCCAGCCACATTACTAACAATCTCCCCACATGGAGAATCAGCACCTTTAACCTCCTGTGTCACACAGTTTGCAATTTGTGCAGAGGATAAATGGGAAGATGGGGAACCAATGAGAGATTAGCTGTAGGGGTTTTGACAGGCACATGTCACTCGAATTTCCCATTAGGAAGAAGAATTAAACAAAGGCTCAGCCTGCCTCCTCAGAACCAGAATAGGACCAGAAGCAATCCAATGGTTTGGCGGCCAGCTCACAAAAAGCGAGTTGCAAAATGGAGCTCAGGAGCACACAATTCAAAGACCTGCAAAGATATAAATGATAACCAACGTCCAAAAATATATTCAGGTAAGGCAACGAAGAGGATCTGAATGAGAGGCAGAATTGCAGGAAACAGATTTCAAAAGGTAGATTGTACTCACATTTAAAGCATATGAAAAGCAGCAGAATTTCTAAAATGATGCAGTTGGGCAAAAGGGTGTATGTGTTTTTTCGTGAATATCTTCAGGAAAATAAAACACATACAGAGTTTTTGGCCAACCAAGCAAGCAGGAAATGCAAATCTGCACAACAAAGAAGTCTCAATTTCCACTGCTCACAAAGGCCATCCAAAAAATGTGTACAAACCAGAAATGCAGGAGAGGCCATGGAGAACAGGGAGCCTAGTCACACTGATGGGTGGGGTATAAATATCCAACAGCCACTCTGAAGAAGTGTATGCTGTTTCCTAAAACATCAAAAATACAAGGCCCCCGAGCAAAGGTGTTTTCAACTCATGGGCATATAACTTGGGAAGACTAAATATCAACAAGACACAGGCACCCCATAGTTTAGGGCTGCTCTGCATACAAGAACCTCAACTTCGGTTCACATAAAATATCCCAGGAAAAAGAGAAATGCCTAAAGAACTTGTGGTAATTTTGTACAACAGAATATCACTCAGACATGAAACCAATGTATATAAGGCCAGTAGCAGCATAATGAGTGGATTTAGGTATGATGATTCTAAGTGAAATTAGTCACACAGATAAAAGAATCTTATCATAAGATATCACTTACAAAGGGAATGTCAACATCACAGCACATGAAATGAATTAAGAAAGAGAACAGAGACTCACATTTAGAAAACACTCTTATGCCTCCTTAAGGGGAAAGCAGAGGTGGGGTGATGCATGAAACGAGAGTTTGATATTAGAACAGGTACCATTCCATAAACCAAATACAGAAGAGACAAAATCTACACCTACCTCAGTGAACGGGACTCAAAACGCCTATTCCCCGCAGAGGAATATGTCTGAATAGTAAGAATCTTAAAAACCTATGTATTGATATGTCTCCGTATGGGAATCAAGTGTGTCTAGACCGTCATAAACATGTCAGTGAAAATCAGCTCAACCCCATTATAAAAATGAATTTCAAACACAAAACAAAAAAACAGCGAAATTCTTACACAATTCCTTCAGGGGTTCTGATGAAACCTGGAATGACCCTATCTGCAAAGACAGCTGGATGAGACATAAGGCTGGACACTTGGGACTGAGAGGACTGGTGAGATTGGGAGAGAAAATTCAGACCCTTTAAAGTAGTAATGCATGCCAACATACCATGGGTCCCAAATCTCCAAGTAGAAGGGAATATCACTACAGATATAACATGTATGAGAAACCTAGAGAATGGACACCCTGTGATGGCGAAAGTTTTCTAAAAGTCTCCAAACTTTTCCTCTCCTTGTGCTCCAGTTTGGCATTCCAACTGCCTTACTATCAATCTCCCAACTTAGGAGAGTCAGCTCCTATAACCTCCTGTTCGCACAGTTTGCTAATTGTGCAGAGGATGAAAGGGAAGAGGGAGAACCAATCAGAGAGTAGATGTAGGCATTTGGACGCGCACATGCCACTCTAAATTCCCATCAGGAAGAAGAATTACCAAAGCCTCAGCCACCCGCAGGGAACAGTATAGCCACCCCTGGAAGCAGTACAGGTCCTGAAGCAAAACTGTGTATTTGCGGTCAGCTCCCAATAATGGGATTTGAAAATTGGTGCTCAGGGGCACAGCAATTCACAACCCTGAGAGTTTTAAAGGACTACTCTCTTCAAAAAATCTGTTGAGGGAAGGCAATAAAGCGGACTTGAAAATGAGGCAGAATTGCACAAAACATATTTCAAGAGGTAAATTGGAATCACCTTTAAAGCCAGGAAAAGCATCACAACTTCGACAATGATGCACTTGGCCAAAAATGGCGTATGCCTTTTCTCCTGAATGTATTCAGGAGAAAACGCATACGACCTTTCTGGCCAATCAAGCAAGCACACAATGCAAATCCACACTACAAAGAATTGTCACTTCCCACCGGTCAAAAGGGACATCCGAAAATCTGTAAAAACCAGAAAGGCAAGAGAGAGATGAGAAGGGAATGAAGAAATGTTATCCCAAGGGTCATGGAGGATTGTGATGACAAGCGAATGGAGCATTGTGATGACAAGATTATGTAGCATATTGCTGACAAAGGTATGGAGCATTGTGATGACAAGTTTCATGGAGCACTGTGATGACAAGCGTCACGGAGCATTGTGATTACAGAGGTCATGGAGAATTGGGATGACAAGGGTCATGGAGCATTCTGATGACAAGTGTGTGGAGTATAGTGATGACAATGTCAAGGAGCATTTTGATGAAAAGTGCATTGAGCATTGTGATGAAAAAGGCATGGAGCCTTTCCATGAAAGGGTTCAAGGAGCATTCTGACGACAAGTGTCAGGGAGCATTGTGATGACAAGTGTATTGAGAATTGTGATGAAAAAGATGATGGAGTATTGTGACGACAAGGGCATGCAGTATTGTGATGACAGGCGTCATGGAGCATTGTGATGACAAGTGTTATGTAAAATTGTGATCACAAGGATTTGGAGCATTGTGATGACAGAGGTCATGGATCTTTTTGATTTCAAGGAGCATGGAGCATTGTGATGACAGGGGTCATGGAGCACTGTGATGTCAGTGGTCATGGAGCATTTTGATGAAAAGTGTCATGGAGCATTTTGATGACAGGTGTTATGAAACATTGTGATATCTGGGGTCATCGAACATTGTGATGATAAGTGCATGTAGCATTCTTATGACAGGAGTCATGGAACATTCTGATGAAAGGGTTGAGGGAGTATTGTAATGAATAGTGATGTAACATTGTGATATCAGTGGTGGGAGAGCATATTGATGAGAAGTGCATGGAGCATTGTGAAGACAAGGTTTATGGAGCCTTGTGATGACCACATTGTGGAACACTCTGATGAGAAGTGCATGGCACATTGTGATGACAAGGGTCACAGAGCATTGTGATGAAAAGTTCATGGAGCATTGTGGTAACAAATGTAACAGAGCCTTGTGATGATGCGGGCATGGACCATTGTGATGACAAATGTTATGAAGCATTGTGATGACTGGAATCACGGAGCATTGTGATGACAGGGGTCATGGAGCATTGTGATGACAAGGGCATGGAGCACTGTGCTGAGAATGGCATAGAGCATTGTGTTGACAAGTGTCAAAGAGCATTGTGATGAAAAGTTCATGGAGCATTGTGATTAAAAAGGTCACAGAGACTGTCGAGGGCATGGACAATTGTTATGACAAAGGTCATGTAGCATTGTGATGACAGGGTCATTGAACACAGTGATTACAGGGGTGAGGGAGTATTGTGATGACTAGTGATGGAACATTGTGATATCGCTGGTGAGAGAGTATTTTGATGAGAAGTACATGGAGCATTGAGATTACACGGTTTATGGAGCATTTCAATGACAAGGTTGTGGACCGTTGTGATGAAATGCACGGGGCAATTTGTGATAACAATAGTAATGGAGCATTGTTCTGACAAAGACATGGTGCATTGTGATGACAAGTGTCCCAGAGAATTGTGATGAAAAGTTCATGGAGCATTGTGGTTACAAAGGTCACAGAGCCTTGTGATGACGCGGGCATGGACCATTGTGATGACAAACGTTATGAAGCATTGTGATGACTGGAGTCACGGAGCATTGTGATGACAGGGGTCATGGAGCATTGTGATGAAAAGGGCATGGATCATTGTTTTGACAAAGGCATGGAGCCTTGTCGTGACAGGGTTCATGGAGCATACTGATGACAAGTGTCAGGGAGCATTGTGATAACAAGTGTATTGAGCATTGTGATGACAAAGATCATGGAGCATTGTGATGAGAAGACCATGGATAATTGTGATGATGAGCGTCATGGGGTTTTGTGATGATAAGTGTCATGGAACATTGTGATAACAAGGGTTTGGAGCATTATGGTTACAGAGGTCATGGAGAATATTGATTTCATTGTGATGACAATAGCCTGAAGCATTATGATGATGGGCATGGTGCACTGTGATGACAGGGTTCGTGGAGCATTGAGATGAAAAGGGGCATGGGGCATTGTGATTACAAGGGTCTTGGAGCATTGTGATGCAAGGGCATGGAGCATTTTGATGAGAAGTCCATGGAACTTTCTTATGACAAGTGTCATGGAACCTTGTGATGACTACGCAGTGGAACATTGTGATGGCAGAGGTCATGGTGCATTGTTATGAGAGGCGTAATGGAGCATTATGATGAGAAGGGCATAGAACATTGGTCTGAAATGTTTCATGTATTATTGTGATGAGAGTGGGCATGGAGCATTGTGATGACAAGGGCACGGAACACTGTGATACATGGGTCATACAGGATTGTAATGACAAGGGCATGGAGCATTGTGATGAGAAGGGCATGGAGCATTGTGATGACGAGTGTCATGGAGCTTTGTGATGACAAGGGCATGGGGCAATGTGATGAGAGGGTTCATGGAGCACTGTGATGACAATGACTTGGGGCATTGTGATGCCAAGGGACATGGAGCTTTGTGATGACAAGTCATGGAGCATTTTGATGACAAGGGCATGGTGCATTGTGATGAGAAGAGCAGGGAGCCTTTTGATGACCGGGTCATGCAGCAATTTGATAAAAAGTGTAATGGAACATTTTGATGGCAGGGGTTATAGAAGATTGTGATGTCAGGAGTCTTGGAGCTTTGGGATGAAAAGGGTCATGGACCATTTTGCTGACAGGTGTTATGGAACATTGTGATGTCAGGGGTCATAGAACATTGTGATGATAAGGGGATGTAGCATTGTGATGACAGGGTCATGGAACATTGTGATTACAGGGGTGAGGGAGTATTGTGATGACTAGTGATGGAACATTGTGATATCTCTGGTGAGAGAGCATTTTGATGAGAAGTGCATGGAGCATTGTGATTACAAACTTTATGGAGCATTTCAATGACAAGTTTGTGGACCGTTGTGATGAAATGTGCGTGGCACTTTGTGATGACAATGATCATGGAGCATTGTTCTGCCAAAGACATGGTGCATTATGATGACAAGTGTCACAGAGAATTGTGTTGAAAAGTTCATGGAGCATTGTGGTTACAAAGGTCACAGAGCCTTGTGATGACGCAGGCATGGACCATTGTGATGACAAACGTTATGAAGCATTGTGATGACTGCAGTCACGGAGCATTCTGATGACAGGGGTCATGGAGCATTGTGATGACAAGGTCATGGAGCATTGTGATAACAGGGGCATGGAGCATTGGTCTGACAAATTTCATAGACTATTGTGATGAGTGTGGGCATGGTGCATTGTGATGACAAGGGCACGGAGCATGGTGATGATAAGGTCATGGAGTATTGTGAAGACATGTGTCAGGGAACACTGTGATGACATATGTCATGGTCCATTGCGATGACAATGGCATGGAGCATTGTGATGCCAAATGTAATGGAGGATTGTGATGACAAATATAATGGAGCATTGTGATGACTAGGGCTTGGAGCATTATGATGACAAGGTCCATTGATAATTTTCATGACAAGGTCATGAAGAATTGTGATGACAAGGTCCTGCAGCATTGTGATGAGAAAACCATGGAGCCTTGTGATGACAATTCTCATGGAGCATACTGATGAAAAGGGGCATGGATCATTGTGATTACAGGGGTCGTGGAATCTTGTGATGACAAGGGCATGGAACATTGTGATTACAGTGGTCTTGGAGCATTGTGATGAAAAGGGCATGGATCACCTTGGTGAAAAATGCATGGAGCCTTGTCATGACAGGATTCAAGGAGCATACAGACAACAAGTGTCAGGGAGCATTTTGATGACAAGTGCATTGAGCATTGTGATGACAAGGTCATGGAGCATTGTGATGAGAAAACCATGGAGCCTTGTGATGACAAATCTCATGGAGCATACTGATGAAAAGGGGCATGGACCATTGGGATTACAGGGGTTTGGAACATTGTGATTACAAGGTCATGGAGCATTTTGATGAAAATGGCACGGAGTATTGTGATGACATGCGTCATGGAGCGTTGTGATGACAAGTGTTATGGAACATTGTGATTACAATGGTTTCGAGCATTGTGATGATAGAGGTCATGGATCATTTTGATTTCAAGGAGCATGGAGCATTGTGATGACAAGGGCATGAAACAATGTGATCCCAAGGCTCACGGAGGATTGTGAGGACAATGGAAATGGCGTATTGTGATGACAAGCGCATAGAGCATTGTAATGAAAAGGTCGTGTAGCATTTTGCTGACAAAGGCATGGAGCATTGTGAGGACATGTGTCATGGAGCACTATTATGACAAGCGTCACGGAGCATTGTGAACGCAGGGATCATGGAGCATTGGGATGACAAGGGCATGGATCATTATGATGACAAGTTTCCTGGAGCACTGGGCTGAAAATGTTCATGGAGTGTTGTGATGACAGGGCACGTGGAGCCTTGTGATGATATTGGCCATGGAGCATTGTGATGAGTAGGTCGTGGAGCAATGGGCTGAAAATGTTCATGGATTATTGTGATGACAGGGATCATGGAACATTGGGATGACAAGGGAATGGAGCATGGTGATGAAAAGGTCCTGGAGACTTGTGATGACAAGTCTCATGGAGCATTCTGATGAAAAGGGGCATGGAGCATTGTGATTACAGGGGTCTTGGAGCATTGTGATGACTAGGGCATGGAGCATTTTGATGAGAAGGCCATGGAGCATTCTGATGACATATGTCATGGAGCTTTGTGATGACAAGGGCATGGAGCATTGTGATTACAGGGATCTTGGAGCATTGTGATGAAAATGGCATGGATCATTGTGATCACAAAGGCATGGAGCCTTGTTGTGACAGGGTTCAAGGAGCATACTGATGACAAGTATCAGGGAGCATTGTGATAACAAGTGTATTGAGCATTGTGATGACAAAGATCATGGAGAATTGTGATGAGAAGACCATGGATAATTGTGATGATGAGCGTGATGGGGTGTTGTGATGATAAGTGTTATGGAACATTGTGTTAACAAGAGTTTGGAGCATTATGATTACAGAGGTCATGGAGAATATTGATTTCATTGTGATGACAATAGCCTGAAGCATTATGATGATGGACATGGTGCACTGTGATGACAGCGTTCATGGAGCATTGAGATGAAAAGGGGCATGGGGCATTGTGATTACAAGGGTCTTGGAGCATTGTGATGGCAAGGGCATGGAGCATTTTGATGAGAAGGCCATAGAACATTCTGATGACAAGTGTCATGGAACCTTGTGATGACTAGGCCGTGGAACATTGTGATGGCAGGGGTCATGGTGCATTGTTATGAGAGGCGTAATGGAGCATTATGATGAGAAGGGCATGGAACATTGGTCTGAAATGTTTCATGTATTATTGTGATGAGAGTGGGCATGGAGCATTGTGATGACAAGGGCACGGAACACTGTGATACATGGGGATGCAGGAACGTAATGACAAGGGCATGGAGCATTGTGATGAGAAGAGCATCGAGCATTGTGATGACAAGTGTCATGGAGCTTTGTGATTACAAGAGCATGGAGCAATGTGATGAGAGGGTTCATGGAGCACTGTGATGACAATGACTTGGAGCCTTGTAATGCCAAGGGTCATGGAGCTTTGTGATGACAAGTCATGGAGCATTTTGATGACAAGGGCATGGTGCATTGTGATGAGAAGGCCAGGGAGCCTTTTGATGACCGGGTCATCTAGCAATTTGATAAAAAGTGTAATGGAACATTTTGATGGCAGGGGTTATAGAACATTGTGATATCAGGAGTCTTAGAGCTTTGGGATAAAATGGGTCATGGAGCATTTTGATGACAGGTGTTATGGAACATTGTGATGTCACGGGTCATGGTACATTGTGATGATAAGGGGATGTAGCATTGTGATGACAGGGTCATGGAAAATTTTGATTACAGGGGTGAGGGAGTATTGTGATGACTAGTGATGGAACATTGTGATATCTCTGGTGAGAGAGCATTTTGATGAGAAGTGCATGGAGCATTGTGATTACAAGGTTTATGGAGCATTTCAATGACAAGGTTGTGGACCGTTGTGATGAAATGCGCGTGGCACTTTGTGATGACAATGATCATGGAGCATTGTTCTGCCGAAGACATGGTGCATTGTGATGACAAGTGTCACAGAGAATTGTGAAGAAAAGTTCATGGAACATTGTGGTTACAAAGGTCACAGAGCCTTGTGATGACGCGGGCATGGACCATTGTGATGACAAACGTTATGAAGCATTGTGA
Organism: Mesoplodon bidens; assembly: GCF_964165515.1. Taxonomy (NCBI): domain Eukaryota; kingdom Metazoa; phylum Chordata; class Mammalia; order Artiodactyla; family Ziphiidae; genus Mesoplodon; species Mesoplodon bidens. The sequence continues at coordinate 4,144,761 of NW_027672207.1, forward strand.
TGACTGCAGTCACGGAGCATTTTGATGACAGGGTTCATGGAGCGTTGTGATGACAAGGGCATGGAGCATTGTGATGACAGGGGCATGGAGTATTGGTCTGACAAGTTTAATAGATTATTGTGATGAGAGTGGGCATGGTGCTTTGTGATGACAAGGGCACGGAGCATGGTGATGAGAAGGTCATGGAGTATTGTGAAGACAGGTGTCAGGGAACACTGTGATGACATATGTCATGGTCCATTGCGATGACAATGGCATGGAGCATTGTGATGCCAATTGTAATGGAGGATTGTGATGACAAATATAATGGAGCATTGTGATGACTAGGCCTTGGAGCATTATGATGACAAGGGCCAATGAGTATTTTCATGACATGGTCATGAAGCATTGTGATGACAAGGTCCTGGAGCATTGTGATGAGAAAACCATGGAGCCTTGTGATGACAAGTCTCATGGAGCATACTGATGATAAGGGGCATTTAGCATTGTGATTACAGGGTTCATGGAACATTGTGAGGACAAGGGCATAGAGCACTGTGAGGGGAAGGCCAAGGAGAACTCTAATGACATGCGTCATTGAGCTTTGTGATGTCAAGGGCATGGAACATTGTGATTACAGTGGTCTTGGAGCATTGTGATGAAAAGGACATGGATCATCTTGATGAAAAAGGCATGGAGCCTTGTCATGACAGGGTTCAAGGAGCATACAGACAACTAGTGTCAGGTAGCATTTTGATGACAAGTGAAGTGAGCATTGTGATGACAAGGTCCTGGAGCCTTGTGATGACAAATCTCATGGAGCATACTGATGAAAAGGGGCATGGACAATTGGGATTACAGGGGTTTGGAACATTGTGATTACAATGTCATGGAGCATTGTGATGAAAAGGGCATGGTGTATTGTGATGACATGCGTCATGGAGCATTGTGATGACAAGTGTTATGGAACATTGTGATTATAAGGGTTTGGAGCATTGTGATGATAGAGGTCATGGATCATTTTGATTTCAAGGAGCATGGAGCATTGTGATGACAAGGACATGAAACAATGTGATCCCAAGGCTCACGGAGTATTGTGATGACAATGGAAATGGAGTATTGTGATGACAAGCACATAGAGCATTGTTATGAAAAGGTCATGTAGCATTTTGCTGAAAAAGTCATGGAGCATTGTGATGACATGTGTCATGGAGCACTATTATGACAAGCGTCACGGAGCATTGTGAATGCATGGGTCATGGATCATTGGGATGACAAGGGCATGGATCATTGTGATGACAAGTTTCCTGGAGAACTCGGCTGAAAATGTTCATGGAGTGTTGTGATGAGAAGGCCATGGAGCATTCTGATGACATGCGTCATTGAGCTTTGTGATGACAAGGGCATGGAGCATTGTGATTACAGGGATCTTGGAGCATTGTGATTAAAAGGGCATGGATCATTGTGATGAAAAAGGCATGGAGCCTTGTCATGACAGGGTTCCAGGAGCATACTGATGACAAGTGTCAGGGAGCATTGTGATAACAAGTGTATTGAGCATTGTGATGACAAAGATCATGGAGCATTGTGATGAGAAGACCATGGATAATTGTGATGATGAGTGTCATGGGGTGTTGTGATGATAAGTGTTATGGAATATTGTGATAACAAGGGTTTGGAGCATTATGATTACAGAGGTCATGGAGAATATTGATTTCATTGTGATGACAATAGCCTGAAACATTATGATGATGGGCATGGTGCACTGTGATGACAGGGTTCATGGAGCATTGAGATGAAAAGGGGCATGGGGCATTGTGATTACAAGGGTCTTGGAGCATTGTGATGGCAAGGGCATGGAGCATTTTGATGAGAAGGCCATGGAACATTCTGATGACAAGTGTCATGGAACCTTGTGATGACTACGCCGTGGAACATTGTGATGGCAGGGGTCATGGTGCATTGTTATGAGAGGCGTAATGGAGCATTATGATGAGAAGGGCATGGAACATTGGTCTGAAATGTTTCATGTATTATTGTGATGAGAGTGGGCATGGAGAATTGTGATGACAAGGGCACGGAACACTGTGATATATGGGGATGCAGGAACGTAATGACAAGGGCATGGATCATTGTGATGAGAAGAGCATCGAGCATTGTGATGACAAGTCTCATGGAGCTTTGTGATTACAAGAGCATGGAGCAATGTGATGAGAGGGTTCATGGAACATTGTGATGACAATGACATCGAGCATTGTGATGCCAATGGTCATGGATCTTTGTGATGACAAAGGTCATGGAGCATTTTGATGACAAGGGTGTTGTGAATTGTGATGAGAAGGGCAGGGAGCATTGTGATGACAGGGTCATGGAGCAATTTGATGAAAACTTTCATGAAGCATTTTAATGGCATGGGTTACGGAACATTGTGATGTAAGGGGTCATCAAACATTGTGATGATAATTGTCTGTAGCACTGTGATGACAGTAGTCATGGAACATTGTGATGACAGGTTGAGGGAGCATTGTGACGGATAGTGATGTAACATTGTGATATCAGTGGTGAGAGAGCATTTTGTTGAGAAGTGCATGGAGCATTGTGATGACAATGTTTATGGAGCATTTTGATGACAAGATTGTGGAGCACTGTGATGACCATTGCATGGTGCATTGTGATGACATGTGTCTTGGAGTATTGTCCTGACCAGCAAATGGAGCATTGTGATGACAAGGCTCAGGGAGCATTGTGTTAACAAGTGCATGGAGAACTGTGATGACAACGGTCATGGAGCATTCTGATGACAAGCTTGTGGAGTATTTTGATGCAAATTGCATGGAGCATTGTGATGAAAATGGCATGGGACACTGTGATGAAAAGGGCATGGAGCCTTTTCGTGACAGTGTTCAAGGAGCATTCTAACGACAAGTGTCAGGGAGCATTGTGATGACAAGTGTATTGAGAATTGTGATGACAAAGTTCATGGAGCATTGTGATGAAAAGGGCATGGAGTATTGTGATGACAGGCATCATGGAGCGTTGTGATGACAAAGGATATTGAACTTTGTGATCACAAAGGTTTGGAGCATTGTGATGACAGAGGTCATGGATCATTTTGATTTCAAGGAGCATGGAGCACTGTGATGACAAGAGCATGAAGCAATGTGATCCCAAGGTTCATGGAGGATTGTGATGACAATAGTAATGGAGTATTGTGATGAAAAGTGCATAGAGCATTGTAACGACCAGTCATGTAGCAATTTGCTGACAAAGGCATGGAGCATTGTGATGACAGATGTCATGGAGCACTGTGATGACAAGCATCACGGAGCATTGTGAACACAGGGGTCATGGAGCACTGGGATGACAAGGGCATGGATCATTGTGATGACATGTGTAATGGAGCATTGGGCTGAAAATGTTCATGGAGTATTGTGATGACAGGAGTCATGGAGCATTGTGATGACAGAGGTCATGGAGAATTTTGATTTCATTGTGGTGACAATAGCCGGGAGCATTATGATGATGGGCATGATGCATTGTGTTGACAGGGTTCGTGGAGCATTAAGATGAAAAGGGGCATGGAGCATTGTGATTACAGGGGTCTTGGAGCATTGTGATGACAAGTGTCATGGAGACTTGTGATGATAACGCTGTGGAACACTGTGATGGCGGGGTCATGGAGCATTGTTATGAGAGGGGTAATGGAGCATTGTGATGAGAAGGACATGGAACATTGTGATTAAAAGATTTATGGAGCATTGCGATGAAAAATTTGTGGACCGTTGGGATGAAAAGGGTCCTGCAAGGGTCATGGATAATTTTTCTTACAAAGGCATGGAGCATTGTGATGACAAGTGTCACGGAGCATTGTGATGAAATGTTCATGGAGCATTGTGGTTACAAATGTCACAGAGCCCTGTGATGACGTGGGCATCGACCACTGTGATGACAAATGTTATGAAGCATTGTGATGCCTGGAGTCACGGAACATTGGGATGACAGGGGTCATGGAGCATTTTTATGACAAGGGCATGGAGCATTGTGATGAGAAGGTCATGGAATATTGTGAAGAGAGGTGTCAGGGAGCATTGTGATGACATATGTCATGGTCCATTGTGATGACAATGGCAGGGAGCATTGTGATGACAAATGTAATGGAGGACTGTGATGACAAATATAATGGAGCATTGTGATGACTAGGGATTGGAGCATTATGATGACAAGGGACATTGGGAATTTTCATGACAAGGTCGTGAAGCATTGTGATGACAAAGTCCTGGAGCATTGTGATGAGAAAACCATGGAGCCTTGTGATGACAAATCTCATGGAGCATACTGATGAAAATGGGCATGGAGCATTGTGATTACAGGGGTCTTGGAGCACTGTGATGACAAGGCATGGAGCATTTTGATGAGAAGGACATGGAACATTCTGATGACATGTGTCATGGAGCTTTGTGATGACAATGCCGTGGAACACTGTGATGGCATGGGTCATGGATCATTGTTATGATGGGGTAATGGAGCATTGTGATGAGAAGGGAACGGAGCACTGTGATTTCAATATTTATGGGGCATTGCGATGAGAAATTTGTGGACCGTTGTGATTAAAAGCGCGTGGCACATTGTGATGACATGGGTCATGGAGCATTTTTCTGACAAAGGCATGGAGCATTGTGATGACAAGTGTCACGGGGCATTGTGATGAAAAGTTCATGGAGCATTGTGGTTACAACGGTCACAGATTCTTGTGATGATGCGAGCATGGACCACTGTGATGACAAATGTTATGAAGCACTGTGATGACTGGAGTCACGGAGCAATGTGATGACAGGGGTCATGGAGCATTGTGATGACAAGGGCATGGAGCATTGTGATGATAGGGGCATGGAGCATTGTGATGAGAAGTTCATGGAGTATTTTGAAGAAAGGTGTCAGGGAGCATTGTGATGACATATGTCATGGTCCATTGCGATGACAATGGCAGGGAGCTTTGTGATGACAAATGTAATGTAGGATTGTGATGACAAATATAATGAAGCATTGTGATGACTAGGGCTTAGAGCATTATGAGGAAAAGGGCCATTGAGAATTTTTATGACAAGTCATGTAACATTGTGAGGACAAGGTCCTGGAGCATTGTGATGAGAAAACCATGGAACCTTGTGATGACAAATCTCATGGAGCATACTGAAGAAAAGGGACATGGACCATTGTGATTACAGGGGTCTTGGAACTGTGTGATGACATGGGCATGGAGCATTGTGAGGAGAAGGCCAAGGAGCATTCTAATGACATGCGTCATTGAGCTTTGTGATGACAAGGGCATGGAGCATTGTGATTACAGGGGTCTTGGAGCATTGTGATGAAAAGGGCATGGATAATTGTGATGAAAATGGCATGGAACCTTGTAATGACAGGTTTCAAGGATGATACAGACAACAAGTGTCAGGGAGCATTTTGATGACAAGTGTATTGAGCATTGTGATGACAAAGGTCATGGAGCATTGTGATGAGAAGACCATGGATAATTGTGATTACGAGAGTCATGGGGCATTGTGATGACAAGAGTTATGGAATATTGTGATCACAAGGGTTGGAGCATTGTTATGACAGAGGTCATGGAGCATTTTGATTTCATTGTGATGACAATAGCATGAAGCATTATGATGATGCGTATTGTGCATTGTGATGACAGGGTTCATGGAACATTGAGATGAAAAGGGGCATGGAGCATTGTGATTACAGGGGTCTTGGAGCATTGTGATGAGAAGGGTCATGGAGCCTTGTGATGACAATACCATGGAACATCGTGATGGCAGGTGTCATGGAGCATTTTTATGACAGGTGTAATGGAGCATTGTGATGGCAAGGGCATGGTGCATTGTGATGAGAAGGCCATGGAGCATTCTGATGACATGTGTCATGGAGCTTTGTAATGACAAGGGCATGGAGCAATGTAATGAGAGCGTTCATGGAGCATCGTGATGACAATGATATGGAGCATTGTGATGCCAAATGTCATGGATCTTGGTGATGACAAATGTCATGGAGCATTTTGAGGACAAGGGTGTTGTGCATTGTGATGAGAAGGGCAGGGAGCATTTTGATGACAGGGTCATGGAGCAATTTGATGAAAAGGGTCATGGAGCATTTTGATGACAGGTGTTATGGAACATTGTGATGTCAGGTGTCATCGAACATTGTGATGATAATGCATGTCGCATGGTGAAGACAGGAGTCATGGAACATTGCGATGCTAGGGGTGAGGGTGTATTGTGACGAACTGTGATGTAACATTGTGATATCAGTGTTGAGAAAGCATTTTGATTAGAACTGCATGGAGCATTGTGATGACAAGGTTTATGGAGCATTGTGATGACAAGATTTTGGAGCACTGTGATGACAAGCGCATGGTGCATGGTGATGACATGTGTCATGGAGCATTGTGCTGACAAGCGCATGGAGCCTTGTGATGACAAGTGTCAAAGAGCATTGTGATGAAAAGTTCAGGGAGCATTTCGGTTAGAAAGGTCACAGAGACTGTTGATGACGAGGGCATGGACCATTGTGATGACAAAGGTCATGAAGCATTGTGATGACTGGAGTCACGGAGCATTGTGATGACAGGGGTCATGGAGCATTGTGATAACAAGGGCATGGGGCATTGTGATGACAAGGGCATGGAGCATCGTGATGACCAGGTCATGCAGTATTGTGAAGACAGGTGTCAGGGAGCATTGTGATGACATATGTAATGGCCCATTGTGATGACAATGGCATGGAGCATTGTGATGACAAGGGTCAGGGAGCATTATGCTGACAAGTGCATGGAGAATTATGATGACATGGGTCATGGAGCATTCTGAAGGCAAGCTAGTGGAGTATTTTGATGACAATTGCATGGAGCATTGTGATGAAATGGCATGCGGCATTGTGATGAAAAAGTCATGGAGCCTTTTCGTGACAGGGTTCAAGGAGCATTCTGACGACAAGTGTCAGGGAGCATTGTGATGACAATTGTACTGAGAATTGTGATGACAAAGGTCATGGAACATTGTGATGAAAAGGGCATGGAGTATTGTGATGACAGGCATCATGGAGCGTTGTGATGACAAGTGTTATGGAACTTTGTGATCACAAGGGTTTGGAGCATTGTGATGACAGAGGTCATGGATCATTTTGATTTCAAGGAGCATGGAGCATTGTGATGACAAGAGCATGAAGCAATGTGATCCCAAGGTTCATGGAGGATTGTGATAACAATGTTAATGGAGTATTGTGATGACAAGCGCATAGAGCATTGTAATGACAAGGTCATGTAGCATTTTGCTGACAAAGGCATGGAGAATTGTGATGACAGGTGTCATGGAGCACTGTGATGACAAGCATCACGGAGCATTGTGAATACAGGGGTAATGGAGCATTGGGATGACAAGGGCATGGATGATTTTGATGACAAGTGTCATGGAGCATTGGGCTGAAAATGTTCATGGAGTATTTTGATGACAGGGGTCATGTGCATTGTGATGAAAGAGTTCATGGAGAATTTTGATTTCATTGTGTTGATAATAGCCTGAAGCATTATGATGATGGGCACGACGCATTGTGATGACAGGTATCACGGAGCATTGAGAAGAAAAGGGGCATGGAGCATTGTGATTACAGGGGTCTTGGAGCATTGTCATGACTAGGGCAAGGAGCACTTTGATGAGAAGTTCATGGAACTTTCTGATGACCTGTGTCATGGAGCCTTGTAATGAAAAGGCCGTGGAATATTGTGATGCCAGGGGTCATGGAGCATTGATAAGACAGGCGTAATGGAGCATTGTGATGAGAAGGACATGGAGGATTGTGACTGCAAGGTATATGGAACATTACAATGACAAATTTGTGGACCATTGTGATGAAAAGCGCTTGGCACATTGTAATGACAAGGGCCATTGAGCAGTTTTCTGACAAAGGCTTGGAGCATTGTGATGACAGTGGTCTCGGAGCATTTTGATGAAAATTTCATGGAGCATTGTGGTTACAAACGTCACACAGCCTTGTGATGATGCGGGCATGGATCACTGTGATGACAAATGTTATGAAGCATTGTGATGCATGGAGTCACGGAGCATTGTGATGACAGTGGTACTGGAGCATTGTGATGACAACGGTATGGAGCATTGTGATGTCAGGGGCATGGAGCATTGGTCTGACAAGTTTCAGAGATTATTGTGATGACAGTGGACATGGTGCATTTTGATGAGAAGGGCATGGAGCTTTGTGATGAGAAGGTCATGGATTATTTTGAAGAAAGTTGTCAGGGAGCATTGTGATGACATATGTCATGCTCCAATGCAATGACAATGGCAGGGAGCATTGTGATGAAAAATGTAATGGAGGATTGTGATGACAAATATAATGGACCATTGTGATGACTAGGGCTTGGAGCATTATGATGACAAGGGTCAGGGAGCATTGTGCTGACAAGTGCATGGAGCACTGTGATGACAGGGGCATGGAGCATTGGTCTGCCAAGTTTCATAGATTACTGTGATGACAGTGGACATGGTGCATTGTGATGACAAGGGCACGGATCATTGTGAAGAGAAGGTCATGAAGTATTGTGAAGACAGGTGTCAGGGAGCATTGTGATGACATATGTCATGGTCCATTGCGATAACAATGGCAGGGAGCATTTTGATGCCAAATGTAATGGAGGATTGTGATGACAAATATAATGGAGAGTTGTGATGACTAGGGCTTGGAGCATTATGATGACAAGGGCCATTGATAATTTTCATGACAAGGTCGTGAAGCATTTTGATGACAAGGTCCTGGAGCACTGTGATGAGAAAACCATGGAGTCTTGTGATGATATATCTCATGGAGCATACTGATGAAATGGGGCATGGAGCATTGTGATTATAGGGGTCTCTGAACATTGTGATGAAAAGGGCATGGAGCATTGTGAGGAGAAGGCCAAGGAGCATTCTAATGACATGCGTCATTGAGCTTTGTGATGACAAGGACATGGATCATTGTGATTACATGGGACTTGGAGCACTGTGATGAAAAGGGCATGGATCATTGTGAGGAAAAAGTCATAGAGCCTTGTCATGACAGGGTCCAAGGAGCATACAGACAACAAGTGTCATGGAGCATTTTGATGACAAGTGTAAAGAGCATTGTGATGACAAAAGTCATGGAGCATTGTGATGAGAAGACCATGGATAATTGTGATGACGAGCGTTATGGGTCATTGTGTTGACAAGTGTTAAGGAATATTGTGATCACAAGGGTTTGGAGCATTGTTATGACAGAGGTCATGGAGCATTTTGATTTCATTGTGATGACAATAGCAAGAAACATTATGATGATGGGCCTGGTTCATTAGTGATGACAGGGTTCAAGGATCATTGAGATGTAATGAGGCATGGAGCATTGTGATTACAGGGGTATTGGAGCATTGTGATGAGAAGTGTCATGGAGCCTTGTGATGACAATTCCATGGAACATCGGGATGGCAGGGCTCCTGGAGCATTGTTATGACAGGTGTAATGGAGCATTGTGATGGCAAGGTCATGGAACATTGTGATGAGAAAGCCATGGAGCATTCTGATGACATGTGTCATGGAGCTTTGTGATGACAAGGGCATGGAGCAATGTGATGAGAGCTTTCATGGAACATTGTGATGACAATGACATGGAGCATTGTGATGCCAATGGTCATGGATCTTTGTGATGACAAAGGTCATGGAGCATTTTGATGACAAGGGTGTTGTGAATTGTGATGAGAAGGGCAGGGAGCATTGTGATGACAGGGTCATGGAGCAATTTGATGAAAACTTTCATGAAGCATTTTAATGGCATGGGTTACGGAACATTGTGATGTAAGGGGTCATCAATCATTGTGATGATAATTGTCTGTAGCATTGTGATGACAGGAGTCATGGAACATTGTGATGACAGGGTGAGGGAGCATTGTGACGGATAGTGATGTAACATTGTGATATCAGTGGTGAGAGAGCATTTTGTTGAGAAGTGCATGGAGCATTGTGATGACAATGTTTATGGAGCATTTTGATGACAAGATTGTGGAGCACTGTGATGACCATTGCATGGTGCATTGTGATGACATGTGTCTTGGAGTATTGTCCTGACCAGCAAATGGAGCATTGTGATGACAAGGCTCAGGGAGCATTGTGCTAACAAGTGCATGGAGAACTGTGATGACAACGGTCATGGAGCATTCTGATGACAAGCTTGTGGAGTATTTTGATGCAAATTGCATGGAGCATTGTGATGAAAATGGCATGGGACACTGTGATGAAAAGGGCATGGAGCCTTTTCGTGACAGTGTTCAAGGAGCATTCTAACGACAAGTGTCAGGGAGCATTGTGATGACAAGTGTATTGAGAATTGTGATGACAAAGTTCATGGAGCATTGTGATGAAAAGGGCATGGAGTATTGTGATGACAGGCATCATGGAGCGTTGTGATGACAAAGGATATTGAACTTTGTGATCACAAAGGTTTGGAGCATTGTGATGACAGAGGTCATGGATCATTTTGATTTCAAGGAGCATGGAGCACTGTGATGACAAGAGCATGAAGCAATGTGATCCCAAGGTTCATGGAGGATTGTGATGACAATAGTAATGGAGTATTGTGATGAAAAGTGCATAGAGCATTGTAACGACCAGTCATGTAGCAATTTGCTGACAAAGGCATGGAGCATTGTGATGACAGATGTCATGGAGCACTGTGATGACAAGCATCACGGAGCATTGTGAACACAGGGGTCATGGAGCACTGGGATGACAAGGGCATGGATCATTGTGATGACATGTGTAATGGAGCATTGGGCTGAAAATGTTCATGGAGTATTGTGATGACAGGAGTCATGGAGCATTGTGATGACAGAGGTCATGGAGAATTTTGATTTCATTGTGGTGACAATAGCCGGGAGCATTATGATGATGGGCATGATGCATTGTGTTGACAGGGTTCGTGGAGCATTAAGATGAAAAGGGGCATGGAGCATTGTGATTACAGGGGTCTTGGAGCATTGTGATGACAAGTGTCATGGAGACTTGTGATGATAACGCTGTGGAACACTGTGATGGCGGGGTCATGGAGCATTGTTATGAGAGGGGTAATGGAGCATTGTGATGAGAAGGACATGGAACATTGTGATTAAAAGATTTATGGAGCATTGCGATGAAAAATTTGTGGACCGTTGGGATGAAAAGGGTCCTGCAAGGGTCATGGATAATTTTTCTTACAAAGGCATGGAGCATTGTGATGACAAGTGTCACGGAGCATTGTGATGAAATGTTCATGGAGCATTGTGGTTACAAATGTCACAGAGCCCTGTGATGACGTGGGCATCGACCACTGTGATGACAAATGTTATGAAGCATTGTGATGCCTGGAGTCACGGAACATTGGGATGACAGGGGTCATGGAGCATTTTTATGACAAGGGCATGGAGCATTGTGATGAGAAGGTCATGGAATATTGTGAAGAGAGGTGTCAGGGAGCATTGTGATGACATATGTCATGGTCCATTGTGATGACAATGGCAGGGAGCATTGTGATGACAAATGTAATGGAGGACTGTGATGACAAATATAATGGAGCATTGTGATGACTAGGGATTGGAGCATTATGATGACAAGGGACATTGGGAATTTTCATGACAAGGTCGTGAAGCATTGTGATGACAAAGTCCTGGAGCATTGTGATGAGAAAACCATGGAGCCTTGTGATGACAAATCTCATGGAGCATACTGATGAAAATGGGCATGGAGCATTGTGATTACAGGGGTCTTGGAGCACTGTGATGACAAGGCATGGAGCATTTTGATGAGAAGGACATGGAACATTCTGATGACATGTGTCATGGAGCTTTGTGATGACAATGCCGTGGAACACTGTGATGGCATGGGTCATGGATCATTGTTATGATGGGGTAATGGAGCATTGTGATGAGAAGGGAACGGAGCACTGTGATTTCAATACTTATGGGGCATTGCGATGAGAAATTTGTGGACCGTTGTGATTAAAAGCGCGTGGCACATTGTGATGACATGGGTCATGGAGCATTTTTCTGACAAAGGCATGGAGCATTGTGATGACAAGTGTCACGGGGCATTGTGATGAAAAGTTCATGGAGCATTGTGGTTACAACGGTCACAGATTCTTGTGATGATGCGAGCATGGACCACTGTGATGACAAATGTTATGAAGCACTGTGATGACTGGAGTCACGGAGCAATGTGATGACAGGGGTCATGGAGCATTGTGATGACAAGGGCATGGAGCATTGTGATGATAGGGGCATGGAGCATTGTGATGAGAAGTTCATGGAGTATTTTGAAGAAAGGTGTCAGGGAGCATTGTGATGACATATGTCATGGTCCATTGCGATGACAATGGCAGGGAGCTTTGTGATGACAAATGTAATGTAGGATTGTGATGACAAATATAATGAAGCATTGTGATGACTAGGGCTTAGAGCATTATGAGGAAAAGGGCCATTGAGAATTTTTATGACAAGTCATGTAACATTGTGAGGACAAGGTCCTGGAGCATTGTGATGAGAAAACCATGGAACCTTGTGATGACAAATCTCATGGAGCATACTGAAGAAAAGGGACATGGACCATTGTGATTACAGGGGTCTTGGAACTGTGTGATGACATGGGCATGGAGCATTGTGAGGAGAAGGCCAAGGAGCATTCTAATGACATGCGTCATTGAGCTTTGTGATGACAAGGGCATGGAGCATTGTGATTACAGGGGTCTTGGAGCATTGTGATGAAAAGGGCATGGATAATTGTGATGAAAATGGCATGGAACCTTGTAATGACAGGTTTCAAGGATGATACAGACAACAAGTGTCAGGGAGCATTTTGATGACAAGTGTATTGAGCATTGTGATGACAAAGGTCATGGAGCATTGTGATGAGAAGACCATGGATAATTGTGATTACGAGAGTCATGGGGCATTGTGATGACAAGAGTTATGGAATATTGTGATCACAAGGGTTGGAGCATTGTTATGACAGAGGTCATGGAGCATTTTGATTTCATTGTGATGACAATAGCATGAAGCATTATGATGATGCGTATTGTGCATTGTGATGACAGGGTTCATGGAACATTGAGATGAAAAGGGGCATGGAGCATTGTGATTACAGGGGTCTTGGAGCATTGTGATGAGAAGGGTCATGGAGCCTTGTGATGACAATACCATGGAACATCGTGATGGCAGGTGTCATGGAGCATTTTTATGACAGGTGTAATGGAGCATTGTGATGGCAAGGGCATGGTGCATTGTGATGAGAAGGCCATGGAGCATTCTGATGACATGTGTCATGGAGCTTTGTAATGACAAGGGCATGGAGCAATGTAATGAGAGCGTTCATGGAGCATCGTGATGACAATGATATGGAGCATTGTGATGCCAAATGTCATGGATCTTGGTGATGACAAATGTCATGGAGCATTTTGATGACAAGGGTGTTGTGCATTGTGATGAGAAGGGCAGGGAGCATTTTGATGACAGGGTCATGGAGCAATTTGATGAAAAGGGTCATGGAGCATTTTGATGACAGGTGTTATGGAACATTGTGATGTCAGGTGTCATCGAACATTGTGATGATAATGCATGTCGCATGGTGAAGACAGGAGTCATGGAACATTGCGATGCTAGGGGTGAGGGTGTATTGTGACGAACTGTGATGTAACATTGTGATATCAGTGTTGAGAAAGCATTTTGATTAGAACTGCATGGAGCATTGTGATGACAAGGTTTATGGAGCATTGTGATGACAAGATTTTGGAGCACTGTGATGACAAGCGCATGGTGCATGGTGATGACATGTGTCATGGAGCATTGTGCTGACAAGCGCATGGAGCCTTGTGATGACAAGTGTCAAAGAGCATTGTGATGAAAAGTTCAGGGAGCATTTCGGTTAGAAAGGTCACAGAGACTGTTGATGACGAGGGCATGGACCATTGTGATGACAAAGGTCATGAAGCATTGTGATGACTGGAGTCACGGAGCATTGTGATGACAGGGGTCATGGAGCATTGTGATAACAAGGGCATGGGGCATTGTGATGACAAGGGCATGGAGCATCGTGATGACCAGGTCATGCAGTATTGTGAAGACAGGTGTCAGGGAGCATTGTGATGACATATGTAATGGCCCATTGTGATGACAATGGCATGGAGCATTGTGATGACAAGGGTCAGGGAGCATTATGCTGACAAGTGCATGGAGAATTATGATGACATGGGTCATGGAGCATTCTGAAGGCAAGCTAGTGGAGTATTTTGATGACAATTGCATGGAGCATTGTGATGAAATGGCATGCGGCATTGTGATGAAAAAGGCATGGAGCCTTTTCGTGACAGGGTTCAAGGAGCATTCTGACGACAAGTGTCAGGGAGCATTGTGATGACAATTGTACTGAGAATTGTGATGACAAAGGTCATGGAACATTGTGATGAAAAGGGCATGGAGTATTGTGATGACAGGCATCATGGAGCGTTGTGATGACAAGTGTTATGGAACTTTGTGATCACAAGGGTTTGGAGCATTGTGATGACAGAGGTCATGGATCATTTTGATTTCAAGGAGCATGGAGCATTGTGATGACAAGAGCATGAAGCAATGTGATCCCAAGGTTCATGGAGGATTGTGATAACAATGTTAATGGAGTATTGTGATGACAAGCGCATAGAGCATTGTAATGACAAGGTCATGTAGCATTTTGCTGACAAAGGCATGGAGAATTGTGATGACAGGTGTCATGGAGCACTGTGATGACAAGCATCACGGAGCATTGTGAATACAGGGGTAATGGAGCATTGGGATGACAAGGGCATGGATGATTTTGATGACAAGTGTCATGGAGCATTGGGCTGAAAATGTTCATGGAGTATTTTGATGACAGGGGTCATGTGCATTGTGATGAAAGAGTTCATGGAGAATTTTGATTTCATTGTGTTGATAATAGCCTGAAGCATTATGATGATGGGCACGACGCATTGTGATGACAGGTATCACGGAGCATTGAGAAGAAAAGGGGCATGGAACATTGTGATTACAGGGGTCTTGGAGCATTGTCATGACTAGGGCAAGGAGCACTTTGATGAGAAGTTCATGGAACTTTCTGATGACCTGTGTCATGGAGCCTTGTAATGAAAAGGCCGTGGAATATTGTGATGCCAGGGGTCATGGAGCATTGATAAGACAGGCGTAATGGAGCATTGTGATGAGAAGGGCATGGAGGATTGTGACTGCAAGGTATATGGAACATTACAATGACAAATTTGTGGACCATTGTGATGAAAAGCGCTTGGCACATTGTAATGACAAGGGCCATTGAGCAGTTTTCTGACAAAGGCTTGGAGCATTGTGATGACAGTGGTCTCGGAGCATTTTGATGAAAATTTCATGGAGCATTGTGGTTACAAACGTCACACAGCCTTGTGATGATGCGGGCATGGATCACTGTGATGACAAATGTTATGAAGCATTGTGATGCATGGAGTCACGGAGCATTGTGATGACAGTGGTACTGGAGCATTGTGATGACAACGGTATGGAGCATTGTGATGTCAGGGGCATGGAGCATTGGTCTGACAAGTTTCAGAGATTATTGTGATGACAGTGGACATGGTGCATTTTGATGAGAAGGGCATGGAGCTTTGTGATGAGAAGGTCATGGATTATTTTGAAGAAAGTTGTCAGGGAGCATTGTGATGACATATGTCATGCTCCAATGCAATGACAATGGCAGGGAGCATTGTGATGAAAAATGTAATGGAGGATTGTGATGACAAATATAATGGACCATTGTGATGACTAGGGCTTGGAGCATTATGATGACAAGGGTCAGGGAGCATTGTGCTGACAAGTGCATGGAGCACTGTGATGACAGGGGCATGGAGCATTGGTCTGCCAAGTTTCATAGATTACTGTGATGACAGTGGACATGGTGCATTGTGATGACAAGGGCACGGATCATTGTGAAGAGAAGGTCATGAAGTATTGTGAAGACAGGTGTCAGGGAGCATTGTGATGACATATGTCATGGTCCATTGCGATAACAATGGCAGGGAGCATTTTGATGCCAAATGTAATGGAGGATTGTGATGACAAATATAATGGAGAGTTGTGATGACTAGGGCTTGGAGCATTATGATGACAAGGGCCATTGATAATTTTCATGACAAGGTCGTGAAGCATTTTGATGACAAGGTCCTGGAGCACTGTGATGAGAAAACCATGGAGTCTTGTGATGATATATCTCATGGAGCATACTGATGAAATGGGGCATGGAGCATTGTGATTATAGGGGTCTCTGAACATTGTGATGAAAAGGGCATGGAGCATTGTGAGGAGAAGGCCAAGGAGCATTCTAATGACATGCGTCATTGAGCTTTGTGATGACAAGGACATGGATCATTGTGATTACATGGGACTTGGAGCACTGTGATGAAAAGGGCATGGATCATTGTGAGGAAAAAGTCATAGAGCCTTGTCATGACAGGGTCCAAGGAGCATACAGACAACAAGTGTCATGGAGCATTTTGATGACAAGTGTAAAGAGCATTGTGATGACAAAAGTCATGGAGCATTGTGATGAGAAGACCATGGATAATTGTGATGACGAGCGTTATGGGTCATTGTGTTGACAAGTGTTAAGGAATATTGTGATCACAAGGGTTTGGAGCATTGTTATGACAGAGGTCATGGAGCATTTTGATTTCATTGTGATGACAATAGCAAGAAACATTATGATGATGGGCCTGGTTCATTAGTGATGACAGGGTTCAAGGATCATTGAGATGTAATGAGGCATGGAGCATTGTGATTACAGGGGTATTGGAGCATTGTGATGAGAAGTGTCATGGAGCCTTGTGATGACAATTCCATGGAACATCGGGATGGCAGGGCTCCTGGAGCATTGTTATGACAGGTGTAATGGAGCATTGTGATGGCAAGGTCATGGAACATTGTGATGAGAAAGCCATGGAGCATTCTGATGACATGTGTCATGGAGCTTTGTGATGACAAGGGCATGGAGCAATGTGATGAGAGCTTTCATGGAACATTGTGATGACAATGACATGGAGCATTGTGATGCCAATGGTCATGGATCTTTGTGATGACAAAGGTCATGGAGCATTTTGATGACAAGGGTGTTGTGAATTGTGATGAGAAGGGCAGGGAGCATTGTGATGACAGGGTCATGGAGCAATTTGATGAAAACTTTCATGAAGCATTTTAATGGCATGCGTTACGGAACATTGTGATATAAGGGGTCATCAAACATTGTGATGATAATTGTCTGTAGCATTGTGATGACAGGAGTCATGGAACATTGTGATGACAGGGTGAGGGAGCATTGTGACGGATAGTGATGTAACATTGTGATATCAGTGGTGAGAGAGCATTTTGTTGAGAAGTGCATGGAGCATTGTGATGACAATGTTTATGGAGCATTTTGATGACAAGATTGTGGAGCACTGTGATGACCATTGCATGGTGCATTGTGATGACATGTGTCTTGGAGTATTGTCCTGACCAGCAAATGGAGCATTGTGATGACAAGGCTCAGGGAGCATTGTGCTAACAAGTGCATGGAGAACTGTGATGACAACGGTCATGGAGCATTCTGATGACAAGCTTGTGGAGTATTTTGATGAAAATTGCATGGAGCATTGTGATGAAAATGGCATGGGACACTGTGATGAAAAGGGCATGGAGCCTTTTCGTGACAGTGTTCAAGGAGCATTCTAACGACAAGTGTCAGGGAGCATTGTGATGACAAGTGTATTGAGAATTGTGATGACAAAGTTCATGGAGCATTGTGATGAAAAGGGCATGGAGTATTGTGATGACAGGCATCATGGAGCGTTGTGATGACAAAGGATATTGAACTTTGTGATCACAAAGGTTTGGAGCATTGTGATGACAGAGGTCATGGATCATTTTGATTTCAAGGAGCATGGAGCACTGTGATGACAAGAGCATGAAGCAATGTGATCCCAAGGTTCATGGAGGATTGTGATGACAATAGTAATGGAGTATTGTGATGAAAAGTGCATAGAGCATTGTAACGACCAGTCATGTAGCAATTTGCTGACAAAGGCATGGAGCATTGTGATGACAGATGTCATGGAGCACTGTGATGACAAGCATCACGGAGCATTGTGAACACAGGGGTCATGGAGCACTGGGATGACAAGGGCATGGATCATTGTGATGACATGTGTAATGGAGCATTGGGCTGAAAATGTTCATGGAGTATTGTGATGACAGGGGTCATGGAGCATTGTGATGACAGAGGTCATGGAGAATTTTGATTTCATTGTGGTGACAATAGCCGGGAGCATTATGATGATGGGCATGATGCATTGTGTTGACAGGGTTCGTGGAGCATTAAGATGAAAAGGGGCATGGAGCATTGTGATTACAGGGGTCTTGGAGCATTGTGATGACAAGTGTCATGGAGACTTGTGATGATAACGCCGTGGAACACTGTGATGGCGGGGTCATGGAGCATTGTTATGAGAGGGGTAATGGAGCATTGTGATGAGAAGGACATGGAACATTGTGATTAAAAGATTTATGGAGCATTGCGATGAAAAATTTGTGGACCGTTGGGATGAAAAGGGTCCTGCAAGGGTCATGGATAATTTTTCTTACAAAGGCATGGAGCATTGTGATGACAAGTGTCACGGAGCATTGTGATGAAATGTTCATGGAGCATTGTGGTTACAAATGTCACAGAGCCCTGTGATGACGTGGGCATCGACCACTGTGATGACAAATGTTATGAAGCATTGTGATGCCTGGAGTCACGGAACATTGGGATGACAGGGGTCATGGAGCATTTTTATGACAAGGGCATGGAGCATTGTGATGAGAAGGTCATGGAATATTGTGAAGAGAGGTGTCAGGGAGCATTGTGATGACATATGTCATGGTCCATTGTGATGACAATGGCAGGGAGCATTGTGATGACAAATGTAATGGAGGACTGTGATGACAAATATAATGGAGCATTGTGATGACTAGGGATTGGAGCATTATGATGACAAGGGACATTGGGAATTTTCATGACAAGGTCGTGAAGCATTGTGATGACAAAGTCCTGGAGCATTGTGATGAGAAAACCATGGAGCCTTGTGATGACAAATCTCATGGAGCATACTGATGAAAATGGGCATGGAGCATTGTGATTACAGGGGTCTTGGAGCACTGTGATGACAAGGCATGGAGCATTTTGATGAGAAGGACATGGAACATTCTGATGACATGTGTCATGGAGCTTTGTGATGACAATGCCGTGGAACACTGTGATGGCATGGGTCATGGATCATTGTTATGATGGGGTAATGGAGCATTGTGATGAGAAGGGAACGGAGCACTGTGATTTCAATATTTATGGGGCATTGCGATGAGAAATTTGTGGACCGTTGTGATTAAAAGCGCGTGGCACATTGTGATGACATGGGTCATGGAGCATTTTTCTGACAAAGGCATGGAGCATTGTGATGACAAGTGTCACGGGGCATTGTGATGAAAAGTTCATGGAGCATTGTGGTTACAACGGTCACAGATTCTTGTGATGATGCGAGCATGGACCACTGTGATGACAAATGTTATGAAGCACTGTGATGACTGGAGTCACGGAGCAATGTGATGACAGGGGTCATGGAGCATTGTGATGACAAGGGCATGGAGCATTGTGATGATAGGGGCATGGAGCATTGTGATGAGAAGTTCATGGAGTATTTTGAAGAAAGGTGTCAGGGAGCATTGTGATGACATATGTCATGGTCCATTGCGATGACAATGGCAGGGAGCTTTGTGATGACAAATGTAATGTAGGATTGTGATGACAAATATAATGAAGCATTGTGATGACTAGGGCTTAGAGCATTATGAGGAAAAGGGCCATTGAGAATTTTTATGACAAGTCATGTAACATTGTGAGGACAAGGTCCTGGAGCATTGTGATGAGAAAACCATGGAACCTTGTGATGACAAATCTCATGGAGCATACTGAAGAAAAGGGACATGGACCATTGTGATTACAGGGGTCTTGGAACTGTGTGATGACATGGGCATGGAGCATTGTGAGGAGAAGGCCAAGGAGCATTCTAATGACATGCGTCATTGAGCTTTGTGATGACAAGGGCATGGAGCATTGTGATTACAGGGGTCTTGGAGCATTGTGATGAAAAGGGCATGGATAATTGTGATGAAAATGGCATGGAACCTTGTAATGACAGGTTTCAAGGATGATACAGACAACAAGTGTCAGGGAGCATTTTGATGACAAGTGTATTGAGCATTGTGATGACAAAGGTCATGGAGCATTGTGATGAGAAGACCATGGATAATTGTGATTACGAGAGTCATGGGGCATTGTGATGACAAGAGTTATGGAATATTGTGATCACAAGGGTTGGAGCATTGTTATGACAGAGGTCATGGAGCATTTTGATTTCATTGTGATGACAATAGCATGAAGCATTATGATGATGCGTATTGTGCATTGTGATGACAGGGTTCATGGAACATTGAGATGAAAAGGGGCATGGAGCATTGTGATTACAGGGGTCTTGGAGCATTGTGATGAGAAGGGTCATGGAGCCTTGTGATGACAATACCATGGAACATCGTGATGGCAGGTGTCATGGAGCATTTTTATGACAGGTGTGATGGAGCATTGTGATGGCAAGGGCATGGTGCATTGTGATGAGAAGGCCATGGAGCATTCTGATGACATGTGTCATGGAGCTTTGTAATGACAAGGGCATGGAGCAATGTAATGAGAGCGTTCATGGAGCATCGTGATGACAATGACATGGAGCATTGTGATGCCAAATGTCATGGATCTTGGTGATGACAAATGTCATGGAGCATTTTGAGGACAAGGGTGTTGTGCATTGTGATGAGAAGGGCAGGGAGCATTTTGATGACAGGGTCATGGAGCAATTTGATGAAAAGGGTCATGGAGCATTTTGATGACAGGTGTTATGGAACATTGTGATGTCAGGTGTCATCGAACATTGTGATGATAATGCATGTCGCATGGTGAAGACAGGAGTCATGGAACATTGCGATGCTAGGGGTGAGGGTGTATTGTGACGAACTGTGATGTAACATTGTGATATCAGTGTTGAGAAAGCATTTTGATTAGAACTGCATGGAGCATTGTGATGACAAGGTTTATGGAGCATTGTGATGACAAGATTTTGGAGCACTGTGATGACAAGCGCATGGTGCATGGTGATGACATGTGTCATGGAGCATTGTGCTGACAAGCGCATGGAGCCTTGTGATGACAAGTGTCAAAGAGCATTGTGATGAAAAGTTCAGGGAGCATTTCGGTTAGAAAGGTCACAGAGACTGTTGATGACGAGGGCATGGACCATTGTGATGACAAAGGTCATGAAGCATTGTGATGACTGGAGTCACGGAGCATTGTGATGACAGGGGTCATGGAGCATTGTGATAACAAGGGCATGGGGCATTGTGATGACAAGGGCATGGAGCATCGTGATGACCAGGTCATGCAGTATTGTGAAGACAGGTGTCAGGGAGCATTGTGATGACATATGTAATGGCCCATTGTGATGACAATGGCATGGAGCATTGTGATGACAAGGGTCAGGGAGCATTATGCTGACAAGTGCATGGAGAATTATGATGACATGGGTCATGGAGCATTCTGAGGGCAAGCTAGTGGAGTATTTTGATGACAATTGCATGGAGCATTGTGATGAAATGGCATGCGGCATTGTGATGAAAAAGGCATGGAGCCTTTTCGTGACAGGGTTCAAGGAGCATTCTGACGACAAGTGTCAGGGAGCATTGTGATGACAATTGTACTGAGAATTGTGATGACAAAGGTCATGGAACATTGTGATGAAAAGGGCATGGAGTATTGTGATGACAGGCATCATGGAGCGTTGTGATGACAAGTGTTATGGAACTTTGTGATCACAAGGGTTTGGAGCATTGTGATGACAGAGGTCATGGATCATTTTGATTTCAAGGAGCATGGAGCATTGTGATGACAAGAGCATGAAGCAATGTGATCCCAAGGTTCATGGAGGATTGTGATAACAATGTTAATGGAGTATTGTGATGACAAGCGCATAGAGCATTGTAATGACAAGGTCATGTAGCATTTTGCTGACAAAGGCATGGAGAATTGTGATGACAGGTGTCATGGAGCACTGTGATGACAAGCATCACGGAGCATTGTGAATACAGGGGTAATGGAGCATTGGGATGACAAGGGCATGGATGATTTTGATGACAAGTGTCATGGAGCATTGGGCTGAAAATGTTCATGGAGTATTGTGATGACAGGGGTCATGTGCATTGTGATGAAAGAGTTCATGGAGAATTTTGATTTCATTGTGTTGATAATAGCCTGAAGCATTATGATGATGGGCACGACGCATTGTGATGACAGGTATCACGGAGCATTGAGAAGAAAAGGGGCATGGAGCATTGTGATTACAGGGGTCTTGGAGCATTGTCATGACTAGGGCAAGGAGCACTTTGATGAGAAGTTCATGGAACTTTCTGATGACCTGTGTCATGGAGCCTTGTAATGAAAAGGCCGTGGAATATTGTGATGCCAGGGGTCATGGAGCATTGATAAGACAGGCGTAATGGAGCATTGTGATGAGAAGGGCATGGAGGATTGTGACTGCAAGGTATATGGAACATTACAATGACAAATTTGTGGACCGTTGTGATGAAAAGCGCTTGGCACATTGTAATGACAAGGGCCATTGAGCAGTTTTCTGACAAAGGCTTGGAGCATTGTGATGACAGTGGTCTCGGAGCATTTTGATGAAAATTTCATGGAGCATTGTGGTTACAAACGTCACACAGCCTTGTGATGATGCGGGCATGGATCACTGTGATGACAAATGTTATGAAGCATTGTGATGCATGGAGTCACGGAGCATTGTGATGACAGTGGTACTGGAGCATTGTGATGACAACGGTATGGAGCATTGTGATGTCAGGGGCATGGAGCATTGGTCTGACAAGTTTCAGAGATTATTGTGATGACAGTGGACATGGTGCATTTTGATGAGAAGGGCATGGAGCTTTGTGATGAGAAGGTCATGGATTATTTTGAAGAAAGTTGTCAGGGAGCATTGTGATGACATATGTCATGGTCCAATGCAATGACAATGGCAGGGAGCATTGTGATGAAAAATGTAATGGAGGATTGTGATGACAAATATAATGGACCATTGTGATGACTAGGGCTTGGAGCATTATGATGACAAGGGTCAGGGAGCATTGTGCTGACAAGTGCATGGAGCACTGTGATGACAGGGGCATGGAGCATTGGTCTGCCAAGTTTCATAGATTACTGTGATGACAGTGGACATGGTGCATTGTGATGACAAGGGCACGGATCATTGTGAAGAGAAGGTCATGAAGTATTGTGAAGACAGGTGTCAGGGAGCATTGTGATGACATATGTCATGGTCCATTGCGATAACAATGGCAGGGAGCATTTTGATGCCAAATGTAATGGAGGATTGTGATGACAAATATAATGGAGAGTTGTGATGACTAGGGCTTGGAGCATTATGATGACAAGGGCCATTGATAATTTTCATGACAAGGTCGTGAAGCATTTTGATGACAAGGTCCTGGAGCACTGTGATGAGAAAACCATGGAGTCTTGTGATGATATATCTCATGGAGCATACTGATGAAATGGGGCATGGAGCATTGTGATTATAGGGGTCTCTGAACATTGTGATGAAAAGGGCATGGAGCATTGTGAGGAGAAGGCCAAGGAGCATTCTAATGACATGCGTCATTGAGCTTTGTGATGACAAGGACATGGATCATTGTGATTACATGGGACTTGGAGCACTGTGATGAAAAGGGCATGGATCATTGTGAGGAAAAAGTCATAGAGCCTTGTCATGACAGGGTCCAAGGAGCATACAGACAACAAGTGTCATGGAGCATTTTGATGACAAGTGTAAAGAGCATTGTGATGACAAAAGTCATGGAGCATTGTGATGAGAAGACCATGGATAATTGTGATGACGAGCGTTATGGGTCATTGTGTTGACAAGTGTTAAGGAATATTGTGATCACAAGGGTTTGGAGCATTGTTATGACAGAGGTCATGGAGCATTTTGATTTCATTGTGATGACAATAGCAAGAAACATTATGATGATGGGCCTGGTTCATTAGTGATGACAGGGTTCAAGGATCATTGAGATGTAATGAGGCATGGAGCATTGTGATTACAGGGGTATTGGAGCATTGTGATGAGAAGTGTCATGGAGCCTTGTGATGACAATTCCATGGAACATCGGGATGGCAGGGCTCCTGGAGCATTGTTATGACAGGTGTAATGGAGCATTGTGATGGCAAGGTCATGGAACATTGTGATGAGAAAGCCATGGAGCATTCTGATGACATGTGTCATGGAGCTTTGTGATGACAAGGGCATGGAGCAATGTGATGAGAGCTTTCATGGAACATTGTGATGACAATGACATGGAGCATTGTGATGCCAATGGTCATGGATCTTTGTGATGACAAAGGTCATGGAGCATTTTGATGACAAGGGTGTTGTGAATTGTGATGAGAAGGGCAGGGAGCATTGTGATGACAGGGTCATGGAGCAATTTGATGAAAACTTTCATGAAGCATTTTAATGGCATGGGTTACGGAACATTGTGATGTAAGGGGTCATCAAACATTGTGATGATAATTGTCTGTAGCATTGTGATGACAGGAGTCATGGAACATTGTGATGACAGGGTGAGGGAGCATTGTGATGGATAGTGATGTAACATTGTGATATCAGTGGTGAGAGAGCATTTTGTTGAGAAGTGCATGGAGCATTGTGATGACAGTGTTTATGGAGCATTTTGATGACAAGATTGTGGAGCACTGTGATGACCATTGCATGGTGCATTGTGATGACATGTGTCTTGGAGTATTGTCCTGACCAGCAAATGGAGCATTGTGATGACAAGGCTCAGGGAGCATTGTGCTAACAAGTGCATGGAGAACTGTGATGACAACGGTCATGGAGCATTCTGATGACAAGCTTGTGGAGTATTTTGATGAAAATTGCATGGAGCATTGTGATGAAAATGGCATGGGACACTGTGATGAAAAGGGCATGGAGCCTTTTCGTGACAGTGTTCAAGGAGCATTCTAACGACAAGTGTCAGGGAGCATTGTGATGACAAGTGTATTGAGAATTGTGATGACAAAGTTCATGGAGCATTGTGATGAAAAGGGCATGGAGTATTGTGATGACAGGCATCATGGAGCGTTGTGATGACAAAGGATATTGAACTTTGTGATCACAAAGGTTTGGAGCATTGTGATGACAGAGGTCATGGATCATTTTGATTTCAAGGAGCATGGAGCACTGTGATGACAAGAGCATGAAGCAATGTGATCCCAAGGTTCATGGAGGATTGTGATGACAATAGTAATGGAGTATTGTGATGAAAAGTGCATAGAGCATTGTAACGACCAGTCATGTAGCAATTTGCTGACAAAGGCATGGAGCATTGTGATGACAGATGTCATGGAGCACTGTGATGACAAGCATCACGGAGCATTGTGAACACAGGGGTCATGGAGCACTGGGATGACAAGGGCATGGATCATTGTGATGACATGTGTAATGGAGCATTGGGCTGAAAATGTTCATGGAGTATTGTGATGACAGGGGTCATGGAGCATTGTGATGACAGAGGTCATGGAGAATTTTGATTTCATTGTGGTGACAATAGCCGGGAGCATTATGATGATGGGCATGATGCATTGTGTTGACAGGGTTCGTGGAGCATTAAGATGAAAAGGGGCATGGAGCATTGTGATTACAGGGGTCTTGGAGCATTGTGATGACAAGTGTCATGGAGACTTGTGATGATAACGCCGTGGAACACTGTGATGGCGGGGTCATGGAGCATTGTTATGAGAGGGGTAATGGAGCATTGTGATGAGAAGGACATGGAACATTGTGATTAAAAGATTTATGGAGCATTGCGATGAAAAATTTGTGGACCGTTGGGATGAAAAGGGTCCTGCAAGGGTCATGGATAATTTTTCTTACAAAGGCATGGAGCATTGTGATGACAAGTGTCACGGAGCATTGTGATGAAATGTTCATGGAGCATTGTGGTTACAAATGTCACAGAGCCCTGTGATGACGTGGGCATCGACCACTGTGATGACAAATGTTATGAAGCATTGTGATGCCTGGAGTCACGGAACATTGGGATGACAGGGGTCATGGAGCATTTTTATGACAAGGGCATGGAGCATTGTGATGAGAAGGTCATGGAATATTGTGAAGAGAGGTGTCAGGGAGCATTGTGATGACATATGTCATGGTCCATTGTGATGACAATGGCAGGGAGCATTGTGATGACAAATGTAATGGAGGACTGTGATGACAAATATAATGGAGCATTGTGATGACTAGGGATTGGAGCATTATGATGACAAGGGACATTGGGAATTTTCATGACAAGGTCGTGAAGCATTGTGATGACAAAGTCCTGGAGCATTGTGATGAGAAAACCATGGAGCCTTGTGATGACAAATCTCATGGAGCATACTGATGAAAATGGGCATGGAGCATTGTGATTACAGGGGTCTTGGAGCACTGTGATGACAAGGCATGGAGCATTTTGATGAGAAGGACATGGAACATTCTGATGACATGTGTCATGGAGCTTTGTGATGACAATGCCGTGGAACACTGTGATGGCATGGGTCATGGATCATTGTTATGATGGGGTAATGGAGCATTGTGATGAGAAGGGAACGGAGCACTGTGATTTCAATATTTATGGGGCATTGCGATGAGAAATTTGTGGACCGTTGTGATTAAAAGCGCGTGGCACATTGTGATGACATGGGTCATGGAGCATTTTTCTGACAAAGGCATGGAGCATTGTGATGACAAGTGTCACGGGGCATTGTGATGAAAAGTTCATGGAGCATTGTGGTTACAACGGTCACAGATTCTTGTGATGATGCGAGCATGGACCACTGTGATGACAAATGTTATGAAGCACTGTGATGACTGGAGTCACGGAGCAATGTGATGACAGGGGTCATGGAGCATTGTGATGACAAGGGCATGGAGCATTGTGATGATAGGGGCATGGAGCATTGTGATGAGAAGTTCATGGAGTATTTTGAAGAAAGGTGTCAGGGAGCATTGTGATGACATATGTCATGGTCCATTGCAATGACAATGGCAGGGAGCTTTGTGATGACAAATGTAATGTAGGATTGTGATGACAAATATAATGAAGCATTGTGATGACTAGGGCTTAGAGCATTATGAGGAAAAGGGCCATTGAGAATTTTTATGACAAGTCATGTAACATTGTGAGGACAAGGTCCTGGAGCATTGTGATGAGAAAACCATGGAACCTTGTGATGACAAATCTCATGGAGCATACTGAAGAAAAGGGACATGGACCATTGTGATTACAGGGGTCTTGGAACTGTGTGATGACATGGGCATGGAGCATTGTGAGGAGAAGGCCAAGGAGCATTCTAATGACATGCGTCATTGAGCTTTGTGATGACAAGGGCATGGAG
This sequence comes from Mesoplodon bidens, assembly GCF_964165515.1. NCBI lineage: Eukaryota > Metazoa > Chordata > Mammalia > Artiodactyla > Ziphiidae > Mesoplodon > Mesoplodon bidens. The sequence goes on from NW_027672207.1 coordinate 4,172,417, forward strand.
CATTGTGATTACAGGGGTCTTGGAGCATTGTGATGAAAAGGGCATGGATAATTGTGATGAAAATGGCATGGAACCTTGTAATGACAGGTTTCAAGGATGATACAGACAACAAGTGTCAGGGAGCATTTTGATGACAAGTGTATTGAGCATTGTGATGACAAAGGTCATGGAGCATTGTGATGAGAAGACCATGGATAATTGTGATTACGAGAGTCATGGGTCATGGGGCATTGTGATGACAAGAGTTATGGAATATTGTGATCACAAGGGTTGGAGCATTGTTATGACAGAGGTCATGGAGCATTTTGATTTCATTGTGATGACAATAGCATGAAGCATTATGATGATGCGTATTGTGTATTGTGATGACAGGGTTCATGGAACATTGAGATGAAAAGGGGCATGGAGCATTGTGATTACAGGGGTCTTGGAGCATTGTGATGAGAAGGGTCATGGAGCCTTGTGATGACAATACCATGGAACATCGTGATGGCAGGTGTCATGGAGCATTTTTATGACAGGTGTGATGGAGCATTGTGATGGCAAGGGCATGGTGCATTGTGATGAGAAGGCCATGGAGCATTCTGATGACATGTGTCATGGAGCTTTGTAATGACAAGGGCATGGAGCAATGTAATGAGAGCGTTCATGGAGCATCGTGATGACAATGACATGGAGCATTGTGATGCCAAATGTCATGGATCTTGGTGATGACAAATGTCATGGAGCATTTTGAGGACAAGGGTGTTGTGCATTGTGATGAGAAGGGCAGGGAGCATTTTGATGACAGGGTCATGGAGCAATTTGATGAAAAGGGTCATGGAGCATTTTGATGACAGGTGTTATGGAACATTGTGATGTCAGGTGTCATCGAACATTGTGATGATAATGCATGTCGCATGGTGAAGACAGGAGTCATGGAACATTGCGATGCTAGGGGTGAGGGTGTATTGTGACGAACTGTGATGTAACATTGTGATATCAGTGTTGAGAAAGCATTTTGATTAGAACTGCATGGAGCATTGTGATGACAAGGTTTATGGAGCATTGTGATGACAAGATTTTGGAGCACTGTGATGACAAGCGCATGGTGCATGGTGATGACATGTGTCATGGAGCATTGTGCTGACAAGCGCATGGAGCCTTGTGATGACAAGTGTCAAAGAGCATTGTGATGAAAAGTTCAGGGAGCATTTCGGTTAGAAAGGTCACAGAGACTGTTGATGACGAGGGCATGGACCATTGTGATGACAAAGGTCATGAAGCATTGTGATGACTGGAGTCACGGAGCATTGTGATGACAGGGGTCATGGAGCATTGTGATAACAAGGGCATGGGGCATTGTGATGACAAGGGCATGGAGCATCGTGATGACCAGGTCATGCAGTATTGTGAAGACAGGTGTCAGGGAGCATTGTGATGACATATGTAATGGCCCATTGTGATGACAATGGCATGGAGCATTGTGATGACAAGGGTCAGGGAGCATTATGCTGACAAGTGCATGGAGAATTATGATGACATGGGTCATGGAGCATTCTGAAGGCAAGCTAGTGGAGTATTTTGATGACAATTGCATGGAGCATTGTGATGAAATGGCATGCGGCATTGTGATGAAAAAGGCATGGAGCCTTTTCGTGACAGGGTTCAAGGAGCATTCTGACGACAAGTGTCAGGGAGCATTGTGATGACAATTGTACTGAGAATTGTGATGACAAAGGTCATGGAACATTGTGATGAAAAGGGCATGGAGTATTGTGATGACAGGCATCATGGAGCGTTGTGATGACAAGTGTTATGGAACTTTGTGATCACAAGGGTTTGGAGCATTGTGATGACAGAGGTCATGGATCATTTTGATTTCAAGGAGCATGGAGCATTGTGATGACAAGAGCATGAAGCAATGTGATCCCAAGGTTCATGGAGGATTGTGATAACAATGTTAATGGAGTATTGTGATGACAAGCGCATAGAGCATTGTAATGACAAGGGCATGTAGCATTTTGCTGACAAAGGCATGGAGAATTGTGATGACAGGTGTCATGGAGCACTGTGATGACAAGCATCACGGAGCATTGTGAATACAGGGGTAATGGAGCATTGGGATGACAAGGGCATGGATGATTTTGATGACAAGTGTCATGGAGCATTGGGCTGAAAATGTTCATGGAGTATTGTGATGACAGGGGTCATGTGCATTGTGATGAAAGAGTTCATGGAGAATTTTGATTTCATTGTGTTGATAATAGCCTGAAGCATTATGATGATGGGCACGACACATTGTGATGACAGGTATCACGGAGCATTGAGAAGAAAAGGGGCATGGAGCATTGTGATTACAGGGGTCTTGGAGCATTGTCATGACTAGGGCAAGGAGCACTTTGATGAGAAGTTCATGGAACTTTCTGATGACCTGTGTCATGGAGCCTTGTAATGAAAAGGCCGTGGAATATTGTGATGCCAGGGGTCATGGAGCATTGATAAGACAGGCGTAATGGAGCATTGTGATGAGAAGGGCATGGAGGATTGTGACTGCAAGGTATATGGAACATTACAATGACAAATTTGTGGACCGTTGTGATGAAAAGCGCTTGGCACATTGTAATGACAAGGGCCATTGAGCAGTTTTCTGACAAAGGCTTGGAGCATTGTGATGACAGTGGTCTCGGAGCATTTTGATGAAAATTTCATGGAGCATTGTGGTTACAAACGTCACACAGCCTTGTGATGATGCGGGCATGGATCACTGTGATGACAAATGTTATGAAGCATTGTGATGCATGGAGTCACGGAGCATTGTGATGACAGTGGTACTGGAGCATTGTGATGACAACGGTATGGAGCATTGTGATGTCAGGGGCATGGAGCATTGGTCTGACAAGTTTCAGAGATTACTGTGATGACAGTGGACATGGTGCATTTTGATGAGAAGGGCATGGAGCTTTGTGATGAGAAGGTCATGGATTATTTTGAAGAAAGTTGTCAGGGAGCATTGTGATGACATATGTCATGGTCCAATGCAATGACAATGGCAGGGAGCATTGTGATGAAAAATGTAATGGAGGATTGTGATGACAAATATAATGGACCATTGTGATGACTAGGGCTTGGAGCATTATGATGACAAGGGTCAGGGAGCATTGTGCTGACAAGTGCATGGAGCACTGTGATGACAGGGGCATGGAGCATTGGTCTGCCAAGTTTCATAGATTACTGTGATGACAGTGGACATGGTGCATTGTGATGACAAGGGCACGGATCATTGTGAAGAGAAGGTCATGAAGTATTGTGAAGACAGGTGTCAGGGAGCATTGTGATGACATATGTCATGGTCCATTGCGATAACATTGGCAGGGAGCATTTTGATGCCAAATGTAATGGAGGATTGTGATGACAAATATAATGGAGAGTTGTGATGACTAGGGCTTGGAGCATTATGATGACAAGGGCCATTGATAATTTTCATGACAAGGTCGTGAAGCATTTTGATGACAAGGTCCTGGAGCACTGTGATGAGAAAACCATGGAGTCTTGTGATGATATATCTCATGGAGCATACTGATGAAATGGGGCATGGAGCATTGTGATTATAGGGGTCTCTGAACATTGTGATGAAAAGGGCATGGAGCATTGTGAGGAGAAGGCCAAGGAGCATTCTAATGACATGCGTCATTGAGCTTTGTGATGACAAGGACATGGATCATTGTGATTACATGGGACTTGGAGCACTGTGATGAAAAGGGCATGGATCATTGTGAGGAAAAAGTCATAGAGCCTTGTCATGACAGGGTTCAAGGAGCATACAGACAACAAGTGTCATGGAGCATTTTGATGACAAGTGTAAAGAGCATTGTGATGACAAAAGTCATGGAGCATTGTGATGAGAAGACCATGGATAATTGTGATGACGAGCGTTATGGGTCATTGTGTTGACAAGTGTTAAGGAATATTGTGATCACAAGGGTTTGGAGCATTGTTATGACAGAGGTCATGGAGCATTTTGATTTCATTGTGATGACAATAGCAAGAAACATTATGATGATGGGCCTGGTTCATTAGTGATGACAGGGTTCAAGGATCATTGAGATGTAATGAGGCATGGAGCATTGTGATTACAGGGGTATTGGAGCATTGTGATGAGAAGTGTCATGGAGCCTTGTGATGACAATTCCATGGAACATCGGGATGGCAGGGCTCCTGGAGCATTGTTATGACAGGTGTAATGGAGCATTGTGATGGCAAGGTCATGGAACATTGTGATGAGAAAGCCATGGAGCATTCTGATGACATGTGTCATGGAGCTTTGTGATGACAAGGGCATGGAGCAATGTGATGAGAGCTTTCATGGAACATTGTGATGACAATGACATGGAGCATTGTGATGCCAATGGTCATGGATCTTTGTGATGACAAAGGTCATGGAGCATTTTGATGACAAGGGTGTTGTGAATTGTGATGAGAAGGGCAGGGAGCATTGTGATGACAGGGTCATGGAGCAATTTGATGAAAACTTTCATGAAGCATTTTAATGGCATGCGTTACGGAACATTGTGATATAAGGGGTCATCAAACATTGTGATGATAATTGTCTGTAGCATTGTGATGACAGGAGTCATGGAACATTGTGATGACAGGGTGAGGGAGCATTGTGACGGATAGTGATGTAACATTGTGATATCAGTGGTGAGAGAGCATTTTGTTGAGAAGTGCATGGAGCATTGTGATGACAATGTTTATGGAGCATTTTGATGACAAGATTGTGGAGCACTGTGATGACCATTGCATGGTGCATTGTGATGACATGTGTCTTGGAGTATTGTCCTGACCAGCAAATGGAGCATTGTGATGACAAGGCTCAGGGAGCATTGTGCTAACAAGTGCATGGAGAACTGTGATGACAACGGTCATGGAGCATTCTGATGACAAGCTTGTGGAGTATTTTGATGAAAATTGCATGGAGCATTGTGATGAAAATGGCATGGGACACTGTGATGAAAAGGGCATGGAGCCTTTTCGTGACAGTGTTCAAGGAGCATTCTAACGACAAGTGTCAGGGAGCATTGTGATGACAAGTGTATTGAGAATTGTGATGACAAAGTTCATGGAGCATTGTGATGAAAAGGGCATGGAGTATTGTGATGACAGGCATCATGGAGCGTTGTGATGACAAAGGATATTGAACTTTGTGATCACAAAGGTTTGGAGCATTGTGATGACAGACGTCATGGATCATTTTGATTTCAAGGAGCATGGAGCACTGTGATGACAAGAGCATGAAGCAATGTGATCCCAAGGTTCATGGAGGATTGTGATGACAATAGTAATGGAGTATTGTGATGAAAAGTGCATAGAGCATTGTAACGACCAGTCATGTAGCAATTTGCTGACAAAGGCATGGAGCATTGTGATGACAGATGTCATGGAGCACTGTGATGACAAGCATCACGGAGCATTGTGAACACAGGGGTCATGGAGCACTGGGATGACAAGGGCATGGATCATTGTGATGACATGTGTAATGGAGCATTGGGCTGAAAATGTTCATGGAGTATTGTGATGACAGGGGTCATGGAGCATTGTGATGACAGAGGTCATGGAGAATTTTGATTTCATTGTGGTGACAATAGCCGGGAGCATTATGATGATGGGCATGATGCATTGTGTTGACAGGGTTCGTGGAGCATTAAGATGAAAAGGGGCATGGAGCATTGTGATTACAGGGGTCTTGGAGCATTGTGATGACAAGTGTCATGGAGACTTGTGATGATAACGCCGTGGAACACTGTGATGGCGGGGTCATGGAGCATTGTTATGAGAGGGGTAATGGAGCATTGTGATGAGAAGGACATGGAACATTGTGATTAAAAGATTTATGGAGCATTGCGATGAAAAATTTGTGGACCGTTGGGATGAAAAGGGTCCTGCAAGGGTCATGGATAATTTTTCTTACAAAGGCATGGAGCATTGTGATGACAAGTGTCACGGAGCATTGTGATGAAATGTTCATGGAGCATTGTGGTTACAAATGTCACAGAGCCCTGTGATGACGTGGGCATCGACCACTGTGATGACAAATGTTATGAAGCATTGTGATGCCTGGAGTCACGGAACATTGGGATGACAGGGGTCATGGAGCATTTTTATGACAAGGGCATGGAGCATTGTGATGAGAAGGTCATGGAATATTGTGAAGAGAGGTGTCAGGGAGCATTGTGATGACATATGTCATGGTCCATTGTGATGACAATGGCAGGGAGCATTGTGATGACAAATGTAATGGAGGACTGTGATGACAAATATAATGGAGCATTGTGATGACTAGGGATTGGAGCATTATGATGACAAGGGACATTGGGAATTTTCATGACAAGGTCGTGAAGCATTGTGATGACAAAGTCCTGGAGCATTGTGATGAGAAAACCATGGAGCCTTGTGATGACAAATCTCATGGAGCATACTGATGAAAATGGGCATGGAGCATTGTGATTACAGGGGTCTTGGAGCACTGTGATGACAAGGCATGGAGCATTTTGATGAGAAGGACATGGAACATTCTGATGACATGTGTCATGGAGCTTTGTGATGACAATGCCGTGGAACACTGTGATGGCATGGGTCATGGATCATTGTTATGATGGGGTAATGGAGCATTGTGATGAGAAGGGAACGGAGCACTGTGATTTCAATATTTATGGGGCATTGCGATGAGAAATTTGTGGACCGTTGTGATTAAAAGCGCGTGGCACATTGTGATGACATGGGTCATGGAGCATTTTTCTGACAAAGGCATGGAGCATTGTGATGACAAGTGTCACGGGGCATTGTGATGAAAAGTTCATGGAGCATTGTGGTTACAACGGTCACAGATTCTTGTGATGATGCGAGCATGGACCACTGTGATGACAAATGTTATGAAGCACTGTGATGACTGGAGTCACGGAGCAATGTGATGACAGGGGTCATGGAGCATTGTGATGACAAGGGCATGGAGCATTGTGATGATAGGGGCATGGAGCATTGTGATGAGAAGTTCATGGAGTATTTTGAAGAAAGGTGTCAGGGAGCATTGTGATGACATATGTCATGGTCCATTGCGATGACAATGGCAGGGAGCTTTGTGATGACAAATGTAATGTAGGATTGTGATGACAAATATAATGAAGCATTGTGATGACTAGGGCTTAGAGCATTATGAGGAAAAGGGCCATTGAGAATTTTTATGACAAGTCATGTAACATTGTGAGGACAAGGTCCTGGAGCATTGTGATGAGAAAACCATGGAACCTTGTGATGACAAATCTCATGGAGCATACTGAAGAAAAGGGACATGGACCATTGTGATTACAGGGGTCTTGGAACTGTGTGATGACATGGGCATGGAGCATTGTGAGGAGAAGGCCAAGGAGCATTCTAATGACATGCGTCATTGAGCTTTGTGATGACAAGGGCATGGAGCATTGTGATTACAGGGGTCTTGGAGCATTGTGATGAAAAGGGCATGGATAATTGTGATGAAAATGGCATGGCACCTTGTAATGACAGGTTTCAAGGATGATACAGACAACAAGTGTCAGGGAGCATTTTGATGACAAGTGTATTGAGCATTGTGATGACAAAGGTCATGGAGCATTGTGATGAGAAGACCATGGATAATTGTGATTACGAGAGTCATGGGGCATTGTGATGACAAGAGTTATGGAATATTGTGATCACAAGGGTTGGAGCATTGTTATGACAGAGGTCATGGAGCATTTTGATTTCATTGTGATGACAATAGCATGAAGCATTATGATGATGCGTATTGTGCATTGTGATGACAGGGTTCATGGAACATTGAGATGAAAAGGGGCATGGAGCATTGTGATTACAGGGGTCTTGGAGCATTGTGATGAGAAGGGTCATGGAGCCTTGTGATGACAATACCATGGAACATCGTGATGGCAGGTGTCATGGAGCATTTTTATGACAGGTGTGATGGAGCATTGTGATGGCAAGGGCATGGTGCATTGTGATGAGAAGGCCATGGAGCATTCTGATGACATGTGTCATGGAGCTTTGTAATGACAAGGGTATGGAGCAATGTAATGAGAGCGTTCATGGAGCATCGTGATGACAATGACATGGAGCATTGTGATGCCAAATGTCATGGATCTTGGTGATGACAAATGTCATGGAGCATTTTGAGGACAAGGGTGTTGTGCATTGTGATGAGAAGGGCAGGGAGCATTTTGATGACAGGGTCATGGAGCAATTTGATGAAAAGGGTCATGGAGCATTTTGATGACAGGTGTTATGGAACATTGTGATGTCAGGTGTCATCGAACATTGTGATGATAATGCATGTCGCATGGTGAAGACAGGAGTCATGGAACATTGCGATGCTAGGGGTGAGGGTGTATTGTGACGAACTGTGATGTAACATTGTGATATCAGTGTTGAGAAAGCATTTTGATTAGAACTGCATGGAGCATTGTGATGACAAGGTTTATGGAGCATTGTGATGACAAGATTTTGGAGCACTGTGATGACAAGCGCATGGTGCATGGTGATGACATGTGTCATGGAGCATTGTGCTGACAAGCGCATGGAGCCTTGTGATGACAAGTGTCAAAGAGCATTGTGATGAAAAGTTCAGGGAGCATTTCGGTTAGAAAGGTCACAGAGACTGTTGATGACGAGGGCATGGACCATTGTGATGACAAAGGTCATGAAGCATTGTGATGACTGGAGTCACGGAGCATTGTGATGACAGGGGTCATGGAGCATTGTGATAACAAGGGCATGGGGCATTGTGATGACAAGGGCATGGAGCATCGTGATGACCAGGTCATGCAGTATTGTGAAGACAGGTGTCAGGGAGCATTGTGATGACATATGTAATGGCCCATTGTGATGACAATGGCATGGAGCATTGTGATGACAAGGGTCAGGGAGCATTATGCTGACAAGTGCATGGAGAATTATGATGACATGGGTCATGGAGCATTCTGAAGGCAAGCTAGTGGAGTATTTTGATGACAATTGCATGGAGCATTGTGATGAAATGGCATGCGGCATTGTGATGAAAAAGGCATGGAGCCTTTTCGTGACAGGGTTCAAGGAGCATTCTGACGACAAGTGTCAGGGAGCATTGTGATGACAATTGTACTGAGAATTGTGATGACAAAGGTCATGGAACATTGTGATGAAAAGGGCATGGAGTATTGTGATGACAGGCATCATGGAGCGTTGTGATGACAAGTGTTATGGAACTCTGTGATCACAAGGGTTTGGAGCATTGTGATGACAGAGGTCATGGATCATTTTGATTTCAAGGAGCATGGAGCATTGTGATGACAAGAGCATGAAGCAATGTGATCCCAAGGTTCATGGAGGATTGTGATAACAATGTTAATGGAGTATTGTGATGACAAGCGCATAGAGCATTGTAATGACAAGGTCATGTAGCATTTTGCTGACAAAGGCATGGAGAATTGTGATGACAGGTGTCATGGAGCACTGTGATGACAAGCATCACGGAGCATTGTGAATACAGGGGTAATGGAGCATTGGGATGACAAGGGCATGGATGATTTTGATGACAAGTGTCATGGAGCATTGGGCTGAAAATGTTCATGGAGTATTGTGATGACAGGGGTCATGTGCATTGTGATGAAAGAGTTCATGGAGAATTTTGATTTCATTGTGTTGATAATAGCCTGAAGCATTATGATGATGGGCACGACGCATTGTGATGACAGGTATCACGGAGCATTGAGAAGAAAAGGGGCATGGAGCATTGTGATTACAGGGGTCTTGGAGCATTGTCATGACTAGGGCAAGGAGCACTTTGATGAGAAGTTCATGGAACTTTCTGATGACCTGTGTCATGGAGCCTTGTAATGAAAAGGCCGTGGAATATTGTGATGCCAGGGGTCATGGAGCATTGATAAGACAGGCGTAATGGAGCATTGTGATGAGAAGGGCATGGAGGATTGTGACTGCAAGGTATATGGAACATTACAATGACAAATTTGTGGACCGTTGTGATGAAAAGCGCTTGGCACATTGTAATGACAAGGGCCATTGAGCAGTTTTCTGACAAAGGCTTGGAGCATTGTGATGACAGTGGTCTCGGAGCATTTTGATGAAAATTTCATGGAGCATTGTGGTTACAAACGTCACACAGCCTTGTGATGATGCGGGCATGGATCACTGTGATGACAAATGTTATGAAGCATTGTGATGCATGGAGTCACGGAGCATTGTGATGACAGTGGTACTGGAGCATTGTGATGACAACGGTATGGAGCATTGTGATGTCAGGGGCATGGAGCATTGGTCTGACAAGTTTCAGAGATTATTGTGATGACAGTGGACATGGTGCATTTTGATGAGAAGGGCATGGAGCTTTGTGATGAGAAGGTCATGGATTATTTTGAAGAAAGTTGTCAGGGAGCATTGTGATGACATATGTCATGGTCCAATGCAATGACAATGGCAGGGAGCATTGTGATGAAAAATGTAATGGAGGATTGTGATGACAAATATAATGGACCATTGTGATGACTAGGGCTTGGAGCATTATGATGACAAGGGTCAGGGAGCATTGTGCTGACAAGTGCATGGAGCACTGTGATGACAGGGGCATGGAGCATTGGTCTGCCAAGTTTCATAGATTACTGTGATGACAGTGGACATGGTGCATTGTGATGACAAGGGCACGGATCATTGTGAAGAGAAGGTCATGAAGTATTGTGAAGACAGGTGTCAGGGAGCATTGTGATGACATATGTCATGGTCCATTGCGATAACAATGGCAGGGAGCATTTTGATGCCAAATGTAATGGAGGATTGTGATGACAAATATAATGGAGAGTTGTGATGACTAGGGCTTGGAGCATTATGATGACAAGGGCCATTGATAATTTTCATGACAAGGTCATGAAGCATTTTGATGACAAGGTCCTGGAGCACTGTGATGAGAAAACCATGGAGTCTTGTGATGATATATCTCATGGAGCATACTGATGAAATGGGGCATGGAGCATTGTGATTATAGGGGTCTCTGAACATTGTGATGAAAAGGGCATGGAGCATTGTGAGGAGAAGGCCAAGGAGCATTCTAATGACATGCGTCATTGAGCTTTGTGATGACAAGGACATGGATCATTGTGATTACATGGGACTTGGAGCACTGTGATGAAAAGGGCATGGATCATTGTGAGGAAAAAGTCATAGAGCCTTGTCATGACAGGGTCCAAGGAGCATACAGACAACAAGTGTCATGGAGCATTTTGATGACAAGTGTAAAGAGCATTGTGATGACAAAAGTCATGGAGCATTGTGATGAGAAGACCATGGATAATTGTGATGACGAGCGTTATGGGTCATTGTGTTGACAAGTGTTAAGGAATATTGTGATCACAAGGGTTTGGAGCATTGTTATGACAGAGGTCATGGAGCATTTTGATTTCATTGTGATGACAATAGCAAGAAACATTATGATGATGGGCCTGGTTCATTAGTGATGACAGGGTTCAAGGATCATTGAGATGTAATGAGGCATGGAGCATTGTGATTACAGGGGTATTGGAGCATTGTGATGAGAAGTGTCATGGAGCCTTGTGATGACAATTCCATGGAACATCGGGATGGCAGGGCTCCTGGAGCATTGTTATGACAGGTGTAATGCAGCATTGTGATGGCAAGGTCATGGAACATTGTGATGAGAAAGCCATGGAGCATTCTGATGACATGTGTCATGGAGCTTTGTGATGACAAGGGCATGGAGCAATGTGATGAGAGCTTTCATGGAACATTGTGATGACAGTGACATGGAGCATTGTGATGCCAATGGTCATGGATCTTTGTGATGACAAAGGTCATGGAGCATTTTGATGACAAGGGTGTTGTGAATTGTGATGAGAAGGGCAGGGAGCATTGTGATGACAGGGTCATGGAGCAATTTGATGAAAACTTTCATGAAGCATTTTAATGGCATGGGTTACGGAACATTGTGATGTAAGGGGTCATCAAACATTGTGATGATAATTGTCTGTAGCATTGTGATGACAGGAGTCATGGAACATTGTGATGACATGGTGAGGGAGCATTGTGATGGATAGTGATGTAACATTGTGATATCAGTGGTGAGAGAGCATTTTGTTGAGAAGTGCATGGAGCATTGTGATGACAATGTTTATGGAGCATTTTGATGACAAGATTGTGGAGCACTGTGATGACCATTGCATGGTGCATTGTGATGACATGTGTCTTGGAGTATTGTCCTGACCAGCAAATGGAGCATTGTGATGACAAGGCTCAGGGAGCATTGTGCTAACAAGTGCATGGAGAACTGTGATGACAACGGTCTTGGAGCATTCTGATGACAAGCTTGTGGAGTATTTTGATGAAAATTGCATGGAGCATTGTGATGAAAATGGCATGGGACACTGTGATGAAAAGGGCATGGAGCCTTTTCGTGACAGTGTTCAAGGAGCATTCTAACGACAAGTGTCAGGGAGCATTGTGATGACAAGTGTATTGAGAATTGTGATGACAAAGTTCATGGAGCATTGTGATGAAAAGGGCATGGAGTATTGTGATGACAGGCATCATGGAGCGTTGTGATGACAAAGGATATTGAACTTTGTGATCCCAAAGGTTTGGAGCATTGTGATGACAGAGGTCATGGATCATTTTGATTTCAAGGAGCATGGAGCACTGTGATGACAAGAGCATGAAGCAATGTGATCCCAAGGTTCATGGAGGATTGTGATGACAATAGTAATGGAGTATTGTGATGAAAAGTGCATAGAGCATTGTAACGACCAGTCATGTAGCAATTTGCTGACAAAGGCATGGAGCATTGTGATGACAGATGTCATGGAGCACTGTGATGACAAGCATCACGGAGCATTGTGAACACAGGGGTCATGGAGCACTGGGATGACAAGGGCATGGATCATTGTGATGACATGTGTAATGGAGCATTGGGCTGAAAATGTTCATGGAGTATTGTGATGACAGGGGTCATGGAGCATTGTGATGACAGAGGTCATGGAGAATTTTGATTTCATTGTGGTGACAATAGCCGGGAGCATTATGATGATGGGCATGATGCATTGTGTTGACAGGGTTCGTGGAGCATTAAGATGAAAAGGGGCATGGAGCATTGTGATTACAGGGGTCTTGGAGCATTGTGATGACAAGTGTCATGGAGACTTGTGATGATAACGCCGTGGAACACTGTGATGGCGGGGTCATGGAGCATTGTTATGAGAGGGGTAATGGAGCATTGTGATGAGAAGGACATGGAACATTGTGATTAAAAGATTTATGGAGCATTGCGATGAAAAATTTGTGGACCGTTGGGATGAAAAGGGTCCTGCAAGGGTCATGGATAATTTTTCTTACAAAGGCATGGAGCATTGTGATGACAAGTGTCACGGAGCATTGTGATGAAATGTTCATGGAGCATTGTGGTTACAAATGTCACAGAGCCCTGTGATGACGTGGGCATCGACCACTGTGATGACAAATGTTATGAAGCATTGTGATGCCTGGAGTCACGGAACATTGGGATGACAGGGGTCATGGAGCATTTTTATGACAAGGGCATGGAGCATTGTGATGAGAAGGTCATGGAATATTGTGAAGAGAGGTGTCAGGGAGCATTGTGATGACATATGTCATGGTCCATTGTGATGACAATGGCAGGGAGCATTGTGATGACAAATGTAATGGAGGACTGTGATGACAAATATAATGGAGCATTGTGATGACTAGGGATTGGAGCATTATGATGACAAGGGACATTGGGAATTTTCATGACAAGGTCGTGAAGCATTGTGATGACAAAGTCCTGGAGCATTGTGATGAGAAAACCATGGAGCCTTGTGATGACAAATCTCATGGAGCATACTGATGAAAATGGGCATGGAGCATTGTGATTACAGGGGTCTTGGAGCACTGTGATGACAAGGCATGGAGCATTTTGATGAGAAGGACATGGAACATTCTGATGACATGTGTCATGGAGCTTTGTGATGACAATGCCGTGGAACACTGTGATGGCATGGGTCATGGATCATTGTTATGATGGGGTAATGGAGCATTGTGATGAGAAGGGAACGGAGCACTGTGATTTCAATATTTATGGGGCATTGCGATGAGAAATTTGTGGACCGTTGTGATTAAAAGCGCGTGGCACATTGTGATGACATGGGTCATGGAGCATTTTTCTGACAAAGGCATGGAGCATTGTGATGACAAGTGTCACGGGGCATTGTGATGAAAAGTTCATGGAGCATTGTGGTTACAACGGTCACAGATTCTTGTGATGATGCGAGCATGGACCACTGTGATGACAAATGTTATGAAGCACTGTGATGACTGGAGTCACGGAGCAATGTGATGACAGGGGTCATGGAGCATTGTGATGACAAGGGCATGGAGCATTGTGATGATAGGGGCATGGAGCATTGTGATGAGAAGTTCATGGAGTATTTTGAAGAAAGGTGTCAGGGAGCATTGTGATGACATATGTCATGGTCCATTGCGATGACAATGGCAGGGAGCTTTGTGATGACAAATGTAATGTAGGATTGTGATGACAAATATAATGAAGCATTGTGATGACTAGGGCTTAGAGCATTATGAGGAAAAGGGCCATTGAGAATTTTTATGACAAGTCATGTAACATTGTGAGGACAAGGTCCTGGAGCATTGTGATGAGAAAACCATGGAACCTTGTGATGACAAATCTCATGGAGCATACTGAAGAAAAGGGACATGGACCATTGTGATTACAGGGGTCTTGGAACTGTGTGATGACATGGGCATGGAGCATTGTGAGGAGAAGGCCAAGGAGCATTCTAATGACATGCGTCATTGAGCTTTGTGATGACAAGGGCATGGAGCATTGTGATTACAGGGGTCTTGGAGCATTGTGATGAAAAGGGCATGGATAATTGTGATGAAAATGGCATGGAACCTTGTAATGACAGGTTTCAAGGATGATACAGACAACAAGTGTCAGGGAGCATTTTGATGACAAGTGTATTGAGCATTGTGATGACAAAGGTCATGGAGCATTGTGATGAGAAGACCATGGATAATTGTGATTACGAGAGTCATGGGTCATGGGGCATTGTGATGACAAGAGTTATGGAATATTGTGATCACAAGGGTTGGAGCATTGTTATGACAGAGGTCATGGAGCATTTTGATTTCATTGTGATGACAATAGCATGAAGCATTATGATGATGCGTATTGTGCATTGTGATGACAGGGTTCATGGAACATTGAGATGAAAAGGGGCATGGAGCATTGTGATTACAGGGGTCTTGGAGCATTGTGATGAGAAGGGTCATGGAGCCTTGTGATGACAATACCATGGAACATCGTGATGGCAGGTGTCATGGAGCATTTTTATGACAGGTGTGATGGAGCATTGTGATGGCAAGGGCATGGTGCATTGTGATGAGAAGGCCATGGAGCATTCTGATGACATGTGTCATGGAGCTTTGTAATGACAAGGGCATGGAGCAATGTAATGAGAGCGTTCATGGAGCATCGTGATGACAATGACATGGAGCATTGTGATGCCAAATGTCATGGATCTTGGTGATGACAAATGTCATGGAGCATTTTGAGGACAAGGGTGTTGTGCATTGTGATGAGAAGGGCAGGGAGCATTTTGATGACAGGGTCATGGAGCAATTTGATGAAAAGGGTCATGGAGCATTTTGATGACAGGTGTTATGGAACATTGTGATGTCAGGTGTCATCGAACATTGTGATGATAATGCATGTCGCATGGTGAAGACAGGAGTCATGGAACATTGCGATGCTAGGGGTGAGGGTGTATTGTGACGAACTGTGATGTAACATTGTGATATCAGTGTTGAGAAAGCATTTTGATTAGAACTGCATGGAGCAATGTGATGACAAGGTTTATGGAGCATTGTGATGACAAGATTTTGGAGCACTGTGATGACAAGCGCATGGTGCATGGTGATGACATGTGTCATGGAGCATTGTGCTGACAAGCGCATGGAGCCTTGTGATGACAAGTGTCAAAGAGCATTGTGATGAAAAGTTCAGGGAGCATTTCGGTTAGAAAGGTCACAGAGACTGTTGATGACGAGGGCATGGACCATTGTGATGACAAAGGTCATGAAGCATTGTGATGACTGGAGTCACGGAGCATTGTGATGACAGGGGTCATGGAGCATTGTGATAACAAGGGCATGGGGCATTGTGATGACAAGGGCATGGAGCATCGTGATGACCAGGTCATGCAGTATTGTGAAGACAGGTGTCAGGGAGCATTGTGATGACATATGTAATGGCCCATTGTGATGACAATGGCATGGAGCATTGTGATGACAAGGGTCAGGGAGCATTATGCTGACAAGTGCATGGAGAATTATGATGACATGGGTCATGGAGCATTCTGAAGGCAAGCTAGTGGAGTATTTTGATGACAATTGCATGGAGCATTGTGATGAAATGGCATGCGGCATTGTGATGAAAAAGGCATGGAGCCTTTTCGTGACAGGGTTCAAGGAGCATTCTGACGACAAGTGTCAGGGAGCATTGTGATGACAATTGTACTGAGAATTGTGATGACAAAGGTCATGGAACATTGTGATGAAAAGGGCATGGAGTATTGTGATGACAGGCATCATGGAGCGTTGTGATGACAAGTGTTATGGAACTCTGTGATCACAAGGGTTTGGAGCATTGTGATGACAGAGGTCATGGATCATTTTGATTTCAAGGAGCATGGAGCATTGTGATGACAAGAGCATGAAGCAATGTGATCCCAAGGTTCATGGAGGATTGTGATAACAATGTTAATGGAGTATTGTGATGACAAGCGCATAGAGCATTGTAATGACAAGGTCATGTAGCATTTTGCTGACAAAGGCATGGAGAATTGTGATGACAGGTGTCATGGAGCACTGTGATGACAAGCATCACGGAGCATTGTGAATACAGGGGTAATGGAGCATTGGGATGACAAGGGCATGGATGATTTTGATGACAAGTGTCATGGAGCATTGGGCTGAAAATGTTCATGGAGTATTGTGATGACAGGGGTCATATGTGCATTGTGATGAAAGAGTTCATGGAGAATTTTGATTTCATTGTGTTGATAATAGCCTGAAGCATTATGATGATGGGCACGACGCATTGTGATGACAGGTATCACGGAGCATTGAGAAGAAAAGGGGCATGGAGCATTGTGATTACAGGGGTCTTGGAGCATTGTCATGACTAGGGCAAGGAGCACTTTGATGAGAAGTTCATGGAACTTTCTGATGACCTGTGTCATGGAGCCTTGTAATGAAAAGGCCGTGGAATATTGTGATGCCAGGGGTCATGGAGCATTGATAAGACAGGCGTAATGGAGCATTGTGATGAGAAGGGCATGGAGGATTGTGACTGCAAGGTATATGGAACATTACAATGACAAATTTGTGGACCGTTGTGATGAAAAGCGCTTGGCACATTGTAATGACAAGGGCCATTGAGCAGTTTTCTGACAAAGGCTTGGAGCATTGTGATGACAGTGGTCTCGGAGCATTTTGATGAAAATTTCATGGAGCATTGTGGTTACAAACGTCACACAGCCTTGTGATGATGCGGGCATGGATCACTGTGATGACAAATGTTATGAAGCATTGTGATGCATGGAGTCACGGAGCATTGTGATGACAGTGGTACTGGAGCATTGTGATGACAACGGTATGGAGCATTGTGATGTCAGGGGCATGGAGCATTGGTCTGACAAGTTTCAGAGATTACTGTGATGACAGTGGACATGGTGCATTTTGATGAGAAGGGCATGGAGCTTTGTGATGAGAAGGTCATGGATTATTTTGAAGAAAGTTGTCAGGGAGCATTGTGATGACATATGTCATGGTCCAATGCAATGACAATGGCAGGGAGCATTGTGATGAAAAATGTAATGGAGGATTGTGATGACAAATATAATGGACCATTGTGATGACTAGGGCTTGGAGCATTATGATGACAAGGGTCAGGGAGCATTGTGCTGACAAGTGCATGGAGCACTGTGATGACAGGGGCATGGAGCATTGGTCTGCCAAGTTTCATAGATTACTGTGATGACAGTGGACATGGTGCATTGTGATGACAAGGGCACGGATCATTGTGAAGAGAAGGTCATGAAGTATTGTGAAGACAGGTGTCAGGGAGCATTGTGATGACATATGTCATGGTCCATTGCGATAACATTGGCAGGGAGCATTTTGATGCCAAATGTAATGGAGGATTGTGATGACAAATATAATGGAGAGTTGTGATGACTAGGGCTTGGAGCATTATGATGACAAGGGCCATTGATAATTTTCATGACAAGGTCGTGAAGCATTTTGATGACAAGGTCCTGGAGCACTGTGATGAGAAAACCATGGAGTCTTGTGATGATATATCTCATGGAGCATACTGATGAAATGGGGCATGGAGCATTGTGATTATAGGGGTCTCTGAACATTGTGATGAAAAGGGCATGGAGCATTGTGAGGAGAAGGCCAAGGAGCATTCTAATGACATGCGTCATTGAGCTTTGTGATGACAAGGACATGGATCATTGTGATTACATGGGACTTGGAGCACTGTGATGAAAAGGGCATGGATCATTGTGAGGAAAAAGTCATAGAGCCTTGTCATGACAGGGTCCAAGGAGCATACAGACAACAAGTGTCATGGAGCATTTTGATGACAAGTGTAAAGAGCATTGTGATGACAAAAGTCATGGAGCATTGTGATGAGAAGACCATGGATAATTGTGATGACGAGCGTTATGGGTCATTGTGTTGACAAGTGTTAAGGAATATTGTGATCACAAGGGTTTGGAGCATTGTTATGACAGAGGTCATGGAGCATTTTGATTTCATTGTGATGACAATAGCAAGAAACATTATGATGATGGGCCTGGTTCATTAGTGATGACAGGGTTCAAGGATCATTGAGATGTAATGAGGCATGGAGCATTGTGATTACAGGGGTATTGGAGCATTGTGATGAGAAGTGTCATGGAGCCTTGTGATGACAATTCCATGGAACATCGGGATGGCAGGGCTCCTGGAGCATTGTTATGACAGGTGTAATGGAGCATTGTGATGGCAAGGTCATGGAACATTGTGATGAGAAAGCCATGGAGCATTCTGATGACATGTGTCATGGAGCTTTGTGATGACAAGGGCATGGAGCAATGTGATGAGAGCTTTCATGGAACATTGTGATGACAATGACATGGAGCATTGTGATGCCAATGGTCATGGATCTTTGTGATGACAAAGGTCATGGAGCATTTTGATGACAAGGGTGTTGTGAATTGTGATGAGAAGGGCAGGGAGCATTGTGATGACAGGGTCATGGAGCAATTTGATGAAAACTTTCATGAAGCATTTTAATGGCATGGGTTACGGAACATTGTGATGTAAGGGGTCATCAATCATTGTGATGATAATTGTCTGTAGCATTGTGATGACAGGAGTCATGGAACATTGTGATGACAGGGTGAGGGAGCATTGTGACGGATAGTGATGTAACATTGTGATATCAGTGGTGAGAGAGCATTTTGTTGAGAAGTGCATGGAGCATTGTGATGACAATGTTTATGGAGCATTTTGATGACAAGATTGTGGAGCACTGTGATGACCATTGCATGGTGCATTGTGATGACATGTGTCTTGGAGTATTGTCCTGACCAGCAAATGGAGCATTGTGATGACAAGGCTCAGGGAGCATTGTGCTAACAAGTGCATGGAGAACTGTGATGACAACGGTCATGGAGCATTCTGATGACAAGCTTGTGGAGTATTTTGATGCAAATTGCATGGAGCATTGTGATGAAAATGGCATGGGACACTGTGATGAAAAGGGCATGGAGCCTTTTCGTGACAGTGTTCAAGGAGCATTCTAACGACAAGTGTCAGGGAGCATTGTGATGACAAGTGTATTGAGAATTGTGATGACAAAGTTCATGGAGCATTGTGATGAAAAGGGCATGGAGTATTGTGATGACAGGCATCATGGAGCGTTGTGATGACAAAGGATATTGAACTTTGTGATCACAAAGGTTTGGAGCATTGTGATGACAGAGGTCATGGATCATTTTGATTTCAAGGAGCATGGAGCACTGTGATGACAAGAGCATGAAGCAATGTGATCCCAAGGTTCATGGAGGATTGTGATGACAATAGTAATGGAGTATTGTGATGAAAAGTGCATAGAGCATTGTAACGACCAGTCATGTAGCAATTTGCTGACAAAGGCATGGAGCATTGTGATGACAGATGTCATGGAGCACTGTGATGACAAGCATCACGGAGCATTGTGAACACAGGGGTCATGGAGCACTGGGATGACAAGGGCATGGATCATTGTGATGACATGTGTAATGGAGCATTGGGCTGAAAATGTTCATGGAGTATTGTGATGACAGGAGTCATGGAGCATTGTGATGACAGAGGTCATGGAGAATTTTGATTTCATTGTGGTGACAATAGCCGGGAGCATTATGATGATGGGCATGATGCATTGTGTTGACAGGGTTCGTGGAGCATTAAGATGAAAAGGGGCATGGAGCATTGTGATTACAGGGGTCTTGGAGCATTGTGATGACAAGTGTCATGGAGACTTGTGATGATAACGCCGTGGAACACTGTGATGGCGGGGTCATGGAGCATTGTTATGAGAGGGGTAATGGAGCATTGTGATGAGAAGGACATGGAACATTGTGATTAAAAGATTTATGGAGCATTGCGATGAAAAATTTGTGGACCGTTGGGATGAAAAGGGTCCTGCAAGGGTCATGGATAATTTTTCTTACAAAGGCATGGAGCATTGTGATGACAAGTGTCACGGAGCATTGTGATGAAATGTTCATGGAGCATTGTGGTTACAAATGTCACAGAGCCCTGTGATGACGTGGGCATCGACCACTGTGATGACAAATGTTATGAAGCATTGTGATGCCTGGAGTCACGGAACATTGGGATGACAGGGGTCATGGAGCATTTTTATGACAAGGGCATGGAGCATTGTGATGAGAAGGTCATGGAATATTGTGAAGAGAGGTGTCAGGGAGCATTGTGATGACATATGTCATGGTCCATTGTGATGACAATGGCAGGGAGCATTGTGATGACAAATGTAATGGAGGACTGTGATGACAAATATAATGGAGCATTGTGATGACTAGGGATTGGAGCATTATGATGACAAGGGACATTGGGAATTTTCATGACAAGGTCGTGAAGCATTGTGATGACAAAGTCCTGGAGCATTGTGATGAGAAAACCATGGAGCCTTGTGATGACAAATAACATGGAGCATACTGATGAAAATGGGCATGGAGCATTGTGATTACAGGGGTCTTGGAGCACTGTGATGACAAGGCATGGAGCATTTTGATGAGAAGGACATGGAACATTCTGATGACATGTGTCATGGAGCTTTGTGATGACAATGCCGTGGAACACTGTGATGGCATGGGTCATGGATCATTGTTATGATGGGGTAATGGAGCATTGTGATGAGAAGGGAACGGAGCACTGTGATTTCAATACTTATGGGGCATTGCGATGAGAAATTTGTGGACCGTTGTGATTAAAAGCGCGTGGCACATTGTGATGACATGGGTCATGGAGCATTTTTCTGACAAAGGCATGGAGCATTGTGATGACAAGTGTCACGGGGCATTGTGATGAAAAGTTCATGGAGCATTGTGGTTACAACGGTCACAGATTCTTGTGATGATGCGAGCATGGACCACTGTGATGACAAATGTTATGAAGCACTGTGATGACTGGAGTCACGGAGCAATGTGATGACAGGGGTCATGGAGCATTGTGATGACAAGGGCATGGAGCATTGTGATGATAGGGGCATGGAGCATTGTGATGAGAAGTTCATGGAGTATTTTGAAGAAAGGTGTCAGGGAGCATTGTGATGACATATGTCATGGTCCATTGCGATGACAATGGCAGGGAGCTTTGTGATGACAAATGTAATGTAGGATTGTGATGACAAATATAATGAAGCATTGTGATGACTAGGGCTTAGAGCATTATGAGGAAAAGGGCCATTGAGAATTTTTATGACAAGTCATGTAACATTGTGAGGACAAGGTCCTGGAGCATTGTGATGAGAAAACCATGGAACCTTGTGATGACAAATCTCATGGAGCATACTGAAGAAAAGGGACATGGACCATTGTGATTACAGGGGTCTTGGAACTGTGTGATGACATGGGCATGGAGCATTGTGAGGAGAAGGCCAAGGAGCATTCTAATGACATGCGTCATTGAGCTTTGTGATGACAAGGGCATGGAGCATTGTGATTACAGGGGTCTTGGAGCATTGTGATGAAAAGGGCATGGATAATTGTGATGAAAATGGCATGGAACCTTGTAATGACAGGTTTCAAGGATGATACAGACAACAAGTGTCAGGGAGCATTTTGATGACAAGTGTATTGAGCATTGTGATGACAAAGGTCATGGAGCATTGTGATGAGAAGACCATGGATAATTGTGATTACGAGAGTCATGGGGCATTGTGATGACAAGAGTTATGGAATATTGTGATCACAAGGGTTGGAGCATTGTTATGACAGAGGTCATGGAGCATTTTGATTTCATTGTGATGACAATAGCATGAAGCATTATGATGATGCGTATTGTGCATTGTGATGACAGGGTTCATGGAACATTGAGATGAAAAGGGGCATGGAGCATTGTGATTACAGGGGTCTTGGAGCATTGTGATGAGAAGGGTCATGGAGCCTTGTGATGACAATACCATGGAACATCGTGATGGCAGGTGTCATGGAGCATTTTTATGACAGGTGTAATGGAGCATTGTGATGGCAAGGGCATGGTGCATTGTGATGAGAAGGCCATGGAGCATTCTGATGACATGTGTCATGGAGCTTTGTAATGACAAGGGCATGGAGCAATGTAATGAGAGCGTTCATGGAGCATCGTGATGACAATGACATGGAGCATTGTGATGCCAAATGTCATGGATCTTGGTGATGACAAATGTCATGGAGCATTTTGATGACAAGGGTGTTGTGCATTGTGATGAGAAGGGCAGGGAGCATTTTGATGACAGGGTCATGGAGCAATTTGATGAAAAGGGTCATGGAGCATTTTGATGACAGGTGTTATGGAACATTGTGATGTCAGGTGTCATCGAACATTGTGATGATAATGCATGTCGCATGGTGAAGACAGGAGTCATGGAACATTGCGATGCTAGGGGTGAGGGTGTATTGTGACGAACTGTGATGTAACATTGTGATATCAGTGTTGAGAAAGCATTTTGATTAGAACTGCATGGAGCATTGTGATGACAAGGTTTATGGAGCATTGTGATGACAAGATTTTGGAGCACTGTGATGACAAGCGCATGGTGATGACATGTGTCATGGAGCATTGTGCTGACAAGCGCATGGAGCCTTGTGATGACAAGTGTCAAAGAGCATTGTGATGAAAAGTTCAGGGAGCATTTCGGTTAGAAAGGTCACAGAGACTGTTGATGACGAGGGCATGGACCATTGTGATGACAAAGGTCATGAAGCATTGTGATGACTGGAGTCACGGAGCATTGTGATGACAGGGGTCATGGAGCATTGTGATAACAAGGGCATGGGGCATTGTGATGACAAGGGCATGGAGCATCGTGATGACCAGGTCATGCAGTATTGTGAAGACAGGTGTCAGGGAGCATTGTGATGACATATGTAATGGCCCATTGTGATGACAATGGCATGGAGCATTGTGATGACAAGGGTCAGGGAGCATTATGCTGACAAGTGCATGGAGAATTATGATGACATGGGTCATGGAGCATTCTGAAGGCAAGCTAGTGGAGTATTTTGATGACAATTGCATGGAGCATTGTGATGAAATGGCATGCGGCATTGTGATGAAAAAGGCATGGAGCCTTTTCGTGACAGGGTTCAAGGAGCATTCTGACGACAAGTGTCAGGGAGCATTGTGATGACAATTGTACTGAGAATTGTGATGACAAAGGTCATGGAACATTGTGATGAAAAGGGCATGGAGTATTGTGATGACAGGCATCATGGAGCGTTGTGATGACAAGTGTTATGGAACTCTGTGATCACAAGGGTTTGGAGCATTGTGATGACAGAGGTCATGGATCATTTTGATTTCAAGGAGCATGGAGCATTGTGATGACAAGAGCATGAAGCAATGTGATCCCAAGGTTCATGGAGGATTGTGATAACAATGTTAATGGAGTATTGTGATGACAAGCGCATAGAGCATTGTAATGACAAGGTCATGTAGCATTTTGCTGACAAAGGCATGGAGAATTGTGATGACAGGTGTCATGGAGCACTGTGATGACAAGCATCACGGAGCATTGTGAATACAGGGGTAATGGAGCATTGGGATGACAAGGGCATGGATGATTTTGATGACAAGTGTCATGGAGCATTGGGCTGAAAATGTTCATGGAGTATTGTGATGACAGGGGTCATGTGCATTGTGATGAAAGAGTTCATGGAGAATTTTGATTTCATTGTGTTGATAATAGCCTGAAGCATTATGATGATGGGCACGACGCATTGTGATGACAGGTATCACGGAGCATTGAGAAGAAAAGGGGCATGGAGCATTGTGATTACAGGGGTCTTGGAGCATTGTCATGACTAGGGCAAGGAGCACTTTGATGAGAAGTTCATGGAACTTTCTGATGACCTGTGTCATGGAGCCTTGTAATGAAAAGGCCGTGGAATATTGTGATGCCAGGGGTCATGGAGCATTGATAAGACAGGCGTAATGGAGCATTGTGATGAGAAGGGCATGGAGGATTGTGACTGCAAGGTATATGGAACATTACAATGATAAATTTGTGGACCGTTGTGATGAAAAGCGCTTGGCACATTGTAATGACAAGGGCCATTGAGCAGTTTTCTGACAAAGGCTTGGAGCATTGTGATGACAGTGGTCTCGGAGCATTTTGATGAAAATTTCATGGAGCATTGTGGTTACAAACGTCACACAGCCTTGTGATGATGCGGGCATGGATCACTGTGATGACAAATGTTATGAAGCATTGTGATGCATGGAGTCACGGAGCATTGTGATGACAGTGGTACTGGAGCATTGTGATGACAACGGTATGGAGCATTGTGATGTCAGGGGCATGGAGCATTGGTCTGACAAGTTTCAGAGATTATTGTGATGACAGTGGACATGGTGCATTTTGATGAGAAGGGCATGGAGCTTTGTGATGAGAAGGTCATGGATTATTTTGAAGAAAGTTGTCAGGGAGCATTGTGATGACATATGTCATGGTCCAATGCAATGACAATGGCAGGGAGCATTGTGATGAAAAATGTAATGGAGGATTGTGATGACAAATATAATGGACCATTGTGATGACTAGGGCTTGGAGCATTATGATGACAAGGGTCAGGGAGCATTGTGCTGACAAGTGCATGGAGCACTGTGATGACAGGGGCATGGAGCATTGGTCTGCCAAGTTTCATAGATTACTGTGATGACAGTGGACATGGTGCATTGTGATGACAAGGGCACGGATCATTGTGAAGAGAAGGTCATGAAGTATTGTGAAGACAGGTGTCAGGGAGCATTGTGATGACATATGTCATGGTCCATTGCGATAACAATGGCAGGGAGCATTTTGATGCCAAATGTAATGGAGGATTGTGATGACAAATATAATGGAGAGTTGTGATGACTAGGGCTTGGAGCATTATGATGACAAGGGCCATTGATAATTTTCATGACAAGGTCATGAAGCATTTTGATGACAAGGTCCTGGAGCACTGTGATGAGAAAACCATGGAGTCTTGTGATGATATATCTCATGGAGCATACTGATGAAATGGGGCATGGAGCATTGTGATTATAGGGGTCTCTGAACATTGTGATGAAAAGGGCATGGAGCATTGTGAGGAGAAGGCCAAGGAGCATTCTAATGACATGCGTCATTGAGCTTTGTGATGACAAGGACATGGATCATTGTGATTACATGGGACTTGGAGCACTGTGATGAAAAGGGCATGGATCATTGTGAGGAAAAAGTCATAGAGCCTTGTCATGACAGGGTCCAAGGAGCATACAGACAACAAGTGTCATGGAGCATTTTGATGACAAGTGTAAAGAGCATTGTGATGACAAAAGTCATGGAGCATTGTGATGAGAAGACCATGGATAATTGTGATGACGAGCGTTATGGGTCATTGTGTTGACAAGTGTTAAGGAATATTGTGATCACAAGGGTTTGGAGCATTGTTATGACAGAGGTCATGGAGCATTTTGATTTCATTGTGATGACAATAGCAAGAAACATTATGATGATGGGCCTGGTTCATTAGTGATGACAGGGTTCAAGGATCATTGAGATGTAATGAGGCATGGAGCATTGTGATTACAGGGGTATTGGAGCATTGTGATGAGAAGTGTCATGGAGCCTTGTGATGACAATTCCATGGAACATCGGGATGGCAGGGCTCCTGGAGCATTGTTATGACAGGTGTAATGCAGCATTGTGATGGCAAGGTCATGGAACATTGTGATGAGAAAGCCATGGAGCATTCTGATGACATGTGTCATGGAGCTTTGTGATGACAAGGGCATGGAGCAATGTGATGAGAGCTTTCATGGAACATTGTGATGACAGTGACATGGAGCATTGTGATGCCAAATGTCATGGATCTTGGTGATGACAAATGTCATGGAGCATTTTGATGACAAGGGTGTTGTGAATTGTGATGAGAAGGGCAGGGAGCATTGTGATGACAGGGTCATGGAGCAATTTGATGAAAACTTTCATGAAGCATTTTAATGGCATGCGTTACGGAACATTGTGATATAAGGGGTCATCAAACATTGTGATGATAATTGTCTGTAGCACTGTGATGACAGGAGTCATGGAACATTGTGATGACAGGGTGAGGGAGCATTGTGACGGATAGTGATGTAACATTGTGATATCAGTGGTGAGAGAGCATTTTGTTGAGAAGTGCATGGAGCATTGTGATGACAATGTTTATGGAGCATTTTGATGACAAGATTGTGGAGCACTGTGATGACCATTGCATGGTGCATTGTGATGACATGTGTCTTGGAGTATTGTCCTGACCAGCAAATGGAGCATTGTGATGACAAGGCTCAGGGAGCATTGTGCTAACAAGTGCATGGAGAACTGTGATGACAACGGTCATGGAGCATTCTGATGACAAGCTTGTGGAGTATTTTGATGCAAATTGCATGGAGCATTGTGATGAAAATGGCATGGGACACTGTGATGAAAAGGGCATGGAGCCTTTTCGTGACAGTGTTCAAGGAGCATTCTAACGACAAGTGTCAGGGAGCATTGTGATGACAAGTGTATTGAGAATTGTGATGACAAAGTTCATGGAGCATTGTGATGAAAAGGGCATGGAGTATTGTGATGACAGGCATCATGGAGCGTTGTGATGACAAAGGATATTGAACTTTGTGATCACAAAGGTTTGGAGCATTGTGATGACAGAGGTCATGGATCATTTTGATTTCAAGGAGCATGGAGCACTGTGATGACAAGAGCATGAAGCAATGTGATCCCAAGGTTCATGGAGGATTGTGATGACAATAGTAATGGAGTATTGTGATGAAAAGTGCATAGAGCATTGTAACGACCAGTCATGTAGCAATTTGCTGACAAAGGCATGGAGCATTGTGATGACAGATGTCATGGAGCACTGTGATGACAAGCATCACGGAGCATTGTGAACACAGGGGTCATGGAGCACTGGGATGACAAGGGCATGGATCATTGTGATGACATGTGTAATGGAGCATTGGGCTGAAAATGTTCATGGAGTATTGTGATGACAGGGGTCATGGAGCATTGTGATGACAGAGGTCATGGAGAATTTTGATTTCATTGTGGTGACAATAGCCGGGAGCATTATGATGATGGGCATGATGCATTGTGTTGACAGGGTTCGTGGAGCATTAAGATGAAAAGGGGCATGGAGCATTGTGATTACAGGGGTCTTGGAGCATTGTGATGACAAGTGTCATGGAGACTTGTGATGATAACGCCGTGGAACACTGTGATGGCGGGGTCATGGAGCATTGTTATGAGAGGGGTAATGGAGCACTGTGATGAGAAGGACATGGAACATTGTGATTAAAAGATTTATGGAGCATTGCGATGAAAAATTTGTGGACCGTTGGGATGAAAAGGGTCCTGCAAGGGTCATGGATAATTTTTCTTACAAAGGCATGGAGCATTGTGATGACAAGTGTCACGGAGCATTGTGATGAAATGTTCATGGAGCATTGTGGTTACAAATGTCACAGAGCCCTGTGATGACGTGGGCATCGACCACTGTGATGACAAATGTTATGAAGCATTGTGATGCCTGGAGTCACGGAACATTGGGATGACAGGGGTCATGGAGCATTTTTATGACAAGGGCATGGAGCATTGTGATGAGAAGGTCATGGAATATTGTGAAGAGAGGTGTCAGGGAGCATTGTGATGACATATGTCATGGTCCATTGTGATGACAATGGCAGGGAGCATTGTGATGACAAATGTAATGGAGGACTGTGATGACAAATATAATGGAGCATTGTGATGACTAGGGATTGGAGCATTATGATGACAAGGGACATTGGGAATTTTCATGACAAGGTCGTGAAGCATTGTGATGACAAAGTCCTGGAGCATTGTGATGAGAAAACCATGGAGCCTTGTGATGACAAATCTCATGGAGCATACTGATGAAAATGGGCATGGAGCATTGTGATTACAGGGGTCTTGGAGCACTGTGATGACAAGGCATGGAGCATTTTGATGAGAAGGACATGGAACATTCTGATGACATGTGTCATGGAGCTTTGTGATGACAATGCCGTGGAACACTGTGATGGCATGGGTCATGGATCATTGTTATGATGGGGTAATGGAGCATTGTGATGAGAAGGGAACGGAGCACTGTGATTTCAATATTTATGGGGCATTGCGATGAGAAATTTGTGGACCGTTGTGATTAAAAGCGCGTGGCACATTGTGATGACATGGGTCATGGAGCATTTTTCTGACAAAGGCATGGAGCATTGTGATGACAAGTGTCACGGGGCATTGTGATGAAAAGTTCATGGAGCATTGTGGTTACAACGGTCACAGATTCTTGTGATGATGCGAGCATGGACCACTGTGATGACAAATGTTATGAAGCACTGTGATGACTGGAGTCACGGAGCAATGTGATGACAGGGGTCATGGAGCATTGTGATGACAAGGGCATGGAGCATTGTGATGATAGGGGCATGGAGCATTGTGATGAGAAGTTCATGGAGTATTTTGAAGAAAGGTGTCAGGGAGCATTGTGATGACATATGTCATGGTCCATTGCAATGACAATGGCAGGGAGCTTTGTGATGACAAATGTAATGTAGGATTGTGATGACAAATATAATGAAGCATTGTGATGACTAGGGCTTAGAGCATTATGAGGAAAAGGGCCATTGAGAATTTTTATGACAAGTCATGTAACATTGTGAGGACAAGGTCCTGGAGCATTGTGATGAGAAAACCATGGAACCTTGTGATGACAAATCTCATGGAGCATACTGAAGAAAAGGGACATGGACCATTGTGATTACAGGGGTCTTGGAACTGTGTGATGACATGGGCATGGAGCATTGTGAGGAGAAGGCCAAGGAGCATTCTAATGACATGCGTCATTGAGCTTTGTGATGACAAGGGCATGGAGCATTGTGATTACAGGGGTCTTGGAGCATTGTGATGAAAAGGGCATGGATAATTGTGATGAAAATGGCATGGAACCTTGTAATGACAGGTTTCAAGGATGATACAGACAACAAGTGTCAGGGAGCATTTTGATGACAAGTGTATTGAGCATTGTGATGACAAAGGTCATGGAGCATTGTGATGAGAAGACCATGGATAATTGTGATTACGAGAGTCATGGGTCATGGGGCATTGTGATGACAAGAGTTATGGAATATTGTGATCACAAGGGTTGGAGCATTGTTATGACAGAGGTCATGGAGCATTTTGATTTCATTGTGATGACAATAGCATGAAGCATTATGATGATGCGTATTGTGTATTGTGATGACAGGGTTCATGGAACATTGAGATGAAAAGGGGCATGGAGCATTGTGATTACAGGGGTCTTGGAGCATTGTGATGAGAAGGGTCATGGAGCCTTGTGATGACAATACCATGGAACATCGTGATGGCAGGTGTCATGGAGCATTTTTATGACAGGTGTGATGGAGCATTGTGATGGCAAGGGCATGGTGCATTGTGATGAGAAGGCCATGGAGCATTCTGATGACATGTGTCATGGAGCTTTGTAATGACAAGGGCATGGAGCAATGTAATGAGAGCGTTCATGGAGCATCGTGATGACAATGACATGGAGCATTGTGATGCCAAATGTCATGGATCTTGGTGATGACAAATGTCATGGAGCATTTTGAGGACAAGGGTGTTGTGCATTGTGATGAGAAGGGCAGGGAGCATTTTGATGACAGGGTCATGGAGCAATTTGATGAAAAGGGTCATGGAGCATTTTGATGACAGGTGTTATGGAACATTGTGATGTCAGGTGTCATCGAACATTGTGATGATAATGCATGTCGCATGGTGAAGACAGGAGTCATGGAACATTGCGATGCTAGGGGTGAGGGTGTATTGTGACGAACTGTGATGTAACATTGTGATATCAGTGTTGAGAAAGCATTTTGATTAGAACTGCATGGAGCATTGTGATGACAAGGTTTATGGAGCATTGTGATGACAAGATTTTGGAGCACTGTGATGACAAGCGCATGGTGCATGGTGATGACATGTGTCATGGAGCATTGTGCTGACAAGCGCATGGAGCCTTGTGATGACAAGTGTCAAAGAGCATTGTGATGAAAAGTTCAGGGAGCATTTCGGTTAGAAAGGTCACAGAGACTGTTGATGACGAGGGCATGGACCATTGTGATGACAAAGGTCATGAAGCATTGTGATGACTGGAGTCACGGAGCATTGTGATGACAGGGGTCATGGAGCATTGTGATAACAAGGGCATGGGGCATTGTGATGACAAGGGCATGGAGCATCGTGATGACCAGGTCATGCAGTATTGTGAAGACAGGTGTCAGGGAGCATTGTGATGACATATGTAATGGCCCATTGTGATGACAATGGCATGGAGCATTGTGATGACAAGGGTCAGGGAGCATTATGCTGACAAGTGCATGGAGAATTATGATGACATGGGTCATGGAGCATTCTGAAGGCAAGCTAGTGGAGTATTTTGATGACAATTGCATGGAGCATTGTGATGAAATGGCATGCGGCATTGTGATGAAAAAGGCATGGAGCCTTTTCGTGACAGGGTTCAAGGAGCATTCTGACGACAAGTGTCAGGGAGCATTGTGATGACAATTGTACTGAGAATTGTGATGACAAAGGTCATGGAACATTGTGATGAAAAGGGCATGGAGTATTGTGATGACAGGCATCATGGAGCGTTGTGATGACAAGTGTTATGGAACTTTGTGATCACAAGGGTTTGGAGCATTGTGATGACAGAGGTCATGGATCATTTTGATTTCAAGGAGCATGGAGCATTGTGATGACAAGAGCATGAAGCAATGTGATCCCAAGGTTCATGGAGGATTGTGATAACAATGTTAATGGAGTATTGTGATGACAAGCGCATAGAGCATTGTAATGACAAGGTCATGTAGCATTTTGCTGACAAAGGCATGGAGAATTGTGATGACAGGTGTCATGGAGCACTGTGATGACAAGCATCACGGAGCATTGTGAATACAGGGGTAATGGAGCATTGGGATGACAAGGGCATGGATGATTTTGATGACAAGTGTCATGGAGCATTGGGCTGAAAATGTTCATGGAGTATTGTGATGACAGGGGTCATGTGCATTGTGATGAAAGAGTTCATGGAGAATTTTGATTTCATTGTGTTGATAATAGCCTGAAGCATTATGATGATGGGCACGACGCATTGTGATGACAGGTATCACGGAGCATTGAGAAGAAAAGGGGCATGGAGCATTGTGATTACAGGGGTCTTGGAGCATTGTCATGACTAGGGCAAGGAGCACTTTGATGAGAAGTTCATGGAACTTTCTGATGACCTGTGTCATGGAGCCTTGTAATGAAAAGGCCGTGGAATATTGTGATGCCAGGGGTCATGGAGCATTGATAAGACAGGCGTAATGGAGCATTGTGATGAGAAGGGCATGGAGGATTGTGACTGCAAGGTATATGGAACATTACAATGACAAATTTGTGGACCGTTGTGATGAAAAGCGCTTGGCACATTGTAATGACAAGGGCCATTGAGCAGTTTTCTGACAAAGGCTTGGAGCATTGTGATGACAGTGGTCTCGGAGCATTTTGATGAAAATTTCATGGAGCATTGTGGTTACAAACGTCACACAGCCTTGTGATGATGCGGGCATGGATCACTGTGATGACAAATGTTATGAAGCATTGTGATGCATGGAGTCACGGAGCATTGTGATGACAGTGGTACTGGAGCATTGTGATGACAACGGTATGGAGCATTGTGATGTCAGGGGCATGGAGCATTGGTCTGACAAGTTTCAGAGATTACTGTGATGACAGTGGACATGGTGCATTTTGATGAGAAGGGCATGGAGCTTTGTGATGAGAAGGTCATGGATTATTTTGAAGAAAGTTGTCAGGGAGCATTGTGATGACATATGTCATGGTCCAATGCAATGACAATGGCAGGGAGCATTGTGATGAAAAATGTAATGGAGGATTGTGATGACAAATATAATGGACCATTGTGATGACTAGGGCTTGGAGCATTATGATGACAAGGGTCAGGGAGCATTGTGCTGACAAGTGCATGGAGCACTGTGATGACAGGGGCATGGAGCATTGGTCTGCCAAGTTTCATAGATTACTGTGATGACAGTGGACATGGTGCATTGTGATGACAAGGGCACGGATCATTGTGAAGAGAAGGTCATGAAGTATTGTGAAGACAGGTGTCAGGGAGCATTGTGATGACATATGTCATGGTCCATTGCGATAACAATGGCAGGGAGCATTTTGATGCCAAATGTAATGGAGGATTGTGATGACAAATATAATGGAGAGTTGTGATGACTAGGGCTTGGAGCATTATGATGACAAGGGCCATTGATAATTTTCATGACAAGGTCGTGAAGCATTTTGATGACAAGGTCCTGGAGCACTGTGATGAGAAAACCATGGAGTCTTGTGATGATATATCTCATGGAGCATACTGATGAAATGGGGCATGGAGCATTGTGATTATAGGGGTCTCTGAACATTGTGATGAAAAGGGCATGGAGCATTGTGAGGAGAAGGCCAAGGAGCATTCTAATGACATGCGTCATTGAGCTTTGTGATGACAAGGACATGGATCATTGTGATTACATGGGACTTGGAGCACTGTGATGAAAAGGGCATGGATCATTGTGAGGAAAAAGTCATAGAGCCTTGTCATGACAGGGTCCAAGGAGCATACAG
This sequence comes from Mesoplodon bidens, assembly GCF_964165515.1. Taxonomy (NCBI): domain Eukaryota; kingdom Metazoa; phylum Chordata; class Mammalia; order Artiodactyla; family Ziphiidae; genus Mesoplodon; species Mesoplodon bidens. Next base: position 4,206,024 of record NW_027672207.1, read on the forward strand.
ACAACAAGTGTCATGGAGCATTTTGATGACAAGTGTAAAGAGCATTGTGATGACAAAAGTCATGGAGCATTGTGATGAGAAGACCATGGATAATTGTGATGACGAGCGTTATGGGTCATTGTGTTGACAAGTGTTAAGGAATATTGTGATCACAAGGGTTTGGAGCATTGTTATGACAGAGGTCATGGAGCATTTTGATTTCATTGTGATGACAATAGCAAGAAACATTATGATGATGGGCCTGGTTCATTAGTGATGACAGGGTTCAAGGATCATTGAGATGTAATGAGGCATGGAGCATTGTGATTACAGGGGTATTGGAGCATTGTGATGAGAAGTGTCATGGAGCCTTGTGATGACAATTCCATGGAACATCGGGATGGCAGGGCTCCTGGAGCATTGTTATGACAGGTGTAATGGAGCATTGTGATGGCAAGGTCATGGAACATTGTGATGAGAAAGCCATGGAGCATTCTGATGACATGTGTCATGGAGCTTTGTGAAGACAAGGGCATGGAGCAATGTGATGAGAGCTTTCATGGAACATTGTGATGACAATGACATGGAGCATTGTGATGCCAATGGTCATGGATCTTTGTGATGACAAAGGTCATGGAGCATTTTGATGACAAGGGTGTTGTGAATTGTGATGAGAAGGGCAGGGAGCATTGTGATGACAGGGTCATGGAGCAATTTGATGAAAACTTTCATGAAGCATTTTAATGGCATGGGTTACGGAACATTGTGATGTAAGGGGTCATCAAACATTGTGATGATAATTGTCTGTAGCATTGTGATGACAGGAGTCATGGAACATTGTGATGACAGGGTGAGGGAGCATTGTGATGGATAGTGATGTAACATTGTGATATCAGTGGTGAGAGAGCATTTTGTTGAGAAGTGCATGGAGCATTGTGATGACAGTGTTTATGGAGCATTTTGATGACAAGATTGTGGAGCACTGTGATGACCATTGCATGGTGCATTGTGATGACATGTGTCTTGGAGTATTGTCCTGACCAGCAAATGGAGCATTGTGATGACAAGGCTCAGGGAGCATTGTGCTAACAAGTGCATGGAGAACTGTGATGACAACGGTCATGGAGCATTCTGATGACAAGCTTGTGGAGTATTTTGATGAAAATTGCATGGAGCATTGTGATGAAAATGGCATGGGACACTGTGATGAAAAGGGCATGGAGCCTTTTCGTGACAGTGTTCAAGGAGCATTCTAACGACAAGTGTCAGGGAGCATTGTGATGACAAGTGTATTGAGAATTGTGATGACAAAGTTCATGGAGCATTGTGATGAAAAGGGCATGGAGTATTGTGATGACAGGCATCATGGAGCGTTGTGATGACAAAGGATATTGAACTTTGTGATCACAAAGGTTTGGAGCATTGTGATGACAGAGGTCATGGATCATTTTGATTTCAAGGAGCATGGAGCACTGTGATGACAAGAGCATGAAGCAATGTGATCCCAAGGTTCATGGAGGATTGTGATGACAATAGTAATGGAGTATTGTGATGAAAAGTGCATAGAGCATTGTAACGACCAGTCATGTAGCAATTTGCTGACAAAGGCATGGAGCATTGTGATGACAGATGTCATGGAGCACTGTGATGACAAGCATCACGGAGCATTGTGAACACAGGGGTCATGGAGCACTGGGATGACAAGGGCATGGATCATTGTGATGACATGTGTAATGGAGCATTGGGCTGAAAATGTTCATGGAGTATTGTGATGACAGGGGTCATGGAGCATTGTGATGACAGAGGTCATGGAGAATTTTGATTTCATTGTGGTGACAATAGCCGGGAGCATTATGATGATGGGCATGATGCATTGTGTTGACAGGGTTCGTGGAGCATTAAGATGAAAAGGGGCATGGAGCATTGTGATTACAGGGGTCTTGGAGCATTGTGATGACAAGTGTCATGGAGACTTGTGATGATAACGCCGTGGAACACTGTGATGGCGGGGTCATGGAGCATTGTTATGAGAGGGGTAATGGAGCATTGTGATGAGAAGGACATGGAACATTGTGATTAAAAGATTTATGGAGCATTGCGATGAAAAATTTGTGGACCGTTGGGATGAAAAGGGTCCTGCAAGGGTCATGGATAATTTTTCTTACAAAGGCATGGAGCATTGTGATGACAAGTGTCACGGAGCATTGTGATGAAATGTTCATGGAGCATTGTGGTTACAAATGTCACAGAGCCCTGTGATGACGTGGGCATCGACCACTGTGATGACAAATGTTATGAAGCATTGTGATGCCTGGAGTCACGGAACATTGGGATGACAGGGGTCATGGAGCATTTTTATGACAAGGGCATGGAGCATTGTGATGAGAAGGTCATGGAATATTGTGAAGAGAGGTGTCAGGGAGCATTGTGATGACATATGTCATGGTCCATTGTGATGACAATGGCAGGGAGCATTGTGATGACAAATGTAATGGAGGACTGTGATGACAAATATAATGGAGCATTGTGATGACTAGGGATTGGAGCATTATGATGACAAGGGACATTGGGAATTTTCATGACAAGGTCGTGAAGCATTGTGATGACAAAGTCCTGGAGCATTGTGATGAGAAAACCATGGAGCCTTGTGATGACAAATCTCATGGAGCATACTGATGAAAATGGGCATGGAGCATTGTGATTACAGGGGTCTTGGAGCACTGTGATGACAAGGCATGGAGCATTTTGATGAGAAGGACATGGAACATTCTGATGACATGTGTCATGGAGCTTTGTGATGACAATGCCGTGGAACACTGTGATGGCATGGGTCATGGATCATTGTTATGATGGGGTAATGGAGCATTGTGATGAGAAGGGAACGGAGCACTGTGATTTCAATATTTATGGGGCATTGCGATGAGAAATTTGTGGACCGTTGTGATTAAAAGCGCGTGGCACATTGTGATGACATGGGTCATGGAGCATTTTTCTGACAAAGGCATGGAGCATTGTGATGACAAGTGTCACGGGGCATTGTGATGAAAAGTTCATGGAGCATTGTGGTTACAACGGTCACAGATTCTTGTGATGATGCGAGCATGGACCACTGTGATGACAAATGTTATGAAGCACTGTGATGACTGGAGTCACGGAGCAATGTGATGACAGGGGTCATGGAGCATTGTGATGACAAGGGCATGGAGCATTGTGATGATAGGGGCATGGAGCATTGTGATGAGAAGTTCATGGAGTATTTTGAAGAAAGGTGTCAGGGAGCATTGTGATGACATATGTCATGGTCCATTGCAATGACAATGGCAGGGAGCTTTGTGATGACAAATGTAATGTAGGATTGTGATGACAAATATAATGAAGCATTGTGATGACTAGGGCTTAGAGCATTATGAGGAAAAGGGCCATTGAGAATTTTTATGACAAGTCATGTAACATTGTGAGGACAAGGTCCTGGAGCATTGTGATGAGAAAACCATGGAACCTTGTGATGACAAATCTCATGGAGCATACTGAAGAAAAGGGACATGGACCATTGTGATTACAGGGGTCTTGGAACTGTGTGATGACATGGGCATGGAGCATTGTGAGGAGAAGGCCAAGGAGCATTCTAATGACATGCGTCATTGAGCTTTGTGATGACAAGGGCATGGAGCATTGTGATTACAGGGGTCTTGGAGCATTGTGATGAAAAGGGCATGGATAATTGTGATGAAAATGGCATGGAACCTTGTAATGACAGGTTTCAAGGATGATACAGACAACAAGTGTCAGGGAGCATTTTGATGACAAGTGTATTGAGCATTGTGATGACAAAGGTCATGGAGCATTGTGATGAGAAGACCATGGATAATTGTGATTACGAGAGTCATGGGTCATGGGGCATTGTGATGACAAGAGTTATGGAATATTGTGATCACAAGGGTTGGAGCATTGTTATGACAGAGGTCATGGAGCATTTTGATTTCATTGTGATGACAATAGCATGAAGCATTATGATGATGCGTATTGTGTATTGTGATGACAGGGTTCATGGAACATTGAGATGAAAAGGGGCATGGAGCATTGTGATTACAGGGGTCTTGGAGCATTGTGATGAGAAGGGTCATGGAGCCTTGTGATGACAATACCATGGAACATCGTGATGGCAGGTGTCATGGAGCATTTTTATGACAGGTGTGATGGAGCATTGTGATGGCAAGGGCATGGTGCATTGTGATGAGAAGGCCATGGAGCATTCTGATGACATGTGTCATGGAGCTTTGTAATGACAAGGGCATGGAGCAATGTAATGAGAGCGTTCATGGAGCATCGTGATGACAATGACATGGAGCATTGTGATGCCAAATGTCATGGATCTTGGTGATGACAAATGTCATGGAGCATTTTGAGGACAAGGGTGTTGTGCATTGTGATGAGAAGGGCAGGGAGCATTTTGATGACAGGGTCATGGAGCAATTTGATGAAAAGGGTCATGGAGCATTTTGATGACAGGTGTTATGGAACATTGTGATGTCAGGTGTCATCGAACATTGTGATGATAATGCATGTCGCATGGTGAAGACAGGAGTCATGGAACATTGCGATGCTAGGGGTGAGGGTGTATTGTGACGAACTGTGATGTAACATTGTGATATCAGTGTTGAGAAAGCATTTTGATTAGAACTGCATGGAGCATTGTGATGACAAGGTTTATGGAGCATTGTGATGACAAGATTTTGGAGCACTGTGATGACAAGCGCATGGTGCATGGTGATGACATGTGTCATGGAGCATTGTGCTGACAAGCGCATGGAGCCTTGTGATGACAAGTGTCAAAGAGCATTGTGATGAAAAGTTCAGGGAGCATTTCGGTTAGAAAGGTCACAGAGACTGTTGATGACGAGGGCATGGACCATTGTGATGACAAAGGTCATGAAGCATTGTGATGACTGGAGTCACGGAGCATTGTGATGACAGGGGTCATGGAGCATTGTGATAACAAGGGCATGGGGCATTGTGATGACAAGGGCATGGAGCATCGTGATGACCAGGTCATGCAGTATTGTGAAGACAGGTGTCAGGGAGCATTGTGATGACATATGTAATGGCCCATTGTGATGACAATGGCATGGAGCATTGTGATGACAAGGGTCAGGGAGCATTATGCTGACAAGTGCATGGAGAATTATGATGACATGGGTCATGGAGCATTCTGAAGGCAAGCTAGTGGAGTATTTTGATGACAATTGCATGGAGCATTGTGATGAAATGGCATGCGGCATTGTGATGAAAAAGGCATGGAGCCTTTTCGTGACAGGGTTCAAGGAGCATTCTGACGACAAGTGTCAGGGAGCATTGTGATGACAATTGTACTGAGAATTGTGATGACAAAGGTCATGGAACATTGTGATGAAAAGGGCATGGAGTATTGTGATGACAGGCATCATGGAGCGTTGTGATGACAAGTGTTATGGAACTTTGTGATCACAAGGGTTTGGAGCATTGTGATGACAGAGGTCATGGATCATTTTGATTTCAAGGAGCATGGAGCATTGTGATGACAAGAGCATGAAGCAATGTGATCCCAAGGTTCATGGAGGATTGTGATAACAATGTTAATGGAGTATTGTGATGACAAGCGCATAGAGCATTGTAATGACAAGGGCATGTAGCATTTTGCTGACAAAGGCATGGAGAATTGTGATGACAGGTGTCATGGAGCACTGTGATGACAAGCATCACGGAGCATTGTGAATACAGGGGTAATGGAGCATTGGGATGACAAGGGCATGGATGATTTTGATGACAAGTGTCATGGAGCTTTGGGCTGAAAATGTTCATGGAGTATTGTGATGACAGGGGTCATGTGCATTGTGATGAAAGAGTTCATGGAGAATTTTGATTTCATTGTGTTGATAATAGCCTGAAGCATTATGATGATGGGCACGACGCATTGTGATGACAGGTATCACGGAGCATTGAGAAGAAAAGGGGCATGGAGCATTGTGATTACAGGGGTCTTGGAGCATTGTCATGACTAGGGCAAGGAGCACTTTGATGAGAAGTTCATGGAACTTTCTGATGACCTGTGTCATGGAGCCTTGTAATGAAAAGGCCGTGGAATATTGTGATGCCAGGGGTCATGGAGCATTGATAAGACAGGCGTAATGGAGCATTGTGATGAGAAGGGCATGGAGGATTGTGACTGCAAGGTATATGGAACATTACAATGACAAATTTGTGGACCGTTGTGATGAAAAGCGCTTGGCACATTGTAATGACAAGGGCCATTGAGCAGTTTTCTGACAAAGGCTTGGAGCATTGTGATGACAGTGGTCTCGGAGCATTTTGATGAAAATTTCATGGAGCATTGTGGTTACAAACGTCACACAGCCTTGTGATGATGCGGGCATGGATCACTGTGATGACAAATGTTATGAAGCATTGTGATGCATGGAGTCACGGAGCATTGTGATGACAGTGGTACTGGAGCATTGTGATGACAACGGTATGGAGCATTGTGATGTCAGGGGCATGGAGCATTGGTCTGACAAGTTTCAGAGATTATTGTGATGACAGTGGACATGGTGCATTTTGATGAGAAGGGCATGGAGCTTTGTGATGAGAAGGTCATGGATTATTTTGAAGAAAGTTGTCAGGGAGCATTGTGATGACATATGTCATGGTCCAATGCAATGACAATGGCAGGGAGCATTGTGATGAAAAATGTAATGGAGGATTGTGATGACAAATATAATGGACCATTGTGATGACTAGGGCTTGGAGCATTATGATGACAAGGGTCAGGGAGCATTGTGCTGACAAGTGCATGGAGCACTGTGATGACAGGGGCATGGAGCATTGGTCTGCCAAGTTTCATAGATTACTGTGATGACAGTGGACATGGTGCATTGTGATGACAAGGGCACGGATCATTGTGAAGAGAAGGTCATGAAGTATTGTGAAGACAGGTGTCAGGGAGCATTGTGATGACATATGTCATGGTCCATTGCGATAACAATGGCAGGGAGCATTTTGATGCCAAATGTAATGGAGGATTGTGATGACAAATATAATGGAGAGTTGTGATGACTAGGGCTTGGAGCATTATGATGACAAGGGCCATTGATAATTTTCATGACAAGGTCGTGAAGCATTTTGATGACAAGGTCCTGGAGCACTGTGATGAGAAAACCATGGAGTCTTGTGATGATATATCTCATGGAGCATACTGATGAAATGGGGCATGGAGCATTGTGATTATAGGGGTCTCTGAACATTGTGATGAAAAGGGCATGGAGCATTGTGAGGAGAAGGCCAAGGAGCATTCTAATGACATGCGTCATTGAGCTTTGTGATGACAAGGACATGGATCATTGTGATTACATGGGACTTGGAGCACTGTGATGAAAAGGGCATGGATCATTGTGAGGAAAAAGTCATAGAGCCTTGTCATGACAGGGTCCAAGGAGCATACAGACAACAAGTGTCATGGAGCATTTTGATGACAAGTGTAAAGAGCATTGTGATGACAAAAGTCATGGAGCATTGTGATGAGAAGACCATGGATAATTGTGATGACGAGCGTTATGGGTCATTGTGTTGACAAGTGTTAAGGAATATTGTGATCACAAGGGTTTGGAGCATTGTTATGACAGAGGTCATGGAGCATTTTGATTTCATTGTGATGACAATAGCAAGAAACATTATGATGATGGGCCTGGTTCATTAGTGATGACAGGGTTCAAGGATCATTGAGATGTAATGAGGCATGGAGCATTGTGATTACAGGGGTATTGGAGCATTGTGATGAGAAGTGTCATGGAGCCTTGTGATGACAATTCCATGGAACATCGGGATGGCAGGGCTCCTGGAGCATTGTTATGACAGGTGTAATGGAGCATTGTGATGGCAAGGTCATGGAACATTGTGATGAGAAAGCCATGGAGCATTCTGATGACATGTGTCATGGAGCTTTGTGATGACAAGGGCATGGAGCAATGTGATGAGAGCTTTCATGGAACATTGTGATGACAATGACATGGAGCATTGTGATGCCAATGGTCATGGATCTTTGTGATGACAAAGGTCATGGAGCATTTTGATGACAAGGGTGTTGTGAATTGTGATGAGAAGGGCAGGGAGCATTGTGATGACAGGGTCATGGAGCAATTTGATGAAAACTTTCATGAAGCATTTTAATGGCATGGGTTACGGAACATTGTGATGTAAGGGGTCATCAAACATTGTGATGATAATTGTCTGTAGCATTGTGATGACAGGAGTCATGGAACATTGTGATGACAGGGTGAGGGAGCATTGTGATGGATAGTGATGTAACATTGTGATATCAGTGGTGAGAGAGCATTTTGTTGAGAAGTGCATGGAGCATTGTGATGACAGTGTTTATGGAGCATTTTGATGACAAGATTGTGGAGCACTGTGATGACCATTGCATGGTGCATTGTGATGACATGTGTCTTGGAGTATTGTCCTGACCAGCAAATGGAGCATTGTGATGACAAGGCTCAGGGAGCATTGTGCTAACAAGTGCATGGAGAACTGTGATGACAACGGTCATGGAGCATTCTGATGACAAGCTTGTGGAGTATTTTGATGCAAATTGCATGGAGCATTGTGATGAAAATGGCATGGGACACTGTGATGAAAAGGGCATGGAGCCTTTTCATGACAGTGTTCAAGGAGCATTCTAACGACAAGTGTCAGGGAGCATTGTGATGACAAGTGTATTGAGAATTGTGATGACAAAGTTCATGGAGCATTGTGATGAAAAGGGCATGGAGTATTGTGATGACAGGCATCATGGAGCGTTGTGATGACAAAGGATATTGAACTTTGTGATCACAAAGGTTTGGAGCATTGTGATGACAGAGGTCATGGATCATTTTGATTTCAAGGAGCATGGAGCACTGTGATGACAAGAGCATGAAGCAATGTGATCCCAAGGTTCATGGAGGATTGTGATGACAATAGTAATGGAGTATTGTGATGAAAAGTGCATAGAGCATTGTAACGACCAGTCATGTAGCAATTTGCTGACAAAGGCATGGAGCATTGTGATGACAGATGTCATGGAGCACTGTGATGACAAGCATCACGGAGCATTGTGAACACAGGGGTCATGGAGCACTGGGATGACAAGGGCATGGATCATTGTGATGACATGTGTAATGGAGCATTGGGCTGAAAATGTTCATGGAGTATTGTGATGACAGGGGTCATGGAGCATTGTGATGACAGAGGTCATGGAGAATTTTGATTTCATTGTGGTGACAATAGCCGGGAGCATTATGATGATGGGCATGATGCATTGTGTTGACAGGGTTCGTGGAGCATTAAGATGAAAAGGGGCATGGAGCATTGTGATTACAGGGGTCTTGGAGCATTGTGATGACAAGTGTCATGGAGACTTGTGATGATAACGCCGTGGAACACTGTGATGGCGGGGTCATGGAGCATTGTTATGAGAGGGGTAATGGAGCATTGTGATGAGAAGGACATGGAACATTGTGATTAAAAGATTTATGGAGCATTGCGATGAAAAATTTGTGGACCGTTGGGATGAAAAGGGTCCTGCAAGGGTCATGGATAATTTTTCTTACAAAGGCATGGAGCATTGTGATGACAAGTGTCACGGAGCATTGTGATGAAATGTTCATGGAGCATTGTGGTTACAAATGTCACAGAGCCCTGTGATGACGTGGGCATCGACCACTGTGATGACAAATGTTATGAAGCATTGTGATGCCTGGAGTCACGGAACATTGGGATGACAGGGGTCATGGAGCATTTTTATGACAAGGGCATGGAGCATTGTGATGAGAAGGTCATGGAATATTGTGAAGAGAGGTGTCAGGGAGCATTGTGATGACATATGTCATGGTCCATTGTGATGACAATGGCAGGGAGCATTGTGATGACAAATGTAATGGAGGACTGTGATGACAAATATAATGGAGCATTGTGATGACTAGGGATTGGAGCATTATGATGACAAGGGACATTGGGAATTTTCATGACAAGGTCGTGAAGCATTGTGATGACAAAGTCCTGGAGCATTGTGATGAGAAAACCATGGAGCCTTGTGATGACAAATCTCATGGAGCATACTGATGAAAATGGGCATGGAGCATTGTGATTACAGGGGTCTTGGAGCACTGTGATGACAAGGCATGGAGCATTTTGATGAGAAGGACATGGAACATTCTGATGACATGTGTCATGGAGCTTTGTGATGACAATGCCGTGGAACACTGTGATGGCATGGGTCATGGATCATTGTTATGATGGGGTAATGGAGCATTGTGATGAGAAGGGAACGGAGCACTGTGATTTCAATATTTATGGGGCATTGCGATGAGAAATTTGTGGACCGTTGTGATTAAAAGCGCGTGGCACATTGTGATGACATGGGTCATGGAGCATTTTTCTGACAAAGGCATGGAGCATTGTGATGACAAGTGTCACGGGGCATTGTGATGAAAAGTTCATGGAGCATTGTGGTTACAACGGTCACAGATTCTTGTGATGATGCGAGCATGGACCACTGTGATGACAAATGTTATGAAGCACTGTGATGACTGGAGTCACGGAGCAATGTGATGACAGGGGTCATGGAGCATTGTGATGACAAGGGCATGGAGCATTGTGATGATAGGGGCATGGAGCATTGTGATGAGAAGTTCATGGAGTATTTTGAAGAAAGGTGTCAGGGAGCATTGTGATGACATATGTCATGGTCCATTGCAATGACAATGGCAGGGAGCTTTGTGATGACAAATGTAATGTAGGATTGTGATGACAAATATAATGAAGCATTGTGATGACTAGGGCTTAGAGCATTATGAGGAAAAGGGCCATTGAGAATTTTTATGACAAGTCATGTAACATTGTGAGGACAAGGTCCTGGAGCATTGTGATGAGAAAACCATGGAACCTTGTGATGACAAATCTCATGGAGCATACTGAAGAAAAGGGACATGGACCATTGTGATTACAGGGGTCTTGGAACTGTGTGATGACATGGGCATGGAGCATTGTGAGGAGAAGGCCAAGGAGCATTCTAATGACATGCGTCATTGAGCTTTGTGATGACAAGGGCATGGAGCATTGTGATTACAGGGGTCTTGGAGCATTGTGATGAAAAGGGCATGGATAATTGTGATGAAAATGGCATGGAACCTTGTAATGACAGGTTTCAAGGATGATACAGACAACAAGTGTCAGGGAGCATTTTGATGACAAGTGTATTGAGCATTGTGATGACAAAGGTCATGGAGCATTGTGATGAGAAGACCATGGATAATTGTGATTACGAGAGTCATGGGTCATGGGGCATTGTGATGACAAGAGTTATGGAATATTGTGATCACAAGGGTTGGAGCATTGTTATGACAGAGGTCATGGAGCATTTTGATTTCATTGTGATGACAATAGCATGAAGCATTATGATGATGCGTATTGTGTATTGTGATGACAGGGTTCATGGAACATTGAGATGAAAAGGGGCATGGAGCATTGTGATTACAGGGGTCTTGGAGCATTGTGATGAGAAGGGTCATGGAGCCTTGTGATGACAATACCATGGAACATCGTGATGGCAGGTGTCATGGAGCATTTTTATGACAGGTGTGATGGAGCATTGTGATGGCAAGGGCATGGTGCATTGTGATGAGAAGGCCATGGAGCATTCTGATGACATGTGTCATGGAGCTTTGTAATGACAAGGGCATGGAGCAATGTAATGAGAGCGTTCATGGAGCATCGTGATGACAATGACATGGAGCATTGTGATGCCAAATGTCATGGATCTTGGTGATGACAAATGTCATGGAGCATTTTGAGGACAAGGGTGTTGTGCATTGTGATGAGAAGGGCAGGGAGCATTTTGATGACAGGGTCATGGAGCAATTTGATGAAAAGGGTCATGGAGCATTTTGATGACAGGTGTTATGGAACATTGTGATGTCAGGTGTCATCGAACATTGTGATGATAATGCATGTCGCATGGTGAAGACAGGAGTCATGGAACATTGCGATGCTAGGGGTGAGGGTGTATTGTGACGAACTGTGATGTAACATTGTGATATCAGTGTTGAGAAAGCATTTTGATTAGAACTGCATGGAGCATTGTGATGACAAGGTTTATGGAGCATTGTGATGACAAGATTTTGGAGCACTGTGATGACAAGCGCATGGTGCATGGTGATGACATGTGTCATGGAGCATTGTGCTGACAAGCGCATGGAGCCTTGTGATGACAAGTGTCAAAGAGCATTGTGATGAAAAGTTCAGGGAGCATTTCGGTTAGAAAGGTCACAGAGACTGTTGATGACGAGGGCATGGACCATTGTGATGACAAAGGTCATGAAGCATTGTGATGACTGGAGTCACGGAGCATTGTGATGACAGGGGTCATGGAGCATTGTGATAACAAGGGCATGGGGCATTGTGATGACAAGGGCATGGAGCATCGTGATGACCAGGTCATGCAGTATTGTGAAGACAGGTGTCAGGGAGCATTGTGATGACATATGTAATGGCCCATTGTGATGACAATGGCATGGAGCATTGTGATGACAAGGGTCAGGGAGCATTATGCTGACAAGTGCATGGAGAATTATGATGACATGGGTCATGGAGCATTCTGAAGGCAAGCTAGTGGAGTATTTTGATGACAATTGCATGGAGCATTGTGATGAAATGGCATGCGGCATTGTGATGAAAAAGGCATGGAGCCTTTTCGTGACAGGGTTCAAGGAGCATTCTGACGACAAGTGTCAGGGAGCATTGTGATGACAATTGTACTGAGAATTGTGATGACAAAGGTCATGGAACATTGTGATGAAAAGGGCATGGAGTATTGTGATGACAGGCATCATGGAGCGTTGTGATGACAAGTGTTATGGAACTTTGTGATCACAAGGGTTTGGAGCATTGTGATGACAGAGGTCATGGATCATTTTGATTTCAAGGAGCATGGAGCATTGTGATGACAAGAGCATGAAGCAATGTGATCCCAAGGTTCATGGAGGATTGTGATAACAATGTTAATGGAGTATTGTGATGACAAGCGCATAGAGCATTGTAATGACAAGGGCATGTAGCATTTTGCTGACAAAGGCATGGAGAATTGTGATGACAGGTGTCATGGAGCACTGTGATGACAAGCATCACGGAGCATTGTGAATACAGGGGTAATGGAGCATTGGGATGACAAGGGCATGGATGATTTTGATGACAAGTGTCATGGAGCTTTGGGCTGAAAATGTTCATGGAGTATTGTGATGACAGGGGTCATGTGCATTGTGATGAAAGAGTTCATGGAGAATTTTGATTTCATTGTGTTGATAATAGCCTGAAGCATTATGATGATGGGCACGACGCATTGTGATGACAGGTATCACGGAGCATTGAGAAGAAAAGGGGCATGGAGCATTGTGATTACAGGGGTCTTGGAGCATTGTCATGACTAGGGCAAGGAGCACTTTGATGAGAAGTTCATGGAACTTTCTGATGACCTGTGTCATGGAGCCTTGTAATGAAAAGGCCGTGGAATATTGTGATGCCAGGGGTCATGGAGCATTGATAAGACAGGCGTAATGGAGCATTGTGATGAGAAGGGCATGGAGGATTGTGACTGCAAGGTATATGGAACATTACAATGACAAATTTGTGGACCGTTGTGATGAAAAGCGCTTGGCACATTGTAATGACAAGGGCCATTGAGCAGTTTTCTGACAAAGGCTTGGAGCATTGTGATGACAGTGGTCTCGGAGCATTTTGATGAAAATTTCATGGAGCATTGTGGTTACAAACGTCACACAGCCTTGTGATGATGCGGGCATGGATCACTGTGATGACAAATGTTATGAAGCATTGTGATGCATGGAGTCACGGAGCATTGTGATGACAGTGGTACTGGAGCATTGTGATGACAACGGTATGGAGCATTGTGATGTCAGGGGCATGGAGCATTGGTCTGACAAGTTTCAGAGATTACTGTGATGACAGTGGACATGGTGCATTTTGATGAGAAGGGCATGGAGCTTTGTGATGAGAAGGTCATGGATTATTTTGAAGAAAGTTGTCAGGGAGCATTGTGATGACATATGTCATGGTCCAATGCAATGACAATGGCAGGGAGCATTGTGATGAAAAATGTAATGGAGGATTGTGATGACAAATATAATGGACCATTGTGATGACTAGGGCTTGGAGCATTATGATGACAAGGGTCAGGGAGCATTGTGCTGACAAGTGCATGGAGCACTGTGATGACAGGGGCATGGAGCATTGGTCTGCCAAGTTTCATAGATTACTGTGATGACAGTGGACATGGTGCATTGTGATGACAAGGGCACGGATCATTGTGAAGAGAAGGTCATGAAGTATTGTGAAGACAGGTGTCAGGGAGCATTGTGATGACATATGTCATGGTCCATTGCGATAACAATGGCAGGGAGCATTTTGATGCCAAATGTAATGGAGGATTGTGATGACAAATATAATGGAGAGTTGTGATGACTAGGGCTTGGAGCATTATGATGACAAGGGCCATTGATAATTTTCATGACAAGGTCGTGAAGCATTTTGATGACAAGGTCCTGGAGCACTGTGATGAGAAAACCATGGAGTCTTGTGATGATATATCTCATGGAGCATACTGATGAAATGGGGCATGGAGCATTGTGATTATAGGGGTCTCTGAACATTGTGATGAAAAGGGCATGGAGCATTGTGAGGAGAAGGCCAAGGAGCATTCTAATGACATGCGTCATTGAGCTTTGTGATGACAAGGACATGGATCATTGTGATTACATGGGACTTGGAGCACTGTGATGAAAAGGGCATGGATCATTGTGAGGAAAAAGTCATAGAGCCTTGTCATGACAGGGTCCAAGGAGCATACAGACAACAAGTGTCATGGAGCATTTTGATGACAAGTGTAAAGAGCATTGTGATGACAAAAGTCATGGAGCATTGTGATGAGAAGACCATGGATAATTGTGATGACGAGCGTTATGGGTCATTGTGTTGACAAGTGTTAAGGAATATTGTGATCACAAGGGTTTGGAGCATTGTTATGACAGAGGTCATGGAGCATTTTGATTTCATTGTGATGACAATAGCAAGAAACATTATGATGATGGGCCTGGTTCATTAGTGATGACAGGGTTCAAGGATCATTGAGATGTAATGAGGCATGGAGCATTGTGATTACAGGGGTATTGGAGCATTGTGATGAGAAGTGTCATGGAGCCTTGTGATGACAATTCCATGGAACATCGGGATGGCAGGGCTCCTGGAGCATTGTTATGACAGGTGTAATGGAGCATTGTGATGGCAAGGTCATGGAACATTGTGATGAGAAAGCCATGGAGCATTCTGATGACATGTGTCATGGAGCTTTGTGATGACAAGGGCATGGAGCAATGTGATGAGAGCTTTCATGGAACATTGTGATGACAATGACATGGAGCATTGTGATGCCAATGGTCATGGATCTTTGTGATGACAAAGGTCATGGAGCATTTTGATGACAAGGGTGTTGTGAATTGTGATGAGAAGGGCAGGGAGCATTGTGATGACAGGGTCATGGAGCAATTTGATGAAAACTTTCATGAAGCATTTTAATGGCATGGGTTACGGAACATTGTGATGTAAGGGGTCATCAAACATTGTGATGATAATTGTCTGTAGCATTGTGATGACAGGAGTCATGGAACATTGTGATGACAGGGTGAGGGAGCATTGTGACGGATAGTGATGTAACATTGTGATATCAGTGGTGAGAGAGCATTTTGTTGAGAAGTGCATGGAGCATTGTGATGACAGTGTTTATGGAGCATTTTGATGACAAGATTGTGGAGCACTGTGATGACCATTGCATGGTGCATTGTGATGACATGTGTCTTGGAGTATTGTCCTGACCAGCAAATGGAGCATTGTGATGACAAGGCTCAGGGAGCATTGTGCTAACAAGTGCATGGAGAACTGTGATGACAACGGTCATGGAGCATTCTGATGACAAGCTTGTGGAGTATTTTGATGCAAATTGCATGGAGCATTGTGATGAAAATGGCATGGGACACTGTGATGAAAAGGGCATGGAGCCTTTTCATGACAGTGTTCAAGGAGCATTCTAACGACAAGTGTCAGGGAGCATTGTGATGACAAGTGTATTGAGAATTGTGATGACAAAGTTCATGGAGCATTGTGATGAAAAGGGCATGGAGTATTGTGATGACAGGCATCATGGAGCGTTGTGATGACAAAGGATATTGAACTTTGTGATCACAAAGGTTTGGAGCATTGTGATGACAGAGGTCATGGATCATTTTGATTTCAAGGAGCATGGAGCACTGTGATGACAAGAGCATGAAGCAATGTGATCCCAAGGTTCATGGAGGATTGTGATGACAATAGTAATGGAGTATTGTGATGAAAAGTGCATAGAGCATTGTAACGACCAGTCATGTAGCAATTTGCTGACAAAGGCATGGAGCATTGTGATGACAGATGTCATGGAGCACTGTGATGACAAGCATCACGGAGCATTGTGAACACAGGGGTCATGGAGCACTGGGATGACAAGGGCATGGATCATTGTGATGACATGTGTAATGGAGCATTGGGCTGAAAATGTTCATGGAGTATTGTGATGACAGGGGTCATGGAGCATTGTGATGACAGAGGTCATGGAGAATTTTGATTTCATTGTGGTGACAATAGCCGGGAGCATTATGATGATGGGCATGATGCATTGTGTTGACAGGGTTCGTGGAGCATTAAGATGAAAAGGGGCATGGAGCATTGTGATTACAGGGGTCTTGGAGCATTGTGATGACAAGTGTCATGGAGACTTGTGATGATAACGCCGTGGAACACTGTGATGGCGGGGTCATGGAGCATTGTTATGAGAGGGGTAATGGAGCATTGTGATGAGAAGGACATGGAACATTGTGATTAAAAGATTTATGGAGCATTGCGATGAAAAATTTGTGGACCGTTGGGATGAAAAGGGTCCTGCAAGGGTCATGGATAATTTTTCTTACAAAGGCATGGAGCATTGTGATGACAAGTGTCACGGAGCATTGTGATGAAATGTTCATGGAGCATTGTGGTTACAAATGTCACAGAGCCCTGTGATGACGTGGGCATCGACCACTGTGATGACAAATGTTATGAAGCATTGTGATGCCTGGAGTCACGGAACATTGGGATGACAGGGGTCATGGAGCATTTTTATGACAAGGGCATGGAGCATTGTGATGAGAAGGTCATGGAATATTGTGAAGAGAGGTGTCAGGGAGCATTGTGATGACATATGTCATGGTCCATTGTGATGACAATGGCAGGGAGCATTGTGATGACAAATGTAATGGAGGACTGTGATGACAAATATAATGGAGCATTGTGATGACTAGGGATTGGAGCATTATGATGACAAGGGACATTGGGAATTTTCATGACAAGGTCGTGAAGCATTGTGATGACAAAGTCCTGGAGCATTGTGATGAGAAAACCATGGAGCCTTGTGATGACAAATCTCATGGAGCATACTGATGAAAATGGGCATGGAGCATTGTGATTACAGGGGTCTTGGAGCACTGTGATGACAAGGCATGGAGCATTTTGATGAGAAGGACATGGAACATTCTGATGACATGTGTCATGGAGCTTTGTGATGACAATGCCGTGGAACACTGTGATGGCATGGGTCATGGATCATTGTTATGATGGGGTAATGGAGCATTGTGATGAGAAGGGAACGGAGCACTGTGATTTCAATATTTATGGGGCATTGCGATGAGAAATTTGTGGACCGTTGTGATTAAAAGCGCGTGGCACATTGTGATGACATGGGTCATGGAGCATTTTTCTGACAAAGGCATGGAGCATTGTGATGACAAGTGTCACGGGGCATTGTGATGAAAAGTTCATGGAGCATTGTGGTTACAACGGTCACAGATTCTTGTGATGATGCGAGCATGGACCACTGTGATGACAAATGTTATGAAGCACTGTGATGACTGGAGTCACGGAGCAATGTGATGACAGGGGTCATGGAGCATTGTGATGACAAGGGCATGGAGCATTGTGATGATAGGGGCATGGAGCATTGTGATGAGAAGTTCATGGAGTATTTTGAAGAAAGGTGTCAGGGAGCATTGTGATGACATATGTCATGGTCCATTGCAATGACAATGGCAGGGAGCTTTGTGATGACAAATGTAATGTAGGATTGTGATGACAAATATAATGAAGCATTGTGATGACTAGGGCTTAGAGCATTATGAGGAAAAGGGCCATTGAGAATTTTTATGACAAGTCATGTAACATTGTGAGGACAAGGTCCTGGAGCATTGTGATGAGAAAACCATGGAACCTTGTGATGACAAATCTCATGGAGCATACTGAAGAAAAGGGACATGGACCATTGTGATTACAGGGGTCTTGGAACTGTGTGATGACATGGGCATGGAGCATTGTGAGGAGAAGGCCAAGGAGCATTCTAATGACATGCGTCATTGAGCTTTGTGATGACAAGGGCATGGAGCATTGTGATTACAGGGGTCTTGGAGCATTGTGATGAAAAGGGCATGGATAATTGTGATGAAAATGGCATGGAACCTTGTAATGACAGGTTTCAAGGATGATACAGACAACAAGTGTCAGGAGCATTTTGATGACAAGTGTATTGAGCATTGTGATGACAAAGGTCATGGAGCATTGTGATGAGAAGACCATGGATAATTGTGATTACGAGAGTCATGGGTCATGGGCATTGTGATGACAAGAGTTATGGAATATTGTGATCACAAGGGTTGGAGCATTGTTATGACAGAGGTCATGGAGCATTTTGATTTCATTGTGATGACAATAGCATGAAGCATTATGATGATGCGTATTGTGTATTGTGATGACAGGGTTCATGGAACATTGAGATGAAAAGGGGCATGGAGCATTGTGATTACAGGGGTCTTGGAGCATTGTGATGAGAAGGGTCATGGAGCCTTGTGATGACAATACCATGGAACATCGTGATGGCAGGTGTCATGGAGCATTTTTATGACAGGTGTGATGGAGCATTGTGATGGCAAGGGCATGGTGCATTGTGATGAGAAGGCCATGGAGCATTCTGATGACATGTGTCATGGAGCTTTGTAATGACAAGGGCATGGAGCAATGTAATGAGAGCGTTCATGGAGCATCGTGATGACAATGACATGGAGCATTGTGATGCCAAATGTCATGGATCTTGGTGATGACAAATGTCATGGAGCATTTTGAGGACAAGGGTGTTGTGCATTGTGATGAGAAGGGCAGGGAGCATTTTGATGACAGGGTCATGGAGCAATTTGATGAAAAGGGTCATGGAGCATTTTGATGACAGGTGTTATGGAACATTGTGATGTCAGGTGTCATCGAACATTGTGATGATAATGCATGTCGCATGGTGAAGACAGGAGTCATGGAACATTGCGATGCTAGGGGTGAGGGTGTATTGTGACGAACTGTGATGTAACATTGTGATATCAGTGTTGAGAAAGCATTTTGATTAGAACTGCATGGAGCATTGTGATGACAAGGTTTATGGAGCATTGTGATGACAAGATTTTGGAGCACTGTGATGACAAGCGCATGGTGCATGGTGATGACATGTGTCATGGAGCATTGTGCTGACAAGCACATGGAGCCTTGTGATGACAAGTGTCAAAGAGCATTGTGATGAAAAGTTCAGGGAGCATTTCGGTTAGAAAGGTCACAGAGACTGTTGATGACGAGGGCATGGACCATTGTGATGACAAAGGTCATGAAGCATTGTGATGACTGGAGTCACGGAGCATTGTGATGACAGGGGTCATGGAGCATTGTGATAACAAGGGCATGGGGCATTGTGATGACAAGGGCATGGAGCATCGTGATGACCAGGTCATGCAGTATTGTGAAGACAGGTGTCAGGGAGCATTGTGATGACATATGTAATGGCCCATTGTGATGACAATGGCATGGAGCATTGTGATGACAAGGGTCAGGGAGCATTATGCTGACAAGTGCATGGAGAATTATGATGACATGGGTCATGGAGCATTCTGAAGGCAAGCTAGTGGAGTATTTTGATGACAATTGCATGGAGCATTGTGATGAAATGGCATGCGGCATTGTGATGAAAAAGGCATGGAGCCTTTTCGTGACAGGGTTCAAGGAGCATTCTGACGACAAGTGTCAGGGAGCATTGTGATGACAATTGTACTGAGAATTGTGATGACAAAGGTCATGGAACATTGTGATGAAAAGGGCATGGAGTATTGTGATGACAGGCATCATGGAGCGTTGTGATGACAAGTGTTATGGAACTCTGTGATCACAAGGGTTTGGAGCATTGTGATGACAGAGGTCATGGATCATTTTGATTTCAAGGAGCATGGAGCATTGTGATGACAAGAGCATGAAGCAATGTGATCCCAAGGTTCATGGAGGATTGTGATAACAATGTTAATGGAGTATTGTGATGACAAGCGCATAGAGCATTGTAATGACAAGGTCATGTAGCATTTTGCTGACAAAGGCATGGAGAATTGTGATGACAGGTGTCATGGAGCACTGTGATGACAAGCATCACGGAGCATTGTGAATACAGGGGTAATGGAGCATTGGGATGACAAGGGCATGGATGATTTTGATGACAAGTGTCATGGAGCATTGGGCTGAAAATGTTCATGGAGTATTGTGATGACAGGGGTCATGTGCATTGTGATGAAAGAGTTCATGGAGAATTTTGATTTCATTGTGTTGATAATAGCCTGAAGCATTATGATGATGGGCACGACGCATTGTGATGACAGGTATCACGGAGCATTGAGAAGAAAAGGGGCATGGAGCATTGTGATTACAGGGGTCTTGGAGCATTGTCATGACTAGGGCAAGGAGCACTTTGATGAGAAGTTCATGGAACTTTCTGATGACCTGTGTCATGGAGCCTTGTAATGAAAAGGCCGTGGAATATTGTGATGCCAGGGGTCATGGAGCATTGATAAGACAGGCGTAATGGAGCATTGTGATGAGAAGGGCATGGAGGATTGTGACTGCAAGGTATATGGAACATTACAATGACAAATTTGTGGACCGTTGTGATGAAAAGCGCTTGGCACATTGTAATGACAAGGGCCATTGAGCAGTTTTCTGACAAAGGCTTGGAGCATTGTGATGACAGTGGTCTCGGAGCATTTTGATGAAAATTTCATGGAGCATTGTGGTTACAAACGTCACACAGCCTTGTGATGATGCGGGCATGGATCACTGTGATGACAAATGTTATGAAGCATTGTGATGCATGGAGTCACGGAGCATTGTGATGACAGTGGTACTGGAGCATTGTGATGACAACGGTATGGAGCATTGTGATGTCAGGGGCATGGAGCATTGGTCTGACAAGTTTCAGAGATTACTGTGATGACAGTGGACATGGTGCATTTTGATGAGAAGGGCATGGAGCTTTGTGATGAGAAGGTCATGGATTATTTTGAAGAAAGTTGTCAGGGAGCATTGTGATGACATATGTCATGGTCCAATGCAATGACAATGGCAGGGAGCATTGTGATGAAAAATGTAATGGAGGATTGTGATGACAAATATAATGGACCATTGTGATGACTAGGGCTTGGAGCATTATGATGACAAGGGTCAGGGAGCATTGTGCTGACAAGTGCATGGAGCACTGTGATGACAGGGGCATGGAGCATTGGTCTGCCAAGTTTCATAGATTACTGTGATGACAGTGGACATGGTGCATTGTGATGACAAGGGCACGGATCATTGTGAAGAGAAGGTCATGAAGTATTGTGAAGACAGGTGTCAGGGAGCATTGTGATGACATATGCCATGGTCCATTGCGATAACATTGGCAGGGAGCATTTTGATGCCAAATGTAATGGAGGATTGTGATGACAAATATAATGGAGAGTTGTGATGACTAGGGCTTGGAGCATTATGATGACAAGGGCCATTGATAATTTTCATGACAAGGTCGTGAAGCATTTTGATGACAAGGTCCTGGAGCACTGTGATGAGAAAACCATGGAGTCTTGTGATGATATATCTCATGGAGCATACTGATGAAATGGGGCATGGAGCATTGTGATTATAGGGGTCTCTGAACATTGTGATGAAAAGGGCATGGAGCATTGTGAGGAGAAGGCCAAGGAGCATTCTAATGACATGCGTCATTGAGCTTTGTGATGACAAGGACATGGATCATTGTGATTACATGGGACTTGGAGCACTGTGATGAAAAGGGCATGGATCATTGTGAGGAAAAAGTCATAGAGCCTTGTCATGACAGGGTTCAAGGAGCATACAGACAACAAGTGTCATGGAGCATTTTGATGACAAGTGTAAAGAGCATTGTGATGACAAAAGTCATGGAGCATTGTGATGAGAAGACCATGGATAATTGTGATGACGAGCGTTATGGGTCATTGTGTTGACAAGTGTTAAGGAATATTGTGATCACAAGGGTTTGGAGCATTGTTATGACAGAGGTCATGGAGCATTTTGATTTCATTGTGATGACAATAGCAAGAAACATTATGATGATGGGCCTGGTTCATTAGTGATGACAGGGTTCAAGGATCATTGAGATGTAATGAGGCATGGAGCATTGTGATTACAGGGGTATTGGAGCATTGTGATGAGAAGTGTCATGGAGCCTTGTGATGACAATTCCATGGAACATCGGGATGGCAGGGCTCCTGGAGCATTGTTATGACAGGTGTAATGGAGCATTGTGATGGCAAGGTCATGGAACATTGTGATGAGAAAGCCATGGAGCATTCTGATGACATGTGTCATGGAGCTTTGTGATGACAAGGGCATGGAGCAATGTGATGAGAGCTTTCATGGAACATTGTGATGACAATGACATGGAGCATTGTGATGCCAATGGTCATGGATCTTTGTGATGACAAAGGTCATGGAGCATTTTGATGACAAGGGTGTTGTGAATTGTGATGAGAAGGGCAGGGAGCATTGTGATGACAGGGTCATGGAGCAATTTGATGAAAACTTTCATGAAGCATTTTAATGGCATGGGTTATGGAACATTGTGATGTAAGGGGTCATCAAACATTGTGATGATAATTGTCTGTAGCATTGTGATGACAGGAGTCATGGAACATTGTGATGACAGGGTGAGGGAGCATTGTGACGGATAGTGATGTAACATTGTGATATCAGTGGTGAGAGAGCATTTTGTTGAGAAGTGCATGGAGCATTGTGATGACAATGTTTATGGAGCATTTTGATGACAAGATTGTGGAGCACTGTGATGACCATTGCATGGTGCATTGTGATGACATGTGTCTTGGAGTATTGTCCTGACCAGCAAATGGAGCATTGTGATGACAAGGCTCAGGGAGCATTGTGCTAACAAGTGCATGGAGAACTGTGATGACAACGGTCATGGAGCATTCTGATGACAAGCTTGTGGAGTATTTTGATGAAAATTGCATGGAGCATTGTGATGAAAATGGCATGGGACACTGTGATGAAAAGGGCATGGAGCCTTTTCGTGACAGTGTTCAAGGAGCATTCTAACGACAAGTGTCAGGGAGCATTGTGATGACAAGTGTATTGAGAATTGTGATGACAAAGTTCATGGAGCATTGTGATGAAAAGGGCATGGAGTATTGTGATGACAGGCATCATGGAGCGTTGTGATGACAAAGGATATTGAACTTTGTGATCACAAAGGTTTGGAGCATTGTGATGACAGAGGTCATGGATCATTTTGATTTCAAGGAGCATGGAGCACTGTGATGACAAGAGCATGAAGCAATGTGATCCCAAGGTTCATGGAGGATTGTGATGACAATAGTAATGGAGTATTGTGATGAAAAGTGCATAGAGCATTGTAACGACCAGTCATGTAGCAATTTGCTGACAAAGGCATGGAGCATTGTGATGACAGATGTCATGGAGCACTGTGATGACAAGCATCACGGAGCATTGTGAACACAGGGGTCATGGAGCACTGGGATGACAAGGGCATGGATCATTGTGATGACATGTGTAATGGAGCATTGGGCTGAAAATGTTCATGGAGTATTGTGATGACAGGGGTCATGGAGCATTGTGATGACAGAGGTCATGGAGAATTTTGATTTCATTGTGGTGACAATAGCCGGGAGCATTATGATGATGGGCATGATGCATTGTGTTGACAGGGTTCGTGGAGCATTAAGATGAAAAGGGGCATGGAGCATTGTGATTACAGGGGTCTTGGAGCATTGTGATGACAAGTGTCATGGAGACTTGTGATGATAACGCCGTGGAACACTGTGATGGCGGGGTCATGGAGCATTGTTATGAGAGGGGTAATGGAGCATTGTGATGAGAAGGACATGGAACATTGTGATTAAAAGATTTATGGAGCATTGCGATGAAAAATTTGTGGACCGTTGGGATGAAAAGGGTCCTGCAAGGGTCATGGATAATTTTTCTTACAAAGGCATGGAGCATTGTGATGACAAGTGTCACGGAGCATTGTGATGAAATGTTCATGGAGCATTGTGGTTACAAATGTCACAGAGCCCTGTGATGACGTGGGCATCGACCACTGTGATGACAAATGTTATGAAGCATTGTGATGCCTGGAGTCACGGAACATTGGGATGACAGGGGTCATGGAGCATTTTTATGACAAGGGCATGGAGCATTGTGATGAGAAGGTCATGGAATATTGTGAAGAGAGGTGTCAGGGAGCATTGTGATGACATATGTCATGGTCCATTGTGATGACAATGGCAGGGAGCATTGTGATGACAAATGTAATGGAGGACTGTGATGACAAATATAATGGAGCATTGTGATGACTAGGGATTGGAGCATTATGATGACAAGGGACATTGGGAATTTTCATGACAAGGTCGTGAAGCATTGTGATGACAAAGTCCTGGAGCATTGTGATGAGAAAACCATGGAGCCTTGTGATGACAAATCTCATGGAGCATACTGATGAAAATGGGCATGGAGCATTGTGATTACAGGGGTCTTGGAGCACTGTGATGACAAGGCATGGAGCATTTTGATGAGAAGGACATGGAACATTCTGATGACATGTGTCATGGAGCTTTGTGATGACAATGCCGTGGAACACTGTGATGGCATGGGTCATGGATCATTGTTATGATGGGGTAATGGAGCATTGTGATGAGAAGGGAACGGAGCACTGTGATTTCAATATTTATGGGGCATTGCGATGAGAAATTTGTGGACCGTTGTGATTAAAAGCGCGTGGCACATTGTGATGACATGGGTCATGGAGCATTTTTCTGACAAAGGCATGGAGCATTGTGATGACAAGTGTCACGGGGCATTGTGATGAAAAGTTCATGGAGCATTGTGGTTACAACGGTCACAGATTCTTGTGATGATGCGAGCATGGACCACTGTGATGACAAATGTTATGAAGCACTGTGATGACTGGAGTCACGGAGCAATGTGATGACAGGGGTCATGGAGCATTGTGATGACAAGGGCATGGAGCATTGTGATGATAGGGGCATGGAGCATTGTGATGAGAAGTTCATGGAGTATTTTGAAGAAAGGTGTCAGGGAGCATTGTGATGACATATGTCATGGTCCATTGCGATGACAATGGCAGGGAGCTTTGTGATGACAAATGTAATGTAGGATTGTGATGACAAATATAATGAAGCATTGTGATGACTAGGGCTTAGAGCATTATGAGGAAAAGGGCCATTGAGAATTTTTATGACAAGTCATGTAACATTGTGAGGACAAGGTCCTGGAGCATTGTGATGAGAAAACCATGGAACCTTGTGATGACAAATCTCATGGAGCATACTGAAGAAAAGGGACATGGACCATTGTGATTACAGGGGTCTTGGAACTGTGTGATGACATGGGCATGGAGCATTGTGAGGAGAAGGCCAAGGAGCATTCTAATGACATGCGTCATTGAGCTTTGTGATGACAAGGGCATGGAGCATTGTGATTACAGGGGTCTTGGAGCATTGTGATGAAAAGGGCATGGATAATTGTGATGAAAATGGCATGGAACCTTGTAATGACAGGTTTCAAGGATGATACAGACAACAAGTGTCAGGGAGCATTTTGATGACAAGTGTATTGAGCATTGTGATGACAAAGGTCATGGAGCATTGTGATGAGAAGACCATGGATAATTGTGATTACGAGAGTCATGGGTCATGGGGCATTGTGATGACAAGAGTTATGGAATATTGTGATCACAAGGGTTGGAGCATTGTTATGACAGAGGTCATGGAGCATTTTGATTTCATTGTGATGACAATAGCATGAAGCATTATGATGATGCGTATTGTGCATTGTGATGACAGGGTTCATGGAACATTGAGATGAAAAGGGGCATGGAGCATTGTGATTACAGGGGTCTTGGAGCATTGTGATGAGAAGGGTCATGGAGCCTTGTGATGACAATACCATGGAACATCGTGATGGCAGGTGTCATGGAGCATTTTTATGACAGGTGTGATGGAGCATTGTGATGGCAAGGGCATGGTGCATTGTGATGAGAAGGCCATGGAGCATTCTGATGACATGTGTCATGGAGCTTTGTAATGACAAGGGCATGGAGCAATGTAATGAGAGCGTTCATGGAGCATCGTGATGACAATGACATGGAGCATTGTGATGCCAAATGTCATGGATCTTGGTGATGACAAATGTCATGGAGCATTTTGAGGACAAGGGTGTTGTGCATTGTGATGAGAAGGGCAGGGAGCATTTTGATGACAGGGTCATGGAGCAATTTGATGAAAAGGGTCATGGAGCATTTTGATGACAGGTGTTATGGAACATTGTGATGTCAGGTGTCATCGAACATTGTGATGATAATGCATGTCGCATGGTGAAGACAGGAGTCATGGAACATTGCGATGCTAGGGGTGAGGGTGTATTGTGACGAACTGTGATGTAACATTGTGATATCAGTGTTGAGAAAGCATTTTGATTAGAACTGCATGGAGCATTGTGATGACAAGGTTTATGGAGCATTGTGATGACAAGATTTTGGAGCACTGTGATGACAAGCGCATGGTGCATGGTGATGACATGTGTCATGGAGCATTGTGCTGACAAGCGCATGGAGCCTTGTGATGACAAGTGTCAAAGAGCATTGTGATGAAAAGTTCAGGGAGCATTTCGGTTAGAAAGGTCACAGAGACTGTTGATGACGAGGGCATGGACCATTGTGATGACAAAGGTCATGAAGCATTGTGATGACTGGAGTCACGGAGCATTGTGATGACAGGGGTCATGGAGCATTGTGATAACAAGGGCATGGGGCATTGTGATGACAAGGGCATGGAGCATCGTGATGACCAGGTCATGCAGTATTGTGAAGACAGGTGTCAGGGAGCATTGTGATGACATATGTAATGGCCCATTGTGATGACAATGGCATGGAGCATTGTGATGACAAGGGTCAGGGAGCATTATGCTGACAAGTGCATGGAGAATTATGATGACATGGGTCATGGAGCATTCTGAAGGCAAGCTAGTGGAGTATTTTGATGACAATTGCATGGAGCATTGTGATGAAATGGCATGCGGCATTGTGATGAAAAAGGCATGGAGCCTTTTCGTGACAGGGTTCAAGGAGCATTCTGACGACAAGTGTCAGGGAGCATTGTGATGACAATTGTACTGAGAATTGTGATGACAAAGGTCATGGAACATTGTGATGAAAAGGGCATGGAGTATTGTGATGACAGGCATCATGGAGCGTTGTGATGACAAGTGTTATGGAACTTTGTGATCACAAGGGTTTGGAGCATTGTGATGACAGAGGTCATGGATCATTTTGATTTCAAGGAGCATGGAGCATTGTGATGACAAGAGCATGAAGCAATGTGATCCCAAGGTTCATGGAGGATTGTGATAACAATGTTAATGGAGTATTGTGATGACAAGCGCATAGAGCATTGTAATGACAAGGTCATGTAGCATTTTGCTGACAAAGGCATGGAGAATTGTGATGACAGGTGTCATGGAGCACTGTGATGACAAGCATCACGGAGCATTGTGAATACAGGGGTAATGGAGCATTGGGATGACAAGGGCATGGATGATTTTGATGACAAGTGTCATGGAGCATTGGGCTGAAAATGTTCATGGAGTATTGTGATGACAGGGGTCATGTGCATTGTGATGAAAGAGTTCATGGAGAATTTTGATTTCATTGTGTTGATAATAGCCTGAAGCATTATGATGATGGGCACGACGCATTGTGATGACAGGTATCACGGAGCATTGAGAAGAAAAGGGGCATGGAGCATTGTGATTACAGGGGTCTTGGAGCATTGTCATGACTAGGGCAAGGAGCACTTTGATGAGAAGTTCATGGAACTTTCTGATGACCTGTGTCATGGAGCCTTGTAATGAAAAGGCCGTGGAATATTGTGATGCCAGGGGTCATGGAGCATTGATAAGACAGGCGTAATGGAGCATTGTGATGAGAAGGGCATGGAGGATTGTGACTGCAAGGTATATGGAACATTACAATGACAAATTTGTGGACCGTTGTGATGAAAAGCGCTTGGCACATTGTAATGACAAGGGCCATTGAGCAGTTTTCTGACAAAGGCTTGGAGCATTGTGATGACAGTGGTCTCGGAGCATTTTGATGAAAATTTCATGGAGCATTGTGGTTACAAACGTCACACAGCCTTGTGATGATGCGGGCATGGATCACTGTGATGACAAATGTTATGAAGCATTGTGATGCATGGAGTCACGGAGCATTGTGATGACAGTGGTACTGGAGCATTGTGATGACAACGGTATGGAGCATTGTGATGTCAGGGGCATGGAGCATTGGTCTGACAAGTTTCAGAGATTACTGTGATGACAGTGGACATGGTGCATTTTGATGAGAAGGGCATGGAGCTTTGTGATGAGAAGGTCATGGATTATTTTGAAGAAAGTTGTCAGGGAGCATTGTGATGACATATGTCATGGTCCAATGCAATGACAATGGCAGGGAGCATTGTGATGAAAAATGTAATGGAGGATTGTGATGACAAATATAATGGACCATTGTGATGACTAGGGCTTGGAGCATTATGATGACAAGGGTCAGGGAGCATTGTGCTGACAAGTGCATGGAGCACTGTGATGACAGGGGCATGGAGCATTGGTCTGCCAAGTTTCATAGATTACTGTGATGACAGTGGACATGGTGCATTGTGATGACAAGGGCACGGATCATTGTGAAGAGAAGGTCATGAAGTATTGTGAAGACAGGTGTCAGGGAGCATTGTGATGACATATGTCATGGTCCATTGCGATAACAATGGCAGGGAGCATTTTGATGCCAAATGTAATGGAGGATTGTGATGACAAATATAATGGAGAGTTGTGATGACTAGGGCTTGGAGCATTATGATGACAAGGGCCATTGATAATTTTCATGACAAGGTCGTGAAGCATTTTGATGACAAGGTCCTGGAGCACTGTGATGAGAAAACCATGGAGTCTTGTGATGATATATCTCATGGAGCATACTGATGAAATGGGGCATGGAGCATTGTGATTATAGGGGTCTCTGAACATTGTGATGAAAAGGGCATGGAGCATTGTGAGGAGAAGGCCAAGGAGCATTCTAATGACATGCGTCATTGAGCTTTGTGATGACAAGGACATGGATCATTGTGATTACATGGGACTTGGAGCACTGTGATGAAAAGGGCATGGATCATTGTGAGGAAAAAGTCATAGAGCCTTGTCATGACAGGGTCCAAGGAGCATACAGACAACAAGTGTCATGGAGCATTTTGATGACAAGTGTAAAGAGCATTGTGATGACAAAAGTCATGGAGCATTGTGATGAGAAGACCATGGATAATTGTGATGACGAGCGTTATGGGTCATTGTGTTGACAAGTGTTAAGGAATATTGTGATCACAAGGGTTTGGAGCATTGTTATGACAGAGGTCATGGAGCATTTTGATTTCATTGTGATGACAATAGCAAGAAACATTATGATGATGGGCCTGGTTCATTAGTGATGACAGGGTTCAAGGATCATTGAGATGTAATGAGGCATGGAGCATTGTGATTACAGGGGTATTGGAGCATTGTGATGAGAAGTGTCATGGAGCCTTGTGATGACAATTCCATGGAACATCGGGATGGCAGGGCTCCTGGAGCATTGTTATGACAGGTGTAATGGAGCATTGTGATGGCAAGGTCATGGAACATTGTGATGAGAAAGCCATGGAGCATTCTGATGACATGTGTCATGGAGCTTTGTGATGACAAGGGCATGGAGCAATGTGATGAGAGCTTTCATGGAACATTGTGATGACAATGACATGGAGCATTGTGATGCCAATGGTCATGGATCTTTGTGATGACAAAGGTCATGGAGCATTTTGATGACAAGGGTGTTGTGAATTGTGATGAGAAGGGCAGGGAGCATTGTGATGACAGGGTCATGGAGCAATTTGATGAAAACTTTCATGAAGCATTTTAATGGCATGCGTTACGGAACATTGTGATATAAGGGGTCATCAAACATTGTGATGATAATTGTCTGTAGCATTGTGATGACAGGAGTCATGGAACATTGTGATGACAGGGTGAGGGAGCATTGTGACGGATAGTGATGTAACATTGTGATATCAGTGGTGAGAGAGCATTTTGTTGAGAAGTGCATGGAGCATTGTGATGACAATGTTTATGGAGCATTTTGATGACAAGATTGTGGAGCACTGTGATGACCATTGCATGGTGCATTGTGATGACATGTGTCTTGGAGTATTGT
Organism: Mesoplodon bidens; assembly: GCF_964165515.1. Classification (NCBI taxonomy): domain Eukaryota; kingdom Metazoa; phylum Chordata; class Mammalia; order Artiodactyla; family Ziphiidae; genus Mesoplodon; species Mesoplodon bidens. Next base: position 4,236,856 of record NW_027672207.1, read on the forward strand.
CCTGACCAGCAAATGGAGCATTGTGATGACAAGGCTCAGGGAGCATTGTGCTAACAAGTGCATGGAGAACTGTGATGACAACGGTCATGGAGCATTCTGATGACAAGCTTGTGGAGTATTTTGATGAAAATTGCATGGAGCATTGTGATGAAAATGGCATGGGACACTGTGATGAAAAGGGCATGGAGCCTTTTCGTGACAGTGTTCAAGGAGCATTCTAACGACAAGTGTCAGGGAGCATTGTGATGACAAGTGTATTGAGAATTGTGATGACAAAGTTCATGGAGCATTGTGATGAAAAGGGCATGGAGTATTGTGATGACAGGCATCATGGAGCGTTGTGATGACAAAGGATATTGAACTTTGTGATCACAAAGGTTTGGAGCATTGTGATGACAGAGGTCATGGATCATTTTGATTTCAAGGAGCATGGAGCACTGTGATGACAAGAGCATGAAGCAATGTGATCCCAAGGTTCATGGAGGATTGTGATGACAATAGTAATGGAGTATTGTGATGAAAAGTGCATAGAGCATTGTAACGACCAGTCATGTAGCAATTTGCTGACAAAGGCATGGAGCATTGTGATGACAGATGTCATGGAGCACTGTGATGACAAGCATCACGGAGCATTGTGAACACAGGGGTCATGGAGCACTGGGATGACAAGGGCATGGATCATTGTGATGACATGTGTAATGGAGCATTGGGCTGAAAATGTTCATGGAGTATTGTGATGACAGGGGTCATGGAGCATTGTGATGACAGAGGTCATGGAGAATTTTGATTTCATTGTGGTGACAATAGCCGGGAGCATTATGATGATGGGCATGATGCATTGTGTTGACAGGGTTCGTGGAGCATTAAGATGAAAAGGGGCATGGAGCATTGTGATTACAGGGGTCTTGGAGCATTGTGATGACAAGTGTCATGGAGACTTGTGATGATAACGCCGTGGAACACTGTGATGGCGGGGTCATGGAGCATTGTTATGAGAGGGGTAATGGAGCATTGTGATGAGAAGGACATGGAACATTGTGATTAAAAGATTTATGGAGCATTGCGATGAAAAATTTGTGGACCGTTGGGATGAAAAGGGTCCTGCAAGGGTCATGGATAATTTTTCTTACAAAGGCATGGAGCATTGTGATGACAAGTGTCACGGAGCATTGTGATGAAATGTTCATGGAGCATTGTGGTTACAAATGTCACAGAGCCCTGTGATGACGTGGGCATCGACCACTGTGATGACAAATGTTATGAAGCATTGTGATGCCTGGAGTCACGGAACATTGGGATGACAGGGGTCATGGAGCATTTTTATGACAAGGGCATGGAGCATTGTGATGAGAAGGTCATGGAATATTGTGAAGAGAGGTGTCAGGGAGCATTGTGATGACATATGTCATGGTCCATTGTGATGACAATGGCAGGGAGCATTGTGATGACAAATGTAATGGAGGACTGTGATGACAAATATAATGGAGCATTGTGATGACTAGGGATTGGAGCATTATGATGACAAGGGACATTGGGAATTTTCATGACAAGGTCGTGAAGCATTGTGATGACAAAGTCCTGGAGCATTGTGATGAGAAAACCATGGAGCCTTGTGATGACAAATCTCATGGAGCATACTGATGAAAATGGGCATGGAGCATTGTGATTACAGGGGTCTTGGAGCACTGTGATGACAAGGCATGGAGCATTTTGATGAGAAGGACATGGAACATTCTGATGACATGTGTCATGGAGCTTTGTGATGACAATGCCGTGGAACACTGTGATGGCATGGGTCATGGATCATTGTTATGATGGGGTAATGGAGCATTGTGATGAGAAGGGAACGGAGCACTGTGATTTCAATATTTATGGGGCATTGCGATGAGAAATTTGTGGACCGTTGTGATTAAAAGCGCGTGGCACATTGTGATGACATGGGTCATGGAGCATTTTTCTGACAAAGGCATGGAGCATTGTGATGACAAGTGTCACGGGGCATTGTGATGAAAAGTTCATGGAGCATTGTGGTTACAACGGTCACAGATTCTTGTGATGATGCGAGCATGGACCACTGTGATGACAAATGTTATGAAGCACTGTGATGACTGGAGTCACGGAGCAATGTGATGACAGGGGTCATGGAGCATTGTGATGACAAGGGCATGGAGCATTGTGATGATAGGGGCATGGAGCATTGTGATGAGAAGTTCATGGAGTATTTTGAAGAAAGGTGTCAGGGAGCATTGTGATGACATATGTCATGGTCCATTGCGATGACAATGGCAGGGAGCTTTGTGATGACAAATGTAATGTAGGATTGTGATGACAAATATAATGAAGCATTGTGATGACTAGGGCTTAGAGCATTATGAGGAAAAGGGCCATTGAGAATTTTTATGACAAGTCATGTAACATTGTGAGGACAAGGTCCTGGAGCATTGTGATGAGAAAACCATGGAACCTTGTGATGACAAATCTCATGGAGCATACTGAAGAAAAGGGACATGGACCATTGTGATTACAGGGGTCTTGGAACTGTGTGATGACATGGGCATGGAACATTGTGAGGAGAAGGCCAAGGAGCATTCTAATGACATGCGTCATTGAGCTTTGTGATGACAAGGGCATGGAGCATTGTGATTACAGGGGTCTTGGAGCATTGTGATGAAAAGGGCATGGATAATTGTGATGAAAATGGCATGGAACCTTGTAATGACAGGTTTCAAGGATGATACAGACAACAAGTGTCAGGGAGCATTTTGATGACAAGTGTATTGAGCATTGTGATGACAAAGGTCATGGAGCATTGTGATGAGAAGACCATGGATAATTGTGATTACGAGAGTCATGGGGCATTGTGATGACAAGAGTTATGGAATATTGTGATCACAAGGGTTGGAGCATTGTTATGACAGAGGTCATGGAGCATTTTGATTTCATTGTGATGACAATAGCATGAAGCATTATGATGATGCGTATTGTGCATTGTGATGACAGGGTTCATGGAACATTGAGATGAAAAGGGGCATGGAGCATTGTGATTACAGGGGTCTTGGAGCATTGTGATGAGAAGGGTCATGGAGCTTTGTGATGACAATACCATGGAACATCGTGATGGCAGGTGTCATGGAGCATTTTTATGACAGGTGTGATGGAGCATTGTGATGGCAAGGGCATGGTGCATTGTGATGAGAAGGCCATGGAGCATTCTGATGACATGTGTCATGGAGCTTTGTAATGACAAGGGCATGGAGCAATGTAATGAGAGCGTTCATGGAGCATCGTGATGACAATGATATGGAGCATTGTGATGCCAAATGTCATGGATCTTGGTGATGACAAATGTCATGGAGCATTTTGATGACAAGGGTGTTGTGCATTGTGATGAGAAGGGCAGGGAGCATTTTGATGACAGGGTCATGGAGCAATTTGATGAAAAGGGTCATGGAGCATTTTGATGACAGGTGTTATGGAACATTGTGATGTCAGGTGTCATCGAACATTGTGATGATAATGCATGTCGCATGGTGAAGACAGGAGTCATGGAACATTGCGATGCTAGGGGTGAGGGTGTATTGTGACGAACTGTGATGTAACATTGTGATATCAGTGTTGAGAAAGCATTTTGATTAGAACTGCATGGAGCATTGTGATGACAAGGTTTATGGAGCATTGTGATGACAAGATTTTGGAGCACTGTGATGACAAGCGCATGGTGCATGGTGATGGCATGTGTCATGGAGCATTGTGCTGACAAGCGCATGGAGCCTTGTGATGACAAGTGTCAAAGAGCATTGTGATGAAAAGTTCAGGGAGCATTTCGGTTAGAAAGGTCACAGAGACTGTTGATGACGAGGGCATGGACCATTGTGATGACAAAGGTCATGAAGCATTGTGATGACTGGAGTCACGGAGCATTGTGATGACAGGGGTCATGGAGCATTGTGATAACAAGGGCAAGGGGCAGTGTGATGACAAGGGCATGGAGCATCGTGATGACCAGGTCATGCAGTATTGTGAAGACAGGTGTCAGGGAGCATTGTGATGACATATGTAATGGCCCATTGTGATGACAATGGCATGGAGCATTGTGATGACAAGGGTCAGGGAGCATTATGCTGACAAGTGCATGGAGAATTATGATGACATGGGTCATGGAGCATTCTGAAGGCAAGCTAGTGGAGTATTTTGATGACAATTGCATGGAGCATTGTGATGAAATGGCATGCGGCATTGTGATGAAAAAGGCATGGAGCCTTTTCGTGACAGGGTTCAAGGAGCATTCTGACGACAAGTGTCAGGGAGCATTGTGATGACAATTGTACTGAGAATTGTGATGACAAAGGTCATGGAACATTGTGATGAAAAGGGCATGGAGTATTGTGATGACAGGCATCATGGAGCGTTGTGATGACAAGTGTTATGGAACTTTGTGATCACAAGGGTTTGGAGCATTGTGATGACAGAGGTCATGGATCATTTTGATTTCAAGGAGCATGGAGCATTGTGATGACAAGAGCATGAAGCAATGTGATCCCAAGGTTCATGGAGGATTGTGATAACAATGTTAATGGAGTATTGTGATGACAAGCGCATAGAGCATTGTAATGACAAGGTCATGTAGCATTTTGCTGACAAAGGCATGGAGAATTGTGATGACAGGTGTCATGGAGCACTGTGATGACAAGCATCACGGAGCATTGTGAATACAGGGGTAATGGAGCATTGGGATGACAAGGGCATGGATGATTTTGATGACAAGTGTCATGGAGCATTGGGCTGAAAATGTTCATGGAGTATTGTGATGACAGGGGTCATGTGCATTGTGATGAAAGAGTTCATGGAGAATTTTGATTTCATTGTGTTGATAATAGCCTGAAGCATTATGATGATGGGCACGACGCATTGTGATGACAGGTATCACGGAGCATTGAGAAGAAAAGGGGCATGGAGCATTGTGATTACAGGGGTCTTGGAGCATTGTCATGACTAGGGCAAGGAGCACTTTGATGAGAAGTTCATGGAACTTTCTGATGACCTGTGTCATGGAGCCTTGTAATGAAAAGGCCGTGGAATATTGTGATGCCAGGGGTCATGGAGCATTGATAAGACAGGCGTAATGGAGCATTGTGATGAGAAGGGCATGGAGGATTGTGACTGCAAGGTATATGGAACATTACAATGACAAATTTGTGGACCGTTGTGATGAAAAGCGCTTGGCACATTGTAATGACAAGGGCCATTGAGCAGTTTTCTGACAAAGGCTTGGAGCATTGTGATGACAGTGGTCTCGGAGCATTTTGATGAAAATTTCATGGAGCATTGTGGTTACAAACGTCACACAGCCTTGTGATGATGCGGGCATGGATCACTGTGATGACAAATGTTATGAAGCATTGTGATGCATGGAGTCACGGAGCATTGTGATGACAGTGGTACTGGAGCATTGTGATGACAACGGTATGGAGCATTGTGATGTCAGGGGCATGGAGCATTGGTCTGACAAGTTTCAGAGATTATTGTGATGACAGTGGACATGGTGCATTTTGATGAGAAGGGCATGGAGCTTTGTGATGAGAAGGTCATGGATTATTTTGAAGAAAGTTGTCAGGGAGCATTGTGATGACATATGTCATGCTCCAATGCAATGACAATGGCAGGGAGCATTGTGATGAAAAATGTAATGGAGGATTGTGATGACAAATATAATGGACCATTGTGATGACTAGGGCTTGGAGCATTATGATGACAAGGGTCAGGGAGCATTGTGCTGACAAGTGCATGGAGAATTGTGATGACAGGGGACATGGAGCATTGTGATAAAAATTGCATGCAGCATTGTGATGAAAAGGCCATGGAGCATTGGTCTAATAAGTTTCATGGATTATTGCAATGACAGTTGAAAGGGCGCATTGTGATGAAAAGTGCATGGAGCATTGTGATGACCAGGTCATGCAGTATTGTGAAGACAGGTGTCAGGGAGCATTGTGATGACATACGTAATGGCCCATTGTGATGACAATGGCATGGAGCATTGTGATGCCAAGTGTCATGGGGTATTCTAATGACAAATGTAATGGAGCATTGTGATGACAATGGCTTGGAGCATTGTGATGACAAGGGTCAGGGAGCATTGTGCTGACAAGTGCATGGAGAATTGTGATGACAAGGGTCATGGAGCATTCTGATGACAAGCTTGTGGAGTATTTTGATGAAAATGGCATGGAGCACTGTGATGAAAATGGCATGGGACATTGTGATGAAAATGTCATGGAGCCTTTTCGTGACAGGGTTCAAGGAGCATTCTGACGACAAGAGTCAGGGAGCATTGTGATGACAAGTGTATTGAGAATTGGGATGACAATGATCATGGAGCATTGTGATGAAAACGGCATGGAGTATTGTGATGACAGGCATCATGGAGCGTTGTGATGACAAGTTTTATGGAACTATGTGATCACAAGGGATTGGAGCATTGTGATGACAGAGGTCATGGATCATTTTGATTTCAAGGTGCATGGAGCATTGTGATGACAAGAGCATGAAGCATCGTGATACCAATGTTCATGGAGGATTGTGATGACAATGATAATGGAGTATTGTGGTGACAAGTGCATAGAGCATTGTAATGACAAGGTCATGTAGCATTTTGCTGACAAAGGCATGGAGCATTGTGAAGAAAGGTGTCATGGAGCACTGTGATGACAAGCGTCACGGAGCATTGTGAATACAGGGGTCATGGAGCATTGGCATGAGAAGGGCATGGATCATTGTGATGACAAGTGTCATGGAGTATTCTGATGACAAATGTAATGGAGCATTGTGATGACAATGGCTTGGAGCATTGTGATGACAAGGGTCAGGGAGCATTGTGCTGACAAGTGCATGGAGAATTGTGATGACAAGGGTCATGGAGCATTCTGATGACAAGCTTGTGGAGTATTTTGATGAAAATGGCATGGAACACTGTGATGAAAATGGCATGGGACATTGTGATGAAAATGGCATGGAGCCTTTTCGTGACAGTGTTCAAGGAGCATTCTGACGACAAGAGTCAGGGAGCATTGTGATGACAAGTGTATTGAGAATTTGGATGACAATGATCATGGAGCATTGTGATGAAAAAGGCATGGAGTATTGTGATGACAGGCATCATGGAGCGTTGTGATGACAAGTTTTATGGAACTATGTGATCACAAGGGATTGGAGCATTGTGATGACAGTGGTCATGGATCATTTTGATTTCAAGGTGCATGGAGCATTGTGATGAGAAGAGCATGAAGCATCGTGATCCCAATGTTCATGGAGGATTGTGATGACAATGATAAAGGAGTATTGTGGTGACAAGTGCATAGAGCATTGTAATGACAAGGTCATGTAGCATTTTGCTGACAAAGGCATGGAGGATTGTGAAGAAAGGTGTCATGGAGCACTGTGATGACAAGCGTCACGGAGCATTGTGAATACAGGGGTCATGGAGCATTGGCATGACAAGGGCATGGATCCTTGTGATGACAAGTGTCATGGAGCATTGCGCTGAAAATGTTCATGGTGCATTGTGATGACAGGGGTCATGGAGCATTGTGATGGCAGAAGTCATGGATAATTTTGATTTCATTGTCCTGACAACAGCCTGAAGTATTATGATGATGGGCATGATGCAATGTGATGACAGCGATCATGGAACATTGAGATGAAAAGAGGCATGGAGCATTGTGATTACAGGGGTCTTGTAGCATTGCGATAACAGGGGCATGGAGCATTTTGATGAGAAGGTCTTGGAACATTCTGATGACATGTGTCATGGAGCTTTGAGATGACAGGTGCATGGGTCATTGTGATGAGAATGTCATGGAATATTGTGAAGACAGGTGTCAGGGAGCATTGTGATGACATATGTCATGGTCCATTGCAATGACAATAGCAGGGAGCATTGTGATGCCAAATGTAATGGAGGATTGTGATGACAAACATAATGGAGCATTGTGATGACTAGGGCTTGGAGCATAATGATGACAAGGGCCATAGATAATTTTCATGAGAAGTCGTGAAGCATTGTGATGACAATGTCCTGGAGCATTGTGATGAGCAAACCTTGGAGCCTTGTGATGACAAATCTCATGGAGCATACTGATGAAAAGGGGCATGGAGCATTGTGATTACAGGGATCTTGGAGCACTGTGATGACAAGGGCATGGGGCATTCTGATGAGAAGCACATGAAACATTTTGATGACATGTGCCATGGAGCTTTGTAATGACAAGGGCATGGACCATTGTGATTACAGGGATCTTGGAGCATTGTGATGACAAGTGTCATGGAGCCTTGTGATGACAAGGCCGTGGCACATTGTGATGACAGCGGTCATGGAGCATTGTTATGACAGTGGTAATGGAGCGTTGTGATGAGAAGGGAAAGGAGCATTTTGATTAAACGGTTTATGGAGCATTGTGATAACAAATTTGTGGACCGATTTGATGAAAAGTGTGTGGCACATTGTGATGACAAGGGTCATGGAGAATTTTTCTGACAAATGCTTGGAACATTGTGATGACAAGGTTCAGGGTGCATTGTGATGAAAAGTTCATGGAGCATTGTGCTTATAAATGTCGCAGAGACTTTTGATGATGCGGGCATGGACCATTGTGATGAAAAATGTTATGAAGCATTGTGATGACTGGAGACACGGAGCATTGTGATGACAGGGATCACAGAGCATTGTGATGACAAGGGCATGGAGCATTTTGATGACAGGGTCATGGAGCATTGTGATGAGAATTTAATGTAGTATTTTGAAGAAAGTTGTCAGGGAGCATTGTAATGACATATGTCATAGTCCATTGCGATGACAATGGCAGGGAACATTGTGATGGCAAATGTAATGGAGGATTGTGATGACAAATATAATGGAGCATTGTGATGACTATGGCTTGGAGCATTATGATGACAAGGGCCATTGAGAATTTTCATGACAAGTCATGAAGTATTGTGATGACAATGTCCTGGAGCATTGTGATGAGAAAACAATGGAACCTTGTGATTACAAATCTCATGGAGCATACTGTTGAAAAGGGGCATGGAACATTCTGATTTCAGGGGTCTTGGAACATTGTGATGACAAGGGCATGGAGAATTGTGATTACTGGTGTCTTGGAGCATTGTGATGAAAAGGGCATGGATCATTGTGATGAAAAAGGCATGAAGCCTTCTCATGACAGGGTTCAAGGAGCACACTGACGACAAGTATCAGGGAGCATTGTGCTGACAAGTGTATTGAGCATTGTGATGAAAAAGCTCATGGAGCATTCTGATGAGAAGACGATGGATAATTGTGATGATGAGAATCATGGGGTGTTGTGATGATAAGTTTTATGGAACATTGTGATCACAAGGGTTTGGAGCATTATGATGACAGAGGTCATGGAGCATTTTGATTTCCTTGTGATGACAATAGCCTGAAGCATTATGATGATGGGCATGGTGCATTGTGATGACAGGGTTCATGGAGCATTGAGATGAGAAGGGGCATGGAGCATTGAGATTACAGTGGTCCTGGAGCACTGTGATGACAAGGGCAAGGAGCATTGTGATGAGAAGGCCATGGAACATTCTGATGACATGAGTCATGGAGCCTTATGATGAAAAGGGCATGGAGCATTGTTATTACAGTGGTCTTGGGGCATTGTGATGACAAGGCCGTGGAACATTGTGATGGCAGGTGTCATGGAACATTGTTATGACAGAGGTAATGGAGCATTGTGATGAGAAGGGCATTGAGCATTGGTCTGAAATGATTCATGGTTCATTGTGATGAGAGTGGGCATGGAGCATTGTGATGACAAGGGCACAGAACACTGTGGTACAGGGGTCATGGAGGATTTTAATGACAAGGGCATGGAGCATTGTGATGAGAAGGGTATCAAGCATTGTGATGACAAGTGTCATGGAGCTTTGTGATGACAAGGGCATGGAGCAATGTGTTGAGAGGTTTCATGGAGCATTGTGATGACAATGATACGGAACATTGTGATGCCAAGGGTCATGGAGATTTGTGATGGCAAAAGTCATGGAGCATTTTGATGACAACGGTGTGGTGTATTGTGATGAGAAGGCCAGGGAGCATTTCGATGACAGGGTCATGCAGCAATTTGATGAAAAGTTTAAGGGAACATTTTGATGACAGGGGTTATAGAACTTTGTGATCCCAGGGTTCATGGAGCTTTGGGATGAAAAGGGTCATGGAGCATTTTGATGAGAGTGGTTATGGAACATTAGGATGTCAGTGGTCATGGAACATTGTGCTGATATGGGGATGTAGCATTGTGATGACAGGGGTCATGGAACATTGTGATTACAGGGTTATGGGAGGATTGTGATGACTAGTGATGGAACATTGTGATATCTCAGGTGAGAGAGCATTTTGATGAGAAGTGCATGGAGCATTGTGATTACAATGTTTATGGAGCATAGTGATGACAAGGTTGTCGATCACTGTGATGAAAAGCACGTGGCACATTGTGATGACAAGGGTCATGGAGCATTGTTCTGACAACAGCACGTAGCATTGTGATGAAAAGTTCATGGAGCATTGTGTTTACAATGGTCACAGAGTCTTGTGATGACGCGGGCATGGACCGTTGTGATGACAAACGTTATGAAGCATTGTGATGACTGGAGTCACGGAGCATTGTGATGACAGGGGTCATGGAGCATTGTGAAGACAAGGGCAAGGGACATTGTGATGACAGGGGCATGGAGCATTGTGATGACAAGGGCAAGGAGCATTGTGATGAGAAGATCATGGAGTATTGTGAAGACAGGTGTCAGGGAGCATTGTGATGACATATGTCATGGTCCATTGTGATGACAATGACCGGGAGCATTGTGATGCCAAATGTAATGGAGGATTGTGATGATAAATATAATGGATTATTGTGATGACTAGGGCTTGGATCATTATGATGTCAAGAGAAATTGAGATTTTTCATGACACGGTTGTGAAGCATTGTGATGACAAGGTCCTGGAGCATTGTGATGAGAACACCATGGAGCCTTGTGATGACAAATCTCATGGAGCATACTGATGAAAAGGGGCGTGGAGCATTCTGATTACAGGGGTCTTGGAACACTGTGATAAAATGGGCATGGAGCATTGGTCTAATAATTTTCATGGATTATTGCGATGACAGTTGGAATGGCACATTGTAATGACAAGGGCATGGAGCATTTTGATGTCCAGGTCATGCAGTATTGTGAAGACATGTGTCAGGGAGCATTGTGATCACATAAGTAATGGCACATTGTGATGACAATGTCATGAATCATTGTGATGCCAAGTGTCATGGAGGATTCTGAAGACAAAGGTAATGGAGCATTGTGATGACAATGGCTTGGAGCATTGTGATGCCAACGGTCAGGGAGCATTGTGCTGACAAGTGCATGGATCATTGTGATGAGAAAGACAAGGAACCTTCTGATGGCATGTGTCATGGAGCTTTGATATGACAAGGGCATGCAGCATTTTGATGACAGGTGTCTTGGAGCATTGTGCTGACAAGGGTCACTGAGCCTTGTGATGACATGGTCGTGGAACATCGTGATGGCAGGTGTCATGGAGCATTGTTATGACAGGGGAAATGGAGCATTTTGATGGCAAGGGTATGGAGCATTGTGATGAGAAGGCCATGGAAAATTCTGATGACATGAGTCATGGAGCTTTGTGATGACAAGGGCATGGGGCAATGTGATGAGAGCATTCATGGAGCATTGTGATAACAATGACATGCAGCATTGTGATGCCAAGTGTCATGGATCTTTGGATGACAAATGTCATTCAGCATTTTGATGAAAAAGGTGTTGTGCATTGTGATGAGTAGGGCAGGGAGCATTGTGATGACAGGATCATGGAGCAATTGGATGAAAAGGTTCAGGGAACATTTTGATGACAGTGGTTATGGAACATTGTGATGTCAGAGCACATGGAGCATATTGATGAAAAGGTTCATGGAGCATTTTGATGACAGGGGTTATGGATCATTGTGATGTCTGGGGTCATCGAACATTGTGATGATAAGTGCATGTAGCATTGTGATCACAGGAGTCATGGAACATTATGATGACAGGGGTGAGGGAGTATTGTGACGAATAGTGATGTAACATTGTGATATCATTGGTGAGAGAGCATTTTGATGAGAAGTGCATGGAGCATTGAGATGACAAGTTTTATGGAGCACTGTGATGAGAAGATTGTGGAGCACTGTGATGACAAGCGCATGGTGCATTTTGACGACATGTGTCATGGAGAATTGTCCTGACAAGCACATGGAGCATTGTGATGACAAGGGTCATGGAGCATTGTGCTGAGAAAGGCATAGAGCACTGTGATGACAAGGGTCAAAGAGCATTATGATGAAAAGTTCATAGAGCATTGTGGTTAAAAATGTCACAGAGACTGTTGATGACAAGGGCATTGACCATTGTGATGGCAAAGGTCATGAAGCATTGTGATGAGTGGAGTCACGGAGCATTGTGATGACATGGGTCATGGAGCATTGTGATAACAAGGGCATGGAGCATTGTGATGACAATGGCTTGGAGCATTGTTCTGACAAGTGTATTGAGAATTGTGATGACAAAGTCATGGAGCATTGAGATGAAAAGGGCATGGAGTATTGTGATGACAGGCATCATGGAGCATTGTGATGACAAGTGTTATGGAACTATGTGATCACAAGTGTTTGGAGCATTGTGATGAAAGAGGTCATGGATCATTTTGATTTCAAGGACCATGGAGCATTGTGATGACAAGGGCATGAAGCGATGTGATCCCAAGGTACATGGAGGATTGTGATGACAATGGTAATGGAGTATTGTTAAGACAAACGCATAGAGCATTGTAATGACAAGGTCATGTAGCATTTTGCTCACAAAGGCATGGAGCATTGAGATGACAGGTGTCATGGAGCACTGTGATGAAAAGCGTCACGGATAATTGTGAATAGATGGGTCATGGATCATTGTGATGACAAGGGCATGGATCACTGTGATGACAAGGGTCATGGAGCATTGGGCTGAAAATGTTCATGGAGTATTGTGAAGACAGGGGTCATGGAGCATTGTGATGAATAGGGAATGGAGCATTGTGCTGCCAAGTGTTCTGGATCATTGTGTTGTCAGATGTCATGGAGTGTTGTGATGACTGTGGTCATGAGCATTGTGATGATATTGGGCATGGAACATTGTGATGAGAAGGTCATGGAACATTGGGCTGAAAATGTTCATAGAGTATTGTGTTGACAGGGTTCATGGAGCATTGTGATGACAAGGGAATGGAGCATGGTGATGACAAGTTCCTGGAGCATTTTGATTGATGACCATGGAGACTTGTGATGACAAGTCTCATGGAGCATTCTGATGAAAAGGGGCATGGAGCATTGTGATTACTGGGTTTTTGGAACATTGTGATGACAAGGGGATGTAGCATTGTGATGACAGTTGTCATGGAACATTTAGATTACAGGGGTGAGCGAGTATTATGATGACAAGTGATGGAACATTGTGATATCTCTGGTGAGAGTGCATTTCATTGAGATGTGCATTGAGCACAGTGATTACAAGGTTTATGGAGCGTAACGATGAAAATGTTGTGGACTGATGTGATGAAAAGCGTGTGGTACATTTTGATGACAAGGGTCATGGAGCATTGTTCTGACAAAGGCATGGAGCATTGTGATGACAAGGGTCACGGAGCATTGTGATGAAAAGTTCATGGAGCATTGTGGTTACAAAGGTCTCAGAGCCCTGTGATGATGCGGGCATGGACCACTGTGATGAAAAACTTTATGAAGCATTGTGATGACTGGAGTCATGGAGCATTGTGATGACAGTTGGCATGGTGCATTGTGATGACAAGGTCATGGAGCATTGTGATGACAAGCGCATGGAGCATTTGGATGAGAAGGTCATGGAGTATTGTGAAGACAAGTGTCAGGGAGCATTGTGATGATATATGTCATGGTCCATTGTGATGACAATGGCAGGGAGCATTGTGATGCCAAATGTAAAGGAGGATTGTCATGACAAATATAATGGAGCATTGTGATGACTAGGGCTTGGAGCATTATGATGACAAGGGCCATTGAGAATGTTCATGAAAAGGTCGTGAAGCATTGTGATGACAAGGTCCTGGAGCATTGTGATGAGAAAACCATGGAGCCTTGTGATGAAAAATCTCATGGAGCATACTGATGAAAAGGGGCATGGAGCATTGTGATAACAGGGTTCTTGGAACATTGTGATGGCAAGGGCATGGAGAATTTTGATGAGAAGGCCATGGAACATTCTGATGAAATGCGTCATGGAGGTTTGTGATGACAAGGGCATGGAGCATTGTGATTACAGCGGTCTTGGAGAATTGTGATGAAAAGGGCATGGATCACTGTGATGAAAAAGGCATGGAGCCTTGTCATGACAGGGTTCAAGGAGCATACAGACTACAAGTGTCAGGGAATATTTTGATGACAAGTATATTGAGCATTGTGATGACAAAGGTCATGGAGCATTGAGATGAGAAGACCTTGGATAATAGTGATGAGGAGCGTCATGGGGCATTATAATGACAGGTTTTATGGAATATTGTGATCAGAAGGGTTTGGAGCATTGTTATGACAGAGGTCATGGAGCATTTTGATTTCATTGTGATGACAATAGCATGAAGCATTATGATGATTGGCATGGTGCATTGTGATGACAGGTTTCATGGATCATTGATATGAAAAGGGGCATCGAGTATTGTGACTACAGGCGTCTTGTAGCATTGTGATGAGAAGGTTCATGGAGCCTTGTGATGACAAGGCCATGGAACATCGTGATGGCAGGGGTATGGAGCATTGTTATGACAGGTGTAATGGAGCATTGTGATGGCAAGGACATGGAGCATTGTGATGAGAAGGCCATGGAGCATTCTGATGACATGTGTCATGGAGCTTTGTGATGACAAGAGAATGGAACAATGTGATGAGTGCGTTCATGGAGCATTGTGATGACAATGACATGGAGCATTGTGATGCCAAATGTCAGGGATCTTTGTGATGACAAAGGTCATGGAGCATTTTGATGACAAGGGTGTGGTGCATTTTGATGAGAAGGGCACGGAGCATTGTGATGACAGGTGTCATGGACCACTGTGATGATAAGCGTCATGGAGCACTGTGAATACAGGGGTCATGGGGCAATGGGATGACAAGGGCATGGAGCATTGTGATTACAGGTGTCTTGAGCATTGTGATGACAAGTTTCATGGAGCTTTGTGATGACAAGGCCGTTGAACATTGTGATGGCAGGGGTCATGAGGCATTGGGCTGAAAATATTCATGGAGTATTGTGATGACAGGGGTCATGGAGCATTGTGATGTCTAGGGAATGGAGCATTGTGATTACAAGGGTCCCGGATCATTGTGTTGTCTAGTGTCATGGAGTGTTGTGATGACAGTGGTCATGGAGAATAGGGATGATATTGGTCATGGAGCACTGTGATGATTAGGACATGGAGCATTTGGCTGAATATGTTCATGGAGTACTTTGATGACAGTGGTCATGGAGCACTGTGATGACAAGGAAATGGAGCATGGTGAAGACAAGGTCCTGGAGCATTGTGATGAGAAGACCATGGAGACTTTTGAAGAGAAATCTCATGGAGCATTCTGTTGAAAATTGGCCTTGGGCATTGTGATTACAGGGGTCTTGGAGCTTTGTGATGACAAGGGCATGGATCATGGTGATAAGAAAGCCATGGAGCATTCTGATGACATGCGTCATGCAGCTTTGTGATGACGAGGGCATGGAGCATTTTGATTACAGGGGTCTTGAGCATTGTGATGACAAGTGTCATGGAGCCTTGTGATGACACGGCCATGTAACATTGTGATGGAAGGGGTCATGGAACATTTTTATGACATGGGTAATGGAGCATTTTGATGAGAAGGGCATGGAGCATTGGTCTGAAATATTTCATGGATTATTTTGATGAGTGTGGGCATGGAGCATTGAGAGGACGAGGTCACGGAACACTGTGATACATGGGTCATGGGTCATGGAGCTTTGTGATGAAAGGTCATGGAGCATTGTGATGACAAGGGCATGGAGTATTGTGAAGACAGGGGCATGGAGCATTGGTCTGACAACTTTCGTAGATTATTGTGATGACAGTGGACATGGTGCATTGTGATAACCAGGCCATGGATCATTGTGAAGAGAAGATCATGGAGTATTGTGAAGACAGGTGTCAGGGAGCATTGTGATGACATATGTCATGGTCCATTGCGATGACAATGCTATGTAGTATTATGATGCCAAATTTAATGGAGTATTGTGATGACAAAGGTCATGGAGCATTGTGATGAAAAGGCATGGAGTATTGTGATGACACGCATCATGGAGCGTTGTGATGACAAGTGTTATGGAACATTGTGATCACAAGGGATTTGAGCATTGTGATGACAGAGGTCTTGGCTCATTTTGATTTCAAGGAACATGGAGCATTTTGATGACAAGGGCATGAAGCAATGTGATCCCAAAATTCATGGAGGATTGTGATGGCAATGGTAATGGAGTATGGTGATGACAAGCGTATAGAGCATTGTAATGATAAGGTCATGTAGCATTTTGCTGACAAAGGGATGGAGTATTTTGATGACAGGTATCATGGAGCAATCTGATGACAAGCGTCACGGAGCACTGTGAATACAGGTGTCATGGAGCACTGGGATGACATGCGCATGCATCATTGTGATGAGAAGGGTCATGGAGCATTAGGGAGAAAATGTCATGGAGTATTTTGATGACGGGGTCATGGATTATTGTGATGAGAAGGGAATGGAGCATTGTGATGACAACGTCCTGGAGCACTGTGATGTGAAGACCATGGAACCTTGTGATGACTAGTCTCATGGAGCATTCTGAAGAAAAGGAGCAGGGATCATTGTGATTCCAGGTGTCTTGGAGCTTTGTGATGACAAGGGCATGGAACATTATGATGAGAAGGCCATGGAGCATTCTGATGACATGTGTCATGGAGCTTTGTTATGACAAGTGCAAGGAGCATTGTGATCACAGGTGTCTTGGAGCATTGTGATGAAATGGGCATGGGGCACTGTGATGAAAAAGGCATGGAGCTTTGTCATGAAAGAGTTCAAGGTGCATACTGATGACAATAGTCAGGGAGCATTGTGCCGACAAGTGTAATGAGCATTGTGATGACAAAAATCATGGTGCATTGTGATGAGAAGACCGTGGATAATTGTGATGACCAGCGTCATGGGGCATTGGATGACAAGTGTTATTGAACATTGTGATCACAAGGGTTTGGAGCATTGTGATGACAGAGGTCATGGAGCATTTTGATTTCACTGTGATGACAATAGCATGAAGCATTATGATGATGGGCATGGTGCATTGTGATGAAACCGTTCATGGTGCATTGTGATGAAAATTGGCATGGAACATTGTTCTGACAAGTTTCATAGATTATTGTGATAAGAGTGGGCATGGCACATTTTGATGACAAGGGCATGGGGGACTGTGATGACAAGGTCATGGATTATTGTGAAGAAAGTTGTCAGGGAGCATTGTGATGAAATATGTCATGTTCCAGTTTGATGACAATATCATTGAGCATTGTGATGCCAAGTGTCATGGAGGAATATTGTGACAAAGTAAAGGAGCATTGTGATGACAAGGGCATGGAGCACTGTGATATCAAGGGCCATTGATAATTTTAATGTCCAGGTCGTGAAACATTGTGATGACAAGCGCATGGAGCTTCCTGACAGGGGTCATGGAGCATCGGGATGAGAAGTGCATGGAGTATTGTGATGACAAGAGCATATAACATTGTGATGTGAAGTGCCATGGAGCATTGTAACAACAAGGACGTGGAGAATTGTGAGGACAAGGGACATTGAGCTTTGAGATGACAAGGCATGGAACATGGTGATGACAAAACCGTGAAGCATTGTAATGAGAAGACCTTGGGTAATTGTGATGTCGAGCATCATGGAGCACTGTAAGGACAAGTGGCATGAAGCATTGTGATGACAGGTGTCAGGGAGCATTGTGATGAGAGGTGTCATGGAGCATTGTGATGACAAGGGCATGAAGCATTGTGATGACAAGTGCATGGAGCATTGCGATGACAAGTGTATGGAGCATTGCAATGACAAGTGCATGGAGAATTGTGATGACAAGAGCATGTAACATCAGGATGAGAATTGTCATGTAGCATTGTGATGACAAGGACGTGGAGAATTGTGATGACAAGGGACATGGAGCATTGTGATAACCAGAGCACGGAGCATTGTGATGACAGGGATCATGGAGCATTATTATGACAAGGGCCATCGTGCATTCTGACAAAAGATATCACTTATGAAGGGAATGTAAACATGGCTACATATGAACTGAATTAGGGAAGAGAACAGATTCTCAGATTTAGAAAACACTCTTATGCTTGCTTAAGGGGAAAGAGAGGTGGGGAGATGCACAAAACAAAAGATTGATATTAGCACAGGAGCCGTTCCATAATCCAAAAACAGAAGAGACAAGCCCTACTCCATCCTCAGTGAACGGAACTCAACATCCCTATTCCCCGGAGAGAAATATATCTGACTAGTAAGAATTTTAAAACCTATGTATTGATATGTCTCCATAAGGGAACCAAGTGTGTCTAGAAGGACATAAACATGGCAGTGAGAATCAGCTCAAACCCACTATAAAAAGGAACTTCAAAACAAAACATAAGAACTGTAAAATTCTTACACAATTCCTTCAGGTGTTCTGATGAAACCTGGAATTACCCTATCTACAATGATAGCTGGATGTGGCATAAGGCTGGTCTCTTGGGGCTGAGAGGACTGGTGAGATTGGGTGAAAAAATGCAGACCCTTTAAAGAAATAATGTCTGCCACCCATTCCATGGTTCCCAACTCTCCAGGTAGAAAGGATTAACACTACAGTTATAACATGTATAGGAACGTAGAGAATGGAAACACTCTGATGGTGAAAGGTTTCTAAATCTCTACTACTTTTTTCTCACCTTGTGCTCCAGTTTGACATTCCAACTGCTTTACAATAAATCTCCCAACTTGGAGAGTCAGCCCCTATAACCTCCTGATTCACAGAGTGGGCAAATTGTGCCGAGGATATAAGGGAAGAGAGAGAACCAATGAGAGAGTAGCTGTAGGCATTTGGACAGCCACATGTCACTCTAATTTCCTATCACGAAGAGGAATTAACCAAAGTCTCATCCTGCCCCCCCAGAACAAGTATAAGTCCTGAAGCAAAATTGTGGATTTGCGGTCAGCTCACAAAAACGCGAGTTGAAAAATGGAGCTCAGGGCCACAAATTTCAATGACCTGCAGAGTTAAAAAGGACTACTCTCTTCCAAAAATCTGTTGAGGGAAAGCCACGAGGCGGAATTGAAAATGAGGCAGAATGGCATGAAACAGATTTCAAGAGGTACACTGGAATCACCTTTAAACACAGGAAAAGCATCACAACTTCGAAAATTATGGAAACGGCCATAAAGACCGTATGGGTTTTTACGTGAATATATTCAGGAGAAGATGCATACGACCTTTTTGGCCAAGCAATAAAGTGGGCAATGCAAATCAGCACTACAAAGAAATATCACTTCCAACCGGTCAAAAGGGACATACACAAAATGTGTAAAAACCAGAAAGGCGAGACAGGCCCTGGAGAACAGGGAGCCTTGTTATGCAGAAGGGCGGGATGTAAATTGCCAACTGCCTCTCTGGAGGAGTGCATTGTGTTCCCAAAAACAAGTAAACAACAGAGCTACAGAGCCAAGGGCCCTACCAGTCTAGGGAATATACCTTGGGAAAATTGAAAATCAATAAGACAGAGACACCCACTAATTTAGGGCTGCACTGCTTACAAGAACCTCAAATTGGGTACACCTTAGATATCCCAGGAAATATAAAAATGGTTGAAAAAATTGAGGTACTTACGTACGATGGAATATCCCTCAGCCATGAAATCAATGTCATAAGACCAGTAGCAGCAAAGTGAGTGGGTTCAGGTAAGATGATTCTAAGTGAAATAAGTCACACAGAAAAAAAGAAACTTATCATAAGATATCACTTATGAAGATCCTGTAAACATGGCTACACTTGAACTGAGTTAGGAAATAGAACAGAGTCTCACATTTAGAAAACACACTTATGACTGCTTAAGGGGGATGGAGAGGTGGGGTGATGCATAAAAAGAGAGTTTGATATAAGCACAGGTTCCGTTCCATTAACCAACTATGGAATAGAGAAGACCTACACCTTCCTCAGTGAAAGGGACTCAAAAACCCATATTTCCGGCCAAGGAATATATCTGACTAGTAAGAATTTTAAACCTATGTATTGATTTGTCAGTGTAAGGTAATTAAGTGTGCATAGAGAGGCATAAACATGGCAGCGAGAATCAGTTCAAACCCACTATAAAAAGGAATTTCAAAAACAAAACAAAAAAACAGGGAAATTCTTTACAATTCCTTCAGGGTCTCTGATGAAACATCCAATGACCCTATCTACAATGACAGCAGGATGTGGCATAAGGCTGGACACTTGGGACTGAGAGGATTGGTGAGATAGGGTGAACAAATGCAGTCGCTTTAAAGCAATAAAACATGGCCCCCATGTCATGGGTCCCAACACTCCAGGTTGAAGGGAATATTACTACAGCTATAACATGTATGGGAAACCTAGAGAATGGACACACTGTGAATACGAAAGATTTCTACAACTAAACGAATAGTCCCTCTCCTGGTGCTCCGGTTTGACTTTCCAACTGCTTTCTAACAATCTCCCAACTTGGAGACAGACCCTTTAACCTCCTGGTTCGCGCAGGTTGCCAATTTGGCAGAGGGTGAAAGGGAAGAGGGAGAACCAATGAGAGAGATGTTAGGCATTTGGACGGGCATATGCCACTCTAATTTCCCGGCAGGAAGAAGAATTAACCAAAGTCTCAGCCACCCACCGGGAACCAGTATAGGTCCAGAACCAAAATTTTGGATTTGCGTTCAGCTCACAAAAAACGAGTTGAAACATGGAGATCAGGGGCACAGCAATTCACAATGTGGCAGAGTAATAAAGGACAACTCTCGTCCAAAAAGCTGCTGAGGGAAGGCAACAAGGCCGACTTGAAAGCGAGGCAGAATAGCAGGAATCAGATTTCAAGAGGTATGGAGGAATCGCCTGTAAAGCACAGGAAGAGGGGCACAACTTCGACAATGATGCACTTGGCCAAAAAGGGCGCATGCTTTTTCTCCTGAATATATTCACGAGAAAACGCATATGCCGTTTTTGGCCAAGCAAGCAAGCGGGCAATGCAAATCAACAATACAAAGAAGTATCACTTCCCACCGGTCAAAAGGGACATCCACAAAATATGTAAAAACCAGACAGGCAAGACAGGCCCTGGAGAACAGGAGCCTTGTTATGCTGATGGGTGGGATGTAAATTGCCAACTGCCTCACTGGAGTGGTGCATTGTGTTCCCTAAAACAAGTAAACAACAGAGCTACAGAGCCATGGGCACTTCAAGTCTAGGGAATATACCTTGGGAAAAGTGAAAATCAATAACACAGAGCCACCCCGAAATTTAGGGCTCCACTGCTTACAAGAACCTCAACGAGGGTACACCTTCAATATCCCAGGAAATATAAAAATATTTCAAAAATTGAGGTACTTACGTACGATGGAATATCCTTCAGCCATGAAATCAATGTCATAAGACCAGTAACAGCAAAGTGAGTGGATTCAGGTACTGTGATTCTAAGTGAAATAAGTCACACAGAAAAAGAAACTTATCATAAGATATCACTTATGAAGATCCTGTAAACATGGCTACACATAAACTGAGTTAGGAAAGAGAACAGAGTCTCACATTTAGAAAACACTCTTATGCCTGCTCAAGGGGCAAGGAGAGGTGGGGTGATGCATAAAACCAGAGTTTGATATAAGCACAGGTACCGTTCCAAAAACAAACTTTGGAATAGACAAACCTACACCTTCCTAAGTGAAAGGGATCAAAACCCCATATTTCCCACAGAGGAATATATCTGACTATTAAGAATCATAAAACCTATGTATTGATATGTCTCTGTAAGGGAATCAAGTGTGTCTAGACTGGCATAAACATGGCAGCGAGAATCAGCTCAAACCCACTATAAAAAGAAATGCCAAAAACAAAACAAAAAAACAGGGAAATACTTTACAATTATTTCAGGGTCTCTTAGGAAACCTGGAATGACCCTAACTACAGTGACAGCTGGATGTGGCATAAGACTGGACACTTGGGATTGAGAGGATTGGTGAGATTGGGTGGGCAAATGCAGACCCTTTAAAGCAATAATGCATGGCACCCATTATATGGGTCACAACTCTCCAGGTTGAAGGGAATATTACTACAGCTATAACATGTAGCGGAACCCTGGTGAATTGAAACACTGTGAATACGAAAGTTTTCTAAAACAGAGCGAATAGTCACTCTCCTGGTGTTCCTGTTTGACTTTCCAACTACTTTACTATCAATCTCGCAACATTGGGAGACACTCCCTTTAAGCTCCTGGTTCGCACAGGTTGCCAATTTGGCAGAGGTTGGAAGGGAATAGGGAGAACCAAAGAGAGAGTAGCTGTTAGGCATTTGGATGGGCACATGTCACTCTAATTTCCCGGCAGGAAGAAGAATTTAACAAAGTCTCAGCCAACCACAGGGAACCAGTATAGGTCCTGAACCAAAATTTTGGACTTGCGTTCAGCTCACAAAAAAGGAGTTGAAAAATGGAGCTCAGGGGCACAGCAATTCACAAACTGGCAGAGTAATAAAGGACAACTCTCGTCCAAAAATCTGCTGAGTGAAGGCAACGAGGCCGACTTGAAAGCGAGGCAGAATAGCAGGAATCAGATTTCAAGAGGTACGGAGGAATCGCCTGTAAAACACAGGAAGGGGGGCACAACTTCGACAGTGATGCACTTGGCCAAAAAGGGCGTATGCGTTTTCTCCTGAATATATTCACGAGAAAACGCATATGCCCTTTTTGGCCAAGCAAGCAAGCGGGCAATGCAAATCTGCAATACAAAGAAGTATCACTTCCCACCGGTCAAAAGGGACATCCACAATATATGTAAAAACCAGACAGGCAAGACAGGCCCTGGAGAACAGGAGCCTTGTTATGCTGATGGGTGGGATGTAAATTGCCAACTGCCTCTCTGGAGTGGTGCATTGTGTTCCCTAAATCAAGTAAACAACAGAGCTACAGAGCCATGGGCACTTCAAGTCTAGGGAATATACCTTGGGAAAACTGAAAATCAATAAGACAGAGCCACCCGCAAATTTAGGGCTCCACTGCTTTAAAGAACCTCAACTAGGGTACACCTTCAGTATCCCAGGAAATATAAAAATAGTTCAAAAACTGTGGTACTTACGTACGATGGAATATCCTTCAGCCATGAAATCAATGTCATAAGACCAGTAACAGCAAAGTGAGTGGATTCAGGTACGATGATTCTAAGTGAAATAAGTCACACAGAAAAAGAAACTTATCATAAGATATCACTTATGAAGATCCTGTAAACATGGCTACACATGAAAAGAGTTAGGAAAGAGAACAGAGTCTCACATTTAGAAAACACTCTTATGCCTGCTCAAGGGGCAAGGAGAGGTGGGGTGATGCATAAAACCAGAGTTTGATATAAGCACAGGTACCGTTCCAAAAACAAACTTTGGAATAGACAAACCTACACCTTCCTCAGCGAAAGGGATCAAAACCCCATATTTCCCACAGAGGAATATATCTGACTAGTAAGAATCATAAAACCTATGTATTGATATGTCTCTGTAAGGGAATCAAGTGTGTCTAGACTGGCTTAAACATGGCAGCGAGAATCAGCTCAAACCCACTATAAAAAGAAATGTCAAAAACAAAACAAAAAAAACAGGGAAATCCTTTACAATTATTTCAGGGTCTCTTAGGAAACCTGGAATGACCCTATCTACAGTGACAGCTGGATGAGGCATAAGGCTGGACACTTGGGATTGAGAGGATTGGTGAGATTGGTTGAGCAAATGCAGACCCTTTAAAGCAATAATGCATGGCACCCATTATATGGGTCACAACTCTCCAGGTTGAAGGGAATATTACTACAGTTATAACATGTACCGGAAAACTGGTGAATTGAAACACTCTGAATACGAAAGGTTTCTAAAACTCAGCGAATAGTCACTCTCCTGGTGTTCCTGTTTGACTTTCCAACTGCTTTACTATCAATCTCGCAACATGGGGAGACACCCCCTTTAAGCTCCTGGTTCGCACAGGTTGCCAATTTGGCAGAGGTTGGAAGGGAAGAGGGAGAACCAAAGAGAGAGTAGCTGTTAGGCATTTGGATGGGCACATGTCACTCTAATTTCCCGGCAGGAAGAAGTATTAAACAAAGTCTCAGCCAACCACCGGGAACCAGTATAGGTCCTGAACCAAAATTTTGGACTTGCGTTCAGCTCACAGAAAGGAGTTGAAAAATGGAGCTCAGGGACACAGCAATTCACAAACTGGCAGAGTAATAAAGGACAACTCTCGTGCAAAAATCTGCTGAGTGAAGGCATCGAGGCCGACTTGAAAGCGAGGCAGAATAGCAGGAATCAGATTTCAAGAGGTACGGAGGAATCGCCTGTAAAACACAGGAACAGGGGCACAACTTCGACAGTGATGCACTTGGCCAAAAAGGGCGTATGCATTTTCTCCTGAATATACTCACGAGAAAACGCATAGGCCCTTTTTGGCCAAGCAAGCAAGCGGGCAATGCAAATCTGCACTACAAAGAAGTATCACTTCCCACCGGTCAAAAGGGACATCCACAAAATATGTAAAAACCAGAAAGGCAAGACAGGCCCTGGAGAACAGGAGCCTTGTTATGCTGATGGGTGGGATGTAAATTGCCAACTGCCTCACTGGAGTGGTGCCATTGTGTTCCCTAAAACAATTAAACAACAGAGCTACAGAGCCATGGGCACTTCAAGTCTAGGGAATATACCTTGGGAAAACTGAAAATCAATAAGACAGAGCCACCCCCAAATTTAGGGCTCCACTGCTTAGAAGAACCTCAACTAGGGTACACCTTCATTATCCCAGGAAATATAAAAATAGTTCAAAAATAGTGGTACTTACGTACGATGGAATATCTTTCAGCCATGAAATCAATGTCATAAGTCCAGTAACAGCAAAGTGAGTGGATTCTGGTCCGGTGATTCTAAGTGAAATAAGTCACACAGAAAAAGAAACTTATCATAAGATATCACTTATGAAGATCCTGTAAACATGGCTACACATGAAATGAGTTAGGAAAGAGAACAGAGTCTCACATTTAGAAAACACTCTTATGCCTGCTTAAATGGGAAGGAGAGGTGGGGTGATGCATAAAACCAGAGTTTGATAAAAGCACAAGTACCGTGCCAAAAACCAACTATGCAATAGACAAGACCTACACCTTCCTCAGTGAAAGGGACTCAAAACCCCATATTTCCCACAGAGGAATATATCTGACTAGTAAGAATCATAAAACCTATGTATTGATATGTCTCCATAAGGGAATCAAGTGTGTCTAGACTGGCATAAACATGGCAGCGAGAATCAGCTCAAACCCACTATAAAAAGAAATGTCAAAAACAAAACAAAAAAACAGGGAAATCATTTACAATTATTTCAGGGTCTCTTAGGAAACCTGGAATGACCCTGTCTACAGTGACAGCTGGATATGGCATAAGACTGGACACTTGGGACTGAGAGGATTGGTGAGATTAGGTGAGCAAATGCAGTCCCTTTAAAGCAATAATGCATAGCACCCATTATATGGGTCCAAACTCTCCAGGTTGAAGGGAATATTACTACAGCTATAACATGTACGGGAAACCTAGGGAATTTACACACCGTGAATACGAAAGGTTTCTATAACTCAACGAATAGTCCCTCTCTTGGTGTTCCTGTTTGTCTTTCCAACTGCATTACTATCAATCTCGCAACTTGGGGAGACACCCCCTTTAAGCTCCTGATTCGCACATGTTGCCAATTTGTCAGAGGTTGGAAGGGAAGAGGGAGAACCAATGAGAGAGTAGCTTTTAGGCATTTGGACGGGCACATGTCACTCTAATTTCCAGGCAGGAAGAAGAATTAAACAAAGTCTCAGCCACCCACCGGGAACCAGTATAGGTCCTGAACCAAAATTTTGAACTTGCGTTCAGCTCACAAAAAACGAGTTGAAAAATGGAGCTCATGGGCACAGCAGTTCACAAACTGGCAGAGTAATAAAGGACACCTCTCGTCCAAAAATCTGCTGAGGGAAGGCACCGAGGCCGACTTGAAAGCGAGGCAGAATAGCAGGAATCAGATTTTAAGAGGTACGTAGGAATCGACTGTAAAGCACAGGAAGAGGGACACAACCTCGCCAATGATGCACTTGGCCAGAAACGGCGTAATCGTTTTCTCCAGAATATATTCACGAGAAAATGCATATGCCCTTTTTGGCCAAGCAAGCAAGCGGGCAATGCAAATCTGCACTACAAAGAAGTATCACATCCCACAGGTCAAAAGGGACATCCAGAAAATATGTAAAAACCAGAAAGGCAAGACAGGCCCTGGAGAAGAGGAGCCTTGTTATGCTGATGGGCGGGATGTAAATTGCCAAATGCCTCCCAGGAGAGGTGCATTGTGTTCCCTAAAACAAGTAAACCACAGAGCTACAGAGCTATGGGCACTTGAAGTCTAGGGAATATACCTTTGGAAAACTGAAAATCAATAAGACAGAGCCACCCCCAAATTTAGGGCTGCACTGCTTACAAGAACCTCAACTAGGGTACACCTTCAATATCCCAGGAAATATAAAAATAGTTCAAATAGAGTGGTACTTATGTACGATGGAATATCCTTCAGCCATGAAATCAATGTCATAAGACCAGTAACAGCAAAGTGAGTGGATTCAGGTACGATGATTCTAAATGAAATAAGTCACACAGAAAAAGAAACTTATCATAAGATATCACTTATGAAGATCCTGTAAACATGGCTACACATGAACTGAGTTAGGAAAGAGAACAGAGTCTCACATTTAGAAAACACTCTTATGCCTGCTCAAGGGGGAAGGAGAGCTGGGGTGATGCATAACACCAGAGTTTGATATAAGCACAGGTACCGTTCCAAAATCAAACTTGGGAATAGACAAGACTTCACCTTCCTCAGTGAAAGGGATCAAAACCCCATATTTCCCACAGAGGAATATATCTGACTAGTAAGAATCATAAAACCTATGTATTGATATGTCTCTGTAAGGGAATCCAGTGTGTCTAGACAGGCATAAACATGACAGCGAGAATCAGCTCAAACCCACTATAAAATGAAATGTCAAAAACAAAACAAAAAAACAGGGAAATCCTTTACAATTATTTCAGGGTCTCTTAGGAAACCTGGAATGACCCTGTCTACAGTGACAGCTGGATATGGCATAAGGCTGGACACTTGGGACTGAGAGGATTGGTGAGATTGGGTGAGCAAATGCAGACCCTTTAAAGCAATAATGCATGGCACCCATTATATGGGTCACAACTCTCCAGGTTGAAGGGAATATTACTACAGCTATAACATGTACGGGAAACCTGGAGAATTGACACACTGTGAATACGAAAGGTTTCTAAAACTCAGCGAATAGTCACTCTCCTGGTGTTCCTGTTTGACATTCCAACTGCTTTACTATCAATCTCCCAACTTGGAGAGACACCCCTTTTAAGCTCCTGGTTCGCACAGGTTGCCAATTTGTCAGAGGATGGAAGGGAAGAGGGAGAACCAATGAGAGAGTAGCTTTTAGGCATTTGGACGGGCACATGTCACTCTAATTTCGCGGCAGGAAGAAGAATTAAACAAAGTCTCAGCCACCCACCGGGAACCAGTATAGGTCCTGAACCAAAATTTTGGACTTGCGTTCAGCTCACCAAAAACGAGTTGAAAAATGGAGCTCAGGGGCACAGCAGTTCACAAACTGGCAGAGTAATAAAGGACACCTCTCGTCCAAAAATTGCTGAGGGAAGACACCGAGGCCGACTTGAAAGCGAGGCAGAATAGCAGGAATCAGATTTCAAGAGGTACGTAGGAATCGCCTGTAAAGCACAGGAAGAGGGGCACAACCTCGCCAATGATGCACTTGGCCAGAAAGGGCGTATGCGTTTTCTCCAGAATATATTCACGAGAAAACGCATACGCCCTTTTTGGCCAAGCAAGCAAGCGGGCAATGCAAATCTGCACTACAAAGAAGTATCACTTCCCACCGGTCAAAAGGGACATCCACAAAATATGTAAAAACCAGAAAGGCAAGACAGGCCCTGGAGAAAAGGAGCCTTGTTTTGCTGATGGGTGGGTTGTAAATTGCCAAATGCCTCCCAGGAGTGGTGCATTGTGTTCCCGAAAACAAGTAAACAACAGAGCTACAGAGCCATGGGCACTTCAATTCAAGGGAATATACCTTGGGAAAACTGAAAATCAATAAGACAGAGCCACCCCCAAATTTAGGGCTCCACTGCTTAGAAGAACCTCAACTAGGGTATATCTTCAATATCCCAGGAAATATAAAAATAGTTCAAAAATAGTGGTACTTACGTACGATGGAATATCCTTCAGCCATGAAATCAATGTCATAAGTCCAGTAACAGCAAAGTGAGTGGATTCAGGTCCGGTGATTCTAAGTGAAATAAGTCACACAGAAAAAGAAACTTATCATAAGATATCACTTATGAAGATCCTGTAAACATGGCTACACATGAACTGAGTTAGGAAAGAGAACAGAGTCTCACATTTAGAAAACACTCTTATGCCTGCTTAAGTGGGAAGGAGAGGTGGGGTGATGCATAAAACCATAGTTTGATATAAGCACAGGTACCGTGCCAAAAACCAACTATGCAATAGACAAGACCTACACCTTCCTCAGTGAAAGGGACTCAAAACCCCATATTTCCCGCAGAAGAATATATCTGACTAGTAAGAATCATAAAACCTATGTATTGATATGTCTCCATAAGGGAATCAAGTGTGTCTAGACTTGCATAAACATGGCAGCGAGAATCAGCTCAAACCCACTATAAAAAGAAATGTCAAAAACAAAACAAAAAAACGGGGAAATCCTTTACAATTATTTCAGGGTCTCTTAGGAAACCTGGAATGACCCTATCTACAATGACAGATGGATGTGGCATAAGACTGGACACTTGGGACTGAGAGGATTGGTGAGATTGGGTGAGCAAATGCAGACCCTTTAAAGCAATAATGCATAGCACCCATTATATGGGTCCAAACTCTCCAGGTTGAAGGGAATATTACTACAGCTATAACATGTACGGGAAACCTAGAGAATTTACACACCGTGAATACGAAAGGTTTCTATAACTCAACGAATAGTCCCTCTCTTCGTGTTCCTGTTTGTCTTTCCAACTGCTTTACTATCAATCTCACAACTTGGGGAGACACCCCCTTTAAGCTCCTGATTCGCACATGTTGCCAATTTGTCAGAGGTTGGAAGGGAAGAGGGAGAACCAATGAGAGAGTAGCTTTTAGGTATTTGGACGGGCACATGTCACTCTAATTTCCAGGCAGGAAGAAGAATTAAACAAAGTCTCAGCCACCCACTGGGAACCAGTATAGGTCCTGAACCAAAATTTTGGACTTGCGTTCAGCTCACAAAAAACGAGTTGAAAAATGGAGCTCATGGGCACAGCAGTTCACAAACTGGCAGAGTAATAAAGGACACCTCTCGTCCAATAATCTGCTGAGGGAAGGCACCGAGGCCGACTTGAAAGCGAGGCAGAATAGCAGGAATCAGATTTCAAGAGGTATGTAGGAATCGACTGTAAAGCACAGGAAGAGGGGCACAACCTCGCCAATGATGCACTTGGCCGGAAACGGCGTAAGCGTTTTCTCCAGAATATATTCACGAGAAAATGCATATGCCCTTTTTGGCCAAGCAAGCAAGCGAGCAATGCAAATCTGCACTACAAAGTAGTATCACTTCCCACAGGTCAAAAGGGACATCCAGAAAATATGTAAAAACCAGAAAGGCAAGACAGGCCCTGGAGAAGAGGAGCCTTGTTATGCTGATGGGAGGGATGTAAATTGCCAAATGCCTCCCTGGAGTGGTGCATTGTGTTCCCTAAAACAAGTAAACAACAGAGCTACAGAGCTATGGGCACATGAAGTCTAGGGAATATACCTTTGGAAAACTGAAAATCAATAAGACAGAGCCACCCCCAAATTTAGGGCTGCATTGCTTACAAGAACCTCAACTAGGGTACACCTTCAATATCCCAGGAAATATAAAAATAGTTCAAATAGAGTGGTACTTACGTACGATGGAATATCCTTCAGCCATGAAATCAATGTCATAAGACCAGTAACAGCAAAGTGAGTGGATTCAGGTACGATGATTCTAAGTGAAATAAGTCACACAGAAAAAGAAACTTATCATAAGATATCACTTATGAAGATCATGTAAACATGGCTACTCATGAACTGAGTTAGGAAAGAGAACAGAGTCTCACATTTAGAAAACACTCTTATGCCTGCTCAAGGGGGAAGGAGAGGTGGGGTGATGCATAACACCAGAGTTTGAAATAAGCACAGGTACCGTTCCAAAATCAAACTTGGGAATAGACAAGACTTCACCTTCCTCAGTGAAAGGGATCAAAACCCCATATTTCCCACAGAGGAATATATCTGATTAGTAAGAATCATAAAACCTATGTATTGATATGTCTCTGTAAGGGAATCCAGTGTGTC
The DNA here is from genome assembly GCF_964165515.1 of Mesoplodon bidens. NCBI lineage: Eukaryota > Metazoa > Chordata > Mammalia > Artiodactyla > Ziphiidae > Mesoplodon > Mesoplodon bidens. Next base: position 4,267,727 of record NW_027672207.1, read on the forward strand.
TAGACAGACATAAACATGACAGCGAGAATCAGCTCAAACCCACTATAAAATGAAATGTCAAAAACAAAACAAAAAAAACAGGGAAATCCTTTACAATTATTTCAGGGTCTCTTAGGAAACCTGGAATGACCCTATCTACAGTGACAGCTGGATATGGCATAAGGCTGGACACTTGGGACTGAGAGGATTGGTGAGATTGGGTGAGCAAATGCAGACCCTTTAAAGCAATAATGCATGGCACCCATTATATGGGTCACAACTCTCCAGGTTGAAGGGAATATTACTACAGCTATAACATGTACGGGAAACCTGGAGAATTGACACACTGTGAATACGAAAGGTTTCTAAAACTCAGCGAATAGTCACTCTCCTGGTGTTCTTGTTTGACATTCCAACTGCTTTACTATCAATCTCCCAAATTGGAGAGACACCCCTTTTAAGCACCTGGTTCGCACACGTTGCCAAATTGTCAGAGGATGGAAGGGAAGAGGGAGAACCAATGAGAGAGTAGCTTTTAGGCATTTGGACGGGCACATGTCACTCTAATTTCGCGGCAGGAAGAAGAATTAAACAAAGTCTCAGCCACCCACCGGGAACCAGTATAGGTCCTGAACCAAAATTTTGGACTTGCGTTCAGCTCACCAAAAACGAGATGAAAAATGGAGCTCAGGGGCACAGCAGTTCACAAACTGGCAGAGTAATAAAGGACACCTCTCGTCCAAAAATCTGCTGAGGGAAGGCACCGAGGCCGACTTGAAAGCGAGGCAGAATAGCAGGAATCAGATTTCAAGAGGTACGTAGGAATCGCCTGTAAAGCACAGGAAGAGGGGCACAACCTCGCCAATGATGCACTTGGCCAGAAAGGACGTATGCGTTTTCTTCAGAATATATTCACGAGAAAATGCATACGCCCTTTTTGGCCAAGCAAGCAAGCGGGCAATGCAAATCTGCACTACAAAGAAGTATCACTTCCCACCGGTCAAAAGGGACATCCACAAAATATGTAAAAACCAGAAAGGCAAGACAGGCCCTGGAGAAAAGGAGCCTTGTTTTGCTGATGGGTGGGATGTAAATTGCCAAATGCCTCCCAGGAGTGGTGCATTGTGTTCCCTAAAACAAGTAAACAACAGAGCTACAGAGCCATGGGCACTTCAAGTCTAGGGAATATACCTTGGGAAAACTGAAAATCAATAAGACAGAGCCACCCCCAAATTTAGGGCTCCACTGCTTAGAAGAACCTCAACTAGGGTATATCTTCAATATCCCAGGAAATATAAAAATAGTTCAAAAATAGTGGTACTTACGTACGATGGAATATCCTTCAGCCATGAAATCAATGTCATAAGTCCAGTAACAGCAAAGTGAGTGGATTCAGGTCCGGTGATTCTAAGTGAAATAAGTCACACAGAAAAATAAACTTATCATAAGATATCACTTATGAAGATCCTGTAAACATGGCTACACATGAACTGAGTTAGGAAAGAGAACAGAGTCTCACATTTAGAAAACACTCTTATGCCTGCTTAAATGGGAAGGAGAGGTGGGGTGATGCATAAAACCAGAGTTTGATATAAGCACAGGTACCGTGCCAAAAACCAACTATGCAATAGACAAGACCTACAACTTCCTCAGTGAAAGGGACTCAAAACCCCATATTTCCCGCAGAGGAATATATCTGACTAGTAAGAATCATAAAACCTATGTATTGATATGATTCCATAAGGGAATCAAGTGTGTCTAGACTTGCATAAACATGGCAGCGAGAATCAGCTCAAACCCACTATAAAAAGAAATGTCAAAAACAAAACCAAAAAACGGGGAAATACTTTACAATTATTTCAGGGTCTCTTAGGAAACCTGGAATGACCCTATCTAAAATGACAGATGGATGTGGCATAAGACTGGACACTTGGGACTGAGAGGATTGGTGAGATTGGGTGAGCAAATGCAGACCCTTTAAAGCAATAATGCATAGCACCCATTATATGGGTCCAAACTCTCCAGGTTGAAGGGAATATTACTACAGCTATAACATGTACGGGAAACCTAGAGAATTTACACACCGTGAATACGAAAGGTTTCTATAACTCAACAAATAGTCCCTCTCTTCGTGTTCCTGTTTGTCTTTCCAACTGCTTTACTATCAATCTCGCAACTTGGGGAGACACCCCCTTTAAGCTCCTGATTCGCACATGTTGCCAATTTGTCAGAGGTTGGAAGGGAAGAGGGAGAACCAATGAGAGAGTAGCTTTTAGGCATTTGGACGGGCACATGTCACTCTAATTTCCAGGCAGGAAGAAGAATTAAACAAAGTCTCAGCCACCCACCGGGAACCAGTATAGGTCCTGAACCAAAATTTTGGACTTGCGTTCAGCTCACAAAAAACGAGTTGAAAAATGGAGCTCATGGGCACAGCAGTTCACAAACTGGCAGAGTAATAAAGGACACCTCTCGTCCAAAAATCTGCTGAGGGAAGGCACCGAGGCCAACTTGAAAGCGAGGCAGAATAGCAGGAATCAGATTTCAAGAGGTACGTAGGAATCGACTGTAAAGCACAGGAAGAGGGGCACAACCTCGCCAATGATGCACTTGGCCAGAAACGGCGTAAGCGTTTTCTCCAGAATATATTCACGAGAAAATGCATATGCCCTTTTTGGCCAAGCAAGCAAGCAGGCAATGCAAATCTGCACTACAAAGAAGTATCACTTCCCACAGGTCAAAAGGGACATCCAGAAAATATGTAAAAACCAGAAAGGCAAGACAGGCCCTGGAGAAGAGGAGCCTTGTTATGCTGATGGGCGGGATGTAAATTGCCAAATGCCTCCCTGGAGTGGTGCATTGTGTTCCCTAAAACAAGTAAACAACAGAGCTACAGAGCTATGGGCACTTGAAGTCTAGGGAATATACCTTTGGAAAACTGAAAATCAATAAGACAGAGCCACCCCCAAATTTAGGGCTGCACTGCTTACAAGAACCTCAACTAGGGTACACCTTCAATATCCCAGGAAATATAAAAATAGTTCTAATAGAGTTGTACTTACGTACGATGGAATATCCTTCAGCCATGAAATCAATGTCATAAGACCAGTAAGAGCAAAGTGAGTGGATTCAGGTACGATGATTCTAAGTGAAATAAGTCACACAGAAAAAGAAACTTATCATAAGATATCACTTATGAAGATCCTGTAAACATGGCTACACATGAACTGAGTTAGGAAAGAGAACAGAGTCTCACATTTAGAAAACACTCTTATGCCTGCTCAAGGGGGAAGGAGACGTGGGGTGATGCATAACACCTGAGTTTGATATAAGCACAGGTACCGTTCCAAAATCAAACTTGGGAATAGACAAGACTTCACCTTCCTCAGTGAAAGGGATCAAAACCCCATATTTCCCACAGAGGAATATATCTGACTAGTAAGAATCATAAAACCTATGTATTGATATGTCTCTGTAAGGGAATCCAGTGTGTCTAGACAGACATAAACATGACAGCGAGAATCAGCTCAAACCCACTATAAAATGAAATGTCAAAACAAAACAAAAAAACAGGGAAATCCTTTACAATTATTTCAGGGTCTCTTAGGAAACCTGGAATGACCCTATCTACAGTGACAGCTGGATATGGCATAAGGCTGGACACTTGGGACTGAGAGGATTGGTGAGATTGGGTGAGCAAATGCAGACCCTTTAAAGCAATAATGCATGGTACCCATTATATGGGTCACAACTCTCCAGGTTGAAGGGAATATTACTACAGCTATAACATGTACGGGAAACCTGGAGAATTGACACACTGTGAATACGAAAGGTTTCTAAAACTCAGCGAATACTCACTCTCCTGGTGTTCCTGTTTGACATTCCAACTGCTTTACTATCAATCTCCCAACTTGGAGAGACACCCCTTTTAAGCACCTGGTTCGCACAGGTTGCCAAATTGTCAGAGGATGGAAGGGAAGAGGGAGAACCAATGAGAGAGTAGCTTTTAGGCATTTGGACGGGCACATGTCACTCTAATTTCGCGGCAGGAAGAAGAATTAAACAAAGTCTCAGCCACCCACCGGGAACCAGTATAGGTCCTGAACCAAAATTTTGGACTTGCGTTCAGCTCACCAAAAACGAGTTGAAAAATGGAGCTCAGGGGCACAGCAGTTCACAAACTGGCAGAGTAATAAAGGACACCTCTCGTCCAAAAATCTGCTGAGGGAAGGCACCGAGGCCGACTTGAAAGCGAGGCAGAATAGCAGGAATCAGATTTCAAGAGGTACGTAGGAATCGCCTGTAAAGCACAGGAAGAGGGGCACAACCTCGCCAATGATGCACTTGGCCAGAAAGGGCGTATGCGTTTTCTCCAGAATATATTCACGAGAAAACGCATACGCCCTTTTTGGCCAAGCAAGCAAGCGGGCAATGCAAATCTGCACTACAAAGAAGTATCACTTCCCACCGGTCAAAAGGGACATCCACAAAATATGTAAAAACCAGAAAGGCAAGACAGGCCCTGGAGAAAAGGAGCCTTGTTTTGCTGATGGGTGGGATGTAAATTGCCAAATGCCTCCCAGGAGTGGTGCATTGTGTTCCCTAAAACAAGTAAACAACAGAGCTACAGAGCCATGGGCACTTCAAGTCTAGGGAATATACCTTGGGAAAACTGAAAATCAATAAGACAGAGCCACCCCCAAATTTAGGGCTCCACTGCTTAGAAGAACCTCAACTAGGGTATATCTTCAATATCCCAGGAAATATAAAAATAGTTCAAAAATAGTGGTACTTACGTACGATGGAATATCCTTCAGCCATGAAATCAATGTCATAAGTCCAGTAACAGCAAAGTGAGTGGATTCAGGTCTGGTGATTCTAAGTGAAATAAGTCACACAGAAAAAGAAACTTATCATAAGATATCACTTATGAAGATCCTGTAAACATGGCTACACATGAACTGAGTTAGGAAAGAGAACAGAGTCTCACATTTAGAAAACACCCTTATGCCTGCTTAAATGGGAAGGAGAGGTGGGGTGATGCATAAAACCAGAGTTTGATATAAGCACAGGTACCGTGCCAAAAACCAACTATGCAATAGACAAGACCTACAACTTCCTCAGTGAAAGGGACTCAAAACCCCATATTTCCCGCAGAGGAATATATCTGACTAGTAAGAATCATAAAACCTATGTATTGATATGATTCCATAAGGGAATCAAGTGTGTCTAGACTTGCATAAACATGGCAGCGAGAATCAGCTCAAACCCACTATAAAAAGAAATGTCAAAAACAAAACAAAAAAACGGGGAAATACTTTACAATTATTTCAGGGTCTCTTAGGAAACCTGGAATGACCCTATCTACAATGACAGATGGATGTGGCATAAGACTGGACACTTGGGACTGAGAGGATTGGTGAGATTGGGTGAGCAAATGCAGACCCTTTAAAGCAATAATGCATAGCACCCATTATATGGGTCCAAACTCTCCAGGTTGAAGGGAATATTACTACAGCTATAACATGTACGGGAAACCTAGAGAATTTACACACCGTGAATACGAAAGGTTTCTATAACTCAACGAATAGTCCCTCTCTTCGTGTTCCTGTTTGTCTTTCCAACTGCTTTACTATCAATCTCGCAACTTGGGGAGACACCCCCTTTAAGCTCCTGATTCGCACATGTTGCCAATTTGTCAGAGGTTGGAAGGGAAGAGGGAGAACCAATGAGAGAGTAGCTTTTAGGCATTTGGACGGGCACATGTCACTCTAATTTCCAGGCAGGAAGAAGAATTAAACAAAGTCTCAGCCACCCACCGGGAACCAGTATAGGTCCTGAACCAAAATTTTGGACTTGCGTTCAGCTCACAAAAAACGAGTTGAAAAATGGAGCTCATGGGCACAGCAGTTCACAAACTGGCAGAGTAATAAAGGACACCTCTCGTCCAAAAATCTGCTGAGGGAAGGCACCGAGGCCGACTTGAAAGCGAGGCAGAATAGCAGGAATCAGATTTCAAGAGGTACCTAGGAATCGACTGTAAAGCACAGGAAGAGGGGCACAACCTCGCCAATGATGCACTTGGCCAGAAACGGCATAAGCGTTTTCTCCAGAATATATTCAGGAGAAAATGCCTATGCCATTTTTGGCCAAGCAAGCAAGCGGGCAATGCAAATCTGCACTACAAAGTAGTATCACTTCCCACAGGTCAAAAGGGACATCCAGAAAATATGTGAAAACCAGAAAGGCAAGACAGGCCCTGGAGAAGAGGAGCCTTGTTATGCTGATGGGCGGGATGTAAATTGCCAAATGCCTCCCTGGAGTGGTGCATTGTGTTCCCTAAAACAAGTAAACAACAGAGCTACAGAGCTATGGGCACTTGAAGTCTAGGGAATATACCTTTGGAAAACTGAAAATCAATAAGACAGAGCCACCCCCAAATTTAGGGCTGCACTGCTTACAAGAACCTCAACTAGGGTACACCTTCAATATCCCAGGAAATATAAAAATAGTTCTAATAGAGTGGTACTTACGTACGATGGAATATCCTTCAGCCATGAAATCAATGTCATAAGACCAGTAACAGCAAAGTGAGTGGATTCAGGTACGATGATTCTAAGTGAAATATGTCACACAGAAAAAGAAACTTATCATAAGATATCACTTATGAAGATCCTGTAAACATGGCTACACATGAACTGAGTTAGGAAAGAGAACAGAGTCTCACATTTAGAAAACACTCTTATGCCTGCTCAAGGGAAAAGGAGAGGTGGGGTGATGCATAACACCAGAGTTTGATATAAGCACAGGTACCGTTCCAAAATCAAACTTGGGAATAGACAAGACTTCACCTTCCTCAGTGAAAGGGATCAAAACCCCATATTTCCCACAGAGGAATATATCTGACTAGTAAGAATCATAAAACCTATGTATTGATATGTCTCTGTAAGGGATCCAGTGTGTCTAGACAGGCATAAACATGACAGCGAGAATCAGCTCAAACCCACTATAAAATGAAATGTCAAAAACAAAACAAAAAAACAGGGAAATCCTTTACAATTATTTCAGGGTCTCTTAGGAAACCTGGAATGACCCTATCTACAGTGACAGCTGGATATGGCATAAGGCTGGACACTTGGGACTGAGAGGATTGGTGAGATTGGGTGAGCAAATGCAGACCCTTTAAAGCAATAATGCATGGCACCCATTATATGGGTCACAACTCTCCAGGTTGAAGGGAATATTACTACAGCTATAACATGTACGGGAAACCTGGAGAATTGACACACTGTGAATACGAAAGGTTTCTAAAACTCAGCGAATAGTCACTCTCCTGGTGTTCTTGTTTGACATTCCAACTGCTTTACTATCAATCTCCCAACTTGGAGAGACACCCCTTTTAAGCACCTGGTTCGCACATGTTGCCAAATTGTCAGAGGATGGAAGGGAAGAGGGAGAACCAATGAGAGAGTAGCTTTTAGGCATTTGGACGGGCACATGTCACTCTAATTTCGCGGCAGGAAGAAGAATTAAACAAAGTCTCAGCCACCCACCGGGAACCAGTATAGGTCCTGAACCAAAATTTTGGACTTGCGTTCAGCTCACCAAAAACGAGATGAAAAATGGAGCTCAGGGGCACAGCAGTTCAAACTGGCAGAGTAATAAAGGACACCTCTCGTCCAAAAATCTGCTGAGGGAAGGCACCGAGGCCGACTTGAAAGCGAGGCAGAATAGCAGGAATCAGATTTCAAGAGGTACGTAGGAATCGCCTGTAAAGCACAGGAAGAGGGGCACAACCTCGCCAATGATGCACTTGGCCAGAAAGGGCGTATGCGTTTTCTCCAGAATATATTCACGAGAAAATGCATACGCCCTTTTTGGCCAAGCAAGCAAGCGGGCAATGCAAATCTGCACTACAAAGAAGTATCACTTCCCACCGGTCAAAAGGGACATCCACAAAATATGTAAAAACCAGAAAGGCAAGACAGGCCCTGGAGAAAAGGAGCCTTGTTTTGCTGATGGGTGGGATGTAAATTGCCAAATGCCTCCCAGGAGTGGTGCATTGTGTTCCCTAAAACAAGTAAACAACAGAGCTACAGAGCCATGGGCACTTCAAGTCTAGGGAATATACCTTGGGAAAACTGAAAATCAATAAGACAGAGCCACCCCCAAATTTAGGGCTCCACTGCTTAGAAGAACCTCAACTAGGGTATATCTTCAATATCCCAGGAAATATAAAAATAGTTCAAAAATAGTGGTACTTACGTACGATGGAATATCCTTCAGCCATGAAATCAATGTCATAAGTCCAGTAACAGCAAAGTGAGTGGATTCAGGTCCGGTGATTCTAAGTGAAATAAGTCACACAGAAAAAGAAACTTATCATAAGATATCACTTATGAAGATCCTGTAAACATGGCTACACATGAACTGAGTTAGGAAAGAGAACAGAGTCTCACATTTAGAAAACACTCTTATGCCTGCTTAAATGGGAAGGAGAGGTGGGGTGATGCATAAAACCAGAGTTTGATATAAGCACAGGTACCGTGCCAAAAACCAACTATGCAATAGACAAGACCTACAACTTCCTCAGTGAAAGGGACTCAAAACCCCATATTTCCCGCAGAGGAATATATCTGACTAGTAAGAATCATAAAACCTATGTATTGATATGATTCCATAAGGGAATCAAGTGTGTCTAGACTTGCATAAACATGGCAGCGAGAATCAGCTCAAACCCACTATAAAAAGAAATGTCAAAAACAAAACAAAAAAACGGGGAAATCCTTTACAATTATTTCAGGGTCTCTTAGGAAACCTGGAATGACCCTATCTACAATGACAGATGGATGTGGCATAAGACTGGACACTTGGGACTGAGAGGATTGGTGAGATTGGGTGAGCAAATGCAGACCCTTTAAAGCAATAATGCATAGCACCCATTATATGGGTCCAAACTCTCCAGGTTGAAGGGAATATTACTACAGCTATAACATGTACGGGAAACCTAGAGAATTTACACACCGTGAATACGAAAGGTTTCTATAACTCAACGAATAGTCCCTCTCTTCGTGTTCCTGTTTGTCTTTCCAACTGCTTTACTATCAATCTCACAACTTGGGGAGACACCCCCTTTAAGCTCCTGATTCGCACATGTTGCCAATTTGTCAGAGGTTGGAAGGGAAGAGGGAGAACCAATGAGAGAGTAGCTTTTAGGTATTTGGACGGGCACATGTCACCCTAATTTCCAGGCAGGAAGAAGAATTAAACAAAGTCTCAGCCACCCACTGGGAACCAGTATAGGTCCTGAACCAAAATTTTGGACTTGCGTTCAGCTCACAAAAAACGAGTTGAAAAATGGAGCTCATGGGCACAGCAGTTCACAAACTGGCAGAGTAATAAAGGACACCTCTCGTCCAAAAATCTGCTGAGGGAAGGCACCGAGGCCAACTTGAAAGTGAGGCAGAATAGCAGGAATCAGATTTCAAGAGGTACGTAGGAATCGACTGTAAAGCACAGGAAGAGGGGCACAACCTCGCCAATGATGCACTTGGCCAGAAACGGCGTAAGCGTTTTCTCCACAATATATTCACGAGAAAATGCATATGCCCTTTTTGGCCAAGCAAGCAAGCGGGCAATGCAAATCTGCACTACAAAGAAGTATCACTTCCCACAGGTCAAAAGGGACATCCAGAAAATATGTAAAAACCAGAAAGGCAAGACAGGCCCTGGAGAACAGGAGCCTTGTTATGCTGATGGGCGGGATGTAAATTGCCAAATGCCTCCCTGGAGTGGTGCATTGTGTTCCCTAAAACAAGTAAACAACAGAGCTACAGAGCTATGGGCACTTGAAGTCTAGGGAATATACCTTTGGAAAACTGAAAATCAATAAGACAGAGCCACCCCCAAATTTAGGGCTGCACTGCTTACAAGAACCTCAACTAGGGTACACCTTCAATATCCCAGGAAATATAAAAATAGTTCTAATAGAGTTGTACTTACGTACGATGGAATATCCTTCAGCCATGAAATCAATGTCATAAGACCAGTAACAGCAAAGTGAGTGGATTCAGGTACGATGATTCTAAGTGAAATAAGTCACACAGAAAAAGAAACTTATCATAAGATATCACTTATGAAGATCCTGTAAACATGGCTACACATGAACTGAGTTAGGAAAGAGAACAGAGTCTCACATTTAGAAAACACTCTTATGCCTGCTCAAGGGGGAAGGAGAGGTGGGGTGATGCATAACACCAGAGTTTGATATAAGCACAGGTACCGTTCCAAAATCAAACTTGGGAATAGACAAGACTTCACCTTCCTCAGTGAAAGGGATCAAAACCCCATATTTCCCACAGAGGAATATATCTGACTAGTAAGAATCATAAAACCTATGTATTGATATGTCTCTGTAAGGGAATCCAGTGTGTCTAGACAGGCATAAACATGACAGCGAGAATCAGCTCAAACCCACTATAAAATGAAATGTCAAAAACAAAACAAAAAAACAGGGAAATCCTTTACAATTATTTCAGGGTCTCTTAGGAAACCTGGAATGACCCGATCTACAGTGACAGCTGGATATGGCATAAGGCTGGACACTTGGGACTGAGAGGATTGGTGAGATTGGGTGAGCAAATGCAGACCCTTTAAAGCAATAATGCATGGCACCCATTATATGGGTCACAACTCTCCAGGTTGAAGGGAATATTACTACAGCTATAACATGTACGGGAAACCTGGAGAATTGACACACTGTGAATACGAAAGGTTTCTAAAACTCAGCGAATAGTCACTCTCCTGGTGTTCCTGTTTGACATTCCAACTGCTTTACTATCAATCTCCCAACTTGGAGAGACACCCCTTATAAGCTCCTGGTTCGCACAGGTTGCCAATTTGTCAGAGGATGGAAGGGAAGAGGGAGAACCAACGAGAGAGTAGCTTTTAGGCATTTGGACGGGCACATGTCACTCTAATTTCCCGGCAGGAAGAAGAATTAAACAAAGTCTCAGCCACCCACTGGGAACCGGTATAGGTCCTGAACCAAAATTTTGGACTTGCGTTCAGCTCACAAAAAACAAGTTGAAAAATTGAGCTCAGGGGTACAGCAGTTCACAAACTGGCAGAGTAATAAAGGACACCTCTCGTCTAAAAATCTGCTGAGGGAAGGCACCGAGGCCAACTTGAAAGCGAGGCAGAATAGCAGGAATCAGATTTCAAGAGGTACGTAGGAATCAACTGTAAAGCACAGGAAGAGGGGCACAACCTCGCCAATGATGCACTTGGCCAGAAAGTGCGTATGCGTTTTCTCCAGAATATATTCACGAGAAACCGCATATGACCTTTTTGGCCAAGCAAGCAAGCGGGCAATGCAAATCTGCACTACAAAGAAGTATCACTTCCCACAGGTCAAAAGGGACATCCAGAAACTATGTAAAAACCAGAAAGGCAAGACAGGCCCTGGAGAAGTGGAGCCTTGTTATGCTGATGGGCGGGATGTAAATTGCCAAATGCCTCCCTGGAGTGCTGAATTGTGTTCCCTAAAACAAGTAAACAACAGAGCTACAGAGCCATAGGCACTTCAAGTCTAGGGAATATACCTTTGGAAACCTGAAAATCAATAAGACAGACCCACCCCCAAATTTAGGGCTCCACTGCTTACAAGAACATCAACTAGGGTACACATTCACTATCCCAGGAAATATAAAAATAGTTCAAATATTGTGGTACTTACGTACGATGGAATATCCTTCAGCCATGAAATCAATGTCATAAGACCAGTAACAGCAAAGTGAGTGGATTCAGGTACGATGATTCTAAATGAAATAAGTCACACAGAAAAAGAAACTTATCATAAGATATCACTTATGAAGATCCTGTAAACATGGCTACACATGAACTGAGTTAGGAAAGAGAACAGAGTCTCACATTTAGAAAACACACTTATGCCTGCTCAAGGGGGAAGGAGAGGTGGGGTGATGCATAAAACCAGAGTTTGATATAAGCACAGGTACCGTTCCAAAAACAAACTTTGGAATAGACAAGACCTACACATTCCTCAGTGAAAGGGATCAAAACCCAATATTTCCCTCAGAAGAATATATCTGACTAGTAAGAATCATAAAACCTATGTATTTATATGTCACCGTAAGGGAATCAAGTGTGTCTAGACTGGCATAAACATGGCAGCGAGAATCAGCTCAAACCCACTATAAAAAGAAATGTCAAAAACAAAACAAAAAAAACAGGGAAATCCTTTACATTTATTTCAGGGTCTCTTAGGAAACCTGGAATGACCCTATCTACAATGACAGCTGGATGTGGCATAAGGCTGGACACTTGGGACTGAGAGGATTGGTGAGATTGTGTGAGCAAATGCAGACCCTTTAAAGCAATAATGCATGGCACCCATTATATGGGTCCCAACTCTCCAGGTTGAAGGGAATATTACTACATCGATAACATGTACGGGAAAACTAGAGAATGGTCACACCGTGAATACGAAATGTTTCTAAAACTCAACGAATAGTCCCTCTCCTGGTGTTCCTGTTTGACTTTCCAACTGCTTTACTATCAATCTCCCAACTTGGAGAGATAACCCTTTAAGCTCCTGATTCGCACAGGTTGCCAATTTGACAGAGGATGGAAGGGAAGAGGGAGAACCAAAGAGAGAGTAGCTGTTAGGCATTTGGACGGGCACATGTCACTCTAATTTCCCGGCAGGAAGAAGAATTAAACAAAGTCTCAGCCACCCACCGGGAACCAGTGTAGGTCCTGAACAAAAATTTTGGAGTTTCGTTCAGCTTACAAAAAACGAGTAGAAAAATGGAGCTCAGGGGCACAGCAGTTCACAAATTGGCAGAGTAATAAAGAACAACTCTCGTCCAAAAATCTGCTTTCTAAAGGCCCCGAGGCCGACTTGAATGCGAGGCAGAATAGCAGGAATCAGATTTCAAGAGGTACGTAGGAATCGCCTGTAAAGCACAGGAAGAGGGGCACAACCTCGCCAATGAGGCACTTGGCCAGAAAGGGCGTATGCGTTTTCTCCAGAATATATTCACGAGAAAACGCATACGCCCTTTTTGGCCAAGCAAGCAAGCGGGCAATGCAAATCTGCACTATAAAGAAGTATCATTTCCCACCGGTCAAAAGGGACATCCACAAAATATGTAAAAACCAAAAAGGCAAGACAGGCCCTGGAGAACAGGAGCCTTGTTATGCTGATGGGCGGGATGTAAATTGCCAACTGCCTCCCTGGAGTGGTGCACTGTGTTCCCTAAAACAAGTAAACAACAAAGCTACAGAGCCATGGGAACTTCAAGTCCAGGGAATATACCTTGGGAAAACTGAAAATCAATAAGACAGTGCCACCCCCAAATTTAGGGCTCCACTGCTTAGAAGAACCTCAACTAGGGTACACCTTCAATATCCCAGGAAATATAAAAATAGTGCAAAAATAGTGGTACTTACGTACGATGGAATATCCTTCAGCCATGAAATCAATGTCGTAAGTCCAGTAACAGCAAAGTGAGTGGATTCAGGTACGGTGATTCTAAGTGAAATAAGTCACACAGAAAAAGAAACTTATCATAAGATATCACTTATGAAGATCCTGTAAACATGGCTACACATGAACTGAGTTAGGAAAGAGAACAGAGTCTCACATTTAGAAAACACTCTTATGCCTGCTTAAGTGGGAAGGAGAGGTGGGGTGATGCATAAATCCAGAGTTTGATATAAGCACAGGTACCGTGCCAAAAACCAACTATGCAATAGACAAGACCTACACATTCCTCAGTGAAAGGGACTCAAAACCCCATATTTCCCGCAGAGGAAAATATCTGACTAGTAAGAATCATAAAACCTATGTATTGATATGTCCTCGTAAGGGAATCAAGTGTGTCTAGACTGGCATAAACATGGCAGCGAGAATCAGCTCAAACCCACTATAAAAAGAAATGTCAAAAACAAAACGAAAAAACAGGGAAATCCTTTACAATTATTTCAGGGTCTCTTAGGAAACCTGGAATGACCCTATCTACAATGACAGCTGGATGTGGCAAAAGGCTGGACACTTGTGACTGAGAGGATTGGTGAGATTGGGTGAGCAAATGCAGACCCTTTAAAGCAATAATGCATGGCACTTATTATATGGGTCCCAACTCTCCCGGTTGAAGGGAATATTACTACAGCTATAACATGTACGCGAAACCTAGAGAATTGACACACAGTGAATACGAAAGGTTTCTAAATCTCAACGAATAATCCGTCTCCTGGTGTTCCTGTTTGACTTTCCAACTGATTTACTATCAATCTCCCAACTTGGAGAGACACCCCCTTTAAGCTCCTGGTTCGCACAAGTTGCCAATTTGGCAGAGGATGGAAGGGAAGAGGGAGAACCAATGAGAGAGTAGCTGTTAGGCATTTGCACGGACACATGTCACTCTAATTTCCCGGCAGGAAGAAGAATTAAACAAAGTCTCAGCAACCACCGGGAACCAGTATAGGTCCTGAACCAAAATTTTGGACTTGCGTTCAGCTCACAAAAAAACGAGTTGAAAAATGGAGCTCAGGGGCACAGCAGTTCAAAAACTGGCAGAGTAATAAAGGACAACTATCGTCCAAAAATCTGCTGAGGGAAGGCAACGAGGCTGACTTGAAAGCGAGGCAGAATAGCAGGAATCAGATTTCAGGAGGTACGTAGGAACTGCCTGTAAAGCACAGGAAGAGGGGCACAACTTCCAAAATGATGCACTTGGCCAAAAAGGGCGTAGGCGTTTTCTCCTGTATATATTCAGGAGAAAACCCATACGCCCTTTTTGGCCAAGCAAGCAAGCGGGCAATGCAAATCTGCACTACAAAGTAGTATCACTTCACACCGGTCAAAAGGGACATCCACAAAATATGTAAAAACCAGAAAAGCAAGACAGGCCCTGGAGAACAGGAGCCTTGTTATGCTGATGGGCGGGATGTAAATTGCCAAATGCCTCCCTGGAGTGGTGCATTGTGTTCCCTAAAACAAGTAAACAACAGAGCTACAGAGCCATGGGCACTTCAAGTCTAGGGAATATACCTTTGGAAACTGAAAATCAATAAGACAGAGCCACCCCGAAATTTAGGGCTCCACTGCTTACAAGAACCTCAACTAGGGTACACCTTCAATATCCCAGGAAATATAAAAATAGTTCAAATATAGTGGTACTTATGTACGATGGAATATCCTTCAGCCATGAAATCAATGTCATAAGACCAGTAATAGCAAAGTGATTGGATTCAGTTATGATGATTCTAAATGAAATAAGTCACACAGAAAAAGAAACTTACCATAAGATATCACTTATGAAGATCCTGTAAACATGGCTACACATGAACTGAGTTAGGAAAGAGAACAGAGTCTCACGTTTAGGAAACACTCTAATGCCTGCTTAAGGGGGAAGGAGAGGTGGGGAGATGCATAAAACCAGAGTTTGATATACGCACAGGTACCGTTCCAAAAACAAACTATGGAATAGACAAGACCTACACCTTCCTCAGTGAAAAGGATCAAAACCCCATATTTCCCGCAGAGGAATATATCTGACTAGTAAGAATTATAAAACCTATGTATTGATATGTCTCTGTAAGGAAATTCAGTGTGTCTAGACTGGCATAAACATGGCAGCAAGAATCAGCTCAAACCCACTATAAAAAGAAATGTCAAAAACAAAACAAAAAAACAGGGAAATCCTTTACAATTATTTCAGGGTCTCTTAGGAAACCTGGAATGACCCTATCTACAGTGACAGCTGTATGTTGCATAAGGCTGGACACTTGGGACTGAGAGGATTGGTGAGATTGGGTGAGCAAATGCAGACCCTTTAAAGCAATAATGCATGGCACCCATTATATGGGTCCGAACTCTCCATGTTGAAGGGAATATTACTACAGCTATAACATGTACGGGAAACCTGGAGAATTGACACACTGTGAATTCGAAAGGTTTCTAAAACTCAGCGAATAGTCACTCTCCTGGTGTTCCTGTATGACTTTCCAACTGCTTTACTATCAATCTCCCAACTTGGAGAGACACACCATTTAAGCTCCTGGTTCGCACAGGTTGCCAATTTGTCAGAGGATGGAAGGGAAGAGGGAGAACCAATGAGAGAGTAGCTTTTAGGCATTTGGACGGGCACATGTCACTCTAATTTCACGGCAGGAAGAAGAATTAAACAAAGTCTCAGCCACCCACCGGGAACCAGTATAGGTCCTGAACCAAAATTTTGGACTTGCGTTCAGCTCACCAAAAACGAGATGAAAAATGGAGCTCAGGGGCACAGCAGTTCACAAACTGGCAGAGTAATAAAGGACACCTCTCGTCCAAAAATCTGCTGAGGGAAGGCACCGAGGACGACTTGAAAGCGAGGCAGAATAGCAGGAATCAGATTTCAAGAGGTACGTAGGAATCTCCTGTAAAGCACAGGAAGAGGGGCACAACCTCGCCAATGATGCACTTGGCCAGAAAGGGCGTATGCGTTTTCTCCAGAATATATTCACGAGAAAACGCATACGCCCTTTTTGGCCAAGCAAGCAAGCGGGCAATGCAAATCTGCACTATAAAGAAGTATCATTTCCCACCGGTCAAAAGGGACATCCACAAAATATGTAAAAACCAAAAAGGCAAGACAGGCCCTGGAGAACAGGAGCCTTGTTATGCTGATGGGCGGGATGTAAATTGCCAACTGCCTCCCAGGAGTGGTGCATTGTGTTCCCTAAAACAAGTAAACAACGGAGCTACAGAGCCATGGGCACTTCAAGTCTAGAGAATATACCTTGGGAAAACTGAAAATCAATAAGACAGAGCCACCCACAAATTTAGGGCTCCACTGCTTAGAAGAACCTCAACTAGGGTATATCTTCAATATCCCAGGAAATATAAAAATAGTTCAAAAATAGTGGTACTTACGTACGATGGAATATCCTTCAGCCATGAAATCAATGTCATAAGTCCAGTAACAGCAAAGTGAGTGGATTCATGTCCGGTGATTCTAAGTGAAATAAGTCACACAGAAAAAGAAACTTATCATAAGATATCACTTATGAAGATCCTGTAAACATGGCTACACATGAACTGAGTTAGGAAAGAGAACAGAGTCTCACATTTAGAAAACACTCTTATGCCTGCTTAAGTGGGATGGAGAGGTGGGGTGATGCATAAAACCAGAGTTTGATATAAGCAGAGGTACCGTGCCAAAAACCAACTATGCAATAGACAAGACCTACACATTCCTCAGTGAAAGAGACTCAAAACCCCATATTTCCCGCAGAGGAATATATCTGACTAGTAGGAATCATAAAACCTATGTATTGATATGTCTCCATAAGGGAATCAAGTGTGTCTAGACTTGCATAAACATGGCAGCGAGAATCAGCTCAAACCCACTATAAAAATAAATGTCAAAAACAAAACAAAAAACGGGGAAATCCTTTACAATTATTTCAGGGTCTCTTAGGAAACCTGGAATGACCCTATCTACAATGACAGATGGATGTGGCATAAGACTGGACACTTGGGACTGAGAGGATTGGTGAGATTGTGTGAGCAAATGCAGACCCTTTAAAGCAATAATGCATGGCACCCATTATATGGGTCCCAACTCTCCAGATTGAAGGGAATATTACTACATCGATAACATGTACGGGAAAACTAGAGAATGGTCACACCGTGAATACGAAAGGTTTCTAAAACTCAACGAATAGTCCCTCTCCTGGTGTTCCTGTTTGACTTTCCAACTGCTTTACTATCAATCTCCCAACTTGGAGAGATAACCCTTTAAGCTCCTGGTTCGCACAGGTTGCCAATTTGACAGAGGATGGAAGGGAAGAGGGAGAACCAAAGAGAGAGTAGCTGTTAGGCATTTGGACGGGCACATGTCACTCTAATTTCCTGGCCGGAAGAAGAATTAAACAAAGTCTCAGCCACCCACCGGGAACCAGTGTAGGTCCTGAACAAAAATTTTGGAGTTTCGTTCAGCTCACAAAAAACGAGTAGAAAAATGGAGCTCAGGGGCACAGCAGTTCACAAATTGGCAGAGTAATAAAGAACAACTCTCGTCCAAAAATCTGCTTTCTAAAGGCCCCGAGGCCGACTTGAAAGCGAGGCAGAATAGCAGGAATCAGATTTCAAGAGGTACGTAGGAATCGCCTGTAAAGCACAGGAAGAGGGGCACAACCTCGCCAATGAGGCACTAGGCCAGAAAGGGCGTATGCGTTTTCTCCAGAATATATTCACGAGAAAACGCATACGCCCTTTTTGGCCAAGCAAGCAAGCGGGCAATGCAAATCTGCACTATAAAGAAGTATCATTTCCCACCGGTCAAAAGGGACATCCACAAAATATGTAAAAACCAAAAAGGCAAGACAGGCCCTGGAGAACAGGAGCCTTGTTATGCTGATGGGCGGGATGTAAATTGCCAACTGCCTCCCTGGAGTGGTGCACTGTGTTCCCTAAAACAAGTAAACAACAAAGCTACAGAGCCATGGGAACTTCAAGTCCAGGGAATATACCTTGGGAAAACTGAAAATCAATAAGACAGTGCCACCCCCAAATTTAGGGCTCCACTGCTTAGAAGAACCTCAACTAGGGTACACCTTCAATATCCCAGGAAATATAAAAATAGTGCAAAAATAGTGGTACTTACGTACGATGGAATATCCTTCAGCCATGAAATCAATGTCGTAAGTCCAGTAACAGCAAAGTGAGTGGATTCAGGTACGGTGATTCTAAGTGAAATAAGTCACACAGAAAAAGAAACTTATCATAAGATATCACTTATGAAGATCCTGTAAACATGGCTACACATGAACTGAGTTAGGAAAGAGAACAGAGTCTCACATTTAGAAAACACTCTTATGCCTGCTTAAGTGGGAAGGAGAGGTGGGGTGATGCATAAATCCAGAGTTTGATATAAGCACAGGTACCGTGCCAAAAACCAACTATGCAATAGACAAGACCTACACATTCCTCAGTGAAAGGGACTCAAAACCCCATATTTCCCGCAGAGGAAAATATCTGACTAGTAAGAATCATAAAACCTATGTATTGATATGTCCTCGTAAGGGAATCAAGTGTGTCTAGACTGGCATAAACATGGCAGCGAGAATCAGCTCAAACCCACTATAAAAAGAAATGTCAAAAACAAAACGAAAAAACAGGGAAATCCTTTACAATTATTTCAGGGTCTCTTAGGAAACCTGGAATGACCCTATCTACAATGACAGCTGGATGTGGCAAAAGGCTGGACACTTGTGACTGAGAGGATTGGTGAGATTGGGTGAGCAAATGCAGACCCTTTAAAGCAATAATGCATGGCACTTATTATATGGGTCCCAACTCTCCCGGTTGAAGGGAATATTACTACAGCTATAACATGTACGCGAAACCTAGAGAATTGACACACAGTGAATACGAAAGGTTTCTAAATCTCAACGAATAATCCGTCTCCTGGTGTTCCTGTTTGACTTTCCAACTGATTTACTATCAATCTCCCAACTTGGAGAGACACCCCCTTTAAGCTCCTGGTTCGCACAAGTTGCCAATTTGGCAGAGGATGGAAGGGAAGAGGGAGAACCAATGAGAGAGTAGCTGTTAGGCATTTGCACGGACACATGTCACTCTAATTTCCCGGCAGGAAGAAGAATTAAACAAAGTCTCAGCAACCACCGGGAACCAGTATAGGTCCTGAACCAAAATTTTGGACTTGCGTTCAGCTCAGAAAAAAACGAGTTGAAAAATGGAGCTCAGGGGCACAGCAGTTCAAAAACTGGCAGAGTAATAAAGGACAACTATCGTCCAAAAATCTGCTGAGGGAAGGCAACGAGGCTGACTTGAAAGCGAGGCAGAATAGCAGGAATCAGATTTCAGGAGGTACGTAGGAACTGCCTGTAAAGCACAGGAAGAGGGGCACAACTTCCAAAATGATGCACTTGGCCAAAAAGGGCGTAGGCGTTTTCTCCTGTATATATTCAGGAGAAAACCCATACGCCCTTTTTGGCCAAGCAAGCAAGCGGGCAATGCAAATCTGCACTACAAAGTAGTATCACTTCACACCGGTCAAAAGGGACATCCACAAAATATGTAAAAACCAGAAAAGCAAGACAGGCCCTGGAGAACAGGAGCCTTGTTATGCTGATGGGCGGGATGTAAATTGCCAAATGCCTCCCTGGAGTGGTGCATTGTGTTCCCTAAAACAAGTAAACAACAGAGCTACAGAGCCATGGGCACTTCAAGTCTAGGGAATATACCTTTGGAAACTGAAAATCAATAAGACAGAGCCACCCCGAAATTTAGGGCTCCACTGCTTACAAGAACCTCAACTAGGGTACACCTTCAATATCCCAGGAAATTTAAAAATAGTTCAAATATAGTGGTACTTATGTACGATGGAATATCCTTCAGCCATGAAATCAATGTCATAAGACCAGTAATAGCAAAGTGATTGGATTCAGTTATGATGATTCTAAATGAAATAAGTCACACAGAAAAAGAAACTTACCATAAGATATCACTTATGAAGATCCTGTAAACATGGCTACACATGAACTGAGTTAGGAAAGAGAACAGAGTCTCACGTTTAGGAAACACTCTAATGCCTGCTTAAGGGGGAAGGAGAGGTGGGGAGATGCATAAAACCAGAGTTTGATATACGCACAGGTACCGTTCCAAAAACAAACTATGGAATAGACAAGACCTACACCTTCCTCAGTGAAAAGGATCAAAACCCCATATTTCCCGCAGAGGAATATATCTGACTAGTAAGAATTATAAAACCTATGTATTGATATGTCTCTGTAAGGAAATTCAGTGTGTCTAGACTGGCATAAACATGGCAGCAAGAATCAGCTCAAACCCACTATAAAAAGAAATGTCAAAAACAAAACAAAAAAACAGGGAAATCCTTTACAATTATTTCAGGGTCTCTTAGGAAACCTGGAATGACCCTATCTACAGTGACAGCTGTATGTTGCATAAGGCTGGACACTTGGGACTGAGAGGATTGGTGAGATTGGGTGAGCAAATGCAGACCCTTTAAAGCAATAATGCATGGCACCCATTATATGGGTCCGAACTCTCCATGTTGAAGGGAATATTACTACAGCTATAACATGTACGGGAAACCTGGAGAATTGACACACTGTGAATTCGAAAGGTTTCTAAAACTCAGCGAATAGTCACTCTCCTGGTGTTCCTGTATGACTTTCCAACTGCTTTACTATCAATCTCCCAACTTGGAGAGACACACCATTTAAGCTCCTGGTTCGCACAGGTTGCCAATTTGTCAGAGGATGGAAGGGAAGAGGGAGAACCAATGAGAGAGTAGCTTTTAGGCATTTGGACGGGCACATGTCACTCTAATTTCACGGCAGGAAGAAGAATTAAACAAAGTCTCAGCCACCCACCGGGAACCAGTATAGGTCCTGAACCAAAATTTTGGACTTGCGTTCAGCTCACCAAAAACGAGATGAAAAATGGAGCTCAGGGGCACAGCAGTTCACAAACTGGCAGAGTAATAAAGGACACCTCTCGTCCAAAAATCTGCTGAGGGAAGGCACCGAGGACGACTTGAAAGCGAGGCAGAATAGCAGGAATCAGATTTCAAGAGGTACGTAGGAATCTCCTGTAAAGCACAGGAAGAGGGGCACAACCTCGCCAATGATGCACTTGGCCAGAAAGGGCGTATGCGTTTTCTCCAGAATATATTCACGAGAAAACGCATACGCCCTTTTTGGCCAAGCAAGCAAGCGGGCAATGCAAATCTGCACTATAAAGAAGTATCATTTCCCACCGGTCAAAAGGGACATCCACAAAATATGTAAAAACCAAAAAGGCAAGACAGGCCCTGGAGAACAGGAGCCTTGTTATGCTGATGGGCGGGATGTAAATTGCCAACTGCCTCCCAGGAGTGGTGCATTGTGTTCCCTAAAACAAGTAAACAACGGAGCTACAGAGCCATGGGCACTTCAAGTCTAGAGAATATACCTTGGGAAAACTGAAAATCAATAAGACAGAGCCACCCACAAATTTAGGGCTCCACTGCTTAGAAGAACCTCAACTAGGGTATATCTTCAATATCCCAGGAAATATAAAAATAGTTCAAAAATAGTGGTACTTACGTACGATGGAATATCCTTCAGCCATGAAATCAATGTCATAAGTCCAGTAACAGCAAAGTGAGTGGATTCATGTCCGGTGATTCTAAGTGAAATAAGTCACACAGAAAAAGAAACTTATCATAAGATATCACTTATGAAGATCCTGTAAACATGGCTACACATGAACTGAGTTAGGAAAGAGAACAGAGTCTCACATTTAGAAAACACTCTTATGCCTGCTTAAGTGGGAAGGAGAGGTGGGGTGATGCATAAAACCAGAGTTTGATATAAGCAGAGGTACCGTGCCAAAAACCAACTATGCAATAGACAAGACCTACACATTCCTCAGTGAAAGAGACTCAAAACCCCATATTTCCCGCAGAGGAATATATCTGACTAGTAGGAATCATAAAACCTATGTATTGATATGTCTCCATAAGGGAATCAAGTGTGTCTAGACTTGCATAAACATGGCAGCGAGAATCAGCTCAAACCCACTATAAAAATAAATGTCAAAAACAAAACAAAAAACGGGGAAATCCTTTACAATTATTTCAGGGTCTCTTAGGAAACCTGGAATGACCCTATCTACAATGACAGATGGATGTGGCATAAGACTGGACACTTGGGACTGAGAGGATTGGTGAGATTGTGTGAGCAAATGCAGACCCTTTAAAGCAATAATGCATGGCACCCATTATATGGGTCCCAACTCTCCAGATTGAAGGGAATATTACTACATCGATAACATGTACGGGAAAACTAGAGAATGGTCACACCGTGAATACGAAAGGTTTCTAAAACTCAACGAATAGTCCCTCTCCTGGTGTTCCTGTTTGACTTTCCAACTGCTTTACTATCAATCTCCCAACTTGGAGAGATAACCCTTTAAGCTCCTGGTTCGCACAGGTTGCCAATTTGACAGAGGATGGAAGGGAAGAGGGAGAACCAAAGAGAGAGTAGCTGTTAGGCATTTGGACGGGCACATGTCACTCTAATTTCCTGGCCGGAAGAAGAATTAAACAAAGTCTCAGCCACCCACCGGGAACCAGTGTAGGTCCTGAACAAAAATTTTGGAGTTTCGTTCAGCTCACAAAAAACGAGTAGAAAAATGGAGCTCAGGGGCACAGCAGTTCACAAATTGGCAGAGTAATAAAGAACAACTCTCGTCCAAAAATCTGCTTTCTAAAGGCCCCGAGGCCGACTTGAAAGCGAGGCAGAATAGCAGGAATCAGATTTCAAGAGGTACGTAGGAATCGCCTGTAAAGCACAGGAAGAGGGGCACAACCTCGCCAATGAGGCACTAGGCCAGAAAGGGCGTATGCGTTTTCTCCAGAATATATTCACGAGAAAACGCATACGCCCTTTTTGGCCAAGCAAGCAAGCGGGCAATGCAAATCTGCACTATAAAGAAGTATCATTTCCCACCGGTCAAAAGGGACATCCACAAAATATGTAAAAACCAAAAAGGCAAGACAGGCCCTGGAGAACAGGAGCCTTGTTATGCTGATGGGCGGGATGTAAATTGCCAACTGCCTCCCTGGAGTGGTGCACTGTGTTCCCTAAAACAAGTAAACAACAGAGCTACAGAGCCATGGGAACTTCAAGTCCAGGGAATATACCTTGGGAAAACTGAAAATCAATAAGACAGTGCCACCCCCAAATTTAGGGCTCCACTGCTTAGAAGAACCTCAACTAGGGTACACCTTCAATATCCCAGGAAATATAAAAATAGTGCAAAAATAGTGGTACTTACGTACGATGGAATATCCTTCAGCCATGAAATCAATGTCGTAAGTCCAGTAACAGCAAAGTGAGTGGATTCAGGTACGGTGATTCTAAGTGAAATAAGTCACACAGAAAAAGAAACTTATCATAAGATATCACTTATGAAGATCCTGTAAACATGGCTACACATGAACTGAGTTAGGAAAGAGAACAGAGTCTCACATTTAGAAAACACTCTTATGCCTGCTTAAGTGGGAAGGAGAGGTGGGGTGATGCATAAAACCAGAGTTTGATATAAGCAGAGGTACCGTGCCAAAAACCAACTATGCAATAGACAAGACCTACACATTCCTCAGTGAAAGGGACTCAAAACCCCATATTTCCCGCAGAGGAAAATATCTGACTAGTAAGAATCATAAAACCTATGTATTGATATGTCCTCGTAAGGGAATCAAGTGTGTCTAGACTGGCATAAACATGGCAGCGAGAATCAGCTCAAACCCACTATAAAAAGAAATGTCAAAAACAAAACGAAAAAACAGGGAAATCCTTTACAATTATTTCAGGGTCTCTTAGGAAACCTGGAATGACCCTATCTACAATGACAGCTGGATGTGGCATAAGGCTGGACACTTGTGACTGAGAGGATTGGTGAGATTGGGTGAGCAAATGCAGACCCTTTAAAGCAATAATGCATGGCACTTATTATATGGGTCCCAACTCTCCAGGTTGAAGGGAATATTACTACAGCTATAACATGTACGCGAAACCTAGAGAATTGACACACAGTGAATACGAAAGGTTTCTAAATCTCAACGAATAATCCGTCTCCTGGTGTTCCTGTTTGACTTTCCAACTGATTTACTATCAATCTCCCAACTTGGAGAGACACCCCCTTTAAGCTCCTGGTTCGCACAAGTTGCCAATTTGGCAGACGATGGAAGGGAAGAGGGAGAACCAATGAGAGAGTAGCTGTTAGGCATTTGCACGGACACATGTCACTCTAATTTCCCGGCAGGAAGAAGAATTAAACAAAGTCTCAGCAACCACCGGGAACCAGTATAGGTCCTGAACCAAAATTTTGGACTTGCGTTCAGCTCACAAAAAAACGAGTTGAAAAATGGAGCTCAGGGGCACAGCAGTTCAAAAACTGGCAGAGTAATAAAGGACAACTATCGTCCAAAAATCTGCTGAGGGAAGGCAACGAGGCTGACTTGAAAGCGAGGCAGAATAGCAGGAATCAGATTTCAGGAGGTACGTAGGAACTGCCTGTAAAGCACAGGAAGAGGGGCACAACTTCCAAAATGATGCACTTGGCCAAAAAGGGCGTAGGCGTTTTCTCCTGTATATATTCAGGAGAAAACCCATACGCCCTTTTTGGCCAAGCAAGCAAGCGGGCAATGCAAATCTGCACTACAAAGTAGTATCACTTCACACCGGTCAAAAGGGACATCCACAAAATATGTAAAAACCAGAAAAGCAAGACAGGCCCTGGAGAACAGGAGCCTTGTTATGCTGATGGGCGGGATGTAAATTGCCAAATGCCTCCCTGGAGTGGTGCATTGTGTTCCCTAAAACAAGTAAACAACAGAGCTACAGAGCCATGGGCACTTCAAGTCTAGGGAATATACCTTTGGAAACTGAAAATCAATAAGACAGAGCCACCCCGAAATTTAGGGCTCCACTGCTTACAAGAACCTCAACTAGGGTACACCTTCAATATCCCAGGAAATTTAAAAATAGTTCAAATATAGTGGTACTTATGTACGATGGAATATCCTTCAGCCATGAAATCAATGTCATAAGACCAGTAATAGCAAAGTGATTGGATTCAGTTATGATGATTCTAAATGAAATAAGTCACACAGAAAAAGAAACTTATCATAAGATATCACTTATGAAGATCCTGTAAACATGGCTACACATGAACTGAGTTAGGAAAGAGAACAGAGTCTCACGTTTAGGAAACACTCTAATGCCTGCTTAAGGGGGAAGGAGAGGTGGGGAGATGCATAAAACCAGAGTTTGATATACGCACAGGTACCGTTCCAAAAACAAACTATGGAATAGACAAGACCTACACCTTCCTCAGTGAAAAGGATCAAAACCCCATATTTCCCGCAGAGGAATATATCTGACTAGTAAGAATTATAAAACCTATGTATTGATATGTCTCTGTAAGGAAATTCAGTGTGTCTAGACTGGCATAAACATGGCAGCAAGAATCAGCTCAAACCCACTATAAAAAGAAATGTCAAAAACAAAACAAAAAAACAGGGAAATCCTTTACAATTATTTCAGGGTCTCTTAGGAAACCTGGAATGACCCTATCTACAGTGACAGCTGTATGTTGCATAAGGCTGGACACTTGGGACTGAGAGGATTGGTGAGATTGGGTGAGCAAATGCAGACCCTTTAAAGCAATAATGCATGGCACCCATTATATGGGTCCGAACTCTCCATGTTGAAGGGAATATTACTACAGCTATAACATGTACGGGAAACCTGGAGAATTGACACACTGTGAATTCGAAAGGTTTCTAAAACTCAGCGAATAGTCACTCTCCTGGTGTTCCTGTATGACTTTCCAACTGCTTTACTATCAATCTCCCAACTTGGTGAGACACACCATTTAAGCTCCTGGTTCGCACAGGTTGCCAATTTGTCAGAGGATGGAAGGGAAGAGGGAGAACCAATGAGAGAGTAGCTTTTAGGCATTTGGACGGGCACATGTCACTCTAATTTCGTGGCAGGAAGAAGAATTAAACAAAGTCTCAGCCACCCACCGGGAACCAGTATAGGTCCTGAACCAAAATTTTGGACTTGCGTTCAGCTCACCAAAAACGAGATAAAAAATGGAGCTCAGGGGCACAGCAGTTCACAAACTGGCAGAGTAATAAAGGACACCTCTCGTCCAAAAATCTGCTGAGGGAAGGCACCGAGGCCGACTTGAAAGCGAGGCAGAATAGCAGGAATCAGATTTCAAGAGGTACGTAGGAATCTCCTGTAAAGCACAGGAAGAGGGGCACAACCTCGCCAATGATGCACTTGGCCAGAAAGGGCGTATGCGTTTTCTCCAGAATATATTCACGAGAAAACGCATACGCCCTTTTTGGCCAAGCAAGCAAGCGGGCAATGCAAGTTTGCACTACAAAGAAGTATCACTTCCCACCGGTCAAAAGGGACATCCACAAAATATGTAAAAACCAGAAAGGCAAGACAAGCCCTGGAGAAAAGGAGCCTTGTTTTGCTGATGGGTGGGATGTAAATTGCCAAATGCCTCCCAGGAGTGGTGCATTGTGTCCCCTAAAACAAGTAAACAACAGAGCTACAGAGCCATGGGCACTTCAAGTCTAGGGAATATACCTTGGGAAAACTGAAAATCAATAAGACAGAGCCACCCCCAAATTTAGGGCTCCACTGCTTAGAAGAACCTCAACTAGGGTATATCTTCAATATCCCAGGAAATATAAAAATAGTTCAAAAATAGTGGTACTTACGTACGATGGAATATCCTTCAGCCATGAAATCAATGTCATAAGTCCAGTAGCAGCAAAGTGACTGGATTCAGGTCCGGTGATTCTAAGTGAAATAAGTCACACAGAAAAAGAAACTTATCATAAGATATCACTTATGAAGATCCTGTAAACATGGCTACACATGAACTGAGTTAGGAAAGAGAACAGAGTCTCACATTTAGAAAACACTCTTATGCCTGCTTAAGTGGGAAGGAGAGGTGGGGTGATGCATAAAACCAGAGTTTGATATAAGCACAGGTACCGTGCCAAAAACCAACTATGCAATAGAAAAGACCTACAACTTCCTCAGTGAAAGGGACTCAAAACCCCATATTTCCCGCAGAGGAATATATCTGACTAGTAAGAATCATAAAACCTATGTATTGATATGTCTCCATAAGGGAATCAAGTGTGTCTAGACTTGCATAAACATGGCAGCGAGAATCAGCTCAAACCCACTATAAAAATAAATGTCAAAAACAAAACAAAAAAAACCGGGAAATCCTTTACAATTATTTCAGGGTCTCTTAGGAAACCTGGAATGACCCTATCTACAATGACAGATGGATGTGGCATAAGACTGGACACTTGGGACTGAGAGGATTGGTGAGATTGGGTGAGCAAATGCAGACCCTTTAAAGCAATAATGCATAGCACCCATTATATGGGTCCAAACTCTCCAGGTTGAAGGGAATATTACTACAGCTATAACATGTACAGGAAACCTAGAGAATTTACACACCGTGAATACGAAAGGTTTCTATAACTCAACGAATAGTCCCTCTCTTCGTGTTCCTGTTTGTCTTTCCAACTGCTTTACTATCAATCTCGCAACTTGGGGAGACACCCCCTTTAAGCTCCTGATTCGCACATGTTGCCAATTTGTCAGAGGTTGGAAGGGAAGAGGGAGAACCAATGAGAGAGTAGCTTTTAGGCATTTGGACGGGCACATGTCACTCTAATTTCCAGGCAGGAAGAAGAATTAAACAAAGTCTCAGCCACCCACCGGGAACCAGTATAGGTCCTGAACCAAAATTTTGGACTTGCGTTCAGCTCACAAAAAACGAGTTGAAAAATGGAGCTCATGGGCACAGCAGTTCACAAACTGGCAGAGTAATAAAGGACACCTCTCGTCCAAAAATCTGCTGAGGGAAGGCACCGAGGCCAACTTGAAAGCGAGGCAGAATAGCAGGAATCAGATTTCAAGAGGTACGTAGGAATCGACTGTAAAGCACAGGAAGAGGGGCACAACCTCGCCAATGATGCACTTGGCCAGAAACGGCGTAAGCGTTTTCTCCAGAATATATTCACGAGAAAATGCATATGCCCTTTTTGGCCAAGCAAGCAAGCGGGCAATGCAAATCTGCACTACAATGAAGTATCACTTCCCACAGGTCAAAAGGGACATCCAGAAAATATGTAAAAACCAGAAAGGCAAGACAGGCCCTGGAGAAGAAGAGCCTTGTTATGCTGATGGGCGGGATGTAAATTGCCAAATGCCTCCCTGGAGTGGTGCATTGTGTTCCCTAAAACAAGTAAACAACAGAGCTACAGAGCTATGGGCACTTGAAGTCTAGGGAATATACCTTTGGAAAACTGAAAATCAATAAGACAGAGCCACCCCCAAATTTAGGGCTGCACTGCTTACAAGAACCTCAACTAGGGTACACCTTCAATATCCCAGGAAATATAAAAATAGTTCAAATAGAGTGGTACTTACGTACGATGGAATATCCTTCAGCCATGAAATCAATGTCATAAGTCCAGTAACAGCAAAGTGAGTGGATTCAGGTACGATGATTCTAAGTGAAATAAGTCACACAGAAAAAGAAACTTATCATAAGATATCACTTATGAAGATCCTGTAAACATGGCTACACATGAACTGAGTTAGGAAAGAGAACAGAGTCTCACATTTAGAAAACACTCTTATGCCTGCTCAAGGGGGTAGGAGAGGTGGGGTGATGCATAACACCAGAGTTTGATATAAGCACAGGTACCGTTCCAAAATCAAACTTGGGAATAGACAAGACTGCACCTTCCTCAGTGAAAGGGATCAAAACCCCATATTTCCCACAGAGGAATATATCTGACTAGTAAGAATCATAAAACCTATGTATTGATATGTCTCTGTAAGGGAATCCAGTGTGTCTAGACAGGCATAAACATGACAGCGAGAATCAGCTCAAACCCACTATAAAATGAAATGTCAAAAACAAAACAAAAAAACAGGGAAATCCTTTACAATTATTTCAGGGTCTCTTTGGAAACCTGGAATGACCCGATCTACAGTGACAGCTGGATATGGCATAAGGCTGGACACTTGGGACTGAGAGGATTGGTGAGATTGGGTGAGCAAATGCAGACCCTTTAAAGCAATAATGCATGGCACCCATTATATGGGTCACAGCTCTCCAGGTTGAAGGGAATATTACTACAGCTATAACATGTACGGGAAACCTGGAGAATTGACACACTGTGAATACGAAAGGTTTCTAAAACTCAGCGAATAGTCACTCTCCTGGTGTTCCTGTTTGACATTCCAACTGCTTTACTATCAATCTCCCAACTTGGAGAGACACCCCTTTTAAGCTCCTGGTTCGCACAGGTTGCCAATTTGTCAGAGGATGGAAGGGAAGAGGGAGAACCAATGAGAGAGTAGCTTTTAGGCATTTGGACGGGCACATGTCACTCTAATTTCCCGGCAGGAAGAAGAATTAAACAAAGTCTCAGCCACCCACTGGGAACCAGTATAGGTCCTGAACCAAAATTTTTGACTTGCGTTCAGCTCACAAAAAACGAGTTGAAAAATGGAGCTCAGGGGTACAGCAGTTCACAAACTGGCAGAGTAATAAAGGACACCTCTCGTCTAAAAATCTGCTGAGGGAAGGCACCGAGGCCGACTTGAAAGCGAGGCAGAATAGCAGGAATCAGATTTCAAGAGGTACGTAGGAATCAACTGTAAAGCACAGGAAGAGGGGCACAACCTCGCCAATGATGCACTTGGCCAGAAAGTGCGTATGCGTTTTCTCCAGAATATATTCACGAGAAACCGCATATGACCTTTTTGGCCAAGCAAGCAAGCGGGCAATGCAAATCTGCACTACAAAGAAGTATCACTTCCCACAGGTCAAAAAGGACATCCACAAAATATGTAAAAACCAAAAAGGCAAGACAGGCCCTGGAGAACAGGAGCCTTGTTATGCTGATGGGCGGGATGTAAATTGCCAACTGCCTCCCTGGAGTGGTGCACTGTGTTCCCTAAAACAAGTAAACAACAGAGCTACAGAGCCATGGGAACTTCAAGTCCAGGGAATATACCTTGGGAAAACTGAAAATCAATAAGACAGTGCCACCCCCAAATTTAGGGCTCCACTGCTTAGAAGAACCTCAACTAGGGTACACCTTCAATATCCCAGGAAATATAAAAATAGTTCAAAAATAGTGGTACTTACGTACGATGGAATATCCTTCAGCCATGAAATCAATGTCATAAGTCCAGTAACAGCAAAGTGAGTGGATTCAGGTACGGTGATTCTAAGTGAAATTAGTCACACAGAAAAAGAAACTTATCATAAGATATCACTTATGAAGATCCTGTAAACATGGCTACACATGAACTGAGTTAGGAAAGAGAACAGAGTCTCACATTTAGAAAACACTCTTATGCCTGCTTAAGTGGGAAGGAGAGGTGGGGTGATGCATAAAACCAGAGTTTGATATAAGCACAGGTACCGTGCCAAAAACCAACTATGCAATAGACAAGACCTACACATTCCTCAGTGAAAGGGACTCAAAACCCCATATTTCCCGCAGAGGAAAATATCTGACTAGTAAGAATCATAAAACCTATGTATTGATATGTCCTCGTAAGGGAATCAAGTGTGTCTAGACTGGCATAAACATGGCAGCGAGAATCAGCTCAAACCCACTATAAAAAGAAATGTCAAAAACAAAACGAAAAAACAGGGAAATCCTTTACAATTATTTCAGGGTCTCTTAGGACACCTGGAATGACCCTATCTACAATGACAGCTGGATGTGGCATAAGGCTGGACACTTGTGACTGAGAGGATTGGTGAGATTGGGTGAGCAAATGCAGACCCTTTAAAGCAATAATGCATGGCACTTATTATATGGGTCCCAACTCTCCAGGTTGAAGGGAATATTACTACAGCTATAACATGTACGCGAAACCTAGAGAATTGACACACAGTGAATACGAAAGGTTTCTAAATCTCAACGAATAATCCGTCTCCTGGTGTTCCTGTTTGACTTTCCAACTGATTTACTATCAATCTCCCAACTTGGAGAGACACCCCCTTTAAGCTCCTGGTTCGCACAAGTTGCCAATTTGGCAGAGGATGGAAGGGAAGAGGGAGAACCAATGAGAGAGTAGCTGTTAGGCATTTGCACGGACACATGTCACTCTAATTTCCCGGCAGGAAGAAGAATTAAACAAAGTCTCAGCAACCACCGGGAACCAGTATAGGTCCTGAACCAAAATTTTGGACTTGCGTTCAGCTCACAAAAAAACGAGTTGAAAAATGGAGCTCAGGGGCACAGCAGTTCAAAAACTGGCAGAGTAATAAAGGACAGCTATCGTCCAAAAATCTGCTGAGGGAAGGCAACGAGGCTGACTTGAAAGCGAGGCAGAATAGCAGGAATCAGATTTCAGGAGGTACGTAGGAACTGCCTGTAAAGCACAGGAAGAGGGGCACAACTTCCAAAATGATGCACTTGGCCAAAAAGGGCGTAGGCGTTTTCTCCTGTATATATTCAGGAGAAAACCCATATGCCCTTTTTGGCCAAGCAAGCAAGCGGGCAATGCAAATCTGCACTACAAAGTAGTATCACTTCACACCGGTCAAAAGGGACATCCACAAAATATGTAAAAACCAGAAAAGCAAGACAGGCCCTGGAGAACAGGAGCCTTGTTATGCTGATGGGCGGGATGTAAATTGCCAAATGCCTCCCAGGAGTGGTGCATTGTGTTCCCTAAAACAAGTAAACAACAGAGCTACAGAGCCATGGGCACTTCAAGTCTAGGGAATATACCTTTGGAAACTGAAAATCAATAAGACAGAGCCACCCCGAAATTTAGGGCTCCACTGCTTACAAGAACCTCAACTAGGGTACACCTTCAATATCCCAGGAAATTTAAAAATAGTTCAAATATAGTGGTACTTATGTACGATGGAATATCCTTCAGCCATGAAATCAATGTCATAAGACCAGTAATAGCAAAGTGATTGGATTCAGTTATGATGATTCTAAATGAAATAAGTCACACAGAAAAAGAAACTTATCATAAGATATCACTTATGAAGATCCTGTAAACATGGCTACACATGAACTGAGTTAGGAAAGAGAACAGAGTCTCACGTTTAGGAAACACTCTAATGCCTGCTTAAGGGGGAAGGAGAGGTGGGGAGATGCATAAAACCAGAGTTTGATATACGCACAGGTACCGTTCCAAAAACAAACTATGGAATAGACAAGACCTACACCTTCCTCAGTGAAAAGGATCAAAACCCCATATTTCCCGCAGAGGAATATATCTGACTAGTAAGAATTATAAAACCTATGTATTGATATGTCTCTGTAAGGAAATTCAGTGTGTCTAGACTGGCATAAACATGGCAGCAAGAATCAGCTCAAACCCACTATAAAAAGAAATGTCAAAAACAAAACAAAAAAACAGGGAAATCCTTTACAATTATTTCAGGGTCTCTTAGGAAACCTGGAATGACCCTATCTACAGTGACAGCTGTATGTTGCATAAGGCTGGACACTTGGGACTGAGAGGATTGGTGAGATTGGGTGAGCAAATGCAGACCCTTTAAAGCAATAATGCATGGCACCCATTATATGGGTCCGAACTCTCCATGTTGAAGGGAATATTACTACAGCTATAACATGTACGGGAAACCTGGAGAATTGACACAATGTGAATTCGAAAGGTTTCTAAAACTCAGCGAATAGTCACTCTCCTGGTGTTCCTGTATGACTTTCCAACTGCTTTACTATCAATCTCCCAACTTGGAGAGACACACCATTTAAGCTTCTGGTTCGCACAGGTTGCCAATTTGTCAGAGGATGGAAGGGAAGAGGGAGAACCAATGAGAGAGTAGCTTTTAGGCATTTGGACGGGCACATGTCACTCTAATTTCGCGGCAGGAAGAAGAATTAAACAAAGTCTCAGCCACCCACCGGGAACCAGTATAGGTCCTGAACCAAAATTTTGGACTTGCGTTCAGCTCACCAAAAACGAGATGAAAAATGGAGCTCAGGGGCACAGCAGTTCACAAACTGGCAGAGTAATAAAGGACACCTCTCGTCCAAAAATCTGCTGAGGGAAGGCACCGAGGCCGACTTGAAAGCGAGGCAGAATAGCAGGAATCAGATTTCAAGAGGTACGTAGGAATCGCCTGTAAAGCACAGGAAGAGGGGCACAACCTCGCCAATGATGCACTTGGCCAGAAAGGGCGTATGCGTTTTCTCCAGAATATATTCACGAGAAAACGCATACGCCCTTTTTGGCCAAGCAAGCAAGCGGGCAATGCAAGTTTGCACTACAAAGAAGTATCACTTCCCACCGGTCAAAAGGGACATTGACAAAATATGTAAAAACCAGAAAGGCAAGACAGGCCCTGGAGAAAAGGAGCCTTGTTTTGCTGATGGGTGGGATGTAAATTGCCAAATGCCTCCCAGGAGTGGTGCATTGTGTTCCCTAAAACAAGTAAACAACAGAGCTACAGAGCCATGGGCACTTCAAGTCTAGGGAATATACCTTGGGAAAACTGAAAATCAATAAGACAGAGCCACCCCCAAATTTAGGGCTCCACTGCTTAGAAGAACCTCAACTAGGGTATATCTTCAATATCCCAGGAAATATAAAAATAGTTCAAAAATAGTGGTACTTACGTACGATGGAATATCCTGCAGCCATGAAATCAATGTCATAAGTCCAGTAGCAGCAAAGTGACTGGATTCATGTCCGGTGATTCTAAGTGAAATAAGTCACACAGAAAAAGAAACTTATCATAAGATATCACTTATGAAGATCCTGTAAACATGGCTACACATGAACTGAGTTAGGAAAGAGAACAGAGTCTCACATTTAGAAAACACTCTTATGCCTGCTTAAGTGGGAAGGAGAGGTGGGGTGATGCATAAAACCAGAGTTTGATATAAGCACAGGTACCGTGCCAAAAACCAAATATGCAATAGAAAAGACCTACAACTTCCTCAGTGAAAGGGACTCAAAACCCCATATTTCCCGCAGAGGAATATATCTGACTAGTAAGAATCATAAAACCTATGTATTGATATGTCTCCATAAGGGAATCAAGTGTGTCTAGACTTGCATAAACATGGCAGCGAGAATCAGCTCAAACCCACTATAAAAATAAATGTCAAAAACAAAACAAAAAAACCGGGAAATCCTTTACAATTATTTCAGGGTCTCTTAGGAAACCTGGAATGACCCTATCTACAATGACAGATGGATGTGGCATAAGACTGGACACTTGGGACTGAGAGGATTGGTGAGATTGGGTGAGCAAATGCAGACCCTTTAAAGCAATAATGCATAGCACCCATTATATGGGTCCAAACTCTCCAGGTTGAAGGGAATATTACTACAGCTATAACATGTACGGGAAACCTAGAGAATTTACACACCGTGAATACAAAAGGTTTCTATAACTCAACGAATAGTCCCTCTCTTCGTGTTCCTGTTTGTCTTTCCAACTGCTTTACTATCAATCTCGCAACTTGGGGAGACACCCCCTTTAAGCTCCTGATTCGCACATGTTGCCAATTTGTCAGAGGTTGGAAGGGAAGAGGGAGAACCAATGAGAGAGTAGCTTTTAGGCATTTGGACGGGCACATGTCACTCTAATTTTCAGGCAGGAAGAAGAATTAAACAAAGTCTCAGCCAACCACCGGGAACCAGTATAGGTCCTGAACCAAAATTTTGGACTTGCGTTCAGCTCACAAAAAACGAGTTGAAAAATGGAGCTCATGGGCACAGCAGTTCACAAACTGGCAGAGTAATAAAGGACACCTCTCGTCCAAAAATCTGCTGAGGGAAGGCACCGAGGCCAACTTGAAAGCGAGGCAGAATAGCAGGAATCAGATTTCAAGAGGTACGTAGGAATCGACTGTAAAGCACAGGAAGAGGGGCACAACCTCGCCAATGATGCACTTGGCCAGAAACGGCGTAAGCGTTTTCTCCAGAATATATTCACGAGAAAATGCATATGCCCTTTTTGGCCAAGCAAGCAAGCGGGCAATGCAAATCTGCACTACAATGAAGTATCACTTCCCACAGGTCAAAAGGGACATCCAGAAAATATGTAAAAACCAGAAAGGCAAGACAGGCCCTGGAGAAGAGGAGCCTTGTTATGCTGATGGGCGGGATGTAAATTGCCAAATGCCTCCCTGGAGTGGTGCATTGTGTTCCCTAAAACAAGTAAACAACAGAGCTACAGAGCTATGGGCACTTGAAGTCTAGGGAATATACCTTTGGAAAACTGAAAATCAATAAGACAGAGCCACCCCCAAATTTAGGGCTGCACTGCTTACAAGAACCTCAACTAGGGTACACCTTCAATATCCCAGGAAATATAAAAATAGTTCAAATAGAGTGGTACTTACGTACGATGGAATATCCTTCAGCCATGAAATCAATGTCATAAGACCAGTAACAGCAAAGTGAGTGGATTCAGGTACGATGATTCTAAGTGAAATAAGTCACACAGAAAAAGAAACTTATCATAAGATATCACTTATGAAGATCCTGTAAACATGGCTACACATGAACTGAGTTAGGAAAGAGAACAGAGTCTCACATTTAGAAAACACTCTTATGCCTGCTCAAGGGGGAAGGAGAGGTGGGGTGATGCATAACACCAGAGTTTGATATAAGCACAGGTACCGTTCCAAAATCAAACTTGGGAATAGACAAGACTTCACCTTCCTCAGTGAAAGGGATCAAAACCCCATATTTCCCACAGAGGAATATATCTGACTAGTAAGAATCATAAAACCTATGTATTGATATGTCTCTGTAAGGAAATTCAGTGTGTCTAGACTGGCATAAACATGGCAGCAAGAATCAGCTCAAACCCACTATAAAAAGAAATGTCAAAAACAAAACAAAAAAACAGGGAAATCCTTTACAATTATTTCAGGGTCTCTTAGGAAACCTGGAATGACCCTATCTACAGTGACAGCTGTATGTTGCATAAGGCTGGACACTTGGGACTGAGAGGATTGGTGAGATTGGGTGAGCAAATGCAGACCCTTTAAAGCAATAATGCATGGCACCCATTATATGGGTCCGAACTCTCCATGTTGAAGGGAATATTACTACAGCTATAACATGTACGGGAAACCTGGAGAATTGACACACTGTGAATTCGAAAGGTTTCTAAAACTCAGCGAATAGTCACTCTCCTGGTGTTCCTGTATGACTTTCCAACTGCTTTACTATCAATCTCCCAACTTGGAGAGACACACCATTTAAGCTCCTGGTTCGCACAGGTTGCCAATTTGTCAGAGGATGGAAGGGAAGAGGGAGAACCAATGAGAGAGTAGCTTTTAGGCATTTGGACGGGCACATGTCACTCTAATTTCACGGCAGGAAGAAGAATTAAACAAAGTCTCAGCCACCCACCGGGAACCAGTATAGGTCCTGAACCAAAATTTTGGACTTGCGTTCAGCTCACCAAAAACGAGATGAAAAATGGAGCTCAGGGGCACAGCAGTTCACAAACTGGCAGAGTAATAAAGGACACCTCTCGTCCAAAAATCTGCTGAGGGAAGGCACCGAGGCCGACTTGAAAGCGAGGCAGAATAGCAGGAATCAGATTTCAAGAGGTACGTAGGAATCTCCTGTAAAGCACAGGAAGAGGGGCACAACCTCGCCAATGATGCACTTGGCCAGAAAGGGCGTATGCGTTTTCTCCAGAATATATTCACGAGAAAACGCATACGCCCTTTTTGGCCAAGCAAGCAAGCGGGCAATGCAAATCTGCACTATAAAGAAGTATCATTTCCCACCGGTCAAAAGGGACATCCACAAAATATGTAAAAACCAAAAAGGCAAGACAGGCCCTGGAGAACAGGAGCCTTGTTATGCTGATGGGCGGGATGTAAATTGCCAACTGCCTCCCAGGAGTGGTGCATTGTGTTCCCTAAAACAAGTAAACAACGGAGCTACAGAGCCATGGGCACTTCAAGTCTAGAGAATATACCTTGGGAAAACTGAAAATCAATAAGACAGAGCCACCCACAAATTTAGGGCTCCACTGCTTAGAAGAACCTCAACTAGGGTATATCTTCAATATCCCAGGAAATATAAAAATAGTTCAAAAATAGTGGTACTTACGTACGATGGAATATCCTTCAGCCATGAAATCAATGTCATAAGTCCAGTAACAGCAAAGTGAGTGGATTCATGTCCGGTGATTCTAAGAGAAATAAGTCACACAGAAAAAGAAACTTATCATAAGATATCACTTATGAAGATCCTGTAAACATGGCTACACATGAACTGAGTTAGGAAAGAGAACAGAGTCTCACATTTAGAAAACACTCTTATGCCTGCTTAAGTGGGAAGGAGAGGTGGGGTGATGCATAAAACCAGAGTTTGATATAAGCAGAGGTACCGTGCCAAAAACCAACTATGCAATAGACAAGACCTACACATTCCTCAGTGAAAGAGACTCAAAACCCCATATTTCCCGCAGAGGAATATATCTGACTAGTAGGAATCATAAAACCTATGTATTGATATGTCTCCATAAGGGAATCAAGTGTGTCTAGACTTGCATAAACATGGCAGCGAGAATCAGCTCAAACCCACTATAAAAATAAATGTCAAAAACAAAACAAAAAACGGGGAAATCCTTTACAATTATTTCAGGGTCTCTTAGGAAACCTGGAATGACCCTATCTACAATGACAGATGGATGTGGCATAAGACTGGACACTTGGGACTGAGAGGATTGGTGAGATTGTGTGAGCAAATGCAGACCCTTTAAAGCAATAATGCATGGCCCCCATTATATGGGTCCCAACTCTCCAGATTGAAGGGAATATTACTACATCGATAACATGTACGGGAAAACTAGAGAATGGTCACACCGTGAATACGAAAGGTTTCTAAAACTCAACGAATAGTCCCTCTCCTGGTGTTCCTGTTTGACTTTCCAACTGCTTTACTATCAATCTCCCAACTTGGAGAGATAACCCTTTAAGCTCCTGGTTCGCACAGGTTGCCAATTTGACAGAGGATGGAAGGGAAGAGGGAGAACCAAAGAGAGAGTAGCTGTTAGGCATTTGGACGGGCACATGTCACTCTAATTTCCTGGCCGGAAGAAGAATTAAACAAAGTCTCAGCCACCCACCGGGAACCAGTGTAGGTCCTGAACAAAAATTTTGGAGTTTCGTTCAGCTCACAAAAAACGAGTAGAAAAATGGAGCTCAGGGGCACAGCAGTTCACAAATTGGCAGAGTAATAAAGAACAACTCTCGTCCAAAAATCTGCTTTCTGATGGCCCCGAGGCCGACTTGAAAGCGAGGCAGAATAGCAGGAATCAGATTTCAAGAGGTACGTAGGAATCGCCTGTAAAGCACAGGAAGAGGGGCACAACCTCCCCAATGAGGCACTTGGCCAGAAAGGGCGTATGCGTTTTCTCCAGAATATATTCATGAGAAAACGCATACGCCCTTTTTGGCCAAGCAAGCAAGCGGGCAATGCAAATCTGCACTATAAAGATGTATCATTTCCCACCGGTCAAAAGGGACATCCACAAAATATGTAAAAACCAAAAAGGCAAGACAGGCCCTGGAGAACAGGAGCCTTGTTATGCTGATGGGCGGGATGTAAATTGCCAACTGCCTCCCTGGAGTGGTGCACTGTGTTCCCTAAAACAAGTAAACAACAGAGCTACAGAGCCATGGGAACTTCAAGTCCAGGGAATATACCTTGGGAAAACTGAAAATCAATAAGACAGTGCCACCCCCAAATTTAGGGCTCCACTGCTTAGAAGAACCTCAACTAGGGTACACCTTCAATATCCCAGGAAATATAAAAATAGTTCAAAAATAGTGGTACTTACGTACGATGGAATATCCTTCAGCCATGAAATCAATGTCATAAGTCCAGTAACAGCAAAGTGAGTGGATTCAGGTACGGTGATTCTAAGTGAAATTAGTCACACAGAAAAAGAAACTTATCATAAGATATCACTTATGAAGATCCTGTAAACATGGCTACACATGAACTGAGTTAGGAAAGAGAACAGAGTCTCACATTTAGAAAACACTCTTATGCCTGCTTAAGTGGGAAGGAGAGGTGGGGTGATGCATAAAACCAGAGTTTGATATAAGCACAGGTACCGTGCCAAAAACCAACTATGCAATAGACAAGACCTACACATTCCTCAGTGAAAGGGACTCAAAACCCCATATTTCCCGCAGAGGAAAATATCTGACTAGTAAGAATCATAAAACCTATGTATTGATATGTCCTCGTAAGGGAATCAAGTGTGTCTAGACTGGCATAAACATGGCAGCGAGAATCAGCTCAAACCCACTATAAAAAGAAATGTCAAAAACAAAACGAAAAAACAGGGAAATCCTTTACAATTATTTCAGGGTCTCTTAGGAAACCTGGAATGACCCTATCTACAATGACAGCTGGATGTGGCATAAGGCTGGACACTTGTGACTGAGAGGATTGGTGAGATTGGGTGAGCAAATGCAGACCCTTTAAAGCAATAATGCATGGCACTTATTATATGGGTCCCAACTCTCCAGGTTGAAGGGAATATTACTACAGCTATAACATGTACGCGAAACCTAGAGAATTGACACACAGTGAATACGAAAGGTTTCTAAATCTCAACGAATAATCCGTCTCCTGGTGTTCCTGTTTGACTTTCCAACTGATTTACTATCAATCTCCCAACTTGGAGAGACACCCCCTTTAAGCTCCTGGTTCGCACAAGTTGCCAATTTGGCAGAGGATGGAAGGGAAGAGGGAGAACCAATGAGAGAGTAGCTGTTAGGCATTTGCACGGACACATGTCACTCTAATTTCCCGGCAGGAAGAAGAATTAAACAAAGTCTCAGCAACCACCGGGAACCAGTATAGGTCCTGAACCAAAATTTTGGACTTGCGTTCAGCTCACAAAAAAACGAGTTGAAAAATGGAGCTCAGGGGCACAGCAGTTCAAAAACTGGCAGAGTAATAAAGGACAACTATCGTCCAAAAATCTGCTGAGGGAAGGCAACGAGGCTGACTTGAAAGCGAGGCAGAATAGCAGGAATCAGATTTCAGGAGGTACGTAGGAACTGCCTGTAAAGCACAGGAAGAGGGGCACAACTTCCAAAATGATGCACTTGGCCAAAAAGGGCGTAGGCGTTTTCTCCTGTATATATTCAGGAGAAAACCCATATGCCCTTTTTGGCCAAGCAAGCAAGCGGGCAATGCAAATCTGCACTACAAAATAGTATCACTTCACACCGGTCAAAAGGGACATCCACAAAATATGTAAAAACCAGAAAAGCAAGACAGGCCCTGGAGAACAGGAGCCTTGTTATGCTGATGGGCGGGATGTAAATTGCCAAATGCCTCCCTGGAGTGGTGCATTGTGTTCCCTAAAACAAGTAAACAACAGAGCTACAGAGCCATGGGCACTTCAAGTCTAGGGAATATACCTTTGGAAACTGAAAATCAATAAGACAGAGCCACCCCGAAATTTAGGGCTCCACTGCTTACAAGAACCTCAACTAGGGTACACCTTCAATATCCCAGGAAATTTAAAAATAGTTCAAATATAGTGGTACTTATGTACGATGGAATATCCTTCAGCCATGAAATCAATGTCATAAGACCAGTAATAGCAAAGTGATTGGATTCAGTTATGATGATTCTAAATGAAATAAGTCACACAGAAAAAGAAACTTATCATAAGATATCACTTATGAAGATCCTGTAAACATGGCTACACATTAACTGAGTTAGGAAAGAGAACAGAGTCTCACGTTTAGGAAACACTCTAATGCCTGCTTAAGGGGGAAGGAGAGGTGGGGAGATGCATAAAACCAGAGTTTGATATACGCACAGGTACCGTTCCAAAAACAAACTATGGAATAGACAAGACCTACACCTTCCTCAGTGAAAAGGATCAAAACCCCATATTTCCCGCAGAGGAATATATCTGACTAGTAAGAATTATAAAACCTATGTATTGATATGTCTCTGTAAGGGAATTCAGTGTGTCTAGACTGGCATAAACATGGCAGCAAGAATCAGCTCAAACCCACTATAAAAAGAAATG
This sequence comes from Mesoplodon bidens, assembly GCF_964165515.1. Lineage (NCBI taxonomy): Eukaryota > Metazoa > Chordata > Mammalia > Artiodactyla > Ziphiidae > Mesoplodon > Mesoplodon bidens. The sequence continues at coordinate 4,309,443 of NW_027672207.1, forward strand.
TCAAAAACAAAACAAAAAAACAGGGAAATCCTTTACAATTATTTCAGGGTCTCTTAGGAAACCTGGAATGACCCTATCTACAGTGACAGCTGTATGTTGCATAAGGCTGGACACTTGGGACTGAGAGGATTGGTGAGATTGGGTGAGCAAATGCAGACCCTCTAAAGCAATAATGCATGGCACACATTATATGGGTCCGAACTCTCCATGTTGAAGGGAATATTACTACAGCTATAACATGTACGGGAAACCTGGAGAATTGACACACTGTGAATTCGAAAGGTTTCTAAAACTCAGTGAATAGTCACTCTCCTGGTGTTCCTGTATGACTTTCCAACTGCTTTACTATCAATCTCCCAACTTGGAGAGACACACCCTTTAAGCTCCTGGTTCGCACAGGTTGCCAATTTGTCACAGGATGGAAGGGAAGAGGGAGAACCAATGAGAGAGTAGCTGTTAGGCATTTGGACGGGCACATGTCACTCTAATTTCCAGGCAGGAAGAAGAATTAAACGAAGTCTCAGCCAACCACCGGGAACCAGTATGGGTCCTGAACCAAAATTTTTGACTTGAGTTCAGCTCACAAAAAATGAGTTGAAAAATGGAGCTCAGGGGCACAGCAGTTCACAAACTGTCAGAGTAATAAAGGACAATTCTCGTCCAAAAATCTGCTGAGGGAAGGCACCGAGGCCGACTTGAAAGCGAGGCAGAATAGCAGGAATCACATTTCAAGAGGTACGTAGGAATCGCCTGTAAAGCACAGGAAGAGGGGCACAACTTCGACAAAGATGCAATTGGCCAAAAATGGCGTATGTGTTTTCTTCTGAATATATTCAGGAGAAAACGCATATGCACTTTTTGGCCAAGCATGCAAGCAGGGAATGCAAATCTGCACTACAAAGAAGTTTCACTTTCCACGGGTAAAAAGGGACATCCACAAAATGTGTAAAAAGAAGAAAGGCAAGACAGGCCCTGGAGAACATGGAGCCTTGTTATGCTGATGGGTGGGCTGTAAATTGCCAACTGCCTCACTGGAGGAGTGCATTGTGTTCCCTAAAACAAGTAAACATCAGAGCTACAGAGGAAAGAGCACTTCCAGTCTAGGGAATATACCTTGGGAAAACTGAAAATCAATAAGGCAGAGCCACCCCCAAATTTAGGGCTGCACTGCTTTCAAGAACCTCAACTTGGGTACACCTTAAATATCCCAGGAAATATAAAAATGGTTCAAAAATTGTGGTACTTACGTACAATGGAATATCCCTCAGCCATGAAATCAATGTCATAAGACCAGTAGCAGGAAAATGGGTGGTTTCAGGTATGATGATTCTAAGTGAAATAAGTCACACAGAAAAATAAACTTATCATAAGATATCACTTATGAAGATCCTGTAAACATGGCTACACATGAACTGAGATAGGAAAGAGAACATGGTCTCACATTTAGAAAACACTCTTATGCATGCTTAAGGGGTAAGGAGAGGTGTGGTGATGCATAAAACCAGAGTTTGATATAAGCACATGTACTGCTCCAAAAACCAACTATAGAATAGACAAGACATACACGTTCCTCAGTGAAAGGGACTCAGAACCCCATATTTCCCGCAGAGGAATATATCTGACTAGTAAAAATCTTAAAACCTATGTATTGATATGTCTCTGTAAGGGAATCAAGTGTGTCTAGACTGGCATAAACATGGCAGCGAGAATCAGCTCAAACCCACTATAAACGGGAATTTCAAAACAAAACAAAAAAACAGGCAAATCCTTTACAATTCTTTCAGGGTCTCTGATAAAACCTGGAATGACCCTATCTACAATGACAGCTGAATGTGGCATAAAGCTAGACACTGGGAATGAGAGGATTGGTGAGATTGGGTGAGCAAATGCAGTCGCTTTAAAGCAATAATGCATGGCCCCCATTCCATGGGTCCCAACTCTCCAGGTTGAATGGCATATTTCTACAGCTATAATATGTACGGGAAACCTAGAGAATGGACACAATATGAATATGAAAGTTTTCTAAAACTCAACGAACAGTCCCTCTCGTGGTGCTCCAGTTTGACATTCCAACTGCTTTACTATCAATCTCCCAACTTGGAGAGACAGCCCCTTTAACCTCCTCGTTCGCACAGGTTGCCAATTTGGCAGAGGATGGAAGGGAAGAGGGAGAACCAATGAGAGAGTATCTGTTAGGCATTTGGATGGGCACCTGTCACTCTAATTTCCCGGCAGAAAGAAGAATTAACCAAAGTCTCAGCCACCCAGCGGAAACCAGTATAGGTCCTGAACCAAATTTTTGGGCTTGCGTTCAGCTCACAAAAAAAGAGTTGAAAAATGGAGCTCAGGGGCACAGTAATTCAGAAACAGGAAGAGTAATAAAGGACAACTATCGTCCAAAAATCTGTTGAGGGAAAGCAACGAGGCCGACTTGAAATCGAGGCAGAATAGCAGGAAACAGATATAAAGATTTGCGTTGGAATCGCATGCAAAGCACAGGAAGAGGTGCACAACTTCGACAATGATGCACTTGGCCAAAAAGGGCGTATGCGTTTTCTCCTGAATATATTCAGCAGAAAACGCATACGCCCTTTTTGACTAAGCAAACAAGCGGGCAATGCAAATCTGCAATACAAAGAAGTATCACTTCCCACCGGTCAAAAGGGACATCCACAAAATGTGTAAAAAGCAGAAAGGCAAGAGAGGCCCTGGAGAACAGGGAGCCTTTTTATGTTGATGGGCGGGATGTAAATTGCCAACATCCTCACTGGAAGTGTTCATTGTGTTCCCTAAAACAAGTAATCAACAGAGTTACAGAGCCAAGGGAACTTCCTGTCTAGGGAATATACCTTGAGAAAACTGAAAATCAATAAGACAGAGCCACTCCCAAATGTAGGGCGGCACTGCTTACAAGAACCTAAACTTGGGTACACCTTAAAAATCCCGGGAAATATAAAAAAGTTTCAAAAATTGTGGTAATTATGTACGATGGAATATCCCTCAGCCATGAAATCAATGTCATAAGACCAGTAGCAGCAAAATGAGTGGGATCAGGTACAATGATTCTAAATGATAGAAGTCACACAGAAAAGGAAACTTATCATAAGATATCACTTATGAAGATGCTGTAAACATGGCTACACATGAACAGAGTTAGGAAAGAGAACAGAGTCTCACATTTAGAAAACATTCTTATTTTGCTTAAGTGGGAAGGAGAGGTGGGGTGATGAATAAAACCAGAGTTTGATATAAGAACAGGTACCGTGCCAAAAACCAACTATGGAATAGACAAGACCCACACCTTCCTCTGTTAAAGGGACTCAAAACCCCATATTTCCCGCAGGGGAATATATCTGACTAGTAACAATCTTAAAACCTATGTATTGATATGTCTGCGTAAGTGAATCAATTGTGTCTAGACTGGCATAAACATGACAGCGAGAATCCGCTCAAACCAACTATAAACAGGAATTTCAAAAACAAAACAAAAAACAGGGAAATTCTTTACATTTCCTTCAGTGTCTCTGATGGAACCAGGAATGACCCTGTCTACAATGACAGATTTGTGTGGCATAAGGCTGGACACTTGTGACTGAGAGGATTGGTAAGATTGGGTGAGCAAATGCAGTCGCTTTAAAGCAATAATGCATGGCCCGCATTCCATGGGTCCCAACACTCCAGGTTGAAGGGAATATTACTACATCTATACCATGTACGGGAAACCTAGAGAATGGACACACTGTGAATACGAAAGGTTTCTAAAACTCAACGAATAGTCCCTCTCGTGGTGTTCCAGTTTGACATTCCATCTGCTTTACTATCAATCTCCCAACTTCGAGAGACAGCTCCTTTAACCTACTGGTTCGCACAGCTTGCAAGTTTGGCAGAGGATGGAAGGGAACAGGGAGAACCAATGAGAGAGTAGCTGTTAGGCATTTGGACGGGCACATGTCACTCTAATTTCCCATCAGGAAGAAAAATTAACCAAAGTCTCAGCAACCTAACGGGAACCAGGATAGGTCCTGAACCAAATTTTTGGACTTGCGTTCAGCTCACAAAAAACGAGTTGAATAATGGAGCTCAGGGGCACAGCAATTCACAAAGTGGCAGAGTAATACAGGACAACTATTGTCCAAAAATCTGTTGACGGAAGGCAACGAGGCCGACTTGAAAGCGAGGCAGAATAGTAGGAACACATTTCAAGATGTGAGTTGGATTTGCCTGTAAAGCACAGGAAGAGGGGCACAACTTCGCCAGTGATGCACTTGGCCAAAAAGGGTGTATGCGTTTTCTCCTGAATATATTCAGGAGAAAACGCATACGTCCTTTTTGGCCTAGCAAGCAAGCGGGCAATGCAAATCTGCACTACTAAGAAGTATCACTTCCCACCGGTCAAAAGGGACATCCACAAAATATGTAAAAACCAGAAATGCAAGACAGGACCTGGAGAACAGGAAGCCTTGTTATGCTGATGGGTGGGATGTAAATTGCCAACTGCCTCACTGGAGGAGTGCATTGTGTTCCCTAAAACAAGTAAACAACAGAGCTACAGATCCAAGGGCACTTCCATTCTAGGGAATATACCTTGGGAAAACTGAAAATCAATAAGACAGAGCCACCCCCAAATTTAGGGCTGCACTGCTTCAAGAACCTCAACTTGGGTACACCTTAGATATTCCAGGAAATATAAAAATGGACCAAAAAATTGTGGTACTTACGTACGATGGAATATCCCTCAGCTTTGAAATCAATGTCATAAGACCAGTAGCAGCAAAGTGAGTGGATTCAGGTACTATGATTCTAAGTGAAATAAGTCACACAGAAAAAGAAACTTATCATAAGATAGCACTTATGGAGATCCTGTAAACATGACAACACTTGAACTGAGTTAGGAAAGAGAACAGCGTCTCACATTTAGAAAACACTATTATGCCTGCTTAAGGGGGAAGGAGACATGGGGTGACACATAAAAATAGAGTTTGATATAAGCACAGGTTCCTTTCCAAAAACCATCTATGGAATAGACAAGACCTACACCTTCCGCAGTGAAAGGGACTCAAAACCCCATATTTCCCGCACAGGAATATATCTGACTACTAAGAACCTTAAATCCTATGTATTGATATGTCTGCGTAAGGGAACCAAGTGTGTCTAGACTGGCAAAAACATGGCAGCGAGAATCAGCTCAAACCCACTATAAACAGGAATTTCAAAAACAAAACAAAAAAAAAAAAAACAGGTAAATTCTTTACAATTCCCTCAGGGTCTCTGATGGAACCTGGAATGACCCTATCTACAATGACAGCTGGATGTGGCATAAGGCTGGACCCTTGGGACTGAGAGGATTGTTGAGATTGGGTGAAAATATTCAGTCACTTTAAAGCAATAAAACAGGGTACCCATGTCATGGGTCCCAACACTCCAGGTTGAAGGGAATATTACTAAAGCTATAACATGTACGGGAAACCTAGAGAATGGACACACTGTGAATACAAAAGGTTTCTAAAACTCAAAGAATAGTCCCTCTCGTGGTGCTCCACTTTGACATTCCAACTGCTTTACTATCAATCTCCCAACTTGGAGAGACAGCCGCTTTATTCTCCTGGTTCGCACAGGTTGCCAATTTGGCAGAGGATGGAAAGGAAGAGGGAGAACCAATGAGAGAGTAGCTGCTAGGCATTTGAACGGGCACATTTCACTCTAATATCCCGGCAGGAAGAAAAATTAACCAAAGTCTCAGCCACCCACCAGGAACAAGAATGGGTCCTGAACCAAAATTTTGGACTTGCGTTCAGCTCACAAAAAACGACTTGAAAAATGGAGCTCAGGGGCAGAGCTATTCACAAACTGGCAGAGTAATAAAGGACAACTATCGTCCAAAAATCTGTTGAGGGAAGGGAATGAGGCGGACTTGAAAGCGAGGCAGAATAGCAGGAAACATATTTCAAGAGGTACATTGGAATCGCATTTAAAGCCCAGGAAGCGGGGCACATCTTCGACAATGATGCGCTTGGCCAAAACGGGCGTATGCGTTTTCTCCTGAATATATTCAGGAGAAAACGCATACACACTTTTTGGCCATGCAAGCAACCGGGCAATGCAAATCTTCACTACAAAGAAGTATCACTTCCCACTGGTCAAAACGGACATCCACAAAATGTGTAAAAACCAGAAAGGCAAGACAGGCCCTAGAGAACAGGGAGCCTTGTTATGCTGATGGGCGGGATGTAAATTGTCAACTGCCTCTCTGGAGGAGTGCATTGTGTTCCCTAAAACAAGTAAAAAACAGACCTACAGAGCCAAGGGCGCTTCCAGTCTAGGGAATATACCCTGGGAAAACTGAAAATCAATAACACAGAGCCAACCCAAAATTTAGGGCTGCACTGCTTACAAGAACCTCAAATTGGGTACACCAGAAATATCCCAGGAAATATAAAAATGGTTCAAAAAATTGTGGTACTTCCGTACGATGGAATATCCCTCAGCCATAAAATCAATATCATAAGACCAGTAGCAGCAAAATGAGTGGGTTCAGTTACAATGATTCTAAGTGAAATAAGTCACAGATAAAAAGAAACTTATCATAACATAACACTTATGAAGATGCTGTAAACATGGCTACACTTGATCTAAGTTATGAAAGGGAACAGAGTCTCACATTTACGAAACCCTCTTATGTCTGCTTAAGGGGGAAGGAGAGGTGGGGTGATGCATAAAACCAGAGAATGATATAAGTACAGTTACCGTTCCAAAAACCAACTACGGAATAGACAAGACCTACACCTTTTTCAGTGAAAGGGACTCAAAACCCAATACTTCCCGCAGAGGAATATATCTGACTAGTAAGAATCTTAAAACCTATGTACTGATATGTCTCCGTAAGGAAATCAAGTGTGTCTAGACTGGCATAAACATGGCAGCGAGAATCAGCTCAAACCCACTGTAAAAGGGATTTCAAACAAAGCAAAAAATACGGAAATTCTTTAACATTCCTTTACGGTCTCTGATGAAACCTGGAATGACCATCTCTACAATGACAGCTGGATGTGGAATAAGGCTGGACACAATGGACTGAGAGGATGGGTTTGTTTTGGTGAGCAAATGCAGACCATTTAAAGCAATATTGCATGGCACCCATTCCATGGGTCCCAACTGTCCACTTTGAAGGGAATATTGCTACAGTTATAACATTTACGGGTGTCCTAGCTAGTGGACACACTGTGAATACGAAAGGTTTCTAAAACTCAATGAATAGTCCCTCTCCTGGTGTCCCGGTTTGACTTTCCCACTTATATACTATCAATCTCCCAACTTGGAGAGACAGCCCCTTTAACATCCTGGTTCGCATATGTTGTCAATTTGGCAGAGGACGAAAGGGAAAAGGGAGAACCAATGAGAGAGTAGCTGTAAGGCATTTGGACGGGCACATGTCACTCTTATTTCCCGGCATGAAGAAGAATTAACCAAAGTCTAATCTTCCTGCCAGGAACGAGTATAAGTCCTGAACCAAAATTGTGGATTTGTGGTCAGCTCACAAAGAAGCGAGTTGAAAAACGGATCTCAGGGTCACAGCAATTCCCAAACTGCCAGATTTATAAAGGACAGCTATCGTCCAAAAATCTGTTGAGGGAAGGCAATGATGCGGACGTGAATGCAAAGCAGAATAGCAGGAAACAGATTACAAGAGGTACATTGGAATTGCCTTTAAAGCACAGGAAGAGGGGCACTACTTCAACAATGATGCACTTGTCCCAAAGGGCATAGGCGTCTTCTCCTGAATATATTCAAGAAAAAATGCATATGCCCATTTTGGTCAAGCAAGCAAGCGGGTAATGCAAATCTGCACTACAAGAACTACCACATCCCACTTGTCAAAAGGGACATCCGAAAAATATGTAAAAACCAGAAAGGCAAGACATGCCCTGGAGAACAGGGAGCCTTGTTAGGCTAATGGGCAGGATGTAAATTGCCAACTGCCACTCTGGAGGAGTGCATTGTGTTCCCTAGAAAATATACCACAGAGCTACAGAGCCAAGGGCACTTCCAGTCTAGGGAATATACCTTGGGAAAACTGAAATTCAGTAAGTCAGAGCCACCCCAAAATTTAGGGCTGAACTGCTTACAAGAACCTCAACTTGGGTACACCTTAAATGTCCCAGCAAATATAAAAATGGTTCAAAAAATTGTGGTACTTACGTACGATTGAATATCCCTTAGCCATGAAATCAATGTCATAAGGCCAGTAACAGAAAAATGAGTGGATTCAGGTAAGATGATTCTAAGTGAAATAAGTCACACAGAAAAAGAAACTTATCATAAGATATCACTTATGAAGGTCCTGAAACCATGGCTACACATGAACTGAGTTAGGAAAGATAACAGAGTAACAAATATTATCATAAGATATCACTCATATGGTGAATATACACATCGCTACACATGAATTGAATTACAAACACAACAGAGTCACACATTTAGAAAACAAACTTCTGCCTGCTTAAGGGGAAAGGTGAGGTGGGGTGATGCATAAAACCGCAGTTTTAAATTAGCACAGATACTGTTACATTAACCAAGTATGCAATAGACAACACCTACTCCTGGCACAATAAACTGGACTCAACACCCCCTATTCATTGCAGAGGAATATATCTGACTCTAAGTATTTTAAAACACATGTATTCTCATGTCTCCATAAAGGAATCATATGTGTGTATAATGGCATGAACACAGCACTGAAATTCAGCTAAACAACCTTATAAAAATAAGTTTCAAAAGCAAAATTCAAAAACAGCGAAACAGAGAGAAATCTTAAAAATTACGTTCAGGGCCTGTGATCCAACCTGGATTGACCACCTTTTCACCCACAGCTGGATGAGACATATGACTGGACACTTGGGGCTGACAAGTTTCCTGAGGTTGTGTGAGCAAAAGAACACCACTTAAAGCAATACCGTGTGCTACCCATTCTAGTGGTCCCAAATCTCCTGGTTTAAGGGAATCTTCCTACAGTTAAAACATACATGGGAAACCCAGTGGATGGTACACTGTGTAATTGGGAAAGATTTCTAAAAGGTACCTCATTTTTCCTTTCGTCGTGCTCGGCTTCGCCATTCCATCTGCATTACTAAAAATCTCCCCACTTGGAGTGTCAGCGCCTTTAACCTCCTGTTATGCACAGTTTGCAAATTGTGCAGAGGATGAACAGGAAGAGGGGAAAAAAATGAAAGATTAGCTGTAGGTGTTTGGATGGGCACATATCACCCTAGTTTCCCATCAGGAAGAAGAATTAACCAAAGGCTCAGCCTGAAGCCCCAGAACCAGACTAGGGCCTAAAGCCATCCTGCGGTATTTAAGACAGCTCACAAATAGGCGAGTTGCAAAATGGAAATCAGGGGCACAGCAATTCACAAACTTGCAGAGTTATAAAGGACAACTATCATCCAGAAATATATTGAGGTAAGACAGTGAAGAGGATTTGAATGCAAGGCAGAATTGAAGGAAACAGATTTCAAGAGGTACATTGGAGTCATCTTTAAAGCACATGAAAAGCGACAGAACTTCGACAATGTTGCCCTTGGCCGAAAAGGGAGTATGTGTATTTTCTTGAATATATTTGGGAAAAAATGCATACGCCCTTTTTGGCCAAGCAAGCCATCAGGCATTGAAAATCCACACTACATAGAAGTGTACCTTACATCCAGTCAAAAGGGCCATCCACAAATAGTGTAAAAACCACAAATGCAGGACAGGCCATGGAGAAAAGGGAACCTGGTTACACCGATTGACAGGATGTAAACTGCCAACAGCCTCTCTGGAGAACTGTATGTTGTTTTCTAAAACAGAGCTACAAAGCATAGCACACTTCCACTCATGGGCGTGTATTTTGGGAAAACTAAAAATCCACAACACACAGCCAGCCCAAAGTTTCGGGCTGCTCTGTTTCCAAGAACCTCGACTTCGGTACACTTTAAATATCCCAGGAAAGGAACAAAAAATGGATATAGATGTTGTGGTACTTATATACAATGGAATGTCACTCACATAAAATCAATGTCATAAGGCCAATAACAGCATAATGAGTGGCTTTAGGTACGATGATGCTAAGTGAAATGAGCCACAAAGAAAAAGAAACTTATTGTAATATATCACTTATAGAGGGAATGTAAACATGGCTACACATGAACTGAATTTCAAAAGAGAACAGAGTTACACATTTAGAAAACACACTTATGCCTCCTTAAGGGGAAAGGTGACGTGGGGTGATGTGTAAAAGCTGAGTTTCAAATTAGCACAGATACCATTCCATATACCAAATATGTAATAGAAAAGATCTACTCCTTTCTGAATGAACTGGACACCAAACACCCTATTCACTGAAGATGAATATATCTGACTGGTAATAATCTTGAAACCTATGTATTTATATGTCTCCATAATGGAATCAAGTGTATGTAGTTTGGCATAAACACAGATCAATGGAACAGGACAGAAATCCCAGAGATAAACATACATACCTATGGCTATCTCATCTATGACAAAGGAGCTAAGGATATACAATGAAGAAAAGAAAGTCTCTTCAGTAATTGGTGCTGGGAAAACTGGACCCCTACACATAAAAGAATGAAATTAGAACACTCCATAACACCATACACAAAAATAAACTCTAAATGGATTAGAGATCTAAATATAAGACCAGACACTATAAAACACTTAGAGGAAACCATAGGCAGAACACTCTATGACATAAATCACAGCAATATCCTTTTTGACCCACCTTCTAGAGAAATGGAAATAAAAACAGAAATCAACAAATGGGACCTAATGAAACTTAAAAGCTTTTACACAGTACAAGAAAACATAATCAAGATGCAAAAACAACCCACAGAAAGGGAGAAAATATTTTCAAATAAAGCAATTGACAAAGGATTAATCTCCAAATTTTACAAGCACCTCATGTAGCTCAATATCACAAAAACGAACAACCCAATCCAAAAACGTGCAGAAGACCTAATAGACATTTCTCCAAAGAAGATATACAGATTACCAAGAAACACATGAAAGGATGCTGAACATCACTTATCATTAGAGAAATGCAAATCAAAACTACCATGAGGTATCACCTCACAGCAGTCAGAGTGGCAATTATCAAAATAATCTACAAAACAATAAATGCTGGAGAGGCCTTTATTGGAGAAAAGGGAACAAACTTGCACTGTGGGTGGGAATATAAATTGATATGGGCACTAGGGAGAACAGTACGAAGGTTCCTTTAAATAACTAAAAATAGAAGTACCATACAACACAACAATCCAACTACTGGGAATTTGCCTTGCGAAAACCATAATTCAAAAAGAGTTATGTACAAAAATGTTCATTGCAGCTCTATTTGCAATAGCCAGGACATGGAAGCAACCTAAGTGTCGATCGACAGATGAATGGATAAAGAAGATCTGGCACATATATAAAATGGAATATTACTCAGCCATAAAAAGAAGCAAACTGAGTTATTTGTACTGAGGTGGATGGACTTAGAATCTGTCCTACACAGAAGTAAGTCAGAAAGGGAAAAAAAAATACTGTATGTTAACAGAGATATATGGAATCTAAAGATGAAAAAAAAAGATTCTGAAGAACCTAGTGGCAGGACAGTATTAAGGACAAAGACATAGAGAAAGGACTTGAGGACACCAGAAGCGGGATGGGTAAGGTGGGACGAAGTGAGAGAGTGGCACGGACATAAATACATTACCAAATGTAACACTGATAGCTACTGGGAAGCAACCACATAGAACAGGGAGATCAGCTCGGTGCTTTGTGACCACATAAAGGGGTGGGATATGGAGTGTGGCAGGGAGATGCAAGAGGGAGGGGATCTGGTGATATTTGAATATGTATAGCTGACTCACTTTTTTATACAGCAGAAATGAACACTCCATTGTAAAACAATTATACTCCAATAAACGTGTAAAAGGAAAAAAAAAGAATGTCCAGGGATAAACCTACACACCTATGGTCAACTAATCTATGACAAAGGAGGCAAGACTGTACAATGGAGATAAGACAGTCTCTTCAATCATTGGTGCTGGGAAATACGGAGAGCTACATGTAAAAGAATGAAATTAGAACACTCACCAACACCATACATAAAAATATATTCAAAATGGATTAGAGACCATAATGTAAGATGGGACAGTATAAAACTCTGAGAGGAAAACTTACGAAGGATACTCTGATGTAAATCACAGCAAGATCTTTTTTGATCCACCTCCTATAGTAATGAAATAAAAAAGAAAACTAAACAGATGGGACCTAATGAAATGTAAAAGCTTTTTTCAAAGCAAAGGAAACTACAAACAAGACAAAAAGACAACCCTCAGAATGGCAGAAAATATTTCCAAATGAATCAATGGACAAATGATTAATCTCCAATATATATATATAAACAGCTCATGCAGCTCAATATTAATGAAACAAACAACCCAATACAAAAGTGGAAGAAGATCTAAATAGACATTTCTTCCAAGAAGACATAGAGATGGCCAGTACGCACATGAAAATCTGCTCAACATCACTAATTATTAGAGAAATGGAAATGGAAACTACAATGTGGTATCACGTCACACCTGTTAGAATGGGCATCATCAGCAAATCTACAAACAACAAATGCTGGAGAGGGTGTGGAGAAAAGGAACCTTCTTCCACTATTGTTGGGAATGTAAATCGATATAGTCTCTATGGAGAACAGTATGGAGGTTCCTTAAAAAACTAAAAATAGAATTACCATATAATCCAGCAATCCCACTACTGAGCATATACCCAGAGAAAACCATAAATCAAAAAGACACATTCACCACAATGTTCATTGCAGCACTATTTAGAAGAGCCAGGTAATGAAATCAACCTAAGTGCCCACAGACAAATGAATGGATAAAGATGTGGTACATATATACAATGGAATATTACTCAGCCACACATAGGAATGAAATTGGGTCATCTGTAGAAACCTTGATGGATCTAGAGACTCTCATACAGAGTGAAGTAAGTCAGAAAGATAAAAAACAAATATTGTATGTTAATGCATATATGTGGAACCTAGAAAAATGGTACAGATGAACCAGTTTGCAGGGCAGAGATAGAGACACAGATGTAGAGAACAAACATATGGACACCAAGGTGGTAATGCCATGTGAGGTTGGTGGTGGGATGAATTGGGAGACTGGGATTCATATGTGCACACTTATATGTATAAAATAGATATCCAATAAGAACCGGCTGTATAAAAGAAATAAATAAATTGAAAAAAAATTAAAAAATAAATAAATAAAATTTAATAAAATAAACCAAAAAAAGTTTTTCCCTTCACATAGACTTCTTTATATTAATGCATTATTTCCATGTTTATATCTCCAAATTACAAAAAAAAAGAAGAAATAAAATCTACCTTGAACCAAAAAGAAAAAAAAAAAGAAAAAAAAAAAAAAACAGAACCCACCAGTTATACAGAGGAAAATCTTATCAGGGCACTTGCTCAAGTGGTAAAAAATTCTTAATTTGGTCAGAGGTGGGAAATCATCTCCCATGCAGTGAGCAGCACTCCCCCCCAACAAGGAGCATCCTCATTGCAAAGCTGGGGGACTGTGTCGAGACGTCTGTGAGTAAATGTGAGCTGATCCCCAGTCCTGCAGCAGCTGAACTCTTCCCACCCTTTCCAGGTAAAACACATGAATATGTACAAGGACTTGCAAGCCTAGAGGAAGGGCTGTGGAGCCACACCAGCGACAGCACGCAGGGTGACTTGTTGCCTGCAGGCCAGCCAGGAGGGTCCTGGCCCCAGATGCTCTTCTGGAAGCTTTCCATTTCCCTGCCTGAGATACCCCTCCTGCCACGGCCCACACTGCTTTTTTACTTCCTCACCTCTGCCTGGGGAGAAATTCCAGCGGCAGGTATGGGTGACACATCCTCTTCTTTAAAAGGTGGCAGCCTGGCAACACCTGCAGAAAGTCCAGCAGAGCCCCACTCACACTGGGCCACACTCAAAGCCACAGCCCCTCACTGCCTCCCACCACCCCAGCCCCGACACTGCTGACAGCGCAGAGAATATGGCGTCAGGCACTGCTACAGGGGCTCTTGCTGACTGGAGAGGTGTTTATATTGACCTCAACCCAGGCAAACCTGGGGAGGGCTGGCAGGCAGTGTCAGGCTGCCCAAATCAGCCAATCCTCAACCCTCAGGGGCTCACAGTTGCAGAAAATGAACCTTGCTAAACGGGCCAGGCCCAAGGAACAGGTGTGGGTCCTTGAGAGTCAGGATAGACAAGGGGCTGCAGCTGCGGCTTGTTTTCTTATCATTTTATCTGGTCCATGAGTGGAAAACAAATTCAAGAAGACCCTATCCTAATGAGAGGAACCCAGGAGTCAGGGAGAGGAGTGATGGTGGGTGGAGACAGAGGCCTGGTGCCGTGGCTGCAGTGAAAGTGTCTGGAAGACCAGGCAGAGAGAGGCTGCACAGAGTGATAGTCAGGGTCACAGACCTGTCATAGCTGCTGTTTGTTAGTTCAAGTCCTGCTCTGAGGTGTTCTGTGTCAGCTGTGAGTGACAGGTGAGCTGGGGGTTCTCTGCAAGGTGGGCTATGTGCACAGTTCCTGTGTGTGCAGCCCTGCTCGGGTACTTGCCCAGGGGAGCTCTGTATCCTGGGAAGGGCCTGACTATGAGAGCCCCATGGGCTGCTGGGTAGCTGCACAGGTGAGCTCCATACCCTGGGAGGGACTTGACCACGAGAGCCCCGTGGGCTGTGGGGTGGGGGTGCAGCCCAGGTGAGCTCCATATCCTGGGATTGGCCTGACCACGAGAGCCCCATGGGCTGCTGGAGACCTGGTAAAGAATATCAGGACAGTCAGTGAAGCCACCGAGGATATACATCCAGTAGCTCCTATTTCCTACACAATGCTTGTCATTCTACCATCCACCAGGCCATGGCATTCTGTATTAACCTTCAATGATGCCTTCTTCTGTATTCCATTCATCTCAGAGTCACAAGAATTTTTGGCTTGTGAGAGGCAGGACACAACATGCAACCAAATCAATAATGCTGGGACGTCCTGCACCAATGGTTCAAAAATCCCCACACCATCATTGGGGAAATGTCCTCTAAAGACCTAAAAGTTCTACCTCTGTGAAAGGGAACCCTCCTTCAATATGCAGAGGACATTCTGATCACCAGGCCTACTAAAGACACCTCTGAACTACCTAGCCAATAAAGGATAGAAGGTGTCCAAGATAAAGGCTCAAATATCCCAGGCTAAGGTGACATGCCTGGGCTTCATTCTCACAGATATTCGGAGAAATGCATCCCAGGATAGGGAAGAAGCCATTTTCAGCCTTACCTCTTCTTAAACTAGAAGACACCTTAGGGGTTCCTGGGTAGGACAAGGTTTTCTGCATCTGGATCCCTAACTACAGTCTAATACCTGGGCCTCTACATGAAACACTGACACGAAAAGATGATGATCCTTTTGAATAGAATCCAGAAGCAGCCTCTCAAGAATGGAAAGAGCAGTCAATTAAGACCCTTGCCCAGGAACTCCCTAATTTAGCTAAACCTTTGAACTTTACATACCCGGTCAAAGGTTAATCAACCTTGGAGACTTAGTGCAAAAACTGGGACCACTTGAAATGGAGCAACACAAGAATGCCCTTCAGGTATGATAAACTATGGTCACCAAGGTCTTTGCCCACCGACTCATCAGGCCAGGATACTGGGGTATCTAAAAAGCTGGAAATCAGCAGCCCGCAAGGCCAGCTCCCTCTTAAGGGAAAAGGACCCCACGTGGTGATCATAACCACCCTTCATGCCCTGAAGTTGCAGGGGTCGCTCTGTGGACACACTGACCTCGAGTGAGGAGGCCCTCCAACTCCAACCTCCAGAGAGACAAACGGGGGCAACGGGCCCCCAAGATGACTTGTGTGACCATCACTTGACGTGGAGTTTCTCTCAGAAAACAACAAGACTGTGCCACGAAAGAGCAGACTACTGCTTGTAGGACTTACTGCACCCAGAGGGGAGCTAATAAGCTTGGAGGGGGAAAAGTTTATCATGCTTTCACCATAGAAAACCCTACAGACACCCTGGTGATTGTAGCCAATATGACCGGGTGGACTGCTGGCTACTTCTAAAGGCCGTTGTCTCAGTGGACGTCATGGTCCTGGACCACCACTGACCATGGACTGTCTGGGAGTTGTGCGGGCAGGGCTCTGACACACGGTGCTGTTTGTACATTAATTCAGGGACCTAATTAAAGAAAGCACAGACTACTGGTCAGAGCATCTAGGCTGACAAAAACCGTCAGCCTAAGATTGCCGAACAAATGTGGGGTGGGGTGAAACCTGCCACTGCAGCATCTCTGTGCATCTCATTCCTGGACCTTAAAGGTCATTAGAATCTATAACACTTCCAGTGCTGGTGCTCAGGCAGACGAGAAGTGAGGCAGGAGGCTTGGGACAATCAACCTCACCTGGAGGCTGGTGGGGAAACGTTTTGACCCTCCCGACATGTATCAGGGCTCACACCACAGCATGAAGCAGTTACAAAAGAGGGGTCTGCACTCTCAACACCCCAAAAATGAGGAACAGAACAAAAAGCAGAGGAGGTGTTCATCTCCGGAAACGTTCATTAAAAATTCCTGGGAGATATAAAGAGAATCTGGGCAATAAAATAAAGTCTAAGCTGTTTTTCCATTGTGCTTTGTCTAATTTCACGTGCTCCTAGTGCTTCGCATGCAGAGGTCCCACACCCGGCATTTCAGATCCGATTTCCTAGTGCAGAATGGCTGGGTCAACACCTCAGCTAGCGGGGTCCCATGCAGACTCCGTGACATAGAGCCTGAGCTGCAGCCAACCCAGCCCTCGAGAGCCCCATGCCCTCCCTCCCACTGACGCTGCCTTGATCCCTACATAGCAGCCCAGCCCACAGCCCGTGGTGGAGTGCACACTCTCAACTCTCCATTCTGTTTTCAAAATAATGTTTCCTTTGCTTCTGAACCAAACTCAGTCTTGATCTTTTGCCTCCAATGACACTGGGCACGGGGACTCCTGTTGGGATCCACTCTGGAGGATCAGTAACAGAAATTGAGAACATTGTAACTTCAATGAACAGGTGTGAGAGCCAAACTATAGTTAACATAGAGCAGTGTATAATGCTCGGGTAAAATAAGATGTTTTTAAGACTTACATTTGATATTTCCATCACTTTACTGTAAGCAAGTTCAGTGAACACGTCTGTCTTATTTGTCAGGTCAACATTAGAGAAATGAAGTGATTTATTTCCATGGATGTACATCGAATACTCTTGGCTGAAGCTTCAATCGTGTTTTGAATGATTTTTCCATTGAAAATGATACCTCTCTTTCACTTCCCCCATTTCTGAGAAGTATAAAATCTTATAATTTATTATTACCAAAGGGGAAAGGTAGGAGAAGGGATAAATTAACAGTTTGGGATTAACACATACACACTGCTATGTATAAAATAGATCATCAACAAGGAACTACTGTATAGCACAGGGAACTACACTGAATATTTTGCAATAACCTATAAGGGGAAATAATCTGAAAAAGAATCGATATTTTTATTGACATCATCTATCAATGACAGATAAAATGTAACCTAAGCAAGGCCGATGGTGAGTGCTTCTGACCCTGAAGATTTCAATCATCTAAAGTTTGGGCTCTGCCTATTTCCCAAGGCTCCTAATGGACGTATGTGTAGCCGTAGCTTAAAAATTCCCCAGTTTGCTGTTCGGGGAAGCACTGATTTGGAAAAATCCCTGGTGTTCTCCTTACATGCACGGGACCCTTCCTACAGCTAAAACATGCCTGCCACACCTAGAGGATGGTACACCGTTTGATCGGAAAGAGTTTGGAAAAGGCACCTCATCTCCTCATTGCCTGGTGCTCGGATTCACCCCTCCAGCATCTTTCCTAACAATCTCCTCACTTGGGGATATCAGCACCGTCAACATCCTGTTGCACACTGTTTGGAATTTGTCTAGCGGATGAAGCGGAAGGATGAGAAAAATTTAGAGACAAGTCTTAGGTGATCAGACAGGCACATGCCACTCTAATTTCCAATCCGGAAGACAAATTCATCAAAGGCTAGAATTGCCCACGGAAACAGAATAGGGCTAGAGGAAATCCCGCTGTTTTGTGTCCAGGTTCCAAAAACACAAGTTGAAAAATGGAACTCAGGGTCACTAAAATTCATAAAACTGCAGAGTTGAAATTATCTATCGTCGAAAAATGTCTTGAGGTAAGCCACAGAAAAAGACTTGTAAGCAAGGGAGAGTGGCAGGAAACATATTTGAAGAGGTAGAAAGGACTCCCCATTAAAGCACAAGAAAAGGGGCTGAACATCGCCAATGATGCAGTTGGCCCAAAAGGGCGTATGCATTTTTTCTGAATATATTCAAGTAAAGGCCATACACACTTTTGATCCAACCAAACAGGTGGGCACTGGAAATCAATACTACAAAATGTATCACTTCACATCTGTCAGAAGGGCCATCCACATAAAGTGTAAACACCAGAAATGCAGGACAGGGCGAGGAGAAAAGGGAAACCTGTGAGGCTGATAGTGGAAATGTAATTTGCCAACGGCCACTCTGGAGAAGTGTATTGTGTTTGCTAAAACATCTAAAAAATGAGCTACAGAGCATAGGGCACTTGCACTCAAGGGCGTATACCTTGGGAAAAACAAAATTCAACAGAAAACAGGCACACCAACGTTTACCACCTCTCTGTTAAAAAGGGCCTCCACTTGGATATAACCTAAATGTCCCTGGAAGGATAAAATGGATAAAAGAGATGGGGTACTTATGTAGAGTGGAATATTACTCATCCAGAAATCAATGAAATAAGGCCAGTTGGAACAACTCTGGAGGAGTTACATACAATCATTCTAAGTGACATATGTCAGAAAGAAAAAGACACATATCATAAGATGTCACTTAAAGGTGGAATCAAAAATGGCTACACATGAAATAAACTACAACACAGAAACATAGTCAAATATGTAGAAAATAGACATAAGGCTGCTAAATGGGAAAGGTGGGGAATGGTGAGGTATTATCCAGGAGGTTGAAATTAGCAAAGTTACCATTCCAAGTATCAAATTGAATAACTGACAAGGCCTACACAGTACCTCAAAGAACTGAACTCAGCTCACTCAAGTAACTGGAAAATAATACATATGACTGGTAAGCATCTGAAAAAAAAGTATTGTTGTCTCACAGTACATGAATCAAGTGGATGTACAGCAGCAAAAAACAGAGCTTTGAAAATCAGCTGTAACCAATATAAAAATAAATTTAAAAAATATTTATAAAAACAGTGAGACAGACAAAAATTCTTACAACTTTTGTTGAAGGGCTATGATGTAACATAGATTGAACACATGTAGACCCACAGCAGGATGATATATAAGGCTGGAAGCTATGCACGCTAAGAGATGTTAGAGAGGCTGGGTGAGGAAATGCAGACCTTTTAAATACTGCCTGGTACCCATTCCATGGGTCCCAAATCTGCAGGTTCAAGGGAATATTCTGACAGCGAAAATATACCTGGGAAACCGAGATGAATGTACACTGTGTGCTCAGGAAAGGTGTCTAAAATGCACCTCATTTTTGATCTCCTGGTGCTGGGGTTCGCCATTCCAGCCACATTACTAACAATCTCCCCACATGGAGAATCAGCACCTTTAACCTCCTGTGTCACACAGTTTGCAATTTGTGCAGAGGATAAATGGGAAGATGGGGAACCAATGAGAGATTAGCTGTAGGGGTTTTGACAGGCACATGTCACTCGAATTTCCCATTAGGAAGAAGAATTAAACAAAGGCTCAGCCTGCCTCCTCAGAACCAGAATAGGACCGGAAGCAATCCAATGGTTTGGCGGCCAGCTCACAAAAAGCGAGTTGCAAAATCGAGCTCAGGAGCAGACAATTCAAAGACCTGCAAAGATATAAATGATAACCAACGTCCAAAAATATATTCAGGTAAGGCAACGAAGAGGATCTGAATGAGAGGCAGAATTGCAGGAAACAGATTTCAAAAGGTAGATTGTACTCACATTTAAAGCATATGAAAAGCAGCAGAATTTCTAAAATGATGCAGTTGGGCAAAAGGGTGTATGTGTTTTTTCGTGAATATCTTCAGGAAAATAAAACACATACAGAGTTTTTGGCCAACCAAGCAAGCGGGAAATGCAAATCTGCACAACAAAGAAGTCTCAATTTCCACTGCTCACAAAGGCCATCCAAAAAATGTGTACAAACCAGAAATGCAGGAGAGGCCATGGAGAACAGGGAGCCTAGTCACACTGATGGGTTGGGTATAAATATCCAAGAGCCACTCTGAAGAAGTGTATGCTGTTTCCTAAAACATCAAAAATACAAGGCCCCCGAGCAAAGGGGTTTTCAACTTATGGGCATATAACTTGGGAAGACTAAATATCAACAAGACACAGGCACCCCATAGTTTAGGGCTGCTCTGCATACAAGAAACTCAACTTCGGTACACCTAAAATATCCCAGGAAAAAGAGAAATGCCTAAAGAACTTGTGGTAATTTTGTACAGCAGAATATCACTCAGACGTGAAACCAATGTATATAAGGCCAGTAGCAGCATAATGAGTGGATTTAGGTATGATGATTCTAAGTGAAATTAGTCACACAGATAAAAGAATCTTATAATAAGATATCACTTACAAAGGGAATGTCAACATCACAGCACATGAAATGAATTAAGAAAGAGAACAGAGACTCACATTTAGAAAACACTCTTATGCCTCCTTAAGGGGAAAGCAGACGTGGGGTGATGCATAAAACGACAGTTTGATATTAGAACAGGTACCATTCCATAAACCAAATACAGAAGAGACAAGATCTACACCTACCTCAGTGAACGGGACTCAAAACGCCTATTCCCCGCAGAGGAATATATCTGACTAGTAAGAATCTTAAAAATCTATGTATTGATATGTCTCTGTATGGGAATCAAGTATGACTAGACTGTCATAAACATGTCAGTGAAAATCAGCTCAAACCCATTATAAAAATGAATTTCAAAAACAAAACAAAAAAACAGCGAAATTCTTACACAATTCCTTCAGGGGTTCTGATGAAACCTGGAATGACCCTATCTGCAAAGACAGCTGGATGAGACATAAGGCTGGACACTTGGGACTGAGAGGACTGGTGAGATTGGGAGAGAAAATGCAGACCCTTTAATGTAGTAATGCATGCCACCATAACATGGGTCCCAAATCTCCAAGTAGAAGGGAATATCACTACAGATATAGCATGTATGAGAAACCTAGAGAATGGACACCCTGTGATGGCGAAAGTTTTCTAAAAGTCTCCAAATTTTTCCTCTCCTTGTGCTCCAGTTTGGCATTCCAACTGCCTTACTATCAATCTCCCAACTTAGGAGAATCAGCTCCTATAACCTCCTGGTTCGCACAGTTTGCTAATTGTGCAGAGGATGAAAGGGAAGAGGGAGAACCAATCAGAGAGTAGATGTAGGCATTTGGACGGACACATGCCACTCTAAATTCCCGTCAGGAAGAAGAATTACCAAAGCCTCAGCCACCCGCAGGGAACAGTATAGCCACCCCTGGAAGAAGTACAGGTCCTGAAGCAAAATTGTGTATTTGCGGTCAGCTCCCAATAATGGGATTTGAAAATTGGAGCTCAGGGGCACAGCAATTCATAACCCTGAGAGTTTTAAAGGACTACTCTCTTCCAAAAATCTGTTGAGGGAAGGCAACGAAGCGGACTTGAAAATGAGGCAGAATTGCACAAAACATATTTCAAGAGGTAAATTGGAATCACCTTTAAAGCCAGGTAAAGCATCACAACTTCGACAATGATGCACTTGGCCAAAAATGGCGTATGCCTTTTCTCCTGAATGTATTCAGGAGAAAACGCATACGACCTTTCTGGCCAATCAAGCAAGCACACAATGCAAATCCACACTACAAAGAATTGTCACTTCCCACCGGTCAAAAGGGACATTCGAAAATCTGTAAAAACCAGAAAGGCAAGAGAGAGATGAGAAGGGCATAAAGAAATGTTATCCCAAGGGTCATGGAGGATTGTGATGACAAGCGAATGGAGCATTGTGATGACAAGATTATGTAGCATATTGCTGACAAAGGCATGGAGCATTGTGATGACAAGTTTCATGGAGCACTGTGATGACAAGCATCACGGAGCATTGTGATTACAGGGGTCATGGAGAATTGGGATGACAAGGGCATGGAGCATTTTGATGACAAAGGTCCCAGATCATTGTGTTGTCAGGGTTCATGGAGCGTTGTGATGACAGTGGTCATGAGCATTGTGATGACAGGGGTCATGGAGCATTGTGATGAGAAGGTCAAGGAACATTGGGCTGAAAATGTTCATGGAGTATTGTGATGACAGGTGTCATGGAGCATTGTGATGACAAGCTACTGGAGCATTGTGATGAGAAAAACATGGAGCCTTGTGATGACAAGTCTCATGGAGCATTCTGATGAAAAGGGACATGGAGCTTTGTGATTACAGGGGACTTGTAGCATTGTGATGAAAAGAGCAAGGAGCATTGGGATGAGAAGACCATCGAGCGTTCTGATGACATGCATCATGGAGCTTTGTGATGACAAGGGCATGGAGCATTGTGATTACAGGGGCCTTGGAGCACTGTGAGGAAAATGGCATGGAACATTGTGATGAAAAGGCATGGAGCCTTGTCATGACAGGGTTCAAGGAGCATACAGATGACAAGTGTCAGGGAGCATTGTGATGACAAGGGTATTGAGCATTATGATGAAAAAGTTCATGGAGCATTGTGATGAGAAGACCATGGATAATTGTGATGATGAGCCTCATGGGGCGTTGTGATGCTAAGTGTTATGGAATATTGTGATCACAAGGATTTGGAGCATTGTGATGACAGAGGTCATGGAGCATTTTGATTTCACTCTGATGACAATAGCATGAAGCATTATGATGATGGGCATGGTGCATTGTGATGACAGGGTTCATGGAGCATTGAGATGAAAAAGGGCATGGAGCATTCGGATGACATGCATCATGGAGCTTTGTGATGACAAGGGCATGGAGCATGGTGAATGAGAAGGCCAAGGAGCATTCTGATGACATATTTCATGGAGCTTTGTGATGACAAGGGCATGGAGCATTGTGATTACAGGTGTCTTGGAGCATTGTGATGAGAAGGGTCATGGAGACTTGTGATGACAAGGCCAAGGAACATCGTGATGGCAGGGGTCATGGAGCATTGTTATGACAGGGGTAATGGAGCATGGTGATGACAAGGGCATGGAGCATTGTGATGACAAGGTCATAGATTATTGTGAAGACATGTGTCATGGAGCATTATGATGACATATTTCATGGTCCACTGTGAAGACAATGGCATGGAGCATTGAGATGACAAATGTTATGGAGGATTTTGATGACAAAGGTAATGGAGCATTGTGATGACAAGGACTTGGAGCACTGTGATGACAAGGGTCAAGGAGCATTGTGATGACAAGGGCATGGATCATTGTGATGACAATGTCCATTCAGAATTTTGATGAAAATATCGTGAAGCATTGTGATGACAAAGGCATGTTGCTTGCTATGACAGGGGTCATGGGGCACTGCAATGACAATTGCATGGAGAATTTTGATGACAAGAGCATGTAACATTGTGATGAGAACTGTCATGGAGCATTGTGATGACAAGGATGTGGAGAATTGTGATGACAAGAGCATGTAACATTATGATGAGAACTGTCATGGAGCATTGTGATGACAAGGACGTGGAGAATTGTGATGACAAGGGACATGAATATTGTGATTACCAGGGCATGGAGCATTGTGATGCCAAGACCGTGGAGCACTGAGATGAGAAGACCATGGATAATTGTGGTGACGAGAATCATGGAGCACTGTAATGACAAAGGGCATGGAGCTTTGTGATGACAGGTGTCATGGAGCATTGTGATGACAGTGGTCATGGATATTTGTGATGACAAAGGTCATGGAGCATTCTGATGACAAGCTTGTGGAGTACTGTGATGACAAAGCATGTAACCCCGTGATACGAAGTGTCATGGAGCACAGTGATGCCAAGAACGTGGAGAATTTTGATGACAGGGAACATGGAGCATTGTGATGACCAGGGCATGGATCATTGTGATGGCAAGACCGTGGAGCATTGTGATGAGAAGACCATGGATAATTGTGATGACGAGCGTCATGGAGCACTGTAATGACAAGTGGTATGGAGCACTGTGATGACAGGGGTCTTGGAGAATTGTGATGACAAGGGTCATGGAGCATTCTGATGACAAGTGTGTGGAGTATAGTGATGACAATGGCAAGGAGCATTGTGATGAAAAGGGCATTGAGCACTGTGATGAAAAAGGCATGGAGCCTTTTCATGAAAGGGTTCAAGGAGCATTCTGACGACAAGTGTCAGGGAGCATTGTGATGACAAGTGTATTGAGAATTGCGATGAAAAAGATGATGGAGCATTGTGACGACAAGGGCATTCAGTATTGTGATGACAGGCGTCATGTAGCATTGTGATGACAAGTGTTATGTAAAATTGTGATCACAAGGATTTGGAGCATTGTGATGACAGAGGTCATGGATCTTTTTGATTTCAAGGAGCATGGAGCATTGTGATGACAGGGGTCATGGAGCACTGTGATGTCAGTGTTCATGGAGCATTTTGATGAAAAGGGTCATGGAGCATATTGATGACAGGTGTTATGGAACATTGTGATCTCAGGGGTCATCGAACATTGTGATGATAAGTGCATGTAGCATGGTGATGACAGGAGTCATGGAACATTGTGATGACAGGGTTGAGGGTGTATTGTGATGAATAGTGATGTAACATTGTGATATCAGTGGTGGGAGAGCATTTTGGTGAGAAGTGCATGGAGCATTGTGAAGACAAGTTTTATGGAGCCTTGTGATGACAACATTGTGGAACACTGTGATGAGAAGCGCATGGCACATTGTGATGACAAGGGTCACGGAGCATTGTGATGAAAAGTTCATGGAGCATTGTGGTAACAAAGGTAACAGAGCCTTGTGATGATGCGGGCATGGACCATTGTGATGACAAATGTTATGAAGCATTGTGACGACTGGAATCACGGAACATTGTGATGACAGGGGTCATGGAGCATTGTGATGACAAGGGCATGGAGCACTGTGCGGAGAATGGCATAGAGCATTGTGATGACAAGTGTCAAAGAGCATTGTGATGAAAAGTTCATGGAGCATTGTGATTAAAAAGGTCACAGAGACTGTCGAGGGCATGGACCATTGTTATGACAAAGGTCATGTAGCATTGTGATGACAGGGTCATTGAACATTGTGATTACAGGGGTGAGGGAGTATTGTGATGACTAGTTATGGAACATTGTGACATCGCTTGTGAGAGAGTATTTTGATGAGAAGTGCTTGGAGCATTGAGATTACACGGTTTATGGAGCATTTCAATGACAAGGTTGTGGACCGTTGTGATGAAATGTGCGTGGCACTTTGTGATAACAATGGTCATGGAGCATTGTTCTGACAAAGACATGGTGCATTGTGATGACAAGTGTCCCAGAGAATTGTGATGAAAAGTTCATGGAGCATTGTGGTTACAAAGGTCACAGAGCCTTGTGATGACGCAGGCATGGACCATTGTGATGACAAACGTTATGAAGCATTGTGATGACTGGAGTCACGGAGGATTGTGATGACAGGGGTCATGGAGCATTGTGATGCCAAGGGTCATGGATCTTTGTGTTGAAAAGGTCATGGAGCATTTTGATATCAAGGGCGTTGTGCATTCTGATGAGAAGGGCAGGGAGCATTGTGATGGCAGGGTCATGGAGCAATTTGATGCAAAGGGTCATGGAACATTTTGATGACAGGTGTTATGGAACATTGTGATGTCAGGGGTCATGTATCAATTTGATGAAAATGATCATGGCGCATTTTGATGACAGTGGTTATGGAACATTGTGATGTCAGGGGTCATCGAACATTGTGATAATAATTGAATGTAGCATTGTGATGACAGGAGTCATGGAACATTGTGATGACAGGGGTGAGGGAGTATTGTGATGAATAGTGATATAATATTGTGATATCAGTGTTGAGAGAGCATTTTGATGAGAAGTGCATGGAGCTTTGTGATGACAATGTTCATGGAACATTGTGATGACAAGTTTGTGGAGCGTTGTGAAGACAAGCGCATGGTGCATTGTGATGACATGTGTCATGGAGCATTGTGATGAGAAGACCATGGATAACTGTGATGACGGGCGTCATGGGACATTGTGATGACAAGTGTTATGGAATGTTGTGATCACAAGGGTTTGGATCATGGTTATGAAGGAGGTCATGGAACATATTTATGTCATTGTGATGACAATAGCATGAAGCATTATGATGATGGGTATGGTACACTGTGATGAGAGTGTTCATAGATTATTGAGATGAAAAGGGGCATGGAGTATTGTGATTTTAGAGGTCTTGGAGCATTGTGATGAGAAGGGTCATGGAGCCTTGTGATGAAAAGGCCATGGAACATCGTGATGTCAGGGGTCATGGGGCATTGTGATGACAGTGGTAATGGAACATTGTGATGGCAAGGACAAGGAGCATTGTGATGAGAAGGCCATGGAACTTTCTGATGATATGCGTCATGGAGCTTTTTGATGACAAGGGCATGGAGCAATGTGATGAGAGCGTTTATGGAGCATTGTGATGACAATGACATGGAGCATTGTGATGTCAAGTGTCATGGAACTTTGTGATGACAAAGTCATGGAGCA
The DNA here is from genome assembly GCF_964165515.1 of Mesoplodon bidens. NCBI lineage: Eukaryota > Metazoa > Chordata > Mammalia > Artiodactyla > Ziphiidae > Mesoplodon > Mesoplodon bidens. Next base: position 4,336,330 of record NW_027672207.1, read on the forward strand.
TTTTGATGACAAGGGCGTTGTGCATTGTGATGAGAAGGGCAGGGAGCATTGTGATGACAAGTGCATGAAGCAATGTGATCCAAAGATTCATGGAGGATTGTGATGACAATGGAAATGCAGTGTTGTCATGACAAGCACATAGAGCATTGTAATGAAAATGTCATTTAGCATTTTGCTGACAAAGGCATGGATCATTGTGATGACAGGTGTCATGGAGCATTGTGATGACTAGGGAATGCAGCATTGTGATGACAAGAGTCCTGGATCATTGTGTTGTCAGGTGTCATGGAGTGTTTTGATGACAGTGGTCATGGAGCATTGTGATGATATTGGTCATGGAGCATTTTGATGAGAAGGTCATGGAAGACTGGGCTGAAAATGTTCATGGAGTATTGTGATGAGAAGGAAATGGAGCATTTTGATGACAATGTCCTGGAGCATTGTGATGAGAAGACCATGGAGACTTGTGATGACCAGTCTCATGGAGAATTCTGATGAAAAGGTGCATGGACCATTGTGATTACAGGGGTCTTGGGGCATTGTGATGACAAGGGCATGGAGCATTGTGATGAGAAGGCCATGGAGCTTTCTGATGACATGAGTCATGGAGCTTTGTGTTGAGAAGGGCATGGAGCATTTTGATTACAGGCGTCTTGGAGCCTTATCCTGCAAACGGCATGGATCATTGTGATGAAAAAGGCATGGAGCCTTGTCATGACAGGGTTCAAGGATCATACTGACGACAAGTGTCAGGGAGAATTGTGATGACAAGTGTATTGAGCATTGTGATGACAAAGTTCATGGATCACTGTGATGACAAGGGCATGGAGCAATGTGAAGAGAGGGTTAATGGAGCATTGTGATGACAATGACATGGAGCACTGTGATGCAAAGTGTCATGGAGCTTTGTGATGACAAAGGTCATGGAGCATTTTGATGACTAGGTTGTGGTGCATTGTGATGAGTAGGGCAGGGAGCATTTTGATGACAGGGTCATGCAGCAATTTGATGAAAAGTGTCATGGAATATTTTGATGACTGTGGTTATAGAACATTGTGATGTCAGGGGTCATGGAGCTTTGGGATGAATATGGTCATGGAGCATTTTGATGACAGGGGTTATGGAATATTGTGATGTCAAGGGTCATGGAACATTGTGATGATAAAGGGATGTAGCACTGTGATGACAGGAGTCATGGCACATTGTGTTTACAAGGGTGAGGGAGTATTCTGATGACTAGTGATGGAACACTGTGATATCTCTGGTGAGAGATAATTTTGATGAGAAGTGCATGGAGCATTGTAATTACAGGGTTTATGGAGCATTGCAATGAAAAGGTTGTGGAACGTTGTGATGAAAATTGTTTGGCACATTGTGATGACAAGTGTCATGGAGCATTGTTCTGACAAAGACATGGAGCATTGTGATGACAAGGGTCACGGAGCATTCTGATGAAAATTTCATGGAGCATTGTGGTTTAAATGGTCACAGAGCCTTGCGATGACACTGGTATGGACAATTTTGATGACAAACGTTATGAATCATTGTGTTGACTGGAGTCACGGAGCACTGTGATGACAGGGGTCATGGAGCATTGTGATGAGAAGAGCATGGATCATTGTGATGACAGGAGCATGGAACATTGGTCTTACAAGTTTCATAGATTATTGTGATGACAGTGGACATGGTGCATTGTGGTGACAAGCACATGGAGCATTGTGATGAGAAGGTCATGGAGTATTGTGAAGACAGGTGTCATGGAGCATTGTGATGATATATGTCATGGTCCATTGCGATGGCAATGGCAGGGAGCATTGTGATGCCAAATATAATGGAGGATTGTGATGACAAATATAAAGGAGCATTGTGATGACTAGGGCTTGGAGCATTATGATGACAAGGGCCTTTGAGAATTTTCATGACAAGGTCGTGAAGCATTGTGTTGACAATGTCCTGGAGCATTGTGATGAGAAAACCATGGAACTTGCGATGACATGTCTCATGGAGCATACTGATGAAAAGGGGCATGGAGCATTGTGATGAAAACGGCATGGGGCATTGTGATGAAAAATGCATGGAGCCATTTCGTGACAGGGTTCAAGGAGCATTCTGACAAGTGTCAGGGAGCATTGTGATGCCATGTGTATAGTGAGTTGTGATGAGAAAGTTCAAGGAGCATTGTGATTAAAAGGGCATGGAGTATTTTGATGACAGGCATCATGGAGCTTTGTGATGACATGTGTTATGGAACATTGTGATCACAAGGGTTTGGAGCGTTGTGATGACAGAGGTCATGGATCATTTTGATTTCAAGGACATGGAGCATTGTGATGACAAGGGCATGAAGCAATGTGATCCCAAGGATCATGGAGGGTTGTGATGACAATGGTAATGGAGTATTGTGATGACAAGCACATAGAGCATTGTAATGAAAGGGTCATGAGGCATTTTGCTGACAAAGGCATGGAGCATTGTGATGACAAGTGTCACGGGGCATTGTGATGAAAATTTCATGGAGCATTGTGGTTACAAAGGTCACAGAGCCTTGTGATGATGCGGGCATGGACCATTGTGATGACAAATGTTATGAAGAATTGTGATGACTGGATTCAGGGAGAATTGTGATGACAGGCGTCATGTAGCATTGTGATGACAAGGGCTTGGAGCACTGTGATGAGAGGGGCATGGAGCATTGGTCTGACAAGTTTCATAGATTATTGTGATGACAGTGGACATGGTGCATTGTGATGACAAGGGCATGGAGGGTTGTGATGAGAAGGTCATGGAGTATTGTGAAGACAGGTGTCAGGGAGCATTGTGATGACATATGTCATGATCCATTGCGATGACAATGGCGGGGAGCATTGTGATGCCAAATGTATTGGAGGATTGTGATGACAAATATAATGGAGCATTGTGATGACAATGGCTTGGAGCATTGTGATGACAAGGGTCAGGGAGCATTGTGCTGGCAAGTGCATGGAGAATTGTGATGACAACGATCATGGAGCTTTCTGATGACAAGCTTGTGGAGTATTTTGATAACAATGAGATGGAGCATTGTTATGAAAACGGCATGGGACATTGTGATGAAAAATCCATGTAGCCTTTTCGTGACAGGGTTCAAGGAGCATTCTGACGACAATTGTCAGGGAGCATTTTGAAGACAAGTGTATTGAGAATTGTGATGACAAAGGTCATGGAGCATTGTGATGAAAAGGGCATGGAGTATTGTGATGAGAGGCATCATGGAGCGTTGTGATGACAAGTGTTATGGAACATTGGGATCACAAGGGTTTAGAGCATTGCGATGACAGAGGTCATGGATCATTTTGATTTCAAGGAGCATGGAGCACTGTGATGACAAGGGCATGAAGCAATGTGATCCCAAGGTTCACGGAGGATTGTGATGACAATGGTAATGGAGTATTGTGATGACAAGCGCATAGAGCATTGCAATGACAAGATCATATAGTATTTTGCTGACAAAGGCATGGAGCATTGCGATGACAGGTGTCATGGAGCACTGTGATGACAAGCGTCACAGAGCATTGTGAATACAGGTGTCATGGAGCATTGGGATGACAAGGGCATGGATCATTTTAATGACAAATGTCATGGAGCATTGGGCTGAAAATGTTCATTGAGTTTTGTGATGACAGGGGTCATGGATCACTGTGATGACAGAGGTCATGGAGAATTTTGATTTCATTGTGCTGACAATAGCCGGAAGGATTATTATGAAGGGCATGATGCATTGTGATGACATGGTCCATGGAGCATTGAGATGAAAAGGGGCATGGAGCATTGTGATTACAGGGTACTTGGAGCATTGTGATGACAAGGGCATGGAGCATTTTGATAAGAATTCCATGGAACATTCTGATGACATATGTCAAGAAGCTTTGTGATGACTTGGGCTTGGAGCATTATGATGACAAGGGCCATTGAGAATTTTCATGACAAGGTCGTGAAGCATTGGGATGACAAGGTCCTGGAGCATTGTGATGACAAAACCATGGAGCCTTGTGATGACAAGGCTCATGGAGCATACTGATGAAAAGGGGCATGGAGCATTGTGATTACAGGGGTCTTGGAACATTGTGATGACAAGGGCATGGAGCATTGTGAAGAGAAGTCCAAGGAGCATTCTCATGACTTGTGTCATTGAGCTTTGTGATGACAAGGGCATGGAGCATTGTGATTACAGGGGTCTTGGAGCACTGTGATGACAAGCGTCACGGAGCATTGTGAATACAGGGGTCATGGATCATTGAGATGACAAGGGCATGGATCATTGTGATGGCAAGTGTCATGGAGCACTGGGCTGAAAATGTTCAAGGAGCATTGTGATGAGAGGGGTCAAGGAGCATTGTGATGACTAGGGAATGGAGCATTGTGATGACAAGAATTTCGGATCATTGTGTTGTCAGGTGTCATGGAGTTTTGTGATGACAGTGGTCATGGAGTATTGTGATGATATTGGTCATTGAGCAATGTGATGAGAAGGTCATGGAGCATTGGGCTGAAAATGTTCATGGAGTATTGTGAAGGCAGGGGTCATGGAGCATTGTGATGACAAGGGAATGGAGCATAGTGATGACAAGGTCCTGGAGCATTGTGATGAGAAGAACATGGAGATTTGTGATGACAAGTCTCATGGAGATTGCTGATGAAATGGGGCATGGAGCATTGTGATTACAGGGCTGTTGGAGCATTGTGATAACAAGGGCTTGGAGCATTGTGAGGAAAATGCCATGGAGCACTCTGCTGACATGCGTCATGGAGCTTTGTGATGACAAGGGCATGGAGCATTTTGATTAAAGGGGTCTTGGAGCATTGTGATGAAAAGGGCATGTATCATAGTGATGAAAATGCATGGAGCCTTTTCATGACAGGGTTCAAGGAACATACAGACAACAAGTGTCAGGGAGCATTGTGATGACAAGTGTATTGAGCATTGTGATGACAAATTTCATGGAGCATTGTGATGAGAAGACCATGGATTTTTGTGATGATGAGCGTCAGGGGGTGATGTGATGATAAGTGTTATGGAACATTGTGATCACAATGGTTTGGAGCATTATGTTGACTGAGGTCATGGAGCATATTGATTTCATTGTGATGACAATAGCATGAAGCATTAAGATGATGGGCATGGTGCATTGTGATGACAGGGTTCATGGAGCATTGAGATGAAAAGGGGAATGGAGCATTGTAATTACAGGTGTCTTGGAGCATTGTGATGACAAGGGCATGGAGCATTGTGATGAAAAGTCCATGGAACATTCTGATGACATGCGTCATGGAGCTTTGTGATGCCAAGGCCATGGAGCATTGTGATTACCAGGGTCTTGGATCATTGTAATGGCAAGGGTCATGGAGTCTTGTGATGACAAGGCCGTGAAACATTGTGATGGCAGGGGGCATGGAGCATTGTTATGACAGAGGTAATGGAGCATTGTGATGAGAAGGGTCATGGAGCCTTGTGATGACAAGGCCATGGAACATCGTGATGGCATGGGTCATGGAGCATTGTCATGACAGGGGTAATGGAGCATTGTGATGGCAAGGGCATGGAGCATTGTGATGAGAAGGGCATCGAGCATTGTGATGACAAGTGTCATGGAGCTTTGTGATGACAAATGCATGGAGAAATGTTGTGAGAGGGTTCATGGAGAATTGTGATGGCAATGACATGGAGCATTGTGATGCCAAGTATCATGGAGCTTTGTGATGACAAAGGTCATGGAACATTTTTATGACAAGGGCGTGGTGCATTGTGATGAGAAAGGTAGGGAGCATTTTGATGACAGGGTCATGCAGCAATTTGATGAAAAGTATAATGGAACATTTTGATGACAGGGGTTATAGAACATTGTGATCTCAGGGGTCATGGAGTTTTGGGATGAAAAGGGTCATGGAGCATTTTGATGACAGGGGTTATGGAACATTGTGATATCAGGGGTCATGGAACATTGTGATGATAAGGGCATGTAGCATTGTGATGACAGGGTTCATGGATCATTGAGATGAAAAGGGGCATGGAGCATTGTGATTACAGGGGTGTTGGATCATTGTTATGTGAAGGGTCATGGAGCCTTGTGAAGACAAGGCCATGGAGCATTCTGATGACATGTGTCATGGAGCTTTGTGATGACAAGGGCATGGAGTAATGTGATGAGAGCTTTCATGGACCATTGTGATGACAATGACATGGAGCACTGTGATGCCAAGGGTCATGGAGCTTCGTGATGACAAAAGTAATGGAGCATTTTGATGACAAGGGCGTTGTACATTGTGATGAGAAGGGCAGGGATCATTTTGATGACAGGTCTATGGAGCAATTTGATGAAAAGGGTCATGGAACATTTTAATGACAGGTGTTATAGAACATTGTGATGTCAGGGGTCATGGAGCATTTTGATGAAACGGGTCATGGAGCATTTTGATGAAGGGTTATGGAACATTGTGATGTCAGGTGTCATCGAACATTGTGATGATAAGTGCATGTACCATTGTGAAGACAGGAGTCATGGAACATTCTGATGACAGGGGTGAGGGAGTATTGTGACGAATAGTGATGTAACATTTTGTTATCAGTAGTGAGAGAGCATTTTGATGAGAAGTGCATGGAGCATTGTGATGACAAGGTTTATGGAGCATTGTGAAGACAAGATTGTGGAGCACTGTGATGCAAGTGCATGGTGCACTGTGATGACATGTGTCATGGATCACTGTGTTGACAAGCGCATGGAGCATTGTGATGACAAGGGTAAAAGAGCATTTTGATTAAAAGTTCATGGAGCTTTATTGTTAATAAGGTCACAGAGACACTTGATGACGAGGGCATTGACCATTGTGATGACAAATTTCATGAAGCACAGTGATGACTGGAGTCACAGAGCAATGTGATGACAGGGGTCATGGAGCACTGTGATAACAAGGGCATGGAGCATTGTGTTGACAAGGGCATGGAACATTGGTTTTACTAGTTTCATGGATTATTGCGATGACAGTTGGAATGGCACATTGTGATGAAAAGGGCATGGAGCAATGGTCTAATAAGTTTCATGGATTATTGCGATGACAGTTGGAATGGCGCATTGTGATGACAAGGGCATGGAGCATTGTGAAAACCAGTTCATGCAGTATTGTGAAGACAGGTGTGAGGGAGCATTGTGATGACATATGTAATGGCCCACTGTGATGACAATGGCATGGAGCATTGTGATGCCAAGTGTCATGGAGGATTCTGATGACAAAGGTAATGGAGCATTGTGATGACAATGGCTTGGAGCATTCTGATGACAAGGGTCAGGGAGCATTGTGCTGGCAAGTGCATGGAGAATTATGATGACACGAGCCATGGAGCATTTTGATGACAAGCTTGTGGAGTATTTCGATGACAATGGCATGGAGCATTGTGATGAGAAGGTCATGGAGCATTGGGCTGAAAATATTCATGGAGTATTGTGATGACAGGGCTCATGGAACATTGTGATGACAAGGAAATGTTGTATTGTGATAAGAAGACCATGGAGACTTGTGATGACAAGTCTCATGGAGCATGCTGATGAAAAGGGGCATGGAGCATTGTGATTACACGTGTCTTGGAACATTGTTATGACAAGGGCTTGGAGCATTGTGAAGAAAAGGCCATGGAGCATTCTGATGACAAGCGTCATGGAGCATTGTGATGACAAGGCAATGGAGCATTGGTCTAATAAGTTTCATGGATTATTGCGATGACAGTTGGAATGGCGCATTGTGATGACAAGGGCATGGAGCATTGTGATCACCAGGCCATGCCATATTGTGAAGACAGGTGTCAGGGAGCACTGTGATGACATATGTAATGACCCATTGTGATGACAATGGCATGGAGAATTGTGATGACAAGGTTTATGCAGCATTGTGATGACAAGATTGTGGAGCACTGTGATGACAAGAACATGGTGCATTGAGATGACATATGTCTTGGAGCATTGTGCTGACAAGCGCATGGAGAATTGTGATGACAAGGGTCATGGAGCATTGTGCTGAGAAAGGCATAGAGCATTATGATGACATGGGTCAAAGAGCATTATGATGAAAAGTTCATGGAGCATTGTGGTTAAAAAGGTTACAGAGACTGATGATGACGAGGGCCTGTACCATTGTGATGACAAAGGTCATGAACCATTGTGATGACTGGAGTCACAGAGCATTGTGAATACAGGGGACATGGAGCATTGTTATGACAGAGGTTATGGAGAATTTTGATTTCATCGTACTGACAATAGCCGGAAGCATGATGATGATGGGCATGATGCATTGTGATGACAGGGTTCATGGAGCACTGAGATGAAAAGGGACATGTTGCATTGTGATTACAGGGGTCATGGAGCATTGTTAGGACAAGGGCATTGAGCATTTTGATGAGAAGTCCATGGAATATTCTGATGACATGTGTCATGGAGCTTTGTGATGACAAGGGCATGGAGCATTGTGATGACAGGGGCATGGAGCATTGGTCTGACAAGTTTCATAGATTATTGTGATGAGAGTGGGCATGGTGCATTGTGATGACAAAGGCACGGAGCATGGTGATGATAAGGTCATGGAGTATTGTGAAGACAGGTGTCAGGGAACACTGTGATGACATATGTCATGGTCCATTGCGATGACAATGGCATGGAGCATTGTGATGCCAAATGTAATGGAGGATTGTGATTACAAATATAATGGAGCATTGTGATGACTAGGGCTTGGAGAATTATGATGACAAGGGCCACTGAGAATTTTCATGACAAGGTCATGAAGCATTGTGATGACAAGTTCCTGGAACATTGTGATGAGAAAAACATGGAGCCTTGTGATGACAAGTCTCATGGAGCATACTGATGAAAAGGGGCATGGAGCATTATGATTACAGGGGTCGTGGAACACTGTGAGGACAAGGGCATGGAGCACTGTGTGGAGAAGGCCAAGGAGCATTCTAATGACATGCGTCATTGAGCTTTGTGATGACAAGGGCATGGAACATTGTGATTACAGTGGTCTTGGAGCATTGTGATGAAAAGGGCATGAATCACCTTGATGAAAAAGGCATGGAGCCTTGTCATGACAGGATTCAAGGAGCATACAGACAACAAGTGTCAGGGAGCATTTTGATGACAAGTGTATTGAGCATTGTGATGACAAGGTCCTGGAGCATTGTGATGAGAAAACTATGGAGCCTTGTGATGACAAGTCTCATGGAGCATACTGATGAAAAGGGGCATGGACCATTGGGATTACAGGGGTTTGGAACATTGTGATTACAAGGTCATGGAGCATTGTGATGAAAAGGGCATGGAGTATTGTGATGACATGCGTCATGGAGCGTTGTGATGACAAGTGTTATGGAACATTGTGGTTACCAGGATTTGGAGCATTGTGATGATAGAGGTCATGGATCATTTTGATTTCAAGGAGCATGGAGCATTGTGATGACAAGGGCATGAAACAATGTGATCCCAAGGCTCAGGGAAGATTGTGATGACAATGGAAATGGCGTATTGTGATGAGAAGCGCATAGAGCATTGTAATGAAAAGGTCATGTAGCATTTTGCTGACAAAGGCATAGAGCATTGTGAGGACATGTGTGATGGAGCACTATTATAACAAGCGTCACGGAGCATTGTGAATGCAGGGGTCATGGAGCATTGGGATGACAAGTGCATGGATCATTGTGATGACAAGTTTCCTGGAGCACTGGGCTGAAAATGTTCATGGAGTGTTGTGATGACAGGGGATGTGGAGCCTTGTGATGATTTTGGCCATGGAGCATTGTGATGAGTAGGTCGTGGAGCAATGGGCTGAAAATGTTCATGGATTATTGTGATGACAGGGATCATGGAACATTGGGATGACAAGGGAATGGAGCATGGTGATGACAAGGTCCTGGAGCATTGTGATGTGAAGACCATGGAGACTTGTGATGACAAGTCTCCTGGAGCATTCTAATGAAAAGGGGCATGGAGCATTGTGATTACAGGGGTCTTGGAGCTTTCTGATGACTAGGGCATGGAGCATTTTGATGAGAAGGCCATGGAGCATACTGATGACGTGTGTCATGGAGCTTTGTGATGACAAGGGCATGGAGCATTGTGATTACAGGGATCATGGAGCATTGTGAAGAAAAGGGCATGGATCATTGTTTTGACAAAGGCATGGAGCCTTGTCGTGACAGGGTTCACGGAGCATACTGATGACAAGTGTCAGGGAGCATTGTGATAACAAGTGTATTGAGCATTGTGATGACAAAGATCATGGAGCATTGTGATGAGAAGACCATGGATAATTGTGATGATGAGCGTCATGGGGTGTTGTGATGATAAGTGTCATGGAACATTGTGATAACAAGGGTTTGGAGCATTATGATTACAGAGGTCATGGAGAATATTGATTTCATTGTGATGACAATAGCCTGAAGCATTATGATGATGGGCATGGTGCACTGTGATGACAGGGTTCGTGGAGCATTGAGATGAAAAGGGGCATGGGGCATTGTGATTACAAGGGTCTTGGAGCATTGTGATGCAAGGGCATGGAGCATTTTGATGAGAAGTCCATGGAACTTTCTTATGACAAGTGTCATGGAACCTTGTGATGACTAGGCAGTGGAACATTGTGATGGCAGGGGTCATGGTATATTGTTATGACAGGCGTAATGGAGCATTATGATGAGAAGGGCATGGAACATTGGTCTGAAATGTTTCATGAATTATTATGATGTGAGTGGGCATGGAGCATTGTGATGACAAGGGCAGGGTACACTGTGATACATGGGTCATGCAGGATCGTAATGACAAGGGCATGGAACATTGTGACGAGAAAGGCATCGAGCATTGTGATGACAAGTGTAATGGAGCTTTGTGATGACAAGAGCATGGAGCAATGTGATAAGACGGTTCATGGAGCATTGTGATGACAATGACTTGGAGCCTTGTGATGCCAAGGGTCATGGAGGTTTGTGATGACAAGTCATGGAGCATTTTGATGACAAGGGCATGGTGCATTGTGATGAGAAGGGCAGGGAGCCTTTTGATGACCGGGACATGTAGCAATTTGATAAAAAGTGTAATGGAATATTTTGATGGCAGGGGTTATAGAACATTGTGATATCAGGAGTCCTGGAGCATTGGGATAAAAAGGGTCATGGAGCATTTTGATGACAGGTGTTATGGAACATTGTGATGTCAGGGGTCATGGAACATTGTGATGATAAGGGGATGTAGCATTGTGATGACACGATCATGGAACATTGTGATTACAGGGGTGAGGGTGTATTGTGATGACTAGTGATGGAACATTGTGATATCACTGGTGAGAGAGCATTTTGATGAGACGTGCATGGAGCATTGTGATTAAAAGGTTTATGGAGCATTTCAATGACAAGGTTGTGGACCGTTGTGATGAAATGCGCATGGCACTTTGTGATGACAATGGTCATGGAGCATTGTTCTGCCAAAGACATGGTACATTGTGATGAAAATTGTCAGGGAGCATTGTGATGACAAGTGTATTGAGAATTGTAATGCCAAAGGTCATGGAGCATTGTGATGAAAAGGGCATGAAGTATTGTGATGACAGGCATCAAGGAGCGTTGTGATGACAAGTGTTATGGTACATTGTGATAACAAGGGTTTGGAGCATTGTGATGACAGAGGTCATGGATCATTTTGATTTCAAGGAGCATGGAGCATTGTGATGACAAGGGCATGAAACAATGTGATCCCAATGTTCAGGGAGGATTGTGATGACAATGGTAATGGAGTATTGTGATGGCAAGTGCATAGAGCATTGTTATGACAAGGTCATGTAGCATTTTGCTGACAAAGGCATGGAGCATTGTGATTACAGGGGTCGTGGAGCACTGTGATGACAAGGGCAAGGAGCATTGGGATGAGAAGGCCATGGAGCCTTGTCATCCCAGGTTTCAAGGAGCATACTGACGACAAGTGTCAGGGAGCATTGTGATGACAAGGGTATTGAGCAATGTGGTGACAGATGTCATGGAGCATTGCGATGAGAAGACCATGGATAATTGTGATGACGAGTGTCATGGGGCGTTGTGATGATAAGTGTTATGGAATATTTTGATCACAAGGATTTGGAGCATTGTGATGAGAGAGGTCATGGAGCATTATGATTTAATTGTGATGACAATAGCATGAAGCATTATGATGGTGGGCATGGTGCATTGTGATGACAGGGTTCATGAAGCATTGAGATGAAAAGGGGCATGGAGCATTATGATTGCAGTTGTCTTGGAGCATTGCGGTGAGAGGTGTAATGGAGCATTGTGATGGCAAGGGCATGGAGCACTGTGATGAGAAGGTCATGGAGCATTCTGATGACATGGGTCATGGAGCTTTGTGACGACAAGGGAATGGAGCAATGTGATGAGAGCGATCATGGAGCATTGTGTTGACAATGACATGGAGCATTGTCATGCCAAGGGTCATGGATCTTTGTGATGACAAAGTCATGGATCATTTTGATTACAAGGCCGTTGTGCATTGTGATGTGAAGGGCAAGGAGCATTGTGATAAGAGGGTCATGGAGCAATTGGATGAAAAGGGACATGGAACATTATGATGACAGGGGTTATGGAACATTGTGATGTCATGGGTCATGGAACATTTTCATGACAGGGCTTATAAACCATTGTGATGACAGGGGAGGGGGTGTATTGTGATGACTAGTGAGGGAAAATTTTGATATCAGTGGTGAGAGAGCACTTTGATAAGACGTGCAAGGAGCATTGTGATGACAAGTTTCATGGAGCATTGTGATGCCATGGGTCATGGAGCACTGCGCTGACAAGCGCATGGAACATTGTGATGACAAGGGTCATGGAGCATTGAGTTGACAAAGGGACGGAGCATTGTGATAAAAAGTGTCACGGAGCATTGTGATGAAAAGTTCATGGAGCATTTTGGTGACAAATTTCACAGAGCCTTGTGATGATGAGGACATGGATCATTGTGATGACACAGGTCATGAATCCTTGTGATGACTGGAGTCACGAAGCATTGTGAGAACTGACGTCATGGAGCATTGTGATGACAAGGGCATGGAGCATTGTGATGACAGGGGCAAGGAGCATTGGTCTGACAAGTTTCATGGATAATTGTGTTGACAGCGGGCATGGCACTTTGTGATGACAAGGTCATGCAGTATTGTGAAGACAGGTGTCAGGGAGCATTGTGATGACGTATTTCATGTTCCATTATGATGACAATGGCATGGAGCATTGTGATGTCAAGTGTTTTGGAGGATTGTGATGACAAAGGTAATGGAGCATTGTGAGGACAAGTGCTTGGAGAATTGTGATGACAAGGGTAAAGGAGCATTGTGATAACAACTGCCATTGAGAATTTTGATGAAAATGTCGTGAAGCATTGTGATGACAAAGGCATGGAGCTTGCTATGACAGGGGTCATGGGGCATTGTGATGACATGTGCATGGAGAATTGTGATGACAAAAGCATGTAACATTGTGATGAGAACTGTCATGGAGCCTTGTGATGACAAGGACGTGGAGAATTGTGATGACAAGGGACATGGAGCATTGTGATGGCAAGACCATGGAGCATTGTAATGAGATGACCATGTATAATTATGATGACGAGCGTCATGGAGCACTGTAATGACAAGGGCTATGGAGCATTGTGATGTCAGGGGACATGGAGCATTTTGATGAAAAAGGTAATGGAGCATTTTGATGACAGTGTTGATGGAACTTTGTGATGTCATAGGTCATCGAACATTGTGATGATAAGTGCATGTAGCATTGTGATGACAGGAGTCATGGAACATTGTGATGACAGGGGTGAGGGAGTATTGTGATGTATAGTGATGTAACATTGTGATAACAGTGGTGAGACAGCATATTGATGAGAATTGCATGGAGCATTGTGATGACAATGTTAATGGAGCATTGTGATGACAAGATTGTGGAGCACTGTGATGACAAGCACATGGTGCATTGTGATGACATGTGTCATGGAGCATTGTGCTGACAAGAGCATGGAGCTTTGTGATGACAACGGTCATGGAGCATTGTGCTGAGAAAGGCATAGAGTATTGGGATGACAAGGGTCAATGAGCAGTGTGATGAAAATTTCATGGATCATTGAGGTTAAAAAGGTCACGAAGACTGTTGATGACGAGGGCATGGTCCATTGTGATGACAAAGGTCATGAAGCATAGTGATGACTGGAGTCACGGAGCATTGTGATAACAAGGGCATGGAACATTGGTCTAATAAGTTTCATGGATTAATCCAGTGACAGTTGGAATGGCGCATTATGATGACAAAGGCATGGAGCGTTGTGAAGACCTGGTCATGCAGTATTGTGAAGACTGGTGTCAGGGAGCATTGTGATGCCATATGTAATGGCCCATTGTGATGACAATGGCATGGAGCATTGTGATGCCAAGTGTCATGGAGGATTCTGATGACAAAGGTAATGGAGCATTGTGATGACAATGACTTGGAGCATTGTGATGACATGGGTCAGGGAACATTGTGCTGGCAAGTGCATGGAGAATTGTGATGACAAATTTCATGGAGCTTTTGGATGACAAGCTTGTGGAGTATTTTGATGACAATTGCATGGATTATTGTGATGAAAATGGCATGGGGCATTGTGATGAAAACGGCATGGAGCCTTTTCTTGACAGTGTTCTAAGAGCATTCTCACGACAAGAGTCACGGAGCATTGCCATGACAAGTGTATTGAGAATTGTGATGACAAAGGTCATGGAGCATTGTGCTGACAAGCGCATGGAGCATTGTGATGACAACGGTCATGGAGCATTGTGCTGAGAAAGGCATAGAGTATTGTGATGACAAGTGTCAAAGAGCATTGTGATGAAAATTTCATGGAGCTTTGAGGTTAAAAAGGTCACAGAGAATGTTGATGACGAGGGCAATGACCATTGTGATGAAAAATGTCATGAAGCATTGAGATGACTGGAGTCACGGAGCATTGTGATGACATGGGTCATGGAGCACTGGGATAACAAGGGCATGGAGCATTGTGATGAGAAGTGCAAGGAGCATTGGTCTAATAAGTTTCATGGATTATTGCAATGACAGTTGGAATGGTGCAATTTGATGACAAGTGCATGGAGCATTGTGAAGACCAGGTCACGCAGTATTGTGAAGACTGGTGTCAGGGAGAATTGTGATGACATATGTAATGGCCCATTGTGATGACATTGGCATGGAGCATTGTGATGCCAAGTGTCATGGAGGATTCTGATGACAAGGTAATGGAGCATTTTGATGACAATGGCTTGGAGCAATGTGCTGACAAGTGCATGGAGAATTGTGATGACAAAGGTCTTGGAGCATTCTGATGACTAACTTGTGGAGTATGTTGATGACAATGGCATGGAGCATTGTGATGAAAACGGCGTGGGACATTGTGATGAAAAAGGCAAGGAGCCTTTTTGTGACAGGGTTCAAGGAGCATTCTGACGACAAGTGTCAGGGAACATTGTGATGACAACTGTATTGAGAATTGTGATGCCAAAGGTCATGGAGCATTGTGATGAAAAGGACATGCAGTATTGTGAAGACTGGTGTCAGGGAGCATTGTGATAACATATGTAATGGCCCATTGTGATGACACTGGCATGGAGCATTGTGATGCCAAGTGTTTTGGAGGATTGTGATGACATAGTAATGGAGCATTGTGATGACAAGGGCTTGGATCATTGTGATGACAAGGGTCATGGAGCATTCTGATGACAAGGGCTTGGAGCATTGTGATGACAACGGCCAATGAGAATTTTGATGAAAAGTTTGTGAAGCATTGTGATGACAAAGACATTGAGCTTGCTATGACAGGGGTCATGGGGCATTGCGATGACATGTGCATGGAGAATTGTGATGACAAAATCATGTAACATTGTGATGAGAACTGTCATGGAGCATTATGATTAAAAGCACGTGGAGAACTGTGATAACAAGGGACATGGAGCATTGTGATGACAGGTGTCATGGAGTACTTTGATGACAGGGTTCCTGGATAATTGTGATGACAAGGGTCATGTAGCATTCTGATGACAAGCTTGTGGAGTATTGTGCTGACAAAGCATGTAAGAGTGTGATGAGTAGTGTCATGGAACATAGTGATGCCAAGAACGTGGAGAATTGTGATGACAGGGAACATGGAGCATTGTGATGACCAAGGCATGGAACATCGTGATGGCAAGACTGTGGAGCATTGTGATGAGAAGACCATGGATAATTGTGATGACGAGCATCATGGAGCACTGTAACGACAAGGGGTATGGAGCTTTGTGATGTCAGGGGACATGGAGTCATTTGATGAAATGTGTCATGGAGAATTTTGATGACAGGGGTTATGGAACATTGTGATGTCATAAGTCATCGAAAATTGTGATGATAATCCGTGTAGCATTGTGATGACAGGAGTCAGGGAACATTGTGATGACAGGGATGAAGGAGTACTGTGATGAACAGTGATGTAACATTGTGATATCAGTGGTGAGAGAGCATATTGATGAGAAGTGCATGGAGCATTGCGATGACAAAGTTAATGGAGCATTGTGATGAAAAGATTGTGGAGCACTGTCATGACAACGCATGGTGCTTTGTGATGAAATGTGTCATGGAGCATTGTGCTGACAAGTGCATGGAGCATTGTGATGACAACGGTCATGGAGCATTGTGCTGAGAAAGGCATAGAGTATTGTGATGACAAGGGTCAAAGAGCATTGTGATGAAAACTTCATGGAACACTTAGGTTAAAAAAGTCACAGAGACTGTTGATGACGAGGGCATGTACCATTGTGTTGCCAAAGTCATGATGCATTGTGATTACTGGTGTCAATGAGCATTGTGATGACACGGGTCGTGGAGCATTGTGATAACAGGGTCATGGAGCATTGTGATGACAAGGGCATGAAGTATTGGTCTAATAAGTTTCATAGATTATTTCAATGACAGTTGGAATGGCGCATTGTGATGACAAGGGCATGGAGCATTGTGAAGACCAGGTCATGCAGTATTGTGAAGACAGGTGTCAGGGAGAATTGTGATGACATATGTAATGGCCCATTGTGATGACAATGGCATGGAGCACTGTGATGCCAAGTGTCATGGAGGATTCTGATGACAAAGGTAATGGAGCATTGTGATGACAATGGCTTGGAGCATTGTGATGACAAGGGTCAGGGAGCATTGTGCTGGCAAGTGCATTGAGAATTGTGATGACACGGGTCATGGAGCATTTTGATGACAAGATTTTTGAGTATTTTGATGACAATGGCATGGAGTATTTTGATGAAAACGGCATGGGACATTGTGATGAAAAATGCATGGAGCCTTTTTTGGCCAGGGTTCAAGGAGCATTCTGACGAGAAGAGTCAGGGAGCATTGTGATGACAAGTGTCATGGAGCAATGGGCTGAAAATATTCATGGAGTATTGTGATGACAGGGGTCATGGAGCATTGTGATGAATAGGGAATGGAGCATTGTGATGACAAGAATCCCGGATCACTGTGTTGTCAGGGTTCATGGAATGTTGTGATGACAGTGGTCATGAACCATTGTGACCCTGTTTTTCATGGAGCATTGTGATGAGTAGGTCATGGAGCATTGGGCTGAAAATATTCATGGAGTATTGTGATTACAGGGGTCATGGAACATTGTGATGAAAAGGAAATGTAGCATTGTGATTAGAAGACCATGGAGACTTGTGATGACAAGTCTCATGGAGCATTCTGATGAAAAGGGGCATGTAGCATTGTGATTACAGGTGTCTTGGAGCATTGTTATGACAAGGGCATGGAGCATTGTGAAGAGAAGGCCATGGAGCATTCTGATGACATGCGTCATGGAGCATTGTGATGACAAGTGCATGGAGCATTGTGATTACAGAGGACTTGGAGCATTGTGATGAAATGGGCATGCATCATTGTGATGAAAAAGGCATGGAGCCTTGTCATGACAGGTTTCAAGGAGCATACTGACGAAAAGTGTCAGGGAGAATTGTATTGACAAGTGTATTGAGCATTCTGATGACAAAGGTTATGGAGCATAGTGATGATAAGACCATGGATAATTGTGATGATGAGTGTCATGGGGTGTTGTGATGATAAGTTTTATGGAACACTGTGATCAAAAGGTTTTGTTGCATTGTGATGACAGAGGTCATGGAGCATTTTGATTTCATTGAGATGACAATAGCCTGAAGCATTATGATGATGGGCATGGTGCATTGTGATGACAGGTTTCATGGAGCATTGAGATGAAAAGGAGCATGGAGCATTGTGTTCGCAAGGGTCTTGGAGCATTGTGAGGACAAGGGCACGGAGCATTGTGATGACAAGGGTATGGAACATTCTGATCACATGCGTCATGGAGCTTTGTGATGACAAGGGCATGGAGAATTTTGATTACAGGGATCTTGGAGCATTGTGATGAGAAGTGTCATGGAGCCTTGTGAATGACAAGGCCGCGGAACATTGTGATGGCAGGGGTCATGGAGCATTGTTATGACAGTGGTACTGGAGCATTGTGATGAGAAGGACATGGAGCATTGGTCTGAAATATTTCATGGATTATTGTGATGAGAGCGGGCATGGAGCACTGTCATAACAAGTGTTCCAAACACTGTGATACATGAGTCAAGGAGGATTATAATGACAAGGGCATCGAGCATTGTGATGGCAAGAGTAATGGAGCTTTGTGATGACATGTGCATGGAGCAATGTGATGAGATGTTTCATGGAGCCTTGTGATGACAATGACATGGAGCATTGTGATGACAATGGTCATGGAGGTTTGTGATGACAAATTTATGGAGCATTTTGATGACAAGGGTGTGGTGCATTGTGATGAGAATGGCAGGGAGTATATTGATGACAGGGTCATGCAGGAATTTGATGAAAAGTATAATGGAACATTTTGCTGACAGGGGTTATAGATCATTGTGATGTCAGGGGTCATGGAGTTCTGGGATGAAAAGGGTCATGGAACACTTTGATGAGAAAGCCATGGAACATTCTGAAGACATGTGTCATGGAGCTTTCTGATGACAAGGGCAGCGAGCAATGTGATTACAGTGGTCTTGGAGCATAGGGATGACAATTGTCATGGAGCCTTTTGATGACAAGACCGTGGAACATTGTGATTGCAGGGTCCATGGAGCATTGTTATGACAGGGGTAATTGAGCATAGTGATGAGAAGGGTATGGAGCATTGTGATTAAAAGGTTTATGGAGCATTGCCATGACAAATTTGTGGACAGTTGTAATGAAAACGTGTGGCACATTGTGATGACAATGGTCATGGAGCAATTTTCTGAAAAAGGCATGGAGTATTGTGATGACAAGTGTCACGGAGCATTGTGATGGAAATTTCATGGAGCATTGTGGTTACAAAGGTCACAGAGCCTTGTGATGACGCGGGCATGGACCATTGTGATGACAAATGTTATGAAGCAATTTGATGCCTGGAATCACGGAGCATTGTGATGACAAGGGCATGGAGCATTGTGAGGTCAGGGGCATGGAGCATTGGTCTGACAAGTTTCATAGATTATTGTGATTACAGTGGACATGGTGCATTGTGATGCCAAGGGCATGGATCCTTGTGATGAGAAGGTCATGGTGTATTGTGAAGATAGGTGTCAGGGAGCATTGTGATGACATATGTCATGATCCATTGCGATGACAATGGCAGGGAGCATGGTGATGCCAAATGTAATGGAGGATTGTGATGACAAATATAATGGAGCATTGTGATGACTAGGGCTTGGAGCATTATGATGAAAAGGGCCATTGAGAATTTTCATGACAAGGTCGTGAAGCACTGTGATGACAGAATCCTGGAGCATTGTGATGAGAAAACCATGGAGCTTTGTGATGACAAATCTCATGGAGCATTGTGATGAAAAGTTCATGGAACATTGGGGTTCCAAATGTCACAGAGCCTTGTGATGACGTGGGCATGGACCATTGTGATGGCAAACGTTATGCAGCATTGTGATGAATGGAGTCACGGAGCATTGTGATGACAGCTGTCATGGAGCATTGTGATGACTAGGGCATGGAGCATTGTGATGACAGGGGCATGAAACATTGGTCTGACAAGTTTCATAGATTATTGTGATGACAGTCGGCATGGTGCATTGTGATGACAAGGGCATGGAGCATTGTGATGAGAAGGTCATGGATTACTGTGAAGCCAGCTGTCAGGGAGCACTGTGATGACGTATGTCATGGTCCATTGCGATGACAATGTCAGGGAGCACTGTGATTCCAAATGTAATGGAGGATTGTGATGACAAATATAATGGAGAACTGTGATGACTAGGGCTTGGAGCATTATGATGACAAGGGCCATTGAGAATTTTCATGACAAGGGCATGAAGCATTGTGATGACAAGGTCCTGGAGCATTGTGATGAGAAAATCATGGAGCCTTGTAATGACAAATCTCATGGAGCATACTGACGAAAAGGGGCATGGAGCACTGTGATTACAGGGGTCTTGGAGCATTGTGATGAGAAGGGTCATGGAGCCTTGTTATGACAAGGCCATGGAACATCATGATGGCAGGGGTCAAGGAGCATTGTAATGACAGGTGTAATGGAGCATTGTGATGGCAAGGGCATGGATCATTGTGATGAGAAGGACATAGAGCATTCTGATGATATGCGTCATGGAGCTTTGTGATGACAAGGGCACGGAGCAGCGTGATTACAGGGGTCTTGGAGCATTGTGATGAAAAGGGAATGGATCATTTTGATAAAAACGGTATGGAGCCTTGTTATGGCAGGGTTCAAGGATCATAGAGACAAAAAGTGTCAGGGAGCATTTTGATGCCAAGTGTATTGAGCATTGTGATGACAAAGGTCATGGAGCATTGTGATGAGAGGACCATGGATAATTGTGATGACGAGCGTCATGGGCATTGTGAGGACAAGTTTTATGGTATATTGTTATCACATGGGTTTGGAGCATTGTTATGACAGAGGTCATGGAGCATTTTGATTTCATTGTGATGACAATCACATGAAGCATTATGATGATGGGCATTGTGCAATTTGATGAGAGGGTTCATGGATCCTGGGATGAAAAGGGTCATGTAGCACTGTGATTACAGTGGTCTTGGAGCATTGTGATGACAAGGGCATGGAACATTGTGATGAGAAGGCCATGGAGCATTCTGATGACATGAGTCATGGAGCTTTGTGATAACAATGGCATGGAGCATTTTGATTACAGGGGTATTGGAGCATTGTCATGCAAACTGCAAGGATCATTGTGATGAAAAACGCATGGAGCCTTGTCCTGACAGGGTTCAAGGAGCATACTGACGACAATTGTCAGGGAGCACTTTGATGACAAGGGTATTGAGCATTGTGATGACAAAAGTCATGGAGCATTGTGATGAGAAGGGTCATGGAGCCTTGTGATGACAAGTCCATGGAACATCGTGATGGCAGGGGCCATGGAGCATTTTGAGGAGAAGGGATGGAGCATTCTGATGACATGCGTCATGGAGCTTTGTGATGACACGGGCATGGAGCAATGTGATGAGAGCTTTCATGGAGCATTGTGATGACAAAGACATGGATCATTGTGATAACAAGGGTCATGGATCTTTGTGTTGAAAAGGACATGGAGCATTTTGATGACAAGGGTGTTGTGCATTCTGATGATAAGGGCAGGGAGCATTTTGATGACAGGGTCATGGATCAATTTGATGCAAAGTGTCGGGGAACATTTTGATGACGGGGTTATGGAACATTGTGATGTCAGGGGTCATGGATCAATTAGATGAAATTGGTCATGGAGCATTTTGATGACAGGGGTTATGGAACATTGTGATATCAGGGGTCATCGAACATTGTGATAATAATTGCATGTAGCACTGTGATGACAGGAGTCATGGATCATTGTGATGACAGGGGTGAGGGAGTATTGTGATGAATAATGATGAAACATTCTGATATCACTGGTGAGAGAGCATTTTGATGAGAAGTGCATGGAGCTTTGTGATGACAGGGTTTATGGAACACTGTGATGACAAGTTTGTGGAGCGCTGTGAAAACAAGCACATGGCGCATTGTGATGACATGAGTCATGGAGCATTGTGATGAGAAGACCATGGATAATTGTGATGATGGGCGTCATGGGGCATTGTGATGACAAGTGTTATGGATTATTGTGATCACAAGGGTTTGGATCATGGTTATGACAGAGGTCATGGAGCATTCTGATGTCATTGTGATGACAATAGCATGAATCATTATGATGATGGGTATGGTACATTGTGATGAGAGGGTTCATGGATTATTGAGATGAAAAGGGGCATGGAGTATTGTGATTTTAGAGGTCTTGGAGCATTGTGATGAGAAGGGTCATGGAGCCTTGTGATGAAAAGGCCATGGAACATCGTGATGTCAGGGGTCATGGAGCAATGTGATGACAGGTATAATGGAACATTGTGATGGCAAGGGCAAGGAGCATTGTGATGAGACGGCCATGGAACTTTCTGATGATATGCGTCATGGAGCTTTTTGATGACAAGGGCATGGATCAATATGATGAGAGCGTTTATGGAGCATTGTGTTGACAAGGGCGTTGTGCATTGTGATGAGAAGGGCAGGGAGCATTGTGATGACAAGTGCATGAAGCAATGTGATCCAAAGATTCATGGAGGATTGTGTTGACAATGGAAATGCAGTGTTTTGATGACAAGCACATAGAGCATTGTAATGAAAATGTCATTTAGCATTTTGCTGACAAAGGCATGGATCATTTTGATGGCAGGTGTCATGGAGCATTGTGATGACTAGGGAATGGAGCATTGTGATGACAAGAGTCCTGGATCATAGTGTTGTCAGGTGTTATGGAGTGTTTTGATGACAGTGGTCATGGAGCATTGTGATGATATAGGTCATGGAGCATTTTGATGAGAAGGTCATGGAAGACTGGGCTGAAAATGTTCATGGAGTATTGTGATGACAGGGATCAAGGAGCATTGTGATGACAAAGAAATGGAGCATTTTGATGACAATGTCCTGGAGCATTGTGATGCGAAGACCAAGGAGACTTGTGATGACCAGTCTCATGGAGAATTGTGATGAAAAGGTGCATGGAGCATTTTGATTACAGGGGTCTTGGAGCATTGTGATGACAAGGGCATGGGGCATTGTGATGAGAAGGCCATGGAGCATTCTGATGACATGTGTCATGGAGCTTTGTGATGAAAAGGCAGCGAGAAATGTGATTACAGTGGTCTTGGAGCATAGTGATGACAAGTGTCAGGGAGCCTTGTGATGACAAGACACTGTAACATTGGGATGGCAGGGTTCATGGAGCATTGTTATGACAGGTGTAATGGAGCACTGTGATGACAAGTGTCACAGAGCATTGTGAATACAGATGTAATGGAGCATTGGGATGACTAGGGCATGGATCATTTTGATGACAGTGGTCATGGAGTTTCGGCTGAATATATTCATGGAGTATTGTGATGACAGGGGTCATGGAGCATTGTGATGACTAGGTAATGGGGAATTGTGATGACAAGAGTCCCGGATCATTGTGTTGTCTGGTGTCATGGAGTGTTGTGATGACAGTGGTCATGGAGCATTGTGATGATATTGGTCATGGAGCATTGTGATGAGAAAGTCATGGAGCATTGGGCTGAAAATGTTCATGGAGTATTGTGATGACAGGGGCATGGATAATTGTGATGACAAGGGTCATGGAGCATTCTGATGACAAGTTTGTGGAGTATTGTGCTGACAACGCATGCAACACTGTGATGAGAAGTGTCGTGGAACATAGGGATGCCAAGAACTTGGAGAACTGTGATTACCAGGGCATGTAGCATTGTGATGGCAAGACCGTGGAGCATTGTGATGAGAAGACAATTGAAAATTGTGATGAAGAGCGTCATGGAGCACTGTAATGACAAGGGGTATGGAGCATTGTGATGTCAGGTGACATGGAGCATTTTGATGAAAAGGGTCATGGAGCATTTTGATGACAGGGCTTATGGAACATTGTGATGTCATAGTGAATTGAACATTGTGATGATAAGTGCATGCAGCATTGTGAGGACAGGAGTCATGGAACATTGTGATGACAGGGGTGAGGGAGTATTGTGATGAATACTGATGTAACATTGTGATATCAGTGGTGAGAGAGCATATTGATGAGAAGTGCATGGAGCATTGTGATGACAATGTTAATGGAGCATTGTGATGACCAGACTGTGGAGCACTGTGATGACAAGCACATGGTGCATTCTGATGACATGTGTCAAGGAGCATTGTGCTGATAAGTGCATGGAACTTTGTGATGACAACGGTCATGGAGCATTGTGCTGAGAAAGGCATAGAGTATTGTGATGACAATGGTCAAAGAGCATTGTGATGAAAATTTCATGGAGCATTGAGGTTAAAAAGGTCAAGGAGACTGTTGGTGACGAGGGCATGGACCATTGTGATGACAAAGATCATGAAGCATTGTGATGACTGGACTCACGGAGCATTGTGATGACATGGGTCATAGAGCATTGTGATAACAAGGGTTGGAACATTGTGAAGACCAGGTCATGCAGTATTGTGAAGACTGGTGTCAGGGAGCATTGTGATGACATATGTAATAGTCCATTGCGATGACAATGGCATGGAGCATTGTGATGAAAATGGCATGGGGCATTGTGATGAAAAGGCATGTAGCCTTTTCCTGACAGGGTTCAAGGAGCATTCTGATGAGAAGTGTCAGGAATCATTGTGATGACAAGTGGATTGAGAATTGTGATGACAAAGGTCATGGAGCATTGTGAGGAAAAGGGCATGGAGTATTGTGATGAAAGGCATCATGGAGCGTTGTGATGACAAGTGTTATGGAACATGGTGATCACAAGTGTTTGGAGATTTGTGATGACAGAGGTCATGGATCATTTTGATTTCAAGGAGCATGGAGCATTGTGATGACAAGCTCATGAAACAATGTGATCCCAAGGTTCATGGAGGATTGTGATGACAATGGTAATGGCGTATTGTGATGACAAGTGCATAGAGCATTGCAATGACAAGGTCATGTAACATTTTGCTGACAAAGGTATGGAGCATTGTGATGAGAAGACCATGGAGCCTTGTGATGATATGTCTCATGGAACATTCAGATGAAAAGTGGCATGGAGCCTTGTGATTACATGTTTCTTGGAGCACTGTGATGACAAGGGCATGGAGCATTGGGATGAGAAGTCCATGGAGCCTTGTCATCACAGGGTTCGAGAAGCATACTGACGACAAGTGTCAGGGAGCATTGTGATGACAATGGTTTTGAGCATTGTGGTGTCAAAAGTCATGGAGCATTGTGATGAGAAGACCATGGATAATTGTGATGACGAGCGTCAAGGGGCGTTGTGATGATAAGTCTTATGGAACATTTTTATCACAAGGATTTGGAGCATTGTGATGAGAGAGGTCATGGAACATTATGATTTCATTGTGATGACAATAGCATGAAGCATTATGATGGTGGTCATGGTGCATTGTGATGACAGGGTTCATGGAGATTTGAGATGAAAAGGGGCATGGAGCATTGTGATTACAGGGGACTTGGAGCATTGTGATGACAGGTGTAATGGAGCATTGTGATGGCAAGGGCATGGAACACTGTGATGAGAAGGCCATGGAGCCTTCTGATGACATGCATCATGGAGGTTTGTGACGACAAGGGCATGAAGCAATGTGATGAGAGCGATCATGGAGCATTGTGATGACAATGACATGGAGCATTGTGATGTCACGGGTCATGGATCTTTGTGATGACAAAGTCATGGAGCATTTTGATGACAAGGGTGTTGTGCATTGTGATGAGAAGGGCAGGGAGAATTGTGATGACAGGGTCATGGAGCAATTTGATGAAAAGTGTTATGGAACATTTTGATCACAGGTGTTATGGAACATTGTGATGTCAGGGGTCATGGAACATTTTCATGACAGGGGTAGTGGACCATTGTGATGACAGGGGTGTGGATGTATTGTGATGACTAGTGAGGGAACATTTTGATATCAGTGCTGAGAGAGCATTTTGATAAGACGTGCAAGGAGCATTGTGATGACAAGGTTTATGGAGCATTGTGACGACATGGGTCATGGAGAACTGCGCTGACAAGCGCATGGAACATTGTGATGACAAGGCTCATGGAGCATTGAGTTGACAAAGGGACGGAGCATTGTGATAATAAGTGTCACGGAGCACTGTGATGAAATGTTCATGGAACATTGTGGTGACAAAGTTCACAGAGCCTTGTGATGATGAGGGCATGGATCATTGTGATGACACAGGTCATGAAGCCTTGTGATGACTGGCGTCACGGAGCATTGTGAGAACTGGGGTCATGGAGCATTGTGATAACAATGACATGGAACATTGTGATGACAGGGGCATGGAGCATTGTTCTGACAAGTTTCATGGATAATTGTCTTGACAGTGGGCATGGCACATTGTGATGACAAGGTCATGGAGTATTGTGAAGACAGGTGTCAGGGAGCATTGTGATGACATATTTCATGTTCCATTGTGATGACAATGGTATGGAGCATTGTGATGCCAAGTGTTTTTCAGGATTGTGATGACAAATGTAATGGAGCATTGTGAGGACAAGGGCTTGGAGCATTGTGATGACAAGGGTCATGGAGCATTTTGATGACAACGGCCATTGAGAATTTTGATGAAAATGTCGTGAAGCATTGTGATGACAGAGGCATGGAGCTTGCTATGACAGGGGTCATGGGGCATTGCGATGACATGTGCATGGAGAATTGTGATGACAAAAACATGTAACATTGTGATGAGAACTGTCATGGAGCATTGTGATGACAAGGACGTGGAGAACTGTGATGACAAGGGACATGGAGCATTGTGATGACAGGGGCATGGAGCATTGGTCTGACAAGTTTCATGGATAATTTTGTTGACATTGGGCATGGCACATTGTGATGACAAGGTCATGGAGCATTGTGAAGACAGGTGTCAGGGAGCATTGTGATGACATATTTCATGTTCCATTGTGATGACTATGGTATGGAGCATTGTGATGCCAAGTGTTTTTGAGGATTGTGATGACAAAGGTAATGGAGCATTGTGATGACAAGGGCTTGGAACATTGTGATGACAAGGGTCATGGAGCATTTTGATGACAACGGCCATTGAGAATTTTGATGAAAAGGTCGTGAAGCATTGTGATGACAGAGGCATGGAGCTTGCTATGACAGGAGTCATGGGGCATTGCGATGATATGTGCATGGAGAATTGTGATGAAAAAACATGTAACATTGTGAGGACAACTCTCATGGACCATTGTGATAAGGACGTGGAGAATCGTGATGACAAAGGACATGGAGCATTGTGATGACCAGGGCATGGAGCATTGTGATGGCAAGACCGTGGAGCATTGTGATGAGAAGACCATGGATAATTGTGATGACGAGCATCATGGAGCACTGTAATGACCAGGGCTATGGAGCATTGTGATGTCAGGGGACATGGAACATTTTGATGAAAAGGGTCATGGAGCATTTTGATGACAGGGGTTATGGAACATTGTGATGTCATAGGTCATCGAACATTCTGATGAAAAGTGCATGTAGCATGGTGATGAAAGCAGTCATGGAATATTATGATTACAGGGGAGAGGGAGTATTGTAATGAATAGTGATGTAACATTGTGCTATCAGTGGTGAGAGAGCATATTGATGAGAAGTGCATGGAGCATTGTGATGACAATGTTAATGGAGCATTGTGATGAGAAGATTGTGGAGCACTGTGCTGACAAGTGCATGGAGCATTGTGATGACAACGGTCATGGAGCATTGTGCTGAGAAAGGCAGAGAGTATTGTGATGACAAGGGTCAAAGAGAATTGTGATGAAAATTTCATGGAGCCTTGAGGTTAAAAAGGTCCCAGAGACTGTTGATGACGAGGGCATGGACCATTGTGATGACAAAGGTCCTGAAGCATTGTGATGACAGGACTCACGGAGCATTGTGATGACAAGGGTCATGGAGCATTGGGAAAACAAGGGCATGGAATATTGTGATGAAAAGGACATGAAGCATTGGTCTAATAAGTTTCATGGATTATTGCAATGACAGTTGGAATGGCACATTGTGATGACAAGGGCATGGAGCATTGTGAAGACCAGGTCATGCAGTATTGTGAAGACTGGTGTCAGGGAGCATTGTGATGACATATGTAATGGACCATTGTGATGACAATGGCTTGGAGCATTGTGATGCCAAGTGTCATGAAGGATTCTGATGACAAAGTTAATCGAGCATTGTGATGAAAATGGCTTAGAGCATTGTGATGACAAGTGTCTGGGAGCATTGTGCTGACAAGTGCATGGAGAATTGTGATGACAAAGGTCATGGAGCATTCTTATGACAAGCTTGTGAAGTATTTTGATGACAATGGCATGGAGCATTGTGATGAAAATGTTATCGGACATTGTGATGAAAAAGGCATGGAGCCTTTTCGTGACAGGTTTCAAGGAGCATTCTGATGACAAGTGTCAGGGAGCATTGTGATGACAAGTGTATTGAGAACTGTGATGACAAAGGTCATGGAGCATTGTGATGAAAAGGACATGGAGTATTGTGATGACAGGCATCATGAAGCGTTGTGATGACAAGTGATATGGAACATTGTGATCACAAGTGTTTGGAGCATTGTGATGACAGACGTCATGGATCATTTTGATTTCAAGGAGCATGGAGCATTGTGATGACAAGGGCATGAAACAATGTGATCCCAAGTTTCATGGAGGATTGTGATGACAATGGTAATGGAGTATTGTGATGACAACTGCATAGAGCATTGTAATGACAAGGTCATGTATCATTTTGAAGACAAAGGCATCGAACATTGTGATTACAGGTGTCATGGAGCACTGTGATGACAAGCGTCACGGAGCATTGTGAATACAGAGGTCATGGAGCTTTGGGATGACAAGGGCATGGATCATTGTGATGACAAGTGTCATGGAGCATTGGGATGAAAATGTTCATGGAATATTGTGATGACAATGGACATGGATTGTTGTGATGACAGGGGTCATGGAGCATTGTAATGACAGGGGTCATGGAGCATTGTGATGAGAAGGTCAGGGAGCATTGAGGTTAAAAAGTTCACAGAGACTGTTTATGACGAAGGCATGGACCATTGTGATGACAAAGGTCATCAAGCATTGTGATGACTGGAGTCACGGAGCAATGTGATAACAAGGGCATGGAACATTGGTCTAATAAGTTTCATGGATTATTGCAATGACAGTTGGAATGGCACATTGTGATGACAAGGGCATGGAGCATTGTGAAGACCAGGTCATGCATTATTGTGAAGACTGGTGTCAGGTAGCAATGTGATGACATATGTAATGGCCCACTGTGATGACAATGGTATGGAGCATTGTGATGCTAAGTGTCATGGAGGATTCTGATGACAAAGGTAATGGAGCATTGTGATGACAATGGCTTGGAGCATTGTGATGACAAGGGTCAGGGAGCATTGTGCTGGCCAGTGCATGGTGAATTGTGATGACATGGGTCATGGAGCATTTGGATGACAAGCTTGTGGAGTACTTTGATGACAATGACATGGATTATTGTGAGGAAAATGGCATGGGGCATTGTGATGAAAAAAGCATGGAGCCTTTTCTTGACAGGTTTCAAGGATCATTCTGATGACAAGAGTCAGGGAGCATTGTGATGACATGTGTATTGAGAATTGTGATGACAAAGGTCTTGGAACATTGTGATGAAAAGGGCATGGAGTATTGTGATGACAGGCATCATGGAGCGTAGTGATGACAAGTGTTATGGAACATTGTGATCCCAAGTGTTTGGAGCATTGCGATGACAGAGGTCATGGATCATTTTGACTTCAAGGAGCATGGAGTATTGTGATGACAAGGGCATGAAGCAATGTGATCCCAAGGTTCATGGAGGATTGTGATGACAATGGTAATGGAGTATTGTGATGACAAGCGCATAGAGCATTGTAATGACAAGGTCATGTAGCATTTTGCTGACAAAGGTATGGAGCATTGTGATGACAGGTGTCATGGAGCACTGTGATGAAAAGTGTCACAGAGCATTGTGAATACAGAGGTCATGGAGCACTGGGATGACTAGGGCATGGATCATTTTGATGACAAGTGTCATGGAGTTAGGGCTGAATATATTCTTGGAGTATTGTGATGACAGGGGTCATGGAGCATTGTGATGACTAGGTAATGGGGCATTGTGATGACAAGAGTCCCGGATCATTGTTTTGTCAGGTGTCATGGAGTGTTGTGATGAGAGTGGTCATAGAGCATTTTGATGATATTGGTCATGGAGCATTGTGATGAGAAAGTCATGGAGCATTGGGCTGAAAATGTTCATGGAGTATTGTGATGACTGGGTTCATGGAGCATTGTGATGACAAGGGCATGGAGGTTTGTGATGACAGGGGCATGGAGAATTGTGATGAGAAGGGTCATGGAGCATTCTGATGACAAGTTTGTGGAGTATTGTGCTGACAAAGCATGTAACACTGTTATGAGAAGTGTCATGGAACATAGTGATGCCAAGAACTTGGAGAAATATGGTGACCAAGGCATGGAGCATTGTGATGGCAAGACCGTTGAACACTGTGATGAGAAGGCCATGGATAATTGTGATGAAGAGCGTCATGGAGCAGTGTAATGACAAGGGTTATGGAGCATTGTGACGTCAGGGGACATGGAACATTTTAATGAAAAGGGTCATGGAGCATTTTGATGACAGGGCTTATGGAACATTGTGATGTCATAGGTCATTGAACATTGTGATGATAAGTGCATGTAGCATTGTGATGACAGGAGTCATGGAACATTGTGATGACAGGGGTGGGCGTGCATTGTGATGAATAGTGATGTAACAGTGTGATATCAGTGGTGAGAGAGCATATTGACGAGAAGTGCATGGAGCATTGTGATGACAAATTAATGGAGCATTGTGATGACAAGATTGTGGAGCACTGTGATGACTAGCGCATTGAGCATTCTGATGACAACGGTCATGGAGCATTGTTCTGAGAAAGGCATAGAATATTGTGATGACAAGGGTCAAAGAGCATTGTGATGAAAATTTCATGGAGCACTGAGGATTAATAGGTCACAGAGATTGTTGATAACGAGGTCATGGACCATTGTGATAACATAGGTCATGAAGCATTGTGATGACTGGAGTCACGGAGCATTGTGATAACAAGGGCATGGAGCATTGGGATGAGAAGACCATGGAGCCTTGTCATCACAGGGTTCAAGGAGCATACTGATGACAAGTGTCAGGGAGCATTGTGATGACAAGGGTATTGAGCATTGTGGTGACAAATGTCATGGAGCATTGTGAAGAGAAGACCATGGATAATTGTGATGACGAGCGTCATGGGGCGTTGTGATGATAAGTATTATGGAACATTTAGATCACAAGGATTTCGAGCATTGGGATGAGAGAGGTCATGGAGCATCATGATTTCATTGTGATGACAATAGCATGAAGCATTATGATGGTGGGCATGATGCATTGTGATGACAGGATTCATGGAGCATTGAGATGAAAAGGGGCATGGAGCATTTTGATTACAGTGGTCTTGGAGCATTGTGATGACAGGTGTAATGGAGCATTGTGATGGCAAGGGCATGGAGCACTGTGATGAGAAGGCCATGGAGCATTCTGTTGACATGCGTCATGGAGCTTTGTGACGACAAGGGCATGGATCAATGTGATGAGAGCGATCATGGAGCATTGTGATGACAATGACATGGAGCATTGTGATGCCAAGGGTCATGGATCTTTGTGATGACAAAATCATTGAGCATTTTGATGACAAGGGCGTTGTGAATTGTGATGAGAAGGGCAGGGAGCATTGTGATGACAGGGTCATGGAGGAATTTGATGAAAAGAGTCATGGAACATTTTGATGACAGGGGTTATGGACCATTGTGATGACAGGGGAGTGGGTGTATTGTGATGACTAGTGAGGGAACATTTTGATATCAGTGGTGAGAGAGCATTTTGATAAGACGTGCAAGGAGCATTGTGATGACAAGGTTTATGGAACATTGTGATGACATGGGTCATGGAGCACTGCGCTGACAAGCGCATGGAACATTTTGATTACAAGGGTCATGGAGCATTGAGTTGACAAAGGGACGGAGCATTGTGATAATAATTGTCACGGAGCATTGTGATGAAAAGTTCATGGAGCATTTTGGTGACAAAGTTCACAGAACCTTGTGATGATGAGGGCATGGATCATTGTGATGACACAGGTCATGAAGCCTTGTGATGAGTTGAGTCACGGAGCATTGTGAGAACTGGTGTAATGGAGCATTGTGATGACAAGGGCATGGAGCATTGTGATGACAGGGGCATGGAGCATTGGTTTGACAAGTTTCATGGATAACTGTGTTGACATTGGGCATGGCACATTGTGATGACAATGTCATGGATTATTGTGAAGACACGTGTCAGGGAGCATTGTGATGAGATATTTCATGTTCCATTGTGATGACAATGGCATGGAGCATTGTGATGCCAAATGATTTGGAGGATTGTGATGACAAAGGTAATTGGGCATTGTGATGACAAGGGCTTGGAGCATTGTGATGACAAGGGTCATGGAGCATTTTGATGACAACGGCCATTCAGAATTTTGATGAAAAGATCGTGAAGCATTGTGATGATAGTGGCATGGAGCTTGCTATGACAGGGGTCATGGGGCATTGCGAAGACATGTGCATGGAGAATTGTGATGACAAAAACGTAACATTGTGATGAGAACTGTCATGGAGCTTTGTGATGACAAGGACATGGATAAATGTGATGAAAAGGGACATGGAGCATTGTGATGATCAGGGCATGGAGCATTGTGATGGCAAGACCGTGGAGCATTGTGATGAGAAAACCATGGATAATTGAGATGACGAGCGTCATGGAGCACTGTAATGACAAGGGTTATGGAGCATTGTGATGTCAGGGGACATGGAACATTTTGATGAAAAGGGTCATGGAGCATTGTGATGACAGGGGTTATGGAACATTGTGATGTCATAGGTCATCGAATATTGTGATGATAAGTGCATGTAGCATTGTGATGACAGGAGTCATGGAACATTGTGATGACAGGGGTGAGGGAGTATTGTGATGAATAGTGATGTAACATTGTGATATCAGTGGTGAGAGAGCATATTGATGAGATGTACATGGAGCATTGTGATGACAAGATTGTGGAGCACTGTGATGACAAGTGCATGGTGCATTGTGATGACGTGTCATGGAGCACTGTGCTGACAAGTGCATAGAGCATTGTGATGACAACGGTCATGGAGCATTGTGCTGAGAAAGGCATAGAGTATTGTGATGACAAGTGTCAAAGAACATTGTGATGAAAATTTCATGGAGCATAGAGGTTAAAATGGTCACAGAGACTGTTGATGACGAGGGCATGGACCATTTTGATGACAAAGGTCATGAAGCATTGTGATGACTGGAGTCACGTAGCATTTTGATAAGAAGGCCATGGAGCATTGTGATGAAAAGGTCATGGATCATTGGTCTAATATGTTTCATGGATTACTGCAATGACAGTTGGAATGGCGCATTGTGATGACAAGGTCATGGAGCATTGTGAAGACCACGTCATGCTGTATTGTGAAGACAGGGGTCAGGGAGCATTGTGATGACATATGTAATGGCCCATTGTGATGACAGTGGCATGGAGCATTGTGATGCCAAGTGTCATGGAGGATTCTGATGACAAAGGTAGTGAAGCTTTTTGATGACAATGGCTTGTAGCATTGTGATGACAAGGGTCATGGTGCATT
The DNA here is from genome assembly GCF_964165515.1 of Mesoplodon bidens. NCBI lineage: Eukaryota > Metazoa > Chordata > Mammalia > Artiodactyla > Ziphiidae > Mesoplodon > Mesoplodon bidens. Next base: position 4,370,294 of record NW_027672207.1, read on the forward strand.
GTGCTGGCAAGTGCATGGAGAATTGTGCTGACACGGGTCATGGAGCATTTTGATGACAAAATTGTGGAGTATTTTGATGACAATGGCATGGAGCATTGTGATGAAAATGGCATGGGCATTGTGATGAAAAATGCATGGAGCCTTTTAGTGACAGGGTTTAAGGAGCATGCTGACGACAAGAGTCAGGGAGCATTGTGATGACAAGTGTTATGGAACATTGTGATCACAAAGTTTTGGAGCATTGTGATGACAGAGTCATGGATCATTTTGATTTCAAGGAGCTTGGAGCATTGTGATGACAAGGGCATGAAGCAATGTGATCCCAAGGTTCATGGAGGATTGTGATGACAATGGTAATGCAGTTTTGTGATGACAAGCGCATAGAGCATTGTAATGACAAGGTCATGTAGCATTTTGCTGACAAATGCATGGAGCATTGTGATGACAGGTGTCATGGAGCACTTTGGTGACATGCGTCACTGAACATTGTGAATAAAGGGGTCATTGAGCATTGGGATGACAAGGGCATGGATCATTGTGATGATAAGCGTCATGGAGCATTGGGCTGAAAATGTTCATTGAGTATAATGATGACAGGGATCATGGAGCATTGTGATGAGTAGGGAATTGAGCATTGTGATGACAAGAGTCCCATATCACATTGTTGTCAGCGTTCATGGAGTGTTGTGATGACAGTGGTCATGGAGCATTGTGATGATATTGGTCATGGAGCATTGTGATGTGAAGGTCATTGAGCATTGGGCTGAAAATGTTCATGGAGTTTTGTGATTACAGGGGTCATGGAACATTTTGATGACAAGGAAATGTAGCATTGTGAATAGAAGACCATGGAGACTTGTGATGACAAGTCTCATGGAGCATTCTGATGAAAAGGGGCATGGATAATTGTGGTTACAGGAGTCTTGGAACATTGTTATGACAAGGGCATGGAGCATTGTGAGGAAGCCATGGAGTATTCTGATGACATGCGTCATGGAACTTTGTGATGACAAATGCATGGAGCACTGCGATTACAGGGTTCTTTGAGAATTGTGATGAAAAGGGCATGGAACCTTGTTATGATAGGGTTCAAGGAGCATACTGACGAAAAGTGTCAAGGAGCATTGTGATGACAAGTGTATAGAGCATTGTAATGACAATGTTTATGGAGCACAGTGATGAGAAAACCATGGATAATTGTGATGATGAGCGTCATGGGGTGTTGTGACGATAAGTGTTATGGAACATTGTGATCAAAAGAGTTTGGAGCATTGTGATGACAGAGGTCATCGAGCATTTTGATTTCATTTTGATGACAATAGCCTGAAGCATTACGATGATGGGCATGGTACATTGTGTTGACAGAGTTCATGGAGCATAGAGATGAAAAGTGGCATGGAGCATTGTGATTACAAGGGTCTTGGAGCATTGTGATGAGAAGGGCAAGGAGCATTGTGATGACAAGGGCATGGAACATTCTGATGGCATGCGTCATGGATCTTTGTGATGACAAGGGCATGGAGAATTTTGATAACAGGGGTCTTGGAGCACTGAGATGACAAGTGTCATGGACCCTTGTGAATGACAAGGCCGTGGAACATTGTGATGGCAGGAGTCATGGAGCATTGTTATGACATGGGTAATGGAGCATTGTGATAAGAAGGACATGGAGCATTGGTCTGAAATGTTTCATGGATTATTGTGATGAGAGTGGGCATGGAGCATTGTGATGACAAGGGCACGGAACACTGTGATACATGAGTCAATGAGGTTTGTAATGACAAGTACATGGAGCTTTGTGATGACAATGACATGGAGCATTGTGATGCAAGGGTGATCGAGCTTTGTGATGACAAAGGTCATGGAGCATTTTGATGACAAGGGTGTGGTGCATTGTGATGAGAAGGGCAGGGAGTATTATGGTGACAAAGTTATGCAGGAATTTGATGAAAAGTGTAATGGAACATTTTGAAGACAGGGTTTATAGAACATTGTGATGTCAGGGGTCATGGAGCTTTGGGATGAAAAGGATCATGGAGCATTTTGATGCCAGGGGTTATGGAACATTGTGATGTCAGGGGTCATGGAACATTGTGATTATAAGGGGATGTAGCATTGTGATGACAGGGGTCATGGAATATTGTGATAACAGGGGTGAGGGAGTATCGTGATGACTAGTTATGTAACACTGTGATATCTCTTGTGAGAGAGCATTTTGATGAGAAATGCATGGAGCATTGTGATTACAAGGTTTATGGAGCATTGCAAAGAAATGTTTGTGGACCATTGTGAGGAAAAGCGCGTGGCACATTGTGATGACAAGGGACATGGAATATTTTTCTGCCAAAGGCATGGAGCATTGTGAAGACAATGGTCATGGAGCATTGTGAGGAAAAGTTCATGGAGCATTGTGGTTCCAAATGTCACAGAGCCTTGTGATGACGCAGGCAAGGACCATTGTGATGGCAAACATTCTGTAGCATTGTGATGACTGGAGTCATGGAGCATTGTGATGACTGGGGTCATGGAGCATTGTGATGAGTAAGGCATGGAGCATTGTGATGACAGAGGCATGAAACATTGGTCTGACCAGTTTCATAGATTATTGTGATGACATTGGGCATGGTGCATTGTGATGACAAGGGCATGGAGCTTTGTGATGAGAAGGTCATGGAGTATTGTGAAGACAGCTGTCAGGGAGCACTGTGATGACATATGTCATGGTCCATTGCGATGACATTGGAAGGGTGCATTTTGATGCCAAATGTAATGGAGGATTGTGATGACAAATATAATGGAGCATTTTGATGACTAGGGCTTGCAGCATTATGATGAGAATGGCCATTGAGAATTTTTATGACAAGGGCATGAAGCGATGTGATGACAAGGTCCTGGAGCATTGTGATGAGAAAATCATGAGCCTTGTAATTACAAGTCTCATGGAGCATATTGATGAAAAGGGGCATGGAGCACTGTGATTACAGGGGTCTTGGAGCATTGTGATGAGAAGGGTCATGGAGCCTTGTTATGACAAGTCCATGGAACATCGTGATGGCAGGGGTCAAGGAGCATTGTAATGACAGGGGTAATGGAGCATTGTGATGGCAAGGGCATGGATCATTGTGATGAGAAGGCCATAGAGCATTCTGATGACATGCGTCATGGAGCTTTGTGATGACAAGGGCATGGAGCAGTGTGATTAAAGGGTTCTTGGAGCATTGTGATGAAAAGGGAATGGAACATTGTGATGAAAACGGTATGGAGCCTTGTCATGACAGGGTTCAAGGAGCATACAGACAACAAGTGTCAGGGAGCATTTTGATGACAAGTGTATTGAGCATTGTGATGACAAAGGTCATGGAGCATTGTGATGAGAAGACCATGGATAATTGTGATGACGAGCGTCATGGGCATTGTGAGGACAAGTTTTATAGAATATTGGGATCACATGGGTTTGGAGCATTGTTATGACAGAGGTCATGGAGCATTTTGATTTCATTGTGATGACAATAGCATGAAGCATTATGATGATGGGCATGGTGCAATTTGATGAGAGGGTTCATGGATCCTTGGGATGAAAAAGGGCTTGGAGCACTGTGATTACACGGGTCTTGGAGCATTGTTCTGACAAGGGCATGGAGCATTGTGATGCGAAGGGTAATGGAGCCTTGTGATGACAAGTCCATGGAACATCGTGATGTCAGGGGTCATGGAGCATTGTGAGGAGAAAGGATGGAACATTCTGATGACATGCGTCATGGAGCTTTGTGATGACACGGGCATGGAGCAATGTGATGAGAGCTTTCAAGGAGCAGTGTGATGACAAAGACATGGAGCATTGTGATGCCAATGGTCATGGATCTTTGTGTTGAAAAGGTTATGGAGCATTTTGATATCAAGGGCGTTGTGCATTCTGATGAGAAGGGCAGGGAGCATTGTGATGACAGGGTCATGGAGCTATTTGATGCAAAGTGTCATGGAACATTTTGATGACAGGGGTTATGAAACATTGTGATGTCAGGGGTAATCGAACATTGTGATAATAATTGCATGTAGCATTGTGATGACAGGAGTCATGGAACATTGTGATGACAGGGGTGAGGGAGTATTTTGATGAATAGTGATGTAATATTATGATATCAGTGTTGAGAGAGCATTTTGATGAGAAGGGCATGGAGCTTTGTGATGACAATGTTTATGGAGCATTGTGATGACAAGTTTGTGGAGCGCCGTGAAGACAAGCGCATGGCGCATTGTGATGACATGTGTCATAGAGCCTTGTGATGAGAAGACCATGGATAATTGTGATGACGGGCGTCATGGGACATTGTGATGACAAGTGTTATGGAATATTGTGATCACAAGGGTTTGGATCATGGTTATGACAGAGGTCATGGAGCATTTTGATTTCATTGTGATGACAATAGCATGAAGCATTATGATGATGGGCATGGTGCACTGTGATGAGAGGGTTCATGGATTATTGAGATGAAAAGGGGCATGGAGTATTGTGATTATAGAGGTCTTGGAGCATTGTGATGAGAAGGGTCATGGAGCCTTGTGATGAAAAGGCCATGGAACATCGTGATGTCAGGGGTCATGGAGCATTGTGATGACAGTGGTAATGGAACATTGTGATGGCAAGGGCAAGGATCATTGTGATGAGAAGGCCATGGAACTTTCTGATGATATGCCTCATGGAGCTTTTTGATGACAAGGGCATGGAGCAATGTGATGAGAGCGTTTATGGAGCATTGTGATGACAATGACATGGAGCATTGTGATGTCAAGGATCATGGATCTTTGTGATGACAAAGTCATGGAGCATTTTGATGACAAGGGCGTTGTGCATTGTGATGAGAAGGGCAGGGAGCATTGTGATGACAAGTGCATGAAGCAATGTGATCCAAAGATTCATGGAGGATTGTGATGACAATGGAAATGCAGTGTTGTGATGACAAGCACATAGAGCATTGTAATGAAAATGTCATTTATCATTTTGCTGACAAAGGCATGGATCATTGTGATGACAGGTGTCATGGAGCATTGTGATGACTAGGGAATGCAGCATTGTGATGACAAGACTCCCGGATCATTGTGTTGTCAGTTGTCATGGAGTGTTTTGATGACAGTGGTCATGGAGCATTGTGATGATATTGGTCATGGAGCATTTTGATGAGAAGGTCATGGAAGACTGGGCTGAAAATGTTCATGGAGTATTGTGATGACAGGGATCATGGAGCATAGTGATGACAAGGAAATGGAGCATTGTGATGAGAAGACCATGGAGACTTGTGATGACCAGTCTCATGGAGAATTCTGATGAAAAGGTGCATGGACCATTATGATTACAGGGGTCTTGGAGCATTGTTATGACAAGGGCATGGAGCATTGTGATGAGAAGGCCATGGAGCTTTCTGATGACATGAGTCATGGAGCTTTGTGTTGAGGAGGGCATGGAGCATTTTGATTACAGGCGTCTTGGAGCCTTATCCTGCAAACGGCATGGATCATTGTGATGAAAAAGGCATGGATCCTTGTCATGACAGGGTTCAAGGAGCATACTGACGACAAGTGTCAGGGAGCATTGTGATGACAAGTGTATTGAGCATTGTGATGACAAAGTTCATGGATCATTGTGATGACAAGGGCATGGAGCAATGTGATGAGAGGGTTCATGGAGCATTGTGATGACAATGACATGGAGCACTGTGATGCAAAGTGTCATGGAGCTTTGTGATGACAAAGGTCATGGAGCATTTTGATGACAGGGTCATGCAGCAATTTGATGAAAAGTGTAATGGAATATTTTGATGACTGTGGTTATAGAACATTGTGATGTCAGGGGTCATGGAGCTTTGGGATGAATATGGTCATGGAGCATTTTGATGACAGGGGTTATGGAATATTGTGATGTCAAGGGTCATGGAACATTGTGATGATAAAGGGATGTAGCACTGTGATGACAGGAGTCATGGCACATTGTGTTTACAAGGGTGAGGGAGTATTCTGATGACTAGTGATGGAACACTGTGATATCTCTGGTGAGAGATAATTTTGATGAGAAGTGCATGGAGCATTGTAATTACAGGGTTTATGGAGCATTGCAATGAAAAGGTTGTGGAACGTTGAGATGAAAATTGTTTGGCACATTGTGATGACAAGTGTCATGGAGCATTGTTCTGACAAAGACATGGAGCATTGTGATGACAAGGGTCACGGAGCATTCTGATGAAAATTTCATGGAGCATTGTGGTTTAAAAGGTCACAGAGCCTTGCGATGACACTGGTATGGACAATTTTGATGACAAACGTTATGAATCATTGTGTTGACTGGAGTCACGGAGCACTGTGATGACAGGGGTCATGGAGCATTGTGATGAGAAGGGCATGGATCATTGTGATGACAGGAGCATGGAACATTGGTCTTACAAGTTTCATAGATTATTGTGATGACAGTGGACATGGTGCATTGTGGTGACAAGCACATGGAGCATTGTGATGAGAAGGTCATGGAGTATTGTGAAGACATGTGTCATGGAGCATTGTGATGATATATGTCATGGTCCATTGCGATGGCAATGGCAGGGAGCATTGTGATGCCAAATGTAATGGAGGATTGTGATGACAAATATAAAGGAGCATTGTGATGACTAGGGCTTGGAGCATTATGATGACAAGGGCCTTCGAGAATTTTCTTGACAAGGTCGTGAAGCATTGTGATGACAATGTCCTGGAGCATTGTGATGAGAAAACCATGGAGCTTGTGATGACAAGTCTCATGGTGCATACTGATGAAAAGGGGCATGGAGCATTGTGATGAAAACGGCATGGGTCATTGTGATGAAAAAGGCATGGAGCCATTTCGTGACAGGGTTCAAGGAGCATTCTGACAAGTGTCAGGGAGCATTGTGATGCCATGTGTATAGTGAGTTGTGATGAGAAAGTTCAAGGAGCATTGTGTTTAAAAGGGCATGGAGTATTTTGATGACAGGCATCATGGAGCTTTGTGATGACATGTGTTATAGAACATTGTGATAACAAGGGTTTGGAGCGTTGTGATGACAGAGGTCATGGATCATTTTGATTTCAAGGAGCATGGAGCATTTTGATGACAAGGACATGAAGCAATGTGATCCCAAGGTTCATGGAGGGTTGTGATGACAATGGTAATGGAGTATTGTGATGACAAGCACATAGAGCATTGTAATGAAAGGGTCATGAGGCATTTTGCTGACAAAGGCATGGAGCATTGTGATGACAAGTGTCACGGGGCATTGTGATGAAAATTTCATGGAGCATTGTGGTTACAAATGTCACAGAGCCTTGTGATGATGCGGGCATGGACCATTGTGATGACAAATGTTATGAAGAATTGTGATGACTGGAGTCAGGGAGCATTGTGATGACAGGCGTCATGTAGCATTGTGATCACAAGGGCTTGGAGCACTGTGATGAGAGGGGCATGGAGCATTGGTCTGACAAGTTTCATAGATTATTGTGATGACAGTGGACATTGTGCATTGTGATGACAAGGGCATGGAGCGTTGTGATGAGAAGGTCATGGAGTATTGTGAAGACAGGTGTCAGGGAGCATTGTGATGCCAAATGTATTGGAGGATTGTGATGACAAATATAATGGAGCATTGTGATGACAATGGCTTGGAGCATTGTGATGACAAGGGTCAGGGAGCATTGTGCTGACAAGTGCATGGAGAATTGTGATGACAACGGTCATGGAGCTTTCTGTTGACAAGCTTGTGGAGTATTTTGATAACAGTGAGATGGAGCATTGTGATGAAAACGGCATGGGGCATTGTGATGAAAAATCCATGTAGCCTTTTCGTGACAGGGTTCAAGGAGCATTCTGATGACAATTGCCAGGGAGCATTTTGATGACAAGTGTATTGAGAATTGTGATGACAAAGGTCATGGAGCATTGTGATGAAAAGAGCATGGAGTATTGTGATGACAGGCATCATGGAGCGTTTTGATGACAAGTGTTATGGAACATTGGGATCAAAAGTGTTTAGAGCATTGTGATGACAGAGGTCATGGATCATTTTGGTTTCAAGGAGCATGGAGCATTGTGATGACAAGGGCATGAAGCAATGTGATCCCAAGGTTCACGGAGGATTGTGATGACAATGGTAATGGAGTATTGTGATGACAAGCGCATAGAGCATTGCAATGACAAGATCATATAGTATTTTGCTGACAAAGGCATGGAGCATTGCGATGACAGGTGTCATGGAGCCCTGTGATGACAAGCGTCACAGAGCATTGTGAATACAGGTGTCATGGAGCATTGGGATGACAAGGGCATGGATCATTGTAATGACAAATGTCATGGAGCATTGGGCTGAAAATGTTCATTGAGTTTTGTGATGACAGGGGTCATGGATCACTGTGATGACAGAGGTCATGGAGAAGTTTGATTTCATTGTGCTGACAATAGCCAGAAGGATTATTATGATGGGCATGATGCACTGTGATGACATGGTCCATGGAGCATTGAGATGAAAAGGGGCATGGAGCATTGTGATTACAGGGTACTTGGAGCATTGTGATGACAAGGCATGGAGCATTTTGATAAGAATTCCATGGAACTTTCTGATGACATATGTCAAGAAGCTTTGTGATGACTTGGGCTTGGAGCATGATGATGACAAGGGCCATTGAGAATTTTCATGACAAGGTCGTGAAGCATTGGGATGACAAGGTCCTGGAGCATTGTGATGACAAAACCATGGAGCCTTGTGATGACAAGGCTCATGGAGCATACAGATGAAAAGGGGCATGGAGCATTGTGATTACAGGGGTCTTGGAACATTGTGATGACAAGGGCATGGGGCATTGTGAAGAGAAGGCCAAGGAGCATTCTCATGACTTGTGACATTGAGCTTTGTGATGACAAGGGCATGGAGCATTGTGATTACTGGGGTCTTGGAGCACTGTGATGAGAAGGTCATGGAGCATTGGGCTGAAAATGTTCATGGAGTATTGTGAAGGCAGGGGTCATGGAGAATTGTGATGACAAGGGAATGGAGCATAGTGATGACAAGGTCCTGGAGCATTGTGATGAGAAGAACATGGAGATTTGTGATGACAAGTCTCATGGAGATTTCTGATGAAATGGGGCATGGAGCATTGTGATTACAGGGCTGTTGGAGCATTGTGATAACAAGGGCTTGGAGCATTGTGAGGAAAATGCCATGGAGCACTCTGCTGACATGCGTCATGGAGCTTTATGATGACAAGGGCATGGAGCATTTTGATTAAAGGGGTCTTGGAGCATTGTGATGAAAAGGGCATGTATCATAGTGATGAAAATGCATGGAGCCTTTTCATGACAGGGTTCAAGGAGCATAAAGACAACAAGTGTCAGGGAGCATTGTGATGACAATTGTATTGAGCATTGTGATGACAAATTTCATGGAGCATTGTGATGAGAAGACCATGGATTTTTGTGATGATGAGCGTCAGGGGGTGATATGATGATAAGTGTTATGGAACATTGTGATCACCATGGTTTGGAGCCTTATGATGACTGAGGTCATGGAGCATATTGATTTCATTGTGATGACAATAGCATGAAGCATTAAGATAATGGGCATGGTGCATTGTGATGACAGGGTTCATGGAGCATTGATATGAAAAGGGGCATGGAGCATTGTAATTACAGGTGTCTTGGAGCATTGTGATGACAAGGGCATGGAGCATTGTGATGAAAAGTCCATGGAACATTCTGATGACATGCGTCATGGAGCTTTGTGATGCCAAGGGCATGGAGCATTGTGATTACCAGTGTCTTGAATCATTGTAATGGCAAGGGTCATGGAGTCTTGTGATGACAAAGCCGTGAAACATTGTGATGGCAGGGGTCATGGAGCATTGTTATGACAGAGGTAATGGAGCATTGTGATGAGAAGGGTCATGGAGCCTTGTGATGACAAGGCCATGGAACATCGTGATGGCATGTGTCATGGAGCATTGTCATGACAGGGGTAATGGAGCATTGTGATGGCAAGGGCATGGAGCATTGTGATGAGAAGGGCATCGAGCATTGTGATGACAAGTGTCATGGAGCTTTGTGATGACAAATGCATGGAGAAATGTGATGAGAGGTTTCATGGAGAATTGTGATGGCAATGACATGGAGCATTGTGATGCCAAGTATCATGGAGCTTTGTGATGACAAAGGTCATGGAACATTTTTATGACAAGAGCGTGGTGCATTGTGATGAGAAAGGGAGGGAGCATTTTGATGACAGGGTCATGCAGCAATTTGATGAAAAGTATAATGGAACATTTTGATGACAGGGGTTATAGAACATTGTGATGTCAGGGGTCATGGAGTTTTGGGATGAAAAGGGTCATGGAGCATTTTGATGACAGAGGTTATGAAACATTGTGATATCAGGGGTCATGGAACATTGTGATGATAAGGGCATGTAGCATTGTGATGACCGGGTTCATGGATCATTGAGATGAAAAGGGGCATGGAGCATTGTGATTACAGGGGTCTTGGAGCATTGTGATGAGAAGGGTCATGGAGCCTTGTGAAGACAAGGCCATGGAGCATTCTGATGACATGTGTCATGGAGCTTTGTGATGACAAGGGCATGGAGTAATGTGATGAGAGCTTTCATGGAGCATTGTGATGAGAATGACATGGAGCATTGTGATGCCAAGGGTCATGGAGCTTTGTGATGACAAGGGTAATGGAGCATTTTGATGACAAGGGCGTTGTGCATTGTGATCAGAAGGGCAGGGATCATTTTGATGACAGTTCTATGGAGCAATTTGATGAAAAGGGTCATGGAACATTTTAATGACAGGTGTTATAGAACATTGTGATGTCATGGGTCATGGAGAATTTTGATGAAACGGGTCATGGAGCATTTTGATGACGAGTTATGGAACATTGTGATGTCAGGTGTCATCGAACATTGTGATGATAAGTGCATGTACCATTGTGATGACACGAGTCATGGAACATTCTGATGACAGGGGTGAGGGAGTATTGTGACGAATAGTGATGTAACATTGTGTTATCAGTAGTGAGAGAGCATTTTGATGAGAAGTGCATGGAGCATTGTGATGACAAGGTTTATGGAGCATTGTGAAGACAAGATTGTGGAGCACTGTGATGCAAGCGCATTGTGCATTGTGATGACATGTGTCATGGAGCACTGTGTTGACAAGCGCATGGAGCATTGTGATGACAAGGGTCATGGAGCATTTTGCTGAGAAAGGCATAGAGCTTTGTGATGACAAGGGTAAAAGAGCATTGTGATTAAAAGTTCATGGAGCATTGTTGTCAATAAGGTTACAGAGACTCTTTATGACGAGGGCATGGACTATTGTGATGATAAATTTCATGAAGCACTGTGATGACTGGAGTCACAGAGCAATGTGATGACAGGGGTCATGGAGCACTGTGATAACAAGGGCATGGAGCATTATGTTGACAATGGCATGGAGCATTGGTTTAATTAGTTTCATGGATTATTGTGATGACAGTTGGAATGGCACATTGTGATGAAAAGGGCATGGAGCAATGGTCTAATAAGTTTCATGGATTATTGTGATGACAGTTGGAATGGCACATTGTGATGACAAGGGCATGGAGCATTGTGAAAACCAGGTCATGCAGTATTGTGAAGACAGGTGTCAGGGAGCATTGTGATGACATATGTAATGGCCCATTGTGATGACAATGGCATGGAACATTGTGATGCCAAGTGTCATGTAGGATTCTGATGACAAAGTAATGGAGCATAGTGATGACAATGGCTTGGAGCACTGTGATGACAAGGTTCAAGGAGCATTGTGCTGACAAGTGCATGGAGAATTGTGATGAAAAGGGTGATGGAGCTTTCTGATGAGAAGCTTGTGGAGTATTTTGATAACAAAGGCATGGAGCATTGTGATGAAAACGGCATGGGACACTGTGATGAAAAAGGCATGGAGCCTTTTCGTGACAGGGTTCAAGGAGCATTCTGACAACAAGTGTCAGGCAGCACTGTGATGACAAGTGTATTGAGAATTGTGATGACAAAGGTCATGGAGCATTGTGATGAAAAGAGCATGGAGTATTGTGATGACAGGCATCATGGAGCGTTGTGATGACAAGTGTTATGGAACATTGTGATCACAAGGGTTTGGAGCATTGTGATGACAGAGATCATGGATCATTTTGATTTCAAGGAGCATGGAGCATTGTGATGACAAGGGCATGAAGCAATGTGATTCCAAGGTTCATGGAAGATTCTGATGACAATGGTAATGGAGTATTGTGATGACAAGCACATAGAGCATTGTAATAACAAGGTCATGTAGCAATTTGCTGACAACGGCATGGAGCATTGTGATGACAGGTGTCATGGATCACTGTGATGACAAGCGTCATGGAGCATTGTGAATACAGGACTTATGGAGCATTGGGATGACAAGGGCATGGATCATTGTGATGACAAGTTTCATGGAGCATTGGGCTGAAAATGTTCATGGAGTATTGTGATGACAGGGGTCATGGAGCATTGTGATGAGAGAGTTCATGGATAATTTTGATTTTATTGTGCTGACAATAGCCGGAAGCATTATGATGATGGGCATGATGCATTGTGATGACGTAGTTCGTGGAGCATGGAGAAGAAAACGAGCATGGAGCATTGTGATTACAGGGGTCTTGGAGCATTGTGATGACAAGGGCATGGAGCATTTTGATGAGAAGGCCATGGAACATTCTGATGACATGTGTCATGGAGCTTTGTGATGACAAGGGCATGGAGCATTGGGATTACAGGGGTCTTGGAGGAATATGATGACAAGTGTCATGGAGTCTTGTGATGACAAGGCTGTGGAACATTGTGATGGCCGTGGTCTTGGAGCATTGTGATGACCAGGTCATGCAATATTGTGAAGACAGGTGTCAGGGAGCACTGTGATGACATATGTAATTGCCCATTGTGATAAGAATGGCATGGAGCATTGTGATGCCAAATATCATGGAGGATTCTAATGATAAATATAATGGAGCATTTTGATGACAATGGCTTGTGGCATTGTGATGACAAGGGTCAGGGAGCATTCTGATGACAAGCTTGTGGTGTATTTTGATGACAATGGCAAGGCGCATTGTGATGGAAACGGCATGAGGCTTTGTGATGAAAAAGGCATGGAGCCTTTTCGTGACAGGGTACAAGGAGCATTCTGACGACAAGTGTCAGGGAGCATTGTGGTGACAAGTGTATTGAGTATTGTGATGACAAAGGTCATGGAGCATTGTGATGAAAAGGGCATCGAGTATTGTGATGACAGGCATCATGGAGCGTTGTGATGACAAGTGTTATGGAACTTTGTGATCATAAGGGTTTGGAGCATTGTGATGACAGTGGTCATGGATCATTTTGATTTCAAGGAGCATGGAGCTTTGTGATGACAAGGGCAGCGTGCAATGTGATTACAGTGGTCTTGGAGCATAGTGATGACAAGTGTCATGGAGCCATGTGATGACAAGACCGTGTAACATTGTGATGGCAGGGTTCATGGAGCATTGTTATTACAGGTGTAATGGAGCATTGTGATGAGAAGGGCATGGAACATTGTGATTAAAATTTTTATGGAGCATTGCCATGAGAAATTTGTGGACCGTTGTGATAAAAACACATGTCACATTGTGATGACAAGTGTCATGGAGCATTTTTCTGAAAAAGGCATGGAGCATTGTGATGACAAGGGTCACGGAGCATTGTGATGGAAATTTCATGGAGCATTGTGGTTACAAAGGTGACAGAGCCTTGTGATGACGCTGGCATGGACCGCTGTGATGACAAATGTTATGAAGCGTAGTGATGCCTGGAGTCACGGAGCATTGTGTTGACAGGGGTCATGGAGTATTGTGATGACAAGGGTCATGGAGCATTGTGCTGAGAAAGGCATAGAGCATTGTGATAAGGGTCAAAGAGCATTTTGATGAAAATTTCATGGAACATTGTGGTTAAAAACGTCACAGAGACTGTTGATGACTAGGGCATGGACCACTGTGATGACAAAGGTAATGAAGCATTGTGATGACTGGAGTCACGGAGCACTGTGGTGACAGGGATCATGGAGCATTGTGATAAGAAGGGCATGGAGCATTGTAATGACAAGGTCATGGAGCATTGTGATGACAAGGGCATGGATCATTGTGATGAGAAGGTCATGGAATATTGTGAAGACAAGTGTCACGGAGCATTGTGATGACATATGTCATGGTCCATTGTGATGACAATGGCAGGGAGCACGGTGATGCCAAATGTAATGGAGGATTGTGATGACAAATATAATGGAGCATTGTGATGACTAGTGCTTGGAGCATTATGATGACAAGGGCCATTGAGAATTTTCATGAAAAGGTTGTGAAGCATTGTGATGACAAAATCCTGGAGTATGGTGATGAGAAAACCATGGAGCCTTGTGATGACAAATCTCATGGAGCATACTGATGAAAAGGGGCATGGAGCATTGTCATTACAGGGGTGTTGGAGCACGGTGATGACAAGGGCATGGAGCATTTTGATGAGAAGGCCATGGAACATTCTGATGACGTGTCATGGAGCTTTGTGATTACAGGGGTCTTGGAGCATTGTGATGACAAGTGTCATGGAGTCTTGTGATGACAAGGCCGTGGAATATTGTGATGGCCTAGGTCATGGAGCATTGTGATGACCAGGTTATGCAGTATTATAAAGACAGGTGTCAGGGAGCATTGTGATGACATATGTAATGGCCCATTGTGATAAGAATGGCATGGAGCATTCTGATGCTAAATGTCATGGAGGATTCTGATGATAAAGGTAATGGAGCATTTTGATGACAATGGCTTGGGGCATTGTGATGAAAAGTGTCAGGGAGCATTGTGCTGACAAGTGCATGGAACATTGTGATGACACAGGTCATGGATCATTTTGATTTCAAGGAGCATGGAGCATTTTGATGACAGGTGTCATGGAGCACTGTGATGACAAGCGTCACGGAGCATTGTTAATACAAGGGTCATGGAGCATTGGTATGACAAGGGCATGGATCATTGTGATGACAAGTGTCATGGAGCATTGGGCTGAACATGTTCATGGAGTATTGTGATGACAGGGGTCATGGAGCATTGTGATGAGAGAGGTCATTGAGAATTTTGATTTCATTGTGCTGACAATAGCCGGAAGCATTATGATGATGGGCATGATGTATTGAGATAACAGGGTTCATGGAGCATTGAGATGATAAATGGCATGGAGCATTGTGATTACTGGGGTCTTGGAGCATTGTGATGAAAAGGGCATGGAGCATTTTGATGAGAAGGCCATGGAACATTCTGATGACTTGTGTCATGGAGCTTTGTGATGACAAGGGCATGGAGCAATGTGATTACAGGGGTCTTGGAGCATTGTGATGACAAGTGTCATAGAGCCTTGTGATGACAAGGAAGTGGAACATTGTGATGGCAACGTTCATGGAGCATTGCTATGACTGGGGTAATGGAGCATTGTGATGAGAAGGACATGGAGCATTGTGAGTACAAGGTTTATGGAGCATTGCCATGACAAATTTGTGGACTCTTGTGATGAAAACCGCGTGGCACATTGTGATGACAAGTGTCATGGAGCATTTTTCTGACAAAGTCTTGGAGCATTGTGATAACAAGTGTCACGGAGCATTGTGATGGAAATTTCATGGAGCACTATAGTTACAATGGTCACAGAGCCTTGTGATGATGCGGGCATGGACCACTGTGATGACAAATGTTATGAAGCATTGTGATGCCTGGAGTCACGGAGCATTGTGATGACAGGGGTCATGGAGCATTGTGATGACAAGGGCATGGAGCATTTTGATGTCAGGGGCATTCAGCATAGGTCTGAAAACTTTCATAGATTATTGTGATGACAGTGGACATGGTGCATTGTGCTGACAAGGGCATGGATCATTGTGATGAGAAGGTGATGGATTATTGTGAAGACAGGTGTCAGGGAGCATTGTGATGACATATGTCATGGTCCATTGCGATGACAATGGCAGGGAGCATTGTGATGCCAAATGAAATGGAGGATTGTGATGACAAATATAATGGAGCATTTTGATGACTAGGGCTTGGAGCATTATGATGACAAGGGTCATTGTGAATTTTCATGACAAGGTACAGAAGCATTGTGATGACAAGGTCCTGAAGCATTGTGATGAAAAAACCATGGAGCCTTGGGATGAAAAATCTCATGGAGCATACTGATGAAAAGAGGCATGGAGCATTGTGATTACAGGTGTCTTGGAGCACTGTGATGACAAGGGCATGGAGCATTTGGATGAGGATGCAATGGAACCTTCTGATGACATGTGTCATGGAGCTTTGTGATGACAAGGCAATGGAGCATTGTGATTACAGGGATCTTGGAGCATTGTGATGACAAGTGTCATGGAGTCTTGTGATGACAAGGCCGTTGAACACTGTTATGGCAGGGGTCATGTAGCATTGTTATGAGAGGGGTAATGGAGCATTGTGATGGGAAGGGTCATGGAGCATTTTGATGATGGCGTTATGGAACATTGTGATGTAAGGGGTCATCGAACATTGTGATGATAAGTGCATGTACCACTGTGATGACAGTATTCATTGAACATTATGATGACAGGGGTGAGGGAGTATTGTGACGAATAGTGATGTAACATTTTGATATCAGTGGTGAGAGAGCTATTTGATGAGAAGTGCATGGAGCATTGTGATAACAAGGTCATGCAGTATTGTGAAGACAGGTGTCAGGGAGCATTGTGATGACATATGCAATGGCCCATTGTGATGACAATTGCATGGAGCATTGTGATGCCAAGTGTCATGGAGGAATCGAATGACAAAGGAAATGGAGCATAGTGATGAGAAAGGCATGGAGCATTTTGATGAGAAGGCCATGGAACATTCTGATGACATGTGTCATGGAGCTTTGTGATGACAAGGGCATCAAGCAATGTGATGAGAGCGTTCGTGGAGCACTGTGATGACAATGACAAGGAGCATTGTGATGCCAAGGGTCATGGATATTTGTGATGACAAAAGTCATGGAGCATTTTGATGACAAGGGCGTTGTGCATTGTGATGAGAAGGGCAGGGAGCATTGTGATGACAGTGTCATGGAGCAATTCGAAAAAAAAGGTCATGCAATATTCTGATGACGGGATTATGGAACATTGTGATGTCAGGGGTCATCGAACATTGTGATGATAATTGCATGGACCATTGTGATGACAGGAGTCTTGGAACATGATGATGACAGGAGTGAGTGAGTATTGTGACGAATAGTGATGTTATATTGTGATATCAGTGGTGAGAGAGCATTTTGCTGAGAAATGCATGGAGCATTGTGATGACCACGTTTATGGAGCATTGTGATGACAAGATTGTGGAGCACTTTGATGACAAGCGCATGGTGCATTGTGATGACATGTGTCATGGAGCACTCTGCTGACAAGCGCATGGAGCTTTGTGATGACAAGTGTCATGGAGCACTGTGCTGAGAAAGGCATAGAGCATTGTGATGACAAGGGTCAAAGAGCATTGTGATGAAAAGTTCATTGAGCATTGTGGTCAAAATTGTCAGAGAGACTGTTGATGACGAGGGCATGGACAATTGTGATGACAAAGTTCTTGAAGAATTGTGATGACTGGAGTTACGGAAAATTGTGATGACAGGGGTCATGGAGCATGTTGATAACACGGGCATGGAGCATTGTGATGAAAAGGGCATGGAGCATTGGTCTAATAAGTTTCATGGATTATTGCGATGAAAGTTGGAATGGCACATTGTGATGAAAAGGGCATGGAGAATTGGTCTGAAAACTTTCATGGATTATTGCGATGACAATTGGAATGGCGCAATTTGATGACAAGTGCATGGAGCATTGTGATAACCAGGTCATGCAGTATTGTGAAACAGGTGTCAGGGAGCATTGTGATGACATATGTCATGGTCCATTGTGATGACAATGACAGGGAGCACGGTGATGCCAAATGTAATGGAAGATTGTGATGACAAATATAATGGAGCATTGTGATGACTAGGGCTTGGAGCATTATGATGACAAGGGCCATTGAGAATTTTCATGACAAGGTCGTGAAGCATTGTGATGAAAATATTATGGAGCGTTGTGATGAGAAAACCATGGAGCCTTGTGATGACAAATCTCATGGAGCATACTGATGAAAAGTGTCATGGAGCATTGTAATTACAGGGGTGTTGTAGCACGGTGATGACAAGGGCATGGAATATTTTGTTGAGAAGGCCCTGGAACATTCTGATGACATGTGTCATGGTGCTTTGTGATGACAAGGGCATGGAGCATTGTGATTACAGGGGTTTTGGAGCATTGTGATGACAAGTGTCATGGAGTCATGTGATGACGAGGCCATGGAACATTGTGATGGCCGGGGTTATGGAGCATTGTGATGACCAGGTCATGCAATATTGTGAAGACAGGTTTCAGGGAGCATTATGATGACATATGTAATGGCCCATTGTGATGAGAATTTCAAGGAGCATTGGGATGCCAAGTGTCATGGAGGAATCGGATGACAAAGGTAATGGAGCATTTGAATGACAATGGCTTGTGTCATTGTGATGACAAGGGTCAGGGAGCATTGTACTGACAAGTGCATGGAGAATTGTGATGACAAGGGTCATGGAGCATTCCGATGACAATCTTGTGGTGCATTTTGATGACAATGGTATAGAGCATTGTGATGGAAACGGCATGGGGCATTGTGATGAAAAAGGCATGGAGCCTTTTCGTGACAGGGTTCAAGGAGCATTCTGACGACAAGTGTCAGGGAGCATTGTGATGACAAGTGTATTGAGGTTTGTGATGACAAAAGTCATGGGGCACTGTGATGAAAAGGACATGGAGTATTGTGATGACAGGCATCATGGAGCATTGTGATGACAAGTGTTATGGAACTTTGTGATCACAAGTGTTTGGGGCATTGTGATGACAGAGGTCATGGATCATTTTGATTTCAAAGAGCATGGAACATTGCGATGACAAGGGCATGAAGCAATGTGATCCCAAGGTTCATGGAGGATTGTGATGACAATGGTAATTGAGTATTGTGATGACAAGCACATAGAGCATTGTAATGACAAGGTCATGTAGCATTTTGCTGACAAAGGCATGGAGCATTGTGATGACAGGTGTCATGGAGCCCTGTGATGACAAGCGTCACGGAGCAATGTGAATACAGGGGTCATGGAGCTTTGGGATGACAAGGACATGGATCATTTTGATGACAAGTGTCATGGAGCATTGGGCTGAAAATGTTCATGGAATATTGTGATGACAGGGGTCATGGAGCATTGTGATGAGAGAGATCATGGAGAGTTTTGATTTCATTTCTCTGACAATAGCTGGAAGCATTATGATGATGGGCATGATGCATTGTGATGACAGGGTTCATGGAGCATTGAGATTAAAAGGGGCATGGAGCATTGTGATTACAGGGTACTTGGAGCATTTTGATGACAAGGGCATGGAGCATTTTGATGAGAAGGCCTTGGAACATTCTGTTGACATGTGTCATGTAGCTTTGTTATGACAAGGGCATGGAGCAGTGTGATTACAGGGGTCTTTGAGCACTGTGATGACAAGGGTCATGGAGCCATGTGATGACAAGGCCGTGGAACATTGTAATGGCAAGTGTCATGGAGCATTGTTATGACAGGGGTAATGGAGCATTGTGATAAGAAGGGCCTGGATCATTGTGATTACAAGGTTTTTGTAGCATTGCCATGACAAATTTGTGGACTGTTGTGATGAAAAGCGTTTGGCACATTGTGAAGACAAGGGTCATGGAGCATTTTGCTGACAAAGGCATGGAGCCTTGTGATGACAAGTGTCACGGAGCAATGTGATGGAAATTTCATGGAGCATTGTGCTTACAAAGGTCACAGAGCCTTGTGATGACACGGGCATGGACCATTGTGATGACAAATGTTATGAAGCATTGTGATGCCTGGAGTCACGGCGCATTATGATGACAGGTGTCATGGAGCATTGTGATGACAAGGTCCTCGAGCATTGTGATGAAAAAACCGTGGAGCCTTGTGGTGACAAATCTCATGGCTCATACTGATGAAAAGGGCATGAAGCATTGTGATTACAGGGGTCTTGGATCACTGTGATGACAAGGGCATGGAGCATTTTGATGAGAAGGCCATGGAACATTCTGATGACATGTGTCATGGCGCTTTGTGATGACAAGGGCATGGAGCATTGTGATTACAGGGGTCTTGGAGCATTTTGATGACAAGTGTCATCGAGTCTTGTGATGACAAGGCCATGGAACATTTTGATGGCCGGGGTCATGGAGCATTGTTATGAGAGGAGTAAAGGAGCATTGTGATGAGAAGGGCAAGGAGCATTGTGATTACAAAGTTTATGGAGCATTGCGATGATAAATTTATTGACCGTTGTGATGAAAAGCACGTGGCACATTGTGATGACAAGGGTCATGGAGCATTTTTCTGACAAAGGCATGGAGCATTGTGATGACAAATGTTATGAAGCATTGTGATGCCTGGAGTCACAGAGCATTGTGGTGACATATGTCATGGTGCATTGCGATGACAATGGCAGGGAGCATTGTGATGCCAAATGAAATGGAGGATTGTGATGACAAATATAATGGATCACTGTGATGACTAGGGCATGGAGCATTATGATGACAAGGGCCATTGAGAATTTTCATGACAAGGTCGTGAAGCACTGTGATGAAAAATACATCGAGCCTTGTGATGACAAGTCTCATGGAGCATACTGATGAAAAGAGGCATGGAGCATTGTGATTACAGGGGTCTTGGAACACTGTGATGACAAGGGCATGGAGCATTGTGAGGAGAAGGCCAAGGAGCATTCTAATGACATGCGTCACTGAGCTTTGTGACGACAAGGGCATGGAGCATTGGGTTTACAGGTGTCTTGGAGCACTGTGATGAATAGGGCATGGAACATTGTGAGGAAAATGTCATAGAGCCTTTTCATGACAAGGTTCAAGGAGCATAAAGACAACAAGTGGCAGGGTGCATTTTGATAACAAGTGTATTGAGCATTGTGATGACAAATGTCATGGAGCATTGTGATGATAAGACCATGGAGACTTGTGATGACGAGCGTTATGCGGCATTGTGATGAAAAGTGTTATGGAATATTGTGATCACAAGGATTTGGTGCATTGTTATGACAGAGGTCATGGAATATTTGGATTTCATTGTGATGACAATAGCATGAAGCATTATGATGATGGGAATGGTGCATTGTGATGACAGGGTTCATGGATCATTGAGATGAAATGGGGCATGGAGCATTGTGATTACAGGGGTCTTGGAGCATTGTGATGAGAAGGGTCATGGAGCCTTGTGATTACAAGGCCGTGGAACATCGTGATGGCAGGGATCATGGAGCATTGTTATGACAGGGGTAATGGATCATTCTGATGGCAAGGGCATGAAGCATTGTGATGAGAAGGCCATGGAGCATTCTGATGACATGTGTCATGGAGCTTTGCGATGACAAGGGCATGGAGCAATGTGATGAGAGCGTTCATGGAACATTGTGATGACAATGTCATGGAGCATTGTGATGCCAAGGGTCATGGATCTTTGTGATGACAAAGGTCATGTAGCATTTTGATTTCAAGGGCGTTGTGCATTGTGTTGAGTAGGTCTGGGAGCATTGTGATGACAGGTTCATGGAGCAATTTGATGAAAAATAGCATAAAGCATTTTGATGACAGTGATTATGGATCATTGTGATGTAAGGTGTCATCAAACATTGTGATGATAAGTGCATGTAGCATTGTGATGACAGGAGTCAACGAACATTGTGATGACAGGGGTGAGTGAGCAATGTGACGAATAGTGATGTAACATTGTGATATCAGTGGTGAGACAGCATTTAGTTGGGAAGAGCATGGAGCATTTTCATGACAAGGTTTATGGAGCATTCTGATGACAAGATTGTGGAGCACTGTGATGACAAGCGCATGGTGCATTGTGATGACATGTGTCTTGGAGCATTATCCTGAACAGCACATGGAGCATTGTGATGACAAGCGTAATGGAGCATTGTGCATAGAAAGGCGTAGAGCATTGTGATGACAAGGGTCAAAAAGCATTGTGATGAAAAGTTCATGGAGTATTGTGCTTAAAATGGTCACAGAGACTGTTGATGATGAGGGCATGGACCATTGTTATGACAAAGGTCATGGAGCATTGTGATTACTGGAGTCACGGAGCATTGTGATGACTGGGGTCATGGAGCATTTTGATAACAATGGCATGGAGCATTGTGATGACAAGGGCATGTAACTTTGGTCTAAAATGTGTCATGGATTATTGCGATGACATTTGGAATGGCGCATTGTGTTGACAAGGGCATGGAACATTGTGATGACCAGGTCATGCGTTATTGTGAAGACAGGTGTCAGGGAGCATTGTGATGACATATGTAATAACCCATTGTGATGACAATGGCATGGATCACTGTGATGCCAACTGTCATGGAGGATTCTGATGACAAAGGTAATGGAGCATTGTGATGACAATGGCTTGGAGCATTGTGATGACAAGGGTCAGGGAGCATTCTGATGACAAGCTTGTGGAGTATTTTGATGACAATGGCATGGAGCATTGTGATTTAAACGGCATGGGGCATTGTGATGAAAAAGGCATGGAGCCTTTTCGTGACATGGTTCAAGGAGCATTCTGACAAGTGTCAGGGAGCATTGTGATGACAAGTGTATTGAGAATTGGGATGACAAAGGTCATGGAGCATTGTGATGAAAAGGACATGAAGTATTGTGATGACAGGCATCATGGATCGTTGTGATGACAAGTGTTATGGAACATTGTGATCACAAGGGTTTGGAGCATTGTGATGACACAGGTCATGGAACATTTTGATTTTAAGGAGCATGGAGCATTTTGATGTCTAGGACATGAAACCATGTGATCCCACGGTTCGTGGAGGATTGTGATGACAATGGTAATGGAATATTGTGATGTCAAGCGCATAGAACATTGTAATGACAAGGTCATGTAGCATTTTGCTGACAAAGGCATGGAGCATTGTGATGACAGGGGTCATGGAGCACTGTGATGACAAGCATCACGGAGCATTGTGATTACAGGGTTCATGGATCATTGGGATGACAAGGGCATGGATCATTGTGATGACAAGGGTCATGGAACATAGGGCTGAAAATGTTCATGGAGTATTGTGATGAGAGGAGTCATGGAGCATTGTGATGTCTAGGGAAATGAACATTGTGATGACAAGAGTCTCGGATCATTGTGTTGTCAGGTGTCATGGAGTTTTGTGATGACAGTGGTCATGGAGTATTGTGATGATATTGGTCATGGAGCATTGTGATGAGAAAGTTATGGAACACTGGGCTGGAAATATTCATGGAGTATTGTGAAGACAGGGGTCATGGAGCATTGTAATGACAAGGGAATGGAGCATAGTGATGACAAGGTCCTGGAGCATTGTTATGAGAAAAACATGGAGACTTGTGATGACAAGTCTCATGGAGCATTCTGATGAAAAGGGGCATGGAGCATTGTGATTACAGGGGTCATGGAGCATGGTGAAAACAAGGGCTTGGAGCATTGTGAGGAAAAGGCCATGGAGCACTCTGCAGACAGGCGTCATGGAGCTTTGTGATGACAAGGGCATGGAATATTGTGATTAAACGGGTATTGGAGCTTTGTGATGAAAAGGGCATGTATCATTGTGATGAAAAAGGCATGGAGCCTTTCCATGAAAGGGTTCAAGGAGCATACAGACAACAAGTGTAGGGAACATTGTGATGACAAGTGTATTGAGCACTGTGATGAAAAATTTCATGGAGCATTGTGATGAGAAGACCAAGGATAATCGTGATGATGAGCGTCAGGGGTTTTGTGATGATAAGTGTTATGGAACATTGTGATCACAAGAGTTTGGAGCATTATGATGGCAGAGGTCATTGAGCATTTTGATTTCATTGTGATGACAACAGCCTGAAGCATTATGATGATGGGCATGGTGCATTGTGATGACAGGGTTCATGGAGCATTGAGATGAAAAGGGGAATGGAGCATTGTGATTACAGGGTTCTTGGAGCATTGTGATGACAAGGGTAAGGAGCATTGTGATGAGAAGGCCATGGAACATTCTGATGACATGCGTCATGGAGCTTTGTGATGACAAGGGCATGGAGCATTGTGATGACAGGGGCTTGGAGCATTGTTCTGACAAGTTTCATAGATTATTGTGATGACAGTGGGCATGGTGCATTGTGATGACAAGCGCATGGAGCACTGTGATGAGAAGGTCATGGAGTATTGTGAAGAGAGGTGTCAGGGAGCATTGTGATGATATATGTCATGGTCTATTGTGGTGACAATGACATGGAGCATTGTGATGCCAAATATAATGGAGGATTGTGATGACAAAGATAATGGAGCATTGTAATGACTAGGGCTTGGAGCATTATGATGACAAGGGCCATTGAGAATTTTCATGACAAGGTCGTGAAGCATTGTGATGACAAGGTCCTGGAGCATTGCGATGAGAAAACCATGGAGCCTTGTGATGACAAGTCTCATGGAGCATACTGATGACAAGGGGCATGGAACATTGTGATTTCAGGGGTCTTGGAGCATTGTGATGACATGTGTATGGATCATTGTGATGAGAAAGCCATTGAATATTCTGATGACATGTGTCATGGAACTTTGTGATGACTAGGCCGTGGAACACTGTGATGGCAGAGGACATGGTGCATTGTTATGACAGAGGTAATGGAGCATTCTGATGAGAAGGGCATGGAACATTGGTCTGAAATGTTTCATGGATTATTGTAATGAGAGTGGGCATGGAGCATTGTGATGAAAAGGGTACGGAACACTATGATACATGAGTCATGCAGGATTGTAATGACAAGGGCATGGAGCATTGTGAAGAGAAGGGCATTGAGCATTGTGATGACAAGTGTCATGGAGCTTTTTGATGACAAGGGCATTGAGCAATGTTACGAGAGGGTTCATGGAGCATTTTGATGACAATGACATGGAGCATTGTGATGTCATAGGTCATGGAATTTTGTGATGTAAAGTCATGGAGCATTTTGATGACAAGGGCATGGTGCATTGTGATGAGAAGGGGAGGGAGCATTTTGATGACCGGGTCATGCAGCAATTTGATGAAAAGTGTAATGGAACATTGTGATGTCAGTGGTCTTGGAGCTTTGGGATGATATGTGTCATGGAGCATTTTGATGACCGGGGTTATGGAACATTGTGATGTCAGGGGTCATGGAACATTGTGATGATATGGGGATGTAGCAGTGTGATGACAGGGTCATGGAACATTGTGATTAAAGGGGTGAGGGAGTATTGGGATGACTAGTGATGGACACTGTGATATCTCTCGTGAGAGAGCATTATGATGAGAAGTGCATAGAGCATTGTGATTACAAAGTTTATGGAGCATTGCAATGACAAGGTTGTGGACCATTGTGTTGAAATGTGCGTGACACATTGTGATGACAGTGGTCATGGAGCATTGTTCTGACAAAGACATGGAGCATTGTGATGACAAGGGTCACAGAGCATTGTGATGAAAAGTTCATGGAACATTGTGGTTACAAAGGTCACAGAGCCTTGTGATGACGCAGGCATGGACCATTGTGATGACAAACGTTATGAAGCATTGTGATGACTGGAGTCACGGAGCAATGTGATGACAGGGTTCAAGGAGCATTATGATGACAAGGGGATGGAGCACTGTGATGACAGGGTCATGGAGCATTGGTCTGAGAAGTTTCATAGATTATTGTGATGACAGTGGGCATGGTGCATTGTGATGACAAGGGCATGGGACATTGTGATGACAAGAGCATCGAATACTGTGAAGACTGGTGTCAGGGAGCATTGTGATGACATATGTCATGGTCCATTGTGATGACAATGGAATGCAGAAATGTGATGCCAAATGTAATGGAGGATTGTGATGACAAATATAATGGAACATTGTGATGACTAGGGCTTGGAGCATTATGATGACAAGGGCCATTGAAAATTTTCATGACAAGGTCGTGAAGCATTGTGATGACAAGGTCCTGGAGCATTGTGATGAGAAAACCATGGAGCCTTGTGATGACAAGTCTCATGGAGCATACTGATGAAAAGGGGCATGGAGCACTGTGATTACAGGGGTCTTGCAACTTTGTGATTACAAGGGCATGGAGCATTGTGAGGAGAAGACCAAGAAGAATACTAATGGCAAGCGTCATTGAGCTTTGTGATGACAAGCGCATGGATCATTGTGATCACATGTGTCTTGGAGCATTGTGATGAAAAGGGCATGGATCATTGTGATGAGAAAGGCATGGAGCGTTGTCAAGAAATGGTTCAAGGAGCATACAGACAAAAAGCGTCAGGGAGCATTTTGATGACAAGTGTATTGAGCATTGTGATGACAAAGGTCATGGAGCATTGTCATGAGAAGACCATGGATAATTGTGATGACGAGCATCATGGGACATTGTGATGACAAGTGTTATACTATATTGTGATCACAAGGGTTTGGAGCATTGTTATGACAGAGGTCATGGAGCATTTTGATTTCATTGTGATGACAATAGCATGAAGCATTATGATGATGGGCATGGTGCATTGTGATGACAGTGTTCATGGCTCATTGAGATGAAAAGGGGCATGGAGCATTGTGATTACTGGGGTCTTGGAGCATTGTGATGAGAAGGGTCATGGAGCCTTGTGATGACAAGGCCATGGACCATCGTGATGGCAGGGTTCATGGAGCATTGTTATGAAAGTGGTAATGGAGCATTGTGATGGCAAGGGCGTGGAACATTGTGATGAGTAGGCCATGGAGCATTCTGATGACATGTGTCATGGAGCTTTGTGATGACAAGGGTATGGAGCAATGTGATGAGAGCATTCATGGAGCATCATGATGACAATGACATGGAGCATTGTGATGCCAAGTGTCATGGATCTTTGTGATGAAAAATTTCATGGAGCATTTTGATGACAAGGGTGTTGTGCATTGTGATGAGAAGGGCAGGGAGCATTGTGATGAGAGGGTCATGGAGCAATTTGATGAAAACGGTCATGGAACATTTTGATGGCAGGTGTTATGCAATATTGTGATGTCAGGGGTCATGGAACATTTTGATGAAACGGGTCATGGAGCATTTTGATGACAGGGTTTATGGAACATTGTGATGTCAGGTGTCATCAAACATTGTGATGATAATGCATGTAGCATTGTGATGACAGGAGTCATGGAACATTGTGATGACAGGGGTGAGGGAGCATTGTGACGAATTTTGATGTAATATTGTGATATCAGTGGTGAGAGAGCATTTTGATGAGAAGTGCATGGAGCATTGTGATGACAAGGTTTATGGAGCATTGTGATGACAAGATTGTGGAGCACTCTTATGACAAGCGAATGGTGCATTGACATGTCATGTGTCATGGAGCATTGTGCTGACAAGGGCATGAAGCATTGTGATGACAAGGGTCATGGAGCATTGTGCTGAGAAAGGCAGAGAGCCTTATGATGACAAGGGTCAAAGAGCATTGTGATGAAATGTTCATGGAGCATTGTGGTTAAAAAGGTCACAGAGACTGTTGATGACGAGGGCATGGACCCTTGTGATGACAAAGGTCATGAAGTATTGTGATGACTGGAGTCACGGAGCATTGTGATGACAGGGGTCATGGAGCATTGTGATAATAAGGGCATGTAGCATTGTGATGACAAGGGCATGGAACATTGTAATTACAGTGGTCTTGGAGCATTGTGATGACAAGGCCGTGGAATATTGTGATGGCAGGTGTCATGGTACATTGTTATGACAGAGATAATGGAACATTGTGATGAGAAGGGCATTGAGCATTGTTCTTAAATGTTTAATGGTTTATTGTGATGAGAGTGGTCAAGGAGCATTGTGATGACAAGGGCATAGAACACTGTGATACATGGGTCATGGAGGATTTTAATGACAAGGGCATGGAGCATTGTGATGAGAAGGGTATCGAGCATTGTGATGACAAGTGTCATAGAGCTTTGTGATGACAAGGGCATGGAACAATGTGATGAGAGGTTTCATGGAGCATTGTGATGACAATGACATGGAACATTGTGATGCCAAGGGTCATGGAGCTTTGTGATGACAAATGTCATAGAGCATTTTGATGACAATGGTGTGGTGCATTGTGATGAGAAGGCCAGGGAGCATTTTGATGACAGGGACATGCAGCAATCTGATGAAAAGTGTAATGGAACATTTTGATGACAGTGGTTATAGAACATTGTGATGCCAGGGGTCATGGAGCTTTGGGATGAAAAGGGTCATGGATCATTTTGATGACAGTGGTTATGGAACATTATGATGTCAGTGGTCATGGAACATTGTGCTGATATGGAGATGTAGCATTGTGATGACAGGGGTTATGGAACATTGTGATTACAGGGTTATGGGAGGATTGTGCTGACTAGTGATGGAACATTGTGATATCTCAGGTGAGAGAGCATTTGAAAGAGAATTGCATGGAGCATTGTGATTACAATGTTTATGGAGCATAACGATGAGAAGGATGTCGATCATTGTGATGAAAATCACGTGGCACATTGTGATGACAAGGGTCATGGAGCATTGTTCTGACAAAGGCACGTAGCATTGTGATGAAAAGTTCATGGAGCATTGTGGTTACAAAGTCACAGAGTCTTGTGATGATGCGGGCATGGACTGTTGTGATGACAAACGTTATGAAGCATTGTGATGACTGGAGTCACGGAGCATTGTGATGACAGGGGTCATGGAGCTTCGTGAAGACAAGGGCAAGGAACATTGTGATGACAGGGGCATGGAGCATTGGTCTGATAATTTTCATAGATTATTGTGATGACAGAGGACATGGTGCATTGTGATGACAAGAGCAAGGAGCATTGTGATGAGAAGTTCATGGAGTATTTTGAAGACAGGTGTCAGGGAGCATTGTGATGACATATGTCACGGTGCATTGCGATCTCAATGACCGGGAGCACTGTGATGCCAAATGTAATGGAGGACTGTGATGATAAATATAATGGAGAATTGTGATGACTAGGGCTTGGAGCATTATGATGACAAGAGAAATTGAGAATTTTCATGACAAGGTCGTGAAGCACTGTGATGACAAGGTCCTGGAGCATTGTGATGAGAAATCCATGGAGCCTTGTGATAACAAGTCTCATGGAGCATACTGATGAAAAGGGGCATGGAGCATTCTGATTACAGGGGTCTTGGAACACTGTGATGAAAAGGGCATGGAGCATTGGTCAAATAAGTTTCATGGATTATTGCGATGACAGTTGGAATGGCACATTGTAATGACAAGGGCATGGAGCATTTTGATGTCCAGGTCATGCAGTATTGTGAAGACATATGTCAGGGAGCATTGTGATGATATATGTAATGGCACATTGTGATGACAATGGCATGAATCATTGTGATGCCAAGTGTCATGGAGGATTCTGAAGACAAAGGTAATGGATCATTGTGATGACAATGGCTTGGAGCATTGTGATGACAAGGGTCAGGGAGCATTGTGCTGACAAGTGCATGGAGCATTGTGAAGAGATGGACAAGGAACCATCTGATGACATGCGTCATGGAGCTTTGTTATGAAAAGGGCATGGAGCATTCTGATGACAGGTGTCTTGGAGCATTGTGCTGACAAGGGTCACTGAGCCTTGTGATGACAAGGCCGTGGTACATCGTGATGGCAGGTGTCATGGAGCATTGTTATGACAGTGGTAATGGAGCATTTTGATGGCAAGGGTATGGAGCATTGTGATGAGAAGGCCATGGAAAATTCTGATGACATGTGTCATGGAGCTTTGTGATGACAAGGGCATGGAGCAATGTTATGAGAGCATTCTTGGAGCATTGTGATAACAATGACTTGGAACATTGTGATGCCAAGTGTCATGGATATTTGTGATGACAAACGACATTCAGCATTTTGATGACAAAGGCGTTGTTCATTGTGGTGAGTAGGGCAGGGAGCATTGTGATGACAGGGGTTATGGATCATTGTGATGGCTGTGGTCATCGAACATTGTGATGAAAAGTGCATGTAGCATTGTGATGACAGGAGTCATGGAACATTATGATGACAGGGGTGAGGGAGTATTGTGACGAATAGTGATGTAACATTGTGATATCAGTGGTGAGAGAGCATTTTGATGAGAAGTGCATGGAGCATTGTGATGACAAGTTTTTTGGAGCATTGTGATGACAAGATTGTGGAGCACTGTGATGACAAGACCATGGTGCATTTTGATGACATGTGTCATGGAGCATTGTCCTGACAAGCACATGGACCATTGTGATGACAAGGGTCATGGAGCATTGTGCTGAGAAAGGCATAGAGCATTGTGATGACAAGGGTCAAAGAGCATTGTGATGAAAAGTTCATGGAGCATTGTGGTTAAAAATGTCACAGAGACTATTGATGACAAGGGCATTGACCATTGCGAAGGCAAAGGTCATGAATCATTGTGATGACTGGAGTCACGGAGCATTGTGATGACAGGGGTCATGGAGCATTGTGATAACAAGAGCATGGAGAATTGTGATGACAATGGCTTGGAGAATTGTGATGACAAGGGTCAGGGAGCATTGTGCTGAAAAGTGCACGGAGAATTGTGATGACAAGGGTCATGGAGCATTCTGATGAGAAGCTTGTGGAGAATTTTGATGATAATGACATGGAGCATTGTGATGAAAATGGCATGGAGTATTGTGATGATAGGCATCATGGAGCGTTGTGATGACAAGTGTTATGTAACTATGTGATCACAAGGGTTTGGAGCATTGTGATGACAGAGGTCATGGATCATTTTGATTTCAAGGAGCATGGAGCATTGTGATGACAAGGGCATGAAGCGATATGATCCCAAGGTTCATGGAGGATTGTGATGACAATGGTAATGGAGTATTGTGATGACAAGCGCATAGAGCATTGTAATGACAAGGTCATGTACCATTTTGCTGACAAAGGCATGGAGCGTTGTGATGACAGGTGTCATGGAGCACTGTGATGACAAGCGTCATGGAACATTGTGAATAGAAGGGTCATGGAGCATTGGGATGACAAGGGCATGGATCATTGTGATGACAAGTGTCATGGAGCATTGGGCTGAAAATATTCAAGGAGTATTGTGATGACAGGGGTCATGGAGCATTGTGATGAATAGGGAATGGAGCATTGTGATGACAAGAGTTCTGGATCATTGTGTTGTCAGGTGTCATGGATTGTTGTGATGACAGTGGTCATGGAGCATTGTGATGATATTGGGCATGGAACATTGTGATGAGAAGGTCATGGAGCATTGGGCTGAAAATGTTCATGGAGTATTGTGTTGACAGTGGTCATGGAGCATTGTGATGACAAGTGAATGGAGCATGGTGATGACAAGGTCCTGGAACATTTTGATTGATGACCATGTAGACTTGTGATGACAAGTCTCATGGAGCATTCTGATGAAAAGTGGCATGGAGCATTGTGATTATAGGTTTTTTGGAACATTGTGATGACAAGGGGATGTAGCATTGTGATGACAGGTGTCATGGAACATTTTGATTACAGGGATGAGCGAGTATTATGATGACTAGTGATGGAAAACTCTGATATCTCTGGTGAGAGTGCATTTTAATGAGATGTGCATTGAGCACTGTGAATACAAGGTTTTTGGAGCCTAATGATGAAAAGGTTGTGGACCGTTGTGATGAAAAGCGCGTGGTACACTGTGATGACAATGGTAATGGAGCATTGTTCTGACAAAGGCATGGAGCATTGTGATGACAAGGGTCACGTAGCATTGTGATGAAATGTTCATGGAGCATTGTGGTTACAAAGGTCTCAGAGACTTGTTATGATGCGGGCATGGAACATTGTGATGAAAAATGTTATGAAGCATTGTGATGACTGGAGTCACGGAGCATTGTGATGACAGGGGACATGGAACATTGTGATGACAAGGGCATGGAACATTGTGATGACAGACCATGGAGCATTGGTTTGAAAAATTTCATAGATTATTGTTATGACAGTTGGCATGGTGCATTGTGATGACAAGGGAATGGAGCATTTGGATGAGAAGGTCATGGAGTATTGTGAAGACAAGTGTCAGGGAGCATTGTGATGACATATGTCATGGTTCATTGCGATGACAATGACGGGGCATTGTGATGCCAAATGTAAAGGAGGATTGTCATGACAAATATAATCGGGCATTGTGATGACTAGGGCTTGGAGCATTATGATGACAAGGACCATTGAGAATGTTCATGACAAGGTCGTGAAGCATTGTGGTGACAAGGTCCTGGAGCCTTGTGATGAGAAAAGCATGGAGCCTTGTGATGAAAAATCTCATGGAGCATACTGATGAAAAGGGTCATGGAGCATTGTGATGAGAGAGGTCATGGAGAATTTTGATTTCATTGCGCTGACAATAGCCGGAAGCATTATGATGATTTGCATGATGCATTGAGATGACAGGGTTCATGGAGCATTGAGATGAAAAGGGGCATGGAGTATTGTGATAACAGGGATCCTGGAGCATTGTGATGACAAGGGCATGGAGCATTTTGAGGAGAAGGCCATGGAACATTATGATGACATGTGTCATGGAGCTTTGTGATGGCAAGGGCACGGAGCAGTGTGATTACAGGGGTCTTGGAGCATTGTGATGACAAGGGCATGGAGCCTTGTGATGACAAGGCCGTGGAACATTGTGATGGCAAGGGTCATGGAGCATTGTAATGACAGGGTTAAAGGAGCATTGTGATGATAAGGGCATGGATCATTGTGATGAGAAAGGCATGGTGCCTTCTCATGACAGGGTTCAAGGAGCATACAGACAACAAGTGTGAGGGAGCATTTTGATGACAAGGGTATTGAGCATTGTGATGACAAAGGTCATGGAGCCTTGTGATGACAAGGCCGTGGAACATTGTGATGGCAAGGGTCATGGAGCATTGTTATGACAGGGTTAATGGAGCATTGTGATGAGAAGGGCATGGAGCATTGTGATTACAAGGTTTATGGAGTATTTCCATGACAAATTTGTGGACTGTTTTGAAGAAAAGCGCGTGGCACATTGTGATGACAAGGGTCATGGAGCATTGGGCTGAAAATGTTCATGGAGTATTTTGATGACAGGGGTCATGGAGCATTTTGATGAGAGAGGTCATGGAGAATTTTGATTTCATTGCGCTGACAATAGCCGGAAGCATTATGATGATGTGCATGATGCATTGTGATGACAGGGTTCATGGAGCATTGAGATGAAAAGGGGCATGGAGTATTGTGATAACAGGGATCTTGGAGCATTTTGATGACAAGGGCATGGAGCATTTTGAGGAGAAGGCCATGGAACATTATGATGACATGTGTCATGGCGCTTTGTGACGGCAAGGGCACGGAGCAGTGTGATTACAGGGGTCTTGCAGCATTGTGATGACAAGGTCATGGAGCCTTGTGATGACAAGGCCGTGGAACATTGTGATGGCAAGGGTCATTGAACATTGTTATGACAGGGTTAAAGGAGCATTGTGATGATAAGGGCATGGATCACTGTGATGAGAAAGGCATGGTGCCTTCTCATGACAGGGTTCAAGGAGCATACAGACAACAAGTGTGAGGGAGCATTTTGATGACAAGGGTATTGAGCATTGTGATGACAAAGGTCATGGAGCATTGTGATGAGAAGACCATGGATAATTGTGATGACGAGTTTCAAGGGGCATTGTGATGACAAGTGTTATGGAATATTGTGATCACAAGGGTATGCAGCATTTTTATGGCAGAGTTCATGGAGCATTTTGATATTATTGTGATGACAATAGCATGAAGCTTTATGATGATGGGCATGGTGCATTGTGATGACAGGGTTCATGGATCATTGAGATGAAAATGGGCCTAGAGCATTGTGATTACAGGGGTCTTGGAGCATTGTGATGAGAAGGGTCATGGATCCTTGTGATGACAAGGCCAAGGAACATCGTGATGGCAGGGGTCATGGAGCATTGTTATGACAGCTGTAATGGAGCATTGTGATGGCAAGGGCATGGATCATTTTGATGAGAAACCCATGGAGCATTCTGATGACATGTGTTATGGAGCTTTGTGATGACAAGGGCATGGAGCAATCTGATGAGAGCGTTCATTGAGCACTGTGATGATAAGGACACGGAGCATTGTGATGAAAAGTGTCATGGATCTTTGTGATGAAAAAGGTCATGGAGCATTATGAAGACAAGGGCATTGTGCATTTTGATGAGAAGGGCAGGGAGCATTGTGATGACAGGGTCATGGAGCAATTTGAAGAAAAGGGTCATGGAATAGTTTGATGACAGTGGTTATGGAACATTGTGATGTCAGGGGTTATGGAGCATTTTGATGAAAAGGGTCATGGAGCATTTTGGTGACGGGATTATGGAACATTTTGATGTCAGGGGTCATCGAACATTGTGATGATAAGTGCATGTACCACTGTGATGACAGGAGTCCTGGAACATTTTGATGACAGGGGTGAGGGAGTATTGTGACGAATAGTGATGTATCATTGTGATATCAGTAGTGAGAGAGCATTTTGATGAGAAGTGCATGGAGCATTGTGATAACAAGATTTATGGAGCATTGTGAAGACAAGATTGTGCAGTACTGTGATGACAAGCGCATGGTGCATTGTGATAACATGTGTCATGGAGCACTGTGTTGACAAGCGCATGGAGCATTGTGATGACAAGTGTAATGGAGCATTTTGCTGAAAAAGGCATAGAACACTGTGATGACAATGGTCAAGAGAATTGTGATGAAAAGTTCATGGAGCATTGTTGTCAAAATGGTCACAGAGACTGTTGATGACGAGGGCATGGACCATTGTGATGACAAAGTTCATGAATCATTGTGATGACTGGAGTCACGGAGCATTGTGATGACAGGGATCATGGAGCATTGTGATAACAAGGTCATGGAGCATTGTGTTGACAAGGGCATGGAGCATTGGTTTAATTAGTTTCATGGATTATTGCAATGACAGTTGTAATGGCACATTGTGATGACAAGGACATGGAGCATTGTGATAACCAGGTCATGCAGTATTGTGAAGACAGGTGTCAGGGAGCATTGTGATGACATATGTAATGGCCCACTGTGATGACAATGGCATGGAGCATTGTGATGCCATGTGTCATGGAGGATTCTGATGACAAAGGTAATGGAGCATAGTGATGACAATGGCATTGGACACTGTGATGACAAGGGTCAGGGATCATTGTGCTCACAAGTGCATGGAGAATTGTGATGACAAGGGTCATGGAGCACTCTGATGACAAGCTTGTGGAGTATTTTGATGACAAAAGCATGGAGCATTGTGATGAAAACGGCATGGGACATTGTGAAGAAAAAGGCATGGAGCCTTTTCGTGACAGGGTTCAAGGAACATTCTGACGACAAGTGTCAGGGAGCATTGTGATGACAAGTGTATTGAGAATTGTGATGACAAAGGTCATGGAGCATTGTGATGAAAAGGGCATGGAGTATTGTGATGACAGGCATCATGGAGCGTTGTGATGACAAGTGTTATGGAACTTTGTGATCACAAGGCTTTGGAGCATTGTGATGACAGAGGTCATGGATCATTTTGATTTCAAGGAGCATCGAGCATTGTGATGACAAGGGCATGAAGCAATGTGATCCCAAGGTTCATGGAGGATTGTGATGACAATGGTAATGGAGTATTGTGAAGACAAGCGCATAGAGCATTGTAATGACAAGGTCATGTAGCAATTTGCTGACAAAGTCATGGAGGGTTGTGATGACAGGTGTCATGGGGCACTGTGATCACAAGCGTCAAGGATCACTGTGAATACATGGGTCATGTAGCATTGGGATGACAAGGGCAAGAATCATTGTGATGACAAGTGTCATGGAGCATTGGGCTGAAAATGTTCATGGAGTATTTTGATGACAGGGGTCATGAAGCATTGTGATGAGAGAGGTCATGGAGAATTTTGATTTCATTGCGCTGACAATAGCCGGAAGCATTATGATGATGTGCATGATGCATTGTGATGACAGTGTTCATGGAGCATTGAGATGAAAAGGGGCATGGAGTATTGTGATAACATGGGTCTTGGAGCATTGTGATGACAAGGGCATGGAGCATTTTGAGGAGAAGGCCATGGAACATTATGATGACATGTGTCATGGAGCTTTGTGATGGCAAGGGCACGGAGCAGTGTGATTACAGGGGTCTTGGAGCATTGTGATGACAAGTGTCATGGAGCCTTGTGATGACAAGACTGTGGAACATTGTGATGGCAAGGGTCATGGAGCATTGTTATGACAGGGTTAATGGAGCATTGTGATGACAAGTGTCTTGGAGCCTTGTAATGACAAGTCCGTGGAACATTGTGATGGCAAGCGTCATGGAGCATTGTTATGACAGGGTTAATGGAGCATTGTGATGAGAAGGGCATGAAGCATTGTGATTACAAGGTTTATGGAGTATTGCCATGACAAATTTGTGGACTGTTTTGATGAAAAGCGCATGGCACATTGTGATGACAAGGGTCATGGAGCATTTTTCTGACAAAGGCATGGAGCATTGTGATGACAAGTGTCACGGAGCATTGTGATGAAAAGTTCATGAATTATTGTGGTTACAATGGTCACAGAGCCTTGTGATGACGCGGGCATGGACCACTGTGATGACAAATGTTATGAAGCATTGTGATGACTGGAGTCACGGAGCATTGTGATGACTTGGGTCATGGAGCATTGTGATGACAAGGGCATGGAGCATTGGGATGACAAGGGCATTGAACATTGTGATGAGAAGTTCAGGGAGTATTTTGAAGAAAGTTGTCAGGGAGCATTGTGATGACATATGTCATGTTCCATTGCGATGACAATGGCAGGGAGTGTTGTGATGCCAAATGTAATGGAGGATTGTGATGACAATTATAATGGAGCATTGTGATGACTAGGGTTTGGGGCATTACGATGACAAGGGCCATTGAGAATTTTCATGACAATGTCGTGAAGCATTGTGATGACAAGTTCCTGGAACATTTTGATAAGGAAACCATGGAGCCTTGTGATGACACATCTCATGGAGCATACTGATGAAAAGGGGCATTGACCACTGTGATTACCGGGGTCTTGGAACATTGTGATGACTAGGGCATGGAGCAATGTGAGGAGAAGGCCAAGGAACATTCTAATGACATGCGTCATTGAGCTTTGTGATAACAAGGGCATGGAGCATTGTGATTACAGTGGTCTTGGAGCATTGGGATGACAAGGGCATTGATCATTGTGATGAGAAAGGCATGGAGCCTTCTCATGACAGGGTTCAAGGAGCATACAGTCAACAAGTGTGAGGGAGCATTTTGATGACAAGGGTATTGAGCATTGTGATGAAAAAGGTCATGGAGCATTGTGATGAGAAGACCATGGATAATTGTGATGACGAGTTTCAAGGGGCATTGTGATGACAAGTGTTATGGAATATTGTGATCACAAGGGTATGCAGCATTTTTATGGTAGAGTTCATGGAGCATTTTGATATCATTGTGATGACAATAGCATGAAGCTTTATGATGATGGGCATGGTGCATTGTGATGATAGGGTTCATGGATCACTGAGATGAAAATGGGCATGGAGCATTGTGATTACAGGGGTCTTGGAGCATTGTGATGAGAAGGGTCATGGATCCTTGTGATGACAAGGCCAAGGAACATCTTGATGGCAGGGGTCATGGAGCATTGCTATGAGAGTTGTAATGGAGCATTGTGATTGCAAGGGCATGGATCATTTTGATGAGAAACCCATGGAGCATTCTGATGACATGTGTTATGGAGCTTTGTGATGACAAGGGCATGGAGCAATGTGATGAGAGCGTTCATTGAGCACTGTGATGACAAGGACACGGAGCATTGTGATGACAAGTGTCATGGATCTTTGTGATGAAAAAGGTCATGGAGCATTTTGAAGACAAGGGCGTTGTGCATTGTGATGAGAAGGGCAGGGAGCATTGTGATGTCAGGGTCATGGAGCAATTTGAAGAAAAGGGTCATGGAATATTTTGATGACAGTGGTTATGGAACATTGTGATGTCAGGGGTCATGGAGCATTTTGATGAAAAGGGTCATGGAGCATTTTGATGACGGGATTATGGAACATTTTGATGTCAGGGGTCATCGAACATTGTGATGATAAGTGCATGTACCATTGTGATGACAGGAGTCATGGAACATTTTGATGACAGGGGTGAGGGAGTATTGTGACGAACAGTGATGTAACATTGTGATATCAGTAGTGAGAGAGCATTTTGATGAGAAGTGCATGGAGCATTGTGATAACAAGATTTATGGAGCATTGTGAAGACAAGATTGTGGAGCAGTGTGATGACAAGCACATGGAGCATTGTGATGACAAGGGTAATGGAGCATTTTGCTGAGAAAAGCATAGAGCATTTTGAAGACAAGATTGTGGAGCACTGTGATGACAAGGGCATGGTGCATTGTGATGACAAGGGTAATGGAGCATTTTGCTGAGAAAGGCATAGAACATTCTGATGACAAGGGTCAAGAGCATTGTGATGAAAAGTTCATGGAGCATTGTTGTCAAAATGGTCACAGAGACTGTTGATGACGAGGGCATGGACCATTGTGATGACAAAGTTCATGAAGCATTGTGATGACTGGAGTCACGGAGCATTGTGATGACAGGGGTCATGGAGCATTGTGATAACAAGGTCATGGAGCATTGTGTTGACAAGGGCATGGAGCAATGGCTTAATTAGTTTCATGGATTATTGTGATGACAGTTGGAATGGCACATTGTGATGAAAAGGGCATGGAGCATTGGTCTAATAAGTTTCATGGATTATTGCGATGACAGTTGGAATGGCGCATTGTGATGACAAGGACATGGAGCATTGTGATAACCAGGTCATGCAGTATTGTGAAGACAGGTGTCAGGGAGCATTGTGATGACATATGTAATGGCCCACTGTGATGACAATGGCATGGAGCATTGTGATGCCAAGTGTCATGGAGGATTCTGATGACAAAGGTAATGGAGCATAGTAATGACAATGGCTTTGGACACTGTGATGACAAGTGTCATGGAGCATTGTGCTGACAAGTGCATGGAGAATTGTGATGACAAGGGTCATGGAGCACTCTGATGACAAGCTTGTGGAATATTTTAATGACAAAAGCATGGAGCATTGTGATGAAAACGGCATGGGACATTGTGAAGAAAAAGGAATGGAGCCTTTTCGTGACAGGGTTCAAGGAACATTCTGACGACAAGTGTCAGGGAGCATTGTGATGACAAGTGTATTGAGAATTGTGATGACAAACGTCATGGAGCACTGTGATGAAAAGGGCATGGAGTATTGTGATGACAGGCATAATGGAGCGTTGTGATGACAAGTGTTATGGAACATTGTGATCACAAGGCTTTGGAGCATTGTGATGACATAGGTCATGGATCATTTTGATTTCATGGAGCATGGAGCATTGTGATGACAAGGGCATGAAGCAATGTGATCCCAAGGTTCATGGAGGATTGTGATGACAATGGTAATGGAGTATTGTGAAGACAAGCACATAGAGCATTGTAATGACAAGGTCATGTAGCAATTTGCTGACAAAGGCATGGAGCGTTGTGATGACAGGTGTCATGGGGCACTGTGATGACAAGCGTCACGGATCATTGTGAATACATGGGTCATGGAGCATTGGGATGTCAAGGACAAGAATAAATGTGATGACAAGTGTCATGGAGCATTGGGCTGAAAATGTTCATGGAGTATTTTGATGACAGGGGTCATGGAGCATTGTGATGAGAGAGGTCATGGAGAATTTTGATTTCATTGCGCTGACAATAGCCGGAAGCATTATGATGATGTGCATGATGCATTGTGATGACAGGGTTCATGGAGAATTGAGATGAAAAGGGGCATGGAGTATTGGGATAACTAGGGTCTTGGAGCATTCTGATGACAAGGGCATGGAGCATTTTGAGGAGAAGGCCATGGAACATTATGATGACATGTGTCATGGAGCTTTGTGATGGCAAGGGCACGGAGCAGTGTGATTACAGGGGTCTTGGAACATTGTGATGACAAGTGTCATGGAGCCTTGTGATGACAAGACTGTGGAACATTGTGATGGCAAGGGTCATGGAGCATTGTTATGACAGGGTTAATGGAGCATTGTGATGACAAGTGTCTTGGAGCCTTGTAATGACAAGTCCGTGGAACATTGTGATGGCAAGCGTCATGGAGCATTGTTATGACAGGGTTAATGGAGCATTGTGATGAGAAGGGCATGAAGCATTGTGATTACAAGGTTTATGGAGTATTGCCATGACAAATTTGTGGACTGTTTTGATGAAAAGCGCGTGGTACATTGTGATGACAAGGGTCATGGAGCATTTTTCTGACAAAGGCATGGAGCATTCTGATGACAAGTGTCACGGAGCATTGTGATGAAAAGTTCATGAATTATTGTGGTTACAATGGTCACAGAGCCTTGTGATGACGTGGGCATGGACCACTGTGATGACAAATGTTATGAAGCATTGTGATGACTGGAGTCACGGAGCATTGTGATGACTTGGGTCATGGAGCATTGTGATGACAAGGACATGGAGCATTGGGATGACAAGGGCATTGAACATTGTGATGAGAAGTTCAGGGAGTATTTTGAAGAAAGTTGTCAGGGAGCATTGTGATGACATATGTCATGTTCCATTGCGATGACAATGGCAGGGAGTGTTGTGATGCCAAATGTAATGGAGGATTGTGATGACAATTATAATGGAGCATTGTGATGACTAGGGTTTGGGGCCTTATGATGACAAGGGCCATTGAAAATTTTCATGAC
Organism: Mesoplodon bidens; assembly: GCF_964165515.1. Classification (NCBI taxonomy): domain Eukaryota; kingdom Metazoa; phylum Chordata; class Mammalia; order Artiodactyla; family Ziphiidae; genus Mesoplodon; species Mesoplodon bidens. The sequence goes on from NW_027672207.1 coordinate 4,411,354, forward strand.
AATGTCGTGAAGCATTGTGATGACAAGTTCCTGGATCATTGTGATAAGAAAACCATGGAGCCTTGTGATGACACATCTCATGGAGCATACTGATGAAAAGAGGCATGGACCACTGTGATTACCGGGGTCTTGGAACATTGTGATTACTAGGGCATGGAGCAATGTGAGGAGAAGGCCAAGGAACATTCTAATGACATGCGTCATTGAGCTTTGTGATAACAAGGGCATGGAGCATTGTGATTACAGTGGTCTTGGAGCATTGGGATGACAAGGGCATGGATCATTGTGATGACAAGGTTCATGGAGCATTGTGCTGAAAATGTTCATGGAGTATTGTGATGACAGGGGTCATGGAGCATTGTGATGAGAGAAGTCATGGAGAATTTTGATTTCATTGGGCTGACAATAGCCGGAAGCATTATGACAATGGGCATGATGCATTGTGATGTCATGGTTCATGGATCATTGAGAAGAAAAGTGGCATGGAGCATTGTGATTACAGGGGTCTTGGAGCATTGTGATGACAAGGGCATGGAGCATTTTGATGAGAAGGACATGGAACATTCTGATGACATGTGTCATGGTGCTTTGTGATGACAATGGCACGGAGCAGAGTGATTACAGGGGTCTTGTAGCATTGTGATGACAAGTTTATTGAGCATTGCCATGACAAATTTGTGGAATGCTGTGATGAAAAGCGCGTGGCACATTGTGATGACAAGGGTCATGGAGAATTTTTCTGACAAAGTCATGGAGCATTGTGATGACAAGTGACACGGAGCATTGTGACGGAAATTTAATGGAACATTGTGTTTACAAAGGTCACAGAGCATTGTGATGACGCGGGCATGGATCTTTGTGATGACAAATGTTATGAAGCACTGTGATGCCTGGAGTCACGTAGCATTGTGATGACAGGGGTCATGGAGCATTGTGATGACAAGGGCCTGGAGCATTGGGATGACAAGGGCATGGAGCATTGTGATGAGAAGTTCATGGAGTATTTTCAAGAAAGGTGTCAAGGAGCATTGTGATGGCATATGTCATGGTCAATTGCAATGAAAATGGCAGGGAGTATTTTGATGTCAAATGTAATGGAGGATTGTGATGACAAATATAATGGAGCATTGTGATGACTAGGACTTGGAGCATTATAATGACGAGGGCCATTGAGAATTTTCATGACAATGTCGTGAAGCATTGTGATGACAAGTTGCTGGAGCATTGTGATAAGAAAACCATGAAGCCTTGTGATGACAAATCTCATGGAGCATACTGATGAAACGGGGCATGGACCACTGTGATTACCAGGCTCTTGGAACATTGTGATGACAAGGGCATGGAGCAATGTGAGGAGAAGGCCAAGGAACATTCTAATGACATGCGTCATTGAGCTTTGTGATGACAAGGGCATGGAGCATTGTGATTACAGTGGTCTTGGATCATTGTGATGAAAAAGGCATGGATCATTGTGATGAGAAAGTCATAGAGCCTTGTCATGACAGGGTTAAAGGAGCATACAGCCAACAACTGTGAGGGAGCATTTTGATGTCAAGTGTATTGAGCATTGTGATGACAAAGGTCATGGAGCATTGTGATGAGAAGACCATGGATAATTGTGATGACGAGTGTCAAGGGGCATTGTGATGACAAGTGTTATGGAATATTGTGATCACAAGTGTTTGCAGCATTTTTATGACAGAGTTCATGGAGCATTTTGATTTCATTGTGATGACAATAGCATGAAGCATTATGATGATGGGCATGGTGCATTTTGATGACAGTGTTCATGGATCATTGAGATGAAAAGGGGCATGGAGCATTGTGATTACAGGGGTCTTGGAACATTGTGATGGGAAGTGTCATGGAGCCTTGTGATGACAAGGCCAAGGGACATCGTGATGGCAGGTGTCATGGAGCATAATAATGACAGGTGTAGGGGAGCTTTGTGATGGCAAGGGCATGGAGCATTTTGATGAGAAAGCCATGGAGCATTCTGATGACATGTGTCATGGAGCTTTGTGCTGACAAGGACATGGAGCAATGTGATCAGAGAATTCATGGAGCATTGTGATGACAATGACACGGAGCATTGTGATGCCAAGGTTCATGGGTCTTTTTGATAACAAAGTTCATGGAGAATTTTGATGACAAGGGCGTTGTGCATTGTGATGAGAAGGGCAGGGAGCATTGTGATGACAGGGTAATGGAGCAATTAGAAAAAAAGGGTCATGGAATATTTTGATGACGCGGTTATGGAACATTGTGATGTCAGGGGTCATCGAACATTGTGATGATAAGTTCATGGACCATTGTGATGATAGGAGTCATGGAAAATTATGATGACAGGGGTGAGGGAGTATTGTGACGAATAGTGATGTAACATTGTGATATCAGTGGTGAGAGAGCATTTTGATGAGAAGTGCATGGAGCACTGTGATGACAATGTTTATGGGGCATTGTGAAGACAAATTGTGGAGCACTCTGATGACAAGCGCATAGTGCATTGTGATGACATGTGCCATGGAGCACTGTGCTGACAAGCGCATGGAGCACTGTGATGACAAGCGTCGTGGAGCACTGTGCTGAGAAAGGCATAGAGCATTGTGATGACAAGGGTAAAAGACATTGTGATGAAAAGTTCATGGAGCATTGTTGTCAAAATGGTCACAGAGACTGTTGATGACGAGGGCATGGACAATTGTGCTGACAAAGTTCATGAAGCATTTGATGACTGGAGTAATGGAGCATTGTGATGACAGGGGTCATGGAGCATTGTGATAACAAGGGCATGGAGCATTGTGATGACAACGGCATGGAGCATTGGACTAATAAGTTTCATGGATTATTGCGATGACAGTTGGAATGGCACATTGTGATGACATGGGCATGGAGCATTGTGATAACCAGGTCATTCAGTATTGTGAAGACAGGTGTTAGGGGGCATTGTGTTGACATATATAATGGCCCATTGTGATGACAATGGCATGGAGCATTGTGATGCCAAGTGTCATGGAGGATTCTGATGACAAAGGTAATGGAGCATAGTGATGACAATGGCTTGGGGCACTGTGATGACAAGGGTAAGGGAGCATTGTGCTGACAAGTGCATGGAGAATTGTGATGGCAAAGGTCATGGAGAATTCTGTTGACAAGCGTGTGGAGTATTTTGATGACAGTGGCATGGAGCATTTTGTTGAAAACGGCCTGGGGCATTGTGATTGAAAAGGCATGGAGTCATTTCGTGACAGGGTTCAAGGAGCATTCTGACGACAAGTGTCAGGGAGAACTGTGATGACAAGTGTATTGAGAATTGTGATGACAAAGGTCATGGAGCATTGTGATGAAAAGGGCATGGAGTATTGTGATGACAGGCATCATGGAGCGTTGTGAGGACAAGTGTTATGGAACTTTGTGATCACAAGGCTTTGGAGCATTGTGATGACAGAGGTCATGGATCATTTTGATTTCAAGGACCATGGAGCATTGTGATGACAAGGGCATGAAGCAATGTGTTCTCAAGTTTCATGGAGGACTGTGATGGCAATGGTAATGGAGTATTGTGATGACAAGCGCATAGAGCATTGTAATGACAAAGTCATGTAGCAATTTGCTGACAAAGGCATGGAGCATTGTGATGACAGGTGTCATGGAGCACTGTGGTGACAAGCGTCACGGAGCATTTTGAATACATGGGTCATGGAGCATTAGGATGACAAGGGCATGGATCATTGTGATGACAAGTGTCATGGAGCATTGGACTGCAAATGTTCATGGAGTATTTTGATGACAGGGATCATGGAGCATTGTGATGACAGAGGTCATGGAAAATTTTGATTTCATAGTGGTGACAATAGCCGGAAGCATTATGATGATGGGCATGATGCATTGTGATGACAGGGTTCATGGAACATTAAGATGAAAACGGGCATGGAGCATTGTGATTACAGGGGTCTGAGAGCATTGTGATGACAAGGGCATGGAGCATTTTGATGAGAAGGCCATGGAACATTCTGATGTCATGTGTCATGGAGCTTTGTAAAGACAAGGGCATGGAGCATTGTGATTACAGGGGTCTTGGAGAATTGTGATGACATGTGTCATGGAGTATTGTGATGATAATGTCGTGGAACATTGTGATGGCAGGGGTCATGGATCATTTTGATGAAAAGTGTCATGGAGCATTTTGATGACAGGGGTTATGGAACATTGTGATATCTAAGGTCATCGAACATTGTGATGATAAGTGCATGTACCTTTGTGATGTCAGGAGTCATGGAACATTACAATGACAGGGGTGAGGGAGTATTGTGATGAATAAAGATGTAACATTGTGATATCAGTGGTGAGAGAGCATTTTGATGAGAAGTGCATGGAGCATTGTGATGACAACGTTTATGGAGCATTGTGTTTACAAAATTGAGGAGCACTGTAATGACAAGCGCATGATGCATTGTGATGACATGTGTCATGGAGCACTGTGTTCACAAGCGCATGGAGCATTGTGATGACAAGGGTTATGGAGCATTGTGCTGAGAAAGGCATAGAGCATTGTGATGACAAGGGTAAACGAGAATTGTGATGAAAAGTTCATGGATCATTGTGGTTAAATAGGTCACAGATACTGTTGATGAAGAGGGCATGGACCACTGTGATGACAAAGTTCATGAAGCATTGTGATGACTGGAGTCACGGAGCATTGTGAGGACCGGGGTCATGGAGCATTGTGATAACAAGGGCATGGAGCATTGTGATGACAAGGGCATGGAGCATTGGTCTACTAAGTTTCATGGATTACTGCGATGACAGTTGGAATGGCGCATTGTGATGACAAGGGCATGGAGCATTGTGATGACCAAGTCATGCAGTATTGTGAAGACAGCTGTCCTGGAGCACTCTGATGACATATGTAATGGCCCATTGTGATGACAATGGCATGGAGCATTGTGATGCCAATTGTCATGGAAGATTCTGATGACAAATGTAATGGAGCATTGTGATGACTATGGCTTGGGGCATTGTGATGACAAGGGTCAGGGAGCATTGTGCTGACAAGTGCATGGAGAATTGTGATGACAAGGGTAATGGAGCATTCTGATGACAAGCTTGTGGAGTATATTGATGACAATGGCATGGAGCATTTTGATGAAAGTGGCATGGGGCATTGTGATGAAAAAGGCATGTAGCCTTTTCGTGACAGGTTTCAAGGAGCTTTCTGACGACAAGTGTCAGTGAACACTGTGATGACAAGTGTATTGAGAATTGTGATGACAAAGGTCATGGAGAATTGTGATGAAAAGGGCATGGAGCTTTTTGTTGACGTGTGTTATGGAACATTGTGATCACAAGGGTTTGGAGCATTGTGATGACAGAGGTCATGGATCATTTTGATTTCAAGGAGCATGGAGCATTGTTATGACAAGGCAATGAAGCAATGTGATCCAACGGTTCATGGAATATTGTGATGACAATGGTAATGGAGTGTTGTGATGACAAGTGCATAGAGCATTGTAATGACAAGGTCATGTAGCATTTTGCTGACAAAGCCATGGAGCATTGTGATGACAGGTGTCATGGAGCACTGTAATGACAATCGTCACGGAGCATTGTGAATACAGGGGTCATGGAGCACTGGGATGACAAGGTCATGGATCATTGTGATGACAAGTGTTATGGAGCATTGGGCTGAACATGTTCATGGAATATTGTGGTGATAGGCGTCATGGACCATTGTGATGACAGAGGTCATGGAGAATTTTGATTTCATTGTGCTCACAATAGCCTGAAGCATTATGATGATGGGCATGATGCATTGTGATGACAGGGTTCATGGAGCCTTGAGATGAAAAGGGGCATGGAGCATTGTGATTACAGGGGTCTTGGAGCACTATGAGGACAAGGGTATGGAACATTTTCATGAGAAAGCCATGGAACATTGTGATGACATGTGTCATGGAGCCTTGTGATGACAAGGGCAGCGAGCAATGTGATTACAGTGGTCTTGGAGCATAGTGATGACAAGTGTCATGGAGCCTTGTGATGACAAGACAGTGTAACATTGGGATGGCAGGGTTCATGGAGCATTGTTATGACAGATGTAATGGAGCCTTGTGATGAGAAGGGCATGGAGCATTGTGATTACAAGGTTTATGGAGCATTGCCATGACAAATTTGTGGGCCGTTGTGATGAAAACGCGTGGCACATAGTGATGACAAGAGTCATGGAGCATTCTTCTGACAAAGGCATGGAGCATTGTGATGACAAAGGTCACGGAGCATTGTGATGGAAATCTCATGGAGCATTGTGGTTACAAAGGTCACAGATCCTTGTGATGATGCGGGCATGGACCATTGTGATGACAAAAGTTATGAAGCACTTTGATGCCTGGAGTCACGGAGCATTGTGATGACAGGGGTCATGGAGCATTGTGATGACAAGGGCTTGGAGCATTGTGATGTCAGGGGCATGGATCATTGTTTTGACAATTTTCATAGATTATTGTGATGACATTGGACATGGTGCATTGTGGTGACAAGGGCATGCATCATTGTGATGAGAAGGTCATGGAGTATTGTGAAGACATGTGTCAGTGAGCATTGTCATGACATATGTCATGTTCCATTGCGATGACAATGGCAGGGTTCAGGGTAATGCCAAATGTAATGGAGGATTGTGATGACAAATATAATGGAGCATTGTGATGACTAGAGCTTGGAGCATTATGATGACAAGGGCCATTGAGAATTTTCATGACAAGGTTATGAACCATTCTGATGACAATATCCTGGAGCACTGTGATGAGAAAACCATGGAGCCTTGTGATGACAAATCTCATGGAGCATACTGATGAAAAGGGGCATGGAGCATTGTCATTACAGGGGTGTTGGAGCATTGTGATGAGAAGGGTCATGGATCCTTGTGATGACAAGGCCAAGGAACATCTTGATGGCAGGGGTCATGTAGCATTGTTATGACAGGTGTAATGGAGCATTGTGATGGCAAGGGCAAGGATCATTTTGATGAGAAGGCCATGGAGCATTCTGATGACATGTGTCATGGAGCTTTGTGCTGACAAGGACATGGAGCAATGTGATCAGAGAATTCATGGAGCATTGTGATGACAATGACACGGAGCATTGTGATGCCAAGGTTTATGGGTCTTTGTGATAACAAAGGTCATGGAGAATTTTGATGACAAGGGCGTTGTGCATTGTGATGAGAAGGGCAGGGAGCATTGCGATGACAGGGTCATGGAGCAATTTGAAAAAAAGGGTCATGGAATATTTTGATGACGGGGTTATGGAACATTGTGATGTCAGGGGTCATCGAACATTGTGATGATAATTTCATGGACCATTGTGATGATAGGAGTCATGGAAAATTATGATGACAGGGGTGAGTGAGTATTGTGACGAATAGTGATGTAACATTGTGATATCAGTGGTGAGAGAGCATTTTGATGAGAAGTGCATGGAGCATTGTGATGACAAAGTTTATGGAGCACTGTGAAGACAAATTGTGGAGCACTCTGATGACAAGCGCACAGTGCATTGTGATGACATGTGCCATGGAGCACTGTGCTGACAAGCGCATGGAGCACTGTGATGACAAGCGTCATGGAGCACTGTGCTGAGAAAGGCATAGAGCATTGTGATGACAAGGGTAAAAGACATTGTGATGAAAAGTTCATGGAGCATTGTGGTCAAAATGTCACAGAGACTGTTGAAGACGAGGGCATGGACAATTGTGCTTACAAAGTTCATGAAGCATTTTGATGACTGGAGTAACGGAGCATTGTGATGACAGGGGTCATGGAGCATTGTGATAACAAGGGCATGGAGCATTGTGATGACAACGGCATGGAGCACTGGACTAATAAGTTTCATGGATTATTGCGATGACAGTTGGAATGGCACATTGTGATGACATGGGCATGGAGCATTGTGATAACCAGGTCATTCAGTATTGTGAAGACAGGTGTCAGGGAGCATTGTGTTGACATATGTAATGGCCCATTGTGATGACAATGGCATGGAGCATTGTGATGCCAAGTGTCATGGAGGATTCTGATGACAAAGGTAATGGAGCATAGTGATGACAATGGCTTGGGGCACTGTGATGACAAGGGTCCGGGAGCATTGTGCTGACAAGTGCATGGAGAATTGTGATGGCAAGGGTCATGGAGAATTCTGCTGACAAGCGTGTGGAGTATTTTGATGACAGTGGCATGGAGCATTTTGTTGAAAACGGCATGGGGCATTGTGATGAAAAAGGCATGGAGTCTTTTCGTGACAGGGTTCAAGGAGCATTCTGACGACAAGTGTCAGGGAGCACTGTGATGACAAGGGTATTGATAATTGTGATGACAATGGTCATGGAGCATTGTGATGAAAAGGGCATGGAGTATTGTGATGACAGGCATCATGGAGCTTTCTGATGACAAGTGTTATGGAACTTTGTGATCACAAGTGTTTGGAGCATTGTGATGAGAGAGGTCATGGATCATTTTGATTTCAAGGAGCATGGAGCATTGTGATGACAAGGGCATGAAGCAATGTGATCCCAATGTTCATGGAGGATTGTGATGGCAATGGAAGTGGAGAATTGTGATGACAAGCGCATAGAGCATTGTAATGACAAAGTCATGTAGCAATTTGCTGACAAAGGCATGGAGCATTGTGATGACAGGTGTCATGGAGCACTGTGGTGACAACCGTCACGGATCATTTTGAATACAGGGGACATGGAGCATTGGGATGACAAGGGCATGGATCATTGTGATGACAAGGGTCATGGAGCATTGGGCTGCAAATGTTCATGGAGTATTGTGATGACAGGGGTCATGGAGAATTGTGATGACAGAGGTCATGGAGAATTTTGATTTCATTGTGGTGACAATAGCCGGAAGCATTATGATGATGGGCATGATGCATTGCGATGACAGGGTTCATGGAACATTGAGATGAAAACGGGCATGGAGCATTGTGATTACAGGGGTCTGAGAGCATTGTGATGACAAGGGCATGGAGCATTTTGATGAGAAGGCCATGGAACATTCTGATGTCATGTGTCATGGAGCTTTGTAAAGACAAGGGCATGGAGCATTGTGATTACAGGGGTCTCGGAGAATTTTGATGACATGTGTCATGGAGTCTTGTGATGATAATGTCCTGGAACATTGTGATGGCAGGGGTCATGGATCATTTTGATGAAAAGGGTCATGGAGCATTTTGATGACAGGGGTTATGGAACATTGTGATATCTGAGGTCATCGAACATTGTGATGATAAGTGCATGTACCATTGTGATGACAGGAGTCATGGAACATTACAATGACAGGTGTGAGGGAGTATTGTGATGAATAGAGATGTAACATTGTGATATCAGTGGTGAGAGAGCATTTTGATGAGAAGTGCATGGAGCATTGTGATGACAACGTTTATGGAGCATTGTGTTTACAAAATTGAGGAGCACTGTGATGACAAGCGCATGATGCATTGTGATGACATGTGTCATGGATCACTTTGTTCACAAGCGCATGGAGCACTGTGATGACAAGGGTTATGGAGCATTGTGCTGAGAAAGGCATAGAGCATTGTGATGACAATGGTAAACGAGAATTGTGATGAAAAGTTCATGGATCATTGTGGTTAAATAGGTCACAGATACTGTTGATGAAGAGGGCATGGACCACTGTGATGACAAAGTTCATGAATCATTGTGATGACTGGAGTCACGGAGCATTGTGATGACAGGGGTCATGGAGCATTGTGATAACAAGGGCATGGAGCATTGTGATGACAAGGGCATGGAGCATTGGTCTAATAAGTTTCATGGATTACTGCGATGACTGTTGGAATGGCGCATTGTGATGACAAGGGCATGGAGCATTGTGATGACCAAGTCATGCAGTATTGTGAAGACAGCTGTCCTGGAGCACTCTGATGACATATGTAATGGCCCATTTTGAGGACAGTGGCATGGAGCATTGTGATGCCAAGTGTCATGGAAGATTCTGATGACAAATGTAATGGAGCATTGTGATGACTATGGCTTGGGGCATTGTGATGACAAGGGTCAGGGAGCATTGTGCTGACAAGTGCATGGAGAATTGTGATGACAAGGGTAATGGAGCATTCTGATGACAAGCTTGTGGAGTATTTTGATGACAATGGCATGGAGCATTTTGATGAAAGCGGCATGGGGCATTGTGATGAAAAAGGCATGTAGCCTTTTCGTGACAGGTTTCAAGGAGCTTTCTGACGACAAGTGTCAGTGAACACTGTGATGACAAGTGTATTGAGAATTGTGATGACAAAGGTCATGGAGAATTGTGATGAAAAGGGCATGGAGCTTTTTGATGAAGTGTGTTATGGAACATGGTGATCACAAGGGTTTGGAGCATTGTGATGACAGAGGTCATGGATCCTTTTGATTTCAAGGAGCATGGAGCATTGTTATGACAAGGCAATGAAGCAATGTGATCCCACAGGTCATGGAATATTGTGATGACAATGGTAATGGAGTTTTTTGATGACAAGTGCATAGAGCATTGTAATGACAAGGTCATGTAGCATTTTGCTGACAAAGCCATGGAGCACTGTGATGACAGGTGTCATGGAGCACTGTAATGACAATCGTCACGGAGCATTGTGAATACAGGGGTCATGGAGCACTGGGATGACAAGGTCATGGATCATTGTGATGACAAGGGTTATGGAGCATTGGGCTGAACATGTTCATGGAATATTGTGATGATAGGGGTCATGGAGCATTGTGATGACAGAGGTCATGGAGAATTTTGATTTCATTGTGCTCACAATAGCCTGAAGCATTATGATGATGGGCATGATGCATTGTGATGACAGGGTTCATGGAGCCTTGAGATGAAAAGGGGCATGGAGCATTGTGATTACAGGGGTCTTGGAGAACTATGAGGACAAGGGTATGGAACATTTTCATGAGAAAGCCATGGAACATTATGATGACATGTGTCATGGAGCCTTGTGATGACAAGGGCAGCGAGCAATGTGATTACAGTGGTCTTGGAGCATAGTGATGACAAGTGTCATGGAGCCTTGTGATGAGAAGGGCATGGAGCATTGTGATTACAAGGTTTATGGAGCATTGCCATGACAAATTTGTGGGCCGTTGTGATGAAAACGCGTGGCACATAGTGATGACAAGAGTCATGGAGCATTCTTCTGACAAAGGCATGGAGCATTGTGATGACAAAGGTCACGGAGCATTGTGATGGAAATGTCATGGAGCATTGTGGTTACAAAGGTCACAGAGCCTTGTGATGACGTGGGCATGGACCATTGTGATGACAAAAGTTATGAAGCACTGTGATGTCTGGAGTCACGGAGCATTGTGATGACAGGGGTCATGGAGCATTGTGATGACAAGGGCTTGGAGCATTGTGATGTCAGGGGCATGGATCATTGGTTTGACAATTTTCATAGATTATTGTTATGACATTGGACATGGTGCATTGTGATGACAAGGGCATGGATCATTGTGATGAGAAGGTCATGGAGAATTGTGAAGACATGTGTCAGTGAGCATTGTCATGACATATGTCATGTTCCATTGCGATGACAATGGCAAGGAGCACGGTAATGCCAAATATAATGGAGGATTGTGATGACAAATATAATGGAGCATTGTGATGACTAGGGCTTGGAGCATTATGATGACAAGGGCCATTGAGAATTTTCATGACAAGGTTATGAAGCATTGTGATGACAATATCCTGGAGCACTGTGATGAGAAAACCATGGAGCCTTGTGATGACAAATCTCATGGAGCATACTGATGAAAAGGGGCATGGAGCATTGTCATTACAGGGGTGTTGGAGCACGGTGATGACAAGGGCATGGAGCACTTTGATGAGAAGTCCATGGAACATTCTGATGACATGTGTCATGGAGCTTTGTGATGACAAGAGCATGGAGCTTTGTGATAACAGGGTTCTTGGAGCATTGTGATGACAAATGTCAAGGAGACTTGTGATGACAACACCATGGACATTGTGATGCCCGGGGTCACGGAGCATTGTGATGACCAGGTCATGCAGTATTGTGAAGACAGGTGTCAGGGAGCATTGTGATGACATATGTAGTGGCCCATTGTGATAAGAATGGCATGGAGCATTGTGATGCCAAATGTAATGGAGGATTCTGATGACAAAGGTAATGGAGCATTTTGATGACAATGGCTTTGGGCATTGTGATGACAAGGGTCAGGGAGTATTGTGCTGAAAATGCATGGAGAATTGTGATGACAAGTGTCGTGGAGCATTCTGATGACAACCTTGTGGTGTATATTCATGACAATGGCATGGCGCTTTGTGATGGAAATGGCATGGGGCATTGTGATGAAAAAGGCATGGAGCCTTTTTGGAACAGGGTTCTAGAAGCATTTTGATGACAAGTGTCAGGGAGCATTGTGATGACAAGTGTATTGAGTATTGTGATGACAAAGGTCATGGAGCATTTTGAAGACAAATTTTGGAGCACTCTGATGAGAAGCGCATAGTGCATTGTGATGACATGTGCCATGGAGCACTGTGCTGACAAGCGCATGGAGCACTGTGATGACAAGCGTCAGGGAGACTTGTAATGAAAAGGCCGTGGAACATTGTGATTGCATGGGTCATCGAGCATTGTTATGAGAGGGGTAATGGAGCATTGTGATGAGAAGGGAAAGGAGCATTGTGATTACAAGGTTTATGGAGCATTGCGATGACAAAGGTCATGGAGCATTGTGATGAGCAGACCATGGATAATTGTGATGACGAGTGTCATGGGGCATTGTGATGACAAGTGTTATGTAATATTGTGATCACAAGGGTTTGGAGCATTGTTATGACAGAGTTCATGGAACATTTTGGTTTCTTTGTGATGACAATAGCATGAAGCATTATGAGGATGGGCATGTTGCATTGTGATGACAGGGTTCATGGATCATTGAGATGAAAAGAGGCATGGAGCATTGTGATTACAGGTGTCTTGGATCATGTGATGAGAAGGGTCATGGAGCCTTGTGATGAAAAGTCCAAGGACCATTGTGATGGCAGTAGTCATGGAGCATTGTTATGACATGTGTAATGGAGCTTTGTGATGGCAAGGGCATGGAGCATTTTGATGACAAAGCCATGGAGCATTCTGATGACATGTGTCATGGAGCTTTGTGCTGACAAGGACATGGAGCAATGTGATCAGAGAATTCATGGAGCCTTGTGATGACAATGACACGGAGCATTGTGATGCCAAGGTTCATGGGTCTTTCTGATGACAAAGGTCATGGAGAATTTTGATGACAAGGGCGTTGTGCATTGTGATGAGAAGGGCAGGTAGCACTGTGATGACAGGGTCATGGAGCAATTTGAAAAAAAGGGTCATGGAATATTTTGATGACGCGGTTATGGAACATTGTGATGTCAGGGGTCATCGAACGTTGTGATGATAAGTTCATGGACCATTGTGATGATAGGAGTCATGGAAAATTATGATGACAGGGGTGAGGGAGTATTGTGACGAATAGTGATGAAACATTGTGATATCAGTGGTGAGAGAGCATTTTGATGAGAAATGCATGGAGCATTGTGATGACAAAGTTTATGGAGCATTGTGAAGACAAACTGTGGAGCACTCTGATGACAAGCTCATAGTGCATTGTGATGACATGTGCCATGGAGCACTGTGCTGACAAGCGCATGGAGCACTGTGATGACAAGCGTCAAGGAGCACTGTGCTGAGAAAGGCATAGAGCATTGTGATGACAAGGGTAAAAGAGCATTGTGATGAAAAGTTCATGGAGCATTGTTGTCAAAATGGTCACAGAGACTGTTGATGACGAGGGCATGGACCACTGTGTTGACAAAGTTCATGAAGCATTGTGATGACTGCAGTCACGGAACATTGTGATGACAGGGGTCATGGAGCATTGTGATAACAAGGGCATGGAGCATTGTGTTGACAAGGGCATGGAGCATTGGTTTAATTAGTTTCATGGATTATTGCGATGACAGTTGGAACGGCGCATTGTGATGACAAGGGCATGGAGCATTGTGATGACCAGGTCATGCAGTATTGTGAAGACAGGTGTCAGGGAGCATTGTGATGACATATGTAATGGCCCATTGTGACGACAATGGCATGGAGCATTGTGATGCCAAGTGTCATGGAGGAGTCTTATGACAAAGGTAATGGAGCATAGTGATGACACTGGCTTGGGGCACTCTGATGACAAGGGTCAGGGAGCATTGTGCTGACATGTGCATGGATAATTGTGATGAGAAGGGTCATGGAACATTCTGATGACAAGCTTGTGGAGTATTTTGATGACAATGCCATGGAGCATTGTGATGAAAACGGCATGGGACATTGTGATGAAAAAGGCATGGGGCCTTTTTGTGACAGGGTTCAAGGAGCATTCTGACGACAAGTGTCAGGGAGCATTGTGATGACAAGTGTACTGAGAATTGTGATGACAAAGGTCATGGAGCATTGTGATGAAAAGGGCATGGAGTATTGTGATGACAGGCATTATTGAGCGTTGTGATGACAAGTGTTATGGAACTTTGTGATCACAAGTGTTTGGAGCATTGTGATGACAGAGGTCATTGATCATTTTTATTTCAAGGAGCATGGAGCATTGTGATGACAAGGGCATGAAGCAATGTGATCCCAATGTTCATGGAGGATTGTGATGACATTGGTAATGGAGTATTGTGATGACAAGCGCATAGAGCTTTGTAATGACAAGGTCATGTAGCAATTTGCTGAAAAAGGCATGGAGCATTGTGATGACAGGTGTCATGGAGCACTGTGATGACAAGCGTCACGGAGCATTGTGATTACAGCGTTCATGGAGCATTGGGATGACAAGGGCATGGATCATTGTGATGACAAGTTTCATGGAGCATTGGGCTGCAAATGTTCATGGAGTATTGTGATGACAGGGGTCATGGAGCATTGTGATGAGAGAGGTCATGGAGAATTTTGATTTCATTGGGCTGACAATAGCCGGAAGCATTATGATAATGGACATGATGCATTGTGATGTCATGGTTCATGGAGCATTGAGAAGAAAAGGGGCATGGAGCATTGTGTTACAGGGGTCTTGGATCACAGTGATGACAAGGGCATGGAGCATTTTGATGAGAAGGACATGGAACATTCTGATGACATGTGTCATGGAGCTTTGTGATGACAAGGGCACGGAGCAGTGTGATTACAGGGGTCTTGGTGCATTGTGATGACAAGTTTATGGAGCATTGCCATGACAAATTTGTGGAATGCTGTGATGAAAAGCGCGTGGCACATTGTGATGACAAGGGTCATGGAGCATTCTTCTGACAAAGGCATGGAGCATTGTGATGACAAGGGTCACGGAGCTTTGTGATGGAAATCTCATGGAGCATTGTGGTTACAAAGTTCACAGAGCCTTGTGATGACGCGGGCATGGACCATTGTGATGACAAAAGTTATGAAGCACTGTGATGCCTGGAGTCATGGAGCATTGTGATGACAGGGGTCATGGAGCATTGTGATGACAAGGGCTTGGAGCATTGTGATGTCAGGGGCATGGATCATTGGTTTGACAATTTTCATAGATTATTGTGATGACATTGGACATGGTGCATTGTGATGACAAGGGCATGGATCATTGTGATGAGAAGGTCATGGAGTATTGTGAAGACAGTTGTCAGTGAGCATTGTCAAGACATATGTCATGGTCTATTGCGATGACAATGGCAGGGAGCAGGGTAATGTCAAATGTAATGGAGGATTGTGATGACAAATATAATGGAGCATTGTGATGACTAGGGCTTGGAGCATTATGATGACAAGGGCCATTGAGAATTTTCATGACAAGGTCATGAAGCATTGTGATGACCATATCCTGGAGCACTGTGATGAGAAAATCATGGAGCCTTGTGATGACAAATCTCATGGAGCATACTGATGAAAAGGGGATTGGAGCTTTGTCATTACAGGGGTGTTGGAGCACGGTGATGACAAGGGCATGGAGCATTTTGATGAGAAGTCCATGGAACATTCTGATGACATGTGTCATGGAGCTTTGTGATGACAAGAGCATGGAGCTTTGTGATAACAGGTTTCTTGGAGCATTGTGATGACAAATGTCAAGGAGACTTGTGATGACAACACCGTGGACATTGTGATGCCCGGGGTCATGGAGCATTGTGATGACCAGGTCATGCAGTATTGTGAAGACAGGTGTCAGGGAGCATTGTGATGACATATGTTGTGGCCCATTGTGATAAGAATGGCATGGAGCATTGTGATGCCAAATGTAATGGAGGATTCTGATGACAAAGGTAATGGAGCATTTTGATGACAATGGCTTTGGGCATTGTGATGACAAGGGTCAGGGAATATTGTGCTGAAAATGCATGGAGCATTGTGATGACAAGGGTCATGGAGCATTCTGATGACAAGCTTGTGGTGTATTTTCATGACAATGGCATGGCGCTTTGTGATGGAAATGGCATGGGGCCTTGTGATGAAAAAGGCATGGAGCCTTTTCGTGACAGGGTTCTAGAAGCATTTTGATGACAAGTGTCAGGGAGCATTGTGATGACAAGTGTATTGAGTATTGTGATGACAAAGGTCATGGAGCATTGTGAAGACAAATTTTGGAGCACTCTGATGACAAGTGCATAGTGCATTGTGATGACATGTGCCATGGAGCACTGTGCTGACAAGCGCATGGAGCACTGTGATGACAAGCGTCAGGGAGACTTGTAATGAAAAGGCCGTGGAACATTGTGATTGCATGGGTCATCGAGCATTGTTATGAGAAGGGTCATGGAGCATTGTGATGAGAAGGGAAAGGAGCATTGTGATTACAATGTTTATGGAGCATTGCGATGACAAAGGTCATGGAGCATTGTGATGAGCAGACCATGGATAATTGTGATGACGAGTGTCATGGGGCATTGTGATGACACGTGTTATGTAATATTGTGATCACAAGGGTTTGGAGCATTGTTATGACAGAGTTCATGGAACATTTTGATTTCTTTGTGATGACAATAGCATGAAGCATTATGAGGATGGGCATGTTGCATTGTGATTACAGGGTTCATAGATCATTGAGATGAAAAGGGGCATAGAGCATTGTGATAACAGGGGTCTTGGAGCATGTGATGAGAAGGGTCATGGAGCCTTGTGATGAAAAGTCCAAGGACCATTGTGATGGTAGTAGTCATGGAGCATTGTTATGAGAGGTGAAATGGAGCTTTGTGATGGCAAGGGCATGTAGCATTTTGATGACAAAGCCATGGAGCATTCTGATGAGATATGTCATGGAGCTTTGTGCTGACAAGGACATGGAGCAATGTGATCAGAGAATTCATGGAGCCTTGTGATGACAATGACACGGAGCATTGTGATGCCAAGGTTCATGGGGTTTGTGATGACAAAGGTCATGGAGAATTTTGATGACAAGGGCGTTGTGCATTGTGATGAGAAGGGCAGGGAGCATTGTGATGACAGGGTCATGGAGCAATTTGAAAAAAAGGGTCATGGAATATTTTGATGACGGGGTTATGGAACATTGTGATGTCAGGGGTCATCAAACATTGTGATGATAAGTTCATGGACCATTGTGATGATAGGAGTCATGGAAAATTATGATGACAGGGGTGATGGAGTATTTTGACGAATAGTGATGTAACATTGTGATATCAGTGGTGAGAGAGCATTTTCATGAGAAGTGCATGGAGCATTGTGATGACAAAGTTTATGGAGCATTGTGAAGACAAATTGTGGAGCACTCTGATGACAAGCGCATGGAGCATTGTGATGACATGTGCCATGGAGCACTGTGCTGACAAGCGCATGGAGCACTGTGATGACAAGCGTCATGGAGCACTGTGCTGAGAAAGGCATAGAGCATTGTGATGACAATGGTAAAAGAGCATTGTGATGAAAAGTTCATGGAGCATTGTTGTCAAAATGGTCACAGAGACTGTTGATGACGAGGGCATGGACAACTGTGATGACAAAGTTCATGAAGCATTGTGATGACTGCAGTCAAGGAACATTGTGATGACAGGGGTTATTGAGCATTGTGATAACAAGGGCATGGAGCATTGTGTTGACAAGGGCATGGAGCATTGGTTTAATTAGTTTCATGGATTATTGCGATGACAGTTGGAACGGCGCATTGTGATGACAAGGGCATGGAGCATTGTGATGACCAGGTCATGCAGTATTGTGAAGACAGGTGTCAGGTAGCATTGTGATGACATATGTAATGGCCCATTGTGATGACAATGGCATGGAGCATTGTGATGCCAAGTGTCATGGAGGATTCTGATGACAAAGGTAATGGAGCATAGTGATGACAGTGGCTTGGGGCACTCTGATGACAAGGGTCAGGGAGCATTGTGCTGACATGTGCATGGATAATTGTGATGACAAGGGTCATGGAACATTCTGATGACATGATTGTGGAGTGTTTTGATGACAATGGCATGGAGCATTGTGATGAAAACGGCATGGGACATTGTGATGAAAATGGCATGGCGCCTTTTTGTGACAGGGTTCAAGGAGCATTCTGACGACAAGTGTCAGGGAGCATTGTGATGACAAGTGTACTGAGAATTGTGATGACAAAGGTCATGGAGCATTGTGATGAAAAGGGCATGGAGTATTGTGATGACAGGCATCATTGAGCGTTTTGATGACAAGTGTTATGGAACTCTGTGATCACAAGTATTTGGAGCATTGTGATGACAGAGGTCATTGATCATTTTTATTTCAAGGAGCATGGAGCATTGTGATGACAAGGGCATGAAGCAATGTGATCCCAAGGTTCATGGAGGATTGTGATTACATTGGTAATGGAGTATTGTGATGACAAGCGCATAGAGCATTGTAATGACAAGGTCATGTAGCAATTTGCTGAAAAAGACATGGAGCATTGTGATGACAGGTGTCATGGGGCACTGTGATGACAAGTGTCACGGAGCATTGTGATTACAGCGTTCATGGAGCATTGGGATGACAAGGGCATGGATCATTGTGATGACAAGGTTCATGGAGCATTGGGCTGAAAATGTTCATGGAGTATTGTGATGACAGGGGTCATGGAGCATTGTGATGAGAGAGGTCATGGAGAATTTTGATTTCATTGGGCTGACAATAGCCGGAAGCATTATGATAATGGGCATGATGCATTGTGATATCATGGTTCATGGAGCATTGAGAAGAAAAGGGGCATGGAGCATTGTGATTACAGGGGTCTTGGAGCATTGCAATGACAAGGGCATGGAACATTTTGATGAGAAGGACATGGAACATTCTGATGACATGTGTCATGGAGCTTTGTGATGACAAGGGCATGGAGCAGTGTGATTACAGGGGTCTTGGTGCATTGTGATGACAAGTTTATGGAGCATTGCCATGACAAATTTGTGGAATGCTGTGATGAAAAGCGCGTGGCACATTGTGATGACAAGGTTCATGGAGCATTCTTCTGACAAAGGCATGGAGCATTGTGATGACAAGAGTCACAGAGCATTGTGATGGAAATCTCATGGAGCATTGTGGTTACAAAGGTCAAAGAGCCTTGTGATGACGCGGGCATGGACCATTGTGATGACAAAAGTTATGAAGCACTGTGATGCCTGGAGTCACGGAGCATTGTGATGACAGGGGTCATGGAGCATTGTGATGACAAGGGCTTGGAGCATTGTGATGTCAGGGGCATGGATCATTGGTTTGACAATTTTCATAGATTATTGTGATGACATTGGACATGGTGCATTGTGATGACAAGGGCATGGATCATTGTGATGAGAAGGTCATGGAGTATTGTGAAGACAGTTGTCAGTGAGCATTGTCAAGACATATGTCATGGTCTATTGCGATGACAATGGCAGGGAGCAGGGTAATGTCAAATGTAATGGAGGATTGTGATGACAAATATAATGGAGCATTGTGATGACTATGGCTTGGAGCATTATGATGACAAGGGCCATTGAGAGTTTTCATGACAAGGTCATGAAGCATTGTGATGACCATATCCTGGAGCACTGTGATGAGAAAATCATGGAGCCTTGTGATGACAAATCTCATGGAGCATACTGATGTAAAGGGGCATGGAGCATTGTCATTACAGGGGTGTTGGAGCACGGTGATGACAAGGGCATGGAGCATTTTGATGAGAAGTCCATGGAACATTCTGATGACATGTGTCATGGAGCTTTGTGATGACAAGAGCATGGAGCTTTGTGATAACAGGTTTCTTGGAGCATTGTGATGACAAATGTCAAGGAGACTTGTGATGACAACACCGTGGACATTGTGATGCCCGGGGTCATGGAGCATTGTGATGACCAGGTCATGCAGTATTGTGAAGACAGGTGTCAGGGAGCATTGTGATGACATATGTTGTGGCCCATTGTGATAAGAATGGAATGGAGCATTGTGATGCCAAGTGTCATGATGGATTCTAATGA
This sequence comes from Mesoplodon bidens, assembly GCF_964165515.1. NCBI lineage: Eukaryota > Metazoa > Chordata > Mammalia > Artiodactyla > Ziphiidae > Mesoplodon > Mesoplodon bidens. The sequence continues at coordinate 4,431,858 of NW_027672207.1, forward strand.
CAAAGGTAATGGAGCATTTTGATGACAATGGCTTTGGGCATTGTGATGACAAGGGTCAGGGAATATTGTGCTGAAAATGCATGGAGAATTGTGATGACAAGGGTCATGGAGCATTCTGATGACAAGCTTGTGGTGTATTTTCATGACAATGGCATGGCGCTTTGTGATGGAAATGGCATGGGGCCTTGTGATGAGAAAGGCATGGAGCCTTTTCGTGACAGGGTTCTAGAAGCATTTTGATGACAAGTGTCAGGGAGCATTGTGATGACAAGTGTATTGAGTATTGTGATGACAAAGGTCATGGAGCATTGTGAAGACAAATTTTGGAGCACTCTGATGACAAGCGCATAGTGCATTGTGATGACATGTGCCATGGAGCACTGTGCTGACAAGCGCATGGAGCACTGTGATGACAAGCGTCTGGGAGACTTGTAATGAAAAGGCCGTGGAACATTGTGATTGCATGGGTCATCGAGCATTGTTATGAGAAGGGTCATGGAGCATTGTGATGAGAAGGGAAAGGAGCATTGTGATTACAATGTTTATGGAGCATTGCAATGACAAAGGTCATGGAGCATTGTGATGAGCAGACCATGGATAATAGTGATGACGAGTGTCATGGGGCATTGTGATGACAAGTGTTATGTAATATTGTGATCACAAGGGTTTGGAGCATTGTTATGACAGAGTTCATGGAACATTTTGATTTCTTTGTGATGACAATAGCATGAAGCATTATGAGGATGGGCATGTTGCATTGTGATAACAGGGTTCATAGATCATTGAGATGAAAAGGGGCATAGAGCATTGTGATTACAGGGGTCTTGGAGCATGTGATGAGAAGGGATATGGAGTCTTGTGATGAAATGTCCAAGGACCATCGTGATGGCAGTGGTCATGGAGCATTGTTATGACATGTGTAATGGAGCTTTGTGATGGCAAGGGCATGGAGCATTTTGATGACAAAGCCATGGAGCATTCTGATGACATGTGTCATGGAGCTTTGTGCTGACAAGGACATGGAGCAATGTGATCAGAGAATTCATGGAGCATTGTGATGACAATGACACGGAGCATTGTGATGCCAAGGTTCATGGGTCTTTCTGATGACAAAGGTCATGGAGAATTTTGATGACAAGGGCGTTGTGCATTGTGATGAGAAGGGCAGGGAACATTGTGATGACAGGTTCATGGAGCAATTTGAAAAAAAGTGTAATGAAATATTTTGATGACGGGGTTATGGAACATTGTGATGTCAGGGGTCATCGAACATTGTGATGATAATCTCATGGAACATTGTGATGATAGGAGTCATGGAACATTATGATGACAGGGGTGAGGGAGTATTGTGACGAATAGTGATGTAACATTGTGATATCAGTGGTGAGAGAGCATTTTGATGAGAAGTGCATGGAGCATTGTGATGACAAAGTTTATGGAGCATTGTGAAGACAAATTGTGGAGCACTCTGATGACAAGCGCATAGCGCATTGTGATGAAATGTGCCATGGAGCACTGTGCTGACAAGCGCATGGAGCACTGTGATGACAAGCGTCATGGAGCACCGTGCTGAGAAAGGCATAGAGCATTGTGATGACAAGGGTAAAAGAGCATTCTGATGAAAAGTTCATGGAACATTGTTGTCAAAATGGTCACAGAGACTGTTGATTTTGAGGTCATGGACCACTGTGATGACAAAGTTCATGAAGCATTGTGATGACTGCAGTCACGGAACATTGTGATGACAGGGGTCATGGAGCATTGTGAAAACAAGGGAATGGAGCATTGTGTTGACAAGGGCATGGAGCATTGGTTTAATTAGTTTCATGGATTATTCCGATGACAGTTGGAATGGCGCATTGTGATGACAAGGGCATGGAGCATTGTGATGACCAGGTCATGCAGTATTGTGAAGACAGGTGTCAGGGATCATTGTGTTGACATATGTAATGGCCCATTGTGATGACAATGGCATGGAGCATTGTGATGCCAAGTGTCATGGAGGATTCTGATGACAAAGGTAATGGGGCATAGTGATGACAGTGGCTTGGGGCACTCTGATGACAAGGGTCAGGGTGCATTGTGCTGACATGTGCATGGATAATTGTGATGACAAGGGTCATGGAACATTCTGATGACAAGCTTGTGGAGTATTTTGATGACAATGGCATGGAGCATTGTGATGAAAACGGCATGGGACATTGTGATGAAAAAGGCATGGAGCCCTTTTGTGACAGGTTTAAGGAGCATTCTGACGACAAGTGTCAGGGAGCATTGTGATGACAAGTGTACTGAGAATTGTGATGACAAAGGTCATGGAGCATTGTGATGAAAAGGGCATGGAGTATTGTGATGACAGGCATCATGGAGCGTTGTGATGACAAGGGTTATGGAACTTTGTGATCACAAGTGTTTGGAGCATTGTGATGACAGAGGTCATTGATCATTTTTATTTCAAGGAGCATGGAGCACTGTGATGACAAGGGCATGAAGCAATGTGATCCCAAGGTTCATGGAGGATTGTGATGACATTGGTAATGGAGTATTGTGATGACAAGTGCATAGAGCATTGTAATGACAAGGTCATGTAGCATTTTGCTGAAAAAGGCATGGAGCATTGTGATGACAGGTGTCATGGAGCACTGTGATGACACGCGTCAAGGAGCCTTGTGATTACAGCGTTCATGGAGCATTGGGATGACAAGGGCATGGATCATTGTGATGACAAGGGTCATGGAGAATTGGGCTGAAAATGTTCATGGAGTATTGTGAAGACAGGGGTCATGGAGCATTGTGATGACAGAGGTCATGGAGAATTTTGATTTCATTGGGCTGAGAATAGCCGGAAGCATTATGATAATGGGCATGATGCATTGTGATGTCATGGTTCATGGAGCATTTTGATGAGAAGGACATGGAACATTCTGATGACATGTGTCATGGAGCTTTGTGATGACAAGGGCATGGAGCAGTGTGATTACAGGGGTCTTGGAGCATTGTGATGACAAGTTTATGGAGCATTGCCATGACAATTTTGTGGAATGCTGTGATGAAAAGCGTGTGGCACATTGTGATGACAAGGGTCATGGAGCATTTTTCTGACAAAGTCATGGAGCATTGTGATGACAAGGGACACGGAGCATTGTGAAGGAAATTTCATGGAGCATTCTGTTTACAAAGGTCACAGAGCATTGTGATGACGCGGGCATGGATCATTGTGATGACAAATGTTATGAAGCACTGTGATGCCTGGAGTCACGGAGCATTGTGATGACAGGGGTCATGGAGCATTGTGATGACAAGGGCCTGGAGCATTGGGATGACAATGGCATGGAACATTGTGATGAGAATTTCATGAAGTATTTTCAAGAAAGGTGTCAAGGAGCATTGTGATGGCCTATATCATGGTCTATTGCAATGAAAATGGCAGGGAGTATTTTGATGTCAAATGTAATAGAGGATTGTGATGACAAATACAATGGAGCATTGTGATGACTAGGACTTGGAGCATTATAATGACGAGGGCCATTGAGAATTTTCATGACAATGTCGTGAAGCATTGTGATGACAAGTTCCTGGAGCATTGTGATAAGAAAACCATGAAGCCTTGTGATGACAAATCTCATGGATCATACTGATGAAAAGGGGCATGGACCACTGAGATTACCGGGCTCTTGGAACATTGTGACGACAAGGGCATGGAGCAATGTGAGGAGAAGGCCAAGGAACATTCTAATGACATGCGTCATTGAGCTTTGTGATGACAAGGGCATGGAGCATAGTGATTACAGTGGACTTGGATGATTGTTATGAAAAAGACATGGATCATTGTGATGAGAAAGTCATAGAGCCTTGTCATGACAGGGTTAAAGGAGCATACAGCCAACAACTGTGAGGGAGCATTTTTATGTCAAGAGTATTGAGCATTGTGATGACAAAGGTCATGGAGCATTGTGCTGAGAAGACCATGGATAATTGTGATGACGAGTGTCAAGGGGCATTGTGATGACAAGTGTTATGGAATATTGTGATCACAAGGGTTTGCAGCATTTTTATGACAGAGTTCATGGAGCATTTTGATTTCATTGTGATGACAATAGTATGAAGCATTATGATGATGGGCATGGTGCATTGTGATGACAGGGTTCATGGATCATTGAGATGAAAAGGGGCATGGAACATTGTGATTACAGGGGTCTTGGAGCATTGTGATTACAGGGGTCTTGGAACATTGTGATGGGAAGTGTCATGGAGCCTTGTGATGACAAGGCCAAGGGACATCGTGATGGCAGGTGTCATGGAGCATTGTTATGACAGATGTAATGGAGCTTTGTGATGGCAAGGGCATGGAGCATTTTGATGACAAAGCCATGGAGCATTCTGATGACATATGTCATGGAGCTTTGTGATGACAATTACATGGAGCAATGTGATCAGAGAATTCATGGATCATTGTGATGACAATGACACGGAGCATTGTGATGCCAAGGTTCAACGGTCTTTGTGATAACAAAGGTCATGGAGAATTTTGATGTCAAGGGCGATGTGCATTGTGATGAGAAGGGCAGGGAGCATTGTGATGACAGGGTCATGGAGCAATTTGAAAAAAAGTGTCATGGAATATTTTGATGAAGGGTTTATTGAACATTGTGATGTCAGAGTCATCGAACATTGTGATGATAATTTCATGGACCATTGTGATGATAGGAGTCATGGAAAATTATGATGACAGGGGTGAGGGAGTATTGTGACGAATAGTGATGTAACATTGTGATATCAGTGGTGAGAGAGCATTTTCATGAGAAGTGCATGGAGCATTGTGATGACAAAGTTTATGGAGCATTGTGAAGACAAATTGTGGAGCACTCTGATGACAAGCGCATAGTGCATTGTGATGACATGTGCCATGGAGCACTGTGCTGAGAAAGGCATAGAGCATTGTGATGACAAGGGTAAAAGAGCATTGTGATGAAAAGTTCATGGATCATTGTGGTCAAAATGTCACAGAGACTGTTGATGACGAGGGCATGGACAACTGTGATGACAAGGTTCATGAAGCATTTTGATGACTGGAGTAACGGAGCATTGTGATGACAGGGGTCATGGAGCATTGTGATAACAAGGGCATGGAGCATTGTGATGACAACGGCATGGAGTTTTGGACTAATAAGTTTAATGGATTATTGGGATGACAGTTGGAATGTCACATTGTGATGACATGGGCATGGAGCATTGTGATAACCAGGTCATTCCGTATTGTGAAGACAGGTGTCAGGGAGCATTGTGTTGACATATGTAATGGCCCATTGTGATGACAATGGCATGGAGCATTGTGATGCCAAGTGTCATGGAGGATTCTGATGACAAAGGTAATGGAGCATAGTAATGACAATGGCCTGGGGCACTGTGATGACAAGGGTCAGGGAGCATTGTGCTGACAAGTGCATGGAGAATTGTGATGACAAGGGTCATGGAGAATTCTGTTGACAAGCGTGTGGAGTATTTTGATAACAGTGGCATGGAGCATTGTGTTGAAAACGGCATGGGGCATTGTGATGAAAAAGGCATGGAGTCTTTTCATGACAGGGTTCAAGGAGCATTCTGACGACAAGTGTCAGGGAGCATTGACATGACAAGTGTATTGAGAATTGTGATGACAAAGGTCATGGAGCACTGTGATGAAAAGGGCATGGAGTATTGTGATAACAGGCATCATGGGGCGTTGTGAGGACAAGTGTTATGGAACTTTGTGATCACAAGTGTTTGGAGCATTGTGATGAGAGAGGTCATGGATCATTTTGATTTCAAGGAGCATGGAGCATTGTGATGACAAGGGCATTAAGCAATGTGATCCCAAGATTCATGGAGGATTGTGATTGCAATGGTAATGGAGTATTGTGATGACAAGCGCATAGAGCATTGTAATGACAAGGTCGTGTAGCAATTTGCTGACAAAGGCATGGAGCATTGTGATGACAGGTGTCATGGAGCACTGTGGTGACAAGCGTCACGGAGCATTGTGAATACTGGGGTCATGGAGCATTGGGATGACAAGGGCATGGATCATTGTGATGACAAGTGTCATGGAGCATTGGGCTGAAAATGTTCATGGAGTATTGTGATGACAGGGGTCATGGAGCATTGTGATGACAGAGGTCATGGAGAATTTTGATTTCATTGTGGTGACAATAGCCGGAAGCATTATGATGATGGGCATGATGCATTGTGATGACAGGGTTCATGGAACATTAAGATGAAAACGGGCATGGAGCATTGTGATTACAGGGGTCTGAGAGCATTGTGATGACAAGGGCATGGAGCATTTTGATGAGAAGGCCATGGAACATTCTGATGTCATGTGTCATGGAGCTTTGTAAAGACAAGGGCGTGGAGCATTGTGATTACAGGGGTCTTGGAGAATTGTGATGACAAGTGTCATGGAGTCTTGTGATGATAATGTCGTGGAACCTTGTGATGGCAGGGGTCATGGATTATTTTGATTGAAAGGGTCATGGAGCATTTTGATGACAGGGGTTATGGAACATTGTGATATCAGAGGTCATCGAACATTGTGGTGATAAGTGCATGTACCATTGTGATGACAGGAGTCATGAAACATTACAATGACAGTGGTGAGGGAGTATTGTGATGAATAAAGATGTAACATTGTGATATCAGTGGTGAGAGAGCATTTTGATGAGAAGTGCATGGAGCATTGTGATGACAACTTTTATGGAGCATTGTGTTGACAAAATTGAGGAGCACTGTGATGACAAGCGCATGATGCATTTTGATGACATGTGTCATGGAGCACTGTTTTCACAAGCGCATGGAGCATTGTGATGACAAGGGTTATGGAGCATTGTACTGAGAAAGGCATAGAGCATTGTGATGACAAGGGTAAAAGAGCATTGTGATGAAAAGTTCATGGATCATTGTGGTTAAATAGGTCACAGATACTGTTGATGAAGAGGGCATGGACCACTGTGATGACAAAGTTCATGAAGCATTGGGATGACTGGAGTCACGGAGCATTGTGAGGACCGGGGTCATGGAGCATTGTGATAACAAGGGCATGGAGCATTGTGATGACAAGGGCATGGAGCATTGGTCTAATAAGTTTCATGGATTATTGCAATGACAGTTGGAATGGTGCATTGTGATGACAAGGGCATGGAGCATTGTGATGACCAAGTCATGCAGTATTGTGAAGACAGCTGTCCTGGAGCACTCTGATGACATATGTAATGGCCTATTGTGATGACAATGGCATGGAACATTGTGATGCCAAGTGTCATGGAGGATTCTGATGCCAAATGTAATGGAGAAATTGTGATGACTATGGCTTGGGGCATTGTGATGACAATGGTCAGGGAGCATTGTGCTGACAAGTGCATGGAGAATTGTGATGACAAGGGTAATGGAGCATTCTGATGACAAGCTTGTGGAGTATTTTGATGACAATGGCATGGAGCATTTTGATGATAGCGGCATGGGGCATTGTGATGAAAAAGGCATGGAGCCTTTTCGTGACAGTGTTCAAGGAGCCTTCTGACGTCAAGTGTCAGTGAACACTGTGATGACAAGTCTATTGAGAATTGTGATGACAAAGGTCATGGCGAATTGTGATGAAAAGGGCATGGAGCTTTGTGATGACGTGTGTTATGGAACATTGTGATCACAAGGTTTGGGAGCATTGTGATGACAGAGGTCATGGATCATTTTGATTTCAAGGAGCATGGAGCACAGTGATGACAAGGCACTGAAGCAATGTGATCCCACTGTTCATGGAATATTGTGATGACAATGGTAATGGAGTATTGTGATGACAAGTGCATAGAGCATTGTAATGACAAGGTCATGTAGAATTTTGCTGACAAAGCCATGGAGCATTGTGATGACAGGTGTCATGGAGCTCTGTAATGACAATCGTCATGGAGCATTGTGAATACAGGCGTCATGGAGCACTGGGATGCAAGGTCATGGATCATTTTGATGACAAGTGTTATGGAACATTGGGCTGAACATGTTCATGGAATATTGTGATGATAGGGGTAATGGAGCATTGTGATGAGAGAGGTCATGGAGAATTTTGATTTCATTGTGCTCACAATAGCCTGAAGCATTATGATGATGGGCATGATGCATTGTGATGACAGGGTTCATGGAGCCTTGAGATGAAAAGGGGCATGGAGCATTGTGACTACAGGGGTCTTGGAGCACTATGAGGACAAGTGTATGGAACATTTTCATGAGAAAGCCATGGAACATTCTGATGACATGTGACATGGATCTTTGTGATGACAAGGGCAGCGAGCAATGTGATTACAGTGGTCTTGGAGCATAGTGATGACAAGTTTCATGGAGCCTTGTGATGACAAGACAGTGTAACATTGGGATGGCAGGGTTCATGGAGCATTGTTATGACAGATGTAATGGAGCCTTGTGATGAGAAGGGCATGGAGCATTGTGATTACAAGGTTTATGGAGCATTGCCATGACAAATTTGTGGACCGTTGTGATGAAAACGCGTGGCACATAGTAATGACAAGAGTCATGGAGCATTCTTATGACAAAGGCATGGAGTATTGTGATGACAAGGGTCACGGAGCATTGTGATGGGAATTTCATGGAGCATTGCGGTTACAAATGTCACAGAGCCTTGTGATGACGCGGGCATGGACCATTGTGATGACAAAAGTTATGAAGCACTGTGTTGCCTGGAGTCACGGAGCATTGTGATGACAGGGGTCATGGAGCATTGTGATGACAAGGGCATGGAGCTTTGTGAAGACAGGGGCATGGATAATTGTGATGACAAGGGTCATAGAGCATTCTGATGACATGTTTGTGGAGTATTGGGCTGACAAAGCATGTAACACTGTGATGAGTGTGTCATGGAACATAGTGATGCCAAGAACTTGGAGAATTGTGATGACCAAGGCATGGAGCATTGTGATGGCAAGACCGTGGAGCATTGTGATGAGAAGACCATGGATAATTGTGATGAAGAGCCTCATGGAGCACTGTAATGACAAGGGGTATGGAGCATTGTGATGTCAGGGGACATGGAGCATTTTAAAGAAAAGGGTCATGGAGCATTTTGCTGACAAAGGCATGGAACATTCTGATGACAGGTGTCATGGAGCACTGTGATGACAAGCCACACGGAGCATTGTGAATAAAGGGTTCATGGAGCATTGGGATGACAAGTGTCATGGAGCACTGGGATGAAAAAGTTCATGGAGTATTGTGATGACAAGGGACATGGAGCGTTGTGATGACAGGGGTCATGGAGCTTTGTGATGAGAAGGTCATGGAGCATTGGGCTGAAAATGTCCATGGAGTATTGTGATGACAGGTGTCATGGAGCATTGTGATGACAAGGTAATGGAGCATTGTGATGAGAAGACCATGGATGCTTGTGATGATATGTCTCATGGAACATTCTGATGAAAAGGGACATGGATCATTGTGATTACAGGGGTCGTGGAGCACTGTGATGACAAGGGCATGGAGTCTTGGGATGAGAAGGCCATGGAGCCTTGTCATCACAGGGTTCAAGGAGCATACTGACGACAAGTGTCATATAGCATTGTGATGACAAGGTTATTGAGCATTGTGGTGACAAAAATCATGGAGCATTGTGATGAGAAGACCATGGATAATTGTGATGATGAGCGTCATGGGGCGTTGTGATGATAAATGTTATGGAAGATTTTGATCACAAGGATTTGGAGCATTGTGATGAGAGAGGTCATGGAGCATTATGATTTCATTGTGATGACAATAGCATGAAGCATTATGATGGTGGGCATGGTGCATTGTGATGAGAGGTTTCATGGAGCATTGAGATGAAAAGAGGCATGGGACATTGTGATTACAGGGGTCTTGGAGCATTGTGATGACAGGTGTAATGGAGCATTGAGATGGCAAGGGCATGGAGCACTGTGCTGAGAAGGCCATGGAGCATTCTGATGACATGCATCATGGAGCTTTGTGACGACAAGGGCATGAAGCAATGTGATGAGAGCGATCATGGAGCATTGTGATGACAATGACATGGAGCATTGTGATTGCAAGGATCATGGATCTTTGTGATGACAATGTCATGGAGCATTTTGATGACAAGGGCGCTGTGCATTGTGATGAGAAGGGCAGGCAGCCTTGTGATAACAGGGTCATGGAGCAATTTGATGAAAAGGGTCATGGAACGTTTTGATGACAGGGGTTATGGACCATTGTGATGAGAGGGAAGTGGGTGTATTGTGATGACTAGTGAGGGAACATTTCGATATCAGTGGTGAGAGAGCATTTTGATAAGACGTGCAAGGAGCATTGTGATGACAATGTTTATGGAGCATTGTGATGACATGGGTCATGGAGCACTGCGTTGACAAGTGCATGGAACATTGTGATGACAAGGGTCATGGAGCATTGAGTTGACAAATGGACGGAGCATTGTGGTAACAAGTGTCACGGAGCATTTTGATGAAAATTTCATGGACCATTGTGGTGACAATGTTCACAGAGCCTTGTGATGATGCGGGCATGGATCATTGTGATGACACAGGTCATGAAGTCTTGTGATAACTGGAGTCACGGAGCATTGAGAGAACTGGGGTCATGGAGCATTGTGATTACAAGGGCTCAGAGCATTGTGATGACAGGGGCATGGAGCATTGGACTGAGCAGTTTCATGGATTATTGTGTTGACATTGGGCGTGGCATATTGTGATGACAAGGTCATGGAGTATTGTGAAGACAGGTGTCAGGGAGCATTGTGATGACATATTTCATATTCCATTGTGATGACAATGGCATGGAACATTGTGATGCCAAGTGTTTTGGAGGATTTTGATGACAAAGGTAATGGAGCATTGTGATGACAAGGGCTTGGAGCATTGTGATGACAAGGTTCAGGGAGCATTTTGATGACAATGGCCATTGAGAATTTTGATGAAAAGGTCGTGAAGCATTGTGATGACAGAGTCATGGGGCTTGCTATTACAGGGGTCAGGGGGCATTGCGATGACATGTGCATGGAGAATTGTGATGACAAAACGTGTAACATTGTGATGAGAACTGTCATGGAGCACTGTGATGACAAGGACGTGGAGAATTGTGATGACATGGGACATGGAGCATTGTGATGACCAGGGCATGGAGCATTTTGATGGCAAGACCTTGGAGCATTGCGAAGAGAAGACCATGGATAATTATGATGACGAGCGTCATGGAGCACTGTAATGACAAGGGCTATGGAGCATTGTGATGTCAGGGGACATGGAGCATTTTGATGAAAAGGGTCATGGAGCATTTTGACGACAGGGGTGATGGAACATTGTGATGTCATAGGTCATCGAACATTGTGATGATAAGTGCATGTAGCATTTTGATGACAGGAGTCATGGAACATTTTGATGACTGGGGTGAGGGAGTATTGTGATGAATAGTGATGTAACATTGTGATATCAGTGGTGAGAGAGCCTATTGATGAGAAGTGCATGGAGCATTGTGCTGACAAGATTGTGGAGCACTGTGATGACAAGCGCATGGTGCACTGTGATGACGTGTCATGGAGCTATGTGCTGACAAGCACATGGAGCATTGTGATGACAACGGTCATGGAGCATTGTGCTGAGAAAGGCATAGAGTATTGTGATGACACGGGCAAACGAACATTGTGATGAAGATTTCATTGAGCATTGAGGTTAAAAGGGTCACAGAGTCTGTTGATGATGAGAGCATGGAGCATTTTGATGAAAAATGTCATGAAGCATTGTGATGACTGGTGTCACGTTGCATTTTGATAACAAGGGCATGGAGCGTTGTGATGACAAGGGCATGGAATATTGGTCTAATAAGTTTCATGGATAATTGCAATGACAGTTGGAATGGCGCATTGTGATGACAAGGGCATGGAGCATTGTGAAGACTAGGTCATGCAGTATTGTGAAGACAGGTGTCAGGGAGCATGGTGATGACATATGTAATGGCCCATTGTGATGACAATGGCATGGAGCATTGTGATGCTAAGTGTCAATGATGATTCTGATGACAAAATAATGGAGCTTTGTGATGACAATGGCTTGGAGCATTGTGATGACCAGTGTCAGGGAGCATTGTGCGGGCAAGTGCATGGAGAATTATGATGAGAAATGTCATGGAGCATTCTGATGACAAGCTTGTGGAGTATTTTGATGACAATGGCATGGAGCATTGTGATAAAAAATGCATGGGGCATTATGATGAAAAAGGAATGGAGCCTTTTCGTGACAGGGTTCAAGGAGCATTCTGACGACAAGTGTCAGGGAGCATTGTGATGACATGTGTATTGAGCATTGTAATGACAAGGGTTATGGAGCATAGTGATGAGAAGACCATGGATAATTGTGATGATGAGCGTCATGGGGTGTTTTGAGGATAAGTGTAATGGAACGTTGTGATCTAATGGGTTTTGAGCATTGTGATGACAGAGGTCATGGTGCATTTTGATTTCATTGTGATGACAATAGCCTGAAGCATTATGATGATGGGCATGGTGCATTGTGATGACAGTGTTCATGGAGCATGGAGATGAAAAGCGGCATGTAGCATTGTGATTACAAGGGTCTTGTAGCATTATGATGAGAAGGGCAATGAGTGTTGTGATGACAAGGGCCTGGAACATTCTGATGGCATGCGTCATGGAACTTTGTGATGACAAGGGCATGGAGAATTTTGATTACAGTGGTCTTGGAGCATTGTGATTACAAATGTCATGGACCCTTGTGAATGACAAGGCCCTGGAACCTTGTGGTGGCAGTGGTCATGGCGCATTGTTATGACAGGTGTTATGAAGCATTGTGATGAGAAGGACATGGAGCATTGGTCTGAAATATTTCATGGATTATTGTGATGAGAGTGAGCATGGATCATTTTGATGACAAGGGCATGAAACACTGTGATACATGAGTCAAGGAGGATTGTAATGACAAGGGCATGGAGCATTGTGATGAGAATGGCATCGAGCATTGTGATGACAAGTGTCATGGAGCTTTGTGATGACAATGACATGGAGCATTTTGATGCCAAGGGTAATGGATATTTGTGATGACAAATGTCATGGAGCATTTTGATGACAAGGGTGTGGTGCATTGTGATGAGAAGGGTAGGGAGTATTTTGGTGATAAGTTTATGCAGGAATTTGATGAAAATTGTAATGGAACATTTTGATGACAGGGGTTATAGAATATTGTGATGTCAGGGGTCATGGAGATTTGGGATGAAAAGGATCTTGGAGCATTTGGATGACAGGGTTTATGGAATACTGTGATGTCACGGGTCATGGAACTTTGTGATTACAGGGGTGAGGGAGTATTGTGACGAGAAGTGATGGAACATTGTGATATCTCTGGTGAGACAGCATTTTGATGAGAAATGCATGGAGCATTGTGATTACAAGGTTGATGGAGAATTGCAATGACAAGTTTGTGGACCGCTGTGAGGAAAATTGCATGGCACATTGTGATGACAAGGGACATGAAATTTTTTTCTGCCAAAGGCATGGAGCATTGTGAGGACAATGGTCATGGAGCATTGTGATGAAAAGTTCATGGATCATTGTGGTTACAAATGTCACAGTGCCTTGTGATGACGTGGGCATGGACCATTGTGATGACAAACGTTATGTAGCATTGTGATGACTGGAGTCACGGGGCATTGTGATGACAGGGGTCATGGAGCATTCTGATGACTAGGGCATGGAGCATTGTGATGACAGGGGCATGAAACATTGGTCTGACAAGTTTCATAGATTATTGTGATGACAGTGGGCATGGTGCATTGTAATGACAAGGGCATGGAGCATTGTGATGAGAAGGTCATGGAGTATTGTGAAGACAGGTGTCAGGGAACACTGTGATGACATATGTCATGGTCCATTGCGATGACAATGGCAGGGAGCATTGTGATGCCAAATGTAATGGAGAATTGTGATGACAAATATAATGGAGCATTGTGATGACTAGGGCTTGCGGCATTATGATGAGAATGGCCATTGAGAATTTTGATGACAAAGGCATGGATCATTGTTATGACAAGGTCCTGGAGCACTGTGATGAGAAAATCATGGAGCCTTGTGATGACAAGTATCATGGAGCATACTGATGTAAAGGGGCATGGAGCATTGTGATTACACGGGTCTTGGAGCATTGTGATGAGAAGGGTCATGGAGCCTTGTAATGACAAGGCCATGGAACATCGTGATGGCAGGGGACATGGAGCATTGTGAGGAGAAGGGATGGAGCATTCTGATGACATGTGTCATGGAGCTTTGTGATGACACGGGCATGGAGAAATGTGTTGAGAGCTTTCATGGAGCTTTGTGATGACAAAGACATGGAGCATTGTGATGCCAAGGGTCATGGATCTTTGTGTTGACAAAGGTCATGGAGCATTTTGATGACAAGGGCGTTGTGCATTCTGATGAGAAGGGCAGGGAGCATTGTGATGACAGGGTCATGGAGCAATTTGATGAAAAGGGTCATGGAACATTTTGATGACAGGGCTTATGGAACATTGTGATGTCAGGGGTCATGGAGCAATTTGATGAAAATGTTCATGGAGCATTTTGATGACAGGGTTTATGGAACATTGTGATGTCAGGGGTCATCGAACATTGTGATAATAATTGCATGTAGCATTGTGATGACAGGAGTCATGGAACATTGTGATGAGAGGGGTGAGGGAATATTGTGATGAGTAGTGATGTAACATTGTGATATCAGTTTTGAGAGAGCATTTTGATGACACGTGCATGGAGCTTTTTGATGCCAAGTTTTATGGAGCATTGTGATGACAATATTGTGGAGCACTGTGATGACAAGGGCATGGCACATTGTGATGACTAGGGTCATGGAACACTGTGTTGAGAAAGGCATAGAGCATTGTGATGACAAGGGTCAAAGAGCATTGTGATGAAAAGTTCATGGAGCATGGTTTTTAGAAAGGTCACAGAGGCTGTTGACGAGGGCATGTACCATTGTGATGACATATGTCATGAAGCATTCTGATGAGTGGAGTCACGGAGCATTGTGATGACAGGGGTCATGAAGCATTGGATAACAAGTGCTTGTAGCATTGAGATGACCAGGTCATGGAGCATTGTTCTAATATGTTTCATGGATTATTGTGATGACAGATGGAATGGCGCATTGTGATGACAAGGGCATGGAGCATTGTAATGACAAGGTTATGCCGTATTGTGAAGAGAGGTGTCAGACAGTATTGTGATGACATATTTAATGGCCCATTGTGATGACAATGGCATGGAGCATTGTGATGCCAAGGGTCATGGAGGATTCTGATGACAAATGTAATGGAGCATTGTGATGACAATGGCTTGGAGCATTGTGATGACAAGGGTCAGGGAGCATTTTGCTGACAAGTGCATGGAGAATTGTGATGAAAAGGATCATGGAGCATTCTGACGACAAGCTTGTGGAGTGTTTTGATGACAATATCATGGAACAGTGTGATGAAAATGGCATATGGCATTGTGATGAAAAAGGCATTGAGACTTTTCATGACAGGCTTCATGGAGCATTCTTACGACAATTGTCAGGGAGCACTGTGATGACAAGTGTATTGAGAATTGTGATGACAAATGTCCTGGAGCATTGTGATGAAAAGGGCATGGAGTATAGTGATGACAGGCATCATGGAGCGTTTTGATGAGAAGTGTTATGGAACATTGTGAACACAAGCATTTTGAACATTGTGATGACACAGGTCACGGATCATTTTGATATCAAGGAGCATGGAGCATTGTGATGACAAGGGCATGAAGCAATGTGATCCCATGTTTCATGGAGGATTGTGATGACAATCGTAATGGAGTATTATGATGAAAAGCGAATACAGCATTATAATGACAAGGTCATGTAGCATTTTGTTGACAAAGGCATGGAGCATTGTGGTGACAGGTGTCATGGAGCACTGTGATAAGAAGCGTCACAGAGCATTGTGAATACAGAGGTCATGGAACATTGGGATGATAAGGGCATGTATCATTGTGATGATCAGTGTCATGGAGCACTGGGCTGAAAATGTTCATGGAGTATTGTGATGACCGGGTTCATGGAGCATTGTGATGACAGGGTTCATGGAGCATTGAGATGAAAAGGGGCATAGAGAATTGTGATTACAAGGGTCGTGGAGCATTTTGATGACAAGGGCATGGAGCATTGTGATGAGAAGGTCATGGAGTATTGTGAAGACAGGAGTCAGGGAACACTGTGATGACATATGTCATGGTCCTTTGCGATGACAATGGCAGGGAGCATTGTGATGCCAAATGTAATGGAGAATTGTGATGACAAATATAGTGGAGCATTGTGATGACTAGGGCTTGCGGCATTATGATGAGAATGGCCATTGAGAGTTTTCATGACAAGGGCATGATGCATTGTGATGACAAGGTCCTGGAGCACTGTGATGAGAAAATCATGGAGCCTTGTGATGACAAGTCTCATGGAGCATACTGATGTAAAGGGGCATGGAGCATTGTGATTACAGGGGTCTAGGAGCATTGTGATGAGAAGGGACATGGAGCCTTGTAATGACAAGGCCATGGAACATCGTGATGGCAGGGGTCAAGGAGCATTGTAATGGCAGGGGTAATGGACCATTGTGATGGCATGGGCATGGATCATTGTGATGAGAAGGCCATGGAGCATTCTGATGACATGCGTCATGGAGCTTTGTGATGACAAGGGCATGGAGCAGTGTGATTACAGGGATTTTGTAGCATTGCGATGAAAAGGGAATGGATCATTGTGATGAAAACGGTATGGAGCCTTCTCATGACAGGGTTCAAGGAGCATACAGACAAAAAGTGTCAGGGAGCATTTTGATGACAAGTGTATTGAGCACTGTGATGACAGAGGTCATGGAGTATTGTGATGAGAAGGCCATGGATAATTGTGATGACGAGCGTCATGGGGCATTGTGAGGACAAGTTTTATGGAATATTGGGATCACAAGCGTTTGGAGCATTGTTATGACAGAAGTCATGGAGCATTTTGATTCCATTGTAATGACAAGAGCATGAAGCATTATGATGATGGGCATGGTGCAAATTGATGAGAGGGTTCATGGATCCTTGGGATGAAATGGGACATGGAGCACTGTGATTACAGGGGTCAGGGAGCATTGTGATGAGAAGTGTCATGGAGCCTTGTGATGACAAGACCATGGAACATCGTGATGGCAGGGGTCATGGAGCATTGTGAGGAGAAGGGATGGAGCATTCTGATGACATGTGTCATGGAGCTTTGTGATGACACGGGCATGGAGAAATGTGATGAGAGCTTTCATGGAACATTGTGATGACAAAGACATGGAGTATTGTGATCCCAAGAGTCATGGATCTTTGTGTTGACAAAGGTCATGGAGCATTTTGATGACAAGGGCGTTGTGCAATGTGATGAGAAGGGCAGGGAGCATTGTGATGACAGGGTCATGGAGCAATTTGATGAAAAGGGTCATGGAACATTTTGATGACAGGGGTGATGGAACATTGTGATGTCAGGGGTCATGGATCAATTTGATGAAAAGGGTCATGGAGCATTTTGATGACAGGGGTAATGGAACATTGTGATGTCAGGGGTCATCGAACATTTAGATAATAATTGCATGTAGCATTGTGATGACAGGAGTCATGGAACCTTGTGATGACAGAGGTGAGGGAATATTGTGATGAGTAGTGATATAACATTGTGATATCAGTTTTGAGAGAGCATTTTGATGAGACGTGCATGGAGCTTTTTGATGCCAAGTTTTATGGAGCATTGTGATGACAAGATTGTGGAGCACTGTTATGACAAGTGCATGGCACATTGTGATGACTAGTGTCATGGAACACTGTGTTGAGAAAGGCATAGAGCATTGTGATGACAAGGGTCAAAGAGCATTGTGATGAAAAGTTCATGGAGCGTGGTTTTTAAAAAGGTCACAGAGGCTGTTGACGACTGCATGGACCATTGTGATGACATAGGTCATGAAGCATTCTGATGAGTGGAGTCACGGAGCATTGTGATGACAGGGGTCATGAAGCATTGGATAACAAGTGCTTGTAGCATTGAGATGACCAGGTCATGGAGCATTGTTCTAATATGTTTCATGGATTATTGTGATGACAGTTGGAATGGCGCATTGTGATGACAAGGGCATGGAGCATTGTAATGACAAGGTTATGCAGTATTGTGAAGACAGGTGTCAGACAGTATTGTGATGACATATGTAATGGCCCATTGTGATGACAATGGCATGGAGCATTGTGATGCCAAGTGTCATGGAGTATTCTGATGACATATGTAATGGCCCATTGTGATGACAATGGCATGGAGCATTGTGATGCCAAGTGTCATGGAGTATTCTGATGACAAAGGTAATGGAGCATTGTGATGACAATGGCTTGGAGCATTGTGATGACAAGGGTCAGGGAGCATTTTGCTGACAAGTGCATGGAGAATTGTGATGAAAAGGATCATGCAGCATTCTGACGACAAGCTTGTGGAGTGTTTTGATGACAATATCATGGAACAGTGTGATGAAAATGGCATGTGGCATTGTGATGAAAAAGGCATTGAGACTTTTCATGACAGGCTTCATGGAGCATTCTTACGACAATTGTCAGGGAGCACTGTGATGACAAGTGTATTGAGAATTGTGATGACAAATGTCCTGGAGCATTGTGATGAAAAGGGCATGGAGTATTGTGATGACAGGCATCATGGAGCGTTTTGATGAGAAGTGTTATGGAACATTGTGATCACAAGCATTTTGAACATTGTGATGACACAGGTCACGGATCATTTTGATATCAAGGAGCATGGAGCATTGTGATGACAAGGGCATGAAGCAATGTGATCCCATGTTTCATGGAGGATTGTGATGACAATCGTAATGGAGTATTATGATGAAAAGCGAATACAGCATTATAATGACGAGGTCATGTAGCATTTTGTTGACAAAGGCATGGAGCATTGTGGTGACAGGTGTCATGGAGCACTGTGATAACAAGCGTCACGGAGCATTGTGAATACAGAGGTCATGGAGCATTGGGATGATAAGGGCATGTATCATTGTGATGATCAGTGTCATGGAGCACTGGGCTGAAAATGTTCATGGAGTATTGTGATGACCGGGTTCATGGAGCATTGTGATGACAGGGTTCATGGAGCATTGAGATGAAAAGGGGCATAGAGAATTGTGATTACAAGGGTCGTGGAGCATTGTGATGACAAGGGCATGGAGCATTGTGATGAGAAGGTCATGGAGTATTGTGAAGACAGGAGTCAGGGAACACTGTGATGACATATGTCATGGTCCATTGCGATGACAATGGCAGGGAGCATTGTGATGCCAAATGTAATGGAGAATTGTGATGACAAATATAATGGAGCATTGTGATGACTGGGGCTTGCGGCATTATGATGAGAATGGCCATTGAGAATTTTCATGACAAGGGCATGAAGCATTGTGATGACAAGGTCCTGGAGCACTGTGATGAGAAAATCATGAAGCCTTGTGATGACAAGTCTCATGGAGCATACTGATGTAAAGGGGCATGGAGCATTGTGATTACAGGGGTCTAGGAGCATTGTGATGAGAAGGGACATGGAGCCTTGTAATGACAAGGCCATGGAACATCGTGATGGCAGGGGTCAAGGAGCATTGTAATGGCAGGGGTAATGGAGCATTGTGATGGCATGGGCATGGATCATTGTGATGAGAAGGCCATGGAGCATTCTGATGACATGCGTCATGGAGCTTTGTGACGACAAGGGCATGGAGCAGTGTGATTACAGGGATTTTGTAGCATTGCGATGAAAAGGGAATGGATCATTGTGATGAAAACGGTATGGAGCCTTCTCATGACAGGGTTCAAGGAGCATACAGACAAAAAGTGTCAGGGAGCATTTTGATGACAAGTGTATTGAGCATTGTGATGACAGAGGTCATGGAGTATTGTGATGAGAAGACCATGGAAAATTGTGATGACGAGCGTCATGGGGCATTGTGAGGACAAGTTTTATGGAATATTGGGATCACAAGCGTTTGGAGCATTGTTATGACAGAAGTCATGGAGCATTTTGATTTCATTGTAATGACAAGAGCATGAAGCATTATGATGATGGGCATGGTGCAAATTGATGAGAGGGTTCATGGATCCTTGGGATGAAATGGGACATGAAGCACTGTGATTACAGGGGTCAGGGAGCATTGTGATGAGAAGTGTCATGGAGCCTTGTGATGACAAGACCATGGAACATCGTGATGGCAGGGTTCATGGAGCATTGTGAGGAGAAGGGATGGAGCATTCTGATGACATGTGTCATGGAGCTTTGTGATGACACGGGCATGGAGTAATGTGATGAGAGCTTTCATGGAGCATTGTGATGACAAAGACATGGAGTATTGTGATCCCAAGAGTCATGGATCTTTGTGTTGACAAAGGTCATGGAGCATTTTGATGACAAGGGCGTTGTGCAATGTGATGAGAAGGGCAGGGAGCATTGTGATGACAGGGTCATGGAGCAATTTGATGAAAAGGGTCATGGAACATTTTGATGACAGGGGTGATGGAACATTGTGATGTCAGGGGTCATGGATCAATTTGATGAAAAGGGTCATGGAGCATTTTGATGACAGGAGTAATGGAACATTGTGATGTCAGGGGTCATCGAACATTTAGATAATAATTGCATGTAGCATTGTGATGACAGGAGTCATGGAACCTTGTGATGACAGAGGTGAGGGAATATTGTGATGAGTAGTGATATAACATTGTGATATCAGTTTTGAGAGAGCATTTTGATGAGACGTGCATGGAGCTTTTTGATGCCAAGTTTTATGGAGCATTGTGATGACAAGATTGTGGAGCACTGTGATGACAAGTGCATGGCACATTGTGATGACTAGTGTCATGGAACACTGTGTTGAGAAAGGCATAGAGCATTGTGATGACAAGGGTCAAAGAGCATTGTGATGAAAAGTTCATGGAGCGTGGTTTTTAAAAAGGTCACAGAGGCTGTTGACGACTGCATGGACCATTGTGATGACATAGGTCATGAAGCATTGTGATGAGTGGAGTCACGGAGCTTTGTGATGACAGGGGTCATGAAGCATTGGATAACAAGGGCTTGTAGCATTGAGATGACCAGGTCATGGAGCATTGTTCTAATATGTTTCATGGATTATTGTGATGACAGTTGGAATGGCGCATTGTGATGACAAGGGCATGGAGCATTGTAATGACAAGGTCATGCAGTATTGTGAAGACAGGTGTCAGACAGTATTGAGATGACATATGTAATGGCCCATTGTGATCACAATGGCATGGAGCATTGTGATGCCAAGTGTCATGGAGTATTCTGATGACAAAGGTAATGGAGCATTTTGATGACAATGGCTTGGAGCATTGTGATGACAAGGGTCAGGGAGCATTGTGCTGACAAGTGCATGGAGAATTGTGATGAAAAGGATCATGGAGCATTCTGACGACAAGCATGTGGAGTATTTTGATGACAATGTCATGGAGCATTGTGATGAGAAGTCCATGTAGACTTGTGATGAGCAGTCTCATGGAGATTTCTGATGAAAAGCTGCATGGAGCATTGTGATTATATGGGTGTAGGAGCATTGTGATGACAAGGGCATGGAGCATTTTGATTCCAGGAGTCTTGGAGCATTGTGATGAAAAGGGCATGGATCATTGTGATGAAAAACGCAAGGAGCATACTGACGACAAGTGTCAGGGAGCATTGTGATGACCAGTGTATGAGCATTGTGATGACAAATGTCATGGAGCATTGTGAAGAGAAGTCCATGGATAATTGTGATGATTAGCGTCATGGGGTGTTGAGATGATAACTATTATGGAACATTGTGATCACATGGTTTTGGAGCACTGTGATGACAGAAGTCATGGAGCATTTTGATGTCATTGTGATGACAATAGCATGAAGCATTATGATGATGGGCATGGTGCACTGTGATGACAGGGTTCATGGAGCATTGAGATGAAAAGGGGCATGGAACATTATGATTACAAGGGTCTTGGGGCATTGTGATCACAAGGGCATGGAGCATTGTCCTGAGACGGCCATGGAACTTTCTGATTACATGTGTCATGGAGCTTTGTGATGACAAGCGCATGGAGCATTGTGATTAAAGTGATCTTGGAGCATTGTGATGACAAGTGTCATGGAGTCTTGTGATGACAAGGCCGTGGAACATTGTGAAGGCAGGGTTCATGGAGCATTGCTATGACAGGGGTAATGGAGCAATGTGATGAGAAGGGCATGGAGCATTGCTCTGAAATATTTCATGGATTATTGTGATGAGAGTTGGCATGGAGCATTGTGATGACAAGGACACTGAACACTGTGATACATGGGTCATCGAGGATTGTAATGACAAGAGCATGGAACATTGTGATTAGAAGGGCATCGAGCATTGTGATGAAAAGTGTCATGGAGCTTTGTGATAACAAGTGCATGGAGCAATGTGATGAGAGGGTTCATGGAGCATTGTGATGTCAATGACATGGAGCAATGTGATGCAAAGTGTCATGGAGCTTTGTGATGACAAAGATCTTGGAGCATTTTGATGACAAGGGTGTGGTGCATTGTGATGAGTAGGGCAGGGAGCATGTTGATGACAGGGTCATGCAGCAATCTGATGAAAAGTTTAATGGAATATTTTGATGACTGGGTTTATAGAACATTGTGATGTCAGGGGTCATGGAGCTTTGGGATGAATATGGTCATGGAGCATTTTGATGACATGGGTTATGGAATATTGTTTTGTCACGGGTCATGGAACATTGTGATGATAAAGGGATGTAGCACTGTGATGACAGGAGTCATGGCACATTGTGTTTACAGGGGTGAGGGTGTATTCTGATGACTAGTGATGGAATATTGTGATATCTCTGGTGAGAGAGCATTTTGATGAGAAGTGCATGGAGCATTGTGATTACAGGGTTTATGGAGGATTGCAATGACAAGATTGTGGAATGTTGTGATGAAAATCGTGTGTCACATTGTGATGACAAGGGTCCTGGAGCATTATTCTGACAAAGACATGGAGCATTGTGATGACAAGGGTCACGGAGCATTGTGATGAAAAGTTCATGGAGCATTGTGGTTACAAAGGTCACAGAGCCTTGTGATGACGCGGGTATGGGCCATTTTGATGACAAACGTTAAGAATTATTGTGATGACTGGAGTCACAGAGCATTGTGATGACAGGGGTCATGGAGCATTTTGATGACAAGCGCATGGAGCATTGTGATGACAGGGGCATGGAGCATTGGTCTGAAAAGTTTCATAGATTATTGTGATGACATTGGGCATGGTGCATTGTGGTGACAAGCGCATGGAGCATTGTGATGAGAAGGTCATGGAGTATTGTGAAGACAGGTGTCAGGGAGCATTGTGATGATATAAGTCATGATCCTTTGCGATGACAATGGCAGGGAGCATTGTGATGCCAAATATAATGGAGGATTGTGATGACAAATATAATGGAGCATTGTGATGACTAAGGCTTGGAGCATTATGATGACAAGGGCCATTGAGAATTTTCATGACAAGTCATGAAGCATTGTGATGACAAGGTCCTGGAGCATTTTGATGATAAAAACATGGAGCCTTGTGATGACAAGTCTCATGGAGCATACTGATGAAAAGTAACATGGAACATTGTGATTACTGGGTTCTTGGAACATTGTGATGACAAGGGCATGGAGCATTGTGAGGAGAAGGCCAAGGACCATTCTGATGACATGCGTCATTGAGCTTTCTGATGACTAGGACATGGAGCATTGTTATTACAGGGGTCCTGGAGCATTGTAATGAGAAGTGTCATGGAGCCTTATGATGACAAGGCCATGGAACATCGTGATGGCAGCGTTCATGGAGCATTTTTATGACAGGGATTATGGAGCACTGTAATGGCAACTGCATGGAGCAGTGTGATGAGAAGGCCATGGAGTATTCTGATGACATGAGTCATGGAGCTTTGTGATGACAAGGGCATGGAGCAATGTTATGAGAGCGTTCATTGAGCATTGTGATGACAATGACATGGAGCATTGTGATGCCAAGCGTCATGGATCTTTGTGATCACAAAGGTCATGGAGCATTTTGATAACAATGGTGTTGTGCATTGTGATGAGAAGGACAGGGAGCATTGTCATGACAGGGTCATGGAGCAATTTGATGAAAAGGGTCATGGAATATGTTTCTTAACATCTTTTTTTTTAATTTTTTCTTTATAACCAATTAAATCAGTTATACATATACATATGTTCCCATATCCCCTCCCTTTTGCATCTTCCTCCCACCATCCCTATCCCACCCCTCCCGGCGTTCCCAAAGCACCGAGCTGATCTCCCTGTGCTATGTGGCTGCTTCCACTAGCTATTTACCTTACGTTTGGTAGTGTATATATGTCCATGCCACTCTTTCACTTTGTCACAGCTTACCCTTCACCCTCCCCATATCCTCAAGTCCATTCTCTAGTAGGTCTGTGTCTTTATTCCTGTCTTACCTCTATGTTCTTCATGACATATTTTTTTTTCTTAAATTCCATATATATGTGTCAGCATACAGTATTTGTCTTTCTTTTTCTGACTTACTTCACTCTGTATGACAGACTCTAGGTCCATCCACCTCATTACAAATAGGTCAATTTCATTTATTTTTATGGCTGAGTAATATTCCATTGTATATATGTGCCACATCTTCTTTACCCATTCATCCGATGATGGACCCTTAGGTTGTTTCCATCTCCGTGCTATTGTAAATAGGGCTGCTATGAACATTTTGGTACATGTCTCTTTTTGAATTATGGTTTTCTCAGGGTATATGCCCAGTAGTGGGATTGCTGGGTCATATGGTAGTTCTATTTGTAGTTTTTTAAGGAACCTCCATACCGTTCTCCATAGTGGCTGTACAAATTCACATTCCCACCAGCAGTGCAACAGTGTTCCCTTTTTTCCACACCCTCTCCAGCATTTATGGTTTCCAGATTTTTGGATGATGGCCATTCTGACTGGTGTGAGATGATATCTCATTGTAGTTTTGATTTGCATTTCTCTGATGAGTAAAGATGTTGAGCATCCTTTCATGTGTTTGTTGGCAGTCTGTATATCTTCTGTGGAGAAATGTCTATTTACGTCTTCTGCCCATTTTTGGATTGGGTTGTTTGTTTTTCTGTTATTGAGCTGCCTGAGCTGCTTATAAATTTTGGAGATTAATCCTTAGTCAGTTGCTTCATTTGCAAATATTTTCTCCCATTCTGAGGGTTGTCTTTTGGTCTTGTTTATGTTTTCCTTTGCTGTGCAAAAGCTTTTAAGTTTCATTAGGTCCCATGTGTTTATTTTTGTCTTTATTTCCATTTCTCTAGGAGGTGGGTCAATAAGGATCTTGCTGTGATTTATGTCATAGAGTGTTCTGCCTAGGTTTTCCTCTAAGAGTTTGATAGTTTCTGGCCTTACATTTAGGTCTTTAATCCATTTTGAGCTTATTTTTGTGTATGGTGTTAGGGAGTGATCTAATCTCATATTTTTACATGTCCCTATCCAGTTTTCCCAGCACCACTTATTGAAGAGACTGTCTTTTCTCCACTAAACATTCCTGCCTCCATTATCAAGGATAAGGAGAACATATGTCCATGGGTTTATCTCTGGGCTTTCTATCCTGTTCCATGGATCTATCTTTCTGTTTTTGTGCCAGTACCATACTGTCTTGATTACTGTAGCTTTGTAGTATAGTCTGAAGTCAGGGAGCCTGATTTATCCAGCTCCATTTTTCGTTCTCAAGATTGCTTTGGCTATTCGGTGTCTTTTGTGTTTCCATACAAATTGTGAAATTTTTTGCTCTAGTTCTGTGAAAAATGCCAGTGGTAATTTGATAGGGATTGCATTGAATCTGTAGATTGCTTTGGGTAGTAGAGTCATTTTCACAATGTTGATTCTTCCAATCCAAGAGCATGGTACATCTCTCCATCTATTTGTATCATCTTTAATTTCTTTCATCAGTGTCTTATAATTTTCTGCATATAGGTCTTTTGTCTCCTTAGGTAGGTTTATTCCTAGATACTTTATTCTTTTTGTTGCAATGGTAAATGGGAGTGTTTCCTTGATTTCACTTTCAGATTTTTCATCATTAGTATATAGGGATGCCAGAGATTTCTGTGCATTAATTTTGTATCCGGCAACTTTACCAAATTCATTGATTAGCTCTAGTAGTTTTCTGGTAGCATCTTTAGGATTCTCTATGTATAGTATCATGTCATCTTCAAACAGTGACAGCTTTACTTCTTCTTTTCCGATTTGGATTCCTTTTATTTCCTTTTCTTCTCTGATTGCTGAGGCTAAAACTTCCAAAACTATGTTGAATAAGAGTGGTGAGAGTGGGCAGCCTTGTCTTGTTCCTGATCTTAGTGGAAATGGTTTCAGTTTTTCACCATTGAAGACGATGCTGGCTGTGGGTTTGTCATATATGGCCTTTATTATGTTGAGGAAAGTTCCCTCTATGCCTACTTTCTGCAGGGTTTTTATCATAAATGGGTGTTGAATTTTGTCGAAAGCTTTCTCTGCATCTATTGAGATGATCATATGGTTTTTCTCCTTCAATTTGTTAATATCGTGTATCACGTTGATTGATTTGCGTATATTGAAGAATACTTGCATTCCTGGAGTAAACCCCACTTGATCATGGTGTATGATCCTTTTAATGTGCTGTTGGATTCTGTTTGCTAGTATTTTGTTGAGGATTTTTGCATCTAAGTTCATCAGTGATATTGGCCTTTAGTTTTCTTTCTTTGTGACATTCTTGCCTGGTTTTTGTATCAAGGTGATGGTGGTCTCGTAGAATCAGTTTGGGAGTGTTCCTCCCTCTGCTATATTTTGGAAGAGTTTGAGAAGGATACGTGTTAGCTCTTCTCTAAATGCTTGATAGAATTCGCCTGTGAAGCCATCTGGTCCTGGGCTTTTGTTTGTTGGAAGATTTTTTATCACAGTTTCAATTTCAGTGCTTGTGATTGGTCTGTTCATATTTTCTATTTCTTCCTGATTCAGTCTTGGCAGGTTGTGCATTTCTAAGATTTTTTTCCATTTTTTCCAGGTTGTCCATTTTATTGGCATAGTGTTGCTTGTAGTAATCTCTCATGATGTTTTGTATTTCTGCAGTGTCAGTTGTTACTTCTCCTTTTTCATTTCTAATTCTATTGATTTGAGTCTTCTCTCTTTTTTTCTTGATGAGTCTGGCTAATGGTTTATCAATTTTGTTTATCTTCTCAAAGAACCAGCTTTTAGTTATTGAACTATGCTATCGTTTCCTTCATTTCTTTTTCATTTATTTCTGATCTGATTTTTATGATTTATTTCCTTATGCTAACTTTGGGATGCTTTTGTTCTTCTTTCTCTAATTGCTTTAGGTGCAAGGTTAGGTTGTTTATTCGAGATGTTTCCTGATTCTTAATGTTGGATTGTATTGCTATAAACTTCCCTCTTAGAACTGCTTTTGCTGCATACCATAGGTTTTGGGTCGTCGTGTATCCATTGTCATTTGTTTCTAGATATTTTTTAATTTCCTCTTTGATTTCTTCAGTGATCACTTCGTTATTAAGTAGTGTATTGTTTAGCCTCCATGTGTTTGTATTTTTTACAGCTCTTTTCCTGTAATTGATATCAATTCTCATAGCATTGTGGTCGGAAAAGATACTTGATACAATTTCAATTTTCTTAAATTTACCAAGGCTTGATTTGTGACCCAAGATATGATCTATCCTGGAGAATATTCCATGAGCAATTGAGAAAAAATGTGTATTCTGTTGTTTTTGGATGGAATATCCTATAAATATCAGTTAAGTCCATCTTGTTTAATGTGTCATTTAAAGCTGGAGTTTCCTTATTTATTTTCATTTTGGATGATCTGTCCATTGGTGAAAGTGGGGTGTTAAAGTCCCCTACTATGATTGTGTTACTGTCGATTTCTCCTTTTATGGCTGTTAGTATTTGCCTTATGTATTGAGGTGCTCCTATGTTGGGTGCATAAATATTTACAATTGTTATATCTTCTTCTTGGATCGATCCCTTGATCATTAGGTAGTGTCCTTCTTTGTCTCTTCTAGTAGTCTTTATTTTAAAGTCTATTTTGTCTGATATGAGAATTGCTACTCCAGCTTTCTTTTGGTTTCCATTTGCATGGAATATCTTTTTCCATCCCTTTACTTTCAGTCTGTATGTGTCTCTAGGTCTGAAGTGGGTCTCTTGTAGACAGCATATATATGGGTCTTGTTTTTGTATCCATTCAGCCAATCTGTGTCTTTTGGTGGGAGCATTTAGTCCATTTACATTTAAGGTAATTATCGATATGTTTGTTCCTATTCCCATTTTCTTAAGTGTTTTGGGTTCTTTATTGTAGGTCTTTTCCTTCTGTTGTGTTTCTTGCCTAGAGAAGTTCCTTTAGCATTTGTGGTAAAGCTGGTTTGGTGGTGCTGAACTCTCTCAGCTTTTGCTTGTCTGTAAACGTTTTAATTTCTCCTTCATATCTGAATGAGATCCTTGCTGGGTAGAGTAATCTTGGTTGCAGGTTTTTCTCTTTCATCACATTAATTATGTCCTGCAACTCCCTTCTGGCTTGTAGAGTTTCTGCTGAGAGATCAGCTGTTATCCTGATGGGGATTCCCTTGTGTGTTATTTGTTGTTTTTGCCTTGCTGCTTTTCATATGATTTCTTTGTGTTTACTTTTTGACAGTTTGATTAATATGTGTCTTGGCATATTTCTCCTTGGATTTATTCTGTATGGGACTGTCTGTGCCTCCTGGACTTGATTAACTCTTTCCTTTCCCATATTAGGGAAGTTTTCAACTATAATCTCTTCAAATATTTTCTCAGTCCCTTTCTTTTTCTCTTCTTCTTCTGGAACCCCTATAATTCGAATGTTGGTGCGTTTAATGTTGTCCCAGAGGTCTCTGAGACTGTCCTCTGTTCTTTTCATTCTTTTTTACTTTATTTTGCTCTGCAGCATTTATTTCCACTATTTTATCTTCCACCTCACTTATCCGTTCTTCTGCCTCAGTTATTCTGCTATTGATCCCATCTAGAGTATTTTTTTATTTCATGTATTGTATTTTTAATCGATGCTTGATTCATCTTTAGTTCTTCTAGGTCCTTGTTAACTGTTTCTTGCATTTTGTCTATTCTATTTCCAAGATTTTGGATCTGCGAAATAGAATCTTGGATCACCTTTACCATCATTATTCTGAATACTTTTTCAGGTAGACTGCCTATTACCTCTTCATTTGTTAGGTCTGGTGGGTTTTTATCTTGCTCCTTCTCCTGCTGTGTGTTTTTCTGTCTTCTCATTTTGCTTATGTTACTGTGTTTGGGTTCTCCTTTTTGCAGGCTGCAGGTTCGTAGTTCCCGTTGTTTTTGGTGTCTGTCCCCAGTGACTAAGGTTGGTTTAGTGGGTTGTGTAGGCTTCTTGGTGGAGGGTAGTAGTGCCTGTGTTCTGGTGGGTGAGGCTGGATCTTGTCTTTCTGGTGGGCAGGTCCACGTCTGGTCGTGTGTTTTGGGGTGTCTGTGGACTTTTTATGATTTTAGGCCACCTCTCTGCTAATGGGTGGCGTTGTGTTCCTGTCTTGATAGTTGTTTGGCATAGGGTGTCCAGCACTGTAGCTTGCTGGTCGTTGAGTGAAGCTGGGTGCTGGTGTTGAGATGGAGATCTCTGGAAGATTTTCGCCGTTTGATATTATGTGAGCTGGGAGGTCTCTTGTGGACCAGTGTCCTGAAGTTGGCTCTCCCACCTCAGAGGCACAGCACTGACTCCTGGCTCCTCAATTTGGGATGATTTGTTGTCTATTCATGTATTCCACAGATGCAGGGTACATCAAGTTGATTGTGGAGCTTTAATCCGCTGCTTCTGAGGCTGCTGGGAGAGGTTTCCCTTTCTCTTCTTTGTTCTCATAGCTCCTGGGTCTCAGCTTTGGATTTGGCCCCGCCACTGTGTGTAGGTCGCCAAAAGGCGTCTGTTCTTCACTCAGAGAGGACAGGGTTAAAGGAGCAGCTTCTTCGGGGACTCTGGCTCACTCAGGCCGGGCAGGAGGGAGGGGCACGGAGTGCAGGGGGAGCCTGCAGCGGCAGAGTTCGGCGTGACGTTGCATGAGCCCGAGGCACGCCGTGAGTTCTCCCAGGGAAGCCGCCCCTGGATCCCGGGATCCCGGCAGTGGCAGGCTGAACAGGCTCCTGGAAGGGTGGTGTGGACAGTGACCTGCGCTCGCACACAGGCTTCGTGGTGGCGGCAGCAGCAGCCACAGCGTCCCACGCAGGTCACTGGGCTCCGCGCTTTCCGTCGTGAATCGCGCCTGTCTGTGGAACCACTTTAAGCAGCGCTCTTAATTCCCTCTCCTCGCGCACCAGGAAACCAAGAGGGAAGAAAAAGTATCTTGCCTCCTCGGTAGCTCCAGAGTTTTCACGGACTCCCTGCTGGCTTGCTGTGGCACATTAGCCCCCTTCAGGCTGAGTTCTCGCCGCCAGCCCCAGTCCTCTCCATGCGCTCTGACCGAAGCCTGAGCCTCAGCTTCCAGCGCCGCCCGACCTGGCGGGCGAGCAGACAAGCCTCTTGGGCTGGTGAGTGCCGCTCGGCACCGATCCTCTGTGCGGGAATCTCTCCGCTTTGCCCTACCCAGGTATGTGGGCAGTTTCTTGCATTTTGGGTGGTCTGAGGTCTTCTGCCAGCATTCAGGGGCTGTTCTTTAGGAATTGTTCCACGTGTAGCAGTATTTCTGGTGTATCCGTGGAGAGGAAGGTGATCTCCACATCTTACTCTTCCGCCATCTTACCCAGAAGTCGGTCATGGAATATTTTGATGACAAGGGTTATGGAACACTGTGATGTCAGCGGTCATGGAGCATTTTGAAGAAAAGGGTCATGGAGCATTTGATGACAGGGGTTAAGGAACATTGTGATGTCAGGGGTCATCGAACATTGTGATGATAACAGCATGTAGCACTGTGATGACAGGAGTCATGGAACATTGTGATGACAGGGGTGAGGGAGTATTGTGATGAATAGTGATGTAACATTGTGATATCAGTGGTGAGAGAGCATTTTGATGAGAAATGCATGGAGCATTGTGAAGACAAGGGTTATGGAGCATTGTGATGACAAGATTGTGGAGCACTGTGATGACAAGCGCATGGTTCATTGTGATGACGTGTCATGGAGCATTGTGCTGACAAGCGCATGGAGCATTGTGATGAAAACGGTCATGGAACATTGTGCTGAGAAAGGCATAGTGTATTGTGATGACAAGGGTCAAAGAGCATTGTGAACGAAAGTTCATGGAGCATTGATGTTAAAAATGCCACAGTGTCTGTTGATGACGGGGGCATGGACCATTTTGATGACAAAGGTCATGAAGCATTGTGATGACTGGAGTTACGGAGCATTGTGATAACAATGGCATGGGACATTGTGATGACAAGGGCATGGAGTATTGGTCTAATAAGTTTCATGGATTATTGCAATGACAGTTGGAACGGCGCGTTGTGATGACAAGGGCATGGAGCATTGTGAAGACCAGGTCATGCAGTATTGTGAAGACTGGTGTCAGGGAGCATTGTGATGACATATGTAATGGCCCATTGTGATGACAATGGCATGGAGCATTGTGATGCTAAGTGTCATGGAGGATTCTGATGACAAAGGTAATGGAGCATTGTGATGACAATGGCTTGGAACATTGTGATGACAAGGGTCAGGGAGCATTGTGCTGGCAAGAATATGGAGAATTGTGATGACACGGGTCATGGAGCATTTGGATGACAAGCTTGTGGAGTATTTTGATGAAAATGGCATCTTGCATTGTGATGAAAACGGCATGGAGCATTGTGATGACAAGGTACTGAAGCATTGTGATGAGAAGACCATGGATCCTTGTGATGATATGTCTCATGGAACATTCTGATGAAAAGGGGCATGGAGCATTGTGATTACAGGGGTCGTGGAGCACTGTGATGACAAGGGCATGGAGCATTGGGATGAGAAAGCCATGGAGCCTTGTCATCACAGGGTTTAAGGAGCATACTGACGACAAGTGTCAGGGAGCATTGTGATGACAAGGGTATTGAGCATTGTGGTGACAAAAGTCATGGAGCATTGTGATGAGAAGACCATGGATAATTGTGATGACGAGCGTCATGGGGTGTTGTGATGATAAGTGTTATGGAACATTTTGATCACAAGGATTTTGAGCATTGTGATGAGAGAGGTCATGGAGCATTATGATTTCATTGTGATGACAATAGCATGAAGCATTATGATGGTGGGCATGGTGCATTGTGATGACAGGGTTCATGGAGCATTGAGATGAAAAGGGGCATGGAGCATTGTGATTACAGGGGTCTTGGAGCATTGTGATGAGAGGTGTAATGGAGCATTGTGATGGCAAGTGCATGGGGCACTCTGATGAGAAGGCCATGGAGCATTCTGATGACATGCGTCATGGAGCTTTGTGACGACAAGGTCATGAAGCAATGTGATGAGACCGATCATGGAGCATTGTGATGACAATGACATGGAGCATTGTGATGACAAGGGTCATGGATCTTTGTGATGACAAATTCATGGCGCATTTTGATGACAAGGGCGTTGTGCATTGTGATGAGAAGAGCAGGGAGCCTTGTGATGAATGGGTCATGGAGCAATTTGATGAAAAGGGTCATGGAACATTTTGATGACAGGGGTTATGGAACATTGTGATGTCAGGTGTCATGGAACATGTTCATGACAGGGGTTATGGACCATTGTGATGACAGCGGAGTGGGTGTACTGTGATGACCAGTGAGGGAACATTTTGATATCAGTGGTGAGAGAGCATTTTGATAAGACGTGCAAGGAGCATTGTGATGACAAGCTTTATGGAGCATTGTGATGACATGGGTCATGGAGCACTGCGCTGAAAAGCGCATGGAACATTGTGATGACAAAGGTCAAGGAGCATTGAGTTGACAAAGGGATGGAGCATTGTGGTAACAAGTGTCACGGAGCATTGTGATGAAAAGTTCATGGAGCATTGTGGTGACAAAGTTCAGAGAGCCTTGTGAGGATGAGGGCATGGATCATTGTGATGACACAGGTCATGAAGCCTTTTGATGACTGGAGTCACGGAGCATTGTGAGAACTGGGGTCATGGAGCATTGTGATGACAAGGGCATGGAGCATTGGGATGACAGGGGCATGGAGCATTGGTCTGACAAGTTTCATGGATAACTGTGTTGACAGTGGGCATGGCACATTGTGATGACAAGGTCAT
This sequence comes from Mesoplodon bidens, assembly GCF_964165515.1. Classification (NCBI taxonomy): domain Eukaryota; kingdom Metazoa; phylum Chordata; class Mammalia; order Artiodactyla; family Ziphiidae; genus Mesoplodon; species Mesoplodon bidens. The sequence continues at coordinate 4,465,239 of NW_027672207.1, forward strand.
GCAGTATTGTGAAGACAGGTGTCAGGGAGCATTGTGATGACATGTTTCATGTTCCATTGTGATGAAAATGGCATGGAGAATTGTGATGTCAAGTTTTTGGAGGATTGTGATGACAAAGGTAATGGAGCATTGTGATGACAAGGGCTTGGAGCATTGTGATGACAAGGGTCATGGAGCATTGTGATGACAACGGCCATTGAGAATCTGATGAAAAGGTCGTGAGGCTTTGTGATGACAAAGGCATGGAGCTTGCTATGACAGGGGTCATGGGGCATTGCGATGACATGTGCATGGAGAATTGTGATGACAAAAGCATGTAACATTGTGATGAGAACAGTCATGGAGCATTGTGATGACAAGAACGTGGAGAATTGTGATGACAAGGGACATGGACCATTGTGATGACCAGGGCATGGAGCAATGTGATGGCAATACGGTGGAGCTTTGTGATGAGAAGAACATGGATAATTATGATGACGAGCGTCATGGAGCACTGTAATGACAAGGGCTATGGAGCATTGTGATGTCAGGGGACATGGAGCATTTTGATGAAAAGTGTCATGGAGCAGATTGATGACAGGGGTTATGGAATATTGTGATGTCATAGGTCATCTAACATTGTGATGATAAGTGCATGTAGCATGGTGATGACAGTAGTCATGGAACATTGTGATGACAGGGGTGAGGGAGTATTGTAATGAAAAGTGATGTAACATTGTGATATCAGTGTTGAGAGAGCATACTGATGAGAAGTGCATGGAACATTGTGATGACACAGTTAATGGAGCATTGTGATGACAAGATTGTGGAGCACTGTGATGACAAGTGCATGGTGCATTGTGATGACGTTTCATGGAGCATTGTGCTGACAAGTGCATGGAACATTGTGATGACAACGGTCATGGAGCATTGTGCTGAGAAAGACCTAGAGTATACTGATGACAATGGTCAAAGAGCATTGTGATGAAAATTTCATGGAGCATTGAGGTTAAAAATGTCACAGAGATTGTTGATGACGAGGGCATGGACCATTGTGATGACAAAGGTCCTGAAGCATTGTGACGACTGGAGTCACAGAGCATTGTGATGACATGGGTCATGGAGCATTGTGATAACAAGGGAAGGAAAATTGTGATGACAAGGGCACCCAGCATTGGTCTAATAAGTTTCATGGATTATTGCAATGACAGTTGGAATGGTGCCTTGTGATGACAAGGGCATGGAGCATTGTGAAGACTGGGTCATGCAGTATTGTGAAGACAGGTGTCAGGGAGCATTGTGATGGCATATGTAATGGCCCATTGTGTTGACAATGGCATGGAGCATTGTGATGCCAAATGTCATGGAGGATTCTGATGACGAAGGTAATGGAGCATTGTGATGACAATGGCTTGGAGCATTGTGATGACAAGGGTCAGGGAGCATTTTGCTGACAAGTGCATGGACAATTGTGATGAAAAAGGTCATGGAGCATTCTGATGACAAGCCAGTGGAATATTTTGATGACAAAGGCATGGAGCATTGTGATGAAAACGGCATGGGGCTTTGTGATGAAAAAGGCATGGAGCCTATTCATGACAGGGTTCAAGGAGCATTCTGACTACAAGTGTCAGGGAGCATCGTGATGACAAGTGTATTGAAAATTGTGATGACAAAGTTCATGGAGCATTGTGATGAAAAGGGAATGGAGTATTGTGATGACAGGCATCATGCTGCATTGTGATGACAAGTGTTATGGAACTTTGTGATCACAAGTGTTTGGAGCATTGTGATGACAGAGGTCATGGATCATTTTCATTTCAAGGAGCATGGAGCATTGTGATGACAAGGGCATGAAACAATGTGATTCCAAGTTTCATGGAGGATTCTGATGACAATGGTAATGGAGAATTTTGATGACAAGTGCATAGAGCATTGTAATGACAAGCTCATGTAGCATTTTGCTGACAAAGGCATGGAGCATTGTGATGACAGTTGTCATGGAGCACTGTGATGACAAGCGTCACGGAGCATTGTGAATACAGGGGTCATGGAACATTGGGATGACAAGGGCATGGATCTTTGTGATGTCAAGTGTCATGGAGCATTGGGATGAAAATATTCATGGAGTATTGTGATGACAAGGGACATGGAGCGTTGTGATGACAGGAGTCATGGAGCATTGTAATGACAGGGGTCATGGAGCATTGTGATGAGAATGTCATGGAGCATTGGGCTGAAAATGTTCATGGAGTATTGTGATGACAGGTGTCATGGAGCATTGTGATGACAAGGTACTGAAGCATTGTGATGAGAAGACCATGGAGCCTTGTGATGATATGTCTCATGGAACATTCTGATGAAAAGGGACATGGAGCATTGTGATTACAGGGGTCGTGGAGCACTGTGAAGACAAGGGCATGGAGCATTGGGATGAGAAGGCCATGGAGCCTTGTCATCACAGGGTTCAAGGAGCATACTGACGACAAGTGTCAGGGAGCATTGTGATGACAAGGGTATTTAGCATTGTGGTGACAAAAGTCATGGAGCATTGTGATGAGAAGACCATGGATAATTGTGATGACGAGCGTCATGGGGTGTTGTGATGATAAGTGTCATGGAAGATTTTGATGACAAGGATTTGGAGCATTGTGATGAGAGAGGTCATGGAGCATTATGATTTCATTGTGATGACAATAGCATGAAGCATTATGATGGTGGGCATGGTGCATTGTGATGACAGGGTTCATGGAGCATTGACATGCAAAGGGGCATGGAACATTGTGATTGCAGGGGTCTTGGAGCATTGTGATGACAGGTGTAATGGAGCATTGTGATGGCAAGGGCATGGAGCACTGTGATGAGAAGGCCATGGAGCATTCTGATGACATGCGTCATGGAGCTTTGTGACGACAAGGGCATGAAGGAATGTGATGAGACCGATCATGGAGCATTGTGATGACAATGACATGGAGCATGGTGATGACAAGGGTCATGGATCTTTGTGATGACAAATTCATGGTGCATTTTGATGACAAGGGCATTGTGCATTGTGATGAGAAGAGCAGGGAGCCTTTTGATGACAGGGTCATGGAGCAATTTGATGAAAAGAGTCATGGTACATTTTGATGACAGGGGTTATGGAACATTGTGATGTCAGGGGTCATGGAACATGTTCATGACAGGGGTTATGGACCATTGTGATGACAGGGGAGTGGGTTTATTGTGATGACCAGTGAGGGAACATTTTGATATCAGTGGTGAGAGAGCATTTTGATAAGACGTGCAAGGAGCATTGTGATGACAAGCTTTATGGAGCATTGTGATGACATGGGTCAGGGAGCACTGCGCTGACAAGCGCATGGAACATTGTGATGACAAAGGTCAAGGAGCATTGAGTTGACAAAGGGATGGAGCATTGTGGTAACAAGTGTCACGGAGCATTGTGATGAAAAGTTCATGGAGCATTGTGGTGATAAATTTCACAGAGCCTTGTGATGATGAGGGCATGGGTCATTGTGATGACACAGGTCATGAAGCCTTTTGATGACTGCAGTCACGGAGCATTGTGAGAACTGGGGTCATGGAGCATTGTGATGACAAGGGCATGGAGCATTGTGATGACAGGGGCATGGAGCATTGGTCTGACAAGTTTCATGGATAACTGTGTTGACAGTGGGCATGGCACATTGTGATGACAAGGTCATGCAGTATTGTGAAGACAGGTGTCAGCGAGCATTGTGATGACATGTTTCATGTTCCATTGTGATGACAATGCATGGAGCATTGTGATGTCAAGTTTTTGGAGGATTGTAATGACAAATGTAATGGAGCTTTGTGATGACAAGGGCTTGGAGCATTGTGATGACAAGGGTTATGGAGCATTGTGATGACAACGGCCATTGAGAATTTGATGAAAAGTTCGTGAGGAATTGTGATGACAAAGGCATGGAGCTTGCTATGACAGGGGTCATGGGGCATTGCGATGACATGTGCATGGAGAATTGTGATGACAAAAGCATGTAACATTGTGATGAGTACTGTCATGGAGCATTGAGATGACAAGGACGTGGAGAATTGTGATGACAAGGGACATGGACCATTGTGATGACCAGGGCATGGAGCAATGTGATGGCAAGACGGTGGAGCTTTGTGATGTGAAGAACATGGATAATTATGATGACGAGCGTCATGGAGCACTGTAATGACAAGGGCTATGGAGCATTGTGATGTCAGGGGACATGGAGCATTTTGATGAAAAGGGTCATGGAGCATTTTGATGACAGGGGTTATGGAACATTGTGATGTCATAGGTCATCGAACATTGTGATGATAAGTGCATGTAGCATGGTGATGACAGGAGTCATGGAACATTGTGATGACAGGGGTGAGGGAGTATTGTAATGAATAGTGATGTAACATTGTGATATCAGTGGTGAGAGAGCATATTGATGAGAAGTGCATGGAGCATTGTGATGACAATGTTAATGGAGCATTGTGATGACAAGCGCATGGAACATTGTGATGACAATGGTCATGGAGCATTGTGCTGAGAAAGGCATAGAGTATTCTGATAACAAGGGTCAAAGAGCATTGTGATGAAAATTTCATGGAGCATTGTGGTTAAAAAGGTCACAGAGACTGTTGATGACAAGGGCATGGACCATTGTGATTACAAAGGTCATGAAGCATTGTGATGACGGGAGTCACAGAGCATTGTGATGACATGGGTCATGGAGCATTGTGATAACAAGGGAATGGAGAATTGTGATGACAAGGGCACAGAGCATTGGTCTGATAAGTTTCATGGATTATTGCAATGACAGTTGGAATGGTGCATTGTGATGAGAAGGGCATGGAGCATTGTGAAGACTGGGTCATGCAGTATTGTGAAGACTGGTGTCAGGGAGCATTGCGATGGCATATGTAATGGCCCATTGTGATGACAATGGCATGGAGCATTGTGATGCCAACTGTCATGGAGGTTTCTGATGACAAAGGTAATGGAGCATTGTGATGACAATGGCTTGGAACATTGTGATGACAAGGGTCAGGGAGCATTGTGCTGAAAAGTGCATGGAGAATTGTGATGACAAAGGTCAGGGAGCATTCTGATGACAAGCTTGTGGTGTAATTTGATGACAAATGCATAGAGCATTGTGATGAAAACGACATGGGGCTTTGTGATGAAAAATGCATGGAGCCTATTCGTGACAGTGTTCAAGGAGCATTCTGACTACAAGTGTCAGGGAGCATTGTGGTGACAAGTGTATTGAGAATTGTGATGACAAACTTCATGGAGGATTGTGATGAAAAGGGCATGGAGTATTGTGATGACAGGCGTCAGGGAGCATTGTGATGACAAGTGTTATGGAACTCTGTGATCACAAGAGATTGGAGCATTGTGATGAGAGAGGTCATGGATCATTTTGATTTCAAGGAGCGTGGAGCATTGTGATGACAAGGGCATGAAACAATATGATCCCAAGGTTCATGGACGATTCTGATGACAATGGTAATAGAGTATTGTGATGACAAGTGCATAGAGCATTGTAATGACAAGCTCATGTAACATTTTGCTGACAAAGGCATGGAGCATGGTGATGACAGTTGTCATGGAGCACTGTGATGACAAGCGTTACGGAGCATTGTGAATACAGGGGTCATGGAGCATTGGGATGACAAGGGCATGGATCTTTGTGATGTCAAGTGTCATGGAGCATTGGGATAAAATGTTCATGGAGTATTGTGATGACAAGGGACATGGAGCGTTGTGATGACAGGGGTCTTGGAGCATTGTAATGACAGGGTTCATGGAGCATTGTGATGAGAATGTCATGGAGCATTGGGCTGAAAATGTTCATGGAGGACTGTGATGACAGGTGTCATGGAGCATTGTGATGACAAGGTACTGAAGCATTTTGATGAGAAGACCATGGAGCCTTGTGATGATATGTCTCATGGAACATTCTGACGAAAACGGGCATGGAGCATTGTGATTACAGGGGTCGTGGAGCACTGTGATGACAAGGGCATGGAGCATTTGGATGAGAAGGCCATGGAGCCTTGTCATCACAGGGTTCAAGGAGCATACTGACGACAAGTGTCAGGGAGCATTGTGATGACAAGGGTATTGAGCATTGTAGTGACAAAAGTCATGGAGCATTGTGATGAGAAGACCATGGATAATTGTGATGACGAGCGTCATGGGGTGTTGTGATGATAAGTGTTATGGAACATTTTGATCACAAGGATTTGGAGCATTGTGATGAGAGATGTCATGGAGCATTATGATTTCATTGTGATGACAATGGCATGAAGCATTATGATGGTGGGCATGGTGCATTGTGATGACAGGGTTCATGGAACATTGAGATGAAAAGGGGCATGGAGCATTGTGATTACAGGGGTCTTGGAGCATTGTGATGAGAGGTGTAATGGAGCATTGTGATGGCAAGTGCATGGAGCACTCTGATGAGAAGGCCATGGAGCATTCTGATGACATGCGTCATGGAGCTTTGTGACGACATGGTCAAAAGCAATGTGATGAGACCGAAAATGGAGCACTGTGATGACAATGACATGGAGCATTGTGATGACAAGGGTCATGGATCTTTGTGATGACAAATTCATAGCGCATTTTGATGACAAGGGCGTTGTGCATTGTGATGAGAAGAGCAGCGAGACTTGTGATGATAGGGTCATGGAGCAATTTGATGAAAAGGGTCATGGAACATTTTGATGACAGGGGTTATGGAACATTGTGATGTCAGGTGTCATGGAACATGTTCATGACAGGGGTTATGGACCATTGTGATGACAGGGGAGTGGGTGTATTGTGATGACTATTGAGGGAACATTTTGATATCAGTGGTGAGAGAGCATTTTGATAAGACGTGCAAGGAGCATTGTCATGACAAGCTTTATGGAGCATTGTGATGACATGGGTCATGGAGCACTGCGCTGACAAGTGCATGGAACATTGTGATGACAAAGGTCAAGGAGCATTGAGTTGACAAAGGGATGGAGCATTGTGGTAACAACTGTCAGGGAGCATTGTGATGAAATGTTCAAGGAACATTGTGGTGACAAAGTTCACAGAGCCTTGTGATGATGAGGGCATGGATCATTGTGATGACACAGGTCATGAAGCCTTTTGATGACTGGAGTCACGGAGCTTTGTGAGAACTGGGGTCATGGAGCATTGTGATGACAAGGGCATGGAGCATTGTGATGACAGGGGCATGGAGCATTGGTCTGACAAATTTCATGGATAATTGTGTTGACAGTGGGCATGGCATATTGTGATGACAAGGTCATGCAGTATTATGAAGACAGGTGTCAGGGAGCATTGTGATGACATGTTTCATGTTCCATTGTGATGACAATGGCATGGAGCATTGTGATGTCAAGTTTTTGAGGATTGTGATGACAAAGGTAATGGAGCATTGTGATGACAAGGGCTTGGAGCATTGTGATGACAAGGGTCATGGAGCATTGTGATGACAATGGCCATTGAGTATTTGATGAAAAGGTCGTGAGGCATTGTGATGACAAAGGCATGGAGCTTGCTATGACAGGGGTCATGGGGCATTGCGATGACATGTGCATGGAGAATTGTGATGACAAAAGCATGTAACATTGTGATGAGAACTGTCATGGAGCATTGAGATGACAAGGACGTGGAGAATTGTGATGACAAGAGACATGGAGCATTGTGATAAACAGGGCATGGAGCAATGTGATTGCAAGACGGTGGAGCATTGTGAGGAGAAGACCATGGATAATTATGATGACGAGCGTCATGGAGCACTGTAATGACAAGGGCTATGGAGCATTGTGATGTCATAGGTCATCGAACATTGTGATGATAAGTGCATGTAGCATGGTGATGACAGGGGTCATGGAACATTGTGATGACAGGGGTGTGGTAGTATTGTAATGAATAGTGATGTAACATTGTGATATCTGTGGTGAGAGAGCATATTGATGAGAAGTGCATGCAGCATTGTGATGACAATGTTAATGGAGCATTGTGATGACAAGATTGTGGAGCACTGTGATGACAAGTGCATGGTGCATTGTGATGACGTGTCATGGAGCATTGTGCAGACAAGCGCATGGAACATTGTGATGACAACGGTCATGGAGCATTGTGCTGAGAAAGGCATAGAGTATTCTGATGACCAGGGTCAAAGAGCATTGTGATGAAAATTTCATGCAGCAGTGAGGTTAAAAATGTCACAGAGACTGTTGATGACGAGGGCATGGACCATTGTGATGACAAAGGTCATGAAGCATTGTGAAGACCGGAGTCTCGGAGCATTGTGATGACATGGGTCATGGAGCATTGTGATAACAAGGGCATGGAGAATTGTGATGAAAAGGGCACGGAGCATTGGTCTAATAAGTTTCATGGATTATTGCATTGACAGTTGGAATGGTGCATTGTGATGACAAGGGTATGGAGCATTGTGAAGACTGGGTCATGCATTATTGTGAAGACTGCTGTCAGGGAGCATTGTGATGGCATATGTAATGGCCCATTGTGATGACAATGGCATGGAGCATTGTGATGCCAAATGTCATGGAGGATTCTGATGACAAAGGTAATGGAGCATTGTGATGACAATGGCTTGGATCATTGTGATGACAAGGGTCAGGGAGCATTGTGCTGACAAGTGCATGGAGAATTGTGATGACAAAGGTCAAGGAGCATTCTGATGACAAGCTTGTGGAGTATTTTGATGACAAAGGCATGGAGCATTGTGATGAAAACGGCATGGGGCTTTGTGATGAAAAAGGCATGGAGCCTATTGGTGACAGGGTTCAAGGAGCATTCTGACTCCAAGTGTCAGGGAGCATTGTGATGACAAGTGTATTGAGATTTGTGATGACAATGGTCATGGAGCATTGTGATGAAAAGGGCATGGAGTATTGTGATGACAGGCATCATGGAGCGTTGTGATGACAAGTGTTATGGAACTTTGTGATCACAAGTGTTTGGAGCATTGTGATGACAGAGGTCATGGATCATTTTGATTTCAAGGAGCATGGAGCATTGTGATGACAAGGACATGAAACAATGTGATCCCAAGGTTCATGGAGGATTCTGATGACAATGGTAATGGAGTATTGTGATGACAAATGCATAGAGCATTGTAATGACAATGTCATGTAGCATTTTGCTGACAAAGGCATGGAGCATTGTGATGACAGGTGTCATGGAGCACTGTGATGACAAGCGTCACGGAGCATTGTGAATGCAGGGGTCATGGAGCATTGGGATGACAAGAGCATGGATCATTGTGATGACAAGTGTCATGGAGCATTAGGATGAAAATGTTCATGGAGTATTGTGATGACAAGGGACATGCAGCGTTGTTATGACAGGGGTCATGGAGCATTGTAATGACATGGGTCATGGAGCATTGTGATGAGAAGGTCATGGAGCATTGGGCTGAAAATATTCATGGAGTATTGTGATGACAGGTGTCATGGAGCATTGCAATGACAAGGTACTGGAGCATTGTGATGAGAAGTCCATGGAGCCTTTTGATGATATGTCTCATGGAACATTCTGATGAAAAGGGGCATTGAGCATTGTGATTACAGGGGTCATGGAGCACTGTGATGACAAGGGCATGGAGCATTGGTATGAGAAGTCCATGGAGCCTTGTCATCACAGGGTTCAAGGAGCATACTGACGACAAGTGTCAGGGAGCATTGTGATGACAAGGGTATTGAGCATTGTGGTGACAAAAGTCATGGAGCATTGTGATGAGAAGACCATGGATAATTGTGATGACGAGCGTCATGGGGTGTTGTGATGATAAGTGTTATGGAACATTTTGATCACAAGGATTTGGAGCTTTGTGATGAGAGAGGTCATGGAGCCTTATGATTTCATTGTGATGACAATAGTATGAAGCATTATGATAGTGGGCATGTTGCATTGCTATGACAGGGTTCATGGAGCATTGAGATGAAAAGGGGCATGGAGCATTGTGATGACAGGTCTAATGGAGCATTGTGATGGCAAGGGCATGGAGCACTGTGATGAGAAAGCCATGGAGCATTCTGATGACATGCGTCATGTAGCTTTGTGACAACAAGGGCATGAAGGAATGTGATGAGACCGATCATGGAGCATTGTGATGACAATGACATGGATCATTGTGATGACAACGGTCATGGAGCATTGGGCTGAAAATGTTCATGGAGTACTGTGATGACAGTGATCATGGAACATTGTGATGACAGGGAAATGGAACATTTTGATGACAAGGTCCTCGAGCTTTTTAATGAGAAGAACATGGAGACTTGTGATGACAAGTCTCATGGAGCATTCTGATGAAAAGGGGTATGGAACATTGTGATTCCAGGGGTCTTGAAACATTGTGATGACAAGGGCATGGAGCATTGTGATGAAATGGCCATGGAGCATTCCGTGACATGCTTCATGCAGAATTGTGATGACGAGGGCATGGAGCATTTTGATTACAGGGGTCTTGAGCATTGTGATGACAAGTGTTATGGAACCTTGTGATGACAATGCCGTGTAACATTGTGATGGCAGTGGTCATGGAGCACTGTTATGACAGGGGTAATGGAGCATCTTGATGAGAATGGCATGGTGCTTTGGTCTGCAATATTTCATGGATTATTGTGATGAGTGTGGGCATGAAGCATTGTGATGACGAGGTCACAGAACACTGTGATACATGGGTCATGGGTCATGGACCTTTTTGATGACAAGTCATGGAGCACTGTGATGACAGGGGCATGGAGCATTTGTCTGACAAATTTCATAGATTATTGTGATGACAGTGGACATGGTGCATTGTGATGACAAACTCATGGATCACTGTGAATATAAGGTCAAGGATTATTGTTAAGACACGTGTCAGGGAGCATTGTGATGACATATGTCATGGTCCATTGCGATGACAATGGCAGGGAGTATTGTAATGCCAAATTTAATGGAGGATTGTGATTGCAAATATAATGGAGCATTTTGATTACTAGGGCTTGGTGCATTATGATGAAAAGGGCCATTGACAATTTTCATGACAAGGTCGTGAAGCATTTTGATGACAATGTCCTGGAGCATTGTGATGAGAAAATCATGGAGTCTTGTGATGACAAATCACATGGAGCAAACTGATGAAAAAGGGGCACGGAGCATTGGGATTACAGGGGTCTTGGCACATTGTGATGGCAAGCGCATGGATCATTGTGAGGAAAAGGCCAAGGAGCATTCTGATGACATGAGTCATTGAGCTTTGTGAAGACAATAACATGGAGCATTGTGATTACAGAGGTCTTAGAGCATTGTGATGAAGAGGGCATGGATCATTGTGATGAAAAACGCATGGAGCCTTGTCATGACAGAGTTCAAGGAGCATACAGACAACAAGTGTCAGGGAACATTTTGATGACAAGTGTATTGAGCATTATGATGACAAAGTTCATGGAATATTGTGATGAGAAGAACATGGATAACTGTGATGACGAGCGTCATGGGGCATTGTGATGACAAGTGTTATGGAATATTGTGATCACAAGGGTTTGGAGCATTGTTATGACAGAGGTCATGGAGCATTTTGATTTCATTGTGATGACAATAGCATGAAGCATTATGATGATGGGCATGGTGCATTGTGATGAGAGGGTTCATGGAGCATTGACAGGAAAAGGGGCATGGATCATTGTGATTACAAGTGTCTGGGATAATTGTGATGACAAGGGCATGGAGCATTGTGATGAGAAAGCCATGGAACATTCTGATGACATGCTTCATGGAGCTTTGTGATGACAAGGGCATGGATCATTGTGATTACAGGGGTCTTCAGCACTGTGATGAAAAGTGTCATGGAACCTTGTGATGACTAGGCCGTGAAACATTGTGATGGCAGGGGTCATGGTGCATTGTTATGACAGAGGTCATGGAGCATTTTGATTTCATTGTGATGACAATAGCATGAAGAAAAATGATGATGGGCATGGTGCATTATGATGACAGTTTTCATGGACTTTTGAGGTGAAAATGGGAATGGAGCACTGTGATTACAGGGGTCTTGGAGCATTGTGATGAGAAGGGTCATGGAGCCATGTGTTGACAAGTCCATGGATCATCGTGATGGCAGGGGTCATGGAGCATTGTTATGACAGGAGTAATGGAGCATTGTGAGGGCAAGGGCATGGAGCATTGTGATGAGAAGGCCATGGAGCATTCGGATGACATGTGTCATGGAGCTTTGTGATGACAAGATACTGGAGCAATGTGATCAGAGCGTTCATGGAGCATTGTGATGACAATGACATGGAGCATTATGATGTCAAGGGTCATGGATCTTTTTGATGCCAAGTCATGGAGCATGTTGATGGCAAGGGCATTGTGCATTGTGATGAGAAGTGTAGGGAGCATTGTGAGGACAGGGTCATGGAGCAATTTGTTGAAAAGTGTCATGGAACATTTTGATGACAGGGGTCATGGACCACTGTAATGACAGGGGTCATGGAGCATTTTGATGAAAAGGGTCATGGAGCATTTTGATGACAGGGGTTATGGAACACTGTGATGTCTGGGGTCATCGAACATTGTGATGATAAGTGCATGTAGCATTGTGATGACAGGTGCCATAGAACATTGTGATGACAGAGGTGAGGGAGTATTGTTACGAATAGTGATGTAACATTGGGATATCAGTGGTGAGAGAGCATATTGATGAGAAGTGCATGGAGCACTGTGATGTCAAGGTTTATGGAGCATTGTGAGGACATGACTGTGGAGCACTGTGATGACAAGCGCATGGCGCACTGTGATGACATGTGTCATGGAGCACTGTGCTGACAAGCGTGTGGAGCACTGTTATGACTAGGGTCAAGGAGCACTGTGCTGAGAAAGCCATAGAGCATTTTGATGACAAGGGTCAAAGTGCATTGTGATGATAATTTCATGGAGCATTGTGTTTCAAAAGGTCACAGAGTCTGCTGATGATGAGGGCATGGACCATTGTGATGACAAAGGTCATGGAGCATTGTGATGAGAAGACCATGGATAATTGTGATGACGAGCGTCACGGGGCATGGTTATGACAAGTGTTATGGAATATTGTGATCAAAAGGCATGGGAGCATTGTGATGACAGAGGTCTAGGCTCATTTTGATTTCAAGGATCATGGAGCATTTTGATGACAAGGGCATGAAGCAATGTGATCCCAAGTTTCAAGGAGGATTTTGATGGCAATGGTAATGGAGTATGGTGATGACAAGCTCATAGAGCATTGTAATGATAAGGTCATGTAGCATTTTGCTGACAAAGGCATGGAGTACTTTAATGACAGGTATCATGGAGCAATGTGATAAAAAACGTCACAGAGCATTGTGAATACAAGTGTCATGGAGCATTGTGATGACAAAAATCATGGTGCACTGTGATGAGAAGACCATGGATAATTGTGATGACCAGCGTCATGGGGCATTGTGATGACAAGTGTTATGGAACATTGTGATCACAAGGGTTTGGAGCATTGTGATGAAAGCGGTCATGGAGCCTTTTGATTTCATTGTGATGGCAATAGCATGAAGCATTATGATGATGGGCTTGGTGTATTTTGAAGACAGCGTTCATTGATCATTGTGATGAAAAGTGGCATGGAGCATTGTTCTGTCAAGTTTCATGGATTATCGTGATAAGAGTGGGCATGGCACATTGTGACGACAAGGGCATGGAGCACTGTGATGACAAGGTCATGGATTATTGTCAAGAAAGGTGTCAGGGAGCATTGTGATGAAATATGTCATGTTCCAGCTTGATGACAATATCATTGAGCATTGTGATGCCAAGTGTCATGGAGGATTGTTGTGACAAAGTAAAGGAGCATTGTGATGACAAGGGCATGGAGCATTGTGATATCAAGGGTCATTGATAATTTTAATATCCAGGTCGTGAAACATTGTGATGACTAGCGCATGGAGCTTCCTATGACAGGGGTCATGGAGCATCATGATGACAAGTGCAAGGAGTATTGTGATGACAAGAGCATATAACATTGTGATGTGAAGTGCCATGGAGCATTGTAATGACAAGGACGTGGAGAATTGTGAGGACAAGGGACACTGAGCTTTGAGATGACAAGGAATGGAGCATGGTGATGGCAAAACCGTGGAGCACTGTGATGAGAAGTCCTTGGGTAATTCTGATGTCGAGCATCATGGAGCACTATAAGGACAAGTGGCAGGAAGCATTGTGATGAGAGGTGTCAGGGAGCATTGTGATGAGAGGGTTCATAGAGCATTGTGATGACAATGGCATGAAGCATTGTGATGACAAGTGCATGGAGCATTGGGATGACAAATGCATGGAGCATTGCAATGACAAGTGCATGGAGAATTGTGATGACAACAGCATGTAACATTGTGATGAGAAATGTCATGTAGCATTGTGATGACAAGGACGTGGAGAATTGTGATGATAAGGGACATGGAGCATTGTGATAACCAGGGCATGGAGCATTGTGATGACAGGGGTCATGGAGCATTATTATGACAAGGGCCATGGTGCATTCAGACAAAAGATATCACTTATGAAGGGAATGTAAACATGGCTACATATGAACTGAATTAGGGAAGAGAACAGATTCTCAGATTTAGAAAACACTCTTACGCTTGCTTAAGGGGAAAGAGAGGTGGGGAGATGCACAAAACAAAAGTTTGATATTAGAACAGGAACCGTTCCATAATCCAAAAACAGAAGATACAAGCCCTACTCCTTCCTCAGTGAACGGAACTCAACATCCCTATTGCCCGGAGAGAAATATATCTGACTAGTTAGAATTTTAAAAACTATGAATTGATATGTCTCTATAAGGGAACCAAGTGTGTCTAGAACGACATAAACCTGGCAGTGAGAATCAGCTCAAACCCACTATAAAAATGAATTTCAAAACAAAACATAAAAATAGTAAAATTCTTACACAATTCCTTTACGGGTTCTGATGAAACCTGGAATGACCCTATCTACAATGACAGCTGGATGTGGCATAAGGCTGGACACTTGGGACTGAGAGGATTGGTGAGATTGGGTGAGCAAATGCAGACCCTTTAAAGCAATAATTCATAGCACCCATTCCATGGGTCCCAACTCTCCAGCTTGAAGGGAATATTACTACAGCTATAACATGTACGGGAAACCTAGAGAAATGACACACTGTGAATACGAAAGGTTTCTAAAACTCAACGAACAGTCCCTATCCTGGAGCTCCTGTTTGACTTTCCAACTGCTTTACTATCAATCACCCAACTTGGAGAGACAGCCCCTTTAACCTCCTGTGCGCACAGGTTGACAATTTGGCAGAGGATGGAAGGGAAGAGGGAGAACCAATGAGTGAGTAGCTGTTAGACATTTGGACGGGAACATGTCACTCTAATTTCCCGGCAGGAAGAAGAATTAACCAAAGTCTCAGCCACCCACTGGGAACCAGTATAGTTTCTGAACCAAAATTATGGACTTGCGTTCAGCTCAAAAAAAACGAGTTGAAAAATGGAGCTCAGGGGCACAGCAATTCACAAACTGGCAGAGTAATAAAGGAAAACTATCATCCAAAAATCTGTTGAGGGAAGGCAACGAGGCAGACTTGAAAGCGAGGCAGAATAGCAGGAAACAGATTTTAAGACGTAAGTTGGAATCGCCTGTAAATCACAGGAAGAGGGGCACAACTTCGATAATGATGCCCTTAGCCAAAAAGGGCGTATGCGTTTTCTCCTGAATATAATCAGGAGAAAACGCATACGCCCTTTTTGGCCAAGCAATCAAGCGGGCAATGCAAATCTGCACTACAAAGAAGTATCACTTCCCACCAGTCGAAACGGACCACCACAAAATGTGTAAAAAACAGAAAGGCAAGACAGGCCCTGGAGAACACATAGCGTTGTTATGCTGATGGGCGGGATGTAAATTGCGAACTGCCTCTCTGGAGGAGTGCACTGTGTTCCCTAAAACAAGTAAACAACAGAGCTACAGAGCCAAGGGCACTTCCAGTCTAGGGAAAATACCATGGGAAAACTGAAAATCAACAAGACACAACCACAGCAAAATTTTGGGCTGCACTGCTTACAAGAACCTCAACTTGGGTACACCTGAAATATCCCAGGAAAGACAAAAATGCTTCAAGAAATTGTGGTACTTACATACGACGGAATATCCCTCAGCCATGAAATCAATGTCATAAGGGCAGTAGCAACAAAATGAGTGGATTCAGGTACGATGATTCTACGTGAAATATGTCAAACAGAAAAAGAAACGTATCATAAGATATCACTTATGAAGATCCTGTAAACATGGCTACACATGAACTGAGTTAGGAAAGAGAACAGAGTCTCACATTGAGGAAACACACTTTTGCCTGCTTAAGGGGGAAGGAGAGGTGGGGTGATGCATAAAACCACAGTTTGATATAAGCACAGGTACCGTTCAAAAAACCATCTATGGGGCAGAGAAGACCTACACCTTCCTCAGTGAAAGGGACTCAAAACACCATATTTCCCGCAGAGGAATATATCTGACTAGTAAGAATCTTAAAACCTATGACTTGATATGTCTCCGTAAGGGAATCAAGTGTGTCTAGACTGGCATAAACATGGCAGTGAGAATCAGCTCAAACCCACTATAAAAAGGAATTTCAAAACAAAACAAAAAAACCGGGAAATTCTTTACAATTCCTTCAGGGTTTCTGATGAAACCTGGAATGACCCTATCTAAAATGAAAGCTGGATGTGGCATAAGGCTGGACTCTTGGGACTAAGAGGATTGGTGAGATAGGGTGAGCAAATGCATACCCTTTAAAGCAATAATGCATGGCACCCATTCCATGGGTCCCAACAGTGCAGGTTGAATGGAATATTACTACAGCTCTAACATGTACGGGAAACCTAGAGAATGGACACTGTGAATACGGAAGTTTTCTAAAACTCAACGAATACTCCGTCTCTTGGCTCCTCCGGTTTGACTTTCCAACTGCTTTACTATCAATCTCCCAACTTGGAAGACAGCCCCTTTAACCTCCTGGTTCCCACTATTGCCAATTTGCAGAGGATGAAAGGGAAGAGGGAGAACCAATGAGAGAGTAGCTGTTATGCATTTGGACGGGCACATGTCACTCTAATTTCCAGCAGGAAGAAGAATTAACCACACTCTCAGCCACCCACCGGGCAACAGTAAAGGTCCTTAACCAAAATTTTGGACCTGCGTTCAGCTCACAAAAAACGAGTTGAAAAATGGAGCTCAGGGGCACATCAATTCACTAACTGGCAGAGTAATAAATGTCAACTATCGTCCAAAAATCTGTTGAGGGATGGCAACGAGGCAGCCATGGAATCGAGGCAGAATAGCAGGAAACAGATTTCAAGGGTTACGTTGGAATCGCCTTTAAAGCACAGGAAGAGGGGCACAACTTCGACAATGATGCACTTGGCAAAAAAGGGCGTATGCGTTTTCTCCTGAATATATTCAGGAGAAAACTCATACGCCCTTTTTTGCCAAGCAAGCAATCGGGCAATGCAAATCTGCACTACAAAGAAGTATCACTTCCCACCGGTCAAAAGGGACATGCACAAAATATGTAAAAAGCAGAATGGCAAGACAGGCCCTGGAGAACAGGGAGCCTTGTTATGCTGAGGGGCGGGATGTAAATTGCCAAATGCCTCTCTGGAGGAGTGCATTGTGTTCCCTAAAACAAGTAAACAACAGAGCTACAGAGCCAAGGCCACTTCCAGTCTAGGGAATATACCTTGGGAAAACTGAAAATCAATAAGACAGAGCCACCGCAATATTTAAGGCTGCACTGCTTACAAGAACCTCAACTTGGGTACACCTTAAATATCCCAGGAAAGACAAAAATGGTTCAAGAAATTGTGGTACTTACGTACGATGGAATATCCCTCAGCCATGAACTCAAAGTCATAAGACCAGTAGCAGCAAAATGAGTGGATTCAGGTACGATGATTCTAAGTGAAATAAGTCACACAGAAAAAGAAACTTATCATAAGATAGCATTTATGGAGATCCTGTAAATATGGCTACACTTGAACTGAGTTAGGAAAGAAAACCGAGTCTCACATGTAGAAAACACTCCTATGCCTGCTTAAGGGGGAAGGAGAGGTGGGGTGATGCATAAAACCAGAGTTTGATATAAGCACAGGAACCATTCCGAAAACCAACTATGGAATAGACAAGACCTACACTTTCCTCAGTGAAAGGGACTCAAAACATCATATTTCCCGCAGAGGAATATATCTCACTAGTAAGAATCTTAAAACCTATGTGTCGATATGTCTCCTTAAGGGAATCAAGTGTGTCCAGACTGGCATAAACGTGGCATTGTGAATCAGCTCAACCGCACTATAAAAAGGAATTTCAAAAACAAAACCAAAAAAAAAGGGAAATTCTTTACAATTCCTTCAGGGTCTCTGAGGAAACCTGGAAAGACCGTATCTACAATGACCTCTGGATGTTGCATAAGGCTGGATTCTTGGGACTGAGACGATTTGTGAGATAGGTTGAGCAAATTCAAACCCTTTAAAGCAATAATGCATGACACCCATTCCATGGGTCTCAACTCTCCAGGTTGTAGGGTATATTACTACAGCTATAACATATACGGGAAACCTAGAGATTGGACACACTGTGAATATGAAAGGTTTCTAAAACTCAATGAATACTCCCTCTCCTGGTTGCTCCGGTTTGACTTCCAACTCCTTTACTATCCATCTCCCAACTTGGAGAGACAGCCCCTTGAAACTCCTGTTTCCTACAAGTTGGCAATTTTGCAGAGAATGAAAGGGAAGAGGGAGAACCAATGAGAGAGTAGCTGTTAGGCATTTGGATGGGCACATGTAACTCTAATTTTCAGGCAGGAAGAATAATTAACCAAAGTCTCAGCCACCTGCCGCGAACCAGTAGAGGTCCCGAAGCAAAATTTCAGACTTGCGTTCAGCTCACAAAAACGAGTTGAAAAATGGAACTCAGGGGCACAGCGATTCACAAACTGGCAGAGTAATAAAGGACAACTATCATCCAAAAATTTGTTGAGGGAAGGCATCGAGGCTGACTTGAATGAGAGGCAGAATAGCAGGAAACAGATTTCAAGAGGTACGTTGGAATCACATTTAAAGCACATGAAGAGGGGCACAACGTCGACAATGATGCACTTGGCCAAAAAGAGCGTATGCACTTTCTCCTGAATATATTCAGGAGAAAACGCATACGCCCTTTTTGGCCAAGCAAGCAAGTGGGCAATGCAAATCTGCACTACACAGAAGTATCAATTCCCCACGATCAAAAGGGACATCCGCAAAATGTGTAAAAACCAGAAAGGCACGAAAGGCCCTGGAGAACATGGAGCATTGTTATGCTGATTGGCGGTATGTAAATTGCCAACTGCCTCTCGGGACGAGTGCATTGTGTTCCCTACAACAAGTAAACTACAGAGCTACAGAGCCAAGGGCACTTCCAATCCAGGGAATATACCTTTTGAAAACTGAAAACCAATAAGATAGTGCTACCCCAAAATTTAGGGCTGCACTCCTTACAAGAACCTCAACTTGGGTACACCTTAAATATCCCAGGAAAGACAAAAATGGTTCAAGAAATTGTGGTACTTACAAATGATGGAATATCCCTCAGCCAGGAAATCAATGTCATAAGACCAGTAGCAGCGAAATGAGTGGATTCAGGTACGATGATTCTAAGTGAAATAAATTAC
Organism: Mesoplodon bidens; assembly: GCF_964165515.1. Taxonomy (NCBI): domain Eukaryota; kingdom Metazoa; phylum Chordata; class Mammalia; order Artiodactyla; family Ziphiidae; genus Mesoplodon; species Mesoplodon bidens. The sequence goes on from NW_027672207.1 coordinate 4,484,984, forward strand.
ACAGAAAAATAAACTTATCATAAGATATCACTTATGAAGTTCCTGTAACCATGGCTACACATGAACTGAGTTAGGAAGGATAACAGAGTAACGAATCTTATCATAAAATATCACTCATAGTGGGAATGTACACATGGCTACGAATGAACTGAATTACAAACACAACAGAGTCACACATTTAGGAAACAGTATTCTGCCTGCTTAAGGGGAAAGGTGAGGTGGGGTGATGCATCAAACCACAGTTTTAAATTAGCACAGATACCGTTACATAAACCAAGTATGTAATAGACATCACCTACTGCTGACACAATGAACTGGACTCAAAACCCCCGATTCATTGCAGAGGAATATATCTAACTCCAAGTATTTTAAAACATATGTATTCTCATGTCTCCATAAAGGAATCATGTGTGTGTATAACAACATTAACACAGCACTGAAATTCACCTAACCCCCTTATAAAAATAAATTTCAAAAGCAAAATGCAAAAACAGCGAAACAGAGAGGAATTCTTAAGAATTATGTTCAGGGCCTGTGATGCAACATGGATTGTCCACATTTACACCCACAGCTGGATGAGACATAAGACTGGACACTTGGTGCAGACAAGATGGCTGTGGTTGTGTGAGCAAAAGAACACCACTTAGAGCAATACTGTGTGCTACCCATTCTAGTTGTACCAACTCTCCAGGGATAAGGGAATCTTCCTACAGTTAAAGCATGCATGGGAAACCCATTGGATGGTACACTGTGTAATTGGAAAGTTTTCTAAAAGGTACCTCATTTTTCCTTTCATCGTTCTCGGCTTCGCCATTCCATCTGCATTACTAAAAATCTCCCCACTTGGATTATCAGCGCCTTTACCCTCCTGTTATGCACAGTTTGCAAATTGTGCAGAGGATGAACAGGAAGAGGGGAAACAAATGAGCGATTAGCTGTAGGTGTTTGGATGGGCACATGTCACTCTAGTTTCCCATCAGGAAGAAGAATTAACCAAAGGCTCAGCCTGAAGCCCCGGAACCAGACTAGGGCCTACAGCCATCCTACGGTATTGCAGCCAGCTCACAAATAGGCGAGTTCAAAAATGGAAATCAGGGGCACAGCAATTCACAAACTTGCAGAGTTATAAAGGACAACTATCATCCAGAAATATATTGAGGTAAGGCAGTGAAGAGGATTTGAATGCAAGACAGAATCGACGGAAACAGATTTCAAGAGGTAGATTGGAGTCATCTTTAAAGCACATGAAAAGCGACAGAACTTCAACAATGTTGCCCTTGGCTGAAAAGGGAGTATGTGTATTTTCTTGAATATATTCGGGAAAAAATGCATACGCCCTTTTTGGCCAAGCAAGCCATCAGGCATTGCAAATCCACACTACATAGAAGTGTCCCTTACCTCCAGTCAAAAGGGCCATCCGCAAATAGTGTAAAAACCACAAATGCAGGACAGGCCATGGAGAAAAAGGAGCCTGATTACGCCGATGGACAGGATGTAAATTGCCAACAGCCTCTCTGGAGAACTGTATGTTGTTTTCTAAAACAGAGATACAGAGCATAGCACACTTCCACTCATGGGCGTGTATTTTGGGAACACTAAAAATCCACAACACACAGCCAGCCCAAAATTTAGGGCTGCTCTGTTTACAAGAACCTCGACTTCAGTACACTTTAAATATCCCAGGAAATGAAAAAAATGGATATAGATGTTGTGGTACTTATATACAATGGAATGTCACTCAGACATAAAATCAATGTCATAAGGCCATAGCAGCATAATGAGTGGCTTTACGTACGATGATGCTAAGTGAAATGAACCACAAAGAATAAAGAAACTTTTTGTAATATATCACTTATAGAGGGAATGTAAACATGGCTACCCATGAACTGAATTTCAAAAGTGAACAGAGTTACACATTTAGAAAACACACTTATACCTCCTTAAGGGGAAAGGTGACGTGGGGTGATGTGTAAAAGCAGAGTTTGAAATTAGCACAGATCCCATTCCATATACCAAATATGTAATAGACCAGACCTTCTCCTTTCTCAATGAACTGGACACAAAACACCCTATTCACTGAAGAGGAGTATATCTGACTGGTAATAATGTTGAAACCTATGTATTTATATGGCTCCATAATGGAATCAAGTGTATGTAGATTGGCATAAACACATATCAATGGAACAGGACAGAAAGCCCAGAGATAAACCTATATACCTATTGCTATCTCATCTATGACAAAGGAGCTATGGATATACAATGGAGAAAAGACAGTCTCTTCAGTAATTGGTGCTGGGAAAACTGGACCCCTACACATAAAAGAATGAAATTAGAGTACTCCGTAACACCATACACAAAAATAAACTCTAAATGGATTAGAGATCTAAATATAAGACCACACACTATAAAACACTTAGAGGAAACCATAGTCAGAACACTCTATGACATAAATCACAGGAAGATCCTTTTTGACCCACCTCCTAGAGAAATGGAAATTAAAATCGAAATCAACAAATGGGACCTAATGAATCTTAAAAGCTTTTACACAGTACAGGAAAACATAAACAAGATGCAAAAACAACCCTCAGAATGGGAGAAAATATTTTCAAATGAAGCAATTGACAAAGGATTAATCTCCAAACTTTACAAGCACCTCATGTAGCTCAATATCACAAAAACAAACAACCCAATCCAAAAACGGGCAGAAGAAATGAATAGACATTTCTCCAAGGAAGATATACAGATTACCAAGAAACACATGAAAGGATGCTGAACATCACTAATCATTAGAGAAATGCAAATCAAAACTACCGTGAGGTATCACCTCACAGCAGTCAGAGTGGCAATCATCAAAATAATCTATAAAACAATAAATGCTGGAGAGGCCTTCATTGGAGAAAAGGGAACACACTTGCACTGTGGGTGGGAATGTAAATTGATATGGGCACTAGGGAGAACAGTACGGTGGTTCCTTTAAATAACTAACAATAGAAGTACCATACGACACAACAATCCAACTACTGGGCATTTGCCTTGCAAAAACCATAATTCTAAAAGAGTTATGTACGAAAATGTTCATTGCAGCTCTATTTACAATAGCCAGGACATGGAAGCAACCTAAGTGTCCATTGACAGATGAATGGATAAAGAAGATCTGGCACATATATACAATGGGATATTACTCAGCCATAAAAAGAAGCAAAACTGAGTTATTTGTAGTGAAGTGGATGGACTTAGAATCTGTCCTACACAGTGAAGTAAGTCAGAAAGGGAAAAACAAATACTGCATGTTAACAGAGACATACGGAACCTAATGAAGAAAATAAAAAAGATTTTGAAGAACCTAGTGACAGGACAGGATTAAGGACACAGACATAGAGAAAGGACTTGAGGACACCGTATGGGGGATGGGTAAGCTGGGCCGAAGTGAGAGAGTGGCATGGACATAAATACATTACCAAATGTAACAGCGATAGCTACTGGGAAGCAGCCACATAGAACAGGGAGATCAGCTCGGTGCTTTGTGACCACATAAACGTGTGGGATATGGGGTGTGGGAGGGAGATGCAAGAGGGAGGGGATCTGGTGATATTTGTATATGTATAGCTGATTCACTTTTTTATACAGCAGAAACGAACACTCCATTGTAAAGCAATTATACTCCAATAAACGTATAAAAGGAAAAAAAAAGAAAGCACAGGGATAAACCTACAGACCTATGGTCAACTAATCTATGACAAAGGAGGCAAGACTATACAATGGAGATAAGACAGTCTCTTCAATCATTGGTGCTGGGAAATATGGACAGCTACATGTAAAAGACTGAAATTAGAACACTCCCCAACACCATACATAAAAATATATTCAAAATGGATTAGAGACCTTAATGTAAGACCGGATAGTATAAAACTCAGAGAGGAAAACTTACGAAGGATACTCTGACGTAAATCACAGCAAGATCTTTTTTGATCCACCTCCTAAAGTAATGAAATAAAAAAGAAAACTAAACAGATGGGACCTAATGAAACGTAAAAGCTTTTGCAAAGCAAAGGAAACTGCAAACAAGATGAAAAGACAACCCTCAGAATGGCAGAAAATATTTCCAAATGAATCAATGGACAAATGATTAATCTCCAATATATATAAACAGCTCATGCAGCTCAATATTAATAAAACAAACAACCCAATACAAAAATGGAAGAAGATCTAAATAGACATTTCTTCCAAGAAGAGATAGAGATGGCAAGTACGCACAAGAAAATCTGCTCAACATCACTAATTATTAGAGAAATGGAAATCGAAACTACAATGAGGTATCACGTCACACCTGTTAGAATGGGCATCATCAGAAAATCTACAAAGAAAAAATGCTGGAGCGGGTGTGGAGAAAAGGAACTTTCTTCCACTATGGTTGGGAATGTAAATTGATACAGTCTCTATGCGGAACAGTATGGAGGTTCCTTAAAAAACTAAAAATAGAATTACCATATAATCCAGCAATCCCACTACTGGGCATATACCCAGAGAAAACCATAAATCAAAAAGACACATTCACCACAATGTTCATTGCAGCACTATTTACAATAGCCAGGTAATGAAAGCAACCTAAGTGCCAGAGACAGACGAATGGTTAAAGATGTGGTACATATATACAATGGAATATTACTCAGCCATACAAAGGAATGAAATTGGGTGATTTGTAGAGACCTTGATGGATCTAGAGACTGTCATACAGAGTGAAGTAATTTAGAAAGAGAAAAACCAATATTGTATATTAATACATATATGTGGAACCTAGAAAAATGCTACAGATGAACTGGTTTGCAGGGCAGAGATTGAGACACAGATGTAGAGAACAAACATATGGACACCAAGGGGTGAACGCCATGTGAGGGTGGTGGGGGGATGAATTGGGAGACTGGGATTCACATGTGCACACTTATATGTATAAAATAGATATCCAATAAGAACCTGCTGTATAAAAGAAATACATAAATTTTAAAAAATTAAAAATAAATAAATAACATTTAATAAAATAAAACAGAAAAAAAGTTTTTCCCTTCACATAGACGTCTTTATATTAATGCATTATTTCCATGTTTATATCTCCAAATTAAAAAAAAAGAGGAATAAATAAAATCTACCTTGAACCAAAAAGAAAAAAAGAAAAAAAAAATAAAAAACAGAAACCACCATTTATACAGAGGAAAATCGTATAAGGGCACTTGCTCCAGTGGTAAAAAATTCTTAAGTTGGTCAGAGGTGGGAAATCGTCTCCCATGCAGTCAGCAGCGCTCCCACCCTCAAGGAGCATCCTCATTGCAAAGCTGGGGGACTGTGTCGAGGCGTCTGTGAGTAAATGTGAACTGAGCCCCAGTCCTGCTGGAGCTGAACTCTTCCCACCCTTTCCAGGTAAAACACATGAATATGTACAAGCACTTGCAAGCCTAGAGGAAGGGCTGTGGAGCCACACCAGCGACAGCACGCAGGCTGACTTGGTGCCTGCAGGCCAGCCAGGATGGTCCTGGACCCAGATGCTCTTCTGGAAGCTTTCCATTTCCCTGCCTGAGATACCCCTCCTGCCATGGCCCCCACTGCTTTTTTACTTCCTCACCTCTGCCTGGGGAGAAATTCCAGCGGCAGGTATGGTTGACACATCCTCTTCTTTAGCAGGTGGCAGCCTGGCAACTCCTGCAGAAAGTCCAGCAGAGCCCCACTCACACTGGGCCACCCACAAAGCCACGGCCTCTCACTCCCTCCCACCACCCCAGCCCCGACACTGCTGACGGGGCAGAGAATATGGAGTCAGGCACAGATACAGGGGCTCTTGCTGACTGGAGAGGTGTTTATATTGACCTCAACCCAGGCACACCTGGGGAGGGCTGGCAGGCAGTGTCAGGCTGCCCAAATCAGCCAATCCTCATCCCTCAGGGTCTCACAGTTGCAGAAAATGAAACTTGATAAACGGGCCACGCCCAAGGAACAGGTGTGGGCTCTTGAGAGTCAGGATAGACAAGGGGCTGCAGCTGCAGCTTGTTTTCTTACCATTTTATGTGGTCCATGAGTGGAAAACAAATTCAAGAAGACAATATCCTAACGAGAAGAACCCAGGTGTCAGGGAGAGGAGTGATGGTGGGTGGAGACAGAGGCCTGGTGCCCTGGCTGCAGTGGAAGTGTCTGGAAGAACAGGCAGAGAGAGGCTGCACAGAGTGATATCCAGGGTCACAGAACTGTCAGAGCTGCCGTTTGTTAGTTCAAGTCCTGCTCTGAGGTGTTCTGTGTCAGCTGTGAGTGACAGGTGAGCTGGGGTTTGACTGCAAGGTGGGCTATGTGCACAGTTCCCGTGTCTCCAGCCCTGCCGGGGTACCTGACCAGAGGAGTTCCGTATCCTGGGAAGGGCCTGAATATGAGAGCCACATGGGCTGCCGGGTAGCTGCACAGGTGACCTCCATACCCTGGGAGGGACTTGACCACGAGAGCCCCGTGGGCTGTGGGGTGGGGGGTGCAGCCCTGGTTAGCTCCATATCCTGGGATTGGCCTGATCACGAGAGCTCCATGGGTTGCTGGAGACCTGGTAAAGGATATCAGGACAGTCAGTGAAGACACCGAGGACATATATTCAGTAGCTCCTATTTCCTACACCCTGCTGGTCATTCTACCATCCACCAGGCCATGACATTCTGTATTAGACATCAATGATGCCTTCTTCTGTATTCCATTCATCTCAGAGTCACAAGAATTTTTGGCTTGTGAGTGGCAGGACACAACATGCAACAAAAGCAATAATGCTGGGCCGTCCTGCCCCAATGGTCCAAAAATCCCCACACCATCATTGGGGAAATGTCTTCTAAAGACCTAAAAGTTCTACCTCTGTAAAAGGGAACCCTCCTTCAATATGAAGATGACATTCTGATCGCCAGGCCTACTAAAGACGCCTCTGAACTACCTAGCCAAGAAAGGATAGAAGGTGTCCAAGAAAAAGGCTCAAATATCCCAGGCTAAGGTGACATGCCTGGGCTTCATTCTCACAGATATTCGGAGAAACGCATCCCAGGATAGGGAAGAAGCCATTTGCAGCCTTACCTCTTCTAAAACTAGAAGACAGCTTAGGGGTTCATGGGGAGGCCAAGGTTTTCTGCATCTGGATCCCTAACTACAGTCTAATATCTGGGCCTCTACATGAAACACTGACACGAAAAGATGATGATCCTTTTGAGTAGAATTCAGAAGCAGCCTCTCAAGCATGGAAAGAGCAGTCAATTCAGACCCTTGCCCAGGAACTCCCTAATTTAGCTAAACCCTTTGACCTTTACATACCCGGTCAAACGTTAATCGCCCTTGGAGCCTTAGTGCAAAAACTGGGACCACTTGAAATGGAGCAACACAAGAATGCCCTTCAGGTATGATAAACTATTGTCACCAAGGTCTTTGCCACCGACTCATCAGGCCAGGATACTGCGGTATCTAAAAAGCTGGAAATCAGCAGCCCAAAAGGCCAGCTCCCTCCTAAGGGAAGAGGACCCCACGTGATGAACCTAACCACCCATCATGCCCTGAAGTTGCAGGGGTCGCTCTGTGAACACACTGACCTCGAGTGAGGAGGCCCTCCAACTCCAACCTCCAGAGAGAAAAACGGGGCAACGGTCCCCCAAGATGACTTGTGTGACCATCACTTGACCTGGAGTTTCTCTCAGAAAACAACAAGACTGTGCCCCGAAAGAGCTGACTACTGCTCGCAGGACTTACTGCACCCACAGGGCAGCTAATAAGCTTGGCGGGGGAAAAGTATATCATGCTTTCACCATAGAAAACCCTACAGACAACACGGTGATGGTGGCCAATATGACCGGCTGGACTGCTGGCTACTTCTAAAGGCCGTTGACTCAGTGGACATCATGGTCCTGGATCACCACTGACACTGGACTGTCTGGGAGTTGCACGGGCAGGGCTCTGACACATGGTGCTGTTTGTACATTAATTCAGTGACCTAATTAAAGAAAGCACACACTACTGGTCAGAGCATCTAGGCTGGCAAAAACCATCTTCCTAAGGTCGCGGAACAAATGTGGTGTGGGGTGAAACCTGCCACCTCAGCATCTCTGCACATCTCTTTCCTGGACCCTTAAAGGTCATTAGAATCTATAACACTTCCAATGCTGGTTCTCAGGCAGACGAGAAGTGAGGCAGGAGGCCTTGGGACAATCAACCTCACCTGGAGGCTGGTGGGGAGACGTTTTGCCCCCTTCCCTGAGGTATCAGGGCTCCCACCATACCATGAAGCAGTTACAAAAGAGGGGTCTGCACCCTCAACACCCCAAGAATGTGGAACAGAACAAAAAGCAGAGGAGGTGTTTGTCTCCGGCAACGTTCAATAAAAATTCCTGTGAGATAAAAAGAGAATCTGGGCAATTAAATAAAGTCTAACCTGTTTTTCCTTTGTGCTTTGTCTAATTTCACGTGCTCCTAGGGTTCCGCATGCAGAGGTCCCACACCTGGCACTTCAGACCCGATTTCCTAGAACACAATGGCTGGGTCGACACCTCAGCTAGTGGGGTCCCATGCAGACTCCGGGGCATACAGCCTGAGCTGCAGCCAATCCAGCCCTCGAGAGCTCCATCCCCTCCCTCCCACTGACGCTGCCAAGATCCCTACACAGCAGCCCAGCCCACAGCCCGTGGGGGAGTGCACGCTCTCACTTCTCCATTCTGTTTTCAAAATAATGTTTCCTTTGCTTCTGAACCAAACTCAGTCTTGATCTGTTGGCTCCAATGACACTGGGCACGGGGACTCCTGTTGGGGTCCACTCTGGAGGATCAGTAACAGAAATTGAGAACATTGTAATTTCAATGAACAGATGTGTGAGCCAAACTGTAGTTAACGTAGAGCAGTGTATAATGCTCGGGTAAAATAAGATGTTTCTAAGACTTACATTTGATATTTCCATCACTTTACTATAAGCAAGTTCAGTGAAGACGTCTGTCTTATTTGTCAGGTCAACATTAGAGAAATGAAGTGATTTATTTCCATGGATGTACATTGAATACTCTTGTCTGAAGCTTTAATCTTGTTTTGAATGCGTTTCCATTGAAAATGATACCTTTCTTTCTGTTCCCCCATTTCTGACAAGTATAAAATCTTATAATTTATTATTACCAAAGGGGAAAGGTAGGAGAAGGGATAAATTAACAGTTTGGGATTAACACATACACACTGCTATGTATAAAACAGATCATGAACAAGGAACTACTGTATAGCACAGGGAACTACACTGAATATTTTGCAATAACCTATAAGGGGAAGTAATCTGAAAAGGAATCGATATTTTTATTGACATCATCTATCAATGACAGATAAAATGTAACCTAAGCAAGGCCGATGGTGAGCGCTTCTGACCCTGAAGATTTCAATCATCTAAAGTTTGGGCTCTGCCTATTTCCCAAGGCCCTTAATGGACATACGTGTAGCCGTAGCTTAAAAATTCCCCAGTTTGGGGTTCAGGGAGGCACTGATTTGGAAAAATCCCTGGTGTTCTCCTTACATGCACGGGACACTTCCTACAGCTAAAACATGTCTGCCACACCTATAGGATGGTACACCGTTTGATTGAAAAGAGTTTGGAAAAGGCACCTCACCTCCTCATCGCCTGGTGCTCGGGTTCACCCCTCCAGCATCTTTCCTAACAATCTCCTCACTTGGGGATATCAGCACCGTCAACATCCTCTTGCACACAGCTTGGAATTTGTCCAGAGGAAGAAGTGGAAGGATGAGAAAAAATTAGAGACAAATCTTAGTTCTTTGTACAGGCACATGCCACTCTAATTTCCCATTAGGAACAAGAATTAACCAATGGCTCAGCTTGCCTCCTCAGAACCAGATTTGGGCCTGAAGCTATCCAATGGTTTGGCGGCCAGCTCACAAAAAATGCGAGTTGCAAAATGGAGCTCAGGAGCAGACAATTCAAAGACCTGCAAAGATATAAATGATAACCAATGTCCAAAAATATATTCAGGTAAGGCAAAGAAGAGGATCTGAATGAGAGGCAGAATTGCAGGAAACAGATTTCAAAAGGTAGATTGTACTCACATTTAAAGCATATGAAAAGCAGCAGAATTTCTAAAATGATGCAGTTGGGCAAAAGGGTTTATGTGTTTTTTTCGTGAATATCTTCAGGAAAATAAAACACATATAGAGTTTTTGGCCAACCAAGCAAGCGGGAAATGCAAGTCCGCACAACAAAGAAGTCTCAATTTCCACTGCTCAGAAAGGCCATCCAAAAAATGTGTACAAACCAGAAATGCAGGAGAGGCCATGGAGAACAGGGAGCCTAGTCACGCTGATGGATGGGGTATAAATATCCAAGAGCCACTCTGAAGAAGTGTATGCTGTTTCCTAAAACATCAAAAAGACAAAGCCCCCGAGCAAAGGGGATTTCAACTCATGGGCATATAACTAGGGAAGACTAAATATCAACAAGGCACAGGCACCCCAAAGTTTAGGGCTGCTCTGCATACAAGAACCTCAACTTCGGTACACCTAAATTATCCCAGGAAAAAGAGAAATGCATAAAGAACTTGTGGTAATTTTGTACAACGGAATATCACTCAGACGTGAAATCAATGTCATAAGGCCAGTAGCAGCATAATGAGTGGATTTAGGTATGATGATTCTAAGTGAAATTAGTCACACAGAAAAAAAGAATCTTATCATAAGATAGCACTTACAGAGGGAATGTCAACATCACAACATATGAACTGAATTAAGAAAGAGAACAGAGTCTCACATTTAGAAAACACTCTTATGCCTGCTTAAAGGGAAAGGAGAGGTGGGGTGATGCATAAAACCAGAGTTTGATATTAGCACAGGTAACATATCATAAACCAAATACAGAAGAGACAAGACGTACACCTTCCTCAGTGAACGTGACTCAAAACCCCTATTCCCCGCAGAGGAATATATCTGACTAGTAAGAATCTTAAAACCTATGTATTGATATGTCTCCGTAAGGGAATCAAGTGTGTCTAGACCAGCATATACACGTCGGTGAAAATCAGCTCAACCCCATTATAAAAATGAATTTCAAAAACCAAACAAAAAAACAGCGAAATTCTTACACAATTCCTTCAGGGGTTCTGATGAAACCTGGAATGACCCTATCTGCAAAGACAACTGGATGAGACATAAGGCTGGACACTTGCGACTGAGAGGACTGGTGAGATTGGGAGAGAAAATGCAGACCCTTTAAAGTAGTAAGGCATGACACCATTCCATGAGTCCCAAATCTCCAGGTAGAAGGGAATGTCACTACAGTTATAACATGTATGGGAAACCTAGAGAATGGACACACTGTGATGGCGAAAGGTTTCTAAAAGTCTCCTAATTTTTCCTCTCCTTGTACTCCAGGTTGGCATTCCAACTGCCTTACTATCAATCTCCCAACTTAGGAGAGTTAGCCCCTATAACCTCCTGGTTCGCACAGTTTGCTAATTGTGCAGAGGATGAAAGGGAAGAGGGAGAACCAATTAGAGAGTAGAAGTAGGCATTTGGACGGGCACATGTCACTCTAAATTCCCATCAGGAAGAAGAATTAACCAAAGCCTCAGCCACCCGTAGGGAACAGTATAGCCACCCCTGGAACCAGTATAGGTCCTGAAGCAAAATTGTGGATTTGCAGTCAGCTCCCACAAATGGGATTTGAAAATTGGAGCTCAGAGGCACAGCAACTCACAAACCTGCAGAGTTATAAAGGACTACTCTCTTCCAAAAATCTGTTGAGAGAAGGCAATGAAGCAGACTTTAAAATTAGGCAGAATTGCACAAAACATATTGCATGAGGTAAATTGGATTCACTTTTAAAGCACAGGAAAAGCATCACAACTTCGACAGTGATGCACTTGGCCAAAAACGGTGTATGGCTTTTCACCTGAATATATTCAGGAGAAAACACATACACCCTTTATGGCCAATCAATCAAGCGTGCAATGCAAATCCACACTACAAAAAATTGTCACTACCCAGCGGTCAAAACGGACATCCGAAAATCTGTAAAAACCAGAAAGGCAAGAGAGACATGACAAGGACATGAAACAATGTGATCCCAAGGGTCATGGAGGATTGTGATGACAAGCTCATGGAGCATTGTGATGACAAGATTATGTAGCAGTTTGCTGACAAAGGCATGGAGCATTGTGATGACAATGTTCATGGAACACTGTGATGACAAGCGTCACGGAGCATTGTGATTAAAGGTGTCATGGAGCAGTGGGATGACAAGGGCATGGAACATTTTGATGACAAGAGTCCCGGATCATTGTGTTGTCAGGGTTCATGGAGCGTTGTGATGACAGTGGTCATGGAGCATTGTGATGAGAATGTCATGGAGCATTGGGCTGAAAATGTTCATGGAGTATTGTGATGACAGTTGTCATGGAGCATTGTGATGACAAAGTAGTAGAGCATTGTGATGAGAAGACCATGGAGCCTTGTGATGACAAGTCTCATGGAGCATTCTGATGAAAAGGGGCACAGAGCATTGTGATTACAGGGGCCGTTGAGCATTGTGATGACAAGGGCATGGAGCATGGGATGAGAAGGCCAGGGAGCATTCTGATGACATGCATCACGGAGCTTTGTGATGACAAGGGCATGGAGCATTGGGATTACAGGGAGCTTGGAGCCCTGTGAAGAAAAGAGCATGGAACATTGTGATGAAAAAGGCATGGAGCCTTGTCATGACAGGGTTCATGGAGGATACTGATGACAAGTGTCAGGGAGCACTGTGATGACAAGTGTATTGAGCATTGTGATGACAAGGTTCATGGAGCATTGTGATGAGAAGACCATGGATAATTGTGATGATGAGCGTCATGGGGCATTGTGATAATAAGTGTTATGGAACATTTTTATCACAAGGATTTGGAGCATTGTGATGACAGAGGTCATGGAGCATTTTGACTTCATTTTGATGACAATAGCATGAAGCATTATGATGATGGGCATGGTGCATTGTGATGACAGGGTTCATGGAGCATTGAGATGAAAAGGGGCATGGAGCATTGTGATTACAAGGGTCTTGGAGCATTGTTATGACAAGGGCATGGAGCATACTGAATGAGAAGGCCATGGAGCATTCAGTTGACATGCGTCATGAAGCATTGTGATGACAAAGGCATGGAGCTTGCTATGACAGGGTTCATGGGGCATTGCGATGAAAAGTGCATGGAGAATTGTGAGGACAAGAGCATGTAACATTGGGATGTGTACTGTCATGGAGCATTGTGATGACAAGGACGTAGAGAACTGTGATGACAATGGACGTGGGCATTGTGATTACCAGGGCATGGAGCACAGTGATGGCAAGACCATGGAGCACTTTGATGAGAAGACAGTGGATAATTGTGGTGACGAGCATCATAGAGCACTGTAATGACAAGGGACATGGAGAATTGTGATGACAGGTGTCATGGAGCATTGTGATGACAGGGTTCATGGAGCATTTTGATGACAAGGGCGTGGAGCATTTTGATTACAATGGCATGGAGCATTGTGATGAAAAGGGCATGGAGCATTGTGATTAAAAAGACATGGAGCTTTTTCATGACAGGGTTAAAGGAGCATTCTAACGATGAGTGTCAGGGAGTATTGCGATGATAACTGTATTGAGAATTGTGATGACAAATTTCATGGAGCACTGTGACGACAAGGACATGAAGTATTGTGATGACAGGCATCATGGAGCGTTTTGATGACAACTGTTATGGAACATTGTGATTACAAGTGTTTGGAGCATTGTGATTACAGAGGTCATGGATTATTTTGATTTCAAGGAGCATGTAGCTTTGTGATGACAGGGGTCATGTAGCATTGTGATATCAGGGGTCATGGAGCATTTTGATGACAGTGATTATGGAACATTGTGATGTCAGAGGTCATCGAACATTTTGATGATAAGTGTATATAGCATTGTGATGACAGGAGTCATGGAACATTGTGATGAGAGAGGTGAAAGAATATTCTGATGAATAGTGATGTAACATTGTGATATCAGTGGTAAGAGAGCATTTTGTGGAGAAGTGCATGTAGCATTGTGATGACAAGGTTTACGGAGCATTGTGATGACAAGAATGTGGAGCAATCTGATGACAAGCGCATGGTGCATTGTGATGATATGTGTCATGGAGCATTGTGCTGATAAGCGCATGGAGCATTGTGATGACAACGGTCATGGAGCATTGTGCTGAGAAAGGCATAGAGCATTGTGATGACAATGGTCAAAGAGCATTGTGATGAAAAGTTCATGGAGCATTGTGGTTAAAATGGTCACAGAGACTGTTGATGACGAGGGCATGAATTATTGTGATGACAAAGGTCATGAAGCATTGTGATGACTGGAGTCACAGAGCATTGTGATGACAGGGGTCATGGAGCATTGTGATAAAAATGGCATGGAGCATTGTGAAGACAAAGGCATGGAGCATTGGTCTAATAAGTTTAATGGATTATTGCAGTGACAGTTGGATTGGTGCATTTTGATGAAAAGAGCATGGAGCACTGTGATGACCAGGTCATGCAGTATTGTGAAGACAGGTGTCAGGGAGCATTGTGATGACATATGTAATGGCCCATTGTGATGACAATGGCATGGAGCATTGTGATGAAAACGGCATGGGGCATTGTGATGAAAAAGGCATGGATTCTTTTCCTGACAGTGTTCAAGGAGCAGACTGACGACAAGTGTCAGGGAGCATTGTGATGACAAGTGTATTGAGAATTGTGATGACAAAGTTCATGGAGCATTGTGACGACAAGGACATGAAGTATTGTGATGACAGGCATCATGGAGCTTTTTGATGACAACTGTTTTGGAACATTGTGATTACAAGTGTTTGGAGCATTGTGATTACAGAGGTTATGGATCATTTTGATTTCAAGAAGCATGGAGCATTGTGATGACAAGGGCATGAAGTAATGTGATCCCAACGTTCATGGAGGATTGTGATAACAATGGTAATGGAGTATTGTGATGACAAGCGCATAGAGCATTGTAATGACAAGGTCATGTAGCATTTTGCTGACAAAGGCATGGAGCATTGTGATGACAGGTGTCATGGAGCACTGTGATGAAAAGCGTCAGGGAGCATTGTGAATACAGGGGTCATGGAGCTTTGGGATGTCAAGGGCATGGATCATTGTGATGACAAGGGTCATGAAGCATTGGGATGAAAATGTTCAATGGAGTATTGTGATGACAAGGGAAATGATCATTTTGATGACAAGGGTCATGGAATTTGGGCTGAATATATTCATGGAGAATTGTGATGACAGGGGTCATGGAGCATTGTGATGACTAGGTAATGGGGCATTGTGATGACAAGAGTCCCGGATCATTGTGTTGTCAGGTGTCATGGAGTGTTGTGATGACAGTGGTCATGGAGCATTGTGAGGATACTGGTCATGGAGCATTGCGATGAGAAAGTCATGGAGCATTGGGCTGAAAATGTTCATGGAGTATTGTGATGACAGGGGTCATGGAGCATTGTGATGACAAGGGCATGGTGCTTTGTGATGACAGGGGCATGGATAACTGTGATGAAATGTGTCATGGAGCATTCTGATGACAAGCTTGTGTAGTATTTTGCTGACACAGCATGTAACATTGGGATAAGAAGTGTCATGGAACATAGTGATGGCAAGATGTGGAGAATTGTGATGACCAGGGCATGGAGCATTGTGATGGCAAGACCGTGGAGCATTGTGATGAGAAGACCATAGATAATTGTGATGAAGATCGTCATGGAGCACTGTAATGACAAGGGGTATGGAGCATTGTGATGTCACGGGACATGGAGCATTTTGATGAAAAGGGTCATGGAGCATTTTAATGACAGGGCTAATGGAACATTGTGATGTCTTAGGTCATCAAACATTGTGATGATAAGTGCATGTATCATTGTGATGACAGGAGTCAAGGAACATTGTGATAACAGGGGTGAGGCAGTATTGTGATGAATAGTGATGTAACATTGTGATATCAGTGGTGAGAGAGCATATTGATGAGAAGTGCATGGAGCATTTTGATGACAAGGTTAACGGAGCAGTGTGATGACAAGATTGTGGAGCACTGTGATGACAAGCACCTGGTGCATTGTGATGACGTGTCATGGAGCATTGTGCTGACAAGCGCATGGAGATTTGTGATGACAACGGTCATGGAGCATTGTGCTGAGAAAGGCATAGAGTATTGTGATGACATGGGTCAAAGAGCATTGTGATGAAAATTTCATGGAGCACTGAGGTTAAAATGGTCACAGAGACTGTTGAAGATGAGGGCATGGACCATTGTGATGCCAAAGGTCATGAAGCATTGTGATGACTGGAGTCACGGAGCATTGTGATAACAAGGGAATGGAACATTGGTCTAAGTTTCATGGATTATTGCAATGACAGTTGGAATGGCACATTGTGATGACAAGGGCATGGAGCATTGCGAAGACCAGGTCATGCAGTATTGTGTAGACTGGTGTCAGGGAGCATTGTGATGACATATGTAATGGCCCATTGTGATGACAATGACATGGAGCATTGTGATGCCAAGTGTCATGGAGGATTCTGATGACAAAGGTAATGGAGCATTGTGATGACAATGGCTTGGAGCATTGTGATGACAAGTGTCAGGGAGCATTGTGCTGGCAAGTGCATGGAGAATTGTGATGACTCGGGTCATGGACCATTTGGATGACAAGCTTGTGGAGTATTTCGATGAAAATGGCATGGATTATTGTGATGAAAATGGCATGGGGCATTGTGATGAAAACAGCATGGAGACTTTTTGTGACCGGGTTCAAGGAGCATTCTGACGACAAGAGTCAGGGAGCATTGTGATGACAAGTGTATCGAGAATTTTGATGACAAAGTTCATGGAGCATTGTGCTGACAAGCGCATGGAGCATTGTGATGACAACAGTCATGGAGGATTGTGCTGAGAAAGGCATAGAGTAGTGTGATGACAAGGGTCAACTAGCATTGTGATGAATATTTCACGGAGCATTGAGGTTAAAAAGGGCACAGAGACTGTTGATGACGAGGGCATGGACCACTGTGATGACAAAGGTCATGAATCATTGAGGTGACTGGAGTCACGGAGCATTGTGTTGACATGGGTCATGAAGCACTGTGATAACAAGGGCATGGAGCATTGATCTAATAAGTTTCATGGATTATTGCAATGACAGTTGGAATGGTGCATTGTGATGACAAGGGCATGGAGCATTGTGAAGACCAGGTCATGCAGTATTGTGAAGACTGGTGTCAGTGAGCATTGTGATGACATATGTAATGGCCCATGGTGATGACAATGGCATGGAGCATTGTGATGCCAAGTGTCATGGAGGATGCTGATGACAAAGGTAATGGAGCATTGTGATGATAATGGCTAGGAGCATTGTGCTGACAAGTGCAAGAAGAATTGTGATGACAAATGTCATGGAGCATTGTGATGAAAAGAGCGTGGGGCATTGTGATGAAAAAGGCATGGAGCCTTTTCGTGACAGGGTACAAGGAGCATTCTGACGACAAGTGTCAGGGAGCATTGTGATGACAAGTGTATTGAGAATTGTGATGCCAAAGGTCATGGAGCATTGTGATGAAAAGTGCATGGAATATTGTGATGACAGGCATCATGGAGCATTGTGATGACAAGAGTTATGGAACATTGTGATCACAAGGGTTTGGAGCATTGTGATGACAGAGGTCATGGATCATTTTGATTTCAAGGAGCATGGAGCATTGTGATGACAAGGGCATGAAACAATGTGATCCCATGGTTCATGGAGGACTGTGATGACAATGGTAATGGAGTATTGTGATGGCAAGGGCATAGAGCATTGTAATGAACAAGGTCATGTAGCATTTTGCTGACAAAGGCATGGAGCATTGTGATGACAGGTGTCATGGAGCACTGTGATGACAAGCGTCACGGAGAATTGTGAATACAGGAGTCGTGGAGCATTGGGATGACAAGGTCATGGATCATTGTGATGACAAGGGTCATGGAGCATTGGGATGAAAGTGTTCATGGAGTATTGTGATGACAAGGGACATGGAGCATTGTGATGACATGGGTCATGGAGCACTGCGCTGACAAGCGCCTGGAACATTGTGATGACAAGGGTCATGGAGCATTGAGTTGACAAAGGACGGAGCATTGTGATAACAAGTGTCACAGAGCATTGTGATGAAAAGTTCATGGAGCATTGTGGTAACAAAGTTCACAGAGCCTTGTGATGATGAGGGCATGGATCATTGTGATGACACAGGTCATGAAGCCTTGTGATGACTGGAGTCACGGAGCATTGTGAGCACTGGGGTCATGGAGCTCTGTGAGGACAACAGCATGGAGCATTGTGATGACAGGGGCATGGAGCATTGGTCTGACAAGTTTCACGGATAATTGTGTTGACAGTGGGCATGGCACATTGTGATGACTAGGTCATGCAGTATTGTGAAGACAGGTGTCAGGGAGCATTGTGATGACATATTTCATGTTTCATTGTGATGACAATGGCATGGAGCATTGTGATGTCAAGTGTTTTGGAGGATTGTTATGACAAAGGTAATGGAGCATTGTGATGACAAGGGTCATGGAGCATTGTGATGACAAGGGCCATTGAGAATTTTGATGAAAAGTTCGTGAAGCATTGTGATGACAAAGGCATGGAGCTTGCTATGACAGGGGTCATGGGGCATTTCAATGACATGTGCATGTCGAATTGTGATGACAAAGCATGTAAAATTGTGATGAGAAATGTCATGGAGCATTGTGATGACAAGGACGTGGAGAATTGTGATGACCAGGGCATGGACCATTGTGATGGCAAGACTGTGGAGCATTGTGATGAGATGACCATGGATAATTGTGATGACGAGCGTCATGGAGCACTGTAATGACAAGGGCTATAGAGCATTGTGATTTCAGGTGACATGGAGAATTTTGATGAAAAAGGTCATGGAACATTTTGATGACAGGTGTTATGGAACATTGTGATGTCATAGGTCATCGAACATTGTGAAGATAAGTGCATGTAGCATTGTGATGCCAGGAGTCATGGAACATTTTGATGACAGACATGAGGGAGTATTGTGATGAATAGTGATGTAACATTGTGATATCAGTGGTGAGAGAGCATTTTGATGAGAAGTGCATGGAGCATTGTGATGACAATGTTAATGGAGAATTGTGATGACAAGATTATGGAGCACTGTGATGACAAGCGCATGGTGCATTGTGATGACGTGTCATGGAGCATTGTGCTGACAAGTGCATGGAGCATTGTGATGACAACTGTCATGGAGCATTGTGCTGAGAAAGGCATAGAGTATTGTGATGACAAGGGTCAAAGAGCATTGTGATGAAAATTTCATGGAGCATTGAGGTTAAAAAGGACACAGAGACTGTTGATGACGAGGGCATGGACCATTGTGATGACAAAGGTCATGAAGCATTGAGATGACTGGAGTCACGGAGCATTGTGTTAACAAGAGCATGGAGCATTGTTATGACAAGGGCATGGAGCATTGTAATTAGAAGGTCATGTAGCATTTTGCTGACAAAGGCATGGAGCATTGTGATCACAGGTGTCATGGAGCACTGTGATGACAAGTGTCACGGAGCATTGTGAATACAGGGGTCATGGAGCATTGGGATGACAAGGGCATGGATCATTGTGATGACAAGGTTCATGGAGCATTGGGATGAAAGTGTTCATGGAGTATTGTGATGACAAGGGACATGGAGAGCTGTGATGACAGGGGGCATGGAGCATTGTAAAGAAAGGTGTCATGGAGCATTGTGATGAGGACTCATGGAGCATTGGCCTGAAAATGTTCATGGAGTATTGTGATCACAGGTGTCATGGAGCATTGTGATGACAAGGTACTGGAGCATTGTGATGAGAAGACCATGGAACCTTGTGATGATATGTCTCATGGAACATTCTGATGAAAAGGGGCATGGAGCATTGTGGTTACATGGGTCGTGGATCACTGTGATGACAAGGGCATGGAGCATTGGGATGAGAAGGCCATGGAGCCTTGTCATCACAGGGTTCAAGGAGCATACTGACGACAAGTGTCAGGGAGCATTGTGATGACAAGTGTATTGAGTAATGTGGTGACAAATGTCATGGAGCATTGCGATGAGAAGACCATGGATAATTGTGATGACGAGCGTCATGGGGCGTTGTGATGATAAGTTTTATGGAGCATTATGATCACAAGGATTTGGAGCATTGTGATGAGAGAGGTCATGGAGAATTATGATTTCATTGTGATGACAATAGCATGAAGCATTATGATGGTGGGCATGGTGCATGGTGATGACAGGGTTCATGGAGCATTGAGATGAAATGGGGCATGGCGCATTGTGATTACAGTGGTCTTGGAGCATTGTGATGATAGGTGTAATGGAGAATTGTGATGGCAAGGGCATGGAGCACTGTGATGAGAAGGCCATGGAGCATTCTGATGACATGGGTCATGGAGCTTTGTGACGACAAGGGAATGGAGCAATGTGATGAGAGCGATCATGGAGCATTGTGATGACAATGACATGGAGCATTGTGATGCCAAGGTCATGGATCTTTGTGATGACAAATTCATGGAGCATTTTGATAACAAGGGCATTGTGCATTGTGATGCGAAGGGCAGGGAGCATTGTGATGAGAGGGTCATGAAGCAATTTGATGAAAAATGTCATGGAACATTTTGATGACATGTGTTATGGAGCATTGTGATGTCATGGTTCATGGAACATTTTCATGACAGGGGTTATGGACCATTGTAATGACAGGTGAGTGGGTGTATTGTGATGACTAGTGAAGGAACATTTTGATATCAGTGGTTAGCGAACACTTTGATAAGACGTGCAAGGAGCATTGTGATGACAAGGTTTATGGAGCATTGTAATGACATGGGTCATGGAGCACTGCGCTGAGAAGCGCATGGAACATTGTGATGACAAGGCTCATGGAGCATTGAGTTGACAAAGGGACGGAGCATTGTGATAACAAGTGTCATGGAGCATTGTGATGAAAAGTTCATGGAGCATTGTGGTGACAAATTTCACAGAGCCTTGTGATGATGAGGGCATGGATCATTGTGATGACAGAGGTCATGAAGCCTTGTGATGACTGGAGTCACGGAGCATTGTGAGAACTGGGGTCATGGAGCATTGTGATGACAAGGACATGAAGCATTGTGATGACAGGGGCATGGTGCATTGGTCTGACAAGTTTCATGGATAATTGTGTTGACAGTGGGCATGGCACATTGTGATGACAAGGTCATGCAGTATTGTGAAGACAGGTGTCAGGGAGCATTGTGATGACATATTTCATGTTCCATTGTGATGACAATGGCATGGAGCATTGTGATGCCAAGTGCTTTGGAGGATTGTGATGACAAAGGTAATGGAGCATTGTGATGACAAGGGCTTAGGTCATTGTGATGACAAGGGTCATGGAGCATTGTGATGACAAGGGCCATTGAGAATTTTGATGAAAAGGTCGTGAAGCATTGTGATGACAAAGGCATGGAGCTTGCTATGACAGTGGTCATGGGACATTGCGATGACATGTGCATGGCGAATTGTGATGACAAAAGCATGTAACATTGTGATGAGAACTGTCATGGAGCATTGTGATGACAAGGACGTGGAGAGTTGTGATGACAAAGGACATGGAGCATTGTGATGACCAGGGCATGGGGCATTGTGATGGCAAGACCGTGGAGCATTGGGATGAGAAGACCATGGATAATTGTGATGACGAGCGTCATGGAGCACTCTAATGACAAGGGCTATAGAGCATTGTGATGTCAGGGGACATGGAGCATTTTGATGAAAAAGGTCATGGTACATTTTTATGACATGGGTTATGGAACACTGTGATATCAAGGGTCATGGAACATTTTCATGACAGGGGCTATGGACCATTGTGATGACAGGGGAGTGGGTGTATTGTGATGACTAGTGAGGGAACATTTTGATATCAGTGGTGACAGAGCACTTTGATAAGACGTGCAAGGAGCATTGTGATGACAAGATTTATGGAGCATTGTGATGACATGGGTCATGGAGCACTGCGCTGACAAGCGCATGGAACATTTTGATGACAAGTCTCATGTAGCATTGAGTTGACAAAGGGACGGAGCATTGTGATAAAAAGTATCACGGAGCATTGTGATGAAAAGTCATGGAGCATTGTGGTGACAAATTTCACAGAGCCTTGTGATGATGAGGACATGGATCATTGTGATGACACAGGTCATGAAGCCTTGTGATGACTGGAGTCACGGAGCACTGTGAGTACTGAGGTCATGGAGCATTGTGATGACAACACCATGGAGCATTGTGATGACAGGGGCATGGAACATTGGTCTGACATGTTTCATGGATAATTGTGTTGACAGTGGGCATTGCACATTGTGAGGAAAATGTCATGCAGTATTGTGAAGACAGGTGTCAGGGAGCATTGTGATGACATATTTCATATTCCATTGTGATGACAATGGCATGGAGCATTGTGATGCCAAGTGTTTTGGAGGATTGTGATGACAAAGGTAATGGAGCACTGTGATGACAACGGCTTGGAGCATTGTGATGACAAGGGTCAATGAGCATTGTGATGACAACGGCCATTGAGAGTTTTGATGAAAATGTCTTGAAGCATTGTGATGACAAAGGCATGGAGCTTGCTATGACAGGGGTCATTGGGCATTGCGATGACATGTGCATGGAGAATTGTGATGACAAAGGTCATGGAGCATTCTGATGACAAGCCTGAGGAGTATTTTGATGACAATGGCATGGTGCATTGTGATGAAAACAGTGTGGGGCATTGTGATGAAAAAGGCATGGAGCCTTTTAATGACAGGGTACAAGGAGCATTCTGACGACAAGTGTCAGGGAGCATTGTGATGACAAGTGTATTGAGAATTGTGATGCCAAAGGTCATGGAGCATTGTGATGAAAAGGGCATGGAGTATTGTGATGACAGGCATCATGGAGCGTTGTGATGACAAGTGTTATGGAACATTGTGATCACAAGGGTTTGGAGCATTGTGATGACAGAGGTCATGGATCATTTTGATTTCAAGGAGCATGGAGCATTGTGATGACAAGGGCATGAAACAATGTGATCCCAGGATTCATGGAGGATTGTGATGACAATGGTAATGGAGTATTATGATGGCAAGTGCATAGAGCATTGTAATGACAAGGTCATGTAGCATTTTGCTGACAAAGGCATGGAACATTGTGATGACAGGTGTCATGTAGCACTGTGATGACAAGTGTCACGGAGAATTGTGAATACAGGAGTCATGGAGCATTGGGATGACAAGGGGATGGATCATTGTGATGACAAGTGTCATGGAGCATTGGGATGAAAGTGTTCATGGAGTATTGTGATGACAAGGGACATGGAGCATTGTTATGAGAGGGGTCATGAAGCATTGTAATGACAGGGGTCATGGAGCATTGTGATGAGAAGGTCATGGAGCATTGGGCTGAAAATATTCATGGATTATTGTGATGACAGGTGTCATGGAGCATTGTGATGACAAGGTACTGGAGCATTGTGATAAGAAGTCCATGGAGCCTTGTGATGATATGTCTCATGGAACATTCTGATGAAAAGGGGTATGGAGCATTGTGAGTACAGGGGTCGTGGAGCACTGTGATGACAAGGGCATGGAGCATTGGGATGAGAAGGCCATGGAGTCTTGTCATCACATGGTTCAAGGAGCATACTGACGACAAGTGTCAGGGAGCATTGTGATGACAAGGGTACTGAGCAATGTGGTGACAAATGTCATGGAGCATTGTGATGAGAAGACCATGGATAATTGTGATGACGAGCGTCATGGGGCGTTGTGATGATAAGTTTTATGGAGCATTATGATCACAAGGATTTGGAGCATTGTGATGAGAGAGGTCATGGAGAATTATGATTTCATTGTGATGACAATAGCCTGAAGCATTATGATGGTGGGCATGGTGCATTGTGATGACAGGGTTCATGGAACATTGAGATGAAAAGGGGCATGGAACATTGTGATTACAGTGGTCTTGGAGCATTGCGATGACAGGTGTAATGGAGCATTGTGATGGCAAGGGCATGGAGCACTCTGATGAGAAGGCCATGGAGCATTCTGATGACATGGGTCATGGAGCTTTGTGAGGACAAGGGAATGGAGGAATGTGATGAGAGCGATCATGGAGCATTGTGATGAAAATGACATGGAGCATTGTGATGCCAAGGTCATGGATCTTTGTGATGACAAAGTCATGGAGCATTTTGATTACAAGGGCGTTGTGCATTGTGATGCGAACGGCAGGGAGCATTGTGATGATAGGGTCATGGAGCAATTTGATGAAAAGTGTCATGGAACATTTTGATGACAGGGGTTATGGAACACTGTGATGTCAGGGGTCATGGAACATTTTCATGACAGAGGTTATGGACCATTGTGATGACAGGGGAGTGGGTGTATTGTGATGACTTGTGTGGGAACATTTTGATATCAGTGGTGAGAGAGCACTTTGATAAGACGTGCAAGGAGCATTGTGATGTCAAGGTTTATGGAGCATTGTGATGACATGGGTCATTTAGCACTGCGCTGACAAGCGCATTGAATATTGTGATGACAAGGGTCATGGAGCATTGAGTTGACAAAGGGACGGAGCATTGTGATAACAAGTGTCACGGAGCATTGTGATGAAAAGTTCATGGAGCATTGTGGTGACAAATTTCACAGTGTATTGTGATGATGAGGGCATGGATCATTGTGATGACACAGGTCATGAAGCATTGTGATGACTGGAGTCATGGAGCATTGTGAGAACTGGGGTCATGGAACATTGTGATGACAAGGGCATGGAGCATTGTGATGACAGGGGCATGGAGCATTGGTCTGACAAGTTTCATGGATAATTGTGTTGACAGCGGGCATGGCACATTGTGATGACAAGGTAATGCAGTATTGTGAAGACAGGTGTCAGGGAGCATTGTGATGACATATTTCATGTTCCATTTTGATGACAATGGCATGGAGCATTTTGATGTCTAGTGTTTTGGAGGATTGTTATAACAAGGGACATGGAGCATTGTGATGCAAGGGCTTGGAGCACTGTGATGACAAGGGTCATGGAGCATTGTGATAACAACAGCCAGTGAGAATTTTGATGAAAAGGTCGTGAAGCATTTTGATGACAAAGGCATGGAGATTGCTATGACAGGTGTCATGGGGCATTGCGATGACATGTGCATGGAGAACTGTGTTGACAAAAGCATGTAACATTGTGATGAGAACTGTCATGTTGCCTTGTGATGACAAGGACGTGGAAGATTGTGATGACAAGGGACATGGAGCATTGTGATGACCAGGGCATGGAGCATTGCGATGGCAAGTCCGTGGAGCATTGTGATGAGAAGACCATGGATAATTGTGATTATGAGCGTCATGGAGCACTGTAATGACAAGGGCTATGGAGCATTGTGATGTCAGGGGACATGGAGCATTTTGATTAAAAAGGTCATGGAGCATTTTGATGACAGGGGTTATGGAACATTGTGATGTCATAGGTCATCGAACATTGTGATGATAAGTGCATGTAGCATTGTGATGACAGGAGTCATGGAACATTGTGATGACAGGGGTGAGGGAGTATTGTGATGAATAGTGATGTAACATTGTGATATCAGTTGTGAGAGAGCCTATTGATGAGAAGTGCATGGAGCATTGTGATGACAATGTTAATGGAGCATTGGGATGAAAGTGTTCATGGAGAATTCTGATGACAAGGGACATGGAGCGTTGTGTTGACAGGGGTCATGGAGGATTGTAATGACAGGGGTCATGGAGAATTATGATGAGAAGATCATGGAGCATTTGGCTGAAAATGTTCATGGAGTATTGTGATGACAGGTGTCATGGAGCATTGTGATGACAAGGTACTGAAGCATTGTGATGAGAAGAACATGGAGCCTTGTGATGATATGTCTCATGGAACATTCTAATGAAAAGGGGCATGGAGCATTGTGATTACAGGGGTCGTGGAGCACTGTGATGACAAGGGCATGGAGCAATGGAATGAGAAAGCCATGGAGCCTTGTCATCACAGGGTTCAAGGAGCATACTGACGACAAGTGTCATATAGCATTGTGATGACAAGGTTATTGAGCATTGTGGTGACAATAATCATGGAGCATTGTGATGAGAAGACCATGGATAACTGTGATGACAAGCGTCATGCTGCGTTCTGATGATAAGTGTTATGGAAGATTTTGATCACAAGGATTTGGAGCATTGTGATGAGAGAGGTCATGGAGCATTATGATTTCATTGTGATGACAATAGCATGAAGCATTATGATGGTGGGCATGGTGCATTGTGATGACAGGGTTCATGGAGCATTGAGATGAAAAGGGGCATGGAGCATTGTGATTACAGTGGTCTTGGAACATTGTGATGACAGGTGTAATGGAGCATTGTGATGGAAGACCATGGAGCACTGTGATGAGAAGGCCATGGAGCATTCTGATGACATGGGTCATGGAGCTTTGTGACGACAAGGGAATGGAGCAATGTGATGAGAGCGATCATGGAGCATTGTGATGACAATGACATGGAGCATTGTGATGCCAGGGGTCCTGGATCTTTGTGATGAGAATGTCATGGAGCATTTTGATTACAAGGGCGTTATGCATTGTGATTCGAAGGGCAGGGAGCATTGTGATGACAGGGTCATTGAGCAATCTGATGAAAAGGGACATGGAACATTTTGATGACAGGGGTTATGGAACATTGTGATGTCAGGGGTCATGGGACATTTTCATGAGAGGGTTATGGACCATTGTGATGACAGGGGAGTGGGTGTATTGTGATGACTAGTGAGGGAACATTTTGATATCAGTGGTGAGAGAGCACTTTGATTAAACGTGCAAGGAGCATTGTGATAACAAGGTTTATGGTCATTGTGATGACATGGGTCATGGAGCACTGCGCTGACAAGCGAATGGAACATTGTGATGACAAGGGTCATGGAGAATTGAGTTGACAAAGGGACGGAGCATTGTGATAACAAGTGTCGCGGTGCATTGTGATGAAAAGTTCATGAAGCATTGTGGTGACAATGTTCACAGAGCCCTGTGATGATGACAGCATGGATCATTGTGATGACACAGGTCATGAAGCCTTGTGATGACTGGAGTCACGGAGCACTGTGAGAACTGGGTTCATGGAACATTGTGATGACAGGGGCATGGAGCATTGGTCTGACAAGTTTCATGGATAATTGTGTTGACAGCGGGCATGGCACATTGTGATGACATGGTCATGGAGTATTGTGAAGACAGGTGTCAGGGAGCATTGTGATGACATATTTCATGTTCCATTGTGATGACAATGGCATGGAGGATTGTGATGCCAAGTGTTTTGGAGGATTGTGATGACAAAGGTAATGGAGCATTGTGATGACAAGGGCTTGGATCATTGTGATGACAAGGGTCATGGAGAATTTTGATGAAATGTGCATGGAGCTTTGTGATGACAACGGCCAATGAGAATTTTGGTGAAATGTGAAGCATTGTGATGACAAAGGCATTGAGCATGCTATGACAGGGTTCATGGGGCATTGCGATGACATGTGCATGGAGAATTGTGATGAAAAAATCATGTAACATTGTGATGAGAACTGTCATGGAGCATTGTGATGAAAAGCACGTGGAGAATTGTGATAACAAGGGACATGGAGCATTGTGATGACAGGTGTAATGGAGCACTTTGATGACAGGGTTCCTGGATAATTGTGATGACAAGGTTCATGTAGCATTCTGATGACAAGCTTGTGGAGTATTGTGCTGAAAAAGCATGTAAGAGTGTGATGAGAAATGTCAGGGAACATAGTGATGCCAAGAACGTGGAGAATAGTGATGACAGGGAACATGGAGCATTGTGATGACCAGGGCATGGAACATTGTGATGGCAAGACCGTGGAGCATTGTGATGAGAAGACCATGCATAATTGTGATGGCGAGCATCATGGAGCACTGTAATGACAAGGGGTATTGAGCATTGTGATGTCAGGGGACATGGAGCCTTTTGAAGAAAAGTGTCATGGAGAATTTTGATGACAGGGGTTATGGAACATTGTGATGTCATAGGTCATCGAACATTGTGATGATAAGTGCATGTAACATTGTGATGACAGGAGTCATGGAACATTGTGATGACAGGGATGAAGGAGTATTGTGATGAATAGCGATGTAACATTGTGATATCAGTGGTGAGAGAGCATATTGATGAAAAGTTCATGGAGCATTGCGATGACAAGGGCATGAAGCATTGGTCTAATAAGTTTCAAGGAATATTTCAATGACAGTTGGAATGGCGCATTATGATGACAAGGTCATGGAGCATTGTGAAGTCCAGGTCATGCAGTATTGTGAAGACAGGTGTCAGGGAGCATTGTGATGACATATGTAATGGACCATTGTGATGACAATGGCATGGAGCACTGTGATGCCAAGTGTCATGGAGGATTCTGATGACAAAGGTAATGGAGCATTGCGATGACAATGGCTTGGAGCATTGTGATGACAAGGGTCAGGGAGCATTGTGCTGGCAAGTGCATTGAGAATTGTGATGACACGGGTAATGGAGCATTTTCATGACAAGCTTATTGAGTATTTTGATGACAATGGCATGGACTATTTTGATGAAAACAGCATGGGACATTGTGATGAAAAATGCATGGAGCCTTTTTGTTCCAGGGTTCAAGGAGCATTCTGACGACAAGAGTCAGGGAGCATTGTGATGACAAGTGTCATGGAGCACTGGGCTGAAAATGTTCATGGGGTATGGTGATTACAGGCGTCATGGAACATTGTGATGAAAAGGAAATGTAGCATTGTGATTAGAAGACCATGGAATCTTGTGATGACAAGTCTCATGGAGCATTCTGATGAAAAGGGGCATGGAGCATTGTGATTACAGGTGTCTTGGAGCATTGTTATGACAAGGTCATGGAGCATTGTGAAGGGAAGGCCATGGAGCATTCTGATGACATGCGTCATGGAGCATTGTGATGACAAGTGCATGGAGCATTGTGATTACAGAGGACTTGGAGCATTGTGATGAAATGGGCATGCATCATTGTGATGAAAAAGGCATGGAGCCTTGTCATGACAGGGTTCAAGGAGCATACTGAAGAAAAGTGTCAGGGAGAATTGTATTGACAAGTGTATTGAGCATTGTGATGACAAAGGTTATGGAGCATAGTGATGATAAGACCATGGATAATTGTGATGATGAGCGTAATGGGGTGTTGTGATGATAAGTTTTATGGAACACTGTGATCAAAAGGTTTTGTTGCATTGTGATGACAGAGGTCATGGAGCATTTTGATTTCATTGTGATGACAATAGCCTGAAGCATTATGATGATGGGCATGGTGCATTGTGATGACAGGTTTCATGGTGCATTGAGATGAAAAGGAGCATGGAGCATTGTGATTGCAAGGGTCTTGGAGCATTGTGAGGACAAGGGCATGGAGCATTGTTATGACAAGGCTATGGAACATTCTGATCACATGTGTCATGGAGCTTTGTGATGACAAGGGCATGGAGCATTTTGATTACAGGGATCTTGGAGCATTGTGATGAGAAGTGTCATGGAGCCTTGTGAATGACAAGGCCGTGGAACATTGTGATGGCAGGGGTCATGGAGCATTGTTATGACAGTGGTAATGGAGTATTGTGATGAGAAGGACATGGAGCATTGGTCTGAAATATTTCATGGATTATTGTGATGAGAGCAGGCATGGAGCACTGTCATGACAAGTGCTCCGAACACTGTGATACATGAGTCAAGGAGGATTATAATGACAAAGGCATGGAGCATTGTCATGAGAAGGGCATCGAGCATTGTGATGACAAGTGTCATGGAGCTTTGTGATGACATGTGCATGGAGCAAAGTGATCAGAAGGTTCATGGAGCCTTGTGATGACAATGACATGGAGCATTGTGATGCCAAGGGTCATGGAGCTTTGTGATGACAAAGTCATGGAGCATTTTGATGATAAGGGTTTGGTGCATTGTGATGAGAAGGGCAGGGAGAATATTGACGACAGGGTCATGCAGGAATTTGATGAAAAGTGTAATGGAACATTTTGCTGACAGGGGTTATAGAACATTGTGATGTCAGGGGTCATGGAGCTCTGGGATGAAAAGGGTCATGGAGCATTTTGATGAGAAAGCCATGGAACATTCTGAAGACATGTGTCATGGAGCTTTCTAATAAGAAGGGCAGCGAGCAATGTGATTACAGTTGTCTTGGAGCATAGTGATGACAAGTGTCAAGGAGCCTTTTGATGACAAGACCGTAGAACATTGTGATGGCAGGGTTCATAGAGCATTGTTATGACAGTGGTAATGGAGCATTGTGATGAGAAGGGCATGGAGCATTGTGATTAAAAGGATTATGGAGCATTGCCAAGACAAATTTGTGGACAGTTGTGATGAAAACGCGTGGCACATGGAGATGACAATGGTCATGAAGCAATTTTCTGAAAAGGGCATGGAGCATTTTGATGACAAGGGTCACGGTGCATTGTGATGGAAATTTCATGGAGCATTGTGGTTACAAAGGTCACAGAGCCTTGTGATGACGCGGGCATGGACCATTGTGATGACAAATGATATGAAGCAATTTGATGCCTGGAATCATGGAGCATTGTGAAGACAAGGGCATGGAGCATTGTTAGGTCAGGGGCATGGAGCATTGTTCTGACAAGTTTCATAGATTATTGTGATGACAGTGGACATGGTGCATTGTGATGCCAAGGGCATGGATCATTGTGATGAGAAGGTCATGGAGTAATGTGAAGACAGGTGTCAGGGAGCATTGTGATGACATATGTCATGGTCCATTGTGATGACAATGCCAGGGAGCACGGTGATGCCAAATGTAATGGAGGATTGTGATGACAAATATAATGGAGCATTGTGATGAGTAGGGCTTGGAGAATTATGATGACAAGGGCCATTGAGAATTTTCATGAGAAGTTCGTGAAGCACTGTGATGACAAAATCCTGGAGCATTGTGATGAGAAAACCATGGAGCTTTGTGATGACAAATCTCATGGAGCATACTGATGAAAAGGGGCATGGAACATTGTCATTACAGAGGTGTTGGAGCACGGTGATGAGAAGGGCATGGAGCATTTTGATGAGAAGGCCATGGAACATTCTGATGACATGTGTCATGGAGCTTTGTGATGACAAGGGCATGGAGCATAGGGATTACAGGGGTCTTGTAGCATTATGATCACAAGTGTCATGGAGTCTTGTGATGACAAGGCCTTGGAACATTTTGATGACCGGGGTCATGGAGCATTGTGATGACCAGGTCATGCAGTATTGTGAAGAGAGGTGTCAGGGAGCATTGTGATGACATACGTAATGGCCCATTGTGATAAGAATGGCATGGAGCATTGTGATGCCAAATGTCATGGAGGATTCTGATGATAAATATATTGGAGGATTTTGATGACAATGGCTTGGGGCATTGTGATGACAAGGGTCAGGGAGCATTGTGCTGACAAGTGCATGGAGAATTCTGATGACAAGGGTCATGGAGCATTCTGATGACAAGCTTGTGGTGCATTTTGATGACAATGGCAAGGCGCATTGTGATGGAAACGGCATGAGGCATTGTGATGAAAAATGCATGGAGCCTTTTCGTGACAGGGTTCAAGGAGCATTCTGACGACAAGTGTCAGGGAGCATTGTGGTGACAAGGGTATTGAGTATTGTGATGACAAAGTTCATGGATCATTTTGATTTCAAGGACCATGGAGCTTTGTGATGACAAGGGCAGCGAGCAATGTGATTACAGTGGTCTTGGAGCATAGTGATTACAACTGTCATGGAGCCTTGTGATGACAAGACCGTGTAACATTGTGATGGCAGGGTTCATGGAGCATTGTTATTACAGGGGTAATGGAGCATTGTGATGAGAAGGGCATGGAGCATTGTGATTAAAAGTTTTATGGAGCATTGCCATGAAAAATTTGTGGACCGTTGTGATGAAAACACATGGCACATTGTGATGACAAGGTCATGGAGCATTTTTCTGAAAAAGGCATGGAGCATTGTGATGACAAGGGTCACGGAGCATTGTGATGAAAATTTCATGGAGCATAGTGGTTAAAAAGGTGACAGAGCCTTGTGATGACGTGGGCATGGACCGTTGTGATGACAAATGTTATGAAGCATAGTGATGCCTGGAGTCACGGAGCATTGTGTTCACAGGGTTCATGGAGCATTGAGATGAAAAGGGGCATGGAGCATTGTGATTACATGGGTCTTGGAGCATTGTGATGGCAAGGGCATTGAGCATTGTGAGGAGTAGCCCAAGGAGAACTGTAATTACATGTGTCATTGAGCTTTGTGATGACAAGGGCATGGAGCATTGTGATGAAAAGGGCATGGAGTATTGTGATGACAGGCGTCATAGAGCGTTGTGATGACAAGTGTTATGGAATATTGTGATTACAAGGGTTTGGAGCATTGTGATGATAGAGGTCATGAATCATTTTGATTTCAAGGAGCATGGAGCATTGTGATGACAAGGGCATGAAGCACTGTGATCCCAATGCTCACGGAGGATTGTGATGACAATGGAAATGGAGTATTGTGATGACAAGCGTATAGAGCATTGTAATGACAAGGTCATGTAGCATTTTGCTGAAAAGGCATGGAGCATTGTGATGACATGTGTCATGGAGCACGGTGATGACAAGCGTCACGGAGCATTGTGAATACATGGGTCCTGGAGCATTGGGATGACAAGGGCATGGATCATTGTGATGACAAGTTTCCTGGAGCACTGGGCAGAAAATGTTCATGGAGTGTTGTGATGGCAGGGTTCATGGAGCATTGTGATGACTAGGGAATGGAGCATTGTGATGACAAGTGTCCCGGATCACTGTGTTTTCAGGTGTCATGGAGTGTTCTGATGACTATGGTCATGGAGCATTGTGATGATATTGGCCATGGAGCATTGTAATGAGTAGGTCGTGGAGCATTGGGCTGAGAATATTCATGGATTATTGTGAGGACAGGGATCATGGAGCATTGTGATTACAGGGGAATGGAGCATGGTGATGAAAAGGTCCTGGAGCTTTGTGATGTGAAGACCATGGAGACTTGTGATGACAAGTCTCATGGAGCATTCTGATGAAAAGGGGCATGGAGCATTGTGATGACAGGTGTCATGGAGCACTGTGATGACAAGCGTCATGGAGCATTGTGAATACAGGGGTCATGGAGCATTGGGATGACAAGGGCATGGAGCATTGTGAGGAGAAAACCAAGGAGCATTCTAATGATATGCGTCATTGAGCTTTGTGATGACAAGGGCATGGAGAATTATGATTACAGTGGTCTTAGAGCATTGTGATGAAAATGTCATGGATCATTGTGATGAAAAAGGCATGGAGCCTTGTCATGACAGGTTTCAAGGAGCATACAGACAACAAGTGTCTGGGAGCATTTTGATGACAAGTGTATTGAGCACTGTGAGGACAAAGGTCATGGAGCATTGGGATGAGAAGACCATGGATAATTGTGATGACGATCGTCATGGGGCATTGTGATGACAAGAGTTATGGAATATTGTGATCACAAGGGTTTGGAACATTGTGATGACAGGGTTCATGGATCATTTAGATGAAAACGGGCATGGAGCATTTTGATAACATGGGTTTTGGAGCATTGTGATGAGAAGGGTCATGGGGCCTTGTGATGACAAGGCCATGGAACATCGTAATGGCAGGGGTCATGGAGCATTTTTATGACAGGTGTAATGGAGCACTGTGTTGAGACGGCCATGGAGCATTCTGATGACATGTGTCATGGAGCTTTTTTCTGACAAGTGCATGGAGCAATGTGATGAGAGCATTCATGGAGCATTGACATGGAGCATGGACATGGAGCATTGTGATGACAAGGGTCATTGTCCTTTGTGATGACAAAAGTCATGGAGCATTTTGATGACAAAGGCGTTGTGCATTGTGATGAGAAGGGCAGGGAGCATTGTGATGACAAGGTCATGGAGCAATTTGTTGAAAAGTGTCATGGAACATTTTGATGACAGGGCTTATGGAACATTGTGATGTCAGGGGTCATGGAGCATTTTGATGAAAAGCGTTTTGGAGCATTTTGATGACAGCGGTGATGGAACATTGTGATGTCAGGGGTCATCGAACATTGTGATGATAATTGCATGTACCATTGTGATGACAGGAGTCACGGAACACTGTGACGACAGTGGTGAGGGAGTATTGTGATGAATAGTGATGTTACATTGTGATATGAGTGGTGAGAGAGCATTTTGATGAGAAGTGCATTGAGAATTGTGATGACAAGGTGTATGGAGCATTGTGATGACAAGATTGTGGAGCACTGTGATGATAAGCACATGGCGCATTGTGATGACATGTGTCATGGAGCATTGTGCTGACAATCGCATGGAGCATTGTGATGACAAGGGTCATGGAGCATTGTGCTGAGAAAGGCATAGAGCACTGTGATGACAAGGGTCAAAGAGCACTGTGATGAAAATCTCATGGAGCATTGTGGTTAAAAACATCACAGAGACGTGACGGTGGGATGGGGAGGGTGGGAGGGAGGGAGATGCATGAGGGAAGGGATGTGGGAACAGATGTATATGTATGACTGATTCACTTTGTTATAAAGCAGAAACTAATTAAAAAATTAAAAAAAAAGAAAAAAAAACCGTCACAGAGACTGTTGATGACTAGGGCATGGACCACTGTGATGACAAAGGTCATGAAGCATTTTGATGACTGGAGTCACGGAGCATTGTGGTGACGGGGGTCAAGGAGCATTGTGATGATAAGGTCATGGAGCATTGTGATGAGAATGTAATGGAGTATTGTGAAGACAGGTGTCAGGGAGCATTGTGATGACATATGTCATGGTCCACTGCGATGAGAATGGCAGGGAGCATTTTGATGCCAAATGTAATGGCGGATTGCCATGACAAATATAATGGAGCATTGTGATGACTAGGGCTTGAAGCATTATGATGACAAGGGCCATTGAGAATTTTCATGACAATGTCGTGAAGCCTTGTGTTGACAATGTCCTAGAGCATTGTGATGAGAAAACCACGGAGCCTTGTGATGACAAATCTCATGGAGCATACTGATGAGAAGGGGCATGGAGCATTGTGATTACAGGGGTCTTGGAACACTGTGATGACAAGGGCATGGGGCATTGTGAGGAGAAGACCAAACAGAATTCTAATGATATGCGTATTTGAGCTTTGTGATGACTAGGGCATGGAGAATTATGTTTACAGGAGTCTTAGAGCATTGTGATGAAAAAGGCATGGATCATTGTGAAGAAAATGGCATGGAGCCTTGCCATGACAGGGTTCAAGGAACATACAGACAACAAGTGTCAGGGAGCATTTTGATGACAGGTGTATTGAGCACTGTGATGACAAAGGTCATGGAGCATTGTGATGAGAAGACCATGGATAACTGTGATGACGATCATCATGCAGCATTTTGATGACAAGAGTTATGGAATATTGTGATCACAAGGGTTTGAAACATTGTGATGACTGGGTTCATGGATCATTTACATGAAAAGTGGCATGGAGCATTGTGATAACATGGGTCTTGGAGCATTGTGATGAGAAGGGTCAAGGGGCCTTGTGATGACAAGGCCATGGAACATCGTGATGACAGGGGTCATGGAGCATTCTTATGACAGGTGTAATGGAGCACTGTGATGAGAAGGCCATGGAGCATTCTGATGACATGTTTAATGGAGCTTTGTGATGACAAGTGCATGGAGCAATGTGATGAGAGTGTTCATGGAGCACTGTGATGACAATAATATGGACCATTGTGATGACAAGGGTCATGGATCTTTGTGATGACAAATGTCATGGAGCATTTTCATGGCCAAGTCGTTGTGCATTGTGATGAGAAGGGCAGGGAGCATTGTGATGACAGGGTCATGGAGCAATTTAATGAAAAGTGTCATGGAACACTTTGATGAGAGGTGTTATGGAACATTGTGATGTCAGGGGTCATGGAGCATTTTGATGAAAAGGGTCATGGAGCATTTTGATGGCAGGTGTTATGGAACATTGTGATGTCAGGGGTCATCGAAGTTTGTTATAATATGTGCATGTAGCATTGTGATGACAGGAGTCATGGAACATTGTGATGACAGGGTTGAGGGACTATTGTGACAAATAGTGATGTAGCATTGTGATATCAGTGGTGAGAGAGCATTTTGCTGAGAAGTGCATGGAGAATTGTGATGACAAGTTTTATGGAGCATTGTGATGACAAGATTGTGGAGCACTGTGATGACAAGTGCATGGTGCATTGTGATTACATGTGTCATGGAGCACTGTGCTGACAAGTGCCTGGAGCATTGTGATGACAAGGGTCTTGGAGCATTGGGCAGAGAAAGGCATAGAGTATTTTGAGGACAAGGGTCAAAGAGCATTGTGATGAAAAATTCATGGAGCATTGTGGTTAAAAAGGTCACAGAGACTGTTGATGACGAGGACATGGACCATTGAGAGACAAAGGTCATGAAGCATTGTGATGACTGGAGTCACGGAGTATTATGATGACATGGGTCATGGAGCATTGTGATAACAAGTGCATGGAACATTGTCTAATAAGTTTCATGGATTATTGCGATGAGAGTTTGAATGATGCATTGTGATGACAAGGGCATGGAGCATTGTGATGACCAGGTCATGCAGTATTGTGAAGAGAGGTGTCAGGGAGCATTATGATGACATATGTAATGGCCCATTGTGATGACAATAGCATGGAGCATTGTGATGCCAAGTGTCATGGAGGATTCTGATGACAAATGTAATGTATCATTGTCATGACAATGGCTTGGAGCATTGTGATGACAAGGGTCAGGGAGCATTGTGCTGATATGTGCATGGAGATTTGTGATGACAAGGGTCATGGAACATTCTGATGAAAAGCTTGTGGAGTATTTTGATGACAATGGCATGGAGCATTGTGATGAAAACGGCAAAGGGCATTGTGATGAAAAAGGAATGGAGCCTTTTTTGTGACAGGGTTCAAGGAGCATTCTAACGACAAGTGTCAGGGAGCATTGTGATGACAAGTGTATTGAGAATTGTGATGAAAAAGGTCACGGAGCATTGTGATGAAAAGGGCATGGAGTATTGTGATGACAGGCGTCATGGAGCGTTGTGATGACAAGTGTTATGTGACATTGTGATCACAAGGGATTGGAGCCTTGTGATGACAGAGGTCATGGATCATTTTGATTTCAAGGAGCATGGAGCATTGTGCTGACAAGGCCATGAATCAGTGTGATCCCAAGGTTCATGGAGGATTGTGATGACAATTGTAATGGAGTATTTTGATGACAAGCACATAGAGCATTTTAATGACAAGGTCATATAGCATTTTGCTGACAAAGGCATTGAACATTGTGATGACAGGTGGCACGGAGCACTGTGATGACAAGCGTCATGGAGCATTGTGAATGCACGGGTCATGGAGCATTGGGATGACAAGGGCATGGAGCAATGTGATTTCAGGTGTCTTAAGCATTGTGATGACAAGTGTCACGTAGCCTTGTGATGACAAGGCCGTTGAACATTGTGATGGCAGGGGTCATGGAGCATTGGGCTGAAAATGTTCATGGAGTATTGTGAAGACAGGGTTCATGGAGCATTGTGATGTCAAGGGAATGGAGGTTTGGGATGACAAGAGTCCCTGATCATTGTGTTGTCAGGTGTCATGGACTGTTGTGATGACTGTGGTCATGGAGAATAGAGATGATATTGGTCATGGAGCATTTGGCTGAAAATATTCATGGAGTATTGTGTTGACAAGGTCCTGGAGCATTGTGATGAGAAGACCATGGAGACTTTAATGAGAAATCTCATGGAGCATTTGGTTGAAAAGGGGCATGGAGCATTGTGATTACAGCGGATTTGGAGCATTGTGATGTCAAGGGCATGGATCATTCTGATGAAAATGGCATGGAGCCTTGTCATGACAGGGTTCAAGGAGCATACTGACGACTAGTGTCAGGGAGCACTGTGATGACAAGTGTATTGAGCATTGTGATGACAAAGGTCATGGAGCATTGTGATGAGAAGACCATGGATAATGTTGATGATGAGCATCATGGGGTGTTGTGATGATAAGTGTTATGGAACATTGTGATCACAAGGGTTCTGAGCATTATGATGACAGAGGTCATGGAGCATTTTGATTTCATTGTGATGACAATAGCATGAAGCATTATGATATTGGGCATGATGCATTGTGATGAGAGGGTTCATGGAGCATTGAGATGAAAAGGGGCATGGCATATTGTGATTACAGGGGACTTGGAGCATTTTGATGACAAGGGCATGGAGCATTGTGATGTGAAGGCCATGGAACATTCTGATGACATGCGTCATTGAGGTTTGTGATGACAAGGGCATGGAGCATTGAGATTACAGGGGTCCTGATCATTGTGATGACAAGTGTCATGGAGCCTTGTGATGACAAGGCCACATAACATTGTGATGGCAGTGGTCATGGAGCAATGTTATGACAGGGGTAATGGAGCATTTTGATGAGAAGGGCATGGACCATTGCTCTGAAATATTTCATGGATTATTGTGAAGAGAGTGGGCATGGAGCATTGTGATGATGAGGGCACAGAACAGTGTGATACATGGGTCATGGGTCATGGAGCTTTGTGATGACAAGTCATGGAGCATTGTCATGACAAGGGCATGGATCATTGTGAAGAGAAGGTCATGGAGTATGGAGAAGACAGGTGTCAGGGAGCATTGTGGTGCCATATGTCATGGTCCTTTGCGATGACAATGGCAGGGAGTATTGTGATGCCAAATTTAACGGAGGGTTGTGATGACAAATATAATGAAGCATTGTGATGACTAGGGCTTGTAGCATTATGATGAAAAGGGCCATTGAGAATTTTCATGACAAGGTCGTGAAGCATTGTGATGAAAAGGTCCTGGAACATTGTGATGAGAAAATCATGGAGCCTTGTGATGGCAATTCTCATGGAGCATAGTGATGAAAAGGGGCATGGAGCATTGTGATTACAGGGGTCTTGGCACATTGTGAGGACAAGGTCATGCATCATTGTGAGGAGAAGGCCAAGGAGCATTCTGATGGCATGTGTCATTGAGCTTTGTGATGACAAGGGCATGGAGCATTGTGATTACAGGGGTCTTGGAGCATTGTGATGAAAAAGGCATGGATCATTTTGATGAAAAATGAATGGATACTTGTCATGACAGTGTTCAAGGAGCATACAGACAACAAGTGTCAGGGAACATTTTGATGACAAATGTATTGAGCATAATGATGACAAAGTTCATGGAGCATTGTGATGAGAAGACCATGGATAACGGTGATGACGACCGTCATGGGGCATTGTGATGGCAAGTGTTATGGAATATTGTGATCACAAGAGTTTGGAGCATTGTTATGTCAGAAGTCATGGAGCATTTTGATTTCATTGTGATGACAATAGCATGAAGCATTATGATGATGGGCATGCTGCATTGTGATGACAGGGTTCATGGATCATTGAGATGAAAAGGGGCATGGAACATTGTGTTTACAGGGCTCTTGGAGCATTCTGATGACAAGGGCATGGAGCATTGTGATGAGAAAGCCATGGAACATTCTGATGACATGTGTCATGGAGCTTTGTGATGACAAGGGCATGGAACATTGTGATTACAGGGGTCTTCAGCATTGTGATGACAAGTGTCATGGAACCTTGTGATGACTAGGCCGTGGAAAATTGTGATGGCAGGGGTCATGGTGCATTGTTATGACAGAGGTAATGGAGCATTGTGATAAGAAGGGCATGGAACATTGGTCTGAAATGTTTCATCGATTATTGTGATGAGCAGGGCATCGAGCATTGTGATGACAAGTGTCATGGAGCTTTGTGATGACAAGGGCATGGAGCAATGTCATGAGAGTCTTCATGGAGCATTGTGATGACAATGACATGGAGCATTGTGATGCCAAGGGTCATGGAGCTTTGTGATGACAACTCATGGAGCATTTTGATGACAAGGGCATGGTGCATTGTGATGAGAAGGGCAGGGAGCATTTTGATTTCCGAGTCAGGCAGCAATTTGATAAAAACTGTAATGGAACCTTTTGATGGCAGGGGTTATAGAACATTGTGACGTCAGGGGTCAGGGAGCTTTGGGATGAAAAGGGTCATGGAGAATTTTGATGACAGGGGTTATGGAATAGAGTGATGTCAGGGGTCATGGAACATTGTGATGATAAGGGGATGTAGCATTGTGATGACAGGGTCATGGAACATTGTGATTACGGGGGTGCGGGAGTACTGTGATGACTAGTGATGGAACATTGTGATATCACTGTTAAGAGAGCATTTTGATGAGAAGTGCATGGACCATTGTGATTACAAGGTTTATGGAGCACTGCAATGACAAGGTTGTGGACCATTGTGATGAAATGCGCGTGGCACATTGTGATGACAATGGTCATGGAGCATTGTTCTGACAAAGACATGGAGCATTGTGATGACAAGGGTCACAGAGAATTGTGATGAAATATTCATGGAGAATTGTGGTTACAAAGGTCACAGAGCCTTGTGATGATGCGGGCATGGACCATTGTGATGACAAACGTTATGAAGCATTGTGATGATTGGAGTCACGGAGCATTGTGACAAAAAGGGCATGGATCATTGTGATGGAAAAGGCATGCAGCCTTGTCATGACAGGTTTCAAGCAGAATACAGACAACAGGTGTCAGGGAGCATTTGGATGACAAGTGTATTGAGCATTGTGATGACAAAGGTCATGGAGCATTGTGATGAGAGGACCATGGATAATTGTGATGACGAACGTCAAGGGGCACTGTGATGACAAGTGTTATGGAATATTGTGATCACAAGGGTATGGAGCATTGTTGTCACAGAGGTCATGGAGCATTTTGATTTCATTGTGATGACAATAGCATGAAACATTATGATGATGGGCATGGTGCATTGTGATGACAGGGTTCATGGATCATTGAGAGCAAAAGTGGCATGGAGCATTGTGATTATCGGGGTCTTGGAGCATTGTGATGAGAAGGGTCATGGAGCCTTGTGATGACAAAGCCATGAACCATAGTGATGGCAGGGTTCATGGAGCATTGTTAACACAGGTGTAATGGAGCATGTTGATGGCAAGGGCGTGGAGCACTGTGATGAGAAGGCCATGGAGAATACTGATTACATGTGTCATGGAGCTTTGTGATGACAAGGGCATGGAGCAATGTGATGAGAGCGTTCATGGAGCATCGTGATGACAATGACATGGAGCATTGTGATGCAAAGTGTCATTGATATTTGTGATGAAAAAGGTCATGGAGCATTTTGATGCCAAGGGTGTTGTGCATTGAGTTGAGAAGGGCAGGGGGCATTGTGATGACAAGGTCATGGAGCAATTTGATGAAAAGTGTCATGGAACATTTTGATGACGTGTTATGGAATATTGTGATGTCAGGGGTCATCAAACATTGTGATGATAATGCATGTAGCATTGTGATGACAGGAGTCATGGAACACTGTGATGCGAGGGGTGAGGGAGTATTGTGACGAATAGTGATGTAATATTGTGATATCAGTGGTGAGAGAGCATTTTGATGAGAAGTGCATGGAGCATTGTGATGACAAGCTTTATGGAGCATTGTGATGACAAAATTGTGGAGCAATGTGATGACAAGTGAATGGTGCATTGTGATGACATATGTCGTGCAGCATTGTGCTGACAAGCACATGGAGCATTGTGATGACAAGGGTCAAAGAGCATTGTGATGAAAAGTTCATGCAGCACTGTGTTTAAAAAGGTCACAGAGACTATTGATAACGAGGGCATGGACCACTGTGATGACAAAGTTCATGAAGCATTGTGATGAGTGGTGTCACGGAGCATTGTGATGACAGTGGGCATGGAGCATATTGATAACAAGGCATGGAGCATTGTGATGAGAAGGGCATGGAGCATTGGTCTAATAAATTTCATGGATTATTGCGATGACATTTGGAATGGCGCATTGTGATGACAAGGGCATGGAGCATTGTGATGACCAGGTCATGCAGTATTGTGAAGACAGGTGTCAGGGAGCATTGTGATGACATATGTAATGGCCCTTTGTGATGACAATGGCATGGAGCATTGTGATGCCAAGTGTCATGGATGATTCTGATGACACAGCAAATGGAGCATTGTGATGACAATGGCTTGGAGCATTATAATGACAAGGGTCAGGGAGCATTGTGCTGACAAGTGCATGGAGAATTGTGATGACAAGGGTCAGGAGGCATTCTGATGATAAGCTTGTGGAGTATTTTGATTACAATGGCATGGGGCATTGTGATGAAAATGGCATGGGACATTGCGATGAAAAAGGCATGGAGCCTTTTCGTGACAGTGTTCAAGGAGCATTCTGACAACAAGTGTCAGGGAGCATTGTAATGAGAAGTGTATTGAGAATTGTGATGACAAAGTTCATGGAGCATTTTCATGAAAATGGCATGGAGTATTTTGATGACAGGCATCATGGAGCTTTGTGATGACATTTGTTATGGAACATTGTGATCACAAGTGTTTGGAGCGTTGTGATGACAGAGGTCATGGATCTTTTTGATTTAAAGGTGCATGGAGCATTGTGATGACAAGTGCATGAAGCAATCTGATCCCAAGGTTCATGGAGGATTGTGATGAGAATGGTAATGGAGTATTGTGATGACAAGCGCATAGAGCATTGTAATGACAATGTCATGTAGCATTTTGCTGACAAAGGCATGGAGCATGGTGATGACAGGTGTCATGGAGCACTGTGATGACAAGCGTCCCGGAGCATTGTGAATAAAGTGGTCATGGAGCATTGGGATGACAAGGGCATGGATCATTGTGATGACAAGGGTCATGGACCATTGGGCTGAAAATGTTCATGGAGTATTGTGATGAGAGGGGTCATGGAGCATTGTGATGGCAGAGGTCATGTAGAATTTTGATTTCATTTTGCTGACAATAGCCTGAAGCATTTTGATGATGGGCAACAATGCATTGTGATGACAGGTATCATGAAGCATTGAAGTGAAAAGGGGCATGGAACATTGTGATTACAGGGGTCCTGGAGCATTGTGATGAAGAGGGCATGGAGAATTTTGATGAGAAGGTCATGGAACACTCTTAAGACGTGTCATGGAGATTTGTGATGACAAGGGCATGGAGCGCTGTTATTACTGGGGTCTTGGAGCATTGTGATGACAAGTGTCATGGAGCCTTGTGATAACAAGGCTGTGGAACATTGTGAGGGCAGGGCTCATGGAGCATTGTTATGACAGGGGTAATGGTGCATTGTGATGAGAAGGGCATGACGCATTGTGATTAGAAGGTATATGCACCATTGCAATGACAAATTTGTGGACCGTTGTAATGAAAATCGCTTGGCTCATTGTAATGACAATGGTCATTGAGCATTTTTCTGACAAATGCTTGGAGCATTGTGATGACAAGGGTCACGGAGCATTTTGATGACAATTTCATGCAGCATTGTGGTTACAAAGGTCACATAGCCTTGTGATGACACGGGCAAGGATCACTGTGATGACAAATGTTATGAAGCATTGTGATGCCTGGAGTCACCGAGCATTGTGATGACAGGGGTCATGGAGCATTGTGATGACAAGGGCATGGAGCATTGTGATGACAGGGGCATGGAGCATTGGTCTGACAATTTTCATAGATTATTGTGATGACAGTGGACATGTTGAATTTTGATGACTAGGGCATGGAGCATTGTGATGAGAAGGTCATGGATTACTGTGAAGACAGGTGTCTGGGAGCATTGTGAGGATATATGTCATGGTCCATTGCGATGACAATGGCAGGGAGCATTGTGATGCCAAATGTAATGGAGGATTGTGATGACAAATATAATGGAGCATTGTGATGACAATGGCTTGGAGCATTATAATGACAAGGGTCAGGGAGCATTGTGCTGACAAGTGCATGGAGAATTGTGATGACAAGGGTCAGGAGGCATTCTGATGATAAGCTTGTGGAGTATTTTGATTACAATGGCATGGGGCATTGTGATGAAAATGGCATGGGACATTGCGATGAAAAAGGCATGGAGCCTTTTCGTGACAGTGTTCAAGGAGCATTCTGACAACAAGTGTCAGGGAGCATTGTAATGAGAAGTGTATTGAGAATTGTGATGACAAAGTTCATGGAGCATTTTCATGAAAATGGCATGGAGTATTTTGATGACAGGCATCATGGAGCTTTGTGATGACATTTGTTATGGAACATTGTGATCACAAGTGTTTGGAGCGTTGTGATGACAGAGGTCATGGATCTTTTTGATTTAAAGGTGCATGGAGCATTGTGATGACAAGTGCATGAAGCAATCTGATCCCAAGGTTCATGGAGGATTGTGATGAGAATGGTAATGGAGTATTGTGATGACAAGCGCATAGAGCATTGTAATGACAATGTCATGTAGCATTTTGCTGACAAAGGCATG
Source organism: Mesoplodon bidens (assembly GCF_964165515.1). Classification (NCBI taxonomy): domain Eukaryota; kingdom Metazoa; phylum Chordata; class Mammalia; order Artiodactyla; family Ziphiidae; genus Mesoplodon; species Mesoplodon bidens. The sequence continues at coordinate 4,529,695 of NW_027672207.1, forward strand.
GAGCATGGTGATGACAGGTGTCATGGAGCACTGTGATGACAAGCGTCCCGGAGCATTGTGAATAAAGTGGTCATGGAGCATTGGGATGACAAGGGCATGGATCATTGTGATGACAAGGGTCATGGACCATTGGGCTGAAAATGTTCATGGAGTATTGTGATGAGAGGGGTCATGGAGCATTGTGATGGCAGAGGTCATGTAGAATTTTGATTTCATTTTGCTGACAATAGCCTGAAGCATTTTGATGATGGGCAACAATGCATTGTGATGACAGGTATCATGAAGCATTGAAGTGAAAAGGGGCATGGAACATTGTGATTACAGGGGTCCTGGAGCATTGTGATGAAGAGGGCATGGAGAATTTTGATGAGAAGGTCATGGAACACTCTTAAGACGTGTCATGGAGATTTGTGATGACAAGGGCATGGAGCGCTGTTATTACTGGGGTCTTGGAGCATTGTGATGACGAGTGTCATGGAGCCTTGTGATAACAAGGCTGTGGAACATTGTGAGGGCAGGGCTCATGGAGCATTGTTATGACAGGGGTAATGGTGCATTGTGATGAGAAGGGCATGACGCATTGTGATTAGAAGGTATATGCACCATTGCAATGACAAATTTGTGGACCGTTGTAATGAAAATCGCTTGGCTCATTGTAATGACAACGGTCATTGAGCATTTTTCTGACAAATGCTTGGAGCATTGTGATGACAAGGGTCACGGAGCATTTTGATGACAATTTCATGCAGCATTGTGGTTACAAAGGTCACATAGCCTTGTGATGACACGGGCAAGGATCACTGTGATGACAAATGTTATGAAGCATTGTGATGCCTGGAGTCACCGAGCATTGTGATGACAGGGGTCATGGAGCATTGTGATGACAAGGGCATGGAGCATTGTGATGACAGGGGCATGGAGCATTGGTCTGACAATTTTCATAGATTATTGTGATGACAGTGGACATGTTGAATTTTGATGACTAGGGCATGGAGCATTGTGATGAGAAGGTCATGGATTACTGTGAAGACAGGTGTCTGGGAGCATTGTGAGGATATATGTCATGGTCCATTGCGATGACAATGGCAGGGAGCATTGTGATGCCAAATGTAATGGAGGATTGTGATGACAAATATAATGGAGCATTGTGATGACTAGGCCTTGGAGCATTATGATGACAAGGGCCATTGAGAAGTTTCATTGCAAGGTCGTGAAGCATTGTGATGACAAGTCTCATGGAGGATTCTGATGAAAAGGGGCATGGACCATTGTGATTACAGGGGTCTTGGAGCACTGTGATGACAAGGGCATGGATCATTTTGATGAGAAGGACATGGAACTTTCTGATGACATGTGTCATGGAGCTTTGTGGTGACAAGAGCATGGAGCATTTTGATTACAGGGATCTTGAGCATTGTGATGACAAGTGTCATGGAGCCTTGTGATGACAAGGCCATGGAACATTGTGATGGCAGGGATCATGGATCATTGTTATGATAGGGGTAATGGAGCATTGTGATGAGAAGGGCAAGGAGCATTGTGATTACAAGGTTTATGGAGCATTTTGATGACAAATTTGTGGACCGTTGTGATGAAAAGCACGTGGCACATTTTGATGACAAGGGTCATGGAGCATTTTTCTGACAAATGCAAGGGACATTGTGATGACAATGGTAACGGAGCATTGTGATGAAAAGTTCATGGAGCATTGTGGTTACAAACGTCACAGATCCTTGTGATGATGCGGGCATGGACCACTGCAATGACAAATGTTATGAAGCATTGTGATGACTGGAGTCACGGAGCATTGTGATGACAGGGGTCATGGAACATTGTGATGACAAGGGCATGCAGCATTGTGATGAGAATTTCATGGAGTATTTTGAAGAAATGTGTCAGGGAGCATTGTGATGACATATGGCATGGTCCATTGCGATGAGAATGGCAGGGAGCATTGTGATGCCAAATGTAATGGAGGATTGTGATGACAAATATAATGGAGCATTGTGATGACTAGGGCTTGGCGCATTATGATGACAAGGGCCATTGAGAATTTTCATGACAAGGTAATGAAACATTGTGATGACAATGTCCTGGAGCATTGTGATGAGAAAACCATGGAGCCTCTGATGACAAATCTCATGGAGCATACTGATGAAAAGGGACATGAACCATTGTGAGTACAGGGGTTTTGGAACATTGTGATGACATGGGCATGGAGCATTGTGAGGAGAAGCCAAAGAGCATTCTAATGACATGCATCATTGAGCTTTGTGATGACAAGATCATGGAGCAATGTGATTACAGTGTTCTTGGAGCATTGTGATGATAAGGGCATGGATCATTGTGAGGGAAAAGGCGTGGAGCCTTGTCATGACAGGTTTCAAGGAGCATATATACAACAAGTGTCAGGGAGCATTTTGATGGCAACTGTATTGAGCATCGTGATGACAAAGTTCATGGAGCACTGTGATGAGAAGACCATGGATAATTGTGATGGTGAGCGTCAATGGGCATTGTGATGACAAGTGTTATGGATTATTGTGATCACAAGGGTTTGGAGTATTGTTATGACAGAGGTCATGGAGCATTTTGATTTCATTGTGATGACAATAGCATGAAGCACTATGATGATGGGCATGGTGAATTGTGATGACAGGGTTCATGGATCATTGAGATGAAAAGGGGCATGGAACATTGTGCTTACCGGGGTCTTGGAGCATTGTGATGAGAAGGGTCCTGTAGCCTTGTGATGACAAGGACATGGACCATCGTGATGGCAGGGGTCATGGAGCATTGTTATGAGAGGTGTAATGGAGCATTGTGATGGCAAGGGCGTGGAGCATTGTGATGAGAACGCCATGGAGCATTCTGATGACATGTGTCATGGAGCTTTGTGATGACAAGGGCATGGAGCAAGGTGATGAGAGCATTCATGGAGCATCGTGATGACAATGACATGGAGCATTGTGATGCCAAGTGTCATAGATCTTTGTGATGACAAATGTCATGGAGCATTTTGATGACAAGTGTGTTGTGCATTGTAATGAGAATGGCAGGGAACATTGTGATGACAGGGTCATGGAGCAATATGATGAAAAGTGTCATGGAAAATTTTGATGGCAGGGGTTATGGAACACTGTGATGTCAGTGGTCATGGAACATTTTGATGAAACGGGTAATGGAGCATTTTGATGGCCGGGGTTATGGAACATAGTGATGTCAGGGGTCATCGAATATTGTGATGATAATGCATGTAGCATTGTGATGACCGGAGTCATGGAACATTGTGATGACAAGGGTGAGGGAGTATTGTGACGAATAGTGATGTAATATTGTGATATCAGTGGTGAGAGAGCATTTTGATGAGAAGTGCATGCAGCATTATGATGACAAGTTTTATGGAGCATTGTGATGACAAGATTGTGGAGCACTGTAATGACAAGCGTCACGGATCTTTATGAATACAGGGGTCATGGAGCATTGAGATGACAAGGGCATGGATCATTGTGATAAGAAGTGTCATGGAGAACTGGGCTGAAAATGTTCATGGAGTGTTGTGAAGACAGGTGTCAGGGAGCATTGTGATGATATATGTCATGGTCCATTGTGATGACAATGGCAGGGAGCATGGTGATGCCAGATGTAATGGAGGATTGTGATGACAATTATAATAGAGCATTGTGATGATTAGGGCTTGGAGAATTATGATCACAACGGCCATTGAAAATTTTCATGACAAGGTCGTGAAGCACTGTGATGAAAAGGTCCTGGAGCATTGTGATGACAAAACCATGGAGCCTTGTGATGAAATGTCTCATGGAGCATACAGATGAAAAGGGGCATGGAACATTGTGATTACAGGGTTTTGGAACATTGTGATGAGAAGGGCATGGAGCATTGTGAGGAGAAGACCAAGGCGCATTGTGAAGGCATGCGTCATTGAGGTTTTTGATGACAAGGGCATGGAGCATTGTGATTACATGGGTCTTGGAGCATTGTGGTGAAAAATGCATGGAACCTTGTGATGAAAAATGCATGGAACCTTCTCATGACAGGGTTCAAGGAGCATAGAGATAAGAAGAGTCACGGAGCATTTTGATGCCAAGTGTATTGAGCATTGTGATGACAATGTCATGGAACTTTGTGATGAGAAGACCATGGATAATTTTGATGACGAGCGTCATGGGGCATTGTGATGAGAAGTGTTATATAATATTGTGATCACAAGGGTTTGAAGCAATGTTATGACAGAGGTCATGGAGCATTTGTATTTCATTGTGATGACAATAGCATGAAGCATTATGATGATGGGCATGGTGCATTGTGATGACAGGGTTCATGGATCCTTGAGATGAATACGGGCATAGAGCTTTGAGATTACAGGGTTCTTGGAGCATTGTGATGAGAAGGGTCATGGAGCCTTGTGATGACAAGGCCATGGAACATCGTGATGGCAGGGGTCATGGAGCATTGTTATGACAGGGCTAATGAACACTGTGATGGCAAGGAATGGAGCACTGTGATGAGAAGGCCATGGAACATTCTGATGACATGTGTCATGGAGCATTCTGATGACAAGGGCATGGAGCAATGTGATGAGAGAGTTCATGGAGCATTGTGATGACAATGACATGGAGCATTGTGATGCCAAGTGTCATGGAGCTTTGTGATGACAAAGGTCATGGAGCATTTTGTTGGCAAGTACGTTGTGCATTGTGATGAGAAGGGCAGGGAGCATTGTGATGACAGTGTCATGGAGCAATTTGATGAAAAGTGTCTTGGAACATTTTGACGACAGGGGTTATGGAACATTGTGATGTCAGGGGTCATCGAACATTGTGATGATATATGCATGTAGCATTGTGATGACAGGAGACATGGAACAATGTGATGACAGGTGTGAGGGTGTATTGTGACGAATAGTGAGGTAACATTGTGATATCAGTGGTGAGAGAGCATTTTGATGAGAAGTGCATGGTGCATTGTGATGACAAGTAAACTTTATGTAGCATTGTGATGACAATATTGTGGAGCACTGTGATGACAAGCGCATGGTGCATTTTGATGACATGTGTCGTGGAGCATTGTACTGAAAAGCGCATGGAGCATTGTGATGACAAGGGTCATGGAGCATTGTGCTGAGAAAGGCATAGAGCATTTTGATGACAAGGGTCAAAGAGCATTGTGATGAAAAGTTCATGGAGCATTGTGGTTAAAAAGTAACAGAGACTGTTGATGAAGAGGGCATGGACCACTGTGATGACAAAGGTCATGAACCATTGTGATGACTGGTGTCACGGAGCATTGTGATGACAGGGGTCATGGAGCATTGTGACAACAAGGGGCTGGAGCATTGTGATGACAAGGGCATGGAACATTCTTCTAATAAGTTTCATGGATTATTGCGATGACAGTTGGAATGGCACATTGTGATGACAAGGGCATGGAGCCTTGTGATGACCAGGTCATGCAGTATTGTGAAGACAGGTGTCAAGGAGCACTGTGATGACATATGTAATGGCCCTTTGTGATGACAATGGCATGGAGCATTGGAATGCGAAGTGTCATGGTGGATTCTGATGACAAAGTTAATGGACCATTGTGATGACAATGGCTTGGGGCATTGTGATGACAAGGGGCAGGGAGCATTGTTATGACAGGGGTAATGGAACATTGTGATGACAAGGGCATGGAACATTTTGATGAGAAGGCCATGGAACATACTGATAACATGTGTCATGGAGCTTTGTGATGACAAGGGCATGGAGCATTGTGATTACAGGGGTCTTGGTACATTGTGATGACAATCGTCATGGAGCCTTGTGATGACAATGCCGTGGAACATTGTGATGGCAAGGGTCATGGAGCATTGTTATGACAGGTGTAATGGAGCATTGTGATGAGAAGGGCATAGAGCACTGTGATCACAATGTTTATGGAGCATTGCCAGGACAAATTTGTGGACCATTGAGATGAAAAGCGCGTGGCAAATGGTGATGACAAGGGTCATGGAGCATTTTTCTGACAAAGGTATGGAGCATTGTGATGACAAGAATCAAGGAGCATTGTGATGAAATGTTCATGGAGCATTGTTGTTACCAATGTCACAGAGACTGTTGATGACGAAGGCATGGACCATTGTGATGACAAAGGTCATGAAGCATTGTGATGACTGGAGTCACGGAGCATTGTGATGACAGGTGTCATGGAGCACTGTGATGACAAGTGCATAGAGCATTGTGATGACCAGGTCATGCAGTATTGTGAAGACAGTTGTCAGGGAGCATTCTCATGACATATGTAATGGCCCATTGTGATGATAATGGCATGGAGCATTTTGATGACAAGTGTCATGGAGGATTCTGATGACAAAGGTAATGGAGCATTGTGATGACAATGGCTTGGAGCATTGTGAAGACAAAGGTCAGGGAACATTGTGCTAACAAGTGCATGGATAATTGTGATGACAAGGGTCATGGAACATTCTGATGACAAGCTTGTGGAGTATTTTGATGACCGTGGCATGGAGCATTGTGATGGAAATCGCATAGTGCATTGCGATGAAAAAGGCATGGAGCCTGTTCATGACAGGGTTCAAGGAGCATTCTGACGACAAGTGTCAGGGAGCATTGTGACGAAAAGTGTATTGAGAATTGTGATGACACAGATCATGGAGCATTGTGATGAAAAGGGCATGGAGTATTGTGATGACAGGCATCATGGAACATTGTGATGAAAAGTGTTATGGAACTTTGTGATCACAAGGGTTTGGAGCATTGTGATGACAGAGGTCATGGATCATATTGATTTCAAGGAGCATGGAGCATTGTGATGACAAGGGCATGAAGCAACGTGATCCCAAGGTTCATGGAGGAATGTGATGACAATGGTAATGGAGTATTGTAATGACAAGCGCATAGAGCATTGTAATGACAAGGTCATATAGCATTTTGCTGACAAAGGCATGGAGCATTGTGATGACAGGTGTCATGGAGCTCTGTGATGACAAGCTTCACGGAGCATTGTGAATAGAGGGGTCATGGAGCATTGTGATGACAAGTGCATGAAGCATTGTGATGACAGTATCACGGAGCATTGGACTGAAAAGTTTCATAGATTATTGTGATGACAGTGGACATGCTGCATTGTGATGACAAGAGTATAAAACTCTGAGAGGAAAACTTACGAAGGATACTCTGATGTAAATCACAGCAAGATCTTTTTTGATCCACCTCCTATAGTAATGAAATAAAAAAGAAAACTAAACAGATGTGACATAATGAAACGTAAAAGCTTTTACAAAGCAAAGGAAACTACAAACAAGATGAAAAGACAACATTCAGAAAGGCAGAAAATATTTCCAAACGAATCAATGGACAAATGATTAATCTCCAATATATATAAACAGCTCATGCAGCTCAATATTAATAAAACAAACAACCCAATACAAAAATGGAAGAAGATCTAAATAGACATTTCTTCCAAGAAGACATAGAGATCGCCAGTACGCACATAAAAATCTGCTCAACATCACTAATTATTAAAGAAATGGAAATCAAAAGTACAATGAGGTATCACGTCACACCTGTTAAAATGGGCATCATCAGAAAATCCACAAACAACAAATGCTGGAGCGGGTGTGAAGAAAAGGAACTTTCTTCCACTATTGTTGGGAATGTAAATTGATACAGTCTCTATGCGGAACAGTATGGAGGTTCCTTAAAACTAAAAATATAATTACTATATAATCCAGCAATCCCACTACTGGGCATATACCCAGAGAAAACCATAAATCAAAAAGACACATTCACCACAATGTTCATTGCAGCACTATTTACAATAGCCAGGTAATGAAAGCAACCTAAGTGCCAACAGACAGACGAATGGATAAAGATGTGGTACATATATACAATGGAATATTACTCAGCCATACAAAGGAATGAAATTGGGTCATTTGTAGAGACCTTGATGGATCTAGAGACTGTCATACAGAGTGAAGTAATTTAGAAAGAGAAAAACCAATATTGTATATTAATACATATATGTGGAACCTAGAAAAATGGTACAGATGAACCGGTTTGCAGGGCAGAGATAGAGACACAGATGTAGAGAACAAACATATGGACACAAAGGGGGGAACGCCATGTGAGGGAGGTGGTGGGATGAATTGGGAGACTGGGATTAATATGTGCACACTTATATGTATAAAATAGATATCCAATAAGAACCTGCTGTATAAAATAAATAAATAAATTAGAAAAAATTAAAAATAAATAAATAACTTTTAATAAAATAAAACAGAACAAAAGTTTTTCCCTTCACATAGACGTCTTTATATTAATGCATTGTTTCCATGTTTATATCTCCAAATTAAAAAAAAAAAGTGGAATAAATAAAATCTACCTTGAACCAAAAAGAAAAAAGAAAAAAAAAAAAAAAAAAACTGAACCCACCATTTATACAGAGGAAAATCGTATCAGGGCACTTGCTCGAGTGGTAAAAAATTCTTAAGTTGGTCAGAGGGGGAAATCGTCTCCCATGCAGTCAGCAGCGCTCCCCCCCTCAAGGAGCATCCTCATTGCAAAGCTGGGGGAATGTGTCGAGGCGTCTGTGAGTAAATGTGAGCTGAGCCCCAGTCCTGCTGCAGCTGAACTCTTCCCACCCTTTCCAGGTAAAACACATGAATATGTACAAGCACTTGCAAGCCTATAGGAAGGGCTGTGGAGCCACACCAGCGACAGCACGCAGGCTGACTTGGTGCCTGCAGGCCAGCCAGGAAGGTCCTGGCCCCAGATGCTCTTCTGGAAGCTTACCATTTCCCTGCCTGAGATACCCCTCCTGCCACGGCCCCCACTGCTTTTTTACTTCCTCACCTCTGCCTGGGGAGAAATTCCAGCGTCAGGTATGGGTGACACATCCTCTTCTTTAGCAGGTGGCAGCCTGTCAACTCCTGCAGAAAGTCCAGCAGAGCCCCACTCACACTGGGCCACCCACAAAGCCACGGCCCCTCACTTCCTCCCACCACCCCAGTCCCGACACTGCTGACGGGGCAGAGAATATGGCGTCAGGCACAGCTACAGGGGCTCTTGCTGACTGGAGAGGTGTTTATATTGACCTCAACGCAGGCACACCTGGGGAGGGCTGGCAGGCAGTGTCAGGCTGCGCAAATCAGCCAATCCTCATCCCTCAGGGGCTCACAGTTGCAGAAAATGAACCTTGATAAACGGGCCACGCCCAAGGAACAGGTGTGGTCTCTTGAGAGTCAGGATAGACAAGGGGCTGCAGCTGCGGCTTGTTTTCTTAACATTTTATCTGGTCCATGAGTGGAAAACAAATTCAAGAAGACAATATCCTAATGAGAAGATCCCAGGAGTCAGGGAGAGGAGTGATGGTGGGTGGAGACAGAGGCCTGGTGCCCTGGCTGCAGTGGAAGTGTCTGGAAGACCAGGCAGAGAGAGGCTGCACAGAGTGATATACAGGGTCACAGAACTGTCAGAGCTGCTGTTTGTTAGTTCAAGTCCTGCTCTGAGGTGTTCTGTGTCAGCTGTGAGCGACAGGTGAGCTGGGGTTTCTCTGCAAGGTGGGCTATGTGCACAGTTCCCGTGTCTCCAGCCCTGCCGGGGTACCTGACCAGGGGAGTTCCGTATCCTGGGAAGGGCCTGAATATGAGAGCCCCATGGGCTGCTGGGTAGCTGCACAGGTGAGCTCCATACCCTGGGAGGGACTTGACCAGGAGAGCCCCGTGGGCTGTGGGGTGGGGGGTGCAGCCCTGGTTATCTCCATATCCTGGGATTGGCCTGATCACGAGAGCCCCATGGGTTGCTGGAGACCTGGTAAAGGATATCAGGACAGTCAGTGAAGCCACCGAGGATATATATCCAGTAGCTCCTATTTCCTACACCCTGCTGGTCATTCTACCATCCACAAGGCCATGGCATTCTGTATTAGACTTCAATGATGCCTTCTTCTGTATTCCATTCATCTCAGAGTCACAAGAATTTTTGGCTTGTGAGTGGCAGGACACAACATGCAACAAAAGCAATAATGCTGGGCCGTCCTGCCCCAATGGTTCAAAAATCCCCACACCATCATTGGGGAAATGTCCTCTAAAGACCTAAAAGTTCTACCTCTGTAAAAGGGAACCCTCCTTCAATATGAAGATGACATTCTGATCGCCAGGCCTACTAAAGATGCCTCTGAACTACCTAGCCAAGAAAGGATAGAAGGTGTCCAAGAAAAAGGCTCAAATATCCCAGGCTAAGGTGACATGCCTGGACTTCATTCTCACAGATATTCGGAGAAACGCATCCCAGGATAGGGAAGAAGCCATGTGCAGCCTTACCTCTTCTAAAACTAGAAGACAGCTTAGGGGTTCATTGGGAGGCCAAGGTTTTCTGCATCTGGATCCCTAACTACAGTCTAATAGCTGGGCCTCTACATAAAACACTGACACGAAAAGATGATGATCCTTTTGAGTAGAATTCAGAAGCAGCCTCTCAAGAATGGAAAGAGCAGTCAATTCAGACCCTTGCCCAGGAACTCCCTAATTTTGCTAAACCCTTTGACCTTTACATAAACGGTCAAAGGTTAATCGCCCTTGGAGCCTTAGTGCAAAAACTGGGACCACTTGAAATGGAGCAACACAAGAATGCCCTTCAGGTATGATAAACTATAGTCACCAAGGGCTTTGCCACCGACTCATCAGGCCAGGATACTGGGGTATCTAAAAAGCTGGAAATCAGCAGCCCAATAGGCCAGCTCCCTCCTAAGGGAAAAGGACACCACGTGATGATCCTAACCACACATCATGCCCTGAATTTGCAGGTGTCGCTCTGTGGACACACTGACCTCGAGTGAGGAGGCCCTCCAACTCCAACCTCCAGAGAGACAAACAGGGGCAACGGGCCCCCAAGATGACTTGTGTGACCATCACTTCACCTGGAGTTTCTCTCAGAAAACAACAAGTCTGTGCCCCGAAAGAGCAGGCTACTGCCTGCAGGACTTACTGCACCCACAGGGGAGCTAATAAGCTTGGCGGGGGAAAAGTATATCCCGCTTTCACCATAGAAAACCCTACAGACAACACGGTGATGGTGGCCAATATGACCGGCTGGACTGCTGGCTACTTCTAAAGGCCGTTGACTCAGTGGACGTCATGGTCCTGGATCACCACTGACACTGGACTGTCTGGGAGTTGTGCGGGCAGGGATCTGACACATGGTGCTGTTTGAACATTAATTCAGGGACCTAATTAAAGAAAGCACAGACTACTGGTCAGAGCATCTAGGCTGGCAAAAACCATCTTCCTAAGGTCACGGAACAAATGTGGTGTGGGGTGAAACCTGCCACCTCAGCATCTCTGCACATCTCTTTCCTGGACCCTTAAAGGTCATTAGAATCTATAACACTTCCAATGCTGTTGCTCAGGCAGTCGAGAAGTGAGGCAGGAGGCCTAGGGAAAATCAACCTCACCTGGAGGCTGGTGGGGAGACGTTTTGCCCACTACCCCGAGGTATCAGGGCTCCCACCATAGCATGAAGCAGTTACAAAAGAGGGGTCTGCACCCTCAACACCCCAAGAATGTGGAACAGAACAAAAAGCAGAGGAGGTGTTTGTCTCCGGCAACATTCATTAAAAATTCCTGGGAGATAAAAAGAGAATCTGGGCAATAAAATAAAGTCTAACCTGTTTTTCCTTTGTGCTTTGTCTAATTTCACGTGCTCCTAGGGTTCCGCATGCAGAGGTCCCACACCTGGCACTTCAGACCCGATTTCCTAGAACAGAATGGCTGGGTCGACACCTCAGCTAGCGGGGTCCCATGCAGACTCCGTGGCATAGAGCCTGAGCTGCAGCCAACCCAGCCCTCGAGAGCTCCATCCGCTCCCTCCCACTGACACTAACGGGATCCCTACACAGCAGCCCAGCCCACAGCCTGTGTGGGAGTGCACGCTCTCACCTCTCCATTCTGTTTTCAAAATAATGTTTCCTTTGCTTCTGAACTAAACTCAGTCTTGATCTGTCGGCTCCAATGACACTGGGCACGGGGATTCCTGTTGGGGTCCACTCTGGAGGATCAGTAACAGAAATTGAGAACATTGTAACTTCAATGAACAGATGTGTGAGCCAAACTGTAGTTAACATAGAGCAGTGTATAACGCTCGGGTAAAATAAGATGTTTCTAAGACTTACATTTGATATTTCCATCACTTTACTATAAGCAAGTTCAGTGAGGACGTCTGTCTTATTTGTCAGGTCAACATTAGAGAAATGAAGTGATTTATTTCCATGGATGTACATGGAATACTCTTGGCTGAAGCTTCAATCTTGTTTTGAATGCTTTTCCATTGAAAATGATACCTCTCTTTCTGTTCCCCCATTTCTGAGAAGTATAAAATCTTATAATTTATTATTACCAAAGGGCAAAGTTAGGAGAAGGGATAAATTAACAGTTTGGGATTAACACATACACACTGCTATGTATAAAATAGATCATCAACAAGGAACTACTGTATAGCACATGGAACTACACTGAATATTTTGCAATAACCTATAAGGGGAAATAATCTGAAAAAGAATCGATATTTTTATTGACATCATCTATCAATGACAGATAAAATGTAACCTAAGCAAGGCCGATGGTGAGCGCTTCTGACCCTGAAGATTTCAATCATCTAAAGTTTGGGCTCTGCCTATTTCCCAAGGCCCTTAATGAACATACGTGTAGCCGTAGCTTAAAAATTCCCCAGTTTGGGGTTCAGGGAGGCACTGATTTGGAAAAATCCCTGGTGTTCTCCTTACATGCACGGGACCCTTCCTACATCTAAAACATGCCTGCCACACCTAGAGGATGGTACACCGTCTGATCGGAAAGAGTTTGGAAAAGGCACCTCATCTCCTCATCGCCTGGTGCTCGGGTTCACCCCTCCAGCATCATTCCTAACAATCTCCTCACTTGGGGATATCAGCACCGTCAACATCCTCTTGCACACAGCTTGGAATTTGTCCAGAGGAAGAAGCGGAAGGATGAGAAAAATTTAGAGACAAGTCTTAGTTGTTCGGACAGGCACATGCCACTCTAATTTCCCATTAGGAACAAGAATTAACCAAAGGCTCAGCCTGCCTCCTCAGAACCAGAATTGGACCTGAAGCAATCCAATGGTTTGGCGGCCAGCTCACAAAAAAAGCAAGTTGCAAAATGGAGCTCAGGAGCATACAATTCAAAGACCTGCAAAGATATAAATGATAACCAACGTCCAAAAATATATTCAGGTAAGGCAACGAAGAAGGTCTGAATGAGAGGCAGAATTGCCAGAAACAGATTTCAAAAGGTAGATTGTACTCACATTTAAAGCATATGAAAAGCAGCAGAATTTCTAAAATGATGCAGTTGGGCAAAAGGGTGTATGTGTTTTTTTCGTGAAATCTTCAGGAAAATAAAACACGTACAGAGTTTTTGGCCAACCAAGTAAGCGGGAAATGCAAATCCGCACAACAAAGAAGTCTCAATATACACTGCTTAGAAAGGCCATCCAAAAAATGTGTACAAACCAGAAATGCAGGAGAGGCCATGGAGAACAGGGAGCCTAGTCACGCTGATGGGTGGGGTGTAAATGTCCAAGAGCCTCTCTAAAGAAGTGTATGCTGTTGCCTAAAAATCTAAAATGCAAAGCCCCCGAGCAAAGGGGACTTCAACTCATGGGCATATAACTTGGGAAGACTAAATATCGATAAGACACAGGCACCCCAAAGTTTAGGGCTGCTCTGCATACAAGAACCTCAACTTCGGTACACCTAAATTATCCCAGGTAAAAGAGAAATGCATAAAGAACTTGTGGTAATTTTGTACAACGGAATATCACTCAGACGTGAAATCAGTGTCATAAGGCCAGTAGCAGCATAATGAGTGGTTTAGGTATGATGATTCTAAGTGAAATTAGTCACACAGAAAAAAAGAATCTTATCATAAGATAGCACTTACAGAGGGAATGTCAACATCACAACACATGAACTGAATTAAGAAAGAGAACAGAGTCTCACATTTAGAAAACTATCTTATGCCTGCTTAAAGGAAAAGGAGAGGTGGGGTGATGCATAAAACCAGAGTTTGATATTAGCACAGGTAACATATCATAAACCAAATACAGAAGAGACAAGACCTACACCTTCCTCAGTGAACGTGACTCAAAACCCCTATTCCCCGCAGAGGAATAAATCTGACTAGTAAGGATCTTAAAACCTATGTATTGATATGTCTGCGTAAGGGAATCAAGTGTGTCTAGACCGGCATAAACACATCAGTGAAAATCAGCTCAACCCCATTATAAAAATGAATTTCAAAAACCAAACAAAAAGTCAGCGAAATTCTTACACAATTCCTTCAGGTGTTCTGATGAAACCTGGAATGACCCTATCTGCAAAGGCAACTGGATGTGACATAAAGCTGGACACTTGGTACTGAGAGGACTGGTGAGATTGGGAGAGAAAATGCAGACCCTTTAAAGTAGTAATGCATGACACCATTCCATGAGTCCCAAATCTCCAGGTAGAAGGGAATATCACTACAGTTATAACATGTATGGGAAACCTAGAGAATGGACACACTGTGATGGAGAAAGGTTTCTAAAATTCTCCTAATTTTTCCTCTCCTTGTGCTCCAGGTTGGCATTCCAACTGCCTTACTATCAATCTCCCAACTTAGGAGAGTTAGCCCCTATAACCTCCTGGTTCGCAAAGTTTGCTAATTGTGCAGAGGATGAAAGGGAAGAGGGAGAACCAATCAGAGAGTAGATGTAGGCATTTGGACGGGCACATGTCACTCTAAATTCCCGTCAGGAAGAAGAATTAACCAAAGCCTCAGCCACCCGTAGGGAAGAGTATAGCCACCCCTGGAACCAGTATAGGTACTGAAGCAAAATTGTGGATTTGCAGTCAGCTCCCAAAAATGGGATTTGAAAATTGGAACTCAGGGGCACAGCAATTCACAAACCTGCAGAGTTATAAAGTTCTACTCTCTTCCAAAAATCTGTTGAGAGAAGGCAATGAAGCAGACTTTAAAATGAGGCAGAATTGCACAAAACATATTGCATGAGTTAAATTGGAATCGCATTTAAAGCACAGGAAAAGCATCACAACTTCGACAGTGATGCACTTGGCCAAAAACGGTGTATGGCATTTCACCTGAATATATTCAGGAGAAAACGCATACACCCTTTATGGCCAATCAAGCAAGCGTGCAATGCAAATCCACACTACAAAGAATTGTCACTACCCAGCGGTCAAAACGGACATCCGAAAATCTGTAAAAACCAGAAAGGCAAGAGAGACATGACAAGGACATGAAGCAATGTGATCCCAAGGGTCATGGAGGATTGTGATGACAAGCTCAAGGAGCATTGTGATGACAAGATTCTGTAGCAGTTTGCTGACAAAGGCATGGAGCATTGTGATGACAATGTTCATGGAACACTGTGATGACAAGCATCACGGAGCATTGTGACTAAACGTGTCATGGAGCAGTGGGATGACAAGGGCATGGAACATTTTGATGACAAGAGTCCCGGATCATTGTGTTGTCCGGGTTCATGGAGCATTGTGATGACATTGGTCATGGAGCATTGTGATGAGAAGGTCATGGAGCATTGGGCTGAAAATGTTCATGGAGTATTGTGATGACAGGTGTCATGGAGCATTGTGATGATAAGGTAGTAGAGCATTGTGATGAGAAGACCATGGAGCCTTGTGATGACAAGTCTCATGCAGCATTCTGATGAAAAGGGGCATAGAGCATTGTGATTACAGGGGTCGTGGAGCATTGTGATGACAAGGGCATGGAGCATGGGATGAGAAGGCGAGGGAGCGTTGTGATGACATGCATCACAGAGCTTTGTGATGACAAGTGCATGGAGCATTGTGATTACAGGGAGCTTGGAGCCCTGTGAGGTAAAGGGCATGGAACATTGTGATGAAAAAGGCATGGAGACTTGTCATGACAGGGTTCATGGAGGATACTGATGACAAGTGTCAGGGAGCACTGTGATGACAAGTGTATTGAGCATTGTGATGACAAGGTTCATGGAGCATTGTGATGAGAAGACCATGGATAACTGAGATGACGAGCGTCATGGGGCAATGTGATGATAAGTGTTATGGAACATTTTGATCACAAGAATTTGGAGCATTGTGATGACAGAGGTCATGGAGCATTTTGATTTCATTTTGATGACAATAGCATGAAGCATTGTGATGATGGGCATGGTGCATTGTGATGACAGTGTTCATGGAGCATTGAGATGAAAAGGGGCATGGAGCATTGTGATTACAAGCGTCTTGGAGCATTGTTATGACAAGGGCATGGAGCATACTGAATGAGAAGTCCATGGAGCATTCTGTTGACATGCGTCATGAAGCTTTGTGATGACAAGTGCATGGAGCATTATGATTCCAGGGGTCTTGGAGCATTGTGTTGACAAGTGTCTTGGAGCAATGTGATGACAAAGGTCAGGGAGCATTTTGATGACAAGGCTGTGGTGTATTCTGTTGTGAAGGGCAGGGAACATTGTGATGACAGGGTCATGGAGCAATTTGATGAAAAATGTCATGGAACATTTTGATGACCTGAGTTATGGAACATTGTGATATCAGGGGTCATAGAACATTTTCATGACAGGGGTTATGGACCACTGTGATGACAGGTTAGTTGGTGTATTTTGATGACTAGTGAGGGAACACTTTGATATCTGTGGTGAGAGAGCATATTGATAAGAAGTGCATGGAGCATTGTGATGATAAGCTTTATGGAACATTGTGATGACAATGTTGTGGAGCATTGTGATGTCAAGGGCATGGTGCCTTGTGATGACATGGGTCAGGGAGCACTGCGCTGACAAGCGCATGGAACATTGTGATGACAATGGTCATGGCGCATTGAGTTGACGAAGGGACGGAGCATTGTGATGAGAAATGTCAAGGAGCATTGTGATGAAAAGTTCATGGAGCATTGTGGTGACAAAGTTCACAGAGCCTTGTGATGATGAGGGCATGGATCATTGTGATGACACAGGTCATGAAGCCTTGTGATGACTGGAGTCACGGAGCATTGTGATGACAGGGGTCATGGAGCATTGTGATGACAGGGGCATAGATCACTGGTCTGACAATTTTCATGGATAATTGTGTTGACATTGGGCAAGGCACAATGTGATAACAAGGGCATGGAGCATTGGAATGACAAGGTCATGGAGTATTGTGAAGACATGTGTCAGGGAGCATTGTGATGACATATTTCATGGTCAATTGTGATGACAGTGGCATGGAGCATTGTGATGCCAAGTGTTATGGATGATTGTGATGACAAAGGTAATGGAACATTGTGATGACAAGGGTTTGGAGCATTGTGGTGATAAGTGTAATGGAGCATTGTGATGAGAAGGGCATGGAGCATTGTGATGACAACGGCCATTGAGAATTTTGATGAAAAGTTCGTGAAGCATTGTGATGACAAAGGCATACAGCTTGCTATGACAGGGTTCATGGGGCATTGCGATGACAAGTGCATGGAGAATTGTGATGACAAAAGCATGTAACATTGTGATGTGAACTGTCATGGAGCACTGTGATGACAAGGACGTAGAGAACTGTGATGACAATGGACATGGGCATTGTGATTACCAGGGCATGGAGCACTGTGATGGCAAGACCGTGGAGCACTGTGATGAGAAGACCGTGGATAATTGTGGTGACGAGCATCATGGAGCACTGTAATGAAAAGGGACATGGAGAATTGTGATGACAGGTGTCATGGAGCATTGTGATGACAGGGGTCATGGAGCATTTTGATGACAAGTGCGTGGAGCATTTTGAAAACAATGGCATGGAGCATTGTGATGAAAAGGGCATGGAGCATTGTGATGAAAAAGACATGGAGCCTTTTCATGACAGGTTTAAAGGAGCATTCTAACGACAAGTGTCAGGGAGCACTGTGATGACAAGTGTTTTGAGAATTGTGATGACAAAGTTCATAGAGCATTGTGACGACAAGGACATGAAGTATTGTGATGACAGGCATCATGGAGCGTTTTGATGACAACTGTTATGGAACATTGTGATTACAAGTGTCTGGAGCATTGTGAGTACAGTGGTCATGGATCATTTTGATTTCAAGGAGCATGGAGCTTTGTGATGACAGGGGTCATGGAGCATTGTGATATCATGGGTCATCGACCATTTTGATGAAAATGGTCATGGAGCATTTTGATGACAGTGGTTATGGAACATTGTGATGTCAGAGGTCATCGAACATTTTGATGATAATTGTATGTAGCATTGTGATGACAGGAGTCATGGAACATTGTGATGAGAGAGGTGAAGGAATATTGTGATGAATAGTGATGTTACATTGTGATATCAGTGGTGAGAGAGCATTTTGTGGAGAAGTGCATGGAGCACTGTGATGAAAAGGTTTATGGAGCATTGTGATGACAAGATTGTAGAGCACTCTGATGACAAGCGCATGGTGCATTGTGATGATATGTGTCATGGAGCATTGTGCTGATAAGCGCATGGAGCATTGTTAAGAAAACGGTCATGGAGCATTCTGCTGAGAAAGGCAAAGAGCATTGTGATGACAATGGTCAAAGAGCATTGTGATGAAAAGTTCATGGAGCATTGTGGTTAAAAAGGTCACAGAGACTGTTGATGAAGAGGGCATGAATCATTGTGATGGCAAAGGTCAAGAAGCATTGTGATGACTGGAGTCACGAAGCATTGTGATGACAGTGGTCATGGAGCATTGTGATAAAAAGGGCATGGAGCATTGTGAAGACAAAGGCATGGAGCATAGGTCTAATAAGTTTAATGGATTGTTGCAATGACAGTTGGATTGGTGCATTGTGATGAAAAGGGCATGGAGCATTGTGATGACCAGGTCATGCAGTATTGTGAAGACAGGTGTCAGGGAGCATTGTGATGACATATGTAATGGCCCATTGTGATGACAATGGCATGGAGCATTGTGATGAAAACGGCATGGGGCATTGTGATGAAAAAGGCATGGAGTCTTTTCCTGACAGGGTTCAAGGAGCATACTGACGACAAGTGTCAGGGAGCATTGTGATGACAAGTGTATTGAGAATTGTGATGACAATGGTCATGGAGCATTGTGATAAAAAGGGCATGGAGTATTGTGATGACAGGCATCTTGGAGCGTTATCATGACAAGTGTTATAGAACAATGTGATCACAAGGTTTTGGAGCATTGTGATGACCGAGGTCATGGATCATTATGCTTTCAAGAAGCATGGAGCATTGTGATGACAAGGGCATGAAGCAATGTGATCCCAAGGTCCATGGAGGATTGTGATGACAATGGTAATGGAGTATTGTGATGACAAGCGCATAGAGCATTGTAATGACATGGTCATGTAGCATTTTGCTGACAAAGGCATGGAGCATTGTGATGACAGGTGTCATGGAGCACTGTGATGACAAGCATCACAGAGCAGTGTGAATACAGAGGTCATGGAGCATTGGGATGACTAGGGAATTGATCATTTTGATGACAAGGGTCATGGTATTTGGGCTGAATATATTCATGGAGTATTGTGATGACAGGGGTCATGGAGCATTGTGATGACTAGGTAATGGGGCATTGTGATGACAAGATTCCCGGATCATTGTGTTGTCAGGTGTCATGGAGTGTTGTCATGACAGCGGTCATGGAGCATTGTGATGATATTGGTCATGGAGCATTGCGATGAGAAAGTCATGGAGCATTGGGCTGAAAATGTTCATGGAGTATTGTGATGACAGGGGTCATGGAGAATTGTGAGGACAAGGGCATGGAGCTTTGTGATGACAGGGGCATGGATAATTGTGATGACAAGGGTCATGGAGCATTCTGATGACAAGCTTGTGTAGTATTTTGCTGAAACAGCATGTAACACTGGGATAAGAAGTGTCATGGAACATAGTGATGGCAAGAACTTGGAGAATTGTGATGACCAGGGCATGGAGCATAGTGATGGCAAGACCGTGGAGCATTGTGATGAGAAGACCATGGATAATTGTGATGAAGATCGTCATGGAGCACTGTAATGACAAAGGGTATTGAGCATTGTGATGTCACGGGACATGGAGCATTTTGATGAAAAGGGTCATGGAGCATTTTGATGACAGGGATAATGGAACATTGTGATGTCATAGTTAATCGAACATTGTGATGATAAGTGCATGTAGCATTGTGATGACAGGAGTCATGGAACATTGTGATAACAGGGGTGAGGGAGTATTGTGGTGAATAGTGATGTAACATTGTGATATGAGTGGTGAGAGAGCATATTGTGGAGAAGTGCATGGAGCAATGTGATGACAAGGTTAACGGAGCATTTTGATGACAAGATTGTGGAGCACTGTGATGTCAAGCGCATGGAGCACTGTGATGACAACGGTCATGGAGCTTTGTGCTGAGAAAGTCATAGAGTATTGTGATGACAAGGTTCAAAGAGCATTGTGATGAAAATTTCATGGAGCATTGAGGTTAAAAAGGTCACAGAGACTGTTGATGACGAGGGCATGGACCATTGTGATGACAAAGGTCTTGAAGCATTGAGATGATTGGAGTCAAGGAGCATTGTGATGATAAGGGCCATGGAGCATTGTTATAACAAGGGCATGGAGCATTGTGATGACAAATGCACGGAGCATTGATCTAATAAGTTTCATGGATGATTGCAATGACAGTTGGAATGGTGCATTGTGATGACAAGGGCATGGAGCATTGTGAAGACCAGGTCATGCAGTATTGTGAAGACTGGTGTCAGGGAGCATTTTGATGACATATGGAATGGCCCATTGTGATGACAATGGCATGGAGGATTCTGATGACAAAGGTAATGGAGCATTGTGATGACAATGGCTTGGAGCATTGTGATGACAAGGGTCAGGGAGCAGTGTGATGACAAGTGCATGGAGAATTGTGATGACAAACGTCATGGAGCATTCTGATGACAAGCTTGTGGAGTATTTTGATGACAATGGCATGGAGCATTGTGATGAAAACGGCATGGGACATTGTGATGAAAATGGCATGGAGTCATTTCTTGACAGGGTTCAAGAAGCGTTCTGACGACAAGTGTCAGGGAGCATTGTGATGACAAGTGCATTGAGAATTGTGATGACAATGGTCATGGAGCGTTGTGATGAAAAGGGCATAGAGTATTGTGATGACAGGCATCATGGAGCGTTGTGATGACAAATGTTATGGAACACTGTGATCACAAGTGTTTGGTGCATTGTGATTAGTGAGGTCATGGATCATTTTGATTTCAAGGAGCACGGAGCATTGTGATGACAAGGGCATGAAACAATGTGATCCCAAGGTTCATGGAGGATTGTGAGGACAATGGTTATGGAGTATTGTGATGACAAGTGCATAGAGCATTGTAATGACAAAGTCATGTAGCATTTTTCAGACAAAGGCATGGAGCATTGTGATGACAGGTGTCAAGGCGCACTGTGATGACAAGCGTCACAGAGCATTGTGAATACAGGTGTCATGGTTCATTGGGATGACAAGGGCATGGATCATTGTGATGACAAGTGTCATGGAGAATTGGGATGAAAATGTTCATGGAGTATTGTGATGACAACGGACATGGAACATTGTGATGACAGGGATCATGGAGCATTGTAATTACAGGGGTCATGGAGCATTGTGATGAGAAGGTCATGGAGCATTGGGCTGAAAATTATCATGGAATATTGTGATGACAGGTGTCATGGAGCTTTGTGATGACAAGGTATTGGAGCATTGTGATGAGAAGACCATGGAGCCTTGTGATGATATGTCTCATGGAACATTCTGATGAAAAGGGGCATGGAGCAATGTGATTACAGGGGTGGTGGAGCACTGTGCTGACAAGGGCATGGAGCATTGGGATGAGACGGCCATGGAGCCTTGTCATCACAGGGTTCAAGTTGCATACTGACGACAAGTGTCAGGGAGCATTGTGATGACAAGTATATTGAGCATTGTGGTGACAAAAGTCATGGAGCATTGTGATGAGAAGACCATGTATAATTCTGATGACGAGCATCATGGGGCGTTGTGATGATAAGTTTTATGGAACATTTTGATCACAAGGATTTGGAGCATTGTGATGACAAAGGTCATGAAGCATTTTGATGACAAGGGGGTTGTGCATTGTGATGAGAAGGGCTGGGAGCATTGTGATGACAGGTTCATGGAGCAATTTGATGAAAAGAGTCATGGAACATTTTGATGACAAGGGTTATGGAACATTGTGATGTCAGGGATCATGGAACATTTTCATGACAGGGGTTATGGACCATTGTGATAACATGGTATTGGGTGTATGGTGAGGCCTAGTGAGGGAACATTTTGATATTAGTGGTGAGAGAGCATTTTGATAAGACGTTCAAGGTGCATTGTGATGACAAGGTTTATGGAGCATTGTGATGACATGGGCCATGGAGCACTGCCCTGACAAGCACATGGAACATTGTGATGACAAGGGTCATGGAGCATTGAGTTGACAAAGGGATTGAGCATTGTGGTAACAAGTGTCACGGAGCATTGTGATGAAAAGTTCGTGGAGCATTGTGGTGACAAATTTCACAGAGCCTTGTGATCATGAGTGCATAGATCATTGTGATGACACAGGTCATGAAGCCTTGTGATGACTGGAGTCACGGAGCATTGTGAGAACTGGGGTCATGGAGCATTGTGATGACAAGGGCATGGAGCATTGTGATGACAGGGGCATGGAGCATTGGTCTGACATGTTTAATGGATAATTGTGTTGACAGTGGACATGGCACATTGGGATGACAATGTCATGCAGTATTGTGAAGACAGGTGTCAGGGAGCATTGTGATGACCTATTTCATGTTCCATTGTGATGACAATGGCATGGAGCATTGTGATGCCAAGTGTTTTGGAGGATTGTGATGACAAAGGTAATGGAGGATTGTGATGACAAGGGCTTGGAGCATTGTGATGACAAGGGTCATGGAGCATTGTGATCACAACGGCCATTGAGAATTTTGATGAAAAGGTCGTGAAGCATTGTGATGACAAAGGCATGGAGCTTGCTATGACAGGGGTCATGGGGCATTGCAGTGACATGTGCATGGAAAATTGTGATGACAAAAGCATGTAACATTGTGATGAGAACTGTCTTGGAGCATTGTGATGACAAGGAAGTGGAGAATTGTGATGACAAGGGACATGGAGCATTGTGATGACCAGGGCATGCAGCATTGTGATCGCAAGGCCTTGGAGCATTGTGATGAGAAGACCATGGATAATTGTGATGAAGAGCGTCATGGAGCACTGCAATGACATGGGCTATGGAGCATTGTGATGTCAGGGGACATGGAGCATTTTGATGAAAAAGGTCATGCAGCATTTTGATGACAGGGATTATGGAACATTGTGATGTCATAGGTCATCAAACATTGTGATGATAAGTGCATGTAGCATTGTGATGACAGGAGTCATTGAATATTGTGATGACGGGTGAGGGAGTATTTTGATGAATAGTGATGTAACATTGTGATATCAGTGGTGAGAGAGCATATTGATAAGAAGTGCATGGAGCATTGTGATGACAATGTTAATGGAGCATTGTGATGACAAGATTGTTGAGCACTGTGATGACAAGCGCATGGTGCATTTTGATGATGTGTCATGGAGCACTGTGCTGACAAGCGCCTGGAGCATTGTGATGACAACGGACATGGAGCATTGTGCTGAAAAAGGCATAGAGTATTGTGATGACAAGGGTCAAAGAGCATTGTGATGAAAATTTCATGGAGCATTGAGGTTAAAAAGGTCACTGAGACTGTTGATGATGAGGGCATGGACCATTGTGATGACAAAGGTCATGAAGCATTGTGATGACTGGAGTCACGGAGCATTGTGATAACAAGGGCATGGAACATTGGTCTAATAAGTTTCAGGGATTATTGCAATGACAGTTGGAAGGGCGCATTGTGATGACAAGGGCATGGAACATTGTGAAGATCAGGTCATGCAGTATTGTGAAGACTGGTGTCAGGGAGCATTGTGATGACAAATATAATGGCCCATTGTGATGACAATGGCATGGAGCATTGTGATGCCAAGTGTCATGGAGGATTCTGATGACAAAGGTAATGGTGCATTGTGATGATGTATCATGGAGCACTGTGCTGACAAGCGCCTGAAGCATTGTGATGACAAGGGTCAGGGAGCATTGTGCTGGCAAGTGCATGCAGAATTGTGATGACACGTGTCATGGAGCATTTGGATGACAAACTTGTGGAGTATTTTGATTACAATGGCATGGATTATTGTGATGAAAGTGGCATGGGGCATTGTGATGAAAATGGCATGGAGCCTTTTCGTGACAGGTTTAAAGGAGCCTTCTGACGACAAGAGACAGGGAGCATTGTAATGACAAGTGTATTGAGAATTGTGATGACAAAGGTCATGGAGCATTGTGCTGACAAGCGCATGGAGCATTGTGATGACAACGGTCATGGAGGATTGGGCTGAGAAAGGCATAGAGTATTGGATGACAAGGGTCAAAGAGCATTGTGATGAAAATTTCATGGAGCATTGAGGTTAAAATGGTCACAGAGACTGTTGATGACGAGGGCATGGACCATTGTGATGACCAAGGTCATGAATCATTGAGATGACTGGAGTCACGGAGCATTGTGATGACATGGGTCATGGAGCACTGTGATAACAAGGGTATGGAGCATTGTGAAGACAAGTGCACGGAGCATTGGTCTAATAAGTTTCATGGATTATTGCAATGACTGTTGGAATGGTGCATTTTGATGACAAGGGCATGGAGCATTGTGAAGAACAGGTCACGCAGTATTGGGTAGACTGGTGTCAGGGAGCATTGTGATGACATATGTAATGGCCAATTGTGATGACAATGGCATGGAGCATTGTGATGCCAATTGTCATGGAGGATTCTGATGACAAAGGTAATGGAGCATTGTGATGATAATGGCTTGGAGCATTGTGTTGACAAGTGCATGGAGAATTGTGATGACAAAGGTCATGGAGAATTCTGATGAGAAGCTTCTGGAGTATTTTGATGACAATGGCATGGAGCATTGTGATGAAAACGGCGTGGGGCATTGTGATGAAAAAGGCATGGAGCCTTTCCGTGACAGGGTTCAAGGAGCATTCTGACGAAAAGTGTCAGGGAGCATTGTGATGACAGGTGTATTGAGAATTGTGATGACAAAGGTCATGGAGCATTGTGATGAAAAGGGCATGGAGTATAATGATGACAGGCATCATGGAGTGTTGTGATGACAAGTGTTATGGAACATTGTGATCACAAGTGTTTGGAGCATTGTGATGACAGAGGTCATGGATCATTTTGATTTCAAGGAGCATGAAGCTTTGTGATCCCGAGGTTCATGGAGGATTGTGATGACAATGGTAATGGAGTATTGTGATGGCAAGTGCATAGAGCATTGTAATGACAAGGTCATGTAGCATTTTGCTGACAAAGGCATGGAGCATTGTGATGAGAGGTGTCATGGAGCACTGTGATGACACGCGTCACTGAGCATTGTGAATACAGGGGTCATGGAGCATTGTGATGACAAGGGCATGGAGCATTGTGAAGACCAGGTCATGCAGTATTGTGAAGACTGGTGTCAGGGAGCATTGTGATGACATATGTAATGGCCCATTGTGATGATAATGACATGGAGCATTGTGATGCCAAGTTTCATGAAGGATTCTGATGACAAAGGTAATGGAGCATTGTGATGACAATGGCTTGGAGCATTGTGCTGACAAGTGCATAGAGAATTGTGATGACAAGTGTCATGGAGCACTGCGCTGAGAAGCGCATGGAACATTGTGATGAAAAGGGTCATGGAGCATTGAGTTGACAAAGGCACGGAGCATTGTGATAACAAATGTCACGGAGCATTGTGATGAAAAGTTCATGGAGCACTGTGGTGACAAAGTTCACAGAGCCTTACGATAATGAGGACGTGGATCATTGTGATGACACAGGTCATGAAGCATTGTGATGACTGGAGTCACGGAGCATTGTGAGAACTGAGGTCATGGAGCATTGTGATAACAAGGGCATGGAGCATTGTGATGACAGGGGCATGAAGCATTGGTCTGACAAGTTTCATGGATAATTGTGTTGACAGTGGTCATGGCACATTGTGATGACAAGGTCATGCAGTATTGTGAAGACAGGTGTCAGGGAGCATTGTGTTGACGTATTTCAGGTTCCATTGTGATGACAATGGCATGGAGCATTGTGATGCCAAGTGTTTTGGAGGATTGTGATGACAAAGGTAATGGAGCATTGTGATGACAAGGGCTTGGAGCATTGTGATGACAAGGGTCATGGAACTTTGTGAAGACAACGGCCATTGAGAATTTTGATGAAAAGGTCGTGAAGCATTGTGATGACAAAGGCATGGGGCTTGCTATGTCAGGTGTCCTGGGGCATTGCGATGACATGTGCATGGAGAATTGTGATGACAAAAGCATGTAACATTGTGATAAGAACTGTCATGGAGCATTGTGATGACAAAGACTTGGAGAACTGTGATGACAAGGGACATGGAGCAATGTGATCACCAGGGCATGGAGCATTGTGATGGCAAGACCGTGGAGCATTGTGATGAGAAGACCATGGAAAATTGTGATGACGAGCGTCATGGAGCACTGTAATGACAAGGGCTATGGAGCATTGTGATGTCAGGGGACATGGAGCATTTTGATGAAAAATGTCATGGAGCATTTTGATGACAGGGGTTATGGAACATTGTGATGTCATAGGTCATCGTACATTGTGATGATAAGTGCATGTAGCATTGTGATGACAGTAGTCATGGAACATTGTGATGACAGGGGTGAGGGAGTATTGTGATGAATAGTGATGTAACATTGTGATATCAGTGGTGAGAGATCATATTGATGAGAACTGCATGGAGCATTGTGATGACAATGTTAATGGAGCATTGTGAGGACAATATTGTGGAGCACTGTGATGAGAAGCGCATGGTGCTTTGTGATGAGGTGTCATGGAGCATTGTGCTGACAAGCGCATGGAGCATAGTGATGGCAACGTTCATGGAGCATTGTGCTGAGAAAGGCATAGAGTATTGTGATGACAATGGTCAAAGAGCATTGTGATGAAAATTTCATGGAGCATTGACGTTAAAAAGGACACAGAGACTGTTGATGACGAGGGCATGGAACATTGTGATGACAAAGATCATGAAGCATTGAGATGACTGGAGTCACGGAGCATTGTGATGACATGGGTCATAGAGCACTGTGATAACAAGGTCAAGGAGCATTGTGATGACAAGTGCACGGAGCATTGATCTAATAAGTTTCATGGATTATTGCAATGACAGTTGGAATGGCGCATTGTGATGACAAGGGCATGGAGCATTGTGAAGACCAGGTCATGCAGTATTGTGAAGACTGGTTTCATGGAGCATTGTGATGACATATGTAATGGCCCATTGTGATGACAATGGCATGGAGCATTGTGATATCAAGTGTCATGGAGGATTCTGATGACAAAGGTAATGGAGCATTGTGATGACAATGGCTTGGAGCACTGTGCTGAGAAGTGCATGGATCATTGTGAATACAAAGGTCATGGAACATTCTGATGACAAGCTTGTGGAGTATTTTGATGACAATGGCATGGAGCATTGTGATTAAAATGGCGTGGGGCATTGTGATGAAAAAGGCATGGAGCCTTTTCGTGACAGGTTTCAAGGAGCATTCTGACGACAAGTGTCTGGGAGCATTGTGATGACAAGTGTATTGAGAATTGTGATGCCAAAGGTCATGGAGCATTGTGATGAAAAGGGCATGGAGTATTGTGATGACAGGCATCATGGAGCGTTGTGATGACAAGTGTTATGGCACATTGTGATCACAAGCGTTTGGAGCATTGTGATGACAGTGGTCATGGATCATTTTGATTTCAAGGAGCATGGAGCATTGTGATGACAAAGGCATGAAACAATGTGATCCCAAGGTTCATGGAGGATTGTGATGACAATGGTAATGGAGTATTGTGATGACAAGTGCATAGAGTATTGTAATGACAATGTCATGTAGCATTTTGCTGACAAAGGCATGGAGCATTGTGATGATAGGTGTCATGGAGCACTGTGATGACAAGTGTCACGGAGCATTGTGAATACAGGGGTCATGGAGCATTGGGATGAAAAGGGCATGGATCATTGTGATGACAATGGTCATGGAGCATTGGGATGAAAGTGTTCATGGAGTATAGTGATGACAAGGGACATGAAGCGTTGTGATGATAGGGGTCATGGAGCATTGTAATGCCAGGGGTCATGGAGCATTGTGATGAGAAGGTATTGGAACATTGGGCTGAAAATATTCATGGAGCATTGTGATGACAAGGTACTGGAGCACTGTGATGAGAAGACCATGGAGCCTTGTGATGATATGTCTCATGGAACATTCTGATGAAAAGGGGCATGGAACATTGTGATTACAAGGGTCGTGGGGCACTGTGATGACAAGGGCATGGAGCATTAGGATGAGAAGGCCATGGAGCCTTTTCATCACCGGGTTCAAGGAGCATACTGACGACAAGTGTCAGGGAGCATTGTGATTACAAGGGTATTGAGCAATGTGGTGACAAATGTCATGGAGCATTGCGATGAGAAGACCATGGATAATTGTGATGACGAGCGTCATGGGGCGTTGTGATGATAAGTGTTACGGAACATTTTGATCTCAAGGATTTGGAGCATTGTGATGAGAGAGGTCATGGAGCATTATTATTTCATTGTGATGACAATAGCATGAAGGATTATGATGGTGGGCATGGTGCATTGTGATGACAGGTTTCATGGAGCATTGAGATGAAAAGGGGCATGGAGCATTGTGATAACAGTGGTCTTGGAGCATTCTGATGAGAGGTGTAATGGAGCATTGTGATGACAAGGGCATGGAGCACTGTGATGAGAAGGCCATGCAGCATTCTGATGACATGGGTCATGGAGCTTTGTGACGACAAGGGAAAGGAGCAATGTGATGAGAGCGATCATGGAGCATTGTGATGACAATGACATGGAGCATAGTGATGCCAAGGTCATGGATCTTTGTGATGACAAAGTCATGGAGCATTTTGATTCCAATGGCGTTGTGCATTGTGATGCGAAGGGCAGGGAGCATTGTGATGACAGGGTCATGGAGAAATTTGATCAAAAGGGTCATGAAACATTTTGATGACAGGGGTTATGGAACATTGTGATGTCACGGGTCATGGGACATATTCGTGACAGGGGTTATGGACCATTGTGATGACAGGGGAGTGGGTGTATTGTGATGACTAGTGAGGGAACATTTTGATATCAGTGGTGAGAGAGCACTTTGATAAGACGTGCAAGGAGCATTGTGATGACAAGATTTATGGAGCATTGTGATGACATGGGTCATGGAGCACTGCGCTGACAAGCGCATGGAACATAGTGATGACAATGTTCATGGAGCATTGAGTTGACAAAGGGAAGGAGCATTGTGATAACAAGTGTCACGGAGCATTTTGATGAAAAGTTCATGGAGCATTGTGGTGACAAAGTTCACAGAGCCTTGTGATGATGAGCACATTGATCATTGTGATGACACAGGTCATGAAGCCTTGTGATGACTGGAGTCACGGAGCATTGTGAGAACTGGGGTCATGGAGCATTGTGATGACAAGGGCAAGGAGCATTGTGATGACAGGGGCATGGATCATTGGTCTGACAAGTTTCATGGATAATTGTGTTGACAGTGGGCATGGCACATTGTGATGACAAGGTCATGCAGTATTGTGAAGACAGGTGTCAGGGAGCATTGTGATGACATATTTCATGTTTCATTGTGATGACATATTTTATGTTTCATTGTGATGACAATGGCATTGAGCATTGTGATGCCAAGTGTTTTGGAGGATTGTGATGACTAAGGTAATGGAGCATTGTGATGACAAGGGCTTGGATCATTGTGATGACAAGGGTCATGGAGCATTGTGATGACAACGGCCATTGAGAATTTTGATGAAAAGGTCGTGAAGCATTGTGATGACAAAGGCATGGAGCTTGTTATGACAGGGGTCCTGGGGCATTGCGATGACATGTGCATGGAGAATTGTGATGACAATTGCATGTAACATTGGGATGAGAACTGTCATGGAGCATTGTGATGACAAGGACGTGGAGAATTGTGATGACAACGGACATGGAGCATTGTGATGACCAGGGCATGGAGCATTGTGATGGCAAGACCGTGGAGCATTGTGATGAGAAGACCATGGATAATTGTGATGACGAGCGTCATGGAGCACTGTAATGACAAGGGCTATGGAGCATTGTGATGTCAGGGGACATGGAGCATTTTGATGAAAAAGGTCATGGAGCATTTTGATGACAGGAGTCATGGAACATTGTGATGACAGGGGTGAGGGAGTATTGTGATGAATAGTGATGTAACATTGTGATATCAGTGGTGAGAGATCATATTGATGAGAACTGCATGGAGCATTGTGATGACAATGTTAATGGAGCATTGTGATGACAAGATTGTGGAGCACTGTGATGACAAGCTCATGGAGCATTGTGCTTACAAGCGCCTGGAGCATTGTGATGACAACGGTCATGGAGCATTGTGCTGAGAAAGGCCTAGAGTATTGTGATGACAAGGGTCAAAGAGCATTGTGATGAAAATTTCATGGAGCATTGAGGTTAAAAAGGACACAGAGACTGTTGATGACGAGGACATGGAACTTTTGATGACAATGGTCATGAAACACTGAGATGACTGGAGCCACGGAGCATTGTGATGACATGGGTCATGGATCACTGTGATATCAAGGGCATGGAGCATTGTGATGACAAGTGCACGGAGCATTGGTCTTATAAGTTTCATGGATTATTGTAATGACAGTTGGAATGGTGCGTTTTGATGACAAGGGCATGGAGCATTGTGAAGACCAGGTCATGCAGTATTGTGAAGACTGGTGTCAGGGAGCATTGTGATGAAATATGCAATGGTCCATTGTGATGACAATGGCATGGAGCATTGTGATGCCAAGTGTCATGGAGGATATTGATGACAAAGGTAATGGAGCATTGTGATAACAATGGCTTGGAGCATTGTGCTGACAAGTGCATGGAGCATTGTGATGACAAAGGTCATGGAGCATTCTGATGACAAGCTTGTGGAGTATTTTGATGACAATGGCATGGAACATTGTGATGAAAATGGCGTGGGACATTGTGATAAAAAAGGCATGGAGCTTTTTCGTGACAGGGTTCAAGGAGCATTTTGACGACAAGTGTCAGGGAGCATTGTGATGACAAGTGTATTGAGAATTGTGATGCCAAAGGTCATGGAGCATTGTGATGAAAAGGGCATGGAGTATTGTGATGACAGGCATCATGGAGCGTTGTGATGACAAGTGTTATGGAACATTGTGATCACAAGTGTTTGGAGCATTGTGATGACAGAGGTCATGGATCATTATGATTTCAAGGAGCATGGAGCATTGTGATGACAAGGGCATGAAACAATGTGACCCCAAGATTCATGGAGGATTGTGATGACAATGGTAATGGAGTATTGTGATGACAAGTGCATGGAGAATTGTAATGACAAGGTCATGTAGCATTTTGCTGACAAAGACATGGAGCATTGTGATGACAGGGGCATGGAGCATTGGTCTGACAAGTTTCATGGATAATTGTGTTGACAGTGGGCATGGCACATTGTGATGACAAGGTCATGGAGTATTGTGAAGACAGGTGTCAGGGAGCATAGTGATGACATATTTCATGTTCCATTGTGATGACAATGGCATGGAGCATTGTGATGCCAATTGTTTTGCAGGATTGTGATGACAAATGTACTGGAGCATTGTGATGACAAGGGCTTGGATCATTGTGATGACAAGGGTCATGGAGCATTTTGATGACAAGTGCATGGAGCATTGTGATGACAACGGCCAATGAGAATTTTGATGAAAAAGTCGTGAAGCATTGTGATGACAAAGGCATTGAGCTTGCTATGACAGGGGTCTTGGGGCATTGCAATGACATGTGCATGGAGAATTGTGATGACAAAAGCATGTAACATTGTGATGAGAACTGTCATGGAGCATTGTGATGACAATGGCATGGAGCACTGTGATGCCAAGTGTCATGGAGGATTCTTATGACAAAGCTAATGGAGCATTGTGATGACAATGGCTTGGAGCATTGTGATGACAAGGGTCAGGGAGCATTGTGCTGGCAAGTGCATTGAGAATTGTGATGACGCTGGTCATGGAGCATTTTTATGACAAGCTTTTTGAGTATTTTTATGGCAATGGCATGGAGTATTTTGATGAAAACGGCATGGGACATTTTGATGAAAAATGCATGGAGCCTTTTTGTGCCAGGGTTCAAGGAGCATTCTGACGACAAGAGTCAGGGAGCATTGTGATGACAAGTGTCATGGAGCAATGGGATGAAAATGTTCATGGAGTATTGTGATGACAGGGGTCATGGAGCATTGTGATGACTAGGGAATGGAGCATTGTGATGACAAGTATCCCGGATCAATGTGTTGTCAGGGGTCATGGAATGTTGTGATGACAGTGGTCATGGACCATTGTGATGATATTTTTCATGGAGCATTGTGATGAGTAGGTCATGAAGCATTGGGCTGAAAATATTCATGGAGTATTGTGATAACAGGGCACATGGAACATTGTGATGAAAAGGAAATGTAGCATTGTGATTAGAAGACCATGGAGACTTGTGATGACAAGTCTCATGGAGCATTCTGATGAAAAGGGGCTTGGAGCATTGTGATTACAGGTGTCTTGGAGCATTGATATGATAAGGGCATGGAGCATTCTGAAGAGAAGGCCATGGAGCATTCTGATGATATGCGTCATGGAGCATTGTGATGACAAGTGCATGGAGCATTGTGATTACAGAGGACTTGGAGCATTGTGATGAAGTGGGCATGCATCATTGTGATGAAAATGTCATGGAGCCTTGTCATGACAGGGTTCAAGGAGCATACAGACGAAAAGTGTCAGGGAGAATTGTATTGACAAGTGTATTGAGCATTGTGATGACAAAGGTTATGGAGCATAGTGATGATAAGACCATGGATAATTGTGATGATGAGCGTAATCGGGTGTTGTGATGATAAGTTTTATGGAACACTGTGATCAAAAGGTTTTGTTGCACTGTGATGACAGAGGTCATGGAGCATTTGATTTCATTGTGATGACAATAGCCTGAAGCATTATGATGATGGGCATGGAGCATTGTAATGACAGGTTTCATGGAGCAATGAGATGAAAAGCAGCATGGAGCATTGTGATTGCAAGGGTCTTGGAGCATTGTGAGGACAAGGGCATGGAGCATTGTGATGACAAGGGTATGGAACATTCTGATCACATGCGTCATGGAGCTTTGTGATGACAAGGGCATGGAGCATTTTGATTACAGGGATCTTGGAGCATTGTGATGAGAAGTGTCATGGAGCCTTGTGAATGACAACGCCGTGGAACATTGTGATGGCAGGGGTCATGGAGCATTGTTATGACAGTGGTAATGGAGCATTGTGATAAGAAGGACATGGAGCATTGGTCTGAAATATTTCATGGATTATTGTGGTGAGAGCGGGCATGGAGCACTGTCATGACAAGTGCTCCGAACACTGTGATACATGACTCAAGGAGTATTATAATGACAAGGGCATGGAGCATTGTGATGAGAAGGGCATCGAGCATTGTGATGGCAAGTGTCATGGAGCTTTGCGATGACATGTGCATGGAGCAATGTGATGAGAATGTTCATGGAGCCTTGTGATGACAATGACATGGAGCATTGTGATGTCAAGGGTCATGGATCTTTGTGATGACAAAGTCATGGAGCATTTTGATGACAAGGGTGTGGTGCATTGTGATGAGAAGGGCAGGGAGTATATTGATGATAGGGTCATGCAGGAATTTGATGAAAAGTGTAATGGAACATTTTGCTGACTGTGGTTATAGAACATTGTGATGTCAGGGGTCATGGAGCTCTGGGATGAAAAGGGTCATGGAGCATTTGGATGAGAAAACCATGGAACATTCCGAAGACATGTGTAATGGAGCTTTCTGATGACAAGGGCAGCGAGCAATGTGATTACAGTGGTCTTGGAGCATAGTGATGACAAGTGTCATGGTGCCTTGTGATGACAAGACCGTGGAACATTGTGATGGCAGAGTTCATGGAGCATTGTTATGACAGGGGTAATGGAGCATTGTGATGAGAAGGGTATGGAGCATTGTGATTAAAAGGTTTATGGGGCATTGCCGTGACATATTTGTGGACAGTTGTGATGAAAACGCGTGGCACATTGTAATGACAATGGTCATGGAGCAATTTTCTGAAAAAGGCATGGGACATTGTGATGACAAGGGTCACAGAGCATTGTGATGGAAATTTCATGGAGCATTGTGGTTACAAAGGTCACAGAGCCTTGTGATGACGCGGGCATGGACCATTGTGATTACAAATGTTATGAAGCAATTTGATGCCTGGAGTCACGGAGCATTTTGATGACAAGGGCATGGAGCATTGTGAGATCAGGGGCATGGAGCATTCGTCTGACAAGTTTCATAGATTATTGTGATGACAGTGGACATGGTGCATTGTGATGCCAAAGGCATGGATCATTGTGATGAGAAGGCCATGGAGTACTGTAAAGACATGTTTCAGGGAGCATTGTGATGACATATGTCATGATCCATTGTGATGACAATGGCAGGGAGCACGGTGATGCCAAATGTAATGGAGGATTGTGATGACAAATATAATGGCGCATTGTGATGACTAGGGCTTGGAGCATTATGATGACAAGGTCCATTGAGAATTTTCATGACAAGGTCGTGAAGCACTGTGATGACAAATTCCTGGAGCATTGTGATGAGAAAACCATGGAGCTTTGTGATGACAAATCTCATGGAGCATACTGATGAAAAGGTGCATGGAGCATTGTCATTACAGGGGTGTTGGAGCACGGTGATGAGAAGGGCATGGAGAATTTTGATGAGAAGGCCATGGAACATTCTGATGACATGTGTCATGGAGCTTTGTGATGACAAGGGCATGGAGCATTGGGATTACAGGGGTCTTGGAGGATTATGATGACAAGTGTCATGGAGTCTTGTGATGACAAGTCCGTGGAACATTGTGATGGCCGGGGTCATGGAGCATTGTGATGACCAGGTCATGCAGTATTGTGAAGACAGGTGTCAGGGAGCAGTGTGATGACATATGTAGTGGCCCATAGTAATAAGAAATGCATGGAGCACTGTGATGCCAAATGTCATGGAGGATTATGATGATAAATATAATGGAGCATTTTGATGACAATGGCTAGGGGCATTGTGATGACAAGGGTCAGGGAGCATTGTGCTGACAAGTGCATGGAGAATTGTGATGACAAGGGTCATGGAGCATTCTGATGACAAGCTTGCGTTGTATTATGAAGACAATGGCAAGGCGCATTGTGATGGAAACGGCATGAGGCATTGTGATGAAAAAGGCATGGAGGCTTTTCGTGACAGGGTTCAAGGAGCATTCTGACGACAAGTGTCAGGGAGCATTGTGATGACAATTGTATTGAGGATTGTGATGACAAAGGTCATGGAGCATTGTGATGAAAAGGGCATGGAGTATTGTGATGACAGGCATCATGGAGCGTTGTGATGACAAGTGTTATTGAACTTTGTGATCACAAGGGTTTGGAGCATTGTGATGACAGAGGTCATGGATCATTTTGGTTTCAAGGAGCATGGAGCTTTGTGATGACAAGGGCAGTGAGCAATGTGATTACAGTGGTCTTGGAGCATAGTGATGACAAGTGTCATGGAGCCTTGTGATGACAAGACCGTGTAACATTGTGATGGCAGGGTTCATGGAGCATTGTTATTACAGGGGTAATGGAGTATTGTGATGAGAAGGGCATGGAGCATTGTGATTACAGGGGTCTTGGAGCATTGTGATAACAAGTGCTTGGGGTATTGTGAGGAAAAGGCCATGGAGCACTCTGCTGACAGGCGTCATGGAGCTTTGTGATGACCAGGGCATGAAGCATTGTGATGACAAGGGCATGGAGCATTGGTCTAATAAGTTTCATGGATTATTGTGATGACAGTTAGAATGGCACATTGTGATGACAAGGGCATGGAGCAATGTGATGACCAGGTCATGCAGTATTGTGAAGAGAGGTGTCAGGGAGCATTGTCATGATATATGTAATGGCCCATTGTGATGACAATGGCATGGAGCATTGTGATGCCATGTGTCATGGAGGATTCTGATGACAATGGTAATGGAGCATTGTGATGACAATGGCTTGGAGCATTGTGATGATAATGGTCAGGGAGCATTGTGATGACAAGTGCATGGAGAATTGTGATGACAAGGGTCATGGAGCATTCTGATGACAAGTTGTGGAGTATTTTGATGACAATGGCATGGAGCATTGTGATGAAAATGGCATGGGGCATTGTGATGAAAATGGCATGGAGCCTTTGCGTGACAGTGTTCAAGGAGCATTCTGACGACAAGTGTCAGGGAGCATTGTGATAACAAGTGTATTGAGAAATGTGATGACAAAGGTCATGGAGCATTGTGATGAAAAGGGAATGGAATATTGTGATGATAGGCATCATGGAGCGATTTGATGACAAGAGTTATGAAACTTTGTGATCGCAAGGTTTTGGAGCATTGTGATGACAGATGTCATGGATCATTTTGATTTCAAAGAGCATGGAACATTGTGATGACAAGGGCATGAAGCAATGTGATCCCACGGTTCAAGGAGGATTGTGATGACAATTGTAATGGAGTATTGTGATGACAAGGGCATAGAGCATTGTAATGACAAGTTCATGTAGCATTTTGCTAACAAAGCCATAGAGCATTGTGATGACAGGTGTCATGGAGCACTGCGATAACAAGCGTCACGGAGCATTGTGAATACAGGGGTCATGGAGAATTGGGATGACAAGGTCATGGATCATTGTGATGACAAGTGTCATGGAGCATTGGGCTGAAAATGTTCTTGAAGTATTGTTTTGATAGGGGTCATGGAGCATTGTAATGAGAGAGGTCATGGAGAATTTTGATTTCATTGTGCTGACAATAGCCTGAAGCATTATGATCATGAGCATGATGCATTTTGATGACAGGGTTCATGGAGCATTGAGATGAAGAGGGGCATGGAGCATTGTGATTACAGGGGTCTTGGAGCATTGTGATGACAAGAGCATGGAACTTTTTGATGAGAAAGCCATGGAACATTCTGATGACATGTGTCATGGAGCCTTGTGATGACAAGGTCAGCGAGCACTGTGAATACAGTGGTCTTGGAGCATAGTGATGACAAGTGTCATGGAGCCTTGTGATGACAAGACTGTGGAACATTGTGATGGCAGGTGTCATGGAGCATTGTTATGACAGGGGTAATGGAGCATTGTGATGAGAAGGGCATGGGGCATTGTGATTACAAGGTTTATGGAGCATTTTTCTGACAAAGGCATGGAGCATTGTGATGACAAGGGTCACGGAGCAATGTGATGGAAATTTCATGGAGCATTGTGGTTACAAAGGTCACAGAGCCTTGTGATCATGCCAGCATGGACCATTGTGATGACAACTGTTATGAACCATTGTGATGCCTGGAGTCACGGAGCATTGTCATGACAGGGGTCATGGAGCATCGGATGACAAGGGCATGGAACAATGTGATGTCACCGGCATGGAACATTGCTATGTCAAGTTTCATAGATTATTGTGATGACAGTTGGCTTGGTGCATTGTGATGACAAGGGCATGGATCATTGTGATGATAAGGTCATGGATTATTGTGAAGACAGGTGTCAGGGAGCATTGTGATGATATATGTAATGGTCCATTGCGATGACACTGTCAGGGAGCACGTTGATGCCAAATGTAATGGAGGATTGTGATGACAAATATAATGGAGCATTGTGATGACTAGAGCTTGGAGCATTATGATGACAAGGGCCATTGAGAATTTTCATGACATGGTCGTGAAGCATTGTGATGACAAAATCCTGGAGCATTGTGATGAGAAACCCATGGAGGCTTGTGATGACAAATCTCATGGAGCATACTGATGAAAAGGGGCATGGAGCATTGTCATTACAGGGGTGTTGGAGCACGGTGTTGACAAGGGCATGGAGCATTTTGATGAGAATGCCATGCAACATTCTGATGACATGTGTCATGGAGCTTTGTGATGACAAGTGCATTGAGCATTGTGAATACTGGGGTCTTGGAGCATTGTGATTACAAGTGTCATGGAGTCTTGTGATGACAAGTCCGTGGAACATTGTGATGGCAAGGGTCATGGAGCATTGTGATGACAAGGTCATGCAGTGTTGTGAAGACAGGTGTCAGGGAGCATTGTGATGACATATGTTATTGCCCATTGTGATGACAATGGCATGGAGCATTGTGATATCAAGTGTCATGGAGGATTCTGATGACAAAGGTAATGGAGCATTTTGATGACAATGGCTTGGGACATTGTAATGACAAAGGACAGGGAGCTTTGTGCTCAGAAGTGCATGGAGAATTTTGATGACAAGGGTTATGGAGCATTCTGATGACAAGCTTTTGGAGTACTTTGATGACTTTGGCATGGAGCATTGTGAAGAACATGGCATGGGGCATTGTGATGAAAAAGGCATGGAGACTTTTCGTGACAGGGTTCAAGGAGCATTCTGATGACAAGTGTCAGGGAGCATTGTTATGACAAGTGTATTGAGGATTGTGATGACAAAGATCATGGAGCATTGTGATGAAAAATGAATGGAGTATTGTGATGATAGGAATCATGGAGCAATTTGATGACAAGGGTTATGGAACGTTGTGATCACAAGGGTTTGGATCATTGTGATGACAGAGGTCATGGATCATTTTAATTTCAAGGAGCATGGAACATTGTGATGAAAAGGGCATGAAGCAATGTGATCCCACGGTTCATGGAGGATTGTGACAACAATGGTAATGGAGTATTGTGATGACAAGGGCATAGAGCATTGTAATGACAAGGTCATGTAGCATTTTGCTAACAAAGCCATGGAGCATT
This sequence comes from Mesoplodon bidens, assembly GCF_964165515.1. Taxonomy (NCBI): domain Eukaryota; kingdom Metazoa; phylum Chordata; class Mammalia; order Artiodactyla; family Ziphiidae; genus Mesoplodon; species Mesoplodon bidens. Next base: position 4,568,912 of record NW_027672207.1, read on the forward strand.
GTGATGACAGGTGTCATGGAGCACTGTGATGACAAGCGTCACGGAGAATTGTGAATACAGGGGTCATGGAGCATTGTGATGACAAGGGTCATGGAGCATTGGGCTGAAAATGTTCATGGAGTATTGTGATGATAGGGGTCATGGAGCATTGTGATGAGAGAGGTCATGGAGTATTTTGATTTCATTGTGATGACAATAGCCTGAACCATTAAGATGATGGGCATGATGCATTGTGATGTCAGGATTCATGGAGCATTGTGATGACAAGGGCATGGAATATTTTGTTAAGAAAGCCATGGAACATTCTGTTGACATGTGTCATGGAGCTTTGTGATGACAAGGGCATGGAGCAATGTGATGAGAGTGTTCATGGAATATCGTGATGGCAATGACATGGAGCATTGTGATGCCAAGCGTCATGGATTTTTGTGATGAGAAAAGTCATGGAGCTTTTTGATGAGAAGTGTGCTGTTCATTGTGATGAGAAGGGCCGGGAACATTGTGATGACAGGGTCATGGAGCAATTTGATTAAAAGGGTCATGGAATATTTTTATGGCAGGGGTTATGGAACATTGTGATGTCAGGGGTCATGGAGCACTTTGATGAAAAGTGTCATGGAGCATTTTGATGACAGTGGTTATGGAACATTGTGATATCAGAGGTCATCGAACATTGTGATGATAATGCATGTAGCATTGTGATGACAGGAGTCATGGAACATTGTGCCGACTGGGGTGACGGAGTATTGTGACGAATAGAGATGTAACATTGTGATATCAGTGGTGAGAGAACATTTTGATGAGAAGTGCATGGAGCATTGTTATGACAAGGTTTATGGAGCATTGTGATGACATGATTGTGGAGCACTCTGATGACAAGCACATGGTGCATTGTGATGACATGTGTCGTGGAGCATTGTGCTGACAAGCACATGGAGCATTGTGATGAAAAGGGTCATGGAGCATTGTGCTGAGAAAGGCATAGAGCATTGTGGTGACAAGGGTCAAAAAGCATTGTGATGGAAAGTTCATGGAGCATTGTGGTTAAATGTGTCACAGAGATTGTTGATGATGAGGCCATGGACCATTTTGACGACAAAGGTCATGAAGCATTTTATTTATTTATTTATTTTTTCGGTACGCGGGCCTCTCACTGTTGTGGCCTCTCCCGTCGCGGAGCAAAGGCTCCGGACGCGCAGGCCCAGCGGCCATAGCTCATGGGCCCAGCCGCTCGGTGGCATGTGGGATCCTCCCGGACCGGGGCAGGAACCCGTGTCCTCTGCATCGGCAGGCGGACTTTCAACCACTGCGCCACCAGGGAAGCCCCGGTCATGAAGCATTTTGATGACTGGAGTCACAGAGCATTGTGATGAAAGTGGTCTTGGAGCATTTTGATAACAAGGTCATGGAGCATTGTGATGACAAGGGCATAGAGCATTGGTCTTAAAAGTTTCATGGATTATTGCGATGACAGTTGGAATGGCGCATTGTGATGACAAGGGCATGGAGCATTGTGATGACCAGGTCATGCAGTATTGTGAAGACAGGTATCAGGGACCATTGCGATGACATATGTAATGGCCCATTGTGATGACAATATCATGGAGCACTGTGATTCCAAGGGTCATGGAGGATTCTGATGACAAAGGAAATGGAGCATTGTGATGACAGGGGTCAGGGAGCATTGGGCTGACAAGTGCATGGAGAATTGTGATGACAAGGGTCATGGACCATTCTGATTACAAGTTTGTGGAGTATTTTGATGACAATGGCATTGAGCATTGTGATGAAAACGGCATGGGACGTTGTGATGAAAAAGGCATGGGGCATTGTGATGAAAAGGGCATGGAGTATTTTGCTGACATTCAGAATAGAGCGTTGTGATGACAAGTGTTTTGGAACATTGTGATCACAAGTGTTTGGAGAATTGTGATGACAGAGGTCATGGATCACTTTGATTTCAAGGAGCATGGAGCATTCTGATGACAAGAGCATGAAGCAATGTGATCCCAAGATTCATGGAGGATTGTGATGAGAATGGTAATGGAGTATTGTGATGAAAAGCGCATAGAGCATTGTAATGAGAAGGTAATGTAGCCTTTTGCTGACAAAGTCATGGAGCATTGTGATGACAGTTGTCATGGAGCACTGTGATGACAAGCGTCACGGAGCATTGTGAATACTGGCGTCATGGAGCATTGGGATGAAAAGGGCCTGGATCATTGTGATGACAAATGTCATGGAGCATTGGGCTGAAAATATTCATGGAGTACTGTGATGACAGGGGTCATGGAGCATTGTGATGAGATAGGTCATGGAGAATTTTGATTTCATTGCGCTGACAATAGACGGAAGCATTATGATGATGGGCATAATGCATTGTGATGACAGGGTTCATGGAGCATTGAGATGAAAAGGGGCATGGAGCACTGTGATTACCAGGGTCTCAGAGCATTGTGATGACAAGGGCATGGAGCATTCTGATGAGAAGGCCAGGGAACATTCTGATGACATGTGTCATGGAGCTTTGTGATAACAAGGGCATGGAGCATTGTGATTACAGTGGTCTTGGAGCATTGTGATGACAAGGGTCATGGAGCCTTGGGATGACAAGACCATGGAACATTGTGATTGAAGGGTCATGGTGCATTGTTATGAAAGGGGTAATGGAGCATTGTGATGAGAAGGGCATGGAGCATTGTGATGAGAAAACCATGGAACATTCTGATGACATGTGTCATGGAGCTTTGTGATGACCACGGCATGGAGCATTGTGATTACATGCGTCTTGGAGCATTGTGATGAAAAAGGCATGGATCATTGTGATGTAAAAGGCATGGAGCCTTGTCATGACAGGGTTCAAGGAGCATACAGACAACAAGTGACGGGAGCATTTTGATGACAAGTGTATTGAGCGTTGTGATGGCAAAGGTCATGGAGCATTGTGATGAGCAGGCCACGGATAATTGTGATGACGAATGTCATGGGGCATTGTGATGACAAGTGTTATGGAATATTGTGATCACAAGGATTTGGAACATTGTTATGACAGAGTTCATGGAGCATTTTGATTTCATTGTGATGACAATAGCATGAAGCATTATGATGATGTGAATGTTGCATTGTGATGACAGGGTTCATGGATCATTGAGATGAAAAGGGGCATGAAGCATTGTGATTACAGTTGTCTTGCAGCATGTGATGAGAAGGGTAATGGAGCCTTGTGATGAAAAGGCCAAGGAACATCGTGATGGCAGTGGTCATGGAGCATTGTTATGACAGGGGTAATGGAGCATTGTGATGTCCAGGGCATAGAGCATTGTGATGAGAAGGCCATGGAGCATTCTGATGACATGTGTCATGGAGCTTTGTGATGACAAGGGAATGGAACAATGTGTTGAGAGCGTTCATGGAGCATTGTGATGAAAATGACATGTAGCATTGTGATGCCAAGTGTCATGGATCTTTGTGATGACAAAGGTCATTGAGCATTTTGATGACAAGGGCGTTGTGCACTGTGATGAGAAGGGCAGGGAGCATTGTGATGACAGGGTCATGGACAATTTGATGAAAAGTGTCATGGAAAATTTTGATGATTGGTGTTATGGAATATTGTGATATCAGGGGTCATGGAGCATTTTGATGAAAAGGGTCATGGAGCCTTTTGATGACCGGTGTTATGGAACATTGTGATGTAAGGGGTCATCGAACATTGTGATGATAAGTGCATGTACCATTGTGATGACAGGAGTCATGGAACATTATGATGACAGGGGTGAGGGAGTATTGGACGAATAGAGATGTAACATTGTGATATCAGTGGTGAGAGAGCATTTTGATGAGAAATGCATGGAGCATTGTGATGACAAGTTTTATGGAGCATTGTGATGACAAGATTGTGGAGCACTGTAATGACAAGTGCATGGTGCATCTTGATGACATGTGTCATAGAGCATTGTGCTGACAAGCACATGGAGCATTTTGATGAGAAAGCCTTGGAACATTCTGATGACATGTGTCATGGAGCTTTGTGATGACAACGGCATGAAGTATTGTGATTACAGGGGTCTTCAGCATTGTGATGACAAGTGTCATGGAACCCTGTGATGACTAGGCCGTGGAAAATTGTGATTGCAGGGGTCATGGTGCATTTTTATGAGAGAGGTAATGGAGCATTGTGATGAGAAGGACATGGAACATTGGTCTGAAATATTTCATGGATTATTGTGATGAGAGTTGGCATGGAGCATTGTGATGACAAGGGTACGGAACTTGTGATACATTGGTCATGCAGGATTGTAATGAAAAGGGCATGGAGCATTGTGAGGAGAAGGGCATCGAGCATTGTGATGACAAGATTGTGGAGCATTGTGATGACAAGCACATGGTGCATTGTGATGACATATGTCATGGAGCATTGTGCTGACAAGCGCATGGAGAATTGTGATGACATGGGTCAAAGAGCATTATGATGAAAAGTTCATGGAGCATTGTGGTTAAAAAGGTTACAGAAACTGTTGATGACCAGGGCCTGGACCATTGTGATGAAAAAGGTCATGAAGCATTGTGATGACTGGAGTCATGGAGCATTGTGATGACAGGGGTCATGGAGTACTGTGATGACAGGGGTCATGGAGCATTGTGATGACAAGGGCATGAAGCGCTGGTCTAACAAGTTTCATGGATTATTGCGATGACAGTTGGAATGGCGCATTGTGATGACTAGGGCATGGAGCATTGTGATGACCAGTTCATGCAGTATTGTGATGACAAGTGTCAGGGAACATTGTGATGACATATGTAATGGCCGATTGTGATGACAATGCCATGGAGCAATTTGAGGCCAAGTGTCATGGAGGATTCTGATGACAAAGCTAATGGACCATTGTGATGACAATGGCTTGGAGCACTGTGATGACAAGGGTCAGGGAGCATTGTGCTTACAAGTGCATGGAGAACTGTGATGACAATGGTCATGTAACATTCTGATGACAAGCTTGTGGAGTATTTTGATGACAATGGCATGGAGCATTGTGATGAAAACGGCATGGGGCATTGTGATGAAAAAAGCATGGAGCCTTTTCGTGACAGGTTTCAAGGAGCATACTGACGACAATAGTCAGGGAGCATTGTGATGACAAGTTTATTGAGAATTGTGATGACAATGGTCATTGAGCATTGTGATGAAAAAGGCATGGAGAATTGTGATGACAGGCATCATGGAGCGTTGTGATGACAAGTGATATGGAACATTGTGATCACAAGGTTTTGGAGCATTGTGATGACAGAGGTCATGGATCATTTTGATTTCAAGGAGCATGGAGCATTGTGATGACAAGGGCATGAAGCAATGCGAATCCAAGGTTCATGAAGGTTTGTGATGACAATGGTAATTGAGTATTCTGATGACAAGCGCATAGAGCATTGTAATGACATGGTCATGTAGCATTTTACTGACAAAGGCATGGAGCACTGTGATGACAGGTGCCATGGAGCACTGTGATGACAAGCCTCACGGAGCATTGTGAATACCGGGGTCATGGAGCATTGGGATGACAAGGGCATGGATCATTGTAATGACAAATGTCATGGAGCATTGGGCAGAAAATGTTCATGGAATTTTGTGATGACAGGGGTCATGGAGCACTGTGATGACACAGGTCATGGAGAATTGTGATTTCATCGTGCTGACAATAGCCGGAAGCAGGATGATGATGGGCATGATGCATTGTGATGACAGGGTTCATAGAGCACTGAGATGAAAAGGGGCATGGAGCATTGTGATTATAGGGGTCTTGGAGCATTGTGATGACAAGGGCATGGAGCCTTTTGATTAGAAGGCCATGGAACATTCTGGTGACATGTGTCATGGAGCTTTGTGATGACAAGTGCATGGAGCACTGTGATTTCAGGGGTCTTGAAGCATTGTGATGAGAAGTGTCATGGAGCATTGTGATGACAAGGCCGTGGAACATTGTGATCGCAGGGGTCATGGAGCATTGTTATGACAGGGGTAATGGAGCATTGTGATGAGAAGGGCATGGGGAATTGTGATTACAAGTGTTATGGAGCGTTGCGATGACAAATTTGTGGACCGCTGTGATAAAAATTGCGTGGCACATTGTGATGACAAGGGACATGGAGCATTGTTCTGACAAAGGCATGGAGCTTTTGTGATGACAAGGGTCACGGAGCATTGTGATGAAAAGTTCATGGAGCATTGTGGTTACAAATGTCAAAGAGCCTTGTGATGATGCTGGAATGGACCATTGTGATGACAAATGTTATGAAGCATTGTGATGACTGGAGTCACGGAGCATTGTGATGACAGGGGACATGGAGCATTGTGATGACAAGGGCATGGAGCATTATGATGACAGCAGCATGGAACATTGGTCTGCCAAGTTTCATAGATTACTGTGATGACAGTGGACATGGTGCATTGTGATGACAAGGGCACGGATTATTGTGATGAAAAGGGCATGGATCATTGTGAGGAAAATGTCATAGTGCCTTGTCATGACAGGGTACAAGGAGCATACAGACAACAAGTGTCAGGGAGCATTTTGAAGACAAGTGTATTGAGCATTGTGATGACAAAAGTCATGGAGCATTGTGATGAGAAGACCATGGATAATTTTGATGACGAGCTTTATGGGGCATTGTGATTACAAGTGTTAAGGAATATTGTGATCACAAGGGTTTGGAGCATTGTTATGACAGAGGTCATGGAGCATTTTTATTTCATTGTGATGGAAATAGCTTGAAGCATTATGATGATGGGCATGCTGCATTGTGATGACAGGGTTCACGGATCATTGAGATGAAATTGGGCATGGAGTATTGTGATTACAGTGGTCTTGGAGCATTGTGATGAGATGGGTCATGGAGCCTTGTGATGACAAGGCCATGGAACATCGTGATTGCAGGGGTCCTGGAGCATTTTTATGACAGGTGTAATGGAGCATTGAGATGACAAGGTCATGGAGCACTGTGATGAGAAAGCCATGGAGCATTCTGATGACATGTGTCATGGAGCTTTGTGATGACAAGGGCATGGAGCAATGTGATGAGTGCGTTCATGGAACACTGTGATGACAATGACATGGAGCATTGTGATGCCGAGTGTCATGCAACTTTGTGATGACAAAGGTCATGGAGAACTTTGATGACAAGCTTGTGGAGTATTTTGATGACAATGGCATGGAGCATTGTGATGAAAACGGCATGGGGCATTGTGATGAAAAAGGCATGGAGCCTTTTCGTGACAGGGTTGAAGGAGCATTCTGACGACAAGTGTCAGGGAGCATTGTGATGACAAGGGTCATGGATCTTTGTGATGACAAAGGTCATGGAGCATGTTGATGACAAGGGCGTTGTGCATTGTGATGAGAAGGGCAGGGATCATTGTGATGGAAGGTTCATGGAGCAATTTGATGAAAAGTGTCATGGAACATTTTGATGGCAGGGGTTATGGAACATTGTGATGTCAGGGTTCATGGAGAATTTTGATGAAACGGGTCATGGAGCATTTTGATGAGGGGTTATGGAACATTGTGCTGCCAGTGGTCATCGAACATTGTGATGATAATGCATGTAGCATTGTGATGACAGGAGTCATGGAACACTGTGATGAGAGGTTTCAGGGAGTATTGTGACGATTAGTGATGTAATATTGTGCTATCAGCGGTGAGACAGCATTTTGATGAGAAGTGCATGGAGCATTGTGATGACAAGCTTTATGGAGCATTGTGATGACAAGATTGTGGAGCACTGTAATGACAAGCAAATGGTGCATTGTGATGATATGTGTCGTGCAGCATTGTGCTGTCAAGCGCATGGAGCATTGTGATGACATGGGTCAAAGAGCATTATGATGAAATGTTCTTGGAGCATTGTGGTTAAAAAGGTCACAGAGACTGTTGATGATGAGGACATGGACCTTTGTGATGACCAAGTTCATGAAGCACTTTGATGACTGGTGTCACGGAGCATTGTGATGACAGGGGTCATTGAGCATTGTGACAACAAGGGCATGGAGCATTGTGATGACAAGGGCATGGAGCATTGGTCAAATAAGTTTCATGGATTATTGCGATGACAGTTGGAATGGCGCATTGTGATGACAAGGGCATGGAGCATTGTGATTACCAGGTCATGCAGTATTGTGAAGACAGGTGTCGGAGTATTGTGATGAAATATGTAATGGCACATTGTGATGACAATGGCATTTAGCATTGTGATGACAAGTGTCAAGGAGGATTCTGATTACAAATGTAATGGAGCATTGTGATGACAATGGCTTGGAGCATTGTGATGACAAGGGTCAGGGAGCATTGTGCTGACAAGTGCATGGATAATTGTGATGACAAAGGTCATGGAGCATTCTGATGACAAGCTTGTGGAGTATTTTGATGAAAATGGCATGGAGCATTGTGATGAAAATGGCATGGGGCATTGTGAGGAAAAAGGCATGGAGCCTTTTCGTGACAGGGTTCAAGGAGCCTTCTGACGACAAGTGTCAGGGAGCATTGTGATGACAAGTGTATTTAGAATTGTGATGACAAAGATCATGGAGCATTGTGATGAAAAGGGCATGGAGAATTGTGATGACAGGCATCATGGAGCGTTGTGATGACAAGGGTTATGGAACTTTGTGATCACAAGGATTTGGAGCATTGTGATGACAGAGGTCATGGATCATTTTGATTTCAAGGAGCATGGAGCATTCTGATGACAAGAGCATGAAGCAATGTGATCCCAAGGTTCATGGAGGATTGTGATGACAATGGTAATGGAGTATTGTGATGACAAGCGCATAGAACATTTTAATGACAAGGTCGTGTAGCATTTTGCTGACAAAGGCATGGAGCATTGTAATGACAGGTGTCATGGAGCACTGTGATGACAAGCGTCTTGAAGCATTGTGAATACAGGGGCCATGGAGCATTGTGATGACATGCGCATGGAGCATTGTGATGTCAGGGGCATGGAGCATTGGTCTGACAAGTTTCATAGATTATTGTGATGACAGTGGACATGGTGCATTGTGATGACAAGTGCATGGATCATTGTGATGAGAAGGTCATGGAGTATTGTGAAGACAGGTGTAAGTGAGCATTGTGATGACATATGTCATGGTTCATTGCAAAGACAATGGCAGGGAGCATGGTGATAATTGGAGTCACTGAGCATTGTGATGACAGGGGTCATGGAGCATTGTGATAACAAGGACATGGAGCATTTTGATGACAAGGTCATGGAGCATTGGTCTAATATGTTTCATAGATTATTGCGATGACAGTTGGAATGGCACATTTTGAAGAAAAGGGCATGGAGCATTGGTCTAATATGTTTCATGGATTATTGCAATGACAGTTGGAATGGCGCATTGTGATGACAAGAGCATGGATCATTGTGATGCCAAGTGTCATGGAGGATTCTGATGACAAAGATAATGGAGCATTTTGATGACAATGACTTGGGGCTCTGTGATGACAAGGGTCAGGGAGCATTCTGATGACAAGCTTGTGGTGTATTTTGATGACAATGGCATGGAGCATTGTGATGAAAACATCATGGGGCACTGTGATGAAAAAGGCATGGAGCATTTTCGAGAGAGGGTTCAAGGAGTATTCTGACGACAAGTGTCAGGTAGCATTGTGATGACAAGTGTATTGAGAATTGCGATGACAAAGGTCATGGAGCATTGTGATGAGTACACCATGGATAATTGTGATGACGAGCGTCAAGGGGCATTGTGATGACAAGTGTTATGGAATATTGTGATCACAAGGGTATGGAGCATTGTTATGACAGAGGTCATGGAGCATTTTGATTTCATTGTGATGACAATAGCATGAAGCATTATGATGATGGGCATGGTGAATTGTGATGACAGGGTTCATGGATTATTGAGATCAAAAGGGGCATGGAGCATTGTGATTACAGGGGTCTTGGAACATTGTGATGAAAAGGGCATGGAGTACTTTGATGACAGGCATCATGGAGCGTTGTGATGACAAGTGTTAAGGAACACTGTAATCACAAGTGTTCGGAGCATTGTGATGAAAGAGATCATGGATCATTTTGCTTTCAAGGAGCATGGATCATTGTGATGTCAAGGGCATAGTGTATTGTGATAACAGGCATCATGGAGCATTGTGATGACAAGTGTTATGGAACTTTGTGATCACAATTATTTGGACCACTGTGATGACAGAGGTCATGGATCATTCTGATTTCAAGGAGCATGGAGCATTGTGATGTCAAGGGCATGAAGCAATGTGATCCCAAGTTTCATGGAGGATTGTGATGACAGTGGTAATGGAGTATTGTGATGACAAGCCCATAGAGCATTGTAATGACAAGGTCATGTAGCATTTTGCAGACAAAGGCATGGTGCACTGTGATGACAAGCATCACGGAGCCTTGTGAATAAAGGGGTCATGGAGCATTGGAATGACAAGGGCATGGATCATTTTGATGGCAAGTGTCATGGAGCATTGGGCTGAAAGTGTTCATGGAGCATTGTGATGACAGAGATCATGGAGAATTTTGATTTCATTGTGCTGACAATAGCCTGAAGCATTATGATGATGGGCATGATGCATTGTGATGACAGGGTTCATGGAGCATTGAGATGACAAGGGGCAAGGAATATTCTGATTACAGGGGTCTGAGAGCATTGTGATGACAAGGGCATGGATCATTTTCATGAGAAGGCCATGGAACACTATGATGACATGTGACACGGAGATTTGTGATGACAAGGGCATGGAGCATTGTGATTAAATGGGTCTTGGAGCATTGTGATGACATGTGTCATGGAGCCTTGTGATGACAAGGCCGTGGAACATTGTGATGGCAGGGGTCATGGAGCATTGTTATGAAAGGGGTAATGGAGCATTGTGATGAGAAGGGCATGGAGCATTGTGGTTAAAAGGTTTATGGAGCATTGCCATGAAAACTTTGTGGACCGTTGTGATGCAAAGCGCGTGGCACATTGTGATGACAAGGGTGATGGAGCATTTTTCTTACAAAGGCATGAAGCATTGTGATGACAAGAGTAACGGAGAATTGTGATGAAAAGTTCAAGGAGCATTGTGGTTACAAAGGTCACAGAGCCTTGAGATGTCACGGGCATGGATCACTGTGATGACAAATGTTATGAAGCATTGTGATGCCTGGATTCACGGAGCATTGTGATGACAGGGGTCATGGAGCATTGTGATGACAAGCGCATGGATTATTTTGATGTCAGGGGCATGGAGAATTGGTCTGACAAGTTCCATAGATTATTGTGATGACAGTGGACATGGTTCATTGTGATAACAAGGGCATGGATCTTTGTGATGAGAAGGTCATGGAGTATTGTGAAGACAGGTGTCAGGGAGCATTGTGATGAAATATATCATGATCCATTGTGAGGACAATGGCAGGGAGCATTGTGATGACAAATGAAATGGAGGATTGTCATGACAAATATAATGGAGCATTGTGATGACTAGGGCTTGGAGCATTATGATGACAAGGGCCATTGAGACTTTTCATGACAATGTCGTGAAGCATAGTGATGACAAGGTCCTGGAGCGCTGTGAGGAGAAAACCATGGAGCCTTGTGATGACAAATCTCATGGAGCATACTGATGAAAAGCGGATGGAGCATTGTGATTACAGGGTTCTTGGAGCACTGTGATGACAAGGGCATGGAGCATTTTGATGAGAAGGTGATGGAACATTCTGATGACATGTGTCATGGAGCTTTGTGGTGACAAGTGCATGGAGCATTGTGATTACAGGGATCTTGGAGCATTGTGATGACAAGTGTCATGGAGCCTTGTGATGACAAGGCCATGGAACATTGTGATGGCAGGGATCATGGATCATTGTTATGAAACTGGTAATGGAGCATTGTGATGAGAAGGGCAAGGAGCATTGTGATTACAAGTTATATGTAGCATAGCGATAACAAATTTGTGGACTGTTGTGATGAAAAGTGCGTGGCACATTGTGATGAGAAGGGTCATGGAGCATTTTTCTGACAAAGGCATGGAGCATTGTGATGACAAGGGTTAAGGAGCACTGTGATGAAAAGTTCATGGAGCATTGTGATTACAAAAGTCACACATCCTTGTGATGATGCGGGCATGGACCATTGTGATGACAAAAGTTATGAAGCATTGTGATTACTGGAGTAACGGAGTATTGTGATGACAGGGTCCATGGAGCATTGTGATGACAAGGGCATGGAGCATTTTGATGACAGGGGCATGGAGCATAGTGATGAGTAGTTCATAGAGAATTTTGAAGAAAGTTGTCAGGGAGAATTGTGATGACATATGTCATAGTCCATTGCAATGACAATGGCAGGGAGCATTGTGATGCCAAATGTATTGGAAGATTGTGATGACAAATATAATGGAGCATTGTGATGACTAGTGCTTGGAGCATTATGAGGACAAGGGCCATTGAGAATTTTCATGAAAAGGTCATGAAGCATTGTGATGACAAGGTCCTGGAGCATTGTGATGAGAAATCCATGGAGCCTTGTGATGACAAATCTCATGGAGAATAGTGATGAAAAGGGACATGGACCATTGTGATTACAGGGCTCTTGGAACATTGTGATGACATGGGCATGGAGCATTGTGAGGAGAAGGCCAAGGATCATTCTAATGACATGCGTCTTTGAGGTCTGTGATGACAAGGGCATAGAGAATTGTGATTACAGGGGTCGTATAGCATTGTGATGAAAAGGGCATGGATCATTGTGATGGAAAAGGCATGGAGCCTTGTCATGACAGGTTTCAAGGATCATACAGAAAACAGGTGTCAGGGAGCATTTTGATGACAAGTGTATTGAGCATTGTGATGACAAAGGTCATGGAGCATTGTGATGAGAAGACCATGGATAGTTGTGATGAGGAGCGTCAAGGGGCATTGTGATGACAAGTGTTATGGAATATTGTGATCACAAGGGTATGGAGCATCGTTTTGACAGAGGTCATGGAGCATTTTGATTTCATTTTGATGACAATAGCATGAAGCATTATGATGATGGGCATGGTGCATTGTGATGACAGGGTTCATGGATAATTGAGATCAAAAGGGGCATGGAGCATTGTGATGACCGGGGTCTTGGAGCATTGTGATGAGATGGGTCATGGAGCCTTGTGATGACAAGGCCATGGACCATCGTGATGGCAGGGATCATGGAGCATTGTTATGACAGGTGTAATTGAGCATTGTGATGGCAAGGGCGTGGAGCACTGTGATGAGAAGGCCATGGAGAATACTGATGACATGTGTCATGGAGCTTTGTGATGACAAGGGCATGGAGCAATGTGATGAGAGCGTTCATGGAGCATCGTGATGACAATGACATGCAGCATTGTGATGCAAAGTGTCATTGATATTTGTGATGACAAAGGTCATGGAGCATTTTGATGACAAGGGGGTTGTGCATTGTGTTGAGAAGGGCAGGGAGCATTGTGATAACAGGGTCATGGAGCAATTTGATGAAAAGTGTCATGGAACATTTTGATAACGGGTTATGGAACATTGTGATGTCAGGGGTCATCGAACATTGTGATGATATGTGCATGTAGCATTGTGATGACAGGAGACATGGAACAATGTGATGACAGGGGTGAGGGTGTATTGTGACGAATAGTGATGTAATATTGTGATATCAGTGGTGAGAGAGCATTTTGATGAGAAGTGCATGGATCATTGTGATGACAAGCTTTATGGAGCATGGTGATGACAAGATTGTGGAGCACTGTGTTGACAAGCGAATGGTGCATTGTGATGACATGTGTCGTGCAGCATTGTGCTGACAAGCACATGGAGCATTGTGATGAAAAGGGTCAAAGAGCATTGTGATGAAAAGTTCATGGAGCACTCTGTTTAAAAAGGTCACAGAGACTGTTGATAACGAGGGCATGGACCACTGTGATGACAAAGTTCATGAAGCATTGTGATGTCTGGTGTCACGGAGCATTGTGATGACAGGGGCCATGGAGCATTGTGATAACAAGGGCAGGGAGCATTGTGATGACAAGGGCATGGAACATTGGTCTAATAAGTTTCATGTATTATTGCAATGACAGTTGGAATGGCGCATTGTGATGAAAAGGGCATGGAGCATTGTGATTACCAGGTCATGCATTATTGTGAAGACAGGTGTCCAGGAGCTTTGTGATGACATATGTAATGGCCCATTGTGATGACAATGGCATGGAGAATTGTTATGCCAAATGTATTGGAAGATTGTGATGACAAATATAATGGAGCATTGTGATGACTAGGGCTTGGAGCATTATGAGGACAAGGGCCATTGAGAATTTTCATGAAAAGGTCATGAAGCATTGTGATGACAATGTCCTGGAGCATTGTGATGAGAAATCCATGGAGCCTTGTGATGACAAATCTCATGGAGCATAGTGATGAAAAGGGACATGGACCATTGTGATTAGAGGGGTCTTGTAACATTGTGATGACATGGGCATGGAGCATTGTGAGGAGAAGGCCAAGGAGCATTCTAATGACATGTGTCATTGAGGTTTGTGATGACAAGGGCATGGAGCAATGTGATGAGCGCGTTCATGGAATATCGGGATGACAATGACATGGAGCATTGTGATGCAAAGTGTCATTGATATTTGTGATGACAAAGGTCATGGAGCATTTTGATGACAAGGGTGTTGTGCATTGTGTTGAGAAGGGCAGGGAGCATTGTGATGACAGGGTCATGGAGCAATTTGATGAAAAGGGTCATGGAACATTTTGATGACGGGTTATGGAACATTCTGATGACTGGTGTCAGGGAGCATTGTGATGACAGGGATCATGGAGCATTGTGATAACAAGGGAATGGAGCATTGTGATGACAAGGGCATGGAGCATTGGTCTAATAAGTTTCATGGATTATTCCGATGACAGTTGGAATGGCGCATTGTGATGACAAGGGCGTGGAGCATTGTGATGACCAGGTCATGCAGTATTGTGAAGACAGGTGTCAGAGAGCATTGTGATGACATATGTAATGGCCCATTGTGATGACAATGGCATGGAGCATTGTGATGCCAAGTGTCATGGAGGATTCTAATGACAAAGCAAATGGAGCATTGTGATGACAATGGATTGGAGCATTGTGATGACAAGGGTCAGGGAGCATTATGCTGACAAGTGCATGGATAATTGTGATGACAAGGGTCATGGAGCATTCTGATGATAAGCTTGTGGAGTATTTTGATGACAATGGCATGGAGCATTGTGTTGAAAATGGCATGGGACATTGTGATGAAAAAGGCATGGAGCCTTTTCGTGACAGGGTTCAAGGAGCATTCTGACGCCAAGTGTCAGGGAGCATTGTGTTCACAAGTGTATTTAGAATTGTAATGAAAATGATCATGGAGCACTGAGATGAAAAGGGCATGGTGTATTGTGATGACAGGCATCATGGAGCGTTGTGATGACAAGTGTTATAGAACTTTGTGATCACAAGGGTTTGGAGCATTGTGATGACAGAGGTCATCGATCATTTTGATTTAAAGGTGAATGGAGCATTGTGATGACAAGAGCATGAAGCTATGTGATCCCAAGATTCATGGAGGATTGTGATGAGAATGGTAATGGAGTATTGTGATGACAAGCGCATAGAGCATTGTAATGACAATGTCATGTAGCATTTTGCTGACAAAGGCATGGAGCATTCTGATGACAGGTGTCATGGAGCACTGTGATGACAAGCGTCACGGAGCATTGTGAATAAAGGGGTCATGGAGCATTGGGTTGAAAAGGGCATGGATCATTGTGATGACAAGGGTCATGGAGCATTGTGCTGAAAATGTTCATGGATTATTGTGATGACAGGGGTCATGGAGCATTGAGATGGCAGAGGTCATGGAGAATTTTGATTTCATTTTGCTGACAATAGCCTGATGCATTATGATCATGGGCACGATGCATTGTGATGACAGGTATCATGGAGCATTGAGATGAAAAGGGGCATGGAGCATTGTGATTACAGGGGTCTTGGAGCATTGTGATGAAAAGGGCATGGAGCATTTTGATGAGAAGGTCATGGACCGTTCTTAAGACGTGTCATGGAGATTTGTGATGACAAGGGCATGGAGTGCTGTGATTACAGGTGTCTTGGAGCATTGTGATGACAAGTGTCATGGAGCCTTGTGATAACAAGGCCGTGGAACATTGTGAGGGCAGTGGTCATGGAGCATTGTTATGACAGGCGTAATGGTGCATTGTGATGAGAATGGCATGGAGCATTGTGATTACAATGTATATGGACCATTGCGATGACAAATTTGTGGACCGCTGTAATGAAAAGCGCGTGGCACATTGTAATGACAAGGGTCATGGAGCATTTTTCTGACAAATGCTTGGAGCATTGTGATGACAAGGGTCACGGAGCATTTTGATGAAAAGTTCATGCAGCATTGTGGTTACAAAGGTCATATAGCCTTGTGATGACGCGGGCAAGGATCACTGTGATGACAAATGTTATGAAGCATTGTGATGCCTGGAGTCACGGAGCTTTGTGATGACAGGGGTCATGGAGCATTGTGATGACAAGGACAGGGAACATTGTGATGACAGGGGCATGGAGCATTGGTCTGACAAGTTTCATAGATTATTGTGATGACAGGGGACATGTTGAATTTTGATGACTAGGGCATGGAGCATTGTGATGAGAAGGTCTTGGAACATTCTGATGACATGTGTCATGGAGCTTTGTGGTGACAAGTGCATGGAGCATTGTGATTACAGGGATCTTGAGCATTGTGATGACAAGTGTCATGGAGCCTTGTGATGACAAGGCCGTGGAACACTGTGATGGCAGGGATCATGGATCATTGTTATGATAGGGGAAATGGAGCATTGTGTTGAGAAGGGCAAGGAGCACTGTGATTACAAGGTTTATGGAGCATTGTGATGACAAATTTGTGGACCGTTGTGATGAAAAGCGCGTGGCACATTGTGATGATAATGGTCATGGAGCATTTTTCTGACAAAGGCAAGGAACATTGTGATGACAAGGGTCACGGAACATTGTGATGAAAAGTTCAAGGAGCATTGTGGTTACAAACGTCACAGATCCTTGTGATGATGCGGGCATGGACCATTGTGATGACAAATGTTATGAAACATTGTGATGACTAGAGTCATGGAGCATTGTGAAGCCAGGGGTCATGGAGCATTGTGATGACAAGGGCATGGAGCATTGTGATGAGAATTTCATGGAGTATTTTGAAGAAAGGTGTCAGGGAGCATTGTGATGACATATGGCATGGTCCATTGCGATGAGAATGGCAGGGAGCATTGTGATGCCAAATGTAATGGAGGATTGTGATGACAAATATAATGGAGCATTGTAATGACTAGGGCTTGGCGCATTATGAGGACAAGGGCCATTGAGAATTTTCATGACAAAGTGATGAAGCATTGTGATGACAATGTCCTGGAGCATTGTGATGAGAAATCCATGGAGCCTGTGATGACAAATCTCATTGAGCATACTGATGAAAAGGGACATGAACTATTGTGATTACAGGGGTTTTCGAATATTGTGATGCCATGGGCATGGAGCATTGTGAGGAGAAGGCCAAGGAGCATTCTAATGACATGCGTCATTGAGCTTTGTGATGACATGGGCATGGAGCAATGTGATTACAGTGTTCTTGGAGCATTGTGATGATAAGGGCACGGATCATTGTGAGGGAAAAGGCATGGAGCCTTGTCATGACAGGTTTCATGGTGCATACAGACAACAAGTGTCAGGGAGCATTTTGATGGTTACTGTATTGAGCATTGTGATGACAAAGGTCATGAAGCATTGTGATGAGAAGACCATGGATAATTGTGATGGTGAGCGTCAATGGGCATTGTGATGACAAGTGTTATGGAATATTGTGATCACAATGGTTTGGAGTATTGTTACGACAGAGGTCATGGAGCATTTTGATTTCATTGTGATGAAAATAGCATGAAGCATTATGATGATGGGCATGGTGAATTGTGATGACAGGGTTCATGGATCATTGAGATGAAAAGGGGCATGGAGCATTGTGATTACCGGGTTCTTGGAGCATTGTGATGAGAAGGGTCATGGAGCCTTGTGATGACAAAGCCATGGACCATCGTGATGGCAGGTGTCATGGAGCATTGTTATGACAGGTGTAATGGAGCAATGTGATGGCAAGGGCTTGGAGCATTGTGATGAGAAGGCCATGGGGCATTCTTATGACATGTGTCATGGAGCTTTGTGATGACAGGGGCATGGAGCAATGTGATGAGAGCGTTCATGGAGCATCGGGATGACAATGACATGGAGCATTGTGATGCCAAGTGTCATAGATCTTTGTGATTACAAAGGTCATGGAGCATTTTGATGACAAGGTTGTTGTACATTGTAATGAGAATGGCAGGGAGCATTGTGATGAGAGGGTCATGGAGCAATATGATGAAAAGGGTCATGGAACATTTTGATGGCAGGGGTTATGGAACATTTTGATGTCAGTGGTCATGGAACATTTTGATGAAACGGGTCATGGAGCATTTTGATGACCGGGGTTATGGAACATTGTGATGTCAGGGGTCATCGAACATTGTGATGATAATGCATGTAGCATTGTGATGACAGGAGTCATGGAACATTGTGATGACAGGGTGAGGGAGTATTGTGACGAATAGTGATGTAAAATTGTGATATCAGTGGTGAGAAAGCATTTTGATGAGAAGTGCATGCAGCATTGTGATGACAAAATATATGGAGCATTGTGATGACAAGATTGTTGAGCACTGTAATGACCAGCGTCACGGAGCATTATGAATACAGGGGTCATGGAGCATTGGGATGACAAAGGCATGCATCATTGTGATGAGAAGTGTCATGGAGCACTGGGCTGAAAATGTTCATAGAATGTTGTGAAGACAGGTTTCAGGGAGCACTGTGATGACATATGTCATGGTCCATTGCGATGACAATGGCAGGGAACATGGTGATGACAAATGTAATGGAGGCTTGTTATGACAAATATAATAGAGCATTGTGATGATTTGGGCTTGGAGCATTATGATCACAAGGGCCATTGAAAATTTTCATCACAAGTTCGTGAAGCACTGTGATGAAAATATCATGGAGCATTGTGATGACAAAACCATGGAGCCTTGTGATGAAATATCTCATGGAGCATTCTGATGAAAAGGGGCATGGAGCATTGTGATTACAGGGGTCTTGGAACATTGTGATGACAAGGGCATGGAGCAGTGTGATGAGAAGACCAAGGTGCATTGTGAAGGCATGCGTCATTGAGCTTTGTGATGACAAGGGCATGGAGCATTGTGATTACATGGGTCTTGGAGCATTGTGATGAAAAGAGCATGGATCATTGTGATGAAAAATGCATGGAACCTTGTCATGACACGGTTCAAGGAGCATAGAGATAAGAAGTGTCACGGAGCATTTTGATGACAAGTGTATTGAGCATTGTGATGACAATGTCATGGAACTTTGTGATGAGAAGACAATGGATAATTTTGATGACGAGTGTCATGGGGCATTGTGATGAGAAGTGTTATATAATATTGTGATCACCAGGGTTTGAAGCATTGTTATGACAGAAGTCATGGAGCATTTTTATTTCATTGTGATGACAATAGCATGAAGCATTATGATGATGGGCATGGTGCATTGTGATGACAGGTTTCATGGATCCTTGAGATGAATACGGGCATAGAGATTTGAGATTACTGGGTTCTTGGAGCATTGTGATGAGAAGGGTCATGGAGCCTTGTGATGACAAGGCCATGGAACATCGTGATGGCAGGGGTCATGGAGCATTGTTATGACAGTGGTAATGGAACATTGTGATGGCAAGGAATGGAGCATTGTGATGAGAAGGCCATGGAGCATTCTGATGACATGTGTCATGGAGCATTCTGATGACAAGGGCATGGAGCAAAGTGATGAGAGAGTTCATGGAGCATTGTGATGAAAATGACATGGAGCACTGTGATGCCAATGGTCATGGATCTTTGTGATGACAAAGGTCATGGAGCATTTTGATGGCAAGTGTGTTATGCATTGTGATGAGAAGGGCAGGGAACATTGTGATGACAGTGTCATGGAGCAATTTGATGAAAAGTGTCATGGAACATTTTGACGACACGTGTTATGGAATATTGTGATGTCAGGGGTCATCGAACATTGTGATGATATGTGCATGTAGCATTGTGATGACAGGAGACATGGAACAATGTGATGACAGGGGTGAGGGTGTATTGTGACGAATAGTGATGTAACATTGTGATATCAGTGTTGAGAGAGCATTTTGATGAGAAGTGCATGGTGCATTGTGATGACAAGTTTAATGGAGCATTGTGATGACAATATTGTGGAGCACTGTGATGACAAGCACATGGTGCATTTTGATGACATGTGTCGTGGAGCATTGTGCTGACAAGCGCATGGAGCATTGTGACTACAAGGGTCATGGAGCATTGTGCTGAGAAAGGCATAGAGCATTGTGATGACAAGGGTCAAAGAGCATTATGAGGAAAAGTTCATGGATCATTGTGGTTAAAAAGGTCACAGAAACTGTTGATGACGAGGGCATGGACCACTGTGATGACAAAGGTCATGAACCATTGTGATGACTGGTGTCACGGAGCATTGTGATGACAGGGGACATGGAGCATTGTGACAACAAGGGGATGGAGCATTGTGATGACAAGGGCATGGAACATTCTTCTAATAAGTTTCATGGATTATTGCGATAACAGTTGGAATGGCGCATTGTGATAACAATGGCATGGAGACTTGTGATGACCAGGTTATGCAGTATTGTGAAGACAGGTGTCAGGGAGCATTGCGATGACATATGTAATGGCCCATTGTGATGACAATGGCATGGAGCATTGTGATGCGAAGTGTTATGGAGGATTCTGATGACAAAGGTAATGGAGCATTGTGATGACAATGCCTTGGGGCATTGTGATGACAAGGGTCAGGGAGCATTGTGCTGACAAGTGCATGGTGAATTGTGATGACAAAGGTCATGGAGGATTCTGATGACAAGCTTGTGGAGTATTTTGATGACAATGGCATGGATCGTTGTGATGAAAACGGCATGGGGTATTGTGAGGAAAAAGGCATGGAGCCTTTTCGTGACAGGGTTCAAGGAGCATTCTGACGACAAGTGTCAGGGAGCATTGTGATGACAAGCGTATTGAGAATTGTGACGACAAAGGTCATGGAGCATTGTGATGAAAAGTGCGTGGGGTATAGTGATGACAGGCATCATGGAGCGTTGTGATGACAAGTGTTATGGAACATTGTAATCACAAGGATTTGGAGCATTGTGATGACAGAGGTCATGTATCATTTTGATTTCAAGGAGCATGGAGCATTGTGATGACAAGGGCAAGAAGCAATGTTATTCCAATGTTCATGGAGGATTGTGAGGACAATGGAAATGGTGTATTTGGATGACAAGCACAAAGAGCATAGTAATGACAAGGTCATGTAGCATTTTGCTGACAAAGGCACGGAGCATTGTGATGACAGGTGTCTTGGAGCATTGTGATGACACGTGTCATGGAGCCTTGTGATGAAAAGGCCGTGGGACATTGTGATAGCAGGGGTAATTGAGCATTGTGATAAGAAGGGCATGGATAAATGTGATGACGAGCGTCATGGGGCACTGTGATGACAAGTGTTATGGAATATTGTTATCACAACGATTTGGAGCATTGTTATGACAGAGGTCATGGAGCATTTTGATTTCATTGTGATGACAATAGCATGAATCATTATGATGATGTGCATGGTGCATTGTGATGACAGGGTTCATGTGTCATTGAGATGAAAATGGGCATGGAGCGTTGTGATTACAGTGGTCTTGGAGCATTGTGATGAGAAGGGTCATGGAACCTTGTGATGACAAGACCATGGAACAATGTGATGGCAGGGATCATGGAACAGTTTTATTACAGGTGTAATGGAGCATTGTGATATCAAGGGCATGGAACATTTTGATGAGAAGGCCATGGAGCATTCTGATGATATGTGTGATGGAGCTTTGCGATGACAAGTGCATGGAGCACTGTGATGACAATGGCATGGAGCACTGTGATGCCAAGGGTCATGGATCTTTGTGATGACAAATGTCATGGAGCATTTTGATGACAAGGGTGTTGTGCATTGTGATGATAAGGGCAGGGAGCATTTTGATGACAGAGTCATGGAGCAATTGGATGAAAAGGGTCATGGAGCAACTTGATGACAGGGGTATGGGACATTTTGCTTTCGGGTGTCATCGAACATTGTGATGATAAGTGCATGTAGCATTGTGATGACAGGAGTCATTGAAAATTGTGATGACGGGTGAGGGAGTATTGTGACGAATAGTGATGTAACATTGTGATATCAGTGGTGAGAGAGCATTTTGATGAGAAGTGCATGGAGCACTGTGATGACAAGGTTTATGGAGCATTGTGATGACAAGATTGTGGAGCACTGTGATGACAAGTGCACGGTGCATTGTGATGACATGTGTCATGGAGCATTGTCCTGACAAGCACATGGAGCATTGTGATGACAAAGGTCATGGAGCATTTTGCTGAGAAAGGCATAGATCATTGTGATGACAAAGGTCAAAGAGCATTGTGATGAAAAGTTCATGGAGCATTTTGGTTAAAAAGTCACCGAGACTGTTGATGACGAGGGCATGGACCATTGTGATGACAAAGTTCATTAAACACTGTGATAATTGGAGTCATGGAGCATTGTGATGACAGGGGTCATGGAGCATTGTGATAACAAGGGCATGAAGCATTGTGATGACAAGGGCATGGAGCATTGTTCTATTAAGTTTCATGGATTATTGTGATGACAGTTGGAATGGCACATTGTGATGACAAGGGCATGGAGCATAGTGATGACCAGGTCATGCATTATTGTGAAGACTGGTGTCAGGAAGCATTGTGATGACATATGTAATGGCCCATTTTGATGACAATGGCATGGAGCATTGTGATGCCAAGTGTCATGGAGGATTCTGATGACAAATGTAATGGAGCATTTTGATGACAATGGCTTGTGGCATTGTGATGACAAAGGTCAGGGAGCATTTTGCTGACAAGTGCATGGAGAATTTTGATGACAAGGGTCATGGAGCATTCTGATGACAAGCTTGTGGTGTATTTTGATGACAATGACATGGAGTATTGTGATGGAAACGGCATGGGGCTTTGTGATGAAAAAGGCATGGAGCCGTTCCGTGACAGGGTTCAAGGAGCATTCTGACGACAAGTGTCAGGGAGCATTGTGATGACAAGTGTATTGAGGATTGTGATGACAAAGGTCATGGAGCACTGTGATGAAAAGGACATGGAGTATTGTGATGACAGGCATCATGGAGTGTTGTGATGACTAATGTTATGGAACTTTGTGATCACAAGTGTTTGGAGCTTTGTGATGACAGAGGTCATGGATCATTTTTATTTCAAGGAGCATGGAGAATTGTGATGTCAAGGGCATGAAGCAATGTGATCCCAAGGTTCATGGAGGATTGTGATGACATTTGTAATGGAGTATTGTGATGACAAGCACATAGGACATTTTAATGACAAGGTCATGTAGCATTTTGCTGACAAAGGCATGGAGCATTGCCATGACAGGTGTCATGGAGCACTGTGATGACAAACGTCACGGAGCATTGTGAATACAGCGGTCATGGAGCATTGGGATGACAAGGGCATGGATCACTGTGATGACAAGCGTCATGGAGCATTGGGCTGAAAATGTTCATGGAGTATTGTGATGACAGGGGTCATGGAGCATTGTGATGAGGGAGGTCATGGAGAATTTTGATTTCATTGCTCTGACAATAGCCGGAAGCTTTATGATGATGGGCATGATGCATTGTGATGACAGGGTTCATGGAGCATTGAGATGAAAAGGGGCATGGAGCATTGTGATTACAGTGTTCTTGGAGCATTGTGATGACAAGGGCATTGAGCATTTTTATGAGAAGGCCATGGAACATTCTGTTGACATGTGTTATGGAGCTTTGTGATGACAAAGGGCATGGAGCAGTGTGATTACAGGGGTCTTGGAGCATTGTGATGACAAGTGTCATGGAGCCTTGTGATGACAAGACCGTGGAACATTGTGATGGCAAGGGTCATGGAGCATTGTTATGACAGGATTAATGGAGCATTGTGATGAGAAGGGCATGGAGCATTGTGATTACAAGTTTTATTGAGCATTGCCATGACAAATTTGTGGACTGTTGTGATGAAAAGCGCATGACACTTTGTGATGACAAAGGTCATGGAGAATTTTTATGACAAAGGCATGGATCACTGTGATGAGAAGGGTCACGGAGCAATGTGATGGAAATTTCATGGAGCATTGTGGTTAAAAATGTCACAGAGCCTTGTGATGACGCGGGCATGGACCATTGTGATGACAAATGTTATGAAGCATTGTGATGCCTGGAGTCATGGCGCATTGTGATGACAGGGGTCATGGAGCATTGTGATGACAAGGGCGTGGAACATTGTGATGTCAGGGGCATGGAGCTTTGGTCTGAAAAGTTTCATAGAATATTGTGATGACAGTGGGCATGGTGCACTGTGCTGACGAGGGCATGGATCATTGTGATGAGGAGGTCATGGAGTATTGTGAAGACAGGTGTCAGGGAGAATTGTGATGACATATGTCATGGTCCATTGCGATGACAATGGCAGGGAGCATTGTGATGCAAATGAAATGGAGGATTGTGATGACAAATATAATGGAGAATTGTGATGACTAGGTCTTGGAGCATTATGATGACAAGGGTGATTGAGAATTTTCATGACATGGTCGAGAAGCATTGTGATGACAAGTCCTGGAGCTTTGTGATTAAAAAACTATGGAGCCTTGTGATGACAAATCTCCTGGAGCATACTGATGAAAAGGGCATGAAGCATTGTGATTACAGGGGTCTTGGAGCACAGTGATGACAAGGGCATGGAGCATTTTGATGAGAAGGCCATGGAACATTCTGATGACATGTGTCATGGAGCTTTGTTATGACAAGGGCATGGAGCATTGTGATGACAAGGCCGTGGAACATTGTGATGGCCATGGTCATAGAGCATTGTTATGAGAGGGGTAATGGAGCATTGTGATGTGAAGGGCAAGGAGCATTGTGATTACAAGGTTTATGGAGCACTGCGATGATAAATTTGTGGACCGTTGTGATGAAAAGTGCGTGGCACCTTGTGATGACAAGGGTCATGGAGCATTTTTCTGACAAAGGCATGGAGCATTGTGATGACAAGTGTCACGGAGCATTGTGATGAAAAGTTCATGGAACATTGTGGTTATAAGGTCACAGAGCCTTGTGATGACGCGGGAATGGACCACTGTGATGACAAATGTTATGAAGCATTGTGATGCCTGGGGTCACGGAGCATTGTGATGACATATGTCATGGTCCATTGCGATTACAATGGCAGGGTGCATTGTGATGCCAAATGAAATGGACGTTTGTGATGACAAATATATTGGAGCATTGTGATGACTAGGGCTTGGAGGATTAGGATGACACGGGCCATTGAGAATTTCCATGACAAGGTCGTGAAGCATTGTGATTAAAAAAACATGGAGCCTTGTGATGACAAGTCTCATGGAGCATACTGATGAAAAGAGGCATGGAGCATTGTGATTACAGGGGTCTTGGAACACTGTGATGACAAGGGCATGGAGCATTGTGAGGAGAAGGCTAAAGATCATTCTAATGACATGCGTCATTGAGCTTTCTGATGACAAGGGCATGTAGCATTGGGATTACAGGTGTCTTGGAGCACTGTAATGAAAAGGGCATGGATCATTGTGAGGAAAAAGTCATGGAGCCTTTTCATGAAAAGTTTCAAGGAGCATACAGACAACAAGTGTCAGGGAGCATTTTGATGACAAGTGTATTGAGCATTGTGATGACAAAAGTCATGGAGCATTGTGATGAGAAGACCATGGATAATTGTGATGACGAGCGTTATGGGGCATTGTGATGAAAAGTGTTATGGAATATTGTGATCACAAGGATTTGGAGCATTGTTATGACAGATGTAATGGAGCATTTTGATTTCATTGTGATGACAATAGCATGAAGCATTATGATGATGGGCATGGTGCATTGTGATGACAGTGTTCATGGAGAATTGAGATGAAAAGGGGCATGGAGCATTGTGATTACAGGGGTCTTGGAGCATTGTGATGACAAGGGTCATGGAGCCTTGTGATGACAAGGCCGTGGAACATCGTGATGGCAGGAGTCATGGAGCATTGTTATGACAGGGGTAATGGAGCACGGTGATGACAAGGGCATGGAGCATTGTGATGAGAAGGCCATGGAGCATTCTGATGACATGTGTCATGGAGCTTTGTGATGACAAGGGCATGGAGCAATGTGATGAGAGCGTTCATGGAACACTGTGATGACAATGACATGGAGCATTGTGATGCCAAGGGTCATGGATATTTGTGATGACAAAGGTCATGGAGCATTTTGATTACAAGGGCTTTGTGCATGGTGATGAGAAGGGCAGGGAGCATTGTGATGACAGGTTCATGGAGCAATTTGATGAAAAGTGTCCTGAAGCATTTTGATGACAGGGGTTATGGAACATTGTGATGTAAGGGGTCATCAAACATTGTGATGATAAGTGCATGTAGCATTGTGATGACAGGAGTCATGGAATATTGTGATGAGAGGGGTGAGGGAGCATTGTGACGAATAGTGATGGAACATTGTGATATGAATGGTAAGAGAGCATTTTGATGAGAAATGCATGGAGCATTGTGATGACAAGGTTTATGTAGCATTGTGATGACAAGATTGTGGAGCACTGTGATGACAAGCGAATCGTGCATTGTGATGACATGTGTCTTGGAGCATTGTCCTGACCAGCACATGGAGCACTGTGATGACAAGAGTAATGAAGCATTGTGCTTAGAAAGGAATAGAGCATTGTGATGACAAGAGTCAAAGAGCATTGTAATGAAAAGTTCATGGAGCATTGTGGTTACAAAGGTCACAGAGTCTGTTGATGACGAGGGCATGTACCATTGTGATGACAAAGGTCCTGAACCATTGTGATGACTGGAGTCAAGAAGCATTGTGATGACAGGGGTCATGGAGCATTGTGATAACAAGGACATGGAGCATTGTGATGACAAGGGCATGGAGCATTGGTCTAATAAGTTTCATGGATTATTGCGAAGACAGTTGGAAAGGCACATTGTGATTACAAGGGCATGGAGCATTTTGATGACTAGGTCATGCACTATTGTGAAGACAGGTTTCAGGGAGCATTGTAATGACATATGTAATGACCCATTGTGATGACAATGGCATGGAGCATTGTGATGCCAAGTGTCATGGAGGATTCTGATGACAAAGGAAATGGAGCACTGTGATGAGAATGGCTTGGAGCATTGTGATGACAAGGGTCAGGGAGCATTGTGCTGACAAGTGCATGGAGAATTGTGATGACAAGTGTTAAGGAGCATTCTGATGACAAGCTTGTGGAGTATTTTGATGACAATGGCATGGAGCATTGTGATGAAAACGACAAGGGGCATTGTGATGAAAAAGGCATGGAGCCTTTTTGTGACAGGGTTCAAGGAGCATTCTGAGGACAAGTGTCAGGGAGCATTGTGATGACTAGTGTATTGAGAATTGTGATGACAAAGGTCATGGACCATTGTGATGAAAACGGCATGGATTATTGTGATGACAGGCATCATGGAGCGTTGTGATGACAAGTGTTATGTAACATTGTGATCACAAGGGTTTGGAGCATTGTGATGACAGAGGTCATGGATCATTTTGATTTCAAGGAGCATGGAACATTGTGATGACTACGACATGAAACAATGTGATCCCACGGTTCATGGATGATTGTGATGACAATGGTAATGGAGTATTGTGATGACAAGCGCATAGAGCATTGTAATGACAAGGTCATGTAGCATTTTGCTGAGAAAGGCATGGAGCATTGTGATGACAAGCATCACAGAGCCTTGTGAATATAGGGGTGATGGATCATTGGGATCACAAGGGCATAGATCATTGTGATGACAAGGGTCATGGAGCATAGGGCTGAAAATGTTCATGGATTATTGTGATGAGGGGGTCTTGGAGCATTGTGATGTCTAGGGAAAGGAACATTGTGATGAAAAGAGTCTCGGATCATTGTGTTGTCAGGTGTCATTGAGATTTGTGATGACAGTGGTCATGGAGCATTGTGATGATATTGGTCATGGAGCATTGTGATGAGAAGGTTATGGAGCATTGGGCTGAAAATATTCATGGAGTATTGTTAAGACAGGGGTCATGGAGCATTGTGATTACAAGGGAATGGAGCATAGTGCTGACAAGGTCCTGTAGCATTGTGATGAGTAGAACATGGAGACTTGTGATGACAAGTCTCATGGAGCATTCTGATGAAATGGGGCATGGAGCATTGTGATTACAGGGGTCTTGGAGCATTGTGATAACAAGGGCTTGGAACATTGTGAGGAAAAGGCCATGGAGCACTCTGCTGAAAGGCGTCATGGAGCTTTGTGATGACAAGGACATGGAGCATTGTGATTAAAAGGGTCTTGGAGCATTGTGATGAAAAAGGCATGGAGTCTTTCCATGAGAGGGTTCAAGCAGCATACAGACAACAAGTGTCGGGGAACATTGTGATGACAAGTGTATTGAGCATTGTGATGAGAAGACCATGGATAATCGTGATGATGAGCGTCAGGGCTGTTGTGTTGATAAGTGTTATGGAACATTGTGATCACAAGGGTTTTGAGCATTATGATGACAGAGGTCATTGAGCATTTTGATTTCATTGTGATGACAATAGCCTGAGGCATTATCATGATGGGCATGGTGCATTGTGATGACAGGGTTCATGGAGCATTGAGATAAATAGGGGCAGGGAGCATTGTGATAACAGGGGTTTTGGAGCATTGTGATGAAAAGGGCATGGAGCATTGTGATTAACAGGGTCTTGGAGCATTGTGATGGCAAGGGTCATGGAGCCTTGTGATGACAAGGCAGTGGATCATTGTGAAGGCAGGGGTCATGGGGCATTGTTATGACAGAGGTAATGGAGCATTGTGATGAGAAGGGTCATGGAGCCTTGTGATGACAAGGCCATGGAACATCGTGATGGCAGAGGTCATGGAGCATTGTCATGACAGGGGTAATGGAGCATTGTGATGGCAAGGGCATGGAGCATTGTGATGAGAAGTGCATCTAGCATTGTGATGACAAGTGTCATGGAGCTTTGTGATGACAAAGGCATGGAGCAATGTGATGAGAGGGTTCATGGAGAATTGTGATGAAAATGACATGGAGCATTGTGATGCCAAGTGTCATGGAGCTTTGTGATGACAAAGGTCATGGAGCATTTTGATGACAAGGGTGTGGTGCATTGTGATGAGAAAGGCAGGGAGCATTTTGATGACAGGGTCATGCAACAATTTGATGAAATGTGTAATGGAACATTTTGATGACAGGGGTTATAGAACATTGTGATGTCAGGGGTCATGGAGCTTTGGGATAAGAAGGGTCATGGAGCATTTTGATGACAGGGGTTATGGATCATTGTGATGCCAGGTGTAATGGAACATTGTGATAATAAGAGCATGTAGCATTGTGATGACAAGGATCATGGAACATTGTGATTAGAGGGGTGAGGGAGTATTGTGATGACTAGTGGTGTAACATTGTGATATCTCTGGTGAGAGAGCATTTGGATGAGAAGTGCATGGAGCATTGTGATTACAAGGTTTATGGAGCACAGCGATGACAATGTCGTGGACCGTTGTGATGAAAAGTGCATGGCACATTGTGATGACTAGAGTCATGTAGCATTGTTCTGACAAAGGCATGGAGCATTGTGATGACAAGGGTCACGGAGCATTGTGATGAAAAGTTCATGGAGCATTGTGGTTACAAAGGTCACAGAGCCTTGTGATGATGCGGGCATGGACCATTGTGATGACAAACGTTATGAAGCATTGTGACAAATGGAGTCACGGAGCATTGTGATGACAGGGTTCCTGGAGCATTGTGATGACAAGGGCATGGAGCATTGTGATGACAGGGTCATGGAGCATTGGTCTGACAAGTTTCAGAGATTATTGTGATGACAGTGGACATGCTGCATTGTGATGGCAAGGGCATGGAGCACTGTGATGAGAAGGTCTTTGAGTATTGTAAAGAGAGGTGTCAGGGAGCATTGTGATGACATATGTCATGGTCCATTGCGCTGACAATGGCAGGGAGCATTGTGATGCCAAATGTAATGGAGGATTGTAATGACAAATATAATGGAGCATTATGGTGACTAGGGCTTGGAGCATTATGATGACAAGGGCCATTGAGAATTTTCATGACAAGGTCGTGAAGCATTGTGAGGACAATGTCCTGGAGCATTGTGATGAGAAAACCATGGAGCCTTGTGATGACAAACCTCATGGAGCATATTGATGAAAAAGGGCATGGGCCACTGTGATTACAGGGGTCTTGGATCATTGTGATGACAAGGGCATGGAGCATTGTGAGGAGAAATCCAAGGAGCATCCTAATGACATGCGTCCTTGAGCTTTGTGATGACAAGGGCATGGAGCACTGTGATTACAGGGGTCTTGGAGCATTGTAATGAAAACGGCATGGATCATTGTGATGAGAAAGGCATGGAGCCTTGTCATGACAGGGTTCAAGGAGCATTCAGACGACAAGTGTCAGGGCGCATTGTGATGCCATGTGTATTTTGAGTTGTGATGACAAAGGTCATGGAGCATTGTGATGAAAAGGGCATGGAGTATTGTGATGACAGGTTCATGGAGCAATTTGATGAAAAGGGTCATGGAACATTTTGATGACATGGGTTACGGAACATTGTGATGTCAGGGGTCATGGAGAATTTTGATGAAAGTTCATGGAGCATTTTGATGACAGGGGTTATGGAACATTGTGATGTCAGGGGTCATCGAATATTGTGATGATAAGTGCATGTAGAATTGTGATGACAGGAGTCATGGAACATTGTGATGACTGGTTTGAGGGAGTATTGTGATGAATAGTGATGTAACATTATGATATCAGTGGTGAGAGAGCATTTTGATGAGAAGTACATGTAATATTGTGAAGACAAAGTTTATGGAGCATTGTGATGTCAAGATTGGGGAGAACTCTGATGACAAGTGCTTGGCACATTGTGATGACATGGGTAATGGAGCATTGTTCTGACAAAGGCAAGGAGCATTGTGATGACAAGGGCATGGCACATTGTGATGACATGGGTAATGGAGCATTGTTCTGAGAAAGGCATGGAGCATTGTGATGACAAGGGTCATGGAGCATTGTGATGAAATGTTCATGGAGCATTGTGGTCACAAATGTCACAGAGCCTTGTGATGATGCGGGCTTGGACCACCGTGATGACTAACGTTATGAAGCATTGTGATGAATGGTGTCATGGAGCATTGTAATGACATGGGTCATGGAGCATTGTGATGACTAGGGAATGGAGCAATGTGATGACAAGAGTCCCGGATAATTGTGTTGTCACGTGTCATGGCGTGTTGTGATGCCAGTTATCATGGTGCATTGTGATGATATTGGTCATGGATCATTGTGATGAGAATATCATGGAGCAATGGTCTGATAATATTCATGGATTATTGTGATGACCGGGGTCATGGAGCATTGTGATGACAGAGGACATGGAGCATTTTTATTTCATTGTGATGACAATAGCCTGAAGCATTATGATGATGTGCTTGATGCATTGTGATGACAGGGTTCATGGTGCATTGAGATGAACAGGGACATGGAGCATTGTGATGACAGTGGTCTTGGAGCATTTTGATGACAAGAGCATGGAGCATTTTGATGAGAAGTCCATGGAATATTCTGATGACATGTGTCATGGAGCTTTGTGATGACAAGGACATGGAGCATTGTGATGACAAGGGCATGGAGCATTTTGATGAGAAGTTCATGGAGTATTTTGAAGAAAGGTGTCAGGGAGGATTGTGATGACATATGTCATGGTCCATTGTGATGACAATGGCAGGGAGCAATGTTATGCTAAACGTAATGGAGGACTGTGATGACAAATATAATGGAGCATTGTGATGACTAGGGATTGGAGCATTATGAGGACAATGGCCATTGAGTATTTTCATTACAAGTTCGTGAAGCATTGTGATGACAAGGTCCTGGAGCATTGTGATGACAAAACCATGGAGCCTTGTGATGACAAATCTCATGGAGCATACTGATGAAAAGGGGCATGGAGCATTGTCATTACATGGGTCTTGGAGCACTGTAATGACAAGGGCATGGAGCATTTTGATGAGAAGGCCATGGAACATTCTGATGACATGTGTCATGGAGCTCTGTGATGACAAAGACATGGAGCATTGTGATTACAGGGGTCTTGGAGCATTGTTATGAAAAGTGTCGTGGAGCCTTGTGATGATAAGGCCGCGGAACATTGTGATGGCAGTTGTCATGGAGCATTGTGATTGCAGGGGTCTTGGAGCATTGTGATGAAAAGGGCATGGATCATTGTGACGAAAAAGGCATGGAGTCTTGTCATGACAGGGTATATGGAGCATACAGACAACAAGTGTCAGGGAGCATTTTGATGACAAGTGTATTGAGCATTGTGATGACAAAGGTCATGGAGCATTGTGATGAGAAGACCATGGATAATTGTGATGACGAAAGTCATGGGACATTGTGATGACAAGTGTTATGGAATATTGTGATCACAAGGGTTTGGAGCATTGTTATGACAGAGGTCATGGAGCATTTTGATTTCATTGTGATGACAATAGTATGAAGCATTATGATGTTGGGCATGGTGCATTGTGATGACAGGGTTCATGGATCATTGAGATGAAAAGGGGCATGGAGCATTGTGATTAAAGCAGTCTTGGATCATTGTGATGAGAAGGGTCATGGAGCCTTGTGATGACAAGGCCATGGAACATCGTGATGGCAGGGGTCATGGAGCATTGTTATGACAGTGGTAATGGAACATTGTGATGGCAAGGAATGGAGCATTGTGATGAGAAGGCCATGGAGCATTCTGATGACATGTGTCATGGAGCATTCTGATGACAAGGGCATGGAGCAAAGTGATGAGAGAGTTCATGGAGCATTGTGATGAAAATGACATGGAGCACTGTGATGCCAATGGTCATGGATCTTTGTGATGACAAAGGTCATGGAGCATTTTGATGGCAAGTGTGTTATGCATTGTGATGAGAAGGGCAGGGAACATTGTGATGACAGTGTCATGGAGCAATTTGATGAAAAGTGTCATGGAACATTTTGACGACACGTGTTATGGAATATTGTGATGTCAGGGGTCATCGAACATTGTGATGATATGTGCATGTAGCATTGTGATGACAGGAGACATGGAACAATGTGATGACAGGGGTGAGGGTGTATTGTGACGAATAGTGATGTAACATTGTGATATCAGTGTTGAGAGAGCATTTTGATGAGAAGTGCATGGTGCATTGTGATGACAAGTTTAATGGAGCATTGTGATGACAATATTGTGGAGCACTGTGATGACAAGCACATGGTGCATTTTGATGACATGTGTCGTGGAGCATTGTGCTGACAAGCGCATGGAGCATTGTGACTACAAGGGTCATGGAGCATTGTGCTGAGAAAGGCATAGAGCATTGTGATGACAAGGGTCAAAGAGCATTATGAGGAAAAGTTCATGGATCATTGTGGTTAAAAAGGTCACAGAAACTGTTGATGACGAGGGCATGGACCACTGTGATGACAAAGGTCATGAACCATTGTGATGACTGGTGTCACGGAGCATTGTGATGACAGGGGACATGGAGCATTGTGACAACAAGGGGATGGAGCATTGTGATGACAAGGGCATGGAACATTCTTCTAATAAGTTTCATGGATTATTGCGATAACAGTTGGAATGGCGCATTGTGATAACAATGGCATGGAGACTTGTGATGACCAGGTTATGCAGTATTGTGAAGACAGGTGTCAGGGAGCATTGCGATGACATATGTAATGGCCCATTGTGATGACAATGGCATGGAGCATTGTGATGCGAAGTGTTATGGAGGATTCTGATGACAAAGGTAATGGAGCATTGTGATGACAATGCCTTGGGGCATTGTGATGACAAGGGTCAGGGAGCATTGTGCTGACAAGTGCATGGTGAATTGTGATGACAAAGGTCATGGAGGATTCTGATGACAAGCTTGTGGAGTATTTTGATGACAATGGCATGGATCGTTGTGATGAAAACGGCATGGGGTATTGTGAGGAAAAAGGCATGGAGCCTTTTCGTGACAGGGTTCAAGGAGCATTCTGACGACAAGTGTCAGGGAGCATTGTGATGACAAGCGTATTGAGAATTGTGACGACAAAGGTCATGGAGCATTGTGATGAAAAGTGCGTGGGGTATAGTGATGACAGGCATCATGGAGCGTTGTGATGACAAGTGTTATGGAACATTGTAATCACAAGGATTTGGAGCATTGTGATGACAGAGGTCATGTATCATTTTGATTTCAAGGAGCATGGAGCATTGTGATGACAAGGGCAAGAAGCAATGTTATTCCAATGTTCATGGAGGATTGTGAGGGCAATGGAAATGGTGTATTTGGATGACAAGCACAAAGAGCATAGTAATGACAAGGTCATGTAGCATTTTGCTGACAAAGGCACGGAGCATTGTGATGACAGGTGTCTTGGAGCATTGTGATGACACGTGTCATGGAGCCTTGTGATGAAAAGGCCGTGGGACATTGTGATAGCAGGGGTAATTGAGCATTGTGATAAGAAGGGCATGGATAAATGTGATGACGAGCGTCATGGGGCACTGTGATGACAAGTGTTATGGAATATTGTTATCACAACGATTTGGAGCATTGTTATGACAGAGGTCATGGAGCATTTTGATTTCATTGTGATGACAATAGCATGAATCATTATGATGATGTGCATGGTGCATTGTGATGACAGGGTTCATGTGTCATTGAGATGAAAATGGGCATGGAGCGTTGTGATTACAGTGGTCTTGGAGCATTGTGATGAGAAGGGTCATGGAACCTTGTGATGACAAGACCATGGAACAATGTGATGGCAGGGATCATGGAACAGTTTTATTACAGGTGTAATGGAGCATTGTGATATCAAGGGCATGGAACATTTTGATGAGAAGGCCATGGAGCATTCTGATGATATGTGTGATGGAGCTTTGCGATGACAAGTGCATGGAGCACTGTGATGACAATGGCATGGAGCACTGTGATGCCAAGGGTCATGGATCTTTGTGATGACAAATGTCATGGAGCATTTTGATGACAAGGGTGTTGTGCATTGTGATGATAAGGGCAGGGAGCATTTTGATGACAGAGTCATGGAGCAATTGGATGAAAAGGGTCATGGAGCAACTTGATGACAGGGGTATGGGACATTTTGCTTTCGGGTGTCATCGAACATTGTGATGATAAGTGCATGTAGCATTGTGATGACAGGAGTCATTGAAAATTGTGATGGCGGGTGAGGGAGTATTGTGACGAATAGTGATGTAACATTGTGATATCAGTGGTGAGAGAGCATTTTGATGAGAAGTGCATGGAGCACTGTGATGACAAGGTTTATGGAGCATTGTGATGACAAGATTGTGGAGCACTGTGATGACAAGTGCACGGTGCATTGTGATGACATGTGTCATGGAGCATTGTCCTGACAAGCACATGGAGCATTGTGATGACAAAGGTCATGGAGCATTTTGCTGAGAAAGGCATAGATCATTGTGATGACAAAGGTCAAAGAGCATTGTGATGAAAAGTTCATGGAGCATTTTGGTTAAAAAGTCACCGAGACTGTTGATGACGAGGGCATGGACCATTGTGATGACAAAGTTCATTAAACACTGTGATAATTGGAGTCATGGAGCATTGTGATGACAGGGGTCATGGAGCATTGTGATAACAAGGGCATGAAGCATTGTGATGACAAGGGCATGGAGCATTGTTCTATTAAGTTTCATGGATTATTGTGATGACAGTTGGAATGGCGCATTGTGATGACAAGGGCATGGAGCATAGTGATGACCAGGTCATGCATTATTGTGAAGACTGGTGTCAGGGAGCATTGTGATGACATATGTAATGGCCCATTTTGATGACAATGGCATGGAGCATTGTGATGCCAAGTGTCATGGAGGATTCTGATGACAAATGTAATGGAGCATTTTGATGACAATGGCTTGTGGCATTGTGATGACAAAGGTCAGGGAGCATTTTGCTGACAAGTGCATGGAGAATTTTGATGACAAGGGTCATGGAGCATTCTGATGACAAGCTTGTGGTGTATTTTGATGACAATGACATGGAGTATTGTGATGGAAACGGCATGGGGCTTTGTGATGAAAAAGGCATGGAGCCTTTCCGTGACAGGGTTCAAGGAGCATTCTGACGACAAGTGTCAGGGAGCATTGTGATGACAAGTGTATTGAGGATTGTGATGACAAAGGTCATGGAGCACTGTGATGAAAAGGACATGGAGTATTGTGATGACAGGCATCATGGAGTGTTGTGATGACTAATGTTATGGAACTTTGTGATCACAAGTGTTTGGAGCTTTGTGATGACAGAGGTCATGGATCATTTTTATTTCAAGGAGCATGGAGAATTGTGATGTCAAGGGCATGAAGCA
Source organism: Mesoplodon bidens (assembly GCF_964165515.1). NCBI lineage: Eukaryota > Metazoa > Chordata > Mammalia > Artiodactyla > Ziphiidae > Mesoplodon > Mesoplodon bidens. Next base: position 4,605,730 of record NW_027672207.1, read on the forward strand.
ATGTGATCCCAAAGTTCATGGAGGATTGTGATGACATTTGTAATGGAGTATTGTGATGACAAGCACATAGGACATTTTAATGACAAGGTCATGTAGCATTTTGCTGACAAAGGCATGGAGCATTGCCATGACAGGTGTCATGGAGCACTGTGATGACAAACGTCACGGAGCATTGTGAATACAGCGGTCATGGAGCATTGGGATGACAAGGGCATGGATCACTGTGATGACAAGCGTCATGGAGCATTGGGCTGAAAATGTTCATGGAGTATTGTGATGACAGGGGTCATGGAGCATTGTGATGAGGGAGGTCATGGAGAATTTTGATTTCATTGCTCTGACAATAGCCGGAAGCTTTATGATGATGGGCATGATGCATTGTGATGACAGGGTTCATGGAGCATTGAGATGAAAAGGGGCATGGAGCATTGTGATTACAGTGTTCTTGGAGCATTGTGATGACAAGGGCATTGAGCATTTTTATGAGAAGGCCATGGAACATTCTGTTGACATGTGTCATGGAGCTTTGTGATGACAAAGGGCATGGAGCAGTGTGATTACAGGGGTCTTGGAGCATTGTGATGACAAGTGTCATGGAGCCTTGTGATGACAAGACCGTGGAACATTGTGATGGCAAGGGTCATGGAGCATTGTTATGACAGGATTAATGGAGCATTGTGATGAGAAGGGCATGGAGCATTGTGATTACAAGTTTTATTGAGCATTGCCATGACAAATTTGTGGACTGTTGTGATGAAAAGCGCATGACACTTTGTGATGACAAAGGTCATGGAGAATTTTTATGACAAAGGCATGGATCACTGTGATGAGAAGGGTCACGGAGCAATGTGATGGAAATTTCATGGAGCATTGTGGTTAAAAATGTCACAGAGCCTTGTGATGACGCGGGCATGGACCATTGTGATGACAAATGTTATGAAGCATTGTGATGCCTGGAGTCATGGCGCATTGTGATGACAGGGGTCATGGAGCATTGTGATGACAAGGGCGTGGAACATTGTGATGTCAGGGGCATGGAGCTTTGGTCTGAAAAGTTTCATAGAATATTGTGATGACAGTGGGCATGGTGCACTGTGCTGACGAGGGCATGGATCATTGTGATGAGGAGGTCATGGAGTATTGTGAAGACAGGTGTCAGGGAGAATTGTGATGACATATGTCATGGTCCATTGCGATGACAATGGCAGGGAGCATTGTGATGCAAATGAAATGGAGGATTGTGATGACAAATATAATGGAGAATTGTGATGACTAGGTCTTGGAGCATTATGATGACAAGGGTGATTGAGAATTTTCATGACATGGTCGAGAAGCATTGTGATGACAAGTCCTGGAGCTTTGTGATTAAAAAACTATGGAGCCTTGTGATGACAAATCTCCTGGAGCATACTGATGAAAAGGGCATGAAGCATTGTGATTACAGGGGTCTTGGAGCACAGTGATGACAAGGGCATGGAGCATTTTGATGAGAAGGCCATGGAACATTCTGATGACATGTGTCATGGAGCTTTGTTATGACAAGGGCATGGAGCATTGTGATGACAAGGCCGTGGAACATTGTGATGGCCGTGGTCATAGAGCATTGTTATGAGAGGGGTAATGGAGCATTGTGATGTGAAGGGCAAGGAGCATTGTGATTACAAGGTTTATGGAGCACTGCGATGATAAATTTGTGGACCGTTGTGATGAAAAGTGCGTGGCACCTTGTGATGACAAGGGTCATGGAGCATTTTTCTGACAAAGGCATGGAGCATTGTGATGACAAGTGTCACGGAGCATTGTGATGAAAAGTTCATGGAACATTGTGGTTATAAGGTCACAGAGCCTTGTGATGACGCGGGAATGGACCACTGTGATGACAAATGTTATGAAGCATTGTGATGCCTGGGGTCACGGAGCATTGTGATGACATATGTCATGGTCCATTGCGATTACAATGGCAGGGTGCATTGTGATGCCAAATGAAATGGACGTTTGTGATGACAAATATATTGGAGCATTGTGATGACTAGGGCTTGGAGGATTAGGATGACACGGGCCATTGAGAATTTCCATGACAAGGTCGTGAAGCATTGTGATTAAAAAAACATGGAGCCTTGTGATGACAAGTCTCATGGAGCATACTGATGAAAAGAGGCATGGAGCATTGTGATTACAGGGGTCTTGGAACACTGTGATGACAAGGGCATGGAGCATTGTGAGGAGAAGGCTAAAGATCATTCTAATGACATGCGTCATTGAGCTTTCTGATGACAAGGGCATGTAGCATTGGGATTACAGGTGTCTTGGAGCACTGTAATGAAAAGGGCATGGATCATTGTGAGGAAAAAGTCATGGAGCCTTTTCATGAAAAGTTTCAAGGAGCATACAGACAACAAGTGTCAGGGAGCATTTTGATGACAAGTGTATTGAGCATTGTGATGACAAAAGTCATGGAGCATTGTGATGAGAAGACCATGGATAATTGTGATGACGAGCGTTATGGGGCATTGTGATGAAAAGTGTTATGGAATATTGTGATCACAAGGATTTGGAGCATTGTTATGACAGATGTAATGGAGCATTTTGATTTCATTGTGATGACAATAGCATGAAGCATTATGATGATGGGCATGGTGCATTGTGATGACAGTGTTCATGGAGAATTGAGATGAAAAGGGGCATGGAGCATTGTGATTACAGGGGTCTTGGAGCATTGTGATGACAAGGGTCATGGAGCCTTGTGATGACAAGGCCGTGGAACATCGTGATGGCAGGAGTCATGGAGCATTGTTATGACAGGGGTAATGGAGCACGGTGATGACAAGGGCATGGAGCATTGTGATGAGAAGGCCATGGAGCATTCTGATGACATGTGTCATGGAGCTTTGTGATGACAAGGGCATGGAGCAATGTGATGAGAGCGTTCATGGAACACTGTGATGACAATGACATGGAGCATTGTGATGCCAAGGGTCATGGATATTTGTGATGACAAAGGTCATGGAGCATTTTGATTACAAGGGCTTTGTGCATGGTGATGAGAAGGGCAGGGAGCATTGTGATGACAGGTTCATGGAGCAATTTGATGAAAAGTGTCCTGAAGCATTTTGATGACAGGGGTTATGGAACATTGTGATGTAAGGGGTCATCAAACATTGTGATGATAAGTGCATGTAGCATTGTGATGACAGGAGTCATGGAATATTGTGATGAGAGGGGTGAGGGAGCATTGTGACGAATAGTGATGGAACATTGTGATATGAATGGTAAGAGAGCATTTTGATGAGAAATGCATGGAGCATTGTGATGACAAGGTTTATGTAGCATTGTGATGACAAGATTGTGGAGCACTGTGATGACAAGCGAATCGTGCATTGTGATGACATGTGTCTTGGAGCATTGTCCTGACCAGCACATGGAGCACTGTGATGACAAGAGTAATGAAGCATTGTGCTTAGAAAGGAATAGAGCATTGTGATGACAAGAGTCAAAGAGCATTGTAATGAAAAGTTCATGGAGCATTGTGGTTACAAAGGTCACAGAGTCTGTTGATGACGAGGGCATGTACCATTGTGATGACAAAGGTCCTGAACCATTGTGATGACTGGAGTCAAGAAGCATTGTGATGACAGGGGTCATGGAGCATTGTGATAACAAGGACATGGAGCATTGTGATGACAAGGGCATGGAGCATTGGTCTAATAAGTTTCATGGATTATTGCGAAGACAGTTGGAAAGGCACATTGTGATTACAAGGGCATGGAGCATTTTGATGACTAGGTCATGCACTATTGTGAAGACAGGTTTCAGGGAGCATTGTAATGACATATGTAATGACCCATTGTGATGACAATGGCATGGAGCATTGTGATGCCAAGTGTCATGGAGGATTCTGATGACAAAGGAAATGGAGCACTGTGATGAGAATGGCTTGGAGCATTGTGATGACAAGGGTCAGGGAGCATTGTGCTGACAAGTGCATGGAGAATTGTGATGACAAGTGTTAAGGAGCATTCTGATGACAAGCTTGTGGAGTATTTTGATGACAATGGCATGGAGCATTGTGATGAAAACGACAAGGGGCATTGTGATGAAAAAGGCATGGAGCCTTTTTGTGACAGGGTTCAAGGAGCATTCTGAGGACAAGTGTCAGGGAGCATTGTGATGACTAGTGTATTGAGAATTGTGATGACAAAGGTCATGGACCATTGTGATGAAAACGGCATGGATTATTGTGATGACAGGCATCATGGAGCGTTGTGATGACAAGTGTTATGTAACATTGTGATCACAAGGGTTTGGAGCATTGTGATGACAGAGGTCATGGATCATTTTGATTTCAAGGAGCATGGAACATTGTGATGACTACGACATGAAACAATGTGATCCCACGGTTCATGGATGATTGTGATGACAATGGTAATGGAATATTGTGATGACAAGCGCATAGAGCATTGTAATGACAAGGTCATGTAGCATTTTGCTGAGAAAGGCATGGAGCATTGTGATGACAAGCATCACAGAGCCTTGTGAATATAGGGGTGATGGATCATTGGGATCACAAGGGCATAGATCATTGTGATGACAAGGGTCATGGAGCATAGGGCTGAAAATGTTCATGGATTATTGTGATGAGGGGGTCTTGGAGCATTGTGATGTCTAGGGAAAGGAACATTGTGATGAAAAGAGTCTCGGATCATTGTGTTGTCAGGTGTCATTGAGATTTGTGATGACAGTGGTCATGGAGCATTGTGATGATATTGGTCATGGAGCATTGTGATGAGAAGGTTATGGAGCATTGGGCTGAAAATATTCATGGAGTATTGTTAAGACAGGGGTCATGGAGCATTGTGATTACAAGGGAATGGAGCATAGTGCTGACAAGGTCCTGTAGCATTGTGATGAGAAGAACATGGAGACTTGTGATGACAAGTCTCATGGAGCATTCTGATGAAATGGGGCATGGAGCATTGTGATTACAGGGGTCTTGGAGCATTGTGATAACAAGGGCTTGGAACATTGTGAGGAAAAGGCCATGGAGCACTCTGCTGAAAGGCGTCATGGAGCTTTGTGATGACAAGGACATGGAGCATTGTGATTAAAAGGGTCTTGGAGCATTGTGATGAAAAAGGCATGGAGTCTTTCCATGAGAGGGTTCAAGGAGCATACAGACAACAAGTGTCGGGGAACATTGTGATGACAAGTGTATTGAGCATTGTGATGAGAAGACCATGGATAATCGTGATGATGAGCGTCAGGGCTGTTGTGTTGATAAGTGTTATGGAACATTGTGATCACAAGGGTTTTGAGCATTATGATGACAGAGGTCATTGAGCATTTTGATTTCATTGTGATGACAATAGCCTGAGGCATTATCATGATGGGCATGGTGCATTGTGATGACAGGGTTCATGGAGCATTGAGATAAATAGGGGCAGGGAGCATTGTGATAACAGGGGTTTTGGAGCATTGTGATGAAAAGGGCATGGAGCATTGTGATTAACAGGGTCTTGGAGCATTGTGATGGCAAGGGTCATGGAGCCTTGTGATGACAAGGCAGTGGATCATTGTGAAGGCAGGGGTCATGGGGCATTGTTATGACAGAGGTAATGGAGCATTGTGATGAGAAGGGTCATGGAGCCTTGTGATGACAAGGCCATGGAACATCGTGATGGCAGAGGTCATGGAGCATTGTCATGACAGGGGTAATGGAGCATTGTGATGGCAAGGGCATGGAGCATTGTGATGAGAAGTGCATCTAGCATTGTGATGACAAGTGTCATGGAGCTTTGTGATGACAAAGGCATGGAGCAATGTGATGAGAGGGTTCATGGAGAATTGTGATGAAAATGACATGGAGCATTGTGATGCCAAGTGTCATGGAGCTTTGTGATGACAAAGGTCATGGAGCATTTTGATGACAAGGGTGTGGTGCATTGTGATGAGAAAGGCAGGGAGCATTTTGATGACAGGGTCATGCAACAATTTGATGAAATGTGTAATGGAACATTTTGATGACAGGGGTTATAGAACATTGTGATGTCAGGGGTCATGGAGCTTTGGGATAAGAAGGGTCATGGAGCATTTTGATGACAGGGGTTATGGATCATTGTGATGCCAGGTGTAATGGAACATTGTGATAATAAGAGCATGTAGCATTGTGATGACAAGGATCATGGAACATTGTGATTAGAGGGGTGAGGGAGTATTGTGATGACTAGTGGTGTAACATTGTGATATCTCTGGTGAGAGAGCATTTGGATGAGAAGTGCATGGAGCATTGTGATTACAAGGTTTATGGAGCACAGCGATGACAATGTCGTGGACCGTTGTGATGAAAAGTGCATGGCACATTGTGATGACTAGAGTCATGTAGCATTGTTCTGACAAAGGCATGGAGCATTGTGATGACAAGGGTCACGGAGCATTGTGATGAAAAGTTCATGGAGCATTGTGGTTACAAAGGTCACAGAGCCTTGTGATGATGCGGGCATGGACCATTGTGATGACAAACGTTATGAAGCATTGTGACAAATGGAGTCACGGAGCATTGTGATGACAGGGTTCCTGGAGCATTGTGATGACAAGGGCATGGAGCATTGTGATGACAGGGTCATGGTGCATTGGTCTGACAAGTTTCAGAGATTATTGTGATGACAGTGGACATGCTGCATTGTGATGGCAAGGGCATGGAGCACTGTGATGAGAAGGTCTTTGAGTATTGTAAAGAGAGGTGTCAGGGAGCATTGTGATGACATATGTCATGGTCCATTGCGCTGACAATGGCAGGGAGCATTGTGATGCCAAATGTAATGGAGGATTGTAATGACAAATATAATGGAGCATTATGGTGACTAGGGCTTGGAGCATTATGATGACAAGGGCCATTGAGAATTTTCATGACAAGGTCGTGAAGCATTGTGAGGACAATGTCCTGGAGCATTGTGATGAGAAAACCATGGAGCCTTGTGATGACAAACCTCATGGAGCATATTGATGAAAAAGGGCATGGGCCACTGTGATTACAGGGGTCTTGGATCATTGTGATGACAAGGGCATGGAGCATTGTGAGGAGAAATCCAAGGAGCATCCTAATGACATGCGTCCTTGAGCTTTGTGATGACAAGGGCATGGAGCACTGTGATTACAGGGGTCTTGGAGCATTGTAATGAAAACGGCATGGATCATTGTGATGAGAAAGGCATGGAGCCTTGTCATGACAGGGTTCAAGGAGCATTCAGACGACAAGTGTCAGGGCGCATTGTGATGCCATGTGTATTTTGAGTTGTGATGACAAAGGTCATGGAGCATTGTGATGAAAAGGGCATGGAGTATTGTGATGACAGGTTCATGGAGCAATTTGATGAAAAGGGTCATGGAACATTTTGATGACATGGGTTACGGAACATTGTGATGTCAGGGGTCATGGAGAATTTTGATGAAAGTTCATGGAGCATTTTGATGACAGGGGTTATGGAACATTGTGATGTCAGGGGTCATCGAATATTGTGATGATAAGTGCATGTAGAATTGTGATGACAGGAGTCATGGAACATTGTGATGACTGGTTTGAGGGAGTATTGTGATGAATAGTGATGTAACATTATGATATCAGTGGTGAGAGAGCATTTTGATGAGAAGTACATGTAATATTGTGAAGACAAAGTTTATGGAGCATTGTGATGTCAAGATTGGGGAGAACTCTGATGACAAGTGCTTGGCACATTGTGATGACATGGGTAATGGAGCATTGTTCTGACAAAGGCAAGGAGCATTGTGATGACAAGGGCATGGCACATTGTGATGACATGGGTAATGGAGCATTGTTCTGAGAAAGGCATGGAGCATTGTGATGACAAGGGTCATGGAGCATTGTGATGAAATGTTCATGGAGCATTGTGGTCACAAATGTCACAGAGCCTTGTGATGATGCGGGCTTGGACCACCGTGATGACTAACGTTATGAAGCATTGTGATGAATGGTGTCATGGAGCATTGTAATGACATGGGTCATGGAGCATTGTGATGACTAGGGAATGGAGCAATGTGATGACAAGAGTCCCGGATCATTGTGTTGTCACGTGTCATGGCGTGTTGTGATGCCAGTTATCATGGTGCATTGTGATGATATTGGTCATGGATCATTGTGATGAGAATATCATGGAGCAATGGTCTGATAATATTCATGGATTATTGTGATGACCGGGGTGTTGGAGCATTGTGATGACAGAGGACATGGAGCATTTTTATTTCATTGTGATGACAATAGCCTGAAGCATTATGATGATGTGCTTGATGCATTGTGATGACAGGGTTCATGGTGCATTGAGATGAACAGGGACATGGAGCATTGTGATGACAGTGGTCTTGGAGCATTTTGATGACAAGAGCATGGAGCATTTTGATGAGAAGTCCATGGAATATTCTGATGACATGTGTCATGGAGCTTTGTGATGACAAGGGCATGGAGCATTGTGATGACAAGGGCATGGAGCATTTTGATGAGAAGTTCATGGAGTATTTTGAAGAAAGGTGTCAGGGAGGATTGTGATGACATATGTCATGGTCCATTGTGATGACAATGGCAGGGAGCAATGTTATGCTAAACGTAATGGAGGACTGTGATGACAAATATAATGGAGCATTGTGATGACTAGGGATTGGAGCATTATGAGGACAATGGCCATTGAGTATTTTCATTACAAGTTCGTGAAGCATTGTGATGACAAGGTCCTGGAGCATTGTGATGACAAAACCATGGAGCCTTGTGATGACAAATCTCATGGAGCATACTGATGAAAAGGGGCATGGAGCATTGTCATTACATGGGTCTTGGAGCACTGTAATGACAAGGGCATGGAGCATTTTGATGAGAAGGCCATGGAACATTCTGATGACATGTGTCATGGAGCTCTGTGATGACAAAGACATGGAGCATTGTGATTACAGGGGTCTTGGAGCATTGTTATGAAAAGTGTCGTGGAGCCTTGTGATGATAAGGCCGCGGAACATTGTGATGGCAGTTGTCATGGAGCATTGTGATTGCAGGGGTCTTGGAGCATTGTGATGAAAAGGGCATGGATCATTGTGACGAAAAAGGCATGGAGTCTTGTCATGACAGGGTATATGGAGCATACAGACAACAAGTGTCAGGGAGCATTTTGATGACAAGTGTATTGAGCATTGTGATGACAAAGGTCATGGAGCATTGTGATGAGAAGACCATGGATAATTGTGATGACGAAAGTCATGGGACATTGTGATGACAAGTGTTATGGAATATTGTGATCACAAGGGTTTGGAGCATTGTTATGACAGAGGTCATGGAGCATTTTGATTTCATTGTGATGACAATAGTATGAAGCATTATGATGTTGGGCATGGTGCATTGTGATGACAGGGTTCATGGATCATTGAGATGAAAAGGGGCATGGAGCATTGTGATTAAAGCAGTCTTGGATCATTGTGATGAGAAGGGTCATGGAGCCTTGTGATGACAAGGCTATGGAACATCGTGATGTCAGGAGTCATGGAGCATTGTTATCACAGGGTTAATGGAGAATTGTGATGGCAAGGGCGTGGTGCATTGTGAGGAGAAAGCCATGGAGCACTCTGATGACATGTGTCATGGAACTTTGTGATGAAAAGGGAATGGAGCAATGTGATGAGAGCGTTCATGGAGCATCGTGATGACAATGACATGGAGCACTGTGATCCCAAAAGTCATGGATCTCTGTGATGACAAAGGTCATGGAGCATTTTGATGACAAGTGTGTTGTGCATTGTGATGAGAAGGGCAGGGAGCATTGTGATGACAGGGTCATGGAGCAATTTGATGAAAAGTGTCATGGAGCATTTTGATGACAGGGGTTATGGAACATTGTGTTGTCAGGAGTCATCGAATATTGTGATGATAATGCATGTAGCATATTGATGACAGGAGTTATGGAACACTGTGATGCCAGGGGTGAGGGAGTATTGTGATGAATAGTGATGTAACATTGTGATATCAATGGTGAGAGAGCATTTTAATGAGAAGTGCATGGAGCATTGTGATGACAAGTTTTACGGAGCATTGTGATGACAAGATTGTGGAGCACTGTGATGACAAGCGAATCGTGCATTGTGATGACATGTGTCGTAGAGCATTGTGCTGACAAGCGCATGGAACATTGTGATGACAAGGGTCATGGAGCATTGTGCTGAGAAAGCATAGAGCACTGTGATGACAAGGGTCAAAGAGCATTGTGATGAAAAGTTCATGGAGCATTGTGGTTAAAAAGGTCACAGAGACTGTTGATGACGAGAGCGTGGATCATTGTGATGACAAAGGTCCTGAACCATTGTGATGACTGGAGTCACGAAGCATTGTGATGACAGGGGTCATGGAGCATTCTGATAACAAGGTCATGGAGCATTGTGATGACAAGGGCATGGAGCATTGTAATGAGAAGACCATGGATAATTGTGATAATGAGCATCATGGGGTGTTGTGATGATAAGTGTTATAGAACATTGTGATCACAAGCGTTTGGAGCATTATGATGAAAGAGGTCATGGAGCATTTTGATTTCATTGTGATGACAATAGCCTGAAGCATTATGATGATGGGCATGGTGCATTGTGATGACAGGGTTCATGAAGCATTGAGATTAAAAGGGGCATGGAGCATTGCGATTACAGGGGTCTTGGAGCATTGTGATGACAAGGCCGTGGAACATTGTGATGGCAGGGGTCATGGAACATTGTTATGAAAGAGCAAATGGAGCATTGTGATGAGAAGTGCATTGAGCATTGGTCTGAAATGTTTCATGGTTTATTGTGATGAGAGTGGGCATGGAGCTTTGTGATGACAAGGGCACGGAACTCTGTGATACATGGGTCATGTAGATTGTAATGACAAGGGCATGGAGCATTGTGATGAGAAGGGTATCGAGCATTGTGATGACAAGTGTCATGTAGCTTTATGATGACAAGGGCATGGAGCAATGTGATGAGAGTGTTCATGGGGCATTGTGATGACAATGACATGGAGCATTGTGATGCCAAGTGTCATGGAGATTTGTGATGACAAAAGTCATGGAGCATTTTGATGACAAAGGTGTGGTGCATTGTGATGAGAAGGTCATGGAGTATTTTGAAGACAGGTGTCAGGGAGCATTGTGATGACATATGTCATGGTCCATTGCGATGACAATGACAGGGAGCATTGTGATGCCAAATGTAATGGAGGATTGTGATGATAAATATAATGAAGCATTGTGATGACTAGGGCTTGGAGCATTATGATGACAAGAGAAATTGAGAATTTTCATGGCAAGGTCGTGAAGCATTGTGATGACAAGGTCCTGGTTCATTGTGATGAGGAAACCATGGAGCCTTGTGATGACAAGTCTCATGGAGCATACTGATGAAAAGGGGCATGGAGCATTCTGATTACAGGGGGCTTGGAACACCGTGATAACAAGAGCATGGAGCATTGTGATGACAAGGGCATGGAGAATTGCTCTTATAAGTTTAATGGATTATTGCGACGACAGTTGAAATGGCACATTGTAATGACAAGGACATGGAGCATTTTGATGTCCAGGTCATGCAGTAATGTGAAGACATGTGTCAGGGAGCATTGTGATGACATATGTAATGGCACATTGTGATGACAATGGCATGGAGCATTGGATGCCAAGTGTAATGGAGGATTCTGATGACAAATGTAATGGAGCATTGTGATGACAATGGCTTGGAGCATTGTGATGACAAGGGTCAGGGAACATTGTGCTGATAATTGCATGGAGCATTGTGATGAGAAGGCCATGGAAACTTCTGATGACATGCGTCATGGAGCTATGTTATGACAAGGGTATGGAGCATTTTGATGACAGGTGTCTTGGAGCATTGTGCTGACAAGGGTCACTGAGCCTTGTGATGACAAGGTCGTGGAACATCGTGATGTCAGTGGTCATGAAGCATTGTTATGACAGGGGTAAAGGAGCATTGTGATGGCAAGGGCATGGAGCATTGTGATGAGAAGGCCATGTAACATTCTGATGACATGTGCCATGGAGCTTTGTGATGACAAGGCCATGGAGCAATGTGATGAGAGCTTTCATGGAGCATTGTGATAACAATGACATGGAGCACTGTGATGCCAAGTGTCATGCATTATTGTGATGACAAAAGTCATGGAGCAATTTGATGACAAAGGCCTTGTGCATTGTGATGAGTAGGGCAGGGAGCATTGTGATGACAGGGTCATGGAGAAATTGGATGAAAAGTGTCATGGAACATTTTGATGACAGGGGTTATGGAAAATTGTGATGTCAGGGCTCAAGGAGCATATTGATGAAAAGTGTCATGGAGCATTTTGATGACAGGGATTATGGAACATTGTGATCTCTGGGGTCATCAAACATTGTGATGATAAGTGAATGTAGCATTGTGATGACAGGAGTCATGGAACATTATGATGACACGGGTGAGGGAGTATTGTGACGAATAGTGATGTAACATTGTGATATCAGATGTGAGAGAGCATTTTGATGAGAAGTGCATGGAGCATTGTGATGACAAATTTTATGGAGCATTGTGATGACAAGATTGTGGAGCACTGTGATGGGAAGCTCATGGAGCATTGTGATGACATAGGTCATAGAGCATTGTCCTGACAAGCACATGGAGAATTGTTATGCGAAGGGTCATGGAGGATTCTGATGACAAAGGTAATGGAGCACTGTGATGACAATGGCTTGGAGCATTGTGATGACAAGGGTCAGGGAGCATTGTCCTGACAAGTGCATGGGGAATTGTGATGACAAGGGTCATGGAGGATTCTGATGTCAAGATTGTGGAGTATTTTAATGACAATGGCATAGAGCATTGTGATGCAAATGGCATGGGGCATTGTGATGAAAAAGGCATGGAGCCTTTTCGTGACAGGTTTCAAGGAGCATTCTGACGACAAGTGTCAGGGAGCACTGTGATGACAAGTGTATTGAGAATTGTGATGACAAAGGTCATGGAGCATTGTGATGAAAAGGGCATGGAGTAATGTGATGACAGGCATCATGGAGCGTTGTGATGACAAGTTTATGGAACATTGTTATCTCAAGGGTTTGGAGCACTGTGATGACAGAGGTCATGGATCATTTTTATTTCTAAGAGCATGGAGCATTGTGATGACAAGGACATGAAGCAATGTGATCCCAAGGTTCATGGAGGATTGTGTTGACAATGGTAATGGAGTATTGTGATGATAAGCGCATAGAGCATTGTAATGAAAATGTCATGTAGCATTTTGCTGAGAAAGGCTTGGAGCATTGTGATGATAGGTGTCATGGAGCACAGTGCTGACAAGGGTCCCGGAGCATTGTGAGTACAGGGGTCATGGAGCATTGGGATGACAAGGGCATGGATGTTTGTGAAGACAAGGTTGATGGAGAATTGGGCTGAAAAAGTTCATAGAGTATTGTGATAACCGGGGGCATGGAGAATTGTGATGACAGAGGTCATGGAGAATTTTGATTTCATTGTGCGGACAATAGCCAGAAGCATTATGATGATGGGCATGATGCATTGTGATGACAGGGTTCATGGAGCATTAGGATGAATAGGGGCATGCAGCATTGTGATTACAGGGGTCTTGGGGCATTGTGATGACAAGGGCATGGAGCATTTTGATGAGAAGGCCATGGAACTTTCTGATGACATGTGTCATGGAGTTTTGTGATGACAAGAGCTTGGAGCATTGTGATAACAGTGGTCTTGGAGCATTGTGAGGAGAAGGGCATGGTTCATTGTGATGAAAAATGCATGGACCCTTGTCATGACAGGGTACAAGGAGCATACAGACAACAAGTGTCAGGGAGCATTTTGATGACAAGTGTATTGAGCATTGTGATGACAAAGGTCATGGAGCATTGTGATGAGAAGACCAAGGATTATTGTGATGATGAGCGTCATGGGGCACTGTGATGAAAAGTGTTATGGAATATTGTGATCACAAGGGTTTGGAGCATTGTTATGACAGAGGTCATGGAGCATTTTTATTTCATTGTGATGACAATAGCATGATGAATTATGATGATGGGCAAGGTGCATTATGATGACAGGGTTCATGGATCATTGAGATGAAAAGGGGCATGGAGCATTGTGATTACAGGGTTCTTGGAGCATTGTGATGAGATGGGTCATGGAGCCTTGTGATAACATGTCCATGGAATATCGTTATGGCAGGTGTCATGGAGGATTGTTATGACGGGGTAATGGAGCATTGTGATGGCAAGGGCATGGAGCATTGTGATGAGAAGGCCATGGAGCATTCTGATGACATATGTCATGCAGCTCTGTGATGACAAAGGCATGGAGCAATGTGGTGAGAGCGTTCATGGAACATTTTGATGACAATGACATGGAGCATTGTGATGCCAAGGGTCATGGATCTTTGTGATGACAAAGGTCAAGGAGCATTTTGATGACAAGGGCATTGTGCATTGTGATGAGGAGGGCAGGGAGCAACGTCATCCCAAGGTTCATGGAGGATTTTGATGACAATTGTAATGGAGTATTTTAATGACAAGCGCATAGAGCATTGTAATGACAAGGTCATGTAGCATTTTGCTGACAAAGGCATGGAGCATTGTGATGACAGGTGTCATGGAGCACTGTGATGACAAGCTTCACGGTGCATTGTGAATAGAGGGGACATGGAGCATTGTGATGACAATTGCATGGAGCATTGTGATGATAGGGGCACGGAGCATTGGACTGAAAAGTTTCATAGATTATTGTGATGACAGTGGACATGCTGCATTGTGATGACAAGGGCATGGAGCATTGTGATGAGAAGGTCATGGAGTATTGGGAAGACAGGTGTCAGGGAGCATTGTGATGCCATAAGTCATGGTCCATTGCGATGACAATGGCAGGGAGCATTGTGATGCCAAATGTAATGCAGCATTGTGATGAATAGGCCTTGGAGCATTATGATGACAAGTGCCATTGAGAATTTTCATGACATGGTCATGGAGCATTGTGATGACAAGGTCCTGGAGCATTGTGATGAGAAGTCCTTGGAGCATTCAGATGACATGTGTCATGGAGCTTTGTGATGACAACGGCACGGAACTTTGTGATGCCAAGCGTCATGGATCTTAGTGATGACAAAGATCATGGATCATTTTGATGACAAGGGCGTTGTGCACTGTGATGAGAAGGGAAGGAAGCATTTTGATGACAGGATCATGGAGCAATTTGATGAAAAGGGTCATGGAACATTTTGATGACAGGGGTTGGGGAACATTGTGATGTCTGTGGTCATCGAACATTGTGATGATAAGTGCATGTAGCATTGTGATGACAGGAGTTATGGAACATTGTGATCACAGGGGTGAGGGAGTATTGTGACGAATAGTGATGTAACATTGTGATATCAGTGGTGAGAGAGCATTTTGATGAGAAGTGCAGGGAGCATTCTGATGACAAGTTTTATGGATCATTGTGATGAAAAGTTTTGGAGCACTGTGCTGACAAGCGCATGGAGCATTGTGATGACAAGGGTCATGAAGCATTGTGCTGAGAAAGGCATAGAGCATTGTGATGACAAGGGTCAAAGAGAATTGTGATGAAATGTTCATGGAGCATTGTGGTTAAAAATATCACAGAGACTGTTGATGACGAGGGCATGGACCATTGTGATGACAAAGGTCATGAAGCATTGTGATTACTGGAGTCACGGTGCATTGTGATGACAAACGTCATGGAGCATTTTGATGAGAAGACCATGGATAATTGTGATGACGAGCATTATGGGGCATTGTGATGACAAGTGTTAAGGAATATTGTGATCACAAGGGTTTGGAGAATTATTATGACCGAGGTCATGGAGAATTTTGATTTCAAGGAGCATGGAGCACTGTGATGACAAGGTCATGGATTATTTTGAAGAAAGGTTTCAGGGAGCATTGTGATGAAATATGTCATGTTCCAGTTTGATGACATTATCATTGAGCATTGTGATGCCAAGTGTCCTGGAGGATTGTTGTGACAAAGTAAAGGAGCATTGTGATGACAAGGGCATGGTGCATTGTGATATCAAGGGCCATTGATAATTTTAATGTAGAGGTTGTGAAACATTGTGATGACAAGCGCATGGAGCTTCCTAGGACAGGGGTCATGGAGCACTGCGATGACAAGTGCAAGGAGTATTGTTATGACAAGAGCATATAACATTGTCATGTGAAGTGCCATGGAGCATTGTAATGACAAGGACGTGGAGAATTGTGAGGACAAGGGACATTGAGCATTGAGATGACAAGGCTTGGAGCATGGTGATGGCAAAACCGTGGAGCATTGTGAGAGAAGACCTTGGGTAATTGTGATGTTGATCATCATGGAGCACTGTAAGGACAAGTGGCATGAAGCATTGTGATGACAGGTGTCAGGGAGCATTGAGATGAGAGGGGTCATAGAGCATTGTGAAGACAAGGGCATGAATCATTGTGATGAGAAGTGCATGGAGCATTGTGATGACAAATGCATGGAGCATTGCAATGACAAATGCATGGAGAACTGTAATGACAAGAGCATGTAACATTGTGATGAGAAGTGTCATGTAGCATTGTGATGACAAGGACGTGGAGAATTGTGATGACAAGGGACATGGAGCATTGTGATAACCAGGGCATGGAGCATTGTGATGACAGGGGTCATGGAGCATTATTACGACAAGGGCCATGGTGCATTCTGACAAATGATATCACTTATGAAGGGAATGTAAACATGGCTACATATGAACTGAATTAGGGAAGAGAACATATTCTCAGATTTAGAAAACACACTTATGCTTGCTTAAGGGGAAAGAGATGTGGGGAGATGCACAAAACAAAAGTTTGATATTAGCACAGGAACCGTTCAATAATCCAAAAACAGAAGAGAGAAGCCCTACTCCTTACTCAGTGAACGGAACTCAACATCCGTATTGCCCGGAGAGAAATAAATCTGATTAGTAAGAATTTTAAAACCTATGTATTGATATGTCTCCATAAGGGAACCAAGTGTGTCTAGAACAACATAAACATGGCAGTGAGAATCAGGTCAAACCCACTATAAAAATGAATTTCAAAACAAAATATAAAAAGAGTAAAATTATTACACAATTCCTTTAGGGGTACTGATGAAACCTGGAATGACCCTATCTACAATGACAGCTGGATGTGGCATAAGTCTGGTCACTTGGGACTCAGAGGACTGGTGAGATTGGGTGAAAAAATGCAGACCCTTTAAAGAAATAATGCCTACCACCCATTCCATGGTTCCCTACTCTCCAAGTAGAAAGGAATATCACTACAGTTATAACATGTATGGGAACGTCGAGAATGGAAACACTCTGATGGTGAAAGGTTTCTAAAACTCTACTACTTTTTTCTCTCCTTGTGCTCCAGTTTGACATTCCAACTGCTTTACTATCAATCTCCCAACTTGGAGAGACAGCCCCTATAACCTCCTGATTCGCACAGTGGGCAAATTGTGCAAAGGATATAAGGGAAGAGAGAGAACCAATGAGAGAGTAGTTGTAGGCATTTGGACAGCCACATGTCACTCTAATTTCCCGTCATGAAGAGGAATTAACCAAAGTCTCATCCTGCCCCCCCAGAACAAGTTTAGGACCTGAAGCAAAATTGTGGATTTGCGGTCAGCTCACAAAAACGCGAGATGAAAAATGGAGCTCAGAGCCACAGCAATTAACTGACCTGCAGAGTTAAAAAGGACTACTCTCTTCCAAAAATCTGTTGAGGGAAAGCAACGAGGCGGAATTGAAAATGAGGCAGAATGGCATGAAACAGATTTCAAGAGGTACATAGGAATCACCTTTAAACACAGGAAAAGCACATCAACTTCGAAAATTATGGAAATGGCCATAACGAGTGTATGGGTTTTCACGTGAATATATTCAGGAGAAGATGCATACGCACTTTTTGGCCAAGCAAGCAAGTGGGCAATGCAAATCTGCACTACAAAGAACTATAACTCCCCACCATTCAAAAGGGATATCCACAAAATGTGTAAAAACGAGAAAGGCAAGACAGGCCCTGGAGAACAGGGAGCCTTGTTCTGCTGATGGGTGGGATGTAAATTGCCAACTGCCTCTCTGGAAGACTGCATTGTGTTCCCTAAAACAAGTAAATAACACAGCTACAGAACCAAAGGCTCTACCAGTCTAGGGAATATACCTTGGGAACACTGATAATCAATAAGAGAGAGCCACCCCCAAAGTCAGAGCTGCACTGCTTACAAGAACCTCAACTTGAGTACACGTTAAATATCCCAGGAAATATAAAAATGGTTCAAAAAATTGTGGTACTAACGTACGATGGAATATCCCTCAGCCATGAAATCAATGTCATAAGACCAGTAGCAGCAAAATGAGTGGATTCAGGTACGATGATTCTAAGTGAAATATGTCAGGCAGAAAAAGAAACTTATCATAAGATGTCACATATGAAGATCTTGTAAACATTGCTACACATGAACTGAGTTAGGAAAGAGAACAGAGTCTCACATTAAGAAAACACTCTTAGGCCTACTTAAGGGGGAAGGAGAGGTGGGGTGATGCATAAAACCAGAGTTTGATATAAGCACAGCTACCGTTCCAAAAACCATCCATGGAATAGAAAAGACCTACACCTTCCTCAGTGAAAGGGACTCAAAACACCATATTTCCCACAGAGGAATATATCTGACTAGTAAGAATCTTAAAACCTATGTATTGATAGGTCTCCGTAAGGGAATCAAGTGTGTCTAGACTGGCATAAACACAGCAGCGAGAATCAGCTCAAACCCACTATAAAAAGGAATTTCAAAAACAAAATAAAAAAAAACAGGGAAATTCTTTACAATTCCTTCAGGGTCTCTGATGCAACCTGGGATGACCCTATGTACAATGACAGCTGGATGTGGCATAAGGATGGACACTTGTGACTGAGAGGATTGGTGAGATTGGGTGAGCAAATGCAGACCCTTTAAAGCAATAATGCATGGCCCCCATTCCATGGGTCCCAACTCTCCTGGCTGAAGGGAATATTACTAAAGCTATAACATGTACGGGAACACTAGAGAATGGCACACTGTGAATACGAAAGGTTTCTAAAACTCAAAGAATAGTCCCTCTCCTGTGCTCCGGTTTCACTTTCCAACTGCTTTACCATCTATCTCCCACGTTGGAGAGACAGCCCCTTTAATCTCCTGGTTCGCACAGGTTGCCAATTTGGCAGAGGATGAAAGGGAAGAGGGAGAACGAATGAGAGAGTAGCTGTTAGGCATTTGGACAGGCACATGTCACTGTAATTTCCTGGCAGGAAGAATAATTAACCAAAGAATCAGCCACACACTGGGAACCAGTATAGGGGCTGAACAAAAATTTTGGACTTGCGTTCAGCTCACAAAAAAACGAGTTGAAAAAAGGAGCTCAGGGGCACAGCAATTCACAAACTGTCAGAGTAATAAACGACAACAATCGTCCAAAAATCAATTGAGGGAAGGCAACGAGGTGGATTTGAAAGCGAGGCAGAATGCCAGGAAACAGATTTCAAGAGGTAATTTGGAATCGCCTTTAAAGCACAGGACGAAGGGCAGAATTTCGACAATGATGCACTTGGCCAAAAAGGACGTATGTTTTTTCTCCTTAATATATTCAGGAGAAAACGCATACGCCTTTTTGTCCAAGCAAGCAAGCGTGCAACACAAATCTTCACTACAATGAAGTATCACTTCATACCGGTCAAAAGGGACATCCACAAAATGTGTAAAAACCAGAAAGGCAAGACAGGCGCTGGATAACAGGGAGCCTTGTTATGCAGAAGGGCAGGATGTAAATTGCCAACTGCGTCACTGGAGGAGTGCACTGTGTTCGCTAAAACAAGTGAACAACAGAGCTACAGAGTCAAAGGCACTTCCAGTCTAGGGTATATATCTTGGGAAAACTGAAAATCAATAGGGCAGAGCAACCCCCAAAGTCAGGGCTGCACTGCTTACAAGAACCTCAACTTCGGTACACGTTAAATATCCCAGGAAATATAAAAATGGTTCAAAAAACTGTGGTACTTAAGTACGATGGAATATCCCTCAGCCATGAAATCAATGTCATAAGACCAGTAGCAGCAAAATGAGTGGATTCAGTTACGATGATTCTAAGTGAAATATGTAACACAGAAAACGAAACTTATCATAAGATATCACTTGTGAAGATCCTGTAAACATGGCTACACATAAACTTACTTAGAAAGAGAACAGAGTCTCACATATAGAAAACACTCTTATGCTTGCTTAAGGGGGAAGGAGAGGTGAGGTGATGCATAACAGCAGAGTTTGGTATAAACATAGTTACCGTTCCAAAAACCAACTATGGAATAGACAAGACCTACACCTTCCTCAGTGAAAGCGACTCAAAACTCCATACTTCCCACAGAGGAATATATCTCACTAGTAAGAATCTTAAAACCTATGGATTTATATGAATCCGTAAGGGAATCAACTGTGTCTAGACTGGCATAAACATGGCAGCAAGAATCATATCAAACCCACTATAAAAAGGAATTTCAAAAACAAAACAAATGAACAGGGAAATTCTTTACAATTCCTTCAGGGTCTCTGATGAAACCTGGAATGACCCTATCTACAATGACAGCTGGATGTGGCATAAAGCTGGACACTTGGGATTGAGTGGTTTGGTGAGATTGTGTGAGCAAATGCAGACCCTTTAAAGCAATAATGCATGGCACCCATTCCATGGGTCCCAACTCTGTAGGTTGAAGGGAATATTACGACAGCCATAACAAGTACGGGAAACCTAGGGAATGGACACACTGTGAATACGAAAGGTTTCTAAAACTCAACAAATAGTTCCTCTCCTGGTGCTCCGGTTTTACTTTCCAACAGCTTTACTATCAATCTCCCAACATGGAGAGAAAGCCCCTTTACAATGCTTGTTCGCCCAGGTTGCCAATTTGGCAGAGGATGAAAGGGAAGAGGGAGAACTAATGAGAGAGTAGCTGTTAGGCATTTGGACGGGCACATGCCACTCTAATTTCCCGGCAGGAAGAAGAATTACCCAAAGACTCAGCCACACACCAAGAACTAGAATAGGTGCTGAACCAATATTTTGGACTTGCCTTCAGGTCACAAAAAAACGAGTTGTATAAGGGAGCTCAGTGGCACAGCAATTCACAAATTGACAGAGTAATAAAGGAAAACTATCGTCAAAAATCTGTTGAGGGAAGGCAACGAGGCGGAGTTGAATGCGAGGCAGAATAGCAGGAAACAGACCTCATGATGTATATTGGAATCGCATTTAAAGCAGAGGAAGAGGGGCAGAATTTCGACAATGATGCACTTGGCCAAAAACGGCGTATGTGTTTTCTCCTGAATATATTCAGGAGAAAACGCGTAGGCCCTTTTTGGGGAAGCAAGCAAGTGCGCTACTCAAATCTGCACTACAAAGAAGTATCTCTTCCCACCGGTCAAAAGGACATCCACAAATTGTGTACAAACCAGAAAGACAAGACAGGCCCTGGAGAACAGTGAGCCTAGTTTTGCTGGTGGGCGGGATGTAAATTTCCAACTGCCTCACTGAAGGAGTGCATTGTGTTCCCTAAAACAAGTAAAAAACTGAGCTACAGAGCCAAATGCACTTCCAGTGTAGGGAATATATCTTGGGAAAACTGAAAATCAATAACACAGAGACACCCCCAAAGTCAGGTCCGCACTGCTTACAAGAACCTCAACTTAGGTACACGTTAAATATCCCAGGAAATTTAAAAATGGTTCAAAAAATTGTGGTACTAACATACGATGGAATATCCCTCAGCCATGAAATCAATGTCATAAGACCAGTAGCATCAAAATTAGTGGATTCAGGTACGATGATTCTAAGTGAAATAAGTCACACAGAAAAAGAAACTTATCATAAGATATCACTCTTGAAGATCCTGTCAACATGGCTACACATGAACTGAGTTAGGAAAGAGAACAGAGTCTCACATTTAGAAAACACTCTTATGCCTGCTTAAGGGGGAAGGAGAGGTGGGGTGATGCATAAAACCAGAGTTTGATATAAGCACAGCTACCGTTCCAAAAACCAACTATGGAATAGACAAGACCTACACCTTCCTCAGTGAAAGGGACTCAAAACCCCATATTTCCCGCAGAGGAATATAGCTGACTAGTAAGAATCTTAAAACCTATGTATTCATAGGTCTCCGTAAGGGAATCAAGTGTGTCTAGACTGGCATAAACAAGGCAGCGAGAATCAGCTCAAACCCACTATAAAAAGGAATTTCAAAAACAAAATAAAAAAATCCAGGGAAATTCTTTACAATTCCTTCAGGGTCTCTGATGCAACCTGGAATGACCCTATCTAAAATGACAGCTGGATGTGGCATAAGGCTGGACACTTGGGACTGAGAGGATTGGTGAGATTGGGTGAGCAAATGCAGACCCTTTAAAGCAATAATGCATGGCACCCATTCCATGGGTCCCAACTCTCCAGGATGAAGGGAATATTACTACAGCTATAACATGTATGGGAACACGAGAGAATGGCACACTGTGAATACGAAAGGTTTCTAAAACTCAACGAATAGTCCCTGTCTTGGGCTCCGGTTTCACTATCCAACTGCTTTACTATCAATCTCCCAAGTGGGAGAGACAGCCCCTTTAATCTCCTGGTTCGCACAGGTTCCCAATTTGGCATAGGATGAAAGGGAAGAGGGAGAACCAATGAGATAGTAGCTGTTAGGCATTTGGACAGGCACATGTCACTGTAATTTCCCAGCAGGAAGAATAATTAACCAAAGACTCAGCCACACACTGGGAATCAGTATAGGGGCTGAACAAAAATTTTGGACGTGCGTTCAGCTCACAAAAAACGAGTTGAAAAATGGAGCTCAGGGGCACAGCAATTCACAAATTGTCAGAGTAATAAAGGACAACAATCGTCCAAAAATCAATTGAGGGAAGGCAACGAGGTGGATTTGAAAGCGAGGCAGAATGCCAGGAAACAGATTTCAAGAGGTACTTTGGAATCGCCTTTAAAGCACAGGACGAAGGGCAGAATTTCGACAATGATGCACTTGGCCAAAAAGGACGTATGTTTTTTCTCCTTAATATATTCAGGAGAAAACGCATACGCCTTTTTGTCCAAGCAAGCAAGCGCGCAACGCAAATCTTCACTACAAAGAAGTATCACTTCCAACCGGTCAAAAGGGTCATCCACAAAATGTGTAAAAACCAGAAAGGCAAGACAGGCCCTGGAGACAGGGAGCCTTGTTATGCTGATGGGCGCGATGTAAATTGCCAACTGCATCACTGGAGGAGTGCACTGTGTTCCCTAAAAAAAGTTAACAACAGAGATACAGAGGCAAGATGAATTCCAGTCTAGGGAATATACCTTGGGAAAACTGAAAATAAATAAGACAGAGCCTCCCCTAAATTTAGGGTTTCACTGCTTACAACAACCTCAACTTCGGTATACCATAAATATACCAGGAAATATAAAAGTGGTTCAAAATACTGAGGTACTTACGTATGATGGAATATACCTCAGCCATGAAATCAATGTTATAAGACCAGTAGCAGCAAAATGAGTGGATTCAGGTACGATGGTTCTAAATGAAATAAGTCACACAGAAAAAGAAACTTATCATAAGATATCACTTATGAAGATCCTATAAACATGGCTACACTTGAAATGAGTTAGGGAAGATAACAGAGTCTCACATTTAGAAAACACTCTTATGCCTGCTTAAGGGGGAAGGAGAGGTGGGGTGATGCATAAAACCAGAGTTTGATATAAGCACAGGTACCATTCCAAAAACCAACTATGTAATAGACAAGACCTACACCTTCCTCAGTGAAAGGGACTCCAAACCCCATATTTCCCGCAGAGGAATATATCTGACTAGTAAGAATCTTAAAACCTATGTATTGATATGTCTGCATAAGGGAATCATGTGTGTCTAGACTGGCATAAACATGGCAGCGATAATCAGCTCAAACCCACTATAAAAAGGAATTTCAAATACAAAACAAAAAAACAGGGAAATTCTTTACAATTCCTTCAGGGTCTCTGAAGAAACCTGGAATGACCCTGTCTACAATGACAGCTGGATGTGGCATAAGGCTGGACACTTGGGACTGAGAGGATAGGTGAGATTGGGTGAGCAAATGCAGACCCTTTAAAGCCATAATACATGGCACCCATTCCATGGGTCCCAACTCTCCATGTTGAAGGGAATATTACTACAGCTATAACATGTACGGGAAAGCTAGAGAATGGACACATTGTGAATACGAATGTTTTCTTAAACTCAACGAATAAACCCTCTCCTGGTGCTCCATTTTGTCTTTCGAACTGATCTACTATCAATCTCCCAACTTACAGAGACAGCCCCTTTAACCTCCTGGTTCGCACAGGTTGCCAATTTGGCAGAGGATGAAAGTGAAGAGGGAGATCCAATGAGAGAATAGCTGTTAGGAATTTGGACGGGCACATGTCACTCTAATTTTCCGGCAGGAAGTATAATTAACTAAAGTCTCAGCCACCCACTGGGAAGCAGTATTGGTCCTGAACAAAAATTTTAGACTTGCTTTGAGCTCACAAAAATGAGTTGAAAAATGGAGCTCAGGGGAACAGCCATTCACAAACTGGCAGAGTAATAAAGGACAACTATCGTCCAAAAATCTGTTGAGGGAAGGCAGCAGGGCGGATTCTAATGCAAGGAAGAACAGCAGGAAAGTGATTTCAAGAGGTAGGTTGGAATCGCGTTTAAAGCACGGGAAGAGGGGCAGAACTTCGACAATGATGCAAGTGGCCAAAAAGGGCGTATGAGTTTTCTCCTGAATACATTCAGGAGAAAACTCATACGCCCTTTTTGGCCAAGCAAGCATGCGGGCTAAGCAAATCTGCACAACAAAGATGTATCACTTCACACCGGTCAAAAGGGACATCCACAAAATGTGTAAAAACCAGCAAGGCAAGACAGGCCCTGGAGAACAGGGAGCCTTGTTATGCTGATGGGCGGGATGTAAATTGCCAACAGCCTCACTGGAGGAGTGCATTGTGTTCCATAAAACAAGTAAACAACAGAGCTACAGAGCGGAAGGCAACTCCAGTCTAGGGAATATACCTTGGGAAAACTGAAAATCAATAAGACAAAGCCACCCCCAAAGTCAGGGCTACACTGCTTACAAGAACCTCAACTTGGGTACACCTTAAATATCCCAGGAAATATAAAAATGGTTTAAAAAATTGTGGTACTTTCGTACGATGGAATATCCCTCAGCCATGAAATCAATGTCATAAGACCTGTAGCAGCAATGTGAATGGATTCTAGTATGATGATTCTAAGTGAAATAAGTCACACAGGAAAATAATCTTATCATAAGATATCACTTATGAAGATCCTGTAAACATGGCTACACATGAACTGAGTTAGGAAAGAGAACAGAGTCTCACATTTAGAAAACTCTCTTATGCCTGCTTAACGGGGAAGGAGAGGTGGGGTGATGCATAAAACCACAGTTTGATATAAGCACAGCTACCGTTCCAAAAACGAACTATGGAATAGACAAGACCTACACCTTCCTCAGTGAAAGGTACTCAAAACCCCTCATTTCCCACAGAGGAATATATCTGACTATTAAGAATCTTAAAACATATATATTGATATGTCTGTGTAAGGGAATCAAGTGTGTCTAGACTGGCATAAACATGGCAGCGAGAATTAGCTCAAACCCACTATAAAAAGGAATTTCAAAAACAAAACACAAAAACAGGGAAATTCTTTACAATTCCTTCAGCGTCTCTGATGAAACCTGGAATGACCCTATCTACAATGGCAGCTGGATGTGGCATAAGCCTGGACACTTGGGACTGAGAGGATTGGCGCAACTGGGTGAGCAAATGATACCCCTTAAAGCAATAATTCATGGCACCCATTCCATTTCTCCCAACTCTACAGGTTGGAGGGAATATTACTACAGCTATAACATGTGTGGGAAACCTAGATAATGGACACACTGTGAATACGAAAGATTTCTAAAACTCAACGAATAGTCCCTCTCCTGGTGCTGCGGTTTGACTTTCCAACTGCTCTACTATCAATCTCCCAACGTGGAAAGGCAGCCCCTTTAAACTCCTGGTTCGCACAGGTTTCCCATTTGGCAGAGGGTTAAAGGGAAGAGTGAGAACTAATGAGAGAGTAGCTGTTACGCATTTGGACGGGCACATGTCACTCTAATTTTCCGGCCGGAAGAAGAATTAACCAAAATTTCAGCCACCCACTGTGAACCAGTATATGTTCTGAACTAAAATTTTGGACTTCCTTTCAGCTCACAAAAAACAGGTTGAGGGCTTCCCTGGTGGCGCAGTGGTTGAGAGTCCGCTTGCCGATTCAGGGGACACAGGTTCGTGCCCCTATCCCGGAAGATCCCACATGCCGCGCAGCGGCTGGGCCCGCGAGCCATGGCCGCGGAGCCTGTGTGTCCGGAGCCTGTGCTCCGCAACGGGAGAGGCCACAGCAGTGAGAGGCCCGCGTACAGCAAAAAAAAAAAAAAAAAAAAAAAACAGGTTGAAAAATGGAGCTCAGTGGCACAGCAATTAACAAACTGGCAGAATAATAAAGGACAACTATCGTCCAAAAATCTGTTGAGGGAAGGCAACGAGACGGACTTGAATGCGAGGCAGAATAGCAGGAAACAGATTTCAAGATGTATGCTGAAATCGCCTGTAAAGCACAGGGGGAGGGGCACAACTTAGACAATGACGCACTTGGCCAAAAAGGGCGTATGTGTTTTCTCCTGAATATATTCAATAGAAAACGCATACGCCCTTTTTGGCCAAGCAAGCAAGCAGGCAATGCAAATCTTCACTACAAAGAAGTATCACTTCCCACCGGTTAAAAGGGACCTCCACAAAATGTATAAAAACCAGAAAGGCAAGACAGGCCCTGGAGAACAGGGAGCCTTGTTATGCTGATGGGCGGGATGTAAATTACCAACTGCAGCTCAGGAGGAGTCCATTGTGTTCCCTTAAACAAGTAAACAACAGAACTACAGAGCAAAGGGTGCTTCCAGTCTAGGGAATATACCTTGGGAAAACTGAAAATCAATAAGACAAAGCCTCCCCCAATGTCAGGGCTACACTGATTTCAAGAACCTCAACTTGGTTACACCTTAAATATCCAAGGAAATATAAAAATGGTTCAAAAAATTGTGGTACTTTCGTACGACGGAATATGCCTCAGTCATGAAATCAATGTCATAAGACCTGTAGCAACAAAATGATTGGATTCAGGTACGATGATTCTAAGTGAAATAAGTCACACAGAAAAAGAAACTTATTATAAGATATCACTTATTAAGATCCTGTAAACATGGCTACACATGAACTGAGTGGGGAAAGAGAAAAGAGCCTCATATTTAGAAAACACTCTTATGCCTGCTTAAGGGGGAAGGAGAGGTCGGGTGATGCATAAAAAACAGAGTTTGATATAAGCACAGGTACCGTTCCAAAAACCAACTATGGAATAGACAAGACCTACACCTACCTCAGGGAAAGGGCCTCAAAATCCCTTATTTCCCACAGAGGAATATATCTGACTATTAAAAATCTTAAAAACTATGTATTGATATGTCTGTGTAAGGGAATCAAGTGTGTCTAGACTGGCATAAATATGGCAGCGAGAATCAGTTCAAACCCACTGTAAAAAAGAATTTCAAAAACAAAACAAAAAAACAGGGAAATTCTTTACAATTCCTTCAGGGTCTCTGATGAAACCTGGAATGACCTTGTCTACAATGACAGCTGGATATGGCACAAGGCTGGACACTTGGGACTGAGAGGATTGGTGAGATTGGGTGAGCAAATGCAGACCCTTTAATGAAATAATGCATGGCACCCATTCCTTGGGTCCCAAATCTGCAGGTTGAAGGGAATATTACTAGAGCTATAAAATGCTCGGGAAACCTAGAGAATGGACACACTGTGAATACGAATGGTATTTTAACTCAATGAATCGTGCCTCTCCTGCTGCTCCGGTTTTACTTTCCAACTGCTTTACTATCAATATCCCAACTTGGAGAGACAGCCCCTTTAACCTCCTGGTTCTCACAGGTTGCCAATTTGGTAGAGGATGAAAGGGAATAGAGAGAACCAATGAGAAAGTTGCTGTTAGGCATTTAGACGGGCACATGTCACTCTAATTTCCCAGCAGGAAGAAGAATTAGCCAAAGTCTCAGCCACCCACCGGGAACCAGTATAGGTCCTGAACCAAAATTTTGGACTTGCGTTCAGCTCACCAAAACAAGTTGAAAAATGAAGCTCAGGCGCACAGCAATTCACAAATTGGCAGAGAAATAAAGGACAATTATCGTCCAAAATTCTGTTGATGGAAGGCTATGAGGCAGACTTGAAAGCGAGGCAGAATAGCAGGAAACAAATTTCAAAAGGTACATTGGAATTGCATTTAAAGCACACGAAGAGGGGTAGACGTTCGACAATGATGCACTTGGCCAAAGAGTGCGTATTCGTTTTCTCCTGAATATATTCAGGAGAAAACGCATATGCCCTTTCTGGCCAAGCAAGCAAGCGGACAATGCAAATCTGCACAACAATGAAGGATCACTTCCCACCGGTCAAAAGGGACATCCACAGTATGTGTAAAATCCAGAAAGGCAAGACAGGCCCTGGAGAACAGGGAGCCTTGTTATGCTGATGGGCGGGATGTAAATTGCCAACTTCCTCACTGGAGGAGTGCATTGTGTTCCTTAAAATAAGTAAACAACAGAGCTACAGAGCCAAAGGCACCTCCAGTCTAGGGAATATACCTTGGGAAAACTGAAAATCAATAAGACAAAGCCTCCCCCAAAGTCAGGGCTACACTGCTTACAAGAACCTCAACTTGGGTACACCTTTAATATCCCAGGAAATATAAAAATGGTTCAAAAATTTTGTGGTACTTTCGTACGATGGAATATCCCTCAGCCATGAAATCAATGTCATAAGACGAGTAGCAGCAATGTGAGTGGATTCAAGTACGATGATTCTAAGTGAAATAAGTCACACAGAAAAAGAAACTTATCATAAGATATCACTTATGAAGATCATATAATCATGGCTACACATGAACTGATTTAGGAAAAAGAACAGAGTCTCACATTTAGAAAATTTTCTTATGCCTGCTTAAGGGGAAAGGAGAGGTGGGGTGATGCATAAAACCAGAGTTTGATATAAGCACAGGTACCATTCCGAAAACAAACTATGGAATAGACAAGAACAACACCTTCCTCAGTGAAAGGGACTCAAAACCCCATATTTCCCACAGAGGAATAGATGTGACTAGTAAGAATCTTAAAACCTATGCATTGATATGTCTGCGTAAGGGAATCAAGTGTGTCTAGACTGGCATAAACATGGCAGCGAGAATCAGCTCAAACCCACTATAAGAAGGAATTTAAAAAAATAACAAAAAAACAGGGAAATTCTTTACAATTCCTTCAGGGTCTGTGACGAAACCTGGAATGACCTTATCTACAATGACAGCTGGATGTGGCATAAGGCTGGACACTTCGGACTGAGAGGAATGGTTAGATTGAGTGAGCAAATGCAGACCCTTTAAAGCAATAATGCATGGCACCCATTATATAGGTCCCAACTCTCCAGGTTGAAGGGAATATGACTACAGCTATAACATGTACGGGAATCCTGGAGAATTGACACACTGTGAATACGAAAGGTTTTTAAAACTCAACGAATAGTCCCTCTCCTGGTGTTCCTGTTTGACTTACAAACTGCTTTACTATCAATCTCCCAACTTGGAGAGACATTCCCTTTAACCTCCTTGTTCACACACGTTGCCAATTTGGCAGAGGATGGAACGGAAAAGGGAGAACCAATGAGAGAGTAGCTGTTAGGCACAATAATTCACAAACTAGCCAAGTAATAAAGGACAAATATCGCTCAAAAATCTGTTGAGGGAAGGCAATGAGGCAGAATTGAAAGCGAGGCAGAATAGCAGGAAACTGATTTCAACAGGTACTTAGGAGTCGCCTATAAAGCACAGGAAGAGGGGCACAACATCTACAGTGATGCACTTGGCCAAAAAGGGTGTATGCATTTTCTCCTGAATTTATTCAGGAGAAAACGCATACACACTTTTTGGCCAAGCAAGAAAGCGGGCAATGCAAATCAGCACTACAAAGAAGTATCACTTCCCACTGGTCAAAAGGGACATCCACAAAATGTGTAAAAACCAGAAAGGCAAGACAGGACCTGGAGAACAGGGAACATTGTTAGGCTGATGGGCAGGATGTAAATTGCCAACTGCCTCACAGGAGGAGTGCACTGTATTCCCTAAAACAAGTAAACAACACAGCTACAGAGCCAAGGGCACTTCCAGTCTAGGCAATATACCTGGGGAAAACTGAAAATCAATAAGACAGAGCCACCCCAAAATTTAGGGCTGCAATCCTTACAAGAAACTCAACGTGGGTACACCTTAAATATCCCAGGAAATATAAAAATGGTTCAAAAAATTGTGGTACTTACGTACGATGGAATATCCCTCAGCCCTGAAATCAATGTCATAAGACCAGTAGCAGCAAAATTAGTGGATGCAGGTACGAAGATTCTAAGTGAAATAAGTCACACAGAAAAAGAAACTTATCATAAGATATCACTCTTGAAGATTTGTCAACATGGCTACACATGAACTGAGTTAGGAAAGAGAACAGAGTCTCACATTTAGAAAACACTCTTATGCCTGCTTAAGGGGGAAGGAGAGGTGGGGTGATGCATAAAACTAGAGTTTGATATAAGCACAGGTACCGTTCCAAAAACCAGCTATGGAATAGCCAAGACCTACACCTTCCTCACTGAAATGGACTCAAAACCCCGTGCTTCCCGCAGAGGAATATATCTGACTAGTAAGAATCTTAAAACCTATGTACTGATATGTTGGGTAAGGGAATTAAGTTTGTCTAGACTGGCATTAACATGACAGCGAGAATCAGCTCAAACACACTATAAAAAGGAATTTCAAAAACAAAACAAGGAAGAGGAAATTCTTTACAATTCCTTCATGGTCTCTGAAGAAACCTAGAATGACCCTATCTACAATGACAGCTGGATGTGGCATAAGGCTGGAAACTTGGGACTGAGAGGAGTGGGGAGATTGGGTGAGCAAATGCAGACACTTTAAAGCAATAATGCATGGCACACATTCCATGGGTCCCAACTCTCCATGTTGAAGGGAATTTAACTACAGCTATAACATGTATGGGAAACCTAGAGAATGGACACACTATGAATATGAAAGGTTTCTAAAACTCAGAGAATAGTCCCTCTCCTGGTACTCCGGTTTGACTTTCCAACTGCTTTACTAATAATCTCCCAACTTGGAGAGACGGCCCCTTTAAACTCTTGGTTCGCACACGTTGCCAATTTGGCTGATGATGGAAGTGAAGAGGGAGAACCAATGAGAGAGTAGCTGTTAGGCATTTGGACAGGAACATGTCACTCTAATTTCCGGCAGGAAGAAGAATTAACCAAAGTCTCAGCCACCCACCGGGAACAAGTATAGGTCCGGAACCAAAATTTTTGACTTGCGTTCAGCTCACAAAAAACGAGTTGAAACATGGAGCTCAGGGGCACAGCAATTCACAAACTGGCAGAGTAATAAAGGACAACTATCGTACAAGAATCTGTTGAAGGAAGGCAACGAGGCGGACTTGAAAGCGAGCCAGAATAGCAGGAAACAGATTTCAAGAGGTACCTTGGAATCACCTGTAAAGCACAGGAAGAGGGGCACAACTTCGACAATGATGCACTTGGCCATAAAGTGCATATGCGTTATCTCCTGAATATCCTCAGGAGAAAATGCATACGCCCTTTTTGGCCAAGCAATCAAACGGGCAATGCAAATCTTCACTACAAATAATTATCTCTTCCCACCAGTCAAAAGGGACATCCATAGAATGTGTAAAAATCAGAAAGGCAAGACAGGCCCTGGAGAACAGGGAGCCTTGTTATGCTGATGGGCGTGATGTAAAATGCCAGTTGCCTCACTGGAAAGTGCATTGTGTTCCCAAAGAAGTAAACAACACAGCTACAGAGCTAAGGGCACTTCCAGTGTAGGGAATATACCTTGGGAAAACTGAAAATCAATAAGACAGAGCCACCCACAAATTTAGGGCTGCACTGCTTACAAGAACCTCAACTTGGGTACACCTTAAATATCCCAGTAAATATAAAAATGGTTCAAAAGACTGTGGTACTTATGTACGATGGTATATCCCTCAGCCATGAAATCAATGTCAAAAGACCAGTAGCATCAAAATGAGTGGATTCAGATATGATGATTCTATGTGAAATAAGTCACACAGAAAAAGAAACTTATTATAAGATATCACTTATGAAGGTCCTGTAAACATGGCTACACATGAACTGAGTTAGGAAAGAGAACAGAGTCTCACATTTAGAAAACACTCTTATGCCTGCGTAAGGGGGAAAGAGAGATGGGGAGATGCATAAAACCAGAGTTTGATATAAGCTCAGGTACCGTTCCAAACACCAACTATGGAATATACAAGACCTACACCTTACTCAGTGAAAGGGACTCAAAACCCAATATTTCCAGCAGAAGAATATATGTGTCTAGTAAGAATCTTAAAACCTATGTTTTGATATGTCTCTGTAAGGGAATCAAGTGTGTCTAGACTGGCATAAACATGGCAGCGAGCATCAGATCAAAACCACTATAAAAAGGAATTTCAAAAACAAAACCAAAAACAGGGAAATTCTTTACAATTCCTTCAGGGTCTCTGACGAAACCTGGAATGACCCTATCTACAATGACAGCTGGATGTGGCATAAGGCTGGACAGTTGGGACTGAGAGGATTGGTGAGATTGGGTGAGCAAATGCAGACCCTTTAAGGCAATAATTCATGGCACCCATTCCATGGGTCCCAACTCTCCAGCTTGAAGGGAATATAACTACAACTATAACATGTACGGGAAACCTAGAGAATGGACACACTGTGAATATGAAAGGTTTCTAAAACTCAACGAATAGTCCCTCTCCTGGTGCTCCGGTTTGACTTTCCAACTGCTTTACTATCAATCACCCAACTTGGAGGGACAGCCCCTTTAACCTCCTGTTCACACAGGTTGCCAATTTGGCACAGGTTGAAAGGTAAGAGGGAGAAACAATGAGAGAGTAGCTGTTAGGTATTTGGACGGGCACATGTCACTCTAATTTCCAGGCAGGAAGAATAATTAACAAAAGTCTCAGCCATCCACCAGGAACCAGTATAGTTACTGAACCAAAATTTTGGACTTGCGTTCAGCTCACATAAAACAAATGGAAACATGGAGCTCAGGGGCACAGCATTTAACAATCTGGCAGAGTAATAAAGGACAACCATTGTCCAAAAATCTGTTCAGGGAAGGCCACGAGGCACACTTGAAAGTGAGGCAGAATAGCAGGAAACAGATTTCAAGAGGTATGTTGTAATCGCATGTAAACCACAGGAAGAGGGGCACAACTTCAACAATGATGGACTTGCCCAAAAAGGGCGTATGCCTTTTCTCCTGAATATATTCAGGAGAAAAGTCATACGCCCTTTTTGGCCAAGCAAGAAATTGGGCAATGCAAATCTGCACTACATAGTGGTATCTCTTCCCATCTGTCAAAAGGGACATCCAAAAAATGTGTAAAAACCAGAAAGGCAAGGCAGGCCCTGGAAAACAGGGAGCCTTATTATGCTGATGTGCAGGATGTAAATAGCAAACTGCCTCACTGGAGGAGTGCACTGTGTTCCATAAAACAAGTAAACAACAGAGCTACAGAGCCTAGGGCACTTCCAGTCTAGGGAATATAACTTGGGAAAACAGAAAATCAATAACACAGAGCCACCCCAAAATTTAGGGCTGCACTGCTTACAAGAACCTCAACTTGAGTACACCTTAAGTACCCCAGGAAATATAAAAATGGTTCAAACAATTGTGGTACTTACGTATGATGGAATATCCCTCAGCCATGAAATCAATGTCATAAGACCAGTGGCAGCAAAATGCGTGGATTCTGGTACGATGATTCTAAGTGAAATAAGTCACACAGAAAAAGAAACTTATCATAAGATATCACTTATGAAGATACTTTAAACATAGCTACACATGAACTGAGTTAGGAAAGAGAACAGAGTCTCACTATTAGAAAACACTCTTATGCCTGTTTATGGGAGAAGGAGAGGTGGGGTGATGCATAAAACCAGAGTTTGATATAAGCACAGGTACCGTTCCAAAAACCAACTATGGAATAGAGAAGACCTACACCTTCCTCAGTGAAAGGGACTCAAAACCCCATATTTCCCGCAGAGGAATATATCTGACTAGTAAGAATCTTAAAACCAGTGTATTGCTATGTCTCCATAAGTGAAACAAGTGTGTCTAGATTGGGATAAACATGGCAGCGAGAATCAGCCGTAACCCACTATAAAATGGAATTTCAAAAACAAAACCAAAGACAGGGAAATTCTTTACAATTTCTTCAGGGTCTCTGACAAACATGGAATGACCCTATCTACAAAGAGAGCTGGATGTGGCATAAGGCTGGACACTTCGGACTGAGAGGATTGGTGAGATTGGGTGAGCAAATGCAGACCCTTTAAAGCAATAATGCATGGCAGCCATTCCATGGGTCCCAACTCTCCAGGTTGAAGGGAATATTACTACAGCTATAACATGTATGGGAAACCTAGAGAATGGACACACTCTGAATACGAAAGGTTTCTAAATCTCAACGAATAGTCGATCTCGTGGTGCTCCGGTTTGATTTTCCTACTGCTTTACTATCAATCTCCCAACTTGGAGAGACAGCTCCTTTAACTTCCTGGATCAAACAGGTTGCCAATTTGGCAGAGGAGAGAAGGGAAGAGGGAGAACCAATGACGGACTAGTTTTTAGGCATTTGGATGGGCACATGTCTCTCTAATTTCCCAGCAGCAAGAAGTATTAACCAAAGTCTCAGCCATCCACCGGGAACAAGTATAGGTCCTGAACCAAAATTTTGGACTTGCGTTCAGCTCACATAAAACGAGTTGAAACATGGAGCTCAGGGGCACAGCAATTCACAAACTGGCAGAGTAATAAAGGACCAATATCGTCCAAAAATCTTTTGAGGGAAGGCAACGAGGGGGACTTGAAAACGAGGCAGAATAACAGGAAACAGATTTCAAGAGGTACTTTGGAATCTCCTGTAAGGCACAGGAAGAGGGGCACAACTTCGACAATGATGCACTTGGCCAAAAAGGGCGTATGCGTTTTCTCCTGAATATATTCAGGTGAAAACGCATACGCCCTTTTTGGCCAAGCAAGCAAGCTTGCAATGCATATCTGCACTCCAAAGAAGTATCTCTTCCCACCGGTCAAAAGGGACATCCAACAAATGTGTAAAAACCAGAAAGGCAAGACAGACCCTGGAGAACAGGGAGCCTTGTTATTCTGTTGGGTGGGATGTATATTGCCAACTGTCTCACTGGAGGAGTGCATTGTGTTCCCAAAACAAGTAAACAACCGAGCTACAGAGCCAAGGGCACTTCCAGTCTAGGGAATATACCTTGGGAATATTTAAAATGAATAAGACATATCCACCCTCAAATTTAGGGCTGCACTGCTTACAAGAACCTCAACTTGGGTACACCTTAAATATCCCAGGAAATAAAAAAGTCGTTTAAAAATTTGTGGTACTTTCGTACGATGGAATATCCCTCATCCATGAAATCAATGTCATAAGACCAGTAGCAGCAAAATGAGTGGATTCAGGTACGATGATTCTAAGTGAAATAAGTCACACAGAAAAAGAAACTTATCATAAGATATCACTTATGAAGATCCTGTAAACATGGCTACACATGAAGAGAGTTAGGAAAGAGAACAGAGTCTCACATTTAGAAAGCACTCTTATGCCTGCTTAAGGGGGAAGGAGAGGTGGGGTGATGCATAAAACCAGAGTTTGATATAAGCACAGGTACCGTTCCAAAAACCAACTATGGAATAGACAAGACCTACACCTTCCTCAGTGAAAGGGTCTCAAAACCCCATATTTCCCGCAGAGGAATATATCTGACTAGTAACAATCTTAAAACCTATGTATTGATATGTCTCCGTAAGGAAATCAAGTGTGTATAGACTGGCCTAAACATGGCAGCCAGAATCAGCTCAAACCCAGTATAAAAATGAATTTTAAAAACAAAAAAAAAAACAGGGATCTTCTTTACAATTCCTTGAGGGTCTCTGACGAAACCTGGAATGACCCTATCAACAATGACAGCTGGATGTGGCATAAGGCTGGATACTTGGGACTGAGAGGATTGGTGAGACTGGGTGAGCAAATGCAGATCCTTTAAAGCAATAATGCATGCCACCCATTCCATGGGTCCCAACTCTCCAGGTTGAAGGGGTTATTACTACAACTATAACATGTACGGGAAACCTAGAGAACGGACACACTGTGAATACGAGTGGTTTCTAAAACTCAACGAATAGTCCCTCTCTTGGTCCTCCGATTTGACTTTCCGACTGCTTTTCTATCAATCTCCCAACTTGGAGAGACGGCCCCTTTAACCTCCTGGTTCGCACAGGTTGCCAATTTGGCAGAGCATGGAAGGGAGGTGGGAGAACCAATGAGAGAGTAGCTGTTAGGCATTTGAACAGGCACATGTGACTCTAAATTCCCAGTGCTAAGAAGAATTAACCAAAGTCTCAGGCACCCACCGGGGACCAGTATAGTTCCTGAACCAAAATTTTGGACTTGCGTTCAGCTCACAAAAAACGAGTTGAAAAATGGAGCTCAGGGGCACAGCAATTCACAAATTGGCAGAGTAATAACGGACAACTATCATCATAAATCTGTTGAGGGAATGCATCGAGGCGGACTTGAAAGTGAGGCAGAATAGCAGGAAACAGATTTCAAGAGGTACGCAGGAGTTGCTGGTAAAGCACAGGAAGAGGGGCACAACTTCGACAATGATGCACTTGGCCAAAAAGTGCATATGCATTTTCTCCTGAATATATTCCGGACAGAACGCATACGCCCTTTTTGGCCTAGCAAGCAAGGGGGCAATGTAAATCTGCACTACAAAGAAGGATCTCTTCCCACCGGTCTAGAGGGACATCCACAAAATGTGTAAAAACCAGAAAGGCAAGATAGGCCCTGGAGAACAGGGAGCCTTGTTATGCTGATGGGCGGGATGTAAATTGCCAACTGCCTCACTGGAGGAGTGCATTGCGTTCCATAAAAGAAATAAACAACAGAGCTACAGAGCCAAGGGCACTTCCAGTCTAGTGAATATACCTTGGGAAAACTGAAAATCAATAAGACAGAGCCACACCCAAATTTAGGGCTGCACTGCTTACAAGAACCTCAACTTGGGTACACCTTAAATATCCCAGGAAATATAAAAATGGTTCCAAAAACTGTGGTATTTTTGTACGATGGAATATCCCTCAGCCATGAAATCAATGTCATAAGACCAGGAGCAGCAAAGTGAGTGGATTCAGGTACGATGATTCTAAGTGAAATAAGTCACACAGAAAAAGAAACTTATCATAAGATATCACTTATGAAGATCCTATAAACATGGCTACACATGAACTGAGTTAGGAAAGAGAACAGAGTCTCACATTTAGAAAACCCTCTTATGCCTGCTTAAGGGGAAAGGAGAGGTGGGGTGATACATAAAACCAGAATTTGAAATAAGCACAGGTACCATTTCTATAACCAACTGTGGAATAGACAAGACCTACACCTTCCTCAGTGAAAGGGACTCAAAACACCATATTTCCCGCAGAGGAATAGATCTGACTACTAAGAATCTTAAAACCTATGTATTGATATGTCTCTGTAAGGGAATCAAGTGTGTCTAGACTGGCATAAAAATGGCAGCGAGAATCAGCTCAAACCCACTATAAAAAGGAATTTCAAGAACAAAACCAAAAAACAGGGAAATTCTTTACATTTCCTTCAGGGTCTCTGATGAAACCTGGAATGACCCTATCTACAATGACAGCTGGATGTGGCATAAGGATGGACACTTGGGACTGAGAGGATTGGTGAGATAGGGTGAGCAAATGCAGACCCTTTAAAGCAAAAATGCATGGCCCCCATTCCATGGGTCCCAACTCTCCATGTTGAAGGGAATATTACTACAGCTATAACATGTACGGGAAACCTAGAGAATGGACACACTGTGAATAAAAAAGGTTTCTAAAACTCAACGAGTAGTCCCTCTCCTGGTGCTCCGGTTTGACTTTCCAACTGCTTTACTATCAATCTCCCAACTTGGAGAGACAACCCCTTTAACCTCCTGGTTCGCACAGGTTGCCAATTTGGCAGAGGATGGAAGGGAAGAGGGAGAACCAATGCGAGAGTAGCTGTTAGGCATTTGGACGGGCACATGACATTCTAATTTCCCGGCAGGACGAAGAATTAACCACAGTCTCAGCCACCCACCGGGAACCAGTATAGGTCCTGAACCAAAATTTTGGACTTGCGTACAGCTCACAAAATACGAGTTGAAAAATGGAGCTCAGGGGCACAGCAATTCACAAACTGGCAGAGTAATAAAGGACAACTATCATCCAAAAATCTATTGAGGGAAGGCAACGAGGTGGACTTGAAAGAGAGGCAGAATAGCAGGAAACAGATTTCATGAGGTATGTTGGAAATGCCCTTAAAGCACAGGAAGAGGGGCACAAGTTCGACAATGATGCACTTGGCCAAAATATGTGTATGCGTTTTCTCCTGAATATATTCAGGAGAAAACGCATACGCCCTTTTTGGCCAAGGAAGCAAGCGGGCAATGAAAATCTGCACTACAAAGAAGTATCCCTTCCCACCAGTCAAAAGGGACATCCACAAAACGGATAAAAACCAGAAAGGCAAGACAGGCCCTGTTCAACAGGGAGACTTGTTATGCTGATGGGCGGGATGTAAATTGCCAACTGCCTCTCTGGAGGAGTGCATTGTGTTCCCTAAAACAAGTAAACAACAGAGCTACAGAGTCAATGGCACTTCCAGTCTAGGGAATATACTTAGGGAAAACTGAAAATCAATAAGACATAGCCACCCCCAAAATTAGGGCTGCACTGCTTACAAGAACCTCAACGTGGGTACACCTTAAATATCCCAGGGAATATAAAAATGGTTCAAAATATTGTGGCTCTTACGTATGATGGAAAATCCCTCAGACATGAAATCAATGTCATAATACCAGTAGCAGCAAAGTTAATGGATTCAGGTACGTTGATTTTAAGTGAAATAAGTCACACAGAAAAAGAAACTTATCATAAGATATCACTTATGAAGATCATGTAAACATGGCTACACATGAACTGAGATAGGAAAGAGAACAGTCTCACATTTAGCAAACACTCTTATGCCTCCTTAAGGGGGAAGGAGAGGTGGGGTGATGCATAAAAGCAGAGTTTTATATAAGCACAGGTACCGTTTCAAAAATCAAGTATGGAATAGGCAAACCTACACCTTCCTCAGTGAAAGGGACTCAAAACCCCATATTTCCCACAGAGGAATATATCTGACTAGTAAGAATCATAAAACCTATGTATTGATATGTATCCGTAAGGGAATCAAGGGTGTGTAGACTGGCAAAAACTTGGCAGCGAGAATCAGCTCAAACCCACTATGAAAAGGAATTTCAAAAACAAACCAAAAAACAGGGAAATTCTTTACAATTCCTCCAGGGTCTCTGACGAAACCTGGAATGACCCTATCTACAATGACAGCAGGATATGGCATAAGGATGGACACTTGGGACTGAGAGGACTGGTGAGATTGGTTGAGCAAATGCAGATACTTTAAAGCAATAATGCATGGCCCCCATTCCATGGGTCCCAACTCTCCAGGTTGAAGGGAATATTACTACAGCTATAACATGTACGGGATACCTAGAGAATGGACACACTGTGAATAAGAATGGTTTGTAAAACTCAACGAATAGTCCCTCTCTTGGTGCTCCATTTTGACTTTCCAACTGCTTTACTATCAATCTCCCAACTTGGAGAGACAGCCCCTTTAAACTCTTGGATCACTCAGGTTGCCAATTTGGCAGATGATGGAAGGGATGAGGGAGAACCAATGAGAGAGTAGCTGTTAGGCATTTGGACGGGCACATGTGACTCTAATTTCCCGGTGGGAAGAAGAATTAACCAGAGTCTCAGCCACCCACCGGGAACCAGTATAGGTCCTGAACCAAAATTTTGGACTTGCGTTCAGCTCACAAAAAACGAGTTGAAAAGTGGAGCTCAGGGGCACAACAATTCACAAACTGGCAGAGTAATAAAGGAAAAATATCGTACAAAAATCTGTTGAGGGAATGAATCGAGGTGGACTTGAAAGTGAGGCAGAATAGCAGGAAAGAGATTTCAAGAGGTACGCAGGAGTTGCCTATAAGCACAGGAAGAGGGGCACAACTTCGACAATGATGCACTTGGCCAAAATGGGTGTATGCATTTTATCCTGAATATATTCCAGACAGAACGCATTCGCCATTTTTGGCCAAGCAAGGAAGCGGGCAATGTAAATCTGCACTACAAAGCAGTATCTCTTCCCACCGGTTAAGAGGGATATCCACAAAATGTATAAAAACCAGAAAGGCAAGACAGGCCCTGGAGAACAGGGAGCCTTGTTATGCTGATGGGCAGGATATAAATTGCCAAGTGCCTCACTTGAGCAGTGCATTGTGTTCCCTAAAACAAGTAAACAACAGAGCTACAGAGCCAAGGGCACTTCTAGTCTAGGGAATATACCTAGGGTAAATTGAAAATCAATAACACAGAGCCACCCCCAAAATTAGGGCTGCACTGCTTACTAGAACCTTATCTTGGGTACATCTAAAATATCCCAGGAAATATAAAAATGGTTCAAAAAATTATGGAACTTACGTACGATGGAATATCATTCAGCCATTAAATGAATGTCATAAGACCAGTAGCAGCAAAATGAGTGGATTCAGGTACGATGATTCTAAGTGAAATAAGTCACACAGAAAAAGAAACTTATCATAAGATATCACTTATGAAGATACTGTAAACATGGCTACACATGAAGAGAGTTAGGAAACAGAACAGAGTCTCAATTTTAGAAAACACACTTATGCCTGCTTAAGGGGGAAGGAGAGGTGGGGTGATGTATAAAACCAGAGTTTGATATAAGCACAGGTACCGTTCCAAAAACCAACTATGGAATAGACAAGACCTACACCTTCCTCAGTGAAAGGGACTCAAAACCCCATATTTCCCACAGAGGAATATATCTGACTAGTAAGGATCTTAAAACCTATGTATTGATATGTCTCCGTAAGGGAATCAAGTGTGTCTAGACTCGCATAAACATGGCAGCGAGAATCAGCTCAAACCAACTATAAAAAGGAATTTTAAAAACAAAACACAAAAAATAGGGAACTTCTTTACAATTCCTTCAGGGTCTCTGATGAAACCTGGAATGACATTGTCCACAATGACAGCTGGATGTGGAATAAGGCTGGACACTTGGGACTGAGAGGATTGGTGTGATTGGGTGAGCAAATGCAGATCCTTTAAAGCAAAAATGCATGGCACCCATTCCATGGGTCCCAACTCTCCAGGTTGAAGGGGATATTACTACAGTTATAACATGTACGGGAAACCTAGAGAATGGACACACTGTGAATAAGAAACGTTTCTAAAACTC
The DNA here is from genome assembly GCF_964165515.1 of Mesoplodon bidens. Classification (NCBI taxonomy): domain Eukaryota; kingdom Metazoa; phylum Chordata; class Mammalia; order Artiodactyla; family Ziphiidae; genus Mesoplodon; species Mesoplodon bidens. Next base: position 4,647,532 of record NW_027672207.1, read on the forward strand.
AACGAATAGTCCCTCTCCTGGTGCTCGTGTTTGACTTTCCAACTGCTCTACTATCAACCTCCCAACTTGGAGAGACATACACTTTAACCTCCTTTTTCACACAGGTTGCCAATTTGGCAGAGGATGGAACGGAAAAGGGAGAACCAATGAGAGAGTAGCTGTTAGGCTTTTGGAAGGGCACACGTCACTCTAATTTCCCGGCAGGAAGAAGAATTAACCAAAGTCATAGCCACCCACTGGGAACCAGTATAGTTCCTGAACCAAAATTTTGCACTTGCGTTCAGCTCACAAAAAAGGAGTTGAAACATGCAGCTCCGGGCACAGCAATTCAGAAACTGGCACAGAAATAAAGGATAACTATCGTCCAAAAATCTGTTGAGGGAAGGCAACGAGGCGGACTTGAAATCAAGGAAGAATAGCAGGAAACAGATTTCAAGAGGTACGTTGGAATCGCCTGTAAATCACAAGAAGACGGCCACAACTTCGACAATGATGCACTTGGCCAAAAAGGGTGTATGCGTTTTCTCCTGAATATATTCAGGAGTAAACGCATACACCCTTTTTGGCCAAGCAAGCAAGCGTGCAATGCAAGTCTGCACTACACAGATGTATCTCTTACCACCTCTCAAAAGGGACATCCACAAAATGTGTAAAAACCAGAAAGGCAAGACAGGCCCTGGAGAACAGGGAACATTGATATGCTGATGGGTTCGAAGTAAATTGCCAACTGCCTCACTGGAGGAGTGCATTGTGTTCCATAAACAAGTAAACAACAGAGCTACAGATCCAAGGGCACTTCCAGTCTAGGGAATATACCTTGGGAAAACTGAAAATCAATAAGACCGAGCCACCCCCAAATTTATGGCTGCACTGCTTACAAGAACCTCAACTTGGGTACACCTTAAACATCCCAGGAAATATAAAAATGGTTCAAAAAATTGTGGTACTTCTGTACGTTGGAATATCCCTCAGCCATGAAATGAATGTCATAAGACCAGTAGCAGCAAAGTGTGTGGATTCAGGTACGATGATTCTAAGTGAAATAAGTCACACAGAAAAATAAACTTATCATAAGATATCACTTATGAAGATCCTGTAAACATGGATACACATGAACTGAGTTAGGAAAGAGAACAGAGTTTCACATTTAGAAAACAATCTTATGCCTGCTTAAGGGGGAAGGAGAGGTGGGGTGATGCATAAAACCACAGTTTGAAATAAGAACTTGTACCATTCCAAAAACCAACTATGGTATAGACAAGACCTACACCTTCCACAGTGAAAGGGATTCAAAACCCCATATTTCCCGCAGAGGAATATATGTGACTAGTAAGAATCTTAAAACCTATGTATTGATATGTTTCCATAAGGAAATCAAGTGTGTCTAGATTGGCATAAACATGGCAGCGAGAATCAGCTCAAACCCACTATAAAAAGGAATTTCAAATACAAAACAAATATACATAGAAATTCTGTACAATTCCTTCTGGGTCTCTGACGAAACATTGAATGACCCTATCTACCATGACAGCTGGATGTGGCATAAGGGTGGAAACTAGGGACTGAGAATATTGGTGAGATTGGGTGAGCAAATGCAGACACTTTAAAGCAATAATGCATGGCACACATTCCATGGGTCCCAACTCTCCAGGTTGAAGGGAATATTACTACAGCTATAACATGTACGGGAAACCTAGAGAATGGACACACTATGAATATGTAAGGTTTTTAAATCTGAACGAATAGTCCCTTTCCTGGTGTGCCGGTTTGACTTTCCAACTGCTTTACTATCAATCTCTCAACTTGGAGAGACAGCTCCTTTAACCTCCTAGTTCGCACAGGTTGCCTATTTGGCAGAGGATGGAAGGGAGGAGCGAGAACCAATGAGAGAGTAGTTGTTAGGTATTTCGACGGGCACATGTCACTGTAATTTCCCGGCAGGAAGAAGAATTAACCAAAGTCTCAGCCATCCACCGGAAACCAGTATAGTTCCTCAACCAAAATTTTGGACTTGCGTTCAGCTCACAAATAACGAGTTGAAAAATGGAGCTCAGGGGCACAGCAATTCACAAACTGGCAGAGTAATAAAGGACCACTATCGTCCAAAAATCTATTGAGGGAAGGCAACGAGGGAGACTTGAAAGCGAGGCAGAATAACAGGAAACAGATTTCAAGAGGTACCTTGGAATCGCCCGTAAAGCACAGGAAGAGGGGCACAACTTCGACAATGATGCACTTGGCCAAAAAGGGCGTATGCGTTTTCGCCTGAATATATTCAGGTGAAAACGCATACGACCTTTTTATCCAAGCAAGCAAGTGGGCAATGCAAATTTGCACTACAAAGAAGTAGCACTTGCCACCGGTCAAGAGGGACATCCAGAAAATGTGTAAAAACCAGAAAGGCAAGACAGGCCCTGGAGAACAGGGAGCCTTGTTATGCTGATCGGCGGGATGTTAATTGCCAACTGCCTCTCTGGAGGAGTGCACTGTGTTCCCTAAAACAAGTAAAAAACAGAGCTACAGAGCCAAGGACACTTCCAGTCTAGGGAATATAACTTGGGAAAACTGAAAATCAATAAGACAGAGGCACCCCAAAATTTAGGGCTGCACTGCTTACAAGAACCTCAACTTGAGTACACCTTAAATATCCCAGGAAATATAAAAATGTTTCAAAAAATTTAGGTACTTACATACGATGGAATATCCCTGAGCCATGAAATCAATGTCATAAGACCAGTAGCAGCAAAATGAGTGGATTCAGGTACGATGATTCTAAGTGGAATAAGTCAAACAGAAAAAGAAACTTATCATAAGATATCACTTACGAAGATCCTGTAAACATGGCTACACATGAACTGAGTTAGGAAAGAGAGCAGAGGCTCACATTTAGAAAACATTCTTATGCCTCCTTAAAGGGGAAGGAGAGGTGGGGTGATGCATAAAACCAGAGTTTGATATAAGCACAGGTACCGTTCCAAAAACCAACTATGGAATAGACAAGGCGTACACCTTACTCAGTGAAAGGGACTCAAAACCCCGTATTTCCCGCAGAGAAATATATCTGAATAGTAAGGATCTTAAAACGTATGTACTGATAAGTCTGGGTAAGGGAATTAAGTGTGTCTAGACTGGCATAAACATGGCAGAGAGAATCCGCTCAAACTCACTATAAAAAGGAATTTCAAATACGAAACAAAAAAACAGGGAAATTCTTTGTAATTCCTTCAGGGTTTCTGAAGAACCCTGGAATGACCCTATCTACAATGACAGCTAGATGTGGCATAAGGCTGGAAACTTGGGACTGAGACGATTGGTGAGATTGGGTGTGCAAATGCAGACCCTTTAAAGCAATAATGCATGGCACACATTCCATGAGTTCCAACTCTCCAGGTTGAAGGGAATATTACTACAGCTATAACATGTACGGGAAACCTAGAGAATGGACACACTGTGAATACAAAAGGTTTCTAAACTCAATGAATAGTCCCTCTGCTGGTGCTCAAGTTTGACTTTAAAAACTGCTTTACTCTCAATCTCCCAACTTGGAGAGACAGCCCCTTTTACCTCCCGGTTCGCACAGGTTGCCAGCTTGGCAGAGGATGGAAGGTAAGAGGGAGAACCAATGAGAGAGTAGCTGTTAGGCATTTGGATGGGCACATGTCACTGTAATTACCCGGCAGGAACAAGTATTAATCAAAGTCTCAGCCACCCACCGGGAAACAGCATAGGTCCTGAAGCAAAATATTGGACTTGCGTTCTACTCACAAAAAAACGAGATGAAAAATGGAGCTCAGGGGCACAATCATTCACAAACTAGCCGAGTAATAAAGGAAAACTATCGTCCAAAAATCTGTTGAGGGAAGGCAATGAGGCAGAATTTAAAGCGAGGCAGAATAGCAGGAAACAGATTTCAACAGGTACTTAGGACTCGCCTATAAAATACAGGAAGAGGGGAACAACATCTACAAAGATGCACTTGGCCAAAAAGGGCGTATGCATTTTCTCCTGAATATTCAGGAGAAAACGCATACGCCCTTTTTGGCCAAGCAAGCAAGCGGGCAATGCAAATATGCACTACAAAGAAGTATCACTTCCCACCGGTCAAAAGGGACATCCACAAAATGTGTAAAAAACAGAAAGGCAAGACAGGCCCTGGAGAACAGGGAGCCTTTTTATGCTGATGGGCGGGATGTAAATTGCCAACTTCCTCACTGGAGGAGTGCACTGTGTTCCCTAAAACAAGTAAACAACAGAGCTACCGAGCCAACGGCACATCCAGACTAGGGAATATACCTTTGGAAAACTGAAAATCAATAAGACAGAGCTACCCCCAAATTTAGGGCTGCACTGCTTACAAGGACCACAACTTGGGTACACCCTAAATATCCCAGGAAATATAAAAATGTTTCAAAAATTATAGTACTTATGTACTCTGGAATATCCCTAATCCATGAAATCAATGTCATAAGACCAGTAGCAGCAAAATGAGTGGATTCAGTTACGATGATTCTAAGTGAAATAAGTCACACAGAAAAAGAAACTTATCATAAGATATCACTTATGAAGATCCTCTGAACATGGCTACACATGAACAGAGTTAGGAAAGAGAACAGAGTCTCACATTTAGAAAGCACTCTTATGCCTGCTTAAGGGGGAAGGAGAGGTGGGGTGATGCATAAAACAAGAGTTTGATATAAGCACAGGTACCGTTCCAAAATCCAACTATGGAATAGACAAGACCTACACCATCCTCAGTGAAAGGGACTCAAAACCCCATATTTCCCCCTGAAGAATATATCTGACTAGTAAGAATCTTAAAACCTATGTTCTGATATGTCTGGGTAAGGGAATTAAGTGTGTCTAGACTGGCATAAACATGGCAGCGAGAATCAGCCCAAACCCACATAAAAAGGAATTTCAAAAACAAAACCAAACACAGGGAAATTCTTTACAATTCCTTCAGGGTCTCTGAGGAAACCTGGAATCACCCTATCTACAATGACAGCTGGATGTGGCATAAGGCGGGACACTTCGGACTGAGAGGATTGGTGAGATTGGGTGAGCAAATGCAGACCTTTTAAAGCAATAATGCATGACAACCATTCCATGGGTCCCAACTCTCCAGGTTTATGGGAATATTACTTCAGCTATAACATATACGGGAAACCTAGAGAATGGACACACTGTGAATACGAAAGGTTTCTAAATCTCAACGAATAGTCCCTCTCCTGGTGCTCCGGTTTGACTTTCCAACTGCTTTACTATCAATCTCCCAACTTGGAGAGACAGCACCTTTAACCTCCTGGTTCGCACAGGTTACCAATTTGGCAGAAGATGGTAGGGAATAGGTTGAAACAATGAGAGAGTAGTAGTTAAGCATTTTCACGGGCACATGTGACTGTAATTTCCGGGCAGGAAGAAGAATTAACCAAAATCTCAGGCACCCACCAGGAACCAGTATAGTTGCTGAACCAAAATTTTAGACATGCGTACAGCTCACAAAAAAACGAGTTGAAACATGGAGCTCAGTGGCACAGCAATTCACAAACTAGCAGAGTAATAAACGACAACTATCTTCCAAAAATCTGTTGAGGGAAGGCAACGAAGCGGACTTGAAAGCGAGGCAGAATAGCAGGATACAGATTTCAAGAGGTACGTAGGAGTCGCCTGTAAAGCACAGAAAGGGCGGCACAACTTCCACAATGATGCACTTGGACAAAAAGTGTGTATGCATTTTCTCCTGAATATATTCAGGAGAAAACGCATACACCCTGTTTGGCCAAGCAAGCAAGCGGGCAATGCACATCTGCACTACAAAGAAGTATTTCTTCCCACCGGTCAAAAGGGACATCCACAAAATGTGTAAAAACCAGAAAGTCAAGAGAAGCGCTGGAGAACAGCGAGCCTTGTTATGCTGATGGGCGTGATGTAAATTGCCAACTGCCTCACTGGAGGAGTGCACTGTGTTCCCTAAAAGAAGTAAACAACAGAGCTACAGAGCCAAGGGCACTTCCTATCTAAGGAATATACCTTGGGAAAACTGAAAATCAATGACAGAGCCACCCCCAAATTTAGGTCTGCACTGCTAACAAGAAACTCCACTTGGGTACACCTTAAATATCCCAGGAAATATAAAAATGGTTCAAAGAGTTGTGGTACTTATGTACGAAAGAGTATACCTCAGCCATGAAATCAATGTCATAAGACCAGTTGCAGCAAAATGAGTGGATTCAGGTACGATGATTCTAAGTGAAATAAGTCACACAGAAAAAGAAACTTATCATAAGATATCACTTATGAAGATCCTGTCAACATGGCTACACATGAACTGAGTTAGGAAAGAGAACAGAGTCTCACATTTAGAAAAGACACTTATGCCTGCTTAATGAGGAAGGAGAGATGGGGTGATGCATAAAACCAGAGTTTGATATAAGTACAGGTACCATTCCAAAAATCAACTATGGAATAGACAAGACCTACACCTTCCTCAGTGAAAGGGACTCAAAACCCAATATTTCCCACAGACGAATATATCTGACTAGTAAGGATCTTAATACCTATGTACTGATATGTCTGGGTAAGGAAATCAAGTGTGTCTAGACTTGCATAAACATGGCAGCGACAATCAGCTCAAACCCACTATAAAAAGGAATTTTAAAAACAAGACAAAAAACAGGGAAATTCTTTACAATTCTTTCAGGGTCTCTGATGAACCCTGGAATGACACTATCTACAATGACAGCTGTATGTCGCATAAGGCTGGACACTTGGGACTGAGAGGATTGGTGAGATTGGGTGAGCAAATGCAGACCCTTTAAAGCAATAATGCATGGCCCCCATTCCATGGGTCCCAACTCTCCAGGTTGAAGGGAATATTACTACAGCTATAACATTTATGGGAAACCTAGAGAATGGACACACTGTGAATACGAAATGTTTCTAAAACTCAACGAATAGTCCCTCTCCTGGTACTCCGGTTTGACTTTCCAACTGCTTTACTATCAATCTCCCAACTTGGAGATACAGAATCTTTAACCTCCTGGTTCGCACAGGTTGCCAATTTGGCAGAGGATGGAAGGGAAGAGGGAGAACCAATGAGAGAGTACCTGTTAGGCATTTGGACGGGGTCATGTCACTCTAATTTCACAGCAGGAAGAAGAATTAAACAAAGTCTCAGCCACCCACAGGGAACCAGTATAGGTCCTGAACCAAAATTTTGGACTTGCGTTCAGCTCAGAAAAAACGAGTTGAAAAATGGAGCTCAGGGGCACAGCAATTCACAAACTGGCAGAGTAATAAAGGACAACTATCGTCCAAAAATCTTTTGAGGGAAGGCAACGTAGCGTAATTGAAAGCGAGGCAGAATAGCAGGAAACAGATTTCAAGAGGTACATTGGAATCTCCTTTAAAGCACAGGAAGAGGGTTACTTCTTCAACAATGATGCACTTGGCCAAAATGGTGTACGCATTTTCTCCTGAATATATTCAAGAAAAAATGCATACGCCCTTTTTGGCCAAGCAAGCAAACAGGCAATGCAAATCTGTACTACAAGAACGATCACTTCCCACTGGTCAAAAGGGACATCCGAAAAATGTGTAAAAACCAGAAAGACAAGACAGGCCCTGGAGAACAGGGAGCCTTGTTATGCTGATGGGCAGTTTGTAAATTGCCAACTGCCTCACTGAAGGAGTGCCTTGTGTTCCCTAAAACAAGTAAACAACAGAGCTACAGAGCCAAGGGCACCTCCAGTCTAGGGAATATACCTTGGGAAAACTGAAAATCAGTAAGAGAGAGCCACGCCAATATTTAGGGCTGCACTGCTTACAAGGACCTCAACTTGGGTACACCTTAAATGTACCAGGAAAGAAAAAAATGGTTCAAGAAACTGTGGTACTTACGTACGATGGAATATCCCTTAGCCATGAAATCAATGCCATAAGGCCAGTAGCAGCAAAATGAGTGGCTTCAGGTACGATGATTCTACGTGAAATAAGTCACACTGAAAAAGAAGCTTATCATAAGATATCACTTTTGAAGTTCCTGTTACCATGGCTACACATGACTTAGTTAGGAAAGATAACAGATTAATGAATCTTATCATAAGATATCACTCATAGGGTGAATGTACACATGGCTACACGGGAACTGAATTACAAACACAACAGAGTCACACATTTAGAAAACAATCTTCTGCCTGCTTAAGGAGAAATGCGAGGTGGGGTGATGCATAAAGCACAGTTTGAAATTAGCACAGATACAGTTACATAAACTAAGTATGTAATAGACCACATCTACTCCCAGCACAATCAACTGGACTCAACACCCCCTATTCATTGCAGAGGAATATCTGACTCTAATCATTTTAAATCATATGTATTCTCATGTCTCCATAAAGGAATCATATGTGTGTATAATGGCATGAACACAGCAATGAAATTCAGCTAAACCACCTTATAAAAATAAGTTTCAAAAGCAAAATGCAAAAACAGCGAAACAGAGAGAAATCTTAAAAATTACGTTCAGGGCCTGTGATCCAACCTGGATTGACCACCTTTACACCCACAGATGGATGAGACATAAGACTGGACACTTGGGGCTGACAAGATTGCTGAGGTTGTGTGAGCAAAAGAACACCACTTAAAGCAATACTGTGTGCTACCCATTCTAGTGGTCCCAACTCTCCAGGTTTAAGGGAATCTTCCTACAGTTAAAACATGCATGGGAAACCGAGTGGATGGTACACTGTGTAATTGGGAAAGTTTTCTAAAAGGTACCTCATTTTTCCTTTCGTCGTGCTCAGCTTCACCATTCCATCTGCATTACTAAAAATCTCCCCACTTGGAGTGTCAGCGCCTTTACCCTCCTGTTATGCACAGTTTGCAAATTGTGCAGAGGATGAACAGGAAGAGGGGAAACAAATGAGAGATTAGCTGTAGGTGTTTGGATGGGCACATGTCACTCTAGTTTCCAATCAGGAAGAAGAATTAACCAAAGGCTCAGCCTGAAGCCCCGGAACCAGTCTAAGGCCTAAAGCCATCCTGCAGTATTGCAGCCAGCTCACAAAGAGGTGAGTTGAAAAATGGAAATCAGGGGCACAGCAATTCACAAACTTGCAGAGTTATAAAGGACGACTATCATCCAGAAATATATTGAGGTAAGGCAGTGAAGAGGATTTGAATGCAAGGCAGAATTGAAGGAAACAGATTACAAGAGGTACATTGGATTCATCTTTAAAGCACATGAAAAGCGAAAGAACTTCGACAATGTTGCCCTTGGCCGAAAAGGGACTATGTGTATTTTCTTGATTATATTCGGGAAAGAAATGAATACGCCCTTTTTGGCCAAGCAAGCCATCAGGCATTGAAAATCCACACTACATAGAAGTGTCCCTTACCTCCAGTCAAAAGGGCCTTCCACAAATAGTGTAAAAACCACAAATGCAGGACAGGCCATGGAGAAAAGGGAGCCTGGTTACACCGATGGACAGGATGTAAATTGCCAACAGCCTCTCTGGAGAACTGTATGTTGTTTTCTAAAACAGCTACAGAGCATAGCACACTTCCACTCATGGGCGTGTATTTTGGGAAAACTAAAAATCCACAACACACAGCCAGCCCAAAGTTTAGGGCTGCTCTGTTTACAAGAACCTCGACTTCGGTACACTTTAAATATCCCAGGAAAGGAAAAAAATGGATAGAGATGTTGTAGTACTTATATACAATGGAATGTCACTCAGACATAAAATCAATGTCATAAGGCCAATAGCAGCATAATGAGTGGCTTTAGGTACGATGATGCTAAGTGAAATGAGCCACAAAGAAAAAGAAACTTATTGTAATATATCAATTATAGAGGGAATGTAAACATGGCTACACATGAACTGAATTTCAAAAGAGAACAGAGTTACACGTTTAGAAAACACACTTATTCCTCCTTAAGGGGATAGGTGACGTGGGGTGATGTGTAAAAGCAGAGTATGAAATTAGCACAGATACCATTCCATATACCAAATATGTAATAGACAAGACCTACTCCTTTCTCAATGAACTGGACACAAAACACCCTATTCATTGAAGAGGAATATATCTGACTGGTAATAATCTTGAAACCTATGTATTTATATGTCTCCATAATGGAATCAAGTGTATGTAGATTGGCATAAACACAGATCAATGGAACAGGACAGAAAGCCCAGAGATAAACCTACATACCTATGGCTATCTCATCTATGACAAAGGAGCTAAGGATATACAATGGAGAAAAGACAGTCTCTTCAGTAATTGGTGCTGGGAAAACTGGACCCCTACACATAAAAGAATGAAATTAGAACACTCCATAACACCATACACAAAAATAAACTCTAAATGGATTAGAGATCTAAATATAAGACCAGACACTATAAAACACTTAGAGGAAACCATAGGCAGCACACTCAATGACATAAATCACAGAAAGATCCTTTTTGACGCACCTCCTAGAGAAATGGAAATAACAACAGAAATCAACAAATGGGACCTAATGAAACTTAAAAGCTTTTACACAGTACAGGAAAACATAAACAAGATGCAAAAACAACCCTCAGAATTGGAGAAAATATTTTCAAATGAAGCAATTGACAAAGGATTAATCTCCAAACTTAACAAGCACCTCATGTAGCTCAATATCACAAAAACAAACAACCCAATCCAAAAACGGGCAGAAGACCTAAATAGACATTTCTCCAAGGAAGATATACAGATTACCAAAAACACATGAAAGGATGCTGAACATCACTAATCATTAGAGAAATGCAAATCAAAACTACCGTGAGGTATCACCACACAGCAGTCAGAGTGGCAATCATCAAAAAAATCTACAAAACAATAAATGCTGGAGAGGCCTTTATTGGAGAAAAGGGAACACACTTGCACTGTGGGTGGGAATGTAAATTGATATGGGCACTAGGGAGAACAGTACGGAGGTTCCTCTTAATAACTAACAATAGAGGTACCATACGGCCCAATAATCCAACTACTGAGCATTTGCCTTGCGAAAACCATAATTCAAAAAGAGTTATGTACAAAAATGTTCATTGCAGCTCTATTTACAATAGCCAGGACAAGGAAGCAACCTAAGTGTCCATCGATAGATGAATGGATAAAGACGATCTGGCACATATATACAATGGAATATTACTCAGCCATAAAAAGAAGCAAAACTGAGTTATTTGTACTGAGGTGGATGGACTTAGAATCTGTCCTACACAGTGAAGTAAGTCAGAAAGGGAAAAACAAATACTGTATGTTAACAGAGATATACGGAATCTAATGAAGAAAAAAAAAAAAGATTTGGAAGAACCTAGTGGCAGGACAGGATTAAGGACACAGAGGTAGAGAAAGGACTTGAGGACACCGGAAAGGGGATGCATAAGCGGAGACGAAGTGAGACAGTGGCATGGACATAAATACATTACCAAATGTAACACCGATAGCTACTGAGAATCAGCCACATAGAACAGGGAGATCAGCTCGGTGATTTGTGACCATATAAAGGGGTGGGATATGGAGTGTGGGAGGGAGATGCAAGAGGGAGGGGATCCGGTGATATTTGTATATGTATAGCTGATTCACTTTGTTATACAGCAGAAACTAACAAACCATTGTAAAACAATTATACTCCAATAAACGTGTAAAAGGAAATAAAAAAAAGAAAGCCCAGGGATAAACCTACACACCTATGGTCAACTAATCTATGACAAAGGAGGCAAGACTATACAATGGAGATAAGACAGTCTCTTCAATCATTGGTGCTGGGAAATATGGACAGCTCCATGTAAAAGAATGAAATTAGAACACTCCCCAACACCATACATAAAAATATATTCAAAATGGATTAGAGACCTTAATGTAAGACGGGACAGTATAAAACTCTGAGAGGAAAACTTAAGAAGGATACTCTGACGTAAATCACAGCAAGATCTTTTTTGATCCACCTCCTATAGTAATGAAATAAAAAGAAAATTATACTGGCCTTCCCTGGTGGCGAAGTGGTTGAGAGTCCGCCTGCCGATGCAGGGGACACGGGTTCGTGCCCCGGTCTGGGAGGATCCCACATGCGGCGGAGCGGTTGGGCCCGTGAGCCATGGCCGTTGGGCCTGCGCGTCCGGAGCCTGTGCTCCGCAACGGGAGAGGCCACAACAGTGAGAGGCCCGCATACAGAAAAAAAGAACAAAAAAAAAACAAAAAAAGAAAACTATACAAATGGGATCTAATGAAATGTAAAAGGTTTTGCAAAGCAACTGAAACTACAAACAAGATGAAAAGACAACCATCAGAATGGCAGAAAATATTTGCAAATGAATCAATGGACAAATGATTAATCTCCATATATATATAAACAGCTCATGCATCTCAATATTAGTAAAACAAACAACCCAATACAAAAATGGAAGAAGATCTAAATAGACATTTCTTCCAAGAAGACATAGAGATGGCCAGTACGCACATGAAAATCTGCTCAACATCACTAATTATTAGAGAAATGGAAATCGAAACTACAATGAGGTATCACGTCACACCTGTTAGAATGGGCATCATCAGAAAATCTACAAACAACAAATGCTGGAGAGGGCTGGAGAAAAGGAACCTTCTTCCACTATTGTTGGGAATGTAAATCGATATAGTCTCTATGGAGAACAGTATGGAGGTTCCTTAAAAAACTAAAAATAGAATTACCATATAATCCAGCAATCCCACTACTGGGCATATACCCAGAGAAAACCATAAATCAAAAAGACACATTCACCACAATGTTCATTGCAGCACTATTTACAAGTGCCAGGTAATGAAAGAAACCTAAGTGCCCACACACAGATGAATGGATAAAGATGTGGTACATATATACAATGGAATATTACTCAGCCATACATAGGAATGAAATTGGGTCATTTGTAGAGACCTTGATGGATCTAGAGACTGTCTTACAGAGTGAAGTAAGTCAGAAAGAGAAAAAACCAATATTGTATGTTAATGCATATATGTGGAACCTAGAAAAATGGTACAGATGAACCGGTTTGCAGGGCAGAGATAGAGACACAGATGTAGAGAACAAACATATGGACACCAAGGGGGGAACGCCATGTGAGGGTGGTGGTGGGATGAATTGGGAGACTGGGATTCACATGTGCACACTTATATGTATAAAATAGATATCCAGTAAGAACCTGCTGTATAAAAGAAATAAATATTTTTTTTTTAAAAATAGAAATAAATAAATAACATTTAATAAAATAAACCAAAAAAAGTTTTTTCCCTTCACATAGACCTCTTTATATTAATGAATTATTTCCATGTTTATATCTCCAAATTAAAAAAAAAGAGGAATAAATAAAATCAACCTTGAACCAAAAAGAAAAAAAGAAAAAAGAAAAAAAAAAAAAAAAAAACAGAACCCACCAGTTATACAGAGGAAAATCGTATCAGGGCAGTTGCTCCAGTGGTAAAAAATTCTTAAGTTGGTCAGAGGTGGGAAATCGTCTCCCATGCAGTGAGTAGCGCTCCACCCCCCCCAAGGAGCATCCTCATTGCAAAGCTGGGGGACTGTGTCGAGGCGTCTGTGAGTAATGTGAGCTGAGCCCCAGTCCTGCTGCAGCTGAACTCTTCCCACCCTTTCCAGGTAAAACACCTGAATATGTACAAGAACTTGCAAGCATACAGGAAGGGCTGTGGAGCCACACCAGAGATAGCACGCAGGCCGACTTGGTGCCTGCAGGCCAGCCAGGATGGTCCTGGCCCCAGATGCTCTTCTGGAAGCTTTCATTTCCCTACATGAGATACGCCTCCTGCCACGGCCCCCACTGCTTTTTTACTTCCTCACCTCTGCCTGGGGAGAAATTCCAGCGGCAGGTATGGGTGACACATCCCCTTTTTAGCAGGTGGCAGCCTGGCACTCCTGCAGAAAGTCCAGCAGAGCCCCAACCACACTGGGCCACCCACAAAGCCACGGACCCTCACTCCCTCCCACCACCCCAGCCCCGACACTGCTGACGGGGCAGAGAATATGGCGTCAGGCACAGCTACAGGGTCTCTTGCTGACTGGAGAGGTGTTTATATTGACCTCAACCAAGGCACACCTGGGGAGGGCTGGCAGGCAGTGTCAGGCAACCCAAATCAGCCAATCCTCACCCCTCAGGGGCTCACAGTTGCAGAAAATGAAACTTGCTAAACGGGCCAGGCCCAAGGAACAGGTGTGGGCTCTTGAGAGTAAGGATAGACAAGGGGCTGCACCTGCAGCTTGTTTTCTCATCATTTTATCTGGTCCATGAGTGGAAAACAACTTCAAGAAGACCCTATCCTAATGAGAGGAACCCAGGAGTCAGGGAGAGGAGTGATGGTGGGTGCAGACAGAGGCCTGGTGCCATGGCTGCAGTGGAAGTGTCTGGAAGACCAGGCAGAGAGAGGCTGCACAGAGTGATAGCCAGGGTCACAGACCTGTCAGGGCTGCTGTTTGTTAGTTCAAGTCCTGATCTGAGGTGTTCTGTGTCAGCTGTGAGTGACAGGTGAGCTGGGGTTTCTCTGCAAGGTGGGCTATAATCACAGTTCCTGTGTGTCCAGCCCTGCTGGTGTACCTGCCCAGGGGAGCTCTGTATCCTGGGAAGGGCCTGACTATGAGAGCCCCATGGGCTGCTGGGTAGCTGCACAGGTGAGCTCCATACCCTGGGAGGGACTTGACCACGAGAGCCCAGTGTGCTGTGGGGTGGGGGGTGCAGCCCAGTTGAGCTCCATATCCTGGGATTGGCCTGACCACGAGAGTCTCATGGGCTGCTGGAGACCTGGTAAATGATAACAGGACAGTCAGTGAAGCCACCGAGGATATACATAAAGTAGCTCCTATTTCCTACACCCTGCTGGTCATTCTACCATCCACCAGGCCATGGCATTCTGTACTAGACTTCAATGATGCCTTCTTCTGTATTCCATTCATCTCAGAGTCACAAGAATTTTTGGCTTGTGAGTGGCAGAACACAACATGCAACAAAAGCAATAATGCTGGGCCGTCCTGCCCCAATGGTTCAAAAATCCCCACACCATCATTGGGGAAATGTCCTCTAAAGACCTAAAAGTTCTACCTCTGTAAAAGGGAACCCTCCTTCAATATGAAGATGACATTCTGATCGCCAGGCCTACTAAAGACGCCTCTGAACTACCTAGCCAAGAAAGGATAGAAGGTGTCCAAGAAAAAGGCTCAAATATCCCAGACTAAGGTGACATGCCTGGGCTTCATTCTCACAGATATTCGGAGAAACGCATCCCAGGATAGGGAAGAAGCCATTTGCAGCCTTACCTCTTCTAAAACTAGAAGACAGCTTAGGGGTTCCTGGGGAGTCCAAGGTTTTCTGCATCTGGATCCCTAACTACAGTCTAATAGCTGGGCCTCTACATGAAACACTGACACGAAAAGTTGATGATACTTTTGAATAGAATCCAGAAGCAGCCTTTCAAGAATGGAAAGAGCAGTCACTACAGACTCTTGCCCAGGAACTCCATAATTTAGCTAAACCCTTTGACCTTTACATACCCGGTCAAAGGTTAATCGCCCTTGGAGCCTTAGTGCAAAAACTGGGACCACTTGAAATGGAGCAACACAAGAATGCCCTTCAGGTATGATAAACTATAGTCACCAAGGGCTTTGCCACCGACTCATCAGGCCAGGATACTGGGGTATCTAAAAAGCTGAAAATCAGCAGCCCACAAGTCCAGCTCGCTCCTAAGGGAAAAGGACCCCACGTGGTGATCCTAACCACCGATCATGCCCTGAAGTTGCAGGGGTCTCTCTGTGGACACACTGACCTCGAGTGAGGAGGCCCTCCAACTCCAACCTCCAGAGAGACAAACAGGGGCAACGGGCCCCCAAGGTGACTTGTGTGACCATCACTTGACCTGGAGTTTCTCTCAGAAAACAGCAAGACTGTGCCCCGAAAGAGCAGACTACTGCTTGCAGGACTTACTGCACCCACAGGGGAGCTAATAAGCTTAGAGGGAGAAAGGTATATCACGCTTTCACCATAGAAAACCCTATAGACAACATGGTGATGGTGGCCAATATGACCGGCTGGACTGCTGGTTACTTCTAAAGGCCGTTGACTCAGTGGACGTCACGGTCCTGGATCACCACTGACACTGGACTGTCTGGGAGTGGTGCGGGCAGGGCTCTGACACATGGTGCTGTTTGTACATTAATTCAGGGACCTAATTAAAGAAAGCACAGATTACAGGTCAGAGCATCTAGGCTGGCAAAAACCATTTTCCTAAGGTCGCCAAACAAATGTGGTGTGGGGTGAAACCTGCCACCTCAGCATCTCTGCACATCTCTTTCCTGGACCCTTAAAGGTCATTAGAATCTACAACACTTCCAATGCTGGTACTCAGGCGGACGAGAAGTGAGGCAGGAAGCCTTGGGACAATCAACCTCACCTGGAGGCTGGTGGGAGATGTTTTGCCCCTCCCCCCAGGTATCTGGGCTCCCACCATAGCATGAAGCAGTTACAAAAGAGGGGTCTGCACCCTCAACACCCCAAGAATGTGGAACAGAACAAAAAGCAGAGGAAGTGTTTGTCTCTGGCAACGTTCATTAAAAATTCCTGGGAGATAAAAAGAGAATCTGGGCAATAAAATAAAGTCTAACCTGTTTTTCCTTTGTGCTTTGTCTAAGGTCACATGCTCCTAGGGTTCCGCATGCAGAGGACCCACACCTGGCACTTCAGACCCGATTTCCAAGAACAGAATGGATGGGTCGATACCTCAGCTAGCGGGGTCCCATGCAGACTCCGTGGCATAGAGCCTGAGCTGCAGCCAACCCAGCCCTCGAGAGCTCGATCCACTCCCTCCCACTGACACTAACGGGATCCCTACACAGCAGCCCAGCCCACAGCCCGTGGGGGAGAGCACACTCTCACCTCTCCATTCTGTTTTCAAAATAATGTTTCCTTTGCTTCTGAACCAAACTCAGTCTTGATCTATTGGCTCCAAAGACACTGGGCACGGGGACTCCTGTTGGGGTCCACTCTGGAGGATCAGTAACAGAAATTGAGAACATCGTAACTTCAATGAACAGATGTGTGAGCCAAACTGTAGTTAACATAGAGCAGTGTATAATGCTCGGGTAAAATAAAATGTTTCTAAGACTTACATTTGATATTTCCATCACTTTCCTATAAGCAAGTTCAGTGAAGACGTCTGTCTTATTTGTCAGGTCAACATTAGAGAAATGAAGTGATTTATTTCCATGGATGTACATCGAATACTCTAGGCTGAAACTTCAATCATGTTTTGAATGCTTTTCCATTAAAAATGATACATCTCTTTCAGTTCCCCCATTTCTGAGATGTATAAAGTCTTATAATTTATTATTACCAAAGGGGAAAGTTAGGAAAAGGGATAAATTAACAGTTTGGGATAAACACATACACACTACGATGTATAAAATAGATCATCAACAAGGAACTACTGTATAGCACAGGGAACTACACTGAATATTTTGCAGTAACCTATAAGGGGAAATAATCTGAAAAAGAATCGATATTTTTATTGACATCATCTAACAATGACAGATAAAATGTAACCTAAGCAAGGCCGATGGTGAGCGCTTCTGAACCTGAAGATTTCAATCATCTAAAGTTTGGCTCTGCCTATTTCCCAAGGCCCTTAATGGACACACGTGTAGCCGTAGCTTAATAATTCCCCAGTTTGGGGTTCAGGGAGGCACTGATTTGGAAAAATCCCTGGTGATCTCCTTACATGCACCGGACCCTTCCTACAGCTAAAACATGCCTGCCACACCTAGAGGATGGTACACCGTTTGATCGGAAAGAGTTTGGAAAAGTCACCTCATTTCCTCATCGCCTGGTGCTCGGGTTCACCCCTCCAGCATCTTTCCTAACAATCTCCTCACTTGGGGATATCAGCACCGTCAACATCCTCTTGCACACAGTTTGGAATTTGTCCAGAGGAAGAAGCGGAAGGATGAGAAAAATTTAGAGACAAATCTTAGTTGTTTGGACAGTCACATGCCACTCTAATTTCCCATTAGGAACAAGAATTAACCAAAGGCTCATCCTGCCTCCTCAGAACCAGAATAGGGCCTGAAGCAATCCAATGGTTTGGCGGCCAGCTCACAAAAAAAAGCGAGTTGAAAAATGGAGCTCAGGAGCAGACAATTCAAAGACCTGCAAAGATATAAATGATAAACAACGTCCAAAAATATATTCATGTAAGGCAACGAAGAGGACCTGAATGAGAGGCAGAATTGCAGGAAACAGATTTCAAAAGGTAGATTGTACTCACATTTAAAGCATATGAAAAGCAGCAGAATTTCTAAAATGATGCAGTTGGGCAAAAGGGTGTATGTGTTTTTGTTTCGTGAAATCTTCAGGAAAATAAAACACATACAGAGTTTTTGGCCAACCAAGCAAGCAGGAAATGCAAATCCGCACAACAAAGAAGTCTCAATATACACTGCTTAGAAAGGCCATCCAAAAAATGTGTACAAACCAGAAATGCAGGAGAGGCCAGGGAGAACAGGGAGCCTAGTCACGCTGATGGGTGGGGTATAAATATCCAAGAGCCACTCTGAAGAAGTGTATGCTGTTAACTAAAACATCTAAAATACAAAGCCCCCAAGCAAAGGGGACTTCAACTCATGGGCATATAACTTGGGAAGACTAAATATCGACAAGACACAGGCATCCCAAAATTTAGGGCTGCTCTACATACAAGAACCTCAACTTCGGTACACCTAAATTATCCCAGGAAAAAGAGAAATGCATAAAGAAAATGTGGTAAATTTGTACAACGGAATATCACTCAGACGTGAAATCAATGTCATAAGGCCAGTAGCAGCATAATGAGTGGATTTACGTATGATGATTCTAAGTGAAATTAGTCACACAGAAAAAAAGAATCTTATCATAAGATAGCACTTACAGAGGGAATGTCAACATCACAACACATGAACTGAATTAAGAAAGAGAACAGAGTCTCACATTTAGAAAACACTCTTATGCCAGCTTAAAGGGAAAGGAGAGGTGGGGTGATGCATAAAACCAGAGTTTGATATTAGCACAGGTAACATTCCATAAACCAAATACAGAAGAGACAAGACCTACACCTTCCTCAGTGAACGGGACTCAAAACCCCTATTCCCCGCAGAGGAATATATCTGACTAGTAAGAATCTTAAAACCTATGTATTGATATGTCTCTGTAAGGGAATCAAGTGTGTCTAGACAGGCATAAACACGTCAGTGAAAATCAGCTCAACCCCATTATAAAAATGAATTTCAAAAACAAAACAAAAAAACAGCGAAATTCTTACACAATTCCTTCAGGGGTTCTGATGAAACCTGGAATGACCCTATCTGCAAAGACAACTGGATGAGACATAAGGCTGGACACTTGGAACTGAGAGGACTGTTGAGATTGGGAGAGAAAATACAGACCCTTTAAAGTAGTAATGCATGACACCATTCCATGAGTCCCAAATCTCCAGGTAGAAGGGAATATCACTACAGTTATAACATGTATGGGAAACCTAGAGAATGGACACACTGTGATGGCGAAAAGTTTCTAAAAGTCTCCTAATTTTTCCTCTCCTTGTGCTCCAGGTTGGCATTCCAACTGCCTTACTATCAATCTCCCAACTTAGGAGAGTTAGCCCCTATAACCTCCTGGTTCGCACAGTTTGCTAATTGTGCAGAGGATGAAAGGGAAGAGGGAGAACCAATCAGAGAGTAGATGTAGGCATTTGGACGGACACATGTCACTCTAAATTCCCGTTCGGAAGAATTAACCAAAGCCTCAGCCACCCGTTGGGAACAGTATAGCCACCCCTGGAACCAGTATAGGTCCTGAAGCAAAATTGTGGATTTGCGGTCAGCTCCCAAAAATGGGATTTGAAAATTGGAGCTCAGGGGCACAGCAATTCACAAACCTGCAGAGTTATAATTGACTACTCTCTTCCAAAAATCTGTTGAGAGAAGGCAAAGAAGCGGACTTTAAATGAGGCAGAATTGCACAAAACATATTTCATGTGGTAAATTGGAATCGCTTTTAAAGCACAGGAAAAGCATCACAACTTCGACAGTGATGCACTTGGCCAAAAACGGCGTATGACTTTTCTCCTGAATATATTCAGGAGAAAACGCATACACCCTTTTTGGCCAATCAAGCAAACGTGCAATGCAAATTCCACACTACAAAGAATTGTCACTACCCAGCGGTCAAAAGGAACATCCGAAAATCTGTAAAAATCAGAAAGGCAAGAGAGACATGACAAGGACATGAAGCAATGTGATCCCAAGGGACATGGAGGATTGTGATGACAAGATTATGTAGCATTTTGCTGGCAAAGGCATGGAGCATTGTGATGACAATGTTCATGGAACACTGTGATGACAAGCATCACGGAACATTGTGATTAAAGGTATCAGGGAGCAGTGGGATGACAAGGGCATGGAGCATTTTGATGACAAGAGTCCCGGATCATTGTGTTGTCAGGTTTCATGGAGCGTTTTGATGAGAGTGGTCATGGAGCATTGTGATGAGAAGGTCATGTAGCACTGGGCTGAAAATGTTCATGTAGTATTGTGATGACAGGTGTCATGGAGCACTGTGATGACAAGGTACTGGAGCCTTGTGATGACAAGTCTCATGGAGCATTCTGATGAAAAGGGGCATGGAGCATTGTGATTACAGGGGTCGTGGAGCATTGTGATGACGAGGGCATGGATCTTGGGATGAGAAGGGCAGGGAGCGTTCTGATGACATGCATCACGGAGCTTTGTGATGACAAGGGCATGGAGCATTGTGATTACAGGGGGCTTGGAGAACTGTGAGGAAAAGGGCATGGAACATTGTGATGAAAAAGGCTTGGAGCCTTATCATGACAGGGTTCATGGGGGATACTGACTTCAAGTGTCAGGGAGCATTGTGATGACAAGGGTATTGAGCACTGTGATGACAAAGTTCATGGAGCATTGTGATGAGAAGTCCATGGATAATTGTGATGACGAGCGTCATGGGGCGTAGTGATAATAAGTGTTACGGAACATTTTGATCACAAGGATTTGGAGCATTGTGATGACAGAGGTCATGGAGCATTTTGATTTCATTGTGATGACAATAGCATGAAGCATTATGATGTTGGGCATGGTGCATTGTGATGACAGGGTTCATGGAGCATTGAGATGAAAAGGGGCATGGAGCATTGTGATTACAAGGGTCTTGGAGCATTGTGATGACAAGGGCATGGAGCATCGTGAAAGAGAAGGCCATGGAGCATTCTGATGACATGCGTCATGAAGCTTTGTGATGACAAGGGCATGGAGCATTGTGCTTACAGGGGTCTTGGAGCATTGTGATGACAAGGGTCATGGAGCCTTGTGATGACAAAGCTGTGGAACATTGTATGGCAGGGGTCATGGAGCATTGTTATGACAGGGATAACGGAGCATTGTGATGACAAGGGCATGGAGCATTGGTCTGAAATATTTAATGGATTATTGTGATGAGAGGGGGCAAGGAGCATTTTGATGACAAGGGCACGGAACACTGTGATACTTGGGTCATGGAGGATTGTAATGACAAGCCCATGGAGCATTGTGAGAAGAATGGCATCGAGCATAGTGATGAAAAGCATCATGGAGCCTGTAATGACAAGGGCATGTAACAATGTGATGAGAGGGTTCATGGAGCATTATGATGACAATGGCATGGGGCATTGTAATGCAAAGTGTCATGGAGCTTTTTGATGACAAATGTCAGGGAGCATTTTGATGACAAGGCTGTGGTGCATTCTGTTGTGAAGGGAATGGAGCATTGTGATGACAGGGTCATAGAGAATTTTGATGAAAAATGTCATGGAACATTTCGGTGACAGGGGTTATGGAACATTGTGATATCAGGGGTCATGGAACATTTTCATGACAGTGTTTGTGGAACACTGTGATGACAGGGGAGTGGGCGTATTGTGATGACTAGTGAGGGAACATTTTGATATCAGTGGTGAGAGAGCATTTTGATAAGAAGTGCATGGAGCATTGTGATGACAATGTTGTGGAGCATTGTGATGTCAAGCGCATGGCACATTTTGATGGCATGGGTCAGGGAGCACTGCGCTGACAAGCGCATGGAACATTGTGATGACAACGGTCAAGGCGCATTGAGTTGACAAAGGGACGGAGCATTGTGATGACAAGTGTCACGGAGCATTGTGATGAAAAGTTCATGGAGAATTGTGGTGACAAAGTTCACAGAACCTTGTGATGATGAGGGCATGGACCATTGTGATGACAGAGGTCATGAAGCCTTGTGATGACTGGAGTCACGGAGCATTGTGATGACTGGGGTCATGGAGCATTGTGAAGACAAGGGAATGGAGCATGGTGATGACAGTGGCATAGAGCATTGGTCTGACAAGTTTCATGGATAATTGTGTTGACAGTTGGCACGGCACACAGTGATAACAAGGGCATGGAGCATTGTGATGACAAGTGTCATGGAGCATTCTGATGACAAGCATGTGGAGTACTGTGACTACAATGGCATGGAGCCTTGTGATGAAAAGGGCATGGAGCATTGTGATGAAAAAGACATGGAACCTTTTCATGACAGGGTAAAATGAACATTCTGACGACAAGTGTGAGGGAGCTTTGTGATGACAAGTGTATTGAAAATTGTGATGACAAAGTTCATGGAGCATTGTGACGACAAGGACATGAAGTATTTTGATGACAGGCATCATGGAGCGTTTTGATGACAACTGTTATGGAACATTGTGTTTACAAGTGTTTGGAGCATTGTGATTACAGAGGTCATGGATCATTTTGATTTCAAGGAGCATGGAGCATTCTGATGACAGCGGTCATGGAGCATTGTGATATCAGGGGTCATGGAGCATTTTGATGAAAAGGCTCAAGGAGCATTTTGATGACTGGGGTTATGAAACATTGTGATGTCAGGGGTCATCGAACATTTTGATGATAAGTGCATGTAGCATTGTGATGACAGGAGTCATGGAACATTGTGATGAGAGGGGTGAAGGAATATTGTGATGAATACTGATGTAACATTGTGATATCAGTGGTGAGAGAGCATTTTGAGGAGAAGTGCATGGAGCATTTTAATGACAAGGTTTATGGAGCATTGTGATGACAAGATTGTGGAGCACTCTGATGACAAGTGCATGTTGTATTGTGATGACATGTGTCATGGAGAATTGTGCTGACAGCGCATGGAGCATTGTGATGACAACGGTCATGGAGCATTGTGCTGAGAAAGGCATAGAGCATTGTGATGACAATGGTCAAAGAGCATTGTGATGAAATATCATGGAGCATTGTGGTTAAAAAGGTCACAGAGACTGTTGATGACGAGGGCATGGACAATTGTGATGACAAAGGTCATGAAGCATTGTGATAACTGGAGCCACGGAGCATTGTGATGACAGGGGTCATGGAGCATTGTGATAAAAAGGGCATGGAGCATTGTGCAGAGAAAGGAATGGAACATTTGTCTAATAAGTTTATTGGATTATTGCAATGACAGTTCGATTGGTGCATTGTGATGAAAAGGGCATGGAGCATTGTGATGACAAGGTCATGCAGTATTGTGAAGACTGGTGTCAGGGAGCATTGTGATGACATATGTAATGGCCCATTGTGATGAAAATGGCATGGAGCATTGTGATGTCAAGTGTCATGGAGGATTCTGATGACAAAGGTAATGGAGCATTGTGATGACATTGCCTTGGAGGATTGTGATGACAAGGGTAAGGGAGCATTGTGCTGGCAAGTGCATGGAGCATTGTGATGACTAGCTTGTGGAGTATTTTGATGACAAGTGCATAGAGATTGTAATGACAAGGTCATGTAGCATTTTGCTGACAAAGGCAAGGAGCATTGTGATGACAGGTGTCACGGAGCACTGTGATGACAAGCGTCACGGAGCATTGTGAATACAGGGGTCATGGAGCATTGGGATGACAAGGGCATGAATCATTGTGATGACAAGGGTCATGGAGCATTGGGATGAAAATGTTCATGGAGTATTGTGATTACAAGGGACATGGAGCATTGTGATGACAGGGGTCATGGAGCATTGTAATGACAGGCGTCATGGAGCATTGTGATGAAAAGCTCATGGAGCATTGGGCTGAAAATGTTCATGGAGTATTGTGATAACAGGTGTCATGGAGCATTGTGATGACAAGGTACTGGAGCATTGTGATGAGAAGACCATGGAGCCTTTTGATGATATGTCTCATGGAACATTCTGATGAAAAGGCGAATGGAGCATAGTGATTACAGGGGTTGTGGAGCACTGTGATGACAAGGGCATGTAGCATTGGGATGAGAATGCCATGGAGCCTTGTCATCACAGGGTTCAAGGAGTATACTGACGACAAGTGTCAGGGAGCATTGTGATGACAAGGGTATTGAGCACTGTGGTGACAAAAGTCATGGAGCATTGTGATGAGAAGACCATGGTTAATTGTGATGACGACCGTCATGGGGCGTTGTGATGATAAGTGTTATGGAACATTTTGATCACAAGGATTTGGTGCATTGTGATGAGAGAGGTCATGGAGCATTATGATTTCATTGTGATGACAATACATGAAGCATTATGATGGTGATGATGGTGAATTGTGATGACAGGGTTCATGGAGCATTGAGATGAAAAGATGCATGTATCATTGTGATTACAGGGGTCTTGGAGCATTGTGATGACAGGTGTAATGGAGCATTGTGATGGCAAGGGCATGGAGCACTCTGATGAGAAGGCCAAGGAGCATTCTGATGACATGTGTCATGGAGCTTTGTGACAACAAGGGCATGGAGCAGTGTGATGAGAGTGATTATGGAGCATTGTGATGACAATGACATGGAGCATTGTGATGCCAAGGGTCATGGTTCTTTGTGAAGACAAAGTCATGGAGCATTTTGATGACAAGGGCGTTGTGCATTGCGATGAGAAGGGCAGGGAGCATTGTGATGACAGTGTCATGGAGCAATTTGATGAAAAGTGTCATGGAACATTTTGATGACAGTGGTTATGGAACATTGTGATGTCAGGGGTCATGGAACATTTTCATGACAGGGGTTATGGACCATTGTGATGACAGGGGAGTGGGTGTATTGTGATGACTAGTGAGGGAAAATTTTGATATCAGTGGTGAGAGATCATTTTGATAAGACATGCAAGGAGCATTGTGATGACAAGGTTTATGGAGCATTGTGATGACATGGGTCATTGAGCACTGCGCTGACAAGCGCATGGAACATTGTGATGACAAGCGTCATGGAGCATTGAGTTGACAAAGGGACGGAGCATTGTGATTACAAGTGTCACGGAGCATTTTGATGAAAAGTTCATGGAGCATTGTGGTGACAAAGTTCACAGAGCCTTGTGATGATGAGGGCATGCATCAGTGTGATGACAGAGGTCATGAAGCCTTGAGATGACTGGAGTCATGGAGCATTTTGAGAACTGGGGTCATGGAGCATTGTGATAACGAGGGCATCGAGCTCTGTGATGACAGGGACATGGAGCATTGGTCTGACAAGTTTCATGGATAATTGTGTTGACAGAGGGCATGGCACATTGTGATGACAAGGTCATGGAGTATTGTGAAGACAGGTGTCAGGGAGCATTGTGATGACATATTTCATGTTCCATTGTGGTAACAATCGCATGGAGCATTGTGAGGCCAAGTGTTTTGGAGGATTGTGATGACAAAGGTATTGGAACATTGTGATGACAAGGGCTTGGAGCATTGTGATGACAAGGGTCATGGAGCATTGTGATGACAACGGCCATTGAGAATTTTGAAGAAAAGTTCGAGAAGCATTCTGATGACACAGGCATGGAACTTGCTATGACAGGGGTCATGGGGCATTGCGATGACATGTGCATGGAGAATTGTGATGACAAATGCAGGTAACATTGTTATTAGGACTGTCATGGAGCATTGTGATGACAAGGACGTGGAGAATTGTGAGGACAAGGGACAGGGAGCATTGTGATGACCAGGCCATGGAGCATAGTGATGGCAAGACCGTGGAGCATTGTGATGAGAAGACCATGAATAATTGTGATGACGAGCGTCATGGAGCACTGTAATGACAATGGCTAGGGAGCATTGTGATATCAGGGGACATGGAGCATTTTGATGAAAAGGAGCATAGAGCATTTTGATGACAGGGGTTATGGAACATTGTGATGTCATAGGTCATCGAACATTGTGATGATAAGTGCATGTAGCATGGTGATGACCGGAGTCATGGAACACTGTGATGACAGGGGAGAGGGAGTATTGTAATGAATAGTGATGTAACATTGTGATATCAGTGGTGAGAGAGCATATTGTTGAGAAGTGCATGCAGCATTGTGATGACAAGGTTAATGGAGCATTGTGATGACAAGATTGTGGAGCACTGTGATGACAAGTGCATGGTTCACTGTGATGACGTGTCATGGAGCATTGTGCTGACAAGCACATGGAGCATTGTGATGACAACGGTCATTCAGCATAGTGCTGAGAAAGGCATAGAGTATTGTGATGACAAGGGCCAAGGAGCATTGTGATGAAAATTTCATGGAGCACTGAGGTTAAATACGACACAGAGACTGTTGATGACGAGGGCATGGACCATTGTGATGACAAAGGTCATGAAGCATTGGGATGACTGGACTCACGGAGCATAGTGATAACAAGTGCATGGAGCATTGTGATAACAAGGGCATGGAGCATTGGTCTAATAAGTTTCATAGATTATTGCAATGACAGTTGGAATGGCGCATTGTGATGACAAGGGCATGGAGAATTGCGAAGAGCAGGTCATGCAGTATTGTGAAGACTGGTGTCAGGGAGCATTGTGAAG
Source organism: Mesoplodon bidens (assembly GCF_964165515.1). Lineage (NCBI taxonomy): Eukaryota > Metazoa > Chordata > Mammalia > Artiodactyla > Ziphiidae > Mesoplodon > Mesoplodon bidens. The sequence continues at coordinate 4,674,449 of NW_027672207.1, forward strand.
ACATATGTAATGGCCCATTGTGATGACAATGGCATGGACAATTGTGATGCCAAGTGTCAGGGAGGATTCTGATGACAAAGGTAATGGAGCATTGTGATGGCAATGGCTTGGAGCATTGTGATGAAAAGGGTCAGGGAGCATTGTGCTGAAAAGTGCATGGAGAATTGGGATGACAAAGGTCATGGAGCATTCTGATGACAAGCTTGTGGAGTATTTTGATGACAATGGCATGGAGCTTTGTGAGAAAAAGACATGGGACACTGTGATGAAAATGCATGGAGTCTTTTCGTGACAGGGTTCAAGGAGCATTCGGGCGACAAGTGTCAGGGAGCATTGTGATGACAAGTGTATTGAGAATTGTGATGACAAAGGTCATGGAGCATTGTGATGAAAATGTCATGGAGTATTGTGATGACAGGCATCATGGAGCGTTGTGATGACAAGTGTTATGGAACATTGATTCCACAAGTGTTTGGAGCATTGTGATGACAGAGGTCATGGATCATATTTATTTCAAGGAGCATGGAGCCTTGTGATGACAAGGGCATGAAACAATGTGATCCCAAGATTCATGGAGGATTGTGATGACAATGGTAATGGAGTATTGTGATTACAAGTGCATAGAGCATTGTAATGACAAGATCATGTAGCATTTTTCTGACAAAGGCATGGAGCATTGTGATGACAGGTGTCACGGAGCACTGTGATGACAAGTGTCCTGGACATTGTGAATACAGGGGTCATGGAACATTGGGAGGAGAAGGGCTTGGAGCATTGTGATGATATTGGTCATGGACCATTGCAATGAGAAAGTCATGGAGGATTGGGCTGAAAATATTAATGGAGTACTGTGATGACAGGGGTCATGGAGCATTGTGATGACAAGGGCATTGAGCTTTGTGAAGACAGTGACATGGATAATTGTGATGACAAGGGTCATGGATCATTCTGATGACAAGTTTCTGGAGTGTTGTGCTGACAAATCATGTAACACTGTGATGAGAGGTGTCATGGAACATAGTGATGCCAAGAACTTGGAGAATTGTGATGACCAGGGAATGGAGCATTGTGATGGCAAGACCGTGGAGCATTGTGATGAGAAGACCATGGATAATTGTGATGAAGAGCGTCATTGAGCACTGTAATGACAAGGGCTATGGAGCATTGTGATGTCAAGGGACATGGAGCATTTTGATGACAAGGGTGATGGAGCCTTGTGATTACAAACTGTGGAACATTGTGATGACAGGGGTCATGGAGCATTGTTATGACAGGGGTAATGGAGCATTGTGATGAGAAGGACATGGAGCATTGGTCTGAAATATTTCATGGATTATTTTGATGAGAGTGGGCATGGAGAATTGTGATGACAAGGGCACGGAACAGTGTGATACATGAGTCAGGGAGGATTGTAATGACAAGATCATGGAGCACTGTGATGAGAAGGGCATCGAGCATTGTGATGACAAGTGTCATGGAGCTTTGTGATAACAATGACATGGAACATTGTGATGCCAAGGGTCATGGAGATCTGTGATGACAAAGGTCATGGAGCATTTTGATGACAAGGGTGTTGTGCATTGTGATGAGAAGGCCAGGGAGTATTTTGGTGACAAGGTTATGCAGGAATTTGATGAAAATTGTCATGGAACATTTTGATGACATGGGTTATAGAACAATGTGATGTCAGGGGTCATGGATCAATTTGATGAAAAGGGTCATGGAGCATTTTGATGACAGGGGTTATGGAACATTGTGATGTCAGGTGTCATCGAACATTATGATAATAATTGCATGTTGCATTGTGATGACAGGAGTCATGGAACACTGTGATGACAGGGGTGAGGGAGTATTGTGATGAACAGTGATGTAACATTGTGATATCAGTGTTGAAAGAGCATTTTTATGAGACGGGCATGGAACTTTGTGATGACAAGTTTTATGGAGCATTGTGATGACGAGATTGTGGAGCACTGTGTTGACAAGCACATGGCACATTGTGATGACATGTGTCATGGAGCATTGTGCTGACAAGCGCATGGAGCATTGTGATGACAAGGGTCATGGAACACTGTGCTGAGAAAGGCATAGAGCATTGTGATGACAAGGGTCAAAGAGCATTGTGATTAATAGTTCATGGATCATTTTGGTTAAAAAGTCAGAGACTGTTGATGACAAGGGCATGGACCATTGTGATGACAAAGGACATGAAGCATTGTGATGACTGGTGTCAAGGAGCATTGTGATGACAGGGGTCATGAAGCATTGTGATGACAAGGGCATGGAGCATTGTGAAGATCAGGTCATGCAGTATTGTGAAGACAGGTGTCAGAGAGCACTGTGATGACATATGTAATGGCCCATTGTGATGACAATGGCATGGAGCATTGTGATGCCAAGTGTCATGGAGGATTCTGATGACAAAGGTAATGGAGCATTGTGATGACAATGGCTTGGAGCATTGTGATGACAAGGGTCAGGAGCATTGTGCTGACAAGTGCATAGAGAATTGTGATGAAAAGGATCATGGAACATTCTGACGACAAGCTTGTGGAGTATTTTGATGACAATGGCATGGAGCACTGTGATGAAAATGGCATGTGGCATTGTGATGAAAAAGGCATTGAGACTTTTCATGACAGGCTTCATGGAGCATTCTTACGACAATTGTCAGGGATCATTGTGATGACAGTTGTATTGAGAATTGTGATGACAAATGTCATGGAGCATTGTGATGAAAAGGGCATGGAGTATTGTGATGAGAGGCATCATGGAGCGTTGTGATGACAAGTGTTATGGAACATTGTGATCACAAGGGTTTGGAGCATTGTGATGACAAAGTTCATGGAACATTTTGATTTCAAGGAGCATGGAGCATTGTGAAGACAAGGGCATGAAGCAATGTGATCCCAAGTTTCATGGAGGATTGTGATGACAATGGTAATGGAGTATTGTGCTGACAAGCGAATAGAGCATTGTAATGACAAGGTCATGTAGCATTTTTTTGAGAAAGGCATGGAGCATCGTGATGACAGGTGTCATGGAGCACTGTGATAACGCGTGTCACGGAGCATTGTGAATACTGTAGTCATGGAGTATTGGGATGGCAAGGGCATGGATCATTGTGATGATAAGTTTCAAGGAGCATTGGGCTGAAAATGTTCATGGAGTATTGTGATGACAGGGGTCATGGATCATTGTGATGACAGGGTTCATGGAGCATTGAGATGAAAATGGCAATGGAGAATTGTGATTACAGGGGTCTGGGAGCATTGTGATAACAAGGGCATGGAGCATTGTGATGAGAAGGCCATGGAACATTCTGATGACATGTATCATGGAGCTTTGTGATGATAAGGGCATGGAGCATTGTGATTACAGGGGTCTTGGAGCACTGTGATGACAAGTCTCATTGAGCCTTGTGATGACAAGGCCGTGGAACATTGTGATGGCAGGGGTCATTGAGCATTGTTATGACAGGTGTAATGGAGCATTGTGATGAGAAGGGCATGGAGCATTGTGATTACAAGGTTTATGGAGCATTGCAATGACCAATTTGTGGACCGTTGTGATGAAAACGTCTGGCAAATTGTGATGACAAGGATCATGGATCATTTTTCTGACAATGGCATGGAGCATTGTGATGACAAGGGTCACGGTGCTTTGTGATGTATAATTCATGGAACATTGTGGTTACAAAGGTAAAAGAGCCTTGTGGTGACGTGGGCATGGGCGTTTGTGATGACAAACGTTATGAAGCATTGTGATGACTGGAGTCACTGAGCATTGTGATGACAGGGGACATGGAGCATTGTGATGACAAGGAAATGGAGCATAGTGATGACAAGGTACTGGAGAATTGTGATGAGAAGACCTTGGAGACTTGAAATGACCAGTCTCATGGAGAATTCTGATGAAAAGGGGCATGGAGCATTGTGATTATAGGGGTCTTGGAAAATTGTGATGACAAGGGCATGGGGCATTGTGAAGAGAAGGCCATGGAGCATTCTGATGACATGCATCTTGGAGCTTTGTGATGAAAAGGGCATGGAGCATTTTGATTACAGGGTTCTTGGAGCATTGTGATGAAAATGGCATGGATCATTGTGATGAAAAAGGCATGGAGCCTTGTCATAACAGGGTACAAGGAGCATACAGACAACAAGCGTCAAGGAGCATTTTGATGACAAGTGTATTGAGCATTGTGTTGACAAAGGTCATGAAGCATTGTGATGAGAAGACCATGGATAATTGTGATGACGAGCGTCATGGGGCATTGTGAGGGCAAGTGTTATGGAATATTGTGATCACAAAGGTTTGGAGCATTGTTATGACAGAGGTCATGGAACATTTTGATTTCATTGTGATGAAAAAAGCAAGAAGCATTATGATGATGGGCATGGTGAATTGTGAAAACAGGGTTCATGGATTGTTGAGATGAAAAGCGGCATGGAGCATTGTGAGTACAGGGGTCTTGGAACATTGAGAGGAGAAGGGTCATGGAGCCTTGTGATGAAAAATCCATGGAACATCGTGATGGCAGGTGTCATGGAGCATTGTGATGAGAAGGCCATGGAGAATTCTGATGACATGCGTCATGGAGCTTTTTGATGACAATGGCATGGAGCAATGTGATGAGAGCGTTCATGGAGCATTGTGATGACAACGACATGGAGCACTGTGATGCCAAGCGTCATGGATCTTTGTGATGACAAATGTCATGGAACATTTTGATGACAAGGGCTTTGTGCATTGTGATGAGAAGGGCAGGGAGCATTATGATGAGAGGGTCATGGAGCAATTTGATGAAAAGTGTCATGGAACATTTTGATGACAGGGATGATGGAACATTGTGATGTCAGGGGTCATGGAGCATTTTGATGAAAAGGGTCATGGAGCATTTTGATGACAGGTGTTATGGAACATTGTGATGTCAGGGGTCACGAACATTGTGATGATAATTGCATGTAGCACTGTGATGACAGGAATCATGGAACATTGTGATGACAGGGGTGAGGGAGTATTGTGATGAATAGTGATGTAACATTGTGATATCAGAGGTGAGAGAGCATTTTGATGAGAAGTGCATGGAGCATTGTGATGACAAGGTTTATGGAGCATTGTGATGACAAGTTTGTGGAGCACTGTGAAGACAAGCACATGGCGCATTGTGATGACATGTGTCATGGAGCATTGTGATGAGAAGACCATAGATAATTGTGATGACGGGCGTCATGGGGCATTGAGATGACAAGTGTTATGGAATATTGTTATCACAAGGGTTTGGATCATGGTTATGACCGAGGTCATGGAGCATTTTGATTTCATTGTGACGACAATAGCATGAAGCATTATGATGATGGGCATGGTGCACTGTGATGAGAGGGTTCATGGATTATTGAGATGAAAAGGGGCATGGAGTATTTTGATTATAGATGTCTTGTAGCATTGTGATGAGAAGGGTCATGGAGCCTTGTGATGACAAGACCATGGAACATCGTGATGTCAGGGGTCATGAAGCATTGTGATGATAAGTGCATGTACCACTGTGATGACAGGAGTCATGGAATATTATGATGACAGGGGAGAGGGAGTATTGTGCCGAATAGTGATGTAACATTGTGATATCAGTGGTGAGAGAGCATTTTAATGAGAATCGCATGGAGCATTGTGATGACAAGGTTTATGGAGCATTGTGATGACAAGATTGTGGAGCAGTGTGATGACAATCTCATGGTGCATTGTGATGACATGTGTCATGGAGCATTGTGCTGACAAGCGCATGGAGCATTGTGATGACAATGGTCATGGAGCATTGTGCTGAGAAAGGCATAGAGCATTGTGATGAAAAGGATCAAAGAGCATTGTGATGAAATGTTCATGGAGCATTGTGGATAAAATGGTCACAGAGAATGTTGATGACCAGGGCATGGACTATTGTGATGACAAAGGTCATGAAACATTGTGATTACTGGAGTCAGGGAGCATTGTGATGACACTGCTCATGGAGCATTGTGATAACAAGGGCATGGATCATTGTTATGACAAGGGCATGGAACATTTGTCTAATAAGTTTCATGGATTATTGTGATGACAGTTGGAATGGCACATTGTGATGAAAAGGGCATGGAGCATTGGTCTAATAAGTTTCATGGATTATTGCGATGAATGTTGGAATGGCTCATTTTGATGACAAGGGCATGGAGCATTGTGATGCCAAGTGTCATGGAGGATTCTGATGACAAAGGTAATGGAGCATTGTGATGACAATTGCTTGGGGCATTGTGATGACAAGGGTCAGGGAACATTGTGCTGACAAGTGCATGGAGAATTGTGATGATAAGGGTCATGGAGCATTCTGATGACAAGCTTGTGGTGTATTTTGATGACAATGGCATGGAACATTGTGATGAAAAGGGCATGGGGCATTGTGATGAAAAAGGCATGGAGCCTTTTCGTGACACGGTTCAAGGAGCATTCTGACGACAAGTGTCAGGGAGCATTGTGATGACAAGTGTATTCAGAATTGTGATGACAAAGGTAATGGAGCATTTTGATGAAAAGGGCATGGAGTACTGTGATGACAGGCATCATGGAGCATTGTGATGACAAGTGTTATGGAACTTTGTTATTACAAGTGTTTGGAGCATTGTGATGACAGAGGACATGGATCATTTTGATTTCAAGGAGCATGGAGCATTGTGATGACAAGGGCATGGAACAATGTGATCCCAAGGTTCATGGAGGATTGTGATGACAATGGTAATGGAGTATTGTGATGACAAGCACATAGAGCATTGTAATGACAAGGTCATGTAGCATTTTGCTGACAAAGGCATGGAGCATTGTGATGACAGTTGTCATGGAGCACAGTGATGAAAAGCATCAGAGAGCATTGAGAATACAGGGGTCATGGAGCTTTGGGATGTCAAGGGCATGTATCATTGTGATGAGAAGGGTCATGGAGCATTGGGCTGAAAATGTTCATGGAGTATTGTGATGACAGCGGTCATGAAGCATTGTGATGACAGAGGTCATGGAGAATTTTGATTTCATTGTGGTGACAGTAGCCGGAAGCATTATGATGATGGGCATGATGCATTGTGATGACAGGGTTCATGGAGCATTGAGATGAAAAGGGGCATGGAGCATTGTGATTACAGTGTTCTGGGAGTATTGTGTTGACAAGGGCATGGAGCATTTTGATGAGAAGGCCATGGAACTTTATGATGACATGTGTCATGGAGCTTTGTGACGACAAGGGCATGGAGCATTGTGATTACAGGTTTCTTGGAGCATTGTGATGACATGTGTCATGGAGCCTTGTGATGACAAGGCCATGGAACAATGTGATGTCAGGGGTCATGGAGCATTGTTATGACAGGGGTAATGGAGCATTGTGATGAGAAGGGCATGGAGCATTATGATTACAAGTTTTATTGAGCATTGCCATGACAAATTTGTGGACCGTTGTGATGAAAAGGGCGTGGCACATTGTGATGACAGGGGTCATGTAGGATTTTTCTGACAAAGGCGTGGAGCATTGTGATGACAATGGTAAAGGAGCATTCTGATGGAAATTTCATATAGCATTGTGGTTACAAAGGTCACAGAGCCTTGTGATGGTGCGGGCATGGACGATTGTGATGACAAATGTTATGAAGCATTGTGATGACTGGAGTCACGGAGCATTGTGATGACAGGTGTCATGGAGCAATGGGATGAGAGCGTTCATTGAGCTTCGTGATGGCAATGACATGGAGCATTGTGATGTCAACCGTCATGGATCTTTGTGATGACAAACGTCATGGATCGTTTTGATGACAAGGGTGTTGTGCTTTGTGATGAGAAGGTTTGGGAGCATTTTGATGACAGGGTCATGGAGCAATTTGATGAAAAGGGTCATCGAACATTTTGATGACAGGGGTTATGGATCATGGTGATGTCAGGTGTCAACGAACATTGTAATGAGAATGCATGTAGCATGGTGGTGACAGGTGTCATGGAACATTGTGATGCCAGGTGTGAGGGAGTATTGTGATGAATAGTGATGTAACATTGTGATATCAGTGGTGAGAGAGCATTTTGATGAGAAGTGCATGGAGCACTGTGATGACAAGATTTATGGAGCATTGTGATGAAAAGATTGTGGAGCACTGTGATGACAAGCGAATGGTGCATTGTGATGACATGTGTCGTGGAGCATTTTGCTGACAAGCGCATGGAGCATTGTGATGACAATGGTCACGGAGCATTGTGATGAAAAGTTCATGGATCATTGTGGTTACAAAGGTCACAGATCCTTTTGATGATGCGGGCATGGACCATTGTGATGACAAATGTTATGAAGCATTGTGATGACTGGACTCATGGAGCATTGTGATGACAGGGGTCATGGAGCACTGTGATTACAAGGGCATGGTGCATTGTGCTGACAGGGGCATGGAGCATTGTGATGAGAAGTTCATGGATTATTTTGAAGAAAGGTGTCAGGGAGCATTGTGATGACATATGTCATGGTCCATTGTGATGACAATGGCAGGGAGCATTGTGATGCCAAATGTAATGGAGGATTGTGATGACAAATATAATGGAGAATTATGATGACTAGGGCTCGGAGCATTATGATGACAAGGGCCATTGAGAATTTTCATGACAAGGTATGAAGCATTGTGATGACAAGATCCTGGAGCATTGTGATGAGAAAACCATGGAGCCTTGTGATGACAAATCTCATGGAGCATACTGAAGAAAAGGGACATGGACCATTGTGATTACAGTGGTCTTAGAACATTGTGGTGACATGGGCATGGAGCATTGTGAGGAGAAGGCAAAGGAGCCTTCTAGTGACATGCGTCATTGAACTTTGTGATGACAAGGGCATGGAGCATTGTGATTACAGGGTTCTTGGATCATTGTGATGAAAAGGGCATGGAACATTGTGATGAAAAAGGCATGGAGCCTTCTCATGGCAGGTTACAAGAAGCATACAGACAACAAGTGTCAGGGAGCATTTTGATGACAAAGGTATTGAGCATTGTGATGAAAAATGTCATGGAGCATTGTGATGAGAAGACCATGGATAATTGTGATGAGGAGCATTATGGGGCAATGTGATGACAAGTGTTATGGAATATTGTGATGACAAGGGTTTGGAGCATTGTTATGACAGATGTCATGGAGCATTTTGATTTCATTGTGATGCCAATAGCATGAAGCATTATGATGATGGGCATGGTGCATTGTGATGACCGGGTTCATGGATCATTGAGATGAAATGGGGCATGGAGCATTGTGATTACAGCGGTTTTGGAGCATTGTGATGAGCAGGGTCATGGAGGCTTGTTATGAAAAGGCCGTGGAACATCGTGATGGCAGGGGTCAAGGAGCATTGTTATGACAGGGCTAATGGAGCATTGTGATGGCAAAGGCATGGAGCATTGTGATGAGAGGGCCATGGAGCATTCTGATGACATGTGTCATGGAGCTTTGTGATTACAAGGGCATGGAGCAATGTGATGAGAGCGTTCATGGAACATTGTGATGACAATGACATGGAGCATTGTAATGCCAAGGGTCATGGGTCTTTGTGATGACAAAGGTCATGGAGCATTTTGATTACAAGGGCGTTGTGCATTGTGATGAGAAGGGCTGGGTGCATTGTGATGACAGGTTCATGGAGCAATTTGATGAAAAGGGTCATGAAGCATTTTGATGACAGGGGTTATGGAACATTGTGATGTAAGGGGTCATCAAACATTGTGATGATAAGTGCATGTAGCATTGTGAAGACAGGAGTCATGGAACATTGTGATGACAGGTGTGAGGGAGCATTGTGACGAATAGTGATGGAACATTGTATATCATTGGTGAGACAGTATTTTCTTGAGAAGTGCATGGAGCATTTTCATGACAAGTTTTATGGAGCAATGTGATGACAAGATTGTGGAGCACTGTGATGACCGGCCCATGGTGCATTGTGATGACATGTGTCTTGGAGCATTGTCCTGACCAGCACATGGAGCATTGTGATGCCAAGTGTCATGGAGGATTCTGATGACAAAGGTAATGGAGCATTGTGATGACAATGGCTTGGGGCATTGTGATGACAATGGTCAGGGAGCATTTTGCTGAGAAGTGCATGGAGAATTGTGATGACAAAGGTCATGGAGCATTGTGATGAAAAGGGCATGGAGTATAGTGATGACAGACATCATGGAGCATTGTGATGACAAGTGTTATGGAACATAGTAATCACAAGGGTGTGGAGCACTGTGATGACAGAGGTCATGGATCATTTTGATTTCAAGGAGCATGGAGCATTGTAATGACAAGGGCATGAAGCTATGTTATTCCAATGTTCATGGAGGCTTGTGATGACAATGGTAATGGAGTATTTTGATGACAAGCACAAAGAGAATAGTAATGAGAAAGTCATGTAGCATTTTGCTGACAAAGGCATGGAACACTGTGATGACAGGTGTCTTGGAGCATTGTGATGACAAGTGTCTTGGAGCCTTGTGATGACACGGCCGTGGGACATTGTGATGGCAGGGGTAATTGAGCATTGTGATCTGAAGGGCATGGATAAATGTGATGATGAGCGTCATGGGGCACTGTGATGACAAGTGTTATGGAATATTGTTATCACAACAATTTGGAGCATTGTTATGACAGAGGTCATGAAGCATTTTGATTTCATTGTGATGACAATAGCATGAAGCATTATGATGATGTGCATGGTGCATTGCGATGACAGGGTTCATGTGTCATTGAGATGAAATGGGCATGGAACATTGTGATTACAGGGGTCTTGGAGCATTGTGATGAGAAGGGTCATGGAGCCTTGTGATGACAAGACCATGGAACAACGTGATGGCAGGGATCATGGAACATTGTTATGACAGGTGTAATGGAGCATTTTGATGGCAAGGGCATGGAACATTGTGATGGAAGGCCATCGAGCATTCTGATGACATGTGTCATGGAGCTTTGTGATGACAAGGGCATGGAGCAATGTGATGAGAGCGTTCTTGGAGCATTGTGATGACAATGGCATGGAGCTCTGTGATGCCAAGGGTCATGGGTCTTTGTGATGACAAAGGTCATGGAGGATTTTGATGACAAGGGTGTTGTGCATTGTGATGATAAGGGCAGGGAGCATTGTGATGACAGATTCATGGAGCAATTGGATGAAAAGGGTCATGGAGCAACTTGTTGACAGGTGTATGGAACACTGTGATGTCAGGGGTCATCGTACATTGTGATGATAAGTGCATGTAGCATTGAGATGACAGGAGTCATGGAAAATTGTGATGATGGGTGAGGGAGTATTGTGACGAATAGTGATGTAACATTGTGATATCAGTGGTGAGAGAGCATTTTGATGAGAAATGCATGGAGCATTCTGATGACAAGGTTTATGGAGCATTGTGATGACAAGATTGTGGAGCACTGTGATGACAAGCGCCCGGTGCATTGTGATGACATGTGACATGGAACATTGTCCTGACAAGCACATGGAGCACTGTGATGAAAAGGGTCACGGAGCATTGTGCTGAGAAAGGCATAGAGCATTGTGATGACAAAGGTCAAAGAGCATTGTGATGAATAGTTCATGGAGCATTTAGGTTAAAAAGTCACAGAGACTGTTGATGATGAGGGCATGGAAGATTGTGATGAAAAAGGTCATTAAACATTGTGATGATTGCAGTCGGGGAGCATTGTGATGACAGGGGTCATGGAGCATTGTGATAACAAGGGCATGGAGCATTGTGATGACAAGGGCATGGAGCATTGGTCTAAAAACTTTCATGGATTATTGTGATGACAGTTGGAATGGCGCATTGTGATGACAAGGGCATGGAGAATTGTGATGACCAGGTCATGCAGTATTGTGAAGACAGGTGTCAGGGAGCACTGTGATGACATATGTAATGGCCCATTTTGATGACAATGGCATGGAGCATTGTGATGCCAAGTGTCATGGAGGATTCTGATGACAAAATTAATGGAGCATTGTGATGACAATGGCTTGGATCATTGTGATGACAAGGGTCAGGGAGCATTGTGCTGACAAGTGCATAGAGAATTGTGATGACAAGGGTCATGGAGGATTCTGATGACAAGATTGTGGAGTATTTTGATGACAATGGCATAGAGCATTGTGATGAAAACGGCATGGGGCATTGTGATGAAAAATGCATGAATCCTTTTTGTGACAGGGTTCAAGGAGCATTCTGACCACAAGTGTCAGGGAGCATTGTGATGACAAGTGTATTGAGAATTGTGATGACAAAAGTCATGGAGCATTGTGATGAAAAGGGCATGGAGTATTGTGATAACAGGCATCATGGAGCATTGTGATGACAAGTGTTATTGAACATTGTGATCACAAGCGTTTGGAACATTGTGATGACAGAGGTCATGGATCCTTTTGATTTCAAGGAGCACGGAGCATTGTGATGACAAGGGCATGAAGCAATGTGATCCCAATGTTCATGGAGGATTGTGATGACAATGGTAATGGAGTACTGTGATGACAAGCGCATAGAGAATGAAATGACAATGTCATGTAGCATTTTGCTGACAAAGGCATGGAGCGTTATAATGACAGGCGTCATGGAGCACTGTGAGGACAAGCGTCACGGAGCATTGTGAATACAGGGGTCATGGAGCATTGGGATGACATGGGCATGGATGATTGTGATGACAAGTGTCTTGGAACATTGGGCTGAAAATGTTCATGGATTATTGTGATAACAGGGGTCATGGAGAATTGTGATGACAGAGGTCATGGAGCATTTTGATTTCACTGTGATGACAATAGCATGAAGCATTATGATGATGGGCATGGTGCATTGTGATGACAGGGTTCATGGATCAGTGAGATGAAAAGGGGCATGTAGCATTTTGATTACAGGGGTCTTGGAGCATTCTGATGACATGTGTCATGGAGCTTTGTGATGACAAGGGCATGGAGCAATGTGATGAGATCGTTCATGGAGCATTGTGATGACAATGACATGGAGCATTGTGATGTCAAGGGTCATGGATCTTTGTGTTGACAAATGTCAAGGAGCATTTTGATAACAAGTGCATTGTGCATTGTGATGAGAAGGGTAGGGACCATTGTGAAGGTAGGGGTCAGGGAGCATTGTTATGACAGGGGTAATGGAACATTGTGATGACAAGGGCATGGAGCATTTTGATGAGAAGGCCATGGAACATTCTGATGACATGTGTCATGGAGCTTTGGGATTACAAGGGCATGGAGCATTGTAATTACAGGGGTCTTGGAACATTCTGATGACAAGCGTCATGGAGCCTTGTGATGACAAGGCCGTGGAACACTGTGATGGCAAGGGTCATGGAGCAATGTTATGACAAGTGTAATGGAGCAATGTGATGAGAAGGGCATGGCGCATTGTGATTCCAAGGTTTATGGAGCATTGCCCTGACAAATTTGTGGACCATTGTGATGAAATGCGCGTGGCACAATGTGATGACAAGGGTTATGGTGCATTTTTCTGACAAAGGCATGGAGCATTGTGATGACAAGGATCATGGAGCATTGTGATGAAAAGTTCATGGAGCCTTGTGGTTACAAAGGTCACAGAGACTGTTGATGACGAGGGCATGGACCATAGTGATGACAAAGTTTATGAAGCATTGTGATGACTGGAGGCATGGAGCATTCTGATGACAGGGGTCATGGAGCATTGTGACGACAAGTGCATAGAGCATTGTGATGACCAGGTCATGCAGTATTGTGAAGAGAGGTGTCAGGGAGCATTGTGATGACATATGTAATGGCCCATTGTGATGACAAAGGCATGGAGCATTGTGATGCCATGTGTCATGGAGGATTCTAATGACAAAGGTAATGGAGCATTGTGATGGCAATGGCTTGGAGCATTGTGATGACAAGGGTCAGGGAGCATTCTGATGACAAGCTTGTGGAGTATTTTGATGACAATGGCATGGAGCATTGTGATGAAAATGGCATGGTGCATTGTGATGAAAAAGGCATGGAGCCTTTTTGTGACAGATTTCAAGGAGCATTTTGACGACAAGTGTCAGGGAGCATTGTGATGACAAGTGTATTGAGAATTGTGATGACAAAGATCATGGAGCATTGTGATGAAAAGGGCATGGAGTATTGGGATAACAGGCATCATGGAACGTTGTTATGACAAGTGTTATGGAACTTTGTGATCACAAGCGTTTGGAGCATTGTGATAACAGAGGTCATGGATCATTTTGATTTCAAGGAGCATGGAGCATTGTGATGACAAGGGCATGAAGCAATGTGATCACAACGTTCATTGAGGATTGTGATGACAATGGTAATGGAGTATTGTGATGACAAGCGCATAGAGCATTGTAATGACAAGGTCATGTAGCATTTTGCTGACAAAGGCATGTAGCATTGTGATGACAGGTGTCATGGAGCACTGTTAGGAAAAGCGTCATGGTGCATTGTGAATAGAGGGGTCATGGAGCATTGTGATGACAAGTGCATGGAGCATTGTGATGACAGGGGCACGCATCATTGGTCTGACAAGTTTCATAGATTATTGTGATGACAGTGGACACGCTGCATTGTGATGACAAGGGCATGGAGGATTGTGATGAGAAGGTCATGGAGTATTGAGAAGACAGGTGTCAGGGAGCATTGTGATGCCATAAGTCATGGTCCATTGCGACGACAATGGCAGGGAGCATTGTGATGCCAAATATAATGGAGGATTGTGATGCCAAATATAATGGAGCATTGTGATGCCTGGGACTTGGAGCATTATGATGACAAGGGCCATTGAGAATTTTCATGACAAAGTCATGAAGCATTGTGATGACAAGGTCCTGGAGCATTGTGATGAGAAAACCATGGAGCCTTGTGATGACAAATCTCATGGAGCATACTGATGAAAAGGGGCATGGAGCATTGTGATTACAGGGGTCTTGGAGCTCTCTGATGACAAGGGCATGGAGCAATTTGATGAGAAGTCCATGGAACATTCTGATGACATGTGTCATGGAGCTTTGTGATGACAAGTGCATGGAGCATTGTGATCACAGGGGTCTTGGAGCCCAGTGATGACAAGAGTCATGGAGCCTGGCGATGACAAGACCGTGTAACATTGTGATGGCAGAGTTTATTGAGCATTGTTATGACAGGGGTAATGGAGCATTGTGAGGAGAAGGGCATGGAGCATTGTGATTAAATTTTTATGGAGCTTTGCCATGACAAATTTGTGGACCGTTGTGATGAAAACGTGTGGCATATAGTGATGACAAAGGTCATGGAGCATTTTTCTGACAAAGGCATGGAGTATTGTGATGACATGGTTCACGGAGCATCGTGATGGATATTTCATGGAACATTGTGGTTACAAAAGTCACAGAGCCTTGTGATGACGCAGGCATGGACCATTGTGATGACAAATGTTATGAAGCATTGTGATGCCTGGATTCACGGAGCATTGTGATGACAGGGATCATGGAGCATTGTGATGACAAGGGCATGGAGCATTGTGATGTCAGGGGCATGGAGCATTGGTCTGACAAGATTCATAGATTATTGTGATGACAGTGGACATGGTGCATTGTGATGACAAGGGCATGGATCATTGTGATGAGACGGTCATGCAGTATTGTGAAGACAGGTGTCAGGGAGCATTGTGATGACATATGTCAGGGTCCATTGCAACGACAATGGCAGGGAGCACGGTGATGCCAAATGTAATGGAGGATTGTGAAGACTAGGGCTTGGAGCATTATGATGACAAGGGCCATTGAGAATTTTCGTGACAAGGTCGTGAAGCATTGTGATGAACAAATTATGGAGCATTGTGATGAGAAAACCAAGGAGCTTTGTGATGACAAATCTCATGGAGCATACTGATGAAAAGGGGCATGGAACATTGTCATTACAGGGGTGTTGGAGCACGGTGATGACAAGGACATGGAACATTTTGATGAGAAGGCCCTGGAACATTCTGATGACATGTGTCATGGAGCTTTGTGATGACAAGGGCATGGAACCTTTTGATTACAGGGGTCTTGGAGCATTGTGATGAGAAGGGTCATGGAGCCTTGTGATGACAAGACCATGGAACAACGTGATGGCAGGGATCATGGAACATTGTTATTACATGCTTAATGGAGCATTTTGATGGCAAGGGCATGAAGCAATGTTATTCCAATGTTCATGGAGTTTTGTGATGACAATGGTAATGGAGTATTTTGATGACAAGCACAAAGAGAATAGAAATGACATGGTCATGTAGCATTTTGCTGACAAAGGCATGGAGCATTGTGATGACAGGTGTCTTGGAGCATTGTGATGACAAGTGTCATGGAGCCTTGTGATGACACGGGCATGGGACATTGTGATTTCAGGGGTAATTGAGCATTGTGATCAGAAGGGCATGGATAAATGTGATGACGAGCGTCATGGGGCACTGTGATGACAAGTGTTATGGAATATTGTTATCACAACGATTTGGAGCATTGTTATGACAGAGGTCATGGAGCATTTTGATTTCATTGTGATGACAATAGCATGAAGCATTATGATGATGTGCATGGTGCATTGTGATGACAGGGTTCATGTGTCATTGAGATGAAATGGGCATGGAGCATTGTGATTACAGGGTTCTTGGAGCATTGTGATGAGTAGGGTCATGGAGCCTTGTGATGACAAGACCATGGAACAACGTGATGGCAGGGATCATGGAACATTGTTATTACATGTGTAATGGAGCATTTTGATGGCAAGGGCATGGAACATTGTGATGAGAAGGCCATGGAGCATTCTGAAGACATGTGTCATGGAGCTTTGTGATGACAAGGGCATGGAGTAATGTGATGAGAGCGTTCATGGAGTATTGTGATGAAAGTGGCATGGAGCACTGTGATGCCAAGGGTCATGGGTCTTTGTGATGACAAAGGTCATGGAGCATTTTGATGACAAGGGTGTTGTACATTTTGATGATAAGGGCAGGGAGCATTGTGATGACAGAGTCATGGAGCAATTGGATGAAAAGGGTCATGGA
Organism: Mesoplodon bidens; assembly: GCF_964165515.1. Classification (NCBI taxonomy): domain Eukaryota; kingdom Metazoa; phylum Chordata; class Mammalia; order Artiodactyla; family Ziphiidae; genus Mesoplodon; species Mesoplodon bidens. The sequence continues at coordinate 4,691,509 of NW_027672207.1, forward strand.
GCAACTTGATGACAGGGGTATGGAACAGTGTGATGTCAGGTGTCATCGAACATTGTGATGATAAGTGCATGTAGCATTTTGATGACAGGAGTCATGGAAAATTGTGATGACGGGTGAGGGAGTATTGTGACGAATAGTGATGTAACATTGTTATATCAGTGGTGAGAGAGCATATTGATGAGAAATGCATGGAGCATTGTGATGACAAGGTTTATGGAGCATTGTGATGACAAGATTGTGGAGCACTGTGATGACAAGCGACCGGTGCATTGTGATGACATGTGTCATGGAGCAATGTCCTGACAAGCACATGGAGCATTGTGATGACAAGGGTCATGGAGCATTGTGCTGAGAAAGGCATAGAGCATTGTGATGACAAAGGTCAAAGAGCATTGTGATGAATAGTTCATGGAGCATTTTGGTTAAAAAGTCACAGAGACTCTTGATGACGAGGGCATGGAAGATTGTGATGACAAGGTCATTAAACATTGTGATGATTGCAGTCAGGGAGCATTGTGATGACAGGGGTCATGGAGCATTGTGATAACAAGGGCAAGGAGCATTGTGATGACAAGGGCATGGAGCATTGGTCTAATAAGTTTCATGGATTATTGTGATGAGAGTTGGAATGGCACATTGTGATGACAAGGTCATGGAGCATTGTGATGACCAGGTCATGCAGTACTGTGAAGACAGGTGTCAGGGAGCATTGCAATGACATATGTATTGGCCCATTGTGATGACAATGGCATGGAGCATTGTGATGCCAAGTGTCATGGAGGATTCTGATGACAAAGGTAATGGAGCTTTGTGATGACAATGGCTTGGAGCATTGTGATGACAAGGGTCAGGGAGCATTGTGGTGACAAGTGCATGGAGAGCTGTGATGACAAGTGTTATGGAGCATTCTGATGACAAGCTTGTGGAGTATTTTGATGACAATGGCATGGAGCATTGTGATGAAAACGGCATGTGGCATTGTGATGAAAAAGGCATGGAGCCTTTTCGTGACAGGGTTCAAGGAGCATGGTGAAAAGTGTCAGGGAGCATTGTGATGACAAGTGTATTGAGAATTGTGATGACAAAGGTCATGGAGCATTGTGATGAAAAGGGCATCGAGTATTGTGATGACAAGGGTCAAAGAGCATTGTGATGAAAAGTTCATGGAGCATTGTGGTTAAAATGGTCACAGAGACTGTTGATGACAAGGGCATGGACCATTGTGATGACAAAGGTTATGAAGCATTGTGATGACTGGAGTCACGGAGCATTGTGATGACAGGGGTCATGGATCATTGTGACGACAAGTGCATAGAGCATTGTGATGTCCCGGTCATGTAGTATTGTGAAGACTGGTGTCAGGGAGCATTGTGATGACATATGTAATGGCCCATTGTGATGACAATGGCATGGAGCATTGTGATGCCAAGTGTCATGGAGGATTCTGAAGGCAAAGGTAACGGAGCAATGTAATGACAAGAGTAATGAAGCATTGTGCTTAGAAAGGCATAGAGCATTGTGATGACAAGGGTTAAAGAGCACTGTGATGAGAAGTTCATGGAGCATTGTGGTTAAAAATGTCACAGAGACTGTTGATGACGAGAGCATGGACCATTGTGATGACAAAGGTCCTGAACCATTGTGATGACTGGACTCACGAAGCATTGTGATAACAGGTGTCATGGAGCATTGTGATAACAAGGTCATGGAGCATTGTGATGACAAGGGCATGGAGCATTGGTCTAATAAGTTTCATGGATTATTGTGATGACAGTTGGAATAGCACATTGTGATGACAAGGGCATGGAGCATTGTGATGACTAGGTCATGCAGTACTGTGAAGACAGGTGTTAGGGAGCATTGTAATGACATATGTAATGGCCCATTGTGATGACAATGGCATGGAGCATTGTGATGCCAAGTGTCATGGAGGATTCTGAAGACAAATGTAATGGATCATTGTGATGACAATGGCTTGGAGCATTGTGATGACAAGGGTCAGTGAGCATTGTGGTGACAAGTGCATGGAGAACTGTGATGACAAGGGTTATGGAGCATTCTGTTGACAAGCTTGTGGAGAATTTTGATGACAATGGCATGGAGCATTGTGATGAAAACGACAAGGGGCATTGTGATGAAAAAGGCATGGAGCCTTTTCGTGACAGGGTTCAAGGAGCATTGTGACAAGTGTCAGGGAGCATTGTGATGACAAGTGTATTGAGAATTGTGATGACAAAGGTCATGGAGCATTGTGATGAAAAGGGCATCGAGTTTTGTGATGACAAGGGTCAAAGAGCATTGTGATGAAAAGTTCATGGAGCATTGTGGTTAAAAAGCTCACAGAGACTGTTGATGACAAGGGCATGGACCATTGTGATGACAAAGGTTATGAAGCATTGTGATGACTGGAGTCACGGAGCATTGTGATGACAGGGGTCATGGATCATTGTGACGACAAGTGCATAGAGCATTGTGATATCCAAGTCATGCAGTATTGTGAAGACAGGTGTCAGGGAGCATTGTGATGACATATGTAATGGCCCATTGTGATGACAATGGCATGGAGCATTGTGATGCCAAGTGTCATGGAGGATTCTGATGACAAAGGTAATGGAGAATTGTGATGACAAGAGTAATGAAGCATTGTGCTTAGAAAGGCATAGAACATTGTGATGACAAGGGTTAAAGAGCATTGTGATGAAAAGTTCATGGAGCATTGTGGTTAAAAATGTCACAGAGACTGTTGATGTCGAGAGCATGGACCATTGTGATGACAAAGGTCCTGAACCATTGTGATGACTGGAGTCACGAAGCATTGTGATAACTGGGGTCATGGAGCATTGTGATAACAAGGTCATGGAGCATTGTGATGACAAGGGCATGGAGCATAGGTCTAATAAGATTTATGGAATATTGTGATGACAGTTGGAATGGCACATTGTGATGACAAGGGCATGGAGCATTGTGATGACAAGGTCATGCAGTACTGTGAAGACAGGTGTCAGGGAGCATTGTAATGACATATGTAATGGCCCATTGTGATGACAATGGCATGGAGCATTGTGATGCCAAGTGTCATGGAGGATTCTGATGACAAAGGTAATGGAGCATTGTGATGGCAATGGCTTGGAGCATTGTGATGACAAGGGTCATGGAGCATTTTTCTGACAAAGGCATGGAGCATTGTGATGACAAGAATCAAGGAGCATTGTGATGAAAAGTTCATGGAGCATTGTGGTTACAAAGGTCACAGAGACTGTTGATGACGAGGGCATGGAACATAGTGATGACAAAGGTTATGAAGCATTCTGATGACTGGAGGCATGGAGCATGGTGATGACAGGGGTCATGGAGCATTGTGACGACAAGTGCATAGAGCATTGTGATGACCAGGTCATGCAGTATTGTGAAGACAGGTGTCAGGGAGCATTGTGATGACATATGTAATGGCCCATTGTGATGCCAATGGCATGGAGCATTGTGATGCCATGTGTCATGGAGGATTCTAATGACAAAGGTAATGGAGCATTGTGATGGCAATGGCTTGGAGCATTGTGATGACAAGGGTCAGGGAGCATTGTGCTGACCAGTGCATGGAGTATTGTGATGACAAGGGTCATGGAGCATTCTGATGACAAGCTTGTGGAGTATTTTGATGACAATGGCATGGAGCATTGTGATGAAAATGGCATGGGGCATTGTGATGAAAAAGGCATGGAGCCTTTTTGTGACAGGTTTCAAGGAGCATTTTGACGACATGTGTCAGGGAGCATTTTGATGACAAGTGTATTGAGAATTGTGATGACAAAGATCATGGAGCATTGTGATGAAAAGGGCATGGAGTATTGGGATGACAGGCATCATGGAACGTGGTTATGACAAGTGTTATGGAACTTTGTGATCACAAGCGTTTGGAGCATTGTGATGACAGAGGTCATGGATCATTTTGATTTCAAGGAGCATGGAGCATTGTGATGACAAGGGGATGAAGCAATGTGATCACAACGTTCATGGAGGATTGTGATGACAATGGTAATGGAGTATTGTGATGACAAGCGCATAGAGCATTGTAATGACAAGGTCATGTAGCATTTTGCTGACAAAGCATGGAGCATTGTGATGACAGGTGTCATGGAGCACTGTGAGGACAAGCGTCATGGAGCATTGTGAATAGAGGGGTCATGGAGCATTGTGATGAGAAGTGCATGGAGCATTGTGATGACAGGGGCACGGATCATTGGTCTGACAAGTTTCATAGATTATTGTGATGACAGTGGACATGCTGCATTGTGATGAAAAGGGCATGGAGGATTGTGATGAGAAGGTCATGGAGTATTGAGAAGACAGGTGTCAGGGAGCATTGTGATGCCATAAGTCATGGCCCATTGCGATGACAATGGCAGGGAGCATTGTGATGCCAAATGTAATGGAGGATTGTGATGCCAAATATAATGGAGCATTGTGATGACTGGGACTTGGAGCATTATGATGACAAGGGCCATTGAGAATTTTCATGACAAAGTCATGAAGCATTGTGATGACAAGGTCCTGGAGCATTGTGATGAGAAAACCATGGAGCCTTGTGATGACAAATCTCATGGAGCATACTGATGAAAAGGGGCATGGAGCATTGTGATTACAGGGTTCTTGGAGCTCTCTGATGACAAGGGCATGGAGCATTTGGATGAGAAGTCCACGGAACATTCTGATGACATGTGTCATGGAGCTTTGTGATGACAAGTGCATGGAGCATTGTGATTACAGGGGTCTTGGAGCCTAGTGATGACAAGAGTCATGGAGCCTGGCGATGACAAGACCGTGTAACATTGTGATGGCAGGGTTTATTGAGCATTGTTATGACCGGGGTTATGGAGCATTGTGAGGAGAAGGGCATGGAGCATTGTGATTAAAAGGTTTGTGGAGCTTTGCCATGACAAATTTGTGGACCGTTGTGATGAGAACGTGTGGCATATAGTGATGACAAAGTTCATGGAGCATTTTTCTGACAAAGGCATGGAGTATTGTGATGACAAGGGTCACGGAGCATCGTGATGGATATTTCATGGAACATTGTGGTTACAAAAGTCACAGAGCCTTGTGATGACGCAGGCATGGACCACTGTGATGACAAATGTTATGAAGCATTGTGATGCGTGGATTCACGGAGCATTGTGATGACAGGGATCATGGAGCATTGTGATGACAAGGGCATTCAGCATTGTGATGTCAGGGGCATGGAGCATTGGTCAGACAAGTTTCATAGAGTATTGTGATGACAGTGGACATGGTGCATTGTGATGACAAGGGCATGGATCATTGTGATGAGACGGTCATGCTGTATTGTGAAGACAGGTGTCAGGGAGCATTGTGATGACATATGTCAGGGTCCATTGCAATGACAATGGCAGGGAGCACGGTGATGCCAAATGTAATGGAGGATTGTGATGACAAATATAATGGAGCATTGTGAAGACTAGGGCTTGGAGCATTATGATGACAAGGGCCATTGAGAATTTTCGTGACAAGGTCGTGAAGCATTGTGATGAACAAATTATGGAGCATTGTGATGAGAAAACCATGGAGCTTTGTGATGACAAATCTCATGGAGCATACTGATGAAAAGGGGCATGGAGCATTGTCATTACAGGGGTGTTGGAGCACGGTGATGACAAGGGCAGGGAACATTTTGATGAGAAGGCCCTGGAACATTCTGATGACATGTGTCATGGAGCTTTGTGATGACAAGGGCATGGAACATTGTGATTACAGGGGTTTTGGAGCATTGTGATGACAAGTGTCATGGGGTCTTGTGATGACGAGGCCGTGGAACATTGTGATGGGCGGGGTCATGGAGCACTGTGATGACCAGGTCATGCAATATTGTGAAGACAGGTGTCAGGGAGCATTGGGATGACATATGTAATGGCCCATTGTGATGAGAATGGCATGGAGCATTGTGATGCCAAGTGTCATGGAGGATTCTGATGACAAAGGTAATGGAGCATTTTGATGACAATGGCTTGGGGCATTGTGATGACAAAGGTCAGGGAGCATTGTGCTGACAAGTGCATGGAGAATTGTGATGACAATGGTCATGGAGCATTCTGATGACAAGCTTGTGGTGTATTTTGATGACAATGGCATGGAGTATTGTGATGGAAACGGAATGGGGCATTGTGAAGAAAAAGGCATGGAGCCTTTTCGTGACAGGGTTAAAGGAGCATTCTGACGACACGAGTCAGGGAGCATTGTTATGACAAATGTATTGAGGATTGTGATGACAAAGGTCATGGAGCATTGTGATGAAAAGTACATGGAGTATTGTGATGACAGGCATCATGGCACGTTGTGATGACAAGTGTTATGGAACTTTGTGATCACAAGCGTTTGGAGCATTGTGATGACAAAGGTCATGGATCATTTTGATTTCAAGGAGCATGGAGCATTTCGATGACAAGGGCATGAAGCAATGTGATCCCAAGTTTCATGGAGGATTGTGATGACAATGGTAATGGAGTATTGTGATGACAAGCGCATAGAGCATTGTAATGACAAGGTCATGTAGAAATTTTCTGACAAAGGCATGGAGCATTGTCATGACAGGTGTCATGGAGCACTGTGATGACAAGCGTCACTGAGCATGGTGAATACTGGGGTCATGGAGCATTGGGATGACAAGGGCATGGATCATTTTGATGAAAAGCCTCATGGAGCATTGGGCTGAAAATGTTCATGGAGTATTGTGATGACAGGGGTCATGGAGCATTGTGATGAGAGCGGTCATGGATAATTTTGATTTCATTGCGCTGACAATAGCCGGAAGCATTATGATGATGGGCATGATGCATTGTGATGACAGGGTTCATGGAGCATTTAGATGAAAAGGGGCATGGAGCATTGTGATTACAGTGCTCTTGGAGCATTGTGATGACAAGGGCATGGAGCATTTTGATGAGAAGGCCATGGAACATTCTGTTGACATGTGTCATGGAGCTTTGTGATGACAAGGGCATGGAGCAGTGTGATCACAGGCTTCTTGGAGCACTGTGATGACAAGTGTCATGGAGCCTTGTGATGACAAGGCCGTGGAACATTGTGATGGCGAGGGTCATGGAGCATTGTTATGTCAGGGATAATGGAGCATTGTGATGAGAAGGGCATGGAGCATAGTGATTGCAAGGTTTATGGAGCATTGCCATGATAAACTTGTGGACTGTTGTGATGAAAATCGCGTGGCACATTGTGATGACAAAGGTCATGGAGCATTTTTCTGACAGAGGGATGGAGCATTGTGATGACAAGGATCACGGAGCAATGTGATGGAAATTTCATGGAGCATTGTGGTTACAAAGGTCATAGAGCCTTGTGATGACGCGGGCATGGACCATTGTGTTGACAAATGTTATGAAGCTTTGTGATGCCTGGAGGCACGGCGAATTGTGATGACAAGGGTCATGGAGCATTGTGATGACAAGGGCATGGAGCATTGTGATGTCAGGGGCATGGAGCATTGGTCTGAAAAGTTTAATAGAATATTGTGATGACAGTGGGCATGGTGCCTTGTGCTGACAAGGGCATGGGTCATTGTGATGAGAAGGTCATGGAGTATTGTTAAGACAGGTGTCAGGGAGCATTGTGATGACATATGTCATGGTCCATTGCGATGACAATGGCAGGGAGCATTGTGATGCCCAATGAAATGGAGGATTGTGATGACAAATATAATGGAGCATTGTGATGACAAGGTCCTGGAGCATTGTGATGATAAAACCATGGAGCCTTGTGATGACAAATCTATTGGAGCATACTGATGAAAAGGGCATGAAGCATTGTGATTACAGGGGTCTTGGAGCACTGTGAAGACAAGGGCCTGGAGCATTTTGATGCAAAGGCCATGGAACATTCTGATGACATGTGTCATGGAGCTTTGTAATGACAAGGGCATGGAGCGTTGTGATTGCAGGGCTCTTGGAGCACTGTGATTACAAGTGTCATGGAGTCTTGTGATGACAAGGCCGTGGAACATTGTGATGGCCGGGGTCATGGAGCATTGTTATGAGAGGGGTAATGGAGCATTGTGATGTGAAGGGCAAGGAGCATTGTGATTACAAGGTTTACGGAGCATTGCGATGATAAATTTGTGGACCGCTGTGATGAAAAGCTCATGGCACATTGTGATGACAAGGGTCATGGAGCATTTTTCTGACAAAGGCATGGAGCATTGTGATGACAAGTGTCACGGAGCATTGTGATGAAATGTACATGGAGCATTGTCGTTACAAAGATCACAGAGCCTTGTGATGACGTGGGCATGGACCACTGTGATGACAAATGTTATGAAGCATTGTGATGCCTGGAGTCACGGAACATTGTGATGACATATGTCATGGTCCATTGCGATGACAATGGCAGGGAGCATTGTGATGCCAAATGAAATGGAGGATTGTGATGACAAATATAATGGAGCATTGTGATGACTAGGTCTTGGAGCATTATGATGAGAAGGGACATTGAGACTTTTCATGACAAGATCGTGAAGCATTGTGATGAAAATAACATGGAGCCTTTTGATGACAAGTCTCATGGAGCATACTGATGAAAAGAGGCATGGAACATTGTGATTACAGGTGTCTTGGAGCACTGTGATGACAAGGGCATGGAACATTGTGAGGAGAAGGCCAAGGAGCATTCTAATGACATGTGTCATTGTGCTTTGTGATGACAAGGGCATAGAGCATTGGGATTACAGGTGTCTTGGAGCACTGTGATGAAAAGGGCATGGATCATTGTGAGGAAGAAGTCATAGAGCCTTTTCATGACAAGGTTCAAGGAGCATACAGACAACAAGTGTCAGGGAGCATTTTGATGACTAGTGTATTGAGCATTGTCATGACAAAAGTCATGGAACATTGTGATGAGAAGACCATGGATAATTGTGATGACGAGTGTTATGGGGTATTGTGATGAAAAGTGTTATGGAATATTGTGATCACAAGGGTTTGGAGCATTGTTATGACAGATGTTATGGAGCATTTTGATTTCATTGTGATGCCAATAGCATGAAGCATTATGATGATGGGCATGGTGCATTGTGATGACAGGGTTCATGGATCATTGAGATGAATTGGGGCATGGAGCATTGTGATTAAAGGGGTCTTGGAGCATTGTAATGAGAAGGGTCATGGAGCCTTGTGATGAAAAGTCCATGGAACATCGTGATGGCAGGGGTCATGGAGCATTGTTATGACAGGGGAAATGGAGCATTGTGATGGCAAGGGCATGGAGCATTGTGATGAGAAGGCCATGGAGCATTCTGATGACATGTGTCATGGAGCTTTGTGATGACAAGGGCATGGATCAATGTGATGAGAGTGTTCATGGAACATTGTGATGACAATGACATGGAGCACTGTGATGCCAAGCGTCATGGATCTTTGTGATGACAAAGGTCATGGAGCATTTTGATTACAAGGGTGTTGTGCATTGTGATGAGAAGGGCTGGGAGCATTGTGATGACAGGTTCATGGAACAATTTGAAGAAAAGTGTCATGAAGCATTTTGATGACAGGGGTTATGGAATATTGTGATGTAAGGGGTCATCAAACATTGAGATGATAAGTGCATGTAGCATTGTGAAGACAGGAGTCACGGAACATTGTGATGACAGGGGTGAGGGAGCATTGTGACGAATAGTGATGGAACATTGTATATCATTGGTGAGACAGCATTTTGTTGAGAAGTGCATGGAGCATTTTGATGACAAGGTTTATGGAGCAATGTGATGACAAGATTGTGGAGCACAGTGATGACAAGCCCATGGTGCATTGTTATGACATGTGTCTTGGAGCATTGTCCTGACCAGCACATGGAGCACTGTGATGACAAGAGTAATGAAGCATTGTGCATAGAAAGGCATAGAGCATTGTGATGACAAGGGTCAAAGAGCATTGTGATGAAAAGTTCATGGAGCATTGTGGTTAAAAGGTCACAGAGACTGTTGATGATGAGAGCATGGATCATTGTGATGACAAAGGTCCTGAACCATTGTGATGACTGGAGTCACGAAGCATTGTGATGACAGGAGTCATGGAGCATTCTGATAACAAGGTCATGGAGCATTGTGATGACAAGGGCATGGAGCATTTGTCTAATAAGTTTCATGGATTACTGCGATGACAGTTGGAATGGCACATTGTGATGACAAGGGCATGGAGCATTGTGATGACTAGGTCATGCAGTACTGTGAAGACAGGTGTCAGGGAGCATTGTAATGACATATGTAATGGCCCATTGTGATGACAGTGGCATGGAGTATTGTGATGCCAAGTGTCATGGACGATTCTGATGACAAATGTAATGGAGCATTGTGATGACAATGGCTTGGAGCATTGTGATGACAAGGGTCAGGGAGCATTGTGCTGACAAGTGCATGGAGAACTGTGATGACAAGGGTTATGGAGCATTCTGATGACAAGCTTGTGGAGTATTTTGATGACAATGGCATGGAGCATTGTGATGAAAACGGCATGCGGTATTGTGAGGAAATAGGCATGGAGCCTTTTCCTGACAGGGTTCAAGGAGCATTCTGACGACAAGTGTCAGGGAGCATTCTGATGACAAGTGTATTGAGAATTGTGATGACAAAGGTCATGGAGCATTGTGATGAAAATGGCTGGAGTATAGTGATGACAGACATCATGGAGCGTTTTGATGACAAGTGTTATGGAACATTGTAATCACAAGGGTGTGGAGCACTGTGATGACAGAGGTCATGGATCATTTTGATTTCAAGGAGCATGGAGCATTGTGATGACAAGGGCATGAAGCAATGTTATTCCAAAGTTCATGGAGGATTGTGATGACAATGGTAATGGAGTATTTTGATGACAAGCACAAAGAGAATAGTAATGACAAGGTCATGTAGCATTTTGCTGACAAAGGCATGGAGCATTGTGATGACAGGTGTCTTGGAGCACTGTGATGACAAGTGTCATGGAGCCTTGTGATGACACGGCCGTGGGACATTTTGATGGCAGGTGTAATTGAGCATTGTGATCAGAAGGGCATGAATAAATGTGATGACGAGCATCATGGGGCACTGTGATGACAAGTGTTATGGAATATTGTTATCACAACGATTTGGAGCATTGTCATGACAGAGGTCATGGAGCATTTTGATTTCATTGTGATGACAGTAGCATGAAGCATTATGATGATGTGCATGGTGCATTGTGATGAGAGGGTTCATATGTCATTGAGATGAAATGGGCATGGAGCATTGTGATTACAGTGTTCTTGGAGCATTGTGATGAGAAGGGTCATGGAGCCTTGTGATGACAAGACCATGGAACAACGTGATGGCAGGGATCATGGAACATTGTTATTACATGTGTAATGGAGCATTGTGATGGCAAGGGCATGGAACATTGTGATGAGAAGGCCATGGAGCATTCTGATGACATGTGTCATGGAGCTTTGTGATGACAAGGGCATGGATTAATGTGATGAGCGTGTTCATGGAGTATTGTGATGACAATGGCATGGAGCACTGTGATGCCAAGGCTCATGGGTCTTTGTGATGACAAAGTTCATGGAGCATTTTGATGACAGGTGTGTTGTGCATTTTGATGATAAGGGCAGGGAGCATTGTGATGACAGAGTCATGGAGCAATTGGATGAAAAGGGTCATGGAGCAAGTTGATGACAGGGGTATGGAACAGTGTGATGTCAGGGGTCATCGAACATTGTGATGATAAGTGCATGTAGCATTTTGATGACAGGAGTTATTGAAAATTGTGATGACGGGTGAGGGAGTATTGTGACGAATAGTGATGTAACATTGTGATATCAGTGGTGAGAGAGCATATTGATGAGAAATGCATGGAGCATTGTGATGACAAGGTTTATGGAGCATTGGGATGACAAGATTGTGGAGCACTGTGATGACAAGCGCCCGGTGCATTGTGATGACATGTGTCATGGAGCAATGTCCTGACAAGCACATGGAGCACTGTGATGAGAAGGGTCATGGAGCATTGTTCTGAGAAAGGCATAGAGCATTGTGATGACAAAGGTCAAAGAGCATTGTGATGAATAGTTCATGGAGCATTTTGGTTAAAATGTCACAGAGACTGTTGATGACGAGGGCATGGAAGATTGTGATGACAAGGTCATTAAACATTGTGATGATTGCAGTCAGGGAGCATTGTGATGACAGGGGTCATGGAGCATTGTGATAACAAGGGCAAGGAGCATTGTGATGACAAGGGCATGGAGCATTGGTCTAATCAGTTTCATGGATTTTTGTGATGACAGTTGGAATGGCGCATTGTGATGACAAGGGCATGGAGAATTGTGAAGACCAGGTCATGCAGTATTGTGTAGACATGTGTCAGGGAGCATTGTGATGACATATGTAATGGCCAATTTTGATGACAATGGCATGGAGCATTGTGATGCCAATTGTCATGGAGGATTCTGATGACAAAGGTAATGGAGCATTGTGATGACAATGGCTTGGAGCATTGTGATGACAAGGGTCAGGGAGCATTGTGCTGACAAGTGCATAGAGAATTGTGATGACAAGGGTCATGGAGGATTCTGATGACAAGATTGTGGAGTATTTTGATGACAATGGCATAGAGCATTTTGATGAAAACGGCATGGGGCATTGTGATGAAAAAGGCATGAAGCCTTTTTGTGGCAGGGTTTAAGGAGCATTCTGACGACAAGTGTCAGGGAGCATTGTGATGACAATGTATTGAGAATTGTGATGACAAAAGTCATGGAGCATTGTGATGAAAAGGGCATGGAGTATTGTGATAACAGGCATCATGGAGCGTTGTGATGACAAGTGTTATTGAACATTGTGATCACAATACTTTGGAGCACTGTGATGACAGTGGTCATGGATCATTTTGATTTCAAGGAGCATGGAGCATTGTGATGACAAGGGCATGAAGCAATGTGATCCCTAGTTTCATGGAGGATTGTGATGACAATGGTAATGGAGTATTGTGATGACAAGCGCATAGAGAATTGTAATGAAAAAGGTCATGTAGCATTTTGCTGACAAAGGCATGGAGCATTGTGATGACAAGTTTTATGGAGCATTGTGATGACAAGATTGTGGAGCACTGTGATGACAAGCGCCCGGTGCATTGTGATGATATGTGTCATGGAGCAACATCCTGACAAGCACATGGAGCTTAGTGATGACAAGGTCATGGAGCATTGTGCTGAGAAAGGCATAGAGCATTGTGATGACAAAGGTCAAAGAGCATTGTGATGAATAGTTCATGGAGCATTTTGGTTAAAATGTCACAGAGACTGTTGATGACGAGGGCATGGAAGATAGTGATGACAAGGTCATTAAACATTGTGATGATTGCAGTCAGGGAGCATTGTGATGACAGGGGTCATGGAGCATTGTGATAACAAGGGCAAGGAGCATTGTGATGACAAGGGCAGGGAGCATTGGTCTAATAAGTTTCATGGATTATTGTGATGACAGTTGGAATGGCGCATTGTGATGACAAGGGCATGGAGAATTGTGAAGACCAGGTCATGCAGTATTGTGAAGACATGTGTCAGGGAGCATTGTGATGACATATGTAATGGCCAATTTTGATGACAATGGCATGGAGCATTGTGATGCCAATTGTCATGGAGGATTCTGATGACAAAGGTAATGGAGCATTGTGATGACAATGGCTTGAAGCATTGTGATGACAAGGGTCAGGGAGCATTGTGCTGACAAGTGCATAGAGAATTGTGATGACAAGGGTCATGGAGGATTCTGATGACAAGATTGTGGAGTATTTTGATGACAATGGCATAGAGCATTTTGATGAAAACGGCATGGGGCATTCTGATGAAAAAGGCATGAAGCCTTTTTGTGGCAGGGTTTAAGGAGCATTCTGACGACAAGTGTCAGGGAGCATTGTGATGACAATGTATTGAGAATTGTGATGACAAAAGTCATGGAGCATTGTGATGAAAAGGTCATGGAGTATTGTGATAACAGGCATCATGGAGCGTTGTGATGACAAGTGTTATTGAACATTGTGATCACAAGGCTTTGGAGCACTGTGATGACAGTGGTCATGGATATTTGATTTCAAGGAGCATGGAGCATTGTGATGACAAGGGCATGAAGCAATGTGATCCCTAGGTTTATGAAGGATTGTGATGACAATGGTAATGGAGTATTGTGATGACAAGCGCATAGAGAATTGTAATGAAAAAGGTCATGTAGCATTTTGCTGACCAAGGCATGGAGCATTGTGATGACAGGTGTCATGGAGCACTGTGATGCCAAGCGTCACGGAGCATTGTGAATACAGGTGTCATGGAGCATTGGGATGACATGGGCATGGATGATTGTGATGACAAGTGTCATGGAACATTGGGCTGAAAATGTTCATGGATTATTGTGATAACAGGGGTCATGGAGAATTGTGATGACAGAGGTCATGGAGCATTTTGATTTCATTGTGATGACAATAGCATGAAGCATGACAATGGGCATGGTGCATTGTGATGACAGGGTTCATGGATCAGTGACATGAAAAGGGGCATGGAGCATTGTGATTACAGGGTTCTTGGAGCACTGAGATGACATGTATCATGGAGCTTTGTGATGACAAGGGCATGGAGCAATGTGATGAGATCATTCATGGAGCACTGTGATGACAATGACATGGAGCATTGTGATGCCAAGGGTCATGGATCTTTGTGATGACAAATGTCAAGAGGCATTTTGATGACAAGTGCATTTTGCATTGTGATGAGAATGGCAGGGAGCATTGTGAAGGTAGGGGTCAGGGAACATTGTTATGACAGCGGTAATGGAGCATTGTGATGAGAAGGGCATGGAGCATTGTGATTAAAAGTTTTATGGAGCATTGTCATGACAAATTTGTGGACCGTTGTGATGAAAACACGTGGCACATTGTGATGACAAAGGTCATGGAACATTTTTCTGACAAAGGCATGGAGTATTGCGATGACAAGGGTCACGGAGCATCGTGATGGAAATTTCATGGAGCATTGTGGTTACAAAGGTCACAGAGCCTTGTGATGACGCAGAAATGGACCATTGTGATGACAAATGTTATGAAGCATTGTGATGCCTGGAGACATGGAGCATTGTGATGACAGGGATCATGGAGCATTGTGATGAAAAGGACATGGAGCATTGTGATGACAAGGGTCAAAGATCATTATCATGAAAAGTTCATGGAGCATTGTGGTTAAAAAGGTCACAGAGACTGTTGATGACGATGGCATGGACCATTGTGATGACAAAGGTCATGAACCATTGTGATGACTGGTGTCACGGTGCATTGTGATGACAAGGTCATGGAGCATTGTGACAACAAGGGGATGGAGAATTGTGATGACAAGGGCATGGAACATTCTTCTAATAAGTTTCATGGATTATTGCGATGACATTTGGAATGGAGCATTTTGATGACAAGGGCTTGGAGCCTTGTGATGTCCAGGTCATGCAGTATTGTGAAGACATGTGTCAGGGAGCATTGCGATGACATATGTAATGGCCCATTGTGATGACAATGGCATGGAGCATTGTGATGCCAAGTGTCATGGAGGATTCTGATGACAAATGTAATGGAGCATTGTGATGACAATGGCTTGGAGCATTGTGATGACAAGGGTCACGGAGCATTGTGCTGACAAGTGCATGGAGAACTGTGATGACAAGTGTTATGGAGCATTCTGATGACAAGCTTGTGGAGTATTTTGATGACAATGGCTTGGAGCATTGTGATGAAAAAGGCATGGAGCCATTTCGTGACAGGGTTCAAGGAGCATTGTGTCAAGTGTCAGGGAGCATTGTGATGACAAGTGTATTGAGAATTGTGATGACAAAGGTCATGGAGCATTGTGATGAAAAGGGCATGGAGTATTGTGATGACAACGGTCAAAGGGCATTGTGATGAAAATTTCATGGAGCATTGTGGTTAAAAAGGTCACAGAGACTGTTGATGATGAGGGCATGGACCATTATGATGACAAAGGTTATGAAGCATTGTGATGACTGGAGTCACGGAGCATTGTGATGACATGGGTCATCGAGCACTGTGACGACAAGTGCATAGAGCATTGTGATGTCCAGGTCATGCAGTATTGTGAAGACAGGTGTCAGGGAGCATTGTGATGACATATGTAAAGGCCCATTGTGATGACAATGGCATGGAGCATTGTGATGCCAAGTGTCATGGAGGATTCTGATGACAAATGTAATGGAGCATTGTGATGACAATGGCTTGGGGCATTGTGATGACAAGGGTCAGGGAGCATTTTTCTGACAAGTGCATGGAGAATTGTGATGACAAAGGTCATGGAGGATTCTGATGACAAGCTTGTGGAGTATTTTGATGACAATGGCATGGAGCATTGTGATGAAAACGGCATGCGATATTGTGAGGAAATAGGCATGGAGCCTTTTCGTGACAGGGTTCAAGGAGCATTGTGACGACAAGTGTCAGGGAGCATTGTGATGGCAAGTGTATTGAGAATTGTGATGACAAAGGTCATGGAACATTGTGATGAAAAGTGCATGGAGTATAGTGATGACAGACATCATGGAGTGTTGTGATGACAATTGTTATGGAACATTGTAATCACAAGGGTCTGGAGCACTGTGATGACAGAGGTCATGGATCAATTTGATTTCAAGGAGCATGGAGCATTGTGATGACAAGGGCATGAAGCAATGTTATTCCAATGTTCATGGAGTTTTGTGATGACAATGGTAATGGAGTATTTTGATGACAAGCACAAAGAGAATAGTAATGACATGGTCATATAGCATTTTGCTGACAAAGGCATGGAGCATTGTGATGACAGGTGTCTTGGAGCATTGTGATGACAAGTGTCATGGAGCCTTGTGATGACACGGGCATGGGACATTGTGATGTCAGGTGTAATTGAGCATTGTGATCAGAAGGGCATGGATAAATGTGATGACGAGTGTCATGGGGCACTGTGATGACAAGTGTTATGGAATACTGTTATCACAACGATTTGGAGCATTGTTATGACAGAGGTCATGGAGCATTTTGATTTCATTGTGATGACAATAGCATGAAGCATGACGATGGGCATGGTGCATTGTGATGACAGGGTTCATGGATCTGTGAGATGAAAAGGGGCATGGAGCATTGTGATTACAGGGGTCTTGGAGCACTCAGATGACATGTATCATGGAGCTTTGTGATGACAAGGGCATGGAGCAATGTGATGAGATCATTCATGGAGCACTGTGATGACAATGACATGGAGCATTGTGATGCCAAGGTTCATGGATCTTTGTGATGACAAATGTCAAGGAGCATTTTGATGACAAGTGTATTTTGCATTGTGATGAGAATAGCAGGGAGCATTGTGAAGGTAGGGGTCAGGGAACATTGTTATGACAGGGGTAATGGAGCATTGTGATGAGAAGAGCATGGAGCATTGTGATTAAAAGGTTTATGGAGCATTGTCATGACAAATTTGTGGACCGTTGTGATGAAAACACGTGGCACATTGTGATGACAAAGGTCATGGAACATTTTTCTGACAAAGGCATGGAGTATTGCAATGACAAGGGTCACGGAGCATCGTGATGGAAATTTCATCGAGCATTGTGGTTACAAAGGTCACAGAGCCTTGTGATGATGCAGAAATGGACCATTGTGATGACAAATGTTATGAAGCATTGTGATGCCTGGAGTCATGGAGCATTGTGATGACAGGGATCATGGAGCATTGTGATGACAAAGGTCATGGAGCATTGTGATGAAAAGGGCATGGAGTATTGTGATGACAGGCATCATGGTGTGTTGTGATGACAAGTGTTATGGAACATTGTAATCACAAGTGTGTGGAGCACTGTGATGACAGAGGTCATGGATCATTTTGATTTCAAGGAGCATGGAGCATTGTGATGACAAGGGCATGAAGCAATGTTATTCCAATGTTCATGGAGGATTGTGATGACAATGGTAATGGAGTATTTTGATGACAAGCACAAAGAGAATAGTAATGACAAGGTCATGTAGCATTTTGCTGACAAATGCATGGAGCATTGTGATGACAGGTGTCTTGAAGCATTGTGATGACAAGTGTCATGGAGCCTTGTGATGACACCGCCGTGGGACATTGTGATTGCAGGGGTAATTGAGCATTGTGATCAAAAGGACATGGATAAATGTGATGACGAGCGTCATGGGGCACTGTGATGACAAGTGTTATGGAATATTGTTATTACAACGATTTGGAGCACTGTTATGACAGAGGTCATGGAGCATTTTGATTTCATTGTGATGACAATAGCATGAAGCATTATGATGATGTGCATGGTGCATTGTGATGACAGGGTTCATGTGTCATTGAGATGATATGGGCATGGAGCATTGTGATTACAGGGGTCTTGGAGCATTGTGATGAGAAGGGTCATGGAGCCTTGTGAGGACAAGACCATGGAACAACGTGATGGCAGGGATCATGGAACATTGTTATTACAGGTGTAATGGAGCATTGTGATGGCAAGGGTCATGGAGCATTTTTCTGACAAAGGCATGGAGCATTGTGATGACAAGAATCAAGGAGCATTGTGATGAAAAGTTCATGGAACATTGTGGTTACAAAGGTCACAGAGACTGTTGATGACGAGGGCATGGACCATTGTGATGACAAAGGTTATGAAGCATTGTGATGACTGGAGTCATAGAGCATTGTGATGACAGGGGTCATGGAGCATTGTGACGACAAGTGCATAGAGCATTGTGATTACCAGGTCATGCAGTATTGTGAAGACATTTGTCAGGGAGCATTGTGATGACATATGTAATGGCCCATTGTGATGACAATGGCATTGAGCATTGTGATGCCATGTGTCATGGTGGATTCTGATGACAAATGTAATGGAGCATTGTGATGGCAATGGCGTGGAGCATTGTGATGACAAGGGTCTTGGAGCATTGTGATGAGAAGGGTCATGGAGCCTTGTGATGAAAAGGCCATGGAACATCGTGATGGCAGGGGTCATGGAGCATTGTTTTGACAGGGGAAATGGAGCACTGTGATGGCAAGGGCATGGAGCTTTGTGATGAGAAGGCCATGGAGCATTCTGATGACATGTGTCATGGAGCTTTGTGATGACAAGGGCATGGATCAATGTGATGAGAGTGTTCATGGAACATTGTGATGACAATGACATGGAGCACTGTGATGCCAAGCGTCATGGATCTTTGTGATGACAAAGGTCATGGAGCATTTTGATTACAAGGGCGTTGTGCATTGTGATGAGAAGGGCTGGGAGCATTGTGATGACAGGTTCATGGAGCAATTTGATGAAAAGGGTCATGAAGCATTTTGATGACATGGGTTATGGAATATTGTGATGTAAGTGGTCATCAAACATTGTGATGATAAGTGCATGTAGCATTGTGAAGACAGGTGTCACGTAACATTGTGATGACAGGGGTGAGGGAGCATTGTGACGAATAGTGATGGAACATTGTATATCATTGGTGAGACAGCATTTTGTTGAGAAGTGCATGGAGCATTTTGATGACAAGGTTTATGGAGCAATGTGATGACAAGATTGTGGAGCACTGTGATGACAAGCCCATGGTGCATTGTTATGACATGTGTCTTGGAGCATTGTCCTGACCAGCACATGGAGCACTGTGATGACAAGAGTAATGAAGCATTGTGCTTAGAAAGGCATAGAGCATTGTGATGACAAGGGTCAAAGAGCATTGTGATGAAAAGTTCATGGAGCATTGTGGTTAAAAAGGTCACAGAGACTGTTGATGACGAGAGCATGGATCATTGTGATGACAAAGGTCCTGAACCATTGTGATGACTGGAGTCACGAAGCATTGTGATGACAGGGGTCATGGAGCATTCTGATAACAAGGTCATGGAGCATTGTGATGACAAGGGCATGGAGCATTTGTCTAATAAGTTTCATGGATTACTGCGATGACAGTTGGAATGGCACATTGTGATGACAAGGGCATGGAGCATTGTGATGACTAGGTCATGCAGTACTGTGAAGACAGGTGTCAGGGAGCATTGTAATGACATATGTAATGGCCCACTGTGATGACAATGGCATGGAACATTGTGATGCCAAGTGTCATGGAGGATTCTGATGACAAATGTAATGGAGCATTGTGATGACAATGTCTTGGAGCATTGTGATGACAAGGGTCAGGGAGCATTGTGATGACAAGTGCATGGAGAACTGTGATGACAAGGGTTATGGAGCATTCTGATGCCAAGCTTGTGGAGTATTTTGATGACAATGGCATGGAGCATTGTGATGAAAACGGCATGGGGCATTGTGATGAAAAAGGCATGGAGCCATTTCGTGACAGGGATCAAGGAACATTGTGACAAGTGTCAGGGAGCATTGTGATGACAAGTGTATTGAGAATTGTGATGACAAAGGTCATGGAGCATTGTGATGAAAAGGGCATGGAGTATTGTGATGACAACGGTCAAAGGGCTTTGTGATGAAAATTTCATGGAGCATTGTGGTTAAAAAGGTCACAGAGACTGTTGATGATGAGGGCATGGACCATTGTGATGAAAAAGGTTATGAAGCATTGTGATGACTGGAGTCACGGAGCATTGTGATGACAGCGGTCATCGAGCATTGTGACGACAAGTGCATAGAGCATTGTGATGTCCAAGTCATTCAGTATTGTGAAGACAGGTGTCAGGGAGCATTGTGATGACATATGTAATGGCCCATTGTGATGACAATGGCATGGAGCATTGTGATGCCAAGGGCATGAAGCAACGTGATCCCAAGGTTCATGGAGGATTGTGATGACAATGGTAATGGAGTATGGTAATGACAAGTGCATTCAGCATTGTAATGACAAGGTCATGTAGCATTTTGCTGACAAAGGCATGGAGCATTGTGATGACAGGTGTCATGGAGCACTGTGATGACAAGCGTCACGGAGCATTGTGAATAGAAGGGTAATGGAGCATTTTGGTGACAAGTGCATGGAGCATTGTTATGACAGGCGCCCGGAGCATTGGACTGAATATTTTCATAGATTATTGTGATGACAGTGGACATTATGCATTGTGATGACAAGGGCATTGAATATTGTGATGAGAAGGTCATGGATTATTGTGAAGACAGGTGTCAGGGAGCATTGTGATGCCATAAGTCATGGTCCATTGCGATGACAATGGCAGGGAGCATTGTGATGCCAAATGTAATGGAGCATTGTGATGAATAGGGCTGGAACATTATGATTACAAGGGCCATTGAGAATTTTCATGACAACGTCATGGAGCATTGTGATGACAAGGTCCTGGAGCATTGTGATGAGAAAACCATGGAGCCTTGTGATGACAAATCTCATGGAGCATACTGATGAAAAGGGGCATGGACCGTTGTGATTACAGGGGTCTTGGAACATTGTGATGACAAGGGGATGGAGCATTGTGAGGAGAAGGCCAAGGAGCACTCTGCTGACAGGCGTCATGGAGCTTTGTGATGACAAGGGCATGGAGCATTGTGATTAACGGGGTCTTGGAGCATTGTGATGAAAAGGGCATGGATTATTGTGATGAAAAATGCATGGAGCCTTGACATGACAGCTTTCAAGGAGCATACAGACAACAAGAGTCAGGGAGCATTTTGACGACATGTGTATTGAGCATTGTGATGACAAAGGTCATGGAGCATTGTGATGAGAAGACCATGGATAATTGTGATGACGAGTGTCATGGGCAATTGTGATGACGAGTGTCATGGGCCATTGTGATGACAAGTGTTATGGAATATTGTGATCACAAGGGTTTCGAGCATTGTTATAACAGAGGTCATGGAGCATTGTGAATTCATTGTGATGACAACAGCATGAAGCATTAAGATGATGGGCATGGTGTATTGTGATGACAGGTTTCATGGATCTTTGAGATGAAAAGGGGCATGGAGCATTGTGATTACAGGGGTCTTGGAGCATTGTGATTAGAAGGGTCATGGAGCCTTCTGATGATAAGGCCATGGAACATTGTGATGACCGTGGTCATGGAGCATTGTTATGACAGGGGTAATGGTGCATTGTGATGGCAAGGGCATGGAGCATTGTGATGAGAAGGCCATGGAGCATTGTGATGACCTGTGTCATGGAGCTTTGTGATGACAATGGTATGGAGCTTTGTGATGCCAAGCGTAATAGATCTTTGTGATGGCAAAGGTCATCGAGCATTTTGATGGCAAGGGCGTTGTGCACTGGGATGAGAAGGGAATGAAACATTTTGATGACAGGGTCATGGAGCAATTTGATGAAAAGTGTCATGGATCATTTTGATGACAGTGTTGGGGAACATTGTGATGTCCGTGGTCATCGAATATTGTGATGATAATGCATGTAGCATTGTGATGACAGGAGTCATGGAACAATGTGATGACAGGTGTGAGGAAGTATTTTGACGAATAGTGATGTAACATTGTGATATCAGTTGTGAGAGAGCATTTTGATAAGAAGAGCAGGGAGCATTGTGATGACATGTTTTATGGAGCTTTGTGATGAAAAGATTTTGGAGCACTGTGATGACAAGTGCATGGTGCATTTTGATGACAAGGGTCATGGAGCATTGTGCTGAGAAAGACATAGAGCATTGTGATGACAAGGGTCAAAGAGAATTGAGATGAAAAGTTCATGGAGCACTGTGGATAAAAATGTCACAGAGACTGTTGATGATGAGGGCATGGAATATTGTGATGACAAAGGTCATGAAGCATTGTGATTACTGGAGTCACAAAGCATTGTGATGACAGGGGTCATGGAGCATTGTGATAACAAGGGCATGGAGCATTGTGATGACAAGGGCATGGAGCATTGGTCTAATAAGTTTCATGGATTATTGTGATGAGAGTTGGAATGGCGCATTGTGATGACAAGGGCATGGAGCATTTTGATGACCAGGTCATGCAGTATTGTGAAGAGACGTGTCAGGGAGCATTCCCATGACTTATGTAATGGCCCATTGTGATGACAATAGCATAGAGCATTGTGATGCCAAGTGTCATGGACGATTCTGATGACAAAGGTAATGGAGCATTCTGATGACAATGGCTTGGAGCATTGTGATGACAAGGGTCACGGAGCATTGTGCTGACAAGTGCATGGAGAATTGTGATGACAAGGGTCATGGAGCATTCTGATGACAAGCTTGTGGAGTATTTTGATGACAATGGCATGGAGCATTGTGATGAAAATGGCATGGGGCCTTGTGATGAAAAAGGCATGGAACCTTTTCGTGACAGTGTTCAAGGAGCACACTGACGACAAGTATCAGGGAGCATTGTGATAACAAGTGTATTGAGAATTGTGATGACAAAGGTCATGGAGCATTGTGATGAAAAGGGCATGGAGTATTGTGATGATAGGCATCATGGAGATATTTGATGAAAAGAGTTAAGGAACTTTGTGATCAGAAGGGTTTGGAGCATTGTGATGACAGATGTCATGGATCATTTTGATTTCAAGGAGCATGGAACTGTGTGATGACAAGGGCATGAAGCAATGTGATCCCACAGTTCATGGAGGATTCTGATGACAATTGTAATGGAGTATTGTGATGACAAAGGCATAGAGCATTGTAATGATAAGTTCATGTAGAATTTTGCTGACAAAGCCATGGAGCATTGTGATGACAGATGTCATGGAGCACTGTGATGACAAGCGTCACGGAGCATTGTGAATACAGGGGTCATGGAGCATTGGGATGACAAGATCATGGATCATTGTGATGACAAGGTCATGGAGCATTGGATTGAAAATATTCATGGTGTATTGGATGATAGGGGTCATGGAGAATTGTGATGAGAGTGGTCGTGGAGAATTTTGATTTCATTTTGCTGACAATAGCCTGAAGCATTTTGATCATGAGCATGATTCATTTTGATGACAGGGTTCATGGAGCATTGAGATGAAGAGGGGCATGGAGCAATGTGATTACAGGGGTCTTGGAGCATTGTGATGACAAGGGCATGGAACATTTTGATGAGAAAGCCATGGAACATTCTGATGACATGTGTCATGGAGCCTTGTGATGACAAGGTGAGCGAGCATTGTGATTACAGTGGTCTTGGAGCATAGTGATGACAAGGGCATGGAACATTTTGATGAGAAAGCCATGGAACATTCTGATGACATGTGTCATGGAGCCTTGTGATGACAAGGTGAGCGAGCATTGTGATTACAGTGGTCTTGGAGCATAGTGATGACAAGTGTCATGGAGGCTTGTGATGACAAGACTGTGGAACATTGTGAAGGTAGGTGTCATGGAGCATTGTTATGACAGGGGTAATGGAGCATTATGATGTGAAGGGCATGGAGCATTGTGATTACAAGGTTTATGGAGCATTTTTCTGACAAAGGCAAGGAGCATTGTGATGACAAGTGTCACAGAGCATTGTGATGGAAATTTCATGGAGCATTGTGGTTACAAAGGTCACAGAGCCTTGTGATGACGCAGGCATGGACCATTGTGATGACAACTGTTATGAACCATTTTGATGCCTGGAGTCACGGAGCATTTTGATGACAGTGGTCTGGAGCATTGTGATGACAAGTACATGGAGCATTGTGATGTCAGGGGCATGGAACATTGGTATGTGATGTTTCATAGATTATAGTGATGACAGTTGGCATGGTGCATTGTGATGACAAGGGCATGGATCATTGTGATGATAAGGTCATGGAGTATTGTGAAGACAGGTGTCAGGGAGCATTGTGTTGACATATGTCATGATCCATTGCAATGACAATGTCAGGGAGCACGGTAGTGCCAAATGTAATGGAGGATTGTGATGACAAATATAATGGAGCATTGTGATGACTAAGGCTTGGAGCATTATGATGACAAGGGCCATTGAGAATTTTCATGACAAGGTCGTAAAGCATTGTGATGACAAAATCCTGGAGCATTGTGATGAGAAACCCATGGAGCCTTGTGATGACAAATCTCATGGAGCATACTGATGAAAAGGTGCATGGAGCATTGTCATTACAGGGGTGTTGGAGCTCGGTGATGACAAGGGCATGGAGCATTTTGATGAGAAGGCCATGGAACATTCTGATGACATGTGTCATGGAGCTTTGTGATGACAAGTGCATGGAGCATTGTGAATAATGTGGTCTTCGAGCATTGTGATTACAAGTGTCATGGAGTCTTGTTATGACAAGGGCGTGGAACATTGTGATGGCAGGTGTCATGGAGCATTGTGATGACAAGGTCATGCTGTATTGTGAAGACAGGTGTCAAGGAGCATTGTGATGACATATGTAATGGCCCATTGTGATGACAATGGCATGGAGCATAGTGGTATCATGTGTCATGGAGGATTCTGATGACAAAGGAAATGGAGCATTTTGATGACAATGGCTTGGGGCATTGTGATGACAAAGGTCAGGGAGCTTTGTGCTGACAAGTGCATGGAGAACTGTGATGACAAGTGTCATGGAGCATTCTGATGACAAGCTTGTGGAGAACTTTGATGATGTTGGCATGGAGCATTGTGATGAAAATGGCATGGGGCATTGTGATGAAAAAGGCATGGAGACTTTTCGTGCCAGGGTTCAAGGAGCATTCTGACGACAAGTGTCAGGGAGCATTGTTATGACAAGTGTATTGAGAATTAAGATGACAATGATCATGGAGCATTGTGATGAAAAGTGCATGGAGTATTGTGATGATAGGAATCATGGAGCGATTTGATGACAAGAGTTATGGAACGTTGTGATCACAAGGGTTTGGAGCACTGTGATGACAGAGTTCATGGATCATTTTAATTTCAAGGGGCATGGAATATTGTGATGAAAAGGGCATGAAGCAATATGATCCCACGGTTCATGGAGGATTGTGATGACAATTGTAATGGAGTATTGTGATGACAAGGGCATAGAGCATTGTAATGACAAGGTCATATAGTATTTTGCTGACAAAGCCATGGAGCATTCTGATGACATGTGTCATGGAGCTTTGTGAGGACAAGGGCAAGGACCAATGTACTGAGAGCGTTCATGGAGCATCGTGATGACAATGACATGGAGCATTGTGATGCCAAGTGTCATGGATCTTTGTGATGACAAATGTCATGGAGCATTTTGATGTCAAGGGTGTTGTGCATTCTGATGAGAAGGGCAGGGAGCATTGTGATGACAGGGTCATGGAGCAATTTGTTGTAAAGTGTCATGGAACATTTTGATGGCAGGTGTTATGGAACATTGTGATGCCAGGGGTCATAGAGCATTTTGATGAAACGGGTCATGGAGCATTTTGATAACAGGGGTTATGAAACATTGTGATGTCAGGAGTCATCGAACATTGTGATGATAATGCATGTAGCATTGTGATGACAGGGGTCATGGAACATTGAGATGACAGGGATGAGGGAGTATTGTGACAAATATTGATGTAACATTGTGATATCAGTGGTGAGAGAGCATTTTGATGAGAAGTGCATGGAGCATTGTGATGACAAGGTTTATGGAGCATTGTGATGACAAGATTGTGGAGCACTTTGATGACAAGCGCATGGAGCACTGTGATGACAAGTGTCATGGAGAATTGTGCTGAGAGAGGCATAGAGCATTGTGATGACAAGGGTCAAAGAGCACTGTGATGAAAAGTTCATGGAGCATTGTGGTTAAAATGGTCAGAGAGACTGTTGATGACGAGGGCATGGACCATTGTGATGACAAAGGTCATGAAGCATTTTTATGACTGGAGTCACGGAGCACTGTGATGACAAGGGTCATGGAGCACTGTGATAACAAGTGCATGTAACATTGTGATGACAAGGGCATGGAGCATTGGTCTAATAAGTTTCATGGATTATTGCGATGACAGTTGGAAGGGCACAATGTGATGGCAAGGGCATGGAGCATTGTGATGACCAGGTCATGCAGTATTTTGAAGACAGGTGTAAGGGAGCATTGTGATGACAAAGGCATGGAGCATTGTGATGCCAAATGTCATGGAGGATTCTGATGACAAAGGTAATGGAGCATTGTGATGACAATGGCTTGGAGTATTGTGATGACAAGGGTCAGGGAGCATTGTGCTGACAAGTGCATGGAGAATTGTGATGACAAGGGTCATGGAACATTCTGATGACAAGCTTTTGGAGTATTTTGATGACAATGGCATGGAGCATTGTGATGAAAATGACATTGTGCATTGTGATGAAAAACGCATGGAGCCTTTTCGTGACAGGCTTCAAGGGGCATTCTGAAGACAAGTGTCAGGGAGCCTTGTGATGACAAGTGTATTTAGAATTGTGATGACAAAGATCATGGAGCATTGTGATGAAAAGGGAATGGAATATTGTGATGACAGGCATCATGGAGCGTTGTGATGACAAGTGGTATGGAACTTTGTGATCACAAGGGTTTGGAGCATTGTGATAACAGAGGTCATGGATCATTTTGTTTTTAAGGAGCATGGAGCTTTGTGATGACAAGAGCATGAAGCAATGTGAACCGAAGGTTCATGGAGGATTGTGATGAGAATGGTAATGGAGTATTGTGAAGACAAGCACATAGAGCATTGTCATGACAAGGTCATGTTGCATTTTGCTGTCAATGGCATGGAGAATTGTGATGACAGGTGTCATGGAGCTCTGTGATGACAAGCGTCACGGAGCATTGTGTATACAGGGATCATGGAGCATTGGGATAACAAGGGCCATGGAGCATTGGGCTGAAAATGTTCATGGAGTATTGTGATGACAGGGGTCATGGAGCATTGTGATGGCAGAGGTCATGGAGAATTTTGATTTCATTGTGCTGACAATAGCCTGAAGCATTATGATTATGGGCACGATTCATTGTGATGTCAGGTATCATGTAGCTTTGAGATGAAAAGGGGCAGGGAGCTTTGTGATTACTGTGGTCTTGGAGCATTGTGATGACAAGGGCAAGGAGCATTTTTATGAGAAGGTCATGGAACATTCTGATGACATGTGTCATGGAGCTTTGTGATGACAAGGGCATGGAGCATTGTGATTACAGGGGTCTTGGAGCATTGTGATGACAAGTGTCATGGAGCCTTGTGATGACAAGGCCGTGGAACATTGTGATGGCAGGTGTCACGGAGCATGGTTATCACAGGGGTAATGGAGCATTGTGATGAGAAGGGCATGGAGCATTGTGATTACAAGGTATATGGAGCATTGTGATGAAAAATTTCTGGATCGTTATGATGAAAAGCGCTTGGCACACTGTAATGACAAGGGTCATGGAGCATTTTTCTGACAAAGTCTTGGAGCACTGTGATGAAAATGGTCACGGAGCATTTTGATGAAACGTTCATGGAGCATTGTTCTTACAAAGGTCACATAGCCTTGTGATGACGCGGGCATGGATCACTGTGATGACAAATGTTATGAAGCACTGTGAGGCCTGGAGTCACGGAGCATTGTGATGACAGGGGTCATGGAGCATTGTGATGACAAGGACATGGAGCATTGTGATGACAGGGGCATGGAGCATTGTGATGAGAATTTCATTGAGTATTTTGAAGAAAGTTGTCAGGGCGCATTGTGATGACATATGTCATGGTCCAATGCGATGACAATGGCAGGGAGCATTGTGATGCCAAATGTAATGGAGGATTGTGATGACAAATATAATGGACCATTGTGATGACTAGGACTTGGAGCAATATGATGACAAGGGCCATTGAGAATTTTCATGACAATGTCATGAAGCATTGTGTTGACAAGGTACTGGAGCATTGTGATGAGAAAACCATGGATCCTTGTGATGACAAATCTCAAGGAGCATACTGATGAAAAGGGACATGGACCATTGTGATTACAGGGTTCTTGTATCATTGTGATGACATGGGCATGGAGCATTGTGAGGAGAAGACCAAGGAGCATTCTAATGACATGTGTCCTTGAGCTTTGTGATGACAAGGGCATGGAGCATTGTGATTACAGGGGACTTGGAGCATTGTGATGAAAAAAGCATGGATCATTGTGATGAAAAAGGCATGGAGCCTTGTCATGACAGTTTTGAATGAGCATACAGACAACAAGTGTTATGGAATACTGTGATCACAAGGGTTTGGAGCATTGTTATGACAGAGGTCATGGAGCATTTTGGTTTCATTGTGATGACAATAGCATGAAGCATTATGATGATGGGCATGGTGCATTGTGATGACAGGTTTCATGGATCATTGAGATCAAAAGGGGCATGGAGCATTGTGATTACCGGGGTCTTGGATCATTGTGATGAGAAGGGTCATGGAGCCTTGTGATGACAAGGCCATGGAACATCGTGATGTGTGGGGTATGGAGCATTGTTATGACAGGAGTAATGGAGCTTTGTCATGGCAAAGGCATGGAGCATTGTGATGAGAAGGCCATGGAGCATTCTGATGACATGTGTCATGGAACTTGTGATGACAAGAACATGGAGCAATGCGATGAGAGCCTTCATGGAGCACTGTGATGACAATGACATGGAGCATTGTGATGCCAAGGGTCATGGATCTTTGTGATGACAATGGTCATGGAGCATTTTGATGAGAAGGGTGTGGTGCATTTTGATGAGAAGGGCAGGGAGCATTGTGATGACAGGTGTCATGGAGCACTGTGATGACAAGCGTCATGGATCATTGTGAATATTGGTGTCATGGAGCAATGGGATGACAAATGCATGGAGCATTGTGATTATAGGTGTCTTGAGCATTGTGATGACAAGTGTCATGGAGCATTGTGATGACAAGGGCTTGGAGCACTGTGATGTGAGGGGCATGGAGCATTGGTCTGACAAGTTTCATAGATTATTGTGATGACAGTGGACATGGTACATTGTGCTGACAAGGGCATGGACCTTTGTGACGAGAAGTTCATGGAGTATTGTGAAGACAGGTATCAGGGAGCATTGTGATGATATATGTCATGATCCATTGCGATGAAAATGGCAGGGAGCATTGTGATGCCAAATGTAATGGAGGATTGTGATGACAAATATAATGAAGCATTGTGATGACTAGGGCGTGGAGCATTATCATGACTAGGGCCATTGAGAATTTTTAGGACAAGGTTGTGAAGCATTGTGATGACAATTTCCTGGAGCATTGTGATGAGAAAACCATGGAGGCTTGTGATGACAAATCTCATGGAGCATACTGATGAAAAGGGGCATGGAGCATTGTGATGACAGGAGTCATGGAACATTGTGATGACAGAGGTGAGGGAGCATTGTGACGAATAGTGATGTAACAATGTGATATCAGTGGTGAGAGAGCATTTTGTTGAGAAGTGCATGGAGCATTGTGATGACAAGGTTTATGGAGCATTGTGATGACAAGATTGTGGAGCAATGTGATGACAAGCGCATGGAGCATTTTGATGAAATTTGTCTTGGAGCATTGTCCTAACTAGCACATGTAGGATGGTGATGACAAGGGTCTTGGAGCATTGTGCTTAGAAAAGCACAGAGCATTGTGATGACAAGGGTCAAAGATCATTGTGATGAAAAGTTCATGGAGCTTTGTGGTTAAAAAGGTCACAGAGACTGTTGATGACGAGGGCATAGACCATTGTGATGACAAACGTCCTGAACCATTGTGATGACTGGAGTCACGGAGTATTGTGATAATAGGGGTCATGGAGCATTGTGGTGACAAGGGCATGGAGCATTGGTCTAATAAGTTTCATGGATTATTGCGATGACAGTTTGAATGGCACATTGTAATGACCAGGGCATGGAGCATTGTGATGACCAGGTCATGCATTATTGTGAAGACAGGTGTCAGTGAGCATTGTGATGACATATGTAATGGCCCATTGTGATGACAATGGCATTGAGCATTTTGATGCTTAGTGTCATGGAGGATTCTGATGACAAAGGTAAAGGAACATTGTGATGACAATGGCTTGGAGCATTGTGATGACAAGTGTCTGGGAGCATTGTGCTGGCAAGTGCATGGATAATTGTGAAGACACGGGTCATGAAGCATTTGGATGACAAGCTTGTTGTGTATTTTGATGACAAAGGCATGGATTATTGTGATGAAAATGGCATGGGGCATTATGATGAAAATGGCATGGAGCCTTTTCGTGACAGGGTTCAAGGAGCATTCTGACAACAAGTGTCAGGAATCATTGTGATGACAAGTGTATAGAGAATTGTGATGACAAAGTTCATGGAGCATTGTGATGAAAAGGGCATGGAGTATTGTGATGACAGGCATCATGGAGCATTGTGATGACAAGTGTTATGGAACATTGTGATCACAAGTGTTTGGAGCATTGTGATGACAGAGGTCATGGATCATTTTTACTTCAAGGAGCATGGAGCATTGTGATGACTAGGACATGCCGCAATGTGATCCCAGGGTTCATGGAGGATTGTGATGACAATGGTAATGGAGTATTGTGATGACATGCACATAGAGCATTGTAATGACAAGTTCATGTAGCATTTTGCTGACAAAGCCATGGAGCATTTTGATGGCAGGTGTCATGGAGCACTGTGATGACAAGCGTCATGGAGCATTGTGAATAGAAGGGTCATGGAGCTTGTGATGACAAGGCCATGGAACATCGTGATGGCAGGGTTCATGGATCATTGTCATGACAGGGGTAATGGAGCATTGTGATGGCTAGGGCATGGAGCATTGTGATGAGAAGGGCATCGAGCATTGTGATGAGAAGTGTCATGGAGCTTTGTGATGACAAAAGCATGGAGAAATGTGATGAGAGGGTTCATGGAGAATTGTGATGACAGTGACATGGAGCATTGTGATGCCAAGTATCATGGAGCTTTGTGATGACAAAGGTCATGGAACATTTTTATTACAAGGGCGTGGTGCATTGTGATGAGAAAGGCAGGGAGCATTTTGATTACAGGGTCATGCAGCAATTTGAAGAAAAGTGTAATGGAACATTTTGATGACAGGGGTTATAGAACATTGTGATGTCAGGTGTCATGGAGCTTTGGGATGAAAAGGGTCATGGAGCATTTTGATGACAAGGGTTATGGAACATGGTGATGTCAGGGGTCATGGAACATTGTGATGATAAGGGCATGTAGCATTGTGATGACAGGGGTCATGGAATATTGTGATTAGAGGGTTGAGGGAGTATTGTGATGACTAGTGATGGAACATTGTGATATCTCTGGTGAGAGAGCATTTGGATGAGAAGTGCATGGAGCATTGTGATGACAAGGTTTATGGAGCATTGTGATGACATGATTGTGGAGCACTGTGATGACAATTGCATGGTGCATTGTGATGACATGTGTCGCGGAGCATTGTGCTGACAAGCGCATGGAGCCTTGTGATGAAAAGGGTCATGGAGCACTGTGCTGAGAAAGGCAT
The DNA here is from genome assembly GCF_964165515.1 of Mesoplodon bidens. NCBI lineage: Eukaryota > Metazoa > Chordata > Mammalia > Artiodactyla > Ziphiidae > Mesoplodon > Mesoplodon bidens. Next base: position 4,723,912 of record NW_027672207.1, read on the forward strand.
AGAGCATTGTGATGACAAGGGTCAAAGAGCATAATGATGAAAATTTCATGGAGCATTGTTGTTAAAATGGTCACAGAGACTGTTGATGATGAGGGCATGGACCATTGTGATGAGAAAAGTCATGAAGCATTGTGATGACTGGAGTCACGGAGCATTGTGATGACAGGGGTCATGGAGCATTGTGATAACTACGCATGTAGCATTGTGATGACAAGGCCATGGAGTATTCTAATAAGTTTCATGGATTATTGTGATGACAGTTGGAATGGCGCATTGTGATCACAAGGGCATGGAGCATTGTGATGACCAGGTCATCCACTAGTGTGAAGACAGGTGTCAGGGAGCATTGTGATGACATTTGTAATGGCCCATTGTGATGACAATGGCATGGAGCATTGTGATGCCAAGTGTCATGGAGGATTCTGATGGCAAAGGTAATGGAGCACTGTGATGACAATGGCTTGGGGCATTGTGATGACAAGGTTCAGGGAGCATTGTGCTGACAAGTGCATGGAGAATTGTGATGACAAGGGTCATGGAGCATTCTGATGACAAGCTTGTGAATTATAGTGATGACAATGGCATGGAGTATTGTGATGAAAACGGCATGGGACATTGTTTTGTAAAAGGCATGGAGCCTTTTCGTGATAGGTTTCAAGGAGCATTCTGACGACAATTGTCAGGGAGCATTGTGATGACAAGGGCATGGAATATTGTGAAGACAGGCATCATGGAGCATTGTGATGACAAGTGTTGTGGAACATTGTAATCACAAGGGTTTGGAGCATTGTGATGACAGAGGTCATGGATCATTTTGATTTCAATGAACATGGAGCATTGTGATGACAAGGACATGAAGCAATGAGATCCCAATGTTCATGGGGATTGTGATGACAATGGTAATGGAGTAGTGTGATGACAAGCGCAAAGAGCATACTAATGACAATGTCATGTAGCATTTGCTGACAAAGGCATGGAGCATTGTGATGACAGGTGTCTTTGAGCATCGTGATGACAAGTGTCATGGAGCTTTGTGATGAAAAGGCCGTGGAACACTGTGATGGCAGGGGTCATGGAGCATTTTTAAGAGAGGTGTAATGGAGCATTTCGATGAGAAATGCATGGATAATTTTGATGACGAGCGTAATGGGGCACTATGATGACAAGTGTAATGGAATATTGTTATCACAACGGTTTGGAACATTATTATTACAGAGGTCATGGAGCATTTTGATTTCATTGTGATGACAATATTATGAATCATTATGATGATGTGCATGGTGCATTGTGATGACAGGTTTCATGGGCCATTGAGATGAAAATGGGCATGGAGCATTGTGATTACAGGGTTATTGGAGCATTGTGAGGAGAAGGGTAATGGATCCTTGTGATTACAAGGCCATGGAACAACGTGATGGCAGAGATCATGGAACATTGTTATGACAGGTGTAATGGAGCATTGTGATGGCAAGGGAATGGAACATTGTGATGAGAAAACCATGGTGCATACTGATTACATGTGTCATGTAGCTTTGTGATGACAAGGGCATGGAGCAATGTGATGAGAGCGTTCATAGAGCATTGTGATGACAATGACATGGAGCACTGTGATGCCAAGTGTCATGGAGCATCTTGATGACAAGGGTGATTTGCATTGTGATGAGAAGGGCAGGGAGCATTGTGATGACAGGGTCATGGAGCAATTTGATGAAAAGTGTCATGGAGCATCTTGATGATAGGGTTTATGGAACATTGTGATGTCAGGGGTCATCGAAACATTGTGATGATAAGTGCATGTAGCATTGTGATGACAGGAGTCATGGAACATTGTGATGACGTGTGCGGGAGTATTGTGACGAATAGTGATGTAACATTGTGATATCAGTGGTGAGAGAGCATTTTGATGAGAAGTGCATGGAACGTTGTGATGACAATGTTTATGGAGCATTGTGATGACATGTGTCACGGAGCACTGTCCTGACAAGCACATGTAGCATTGTGATGAGAAGGGTCATGGAGCATTGTTCTGAGAAAGGCATAGAGCATTGTGATGACAAAGGTCAAAGAGCATTGTGATGAAAAGTTCATAGAGCATTGTGGTTAAATAGTCACAGAGACTGTTGATGACGAGGGCATGGAACATTGTGATGAAAAAGTTCATTAAACATTGTGATGATTGGACTCACGGAGCATTGTGATTACAGGGGTCATAGAGCATTGTGTTAACAATGGCATGAAGCATTGTGATGACAAGGGCATGGAGCATTGGTCTAAGAAGTTTCATGGATTATTGTGATGACATTTGGAATTGCGCATTGTGATGACAAGGGCATGGAGCATTGTGATGACCAGGTCATGCAGTATTGTGAAAACAGTTGTCAGGGTGCATTGAAATGAATTATGTAATGGCCCACTGTGATGACAATGGCATGGAGCATTGTGAGGCCAAGGGTCATGGATCATTGTGATGACAAAGTCATGGAGCATTTTGATGACAAGGGTGTTGTGCATTGTGATGAGAAGGGCAGGGAGCATTGTGATGACAGGGTCATGGAGCAATTTGATGAAAAGTTTTATGGAACATTTTGATGACAGTGGTTATGGAACATTGTGATGTCAGGGGTCATGGAACATTTTCATGACAGGGGTTATGGACCATTGTGATGACAGGGGAATGGGTGTATTGTGATGACTAGTGAGGGAACATTTTGATATCAGTGGTGAAAGAGCATTTTGATAAGACCTGCAAGGAGCATTGTGATGACAAGGTTTATGGAGCATTGTGATGACATGGGTCATGGAGCACTGCGCTGACAAGCGCATGGAACATTGTGATGGCAAGGGTCATGGAGCATTGAATTGAAAAAGGGATGGAGCATTGTGATAACAAGTGTCACGGAGCACTGTGATGAAAAGTTCATGGAGCATTGTGGTGACAAAGTTCAGAGAGCCTTGTGATGATGAGGGCATGGATCAATGTGATGACACAGGTCATGAAGCCTTGTGATGACTGGAGTCACGGAGCATTGTGAGACCTGGGGTCATGGAGCACTGTGATGACAAGGGCATGGAGCATTGTGATGACAGGTGCATGGAGCATTGGTCTGACAAGTTTCATGGATAATTGTGTTGATAGTGGGCATGGCACATTGTGATGACAAGGTCATGGAGTATTGTGAAGACAGATGTCAGGGAGCATTGTGATGACATATTTCATGTTCCATTGTGATGACAATGGCATGGAGCATTGTGATGCCAAGTGTTTTGGAGGATTGTGATGACAAAGGTAATGGAGCATTGTGATGACAAGGGCTTGGTGCATTATGATGACAAGGGTCATGTAGCATTTAGATGACAACGGCCATTGAGAATTTTGATGAAAAGTTCGTGAAGCATTGTGATGACAGAGGCATGGAGCTTGCTATGACAGGGGTCATGGGGCATTGCGATGACATGTGCATGGAGAATTGTGATGACAAAAATACGTAACATTGTGATGAGAACTGTCATGGAGCATTGCGAGGACAAGGACATGGAGAAATATGGTGACAAGGGACATGGAGCATTGTGATGACCAGGGCATGGAGCATTTGGATGAAAAGGGTCATGGAGCATTTTGATGACAGGAGTTATGGAACATTGTGATGCCATAGGTCTTCGAACTTTGTGATGATAAGTGCATGTAGCATTGTGATGACAGGAGTCATGGAACATTGTGATGAGAGGGGTGAGGGAGTATTGTGATGAGTAGTGATTTAACATTGTGATATCAGTGGTGAGAGAGCATATTGATGAGAAATGCCTGGAGCATTGTGATGACAAGACTGTGGAGCACTGTGATGACACGCGCATGGTGCATTGTGATGACGTGTCATGGAGCATTGTGCTGACAAGAGCATGAAGCATTTTGATGACAACGGTCATGGAGCATTGCGCTGAGAAAGGCATAGAGTATTGTGATGACAAGGGTCAAAGAGCATTGCGATGAAAATTTCATGGAGCATAGAGGTTAAATAGGTCACAGAGACTGTTGATGACGAGGGCATGGACCATTTTGATGACAAAGGTCATGAAGCATTGTGATGACTGGAGTCACGGAGCATTTTGATAACAAGGCCATGGAGCATTGTGATGACAAGGGCATGGAGCATTGTGAAGACCACGTCATGCTTTATTGTGAAGACAGGTGTCAGGGAGCATTGTGATGACATATGTAATGGCCCATTGTGATGACAATGGCATGGAGCATTGTGATGCCAAGTGTCATGGAGGAATCTGATGACAAAGGTAATGAAGCTTTGTGATGACAATGGCTTGGAGCATTGTGATGACAAGTGTCAGGGAGCATTGTGCTGGCAAGTGCATGGAGAATTGTGATGACACGGGTCATGGAGCATTTTGATGACAAAATTGTGGAGTATTTTGATGACAATGGCATGGAGCATTGTGATGAAAATGGCATGGGGCTTTGTGATGAAAAATGCATGGAGCCTTTTAGTGACAGGTTTCAAGGAGCATTCTGACAACAAGAGTCAGGGAGCATTGTGATGACAAGTGTTATGGAACATTGTGATCACAAGGTTTTGGAGCATTGTGATGACAGAGTCATGGATCATTTTGATTTCAAGGAGCATGGAGCATTGTGATGACAAGGGCATGAAGCAATGTGATCTCTAGGTTCATGGAGGATTGTGATAAAAATGGTAATGCAGTTTTGTGATGACAAGCGCATAGAGCATTGTAATGACAAGGTCATGTAGCATTTTGCTGACAAATGCATGGAGCATTGTGATGACAAGTGTCTTGGAGCACTTTGGTGACATGCGTCACTGAGCATTGTGAATACAGGGGTCATGGAGCATTGGGATGACATGCGCATGGATCATTGTGATGATAAGCATCATGGAGCATTGGGCTGAAAATATTCATGGAGTATAGTGATGACAGGGATCATGGAGCATTGTGATGAGTAGGGAATTGAGCATTGTGATGACAAGAGTCCAGTATCACTGTGTTGTCAGTGGTCATGGAGTTTTGTGATGACAGTGGTCATGGAGCATTGTGATGATATTGGTCATGGAGCATTGTGATGAGGAGGTCATGGAGCATTGGGCTGAAAATGTTCATGGAGTATTGTGATTACAGGGGTCATGGAACATTGTGATGACAAGGAAATGTAGCATTGTGAATAGAAGACCATGGAGACTTGTGATGACAATTCTCCTGGAGCATTCTGATGAAAAGGGGCATGGAGCATTGTGATTACAGCAGTCTTGGAACATTGTAATGACAAGGGCATGGAGCATTGTGAGGAGGCCATAGAGTATTCTGATGACAAGCGTCATGGAGCTTTGTGATGACAAGTCCATGGAGCACTGCGATTACAGGGTTCTTGGAGAATTGTGATGAAAAGGGCATGGAGCCCTGTCTTGATAGGGTTCAAGGAGCATACGGACGACAAGTGTCAGGGAGCATTGTGATGACAAGTGTATAGAGCATTGTGATGACAAGGGTTATGGAGCATAGTGATGAGCAGTCCATGGATAATTGTGATGATGATCGTCATGGGGTGTTGTGACGATAAGTGTTATGGAACATTGTGATCAAAAGAGTTTGGAGCATTGTGATGACAGAGGTCATCGAGCATTTTGATTTCATTTTGATGACAATAGCCTGAAGCATTATGATGATATGCATGGTAAATTGTGTTGGCAGGGTTCATGGAGCATTGAGATGAAAAGGGGCATGGAGCATTGTGATTAAAAGGGTCTGGGAGCATTGTGATGAGAAGGGCAAGGAGCATTGTGATGACAAGGGCATGGAACATTCTGATGGCATGCGTCATGGATCTTTGTGATGAGAAGGGCATGGAGAATTTTGATTACAGGGGTCTTGGAGCATTGAGATGACAAGTGTCATGGACCCTTGTGAATGACAAGGCCGTGGAATATTGTGATGGCAGGAGTCATGGAGCATTGTTATGACAGGGGTAATGGAGCATTGTGATGAGAAGGACATGGAGATTTGGTCTGAAATGTTTCATGGATTATTGTGATGAGAGTGGGCATGGAGCATTGTGATGACAAGGGCACGGAACACTGTGATACATGACACAATGAGGTTTGTAATGACAAGGACATGGAGCATTGTGATGAGAAGGGCATCGAGCATTGTGATGACAAGTGTCATAGAGCTTTGTGATGACAATGACATGGAGCATTGTGATGCCAAGGGTCAAGGAGCTTTCTGATGACAAAGGTCATGGAGCATTTTGATGACAAGGGTGTGGTGCATTGTGATGAGAAGGGCAGGGAGTATTTTGGTGACAAGGTTATGCAGGAATTTGATGAAAAGTGTAATGGAACATTTTGAAGACAGGGGTTATAGAACATTGTGATGTCAGGGTTCATGGAGCTTTGGGATGAAAAGGATCATGAAGCATTTTCATGACAGGGCTTATGGAACATTGTGATGTCAGGGGTCATGGAACATTGTGATTATATGGGGATGTAGCATTGTGATGACAGGGATCATGGAATATTGTGATTAATGCGGTGAGGGAGTATTGTGACGACTAGTGATGTAAAACTGTGATATCTCTTGTGAGAGAGCATTTTGAAGAGAAATGCATGGAGCATTGTGATTACAGGGTTTATGGAGCATTGCAATGAAAAGTTTGTGGACCTTTGTGAGGAAAAGCGCTTGGCACATTGTGATGACAAAGGACATGGAATATTTTTCTGCCAAAGGCATGAGGCATTGTAATGACAATGGTCATGGAGCATTGTGATGAAAAGTTCATGGAGCATTGTGGTTCCAAATGTCACAGATCCTTGTGATGATGCGGGCATGGACCATTGTGATGGCAAACATTATGTAGCATTGTGATGACTGGAGTCACGGAGCATTGAGATGACAGGGGTCATGGAGCATTGTGATGACTAGGGCATGGAGCATTGTGATGACAGTGGCATGAAACATTGTTCTGACCAGTTTCATAGATTATTGTGATGACAGTGGGCATGGTGCATTGTGATGAAAACGGCATGGGGCATGGTGATGAAAAAGACATGGATACTTTTCGTGACAGGGTTCAAGGAGCATTCTGACGACAAGTGTCAGGGAGCATTGTGATGACATGTGTATTGAGAAATGTGAAGACAAAGTCATGGAGCATTGTGATGAAAAGAGCATGGATTATTGTGATGACAGGAATCCTGGAGCGTTGTGATGACAAGTGTTATGGAACACTGTGATCACAGGGGTTTGGAGCATTGTGATGACAGAGGTCATGGATCATTTTGATTTCAAGGAGCATGGAGCATTGTGATGTCTAGGACATGAAACCATGTGATCCCACGGTTCATGGAGGATTGTGATGACAATGGTAATGGAATATTGTGATGAAAAGCGCATAGAGCATTGTAATGACAATGTCATGTAGCAGTTTGCTGACAAAGGCATGGAGCATTGTGATGACAGGTGTCATGGAGCACTGTGATGACAAGCGTCATGGAGCATTGTGAATACAGGGTTCATGGATCATTGGGATGATAAGGGCATGGATCATTGTGATGACAAGGGCCATGGAGCATAGGGCTGAAAATGTTCATGGAGTATTGTGATGAGAGGGCTCATGGAGCATTTTGATGTCTAGGGAAATGAACATTGTGATGACAAGGGTCTCGGATCATTGTGTTATCAGGTGTCATGGAGTTATGTGATGACAGTGGTCATGGAGCATTGTGATGATATTGGTCATGGAGCATTGTGATGATAAGGGCATGGAGCATTGGGCTGAAAATGTTTATGGAGTATTGTGAAGACAGTTGTCATGGAGCATTGTGATGACAATGGAATGGAGAATAGTGATGACAAGGGCCTGGAGCATTGTGATGAGAAGAACATGGAGACTTGTGATGTTAAGTCTCATGGAGCATTCTGATGAAAAGGGGCATGGAGCATTGTGATTACAGGGGTCTTGGAGCATTGTGAAAACAAGGGCTTGGGGCATTCTGAAGAAAAGGCCATGGAGCACTCTGCTGACAGGCCTCATGGAGCTTTGTGATGACAAGGGCATGGAGCATTGTGATTAACGTGGTCTTGGAGCATTGTGATGAAAAGGGCATGGATCATTGTGATGAAAAAGGCATGGAGCCTTTCCATGACAGGGTTCAAGCAGCATACAGACAACAAGTGTCAGGGAACACTGTCATGACATGTGTATTGATCATTGTGATGACAAATTTCATGGAGCATTGTGATGAGAAGACCATGGATAATCGTGATGATGAGCGTCAGGTGTGTTGTGATGATAAGTTTATGGAACATTGTGATCACAAGGGTTTGGAGCATTATGATGACACAGTTAATTGAGCATTTTGATTTCATTGTGATGACAACAGCCTGAAGCATTATGATGATGGTCATGGTGCATTGTGATGACAGGGTTCATGGAGCATTGAGATGAAAAGGGGCATGGAGCATTGTGATTACAGGGTTCTTGAAGCATTGTGATGACAAGGGCATGGAGCATTGTGAGGAGAAGGCCATTGAACATTCTGATGACATGCGTCATGGAGCTTTGTGATGACAAGGGCATGGAGCATTGTGATGACAGGGGCATGGAGCATTATTCTGACAAGTTTCATAGATTATTGTGATGACAGTGGGCATGGTGCATTGTGATGACAAGCGCATGGAGCATTGTGATGAGAAGGTCATGGAGTATTGGGAAGACAGGTGTCAGGGAGCATTGTGATGATATATGTCATGGTCCATTGCGATGACAATGGCATGGAGCATTGTGATGCCAAATCTAATGGAGGATTGTGATGACAAATATAATTGAGCATCGTAATGACTAGGGCTTGGAGCATTATGATGACAATTGCCTTTGAGAATTTTCATGACAAGGTCGTGAAGCATTGTGATGACAAGGTCCTGTAGCATTGCGATGAGAAAACCATGTAGCCTTGTGATGACAAGTCTCATGGAGCATACTGATGACAAGGGGCATGGAACATTGTGATTACAGGGGTCTTGGAACATTGCGATGACAAGGGCATGGAGCATTGTGAGGAGAAGGCAAAGGAGCATTCTGATGACATGCGTCATTGAGCTTTCTGATGACAAAGGCATGAAGCATTGTGATTACAGGGGTCTTGGAGCATTGTGATGAAAAGGGCATGGATCATTGTGATGAAAAAGGCATGGAGCCTTTTCATGCCAGGGTTCAAGGAGCATACAGACAACAAGAGTCAGGGAGCATTTTGATGACAAGTGTATTGAGCATTGTGATGACAATGGTCATGGAGCATTGTGATGAGAAGACCATGGATAATTGTGATGACGAGTGTCATGGGGCATTGTGATGACAAGTGTTATGGAATATTGTGATCACAAGGGTTTGGAGCATTGTTATGACAGAGGTCATGGAGCATTTTGATTTCATTGTGATGACAATAGCATGAAGCATTATGATGATGGGCATGGTGCATTTTGATGAGAGTGTTCATGGATCATTGAGATGAAAAGGGGCATGGAGCATTGAGATTACAGGGGTCTTGGAGCATTGTGATGACAAGGCCATGGAACATCGTGATGGCAGGGTTCATGGAGCATTTTTATGAGAGGGATAAAGGAGCATTGTAATAGCAACTGCATGGAGCACTGTGATGAGAAGGCAATGGAGTATTCTGATGACATGCGTGATGGAGCTTTGTGATGACAAGGGCATGGAGCAATGTAATGAGAGCGTTCTTGGAGAATTCTGATAACATTGACATGGAGCACTGTGTTTCCAAGCGTCATGAATCTTTGTGATGACAAATGTCATGGAGCATTTTGATGACAAATGTGTTGGCAATGTGATGAGAAGGGCTGGGAGCATTGTGATGACAGTGTCATGGAGCAATTTGATGAAAAGTGTTATGGAATATTCTGATGACAACGGTTATGGAACACTGTGATTTCAGCGGTCAAGGAGCATTCTGATGAAAAGGGTCATGGAGCATTTTGATGACAGGTGTCATCGAACATTGTGATGATAAGTGCATGTAGCATTGTGATGACAGGAGTCATGGAGCATTTTGATGACAGGGGGGAGGGAGTATTGTGATGAATAGTGATGTAACATTGTGATATCAGTGGTGAGAGAGCATTTTGATGAGAAATGCATGGAGCATTGTGAAGACAATGGTTATGGAGCATTGTGATGACAAGGTTGTGGAGCACTGTGATGACAAGCGTATGGCGCATTGTGATGACATGTGTCACGGAGCATTGTGCTGACAACCTCATGGAGCATTGTGATGACAAGGGTAATGCAGCATTGGGCAGAGAAAGACATAGAGCATTGGGATGACAAGTGTCAAAGAGCATTGTGGTGAAAATTTCATGGAGCATTGTGGTTAAAATGGTCACAGAGACTGTTGATGATGAGGGCATGGACCATTGTGATAACAATGGTCATGAAGCATTATGATGACTGGAGTCATGGAGTATTGTCATGACAGGGGTCATGGAGCATTGTGATGACAAGGGCATGGACCATTGGTCTAATAAGTTTCATGGATTATTGCGATGACTTTTGGAATGGTGCATTGTGATGACCAGGGCATGGAGCATTGTGATGACCAGGTCATGCAGTATTGTGAAGACAGGTGTCAGGGAGCATTGTGATGACATATGTAAAGGCCCATTGTGATGACAATGGCATGGAGCATTGTGATGCCAAATGTCATGGAGGATTCTGATAACAAAGGTAATGGAGCATTGTGATGACAATGGCTGGAGCATTGTGATGACAATGGTTAGGGAGCATTGTGCCGACAAGTGCATGTAGAATTGTGATGACAAATGTCATGGAACATTCTGATGACAAGCTTGTGGAGTTTTTGATGACAATAGCATGGAGCATTGTGATGAAAACGGCATGGGGCATTGTGATGGAAAAGGCATGGAGCATTTTCGTTACGGGGTTCAAGGAGCATTCTGACGACAAGTGTCACGGAGCATTGTGATGACAAGTGTATTGAGAATTGTGATAACAAAGGTCATGGAGCATTGTGATGAAAAGGGCATCGAGTATTGTGATGACAAGCATCATGGAGCGTTGTGATGACAATTGTTTTGGAACATTGTGATCACAAGGGTTTGGAGCATTGTGATGACAGAGGTCATGGATCATTTTGATTTCAAGGAGCATGGAGCATTGTGATGTCTAGGACATGAAACCATGTGATCCCACGGTTCATGGAGGATTGTGATGACAATGGTAATGGAATATTGTGATGAAAAGCGCATAGAGCATTGTAATGACAAGGTCATGTAGCAGTTTGCTGACAAAGGCATGGAGCATTGTGATGACAGGTGTCATGGAGCACTGTGATGACAAGAGTCACGGAGCATTGTGAATACAGGGTTCATGGATCATTGGGATGAAAAGGGCATGGATCATTTTGATGACAAGGGTCATGGAGCATAGGGCTGAAAATGTTCATGGAGTATTGTGATGAGAGGGGTCATGGAGCATTTTGATGTCTAGGGAAAGGAACATTGTGATGACAAGAGTCTCGGATTATTTTGTTGTCTTGTGACATGGAGTTTTGTGATGACAGTGGTCATGGAACATTGTTATGATATTGGTCATGGAGCATTGTGATGATAAAGTCATGGAGCATTGGGCTGAAAATGTTCATGAAGTATTGTGAAGACAGGGGTCATGGAGCATTGTCATGACAATGGAATGGAGCATAGTGATGACAAGGTCCTGGAGCATTGTGATGAGAACATGGAGACTTGTGATGCCAAGTCTCATGGAGCATTCTGATGAAATGGGGCATGGTGCATTGTGATTACAGGGGTATTGGAGCATTGTGAAAACCAGGGCTTGGAGCATTGTGAGGAAAAGGCCATGGAGCACTCTGCTGACAGGCCTCATGGAGCTTTGTGATGACAAGGGCATGGAGCATTGTCATTAAAGGGGTCTTGGAGCATTGTGATGAAAAAGGCATGGATCATTGTGATGAAAAAGGCATGGAGCCTTTCCATGACAGAGTTCAAGGAGCATACAGACAACAAGTGTCAGGGAACATGGTGATGACAAGTGTATTGAGCATTGTGATGACAAATTTCATGGAGCATTGTGATGAGAAGACCATGGATAATCGTGATGATGAACGTCAGGGGTGTTGTGATGATAAGTGTTATGGGACATTGTGATCACAAGGGTTTGGAGCATTATGATGACAGAAGACATTGAGCATTTTGATTTCATTGTGATGACAACAGCCTGAAGCATTATGATGATGGGCATGGTGCATTGTGATGACAGGGTTCATGGAGCATTGAGATGAAAAGGGGCATGGAGCATTGTGATTACAGGGGTCTTGGAGCATTGTCATGACAAGAGCATGGAGCATTGTGTTGAGAAGGCCATGGAATATTCTGATGACATGCGTCATGGAGCTTTGTGATGACAAGAGCATGGAGCATTGTGATGACAGGGGCATGGAGCATTATTCTGACAAGTTTCATAGATTACTGTGATGACAGTGGGCATGGTGCATTGTGATGACAAGCGCATGGAGCATTGTGATGAGAAGGTCTTGGAGTATTGTGAAGACAGGTGTTAGGGAGCATTGTGATGATATATGTCATGGTCCATTGCGATGACAATTTCATTGAGCATTGTGATGCCAAATATAATGGAGGATTGTGATGACAAATATAATGGAGCACTGTAATGACTAGGGCTTGGAGCATTATGATGACAAGGGCCATTGAGCATTTTCATGACAAGGTCGTGAAGCATTGTGATGACAAGTTCCTGGAGCATTGCGATGAGAAAACCATAGAGCCTTGTGATGACAAGTCTCATGGGGCATACTGATGACAAGGTGCATGGAACATTGTGATTACAGGGGTCTTGGAACATTGTGATGACAAGGGCATGGGGCATTGTGAGGAGAAGGCAAAGGAGCATTCTGATGACATGCGTCATTGAGCTTTCTGATGACAAAGGCATGAAGCATTGTGATTACAGGGGTCTTGGGACATTGTGATGAAAAGGGCATGGATCATTGTGATGAAAAAGGCATGGAGCCTTTTCATGCCAGGGTTCAAGGAGCATACAGACAACAAGAGTCAGGGAGCATTTTGATGACAAGTGTATTGAGCATTGTGATGACAATGGTCATGGAACATTGTGATGAGAAGACCATGGATAATTGTGATGACGAGTGTCATGTGGCATTGTGATCACAAGTGTTATGGTATATTATGATCACAAGGGTTTGGAGCATTGTTATGACAGAGGTCATGGAGCATTTTGATTTCATTGTGATGACAATAGCATGAAGCATTATGATGATGGGCATGGTGCATTGTGATGACAGGGTTCATGGATCATTGAGATGAAAAGGGACATGGAGCATTGAGATTACAGGGCTCTTGGAGCATTGTGATGACAAAGCCATGGAACATCGTGATGGCAGGGTTCATGGAGCATTTTTATGACAGGGATAATGGAGCATTGTAATGGCAACTGCATGGAGCACTGTGATGAGTAGGCCATGGAGTATTCTGATGTCATGCGTCATGGAGCTTTGTGATGACATCGGCATGGAGCAATGTGATGAGAGTGTTCATGGAGCACTGTGATAACATTGACATGGAGCATTGTGATGCCAAGCGTTATGGATCTTTGTGATGACAAAGGTCATGGAGCATTTTGATGAGAAGTGCGTTGGCAATGTGATGAGAAGGGCTGGGTGCATTGTGATGAGAGCGTCATGGAGCAATTTGTTGAAAAGGCTTATAGAATATTTTGATGACAAGGGTTTTGGAACACTGTGATGTCAGCGGTCATGGAGCATTTTGATGAAAATGGTCATGGAGAATTCTGATGACAGGGGTTAAGGAACATTGTGATGTCAGTGGTCATCGAACATTGTGATGATAAGTGCATGTAGCATTGTGATGACAGGAGTCATGGAGCATTGGGATGACGGGGGAGGGAGTATTGTGGTGAATAGTGATGTAACATTGTGATATCAGTGGTGAGAGAGCATTTTGAAGATAAATGCATGGAGCATTGTGAAGACAATGGTTATGGAGCATTGTGATGACAAGGTTGTGGAGCACTGTGATGACAAGTGCATGGCGCATTGTGATGACATGTGTCACGGAGCAATGTGCTGACAACCTCATGGAGCATTGTGATGACAAGGGTCATGGAGCATTGTGCAGAGAAAGGCATAGAGCATTGGGATGACAAGGGTCAAAGAGCATTGTGATGAAAAGTTCATGGAGCATTGTGGTTAAAATGGTCACAGAGACTGTTGATGACGAGGGCATGGACCATTGTGATAACAGTTGTCATGAAGCATTGTGATGACTGAACTCACGGAGTATTGTGATGACAGGGGTCATGGAGCATTGTGATAATAAGGGCATGGAGCATTGTGATGACAACGGCATGGACCATTGGTCTAATAAGTTTCATGGATTATTGCGATGACTTTTGGAATGGTGCATTGTGATGACAAGGGCATGGAGCATTGAGATGACCAGGTCATGCAGTATTGTGAAGACAGGTGTCAGGGAGCATTGTGATGACATATGTAAAGGCCCATTGTGATGACAATGGCATGGAGCATTGTGATGCCAAGTGTCATGGAGGATTCTGATAAAAAAGGTAATGGAGCATTGTGATTACAAGGCCTTGGAGCATTGTGATGAGAATGGTTAGGGAGCATTGTGCGGACAAGTGCATGGAGAATTCTGATGACAAATGTCATGGAGCATTCTGATGACAAGCTTGTGGAGTATTTTGATGACAATGGCATGGAGCATTGTGATGGAATAGGCATGGAGCCTTTTCGTGACAGGGTTCAAGGTACATTCTGACGAAAAGTGTCAGGGATCATTGTGATGAAAAGTGTATTGAGAATTGTGATGACAAAGGTCATGGAGCATTGTGATGAAAAGGGCATGGAGTATTGTGATGACAGGCGTCATGGAGCGTTGTGATGACAAGTGTTATGGAACATAGTGATCTCAAGGGTTTGGAGCATTGTGATGAGAGAGGTCATGGATCATTTTGATTTCAAGGTGCATGGAGCATTGTGATGACAGGGGTCAAGGATCATTGTGATATCTGGGATCACGGAGCATTTTGATGCAAAGGGTCATGGAGCATTTTGATGACCGTGGTTATGGAACATTGTGATGTCAGGGGTATCGAACATTGTGATAATAATTGCATGTAGCATAGTGATGACAGGAGTCATGGAACACTGGGATGAGATGGGTGAGGGGATATTGTGATGAATAGTGATGTAACATTGTGATATCAGGGGTGAGAGAGCATTATGATGAGAAGTGCATGGAGCATTGTGATGACAAGGTTTATTGAGCATTGTGATGACAAGATTGTGGAGCACTCTGATGACAAGCGAATGGTGAACTGTGAAGACATGTGTCATGGAGCATGGTGCTGACAAGCGCATGGAGCATAGTGATGACAACGGTCATAGAGCATTGTGCTGAGAAAGGCATAGGGCATTGTGATGACAAGGGTCAAAGAGCATTGTGATGAAAAGTTCATGGAGCATTGTGGTTAAAATGGTCACAGAGAATTTTGATGACGAGGGCATGGACCATTGTTATGACAAAGGTTATGAAGCATTGTGATGACTGGAGCCACGGAGCATTGTGATGACAGGGGTCATGGAGCATTGTGATAACAATGGCATTGAGCATTGTGAAGACAAAGGCATGGAGCATTGTTCTAACAAGTTCAATGGATTATTGCAATGACAGTTTGAATGCTGCATTGTAATGACAAGGGCATGGAGCATTGTGATGACCAGGTCATGAAGTATTGTGAAGACATGTGTCAGGGAGAATTGTTATGACATATGTAATGGCCCATTGTGATGCCAGTGGCATGGAGCATTGTGATGCCAAGTGTCAAGGAAGATTCTGATGACAAAGGTAATGGAGCATTGTGATGACAATGGCTTGGAGCATTGTGATGACAAGGGTCAGGGAGCAATGTGCTGGCAAGTGCTTGGAGAATTGTGATGACAAGGGTCATGGAGCATTCTGATGACAAGCTTGTGGAGAATTTGATGACAATGGCAGAGAGCATTGTGATGAAAACCGCATGGGGCATTGTGATGAAAAAGGCATGAAGACTTTTTGTGACAGGGTTCAAGGAGCATACTGACAACAAGTGTCAGGGAGCATTGTGATGACAAGTGTATTGAGAATTGTGATGACAAAGGTCATGGAGCATTGTGATGAAAAGTGCATGGAGTATTGTGATGACAGGCATCATGGAGCGTTGTTATGACAAGTGCTATGGAACATTGTGATCGCAAGATTTTGGAGCATTGTGATGACAGAGGTCATGGATCATTTTGATTTCAAGGAGCATGGAGCATTGTGATGACAAGGGCATGAAGCAATGTGATCCCAAGGTTCATGGAGGACTGTAATGACAATGGTAATGGAGTATTGTGATGACAAGCTCATAGAGCACTGTAATGACAAGGTCATGTAGCATTTTCATGACAAAGGCATGGAACATTGTGTTGACAGGTGTCATGGAGCACTGTGAAGACAAGCGTCACAAACCGTTGTGAATACAGGGGTCATGGAGCATTGGGATGACTAGGGCATGGATCATTGTGAGGACAAGTGTCATGGAGCTTTGGGCTGAAAATGTCCTTGGAATATTGTGATGACAGGGGTCATGGAGCATTGTGATGACTAGGTAATCGGGCATTTTGATGACAAGAGTCCAGGATTATTGTATTGTCAGGTGTCATGGAGTGTTGTGATTACAGTGGTCATGGAGCATTGTGATCATATTGGTCATGGAGCATTGTGATGAGAAGGTCATGGAGCATTGGGCTGAAAATGTTCATGGAGTATTGTGATGACAGGGGTCATGGAGCACTTTGATGACAAGGGCATGGAGCATTGTGATGAGAAGTTCATCGAATACTGTGAAGACAGGTGTCAGGGAGCATTGTGATGACATATGTCATGGTCCATTGTGATGACAATGGCATGGAGAATTGTGATGCCAAATGTAATGGAGGATTGTGATGACAAATATAGAGGAACATTGTGATGACTAGGGCTTGGAGCATTATGATGACAAGGGCCATTGAAAATTTTCATGACAATGTCGTGAAGCATTGTGATGACAAAGTCCTGGAGCACTGTGATGAGAAAACCACGGAGCCTTCAGATGACAAGTCTCATGGAGCATAATGATGAAAAGTGGCATGGAGCACTGTGATTACAGTGCTTTTGCAACATTGTGATGACAAGGGCATGGAGCATTGTGAGGAGAAGACCAAGGAGCATACTAATGGCATGCATCATTGAGCTTTGTGATGACAAGAGCATGGAGCATTGCGATTATATGTATCTTGGAGCATTGTGATGAAAAGGGCATGGATCATTGTGATGAAAATGGCATGGAGCCTTGTCAAGAGATGGTTCAAGGAGCATACAGACAAAAAGTGTCAGGGAGCACTTTAATGACAAGTGTATTGAGCATTGTGATGACAAAGGACATGGAGCATTGTCATGAGAAGACCATGGATAACTGTGATGACGAGCGTAAAGGGACATTGTGAAGACAAGTGTTATACTATATTGTGATCACAAGGGTTTGGAGCATTGTTATGACAGAGGTCATGGAGCATTTTAATTTCATTGTGATGACAATAGCATGAAGCATTATGATGCTGTGCATGGTGCATTTTGATGACACGGTTCATGGTTCATTGAGATTAAAAGGGGCATGGAGCATTGTGATGATAATGGTCATGGAGCCTTGTGATGAGAAGTCCATGAGGCATTCTGATGACATGTGTCATGGAGCTTTGTGAAGACAAGGGCATGGAACAATGTGATGAGAGTGTTCATGGAGCATTGTGATGACAATGACATGGAGCTCTGTGATGCCAGGGTCATGGAACTTTCTGATGACAAAGGTCATGGAGCATTCTGATGGCAAGGGTGTTGTGCATTTTGTTGAGAAGGGCAGGGACCATTGTGATTACAGGGTCATGGAGCAATTTGATGAAAAGTGTCATGGAACATTTTGATGACAGCTGTTATGGAACATTGTGATGTCAGGGGTCATCGAACTTTGTGATGATATATGCATGTAGCATTGTGATATCAGTGGTGAGAGAGCATTCTAATGAGAAGTGCATGGAGCAACGTGATGTCAAATTTTATGGAGCATTGTGATGACAAGATTGTGGAGCACTGTGATGACAAGCGCATGGTGCATTGTGATGACATGTGTCATGGAGCATTGTGCTGACATGCGCACGGAGCATTGTGATGACAAGGGTTATGGAGCATTGTGCTGAGAAAGGCATAGTGCACTGTGATAACAAGGGTCAAAGAGCATTGTGATGAAATGTTCATGGAGCATTGTGGTTAAAATGGTCACAGAGACTGTTGATGACGAGGGCATGGAACATTGTGATGCAAACGTCGTGAAGCATTGTGATGACTGGAGTCACGGAGCATTGTGATGACAAGGGCATGGAGCAATGTGATGACCAGGTCAGGCAGTATTGTGAAGACAGTTGTCAGGGAGTATTGTGATAACATATGTATTGGCCCTTTGTGATGACAATGGCATGGAGCATTGTGATGCCAAGTGTCATGGAGGAATCTGATGACAAAGGTAATGGAGCATTTTGATGACAATAGCTTGGAGCATTGTGGTGACAAGGGTCAGGGAGCATTGTGCTGATAAGTGCATGGAGAATTGTGATGACAAGGGTCATGGAGCATTCTGAAGACAACCTTGTGGAGTATTTTGATGACAATGGCATGGAGCATTGTGATGAAAACGGCATGGGGCATTGTGATGAAAAAGGCATGGAGCCTTTTCCTGACAGGGGTCAAGGAGCATTCTGATGACAAGTGTCAGGGAGCATTGTGATGACAAGTGTATTGAGAATTGTGATGACAATGGTCATGGAGCATTGTGATGAAAAGGGCATGGAGTACTTTGATGACAGGCATCATGGAGCGTTGTGATGACAAGTGTTATGGAACACTGTGATCACAAGGGTTTGGAGCATTGTGATGAGAAGTGTCATGGAGCCATGTGTTGACAAGGCCATGGAGCATTTTGATGGCAGTGGTCATGGAGCATTGTTATTACAGGTGTAATGGAGCACTGTGATGAAAAGGGCATGAATCATTGTGATTGTAAGGTTTATGGAGAACTGTGATGACAAGTTTGTGGACCGTTGTAATGAAAAGCGTGTTGCACACTGTGATGACAAGGGTCATGGAGCATTTTTCTGACAAAGGCATGGAGCACTGTGCTGAGAAATTCATAGAGCATTGTGATGACAAGGGTCAAAGAGCATTGTGATGAAAAGTTCATGGAGCACTGTGGTTAAAAAGGACACAGAGACTGTTGATGACGAGGGCATGGACCATTGTGATGACAAAGGTCATGAAGCATTGTGATGACTGCAGTCACGGAGCATTGTGATGACAGGGTTCATGCAGCATTGTGATAACAAGGGCATGGAGCATTGAGATGAAAAGGGCATGGAGCATTGGTCTAATAATTTCATGGATTATAGCGATGATATTTGGAAAGGCGCATTGTGATCCCAAGGGTATGGATCATTGCGATGACCAGGTCATGCATTATTTTGAAGGCAGTTGTCAGGGAGAATTGTGATGACATATGTAATGGCCCGATGACAACAATGGCATGGAGCATTGTGATGCCAAGTGTAATGGAGGATTCTGATGAAAATGGTAATGGAGCATTGTGATGACAATGGATTGGAGCATTGTGATGACAAGGGTCAGGGAGCATTGTGCTGACAAGTGCATGGGGAATTGTGATGACAACGGTCATGGAGCATTCTGATGACAAGCTTGTGGTGTGTTTGGATGACAATGGCATGGGGCATTGTGATGAAAATGGCATGGGGCATTGTGATGAAAAAGGCATGGGGCATTGTGTTGAAAAAGGCATGGAGCATTTTCGTGACAGGGTTCAATGAGCATTTTGACGACAAGTGTCAGGGAGCATTGTGATGACATATGTAATGGCCCGATGACAACAATGGCATGGAGCATTGTGATGCCAAGTGTCATCGAGGATTCTGATGACAATGGAAATAGAGCATTGTGATGACAATGGTTTGGAGCATTGTGATGACAAAGGTCATGGAGCATTGTGATGACAAGGGCATGGAGTATTGTGATGACAGGCAGCAAGGAGCATTGTGAAGACAAGTGTTATAGAATACTGTGATCACAAGAGTTTGGAGAATTATGATGAGAGATGTCATGGATCATTTTGATTTCAAGGAGCATGGAGCATTCTGATGACAAGGGCATGAAGCAATGTGATCCCATGGTTCATGGAGGATTGTGATGAAAATAGTATTGGAGTATTGTGATGACAAGCGCATAGAGCATTGTAATGAAAAGGTCATGTAGCATTTTGCTGACAAAGGCATGGAGCATTGTGATGACAGGTGTCATGGAGCACTGTGATGACAAGCGTCACAGAGCATTGTGAATACAGTGGTCATGGAGCATTGGGATGACAAGGGCATGGTGCATTGTGAGGTGAAGACCAAGGAGCATTCTAATGATATGTGTCATTGAGCTTTGTGATGACAAGGGCATGGCGAATTATGATTACAGTGGTCTTACAGCATTGTGATGAAAAAGGCATGGATCATTGTGACGAAAAATGCATGGATCCTTGTCATGACAGGGTTCAAGGAGCATACAGACAACAAGTGTCAGGGAGCATTTTGATGACAAGTGTATTGAGCATTGTGATGACAAAGGTCATGGAGCATTGTGATGTGACGACCATGGATAATTGTGATGACGAACGTCATGGCGCATTTTGATGACAAGAGTTATGGAATATTGTGATCACAAGGGTTTGCAACGTTGTGATGACAGGGTTCATGGATCATGTAGATGAAAAAGGTCATGAAACATTTTGATAACATGGGTTTTGGAGCATTGTGATGAGAAGGGTCATGCGGCCTTGTGATGACAAGTCCATGGAACATCGTAATGGCAGGGGACATGGAGCATTCTTATGACAGGTGTAATGGAGCACTGTGTTGAGAAGGCCATGGAGCATTCTGATTACATGTGTCATGGAGCTTTGTGATGACAAGGGCATTGAGCAATGTGATGAGAGCATTCATGGAGCATTGTGATGACAATTACATGGAGCATTGTGATGAAATGTTCATGGAGAATTGTGGTTACAAATGTCACAGAGCCTTGTGATGACGCGGGCATGGATCATTGTAATGACAAATGTTATGAAGCATTGTGATGACTGGAGTCACGGAGCATTGTGATGACAGGTGTCATTTAGCATTGTGATGACAAGGGCATGGAGCATTGGTCTAATAAGTTTCAAGGATTATAGCGATGACAGTTGGAATGGCACATTGTGATGAAAAGGGCATGTAACTTTGGTCTAATAAGTTTCATGGATTATTGCCATGACACTTGGAATGGCTCATTGTGATGACAAGGCATGGAGCATTGTGATTACAAGGTAATGCAGTATTGTGGAGACAGGTGTCAGGGAGCATTGGAATGACATATGCAATGGCCCATTGTGATGACAATGACATGGAACATTGTGATGCCAAGTGTCATGGAGGACTCTGATGACAAAGGTAATGGAGCATTGTGATGACAATGGCTTGGGGCCTTGTGATGACACGGGTCAGGGAGCATTGTGCTAACAAGTGTATGGAGAATTGTGATGAAAAGCATCATGGAGCATTCTGATGATAAGCTTGTTGAGTATTTTGATGAATATAGCATGGAACATTGAGATGAAAACGACATAGGGCATTGTGATGAAAAAGGCATGGAGCCTTTTCGTGACAGTGTTCAAGGAGCATTCTGACGACAAGTGTCAGAGAGCATTGTGATGACAAGTGTATTGAGAATTGTGATGACAAAGGTCATGGAGCATTGTGATGAAAAGTGCATGGAATATTGTGATGACAGGCATCATGGAGTGTTGTGATGACAAGTGTTATGGAACTTTGTGATCACAAGGGTTTGGAGCATTGTGATGACAGAGGTCATGGATCATTTTGATTTCAAGGAGCATGGAGTATTGTGATGACAAGGCCATGAAGCAATGTGATCCCAACGTTCATGGAGGATTGTGATGACAATGGTATTGGAGTATTGTGATGACAAGCGCATGGAGCATTGTAATGACAAGGTCATGTAGCATTTTGCTGACAAAGCCATGGAGCAATGTGATGACAGGTGTAATGGAACAGTGTGATGACAAGCCTCATGGATCATTGTGAATACAGCGGTCATGGAGCATTCGGGTAACAAGGGCATGGATCATTGTGATGACAAAAGTCATGGAGCATTAGGCTGAAAATATTGATGGAGTATTGTGATGGCAGGGGTCATGGAGCATTGTGATGACAGTGGTCATGGAGAATTTTGATTTCATTGTGCTGACAATAGCCGGAAGCATTATGATGATGGGCATGATGCTTTGTGATGACAGGGTTCATGGAGCATTGAGATCAAAACGTGCATGGAGCATTGTGATTACAGGTACTGGGAGCATTTTGATGACAAGGGCATGGAGCATTATGATGAGAAGGTCATGGAACATTCTGATGACATGTGACATGGAGCTTTCAGATAACAAGGGCATGGATCATTTTGATTACAGGGTTCTTGGAGCATTGTGATGACAAGTGTCATGGAGCCTTTTGATGACAAGGCCGTGGAACATTGTGATGGCAGGGGTCATGGAGCATTGTTATGACAGGGGTAATGGAGCAGTGTGATGAGAAGGGCATGGATCATTGTGATTA
Organism: Mesoplodon bidens; assembly: GCF_964165515.1. Classification (NCBI taxonomy): domain Eukaryota; kingdom Metazoa; phylum Chordata; class Mammalia; order Artiodactyla; family Ziphiidae; genus Mesoplodon; species Mesoplodon bidens. The sequence continues at coordinate 4,746,840 of NW_027672207.1, forward strand.
CAAGATTTATGGAGCATTGCCATAACAAATTTGTGGACCGTTGTGATGAAAACCACGTGGCACAATGTGATGACAAGGGTCACGGGGCATTTTTCTGACAAAGGCATGGAGAATTGTGATGACAAGAGTCACGGAGAATAGTGATGGAAATTTCATGGAGCAATTTGGTTACAAAGGTCACAGAGGCTTGTGATGACGCGGGTATGGACCACAGTGATGAAAAATGTTATGAAGCATTGTGATGACTGGATTCATGGAGCATTGTGATGACAAGGGCATGGATCACTGTGATGAGAAGGTCATGGAGTATTGTGAAGACGAGTCAGGGAGCACTGTGATGACATATGTCATGGTCCATTGCGATGACAATGACAGGGAGCACTGTGATGCCAAATGTAATGGAGGATTGTGATGACAAATATAATGGAGCATTGTGATGACTAGGGCTTCGAGCATTATGATGACAAGGGCCATTGAGAATTTTCATGGAAGTTCGTGAAGCATTGTGATGACAAGGTCCTGGAGCATTGTGATGAGAAAACCATGGAGCCTTGTGATGACAAATCTCATTGAGCATACTGATGAAAAGGGGCATGGAGCATTGTGATTACAGGTGTCTTGGAGCTCTGTGATGACAAGGGCATGGAACATTTTAATGAAAAAGCCATGGAACATTCTGATTACTTGACTCATGGAGCTTTCTGATGACAAGTGTATGGAGCATTTTGATTACAGGGATCTTGGAGCATTGTGATGACAATTGTCATGGAGTCTTGTGAAGACAAGGCCGTGGAACATTGTGATGGCAGCGGTCATGGAGCAATTTTATGAGAGGTGTAATGGAGCATTGTGATGAGAAGGGCAAGGAGCATTTTGATTACAAGGTTTATGGAGCATTGCAATGACAAATTTGTGGACCGTTGTGATGAAAAGCGTGTGGCACATTGTGATGACAAGGGTCATGGAGCATTTTTCTGACAAAGGCATGGAGCATTTTAATGACAAGTGTCACGGAGCATTGTGAGGAAAAGTTCAAGGAGCACTGTGGTTACAAAGGTCACAGAGCCTTGTGATGACGAGGGCATGGATCATTGTGATGACAAATGGTATGAAGCATTGTGATGACTGGAGTCATGGAGCATTGTGATGACAAGGGCATGGAGCATTGTGGTTAAATAGGTCACAGATTCTGTTGATGATGAGGGCATGGACCATTGTAATGACACAGGTCATGAAGCATTGTGATGACTGGAGTCACGGAGCATTGTGATGACAGGGGTCATGGAGCATTGCTATAACAAGGGCATGGAGCATTGTGATGACAAGGGCATGGAGCATTGGTCTAATAAGTTTCATGGATTATAGCGATGACACTTGGAAAGGCGCACTGTGATGACAAGGGCATGGAACATTGTGATGACCAGGTCATGCAGTATTGTGAAGACAGTTGTCAGGGATCATTGTCATGACATATGTAATGGCCCATTGTGATGACAATGGCATGGAGCATTGTGATGCCAATTGTCATGGAGGATTCTGATGACAAAGGTAATGGAGCACTGTGAAGACAATGGCTTGGAGCATTGTGATGACAAGGATCAGGGAGCATTGTGCTGACAAGTGCATGGAGAATTGTGATGATAAGGGTCATGGAGCATTCTGATGACAAGCATGTGGTGTGTTTTGATGAAAATGGCATGGGGCATTGTGATGATAACAGCATGGGGCATTGTGATGAAAAAGGCATGGGGCATTGGAATGAAAAAGGCATGGAGCCTTTCCGTGACAGGGTTCAAGCAGCATTCTGACGACAAGTGTCAGGGAGCATTGTGATGACAAGTGTATTGAGAATTGTGATGACAAAGGCCATGGAGCACTGTGATGAAAAGGGCATGGAATATTTTGATGACAGGCAGCATGGAGTGTTGTGATGACAAGTGTTATGGAACATTGTGATCACAAGGGTTTGGACAATTGTGATGACAGAGGTCATGGATCATTTTGATTTCAATGAGCATTGAGCATTTTGATGACAAGGGCATGAAGCAATGTGATACCAAGGTTCATGGAGGATTGTGATGAAAATAGTAATGGAGTATTGTGACGACAAGCGAATAGAGCATTGTATTGACAAGGTCATGTAACATTTTGCTGACAAAGGCATGGAGGATTGTGATGACTGGTGTCATGGAGCACTGTGATGACAAGCGTCACGGAGCATTGTGAATATTGTGGTCATGGAGCATTGGGATGTCAAGTGTATGGATCATTGTGATGACAAAGTGCGTGGAGCACTGGGCTGAAAATGTTCAGGGAGTGTTGTGATCAGAGGGGTCATGGAGCATTGTGATGACTAGGGAATGGAGCATTGTGATGACAAGAGCCCCGGATCATTGTGTTGTCAGGTGTCATGGAGTGTTGTGATGACAGTGGTCATGCAGCATTGTGATGATATTGGCCATGGAGCATTGTGATGAGTAGGTCGTGGAATTTCTGGCTGAAAATGTTCATGGATTATTGTGATGACAAGGTTCATGGAGCATTGTGATGACAAGGGAATGGAGCATGGTGATGACAAGGTCCTGGATCATTGTGATGAGAAGACCATGGAGACTTGTGATCACAAGTCTCATGGAGCATTCTGATGAAAAGGCGCATGGAGCATTGTGATTACAGGGCTCTTGGAGCATTGTGATGACAAGGGAATGGAGCATTGTGATGAGAAAGCAATGGAGCATTCTGATGACAAGCGTCATGGAGCTTTGTGATGACAAGTGCATGTAGAATTGTGATTACAGGTGTCTTGGAGCATTGTGATGAAAAGGGCATAGATCATTGTGATGAAAAAGGCATGGAGCCTTCTCATGACAGGGTTCAAGGAGCATACTGACGACAAGTGTCAGGGAGCATTGTGCTGACAAGTGTATTGAGCATTGTGATGACAAATGTCATGGAGCATTGTGATGAGAAGACCATGGATATTTGTGATGATGAGCATCATGGTGTGTTGTGATGATAAGATTTATGGAACATTGTGATCACAAGGTTTTTGAGCATTATGATGACAGAGGTCATGGAGCATTTTGATTTCATTGTGAGGACAATAGCCTGAAGCATTATGATGATGGGCATGATGCTTTGTGATGACAGGGTTCATGGAGCATTGAGATCAAAACGGGCATGGAGCATTGTGATTACAGGTACTGGGAGCATTTTGATGAAAAGGGCATGGAGCATTATGATGAGAAGGTCATGGAACATTCTGATGACATGTGACATGGAGCTTTCAGATAACAAGGGCATGGATCATTTTGATTACAGGGTTCTTGGAGCATTGTGATGACAAGTGTCATGGAGCCTTTTGATGACAAGGCCGTGGAACATTGTGATGGCAGGGGTCATGGAGCATTGTTATGACAGGGGTAATGGAGCAGTGTGATGAGAAGGGCATGGATCATTGTGATTACAAGATTTATGGAGCATTGCCATAACAAATTTGTGGACCGTGGTGATGAAAACCACGTGGCACAATGTGATGACAAGGGTCACGGGGCATTTTTCTGACAAAGGCATGGAGAATTGTGATGACAAGAGTCACGGAGAATAGTGATGGAAATTTCATGGAGCAATTTGGTTACAAAGGTCACAGAGGCTTGTGATGACGCGGGTATGGACCACAGTGATGAAAAATGTTATGAAGCATTGTGATGACTGGATTCATGGAGCATTGTGATGACAAGGGCATGGATCACTGTGATGAGAAGGTCATGGAGTATTGTGAAGACGAGTCAGGGAGCACTGTGATGACATATGTCATGGTCCATTGCGATGACAATGACAGGGAGCACTGTGATGCCAAATGTAATGGAGGATTGTGATGACAAATATAATGGAGCATTGTGATGACTAGGGCTTCGAGCATTATGATGACAAGGGCCATTGAGAATTTTCATGGAAGTTCGTGAAGCATTGTGATGACAAGGTCCTGGAGCATTGTGATGAGAAAACCATGGAGCCTTGTGATGACAAATCTCATTGAGCATACTGATGAAAAGGGGCATGGAGCATTGTGATTACAGGGGTCTTGGAGCTCTGTGATGACAAGGGCATGGAACATTTTAATGAAAAAGCCATGGAACATTCTGATTACTTGACTCATGGAGCTTTCTGATGACAAGTGTATGGAGCATTTTGATTACAGGGATCTTGGAGCATTGTGATGACAATTGTCATGGAGTCTTGTGAAGACAAGGCCGTGGAACATTGTGATGGCAGCGGTCATGGAGCAATTTTATGAGAGGTGTAATGGAGCATTGTGATGAGAAGGGCAAGGAGCATTTTGATTACAAGGTTTATGGAGCATTGCAATGACAAATTTGTGGACCGTTGTGATGAAAAGCGCGTGGCACATTGTGATGACAAGGGTCATGGAGCATTTTTCTGACAAAGGCATGGAGCATTTTAATGACAAGTGTCACGGAGCATTGTGAGGAAAAGTTCAAGGAGCACTGTGGTTACAAAGGTCACAGAGCCTTGTGATGACGAGGGCATGGATCATTGTGATGACAAATGGTATGAAGCATTGTGATGACTGGAGTCATGGAGCATTGTGATGACAAGGGCATGGAGCATTGTGGTTAAATAGGTCACAGATTCTGTTGATGATGAGGGCATGGACCATTGTAATGACACAGGTCATGAAGCATTGTGATGACTGGAGTCACGGAGCATTGTGATGACAGGGGTCATGGAGCATTGCTATAACAAGGGCATGGAGCATTGTGATGACAAGGGCATGGAGCATTGGTCTAATAAGTTTCATGGATTATAGCGATGACACTTGGAAAGGCGCACTGTGATGACAAGGGCATGGAACATTGTGATGACCAGGTCATGCAGTATTGTGAAGACAGTTGTCAGGGATCATTGTCATGACATATGTAATGGCCCATTGTGATGACAATGGCATGGAGCATTGTGATGCCAATTGTCATGGAGGATTCTGATGACAAAGGTAATGGAGCACTGTGAAGACAATGGCTTGGAGCATTGTGATGACAAGGATCAGGGAGCATTGTGCTGACAAGTGCATGGAGAATTGTGATGATAAGGGTCATGGAGCATTCTGATGACAAGCATGTGGTGTGTTTTGATGAAAATGGCATGGGGCATTGTGATGATAACAGCATGGGGCATTGTGATGAAAAAGGCATGGGGCATTGGAATGAAAAAGGCATGGAGCCTTTCCGTGACAGGGTTCAAGCAGCATTCTGACGACAAGTGTCAGGGAGCATTGTGATGACAAGTGTATTGAGAATTGTGATGACAAAGGCCATGGAGCACTGTGATGAAAAGGGCATGGAATATTTTGATGACAGGCAGCATGGAGTGTTGTGATGACAAGTGTTATGGAACATTGTGATCACAAGGGTTTGGACAATTGTGATGACAGAGGTCATGGATCATTTTGATTTCAATGAGCATTGAGCATTTTGGTGACAAGGGCATGAAGCAATGTGATACCAAGGTTCATGGAGGATTGTGATGAAAATAGTAATGGAGTATTGTGACGACAAGCGAATAGAGCATTGTATTGACAAGGTCATGTAACATTTTGCTGACAAAGGCATGGAGGATTGTGATGACTGGTGTCATGGAGCACTGTGATGACAAGCGTCACGGAGCATTGTGAATATTGTGGTCATGGAGCATTGGGATGTCAAGTGTATGGATCATTGTGATGACAAAGTGCGTGGAGCACTGGGCTGAAAATGTTCAGGGAGTGTTGTGATCAGAGGGGTCATGGAGCATTGTGATGACTAGGGAATGGAGCATTGTGATGACAAGAGCCCCGGATCATTGTGTTGTCAGGTGTCATGGAGTGTTGTGATGACAGTGGTCATGCAGCATTGTGATGATATTGGCCATGGAGCATTGTGATGAGTAGGTCGTGGAATTTCTGGCTGAAAATGTTCATGGATTATTGTGATGACAAGGTTCATGGAGCATTGTGATGACAAGGGAATGGAGCATGGTGATGACAAGGTCCTGGATCATTGTGATGAGAAGACCATGGAGACTTGTGATCACAAGTCTCATGGAGCATTCTGATGAAAAGGCGCATGGAGCATTGTGATTACAGGGCTCTTGGAGCATTGTGATGACAAGGGAATGGAGCATTGTGATGAGAAAGCAATGGAGCATTCTGATGACAAGCGTCATGGAGCTTTGTGATGACAAGTGCATGTAGAATTGTGATTACAGGTGTCTTGGAGCATTGTGATGAAAAGGGCATGGATCATTGTGATGAAAAAGGCATGGAGCCTTCTCATGACAGGGTTCAAGGAGCATACTGACGACAAGTGTCAGGGAGCATTGTGCTGACAAGTGTATTGAGCATTGTGATGACAAATGTCATGGAGCATTGTGATGAGAAGACCATGGATATTTGTGATGATGAGCATCATGGGGTGTTGTGATGATAAGATTTATGGAACATTGTGATCACAAGGTTTTGGAGCATTATGATGACAGAGGTCATGGAGCATTTTGATTTCATTGTGATGACAATAGCCTGAAGCATTATGATGATGGGCATGGTGCATTGTGATGACAGGGTTCATGGAGCATTGAGATGAGAAGGGGCATGGAGCATTGAGATTACAGGCGTCATGGAGCATTGTCATGACAAGGGCAAGGAGCATTGTGATGAGAAGGCCATGGAACATTCTGATGACATGAGTCATGGAGCCTTGTGATGAAAAGGGCATGGAGCATTATAATTACAGTGGTCTTGGAGCATTTTGATGAGAAGGCCGTGGAATATTGTGATGGCAGGGTTCATGAAACATTGTTATGACAGAGATAATGGAGCATTGTGATCAGAAGGTCATTGCGCATTGTTCTGAAACGTTTCATGGTTTATTGTGATGAGAGTGGGCATGGAGCATTGTGATGACAAGGGCATAGAACACTGTGATACATGGGTCATGGAGGATTTTAATGACAAGGGCATGGAGCATTGTGATGAAAAGGGTATCGAGCATTGTGATGACAAGTGTCATAGAGCTTTGTGATGACAAGGGCATGGAGCAATGTGATGAGAGGTTTCATGGAGCATTGTGATTACAATGGCATGGAACACTGTGATGCCAAGGGTCATGGAGCTTTGTGATGACAAATGTCATGGAGCATTTTGATGACAAGGGTGTGGTGCATTGTGATGAGAAGGCCAGGGAGCATTTTGATGACAGGGTCATGCAGCAATTTGAAGAAAAGTGTAATGGAACATTTTGATGACAGGGGTTATAGAACATTCTGATGCCAGGGGTCATGGAGCTTTGGGATGAAAAGGGTCATGGAGCATTTTGATGACAGTGGTTATGGAACATTAGGATGTCAGTGGTCATGGAACATTGTGCTGATATGGGATGTAGCATTGTGATGACAGGGGTTATGGAACATTGTGATTTCAGGGTTATGGGAGGATTGTGATGACTAGTGATGGAACATTGTGATATCTCAGGTGAGAGAGCATTTGGATGAGAAGTGCATGGAGCATTGTGATTACAATGTTTATGGAGCATAGCAATGAGAAGGATGTCGATCATTGTGATGAAAATCACGTGGCACATTTTGATGACAAGGGTCATGGAGCATTGTTCTGACAAAGGCACGTAGCATTGTGATGAAAAGTTCATGGAGCATTGTGGTTACAAAGTCAAAGAGTCTTGTGATGGCGCGGGCATGGTCCGTTGTGATGACAAACGTTATGAAGCATTGTGATGACTGGAGTCACGGAGCATTGTGATGACAGGGGTCATGGAGCATCGTGAAGACAAGGGCAAGGAACTTTGTGATGACAGGGGCATGGAGCATTAGTCTGATAATTTTCATAGATTATTGTGATGACAGTGGACATGGTGCATTGTGATGACAAGAGCAAGGAGCATTGTGATTAGAAGGTCATGGAGTATTTTGAAGACAGGTGTCAGGGAGCATTGTGATGACATATGTCATGGTGCATTGCGATGTCAATGACCGGGAGCACTGTGATGCCAAATGTAAAGGAGGATTGTGATGATAAATATAATGGAGCATTGTGATGACTAGGGCTTTGAGCATTATGATGACAACAGAAATTGAGAATTTTCATGACAAGGTCGTGAAGCATTGTGATGACAAGTTCCTGGAGCATTGTGATGAGAAAACCATAGAGCCTTGTGATGACAAGGCTCATGGAGCATACTGATGAAAAGGGGCAAGGAGCATTCTGATTACAGGGGTCTTGGAACACTGTGATGAAAAGGGCATGGAGCATTGGTCAAATAATTTTCATGGATTATTGCGATGACACTTGGAATGGCACATTGTATTGACAAGGGCATGGAGCATTTTGATGTCCAGGTCATGCAGTATTGTGAAGACATATGTCAGGGAGCATTGTGATGACATATGTAATGGCCCATTGTGATGACAATAGCATGAATCATTGTGATGCCAAGTGTCATGGAGGATTCTGAAGACAAAGGTAATGGAGCATTGTGATGACAATGGCTTGGAGCATTGTGAAGACAAGGGTCAGGGAGCATTGTGCTGACAAGTGCATGGAGCATTGTGATGAGAAGGACAAGGAACCATCTGATGACATGCGTCATGGAGCTTTGTTATGACATGGGCATGGAGCATTTTAATGACAGGTGTCTTGGAGCATTGTGCTGACAAGGGACACTGAGCCTTGTGATGACAAGGCCGTGGAACATCGTGATGGCAGGTGTCACGGAGCATTGTTATGACAGTGGTAATGGAGCATTTTGATGGCACGGTTACGGAGAATTGTGATGAGAAGGCCATGGAAAATTCTGATGACATGTGTCATGGAGCTTTGTGATGACAAGGGCATGGAGCAATGTGATGAGAGCATTCTTGGAGCATTGTGATAACAATGACTTGGAGCATTGTGATGCCAAGTGTCATGGATCTTTGTGATGACAAAGGTCATTCAGCATTTTGATGACAAAGGCGTTGTTCATTGTGATGAGTAGGGCAGGGAGCATTGTCATGACAGGTGTTATGGATCATTGTGATGTCTGTGGTCATCGAAAATTGTGATGATAAGTGCATGTAGCATTGTGATGAAGTAGTCATGGAACATTATGATGACAGTGGTGAGGGAGTATTTTGACGAATAGTGATGTAACATTGTGATATCAGTGGTGAGAGAGCATTTTGATGGGAAGTGCATGGAGCATTGTGATGAATAGTTTTATGGAGCATTGTGATGACAAGATTGTGGAGCACTGTGATGACAAGAGCATGGTGCATTTTGATGAAATGTGTCATGGAGCTTTGTCCTGACAAGCACATGGTGCATTGTGATGACAAGGGTCATGGAGCATTGTGATGAAAAGTTCATGGAGCACTGTGGTGAAAAATGTCACAGAGACTGTTGATGACAAGGGCATTGACCATTGTGATGGCAAAGGTCATGAATCATTGTCATGACTGTAGTCACGGAGCACTGTTATGACAGGAGTCATGGAGCATTGTGATAACAAGAGCATGGAGCATTGTGATGACAATGGCTTGGAGCATTGTGATGACAAGGGTCAGGGAGCATTGTGCTGACAAGTGCATGGAGAATTGTGATGACAAGGGTAATGGAGCATACTGATGACAAGCTTGTGGAGAAATTTGATGATAATGGCATGGAGCATTGTGATGAAAACGGCATGGGGCATTGTGATGAAAAAGGCATGGAGCCTTTTCGTGACAGATTTCAAGGAGCATTCTGACGACAAGTGTCAGGAAGCATTGTGATGACAATTGTATTGAGAATTGTGATGACAAAGGTCATGGAGCATTGTGATGAAAAGGGCATGGAATATTGTGATGACAGGCATCATGGAACGTTGTGTTGACAAGTGTTATGTAACTATGTTATCACAAGGGTTTGGAGCATTGTGATGACAGAGGTCATGGATCATTTTGATTTCAAGGAGAATGGAGCATTGTGATGACAAGGGCATGAAGCAATGTGATCCCAAGGTTCATGGAGGATTGTGATGACAATGGTAATGGAGTATTGTGATGACAAGCGCATAGAGCATTGTAATGACAAGGTCATGTAGCATTTTGCTGACAAAGGCATGGAACATTGTGATGATAGGTGTCATGGAGAACTCTGATGACAAGCGTCACGGAACATTGTGAATAGAGGGGTCATGGAGCATTGGGATGACAAAGGCATGGATCATTGTGATTACAAGGGTCATGGAGCATTGGGTTGAAAATGTTCAAGGAGTATTGTGATGACAGGGGTCATGGAGCATTGTGATGAATAGGGAATGGAGCATTGTGATGTCACGAGTTCTGGATCATTGTGTTGTCAGGTGTCATGGAGTGTTGTGATGACAGTGGTCATGGAGCATTGTGATGATATTGGGCATGGAACATTGTGAAGAGAATGTCATGGAACATTGGGCTGAAAATGTTCATGGAGTATTGTGTTGACAGGGGTCTTGGAGCATTGTGATGAAAAGGGAATGGAGCATGGTGATGACAAGGTCCTGGAGCATTTTGATTGATGACCATGGAGACTTGTGATGACAAGTCTCATGGAGCATTCTGATGAAAAGTGGCATGGAGCATTGTGATTATAGTTTTTTGGAACATTGTGATGACAAGGGGATGTAGCATTGTGATGACAGTTGTCATGGAACATTTTGATTACAGGGATGAGCGAGTATTATGTTGACTAGTGATGGAACAGTGTGATATCTCTGGTGAGAGTGCATTTTAATGAGTTGTGCGTGGAGCACTGTGAATACAAGGTTTATGGAGCGTAACGATGAAAAGGTTGTGGACTTTTGTGAACAAAAGCGCGTGGTACATTGTGATGACAAGGGTAATGGAGCATTGTTCTGACAAAGGCATGGAGCATTGTGATGACAAGGGTCACGTAGCATTGTGATGAAAAGTTCATGGAGCATTGGGGTTACAAAGGTCTCAGCGCCTTGTGATGATGAGGGCATGGACCATTGTGATGAAAAACGTTATGAAGCATTGTGATGACTGGAGTCACGGAGCATTGTGATGACAGGGGACATGGAACATTGTGATGACAAGGGCATGGAGCATTGTGATTACAGACCATGGAGCATTGGTTTGAAAAATTTCATAGATTATTGTGATGACAGTTGTCATGGTGCATTGTGATGACAAGGTCATGGAGCACTATGATGACAAGGGCATGGAGCATTTGGATGAGAAGGTCATGGTGTATTGTGAAGACAAGTGTCAGGGAGCATTGTGATGACATATGTCATGGTCCATTGTGATGACAATGGCAGGGGGCAATGTGATGCCAAATGTAAAGGAGGATTGTCATGACAAATATAATGGAGCATTGTGATGACTAGGACTTGGAGCATTATGATGACAAGGGCCATTGAGAATGTTCATGACAAGGTCGTGAAGCATTTTGATGACAAGGTCCTGGAGCACTGTGATGAGAAAACCATGGAGCCTTGTGATGACAAATCTCATGGAGCATACTGATGAAGAGGGGCATGGAGCATTGTGATAACAAGGTTCTTGGAAAATTGTGATGGAAAGAGCATGGAACATTGTGAGGAGAAGGCCAGGGAGCCTTCTGATGACATGCGTCATTGAGCATTGTGATGACAAGGGCATAGAGCATTGTGATTACAGCGGTCTTGGAGCATTGTGATGAAAAGGGCATGGATCATTGTGATGAAAAAGGCATGGAGCCGTGTGATGACAGAGATCAAGGAGCATACAGACTACAAGTTTCAGGGAACGTTTTGATGACAAGTGTATTGAGCACTGTGATGACAGAGGTCATGGAGCATTGTGATGAGAAGACCATGGATAATTGTGATGAGGGGCGTCATGGCGCATTATGATGACAAGTTTTATGGAATATTGTGATCAGAAGGGTTTGGAGCATTGTTATGATAGAGGTCATGGAGCATTATGATTTCATTGTGATGACAATAGCAATGAAGCATTATGATGATGGGCATGGTGCATTGTGATGACAGGTTTCATGAATCATTGAATTGAAAAGGGGCATGGCGTATTGTGATTACAGGCATCTTGGAGCATTGTGATGAGAAGGGTCATGGAGCCTTGTGATGACAAGGCCATGGAACATCGTGATGGCAGGGGTATGGAGCATTGTTATGACAGGTGTAATGGAGCATTGTGATGGAAAGGACATGGAGCCCTGTGATGAGAAGGCCATGGAGCATTCTGATGACATGTGTCATGGGGCTTTGTGATGACAAGAACATGAAGCAATGTGATGAGAGCGTTCATGGAGCATTATGATGACAATGACATGGAGCATTGTGATGCCAAGGGTCATGGATATTTGTGATGACAATGGTCATGGAGCATTTTGATGAGAAGGGTGTGGTGCATGTTGATGAGAAGGGCAGGGAGCATTGTGATGACAGGTGTCATGGAACACTGTGATTACAAGCGTCATGGATCATTGTGAATACAGGGGTCATGGAGCAATGGGATGACAAGGGCATGGAGCATTGTGATTACAGGTGTCTTGAGCATTGTGATGACAAGTGTCATGGAGCTTTGTGATGACAAGGCCGTTGAACATTGTGATGGCAGGGGTCATGAGGCATTGGGCTGAAAATATTCATGGAGTATTGTGATGACAGGGGTCATGGAGCATTGTGATGACTAGGGAATGGAGCATTGTGATTACAAGGGTCCCGGATCATTGTGTTGTCAGGTGTCATGGAGTGTTGTGATGACAGTGGTCATGGAGAATAGGGATGATATTGCTCATGGAGCATTGTGATGATTAGGTCATGGAGCATTTGTCTGAATATGTTCATGGAGTATTGTGATGACAGTGGTCATGGAGCATTGTGATGACAAGGGAATGGAGCATGGTGATGACAAGGTCCTGGAGCATTGTGATGAGAAGACCATGGAGACTTTTGATGAGAAATCTCATGGAGCATTCTGTTGAAATGGGGCATGGGGCATTTTGATTACAGGGGTCTTGGAGCATTGTGATGACAGGGGCATGGCTCATGGTGATGAGAAGGCCATGGAGCATTCTGATGACATGCGTCATGCAGCTTTGTGATGACGAGGGCATGGAGCATTGTGAATACAGGGGTCTTGAGCATTGTGATGACAAGTGTCATGGAGCCTTGTGATGACAAGGCCGTGTAACATTGTGATGGCAGGGGTCATGGAGCATTGTTATGACAGGGGTAATGGAGCATTTTGATGAGAAGGGCATGGAGCATTGTTCTGAAATATTTTATGGATTATTGTGATGAGTGTGGGCATGGAGCATTGTGATGAGGAGGGCACGGAACACTGTGATACATGGGTCATGGGTCATGGAGCTTTGTGATGACAAGTCATGGAGCATTTTGATGACAAGAGCATGGAGTATTGTGATGACAGGGGCTTGGAGCATTGGTCTGACAACTTTCATAGATTATTGTGATGCCAGTGGACATGGTGCATTGTGATGACAAGGCCATGGATTATTGTGAAGAGAAGGTCATGGAGTACTGTGAAGACAGGTGTCAGGGAGCATTGTGATGACATATATCATCGTCCATTGAGATGACAATGCTAGGTAGTATTGTGATGACAAATTTAATAGAATATTGTGATGACAAATGTCATGGAGCATTGTGATGAAAAGGGCATGGAGTATTGTGATGAAACGCATCATGGAGCGTTGTGATGACAAGTGTTATGGAACATTGTGATCACAAGGGATTGGAGCATTGTGATGACAGAGGTCTTGGCTCATTTTGATTTAAAGGAGCATGGAGCATTTTGATGACAAAGGCCTGAAGCAATGTGATCCCAAGTTTCATGGAGGATTGTGATGGCAATGGTAATGGAGTAAGGTGATGACAAGCACATAGAGCATTGTAATGATAAGGTCATGTAGCATTTTGCTGACAAAGGCATGGAGTATTTTGATGAAAGGTATCATGGAGCAATGTGATGACAAGCGTCACGGAGCATTGTGAATACAGGTGTTATGGAGCATTGGGATGACATGGGCATGCATCATTTTGATGAGAAGGGTCATGGAGCATTGGGGTGAAAATGTTCATGGAGTATTTTGATGACAGGGGTCATGGAGTATTGTGATGACAAGGGAATGGAGCACTGTGATGACAACGTCCTGGAGCACTGTGATGTGAAGACCATGGAACCTTGTGATGACAAGTCTCATGGAGCATTCTGATGAAAAGGAGAAGGGAACATTTTGATTACAGGTGTCTTGGAGCTTTGTGATGACAAGGGCATGGAACATTATGATGAGAAGGCCATGGAGCATTCTGATGACATGCATCATGGAGATTTGTGATGATAAGTGCAAAGAGCATTGTGATCACAGTGGTCTTGGAGCATTGTGATGAAAAGGGCATGGATCACTGTGATATAAAACGCATGGAGCTTTGTCATGAAAGAGTTCAAGGTGCATACTGATGGCAATAGTCAGGGAGCATTTTGCTGACAAGTGTAATGAGCATTGTGATGACAAAAATCATGGTGCATTGTGATGAGAAGACCATGGATAATTGTGATGACCATCGTCATGGGGCATTGTGATGACAAGTGTTATTGAACATTGTGATCACAAGGGTGTGGAGCATTGTGATGACAGAGGTCATGGAGCATTTTGATTTCATTGTGAGGACAATAGCATGAAGCATTATGATGATGGGCATGGTGCATTTTGATGACAGCGTTCATGGAGCATTGTGATGAAAATTGGCATGGAGCATTGTTCTGACAAGTTTCATGGATTATTGTGATAAGAGTTGGCATGGCACATTGTGACGACAGGGGCATGGGTCACTGTGATGACAAGGTCATGGATTATTGTGAAGAAAGTTGTCAGGGAGCATGGTGATGAAATATGTCATGTTCCAGTTTGATGACAATATCATTGAGCATTGTGATGTCAAGAGTCATGGAGAATTGTTGTGAAAATGTAAAGGAGCATTGTGATGACAAGGGCATGGAGCATTGTGATATCAAGGGCCATTGATAATTTTAATGTCCAGGTTGTGAAACATTGTGATGATAAGCGCATGGAGCTTCCTATGACAGGGGTCATGGAGCATCGCGATGACAAGTGCATGGAGTATTGTGATGACAAGAGCATATGACATTGTGATGTGAAGTGCCATGGAGCATTGTAATGACAAGGACGTGGGGAATTGTGAGGACAAGGGACATTGAGCTTTGAGATGACAAGGCATGGAGCATGGTGATGGCAAAACCGTGGAGCATTGTGATGAGAAGACCTTGGGTAATTGTGATGTCGAGCATCATGGAGCTCTGTAAGGACAAGTGGCATGAAGCATTGTGATGACAGGTGTCAGGGAGCATTGTGATGAGAGGGATCATGGAGCATTGTGATGACAAGGGCATGAAGCATTGTGATGACAAGTGCATGGAGCATTGTGATGACAAGTGCATGGAACATTGCAATGACAAGTGCATGGAGAATTGTGATGACAAGATTATGTAACATTGTGATGAGAAGTGTCATGTAGCATTGTGATGACAAGGACGTGGAGAATTGTGATGACAAGGGACATGGAGCATTGTGATAACCAGGGCATGGAGCATTGTGATGACAGGGCTCATGGAGCATTATTATGACAAGGGCCATGGTGCATTCTGACAAAAGATATCAATTATGAAGGGAATGTAAACATGGTTACATATAAACTGAATTAGGGAAGAGAACAGATTCTCAGATTTAGAAAACACTCTTATGCTAACTTAAGGGGAAAGAGAGGTGGGGAGATGCACAAAACAAAAGTTTGATATTAGCACAGGAACCGTTCCATAATCCAAAAAGAGAAGAGACAAACCCTACTCCTTCCTCAGTGAACAGAACTCAACATCCCTATTCCCCGGAGAGAAATATATCTGAGTAGTAAGAATTTTAAAACCTATGTATTGATATGTCTCCATAAGGGAACCAAGTGTATCTAGAACGACATAAACATGGCAGTGAGAATCAGCTCAAACCCACTAAAAAATGAATTTTAAAACAAAACATAAAAAGAGTAAAATTCTTACACAATTTCTTCAGGGGTTCTGATGAAACCTTGGAATGACCCTATCTACAATGACAGCTGGATGAGGCATAAGGCTGGTCACTTGGGGCTGAGAGGACTGGTGAGATTGGGTGAAAAAATGCAGACCCTAAAAAGAAATAATGCCTGTCACCCATTCAATGGTTCCCAACTCTCCAGGTAGAAAGGAATATCACTACAGTTATAACATGTATGGGAACGTAGAGAATGGAAACACTCTGATGGTGAAAGGTTTCTAAAGCTCTACTACTTTTTTCTCTCCTTGTGCTCCAGTTTGACATTCCAACTGCTTTACTACCAATCTCCTAACTTGGAGAGCCAGCCCCTATAACCTCCTGATTCACACAGTGGGCACATTGTGCAGAGGATATAAGGGAAGAGAGAGAACCAATGAGAGAGTAGCTGTAGGCATTTGGACAGCCACATGTCACTGTAATTTCCCATCATGAAGAGGAATTAACCAAAGTCTCATCCTGCCCCCCCAGAACAACTATAGGTCCTGAAGCAAAATGGTGAATTTGCGGTCAGCTCACAAAAACGCGAGTTGAAAAATGGAGCTCAGGGCCACAGAAATTCACAAACCTGCAGAGTTAAAAAGGACTACTCTCTTCCAAAAATCTGTTGAGGGAAAGCCACGAGGCGGAATTGAAAATGAGGCAGAATGGCATGAAACAGATTTCAAGAGGTACACTGGAATCAACTTTAAACACAGAAAAAGCATCACAACTTCGAAAATTATGGAAACGGCCATAAAGAGGATAAGGGTTTTCACGTGAATATATACAGGAGAAGATGCATATGACCTTTTTGGCCAAGTAAACAAGTGGAGAATGCAAATCTGCACTACAAAGAAGTATCACTTCCCACCATTAAAAAGGTACATCCA
This sequence comes from Mesoplodon bidens, assembly GCF_964165515.1. Taxonomy (NCBI): domain Eukaryota; kingdom Metazoa; phylum Chordata; class Mammalia; order Artiodactyla; family Ziphiidae; genus Mesoplodon; species Mesoplodon bidens. The sequence continues at coordinate 4,763,874 of NW_027672207.1, forward strand.
CAAAATGTGTAAAAACCAGAAAGGCAAGACAGGCCCTGGAGAACAGGGAGCCTTGTTATGCTGATGGGCGGGATGTAAGTTTCAAACTGCCTATATGGAGGAGTGAATTGTTTTCCCAAAAACAAGTAAACAACAGAGCTACAGAGCCAAGGACGCTTCCAGTCTAGGGAATATATCTTGGGAAAACTGAAAATCAATAAGACAGAGCCACCCAAAAATTTAGGGCTGAACTAATTACAAGAACCTCAACTTGTGTACACCTTAAATTTCCCAGGAAAGATAAAAATTGTTAAAAAATTTGTGGTAGTAATGTCCGATGATTATCCCTCAACCATGAAATCAATGTAATAAGACCAGAAGCAGCAAAATGAGTGGATTCCGCTACGATGATTCTAAGTGAAATAAGTCACACAGAAAATGAACCTTATCATAATATATCACTTATGAAGGTCCTGTAAACATGGCTACACATGAACTGAGTTAGGAAATAGAACAACGTCTCATGTTTAGAAAACACTCTTATGCCTGCTTAAGGGGGAAGGAGAGGTGGCGTGATGCATAAAACCAGAGTTTGATATTAGTACAGGTACCGTTCCAAACACCAACTATGGAATACACAAGACCTACACCTTCCTCAGTGAAAGGGATACAACATCCCATATTCCGCGAAGAGGATAATATCTTACTAGTAAGAATATTAAAACCTATGCATTGATATGTCTCCATAAGGGAATCAAGTGTGTCTTGACTGGCATAAATATGGCAGCGAGAATCAGGTCAAACCCACTATAAAAAGGAATTTCAAAAACAAAATTAAAAAACAGGGAAATTCTTTACAGTTCCTTCAGGGTCTCTGATGAAACCTGGCATGAACATGTCTACAATGAAAGGTGGATGTGGCATAAGGCTGGACACTTGGGACTGAGAGGATAGGTGAGATTGGGTGAGCAAATGCAGACCCTTTAAAGCAATAATGCATGGCACCCATTCCATGTGTCCCAACTCTCCAGGTTGAAGGGAATATTACTACAGCTATAACATGTACGGGAAACCTAGAAAATGGATACAGGGTGAATAGGAAAGTTTTCTTAAACTCAACGAATAGTCCCTCTCCCGGTGGTCCGGTTTGTCTTTCCAACTTCTCTACTATCAATATCCCAACTTGGAGAGACAGCCCCTTTAAACTCCTGGTTCGCACAGGTTGCCAATTTTGCTGAGAATGAAAGGGAAGAGGGAGGACCAATGAGAGAGTAGCTGTTAGGCATTTGGAAGGGCACATGTCACTCTAATTTTCCAGCAGGAAGAATAATTAACCAAAGTCTCAGCCACCCACCGGGAACCAGTATAGGTCCTGAACCAAAATTTTGGACTTGCGTTCAGCTAACAAATAGCGAGTTGAAATGTGGAGCTCAGGGGCACAGCCATTCACAAACTGGCAGAGAAATAAAGGAAAACTATTGTCCAAAACTCTGTTGATGGAAGGCAGCGAGGTGGACTTGAATGCGAGGCAGAACAGAAAGAAACAGATTTCAAGAGGTACGTTGGAATCGCCTTTGAAGCACAGGAAGGGGGGCAGAACTTCGACAATGATGCACGTGGCCAAAAAGCGCGTATGTGTTTTCGCCTGAATACATTCAGGAGAAAACGCATACGCCCCTTTTGGCCAAGCAAGCATGCGGGCAACGTAAATCTGCACAACAAAGATGTATGACTTCCCACCGGTCAAAAGCGACATCCACGAAATGTGTAAAAACCCGAAAGGCAAGACAGTTCCTGGAGAACAGGGAGCCTTGTTATGCTGATGGGCAGGATGTAAATTGCCAACAGCCTCACTGGAGGAGTGCATTGTGATCCCTACAACAAGTAAACAACAGATCTACAGAGCCAAAGGCACTTCCAGCCTAGGGAATATACCTTGGGAAAAGTGAAAATCAGTAAGACAGAGCCACCCCCAAAGTCAAGGCTACACTGCTTACAAGAACCTCAAGTTTGGTACAGGTTAAATATCCCAGGAAATAGAAAAATGGTTCAAAAATTTGTGGTACTTACGTACGATGGAATATCCCTCAGCCATGAAATGAATGTCATAAGACCAGTAGCAGCAAAATGAGTGGATTCAGGTACGATTATTCTAAGTGAAATAAGTCACACAGAAAAACAAAATTATCATAAGATATCACGTATAAAGAACCTGTAAACATGCCTACACTAGAACTGAGTGGGGAATGAGAAAAGAGCCTTATATTTAGAAAACACTCTTATGCCGGGTTAAGGGGGAAGGAGAGGTTGGGTGATGCATAAAAACAAGAGTTTGATATAAGCACAGGTACCGTTCCAAAAAACAACTATGGAATAGACAAGACCTACACCTTCCTCAGTGAAAGAGACTCAAAACCCGATATTTCCCAAAGAGGAATAGATCTGACTAGTAAGAATCTTAAAACCTATGCATTGATATGTCTCCACAAGGGAATCAAGTGTGTCTACACTGGCATAAAACATGGCAGCGAGAATAAGCTCAAGCCCACTATAAAAAGGAATTTCAAAAACAAAACACAAAACAGGGAAATTCTTTACAATTCCTTCAGGGTCTCTGATGATCCCTGGAATGACCGTGTCTACAATGATAGCTGGATGTGGCATAAGACTGGACACTTGGGACTGAGAGGGTTGGTGAGATTAGGTGAGCAAATGCAGACCCTTTAAAGCAATAATGTATTGCACCCATTCCATGGGTCCCAACTATCCAGGTTGAAGGGACTATTACTACAGGTATAACATGTACGGGAAACCTAGAGAACGGATACACTGTGAATAGGTAAGGTTTCTAAATCTCAATGAATCGTGCCTCTCCTTGTGCTCCGGTTTGACTTTCCAACTGCTTTACTATCAATCTCCCAAATTGGAGAGACAGCCCCTTTAACCTCCTGGTTCGCACAGGTTGCCAATTTGGCAGAGGATGAAAGGGAAGAGGGAGAACCAATGAGAGAGTAGCTGTTAGGCATTTGGATGGGCACATGTCACTCTAATTTCCCGGCACGAAGAAGAATTAACCAAATTCTCAGCCACCCACTGGGAACCAGTATAGGTCCTGAACCAAAATTTTGGACTTGCGTTCTGCTCACAAAAAAAGAGTTGAAAAATGGAGCTCAGGGGCACAGCAATTCACAAACTGTCAGAGTAATAAAGGACAACTATCGTCCAAAAATCTGTTGAGGGAAGGCAACGAGGAGGACTTGAAATCGAAGCAGAATAGCAGGAAACAAATTTCAAAAGGTACTTTGGAATTGCCTTTAAAGCACAGGATGGGGGGCAGAAGTTCGACAATGATGCACTTGGCCAAAAAGGGCGTATGCGTTTCCTCCTGAATATATTCAGGAGAAAACGCATACGCCCTTTCTGGCCAAGCAAGCAAGCTGACAATGCAAATCGGCACAACAATGAAGTATCACTTCCCACCGGTCAAAAGGGACATCCACAAAATGTGTAAAAACCAGAAAGGCAAGACAGGCCCTGGAGAACAGGGAACCTTGTTATGCTGATGGGCGGGATGTAAATTGCCAACTGCCTCACTGGAGGAGTGCATTGTGTTCCGTAAAACAAGTAAACTACAGAGATACAGAGCCAAAGGCAATTTCAGTCTAGGGTATATACTTTGGGAAAACTGAAAATCAATAAGACAAAGCCACCCCCCAAATCAGGGATACACTGCTTACAAGAACATCAACTTGGGTACAGGTTAAATATCACAGGAAATAGAAAAATGGTTCAAAAAACTGTGGTACTAAGTTAGATCAGCTCGGTGCTTTGTGACCGCATGGAGGGGTGGGATGGGGAGGGTGGGAGGGAGGGAGATGCATGAGGGAAGGGATGTGGGAACAGTTGTATATGAATGACTGATTCACTTTGTTATAAAGCAGAAATTAATTTAAAAAAATAGAAAAATTGTGGTACTTACGTACAATGGAATATGCCTCAGTAATGAAATCAGTGTCATAAGACCAGTAGCAGCAAAATGAGTGGATTCAGGTACGATGATTCTAAGTGAAATAAGTCACAGAGAAAAAGAAACTTATCATAAGATATCACTTATGAAGATCCTGTAAACATGGCTACACATGAAGAGAGTTAGGAAAGAGAACAGAGTCCCACATTTAGAAAACACAGTTATGCCTGCTTAAGGGGGAAGGAGAGGTGGGGTGATGCATAAAACCAGAGTTTGATATAAGCACAGGTACCGCTTCAAAAACCAACTATGGAATAGACAAGACCTACACCTTCCTCAGTGAAAGGGACTCAAAACCCCATATTTCCCACAGAGGAATATATCTGACTAGTAAGAATCTTAGAACCTATGTATTGATATGTCTCCATAAGGGAATCAAGTGTGTCTAGACTGGCATAAACATGGCAGCGAGAATCAGCTCAAACCCAGTATAAAAATGAATTATAAAAACAAAACAAAAAAAACAGGGAACTTCTTTACAATTCCTTCAGGTTCTCTGACGAAACCTGGAATGACCCTATGTACCATGACAGCTGGATGTGGCATAAGGCTGGAAACTTGGGACTGAGAGGATTGGTGAGATTGGGTGAGCAAATGCAGATCCTTTAAAGCAATAATGCATGGCACCCATTCCATGGGTCCCAACTCTCCAGGTTGAAGGGGATATTACTACAGCTATAACACGTATGGGAAACCTAGAGAATGGACACACTGTGAATACGAAATGTTTCTAAAACTCAACGAATAGTCCCTCTCCTGGTGCTCCGGTTTGACTTTCCAACTGCTTTACTATCAACCTCCCAACTTGGAGAGACAGCCCCTTTAACCTCCTGGTTCGCACAGGTTGCCAATTTGGCAGAGGATGGAAGGGAAAAGGGAGAACCAATGAGAGAGTAGCTGTTAGGGTTTTGGAAGGGCACATGCCACTCTAATTTCCCGGCAGGAAGAAGAATTAACCAAAGTCACAGCCACCCACCGGGAACAATTATAGGTCCTGAACCAAAATTTTGGATTTGCATTCAGCTCTCAAAAAACGTGGTGAATAATGGAGTGCAGGAGCACAGCAATTCACAAACTGGAAGAGTAGTAATGGACAACTATTTTCAAAATTCCGTTGTGGGAAGGCAGCGAGATGGATTTGAAAATGAGTCAGAATATCAGGAAACAAATTTCAAGAGTTACGTTGGAATCTCCTGTAAAGCACAGGAAGAGGGGCACAACTTTGAAAATGATGCACTTGTCCAAAAACTGTGTAAGCATTTTCTCCTGAATATATTCAGGAGAAAACAAATACATCATTTTTGGCCAAGGAAGCAAGTGGGCAGTGCAAATCTGCACTACAAAGAAGTATCACTTCCCACCGGTCAAAAGGGACAACCACAAAATGTGTAAAAACCAGAAAGGCAAGACAGGCCCTGGAGAACAGGAGCCTTGTTATGCTGATGGGCGGGATGTAAATTGCCAACTGCCTCTCTGGAGGAGTGCATTGTGTTCCCTAAAACAAGTAAACAAGAGAGCTACAAAGCCAAGGGCACTTCCAGTCTAGGGAATATACCTTGGGAAAACTGAAAATCAATAAGACAGAGCCACACCAAAATTTAGGGCTGCATTGCTTATAAGAACCTCAGCTTGGGTACACCTTAAATATTCCAGGATAGACAAAAATGGTTCAAGAAATTGTGGTACTTACGTACGATTGAATATCCCTCAGCCATGAAATCAATGTCATAAGGGCAGTAGCAGCAAAATGAGTGGATTCAGGTACGATGATTCTAAGTGGAATAAGTCACACAGAAAAAGAAACTTATCATAAGATTTCACTTATGAAGATCCTGTAAAGATGGCTACACATGAACTGAGTTAGGAAAGAGAACAGTGTCTCACATGTAGAAAACACTCTTTTGCCTGCTTAAGGGGGAAGGAGAGGTGGGGTGATGCATAAAACCAGAGTTTGATATAAGCACAGGTACTGTTCCAAAAACCAACTATGGAACAGAGAAGACCTACACCTACCACAGTGCAAGGGACTCAACACCCCATATTTCCAGCAGAGGAATAAAACTGACTAGTAAGAATCTTAAAACCTATGTCTTGATATGTCTCCATAAGGGAATCAAGTGTGTCTAGACTGGCATAAACATGGAAGTGAGAATCAGCTCAAACCCACTATAAAAAGGAATTTCAAAAACAAAACAAAAAAACAGGGAAATTCTTTCCAATTCCTTCAGGGTTTCTGATGAAACATGGAATGACCCTATCTACAACGACAGCTGGATGTGGCATAAGGCTGTACACTTGGGACTGAGAGAATTGGTGAGATTGGGTGAGCAAATGCAGACCCTATTAAGCAATAATGCATGGCACCCTTTCCATGGGTCACAACTCTACAGGTTGAATGTAATATTACTACAGCTCTAACATATACGGGAAACCTAGAGCACGGACACACTGTGAATATGAAAGGTTTCTAAAACTCAAGTAATAGTCCCTCTCCTGGTGCTCCGTTTTGACTTTCCAACTGCTTTACTATCAATCTGCCAACTTGGAGAGACAGGCCCTTTAAACTCCTGGTTCGCACAGGTTGCCAATTTGGCAGACTATGAAAGGGAAGAGGGAGAACCAGTGAGAGAGTAGCTGTTAGGCATTTGGACGGGAACATGTCACTCTAATTGCCTGGCAGGAAGAAGAATTAACCAAAGTCTCAGCCACCTGCCGGGAACCTGGATAGGTCCCGAACCAAAATTTTGGACTTGCATTCAGTTCACAAAAACGGGTTAAAAATGGAGCTCAGGGGCACTGCAATTCACAAACTGGCAGAATAATAAAGGACAACTATCATCCAAAAATCTGTTGAGGGAAGGCATCGAGGCAGACTTGAAGGAGAGGCAGAATAGCAGGAAACAGATTTCAAGGGGTACGTTGGAATCACCTTTAAAGCACAGGAAGAAGGGGACAACGTCGACAATGATGCACTTGGCCAAATAGGGTGTATACGTTTTCTCCTGAATATATTCAGGAGAAAATGCATACGCCCTTTTTGGCCAAGCAAGCAAGAGGGCAATGCAAATCTGCACTACACAGAAGTATCAATTCCCACAGATCAAATGGGACATCCTCAAAATGTGTAAAAACCAGAAAGCCAAGACAGGCACTTGAGAACAGGGAGCATGGTTATGCTGACTGGCGGGATGTAAATTGCCAACTCCCTCTTGGGACCAGTGCATTGTGTTCCCTAAAACAAGTAAGCAACAGAGCTACAGAGCCAACGGCACTTCCTATCTAGGGAATATACCTTCGGAAAACTGAAAATCAATAAGACAGAGCCACCCCAAAATTTAGGGCTGCACTCCTTACAAGAACCTCAACTTGGGTACACCTTAAATATCCCAGGGAAGACAAAAATGGTTCAAGAAATTGTGGTACTTACATACGATGAAATATCCCTCAGCCATTAAATCAATGTAATAAGACCAGTAGCAGCAAAATGAGTGGATTCAGGTACGATGATTCTAAGTGAATTAAGTTACACAGAAAAAGAAACTTATCATAAGATATCACTTGTGAAGGTCCTGTAAATATGGCTACACATGAACTGAGTTAGGAAAGATAACAGAGTAACGAATCTTATCATAAGATATCACTCATAGTGGGAATGTACACATGTCTACGAATGAACTGAATTACAAACACAACAGAGTCACACATTTAGCCAACAATATTCTGCCTGCTTTAGGGGAAAGGTGAGGTGGGGTGATGCATAAAACCACAGTTTTAAATTAGCACAGATACCGTTACATAAACCAAGTATGTAATAGTCATCACCTACTCCCGACACAATGAACTGGACTCAACAACCCCGATTCATTACAGAGGAATATATCTGACTCCAAAAATTTTAAAACATATGTATTCTCATGTCTCCATAAAGGAATCATGTGTGTGTATAACAGCATGAACAAAGCACTGAAATTCACCTAACACCCTTATAAAAATAAATTTCAGAAGCAAAATGCAAAAACAGCGAAACAGAGAGAAAGTCTTAAGAATTACTTTCAGGGCCTGTGATGCAACCTGGATTGTCCACCTTTACACCCACAGCTGGATGAGACATAAGACTGGACACTTGGGGCTGACAAGATTGCTGAGGTTGTGTGAGCAAAAGAACACCACTTAGAGGAATACTGTGTGCTACCCATTCTAGTGGTCCCAACTCTCCAGGTTTAAGGGAATCTTACTACAGTTAAAGCATGCATGGAAAACCCAGTGGGTGGTACACGGTGTAATTGGGAAAGTTTTCTAAAAGGTACCTCATTTTTCCTTTCGTCGTTCTCGGCTTCGCCATTCCATCTGCATTACTAAATATCTCCCCATTTGGAGTATCAGCGCCTTTACCCTCCTGCTATGCACAGTTTTCAAATTGTGCAGAGGATGAACAGGAAGAGGGGAAACAAATGAGAGATTAGCTGTAGGTGTTTGGATGGGCACATGTCACTCTAGTTTCCCATCAGGAAGAAGAATTAACCAAAGGCTCAGCCTGAAGCCCCGGAACCAGACTAGGGCATAGAGCCATCCTACGGTAGTGCAGCCAGCTCACAAATAGGCGAGTTGAAAAATGGAAATCAGGGACACAGCAATTCACAAACTTTCAGAGTTATAAAGGACAACTATCATCCAGAAATATATTGAGGTAAGGCAGTGAAGAGGATTTGAATGCAAGGCAGAATTGAAGGAAACAGATTTCAAGAGGTAGAATGGAGTCGTCTTTAAAGCACATGAAAAGTGACAGAACTTCGACAATGTTACCCTTGGCCGAAAAGGGAGTATGTGTATTTTCTTGAATATATTCGGGAAAAAATGCATACACCTTTTTTGGCCAAGCAAGCCATCAGGCATTGGAAATCCACACTACATAGAAGTGTCCCTTACCTACAGTCAAAAGGGCCATCCGCAAATAGTGTAAAAACCACTAATGCAGGACAGGCCATGGAGAAAAAGAAGCCTGATTACTCTGATGGACAGGATGTAAATTGCCAACAGCCTCACTGGAGAACTGTATGTTGTTTTCTAAAACAGAGCTACAGAGCATAGCACACTTCCACTCATGGGCGTGTATTTTGGGAAAACTAAAAATCCACAACACACAGCCAGCCCAAAGTTTAGGGCTGCTCTGTTTACAAGAAGCTCGACTTCAGTACACTTTAAATATCCCAGGAAATGAAAAAAAATGGATATAGGTGTTGTGGTACTTATATACAATGGAATGTCACTGAGACATAAAATCAATGTCATAAGGCCAATAGCAGCATAATGAGTGGCTTTAGGTATGATGATGCTAAGTGAAATGAGCCACAAAGAAAAAAGAAACTTATTGTAATATATCACTTATAGAGGGAATGTAAACATGGCTACCCATGAACTGAAATTCAAAAGTGAACAGAGTTACACATTTATAAAACACACTTATGCCTCCTTAAGGGGAAAGGTGACGTGGGGTGATGTGTAAAAGCAGAGTTTCAAATTAGCACAGATACCATTCCATATACCAAATATGTAATAGACAAGACCTACTCCTTTCTCAATGAACTGGACACAAAACACCCTATTCACTGTAGAGGAGTATATCTGACTGGTAATAATCTTGAAACCTATGTATTTATATTGCTCCATAATGGAATCAAGTGTATGTAGACTGGCATAAACACAGATCAATGGAACAGGACAGAAAGCCCAGAGATAAACCTACATACCTATTGCTATCTCATCTATGACAAAGGAGCTAAGGATATACAATGGAGAAAAGACAGTCTCTTCAGTAATTGGTGCTGGGAAAACTGGATCCCTACACATAAAAGAATGAAATTAGAACACTCCATAACACCATACACAAAAATAAACTCTAAATGGATTAGAGATCTAAATATAAGACCAGACATTATAAAACACTTAGAGGAAACCATAGGCAGCACACTCTATGACATAAATCACAGCAAGATCCTTTTTGACCCACCTCCTAGAGAAAAGGAAATAAAAACACTAATCAACAAATGGGACCTAATGAAACTTAAAATCTTTACACAGTACAGGAAAACATAAACAAGATGCAAAAACAACCCTCAGAATGGGAGAAAATATTTTCAAATGAAGCAATTGACAAAGGATTAATCTCCAAACTTTACAAGCACCTCATGTAGCTCAATATCACAAAAACAAACAACCTAATCCAAAAACGGGCAGAAGACCTAAATAGACATTTCTCCAAAGAAGATATACAGATTACCAAGAAACACATGAAAGGATGCTGAACATCACTAATCATTAGAGAAATGCAAATCAAAACTACCGTGAGGTATCACCTCACAGCAGTCAGAGTGGCAATCATCAAAATAATCTACAAAACAATACATGCTGGAGAGGCCTTTATTGGAGAAAAGGGAACACACTTGCACTGTGGGTGGGAATGTAAATTGATATGGGCACTAGGGAGAACAGTACGGAGGTTCCTTTAAATAACTAACAATAGAAGTACCATACGACACAACAATCCAACTACTGGGAATTTGCCTTGTGAAAACCATAATTCTAAAAGAGTTACGTACAGAAATGTTCATTGCAGCTCTATTTACAATAGCCAGGACATGGAAGCATCCTAAGTGTCCATCGACAGATGAATGGATAATGAAGATCTGGCACATATATACAATGGGATATTACTCAGCCATAAAAAGAAGCAAAACTGAGTTATTTGTACTGAGGTGGATGGACTTAGAATCTGTCCTACACAGTGAAGTAAGTCAGAAAGGGAAAAACAAATACTGTATGTTAACAGAGATATACGGAATCTAATGAAGAAAAAAAAAAGATTTTGAAGAACCTAGTGGCAGGACCGGATTAAGGACACAGACATAAAGAAAGAACTTGAGGACACCGGAAGGGGGATGGGTAAGCTGGGACGAAGTGAGAGAGTGGCATGGACATAAATACATTACAAAATGTAACACCGATAGCTACTGGGAAGCAGCCACATAGAACAGGGAGATCAGCTCGGTGCTTTTTGACCACATAAAGGGGTGGGATATGGGGTGTGGGAGGGAGATGCAAGAGGGAGTGGATCTGGTGATATTTGTATATGTATAGCTGACTCACTTTTTTATACATCAGAAATGAACACTCCATTGTAAAGCAATTATACTCCAATAAACGTGTAAAAGGAAAAAAAAAAGAAAGCACATGGATAAACCTACACACCTATGGTCAACTAATCTATGACAAAGGAGGCAAGACTATACAATGGGGATAAGACAGTCTCTTCAATCATTGGTGCTGGGAAATATGGACAGCTACATGTAAAAGAATGAAATTAGAACACTCCCCAACACCATACATAAAAATATATTCAAAATGGATTAGAGACCTTAATGTAAGACCGGATAGTATAAAACTCTGAGAGGAAAACTTATGAAGGATACTCTGATGTAAATCACAGCAAGATCTTTTTTGATCCACCTCCTATAGTAATGAAATAAAAAAGAAAACTAATCAGATGGGACCTAATGAAACGTAAAAGCTTTTGCAAAGCAAAGGAAACTACAAACAGGATAAAAAGACAACCCTCAGAATGGCAGAAAATATTTGCAAACGAATCAATGGACAAATGATTAATCTCCAATATATATAAACAGCTCATGCAGCTCAATATTAATAAAACAAACAACCCAATACAAAAATGGAAGAAGATCTCAATAGACATTTCTTCCAAGAAGACATAGAGATGGCCAGTACGCACATGAAAATCTGCTCAACATCTCTAATTATTAGAGAAATGGAAATGGAAACTACAATGAGGTATCACGTCACACCTGTTAGAATGGGCATCATCAGAAAATCTACAAACAACAAATGCTAGAGTGGGTGTGAAGAAAAGGAACTTTCTTCCACTATTGTTGGGAATGTAAATTGATACAGTCTCTATGGGGAACAGTATGGAGGTTCCTTAAAAAACTAAAAATAGAATTACCATATAATCCAGCAATCCCACTACTGGGCATATACCCAGAGAAAACCATAAATCAAAAAGGCACATTCTCCACAATGTTCATTGCAGCACTATTTACAATAGCCAGGTAATGAAAGCAACCTAAGTGCCACAGACAGACGAATGGATAAAGATGTGGTACATATATACAATGGAATATTACTCAGCCATACAAAGGAATGAAATTGGGTCATTTGTAGAGACCTTGAAGGATCGAGAGACTGTCATACAGAGTGAAGTAAGTCAGAAAGAGAAAAACCAATAATGTATATTAATGCATATATGGGGAACCTAGAAAAATGGTACAGATGAACAAGTTTGCAGGGCAGAGATAGAGACACAGATGTAGAGAACAAACATATGGACACCAAGGGGGGAACGCCATGTGAGGGTGGTGGTGGGATGAATTGGGAGACTGGGATTCACAAGTGCACACTTATATGTATAAAATAGATATCCAATAAGAACCTGCTGTATAAAAGAAATACATAAACTTTAAAAAATTAAAAATAAATAAATAACATTTAATAAAATAAAACAGAAAAAAAGTTTTTCCCTTCACATAGACGCCTTTATATTAATGCATTATTTCCATGTTTATATAACCAAATTAAAACAAAATAGGAATAAATAAAATCTACCTTGAACCAAAAAGAAAAAAACAAACAAACAGAAACCACCATTTATACAGAGGAAAATCGTGTTAGGGCACTTGCTCCAGTGGTAAAAAATTCGTAAGTTGGTCAGAGGTGGGAAATCGTCTCCCATGCAGTCAGCAGCGCTCCCCCCCACAAGGAGCATCCTCATTGCAAAGCTGGGTGACTGTGTCGAGGCGTCTGTGAGTAAATGTGAGCCGAGCCCCAGTCCTGCTGCAGCTGAACTCTTCCCACCCTTTCCAGGTAAAACACCTGAATATGTAGAAGCAATTGCAAGCCTAGAAGAAGGGCTGTGGAACCACACCAGTGACAGCATGCAGGCTGACTTGGTGCCTGCAGGCCAGCCAGGATGGTCCTGGCCCCAGATGCTCTTCTGGAAGCTTTCCATTTCCCTGCCTGAGATACCCCTCCTGCCACGGCCCCCACTGCTTTTTTACTTCCTCACCTCTGCCTGGGGAGAAATTCCAGCGGCAGGTATGGGGGACACATCCTCTTATTTAGCAGGTGGCAGCCTGGCAACTCCTGCAGAAAGTCCAGCAGAGCCCCACTCACACTGGGCCACCCACAAAGCCACGGCCCCTCACTCCCTCCCACCACCGCAGCCCTGACACTGCTGATGGGACAGAGAATATGGCGTCAGACACAGCTACAGGGGCTCTTGCTGACTGGAGAGGTGTTTATATTGACCTCAACACAGGCACACCTGGGGAGGGCTGGCAGGCAGTGTCAGGCTGCCCAAATCAGCCAATCCTCATCCCTCAGGGGCTCACAGTTGCAGAAAATGAACCTTGCTAAATGGGCCAGGCCCAAGGAACATGTGGGGGCTCTTGAGGGTTAGGATAGACAAAGGGCTGCAGCTGAGGCTTGTTTTCTTAAAATTCTATCTGTTCCATGAGTGGAAAACAAATTCAAGAAGACCCTATCCTAATGAGAAGAACCCAGGAGTCAGGGAGAGGAGTGATGGTGGGTGGAGACAGAGGCCTGGTGCCCTGGCTGCAGTGGAAGTGTCTGGAAGACCAGGCAGAGAGAGGCTGCACAGAGTGATAGCCAGGGTCACAGACCAGTCAGAGCTGCTGTTTGTTAGTTCAAGTCCTGCTCTGAGGTGCTCTGTGTCAGCTGTGAGTGACAGGTGAGCTGGGGTTTCTCTGCAAGATGGGCTATGTGCACAGTTCCTGTGTGTCCAGCCCTGCCGGGGTACCTGCCCAGGGGAGTTCCATATCCTTGGAAGGGCCTGACTATGAGAGCCCCATGGGGTGCTGGGTAGCTGCACAAGTGAGCTCCACACCGTGGGAGAGACTTGACCACGAGAGCCCCGTGGGCTGTGGGGTGGGGGGTGCAGCCCAGGTGAGCTCCATATCCTGGGATTGGCCTGACCACGAGAGCCCCATGGGCTGCTGGAGACCTGGTAAAGGATATCAGGACAGTCAGTGAAGCCACCGAGGATATATATCCAGTAGCTCCTATTTCCTACACCCTGCTTGTCATTCTACCATCCACCAGGCCATGGCATTCTGTATTAGACATCAGTGATTCCTTCTTCTGTATTCCATTCATCTCAGAGTCACAAGAATTTCTGGCTTGTGAGTGGCAGGACACTACATGCAACAAAAGCAATAATGCTGGGCCGTCCTGCCCCAATGGTTCAAATATCCCCACACCATCATTGGGGAAATGTCCTCTAAAGACATAAAAGTTCTACTTCTGTAAAAGGGAACCCTCCTTCAATATGAAGAGGACATTCTGATCGCCAGGCCTACTAAAGACGCCTCTGAACTACCTAGCCAAGAAAGGATAGAAGGTGTCCAAGAAAAAGGCTCAAATATCCCAGGCTAAGGTGACATGCCTGGGCTTCATTCTCACAGATATTCGGAGAAACGCATCCCAGGATAGGGAAGAAGCCATTTGCAGCCTTACCTCTTCTAAAACTAGAAGACAGCTTAGCGGTTTCTTGGGAGGCCAAGGTTTTCTGCATCTGGATCCCTAACTACAGTCTAATAGCTGGGCTTCTACATGAAACACTGACACAAAAAGATGATGATCCTTTGAATAGAATCCAGAAGCAGCCTCTCAAGAATGGAAAGAGCAGTCAATTCAGACCCTTGCCCAGGAACACCCTAATTTAGCTAAACCCTTTGACCTTTACATACCCGGTCAAAGGTTAATAGCCCTTGGAGCCTTAGTGCTAAAACTGGGACCACTTGAAATGGAGCAACACAAGAATGCCCTTCAGGTATGATAAACTATAGTCACCAAGGGCTTTGCCACCAACTCATCAGGCCAGGATACTGGGTTATCTAAAAAGCTGAAAATCAGCAGCCCACAAGGCCAGCTCCCTCCTAAGGGAAAAGGAGCACACGTGGTGATCCTAACCACCCATCATGCCCTGAAGTTGCAGGGTTCTCTCTGTGGGCACACTGACCTCGAGTGAGGAGGTCCTCCAACTCCAACCTCCAGAGAGACACACGGGTGCAACGGGCCCCCAAGATGACTTGTGTGACAATCACTTGACCTGGAGTTTCTCTCAGAAAACAACAAGACTGTGCCCCGAAAGAGCAGACTACTGCTTGCAGGACTTACTGCACCCACAGGGGAGCTAATAAGCTTGGACGGGGAAATGTATATCAGGCATTCACCATAGAAAACCCTACAGACAACACGGTGATGGTGGCCAATATGACCGGCTGGACTGCTGGCTACTTCTAAAGGCCGTTGACTCAGTGGACATCATGGTCCTGGATCACCACTGACCCTGGACTGTCTGGGAGTTGTGCGGGCAAGGCTCTGACCCATGGTGCTGTTTGTACATTAATTCAGGTACCTAATTAAAGAAAGCACAGACTACTGGTCAGAGCATCTAGGCTGGCAAAAACCATCTTCCTACGGTCGCCGAACAAATGTGGTGTGTGGTGAAACCTGCCACCTCAGCATCTCTGCACATCTCTTTCCTGGACCATTAAAGGTCATTAGAATCTATAACACTTCCAATGCTGGTGCTCAGGCGGACGAGAAGTGAGGCAGGAGGCCTTGGGACAATCAACCTCACCTGGAGGCTGGTGGGGAGAAGTTTTGCCCCTCCCCGCAGGTATCAGGGCTCCCACCATAGCATGAAGCAGTTACAAAAGAGGGGTCTGCACCCTCAACACCCCAAGAATGTGGAACAGAACAAAAAGCAGAGGAGGTGTTTGTCTCCGGCAACGTTCATTAAAAATTCCTGGGAGATAAAAAGAGAATCTGGGCAATAAAATAAAGTCTTACCTGTTTTTCCTTTGTGCTTTGTCTAATTTCACGTGCTCCTAGGGTTCCGCATGCAGAGGTCCCACACCTGGCACTTCAGACCCGATTTCCTAGAACAGAATAGCTGGGTCGACACCTCAGCTAGTGGGGTCCCATGCAGACTCTGTGGCATAGACCCTGAGCTGCAGCCAACGCAGCCCTCGAGAGCTCCATCCACTCCCTCCCACAGACGCTACCGTGATCCCTACACAGCAGCCCAGCCCACAGCCCGTGGGGGAGTGCACGCTCTCACCTCTCCATTCTGTTTTCAAAATAATGTTTCCTTTGCTTCTGAACCAAACTCAGTCTTGATCTGTTGGCTCCAATGACACTGGGCACGGGGACTCCTGTTGGAGTCCACTCTGGAGGATCAGTAACAGAAATTGAGAACATTGTAACTTCAATGAACAGATGTGTGAGCCAAACTGTAGTTAACATAGAGCAGTGTATAACGCTCGGGTAAAATAAGATGTTTCTAAGACTTACATTTGATATTTCCATCACTTTACTATAAGCAAGTTCAGTGAACACGTCTGTCTTATTTTTCAGGTCAACATTTGAGAAATGAAGTGATTTATTTCCATGGATGTACATTGAATACTCTTGGCTGAAGCTTCAATCTTGTTTTGAATGCTTTTCCATTGAAAATGATACCTCTCTTTCAGTTCCCCCATTTCTGAGAAGTATAAAATCCTACAATTTATTATTACCAAAGGGGAAAGGTAGGAGAAGGGATAAATTAACAATTTGGGATTAACACATACACACTGCTATGTATAAAATAGATCATCAACAAGGAACTACTGTATAGCACAGGGAACTACACTGAATATTTTGCAATAACCTATAAGGGGAAATAATCTGAAAAAGAATCGATATTTTTATTGACATCATCTAACAATGACAGATAAAATGTAACCTAAGCAAGGCCGATGGTGAGCGCTTCTGACCCTGAAGATTTCAATCATCTAAAGTTTGGGCTCTGCCTATTTCCCAAGGGCCTTAATGGACATATGTGTAGCCGTAGCTTAAAAATTCCACAGCTTGGGGTTCAGGGAGGCACTGATTTGGAAAAATCCCTGGTGTTCTCCTTACATGCACGGGACCCTTCCTACAGCTAAAACATGCCTGCCACACCTAGAGGATGGTACACCGTTTGATCGGAAAGAGTTTGGAAAAGGCACCTCATCTCCTCATCGCCTGGTGCTCGGGTTCAACCCTCTAGCATCTTTCCTAACAATCTCCTCACTTGGGGATATCAGCACCGTCAACATCCTCTTGCACAAAGTTTGGAATTTGTCCAGAGGAAGAGGCGGAAGAATGAGAAAAATTTAGGGACAAGTCTTAGGTATTCAGACAGGAACATGCCACTCTAATTTCCCATTAGGAACAAGAATTAACCAAAGGTTCAGCCTGCCTCCTCAGAACCAGAATAGGGCCTGAAGCAATCCAATGGTTTGGCGGCCAGCTCACAATAAAAGCGAGTTGCAAAATAGAGCTAAGGAGCAGACAATTCATAGACCTGCAAAGATATAAATGATAACCAACGTCCAAAAATATATTCAGGCAAGGCAATGAAGAGGATCTGAATGAGAGGCAGAATTGCAGGAAACAGATTTCAAAAGGTAGATTGTACTCACATTTAAAGCATATGAAAAGCAGCAGAATTTCTAAAATGATGCAGTTGGGCAAAAGGGTGTATGTGTTTTTTTCGTGAAATCTTCAGGAAAATAAAACACATACAGAGTTTTTGGCCAACCAAGCAAGAGGGAAATGCAAATCCCACAACAAAGAAGTCTCAATATACACTGCTTAGAAAGGCCATCCAAAAAATGTGTACAAAACAGAAATGCAGGAGAGGCCATGGAGAACAGGGAGCCTAGTCACGCTGATGGGTGGGGTATAAATATCCAGGAGCCACTCTGAAGAAGTGTATGCTGTTTCCTAAAACATTTAAAATACAAAGCTCCCGAGCAAAGGGGACTTCAACTCATGGGCATATAACTTGGGAAGACTAAATATCGACAAGACACAGGCACCCCAAAGTTTAGGGCTGCTCTGCATACAAGAACCTCTACTTCTGTACACCTAAATTATCCCCAGAAAAAGAGAAATGCATAAAGATCTTGTGGTAATTCTGTACAACGGAATATCACTCAAACGTGAAATCAATGTCATAAGGCCAGTAGCAGCATAATGAGTGGATTTAGGTATGATGATTCTAAGTGAAATTAGTCACACAGAAAAAAAGAATCTTATCATAAGATAGCACTTACAGAGGGAATGTCAACATCACAACACATGAAATGAATTAAGAAAGAGAACAGAGTCTCACATTTAGAAAACACTCTTATGCCTGCTTAAAGGGAAAGGAGAGGTGGGGTGATGCATAAAACCAGAGTTTGATATTAGCACAGGTAACATTCCATAAACCAAATACAGAAGAGACAAGACCTACACCTTCCTCAGTGAACGGGACTCAAAACCCCTATTCCCCGCAGAGGAATATATCTGACTGGTAAGTATCTTAAAACCTATGTATTGATATGTCTCCGTAAGGGAATCAAGTGTGTCTAGACTGGCATAAACACGTCAGTGAAAATCAGTTCAACCCCATTATAAAAATGAATTTCAAAAACCAAACAAAAAAACAGCGAAATTCTTACACAATTCCTTCAGGGGTTCTGATGAAACCTGGAATGACCCTATGTGTAAAGACAACTGGATGAGATATAAGGCTGGACACTTGGGACTGAGAGGACTGGTGAGATTGGGAGAGAAAATGCAGATCCTTTAAAGTAGTAATGCATGGCACCATTCCATGAGTCCCAAATCTCCAGGTAGAAGGGAATATCAATACAGTTATAACACGTATGGGAAACCTAGAGAATGGACACACTGTGATGGCGAAAGATTTCTAAAAGTCTCCTAATTTGTCCTCTCCTTGTGCTCCATGTTGGCATTCCAACTGCCTTACTATCAATCTCCCAACTTAGGAGAGTTAACCCCCATAACCTCCTGGTTCGCACAGTTTGCTAATTGTGCAGAGGATGAAAGGGAAGAGGGAGAACCAATCAGAGAGTAGATGTAGGCATTTGGACGGGCACATGTCACTCTAAATTCCCGTCAGGAAGAAGAATTAACCAAAGCCTCAGCCACCCATAGGGTACAGTATAGCCACCCCTGGAACAAGTATAGGTCCTGAAGCAAAACTGTGGATTTGCGGTCAGCTCCCAAAAATGGGATTTGAAAATTGGAGCTCAGGGGCACAGCAATTCACAAACCTGCAGAGTTATAAAGGACTACTCTCTTCCAAAAATCTGTTGGGAGAAGGGAACGAAGCGGACTTTAAAATGAGGCAGAATTGCACAAAACATATTGCATGAGGTAAATTGGAATCGCTTTTAAAGCACAGGAAAAGCATCACAACTTCGACAGTGATGCCCTTGGACAAAAACGGCGTATGGCTTTTCTCCTGAATATATTCAGGAGAAAACGCATACACCCTTTTTGGCCAATGAAGCAAGCATGCAATGCAAATCCACACTACAAAGTATTGTCACTACCCAGCGGTCAAATGGGACATCCGAAAATCTGTAAAAACCAGAAAGGCAAGAGAGATATGACAAGGACATGAAGCAGTGTGATCCCAAGGGTCAAGTAGGATTGTGATGACCAGCTCATGGAGCATTGTGATGAGAAGATTATGTAGCATTTTGCTGACAAAGGCATGGAGCATTGTGATGACAATGCTCATGGAACACTGATTACAAGTGTCACGGAGCATTGTGATTAAAGCTGTCATGGAGCAGTGGGATGACAAGCGCATGGAGCATTTTGATGACAAGAGTCCCGGATCATTGTGTTGTCAGGGTTCACGGAGCATTGTGATGACAGTGGTCATGGAGCATTGTGATGAGAAGTCATGGAGCATTGGGCTGAAATTGTTCATGGAGTATTGTGATGAGAGGTGTCATTTAGCATTGTGATGACAAGGTACTGGAGCATTGTGATGAGAAGACCATGGAGCCTTTTGATGACAAGTCTCAAGGAGCATCCTGATGAAAAGGGGCATGGAGCATTGTGATTACAGGGGTCGTGGAGCATTGTGATGACAAGGGCATGGAGCATGGGATGAGAAGGCCAGGGAGCGTTCTGATGACATGCATCACGGAGTTCTGTGATGACAAGGGCATGGAGCATTGTGATTACAGGGGGCTTGGAGCACTGTGAGGAAAAGGGCATGGAACATGGTGATGAAAATGGCATGGAGCCTTGTCATGACAGGGTTCATGGAGGATACTGACGACAAGTGTCAGGGAGCATTGTTATGACAGGGGTATTGAGCTTTGTGATGACAAAATTCATGGAGCATTGTGATGAGAAGACCATGGATAATTGTGATGACGAGCGTCATGGGGCGTTGTGAAAATAAGTGTTATGGAACATTTTGATCACAAGGATTTGGAGCATTGTGATGACAGAGTTCATGGAGCATTTTGATTTCATTCTGATGACAGTAGCATGAAGCATTATGATGGTGGTCATGAAGCATCGTGATGACAGGGTTCATGGAGCATTGAGATGAAAAGGTGCATGGAGCATTGTGATTACAAGGGTCTTGGAGCATTGTGATGACAAGGGCATGGAGCATCGTGAAAGAGAAGGCCATGGAGCATTCTGATGACATGCGTCATGAAGCTTTGTGATGACAAGTGCATGGAGCATTGTGCTTACAGGGGTCTTGGAGCATTGTGATGACAAGGGTCATGGAGCCTTGTGATAATATGGCTGTGGAATATTGTGATGGCAGGGGTCATGGAGCATTTTTATGACAGGTGTAAAGGAGCATTGTGATGACAAGGGCATGGAGCATTGGTCTGAAATGTCTCATGGATTATTGTGCTGAGAGGGGGCAAGGAGCATTGTGATGACAAGGGCACAGAACACTGTTATACACGGGTCGTGGAGGATTGTAATGACAAGCGCATGGAGCATTGTGAGAAGAATGGCATCGAGCATAGTGATGAAAAGCATCATGGAGCCTGTAATGACAAGGGCATGTAACAATGTGATGAGAGGGTTCATGGAGCATTATGATGACAAGGGCATGGAGCATTGTGATGCGAAGGGTCATGGAGCTTTGTGATGACAAAGGTCAGGGAGCATTTTGATGACAAGGCTGTGGTGCATTCTGTTGTGAAGGGCAGGGAGCATTGTGATGACAGTGTCATGGAGCAATTTGATGAAAAATGTCATGGAACATTTTGATGACTGGGGTTATGGAACATTGTGATATCAGGGTTCATGGAACATTTTCATGACGGGTTATGGACCACTGGGATGACAGGGGACAGGGTGTACTGCGATGACTAGTGAGGGAACATTTTGATATCAGTGGTGAGAGAGCATATTGATAAGAAGTGCATGGAGCATTGTGATGATAAGGTTTATGGAGCATTGTGATGACAATATTGTGGATCATTGTGATGTCAAGCGCATGGCGCATTGTGATGACATGGGTCAGGGAGCACTGTGCTGACAAGCACATGGAGCATTGTGATGACAAGTGTTATGGAATATTGTGATCACAACGGTTTGGAGCAATGTTATGACAGAGGTCATGGAGCACTTTGATTTCATTTTGATGACCATAGCATGAAGCATTATGATCATGGGCATGGTGCATTCTGATGAGAGGGTTCATGGATCATTGAGATGAAAAGGGGTATGGAACATTGTGATTACAGGTTTCTTGGAGCATTGTGATGAGAAGGGTCATGGAGCCTTGTGATGACAAGGCCATGGAACATCGTGATGGCAGGGTTCATGGAGCATTTTTATGACAGGGATAATGGAGAATTGTAATGGCAACTGCATGGAGCACTGTGATGAGATGTCTATGGAGTATTCTGATGACATGAGTCATGGAGCTTTGTGATGACAAGGGCATGGAGCAATATGATGAGATCGTTCATGGTGCACTGTGATGACAATGACATGGAGCATTGTGATGCCAAGGGTCATGGATCTTTGTGATGACAATGTTCATGGACTATTTTCATAACAAGGGCATTGTACATTGTGATGAGAAGTGCAGGGAGCATTGTAATGACGGGTCATGGAGAAATTTGATGAAAAGGGTCATGGAATATATTTTTAACATCTTTTTTTAAAATTTTTTGCTTTATAACAAATTAAATCAGTTATACATATACATATGTTCCCATATCCCCTCCCTTTTGCATCTCCCTCCCACCCTCCCTATCCCACCCCTCCAGGCGGTCCCAAAGCACCGAGCTGATCTCCCTGTGCTATGTGGCTGCTTCCCACTTGCTATCTACCTTACGTTTGGTAGTGTATATATGTACATGCCACTCTTTCACTTTGTCACAGCTTACCCTTCATCCTCCCCATATCCTCAAGTCCATTCTCTAGTAGGTCTGTGTCTTTATTCCTGTCTTACCCCTATGTTCTTCATGACATTTTTTTTTTTCTTAAATTCCATATATATGTGTCAGCATACAGTATTTGTCTTTCTCTTTCTGACTTACTTCACTCTGTATGACAGACTCTAGGTCCATCCACCTCATTACAAATAGGTCAATTTCATTTCTTTTTATGGCTGAGTAATATTCCATTGTATATATGTGCCACATCTTCTTTACCCATTCATCCGATGATGGACACTTAGGTTGTTTCTATCTCCAGGCTATTGTAAATAGGGCTGCTATGAACATTTTGGTACATGTCTCTTTTTCAATTATGGTTTTCTCAGGGTATATGCCCAGTAGTGGGATTGCTGGGTCCTATGGTAGTTCTATTTGTAGTTTTTTAAGGAACCTCCATACCGTTCTCCATAGTGGCTGTACCAATTCACATTCCCACCAGCAGTGCAACAGTGTTCCCTTTTTTCCACACCCTCTCCAGCATTTATTGTTTCTAGATTTTTTGATGATGGCCATTCTGACTGGTGTGAGATGATATCACATTGTAGTTTTGATTTGCATTTCTCTGATGAGTAAAGATGTTGAGCATCCTTTCATGTGTTTGTTGGCAGTCTGTATATCTTCTGTGGAGAAATGTCTATTTAGGTCTTCTGCCCATTTTTGGATTGGGTTGTTTGTTTTTTTGTTATTGAGCTGCCCGAGCTGCTTATAAATTTTGGAGATTAATCCTTTGTCAGTTGCTTCATTTGCAAATATGTTCTCCCATTCTGAGGGTTGTCTTTTCGTCTTGATTATGTTTTCCTTTGCTGTGCAAAAGCTTTTAAGTGTCATTAGGTCCCATGTGTTTATTTTTGTCTTTATTTCCATTTCTCTAGGAGGTGGGTCAAAAAGGATCTTGCTGTGATTTATGTCATAGAGTGTTCTGCCTATGTTTTCCTCTAAGAGTTTGATAGTTTCTGGCCTTACATTTAGGTCTTTAATCCATTTTGAGCTTATTTTTGTGTATGGTGTTAGGGAGTGATCTAATCTCATATTTTTACATGTCCCTATCCAGTTTTCCCAGCACCACTTATTGAAGAGACTTTCTTTTCTCCACTGTACATTCCTGCCTCCTTTATCAAAGATAAGGTGAACATATGTCCACGGGATTATCTCTGGGCTTTCTATCCTGTTCCATTGATCTATCTTTCTGTTTTTGTGCCAGTACCATACTGTCTTGATTACTGTAGCTTTGTAGTATAGTCCGAAGTCAGGGAGCCTGATTCCTCCAGCTCCATTTTTCGTTCTCAAGATTGCTTTGGCTATTCGGGGTCTTTTGTGTTTCCATACAAATTGTGAAATTTTTTGCTCTAGTTCTGTGAAAAATGCCAGTGGTAGTTTGATAGGGATTGCACTGAATCTGTCGATTGCTTTGGGTAGTAGAGTCATTTTCACAATGTTGATTCTTCCAATCCAAGAGCATGGTACATCTCTCCATCTATTTGTATCATCTTTAATTTCTTTCATCAGTGTCTTATAATTTTCTGCATATAGGTCTTTTGTCTCCTTAGGTAGGTTTATTCCTAGATATTTTATTCTTTTTGTTGCAATGGTAAATGGGAGTGTTTCCTTGATTTCACTTTCAGATTTTTCATCATTAGTATATAGGAATGCCAGAGATTTCTGTGCATTAATTTTGTATCCGGCAACTTTACCAAATTCATTGATTAGCTCTAGTAGTTTTCTGGTAGCATCTTTAGGATTCTCTATGTATAGTATCATGCCATCTTCAAACAGTGACAGCTTTACTTCTTCTTTTCCGATTTGGATTCCTTTTATTTCCTTTTCTTCTCTGATTGCTGAGGCTAAAGCTTACAAAACTATGTTGAATAAGAGTGGTGAGAGTGGGCAACCTTGTCTTGTTCCTGATCTTAGTGGAAATGGTTTCACTTTTTCACCATTGAAGACAATGCTGGCTGTGGGTTTTTCATATATGTCCTTTATTATGTTGAGGAAAGTTCCCTCTATGCCTACTTTCTACAGGGTTTTTATCATAAATGGGTGTTGAATTTTGTCGAAAGCTTTCTCTGCATCTATTGAGATGATCATATGGTTTTTCTCCTTCAATTTGTTAATATGGTGTATCACGTCGATTGATTTGCGTATATTGAAGAATCCTTGCATTCCTGGAATAAACCCCACTTGATCATAGTGTATGATCCTTGTAATGTGCTGTTGGATTCTGTTTGCTAGGCTTTTGTTGAGGATTTTTGCATCTATGTTCATCAGTGATATTGGCCTGTAGTTTTCTTTCTTTGTGACATCCTTGCCTGGTTTAGGTATCAAGGTGATGGTGGTCTCGTAGAATGAGTTTGGGAGTGTTCCTCCCTCTGCTATATTTTGGAAGAGTTTGAGAAGGATAGGTGTTAGCTCTTCTCTAAATACTTGATAGAATTCGCCTGAGAAGCCATCTGGTCCTGGGCTTTTGTTTGTTGGAAGATTTTTTGTCACAGTTTCAATTTCAGTGCTTGTGATTGGTCTGTTCATATTTTCTATTTCTTCCTGATTCAGTCTTGGCAGGTTGTGCATTTCTAAGATTTTTTCCATTTCTTCCAGCTTGTCCATTTTATTGGCATAAAGTTGCTTGTAGTAATCTCTCATGATCTTTTGTATTTCTGCAGTGTCAGTTGTTACTTCTCCTTTTTCATTTCTAATTCTATTGATTTGAGTCTTCTCCCTTTTTTTCTTTATGAGTCTGGCTAATGGTTTATCAATTTTGTTTATCTTCTCAAAGAACCAGCTTTTAGTTTTATTGATCTTTACTATCGTTTCCTTCATTTCTTTTTCATTCATTTCTGATCTGATTTTTATGATTTCTTTCCTTCTGCTAACTTTGGGATGTTTTTGTTCTTCTTTCTCTAATTGCTTTAAGTGCAAGGTTAGGTTGTTTATTCGAGATGTTTCCTGTTTCTTAAGGTGGGATTGTATTGCTATAAACTTCCCTCTTAGAACTGCTTTTGCTGCATCCCATAGGTTTTGGTTCGTCGTGTCTCCATTGTCATTTGTTTCTAGATATTTTTTAATTCCCTCTTTGATTTCTTCAGTGATCACTTCGTTATTAAGTAGTGTATTGTTTAGCCTCCATGTGTTTGTATTTTTACAGCTCTTTTCCTGTAATTGATATCAAGTCTCATAGCATTGTGGTCGGAAAAGATACTTGATACAGTTTCAATTTTCTTAAATTTACCAAGGCTTGATTTGTGACCCAAGATATGATCTATCCTGGAGAATATTCCATGAGCACTTGAGAAAAATCTGTATTCTGTTGTTTTTGGATGGAATATCCTATAAATATCAGTTAAGTCCATCTTGTTTAATGTGTCATTTAAAGCTGGTGTTTCCTTATTTATTTTCATTTTGGATGATCTGTCCATTGGTGAAAGTGGGGTGTTAAAGTCCCCTACTATGATTGTGTTACTGTCGATTTCTCCTTTTATGGCTGTTAGTATTTGCCTTATGTATTGAGGTGCTCCTATGTTGGGTGCATAAATATTTACAATTGTTATATCTTCTTCTTGGATCGATCCCTTGATCATTAGGTAGTGTCCTTCTTTGTCTCTTCTAGTAGTCTTTATTTTAAAGTCTATTTTGTCTGATATGAGAATTGCTACTCCAGCTTTCTTTTGGTTTCCATTTGCATGGAATATCTTTTTCCATCCCTTTACTTTCAGTCTGTATGTGTCTCTAGGTCTGAAGTGGGTCTCTTGTAGACAGCATATATATGGGTCTTGTTTTTGTATCCATTCAGCCAATCTGTGTCTTTTGGTGGGAGCATTTAGTCCATTTACATTTAAGGTAATTATCGATATGTTTGTTCTTATTCCCATTTTCTTAAGTGTTTTGGGTTCTTTATTGTAGGTCTTTTCCTTCTGTTGTGTTTCTTGCCTAGAGAAGTTCCTTTAGCATTTGTTGTAAAGCTGGTTTGGTGGTGCTGAACTCTCTCAGCTTTTGCTTGTCTGTAAACGTTTTAATTTCTCCATCAAATCTGAATGAGATCCTTGCTGGGTAGAGTAATCTTGGTTGCAGGTTTTTCTCTTTCATCACTTTAATTATGTCCTGCCACTCCCTTCTGGATTGTAGAGTTTCTGCTGAGAGATCAGCTGTTATCCTGATGGGGATTCCCTTGTGTGTTATTTGTTGTTTTTGCCTTGCTGCTTTTCATATGATTTCTTTGTGTTTACTTTTTGACAGTTTGATTAATATGTGTCTTGGCGTATTTCTCCTTGGATTTATTCTGTATGGGACTCTCTGTGCCTCCTGGACTTGATTAACTATTTCCTTTCCCATATTGGGGAAGTTTTCAACTATAATCTCTTCAAATATTTTCTCAGTCCCTTTCTTTTTCTCTTCTTCTTCTGGAACCCCTATAATTCGAATGTTGGTGCGTTTAATGTTGTCCCAGAGGTCTCTGAGACTGTCCTCTGTTCTTTTCATTCTTTTTTTCTTTATTTTGCTCTGCAGCAGTTATTTCCACTATTTTATCTTCCACCTCACTTATCCGTTCTTCTGCCTCAGTTATTCTGCTATTGATCCCATCTAGAGTATTTTTTATTTCATGTATTGTATTTTTAATCGATGCTTGATTCATCTTTAGTTCTTCTAGGTCCTTGTTAACTGTTTCTTGCATTTTGTCTATTCTATTTCCAAGATTTTGGATCTGCGAAATAGAATCATGGATCACCTTTACCATCATTATTCTGAATTCTTTTTCAGGTAGACTGCCTATATTACCTCCTCATTTGTTAGGTCTGGTGGGTTTTTATCTTGCTCCTTCTCCTGCTGTGTGTTTTTCTGTCTTCTCATTTTGCTTATGTTACTGTGTTTGGGGTCTCCTTTTTGCAGGCTGCAGGTTCGTAGTTCCCGTTGTTTTTGGTGTCTGTCCCCAGTGACTAAGGTTGGTTTAGTGGGTTGTGTAGGCTTCTTGGTGGAGGGTACTAGTGCCTGTGTTCTGGTGGGTGAGGCTGGATCTTGTCTTTCTGGTGGGCAGTTCCACGTCTGGTCGTGTGTTTTGGGGTGTCTGTGGACTTTTTATGATTTTAGGCCACCTCTCTGCTAATGGGTGGCGTTGTGTTCCTGTCTTGCTAGTTGTTTGGCATCGGGTGTCTAGCACTGTAGCTTGCTGGTCGTTGAGTGAAGCTGGGTGCTGGTGTTGAGATGGAGATCTCTGGAAGATTTTCGCCGTTTGATATTATGTGGAGCTGGGAGGTCTCTTGTGGACCAGTGTCCTGAAGTTGGCTCTCCCACCTCAGAGGCACAGCACTGACTCCTGGCTCCTCAATTTGGGATGATTTGTTGTCTATTCATGTATTCCACAGTTGCAGGGTACATCAAGTTGATTGTGGAGCTTTAATCCGCTACTTCTGAGGCTGCTGGGAGAGGTTTCCCTTTCTCTTCTGTGTTCTCACAGCTCCTGGGTCTCAGCTTTGGATTTGGCCCCGCCTCTGCGTGTAGGACAACGGAAGGCGTCTGTTCTTCACTCAGAGAGGACAGGGTTAAAGGAGCAGCATCTTCGGGGACTCTGGCTCACTCAGGCCGGGCAGGAGGGAGGGGCACGGAGTGCAGGGTGAGCCTGCAGCGGCAGAGGTCGGCGTGACGTTGCACCAGCCCGAGGCATGCCGTGCATTCTCCCAGGGAAGCCGCCCCTGGATCCCGGGACCCCGGCAGTGGCGGGCTGAACAGGCTCCCGGAAGGGTGGTGTGGACAGTGACCTGCGCTCGCACACAGGCTTCTTGGCGGCAGCAGCAGCAGCCCCAGCGTCCCACGCAGGTCGCTGGGCTCCGCGCTTTCCGTCGTGAATCGCGCCTGTCTGTGGAACCCCTTTAAGCAGCACTCTTAATTCCCTCTCCTCGCGCACCAGGAAACCAAGAGGGAAGAAAAAGTCTCTTGCCTCCTCGGTAGCTCCAGAGTTTTCCCGGACTCCCTGCCGGCTTGCTGTGGCACATTAGCCCCCTTCAGGCTGAGTTCTCGCCGCCAGCCCCAGTCCTCTCCCTGCGCTCTGACCGAAGCCCGAGCTTCAGCTTCCAGCACCACCTGCCCTTGCGGGCGAGCAGACAAGCCTCTTGGGCTGGTGAGTGCCGCTCGTCACCGATCCTCTGTGCGGGAATGTCTCCGCTTTGCCCTACCCAGGTATGTGGGGAGTTTCTTGCCTTTTGGGAGGTCTGGGGTCTTCTGCCAGCATTCAGTAGGTGTTCTTTAGGAGTTGTTCCACGTGTAGCTGTATTTCTGGTGTATCTGTGGAGAGTAAGGTGATCTCCACGTCTTACTCTTCCGCCATCTTACCCGGAAGTCGGTCATGGAATATTTTGATGACAAGGTTTATGGAATACTGTGATGTCAGCGGTCATGGAGCATTTTGATAAAAAGGGTCATGGAGCATTTTTATGACAGGGGTTAAGGAACATTTTGATGTCAGGGGTCATTGAACATTGTGATGATAAATGCATGTAGCATTGTGATGACAGGAGTCATGGAACATTGTTTTGACAGGGGTGAGGGAGTATTGTGATGAACAGTGATGTAACATTGTGATATCAGTGGTGAGAGAGCATTTTGATGAGAAATGCATGGAGCATTGTGAAGACAAGGGTTATGGAGCATTGTGATGACAAGATTGGGGAGCACTGTGATGACAAGCGCATGGTGCATTGTGATGACATGTGTCATGGAGCATTGTGCTGACAAGCGCATGGAGCATTGTGATGAAAAGGGTCATGGAGCATTGTGCAGATAAAGGCATAGAGCATTGTGATGACAAGGGTCAAAGAGCATTGTGATGAAAAGTTCATGGAGCATTGTGGTTAAAATTGTCACAGAGACTGTTGATGACGAGGGCATGGACCATTTTCTTAACAAAGGTCATGAAGCATTGTGATGAATGGAGTCACGGAGTATTGTGATGACAGGGGTCATGGAGCGTTGTGATAACAAGGGCATAGAGCATTGTGATGACAAGGGCATGGATCATTGGTCTAATAAGTTTCATGGATTATTGCAATGACAGTTGGATTGGCACAGTGTGATGACAAGGGCATGGAGCATTGTGAGGGAAAACGCATGGAGCCTTGTCATGACAGGTTTCAAGCAGCATACAGACAACAAGTTTCAGGGAGCATTTTGATGACAAGTGTATTGAGCATTGTGATGACAAAGTTCATGGAGCATTGTGATGAGGAGACCATGGATAATGGTGATGATGAGCATCATGGGGCATTGTGATGACAAGTGTTATGGAATATTGAGATCACAAGGTTTTGGAGTATTGTTATGACAGAGGTCATGGAGCATTTTGATTTCATTTTGATGACAATAGCATGAAGCATTATGATGATGGGCATGGTGCATTGTGATGACAGCGTTCATGGATCATTGAGATGAAAAGTGGCATGGAGCATTGTGATTACCGGAGTCTTGGAGCATTGTGATGAGAAGGGTCATGGAGCCTTGTGATGACAAGGCCATGGACCATCGTGATGGTCGGGGTCATGGAGCATTGTTATGACAGGGGTAATGGAGCATTGTGATGGCAAGGGCGTGAGCATTGTGATGAGAAGGCCATGGAGCATTCTGATGACATGTGTCATGGAGCTTTGTGATGACAAGGGCATGGAGCAATGTGATGAGAGCGTTCATGGAGCATCGTGATGACAATGACATGGAACATTGTGATGCCAAGTGTCATAGATCTTTGTGATGACAAGGTCATGGAGCATTTTGATGACAATGGTGCTGTGCATTGTAATGAGCAGGGCAGCGAGCGTTGTGATGAGAGTGTCATGGAGCAATTTGATGAAAAGTATCATGGAACATTTTGATGGCAGGTGTTATGGAACATTGTGATGTCAAGGGTCATGGAACATTTTGATGAAACGGGTCATGTAGCATTTTGATGACAGGGGTTATGGAACAATGTGATGTCAGGGGTCATCGAATATTGTGATGATAATGCATGTAGCATTGTGATGACAGGAGTCATGGAACATTGTGATGACAGGGGTGAGGGAGTATTGTGACGAATAGTGACGTAATATTGTGATATCAGTGGTGAGAGAGCATTTTGATGAGAAGTGCATGCAGCATTGTGATGACAAGGTTTATGGAGCATTGTGATGACAAGATTGTGGAGCATTGTAATGACAAGCGTCACGGAGCATTATGAATACAGGGGTCATGGAGCATTGGGATGACAAGGGCATGGATCATTGTGATGAGAAGGGTCATGGAGCACTGGGCTGAAAATGTTCATGGAGTGTTGTGAAGACAGGTGTCAGGGAGCATTGTGATGACATATGTCATGGTCCATTGCGATGACAATGGCAGGGAGCATTGTGATGCAAAATGTAATGAAGGATTGTGATGACAAATATAATAGAGCATTGTGATGACTAGGGCTTGGAGCATTATGATCACAAGGGCCATTGAAAATTTTCATGACATGATCGTGAAGCACTCTGATGAAATATTCCTGGAGCATTGTGATGACAAATCCATGGAGCCTTCTGATGACAAGTCTCATGGAGCATACTGATGAAAAGGGGCATGGAGCATTGTGATTACAGGGGTCTTGGAACATTGTGATGACAAGGGCATGGAGCATTGTGAGGAGAAGACCAAGGAGCATTCTGAAGGCATGCATCATTGAGTTTTGTGATGGCAAGGTCATGGTGCATTGTGATTACATGTGTCTTGGAGCATTGTGATGAATAGGGCATGGATCATTGTGATGAAATATGCATGGAACCTTGTCATGACAGGGTTCAAGGAGCATAGAGATAAGAAGTGTCTCGGAGCATTTTGATGACAAGTGTATTGAGCATTGTGATGACAATGTCATGGAACTTTGTGATGAGAAGTCCATGGATAATTGTGATGACGAGTGTCATGTGTCATTGTGATGAGAAGGGTTATATAATATTGTGCTCACAAGGGTTTGAAGCATTGTTATGACTGAGGTCATGGAGCATTTTTATTTCATTATGAAGACAATAGCATTAAGCATTATGATGATAGGCATGGTGCATTGTGATGACAGGGTTCATGGAACTTTGAGATGAAAAGGGTCATAGAGCATGGAGATTACAGGGTTCTTGGAGCATTGTGATGCGAAGGGTCATGGAGCCTTGTGATGACAAGGCCATGGAACATCGTGATGGCAGGGGTCATGGACCATTGTTATGACAGGGGCAATGGAACATTGTGATGGCTAGGGCATGGAGCATTGTGATGAGAAGGCCAAGGAGTATTCTGATGACATGTGTCATGGAGCTTTCTGATGACAAGGGCATGGAGCAAAGTGATGAGAGAGTTCATGGAGCACTGTGATGACAATGACATGGAGCATTGTGATGCCAATGGTCATGGATCTGTGTGATGACAAAGGTCATGGAGCATTTTGATGGCAAGTGCGTTGTGCATTGTGATGAGAAGGGCAGGGAGCATTGTGATGACAGTGTCATGGAGCAATTTGATGAAAAGTGTCATGGAACATTTTGATGACAGGGGTTATAGAACATTGTGATGTCAGGGGTCATCGAACATTGTGATGATATGTGCATGTAGCATTGTGATGACAGCAGACATGGAACAATGTGATGACAGGGGTGAGGGGGTATTGTGACAAATAGTGATGTAACATTGTGATATCAGTGGTGAGAGAGCATTTTGATGAGAAGTGCATGGTGCATTGTGATGACAAGTTTTATGGAGCATTGTGATGACAATATTGTGGAGCACTGTGAAGACAAGTGCATGGTGCATTTTGATGACATGTGTTGTGGAGCATTGTGCTGACAAGCGCATGGAGCATTGTGATGACAAGGGTCATGGAGCATTGTGCTGAGAAAGGCATAGAGCATTGTGATGACAAGGGTCAAAGAGCATTATCATGAAAAGATCATGGAGCATTGTGGTTAAAATGGTCACAGAGACTGTTGATGACGAGGGCATGGACCATTGTGATGACAAAGGTCATGAACCATTGTGATGACTGGTGTCACGGAGCATTGTGATGACAGGGGTCATGGAGCATTATGACAACAAGGGGATGGAGCATTGTGATGACAAGGGCATGGAACATTCTTCTAATATATTTCATGGATTATTGCGATGGCAGTTGGAATGCCACATTGTGATGACAAGGGCATGGAGCCTTGTGATGACCAGTTCATGCAGTATTGTGAAGACATGTGTCAGGGAGCATTGCGATGACATATGTAATGGCCCATTGTCATGACAATGGCATGGAACATTGTGATGCCAAGTGTCATGGAGGATTCTGATGACAAAGGTAATGGAGCACTGTGATGACAATGGCTTGCGGCATTGTGATGACAAGGGTCAGGGAGCATTTTGCTGACAAGTGAATGGAGAATTGTGATGACAAAGGTCATTTAGGATTCTGATGACAAGCTTGTGGAGTATTTTGATGACAATGGCATGGAGCATTGTGATGAAAACGGCATGCGGTATTGTGAGGAAATAGGCATGGAGACTTTTCGTGACAGGGTTCAAGGAGCATTCTGACGACAAGTGTCAGGGAACATTGTGATGACAAGTGTATTGAGAATTGTGATGACAAAGGTCATGGAGCATTGTGATGAAAAGGGCATGGAGTATAGTGAAGACAGACAGCATGGAGCGTTGTGATGACAAGTGTTATGGAACATTGTAATCACAAGTGTGTGGAGCACTGTGATGACAGAGGTCATGGATCATTTTGATTTCAAGGAGCATGGAGCATTGTGATGACAAGGGCATGAAGCAATGTTATTCCAATGTTCATGGAGGATTGTGATGACAATGGTAATGGAGTATTTTGATGACAAGCACAAAGAGAATAGTAATGAAAATGTCATGTAGAATTTTGCTGACAAATGCATGGAGCATTGTGATGACAGGTGTCTTGGAGCATTGTGATGACAAGTGTCATGGAGCCTTTGGATGACACGGCCGTGGGACATGGTGATGGCAGGGGTAATTAAGCATTGTGATCAGAAGGGCATGGATAAATGTGATGACGAGCGTCATGGGGCACTGTGATGACAAGTGTTATGGAATATTGTTATCACAACGATTTGGAGCATTCTTATGACAGAGGTCATGGAGCATTTTGATTTCATTGTGATGACAATAGCATGAAACATTATGATGATGTGCATGGTGCATTGTGATGACAGGGTTCATGTGTCATTGAGATGAAAATGGGCATGGAGCATTGTGATTACTGGTGTCTTGGAGCATTCTGATGACATGTGTCATGGAGCTTTGTGATGACAAGCGCATGGAGCAATGTGATGCCAAGGGTCATGGGTCTTTGTGATGACAAAGGTCATGGAGCATTTTGATGACAAGGGTGTTGTGCATTGTGATGATAAGGGCAGGGAGCATTGTGATGACAGAGTCATGGAGCAATTGGATGAAAACGGTCATGGAGCTACTTGATGACAGGGGTATGGAACACTGTGATTTCATGGGTCATCGAACATTGTGATGATAAGTGCATGTTGCATTGTGATGACAGGAGTCATGGAAAATTGTGATGACGGGTGAGGGAGTATTGTGACGAATAGTGATGTAACATTGTGATATCAGTGGTCAGAGAGCATTTTGATGAGAAATGCATGGAGCATTGTGATGAAAAGGTTTATGGAGCATTGAGATGACAAGATTGTGGAGCACTGTGATGACAAGCACATGGTGCATTGTGATGACATGTGTCATGGAGCATTGTCCTGACAAGCACATGGAGCATTGTGATGACAAGTGTCATGGAGCATTGTGCTGAGAAAGGCATAGAACATTGTGATGAAAAATGTCAAAGAGCATTGTGATGAAAAGTTCATGGAGCATTTTGGGTAAAAAGTCACCAAGACTGTTGATGACGAGGGCATGGAAGATTGTGATGACAAAGGTCATTAAACATTGTGATGATTTCA
Organism: Mesoplodon bidens; assembly: GCF_964165515.1. Classification (NCBI taxonomy): domain Eukaryota; kingdom Metazoa; phylum Chordata; class Mammalia; order Artiodactyla; family Ziphiidae; genus Mesoplodon; species Mesoplodon bidens. The sequence continues at coordinate 4,798,259 of NW_027672207.1, forward strand.
GTCAGGGAGCATTGTGATGACAGGGGTCATGGAGCAATGTGATAACAAGGGCATGGAGCATTGTGATGACAAGGGCAAGGAGCATTGGTCTAATAAGTTTCATGGATTATTGTGATGACAGTTGGAATGGCGCATTGTGATGACAAGGTCATGGAGAATTGTGATGACCAGGTCATGCAGTATTGTGAAGAGAGCTGTCAGGGAGCATTGTGCTGACAAGCGCATGGAGCATAATGATGATAACGGTCATGGAGCATTGTGCTGAGAAAGGCAGAGTGTATTGTGATGACAAGGGTCAAAGAGCATTGTGATGAAAATTTCATGGAGCATTGAGGTTAAAACGGTCACAGAGACTGTTAATGATGAAGGCATGGACCATTGTGATGACAAAGGTCATGAAGCATTGTGATGACTGGACTCACGGAGCATTGTGATGACATGGGTCATGGAGGATTGTGATAACAAGGGCATGGAGCATTGTGATGACAGAGGTCATGGATCATTTTGATTTCAAGGAGCATGGAGCATTTTGATGACAAGGGCATGAATCAATGTGATTCCAAGGTTCATGGAGGATTGTGATGACAATGGTAATGGAGTATTGTGATGACAAGTGCATAGAGCATTGTAATGACAAGGTCAAGTAGCATTTTGCTGACAAAGGCATGGAGCATTGTGATGACAGGTGTCATGGAGCACTGTGAAGACAAGCGTCACGGAGCATTGTGAATAAAGGGGTCATGGAGCATTGGGATGACAAGGGCATGGATCATTGCGATGACAAGTGTCATGGAGCATTGGGATTAAAATGTTCATGGAGTATTGTGATGACCAGGGACATGGAGCGTTGTGATGAAAGGGGTCATATAGCATTGTAATGACAGGGGTCATGGAGCATTGTGATGAGGAGGTCAGGGAGCATTGGGCTGAAAATGTTCATGGAATATTGTGATGACCGGTGTCATGGAGCATTGTGATGACAAGGTACAGGAGCATTGTGATGAGAAGACCATGGATCCTTGTGATGATATGTCTCATGGAACATTCAGATGAAAAGGGGAATGGAGCATTGTGATTACAGGGTTCGTGCAGCACTGTGATGGCAAGGGCATAGAGCATTGTGATGAGAAGGCCATGTAACTTTGTCATCACAGGGTTCAAGGAGCATACTGACGACAAGTGTCAGGGAGCATTGTGATGACAAGGGTATTGAGCATTGTGGTGACAAAAGTCATGGAGCATTGTGATGAGAAGACCATGGATAATTGTGATGACGAGCGTCATGGGGCTTTGTGATGATAAGTGTTATGGAACATTTTGAACACAATGATTTGGAGCATTGTGATGAGAGAGGTCATGGAGCATTATGATTTCATTGTGATGACAATAGCATGAAGCATTATGATGGTGGGCATGGTGCATTTTGATGACAGGGTTCATGGAGCATTGAGATGAAACGGGGCATGGAGCATTGTGATTACAAGAGTCTTGGAGCATTGTGATGACAAGGTCATGGAGCATTGTGCTGACAAGCGCATGGAGCATTGTGATGACAAGGGTCATGGAGCATTGTGATGACAAGGTCATGGAGCATTGTGCTGACAAGTGCATGGAGCATTGTGATGAAAAGGGTCATGGAGCATTGTGCTGAGAAAGGCTTAGAGCATTGTGTTGACAAGGGTCAAAGAGCATTGTGATGAAAAGTTCACGGAATATTGTGGTTAAAAACGTAACAGAGACTGTTGATGATGATGGCATGGACCATTGTGATGACAAAGGTCATGAAACATTGTGGTGATTGGAGTCATGGTGCATTGTGATGACAGGGGTCATGGAGCATTGTGATAACAAGGGCATGGAGCATTGTGATGACAAGGGTATGAAGCATTGGGCTGAAAATGTTAATGGAATATTGTGATGACAGAGTTCATGGAGCATTGTGATGACAAGGGAATGGAGAATTGTGATGACAAGGTCCTGGAGCATTGTGATGAGAAGTCCATGGAGCCTTGTGATGACAAGTCTCATGGAGAATTCTGATGAAAAGGTGCATGGTGCATTGTGATTACAGGGGTCTTGGAGCCTTGTGATGAAAAGGCCATTGAACATCGTGATGGCCGGTGTCATGGAGCATTTTTATGACAGTGGTAATGGAGCATTGTGATGGCAAGGGCATGCAGCATTGTGATGAGAAGGCCATGGATAATTGTGATGACAAGCGTCATGGGGTGTTGTGATGTAAAGTGTTATGGAACATTTTGATCACAAGGATTTGGAGCATTGTGATGACAGAGGTCATGGAGCATTTTGATTTCATTGTGATGATAGTAGAATGAAGCCTTCTGATGATGGGCATGGTGCATTTTGATGACAGGGTTCATGGAACATTGAGATGAAAAGGGGCAAGGAGCATTGTGATTACAAGAGTCTTGGAGCATTGTGATGCCAAGGGCATGGAGCATCGTGAATGAGAAGGCCATGGAGCATTCTGATGACATGCGTCATGAAGCTTTGTCATGACAAGTGCATGGAGCATTGTGATTACAGGGGTCTTGGTGCATTGTGATGACAAGGGTCATGGAGCCTTGTGATGACAAGGCTGTGGATCATTGTGATGGCGGGGGTCATGGAGCATTGTTATGACAGGCGTAATGGAGCATTGTGATGACAAGAGCATGGAGCATTGGTCTGAAATGTTTCATGGATTGTTGTGATGAGAGGGGGCAATGAGCATTGATATGACAAGGGCACGGAACACTGTGATACATGGGTCATGGAGGATTGTAATGAGAAGCGCATGGAGCATTGTGAGAAGAATGGCATCGAGCATTGTGATGAAAATTATCATGGAGCCTGTGATGACAAGGACATGGAACAATGTGATGAGATGGTTCATGGAGCATTGTGATGACAATGTCATGCAGCATTGTGATGCCTATGGTCATAGAGCTTTGTGATGACAAAGGTCAGGGAGAATTTTGTTGACAAGGCTGTGGTGCATTCTGTTGTGAAGGAGAGGGGGCATTGTGATGACAGGGTCATGGAGCAATTTGATGAAAAATGTCTTGTAACATTTTGATGACAGGGGTTATGGAACATTGTGATGTCAGGGGTCATGGAACATTTTCATGACATGGGTTATGGACCATTGTGATGACAGGGTAGTGGGTGTATTGTGCTGACTAGTGAGGGAACATTTTGATATCAGTGGTGAGAGAGCATTTTGATAAGAAGTGCATGGGGCATTGTGATGACTAGGTTTATGGAGCATTGTGATGAAAAGATTGTGGAGCATTGTAATGACAGACGCATGTCACATTGTGATGACATGGGTCATGGAGCATTGAGTTGACAAAGGGACGGAGGATTGTGATGAGAAGTGTCACGGAACATTGTGATGAAAAGTTCATGGAGCATTGTTGTGACATAGTTCACAGAGCCTTGTGATGATGAGGGCATGGACCACTGTGATGACACAGGTTATTAATCCTTGTGATGAGTGGATTCACGGAGCATTGTGATGACAGGGGTCATGGAGCATTGTGATGACAAGGGCAGGGAGCTTTGTGATGACAGGGGCATGGAGCATTGCTCTGACAAGTTTCATGGAAAATTGTGCTGACAGTGGGCATGGCATATTGTGATAACAAGGGCATGGTGCATTGTGATTACAAGGTCATGGATTATTGTGAAGACGTGTCAGGGAGCATAGTGATGACATATTTCATTGTCCATTGTGATGATAATGGCATGGAGCATTGTGATGCCAAGTGTTATGGAGGATTGTGATGACAAAGGTAATGGAGCCTTGTGATGACAAGGGCTTGGAGCATTAAGATAACAAGGGTCATGGAGCATTGTGATGACAAGGGCATGGATCATTTTGATGGCAATGGCCATTGAGAATTTTGATGAAAAGTTCGTGAAGCATTGTGATGACAAAGGCATGGAGCTTGCTATGACAGGTTAAAGGGGGCATTGCATTGACAAGTGCGTGGAGAATTGTGATGACAAGAGCATGTAACATTCTGATGAGAATTGTCATGGAGCATTGTGATGACAAGGACGTGGAGAATTGTGATGACAAGGGACATGAGCATTATCATTACCAGGACATGGAGCACTGTGATGGCAAGACCATGGAGCACTGTGATGAGAAGACCATGGATACTTGTGGTGACGAGCATCATGGAGCACTGTAATGACAAGGGACAAAGAGCAATGTGATGACAGGTGTCATGGAGCATTGTGATGAGAGGGGTCATGGATCATTGTGATGACAAGGTTCATGCAGCATTTTGATGACAAGGGCGAGGAGCATTGTGATGAGAAGACCATGGATAATTGTGATGACAAGCGTCATGGAGCAGTGTAATGACAAGGTGTATGGAGCATTGTGATGAGAGGGGTTATGGAGCATTGTGATGACAAGGGTCATGGAGCTTTCTGATGACAAGCTTGTGGAGTATTTTGATGACAATGGCATGGAGCATTGTGAAGAAAAGGGCATGGAGCATTGTGATAACAAGGACATGGAGCAGTGTGATGACAAGGGTCATGGAGCATTGTGCTGAGAAAGGCATAGAGCATTGTGATACAAGGGTCAAAGTGCATTGTGATGAAAAGTTCATGGAGCATTGTGGTTACAAATGTCACAGAGACTGTTCATGACGAGGGCATGTACAATTGTGATGACAAAGGTCATGAAGCATTGTGATGACTGGAATCAAGGAGCATTGTGATGACATGGGTCATGGAGCATTGTGATAACAAGGGCATGGAGCATTGTGATGACAAGGGCATGGAACATTGTTCTAATAAGTTTCATAGATTATTGTGATGACAGTTGGAATGGTGCATTGTGATGACAAGGGAATGGAGCATTGTGATGACCAGGTTATACAGTATTTTGAACAGAGGTGTCAAGGAGCATGGTGATGACATATGTAATGGCCCATTGTGATGAAAATGGCATGGAGCATTGTGATGCCAAGTGTCATGGAGGATTCTGATGACAAAGGTAATGGAGCATTGTGATGACACTGGCTTGGAGCTTTGTGATGACAAGGGTCAGGGAGCATTGTTCTGACAAGTGCATTGAGAATTGTGATGAAAAGGGTCATGGAGCATTCTGATGACAAGCTTGTGGAGTATTTTGATGACAATGGCATGGAGCATTGTGATGAAAAACGCATGGAGCCATTTTGTGACAGGGATAAAGCAGCATTCTGACGACAAGTGTCAGGAAGCATTTTGATGACAACTGTATTGAGAATTGTGATGACAAATGTCACGGATCATTTTGATGAAAAGGGGATGGAGTGTTGTGATGACACGTGTTATGGAACTTTGTGATCAAAAGCGTTTGGAGCATTGTGATGACAGAGGAAACGGTTCATTTTGATTTCAAGGAGCATGCAGCATTGTGATGATAAGGGCATGAAGCAATGTGATCCCAAGCTTCATGGAGGATTGTGATGACAATGGTAGTGGAGTATTGTGATGACAAGCACATACAGCATTGTTATGACAAGGTCATATAGAATTTTGCTAACAAAGGCCAGGAGCATTGTGATGACAGTTGTCATGGAGCACTGTGATGACAAGTGTCACGGAGCATTGTGAATACAGTGGTCATGGAGCATTGGGATGACAAGGGCATGGTTCATTGTGATGGCAAGGGTCATGGAGCACTGGGCCAAAAATGTTCATGGAGTATTGTGATGACAGGGGTCATGGAGCATTGTGATGACAGAGTTAATGGATAATTTTGATTTCATTGTGCTGACAATAGCCTGAAGCATTATGATGAGGGGCATGATGCATTGTGATGACAGGGTTCATGGAGCATTGAGATGAAAAGGGGAATGGAGCATTTTGATTACAGGGGTCTTGGAGCACTGTGATGACAACGGCATCGAGCGTATTGATGAGAAGGACATGGAACCTTCTGATGACATGTGTCATGGAGATTTGTGATGACAAGGGCATGGAGCATTGTGATTACAAGGATTTTGGAGCATTGTGATGAGAGGTGTCATCGAGCCTTGTGATGACAAGGCCATGAAACATTTTTATGTCAGGGGTCATGGAGCATTGTTATGACAGGTGTAATGGAGCATTGTGATGAGAAGGGCATGGATCATTGTGATTTCAAAGTTTATGGAGCACTGTGATGACAAATTTGTGGACCGTTTTAATGAAAAGCGTGTGGCACATTGTGATGACAAGGGTCATGGAGAAGTTTTCTGACAAAGGCATGGAGAATTTTGATGACAAGTGTCACGGAGCATTGTGATGAAAAGTTCATGGAGCATTGTGGTTACAAAGGTAACAGAGCCGTGTGATGACGCGGGCATGGACCATTGTGGTAACAAATGTTATGAAGCATTGTGATGACTGGAGTCATGGAGCATTGTGATGACAGGGGTCATGGAGCATTGTGGTGACAAGGGCATGGAGTATTGTGCTTAGAAATGCATAGAGCATTGTGACGACAAGGGTCAAAAAGCATTGTGATGAAAAGTTCATGGAGCATTGTGGTTAAAATGGTCACAGAGACTGTTGATGATGAGGGCATGGACCATTGTGATGACAAAGGTCATGAAGCATTGTGATGACTGGAGTCACGGAGCATTGTGATGACAGGGGTCATGGAGCACTGTGATACCAAGGGCATGGAGCATTGTGATGGCAAGGGCATGGAACATTGGTCTACTAAGTTTCATGGATTATAGCGATGACATTTGCAAAGGCACATTGTGATCACAAGGACATGGAGCATTGTGAAGACCAGGTCATGCATTATTGTGAAGGCAGTTGTCAGGAGCATTGTGATGACATATGTAATGGCCCATTGTGATGACAACGGCATGGAGCATTGTGATGCCAAGTGTCATGGAGGATACTGATAACAAAGGTAATGGAGCATTGTGATGACAATGGATTGGAGCATTGTGATGACAAGTGACAGGGAGCATTGTGCTGACAAGTGCATGGAGAATTGTGATGACAAGGGTCATGGAGATTTGTGATGACAAGGGTCATGGAACATTCTGATGAAAAGCATGTGGAGTATTTTGATGATAATGGCATGGAGGATTGTGATAAAAATGGCATGGGGCATTGTGATGAAAAAGGCATGGGGCATTGTATTGAAAAGGCATGGAGCCTTTTCGTGACAGGGTTCAAGGAGCATTTTGACGACAAGTGTCAGGGAGCATTTTGATGACAAGTGTATTGAGAATTGTGATGACAAAGGTCATGGAGCATTGTGATCACAAGGGCATGGAATATTGTGATGACAGGCAGCATGGAGCGTTGTGATGACAAGTGTTATGGAACACTGTGATTAAAAGAGTTTGGAGAATTGTGATGAGAGAGGTCATGGATCATTTTGATTTCAAGGAGCATGGAACATTGTGATGACAAGGGCATGAAGCAATGTGATCCCAAGGGTCATGGAGCATTGTGATGAAAATTGTATTGGAGTATTGTGATGACAAGCGCATAGAGCATTGTAATGACAAGGTCATGTAGCATTTTGCTGACAAAGGCATGGAGCATTGTGATTACAAGGGCATTGAGCATTGTGATGAGAAAGTCATGGAGTATTGTGGAGACAGGTGTAAGGGAGCATTGTGATGACATATGTCATGGTCCATTGTGATGACAATGGCAGGGAGCACTGTGATGCCAAATGTAATGGAGGATTGTCATGACAAATATAATGGAGCATTGTGATGACTAGGGCTTGAAGCATTATGATGACAAAGGCCATTGAGAATGTTCATGACAAGGTCGTGAAGCATTGTGATGACAAGGTCCTGGAGCATTGTGATGAGAAAACCATGGAGCCTTGTGATGACAAATCTCATGGAGCATACTGATGAAAAGGGGCATGGAGCATTGTGATTATTGGGGTCTTGGAACATTGTGATGACAAGGGCATGGAGCATTGTGAGGAGAAGGCCAAGCAGCATTCTAATGATATGCGTCATTGAGCTTTGTGATGACAAGGGCATGGTTAATTATGATTACAGGGGTCTTAGAGCATTGTGATGAAAAAGACATGGATCATTGTGATGAAAAAGGCATGGAGCCTTGTCATGACAGGGTTCAAGGAGCATACAGACAACAAGTGTCAGGGAATATTTTGGTGACAAGTGTATTGAGCATTATGATGACAAAGTTCATGGAGCATTGTGATGAGAAGACCATGGATAACTGTGATGACAAGCATCATGGGGCATTGTGATGACAAGTATTATGGAATATTGTGGTCACAAGGGTTTGGAGCACTGTTATGACAGAGGTCATGGAGCATTTTGATTTCATTGTGATGACAATAGCATGAAGCATTATGATGATGGGCATGGTGCATTGTGATGACAGGGTTCATGGAGCATTGAGATGAAAAGGGGCATGGATAATTGTGATTACAGGGGTCTTGGAGCATGGTGATGACAAGGGCATCGTGCATTTTGATGAGAAGGCCATGGAACATTCTGATGACATGTGTCATGGAGATATGCGATGACAAGTTCATGGAGCATTGTGATTACAAGGGACTTGGAGCATTGTGATGAGAAGTGTCATCGAGCCTTGTGATGACAAGGCCATGGAGCATTTTGATGGCAGGGGTCATGGAGCATTGTTATTACAGGTGTAATGGAAAATTGTGATGAAATGGGCATGGATCATTGTGATTACAAGGTTTATGGAGCAATGTGATTACAAATTTGTGGACCATTGTAATGAAAAGCGTGGGGCACATTGTGATGACAAGTGTCATGGAGCATTTTTCTCACAAAGGCATGGAGCATTTTGCTGAGAAATGCATAGAGCATTGTGATGACAAGGGTCAAAGAGCGTTGTGATGAAAAGTTCATGGAGCATTGTGGTTAAAAATGTCACAGAGACTGTTAATGAGGAGGGCATGGACCATTGTGATGACAAAGGTCATGAAGCATTGTGATGACTGGAGTCAAGGAGCATTGTGATGACAGGGTTCATGGAGCATAGTGATAACAAGGGCATGTAGCATTGTGATGACCAGGGCATGGGGCATTGTGATGAGAAAGTCATGGAATATTGTGAAGAGAGGTGTCAGGGAGCGTTTTGATGACAAGAGTCCCGGATCATTTTGTTGTCAGGGTTCATGGAGCGTTGTTATGACAGTGGTCATGGAGCATAGTGATGACAGGGGTCATGGAGCATTGTGATGAGAAGGTCATGGAGCATTGGGCTGAAAACTTTCATGAAGTATTGTGATGTCAGTGGTCATGGAGCATTGTGATGACAAGGTACTGGAGCATTGTGATGTGAAGACGATGGAGCCTTTTGATGACAAGTCTCATGGAGCATTCTTAAGAAAAGGGGCATGGAACATTGTGATTACAGGGGTCTGGGAGCACTGTGATGACAAGGTCATGGAGCATTGTGATTACAGGTGTCTTGGAGCACTGTGATGAACAGGGCATGGATCATTGTGATGAAAAAGGCATGGAGCCTTGTCATGACAGGGTTCAAGGAGCATACTGATGACAAGTGTCAGGGAGCATTGTGATGACAAGGGTATTGAGCATGGTGATGACAATGGTCATGGAGCATTGTGATGAGAAGTCCATGGCTAATTGTGATAACCAGCGTCATGGGGCGTTGTGCTGACAAGTGTTATGGAACATTGTGATCACAAGGGTTTGGAGCATTGTTATGATAGAGGTCATGGAGAATTTTGATTTCATTGTGATGACAATAGCATGAAGCATTATGATGATGGGCATGGTGCATTGTGATGACAGGGTTCATGGAGCATTGAGATGAAAAGGGGCATGGAGCATTTGATTACAGGGGTCGTGGAGCCTTGTGATGACAAGGCCGTGGAACATTGTGATGGCAGGGATCATGGAGCATTGTTATGACAGGGGTAATGGAGCATTGTGATGACAAGGGCACGGAACACAGTGATACATGTGTCAAGGAGGAATGAAATGACACGGTCATGGAGCATTGGTCTGAAAAGTTTCATGGATTATTGTGACGAGAGTGGGCATGGAACATTGTGATGACTAGGGCACGGAACACAGTGATACATGTGTCATGGAGGACTGCAATGACAAGGGCATGGAGCATTGTGATTAGAAGGGCATCGAGCATTGTGATGACAAGCGTCATGGAGCTCTGTGATGACAATGGCACGGAGCAATGTGATTCCAAGGGTCATGGAGCTTTGAGATGACATAGGCCATGGAGCATTTTAATGACAAGGGCGTGGTGCATTGTGATGAGAAGGGCAGGGAGCATTGTGATGACAGGGTCATGGAGCAATTGGATGAAAAGCGTCATGTAACATTTTGATGACAGTGTTTATGGAACATTGTGATATCAGTGGTCATGGAGCATTGTGATAAAAGGGTCATGGATCATTGTGATGACAGGGGTTATGGAACATTGTGAGGTCATGGGTATGGAGCATTGTGATGATAAGGGCATGTAGCATTGTTGTGAATAGGGTCATGGATCACTGTGAAGACAGGGGTGAGGGAGTATTGTGATGATTAGTGATGGAACATTGTGATATCAGTGGTGAGAGAGCATTTTGATGAGAAGTGCATGGAGCATTCTGATGACAAGGTTTATGGAGCATTGTGATGACAACGATGTGGAGCATCGTGATGACAAGCGCATGGCGCATTGTGATGCCATGGGTCATGGAGTATTGTGCTGACAAAGGCATGGAGTATTGTGATGACAAGTGTCACCGAGCATTGTGGTGAAATATTCATGGAGCATTGTGGTGACAATGGTCACAGAGCCTTGTCATGACGAGGGCATGGACCATTGGGATGACAAGGGTCATGAAGCATTGTGATGACTGGAGTCACGGAGCATTGTGATGACAGGGGTCATAGAGCATTGTGATGAAAGGGCATGGAGCATTGTGAGGAGTAGGTCTTGGAGTATTGTGAAGACAGGTTTCAGGAAGCACTGTGATGACATATGTCATGGTCCATTGTGATTACAATGGTATGGAGCATTGTGATGCCAAGTATCAAGAAGCATTGTGATGACAAGTGTCATGGAGCATTGTGATGACAAGGGCCATTGAGAACTTTGATGACAAGTTCATGAAGCATATTAATGACAAGCACATTGATCTTGCTATGACAGGGGTCATGGAACATTGAGATGACAACTTCATGGAGAATTGTGATTACAAAAGTCATGGAGCATTTTGATGACAAGCTTATGGAGTATTTTGATGACAATGGCATGTAGCATTGTGATGAAAACGGCATGGGGATTCTGATGAAAAGGCATGGAGCCTTTTCGTGACAGGGTTCAAGGAGTATTCTGACGAATAGATTCCGGGAGCATTGTGATGACAAGTATATTGAGAACTATGATGACAAAGGTCATGGAGCATTGTGATGAAAAGGGCATGGAGTATTGTGATGACACGCATCATGGAGCGTTGTGATGACAAGTGTTATGGTACATTGTGATCACAAGGGTTTGGAGCATTGTGATGACAGAGGTCTTAGCTCATTTCGATTTCAAGGAGCATGGAGCATTGTGATGACAAAGGCATGAAGCAATGTGATGCCAAGGTTCATGGAGGATTGTGATGGCAATGGTAAAGGAGTATTGTGATGAAAAGCGCATAGAGCATTGTAATGATAAGGTCATGTAGCATTTTGCTGACAAAGGCATGGAGCATTGTGATGACAGGTGTCATGGAGCACTGTGATGACAAGCGTCATGGAGCATTTTGAATACAGCGGTCATGGAGCATAGGGATGACAAGTGCATGCATCATTGTGATGAGAAGTTTCATGGAGCATTGGGCTGAAAATGTTCATGGAGTATTGTGATGACAGGGGTCATGGAGTATTGTGAGGAAAAGGGAATGGAGCACTGTGATGACAACGCCCTGGAGCACTGTGATGTGAAGACCATGGAACCTTGTGATGACTAGTCTCATGGAGCATTCTGATGAAAAAGAGCAGGGATCATTGTGATCACAGTAGTCGTGGAGCATTGTGATGACAAGGGCATGGAACATTATGATGAGAAGGCCATGTAGCATTCTGATGACATGTGTCATGGAGCTTTGTGATGACAAGTGCAAGGACCATTGTGAACACAGGGTTCTTGGAGCATTGTGTTGAAAAGGGCATGAATCATTGTGATGAAAAAGGCATGGAGCCTTTTCATGAAAGTGTTCAAGGTGCATAGTGATGGCAATAGTCAGGGAGCATTGTGACGACAAGTGTATTGAGCATTGTGATGACAAAAATCATGGTGCATTGTGATGAGAAGACCATGGATTATTGTGATGACAAGCATCATGGGGCATTGTGATGACAAGTGTTATGGAACATTGTGATCAAAAGGGTTTGGAGCATTGTGATGACAGAGGTCATGGAGCATTTTGATTTCATTGTGATGACAATAGCATGAAGCATTATGATGATGGGCATGGTGCATTTTGATGACAGCGTTCATGGAGCATTGTGATGAAAAGTGGCATGGAGCATTGTTCTGAAAATTTTCATGGATTATTGTGATAAGAGTGGGCATGGCACATTGTGACAACAAGGTCATGGAGCACTGTGATGACAAGGTCATGGATTATTGTGAAGAAAGGTGTCAGGGAACATTGTGATGAAATATGTCATGTTCCAGTTTGATGACAATATCATGGAGCATTGTGATGCCAAGTGTCATGGAGGATTGTTGTGACAAAATAAAGGAGCACTGTGATGACAAGGGCATGGAGCATTGTGATATCAAGGGCCATTGATAATTTTAATGTCCAGGTCGTGAAACATTCTGATGACAACCACATGGAGCTTCCTATGACAGGCGTCATGGAGCATCGCAATGACAAGTGCATGGAGTATTGTGATGACAAGTGCATATAACATTGTGATGTGAAGTGCCATGGAGAATTGTAATGACATGGACAGGAGAATTGTGAGGACAAGGGACATTGAGCTTTGAGATGACAAGGCATGGAGCATGGTGATGGCAAAACCGTGGAGCATTGTGATGAGAAGACCTTGGGTAATTGTGATGTCGAGGATCATGGAGCACTGTAAGCACAAGGGACATGAAGCATTGTGATGACAGGTGTCAGGGAGCATTGTGATAAGAGGGGTCATGGAGCATTGTGATGACAAGGGCATGAAGCATTGTGATGACAAGTGCATGGAGCATTGTGATGATAAGTGCATGAAGCATTGCAATGACAAGTGCATGGATAATTGTGATGACAAGAGCATGTAACATTGTGATGAGAAGTGTCATGTAGCATTGTGATGACAAGGTCGTGGAGAATTGTGATGACAGGGGTCATGGAGCATTATTATGACAAGGGCCATGGTGCATTCTGACAAAAGATATCACTTATGAAGGGAATGTAATCATGGCTACATATGAACTGAATTAGGGAAGAGAACAGATTCTCAGATTTAGAAAAAAACTCTTATGCTTGCTTAAGGGGAAAGAGAGGTGGGGAAATGCAGAAAACAAAAGTTTGATATTAGAACAGGAAACGTTCCATAATCAAAAAACAGAAGAGACAAGCCCTACTCCTTCCACAGTGAACGGAACTCAACATCCCTATTCCCCACAGAGAAATATATCTGACTAGTAAGAATTTTAAAACCTATGTATTGATATGTCTCCGTAAGGGAACCAAGTGTGTCTAGAACAACATAAACATGGCAGTGAGAATCAGCTGAAACCCAGTATAAAAATAAATTTCAAAACAAAACATAAAAACAGTAAAATTCTTACACAATTCCTTCAGGTGTTCTGATGAGACCTGGAATGACCCTATCTACAATGACAGCTGGATGTGGCATAAGGCTGGTCACTTGAGACTGAGAGGATTGGTGACATTGGGTGAAAAAATGCAGACCCTTTAAAGCAATAATGCCTGCCACCCATTCCATGGTTCCCAACTCTCCAGGTAGAAAGAAATATCACTACAGTTATAACATGTATGGGAACGTACAGACTGGAAACACTCTGATGGTGAAAGGTTTCTAAAACTCTACTACTTTTTTCTCTCCTTGTGCTCCAGTTTGACATTCCAAATGCTTTACTATCAATCTCCCAACTTGGAGAGTCAGCCCCTATAACTTCCTAATTCACAGTGGACAAATTGTGCAGAGGATATAAGGGAAGAGGGAGAACCAATGAGAGACTAGCTGTAGGCATTTGGACGGCAACATGTCACTGTAATTTCGCGTCACGAAGAGGAATTAACCAAAGTCTCAGCCTGCCCCGCCAGAACAAGTATAGGTTCTGAAGCAAAATTGTGGATTTGCGGTCAGCTCACAAAAACGCGAGTTGAAAAATGGAGCTCAGGGCCACAGCAATTCACTAACCTGCAGAGTTACAAAGGACTACTCTCTTCCAAAAATCTGTTGAGGGAAAGCCACGAGGCGGAATTGAAAATGAGGCAGAATGGCATGAAACAGATTTCAAGAGGTACATTGGAATCACCTTTAAACACAGGAAAAGCATCACAACTTTGAAATTATGGAAACAGCCATAAAGAGTGTAAGGGTTTTCACGTGAATATATTCAGGAGAAAACGCATATGCCCTTTTCGGCCAAGCAAGAAAGCGGGCAATGCAAATCTGCACTACAAAGAAGTAACACTTCCCACCGGTCAAAAGGGACATCCGCAAAATGTGTAAAATCCAGAAAGGCAAGACAGGCACTGGAGAACAGGGAACACTGTTATGCTCTTGGGCGGGATGTAAATTGCCAACTGCATCTCTCAAGGAATGCATTCTGTTCCCTAAAACAAGTAAACAACAGAGCTACAGAGGCAAGGGCACTTCGAGTCTAGGGAATATACCTTGGGAAAACTGAAAATCAATAAGACAGATCCACACCAAAATTCAGGGCTGCACTGCTTACAAGAACCTCAACTTGGGTACACTTTAAATATCCGAGGAAAAAAAAAATGGTTCAAGAAATTGTGGTACTTACGTATGATGGAATATTCCTCAGCCATGAAATCAATGTCATAAGGCCAGTGGCAGCAAAATGAGTGGATTCAGGTACGATAATTCTAAGTGAAATAAGTCACACAGAAAAATAAACTTATCATAAGGTATCACTTATGAAGATCCTGTAAACATGGCTACACATGAACTGAGCTAGGAAAGAGAAGAGAGTCTCATATTTATAAAACACCCTTATGCCTGCTTAAGGGGTAAGGAGAGGTGGGGTGATGCATAAAACCAGAGATTGATAATAGTACAGGTACCGTTCCAAAAACCAAAGACGGAATAGAAAAGACCTACACCTTCCTCAGTGAAAGGGACTCAAAATCCCATATTCTGGGCAGAGTAATATATCTTACTAGTAAGAATCTTAAAACCTATGTATTTATATGTCTACATAAGGGAATCAAGTGTTTCTAGACTGGCATAAACATGGCAGTGAGAATCAGCTGAAACACAATATAAAAAGGAATTTCAAAAACAAAACAAAAAAAACAGTGATATTCTTTACAAATCCTTCAGGGTCTCTGATGAAACCTGGAATGACCCTATCTACAATGACAGCTGGATATGGCATAATGCTGGACACTTGGGACTGAGAGGATTGGTGAGATTGGGTGGGAAAATGCAGACCGTTTAAGGCAATAATGCATGGCCCCCATTCCATGGGTCCCAACTCTCCAGGTTGAAGGGAATATTACAACAGCTATAACATGTACGGGAAACCTAGAGAATGGACACACTGTGAATACGAAAGGTGTCTAAAACTCAACCAATAGTCCGTATCCTGGTGCTCTGGTTTGACTTTCCAACTGCTTTACTATAAATCTCCCAACTTGGAGAGACAGACCTTTTAACCTCCTGGTTCTAACAGGTTGCCAAATTGGCAGAGGATGAAAGGGAAGAGGGAGAACCAGTGAGAGAGTTGCCATGAGGCATTTGGACGGGCACATGTCACTCTAATTTCCCGGCCGGAAGAAGAATTAACCAAAGTCTCAGCCACCCACCGGACACCAGTATAGGTCCTGAACCAAAATTTAGACTTATATTCAGGTCACAAATAACATAATGAAAAATGGAGCTCAGGGGCACAGCAATTCCCCAACTGGCAGAGTAGTAAAGGACATATCTCGTCCAAAAATCTGTTGAGGGAAGGCTACGTGGTGGACGTGAAAGCGAGGCAGAATAGCAGGAAACAGATTTCAAGAGGTACGTTGGAATCACGCTGAAAGCACAGGAAGAGGGTCTCATCATTGACAATGATGCACCTGGCCAAAAACTGCCTATGCGTTTTCTCCTGAATATATTCAGGAGAAGATGCATATACCATTTGGACAAGCAAGCAAGCGGGCAATGCAAATCTGCACTACACAGAAATATCACTTCCCACCATTCAAAAGGGACATCCACAAAATGTGTAAAAACCAGAAAGGCAAGACAGGCCCTGGAGAACAGGGAGCCTTGTTATGCTGGTCGGCGGGATGTAAATTGCCAACTGCCTCTCTGGAGGAGTGCATTGTGTTCCCTAAAACAATTAAACAACAGAGCTACAGAGCCAAGGGAGCTTCCAGTGTAGGGAATATACCTTGGGAAAACTGAAAATCAATAAGACACAGGCACCCCCAAATTTATGGCTGCACCGCTTACAAGAACCTCAACTTGTGTCCACCTTAAATTTCCCAGGAAAGATAAAAATCGTTCAAAAATTTGTAGTACTTATGTCCAATGGATTATCCCTCAACCATGAAATCAATGTCATAAGACCAGTAGCAGCAAAATGATTGGATTTAGGTACGATGATTCTAACTGAAATAAGTCACACAGAAAAAGAAACATATCATAAGATATCATTTAGGAAGATCTTGTAAATATGGCTACACTTGAACTGAGTTAGGGAAGAGAACAGAGTCTCACATTTAGAAAACTCTCTTATGCCTGCTTAAGGGGAAAGGAGAGGTGGGTTGATGCATAAAATCAGAGTTTGATATAAGCACAGGTACCATTCCAAAAACCAACTATGGAATAGACAAGACCAGACCTTCCTCAGTGAAAGGGACTCAAAATCCCGTATTTCCCGCAAGGGAATATATCTGATTAGTAAGAATCTTAAAACCTATGCATTGATATGTCTGTGTAAGGGAATCATGTGTGTCTAGACAGGCATAAACATGGCAGCAAGAATCAGCTCAAACCCACTATAAAAAGGAATTTCAAAAACAAAACAAAAAAACAGGGAAATTTTTTACAATTCCTTCAGTGTCTCTGATGAAACCTGGAATAACCCTATCTACAATGTCAGCTGGATGTGGCATAAAGCTGGACACTTGGGACTGAGAGTATTGGTGAGATTGGGTGAGCAAATGTAGACCCTTTAAAACAATAATGCATGGCACCCATTCCATGAGTCCCAACTCTCCAGATTGAAGGGAATAGTACTACAGCTATAACATGTAAGGGAAAGCTAGATAATGTACACACTGTGAATACGAAAGGTTTCTAAACCTCAACGAATAATCCCTCTCCTTGTGCTCCAGTTTGACTTTCCAACTGCTCTACTATCAATCTCCAAACTTGGAGAGACAGCCCCATTAACCTACTGTTTCGAACAGGTTGCCAGTTTGGCAGAGGGTGAAAGGGAAGAGGGAGAACCAATGAGAGAGTAGCTGTTAGGCATTTGGACGGGCACATGTCATTCTAATTTCCCGGCAGGAAAAACAACCAAACTCTCAGCCACGCACCGGGAACAAATATAGGTCCTGAACCAAAATTTTGGACTTGCGTTCAGCTCACAAAAAAACGAGTTAAAAAATGGAGCTCAGGGGCACAGCAATTCACAAACTGGCAGAGTAATAAAGGACAACTATCGTCCAAAAATCTGTTGAGGGAAGGCAACAAGGCGGAATTGAAAGCGAGGCAGAATAGCAGGAAACACATTTCAAGAGGTAGGTTGGAATCGCCTGTAAAGCACAGGAAGAGGGGCACAGCTTCGACAATGATGCACTTGGCGAAAAAGGGCGTATGTGTTTTCTCCTGAATATATTCAGGAGAAAAGGCATACGCCCTTTTTGGCCAAGCAAGTAAGCGGGCAATGCAAATCTGCACTATAAAGAAGTATCACTTCCCAACGGTCAAAAGGAACATCCACAAAATGTGTAAAAACCAGAAAGGCAAGACAGGCCCTGGAGAACAGGGAGCATTGTTATGCTGATGGGCGGGATGTAAATTGCCAACTGCCTCATTGGAGTAGTGCACTGTGTTCCCTAAAACAAGTAAACAACGGAGCTACAGAGCAAAGGGCATTTCCAGTCTATGGAATATACCATGGGAAAACTGAAAATCAATAAGACAGAGCCGCCCCGAAATTTAGGGCTGCACGGCTTACAAGAAACTCAACTTGCGTACAACATAATATCCCAGGAAATATAAAAATTGTTCAAAAAATTGTGCTACTTACGTACGATTGAATATCCCTCAGCCATGAAATCAATGTCATAAGACCAGTAGCAGCAAAGTGAGTGGATTCAGGTACGATGTTTCTAAGTGAAATAAGTCACACAGAAAAAGAAACTTATCATAAGATATCACTTATGAAGATCCTGTAAACATGGCTACACATGAAAGGAGTTAGGAAAGAGAACATAGTCTCACATTTAGAAAACACTCTTATGCCTGCTTAAGGGGGAAGGAGAGGTGGGGTGATGCAAAAAAACAGAGTTTTATATAAGCACATGTACCGTTCCAAAAACCAACTATGGAATAGACAAGACCTACACCATCCTCAGTGAAAGGTACCCAAAACCCCATATTTCACACAGAGGAATATATCTGACTAGTAATAAACTTAAAACCTATGTATTGATATGTCTCCGTAAGGGAATCAAGTGTGTCTAGACTGCCATAAACATGGCAGCGAGAATCAACCCAAACACACTATAAAATGGAATTTCATAAACAAAACAAAAAACCGGGAAATTCTTTACAATTTGTTCAGGGTCTCTGACGAAAGCTGGAATGAACCTATCTAAATGACAGGAGGAAGTGGCATAAGGCTGGACACATGGGACTGAGTGTATTGGTGAGATAGGGTGAGCAAATGCAGACCCTTTAAAGCAATAATGCATGGCACCCATTCCATGGGTCCCAACTCTCCATGTTGAAGGGAATATTACTACAGCTATAACATGTACGGGAAACCTAGAGAATGGACACACTGTGAATATGAAAGGTTTCTAAATTCAACGAATAGTCCCTCTCCTGGTGCTCCGCTTTGACTTTCCTACTGCTTTACTATCAATCTCCCAACTTGGAGAGACAGACCCTTTTACCTCCTGGTTCCCACAGGTTGCCAATATGGCAGAGCATGGAAGAGATGAGGGAGAACCAATGAGAGAGTAGTTGTTTGGCATTTGGACGGGCATATGCCACTCTAATTTCCCGGCAGGAAGAAGAATTAACCAAATTGTCAGTCACCCACCGGGAACCAGTATAGGTCCTGAACCAAAATTTTGGACTTGCGTTCAGCTCACAAAAAACGAGTTGAAAAGTGGAGCTCAGGGGCACAGCAATTCACAAACTAGCAGAGTAATAAAGGACGACTCTCATCCAAAAATCTGTTGACGGAAGGCAACGAGGCAGACTTGAAAGCGAGGCAGAATAGCAGGAAACAGCTTTCAACAGCTACGTAGGAATCCTCCGTAAAGCACTGGAAGAGGGGCACAGCTTCGACAATGATGCACTTGGACAAAAGGGCATATGCATTTTCTCCTGAATATATTCAGGAGGAAACACATACACCGTTTTTGGCCAAGCAAGCAAGCAGGTAATTCAAATCTGCTCTACAAAGAAGTATCTCTTCCCACTGGTCAAAAGGGACACCCACAAAATGTATAAAAACCAGAAACGCAAGACAGGCCCTGGAGAACTGGGAGGCATGTTATGCTGATGGGCGGTATGTAAATTGCCAACTGCCTCACTGAGGAGTGCATTATGTTCCATAAAACAAGTAAAAAATAGAGCTACAGAGCCAAGGGCACAACCAGTCTAGGGAATATACCTTGGCAAAACTGTAAATCAATAAGAATGAGCCACCCCCAAATTTAGAGCTGCACTGCTCACAAGAATCTCAACTTGGTTCCACCTTAAATATACAAGGAAATATAAAAATGTTTCAAAAAATTGTGGTACTTACGTACGATGGAATATCCCTCAGCCATGAAATCAATGTCATAACACCAGGAGCAGCAAAGTGAGTGGATTCAGGTACGATGATTCTAAGAGAAATAAGTCACACAGAAAATGAAACTTTTCATAAGATATCACTTATGAAGTTCCCGTAAACATGGCTAGACATGAAGTGAGTTATGAAAAAGAACAGAGTCTCACATTTAGAAAACACTGTTATGCCTTCTTAAGGGGGAAGGTGAGGTGGGGAGATGCATAAGAACAGAGTTTGATATAAGCACATATACCGCTGCAAAAACCAACTATGGAATAGACAAGACCTACACCTTCCTCAGTGAAAGGGACCCAAAACCCCATATTTCCCGCAGAGGAATATATTTGACTAGTAAGAATATTAAAACCTATGTACTGATATGTCTGGGTAAGGGAATCAAGTGTGTCTTGTCTGTCATAAACATGGCAGCGAGAATCAGCTCAAACCCACTATAAAAAGAAACTTCAAAAACAAAACAAAAAAAAAAAGGAAATTCTTTACAATTCCTTCAGGGTCTCTGACGAAACCTGAAATGACACTCTCTACAATGACAGCTGGATATCGCATAAGGCGGTACACTTGGGACTTAGAGGATTGGTGAGATTGGGTAAGCAAATGCAGACCCTTTAAAGCAATAATGCATGACACACATTCACTGGGTCCCAAATCTCCAGATTGAAGGGAATATTACTACAGCTATATCATGTACGGGAAACCTAGAGAATGGACACACTGTGAATACGAAATGTTTCTAAAACTCAAAGAATAGTCCCACTCCTGGTGCTCCGGTTTGACTTTCCAACTGCTTTACTATCTATCTCCCAACTTGGAGAGAGAGCCCCTATAACCTCCTGGTTCACACAGGTTGCCAATTTGGCAGAGGATGGAAGGGAAAAGGGAGAACCAATGAGAGAGTAGCTGTTGGGCATTTGGACAGGCACATGTCACTCTAATTTCCCGGCAGGGAGAAGAATTAACCAAAGTCTCAGCGACCCACTGGGAACCAGTGTAGGTCCTGAGCCAAAATTTTGGACATGCATTCAGCTCACAAAAAACGAGTTCAAACATGGAACTCAGGGTCACAGCAATTCACAAACTGGCAGAGTAATTAAGGACAACTATCATCCAAAAATCTGTTGAGGGAAGGCAACGAAGCGGACTTCAAAGCGAGGCAGAATAGCAGGAAACAGATTTTAAGACGTAATTTGGAATCGCCTGTAAAGCACCGGAAGAGGGGCACAACTTCCACAATGATACACTTGGCCAAAAAGAGTGTATGCGTTTTCTCCTGAATATATACAGGAGAAAACGCATACGCCCTTTTTGTCCAAGCAATCAAGCGGGCAATGCAAACCTGCACTACAAAGAAGAATCACTTCCCCCCGGTCAAAACGGACCTCCACCAAATGTGGAAAAATCAGAAAGGCAAGACAGGCCCTGGAGAACAGGGAGCCTTGTTATGCTCATGGGCGGGATGTAAATTGCCAACTGCCTCACTGGAGGTGTGCATTGTGTTCCCTAAAACAAGTAAACAACAGAGCTAGAGAGCCAAGGCCGCTTCCAGTCTAGGGAATATACCTTGGGAAAACTGAATATCAATAAGACAAAACCACCCCAAAATTTAGGGCAAGACTGCTTACAAGAACCTCAACTTGGGTACACCTAAAATATCCCAGGAAATATAAAAATGGTTCAAAAAATTGTCGTTCTTAAGTATGATGGAATATCCCTCACCCATGAAATCAATGTCATGAGACCAGTAGCAGCAAAATGAGTGGATTCAGGTACGATGATTCTAAGTGAAATAAGTTACACAGAAAAAGAAACTTATCATAAGATATCACTTATGAAGATCCTGTAAACATGGCTACACTTGAACTGAGTTAGGAAAGAGAACAGAGTCTCACATTTAGAAAACAATCTTATGCCTGCTTAAGGGGGATGGAGAGGTGGGGTGATGCATACAACCAGAGTTTGATATAAGCACAGGTACCGCTTCAAAAAACAACTATGGAATAGAGAAGACCTACACCTTCCTCAGTGAAAGGGACTCAAAACCCCATATTTCCCGCAGAGGAATATATCACACTAGTAAGAATCTTAAAACCTATGTATTGATATGTCTGCGTAAGGGAATCAAGTGTGTCTAGAGTGGCATAAACCTGACAGCGAGAATCAGCTCAAACAAGTATAAAAAGGAATTTCAAAAACAAAACAAAAGAAAAACAGGGAAATTCTTTACAATTCTTTCAGGGTCTGTGATGAAACCTGTAATGACCCTATCTACAATGACAGCTGGATGTGGCATAAGGCTGGACACTTGGGACTGAGAGGATTGGAGAGATTGGGTGAGCAAATGCAGACCCTTTAAAGCAATAATTCATGGCACCCATTCCATGGGTCCCAACTCTCCAGCTTGAAGGGAATATTACTACAACTATAACATGTACGGGAAACCTAGAGAAACGACCCACTGTGAATACGAAAGGTTTCTGGAACTCAACGAATAGTCCCTATCCTGGAGCTCCTGTTTGACTTTCCAACTGCTTTACTATCAATCACCCGACTTAGAGAGACAGCCCCTTTAACCTCCTGTTCGCACAGGTTGCCTATTTGGCAGTGGTTGAAAGGGAAGTGGGAGAACCAATGAGATAGTAGCTGTTAGGCATTTGGTCGGGCACATGTCACTCTAATTTCCTGGCAGGAAGAAGAATTAACCAAAGTCTCAGCCACCCAGGGGGAACCAGTATAGTTTCTGAACCAAAATTTTGGACTTGCGTTCAGCTCAAAAAAAACGAGTTGAAAAATGGAGCTCAGGGGCACAGCATTTCACAAACTGGCAGAGTAATAAAGGACAACTATCATCCAAAAATCTGTTGAGGGAAGGCAACAAGGCGGACTTGAAAGCGAGGCAGAATAGCAGGAAACAGATTTTAAAACGTAAGTTGGAATCGCCTGTAAAGCACAGGAAGAGGGGCACAACTTCGACAATGATGAACTTGGCCAAAAAGGGCGTATGAGTTTTCTCCTGAATATATTCAGGAGAAAACTCATACGCCCATTTTTGGCCAAGCAATCAAGCGGGCAATGCAAATCTGCACTACAAAGTTGTATCACTTCCCACCGGTCAAAACGGACCTCCACAAAATGTGTAAAAACCAGAAAGGCAAGACAGGCCCTGGAGAACACAGAGCTTTGTTATGCTGATGGGCGGGATGTAAATTGCCAAGGGCCTCTCTGGAGGAGTGCATTGTGTTCCTTAATACAAGTAAACAACAGAGCTACAGAGCCTAGGGCGCTTCCAGTCTAGGGAATATACCTTGAGAAAACTGAAAATCAATAAGACAGAGCCACCCCAAAATATAGGGCTGCACTGCTTACAAGAACCTCAACTTGGGTACACCTTAAATATCCCAGGAAATATAAAAATGGTTCAAAAATTTGTGGTACTTAAGTACGATGGAATATCCCTCAGCCATGAAATCAATGTCATAAGACCAGTAGCAGCAAAATGATTGGATTCAGGTACGATGATTATAAGTGAAATAAGTCACACAGAAAAAGAAACTTATCATAAGATATCACTTATGAAGATCCTGTAAACATGGCTACAATTGAACTGAGTTAGGAAAGAGAACAGAGTCTCACATTTAGAAAACACTCTTATGCCTGCTTAAGGGGGATGGAGAGGTTGGGTGATGCATACAACCAGAGTTTGATATAAGCACAGGTACCGCTTCAAAAGCCAACTATGGAATAGACAAGACCTACACCTTCCTCAGTGAAAGGGACTCAAAACCCCATATTTCCCGCAGAGGAATATATCACACTAGTAAGAATTTTAAAACCTATGTATTGATATGTCTGCGTAAGGGAATCAAGTGTGTCTAGAGTGGCATAAACCTGACAGTGAGAATCAGCTCAAACAACTATAAAAAGGAATTTCAAAAAATAAAAATAAAAACAGGGAAATTATTTACAATTCCTTCAGGATCTCTGATGAAATCTGGAATGACCCTATCTACAATGACAGCTGGATGTGGCATAAGGCTGTACACTTGGGACTGAGAGGATTGGAGAGATTGGGTGAGCAAATGCAGACCCTTTAAAGCAATAATTCATGGCACCCATTCCATGGGTCCCAACTCTCCAGCTTGAAGGGAATATTACTACAACTATAACATGTATGGGAAACCTAGAGAAAGGACACACAGTGAATACGAAAGGTTTCTGAAACTCAACAAATAGTCCCTATCCTGGAGCTCCTGTTTGACTTTCCAAATGCTTTACTATCAATCACATGACTTGGAGAGACAGCCCCTTTAACCTCCTGTTCGCACAGGTTGCCAATTTGGCAGAGGTTGAAAGGGAAGCGGGAGAACCAATGAGAGAGTAGCTGTTAGGCATTTGGACGGGCACATGCCACTGTAATTTCCCGGCAGGAAGAACAATTAACAAAAGTCTCAGCCACCCACAGGGAAACAGTATAGTTTCTGAACCAAAATTTTGGACTTGCGTTCAGCTGAAAAAAAACGAGTTGAAAAATGGAGATCAGGGGCACAGCAATTCACAAACTGGCAGAGTAATAAAGGACAACTCTCATCCAAAAATCTGTTGAGGGAAGGCAACAAGGCGGACTTGAAAGTGAGGCAGAATAGCAGAAAACAGATTTTAAGACGTAAGTTGGAATCGCCTGTAAAGCACAGATAGAGGGACACAACTTCGACAATGATGCACTTGGCAAAAAAGGGCGTAGGCGTTTTCTCCTGAATATATTCAGGAGAAAACTCATACGCACTTTTTGGCCAAGCAATCAAGCGGACAATGCAAATCTGCACTTCAAAGATATATCACTTTCCACAGGTCAAAACGGACCTCCACAAAATGTGTAAAAACCAGAAAGGCAAGACAGGCCCTGGAGAACACAGAGCGTTGTTATGCTGATGGGCGGGATGTAAATTGCCAACGGCCTCTCTGGAGGAGTGCATTTTGTTCCTTAAAACAAGTAAACAACAGAGCTACAGAGCCAAGGCTGCTTCCAGTCTAGGGAATATACATTGAGAAAACTAAAAATCAATAAGACAGAGCCACCCCCAAATTTAGGGCTGCTCAGCTTACAAGAACCTCAACTTGGGTACACCTTAAATATCCCAGGAAATATAAAAATGGTTCAAAAAATTGTGGTACTTACGTACGATGGAATATCCCTCAGCCATGAAATCAATGTCATAAGACCAGTAACAGCAAAATGAGTGGATTCAGGTACGATGATTCTTAGTGAAATATGTCACACAGAAAAGGAAACTTATCATAAGATATCACTTATAAAGCTCCTGTAAACATGGCTACACATGAACTGAGTTAGGAAAGAGAACAGAGTCTCACATTTAGAAAACACTCTTTTGCCTGCTTAAGGGGGATGGAGAGGTGGGGTGATGCATACAACCAGAGTTTGATATAAGCACAGGTACTGTTCCAAAAACCAACTATGGAATAGACAACACCTACTCCTTCCTCAGTGAAAGCGACTCAAAACCAATATTTCCCGCAGAGGAATATATCTGACTAGTAAGGATCTTAAAACCTATGTACTGATATGTCTGGGTAAGCGAATTAAGTGTGTCTACACTGGCATAAACATGGCAGTGAGAATCAGCTGAAACCCACTGTAAAAAGGAATTTCAAAATCAAAACAAAGAAACAGGGAAATTCTTTACAATTCCTTCAGAGTCTCTGCCGAAAGCTGGAATGACCCTATCTACAATGACAGCTGGATGTGGCATAAGGCTGGTCACTTGGGACTGAGAGGATTGGGGAGATTTGGTGAACAAATGCAGACCCTTTAAAGCAATAATGCATGGCACCCATTCCAAGGTTCCCAACTCACCAGGTTGAAGGGAATATTACAACAGCTATAACATGTACGGGAAACCTAGAGAATGGACACACTGTGAATACGAAAGGTTTCTAAAACTCAACGAATAGTCCCTCTCCTGGGGCTCCGATTTGACTTTTCAACTGCTTTACTATCAATCTCCGAAATTGGAGACACAGCCCCTTTAACATCCTGTTGCCCATATTTTGCCAATTTGGCAGAACAATGAAGGGAAGAGGGAGAACCAATGAGAGTGTAGCTGTTAGGCATTTGGAAGGGCACAGGTAACTCTAATTTCCCGGCAGGAAGAAGAATTAACCAAAGTCTCAGCACCCCACTGGGAACCAGTATAGGTCCTGAACCAAAATTTTGGACTTGCGTTCAGCTCACAAAATATGAGTTGAAAAATGGATCTCAGTGGCACAGCAATTCACAATCTAGCAGAGTAATAAAGGACAACTATCGTCCAAAAATCTGTTGAGGGAAGGCAACGAGGTGGACTTGAAATCGAGGCAGAATAGCAGGAAACAGATTTCAAGAGGTACATAGGAATCGCCTGTAAAGCACAGTAAGATGGGCACTACTTCGACAATGATGCACTTCACCAAAAAGGGCGTATGCTTTTTATCCTGAATATATTCAAGCATGCTTTTTGGCCAAGCATGCAATCGGGCAATGCAAATCTGCACTACAAACAAGTATCACTTCCCACCGGTCAAAAGGGACATCCACAAAATATATAAAAACCAGAGAAGCAAGACATGCCCTGGAGAACAGGGAGCCTTGTTATGCTGATGGGCGGGATGAAAATTGCAAACTGCCTCACTGGAGGAGTGCAGTGTGTTCCCTAAAACAAGTAAACACCAGAGCTACAGAGCCAAGGGCACTTCCAGTCTAGGGATTATACCTTGGGAAAACTGAAAATCAATAAGACAGAGCCACCCCCAAATTTAGGGCTGCATTGCTTACAAGAACCTCAACTTGGGTCCACCTTAAATACCCAGGAAATATAAAAATGGTTCAAGTAATTGTGGTACTTACATACAATGGAATATCCCTCAGCCTTGAAATCAATGTCATAAGATCAGTAGCAGCAAAATGAGTGGATACAGGTACGATGATTCTTAGTGAAATATGTCACACAGAAAAGGAAACTTATCATAAGATATCACTTATGAAGCTCCTGTAAACATGGCTACACATGAACTGAGTTAGGAAAGAGAACAGAGTCTCACATTTAGAAAACACTCTTATGCATGCTTAAGGGGGATGGAGAGGTGGGCTGATGCATACAACCAGAGTTTGATATAAGCACAGGTACTGTTCCAAAAACCAACTACGGAATAGACAACACCTACTCCTTCCTCAGTGAAAGCGACTCAAAACCAATATTTCCCGCAGAGGAATATATCTGACTAGTAAGGATCTTAAAACATATGTACTGATATGTCTGGGTAAGCGAATTAAGTATGTCTAGAGTGGAATAAATCTGGCAGCGAGAATCAGCTCAAACTCACTATAAAAAGTAATTTCAAAAACAAAAGAAAAAAAAAACAGGGAAATTCTTTACCATTCCTTCAGGGTCTCTGATGAAACCTGGAATGTCCCTATCTACAATGAGAGCTGCATGTGGCATAAGGCTGGACACTTGGGACTGAGAGGATTGGTGAGATTGGGTGAGCAAATGTAGACCTTTTAAAGCAATAATTCATGGCACCCATTCCATGGGTCCCAACTCTCCAGCTAGATGGGAATGTTACAACAGCTATAACATGTAACGGAAACCTAGAGAATGGTCACACTGTGAATACGAAAGGTTTCTAAAACTCAACGAATAGTCCCTCTCCTGGAGCCCCAGGTTGAATTTCCAACTGCTTTACTATCAATCACCCAAATTGGAGAGACAGCCCCTTTAACCTCCTGTTCGCACAGGTTGCCAATTTGGCAGAGGTTGAAAGGGAAGAGGGAGAACCAATGAGTGAGTAGCTGTTAGGCATTTGGACTGGCACATGTCACTCTAATTTCCTGGCAGGAAGAAGAATTAACCAAAGTCTCAGCCACCCACTGGGAACCAGTATAGGTTCTGAACCAAAATTTTGGACTTGCGTTCAGCTCAAAAAAAACGAGTTGGAAAATGGAGCTCAGGGCCACAGCAATTCAAAAAATAGCAGAGTAATAACTGAAAACTATCGTCCAAAAATCTCTTGAGGGAAGGCAATAAGGCGGACTTGAAAGCAAGGCAGAATAGCAGGAAACAGATTTCAAATGGTATGTTGGAATCGCCTGTAAAGCACAGGAAGAGGGGCACAACTTTGAAAATCATGCACTTGGCCAAAAAGGGCATATGCGTTTTCTTCTGAATATATTCAGGAGAAAACGCATACGCCCCTTTTGGCCAAGCAAGCAAGCGGGCAATGCAAATCTGCACTACAAAGAAGTATCACTTCCCACCGGTCTAAACGGACCTCCACAAAATGTGTAAAAACCAGAAAGGCAAGACAGGCCCTGGAGAACTGGGAGGCTTGTTATGCTGATGGGCGTGATGTAAACTGCCAACAGCCTCTCTGGAGAAGTGCATTGTGTTCGCTAAAACAAGTAAACAACAGAGCTACAGAGCCAAGGGCGCTTCCAATGTAGGGAATGTACCTTGGGAAAACTGAAAATCAATAAGTCACAACCACCCCAAAATATAGGGCTGCCCTGCTTACAAGAACCTCAACTTGGGTACACCTTAAATATCCCAGGAAATATAAAAATGGTTCAAAAAATTGTGGTACTTAAGTACGATGGAATATACCTCAGCCATGAAATAAATGTCATAAGACCAGTAGCAGCAAAATGAGTGGATTCAGGTACAATGATTCTAAGTGAAATAAGTCACAAAGAAAAAGAAACTTATCATAAGATACCATTTATGAAGATCCTGTAAACATGGCTACACTTGAACTGAATTAGAAAGAGAACAGAGTCTCACATTTAGAACACACTCTTATGCCTGCTTAATGGGGATGGAGAGGTGGGGTGATGCATAAAATCAGAGTTTGATATAAGCAGAGGTACCGTTCCAAAAAGCATCTCTGAAGTAGACAAGACCTACACCTTCCTCAGTGAAAGGGACTCAAAACCCCATATTTCCCACAGAGGAATATATCTGACTAGTAAGAATCTTAAAACTTATGTATTCATATGTCTGCGTAAGTGAATCAAGTGTGTCTAGAGTGGCATAAACCTGGCAGCGAGAGTCAGCTCAAACACACTATAAAAAGGAATTTCAAAAACAAAAGAAAAACACAAGGAAATTCTTTACAATTTCTTCAGGGTCTCTGATGAAACCTGGAATGACACTCTCTACAATGACAGCTGGATGTGGCATAAGGCTGGACACTTGGGACTGAGATGATTGGTGAGATTGTGTGAGCAAATGCAGACCCTTGAAAGCAATAATTCATGGCACCCATTCCATGGGTCCCAACTCTCCAGGTTGAAGTGAATATTACTAAAGTTATAACATGCACGGGAAACCTAGAGAAAGGACACACAGTTAATACGGAAGGTTTCTAAAACTCAACGAATAGTGCCTCTCCTGGAGCTCCTGTTTGACTTTCCAACTGCTTTACTATCAATCACCCAACTTGGAGAGACAGCCCCTTTAACCTCCTGTTCGCACAGGTTGCCAATTTGGCAGAGGATGAAATGGTTGAGGGAGAACCAATGAGTGAGTAGCTGTTAGGCATTTGGACTGGCACATGTCACTCTAATTTCCTGGCAGGAAGAAGAATTAACCAAAGTCTCAGCCACCCACTGGGAACCAGTATAGGTTCTGAACCTAAATTTTGGACTTGCGTTCAGCTCAAAAAAACCGAGTTGAAAAATGGAGCTCAGGGGCACAGCAATTCACAAACTGGCAGATTAATAAAGGACAACTATCGTCCAAAAATCTGTTGATGGAAGGCAAGAGGCAGACTTGGAAACGAGGCAGAATAGCAGGTAACAGATTTCAAGATGTACTTTGGTATCGCCTGTAAAGCACAGGAAGAGGGGCACAACATCGACAATGATGCACTTTGCCAAAAAGGGCGTATATGTTTTCTCCTAAATATATTCAGCAGAAAACGCATACGCCCGTTTTGGCCAAGCAAGCAAGTGGGTAATGCAAATCTGCACTGCAAAGAAGTATCACTTCCGACCGGTCAAAACGGACCTCCAAAAAATGTGTAAAAACCAGAAAGGCAAGAGAGGCCCTGGAGAACAGGGAGCCTTGTTATGTTGATGGGCGGGATGTATATTGCCAACTGCCTCACTGGTGGTGTGCATTGTGTTCCCTAAAACAAGTAAACAACAGAGCTACAGATCCAATGGCGCTTCCAGTCTAGGGAATGTACCTTGGGAAAACTGAAAATCAATAAGACAGAACCACCCCAAAATTTAGGGCTGCACTGCTTACAAGAACCTCAACTTGGGTACACCTTAAATATGCCAGGAAATATAAAAATGGTTCAACAAATTGTGGTTTTTAAGTATGATGGAATATCCCTCAGCCATGAAATAAATGTCATAAGACCAGTAGCAGCAAAATGAGTGCATTCAGGTACGATGATTCTAAGTGAAATAAGTCACACAGAAAAAGAAACTTATCATAAGATATCACTTATGAAGATCCTGTAAACATGGCTACACTTGAACTGAGTTAGGAAAGAGAACAGAGTCTCACATTTAGAAAACACTCTTATGCCTGCTTAAGGGGGATGGAGAGGTGGGGTGATGCATAAAACCAGAGTTTGATATAAGCACAGGTACCGCTTCAAAAACCAACTAAGGAATAGACAAAACCTACACCTTCCTCTGTGAAACGGACTCAAAACACCATATTTCCCGCAGAGGAATATATCTCACTAGTAAAAATCTTAAAACCTATGTATTGATATGTCTACGTAAGGGAATCAAGTGTGTCTAGAGTGGCATAAACCTGGCAGCGAGAATCAGCTCAAACCCACTACAAAAAGGAATTTCAAAAACAAAAGTAAAATACAGGGAAATTCTTTACAATTCCTTCAGGGTCTCTGATGAACCCTGGAATGACCCTATCTAAATGACAGCTGGATGTGGCATAAGGGTGGACACATGGGACTGAGAGTATTGGTGAGATTGGGTGGGCAAATGCAGACCCTTTAAAGCAATAATTCCTGGTACCCATTCCATGGTTCCCAACTCTCCAGCTTAAAGGGAATATTACTACAGCTATAACATGTACGGGAAACCTAGAGAAAGGACACACTGTGAATATGAAAGGTTGCTAAAACTCAACCAATAGTCCCTATCCTGGAGCTCCTGTTTGACCTTCCAACTGCTTTACTATCTATCACCCAACTTGGAGAGACAGCCCCTTTAACCTCCTGTACGCACAGGTTGCCAATTTGGCAGATGTTGAAAGGGAAGAGGGAGAACCAATGAGAGAGTAGTTGTTAGGCATTTGGACGGGCACATGTCACTCGAATTTCCCGGCAGGAAGAACAATTAACCAAAGTCTCAGCCACCCACAGGGAACCAGTATAGTTTCGGAACCAAAATTTTGGACTTGCGTTCAGCTCAAAAAAACGAGTTGAAAAATGGAGCTCAGGGGCACAGCAATTCACAAACTGGCAGAGTAATAAAGGACAACTATCATCCAAAAATCTGTTCAGGGAAGGCAACGAGGTGGACTTGAAAGCGAGGCAGAATAGCAGGAAACAGATTTTAAGACGTAAGTTGGAATCGCCTGTAAAGCACAGGAAGAGGGGCACAATTTCGACAATGATGCACTTGGCCAAAAAGGGCGTAGGCGTGTTCTCCTGAATATATTCAGGAGAACACGGCTACGCCCTTTTTGGCCAAGCAATCAAGAGGGCAATGCAAATCTGCACTACAAAGAAGTATCACTTCCCACCGGTCAAAAGGTACATGCACAAAATATGTAAAAAGCAGAATGGCAAGACAGGCCCTGGAGAACAGGGAGACTTTTTATGCTGATGGACGGTATGTAAATTGCCAACTGCCTACCTGGAGGAGTGAATTGTGTTCCCTAAAACAAGTAAACAACAGAGCTACAGAGCCAAGGCCACTTCCAGTCTAGGGAATATACCTTGGCAAAACTGAAAATCAATAAGACAGAGCCAACCCAAAACTGAGGGCGGCACTGCTTACAAGAACCTCAACTTGGGTACACCTTAAATATCCCAGGAAGACAAAAATGGTTCAAGAAATTGTGGTACTTACGTACGATGGAATATCCCTCACCTATGTACTCTAAGTCATAAGACCAGTAGCAACAAAATGAGTGGATTCTGTTACGATGATTCTAAGTGAAATAAGTCAAACAGAAAAAGAAACTTATCATAAGATAGCATTTATGGAGATCCTGTAAACATGGCTACACTTGAACTGAGTTAGGAAAGAGAACAGAGTCTCACATTTAGAAAACACTCTTATGCCTGCTTAAGGGGGATGGAGAGGTGGGGTGATGCATACAACCAGAGTTTGATATAAGCACAGGTACCGCTTCAAAAGCCAACTATGGTATAGACAAGACCTACACCTTCCTCAGTGAAAGGGACTCAAAACCCGATATTTCCGGCAGAGGAATATATCTCACTAGTAAGAATCTTAAAACCTATGTATTGATATGTCTGCGTAAGGGAATCAAGTGTGTCTAGAGTGGCATAAACCCAGCAGCGAGAATCAGCTCAAACCCACTATAAAAAGGAATTTCAAAAACAAAAGAATAAAACAGGGAAATTCTTTACAATTCCTTCAGGGTCTCTGATGAACCCTGGAATGACCCTATCTACAATGACAACTGAATGTGGCATAAGGGTGGTCACTTGGGACTGAGAGGATTGGTGAGATTGGGTGAGCAAATGCAGACCCTTTAAAGCAATAATTCATGGTACCCATTCCATGGGTCCCAACTCTCAGCTTGAAGGGAATATTACTACAGCTATAACATGTTCGGGAAACCTAGAGAATGGACACACTGTGAATACGAAAGGTTTCTAAAACTCAGCGAATAGTCACTCTCCTGGTGGTCCTGTTTGACTTTCCAACTGCTTTACTATCAATCTCCCAACTTGGAGAGACACACCCTTTAAGCTACTGGTTCGCACAGGTTGCCAATTTGTCAGAGGATGGAAGGGAAGAGGGAGAACCAATGAGAGATTAGCTGTTAGGCATTTGGACGGCCACATGTCTCTCTAATTTCCCAGCAGGAAGAAGAATTAAACAAAGTCTCAGCCACCCACCGGGAACCAGTATAGGTCCTGAACCAAAATTTTGGACTTGCATTCAGCTCACAAAACACGAGTTGAAAAATGGTGCTCAGGGGCACAGCAATTCACAAACTGGCAGAGTAATACAGGACAACTATCGTCCAAAAATCTGTTGAGGGAAGTCAACGAGGCCCACTTGAAAGAGAGGCAGAATAGCAGGAAACACATTTCAAGAGGTGCATTGGATTCGCCTGTAAAGCACAGGAAGAGGGGCACAACTTCGACAATGATGCACTTGGACAAAAAGGACGTATGTGTTTTCTTCTGAATATATTCAGGAGAAAACGCATACGATCTTTTTGGCCAAGCAAGCAAGCGGGCAATGCAAATCTGCACTACAAAGTAGTATCACTTCCCACCGGTCAAAAGGGACATCCACAAAATGTGTAAAAACCAGAAAGGCAAAACAGGCCCTGAAGAACAGGGAGCATTGTTATGCTGAGGGGCGGGATGTAAATTACCAACTGCCTCACTGGAGGAGTGCATTGCGTTCCCTAAAAAAAGTAAACAACAGAGCTACAGAGCCAAGGGCACTTCCAGTCTAGGGAATATACCTTGGGAAAACTGAAAATCAATAAGACAGAGCCACCCCCAAATATAGGGCTGCACTGCTTACAAGAACCTCAACTTGGGTACACCTTAAATATCCCAGGAAATATAAAAATGGTTCAAAAATTGTGGGACTTACGTACGATGGAATATCCCTCAGCCATGAAATCAATGTCATAAGACCAGTAGCAGCAAAGTGAGTGGATTCAGGTTTGAAGATTCTAAGCGAAATAACTCACACAGAAAAAGAAACTTATCATAAGATATCACTTATGAAGATCCTGTAAACATGGCTACACATGAAGTGAGTTAGGAAAGAGAACAGAGTCTCACATTTAGAAAACACTCTTATGCCTGCTTAAGGCGGAAGGAGAGGTGGTGTGATGCATACAACCAGAGTTTGATATAAGCACAGGTACCGTTCCAAAAACCAACTATGGAATAGACAAGACCTACACCTTCCTCAGTGAAAGGGACTCAAACCCCATATTTCCCACAGAGGAATATATCTTACTAGTATGTATCTTAAAACCTATGTATTGATATATTTCCATAAGGAAATCAAGTGTGTCTAGACTGGCATAAACATGGCAGCGAGAATCAGCTCAAACCCACTATAAACAGGAATTTCAAAAACAAAATAAAACAACAGGGAAATTCTTTACAATTCCTTCAGGGTCTCTGATGGAACCTGGAATGACCCTATCTACAATGATGGCTGGCTGTGGCATAAGGCTGGACACTTGGGAATGAGAGGATTGGTGAGATTGGGTGAGCAAATGCAGTCGCTGTAAAGCAATAATGCATGGCCCCCATTCCATGAGTCCTAACTTTCCAGGTTGAGGGGAATATTACTACAGCTATAACATGTACGGGAAACCTAGAGAATGCACACAGTGTGCATACGAAAAGTTTCTAAATCTCAACGAATAGTCGCTCTCGATGTGCTCCTGTTTGACATTCCAACTGCTTTACTATCAATCTCCCAACTTGGAGAGACAGCTTCTTTAACCTCCTGATTCGCACAAGTTGCCAATGTGGCAGAGGATGGAAGGGAAGAAGGAGAACCAATGAGAGATTAGCTGTTAGGCATTTGGACGGGCACATGTCTCTGTAATTTCCCGGCAGGAAGAGGAATTAACCAAAGTCTCAGCCACACACCGGGAACCAGTATAGGTCCCGAACCAAATTTTTGGACTTGCATTCAGCTCACAAAAAACGAGTTGAAAAATGGAGCTCAGGGCCACTGCAATTCTCAAACTGGCACAGTAATACAGGACAACTATCGTCCAAAAATCTGTTGAGGGAAGGCAATGAGGCCGACTTGAAAGAGAGGCAGAATAGCAGGAAACACATTTCAAGAGGTGCGTTGGATTCGCCTGTAAAGCACAGGAAGAGGGGCACAACTTCGACAATGATGAACTTTGCCAAAAAGGGCGTATGCGTTTTCTCCTGAATATATTCAGGAAAAAACGCATACGCCCTTTTTAGCCAAGCAAGTAAGCGAGCAATGCAAATCTGCACTATAAATAAGTATCACTTCCCAACGGCCAAAAGGGACATCCACAAAATGTGTAAAAACCAGAAATGCAAGACAGGCCCTGGAATACTGGGAGCCTTGTTATGCTGAAGGGTGGGATGTAAATTGCCAACTGCCTCACTGGAGGTGTGCATTGTGTTCCCTAAAACAAGTAATCATCAGAGCTACAGAGCCAAGGGCACTTCCAGTCTAGGGAATATAACTTGGGGAAACTGAAAATCAATAAGACACAGCCACCCCCAAATTTAGGGCTGCACTGCTTACAAGAACCTCAACTTGGGTACACCCTAAATAACCCAGGAAATATAAATATGGTTCAAAAATTGTGGTACTTACGTATGATGGAATATCCCTCAGCCATGAAATCAATGTCATAAGACCAGTAAGAGCAAAGTGAGTGGATTCAGGTACGATGATTCTAAGTGAAATAAGTAACACAGAAAAAGAATCTTATCATAAGATATCACATATGAAGATGCTGTAAACATGGCTACACATGAACTGAGTTAGGAAAGAGAACAGAGTCTCACATTTAGAATACATTCGTATGCCTGCTTAAGGGGGAATGAGAGGTGGGGTGATGCATAAAATCAGAGTTTGATATAAGCACAGGTACCATTCCAAAAACCAACTATGGAATAGACAAGACCTACACCTTCCTCATTGAAAGGGACTCAAAACCCCATATTTCCCGCAGAGGAATATATCTGACTAGTAAGAATCGTAAAACCTATGTAATGATATATCTCCGTAAGGGAATCAAGAGTGTGTATACTGGCAAAAACATGGCAGCGAGAATCAGCTCAAACCCACTATAAAGAGGAATTTCAAAAACAAAACAAAAAAACAGGGAAATTCTTTACAATTCCTTCTGGGTCTCTGATGGAACCTGGAATGACCATATGTACAATGACAGCTGGATGTGGCATAAGGCTGGACACTTGGGACTGAGAGGATTGGTGAGATAGGGTGAGCAAATACAGTCGCTTTAAAGCTATAATGCATGGCCCCCAATCCATGGGTCCCAATTCTCCAGGTTGAAGGGAATATTACTACAGCTATAACATGTACGGGAAACCTAGAGAATGGACACACTGTGAATACGAAAGGTTTCTAAAACTCAACGAATAGTCCCTCTCGTGGTGCTCCAGTTTGACATTCCAACTGCTTTACTATCAATCTCCCAACTTGGAGAGTCAGCCCCTTTAACCTCCTGGTTCGCACAGGTTGCCAAATTGGCAGAGGATAGAAGGGAAGAGGGAGAACCAGTGAGAGAGTAGCTGTTAGGCATTTGGACGGGCACATGTCTCTCTAATTTCCCAGCAGGAAGAAGAATTAAACAAAGTCCCAGCCACCCACCGGGAACCAGTATAGGTCCTGAACCAAAATTTTGGACTTGCGTTCAGCTCACAAAAAACGAGTTGAAACATGGAGCTCAGGGGCACAGCAATTCACAAACTGGCAGAGTAATACAGGACAACTATAGTCCAAAAACCTGTTGAGGGAAGTCAACGAGGCCGACTTGAAGGTGGGGCAGAATAGCAGGAAAGACATTTCAAGAGGTGCGTTGGATTCGCCTGTAAAGCACAGGAAGAGGGGCACAACTTTGACAATGATGCACTTGGCCAAAAAGGGTGTATGTTTTTGCCCCTGAATATATTCAGGAGAAAACGCATACGCTCTTTTTGGCCAAGCAAGCAAGCGGGCAATGCAAATCTGCACTAAAAAGTAGTATCACTTCCCACCGGTCAAAAGGGACATCCACAAAATGTGTAAAAACCAGAAAGGCAAAACAGGCCCTGAAGAACAGGGAGCATTGTTATGCTGAGGGGCGGGATGTAAATTGCCAACTGCCTCACTGGAGGAGTGCATTGCGTTCCCTAAATAAAGTAAACAACAGAGCTACAGAGCCAAGGGCACTTCCAGTCTAGGGAATATACCTTGGGAAAACTGAAAATCAATAAGACAGAGCCACCCCCAAATATAGGGCTGTACTGCTTACAAGAACCTCAACTTGGGTACACCTTAAATATCCCAGGAAATATAAAAATGGTTCAAAAATTGTGGTACTTACGTACGATGGAATATCCCTCAGCCATGAAATCAATGTCATAAGACCAGTAGCAGCAAAGTGAGTGGATTCAGGTTTGATGATTCGAAGTGAAATAACTCACACAGAAAAAGAAACTTATCATAAGATATCACTTATGAAGATCCTGTAAACATGGCTACACATGAAGTGAGTTAGGAAAGAGAACAGAGTTTCACATTTAGAAAACACTCTTATGCCTGCTTAAGGGGGAAGGAGAGGTGGGGTGATGCATACAACCAGAGTTTAATATAAGCACAGGTACCGTTCCAAAAACCAACTACGGAATAGACAAGACCTACACCTTCCTCAGTGAAAGGGACTCAAACCCCATATTTCCCACAGAGGAATATATCTGACTAGTAAGTATCTTAAAACCTATGTATTGATATATTTCCATAAGGGAATCAAGTGTGTCTAGACTGGCATAAACATGGCAGCGAGAAACAGATCAAACCCACTATAAACAGGAATTTCAAAAACAAAACAAAAACACAGGGAAATTCTTTACAATTCCTTCAGGGTCTCTGATGGAACCTGGAATGACCCTATCTACAATGACAGCTGGCTGTGGCATAAGGCTGGACACTTGGGAATGAGAGGATTGGTGAGATTGGGTGAGCAAATGCAGTCGCTTTAAAGCAATAATGCATGGCCCCCATTCCATGAGTCCCAACTTTCCAGGTTGAGGGGAATATTACTACAGCTATAACATTTATGGGAAACCTAGAGAATGGACACACTGTGCATACGAAAGGTTTCTAAAACTCAACGAATAGTCCCTCTCGTGGTGCTCCAGTTTGACATTCCAACTGCATTTCTATCAATCTCCCAACTTGGAGAGACAGCCCCTTTAACCTCCTCGTTCGCACAGGGTGCCAATTTGGCAGAGGATGGAAGGGAAGAGGGAGAACCAATGAGAGATTAGCTGTTAGGCATTTGGACGGGCACATGTCTCTCTAATTTCCCAGCAGGAAGAAGAATTAAACAAAGTCTCAGCCACCCACCGGGAACCAGTATAGGTCCTGAACCAAAACTTTGGACTTGCATTCAGCTCACAAAAAACGAGTTGAAAAATGGAGCTCAGTGGCACAGCAATTCACAAACTGGCAGAGTAATACAGGACAACTATCGTCCAAAAATCTGTTGAGGGAAGTCAACGTGGCCGACTTGAAAGTGGGGCAGAATAGCAGGAAAGATATTTCAAGAGGTGCGTTGGATTGGCCTGTAAAGCACAGGAAGAGGGGCACAACTGCGACAATGATGCACTTGGCCAAAAAGGGCGTATGTTTTTGCTCCTGAATATATTCAGGAGAAAACGCATAAGCTCTTTTTGGCCAAGCAAGCAAGCGGGCAATGCAAATCTGCACTACAAAGTAGTATCACTTCCCACCGGTCAAAAGGGACATCCACAAAATGTGTAAAACCCATAAAGGCAAAACAGACCCTGAAGAACAGGGAGCATTGTTATGCTGAGGGGTGGGATGTAAATTGCCAACGACCTCACTGAAGGAGTGCATTGCATTCCCTAAAAAAAAAGTAAACAACAAAGCTACAGAGCCAAGGGCACTTCCAGTCTAGGGAATATACCTTGGGAAAACTGAAAATCAATAAGACAGAGCCATCCGCAAATATAGGGCTGCACTGCTTACAAGAACCTCAACTTGGGTACACCTTAAATATCCCAGGAAATATAAAAATGGGTCAAAAATTGTGGTACTTACGTACGATGGAATATCCCTCAGCCATGAAATCAATGTCATAAGAACAGTAGCAGCAAAGTGAGTGGATTCAGGTTTGATGATTCTAAGCGAAATAACTCACACAGAAAAAGAAACTTATCATAAGATATCACTTATGAAGATCCTGTAAACATGGCTACACATGAACTGAGTTAGGAAAGAGAACAGAGTCTCACATTTAGAAAACACTCTTATGCCTGCTTAAGGGGGAAGGAGAGGTGGGGTGATGCATAAAACCAGAGTTTGATATAAGCACAGGTACCGTTCCAAAAACCAACTATGGAATAGACAAGACCTACACTTTCCTCAGTGAAAGGGACTCAAACCCCATATTTCCCACAGAGGAATATATCTGACTAGTAAGTATCTTAAAACCTATGTATTGATATATTTCCATAAGGGAATCAAGTGTGTCTAGACTGGCATAAACATGGCAGCGAGAAACAGCTCAAACCCACTATAAACAGGAATTTCAAAAACAAAACAAAAAAACAGGGAAATTCTTTACAATTCCTTCAGGGTCTCTGATGGAACCTGGAATGACACTATCTACAATGACAGCTGGCTGTGGCATAAGGCTGGACACTTGGGAATGAGAGGATTGGTGAGATTGGGTGAGCAAATGCAGTCGCTTTAAAGCAATAATGCATGGCCCCCATTCCATGAGTCCCAACTTTCCAGGTTGAGGGGAATATTACTACCGTTATTACATGTATGGGAAACCTAGAGAATGGACACACTGTGCATACGAAAGGTTTATAAAACTCAACGAATAGTCCCTCTTGTGGTGCTCCAGATTGACATTCCACCTGCTTTACTGTCAATCTACCAACTTGGAGAGACAGCCCCTTTAACCTCCTTGTTCGCACAGGTTGCCAATTTGGCAGAGGATGGAAGGGAAGAGGGAGAACCAATGAGAGAGTAGCTGTTAGGCATTTGGATGGGCACATGTCACTCTAATTTTCTGGCAGGAAGAAGAATTAACCAAAGTCTCAGCCACCCACCGGGAACCAATATAGTTCCTGAACCAAATTTTTGGACTTGTGTTCAGCTCACAAAAAACTCGTTGAAAAACGGAGCTCAGGGGCACTGCAATTCACAAGCTGGCAGAGTAATACAGGTCAACTATCGTCCAAAAATCTGTTGAGTGAAGGGAACGAGGCCGACTTGAATGCGAGGCAGAATAGCAGGAAACACATTTCAAGAGGTGCGTTGGATTCGCCTGTAAAGCACAGGAAGAGGGGCACAACTTCGACAATGATGCACTTGGCCAAAAAGGGCGTAAGCGTTTTCTCCTGAATATATTCAGGAGAAAACGCATACGCCCTTTTTGGCAAGCAAGCAAGTGGGCAATGCAAATCTGCACTATAAAGAAGTATCACTTCCCACCGGTCAAAAGGGACATCCACAAAATGTGTAAAAACCAGAAAGGCAAGAGAGGCCCTGGAGAACAGGGAGCCTTGTTATGCTGATGTTCGGGATGCAAATGGCCAATTGCCTCACTGGACGAGTGCATTGTGTTCCCTAAAACAAGTAATCAACAGAGCTAAAGAGCCAAGGGCACTTCCAGTCTAGGGAATATACCTTGGGAAAACTGAAAATCAATAAGACAGAGCCACCCCCAAATTTAGGGCTGTACTGCTTACAAGAACCTCAACTTGGTTACACCTTAAATATACCAGGAAATATAAAAATGGTTCAAAAATTCTGGTACTTACCTGCGATGGAATATCCCTCAGCCATGACATCAATGTCATAAGAACAGAAGCAGCAAAGTGAGTGGATTCAGGTACGATGATTCTAAGTGAAATAAGTCACACAGAAAAAGAAACTTATCATAAGATATCACTTATGAAGATCCTGTAAACATGGCTACACATGAACTGAGATAGGAAAGAAAACAGAGTCTCACATTTAGAAAACTCTCTTATGCCTGCTTAAGGGGGAAGGAGAGGTGGGGTGATGCATAAAACCAGAGTTTGATATAAGCAGAGGTACCATTCAAAAACCAACTATGGAATAGACAAGACCTACACCTTCCTCAGTGAAAGGAACCCAAAACCTCATATTTCCCACAGAGGAAAATATCTGACTAGTAGGAATCTTAAAACGTACATATTGATAAATCTCCGTAAGGGAATCAAGTGTGTCTAGACTGGCATAAACATGGCAACGAAAATCAGCTCAAACCCAGTATAAACAGGAATTTCACAAACAAAACAACAAAAAAGGGAAGTTCTTTACAATTCCTTCAGGTTCTCTGATGGAACCTGAAATGACCCTATCTACAATGACAGCTGGATGTGGCATAAGGCTGGACACTTGGGACTGAGATGATTAGTGAGATTGGGTGATCAAATGTAGTCGCTTTATAGCAATAATGCATGACCACCATTCCATGGGTCTCAACTCTCCAGGTTGAAAAGAATAATACTACAGCTATAACATGTACGGGAAACCAAGAGAATGGACACACTGTGAATACGAAATGTTTCTAAAACTCAACGAATAGTCCCAATCCTGGTGCTCTGGTTTGACATTCCAACTGCTTTACTATCAATCTCTCAACTTGGAGAGACAGCCCCTTTAAACTCGTGGTTCGCACAGGTTGCCAATTTGGCAGAGGATGGAATGGAATAGGGAGAACCAATGAGAGAGTAGCTGTTAGGCATTTGGACGGGCACATGTCTCTCTAATTTCCCGGCAGGAAGAAGAATTAACCAAAGTCTCAGCCAACCACCGGGAGCCAGTATATGTCCTGAACCAAATTTCTGGACTTGCGTTCAGCTCACAAAAAACGAGTTGAAAAATGGAGCTCAGGGGGCCAGCAATTCACAAACTGGCAGAGTAATACAGGACATCTATCGGCCAAAAATCTGTTGAGGGAAGGCAACGAGGCCGATTTGGAAGCGAAGCAGAATAGCAGGAAACACATTTCAGGAGGTGTGTTGGAATCACCTGTAAAGCACAGGGAGAGGTGCACAACTTCGACAATGATGCACTTGGCCAAAAAGAGCGTATTAATTTTCTCCTGAATATATTCAGGAGAAAACGCATACGCCCTTTTTGGCCAAGCAAGCAAGCAGACAATGCAAATCTGCACTACAAAGAAGTATCACTTCCCACCGATCAAAAGGGACATCCACAAAATGTGTAAAAACCAGAAATGCAAGACAGGCCCTGGAGAACAGGGAGCCTTGTTATGCTGATGGGCGAGATGTAAATTGCCAACTGCCTCACTGGAGGTGTACATTGTGTTCCCTAAAACAAGGAAACATCAGAGCTACAGAGCCAAGGGCACTTCCAGTCTTGGGAATATACCTTGGGGAAACTGAAAATCAATAAGACAGAGCCACCCCCAAATATAGGGCTGCACTGTTTACAAGAACCTCAACTTGGTTACACCTTAAATATCAAAGGAAATATATAATATGGTTCAAAAATTGTGGTACTTATGTACGATGGAATATCCCTCAGCCATGAAATCAATGTCATAAGACCAGGAGCAGCAAAGTGAGTGGATAGAGGTACGATGATTCTAAGTGAAATAAGTCACACAGAAAAAGAAACTTATCATAAGATATCACTTATGAAGATCCTGTAAACATGGCTACACATGAACTGAGTTAGGAAAGAGAACAGAGTCTCACATTTAGAAAACTATCTTATGCCTGCTTAACGGGAAAGGAGAGGTCGGGTGATGCATAAAACCAGAGTTTGATATAAGCACAGGTACCGTTCCAAAAACCAACTATGGAATAGACAAGACCTACACCTTCCTCATTGAAAGGGACTCAAAACCCCATATTTCCCGCAGAGGAATATATCTGACTAGTAAGAATCTTAAAACCTATGTAATGATATATCTCCGTAAGGGAATCAAGTGTGTCTAGACTGGCAAAACATGGCAGCGAGAATCAGCTCAAACCCACTATAAACAGGAATTTCAAAAACAAAACAAAAAAACAGGGAAATTCTTTACAATTCCTTCAGGGTCTCTGATGGAACCTGGAATGACCCTACCTACAATGACAGCTGGATGTGTCATAAGGCTGGACACTTGGGACTCAGAGGATTGGTGAGATAGGGGGAGGAAATACAGTCGCTTTAAAGCAATAATGCATGGCCCCCATTCGATGGGTCCCAAGTCTCCAGGTTGAAGGGAATATTACTACAGCTATAACATGTACGGGAAACCTAGAGAATGGACACAGTGTGCATACAAAAGGTTTCTAAAACTCAACGAATAGTCGCTCTCGAGGTGCTCCAGTTTGACATTCCAACTGCTTTACTATCAATCTCCCAAATTGGAGAGACAGCTTCTTTAACCTCCTGGTTCGCACAGGTTGCCAAATTGGCAGAGGATGGAAGGGAAGAGGGAGAACCAGTGAGAGAGTAGCTGTTAGGCATTTGGATGGGCACATGTCTCTCTAATTTCCCAGCAGGAAGAAGAATTAAACAAAGTCCCAGCCACCCACCGGGAACCAGTATAGGTCCTGAACCGAATTTTTGGACTTGCGTTCAGCTCACAAAAAACGAGTTGAAACATGGAGCTCAGGGGCACAGCAATTCACAAACAGGCAGAGTAATACAGGACAACTATAGTCCAAAAATCTGTTGAGGGAAGTCAACGAGGCCGACTTGAAAGTGAGGCAGAATCGCAGGATAGACATTTCAAGAGGTGTGTTGGATTCGCCTGTAAAGCACAAAAAGAAGGGCACAACTCCGACAATGATGCACTTGGCCAAAAAGGGCGTATGTTTTTGCTCCTTAATATATTCAGGAGAAAACGCATACGCTCTTTTTGGCCAAGCAAGCAAGCGGGCAATGCAAATCTGCACTTCCCACCGGTCAAAAGGGACATCCACAAAATGTGTAAAAACCAGAAAGGCAAGACAGGCCCTGGAGAACAGGGAGCCTTGTTATGCTGATGGTCGGGATGTAAATTGCCAACTGCCTCACTGGACGAGTGCATTGTGTTCCCTAAAACAAGTAATCAACAGAGCTAAAGAGCCAAGCGCACTTCCAGTCTAGGGAATATACCTTGGGAAAACAAAATCAATATGAGAGAGCCATCCCTAAATTTACGGCTTCACTGCTTACAAGAACCTCAACTTGGGTACACCTTAAATATCCCAGGAAATATAAAAATGGTTCAAAAATTGTGATACTTACGTACGATGGAATATCCTTTAGCCATGAAATCAATGTCATAAGAACAGTAGCAGCAAAGTGAGTGGATTAAGGTACGATGATTCTAAGTGAAATAAGCCAGA
The DNA here is from genome assembly GCF_964165515.1 of Mesoplodon bidens. Classification (NCBI taxonomy): domain Eukaryota; kingdom Metazoa; phylum Chordata; class Mammalia; order Artiodactyla; family Ziphiidae; genus Mesoplodon; species Mesoplodon bidens. The sequence continues at coordinate 4,842,878 of NW_027672207.1, forward strand.
AAGAAAAAGAAACTTATCATAAGATATCATTTATGAAGATCCTATAAACATGGCTACACATGAACTGAGTTAGGAAAGAGAACAGAGTCTCACATGTAGAAAACACTCTTATGTCTGCTTAAAGGGGAAGGAGAGGTGGGGTGATGCATAAAACCATAGTTTGATATAAGCAAAGGTACCGTTCCAAAAACCAACTATGGAATAGACAAGACCTACACCTTCTTCAGTGCATGGGACTCAAAACCCCATATTTGCCGCAGAGGAATATATCTGACAAGTACGAATCTTAAAACCTATGTATTGATATGTCTCCTTAAGGGAATCAAGTGTGTCTAGACTGGCATAAACATGGCAGCGAGAATCAGCCCAAACACACTATAAACAGGAATTTCAAAAACAAACCAAAAAGAACAGGGAAATTCTTTACAATTCCTCCAGTGTCTCTAATGGAACCTGGAATGACCCTGTCTATAATGACAGCGGGATGTGGCATAAGGCTGCACACTTTGGACTGAGAGGATTTGGTGAGGTTTTGTGAGCAAATGCAGTCGCTTTAAAGCAATAATGCATGGCCCCCATTCCATGAGTCCCAACTTTCCAGGTTGAAGGGAATATTACTACAGCTATAACATGTACGGGAAACCTAGGGAATGGACACAGTGTGCATACGAAAGGTTTCTAAAACTCAACGAATAGTCCCTCTCGTGGTGCTCCAGTGTGACATTCCAACTGCTTTACTATCAATCTCCCAACTTGGAGAGACAGCCCCTTTAACCTCCTCGTTCGCACAGGTTGCCAATTTGGCAGAGGATGGAAGCGAACAGGGAAAACCAATGAGAGGCTAGCTGTTAGGCATTTGGACGGGCACATGTCTCTCTAATTTCCCGGGAGGAAAAAGAATTAACCAAAGTCTCAGCCACCCTCCGGCAAAAAGTATAGGTCCTGAAGCAAAATTTTGGACTTGTGTTCAGCTCACAAAAAACGAGTTGAAAAATGGAGCTCAGGGTCACAGCAATTCCCAAACTGGCAGAGTAATAAAGGACAACTATTGACCAAAAATCTATTGAGGGAAGGCAATGATGCGGACTTGAAAGTTGGCAGAGTAGCAGGAAACAGATTTCAAGAGGTACATAGAAATCGCCTGTAAAGAACAGGAAGAGGGGAAGAACTTCGAAAATGATGCACTTGGCCAAATGAGGCATATGCGTTTTCTCCTGAATATATTCAAGAGAAAACACATACGCCCTTTTTGGCCAAGCAAGCAAGCGGGCAATGCACATCTTCACTACAAAGAAGTATCTCTTCCCAACGGTTAAAAGGGACATCCACAAAATGTGTAAAAACCAGAAAGGCAAGACAGGCCCTGGATAACTGGGAGACTTGTTATGCTGAAGGGTGGGATGTAAATTGTCAACTGTCCCTCTGGAGGAGTGCATTGTGTTCCCTGAAACAAGTAAACAACAGAGCTACAGAGCAAGGGCACTTCCAGTCTAGGGAATATACATTTGGAAAACTGAAAGTCAATGTGACAGAGAAACGCCCTTATTTAGGGCTGCACTGCTTACAAGAATCTCAACTGGGGTACAACTTAAATATCCAAGGAAATATAAAAATGCTTCAAAAAATAGTGGTATTTACGTAGGATGGAATACTCCCCAGGCATGAAATCAATGTCATAAGGCCAGTAGCAGCAAAATGAGTGGATTAAGGTACGATGATTCTAAGTGAAATAAGTCACAGAGAAAACGAAATTTATCATAAAATATCACTTATGAAGATCCTGTAAACATGGCTACACATGAACTGAGTTAGGAAAGAGAACAGAGTCTCACATTTAGAAAACACTCTTATGCCTGCTGAAGGGGGAAGGAGAGATGGGGTGATGCATAAAACCAGAGTTTGATATAAGCACATGTACCGTTCCAAAAACCAACTATGGAGTAGACAAGACCTACACCTTCCTCAATGAAAGGAACTCAAAACCCCATATTTCCTGCAGGGGAATATATCTGACTAGTAAGAATCCTAAAACCTATGTATTGATATGGCTCCGTAAGGGTATCAAGTGTGTCCAGACTGGGATAAACATGGCAGCGAGAATCAGCTCAAACCCATTATAAAAAGGAATTTCAAAAACAAATCAAAAAAACAGGTAAAATCTTTACAATTCCTTCAGGGTCTCTGAGGAAACATGGAATGACCCTATCTACAATGACAGCTGGATGTGGCATAAGGCTGGACACTTGGGACTGAGAGGATTGGTGAGATTGGGTGAGCAAATGCAGACCCTTTAAAGCAATAATGCATGGCACCCATTCCATGGGTCCCAACTCTCCAGATTGAAGGGAATATTACTACAGCTATAACTTGTACGGGAAACGTAGAGAATGGACACACTGTGAATACGAATGTTTTCTAAAATTCAACGAATAGTCCCTCTCCTGGTGCTCCGGTTTGACATTCCAACTGATTTACTATCAATCTCCCAACTTGGAGAGACAGCCCCTTTAAACTCCTAGTTCACACAGGTTGCCAATTTGGCAGAGGATGAAAGGGAAGAGGGAGAACCAATGAGACAGTAGCTGTTAGGCATTTGGACGGGCATATGTCACTCTTATTTCCTGGGAGGAAGAAGAATTAAACAAAGTCTCCGCCACCACCAGTAACCAGTATAAGTCCTGAACCATAATTTTGGACTTGCGTTCACCTCACAAAAAAAAAGTGTTAAAAAATAGAGCTCAGGTGTACATCAATTCCCAAACTGGCAGAGTAATAAAGGACAACTATCGTCCAAAAATCTGATGAGGGAAGGCAACGAGGTGGACTTGAAAGCGAGGCAGAATAGCAGGAAACAAGTTTCAAGAGGAACGTTGGAATCGCCTTTAAAGCACAGGAAGAGGGGTACAACTTCGACAATGATGCACTTGTACAAAAAGGGCGTATGCGTTTTCTCCTGAATATATTCAGGAGAAAACGCATATGTCCTTTTTGGCCAAGCAAGCAAGCGGGCAATGCAAATCTGCACTACAAAGAAGTATCTCTTCCCTCCTGGCAAAAGGGACATCCACAAAATGTGTAAAAACCGGAAAGGCAAGAGAGGCCCTGGAGAACAGGGAGCCTTGTTATGCGGATGGTCGTGATGCAAATGGCCAATTGCCTCACTGGACGAGTGCATTGTGTTCCCTAAAACAAGTAATCAATGGAGCTAAAGAGCCAAGGGCACTTCCAGTCTAGGGAATATACCTTGGGAAAAGTGAAAATCAATAAGACAGAGCCACCCCAAAATTTAGGGCTGCACTGCTTAGAGGAACCTCAACTTGGGTACACCTTAAATATCCCAGGAAATATAAAAATGGTTCAAAAAATTGTGGTACTTACGTATGATTGAATATCCCTCAGGCATGAAAACAATGTCATAAGACCAGTGGCAGCTAAGTGAGTTTATTCAGGTACGATGATTCTAAGTGAAATAAGTCACACAGAAAAAGAAACTTACCATAAGTTATCACTTTTGAAGTTCCTGTAAACATGGCTACACATGAAATGAGTTAGGAAAGAGAACAGAGTCTCACATTTAGAAAACAAACTTATGCTTGCTTATGGGGTAAGGAGAGGTTGGGGGATGCATAAAACCAGAGTTTGATATAAGCACATGTACCGTTCCAAAAACCAACTATGGATTAGACAAGACCTACACCTCCCTAAGTGAAAGGGACTCAAAATCCCATATTACCCGCAGAGGAATATATCTGACTTGTAAGAATCCTAAAACCGGTGTATTGATATGTCTCCGTAAGGGAATCAAGTGTGTCTAGACTGGGATAAACATGGCAGCGAGAATCAGCTAAAACCCACTAAAAAAAGGAATTTCAAAATCAAAACAAAAAAACAGGGAAATTCTTTACAATTCCTTCAGGGTCTCTGATGAAACATGCAATGACCATATCTACAATGACAGCTGGATGGGGCATAAGTCTGGACACTTGGGACTGAGAGGATTGGTGAGATTGGGTGAGCAAATGCAGACCCTTTAAAGCAATAATGCATGGCACCCATTCCATGGGTCTCAAATCTCCAGATTGAAGGGAATATTACTACAGCTATAACATGTACGGAAAACGTAGAGAATGGACACACTGTGAATACGAAAGTTTTCTAAAACTCAACGAATAGTCCCTCTCCTGGTGCTCCTCTTTGACATTCCAACTGATTTACTATCAATCAGCCAAATGGAGATACAGCCCGTTTAACCTACTGGTTCGCACAGGTTGCCAATTTGGCAGAGGATGGAAGGGAAGAGGGAGAACCAATGAGAGATTAGATGTTAGGCATTTGGAAGGGCACATCTCAATCTAATTTCCCGGTAGGAAGAAGAATTAACCAAAGTCTCAGCCACCCACCGGGAAACAGTATAGGTCCAGAACCAAAATTTTGGACTTGCGTTCAGCTCAGGGAAAACGAGTTAAAACATGGAGCTCAGGGGCACAGCAATTCACAAACTGGCAGAGTGATAAAGGAAAACTATCGTCAAAAAATCTGTTGAGGGAAGGCAACGAGGCGGACTTGAAAGCAAGGCAGAATAGCAGGAAACAGATTTCAACAGGTATTTTGGAATCACCTTTAAAGCACAGGAAGAGGGGCACAACTTGAACAATGATGCACTTGGCCAAAAAGGGCGTATGTGTTTTCTCCTGAATATATTCAGGAGAAAACGCATACGCCCTTTTTGGCCAAGCAAGCAAGCGGGCAACGCAAATCTGCACTACAAAGAAGTATAACTTCCCACTGGTCAAAAGGGACATCCACAAAATGTGTAAAAACCAGAAAGGCAAGACAGGCCCTGTAGAAGAGGGAAATTTTTATGCTGATGGGCAGGATGTAAATTGCCAGCTGCCTCTCTGCAGGAGTGCATTGTGTTCCCTAAAACAAGTAAACAACAGAGCTACAGAGCCAAGGGCACTTCCATTCTTGGGAATATACCTTGGGAAATCTGAAAATCAATAAGATAGAGCCACACCAATATTTAGGGCTGCACTGCTTAGAAGAACCTCAACTTGAGTACACCTTAAATATCCCAGGAAATATAAAAAATGGTTCAAAAAATTGTGGTACTTATGTACAATGGAATATCCCTCAGCCATGAAATCACTGTCATAAGACCAGTAGCAGCAAAATGAGTGGATTCAGGTACGATGATTCTAAGTGAAATAAGTCACACAGAAAAGGAAACTTATCATAAGATATCAATTATGAAGATCCTGTAAACATGACTACACTTGAACTGAGTTAGGAAAGAGAACAGAGTCTCACATTTAGAAAACACTCTTATGCCTGCTTAAGGGGGAAGGAGAGGTGGGGTGATGCATAAAACAAGAGTTTGATATAAGCACAGGTATCGTTCCAAAAACCAACTATGGATTAGACAAGACCCACATCATCCTCAGTGAAAGGGACTCAAAACCCCATATTTCCCACCGAGGAGTATATGTGACTAGTAAGGATCTTAATAACTATGTACTGATATGTCTGGGTAAGCGAATTAAGTGTGTCTAGACTGGCATAAACATGGCAGCGAGAATCAGCTCAATCCTACTGTAAAATGAATTTAAAAAACAAAACAAAAAACAGGGAAATTCTTTACAATTCCTTCAGGATCTCTGACGAAACCTGGAATGACCCTATCTACAATGACAGCTGGATGTGGCATAATCTGGACACTTGGGACTGAGAGGATTGGTGAGATTGGGTGAGAAAATGGAGACCATTTAAAGCCATAATGCATGGCACCCATTCCATGGTCTCAACTCTCCAGGTTGAAGGGAATATTACTACAGCTATATCATGCACAGGAAACGTAGAGAATGGACACACGGTGAATACGAAAGGTTTCTCAATCTCATTGAATCGTGCCTCTCCTGGTGCTCTGGTGTGACTTTCCAACTGCTTTACTATCAATCTCACAACTTGGAGAGACAGCACTTTGACCTCCTCGTTCGCCCATTTGCCAATTTGGCAGAGGATGAAAGGGAAGAGGGAGAACCAATGAGGGAGTAGCTCTTAGGCATTTGGACTGGCACATGTCACTCTATTTCCCGGGAGGAAGAAGAATTATCCAAAGTCTCAGCCACCCGCCGGGAATTGGTATAGGTTCTGAACCAAAATTTTGGACTTGCGTTCAGCTCACCAAAAACGAGTTGAGAAATGGATCTCTTGGGCAAAGCAATTCACAAACTTGCAGAGTAATAAAGGACAACTATCGTCGCAAAATCTGTTGATGGAAGGCAATGATGTGGACGTGAAAGGGAAGCAGAATAGCAGGAAACTGATTTCAAGAGGTACGTTGGAATTGCCTTTAAAGCACATGAAGAGGGTCACAACTTCAGCAATGATGCACTTGGCCAAAAAGGGTGTGTGTGTTTTCTCTTGAATATATTCAGGAGAAATCACATAGCCCTTTTTGGCCAAGCAAGCATGCGGGCAATGCAAATCTGCACTACAAAGAAGTATCACTTCCCACCGGTCAAAAGGGACCTCCACAAAATGTGTAAAAACCAGAAAGGCAAGACAGGCCCTGGAGAACAGGGAGCCTTGTTATGCTGACGGGCGGGATGTAAACTGCCAATGGCCTCACTGGAGGAGTGCACTGTGTTCCCTAAAACAATTAAACAACAGAGCTACAGAGCCAAGGGCACATCCAGTCTAGGGAATATACCTTGGGAAAACTGAAAATCAATAAGACAGAGCCACCACCAAATTTAGGGCTGCACTGCTTACAAGAACCTCAACTTGGGTACACCTTAAATATCCCAGGGATATAAAAATTATTCAAAAAACTGTGGTACTTATGTATGATGGAATATCCTTCAGCCTTGAAATCAATGTCATAAGACCAGCAGCAGCAAAATGAGTGGATTCAGGTACGATGATTCTAAGTGAAATAAGTCACACAGAAAAAGAAACTTATCACAAGATATCACTTATGAAGATCCTGTAAACATGGCTACACAGGAACTGAGTTAGGAAAGAGTGTCTCACATTTAGAAAACACACTTATGCCTGCTTAAGGGGAAGGAGAGGCGGGGTGATGCATAAAACCAGAGTTTGATATAAGCACAGGTACCGATCCAAAAACCAACTATGGAATAGACAAGACCTACACCTTCCTCAGTGAAAAGGACTCAAAACCGCACATTACCCGCAGAGGAATATATCTGACTAGTAAGAATCATAAAACCTATGTATTGATATGTTTCCGTAAGCGAATCATGTGTGTCTAGACTGGCATAAACAGGGCAGCGAGAATCAGCTCAAACCCAGTATAAAAGGGATTTCAAAAAAACAAAAAAAAACAGGGAAATTCTTTACAATTCCTTCACGGTCTCTGATGAAACCTGGAATGACCCTATCTATAATGGCAGTGGGATGTGGCATAAGGCTTGACACTTGGGACTGACAGGATTGGTGAGATTGGGTGAGCAAATGCAGACCCTTTAAAGCAATAATGCATGGCACCCATTCCATGGTTCCCAACTCTCCTGTTTGATGGGAATATTAATACATCTATAACATGTACGGGAAACATTGAGAATGGACACACTGTGAATACGAAAGCTTTCTAAAACTCAATGAATAGTCCTTCTCTTGGTGCTCCGTTTTCACTTTCCAAATGCTTTAATAAAAATCTCCCAACTTGCAGAGAGAGCCCCTGTAACCTCCTGGTTCGCACATTTTGGCAATTTGGCAGAGAATGAAAGGGAAGAGGGAGAATCAATGAGAGAGTAGCTGTTAGGCATTTGGACAGGCACATGTCACTCTACTTTCCTGGCAGGAAGAAGAATTAACCAAAGTCTCAGCCACCCACCGGGATCCAGTATAATTTCTGAACCAAAATTTTGGACTTGAGGTCAGCTCACAAAAAATGAGTTGAAACATGGAGCTCAGGGGTACTGCAATTCACCAACTGGCAGAGTAATAAAAGACAACTATAGTCCAAAAATCTTTTGAGAAAAGGCATCGAGGCGGACTTGAAAGCGAGGCAGAATAGCAGAAAACAGATTTCAAGAGGTACATTGGAATGGCCTTTAAAGGACAGGAAGAGGGGCACAACTTCGACAATAATGCACTTGGCACAAAAGTGCGTATGCGTTTTCTCCTGAATATATTCAGGAGAAAACGCATACGACATTTTTGGCCAAGCAAGCAAGCAGGCAATGCAAATCTGCACTACAAATAAGTATCACTTCCCACTGGTCAAAGGGGACATCCACAAAATGTGTAAAAACCAGGAAGGCAGGGCAGGCCCTGGAGAACAGGGTTCCTTTTTATGCTGATTGGCGAGATGTAAATTGCCAACTGCCCCACTGGAGAAGTGCATTGTGTTCCCTAAAACAAGTAAAGAACAGAGCTACATAGACAAGGGCACTTCCAGTCTAGGGAATATACCTAGGGAAAACTGAAAATCAATAAGACAGAGCCACCCCGAAATTTAGGGCTGCACTGCTTACAAGAACCTCAACTTGGGTACACCTTAAATATCCCAGGAAATATAAAAATGGTTCAAGAAATTGTGGTACTTAGGTACGATGGTATATCCCTCAGCCATGAGAACAATGTCATAAGACGAGTAGCATCAAAATGAGTGGATTCAGGTACGATGATTCTAAGTGAAATAAGTCACACAGAAAAAGAAACTTATCATAAGATATCACTTATGAAGATCCTGTAAACATGGGTACACATGAACTTAGTTAGGAAAGAGAACAGAGTCTCACATTTAGAAAACACTCTTATGCCTGCTTAAGGGGGAAGGAGAAGTGGGGTGATGCATAAAACCACAGTTTGATATAAGCAAAGAACCGTTCCAAAAACCAGCTATGGAATAGACATGGCCTACACATTCCTCAGTGAAAGGGACTCAAAACCCCATATGTCCCGCAGAGGAATATATCTGATTAGTAAGAATCTTAAAACCTATGTATTGATATGTCTCCATAAGGGAATCAAGTGTGCCTAGACTGGCATAAACATGGCACCGAGATTCAGCTCAAAACCACTATAAAAAGTATTTCAAAATCAAAACAAAAAAAACAGGGAAATTCCTTACAATTCCTTCAGGGTCTCTGATGAAATCTGGAATGACCCTATCTACAATGACAGCTGGATGTGGAATAAGGCTGGAGACAATGGACTGAGAGGATGGGTGAGATTGGGTGAGCAAATGCAGACCCTTTAAAGCAATAATGCATGGCACCCATTCCATGGGTCCCAACTGTCCACGTTGAAGGGAATATTACTACAGCTATAACATTTACGGGAATCCTATCAAATGGACACACTGTGAATAAGAAAGGTTTCTAAAACTCAACGAAAAGTCCCTCTCCTCGTGCCCCGGTTTGACTTTCCAACTGATTTACTATCAATCTCCCAACTTGGAGAGACAGCGCCTTTTACATCGTGGTTTGCACTGGTTGTCAGTTTGGCAGAGGACAAAAGGGAAAAGGGAGAACCAATGAGAGAGTAGCTGTTAGGCATTTGGACGGGCACATGTCACTCTAATTTCCTGGCAGGAAGAAGAATTAACGAAAGTCTCAGCTTCCTGCCAGGATCGAGTATAAGTCCTGAACCAAATTTGGGGATTTGCGGTCAGCTCACAAAAAAAGCGAGTTGAAAAACTGAGCTCAGGGTCACAGCAATTCCCAAACTTCCAGAGTAATAAAGGACAACTATCATCCAAAATATGTTGAGGGAAGGCAATGATGTGGACGTGAAAGTGAAGCAGAATAGCAGGAAACAGATTCCAAGAGGTACATTGGAATCGCCTTTAAAGCACAGGAAGAGGGGCACTACTTCAACAATGATGCACTTGGCCCAAAGGGCATATGCGTTTTCTCCTGAATATATTCAAGAAAAATTGCATATGCCCTTTTTGGTCAAGCAAGCAAGTGGGTAATGCAAATCTGCACTACAAGAACAACCACATCCCACTTGTCAAAAGGGACATCCGAAAAATGTGTAAAAACCAGAAAGGCATGACAGGCCCTGGAGAACAGGGAGCCTTGTTAGGCTAATGGGCAGGATGTAAATCGCCAACTGCCTCTCTGGAGGAGTGCATTGTGTTCCCTAAAATATTAAACCACAGAGCTACAGAGCCAAGGGCAGTTCCAGTCTAGGGAATATACCTTGGGAAAACTGAAAATCAGTAAGTCAGAGCCACCCCCAAATTTAGGGCTGCACTGCTTACAAGAGCCTCAACTTGGGTACACCTTAAATGTCCCAGGAAATATAAAAATAGTTCCAAAAATTGTGGTACTTACTTACGATATAATATCCCATAGCCATGAAATCAATGTCATAAGGCCAGTAACAGAAAAATGAGTGGATTCAGGAACGATGATTATAAGTGAAATAAGTCACAAAGAAACAGAAACTTATCATAGGATATCACTTATGAAGGTCCTGTAACCATGGCTACACAGGAACTGAGTTAGGAATGATAACAGAGTAATGAATATTATCATAAGATATCACTCATATGGTGAATGTACACATCGCTACACATCAACTGAATTACAAACACAACAGAGTCACACATTTAGAAAACAATCTTCTACCTGCTTAAGGGGAAAGGCGAGGTGGGGTGATGCATAAAACAACAGTTTTAAATTAGCACAGATACCGTTACATAAACCAAGTATGCAATAGAAAACACCTACTCCCGGCACAATGCACTGGACTCAACACCCCCTATTCATTGCAGACGAATATATCTGACTCTAATTATTTTAAAACAGATGTATTCTCATGTCTCCATAAAGGAATCATATGTGTGTATAATGGCATGAACACAGCACTGAAAATCAGCTAAACCACCTTACAAAAATAAGTTTCAAAAGCAAAATGCAAAAACAGCAAAACAGAGAGAAATCTTAAAAATTACGTTCAGGGCCTGTGATCCCACCTGGATTGACCACCTTTTCACCCACAGCTGGATGAGACATAAGACTGGACACTTGTGGCTGACAAGATTCCTGAGGTTGTGTGAGCAAAAGAACACCACTTAGAGCAATACCGTGTGCTACCCATTCTAGTGGTCCCAACTCTCCTGGTTTAAGGGAATCTTCCTACAGTTAAAACATTCATGGGAAATCCAGTGGATGGTACAATGTGTAATTGGGAAAGTTTTCTAAAAGGTACCTCATTTTTCCTTTCGTCGTGCTCGGCTTCGCCATTCCATCTGCATTACTAAAAATCTCCCCACTTGGAGTGTCAGCGCCTTTACGCTCCTGTTATGCACAGTTTGCAAATTGTGCAGAGGATGAACAGGAAGAGGGGAAACAAATGAGAGATTAGCTGTAGGTGTCTGGATGGGCACATATCACCCTAGTTTCCCATCAGGAAGAAGAATTAACCAAAGGCTCAGCCTGAAGCCCCAGAACCAGACTAGGGCCTAAAGCCATCCTGCGGTATTTAAGACAGCTCACAAAAAGGCGAGTTGAAAAATGGAAATCAGGGGCACAGCAATACACAAACTTGAAGAGTTATAAAGGACAACTATCATCCAGAAATATATAGAGGTAAAGCCGTGAAGAGGATTTGAATGCAAGGCAGAATTGAAGGAAACAGATTTCAAGAGGTACATTGGAGTCATCTTTAAAGTGCATGAAAAGCGACAGAACTTCCACAATGTTGCCCTTGGCCGAAAAGGGAGTATGTGTATTTTCTTGAATATATTCGGGAAAAAATGCATACACCCTTTTTGGCCAAGCAAGCCATCAGGCATTGCAAGTCAACACTACATAGAAGTGTCCCTTACCTCCAGTCAAAAGGGCCATCCACAAATAGTGTAAAAACCACAAATGCAGGACAGGACATGGAGAAAAGGGAGCCTGGTTACACCGATGGACAGGATGTAAATTGCCAACAGCCTCTCTGGAGAACTGTATGTTGTTTTCTAAAACAGAGCTACAGAGCATAGCACACTTCAACTCATGGGCGTGTATTTTGGGAAAACTAACAATCCACAACACACAGCCAGCCCAAAATTTAGGTCTGCTCTGTTTATAAGAACCTCGACTTCAGTACACTTTAAATATTCCAGGAAAGGAAAAAAAATGGATATAGATGTTGTGGTACTTATATACAATGGAATGTCACTCAGACATAAAATCAATGTCATAAGGCCAATAACAGCATAATGAGTGGCTTTAGGTACAATGATGCTAAGAGAAATGAGCCACAAAGAAAAAGAAACATATTGTAATATATCACTTATAGAGGGAATGTAAACATGGCTACACATGAACTGAATTTCAAAAGAGAACAGAGTTACACGTTTAGAAAACACACTTATGCCTCCTTAAGGGGAAATGTGACGTGGGGTGATGTGTAAAAGCAGAGTTTGAAATTAGCACAGATCCCATTCCATATACCAAATATGTAATAGAGAAGACCTACTCCTTTCTCAATGAACTGGACACCAAACACCCTATTCACTGAAGAGGAATATATCTGACTGGTAATAATCTTGAAACCTATGTATTTATATGTCTCCATAATGGAATCAAGTGTATGTAGATTGGCATAAACACAGATCAATGGAACAGGACAGAAAGCCCAGAGATAAACGTACATACCTATGGCTATCTCATCTATGACAAAGGAGCTAAGGATATACAATGGAGGAAAGACAGTCTCTTCAGTAATTGGTGCTGGGAAAACTGGACCCCTACACATAAAAGAATGAAATTAGAGCACTCCATAACACCATACACAAAAATAAACTCTAAATGGTTTAGAGATCTAAATATAAGACCAGACACTATAAAATTGTTAGAGGAAACCATAGGCAGAAAACACTATGACAGAAATCACAGCAAGATCCTTTTTGACTCACTTCCTAGAGAAATGGAAATAAAAACAGAAATCAACAAATGGGACCTAATGAAACTTAAAAGCTTTTACACATTATGGGAAAACATAAACAAGATACAAAAACAACGCTCAGAATGGGAGAAAATATTTTCAAATGAAGCAATTGACAAAGGATTAATCCCCAAACTTTACAAGCACCACATGTAGCTCAATATCACAAAAACAAACAACCCAATCCAAAAATGGGCAGAAGACCTAAATAGACATTTCTCCAAAGAAGATATACAGATTACCAAGAAACACATGAAAGGATGCTGAACATCACTAATCATTAGAGAAATGCAAATCAAAACTACCGTGAGGTATCAACACACAGCTGTCAGAGTGGCAATCATCAAAAAAATCTACAAAGCAATAAATGCTGGAGAGGGCTTTATTGGAGAAAAGGGAACACACTTGCACTGTGGGTGGGAATGTAAATTGATATGGGCACTAGGGAGAACAGTACGGAGGTTCCTTTAAATAACTAACAATAGAAGTACCATACGACACAACAATCCAACTACTGGGAATTTGCCTTGCGAAAACCATAATTCTAAAAGAGTTATGTACAAAAATGTTCATTGAAGCTCTATTTACAATAGCCAGGACATGGAAGCAACCTAAGTGTCCATCGACAGATGAATGGATAAAGAAGATCTGGCACATATATACAATGGGATATTACTCAGCCATAAAATGAAGCAAAACTGAGTTATTTGTACTGAGGTGGATGGACTTAGAATCTGTCCTACACAGTGAAGTAAGTCAGAAAGGGAAAAACAAATACTGTATGTTAACAGATTTATACGGAATCTAATGAAGAAAAAAAAAAAAGATTTTGAAGAACCTAGTGGCAGGACAGGATTAAGGACACAGACATAGAGAAAGGACTTGAGGACACAGGAAGGGGGATGGGTAAGCTGGGACGAAGTGAGAGAGTGGCATGGACATAAATACATTACCAAATGTAACACCGAGAGCTACTGGGAAGCAGCCACATAGAACAGGGAGATCAGCTCGGTGCTTTGTGACCACCTAAAGGGGTGGGATATGGGGTGTGGGAGGGAGATGCAAGAGGGAGGGGATCTGGTGATATTTGTATATGTATAGCTGATTCACTTTTTTATACAGCAGAAACGAACACTCCATTGTAAAGCAATTATACTCCAATAAACGTGTAAAAGGAAAAAGAAAAAGAAAGCACAGGGATAAACCTACACACCTATGGTCAACTAATCTATGACAAAGGAGGCAAGACTATACAATGGGGATAAGACAGTCTCTTCAATCATTGGTGCTGGGAAATATGGACAGCTACATGTAAAAGAATGAAATTAGAACACTCCCCAACACCATACATAAAAATATATTCAAAATTGATTGGAGACCTTAATGTAAGATGGGACAGTATAAAACTCTTAGAGGAAAACTTACGAAGGATACTCTGACGTAAATCACAGCAAGATCTTTTTTGATCCACCTCCTATAGTAATGAAATAAAAAAGAAAACTAAACAGATGGGACCTAATGAAATGTAAAAGCTTTTTCAAAGCAAAGGAAACTATGAACAAGACAAAAAGACAACCCTCAGAATGGCAGAAAATATTTTCAAACGAATAAATGGACAAATGATTAATCTCCAATATATATAAAAACAGCTCATGCAGCTCAATATTAATGAAACAAACAACCCAATACAAAAATGGAAGAAGATCTAAATAGACATTTCATCCAAGAAGACATAAAGATGGCCAGTACGCACATGAAAATCTGCTCAACATCACTAATTATTAGAGAAATGGAAATGGAAACTACAATGAGGTATCACGTCACACCTGTTAGAATGGGCATCATCAGAAAATCTACAAACAACAAATGCTGGAGAGGGTGTGGAGAAAAGGAACCTTCTTCCACTATTGTTGGGAATGTAAATCGATATAGTCTCTATGGAGAACAGTATGGAGGTTCCTTAAAAAACTAAAAATAGAATTACCATATAATCCAGCAATCCCACTACTGGACATATACCCAGAGAAAACCATAAATCAAAAAGACACATTCACCACAATGTTCATTGCAGCACTATTTACAATAGCCAGGTAATGAAATCAACCTAAGTGCCCACAGACAAATGAATGGATAAAGATGTGGTACATATATACAATGGAATATTACTCAGCCACACATAGGAATGAAATTGGGTCATCTGTAGAGACCTTGATGGATCTAGAGACTCTCATACAGAGTGAAGTAAGTCAGAAAGAAAAAAAACCAATATTGTATGTTAATGCATATATGTGGAACCTAGAAAAATGGTACAGAAGAACCAGTTTGCAGGGCAGAGATAGAGACACAGATGTAGAGAACAAACATATGGACACCAACGGGGTAATGCCATGTGAGGGTGGTGGTGGGATGAATTGGGAGACTGGATTCATATGTGCACACTTATATGTATAAAATAGATATCCAATAAGAACCTGCTGTATAAAATAAATAAATAAAATGAAAAAATAAAATAAAAATAAATAAATAAAATTTAATAAAATAAACCAAAAAAAGTTTTTCCCTTCACATAGACGTCTTTATGTTAATGCATTATTTCCACGTTTATATCCCCAAATTAAAAAAAAAGAGGAATAAATAAAATCTACCTTGAACCAAAAAGAAGAAAAAGAAAAAAATAAAACAGAACCCACCAGTTATACAGAGGAAAATCGTATCAGGGCACTTGCTCCAGTGGTAAAAAATTCTTAAGTTGGTCAGAGGTGGGAAATCATCTCCCATGCAGTGAGCAGCGCTCCCCCCCAACAAGGAGCATCCTCATTGCAAAACTGGGGGACTGTGTCGAGGCGTCTGTGAGTAAATGTGAGCTGAGCCCCAGTCCTGCTGCAGGTGAACTCTCCACCCTTTCCAGGTAAAACAGCTGAATATGTACAAGCACTTGCAAGCCTAGAGGAAGGGCTGTGGAGCCACACCAGGTGACAGCACGCAGGCTGACTTGGTGCCTGCAGGCCAGCCAGGAGGGTCCTGGCCCCAGATGCTCTTCTGGAAGCTTTCCATTTCCCTGCCTGAGATACCCCTCCTGCCACGGCACCCACTGCTTTTTTACTTCCTCACCTCTGTCTGGGGAGAAATTCCAGCGGCAGGTATGGGTGACACATCCTCTTCTTTAAAAGGTGGCAGCCTGGCAACTCCTGCAGAAAGTCCAGCAGAGCCCCAACCACACTGGGCCACCCACAAAGCCACGGACCCTCACTCCCTCCCACCACCCCAGCCCCGACACTGCTGACGGGGCAGAGAATATGGCGTCAGACACAGCTACAGTGGCTCTTGCTGACTGCAGAGGTGTTTATAAAGACCTCAACCCAGGCACACCTGGGGAGGGCTGGCAGGCAGTGTCAGGCTGCCCAAATCAGCAAATCCTCACCCCTCAGGGGCTCACAGTTGCAGAAAATGAACCTTGCTAAACGGGCCAGGCCCAAGGAACAGTTGTGGGCTCTTGAGAGTCAGGATAGAAAGGGGCTGCAGCTGCAGCTTGTTTTCTTATCATTTTATCTGGTCCATGAGTGGAAAACAACTTCAAGAAGACCCTATCCTAATGAGAGGAACCCAGGAGTCAGTGAGAGGAGTGAATGTGGGTGGAGACAGAGGCCTGGTGCCATGGCTGCAATGGAACTGTCTGAAAGACCAGGCAGAGAGAGGCTGCACAGAGTGATAGTCAGGGTCACAGACCAATCAGAGTTGCTGTTTGTTAGTTCAAGTCCTTCTCTGAGGTGTTCTGTGTCAGCTGTGAGTGACAGGTGAGCTGGGGGTTCTCTGCAAGGTGGGCTATGTGCACAGTTCCTGTGTGTCCAGTCCTGCTCGGGTACCTGCCCAGGGGAGCTCTGTATCCTGGGAAGGGCCTGACTATGAGAGCCCCATGGGCTGCTGGGTAGCTGCACAGGTGAGCTCCATACCGTGGGAGGGACTTGACAACAAGAGCTCCGTGGGCTGTGGGGTGGGGGTGCAGCCCAGGTGAGCTCCATATCCTGGGATTTGCCTGACCACAAGAGCTCCATGGGCTGCTGGAAACCTGGTAAAGGATATCAGGACAGTCAGTGAAGCCACCGAGGATATACATACAGTAGCTCCTATTTCCTACACCCTGCTGGTCATTCTACCATCCACCAGGCCATGGCATTCTGTATTAGACTTCAATGATGCCTTCTTCTGTATTCCATTCATCTCAGAGTCACAAGAATTTTTGGCTTGTGAGAGGCAGGACACAACATGCAACCAAAGAAATAATGCTGGGCCGTCCTGCCCCAATGGTTCAAAAATCCCCACACCATCATTGGGGAAATGTCCTCTAAAGACCTAAAAGTTCTACCTCTGTAAAAGGGAACCCTCCTTCAATATGCAGAGGACATTCTGATCGCTAGGCCTACTAAAGACGCCTCTGAACTACCTAGCCAATAAAGGATAGAAGGTGTCCAAGAAAAAGGCTCAAATATCCCAGGCTAAGGTGACATGCCTGGGCTTCATTCTCACAGATATTCGGAGAAACGCATCCCAGGATAGGGAAGAAGCCATTTGCAGCCTTACCTCTTCTAAAACTAGAAGACAGCTTAGGGGTTCCTGGGGAGGCCAAGGTTTTCTGCATCTGGATCCCTAACTACAGTCTAATACCTGGGCCTCTACATGAAACACTGACACGAAAAGATGATGATCCTTTTGAATAGAATCCAGAAGCAGCCTCTCAAGAATGGAAAGAGCAGTCAATTCAGACCCTTGCCCAGGAACTCCCTAATTTAGCTAAACTTTTGACCTTTACATACCCGGCCAAAGGTTAATCGCCCTTGGAGCCTTAGTGCAAAAACTGGGACCTCTTGAAATGGAGCAACACAAGAATGCCCTTCAGGTATGATAAACTCTGGTCACCAACGGCTTTGCCCACCGACTCATCAGGCCAGGATACTGGGGTATCTAAAAAGCTGGAAATCAGCAACCCGCAAGGCCAGCTCCCTCCTAAGGGAAAAGGACCCCACGTGGTGATCCTAACCACCCATCATGCCCTGAAGTTGCAGGGGTCGCTCTTTGGACACACTGACCACGAGTGAGGAGGCCCTCCATCTCCAGCCTCCAGAGAGACAAACGGGGTCAACGGGCCCCCAAGATGACTCGTGTGACCATCACTTGACCTGGAGTTTCTCTCAGAAAACAACAAGACTGGGCCTCCCTGGTGGCGCAGTGGTTGAGAGTCCACCTGCCGATGCAGGGGATACGGGTTCATGCCCCGGTCTGGGAGGATCCCATATGCCGCGGAGCGGCTGGGCACGTGAGCCATGGCCGCTGGGCCTGCGCATCCAGAGCCTGTGCTCCGCAACGGGAGAGGCCACAACAGTGAGAGGCCCGCATACCGCAAAAAAAAAAAAAAAAAAATAAAGAAAACAACAAGACTGTGCCCCGAAAGAGCAGACTACTGCTTGCAGGACTTACTGCACCCAGAGGGGAGCTAATAAGCTTGGAGGGGGAAATGTATAACACGCTTTCACCATAGAAAACGCTACAGACACCGTGGTGATTGTAGCAAATATGACCGGCTGGACTGCTGGCTACTTCTAAAGGCCGTTAACTCAGTGCACGTCATGGTCCTGGATCACCACTGACCCTGGACTGTCTGGGAGTTGTGCGGGCAGGGCTCTGACACATGGTGCTGTTTGTACATTAATTCAGGGACCTAATTAAAGAAAGCACAGACTACTGTTCAGAACATCTACGCTGGCAAAAACCGTCAGCCTAAGATCGCCGAACAAATGTGGGGTGGGGTGAAACCTGCCACTGCAGCATCTCTGCGCATCTCCTTCCTGGAACTTAAAGGTCATTAGAATCTATAACACTTCCAATGCTGGTGCTCAGGCGGACGAGAAGTGAGGCAGGAGGCCTTGGGACAATCAACCTCACCTGGAGGCTGGTGGGGAGACGTTTTGACCCACCCCCATGTATCGCGGTTCACACCACAGCATGAAGCAGTTACAAAAGAGGGATCTGCACCCTCAACACCCCAAAAATGAGGAAAGGAACAAAAAGCAGAGGAGGTGTTCATCTCCAGCAACGTTCATTAAAAATTGCTGGCAGATAAAAAGAGAATCTGGGCAATAAAATAAAGACTAAGCTGTTTTTCTATTGTGCTTTGTCTAATTTCACGTGCTCCTAGGGCTCCGCATGCAGAGGTCCCACACCCGGCATTTCAGATCCGATTTCCAAGTGCAGAATGGCTGGGTCGACACCTCAGCTAGCGGGGTCCCATTCAGACTCTGTGACATAGAGCCTGAGCTGCAGCCAACCCAGCCCTCGAGAGCTCCATCCCCTCCCTCCCACTGATGCTGCTGGGATCCCTACACAGCAGCCCAGCCCACAGCCCGTGGGGGAGTGCACGCTCTCACCTCTCCATTCTGTTTTCAAAATAATGTTTCCTTTGCTTCTGAACCAAACTCAGTCTTGATCTGTTGGCTCCAATGACACTGGGCACGGGGACTCCTGTTAGGGTCCACTCTGGAGGATCAGTAACAGAAATTGAGAACATTGTAACTTCAATGAACAGGTGTGTGAGCCAAACTGTAGTTAACATAGAGCACTGTATAATGCTCCGGTAAAATAAGATATTTTTAAGACTTACATTTGATATTTCCATCAGTTTACTGTAAGCAAGTTCAGTGAAGACGTCTGTCTTATTTGTCAGGTCAACATTAGAGAAATGAAGTGATTTATTTCCATGGATGTACATCGAATACTCTTGGCTGAAGCTTCAATCGTGTTTTCAATGCTTTTCCATTGAAAATGATACCTCTCTTTCAGCTCCCCCATTTCTGAGAAGTATAAAATCTTATAATTTATTATTACCAAAGGGGAAAGGTAGGAGAAGGGATAAATTAACAGTTTGGGATTAACAGATACACACTGCTATGTATAAAATAGATCATCAACAAGGAACTACTGTATAGCACAGGGAACTACATTGAATATTTTGCAATAACCTATAAGGGGAAATAATCTGAAAAAGAATCGATATTTTTATTGACATCATCTAACAATGACAGATAAAATGTAACCTAAGCAAGGCCGATGGTGAGCGCTTCTGACCCTGAAGATTTCAATCATCTAAAGTTTGGGCTCTGCCTATTTCCCAAGGCTCCTAATGGACATATGTGTAGCCGTAGTTTAAAAATTCCCCAGTTTGGGGTTCGGGGAGGCACTGATTTGGAAAAATCCCTGGTGTTCTCCTTACATGCACGGGACCCTTCCTACAGCTAAAACATGCCTGTCACACCTAGAGGATGGTACACCGTTTGATCGGAAAGAGTTTGGAAAAGGCACCTCATCTCCTCATTGCCTGGTGCTCGGGTTCACCCCTCCAGCATCTTTCCTAACAATTTCCTCACTTGGGGATATCAGCACCGTCAACATCCTGTTGCACACAGTTTGTAATTTGTCTAGAGGATGAAGCGGAAGGATGAGAAAAATTTAGAGACAAGTCTTAGGTGTTCAGACAGGCACATGCCACTCTAATTTCCAATCCGGAAGACAAATTCATCAAAGGCTAGAATTGCCCACGGAAACAGAATAGGGCTAGAGGAAATCCCGCTGTTTTGTGTCCAGGTTCCAAAAACACAAGTTGAAAAATGGAACTCAGGGTCACTAAAATTCATGAAACTGCAGAGTTGAAATTATCTATCTTCGAAAAATGTCTTGAGGAAAGACACAGAAAAAGACTTGTAAGCAAGGGAGAGTGGCAGGAAACATATTTGAAGAGGTAGAAAGGACTCCCATTTAAAGCACAAGAAAAGGGGCTGAACATCGCCAATGATGCAGTTGGCCCAAAAGTGTGTATGCATTTTTTCTGAATATATTCAAGTAAAGGCCATACACACTTTTGATCCAACCAAACAGGTGGGCACTGGAAATCAATACTACAAAATGTATCACTTCACATCAGTCAGAAGGGCCATCCACATAAAGTGTAAACACCAGAAATGCAGGACAGGGCGAGGAGAAAAGGGAACCCTGTGAGGCTGATAGTGGAAATGTAATTTGCCAACGGCCACTCTGGAGAAGTGTATTGTGTTTGCTAAAACATCTAAAAAATGAGCTACAGAGCATAGGGCACTTGCACTCATGGGCGTATACCTTGGGAAAACAAAAATCGACAGAAAACTGGCACCCCAACGTTTACCACCTCTCTGTTAAAAAGGGCCTCCACTTGGATATAACCTAAATGTCCCTGGAAGGATAAAATGGATAAAAGAGATGGGCTACTTATGTAGAGTGGAATATTACTCATCCAGAAATCAATGAAATAAGGCCAGTTGGAACAACTCTGGAGGAGTTACATACAATCATTCTAAGTGACATATGTCAGAAAGAAAAAGACACATATCATAAGATGTCACTTAAAGGTGGAATCAAAAATGGCTACACATGAAATAAACTACAACACAGAAACATAGTCAAATATGTAGAAAATAGACATAAGGCTGCTAAATGGGAAAGGTGGGGAATGGTGAGGTATTATCCAGGAGTTTGAAATTAGCAAAGTTACCATTCCAAGTATCAAATTGAATAACTGAAAAGGCCTACACAGTACCTCAAAGAACTGAACTCAGCTCACTCAAGTAACTGGAAAATAATACATATGACTGATAAGCATCTGAAAAAGAATTTATTGTTGTCTCACAGTACATGAATCAAGTGGATGTGCAGCAGCAAAAAACAGAGCTTGGAAAATCAGCTGTAACCAATATAAAAATAAATTTAAAAAATATTTATAAAAACAGTGAGACAGACAAAAATTCTTACAACTTTTGTTGAAGGGCTATGATGTAACATGGATTGAACACATGTAGACCCACAGCAGGATGATATATAAGGCTGGAAGCTATGCACGCTAAGAGATGTTAGAGAGGCTGGGTGAGGAAATGAAGACCTTTTAAATACTGCCTGGTACCCATTCCATGGGTCCCAAATCTGCAGGTTCAAGGGAATATTCTGACAGCGAAAACATGCCTGGGAAACCGAGATGAATGTACACCGTGTGCTCAGGAAAGGTGTCTAAAATGCACCTCATTTTTTTTTTTTTTTTTTTTTTTTTTTTTCTTTTTGCGGTATGCGGGCCTCTCACTGTTGTGGCCTCTCCCGTTGCGGAGCACAGGCTCCGGATGCGCAGGCCCAGCGGCCATGGCTCACGGGCCCAGCCGCTCCGCGGCATATGGGATCCTCCCAGACCGGGGCACGAACCCGTATCCCCTGCATCGGCAGGCGGACTCTCAACCACTGCGCCACCAGGGAGGCCCCATAAAATGCACCTCATTTTTGATCTGGTGCTGGGGTTCGCCATTACAGCCGCATTACGAACAATCTCCCCACTTGGAGAATCAGCACCTTTAACCTCCTGTGTCACACAGTTTGCAATTAGTGCAGAGGATAAATGGGAAGATGGGGAACCAATGAGAGATTAGCTGTAGGAGTTTTGACAGGCACATGTCACTCGAATTTCCCATTAGGAAGAAGAATTAAACAAAGGCTCAGCCTGCCTCCTCAGAACCAGAATAGGACCGGAAGCAATCCAATGGTTTGGCGGCCAGCTCACAAAAAAAGCGAGCTGCCAAATAGAGCTCAGGAGCAGACAATTCAAAGACCTGCAAAGATATAAATGATAACCAACGTTCAAAAATATATTCAGGTAAGGCAATGAAGAGGACCTGAATGAGAGGCAGAATTGCAGGAAACAGATTTCAAAAGGTAGATTGTACTCACATTTAAAGCATATGAAAAGCAGCAGAATTTCTAAAATGATGCAGTTGGGCAAAAGGGTGTATGTGTTTTTTCGTGAATATCTTCAGGAAAATAAAACACATACAGAGTTTTTGGCCAACCAAGCAAGCG
Organism: Mesoplodon bidens; assembly: GCF_964165515.1. Classification (NCBI taxonomy): domain Eukaryota; kingdom Metazoa; phylum Chordata; class Mammalia; order Artiodactyla; family Ziphiidae; genus Mesoplodon; species Mesoplodon bidens. The sequence continues at coordinate 4,865,714 of NW_027672207.1, forward strand.
GGAAATGCAAATCTGCACAACAAAGAAGTCTCAATTTCCACTGCTCACAAAGGCCATCCAAAAAATGTGTACAAACCAGAAATGCAGGAGAGGCCATGGAGAACAGGGAGCCTAGTCACACTGATGGGTGGGGTATAAATATACAAGAGCCACTCTGAAGAAGTGTATGCTGTTTCCTAAAACATCAAAAATACAAAACCTTCGAGCAAAGGGGTTTTCAACTCATGGGCATATAACTTGGGAAGACTAAATATCAACAAGACACAGGCACCCCATAGTTTAGGGCTGCTCTGCATACAAGAACCTCAACTTCAGTACACCTAAATTATCCCAGGAAAAAGAGAAATGCCTAAAGAACTTGTGGTAATTTTGTACAACAGAATATCACTCAGATGTGAAATCAATGTCATACGGCCAGTAGCAGCATAATGAGTGGATTTAGGTATGATGATTCTAAGTGAAATTAGTCACAGATAAAAGAATCTTATCATAAGATAGCACTTACAAAGGGAATGTCAACATCACAACACATGAAATGAATTCAGAAAGAGAACAGAGACTCACATTTAGAAAACCCTCTTATGCCTCCTTAACGGGAAAGGAGAGGTGGGGTGATGCATAATACAAGAGTTTGATATTAGAACAGGTACCATTCCATAAACCAAATACAGAATAGACAAGACCTACACCTACCTCAGTGAACGGGACTCAAAACGCCTATTCCCCGCAGAGGAATATATCTGACTAGTAAGAATCTTAAAAATCTATGTATTGATATGTCTCCGTAAGGGAATCAAGTGTGTCTAGAACGGCATAAACACGTCAGTGAAAATCAGCTCAAACCCATTATAAAAATGAATATCAAAAACAAAACATAAAAACAGCGAAATTCTTACACAATTCTTTCAGGGGTTCTGATGAAACCTGGAATGACCCTATCTGCAAAGACGGCTGGATGAGACATAAGGCTGGACACTTGGGACTGAGAGGACTGGTGAGATTGGGATAGAAAATGCAGACCCTTTAATGTAGTAATGCATGCCACCATACCATGGGTCCCAAATCTCCAACTAGGAGGGAATATCACTACAGTTATAACATGTATGAGAAACCTAGAGAATGGATACACTTTGATGGCGAAAGGTTTCTAAAAGTCTCCTAATTTTTCCTCTCCTTGTGCTCCAGTTTGGTATTCCAACTGCCTTACTATCAATCTCCCAACTTAGGAGAGTCAGCTCCTATAACCTCCTGGTTCGCACAGTTTGCTAATTGTGCAGAGGATGAAAGGGAAGAGGGAGAACCAATCAGAGAGTAGATGTAGGCATTTGGACGGACACATGCCACTCTAAATTCCCGTCAGGAAGAAGAATTAACCAAAGCCTCAGCCACCCGCGGGGAACAGTATAGCCACCCCTGGAAGCAGTACAGGTCCTGAAGCAAAATTGTGTATTTGCGGTCAGCTCCCAAAAATGGGATTTGAAAATTGGAGCTCAGGGGCACAGCAATTCACAACCCTGAGAGTTTTAAAGGAATACTCTCTTACAAAAATCTGTTGAGGGAAGGCAACGAAGCGGACTTGAAAATGAGGCAGAATTGCACAAAACATATTTCAAGAGGTAAATTGGAATCACCTTTAAAGCACAGGAAAAGCATCACAACTTCGACAATGATGCACTTGGCCAAAAACGGCGTATGCCTTTTCTCCTGAATGTATTCAGGAGAAAACTCATACGACCTTTTTGGCCAATCAAGCAAGCTTGCAATGCAAATCCACACTACAAAAAATTGTCACTTCCCACCAGTCAAAAGGGACATCCGAAAATCTGTAAAAACCAGAAAGGCAAGGAGAGATGAGAAGGGCATGAAGAAATGTTATCCCAAGGGTCATGTAGGATTGTGATGACAAGCGAATGGAGCATTGTGATGAAAAGATTATGTAGCATATTGCTGACAAAGGCATGGAGCATTGGGATGACAAGTTTCATGGAGCACTGTGATGACAAGCATCACGGAGCATTGTGATTACAGTGGTCAAGGAGAATTGGGATGACAAGGGCATGGAGCATTTTGATGACAAAGGTCCCAGATCATTGTGTTGTCAGGGTTCATGGAGCGTTGTGATGACAGTGGTCATGGAGCATTGTGATGACAGGGGTCATGGAGCATTATGATGAGAAGGTCATGGAACATTGGGCTGAAAATGTTCATGGAGCATTGTGATGACAGGGGTCATGGAGCATTGTGATGACAAGCTACTGGAGCATTGTGATGAGAAGACCATGGAGCCTTGTGATGACAAGTCTCATGGAGCATTCTGATGAAAAGGGGCAAGGAGCATTGTGATTGCAGGGGACTTGGAGCATTGTGATGAAAAGGGCAAGGAGCATTGGGATGAGAAGACCATCGAGCGTTCTAATGACATGCATCATGGAGCTTTGTGATGACAAGGGCATGGAGCATTGTGGTTAAAAAGGTCACAGAGACTGTTGATGACGAGGTCATGGACCACTGTGATGACAATGGTAATGAAGCATTGTGATGAGTGTATTCACGGAGCATTGTGATGACAGGGGTCATGGAGCATTTTGATAACAAGGGCATGGAGCATTGTGATGACAAGGGCATGGAGCATTGCTTTAAATTGTTTCATGGATTATTGTGATTCCCCAGTGTCGTGAAGCATTGTGATGACAAGGTCCTGGAGCATTGGGATGAGAAAACCATGAAGCGTTGTGATGCCAAATCTCATGGAGCATACTGATGAAAAGGGTCATGGACCACTGTGATTACAGGGGCCTTGGGACATTTTGATGACAAGGCCATGGAGCATTGTGATGACCTGGTCATGCAGTATTGTGAAGAGTGGTGTCAGGGAGCATTGCGATGACATATGTAATGGCCCATTGTGATGACAATGGCATGAAGCATTGTGATGCCAAGTTTCATGGAGGATTCTGATGACAAAGGTAATGGAGCATTGTGATGACAATGACTTAGAGGATTGTGATGACTAGGGTCAGGGCGCATTGTGCTGACAAGTGCATTGAGAATTGTGATGACAAGTGTCATGGAGCATTCTAATGACAAGCTTGTGGAGAATTTTGATGACAATGGCATGGAGCATTGTGATGAAAATGGCATGGGGCATTGTGATGATAAAGGCATGGAGACTTTTTGTGACAAGTTTCAAGGAGCATTCTGACGACAAGTGTCAGGGAGCATTGTGATGACAAGTGTATTGAGAATTGTGATGACAGGCATCATGGAGCGTTGTGATGACAAGTGTTATGGAACTTTCTGATCACAAGGGTTTGGAGCATTGTGATGACAAGTCTCATGGAGCATACTGATGAAAAGGGGCATGGAGCATTGTGATTACAGGGGCCGTGGAACATTGTGAGGACAAGGGCATCGAGCACTGTGAGGAGAAGGCCAAGGAGCATTCTAATGACATGTGTCATTGAGCTTTGTGATGACAAGGGCATGGAACATTGAGATTACAGTGGTCTTGGAGCATTGTGATGAAAAGGGCATGGATCACCTTGATGAAAAAGGCATGGAGCCTTGTCATGACAGGGTTCAAGGAGCATACAGACAACAAGTGTCAGGGAGCATTTTGATGACAAGTGTATTGAGCATTGTGATGACAAGGTCCTGGAGCATTGTGATGAGAAAACCATGGAGCCTTGTGATGACAAATCTCATCTAGCATACTGATGAAAAGGCGCATGGACCATTGGGATTACAGGGTTTTGGAACTTTGTGATTACAAGGTCATGGAGCATTGTGATGAAAAGTGCATGGAGTATTGTGATGACATGCGTCATGGAGCGTTGTGATGACAAGTGTTATGGAACAGTGTGATTACAAGGGTTTGGAGCATTGTGATGATAGAGGTCATGGATCATTTTGATTTCAAGGAGCATGGAGCATTGTGATGACAAGGGCATGAAGCAATGTGATCCCAAGGCTCACGGAGGATTGTGATGACAATGGAAATGGAGTATTGTGATGACAAGCACATAGAGCATTGTAATGAAAATGTCATGTAGCATTTTGCTGAAAAGGCATGGAGCATTGTGATGACATGTGTCATGGAGCACTGTGATGACAAGCGTCACGGAGCATTGTGAATACAGAGGTCATGGAGCATTGGGATGACAAGGGCATGGATCATTGTGATGACAAGTTTCCTGGAGCACTGGGCTGAAAATGTTCATGGAGTGTTGTGATGACAGGGGTCATGGAGCCTTGTGATGATATTTGCCGTGGAGCATTGTGATGAGTAGGTCGTGGAGCAATGGGCTGAAAATGTTCATGGAATATTGTGATGACAGGGATCATGGAACATTGTGATGACAAGGGAATGGAGCATGGTGATGACAAGGTCCTGGAACATTGTGATGTGAAGGCCATGGAGAATTGTGATGACAAGTCTCATGGAGCATTCTGATGAAACGGGGCATGGAGCATTGTGATTACAGGGGTCTTGGAGCATTGTGATGACTAGGGCATGGAGCATTGTGATGAAAAGGCCATGGAGCATTCTGATGACATGCGTCATGGAGCTTTGTGATGAAAAGGGCATGGATCATTGTGATGAAAAATGTATGGAGCCTTGTCATGACAGGGTACTAGTAGCATACTGATGTCAAGTGTCAGGGAGCCTTGTGATAACAAGTGTATTGAGCATTGTGATGACAAAGATCATGGAGCATTGTGATGAGAAGACCATGGATAAATGTGATGATGAGCATCGTGGTGTGTTGTGATGATAAGTGTTATGGAACTTTGTGATAACAAGGTTTTGGAGCATTATGATTACAGAGGTCATGGACAATACTGATTTCATTGTGATGAGAATAGCCTGAAGCATTATGATGATGGGCATGGTGCACTGTGATGACAGGGTTCATGGAGCATTGAGATGAAAAGGGGCATGGGGCATTGTGATTACAAGGGTCTTGGAGCATTGTAATGACAAGGGCATGGAGCATTTTGATGAGAAGGCCATGGAACATTCTGATGACAAGTGTCATGGAACCTTGTGATGACTAGGCCGTGGATCATTGTGATGGCAGGGGTCATGGTGCATTGTTATGACAGGCATAATGGAGCATTATGATGAGAAGGGCATGGGACATTGGTCTGAAATGTTTCATGTATTATTGTGATGAGAGTGTGCATGGCGCATTGTGATGACAAGGGCATGGAACACTGTGATACATGGGTCATTCAGGATTGTAATGACAAGGGCATGGAGCATTGTGATGAGAAGGGCATCGAGCATTGTGATGACAAGTGTCATGGAGCTTTGTGATGACAAGGGCATGGAGCAATGTGATGAGAGGGTTCATGGAGCATTGTGATGACAATGACTTGGAGCATTGTGATGCCAAGGGTCATGTAGATTTGTGATGACAAGTCATGGAGCATTTTGATGACAAGGGCATGGTGCATTGTGATGAGAAGGGCAGGGAGCCATTTGATGACCGGGTCATGCAGCAATTTGATAAAAAGTGTAATGGAACATTTTGATGGCAGGGGTTATAGAACATTGTGATGTCAGGAGTCTTGGAGCTTTGGGATGAAAAGGCTCATGGAGAATTTTGATGACAGGTGTTATGGAACATTGTGATGTCAGGGGTCATGGAACATTGTGATGATAAGGGGTTGTAGCATTGTGATGACAGGGTCATGGACCATTGTGATTACAGGGTTGAGGGAGTATTGTGATGACTAGTGATGGAATATTGTGATATCTCTGGTGAGAGAGAATTTTGATGAGAAGTGCATGGGCCATTGTGAATACAAGGTTTATGGAGCATTTCAATGACAAGGCTGTGGACCGTTGTGATGAAATGCGCGTGGCACTTTGTGATGACAATGGTCATGGAGCATTGTTCTGACAAAGACATGGTGCATTGTGATGACAAGTGTCAAAGAGAATTGAGATGAAAAGTTCATGGAGCATTGTGGTTACAAAGGTCACAGAGCCTTGTGATGACACGGGCATGGACCACTGTGATGACAAACTTTATGAAGCATTGTCATGACTGGAGTCATGGAGCATTGTGATGACAGGGGTCATGGAGCATTGTGATGACAAGGGCATGGAGCATTGTGGTGACAGGGGTATGGAGCATTGGTCTGACAAGTTTCATAGATTATTGTGATGACAGTGGACATGGTGCATTGTGATGACATAGGCACGGAGCATGGTGATGAGAAGGTCATGGAGTATTGTGAAGAAAGGTGTCAGGGAACACTGTGATGTTATATGTCATGGTCCATTGCGATGACAATGGCATGGAGCATTGTGATGCCAAATGTAATGGAGGATTGTGATGACAAATATAATGGAACATTGTGATGACTAGGGCTTGGAGCATTATGATGACAAGGGCCATTGAGAATTTTCATGACAAGGTCATGAAGCATTGTGATGACAAGGTCCTGGAGCATTGTGATGAGAAAACCATGGAGCCTTGTGATGAAAAGTCTCATGGTGCATACTGATGAAAAGGGGCAGGTAGCATTGTGATTACAGGGATCGTGGAATATTGTGAGGACAATGGCATGGAGCACTGTGAGGAGAAGGCCAAGGAGCATTCTAATGACATGTGTCATTGAGCTTTGTGATGACAAGGGCATGGAGCATTGGTCTAATAATTTTCATGGATTATAGCGATGACATTTGGAAAGGCGCATTGTGATGACAAGGGCATGGAGCATTGTTATGACCAGGTCATGCAGTATTGTGAAGACAGGTGTCAGGGAGCATTGTCATGACATATGTAATGGCCCATTGTGATGACAATGGCATGGAGCATTGTGATGCCAATTGTCATGGAGGATTCTGATGACAAAGGTAATGGAGCACTGTGATGACAATGGCTGGGAGCATTGTGATGACAAGGGTCAGGGAGCATTGTGCTGACAAGTGCATGGATGATTGTGATGATAATGGTCATGGAGCATTCTGATGACAAGCTTGTGGTGTGTTTTGATGACAATGGCAGGGAGCATTGTGATGAAAACGGCATGGGGCATTGTGATGAAAAAAATATGGGAAATTCTCCTGAAAAATGCATGGAGCCTTTCCGTGACAGGGTTCAAGGAGCATTATGACGACAAGTGTCAGGGAGCATTGTGATGACAAGTGTATTGAGAATTGTGATGACAATGGCCATGGAGCATTGTGATGAAAAGGGCATGGAATATTGTGATGACAGGCAGCATGGAGCGTTGTGATGACAAGTGTTATGGAACATTGTGATCACAAGTGTTTGGAGAATTGTGATGACAGAGGACATGGATCATTTTGATTTCAATGAGCATGGAGTATTGTGATGACAAGGGCATGCAGCAATGTGATACCAAGGTCCATGGAGGATTGTGATGAAAATAGTAATGGAGTATTGTGATGACAAGCGAACAGAGCATTGTAATGACAAGGTCATGTAACATTTTGCTGACAAAGACATGGAGCATTGTGATGACAGGTGTCATGGAGCACTGTGATGACAAGCCTCACAGAGCATTGTGAATACTGCGGTCATGGAACTTTGGGATGTCAAGTGCATGGATCATTGTGATGACAAGGGTCATGGAGCACTGGGCTGAAAATGTTCATGGAATGTTGTGATGATAGGGGTCATGGAGCATTGTGATGACTAAGGAATGGAGCACTGTGATGACAAGAGCCCCAGATCATTTTGTTGTCAGGTGTCATGGAGTGTTGTGATGACAGTGGTCATGCAGCATTGTGATGATATTGGCCATGGAGCATTGTGATGAGTAGGTGGTGGAACATTGGTCTGAAAATGTTCATGAATTATTGTGATGACAGGGGTCATGGAGCATTGTGAGGACAATTGCTTGGAGCATTGTGACGACAAGTGTATTGAGCATTGTGATGACAAAAATCATGGTGCATTGTGATGAGAAGACCATGGATTATTGTGATGACCAGCGTCATGGGGCATTGTGATGACAAGTGTTATGGGACATTGTGATCACAAGTGCTCCGAGCATTATGATGACAGAGGTCATGGAGCATTTTGATTTCATTGTGATGACAATAGCCTGAAGCATTATGATGATGGGCATGGTGCATTGTGATGACAGGGTTCATGGAGCATTGAGATGAAAAGGGGCATGGAGTATTGTGATTACAGGGGTCTTGGAGCACTGTGATGACAAGAGCATGGAGCATTGTGATGTGAAGGCCATGGAATATTCTGATGACATGCGTTATTGAGCTTTGTGATGCCAAGGGCATGGAGCATTGTGATTACAGGGGTCTTGAGCATTGTGATGACAAGTGTCATGGAGCCTTGTGATGACAATGCCATGGAACATTTTGATGGCAGGGTAATGGAGCATTGTTATGACAGGGGTAATGGAGCATTTTGATCAGAAGGGCATGGAGCATTGGTCTGAAATATTTCATGGATTTTTGTGATGAGAGTGTGCATGGAGCACTGTGATGACAAGGTCATGGAACACTGTGATACATGGGTCATGGGTCATGGAGCTTTGTGATGACAATTCATGGAGCATTGTGATGAAAAGGGCATGGAGCATTGTGATGATAGGGGCATGGAGCATTGGTCTGACATGTTTCATAGATTATTGTGATGACAGTGGACATGGTGCATTGTGATGACAAGGAAATGGAGCATTGTGATTACAGGGGTATTGGCACATTGTGATGAAAATGGCATGGATCTTTGTGATGAAAATAGCATTGAGCCTTGTCATGACAGGGTTCAAGTAGCATACTGATGACAAATTTCAGGGAGCATTGTGATGACAAGTCTATTGAGCATTGTGATGACAAAGGTCATGGAGCATTGTGATGAGAAAACCTTGGATAATTGTGATGATGAGGGGCATGTGGTGTTGTGATGATAAGTGTTATGGAACATTGTGATCACAAGGGTTCGGAGCATTGTGATGACAGAGGTCATGGAGCATTTTGATTTCACTGTGATGACATTAGCCTGAAGCATTAAGATGATGGGCATCGTGCATTGTGATGACAGGGTTCATGGAGCATTGAGATGAAACGGGGCACGGTGCATTGTGAATACAGGTGTCATGGAGCATTGGGATGACAAGGGCATGTTTCATTTTGATGAGAAGGGTCATGGCGCATGGGCTGAAAATGTTCATGGAGTATTGTGATGACAGGGGTCATAGAGTATTTTGATGACAAGGGAATGGGGCACTGTGATGACAATGTCCTGGAGAACTGTGATGTGAAGACCATAGAACCTTGTGATGACTAGTCTCATGCAGCATTCTGATGAAAAGGCGTAGGGAACATTGTGATTACAGGGGTCTTGGAGCATTGAGATGACAAGGGCATGGAACATTATGATGAGAAGGCCATGGAGCATTCTGATGACATGCGTCATGGAGCTTTGTGATGACAATTGCAAGGAGCATTGTGATCACAGGGGTCTTGGAGCATTGTGATGAAAAGAGCATGGATCATTGTGATGAAAAAGGCATGGAGCCTTGTCATGAAATAGTTCAAGGTGCATACTAATGGCAATAGTGAGGGAGCATTTTGACGATAAGTGTATTGAGCATTGTGATGACAAAAATCATGGTGCATTGTGATGAGAAGACCATGGATAACTGTGATGACCAGCGTCATGCGGCATTGTGATGACAAGTGTTATGGAACATTGTGATCACAAGGGTTTTTAGCCTTTTGATGACAGAGGTCATGGAGCATTTATTGATTTCATTGTGATGACAATAGCATGAAGCATTATGATGATGGGCTTGGTGCATTGTGATGACAGCGTTCATGGATCATTGTGATGAAAAGTGGCATGGAGCATTGTTCTGACAAGTTTCATGGATTATTGTGATAAGAGTGGGCATGCCACATTGTGACGACAAAGGCATGGAACACTGTGATGACAAGGTCCTGGATTATTGTGAAGAAAGGTGCCAGGGAGCATTGTGATGAAATATATCATGTTCCAGTTTGATGACAATATCATGGAGCATTGTGATGCCAAGTGTCATGGAGGATTGTTGTGACAAAGTAAAGGAGCATTGTGATGACAAGGGCATGGAGCATTGTGATATCAAGGGCCATGATAATTTTAATGTCCAGGTCGTGAAACATTGTGATGACAAGCGCATGGAGCTTCCTATGACAGGGGTCATGGAGCATCGCGATTACAAGTTCATGGAGTATTGTGATGACAAGAGCATATAACATTGTGATGTGAAGTGCCCTGGAGCATTGCAATGACAAGGACGTGGAGAATTGTGAGGACAAGGGACATTGAGCTTGAGATGACAAGGCATGGAGCATGGTGATGGCAAAACCGTGGAACATTGTGATAAGAAGACCTTGGGTAATTGTGATATCGAGCATCATGGAGCACTGTAAGGACAAGGGACATGAAGCATTCTGATGACAGGTGTCAGGGAGCATTGTGATGAGAGGGATCATGGAGCATTGTGATGACAAGGGCATGAAGCATTGTGATAACAAGTGCATGGAGCATTGTGATGGGAAGTGCATGGAGCATTGCAATGACAAGTGCATGGAGAATTGTGATGACAAGAGCATGTAACATTGTGATGAGAAGTGTCATGTAGCATTGTGATGACAAGGACGTGCAGAATTCTGATGACAAGGGACATGGAGCACTGTGATAACCAGGACATGGAGCATTGTGATGACAGGGTTCATGGAGCATGATTATGACAAGGGCCATGGGGCATTCTGACAAAAGATATCACTTATGAAGGGAATGTAAACATGGCTACATATGAACTGAATTAGGGAAGAGAAGAGATTCTCACATTTAGAAAACACTCTTATGCTTGCTTAAGGGGAAAGAGAAGTGGGGAGATGCACAAAACAAAAGTTTGATATTAGCACAGGAACCGTTCCATAATCCAAAAACAGAAGAGACAAGCCCTACTCCTTCCTCAGTGAACGGAACTCAACATCCCTATTCCCCGCAGAGAAATATATCTGACTAGTAAGAATTTTAAAACCTATGTATTGATATGTCTCCGTAAGGGAACCAAGTGTGTCTAGAATGACATAAACATGGCAGTGAGAATCAGATCAAACCCACTATAAAAATGAATTTCAAAACAAAACACAAAAACTGTAAAATTCTTACACAATTCCTTCAGGGTTTCTGATGAAACCTGGAATGACCCTATCTTCAATGACAGCTGGATGTGGCATAAGGCTGGTCACTTGGGACTGAGAGGACTGGTGAGATTGGGTGAAAAAATGTAGACCCTTTAAAGAAATAATGCCTGCCACCCATTCCATGGTTCCCAACTCTCCAGGTAGAAAGGAATATAACTACAGTTATAACATGTATGGGAACGTAGAGAATGGAAACACTCTGATGGTGAAAGGTTTCTAAAACTCTACGATTTTTTCTCTCCTTGTGCTCCAGTTTGACATTCCAACTTCTTTACTATCAATCTCCCAACTTAGAGAGCCAGACCCTATAACATCCTGATTCGCACAGTGGGCAAATTGTGCAGAGGATATAAGGGAAAAGAGAGAACCAATGAGAGAGTAGCTGTAGGCATTTGGACGGCCACATGTCACTCTAATTTCCCGTCACGAAGAGGAATTAACCAAAGCCTCAGCCTGCCACCCCCAGAACAAGTATAGGTCCTGAAGCAAAATTGTGGATTTGCGGTCAGCTCACAAAAACGCGAGTTGAAAAATGGAGCTCAGGGCCACAGCAATTCACTAACCAGCAGACTTATAAAGGAATACTCTCTTCCAAAAATCTGTTGAGGGAAACCCACGAGGCAGAATTGAAAAAGAGGCAGAATGGCATGAAACAAAATTCAAGAGGTACATTGGAATCACCTTTAAACACAGGAAAAGCATCACAACTTCGAAAATTATGGAAATAGCCATAAAGAGCATATGGGTTTTCACGTGAATATATATTCAGGAGAAGATGCATACGCCATTTTTGGCCAAGCAAGCAAGCGGGCAATGCAAATCTGCACTACAAAGAATTATCACTTCCCACCATTCAAAAGGGACATCCACAAAATGTGTAAAAACCAGAAAGGCAAGACAGGCCCTGGAGAACAGGGAGCCTTGTTATGCTGATGGGTGGGATGTAAATTGCCAACGACCTCTGGAGGAGTGCATTGTGTTCCCTAAAACAAGTAAACAACAGAGCTACAGAGCCAAGGGCGCTTGCAGTCTAGGGAATATGCCTTGGGAAAACTGAAAAACAATAAGACACAGCCACCCCAAAATTTAGGGCTGCACTGCTTACAAGAACCTCAACTTGTATACACCTTAAATTTCTCAGGAAAGATAAAAATCGTTTAAAAATTTGTGGTACTTATCTCCGATGGATTATCCCTCAGCCATGAAGTCAATGTCATAAGACCAGTAGCAGCAAAATGAGTGGATTCAGGTACGATGATTCTAAGTGAAGTAATTCACACAGAAAATGAAACTTATCATAATATATCACTTATGAAAATCCTGTAAACATGGCTACACATGAACTGAGTTAGGAAAGAGAACAGAGTCTCATATTTAGAAAACACTCTTATGCCTGCTTAAGGGGGAAGGAGAGGTGTGGTGATGCATAAAACCAGAGTTTGATATTAGTACAGGTACCGTTACAAAAACCAACTACGGAATAGACAAGACCTACACTTTCCTCAGTGAAAGGGACGCAACATCCCATATTCTGCGCAGAGGATTATATCTTACTAGTAAGAATATTAAAACCTATGCATTGATATGTCTCCATAAGCGAATCAAGTGTGTCTTGACTGGCATAAACATGGCAGTTAGAATCAGCTCAAACCCACTATAAAAAGGAATTTCAAAAACAAAACCAAAAACAGGGAAATTCTTTAAAATTCCTTCTAGGGCTCTGATGAAACCTGGAATGACACTATCTAAAATGACAGGTGTATGTGTCATAAGGCTGGACACTTGGGACTGAGAGGATTGGGGAGATTGGGTGAGCAAATGCAGACCCTTTAAAGCAATACTGCATGGCACCCATTCCATGGGTCCAAACTCTCCAGGTTGAAGGGAATATTACTACAGCTATAACATGCACAGGAAACCTAGAGAATGCACACACAGTGTATACGAAAGTTTTCAAAACCTCAACTAATAATCCCTTTCCTGGTGCACCGGTTTGACTTTCCAACTGCTTTACTATCAATCTCCCAGCTCGGAGAGAAAGGCCATTTAAACCCCTGGTTCCCACAGGTTGCCAATTTGGCAGAGGATGGAAGGGAAGAGGGAGAGCCAATCAGAGAGTAGCTGTTAGGCATTTGGACGGGCACATGTCACTCTAATTTCCAGGGAGGAAGAAGAATTAACCAAAGTCTCAGCCACCCGCCAGGAACCAGTATAGGTCCTGAACCAAAATTTTGGACTTGCGTTCACCTCACAAAGAACGAGTTGAACAATGGAGCTCAGTGGCACAGCAATTCACAAACCGGCAGAGTAATAAAGGAGAAAAATCGTCCAAAAATCTGTTGAGGAAAGGCAGCGAGGCGCACTTGAAAGCGAGGCAGAATACCAGAAAACAGATATGAAGTGGTACTTTGGAATCGCCTTTAAAGCACAGGAAGAGGGGCAGAATTTCGACAATGAAGCACTTGGGAAAATCGGTGTATGTGTTTTCTCCTGAATATATTCAGGAGAAAACGCATACGACCTTTTTTGCCAAGCCAGCAAGCGGGCAACACAAATCTTCACTACAAAGAAGTATCACTTCCTACCGTTCAAAAGGGACATCGACAAAATGTGTAAAAAACAGAAAGGCAAGACAGGCCCTGGAGAACAGGGAGCCTTGTTATGCTGATGGGCGGGATGTAAATTGCCAACTGCCTCACTGGAGGAGTGCATTGTGTTCCCTAAAACAAATAAACATCAGAGCTACAGAGCCAAAGGCACTTCCATTCTAGGGAATATATCTTGGGAAAACTGAAAATCATTAAGAAAGAGCCACCCCTAAAATCAGGGCTACACTGCTTACAAGAACCTCAACTTGGGTACACGTTAAATATCCCAGGAAATGTAAAAATTGTTCAAATAATTGTGGTACTTACGTACGGTGGAATATCCCTCAGCCATGAAATCAATGTCATAAGACCAGTAGAAGCAAAATGAGTGGATTCAGGTTGATGATTCTAAGTGAAATAAGTCACACAGAAAAAGAAACTTATCATAAGATATCACTTATGAAGATCCTGTAAGCATGGCTACACTTGAACTGAGTTAGGGAAGAGAACAGTCTCACATTAAGAAAACACACTTGGGCCTCCCTGGTGGCGCAGTGGTTGAGAGTCCGCCTGCTGATGCAGGGGATACGGGTTCGTGCCCCGGTCTGGGAGGATCCCATATGCCGCGGAGCGGCTGGGCCCATGAGCCATGGCCGCTGGGCCTGCGCATCCGGAGCCTGTGCTCCGCAACGGGAGAGGCCACAACACTGAGAGGCCCACATACCGCAAAAAGAAAAAAAAAAAAAAAAAAAAAAAAGAAAACACACTTATGACTGTTTAAGGGGGAAGGAGAGGTGAGGTGATGCATACAATCAAAGTTTGATATAAGCACAGGTACCATTCCAAAAACAAACTATGGAATAGACAAGACCTACACCTTCCTCAGTGAAAGGGACACAAAACCGCATATTTCCCGCAGAGGAATATATCTGACTAGTAAGAATCTTAAAACTTATGTATTGATATGTCTCCGTAAGGGAATCAAGTGTGTCTAGACTGGCATAAACATGGCAGCGAGAATCAGCTCAAAGCCAATAAATAAAGGAATTTCAAAAGCAAAATAAAAAACAGGGAAATTATTTACATTTCCTTCATGGTCTCTGATGAAACCTGGAATTTCCCTCTCTACAATGACAGCTGGATGTGGCATAAGGCTGGACACTTGGGACTGAGAGGATAGGTGAGATTGGGTGAGCAAATGCCGACTCTTTGAAGCAATAATTCAGGGCACCCATTCCATGTGCCCCAACTCTACATGTTGAAGGGAATATTACTACAGCTATAACATGTACGGGAAACCTAGAGAATGGACACACTGTGAATACGAAAGGTTTCTAAAACTCAACGAAGAATCCCTATCCTGGTGCACCGGTTTGACTTTCCAACTGCTTTACTATCAATCTCCCAACTTGGAGATACAGCCCCTTTAACCTCCTGTTTGCACAGGTTGCCTATTTGGCAGAGGGTGAAAGGGAAGAGGGAGAACCAATGAGAGAGTAGCTGTTAGACATTTGGACGGGAACATGTCACTCTAAATTCCAAGCAGGAAGAAGAATTAAACAAAGTCTCAGCCACCCACCGGGAAGCAGTATAGTTCATGAACCAAAATTTTGGACCTGCCTTAAGCTCACAAAAAAACGAGTTGAAAAATTGAGCTCAGGGGCAAAGCAATTCAGAAACCGGCAGAGTAATAAAGGACAACTATCGTCCAAAAATCTGTTGAGGGAAGGCAACAAGTGGAATTGAAAGCGAGGCAGAATAGCAGGAAAGAGATTTCAAGAGGTACCTTGGAATCGCGTGTAAAGCACAGGAAGAGGGGCACAACTTCGACAATGATGCACTTGGCCAAAAAGGGTGTATGTGTTTCCTCCTGAATGTATTCAGGAGAAAACGCATACGCCCTTTTTGGCCAAGCATGCTAGCGGGCAATGCAAATCTGCACTACAAGGAAATATCACTTCCCACCAGTCAAAAGGGACATCCACAAAATGTGTATAATTCGGAAAGGCAAGACAGGCCCAGGAGAAGAGGGACCCATGTTATGCTGATGAGCGGGATGTAAATTGCGAACTCCCTCTCAGGAGGAGTGCATTGTATTCCCTAAAAAATTAAACTACAGAGCTACAGAGGAAAGGGCACTTCCAATCTAGGGAATATACCTTGGGAAAACTGAAAATCAATGAGACAGAACCACCCCAATATTTAGGGCTGCACTGCTTACAAGAACCTCAACTTGGGTACACTTTAAATATCCCAGGAAATATAAAATGGTTCAAAAAATTGTGGTACTTACGTACGATGGAATATGCCTCAGCCATGAAATCAATGTCATAAGACCAGAAGCAGCAAAATGAGTGGATTTAGCTATGATGATTTTAGTGAAATAAGTCACAAAGAAAAAGAAACTTATCATAAGATATCACTTATGAAGATCCTGTAATCATGGCTACACTTGAACTCAGTTAGGAAAGAGAACAGAGCCTCACATCTAGAAAACACTCTTATGCCAGCTTAAGAGGGAAGGTGAGGTGGGGTGATGCATAAAACCTGAGTTTGATATAAGTACAGGTACAGTTCCAAAAACCAACTAAGGATTAGACAAGACCTACACCTTCCTCAGTGAAAGGGACTCAAAACCCCTTATTTCCCGCAGAGAAATATATCTGACTATTAAGAATCTTAAAACCTATATACTGATATGACTGTGTTAGGGAATCAAGTGTGTCTACACTGGCATAAACATGGCAGCGACAATCAGTTCAACCCGACTATAAAAAGGAATATCAAAAACAAAACAGGAAAACAGGCAAATTCTTTACAATTCCTTCAGGGTCTCTGATGAAACCTGGAATAACCCTGTCTACAATGACAGCTGGATGTGGCATAAGGCTGGACAGTTGGGACTGAGAGGATTGGTGAGTTTGGGTGAGCAAATGCAGACCCTTTAAAGCAATAATGCATGGCTTCCATTCCATGGGTCCAAACTCTCCAGGTTGAAGGGAATATTACTACACCTATAACATGTACAGGAAACCTAGAGAATGGACACACTGTGAATACAAAAGTTTTCTTAAACTCAACGAATAGTCCCTCTCCTGGAGCTCCAGTGTGACTTTCCTACTGCTCTACTATCAATCTCCCAACTTGGAGAGACAGCCCCTTTAACCTCCTGGTTCTCACAGGTTGCCAATTTGGCAGGGAATGAAAGGGAAGAGGGAGAACCAATGGGAGAGTAGCTGTTAGGAATTTGGACGGGCACATGTCACTCTAGTTTTCTGTTAGGAAGAAGAATTAACCAAACTGTCAGCCAACCACCGGGAACCAGTATAGGTCCTGAACCAAAATTTTGGACTTGTGTTCAGCTCACAGAAAACGAGTTGAAAAGTGGACCTCAGGGGCACAACAATTCACAAACTGCCAGAGTAATAAAGGAAATCTATCGTCCAAAAATCTGTTGAGCGAAGTCAAAGACGTGGACTTGAAAGAGAGTCAAAGTAGCACGAAACAGATTCCATGAGGTATGTGGAACAGCCTTTAAAGCACAGGACGAGGGGCACAACTTCAACAATGATGCACTTGGCCAAAATGTGTGTAAGTGTTTTCTCCTGAATATATTCAGGAGAAAAATCATACGACCTTTTTCGCGAAGGAAGCAAGAGGGCAATGCAAATCTGCACTACAAAGTAGTATCACTTCCCCCCAGTCAAAAGGGATATCCACAAAATGTGTAAAAACCACAAAGGCAAGACAGGCCCTGGAGAACAGGGAACCTTGTTATGCTGATGGGCGGGATGTAAATTGCCAACTGCCTCTCTGGAGGAGTGCATTGTGTTCCCTAAAAGAAGTAAACAATAGAGCTACAGAGCCAAGGGTGCTTCCAGTCTAGGGAATATACCTTGGGAAAAGTGAAAATCAATAAGACAGAGCCACCCAAAAATTTAGGGCTGCACTGCCAACAATAACATCAACTTGGGTACACCTTAAATATCCCAGGAAATATAAAAATGGTTCAAAATATTGTGGTTGTTATGTTCGACGGAATATGCCTCAGCCATGAAATCAATGTCATAGGACCAGTAGCAGCAAAATGACTGGATTCAGGTACGATGATTCTAAGTGAACTAAGTCACACAGAAAAAGAAATTTATCGTAAGATATCACTTATGAAGATCCTGTAAACATGGCTACACTTGAACAGAGTGAGGAAAGAGAAAAGGGCCTCACATATAGAAAACACACTTATGCCTGCTTAAGGGGGATGGAGAGGTGGTGTGATGCATAAAAACCAGAGTTTGATATAAGCACAGGTACCTTTCCAAAAACCAAATATGGAATGACAAGACCTACACCTTCCTCAGTGATAGGGTCTCAAAACCCCATATTTCCCACAGAGGAATATATCTGACTAGTAAGAATCTTAAAACCTATGTATTGATATGTGTCCGCAAGGGAAACAAGTGTGTCTAGACTGGCATAAACATGGCAGCGTGAATCAGCTCAAACCCACTATAAAAAGGAATTTCAAAACAAAGCAAAAAAACAGGGAAATTCTTTACAATTCCTTCAGGGTCTCTGATGAAACCAGGTATGACCCTGTCTACAATGACAGCTGGATGTGGCATAATGCTGGACACTTGGGACTGAGAGGATTGGTGAGACTGGGTGAGCAAATGGAGACCCTTTAAAGCAATAATGCATGGCACCCATTCCTTGGGTCCCAACTCTGCAGGTTAAAGGGAATATTACTACAGCGATAACATGTACGGGAAACATAGAGAATGGACACACTGTGAATACGAAAGGTTTCTAAAACTCAACGAATAGACCTCTCCTGGTGTTCCGGTTTGACTTTCCAACTGCTTTACTATCATTCTCCCAACTTGGAGAGACAGACCCTTTAACCTCCTGTTCGAACACGTTGCCAATTTTGCAGATGGTGAAAGGAAATTGGGAGAACCAATGAGAGAGTAGCTGTTAGGCATTTGGACGGGCTCATGTCACTCTAATTTCCAGGCAGGAAGAAGAATTAACCAAAATCTCAGCCACCCACCGGGAACCAGTATAGATCCTGAACCAAAATTTTGGACTTGCGTTCAACTCAAAAAAAACGAGTTGAAAAATGGAGCTCAGATGCACCGCAATTCACAAAGTGGCAGAGTAATAAAGGACAACTCTTGTCCAAAAATCTGTTGAGGGAAGTCAACGAGGCGGACTTGAAAGCGAGGCAGAATAGCAGGAAACAGATTTCAAGAGGTACGTTTGAATCGCCTGCAAAGCATAGGAAGAGGGGCACAACATCGACACTGATGCACTTGGACAAAAAGGGTGTATGCGTTTTCTCCTAAATATATTCAGGAGAAAACACATACGCCCTTTTTGGACAAGCAAGCAAGCGGGCAATGCAAATCTGCACTATAAAGAAGTATCAGTTCGCACCAGTCAAAAGGGACATCCACAAAATGGGTTAAAACTAGAAATGCAAGACAGACCCTGGAGAACAGGGAGCGTTTTTATGCTGATGGGCGGGGCGTAAATTGCCAAAGGACTCTTTGGAGGAGTGCATTGTGTTCCCTAAAACAAGTAAACAACAGAGCTACAGAGCCAAGGGCACTTCCAGTCTAGGGAATATACCTTGGGATAACTGTATATCAATAAGACAGGCCAACCGCAAAATTTAGGGCTACAGTGCTTACAAGAACCACAAATTGCTACACCTTAAATATCCCAGGAAATATACAAATGGTTCAAAAAATTGTGGTACATACATACGATGGAATATCCCTCAGCCATGAAATCAACGTCATAAGACCAGTAGCACCAAAATGACTGGATTCAGGTACTATGTTTCAAAGTGAAATAAGTCAGTCAGAAAAATAAACTTATCATAAGATAGCACTTATGAAGATCCTGTAAATATGGCTACACATGAACTGAGTTAGGAAAGAGAACAGAGTCTCACATTTAGAAAACACTCTTATGCTTGCTTAAGGGGGATGGAGAGGTGGGGTGATGCATACAACCAGAATTTGATATAAGCACCGGTACCGTTCCAAAAACCAGCTATGGAATAGACAAGACCTACAGCTTCCTCAGTGAAAGGGACTCAAAACACCATATTTCCGACAGAGGAATATATCTGACTAGTAAGGATCTTAAAACCTATGTATTGATATGTCTGCGTTAGGGATTCAAGTGTGTCTAGAGTGGCATAAACCTTGCAGCAAGAATCTGCTCAAACACACTATAAAATGCAATTTCGAAAACTATTCAAAAAAACAGGGAAATTCTTTACAACTCCTTCAGTGTCCCTGATGAAACCTGGAATGACCCTATCTACAATGACAGCTGGATGTGGCATAAGGCTGGACACTTGGGACTGAGAGGATTGGTGAGATTGGGTGAGAAAATGCAGACCCTTTAAAGCAATAATTCATGGCACCCATTCCATGGGTCCCACCTATCCAGCTTGAAGGGAATATTACTACAGCTATAACATGTACGGGAAACCTAGAGAATGGACACACTGTGCATACGAAAGCTTTCTAAAACTCAACAAATAGTCCCTCCCCTGGTGCTCCAGCTTGAAAATCCAACTGCTGTACTATCAATCTCCCAACTTGGAGATACAGCCCGTTTAACCTCCTGGTTCCCACAGGTTGCCAAATTTTCAGAGAATGGTAGGGAAAAGGGAGAACCAATGAGAGATTAGCTGTTAGGCATTTGGAAGGGCACATGTCACTCTAATTTCCCAGCGGGAAGAAGATTTAACCAAAGTCTCAGCCACCCACCGGGAACCAGTATAGGTCCTGAACCAAAATTTTGGGCTTGCGTTCAGCTCACAAATAATGAGTTGAACAATGGATTTCAGAGGCACAGCAATTCACGAACTGTCAGAGTAATTAAGGACAGCTATCGTCCAAAAATCTGTTGAAGGAATGCAACGAGGTGGACTTGAAAGAGAGGCAGAAGAGCAGGAAACAATTTTCATGAGGTACGTTGGATTTGCATTTAAAGCACAGGACGAGGGGCACAACTTCGACAATGATGCACTTGTCCAAAAAGGGCGTATGCGTTTTCTCCTGAATATATTCAGGAGAAAACGCATACGCCCTTTTTGGCCAAGCAAGCAAGCGGGCAATGCAAATCTGCACTACAAGAAGTATCACTTCCACCCAGTCAAAACGGATATCCAAAAAATGTGTAAAAACCAGAAAGGCAAGACTGGCCCTGGAGAACAGGGAGCCTTATTATGCTGATGGGCGGGATGTAAATTGCCAACTGCCTCTCTGGAGGAGTGCACTGTGTTCCCTAAAACAAGTAAACAACAGAGCTACAGAGCCAAGGGCGCTTCCAGTCTAGGGTATATACCTTGGGAAAACTGAAAATCAATAAGAGAGAGCCACCTCCATATTTAGGGCTGCACTGCTTACAAGAAGCTCAACTTGGGTACACCTAAAATATCCCAGGAAATGTAAAAATGGTTCAAAAAATTGTGTTACTTAAGTACGGTGGAATATCCCTCAGCCATGAAATCAATGTCATAAGACTAGTAGCAGCAAAGTGAGTGGATTCAGGTACAATGATTGTAAGTTAAATAAGTCACACAGAAATAAGAAACATATCATAAGATATCACTTATGAAGATGCTGTAAATATGGCTACTCATGAACAGAGTTAGGAAAGAGAACAGAGTCTCACATTTAGAAAACACTCTTATGCCTGCTTTAGGGGGAAGGGGAGGTGGGAGGATGCATAAAACCAGAGTTTGATATAAGCACACGTACCGTTCCAAAAACCAACTACGGAATAGACAAGACCTACACCTTCCTCAGTGAAAGGGACTCAAAACCCCATATTTCCCCCAGAGGAATATATCTGAGTAGTAAGAATCTTAAAACCTATGTATTGATATGTCTGGGTAAGGGAATGAAGGGTGTCTAGAGTGGCATAAAGCGGGCAGTAAGAATCAGCTCAAACCCACTATAAAAAGGAATTTCAAAACAAAACAAATATACAGGGAAATTCTTTACAATGCCTTCAGGGTCTCTGATGAAACCTGGAATGACCCTATATAAAATGACACCTGGATGTGGCATAAGGCTGGACACTTGGGACTGAGAGGATTGGTGAGATTTGGTTAGCAAATGCAGTCGCTTTAAAGCAATAATGCGTGGCCCCCATTCCGTGGGTCCCAACTCTCCAGGTTGAAGGGAATATTACTACAGCTATAACATGTACGGGAAACCTAGTGAATGGACACACTGTGATTACGAAATGTTTCTAAAACTCAACGAATAGTCCCTCTCATGGTGCTCCAGTTTGACATTCCAACTACTTTACTATCAATCTCCCAACTTGGAGAGACAGACCCTTTAACCTCCTGGTTCTCACAGGTTGCAAATTTGGCAGATGATGGAAGGGAAGAGGGAGAAACAATGAGAGAGTAGCTGTTAGGCATTTGGACGGGCACATGTCTCTCAAATTTCCCGGCAGGAAGAACAATTAAACAAAGTCTCAGCCATCCCCCGGGAACCAGTATAGATCCTGAACCAAATTTTTGGACTTGCGTTCAGCTCACAAAAAACGACTTGAAAAATGGAGCTCAGGGGCGCAGCAATTCACAAACTGGCAGAGTAATACAGGACAACTATCATCCAAAAATCTGTTGAGGGAAGGCAACTAGGCCTACTTGAAAGAGAGGCAGAAGAGCAGGAAGCACATTTCAAGAGGTGCGTTGGATTCGCCTGTAAAGCACAGGAATAGGAGCACAACTTTGACAATGATGTACTTGGCCAAAAACGGCGTATGCGTTTTCTCCTGAATATATTCATGAGAAAACGCATACGCCCTTTTTGGCCAAGCAGGCAAGCCGGCAATGCAAATCTGCAGTACAAAGAAGTATAACTTCCAACCGGTCAAAAGGGACATCCACAAAATGTGTAAATACCAGAAATGCAAGACAGGCCCTGGAGAACAGGGAGCCTTGTTTTGTTGATGGGCGGGATATAAATTGCCATCTGCCTCACTGGAGGTGTGCATTGTGTTCGGTAAAACAAGTAAACATCAGAGCTACAGAGCCAAGGGCACTTCCAGTCTAGGGAATATACCTTGTGGAAACTGAAAATCAATAAGACAGAGCCACCCCATATTTAGGGCTGCACTGCTTACCAGAACCTTAAATTTGGTACACCTTAAATATCCCAGGAAATATAAAAATGGTTCAAAAATTGTGGGACTTACGTACGATGGAATTTCCCTCAGCCATGAAATCAAAGTCATAAGACCAGTAGCAGCAAAGTGAGTGGATTCAGGTACGATGATTCTAAGTGAAATAAGTCACACAGAAAATGAAACGTATCATAAGATATCACATATGAAGATGCTGTAAACATGGCTACACATGAACTGAGTTAGGAAAGAGAATAGAGTCTCACATTTAGAAAACACTCTTATGCCTGCTTAAGGGGGAAGGAGAGGTGGGGTGATGCATAAAACCAGAGTTTGATATAAGCACAGTTACTTTTCCAAAAACGAACAATGGAATAGCTAAGACCTACACCTTACTCAGTGAAAGTGACTCAAAACCCCATATTTCCCACAGAGGAATATATCTGACTAGTAAGAATCTTAAAACTTATGTATTGATATATCTCCGTAAGGGAATCAAATGTGTCTAGACAGGCATAAACATGGCAGCAAGAATCAGCTCAAACCCACTATAAACAGGAATTTCAAAAACAAAACAATAAAACATGGAAATTCTTTACAATTCCTTTAGGGTCTCTGATGGAACCTAGAATGACCCTATCTACAATGACAGCTGGATGTGGCATAAGGCTGGACACTTGGGACTGAGAGGATTGGTGAGATTGGGTGAGCAAATGCAGTCGCTTTAAAGCAATAATGCATGGCCCCCCTTTCAAGTGTTCCAACTCTCCAGGTTGAAGGGAATATTACTACAGCTATAACATGTATGGGAAACCTAGAGAATGGACACACTGTGAATACGAAAAGTTTCTAAAACTCAACGTAAAGTCCCTCTCCTGGTGCACCGGTTTGACTTTCCAACTGCTTTACTATCAATCTCCCAACTTGGAGATACAGCCCCTTTAACCTCCTGTTCGCACAGGTTGCCTATTTGGCAGAGGGTGAAAGGGAAGAGGGAGAACCAATGAGAGAGTAGCTGTTAGACATTTGGACGGGCACATGTCACTCTAAATTCCCAGCAGGAATAAGAATTAAACAAAGTCTCAGCCTCCCACCGGGAAACAGTATAGTTCATGAACCAAAATTTTGGACCTGCCTAAAGCTCACAAAAAAACGAGTTGAAAAATTGAGCTCAGGGGAAAAGCAATTCACAAACCGGCAGAGTAATGAAGGACAACTATCGTCCAAAAATCTGTTGAGGGAAGGCAACAAATGGAATTGAAAGCGAGGCAGAATAGCAGGAAAGAGATTTCAAGAGGTACCTTGGAATCGCGTGTAAAGCACAGGAAGAGGGGCACAACTTCGACAATGATGCACTTGGCCAAAAAGGGCGTATGCGTTTTCTCCTGAATGTATTCAGGAGAAAACGCATACGCCCTTTTTGGCCAAGCATGCTAGCGGGCAATGCAAATCTGCACTACAAGGAAATATCACTTCCCACCAGTCAAAAGGGACATCCACAAAATGTGTATAATTCGGAAAGGCAAGACAGGCCCAGGAGAAGAGGGACCCATGTTATGCTGATGAGCGGGATGTAAATAGCGAACTCCCTCTCAGGAGGAGTGCATTGTATTCCCTAAAAAAATTAAACTACAGAGCTACAGAGCCAAGGGCACTTCCAATCTAGGGAATATACCTTGGGAAAACTGAAAATCAATGAGACAGAACCACCCCAATATTTAGGGCTGCACTGCTTACAAGAACCTCAACTTGGGTACACTTTAAATATCCCAGGAAATATAAAATGGTTCAAAAAATTGTGGTACTTACGTACGATGGAATATGCCTCAGCCATGAAATCAATGTCATAAGACCAGAAGCAGCAAAATGAGTGGATTCAGCTATAATGATTTTAGTGAAATAAGTCACAAAGAAAAAGAAACTTATCATAAGATATCACTTATGAAGATTCTGTAAACATGGCTACACATGAACTGAGTTAGGAAAGAGAACAGAGTCTCACATATAGAAAACACTCTTATGCCTGCTTAAGGGGGAAGGAGAGGTAGGGTGATGCATAAAACCAGGGTTTGATATAAGCACTGGTACCGTTCCAAAAACCAACTATGGAATAGACACGACCTACGCCTTCCTCAGTGAAAGGGACTCAAAACACCTATTTCCTGCAGAGGAATATATCTGACTAGTAAGAATCTTAAAACCTATGTAATGATATATCTCCGTAAGGGAATCAAGTGTGTCTAGACTGGCATAAACATGGCAGCGAGAATCAGGCCAAACCCACTATAAAAAGGAATTTCAAAAGCAAAACAAAAAAACAGGGAAATGCTTTACAAATCCTTCAGGGTCTCTGATGAAACCTGGAGCCACCCTATCTACAATGAAAGCTGGATGTGGCATAAGGCTGGACACTTGTGACTGAGAGGATTGGTGAGATTGGGTGAGCAAATGCAGACCCTTTAAAGCAATAATGCATGGCCCCCATTCTATGGATCCCAACTCTCCAGGTTGAAGGGAATATTACTACAGCTATAATATGTACGGGAAACCTAGAGAATGGAAACACTGTGAATACGAAAGGTTTCTAAATGTCAACGAATATTCCCTCTCGTGGTGCTCCAGTTTGACATTCAAACTGCTTTACTATTAATCTCCCAACTTGGAGAGACAACCACTTTAACCTCCTGGTACGCACAGGTTGCCAATTTTGCAGCGTATGGAAGGGATGAGGGAGAACCAATGAGAGAGTAGCTGTTAGGCATTCGGAAGGGCACATGTCACTCTAATTTCCCGGCAGGAAGAAGAATTAAACAAAGTCTCAGCCACACACCGGGAACCAATGTAGGTCCTGTACCAAAATTTTGGACTTGGGTTCAGCTCACTAAGAACGAGTTGAACTATGGAGCTCAGGGGCACAGCAATTCACAAACTGACAGAGTAATAAAGGACAACTATCGTCCAAAAATATATTGACGAAAGGCAACGAGGAGGACTTCAAAGCGAGGCAGAATAGCAGGAATCAGATTTCAAGAGGTACGTTGGAATCACCTGTAAAGCACAGGAAGAGGGGCACAACTTCGACAATGATTCACTTGGCCAAAAATGGCATATTCATTTTCTCCTGAATATATTCAGGATAAAACGCATTTGCCCTTTTTGGGCAAGCAAGCAAGTGGGCAATACAAATCTGGACTACAAAGAAGTATCACATCCCACCAGTCAAAAGGGACATCCACAAAATGTGTAAATACCAGAAATGCAAGACATGCCCTGGAGAACAGGGAGCCTTGTTATGCTAAGGGGTGGGATTCAAATTGCCAACTGCCTCACTGGAGGTGTGCATTGTGTTCCCTAAAACATGGAAACATCAGAGCTACAGAGCCAAGGGCACTTCCAGTCTAGGGAATATACCTTGGGGAAACTGAAAATCAATAAGACAGTGCCACCCCCAAATTAAGGGCTGCACTGCTTACAAGAACCTCAACTTGGGTACACCTTAAATATCGCAGGAAATATAAAAATGGTTCAAAAATTGTGGTACTTACGTACGATTGAATATCCCTCAGCCATGAAATGAATGTCATAAGACCAGTAGCAGCAAACTGAGTGGATTCAGGTACGATGATTCTAAGTCAAATAAGTCACACAGAAAAAGAAACTTATCATAAGATATCACTAATGAAGATCCTGTAAACATGGCTACACATGAACTGAGTTAGGAAAGAGAACAGAGTCTCACATTTAGAAAACACTCTTATGCCTGCTTAAGGGGGAAAGAGAGGTGGGGTGATGCATAAAACCAGAGTTTGATATAAGCACAGGTACCGTTCCAAAAAGCAACTATGGAATAGACAAGACCTACACCTTCCTCAGTGAAAGGGACTCAAAACCCCATATTTCCTGCAAAGGAATATATCTGTCTAGTAAGAATCTTAAAACCTATGTATTTATATATCTCCGTAAGGGAATCAACTGTGTCTAGACTGGCATAAACATGGCAGCGAGAAACAGCGCAAACCCACTATAAACAGGAATTTCAAAAACAAAACAAAAAAACAGGGAAATTCTTTACATTTCCTTCAGGGTCTCTGATGGACCCTGGAATGACCGTATCTACAATGACAGCTGGCTGTGGCATAAGGCTGGACACTTGGGACTCGGAGTATTGGTGAGATAGGGGGAGCAAATACAGTCGTTTTAAAGCAATAATGCATGGCCCCCATTCCATGGGTCCCAAGTCTCCAGGTTGAAGGGAATATTACTAGAGCTATAACATGGACGGGTAACCTAGAGAATGGACACACTGTGAATACGAAAGGTTTCTAAAACTCAACGAATAGTCCCTCTCGAGGTGCTCCTGTTTGACATTCCAACTGCTTTACTATCAATCTCCCAACTTGGAGAGACAGGCCCTTTAACCTCCTGGTTCAGAAAGGTTGCCAATTTGGCAGAGGATGGAAGGGAAGAGGGAGAACCAATGAGAGAGTAGCTGTTAGGTATTTGGACGGGCACATGTCACTCTAATTTCCCAGCAGGAAGCAGAATTAACAAAGTCTCAGCCACCCACCGGGAACCAGTATAGGGCCTGAACCAAATTTTTGGACTTGCGTTCAGCTCACAAAAAACGAGTTGAAAAATGGAGCTCAGGGACACAGCAATTCACAAACTGGCAGAGTAATACAGGACAACTATAGTCCAAAAAACTGTTTAGGGAAGGGAACGAGGCCGACTTGAAAGCGAGGCAGGATATCAGGAAACACATTTCAAGAGGTGCGATGGATTCGCCTGTAAAGCACATGAAGAGGGGCACAATTTCGACAATGATGCACTTGGCCAAAAAGGGCGTATGCGTTTTCTCCTGAATATATTCAGGAGAAAACGCATACGCCCTTTTTGGCCCAGCAAGCAAGCGGGCAATGCAAATCTGCACTACAAAGTAGTATCACTTCCCAATGGTAAAAAGGGACATCCACAAAATGTGTAAAAACCAGAAAGGCAAAACAGGCTTTGGAGAACAGGGAGCCTTGTTATGCTGAGGGGCGGGATGTAAATTGCCAACTGCCTCTCTGGAGGTGTGCATTGCGTTCTCTAATACAAGTAAACAACAGAGCTACAGAGACAAGGGCACTTCCAGTCTAGGGAATATACCTTGGGAAAACTGAAAATCAATAAGACAGAGACACCCCTAAATTTAGGGCTGCACTGCTTACAAGAACGTCAACTTGGTTACACCTTAAATATCCCAGGAAATATAAAAATGGTTCAAAAATTGTGGTACTTATGTACGATGGAATATCATTCAGCCATGACATCAATGTCATAAGAACAGAAGCAGCAAAGTGAGTGGATTCAGGTACGATGATTCTAACTGAAATAAGTCACACAGAAAAAGAAACTTATCATAAGATATCACTTATGAAGATCCTGTAAACATGGCTACACATGAACTGAGTTAGCAAAGAGAACAGAGTCTCACATTTAGAAAACTCTCTTATGCTTGCTTAAGGTGGAAGGAGAGGTGGGGTGATGCATAAAACCAGAGTTTGATATAAGCACAGCTACCATTCAAAAACCAACTATGGAATAGACAAGACCTACACCTTCCTCACTGAAAGGGACCGCAAACCTCATATTTCCTGCAGAGGAATATATCTGACTAGTAAGGATCTTAAAACCTATGTACTGATATGTCTGGGTAAGCAAATTAAGTGTGTCTAGACTGGCATAAACATGGCAGTGAGAATCAGCTCAAACCTACTATAAAATGAATTTCAAAAACAAAACAAAAAACAGGGAAATTCTTTACAATTCCTTCAGGGTCTCTGATGGGACGTGGAATGACCCTATCTACAATGACAGCTGGATGTGACATAAGGCTGGACACTTGGGACTGAGAGGATTGGTGAGATTGGGTGAGCAAATGCAGTCGCTTTAAAGCAATAATGCATGGCCCCCATTCCATGGGTCCGAACTCTCCAGGTTGAAGGGAATATTACTACAGCTATAACATGTACGGTAAACCTAGAGAATGGACACACTGTGAATACGAAATGTTTCTAAAACTCAACGAATAGTCCCACTCCTGGTGCTCTAGTTTGACATTCCAACTGCTTTACTATCAATCCCCCAACATGGAGAGACAGCCCCTTTAAAATCCTGGTTCGCACAGGTTGCCAATTTGGCAGAGGATGGAAGGGAAGAGGGAGAACCAATGATTGATTAGCTGTTAGGCATTTGGACGGGCACATGTCTCTGTAATTTCCCGGCAGGAAGAAGAATTAAAAAAAGTCTCAGCCACCCACCGGGAACCAGTATAGGTCCTGAACCAAATTTTTGGACTTGCGTTCAGCTCACAAAAAAACGAGTTTAATAATGGAGCTCAGGGGCACAGCAATTCACAAAGTGGCAGAGTAATACAGGACAACTATCGTCCAAAAATCTGTTGAGGGAAGTCAATGAGGCTGACTTGAATGAGAGGCAGAATAGCAGGAAACACATTTCAAGAGGTGCGTTGGATTCGCCTGTAAAGCACAGGAAGAGGGGCACAAATTCGACAATGATGCACTTGGCCAAAAAGGGCGTATGCGTTTTCTCCTGAATATATTCAGGAAAAGATGCATACGCCCTTTTTGGCCAAGCAAGCAAGCGGGCAATGCAAATCTGCACTATAAAAAAGTATCACTTCCCACCGGTTTTAAAGGGACATCCACAAAATGTGTAAAAACCAGAAATGCAACACAGGCCCTGGAGAACAGGGAGCCTTGTTATGCTGATGGGTGGGATGTAAATTGCCAACTGCCTCACTGGAGGTGTGCATTGTGTTCCCTAGAACCAGTAAACATCAGAGCTACAGAGCCAAGGGCACTTCCAGTCTAGGGAATATACCTTTGGGTAACTGAAAATCAATAAGACAGAGAAACCCCCAAATTTAGGGCTGCACTGCTTACAAGAACCTAAACTTGGGTACACCTTAAATATCCCAGGAAATATAAATATGGTTGAAAAATGGTGGTACTTACATACGACGGAATATCCCTCAGCCATGAAATCAATGTCATAAGACCAGTAGCAGCAAAATGAGTGGATTCCTGTATGATGATTCTAAGTGAAACAAGTCACACAGAAAAAGAAACTTATCATAAGATATAACTTAGGAAGATCCTGTAAACATGGCTACCCATGAACTGAGTTAGGAAAGAGAACAGAGTCTCACATTTAGAAAACACTCTTATGCCTGCTTAAAGGGGAAGGAGATGTGGGGAGATGCATAAAACCAGAGTTTGATATAAGCACAGGTATCGTTCCAAAAACCAACTATGGAATAGACAAGACATACACCTTCCTCAGTGGAAGGGCCTCAGAACGCCGTATTTCCCACAGAGGAATATATCTGACTAGTAAGTATCTTAAAACCTATGTACTGATATGTCTGGGTAAGCAAATTAAGTGTGTCTAGACTGGCATAAACATGGCAGTGAGAATCAGCTCAAACCTACTATAAAATGAATTTCAAAAACAAAACAAAAAACAGGGAAATTCTTTACAATTCCTTCAGGGTCTCTGATGGGACGTGGAATGACCCTATCTACAATGACAGCTGGATGTGGCATAAGGCTGGACACTTGGGACTGACAGGATTGGTGAGATTGGGTGAGCAAATGCAGTCGCTTTTAAGCAATAATGCATGGCCCCCATTCCATGGGTCCCAAATCTCCAGGTTGAAGGGAATATTACTACAGCTATAACATGTATGGGAAACCTAGAGAATGGACACACAGTGAATACGAAAGGTTTCTAAAACTCAAGGAATAGTCCCACTCGTGGTGCTCCGTTTTGACATTCCAACTGCTTTACTATCAATCTCCCAACTTGGAGAGACAGCCCCTTTAACCTCCTGGTTCACACAGCTTGCCAACTTGGCAGAGGATGGAAGGGAAGAGGGAGAAACAGTGAGAGAGTAGCTGTTAGGCATTTGGACGGGCACAGGTCTCTCTAATTTCCCAGCAGGAAGAAGAATTAACCAAAGTCTCAGCCACACACCGGGAACCAGTATAGGTCCTGAACCAAATTTTGGACTTGCGTTCAGCTCACAAAAAACGAGTTGAATCATGGAGCTCAGGGGCACAGCAATTCACAAACTGGCAGAGTAATACAGGACAACTATCGTCCAAATATCTGTTGAGGGAAGTCAACGAGGCCGACTTGAAAGCGAGGAAGAATAGCAGGAAACACATTTCAACAGGTGCGTTGGATTCGCCTGTAAAGCACAGGAAGAGGGGCACAATTTCGACAATGATGCACTTGGCCAAAAAGGGCGTATGCCTTTTCTCCTGAATATATTCAGGAGAAAACGCATACGCCCTTTTTAGCCCAGCAAGCAAGCAGGCAATGCAAATCTGCACTACAAAGTAGTATCACTTCCCAATGGTAAAAAGGGACATCCACAAAATGTGTAAAAACCAGAAAGGCAAAACAGGCAGTGGAGAACAGGGAGCCTTTTTATGCTGAGGGGTGGGATGTAAATTGCCAACTGCCTCTCTGGAGGTTTGCATTGCGTTCTCTAATACAAGTAAACAACAGAGCTACAGAGCCAAGTTCACTTCCAGTCTAGGGAATATACCTTGGGAAAACTGAAAATCAATAAGACAGAGCCACCCCCAAATTTAGGGCTGCACTGCTTACAAGATCCTCAACTTGGGTACACCTTAAATATCCCAGGAAATATAAAAATGGTTCAAAAATTGTGGTACTTACGTACGATGGAATATCCATTAGCCATGAAATCAATGTCATAAGAAGAGTAGCAGCAAAGTGAGTGGATTCAGGTACGATGATTCTAAGTGAAATAAGCCACAAAGAAAAAGAAACTTATCATAAGATATCACTTATGAAAATCCTGTAAACATGGCTACACATGAACTGAGTTAGGAAAGAGAAAAGAGTCTCACATTTACAAAACACTCTTATGCCTGCTTAAGGGGGAAGGAGAGGTGGGGTGATGCATAAAACCAGAGTTTGATATAAGCACAGTTACCGTTCCATAACCAACTATGCAATAGACAAGACCTACACCTTCCTCAGTGAAAGGGACACCAAACCCCATCTTTTCCGCAGAGGAATATATCTGAATAGTAAGAATCTTAAAACCTATGTATAGATATATCTCCATAAGGGAATCAAGTGTGTCTACACTGGCATAAACATGGCAGCGAGAATCAGCTCAAACTCACTATAAACAGGAATTTCAAAAACAAAACAAAAAAACAGGGAAATTCTTTACAATTCCTTCAGGTTCTCTGATGGAACCTGGAATGACCCTATCTAAAATGACAGCTGGATGCGGCATAAGGCTGGACACTTTGGACTGAGAGGATTGGTGAGATTGGGTGAGCAAATGCAGTCACTTTAAAGCAATAATGCATGGCCCCCATTCCATTGGTCCCAAACCTCCAGGATGAAGGGAATATTACTACAGCTATTACATGTACAGGAAACCTAGAGAATGGACACAGTGTGAATACGAAAGTTTTCTAAAACTCAACGTATATTCCTACTCGTGGTGCTCCAGTTTGTCATTCCAACTGCTTTACTATGAATCTCCCAACTTGGAGAGACAGCCCCTTTAACCTCCTCGTTCGCACAGGTTGCCAATTTGGCAGAGGATGGAAGGGAAGAGGGAGAACCAATGAGAGATTAGCTGTTAGGCATTTGGACGGGCACATGTCTCTCTAATTTCCCAGCAGGAAGAAGAATTAAACAAAGTCTCAGCCACCCACCGGAAACCAGTATAGTTCCTGAACCCAATTTTTGGACTTGCATTCAGCTCACAAAAAACGAGTCGGAAAATGGAGCTCAGGGGCACAGCAATTCACAAACTGGCAGAGTAATAGAGGACAACTATCGTCCAAAAATCTGTTGAGGGAAGTCAACGAGGCCGACTTGAAAGAGAGGCAGAATAGCAGGAAACACATTTCAAGAGGTGCGTTGGATTCGCCTGTAAAGCAGAGGAAGAGGGGCACAACTTCGACAATGATGCACTTGGCCAAAAAGGGCGTATGTGTTTTCTCCTGAATATATTCAGGAAAAAACGCATACGCCCTTTTTGGCCAAGCAAGCAAGCGGGCAATGCAAATCTGCACTATAAAGAAGTATCACTTCCCTCCGGTCAAAAGGGACATCCACAAAATGTGTAAAAACCAGAAATCCAAGACAGGCCCTGGAGAACAGGGAGCCTTGTTATGCTGATGGGCGAGATGTAAATTGCCAACTGCCTCACTGGAGGTGTGCATTGTGTTCCCTAAAACAAGGAAACATCAGAGCTACAGAGCCAGGGGCACTTCCAGTCTAGGGAATATACCTTGGGGAAACTGAAAATCAATAAGACAGAGCCACCCCCAAATATAGGGCTGCACTGCTTACAAGAACCTCAACTTGGGTACCACTTAAATATCCCAGGAAATATATAATATGTTTCAAAAATTGTGGTACTTACGTACGATGGAATATCCCTCAGCCATGAAATCAATGTCATAAGACCAGGAGCAGCAAAGTGAGTGGATTCAGGTACGATGATTCTAAGTGAAATAAGTCACACAGAAAAAGAAACTTATCATAAGATATCACTTATGAAGGTCCTGTAAACATGGCTACACATGAACTGAGTTAGGAAAGAGAACAGAGTCTCACATTTAGAAAATTCTCTTATGCCTGCTTAACGGGGAAGGTGAGGTGAGGTGATGCATAAAACCAGAGTTTGATATAAGCACAGGTACCGTTCCAAAAACCAACTATGGAAAAGACAAGACCTACACCTTCCTCACTGAAAGGGACTCAAACCCCATATTTCCCACAGAGGAATATATCTGACTAGTAAGTATCTTAAAACCTATGTATTTATATATTTCCATAAGGGAATCAAGTGTGTCTAGACTAGCATAAACATGGCAGCGAGAAACAGCTCAAACCCACTATAAACAGGAATTTAAAAACAAAACAATAAAACAGGGAAATTCTTTACAATTCCTTCAGGGTCTCTGATGGAACCTGGAATGACCCTATCTACAATGACAGCTGGCTGTGGCATAAGGCTGGACACTTGGGAATGAGAGGATTGGTGAGATTGGGTGAGCAAATGCAGTCGCTTTAAAGCAATAATACATGGCCCCCATTCCATGGGTCCCAAGTCTCCAGGTTGATGGGAATATTACTACAGCTATAACATGTATGGGAAACCTAGAGAATGGACACACTGTGCATACGAAAGGTTTCTAAAACTCAACGAATAGTCCCACTTTTGGTGCTCCAGTTTGACATTCCAACTGCTTTACTATCAATCTCCCAACTTGGAGAGACAGCCCCTTTAACCTCCTCGTTCGCACAGGTTGCCAATTTGGCAGAGGATGGAAGGGAAGAGGGAGAACCAATGAGACATTAGCTGTTAGGCATTTGGACGGGCACATGTCTCTCTAATTTCCAAGCAGGAAGAAGAATTAAACAAAGTCTCAGCCACCCACCGGGAACCAGTATAGGTCCTGAACCTAATTTTGGACTTGCATTCAGCTCACAAAAAACGAGTTGGAAAATGGATCTCAGGTGCACAGCAATTCACAAACTGGCAGAGTAATACAGGACAACTATCATCCAAAAATCTGTTGAGGGAAGTCAACGAGGCCGACTTGAAAGAGAGGCAAAATAGCAGGAAACACATTTCAAGAGGTGCGTTGGATTCGCCTGTAAAGCACAGGAAGAGGGGCACAACTTCGACAATGATGCACTTGGCCAAAAAGGCGTATGTGTTTTCTCCTGAATATATTCAGGAAAAATCGCATACGCCATTTTTGGCCAAGCAAGCAAGCGGGCAATGCAAATCTGCACTATAAAGAAGTATCACTTCCCACCGGTCAAAAGGGACATCCACAAAATGTGTAAAAACCAGAAAGGCAAGACAGGCCCTGGAGAACAGGGAGCCTTGTTATGCTGATGGGCGAGATGTAAATTGCCAACTGCCTCACTAGAGGTGTGCATTGTGTTCCCTAAAAAAAGAAAACAACAGAGCTACAGAGCCAAGGGAACTTCCAGTCTAGGGAATATACCTTGGGATAACTGAAAATCAATAAGACAGAGCCACCCCCAAATATAGGGCTGCACAGCTTACAAGAACTTCAACTTGGGTACACCTTAAATATCCCAGGAAATATAAAAATGGTTCAAAAATTGTGGTAATTACGTACGATGGAATATCCCTCAGCCATGAAATCAATGTCATAAGACCAGTAGCAGCAAAGTGAGTGGATTCAGGTTTGATGATTCTAAGACAAATAACTCACACAGAAAAAGAAACTTATCATAAGATATCACTTATGATGATCCTGTAAACATGTCTACACATGAACTGAGTTAGGAAAGAGAACAGAGTCTCACATTTAGAAAACACTCTTATGCCTGCTTAAGGGGGAAGGAGAGGTGGGGTGATGCATAAAACCAGAGTTTGATATAAGCACAGGTACCGTTCCAAAAACCAACTATGGAATAGTCAAGACCTACACCTTCCTCAGTGAAAGGGACTCAAACCCCATATTTCCCACAGAGGAATATATCTGACTAGTAAGTATCTTAAAACCTATGTATTGATATATTTCCATAAGGGAATCAAGTGTGTCTAGACTGGCATAAACATGGAAGCGAGAAACAGCTCAAACCCACTATAAACAGGAATTTAAAAACAAATCAATAAAACAGGGAAATTCTTTACAATTCCTTCAGGGTCTCTGATGGAACCTGGAATGACCCTATCTACAATGACAGCTGGCTGTGGCATAAGGCTGGACACTTGGGAATGAGAGGATTGGTGAGATTGGATGAGCAAAGGCAGTCGCTTTAAAGCAATAATACATGGCCCCCATTCCATGGGTCCCAAGTCTCCAGGTTGATGGGAATATTACTACAGCTATAACATGTATGGGAAACCTAGAGAATGGACACACTGTGCATACGAAAGGTTTCTAAAACTCAACGAATAGTCCCACTTTTGGTGCTCCAGTTTGACATTCCAACTGCTTTACTATCAATCTCCCAACTTGGAGAGACAGCCCCTTTAACCTCCTCGTTCGCACAGGTTGCCAATTTGGCAGAGGATGGAAGGGAAGAGGGAGAACCAATGAGACATTAGCTGTTAGGCATTTGGACGGGCACATGTCTCTCTAATTTCCAAGCAGGAAGAAGAATTAAACAAAGTCTCAGCCACCCACCGGGAACCAGTATAGGTCCTGAACCTAATTTTGGACTTGCATTCAGCTCACAAAAAACGAGTTGGAAAATGGATCTCAGGTGCACAGCAATTCACAAACTGGCAGAGTAATACAGGACAACTATCATCCAAAAATCTGTTGAGGGAAGTCAACGAGGCCGACTTGAAAGAGAGGCAAAAGAGCAGGAAACACATTTCAAGAGGTGCGTTGGATTCGCCTGTAAAGCACAGGAAGAGGGGCACAACTTCGACAATGATGCACTTGGCCAAAAAGGCGTATGTGTTTTCTCCTGAATATATTCAGGAAAAATCGCATACGCCATTTTTGGCCAAGCAAGCAAGCGGGCAATGCAAATCTGCACTATAAAGAAGTATCACTTCCCACCGGTCAAAAGGGACATCCACAAAATGTGTAAAAACCAGAAAGGCAAGACAGGCCCTGGAGAACAGGGAGCCTTGTTATGCTGATGGGCGAGATGTAAATTGCCAACTGCCTCACTAGAGGTGTGCATTGTGTTCCCTAAAAAAAGAAAACA
Organism: Mesoplodon bidens; assembly: GCF_964165515.1. Taxonomy (NCBI): domain Eukaryota; kingdom Metazoa; phylum Chordata; class Mammalia; order Artiodactyla; family Ziphiidae; genus Mesoplodon; species Mesoplodon bidens. The sequence continues at coordinate 4,902,458 of NW_027672207.1, forward strand.
ACAGAGCTACAGAGCCAAGGGCACTTCCAGTCTAGGGAATATACCTTGGGATAACTGAAAATCAATAAGACAGAGCCACCCCCAAATATAGGGCTGCACAGCTTACAAGAACCTCAACTTGGGTACACCTTAAATATCCCAGGAAATATAAAAATGGTTCAAAAATTGTGGTAATTACGTACGATGGAATATCCCTCAGCCATGAAATCAATGTCATAAGACCAGTAGCAGCAAAGTGAGTGGATTCAGGTTTGATGATTCTAAGACAAATAACTCACACAGAAAAAGAAACTTATCATAAGATATCACTTATGATGATCCTGTAAACATGTCTACACATGAACTGAGTTAGGAAAGAGAACAGAGTCTCACATTTAGAAAACACTCTTATGCCTGCTTAAGGGGGAAGGAGAGGTGGGGTGATGCATAAAACCAGAGTTTGATATAAGCACAGGTACCTTTCCAAAAACCAACTATGGAATAGTCAAGACCTACACCTTCCTCAGTGAAAGGGACTCAAACCCCATATTTCCCACAGAGGAATATATCTGACTAGTAAGTATCTTAAAACCTATGTATTGATATATTTCCATAAGGGAATCAAGTGTGTCTAGACTGGCATAAACATGGAAGCGAGAAACAGCTCAAACCCACTATAAACAGGAATTTAAAAACAAATCAATAAAACAGGGAAATTCTTTACAATTCCTTCAGGGTCTCTGATGGAACCTGGAATGACCCTATCTACAATGACAGCTGGCTGTGGCATAAGGCTGGACACTAGGGAATGAGAGGATTGGTGAGATTGGGTGAGCAAATGCAGTCGCTTTAAAGCAATAATACATGGCCCCCATTCCATGGGTCCCAAGTCTCCAGGTTGATGGGAATATTACTACAGCTATAACATGTATGGGAAACCTAGAGAATGGACACACAGTGCATACGAAAGTTTTCTAAAACTCAACGAATAGTCCCTCTTTTGGTGCTCCAGTTTGACATTCCAACTGCTTTACTATCAGTCTCCCAACTTGGAGAGACAGCACCTTTAACCTCCTCGTTCGCACAGGTTGCCAATTTGGCAGAGGATGGAAGGGAAGAGGGAGAACCAGTGAGAGAGTAGCTGTTAAGCATTTGGACGGGCAGATGTCTCTCTAATTTCCCAGCAGGAAGAAGAATTAAACAAAGTCTCAGCCACCCACCAGGAACCAGTATAGTTCCTGAACCAAATTTTTGGACTTGCATTCAGCTCACAAAAAACGAGTGGAAAAATGGAGCTCAGGGGCACAGCAATTCACAAACTGGCAGAGTAATACAGGACAACTATCGTCCAAAAATCTGTTGAGGGAAGTCAAGGAGGCAGACTAGAAAGAGAGGCAGAATAGCAGGAAACACATTTCAAGAGGTGCGTTGGGTTGGCCTGTAAAGCACAGGAAGAGGGGCACAACTTCGACAATGATGCACTTGGCCAAAAAGGGCATATGTGTTTTCTCCTGAATATATTCAGGAAAAGATGCATACGCCCTTTTTGGCCAAGCAAGCAAGCAGGCAATGAAAATCTGCACTATAAAGAAGTATCACTTCCCACCGGTCAAAAGGGACATCCACAAAATGTGTAAAAACCAGAAATGCAAGACAGGCCCTGGAGAACAGGGAGCCTTGTTATGCTGATGGGCGAGATGTAAATTGCCAACTGCGTCACTGGAGGTGTGCATTGTGTTCCCTTAAAAAAGTAAGCAACAGAACTACAGAGCCAAGGGCACTTCCAGTCTAGGGAATATACCTTGGGAAAACTGAAAATCAATAAGACAGAGCCACCCCCAAATTTAGGGCTGCACTGCTTACAAGAACCTCAACTTGGGTACACCTTAAATATCCCAGGAAATATAAAAATGTTTCAAATATTGTGGTACTTACGTACGATGGAATATCCTTTAGCCATGAAATCAATGTCATAAGAACAGTAGCAGCAATGTGAGTGGATTAAGGTACGATGATTCTAAGTGAAATAAGCCACAAAGAGAAAGAAACTTAACATAAGATATCACTTATGAAGATCCTGTAAACATGGCAACACATGAACTGAGTTAGGAAAGAGGAAAGAGTCTCACATTTTCAAAACTCTCTTATGGATGATTAAGGGGGAAGGAGCGGTGGGGTGATGCATAAAACCAGAGTTTGATATAAGCACAGGTATCGTTCCAAAAACCAACTATGGAATAGAGTAGACCTACACGTTCCTCAGTGAAAGGGCCTCAGAACCCCGTATTTCCCGCAGAGGAATATATCTGACTAGTAAGGATCTTAAAACCTATGTACTTATATGTCTGGGTAAGCGTATTAAGTGTGTCTAGACAGGCATAAACATGGCAGCGAGAATCAGCTCAAACCTACTCTAAAATGAATTTCAAAATCAAAACAACAAACAGGGAAATTCTTTACAATTCCTTCAGGGTCTCTGATGGAACCTGGAATGACCCTATCTACAATGACAGCTGGATGTGGCATAAGGCTGGACACTTGCGACTGAGAGGATTGGTGAGATTGGGTGAGGAAATGCAGTCGCTTTAAAGCGGTAATGCATGGCCCCCATTCCATGGGTCCCAACTTTCCAGGTTGAGGGGAATATTACTACAGCTATAACATGTATGGGAAACCTAGAGAATGGACACACTGTGCATAAGAAAGATTTCTAAAACTCAACGAATAGTCCCTCTCATGGTGCTCCAGTTTGACATTCCAACTGCTTTACTATCAATCTCCCAACTTGGAGAGACAGATTCTTTAACCTCCTGGTTCGCACAGGTTGCCAATTTGGCAAAGGATGGAAGGGAAGAAGGAGAACCAATGAGAGATTATCTGTTAGGCATTTGGACGGGCACATGTCTCTGTAAATTCCAGGCAGGAAGAAGAATTAACCAAAGTCTCAGCCACACACCGAGAACCAGTATAGGTCCTGAACCAAATTTTTGGCCTTGCGTTCAGCTCACAAAAAACGAGTTGAAAAATGGAGCTCAGGGGCACAGCAATTCACAAACTGGCAGAGTAATACAGGAAATCTATAGTCCAAAAATCTGTTGAGGGAAGTCAACGAGGCCGACTTGAAAGTGAGGCAGAATAGCAGGAAACACATTTCAAGAGGTTCGTTGGATTCGCCTGTAAAGCACAGGAAGAGGGGCACAACTTCGACAGTGATGCACATGGCCAAAAAGGGCGTATGTGTTTGCTCCTGAATATATTCAGGAGAAAACGCATATGCTATTTTTGGCCAAGCAAGCAAGAGGGCAATGCAAGTCTGCACTACAAAGTAGTATCACTTCCCACCGGTCAAAAGGGACATCCACAACATGGTTAAAAACCAGAAAGTCAAAACAGGCCCTGAAGAACAGGGAGCATTGTTATGCTGAGGGGCGGGATGTAAATTGCCAACGGCCTCACAGGAGGAGTGCATTGTGTTCCCTAAAACAAGTAAACAACAGAGCTACAGAGCCAAGGGCACTTCCAGTCTAGGGAATATACCTTTGGAAAACTGAAAATCAATAAGACAGAGCCACCCCCAAATATAGGGCTGCACTGCTTACCAGAACCTCAACTTGGGTACACCTTAAATATCCCAAGAAATATAAAAATGGTTCAAAAATTGTGGTACTTACGTACGATGGAATATCCCTCAGCCATGAAATCAATGTCATAAGACCAGTAGCAGCAAAGTGAGTGGATTCAGGTTCGATGATTCTAAGCGAAATAATTCACACAGAAAAAGAAACTTATCATAAGATATCACTTATGAAGATCCTGTAAACATGGCTACACATGAACTGAGTTAGGAAAGATAACAGAGTCTCACATTTAGAAAACACTCTTATGCCTGCTTAAGGGGGAAGGAGTGGTGGGGTGATGCATAAAACCACAGTTTGATATTAGCTCAGGTACCGTTCCAAAAACCAACTATGGAATACACAAGACCTACACCTTCCTCAGTGAAAGGGAATCAAACGCCATATTTCCCACAGAGGAATATATCTGACTAGTAAGTATCTTAAAACCAATGTATTGATATATCTCCATAAGGGAATCAAGTGTGTCTAGACTGGCATAAACATGGCAGCAAGAATCAGCTCAAACCCACTATAAACAGGAATTTCAAAAACAATACAGAAAAACAGGGATATTCTTTGCAAATCCTTCAGGGTCTCTGATGGAACCTGGAATGACCCTATCTACAATGACAGCTGGATGTGGCATAAGGCTGGACACTTGGGTCTGAGAAGATTGGTGAGATTGGGTGAGCATATGCAGTCGCTTTAAAGCAATAATGCATGGCCCCCATTCCATGGGTCCCAACTCTCCAGGTTGAAGGGAATATTACTACAGCTATAACATGTACGGGAAACCGAGATAATGGACACACTGTGAATACGATAGGTTTCTAAAACTCAACGAATAGTCCCTCTCGTGGTGCTCCACTTTGACATTCCGACTGCTTTACTATCAATCTCAAAACTTGGAGAGACAGCCCCTTCAAACTCCTGGTTAGCCCAGGTTGCCAATTTGGCAGAGGACGGAAGGGAAGAGGGAGAACCAATGAGAGAGTAGCTGTTAGGCATTTGGACGGGCACATGTTTCTCTAATTTCCCGGCAGGAAGAAGAATTAACCAAAGTCTCAGCCACCCACCGGGAACCAGTATAGGTCCTGAACCAAATTATTGGACTTGCGTTCAGCTCACAAAAAAACGAGTTGAAAAATGGAGCTCAGGGACATAGCAATTCACAAACTGGCAGAGTAATGCAGGACAACTATCGTCCAAAAATCTGTTGAGGGAAGGGAACGAGGCCAACTTGAAAGCGAGGCAGAATACCAGGAAACACATTTCAAGAGGTGCGTTGGATTCGCCTGTAAAGCACAGCAAGAGGGGCACAATTTCTACAATGATGCACTTGGCCAAAAAGGGCGTATGTGTTTTCCACTGAATACATTCAGGAGAAAACGCATACGCCCTTTTTGGCCAAGCAAGCAAGCGGGCAATGCAATTCTGCACTACAAAGAAGTATCACTTCCCACCGGTCAAAAGGGACATCCACAAAATGTGTAAAAACCAGAAATGCAAGACAGGCCCTGCAGAACAGGGAGCCTTGTTATGCTGATGGTCGGTATGTAAACTGCCTACTGCCTCACTGGACGAGTGCATTGTGTTCCCTAAAACAAGTAATCAACAGAGCTAAAGAGCCAAGGACACTTCCAGTCTAGGGAATATACCTTGGGAAAACAGAAAATTAATAAGACAGAGCCATCCCTAAATTTAGGGCTGCACTGCTTACAAGAACCTCAACGTGGGTACACCTTAAATATCCCAGGATATATAAAAATGGTTCAAATATTGTGGTACTTACGTACGATGGAATATCCTTTAGCCATGAAATCAATGTCATAAGAACAGTAGCAGCAATGTGAGTGGATTAAGGTACGATGATTCTAAGTGAAATAAGCCACAAAGAGAAAGAAACTTATCATAAGATATCACTTATGAAGATCCTGTAAACATGGCAACACATGAACTGAGTTAGGAAAGAGGAAAGAGTCTCACATTTTCAAAACTCTCTTATGGATGCTTAAGGGGGAAGGAGCGGTGGGGTGATGCATAAAACCAGAGTTTGATATAAGCACAGGTACCGTTCCAAAAACCAACTATGCAATAGACAAGACCTACACCTTCCTCAGTGAAAGGGACTCCCAACCCCATATTTCCCGCAGAGGAATATATCTGACTAGTAAGAATCTTAAAACCTATGTACTGATATATCTCTGTAAGGGAATCAAGTGTGTCTAGATTGGCATAAACATGGCAGCGAAAATCAGCTCAAACCCACTATAAACAGGAATTTCACAAACAAAACAAAAAAACATGGAAATTCTTTACAATTCCTTCAGGTTCTCTGATGGAACCTGGAATGACCCTATCTACAATGACAGCTGGATGTGGCATATGGCTGGACACTAGGGAATGAGAGGATTGTTGAGATTGTGTGAGCAAATGCAGTCGCTTTATACCAATAATGCATGGCCCCCATTCCATGGGTCCCAAATCTGCAGGTTGAAGGGAATATTACTACAGCTATAACATGTACGGGAAACCTAGAGAATGGAAACACTGTGAATACGAAAGGTTTCTAAAACTCAATGAAAAGTCCCACTCGTGGTGCTCCGGTTTGACATTCCAACTGCTTTACTATCAATCTCCCCAATTGGAGAGAGATCCCCTTTAACCTCCTGGTTCACAAAGCTTGTCAATTTTGCAGAGGATTGAAGGGAAGAGGGAGAACCAATGAGAGTAGCTGTTAGGCATTTGGACGGGCACATGTCACTCTAATTTCCCGGCAGGAAGAAGAATTAACCAAAGTCTCAGCCACCCACCGGGAACCAGTATAGGTCCTGAACCAAATTATTAGACTTGCGTTCAGCTCACAAAAAAACGAGTGGAAAAATGGAGCTCAGGGACACAGCAATTCACAAACTGGCAGAGTAATTCAGGACAACTATCGTCCAAAAATCTGTTGAGGGAAGGGAACGAGGCCGACTTGAAAGTGAGGCAGAATAGCAGGAAACACATTTCAAGAGGTGCATTGGATTCGCCTGTAAAGCACAGGAAGAGGGGCACAATTTCGCCAATGATGCACTTGGCCAAAAAGGGCGTATGTGTTTTCCCCTGAATACATTCAGGAGAAAATGCATACGCCATTTTTGGCCAAGCAAGCAAGCGGGCAATGCAAATCTGCACTATAAAGAAGTATCACTTCCCACCGGTCAAAACGAACATCCACAAAATGTGTAAAAACCAGAAAGGCAAGACAGGCCCTGGAGAACAGGGAGCCTTGTTATGCTGATGGTCGGGATGTAAATTGCCAACTACCTCACTGGACGAGTGCATTGTGTTCCCTAAAACAAGTAATCAACAGAGCTAAAGAGCCAAGGGAACTTCCAGTCTAGGGAATATACCTTGGGAAAACTGAAAATCAATAAGACAGAGCCACCCCCAAATTTAGGGCTGCACTGCTTACAAGAACCTCAACTTGGTTACAACTTAAATATCCCAGGAAATTTAAAAAGGTTTCAAAAATTGTCGTACTTACGTACGATGGAATATGCTTCAGCCATGAAATCCATGTCATAAGAACAGAAGCAGCAAAGTGAGTGGATTCAGGTACGATGATTCTAAGTGAAATAAGTCACACAGAAAAAGAAACTTATCATAAGATATCACTTATGAAGATCCTGTAAACATGGCTACACATGAACTGAGTTAGGAAAGAGAACAGAGTCTTACATTTAGAAAACTCTCTTATGCCTCCTTAAGGGGGAAGGAGATGTGGGGTGATGCATAAAACCAGAGTTTGATATAATCACAGGTACCGTTCAAAAACCAACTATGGAATACACAAGACCTACACCTTCCTCAGTGAAAGGGACCCCAAACCCCATGTTTCCCGCAGCGGAATATATCGGACTAGTAAGAATCTTTAAACCTATGTATTGATATATCTCCGTAAGGGAATCAAGTGTGTCTACACTGGCATAAACATGGCAGTGAGAATCAGCTCAAACCCCTATAAACAGGAATTTCAGAAACAAAACAAAAAAACAGGGAAATTCTTTACAATTCCTTCAGGTTCTCTGATGGAACCTGGAATGACCCTATCTACAACGACAGCTGGCGGTGGCATAATGTTGGACACTTGGGACTGAGAGGAGTGGTGAATTTGGGTGAGCAAATGCAGTCGCTTTAAAGCAATAATGCATGGCACCCATTCCATGGGTCCCAACTCTCCAGGTTGTGAGGAATATTACTACAGCTATGACATGTATGGGAAACCTAGAGAATGGACACACTGTGAATACGAAAGGTTTCTAAAACTCAACGAATATTCCCACTCCTGGTGCTCCGGTTTGACATTCCAACTGCTTTACTATCAATGTCCCAACTTGTTGAGACAGCCCCTTTAACCTCCTGGTTCGCACAGGTTGACAATTTGGCAGCGTATGGAAGGGATGAGGGAAAACCATTGAGAGAGTAGCTGTTAGACATTTGGACGGGCATATGTCACTCTAATTTCTCGGCAGGAAGAAGAAATAACCAAAGACTCAGCCACCCAGCGGGAACCAGTATAGGTCCTGAAAAAAAATTTTAGACTTGCGTTCAGCTCACAAAAAATGAGTTGAATCATGGAGCTCAGGGGCACAGCAATCGAAAAACTGGAAGAGTAATACAGGACAACTATCGTCCAAAAACCTGTTGAGGGAAGGCAACGAGGCTGACTTGAAAGCGAGGCAGAATAGCAGGAAACACATTTCAAGAGGTGCGTAGGATTCGGCTGTAAAGCACAGGAAGAGGGGCACAACTTCGACAATGATGCACTTGGCCAAAAAGGGCGTATGCGTTTTCCCTGAATATAATAAGGAGGAAACGCATACGCCCTTTTTGGCCAAGCAAGCAAGTAGACAATGCAAAACTGCACTACAAAGAAGTATCACTTCCCACCGGTCAAAAGGGACATCCACAATATGTGTAAAAACCAGAAAGGCAAGACAGGCCCTGCAGAACAGGGAGCCTTGTTATGCTGATGGTCGGTATGTAAATTGCCAACTGCCTCACTGGATGAGTGCATTGTGTTCCCTAAAACAAGTAATCAACAGAGCTAAAGGGCCAAGGGCACTTCCAGTCTAGGGAATATACCTTGGGAAAACTGAAAATCAGTAAGACAGAGCCATCCCTAAATTTAGGGCTGCACTGCTTACAAGAACCTCAACTTGGGTACACCTTAAATATCCCAGGAAATATAAAAATGGTTCAAAAATTGTGGTACTTACGTACGATGGAATATCCTTTAGCCATGAAATCAGTGTCATAAGAACAGTAGCAGCAAAGTGAGTGGATTAAGGTACGATGATTCTAAGTGAAATAAGCCACAAAGAAAAAGAAACTTATCATAAGATATCACTTATGAAGATCCTGTAAACAGGGCTACACATGAACTGAGTTAGGAAAGAGAAAAGTGTCTCACATTTACAAAACTCTCTTATGCCTGCTTAAGGGGGATGGAGAGGTGGGGTGATGCATAAAACCAGAGTTTGATATAAGCACAGGTACCGTTCCAAAAACCAACTATGCAATAGACAAGACCTACACCCTCCTCAGTGAAAGGGACTCCAAACCCCATATTTCCCGCAGAGGAATATATCTGACTAGTAAGAATCTTAAAACCTATGTATTGATATATGTCCTTAAGGGAATCAAGTGTGTCTAGACTGGCATAAACATGGCAGCGAGAATCAGCTCAAACCCACTATAAACAGGAATTTCACAAAGAAAACAAAAAAACAGGTAAATTCTTTACAATTCCTTCAGGTTCTCTTATGGAACCTGGAATGACCCTATCTACAATGACAGCTGGCTGTGGCATAAGGCTGGACACTAGGGACTGAGAGGATTGGTGAGATTGGGTGAGCAAATGCAGTCGCTTTAAAGCAATAATGCATGGCCCGATTCCATGGGTCCCAGCTCTCCAGGTTGAAAGGAATATGACTACAGCTATAACATGTACGGGAAACCTAGAGAATGGACACACTGTGAATACGAACGGTTTCTAAAACTCAACGAATAGTCCCACTCTTGGTGCTCCGGTTTGATATTCCAACTGCTTTACTATCAATCTCCCAACTTGGAGAGACAGCCCCTTTAACCTCCTGGTTCACAAACGTTGCCAATTTGGCAGAAGATGGAAGGGAAGCGGGAGAATCAATGATAGAGTAGCTGTTAGGCATTTGGACGGTCACATGCCACTCTAATTCCCGGCACGAAGAAGAATTAACCAAAGTCTCAGCCTCCCTCCGGGAAACAGTATAGGTCCTGAACCAAAATTTTGGACTTGCGTTCAGCTCACAAAAAACGAGTTGAAAAATGGAGCTCAGGGGCACAGCAATTCACAAACTGGCAGAGTAATTAAGGACAACTATCGTCCAAAAATCTGTTGATGGAAGGCAACGAGGCCGACTTGAAAGCGAGGCAGAATAGCAGGAACCACATTTCAAGTGGTGCGTTGGATTCGCCTGTAAAGCACAGGAAGACGGACACAATTTCAACAATGATGCACTTGGCCAAAAAGGGCGTATGCGTTTTCTCCTGAATATATTCAGGAGAAAACGCATACGCCCTTTTTGGCCAAGCAAGCAAGCAGGCAATGCAAATCTGCACTATAAAGAAGTATCACTTCCCACCGGACAAAATGGACATCCACACAATGTGTAAAAACCAGAAATGCAATACAGGCCCTGCAGAACAGGGAGCCTTGTTATGATGATGGGTGGGATGTAAATTACCAACTGCCTCAATGGAGGAGTGAACTGTGTTCCCTAAAAGAAGTAAACAACAGAGCTACACAGCCAAGGGCACTTCTAGTCTAGGGAATATACCTTGGGAAAATTGAAAATTAATAAGACAGTGCCACCACAAATATAGGGCTGCACTGCTTACAAGAACCTCAACTTGGGTACACGTTAAATTTCCCAGGAAATATAAATATGGTTCAAAAAATTGTGGTACTTACGTACGATGGAATATCCCTCAGCCATGAAATCAGTGTCATAAAACCAGTGGCAGTAAAGTGAGTGGATTTAGGTACGATGATTCCACGTGAAATAAATCACACAGAAAAAGAAACTTATCATATGATATCACTTATGAAGATCCTGTAAACATGACTACACTTGAACTGAGTTAGGAAAGAGAACAGAGTCTCACATTTAGAAAGCACTCTTATGCCTGCTTAAGGGGGAAGGAGAGGTGGGGTGATGCATAAAACCAGAGTTTGATATAAGCACATGTACCGTTCCAAAAAAAAAACATGGAATAGACAAGACCTACACCTTCCTCAGTGAAAGGGACTCCAAAGCCCATATTTCCCGCAGAGGAATACATTTGACTAGTAAGAATCTTAATACCTATGTATTGATATGTCTCCATAAGGGAATCAAGTTTGTCTAGACTGGCATAAACATGGCAGCAAGAATCAGCCCAAACCCACTATAAAAATGAATTTCAAAAACAAAACAAAAACAGGGAAATTCTTTACAATTACTTCAGGGTCTCTGACGAAACCTGGAATGACCCTATCTACATTGACAGCTTGAAGTGGCATAAGGATGGACACTTGGGACTGAGAGAATTGGTGAGATTGGATGAGCAAATGCAGACCCTTTAAAGCAATAATGCATGGCACCCATTCCATGGGTCCCACCTCTCCAGGTTGAAGGGAATATTAATACAGCTATAACATGTACGGGAAACCTAGAGAATGGACACACTGTGAATACAAAAGGTTTCTAACGCTCAACGAATAGTCCCACTCCTGGTGCTCCAGTTTGACTTTCCAACTGCTTTACTATCAATCTCCCAACTTGGAGAGACAGCCCCTTTAACCTCCTGGTTCCCACAGGTTGTCAATTTGGAAGAGGATGGAAGGGAAGAGGGAGAACCAATGAGAGAGTTGTTGTTAGGCATTTGGAAGTGCACATGTCACTCTAATTTCCCGGCAGGAAGAAGAATTAACCAAAGTCTCAGACACCAACCAGGAACCAGTATAGTTCCTGAACTAAAATTTTGGACTTGCATTCAGCTCACAAATAATGAGTTGAAACATGGAGCACAGGTGCACAGCAATTCACATACCGGCAGAGTAATAAAGGACAACTATTGTCCAAAAATCTGTTGAGGGAAGGCAACAAGGTGGACTTGAAAGCGAGGCAGAATAGCAGGAAACAGCTTTCAAGAGGTACGTTGGAATTGAATGTAAAGCACAGGAAGAGGGGCACAACTTCAACAGTGATGCACATGACCAAAAAGGGCGTATACATTTTCTAGTGAATATATTCAGGAGAAAACACGTACGCCCTTTTTGGCCAAGCAAGCAAGCGGGCAATGCAAATCTGCACTACAAAGATGTATCTCTTCCCACTGGTCAAAAGGGACATCCATAAAATTTGTAAAAACCAGAAAGGCAAGACAGGCCCTGTAGAACAGGGTGCCATGTTATGCTGATGGGCGGGATGTAAGTTGCCAACTGCCTAACTGGAGTAGTGCATTTTGTTCCCTAAAACAAGTAAACCATAGAACTACAGAGCAAAGGGCACTTCCAGTCTATGGAATATACCTTGGGAAAACTGAAAATCAATAAGACAGAGCCACCCCCAAATATAGGGCTGCACTGCTTACAAGAACCTCAACTTGCATACACCTTAAATATCCCAGGAAATATAAAAATGGTTCAAAAAATTGTGGTACTTACCTAGGATGGAATATCCCTCGGCCATGAAATCAATGTCATAAGACCAGTAGCAGCAAAGTGAGTGGATTCAGGTACGATGATTCTAAGTGAAATAAGTCACACAGAAAAAGAAACTTATCATAAGATATCACTTATGAAGATCCTGTAAACATGGCTACCCATGAACTGAGTTAGGAAAAAGAACAGAGTCTCACATTTAGAAAACACACTTATGCCTGCTTAAGGGGGAAGGAGAGGTGGGATGATGCATAAAACCAGAGTTTGATATAAGCAAATGTACCGCTCCAAAAACCAACTATGGAATAGACAAGACCTACACGTTCCTCAGTGAAAGGGACTCAAAATCCCATATTTCCCGCAGAGGAATATATCTGACTAGTAAAAATCTTAAAACCTATGTATTGATATGTCTCCGTAAGGGAATCAAGTGTGTCAAGACTGGCATAATCATGGCAGTGAGAATCAGCTGAAACCCACTATAAAGAGGAATTTCAAAACAAAACAAAAAAACAGGGAAATCCTTTACAATTTTTTCAGGGTCTCTGATAAAACCTGGAATGACCCTATCTACAATGACAGCTGGATGTGTCATAATGCTGGACATTTGGGACTGAGAGGATTGGTGAGATTGGGTGAGCAAATGCAGTCGCTTTAAAGCAATAATGCATGGCCCCCATTCCATGGGTCCCAACTCTCCAGGTTGAATGGAATATTACTACAGCTATAATATGTACAGGAAACCTAGAGAATGGACACGCTGTGAATATGAAATTTTTCTAAAACTCAACGAACAGTCCCTCTCGTGGTGCTCCAGTTTGACATTCCAACTGCTTTACTATCAATCTCCCAACTTGGAGAGACAGCCCCTTTAACCTCCTGGATCGCACAGGTTGCCAATTTGGCAGAGGATGGAAGGGAAGAGGGAGAACCAATGAGAGAGTAGCTGTTAGGCATTTGGATGGGCACATGTCATTCTAATTTCCCGACAGGAAGAATAATTAACCAAAGTCTCTGCCACCAAACAGAAACCAGTATAGGTCCTGAACCAAATTTTTGGGCTTGCGTTCAGCTCACAAAAAACGAGTTGATAAATGGATCTCAGGGTCACTGTAATTCAGAAACTGGCAGAGTAATAAAGGACAACTATCGTCCAAAAATCTGTTGAGGGAAGGCAACGAGGCAGACTTGAAATCGAGGCAAAATATCAGGAAACAGATTTCAAGAGGTGCGTTTGAATCGCTTGTAAAGCACAGGAAGATGTGCACATATTCGCCAATGATGCACTTGGCCAAAAAGGGCGTATGCGTTTTCTCCTGAATATATTCAGGCGAAAACGCATACGCCCTTTTTGGCCAAGCAAACAAGCGGGCAATGCAAATCTGCAATACAAAGAAGTATCACTTCCCACCGGTCAAAAGGGACATCCACAAAATGTGTAAAAACCAGAAATGCAAGACAGGACCTGGAGAACAGGGAGCCTTGTTATGCTGATGGGCGGGATGTAAATTGCCAACTGGCTCACTGGAGGAGTGCATTGTGTTCCCTAAAACAAGTAAACAACAGAGCTACAGAGCCAAGGGCACTTCCATTCTAGGGAATATACCTTGGGAAAATTGAAAATGTATAAGACAGAGCCACCCCCATATTTAGGGCTGCACTGCTTCAAGAACCTCAACTTGGGTACACCTTAGATATTCCAGGAAATATAAAAATGGATCAAAAAATTGTGGTACTTACGTAAGATGGAATATCCCTCAGCTTTGAAATCAATGTCATAAGACCAGTAGCAGCAAAGTGAGTGGATTCAGGTACGATGATTCTAAGTGAAATAAGTCACACAGAAAAAGAAACTTATCATAAGATAGCACTTATAGAGATCCTGTAAACATGACTACACTTGAACTGAGTTAGTAAAGAGAACAGCGTCTCACATTTAGAAAACCCTCTTATGCCTGCTTAAGGGGGAAGGAGACATGGGGTGACGCATAAAAATAGAGTTTGATATAAGCACAGGTTCCGTTCCAAAAACCATCTATGGAATAGACAAGACCTACAACTTCCGCAGTGAAAGGGACTCAAAACCCCGTATTTCCCGCAGAAGAATATATCTGACTACTAAGAACCTTAAAACCTATGTATTGATATGTCTGCGTAAGGGAATCAAGTGTGTCTTGACTGCCAAAAACATGGCAGTGAGAATCAGCTCAAACCCACTATAAACAGGAATTTCAAAAACAAAATGAAAAAAAACCGGTAAATTCTTTAAAATTCCTTCAGGGTCTCTGATGGAACCTGGAATGAACCTATCTACAATGACAGCTGGATGTGGCATAAGGCTGGACCCTTGGGACTGAGAGGATTGTTGAGTTTGTGTGAACAAATGCAGTCGCTTTAAAGCAATAAATCATGGCCCCCATGTCATGGGTCCCAAAACTCCAGGTTGAAGGGAATATTACTAAAGCTATAACATGTACGGGAAACCTAGAGAATGGACACACTGTGAATACAAAATGTTTCTAAAACTCAAAGAATAGTCCCTCTCGTGGTGCTCCAGTTTGACATTCCAACTGCTTTACTATCAATCTCCCAAGGTGGAGAGACAGCCCCTTTAACATCCTGGATCGCATATGTTGTCAATTTGGCAGAGTACGAAAGGGAAAAGTGAGAACCAATGAGAGAGTAGCTGTAAGGCATTTGGACAGGCACATGTCACTCTTATTTCCCGGCATGAAGAAGAATTAACCAAAGTCTCATCTTCCTGCCAGGAACGAGTATAAGTCCTGAACCAAAATTGTGGATTTGCGGTCCGCTCACAAAGAAGCGAGTTGAAAAACGGATCTCAGGGTCACAGCAATTCCCAAACTGCCAGATTTATAAAGGACAACTATCGTCCAAAAATATATTGAGGGAAGGCAATGATGCGGACGTGAAAGCGAAGCAGAATAGCAGGAAACAGATTACAAGAGGTACATTGGAATTGCCTTTAAAGCACAGGAAGAGGGGCACTACTTCAACAATGATGCACTTGGCCCAAAGGGCATAGGCGTCTTCTCCTGAATATATTCAAGAAAAAATGCATATGCCCTTTTTGGTCAAGCAAGCAAGCGGGTAATGCAAATCTGCACTACAAGAACGACCACATCCCACTTGTCAAAAGGGACATCCGAAAAATATGTAAAAACCAGAAAGGCAAGACAGGCCCTGGAGAACAGGGAGCCTTTTTATGCTAATGGGCAGGATGTAAATTGCCAACTGCCTCTCTAGAGGAGTGCATTGTGTTCCCTAAAAAATATACCACAGAGCTACAGAGCCAAGGGCAGTTCCAGTCTAGGGAATATACCTTGGGAAAACTGAAAATCAGTAAGTCAGAGCCACCCCAAAATTTAGGGCTGCACTGCTTACAAGAACCTCAACTTGGGTACACCTTAAATATCCCAGCAAATATAAAAATGGTTCAAAAAATTGTGGTACTTACGTACGATTGAATAACCCTTAGCCATGAAATCAATGTCATAAGGCCAGTAACAGAAAAATGAGTGGATTCAGGTACGATGATTCTAAGTGAAATTAGTCACACAGAAAAAGAAACTTATCATAAGATATCACTTATGAAGTTCCTGAAACCATGGCTACACATGAACTGAGTTAGGAAAGAGAACAGAGTAACGAATATTATCATAAGATATCACTCATATGGTCAATGTACACATCGCTACACATGAATAGAATTACAAACACAACAGAGTCACACATTTAGAAAACAAACTTCTGCCTGCTTAAGGGGAAAGGCGAGGTGGGGTGATGCATAAAACCACAGGTTTAAATTAGCACAGATACTGTTACATTAACCAAGTATGCAATAGACAACACCTACTCCCGGCACAATGAACTGGACTCGACACCCCCTATTCATTGCAGAGGAATATATCTGACTCTAAGTATTTTAAAACACATGCATTCTCATGTCACCATAAAGGAATCATATGTGTGTATAATGGCATGAACACAGCACTGAAATTCAGCTAAACCACCTTATAAAAATAAGTTTCAAAAGCAAAATTCAAAAACAGCAAAACAGAGAGAAATCTTAAAAATTACGTTCAGGGCCTGTGATCCAACCTGGATTGACCACCTTTACACCCACAGCTGGATGAGACATATGACTGGACACTTGGGGCTGACAAGTTTCCTGAGGTTGTGTGAGCAAAAGAACACCACTTAGAGCAATACCGTGTGCTACCCATTCTAGTGGTCCCAAATCTCCTGATTTAAGGGAATCTTCCTACAGTTAAAACATGCATGGGAAACCGAGTGGATGGTACACTGTGTAATTGTGAAAGTTTTCTAAAAGGTACCTCATTTTTCCTTTCATCGTGCTCGGCTTCGCCATTCCATCTGCATTACTAAAAATCTCCCCACTTGGAGTGTCAGCGCCTTTACCCTCCTGTTATGCACAGTTTGCAAATTGTGCAGAGGATGAACAGGAAGAGGGGAAACAAATGAGAGATTAGATGTAGGTGTTTGGATGGGCACATATCACCCTAGTTTCCCATCAGGAATAAGAATTAACCAAAGGTTCAGCCTGAAGCCCCGGAACCAGACTAGGGCCTAAAGCCATCCTGCGGTATTGCAGCCAGCTCACAAATAGGCGAGTTGAAAAATGGAAATCAGGGGCACAGCTATTCACAAACTTGCAGAGTTATAAAGGACAACTATCATCCAGAAATATATTGAGGTAAGGCAGTGAAGAGGATTTGAATGCAAGGCAGAATTGAAGGAAACAGATTTCAAGAGGTACATTGGAGTCATCTTTAAAGCACATGAAAAGCGACAGAACTTCAACAATGTTGCCCTTGGCCGAAAAGGGAGTATGTGTATTTCCATGAATATATTCGGGAAAAAATGCATACACCCTTTTTGGCCAAGCAAGCCATCAGGCATTGCAAATCCACACTACATAGAAGTGTACCTTACCTCCAGTCAAAAGGGCCATCCACAAATAGTGTAAAAACCACAAATGCAGGACAGACCATGGAGAAAAGGGAACCTGGTTACACCGATTGACAGGATGTAAATTGCCAACAGCCTCTCTGGAGAACTGTATGTTGTTTTCTAAAACAGAGCTACAAAGCATAGCACACTTCCACTCATGGGCGTGTATTTTGGGAAAACTAAAAATTCACAACACACAGCCAGCCCAAAGTTTAGGGCTGCTCTGTTTACAAGAACCTCGACTTCGGTACACTTTAAATATCCCAGGAAAGGAAAAAAAATGGATATAGATGTTGTGGTACTTATATACAATGGAATGTCTCTCACATAAAATCAATGTCATAAGGCCAATAACAGCATAATGAGTGGCTTTAGGTACGATGATGCTAAGTGAAATGAGCCACAAAGAAAAATAAACTTATTGTAATATATCACTTATAGAGGGAATGTAAACATGGCTACACATGAACTGAATTTCAAAAGAGAACAGAGTTACACATTTAGAAAACTCACTTATGCCTCCTTAAGTGGAAAGGTGACGTGGGGTGATGTGTAAAAGCAGAGTTTGAAATTAGCACAGATCCCATTCCATATACCAAATATGCAATAGAAAAGATCTACTCCTTTCTGAATGAACTGGACACCAAACACCCTATTCACTGAAGATGAATATATCTGACTGGTAATAATCTTGAAACCTATGTATTTATATGTCTCCATAATGGAATCAAGTGTATGTAGATTGGCATAAACACAGATCAATGGAACAGGACATAAAGCCCAGAGATAAACGTACATACCTATGGCTATCTCATCTATGACAAATGAGCTAAGGATATACAATGGAGAAAAGACAGTCTCTTCAGTAATTGGTGCTGGGAAAAATGGACACCTAAACATAAAAGAATGAAATTAGAACACTCCATAACACCATACACAAAAATAAACTCTAAATGGATTAGAGATCTAAATATAAGACCAGACACGATAAAACTGTTAGAGGAAACCATAGGCAGAACACACTATGACATAAATCACAGCAAGATCCTTTTTGACTCACCTCCTAGAGAAATGGAAATAAAAACAGAAATCAAAAAATGGGACCTAATGAAACTTAAAAGCTTTTACACAGTATAGGAAAACTTAAACAAGATACAAAAACAACCCTCAGAATTGAAGAAAATATTTTCAAATGAAGCAATTGACAAAGGATTAATCCCCAAAATTTACAAGCACCTCATGTAGCTCAATATCACAAAAACAAAGAACCCAATCCAAAAACGGGCAGAAAACCTAAATAGACATTTCTCCAAAGAAGATATACAGACTACAAAGAAACACATGAAAGGATGCTGAACATCACTAATCATTAGAGAAATGCAAATCAAAACTACCGTGAGGTATCAACACACAGCAGTCAGAGTGGCAATCATCAAAAAAATCTACAAAACAATAAATGCTGGAGAGGGCTTTATTGGAGAAAAGGGAACACACTTGCACTGTGGGTGGGAATGTAAATTGATATGGGCAGTAGGGAGAACAGTACAGAGGTTCCTCTAAATAACTAACAATAGAGGTACCATACAACACAACAATCCAACTACTGGGTATTTGCCTTGTGAAAACCGTAATTCAAAAAGAGTTATGTAGAAAAAATGTTCATTGCATCTCTATTTACAATAGCCAGGACACAGAAACAACCTAAGTGTCCATCGAGAGATGAATGGATAAAGAAGATCTGGCACATATATACAATTGAATATTACTCAGCCATAAAAAGAAGCAAAACTGAGTTATTTGTACTGAGGTGGATGGACTTAGAATCTGTCCTACACAGTGAAGTAAGTCAGAAAGGGAAAAACAAATACTGTATGTTAACAGAGATATATGGAATCTAATGAAGAAATAAAAAAGATTTTGAAGAACCTAGTGGCAGGACAGGATTAAGGACACATACGTAGAGAAAGGACTTGAGGACACCGGAAGGGGGATGGGTAAGCTGGGACGAAGTGAGAGAGTGGCATGGACATATATACATTACCAAATGTAACACAGATAACTACTGGGAAGCAGCCACATAGAACAGGGAGATCAGCTCGGTGCTTTGTGACCACATAAAGGGGTGGGATATGGAGTGTGGGAGGGAGATGCAAGAGGGAGGGGATCTGGTGATATTTGTATATGTATAGCTGATTCACTTTGTTATACAGCAGAAACGAACACTCCATTGTAAAACAATTATACTCCAATAAACGTGTAAAAGGAAAAAAAAAAAAAAACAGAATGTCCAGGGATAAACCTTCACACCTATGGTCAACTAATCTATGACAAAGGAGGCAAGACTATACAATGGAGATAAGACAGTCTCTTCAATCATTGGTGCTGGGAAATATGGACAGCTACATGTAAAAGAATGAAATTAGAACACTCCCAAACACCATACATAAAAATATATTCAAAATGGATTAGAGACATTAATGTAAGATGGGACAGTATAAAACTCTGAGAGGAAAACTTACGAAGGATACTCTGACGTAAATCACAGCAAGATCTTTTTTGATCCACCTCCTATAGTAATGAAATAAAAAAGAGAACTAAACAGATGGGACCTAATGAAATGTAAAAGCTTTTTTCAAAGCAAAGGAAACTACAAACAAGACAAAAAGACAACCCTCAGAATGGCAGAAAATATTTGCAAACGAATCAATGGACAAATGATTAATCTCCAATATATATATAAACAGCTCATGCAGCTCAATATTAATGAAACAAACAACCCAATACAAAAATGGAAGAAGATCTAAATAGACATTTCTTCCAAGAAGACAAAGAGATGGCCAGTACACACATGAAAATCTGCTCAACATCACTAATTATTAGAGAAATGGAAATGGAATCTACAATGAGGTATCACGTCACACCTGTTAGAATGGGCATCATCAGAAAATCTACAAACAACAAATGCTGGAGAGGGTGTGGAGAAAAGGAACCTTCTTCCACTATTGTTGGGAATGTAAATCGATATAGTCTCTATGGAGAACAGTATGGAGGTTCCTTAAAAAAATAAAAATAGAATTACCATATAATCCAGCAATCCCACTACTGAGCATATACCCAGAGAAAACCATAAATCAAAAAGACACATTCACCACAATGTTCATTGCAGCACTATTTACAATAGCCTGGTAATGAAATCAACCTAAGTGCCCACAGACAAATGAAGGATAAAGATGTGGTACATATATACAATGGAATATTACTCAGCCACACATAGGAATGAAATTGGGTCATCTGTAGAGACCTTGATGGATCTAGAGACTCTCATACAGAGTGAAGTAAGTCAGAAAGAGAAAAAAAAACAATATTGTATGTTAATGCATATATGTGGAACCTAGAAAAATGGTACAGATGAACCAGTTTGCAGGGCAGAGATAGAGACACAGATGTAGAGAACAAACATATGGACACCAAGGTGGTAATGCCATGTGAGGGTGGTGGTGGGATGAATTGGGAGACTGGGATTCATATGTGCACACTTATATGTATAAAATAGATATCCAATAAGAACTGGCTGTATAAAATAAATAAATAAGTTGAAAAAAAATTAAAAATAAATAAATAAAATTTAATAAAATAAACCAAAAAAAGTTTTTCCCTTCACATAGACGTCTTTATATTAATGCATTATTTCCATGTTTATATCTCCAAATTAAAAAAAAAAGAAGAAGAAATAAAATCTACCTTGAACCAAAAAGAAAAAAAAAAAGAAAAAAAAAAAAAAACAGAACCCACCAGTTATACAGAGGAAAATCTTATCAGGGCACTTGCTCAAGTGGTAAAAAATTCTTAATTTGGTCAGAGGTGGGAAATCATCTCCCATGTAGTGAGCAGCACTCCCCCCCAACAAGGAGCATCCTCATTGCAAAGCTGGGGGACTGTATCGAGGCATCTGTGAGTAAATGTGAGCTGAGCCCCAGTCCTGCTGCAGCTAAACTCTTCCCACCCTTTCCAGGTAAAACTCCTGAATATGTACAAGCACTTGCAAGCCTAGAGGAAGGGCTGTGGAGCCACACCAGCGACAGCACGCAGGCTGACTTGGTGCCTGCAGGCCAGCCAGGAAGGTCCTGGACTCAGATGCTCTTCTGGAAGCTTTCCATTTCCCTGCCTGAGATACCCCTCCTGCCACGGCCCACACTGCTTTTTTACTTCCTCACCTCTGCCTGGGGAGAAATTCCAGCGGCAGGTATGGGTGACACATCCTCTTCTTTAAAAGGTGGCAGCCTGGCAACTCCTGCAGAAAGTCCAGCAGAGCCCCACTCACACTGGGCCACCCACAAAGCCACAGCCCCTCACTCCCTCCCACCACCCCAGCCCCGACACTGCTGACAGGGCAGAGAATATGGCGTCAGGCACAGCTACAGGGGCTCTTGCTGCCTGGAGAGGTGTTTATATTGACCTCAACCCAGGCACACCTGGGGAGGGCTGGCAGGCAGTGTCAGGCTGCCCAAATCAGCAAATCCTCACCTCTCAGGGGCTCACAGTTGCAGAAAATGAACCTTGCTAAACGGGCCAGGCCCAAGGAACAGGTGTGGGCTCTTGAGAGTCAGGATAGACAAGGGGCTGCATCTGCGGCTTGTTTTCTTATAATTTTATCTGGTCCATGAGTGGAAAACAACTTCAAGAAGACCCTATCCTAATTAGAGGAACCCAGGAGTCAGGGAGAGGAGTGATGGTGGGTGGAGACAGACGCCTGGTGCCGTTGCTGCAGTGGAAGTGTCTGGAAGACCAGGCAGAGAGAGGCTGCACAGAGTGATAGTCAGGGTCACAGACCTGTCATAGCTGCTGTTTGTTAGTTCAACTCCTGCTCTGAGGTGTTCTGTGTCAGCTGTGATTGACAGGTGAGCTGGGGGTTCTCTGCAAGGTGGGCTATGTGCACAGTTCCTGTGTGTCCTGCCCTGCTCGGGTACCTGCCCAGGGGAGCTCTGTATCCTGGTAAGGGCCTGACTATGAGAGCCCCATGGGCTGCTGGGTAGCTGCACAGGTGAGCTCCATACCCTGAGAGGGACTTGACCACGAGAGCCCCGTGGGCTGTGGGGTGGGGGGTGCAGCCCAGGTGAGCTCCATATCCTGGGATTGGCCTGACCACGAGAGCCCCATGGGCTGCTGGAGACCTGGTAAAGGATATCAGGACAGTCAGTGAAGCCACCGAAGATATACGTCCAGTAGCTCCTATTTCCTACACACTGCTGGTCATTCTACCATCCACCAGGCCATGGCATTCTGTATTAGACTTCAATGATGCCTTCTTCTGTATTCCATTCATCTCAGAGTCACAAGAATTTTTGGCTTGTGAGAGGCAGGAGACAACATGCAACCAAAGCAATAATGCTGGGCCGTCCTGCCCCAATGGTTCAAAAATCCCCACACCATCATTAGGGAAATGTCCTCTAAAGACCTAAAAGTTCTACCTCTGTGAAAGGGAACCCTCCTTCAATATGCAGAGGACATTCTGATCACCAGGCCTACTAAAGACACCTCTGAACTACCTAGCCAATAAAGGATAGAAGGTGTCCAAGAAAAAGGCTCAAATATCCCAGGCTAAGGTGACATGCCTGGGCTTCATTCTCACAGATATTCGGAGAAACGCATCCCAGGGTAGGGAAGAAGCCATTTGCAGCCTTACCTCTTCTAAAACTAGAAGACACCTTAGGGGTTCCTGGGAAGGACAAGGTTTTCTGCATCTGGATCCCTAACTACAGTCTAATACCTGGGCCTCTACATGACACACTGACACGAAAAGATGATGATCCTTTTGAATAGAATCCAGAAGCAGACTCTCAAGAATGGAAAGAGCAGTCAATTAAGACCCTTGCCCAGGAACTCCCTAATTTAGCTAAACCTTTGACCTTTACATACCCGGTCAAAGGTTAATCAACCTTGGAGCCTTAGTGCAAAAACTGGGACCACTTGAAATGGAGCAACACAAGAATGCCCTTCAGGTATGATAAACTATGGTCACCAAGGTCTTTGCCCACCGACTCATCAGGCCAGGATACTGGGGTATCTAAAAAGCTGGAAATCAGCAGCCCACAAGGCCAGCTCCCTCTTAAGGGAAAAGGACCCCACGTGGTCATCCTAACCACCCATCATGCCCTGAAGTTGCAGGGGTCGCTCTGTGGACACACTGACCTCGAGTGAGGAGGCCCTCCAATTCCAACCTCCAGAGAGACAAACGGGGGCAACGGGCCCCCAAGATGACTTGTGTGACCATCACTTGACCTGGAGTTTCTCTCAGAAAACAACAAGACTGTGCCCCAAAAGAGCAGACTACTGCTTGTAGGACTTACTGCACCCAGAGGGGAGCTAATAAGCTTGGAGGGGGAAACATATATCATGCTTTCACCATAGAAAACCCTACAGACACCGTGGTGATTGTAACCAATATGACCGGGTGGAATGCTGGCTACTTCTAAAGGCCGTTGTCTCAGTGGACGTCACGTTCCTGGACCACCACTGACCGTGGACTGTCTGGGAGTTGTGCGGGCAGGGCTCTGACACATGGTGCTGTTTGTACATTAATACAGGGACCTAATTAAAGAAAGCACAGACTACTGGTCAGAGCATCTAGGCTGACAAAAACCGTCAGCCTAAGATTGCCGAACAAATGTGGGGTGGGGTGAAACCTGCCACTGCAGCATCTCTGTGCATCTCCTTCCTGGACCTTAAAGGTCATTAGTATCTATAACACTTCCAGTGCTCGTGCTCAGGCAGACGAGAAGTGAGGAAGAAGGCCTTGGGACAATCAACCTCACCTGGAGGCTGGTGGGGAGACGTTTTGACCCTCCCCCCATGTATCAGGGCTCACACCACAGCATGAAGCACTTACAAAACAGGGGTCTGCACCCTCAACACCCCAAAAATGAGGAACAGAACAAAAAGCAGAGGAGGTGTTCATCTCCGGCAACGTTCATTAAAAATTCCTGGGAGATATAAAGAGAATCTGGGCAATAAAATAAAGTCTAAGCTGTTTTTCCATTGTGCTTTGTCTAATTTCACGTGCTCCTAGGGCTCCGCATGCAGAGGTCCCACACCAGGCATTTCAGATCCGATTTCCTAGTGCAGAATGGCTGGGTCGACACCTCAGCTAGCGGGGTCCCATGCAGACTCCGTGACATAGAGCCTGAGCTGCAGCCAACCCAGCCTTTGAGAGCTCCATGCCCTCCCTCCCACTGACGCTGCCTTGATCCCTACATAGCAGCCCAGCCCACAGCCCGTGGTGGAGTGCACACTCTCAACTCTCCATTCTGTTTTCAAAATAATGTTTCCTTTGCTTCTGAACCAAACTCAGTCTTGATCTTTTGCCTCCAATGACACTGGGCACGGGGACTCCTGTTGGGATCCACTCTGGAGGATCAGTAACAGAAATTGAGAACATTGTAACTTCAATGAACAGGTGTGAGAGCCAAACTATAGTTAACATAGAGCAGTGTATAATGCTCGGGTAAAATAAGATGTTTTTAAGACTTACATTTGATATTTCCATCACTTTACTGTAAGCAAGTTCAGTGAACACGTCTGTCTTATTTGTCAGGTCAACATTAGAGAAATGAAGTGATTTATTTCCATGGATGTACATCGAATACTCTTGGCTGAAGCTTCAATCGTGTTTTGAATGATTTTTCCATTGAAAATGATACCTCTCTTTCAGTTCCCCCATTTCTGAGAAGTATAAAATCTTATAATTTATTATTACCAAAGGGGAAAGGTAGGAGAAGGGATAAATTAACAGTTTGGGATTAACACATACACACTGCTATGTATAAAATAGATCATCAACAAGGAACTACTGTATAGCACAGGGAACTACACTGAATATTTTGCAATAACCTATAAGGGGAAATAATCTGAAAAAGAATCGATATTTTTATTGACATCATCTATCAATGACAGATAAAATGTAACCTAAGCAAGGCCGATGGTGAGTGCTTCTGACCCTGAAGATTTCAATCATCTAAAGTTTGGGCTCTGCCTATTTCCCAAGGCTCCTAATGGACATATGTGTAGCCGTAGCTTAAAAATTCCCCAGTTTGCTGTTCGGGGAAGCACTGATTTGGAAAAATCCCTGGTGTTCTCCTTACATGCACGGGACCCTTCCTACAGCTAAAACATGCCTGCCACACCTAGAGGATGGTACACCGTTTGATCGGAAAGAGTTTGGAAAAGGCACCTCATCTCCTCATTGCCTGGTGCTCAGGTTCACCCCTCCAGCATCATTCCTAACAATCTCCTCACTTGGGGATATCAGCACCGTCAACATCCTATTGCACACTGTTTGGAATTTGTCTAGAGGATGAAGCGGAAGGATGAGAAAAATTTAGAGACAAGTCTTAGGTGATCAGACAGGCACATGCCACTCTAATTTCCAATCCAGAAGACAAATTCATCAAAGGCTAGAATTGCCCACGGAAACAGAATAGGGCTAGAGGAAATCCCGCTGTTTTGTGTCCAGTTTCCAAAAACACAAGTTGAAAAATGGAAAGCAGGGTCACTAAAATTCATAAAACTTCAGAGTTGAAATTATCTATCGTCGAAAAATGTCTTGAGGTAAGCCACAGAAAAAGACTTGTAAGCAAGGGAGAGTGGCAGGAAACATATTTGAAGAGGTAGGAAGGACTCCCCATTAAAGCACAAGAAAAGGGGCTGAACATCGCCAATGATGCAGTTGGCCCAAAAGGGCGTATGCATTTTTTCTGAATATATTCTAGTAAAGGCCATACACACTTTTGATCCAACCAAACAGGTGGGCACTGGAAATCAATACTACCAAATGTATCACTTCACATCAGTCAGAAGGGCCATCCACATAAAGTGTAAACACCAGAAATGCAGGACAGGGCGAGGAGAAAAGGGAACCCTGTGAGGCTGATAGTGGAAATGGAATTTGCCAACGGCCACTCTGGAGAAGTGTATTGTGTTTGCTAAAACATCTAAAACATGAGCTACAGAGCATAGGGCACTTGCACTCATGGGCATATACCTTGGGAAAAACAAAAATCAACAGAAAACAGGCACCCCAACGTTTACCACTTCTCTGTTAAAAAGGGCCTCCACTTGGATATAACCTAAATGTCCCTGGAAGGATAAAATGGATAAAAGAGATGGGGTATTTATGTAGAGTGGAATATTACTCATCCAGAAATCAATGAAATAAGGCCAGTTGGAACAACTCTGGAGGAGTTACATACAATCATTCTAAGTGACATATGTCAGAAAGAAAAAGACACATATCATAAGATGTCACTTAAAGGTGGAATCAAAAATGGCTACACATGAAATAAACTACAACACAGAAACATAGTCAAATATGTAGAAAATAGACATAAGGCTGCTAAATGGGAAAGGTGGGGAATGGTGAGGTATTATCCAGGAGGTTGAAATTAGCAAAGTTACCATTCCAAGTATCAAATTGAATAACTGAAAAGGCCTACACAGTACCTCAAAGAACTGAACTCAGCTCACTCAAGTAACTGGAAAATAATACATATGAGTGGTAAGCATCTGAAAAAAAATTATTTTTGTCTCACAGTACATGAATCAAGTGGATGTACAGCAGCAAAAAACAGAGCTTTGAAAATCAGCTGTAAACAATATAAAAATAAATTTAAAAAATATTTATAAAAACAGTGAGACAGACAAAAATTCTTACAACTTTTGTTGAAGGGCTATGATGTAACATAGATTGAACACATGTAGACCCACAGCAGGATGATATATAAGGCTGGAAGCTATGCACGCTAAGAGATGTTAGAGAGGCAGGGTGAGGAAATGCAGACCTATTAAATACTGCCTGGTACCCATTCAATGGGTCCCAAATCTGCAGGTTCAAGGGAATATTCTGACAGCGAAAATATGCCTGGGAAACCGAGATGAATGTACACCGTGTGCTCAGGAAAGGTGTCTAAAATGCACCTCATTTTTGATCTCCTGGTGCTGGGGTTCGCCATTCCAGCCACATTACTAACAATCTCCCCACATGGAGAATCAGCACCTTTAACCTCCTGTGTCACACAGTTTGCAATTTGTGCAGAGTATAAATGGGAAGATGGGGAACCAATGAGAGATTAGCTGTAGGGGTTTTGACAGGCACATGTCACTCGAATTTCCCATTAGGAAGAAGAATTAAACAAAGGCTCAGCCTGCCTCCTCAGAACCAGAATAGGACCGGAAGCAATCCAATGGTTTGGCGGCCAGCTCACAAAAAGCGAGTTGCAAAATGGAGCTCAGGAGCAGACAATTCAAAGACCTGCAAAGATATAAATGATAACCAACGTCCAATAATATATTCAGGTAAGGCAACGAAGAGGATCTGAATGAGAGGCAGAATTGCAGGAAACAGATTTCAAAAGGTAGATTGTACTCACATTTAAAGCATATGAAAAGCAGCAGAATTTCTAAAATGATGCAGTTGGGCAAAAGGGTGTATGTGTTTTTTCGTGAATATCTTCAGGAAAATAAAACACATACAGAGTTTTTGGCCAACCAAGCAAGCGGGAAATGCAAATGTGCACAACAAAGAAGTCTCAATTTCCACTGCTCACAAAGGCCATCCAAAAAATGTGTACAAACCAGAAATGCAGGAGAGGCCATGGAGAACAGGGAGCCTAGTCACGCTGATGGGTGGGGTATAAATATCCAAGAGCCACTCTGAAGAAGTGTATGCTGTTTCCTAAAACATCAAAAATACAAGGCCCCCGAGCAAAGGGGTTTTCAACTCATGGGCATATAACTTGGGAAGACTAAATATCAACAAGACACAGGCACCCCATAGTTTAAGGCTGCTCTGCATACAAGAACCTCAACTTCGGTACACCTAAAATATCCCAGGAAAAAGAGAAATGCCTAAAGAACTTGTGGTAATTTTGTACAACAGAATATCACTCAGACGTGAAATCAATGTATATAAGGCCAGTAGCAGCATAATGAGTGGATTTAGGTATGATGATTCTAAGTGAAATTAGTCACACAGATAAAAGAATCTTATCATAAGATATCACTTACAAAGGGAATGTCAACATCACAGCACATGAAATGAATTAAGAAAGAGAACAGAGACTCACATTTACAAAACACTCTTATGCCTCCTTAAGGGGAAAGCAGAGGTGTGGTGATGCATAAAACGAGAGTTTGATATTAGAACAGGTACCATTCCATAATCCAAATACAGAAGAAACAAGATCTACACCTACCTCAGTGAACGGGACTCAAAACGCCTATTCCTCGCAGAGGAATATATCGGACTAGTAAGAATCTTAAAAACCTATGTATTGATATGTCTCCGTATGGAAATCAAGTGTGTCTAGACCGTCATAAACATGTCAGTGAAAATCAGCTCAAACCCATTATAAAAATGAATTTTAAAAACAAAACAAAAAAACAGCGAAATTCTTACACAATTCCTTCAGGGGTTCTGATGAAACCTGGAATGACCCTATCTGCAAAGACAGCTGGATGAGACTTGGGACTGAGAGGACTGGTGAGATTGGGAGAGAAAATGCAGACCCTTTACAGTACTAATGCATGCCACCATACCATGGGTCCCAAATCTCCAAGTAGAAGGGAATATCACTACAGATATAACATGTATGAGAAACCTAGAGAATGGACACCCTGTGATGGCGAAAGTTTTCTAAAAGTCTCCAAATTTTTCCTCTCCTTGTGCTCCAGTTTGGCATTCCAACTGCCTTACTATCAATCTCCCAACTTAGGAGAGTCAGCTCCTATAACCTCCTGGTTTGCACAGTTTGCTAATTGTGCAGAGGATGAAAGGGAAGAGGGAGAACCAATCAGAGAGTAGATGTAGGCATTTGGACGGACACATGCCACTCTAAATTCCCGTCAGGAAGAAGAATTACCAAAGCCTCAGCCACCCGCAGGGAACAGTATAGCCACCCCTGGCAGCAGTACAGGTCCTGAAGCAAAATTGTGTATTTGCGGTCAGCTCCCAATAATGGGATTTGAAAATTGGTGCTCAGGGGCACAGCAATTCACAAACCTGAGAGTTTTAAAGGACTACTCTCTTCCAAAAATCTGTTGAGGGAAGGCAACGAAGCGGACTTGAAAATGAGGTAGAATTGCACAAAACATATTTCAAGAGGTAAATTGGAATCACCTTTAAAGCCAGGAAAGGCATCACAACTTCGACAATGATGCCCTTGGCCAAAAATGGCGTATGCCTTTTCTCCTGAATGTATTCAGGAGAAAACGCATACGACCTTTTTGGCCAATCAAGCAAGCACACAGTGCAAATCCACACTACAAAGAATTGTCACTTCCCACCGGTCAAAAGGGACATCCGATAATCTCTAAATACCAGAAAGGCAAGAGAGAGATGAGAAGGGCATGAAGAAATGTAATCCCAAGGGTCATGGAGGATTGTGAGGACAAGCGAATGGAGCATTGTGATGACAAGATTATGTAGCATATTGCTGACAAACGCATGGAGCATTGTGATGACAAGTTTCATGGAGCACTGTGATGACAAGCGTCACGGAGCATTGTGATTACAGGGGCCATGGAGAATTGGGATGACAAGGGCATGGAGCATTTTGATGACAAAGGTCCCGGATCATTGTGTTGTCAGAGTTCATGGAGCGTTGTGATGACAGTGGTCATGGAGCATTGTGATGACAGGGGTCATGGAGCATTGTGATGAGAAGGTCAAGGAACATTGGGCTGAAAATGTTCATGGATTATTGTGATGACAGGGGTCATGGAGCACTGTGATGACAAGCTACTGGAGCATTGTGATGAGAAGACCATGGAGCCTTGTGATGATAAGTCTCATGGAGCATTCTGATGAAAAGGGACATGGAGCTTTGTGATTACAGGGGACTTGGAGCATTGTGATGAAAAGGGCAAGGAGCATTGGGATGAGAAGACCATCGAGCGTTCTGATGACATGCATCATGGAGCTTTGTGATGAAAAGGGCATGGAGCATTGTGATTACAGGGGCCTTGGAGCACTGTGAGGAAAATGGCATGGAACATTGTGATGAAAAAGGCATGGAGCCTTGTCATGACAGGGTTCAAGGAGCATACAGATGACAAGTGTCAGGGAGCATTGTGATGACAAGGGTATTGAGCATTATGATGAAAAAGTTCATGGAGCATTGTGATGAGAAGACCATGGATAATTGTGATGATGAGCCTCATGGGGCGTTGTGATGCTAAGTGTTATGGAACATTTTGATCACAAGGATTTGGAGCATTGTGATGACAGAGGTCATGGAGCATTTTGATTTCACTCTGATGAAAATAGCATGAAGCATTATGATGATGGGCATGGTGCATTGTGATGACAGGTTTCATGGAGCAATGAGATGAAAAGGGGCATGGAGCATTCGGATGACATGCATCATGGAGCTTTGTGATGACAAGGGCATGGAGCATGGTGAATGAGAAGGCCAAGGAGCATTTTGATGACATATTTCATGGAGCTTTGTGATGACAAGGGCATGGAGCATTGTGATTACAGGTGTCTTGGAGCATTGTGATGAGAATGGTCATGGAGACTTGTGATGACAAGGCCAAGGAACATCGTGATGGCAGGGATCATGGAGCATTGTTATGACAGGGGTAATGGAGCATGGTGATGACAAGGGCATGGAGCATTGTGATGACAAGGTCATAGATTATTGTGAAGTCATGTGTCATGGAGCATTATGATCACATATTTCATGGTCCACTGTGAAGACAATGGCATGGAGCATTGAGATGACAAATGTTATGGAGGATTGTGATGACAAAGGTAATGGAGCATTGTGATGACAAGGACTTGGAGCACTGTGATGACAAGGGTCAAGGAGCATTGTGATGACAAGGGCATGGATCATTGTGATGACAATGTCCATTGAGAATTTTGATGAAAAGGTCGTGAAGAATTGTGATGACAAAGGCATGTAGCTTGCTATGACAGGGGTCATGGGGCACTGCGATGACAACTGCATGGAGAATTGTGATGACAAGAGCATGTAACATAGTGATGAGAACTGTCATGGAGCATTGTGATGACAAGGATGTGGAGAATTGTGATGACAAGAGCATGTAACATTGTGATGAGAACTGTCATGGAGCATTGTTATGACAAGGACGTGGAGAATTGTGATGACAAGGGACATGAAAATTGTGATTACCAGGGCATGGAGAATTGTGATGCCAAGACCGTGGAGCACTGAGATGAGAAGACCATGGATAATGGTGGTGATGAGAATCATGGAGCACTGTAATGACAAAGGGAATGGAGCATTGTGATGACAGGTGTCATGGAACATTGTGATGACCGTGGTCATAGATATTTGGGATGACAAAGGTCATGGAGCATTCTGATGACAAGCTTGTGGAGTACTGTGATGACAAAGCATGTAACCCTGTGATGAGAAGTGTCATGGAGCACAGTGATGCCAAGAACGTGGAGAATTTTGATGACAGGGAACATGGAGCATTGTGATGACCAGGGCATGGAGCATTGTGATGGCAAGACCGTGGAGCATTGTGATGAGAAGACCATGGATAATTGTGATGAGGAGCGTCATGGAGCACTGTAATGACAAGTGGTATGGAGCAATGTGATGACAGGGGTCATGGAGAATTGTGATGACAAGGGTCATGGAGCATTCTTATGACAAGTGTGTGGAGTATAGTGATGACAATGGCAAGGAGCATTGTGATGAAAAGGGCATTGAGCATTGTGATGAAAAAGGCATGGAGCCTGTTCATGAAAGGGTTCAAGGAGCATTCTGATGACAAGTGTCAGGGAGCATTGTGATGACAAGTGTATTGAGAATTGTGATGAAAAAGATGATGGAGCATTGTGACGACAAGGGCATGCAGTATTGTGATGACAGGCGTCATGGAGCATTGTGATGACAAGTGTTATGTAAAATTGTGATCACAAGGATTTGGAGCATTGTGATGACAGAGGTCATGGATCTTTTTGATTTCAAGGAGCATGGAGCATTGTGATGACAGGGGTCATGGAGCATTTTGATGAAAAGGGTCATGGAACATTTTGATGACAGGTGTTATGGAACATTGTGATGTCAGGGGTCATCGAACATTGTGATGATAAGTGCATGTAGCATTCTGATGACAGGAGTCATGGAACATTGTGATGACAGGGTTGAGGGAGTATTGTGATGAATAGTGATGTAACATTGTGATATCAGTGGTGGGAGAGCATTTTGGTGAGAAGTGCATGGAGCATTGTGAAGACAAGCTTTATGGAGACTTGTGATGACAACATTGTGGAACACTGTGATGAGAAGCGCATGACACATTGTGATGACAAGGGTCACGGAGCATTGTGATGAAAAGTTCATGGAGCATTGTGGTAACAAAGGTAACAGAGCCTTGTGATGATGCGGGCATGGACCATTGTGATGACAAATGTTATGAAGCATTGTGATGACTGGAGTCACGGAGCATTGTGATGACACTTGTCATGGAGCCTTGTGATGACAAGGGCATGGAGCACTCTGCTGAGAATGGCATAGAGCATTGTGATGACAAGTGTCAAAGAGCATTGTGATGAAAAGTTCATGGAGCATTGTGATTAAAAAGGTCACAGAGACTGTCGAGGGCATGGACCATTGTTATGACAAAGGTCAGGTAGCATTGTGATGACAGGGTCATGGAACATTGTGATTACAGGGGTGAGGGAGTATTGTGATGACTAGTGATGGAACATTGTGATATCGCTAGTGAGAGAGTATTTTGATGAGAAGTGCATGGAGCATTGAGATTACACGGATTATGGAGCATTTCAATGACAAGGTTGTGGACCGTTGTGATGAAATGCGTGTGGCACTTTGTGATAACAATGGTCAAGGAGCATTGTTCTGACAATGACATGGTGCATTGTGATGACAAGGGTCCCAGAGAATTGTGATGAAAAGTTCATGGAGCATTGTGGTTACAAAGGTCACAGAGCCTTGTGATGACGCGGGCATGGACCATTGTGATAACAAACGTTATGAAGCATTGTGATGACTGGAGTCATGGAGCATTGTGATGACAGGGGACATGGAGCATTGTGATGACAAGGGCATGGAGCATTGTGATGACAGGGGCATGGAGCATTGGTCTGACAAGTTTCATACATTATTGTGATGAGTGTGGGCATGGTGCATTGTGATGACAAGGGCACGGAGCATGGTGCTGAGAAGGTCATGGAGTATTGTGAAGACAGGTGTCAGGGAACACTGTGATGACATATGTCATGGTCCATTGCAATGACAATGGCATGGAGCATTGTGATGCCAAATGTAATGGAGGATTGTGATGACAAATATAATGGAGCATTGTGATGACTAGGGCTTGGAGCATTATGATGACAAGGGCCATTGAGTATTTTCATGACAAGGTCATGAAGCATTGTGAGGAAAATGTCCTGGAGCACTGTGATGAGAAAACCATGGAGCCTTGTGATGACAAGTCTCATGGAGCATACTGATGAAAAGGGACATGGAGCATTGTGATTACACGGGTCGTGGACCCTTGTGAGGACAAGGGCATGGAGCACTGTGAGGAGAAGGCCAAGGAGCATTCTAATGACATGTGTCATTGAGCATTGTGATGACAAGGGCTTGGAACATTGTGATTACAGTGGTCTTAGAGCATTGTGATGAAAAGGGCATGGATCACCTTGATGAAAAAGGCATGGAGCCTTGTCATGACAGGGTTCAAGGAGCATACAAACAACAAGTGTCAGGAGGCATTTTGATGACAAGTGTATTGAGCATTGTGATGACAAGGTCCTGGAGCATTGTGATGAGAAAACCATGGAGCCTTGTGATGACAAATCTCATAGAGCATACTGATGAAAGGAGCATGGAAAACTGGGATTACAGGGGTTTGGAACATTGTGATTACAAGGTCATGGAGCATTGTGATGAAAAGGTCATGGAGTATTGTGATGACATGCGTCATGGAGCGTTGTGATGACAAGTGTTATGGAACATTGTGATTAGAAGGGTTTGGAGCATTGTGATGATAGAGGTCAGGAATCATTTTGATTTCAAGGAGCATGGAGCATTGTGATGACAAGAGCTTGAAGCAATGTGATCCCAAGGCTCACGGAGGATTGTGATGACAATGGAAATGGAGTATTGTGATGACAAGTGCATAGAGCATTGTAATGAAAAGGTCATGTTGCATTTTGCTGACAAAGGCATGGAGCATTGTGAGGACATGTGTCGTGGAGCACTGTGATGACAAGCGTCACGGAGCATTGTGAATGCATTGGCCATGGAGCATTGGGATGACAAGTGCATGGATCATTGTGATGACAAGTTTCCTGGAGCACTGGGCTGAAAATGTTCATGGAGTGTTGTGATGACAGGGGTCATGGAGACTTGTGATGATATTGGCCATGGAGCATTGTGATGAGTAGGTCGTGGAGCAATGGGCTGAAACTGTTCATGGATTATTGTGATGACAGGGATCATGGAACTGTGGGATGACAAGGGAATGGAGCATAGTGATGACAAGGTCTTGGAGCATTGTGATGTGAAGACCATGGAGACTTGTGATGACAAGTCTCATGGAGCATTCTGATGAAAAGGGGCATGGAGCATTGTGATTACAGGGGTCTTGGAGCATTGTGATGACTAGGGCATGGAGCATTGTGATAAGAAGACAATGGAGCATTGTGATGACATGCGTCATGGAGCTTTATGATGACAAGGGCATGGAGCATTGTGATTACAGGGTTCTTGGAGCATTGTGATGATGAGGGCATGGAGCATTGTGATGAGAAGGCCATGGAGCATTCTGATGCATGCGTCATGGAGGTTTTTGATGACAAGGGCATGGAGCATTGTGATTACAGGGATCTTGGAGCATTTTGATGAAAAGGGCATGGAGTATTGTGATGACATGCGTCATGGAGCGTTGTGATGACAGGTGTTATGGAACATTGTGATTACAAGGGTTTGGAGCATTGTGATGATAGAGGTCATGGATGATTTTGATTTCAAGGAGCATGGAGCATTTTGATGACAAGGGCATGAAACAATGTGATCCCAAGGCTCACGGAGGATTGTGATGACAATGGAAATGGCGTATTGTGATGACAAGCGCATAGAGCATTGTAATGAAAAGGTCATGTAGCATTTTGCTGACAAAGGCATGGAGCATTGTGAGGACATGTGTCATGGAGCACTATTATGACAAGCGTCACGGAGCATTGTGAATGCAGGGGTCATGGAGCATTGGGATGACAAGTGCATGGATCATTGTGATGACAAGTTTCCTGGAGCACTGGGCTGAAAATGTTCATGGAGTGTTGTGATGACAGGGGACGTGGAGCCTTGTGATGATATTGGCCATGGAGCATTGTGATGAGTAGGTCGTGGAGCAATGGGCTGAAAATGTTCATGGATTATTGTGATGACAGGGATCATGGAACATTGGGATGACAAGGGAATGGAGCATGGTGATGACAAGGTCCTGGAGCATTGTGATGTGAAGACCATGGAGACTTGTGTTGAGAAGTCTCATGGAGCATTCTGATGAAAAGGGGCATGGAGCATTGTGATTACAGGGGTCTTGGAGGATTGTGATGACGAGGGCATGGAGCATTTTGATGAGAAGGCCATGGAGCATTCTGATGACATGTGTCATGGAGCTTTGTGATGACAAGGGCATGGAGCATTGTGATTACAGGGATCTTGGAGCATTGTGATGAAAAGGGAATGGATCATTGTGATGACAAAGGCATGGAGCCTTGTCGTGACAGGGTTCAAGGAGCATACTGATGACAAGTGTCAGGGAGCATTGAGATAACAAGTTTATTGAGCATTGTGATGACAAAGATCATGGAGCATTGTGATGAGAAGACCATGGATAATTGTGGTGATGAGCGTCATGGGGTGTTGTGATGATAAGTGTTATGGAACATTGTGATAACAAGGGTTTGGAGCATTATGATTACAGAGGTCATGGAGAATATTGATTTCATTGTGATGACAATAGCCTGAAGCATTATGATGATGGGCATGGTGCACTGTGATGACAGGGTTCATGTAGCATTGAGATGAAAAGGGGCATGGGGCATTGTATTTGCAAGTGTCTTGGAGCATTGTGATGGCAAGGGCATGGAGCATTTTGATGAGAAGGCCATGGAGCATTCTGATGACAAGTGTCATGGAACCTTGTGATGACTAGGCCGTGGAACATTTTGATGGCAGGGGTCATGGTGCATTGTTATGACAGGCATAATTGAGCATTATGATGAGAAGGGCATGGAACATTGGTCTGAAATGTTTCATGTATTATTGTGATGAGAGTGGGCATGGAGCATTGTGATGACAAGGGCACGGAACACTGTGATACTTGGGTCATGCAGGATCGTAATGACAAGGGCATGGGGCATTGTGATGAGAAGGGCATCGAGCATTGTGATGACAAGTGTCGTGGAGCTTTGTGATTACCAGAGAATGGAGCAATGTGATGAGAGGGTTCATGGAGCATTGTGATGACAATGAGACGGAGCCTTGTGATGCCAAGTGTCATGGAGCTTTGTGATGACAAGTCATGGAGCATTTTGATGACAAGGGCATGGTGCATTGTGATGAGAAGGGCAGGGAGCCTTTTGATGACCGGGTCATGTAGCAATTTGATAAAAAGTATAATGGAACATTTTGATGGCAGTGGTTATAGAACATTGTGATGTCAGCAGTCTTGGAGCTTTGGGATAAAAAGGGTCATGGAGCATTTTGATGACAGGTGTTATGGAACATTGTGATGTCAGGGGTCATGGAACATTGTGATGATTAGGGGATGTAGCATTGTGATGACAGGATCATGGAACATTGTGATTACAGGGGTGAGGGAGTATTGTGATGACTAGTGATGGAACATTGTGATATCTCTGGTGAGAGAGCATTTTGATGAGAAGTGCATGGAGCATTGTGATTACAAGGTTTATGGAGCATTTCAATGACAAGGTTGTGGACCGTTGTGATGAAATGCGCGTGGCACTTTGTGATGACAATGGTCACGGAGCATTGTTCTGCCAAAGACATGGTGCATTGTGATGACAAGGGTCACAGAGAATTGTGATGAAAAGTTCATGGAGCATTGTGGTTACAAAGGTCACAGAGCCTTGTGATGACGCGGGCATGGACCATTGTGATGACAAACGTTATGAAGCATTGTGATGACTGGAGTCACGGAGCTTTGTGATGACAGGGTTCATGGAGCGTTGTGATGACAAGAGCATGGAGCATTGTGATGACAGGGTCATGGAGTATTGGTCTGACAAGTTTAATAGATTATTGTGATGAGAGTGGGCATGGTGCATTGTGATGACAAGGGCACGGAGCATGGTGATGAGAAGGTCAAGGAGTATTGTGAAGAAAGGTGTCAGGGAACACTGTGATGACATATGTCATGGTCCATTGCGATGACAATGGCATGGAGCATTGTGATGCCAAATGTAATGGAGGATTGTGATGACAAATATAATGGAGCATAGTGATGACTAGGGCTTGGAGCATTATGATAACAAGGGCCATTGAGAATTTTCATGACAAGGTCATAAAGCATTGTGATGACAATGTCCTGGAGAATTGTGATGAGAAAACCATGGAGCCTTGTGATGAAAAGTCTCATGGAGCATACTGATGAAAAGGGGCATGGATCATTGTGATTTCAGGGGTCGTGGAACATTGTGAGGACAAGGGCATGGAGCACTGTGAGGAGAAGGCCAAGGAGCATTCTAATGACATGCGTCATTGAGCTTTGTGATGACAAGGGCATGGAACATTGTGATTACAGTGGTCTTGGAGCATTGTGATGAAAAGGGCATGGATCACCTTGAAGAAAAAGGCATGGAGCCTTGTCATGACAGGGTTCAAGGAGCATACAGACAAATAGTGTCAGGGAGCATTTTGATGACAAGTGTATTGAGCATTGTGATGACAAGGTCCTGGAGCATTGTGATGAGAAAAACATGGAGCCTTGTGATGACAAATCTCATGGAGCATACTGATGAAAAGGGGCATGGACCATTGGGATTACAGGGGTTTGGAACATTGTGATTACAAGGTCATGGAGCATTGTGATGAAAAGGGCATGGAGTATTGTGATGACATGCGTCATGGAGCGTTGTGATGACAAGTGTTATGGAACATTGTGATTACAAGGGTTTGCAGCATTGTGATGATAGAGGTCATGGATCATTTTGATTTCAAGGAGCATGGAGCATTGTGATGACAAGGGCATGAAACAATGTGATCCCAAGGCTCACGGAGGATTGTGATGACAAAGGAAATGGAGTATTGTGATGACAAGCACATAGAGCATTGTTATGAAAAGGTCATGTAGCATTTTGCTGACAAAGGCATGGAGCATTGTGATGACATGTGTCATGGAGCACTATTTTGACAAGCGTCACGGAGCATTGTGAATGCAGGGGTCATGGATTATTGGGATGACAAGGGCATGGATCACTGTGATGAGAAGTTTCCTGGAGCGCTGGGCTGAAAATGTTCATGGAGTGTTGTGATGAGAAGACCATGGAGCATTCTGGTGACATGCGTCATGGAGCTTTGTGATGACAAGGGCATGGAGCATTGTGATTACAGGGATCTTGGAGCATTGTGATGAAAAGGGCATGGATCATTGTGATGAAAAAGGCATGGAGCCTTGTCATGACAGGGTTCCAGGAGCATACTGATGACAAGTGTCAGGGAGCATTGTGATAACAAGTGTACTGAGCATTGTGATGACAAAGATCATGGAGCATTGTGATGAGAAGACCATGGATAATTGTGATGATGAGCGTCATGGGGTGTTGTGATGATAAGTGTTATGGAATATTGTGATAACAAGGCTTTGGAGCATTATGATTACAGAGGTCATGGAGAATATTGATTTCATTGTGATGACAATAGACTGAAGCATTATGATGATGGGCATGGTGCACTGTGATGACAGGGTTCATGGAGCATTGAGATGAAAAGTGGCATGGGGCATTGTGATTACAAGGGTCTTGGGGCATTGTGATGACAAGGGCATGGAGCATTTTGCTGAGAAGGCCATGGAACATTCTGATGACAAGTGACATGGAACCTTGTGATGACTAGGCCGTGGAACATTGTGATGGCAGGGGTCATGGTGCATTGTTATGACAGCGTAATGGAGCATTATGATGAGAAGGGCATGGAACATTGGTCTGAAATGTTTCATGTATTATTGTGATGAGAGTGGGCATGGAGCATTGTGATGACAAGGGCAGGGAACACTGCGATACATGGGTCATGCAGGATTGTAATGATAAGGGCATGGAGCATTGTGATGAGAAGGGCATCGAGCATTGTGATGACAAGTGTCATGGAGCTTTGTGATTACAAGAGCATGGAGCAGTGTGATGAGAGGGTTCATGGAGCTTTGTGATGACAATGACTTGGAGCATTGTGATACCAAGGGTCATGGATGTTTGTGATGACAAGTCATGGAGCATTTTGATGACAAGGGCATGGTGCATTGTGATGAGAAGGGCAGGGAGACTTTTGATGACCGGTTCATGAAGCAATTTGATAAAATGAGAAATGGAACATTTTGATGGCAGGTGTTATAGAACATTGTGATGTCAGGAGTCTTGGAGCTTTGGGATGAAAAGGGTCATGGACCATTTTGATGACAGGTGTTATGGAACATTGTGATGTCAGGGGTCATGGAACATTGTGATGATAAGGGGATGTAGCATTGTGATGACAGGGTCATGGAACATTGTGATTACAGGGGTGAGGGAGTATTGTGATGACTAGTGATGGAACATTGTGATATCTCTGGTGAGAGAGCATTTTGATGAGAAGTGCATGGAGCATTGTGATTACAAGGTTTACGCAGCATTTCAATGACAAGGTTGTGGACCGTTGTGATGAAATGCGCGTGGCACTTTGTGATGACAAGTGTCAAGGAGCATTGTTCTGACAAAGACATGGTGCATTGTGATGACAAGGGTCACAGAGAATTGTGATGAAAAGTTCAAGGAGCATTGTGGTTACAAAGGTCACAGAGCCTTGTGATGACACGGGCATGGTGCATTGTGATGAAAAACGTTATTAATCATTGTGATGACGGGAGTCATGGGGCATTGTTATGACAGAGGTAATGGAGCACTGTGATGAGAAGGGTCATGGAGCCTTGTGATGACAAGGCCATGGAACATCGTGATGGCAGAGTTCAAGGAGCATTGTCATGGCAGGGGTAATGGAGCATTGTGATGGCAAGGGCATGGAGCATTGTGATGAGAAGGGCATCTAGCATTGTGATGACAAGTGTCATGGAGCTTTGTGATGACAAAGGCATGGAGCAATGTGATGAGAGGGTTCATGGAGAATTGTGATGAAAATGACATGGAGCATTGTGATGCCCAGTGTCATGGAGCTTTGTGATGACAAAGGTCATGGAGCATTTTGATGACAAGGGTGTGGTGCATTGTGATGAGAAAGGCAGGGAGCATTTTGATGACAGGGTCATGCAACAATTTGATGAAATGTGTAATGGAACATTTTGATGACAGGGGTTATAGAACATTGTGATGTCAGGGGTCATGGAGCTTTGGGATAAGAAGGGTCATGGAGCATTTTGATGACAGGGGTTATGGATCATTGTGATGTCAGGTGTAATGGAACATTGTGATGATAAGGGCATGTAGCAGTGTGATGACAAGGATCATGGAACATTGTGATTAGAGGGGTGAGGGAGTATTGTGATGACTAGTGGTGTAACATTGTGATATCTCTGGTGAGAGAGCATTTGGATGAGAAGTGCATGGAGCATTGTGATTACAAGGTTTATGGAGCTTAGCGATGACAATGTCGTGGACCGTTGTGATGAAAAGTGCATGGCACATTGTGATGACAAGAGTCATGTAGCATTGTTCTGACAAAGGCATGGAGCATTGTGATGACAAGGGTCACGGAGCATTGTGATGAAAAGTTCATGGAGCATTGTGGTTACAAAGGTCACAGAGCCTTGTGATGATGCGGGCATGGACCATTGTGATGACAAACGTTATGAAGCATTGTGACGAATGTTGTCACGGAGCATTGTGATGACAGGGGTCCTGGAGCATTGTGATGACAAGGGCATGGAGCATTGTGATGACAGGGGCATGGAGCATTGTGATGACAAATTTCAGAGATTATTGTGATGACAGTGGACATGCTGCATTGGAATGGCAAGGGCATGGAGCACTGTGATGATAAGGTCTTGGAGTATTGTAAAGAGAGTTGTCAGGGAGCATTGTGATGACATATGTCATGGTCCATTGCGCTGACAATGGCAGGGAGCATTGTGATACCAAATGTAATGGAGGATTGTGATGACAAATATAATGGAGCATTGTGATGACTAGGGCTTGGAGCATTATGATGACAAGGGCCATTGAGAATTTTCATGACAAGGTCGTGAAGCATTGTGATGACAATGTCCTGGAGCACTGTGATGAGAAAACCATGGAGCCTTGTGATGACATCCTCATGGAGCATACTGATG
Organism: Mesoplodon bidens; assembly: GCF_964165515.1. Classification (NCBI taxonomy): domain Eukaryota; kingdom Metazoa; phylum Chordata; class Mammalia; order Artiodactyla; family Ziphiidae; genus Mesoplodon; species Mesoplodon bidens. The sequence goes on from NW_027672207.1 coordinate 4,944,350, forward strand.
AAAAAGGGCATGGGCCACTGTGATTACAGGGGTCTTGGATCATTGTGATGACAAGGGCATGGAGCATTGTGAGGAGAAGTCCAAGGAGCATTCTAATGACATGCGTCCTTGAGCTTTGTGATGACAAGGGCATGGAGCACTGTGATTACAGGGGTCTTGGAGCATTGTAATGAAAACGGCATGGATCATTGTGATGAGAAAGGCATGGAGCCTTGTCATGACAGGGTTCAAGGAGCATTTTGTCGACAAGTGTCAGGGCGCATTGTGATGCCATGTGTATTGTGAGTTGTGATGACAAAGGTCATGGAGAATTGTGATGAAAAGGGCATGGAGTATTGTGATGACAGGTTCATGGAGCAATTTCATGAAAAGTGTCATGGAACATTTTGATGACAGGGGTTATGGAACATTGTGATGTCAGAGGTCATGGAGCATTTTCATGAAAGTTCATGGAGCATTTTGATGACAGGGGTTATGGAACATTGTGATGACAGGGGTCATCGAATATTGTGATGATAAGTGCATGTAGAATTGTGATGACAGGAGTCATGGAACATTGTGATGACTGGGTTGAGGGAGTATTGTGACGAATAGTGATGTAACATTGTGATATCAGTGGTGAGAGAGCATTTTGATGAGAAGTACATGTAACATTGTGAAGACAAAGTTTATGGAGCATTGTGATGACAAAATTGTGGAGAACTGTGATGACAAGTGCATGGCACATTGTGATGACATGGGTAATGGAGCATTGTTCTGACAAAGGCAAGGAACATTGTGATGAGAAGCGCATGGCACATTGTGATGACATGGGTAATGGAGCATTGTTCTGAGAAAGGCATGGAGCATTGTGATGACAAGGGTCATGGAGCATTGCGATGAAAAGTTCATGGAGTATTGTGGTCACAAATGTCACAGAGCCTTGTGATGATGCGGGCTTGGACCACTGTGATGACTAACATTATGAAGCATTGTGATGAATGGTGTCACGGAGCATTGTAAGGACAGGGATCATGGAGCATTGTGATGACTAGGGAATGGAGCAATGTGATGACAAGAGTCCCGGATCATTGTGTTGTCACGTGTCATGGACTGTTGTGATGCCAGTTATCATGGTGCATTGTGATGATATTGGTCATGGATCATTGTGATGAGAATGTCATGGAGCAATGGTCTGATAATATTCATGGAGTATTGTGATGACAGGGGTCATGGAGCATTGTGATGACAGAGGTCATGGAGCATTTTTATTTCATTGTGATGACAATAGCCTGAAGCATTATGATGATGTGCTTGATGCATTGTGATGACAGGCTTCATGGTGCATTGAGATGAACAGGGGCATGGAGCATTGTGATGACAGTGGTCTTGGAGCATTTTGATGACAAGAGCATGGAGCATTTTGATGAGAAGTCCATGGAACATTCTGATGACATGTGTCATGGAGCTTTGTGATGACAAGGGCATGGAGCATTGTGATTACAGGGGTCTTGGAGCATTGTGATGTCAAGTGTCATGGAGCCTTGTGATGGCAAGGCCGTGGAACATAGTGATGGCATGGGTCATGGAGCATTCTTATGACAGGTGTAATGGAGCATTGTGATGAGAAGGGCATGGAGCATTGTGATTACAAGATTTATGAAGCATTGCCATGACAAATTTGTGGACCGTTGTGATGAAAAGTGCGTGGCACATTGTAATGACAAGGGTCATGGAGCATTTTTCAGACAAAAGCATGGAGCATTGTGATGACAAGTGTCACGGAGCATTGTGATGAAAAGTTCATGGAGCATTGTGGTTACAAAGTTCACAGAGCCTTGTGATGATGCGGGCATGGACCACTGTGATGACAAATGTTATGAATCATTGTGATGCCTGGAGTCACGGAACATTGTGATGAAAGGGGTCATGGAGCATTGTGATGACAAGGGCATGGAACATTGTGATGTCAGGGGCATCGAGCATTGGTCTGACAAGTTTCAAAGATTATTGTGATGACAGTGGACATGGTGCATTGTGATGACAAGGGCATGGATCATTGTGATGAATAGGTCATGGATTATTGTGAAGACATGTGTCAGGGAGCATTGTGATGACATATGTCATGGTCCATTGCGATGGCAATGGCAGGGAGCATTGTGATGCTAAACGTAATGGAGGATTGTGATGAGAAATATAATGGAGCATTGTGATGACTAGGGCTTGGAGCATTATGATGACAATGGCCATTGTGTATTTTCATGACAAGTTCGTGAAGCATTGTGATGACAAGGTCCTGGAGCATTGTGATGAGAAAACCATGGAGCCTTGTGATGACAACTCTCATGGAGCATACTGATGAAAAGGGGCATGGAGCATTGTCATTACAGGGGTCTTGGAGCACTGTAATGACAAGGGCATGGAGCATTTTGATGAGAAGGCCATGGAACATTCTGATGACATGTGTCATGGAGCTTTGTGATGACAAAGACATGGAGCATTGTGATTACAGGGGTCTTGGATCATTGTTATGACAAGTGTCATGGAGCCTTGTGATGATAAGGCCGTGGAACATTTTGATGGCAGTTGTCATGGAGCACTGTGATTACAGGGGTCCTGGAGCATTGTGATGAAAAGGGCATGAATCATTGTGATGAAAAAGGCATGGAGCCTTGTCATGACAGGGTACATGGAGCATACAGACAACAAGTGTCAGGGAGCATTTTGATGACAAGTGTATTGAGCATTGTGATGACAAAGGTCATGGAGCATTGTGATGAGAAGACCATGGAAAATTGTGATGACGAGAGTCATGGGACATTGTGATGACAAGTGTTATGGAATATTGTGATCACAAGGGTTTGGAGCATTGTTATGACAGAGCTCATGGAGCATTTTGATTTCATTGTGATGACAATAGCATGAAGCATTATGATGATGGGCATGGTGCATGGTGATGACAGGGTTCATGGATCATTGAGATGAAAAGGGGCATGGAGCATTGTGATTACAGCGGTCTTGGATCATTGTGATGGGAAGGGTCATGGAGCCTTGTGATGACAAGGCTATGGAACATCGTGATGTCAGGAGTCATGGAGCATTGTTATGACAGGGGTAATGGAGCATTGTGATGGCAAGGGCGTGGTGCATTGTGAGGAGAAGGCCATGGAGCATTCTGATGACATGTGTCATGGAGCTTTGTGATGACAAGGGCATGGAGCAATGTGATAAGAGCGTTCATAGAGCATCGTGATGACAATGACATGGAGCACTGTGATCCCCAAAGTCATGGATCTTTGTGATGACAAAGGTCATGGAGCATTTTGATTGCAAGTGTGTTGTGCATTGTGATGAGAAGGGCAGGGAGCATTTCGATGACAAGTTCATGGAGCAATTTGATGAAAAGTGTCATGGATCATTTTGATGACAGGGGTTATGGAACATTGTGTTGTCAGGGGTCATCGAATATTGTGATGATAATGCATGTAGCATGTTGATGACAGGAGTTATGGAACACTGTGATGCCAGGGGTCAGGGAGTATTGTGACGAATAGTGATGTAACATTGTGATATCAATGGTGAGAGAGCATTTTGATGAGAAGTGCATGGAGCATTTTGATGACAAGCTTTATGCAGCATTGTGATGACAAGATTGTGGAGCACTGTGATGACAAGCGAACGGTGCATTGTGATGATATGTGTCGTGCAGTATTGTGCTGACAAGCGCATGGAGCATTGTGATGACATGGGTCAAAGAGCATTATGATGAAGTGTTCTTGGAGCATTGTGGTTAAAAAGGTCACAGAGACTGTTGATGATGAGGACATGGACCTTTCTGATGACCAAGGTCATGAAGCACTTTGATGACTGGTGTCACGGAGCATTGTGATGGCAGGGGACATGGAGCATTGTGACAACAAGGGCATGGAGCATTGTGATGACAAGGGCATGGAGCATTGGTCTAATAAGTTTCATGGATTATTGCGATGACAGTTGGAAGGGCACATTGTGATGACAAGGGCATGGAGCATTGTGATTACCAGGTCATGCAGTATTGTGAAGACAGGTGTCAGGGAGTATTGTGATGACATATGTAATGGCACATTGTGATGACAATGGCATTTAGCATTGTGATGCCAAGTGTCATGGAGGATTCTGATGACAAATGTAATGGAGCATTGTGATGACAATGGCTTGGAGCATTGGGATGACAAGGGTCAGGGAGCATTGTGCTGACAAATGCATGGATAATTGTGCTGACAAGGGTCAAGGAGCGTTCTGATGACAAGCTTGTGGAGTATTTTGATGACAATGGCAGAGAGCATTGTGATGAAAACCGCATGGGGCATTGTGATGAAAAAGGCATGAAGCCTTTTTGTGACAGGGTTCAAGGAGCATACTGACAACAAGTGTCAGGGAGCATTGTGATGACAAGTGTATTGAGAATTGTGATGACAAAGGTCATGGAGCATTGTGATGAAAAGGGCATGGAGTATTGTGATGACAGGCATCATGGAGCGTTGTTATGACAAGTGTTATGGAACATTGTGATCACAAGGTTTTGGAGCATTATGATGACAGAGGTCATGGATCATTTTGATTTCAAGGAGCATGCAGCATTGTGATGACAAGGGCATGAAGCAATGTGATCCCAAGGTTCATGGAGGATTGTGATGACAATGGTAATGGAGTATTGTGATGACAAGCACATAGAGCACTGTAAAGACAAGGTCATGTAGCATTTTGCTGACAAAGGCATGGAGCATTGTGAGGACTGGTGTCATGGAGCACTGTGATGACCAGCGTCACAAACCATTGTGAATACAGGGGTCATGGAGCATTGGGATGACTAGGGCATGGATCATTGTGAGGACAAGGGTCATGGAGCTTTGGGCTGAAAATGTCCATGGAATATTGTGATGACAGGGGTCATGGAGCATTGTGATGACTAGGTAATCGGGCATTTTGATGACAAGAGACCAGGATTATTGTATTGTCAGGTGTCATGGAGTGTTGTGATGAGAGTTGTCATGGAGCATTGTGATTATATTGGTCATGGAGCATTGTGCTGAGAAGGTCATGGAGCATTGGGCTGAAAATATTCATGGAGTATTGTGAAGACAGGGGTCATGGAGCATTTTGATGACAAGGGAATGGAGCATAGTGTTGACAAGGTCCTGGAGCATTGTGATGAGAAGAACATGGAGACTTGTGATGACAAGTCTCATGGAGCATTCTGATGAAATGGGGCATGGAGCATTGTGATTACAGGGGTCTTGGAGCATTGTGATAACAAGGGCTTGGAGCATTGTGAGGAAAAGGCCATGGAGCACTCTGCTGACAGGCGTCATAGAGCTTTGTGATGACAAGGACATGGAGCATTGTGAATAAGGGTTCTAGGAGCATTGTGATGAAAAAGGCATGGAGACCTTCCATGAGAGGGTTCAAGGAGCATACAGACAACAAGTGTCAGGGAACATTGTGATGACAAGTGTATTGAGCATTGTGATGAGAAGACCATGGATAATCGTGATGATGAGCGTCAGGGCTGTTGTGTTGATAAGTGTTATGGAACATTGTGATCACAAGGGTTTTGAGCATTATGATGACAGAGGTCATTGAGCATTTTGATTTCATTGTGATGACAATAGCCTGAAGCATTATCATGATGGGCATGGTGCATTGTGATGACAGGGTTCATGGAGCATTGAGATAAATAGGGGCAGGGAGCATTGTGATTACAGGGGTTTTGGAGCATTGTGATGAAAAGGGCATGGAACATTGTGATTACCAAGGTCTTGGAGCATTGTGATGGCAAGGGTCATGGAGCCTTGTGATGACCAGGCAGTGGATCATTGTGAAGGCAGGGGTCATGGGGCATTGTTATGACAGAGGTAATGGAGCATTGTGATGAGAAGGGTCATGGAGCCTTGTGATGACAAGGCCATGGAACATCGTGATGGCAGAGGTCATGGAGCATTGTCATGACAGGGGTAATGGAGCATTGTGATGGCAAGGGCATGGAGCATTGTGATGAGAAGGGCATCTAGCATTGTGATGGCAAGTGTCATGGAGCTTTGTGATGACAAAGGCATGGAGCAATGTGATGAGAGGGTTCATGGAGAATTGTGATGAAAATGACATGGAGCATTGTGATGCCAAGTGTCATGGAGCTTTGTGATGACAAAGGTCATGGAGCATTTTGATGACAAGGGTGTGGTGCATTGTGATGAGAAAGGCAGGGAGCATTTTGATGACAGGGTCATGCAACAATTTGATGAAATGTGTAATGGAACATTTTGATGACAGGGGTTATAGAACATTGTGATGTCAGGGGTCATGGAGCTTTGGGATAAGAACGGTCATGGAGCATTTTGATGACAGGGGTTATGGATCATTGTGATGTCAGGTGTAATGGAACATTGTGATGATAAGGGCATGTAGCAGTGTGATGACAAGGATCATGGAACATTGTGATTAGAGGGGTGAGGGAGTATTGTGATGACTAGTGGTGTAACATTGTGATATCTCTGGTGAGAGAGCATTTGGATGAGAAGTGCATGGAGCATTGTGATTACAAGGTTTATGGAGCTTAGCGATGACAATGTCGTGGACCGTTGTGATGAAAAGTGCATGGCACATTGTGATGACAAGAGTCATGTAGCATTGTTCTGACAAAGGCATGGAGCATTGTGATGACAAGGGTCACGGAGCATTGTGATGAAAAGTTCATGGAGCATTGTGGTTACAAAGGTCACAGAGCCTTGTGATGATGCGGGCATGGACCATTGTGATGACAAACGTTATGAAGCATTGTGATGAATGTTGTCACGGAGCATTGTGATGACAGGGGTCCTGGAGCATTGTGATGACAAGGGCATGGAGCATTGTGATGACAGGGCCATGGAGCATTGGTCTGACAAGTTTCAGAGATTATTGTGATGACAGTGGACATGCTGCATTGTGATGGCAAGGGCATGGAGCACTGTGATGAGAAGGTCTTGGAGTATTGTAAAGAGAGGTGTCAGGGAGCATTGTGATGACATATGTCATGGTCCATTGCGCTGACAATGGCAGGGAGCATTGTGATGCCAAATGTAATGGAGGATTGTAATGACAAATATAATGGAGCATTGTGATGACTACGGCTTGGAGCATTATGATGACAAGGGCCATTGAGAATTTTCATGACAAGGTCGTGAAGCATTGTGATGACAATGTCCTGGAGCATTGTGATGAGAAAACCATGGAGCCTTGTGATGACAAACCTCATGGAGCATACTGATGAAAAAGGGCATGGGCCACTGTGATTACAGGGGTCTTGGATCATTGTGATGACAAGGGCATGGAGCATTGTGAGGAGAAGGCCAAGGAGCATTCTAATGACATGCGTCCTTGAGCTTTGTGATGACAAGGGCATGGAGCACTGTGATTACAGGGGTCTTGGAGCATTGTAATGAAAACGACATGGATCATTGTGATGAGAAAGGCATGGAGACTTTTCAAGACAGGGTTCAAGGAGCATTCTGTCGACAAGTGTCTGGGCGCATTGTGATGCCATGTGTATTGTGAGTTGTGATGACAAAGTTCATGGAGCATTGTGATGAAAAGGGCATAGAGTATTGTGATGACAGGTTCATGGAGCAATTTGATGAAAAGGGTCATGGAAAATTTTGATGACAGGGGTTATGGAACATTGTGATGTCTGGGGTCATGGAGCATTTTGAAGAAAGTTCATGGAGCATTTTGATGACAGGGGTTATGGAACATTGTGATGACAGGGGTCATCGAATATTGTGATGATAAGTGCATGTAGAATTGTGATGACAGGAGTCATGGAACATTGTGATGACTGGGGTGAGGGAGTATTGGGACGAATAGTGATGTAACATTGTGATATCAGTGGTGAGAGAGCATTTTGATGAGAAGTACATGTAACATTGTGAAGACAAAGTTTATGGAGCATTGTGATGACAAGATTGTGGAGAACTGTGACGACAAGTGCATGGCACATTGTGATGACATGGGTAATGGAGCATTGTTCTGACAAAGGCAAGGAGCATTGTGATGACAAGCACATGGCACATTGTGATGACATGGGTAATGGAGCATTGTTCTGAGAAAGGCATGGAGCATTGTGATGACAAGGGTCATGGAGCATTGTGATGAAAAGTTCATGGAGTATTGTGGTCACAAATGTCACAGAGCCTTGTGATGATGCGGGCTTGGACCACTGTGATGACTAACGTTATGAAGCATTGTGATGAATGGTGTCACGGAGCACTGTAATGACAGGGGTCATGGAGCACTGTGATGACTAGGGAATGGAGCAATGTGATGACAAGAGACCGGGATCATTGTGTGTCACGTGTCATGGAGTGTTGTGATGCCAGTTATCATGGTGCATTGTGATGATATTGGTCATGGATCATTGTGATGAGAGTGTCATGGAGCAATGGTCTGATAATATTCATGGAGTATTGTGATGACAGGGGTCATGGAGCATTGTGATGACAGAGGTCATGGAGCATTTTTATTTCATTGTGATGACAATAGCCTGAAGCATTATGATGATGTGCTTGATGCATTGTGATGACAGGCTTCATGGTGCATTGAGATGAACAGGGGCATGGAGCATTGTGATGACAGTGGTCTTGGAGCATTTTGATGACAAGAGCATGGAGCATTTTGATGAGAAGTCCATGGAACATTCTGATGACATGTGTCATGGAGCTTTGTGATGACAAGGGCATGGAGCATTGTGTTTACAGGGGTCTTGGAGCATTGTGATGTCAAGTGTCATGGAGCCTTGTGATGACAAGGCCGTGGAACATAGTGATGGCATGGGTCATGGAGCATTCTTATGACAGGTGTAATGGAGCATTGTGATGAGAAGGGCATGGAGCATTGTGATTACAAGATTTATGAAGCATTGCCATGACAAATTTGTGGACCGTTGTGATGAAAAGTGCGTGGCACATTGGAATGACAAGGGTCATGGAGCATTTTTCTGACAAAGGCATGGAGCATTGTGATGACAAGTGTCACGGAGCATTGTGATGAAAAGTTCATGGAGCATTGTGGTTTCAAAGGTCACAGAGCCTTGTGATGATGCGGGCATGGACCACTGTGATGACAAATGTTATGAATCACTGTGATGCCTGGAGTCACGGAACATTGTGATGAAAGGGGTCATGGAGCATTGTGATGACAAGGGCATGGAACATTGTGATGTCAGGGGCATCGAGCATTGGTCTGACAAGTTTCAAAGATTATTGTGATGACAGTGGACATGGTGCATTGTGATGACAAGGGCATGGATCATTGTGATGAGTAGGTCATGGATTATTGTGAAGACAGGTGTCAGGGAGCATTGTGATGACATATGTCATGGTCCATTGCGATGACAATGGCAGGGAGCATTGTGATGCTAAACGTAATGGAGGATTGTGATGAGAAATATAATGGAGCATTGTGATGACTAGGGCTTGGAGCATTATGATGACAATGGCCATTGAGTATTTTCATGACAAGTTCGTGAAGCATTGTGATGACAACGTCCTGGAGCATTGTGATGAGAAAACCATGGAGCCTTGTGATGACAACTCTCATGGAGCATACTGATGAAAAGGGGCATGGAGCATTGTCATTACAGGGGTCTTGGAGCACTGTAATGACAAGGGCATGGAGCATTTTGATGAGAAGGCCATGGAACATTCTGATGACATGTGTCATGGAGCTTTGTGATGACAAAGACATGGAGCATTGTGATTACAGGGGTCTTGGAGCATTGTTATGACAAGTGTCATGGAGCCTTGTGATGATAAGGCCGTGGAACATTGTGATGGCAGTTGTCATGGAGCATTGTGATTACAGGGGTCTTGGAGCATTGTGATGAAAAGGGCATGGATCATTGTGATGAAAAAGGCATGGAGCCTTGTCATGACAGGGTACATGGAACATACAGACAACAAGTGTCAGGGAGCATTTTGATGACAAGTGTATTGAGCATTGTGATGACAAAGGTCATGGAGAATTGTGAGGAGAAGACCATGGATAATTGTGATGACGAGAGTCATGGGACATTGTGATGACAAGTGTTATGGAATATTGTGATCACAAGGGTTTGGAGCATTGTTATGACAGAGCTCATGGAGCATTTTGATTGCATTGTGATGACAATAGCATGAAGCATTATGATGATGGGCATGGTGCATTGTGATGACAGGGTTCATGGATCATTGAGATGAAAAGGGGCATGGAGCATTGTGATTACAGCGGTCTTGGATCATTGTGATGGGAAGGGTCATGGAGCCTTGTGATGACAAGGCTATGGAACATCGTGATGTCAGGAGTCATGGAGCATTGTTATGACAGGGGTAATGGAGCATTGTGATGGCAAGGGCGTGGTGCATTGTGAGGAGAAGGCCATGGAGCATTCTGATGACATGTGTCATGGAGCTTTGTGATGACAAGGGCATGGAGCAATGTGATAAGAGCGTTCATAGAGCATCGTGATGAGAATGACATGGAGCACTGTGATCTCCAAAGTCATGGATCTTTATGATGACAAAGGTCATGGAGCATTTTGATGGCAAGTGTGTTGTGCATTGTGATGAGAAGGGCAGGGAGCATTTTGATGACAAGTTCATGGAGCAATTTGATGAAAAGTGTCATGGATCATTTTGATGACAGGGGTTATGGAACATTGTGTTGTCAGGGGTCATCGAATATTGTGATGATAATGCATGTAGCATGTTGATGAGAGGAGTTATGGAACACTGTGATGCCAGGGGTCAGGGAGTATTGTGACGAATAGTGATGTAACATTGTGATATCAATGGTGAGAGAGCATTTTGATGAGAAGTGCATGGAGCATTGTGATGACAAGATTTATGGAGCATTGTGATGACAAGATTGTGGAGCACTGTGATGACAAGCGAATCGTGCATTGTGATGACATGTGTCGTAGAGCATTGTGCTGACAAGCGCATGGAACATTGTGATGACAAGCGTCATGGAGCATTGTGCTGAGAAAGCATAGAGCATTGTGATGACAAGGGTCAAAGAGCATTGTGATGAAAAGTTCATGGAGCATTGTGGTTAAAAATGTCACAGAGACTGTTGATGACGAGGGCATGGACCATTGTGATGACAAGGGTCATGGAGCATTGGGCTGAAAATGTTCATGGATTACTGTGATGACAGGGGTCATGGAGCATTGTGATGACAGAGGTCATGGAGTATTTTGATTTATTTGTGCTGACAATAGCCTGAATCATTATGATGATGGGCATGATGCATTGTGATGACAGGGATCATGGAGCATTGAAATGAAAAGCGGCATGCAGCATTGTGGTTACAGGGGTCTTGGAGCATTGTGATGACAAGGGCATGGAGCATTTTGATGAGAAGTTCATGGAACATTCTGATGACATGTGTCAGGGAGCTTGGTGATGACAAGGGCATGGAGCATTGTGATTACAGGGGACTTGGAGCATTGTGATGAAAAGGGCATGGATCATTGTGATGAAAAATGCATGGAGCCTTACCATGACAGGGTTCAAGGATCATACTGACGACAAGTGTCAGGGAGCATTGTGATGACAAGTGTATTGAAAATTGTGATGACAAAGGTCATGGAGCATTGTAATGAGAAGACCATGGATAATTGTGATGATGAGCATCATGGGGTGTTGTGATGATAAGTGTTATAGAACATTGTGATCACGAGTGTTTGGAGCATTGTTATGACGGACGTCATGAAGCATTTTGAATTCATTGTGATGACAATAGCATGAAGCATTATGATGATGTGCATGGTGCATTGTGATGACAGTGTTCATGGGTCATTGAGATGAATATGGGCATGTAGCCTTGTGACTACAGGGGTCTTAGAGCATTGTGATGAGAAGGGTCATGGAGCCTTGAGATGACAAGGCCATGGAACAACGTGATGGCAGGAATCATGGAACATTGTTATGATAGGTGTAATGGAGCATTCTGATAGCAAGGGCATGGAACATTGTGATGAGATGGCCATGTAGCATTCTGATGACATGTGTCATGGAGCTTTGTGCTGACAAGGGCATGCAGCTATGTGATGAGAGCGTTCATGGAGCATCATAATGACAATGACATGGAGCGTTGTTATGCCAAGGGTAATGGATCTTTGTGATGACAAATGTCATGGAGCATGTTGATGACAAGGGCGTTGTGCATTGTGATGAGAAGGGCAGGGATCATTGTGATGACAGGTTCATGGAGCAATTTGATGAAAAGTGTCATGGAACATTTTGATGGCAGTGGTTATGGAACATTGTTATGTCAGGGTTCATGGAGAATTTTGATGAAACGGGTCATGGAGCATTTTGATGACAGGTTATGGAACACTGTGATGTCAGGGGTCATCGAACATTGTGATGATAATGCATGTAGCATTGTGATGACAGGAGCCATGGAACACTGTGATGAGAGGTTTCAGGGAGTATTGTGACGAATAGTGATGTAATATAGTGATATCAGTTGTGAGAGAGCATTTTGATGAGAAGTGCATGGAGCATTGTGATGACAAGATTTATGGAGCATTGTGATGACAAGATTGTGGAGCACTGTGATGACAAGCGAACAGTGCATTGTGATGATATGTGTCGTGCAGTATTGTGCTGACAAGCGCATGGAGCATTGTAATGACATGGGTCAAAGAGCATTATGATGAAATGTTCTTGGAGCATTGTGGTTAAAAAGGTCAAGAGACTGTTGATGATGAGGACATGGACCTTTGTGATGACCAAGGTCATGAAGCACTTTGATGACTGGTGTCAAGGAGCATTGTGATGACAGGGGACATGGAGCATTTTGACAACAAGGGCATGGATCATTGTGATGACAAGGGCATGGAGCATTGGTCTAGTAAGTTTCATGGATTATTGCGATGAGAGTTGGAAGGGCGCATTGTGATGACAAGGGCATGGAGCATTGTGATTACTAGGTCATGCAGTATTGTGAAGACAGGTGTCAGGGAGTATTGTGATGACATATGTAATGGCACATTGTGATGACAATGGCATTTAGCATTGTGATGCCAAGTGTCATGGAGGATTCTGATGACAAATGTAATGGAGCATTGTGATGACAATGGCTTGGAGCATTGGGATGACAAGGGTCAGGGAGCATTGTGCTGACAAGTGCATGGATAATTGTGATGACAAGGGTCAAGGAGCGTTCTGATGACAAGCTTTTGGAGTATTTTGATGACAATGGCAGAGAGCATTGTGATGAAAACCGCATGGGGCATTGTGATGAAAAAGGCATGAAGCCTTTTTGTGACAGGGTTCAAGGAGCATACTGACAACAAGTGTCAGGGGGCATTGTGATGACAAGTGTATTGAGAATTGTGATGACAAAGGTCATGGAGCATTGTGATGAAAAGTGCATGGGGTATTGTGATGACAGGCATCATGGAGCGTTGTTATGACAAGTGTTATGGAACATTGTGATCACAAGGTTTTGGAGCATTGTGATGACATAGGTCATGGATCATTTTGATTTCAAGTAGCATGGAGCATTGTGATGACAAGGGCATGAAGCAATGTGATCCCAACGTTCATGGAGGATTGTGATGACAATGGTAATGGAGTATTGTGATGACAAGCACATAGAGCACTGTAATGACAAGGTCATGTAGCATTTTGCTGACAAAGGCATGGAGCATTGTGATGACTGGTGTCATGGAGCACTGTGATGACAAGCGTCACAAACCATTGTGAATACAGGGGTCATGGAGCATTGGGATGACTAGGGCATGGATCATTGTGAGGACAAGGGTCATGGAGCTTTGGGCTGAAAATGTCCATGGAATATTGTGATGACAGGGGTCATGGAGCATTGTGATGACTAGGTAATCGGGCATTTTGATGACAAGAGTCCAGGATTATTGTATTGTCAGGTGTCATGGAGTGTTGTGATGAGAGTTGTCATGGAGCATTGTGATTATATTGGTCATGGAGCATTGTGATGAGAAGGTCATGGAGCATTGGGCTGAAAATATTCATGGAGTATTGTGAAGACAGGGGTCATGGAGCATTGTGATGACAAGGGAATGGAGCATAGTGCTGACAAGGTCCTGGAGCATTGTGATGAGAAGAACATGGAGACTTGTGATGACAAGTCTCATGGAGCATTCTGATGAAATGGGGCATGGAGCATTGTGATTACAGGGGTCTTGGAGCATTGTGATAACAAGGGCTTGGAGCATTGTGAGGAAAAGGCCATGGAGCACTCTGCTGACAGGCGTCATAGAGCTTTGTGATGACAAGGACATGGAGCATTGTGATTAAAGGGGTCTTGGAGCATTGTGATGAAAAGGGCATGGATCATTGTGATGAAAAAGGCATGGAGCCTTGTCATGACAGGGTACATGGAGCATACAGACAACAAGTGTCAGGGAGCATTTTGATGACAAGTCTATTGAGCATTGTGATGACAAAGGTCATGGAGCATTGTGAGGAGAAGACCATGGATAATTGTGATGACGAGAGTCATGGGACATTGTGATGACAAGTGTTATGGAATATTGTGATCACAAGGGTTTGGAGCATTGTTATGACAGAGGTCATGGAGCATTATGATTTCATTGTGATGACAATAGCATGAAGCATTATGATGATGGGCATGGTGCATTGTGATGACAGGGTTCATGGATCATTGAGATGAAAAGGGGCATGGAGCATTGTGATTACAGCGGTCTTGGATCATTGTGATCGAAGGGTCATGGAGCCTTGTAATGACAAGGCTATGGAACATCGTGATGTCAGGAGTCATGGAGCATTGTTATGACAGGTGTAATGCAGCATTGTGATGGCAAGGGCGTGGTGCATTGTGAGGAGAAGGCCATGGAGCATTCTGATGACATGTGTCATGGAGCTTTGTGATGACAAGGGCATGGAGCAATGTGATAAGAGCGTTCATAGAGCATCGTGATGACAATGACATGGAGCACTGTGATCCCCAAAGTCATGGATCTTTGTGATGAAAAAGGTCATGGAGCATTTTGATGGCAAGTGTGTTGTGCATTGTGATGAGAAGTGCATGGAGCATTGTGATGACAAGATTTATGGAGCATTGTGATGACAAGATTGTGGAGCACTGTGATGACAAGCGAATCGTGCATTGTGATGACATGTGTCGTAGAGCATTGTGCTGACAAGCGCATGGAACATTGTGATGACAAGCGTCATGGAGCATTGTGCTGAGAAAGCATAGAGCATTGTGATGACAAGGGTCAAAGAGCATTGTGATGAAAAGTTCATGGAGCATTGTGGTTAAAAATGTCACAGAGACTGTTGATGACGAGGGCATGGACCATTGTGATGACAAGGGTCATGGAGCATTGGGCTGAAAATGTTCATGGATTACTGTGATGACAGGGGTCATGGAGCATTGTGATGACAGAGGTCATGGAGTATTTTGATTTATTTGTGCTGACAATAGCCTGAATCATTATGATGATGGGCATGATGCATTGTGATGACAGGGATCATGGAGCATTGAAATGAAAAGCGGCATGCAGCATTGTGGTTACAGGGGTCTTGGAGCATTGTGATGACAAGGGCATGGAGCATTTTGATGAGAAGTTCATGGAACATTCTGATGACATGTGTCAGGGAGCTTGGTGATGACAAGGGCATGGAGCATTGTGATTACAGGGGACTTGGAGCATTGTGATGAAAAGGGCATGGATCATTGTGATGAAAAATGCATGGAGCCTTACCATGACAGGGTTCAAGGATCATACTGACGACAAGTGTCAGGGAGCATTGTGATGACAAGTGTATTGAAAATTGTGATGACAAAGGTCATGGAGCATTGTAATGAGAAGACCATGGATAATTGTGATGATGAGCATCATGGGGTGTTGTGATGATAAGTGTTATAGAACATTGTGATCACGAGTGTTTGGAGCATTGTTATGACGGACGTCATGAAGCATTTTGAATTCATTGTGATGACAATAGCATGAAGCATTATGATGATGTGCATGGTGCATTGTGATGACAGTGTTCATGGGTCATTGAGATGAATATGGGCATGTAGCCTTGTGACTACAGGGGTCTTAGAGCATTGTGATGAGAAGGGTCATGGAGCCTTGAGATGACAAGGCCATGGAACAACGTGATGGCAGGAATCATGGAACATTGTTATGATAGGTGTAATGGAGCATTCTGATAGCAAGGGCATGGAACATTGTGATGAGATGGCCATGTAGCATTCTGATGACATGTGTCATGGAGCTTTGTGCTGACAAGGGCATGCAGCTATGTGATGAGAGCGTTCATGGAGCATCATAATGACAATGACATGGAGCGTTGTTATGCCAAGGGTAATGGATCTTTGTGATGACAAATGTCATGGAGCATGTTGATGACAAGGGCGTTGTGCATTGTGATGAGAAGGGCAGGGATCATTGTGATGACAGGTTCATGGAGCAATTTGATGAAAAGTGTCATGGAACATTTTGATGGCAGTGGTTATGGAACATTGTTATGTCAGGGTTCATGGAGAATTTTGATGAAACGGGTCATGGAGCATTTTGATGACAGGTTATGGAACACTGTGATGTCAGGGGTCATCGAACATTGTGATGATAATGCATGTAGCATTGTGATGACAGGAGCCATGGAACACTGTGATGAGAGGTTTCAGGGAGTATTGTGACGAATAGTGATGTAATATAGTGATATCAGTTGTGAGAGAGCATTTTGATGAGAAGTGCATGGAGCATTGTGATGACAAGATTTATGGAGCATTGTGATGACAAGATTGTGGAGCACTGTGATGACAAGCGAACAGTGCATTGTGATGATATGTGTCGTGCAGTATTGTGCTGACAAGCGCATGGAGCATTGTAATGACATGGGTCAAAGAGCATTATGATGAAATGTTCTTGGAGCATTGTGGTTAAAAAGGTCAAGAGACTGTTGATGATGAGGACATGGACCTTTGTGATGACCAAGGTCATGAAGCACTTTGATGACTGGTGTCAAGGAGCATTGTGATGACAGGGGACATGGAGCATTTTGACAACAAGGGCATGGATCATTGTGATGACAAGGGCATGGAGCATTGGTCTAGTAAGTTTCATGGATTATTGCGATGAGAGTTGGAAGGGCGCATTGTGATGACAAGGGCATGGAGCATTGTGATTACTAGGTCATGCAGTATTGTGAAGACAGGTGTCAGGGAGTATTGTGATGACATATGTAATGGCACATTGTGATGACAATGGCATTTAGCATTGTGATGCCAAGTGTCATGGAGGATTCTGATGACAAATGTAATGGAGCATTGTGATGACAATGGCTTGGAGCATTGGGATGACAAGGGTCAGGGAGCATTGTGCTGACAAGTGCATGGATAATTGTGATGACAAGGGTCAAGGAGCGTTCTGATGACAAGCTTTTGGAGTATTTTGATGACAATGGCAGAGAGCATTGTGATGAAAACCGCATGGGGCATTGTGATGAAAAAGGCATGAAGCCTTTTTGTGACAGGGTTCAAGGAGCATACTGACAACAAGTGTCAGGGGGCATTGTGATGACAAGTGTATTGAGAATTGTGATGACAAAGGTCATGGAGCATTGTGATGAAAAGTGCATGGGGTATTGTGATGACAGGCATCATGGAGCGTTGTTATGACAAGTGTTATGGAACATTGTGATCACAAGGTTTTGGAGCATTGTGATGACATAGGTCATGGATCATTTTGATTTCAAGTAGCATGGAGCATTGTGATGACAAGGGCATGAAGCAATGTGATCCCAACGTTCATGGAGGATTGTGATGACAATGGTAATGGAGTATTGTGATGACAAGCACATAGAGCACTGTAATGACAAGGTCATGTAGCATTTTGCTGACAAAGGCATGGAGCATTGTGATGACTGGTGTCATGGAGCACTGTGATGACAAGCGTCACAAACCATTGTGAATACAGGGGTCATGGAGCATTGGGATGACTAGGGCATGGATCATTGTGAGGACAAGGGTCATGGAGCTTTGGGCTGAAAATGTCCATGGAATATTGTGATGACAGGGGTCATGGAGCATTGTGATGACTAGGTAATCGGGCATTTTGATGACAAGAGTCCAGGATTATTGTATTGTCAGGTGTCATGGAGTGTTGTGATGAGAGTTGTCATGGAGCATTGTGATTATATTGGTCATGGAGCATTGTGATGAGAAGGTCATGGAGCATTGGGCTGAAAATATTCATGGAGTATTGTAAAGACAGGGGTCATGGAGCATTGTGATGACAAGGGAATGGAGCATAGTGCTGACAAGGTCCTGGAGCATTGTGATGAGAAGAACATGGAGACTTGTGATGACAAGTCTCATGGAGCATTCTGATGAAATGGGGCATGGAGCATTGTGATTACAGGGGTCTTGGAGCATTGTGATAACAAGGGCTTGGAGCATTGTGAGGAAAAGGCCATGGAGCACTCTGCTGACAGGCGTCATAGAGCTTTGTGATGACAAGGACATGGAGCATTGTGATTAAAGGGGTCTTGGAGCATTGTGATGAAAAGGGCATGGATCATTGTGATGAAAAAGGCATGGAGCCTTGTCATGACAGGGTACATGGAGCATACAGACAACAAGTGTCAGGGAGCATTTTGATGACAAGTCTATTGAGCATTGTGATGACAAAGGTCATGGAGCATTGTGAGGAGAAGACCATGGATAATTGTGATGACGAGAGTCATGGGACATTGTGATGACAAGTGTTATGGAATATTGTGATCACAAGGGTTTGGAGCATTGTTATGACAGAGGTCATGGAGCATTATGATTTCATTGTGATGACAATAGCATGAAGCATTATGATGATGGGCATGGTGCATTGTGATGACAGGGTTCATGGATCATTGAGATGAAAAGGGGCATGGAGCATTGTGATTACAGCGGTCTTGGATCATTGTGATCGAAGGGTCATGGAGCCTTGTAATGACAAGGCTATGGAACATCGTGATGTCAGGAGTCATGGAGCATTGTTATGACAGGTGTAATGCAGCATTGTGATGGCAAGGGCGTGGTGCATTGTGAGGAGAAGGCCATGGAGCATTCTGATGACATGTGTCATGGAGCTTTGTGATGACAAGGGCATGGAGCAATGTGATAAGAGCGTTCATAGAGCATCGTGATGACAATGACATGGAGCACTGTGATCCCCAAAGTCATGGATCTTTGTGATGAAAAAGGTCATGGAGCATTTTGATGGCAAGTGTGTTGTGCATTGTGATGAGAAGTGCATGGAGCATTGTGATGACAAGATTTATGGAGCATTGTGATGACAAGACTGTGGAGCACTGTGATGACAAGCGAATCGTGCATTGTGATGACATGTGTCGTAGAGCATTGTGCTGACAAGCGCATGGAACATTGTGAGGACAAAGGTCATGGAGCATTGTGCTGAGAAAGCATAGAGCATTGTGATGACAAGGGTCAAAGAGCATTGTGATGAAAAGTTCATGGAGCATTGTGGTTAAAAATGTCACAGAGACTGTTGATGACGAGGGCATGGACCATTGTGATGACAAGGGTCATGGAGCATTGGGCTGAAAATGTTCATGGATTACTGTGATGACAGGGGTCATGGAGCATTGTGATGACAGAGGTCATGGAGTATTTTGATTTCATTGTGCTGACAATAGCCTGAAGCATTATGATGATGGGCATGATGCATTGTGATGACAGGGATCATGGAGCATTGAGATGAAAAGCGGCATGCAGCATTGTGGTTACAGGGGTCTTGGAGCATTGTGATGACAAGGGCATGGAGCATTTTGATGAGAAGTTCATGGAACATTCTGATGACATGTGTCATGGAGGTTGGTGATGACCAGGGCATGGAGCATTGTGATTACAGGGGACTTGGAGCATTGTGATGAAAAGGGCATGGATCATTGTGATGAAAAATGCATGGAGCCTTACCATGACAGGGTTCAAGGAGCATACTGACGACAAGTGTCAGGGAGCATTGTGATGACAAGTGTATTGAGAATTTTGATGACAAAGGTCATGGAGCATTGTAATGAGAAGACCATGGATAATTGTGATGATGAGCATCATGGGGTGTTGTGAGGATAAGTGTTATAGAACATTGTGATCACGAGGGTTTGGAGCATTGTTATGACAGACGTCATGAAGCATTTTGAATTCATTGTGATGACGATAGCATGAAGCATTATGATGATGTGCATGGTGCATTGTGATGACAGTGTTCATGGGTCATTGAGATGAAAATGGGCATGTAGCCTTGTGACTACAGGGGTCTTAGAGCATTGTGATGAGAAGAGTCATGGAGCCTTGTGATGACAAGGCAATGGAACAACGTGATGGCAGGAATCATGGAACATTGTTATGACAGTTGTAATGGAGCATTCTGATAGCCAGGGCATGGAACATTGTGATGAGATGGCCATGTAGCATTCTGATGACATGTGTCATGGAGCTTTGTGCTGACAAGGGCATGGAGCTATGTGATGAGAGCGTTCATGGAGCATCATAATGACAATGACATGGAGCGTTGTTATGCCAAGGGTAATGGATCTTTGTGATGACAAATGTCATGGAGCATGTTGATGACAAGGGCGTTGTGCATTGTGATGAGAAGGGCAGGGATCGTTGTGATGACAGGTTCATGGAGCAATTTGATGAAAAGTGTCATGGAACATTTTGATGGCAGGGGTTATGGAACATTGTTATGTCAGGGTTCATGGAGAATTTTGATGAAACGGGTCATGGAGCATTTTGATGACAGGTTATGGAACATTGTGATGTCAGGGGTCATCGAACATTGTGATGATAATGCATGTAGCATGGTGATGACAGGAGCCATGGAACACTGTGATGAGAGGTTTCAGGGAGTATTGTGACGAATAGTGATGTAATATTGTGATATCAGTGGTGAGAGAGCATTTTGATGAGAAGTGCATGGAGCATTGTGATGACAAGCTTTATGGAGCATTGTGATGACAAGATTGTGGAGCACTGTGATGACAAGCGAACGGTGCATTGTGATGATATGTGTCATGCAGTATTGTGCTGACAAGCGCATGGAGCATTGTGATGACATGGGTCAAAGAGCATTATGATGAAATGTTCTTGGAGCATTGTGGTTAAAAAGGTCACAGAGACAGTTGATGATGAGGACATGGAACTTTGTGATGACCAAGGTCATGAAGCACTTTGATGACTGGTGTCACGGAGCATTGTGATGACAGGGGACATGGAGCATTGTGACAACAAGGGCATGGAGCATTGTGATGACAAGGGCATGGAGCATTGGTCTAATAAGTTTCATGGATTATTGCGATGACAGTTGGAAGGGCGCATTGTGATGACAAGGGCATGGAGCATTGTGATTACCAGGTCATGCAGTATTGTGAAGACAGGTGTCAGGGAGTATTGTGATGACATATGTAATGGCACATTGTGATGACAATGGCATTTAGCATTGTGATGCCAAGTGTCATGGAGGATTCTGATGACAAATGTAATGGAGCATTGTGATGACAATGGCTTGGAGCATTGGGATGACAAGGGTCAGGGAGCATTGTGCTGACAAATGCATGGATAATTGTGATGACAAGGGTCATGGAGCGTTCTGATGACAAGCTTGTGGAGTATTTTGATGACAATGGCAGAGAGCATTGTGATGAAAACCGCATGGGGCATTGTGATGAAAAAGGCATGAAGCCTTTTTGTGACAGGGTTCAAGGAGCATACTGACAACAAGTGTCAGGGGGCATTGTGATGACAAGTGTATTGAGAATTGTGATGACAAAGTTCATGGAGCATTGTGATGAAAAGGGCATGGAGTATTGTGATGACAGGCATCATGGAGCGTTGTTATGACAAGTGTTATGGAACATTGTGATCACAAGGATTTGGAGCATTGTGATGACAGAGGTCATGGATCATTTTGATTTCAAGGAGCATGGAGCATTGTGATGACAAGGGCATGAAGCAATGTGATCCCAAATTTCATGGAGGATTGTGATAACAATGGTAATGGAGTATTGTGATGACAAGCACATAGAGCACTGTAATGACAAGGTCATGTAGCATTTTGCTGACAAAGGCATGGAGCATTGTGATGACTGGTGTCATGGAGCACTGTGATGACAAGCGTCACAAACCATTGTGAATACAGGGGCCATGGAGCATTGGGATGACTAGGGCATGGATCATTGTGAGGACAAGGGTCATGGAGTTTTGGCTAAAATTGTCCATGGAATATTGTGATGACAGGGGTCATGGAGCATTGTGATGACTAGGTAATCGGGCATTTTGATGACAAGAGTCCAGGATTATTGTATTGTCAGGTGTCATGGAGTGTTGTGATGAGAGTTGTCATGGAGCATTGTGATTATATTGGTCATGGAGCATTGTGATGAGAAGGTCATGGAGCATTGGGCTGAAAATATTCATGGAGTATTGTGAAGACAGGGGTCATGGAGCATTGTGATGACAAGGGAATGGAGCATAGTGCTGACAAGGTCCTGGAGCATTGTGATGAGAAGAACATGGAGACTTGTGATGACAAGTCTCATGGAGCATTCTGATGAAATGGGGCATGGAGCATTGTGATTACAGGGGTCTTGGAGCATTGTGATAACAAGGGCTTGGAGCATTGTGAGGAAAAGGCCATGGAGCACTCTGCTGACAGGCGTCATAGAGCTTTGTGATGACAAGGACATGGAGCATTGTGATTAAAGGGGTCTTGGAGCATTGTGATGAAAAGGGCATGGATCATTGTGATGAAAAAGGCATGGAGCCTTGTCATGACAGGGTACATGGAGCATACAGACAACAAGTGTCAGGGAGCATTTTGATGACAAGTCTATTGAGCATTGTGATGACAAAGGTCATGGAGCATTGTGAGGAGAAGACCATGGATAATTGTGATGACGAGAGTCATGGGACATTGTGATGACAAGTGTTATGGAATATTGTGATCACAGGGGTTTGGAGCATTGTTATGACAGAGGTCATGGAGCATTATGATTTCATTGTGATGACAATAGCATGAAGCATTATGATGATGGGCATGGTGCATTGTGATGACAGGGTTCATGGATCATTGAGATGAAAAGGGGCATGGAGCATTGTGATTACAGCGGTCTTGGATCATTGTGATGGGAAGGGTCATGGAGCCTTGTAATGACAAGGCTATGGAACATCGTGATGTCAGGAGTCATGGAGCATTGTTATGACAGGGGTAATGGAGCATTGTGATGGCAAGGGCGTGGTGCATTGTGAGGAGAAGGCCATGGAGCATTCTGATGACATGTGTCATGGAGCTTTGTGATGACAAGGGCATGGAGCAATGTGATAAGAGCGTTCATAGAGCATCGTGATGACAATGACATGGAGCACTGTGATTCCCAAAGTCATGGATCTTTGTGATGACAAAGGACATGGAGAATTTTGATGGCAAGTGTGTTGTGCATTGTGATGAGAAGTGCATGGAGCATTGTGATGACAAGATTTATGGAGCATT
The DNA here is from genome assembly GCF_964165515.1 of Mesoplodon bidens. Lineage (NCBI taxonomy): Eukaryota > Metazoa > Chordata > Mammalia > Artiodactyla > Ziphiidae > Mesoplodon > Mesoplodon bidens. Next base: position 4,967,895 of record NW_027672207.1, read on the forward strand.
GTGATGACAAGATTGTGGAGCACTGTGATGACAAGCGAATCGTGCATTATGATGACATGTGTCGTAGAGCATTGTGCTGACAAGCGCATGGAACATTGTGAGGACAAGGGTCATGGAGCATTGTGCTGAGAAAGCATAGAGCATTGTGATGACAAGGGTCAAAGAGCATTGTGATGAAAAGTTCATGGAGCATTGTGGTTAAAAATGTCACAGAGACTGTTGATGACGAGGGCATGGACCATTGTGATGACAAGGGTCATGGAGCATTGGGCTGAAAATGTTCATGGATTACTGTGATGACAGGGGTCATGGAGCATTGTGATGACAGAGGTCATGGAGTATTTTGATTTCATTGTGCTGACAATAGCCTGAAGCATTATGATGATGGGCATGATGCATTGTGATGACAGGGATCATGGAGCATTGAGATGAAAAGCGGCACGCAGCATTGTGGTTACAGGGGTCTTGGAGCATTGTGATGACAAGGGCATGGAGCATTTTGATGAGAAGTTCATGGAACATTCTGATGACATGTGTCATGGAGCTTGGTGATGACCAGGGCATGGAGCATTGTGATTACAGGGGACTTGGAGCATTGTGATGAAAAGGGCATGGATCATTGTGATGAAAAATGCATGGAGCCTTACCATGACAGGGTTCAAGGAGCATACTGACGACAAGGGTCAGGGAGCATTGTGATGACAAGTGTATTGAGAATTGTGATGACAAAGGTCATGGAGCATTGTAATGAGAAGACCATGGATAATTGTGATGATGAGCATCATGGGGTGTTGTGAGGATAAGTGTTATAGAACATTGTGATGACGAGGGTTTGGAGCATTGTTATGACAGACGTCATGAAGCATTTTGAATTCATTGTGATGACGATAGCATGAAGCATTATGATGATGTGCATGGTGCATTGTGATGACAGTGTTCATGGGTCATTGAGATGAAAATGGGCATGTAGTCTTGTGACTACAGGGGTCATAGAGCATTGTGATGAGAAGAGTCATGGAGCCTTGTGATGACAAGGCCATGGAACAACGTGATGGCAGGAATCATGGAACATTGTTATGATAGGTGTAATGGAGCATTCTGATAGCAAGGGCATGGAACATTGTGATGAGATGGCCATGTAGCATTCTGATGACATGTGTCATGGAGCTTTGTGCTGACAAGGGCATGGAGCTATGTGATGAGAGCGTTCATGTAGCATCATAATGACAATGACATGGAGCGTTGTTATGCCAAGGGTAATGGATCTGTGTGATGACAAATGTCATGGAGCATGTTGATGACAAGGGCGTTGTGCATTGTGATGAGAAGGGCAGGGATCGTTGTGATGACAGGTTCATGGAGCAATTTGATGAAAAGTGTCATGGAACATTTTGATGGCAGGGGTTATGGAACATTGTTATGTCAGGGTTCATGGAGAATTTTGATGAAACGGGTCATGGAGCATTTTGATGACAGGTTATGGAACATTGTGATGTCAGGGGTCATCGAACATTGTGATGATAATGCATGTAGCATGGTGATGACAGGAGCCATGGAACACTGTGATGAGAGGTTTCAGGGAGTATTGTGACGAATAGTGATGTAATATTGTGATATCAGTGGTGAGAGAGCATTTTGATGAGAAGTGCATGGAGCATTGTGATGACAAGCTTTATGGAGCATTGTGATGACAAGATTGTGGAGCACTGTGATGACAAGCGAACGGTGCATTGTGATGATATGTGTCGTGCAGTATTGTGCTGACAAGCGCATGGAGCATTGTGATGACATGGGTCAAAGAGCATTATGATGAAATGTTCTTGGAGCATTGTGGTTAAAAAGGTCACAGAGACAGTTGATGATGAGGACATGGAACTTTGTGATGACCAAGGTCATGAAGCACTTTGATGACTGGTGTCACGGAGCATTGTGATGACAGGGGACATGGAGCATTGTGACAACAAGGGCATGGAGCATTGTGATGACAAGGGCATGGAGCATTGGTCTAATAAGTTTCATGGATTATTGCGATGACAGTTGGAAGGGCGCATTGTGATGACAAGGGCATGGAGCATTGTGATTACCAGGTTATGCAGTATTGTGAAGACAGGTGTCAGGGAGTATTGTGATGACATATGTAATGGCACATTGTGATGACAATGGCATTTAGCATTGTGATGCCAAGTGTCATGGAGGATTCTGATGACAAATGTAATGGAGCATTGTGATGACAATGGCTTGGAGCATTGGGATGACAAGGGTCAGGGAGCATTGTGCTGACAAATGCATGGATAATTGTGATGACAAGGGTCATGGAGCGTTCTGATGACAAGCTTGTGGAGTATTTTGATGACAATGGCAGAGAGCATTGTGATGAAAACCGCATGGGGCATTGTGATGAAAAAGGCATGAAGCCTTTTTGTGACAGGGTTCAAGGAGCATACTGACAACAAGTGTCAGGGAGAACTCTGATGACAAGTGTATTGAGAATTGTGATGACAAAGTTCATGGAGCATTGTGATGAAAAGGGCATGGAGTATTGTGATGACAGGCATCATGGAGCGTTGTTATGACAAGTGTTATGGAACATTGTGATCACAAGGTTTTGGAGCATTGTGATGACAGAGGTCATGGATCATTTTGATTTCAAGGAGCATGGAGCATTGTGATGAAAAGGGCATGAAGCAATGTGATCCCAAATTTCATGGAGGATTGTGATAACAATGGTAATGGAGTATTGTGATGACAAGCACATAGAGCACTGTAATGACAAGGTCATGTAGCATTTTGCTGACAAAGGCATGGAGCATTGTGATGACTGGTGTCATGGAGCACTGTGATGACAAGCGTCACAAACCATTGTGAATACAGGGGCCATGGAGCATTGGGATGACTAGGGCATGGATCATTGTGAGGACAAAGGTCATGGAGCTTTGGGCTGAAAATGTCCATGGAATATTGTGATGACAGGGGTCATGGAGCATTGTGATGACTAGGTAATCGGGCATTTTGATGACAAGAGTCCAGGATTATTGTATTGTCAGGTGTCATGGAGTGTTGTGATGACAGTTGTCATGGAGCATTGTGATTATATTGGTCATGGAGCATTGTGATGAGAAGGTCATGGAGCATTGGGCTGAAATTATTCATGGAGTATTGTGAAGACAGGGGTCATGGAGCATTGTGATGACAAGGGAATGGAGCATAGTGCTGACAAGGTCCTGGAGCATTGTGATGAGAAGAACATGGAGACTTGTGATGACAAGTCTCATGGATCATTCTGATGAAATGGGGCATGGAGCATTGTGATTACAGGGGTCTTGGAGCATTGTGATAACAAGGGCTTGGAGCATTGTGAGGAAAAGGCCATGGAGCACTCTACTGACAGGCGTCATAGAGCTTTGTGATGACAAGGACATGGAGCATTGTGATTAAAGGGGTCTTGGAGCATTGTGATGAAAAAGGCATGGAGACTTTCCATGAGAGGGTTCAAGGAGCATACAGACAACAAGTGTCAGGGAACATTGTGATGACAAGTGTATTGAGCATTGTGATGAGAAGACCATGGATAATCGTGATGATGAGCGTCAGGGCTGTTGTGTTGATAAGTGTTATGGAACATTGTGATCACAAGGGTTTTGAGCATTATGATGACAGAGGTCATTGAGCATTTTGATTTCATTGTGATGACAATAGCCTGAAGCATTATCATGATGTGCATGGTGCATTGTGATGACAGGGTTCATGGAGCATTGAGATAAATAGGGGCAGGGAGCATTGTGATTACAGGGGTTTTGGAGCATTGTGATGAAAAGGGCATGGAGCATTGTGATTACCAGGGTCTTGGAGCATTGTGATGGCAAGGGTCATGGAGCCTTGTGATGACCAGGCAGTGGACCATTGTGAAGGCAGGGGTCATTGGGGCATTGTTATGACAGAGGTAATGGAGCATTGTGATGAGAAGGGTCATGGAGCCTTGTGATGACAAGGCCATGGAACATCGTGATGGCAGAGGTCATGGAGCATTGTCATGACAGGGGTAATGGAGCATTGTGATGGCAAGGGCATGGAGCATTGTGATGAGAAGGGCATCTAGCATTGTGATGGCAAGTGTCATGGAGCTTTGTGATGACAAAGGCATGGAGCAATGTGATGAGAGGGTTCATGGAGAATTGTGATGAAAATGACATGGAGCATTGTGATGCCAAGTGTCATGGAGCTTTGTGATGACAAAGGTCATGGAGCATTTTGATGACATGTGTGTGGTGCATTGTGATGAGAAAGGCAGGGAGCATTTTGATGACAGGGTCATGCAACAATTTGATGAAATGTGTAATGGAACATTTTGATGACAGGGGTTATAGAACATTGTGATGTCAGGGGTCATGGAGCTTTGGGATAAGAAGGGTCATGGAGCATTTTGATGACAGGGGTTATGGATCATTGTGATGTCAGGTGTAATGGAACATTGTGATGATAAGGGCATGCAGCACTGTGATGACAAGGATCATGGAACACTGTGATTAGAGGGGTGAGGGAGTATTGTGATGACTAGTGGTGTAACATTGTGATATCACTGGTGAGAGAGCATTTGGATGAGAAGTGCATGGAGCATTGTGATTACAAGGTTTATGGAGCTTAGCGATGACAATGTCGTGAACCGTTGTGATGAAAAGTGCATGGCACATTGTGATGACAAGAGTCATGTAGCATTGTTCTGACAAAGGCATGGAGCATTTTGATGACAAGGGTCACGGAGCATTGTGATGAAAAGTTCATGGAGCATTGTGGTTACAAAGGTCACAGAGCCTTGTGATGATGCGGGCATGGACCATTGTGATGACAAACGTTATGAAGCATTGTGACAAATGGAGTCACGGAGCATTGTGATGACAGGGGTCCTGGAGCATTGTGATGACAAGGGCATGGAGCATTGTGATGACAGGGGCATGGAGCATTGGTCTGACAAGTTTCAGAGATTATTGTGATGAGAGTGGACATGCTGCATTGTGATGGCAAGGGCATGGAGCACTGTGATGAGAAGGTCTTGGATTATTGTAAAGAGAGGTGTCAGGGAACATTTTGATGACATATGTCATGGTCCATTGCGCTGACAATGGCAGGGAGCATTGTGATGCCAAATGTAATGGAGGATTGTAATGACAAATATAATGGAGCATTGTGATGACTACGGCTTGGAGCATTATGATGACAAGGGCCATTGAGAATTTTCATGACAAGGTCGTGAAGCATTGTGATGACAATGTCCTGGAGCATTGTGATGAGAAAACCATGGAGCCTTGTGATGACAAACCTCATGGAGCATACTGATGAAAAAGGGCATGGGCCACTGTGATTACAGGGGTCTTGGATCATTGTGATGACAAGGGCATGGAGCATTGTGAGGAGAAGGCCAAGGAGCATTCTAATGACATGCGTCCTTGAGCTTTGTGATGACAAGGGCATGGAGCACTGTGATTACAGGGGTCTTGGAGCATTGTAATGAAAACGGCATGGATCATTGTGATGAGAAAGGCATGGAGCCTTGTCATGACAGGGTTCAAGGAGCATTCTGTCGACAAGTGTCAGTGCGCATTGTGATGCCATGTGTATTGTGAGTTGTGATGACAAAGGTCATGGAGCATTGTGATGAAAAGGGCATGGAGTATTGTGATGACAGGTTCATGGAGCAATTTGATGAAAAGGGTCATGGAACATTTTGATGACAGGGGTTATGGAACATTGTGATGTCATGGGTCATGGAGCATTTTGAAGAAAGTTCATGGAGCATTTTGATGACAGGGGTTATGGAAAATTGTGAAGACAGGGGTCATCGAATATTGTGATGATAAGTGCATGTAGAATTGTGATGACAGGAGTCATGGAACTTTGTGATGACTGGGGTGAGGGAGTATTGTGACGAATAGTGATGTAACATTGTGATATCAGTGGTGAGAGAGCATTTTGATGAGAAGTACATGTAACATTGTGAAGACAAAGTTTATGGAGCATTGTGATGACAAGATTGTGGAGAACTGTGATGACAAGTGCATGGCACATTGTGATGACATGGGTAATAGAGCATTGTTCTGACAAAGGCAAGGAGCATTGTGATGACAAGCGCATGGCACATTGTGATGATATGGGTAATGGAGCATTGTTCTGAGAAAGGCATGGAGCATTGTGATGACAAGGGTCATGGAGCATTGTGATGAAAAGTTCATGGAGTACTGTGGTCACAAATGTCACAGAGCCTTGTGATGATGCGGGCTTGGACCACTGTGATGACTAACGTTATGAAGCATTGTGATGAATGGTGTCACGGAGCATTGTAATGACAGGGGTCATGGAGCATTGTGATGACTAGGGAATGGAGCCATGTGATGACAAGAGTCCCGGATCATTGTGTTGTCACGTGTCATGGAGTGTTGTGATGCCAGTTATCTTGGTGCATTGTGATGATATTGGTCATGGATCATTGTGATGAGAATGTCATGGAGCAATGGTCTGATAATATTCATGGAGTATTGTGATGACAGGGGTCATGGAGCATTGTGATGACAGAGGTCATGGAACATTTTTATGTCATTGTGATGACAATAGCCTGAAGCATTATGATGATGTGCTTCATGCATTGTGATGACAGCGTTCATGGTGCATTGAGATGAACAGGGGCATGGAGCATTGTGATGACAGTGGTCTTGGAGCATTTTGATGACAAGAGCATGGAGCATTTTGATGAGAAGTCCATGGAACATTCTGATGACATGTGTCATGGAGCTTTGTGATGACAAGGGCATGGAGCATTGTGATTGCAGGGGTCTTGGAGCATTGTGATGTCAAGTGTCATGGAGCCTTGTGATGACAAGGCCGTGGAACATAGTGATGGCATGGGTCATGGAGCATTCTTAAGACAGGTGTAATGGAGCATTGTGATGAGAAGGGCATGGAGCATTGTGATTACAAGATTTATGAAGCATTGCCATGACAAATTTGTGGACCGTTGTGATGAAAAGTGCGTGGCACATTGTAATGACAAGGGTCATGGAGCATTTTTCTTACAAAGGTATGGAGCATTGTGATGACAAGTGTCAAGGAGCATTGTGATGAAAAGTTCATGGAGCATTGTGGTTACAAAGGTCACAGAGCCTTGTGATGATGCGAGCATGGACCACTGTGATGACAAATGTTATGAATCATTGTGATGCCTGGAGTCACGGAACATTGTGATGAAAGGGGTCATGGAGCATTGTGATGACAAGGGCATGGAACATTGTGATGTCAGGGGCATCGAGCATTGGTCTGACAAGTTTCAAAGATTATTGTGATGACAGTGGACATGGTGCATTGTGATGACAAGGGCATGGATCATTGTGATGAGTAGGTCATGGATTATTGTGAAGACAGGTGTCAGGGAGCATTGTGATGACATATGTCATGGTCCATTGCGATGACAATGGCAGGGAGCATTGTGATGCTAAACGTAATGGAGGATTGTGATGACAAATATAATGGAGCATTGTGATGACTAGGGCTTGGAGCATTATGCTGACAATGGCCATTGAGTATTTTCATGAGAAGTTCGTGAAGCATTGTGATGACAAGGTCCGGGAGCATTGTGATGAGAAAACCATGGAGCCTTGCTATGACAAATCTCATGGAGCATACTGATGAAAAGGGGCATGGAGCATTGTCATTACAGGGGTCTTGGAGCACTGTAATGAAAAGGGCATGGAGCATTTTGATGAGAAGGCCATGGAACATTCTGATGACATGTGTCATGGAGCTTTGTGATGACAAAGACATGGAGCATTGTGATTACAGGGGTCTTGGAGCATTGTTATGACAAGTTTCATGGAGCCTTGTGATGATAAGGCCGTGGAACATTTTGATGGCAGTTGTCATGGAGCATTGTGATTACAGGGGTCTTGGAGCATTGTGATGAAAAGGGCATGGATCATTGTGATGAAAAAGGCAAGGAGCCTTGTCATGACAGGGTACATGGAGCATACAGCCAACAAGTGTCAGGGAGCATTTTGATGACAAGTGTATTGAGCATTGTGATGACAAAGGTCATGGAGCATTGTGATGAGAAGACAATGGATAATTGTGATGACGAGAGTCATGGGACATTGTGAGGACAAGTGTTATGGAATATTGTGATCACAAGGGTTTGGAGCATTGTTATGACAGAGGTCATGGAGCATTTTGATTTCATTGTGATGACAATAGCATGAAGCATTATGATGATGGGCATGGTGCATTGTGATGATAGGGTTCATGGATCATTGAGATGAAAAGGGGCATGTAGCATTGTGATTACAGCGGTCTTGGATCATTGTGATGAGAGGGGTCATGGAGCCTTGTGATGACAAGGCTATGGAACATCGTGATGTCAGGAGTCATGGAGCATTGTTATGACAGGGGTAATGGAGCATTGTGATGGCAAGGGCGTGGTGCATTGTGAGGAGAAGGCAATGGAGCATTCTGATGACATGTGTCATGGAGCTTTATGATGACAAGGGCATGGAGCAATGTGATGAGAGCGTTCATAGAGCATCGTGATGAAAATGACATGGAGCACTGTGATCCCCAAAGTCATGGATCTTTGTGATGACAAAGGTCATGGAGCATTTTGATGACAAGTGTGTTGTGCATTGTGATGAGAAGGGCATGGAGCATTTTGATGACAGGTTCATGGAGCAATTTGATGAAAACTGTCATAGATCATTTTGATGACAGGGGTTATGGAACATTGTGTTGTCAGGGGTCATCGAATATTGTGATGATAATGCATGTAGCATGTTGATGACAGGAGTTATGGAACACTGTGATGCCAGGGGTCAGGGGGTATTGTGACGAATAGTGATGTAACATTGTGATATCAATGGTGAGAGAGCATTTTGATGAGAAGTGCATGGAGCATTGTGATGACAAGGTTTATGGAGCATTGTGATGACAAGTTTGTGTAGCACTGTGATGACAAGCGAATCGTGCATTGTGATGACATGTGTCGTAGAGCATTGTGCTGACAAGCGCATGGAACATTGTGATGACAAGGGTCATGGAGCATTGTGCTGAGAAAGCATAGAGCATTGTGGTGACAAGGGTCAAAGAGCATTGTGATGAAAAGTTCATGGAGCATTGTGGCTAAAAATGTCACAGAGACTGTTGATGACGAGGGCATGGACCATTGTGATGACAAGGATCATGGAGCATTGGGCTGAAAATGTTCATGGAGTACTGTGATGACAGGGGTCATTGAGCATTTTGATGACAGAGGTCATGGAGTATTTTGATTTCATTGTGCTGACAATAGCCTGAAGCATTATGATGATGGGCATGATGCATTGAGATGACAGGGATCATGGAGCATTGAGATGGAAAGCGGCATGCAGCATTGTGGTTACAGGGGTCTTGGAGCATTGTGATGACAAGGGCATGGAACATTTTGATGAGAAGTTCATGGAACATTCTGTTGACATGTGTCATGGAGCTTGGTGATGACAAGGGCATGGAGCATTGTGATTACAGGGGACTTGGAGCATTGTGATGAAAAGGGCATGGATCATTGTGATGAAAAATGCATGGAGCCTTACCATGACAGGGTTCAAGGAGCATACTGACGACAAGTGTCAGGGAGCATTGTGATGACAAGTGTATTGAGAATTGTGATGACAAAGGTCATGGAGCATTGTCATGAGAAGACCATGGATAATTGTGATGATGAGTATCATGGGGTGTTGTGATGATAAGTGTTATAGAACATTGTGATCACGAGGGTTTGGAGCATTGTTATGACAGACGTCATGAAGCATTTTGAATTCATTGTGATGACAATAGCATGAAGCATTATGATGATGTGCATGGTGCATTGTGATGACAGTGTTCATGGGTCATTGAGATGAAAATGGGCATGTAGCCTTGTGACTAGAGGGGTCTTAGAGCATTGTGATGAGAAGGGTCATGGAGCCTTGTGATGACAAGGCCATGGAACAACGTGAGGGCAGGAATCATGGAACATTGTTATGACAGGTGTAATGGTGCATTCTGATAGCAAGGGCATGGAACATTGTGATGAGATGGCCATGTAGCATTCGGATGACATGTGTCATGGAGCTTTGTGCTGACAAGGGCATGAAGCTATGTGATGAGAGCGTTCATGGAGCATCGTAATGGCAATGACATGGAGCGTTTTTATGCCAAGGGTTATGGATCTTTGTGATGACAAATGTCATGGAGCATGTTGATGACAAGGGCGTTGTGCATTGTGATGAGAAGGGCAGGGATCATTGTTATGACAGGTTCATGGAGCAATTTGCTGAAAAGTGTCATGGAACATTTTGATGGCAGGGGTTATGGAACATTGTTATGTCAGGGTTCATGGCAAATTATGATGAAACGGGTCATGGAGCATTTTGATGACGGGTTATGGAACATTGTGATGTCAGGGGTCATCGAACATTGTGATGATAATGCATGTAGCATTGTGATGACAGGAGCTATGGAACACTGTGATGAGAGGTTTCAGGGAGTATTGTGACGAATAGTGATGTAATATTGTGATATCAGTGGTGAGAGAGCATTTTGATGAGAAGTGCATGGAGCATTGTGATAACAAGCTTTATGGAGCATTGTGATGACAAGATTGTGGAGCACTGTGATGACATGCGAATGGTGCATTGTGATGATATGTGTTGAGCAGTATTGTGCTGACAAGCACATGGAGCATTGTGATGACATGGGTCAAAGAGCATTATGATGAAATGTTCTTGGAGCATTGTGGTTAAAAAGGTCACAGAGACTGTTGATGATGAGGACATGGACCTTTGTGATGACCATGGTCATGAAGCACTTTGATGACTGGTGTCACGGCGCATTGTGATGACAGGGGACATGGAGCATTGTGACAACAAGGGCATGGAGCATTGTGATGACAAGGGCATGGAGCATTGGTCTAATAAGTTTCATGGATTATTGCGATGACAGTTGGAAGGGCACATTGTGATGACAAGGGCATGGAGCATTGTGATTACCAGGTCATGCAGTATTGTGAAGACAGGTGTCAGGGAGTATTGTGATGACATATGTAATGGCACATTGTGATGACAATGGCATTTAGCATTGTGATGCCAAGTGTCATGGAGGATTCTGATGACAAATATAATGGAGCATTGTGATGACAATGGCTTGGAGCATTGGGATGACAAGGGTCAGGGAGCATTGTGCTGACAAGTGCATGGATAATTGTGATGACAAGGGTCATGAAGCATTCTGATGACAAGCTTGTGGAGTTTTTTGATGAAAATGGCATGGAGCATTGTGATGAAAATGGCATGGGGCATTGTGAGGAAAAAGGCATGGAGCCTTTTTGTGACAGGGTACAAGGAGCATTCTGACGACAAGTGTCAGGGAGCATTGTGATGACAAGTGTATTTAGAATTGTGATGACAAAGATCATGGAGCTTTGTGATGAAAAGGGCATGGAGAATTGTGATGACAGGCATCATGGAGCGTTGTGTTGACAAGTGTTATGGAACTTTGTGATCACAAGGTTTTGGAGCATTGTGATGACAGAGGTCATGGATCACTTTGATTTCAAGGAGCATGGAGCATTCTGATGACAAGAGCATGAAGCAATGTGATCCCAAGTTTCATGGAGGATTTTGATGACAATGGTAATGGAGTATTGGGATGACAAGCGCATAGAGCAATTTAATGACAAGGTCATGTAGCATTTTGCAGACAAAGGCATGGAGCATTGTGATGACAGGTGTCATGGAGCACTGTGATGACAAGCGTCTTGAAGCATTGTGAATACAGGGTTCATGGAGCATTGTGATGACAAGCGCATGGAGCATTGTGATGTCAGGGGCATGGAGCATTGGTTCTACAATTTTCATAGATTATTGTGATGACAGTGGACATGGAGCATTGTGATTACAAGGGCATGGATCATTGTGATGAGAAGGTCATGGAGTATTGTGAAGACAGGTGTAAGTGAGCATTGTGATGACATATGTCATGGTCCATTGCAAAGACAATGGCAGGGAGCATTGTGATAATTGGAGTCACGGAGCGTTGTGATGACAGGGGTCATGGAGCATTGTGATAACAAGGACATGGAGCATTTTGATGACAAGGGCATGGAGCACTAGTCTAATATGTTTCATGGATTATTGCGATGACAGTTGGAATGGCACATTGTGAAGAAAAGGGCATGGAGCATTGGTCTCATATGTTTCATGGATTATTGCAATGACAGTTGGAATGGCGCATTGTGATGACAAGAGCATGGATCATTGTGATGCCAAGTGTCATGGAGGATTCTGATGACAAATATAATGGAGCATTGTGATGACAATGTTAATGGAGCATTGTGATGACAAGATTATGGAGCACTGTGATGACAAGCGCATGTTGCATTGTGATGACGTGTCATGGAGCATTGTGCTGACAAGCGCTTGGAGCATTGTGATGACAACGGTCATGGAGAACTGTGCTGAGAAAGGCATAGAGTATTGTGATGACAAGGGTCAAAGAGCATTGTGATGAAAATTTCATGGAGCATTGAGGTTAAAAAGGACACAGAGACTGTTGATGATGAGGGCATCGACCATTGTGATGACAAAGTTCATGAAGCATTGAGATGACTGGAGTCACGGAGCATTGTGATGACATGGGTCATGGAGCACTGTGATAACAAGGGCATGGAGCATTTTAATGACAAGGTCATGTAGCATTTTGCTGACAAATGCATGGAGCATTGTGATGACAGGTGTCATGGAGCACTGTGATAACAAGCGTCACGGAACATTGTGAATACAGGGTTCAAGGAGCATTGGGATGACAAGGGCATGGATCATTGTGATGAGAAGGTCATGGAGTATTGTAAAGACAGGTGTCAGTGAGAATTGTGATGACATATGTCATGGTCCATTGCGATGACAATGGCAGGGAGCATTGTGATGCAAATGAAATGGAGGATTGTGATGACAAATATAATGGAAAATTGTGATGACTAGGTCTTGGAGCATTATGATGACAAGAGTCATTGAGAATTTTCATGACATGGTCGAGAAGCATTGTGATGACAAGGTCCTGGAGCATTGTGATTAAAAAACTATGGAGCCTTGTGATGACAAATCTCATGGAGCATACTGATGAAATGGGCATGAAGCATTGTGATTACAATGGTCTTGGAGCACTGTGATGACATTGGCATGGAGCATTTTGATGAGAAGGCCATGGAACATTCTGATGACATGTGTCATGGAGCTATGTGATGACAAGGGCATGGAACATTGTGATTACAGGGGTCTTGGAGCATTGTGATGACAAGTGTCATGGAGTCTTGTGATGGCCGGGGTCATAGAGCATTGTTATGAGAGGGGTAATGGAGCATTGTGATGTGAAGGGCAAGGAGCATTGTGATTACAAGGTTGATGGAGCATTGTGATGATAAATTTGTGGACTGTTGTGATGAAAAGTGCGTGGCATCTTGTGATGACAAGGGTCATGGAGCATTTTTCTGACAAAGGCATGGAGCATTGTGATGACAAGTGTCACGGAGCATTGTGATGAAAAGTTCATGGAAGATTGTGGTTACAAAGGTCACAGAGCCTTGTGATGACACGGGCATGGACCACTGTGATGACAAATGTTATGAAGCATTGTGATGCCTGGAGTCACGGAGCATTGTGATGACATATGTCATGGTCCATTGCGATTACAATGGCAGGGTGCATTGTGATGCCAAATGAAATGGAGGATTTTGATGACAAATATAATGGAGCATTGTGATGACTAGGGCTTGGAGGATTAGGATGACAAGGGCCATTGAGAATTTCCATGACAAGGTCGTGAAGCATTGTGATGAAAAAAACATGGAGCCTTGTGATGACAAGTCTCATGGAGCATACTGATGAAAAGAGGCATGGAGCATTGTGATTACAGGGGTCTTGGAACACTGTGATGACAAGGGCATGGGGCATTGTGAGGAGAAGGCCAAGGATCATTCTAAAGACATGTGTCATTGAGCTATCTGATGACAAGGGCATGTAGCATTGGGATTACAGGTGTCTTGGAGCACTGTGATGAAAAGGGCATGGATCACTGTGAGGAAAAAGTCATGGAGCCTTTTCATGAAAAGGTTCAAGGAGCATACAGACCACAAGTATCAGGGAGCATTTTGATGACAAGTGTATTGAGCATTGTGATGACAAAAGGCATGGAGCATTGTGATGAGAAGACCATGGATAATTGTGATGACGAGCGTTATGGGGCATTGTGATGAAAAGTGTTATGGAATATTGTGATCACAAGGGTTTGGAGCATTGTTATGATAGATGTCATGGAGCATTTTGATTTCATTGTGATGACAATAGCATGAAGCATTATGATGATGGGCCTGGTGCATGGTGAAAACAGGGTTCATGGATCATTGAGATGAAAAGGGGCATGGAGCACTGTGATTACAGGGGTCTTGGTGCATTGTGATGACAAGGGTCATGGAGCCTTGTGATGACAAGGCCGTGGAACATCGTGATGGCAGGGGTCATGGAGCATTGTTATGACAGGTGTAATGGAGCACTGTGATGGCAAGGGCATGGAGCATTGTGATGAGAAGGCCATGGAGCATTCTGATGACATGTGACATGGAGCTTTGTGATGAGAAGGGCATGGAGCAATGTGATGAGAGCGTTCATGGAACACTGTGATGACAATGACATGGAGCATTGTGATGCAAAGGGTCATGGAACTTTGTGATGACAAAGGTCATGAAGCATTTTGATTACAAGGGCTTTGTGCATTGTGATGAGAAGGGCTGGGAGCATTGTGATGACAGGTTCATGGAGCAATTTGATGAAAAGTGTCCTGAAGCATTTTGATGACAGGGTTATGGAACATTGTGATGTAAGGGGTCATCAAACATTGTGATAATAAGTGCATGTAGCATTGTGATGACAGGAGTCATGGAACATTTGATGACAGGGGTGAGGGAGCATTGGGACGAATAGTGATGGAACATTGTGATATCATTGGTGAGACAGCAATTTGTTGAGAAGTGCATGGAACATTTTGATGACAAGGTTTATGGAGCAATGTGATGATAAGATTGTGGAGCACTCTGATGACAAGTGCATGGTGCACTGTGATGACATGTGTCTTGGAGCATTGTCCTGACCAGCACAAGGAGCACTGTCATGACAAGAGTAATGAAGCATTGTGCTTAGAAAGGCATAGAGCATTGTGATGACAAGGGTCAAAGAGCATTATAATGAAAAGTTCATGGAGCATTGTGGTTACAAAGGTCACAGAGTCTGTTGATGACGAGGGCATGGACCATTGTGATGACAAAGGTCCTGAACCATTGTGATGACTGGAGTCACGAAGCATTGTGATGACAGGGGTCATGGAGCATTGTGATAACAAGGACATGGATCATTGTGATGACAAGGGCATGGAGCATTGGTCTAATAATTTTCATGGATTATTGCGATGACAGTTGGAATGGCACATTGTGATGACAAGGGCATGGAGCATTGTGATGACTAGGTCATGCAGTATTGTGAAGACAGGTGTCAGGGAGCATTGTAATGACATATGTAATGGCCCATTGTGATGACAATGGCATGGAGCATTGTGATGCCAAGTGTCATGGAGGATTCTTATGACAAAGGTAATGGTGCACTGTGATGAGAATGGCTTGGGGCATTGTGAAGACAAGGGTCAGGGAGCATCGTGCTGACAAGTGCATGGAGAATTGTGATGACAAGGGTTATGGAGCATTCTGATGACAAGCTTGTGGAGTATTTTGATGACAATGGCATGGAGCATTGTGATGAAAACGGCATGGGGCATTGTGATGAAAAAGGCATGGAGCCTTTTCGTGACAGGGTTAAAGGAGAATTGTGACAAGTGTCAGGGAGCATTGTGATGACAAGTGTATTGAGCATTGTGATGACAAAGGTCATGGAGCATTGTGATGAGAAGACAATGGATAATTGTGATGACGAGAGTCATGGGACATTGTGAGGACAAGTGTTATGGAATATTGTGATCACAAGGGTTTGGAGCATTGTTATGACAGAGGTCATGGAGCATTTTGATTTCATTGTGATGACAATAGCATGAAGCATTATGATGATGGGCATGGTGCATTGTGATGATAGGGTTCATGGATCATTGAGATGAAAAGGGGCATGTAGCATTGTGATTACAGCGGTCTTGGATCATTGTGATGAGAGGGGTCATGGAGCCTTGTGATGACAAGGCTATGGAACATCGTGATGTCAGGAGTCATGGAGCATTGTTATGACAGGGGTAATGGAGCATTGTGATGGCAAGGGCGTGGTGCATTGTGAGGAGAAGGCAATGGAGCATTCTGATGACATGTGTCATGGAGCTTTATGATGACAAGGGCATGGAGCAATGTGATGAGAGCGTTCATAGAGCATCGTGATGAAAATGACATGGAGCACTGTGATCCCCAAAGTCATGGATCTTTGTGATGACAAAGGTCATGGAGCATTTTGATGACAAGTGTGTTGTGCATTGTGATGAGAAGGGCATGGAGCATTTTGATGACAGGTTCATGGAGCAATTTGATGAAAACTGTCATAGATCATTTTGATGACAGGGGTTATGGAACATTGTGTTGTCAGGGGTCATCGAATATTGTGATGATAATGCATGTAGCATGTTGATGACAGGAGTTATGGAACACTGTGATGCCAGGGGTCAGGGGGTATTGTGACGAATAGTGATGTAACATTGTGATATCAATGGTGAGAGAGCATTTTGATGAGAAGTGCATGGAGCATTGTGATGACAAGGTTTATGGAGCATTGTGATGACAAGTTTGTGTAGCACTGTGATGACAAGCGAATCGTGCATTGTGATGACATGTGTCGTAGAGCATTGTGCTGACAAGCGCATGGAACATTGTGATGACAAGGGTCATGGAGCATTGTGCTGAGAAAGCATAGAGCATTGTGGTGACAAGGGTCAAAGAGCATTGTGATGAAAAGTTCATGGAGCATTGTGGCTAAAAATGTCACAGAGACTGTTGATGACGAGGGCATGGACCATTGTGATGACAAGGATCATGGAGCATTGGGCTGAAAATGTTCATGGAGTACTGTGATGACAGGGGTCATTGAGCATTTTGATGACAGAGGTCATGGAGTATTTTGATTTCATTGTGCTGACAATAGCCTGAAGCATTATGATGATGGGCATGATGCATTGAGATGACAGGGATCATGGAGCATTGAGATGGAAAGCGGCATGCAGCATTGTGGTTACAGGGGTCTTGGAGCATTGTGATGACAAGGGCATGGAACATTTTGATGAGAAGTTCATGGAACATTCTGTTGACATGTGTCATGGAGCTTGGTGATGACAAGGGCATGGAGCATTGTGATTACAGGGGACTTGGAGCATTGTGATGAAAAGGGCATGGATCATTGTGATGAAAAATGCATGGAGCCTTACCATGACAGGGTTCAAGGAGCATACTGACGACAAGTGTCAGGGAGCATTGTGATGACAAGTGTATTGAGAATTGTGATGACAAAGGTCATGGAGCATTGTCATGAGAAGACCATGGATAATTGTGATGATGAGTATCATGGGGTGTTGTGATGATAAGTGTTATAGAACATTGTGATCACGAGGGTTTGGAGCATTGTTATGACAGACGTCATGAAGCATTTTGAATTCATTGTGATGACAATAGCATGAAGCATTATGATGATGTGCATGGTGCATTGTGATGACAGTGTTCATGGGTCATTGAGATGAAAATGGGCATGTAGCCTTGTGACTAGAGGGGTCTTAGAGCATTGTGATGAGAAGGGTCATGGAGCCTTGTGATGACAAGGCCATGGAACAACGTGAGGGCAGGAATCATGGAACATTGTTATGACAGGTGTAATGGTGCATTCTGATAGCAAGGGCATGGAACATTGTGATGAGATGGCCATGTAGCATTCTGATGACATGTGTCATGGAGCTTTGTGCTGACAAGGGCATGAAGCTATGTGATGAGAGCGTTCATGGAGCATCGTAATGGCAATGACATGGAGCGTTTTTATGCCAAGGGTTATGGATCTTTGTGATGACAAATGTCATGGAGCATGTTGATGACAAGGGCGTTGTGCATTGTGATGAGAAGGGCAGGGATCATTGTTATGACAGGTTCATGGAGCAATTTGCTGAAAAGTGTCATGGAACATTTTGATGGCAGGGGTTATGGAACATTGTTATGTCAGGGTTCATGGAGAATTATGATGAAACGGGTCATGGAGCATTTTGATGACGGGTTATGGAACATTGTGATGTCAGGGGTCATCGAACATTGTGATGATAATGCATGTAGCATTGTGATGACAGGAGCTATGGAACACTGTGATGAGAGGTTTCAGGGAGTATTGTGACGAATAGTGATGTAATATTGTGATATCAGTGGTGAGAGAGCATTTTGATGAGAAGTGCATGGAGCATTGTGATAACAAGCTTTATGGAGCATTGTGATGACAAGATTGTGGAGCACTGTGATGACATGCGAATGGTGCATTGTGATGATATGTGTTGAGCAGTATTGTGCTGACAAGCACATGGAGCATTGTGATGACATGGGTCAAAGAGCATTATGATGAAATGTTCTTGGAGCATTGTGGTTAAAAAGGTCACAGAGACTGTTGATGATGAGGACATGGACCTTTGTGATGACCATGGTCATGAAGCACTTTGATGACTGGTGTCACGGCGCATTGTGATGACAGGGGACATGGAGCATTGTGACAACAAGGGCATGGAGCATTGTGATGACAAGGGCATGGAGCATTGGTCTAATAAGTTTCATGGATTATTGCGATGACAGTTGGAAGGGCACATTGTGATGACAAGGGCATGGAGCATTGTGATTACCAGGTCATGCAGTATTGTGAAGACAGGTGTCAGGGAGTATTGTGATGACATATGTAATGGCACATTGTGATGACAATGGCATTTAGCATTGTGATGCCAAGTGTCATGGAGGATTCTGATGACAAATATAATGGAGCATTGTGATGACAATGGCTTGGAGCATTGGGATGACAAGGGTCAGGGAGCATTGTGCTGACAAGTGCATGGATAATTGTGATGACAAGGGTCATGAAGCATTCTGATGACAAGCTTGTGGAGTTTTTTGATGAAAATGGCATGGAGCATTGTGATGAAAATGGCATGGGGCATTGTGAGGAAAAAGGCATGGAGCCTTTTTGTGACAGGGTACAAGGAGCATTCTGACGACAAGTGTCAGGGAGCATTGTGATGACAAGTGTATTTAGAATTGTGATGACAAAGATCATGGAGCTTTGTGATGAAAAGGGCATGGAGAATTGTGATGACAGGCATCATGGAGCGTTGTGTTGACAAGTGTTATGGAACTTTGTGATCACAAGGTTTTGGAGCATTGTGATGACAGAGGTCATGGATCACTTTGATTTCAAGGAGCATGGAGCATTCTGATGACAAGAGCATGAAGCAATGTGATCCCAAGTTTCATGGAGGATTTTGATGACAATGGTAATGGAGTATTGGGATGACAAGCGCATAGAGCAATTTAATGACAAGGTCATGTAGCATTTTGCAGACAAAGGCATGGAGCATTGTGATGACAGGTGTCATGGAGCACTGTGATGACAAGCGTCTTGAAGCATTGTGAATACAGGGTTCATGGAGCATTGTGATGACAAGCGCATGGAGCATTGTGATGTCAGGGGCATGGAGCATTGGTTCTACAATTTTCATAGATTATTGTGATGACAGTGGACATGGAGCATTGTGATTACAAGGGCATGGATCATTGTGATGAGAAGGTCATGGAGTATTGTGAAGACAGGTGTAAGTGAGCATTGTGATGACATATGTCATGGTCCATTGCAAAGACAATGGCAGGGAGCATTGTGATAATTGGAGTCACGGAGCGTTGTGATGACAGGGGTCATGGAGCATTGTGATAACAAGGACATGGAGCATTTTGATGACAAGGGCATGGAGCACTAGTCTAATATGTTTCATGGATTATTGCGATGACAGTTGGAATGGCACATTGTGAAGAAAAGGGCATGGAGCATTGGTCTCATATGTTTCATGGATTATTGCAATGACAGTTGGAATGGCGCATTGTGATGACAAGAGCATGGATCATTGTGATGCCAAGTGTCATGGAGGATTCTGATGACAAATATAATGGAGCATTGTGATGACAATGTTAATGGAGCATTGTGATGACAAGATTATGGAGCACTGTGATGACAAGCGCATGTTGCATTGTGATGACGTGTCATGGAGCATTGTGCTGACAAGCGCTTGGAGCATTGTGATGACAACGGTCATGGAGAACTGTGCTGAGAAAGGCATAGAGTATTGTGATGACAAGGGTCAAAGAGCATTGTGATGAAAATTTCATGGAGCATTGAGGTTAAAAAGGACACAGAGACTGTTGATGATGAGGGCATCGACCATTGTGATGACAAAGTTCATGAAGCATTGAGATGACTGGAGTCACGGAGCATTGTGATGACATGGGTCATGGAGCACTGTGATAACAAGGGCATGGAGCATTTTAATGACAAGGTCATGTAGCATTTTGCTGACAAATGCATGGAGCATTGTGATGACAGGTGTCATGGAGCACTGTGATAACAAGCGTCACGGAACATTGTGAATACAGGGTTCAAGGAGCATTGGGATGACAAGGGCATGGATCATTGTGATGAGAAGGTCATGGAGTATTGTAAAGACAGGTGTCAGTGAGAATTGTGATGACATATGTCATGGTCCATTGCGATGACAATGGCAGGGAGCATTGTGATGCAAATGAAATGGAGGATTGTGATGACAAATATAATGGAAAATTGTGATGACTAGGTCTTGGAGCATTATGATGACAAGAGTCATTGAGAATTTTCATGACATGGTCGAGAAGCATTGTGATGACAAGGTCCTGGAGCATTGTGATTAAAAAACTATGGAGCCTTGTGATGACAAATCTCATGGAGCATACTGATGAAATGGGCATGAAGCATTGTGATTACAATGGTCTTGGAGCACTGTGATGACATTGGCATGGAGCATTTTGATGAGAAGGCCATGGAACATTCTGATGACATGTGTCATGGAGCTATGTGATGACAAGGGCATGGAACATTGTGATTACAGGGGTCTTGGAGCATTGTGATGACAAGTGTCATGGAGTCTTGTGATGGCCGGGGTCATAGAGCATTGTTATGAGAGGGGTAATGGAGCATTGTGATGTGAAGGGCAAGGAGCATTGTGATTACAAGGTTGATGGAGCATTGTGATGATAAATTTGTGGACCGTTGTGATGAAAAGTGCGTGGCATCTTGTGATGACAAGGGTCATGGAGCATTTTTCTGACAAAGGCATGGAGCATTGTGATGACAAGTGTCACGGAGCATTGTGATGAAAAGTTCATGGAAGATTGTGGTTACAAAGGTCACAGAGCCTTGTGATGACACGGGCATGGACCACTGTGATGACAAATGTTATGAAGCATTGTGATGCCTGGAGTCACGGAGCATTGTGATGACATATGTCATGGTCCATTGCGATTACAATGGCAGGGTGCATTGTGATGCCAAATGAAATGGAGGATTTTGATGACAAATATAATGGAGCATTGTGATGACTAGGGCTTGGAGGATTAGGATGACAAGGGCCATTGAGAATTTCCATGACAAGGTCGTGAAGCATTGTGATGAAAAAAACATGGAGCCTTGTGATGACAAGTCTCATGGAGCATACTGATGAAAAGAGGCATGGAGCATTGTGATTACAGGGGTCTTGGAACACTGTGATGACAAGGGCATGGGGCATTGTGAGGAGAAGGCCAAGGATCATTCTAAAGACATGTGTCATTGAGCTATCTGATGACAAGGGCATGTAGCATTGGGATTACAGGTGTCTTGGAGCACTGTGATGAAAAGGGCATGGATCACTGTGAGGAAAAAGTCATGGAGCCTTTTCATGAAAAGGTTCAAGGAGCATACAGACCACAAGTATCAGGGAGCATTTTGATGACAAGTGTATTGAGCATTGTGATGACAAAAGGCATGGAGCATTGTGATGAGAAGACCATGGATAATTGTGATGACGAGCGTTATGGGGCATTGTGATGAAAAGTGTTATGGAATATTGTGATCACAAGGGTTTGGAGCATTGTTATGATAGATGTCATGGAGCATTTTGATTTCATTGTGATGACAATAGCATGAAGCATTATGATGATGGGCCTGGTGCATGGTGAAAACAGGGTTCATGGATCATTGAGATGAAAAGGGGCATGGAGCACTGTGATTACAGGGGTCTTGGTGCATTGTGATGACAAGGGTCATGGAGCCTTGTGATGACAAGGCCGTGGAACATCGTGATGGCAGGGGTCATGGAGCATTGTTATGACAGGTGTAATGGAGCACTGTGATGGCAAGGGCATGGAGCATTGTGATGAGAAGGCCATGGAGCATTCTGATGACATGTGACATGGAGCTTTGTGATGAGAAGGGCATGGAGCAATGTGATGAGAGCGTTCATGGAACACTGTGATGACAATGACATGGAGCATTGTGATGCAAAGGGTCATGGAACTTTGTGATGACAAAGGTCATGAAGCATTTTGATTACAAGGGCTTTGTGCATTGTGATGAGAAGGGCTGGGAGCATTGTGATGACAGGTTCATGGAGCAATTTGATGAAAAGTGTCCTGAAGCATTTTGATGACAGGGTTATGGAACATTGTGATGTAAGGGGTCATCAAACATTGTGATAATAAGTGCATGTAGCATTGTGATGACAGGAGTCATGGAACATTTGATGACAGGGGTGAGGGAGCATTGGGACGAATAGTGATGGAACATTGTGATATCATTGGTGAGACAGCAATTTGTTGAGAAGTGCATGGAGCATTTTGATGACAAGGTTTATGGAGCAATGTGATGATAAGATTGTGGAGCACTCTGATGACAAGTGCATGGTGCACTGTGATGACATGTGTCTTGGAGCATTGTCCTGACCAGCACAAGGAGCACTGTCATGACAAGAGTAATGAAGCATTGTGCTTAGAAAGGCATAGAGCATTGTGATGACAAGGGTCAAAGAGCATTATAATGAAAAGTTCATGGAGCATTGTGGTTACAAAGGTCACAGAGTCTGTTGATGACGAGGGCATGGACCATTGTGATGACAAAGGTCCTGAACCATTGTGATGACTGGAGTCACGAAGCATTGTGATGACAGGGGTCATGGAGCATTGTGATAACAAGGACATGGATCATTGTGATGACAAGGGCATGGAGCATTGGTCTAATAATTTTCATGGATTATTGCGATGACAGTTGGAATGGCACATTGTGATGACAAGGGCATGGAGCATTGTGATGACTAGGTCATGCAGTATTGTGAAGACAGGTGTCAGGGAGCATTGTAATGACATATGTAATGGCCCATTGTGATGACAATGGCATGGAGCATTGTGATGCCAAGTGTCATGGAGGATTCTTATGACAAAGGTAATGGTGCACTGTGATGAGAATGGCTTGGGGCATTGTGAAGACAAGGGTCAGGGAGCATCGTGCTGACAAGTGCATGGAGAATTGTGATGACAAGGGTTATGGAGCATTCTGATGACAAGCTTGTGGAGTATTTTGATGACAATGGCATGGAGCATTGTGATGAAAACGGCATGGGGCATTGTGATGAAAAAGGCATGGAGCCTTTTCGTGACAGGGTTAAAGGAGAATTGTGACAAGTGTCAGGGAGCATTGTGATGACAAGTGTATTGAGAATTGTGATGACAAAGGTTATGGACCATTGTGATGAAAACGGCATGGAATATTGTGATGACAGGCATCATGGAGCGTTGTGATTACAAGTGTTATGTAACATTGTGATCACAAGGTTTTGGAGCATTGTGATGACAGAGGTCATGGATCATTTTGATTTCAAGGAGCATGGAACATTGTGATGACTACGACATGAAACAATGTGATCCCACGGTTCATGGAGGATTGTGATGACAATGGTAATGGAGTATTGTGATGACAAGCGCATAGAGCATTGTAATGACAAGGTCATGTAGGATTTTGCTGACAAAGGCATGGAGCATTTTGATGACAAGCATCACGGAGCTTTGTGAATATAAGGGTCATGGATCATTGGGATGACAAAGGCATGGATCATTGTGATGACAAGGGTCATGGAGTATAGGGCTGAATATGTTCATGGATTATTGTGATGAGAGGGGTCTTGGAGCATTGTGATGTCTAGGGAAAGGAAAATTGTGATGAAAAGAGTCTCGGATCATTGTGTTGTCAGGTGTCATGGAGATTTGTGATGACAGTGGTCATGGAGCATTGTGATGATATTGGTCATGGAACATTGTGATGAGAAGGTCATGGAGCATTGGGCTGAAAATATTCATGGAGTATTGTGAAGACAGGGGTCATGGAGCATTGTGATGACAAGGGAATGGAGCATAGTGCTGACAAGGTCCTGGAGCATTGTGATGAGAAGAACATGGAGACTTGTGATGACAAGTCTCATGGAGCATTCTGATGAAATGGGGCATGGAGCATTGTGATTACAGGGGTCTTGGAGCATTGTGATAACAAGGGCTTGGATCATTGTGAGGAAAAGGCCATGGAGCACTGTGCTGACAGGCGTCATAGAGCTTTGTGATGACAAGGACATGGAGCATTGTGATTAAAGGGGTCTTGGAGCATTGTGATGAAAAAGGCGTGGAGCCTTTCCATGAGAGGGTTCAAGGAGCATACGGACAACAAGTGTCAGGGAACATTGTGATGACAAGTGTATTGAGCATTGTGATGAGAAGACCATGGATAATCGTGATGATGAGCGTCAGGGCTGTTGTGTTGATAAGTGTTATGGAACATTGTGATCACAAGGGTTTTGAGCATTATGATGACAGAGGTCATTGAGCATTTTGATTTCATTGTGATGACAATAGCCTGAAGCATTATCATGATGGGCATGGTGCATTGTGATGACAGGGTTCATGGAGCATTGAGATAAATAGGGGCAGGGATCATTGTGATTACAGGGGTTTTGGAGCATTGTGATGAAAAGGGCATGGAGCATTGTGATTACCAGGGTCTTGGAGCATTGTGATGGCAAGGGTCATGGAGCCTTGTGATGACAAGGCAGTGGATCATTGTTTAGGCAGGGGTCATGGGGCATTGTTATGACAGAGGTAATGGAGCTTTGTGATGAGAAGGGTCATGGAGCCTTGTGATGACAAGGCCATGGAACATCGTGATGGCAGAGGTCATGGAGAATTGTCATGACAGGGGTAATGGAGCATTGTGATGGCAAGAGCATGGAGCATTGTGATGAGAAGGGCAACTAGCATTGTGATGACAAGTGTCATGGAGCTTTGTGATGACAAAGGCATGGAGCAATGTGATGAGAGGGTTCATGGAGAATTGTGATGAAAATGACATGGAGCATTGTGATGCCCAGTGTCATGGAGCTTTGTGATGACAAAGGTCATGGAGCATTTTGATGACAAGGGTGTGGTGCATTGTGATGAGAAAGGCAGGGAGCATTTTGATGACAGGGTCATGCAACAATTTGATGAAATGTGTAATGGAACATTTTGATGACAGGGGTTATAGAACATTGTGATGTCAGGGGTCATGGAGCTTTGGGATAAGAAGGGTCATGGAGCATTTTGATGACAGGGGTTATGGATCATTGTGATGTCAGGTGTAATGGAACACTGTGATGATAAGGGCATGTAGCACTGTGATGACAAGGATCATGGAACATTGTGATTAGAGGGGTGAGGGAGTATTGTGATGACTGGTGGTGTAACATTGTGATATCTCTGGTGAGAGAGCATTTGGATGAGAAGTGCATGGAGCATTGTGATTACAAGGTTTATGGAGCTTAGCGATGACAATGTCGTGAACCGTTGTGATGAAAATTGCATGGCACATTGTGATGACAAGAATCATGTAGCATTGTTCTGACAAAGGCATGGAGTATTGTGATGACAAGGGTCACGGTGCATTGTGATGAAAAGTTCATGGAGCATTGTGGTTACAAAGGTCACAGAGGCTTGTGATGATGCGGGCATGGACCATTGTGATGACAAACGTCATGAAGCATTGTGACGAATGGAGTCACGGAGCATTGTGATGACAGGGGTCCTGGAGCATTGTGATGACAAGGGCATGGAGCATTGTGATGACAGGGGCATGGAGCATTGGTCTGACAAGTTTCAGAGATTATTGTGATAGACAGTGGACATGCTGCATTGTGATGGCAAGGGCATGGAGCACTGTGATGAGAAGGTCTTGGAGTATTGTAAAGAGAGGTGGCAGGGAGCATTGTGATGACATATGTCATGGTCCATTGCGCTGACAATGGCAGGGAGCATTGTGATACCAAATGTAATGGAGGATTGTAATGACAAATATAATGGAGCATTGTGATGACTATGGCTTGGAGTAATATGATGACAAGGGCCATTGAGAATTTTCATGACAAGGTCGTGAAGCATTGTGATGACAATGTCCTGGAGCATTGTGATGAGAAAACCATGGAGCCTTGTGATGACAAACCTCATGGAGCATACTGATGAAAAAGGGCATGGGCCACTGTGATTACAGGGGTCTTGGATCATTGTGATGACAAGGGCATGGAGCATTGTGAGGAGAAGGCCAAGGAGCTTTCTAATGACATGCGTCCTTGAGCTTTGTGATGACAAGGGCATGGAGCACTGTGATTACAGGGGTCTTGCAGCATTGTAATGAAAACGGCATGGATCATTGTGATGAGAAAGGCATGGAGCCTTGTCATGACAGTGTTCAAGGAGCATTCTGTCGACAAGTGTCAGGGCGCATTGTGATGCCATGTGTATTGTGAGTTGTGATGACAAAGGTCATGGAGCATTGTGATGAAAAGGTCATGGAGTAATGTGATGACAGGTTCATGGAGCAATTTGATGAAAAGTGTCATGGAACATTTTGATGACAAGGGTTATGGAACATTGTGATGTCAGGGGTCATGGAGCATTTTGATGAAAGTTCATGGAGCATTTTGATGACAGGGGATATGGAACATTGTGATGACAGGGGTCATCGAATATTGTGATGATAAGTGCATGTAGAATTGTGATGACAGGAGGCATGGAACATTGTGATGACTGGGGTGAGGGAGTATTGTGACGAATAGTGATGTAACATTGTGATATCAGTGGTGAGAGAGCATTTTGATGAGAAGTACGTGTAACATTGTGAAGACAAAGTTTATGGAGCATTGTGATGACAAGACTGTGGAGAACTGTGATGACAAGTGCATGGCACATTGTGATGACATGGGTAATGGAGCATTGTTCTGACAAAGGCAAGGAGCATTGTGATGACAAGGGCATGGCACATTGTGATGACATGGGTAATGGAGCATTGTTCTGAGAAAGGCATGGAGCATTGTGATGACAAGGGTCATGGAGCATTGTGATGAAATGTTCATGGAGCATTGTGGTCACAAATGTCACAGAGCCTTGTGATGATGTGGGCTTGGACCACTGTGATGACTAACGTTATGAAGCATTGTGATGAATGGTGTCACGGAGCATTGTAATGACAGGGGTCATGGAGCACTGTGATGACTAGGGAATGGAGCAATGTGATGAGAAGAGTCCCGGATCATTGTGTTGTCACGTGTCATGGAGTGTTGTGATGCCAGTTATCATGGTGCATTGTGATGATATTGGTCATGGATCATTGTGATGAGAATGTCATGGAGCAATGGTCTGATAATATTCATGGAGTATTGTGATGACAGGAGTCATGGAGCATTGTGATGACAGAGGTCATGGAGCATTTTTATTTCATTGTGATGACAATAGCCTGAAGCATTATGATGATGTGCTTGATGCATTGTGATGACAGGGTTCATGGTGCATTGAGATGAACAGGGGCATTGAGCATTGTGATGACAGTGGTCTTGGAGCATTTTGATGACAAGAGCATGGAGCATTTTGATGAGAAGTCCATGGAACATTCTGACGACATGTGTCATGGAGAATTGTGATGACAAGGGCATGGAGCATTGTGATTACAGGGGTCTTGGAGCATTGTGATGTCAAGTGTCATGGAGCCTTGTGATGACAAGACCGTGGATCATAGTGATGGCATGGGTCATGGAGCATTCTTATGACAGGTGTAATGGAGCATTGTGATGAGAAGGGCATGGAGCATTGTGATTACAAGATTTATGAAGCATTGCCATGACAAATTTGTGGACCGTTGTGATGAAAAGTGTGTGGCACATTGGAATGACAAGGGTCATGGAGCATTTTTCTGACAAAGGCATGGAGCATTGTGATGACAAGTGTCACGGAGCATTGTGATGAAAAGTTCATGGAGCATTGTGGTTACAAAGGTCACAGCCTTGTGATGATGTGGGCATGGACCACTGTGATGACAAATGTTATGAATCATTGTGATGCCTGGAGTCACGGAACATTGTGATGAAAGGGGTCATGGAGCATTGTGATGACAAGGGCATGGAACATTGTGATGTCAGGGGCATCGAGCATTGGTCTGACAAGTTTCAAAGATTATTGTGATGACAGTGGACATGGTGCATTGTGATGACAAGGGCATGGTTCATTGTGATGAGTAGGTCATGGAATATTGTGAAGACAGGTGTCAGGGAACATTGTGATGACATATGTCATGGTCCATTGCGATGACAATGGCAGGGAACATTGTGATGCTAAACGTAATGGAGGATTGTGATGACAAATATAATGGAGCATTGTGATGACTAGGGCTTGGAGCATTATGATGACAATGGCCATTGAGTATTTTCATGACAAGTTCGTGATGCATTGTGATGACAAGGTCCTGGAGCATTGTGATGAGAAAACCATGGAGCCTTGTGATGACAAATCTCATGGAGCATACTGATGAAAAGGGGCATGGAGCATTGTGATTACAGCGGTCTTGGATCATTGTGATGAGAAGGGTCAAAGAGCCTTGTGATGACAAGGCTATGGAACATCGTGATGTCAGGAGTCATGTAGCATTGTTATGACAGGGGTAATGGAGCATTGTGATGGCAAGGGCGTGGTGCATTGTGAGGAGAAGGCCATGGAGCATTCTGATGACATGTGTCATGGAGCTTTGTGATGACAAGGGCATGGAGCAGTGTGATGAGAGCGTTCATAGAGCATCGTGATGACAATGACATGGAGCACTGTGATCCCCAAAGTCATGGATCTTTGTGATGACAAAGGTCATGGAGCATTTTGATGACAAGTGTGTTGTGCATTGTGATGAGAAGGGCAGGGAGCATTTTGATGACAGGTTCATGGAGCAATTTGATGAAAAGTGTCATGGATCATTTTGATGACAGGGGTTATGGAACATTGTGTTGTCAGGGGTCATCGAATATTGTGATGATAATGCATGTAGCATGTTGATGAGAGGAGTTATGGAACACTGTGATGCCAGGGGTCAGGGAGTATTGTGACGAATAGTGATGTAACATTGTGATATCAATGGTGAGAGAGCATTTTGATGAGAAGTGCATGGAGCATTGTGATGACAAGGTTTATGGAGCATTGTGATGACAAGATTGTGGAGCACTGTGATGACAAGCGAATCGTGCATTGTGATGACATGTGTCATAGAGCATTGTGCTGACAAGCGCATGGAACATTGTGAGGACAAGGGTCATGGAGCATTTTGCTGAGAAAGCATAGAGCATTGTGATGACAAGGGTCAAAGAGCATTGTGAAGAAAAGTTCATGGAGCATTGCGGTTAAAAATGTCACAGAGACTGTTGATGACGAGGGCATGGACCATTGTGATGACAAGGGTCATGGAGCATTGGGCTGAAAATGTTCATGGATTACTGTGATGACAGGGGTCATGGAGCATTGTGATGACAGAGGTCATGGAGTATTTTGATTTCATTGTTCTGACAATAGCCTGAAGCATTATGATGATGGGCATGATGCATTGTGATGACAGGGATCATGGAGCATTGAGATGAAAAGCGGCATGCAGCATTGTGGTTACAGGGGTCTTGGAGCATTGTGATGACAAGGGCATGGAGCATTTTGATGAGAAGTTCATGGAACATTCTGATGACATGTGTCATGGAGCTTGGTGATGACAAGGGCATGGAGCATTGTGATTACAGGGGACTTGGAGCATTGTGATGAAAAGGGCATGGATCATTGTGATGAAAAATGCATGGAGCCTTACCATGACAGGGTTTAAGGAGCATACTGACAACAAGTGTCACGGAGCATTGTGATGACAAGTGTATTGAGAATTGTGATGAAAAAGGTCATGGAGCATTGTAATGAGAAGACCATGGATAATTGTGATTATGAGCATCATGGGGTGTTGTGATGATATGTGTTATAGAACATTGTGATCACGAGGGTTTGGTGCATTGTTATGACAGACGTCATGAAGCATTTTGAATTCATTGTGATGACAATAGCATGAAGCATTATGATGATGTGCATGGTGCATTGTGATGACAGTGTTCATGGGTCATTGAGATGAAAATGGGCATGTAGCCTTGTGTCTACAGGGGTCTTAGAGCATTGTGATGAGGAGGGTCATGGAGCCTTGTGATGACAAGGCCATGGAACAACGTGATGGCAGGAATCATGGAACATTTTTATGACAGGTGTAATGGAGCATTCTGATAGCAAGGGCATGGAACATTGTGATGAGATGGCCATGTAGCATTCGGATGACATGTGTCATGGAGCTTTGTGCTGACAAGGGCATGGAGCTATGTGATGAGAGCGTTCATGGAGCATCGTAATGACAATGACATGGAGCGTTGTTATGCCAAGGGTCATGGATCTTTGTGATAACAAATGTCATGGAGCATGTTGATGACAAGGGCGTTATGAATTGTGATGAGAAGGGCAGGGATCATTGTGATGACAGGTTCATGGAGCAATTTGAGGAAAAGTGTCATGGAACATTTTGATGGCAGGGGTTATGGAACATTGTTATGTCAGGGTTCATGGAGAATTTTGATTAAACGGGTCATGGAGCATTTTGGTGACAGGTTATGGAACATTGTGATGTCAGGGGTCATCGAACATTGTGATGATAATGCATGTAGCATTGTGATGACAGGAGCCATGGAACACTGTGATGAGAGGTTTCAGGGAGTATTGTGACGAATAGTGATGTAATATAGTGATATCAGTGGTGAGAGAGCATTTTGATGAGAAGTGCATGGAGCATTGTGATGACAAGCTTTATGGAGCATTATGATGACAAGATTGTGGAGCACTGTGATGACAAGCGGACGGTGCATTGTGATGATATGTGTCGTGCAGTATTCTGCTGACAAGCGCATGGAGCATTGTGATGACATGGGTCAAAGAGCATTATGATGAAATGTTCTTGGAGCATTGTGGTTAAAAAGGTCACAGAGACTGTTGATGATAAGGACATGGACCTTTGTGATGACCAAGGTCATGAAGCACTTTGATGACTGGTGTCACGGAGCATTGTGGTGACAGGGGACATGGAGAATTGTGACAACAAGGGCATGGAGCATTGTGATGACAGGGGCATGGAGCATTTATATTTCATTGTGATGACAATAGCCTGAAGCATTATGATGATGTGCTTGATGCATTGTGATGACAGGGTTCATGGTGCATTGAGATGAACAGGGGCATTGAGCATTGTGATGACAGTGGTCTTGGAGCATTTTGATGACAAGAGCATGGAGCATTTTGATGAAAAGTCCATGGAACATTCTGACGACATGTGTCATGGAGAATTGTGATGACAAGGGCATGGAGCATTGTGATTACAGGGGTCTTGGAGCATTGTGATGTCAAGTGTCATGGAGCCTTGTGATGACAAGACCGTGGATCATAGTGATGGCATGGGTCATGGAGCATTCTTATGACAGGTGTAATGGAGCATTGTGATGAGAAGGGCATGGAGCATTGTGATTACAAGATTTATGAAGCATTGCCATGACAAATTTGTGGACCGTTGTGATGAAAAGTGCGTGGCACATTGTAATGACAAGGGTCATGGAGCATTTTTCTGACAAAGGCATGGAGCATTGTGATGACAAGTGTCACGGAGCATTGTGATGAAAAGTTCATGGAGCATTGTGGTTACAAAGGTCACAGCCTTGTGATGATGCGGGCATGGACCACTGTGATGACAAATGTTATGAATCATTGTGATGCCTGGAGTCACGGAACATTGTGATGAAAGGGGTCATGGAGCATTGTGATGACAAGGGCATGGAACATTGTGATGTCAGGGGCATCGAGCATTGGTCTGACAAGTTTCAAAGATTATTGTGATGACAGTGGACATGGTGCATTGTGATGACAAGGGCATGGTTCATTGTGATGAGTAGGTCATGGATTATTGTGAAGACAGGTGTCAGGGAACATTGTGATGACATATGTCATGGTCCATTGCGATGACAATGGCAGGGAACATTGTGATGCTAAACGTAATGGAGGATTGTGATGACAAATATAATGGAGCATTGTGATGACTAGGGCTTGGAGCATTATGATGACAATGGCCATTGAGTATTTTCATGACAAGTTCGTGATGCATTGTGATGACAAGGTCCTGGAGCATTGTGATGAGGAAACCATGGAGCCTTGTGATGACAAATCTCATGGAGCATACTGATGAAAAGGGGCATGGAGCATTGTCATTACAGAGGTCTTGGAGCAATTTAATGACAAGGGCATGGAGCATTTTGATGAGAAGGCCATGAAACATTCTGATGACATGTGTCATGGAGCTTTGTGATGACAAAGACATGGAGCATTGTGATTACAGGGGCCTTGGAGCATTGTTATGACAAGTGTCATGGAGCCTTGTGATGATAAGGCCGTGGAACATTGTGATGGCAGTTGTCATGGAGCATTGTGATTACAGGTGTCTTGGAGCATTGTGATAAAAAGGGCATGGATCATTGTGATGAAAAAGGCATGGAGCCTTGTCATGAAAGGGTACATGGAGCATACAGACAACAATTGTCAGGGAGCATTTTGATGACAAGTGTATTGAGCATTGTGATGACAAAGGTCATGGAGAATTGTGAGGAGAAGACCATGGAAAATTGTGATGACGAGAGTCATGGGACATTGTGATGACAAGTGTTATGGAATATTGTGATCACAAGGGTTTGGAGCATTGTTATGACAGAGGTCATGGAGCATTTTGATTTCATTGTGATGACAATAGCATAAAGCGTTATGATGATGGGCATGGTGCATTGTGATGACAGGGTTCATGGATCATTGAGATGAAAAGGGGCATGGAGCATTGTGATTACAGCGGTCTTGGATCATTGTGATGAGAAGGGTCATGGATCCTTGTGATGACAAGGCTATGGAACATCGTGATGTCAGGAGTCATGGAGCATTGTTATGACAGGTGTAATGGAGCATTGTGATGGCAAGGGCGTGGTGCATTGTGAGGAGAAGGCAATGGAGCATTCTGATGACATGTGTCATGGAGCTTTATGATGACAAGGGCATGGAGCAATGTGATGAGAGCGTTCATAGAGCATCGTGATGAAAATGACATGGAGCACTGTGATCCCCAAAGTCATGGATCTTTGTGATGACAAAGGTCATGGAGCATTTTGATGACAAGTGTGTTGTGCATTGTGATGAGAAGGGCATGGAGCATTTTGATGACAGGTTCATGGAGCAATTTGATGAAAACTGTCATAGATCATTTTGATGACAGGGGTTATGGAACATTGTGTTGTTAGGGGTCATCGAATATTGTGATGATAATGCATGTAGCATGTTGATGACAGGAGTTATGGAACACTGTGATGCCAGGGGTCAGGGGGTATTGTGACGAATAGTGATGTAACATTGTGATATCAATGGTGAGAGAGCATTTTGATGAGAAGTGCATGGAGCATTGTGATGACAAGGTTTATGGAGCATTGTGATGACAAGTTTGTGTAGCACTGTGATGACAAGCGAATCGTGCATTGTGATGACATGTGTCGTAGAGCATTGTGCTGACAAGCGCATGGAACATTGTGATGACAAGGGTCATGGAGCATTGTGCTGAGAAAGCATAGAGCATTGTGGTGACAAGGGTCAAAGAGCATTGTGATGAAAAGTTCATGGAGCATTGTGGCTAAAAATGTCACAGAGACTGTTGATGACGAGGGCATGGACCATTGTGATGACAAGGATCATGGAGCATTGGGCTGAAAATGTTCATGGAGTACTGTGATGACAGGGGTCATTGAGCATTTTGATGACAGAGGTCATGGAGTATTTTGATTTCATTGTGCTGACAATAGCCTGAAGCATTATGATGATGGGCATGATGCATTGAGATGACAGGGATCATGGAGCATTGAGATGAAAAGCGGCATGCAGCATTGTGGTTACAGGGGTCTTGGAGCATTGTGATGACAAGGGCATGGAACATTTTGATGAGAAGTTCATGGAACATTCTGTTGACATGTGTCATGGAGCTTGGTGATGACAAGGGCATGGAGCATTGTGATTACAGGGGACTTGGAGCATTGTGATGAAAAGGGCATGGATCATTGTGATGAAAAATGCATGGAGCCTTACCATGACAGGGTTCAAGGAGCATACTGACGACAAGTGTCAGGGAGCATTGTGATGACAAGTGTATTGAGAATTGTGATGACAAAGGTCATGGAGCATTGTCATGAGAAGACCATGGATAATTGTGATGATGAGTATCATGGGGTGTTGTGATGATAAGTGTTATAGAACATTGTGATCACGAGGGTTTGGAGCATTGTTATGACAGACGTCATGAAGCATTTTGAATTCATTGTGATGACAATAGCATGAAGCATTATGATGATGTGCATGGTGCATTGTGATGACAGTGTTCATGGGTCATTGAGATGAAAATGGGCATGTAGCCTTGTGACTAGAGGGGTCTTAGAGCATTGTGATGAGAAGGGTCATGGAGCCTTGTGATGACAAGGCCATGGAACAACGTGAGGGCAGGAATCATGGAACATTGTTATGACAGGTGTAATGGTGCATTCTGATAGCAAGGGCATGGAACATTGTGATGAGATGGCCATGTAGCATTCTGATGACATGTGTCATGGAGCTTTGTGCTGACAAGGGCATGAAGCTATGTGATGAGAGCGTTCATGGAGCATCGTAATGGCAATGACATGGAGCGTTTTTATGCCAAGGGTTATGGATCTTTGTGATGACAAATGTCATGGAGCATGTTGATGACAAGGGCGTTGTGCATTGTGATGAGAAGGGCAGGGATCATTGTTATGACAGGTTCATGGAGCAATTTGCTGAAAAGTGTCATGGAATATTTTGATGGCAGGGGTTATGGAACATTGTTATGTCAGGGTTCATGGAGAATTATGATGAAACGGGTCATGGAGCATTTTGATGACGGGTTATGGGACATTGTGATGTCAGGGGTCATCGAACATTGTGATGATAATGCATGTAGCATTGTGATGACAGGAGCTATGGAACACTGTGATGAGAGGTTTCAGGGAGTATTGTGACGAATAGTGATGTAATATTGTGATATCAGTGGTGAGAGAGCATTTTGATGAGAAGTGCATGGAGCATTGTGATAACAAGCTTTATGGAGCATTGTGATGACAAGATTGTGGAGCACTGTGATGACATGCGAATGGTGCATTGTGATGATATGTGTTGAGCAGTATTGTGCTGACAAGCACATGGAGCATTGTGATGACATGGGTCAAAGAGCATTATGATGAAATGTTCTTGGAGCATTGTGGTTAAAAAGGTCACAGAGACTGTTGATGATGAGGACATGGACCTTTGTGATGACCATGGTCATGAAGCACTTTGATGACTGGTGTCACGGCGCATTGTGATGACAGGGGACATGGAGCATTGTGACAACAAGGGCATGGAGCATTGTGATGACAAGGGCATGGAGCATTGGTCTAATAAGTTTCATGGATTATTGCGATGACAGTTGGAAGGGCACATTGTGATGACAAGGGCATGGAGCATTGTGATTACCAGGTCATGCAGTATTGTGAAGACAGGTGTCAGGGAGTATTGTGATGACATATGTAATGGCACATTGTGATGACAATGGCATTTAGCATTGTGATGCCAAGTGTCATGGAGGATTCTGATGACAAATATAATGGAGCATTGTGATGACAATGGCTTGGAGCATTGGGATGACAAGGGTCAGGGAGCATTGTGCTGACAAGTGCATGGATAATTGTGATGACAAGGGTCATGAAGCATTCTGATGACAAGCTTGTGGAGTTTTTTGATGAAAATGGCATGGAGCATTGTGATGAAAATGGCATGGGGCATTGTGAGGAAAAAGGCATGGAGCCTTTTTGTGACAGGGTACAAGGAGCATTCTGACGACAAGTGTCAGGGAGCATTGTGATGACAAGTGTATTTAGAATTGTGATGACAAAGATCATGGAGCTTTGTGATGAAAAGGGCATGGAGAATTGTGATGACAGGCATCATGGAGCGTTGTGTTGACAAGTGTTATGGAACTTTGTGATCACAAGGTTTTGGAGCATTGTGATGACAGAGGTCATGGATCACTTTGATTTCAAGGAGCATGGAGCATTCTGATGACAAGAGCATGAAGCAATGTGATCCCAAGGTTCATGGAGGATTGTGATGACAATGGTAATGGAGTATTGGGATGACAAGCGCATAGAGCAATTTAATGACAAGGTCATGTAGCATTTTGCAGACAAAGGCATGGAGCATTGTGATGACAGGTGTCATGGAGCACTGTGATGACAAGCGTCTTGAAGCATTGTGAATACAGGGTTCATGGAGCATTGTGATGACAAGCGCATGGAGCATTGTGATGTCAGGGGCATGGAGCATTGGTTCTACAATTTTCATAGATTATTGTGATGACAGTGGACATGGAGCATTGTGATTACAAGGGCATGGATCATTGTGATGAGAAGGTCATGGAGTATTGTGAAGACAGGTGTAAGTGAGCATTGTGATGACATATGTCATGGTCCATTGCAAAGACAATGGCAGGGAGCATTGTGATAATTGGAGTCACGGAGCGTTGTGATGACAGGGGTCATGGAGCATTGTGATAACAAGGACATGGAGCATTTTGATGACAAGGGCATGGAGCACTAGTCTAATATGTTTCATGGATTATTGCGATGACAGTTGGAATGGCACATTGTGAAGAAAAGGGCATGGAGCATTGGTCTCATATGTTTCATGGATTATTGCAATGACAGTTGGAATGGCGCATTGTGATGACAAGAGCATGGATCATTGTGATGCCAAGTGTCATGGAGGATTCTGATGACAAATATAATGGAGCATTGTGATGACAATGTTAATGGAGCATTGTGATGACAAGATTATGGAGCACTGTGATGACAAGCGCATGTTGCATTGTGATGACGTGTCATGGAGCATTGTGCTGACAAGCGCTTGGAGCATTGTGATGACAACGGTCATGGAGAACTGTGCTGAGAAAGGCATAGAGTATTGTGATGACAAGGGTCAAAGAGCATTGTGATGAAAATTTCATGGAGCATTGAGGTTAAAAAGGACACAGAGACTGTTGATGATGAGGGCATCGACCATTGTGATGACAAAGTTCATGAAGCATTGAGATGACTGGAGTCACGGAGCATTGTGATGACATGGGTCATGGAGCACTGTGATAACAAGGGCATGGAGCATTTTAATGAGAAGGTCATGTAGCATTTTGCTGACAAATGCATGGAGCATTGTGATGACAGGTGTCATGGAGCACTGTGATAACAAGCGTCACGGAACATTGTGAATACAGGGTTCAAGGAGCATTGGGATGACAAGGGCATGGATCATTGTGATGAGAAGGTCATGGAGTATTGTAAAGACAGGTGTCAGTGAGAATTGTGATGACATATGTCATGGTCCATTGCGATGACAATGGCAGGGAGCATTGTGATGCAAATGAAATGGAGGATTGTGATGACAAATATAATGGAGAATTGTGATGACTAGGTCTTGGAGCATTATGATGACAAGAGTCATTGAGAATTTTCATGACATGGTCGAGAAGCATTGTGATGACAAGGTCCTGGAGCATTGTGATTAAAAAACTATGGAGCCTTGTGATGACAAATCTCATGGAGCATACTGATGAAATGGGCATGAAGCATTGTGATTACAATGGTCTTGGAGCACTGTGATGACATTGGCATGGAGCATTTTGATGAGAAGGCCATGGAACATTCTGATGACATGTGTCATGGAGCTATGTGATGACAAGGGCATGGAACATTGTGATTACAGGGGTCTTGGAGCATTGTGATGACAAGTGTCATGGAGTCTTGTGATGGCCGGGGTCATAGAGCATTGTTATGAGAGGGGTAATGGAGCATTGTGATGTGAAGGGCAAGGAGCATTGTGATTACAAGGTTGATGGAGCATTGTGATGATAAATTTGTGGACCGTTGTGATGAAAAGAGCGTGGCATCTTGTGATGACAAGGGTCATGGAGCATTTTTCTGACAAAGGCATGGAGCATTGTGATGACAAGTGTCACGGAGCATTGTGATGAAAAGTTCATGGAAGATTGTGGTTACAAAGGTCACAGAGCCTTGTGATGACACGGGCATGGACCACTGTGATGACAAATGTTATGAAGCATTGTGATGCCTGGAGTCACGGAGCATTGTGATGACATATGTCATGGTCCATTGCGATTACAATGGCAGGGTGCATTGTGATGCCAAATGAAATGGAGGATTTTGATGACAAATATTATGGAGCATTGTGATGACTAGGGCTTGGAGGATTAGGATGACAAGGGCCATTGAGAATTTCCATGACAAGGTCGTGAAGCATTGTGATGAAAAAAACATGGAGCCTTGTGATGACAAGTCTCATGGAGCATACTGATGAAAAGAGGCATGGAGCATTGTGATTACAGGGGTCTTGGAACACTGTGATGACAAGGGCATGGGGCATTGTGAGGAGAAGGCCAAGGATCATTCTAAAGACATGTGTCATTGAGCTATCTGATGACAAGGGCATGTAGCATTGGGATTACAGGTGTCTTGGAGCACTGTGATGAAAAGGGCATGGATCACTGTGAGGAAAAAGTCATGGAGCCTTTTCATGAAAAGGTTCAAGGAGCATACAGACCACAAGTATCAGGGAGCATTTTGATGACAAGTGTATTGAGCATTGTGATGACAAAAGGCATGGAGCATTGTGATGAGAAGACCATGGATAATTGTGATGACGAGCGTTATGGGGCATTGTGATGAAAAGTGTTATGGAATATTGTGATCACAAGGGTTTGGAGCATTGTTATGATAGATGTCATGGAGCATTTTGATTTCATTGTGATGACAATAGCATGAAGCATTATGATGATGGGCCTGGTGCATGGTGAAAACAGGGTTCATGGATCATTGAGATGAAAAGGGGCATGGAGCACTGTGATTACAGGGGTCTTGGTGCATTGTGATGACAAGGGTCATGGAGCCTTGTGATGACAAGGCCGTGGAACATCGTGATGGCAGGGGTCATGGAGCATTGTTATGACAGGTGTAATGGAGCACTGTGATGGCAAGGGCATGGAGCATTGTGATGAGAAGGCCATGGAGCATTCTGATGACATGTGACATGGAGCTTTGTGATGAGAAGGGCATGGAGCAATGTGATGAGAGCGTTCATGGAACACTGTGATGACAATGACATGGAGCATTGTGATGCAAAGGGTCATGGAACTTTGTGATGACAAAGGTCATGAAGCATTTTGATTACAAGGGCTTTGTGCATTGTGATGAGAAGGGCTGGGAGCATTGTGATGACAGGTTCATGGAGCAATTTGATGAAAAGTGTCCTGAAGCATTTTGATGACAGGGTTATGGAACATTGTGATGTAAGGGGTCATCAAACATTGTGATAATAAGTGCATGTAGCATTGTGATGACAGGAGTCATGGAACATTTGATGACAGGGGTGAGGGAGCATTGGGACGAATAGTGATGGAACATTGTGATATCATTGTTGAGACAGCAATTTGTTGAGAAGTGCATGGAGCATTTTGATGACAAGGTTTATGGAGCAATGTGATGATAAGATTGTGGAGCACTCTGATGACAAGTGCATGGTGCATTGTGATGACATGTGTCTTGGAGCATTGTCCTGACCAGCACAAGGAGCACTGTCATGACAAGAGTAATGAAGCATTGTGCTTAGAAAGGCATAGAGCATTGTGATGACAAGGGTCAAAGAGCATTATAATGAAAAGTTCATGGAGCATTGTGGTTACAAAGGTCACAGAGTCTGTTGATGACGAGGGCATGGACCATTGTGATGACAAAGGTCCTGAACCATTGTGATGACTGGAGTCACGAAGCATTGTGATGACAGGGGTCATGGAGCATTGTGATAACAAGGACATGGATCATTGTGATGACAAGGGCATGGAGCATTGGTCTAATAATTTTCATGGATTATTGCGATGACAGTTGGAATGGCACATTGTGATGACAAGGGCATGGAGCATTGTGATGACTAGGTCATGCAGTATTGTGAAGACAGGTGTCAGGGAGCATTGTAATGACATATGTAATGGCCCATTGTGATGACAATGGCATGGAGCATTGTGATGCCAAGTGTCATGGAGGATTCTTATGACAAAGGTAATGGTGCACTGTGATGAGAATGGCTTGGGGCATTGTGAAGACAAGGGTCAGGGAGCATCGTGCTGACAAGTGCATGGAGAATTGTGATGACAAGGGTTATGGAGCATTCTGATGACAAGCTTGTGGAGTATTTTGATGACAATGGCATGGAACATTGTGATGAAAACGGCATGGGGCATTGTGATGAAAAAGGCATGGAGCCTTTTCGTGACAGGGTTAAAGGAGAATTGTGACAAGTGTCAGGGAGCATTGTGATGACAAGTGTATTGAGAATTGTGATGACAAAGGTTATGGACCATTGTGATGAAAACGGCATGGAATATTGTGATGACAGGCATCATGGAGCGTTGTGATTACAAGTGTTATGTAACATTGTGATCACAAGGTTTTGGAGCATTGTGATGACAGAGGTCATGGATCATTTTGATTTCAAGGAGCATGGAACATTGTGATGACTACGACATGAAACAATGTGATCCCACGGTTCATGGAGGATTGTGATGACAATGGTAATGGAGTATTGTGATGACAAGCGCATAGAGCATTGTAATGACAAGGTCATGTAGGATTTTGCTGACAAAGGCATGGAGCATTTTGATGACAAGCATCACGGAGCTTTGTGAATATAAGGGTCATGGATCATTGGGATGACAAAGGCATGGATCATTGTGATGACAAGGGTCATGGAGTATAGGGCTGAATATGTTCATGGATTATTGTGATGAGAGGGGTCTTGGAGCATTGTGATGTCTAGGGAAAGGAAAATTGTGATGAAAAGAGTCTCGGATCATTGTGTTGTCAGGTGTCATGGAGATTTGTGATGACAGTGGTCATGGAGCATTGTGATGATATTGGTCATGGAACATTGTGATGAGAAGGTCATGGAGCATTGGGCTGAAAATATTCATGGAGTATTGTGAAGACAGGGGTCATGGAGCATTGTGATGACAAGGGAATGGAGCATAGTGCTGACAAGGTCCTGGAGCATTGTGATGAGAAGAACATGGAGACTTGTGATGACAAGTCTCATGGAGCATTCTGATGAAATGGGGCATGGAGCATTGTGATTACAGGGGTCTTGGAGCATTGTGATAACAAGGGCTTGGATCATTGTGAGGAAAAGGCCATGGAGCACTGTGCTGACAGGCGTCATAGAGCTTTGTGATGACAAGGACATGGAGCATTGTGATTAAAGGGGTCTTGGAGCATTGTGATGAAAAAGGCGT
Source organism: Mesoplodon bidens (assembly GCF_964165515.1). Classification (NCBI taxonomy): domain Eukaryota; kingdom Metazoa; phylum Chordata; class Mammalia; order Artiodactyla; family Ziphiidae; genus Mesoplodon; species Mesoplodon bidens. The sequence goes on from NW_027672207.1 coordinate 5,009,897, forward strand.
GGAGCCTTTCCATGAGAGGGTTCAAGGAGCATACGGACAACAAGTGTCAGGGAACATTGTGATGACAAGTGTATTGAGCATTGTGATGAGAAGACCATGGATAATCGTGATGATGAGCGTCAGGGCTGTTGTGTTGATAAGTGTTATGGAACATTGTGATCACAAGGGTTTTGAGCATTATGATGACAGAGGTCATTGAGCATTTTGATTTCATTGTGATGACAATAGCCTGAAGCATTATCATGATGGGCATGGTGCATTGTGATGACAGGGTTCATGGAGCATTGAGATAAATAGGGGCAGGGATCATTGTGATTACAGGGGTTTTGGAGCATTGTGATGAAAAGGGCATGGAGCATTGTGATTACCAGGGTCTTGGAGCATTGTGATGGCAAGGGTCATGGAGCCTTGTGATGACAAGGCAGTGGATCATTGTTTAGGCAGGGGTCATGGGGCATTGTTATGACAGAGGTAATGGAGCATTGTGATGAGAAGGGTCATGGAGCCTTGTGATGACAAGGCCATGGAACATCGTGATGGCAGAGGTCATGGAGAATTGTCATGACAGGGGTAATGGAGCATTGTGATGGCAAGAGCATGGAGCATTGTGATGAGAAGGGCAACTAGCATTGTGATGACAAGTGTCATGGAGCTTTGTGATGACAAAGGCATGGAGCAATGTGATGAGAGGGTTCATGGAGAATTGTGATGAAAATGACATGGAGCATTGTGATGCCCAGTGTCATGGAGCTTTGTGATGACAAAGGTCATGGAGCATTTTGATGACAAGGGTGTGGTGCATTGTGATGAGAAAGGCAGGGAGCATTTTGATGACAGGGTCATGCAACAATTTGATGAAATGTGTAATGGAACATTTTGATGACAGGGGTTATAGAACATTGTGATGTCAGGGGTCATGGAGCTTTGGGATAAGAAGGGTCATGGAGCATTTTGATGACAGGGGTTATGGATCATTGTGATGTCAGGTGTAATGGAACACTGTGATGATAAGGGCATGTAGCACTGTGATGACAAGGATCATGGAACATTGTGATTAGAGGGGTGAGGGAGTATTGTGATGACTGGTGGTGTAACATTGTGATATCTCTGGTGAGAGAGCATTTGGATGAGAAGTGCATGGAGCATTGTGATTACAAGGTTTATGGAGCTTAGCGATGACAATGTCGTGAACCGTTGTGATGAAAATTGCATGGCACATTGTGATGACAAGAATCATGTAGCATTGTTCTGACAAAGGCATGGAGTATTGTGATGACAAGGGTCACGGTGCATTGTGATGAAAAGTTCATGGAGCATTGTGGTTACAAAGGTCACAGAGGCTTGTGATGATGCGGGCATGGACCATTGTGATGACAAACGTCATGAAGCATTGTGACGAATGGAGTCACGGAGCATTGTGATGACAGGGGTCCTGGAGCATTGTGATGACAAGGGCATGGAGCATTGTGATGACAGGGGCATGGAGCATTGGTCTGACAAGTTTCAGAGATTATTGTGATAGACAGTGGACATGCTGCATTGTGATGGCAAGGGCATGGAGCACTGTGATGAGAAGGTCTTGGAGTATTGTAAAGAGAGGTGGCAGGGAGCATTGTGATGACATATGTCATGGTCCATTGCGCTGACAATGGCAGGGAGCATTGTGATACCAAATGTAATGGAGGATTGTAATGACAAATATAATGGAGCATTGTGATGACTATGGCTTGGAGTAATATGATGACAAGGGCCATTGAGAATTTTCATGACAAGGTCGTGAAGCATTGTGATGACAATGTCCTGGAGCATTGTGATGAGAAAACCATGGAGCCTTGTGATGACAAACCTCATGGAGCATACTGATGAAAAAGGGCATGGGCCACTGTGATTACAGGGGTCTTGGATCATTGTGATGACAAGGGCATGGAGCATTGTGAGGAGAAGGCCAAGGAGCTTTCTAATGACATGCGTCCTTGAGCTTTGTGATGACAAGGGCATGGAGCACTGTGATTACAGGGGTCTTGCAGCATTGTAATGAAAACGGCATGGATCATTGTGATGAGAAAGGCATGGAGCCTTGTCATGACAGTGTTCAAGGAGCATTCTGTCGACAAGTGTCAGGGCGCATTGTGATGCCATGTGTATTGTGAGTTGTGATGACAAAGGTCATGGAGCATTGTGATGAAAAGGTCATGGAGTAATGTGATGACAGGTTCATGGAGCAATTTGATGAAAAGTGTCATGGAACATTTTGATGACAAGGGTTATGGAACATTGTGATGTCAGGGGTCATGGAGCATTTTGATGAAAGTTCATGGAGCATTTTGATGACAGGGGATATGGAACATTGTGATGACAGGGGTCATCGAATATTGTGATGATAAGTGCATGTAGAATTGTGATGACAGGAGGCATGGAACATTGTGATGACTGGGGTGAGGGAGTATTGTGACGAATAGTGATGTAACATTGTGATATCAGTGGTGAGAGAGCATTTTGATGAGAAGTACGTGTAACATTGTGAAGACAAAGTTTATGGAGCATTGTGATGACAAGACTGTGGAGAACTGTGATGACAAGTGCATGGCACATTGTGATGACATGGGTAATGGATCATTGTTCTGACAAAGGCAAGGAGCATGGTGATGACAAGCGCATGGCACATTGTGATGACATGTGTAATGGAGCATTGTTCTGTGAAAGGCATGGAGCATTGTGATGACAAGGGTCATGGAGCATTGTGATGAAAAGTTCATGGAGTATTGTGGTCACAAATGTCACAGAGCCTTGTGATGATGTGGGCTTGGACCACTGTGATGACTAACGTTATGAAGCATTGTGATGAATGGTGTCACGGAGCATTGTAATGACAGGGGTCATGGAGCACTGTGATGACTAGGGAATGGAGCAATGTGATGAGAAGAGTCCCGGATCATTGTGTTGTCACGTGTCATGGAGTGTTGTGATGCCAGTTATCATGGTGCATTGTGATGATATTGGTCATGGATCATTGTGATGAGAATGTCATGGAGCAATGGTCTGATAATATTCATGGAGTATTGTGATGACAGGAGTCATGGAGCATTGTGATGACAGAGGTCATGGAGCATTTTTATTTCATTGTGATGACAATAGCCTGAAGCATTATGATGATGTGCTTGATGCATTGTGATGACAGGGTTCATGGTGCATTGAGATGAACAGGGGCATTGAGCATTGTGATGACAGTGGTCTTGGAGCATTTTGATGACAAGAGCATGGAGCATTTTGATGAGAAGTCCATGGAACATTCTGACGACATGTGTCATGGAGAATTGTGATGACAAGGGCATGGAGCATTGTGATTACAGGGGTCTTGGAGCATTGTGATGTCAAGTGTCATGGAGCCTTGTGATGACAAGACCGTGGATCATAGTGATGGCATGGGTCATGGAGCATTCTTATGACAGGTGTAATGGAGCATTGTGATGAGAAGGGCATGGAGCATTGTGATTACAAGATTTATGAAGCATTGCCATGACAAATTTGTGGACCGTTGTGATGAAAAGTGTGTGGCACATTGGAATGACAAGGGTCATGGAGCATTTTTCTGACAAAGGCATGGAGCATTGTGATGACAAGTGTCACGGAACATTGTGATGAAAAGTTCATGGAGCATTGTGGTTACAAAGGTCACAGCCTTGTGATGATGTGGGCATGGACCACTGTGATGACAAATGTTATGAATCATTGTGATGCCTGGAGTCACGGAACATTGTGATGAAAGGGGTCATGGAGCATTGTGATGACAAGGGCATGGAACATTGTGATGTCAGGGGCATCGAGCATTGGTCTGACAAGTTTCAAAGATTATTGTGATGACAGTGGACATGGTGCATTGTGATGACAAGGGCATGGTTCATTGTGATGAGTAGGTCATGGAATATTGTGAAGACAGGTGTCAGGGAACATTGTGATGACATATGTCATGGTCCATTGCGATGACAATGGCAGGGAACATTGTGATGCTAAACGTAATGGAGGATTGTGATGACAAATATAATGGAGCATTGTGATGACTAGGGCTTGGAGCATTATGATGACAATGGCCATTGAGTATTTTCATGACAAGTTCGTGATGCATTGTGATGACAAGGTCCTGGAGCATTGTGATGAGAAAACCATGGAGCCTTGTGATGACAAATCTCATGGAGCATACTGATGAAAAGGGGCATGGAGCATTGTGATTACAGCGGTCTTGGATCATTGTGATGAGAAGGGTCAAAGAGCCTTGTGATGACAAGGCTATGGAACATCGTGATGTCAGGAGTCATGTAGCATTGTTATGACAGGGGTAATGGAGCATTGTGATGGCAAGGGCGTGGTGCATTGTGAGGAGAAGGCCATGGAGCATTCTGATGACATGTGTCATGGAGCTTTGTGATGACAAGGGCATGGAGCAATGTGATGAGAGCGTTCATAGAGCATCGTGATGACAATGACATGGAGCACTGTGATCCCCAAAGTCATGGATCTTTGTGATGACAAAGGTCATGGAGCATTTTGATGACAAGTGTGTTGTGCATTGTGATGAGAAGGGCAGGGAGCATTTTGATGACAGGTTCATGGAGCAATTTGATGAAAAGTGTCATGGATCATTTTGATGACAGGGGTTATGGAACATTGTGTTGTCAGGGGTCATCGAATATTGTGATGATAATGCATGTAGCATGTTGATGAGAGGAGTTATGGAACACTGTGATGCCAGGGGTCAGGGAGTATTGTGACGAATAGTGATGTAACATTGTGATATCAATGGTGAGAGAGCATTTTGATGAGAAGTGCATGGAGCATTGTGATGACAAGGTTTATGGAGCATTGTGATGACAAGATTGTGGAGCACTGTGATGACAAGCGAATCGTGCATTGTGATGACATGTGTCATAGAGCATTGTGCTGACAAGCGCATGGAACATTGTGAGGACAAGGGTCATGGAGCATTTTGCTGAGAAAGCATAGAGCATTGTGATGACAAGGGTCAAAGAGCATTGTGAAGAAAAGTTCATGGAGCATTGCGGTTAAAAATGTCACAGAGACTGTTGATGAAGAGGGCATGGACCATTGTGATGACAAGGGTCATGGAGCATTGGGCTGAAAATGTTCATGGATTACTGTGATGACAGGGGTCATGGAGCATTGTGATGACAGAGGTCATGGAGTATTTTGATTTCATTGTTCTGACAATAGCCTGAAGCATTATGATGATGGGCATGATGCATTGTGATGACAGGGATCATGGAGCATTGAGATGAAAAGCGGCATGCAGCATTGTGGTTACAGGGGTCTTGGAGCATTGTGATGACAAGGGCATGGAGCATTTTGATGAGAAGTTCATGGAACATTCTGATGACATGTGTCATGGAGCTTGGTGATGACAAGGGCATGGAGCATTGTGATTACAGGGGACTTGGAGCATTGTGATGAAAAGGGCATGGATCATTGTGATGAAAAATGCATGGAGCCTTACCATGACAGGGTTTAAGGAGCATACTGACAACAAGTGTCACGGAGCATTGTGATGACAAGTGTATTGAGAATTGTGATGAAAAAGGTCATGGAGCATTGTAATGAGAAGACCATGGATAATTGTGATTATGAGCATCATGGGGTGTTGTGATGATATGTGTTATAGAACATTGTGATCACGAGGGTTTGGTGCATTGTTATGACAGACGTCATGAAGCATTTTGAATTCATTGTGATGACAATAGCATGAAGCATTATGATGATGTGCATGGTGCATTGTGATGACAGTGTTCATGGGTCATTGAGATGAAAATGGGCATGTAGCCTTGTGTCTACAGGGGTCTTAGAGCATTGTGATGAGGAGGGTCATGGAGCCTTGTGATGACAAGGCCATGGAACAACGTGATGGCAGGAATCATGGAACATTTTTATGACAGGTGTAATGGAGCATTCTGATAGCAAGGGCATGGAACATTGTGATGAGATGGCCATGTAGCATTCGGATGACATGTGTCATGGAGCTTTGTGCTGACAAGGGCATGGAGCTATGTGATGAGAGCGTTCATGGAGCATCGTAATGACAATGACATGGAGCGTTGTTATGCCAAGGGTCATGGATCTTTGTGATAACAAATGTCATGGAGCATGTTGATGACAAGGGCGTTATGCATTGTGATGAGAAGGGCAGGGATCATTGTGATGACAGGTTCATGGAGCAATTTGAGGAAAAGTGTCATGGAACATTTTGATGGCAGGGGTTATGGAACATTGTTATGTCAGGGTTCATGGAGAATTTTGATTAAACGGGTCATGGAGCATTTTGGTGACAGGTTATGGAACATTGTGATGTCAGGGGTCATCGAACATTGTGATGATAATGCATGTAGCATTGTGATGACAGGAGCCATGGAACACTGTGATGAGAGGTTTCAGGGAGTATTGTGACGAATAGTGATGTAATATAGTGATATCAGTGGTGAGAGAGCATTTTGATGAGAAGTGCATGGAGCATTGTGATGACAAGCTTTATGGAGCATTATGATGACAAGATTGTGGAGCACTGTGATGACAAGCGGACGGTGCATTGTGATGATATGTGTCGTGCAGTATTCTGCTGACAAGCGCATGGAGCATTGTGATGACATGGGTCAAAGAGCATTATGATGAAATGTTCTTGGAGCATTGTGGTTAAAAAGGTCACAGAGACTGTTGATGATAAGGACATGGACCTTTGTGATGACCAAGGTCATGAAGCACTTTGATGACTGGTGTCACGGAGCATTGTGATGACAGGGGACATGGAGCATTGTGACAACAAGGGCATGGAGCATTGTGACAACAAGGGCATGGAGCATTGTGATGACAGGGGCATGGAGCATTTATATTTCATTGTGATGACAATAGCCTGAAGCATTATGATGATGTGCTTGATGCATTGTGATGACAGGGTTCATGGTGCATTGAGATGAACAGGGGCATTGAGCATTGTGATGACAGTGGTCTTGGAGCATTTTGATGACAAGAGCATGGAGCATTTTGATGAAAAGTCCATGGAACATTCTGACGACATGTGTCATGGAGAATTGTGATGACAAGGGCATGGAGCATTGTGATTACAGGGGTCTTGGAGCATTGTGATGTCAAGTGTCATGGAGCCTTGTGATGACAAGACCGTGGATCATAGTGATGGCATGGGTCATGGAGCATTCTTATGACAGGTGTAATGGAGCATTGTGATGAGAAGGGCATGGAGCATTGTGATTACAAGATTTATGAAGCATTGCCATGACAAATTTGTGGACCGTTGTGATGAAAAGTGCGTGGCACATTGTAATGACAAGGGTCATGGAGCATTTTTCTGACAAAGGCATGGAGCATTGTGATGACAAGTGTCACGGAGCATTGTGATGAAAAGTTCATGGAGCATTGTGGTTACAAAGGTTACAGCCTTGTGATGATGCGGGCATGGACCACTGTGATGACAAATGTTATGAATCATTGTGATGCCTGGAGTCACGGAACATTGTGATGAAAGGGGTCATGGAGCATTGTGATGACAAGGGCATGGAACATTGTGATGTCAGGGGCATCGAGCATTGGTCTGACAAGTTTCAAAGATTATTGTGATGACAGTGGACATGGTGCATTGTGATGACAAGGGCATGGTTCATTGTGATGAGTAGGTCATGGATTATTGTGAAGACAGGTGTCAGGGAATATTGTGATGACATATGTCATGGTCCATTGCGATGACAATGGCAGGGAACATTGTGATGCTAAACGTAATGGAGGATTGTGATGACAAATATAATGGAGCATTGTGATGACTAGGGCTTGGAGCATTATGATGACAATGGCCATTGAGTATTTTCATGACAAGTTCGTGATGCATTGTGATGACAAGGTCCTGGAGCATTGTGATGAGGAAACCATGGAGCCTTGTGATGACAAATCTCATGGAGCATACTGATGAAAAGGGGCATGGAGCATTGTCATTACAGAGGTCTTGGAGCAATTTAATGACAAGGGCATGGAGCATTTTGATGAGAAGGCCATGAAACATTCTGATGACATGTGTCATGGAGCTTTGTGATGACAAAGACATGGAGCATTGTGATTACAGGGGCCTTGGAGCATTGTTATGACAAGTGTCATGGAGCCTTGTGATGATAAGGCCGTGGAACATTGTGATGGCAGTTGTCATGGAGCATTGTGATTACAGGTGTCTTGGAGCATTGTGATAAAAAGGGCATGGATCATTGTGATGAAAAAGGCATGGAGCCTTGTCATGAAAGGGTACATGGAGCATACAGACAACAATTGTCAGGGAGCATTTTGATGACAAGTGTATTGAGCATTGTGATGACAAAGGTCATGGAGAATTGTGAGGAGAAGACCATGGAAAATTGTGATGACGAGAGTCATGGGACATTGTGATGACAAGTGTTATGGAATATTGTGATCACAAGGGTTTGGAGCATTGTTATGACAGAGGTCATGGAGCATTTTGATTTCATTGTGATGACAATAGCATAAAGCATTATGATGATGGGCATGGTGCATTGTGATGACAGGGTTCATGGATCATTGAGATGAAAAGGGGCATGGAGCATTGTGATTACAGCGGTCTTGGATCATTGTGATGAGAAGGGTCATGGATCCTTGTGATGACAAGGCTATGGAACATCGTGATGTCAGGAGTCATGGAGCATTGTTATGACAGGTGTAATGGAGCATTGTGATGGCAAGGGCGTGGTGCATTGTGAGGAGAAGGCCATGGAGCATTCTGATGACCTGTGTCATGGAGCTTTGTGATGACAAGGGCATGGAGCAATGTGATGAGAGCGTTCATAGAGCATCGTGATGACAATGACATGGAGCACTGTGATCCCCAAAGTCATGGATCTTTGTGATGACAATGGTCATGGAGCATTTTGATGACAAGTGTGTTGTGCATTGTGATGAGAAGGGCAGGGAGCATTTTGATGACAGGTTCATGGAGCAATTTGATGAAAAGTGTCATGGATCATTTTGATGACAGGGGTTATGGAACATTGTGTTGTCAGGGGTCATCGAATATTGTGATGATAATGCATGTAGCATGTTGATGACAGGAGTTATGGAACACTGTGATGCCAGGGGTCAGGGAGTATTGTGACGAATAGTGATGTAACATTGTGATATCAATGGTGAGAGAGCATTTTGATGAGAAGTGCATGGAGCATTGTGACGACAAGGTTTATGGAGCATTGTGATGACAAGATTGTGGAGCACTGTGATGACAAGCGAATCGTGCATTGTGATGACATGTGTCGTAGACCATTGTGCTGACAAGCGCATGGAACATGGTGAGGGCAAGGGTCATGGAGCATTTTGCTGAGAAAGCATAGAGCATTGTGATGACAAGGGTCAAAGAGCATTGTGAAGAAAAGTTCATGGAGCATTGCGGTTAAATATGTCACAGAGACAGTTGATGACGAGGGCATGGACCATTGTGATGACAAGGGTCATGGAGCATTGGGCTGAAAATGTTCATGGATTACTGTGATGACAGGGGTCATGGAGCATTGTGATGACAGAGGTCATGGAGTATTTTGATTTCATTGTTCTGACAATAGCCTGAAGCATTATGATGATGGGCATGATGCATTGTGATGACAGGGATCATGGAGCATTGAGATGAAAAGCGGCATGCAGCATTGTGGTTACAGGGGTCTTGGAGCATTGTGATGACAAGGGCATGGAGCATTTTGATGAGAAGTTCATGGAACATTCTGATGACATGTGTCATGGAGCTTGGTGATGACAAGGGCATGGAGCATTGTGATTACAGGGGACTTGGAGCATTGTGATGAAAAGGGCATGGATCATTGTGATGAAAAATGCATGGAGCCTTACCATGACAGGGTTTAAGGAGCATACTGACAACAAGTGTCAGGGAGCATTGTGATGACAAGTGTATTGAGAATTGTGATGACAAAGGTCATGGAGCATTGTAATGAGAAGACCATGGATAATTGTGATGATGAGCATCATGGGGTGTTGTGATGATATGTGTTATAGAACACTGTGATCACGAGGGTTTGGAGCATTGTTATGACAGACGTCATGAAGCATTTTGAATTCATTGTGATGACAATAGCATGAAGCATTATGATGATGTGCATGGTGCATTGTGATGACAGTGTTCATGGGTCATTGAGATGAAAATGGGCATATAGCCTTGTGTCTACAGGGGTCTTAGAGCATTGTGATGAGGAGGGTCATGGAGCCTTGTGATAACAAGGCCATGGAACAACGTGATGGCAGGAATCATGGAACATTTTTATGACAGGTGTAATGGAGCATTCTGATAGCAAGGGCATGGAACATTGTGATGAGATGGCCATGTAGCATTCTGATGACATGTGTCATGGAGCTTTCTGCTGACAAGGGCATGGAGCTACGTGATGAGAGCGTTCATGGAGCATCGTAATGAAAATGACATGGAGCGTTGTTATGCCAAGTGTCATGGATCTTTGTGATGACAAATGTCATGGAGCATGTTGATGACAAGGGCGTTGTGCATTGTGATGAGAAGGGCAGGGATCATTGTGATGACAGTTTCATGGAGCAATTTGATGAAAAGTGTCATGGAACATTTTGATGGCAGGTGTTATTGAACATAGTTATGTCAGGGTTCATGGAGAATTTTGATGAAACGGGTCATGGAGCATTTTGATGACGGGTTATGGAACATTGTGATGACAGGGGTCATCGAACATTGTGATGATAATGCATGTAGCATGGTGATGACAGGAGTCATGGAACATTGTGATGATGAGTGTGGGAGTATTGTGATGAATAGTCATGTAACATTGTGATATCAGTGGTGAGAGAGCATTTTGATGAGAAGTGCATGGAGCATTGTGATGACAAGGTTTATGGAGCATTGTGATGACAAGATTGTGGAGCACTGTGATGACAAGCGAATCGTGCATTGTGATGACATGTGTCATAGAGCATTGTGCTGACAAGCGCATGGAACATTGTGAGGACAAGGGTCATGGAGCATTTTGCTGAGAAAGCATAGAGCATTGTGATGACAAGGGTCAAAGAGCATTGTGAAGAAAAGTTCATGGAGCATTGCGGTTAAAAATGTCACAGAGACTGTTGATGAAGAGGGCATGGACCATTGTGATGACAAGGGTCATGGAGCATTGGGCTGAAAATGTTCATGGATTACTGTGATGACAGGGGTCATGGAGCATTGTGATGACAGAGGTCATGGAGTATTTTGATTTCATTGTTCTGACAATAGCCTGAAGCATTATGATGATGGGCATGATGCATTGTGATGACAGGGATCATGGAGCATTGAGATGAAAAGCGGCATGCAGCATTGTGGTTACAGGGGTCTTGGAGCATTGTGATGACAAGGGCATGGAGCATTTTGATGAGAAGTTCATGGAACATTCTGATGACATGTGTCATGGAGCTTGGTGATGACAAGGGCATGGAGCATTGTGATTACAGGGGACTTGGAGCATTGTGATGAAAAGGGCATGGATCATTGTGATGAAAAATGCATGGAGCCTTACCATGACAGGGTTTAAGGAGCATACTGACAACAAGTGTCACGGAGCATTGTGATGACAAGTGTATTGAGAATTGTGATGAAAAAGGTCATGGAGCATTGTAATGAGAAGACCATGGATAATTGTGATTATGAGCATCATGGGGTGTTGTGATGATATGTGTTATAGAACATTGTGATCACGAGGGTTTGGTGCATTGTTATGACAGACGTCATGAAGCATTTTGAATTCATTGTGATGACAATAGCATGAAGCATTATGATGATGTGCATGGTGCATTGTGATGACAGTGTTCATGGGTCATTGAGATGAAAATGGGCATGTAGCCTTGTGTCTACAGGGGTCTTAGAGCATTGTGATGAGGAGGGTCATGGAGCCTTGTGATGACAAGGCCATGGAACAACGTGATGGCAGGAATCATGGAACATTTTTATGACAGGTGTAATGGAGCATTCTGATAGCAAGGGCATGGAACATTGTGATGAGATGGCCATGTAGCATTCGGATGACATGTGTCATGGAGCTTTGTGCTGACAAGGGCATGGAGCTATGTGATGAGAGCGTTCATGGAGCATCGTAATGACAATGACATGGAGCGTTGTTATGCCAAGGGTCATGGATCTTTGTGATAACAAATGTCATGGAGCATGTTGATGACAAGGGCGTTATGCATTGTGATGAGAAGGGCAGGGATCATTGTGATGACAGGTTCATGGAGCAATTTGAGGAAAAGTGTCATGGAACATTTTGATGGCAGGGGTTATGGAACATTGTTATGTCAGGGTTCATGGAGAATTTTGATTAAACGGGTCATGGAGCATTTTGGTGACAGGTTATGGAACATTGTGATGTCAGGGGTCATCGAACATTGTGATGATAATGCATGTAGCATTGTGATGACAGGAGCCATGGAACACTGTGATGAGAGGTTTCAGGGAGTATTGTGACGAATAGTGATGTAATATAGTGATATCAGTGGTGAGAGAGCATTTTGATGAGAAGTGCATGGAGCATTGTGATGACAAGCTTTATGGAGCATTATGATGACAAGATTGTGGAGCACTGTGATGACAAGCGGACGGTGCATTGTGATGATATGTGTCGTGCAGTATTCTGCTGACAAGCGCATGGAGCATTGTGATGACATGGGTCAAAGAGCATTATGATGAAATGTTCTTGGAGCATTGTGGTTAAAAAGGTCACAGAGACTGTTGATGATAAGGACATGGACCTTTGTGATGACCAAGGTCATGAAGCACTTTGATGACTGGTGTCACGGAGCATTGTGATGACAGGGGACATGGAGCATTGTGACAACAAGGGCATGGAGCATTGTGACAACAAGGGCATGGAGCATTGTGATGACAGGGGCATGGAGCATTTATATTTCATTGTGATGACAATAGCCTGAAGCATTATGATGATGTGCTTGATGCATTGTGATGACAGGGTTCATGGTGCATTGAGATGAACAGGGGCATTGAGCATTGTGATGACAGTGGTCTTGGAGCATTTTGATGACAAGAGCATGGAGCATTTTGATGAAAAGTCCATGGAACATTCTGACGACATGTGTCATGGAGAATTGTGATGACAAGGGCATGGAGCATTGTGATTACAGGGGTCTTGGAGCATTGTGATGTCAAGTGTCATGGAGCCTTGTGATGACAAGACCGTGGATCATAGTGATGGCATGGGTCATGGAGCATTCTTATGACAGGTGTAATGGAGCATTGTGATGAGAAGGGCATGGAGCATTGTGATTACAAGATTTATGAAGCATTGCCATGACAAATTTGTGGACCGTTGTGATGAAAAGTGCGTGGCACATTGTAATGACAAGGGTCATGGAGCATTTTTCTGACAAAGGCATGGAGCATTGTGATGACAAGTGTCACGGAGCATTGTGATGAAAAGTTCATGGAGCATTGTGGTTACAAAGGTTACAGCCTTGTGATGATGCGGGCATGGACCACTGTGATGACAAATGTTATGAATCATTGTGATGCCTGGAGTCACGGAACATTGTGATGAAAGGGGTCATGGAGCATTGTGATGACAAGGGCATGGAACATTGTGATGTCAGGGGCATCGAGCATTGGTCTGACAAGTTTCAAAGATTATTGTGATGACAGTGGACATGGTGCATTGTGATGACAAGGGCATGGTTCATTGTGATGAGTAGGTCATGGATTATTGTGAAGACAGGTGTCAGGGAATATTGTGATGACATATGTCATGGTCCATTGCGATGACAATGGCAGGGAACATTGTGATGCTAAACGTAATGGAGGATTGTGATGACAAATATAATGGAGCATTGTGATGACTAGGGCTTGGAGCATTATGATGACAATGGCCATTGAGTATTTTCATGACAAGTTCGTGATGCATTGTGATGACAAGGTCCTGGAGCATTGTGATGAGGAAACCATGGAGCCTTGTGATGACAAATCTCATGGAGCATACTGATGAAAAGGGGCATGGAGCATTGTCATTACAGAGGTCTTGGAGCAATTTAATGACAAGGGCATGGAGCATTTTGATGAGAAGGCCATGAAACATTCTGATGACATGTGTCATGGAGCTTTGTGATGACAAAGACATGGAGCATTGTGATTACAGGGGCCTTGGAGCATTGTTATGACAAGTGTCATGGAGCCTTGTGATGATAAGGCCGTGGAACATTGTGATGGCAGTTGTCATGGAGCATTGTGATTACAGGTGTCTTGGAGCATTGTGATAAAAAGGGCATGGATCATTGTGATGAAAAAGGCATGGAGCCTTGTCATGAAAGGGTACATGGAGCATACAGACAACAATTGTCAGGGAGCATTTTGATGACAAGTGTATTGAGCATTGTGATGACAAAGGTCATGGAGAATTGTGAGGAGAAGACCATGGAAAATTGTGATGACGAGAGTCATGGGACATTGTGATGACAAGTGTTATGGAATATTGTGATCACAAGGGTTTGGAGCATTGTTATGACAGAGGTCATGGAGCATTTTGATTTCATTGTGATGACAATAGCATAAAGCATTATGATGATGGGCATGGTGCATTGTGATGACAGGGTTCATGGATCATTGAGATGAAAAGGGGCATGGAGCATTGTGATTACAGCGGTCTTGGATCATTGTGATGAGAAGGGTCATGGATCCTTGTGATGACAAGGCTATGGAACATCGTGATGTCAGGAGTCATGGAGCATTGTTATGACAGGTGTAATGGAGCATTGTGATGGCAAGGGCGTGGTGCATTGTGAGGAGAAGGCCATGGAGCATTCTGATGACCTGTGTCATGGAGCTTTGTGATGACAAGGGCATGGAGCAATGTGATGAGAGCGTTCATAGAGCATCGTGATGACAATGACATGGAGCACTGTGATCCCCAAAGTCATGGATCTTTGTGATGACAATGGTCATGGAGCATTTTGATGACAAGTGTGTTGTGCATTGTGATGAGAAGGGCAGGGAGCATTTTGATGACAGGTTCATGGAGCAATTTGATGAAAAGTGTCATGGATCATTTTGATGACAGGGGTTATGGAACATTGTGTTGTCAGGGGTCATCGAATATTGTGATGATAATGCATGTAGCATGTTGATGACAGGAGTTATGGAACACTGTGATGCCAGGGGTCAGGGAGTATTGTGACGAATAGTGATGTAACATTGTGATATCAATGGTGAGAGAGCATTTTGATGAGAAGTGCATGGAGCATTGTGACGACAAGGTTTATGGAGCATTGTGATGACAAGATTGTGGAGCACTGTGATGACAAGCGAATCGTGCATTGTGATGACATGTGTCGTAGACCATTGTGCTGACAAGCGCATGGAACATGGTGAGGGCAAGGGTCATGGAGCATTTTGCTGAGAAAGCATAGAGCATTGTGATGACAAGGGTCAAAGAGCATTGTGAAGAAAAGTTCATGGAGCATTGCGGTTAAATATGTCACAGAGACAGTTGATGACGAGGGCATGGACCATTGTGATGACAAGGGTCATGGAGCATTGGGCTGAAAATGTTCATGGATTACTGTGATGACAGGGGTCATGGAGCATTGTGATGACAGAGGTCATGGAGTATTTTGATTTCATTGTTCTGACAATAGCCTGAAGCATTATGATGATGGGCATGATGCATTGTGATGACAGGGATCATGGAGCATTGAGATGAAAAGCGGCATGCAGCATTGTGGTTACAGGGGTCTTGGAGCATTGTGATGACAAGGGCATGGAGCATTTTGATGAGAAGTTCATGGAACATTCTGATGACATGTGTCATGGAGCTTGGTGATGACAAGGGCATGGAGCATTGTGATTACAGGGGACTTGGAGCATTGTGATGAAAAGGGCATGGATCATTGTGATGAAAAATGCATGGAGCCTTACCATGACAGGGTTTAAGGAGCATACTGACAACAAGTGTCAGGGAGCATTGTGATGACAAGTGTATTGAGAATTGTGATGACAAAGGTCATGGAGCATTGTAATGAGAAGACCATGGATAATTGTGATGATGAGCATCATGGGGTGTTGTGATGATATGTGTTATAGAACACTGTGATCACGAGGGTTTGGAGCATTGTTATGACAGACGTCATGAAGCATTTTGAATTCATTGTGATGACAATAGCATGAAGCATTATGATGATGTGCATGGTGCATTGTGATGACAGTGTTCATGGGTCATTGAGATGAAAATGGGCATATAGCCTTGTGTCTACAGGGGTCTTAGAGCATTGTGATGAGGAGGGTCATGGAGCCTTGTGATAACAAGGCCATGGAACAACGTGATGGCAGGAATCATGGAACATTTTTATGACAGGTGTAATGGAGCATTCTGATAGCAAGGGCATGGAACATTGTGATGAGATGGCCATGTAGCATTCTGATGACATGTGTCATGGAGCTTTCTGCTGACAAGGGCATGGAGCTACGTGATGAGAGCGTTCATGGAGCATCGTAATGAAAATGACATGGAGCGTTGTTATGCCAAGTGTCATGGATCTTTGTGATGACAAATGTCATGGAGCATGTTGATGACAAGGGCGTTGTGCATTGTGATGAGAAGGGCAGGGATCATTGTGATGACAGTTTCATGGAGCAATTTGATGAAAAGTGTCATGGAACATTTTGATGGCAGGTGTTATTGAACATAGTTATGTCAGGGTTCATGGAGAATTTTGATGAAACGGGTCATGGAGCATTTTGATGACGGGTTATGGAACATTGTGATGACAGGGGTCATCGAACATTGTGATGATAATGCATGTAGCATGGTGATGACAGGAGCCATGGAACACTGTGATGAGAGGTTTCAGGGAGTATTGTGACGAATAGTGATGTAATATTGTGATATCAGTGGTGAGAGAGCATTTTGATGAGAAGTGCATGGAGCATTGTGATGACAAGCTTTATGGAGCATTGTGATGACAAGATTGTGGAGCACTGTGATGACAAGCGAACGGTGCATTGTGATGATATGTGTCGTGCAGTATTGTGCTGACAAGCGCTTGGAGCATTGTGATGACATGGGTCAAAGAGCATTATGATGAAATGTTCTTGGAGCATTGTGGTTAAAAAGGTCACAGAGACTGTTGATGATGAGGACATGGACCTTTGTGATGACCAAGGTCATGAAGCACTTTGATGACTGGTGTCACGGAGCATTGTGATGACAGGGGACATGGAGCATTGTGACAACAAGGGCATGGAGCATTGTGATGACAAGGGCATGGAGCATTGGTCTAATAAGTTTCATGGATTATTGCGATGACAGTTGGAAGGGCGCATTGTGATGACAAGGGCATGGAGCATTGTGATTACCAGGTCATGCAGTATTTTGAAGACAGGTGTCAGTGAGTATTGTGATGACATATGTAATGGCACCTTGTGATGACAATGGCATTTAGCATTGTGATGCCAAGTGTCATGGAGGATTCTGATGACAAATGTAATGGAGCATTGTGATGACAATGGCTTGGAGCATTGGGATGACAAGGGTCAGGGAGCATTGTGCTGACAAGTGCATGGATAATTGTGATCACAAGGGTCATGGAGCATTCTGATGACAAGCTTGTGGAGTATTTTGATGACAATGTAGAGAGCATTGTGATGAAAACCGCATGCGGCATTGTGATGAAAAAGGCATGAAGCCTTTTTGTGACAGGGTTCAAGGAGCATACTGACAACATGTGTCAGGGAGCATTGTGATGACAAGTGTATTGAGAATTGTGATGACAAAGGTCATGGAGCATTGTGATGAAAAGGGCATGGGGTATTGTGATGACAGGCATCATGGAGCGTTGTTATGACAAGTGTTATGGAACATTGTGATCACAAGGTTTTGGAGCATTGTGATGACAGAGGTTATGGATCATTCTGATTTCAAGGAGCATGGAGCATTTTGATGACAAGGGCATGAAGCAATGTGATCCCAAGGTTCATGGAGGATTGTGATGACAATGGTAATGGAGTATTGTGATGACAAGCACATAGAGCACTGTAATGACAAGGTCATGTAGCATTTTGCTGACAAAGGCATGGAGCATTGTGATGACTGGTGTCATGGAGCACTGTGATGAAAAGCGTCACTAACCATTGTGAATACAGGGGTCATGGAGCATTGGGATGACTTGGGCATGGATCATTGTGAGGACAAGGGTCATGGAGCTTTGGGCTGAAAATGTCCATGGAATATTGTGATGACAGGGGTCATGGAGCATTGTGATGACTAGGTAATCGGGCATTTTGATGACAAGAGTCCAGGATTATTGTATTGTCAGGTGTCATGGAGTGTTGTGATGACAGTTGTCATGGAGCATTGTGATTATATTGGTCATGGAGCATTGTGATGAGAGGGTCATGGAGCATTGGGCTGAAAATATTCATGGAGTATTGTGAAGACAGGGGTCATGGAGC
The DNA here is from genome assembly GCF_964165515.1 of Mesoplodon bidens. NCBI lineage: Eukaryota > Metazoa > Chordata > Mammalia > Artiodactyla > Ziphiidae > Mesoplodon > Mesoplodon bidens. The sequence continues at coordinate 5,028,411 of NW_027672207.1, forward strand.
ATTGTGATGACAAGGGAATGGAGCATAGTGCTGACAAGGTCCTGGAGCATTGTGATGAGAAGAACATGGAGACTTGTGATGACAAGTCTCATGGAGCATTCTGATGAAATGGGGCATGGAGCATTGTGATTACAGGGGTCTTGGAGCATTGTGATAACAAGGGCTTGGAGCATTGTGAGGAAAAGGCAATGGAACACTCTTCTGACAGGCGTCATAGAGCTTTGTGATGACAAGGACATGGAGCATTGCGATTAAAGGGGTCTTGGAGCATTGTGATGAAAAAGGCATGGAGCCTTTCCATGAGAGGGTTCAAGGAGCATACAGACAAAAAGTGTCAGGGAACATTGTGATGACAAGTGTATTAAGCATTGTGATGAGAAGACCATGGATAATCGTGATGATGAGTGTCAGGGCTGTTGTGTTGATAAGTGTTATGGAACATTGTGATCACAAGGGTTTTGAGCATTATGATGACAGAGGTCATTGAGCATTTTGATTTCATTGTGATGACAATAGCCTGAAGCATTATCATGATGGGCATGGTGCATTGTGATGACAGGGTTCATGGAGCATTGAGATAAATAGGGGCAGGGAGCATTGTGATTACAGGGGTTTTGGAGCATTGTGATGAAAAGGGCATGGAGCATTGTGATTACCAGGGTCATGGAGCATTGTGATGGCAAGGTTCATGGAGCCTTGTGATGACAAGGCAGTGGATCATTGTGAAGGCAGGGGTCATGGGACATTGTTATGACAGAGGTAATGGAGCATTGTGATGAGAAGGTTCATGGAGCCTTGTGATGACAAGGCCATGGAACATCGTGATGGCAGAGGTCATGGAGCATTGTCATGACAGGGGTAATGGAGCATTGTGATGGCAAGGGCATGGAGCATTGTGATGAGAAGGGCATCTAGCATTGTGATGACAAGTGTCATGGAGCTTTGTGATGACAAAGGCATGGAGCAATGTGATGAGAGGGTTCATGGAGAATTGTGATGAAAATGACATGGAGCATTGTGATACCAAGTGTCATGGAGCTTTGTGATGACAAAGGTCATGGAGCATGTTGATGACAAGGGCGTTGTGCATTGTGATGAGAAGGGCACGGATCATTGTGATGACAGGTTCATGGAACAATTTGATGAAAAGTGTCATGGAACATTTTGATGGCAGGGGTTATGGAACATTGTTATGTCAGTGTTCATGGAGAATTTTAATGAAACGGGTCATGGAGCATTTTGATGACGGGTTATGGAACATTGTGATGTCAGGGGTTCGAACATTGTGATGATAATGCATGTAGCATTGTGATGACAGGAGCCATGGAACACTGTGATGACAGGTTTCAGGGAGTATTGTGACGAATAGTGATGTAATATTGTGATATCAGTGGTGAGAGAGCTTTTTGATGAGAAGTTCATGAAGCATTGTGATGACAAGCTTTATGGAGCATTGTGATGACAAGATTGTGGAGCACTGTGATGACAAGCGAATGGTGCATTGTGATGATATGTGTCGTGCAGTATTGTGCTGACAAGCGCATATAGCATTGTGATGACATGGGTCAAAGAGCATTATGATGAAATATTCTTGGAGCATTGTGGTTAAAAAGGTCACAGAGACTGTTCATGATGAGGACATGGACCTTTGTGATGACCAAGGTCATGAAGCACTTTGATGACTGGAGTCACGGAGCATTGTGATGACAGGGTACATGGAGCATTGTGACAACAAGGGCAAGGAGCATTGTAATGACAAGGGCATGGAGCATTGGTCTAATAAATTTCATGGATTATTGCGATGACAGTTGGAAGGGCGCATTGTGATGACAAGGGCATGGAGCATTGTGATTACCAGGTCATGCAGTATTTTGAAGACAGGTGTCAGTGAGTATTGTGATGACATATGTAATGGCACCTTGTGATGACAATGGCATTTAGCATTGTGATGCCAAGTGTCATGGAGGATTCTGATGACAAATGTAATGGAGCATTGTGATGACAATGGCTTGGAGCATTGGGATGACAAGGGTCAGGGAGCATTGTGCTGACAAGTGCATGGATAATTGTGATGACAAGGGTCATGGAGCATTCTTATGACAAGCTTGTGGAGTATTTTGATGAAAATGGCATGGAGCATTGTGATGAAAATGGCATGGGGAATTGTGAGGAAAAAGGCATGGAGTCTTTTCGTGACAGGGTACAAGGAGCATTCTGACGACAAGTGTCAGGGAGAATTGTGATGACAAGTGTATTTAGAATTGTGATGACAAAGATCATGGAGAATTGTGATGAAAAGGGCATGGAGAATTGTGATGACAGGCATCATGGAGCGTTGTGATGACAAGTGTTATGGAACTTTGTGATCACAAGGGTTTGGAGCACTGTGATGACAGAAGTCATGGATCATTTTGATTTCAAGGAGCATGGAGCATTCTGATGACAAGAGCATGAAGCAATGTGATCCCAAGGTTCATGGAGGATTGTGATGACAATGGTAATGGAGTATTGTGATGACAAGCACATAGAGCATTTTAATGACAAGGTCATGTAGCATTTTGCTGACAAAGGCATGGAGCATTGTGATGACAGGTGTCATGGAGCACTGTGATGACAAGCGTCTTGAAGCATTGTGAATACAGGGGTCATGGAGCATTGGTCTGACAATTTTCATAGATTATTGTGATGACAGTGGACATGGTGCATTGTGATGACAAGCGCATGGAGCATTGTGATGAGAAGGTCATGGAGTATTGTGAAGACAGGTGTAAGTGAACATTGAGATGACATATGTCATGGTCCATTGCAATGACAATGGCAGGGAGCATTGTGATAATTGGAGTCACGGAGCATTGTGATGACAGGGTTCATGGAGCATTGTGATAACAAGGACATGGAGCATTTTGATGACAAGGGCATGGAGCACTGGTCTAATATGTTTCATGGATTATTGCGATGACAGTTGGAATGGCACATTGTGATGACAAGAGCATGGATCATTGTGATGCCAAGTGTCATGGAGGATTCTGATGACAAAGATAATGGAGCATTGTGATGACAATGTTAATGGAGCATTGTGATGACAAGATTGTGGAGCACTGTGATGACAAGCGCATGGTGCATTGTGATGACGTGTCATGGAGCATTGAGCTGACAAGCGCTTGGAGCATTGTGATGACAACGGTCATGGAGCCTTGTGCTGAGAAAGGCATAGAGTATTGTGATGACAAGGGTCAAAGTGCATTGTGATGAAAATTTCATGGAGCATTGAGGTTAAAAAGGACACAGAGACTGTTGATGACGAGGGCATCGAACATTGTGATGACATAGGTCATGAAGCATTGAGATGACTGCAGTCACGGAGCATTGTGATGACATGGGTCATGGAGCACTGTGATAACAAGGGCATGCAGCATTGTAATGACAAGGTCATGTAGCATTTTGCTGACAAAGGCATGGAGCATTGTGATGACAGGTGTCATGGAGCACTGTGATAACAAGCGTCACGGAACATTGTGAATACAGGGTTCATGGAGCATTGGGATGACAATGGCATGGATCATTGTGATGAGAAGGTCATGGAGTATTGTGAAGACAGGTGTCAGGGAGAATTGTGATGACATATGTCATGGTCCATTGCGATGACAATGGCAGGGAGCACTGTGATGCAAATGAAATGGAGGATTGTGATGACAAATATAATGGAGAATTGTGATGACTAGGTCTTGGAGCATTATGATGACAAGGGTCATTGAGAATTTTCATGACATGGTCGAGAAGCATTGTGATGACAAGGTCCTGGAGCATTGTGATTAAAAAACTATGGAGCCTTGTGATGACAAATCTCATGGAGCATACTGATGAAATGGGCATGAAGCATTGTGATTACAAGGGTCTTGGAGCACTGTGATGACAAGGGCATGGAGCATTTTGAAGAGAAGGCCATGGAACATTCTGATGACATGTGTCATGGAGCTTTGTGATGACAAGGGCATGGAGCATTGTGATTACAGGGGTCTTGGAGCATTGTGATGACAACGGTCATGGAGTCTTTTGATGGCCGGTGTCATAGAGCATTGTTATGAGAGGGGTAATGGAGCATTGTGATGTGAAGGGCAAGGAGCATTTTGATTACACGGTTTATGGAGCATTGCGATGATAAATTTGTGGACCGTTGTGATGAAAAGTGCGTGGCACCTTGTGATGACAAGGGTCATGGAGCATTTTTCTGACAAAGGCATGGAGCATTGTGATGACAAGTGTCACGGAGCATTGTGATGAAAATTTCATGGAACATTGTGGTTACAAAGGTCACAGAGCCTTTTGATGACGCGGGCATGGACCACTGTGATGACAAATGTTATGAAGCATTGTGATGCCTGGAGTCACGGAGCATTGTGATGACATATGTCATGGTCCATTGCGATTACAATGGCAGGGTGCATTGTGATGCCAAATGAAATGGAGGATTTTGATGACAAATATAATGGAGCATTGTGATGACTAGGGCTTGGAGGATTAGGATGACAAGGGCCATTGAGAATTTCCATGACAAGGTCGTGAAGCATTGTGATGAAAAAAACATGGAGCCTTGTGATGACAAGTCTCATGGAGCATACTGATGAAAAGAGGCATGGAGCATTGTGATTACAGGGGTCTTGGAACACTGTGATGACAAGGGCATGGGGCATTGTGAGGAGAAGGCCAAGGATCATTCTAAAGACATGTGTCATTGAGCTATCTGATGACAAGGGCATGTAGCATTGGGATTACAGGTGTCTTGGAGCACTGTGATGAAAAGGGCATGGATCACTGTGAGGAAAAAGTCATGGAGCCTTTTCATGAAAAGGTTCAAGGAGCATACAGACCACAAGTATCAGGGAGCATTTTGATGACAAGTGTATTGAGCATTGTGATGACAAAAGGCATGGAGCATTGTGATGAGAAGACCATGGATAATTGTGATGACGAGCGTTATGGGGCATTGTGATGAAAAGTGTTATGGAATATTGTGATCACAAGGGTTTGGAGCATTGTTATGACAGATGTCATGGAGCATTTTGATTTCATTGTGATGACAATAGCATGAAGCATTATGATGATGGGCCTGGTGCATGGGGATAACATGGTTCATGGATCTTTCAGATGAAAAGGGGCATGGAGCATTGTGATTACAGGGGTCTTGGTGCATTGTGATGACAAGGGTCATGGAGCCTTGTGATGACAAGGCCGTGGATCATCGTGATGGCAGGGGTCATGGAGCATTGTTATGACAGGTGTAATGGAGCACTGTGATGGCAAGGGCATGGAGCATTGTGATGAGAAGGCCATGGAGCATTCTGATGACATGTGTCATGGAGCTTTGTGATGAGAAGGGCATGGAGCAATGTGATGAGAGCGTTCATGGAACACTGTGATGACAATGACATGGAGCATTGTGATGCCAAGGGTCATGGATCTTTGTGATGACAAAGGTCATGGAGCATATTGATTACAAGGGCTTTGTGCATTGTGATGAGAAGGGCTGGGAGCATTGTGATGACAGGTTCATGGAGCAATTTCATGAAAAGTGTCCTGAAGAATTTTGATGACAGGGTTTATGGAACATTGTGATGTAAGGGGTCATCAAACATTGTGATGATAAGTGCATGTAGCATTTTGATGACAGGAGTCATGGAACATTGTGATGACAGGGGTGAGGGAGCATTGTGACGAATAGTGATGGAACATTGTGATATCATTGGTGCGACAGCATTTTGTTGAGAAGTGCATGGAGCATTTTGATGACAAGGTTTATGGAGCAATGTGATGATAAGATTGTGGAGCACTCTGATGACAAGTGCATGGTGCATTGTGATGACATGTGTCTTGGAGCATTGTCCTGACCAGCAGAAGGAGCACCGTGATGACAAGAGTAATGAAGGATTGTGCTTAGAAAGGCATAGAGCATTGTGATGACAAGGGTCAAAGAGCATTGTAATGAAAAGTTCATGGAATATTGTGGTTACAAAGGTCACAGAGTCTGTTGATGACGAGGGCATGGACCATAGTGATGACAAAGGTCTTGAACCATTGTGATGACTGGAGTCACGAAGCATTGTGATGACAGGGGTCATGGAGCATTGTGATAACAAGGACATGGAGCATAGTGATGACAAGGGCATGGAGCATTGGTCTAATAATTTTCATGGATTATTGCGATGACAGTTGGTATGGCACATTGTGATGACAAGGGCATGTAGCATTGTGATGACTAGGTCATGCAGTATTGTTTAGACAGGTGTCAGGGAGCATTGTAATGACAAATGTAATGGCCCATTGTGATGACAATGGCATGGAGCATTGTGATGCCAAGTGTCATGGAGGATACTTATGACAAAGGTAATGGAGCACTGTGATGAGAATGGCTTGGAGCATTGTGATGACAAGGGTCAGGGAGCATTGTGCTGACAAGTGCATGGAGAATTGTGATTACAAGGGTTATGGAGCATTCTGATGACAAGCTTGTGGAGTATTTTAATGACAATGGCATGGAGCATTGTGATGAAAACGGCATGGGGAATTGTGATGAAAAAGGCATTGAGCCTTTTCGTGACAGGGTTCAAGGAGCATTGTGACAAGTGTCAGGGAGCATTGTGATGACAAGTGTATTGAGAATTGTGATGACAAAGGTCATGGACCATTGTGATGAAAACGGCATGGATTATTGTGATGACAGGCATCATGGAGCGTTGTGATGACAAGTGTTATGTAACATTGTGATCACAAGGGTTTGGACAATTTTGATGACAGGGCTCATGGAGCATTGAGATGAAAAGGGGCATGGAGCATTGTGATTACAGGGGTCTTAGAGCATTGTGATGACAGGTGTAATGGAGCATTGTGATGGCAAGGGCATCGAGCACTGTGATGAGAAGGCCATGGAACATTCTGATGACATGTGTCATGGAGCTTTGTGATGACAAGGGCATGGATCAATGTGATGAGAGCGATCATGGACCATGGTGATCACAATGACATGGAGCATTGTGATGCCAAGGGTCATGGTTCTTTGTGATGACAAAGTCATGGAGCATTTTGATGACAAGGGCGTTGTGCATTGTGACGAGAAAGGCTGGGAGCATTGTGATGACAGGGTCATGGAGCAATTTGATGAAAAGTGTCATGGAACATTTTGATGACAGGGTTATGGAACATTGTGATGTCAGGAGTCATGGAACGTTTTCATGACAAGGATTATGGACCATTGTGATGACAGGGGAGTGGGTGTATTGTGATGACTAGTGAGGGAACATTTTGATATCAGTGGTGAGAGAGCATTTTGATAAGACGTGCAAGGAGCATTGTGATGACAAGGTTTATGGAGCATTGTGATGACATGGGTCGTGGAGCACTGCGCTGACAAGCACATGGAACACTGTGATGACAAGGGTCATGGAGCACTGCGTTGACAAAGGGATGGAGCATTGTGGTAACAAGTGTCATGGAGCATTTTGATGAAAAGTTCATGGAGCATTGTGGTGACAAAGTTCACAGAGCCGTGTCATGATGGCATGGATCATTGGGATGACACAGGTCATGAAGCCTTGTGCTGACTGGAGTCAGAGAGCATTGTGAGAACTGGATAATGGAGCATTGTGATGACAAGGGCATGGAGCATTGTGATGACAGGGGCATGGAGCATTGGTCAGACAAGTATCATGGAAAATTGTGTTGACAGTGGGAATGGCACATTGTGATGACAAGGTAATGGAATATTTTCAAGACAGGTGTCAGGGTGCATTGTGATGAAATATTTCATGTTCCATTGTGATGACAATGGCATGGAGCATTGTGATGCCAAGTGTTTTGGAGGATTGTGATGACCTAGGTAATGGAGCATTGTGATGACAAGGGCATGGAGCATTGTGATGACAAGGGTCATGGAGCATTTTGATGACAACGGCCTTTGAGAATTTTGATGAAATGGTCGTGAAGCATTGTGATGACAAAGGCATGGAGCTTGCTATGACAGTGGTCATGGAGCAATGTGCTGACAAGCGCATGGAGCATTGTGATGACAACGGTCATGAGCATTGTGCTGAGAAAGGCATAGAGTACTGTGATGACAAGTGTCAAAGAGCATTGTGATGAAAATTTCATGGAGCATTGAGTTTAAAAAGGTCACAGAGACTGTTGATGCCGAGGGCATGGACCATTGTGATGACAAATGTCATGAAGCATTGTGATAACTGGACTCACGGAGCATTGTGATGACATGGGTCATTGAGCATTGTGATAACAAGGGCATGGAACATTGTGAAGACCAGGTCATGCAGTATTGTGAAGAATGGTGACAGGGAGAATTGTGATGACATATGTAATGGCCCATTGTGATGACAATGGCTTGGAGCAATGTGATGCCATGTGTCATGGAGGATTCTGATGACAAAGTTAATGGAGCATTGTGATGACAATGGCTTGGAGCATTGTGATGACAAGGGCATGGAGCATTGTGATGACAAGGACATGGAAAATTGGTCTAATATGTTTCATGGATTATTGCAATGACAGTTGGAATGGCACATTGTGATGACAATGGCATGGAGCATTGTGAGGACCAGGTCATGCAGTATTGTGAAGACTGGTGTCATGGAGCATTGTGATGACATATGTAATGGCACATTGTGATGACAATGGCATGGAACATTGTGATGCCAAGTGTCATGGAGGATTCTGATGACAAAGTTAATGGAGCATTGTGATGACAATGGCTTGGAGCATTGTGATGACAAGGGTCAGGGAGCATTGTGCTGGCAAGTGCATGGAGAATTGTGAAGACACGGGTCATGGAGCATTTGGATGACAAGCTTGTGGAGTATTTTGATGATAAATGCATGGATTATTGTGATGAAAATGGCATGGGGCATTGTGATGAAAATGGCATGGAGACTTTTCGTGACAGGGTTCAAGGAGCATTCTGACGAAACGTGTCAGGAAGCATTGTGATGACAAGTGTATTGAGAATTGTGATGACAAAGGTCATGGAACAATGTGATGACAAGGGTCATGGAGCACAGAGTTGACAAAGGGATGGAGCATTGTGGTAACAAGTGTCACGGAGCATTGTGATGAAAAGTTCATGGAGAATTCTGGTGACAATATTCACAGAGCCTTGTGATGATGAGGGCATGGATCATTGTGATGACACAGGTCATAAAGCCTTGTGATGACTGGAGTCACGGAGCACTGTGAGAACTGGGGTCATGGAGCATTGTGCTGACAGGTGCATGGAGCATTGGTCTGACAAGTTTCATGGATAATTGTGTTGACAGTGGGCATGGCACATTGTGATGACAAGGTCATGCATTATTGTGAAGACAGGTGTCAGGGAGCATTGTGATGACACATTTCATGTTCCATTGTGATGACAATGGCATGGAGCATTGTGATGTCAAGTGTTTTGGAGGATTGTGATGACATAGGTAATGGAGCATTGTGCTGACAAGGGCTTGGAGCATTGTGATGACATGGGTCATGGATCATTGTGATGACAACGGACATTGAGAATTTTGATGAACATGTCGTGAAGCATTGTGATGACAAAGGCATGGAGCTTGCTATGACAGGGGTCATGGGGCATTGCGATGACATGTGCATGGAGAATTGTGATGACAAAAGCATGTAACATTGTGATGAGAACTGTCATGGAGCATTGTGATGACAAGGACATGGAGAATTGTGATGACAACGGACATGGAGCATTGTGATGACCAGGGCATGGTGCATTGTGATGGCAAGAACGTGGAGCGTTGTGATGAGAAGACCATGGATAATTGTGATGACGATCGTCATGGAGCACTATAATGACAAGGGGTATGGAGCATTGTCATGTCAGGGGACATGGAGCATTTTGATTAAAAGTGTCATGGAGCATTTTGATGACAGGGGTTATGGAACATTGTGATGTCATAGGTCATCGAACATTGTGATGATAAGTGCATGTAGCATGGAGATTACAGGAGTCATGGAACACTGTGATGAGAGGGGTGAGGGAGTATTGTAATGAATTGTGATGCAACATTGTGATATCAGTGGTGAGAGAGCATATTGATGAGAAGTGCATGGAGTATTGTGATGACAATGTTAATGGAGCATTGTGATGACAAGATTGTGGAGAACTGTGATGACAAGCAGATGGTGCATGGTGATGACGTGTCATGGAGCATTGTGCTGACAAGCGCATGGAGCATTGTGATGACAACGGTCATGGAGCATTGTGCTGAGAAAGGCATAGAGTATTGTGATGACAAGGGTCAAAGAGCATTGTGATGAAAATTCCATGGAGCATTGAGGTTAAAAATGTCACAGAGACTGTTGATGATGAGGGCATGGACCATTTTGATGACAAAGGTCATGAAGCATTGTGATGACTGGAGTCACGGAGCATTGTAATAAGAAGGGCATGGAACATTGTGATGACAAGGGCATGGAACATTGGTCTAATAAGTTTCATGGATTATTGCAGTGACAGTTGGAATGGCGCATTGTGATGACAAGGGTATGGAGCATTGTGAAGACCAGGTCATGCAGTATTGTGAAGACTGGTGTCAGGGAGCATTGTGATGACATATGTAATGGCCCATTGTGATGACAATGGCATGGAGCATTGTGATGCCAAGTGTCATGGAGGATTCTGATGACAAAGTTAATGGAGCATTGTGATGACAATGGCTTGGAGCATAGTGATGACAAGGGTCAGGGAGCATTGTGTTGGCAAGGGCATGGAGAATTGTAAAGACACGGGTCAACGAGCATTTGGATGACAAGCTTGTGGAGTATTTTGATGACAAAGGCATGGATTACTGTGATGAAAATTGCATGGGGCATTGTGATGTAAACGGCATGGAGCCTTTTCGTGACAGGGTTCAAGGAGCATTCTGATGACAAGAGTCAGGAAGCATTGTGATGACAAGTGTATTGAGAATTGTGATGACAAAGTTCATGGAACATTGTGATGACAAGGGTCATGGAGCACTGAGTTTACAAATGGACGCAGCATTGTGGTAACAAGTGTCACGGAGCATTGTGATGAAAATTTCATGGAGCATTGTGGTGACAAATTTCACAGAGCCTTGTGATGATGAGGGCATGGAGCATTGTGATGACACAGGTCATGAAGTCTTGTGATGACTGGAGTCATGGAGCATTGTGAGAACTGGTGTCATGGAGACTTGTGATGACAAGGGCATGGAGCATTGTGATTACTGGGGCATGGAGCACTGGTCTGAGCAGTTTCATGTATAATTGTGTTGACATTGGGCATGGCACATTGTGATGAAAATGTCACGGAGTATTGTGAAGACAGGTGTCAGGGAGCATCGTGATGACATATTTCATGTTCCATTGTGATGACAATGGCATGGAGCATTGTGATGCCAAGTGTTTTGGAGGATTGTGATGACAAAGGTAATGGAGCATTGTGATGACAAGGGCTTGGATCATTGTGATGACAAGGGTCATGGAGCATTTTGATGACAATGTCCATTGAGAATTTTGATGAAAATGTCGTGAAGCATTGTGATGACAGAGGCATGGAGCTTGCTATGACAGGGGTCAGGGGGCATTGTGATGACATGTGCATGGAGAATTGTGATGACAAAAACCTGTAATATTGTGATGAGAACTGTCATGGAGCATTGTGATGACAAGGACGTGGAGAATTGTGATGACATGGGACATGGAGCATTGTGATGACCAGGGCATGGAGCATTTTGACGGCAAGACCTTGGAGCATTGTGATGAGAAGGCCATGGATAATTGTGTTGACGAGCATCCTGGAACACTCTAATGACAAGGGCTATGGAGCTTTGTGATGTCAGGGGACATGGAGCATTTTGATGAAAGGGGTTATGGAGCATTTTGATGACAGGGTTATGGAACATTGTGATGTCATAAGTCATCGAACATTGTGATGATAAGTGCATGTAGCATTGTGATGACATGAGTCATGGAACATTATGATGACAGGGGTGAGGGAGTATTGTGATGAATAGTGATGTAACATTGTGATATCAGTGTTGAGAGAGCATATTGATGAGAAGTGCATGGAGCATTGTGATGATAAGATTGTGGAGCACTGTGATGACAAGCGCATGGTGCACTGTGATGACGTGTCCTGGAGCTAAGTGCTGACAAGCACATGGAGCATTGTGATGATAACGGTCATGGAGCATTGTGCTGAGAAAGGCATAGAGTATTGTGATGACACGGGTCAACGAACATTGTGATGAAAACTTCATTGAGCACTGAGGTTAAAAACGTCACAGAGTCTGTTGTTGACGAGGGCATGGACCATTTTGATGAAAAAGGTCATGAAGCATTGTGATGACTGGTGTCACGTTGCATTTTGATAACAAGGGCGTGGAGCATTGTGATGACAATGGCATGGAATATTGGTCTAATAAGTTTCATGGATTATTGCAATGACAGTTGGAATGGCGCATATTGATGACAAGGGCATGGAGCATTATGAAGACCGGGTCATGCAGTATTGTGAAGACAGGTGTCAGGGACCATGGTGATGACATATGTAATGGCCCATTGTGATGACAATGGCATGGAGCATTGTGATGCCAAGTGTTAATAATGATTCTGATGACAAAGGTAATGGAACATTGTGATGACAATGGCTTGGAGCATTGTGATGACAAGTGTCAGGGAGCATTGTGCGGGCAAGTGCATGGAGAATTGTGATGACAAATGTCATGGAGCATTCTGCTGACAAGCTTGTGGAGTATTTTGATGACAATGGCATGTAACATTGTGATGAAAAAGGCATGGGGCATTGTGATGAAAAAGGCATGGAGCCTTTTCGTGACAGGGTTCAAGGAGCATTCTGACGACAAGTGTCAGGGAGCATTGTGATGGTGTGTATTGAGCATTGTAATGACAAGGGTTATGGAGCATAGTGATGAGAAGACCATGGATACTTGTGATGATGAACGTCATGGGGTGTTGTGAGGATAAGTGTAATGGAACATTGTGATCATATGGGTTTTGAGCATTGTGATGACAGGGGTCATGGCACATTTTGATTTCACTGTGATGACAATAGCCTGAAGCATTATGATGATGGGCATGTGCATTGTTATGACAGTGTTCATGGAGCATTGTGATAACAAGGGCAGGGAGCATTGTGATGACAAGGACACGGAGCATTCGTCTAACAAGTTTCATGGATTATTGCAAGACAGTAGGAAAGTTTCATTGTGATGACAAGGTTATGGAGCATTGTGAAGACCGGGTCATGCAGTATTGTGAAGACTGGTGTCAGGGAGCATTGTGATGACATATGTAATGGCCCATTGTGATGACAATGGCATGGAGCATTGTGTAGCCAAGTGTCATGGAGGAATCTGATGACAAAGGTAATGAAGCATTGTGATGACAATGGCTTGGAGCATTGTGATGACAAGGGTCAGGGAGCATTGTGCTGACAAGTGCATGGACATTTGTGATGACAAAGGTCATGGAGCATTCTTATGACAAGCTTGTGGAGTATTTTGATGACAATGGCATGGAGCTTTGTGATGAAAATGGCATGGGGCATTGTGATGAAAAAGGCATGGAGCGTTTTCGTGACAGTGTTCAAGAAGCATTCTGACGACAAGTGTCAGGCTGCACTGTGATGACAAGTGTATTGAAAATTGTGATGACACAGGTCATGGAGCATTGTGATGAAAAGGGCATGGAGTATTGTGATGACAGGCATCATGGAGCGTTGTGATGACAAGTGTTATGGAACATTGTGATCACAAGGGTTTGGAGCATTGTGATGACAGAGATCATGGATCATTTTGATTTCAAGGAGCATGGAGCATTGTGATGACAAGGGCATGAAACAATGTGATGCGAAGGTTCTTGGTGGATTGTGATGACAATGGTAATGGAGTATTGTGATGACAAGTGCATACAGAATTGTAATGAAAAGGTCATGTAGCATTTTGCTCACAAAGGCATGGAGCATTGTGATGAGAGGTGTCATGGAGCATTGAGATGACAAGGGCATGGATCATTGTGATGACAAGGGTCATGGAGCATTGGGATGAAAATGTTCATGGAGTATTGTGATGACAAGGGTCATGGAGTGTTGTGATGACAGGCGTCATGGAGCATTGCAATGACAGGGGTCATAGAGTATTGTGATGAGAAGGTCAAGGAGCATTGGGCTAAAAATTTTCATGGAGTATTGTGATGACAGGGGTCATGGAGCATTGTGATGACAAGGTACTGGAGCATTGTGATGAGAAGACCATGGAGCCTTTTGATGATATGTCTCATGGAACATTCTGATGAAAAGGTGCAAGGAGCATTGTGATTATAGGGGTCGTGGAGCACTCTGTTGACAAGGGCATGGAGCATTGGGATGAGAAGGCCATGGAGCCTTGTCATCACAGTGTTCAAGGAGCATACTGACGACAAGTGTCAGGGAGCATTGTGATGACAAGGGTATTGAGCATTGTGGTGACAGAAGTCATGGAGCATTGTGATGAGATGACCATGGATAATTGTGATAACGAGCGTCATGGGGCATTGTGATGATAAGTGTTATGGATCATTTCGATCACAAGGATTTGGAGCATTGTGATGAGAGAGGTCATGGAGCATTATGATTTCATTGTGATGACAATAGCATGAAGCATTATGATGGTGGGCATGGTGCATTGTGATGACAGGGTTCATGGAGCATTGAGATGAAAAGGGGCATGGAGCATTGTGATTACAGGGGTCTTGGAGCATTGTGATGACAGGTGTAATGGAGCATTGTGATGGCAAGGGCATGGAGCACTGTGATGAGAAGGCCATTGATCATTCTGATGACATGTGTCATGGAACTTTGTGACGACAAGGGCATGGATCAATGTGATGAGAGCGATCATGGAGCACTGTGATGCCAAGTGTCATGGATCTTTGTGATGACAAAGTCATGGAACATTTTGATGACAAGGGCGTTGTGCATTGTGATGAGAAATGCAGGGAGCATTGTGAAGACAGGGTCATGGAGCAATTTGATGAAATGGGTCATGGACCATTTTGATGACATGGGTTATGGAACATTCTGATGTCAGGGGTCATGGAACATTTTCATGACAGGGTTTATGGAGCATTGTGATGACAGGGGAGTGGGTGTATTGTGATGACTAGTGAGGGAATATTTTGATACCAGTGGTGAGAGAGCATTTTGAAAATACGTGCCAGGAGCATTGTGATGACAAGGCTTATGGAGCATTGTGATGACAGGTGTCATGGAGCACTGTGATGACAAGCGTCACGGAGCACTGTGAATACAGTGGTCATGGAGCATTGGGATGACAAGGGCATGGATCATTGTGATGACAAGGGTCATGGAGAATTGGGATGAAAATATTCATGGAGTATTGTGATGACAAGGGACATGGAGCGTTGTGATGACAGGGGTCATGGAGCTTTGTAATGACAGGGGTCATGGAGCATTGTGATGAGAAGGTCATGAAGCATTGGGCTGAAAATGTTCATGGAGTATTGTGATGACAGGCATCATGGAGCATTGTGATGACAATGTACTGGAGCATTGTGATGAGAAGACCATGGAGCCTTGTGATGATATGTCTCATGGAACATTCTGATGAAAAGGGGCATGGACCATTGTGATTACAGGGGTTGTGGAGCACTGTGATGACAAGGGCACGGAGCATTCGGATGAGAAGGCCATGGAGCCTTGCATTAAAGGGATCAAGGAGCATACTGACGAGACGTGTCAGGGAGCATTGTGATGACTAGGTTATTGAGCATTGTGGTGACAAAAGTCATGGAGCATTGTGATGAGAAGACCATGGATAATTGCGATGATGCGTGTCATGGGGCGTTGTGATGATAAGTGTTATGGAACATTTAATAACAAGGATTTGGAGCATTGTGATGATAGAGGTCATGGAGCATTATGATTTCATTGTGATGACAATAGCTTGAAGCATTATGATGGTGGGCATGGTGCATTGTGATGACAGGGTTCATGGAGCATTGAGATGAAAAGGGGCATGGAGCATTGTGATTACAGGGGTCTTGGGGCATTGTGATGACAGGTGTAATGGAGCATTGTGATGGAAAGGGCATGGATTACTGTGATGAGAAGGCCGTGGAGCATTCTGATGACATGTGTCATGGAGCTTTGTGACGACAAGGGCATGGGTCAATGTGATGAGAGCGATCATGGAACATTGTGAGGACAATGACATGGAGCATTGTGATGCCAAGGGTCATGGATCTTTGTGATGTCAAAGTAATGGAGCATTTTGATGACAAGGGCGTTTGCATTGTGAGGAGAAAGGCAGGGAGCATTATGATGACAGTGTCATGGAGCAATTTCATGAAAAGTGTCATGGAACATTTTGATGACAGGTGTTATGGAACATTGTGATGTCAGGGGTCATGGAATATTTTCATGACATGGATTATGGACCATTGTGATGACAGGGGAGTGGTTGTATTGTGATGACTAGTGAGGGAATATTTTGATATCAGTGGTGAGAGAGCATTTGGATAAGACGTGCAAGGAGCATTGTGATGAAAAGGTTGATGGAGCATTGTGATGACATATTTCATGTTCCATTGTGATGACAATGGCATGGAGCATTGTGATGTCAAGTGTTTTGGAGGATTGTGATGACAAAGGTAATGGAGCATTGTGATGACAAGGTCTTGGACCATTGTGATGACAAGGGTCATGGAGCATTTTGATGACAACGGCCATTGAGAATTTTGATGAATAGATCATGAAGCATTGTGAGGACAGAAGCATGAAGCTTGCTATGACAGGGCTCATGGGGCATTGCGATGACATGTGCATGGAGAATTGTGATGACAAAAACATGTAACATTTTGATGAGAACTGTCATGGAGCATTGTGATGACAAGGACGTGCAGAATTGTGATGACAAGGGACATGGAGCATTGTGATGGCCAGGGCATGGAGCATTGTGATGGCAAGACCGTGGAGCATTGTGATGTGTAGAACATGGATAAATGTGATGACGAGCGTCATGGAGCACTGTAATGACAAAGGCTATAGAGCATTGTGATGTCAGGGGACATGGAGCATTTTGATGAAAAGGGTCATGGAGCATTTTGATGACAGGTGTTATGGAACATTGTGATGTCATAGGTCATCGAACATTGTGATGATCAGTGCATGTAGCATGGTGATGACAGGAGTCATGGAACATTGTGATGACAGGGTTGAGGGAGTACTGTAATGAATAGTGATGTAACATTGTGATATCAGTGGTGAGAGAGCATATTGATGAGAAGTGCATGGAGCCCTGTGATGACAAGGTTAATGGAGCATTGTGATGACCAGATTGTGGAGCACTGTGATGACAAGCGCATGGTGCACTGTGATGACATGTGTCATGGAGCATTGTGCTGACAAGCGCATGGAGCATTGTAATGACAACGGTCATGGAGCACTGTGCTGAGAAAGGCATAGAATACTCTGATGACAAGCGTCAAAGAGCATTGTGATGAAAATTTCATGGAGCATTGAGTTTAAAAAGGTCACAGAGACTGTTGATGATGAGGGCATGGACCATTGTGATGACAAATGTCATGAAGCATTGTGATGACTGGAGTCACGGAGCATTGTGATAACAAGGGCTTGGAACATTGGTCTAATAAGTTTCATGGATTATTGCAATGACAGTTGGAATGGCACTTTGTGATGACAAGGGCATGGAGCATTGTGAAGACCAGGCCATGCCGTATTGTGAAGACTGGTGTCAGGGAGCATTGTGATGACATATGTAATGGCCCATTGTGATGACAATGGCATGGAGCATTGTGATGCCAAGTGTCATGGAGGATTCTGATGACAAATGTAATGGAGTATTGTGATGACAATTGCTTGGAGCATTGTGATGACAAGGGTCAGGGAGGATTGTGCTGGAAAGTGCATGGGGAATTGTGATGACACGGGTCATGGAGCATTTGGATGACAAGCATGTGGAGTAGTTTGATGACAATGGCATGGATTATTGTGATGAAAATGGCATGGGGCATTGTGATGAATATAGCATGAAGCCTTTTTGTGACAGGGTTCAAGGAGCATTCTGACGACAAGTGTCAGGTTGCATTGTGATGACAAGCGTATTGAGAATTGTGATGACAAACGTCATGGAGCATTGTGATGAAAAGGGCATGGAGTATTGTGATGACAGGCATCATGGAGCGTTGTGATGACAGGTGTTATGGAACTTTGTGATCACAAGGCTTTGGAGCATTGTGATGAGAGAGGTCATGGATCATTTTGATGTCAAGGAGCATGGATCATTGTGATGACAAGGGCATGAAACAATGTGATTCCAAGGTTCATGGAGGATTGTGATGACAATGGTAATGGTGTACTGTGATGACAGGTGCATAGAGCATTGTAATGACAACGTCATGTAGCATTTTGCTGAAAAATGCATGGAGCATTGTGATGAAAGGTGTCATGGATCACTCTGAAGACAAGCGTCACGGAGCATTGTGAATAGTGGGGTCATGGAGCATTGGGATGACAAGGGCATGGATCATTGTGATGACAAGTTTCATGGAGCATTGGGATGAAAATATTCATGGAGTATTGTGATGACAAGGGACATGGAGCGTTGTGATGACAGGGGTCATGGAGCATTGTAATGACAGGGGTCATGGAGCATTGTGATGAGAAGGTCAGGGAGCATTGGGCTGAAAATGTTCATGGAGTATTGTGATGACAGGTGTCATGGAGCATTGTGATGACAAGGTACTTGAGCATTGTGATGAGAAGACCATGTAGCCTTGTGACGATATGTCTCATGGAACATTCTGATGAAAAGGTACATGGAGCATTGTGATTACAGGCGACGTTCAGCAGTGTGATGTCAAGGACATGGAGCATTGGAATGAGAAGGCCATGGAACCTTATCATCACAGGGTTCAAGGAGCATACTGACTACAACTGTCAGGCAGCATTGTGATGACATGGGTATTGAGCTTTGTGGTGACAAAAGTCATGGAGCATTGTGATGAGAAGAACATGGATAATTGTGATGACGAGCGTCATGGGGCGTTGTGATGATAAGTGTTATGGAACATTTTGATCACAAGGATTTGGAGCATTGTGATGAGAGAGGTCATGGAGCATTATGATTTCATTGTGATGACAATAGCATGAAGCATTATGATGGTGGGCATGGTGCATTGTGATGACAGGGTTCATGGAGCATTGAGATGAAAAGGGGCATGGCACATTGTGATTACAGGGGTCTTGGAGCATTGTGATGACACGTGTAATGGAGCATTGTAATGGCAAGGTCATGGAGCACTGTGATGAGAAGGCCATGGAGCATTCTGATGATATGCGTCATGGAGCTTTGTGACGACAAGAGCATGAAGCAATGTGATGAGACCGATCATGGAGCACTGTGATGACAATGACATGGAGCATTGTGATGCCAAGGGTCATCAATCTTTGTGATGACAAAGTCATGGAGCATTTTTATGACAAGAGCGTTTTGCATTGTGATGAGAAGGGTAGGGACCATTGTGATGACAGTGTCATGGAGCAATTTGATGAAAAGGGTCATGGAACATTTTGATGACAGGGGTTATGGAACATTGTGATGTCAGGGGTCATGGAACATTTTCATGACAGGGGTTATGGACCATTGTGTTGAACAGGGGAGTGGGTGTATTGTGATGACTAGTGAGGGAACATTTTTATATCAGTGGTGAGACAGCATTTTGATAAGACGTGCTAGGAGCATTGTGATGACAAGGTTTATGGAGCACTGTGATGACATGTGTCATGGAGCATTGTGTTGTCAAAGGGACGGAGCATTGTGATAACAAGTGTCACGGAGCATTGTGATGAAAAGTTCATGGAGCATTGTGGTGACAAAGTTCACAGAGCTTTGTGATGATGAGGGCATGGATCATTGTGATGACACAGGTCATGAAGCCTTATGATGACTGGAGTCACGGAGCATTGTGAGAACAGGGGTCATGGAGCATTGTGATGACAAGGGCATGGAGCATTGTGATGACAGGGGCATGAAGCATTGGTCTGAGAAGTTTCATGGATAATTGTGTTGATAGTGGGCATGGCACATTGTGAGGACAAGGTCATGGATTATTGGGAAGACACGTGTCAGGGATCATTGTGATGACATATTTCATGTTCCATTGTGATGACAATGGCATGGAGCATTGTGATGCCAAGTGTTTTGGAGGGTTGTGATGACAAAGGTAATGGAGCATTGTGATGACAAGGGCTTGGAGCATTGTGATGACAACGGTCATGGAGCATTTTGATGACAACGGCCATTGAGAATTTTGATGAAAAGTTCGTGAAGCATTGTGATGACAGAGGCAAGGAGCTTGCTATGACAGGGGTCATGGGGCATTGCAATGACATGTGCATGGAGAATTGTGATGACAATAACATGTAACATTGTGATGAGAACTGTCATGGAGCATTGTGATGACAAGGACGTGGAGAATAGTGATGACATGGGACATGGAGCGTTGTGATGATCAGGGCATGGAGCATTGTGATGGCAAGACCGTGGAGCATTGTTATGAGAAGACCATGGATAATTGTGATGACGAGCGTCATGGAGCAGTATAATGACAAGGGCTATGGAGCATTGTGATGTCAGGGGACATGGAGCATTTTGATGAAAAGGGTCATGGAGCATTTTGATGACAGGGGTTATGAACATTGTGATGTCATATGTCATCGAAAATTGTGATGATTAGTGCATGTAGCATGGTGATGACAGGAGTCATGGAACATTGTGATGACAGTGGTGAGGGAGTATTGTGATGAATATTGATGTAACATTGTGATATCAGTGGTGAGAGAGCATTTTGATGAGAAGTGCATGGAGCATTGTGAAGACAAGGTTAATGGAGCATTGTGATGACAAGATTGTGGAGCACTGTGATGACAAGCGCTTGGTGCATTGTGATGACATGTGTCATGGAGCATTGTGCTGACAAGCGCATGGAGCATTGTGATGACAACGGTCATGGAACATTGTGCTGAGAAAGGCATAGAGTATTGTGATGACAAGGGTCAAAGAGCATTGTGATGAGAATTTCATGGAGCATTGATGTTAAAAAGGTCACAGAGACTGTTGATGACGAGGGCAAGGACCATTGTGATGACAAAGTCATGAAACATTGTGATGACTGGAGTCACGGAGCATTGTGATGACAAGGGCATGGAGCATTTTGAAGACCAGGTCATGCAGTATTGTGAAGACTGGTGTCAGGGATCATTGTGATGACATATGTAATGGCCCATTGTGATGACAATGGCATGGAGCATAGTGATGCCAAGTGTCATGGAGGATTCGGATGACAAAGGTAATGGAGTATTGTGATGACAATGGCTTGGAGCATTGTGATCACAATGGTCAGGGAGGATTGTGCTGTAAAATGCATGGAGAATTGTGATGACACGGGTCATGGAGCATTTGGATGACAAGCTTGTGGAGTAGTTTGATGACAATGGCATGGATTATTGTGATGAAAATGGCATGGGGCTTTGTGATGAATATAGCATGAAGCATTTTCTTTATAGGGTTCAAGGAGCATTCTGACAACAAGAGTCAGTGAGCATTGTGATGACAAGTGTATTGAGAATTGTGATGACAAAGGTCATGGAGCATTGTGATGAAAAGGACATGGAGTATTGTGATGACAGGCATCATGAAGTGTTGTGATGACAAGTGTTATGGAACATTGTGACCACATGGGTTTGGAGCATTGTGATGACTGAGGTCATGGGTCATTTTGATTTCAAGGAGCATGGAGCATTGTGAGGACAAGGGCAGGAAGCAATGTGATCCCAAGTTTCATGGAGGATTGTGATGACAATTGTAATGGAGGATTTTGATGACAAGCACTTAGAGCTGTGTAATGACAAGGTCATGTAACAATTTGCTGACAAAGGCAAGGGGCATTGTGATGACAGGTGTCATGGTGCCCTGTGATGACAAGCGTCGCGGAGCATTGTGAATACAGGGGTCATGGAGCATTGGGATGACAAGGGCATGGATGACTGTGATAACAAGGATCATTGAGACTTGGGATGAAAATGTTCATGGAGTATTGTGATGACAGTTGTCATGGAGCATTGTGCTGACTATGGAATTGATCACTGTTGTGACAAGAGTCCTGGATCATTGTGTTGTCAGGTGTCATGGAGTGTTGTGATTACAGTGGTCATGGATCATTGTGATGATATTGGTCATGGAGCATTGTGATGAGAACGTCATGGAGCATTGTGTTGAAAATATTCATGGAGTACTGTGATGACAGGGGTCATGGTGCACTGTGATGACAAGGGAATGGAGCATGCTGATGACAAGGTCTTGGAGCCTTGTGATGAGAAGACCTTGGAGACTTGCGTTGAGAAGTCTCTTGGAGAATTCTGATGAAAAGGGGCATGGAGCATTGTGATTACAGGTGTCTTGAGCATTGTGATGACAAGTGTCATGTAGCCTTGTGATGACAAGGCTGCTGAATATTGTGTTGGCAGTGGTCATGGAGCATTGGGGTGAAAATGTTCATGGAGTATGGTGATGACAGTGGTCATGGAGCATTGTGATGTCTAGGGAATTGAGCATTGTGATTACAAGAGTCCCGGATCATTGTGTTGTCAGGTGTCATGGAGTGTTGTGATGACAGTGGTCATTGAGAATAGTGATGAGATTGGTCATGGAGCATTGTGATGAGTAGGTTGTGGAGCATTGGGCTTAAAATGTTCATGGATTATTGTGATGACAGGGGTCATGGAGCATTGTGATGACAAGGGAATGGAGCATGGTGATGACAAGGCCCTCGAGCTTTGTAATGAGAAGAACATGGAGACTTGTGATGACAATTCTCATGGAGCATTCTGATGAAAAGGGGCATGGAGCATTGTGATTACAGGGGTCTTGGACCTTTGTGAAGACTACGGCATGGGGCATTGTGATGAGAAGGCCATGGAGCATTCTGATGACATGCATCATGGAGTTTTGTGATGACAAGGACATGGATCATTGTGATTACAGGGTTCTTGGAGCATTGTGATGAAAAGGGCATGGATCATTGTTATGGAAAAGGCATGGAGCCTTGTCATGACATGGTTCAAAGAGCATACTGACGAAAAGTGTCAGGGAGCATTGTGATGACAAGTGTATTGAGCATTGTGATGACAAAGATCATGGAGCATTGTGATGAGAAGTCCATGGATAATTGTGATGATTAGCATCATGGGGTGCTGTGATGATAAGTGTTATGAAACACAGTGATAACAAGGGTTTGGAGCATTATGATCACAGAGGTCATGGATAATATTTATATCATTGTGATGACAATAGCCTGAAGCATTATGATGATGGGCATGGTGCATTGTGATGACAGGGTTCATGGATCATTGAGATGAAAAGGGTCATGGAGCATTGTGATTAAAAGGGTCTTGGAGCATTGTGATGACAAGGGCATGGAGCACTGTGATTTCAGCGGTCTTGAGCATGGTGACAACAAGTGTCATGGAACCTTGTGATGATTAGGCCGTGGAACATTGTGATGGCTGGGGTCATGGTGCATTGTTATGACAGGGGTAATGGAGCATTTTGATGAGAAAGGCATGGAACAGTGGTCTGAAATGTTTCATGGATTATTGTGTTGAGAGTGGGCATGGAGCATTGTGATGACAAGGGCAGGGAACTCTGTGATACATGGGTCATGCAGGATTGTAATGACAAGAGCATGGAACATTGTGATGACAAGGGCATTGAGCAATGTGATGACAAGGCCATTGAGCAATGTGCTGAGAAAGGCATAAAGTATTATGATGACAAGGGTCAAAGAGCATTGTGATGAAAATTTCATGGAGCATTGAGGGTAAAAATGTCACAGTGACTGTTGATGACGAGGGCATGGACCACTTGGATGACAAAGGTCATGAATCATTGAGATGACTGGAGTCACGGAGCATTGTGAGAACTGGTGTCATGGAGCATTGTGATGACAAGGGCATGCAGCATTGTGATGACAGGGGCATGGAGCATTGGTCTCACAAGTTTCATGGATAATTTTGTTGACTGTGGGCATGGCACATTGTGATGACAAGGGCATGGAATATTGTGAAGACAGGTGTCAGGGAGCATTGTGATGACATATTTCATATACCATTGTGATGACAATGGTATGGAGCATTGTGATGTCAAGTGATTTGGAGGATTGTGATGACAAAGGTAATGGAGCATTGTGCTGACAAGCGCATGGAGCATTGTGATGACAACGGTCATGGAGCATTGTGCTGAGAAAGGCATAGTGTATTGTGATGATAAGGGTCAAAGAGTATTGTGATGAAAATTTCATGGAGCATTGAGGTTAAAAATGTCACAGAGACTGTTGATGATGAGGGCATGGACCATTGTGATGACAAAGGTCATGAAGCATTGTGATGACTGGACTCACGGAGCATTGTGATGACATGGGTCATGGAGCACTGTGATAACAAGGGCATGGAGCATAGTGATGACAAGGACATGGAGCATTGGTCTAATAAGTTTCATGGATTATTGCAATGACATTTGGAATGGCGCATTGTGATGACAAGGGCATGGAGCATTGTGAAGACCAGGTCATGCAATATTGTGAAGACTGGTGTCAGGGAGCATTGTGATGACATATGTAATGGCCCATTGTGATGACAATGGCATGGAGCATTGTGATGCCAAGTATCATGGAGGATTCTGATGACAAATGTAATGGAGCACTGTGATGGCAATGGCTTGGAACATTGTGATGACATTCGTCATGGAGCTTTGTGACGACAAGGGCATGAAGCAATGTGATGAGAGCGATCATGGATCATTGTGATGACAATGACATGGAGCATTGTGATGCCAAGGGTCATGGTTCTTCGTGATGACAAAATCATGGAGCACTTTGATGAAAAGGGCGTTGTGCATTGTGATGAGAAGGGCAGGGAGCATTGTGATGACAGGGTCATGGAACAATTTGATGAAAATGGTCAAGGAACATTTTGATGACAGGGGTTATGGAACATTTTGATGTCAGGGGTCATGGAACATTTTCATGACAGGGGTTATGGACCATTGTGATGACAGGGGAGTGGGGGTATTGTGGTGACTAGAGAGGGAAAATTTTGATATCAGTGCTGAGAGAGCATTTTGATAAGACGTGCAAGGAGCATTGTGATGACAAGTTTTATGGAGCATTGTGATGACATGGGTCATGGAGCACTGTGCTGACAAGCGCATGGAACATTGTGATGAAAAGGGTCATGGAGCATTGAGTTGACAAAGGGACGGAGCATTGTGATAACAAGTGTCACGGAGCATTGTGATGAATAGTTCATGGAGCAATGTGGTGACAAAATTCACAGAGCCTTGTGATGATGAGGGCATGCATCATTGTGATGACACAGGTCATGAAGCCTTGTGATGACTTGAGTCACGGAGCATTGTGAGAACTGGTGTCATGGAGCATTGTGATGACAAGGGCATGCAGCATTGTGATGACAGGGGCATGGAGCATTGGTCTCACAAGTTTCATGGATAATTGTGTTGACTGTGGGCATGGCACATTGTGATGACAAGGGCATGGAATATTGTGAAGACAGGTGTCAGGGAGCATTGTGATGACATATTTCATGTACCATTGTGATGACAATGGTATGGAGCATTGTGATGTCAAGTGATTTGGAGGATTGTGATGACAAAGGTAAAGGAGCATTGTGATGACAAGGGCTTGGAGCATTGTGATTACAAGGTTCATGGAGCATTTTGATGACAACGGCCATTGAGAATTTTGATGAAAAGATCGTGAAGCATTGTGGTGACACAGGAATGGAGCTTGATATGACAGGGGTCATGGGGTATTGCGATGACATGTGCATGGAAAATTGTGATGACAAAAGACATGGAGCACTGTGATGAGAACTGTCATGGAGCATTGTGATGACAAGGACGTGGAGAATAGTGATGACAACGGACATGGAGCACTGTGATGACCAAAGCATGGAGCATTGTGATGGCAAGACCGTGGAGCATTGTGATGAGAAGACCATGGATAATTGTGATGACGAGCATCATGGAGCACTGTAATGACAAGGGCTATGGAGCATTGTGATGTCATGGGACATGGAGCATTTTGATGAAAAGGGTAATGGAGCATTTTGATGACATGGCTTATGGAACATTGTGATGTCATAGGTCATCGAACATTGTGATGATAAGTGCATGTAGCATTGTGATGAAAGGAGTCATGGAACATTGTGATGATCGGGGTGAGGGAGTATTGTGATGAATAGTGACGTAACATTGTGATATCAGTGGTGAGAGAGCATATTGATGAGAAGTGCATGGAGCATTGTGATGACAAGGTAAATGGAGCATTGTGATGACAAGATTGTGGAGCACTGTGATGACAAGCACATGGTGCATTGTGATGACATGTGTCATGGAGCATTGTGCTGACAAGCGCATGGAGCATTGTGATGACAACGGTCAAGGAACATTGTGCTGAGAAAGGCATAGAGTATTGTGATGACAAGGGTCCAAGAGCATTGTGATGAAAATTTCATGGAGCATTGAGGTTAAAAATGTCACAGAGACTGTTGATGACGAGGGCATGGACCACTGTGATGACAAAGGTCATGAAGAATTGTGATGACATGGGTCATGGAGCATTGTGATAACAAGGGCATGGAGCATAGTGATGACAAGGGCATGGAGCATTGGTCTAATAAGTTTCATGGATTATTGCAATGACAGTTGGAATAGCGCATTGTGATGACAAGTGCATGGAGCATTGTGAAGACCAGGTCATGCAGTATTGTGAAGACTGGTGTCAGGGAGCATTGTGATGACATATATAATGGCCCATTGTGATGACAATGGCATGGAGCATTGTGATGCCAAGTGTCATGGAGGATTCTGATGACAAAGGTAATGGAGCATTGTGATGACAATGGCTTGGAGCATTGTGATGGCAAGGGTCAGGGAGCATTGTGCTGGCAAGTGCATGGAGAATTGTGATGACACGGGTCAAGGATCATTTGGATGACAAGCTTGTGGAGTATTTTGATGACAATGGCATGGAGCATTGTGATGAAAATGGCATGGGGCATTGTGATGATAAAGGCATGGATCCTTTTTGTGCCAGGGTTCAAGGAGCATTCTGACGACAAGAGTCAGGGAGCATTGTGATGACAAGTGTATTGACAATTGTGATGACAAAAGTCATGGAACATTTTGATGAAAAGGGCATGGAGTAATGTGATGACAGGCATCATGGAGCGTTGTGATGACAAGTGTTATGAAACATTGTGACCACAACGATTTGGAGCACTGTGATGACAGAGGTCATGGATCATTTTGATTTGAAAGAGCATGGAGCATTGTGATGACAAGGGCATGAAACAATGTGATCCCAAGGTTCATGGAGGATTGTGATGACAGTGTTAATGGAGTATTGTGATGACAAGTTCTTTGAACATTGTAATGAGAAGGCCAAGCAGCATTTTGCTGACAAAGGCATGGAACATTGTGGTGACATGTGTCATGGAGCTTTCGGATGACAAGGGCATGGATCATTGTGATGACAAGGGTCATGGAGCATTGGGATGAAAATGTTCATGGAGTATCGTGATGACAAGGGACATGGAGCATTGAGTTGACAAAGGGATGGAGCATTGTGATAACAAGTGTCACGGAGCATTGTGATGAAAATTTCATGGAGCATTGTGGTGACAAAGTTCACAGAGCCTTGTGATGATGAGGGCATGGATCATTGTGATGACACAGGTCATGACGCCTTGTGATGACTGGAGTCACGGAGCATTGTGAGAACTGGGGTCATGGAGCATTGTGATGACAAGGGTCATGGAGCATTGAGTTGACAAAGGGACGGAGCATTGTGATAACAAGTGTCACGGAGCATTGTGATGAAAAGTTCATGGAGCATTGTGGTGACAAAGTTCACAGAGCCTTGTGATGATGAGGGCATGGATAATTGTGATGACACAGGTCATGACGCCTTGTGATGACTGGAGTCACGGAGCATTGTGAGAACTGGGGTCATGGAGCATTGTGATGACAAGGGTCATGGAGCATTGAGTTGACAAAGGGACAGAGCATTGTGATAACAAGTGTCACGGAGCATTGTGATTAAAAGTTCATGGAGCATTGTGGTGACAAAGTTCACAGATCCTTGTGATGATGAGGGCTTGGATAATTGTGATGACACAGGTCATGACGCCCTGTGATGTCTGGAGTCACGGAGCATTGTGCGAACTCGGGTATTGGAGCATTGTGATGACAAGGGCATGGAGCATTGTGATGACAGGGTCATGGAGCATTGGTCTGACAAGTTTCATGGATAATTGTGTTGACAGTGGGCATGGCACATTGTGATGACAAGGTCATGGAGTATTGTGAAGACAGGTGTCAGGGAGCATTGTGATGACATATTTCATGTTCCATTGTGATGACAATGGCATGGAGCATTGTGATGCCAAGTGTTTTGGAGGATTGTGATGACAAAGGTAATGGAGCATTGTGATGACAAGGGCTTGGATCATTGTGATGACAAGGGTCATGGAGCATTTTGATGACAACGGCCATTGAGAATTTTGACGAAAAGGTCATGAAGCATTGTGATGACAGAGGCATGGAGCTTGCTAAGACAGGGGTCATGGGGCATTGAGATGTCATGTGCATGGAGAATCGTGATGACAAAAGCATGTAAAATTGTGATGAGAACTGTAATTGAGCATTGTGATGACATGGACGTGGAGAATTCTGATGACAAGGGACATGGAGCATTGTGATGACCAGGGCATGGAACATTGTGATGGCAAAACCGTGGAGCATTGTGATGAGAAGACCATGGATAATTGTGATGACGAGCGTCAAGGAGCACAGTAATGACAAGGGCTATGGAGCATTGTGATGTCAGGGGACATGGAGCATTTTGATGAAAAGTGTCATGGAGCATTTTGATGACAGTGCTTATGGAACATTGTGATGTCATAGTTCATCGAACATTGTGATGATAAGTGCATGTAGCATGGTGATGACAGGAGTCATGGAACATTGTGATGACAGGGGTGAGGGAGTAATGTAATGAATAGTGATGTAACATTTTGATATCAGTTGTGAGAGAGCATATTAATGAGAAGTGCATGGAGCATTTTGATGACAATGTTAATGGAGCATTGTGATGAGAAGATTGTGGAGCACTGTGATGACAAGCGCATGGTGCATTGTGATGACGTGTCATGGATCATTGTGCTGACAAGCGCATGGAGCATTGTGATGACAACGGTCTGGAGCATTGTGCTGAGAATGGCATAGAACATTGTGATGAATAGGGCATGGAGCATTGGTCTAATAAGTTTCATGGATTATTGCAATGACAGTTGGAATGGCGCATTGTGATGACAAGGGCATGGAGCTTTGTGAAGGCAAGGTCTTGCAGTATTGTGAAGACTGGTGTCAGGGAGCATTGTGATGACATATGTAATGGCTCATTGTGATGACAATGGCATGGAGCATTGTGATGCCAAGTGTCATGGAGGATTCTGATGACAAAGGTAATGGAGCATTGTGATGACAATGGCTTGGAGCATTGTGATGACAAGGGTCAGGGAGCATTGTGCTGGCAAGTGCATGGAGAATTTTGATGCACACGTCATGGAGCATTTGGATGACAAGCTTGTGGAGTATTTTGATGACAATGGCATGGATTATTGTGAGGAAATGGCATGGGGCATTGTGATGAAAACAGCATGGAGCCTTTCCTTGACAGGGTTCAATGATCATTCTGACGACAAGAGCCAGGGAGCATTGTGATGACAAGTGTATTGAGAATTGTGATGACAAAGTTCATGGAACATTGTGATGAAAAGGACATACAGTATTGTGATGACAGGCATCATGGAGCGTTGTGATGCCAAGTGTTATGGAACATTGTGATCACAAGGGTTTGGAGCATTGCGATGACAGAGGTCATGGATCATTTTGATTTCAAGGAGCATGGAGCATTGTGATGACAAGGGCATGAAGCAATGTGATCCCAAGGTTCATGAAGGATTGTGATGATAATGGTAATGGAGTATTGTGATGACAAGCGCATAGAGCATTGTAATGACAAGGTCATGTAGCATTTTGCTGACAAAGGTATGGAGCATTGTGATGACAGGTGTCATGGGCACTGTGATGACAAGTGTCACAGAGCATTGTGAATACAGAGGTCATTGAGCATTGGGATGACTAGGGCACAGATCATTTTGATGACAAGGATCATGGAGTTTGGGCTGAATATATTCATGGAGTATTGTGATGACATGGGTCATGGAGCATTGTGATGACTAGGTAATGGGGCATTTTGATGACAAGCGTCCCGGATCATTGTGTTGTCAGGTGTCATGGAGTGTTGTGATGACAGTGGTCATGGAGCATTGTGATGATATTGGTCATGGAGCATTGCGATGAGAAAGTCATGGAGCATTGGGCTGAAAATGTTCATGGAGTATTGTGATGACACGTGTCATGGAGCATTCAGATGACAAGTTTGTGGAGTACTGTGCTGACAAAGCATGTAACACTGTGATGAGAAGTGTCATGGAACATAGTGATGCCAAGAACTTGGAGTATTGTGATGACCAGGGCATGGAGCATTGTGATGGCAAGACCGTGGAGCATTGTGATGAGAAGGCCATGGATAATTGTGATGAAGAGTGTCATGGAGCACTGTAATGACAAGGGTTATGGAGCATAGTGATGTCAGGGGACATGGAGCATTTTGATGAAAAGGGTCATGGAGCATATTGTTGACAGGTCTTATGGAACATTGTGATGTCATAGGTCATCGAACTTTGTGATGATAAGTGCATGTAGCATTGTGATGACAGGAGTCATGGAACATTGTGATGACAGGGGTGGGGGAGTATTGTGATAAATAGTGATGTAACTTTGTGATATCAGTGGTGAGAGAGCATATTGATGAGAAGTGCATGGAGCCCTGTGATGACAAGGTTAATGCAGCATTGTGATGACCAGATTGTGGAGCACTGTGATGACAAGCGCATGGTGCACTGTGATGACATGTGTCATGGAGCATTGTGCTGACAAGCGCATGGAGCATTGTGATGACAACGGTCATGGAGCATTGTGCTGAGAAAGGCATAGAGTATTGTGATGACAAGGGTCAAAGAGTATTGTGATGAAAATTTCATGGAGCATTGAGGTTAAAAAGGTCACAGAGACTGTTGATGATGAGGGCATGGACCATTGTGATGACAAAGGTCATGAAGCATTGTGATGACTGGACTCACGGAGCATTGTGATGACATGGGTCATGGAGCATTGTGATAACAAGGGCATGGAGCATAGTGATGACAAGGGCATGGAGCATTGGTCTAATAAATTTCATGGATTATTGCAATGACATTTGGAATGGCGCATTGTGATGACAAGGGCATGGAGCATTGTAAAGACCAGGTCATGCAATATTGTGAAGACTGGTGTCAGGGAGCATTGTGATGACATATGTAATGGCCCATTGTGATGACAATGGCATGGAGCATTGTGATGCCAAGTATCATGGAGGATTCTGATGACAAATGTAATGGAGCACTGTGATGGCAATGGCTTGGAGCATTGTGATGACATGCGTCATGGAGCTTTGTGACGACAAGGGCATGAAGCAATGTGATGAGAGCGATCATGGATCATTGTGATGACGATGACATGGAGCATTGTGATGCCAAGTGTCATGGTTCTTCGTGATGACAAAATCATGGAGTATTTTGATGACAAGGGCGTTGTGCATTGTGATGAGAAGGGCAGGGAGCATTGTGATGACAGTGTCATGGAGCAATTTGATGAAAATGGTCAAGGAACATTTTGATGACAGGGGTTATGGAACATTTTGATGTCAGGGGTCATGGAACATTTTCATGACAGGGGTTATGGACCATTGTGATGACAGGGGAGTGGGGGTATTGTGGTGACTAGAGAGGGATCATTTTGATATCAGTGCTGAGAGAGCATTTTGATAAGACGTGCAAGGAGCATTGTGATGACAAGTTTTATGGAGCATTGTGATGACATGGGTCATGGAGCACTGTGCTGACAAGCGCATGGAACATTGTGATGACAAGGGTCATGGAGCATTGAGTTGACAAAGGGACGGAGCATTGTGATAACAAGTGTCACGGAGCATTGTGATGAATAGTTCATGGAGCAATGTGGTGACAAAATTCACAGAGCCTTGTGATGATGAGGGCATGCATCATTGTGATGACACAGGTCATGAAGCCTTGTGATGACTTGAGTCACGGAGCATTGTGAGAACTGGTGTCATGGAGCATTGTGATGACAAGGGCATGCAGCATTTTGATGACAGGGGCATGGAGCATTGGTCTCACAAGTTTCATGGATAATTGTGTTGACTGTGGGCATGGCACATTGTGATGACAAGGGCATGGAATATTGTGAAGACAGGTGTCAGGGAGCATTGTGATGACATATTTCATGTACCATTGTGATGACAATGGTATGGAGCATTGTGATGTCAAGTGATTTGGAGGATTGTGATGACAAAGGTAATGGAGCATTGTGATGACAAGGGCTTGGAGCATTGTGATTACAAGGTTCATGGAGCATTGTGATGACAACGGCCATTGAGAATTTTGATGAAAAGATCGTGAAGCATTGTGGTGACACAGGAATGGAGCTTGCTATGACAGGGGTCATGGGGTATTGCGATGACATTGCATGGAGAATTGTGATGACAAAAGACATGGAGCACTGTGATGAGAACTGTCATGGAGCATTGTGATGACAAGGACGTGGAGAATAGTGATGACAACGGACATGGAGCACTGTGATAACCAAAGCATGGAGCATTGTGATGGCAAGACCGTGGAGCATTGTGATGAGAAGACCATGGATAATTGTGATGATGAGCGTCATGGAGCACTGTAATGACAAGGGCTATGGAGCATTGTGATGTCATGGGACATGGAGCATTTTGATGAAAAGGGTAATGGAGCATTTTGATGACATGGCTTATGGAACATTGTGATGTCATAGGTCATCGAACATTGTGATGATAAGTGCATGTAGCATTGTGATGACAGGAGTCATTGAACATTGTGATGATCGTGGTGAGGGAGTATTGTGATGAATAGTGATGTAACATTGTGATATCAGTGGTGAGAGAGCATATTGATGAGAAGTGCATGGAGCATTGTGATGACAAGGTAAATGGAGCATTGTGATGACAAGATTGTGGAGCCCTGTGATGACAAGCACATGGTGCATTGTGATGACATGTGTCATGGAGCATTGTGCTGACAAGCGCATGGAGCATTGTGATGACAACGGTCAAGGAACATTGTGCTGAGAAAGGCATAGAGTATTGTGATGACAAGGGTCCAAGAGCATTGTGATGAAAATTTCATGGAGCATTGAGGTTAAAAATGTCACAGAGACTGTTGATGACGAGGGCATGGACCACTGTGATGACAAAGGTCATGAAGAATTGTGATGACTGGAGTCACGGAGCATTGTGATAACAAGGGCATGGAGCATTCTGATGACAAGGGCAGGGAACATTGGTCTAATAAGTTTCATGGATTATTGCAATGACAGTTGGAATAGCGCATTGTGATGACAAGTGCATGGAGCATTGTGAAGACCAGGTCATGCAGTATTGTGAAGACTGGTGTCAGGGAGCATTGTGATGACATATATAATGGCCCATTGTGATGACAATGGCATGGAGCATTGTGATGCCAAGTATCATGGAGGATTCTGATGACAAAGGTAATGGAGCATTGTGATGACAATGGCTTGGAGCATTGTGATGGCAAGGGTCAGGGAGCATTGTGCTGGCAAGTGCATGGAGAATTGTGATGACACGGGTCATGGAGCATTTGGATGAAAAGCTTGTGGAGTATTTTGATGACAATGGCATGGAGCATTGTGATGAAAATGGCATGAGGCACTGTGATGATAAAGGCATGGAACCTTTTTTTGCCAGGGTTCAAGGAGCATTCTGATGACAAGAGTCAGGGAGCATTGTGATGACAAGTGTATTGACAATTGTGATGACAAAGGTCATGGAACATTTTGATGAAAAGGGCATGGAGTACTGTGATGACAGGCATCATGGAACGTTGTGATGACAAGTGTTATGAAACATTGTGACCACAACGATTTGGAGCACTGTGATGACAGAGGTCATGGATCATTTTGATTTCAAGGAGCATGGAGCATTGTGATGACAAGGGCATGAAACAATGTGATCCCAAGGTTCATGGAGGATTGTGATGACAGTGGTAATGGAGTATTGTGATGACAAGTTCTTTGAGCCTTGTAATGAGAAGGCCATGTAGCATTTTGCTGACAAAGGCATGGAAAATTGTGGTGACAGGTGTCATGGAGCATTCGGATGACAAGGGCATGGATCATTGTGATGACAAGTGTCATGGAGCATTGGGATGAAAATGTTCATGGAGTATCGTGATGACAAGGGACATGGAGCATTGAGTTGACAAAGGGACGGAGCATTGTGATAACAAGTGTCACGGAGCATTGTGATGAAAATTTCATGGAGCATTGTGGTGACAAAGTTCACAGAGCCTTGTGATGATGAGGGCATGGATAATTGTGATGACACAGGTCATGACGCCTTGTGATGACTGGAGTCACGGAGCATTGTGAGAACTGGGGTCATAGAGAATTGTGATGACAATGGTCATGGAGCATTGAGTTGACAAAGGGACGGAGCATTGTGATAACAAGTGTCACGGAGCATTGTGATGAAAAGTTCATGGAGCATTGTGGTGACAAAGTTCACAGAGCCTTGTGATGATGAGGGCATGGATAATTGTGATGACACAGGTCATGACACCTTGTGATGACTGGAGTCACGGAGCATTGTGCGAACTGGGGTATTGGAGCATTGTGATGACAAGGGCATGGAGCATTGTGATGACAGGGTTATGGAGCATTGGTCTGACAAGTTTCATGGATAATTATGTTGACAATGGGCATGGCACATTGTGATGACAAGGTCATGGAGTATTGTGAAGACAGGTGTCAGGGAGCATTGTTATGACATATTTCATGTTCCATTGTGATGACAATGGCATGGAGCATTGTGATGCCAAGTGTTTTGGAGGATTGTGATGACAAAGGTAATGGAGCATTGTGATGACAAGGGCTTGGATCATTGTGATGACAAGGGTCATGGAGCATTTTGATGACAACGGCCATTGAGAATTTTGATGAAAAGGTCATGAAGCATTGTGATGACAGAGGCATGGAGCTTGCTATTACAGGGGTCATGGGGCATTGCGATGACATGTGCATGGAGAATCGTGATGACAAAAGCATGTAAAATTGTGATGAGAACTGTCATTGTGCATTGTGATGAAATGGACGTGGAGAATTCTGATGACAAGGGACATGGAGCATTGTGATGACCAGGGCATGGAGCATTGTGATGGCAAGACCGTGGAGCATTGTGATGAGAAGCCCATGGATAATTGTGATGACGAGCGTCAAGGAGCACAGTAATGACAAGGGGTATGGAGCATTGTGATGACAGGGGACATGGAGCATTTTGATGAAAAGTGTCATGGAGCATTTTGATGACAGGGCTTATGGAACATTGTGATG
The DNA here is from genome assembly GCF_964165515.1 of Mesoplodon bidens. Lineage (NCBI taxonomy): Eukaryota > Metazoa > Chordata > Mammalia > Artiodactyla > Ziphiidae > Mesoplodon > Mesoplodon bidens. Next base: position 5,064,176 of record NW_027672207.1, read on the forward strand.
TCATAGGTCATCGAACATTGTGATAATAATTGCATGTAGCATGGTGATGACAGGAGTCATGGAACATTGTGATGACAGGGGTGAGGGAGTAATGTAATGAATAGTGATGTAACATTGTGATATAAGTGGTGAGAGAGCATATTGATGAGAAGTGCATGGAGCATTGTGATGACAATGTTAATGGAGCATTGTGATGAGAAGATTGTGGAGCACTGTGATGACAAGCGCATGGTGCATTGTGATGACGTGTCATGGATCATTATGCTGACAAGCGCATGGAGAATTGTGATGACAACGGTCTGGAGCATTGTGCTGAGAATGGCATAGAACATTGTGAAGAAAAGGGCAAGGAGCATTGGTCTAATAAGTTTCATGGATTATTGCAATGACAGTTGGAATGGTGCATTGTGATGACAAGGGCATGGAGCATTGTGAAGGCAAGGTCTTGCAGTATTGTGAAGACTGGTGTCAGGGAGCATTGTGATGACATATGTAATGGCTCATTGTGATGACAATGGCATGGTGCATTGTGATGCCAAGTGTCATGGAGGATTCTGATGACAAAGGTAATGGAGCATTGTGATGACAATGGCTTGGAGCATTGTGATGACAAGGGTCAGGGAGCATTGTGCTGGCAAGTGCATGGAGAATTGTGATGCACACGTCATGGAGCATTTGGATGACAAGCTTGTGGAGTATTTTGATGACAATGGCATGGATTATTGTGAGGAAATGGCAGGGGGCATTGTGATGGAAACAGCATGGAGGCTTTTCTTGACAAGGTTCAATGATCATTCTGACGACAAGAGCCAGGGAGCATTGTGATGACAAGTGTATTGAGAATTGTGATGACAAAGGTCATGGAGCATTGTGATGAAAAGGGCATGGAATATTGTGATGACAGGCATTATGGAGAATTGTGATGACAAGTGTTATGGAACATTGTGACCACAAGTGTTTGGAGCATTGTGATGACAGAGGTGATGAATCATTTTGATTTCAAGGAGCATGGAGCATTGTGATGACAAGGGCATGAATCAATATGATCCCAAGGTTCATGGAGGATTGTGATGACAATGGTAATGGAGTATTGTGATGACAAGTGCATAGAGCATTTTAATGACAATGTCATGTAGCATTTTGCTGACATGGCATGGAGCATTGTGATGACAGGGGTCATGGAGCATGGTGATGAGAAGTTCATGGAGCATTGGGCTGAAAATGTTCATGGAGTATAGTGATGACAGATGTAATGGAGCATTGTGATGACAAGGTTCTGGAGCATTGTGATGAGAAGACCATGGAGCCTTGTGATGATATGTCTCATGGAACATTCTGATGAAAAGGGGCATGGAGCCTTGTGATTACAGGGGTTGTGGAGCACTGTGATGACAAGGGCATGGAGCATTGGGATGAGAAGGCCATGGAGCCTTGTCATCAAAGGGCTCAAGGAGCATACTTAGGACAAGTGTCAGGGAGCTTTGTGATAACAAGGGTATTGAGCATTGTGGTGACAAAAGTCAATGAGCATTGTGATGAGAAGACCATGGATAATTGTGATGAGGAGCGTCATGAGGCGTTGTGATGATAAGTGTTATGGAACATTTAGATCACAAGGATTTGGAGCATTGTGATGAGAGAGGACATGGAGCATTATGATTTCATTGTGATGACAATAGCATGAAGCATTATGATGGTGTGCATGGTGCATTGTGAAGACAGGGCTCATGGAGCATTGAGATGAAAAGGGGCATGGATCATTGTGATTACAGGGGTCTTGGGGCATTGTGATGACAGGTGTAATGAAGCATTGTGATGGCAAGGGCATGGAGCACTGTGATGAGAAGGCCATGGATCATACTGATGACATGCATCATGGAGCTTTGTGACCACAAGGGCATGGATCAATGTGATGAGAGTGATCATGGAGCACTGTGATGACAATGAAATGGAGCATTGTGATGACAAGGGTCATGGATCTTTGTGATGACAAATTCATGGAGCATTTTGATGACAAGGGTGTTGAGCATTGTGTTGAGAAGGGCAGGGAGCATTGTGATGACAGGGTCATGGGGCAATTTGATGAAAATGGTCATGGAACATTTTCAAGACAGGGTTTATGGAATATTGTGATGTCAGGGGTCATGGAGCTTTTTAATGACAGGTGTTATGGAACATTGTGATGACAGGGGAGTGGGTATATTGTGATGACTAGTGAGGGAACATTTTGATATCAGTGGTGAGAGAGCATTTTGATAAGACGTGCAAGGAGCATTGTGATGACAAGGTTTATGGAGCATTGTGATGCCAAGTGTCATGGAGGATTCTGATGACAAAGGTAATGAAGCTTTGTGATGACAATGGCTTGGAGCATTGTGATGACAAGTGTCAGGGAGCATTGTGCTGGCAAGTGCATGGAGAATTGTGATGACATGGGTCATGGAGCATTTTGATGACAAAATTGTGGAGTATTTTGATGACAATGGCATGGAGCATTGTGATGAAAATGGCATGGGGCTTTGTGATGAAAAATGCATGGAGCCTTTTAGTGACAGGGTTCAAGGAGCATTCTGAGGACAAGTGTCAGGGAGCATTGTGATGACAAGTGTTATGGAACATTGTGATCACAAATTTGGGAGCACTGTGAAGACAGAGTCATGGATCATTTTGATTTCAAGGAGCATGGAGCATTGTGATGACAATGGCATGAGGCAATATGATTCCAAGGTTCATGGAGGATTGTGATGACAATGGTAATGCAGTTTTGTGATGACAAGCGCATAGAGCATTGTAATGACAAGGTCATGTAGCATTTTGCTGACAAAGGCATGGAGCATTGTGATGACAGGTGTCATGGATCACTTTGGTGACATGCGTCACTGAGCATTGTGAATACAGGGGTCATGGAGCATTGGGATGACAAGGGCATTGATCATTGTGATGATAAGCGTCATGGAGCATTGTGCTTAAACTGTTCATGTAGTATAGTGATGACAGGGATCATGGAGCATTGTGATGAGTAGGGAATTGAGCATTGTGATGACAAGAGTCCCGTATCACTGTGTTGTCAGCGGTCATGGTGTGTTGTGATGACAGTGGTCATGGAGCATTGTGATGATATTGGTCATGGAGCATTGTGATGAGAAGGTCATGGAGCATTGGGCTGAAAATGTTCATGGAGTATTGTGATTACAGGGGTCATGGAACATTGTGATGACAAGGAAATGAAGCATTGTGAATAGAAGACCATGGAGAATTGTGATGACAAGTCTCATGGAGCATTCTGATGAAAAGGGGCATGGGGCATTGTGATTACAGGAGTCTTGAAACATTGTTATGACAAGGGCATGGAGCATTGTGAGGAGGCCATGGAGTATTCTGATGACATGCGTCATGGAGCTTTGTGATGACAAGTGCATGGAGAACTGCGATTACAGGTGTCTTGGAGAATTGTGAGGAAAAGGGCATGGAGCCTTGTCATGATAGGGTTCAAGGAGCATACTGATGACAAGTGTCAGGGAGCATTGTGATGACAAGTGTATAGAACATTGTGATGACAAGGGTTATGGAGCATAGTGATGAGAAGATCATGGATAATTGTGATGATGGGCGTCATGGGGTGTTGTGATGATAAGGGTTATGGAACATTGTGATCAAAAGAGTTTGGAGCATTGTGATGACAGGGGTGAGGGAGTAATGTAATGAATAGTGATGTAACATTGTGATATCAGTGGTGAGAGAGCATATTGATGAGAAGTGCATGGAGCATTGTGATGAAAATGTTAATGGAGCATTGTGATGAGAAGATTGTGGAGCACTGTGATGACAAGTACATGGTGCATTGTGATGACGTGTCATGGATCATTATGCTGACAAGCGCATGGAGCATTGTGATGACAACGGTCTGGAGCATTGTGCTGAGAATGGCATAGAACATTGTGATGAAAAGGGCATGGAGCATTGGTCTAATAAGTTTCATGGATTATTGCAATGACATTTGGAATGGCACATTGTGATGACAAGGGCATGGAGCATTGTGAAGGCAAGGTCTTGCAATATTGTGAAGACTGGTGTCAGGGAGCATTGTGATGACATATGTAATGGCTCATTGTGATGACAATAGCATGGAGCATTGTGATGCCAAGTGTCATGGAGGATTCTGATGACAAAGGTAATGGAGCATTGTGATGACAATGGATTGGAGCATTGTGATGACAGGGGTCAGGGAGCATTGTGCTGGCAAGTGCATGGAGAATTTTGATGCACACATCATGGAGCATTTGGATGACAAGCTTGTGGAGTATTTTGATGACAATGGCATGGATTATTGTGAGGAAATGGCATGGGGCATTGTGATGAAAACAGCATGGAGCCTTTTCTTGACAGGGTTCAATGATCATTTTGACGACAAGAGCCAGGGAGCATTGTGATGACAAGTGTATTGAGAATTGTGATGACAAAGTTCATGGAACATTGTGATGAAAAGGACATACAGTATTGTGATGACAGGCATCATGGAGCGTTGTGATGACAAGTGTTATGGAACATTGTGATCACAAGGGTTTGGAGCATTGAGATGACAGAGGTCATGGATCATTTTGATTTCAAGGAGCATGGAGCATTGTGATGACAAGGGCATGAAGCAATGTGATCCCAAGGTTCATGGAGGATTGTGATGATAATGGTAATGGAGTATTGTGATGACAAGCGCATAGAGCATTGTAATGACAAGGTCATGTAGCATTTTGCTGACAAAGGTATGGAGCATTGTGATGACAGGTGTCATGGCGCACTGTGATGACAAGTGTCACAGAGCATTGTGAATACAGACGTCATGGAGCATTGGGATGACTAGGGCACGGATCATTTTGATGGCAAGGATCATGGAGTTTGGGCTGAATATATTTATGGAGTATTGTGATGACATGGGTCATGGAGCATTGTGATGACTAGGTAATGGGGCACTGTGATGACAAGAGTCCCGGATCATTGTGTTGTCAGGTGTCATGGAGTGTTGTGATGACAGTGGTCATGGAGCATTGTGATGATATTGGTCATGGAGCATTGCGATGAGAAAGTCATGGAGCATTGGGCTGAAAATGTTCATGGAGTATTGTGATGACACGTGTCATGGAGCATTCAGATGACAAGTTTGTGGAGTACTGTGCTGACAAAGCATGTAACACTGTGATGAGAAGTGTCATGGAACATAGTGATGCCAAGAACTTGGAGTATTGTGATGACCAGGGCATGGAGCATTGTGATGGCAAGACCGTGGAGCATTGTGATGAGAAGGCCATGGATAATTGTGATGAAGAGTGTCATGGAGCACTGTAATGACAAGGGTTATGGAGCATTGTGATGTCAGGGGACATGGAGCATTTTGATGAAAAGGGTCATGGAGCATTTTGTTGACAGGTCTTATGGAACATTGTGATGTCATAGGTCATCGAACATTGTGATGATAAGTGCATGTAGCATTGTGATGACAGGAGTCATGGAAAATTGTGATGACAGGGGTGGGGGAGTATTGTGATAAATAGTGATGTAACTTTGTGATATCAGTGGTGAGAGAGCATAGTGATGAGAAGTGCATGGAGCCCTGTGATGACAAGGTTAATGGAGCATTGTGATGACCAGATTGTGGAGCACTGTGATGACAAGCGCATGTTGCACTGTGATGACATGTGTCATGGAGCATTGTGCTGACAAGCGCATGGAGCATTGTGATGACAACGGTCATGGAGCATTGTGCTGAGAAAGGCATAGAGTATTGTGATGACAAGTGTCAAAGAGTACTGTGATGAAAATTTCATGGAACATTGAGGTTAAAAAGGTCACAGAGACTGTTGATGATGAGGGCATGGACCATTGTGATGACAAAGGTCATGAAGCATTGTGATGACTGGACTCACGGAGCATTGTGATGACATGGGTCATGGAGCATTGTGATAACAAGGGCATGGAGCATAGTGATGACAAGGGCATGGAGCATTGGTCTAATAAGTTTCATGGATTATTGCAATGACATTTGGAATGGCGCATTGTGATGACAAGGGCATGGAGCATTGTGAAGACCAGGTCATGCAATATTGTGAAGACTGGTGTCAGGGAGCATTGTGATGACATATGTAATGGCCCATTGTCATGACAATGGCATGGAGCATTGAGATGCCAAGTATCATGGAGGATTCTGATGACAAATGTAATGGAGCATTGTGATGACAATGGCTTGGAGCATTGTGATGACAAGGGTCAGGGAGCATTGTGCTGACAAGTGCATGGAGAATTGTGATGACAAAGGTCTTGGAGCATTCTGATGACATTCTAGTGGAGTATTTTGATGACGATGGCATGGATCATTGTGATGAAAACTGCATGGGGCATTGTGATGAAAAATGCATGGAGCCTTTTAGTGACAGGGTTCAAGGAGCATTCTGACGACAAGAGTCAGGGAGCATTGTGATGACAAGTGTATTGAGAATTGTGATGACAAAGGTCATGGAGCATTGTGATGAAAAGGGCATGGAATATTGTGATGACAGGCATTATGGAGAATTGTTATGACAAGTGTTATGGAACATTGTGACCACAAGTGTTTGGAGCATTGTGATGACAGAGGTGATGAATCATTTTGATTTCAAGGAGCATGGAGCATTGTGATGACAAGGGCATGAATCAATGTGATCCCAAGGTTCATGGAGGATTGTGATGACAATGGTAATGGAGTATTGTGATGACAAGTGCATAGAGCATTTTAATGACAATGTCATGTAGCATTTTGCTGACAATGGCATGGAGCATTGTGATGACAGGGGTCATGGAGCATTGTAATGACAGGGTTCATGGAGCATGGTGATGAGAAGTTCATGGAGCATTGGGCTGAAAATGTTCATGGAGTATTGTGATGACAGGTGTAATGGAGCATTGTGATGACAAGGTACTGGAGCATTGTGATGAGAAGACCATGGAGCCTTGTGATGATATGTCTCATGGAACATTCTGATGAAAAGGGGCATGGAGCCTTGTGATTACAGGGGTTGTGGAGCACTGTGATGACAAGGGCATGGAGCATTGGGATGAGAAGGCCATGGAGCCTTGTCATCAAAGGGCTCAAGGAGCATACTTAGGACAAGTGTCAGGGAGCTTTGTGATAACAAGGGTATTGAGCATTGTGGTGACAAAAGTCATGGAGCATTGTGATGAGAAGACCATGGATAATTGTGATGAGGAGCATCATGAGGCGTTGTGATGATAAGTGTTATGGAACATTTAGATCACAATGATTTGGAGCATTGTGATGAGAGAGGACATGGAGCATTATGATTTCATTGTATTGACAATAGCATGAAGCATTATGATGGTGTGCATGGTGCATTGTGAAGACAGGGCTCATGGAGCATTGAGATGAAAAGGGGCATGGATCATTGTGATTACAGGAGTCTTGGGGCATTGTGATGACAGGTGTAATGGAGCATTGTGATGGCAAGGGCATGGAGCACTGTGATGAGAAGGCCATGGATCATACTGATGACATGCATCATGGAGCTTTGTGACGACAAGGGCATGGATCAATGTGATGAGAGTGATCATGGAGCACTGTGATGACAATGAAATGGAGCATTGTGATGACAAGGGTCATGGATATTTGTGATGACAAAATCATGGAGCATTTTGATGACAAGGGCGTTGTGCATTGTGATGAGAAGGGCAGGGAGCATTGTGATGACAGGGTCATGGAGCAATTTGATGAAAAGGGTCATGGAACATTTCCAAGACAGGGTTTATGGAATATTGTGATGTCAGGGGTCATGGAGCTTTTTAATGACAGGTGTTATGGAACATTGTGATGACAGGGAGTGGGTATATTGTGATGACTAGTGAGGGAACATTTAGATATCAGTGGTGAGAGAGCATTTTGATAAGACGTGCAAGGAGCATTGTTATGACAAGGTTTATGGAGCACTGTGATGACATGGGTCATGGAGCACTGCACTGACAAGCGCATGGAACATTGTGATGACAAGGGTCATGGAGCTTTGAGTTGACAAATGTATGGAGCGTTGTGGTAACAAGTGTCACGGAGCATTGTGATGAAAAGTTCATGGAGCATTGTGGTGACAATGTTCACAGAGCCTTGTGATGATGAGGGCATGGATCATTGTCATGACACAGGTCATGAATCCTTGTGATGACTGGAGTCACGGAGCATTGTGAGAACTGGTGTCATGGAGCATTGTGATGACAAGGGCATGGAGCATTGTGATGACAGTGGCATGGAGCACTGGTTTGACAAGTTTCATGGATAATTGTGTTGACATTGGGCATGGCACATTGTGATGACAATGTCATGGAGTATTGTGAAGACAGGTGTCAGGGAGCATTGTGATGACATATTTCATGTTCCATTGTGATGACAATGGCATGGAGCATTGTGATGCCAAGTGTTTTGGAGGATTGTGATGACAAAGATAATTGGGCATTGTGATGACAAGGGCTTGGATAATTGTGATGACAAGTGTCATGGAGCATTTTGATGACAACGGCCATTGAGAATTTTGATGAAAAGGTCGTGAAGCATTGTGATGACAGAGGCATGGAGCTTGCTATGACAGGGGTCATGGGGCATTGCGATGATATGTGCATGGAGTATTTTGATGGCAAAAACATGTAACATTGTGAAGACAACTGTCATGGAGCATTGTGAAGAAAAGGACGTGAGAAATGTGATCACAAGGGACATGGAGCATTGTGATGACCAGGGCATGGAGCATTGTGATGGCAAGACCGTGGAGCATTGTGATGAGAAGACCATGGATAATTGAGATGACGAGCGTCATGGAGCACTGTAATGACAAGGGCTATGGAGCATTGTGATGTCAGGGGACATGGAGCATTTTGATGAAAAGTGTCATGGATCATTTTGATGACAGGGGTTATGGAACATTGTGATGTCATAGGCCATCGAACACTGTGATGATAAGTGCATGTAGCATTGTGATGACAGGAGTCATGGAACATTGTGATGACATGGGTGAGGGAGTTTTGAGATGAACAGTGATGTAACATTGTGATATCAGTTGTGAGAGAGCATATTGATGAGAAGTGCATGGAGCATTGTGATGACAAGATTGTGGAGCACTGTGATGACAAGTGCATGGTGCATTGTGATGACGTGTCATGGATCTTTGGGCTGACAAGTGCATGGTGCATTGTGATGACAACGGTCATGGAGCATTGTGCTGAGAAAGGCAAAGAGCATTGTGATGACAAGTGCCAAAGAGCATTGTGATGAAAATTTCATGGAGCATTGAGGTTAAAAATGTCACAGAGACTGTTGATGATGAGGACATGGAACATTTTGATGACAAAGGTCATGAAGAATTGTGATGACTGGAGTAACGGAACATTTTGATAACAAGGCCATGAGCATTGTGATTACAAGGGCATGGATCATTGGTCTTGTAAGTTTCATGGATTATTGCAATGTAAGTTGGAATGGCGCATTTTGTTGACAAGGGCATGGAGCATTGTGAAGACCACGTCATGCTGAATTGTGAAGACAGGTGTCAGGGAGCATTGTGATGACATATGTAATGGCCCATTGTGATGACAATGGCATGGAGCATTGTGATGCCAAGTGTCATGGAGGATTCTGATGACAAAGGTAATGAAGCTTTGTGATGACAATGGCTTGGAGCATTGTGATGACAAGGGTCAGGGAGCATTGTGCTGGCAAGTGCATGGAGAATTGTGATGACATGGGTCATGGAGCATTTTGATGACAAAATTGTGGAGTATTTTGATGACAATGGCACGGAGCATTGTGATGAAAATGGCATGGGGCTTTGTGATGAAAAATGCATGGAGCCTTTTAGTGACAGGGTTCAAGGAGCATTCTGAGGACAAGTGTCAGGGAGCATTGTGATGACAAGTGTTATGGAACATTGTGATCACAAATTTTGGAGCATTGTGATGACAGAGTCATGGATCATTTTGATTTCAAGGAGCATGGAGCATTGTGATGACAATGGCATGAAGCAATATGATTCCAAGGTTCATGGAGGATTGTGATGACAATGGTAATGCAGTTTTGTGATGACAAGCGCATAGAGCATTGTAATGACAAGGTCATGTAGCATTTTGCTGACAAAGGCATGGAGCATTGTGATGACAGGTGTCATGGATCACTTTGGTGACATGCGTCACTGAGCATTGTGAATACAGGGGTCATGGAGCATTGGGATGACAAGGGCATTGATCATTGTGATGATAAGCGTCATGGAGCATTGTGCTTAAACTGTTCATGTAGTATAGTGATGACAGGGATCATGGAGCATTGTGATGACAAGGGTTATGGAGCATAGTGATGAGAAGATCATGGATAATTGTGATGATGGGCGTCATGGGGTTTTGTGATGATAAGGGTTATGGAACTTTGTGATCAAAAGAGTTTGGAGCATTGTGATGACAGAGGTCATCGAGCATTTTGATTTCATTGTGATTACAATAGCCTGAAGCATTATGATGATGGGCATGGTGCATTGTGTTGAAAGGGTTCATGGAGCATTGAGATGAAAAGGGGCATGGAGCATTGTGATTACAAGGGTCTTGGAGCATTGTGATGAGAAGGGCAAGGAGCATTGTTCTGAAAGGTTTCATGGATTATTGTGATGAGAGTGCGCATGGAGCACTGTGATGACAAGGGCACGGAACACTGTGATACATGAGTCAATGAGGTTTGTAATGACAAGTACATGGAGCATTGTGATGAGAAGGACATCGAGCATTGTGATGACAAGTGTCATGGAGCTTTGTGATGACAATGACATGGAGCATTGTGATGCCAAGGGTCATGGAGTTTTGTGATGACAAAGGTCATGGAACATTTTGATGACAAGGGTGTGGTGCATTGTGATGAGAAGGGCAGGGAGTATTTTTGTGACAAGGTTATGCAGGAATTGGCTGAAAAGTGTAATGGAACATTTTGAAGACAGGGGTTATAGAACATTGTGATGTCAGGGGTCATGGAGCTTTGGATGAAAAGGATCATGGAGCATTTTGATGACAGGGGTCATGGAACATTGTGATTATAAGGGGATGTAGAATTGTGATGACAGGGTTCATGGAATATTGTGATTACAGGGTAAGGGAGTATTGTGACGACTAGTGATGTAACACTGTGATATCTCTTGTGAGAGAGGATTTTGATGAGAAATGCATGGAGCATTGTGATTACAAGGTTTATGGAGCATTGCAATGAAAATATGTGGACCGTTGTGAGGAAAAGCGTGCGGCACATTGTGAAGACAAGGGACATTGAATATTTTTCTGCCAAAGGCATGGAGCATTGTGATGATAGGTGTCATGGAGCACTGTGATGACAAGCGTCACGGAGCATTGTGAATAAAGGGGTCATGGAGCATTGGGATGATATGGTCATGGATCATTGTGATGACAAGCATCATGGAGCACTGAGCTGAAAATGTTCATGGAGTTTTGTGATGACAGGGGTCATGGAGCACTGTGATGACAGACGTCATGGAGAATTTTGATTTCATTGTGCTGACAATAGCCGGAAGGATTATTATGATGGGCATGATGCATTGTGATGACATGGTCCATGTAGCATAGAGATGAAAATGGGCATGGAGCATTGTGATTACAGGGGTCTTGGAGCATTGTCATGACAAGGGCATGGAGCATTGTGATGAGAAGGCCATGGAGCATTCTGATGACATTAGTCTGGGAGCTTTGTGATGACAAGGGCATGGAGCAATTTGATTACAGGGTTCTTGGAGCATAATCATGCAAACGGCCTGGATAATTGTGATGAAAAAGGCATGGAGCCTTGTCATGACAGGGTTCAAGGAACACACTGACGACAAGTGTCAGGGAGCATTGTGATGACAAGTGTATTGAGCATTGTGATGACAAATGTGATGGAGCATTGTGATGAGAAGACCATGGATAATTGTGATGATGAGCGTCATGGGGTGTTGTGATGATAAGTGTTATGGAACATTGTGATCAAAAGGTTTTGGAGCACTGTGATGACAGAGGTCATGGAGCATTTTGATGTTATTGTGATGACAATAGCCTGAAGCATTATGATGATGGGCATGGTGCACTGTGATGACAGGGTTCATGGAGCATTGAGATGAAATGGGGCATGGAGCATTATGATTACAAGGGTCTTGGAGCATTGTGATGACAAGGGCATGGAGCATTGTGATGAGAAGGCCATGGAACATTCTGATTACATGCATCATGGAGCTTTGTGATGACAAGCGCATGGATCATGGTGATTAAAGGGGTCTTGGAGCATTGTGATGCCAATTGTCATGGAGCCTTGTGATGACAAGGCCGTGGAACATTGTGAAGGCAGGGTTCATGGAGCATTGTTACGACAGGTGTAATGGAGCAATGTGATGTGAAGGGCATGGAGCACTGGTCTGAAATATTTCATGGATTATTGTGATGAGAGTGGGCATGGAGCATTGTGATGACAAGGGCACTGAACACTGTGATACATGGGTCACGGAGGATTGTAATGACAAGGGCATGGAGCATTGTGATTAGAAGGACATCGAGCATTGTGATGAAAAGTGTCATGGAGCTTCGTGATGACAAGGGCATGGAGCAATGTGATGAGTGGTTTCATGGAGCATTGTGATGACAATGACATGGATCATTGTGATGCAAAGTGTCATGGAGCTTTGTGATGACAAAGGTCATGGAGCATTTTGATGACAAGTGTGTGGTGCATTGTGATGAGTAGGGCAGGGAGCATTTTGATGACAGGGTCATGCAGCAATTTGATGAAAAGTGTAATGGAATATTGTGATGACTGTGGTTATAGAACATTGTGATGTCAGGGGTCATGGAGCTTTGGGATGAATATGGTCATGGAGCATTTTGATGACAGGGGTTATGGAATATTTTGATGTCAATGGTCATGGAACATTGTGATGATAAAGGGATGTAGCACTGTGATGACAGGAGTCATGGAATATTGTGTTTACAGGCGTGAGGGAGTATTCTGATGACTATTGATGGAACACTGTGATATCTCTGGTGAGAGAGCATTTTGATGAGAAGTGCATGGAGCATTGTGATTACAGGGTTTATGGAGCATTGCAATGACAAGGTTGTGGAATGTTGTGATGAAAATCGTTTGGCACATTTTGATGACAAGGGTCATGGGGCATTGTTCTGACAAAGACATGGAGCATTGTGATGACAAGGGTCACGGAGCATTGTGATGAAAAGTTCATGGAGCATTGTGGTTACAAAGGTCACAGAGCCTTGCGATGACGCGGGTATGGACCATTTTGATGACAAACGTTATGAATCATTGTGATGACTGGAGTCACGGAGCATTGTGATGACAGGGGTCATGGAGCATTGTGATGACAAGGGCATGGAGCATTGTGATGACAGGAGCATGGAGCATTGGTCTGACAAGTTTCATAGATTATTGTGATGACAGTGGACATGGTACATTGTGGTGACAAGCACATGGAGCATTGTGATGAGAAGGTCATGGAGTATTGTGAAGACAGGTGTCAGGGAGCATTGTGATGATATATGTCATGGTCCATTACGATGACAATGGCAGGGAGCATTGTGATGCCAAATGTAATGGAGGATTGTGATGACCAATATAATGGAGCATTGTGATGACTAGGGCATGATGAATTGTGATGACATGGTCCATGGAGCACTGAGATGAAAAGGGGCATGGAGCATTGTGATTACAGGGTACTTGGAGCATTGTGATGATAAGGGCATGGAGCATTTTGATAAGAATTCCATGGAATATTCTGATGACATGTGTCATGGAGCTTTGTGATGACTAGGGCTTGGAGCATTATGATGACAAGGGCCATTGAGAATTTTCATGACAAGGTCGTGAAGCATTGGGATGACAAGGTCCTGGAGCATTGTGATGACAAACCATGGAGCCTTGTGATGACAAGTCTCATGGAGCATACTAATGAAAAGGGGCATGGAGCATTGTGATTACAGGGGTCTTGGAACACTGTGATGACAAGGGCAAGGAGCATTGTGAGGAGAAGACCAAGGAGCATTCTCATGACATGCGTCATTGAGCTTTGTGATGACAAGGGCAAGGAGCATTGTGACTACAGGCGTCTTGGAGAACTGTGATGACAAGCGTCACGGAGTATTGTGAATACAGGGGTCATGGATCATTGAGATGACAAGGGCATGGATCATTGTGATGACAAGGGTCTTGGAGCATTGGCCTGAAAATGTTCAAGGATTATTGTGATGAGATGGGTCATGGAGAATTGTGATGACTAGGGAATGGAGCATTGTGATGACAAGAGTCTCGGATCATTGTGTTGTCAGGTGTCATGGAGTTTTCTGATGACAGTGGTCATGGAGCATTGTGATGATATTGGTCATTGAGCATTGTGATGAGAAGGTCATGGAGCATTGGGCTGAAAATGTTCATGGAGTATTGTGAAGGCAGGGGTCATGGAGCATGGTGATGACAAGGGAATGGAGCTTAGTGATGACAAGGTTCTGGAGCATTGTGATGAGAAGAACATGGAGATTTGTGATGACAAGTCTCATGGAGCATTCTGATGAAAAGGTGCATGGAGCATTGTGATTACAGGGCTCTTGGAGCATTGTGATAACAAGGGCTTGCAGCATTGTGAGGAAAATGCCCTGGAGCACTCTGCTGACATGCGTCATGGAGCTTTGTGATGACAAGGGCACAGAGCATTTTGATTAAAGGGGTCTTGGAGCATTGTGATGAAAAAGGCATGTATCATTGTGATGAAAAAGGCATGGAGCCTTTTCAAGACAGGGTTCAAGCAGCATACAGACAACAAGTGTCAGAGAGCATTGTGATGACAAGTGTATTGAGCATTGTGATGACAAATTTCATGGAGCATTGTGATGAGAAGACCATGGATATTTGTGATGATGAGCTTCAGGGTGTGATGTGATGATAAGTGTTATGGAAGATTGTGATCACAAGGGTTTGGAGCATTATGATGACAGAGGTCATGGAGCATTTTGATTTCATTGTGAAGACAATAGCATGAAGCATTAAGATGATGGCAAGGTGCATTGAGATGACAGGGTTCATGGAGCACTGAGATGAAAAGGGGCATGGAGCATTGCAATTACAGTGGTCTTGGAGCATTGTAATGACAAGGGCATGGAGCATTGTGATGAAAAGGGCATGGAACATTCTGATGACATGCGTCAAGGAGCTTTGTGATGCCAAGGGCATGGAGCATTGTGATTGCCAGGGTTTGGATCATTGTGATGGCAAGGGTCATGGAGTCTTGTGATGACAAGGCCGTGAAACATTGTGATGGCAGGGGTCATGGAGCATTGTTATGACAGAGTTAAAGGAGCATTGTGATGAGAAGGGTCATGGAGCCTTGTGATGACAAGGCCATGGAACATCGTGATGGCAGGGGTCATGGAGCATTGTCATGACAGGGGTAATGGAGCATTGTGATGGCAAGGGCATGGAGCATTGTGATGAGAAGGGCATCGAGCATTGTGATGACAAGTGTCATGGAGCTTTGTGATGACAAAGGCATGGAGAAATGTGATGAGAGAGTTCATGGAGAATTGTGATGACAGGAGTCATGGAGCATTGTGATGACAGAGGTCATGGAGAATTTTGATTTAATTGTGCTGACAATAGCTGGAAGCAATATGATGATGGGCATGATGCATTTTGATGACATGGTTCATGGAGCATTGAGATTAAAAGGGGCATGGAGCATTGTGATTACAGGGGTCTTGGGGCATTGTGATGACATGTGTCATGGAGCCTTGTGATGACAAGTCCGTGGAACATTGTGATGGCAGGGGGCATGGAGCATTGTTATGACAGGGATAATGGAGCATTTTGATGAGAAGGTTATGGAGCATTGTGATTCCAAAGTTTATAGAGCATTGCGGTGACAAATTTGTCGACCGTTGTGACGAAAAGTGCGTGACACACTGTGATGACAAGGGTCATGGAGCATTTTTCTGGCAAAGGCATGGAGCATTCTGATGACAAGGGTCACGGAGCATTGTGATGAAAAGTTCATGGAGCATTGTGGTTACAAAGGTCACAGAGCCTTGAGATGATGTGGGCATGGACCACTGTGATGACAAATGTTATGAAGCATTGTGATAAAGGGAGTCATGGAGCATTGTGATGACAGGGGTCATGTAGCATTGTGATGAAAAGGGCTTGGAGCACTGTGATGAGAGCGGCATGGAGCATTGGTCTGACAAATTTCATAGATTATTGTGATGACAGTGGACATGGTGCATTGTGATGACAAGGGCATGGAGCGTTGTTATGAGAAGGTCATGGAGTATTGTGAAGACAGGTGTCAGGGAGCATTGTGATGACATATGTCATGATCCATTACGATGACAATGGCAGGGAGCATTGTGATGCCAAATGTAATGGAGGATTTTGATGATAAATATAATGGAGCATTCTGATCACAATGGCTTGGAGCATTCTGATGACAAGGGTCAGGGAGCATTGTGCTGACAAGTGCATGGAGAATTGCGATGACAAGGGTCATGGAGCTTTCTGATGACAAGCTTGTGGAGTATTTTGATAACAATAGCATGCAGCATTGTGATGAAAACGGCTTGGGGCATTGTGATGAAAAACCCATGGAGCCTTTTCGTGACAGGTTTCAAGGAGCATTCTGACGACAGTTGTCAGGGAGCATTTTGATGACAAGTGTATGGAGAATTGTGATGACAAAGGTCATGGAGCATTGTGATGAAAAGGGCATGGAGTATTGTGATGACAGGCATCATGGAGTGTTGTGATGACAAGTGTTATGGAACATTGTGATCACAAGTGTTTAGAGCATTGCGATGACAGAGGTCATGGATCATTTTGATTTCAAGGAGCATGGAGCATTGTGATGACAAGGGCATGAAGCAATGTGATCCCAATGTTCATGGAGGATTGTGATGACAATGGTAATGGAGTATTGTGATGACAAGCGCATAGAGCATTGCAATGACAATATCATGTAGCATTTTGCTGACAAAGGCATGGAGCATTGTGACGACAGGTGTCATGGAGCACTGTGATGACAAGCGTCACAGAGCATTGTGAATACAGGTGTCATGGAGCATTGGGATGACAAGGGCATGGATCATTGTAATGACAAATGTCATGGAGCAATGGGCTGAAAATGTTCATGGAGTTTTGTGATGACAGGGGTCATGGAGCACTGTGATGACAGAGGTCATGGAGAATTTTGATTTCATTGTGCTGACAATAGCCGGAAGGATTATTATGATGGGCATGATGCATTGTGATGACATGGTCCATGGAGCATAGAGATGAAAAGAGGCATGCAGCATTGTGATTACAGGTGTCTTGGAGCATTGTGATGACAAGGGCATGGAGCATTGTGATGAGAAGGCCATGGAGCATTCTGATGACATTAGTCTGGGAGCTTTGTGATGACAAGGGCATCGAGCATTTTGATTACAGGGGTCTTGGAGCATTATCATGCAAACGGCCTGGATCATTGTGATGAAAAAGGCATGGAGCCTTGTCATGACAGGGTTCAAGGAGCACACTGACGACAAGTGTCAGGGAGCATTGTGATGACAAGTGTATTGAGCATTGTGATGACAAATGTGATGGAGCATTGTGATAAGAAGACCATGGATAATTGTGATGATGAGCGTCATGGGGTGTTGTGATGATAAGTGTTATGGAACATTGTGATCACAAGGTTTTGGAGCACTGTGATGACAGAGGTCATGGAGCATTTTGATGTTATTGTGATGACAATAGCCTGAAGCATTATGATGATGGGCATAGTGCACTGTGATGACAGGGTTCATGGAGCATTGAGATGAAATGGGGCATGGAGCATTATGATTACAAGGGTCTTGGAGCATTGTGATGACAAGGGCATGGAGCATTGTGATGAGAAGGCCATGGAACAGTCTGATTACATGCATCATGGAGCTTTGTGATGACAAGCGCATGGATCATGGTGATTAAAGGGGTCTTGGAGCATTTTGATGACAATTGTCATGGAGCCTTGTGATGACAAGGCCGTGGAACATTGTGAAGGCAGGGTTCATGGAGCATTGTTACGACAGGTGTAATGGAGCAATGTGATGAGAAGGGCATGGAGCACTGGTCTGAAATATTTCATGGATTATTGTGATGAGAGTGGGCATGGAACATTGTGATGACAAGGGCACTGAACACTGATACATGGGTCATGGAGGATTGTAATGACAAGGGCATGGAGCATTGTGATTAGAAGGACATCTAGCATTGTGATGAAAAGTGTCATGGAGCTTTGTGATGACAAGGGCATGGAGCAATGTGATGAGAGGGTTCATGGAGCATTGTGATGACAATGACATGGATCATTGTGATGCAAAGTGTCATGGAGCTTTGTGATGACAAAGGTCATGGAGCATTTTGATGACAAGGGTGTGGTGCATTGTGATGAGTAGGGCAGGGAGCATTTTGATGACAGGGTCATGCAGCAATTTGATGAAAAGTGTAATGGAGTATTGTGATGACTGTGGTTATAGAACATTGTGATGTCAGGGGTCATGGAGCTTTGGGATGAATATGGTCATGGAGCATTTTGATGACAGGGGTTATGGAATATTTTGATGTCAATGGTCATGGAACATTGTGATGATAAAGGGATGTAGCACTGTGATGACAGGATTCATGGAATATTGTGTTTACAGGCGTGAGGGAGTATTCTGATGACTAGTGATGGAACTCTGTGATATCTCTGGTGAGAGAGCATTTTGATGAGAAGTGCGTGGAGCACTGTGATTACAGGGTTTATGGAGCATTGCAATGACAAGGTTGTGGAATGTTTTGATGAAAATCGTTTGGCACATTGTGATGACAAGGGTCATGGGGCATTGTTCTGACAAAGACATGGAGCATTGTGATGACAAGGGTCACGGAGCATTGTGATGAAAAGTTCATGGATCACTGTGGTTACAAAGGTCACAGAGCCTTGCGATGACGCGGGTATGGACCATTTTGATGACAAACGTTATGAATCATTGTGATGACTGGAGTCACGGAGCATTGTGATGACAGGGGTCATGGAGCATTGTGATGACAGGAGCATGGAGCATTGGTCTGACAAGTTTCATAGATTATTGTGATGACAGTGGACATGGTACATTGTGGTGACAAGCACATGGAGCATTGTGATGAGAAGGTCATGGAGTATTGTGAAGACAGGTGTCAGGGAGCATTGTGATGATATATGTCATGGTCCATTACGATGACAATGGCAGGGAGCATTGTGATGCCAAATGTAATGGAGGATTGTGATGACCAATATAATGGAGCATTGTGATGACTAGGGCATGATGAATTGTGATGACATGGTCCATGGAGCACTGAGATGAAAAGGGGCATGGAGCATTGTGATTACAGGGTACTTGGAGCATTGTGATGACAAGGGCATGGAGCATTTTGATAAGAATTCCATGGAATATTCTGATGACATGTGTCATGGAGCTTTGTGATGACAAGGGCTTGGAGCATTATGATGACAAGGGCCCTTGAGAATTTTCATGACAATGTCGTGAAGCATTGGGATGACAAGGTCCTGGAGCATTGTGATGACAAAACCATGGAGCCTTGTGATGAGAAGTCTCATGGAGCATACTGATGAAAAGGGGCATGGAGCATTGTGATTACAGGGGTCTTGGAACATTGTGATGACAAAGGCAAGGAGCATTGTGAGGAGAAGACCAAGGAGCATTCTCATGACATGCGTCATTGAGCTTTGTGATGACAAGGGCATGGAACATTGTGACTACAGGGGTCTTGGAGAACTGTGATGACAAGCGTCACGGAGCATTGTGAATACAGGGGTCATGGATCATTGAGATGACAAGGGCATGGATCATTGTGATGACAAGGGTCATGGAGCATTGGCCTGAAAATGTTCAAGGATTATTGTGATGAGAGGGGTAATGGAGCATTGTGATGGCAAGGGCATGGAGCATTGTGATGAGAAGGGCATCGAGCATTGTGATGACAAGTGTCATGGAGCTTTGTGATGACAAAGGCATGGAGAAATGTGATGAGACGGTTCATGGAGAATTGTGATGGCAATGACATGGAGCATTGTGATGCCAAGTATCATGGAGCATTGTGATGACAAAGGTCATGGAACATTTTTATGACAAGGGCGTGGTGCATTGTGATGAGAAAGGCAGGGAGCATTTTGATGACAAGGTCATGCAGCAATTTGATGAAAAGTGTAATGGAATATTTTGATGACAGGGGTTATAGAACATTGTGATATCAGGGGTCATGGAGCTTTGGGATGAAAAGGGTCATGGAGCATTTTGATGACAGGGATTATGGAACATTGTGATGTCAGGGGTCATGGAACATTGTGATGATAAGGGCATGTAGCATTGTGATGACAGGGTTCATGGAACATTGTGATTAGAGGGGTGAGGGAGTATTGTGATGACTAGTGATGGAACATTGTGATATCTCTGGTGAGAGAGCATTTGGATGAGAAGTGCATGGAGCATTGTGATTACAAGGTTTACGGAGCATAGCGATGACAATGTTTTGGACCGTTGTGATGAAAAGTGCGTGGCACTTTGTGATGACAAGGGTCATGGAGCATTGTTCTGACAAAGCCATGGAACATTGTGATGACAAGGGTCACGGAGCATTGTGATGAAAAGTTCATGGATCATTGTGGTTACAAATGTCACAGAGCATTGTGATGATGTGGGCATGGACCATTGTGATGACAAATATTATGAAGCATTGTGACGACTTGAGTCACGGAGCATTGTGATGACAGGGTTCCTGGAGCATTGTGATGACAAGGGCATGGAGCATTGTGATGACAAGGGCTTGGAGCATTGCTCTGACAAGTTTCATAGATTATTGTGATGACACTGGTCATGCAGCATTGTGATGACAAGGCCATGGAACATTATGATGAGAAGGTCATGGAGTATTGTAAAGACAGGTGTCAGGGAGCATTGCGATGACATATGTCATGGTCCACTGAGATGACAATGTCAGGGAGCACTGTGATGCCAAATGTAATGGAGGATTGTGATGACAAATATAATGGAGCATTGTGATGACTAGGGCTTGGAGCATTATGATGACAAGGGCCATTGAGAATTTTCATGACAAGACTTGAAGCATTGTGATGACAAATCTCATGGAACATACTGATGAAAAGGGGCATGGACAATTGTGATTACAGGGGTCTTGGAACATTGTGATGACAAGTGCATGGAGCATTGTGAGGAGAAGGCCAAGGGGCATTCTAATGACATGAGTCATTGAGCTTTGTGGTGACAGGGGCATGGAGCATTGTGATTACAGGGGTCTTGGAGCATTGTGATGAAAAGGACATGGATCATTTTGATGAAAAAGGCATGGAGCCTTGTCATGACAGGGTTCAAGGAGCACACTGACGACAAGTGTCAGGGAGCATTGTGATGACAAGTGTATTGAGCATTGTGATGACAAATGTGATGGAGCATTGTGATGAGAAGACCATGGATAATTGTGATGATGAGCGTCATGGGGTGTTGTGATGATAAGTGTTATGGAACATTGTGATCACAAGGTTTTGGAGCACTGTGATGACAGAGGTCATGGAGCATTTTGATGTTATTGTGATGACAATAGCCTGAAGCATTATGATGATGGGCATAGTGCACTGTGATGACAGGGTTCATGGAGCATTGAGATGAAATGGGGCATGGAGCATTATGATTACAAGGGTCTTGGAGCATTGTGATGACAAGGGCATGGAGCATTGTGATGAGAAGGCCATGGGACATTCTGATTACATGCATCATGGAGCTTTGTGATGACAAGCACATGGATCATGGTGATTAAAGGGGTCTTGGAGCATTGTGATGACAATTGTCATGGAGCCTTGTGATGACAATGCCGTGGAACATTGTGAAGGCAGGGTTCATGGAGCATTGTTACGACAGGTGTAATGGAGCAATGTGATGAGAAGGGCATGGAGCACTGGTCTGAAATATTTCATGGATTATTGTGATGAGAGTGGGCATGGAACATTGTGATGACAAGGGCACTGAACACTGTGATACATGGGTCATGGAGGATTGTAATGACAAGGGCATGGAGCATTGTGATTAGAAGGACATCTAGCATTGTGATGAAAAGTGTCATGGAGCTTTGTGATGACAAGGGCATGGAGCAATGTGATGAGAGGGTTCATGGAGCATTGTGATGACAATGACATGGATCACTGTGATGCAAAGTGTCATGGAGCTTTGTGATGACAAAGGTCATGGAGCATTTTGATGACAAGGGTGTGGTGCATTGTGATGAGTAGGGCAGGGAGCATTTTGATGACAGGGTCATGCAGCAATTTGATGAAAAGTGTAATGGAGTATTGTGATGACTGTGGTTATAGAACATTGTGATGTCAGGGGTCATGGAGCTTTGGGATGAATATGGTCATGGAGCATTTTGATGACAGGGGTTATGGAATATTTTGATGTCAATGGTCATGGAACATTGTGATGATAAAGGGATGTAGCACTGTGATGACAGGAGTCATGGAATATTGTGTTTACAGGCGTGAGGGAGTATTCTGATGACTAGTGATGGAACACTGTGATATCTCTGGTGAGAGAGCATTTTGATGAGAAGTGCGTGGAGCACTGTGATTACAGGGTTTATGGTGCATTGCAATGACAAGGTTGTGGAATGTTTTGATGAAAATCGTTTGGCACATTGTGATGACAAGGGTCATGGGGCATTGTTCTGACAAAGACATGGAGCATTGTGATGACAAGGGTCACGGAGCATTGTGATGAAAAGTTCATGGATCACTGTGGTTACAAAGGTCACAGAGCTTTGCGATGACGCGGGTATGGACCATTTTGATGACAAACGTTATGAATCATTGTGATGACTGGAGTCACGGAGCATTGTGATGACAGGGGTCATGGAGCATTGTGATGACAGGAGCATGGAGCATTGGTCTGACAAGTTTCATAGATTATTGTGATGACAGTGGACATGGTACATTGTGGTGACAAGCACATGGAGCATTGTGATGAGAAGGTCATGGAGTATTGTGAAGACAGGTGTCAGGGAGCATTGTGATGATATATGTCATGGTCCATTACGATGACAATGGCAGGGAGCATTGTGATGCCAAATGTAATGGAGGATTGTGATGACCAATATAATGGAGCATTGTGATGACTAGGGCATGATGAATTGTGATGACATGGTCCATGGAGCACTGAGATGAAAAGGGGCATGGAGCATTGTGATTACAGGGTACTTGGAGCATTGTGATGACAAGGGCATGGAGCATTTTGATAAGAATTCCATGGAATATTCTGATGACATGTGTCATGGAGCTTTGTGATGACTAGGGCTTGGAGCATTATGATGACAAGGGCCATTGAGAATTTTCATGACAATGTCGTGAAGCATTGGGATGACAAGGTCCTGGAGCATTGTGATGACAAAACCATGGAGCCTTGTGATGAGAAGTCTCATGGAGCATACTGATGAAAAGGGGCATGGAGCATTGTGATTACAGGGGTCTTGGAACATTGTGATGACAAAGGCAAGGAGCATTGTGAGGAGAAGACCAAGGAGCATTCTCATGACATGCGTCATTGAGCTTTGTGATGACAAGGGCATGGAGCATTGTGACTACAGGGGTCTTGGAGAACTGTGATGACAAGCGTCACGGAGCATTGTGAATACAGGGGTCATGGATCATTGAGATGACAAGGGCATGGATCATTGTGATGACAAGGGTCATGGAGCATTGGCCTGAAAATGTTCAAGGATTATTGTGATGAGAGGGGTAATGGAGCATTGTGATGGCAAGGGCATGGAGCATTGTGATGAGAAGGGCATCGAGCATTGTGATGACAAGTGTCATGGAGCTTTGTGATGACAAAGGCATGGAGAAATGTGATGAGACGGTTCATGGAGAATTGTGATGGCAATGACATGGAGCATTGTGATGCCAAGTATCATGGAGCTTTGTGATGACAAAGGTCATGGAACATTTTTATGACAAGGGCGTGGTGCATTGTGATGAGAAAGGCAGGGAGCATTTTGATGACAAGGTCATGCAGCAATTTGATGAAAAGTGTAATGGAATATTTTGATGACAGGGGTTATAGAACATTGTGATATCAGGGGTCATGGAGCTTTGGGATGAAAAGGGTCATGGAGCATTTTGATGACAGGGATTATGGAACATTGTGATGTCAGGGGTCATGGAACATTGTGATGATAAGGGCATGTAGCATTGTGATGACAGGGTTCATGGAACATTGTGATTAGAGGGGTGAGGGAGTATTGTGATGACTAGTGATGGAACATTGTGATATCTCTGGTGAGAGAGCATTTGGATGAGAAGTGCATGGAGCATTGTGATTACAAGGTTTACGGAGCATAGCGATGACAATGTTTTGGACCGTTGTGATGAAAAGTGCGTGGCACTTTGTGATGACAAGGGTCATGGAGCATTGTTCTGACAAAGCCATGGAACATTGTGATGACAAGGGTCACGGAGCATTGTGATGAAAAGTTCATGGATCATTGTGGTTACAAATGTCACAGAGCATTGTGATGATGTGGGCATGGACCATTGTGATGACAAATATTATGAAGCATTGTGACGACTTGAGTCACGGAGCATTGTGATGACAGGGTTCCTGGAGCATTGTGATGACAAGGGCATGGAGCATTGTGATGACAAGGGCTTGGAGCATTGCTCTGACAAGTTTCATAGATTATTGTGATGACACTGGTCATGCAGCATTGTGATGACAAGGCCATGGAACATTGTGATGAGAAGGTCATGGAGTATTGTAAAGACAGGTGTCAGGGAGCATTGCGATGACATATGTCATGGTCCACTGAGATGACAATGTCAGGGAGCACTGTGATGCCAAATGTAATGGAGGATTGTGATGACAAATATAATGGAGCATTGTGATGACTAGGGCTTGGAGCATTATGATGACAAGGGCCATTGAGAATTTTCATGACAAGTCTTGAAGCATTGTGATGACAAATCTCATGGAACATACTGATGAAAAGGGGCATGGACAATTGTGATTACAGGGGTCTTGGAACATTGTGATGACAAGTGCATGGAGCATTGTGAGGAGAAGGCCAAGGGGCATTCTAATGACATGAGTCATTGAGCTTTGTGGTGACAGGGGCATGGAGCATTGTGATTACAGGGGTCTTGGAGCATTGTGATGAAAAGGGCATGGATCATTTTGATGAAAAAGGCATGGAGCCTTGTCATGACAGGGTTCAAGGAGCATACAGATAACAAGTGTCTGGGAGCATTTTGATGACAAGTGTATTGAGCATTGTGATGACAAAGGTCATGGAGCATTGTGATGAGAAGACCATGGATAATGGTGATGATGAGCATCATGGGGCATTGTGATGACAAGTGTAATGGAATATTGTGATCACAAGTGTTTGGAACATTGTTATGACAGAGTTCATGTTGCATTTTGATTTCATTGTGATGACAATAGCATGAAGCATTATGATGATGGGCATGGTGCATTGTGATGACAGGGTTCATGGATCATTGAGATGAAAAGGGGCATGGAGCATTGTGATTACAGGGGTCTTGGATCACTGTGATGAGAAGGGTCATGGAGCCTTGGGAAGACAAGGACATGGAGCATTCTGATGACATGTGTCATGGAGCACTGTGATGACAAGAGCATGGAGTAATGTGACGAGAGCTTTCATGCAGCATCGTGATGACAATGACATGGAGCACTCTGATGCCAAGGGTCATGGATCTTTGTGATGACAAATTTAATGGAGCATTTTGATGACAAGGGCGTTGTGCAATGTGATGAGAAGGGCAGGGATCATTTTGATGACAGGTTTATGGGGCAATTTGATGAAATGGGTCATGGAACATTTTGATGACAGGTGTTATAGAACATTGTGATGTCAGGGCTCATGGAGCATTTTGATGAAACGGGTCATGGAGCATTTTGATGACGGGTTATGGAACATTTTGATGCCAGGTGTCATCGAACATTGTGATGATAATGCATGTAGCATTGTGATGACAGGAGTCATGGAACATTGTGATGAGAGATGTGAGGGAGTATTGTGACGAACAGTGAAGTAACATTGTGATATCTGTTCTGAGAGAGCATTTTGATGAGAAGTGCATGGAACTTTGTGATCACAAGTTTTATAGAGCATTGTGATGACAAGATTGTGGAGCACTGTGATGACAATCGCATGGTGCATTGTGATGACATGTGTCACGGAGCATTGTTCTGACAAGCACATGGAGCATTGTGATGAAAAGGGTCATGGAGCACTGTGCTGAGAAAGGCATAGAGCATTGTGATGACAAGGGTTAAAGAGCATTATGATGAAAATTTCATGGAGCATTGTTGTTAAAAGGTCACAGAGACAGTTGATGATGAGGGCATGGATCATTTTGATGACAAATGTCATGAAGCATTGTGATGACTGGAGTCACGGAGCATTGTGATGACAGGGGTCATGGAGCATTGTGATAATTAGGGCATGTAGCATTCTGATGACAAGGGCATGAAGAATTCTAATAAGTTTCATGGATTATTGTGATGACAGTTGGAATGGCGCATTGTGATCACAAGGGCATGGAGCATTGTGATGACCATGTCATGCAGTATTGTGAAGACAGGTGTCAGGGAGCATTGTGATGACATTTGTAATGGCCCATTGTGATGACAATGGCATGGAGCAATGTGATGCCAAGTGTCATGGAGGAATGTGATGACAAAGGTAATGGAGCATTGTGATGACAATGGCTTGGGGCACTGTGGCGACAATGGTCAGGGAGCATTTTGCTGAAAAGTGCATGGAGAATTGTGATGACAAGGGTCAAGGAGCATTCTGATGACAAGCTTGTGGAGTATTTAGATGAAAATGGTGTGGAGCATTGTGATGAAAACAGCATGGGGCATTGTGATGAAAAAGGCATGGAGCATTTTCGTGACAGGGTTTAAGGAGCATTCTGATGACAAGTGTCAGGGAGCATTGCGATGACAAGTGTATTGAGAATTGTGATGACAAAGGTCATGGAGCATTGTGATGAAAAGAACATGGAGTATTTTGATGACAGGCATCATGGAGGGTTGTGATGACAAGTGTTATGGAACACTCTGATCACAAGGGTTTGGAGCATTGTGATGACAGAGGTCATGGATCATTTTTATTTCAAGGAGCATGAAGCATTGTGATGACAAGGGCATGACACAATGTGATCCCATGATTCATGGAGGATTGTGACGACAATGGAAATGGAGTATTGTGATGACAAGCGCAAAGAACATAGTAATGATAAGGTCATGTAGCATTTTGCTGACAAAGGCATGGAGCCTTGTGATGACAGGTGTCTTGCAACACTGTGAGGACAAGTGTCAGGGAGCCTTGTGATGACAAGGCCGTGGAACAATGTGATGGCAGGGGTCATGGAGCATTGTGATGACAGGGGTAATGGAGCATTCTGATGAGAAGGGCATGGAATATTCTGATGACATGTGTCATGCAGCTTTGTGAAGACAATGGCATGGAGCATTGTGATTACAGGGGTCTTGGAGCATTGTGATGACAAGTGTCATGGAGCCTTGTGATGACAAGGCCCTGGAACATTGTGATGGCAGGGGTCATGGAGCATTGTTATGACTGGGGTAATGGAGCATTGTGATGAGAAGGGTATGGAACATTGTGATTCCAATGTTTATGGAGCATTGCGATGACAAATTTGTGGACCGTTGTGATGAAAAGTGCGTGGCACATTGTGATGACAAGGGTCATGGAGCATTTTTCTGGCAAAGGCATGGAGCATTGTGATGACAAGGGTCACGGAGCATTGTGATGAAAAGTTCATGGAGCATTGTGGTTACAAAGGTCACAGAGCCTTGTTATGATGCAGGCATGGACCATTGTGATGACAAATGTTATGAAGCACTGTGATGACTGGAGTCACGGAGCACTGTGATGACAGGGTTCATGGAGCATTGTGATGACAAGGGCTTGGAGCACTGTGATGAGAGGGGCATGGAGCATTGTTCTGACAAGTTTCATAGATTATTGTGATGACAGTGGACATGGTGCATTGTGATTACAAGGGCATGGAGCGTTGTGATGAGAAGGTCATGGATTATTGTGAAGACAGGTGTCAGGGAGCATTGTGATGACATATGTCATGATCCACTGCGGTGACAATGGCAGGGAGCATTGTGATGCCAAATGTAATGAAGCATTGTGATGACTAGGGCTTGGAGCATTATCATGACTAGGGCCATTGAGAATTTTCAGGACAAGGTCGTGAAGCATTGTGATGACAATTTCCTGGAGCATTGTGATGATAAAACCATGGAGCCTTGTGATGACAAGTCTCATGGAGCATACTGATGAAAAGGGGCATGGAGCATTGTGATGACAGGTGTTATGGAACATTGTGATGTCATAGGTCATCGAACATTGTGATGATAAGTGCATGTAGCATTGTGATGACTGGAGTCATGGATCATTGTGATGACAGGGGTGAGGGAGCATTGTGACGAATAGTGATGTAACATTGTGATATCAGTGGTGAGAGAGCATTTTGTTGAGAAGTGCATGGAGCATTGTGATGACAAGGTTAATGGAGCATTGTGATGACAAGATTGTGGAGCAATGTGATGATAAGCGCATGGTGCATTTTGATGACATTTGTCTTGGACCATTGTCCTAACTAGCACATGGAGGATTGTGATGACAAGGGTCTTGGTGCATTGTGCTTAGAAAGGCACAGAGCATTGTGATGACAAGGGTGAAAGAGCATTGTGATGAAAAGTTCATGGAGCATTGTGGTTAAAAAGGTCACAGAGACTGTTGATGACGAGGACATAGAACATTGTGATGACAAACGTCCTGAACCATTGTGATGACTGGAGTCACGGAGCATTGTGATGATAGGGTTCATGGAGCATTGTGATGACAAGGGCATGGAGCATTGGTCTAATAAGTTTCATGGATTATTGCGATGACAGTTTGAATGGCACATTGTGATGACAAGGGCATGGAGCATTGTGATGACCAGGTCATGCATTATTGTGAAGACAGGTGTCAGTGAGCACTGTGATGACATATGTAATGCCCCTTTGTGATGACAATGGCATGGAGCATTGTGATGCCTAGTGTCATGGAGGATTCTGATGACAAATGTAATGGAACATTGTGATGAGAATGGCTTGGAGCTTTGTGATGACAAATGTCTGGGAGCATTGTGCTGGCAAGTGCATGGATAATTGTGAAGACACGGGTCATGAAGCATTTGGATGACAAGCTTGTGGAGTATTTTGATGACAAAGGCATGGATTATTGTGATGATAATGGCATGGGGCATTATTATGAAAACGGCATGGAGCCATTTTGTGACAGGGTTCAAGGAGCATTCTGACGATGAGTGTCAGGAATCATTGTGATGACAAGTGTATTGAGAATTGTGATGACAAAGGTCATGGAGCATTGTGATGAAAAGGGCATGGAGTACTGTGGTGACAGGCATCATGGAGCGTTGTGATGACAAGTGTTATGGATCATTGTGATCACAAGTGTTTGGAGCATTGTGATGACAGAGGTCATGGATCATTTTTATTTCAAGGGGCATGGAGAATTGTGATGACTAGGACATGCCTCAATGTGATCCCAAGGTTCATGGAGGATTGTGATGACAATGGTAATGGAGTATTTTGATGACAAGCGCATAGAGCATTGTAATGACAAGGTCATGTAGCATTTGCTGACAAAGCCATGGAGCATTGTGATGACAGGTGTCATGGAGCACTGTGATGACAAGCGTCACGGATCATTGTGAATACAGGGGTCATGGATCATTGAGATGACAAGGGCATGGATCATTGAGATGAAATGGGTCATGGAGCCTTGGGCTGAAAATGTTCAAGGAATATTGTGATGAGAGGGGTCATGGAGAATTGTGATGACTAGGGAATGGAGCATTGTGATGACAAGTGTCTCGGATCATTGTGTTGTCAGGTGTCATGGAGTTTTGTGATGACAGTGGTCATGGAGCATTGTGATGATATTGGTCATTGAGCATTGTGATGAGAAGGTCATGGAGCATTGGGCTGAAAATGTTCATGGAGTATTGTGAAGGCAGGGGTCATGGAGCATTGTGATGAAAAGGGAATGGAGCATAGTGATGACAAGGTCCTGGAGCATTGTGATGAGAAGAACATGGAGACTTGTGATGACAAGTCTCATGGAGCATTCTGATGAAAAGGGGCATGGAGCATTGTGATTACAGGGCTCTTGGAGCATTGTGATAACAAGGGCTTGGAGCATTGTGAGGAAAATGCCATGGAGAACACTGCTGATATTCTTCATGGAGTTTTGTGATGACAAGCTCATGGAGCATTTTGATTAAAAGGGTTATGGAGCATTGTGATGAAAAAGGCATGGAGCCTTGTCATGACAGGGTTCAAGGAGCATACAGACAACAAGTGTCAGGGAGCATTGTGTGACAAGTGTATTGAGCCTTGTGATGACAAATTTCATGGAGCATTGTGATGAGAAGACCATGGATATTTGTGATGATGAGCGTCAGGGGGTGATGTGATGATAAGTGTTATGGAAGATTGTGATCACAAGGGTTTGGAGCATTATGATGACAGAGGTCATGGAGCATTTTGATTTCATTGTGATGACAATAGCATTAAGCATTATGATGATGGGCATGCTGCATTGTGATGACAGGGTTCATGGAACATTGAGATGAAAAGGGGCATGGAGCATTGTAATTACAGGGGTCTTGGTGCATTGTGATGACAAGGGCATGGAGCATTGTGATGAAAAGGGCATGGAACATACTGATGACATGCGTCATGGAGCTTTGTGATGCCAATGGCATAGAGCATTGTGATTACCAGGGACTTGGATCATTGTGATGGCAAGGGTCATGGAGTCTTGTGATGACAAGGCCATGAAATATTGTGATGGCAGGGGTCATGGAACATTGTTATGACAGAGGTAATGGAGCATTGTGATGAGGAGGGTCATGGAGCCTTGTGATGACAAGGCCATGGAACATCGTGATGGCAGGGTTCATGGAGCATTGTCATGACAGGGGAAATGGAGCATTGTGATGGCAAGGGCATGGGACATTTTGATGAGAAGGGCATCGAGCATTGTGATGACTACTGTCCTGGAGCATTGTGATGACAAAGGCAGGAGAAATGTGATGAGAGGGTTCATGGAGAATTGTGATGAAAATGACATGGAGCATTGTGCTGCAAAGTATCATGGAGCTGTTTGATGACAAATGTCATGGAACATTTTTATGACAAGGGCGTTGTGCATTGTGATGAGAAAGGCAGGGAGCATTTTGATGACAGGGTCATGCAGCAATTTGATGAAAAGTGTAATGGAACATGTTGATGACAGGGGTTATAGAACATTGTGATGTCAATGGTCATGGAGTTTTGGGATGAAATGGGTCATGGAGCATTTTGATGACAGGGGTTATGGAACATGGTGATGTCAGGGGTCATGGAACATTGTGATGATAAGGGCATGTAGCATTGTGATGACATGGGTCATGGAATATTGTGATTAGAGGGGTGAAGGAATATTGTGATGACTAGTGAAGGAACATTGTGATATCTCTGGTGAGAGAGCATTTGGATGAGAAGTGCATGGAGCATTGTGATGACAAGGTTTATGGAGCATTGTGATGACAAGATTGTGGAGCACTGTGATGACAATCGCATTGTGCATATTGATGACATGTGTCGCGGAGCATTGTGCTGACAAGCGCATGGAGCATTGTGATGAAAAGGGTCATGGAGCACTGTGCTGAGAAAGGCATAGAGCATTGTGATGACAAGGGTCAAAGAGCATTATGATGAAAATTTCATGGAGCATTGTTATTAAAAAGGTCACAGAGACTGTTCATGATGAGGGCATGAACCATTGTGATGAGAAAAGTCATGAAGCATTGTGATGACTGGAGTCATGGAGCACTGTGATGACAGGGCTCATGGAGCATTGTGATAACTACGCATGTAGCATTGTGATGACAATGGTATGGAGTATTCTAATAAGTTTCATGGATTATTGCGATGACAGTTTGAATGGCGCATTGTGATCACAAGGGCATGGAGCATTGAGATGACAAGGTCATGCAGTATTTTGAAGACAGGTGTCAGGGAGCATTGTGATGACATTTGTAATGGCCCATTGTGATGACAATGGCATGGAGCATTGTGATTTCAAGTTGCATGGAGGATTCTGATGACAAAGGTAATGGAGCATTGTGATGACAATGGCTTGGGGCATTGTGATGACAAGGGTCAGGGAGCATTGTGCTGACAAGTGCATGGAGAATTGTGATGACAAGGGTCATGGAGCATTCTGATGACAAGCTTGTGAATTATAGTGATGACAATGGCATGGAGCATTGTAATGAAAACGGCATGGGACATTGTGAAGAAAAAGGCATGGAGCCTTTTCGTGACAGGGTTCAAGGAGCATTCTGACAATAAGTGTCAGGGAGCATTGTGATGACAAGGGCATGGAGTATTGTGATGACAGTCATCATGGAGCGTTGTGATGACAAGTGTTTGGAACATTGTAATCACAAGGGTTTGGAGCATTGTGATGACAGAGGTCATGGATCATTTTGATTTCAAGGAGCATGGAGCATTGTGATGACAAGGACATGAAGCAATGAGAACCCAATGTTCATGGAGGATTGTGATGACAATGGTAATGGAGTATTGTGATGACAAGGCAAAGAGCATAGTAATGACAATGTCATGTAGCATTTTGCTGACAAAGGCATGGAGCATTGTGATGACTGGTGTCTTTGAGCATCGTGATGACAAGTGTCATGGAGCCTTGTGATCACAAGGCCGTAGAACATTGTGATGGCAGGGGTCATGGAGCATTTTTAAGAGAGGGGTAATGGAGCATTTCGATGAGAAAGGCATGGATAATTTTGATGACGAGCGTAATGGGGCACTGTGATGACACGTGTAATGGAATATTGTGATCACAACGGTTTTGAGCATTGTTATTACAGAGGTCATGGAGCATTTTGATTTAATTGTGATGACAATATTATGAATCATTATGATGATGTGCATGCTGCATTGTGATGACAGGTTTCATGGGTCATTGAGATGAAAATGGGCATGGAGCATTGTGATTAAAGGTTATTGGAGCATTGTGAGGAGAAGGGTAATGGAGCCTTGTGATGACAAGTCCATGGAACAACGTGATGGCAGGGATCATGGAACATTGTTATGACAGGTGTCATGGAGCTTTGTGATGACAAGGGCATGGAGCAATGGGATGAGAGC
The DNA here is from genome assembly GCF_964165515.1 of Mesoplodon bidens. Taxonomy (NCBI): domain Eukaryota; kingdom Metazoa; phylum Chordata; class Mammalia; order Artiodactyla; family Ziphiidae; genus Mesoplodon; species Mesoplodon bidens. Next base: position 5,097,632 of record NW_027672207.1, read on the forward strand.
GTTCATGGAGCATTGTGATGACAAGGACATGGAGCACTGTGATGCCAAGGGTCATGGAGCATCTTGATGACAAGGGCATTGTGCAATGTGATGAGAAGGGCAGGGAACATTGTGATGACAGGGTCATGGAGCAATTTGATGAAAAGTGTCTTAGAGCATCTTGATGATAGGTTTTATGGAACATTGTGATGTCAGGGGTCATCGAACATTGTGATGATAAGTGCATGTAGCATTGTGATGACAGGAGTCATGGAACATTGTGATGATGAGTGTGGGAGTATTGTGATGAATAGTCATGTAACATTGTGATATCAGTGGTGAGAGAGCATTTTGATGAGAAGTCATGGAATATTGTGATGACAATGTTTATGGAGCATTGTGATGACATGTGTCACGGAGCACTGTCCTGACAAGCACATGGAGCACTGTGATGACAAGGGTCATGGAGCATTGTTCTGAGAAAGGCATACAGCATTGTGATTGCAAAGGTCAAAGAGCATTGTGATGAAAAGTTTATAGAGCATTGTGGTTAAATATTCACAGAGACTGTTGATGACGAGGGCATGGACCATTGTGATGAAAACGGTCATTAAACATTGTGATGATTGGAGTCACGGAGCATTGTGATGACAGGGGTCTTAGAGCATTGTGATAACAAGGGCATGAAGCATTGTGATGACAAGGGCATGGAGCATTGGTCTAATAAGTTTCATGGATTATTGTGATGACCTTTGGAATGGTGCATTGTGATGACAAGGTCATGGAGCATAGTGATGACCACGTCATGCAGTATTGTGAAGACAGTTGTCAGGGAGCACTGAAATGACTTATGTAATGGCCCATTGTGATGACAATGGCATGGAGCATTGTGATGCCAAGTGTCATGGAGGATTCTGATAACAAATGTAATGGAGCATTTTGATGACAATAGCTTGGAGCTTTGTGATGACAAGGATCATGGAGCATTGTGCTGACAAGTGCATGGAGAATTGTGATAACAAGGGTCAGGGAGGATTGTGATGACAAGATTGTAGAGTATATTGATGACAATGGCATAGAGCATTGTGATGAAAAATGCATGGGACATTGTGATGAAAAAAGCATGGAGACTTTTCGTGACAGTGTTCAAGGAGCATTCTGACGACAAGTGTCAGGGAGCATTGTGATGACATGTGTATTGAGAATTGTGATGACAAAGGTCATGGAGCATAGTGATGGAAAGGGCATGCAGTACTGTGATGACAGGCATCAGGGATCGTTGTGATGACAAGTGTTATGGAACACTGTTATCACAAGTGTTTGGAGCATTGTGATGAGAGAGGTCATGGATCATTTTGATTTGAAAGAGCATGGAGCATTGTGATGACAAGGACATGAAGCAATGTGATACCCAAGTTCATGGAGGATTGTGATGACAATGGTAATGGAGTATTGTGATGACAAGCACATAGAGCATTGTAATGACAAGGTCATGTAGCATTTTGCTTACAAAAGCATGGAGCATTGTGATGACAGGTGTCATGGAGTACTGTGATGACAAGCGTCATGGAGCATTGTGAATACAGGGGTCATGGAGCATTGGGATGACAAGTGCATGGATGATTGTGATAACAAGGGTCATGGAGCATTGGGCTGAAAATGTTCATGGAGTATTGTGATAACAGGGGTCATGGAGCATTGTGATGACAGAGGTCTTTGAGAATTTTGATTTCATTGTGCTGACAATAGCCTGAAGCATTATGATAGTGGGCATGATGCATTGTATTGACAGGGTTCATGGAACATTGAGATGAATAGGGGCATGGAGCATTGTGATTACAGTGGTCTTGGAGGATTGTGATGAAACGGGCATGGCTCATTGTGATGAAAAAGGCTTGGAGGCTTGTCATGCCGGGGTTCAAGGAGCATACAGACAGCAAGTGTTAGGGGGTATTTTGATGACAAGTGTATTGAGCATTGTGATGACAAAAGTATGGAGAATTGTGATGAGAAGACCAAGGATAATTGTGTTGACGAGCGTCATGGGGCACTGTGATGAAAAGTGTTATGGAATATTGTGATAGCAAGGGTTTGGAGCATTGTTATGACAGAGGTCATGGAGCATTTTGATTTCATTCTGATGACAATAGCATGAAGCATTATGATGATGTGCATGGTGCATTGTGATGACAGGTTTCATGGATCAGTGAGATGAAATGGAGCATGGAGCTCTGTGATTACAGGGGTCTTGGAGCATTGTGATGAGAAGGGTCATGGATCCTTGTGATGAAAAGCCCATGGAACATCGTGATGGCTGTGGTCATGGAGCATTGTTATGACAGGGGTAATGGAGCATTGTGATGGCAAGGGAATGGAGCATTGTGATTAGAAGGCCATGGAGCATTCTGAGGACATGTTTGATGGAGCTTTGTGATGACAATGGCATGGAGCTTTCTGATGCCAAGCGTCATGAATCTTTGTGATGGCAATGGTCATGGAGCATTTGATGCAAGGGCGTTGTGCACTGTGATGAGAAGGGAAGGAAGCATTTTGATGACAGGGTCAAGGAGCAATTTGATGAAAAGGGTCATGGAACATTTTGATGACAGGGGTTGGGGGACATTGTGATGTCAGTGGTCATCGAACATTGTGATGAAAATGCATGTAGCATGGTGATGAAAGGAGTCATGGAACATTGCGATGCCAGGTGTGAGGGAGTATTGTGACGAATTGTGATGTAACATTGTGATATTAGTGTTGAGAGAGCATTTTGATGATAATTGCATGGAGCACTGTGATGACAAGTTTTATGGAGCATTGTGATGACAAGATTTTGGAGCACTGTGATGACAAGCTAATGGTGCATTGTGATGACATGTGTCATGGAGCATTGTGCTGAAAAGCGCATGGAGCATTGTAATGACAAGGGTCAAAGAGCATTGTGTTGAAAAGTTCATGGAGCATTGTGGTTAAAAAGGTCACAGAGACTGTTGATGACGAGGGCATGGACCATTGTGATGACAAAGTTCATGAAGCATTGTGATGATTGGAGTCACGGAGCATTGTGATGACAGTGGTCATGGAGCATTAAGATAACAAGGGCATGGAGCATTGTGATGACAAGGGCATGGAGCATTGGTCTAATAAGTTTCATGGATTATTGCGATGATATTGGGAATGGCGCATTGTGATGACAAGCGCATGGTGCATCTTGAGGACATGTGTCATGGAGCATTGTATTGACAAGCACATGGAGCATTGTGATGACAAGGGCATGGAGCATTGGTCTAATAAGTTTCATGGATTATTGCGATGATATTGGGAATGGCGCATTGTGATGACAAGCGCATGGTGCATCTTGAGGACATGTGTCATGGAGCATTGTATTGACAAGCACATGGAGCATTCTGATGACAAGGGTCATGGAGCATTGTGCTGAGAAAGGCATAGAGCATTGTGATGACAATGGTCAAAGGGCATTGTGCTGAAAAGTTCATGGAGCATTGTGGTGAAAAAGATCACAGAGACTGTTGATGACGAGGGCATGGACCATTGGAATGACAAAGGTCATGAAGAATTGTGATGACTGGAGTCACGTAGCATTGTGATGACAGGGTTCATAGAGCATTGTGATGAAAGGGCATGAAGCATTGGTCTAATAAGTTTCATGGATTATTGCGATGACACTTGGAATGGCGCATTGTGATGGCAATGGCATGGAGCATTGTGATGACCAGGTCATGCAGTATTGTGAAGAGAGGTGTCAGGGAGCATTGTGATGACATATGTAATGGCCCATTGTGATGACAAATATAATGGAGCATTGTGCTGACAAGTGCATGGAGAATTGTGATGACAACCGTCATGGAGCATTCTGATGACAAGCTTGTGGAGTATTTTGATGACAATGGCATGGAGCATTGTGATGAAAATGGCATGGGACATTGTGATGAAAAAGGCATGGAGCCTTTTCGTGACAGAGTTCAAGGAGCATTCTGACGACAAGTGTCAGGGAGCATTGTAATGACAAGTGTATTGAGAATTGTGATGACAAAGTTCATGGAGCATTTTGATGAAAAGTGCATGGAGTATTGTGATGACAGGCATCATGGAGCGTTGGGATGACAAAGGTTATTGAACTTTGTGATCACAAGGGTTTGGAGCATTGTGATGACAGAGGTCATGGATCATTTTGATTTCAGGAGCATGGAGCATTGTGATGACAAGAGCATGAAGCAATCTGACCACAAGATTCATGGAGGATTGTGATGACAATAGTAATGGAGTATTGTGATGAAAGGCGCATAGAGCATTGTAATGACAAGGTCATGTAGCATTTTGCTGACAAAGGCATGGAGCATTGTGATGACTGGTGTCATGGAGCACTGTGATGACAAGCATCACGGAGCATTGTGAATACAGGGGTCATGGAGCATTGGGATGACAAGGGCATGGATCATTTTGATGACAAGTGTCATGGAGCTTTGGGCTGAAAATGTTCATGGATTATTGTGATGACAAGGGTCATGGAGCACTGTGATGACAGAGGTCATGGAGAATTTTAATTTCATTGTGGTGACAATAGCCGGAAGCATTATGATGATTTGCATGATGCATTGTGATGACAGGGTTCATGGAGCATTGAGATGAAAAGGGGCATGGAGCATTGTGATTACAGTGGTCTTGGAGCATTGTGATGACAAGTGTCATGGAGACTTGTGATGATAAGGCCGTGGAACACTGTGATGGCGGGTGTCATGGAGCATTGTTATGAGAGGGGTAATGGAGCATTGTGATGAGAAGGGCATGGAACATTGTGATTACAAGGTTTATGGAGCATTGCGATGAATAATTTGTGGACCGTTGGGATGACAAGGGTCATAGAGAATTTTTGTTACAAAGGCATGGAGCATTGTTATGACAAGGGTCACGGAGCATTGTGATGAAATGTTCATAGATCATTGTGGTTACAAAGGTCACAGAGCCTTATGATGACGCGGGCATCGACCACTGTGATGACAAATGTTATGAAGCATTGTGATGCCTGGAGTCTCGGAACATTGTGATGACAGGGGTCATGGAGCATTGTGATGACAAGGGCATGGAGCATTGTTAAGAGAAGGTCGTGGAATATTGTGAAGACATGTGTCAGGGAGCATTGTGATGACATATGTCATCGTCCATTGTGATGACAATGGCAGGGAGCATTGTGATGACAAATGTAATGGAGGATTGTGATGACAAATATAATGGAGCATTGTGATGACTAGGGATTGGAGCATTATGATGACAAGGGCCATTGAGAATTTTCATGACAAGGTCGTGAAGCATTGTGATGACAAGGTCCTGGAGCATTGTGATGAGAAAACCATGGAGCCTTGTGATGACAAACCTCATGGAGCATACTGATGAAAAGGGGCATGGAGCATTGTGATTACAGGGAACTTGGAGCACTGTGATGACAAGGCATGGATCATTTTGATGAGAAGGACATGGAACATTCTGATGACATGTGTCATGGAGCTTTGTGATGACAAGGGCATGGAGCATTGTGATTACAGTGGTCTTGGAGCATTGTGATGACAAGTGTCTTGGAGACTTGTGATGACAATGCCGTGGAACATTGTGATGGCAGAGGTCATGGATCATTGTTATGATGGGTTAATGGAGCATTGTGATGAGAAGGGAAAGGAGCATTGTGTTTTCAATGTTTATGGAGCATTGTGATGACAAATTTGAGGACCGTTGTGATAAAAAGCGCGTGGCACATTGTGATGACAAGGGTCATGGAGCATTTTTCTGACAAAGGCATGGAACATTGTGATGACAAGGGTCACGGAGCATTGTGATGAAAAGTTCATGGAGCACTGTGGTTACAACGGTCGTCACAGATTCTTGTGATGATGCGGGCATGGACCATTGTGATGACAAATGTTATGAAGCATTGTGATGACTGGAGTCACGGAGCAATGTGATGACAGGGGTCATAGAGCATTGTGATGACAAGGGCATGGAGCATTGTGATGATAGGGGCATGGAGCATTGTGATGAGAAGTTCATGGAGTATTTTGAAGAAAGGTGTCAGGGAGCATTGTGATGACATATGTCATGGTCCATTGCGATGACAATGACAGGGAGCATTGTGATGCCAAATGTAATGTAGGATTATGATGACAAACATAATGAAGCATTGTGATGACTAGGGCTTGGAGCATTATGATGAAAAGTGCCATTGAGAATTTTTATGACAAGTCATGTAGCATTGTGATGACAAGTTCCTGGAGCATTGTGATGAGAATACCATGGAGCCTTTTGATGACAAATCTCATGGAGCATACTGAAGAAAAGGGACATGGACCATTGTGATTACAGGGGTCTTTGAACTTTGTGATGACATGGGCATGGAGCATTGTGAGGTGAAGGCCAAGGAGCATTCTAATGACATACGTCATTGAGCTCTGTGATGACCAGGGCTTGGAGCATTGTGATTACAGGGGTCTTGGAACATTGTGATGAAAAGGACATGGATCATTGTGATGAAAATGGCATGGAGCCTTGTAATGACAGGTTTCAAGGATCATACAGACAATAAGTGTCAGGGAGCATTTTGATGACAAGTGTATTGAGCATTGTGATGACAAAGGTCATAGAGCATTGTGATGAGAAGACCATGGATAATTGTGATAACGAGTGTCATGGGGCATTGTGATGACAAGAGTTATGAAATATTGTGATCACAAGGATTTGGAGCATTGTTATGACAGAGGTCATGGAGCATTTTGATTTCATTTTGATGACAATAGCATGAAGCATTATGATGATGGGCATGGTGCATTGTGATGACAGGGTTCATGGATCATAGAGATGAAAAAGGGCATGGGTCATTGTGATTACAGGGGTCTTGGAGCATTGTGATGAGAACGGTCATGGAGCCTTGTGATGAGAAGACCATGGAACATCGTGATGGCAGGTGTTATGGAGCATTTTTTTGACAGGTGTAATGGAGCATTGTGATGGCAAGGGCGTGGTGCATTGTGATGAGAAGGCCATGGAGCATTCTGATGACATGTGTCATGGAGCTTTGTAATGACAAGGGCATGGAGCAATGTGATGAGAGCGTTCATGGAGCATCGTGATGACAATGACATGGAGCATTGTGATGCCAAGTGTCATGGATCTTTGTGATGACAAATGTCATGGAGCATTTTTTGACAAGGGTGTTGTCCATTGTTATGAGAAGTGCAGGTAGCATTTTGATGACAGGGTCATGGAGCAAATTGATGAAAAGCGTCATGGAGCATTTTGATGACAGTGGTGATGGAACATTTTGATGTCAGTGGTCATCGAACATTGTGATGAAAATGCATGTAGCATCGTGAAGACAGGAGTCATGGAACATTGCGATGCCAGGGGTGAGGGAGTATTGTGACGAACTGTGATGTAACATGGTGATATCTGTGTTGAGAGAGCATTTTGATGATAATTGCATGGAGCATTGTGATGACAAGGTTTATGGAGCATTGTGATGACAAGATTTTGGAGCACTGTGATGACAAGCTAATGGTGCATTGTGATGAAATGTGTCATGGAGCATTGTGCTGAAAAGCGCATGGAGAATTGTGATGACAAGGGTCAAAGAGCATTGTGATGAAAAGTTCATGGAGCATTGTGGTTAAAAAGGTCACAGAGACCGTTGATGACGAGGGTATGGACCATTGTGATGACAAAGTTCATGAAGCATTGTGATGCCTGGAGTCACGGAGCATTGTGATGGCAGTGGTCATGGGGCATTGTGATAACAAGCGCATGGAGCATTGTGATGACAAGGGCATGGAGCATTGGTCTAATAAGTTTCATGGATTATTGCAATGACATTTGGAATGGCGCATTGTGATGACAAGGGCATGGAGCATTGTGATGTGTAGACCATGGATGATTGTGATAACGAGAGTCATGGGGCATTGTGATGACAAGAGTTATGGAATATGGTGATCACAAGGGTTTGGAGCATTGTTATGACAGAGGTCATGGAGCATTTTGATTTCATTTTGATGACAATAGCATGAAGCATTATGATGATGGGCATGGTGCAATGTGATGACAGGGTTTATGGATCATTGAGATGAAAAGGGGCATGGAGCATTGTGATTACAGTGGTTTTGGAGCATTGTGATGAGAACGGTCATGGAGCCTTGTGATGACAATTCCATGGAACATCGTGATGGCAGGTGTCATGGGGCATTTTTATGACAGCTGTAATGGAGCATTGTGATGGCAAGGGCGTGGTGCATTGTGAGGAGAAGGCCATGGAGCATTCTGATGACATGTGTCATGGAGCTTTGTAATGACAAGGGCATGGAGCAATGTGGTGAGAGTGTTCATGGAGCATCGTGATGACAATGACATGGAGCATTGTGATGCCAAGTGTCATGGAACTTTGTGATGACAAATGTCATGGAGCATTTTGATGACAAGGGTGTTGTGCATTGTGATGAGAAGGGCAGTGAGCATTTTGATGACAGTGCCATGGAGCAATTTGATGAAAAGCGTCATGGAGCATTTTGATGACAGGGGTCATGGAACATTGTGATGTCAGGGGTCATCGAACATTGTGATGAAAATGCATGTAGCATGGTGAAGACAGGAGTCATGGAACATTGCGATGCCAGGTGTGAGGGAGTATTGTGACGAATTGTGATGTAACATTGTGATATCAGTGTTGAGAGAGCATTTTGATGATAATTGCATGGAGCACTGTGATGACAAGGTTTATGGAGTATTGTGATGACAAGATTTTGGAGCACTGTGATGACAAGCTAATGGTGCATTGTGATGACATGTGTCATGGAGCATTGTGCTGAAAAGCGCATGGAGCATTGTGATGACAAGGGTCAAAGAGCATTGTGATGAAAAGTTCATGGAGCATTGTGGTTAAAAAGGTAACAGAGACTGTTGATGACGAGGGCATGGACCATTGTGATGACAAAGTTCATGAAGCATTGTGATGACTGGAGTCACGGAGCATTGTGATGACAGTGGTCATGGAGCATTGTGATAACAAGGGCATGGATCATTGTGATGACAAGGGTCATGGAGCATTGGGCTGAAAATATTCATGGAGTATTGTGATGACAGGGGTCATGGAGCATTGTGATGACAGAGGTCATTGAGAATTTTGATTTCATTGTGGTGACAATAGCCGGAAGCATTATGATGATGGGCATGATGCATTGTGATGACAGGGTTCTTGGAGCACTGAGATGAAAAGGGGCATGGAGCATTGTGATTACAGGGGTCTTGGAGCATTGTGATGACAAGTGTCATGGAGACTTGTGATGATAAGGCCGTGGAACATTGTGATGGCGGGTGTCATGGAGCATTGTTATGAGAGGGGTAATGGAGCATTGTGACGAGAAGGGCATGGAACATTGTGATTACAAGTTCTATGGAGCATTGCGATGAATAATTTGTGGATCGTTGGTATGACAATGGTCATGCAAGGGTCATAGAGAATTTTTCTTACAAAGGCATGAAGCATTGTGATGACAAGGGTCACGGAGCATTGTGATGAAATGTTCATGGAGCATTGTGGTTACAAATGTCACAGAGGCTTATGATGACGCGGGCATCGACCACTGTGATGAAAAATGTTATGAAGCATTGTGATGCCTGGAGTCACGGAACATTGTGATGACAGGGGTCATGGAGCATTGTGATGACAAGAGCATGGAGCATTGTGATGAGAATGTCATGGAATATTGTGAAGACATGTGTCAGGGAGCATTGTGATGACATATGTCATGGTCCATTGTGATGACAATGGCAGGGAGCATTGTGATGACAAATGTAATGGAGGACTGTGATGACAAATATAATGGAGCATTGTGATGACTAGGGATTGGAGCATTATGATGACAAGGGCCATTGAGAATTTTCATGACAAGGTCGTGAAGCATTGTGATGACAATGTCCCGGAGCATTGTGATGAGAAAACCATGGAGCCTTGTGATGACAAACCTCATGGAGCATACTTATGAAAAGGGGCATGGAGCATTGTGATTACAGGGGTCTTGGAGCACTGTGATGACAGGGCATGGATCATTTTGATGAGAAGGACATGGAACATTCTGATGACATGTATCATGGAGCTTTGTGATGACAAGGGCATGGAGCATTGTGATTACAGGGGTCTTGGAGCATTGTGATTACAAGTGTCTAGGAGCTTTGTGATGACAATGCCGTGGAACACTGTGATGGCAGAGGTCATGGAACATTGTTATGATGGGTTAATGGAGCATTGTGATGAGAAGGGAAAGGAGCATTGTGTTTTCAATGTTTATGGAACATTGTGATGACAAATTTTTGGACCGTTGTGATAAAAAGCGCGTGGCACATTGTGATGACAAGGGTCATGGAGCATTTTTCTGACAAAGGCATGGAGCATTGTGATGACAAGAGTCACGGAGCATTGTGATGAAAAGTTCATGGAGCACTGTGGTTACAACGGTCGTCACAGATTCTTGTGATGATGCGGGCATGGACCATTGTGATGACAAATGTTATGAAGCATTGTGATGACTGGAGTCACGGAGCAATGTGATGACAGGGGTCATGGAGCATTGTGATGACAAGGGCATGGAACATTGTGATGATAGGGGCATGGAGCATTGTGATGAGAAGTTCATGGAGTATTTTGAAGAAAGGTGTCAGGGAGCATTGTGATGACATATGTCATGGTCCATTGCGATGACAATGACAGGGAGCATTGTGATGCCAAATGTAATGTAGGATTGTGATGACAAACATAATGAAGCATTGTGATGACTAGGGCTTGGAGCATTATGATGAAAAGGGCCATTGAGAATTTTTATGACAAGTCATGTAGCATTGTGATGACAAGTTCCTGGAGCATTGTGATGAGAATACCATGGAGCCTTGTGATGACAAATCTCATGGAGCATACTGTAGAAAAGGGACATGGACCATTGTGATTACAGGGGTCTTGGAACTTTGTGATGACATGGGCATGGAGCATTGTGTGGTGAAGGCCAAGGAGCATTCTAATGACATACGTCATTGAGCATTATGATGACAAGGGCATGGAGCATTGTGATTGCAGGGGTCTTGGAACATTGTGATGAAAAGGACATGGATCATTGTGATGAAAATGGCATGGAGCCTTGTAATGACAGGTTTCAAGGATCATAAAAACAATAAGTGTCAGGGAGCATTTTGATGACAAGTGTATTGAGCATTCTGATGACAAGGTCATGGAGCATTGTGATGAGAAGACCATGGATAACTGTGATAACGAGAGTCATGGGGCATTGTGATGACAAGAGTTATGAAATATTGTGATCACAAGAATTTGGAGCATTCTTATGACAGAGGTCATGGAGCATTTTGATTTCATTTTGATGACAATAGCATGAAGCATTATGATGATGGGCATGGTGCATTGTGATGACAGGGTTCATGGATCACTGAGATGAAAAGGGGCATGGAGCATTGTGATTAAAGGGGTCTCGGAGCATTGTGATGAAAACGGTCATGGAGCCTTGTGATGACAAGACCATGGAATATCGTGATGGCAGGTGTCATGGAGCATTGGTCTAATAAGTTTCATGGATTATTGCAATGACATTTGGAATGGCGCATTGTGATGACAAGGGCATGGAGCATTGTGATGAGAAGACCATGGATAATTGTGATAACGAGAGTCATGGGGCTTTGTGATGACAAGAGTTATGGAATATTGTGATCACAAGAATTTGGAGCATTCTTATGACAGAGGTCATGGAGCATTTTGATTTCATTTTGATGACAATAGCATGAAGCATTATGATGATGGGCATGGTGCATTGTGATGACAGGGTTCATGGATCATTGAGATGAAAAGGGGCATGGAGCATTGTGATGACAGGGGTCTTGGAGCATTGTGATGAGAACGGTCATGGAGCCTTGTGATGAGAAGACCATGGAACATCGTGAAGGCAGGTGTCATGGAGCATTTTTTTGACAGGTGTAATGGAGCATTGTGATTTCAAGGGCGTGGTGCATTGTGATGAGAAGGCCATGGAGCATTTTGATGACATGTGTCATGGAGCTTTTTAATGAGAAGGGCATGGAACAATGTGATGAGAGCGTTCATGGAGCATCGTGATGACAATGACATGGAGCATTGTGATGCCAAGTGTCATGGATCTTTGTGATGACAAATGTCATGGAGCATTTTGATGACAAGGATGTTGTGCATTGTGATGACAAGGGCCTGGAGCATTTTCATGACAGGGTCATGGAGCAATTTGATGAAAAGTGACATGGAGCATTTTGATGACAGGTGTGATGGAACATTGTGATGTCAGGGGTCATCGAACATTGTGATGAAAATGCATGTAGCATGGTGAAGACAGGAGTCATGGAACATTGTGATGCCAGGGGTGAGGGAGTATTGTGACGAATTGTGATGTAACATTGTGATATCAGTGTTTAGAGAGCATTTTGATGATAATTGCATGGAGCATTGTGATGACAAGTTTTATGGAGCATTGTGATGACAAGATTTTGGAGCACTGTGCTGACAAGCTAATGGTGCATTGTGATGACATGTGTCATGGAGCATTGTGCTGAAAAGCGCATGGAGAATTGTGATGACAAGGTTCAAAGAGCATTGTGATGAAAAGTTCATGGAGCATTGTGGTTAAAAAGGTCACAGAGACGGTTGATGAAGAGGGCATGGACCATTGTGATGACAATGTTCATGAAGCATTGTGATGCCTGGAGTCACGGAGCATTGTGATGACAGTGGTCATGGGGCATTGTGATAACAAGGGCATGGAGCATTGTGATGACAAGGGCATGGAGCATTGGTCTAATAAGTTTCATAAATTATTGCGATGACATTTGGAATGGCGCATTGTGATGACAAGGTCATGGAGCATTGTGATGAGAAGACCATGCATAATTGTGATAACGAGAGTCATGGGGCATTGTGATGACAAGAGTTATGGAATATTGTGATCACAAGGGTTTGGAGCATTGTTATGACAGAGGTCATGGAGCAATTTGATTTCATTTTGATGACAATAGCATGAAGCATTATGATGATGGGCATGGTGCAATGTGATGACAGGGTTCATGGATCATTGAGATTAACAGGGTCATGGCCATTGTGATTACAGGTGTCTTGGAGCATTGTGATGAGAACGGTCATGGAGCCTTGTGATGACAAGTCCATGGAACATCGTGATGGCAGGTGTCATGGGGCATTTTTATGACAGGTGTAAAGGAGCATTGTGATGGCAAGGGCGTGGTGCATTGTGAGGAGAAGGTCATGGAGCATTCTGATGACATGTGTCATGGAGCTTTGTAATGACAAGGGCATGGAGCAATGTGATGAGAGTGTTCATGGAGCATCGTGATGTCAATGACATGGAGCATTGTGATGCCAAGTGTCATGGATCTTTGTGATGACAAATGTCATGGAGCATTTTGATGACAAGGGTGTTGTGCATTGTGATGAGAAGGGCAGGGAGCATTTTGATGACAGGGTCATGGAGCAATTTGATGAAAAGCGTCATGGAGCATTTTGATGACAGGGGTGATGGAACATTGTGATGTCAGGGGTCATCGAACATTGTGATGAAAGTGCATGTAGCATGGTGAAGACTGGAGTCATGGAACATTGCGATGCCAGGGGTGAGGGAGTATTGTGATGAACTCTGTTGTAAAATGGTGATATCAGTGTTGAGAGAGCATTTTGATGATAATTTCATGGAGCATTGTGATGACAAGGTTTATGGAGCATTGTGATGACAAGATTTTGGAGCACTGTGATGACAAGCTAATGGTGCATTGTGATGACATGTGTCATGGAGCATTGTGCTGAAAAGCGCATGGAGCATTGTGATGACAAGGGTCAAAGAGCATTGTGATGAAAAGTTCATGGAGCATTGTGGTTAAAAAGGTCACAGAGACCATTGATGACGAGGGCATGGACCATTGTGATGACAAAGTTCATGAAGAATTGTGATGCCTGGAGTCACGGAGCATTGTGATGGCAGTGGTCATGGGGCATTGTGATAACAAGGGCATGGAGCATTGTGATGACAAGGGCATGGAGCATTGGTCTAATAAGTTTCATGGATTATTGCAATGACATTTGGAATGGCACATTGTGATGACAAGGGCATGGAGCATTGTGATGAGAAGACAATGGATATTTGTGATAACGAGAGTCATGGGGCATTGTGATGACAAGAGTTATGGAATATTGTGATCACAAGGGTTTGGAGCATTGTTATGACAGAGGTCATGGAGCATTTTGATTTCATTTTGATGACAATAGCAGGAAGCATTATGATGATGGGCATGGTGCAATGTGATGACAGGGTTCATGGATCATTGAGATGAAAAGGGGCATTTAGCATTGTGATTACAGGGGTCTTGGAGCATTGTGATGAGAACGGTCATGGAGCCTTGTGATGACAAGACCATGGAACATCTTGATGGCAGGTGTCATGGGGCATTTTTATGACAGGTGTAATGGAGCATTGTGATGGCAAGGGCGTGGTGCATTGTGAGGAGAAGGCCATGGAGCATTCTGATGACATGTGTCATGGAGCTTTGTAATGACAAGGGCATGGAGCAATGTGATGAGAGTGTTCATGGAGCATCGTGATGACAATGACATGGAGCATTGTGATGCACAGTGTCATGGATCTTTGTGATGACAAATGTCATGGAGCATTTTGATGTCAAGGGTGTTGTGCATTGTGATGAGAGGGCAGGGAGCATTTTGATGACAGGTTCATGGGGCAATTTGATGAAAAGCGTCATGGAGCATTTTGATGACAGGGGTCATGGAACATTGTGATGTCAGGGGTCATCGAACATTGTGATGAAAATCCATGTAGCATGGTGAAGACAGGAGTCATGGAACATTGCGATGCCAGGTGTGAAGGAGTATTGTGACGAATTGTGATGTAACATTGTGATAAGAGTGTTGAGAGAGCATTTTGATGATAATTGCATGGAGCACTGTGATGACAAGGTTTATGGAGCATTGTGATGACAAGATTTCGGAGCACTGTGATGACAAGCTAATGGTGCATTGTGATGATATGTGTCATGGAGCATTGTGCTGAAAAGCACATGGAGAATTGTGATGACAAGGGTCAAAGAGCATTGTGATGAAACGTTCATGGAGCATTGTGTTTAAAAAGGTAACAGAGACTGTTGATGACGAGGGCATGGACCATTGTGATGACAAAGTTCATGAAGCATTGTGATGACTGGAGTCACGGAGCATTGTGATGACAGTGGTCATGGAGCATTGTGATAACAAGGGCATGGATCATTGTGATGACAAGGGTCATGGAGCATTGGGCTGAAAATGTACATGGAGTATTGTGATGACAGGGGTCATGGAGCATTGTGATGACAGAGGTCTTGGAGAATTTTGATTTCATTGTGGTGACAATAGCCGGAATCATCATGATGATGGGCATGATGCATTGTGATGACAGGGTTCATGGAGCATTGAGATGAAAAGGGGCATGGAGCATTGTGATTACAGGGGTCTTGGAGCATTGTGATGACAAGTGTCATGGAGTCTTGTGATGATAAGGCCGTGGAACATTGTGATGGCGGGTGTCATGGAGCATTGTTATGAGAGGGGTAATGAAGCATTGTGATGAGAAGGGCATGGAACATTGTGATTACAAGGTTTATGGAGCATTGCGATGAATAATTTGTGGACCGTTGGGATGACAAGGGTCATGCAAGGGTCATAGAGAATTTTTCTTACAAAGGCATGGAGCATTGTGATGACAACGGTCACGGAGCAAGGTGATGAAATGTTCATGGAGCATTGTGGTTACAAAGGTAACAGAGCCTTATGATGACGCGGGCATCGACCACTGTGATGACAAATGTTATGAAGCATTGTGATGCCTGGAGTCACGGAACATTGTGATGACAGGGATCATGGAGCATTGTGATGACAAGGGCTTGGAGCACTGTGATGAGAAGGTCATGGAATATTGTGAAGACATGTGTCAGGGATCATTGTGATGACACATGTCATGGTCTGTTGTGATGACAATGGCAGGGAGCATTGTGATGAGAAATGTAATGGAGAATTGTGATGACAAATATAATGGAGCATTGTGATGACTAGGGATTGGAGCATTATGATGACAAGGGCCATTGAGAGTTTTCATGACAAGGTCGTGAAGCATTGTGATGACAAGGTCCTGGAGCATTGTGATGAGAAAACCATGGAGCCTTGTGATGACAAACCTCATGGAGCATACTGATGAAAAGGGGCATGGAGCATTTTGATTACAGGGGTCTTGGAGCACTGTGATGACAAGGCATGGATCATTTTGATGAGAAGGCCATGGAACATTCTGATGACATGTGTCATGGAGCTTTGTGATGACAAGGGCATGGAGCATTGTGATTACAGGGGTCTTGGAGCATTGTGATGACAAGTGTCTTGGAGCCCTGTGATGACAATGCCGTGGAACATTGTGATGGCAGAGGTCAAGGATCATTGTTATGATGGGTTAATGAAGCATTGTGATGAGAAGGGAAAGGAGCATTGTGTTTCAATGTTTAATGAGCATTGTGATGACAAATTTGTGGACTGATGTGATAAAAAGGGCGTGGCACATTGTGATGACAAGGGTCATGGAGCATTTTTCTGACAAAGGCATGGAGCATTGTGATGACAAGGGTCACGGAGCATTGTGATGAAAAGTTCATGGAGCACTGTGGTTACAACGGTCGTCACAGATTCTTGTGATGATGCGGGCATGGACCATTGTGATGACAAATATTATGAAGCATTGTGATGACTGGTGTCACGGAGCAATGTGATGACAGGGGTCATGGAGCATTGTGATGACAAGGGCATGGAACATTGTGATGATACGGGCATGGAACATTGTGATGAGAAGATCATGGAGTATTTTGAAGAAAGGTGTCAGGTAGTATTGTGATGACATATGACATGGTCCATTGCGATGACCATGACAGGGAGCATTGTGATGCCAAATTTAATGTAGTATTGTGATGACAAACATAATGAAGCATTGTGATGACTAGGGCTTGGAGTATTATGATGAAAAGGGCCATTGAGAATTTTTATGACAAGTCATGTAGCATTGTGATGACAATTTCCTGGAGCATTGTGATGAGAATACCATGGAGCCTTGTGATGACAAATCTCATGGAGCATACTGAAGAAAAGGGACATGGACCATTGTGATTACAGGGGTCTTGGAACTTTGTGATGACATGGGCATGGAACATTGTGAGGTGAAGGCCAAGGAGCATTCTAATGACATACGTCATTGAGCTTTGTGATGACAAGGGCATGGAGCATTGTGATTACAGGGGTCTTGGAGCATTGTGATGAAGAACACATGGATCATTGTGATGAAAATGGCATGGAGCCTTGTAATGACAGGTTTCAAGGATCATCCAGACAATAAGTGTCAGGGAGCATTTTGATGACAAGTGTATTGAGCATTGTGATGACAAAGGTCATGGAGCATTGTGATGAGAAGACCATGGATAATTGTGATAACGAGAGTCATGGGGCATTGTGATGACAAGAGTTATGAAATATTGTGATCACAAGGATTTGGAGCATTGTTATGACAGAGGTCATGGAGCATTTTGATTTCATTGTGATGACAATAGCATGAATCATTATGATGATGGGCATGGTGCATTGTGATGACAGGGTTCATGGATCATTGAGATGAAAAGGGGCATGGAGCATTGTGATTACAGGTGTCTTGGAGCATTGTGATGAGAGCGGTCATGGAGCCTTGTGAGGAGAAGACCATGGAACATCGTGATGGCAGGTGTCATGGATCATTTTTTTTGACAGGTGTAATGAAGCATTGTGATGGCAAGGGCGTGGTGCATTGTGATGAGAAGGCCATGGAGCATTCTGATGACATGTGTCATGGAGCTTTGTTATGACAAGGGCATGGAGCAATGTGATGAGAGCGTTCATGGAGCATCGTGATTACAATGACATAGAGCATTGTGATGCCAAGTGTCATGGATCTTTGTGATGACAAATGTCAGAGAGCATTTTGATGACAAGGGTGTTGTGCATTGTGATGACAAGGGCCTGGAGCATTTTCATGACAGGGTCATGGAGCAATTTGATGAAAAGTGTCATGGAGCATTTTGATGACAGGGGTCATGGAACATTGTGATGTCAGTGGTCATCGAATATTGTGATGAAAATGCATGTAGCATGGTGAAGACAGGAGTCATGGAACATTGCGATATCAGCTGTGAGGGAGTATTGCGACGAATTGTGATGTAACATTGTGATATCAGTGTTGAGAGAGCATTTTGATGATAAATGCATGGAGCACTGTGATGACAAGTTTTATGGAGCATTGTGATGACAAGATTTTGGAGCACTGTGATGACAAGCTAATGGTGCATTGTGATGACATGTGACATGGAGCATTGTGCTGAAAAGCGCATGGAGCATTGTGATGACAAGGGTCAAAGAGCATTGTGATGAAAAGTTCATGGAGCATTGTGGTTAAAAAGGTCACAGAGACCGTTGATGACGAGGGCATGGAACATTGTGATGACAAAGTTCATGAAGCATTGTGTTGACTGGAGTCACGGAGCATTGTGATGACACTGGTCATGGGGCATTGTGATAACAAGGGCATGGAGCATTGTGATGACAAGCACATGGAGCATTGGTCTAATAAGTTTCATGGATTATTGCGATGCCATTTGGAATGGCACATTGTGATGACAAGCGCATGGTGCATCTTGATGACATGTGTCATTGTGCTGACAAGCGCTTGGAGCATTGTGATGACAAGGGTCATGGAGCATTGTGCTGAGAAACGCATAGAGCATTGTGATGACAAGGGTCAAAGGGCATTGTGCTGAAAAGTTCATGGAGCATTGTGGTTAAAAAGATCACAGAGACTGTTGATGACGAGGGCATGGACCATTGTGATGACAAAGGTCCTGAAGAATTGTGATGACTGGAGTCACGTAGCATTGTGATGACAGGGTTCATAGAG
This sequence comes from Mesoplodon bidens, assembly GCF_964165515.1. Classification (NCBI taxonomy): domain Eukaryota; kingdom Metazoa; phylum Chordata; class Mammalia; order Artiodactyla; family Ziphiidae; genus Mesoplodon; species Mesoplodon bidens. The sequence continues at coordinate 5,116,696 of NW_027672207.1, forward strand.
CATTGTGATGAAAGGGCATGAAGCATTGGTCTAATAAGTTTCATGGATTATTGCGATGACAGTTGGAATGGCGCATTGTGATGGCAATGGCATGGAGCATTGTGATGACCAGGTCATGCAGTATTGTGAAGACAGATGTCAGGGAGCATTGTGATGACATATGTAATGGCCCATTGTGATGACAATGGCATGGAGCATTGTGATGCCAAGTGTCATGGAGGATTCTGATGACAAATGTAATGGAGAATTGCGATGACATTGGCTTGGAGCATTGTGATGACAAGGGTCAGGGAGCATTGTGCTGACAAGTGCATGGAGAATTGTGATGACAACGGTCATGGAGCATTCTGATGACAAGCTTGTGGAGTATTTTGATGACAATAGCATGGAGCATTGTGATGAAAATAGCATGGGACATTGTGATGAAAAAGGCATGGAGCCTTTTCGTGACAGTGTTCAAGGAGCATTCTGACGACAAGTGTCAGGGAGCATTGTAATGACAAGTGTATTGAGAATTGTGATGACAAAGTTCAAGGAGCATTTTTATGAAAAGTGCAAGGAGTATTGTGATGACAGGCATCATGGAGCGTTGGGATGACAAAGGTTATTGAACTTTGTGATCACAAGGGTTTGGAGCATTGTGATGACAGAGGTCATGGATCATTTTGATTTCAGGCTCATGGAGCATTGTGATGACAAGAGCATGAAGCAATCTGATCCCAAGGTTCATGGAGGATTGTGATGACAATATTAATGGAGTATTGTGATGAAAAGCGCATAGAGCATTGTAATGACAAAATCATGTAGCATTTTGCTGACAAAGGCATGGAGCATTGTGATGACTGGTGTCATGGAGCACTGTGATGACAAGCATCACGGAGCATTGTGAATACAGGGGTCAAGGAGCATTGGGATGACAAGGGCATGGATCATTGTGATGACAAGGGTCATGGAGCATTGGGCTGAAAATGTTCATGGAGTATTGTGATGACAGGGTTCATGGAGCATTGTGATGACAGAGGTCATGGAGAATTTTGATTTCATTGTGGTGACAATAGCCGGAAGCATTATGATGTTGGGCATGATGCATTGTGATGACAGGGTTCATGGTGCATTGAGATGAAAAGGGGCATGGAGCATTGTGATTACAGGGGCTTGGAGCACTGTGATGACAAGGCATGGATCATTTTGATGAGAAGGACATGGAACATTCTGATGACATGTGTCATGGAGCTTTGTGATGACAAGGGCATGGAGCATTGCGATTACAGGGTTCTTGGAGCATTGTGATGACAAGTGTCTTGGAGCCTTGTGATGACAATGCCGAGGAACATTGTGATGGCAGAGGTCATGGATCATTGTTATGATGGGTTAATGGAGCATTGTGATGAGAAGGGAAAGGAGCATTGTGTTTTCAATGTTTATGGAACATTCTGATGATAAATTTGTGGACAGTTGTGATAAAAAGCGCGTGGCACATTGTGATGACAAGGGTCATGGAGCATTTTTCTGACAAAGGCATGGAGCATTGTGATGACAAGGGTCACGGAGCATTGTGATGAAAAGTTCATGGAGCACTGTGGTTACAATGGTCGTCACAGATTCTTGTGATGATGCGGGGATGGACCATTGTGATGACAAATGTTATGAAGCATTGTGATGACTGGAGTCACGGAGCAATGTGATGACAGGGGTCATGGAGCATTGTGATGACAAGGGCATGGAGCATTGTGATGATAGGGGCATGGAGCATTGTGATGAGAAGTTCATGGAGTATTTTGAAGAAAGCTCTCAGGGAGCATTGTGATGACTTATGTCATGGTCCATTGCGATGACAATGACAGGGAGCATTGTGATGCCAAATGTAATGTAGGATTGTGATGACAAAAATAATGAAGCATTGTGATGACTAGGGCTTGGAGCATTATGATGAAAATGGCCATTGAGAATTTTTATGAGAAGTCATGTAGCATTGTGATGACAAGTTCCTGGAGCATTGTGATAAGAATACCATGGAGCCTTGTGATGACAAATCTCATGGAGCATACTGAAGAAAAGGGACATGGACCATTGTGATTACAGGGGTCTTGGAACTTGGTGATGACATGGGCATGGAGCACTGTGAGGTGAAGGCCAAGGAGCATTCTAATGACATACGTCATTGAGCTTTGTGATGACAAGGGCATGGAGCATTGTGATTACAGGGGTGTTGGAGCATTGTGATGAAAGAGACATGGATCACTGTGATGAAAATGGCATGGAGCCTTGTAATGACAGGTTTCAAGGATCATCCAGACAATAAGTGTCAGGGAACATTTTGATGACAAGTGTATTGAGCATTGTGATGACAAAGGTCATGGAGCATTGTGATGAGAAGACCATGAATAATTGTGATAACGAGAGTCATGGGGCATTGTGATGACAAGAGTTATGAAATATTGTGATCACAAGGATTTGGAGCATTGTTATGACAGAGGTCATGGAGCATTTTGATTTCATTTTGATGACAATAGCATGAATCATTATGATGATGAGCATTGTGCATTGTGATGACAGGGTTCATGGATCATTGAGATGAAAAGGGGCATGGAGCATTGTGATTACAGTGCTCTTGGAGCATTGTGATGAGAACGGTCATGGAGCCTTGTGATGAGAAGACCATGGAACATCGTGATAGCAGGTGTCATTGAGCATTTTTTTGACATGTGTAATGCAGCATTGTGATGGCAAGGGCGTGGTGCATTGTGATGAGAAGGCCATGGAGCATTCTGATGACATGTGTCATGGAGCTTTGTTATGACAAGGGCATGTAGCAATGTGATGAGAGCGTTCATGGAGCATCGTGATGACAATGACATGGAGCATTGTGATGCCAAGTGTCATGGATCATTGTGATGAAAAATGTCATGGAGCATTTTGATGACAAGGATGTTGTGCATTGTGATGACAAGGGCCTGGAGCATTTTGATGACAGGGTCATGGAGCAATTTGATGAAAAGTGTCATGGAGCATTTTGATGACAGGGGTGATGGAACATTGTGATGTCAGGGGTCATCGAACATTGTGATGAAAATGCATGTAGCATGGTGAAGACAGGAGTCATGGAACATTGTGATGCCAGCTGTGAGGGAGTATTGTGACGAACTGTGATGTAACATTGTGATATCAGTGTTGAGAGAGCATTTTGATGATAATTGTATGGAGCACTGTGATGACAACGTTTATGGAGCATTGTGATGACAAGATTTTGGAGCACTGTGCTGACAAGGTAATGGTGCATTGTGATGACATGTGTCATGGAGCATTGTGCTGAAAAGCGCATGGAGAATTGTGATGACAAGGTTCAAAGAGCATTGTGATGAAAATTTCATGGAGCATTGTGGTTAAAAAGGTCACAGAGACGGTTGATGAAGAGGGCATGGACCATTGTGATGACAATGTTCATGAAGCATTGTGATGCCTGGAGTCACGGAGCATTGTGATGACAGTGGTCATGGGGCATTGTGATAACAAGGGCATGGAGCATTGTGATGACAAGGGCATGGAGCATTGGTCTAATAAGTTTCATGAATTATTGTGATGACATTTGGAATGGCGCATTGTGATGACAAGGGCATGGAGCATTATGATGAGAAGAAGATGCATAATTGTGATAACGAGAGTCATTGGGCATTGTGATGACAAGAGATATGGAATATTGTGATCACAAGGGTTTGGAGCATTGTTATGACAGAGGTCATGAAGCAATTTGATTTCATTTTGATGACAATAGCATGAAGCATTATGATGATGGGCATGGTGCAATGTGATGACAGGGTTCATGGATCATTGAGATTAACAGGGTCATGGAGCATTGTGATTACAGGGTTCTTGGAGCATTGTGATGAGAACGGTCATGGAGCCTTGTGATGACAAGTCCATGGAACATCGTGATGGCAGGTGTCATGGGGCATTTTTATGACAGGTGTAAAGGAGCATTGTGATGGCAAGGGCGTGGTGCATTGTGAGGAGAAGGTCATGGAGCATTCTGATGACATGTGTCATGGAGCTTTGTAATGACAAGGGCATGGAGCAATGTGATGAGAGTGTTCATGGAGCATCGTGATGTCAATGACATGGAGCATTGTGATGCCAAGTGTCATGGATCTTTGTGATGACAAATGTCATGGAGCATTTTGATGACAAGGGTGTTGTGCATTGTGATGAGAAGGGCAGGGAGCATTTTGATGACAGGGTCATGGAGCAATTTGATGAAAAGCGTCATGGAGCATTTTGATGACAAGGGTGATGGAACATTGTGATGTCAGGGGTCATCGAACATTGTGATGAAAGTGCATGTAGCATGGTGAAGACTGGAGTCATGGAACATTGCGATGCCAGGGGTGAGGGAGTATTGTGACGAACTCTGATGTAAAATGGTGATATCAGTGTTGAGAGAGCATTTTGATGATAATTTCATGGAGCATTGTGATGACAAGGTTTATGGAGCATTGTGATGACAAGATTTTGGAGCACTGTGATGACATGCTAATGGTGCATTGTGATGACATGTGTCATGGAGCATTGTGCTGAAAAGCGCATGAAGAATTGTGATAACAAGGGTCAAAGAGCATTGTGATGAAAAGTGCATGGAGCATTGTGGTTAAAAAGGTCACAGAGACCGTTGATGACGAGGGCATGGACCATTGTGATGACAAAGTTCATGAAGAATTGTGATGCCTGGAGTCACGGAGCATTGTGATGGCAGTGGTCATGGGGCATTGTGATAACAAGGGCATGGAGCATTGTGATGACAAGGGCATGGAGCATTGGTCTAATAAGTTTCATGGATTATTGCAATGACATTTGGAATGGCGCATTGTGATGACAAGGGCATGGAGCATTGTGATGAGAAGACCATGGATATTTGTGATAACGAGAGTCATGGGGCATTGTGATGACAAGAATTATGGAATATTGTGATCACAAGGGTTTGGAGCATTGTTATGACAGAGGTCATGGAGCATTTTGATTTCATTTTGATGACAATAGCATGAAGCATTATGATGATGGACATGGTGCAATGTGATGACAGGGTTCATGGATCATTGAGATGAAAAGGGGCATGGAGCATTGTGATTACAGGGGTCTTGGAGCATTGTGATGAGAACGGTCATGGAGCCTTGTGATGACAAGACCATGGAACATCGTGATGGCAGGTGTCATGGGGCATTTTTATGACAGGTGTAATGGAGCATTGTGATGGCAACGGCGTGGTGCATTGTTAGGAGAAGGCCATGGAGCATTCTGATGACATGTGTCATGGAGCTTTGTAATGACAAGGGCATGGAGCAAAGTGATGAGAGTGTTCATGGAGCATCGTGATGACAATGACATGGAGCATTGTAATGCCAAGTGTCATGGATCTTTGTGATGACAAATGTCATGGAGCATTTTGATGACAAGGGTGTTGTGCATTGTGATGAGAAGGGCAGGGAGCATTTTGATGACAGGGTCATGGAGCAATTTGATGAAAAGCGTCATGGAGCATTTTGATGAGAGGGGTCATGGAACATTGTGATGTCAGGGGTCATCGAACACTGTGATGAAAATGCATGTAGCATGGTGAAGACAGGAGTCATGGAACATTGCGATGCCAGGTGTGAAGGAGTATTGTGACGGATTGTGATGTAACATTGTGATAAGAGTGTTGAGAGAGCATTTTGATGATAATTGCATGGAGCAATGTGATGACAAGTTTTATGGAGCATTGTGATGACAAGATTTTGGAGCACAGTGATGACAAGCTAATGGTGCATTGTGATGACATGTGTCATGGAGCATTGTGCTGAAAAGTGCATGGAGCATTGTGATGACAAGGGTCAAAGAGCATTGTGAGGAAAAGTACATGGAGCATTGTGGTTAAAAATGTAACAGAGACTGTTGATGACGAGGGCATGGACCATTGTGTTGACAAAGTTCATGAAGCATTGTGATGACTGGATTCACGGAGCATTGTGATGACTGTGGTCATGGAGCATTGTGATAACAAGGGCATGGATCATTGTGATGACAAGGGTCATGGAGCATTGGGCTGAAAATGTTCATGGAGTATTGTGATGACAGGGGTCATGGAGCATTGTGATGACAGAGGTCATGGAGAATTTTGATTTCATTGTGGTGACAATAGCCGGAAGCATCATGATGATGGGCATGATGCATTGTGATGACAGGGTTCATGGAGCATTGAGATGAAAAGGGGCATGGAGCACTGTGATTACAGGGGTCTTGGTGCATTGTGATGACAAGTGTCATGGAGACTTGTGATGATAAGGCCGTGGAACATTGTGATGGCGTGTGTCATGCAGCATTGTTATGAGAGGGGTAATGGAGCATTGTGATGAGAAGGGCATGAAACATTGTGATTACAAGGTTTATGGAGCATTGCAATGAATAATTTGTGGACCGTTGGTATGACAAGGGTCATGCAAGGGTCATAGAGAATTTTTCTTACAAAGGCATGGAGCATTGTGATGACAAGGGTCACGGAGCATTGTGATGAAATGTTCATGGAGCATTGTGGTTACAAAGGTCACAGAGCCTTATGATGACGCGGGCATCGACCACTGTGATGACAAATGTTATGAAGCATTGTGATGCCTGGAGTCACGGAATATTGTGATGACAGGGTTCATGGAGCATTGTGATGACAAGGGCATGGAGCACTGTGATGAGAAGGTCATGGAATATTGTGAAGACATGTGTCAGGGAGCATTGTGATGACATATGTCATGGTCCATTGTGATGACAATGGCAAGGAGCATTGTGATGACAAATGTAATGGAAGTTTTTGATGACAAATATAATGTAGTATTGTGATGCCTAGGGATTGGAGCATTATGATGAGAAGGGCCATTGAGAATTTTCATGACAAGGTCGTGAAGCATTGTGATGACAATGTCCTGGAGCATTGTGATGAGAAAACCATGGAGCCTTGTGATGAAAAACCTCATGGAGCATACTCATGAAAAGGGGCATGGAGCATTGTGATTACAGGGGTCTTGGAGCACTGTGATGACAAGGCATGGATCATTTTGATGAGAAGGACATGGAACATTATGATGATATGTGTCATGGAGCTTTCTGATGACAAGGGCATGGAGCACTGTGATTATATGGTTCATGGAGCATTGTGATGACAAGTGTCTTGGAGCCTTGTGATGACAATGCCGTGGAACATTGTGATGGCAGGGGTCATGGATCATTGTTATGATGGGTTAATGGAGCATTATGATGAGAAGGGAAAGGAGCATTGTGATTTTAATGTTTATGGAGCATTGTGATGACAAATTTGTGGACCGTTGTGATAAAAAGCGTGTGGCACATTGTGATGACAAGGGTCATGGAGAATTTTTCTGACAAAGGCATGGAGCATTGTGATGACAAGGGTTACGGAGCATTGTGATGAAAAGTTCATGGAGCACTGTGGTTACAACGGTCGTCACAGATTCTTGTGATGATGCGGGCATGGACCATTGTGATGACAAATGTTATGAAGCATTGCGATGACTGGAGTCACGGAGCAATGTGATGTCAGGGGTCATGCAGCATTGTGATGACAAGGCCATGGAGAATTGTGATGATAGTGGCATGGAGCATTGTGATGAGAAGTTCATGGAGTATTTTGAAGAAAGGTGTCAGGGAGCATTGTGATGACATATGTCATGGTCCATTGCGATGACAATGACTGGGAGCATTGTGATGCCAAATGTAATGTAGGATTGTGATGACAAATATAATGAAGCATTGTGATGACTAGGACTTGGAGCATTATGATGAAAAGGGCCATTGAGAATTTTTATGACATGTCATGTAGCATTGTGATGACAAGTTCCTGGAGCATTGTGATGAGAATACCACGGAGCCTTTTGATGACAAATCTCACGGAGCATACTGAAGAAAAGGGACATGGACCATTGTGATTACAGGGGTCTTGGAACTTTGTGATGACATGGGCATGGAACATTGTGAGGTGAAGGCCAAGGAGCATTCTAATGACATACATCATTGAGCTTTGGGATGACAAGGGCATGGAGCATAGTGATTAAAGGGGTCTTGGAACATTGTGATGAAAAGGAGCTGATTCATTGCGATGAAAATGGCATGGAGCCTTGTAATGACAGGTTTCAAGGATCATACAGACAATAAGTGTCAGGGAGCATTTTGATGACAAGTGTATTGAGCATTGTGATGACAAAGGTCATGGAGCATTGTGATGAGAAGACCATGGATAATTTTGATAACGAGAGTCATGGGGCATTGTGATGACAAGAGTTATGAAATATTGTGATCACAAGGGTTTGGAGCATTGTTATGACAGAGGTCATGGAGCATTTTGATTTCATTTTGATGACAATAGCATGAAGCATTATGATGATGGGCATGGTGCATTGTGATGTCAGTGTTCATGGATCATTGAGATGAAAAATGGGCATGGAGCATTGTGATTACAGGGGTCTTGGAGCATTGTGATGAGAACGGTCATGGAACCATGTGATGAGAAGACCATGGAACATCGTGATGGCAGGTGTCATGGAGCATTTTTATGACAGGTGTAATGGAACATTGTGATGGCAAGGGCGTGGTGCATTGTGATGAGAAGGCCATGGAGCATTCTGATGGCATGTGTCATGGAGCTTTGTAATGACAAGGGCATGGAGCAATGTAATGAGAGCGTTCATGGAGCATCGTGATGACAATGACATGGAGCATTGTGATGCCAAGTGTCATGGATCTTTTTTTTTTTTTTAAATTTTATTTATTTATTTATTTATTTTTTGCGGTACGCGGGCCTCTCACTGTTGTGGCCTCTCCCGCTGCGGAGCACATGATCCGGATGCGCAGGCTCAGCGGCCATTGCTCACGGGCCCAGTCGCTCCGCGGCATGTGGGATCTTCCCAGACCGGGGCACGAACCCGTGTCCCCTGCATCGGCAGGCAGACTCTCAACCACTGCGCCACCAGGGAAGCCCTGTCATGGATCTTTGTGATGACAAATGTCATGGAGCATTTTGATGACAAGTGTGTTGTGCTTTGTGATGACAAGGGCCTGGAGCATTTTGATGACAGGGTCATGGAGCAATTTGATGAAAAGCTTCATGGAGCATTTTGATGACAGGTGTGATGGAACATTGTGATGTCAGGGGTCATCGAACATTGTGATGAAAATGCATGTAGCATGGTGAAGACAGGAGTCATGGAACATTGCGATGCCAGGGGTGAGGGTGTATTGTGACGAATTGTGATGTAACATTGTGATATCAGTGTTGAGAGAGCATTTTGATGATAATTGCATGGAGCATTGTGATGACAAAGTTTATGGAGCATTCTGATGACAAGGTTTTGGAGCACTGTGATGACAAGCTAATGGTGCATTGTGATGACATGTGTCATGGAGCATTGTGCTGAAAAGCGCATGGAGCATAGTGATGACAAGGGTCAAAGAGCATTGTGATGAAAAGTTCATGGAGCATTGTGGTTAAAAAGGTCACAGAGACTTTTGATGACGAGGGCATGGACCATTGTGATGACAAAATGCATGAAGCATTGTGATGACTGGAGTCACGGAGCACTGTGATGACAGTGGTTATGGAGCATTGTGATAACAATGGCAGGGAGCATTGTGATGACAAGGGCATGGAGCATTGGTCTAATAAGTTTCATGGATTATTGCGATGACATTTGGAATGGCGCATTGTGATGACAAGCGCATGGTGCATCTTGATGACATGTGTCATGGAGCATTGTGCTGACAAGCACATGGAGCATTTTGATGACAAGGGTCATGGAGCATTGTGCTGAAAAGTTCATGGAGCATTGTGGTTAAAAAGATCACAGAGACTGTTGATGATGAGGGCATGGACCATTGTGATGACAAAGGTCATGAAGAATTGTGATGACTGGAGTCACGTAGCATTGTGATGACAGGGTTCATAGAGCATTGTGATGAAAGGGCATGAAGCATTGGTCTAATAAGTTTCATGGATTATTGCGATGACACTTGGAATGGCGCATTGTGATGACAAGGGTCAAAGGGCATTGTGCTGAAAAGTTCATGGAGCATTGTGGTTAAAAAGATCACAGAGACTGTTGATGATGAGGGCATGGAACATTGTGATGACAAAGGTCATGAAGAATTGTGATGACTGGAGTCACGTAGCATTGTGATGACAGGGTTCATAGAGCATTGTGATGAAAGGGCATGAAGCATTGGTCTAATAAGTTTCATGGATTATTGAGATGACACTTGGAATGGCGCATTGTGATGACAAGGGCATGGAGCATTGTGATGAGGAAACCATGGAACCTTGTGATGGCAAATCTCATGGACCATACTGATGAAAAGAGGCATGGAGCATTTTCATTAGAGGGGTCTTGGAGCACTGTGATGACAAGGGCATGGAGCATTTTGATGAGAAATCCATGGAACATTCTGATAACGTGTCATGGAGCTTTGTCATGACAAAGACATCGAGCATTGTGATTACAGGGGTCTTGGAGCATTGTGATGACAAGTGTCATGGAGCCTTGTGATGATAAGGCCGTGGAACATTGTGATGGCAGGTGTCATGGAGCATTGTTATGAGAGTGGTAATGGAGCATTGTTATGAGAAGGGCAAGGTGCATTGTGATTACAAGTTTTATGGAGCACTGCGATGACAAATTTGTGGACCGTTGTGATGAAATGCGCATGGCATATTGTGATGACAAGGGTCATGGAGCATTTTTCTGACAAAGGCATGGAGCATTGTGATGACAAGGGTCACGGAGCATTGTGATGACAAGTTCATGGAGCATTGTGGTTACAAATGTCACAGAGCCTTGAGATGACGTGGGCATGGAACATTGTGATGAAAAATGTTATGAAGCATTTTGATGACAGGGGTCATGGAGCATTGTGATGACAGAGGCATGGAACATTGTGATTAGAAGTTCATGGTGTATTTTGAAGAAAGTTGTCAGGGAGCATTGTGATGACATATGTCATGGTCCATTGCGATGACAATGGCAGGGAGCATTGTGATGCCAAATGTAATGGAGAATTGTGATGACAAATATAATGGAGCATTGTGATGACTAGGGCTTGGAGCATTATGATGAGAAGGGCCATTGAGAATTTTCATGACAAGGTCATGAAGCATTGTGATGACAAGGTCCTGGAGCATTGTGATGAGAAAACCATGGACCCTTGTGATGAAAATTTCTCTTGGAGCATACTAATGAAAAGGGGCATGGACCATTGTGATTACAGGGGTCTTGGAACATTGTGATGACAAGGGCAAGGAGCATTGTGAGGAGAAGTTTAAGGAGCATCCTAATGACATGCGTCATTGAATTTTGTGATTACAAGGGCAAGGAGCATTGTGAGGAGAAGGCTAAGGAGCATTCTAATGACATGTGTCATTGAGCTTTGTGATGACAAGGGCGTGGAGCATTGTGATTGCAGGGGTCTTGGAGCATTGTGATGACAATGTCATGGAACATTTTGATGAGAAAGCCATGGAACATTCTGATTACATGTGTCATGGAGCCTTGTGATGACAAGGTCAGCATGCATTTTGATTACAGTGGTCTTTGAGCATGGAGATGACAAGTGTCATGGAGCCTTGTGATGACAAGACTGTGGAATATTGTGATGGCAGGGGTCATGGAGCATAGTTATGACAGGGGTAATGGAGCATTGTGATGAGAAAGGCATGGAGCATTGTGATTAAAATGTTTATGGAACCTAGCCATGATAAATTTATGGACCGTTTTGATGAAAACGCGTGCCACATTGTGATTACAAGGGTCATGGAGTATTTTTCTGACAAAGGCATGGAGCATTGTGATGACAAGGGTCACGGAGCATTGTGATTGAAATTACATGGAGCATTGTGGTTACAAATGTAACAGAGCCTTCTGATGATGCGGGCATGGACCACTGTGATGACAACTGTTATGAAGCATTGTGATGCCTGGATTCACGGAGCATTGTGATGAAAGGGGTCATGGAGCATTGTGATGACAAGGGCATGGAGCATTGTGATGTCAGGGGCATGGAATATTGGTATGTCAAGTTTCATAGATTATTGTGATGATATTTGGCATGGTGCATTGTGATGACAAGGGCATGGATCATTGTGATGATAAGGTCATGGAGTATTGTGAAGACAGTTGTCAGGGAGCATTGTGATGACATATGTCTTGGTCCATTGCGATGAAAATGTCAGGGAGCACGGTAATGCCAAATGTAATGGAGGATTGTGATGACAAATATAATGGAGCATTGTGATAACTAGGGCTTGGTGCATTATGATGACAAGGGACATTGAGAATTTTCATGACAAGGTCGTGAAGCATTGTGATGACAATATCCTGGAGCATTGTGATGAGAGACCCATGGAGACTTGTGATGACAAATCTCATGGAGCATACTGATGAAAAGGGGCATGGAGCATTGTCATTACAGGGGTGTTGGAGCACTGTGATGACAAGGGCATGGAGCATTTTGATGAGAAGGCCATGGAATATTCTGATGACATGTGTCATGGAGCTTTGTGATGACAAGGGCATGGAGCATTTTGAATACTGTGGTCTTGGAGCATTGTGATTACAAGTGTCATGGAGTCTTGTGATGACAAGGCCGTGGAACATTGTGATGGCAGGGGTCATGGAGCTTTGTGATGACAAGGTCATGCAGTATTGTGAAGACAGGTGTCAGGGAGTATTGTTATGACTTATGTAATGGCCCATTTTGATGAAAATGGCATGGAGCATTGTGATATCAAGTGTCATGGAGGATTCTGATGACAAAGGTCATGGAGCATTTTGATGACAATGGCTTGAGGCATTGTGATGACAAGGGTCAAGGAGCTTTGTGCTGACAAGTGCATGGAGAATTGTGATGAAAAGGGTCATGGAGCATTCTGATGACAAGCTTGTGGAGTACTTTGATGACGTTTGCATGGAGAATTGTGATGAAAATGGCATGGGGCATTGTGATGAAAAAGGCATGGAGCCTTTTCGTGACAGGGTTCAAGGAGCATTCTGACGACAAGTGTCAGGGAGCATTCTTATGACAAGTGTATTGAGAATTGTGATGACAAAGATCAGGAGCCTTGTGATGAAAAGTGCATAGAGTATTGTGATGATAGGAATCATGGAGCGATTTGATGACAAGTGTTATGGAACGTTGTGATCACAAGGTTTTGGAGCATTGTGATGACAGAGGTCATGGATCATTTTAATTTCAAGGAGCATGGTACATTGTGATGAAAAGGGCATGAAGCAATGTGATCCCACGGTTCATGGAGGATTGTGATGACAATGGTAATGGAGTATTGTGATGACAAGGGCATAGAGCATTGTAATGACAAGGTCATGTAGCATTTTGCTGACAAAGCCATGGAGCAATGTGATGACAGGTGTCATGGAGCACTGTGATGACAAGCGTCACGGAGCATTGTGAATACAAGGGTCATGGAGCATTGTGATGACAAGGGTCATGGAGCATTGGGCTGAAAATATTCATAGAGTATTGTGATGATAGGTGTCATGGAGCATTGTGATGAGAGAGGTCATGGGGTATTTTGATTTCATTGTGCTGGCAATAGCCTGAAGCATTAGCATGATGGGCATAATGCATTGTGATGACAGGGTTCATGGAGCATTGAGATGAAAAGGGTTATGGAGCATTGTGATTACAGGAGTCTTGGAGCATTCTGATGACAAGGGCATGGAATATTTTGATGAGAAAGCCATGGAACATTCTGATGACATGTGTCATGGTGCTTTGTGATGACAAGGGCAAGGAGAAATGTGATGAGAGTGTTCATGTAACAACGTGAAGAAAATGACATGGAGCTTTGAGATGCCAAGAGTCATGGATCTTTGTGATGACGAAGGTCATGGAGCATTTTGATGAGAAGTGTGTTATTCATTGTGATGAGAAGGGCCGGGTGCATTGTGATGACATGGTCATGGAGCAATTTGATTAAAAGGGTCATTGAACATTTTGATGACTGGGGTTATTGAACATTGTGATGTCAGGGGTCATGGAGCATTTTGATGAAAAGGGTCATGGAGCATTTTGATGACAGTGGTTTTGGAACATTGTGATGTCAGGGGTCATCAAACATTGTGATGATAATGCATGTAGCATTGTGAGAACAGGAGTCATGGAACATTGTGACGACAGGGGTGAGGGAGTATTGTGACGAATAGAGATGTAACATTGTGATATCAGTGGTGAGAGAGCCTTTTGATGAGAAGTGCATGGAGCATTGTTATGACAAGGTTTATGGAGCATTTTGATGACAAGATTGTGGAGCACTCTGATAACAAGCACATGGTGCATTGTGATGACATGTGTCATGGAGCATTGTGCTGACAAGCGCATGGAGCATTGTGATGACAAGGGTCATGGAGCATTGTGCTGAGAAAGGCATAGAGCATTGTGGTGACAAGGGTCAAAGAGCATTATGATGAAAAGTTCATGGAGCATTGTGGTTAAAAAGGTCACAGAGACTGTTGATGATGAGGCTATGGACCATTGTGATGACAAAGGTCATGAAGCATTGTGATGACTGGAGTCACGGAGCATTGTGATGACAGAGGTCATGGAGCACTGTGATAACAAGGGCATGGAGCATTGTGATGTCAAGGGCATGGAGCATTGGTCTAAAAAGTTTCATGGATTATTGTGATGACAGTTGGATTGGCGCATTGTGATGACAAGGGCATGGAGCATTGTGATGACCAGGTTATGCAGTATTGTGAAGACAGTTGTCAGGGAGCATTGTGATGACATATGTAATGGCCCATTTTGATGACAATGGCATGGAGCATTGTGATGCCAAGTGTCATGGAGGATTCTGATGACAAAGGAAATGGAGCATTTTGATGTCAGGGGTCAGGGAGCATTGTGCTGACAAGTGCATGGAGAATTGTGATGACAAGGGTCATGGAGCATTCTGATGATAAGCTTGTAGAGTATTTTGATGACAATGGCATTGAGCATTGTGATGAAAACGGCATGAGACATTGTGATGAAAAATGCATGGGGCATTGTGATGAAAAAGGCATGGAGCCTTTTCGTGACAGTGTTCAAGGAGCATTCTGACGACAAGTGTCAGGGAGCATTGGGATGACAAGTGTATTGAGAATTTTGATGACAAAGGTCATGGAGCATTGGAATGAAAAGGGCATGGAGCACTGTGCTGACATGCAGCATGGAGCGTTGTGATGACAATGTTTTGGATCATTGTGATCACAAGTGTTTGGAGAATTGTGATGACAGGGGTCATGGATCATTTTGATTTCAAGGAGCATGGAACATTCTGATGACAAGAGCATGAAGAAATGTGATCCCAAGATTCATGGAGGATTGTGATGAGAATGGTAATGGAGTATTGTGATGAATAGCGCATAGAGCACTGTAATGAGAAGGTCATGTAGCTTTTTGCTGACAAATCCATGGAGCATTGTGATGACAAGCATCACGGAGCATTGTGAATACAGGGGTCATGGAGCATTTGGATGACAAAGGCATGGATATTTGTGATGACAAAGGTCATGGAGCATTGGGCTGAAAATATTCATGGAGTATTGTGATGAGAGAGGTCATGGAGAATTTTGATTTCATTGCACTGACAATAGACGGAAGCATTATAATGATGGGCATGATGCATTGTGATGACAGGGTTCATGGAGCATTGAGATGAAAAGGGGCATGGAGCACTGTGATTACAAGGGTCTGGGAGCACTCTGATGACAAGGGCATGGAGCATTTTCATGAGAAGTCCAGGGAACATTCTGATGACATGTGTCATGGAGATTTGTGATAACAAGGGCATGGAGCATTGTGATTACAGGAGTCTTGGAACATTGGGATGACAAGGGTCATGGAGCCTTGGGATGACAAGACCGTGGAACATTGTGATTGAAGGGTCATGGAGCATTGTTATGTCAGGGGTAATGGAGCATTGTGATAAGAAGGGCATGGAGCATTGTGATGAAAAAACCATGGAGACATGTGATGACAAATCTCATGGAGCATACTGATGAAATTGGTCAAGGACCACTGTGATTACAGTTGTCTTGGGACATTGTGATGAAAAAGCCATGGAGCCTTGTGAGTAGAATGCCAAGGAGCATTCTAAAACATGCATCATTGAGCTTTGTGATAACAAGGGCATGGAACATTGTGATTACAAAGGTCTTGGAGCATTGTGATGAAAAGGGCATGGATCATTGTGAAGAAAAAGGCATGGAACCTTGTCATGACAGGGTTCAAGGAGCATACAGACAACAAGTGTCAGGGAGCATTTTGATGACAAGTGTATTGAACATTGTGATGACAAAGGTCATGGAGCATTGTGATGAGAAGTCCATGGATAATTGTGATGACGAGTATCATGGGGCATTGTGATGAGTAGTGTTATGGAATACTGTGATCACAAGGGCTTGGAGCATTATTATGAGAGAGGTCATGGAGCATTTTGATTTCATTCTGATGACAATAGCATGAAGCATTATGTTGATGGGCAGGTTCATTGTGATGACAGGGTTCATGGATAATTGAGATGAAAAGTGGCATGGAGCATTGTGATTACAGGGGACTTGGAGCACTGTGATGAGAAGGGTCATGGAGCCTTGTGATGACAAGGGCATGGAACATCGTGATGTCAGGGGTCATGGAACATTGTTATGACAGGGGTAATGGAGCTTTGTGATGGCAAGGGAAAGGAGCATTGTGATGAGAAGGCCATGGAGCATTCTGATGACATGTGTCATGGAGCTTTGTGATGACAAGGGCATGGAGCAATGTGATGAGAGCGTTCATGGAGCATTTTGATGACAATGACATGCAGCATTGTGATGCCAAGGGTCATGGATCTTTGTGATGACAAAGGTCATGGAGCATTTTAATGACAAGGGCGTTGTGCATTGTGATGGGAAGGGCATGAAGCATTGTGATGACAGGGTCATGGAACAATTTGATGAAAAGTGTCATGGAACACTTTGATGACAGGTGTTATGGAACATTGTGATGTCAGGGTTCATGGAGCATTTTGATGAAAAGTGTCATGCAGCACATTGATGACAGGGGTTATGGAACATTGTGATGTCAGGGGTCATCAAACATTGTGATAATATGTGCATGTAGCATTGTGATGACAGGAGTCATGGAACATTGTGATGACAGGGTTGAGGGAAAATTGTGACAAATAGTGATGTAGCATTGTGATATCAGTCGTGAGAGAGCATTTTGATGAGTAGTGCATGGAGAATTGTGATGACAAGTTTTATGGAGCATTGTGATGACAAGATTGTGGAGCACGGTGATGACAAGCGCATGGTGCATTGTGATGACAAGGGTCTTGGAGCATTTGGCTGAGAAAGGCATAGAGTATTTTGATGACAAGGGTCAAAGAGCATTGTGATGAAAAGTTCATGGAGCATTGTGGTTAAAAAGGTCACAGAGACTGTTGATGACGAGGACATGGACCATTGTGATGACAAAGGTCATGAAGAATTGTTATGACTGGAGTCACGAAGCATTGTGATGACAGGGGTCATGGAGCATTGTGATAACAAGGGCATGGAACATTGTCTAATAAGTTTCATGGATTATTGTGATGACAGTTTGAATGACGCATTGTGATGACAAGGGCATGGAGCATTTTGATGACCAGGTCATGCAGTATTGTGAAGAGAGGTGTCAGGGAGCATTGTGATGACATATGTAATGGCCCATTGTGATGACAATAGCATGGACCATTGTGATGCCAAGTGTCATGGAGGATTCTGATGACAAAGTTAATGTAGCATTGTCATGACAATGGCTAGGAGCATTGTGATGACAAGGGTCAGGGTGCATTGTGCTGATATGTGCATGGAGATTTGTGATGACAAGGGTCATGGAACCTTCTGATGAAAAGCTTGTGGAGTATTTTGATGGCAATGGCATGGAGCATTGTGATGAAAACGGCATGGGGCATTGTGATGAAAAAGGCATGGAGCCTTTTTGTGACAAGTTTCAAGGAGCATTCTGACGACAAGTGTCAGGGAGCATTGTGATGACAAGTGTATTGAGAATTGTGATGACAAAGTCATGGAGCATTGTGATGAAAAGGGCATGGAGTATTGTGATGACAGGCATCATGGAGCGTTGTGATGACCATTGTTATGGAACACTGTGATCACAAGGGATTGGAGCATTGTGATGACAGAGGTCATGGATCATTTTGATTTCAAGAAGCATGGAGCATTGTGATGACAAGGGCATGAATCAATGTGATCCCAAGGTTCATGGAGGATTGTGATGACAATTGTAATGGAGTATTTTGATGACAATCACATAGAGCATTGTAATGACAACGTCATATAGCATTTTGCTGACAAAGGCATTGAATATTGTGATGACAGGTGTCACGGAGCACTGTGATGACAAGTGTCATGGAGCATTGTGAATATAGGGGTCATGGAGCATAGGGATGAGAAGGGCATGGAGCAATGTGATTACAGGTGTCTTAAGCATTGTGTAGACAAGTGTCATGTAGCCTTGTGAAGACAAGGCCGTTGAACATTGTGATGGCAGGGGTCATGGAGCATTGGGCTGAAAATGTTCATGGAGTATTGTGAAGACAGGGGTCAGGGAGCATTGAGATGTCAAGGGAATGGAGATTTGGGCTGACAAGAGTCCCTGATCATTGTGTTGTCAGGTGTCATGGACTGTTGTGATGACTGTGGTCATGGAGAATAGTGATGATATTGGTTATGGAGCATTGTGATGATAAGGTCATGGAGCATTTGGCTGAATATATTCATGGAGTACTGAGATGACAGTGGTCATGGAGCATTGCTATGACAAGGGAATGAAGCATGGTGATGACAAGGTCCTGGAGCATTGTGATGAGAAGACCATGGAGACTTTTGATGAGAAATCTCATGGAGAATTTGGTGGAAAAGGGGCATGGAGCATTGTGATTGCAGCGGTTTTGGAGCATTCTGATGTCAAGGGCATGGATCATGGTGATGAGAAGGCCATGGAGCATTCTGATGACATGCGTCATGCAGCTTTGTGATGACAAGGGCATGGAGCATTGAGATTACAGGGGTCTTGATCATTGTGATGACAAGTGTCATGGAGCCTTTTGATGACAAGGCCGTGTAACATTGTGATGGCAGGGGTCATGGAGCATTGTTATGACAGGGTTAATGGAGCATTTTGATGAGAAGGGCATGGAGCATTGCTCTGAAATATTTCATGGAGTATTGTGATGAGAGTGGGCATGGAGCATTGTGACAATGAGGGCACAGAACAGTGTGATACATGGGTCATGGGTCATGGAGCTTTGTGATGACAAGTCATGGAGCATTGTCATGACTGGGGCATGTATCACTGTGAAGAGAAGGTCATGGAATATGGAGAAGACAGGTGTCAGGGAGCATTGTGATGACATATGTCATGGTCCATTGCGATGACAATGGCAGGGAGTATTGTGATGCCAAATTTAATGGAGGATTGTGATGACAAGTATAATGGAGCATTGTGATGACTAGGGCTTGTAGCATTATGATGACAAGGGCCATTGAGAATTTTCATGACAAGGTCATGAAGCATTTTGCTGAAAATGTCCTGGAACATTGTGATGAGAAAGTCATGGAGCCTTGTTATGACAATTCTCATGGAGCATAGTGATGAAAAGGGGCATGGAGCATTGTGATTACAGGGGTCTTGACACATTGTGAGGACAAGGGCATGGATCATTGTGAGGAGAAGGCCAAGGAGCATTCTGATGACATGCGTCATTGAGTTTTGTGATGAGAAGAGCATGGAGCATTGTGATTACAGGGGTCTTGGAGCATTGTGAAGAAAAGGGCATGGATCATTTTGATGAAAAAGGAATGGAGTCTTGTCATGACAGGGTTCAAGGAGCATACAGACAACAAGTGTCAGGGAACATTTTGATGACAAATGTATTGAGCATTATGATGACAAAGTTCATGGAGCATTGTGATGAGAAGACCATGGATAACGGTGATGACGACCGTCATGGGGCATTGTGATGGCAAGTGTTATGGAATATTGTGATCACAAGGGTTTGGAGCATTGTTATGACAGAGGACATGGAGCATTTTGATTTCATTTTGATGATAATAGCATGAAGCATTATGATGATGGGCATGGTGCATTGTGATGACAGGGTTCATGGAGCAGTGAGATGAAAAGGAACATGAAGCATTGCGTTTACAGGGGTCTTGGAGCATTCTGATGACAAGAGCATGGAGCATTGTGATGAGAAAGCCATGGAACATTCTGATGACATACGTCATGTAGCTTTGTGATGACAAGGGCATGGAGCATTGTGATTACAGGGGTCTTCAGCATTGTGATGACAAGTGTCATGGAAACTTGTGATGACTAGGCCATGGAAAATTGTGATGGCAGGGGTCATGGTGCATTGTTATGACAGAGGTAACGGAGCATTGTGATGAGAAGGGCGTGGAACTTTGGTCTGAAATGTTTCCTGGATTATTGTTATGAGAGTGGGCATGGAGCATTATGATGACAAGGGTACGGAACAGTATGATACATGGGTCATGCAGCATTGTATTGAAAAGGGCATGGAGCATTGTGATGAGAAGGGCATCGAGCATTGTGATGACAAGTGTCATGGAGCTTTGTGATGACAAGGGCATGGAGCAATATGATTAGAGGGTTCATGGAGCATTGTGATGACAATGACATGGAGCATTGTGATGCCAAGGGTCATGGAGCTTTGTGATGACAACTCATGGAGCATTTTGATGACAAGGGCATGGTGCATTGTGATGAGAAGGGCAGGGAGCATTTTGATGACCGAGTCATGTAGAAATTTGATAAAAACTGTAATGGAACCTTTTGATGGCAGGGGTTATAGAACATTTTGACGTCAGGGTTCATGGAGCTTCGGGATGAAAAAGGTCATGGAGCATTTTGATGACAGGGCTTATGGAATAGAGTGATGTCAGGGGTCATGGAACATTGTGATGATAAGGGGATGTAGCATTGTGATGACAGGGTCATGGAACATTGTGATTACAGGGGTGAGGGTGTATTGTGATGACTAGTGATGGAACATTGTGATATCTCTGTTAAGTGAGCATTTTGATGAGAAGTGCATGGACCATTGTGATTACAAGGTTTATGGAGCACTGCAATGACACGGTTGTTGCCCGTTGTGATGAAATGTGCATGGTACATTGTGATGACAATGGTCATGGAGCATTGTTTTGACAAAGACATGGAGCATTGTGATAACAAGTGTCACAGAGAATTGTGATGAAATGTTCATGGAGCATTGTGGTTACAAAGGTCACAGAGCCTTGTGATGATGCGGGCATGGACCATTGTGATGACAAACGTTATGAAGCATTGTGATGATTGGAGTCACGGAACATTGTGATGACAGGGTTCATGGAGCATTATGATGACAAGGGCATGGAGCATTGTGATGACAGGGGCATGGTGCATGGGTCTGACAAGTTTCATAGATTACTGTGATAACAGTGTGCATGTTGCATTGTGATGACAACGGTATGAAGCATTTTGATGAGAAGGTCATGGAGTACTGTGAAGACAGGTGTCAGGGAGCATTGTGATGACATATGTCATGGTCCACTGCCATGGCAATGGCATGGATAATTGTGATTCCAAATGTAATGGAGGATTGTGATGACAAATATAATGGAGCATTGTGATGACTTGGGCTTGGAACATTATGATGACAAGGGCCATTGAAAATTTTCATGACATGGTCGTGAAGCATTGTGATGACAAGGTCCTGGAGCATTGTGATGAGGAAACCATGGAGCCTTGTGATGACAAGTCTCATGGAGCATACTGATGAAAAGGGGCATGGAACATTGTGAATACAGGGGTCTTGGAACATTGTGATGACAAGGCATGGATAATTGTGAGGAGAAGTCCAAGGAGCATTCTGATGGCATGCGTCATTGAGCTTTGTGATGACAAGGGCATGGAGCATTGTGATGGCAAGAGTCATGGAGCATTGTGATGACAACGGCAATTGAGAATTTTGATGGAAACGTCGTGAAGCATTGTGATGACAAAGGCATGGAGCTTGCTATGAAAGGGGTCATGGGGCATTGCGATGACATGTGCATGGAGAATTGTGATGACAAAAGCATGTAACATTGTGATGAGAACTGTCATGGAGCATTGTAATGACAAGCACGTGGAGAATTGTGATGACAAGGGGCATGGAGCATGCTGATTACAAGCTAGTGGAGTATTGTGTTGAAAAAGCATGTAACACTGTGATGAGAAGTGTCATGGAACATAGTGATGCCAAGGACGTGGAGAATTGTGATGACAGGGAACATGGAGCATTGTGATGACAAGGGAATTGAGCACTGTGATGGCAACACCGTGGAGCATTGTGATGAGAAGACCATGGCTAACTGTGATGACGAGTGTCATGGAGCACTGTAATGACAAGGGCTATGGAGCATTGTGATGTCAGGGGACATGGAGCCTTTTGATGAAAAGGGTCATGGAGCATTTTGATGACATGGCTTATTGAACATTGTGTTGTCATAGGTCACGGAACATTGTGAAGATAAGTGCATGTAGCACTGTGATGACTGGAGTCATGGAACATTGTGATAACAGGGATGAAGGATTATTGTGATGAATAGTGATGGAACATTGTGATATCAATGGTGAGAGAGCATATTAATGAGAAGTTCATGGAGCATTGCGATGACAAGGTTAATGGAGCATTGTGAGGACAATATTGTGGAGCACTGTGATGACAAACGCATGGTGCATTGTGATGAAATGTGTCATGGTGCATTGTGCTGACAAGCACATGGAGCATTGTGATGACAACGGTCATGGAGCATTGTGCTGAGAAAGGCATAGAGCATTGTGATGACAAGTGTCAAAGAGCATTGTGATGAAAAGTTCATGGAACACTGAGGTTAAAACTGTCACAGAGACTGTTGATGACGAGGGCACGGATCACTGTGTTGACAAAGGTCATGAAGCATTGTGATGACTGGAGTCAATGAGCATTGTGATGACATGGGTCATGGAGCATTGTGATAACAAAGGCATGGAGCATTGTGATGACAAGGGCATGGAACATTGGTCTAATAAGTTTCATGGATTATTTCAATGACAGTTGGAATGGCGCATTGTGATGACAAGGGCATGGAGCATCGTGATGACCAGGTCATGCAGTATTGTGAAGACAGGTGTCAGGGAGCATTGTCATGACATATGTAATGGCCAATTGTGAAGACAATGGCATGGAGCATTGTGATGCCAAGTGTCATGGAGGATTATGATGACAAAGGTAATGGAGCATTGTGATGACAATGGCTTGGAGCATTGTGGTGAGAAGGGTCATGGAATATTTTGCTGGCAGTTGCATGGAGAATTGTGATGACAAGAGTCATGGATCATTTTGATGACAAGCTGGTGGAGTATTTTGATGAAAATGGCATGGAGCCTTGTGATGAAAACGGTATGGGGCATTGTGATGAAAATTGCATGTAGCCTTTTTGTGACAGGGTTCAAGGAGCATTCTGACGACAAGAGACAGGAGCATTGTGATGGCAAGTGTCATGGAGCATTGGGCTGAAAATGTTCATGGAGTATTTTGATGATAGGGGTCATGGAGCATTGTGATAACTTGGGAATGGTGCATTGTGTTGACAAGAATCCCGGATCACTGTGTTGTCAGGAGTCATGGTGTGTTGTGATGACAGGGGTCCTGGACCATTGTGATGATACTGTTCATGGAACATTGTGATGAGAAGGTCATGGAGCACTGGGCTGAAAATATTCATGGAGTATTGTGATGACAGGGGTCATGGAACATTGTGATGACAAGGAAATGTAGCATTGTGATTAGAAGACCATGGAGACTTGTGATGACAAGTCTCATGGAGCATTCTGATGAAAAGGGGCATGGAGCATTGTGATTACAGGTGTCTTGGAGCATTGTTATGACAAGGGCTTGGAGCTTTGTGAAGAGAAGGCCATGGAGCATTCTGATGACATGCATCATGGAGCACTGTGATGACAATGTCATGGAGCATTGGTCTAATAAGTTTCACGTATTATTGCAATGACAGTTGGAATGGCACATTGTGATGAAAAGGGCATGCAGCATTGGTCTAATATGTTTCATGGATTATTGTGATGACAGTTGGAATGGTGCATTGTGATGACAAGGGCATGGAGCATTGTGATGACCAGGCCATGCCATATTGTGAAGACAGGTGTCAGGGAGCATTGTGATGGCATATTTAATGGCCCATTGTGCTGACAATGGCATGGAGCATTGTGATGACAAAGTTTATGGAGCATTGTGATGACAAGATTGTGGAGCATTGTGCTGACAAGCGCATGGAGAATTATGATGACAAGGGTCATGGAGCATTGTGTTGAGAAAGGCATAGAGCATTGTGATGACATGAGTCAAAGAGCATTATGATGAAAAGTTCATGGAGCATTGTGGTTAAAAAGGTTACAGAGACTGTTAATGACGAGGGCCTGGACCATAGTGATGACAAAGGTCATGAACCATTGTGATGACTGGAGTCCCGGAGCATTGTCATGACAGGGGTCATGGAGCATTGTGATGACAGGGGTCATGGAGCATTGTGATGACAAGGACATGAAGTACTGGTCTAATAACTTTCATGGATTATTGCAATGACAGTTGGAATGGCGCATTGTGATGAAAAGGGCATCGAGCATTGTGATAACCAGGTCATGCAGTATTGTGATGACAAGTGTCAGGGAACATTGTGATTACATATGTAATGGCCCATTGTGATGACAATGGCATGGAGCATACTGATGAAAAGGGACATGGAGCATTGTCATTACAGGGGTGTTGGAGCACAGTGATGACAAGGACATGGAGCATTTTGATGAGAAGGCCATGGAACATTCTGATGACATGTGTCATGGAGCTTTGTGATGACAAGTGCATGGAGCATTGTGAATACTTGGTTCTTGGAGCATTGTGATTACAAGTGTCATGGAGTCTTGTGATGACAAGGCCGTGGAACATTGTGATGGCAGGGGTCATGGAGCATTGTGATGAGAAGGTCATGCAGTATTGTGAAGACAGGTGTCAGGGAGCACTGTGATGACATATGTAATGGCCCATTGTGATGACAATGGCATGGAGCATTGTGATATCAACTGTCATGGAGGATTCTGATGACAAAGGTAATGGAGCATTTTGATGACAATGGCTTGGGGCATTGTAATGACAAAGGTCAGTGAGCTTTGTGGTGACAAGTGCATGGAGCATTGTGATGACAAGAGTCATGGAGCAATGGGCTGAAAATGTTCATGGAGTATTGTGATGACAGGCTCATGGAACATTGTGATTACAGGGTTGAAGGAGTATTGGGATGACTAGTGATGGAACATTGTGATATCTCTGGTGATAGAGCATTTTGATGAGAAGTGCATGGAGCATTGTGATTACAGGGTTTATGGAGCATAGTGAAGACAAGGTTGTTGATCATTGTGATGAAAAGCACGTGGCACATTGTGATGACAAGGGTCATGGAGCATTGTTCTGACACAGGCATGGAGCATTGTGGTTACAAAGGTCTCAGATCCTTGTGATGACGTGGACATGGACCGTTCTGATGACAAACGTTATGAAGCATTGTGATGACTGGAGTCATGGAGCATTGTGATGACAGGGGTCATGGAGCATTGTGATAACAAGGGCATGGAGCATTGGTCTGACAATTTTCATAGATTATTGTGATGACAGTGGACATGGTGCATTTTGATGACAAGGGCATGGATCATTGTGATGAGAAAGTCATGGAGTATTGTGAAGACAGGTGTCAGGGAGCATTGTGATGACAGATATCATGGTCCATTGCGATGACAATGGCAAGGACCATTGTGATGCCAAATGTTATGGAGGATTGTGATGAGAAATATAATGGAGCATTGTGATTACTAGGGCTTGGAGCATTATGATGACAAGAGAAATTGAGAATTTTCATGACAAGGTCGGGAAGCAATGTGATGGCAAGTTCCTGGAGCATTGTGATGAGAAAACCATGGGCCCTTGTGATGACAAGTCTCATGGAGCATACTGATGAAAAGGGGCTTGGAGCATTCTGATAGCAGGGGTCTTGGAACATTGTGATAAGAAGGGCATGGAGCATTGTGATGACAAGTGCAGGGAGCATTGGTCTAATAAGTATCATGGATTATTGTGACGACAGTTGGAATGGCACACTGTAATGACAAGGGCATGGAGCATTGTGATGTACAGGTCATGCAGTATTGTGAAGACAGCTGTCAGGGAGCATTGTGATGACATATGTAATGGCCCATTGTGATGTCACTGTCATGTAGCATTGTGATGCCAAATGTAATGGAGGATTCTGATGACAAAGGTAATGGAGCATTGTGATGACAATGTCTTGGAGCATTGTGATGACAAGGGTCAGGGAGCATTGTGCTGACAAGTGTTTGGAGAATTGTGAGTACCAAGTTCATGGAGCATTCGGATGACAAGCCTGTGGAGTATTTTGATGACAATGGCATGGAACATTGTGATGAAAATGACATGGGGCATTGTGATGAAAAATGCATGGAGCCATTTCGTGACAGATTTCAAGGAGCATTCTGAAGACAAGTGTCAGGGAGCATTGTGATAACAAGTGTATTGAGAATTCTGTTGACAAAGGTCATGGAACATTGTGATGAAAAGGGCATGGAGTATTGTGATGAAAGGCATCATGGAGTGTTGTGATGACAAGTGTTATGGAACATTGTGATCACAAGGTTTTGGAGCATTGTGATGACAGAGGTCATGGATCATTTTGATTTCAAGGAGCATGGAATATTGTGATGACAATGGCATGAAGCAATGTGATCCCAAGGTTCATGGAGGATTGTGATGACAATGGTAATAGAGTATTTTGATGACAATCACATAGAGCTTTGTAATGAAAAGGTCATATAGCATTTTGCTGACAAAGGCATGGAGCATTGTGATCACAGGTGTCATGGAGCTCTGTGATGACAAGCGACAAGGAGCAATGTGAATACAGGGGTCATGGATCATTGGGATGACAAGGACATGGACCACTGTGATGACAAGTGTCTTGGAGAATTGGGCTGAAAATGTTCATGGAGTATTGTGATGACAGGGGTCATGGAGCATTGTGATGCCTAGGGAATGGAGCATTGTGATGACAAGAGTCCTGGATCATTGTGTTGTCAGGTGTAATGGAGTGTTGTGATGACAGAGGTCATGGAGCATTGTGATGATATTGGTCATGGAGCATTGTGATGAGAATGTCATCGAGCATTCGGCTGAAACTGTTCATGGATTATTGTGATGACAGGTGTCATGGAGCACTGTGATGACAAGGCAATGGAGCATGGTGATGACAAAGTCCTGGAGCATTGTGATGAGATGATCATGGAGAATTGTGATGACAAGTCTCATGGAGCATTCTGATGAAATGGGGCATGGAGCATTGTGATTACAGGGGTCTTGGAGCATTGTGATGAGAAGGGTCATGGAGCCTTGTTATGACAAGGCCATGGAGCATTCTGATGACATGCGTCATGGAGCTTTGTGATGACAAGGGCATGGAGCATTTTGATTACAGGGGTCTTGGAGCATTGTGATGAAAAGGACATGGATCATTGTGATGAAAAAGGCATGGAGCCTTGTCATGACAGGGTTCAAGGAGCATACTGAGGACAAGTGTCAGCGAGCATTGTTTTGACAAGTTTATTGAGCACTGTGATGACAAAGATCATGGAGCATTGTGATGAGAAGACCATGGATAATTGTGATGATGAGTGTCATGGGGTGTTGTGATGATAAGAGTTATGGAATATTGTGATCACAAGGGTTTGGAGCATTATGATGACAGAGGTCATGGAGAATTTTGATTTCATTTTAATGATAATAGCTTGAAGAATTATGATGATGTGCATGGTGCATTGTGATGACAGGGTTCATGGAGCATTGAGATGAAAAAGGACAAGGACCATTGTGATTACAAGGGTCTTGGAGAATTTTGATGACAAGGGCATGGAGCATTGTGATGATAAGTCCATGGAACCTTCTGATGGCATGTGTCATGGAGCTTTGTTATGACAAAGTCAATGAGCTTTTTGATGACAGGTGTCTTGGAGCATTGTTCTGACAAGGGACATTGATCATTGTGATGACAAGGCCGTGGAACATTGTGATGGCAGGGGTCATGGACCTTTGTTATGACAGAGGTAATGGAACATTGTGATGAGAAGGTCATTGAGCATTGGTCTGAAATATTTCATGGAATATTGTGATGAGAGTGGGCATGGAGCATTGTGATGACAAGGGCACGGAACACTGTGATACATGCGTAATGGAGGATTGTAATGACAAGGGCATGGAGCAATGTGATGAGAGGTTTCATTGAGCATTGTGATGAGAATGACATGGAGCATTGTGAGGAGAAGGCCATGGAGCATTCTGATGACATGCATCATGGAGCTTTGTGATGACAAGGGCATGGAGCATTGTGGTTACAGGGGTCTTGAAGCATTGTGATGAAAAGGGCATGGATCATTGTGATGAAAAAGGCATGGAGCCTTGTCATGACAGTGCTCAAGGAGCATACTGACGACAAGAGTCAGGGAGCATTGTGATGACAAGTGTATTGAGCATTGTGATGACAAGATCATGGAGCATGGTGATGAGAAGACCATGGATAATTGTGATGATGATCGTCATGGGGTGTTGTGATGATAAGTGTTATGGAACATTGTGATCACAAGGTTTTGGTGGATTATGAAGACAGAGGTCATGGAGAATTTTGATTTCACTGTAATGACGATAGCCTGAAGCATTATGATGATGGGCATGGTGCATTGTGATGACTGGGTTCATGGAGCATTGAGATGGAAAAGGGCATGGAGCATTGTGATTACAGGGGTCTTGGAGTATTGTGATGACAAGCACATAGAGCATTGTAATGAGAAGGTCATGCAGAATTTTGCTGACCAAGGGCTGGAGCATTGTGAAGACAGGTGTCATGGAGCTCTGTGATGACAAGTGTCATGGAGCATTGTGAATACAGGTGTCATGAAGCATTGGGATGACAAGGGCATGAATCATTGTGATGACAATGGTCATGGAGTATTGGACTGAAAATGTTCATGGAGTATTGTGATGACAAGTGCATGGACCATTGTGATTACAAAGTTTATGGAGCATTGCAATGACAAGGTTGTGTACCATTGTGATAAAATGTGCGTGGCATATTGTGATGACAATGGTCATGGAGCATTGTTCTGACAAAGACATGATCATTGTGATGACAAGGGTCACAGAGAATTGTGATGAAAATTTCATGGAGCATTGTGGTTACAAAGGTCACAGAGCCTTGTGATGACGCGGGCATGGACCATTGTGATGACAAACGTTATGAAGCATTGTGATGACTGGAGTCATTGAGCATTGTGATGACAGGGGTCATGGAGCATTGTGATGACAAGGGCATGGAGCATTGTGATGACAGGGGCATGGACCATTGGTCTGACAAGTTTCATAGATTATTGTGATGAGAGTGGGCATGGTGCATTGTGATGACAAGGGCATGGAGCATTGTGAAGAGAAGGTCATGGAGTATTGTGAAGACAGGTGTCAGGGAGCATTGTGATGAAATATTTCATGGTCCATTGCGATGACAATGGCATGGAGCATTGTGATGCCAAATGTAATGGAGGATTGTGATGACAAATAAATGGAGCATTGTGATGATTAGGGCTTGGAGCATTATGATGACAAGGGCCACTGACAAGTGTGTGGACCGTTGTGATGAAAAGCGTGATGCACATTGTGATGACAATGGTCATGGAGCATTGTTTTGACAAAGACATGGAGCACTGTGATGACAAGGGCATGGAGCATTGTGATTACAGGTGTCTTGGAGCATTGTGATGACAGGTGTCATGGAGCCTTGTGATGACAAGGCCGTGGAACATTGTGATGGCAGAGGTCATGGAGCTTTGTTATGACAGGCTTAATGGAGCATTGTGATGAGAAGAGAATGGAGCATTGTGATTACAAGGTTTATGGAGCATTGCGATGACAAATTTATGGACCGTTGTGATGAATTGCGCATAGCACATTGTGACGACAAGGGTCATGGAGCATTTTTGTGACAAAGGCATGGATCATTATGATGACAAGGGTCAAAGAACATTGTGATGAAAATTTCATGGAGCATTGTGGTTACAAGGGTCTCAGTGCCTTGTGATGATGCGGGCATGGACCAGTGTGATGACAAACCTTATGAAGCATTGTGAAGACTGGAGTCACGGAGCATTGTGATGACAGGGGTCATGGAGCCTTGTGATGACAATGGCATGTAGAATTGTGATGACAGGGGCATGGAGCATTGGTCTCACAAGTTTCATAGATTATTGTGATGACAGTGGACATGGTGCATTGTGAAGACAAGGGCATGGACCATTGTGAAGAGAAGGGCATGGAGTATTGTGAAGACAGGTGTCAGGGAGCATTGTGATGACATATGTCATTGTCCATTGAAATGACAATGGCAGGGAGCACTGTGATGCCAAAAGTAATGGAGGATTGTGATGACAAATATGATGGAGCATTGTGATGACTAGGGCTTGGACCATTATGATGACAAGGGTCATTGAGAATGTTCATGACAAGGTCGTGAAGCATTGTGATGACAATGTCTTCGAGCATTGTGATGAGAAAACCATGGAGCCTTGTGAAGACAAGTCTCATGGAGCATTATGATGAAAAGGGGCATGGAGCATTGTGATAACAGGATTCTTGGTACATTGTGATATCAAGGGCATGGAGCATTGTGAGGATAAGGCTAGGGAGCATTCTGATGACATGCGTCATTGAGCTTTGTGATGACAAGGGCATGGAGCATTGTGATTACAATGGTCTTGGAGCATTGTGATGAAAAGGGCATGGATCATTGTGATGAAAAAGGCATGGAGCCTTGTCATGACAGGTTTCAAGGAGCATACAGACTACAAGTGTCAGGGAACATTTTGATGACAAGTGCATTGAACTTTGTGATGACAAAGGTCATGGAGCATTGTGATGAGAAGACCATGGATAACTGTGATGAGGAGCGTCATGGGGCATTATGATGACAAGTGTTATGGAATATTGTGATCACAAGGTTTTGGAACATTGTTATGACAGAGGTCATGGCGCATTTTGATTTCATTGTGATGACAATAGCATGAAGCATTATGATTATGGGCATGGTGCATTGTGATGACACGGTTCTTTGATCATTGAGATGAAAAGGGGCCTGGACTATTGTGATCAGAGGGGTCTAGGAGCATTGTGATGAGAAGGGTTATGGAGCCTTGTGATGACAAGGCCATGGAACATCGTGATCGCAGGTGTCATGGAGCATTGTTATGAAAGGGGTAATGGAGCATTGTGATGGCAAGGACATGGAGCACTGTGATGAGAAGGCCATGGAGCATTCTGTTGACATGTGTCATGGAGCTTTGTGATGACAAGAGCATGGAGCAATGTGATGAGAGCGTTCAAGGAGCAGTGTGATGACAATGATATGGAGCATTTGATGCCAAGGGTCATGGACCTTTGTGATTGCAAATGTCATGGAGCATTTTGATGAGAGGTTATGGTGCATTGTGATGACAAGGGCAGGGAGCATTTTCATGACAGGGTCACGGAGCAATTTGATGTAAAAAGTCATGGAAAATTTTGATGACAGGTGTTATGGAATATTGTGATGTCATGGGTCATGGAGCATTTTGATGATAAGGGTCATGGAGCATTTTGATGACAGGGGTTATGGATCATTGTAATGTCAGGGGTCATCGAACATTGTGATGATAAGTTCATGTACCATTGTGATGACAGGAGTCATGGAACATTGTGATGACAGGGGTGAGGGAGTATTGTGATGAATAGTGATGTAACATTGTGATATCAGTGGTGAGAGAGCATTTTGATGAGAAGTGCATGGAGCATTGTGATGACAAGTTTTATGGAGCATTGTGATGACAAGATTGTGGAGCACTGTGATGACAAGCGCATGGAGCATTGTGATGACAAGTGTTATGGAGCATTGTGCTGAGAAAGCCATAGAGCATTGTGATGACAAGGGTCAAAGAGCATTGTGATGAAAATTTCATGGAGCATTGTGGTTAAATAGGTAACAGAGGCTGTTGATGACGAGGGAATGGACCATTGTGATGACAAAGGTCATGGAGCATTGTAATGACTGGAGTCACTGAGCATTGTGATGACAGGGTTCATGGAGCATTGTGATAACAAGGGCATGGAACATTGTTATGACAAGGGCATGGAACATTTGTGTAATAAGTTTCATGGATTTTTGTGATGACAGTTGGAATGGCGCAATGTGTTGACAAGGGCATGGAGCATTGTGATGACAGGGTTTTTGGAGCATTGTGAAGAAAAGGGCATGGATCATTGTGATGAAAAAGGCATGGAGCCTTGTCATGACAGGGTTAAAGGAGCATACAGACAACAAGTGTCAGGGAGCATTTTGATGACAAGTGTAGTGAGCACTGTGATGACAAAGGTCATGGAGCATTGTGATGAGAAATCCATGGATAACAGTGATGACGAGTGTCATGGGGCATTGTGATGACAAGTGTTATGGAATATTCTGATCACAAGGGTTTGGAGCATTGTTATGACAGAGGTCATGGAGCATTTTTATTTCATTGTGATGACAATGGCATGAAGCATTATGATGATGGGCATGGTGCATTGTGATGACAGTGTTCATGGATCATTGAGATGAAAAGGGGCATTGAGCATTGTGATTACAGGGGTCTTGGAGCATTGTGATGAGAAGGGTCATGGAGCCTTGTGATGACAAGTCCATGGAACATCGTGATGGCAGGGATCATGGAGCATTGTTATGACATGGGTAATGGATCATTGTGATGGCAAGGGCATGGAACATTGTAATGAGAAGGCCATGGAGCACTCTGATGACATGTGTCATGTTGCTTTGTGATGACAAGGGCATGGAGCAATGTGATGAGAGTGTTCATGGAGCATTGCGATGACAATGACATGGAGCATTGTGATGCCATGGGTCATGTATCTTTGTGATGACAAAGGTCATGGAGCATTTTTATGTCAAGGCCGTTGTGCATTGTGATCATAAGGGCAGGGAGTATTATGATGACAGGGTCATGGAGCAATTTGATGAAAACCGTCCTGGAACATTTTGATGACAGAGGTTATGGAATATTGTGATGTCCGGTGTCATGGATCATTTTCATGAAAAGGGTCCTGGAGCATTTTGATGACAAGTGTCATGGAGCTTTGTGATGAAAAGTGCAAGGAGCAATGTGATGAGAGCGTTCATGGAGCATTGTGATGACAATGACATGGAGCATTGTGATGCCAAGGGTCATGGTACTTTGTGATGACAAAGGTTATGGAGCATTTTGATGACAAGTGCGTTGTGTATTGTGATGAAAAGGGCAGGGAGCATTTTGATGACCGGGTCATGCAGCAATTTGATGAAAATTGTAATGGAACATTTTGATGACAGGTGTTATAGAACCTTGTGATGTCAGGGGTCATGGAGATTTGGGATGAAATGTGTCATGGAGCATTTTGATTACAGGGGTTATGGAATATTGTGATGTCAGGGGTCATGGAACATTGTGATGATAATGGGATGTAGCATTGAGATGACAGGGCTCATGGAACATTGTGATTACAGGGGTGAGGGAGTATTCTGAAGACTAGTGACGGAACATTATGATACCTCTTGTGAGAGAGCATTTAGATGAGAAGTGCATGGAGCATTGTGATTACAAGGTTTTTGGAGCATAGCAATGACAAGGTTGTGGAACGTTGTGATGAAAATCGCGTGGCACATTGTGATGACATTGGACATGGAGCATTGTTCTGAGAAAGGCATGGAGAATTGTGATGACAAGGGTCACGGAGCATTGTGATGAAATGTTCATGGATTATTGTGGTTACAAAGGTCGCAAAGCCTTGTGATGATGCGGGCATGGACCATTGTGATGACAAACGTTATGAAGCATTGTGATGACTGGAGTCACGGAGCTTTGTGATGACTGGGGTCATGGAGCATTTTGATTACAAGGGCATGGAGCATTGTGATGACAGGGGCATGGAACTTTGGTCTGACAAGTTTCATAGATTATTGTGATGACATTGGGCATGGTGCATTGTGATGACAAGGGCATGGAGTATGGTGATGAGAATGTCATAGAGTATTGTGAAGACCAGTGTCAGGGAACATTGTGTTGACATATGTCATGGTCCATTGCGATGACAATGGTATAGAGCATTGTGATGCCAAATGTAATGGATGATTGAGATGGCAAATATAATGGAGCATTATGATTACTAGGGCTTGGAGCATTATGATGACAATGGCCGTTGAGAATTTTTATGACAAGGTCGTGAAGCATTGTGATGACAAGGTCCTAGAGCATTGTGATAAGAAAACCATGGATCCTTGTGATGTCATGTCTCATGGAGCATACTGATGAAAAGGGGCATGGAGTATTGTGATTACAGGGGTCTTGGAACATTGTGATGACAAGGGCATGGAGCATTGTGAGGAGAAGACCAAGGAGCATTCTGTTGGCATGCATCATTGAGGTTTGTGATGACAAGTGCATGGAGTATTGTGATTAAATGGGTCTTGGAGCATTGTGATGAAAAGGGCATGGATCATTGTGATGAAAAAGGCATGGAGCCTTGTCATGACAGGGTTCAAGTTGCATACTGACGACAAGTGTCAGGGAGCATTGTGATGACAAGTGTCTTGAGCATTGTGATGACAAAGTCATGGAGCACTATGATGAGAAGATCATGGATAATTGTGATGGCGATCGTCATGGGGCATTGTGATGACAAGTGTTATGAAATATTTTTATCACAAGGGTTTGGAGCATTGTTGTGACAGAGGTCATGGAGCATTTTGATTTAATTGTGATGACAATAGCCTGAAGCATTATGATGATGGGCATGGTGCATTGTGATGACAGGGTTCATGGATCATTGAGATGAAAAGGGGCATGGACGATTGTGATAACATGTGTCTTGGAGCATTGTGATGAGAACGGTCATGGAGCCTTGTGATGACAAGGCCATGGAACATCGTGATGGCAGGGGTCATGGAGCTTTCTTATGACAGGTGTAATGGAGCACTGTGATGAGAAGGCCATGGAGAATTCTGATGACATGTATCATGGAGCATTGTGATGACAATTGTCATGGAGCACTGTGCTGAGAAAGGCATACAGTATTGTGATGAAAAGGGTCAAAGAGCATTGTGATGAAAATTTCATGGAGTATTGTGCTTAAAAATGTCACAGCGACAGTTGATGACTACGGCATGGACCATTGTGATGACAAAGTTCATGAAGCATTTTGATGACTGGAGTCAAGGAGCATTGTGATTACAGGTGTCATGGAGCACTGTGATGACAAGGGTCACGGAGCATTGTGAATACAGGGGTCATGGAGCATTGGGATGAGAAGGGCATGGATCATTGTGATGACAATTCTCCTGGAGCACTGGGCTGAAAATGTTCATGGAGTATTGTGATAACAGGGGTCAAGGAGCATTGAGCTGACTATTGAATGGAACTGTGATGACAAGAGTCCCGGATCATTGTTTTGTCAGTTGTCATGGAGTTTTGTGATGACAGTGGTCATGGAGCATTGTGATGATGTTGGCCATGGAGCATGGTGATGAGTAGTTCGTGGAGCACTGGGCTGAAAATGTTCATGGATTATTGTGATGACAGTGGTCATGGAGCACTGTGATGACAAGGGAATGGAGCATGGTGATGACAAGGACCTGGAGCACTGTGATGTGAAGACCATGGAAACTTGTGATGACAATCTCATGGAGCATTCTGATGAAAAGGGGCATGGAGCATTGTGATTACAGGGGTCTTGGATCATTGTGATGACTATGGCATGGAGAATTGTGATGAGTAGGCCATGGAGCATTCTGATAACATGTGTCATGGAGTTTTGTGATGACAAGCGTATGGAGCATTGTGATTACAGGGATCCTGGAGAATTGTGATGAAAAGGGCATGGATCACTGTGATGAAAAAGGCATGGAGCCTTGTCATGACAGGGTTCAAGAAGCATAATGACGACAAGTGTCAGGGAGCACTGTGATGACAAGTGTACTGAGCATTGTGATGACAAAGATCATGGAACATTGTGATGAGAAGACCATGGATAATTGTGATGATGAGCGTCATGGGGTGTCGTGATGATAAGTGTTATGGAACATTGTGATAACAAGGTTTTGGAGCATTATGATGACAGAGGTCATGGAGAATATTGATTTAATTGTGATGACAAGAGCGTGAAGCATTATGATGATGTGCATGGTGCATTGTGATGACAGGGTTCATGGAGCATGGAGATGAAAAGGTGCATGGAGCACTGTGATTACAAGGGTCTTGGAGCATTGTGAGGACAAGGGCATGGAGAATTGTGATGTGAAGGCCATGGAACATTCTGATGACATGCGTCATGGAGCTTTGTGATGACAAGGGCATGAAGCAGTGAGATTACAGGGGTCTTGAGCATGGTGATGACAAGTGTCATGGAGCCTTGTGATAACAAGGCCGTGTAATATTGTGATGGCAGGGGTGATGGAGCATTGTTATGACAGGGGTAATGGAGCATTTTGATGAAAAGGGCATGGAGCATTGGTCTGAAATATTTCATGGATTATTGTGATGAGAGTGGGCATGGAGCATTGTGATGACGAGGGCACGGAACACTGTGATACATGGGTCATGGGACATGGAGCTTTGTGATTACAAGTCATGGAGCATTGTGATGACAAGGGCATGGATCATTGTGAAAAGAAGGTCATGGAGTATTGAGAAGACAGGTGTCAGGGAGCATTGTGATGACATATGTCACGGTCCATTGCGATGACAATGGCAGGGAGTATTGTGATGCCTAATTTAATGGAGGATTGTGATGACAAATATAATGGAGCATTGTGATGACTAGGGCTTGGAGCATTATGATGACAAGGGCCACTGAGAATTTTCATGACAAGGTCGTGAAGCACTGTGATGAAAATTTCCTGGAGCATTGTGATGAGAAAATCAAGGAGCCTTGTGATGACAAGTCTCATGGAGCACACTGAAGAAAAGGGGCATAGAGCATTGTGATTATAGGGGTCTTGACACATTGTGAGGACAAGAGCATGGATCACTGTGAGGAGAAGGCCAAGGAGCATCCTGATGACATGTGTCATTGAGCTTTGTGATGACAAGGGCATGGAGCATTGTGATTACAAGGGTCTTGGAGCATTGTGATGAAAAGGGCATGGAGCCTTGTGATGAAAAGGGCATGGAGCCTTGTCATAACATGGTTCAAGGAGCATACAGACAACAAGTGTCAGGGAACATTTTGGTGACAAGTGTATTGAGCATTATGATGACAAAGTTCATGGAGCATTGTGATGAGAAGACCATGGATAACTCTGATGACGAGCGTCATGGGGCATTGTGATGACAAGTGTTATGGAATACTGTGATCACAAGGGTTTGGAGCATTGTTATGACAGAGGTCATGGAGCATTTTGATTTCATTGTGATGACAATAGCATGAAGCATTATGATGATGGGTATAGTGCATTGTGATGACAGGGTTCATGGATCATTGAGATGAAAAGGAGCATGGAGCACTGTGTTTACAGGGGTCTTGGAGCATTGTGATGACAAGGGCATGGAGCATTGTGATGAGAAAGCCATGGAACATTCTGATGACATGCGTCATGGAGCTTTGTGATGACAAGAGCATGGAGCATTGTGATTACAGGGGTCTTCAGCATTGTGATGAAAAGTGTCATGGAACCTTGTGATGACTAGGCCGTGGAACATTGTGATGGCAGAGGTCATGGTGCATTGTTATGACAGAGGTAATGGAGCATTGTGATGAGAAGGGAATGGAACATTGGTCTGAAATGTTTCATGGATTATTGTGATGAGAGTGGGCATGGAGCATTGTGATGACAAGGGTACGGAACACTATGATACATGGGTCATGCAGGATTGTAATGGAAATGGCATGGAGCATTGTGATGAGAAGGGCATCGAGCATTGTGATGACAAGTGTCTTGGAGCTTTGTGATGACAAGGGCATGGAGCAATGTGATGACAGGTTTCATGGAGCACTGTGGTGACAATGACATGGAGCATTGTGATGCCAAGGGTCATTGTGCATTGTGATGAGTAGGGCAGGGAGCATTTTGATGACCGTGTCATGCAGCAATTTGATTAAAAGTGTAATGGAACATTTTGATGGCAGGCGTTATAGAACATTGTGATGTCAGGGGTCATGGAGCTTTGGGATGAAATGGGTCATGGAGCATTTTGATGACAGGGGTTATGGAACATTGTGATGTCAGGGGTCATGGAACATTTTGATGATAAATGGTTGTAGCACTGTGATGACAGGGTCATGGAACATTGTGATTACAGGGGTGAGGGGGTATTGTGATGACTAGTGATGGAACATTGTGATATCTCTGTTGAGAAAGCATTTTGATGAGAAGTGCATGGACCAGTGTGATTACAAGGTTTATGGAGCACTGCAATGACAAGGTTGTGGATCTTTGTGATGAAATGCACGTGGCACATTGTGATGACAATGGTCATGGAGGATTGTTTTGACAAAGACATGGAGCATTCTGATGACAAGGGTCACAGAGAATTGTCATGAAAAATTAATGGAGCATTGTAGTTATAAAGGTCACACAGCTTTGTGATGATGTGGGCATGGACCATTGTGATGACAAACGTTATGAAGCATTGTGATGAGTGGAGTCACGGTGCATTGTGATGACAGGGTTCATGGAGTATTGTGATGACAAGGGCATGGAGCATTGTGATGACAGTGGCATGGAGCATTGGTCTGACAAGTTTCATAGATTATTCTGATGACATTGGGCATGGTGCATTTTGATAACAAGGGCCTGGAGAATTGTGATGAGAAGGTCATGGATTATTGTGAACACAGGTGTCAGGGAGCATTGTGATGACATATGTCATGGTCCATTGCGATGACAATGGCAGGGAAAACTGTGATGCCAAATGTAATGGAGGATTGTGAGGACAAATATAATGGAGCATTGTGATGACTGGGGTTTGGAGCATTATGATGACAAGGGCCACTGAAAATTTTCATGACATGGTCGGGAAGCATTGTGATGACAAGTTCCTGGATCATTGTGATGAGGAAACCATGGAACCTTGTGTTGACAATCTCATGGAGAATACTGATGAAAAGGGGCATGGAACATTGTGATTGCATGGGTCTTGGAACATTGTGATGACAAGGGCATGGATCATAGTGAGGAGAATACCAAGGAGCATTCTGATGGCATGTGTCATTGAGATTTGTGAAGACAAGTGCATGGAGTATTGTGATTACATGTGTCTTGGAGCATTGTGATGAAAAAGGCATGGATCATTGTGATGAGAAGACCATGGATAATTGTGATGACGAGTGTCATGGGGCATTGTGAGGACAAGTGTTATGGAATATTGTGATCGCAAGTGTTTGGAGCATTGTTATGACAGAGGTCATGGATCATTATGATTTCAAGGAGCATGGAGCATTGTGATGACAAGGGCATTAAGCAATGTGATCCCAAAGTTCATGGAGGATTGTGATGACAATAGTAATGGAGTATTGTGATGACAATCACATAGAGCACTCTAATGAAAAGGTCATGTAGCATTTTGCTGACAAAGGCATGGAGCATTGTGATGACAGGTGTCATGGAGCACTGTGATGACAAGTGTCACAGAGAATTGTGAATACAGGGGTCATGGAGCATTGGGATGACAAGGGCATGACTCATTGTGATGACAAAGGTCATGGAGCATTGGGCTGAAAATGTTTATGGACTATTGTGATGACAGGGGTCATGGACAATTGTGATGTCTAGGGAATGGAGCATTGTAATGACAAGAGTCCCGGTTCATTGTGTTGTCAGGTTTCAGGAAGTGTTGTGATGACAGTGGTCATGGAGAATATTGATTTCATTGTGATGATAATAGCGTGAAGCATTATGATGATGGGCATGGTGCATTGTGTTGACAGGGTTCATGGAGCATTGAAATGAAAAGTGCAATGGAGCATTGTGATTACAAGGATAATGGAGCATAGCAATGACAAACTTGTGGTCCGTTGTGATGAAAAGCACGCGGCACATTGTGATGACAAGGGTCCTGGAGCATTTTTCTGACAAAGGCATGGAGCATTGTGATGAGAAGGGTCACGGAGCATTGTGATGAAAATTTCATGGAACTTTGTGGTTACAAAGGTCAGAGAACTTTGTGATGACGCGGGCATGGAACATTGTGATGACAAACTTTATGAAGAAATTGTGATGACTGGAGTCATGGAGCTTTGTGATGACAGCGGTCA
The DNA here is from genome assembly GCF_964165515.1 of Mesoplodon bidens. Taxonomy (NCBI): domain Eukaryota; kingdom Metazoa; phylum Chordata; class Mammalia; order Artiodactyla; family Ziphiidae; genus Mesoplodon; species Mesoplodon bidens. Next base: position 5,157,281 of record NW_027672207.1, read on the forward strand.
TGGAGCACTGTGAAGACAAGGGCATGGCACATTGTGATGACAGGGGCATGGAGCATTGTTCTGACAAGTTTCATAGATTATTGTGATGACAGTGGGCATGGTTCAGAGTGATGACAAGGGCATGGAGCATTGTGATGAGAAGGTCATGGAGTGTTGTGTAGACAGGTGTCAGGGAGCACTGTTAGGACATATGTCATGGTCCATTGCGATGACAATGGAATGGAGCATGGTGATGCCAAATGTAATGGACGATTGTGATGACAAATATAATGGAGCATTGTGATGACTAGGGCTTGGAGCATTATGATGACAAAGGCAATTGAGAATTTTCATGACAAGTTCGTGCAGCATTGTGATGTCAGTGTCCTGGAGCATTGTGATGAGAAAACCATGGAGTCTTGTGATGACAAGTCTCATGGAGCATACTGATGAAAAGGTGCATGGAGCATTTTGATTATAGGGGTCTTGGAACATTGTGATGACAAGGGCATGGGACATTGTGAGGAGAAGGCCAAGGAGCATACTGATGGCATGCGTCATTGAGTTTGTGATGACAAGGGTATGGAGCATGGTGATTACAGGAGTCTTGGATCATTGTGATGAAAAGGGCATGGATCATTGTGATGAAAAAGGCATGGAGCCTTGTCATGACGTGGTTCTAGCAGCATACAGACAACATGTGTCAGGGAGCATTTTGATGACAAGTGTACTGAGCATTGTGATGACAAAGGTCATGGAGCATTGTGATGAGAAGACCATGGATAATTGTGATGAGGAGCGTCATGGGCATTGTGATGACAAGTGTTATGGAATATTGTGATCACAAGGGTTTGGAGCATTGTTATGACAGAGGTCATGGAGCATTTTGCTTTCATAGTGATGACAATAGCATGAAGCATTATGATGATGGGCATGGTGCATTGTGATGACAGGGTTCATGGATCATTGAGATGTAAATTTGCATGGAGCATTGTGATTACAGGGGTCTTGGAGCATTGTGATGTTAAGCATCATGGAGCCTTGTGATGAAAGGGCCATGGAACATCGTGATGGCAGGGGTCTTGGAGCATAGTTATGACAGGGGTAATGGAGCATTGTAATGGCAAGGGCATGGAGCATTGTGATGAGAAAGCCATGGATCATTCTGATGACATGTGTCATGGAGCTTTGTGATGACAAGGACAAAGCAATGTGATGAGATCTGTCATGGAGCTTTGTGATGCCAAGGGTCATGGATCTTTGTGATGACAAAGGTCATGGAGAATTTTGATGACAAGGGCGTTGTGCACTGTGATGAGAAGGGCAGGGAGTATTGTGATGACAGGGTCATGGAGCAATTAGATGAAAAGGGTCTTGGAACATATTGATGACAGTGATTATAGAACATTGTGATGTCAGGGGTCATGGATCATTTTGATGAAAATGGTCATGGAGCATTTTAATGACAGGGTTTATGGAATATTGTGTTGTCAAGGCTCATCGAACATTGTGATGATAAGTGCATGTAGCATTGTGATGAGAGGTGTCATGGAACATTGTGATGACAGGGGTGAGGGTGTATTGTGATGAATAGTGATGTAACATTGTGATATCAGTGGTGAGAGAGCATTTTAATGAGAAGTGCATGGAGCATTGTTATGACAAGTTTTATGGGGCATTGTGATGACAAGATTGTGGAGCACTGTGATGACAAGTGCATGGTGCATTGTGATGACATGTGTAATGGAGCATTGTGCTGACAAAGGCATGGAGCATTGTGATGACAAGGGTCAAAGAGCAATGTGATGAAAGTTTCATGGAGCATAGTGGTTAAAATGTCGCAGAGACTCTTGATGAAGAAAGCATGGTCCATTGTGATGACAAAGGTCATGAAGCATTGTGATGACTGGAGTCACGGAGCATTGTGATGACAGCGGTCATGGAGTATTGTGATGACAAGGGCTTTGAGATTTGTGATGACAGGGGCATGGAGCTTCGGTGTGACAAGTTTCATAGATTATTGTGATGACAGTGGACATGTTGCATTGTGATGTCAACGGCATGGAGCATTGTGATAAGAGGGTCATAGATTATTGTGAAGACAGTTGTCAGGGAGCATTGTGATGACATTTGTCATGGTCCATTGCGATGACAATGGCATGGAGCACTGTGATGCCAAATGTAATGGAGGATTGTGATGACCAATATAATGGAGCACTGTGATGACTAGGGCTTGGAGCATTATGATGAAAAGGGCCATTTTGAATTTTAATGACAAGGTCGTGAAGCATTTTGATGACAAGCTCCTGGAGCACTGTGATGAGAAATCCATGGAGCCTTATAATGACAAGACTCATGGAGCATACTGATGAAAAGGGGTATGGAGCATTGTGATTACAGGGGTCTTGGATCATTGTGATGACAAGGGTATGGCACATTGTGAGGAGAAGGCCAAGGAGCATTCTGATGACATGTGTCATTGACCTGTGTGATGACAAGGGCATGGAGCATTGTAATTACAGTGGTCTTGGAGCATTGTGATGACAAGGGCATGGAGCATTGTGATGAGAATGCCATGGAGCATTCTAATGACATGCGTTATGGAGCTTTGTGATGGCAAGAGCAAGGAGCATTGTGATTACAGTGGTCCTGGAGCATTGTGATGAATAGGGCCTGGATCATTGTGATGAAAAACGCATGGATAATTGTCATGAAAGTGTTCAAGGAGCATATTGATGGCAATAGTCAGGGAGCATTGTGATCTCAAGTGTATTGAGAATTGTGATGACAAATGTCATGTGGCATTGTGATGAGAAGACCTTGGGTTATTGTGATGACGAGCATCATGGAGCACTGTAATGACAAGGGGCGTGAAGTATTGTGATGACAAGGGTCAGGGAGCATTGTGATGACAGGGGTCATGGAGCATTGTGATGAGAAGGGCATGGAAAATTGTGATGACAAGTGTAATGAGCATTGTGATAACAAGGCCATTTAGAATTTTGATGACAACGCCGTGTAGCATTGTGATGACAAACACTTGGATCTTGCTATGATCGGGGTCATGGAGCATTGCAATGACAAGTGCATGGAGAATTGTGATGACAACTGCATGTACCACTGTGATGAGAAGTGTCATGTAGCATTGTGATGACAAGGACTTGGTGAATTGTGATGACAAGGGACATGGAGCATTGTGATAACTAGGGTGTGGAGCATTGTGAAGACAGGTGTCATGGAGCATTATTATGACAAGGGCCATGGTGCATTCTGACATAAGATATCACTTATGATGGGAATGAATACATGGCTACATATGAACTGAATTAGGAAAGAGAATAGGGTCTCAGATTTAGAAAAAAAAAAAAAAAAACTCTTATGCTTCCTTGAGGGGAAATGAGAGGTGGGGAGATGAACAAAACCAGAGTTTGATATTAGCTCAGGTACCGTCCATAATCCAAATACAGAAGAGACAAGCCATACTCCTTAGTCAGTGAACGGAACTAAAACCCATATTCCCCACAGAGAAATATATCAGACTAGTAAGAATTTTAAAACCTATGTATTGATATGTCTTGGTAAGGGAAAGATGTGTGTCTAGAACGACATATTCACGGCAGTGAGAATCAGCTCAAACCCACTATAAAAATGAATTTCAAAACAAAACAAAATAACGGGGAAATTCTTACACAATACCTTCAGGGTTTCTGATGAAAACAGGAATGACCCTATCTACAATGACAGCTGGATGTGGCATAAGGCTGGTCACTTGGGACTGAGAGTATGGGTGAGATTGGGTGAGAAAATGCAGACCCTTTAAAACAATAATGCCTGCCATCCATTCCATGGTTTCCAACTTTACAGGTAGAAGGGAATATCACTAGAGTTATAACCTGTATGGGGAACCTAGAGAATGGACACCCTCTGATGGTGAAAGGTTTCTAAAACTCTACAAATTCTTTGGCTCCTTTTGCTCCAGTTTGACATTCCAACTGCTTTACTATCAATCTCCCAAGTTGGAGAGTCAGCCCCTATAACCTCCTGTTTTGCACAGTTGGCAAATTGTGCAGAGGATATAAGAGAAGAGGGAGAAACAATGGGAGAGGAGCTGTAGGCATTTCGATGGACACATGGCACTCAAATTTCCCGTCATGAAGAAGAATTAACCAACCTCTCAGCCTGTCACACCCCGGAAACAGTATAGGGACTGAAGCAAAACTGTGGATTTGAGGTCAGCTCACAAAAATGCGAGTTGTAAAATAGAGCTCACAGGCACAACAATTCACTAACTTGCAGAGTTATAAAGGACTACTGACTTCCAAAAATCTGTTGAGGGAAAGCCACGAGGAGGCATTGAAAATGAGGCAGAATTGCACGAAACAGATTTCAAGAAGTACAATGGAATCGACTTTAAACACAGGAAAAGCATCACTACTTCGACAATTGTGGAATTGGCCATAAAGGGCGTATGTGTTTTCTCCTGAATATATTCAGGAGAAAACGCATACACCCTTTTTGGCCAAGCAAGCAAGCGGGCAATGCATATCTGCACTACAAACAAGTATCACTTCCCATCAGTCAAAAGGGATATCACCAAAATGGGTAAAAACCAGAAAGGCAAGACAGGCCCTGGAGAACTGGGAGCCTTTTTATGCTGATGGGCGGGATGTAAATTGACAACTGCCACTCTGGAGGAGTGCATTGTGTTCCCTAAAACAAGTAAACAACAGAGCTACAGAGTCAAGGACACTTCCAGTCTAGGGAATATACCTTGGGAAAACTTAAAATCAATAAGACAAAGCCACCCCAAAATTTAGGACTGCACTGCTAACAAGAACCTTAACTTGGGTACACATTAAATATCCCAGGAAAGACAAAAATGTTTCAGGAAACATTGGTACTTACGTAAGATGGAATATCACTCAGCCATGAAATCAATGTCATGAGGCCAGTAGCAGCAAAATGAGTGGATTCACGTACGATGATTCTAAGTGAAATAAGTCACACAGAAAAAGAAACTTATCATAACATATCACTTATGAAGGTCCTGTCAGCAAAGGTAAACATGAACTGAGTTACGAAAGATAACAGAGTAACAATCTTATCATAAGATATAACTGATAGTGGGAATGTACACTGGCTACACATGAACAGAATTACAAACACAACAGAGTCACACATTTAGAAAACAAGCTTCTGCCTGCTTAAGGGGAAGGGCGAGGTCTGGTGATGCATCAAACCACAGTTTTAAATTAGCACAGATACCTTTACATAAACTATGTATGTATTAGACAACACCTACTCCCGGCACAATGAACTGGACTCAACACCCCATATTCATTGCTGAGGAATATGTCTGACTCTAAGTATTTTAAAACATATGTATTCTCATGTCTATATAAAGGAATTATGTGTGTGTATAATGTCATGAACACAGCACTGAAATTCAGTTAAACCCACTTATAAAAATAAATTTCAAAAGCAAAATGCAAAAACAGAGAGAAAGTCTTAAAACTTACATTCAGGGCCTGTGATAAAACCTAGATTCACCACCTTTACACCCACAGTTGGATGAGACATAAAACTGGACACTTGGGGCTGACAAGATTGCTGAGGTTGTGTGAGCAAAAGAACACCACTTAGAGCAATACTGTGTGCTACCCATTCTAGTGGAACCAACTCTCCAGGTTTAAGGGAATCTTCCTACAGTTAAAACATGCATGGGAAACCCAGTGGATAGTACACAGTGTAATCGGGAAAGTTTTCTAAAAGGTACCTCATTTTTCCTTTTGTCGTGCTCAGCTTCACCATTCCATCTGCATTATTAAAAATCTCCCCACTTGGAGTGTCAGCGCCTTTACCCTCCTGTTATGCACAGTTTGCAAATTGTGCAGAGGATGAACAGGAAGAAGGGAAATAAATGAGAGATTAGCTGTAGGTGTTTGGATGGGCACATGTCACTCTAGTTTCCCATCAGGAAGAAGAATTAACCAAAGGCTCAGCCTGAAGGCCTGGAACCAGACTAAGGCCTAAAGCCATCCTGCGGTATTGTAAGCAGCTCACAAATAGGCGAGTTGAAAAATGGAAATCAGGGGCACAGCAATTCACAAACTTGCAGAGTTAAAAAGGACAACTATCATCCAGAAATATATTGAGGTAAGGCAGTGAAGAGGATTTGAATGCAATGCAGAATTGAAGGAAACAGATTTCAAGAGGTAGAATGGAGTCGTCTTTAAAGCACATGAAAAGCGACAGAACTACGACAATGTTGCCCTTGGCCGAAAAGGGAGTATGTGTATTTTCTTGATTATATTCGGGAAAAAATGCATACGCCCTTTTTGGCCAAGCAAGGCATCAGGCATTGCAAATCCACACTACATAGAAGTGTCCCTTAAGTTCCGTCAAAAGGGCCATCCGAAAATAGTGTAAAAACCACAAATGCAGGACAGTCCATGGAGAAAAGGGAGCCTGGTTACACTGATGTACAGGATGAAAACTGCCAACAGCCTCTCTGGAGAACTGTATGTTGTTTTCTAAAACAGAGCTACAGAGCATAGCACACTTCCACTCATGGGCGTGTATTTTGGGAAAACTAATAATCCACAACACACAGCCAGCCCAAAGTTTAGGGCTGCACTGTTTACAAGAACCTCAACTTCGGTTCACTTTATATATCCCAGGAAAGGAAAAAAAAATGGATATAGATGTTGTGGTACTTATATACAATGGAATGTCACTCAGACATAAAATCAATGTCATAAGGCCAATAGCAGCATAATGAGTGGCTTTAGGTACGATGATGCTAAGTGAAATGAGCCACAAAGAAAAAGAGGCTTATTGTAATATATCAATTATAGAGGGAATGTAAACATGGCTACACATGAACTGAATTTCAAAAGAGAACAGAGTTACACGTTCAGAAAACACACTTATGCCTCCTTAAGGGGAAAGGTGACATGGGGTGATGTGTAAAATCAGAGTTTGAAATTAGCACAGATCCCATTCCATATACCAAATATGTAATAGACAAGACCTACTCCTTTCTCAATGAACTGGACACAAAACACCCTATTCACTGAAGAGGAGTATATCTGACTGGTAATAATCTTGAAACCTATGTATTTATATGGCCCCATAATGGAATCAAGTGTATGTAGATTGGCATAAACACAGATCAATGGAACAGGACAGAAATCCCAGAGATAAACCTACATACCTATGGCTATCTCATCTATGACAAAGGAGCTAAGGATATACAATGGAGAAAAGACAGTCTCTTCAGTAATTGGTGCTGGGAAAACTGGACGCCTACACATAAAAAATGAAATTAGAACACTCCATAACACCATACACAAAAATAAACTCTAAATGGATTAGAGATCTAAATATAAGACCAGACACTATAAAACACTTAGAGGAAACCATAGGCAGCACACTCTATGACATAAATCACATCAAGATCCTTTTTGACCCACATCCTAGAGAAATGGAAATAAAAACATTAATCAACAAATGGGACCTAATGAAACTTAAAAGCTTTTACACAGTACAGGAAAACATAAACAAGATGCAAAAACAACCCTCAGAATGGGAGAAAATATTTTCAAATGAAGCAATTGACAAAGGATTAATCTCCAAACTTTATAAGCACCTCATGTAGCTCAATATCACAAAAACAAACAACCCAATCGAAAAACGGGCAGAAGACCTAAATAGACATTTCTCCAAAGAAGATATACAGATTACCAAGAAACACATGAAAGGATGCTGAACATCACTTATCATTAGAGAAATGCAAATCAAAACTACCATGAGGTATCACCTCACAGCAGTCAGAGTGGCAATCATCAAAATAATCTACAAAACAATAAACGCTGGAGAGGCCTTTATTGGAGAAAAGGGAACACACTTGCACTGTGGGTGGGAATGTAAATTGATATGGGCACTAGGGAGAACAGTACGGAGGTTCCTTTAAATAACTAACAATAGAAGTACCATACGACACAACAATCCAAGTACTGGGCATTTGCCTTGCGAAAACCATAATTCAAAAAGAGTTATGTACAAAAATATTCATTGCAGCTCTATTTGCAATAGCCAGGACATGGAAGCAACCTAAGTGTCGATTGACAGATGAATGGATAAAGAAGATCTGGCACATATATACAATGAGATATTACTCAGCCATAAAAAGAAGCAAAACTGAGTTATTTGTACTGAGGTGGATGGACTTAGAATCTGTCCTACACAGTGAAGTAAGTCAGAAAGGGAAAAAAAAATACTGTATGTTAACAGAGATATATGGAATCTAAAGAAGAAAAAAAAAAGATTCTGAAGAACCTAGTGGCAGGACAGTATTAAGGACACAGATATAGAGAAAGGACTTGAGGACACCAGAAGCGGGATGGGTAAGCTGGGACGAAGTGAGAGAGTGGCACGGACATAAATACATTACCAAACGTAACATTTATAGCTACTGGGAAGCAGCCACATAGAACAGGGAGATTAGCTCGGTGCTTTGTGACCACATAAAGGGGTGGGATATGGAGTGTGGGAGGGAGATGCAAGAGGGAGGGGATCTGTTGATATTTGAATATGTATAGCTGATTCACTTTTTTATACAGCAGAAACGAACACTCCATTGTAAAGCAATTATACTCCAATAAACGTGTAAAAGGAAAAAAAAAGAAAGCACAAGGATAAAAACACACACCTATGGTCAACTAATCTATGACAAAGGAGGCAACACTATACAATGGAGATAAGACAGTCTCTTCAATCATTGGCACTGGGAAATATGGACAGCTATATGTAAAAGAATGAAATTAGAACACTCCCCAACACCATACATAAAAATATATTCAAAATGGATTAGAGAACTGAATGTAAGACCGGACAGTATAAAACTCTGAGAGGAAAACTTACGAAGGATACTCTGACGTAAATCACAGCAAGATCTTTTTTTGATCCACCTCCTATAGTAATGAAATAAAAAAGAAAACTAAACAGATGGGACCTAATGAAACGTAAAAGCTTTTGCAAAGCAAAGGAAACTACAAACAAGATGAAAAGACAACCCTCAGAATGGCAGAAAATATTTGCAAATGAATCAATGGACAAATGATTAATCTCCAATACATATAAACAGCTCATGCAGCTCAATATTAATAAAACAAACAACACAATGCAAATATGGAAGATCTAAATAGACATTTCTTCCAAGAAGACATAGAGATCGCCAGTACGCACATGAAAATCTGCTCAACATCACTAATTATTAGAGAAATGGAAATCGAATCAACAATGAGGTATCACGTAACACCTGTTAGAATGGGCATCATCAGAAAATCTACAAACAACAAATGCTGGAGAGGGTGTGGAGAAAAGGAACCTTCTTCCACTATTGTTGGGAATGTAATTTGATACAGTCTCTATGGAGAACAGTATGGAGGTTCCTTAAAAAACTAAAAATAGAATTACCATATAATCCAGCAATCCCACTACTGGGCATATACCCAGAGAAAACCTTAAATCAAAAAGACACATTCACCACAATGTTCATTGCAGCACTATTTACAATAGACAGGTAATGAAAGCAACCTAAGTGCCCACAGACAGACGAATGGATAAAGATGTGGTACATATATACAACGGAATAATACTCAGCCATACATAGGAATGAAATTGGGTCATTTGTAGAGACCTTGATGGATCTAGAGACTGTCATACAGAGTGAAGTAAGTCAGAAAGAGAAAAACAAATATTGTATATTAATGCATATATGTGGAACCTAGAAAAATGGTACAGATGAACTGGTTTGCAGGGCAGAGATAGAGACACAGATGTAGAGAACAAACATATGGACACCAAGGTGGGAACGCCAGGTGAGGGTGGTGGTGGGATGAATTGGGAGACTGGGATTCACATGTGCACACTTATATGTATAAAATAGATATCCAATAAGATCCTGCTGTATAAAAGAAATAAATTAAAAATAAATAAATAAATAAATAAAATTTAGTAAAATAAAACAGAAAAAATGTTTTTTCCCTTCACATAGATGTCTTTATATTAATGCTTTATTTCCATGTTTATATCTCCAAATTAAAAAAAAAGAGAAATAAATAAATTCTACCTTGAACCAAAAAGAAATAAAAAAAAAAAAAAACAGAACCCACCAGTTATAAAGAGGAAAATCATATCAGGGCACTTGCTCCAGTGGTAAAAAATTCTTAAGTTGGTCAGAGGTGGGAAATCATCTTCCATGCAGTCAGCAGCGCTCCCCCCCCACAAGGAGCATCCTCATTGCAAAGCTGGGGGACTGTGTCGAGGCGTCTGTGAGTAAATGTGAGCTGAGCCCCAGTCCTGCTACAGCTGAACTCTTCCCACCCTTTCCAGGTAAAAAACCTGAATATGTACAAGCACTTGCCAGCCTAGAGGAAGGGCTGTGGAGCCACTCCAGCGACAGCACGCAGGCCGACTTGGTGCCTGCAGGCCACCCAGGAGGGTCCTGGCCCCAGATGCTCTTCTGGAAGTTTTCCATTTCCCTGCCTGAGATACCCCTCCTGCCACGGCCCCTACTGCTTTTTTACTTTCTCACCTCTGCCTCGGGAGAAATTTCAGCGGCAGGTATGGGTGACACATCCTCTTCTTTAGCAGGTGGCAGCCTGGCAACTCCTGCAGAAAGTCCAGCAGAGCCCCACTCACACTGGGCCACCCACAAAGCCACGGCCCCTCACTCCCTCCCACCACCCCAGCCCCGACACTGCTGACGGGGCAGAGAATATGGGGTCAGGCACAGCTACAGGGGCTCTTGCTGACTGGAGAGGTGTTTATATTGACCTCAACCCAGGCACACCTGGGGGGGAGCTGGCAGGCAGTGTCAGGCTGCCCAAATCAGCCAATCCTCACCCCTCAGGGCCTCACATTTGCAACAAATGAAACTTCCTAAACGGACCAGGCCTAAGGAACAGGTGTGGGCTCTTGAGAGTCAGGCTAGACAAGGGGCTGCAGCTGCGGCTTGTTTTCTTACCATTTTATCTTGTCCATGAGTGGGAGACAACTTCAAGAAGACCCTATCCTAATGAGAGGAACCCAGGAGTCAGGGAGAGGAGTGATGGTGGGTGGAGACAGAGGCCTGGTGCCCTGGCTGCAGTGGAAGTGTCTGGAAGACCAGGCAGAGAGAGGCTGCACAGAGTGATAGCCAGGGTCACAGACCTGTCAGAGCTGATGTTTGTTAGTTCCATTCCTGCTCTAAGGTGTTCTGTGTCAGCTGTGAGCGACAGGTGAGCTGGGGGTTCTCTTCAAGGTGGGCTATGTGCACAGTTCCTGTGTGTCCAGCCCTGCTGGGGTACCTGGCCAGGGGAGTTCTGTATCCTGGGAAGGGCCTGACTATGAGAGCCCCATGGGCTGCTGGGTAGCTGCAGAGGTGAGCTCCATACCCTGGGAGGGACTTGAACACGAGAGCCCCGTGGGCTGTGGGGTTGGGGGTGCAGCCCAAGTGAGCTCCATATCCTGGGATTGGCGTAACCATGAGAGCCACATGGGCTGCTGGAGAACTGGTAAAATATATCAGGAGAGTCAGTGAAGCCACCGAGGATATACATCGAGTAGCTCCTATTTCCTACACCCTGCTGCTCATTCAACCATCCGCCAGGCCATGGCATTCTGTATTAGACTTCAATGATGCCTTCTTCTGTATTCCATTCATCTCAGAGTCACAAGAACTTTTGGCCTGTGAGTGGCAGGACACAACATGCAACAAAATCAATAATGCTGGGCCGTCCTGCCCCAATGGTTCAAAAATCCCCACACCATCAGTGGGGAAATGTCCTCTAAAGACCTAAAAGTTCTACCTCTGTAAAAGGGAACCCTCCTTCAATATGCAGATGACCTTCTGATCACCAGGCCTACTAAAGACGCCTCTGAACTACCTAGCCAATAAAGGATAGAAGGTGTCCAAGAAAAAGGCTCAAATATCCCAGGCTAAGGTGAAATGCCTGAGCTTCATTCTCACAGATATTCGGAGAAACGCATCCCAGGATAGCGAAGAAGCCATTTGCAGCCTTACCTCTTCTAAAATTAGAAGACAGCTTAAGGGTTCCTGGGGAGGCCAAAGTTTTCTGCATCTGGATCCCTAACTACAATCTAATAGTTGGGCCTCTACATGAAACACTGACACGAAAAGATGATGATCCTTTTGAATAGAATCCAGAAGCAGCCTTTCAAGAATGGAAAGAGCAGTAAATTCAGATCCTTGCCCAGGAACTCGCTAATTTAGCGAAAACCTTTGACCTTTACATACCCGGCCAAAGGGTAATCGCCCTTGGAGCCTTAGTGCAAAAACTGGGACCACTTGAAATGCAGTAACACAAGAATGCCCTTCAGGTATGATAAACTATGGTCACCAAGGGCTTTGCCCACAGACTCATCAGGCCAGGATACTGGGGTATCTAAAAAGCTGGAAATCAGCAGCCCGCAAGGCCAGCTCCCTCCTAAGGGAAAAGGAGCACACGTGGTGATCCTAACCACCCATCATGCCCTGAAGTTTCAGGGGTCGCTCTGTGGACACACTCACCTCGAGTGAGGAGGCCCTCCAACTCCAATCTCCAGAGAGACAAACGGGGGCAACGGGCCCCCAAGATGACTCATGTGACCATCACTTGACCTGGAGTTTCTCTCAGAAAACAACAAGACTGTGCCCCGAAAGAGCAGACTACTGCTTGCAGGACTTACTGCACCCACAGGGGAGCTAATAAGCTTGGCGGGGAAAACTTATATCACGCTTTCACCATAGAAAACCCTACAGACAACACGGTGATGGTGCCAATATGACTGGCTGGACTGCTGGCTACTTCTAAAGGCCGTTGACTCAGTGGACGTCATGGTCCTGGATCACCACTGACCCTGGACTGTCTGGGAGTTGCGCGGGCAGGGCTCTGACACATGGTGCTGTTTGTACATTAATTCAGGTACCTAATTAAAGAAAGCACAGACTACTGGTCAGAGCATCTAGGCTGGCAAAAACCGTCAGCCTAAGGTCACCGAACAAATGTGGGGTGGGGTGAAACCTTACACCTCAGCATCTCTGCACATCTCTTTCCTGGACCCTTAAAGGTCATTAGAATCTATAACACTTCCAATGCTGGTGCTCAGGTGGACGAGAAGTGAGGCAGGAGGCATTGGGACAATCAACCTCACCTGGAGGCTGGTGGGGAGACGTTTTGCCCCTCCCCCCATGTATCAGGGCTCCCACCACAGCATGAAGCAGTTACAAAAGAGGGGTCTGCACCCTCAACACCCCAAGAATGAGGAACGGAAGAAAAAGCAGAAGAGGTGTTCGTCTCTGGCAACGTTCATTAAAAATTCCTGGGAGATAAAAAGAGAATCTGGGCAATAAAATAAAGTCTAACCTGTTTTTCCTTTGTGCTTTGTCTAATTTCTCGTGCTCCTAGGGTTCCGCATGCAGAGGTCCCACACCCGGCACTTCAGACCTGATTTCCTAGTGCAGAATGGCTGGGACGATACCTCAGCTAGCGGGGTCCCATGCAGACTCCGCGGCATAGAGCCTGAGCTGCAGCCAACCCAACCCTCGAGAGCTCCATCCCTTCCCTCCCACTGACGCTGCCGAGATCCCTACACAGCAGCCCAGCCCACAGCCTGTGGGGGAGTGCTCGCTCACACCTCTCCATTCTGTTTTCAAAATAATGTTTCCTTTGCTTCTGAACCAAACTCAGTCTTGATCTGTTGGCTCTAATGATACTGTGCATGGGGACTCTGGTTGGGGTCCACTCTGGAGGATCAGTAACAGAAATTGAGAACATTGTAACTTCAATGAACAGATGTGTGAGCCAAACTGTAGTTAACATAGAGCAGTGTATAATTCTCTGGTAAAAAAGATGTTTCTAAGTCTTATATTTGATATTTCCATCACTTTCCTATAAGCAAGTTCAGTGAAGATGTCTGTCTTATTTGTCAGGTCAACATTAGAGAAATGAAGTGATTTATTTCCATGGATGTACACCGAATACTCTTGGCTGAAGCTTCAATCTTGTTTTGAATGCTTTTCCATGGAAAATGATACCTCTCTTTCAGCTCCCCCATTTCTGAGAAGTATAAAATCTTATAATTTATTATTACCAAAGGGGAAAGTTAGGAGAAGGGATAAATTAACAGTTTGGGAATAACACATACACACTGCTATGTATAAAATAGATCATCAACAAGGAACTACTGTATATCACATGGAACTACACTGAATATTTTGCAATAACCTATAAGGGGAAATAATCTGAAAAAGAATCGATATTTTTATTGACATCATCTATCAATGACAGATAAAATGTAACCTAAGCAAGGCCGATGGTGAACACTTCTGACCCTGAAGATTTCAATCATCTAAAGTTAGGGCTCTGCCTATTTCACACAGCCCTTAACGGACATACGTGTAGCCATAGCTTAAAAATTCCCCAGTTTGTGGTTCGGGGAGGCACTGATTTGGAATAATCCCTGGTGTTCTCCTTACATGCACGAGACCCTTCCTACAGCTAAAACATGCCTGTCACACCTAGAGGATGGTAAACCGTTTGATCAGAAAGAGTTTGGAAAAGGCACCTCATCTCCTCATCGCCTGGTGCTCGGGTTCACCCCTCCAGCATCTTTCTTAACAATCTCCTCACTTGGGGATATCAGCACCGTCAACATCATGTTGCACACAGTTTGGAATTTGTCCAGGGAATGAAGCGGAAGGATGAGAAAAATTTAGAGACAAGTCTTAGGTGTTCGGTCAGGCACATGCCACTCTCATTTCCAATCCGGAAGACAAATTCATCAAAGGCTAGAATTGCCCACAGAAACAGAATAGGGCTAGAGGAAATCACGCTGTTTTGTGTCCAGTTTCCAAAAACACAAGTTGAAAAATGGAACTCAGGGTCACTGAAATTCATGAAACTGCAGAGATGAAAATATCTATTGTCGAAAAACGACTTGATGTAAGTCAAAGAAAAGGACTTGTAAGCAAGGGAGAGAGGCAGGAAACAGATCTGAAGAGGTAGAATGGACTCCCCATTAAAGCACAAGAAAAGGGGCTGAACATCGCCAATTATGCAGTTGGCCTAAAAGGGCGTATGCATTTTTTCTGAATATATTCAAGTAAAGGCCATACACACTTTTGATCCAACCAAACAGGTGGGCACTGGAAATCAATACTACAAAATGTATCACTTCACATCTGTCAGAAGGGCCATCCACATAAAGTGTAATCACCAGAAATGCAGGACAGGGCGAGGAGAAAAGGGAGCCCTGTGAGGCTGATAGTGGAAATGTAATTTGCCAACGGCCACTCTGGAGAAGTGTATTGTGTTTGCTAAAACATCTAAAAAATGAGCTACAGAGCATAGGGCACTTGCACTTATGGGCGTATACCTTGGGAAAAACAAAAATGGACAGAAAACAGGCACCCAACTTTTACCACCTCTGTGTTAAAATGGGCCTCCACTTGGATATAACCTAAATGTCCCTGGAAGGATAAAATGGATAAAAGAGATAGGGTACTTATGTGGAGTGGACTATTACTCATCCAGAAATCAATGAAGTAAGGCCAGTTGTAACAACTCTGCAGGAGTTACATACTATCATTCTACGTGACATATGTCAGAAAGAAAAAAACACATATCATAAGATGTCACTTAAAGGTGGAATCACAAATGGCTACACATGAAATAAACTACAAAACAGAAACATAGTCAAATATGTAGAAAATAGACATAAGGCTGCTAAATGGGAAAGGTGGGGAATGGTGAGGTATTATCCAGGATGTTGAAATTAGCAAAGATACCTTTCCAAGTACCAAATTGAATAACTGACAAGTCCTACACGGTACCTCAAAGAACTGCACTCAGCCCACTCAAGTCACTGGAAAATAATACATATGACTCGTAAGCATCTGAAAAAGAATTTATTGTTGTCTCACAGTACATGAATCAAGTGGATGTACAGCAGCAAAAAACAGAGCTTTGAAAATCAGCTGTAACCAATATAAAAATAAATTTAAAAATATTTATAAAAAAAGTGAGACAGACAAAAATTCTTACAACATTTGTTGAAGGGGTACAATGTAACATGGATTGAACACATGTAGACAAACAGCAGGATAATATATAAGGCTGGAAGCTATGCATGCTAAGAGATGTTAGAGAGGCTAGTTGAGGAAATGCAGACCTTTTAAAGTAATACTGCCTGGTACCCATTCCATGGGTCCCAAATCTGCAGGTTCAAGGGAATCTTCTGACAGCGAAAACATGCCTGGGAAACCGAGATGAATATACACAATGTGCTCAGGAAAGATGTCTAAAATGCACCTCATTTTTGATCTCCTGGTGCTGGGGTTTGCCATTCCAGCCACATTACTAACAATCTCCCCACTTGGAGAATCAGCACTTTTAACCTCCTGTTTCACACAGTTTGCAATTTGTGCAGAGGATAAATGAGAAGAGGAGGAACCAATGAGAGATTAGCTGTAGGAGTTTTGACAGGCACATGTAACTCTAATTTCCCATTAGGAAGAAGAATTAACCAAGGGCTCAGCCTGCCTCCCCAGAATCAGAATAGGGCCGGAAGCAATCCAATGGTTTGGCGGCCAGCTCACAAAAAATGTGAGTTGCAAAATGGAGCTCAGGAGCAGACAATTCAAAGACCTGCAAAGATATAAACGATAACCAACGTCCAAAAATATATTCAGGTAAGGCAACGAAGAGGATCTGAATGAGAGGCAGAATTGCAGGAAACAGATTTCAAAAGGTAGATTGTACTCACATTTAAAGCATATGAAAAGCAGCAGAATTTCTAAAATGACGCAGTAGAGCAAAAGAGTGTATGCGTTTTTATCGTGAATATCTTCAGGAAAAAAACACATACAGAGTTTTTGGTCAACCAAGCAAGAGAGAAATGCAAATCTGCACAACAAAGAAGTCTCAATTTCCACTGCTCAGAAAGGCCATCCAAAAAATGTGTACAAACCAGAAATGCAGGAGAGGCCATGGAAAACAGGGAGACTAGTCACACTGATGGGTGGGGTATAAATATCCAGGAGCCATTCTGAAGAAGTGTATGCTGTTTCCTAAAACATCTAAAATACAAAGACCCTGAGCAAAGGGGACTTCAACTCATGGGCACATAACTTGGGAAGACTAAATATCAACAAGACACAGGCAACCCCAAAGTTTCGGGCTGCTCTGCATAAAACAACCTCAACTTAGGTACACTTAAAATATCCCAGGAAAAAGAGAAATGCATAAAGAACTTGTGGTAATTTGTACAACGGAATATCACTCAAACAGGAAATCAATGTCATAAGGCCAGTAGCAGCATAATGAGTGGATTTAGGTATGATGATTCTAAGGGAAATTAGTCACACAGAAAAAGAATCTTATCATAAGATATCACTTACAGAGGGAATGTCAACATCACAACACATGAACTGAATTAGGAAAGTGAGCAGCGTCTCACATTTAGAAAACACTCTTATGCCTGCTTAATGGGAAAGGAGAGGTGGGGTGATGCATAAAACCAGAGTTTGATATTAGCACAGGTACCATTCCATAAACCAAATACAGAATAGACAAGACCTACGCCTTCCTCAGTGAACGGGGCTCAAAACCCCTATTCCCCACAGAGGAATATATCTGATAAGTAAGAATCTTAAAACCTTTGTATTGATATGCCTCTGTAAGGGAATCAAGTGTGTCTAGACCGGCATAAACACGTCAGTGAAAATCAGCTCAACCCCATTATAAAAATGAATTTCAAAAAAAACCAAAAAAACAGCGAAATTCTTACACAATTCCTTCAGGGGTTCTGATGAAACCTGGAATGACCCTACCTGCAAATACATCTGGATGAGACATAAGGTTGGACACTTGGGACTGAGAGGACTGGTGAGATTGGGAGAGAAAATTCAGACCCTTTAAAGTAGTAATGTATGCCACCATTCCATTGGTCCTAAATCTCCAGGTAGATCACTACTGTTATAACATGTATGGGAAACCTAGAGAATGGACACCCTGTGATGGCGAAAGGTTTCTGAAAGTCTCCTAATTTTTCCTCTCCTTGTGCTGCAGTTTGGCATTCCAACTGCTTTACTATCAATCTCCCAACTTAGAAGAGTCAGCCCCTAAAACCTGCTGGTTCGCACAGTTTGCTAATTGTGCAGAGGATGAAAGGGAATAGGGAGAACCAAGGAGAGGGTAGTTGTTAGGCATTTGGACAGGCACATGTCACTCTAATTTCTCGTCAGGAAGAAGAATTAACCAAAGCTTCAGCCACCCACAGGGAACCAGAATAGCCACCCCTGGAACCAGTATAGGTCCTGAAGCAAAATTGTGGATTTGTGGTCAGCTCCCAAAAATGGGATTTGAAAATTGGAGCTCAGGGGCAAAGCAATTCACAAACCTGCAGAGTTATAAAGGACTACTCTCTTCCAAAAATCTGTTGAGGGAAGGCAACGAAGCAGACTTGAAAATGAGGCAGATTTGCACAAAAAGTATTTCAAGAGGTAAATTGGAATCGCCTTTAAAGCACAAGAAAAGCATCACAACTTCGACAATGATGCACTTGGCCAAAAACAGGGTATGCCTTTTCTCCTGAGGAGAAAATGCATAGGCCCTTTTTGGCCAATCAAGCAACCGTGCAATGCAAATCCACTCTACAAAGAATTGTCACTTCCGACCAGTCAAAAAGGACATCCGAAAATCTGTAAAAACCAGAAAGGCAAGAGAGAGATGACAAGGGCTTGAAGCAATGTGATCCCATGTGTCATGGAGGATTGTGATGACAAGCGCATTGAGCATTGTGATGACAAGATTATGTAGCATATTGTTGACAAAGGCATGAAGCATTGTGATGACAAGGTTCATGGACCACTGTGATGACAAGCGTCATGGAGCATTGTGATTACAGGGTTCATGGAGCATTGGGATGACAAGAGCATGGAGCACTTTGATGGCAAGAGTCCCGGATCACTGTGTTGTCAGGGTTCATGGAGCATTGTGATGACAGTGGTCATGGAGCATTGTCATGAGAACGTAATGGAGCATTGGGCTGAAAATGTTCATGGAGTATTGTGATGACAGGGGTCATGGAGCATTGTGATGACCAGTGCATGGAGCATTGTGATGGCAAGACCGTGGAGCATTGTGATGAGAAGACCATGGATAATTGTGATGACAAGCGTCATGGAGCACTGTAATGACAAGGGGAATGGAACATTGTGATGACAGTGGCCATGGAGCATTGTGATGACAAGGGTCATAGAGAATTTTGATGACAAGGGCGTGGAGCATTTTGATGAGAAGACCATGGATAATTGTAATGACGAGCATCATGGAGCACAGTAATCAAAAGGGGTATGGAGCATTGTGATGACAATGGCTTGGAGCATTGTGATAACAAGGGTCAGGGAGCATTGTGCTGAAAAGTGCATGGAGAATTGTGATGAAACGGGTCATGGAGCATTCTGATGACAAGCTTGTGGTGTATTGTGATGACAATGGCATGGAGCATTGTGATGAAAAGGGCATGGAGCATTCTGATGACAAGCTTGTGGTGTATGGTGTTGACAATGGCATGGAGCATTGTGATGAAAAGGGCATGGAGCATTGTGATGAAAAAGGCAGGGAGCCTTTTCATGACAGGATTCAAGGAGCATTCTGACAAGTGTCAGGGAGCATTGTGATGACAAGTGTATTGAGAATTGTGATGACAAATATCATGGAGCATTTTGATGAGAAGGGCATGGAGTATTGTGATGACAGGCATCATGGAGCGTTGTGATGACAAGTGTTATGGAACAATGTGATCACAAGTGTTTGGAGCATTGTGATGACAGAAGTCATGGATTATTTTTTTTTTTCAAGGAGCATGGAGCATTGTGATGACAAGGACATGAAGCAATGTGATCCCAAGTTTCATGGTGGATTGTTATGACAATGGTAAGGTAGTATTGTGATGACAAGCAAATGGAGAATTGTGATGAAAAGCTCATGTAGCATTTTGCTGACAGAGGCATGGAGCATTGTGATGATAAGGGTCATGGAGCACTGTGATGACAAGCGTCACGGATCATTGTGATTAGAGGGGTCAAGGAGCATTGGGATGACAAGGGCATGGATCATTGTGATGACAAGTATCATGGAACATTGGGCTGAAAATGTTCATAGAGCATTGTGATGACAAGGGATTGGAGCACTGTGATGACAACTGTCCCGGATCATTGTGTTGTCAGGGGTCATGGACCATTGTGATGACAGTGCTCATGGAGCATTGTGATGATATGGATCATGAAGCATTGTGCTGAGAAGTTCCTGGAGAATTGGGCTGAAATTGTTCCGGAAGTATTGTGTGGACAGGGTTCATGGAGCATTGAGATGACAAGGGAATGGAGCACTGTGACGAAAAGGTCTTCGAGCATTGTGATGAGAAGACCATGGAGCCTTGTAATGACAAGTCTCATGGAGCATTCTGATGAAAAGGGGCAAGGATTATTGTGATTACAGGGGTCTTGGAGCATTGTGATCACAAGGGCATGGAGCATTGTGATTACAGGGGTCTGGGAGCATTGTGATGAAATTGGCAAGGATCATTGCTATGAAAATGGTATGGAGCCTTGTCATGACAGGTTTCAAGGAGCATACTGATGACAAGTGTCAGGGAGCATAGTGATGACAAGTGTATAGAGCATTGTGATGACAAAGGTCATGGAGCATTGTGATGAGAAGACCATGGATAATTGTGATGATGAGCGTCATGGGGCGTTGGGATGATAAGTGTTATGGAACATTTTGATCACAAGGATTTGGAGCATTGTGATGAGAGAGATCATCGAATATTTTGATTTCCTTGTGATGACAATAGCCTGAAGCATTATGATGATGGGCATGGTGCATTTTGATGACAGGGTTCATGGAGCATTGAGATGAAAAGGGGCATGTAGCATTGTGATTACAGGGGTCCTGAAGCATTGTGATGACAATGGCATGGAGCATTGTGATGAGAATTCCATGGAAACTTCTGATGACATGCTTCATGGAGCTTTGTGATGACAAGGAGATGGAGCATTGTGATTATATGGGTCTTGAAGCATTGTGATGACAAGGGTCATGGAGCCTTGTGATGACAAGGCCGTGGAACACTGTGATGGCAGGGGTCATGGAGCATTGTTATGACAGGTGTAATGAAGCATTGTGATGAGAAGGGAATGGAGCATTGGTCTGAAATGTTTCATGGATTATTGTGATGAGAGTGAGCGTGGAGCATTGTGATGACAAGAACCCGGAACACTGTGATACATGGGTCATGGAGGATTGTAATGACAAGGGCATGGAGCATTTTGATTAGTATGGGATCGAGCATTGTGATGACAAGCGTCATGGAGTTTTGTGATGAGAAGGGCATGGAACAATGTGATGAGAGGGTCCATGGAGCATTGTGATGACAATGGCATGGAGAATTGAGATGCCAAGTGTCATGGAGATTTGTGATGACAAAGGTCATGGAGCATTTTGATGACAAGGGCATGGTGCATTGTGATGAGAAGGGAAGGGAGCATTGTGATGACAGGGTCATGGAGCAATTTGATGAAAAGAGGCATGGAATATTTTGATGACAGGGTTAAGGAACATTGTGATGTCAGGTGTCATGGAGTTTTGTGATGACAAGGGCATGGAGCTTTGTGATGAGAAGGGCATGGAGCAATGTCATGAGAGGTTTCACGGAGCATTGTTATGACAATGACATTGAGCACTGTGATGCCAAGGGTCATGGAGATATGTGATGACAAGGGTCAAGTAGCATTTTGAAGACAAGTGCGTGGTGCTTTGTGATGATAAGTGCAGGGAGCATTTTGATGCCAGGGTCACGGAGCAATATGATGAAATGTGTAATGGAATATTTTGCTGACAGGTGTTATAGATCATTGAGATGTCAGGGGTCCTGGAGCTTTAGGATGAAAAGGGTCATGGAGCATTTTGATGACAGGGGTAAAGGAACTTTGTGATGATAAGGGTATGTAGCATTGTGAAGACAGGGGTCATGGAACATTGTGATTACAGGGGTGAGGGAGTATTGTGATGACTAGTGATGGAACATTGTGATATCAGTGGAGAGAGAGCATTCTGATGAGAAGTGCATGGAGCATTGTGATTACAAGGTTTATGGAGCATTGTGATGACAAGGTTGTGGACCTTTGTGATGAAAACCGTGTGGCACATTGTGATGACAAGGGTCATGGAGCATTGTTTTGACAAAGGCATGGAGCATTGTGCTGACAAGGGTCACGGAGCATTGTGATGCAAAGTTCATGGAGCATTGTGGTTACAAAGTCACAGAGCCTTGTGATGACACAGGCATGGAACACTGTGATGACAAATGTTATGAAGCATTCTGATGACTGGAGTCATGGAGCATTGTGATGACAAGGGTCATGGAGCATTGTGATGACAAGGTCATGGAGCATTGTGCTGACAATCACATGGAGCATTGTGATGACAAGTGTCATGGAGCATTGTGCTGAGAAAGGCATAGAGAATTCTGATGACAAGGGTCAAAGAGCATTGTGATGAAAAGTTCACGGAGCATTGTGGTTAAAAACGTAACAGAGACTGTTGATGATGACGGCATGGAACATTGTGATGACAAAGGTCATGAAACACTGTGGTGATTGGAGTCACGGTGCATTGTGATGACAGGGGTCATGGAGCACTGTGATAACAAGGGCATGGATCATTGTGATGACAAGTGTATGAAGCATTGGGCTGAAAATGTTAATGGAATATTGTGATGACAGAGTTCATGGAGCATTGTGATGACAAGGGAATGGAGAATTGTGATGACAAGGTCCTGGAGCATTGTGATGAGAAGTCCATGGAGCCTTGTGATGACAAGTCTCATGGAGAATTCTGATGAAAAGGGGCATGGTGCATTGTGATTACAGGGGTCTTGAAACATTCTAATGACAAGGGCATGGAGCATTGTAAGGAGAAGCCAAAGGAGCATTCTGATGACATGTGTCATTGAGCTTAGTGATGTGAAGGGCTTGGAGCATTGTGATTACAGGGGTCTTGGAGCATTGTGATGAAAGGGGCATATATCATTGTGATGAAAATGGCAAGGAGCCTTGTCATGTCAGGGATCAAGGAGCATACGGACAACAAGTGTCAGGGAGCATTTTGATGACAAGTGTATTGAGCATTGTGATGAAAATGGTCATCGAGCATTGTGATGAGAAGACGATGGGTAATTGTGATGACGAGCCTCATGGGGCTTTGTGAGAACAAGTGTTATGGAATATTGTGATCACAAGGTATTGGAGCATTGTTATGACAGAGGTCATGGAGAAATTTGATTTCATTGTGATGACAATAGCATGAAGCATTATGATGATGGGCATGGTGCATTGTGATGACAGGTTCATGGATCATTGAGATGAAAAGGGGCATGGAGCATTGTGATTACAGGGGTCTTGGAGCATTGTGATGAGAAGGGTCATGGAGCCTTGTGATGGAAGGGCCATGGAACATCGTGATGGCCGGGGTCATGGAGCATTTTTATGACAGGTGAAATGGAGCATTGTGATGGCAAGGGCATGGAGCATTGTGATGAGAAGGCCATGGATAACTGTCATGACAAGCGTCATGGGGCGTTGTGATGATAAGTGTTATGGAACATTTTGATCACAAGGATTTAGAGCATTGTGATGACAGAGGTCATGGAGCATTTTGATTTCATTGTGATGATAGTAGCATGAAGCATTCTGATGATGGGCATGGTGCATTTTGATGACAGGGTTCATGGAACATTGAGATGAAAAGGGGCATGGAGCAGTGTGATTACAAGAGTCTTGGAGCATTGTGATGCCAAGGGCATGGAGCATCGTGAATGAGAATGCCATGGAGCATTCTGATGAGAAAGGTAATGGAGCATTGTGATGACAATGGCTTGGGGCATTGTGATGAGAAGGGTGAGTGAGCATTGTGCTGACAAGTGCATGGAGAATTTTGATGACAAGGTTCATGGAGCATTCTGATGACAAGCTTGTGGAGTATTTTGATGACAAAGGCATGGAGCATTGTGATGAAAATGGCATGGGGCATTGTGTTGAAAAAGGCATGGAGCCTGTTCGTGACAGGGTTCAAGGAGCATTTTGACGACAAGTGTCAGGGAGCATTTTGATGACAAGTGTATTGAGAATTGTGATGACAAAAGTCATGGAGCATTGTGATGACAAGGGCATAGAACATTGTAATCACAAGGTCATGTAGCATTTTGCTGACAAAGGCATGGAGCATTGTGATGACAGGTGTCATGGAGCACAGTGATGACAAGCGTCACAGAGCACTGTGAATACAGCGGTCATGGAGCATTGGGATGACAAGGGCATGGAGCATTGTGAGGAGAAGACCAAGGAGCATTCTAATGATATGCGTCATTGAGTTTTGTGATGACAAGGGCATGGATAATTATGATTACAGGGGTCTTAGAGCATTGTGATGAAAAAGGCATGGAACATTGTAATGAAAAAGGCATGGAACCTTGTCATGACAGGGTTCAAGGAACATACAGACAACAAAGGTCAGGGAGCATTTTGATGACAAGTGTATTGAGCATTGTGATGACAAAGGTCATGGAGCATTGTGATGAGAAGACCATGGATAACTGTGATGACGAGCGTCATGGGGAATTGTGATGACAAGAGTTATGGAATATTGTGATTACAAGGGTTTGGAACATTATGATGACAGGGTTCCTGGATCATTTAGATGAAAAGGGGCATGGAGCATTGTGATAACATGGGTTTTGGAGCATTGTGATGAGAAGGGACATTGGTCCTTGTGATGACAAGACCATGGAACATCGTAATGGCAGGGGTCATGGAGCATTCTTATGACAGGTGTAATGGGGCACTGTGTTGAGAAGGCCATGGAGCATTCTGATGACATGTGTCATTGAGCTTTGTGATGAGAAGTGCATGGAGCAATGTGATGAGAGCATTCATGGAGCACTGTGATGACAATGACATGGAGCCTTGTGATGCCAAGGGTTCTTTGTGATGACAAAAGTCATGGAGCATTTTGATGACAAAGGCGTTGTGCATTGTGATGAGAAGGGCAGGGAGCATTGTGATGACTAGGTCATGGAGCAATTTGTTGAAAAGTGTCATGGAACATTTTGATGACAGTGGTTATGGAACATTGTGATGTCTGGGGTCATGGAGCATTTTGATGAAAAGGGTTTTGGAGCATTTTGATGACAGTGGTTATGGAACATTGTGATGTCATGGGTCATCGAACATTGTGATGATAAGTGCATGTACCATTGTGATGACAGGAGTCACGGAACATTGTGACGACAGTGGTAAGGGAGTATTGTGATGAATAGTGATGTAACATTGTGATATGAGTGGTGAGAGAGCATTTTGATGAGAAGTGCACTGAGAATTGTGATGACAATGTGTATGGAGCATTGTGATGACAAGATATTGGAGCACTGTGATGACAAGCACATGGCGCATTATGATGACATGTGTTATGGAGCATTGTGCTGACAAGCGCAGGGACCATTGTGATGACATGGGTCATGGATCATTGTGTTGAGAAAGGCATAGAACATTGTGATGACAAGGGTCATGCAGCATTGTGATGAAAAGTTCATGGAGCATTGTGGTTAAAAACGTCACAGAGACTGTTGATGACGAAGGCATGGACGACTGTGATGACAAAGGTCATGAAGCATTGTGATGACAGGAGTCACGGAGCATTGTGGTGACAGGGTTCATGGAGCATTGTAATAACAAGGGCATGGAGCATTCTGATGACAAGGTCATGGAGCTTTGTGATGACAAGTGCATGGAGCATTGTGATGAGAAAGTCATGGAGTATTGTGAAGAGAGGTGTCAGGGAGCATTGTGATGACAAATGTCATGGTCCATTGCGATGACAATGGAAGGGAGCATTGTGATGCCAAATGTAATGGAAGATTGTCATGACAAATATAATGGAGCATTTTGATGACTAGGGCTTGAAGCATTATGATGACAAAGGCCATTGAGTATTTTCATGACAAGGTCTTGAAGCATTTTGATGACAAGATCCTGGAGCATTGTGATGAGAAAACCATGGAGCATTGTGATGACAGGTGTCATGGAGCACTGTGATGACAAGCGTCACGGAGCATTGTGATTAAAGGGGACTTGGAACATTGTGATGACAAGGGCATGGAGCATTGTGAGGAGAAGGCCAAGCAGCATTCTAATGATATGTGTCATTGAGCTTTGTGATGACAAGGGCATGGAGAATTATGATTACAGGGGTCTTAGAGCATTGTGATGAAAAAGGCATGGATCATTGTGATGAAAAAGTCATGGAGCCTTGTCATGACAGGGTTCAAGGAGCATACAGACAACAAGTGTCAGGGAGCATTTTGATGACAAGTGTATTGAGCACTGTGATGACAAAGGTCATGATCATTGTGATGAGAAGACCATGGATAACTGTGATGACAATCATCATGTGGTATTTTGATGACAAGAGTTATGGAATATTGTGATCACAAGGTTTTGGAACTTTGTGATGACTGGGTTCATGGATCATTTAGATGAAAAGGGGCATGGAGCATTGTGATAGCATGGGTCTTGGAGCACTGTGATGAGAAGGGTCATGGGGCCTTGTGATGACAAGGCCATGGAACATCGTGATGACAAGGGTCATGGAGCATTCTTATGACAGGTGTAATGGAGCACTGTGATGAGAAGGCCATGGAGCATTCTGATGACATTTGTCATGGATCTTTGTGATGACAAGTGCATGGAGCAATGTGATGAGAGTGTTCATGGAGCATTTTGATGACAATGATATGGACCATTGTGATGACAAGGGTCATGGATCTTTGTGATGACAAATGTCATGAAGCATTGTGATGACTGGAGTCACGGAGCATTGTGATGACAGGGGTCATGGAGCATTGTGATAAAAGGGGCATGGAGCATTGTGATGATAAGGGCATGGAACACTGTCTAATAAGTTTCATGGATTATTGTGATGACAGTATGAATGACGCATTGTGATGACAAGGGCATGGAGCATAGTGATGAACAGGTCATGCAGTATTGTGAAGACAGATGTCAGGGAGGATTTTGATGACATATGTAATGGCCCATTGTGATGACAGTGGCATGGAGCATTGTGATGCCAAGTGTCATGGAGAATTCTGATGGCAAATGTAATGTAGCATTGTCATGACAATTTCTTTGAGCATTGTGATGACATGGGTCAGGGGGCATTGTGCTGACATGTGCATGGAGATTTGTGATAACAAGGGTCATGGACATTCTGATGAATAGCTTGTGGAGTATTTTGATGACAATGGCATGGAGCATTGTGATGAAAACGGCATGGGGCATTGTGATGAAAATGGCATGGAGTCTTTTTGTGACAGGGTTCAAGGAGCATTCTGACGACAAGTGTCAGGGAGCACTCTGATGACAAGTGTATTGAGAATTGTGATGACAATGGTCATGGAGCATTGTGATGAAAAGGGCATGGTGTATTGTGATGACAGGCATCATGGAGCGTTGTGATGACAATTGTAATGGAGTATTTTGATGACAAGAACATAGAGCATTGTAATTAGAAGGTCATATAGCATTTTACTGACAAAGACATGGAACCTTGTGATGACAGGTGTCACGGAGCACTGTGATGACAAGCGTCTTGGAGCATTGTGAATACAGGGGTCATGGAGCATTGGGATGTCAAGGGCATGGAGCATTGCAATTACAGGTGTCTTAAGCATTGTGATGACAAGTGTCATGTAACCTTCTGATGACAAGGCCGTTGAACACTGTGATGGCAGGGCTCATGGAGCATTGGGCTGAAAATGATCATGGAGTATTTTGAAGACAGGGGTCATGAAGCATTGTGATGTCAAGGGAATGAAGCTTTGGGACGACAAGTATCCCTGATCATTGTGTTGTCATGTGTCATGGACTGTTGTGATGACTGAGGTCATGGAGAATAGTGATGATATTGGTCATGGAGCATTGTGATGATAAGGTCATGGAGCATTTGGCTGCAAATATTCATGGAGTATTGTGATGACAGTTGTCATGGAGCATTGCAATGACAAGGGAATGAAGCATGGTGATGACAAGGTCCTGGAGCATTGTGATGAGAAGACCATGGAGACTTTTGATGAGAAATCTCATGGAGCATTCAGTTGAAAAGGGGCATGGAGCATTGTGATTACAGCGGTTTTGGAGCATTGTGATTACAAGGGCATGGATCATGGTGATGAGAAGGCCATGGAGCATTCTGATGACATGCGTCATGCAGCTTTGTGATGACAAGGACATGGAGCATTGCGATTACAGGGGTCTTGGAGCATTGTGATGAAAAGAGCATGGATCATTGTGATGAAAAAGGCATGGAGCCTTGTCATGACAGGGTTCAAGGAGCATACTGACGAGTAGTGTCAGGGAGCATTGTGATGACAAGTGTATTGAGCATTGTGATGACAAAGGTCATGGAGCATTGTGATGAGAAAACCATGGATAATGGTGATGATGAGCATCATGGGGTGTTGTGATGATAAGTGTTATGGAACATTGGGATCACAAGTGTTCGGAGCATTATGATGACAGAGGTCATGGAGCATTT
Source organism: Mesoplodon bidens (assembly GCF_964165515.1). NCBI lineage: Eukaryota > Metazoa > Chordata > Mammalia > Artiodactyla > Ziphiidae > Mesoplodon > Mesoplodon bidens. The sequence goes on from NW_027672207.1 coordinate 5,185,963, forward strand.
TGATTTCATTGTGATGACAATAGCATGAAGCATTATGATATTGGGCATGATACATTGTGATGACAGTGTTCATGGAGCATTGAGATGAAAAGGGGCAAGGAGTATTGTGATTACAGGGGTCTTGGAGCATTGTGATGACAAGGGCATTGAGCATTGTGATGTGAAGTCTATGGAACATTCTGATGACATGCGTCATTGAGGTTTGTGATGACAAGGGCATGGAGCATTGAGATTACAGGGGTCTTGATCATTGAGATGACAAGTGTCATGGAGCCTTGTGATGACAAGGCCGTGTAACATTGTGATGGCAGGGGTCATGTAGCATTGTTATGACAGGGGTAATGGAGCATTTTAATGAGAACGGCATGGAGCATTGCTCTGAAATATTTTATGAATTATTGTGATGAGAGTGGGCATGGAACATTGTGATGATGAGGGCACAGAACAGTGAGTTACATGGGTCATGGGTCATGGAGCTTTGTGATGACAAGTCATGGAGCATTGTCATGACAAGGGCATGGATCATTGTGAAGAGAACGTCATGGAGTATGGAGAAGACAGGTGTCAGGGAGCATTGTGATGACATATGTCATGGTCCATTGCGATGACAATGGCAGGGAGTATTGTGATGCCAAATTTAATGGAGGATTGTGATGATAAATATAATGGAGCATTGTGATGACTAGGGTTTGGAGCATTATGATGACAAGGGCCATTGAGAATTTTCATGACAATGTCGTGAAGTATTGTGATGAAATGGTCCTGGAATATTGTGATGAGAAAATCATGGAGCCTTGTGCTGAGAAGTCTCATGGAGCATTGTGATGAAAAGGGGCAAGGAGCATTGTGATTACAGGGGTCTTGGCACATTGTGAGGACAAGGGCATGGATCATTGTGAGCAGAAGGCCAAGGAGCATTCTGATGACATGCGTCATTGAGCTTTGTGATGACAAGGGCATGGAGCATTGTGATTACAGGGGTCTTGGAGCATTGTGATGAAAAGGGCATGGATCATTGTGATGAAAAATGATTGGAGACTTGTCATGACAGGGTTCAAGGAGCATACAGACAGCAAGTGTCAGGGAACATTTTGATGACAAATGTATTGAGCATAATGATGACAAAGTTCATTGAGCATTATGATGAGAAGTCCATGGATAACGGTGATGACGAGCGTCATGGGGCATTGTGATGGCAAGTGTTATGGAATATTGTGATCACAAGGGTTTGGAGCATTGTTATGACAGAGGTCATGGAGCATTTTGATTTCATTGTGTTGACAATCGCATGAAGCATTATGATGATGGGCATGGTGCATTGTGATGACAGGGTTCATGGAGAATTGAGATGGAAACGGGCATGGAGCATTGTGTTTACAGGGTCTTGGAGCATTCTGATGACAAGGGCATGGAGCATTGTGATGAGAAAGCCATGGAACATTCTGATGACATGCGTCATGGAGCTTTGTGATGACAAGGGCATGGAGCATTGTGATTACAGGGGTCCTCAACACTGTGATGACAAGTGTCATGGAACATTGTGATGACTAGGACGTGGAACATTGTGATGGCAGGGGTCATGGTGCAATGTTATGACAGAGGTAATGGAGCATTGTGATGAGGATGGCATGGAACATTGGTGTGAAATGTTTCATGGATTACTGTGATGAGAGTGGGCATGGAGCATTGTGATGACAAGGGTACGGAACACTATGATACATGGGTCATTCAGGATTGTAATGAAAAGGGCATGGATCATTGTGAGGAGAAGGGCATCAACCATTGTGATGACAAGTGTCATGGAGCTTTGTGATGACAAGGACATGGAGCAATGTGATGAGAGGGTTCATGGAGCATTGTGATGACAATGACATGGAGCATTGTGATGCCAAGGGTCATGGAGCTTTGTGATGACAACTCATGGAGCATTTTGATGACAAGGGCATGGTGCATTGTGATGAGAAGGGCAGGGAGTATTTTGATGACCGAGTCATGCAGCAATTTGATAAAAACTGTAATGGAACCTGTTGATGGCAGTGCTTATAGAACATTGTGACGTCAGTGGTCATGGAGCTTTGGGATGAAAAGGTTCATGGAGTTTTCTGATGACAGGGGTTATGGAATAGAGTGATGTCAGGGGTCATGGAACATTGTGATGATAAGGGGATGTAGCATTGTGATGACAGGGTCATGGAACATTGTGATTACAGGGGTGAGGGAGTATTGTGATGACTAGTGATGGAACATTGTGATATCTCTGTTAAGAGAGCATTTTGATGAGAAGTGCATGGACCACTGTGATTACAATGTTTATGGAGCACTGCAATGACAAGATTGTGGGCCGTTGTGATGAAATGCGCGTGACACATTGTGATGACAATGGTCATGGAGCATTGTTCTGACAAAGACATGGAGCATTGTGATGACAAGGGTCACAGAGAATTGTGATGAAAAGTTCATGGAGCATTGTGGTTACAATGGTCACAGAGCCTTGTGATGATGCGGGCATGGACCATTGTGATGACAAACGTTATGAAGAATTGTGATGATTGGTGTCACGGAGCATTGTGATGACAGGGTTCATGGAGCATTGGTCTTACAAGTTTCATAGATTACTGTGATGACAGTGGGCATGGTGCATTGTGATGACAAGGGCATGCAGCATTGTGATGAGAAGGTCATGGAGTATTGTGAAGACAGGTGTCAGGGAACATTGTGATGACATATGTCATGGTCCATTGCGATGACAATGGCATTGATAATTGTGATTCCAAATGTAATGGAGGATTGTGATGACAAATATAATGGAGCATTGTGATGACTGGGGCTTGGAGCATTATGATGACAAGGGCCATTGAAAATTTTCATGACATGGTCGTGAAGCATTGTGATGACAAGGTCCTGGAGCATTGTGATGAGGAAATCATGGAGCCTTGTGATGACAAGTCTCATGGAGCATACTGATGAAAAGTGGCATGGAGCATTGTGATGACAAGGGCATGGAACATTGTGAGGAGAAGACCAAGGTGCATTCTGATGGCATGCATCATTGAGCTTTGTGATGACAAGGGCATGGAGCATTGTGATTACATGGGTCTTGGAGCATTGTGATGAAAAGGGCATGGATCATTGTGATGAAAAAGGCATGGAGCCTGATCATGACAGGATTCAAGGAGCATACAGACAACAAGTGTCAGGGAACATTTTGATGATAAGTGTATTGAGCATTGTGATGACAAAGGTCATGGAGCATTGTGATGAGAAGACCATGGATAATTGTGATGACGAGTGTCATGGGGCATTGTGATGACAAGTGTTATGGAATATTGTGATCACAAGGGTTTGGAGCATTGTTATGACAGAGGTCATGGATCATTATGATTTCAAGGAGCATGGAGCATTGTGATGACAAGGGCATGAAGCAATGTGATCCCAAGGTTCATGGAGGATTGTGATGACAATAGTAATGGAGTATTGTGATGACAAGCACATAGAACATTGTTATGACAGGGTCATGTAGCATTTTGATGACAAAGGCATGGAGCAGTTTGCTGAAAGTTGTCATGGAGCACTGTGATGACAAGCGTCACAGAGCATTGTTCATACAGGGGTCATGGAGAATTGGGATGACAAGGGCATGGATCATTGTTATGACAAGCGTCATGGAACATTGGGCTGAAAATGTTCATGGAGTATTGTGATGACAAAGGTCATGGAACACTGTGATGACTAGGCAATGGAGCATTGTGATGACAAGAGTCCCGGATCATTGTTTTGTCAGGTGTCATGGAGTGTTGTGATGAGAGTGGTCATGGAGAATTGTGATGATATTGGTCATGGAGCATTGTGATGATAAGGTCATGGAGCCTTTGTCTGAAAATATTCCTGGAGTATTGTGGTGACAGTGGTCATGGAGAATTGTGATGACAAGGGAATGGAGCATGGTGATGACAAGGTCCTGGAGCATTGTGATGAGAAGACCAAGGAGACTTTTGATGAGAAGTCTCATGGAGCATTCTGTTGAAAAGGGGCATGGAACATTGTGATTACAGGGGTCTTTGAGCATTGTGATGACAAGGGCATGGATCATGGTGATGAGAAGATCATGGAGCATTCTGATGACATGTGTCATGGAGCTTTGTGATGACAACGGCATGGAGCATTGTGATTAAAGGGTTCTTGGAGCATTGTGATGAAAATGGCATGGAGCATTGTGATGAAAAAGGCAAGGAGCCTTGTCATGACAGGGTTCAAGGAGCACACTGATGACAAGTGTCAGGGAGCATTGTGATGACAAGTGTATTGAGAATTGTGATGACAAAGGTCTTGGAGCATTTTGATGAGAAGACCATGGATAATTGTGATGATGAGCGTCATGGGGTGTTGTGATGATAAGTGTTATGGAACATTGTGATCAAAAGGTTTCGGAGCATTATGATGATGAGGTCATGGAGAATTTTGATTTCATTGTGATGACAACAGCCTGAAGCACTATGAGGATGGGTATGGTGCATTGTGATGACAGGGTTCATTCAGCATTGAGATGAAAAGGGGCATGGAGCATTGTGATTACAGGGGTCTTGGAGCATTGTGATGAAAAGAGCATGGAGCATTGTTATGTGAAGGCTATGGTACATTATGATGACATGCGTTATGGAGATTTGTGATGACAAGGGCATGGAGCATTGTGATTACAGGGGTCTTGAGCATTGTGATGACAAGTGTCATGGAGCCTCGTGATGAAAAGGCCGTGGAGCATTGTGATTACAGGGGACTTGAGCATTGTGATGACAAATGTCATGTAGCCTTGCGATGACAAGGCCGTGGAACATTTTGATGGCAGGGGTCATGGAGAATTGTTATGACAGGGGTAATGGAGCATTTTGAACAGAAAGGCATGTAGCATTGGTCTGAAATATTTCATGGATTATTGTGATGAGTGTGGGCATGGAGCATTGTGACGACAAGGTCACGGAACACTGTGATACATGGGTCATGGGTCATGGAGCTTTGTGATGACAAATCATGGAGCATTGTGATGACAAGGGCATGGAGAATTGTGATGACAGGGGCATGGAACATTGGTCTGACCAATTTCATAGATTATTGTGATGACAGTGGACATGGTGCATTGTGGTGACAAAGACATGGAGCATTGTGATGACAAGGTCGTGAAGCATTGTGTTGACAAGGTCCTGGAGCATTGTGATGAGAAAAACATGGAGCCTTGTGATGACAAGTCTCATGGAGCATACTGATGAAAAGGGGCAAGGACCATTGTGATTACAGGGGTCTTGGATCATTGTGATGAAATGGGCATGGATCATTGCGATGAAAAACGCATGGAGCCTTGTCGTGGCAGGGTTCAAGGAGCATACAGACAACAACTGTCAGGGAACATTTTGATGACAATTGTTTTGAGCATTTTGATGACAAAGGTCATGGAGCATTGTGATGAGAAGACAGTGGATAACTGTGATGACGAGCGTCATTGGGCATTGTGATGACAAGTGTCATGGAATATTGTGATCACATGGATTTGGAGCATTGTTATGACAGAAGTCATGGAGCATTTTGATTTCATTGTGATGACAATAGCATGAAGTATTATGATGATGGGCATGGTGCATTGTGATGACAGGGTATATGGATCTTTGAGATGAAAATGGGCATGGAGCAGTGTGATTACAGGGGTCTTGGAGCATTGTGATGAGAAGGATCATGGAGCCCTGTGATGACAAGGCCATGGAACATCGTGATGACAGCGGTCATGGAGCATTTTGATGTCAAGGGCATTGTGCCTTGTGATGAGAAGGGCAGGGAACATTGTGATGACAGGGTCATGGAGCTATTTGATGAAAAGTGTCATGGAACATTTTAATGAGAGGTGTTATGGAACATTGTGTTGTCAGGGGTCATGGAGCATTTTGATGAAAAGGGTCATGGAGCATTTTGATGACAGTGGTTATGGAACATTGTGATGTCAGGGTTCATCGAACATTGTGATGATAAGTGCGTGTAGCATTGTGATGACAGGTGTCATAGAACATTGTGATGACAGGGTTGAGGTAGTATTGTGATGAATAGTGATGTAACATTGTGATATCAGTGGTGAGAGAGCATTTGGATGAGAAGTGCATGGAGCATTGTGATGACAAAGTTTATTGGGCATTGTGTTGACAAGATTCTGTAGCTCTGTGATGACAAGCGCATGGCACATTGTGATGGCATGTGTCATGGAGCATTGTGCTGACAAGCCCATGGAGCATTGTGATGATAAGGGTCATGGAGCATTGTGCTGAGAAAGGCATGGAGCATTTTGATGACAAGGGTCAAAGAGCATTGTGATGAAAAGTTCATGGAGCATTGTGGTTAAAAAGGTCACAGAGACTGTTGATGATGAGGGCATGGACAATTGTGATGACAAAGGTCATGAAGCATTGTGATGAATTGAGTCACGGAGAACTGTGATGACAGGGTTCATGGAGCATTGTGATAACATGGGCATGGAGCATTGTGATGACAAGGGCATGGAGCATTTGTCTAATAAGTTTCATGGATTACTGTGATGACAGTTGGAATGGTGCATTGGGATGACTAGGTCATGGAGCATTTTGATGCCGAGTTCATGCAGTATTGTGAACTCCGGTGTCAGGGAGCATTGTGATGACATATGTAATGGTCCATTGTGATGACAATGGCATGGATCATTGTGATGCCAAGTGTCATGGAGGATTCTGATGACAAAGTGAATGGTGCATTGTGATGACAAGGGTCAAGGAGCATTGGGCTGACAAGTGCATGGACAATTGTGATGACAAGGGTCATGGAGCATTCTGATGACAAGCTTATGGAGTATTTTGATGACAATGGCATGGAGCATTGTGATGAAAACGGCATGGGGCAGTGTGATGAAAATGGCATGTAGCCTTTTCGCGACAGGGTTCAAGGAGCATTCTGACGACTAGTGTCAGGGAGCATTGTGATGACAAGTGTATTGAGAATTGTGATGACAATGGTCATGGCTCATTGTGATGAACAAGGCATGGAGTATTGTGATGACACGCATCATGGAGCACTGTGATGACAAGTGTTACGGAACATTTGATCACAAGTGTTTGGAGCATTGTGATGACAGAGGTCTTGGTTCATTTTGATTTCAAGGAGCATGGAGCATTGTGATGACAAGGGCATGAAGCAATGTGATCCCAAGGTTCATGGAGGATTGTGATGGCAATTCAAATGGAATATTGTGATGACAAGCGCATAGAGCATTGTAATCATAAGGTTATGTAGCATTTTGCTGACAAAGGCATTGAGTATTTTGATGACAGGTATCATGGAGCAATGTGATGACAAGCATCACGGAGCATTGTGAATACAGGTGTCATGGAGCATTGGGATGACAAGGGCATGCATCATTGCGATGAGGAGGTACATGGAGCATTGGGCTGAAAATTTTCATGGAGTATTTTGATGACAGGTGTCATGGAGCATTGTGATGACAAGGGAATGGGGTACTGTGATGGCAACGTCTTGGAGCACTGTGATGTGAAGACCATGGAACCTTGTGATGACTAGTCTCATTGAGCATTCTGATGAAAAGGTGCAGGGAACATTGTGATCACAGGGTTCTTGGAGAATTGTGATGACAAGGGCATGGAACATTATGATGAGAAGGCCATGCAGCATTCTGATGACATACCTCATGGAGCTTTGTGATGACAAGTGCAAGGAGCATTGTGATCAAAGGGGTCTTGTAGCATTGTGATGAAAAGGGTATGGATCATTGTGATGAAAAAGGCTTGGAGCCTTTTCATGAAAGAGTTCAAGGTGCATACTGATGGCAATAGTCAGGGAGCATTGTGACGACAAGTGTATTGAACATTGTGATAACAAAAATCATGGTGCATTGTGATGAGAAGACCACGGATAATTTTGATGACCAGCGTCATGGGGCATTGTGATGACAAGTGTTATGGAACATTGTGATCAAAAGTGTTTGGAGCATTGTGATGACAGAGGTCATGGAGCATTTTGATTTCTTTGTGATGACAATAGCATGAAGCATTATGATGATGGGCGTGGTGCATTGTGATGACAGCTTTCATGGAGCATTGGGATGAAAAGTGGCATGGAACATTGTTCTGACAAGTTTCATGGATTATTGTGATAAAAGTGGGCATGGCACATTTTGACAACAAGGGCATGGAGCACTGTGATGACAAGGTCATGGATTATTGTGAAGAAAGATGTCAGGGAACATTGTGATGAAATATGTCATGTTCCAGTTTGATGACAATATCATGGAGCATTGTGATGCCAAGTGTCATGGAGGATTTTTGTGACAAATTATAGGAGCATTGTGATGACAAGGGCATGGAGCATTGTGATTTCAAAGGCCATTGATAATTTTAATGTCCAGGTCGTGAAACATTGTGATGACAAGTACATGGAGCTTCCTATGACAGGCGTCATGGAGCATCGCGATGACAAGTGCATGGAGTATTGTGATGACAAGTGCATATAACATTGTGATGTGAAGTGCCATGGAGAATTGTAATGAGAAGGACATGGAGAATTGTGAGGACAAGGGACATTGAGCTTTGAGATGACAAGGCATGGAGCATGGTGATGGCAAAACCGTGGAGCATTGTGATGGGAAGTCCATAGTTAATTGTGATGTCGAGGATCATCGAGCACTGTAAGCACAAGGGGCATGAAGCATTGTGATGACAGGTGTCAGGGAGCACTGTGATAAGAGGGGTCATGTAGCATTGTGATGACAAGGGCATGAAGCACTGTGATGACAAGTGCATGGAGCATTGTGATGATAATTGCATGAAGCATTGCAATGACAAGTGCATGGATAATTGTGATGAAAAGAACATGTAACATTGTGATGAGAAGTGTCATGTAGCATTGTGATGACAAGGAAGTGGAGAATTGTGATGACAAGGGACATGGAGCATTGTGATAACCAGGGCATGGAGCATTGTGATGACAGTGGTCATGGAGCATTATTATGACAAGGGCCATGGGGCATTCTGACAAAAGATATAACTTATGAAGTGAATGTAAACATGGCTACATATGAACTGAATTAGGGAAGAGAACAGATTCTCAGATTTAGAAAAAAAACTCTTATGCTTGCTTAAGGGGAAAGAGAGGTGGGGAAATGCAGAAAACAAAAGTTTGATATTAGAACAGGAACCGTTCCATAATCCAAAAACAGAAGAGACAAGCCCTACTCCTTCCTTAGTGAACGGAACTCAACATCCCTATTCCCCACAGAGAAATTTATCTGACTAGTAAGAATTTTAAAACCTATGTATTCATATGGCTCTGTAAGGGAACCAAGTGTGTCTAGAACGACATAAACATGGCAGTGAGAATCAGCTGAAACCCACTATAAAAATGAATTTCAAAACAAAACATAAAAACAGTAAAATTCTTACACAATTCCTTCAGCGGTTCTGATGAAACCTGGAATGACCCTATCTACAATGACAGCTGGATGTAGCATAAGGCTGGTCACTTGAGACTGAGAGGATTGGTGAGATTGGGTGAAAAAATGCAGATCCTTTAAAGCAATAATGCCTGCCACCCATTCCATGGTTCCCAACTCTCCAGGTAGAAAGAAATATCACTACAGTTATAACATGTATGGGAATGTAGAGACTGGAAACACTCTGATGATGAAAGGTTTCTAAAACTCTGCTACATTTTTCTCTCCTTGTGCTCCAGTTTGACATTCCAAATGCTTTACTATCAATCTCCCAACTTGGAGAGTCAGCCCCTATAACTTCCTAATTCGCACAGTGGACATATTGTTCAGAGGATATAAGGGAAGAGAGAGAACCAATGAGAGAGTAGCTGTAGGGATTTGGACGGCCACATGTCACTCTAATTTTGCATCATGAAGAGGAATTAACCGAAGTCTCAGCCAGCCCCGCCAGAACAAGTATAGGTCCTGAAGCAAAATTGTGGATTTGCGGTCAGCTCACAAAAACGCGAGTTGAAAAATGGAGCTCAAGGCCACAGCAATTCACTAACCTGCAGAGTTACAAAGGACTACTCTCTTCCAAAAATCTGTTGAGGGAAAGCCACGAGGTGGAATTGAAAATGAGGCAGAATGGCATGAAACAGATTTCAACAGGTACACTGGAATCAACTTTAAAAACAGGAAAAGCATTACAACTTTGAAATTATGGAAATGGCCTTAAAGAGTGTATGGGTTTTCACGTGAATATATTCAGGAGAAAACGCATATGGCCTTTTCGGCCAAGCAAGAAAGTGGGCAATGCAAATCTGCACTACAAAGAAGTATCACTTCACACCTGTCAAAAGGGACATCCGCAAAATGTGTAAAAACCAGAAAGGCAAGACAGGCCCTGGAGAACAGGGAGCACTGTTATGCTGATGGGCGGGATGTAAATTGCCAACTGCCTCTCTGGAGGAGTGCATTGTGTTCCCTAAAACAAGTAAACAACAGAGCTACAGAGCCAAGGGCACTTCGATTCTAGGGAATATACCCTGGAAAAATTGAATATCAATAAGACAGACCCACACCAAAATTCAGGGATGCACTGGTTACAAGAACATCAACTTGGGTACACTTTAAATATCCCAGGATAGAAAAAAATGCTTTAAGAAATTGTGGTACTTACGTATAATGGAATATTCCTCAGCCATGAAATCAATGTCATAAGGCCAGTGGCAGCAAAATGAGTGGATTGAGGTACGATAATTCTAAGTGAAATAAGTCACACAGAAAAAGAAACTTATCATAAGGTATCACTTATGAAGATCCTGTAAACATGGCTACACATGAACTGAGCTAGGAAAGAGAAGAGAGTCTCATATTTATAAAACACCCTTATGCCTGCTTAAGGGGGAAGGAGAGGTGGGGTGATGCATAAAACCACAGTTTGATATTAGTACAGGTACCGTTCCAAAAACCAAATACGGAATAGAAAAGACCTACACCTTCCTCAGTGAAAGGGACTCAAAACCCCATATTCAGCGCAGAGTAATATATCTTACTAGTAAGAATCTTAAAACCTATGTATTTATATGTCTCCATAAGGGAATCAAGTGTGTCTAGACAGGCATAAACATGGCAGTGAGAATCAGCTCAAACCCAATATAAAAAGGAATTTCAGAAACAAAACAAAAAAACAGTGATATTCTTTACAAATCCTTCAGGGTCTCTGATGAAACCTGGACTGACCCTATCTACAATGACACCTGGATATGTCATAAGGCTGGACACTTGGGACTGAGAGGATTGGTGAGATTGGGTGGGCAAATGCAGACCCTTTAAAGCAATAATGCATGGCACCCATTCCATGGGTCCCAACTCTGCAGGTTGAAGGGAATATTACAACAGCTATAACATGTACGGGAAACCTACAGAATGGACCCACTGTGAATACGAAAGGTTTCTAAAACTCAACGAATAGTCTGTCTCCTGGTGCTCTGGTTTGACTTTCCAATTGCTTTACTATAATATCCAACTTGGAGAGACAGACCGTTTAACCTCCTGGTTCTAACAGGTTGCCAAATTGGCAGAGGATGAAAGGGAAGAGGGAGAACCAATGAGAGAGTAGCCATGAGGCATTTGGACGGGCACATGTCACTCTAATTTCCCGGCCGGAAGAAGAATTAAACAAAGTCTCAGCCACCCACCGGACACCAGTATAGGTCCTGAACCAAAATTTGGACTTGTATTCAGGTCACAAATAACATATTGAAAAATGGAGCTCGGGCACAGCAATTCCCCAACTGGCAGAGTAGTAAAGGACATCTCTCGTCCAAAAATCTGTTGAGGGAAGGCTACGAGGTGGACTTGAAAGCGAGGCAGAATAGCAGGAAACAGATTACAAGATGTACGTTGGAATCGCCTTGAAAGCACAGGAAGAGGGTCTCATCACTGACAATGATGCACCTTGCCAAAAACGGCCTATGCGTTTTCTCCTGAATATATTCAGGAGAAGATGCATACGCCCTTTTTGGCCAAGCAAGCAAGCGGGCAATGCAAATCTGCACTACACAGAAATATCTCTTCCCACCTGTCAAAAGGGACATCCACAAAATGTGTAAAAACCCGAAAGGCAAGACAGGCCCTGGAGAAAAGGGAGCCTTGTTATGCTGGTGGGCGGGATGTTAATTCCCAACTGCCTCTCTAGGAGGAGTGCATTGTGTTCCCTAAAATAATTAAACAACAGAGCTACAGAGCCAAGGGAGCTTCCAGTTTAGGGAATATACCTTGGGAAAACTGAAAATCAATAAGACACAGGCACTCAAAAATTTACGGCTGCACCGCTTACAAGAACCTCAACTTGTGTCCACCTTAAATTTCCCGGGAAAGATAAAAATTGTTCAAAAATTTTTAGTACTTATGTCCAATGGATTTTCCCTCAACCATGAAATCAATGTCATAAGACCAGTAGCAGCAAAATGAGAGGATTCAGGTACGATGATTCAAACAGAAATAAGTCACACAGAAAAAGAAACTTATCATAAGATATCATTTAGGAAGATCTTGTAAACATGGCTACACTTGAACTGAGTTAGGGAAGAGAACAGAGTCTCACATTTAGAAAACTCTCTTATGCCTGCTTAAGGGGGAAGGAGAGGTGGGGTGATGCATAAAATCAGAGTTTGATATAAGCAGAGGTACCATTCCAAAAACCAACTATGGAATAGACAAGATCTAGACCTTCCTCAGTGAAAGGGACTCAAAATCCCATATTTCCCGCAGAGGAATATATCTGACTAGGAAGAATCTTAAAACCTATGCATTGATATGTCTGTGTAAGGGAATCAAGTGTGTCTACACTGGCATAAACATGGCAGCGAGAATCAGCTGAAACCCACTATAAAAAGGAATTTCAAAAACAAACAAAAAAGCAGTGAAATTTTTTACAATTCCTTCAGTGTCTCTGATGAAACCTGGAATGACCCTATCTACAATTACAGCTGGATATGGCATAAAGCTGGACACTTGGGACTGAGAGTATTGGTGAGATTGTGTGAGCAAATGCAGGCCCTTTAAAGCAATAATGCATGGCACCCATTCCATGAGACCCAACTCTCCAGATTGAAAGAAATATTATTACAGATATAACATGTAAGGGAAACCTAGAGAATGGACACACTGTGAATACGAAAGGTTTCCAAACCTCAACGAATAGTCCCTCACCTTGGCCTCTGATGTGCCTTTCCAACAGCTCTACTATCAATCTCCCAACTTGGAGAGACAGCCCCATTAACCTACTGTTTCGAACAATTTGCCAGTTTGGCAGAGGGTGAAAGGGAATAGGGAGAACCAATGAGAGAGTAGCTGTTAGGCATTTGGACGGGCACATGTCATTGTAATTTCCCGGAAGGGAAAATAATTAACCAAAGTCTCAGCCAGCAACCGGGAACAAGTATAGGTCCTGAACCAAAATTTTGGACTTGCGTTCAGCTCACAAAAAACGAGTTGAAAAATGGAGCTCAGGGGCACAGCAATTCACAAAATGGCAGAGTAATAAAGGACAACTATCGTCCAAAAATCTGTAGAGGGAAGGCTACAAGGGGGACTTGAAAGCGAGGCAGAATAGCAGGAAACAGATTTCAAGAGGTAAGTTGGAATCGCCTGTAAAGCACAGGAAGAGGGGCACAGCTTCGACAATGATGCACTTGGCCAAAAAAGGCTTATGCGTTTTCTCCTGAATATATTCAGAAGAAAACGCATACGCCCTTTTTGGCCAAGCAAGCAAGCGGGCAATGCAAATCTGCACTACACAGATGTATCTCTTACAACCTCTCAAACGGGACATCCACAAAATGTGTAAAAACCAGAAAGGCAAGACAGGCCCTGGAGTACAGGGAGCATTGATATGCTGATGGGTGGGATGTAAATTACCAACTGCCTCACTGGAGGAGTGCATTGTGTTTCATAAACAAGTAAACAACAGAGCTACAGAGCCAAGGGCACTTCCAGTCTAGGGAACATAGCTTGGGAAAACTGAAAATCAATAAGACAGAGCCACCCCCAAATTTATGGCTGCACTGCTTACAAGAACCTCAAATTGGGTACACCTTAAATATCCCAGGAAATATAAAACATGGTTCAAAAAATTGTGGTAATTCCGTACGATGGAATATCCCTCAGCCATGAAATGATGTCATAAGACCAGTAGCAGCAAAGTGAGTGGATTTAGGTACGATGATTCTAAGTGAAATAAGTCACACAGAAAAAGAAACTTATCATAAGATATCACTTATGAAGGTCCTGTAAACATGGCTACACATGAACTGAGTTACGAAAGAGAACAGAGTCTCACATTTAGAAAATAATCTTATGCCTGCTTAAGGGGGAAGGAGAGGTGGGTGATGCATAAAACCACAGTTTGAAATAAGCACTGGTACCGTTCCAAAAACCAACTATGGAATAGACAAGACCTACACCTTCCACAGTGAAAGGGACTCAAAACCCCATATTTCCCGCAGAGGAATATATCTGACTAGTAAGAATCTTAAAACCTATGTATTGATATGTCTCCATAAGGAAATCAAGTGTGTCTAGTTTGGCATAAACATGGCAGCAAGAATCAGCTCAAACCCACTATAAAAAGGAATTTCAAAAACTAAGCAAAAATACATAGAAATTCTGTACAATTCCTTCAGGGTCTCTGACGAAACATGGAATAACGCTATCTACCATGACAGCTGGATGTGGCATAAGGCTGGAAACTTGGGACTGAGAGGATTGGTGAGATTGGGTGAGCAAATGCAGACCCTTTAAATCAATAATGCATGGCACACATTCCATGGGTCCCAACTCTCCAGGTTGAAGGGAATATTACAACAGCTATAACATGTACGGGATACCTAGAGAATGGACACACTGTGAATACGAATGGTTTGTAAAACTCAACGAATAGTCCCTCTCTTGGTGCTCCAGTTTGACTTTCCAACTGCTTTACTATCAATCTCCCAACTTGGAGAGACAGCCCCTTTAAACTCTTGGATCGCACAGGTTGCCAATCTGGCAGATGATTGAAGGGAAGAGGGAGAACCAATGAGAGAGTAGCTGTTAGGCATTTCGACGGGCACATGTGACTCTAATTTCCCGGTGGGAAGAAGAATTAACCAAAGTCTCAGCCACCCACCAGGAACCAGTATAGGTCCTGAACCAAAATTTTGGACTTACGTTCAGCTCACAAAAAACGAGTTGAAAAATGGAGCTCAGGGGCACAGCAATTCACAAACTGGCAGAGTAATAAAGGACAACTATCGTCCAAAAATCTGTTGAGGGAATGCATCGTGGCGGACTTGAAAGTGAGGCAGAATAGCAGGAAACGGATTTCAAGAGGTACGCAGGAGTTGCCTGTAAAGCACAGGAAGAGGGGCACAACTCCGACAATGATGCACTTGGCCAAAAAGGGCGTATGAATTTTATCCTGAATATATTCCGGACAGAACACATACGCCATTTTTGGCCAAGCAAGCAAGCGGGCAATGTAAATCTGCACTACAAAGCAGTATCTCTTCCCACCGGTCAAGAGAGACATCCACAAAATGTATAAAAACCAGAAAGGAAAGACAGTCCCTAGAGAACAGGAAGCCTTGTTATGCTGATGGGCGGGATGTAAATTGCCAACTGCCTCACTAGAGTAGTGCATTGTGTTCCCTAAAACAAGTAAACAACAGTGCTACAGAGCCAAGGGCACTTCTAGTCTAGGGAATATACCTTGGGTAAACTGAAAATCAATAAGACAGAGCCACACCCAAATTTAGGGCTGCACTGCTTACTAGAACCTTATCTTGGGTACACCTTAAATATCCCAGGAAATATAAAAATGGTTCAAAAAATTGTGGAATTTACGTACGATGGAATATCCCTCAACCATGAAATCAATGTCATAAGACCAGTAGCAGCAAAATGAGTGGATTCAGGTACGATGATTCTAAGTGAAATAAGTCACACAGAAAAAGAAACTTATCATAAGATATCACTTATGAAGATCCTGTATACATGGCTACACATGAAGAGAGTTAGGAAAGAGAACAGAGTCTCACATTTAGAAAACACACTTATGTCTGCTTAAGGGGGAAAGAGAGGTGGGGTGATGCATAAAACCAGAGTTTGATATAAGCACAGGTACCGCTTCAAAAACCAACTATGGAATAGACAAGACCTACACCTTCCTCAGTGAAAGGGACTCAAAACCCCATATTTCCCGCAGAGGAATATATCTGACTAGTAAGAATCTTAAAACCTATATATTGATATGTCTCCGTAAGGGAGTCAAGTGTGTCTAGACTGGCATAAACATGGCAGTGAGAATCAGCTCAAACCCACTATATAAAGGAATTTTAAAAACAAAACAAAAAAAACAGGGAACTTCTTTACAATTCCTTCAGGGTCTCTGACGAAACCTGGAATGACCCTAACTACAATGACAGCTGGATGTGGCATAAGTCTGGACCCTTGGGACTGAGAGGATGGGTGAGATTAGGTGAGCAAATGCAGATCCTTTAAAGCAAAAATGCATGGCAACCATTCCATGGGTCCCAACTCTCCAGGTTGAAGGGGATATTACTACAGCTATAACATGTATGGGAAACCTAGAGAATGGACACACTGTGAATACGAAATGTTTCTAAAACTCAACGAATAGTCCGACTCCTGGTGCTCCGGTTTGACGTTCCAACTCCTTTACTATCAACCTCCCAACTTGGAGAGACAGCCCCTTTAACCTCCTGGTTCACACAGGTTGCCAATTTAGCAGAGGTTGGAAGGGAAAAGGGAGAACCAATGAGAGAGTAGCTGTTATGCTTTTGGAAGGGCACATGTCACTCTAATTTCCCGGCAGGAAGAAGAATTAACCAAAGTCACAGCCACCCACCGGGAACCAGTATAGGTCCTGAACCAAAACTTTGCACTTGCGTTCAGCTCACAAAAAAGGAGTTAAAACATGCACCTCCGGGGCACAGCAATTCAGAAACTGGCAGAGAAATAAAGGATAACTATCGTCCAAAAATCTGTTGAGGGAAGGCAACGAGGCGGACTTGAAATCGAGGAAGAATAGCAGGAAACAGATTTCAAGAGGTACGTTGGAATCGCCTGTAAATCACAAGAAGAGGGCCACAACTTCGACAATGATGCACATGGCCAAAAAGGTCGTATGCGTTTTCTCCTGAATATATTCAGGAGAAGACGTATACGCACTTTTTGGCCGAGCAAACAAGCGGGCAATGCAAATCTGCACTACACAGATGTGTCTCTTACCACCTCTCAAACGGGACATCCACAAAATGTGTAAAAACCAGAAAGGCAAGACAGGACCTGGAGTACAGGGAGCAATGATATGCTGATGGGTGGGATGTAAATTACCAACTGCCTCACTGGAGGAGTGCATTGTGTTCCATAAACAAGTAAACAACAGAGCTACAGAGCCAAGGGCATCTCCAGTCTAGGGAATATACCTTTGGAAAACTGAAAATCAATAAGACAGAGGCACCACCAAATTTAGGGCTGCACTGCTTACAAGAACCTCAACTTGGGTACACCTTAAATATCCCAGGAAATATAAAAATGTTTCAAAAAATTTAGGTACTTACATACGATGGAATATGCCTGAGCCATGAAATCAATGTCATAAGACCAGTAGCAGTGAAATGAGTGGATTCAGGTACGATGATTCTAAGTGGAATAAGTCAAACAGAAAACGAAACTTATCATAAGATATCACTTATGAAGATTCTGTAAACATGGCTACACATGAACTGAGTTAGGAAAGAGAACAGAGGCTCACATTTAGAAAACATTCTTATGCCTCCTTACGGGGGAAGGAGAGGTGGGGTGAAGCATAAAACCAGAGTTTGATATAAGCACTGGTACCGTTCCAAAACCAACTATGGAATAGACAAGACGTACACCTTCCTCAGTGAAAGGGACTCAAAACCCCGTATTTCCCGCAGAGGAATATATCTGAATAGTAAGGATCTTAAATCGTATGTACTCATATGTCTGGGTAAGGGAATTAAGTGTGTCTAGACTGGCATAAACATGGCAGAGAGAATCAGCTCACCCACTATAAAAAGGAATTACAAATACGAAACAAAAAAACAGGGAAATTCTTTGTAATTCCTTCAGGGTCTCTGATGAAACCTGGAATGACCCTTTCTACAATGACAGCTGGATGTGGCATAAGGCTGGACACTTGGGACTGAGACGATTGGTGAGATTGGGTGAGCAAATGCAGACCCTTTAAAGCAATAATGCATGGCCCCCATTCCATGGCTCCCATCTCTCCATGTTGAAGGGAATATTACTACAGCTATAACATGTACGGGATACCTAGAGAATGGACACACTGTGAATACGAATGGTTTGTAAAACTCAACGAATAGTCCCTCTCTTGGTGCTCCAGTTTGACTTTCCAACTGCTTTACTATCAATCTCCCAACTTGGAGAGACAGCCCCTTTAAACTCTTGGATCGCACAGGTTGCCAATCTGGCAGATGATGGAAGGGAAGAGGGAGAACCAATGAGAGAGTAGCTGTTAGGCATTTCGACGGGCACATGTGACTCTAATTTCCCGGCAAGAAGAAGAATTAACCAAAGTCTCAGCCACCCACCAGGAACCAGTATAGGTCCTGAACCAAAATTTTGGACTTGCGTTCAGCTCACAAAAAAACGAGTTGAATCATGGAGCTCAGGGGCACAGCAATTCACAAACTAG
The DNA here is from genome assembly GCF_964165515.1 of Mesoplodon bidens. NCBI lineage: Eukaryota > Metazoa > Chordata > Mammalia > Artiodactyla > Ziphiidae > Mesoplodon > Mesoplodon bidens. Next base: position 5,204,706 of record NW_027672207.1, read on the forward strand.
CAGAGTAATAAAGGACAACTATCGTCCAAAAATCTGTTGAGGGAATGCATCGAGGCGGACTTGAAAGTGAGGCAGAATAGCAGGAAACAGATTTCAAGAGGTACACAGGAGTTGTCTGTAAAGCACAGGAAGAGGGGCACAACTTCGACAATGATGCACTTGGACAAAAAGGGCGTATGCATTTTATCCTGAATATATTCCGGACAGAACGCATACGCCATTTTTGGCCAAGCAAGCAAGCGGGCAATGTAAATCTGCACTACAAAGCAGTATCTCTTCCCACCAGTCATGGGGGACATCCACAAAATGTATAAAAACCAGAAAAGCAAGACCGGCCCTGGAGCACAGGGGGCATTGTTATGCTGATGGGCGGGATGTAAATTGCCAACTGCCTCACTAGAGTAGTGCATTGTGTTCCCTAAAACAAGTAAACAACAGAGCTACAGAGCCAAGGGCACTTCTAGTCTAGGGAATATACCTTGGGTAAACTGAAAATCAATAAGACAGACCCACCCCCAAATTTAGGGCTGCACTGCTTACTAGAACCTTATCTTGGGTACACCTTAAATATCCCAGGAAATATAAAAATGGTTCAAAAAATTGTGGAACTTACGTACGATGGAATATCCCTCAGCCATGAAATCAATGTCCTAAGACCAGTAGCAGCAAAATGAGTGGATTCAGGTACGATGATTCTAAGTGAAATAAGTCACACAGAAAAAGAAACTTATCATAAGATATCACTTATGTAGATCCTGTAAACATGGCTACACATGAAGAGAGTTAGGAAAGAGAACAGAATCTCACATTTAGAAAACACTCTTATGCCTGCTTAAGGGGGAAGGAGAGGTGGGGTGATGCATAAAACCAGCGTTTGATATAAGCACAGGTACCGCTTCAAAAACCAACTATGGAATAGGCAAGACCTACACATTCCTCCGTGAAAGGGACTCAAAACCCCATATTTACCGCAGAGGAATATATCTGACTAGTAAGAATCTTAAAACATATGTATTGATATGTCTCCGTAAGGGAATCATGTGTGTCTAGACTGGCATAAACATGGCAGCGAGAATCAGCTCAAACCCACTATAAAAAGGAATTTTAAAAACAAAACAAAACAAACAAACAAAAAAAAACAGGGAACTTCTTTACAATTCCTTCAGGGTCTCTCACGAAACTTGGAATGACGCTATCTACAATGACAGCTGGATGTGGCATAATGCTGGACCCTTGGGACTGAGAGGATTGGTGAGATTGGGTGAGCAAATGCAGATCCTTTAAAGCAATAATGCATGGCACCCATTCCATGGGTCACAAATCTCCAGGTTGAAGGGGATATTACTACAGCTATAACATGTATTGGTAACCTAGACAATGGAAACACTGTGAATACGAAATGTTTCTAAAACTCAACGAATAGTCCCTCTCCTGGTGCTCCGGTTTGACTTTCCAACTGCTTTACTATCAACCTCCCAACTTGGAGAGACAGCCCCTTTAACCTCCTGGTTCACACAGGTTGCCAATTTGGCAGAGGATGGAAGGGAAAAGGGAGAACCAATGAGAGAGTAGCTGTTAGGCTTTTGGAAGGGCACATGTCACTCTAATTTCCCGGCAGGAAGAAGAATTAACCAAAGTCACAGCCACCCACCGGGAACCAGTATAGGTCCTGAACCAAAATTTTGCACTTGCGTTCAGCTCACAAAAACGGAGTTGAAACATGCAGCTCCGGGGCACAGCAATTCAGAAACTGGCACAGAAATAAAGGATAACTATCGTCCAAAAATCTGTTGAGGGAAGGCAACGAGGCAGACTAGAAATCGAGGAAGAATAGCAGGAACCAGATTTCAAGAGGTACGTTGGAATCGCCTGTAAATCACAAGAAGAGGGCCACAACTTCGACAATGATGCACTTGGCCAAAAAGGGCGTATGCGTTTTCTCGTGAATATATTCAGGAGAAAACGCATACGCACTTTTTGGCCATGCAAGCAAGCGGGCAATGCAAATCTGCACTACACAGATGTATCTCTTACCACCACTCAAACGGGACATCCACAAAATGTGTAAAAACCAGAAAGGCAAGACAGGCCCTGGAGTACAGGGAGCATTGATATGCTGATGGGTGGGATGTAAATTGCCAACTGCCTCAGTGGAGGATTGCATTGTGTCCCATAAACAAGTAAGCAACAGAGCTACAGAGCCAAGGGCACTTCCAGTCTAGGGAATATACATTTGGAAAACTGAAAATCAATAAGACAGAGCCACCCCCAAATTTATGGCTGCACTGCTTACACGAACCTCAACTTCGATACACCTTAAATATCCAAGGAAATATAAAACATGGTTCAAAATATTGTGGTACTTCCGTACGATGGAATATCCCTCAGCCATGAAATGATGTCATGAGACCAGTAGCAGCAAAGTGAGTGGATTCAGGTACGATGATTCTAAGTGAAATAAGTCACACAGAAAAAGAAACTTATCATAAGATATCACTTATGAAGATCCTGTAAACATGGCTACACATGAACTGAGTTAGGAAAGAGAACAGAGTCTCACATTTAGAAAACAATCTTATGCCTCCTTAAGGGGGAAGGAGAGGTGGGTGATGCATAAAACCACAGTTTGAAATAAGCACTGGTACCGTTCCAAAAACCAACTATGGAATAGACAAGACCTACACCTTCCTCACTGAAAGGGACTCAAAACCCCATATTTCCCGCAGAGGAATATATCTGACTAGTAAGAATCTTAAATCCTATGTGTTGATATGTCTCCATAAGGAAATCAAGTGTGTCTAGATTGGCATAAACATGGCAGCAAAAATCAGCTCAAACCCACTATAAAAAGGAATTTCAAAAACAAAACAAAAATACATAGAAATTCTGTACAATTATTTAAGGGTCTCTGACGAAACATGGAATGACCCTATCTACCATGACAGCTGGATGTGGCATAAGGCTGGAAACTTGGGACTGAGAGGATTGGTGAGATTGGGTGAGCAAATGCAGACCCTTTAAAGCTATAATGCATGGCACACATTCCATGGGTCCCAACTCTCCAGGTTGAAGGGAATATTACTACAGCTATAACATATACGGGAAACCTAGAGAATGGACACACTGTGAATACGTAAGGTTTCTAAATCTGAACGAATAGTCCCACTCCTGGTGCGACGGTTTGACTTTCTAATGGCTTTACCAGCAATCTCCCAACTTGGAGAGACAGCCCCTTTAACCTCCTAGTTCGCACAGGTTGCCAATTTGGCAGAGGATGGAAGGGAAGAGCGAGAACCAAAGAGAGAGTAGTTGTTAGGTATTTCGACAAGCACATGTCACTGTAATTTCCCGGCAGGAAGAAGAATTACCCAAAGTCTCAGCCATCCACCGGGAACCAGTATAGTTCCTCAACCAAAATTTTGGACTTGCGTTCAGCTCACAAATAACGAGTTGAAAAACGGAGCTCAGGGGCACAGCAATTCACAAACTGGCAGAGTAATAAAGGACCACTATCATCCAAAAATCTGTTGAGGGAAGGCAACGAGGGAGAATTGAAAGCGAGGCAGAACAACAGGAAACAGATTTCAAGAGGTACCTTGGAATCCCCTGTAAAGCACAGGAAGAGGGGCACAACTTCGACAATTATGCACTTGGCCAGAAAGGGCGTATGCGTTTTCGCCTGAATATATTTAGGCGAAAACGCATACTACCTTTTTATCCAAGCAAGCAAGCGGGCAATGCAAATTTGCACTACAAAGAATTATCACTTCCCACCGTTCAAAAGGGACATCCACAAAATGTGTAAAAACCAGAAAGGCAAGACAGGCCCTGGAGAACTGGGAGCATTGTTATGCTAATGGGCGGGATGTAAATTGCCAACTGCCTCACAGGAGAAGTGCACTGTGTTCCCTAAAACAAGTAAAAAACAGAGCTACAGAGCCAAGGACATTTCCAGTCTAGGGAATATACCTTTGGAAAACTGAAAATCAATAAGACAGAGCCACCCCCAAATTTATGGCTGCACTGCTTACAAGAACCTCAACTTGGGTACACCTTAAATATCCCAGGAAATATAAAACATGGTTCAAAAAATTGTGGTACTTCTGTACGATGGAATATCCCTCAGCCATGAAATCAATGTGATAAGACCTGTAGCAGCAAAATGAGTGGATTCAGGTACGATGATTCTAAGTGGAATAAGTCAAACAGAAAAAGAAACTTATCATAAGATATCACTTATGAAGATCCTGTAAACATGGCTACACATGAACTGAGTTAGGAAAGAGAACAGAGGCTCACATTTAGAAAACAGTCTTATGCCTCCTTAAGGGGGAAGGAGAGGTGGGGTGATGCATAAAACCAGAGTTTGATATAAGCACAGGTACCGTTCCAAAAACCAACTATGGAATAGACCAGACGTACACCTTCCTCAGTGAAAGGGACTCAAAACCCCGTATTTCCCGCAGAGGAATATATCTGAATAGTAAGGATCTTAAATCGTATGTACTCATATGTCAGTGTAAGGGAATTAAGTGTGTCTAGACTGGCATAAACATGGCAGAGAGAATCAGCTCAAACCCACTATAAAAAGGAATTTCAAATACGAAACAAAAAAACAGGGAAATTCTTTGTAATTCCTTCAGGGTCTCTGATGAAACCTGGAATGACCCTATCTACAATGACAGCTGGATGTGGCATAAGGCTGGACACTTGGGACTGAGACGATTGGTGAGATTGGGTTAGCAAATGCAGACCCTTTAAAGCAATAATGCATGGCCCCCATTCCATGGCTCCCAACTCTCCAGGTTGAAGGGAATATTACTACAGCTATAACATGTACGGGATACCTAGAGAATGGACACACTGTGAATACGAATGGTTTGTAAAACTCAACGAATAGTCCCTCTCTTGGTGCTCCAGTTTGACTTTCCAACTGCTTTACTATCAATCTCCCAACTTGGAGAGACAGCCCCTTTAAACTCTTGGATCGCACAGGTTGCCAATCTGGCAGATGATGGAAGGGAAGAGGGAGAACCAATGAGAGAGTAGCTTTTAGGCATTTCGACGGGCACATGTCACTGTAATTACCTGGCAGGAAGAAGTATTAATCAATGTGTCAGCCACCCACCGGGAACCAGTATAGTTCCTGAAACAAAATATTGGACTTGCGTTCAGCTCACAAAATACGAGTTGAAAAATGGAGGTCAGGGGCACAATAATTCACAAACTAGCAGAGTAATAAAGGACAACTATCGTCCAAAAATCTGTTGAGGGAAGACAATGAGGCAGAATTGAAAGCGAGGCAGAATAGCAGGAAACAGATTTCAAGAGGTACGCAGGAGTTGCCTGTAAAGCACAGGAAGATGGGCACAACATCTACAATGATGCACTTGGCCTAAAAGGTCGTATGCATTTTCTCCTGAATATTTTCAGGAGAAAACGCATATGCCCTATTTGGCCAAGCATGCAAGTGGGCAATGCAAATCTGCACTACAAAGAAGTATCACTTCCCACTGGTCAAAAGGGACATCCAGAAAATGTGTAAAAACCAGAAAGGCAAGACAGGCCCTGGAGATCAGGGAGTCTTTTTATGCTGATGGGCGGGATGTAAACTGCCAACTTCCTCACTGGAGGAGTGCATTGTGTTCCCTAAAACTAATAAACAACAGAGCTACCGAGCCAAGGGCACTTCCAGTCTAGGGAATATACCTTTGAAAACTGAAAATCAATAAGACAGAGCTACCCCCAAATTTATGGCTGCACTGCTTACAAGGACCTCAACTTGGGTACAACATAAATATCCCAGGAAATATAAAAATGTTTCAAAAATTGTGGTACTTTTGTACTCTGGAATATCCCTCAGCCATGAAATCAATGTCATAAGACCAGGAGCAGCAAAGTGAGTGGATTCAGGTACGATGATTCTAAGTGAAATAAGTCACACAGAAAAAGAAACTTATCATATCACTTATGAAGATCCTGTAAACATGGCTACACATGAACTGAGTTAGGAAAGAGAACAGAGTCTCACATTTAGAAAACACTCTTATGCCTGCTTAAGGGGAAAGGAGAGGTGGGGTGATGCATAAAACCAGAGTTTGATATAAGCACTGGTACCGTTCCAAAAACCACCTATGGAATAGACAAGACGTACACCTTCCTCAGTGAAATGGACTCAAAACCCCAAATATCCCGCAGAGGAATATATCTGACTAGTAAGAATCTTAAAACCTATGTTCTGATATGACTGGGTAAGGTAATTAAGTGTGTCTAGACTGGCATAAACATGGCAGTGAGAATCAGCACAATCCCACATAAAAAGGAATTTCAAAAACAAAACCAAACACAGGGAAATTCTTTGCAATTCCTTAATGGTCTCTGAGGAAACCTGGAATCACCCTATCTACAATGACAGCTGGATGTTGCATAAGGCGGGACACTTGGCACTGAGAGGATTGGTGAGATTGGGTGAGCAAATGTAGACCTTTTAAAGCAATAATGCATGACAACCATTCCATGGGTCCCAACTCTCCAGGTTGATGGGAATATTACTACAGCTATAACATGTACGGGATACCTAGAGAATGGACACACTGTGAATACGAAAGGTTTCTAAATCTCAATGAATATTCCCTCTCCTGGTGATCCGGTTTGACTTTCCAACTGCGTTACTATCAATCTCCCAACTTGGAGAGACACCCCTTTAACCTCCTGGTTCGCACAGTTTACCAATTTGGCAGAGGATGGTAGGGAATAGGGAGAACTAATGAGAGAGTAGTAGTTAGGCATTTGGACGGGCACATGCCACTCTAATTTCCGGGCAGGAAGAAGAATTAACCAAAATCTCAGGCAGCCACCGGGAACCAGTATAGGTGCTGAACCAAAATTTTGGACATGCGTTCAGCTCACAAAAAAACGAGTTGAAACATGGAGCTCAGGGGCAGAGCAATTCACAAACTAGCAGAGTAATAAAGGACAACTATCTTCCAAAAATCTGTTGAGGGAAGGCACCGAGGCGGACTTGAATGTGAGGCAGAATAGCAGGATACAGATTTCAAGAGTTACGTAGGAGTCGCCTGTAAAGCACAGAAAGGGGGGCACAACTTCCAAAATGATGCACTTGGACCAAAAGGGTGTATGCATTTTCTCCTGAATATATTCAGGAGAAAACGCATACACCCTTTTTGGCCAAGCAAGCAAAAGGGCAATGCACATCTGCACTACAAAGAAGTATCTCTTCCCACCGGTCAAAAGGGACATCCACAAAATGTGTAAAAACCAGAAAGTCAAGACAAGAGCTGGAGAACAGCGAGCCTTGTTATGCTGATGGGCGGGATGTAAATTGCCAACTGCCTCACTGGAGGAGTGCACTGTGTTCCCTAAAACAAGTAAACAACAGAGCTACAGAGCCAAGGGCACTTCCTGTCTAAGGAATATACCTTGGGAAAACTGAAAATCAATGACAGAGCCACCCCCAAATTTAGGTCTGCACTGCTTACAAGAAACTCAACTTGGGTACACCTTAAATATCCAAGGAAATATAAAAATGGTTCAAAGATTTGTGGTACTTATGTACGAAAGAATATCCCTCAGCCATGAAATCAATGTCGTAAGACCAGTTGCAGCAAAATGAGTGGATTCAGGTACGATGATTCTAAGTGAAATGAGACACACTGAAAAAGAAACTTATCATAAGATGTCACTTATGAAGATCCTGTCAACATGGCTACACATGAACTGAGTTAGGAAAAAGAACAGATTCTCACATTTAGAAAAGACTCTTATGCCTGCTTAAGGAGGAAGGAGAGATGGGGTGATGCATAAAACCGGAGTTTGATATAAGTGCAGGTACCTTTCCAAAAACCATCTATGGAATAGACAAGACCTACACCTTCCTCAGTGAAAGGGACTCAAAACGCAATATTTCCCGCAGAGGAATATATCTGACTAGTAAGGATCTTAAAACCTATGTACTGATATGTCTGGGTAAGGAAATCAAGTGTGTCTAGACTTGCATAAACATGGCAGCGAGAATCAGCTCAAACTCACTATAAAAAGGAATTTTAAAAAGAAGACAAAAAACAGGGAAATTCTTTACAATTCCTTCAGGGTCTCTGATGAACCCTGGAATAACACTATCTACAATGACAGCTGGATCTCGCATAAGGCTGGACACTTGGGACTGAGACGATTGGTGAGATTGGGTGAGCAAATGCAGACCCTTTAAAGCAATAATGCATGGCCCCCATTCCATGGGTCCCAACTCTCCAGGTTGAAGGGAATATTACTACAGCTATAACATTTATGGGAAACCTAGAGAATGGACACACTGTGAATAAAAATGGTTTGTAAAACTCAACGAATAGTCCCTCTCTTGGTGCTCCAGTTTGATTTTCCAACTGCTTTACTATCAATCTCCCAACTTGGAGAGACAGCCCCTTTAAACTCTTGGATCGCACATGTTGCCAATCTGGCAGACGATGGAAGGGAAGAGGGAGAACCAATGAGAGAGTAGCTGTTAGGCATTTCGACGGGCACATGTGACTCTAATTTCCCGGTGGGAAGAAGAATTAACCAAAGTCTCAGCCACCCACCAGGATCCAGTATAGGTCCTGAACCAAAATTTTGGACTTGCGTTCTGCTCACAAAAAACGAGTTGAAAAATGGAGCTCATGGGCACAGCAATTCACAAACTGGCAGAGTAATAAAGGACAACTATCGTCCAAAAATCTTTTAACGGAACGCAAAGTAGCGGAATTGAAAGCAAGGCAGAATAGCAAGAAACAGATTTGAAGAGGTACATTGGAATCGCCTTTAAAGCACAGGAAGAGGGTCACTTCTTCAACAATGATGCACTTGGCCAAAACGGTGTATGCGTTTTCTCCTGAATATATTCAAGAAAAAATGCATACACCCTTTTTGGCCAAGCAAGCTAACAGGCAATGCAAATCTGTACTACAAGAACAATCACTTCCCACTGGTCAAAAGGGAAATCCGAAAAATGTGTAAAAACCAGAAAGACAAGACAGGCCCTGGAGAACAGGGAGCCTTTTTATGCTCATGGACAGAATGTAAATTGCCAACTGCCTCACTGGAGGAGGGCCTTGTGTACCCTAAAACAAGTAAACAACAGAGCTACAGAGCCAAGGGCACTTCCAGTCTAGGGAATATACCTTGGGAAAACTGAAAATCAGTAAGACAGAGCCACACCAATATTTAGGGCTGCACTGCTTACAAGGACCTCAACGTGGGTACACCTTAAATGTCCCAGGAAAGAAAAAATGGTTCAAGAAACTGTGGTACTTACGTATGATGGAATATCCCTTAGCCATGAAATCAATGTCATAAGGCCAGTAGCAGCAAAATGAGTGGCTTCAGGTACGATGATTCTAAGTGAAATAAGTCACAATGAAAAAGAAGCTTATCATAAGATATCACTTTTGAAGTTCCTGTTACCATGGCTACACATGAACTGAGTTAGGAAAGATAACAGAGTAAGGAATCTTATCATAAGATATCACTCATAGGGTGAATGTACACATGGCTACACGGGAACTGAATTACAAACACAACAGAGTCACACATTTAGAAAACAATCTTCTGCCTTCTTAAGGGGAAAGGCGAGGTGGGGTGATGCATAAAACCACAGTTTTAAATTACCACAGATACCATTACATAAACTAAGTATGTAATAGACAACACCTACACCCAGCACAATCAACTGGACCAACACCCCCTATTCATTGCAGAGGAATATATCTGACTCTAATCATTTTAAATCATATGTATTCTCATGTCTCCATAAATGAATCATATGTGTGTATAATGGCATGAACACAGCACTGAAATTCAGCTAAACCACCTTATAAAAATAAGTTTCACAAGCAAAATGCAAAAACAGCGAAACAGAGAGAAATCTTAAAAATTACGTTCAGGGCCTGTGGTCCAACCAGGATTGACTACCTTTACACCCACAGATGGATGAGACATAAGACTGGATACTTGGGGCTGACAAGATTGCTGAGGTTGTGTGAGCAAAAGAACACCACTTAGAGCAATACTGTGTGCTACCCATTCTAGTGGTCCCAACTCTCCAGGTTTAAGGGAATCTTCCTATAGTTAAAACATGCATGGGAAACCCAGTGGATGGTACACTGTGTAATCGGGAAAGTTTTCTAAAAGGTACCTCATTTTTCCTTTCGTCATGCTCAGCTTCACCTTTCCATCTGCATTACTAAAAATCTCCCCACTTGGAGTGTCAGCGCCTTTACCCTCCTGTTATGCACAGTTTTCAAATTGTGCAGAGGATGAACAGGAAGAGGGTAAACAAATGAGAGATTAGCTGTACGTGTTTGGATGGGCACATATCACTCTAGTTTCCAATCAGGAAGAAGAATTAACCAAAGGCTCAGCCTGAAGCCCCGGAACCAGAATAAGGCCTAAAGCCATCCTGCGGTATTGCAGCCAGCTCACAAATAGGCGAGTTGAAAAATGGAAATCAGGGGCACAGCAATTCACAAACTTGCAGAGTTATAAAGGACAACTATCATCCAGAAATATATTGAGGTAAGGCAGTGAAGAGGATTTGAATGTAAGGCAGAATTGAAGGAAACAGATTTCAAGAGGTAGATTGGAGTCATCTTTAAAGCACATGAAAAGTGACAAAACTTCGACAATGTTGCCCTTGGCCGAAAAGGGACTATGTGTATTTTCTTGATTATATTCGGGAAAGAAATGAATACGCCATTTTTGGCCAAGCAAGCCATCAGGCATTGCAAATCCACACTACATAGAAGTGTCCCTTACCTCCAGTCAAAAGGGCCATCCACAAATAGTGTAAAAACCACAAATGCAGGACAGGCCATGGAGAAAAGGGAGCCTGGTTACACCGATGGACAGAATGTAAATTGCCAACAGCCTCTCTGGAGAAATGTATGTTGTTTTCTAAAACAGCTACAGAGCATAGCACACTTCCACTCATGGGCGTGTATTTTGGGAAAACTAAAAATCCACAACACACAGCCAGCCCAAAGTTTAGGGCTGCTCTGTTTACAAGAACCTCGACTTCGGTACACTTTAAATATCCCAGGAAAGGAAAAAAATGGATATAGATGTTGTGGTACTTATATACAATGGAATGTCACTCAGACATAAAATCAATGTCATAAGGCCAATAGCAGCATAATGAGTGGCTTTAGGTACGATGATGCTAAGTGAAATGAGCCACAAAGAAAAAGAAACATATTGTAATATATCACTTATAGAGAGAATGTAAACATGGCTACCCATGAACTGAATTTCAAAAGAGAACAGAGTTACACGTTTAGAAAACACACTTATTCCTCCTTAAGGGGAAAGGTGACGTGGGGTGATGTGTAAAAGTAGAGTTTGAAATTAGCACAGATACCATTCCATATACCAAATATGTAAGAGACAAGACCTACTCCTTTCTCAATGAACTGGACACAAAACACCCTATTCACTGAAGAGGAATATATCTGACTGGTAATAATCTTGAAACCTATGTATTTATATGTATCCATATTGGAATCAAGTGTATGTAGATTGGCATAAACACAGATCAATGGAACAGGACAGAAAGCCCAGAGATAAACCTACATACCTATGGCTATCTCATCTATGACAAAGGAGCTAAGGATATACAATGGAGAAAAGACAGTCTCTTCAGTAATTGGTGCTGGGAAAACTGGACCCCTACACATAAAAGAATGAAATTAGAACACTCCATGACACCATACACAAAAATAAACTCTAAATGGATTAGAGATCTAAATATAAGACCAGACACTATAAAACACTTAGAGGAAACCATAGGCAGAACACTCTATGACATAAATCACAGCAAGATCCTTTTTGACTCACCTCCTAGAGACATGGAAATAAAAACAGAAATCAACAAATGGGACCTAATGAAACTTAAAAGCTTTTACACAGTACAGGAAAACATAAACAAGATGCAAAAACAACCCTCAGAATGGGAGAAAATATTTTCAAATGAAGCAATTGACAAAGGATTAATCTCCAAACTTTACAAGCACCTCATGTAGCTCAATATCACAAAAACAAACAACCCAATCCAAAAACGGGCAGAAGACCTAAATAGACATTTCTCCAAGGAAGATATACAGATTACCAAGAAACACATGAAAGGATGCTGAACATCACTAATCATTAGAGAAATGCAAATCAAAACTACCGTGAGGTATCACCACACAGCAGTCAGAGTGGCAATCATCAAAAAAAATCTGCAAAACAATAAATGCTGGAGAGGCCTTTATTGGAGAAAAAAACACACTTGTACTGTGGGTGTGAATGAAAATTGATATGGGCACTAGGGAGAACAGTACGGAGGTTCCTCTAAATAACTAACAATAGAGGTACCATACGACACAACAATCCAACTACTGAGCATTTGCCTTGCGAAAACCATAATTCAAAAAGAGTTATGTACAAAAATGTTCATGGAAGCTCTATTTACAATAACCAGGACATGGAAGCAATCTAAGTGTCCATCGACAGATGAATGGATAAAGACGATCTGGCACATATATACAATGGAATATTACTCACCCATAAAAGAAGCAAAACTGAGTTATTTGTACTGAGGTGGATGGAGTTAGAATCTGTCCTACACAGTGAAGTAAGTCAGAAAGGGAAAAACAAATACTGTATGTTAACAGAGATATACAGAACCTAATGAAGAAAAAAAAAAAGATTTTGAATAACCTAGTGGCAGGACAGGATTAAGGACACAGTCGTAGAGAAAGGACTTGAGGACACCGGAAGGCGGATGCATAAGCTGAGACGAAGTGAGACAGTGGCATGGACATAAATACATTACCAAATGTAACACCGATAGCTACTGAGAATCAGCCACATAGAACAGGGAGATCAGCTCGGTGATTTGTGACCACATAAAGGGGTGGGATATGGAGTGTGGGAGGGAGATGCAAGAGGGAGGGGATCCGGTGATATTTGTATATGTATAGCTGATTCACTTTGTTATACAGCAGAAACTAACAAACCATTGTAAAACAATTATACTCCAATAAACGTGTAAAAGGAAAAAAAAAAAAAAGAAAGCCCAGGGATAAACCTACACACCTATGGTCAACTAATCTATGACAAAGGAGGCAAGACTATACAATGGAGATAAGACAGTCTCTTCAATCATTGGTGCTGGGAAATATGGACAGCTACATGTAAAAGAATGAAATTAGAACACTCCCCAACACCATACATAAAAATATATTCAAAATGGATTAGAGACCATAATGTAAGATGGGACAGTATAAAACTCTGAGAGGAAAACTTACGAAGGATTCTCTGACGTAAGTCACAGTAAGATCTTTTTTGTTCCACCTCCTATAGTAATGAAATAAAAAAGAAAACTATACAGATGGGATCTAATGAAATGTAAAAGCTTTTGCAAAGCAACGGAAAGTACAAACAAGATGAAAAGACAACCCTCAGAATGGCAGAAAATATTTGCAAATGAATCAATGGACAAATGATTAATCTCCAATATATATAAACAGCTCATGCAGCTCAATATTAATAAAACAAACAACCCAATACAAAAATGGAAGAAGATCTAAATAGACATTTCTTCCAAGAAGACATAGAGATGGCCAGTACGCACATGAAAATCTGCTCAACATCACTAATTATTAGAGAAATGGAAATGGAAACTACAATGAGGTATCACGTCACACCTGTTAGAATGGGCATCATCAGAAAATCTACAAACAACAAATGCTGGAGAGGGCTGGAGAAAAGGAACTTTCTTCCACTATTGTTGGGAATGTAAATCGATATAGTCTCTATGGAGAACAGTATGGAGGTTCCTTAAAAAACTAAAAATAGAATTACCATATAATCCAGCAATCCCACTACCGGGCATATACCCAGAGAAAACCATAAATCAAAAAGACACATTCACCACAATGTTCATTGCAGCACTATTTACAAGAGCCAGGTAATGAAAGCAACCTAAGTGCCCACAGACAGATGAATGGATAAAGATGTGGTACATATATACAATGGAATATTACTCAGCCATACATAGGACTGAAATTGGGTCATTGGTAGAGACCTTGATGGATCTAGAGACTGTCATAGTGAGTGAAGTAAGTCAGAAAGAGAAAAACAAATATTGTATGTTAATGCATATATGTGGAACCTATAAAAATGGTACAGATGAACCGGTTTGCAGGGCAGAGATAGAGACACAGATGTAGAGAACAAACATATGGACACCAAGGGGTGAATGCCATGTGAGGGTGGTGGTGGGATGAATTGGGAGACTGGGATTCACATGTGCACACTTATATGTATAAAATAGATATCCAGTAAGAACCTGCTGAATAAAAGAAATAAATATTTTTTTTAAAAAAATAAAAATAAATAAATAACATTTAATAAAATAAACCAAAAAAGTTTTTTCCCTTCACATAGACCTCTTTATATTAATGAATTATTTCCATGTTTATATCTCCAAATTTAAAAAAGAGGAATAAATAAAATTAACATTGAACCAAAAAGAAAAAAAGAAAAAAAGAAAAAAAAAAAAAAAAAACAGAACCCAACAGTTATACAGAGGAAAATCGTATCAGGGCACTTGCTCCAGTGGTAAAAAATTCTTAAGTTGGTCAGAGGTGGGAAATCGTCTCCCATGAAGTGAGCAGCGCTCCACCCCGCAAGGAGCATCCTCATTGCAAAGCTGGGGGACTGTGTCGAGGCGTCTGTGAGTAATGTGAGCTGAGCCCCAGTCCTGCTGCAGCTGAACTCTTCCCACCCTTTCCAGGTAAAACACCTGAATATGTACAAGAACTTGCAAGCATACAGGAAGGGCTGTGGAGCCACACCAGCGATAGCACGCAGGCCGACTTGGTGCCTGCAGGCCAGCCAGGATGGTCCTCTCCCCAGATGCTCTTCTGGAAGCTTTCATTTCCCTACCTGAGATACCCATCCTGCCACGGCCCCCACTGCTTTTTTACTTCCTCACCTCTGCCAGGGGAGAAATTCCAGCAGCAGGTATGGGTGACACATCCTCTTTTTAGCAGGTGGCAGCCTGGCAACTCTTGCGGAAAGTCAAGCAGAGCCCCACCTACACTGCGCCACCCACAATGCCACGGCCCCTCACTCCCTCACACCACCCCAGCCCCGACACTGCTTACGGGGCAGAGAATATGGTGTCAGGCACAGCTACAGGGGCTCTTGCTGACTGGAGAGGTGTTTATATTGACCTCAACCCAGGCACACCTGGGGAGGGCTGGCAGGCAGTGTCAGGCTGACCAACTCAGCCAATCCTCACCCCTCAGGGGCTCACAGTTGCAGAAAATGAACCTTGCTAAACGGGCCAGGCCCAAGGATCAGGTGTGGGATCTTGAGAGTCAGGATAGACAAGGGACTGCAGCTGCAGCTTGTTTTCTCATCATTTTATCTGGTCCATGAGTGGAAAACAACTTCTAGAAGACCCTATCCTAATGAGAGGAACCCAGGAGTCAGGGAGAGGAGTGATGTCGGGTGGAGACAGAGGCCTGGTGCCCTGGCTGCAGTGGAAGTGTCTGGAAGACCAGGCAGAGAGAGGCTGCACAGAGTGATAGCCAGGGTCACAGACCTGTCAGGGCTGCTGTTTGTTAGCTCAAGTCCTGCTCTGAGGTGATCTGTGTCAGCTGTGAGTGACACGTGAGATTGGGGTTCTCTGCAAGGTGGGCTATGTGCACAGTTCCTGTGTGTCCAGCCCTGCTGGGGTACCTGCCCAGGGGAGCTCTGTATCCTGTGAAGGGCCTGACTATGAGAGCCCCATGGGCTGCTGGGTAGCTGCACAGGTGATCTCCATACCCTGGGAGAGACTTGATCACGAGAGCCCCGTGGGCAGTGGGGTGGGGTGTGCAGCCAAGTTGAGCTCCATATCCTGGGATTGGCCTGACCACGAGAGTCCCATGGGCTCCTGGAGACCTGGTAAAGGATATCAGGACAGTCAGTGAAGCCACCGAGGATATACATCCAGTAGCTACTATTTCCTACACCCTGCTGGTCATTCTACCATCCACCAGACCATGGCATTCTGTATTAGACTTCAATGATGCCTTCTTCTGTATTCCATTCATCTCAGAGTCACAAGAATTTTTGGCTTGTGAGTGGCAGAACACAACATGCAACAAAAGCAATAATGCTGGGCCGTCCTGCCCCAATGGTTCAAAAATCCCCACACCATCATTGGGGAAATGTCCTCTAAAGACCTAAAAGTTCTACCTCTGTAAAAGGGAACCCTCATTCAATATGAAGATGACATTCTGATCGCCAGGCCTACTAAAGACGCCTCTGAACTACCTAGCCAAGAAAGGATAGAAGGTGTCCAAGAAAAAGGCTCAAATATCCCAGGCTAAGGTGACATGCCTGGGCTTCATTCTCACAGATATTCGGAGATACGCATCCCAGGATAGGAAAGAAGCCATTTGCAGCCTTACCTCTTCTAAAACTAGAAGACAGCTTAGGGGTTCCTGGGGAGTCCAAGGTTTTCTGCATCTGGATCCCTAACTACAGTCTAATAGCTGGGCCTCTACATGAAACACTGACACGAAAATTTGATGATACTTTTGAGTAGAATCCAGAAGCAGACTTTCAAGAATGGAAAGAGCAGTTAATTCAGACTCTTGCCCAGGAACTCCCTAATTTAGCTAAACCCTTTGACCTTTACATATCTGGTCAAAGGTTAATCGCCCTTGGAGCCTTAGTGCAAAAACTGGGACCACTTGAAATGGAGCAACACAAGAACGCCCTTCAGGTATGATACACTATGGTCACCAAGGGCTTTGCCCACCGACTCATCAGGCCAGGATACTGGGGTATCTAAAAAGCTGGAAATCAGCAGCCCACAAGCCCAGCTCCCTCCTAAGGGAAAAGGACCCCACGTGGTGATCCTAACCACCCATCATGCCCTGAAGTTGCAGGGGTCGCTCTGTGGACATACTCACCTCGAGTGAGGAGGCCCTCCAACTCCAACCTCCAGAGAGACAAACGGGGGCAACGGGCCCCCAAGATGTCTCGTGTGACCATCACTTGACCTGGAGTTTCTCTCAGAAAACAATAAGACTGTGCCCCGAAAGAGCAGACTACTGCTTTCAGGACTTACTGCACCCACAGGGGAGCTAATAAGCTTGGCGGTGGAAACGTATATCACGCTTTCACCATAGAAAGCACTACAGACACCGTGGTGATGGTGGCCAATATGACCGGCTGGACTGCTGGCTACTTCTAAAGGCCGTTGACTCAGTGGACGTCATGGTCCTGGATCAGTACTGACCCTGGACTGTCTGGGACTTGCGCGGGCAGGGCTCTGACACATGGTGCTGTTTGTACATTAATTCAGGAACCTAATTAAAGAAAGCACAGACTACTGTTCAGAGCATCTAGGCTGGCAAAAACCGTCAGCCTAAGGTCGCCGAACAAATGTGGGGTGGGGTGAAACCTGCCACCGCAGCATCTCTGTGCCTCTCTTTCCTGTACACTTAAAGGTCATTAGAATCTATAACACTTCCAATGCTGGTGCTCAGATGGACGAGAAGTGAGGCAGGAAGCCTTGGGACAATCAACCTCACCTGGAGGCTGGTGGGGAGACGTTTTGACGCACCCCCCATGTATCAGGCCTCCCACCACAGCATGAAGCAGTTACAAAAGAGGGGTCTGCACCCTCAACACCACAAGAATGAAGAAAGGAACAAAAAGCAGAGGAGGTGTTCGTCTCTGGCAACGTTCATTAAAAAATCCTGGGAGATAAAAAGATAATCTAGGCAATAAAATAAAGTCTAACCTGTTTTTCCTTTGAGCTTTGTCTAATTTCACGTGCTCCTAGGGTTCCGCATGCAGAGGTCCCACACTCGGCACTTCAGATCCGATTTCCTAGTGCAGAACGGCTGGGTCGACACCTCAGCTAGCGGGGTCCCATGCAGACTCCGTGGCATAGAGCCTGAGCTACAGCCAACTCAGCCCTCGAGAGCTCCATCCCCTCCCTCCCACTGACGCTGCTGGGATCCCTACACAGCAGCGCAGCCCACAGCCCGTGGGGGAGTGCATGCTCTCACCTCTCCTTTCTGTTTTCAAAATAATGTTTCCATTGCTTCTGAACCAAACTCAGTCTTGATCTGTTGGCTCCAATGACACTGGGCACGGGGACTCCTGTTGGGGTCCACTCTGGAGGATCAGTAACAGAAATTGAGAACATCGTAACTTCAATGAACAGATGTGTGAGCCAAAGTGTAGTTAACATAGAGCAGTGTATAACGCTCGGGTAAAATAAGATGTTTCTAAGACTTACATTTGATATTTGCATCACTTTCCTATAAGCAAGTTCATTGAAGACGTTTGTCTCATTTATCAGGTCAACATTAGAGAAATGAAGTGATTTATTTCCATGTATGTACATCGAATACTCTTGGCTGAAGCTTCAATCGTGTTTTGAATGCTTTTCCATTGAAAATGATACCTCTCCTTCAGCTCCCCCATTTCTGAGAATTATAAAATCTTATAATTTATTATTACCAAAGGCAAAAGGTAGGAGAAGGGATAAATTAACAGTTTGGGATTAACACATACACACTATTATGTATAAAATAGATCATCAACAAGGAACTACTGTATAGCACAGGGAACTACACTGAATATTTTGCAATAACCTATAAGGGGAAATAATCTGAAAAGAATCGATATTTTTATTGACATCATCTATCAATGAAAGATAAAATCGAACCTAAGCAAGGCCGATGGTGAGCGCTTCTGACCCTGAAGATTTCAATCATCTAAAGTTTGGGCTCTGCCTATTTCCCAAGGCCCTTAATGGACATACGTGTAGCCGTAGCTTAAAAATTCCCCAGTTTGGGGTTTGGGGAGGCACTGATTTGGAAAAATCCCTGGTGTTCTCCTTACATGCACGGGACCCTTCCTACAGCTAAAACATGCCTGCCACACCTAGAGGATGGTACACCGTTTGATCGGAAAGAGTTTGGAAAAGGCACCTCATCTCCTCATCACCTGGTGCTCGGGTACACCCCCCCAGCATCTTTCCTAACAATCTCCTCACTTGGGGATATCAGCACCGTGAACATCCTCTTACACACAGTTTGGAATTTGTCCAGAGGATGAAGCGGAAGGATGAGAAAAATTTAGAGAGAAGTCTTAGGTGGTCGGACAGGCACATGCCACTCTCATTTCCAATCCGGAAGACAAATTCATCAAAGACTAGAATTGCCCACGGAAACAGAATAGGGCTAGAGGAAATCCCGCTGTTTTGTGTCCAGTTTCCAAAAACACAAGTTGAAAACTGAAACTCAGGGGCACTAAAATTCATGAAACTGCAGAGTTGAAAATATCTGTCATCGAAAAATGTCTTGAGGTAAGTCACAGAAACGGACTTGTAAGCAAGGGAGAATGGCAGGAAACAGATTTGAAGAGGTAGAAAGGACTCCCCATTAAAGCACAAGAAAAGGGGCTGAACATCGCCAATGATGCAGTTGGCCCAAAAGGGCGTATGCATTTTTTTCTGAATATATTCAAGTAAAGGCCATACACACTTTTGATCCAACCAAACATGTGGGCACTGGAAATCAATACTACAAAATGTAACACTTCACATCAGTCAGAAGGGCCATCCACATTAAGTGTAAACACCAGAAATGCAGGACAGGGCGAGGAGAAAAGGGAGCCCTGTGAGGCTGATAGTGGAAATGTAATTTGCCAATGCCCACTCTGGAGAAGTGTATTGTGTTTGCTAAAACATCTAAAAAATGAGCTTCAGAGCATAGGGCACTTGAACTCATGGGCGTATACCTTGGGAAAAACAAAAATCGGCAGAAAATAGGCACCCCAACGTTTACCACCTCTCTGTTAAAAAGGGCCTCAACTTGGATATAACCTAAATGTCCCTGGAAGGATAAAATGGATAAAAGAGATGGGGTACTTATGTAGAGTGGAATATGACCCATCCAGAAATCAATGAAATAAGGCCAGTTGGAACAACTCTGGAGGAGTTACATACGATCATTCTAAGTGACATATGTCAGAAAGAAAAAGACACATATCATAAGATGTCACTTAAAGTTGGAATCATAAATGGCTACACATGAAATAAACTACAAAACAGAAACATAGTCAAATATGTAGAAAATAGACATAAGGCTGCTAAATGGGAAAGATGGGGAATGGTGAGGTATTATCCATGAGGTTGAAATTAGCAAAGATACCATTCCAAGTACCAAGTTGAATAACTGACAAGGCCTACACGGTACCTCAAAGAACTGCACTCAGCCCACTCAAGTCACTGGAATATAATACATATGACTGGTAAGCATCTGAAAAATAATTTATTGTTGTCTCACAGTACATGAATCAAGTGGATGTACAGCAGCAAAAATCAGAGCTTTGAAAATCAGCTGTAACCAATATAAAAATAAATTTAAAAATATTTATAAAAACAGTGAGACAGACACAATTTCTTACAACTTTTGTTGAAGGGCTATGATGTAACATGGATTGAACACATGTAGACCCACAGCAGGATGATATATAAGGCTGGAAGCTATGCATGCTAAGAAATGTTAGAGAGGCTGGTTGAGAAAATGCAGACCTTTTAAAGTATTACTGCCTGGTCCCCATTCCATGGGTCCCAAATCTGCAGGTTCAAGGGAATCTTCTGACAGCGAAAACATGCCTGGGAAACCGAGATGAATGTACACCGTGTGCTCAGGAAAGGTGTCTAAAATGCAACTCATTTTTGATCTCCTGGTGCTGGGCTTCGCCATTCCAGCCACATTACTAACAATCTCCCCACTTGGAGAATCAGCACCTTTAACCTCCTGTTTTACACAGTTTTCAATTTGTGCAGATGATAAATGGGAAGAGAGGGAACCAATGAGAGATTAGCTGTAGGAGTTTTGACAGGCACATGCCACTCTAATTTCCCAGTAGAAGAAGAATTAACCAAAGGCTCAGCCTGCCTCCCCAGAACCAGAATAGTGCCGGAAGCAATCCAATGGTTTGGCATACAGCACACAAAAAAAGCGAGTTGCAAAATGCAGCTCAGGAGCAGACAATTCAAAGACCTGCAAAGATATAAATGATAACCAACGTCCAAAAATATATTCAGGTAAGGCAACGAAGAGGATCTGAATGAGAGGCAGAATTGCAGGAAACAGATTTCAAAAGGTAGGTTGTACTCACATTTAAAGCATATGAAAACAGCAGAATTTCTAAAATGATGCAGTTGGGCAAAAGGGTGTATGCGTTTTTTTCATGAATATCTTCAGTAAAAAAACACATACAGTGTTTTTGGCCAACCAAGCAAGAGGGAAATGCATATCCGCACAACAAAGAAGTCTCAATTTCCACTGCTCAGAAAGGCCATCCAAAAAATGTGTACAAACCAGAAATGCAGGAGAGGCCATGGAGAACAGGGAGCCTAGTCACGCTGTTGGGTGGGGTATAAATATCCAAGAGCCACTCTAAAGAAGTGTATGTTGTTTCCTAAAACATCTAAAATACAAAAACCCCGAGCAAAGGGGACTTCAACTCATGGGCATATAACTTGGGAAGACTAAATATCAATAAGACACAGGCACCCCAATGTTTAGGGCTGCTCTGCATACAAAAACCTCAACTTTGGTACACCTAAAATATCCCAGGAAAAAGAGAAATGCATAAAGAACTTGTGGTAATTTTGTACAACGGATTATCACTCAGACATGAAATCAATGTATATAAGGCCAGTAGCAGCATAATGAGTGGATTTAAGTATGATGATTCTAAGGAAAATTAGTCACACAGAAAAAGAATCTTATCATAAGATATCACTTATAGAGGGAATGTCAATATCACAACACATGAACTGAATTAGGAAAGAGAACACAGTCTCACATTTAGAAAACACTCTTACGCCTGCCTAAGGTGGAAGGAGAGGTGGGGTGATGCATAAAACCAGAGTTTGATACAAGCACAGCTACCGTTCCAAAAACCAACTATGGAATAGACAAGACCTACACCTTCCTCAGTGAAACGGACTCAAAACCCCGTATTTCCCGCAGAGGAATATATCTGAGTAGTAAGGATCTTAAAACTTATGTATTGATATGTCTGCATAAGGGAATCAAGTGTGTATAGACTGGCATAAACATGGCAGCGAGAATCAGCACAAACACACTATAAAAAGGAATTTCAAAAACAAAACAAAAAACAAAGAAATCATTTACAATTACTTCAGGGTCTCTTATGAAACCTGGAATGACCCTATCTACAACGACAGGTGGATGTGTCATAAGGCTGGACACTAGGGACTGAGAGAATTTGTGAGATTGGGTGAGCAAATGCATACCCTTTAAAGCAATAATGCATGGAACCCATTCCATGCGTCCCAACTCTCCTGGTTAAATGGAATATTAATACAGCTATAACATGTACGGGAAACCTAGAGAATGGACACACTGTGAATAGGAATTGTTTCTAAAACTCAACGAATATTCCCTCTCCTGGTGCTCCGGTTTGACTTTCCAACTGCTTTACTGTCAATCTACCAACTTGGACAGACAGCCCCTTTAACCTCCTAGTTCCCACTGGTTGCCAATTTGGCAGAGGATGAAAGGGAAGAGGGAGAACCAATGAGAGAGTAGCTGTTAGGCATTTGGACGGGCACATGTCACTCTAATTTCCCGGCAAGAAGAAGAATTAACCAAAGTCTCAGCCACCCACTGGGAACCAGTATAGGTCCTGAACCAAATTTTGGACTTGCACTCAGCTCACAAGAAACGAGTTGAATAATGGAGCTCTGGGGCACAGCAATTCACAAACTGGCAGACTAATAAAGGACAACTATCGTCCAAAAATATGTTGAGGAAAGAAAATTAGGCGGACTTGAAAGCAAGGCAGAATAGCAGGAAACAAATTTCAAGAGGTATTTTGGAATCGCCTGTAAAGAACAGGAAGACGGGCACAACTTCAAAAATAATGCACTTGGCCAAAAAGGGCGTATGCATGTTTTCCTGAATATTTCAGGAGAAAATGCTTATGCCCTTTTTGGCCAAGCAAGCAAGCGAGCAACGCACATCGGCACTACAAGGAAGTGTCACTTCCCACCCTCAGAAGGGACATCCACAAAATGTGTAAAAATCAGAAAGGAAAGACAGGCCCTGGAGAACAGGGACCGTTGTTATGTTGATGGGCGGGATGTAAATTGCCAACTGCCTCTCTGGAGGAGTGCATTGTGTTCCCTAAAAGAAGTAAACAACAAAGCTACAGAGCCAAGGGCACTTCCAGCCTAGGGAATATACCTTGGGAAAACTGAATATCAATAAGACAGAGCCACCCCAAAATTTAGGGCTGCAATGCTTACAAGAAACTCAACGTGGGTACACCGTAAATATCCCAGGAAATAGAAAAATGGTTCAAAAAATTGTGGTACTTACATACGATGGAATATCCCTCAGCCATGATCTCAATGTCATAAGACCAGTAGCAGCAAAATGAGTGGATTCAGGTACGATGATTCTAAGTGCAATAAGACACGCAGAAAAAGAAACTTATCATAAGATATCACTTATGAAGATCCTGTAAACATGGCTACACATGAACTGTGTTAGGAAAGAGAACAGAGTCTCACATTTAGAAAACACTGTTATGCCTGCTTAAGGGGGAAGGAGAGGTGGGGTGATGCATAAAACCAGAGTTTGATATAAGTACAGCTACCGTTCCGAAAACCAACTATGGAATAGACAAGACATACACCTTCCTCAGTGAAAGGGACTCAAAACCCCATATTTCCCGCCGAGGATTATATCTGACTAGTAAGAATCTTAAAACCTATTTATTGATATGTCTCCCTAAGGGAATCAAGTGTGTCCAGACTGGCATAAACATGGCAGTGAGAATCAGCTCAAACACACTATAAAAAGGAATTTCAAAAAGCAAACAAAAGAGGAGGGAAATTCTTTACAAATCCTTCAGGGTCTCTGATGAGAGGTGGAATGACATTGTCCACAATGACAGCTGGATGTGGCATAAGGCTGGACCCTTGGGACTGAGAGGATTGGTGAGATTAGGTGAGCAAATGTACACGCTTTAAAGCAATAATGCATGGCACCCATTCCATGGGTCTCAACTCTACAGGTTGAAGGGAATATTACTATAGATATAACATGTACGGGGAACCTAGAGAATTGTCACAATATGAATACAAAACGCTTCTAAAACTCAACGAATAGTCCCTCTCCGGCTGCTCCGGTTTGATAATCCAACTGCTTTACTGTCAATCTCCCAACTTGGAGAGACAGCCCCTTTAACCTCCTGGTTAGCACAGGTTGCCAATTTGTCACAGGATTAAAGGGAAGATGGAGAACCAATGAGAGATTAGCAGTTAAGCATTTGGAAGGGCACATGTCACTCTAATGTTCCGGCAGGAAAAAGAATTAACCAATGTCTCAGCCACCAACCGGAAATCAGAATAGGTCCTGAACCAAAATTTTGGACTTCCGTTCAGCTCACAAATAACGAGTTGAAACATGGAGCTAAGGGGCAAAGCAATTCACAAACTGGCAGAGTAATAAAGGACGACTATCGTCCAAAATACTGTTGAGGGAAGGAAACGAGGTGGACTTGAATGCGAGGCAGAATAGCAGGAAACAGATTTCAAGAGGTACTTCGGAATCGCCTATAAAGCACAGGAAGAGGGGCACAACTTCGACGATGATGCACTTGGCCAAAAATGGCGTATGCGTTTTCTCCTGAATATTTTCAGGAGAAAACGCATACGCCCATTTTGGCCAAGCAAACAAGTGGGCAACGCAAATCTGCACTACAAGGAAGTGTCACTTCCCACCCGTCAAAAGGGACATCCACAAAATGTGTAAAGATCAGAAAGGCAAGACAGGCCCTGGAGAACAGAGAGCCTTGTTATGCTGACGGGCGGGATGTATATTGCCAACTGCCCCACAGGAGGAGTGCATTGTGTTCCCTAAAAGAAGTAAACAACAGAGCTACAGACCGAAGGGCAGTTGCAGTCTAGGGAATATAGTTTGGGAAACTGAAAACCAATAAGACAGAGCCACCCCAAAACTTAGGGCTGCACTGCTTACAAGAACCTCAACTTCTGTACAACTTAAATATCCCAGGAACTATAAAAATGGTTCAAAAAATTGTGGTCCTTACATAAGATGGAGTATCCCTCAGCCATGAACAAAATGTCATAAGACCAGTAGCAGCAAAATGAGTGGATTCAGGTACGATGATTCTAAGTGAAATAAGACATGCAGAAAAAGAAACTTATCGTAAGATATAACTTTTTAAGATCCTGTAAACATGCCTACACATGAACTGAGTTAGGAAAGAGAACAGAGTCTCACATTTAGAAAACACTCTTATGCCTGCTTAAGGGGGAAGGAGAGGTGGGGTGACGCATAAAACCAGAGTTTGTTATAAGCACAGGTACCGTTCTGAAAACCAACTATGGAATAGACAAGACCTACCCCTTCCTAAGTGAAAGGGACTCAAAACCCCATATATCCCGCAGAGGAATATATCTGACAACTAAGGATCTTAAAACCTATGTATTGATATGTCTGCATAAGGGAATCAAGTGAAGATAGACTGCCATATACATGGCAGAGAGAATCAGCTCAAATACACTATAAAAAGGAATTAAAAAAACAAAACAAAAAAAACAAGGAAATCCTTTACAATTACTTCAGGGTCTCTGATGAAACCTGCAATGACCCTATCTACAACGACAGGTGGATGTGTCATAAGGCTGGACACTAGGGACTGAGAGAATAGTTGAGATTGGGTGAGCAAATGCAGACCCTTTAAAGCAATAATGCATGGCACCCATTCCATGGGTCCCAACTCTGCAGGTTAAAGGGAATATTAATACAGCTATAACATGTATGGGAAACCTAGAGAATGGACACACTGTGAATAGGAAAGTTTTCTAAAACTCTACGAAAATTCCCTCTCCAGGTGCTCCAGTTTGACATTCCAACTGCTTTACTGTCAATCTACCAACTTGGAGAGACAGCCCCTTTAACCTCCTGTTTCCCACTGGTTGCCAAATTGGCAGAGAATGAAAGGGAAGAGGGAGAACCAATGAGAGAGTAGCTGTTAGGCATTTGGACGGGCACATGTCACTCTAATTTCCCGGCAAGAAGAAGAATTAACCAAAGTCTCAGCCACCCACCG
The DNA here is from genome assembly GCF_964165515.1 of Mesoplodon bidens. Taxonomy (NCBI): domain Eukaryota; kingdom Metazoa; phylum Chordata; class Mammalia; order Artiodactyla; family Ziphiidae; genus Mesoplodon; species Mesoplodon bidens. The sequence continues at coordinate 5,230,944 of NW_027672207.1, forward strand.
GGAACCAGTATAAGTCCTGAACCAAAATTTTGAACTTGCATGTAGCTCACAAGAAACGAGTTGAAAAATGGAGCTCAGGGGCAAAGCAATTCACACACTGGCAGAATAATAAAGGACAACTATCATCCAAAAATCTGTTGAGGAAAGGAAACGAGGCGGACTTGAAAGCAAGGCAGAATAGCAGGAACAGATTTCAAGAGGTACTTTGGAATCGCCTGTAAAACACAGGAAGAAGGGCACAACTTAGACGATGATGCACTTGGCCAAAAAGGGCGTATGCATTTTCTCCTGAATATTTTCAGGAGAAAACCCATACACCTTTTTGGCCAAGCAAGCAAGCGGGCAACGCAAATCTGCACTACAAGGAAGTATCACTTCCCACCGGTCAAAAGGGACATCCACAAAATGTATAAAGAGCAGAATGGCAAGACAGGCCCTGGAGAACAGGGAGCATTTTTATGCTGATGGGCGGGATGTAAATAGCCAACCACTTCTCTGGAGGAGTGCATTGTATTACCTAAAACAAGTAAACAACAGAGCTACAGAACCAAGGCCACTTCCAGTCTAGGGAATATACCTTGGGAAAACTGAAAATCAATAAGACAGAGCCACACCAAAATTTAGGGCTGCACTGCTTACAAGAACCTCAACTTGGGTACACCTTAAATATCCCAGGAAATATAAAAAAGGTTCAAAAAATTGTGGTACTTACATGCGATGGAATATCACTCAGCCATGAACTCAATGACATAAGACCAGCAGCAGCAAAATGAGTGGATTCAGGTACGATGATTCTAAGTGAAATAAGTCACACAGAAAAATAAACTTATCATAAGATATCACTTATGAAGGTCCTGTAAACTTGGCTACACATGAACTGAGTTAGGAAAGAGAAGAGATTCTCGCATTTAGAAAACACTCTTTTGCCTGCTTAAGGGGGATAGAGAGGTGGGGTGACGCATAAAACCACAGTTTGAAATAAGCACAGGTACCGTTCCAAAAACCAACTATGGAATAGACAAGATCTACACTTTCCTCAGTGAAAGGGACTCAAAACCCCATATTTCCCGCAGAGGAATAGATCTGGCTAGTAAGGATCTTAAAACCTCTGTATTGATATGTCTCCGTAAGGGAATCAAGTGTGTCCAGACTGGCATAAACATGGCAGCGAGAATCAGCTGAAACCCACTATAGAAAGGAATTTCAAAAACAAAACAAAAAAACAGGGAAATTCTTTAGAATTCCTTCAGGGTCTCTGATGAAACCTGGAATGACCCTGTCTCCAACGACAGCTGGATGTGGAAAAATGCTGGACACTTGGGACTGAGAGGATTGGTGAGATTTGGTGAGCAAATGCAGACGCTTTAAAGCAATAATGCATGGCACCCATTCCATGGTTCTCAACTCTCCAGGTTGAAGGGAATATAACTACAGTTATAACATGTACAGAAACCGTAGAGAATGGACACACTGTGAATACAAAAGGTTTCTAAAACTCAACCAATAGGCCCTCTCCTGGTGCTCCGGTTTGGCATTGCAACTGCTTTACCGTCAATCTGCCAAGTTGGAGAGACAGCCACCTTAACCTCCTGGTTTGCACAGGTTGCCAATTTGGCAGAGGATGAAAGGGAAGAGGGAGAACTAATGAGAGAATAACTGTTAGCCATTTGGACGGGCACATGTCACTCAAATTTCCCGGCAAGAAGAAGAATTAACCAAAGTCTCAGCCACACACAGGGAACAGTATCGGTCCTGAACCAAAATTTTGGACTTGCGTTCAGCTCACAAAAAACGAGTTGAAAAATTGAGCTCAGGGGCACACCAATTCACAAACTGTCAGAGTAATAATGGACAACTATCATCCAAAAATCTATTGAGGGAAGGCAACGATGCAGACCTGAAAGCGAGGCAGAATAACAGGAAACAGATTTCAAGAGGTACGCTGGAATCACCTTTGAAGCACAGGAAGAGGTGCCCAACATCGACAATGATTCACTTGGCAAGTTGGGCGTACGTTTTTTCTCCTGAATATATTCAGGAGAAAACACGTACACACTTTTTGGCCAAGCAAGCAGGCAGGCAATTGAAATCTGCACTACAAAGAAGTATCACTTCCCACTGTTCAAAAGGGACATCCAAAAAATGTTTAAAAGCAGAATGGCAAGACAGGCCCTGGAGAACAGGAAGCCTTGTTATGCTGTTGGGTGGGATGTAAATTGCCAACTGCATCTCTGGAGGAGTGCATTGTGTTCCCTAAAAGAAAGAAACAACAGAGCTACAGAGCAAAGGGCACTTGCAGCCTGGGGAATATACCTTGGGAAAACTGAAAATCAATAAGACAGAGCCACCCCCAAATTTATGGCTTCACTGCTTACAAGAACCTCAACTTGTGTACACCTTAAATATCCCAGGAAATATAAAAATGGTTCAAAAAATTGTGGTACTTATGAACGATGGAATATCCCTCAGCCATGAACTGAATGTCATAAGACCAGTAGCAGCAAAATGAGTGGATCCAGGTACGATGATTCTAAGTGAAATAAGTCACACAGGAAAAGAAACTTATCATAAGATAGCACTTATGGAGAACCTGTAAACATGGCTACACATGAACTGAGTTAGGAAAAAGAACAGAGACTCACATTTAGAAAACACTCCTATGCCTGCTTAAGGGAGAAGGAGAGGTGGTGTGACACATAAAACCAGAGTTTGATATAAGAACAGGTACCATTCCAAAAACCACCTATGTAATAGACAAGACCTACACCTTCCTCTGTGAAAGGGATTCAAAAAACCCATATTTCCCACAGAGGAATATATCTGACTAGTAAGAATCTTAAAACCTATGTACTGATATGTCTCTGTAAGGGAATCAAGTGTTTCTAGACTGGCATAAACATGGCAGCGAGAATCAGCTTAAACCCAGTATAAAGAGGTATTTCAAAAACAAAAGAAAAGGGCCTCCCCGGTGGCGCAGTGGTTGAGAGTCCGCCTGCCGATGCAGGGGATACGGGTTTGTGCCCCGGTCTGGGAGGATCCCATATGCGGCGGAGCAGCTGGGCCCGTGAGCCATGGCCACTTGGCCTGCGCATCCGGAGCCTGTGCTCCACAACGGGAGAGGCCACAACAGTGAGAGGCCTGCATACCGCAAAAAGAAAAAAAAACAAAAATACAGTTAACTTATTTACAATTCCTTCAGAGTCTCTGATGAAAACTGGAATGACCCTATCTACAATGACAGCTGGATATGGCATATGGCTGGACTCTTCTGACTGAGAGGATTGGTGAGATAGGGTGAGCAAATGCATTCCCTTAAAATCAATTATGCATGGCAACCATTCCATGGGTCCCAACTCTCCAGGTTGAAGGGAATATTACTACAGCTATAAAATGTACGGGTAACCTAGAGAATGGACACACTGTGAATACGAAAGGTTTCTAAAACTCAACGAATACTCCCTCTCCTGGTTGCTCCGGTTTGACTTTCCACCTGCTTTACTATCCATCTCCGAACTTGGAGAGACAGCACCTTTAACCTCCTGGTTCGCTCAAGTTGCAAATTTGGCACAGGATGAAATGAAAGATGGAGAACCAATGAGAGAGTAGCTGTTACGCATTTGGACGGGCATATGTCACTCTAATTTCCAGGCAGGAAGAAGAATTAACCACAGACTAAGACAGGCACCTGGAACAAGTATAGGTCCTGAACCAAAATTTTGCACTTGCGATCACCTCACAAAAAAATGAGTTGAAAAATGTAGCTCAGGGGTTCAGCAATTCACAGACTGCCAGAGTAATAAAGGACAACTATTGTCCAAATATCTGTTGAGGGAAGGCAACCAGGCGGACTTGAAAGCGAGGCAGAATAGCAGAAAACAGATTTCAAAATGTATGTTCGAATCACCTTTAAAGCACAGGAAGAGGGGCACAACTTCAACATTGATGCACTTTTCCAAAAAAGGTGTATGCGTTTTCTCCTGAATATATTCAGGAGAAAACGCATACGCCCTTTTAGGCCAAGCAAGCAAGCGGGCAATGTAAATCTGCACTACAAAGTAGTATCACTTCCCACCGGTCAAAAGGGATGTGCACAAAATGTGTAAAAAGCCGAATGGCAAGACAGGCTCTGGAGAAGAGGGAGGTTTGTTATGCTGATCGGCGGGATGTAAATTGCCAACTGCCTCTCTGTAGGAGTGCATTGTGTTCCCTAAAACAAGTAAACAACAGAGCTACAGAGCCAAGGGCACTTCCAGTCTAGGGAATATACCTTGGGAAAACTGAATATCAATAAGACAGAGCCACCCCGTAATTTAGGGCTGCACTGCTTCCAAGAACCTAAACTTGGGTACACCTTAAATATCCCAGGAAATATAAAAAATGGTTCAAAAAACTGTGGTACTTACGTATGATGGAATACCCCTCAGCCATGAAATCAATGTCATAAGACCAGAAGCAGCAAACTGAGTGGATTCAGGCACGATGATTCTAAGTGAAATAAGTCACATAGCAAAAGAAACTTATCATAAGATATCACTTATGAAGATCCTGTAAATATGGCTACACATGAACTGAGTTAGGAAAGAGAACAGAGTCTCACATTTAGAAAACACCCTTATGCCTGCTTAAGGTGGAAGGAGAGGTGGGGTGACGCATAAAAACACAGTTTGATATAAGCACAGGTACTATTCCAAAAACCAACTATAGAATAGACAAGACCTACACCTTCCTCAGTGAAAGGGACTCAAACCCAATATTTCCCGCAGAGGAATATATCTGACTAGTAAGAATCTTAAAAGATCTGGGTACCCACTGGTTGCCAATTTGGCAGAGGATGAAAGGGAAGAGGGAGAACCAATGAGAGAGTAGCTGTTAGGCATTTGGATGGGCACATGTCACTCTAGTTTCCCGGCAGGAATAAGAATTAACCACAGTCTCAGCCACCCACCATGAACCAGTATAGGTCCTGAACGAAAATTTTGGACTTGAGTTCATCCCAGAAAAAATCGAGTTGAAAAATAGAGCTCAGGGACTCAGCAATTCACACACTGTCAGAGTAATAAAGGACAACTATCCTCCAAAAATCTGTTGAGGGAAGGCATCGAGGCAGACTTGAAAGCGAGGCAGAATAGCAGGAAACAGGTTTCAACAGGTATGTTGGAATCGCCTTTAAAGCACAGGAGGAGGGGCACAACTTCAACATTGATGCACTTTTCCAAAAAGGGCGTATGCGTTTTCTCCTGAATTTATTCAGGAGAAAATGCATACGCCCATTTTGGCCAAGCAAGCAAGAGGGCAATGCAAATCTGCACTACAAAGAAGTATCACTTCCCACCGGTCAAATGGACATCCACAAAATGTGTAAAAAGCAGAATGGCAAGAGAGGCCTTGGAGAACAGGGAGCCTTGTTATGCTGATGGGCAGGATGTGTATTGCCAACTACCTCTCTGGAGGAGTGCACTGTGTTCCCTAAAAGAAGTAAACAACAGGGCTACAGAGCCAAAGGAACTTCCAGTCTAGGGAATATACTTGGGAAAACTGAAAATTAATAAGACTGAGTCACCCGCAAATTTAGGGCTGTACTGCTTACAAGAACTTCAACTTGGGTACACCTTAATTATCACAGGAAATATAAAAATGGTTAAAAAAATTGTGGTACTTACATACGATGGAATATCCCTCAGCCATGAAATCAATGTCATAAGACCAGTAGCAGCAAAATGAGTGGATTCAGGTACGATGATTCTAAGTGAAATAAGTCACACAGAAAAATAAACTTATCATAAGATACCACTTATGAAGATCCTGTAAACATGGCTACACATGAACTGAGTTAGGAAAGAGAACAGAGTCTAACATTTAGAACACACTCTTATGCCTGCTTAAGGGGGAAGGAGAGGTGGGGTGATGCATAAAACCAGAGTTTGATAGAAGCAGAGGTACCGTTCCAAACATCAACTATGGAATAGACAAGACCTACACCTTCCTCAGTGAAAGGGACTCAAAACCCCATATTTCCCGCAGAGGAATATATCTGACTAGTAACAATCTGAAAACCTATGTATTGACATGTCTCTGTAAGGGAATCAAGTGTTTCTACACTGGCATAAACATGGCAGCGAGAATCAGCTCAAACCAACTATAAAAAGGAATTTCAAAAAGAAAACAAAAAAGCAGGGAAATTGTTTACAATTCATTCAGGGTCTCTGATGAAACCTGGAATGACCGTATCTAAAATGAAAGCTGGATGTGGCATAAGGCTGGACTGTTGGGACTGAGAGGATTGGTGAGAAAGGGTGAGCAAATGCATACCCTTTAAAGCAATAATGCATGGCACCCATTCCATGGGTCCCAACTCTCTAGGTTGAATGGAATATTACTACAGCTATAACATGTACGGGAAACCTAGAGAATGGACACACTCTGAATACGAAAGGTTTCTAAAACTCAAGGAATACTCTGTCTCCTGGTTCCTCTGGTTTGACTTTCCAAGTGCTTTACTATCAATCTCCCAACTTGGAGAGACAGCCCATTTAACCTCCTGGTTCGTACAAGTTGCCAATTTGGCAGAGGATGAAAGGGAAGAGGGAGAACCAATGAGAGAGTAGCTGTTAGGCATTTAGATGGGCACATGTCGCTCTAATTTCCAGGCAGGAAGAAAAATTAACCAGAGTCTCAGCCTCTCACCGGGACCCAGTATAAGTCCTGCACCAAAATTTTGGACTTGCGTTCATCTCACAAAAAAAACGAGTTGAAAAATGGAGCTCAGGGACTCATCAGTTCACAGACTGGCAGAGTAAAAAAGGACTACTATCGTCCAAAAATCTGATGAGGGAAGGCAACGAGTCAGAGTTGAAAGCGAGTCAGAATAGCAGGAAACAGATTTCAAAAGGTATGTTGGAATCTCCTTTAAAGCACAGGTAGAGGGGCACAACTTCAACATTGATGCACTTTTCCAAAAAGGGGGTATGCGTTTTATCGTGAATATATTCAGGAGAAAATGCATACGCCCATTTTGGCCAAGCAAGCAAGCGGGCAATGCAAATCTGCACTGCAAAGAAGTATCACATTCCACTGGTCAAATGGGACAACCATAAAATGTGTAAAAAGCAGAATGGCAAGACAGGCCTAGGAGAAGAGGGAGCCTTGTTATGCTGAACGGCAGGATGTACATTGCCAACTGCCTCTCTGTAGGAGTGCATTGTGTTCCCTAAGACAAGTAAACAACAGAGCTACAGAGCCAAGGGCACTTCCAGTCTAGGGAATATACCTTGGGAAAACTGAAAATTAATTAAACTCAGCCACCCCACAATTTAGGACTTCACTGCTTAAAAGAACCTCATCTTGGGTACACCTTAAATATCCCAGGAAATATAAAAATGGTTCAAAAAATTGTGGTACTTACGTACGATGGAATATCCCTCAGCCATGAACTCAATGTCATAAGACCAGTAGCAGCAAAATGAGTGGATTCAGGTACAATGATTCTAAGTGAAATAAGTCACACAGAAAAAGAAACTTTTCATAAAATAGCACTTATGAAGATCCTGTAAACATGGCTACACATGAACTGAGTTAGGAAAGAGAAGAGAGTCTCACATTTAGAAAACACTCTTTTGCCTGCTTAAGGGGGAAGGAGAGGTGGGGTGATGCATAAAACCAGAGTTTGATATAAGCACAGGTACCGTTCCAAAAACCAACTATGGAACAGAGAAGACCTACACCTTCCTCCGTGAAAGGGACTCAAAACCCCGTATTTCCCGCAGAGGAATAAAACTGACTTGTAAGAATCTTAAAACCTATGTCTTGATATGTCTCGATAAGGGAATCAAGTGTGTCTAGACTGCCATATACATGGCAGTGAGAATCAGCTCAAACCCACTATAAAAAGGAATTACAACAACAAAACAAAACAAAAAAAAACAGGGAAATTCTTTACAATTCCTTCAGGGTTTCTGATGAAACCTGGAATGACCCTCTCTACAACGACAGCTGGATGTGGCATAAGGCTGTACTCTTGGGACTGAGAGGATTGGTGAGATTGGGTGAGCAAATTCAGACCCTTGAAAGCAATAATGTGTGGCATCCATTCCATGGGTCCCAACTCTCCATGTTGAAGTGAATATTACTCAGCTATAACATGTATGGGAAACCTAGAGAATGGACACACTGTGAATACGAAAGTTTTCTAAAACTCAAGTAATAGTCCCTCTCCTGGTGCTCCGTTTTGTCTTTCCAACTGCTTTACTATCAATCTGCCAACTTGGAGAGACAGGCCCTTTAAACTCCTGGTTCGCACAGGTTGCCAATTTGGCAGACTATGAAAGGGAAGAGCGAGAACCAATGAGACATTTGCTGTTAGGCATTTGGACGGGAACATGTCACTCTAATTGCCTGGCAGTAAGCAGAATTAACCAAGGTCTCAGCCACCTGCCGGGAGCCAGTAGAGGTCCCGAAGCAAAATTTTGGACATGCGGTCAGCTCACAAAAACGTGTTGACAAATGGAGCTCAGGGGCACTGCTATTCACAAACTGGCAGAGTAATAAAGGACAACTATCATCCAAAAATCTGTTGACGGAAGGCATCAAGGCAGACTTGAAAGAGAGGCAGAATAGCACGAAACAGATTTCAAGAGGTACGTTGGAATCACCTTTAAAGCACAGGAAGAGGGGCACAACGTTGACAATGATGCACTTGGCCAAAAAGGGCGTATGCGTTTTCTCCTGAATATATTCAGGAGAAAACGCATACGCCCTTTTTGGCCAAGCAAGCAAGCGGACAATGCAAATCTGCACTACACAGAAGTATCAATTCCCTCCGATCAAAAGGGACATCCGCAAAATGTGTAAAAACCAGAAAGGCAAGACAGGCCCTGGAGAAAAGGGAGCATTTTTATGCTGATGGGCGGGATGTAAATTGCCAACTGCCTCTCAGGACGATTGCATTGTGTTCCCTAAAACAAGTAAACAGCAGAGCTACAGAGCCCATGGCACTTCCAATCTAGGGAATATACCTTGGGAAAACTGAAAATCAATAAGACAGAGCCACCCCCAAATTTCGGGCTTCACTGCTTACAAGAACCTCAACTTGGGTGCAAATTAAATATCCCAGGAAAGACAAAAATGGTTCAAGAAATTGTGGTACTTAAGTACGATGGAATATCCCTCAGCCAGGAAATCAATGTCATAAGACCAGTAGCAGCAAAATGAGTGGATTCAGGTACGATGATTCTAAGTGAAATAAGTCACACAGAAAAAGAAACATATCATAATATATCACTTATGAAGGTCCTGTAACTATGGCTTCACATGAACTGAGTTAGGAAAGATAACAGAGTAATCAATCTTATCATAAGTTATCACTCATAGTGGGAATGTACACTTGGCTACGAATGAACAGAATTACAAACACAACAGAGTCACACATTTAGCAAACAATATTCTGCCTGCTTAAGGGGAAAGGTGAGGTGGGATGATGCATAAAACCACAGTTTAAAATTAGCACAGATACCGTTACATAAACCAAGTATGTAAAAGGCATCACCTACTCCCGACACAATGAACTGGACTCAACACCCCCGAGTCATTGCAGAGGAATATATCTGACTCCAAGAATTTTAAAACATATGTATTCTCATGTCTCCATAAAGAACCATGTGTGTGTATAACAGCATGAACACAGCACTGAAATTCACCTAACACCCTTATAAAAATAAATTTCAAAAGCAAAATGCAAAAACAGCGAAACAGAGAGAAAGTCTTAAGAATTACGTTCAGGGCCTGTGATGCAACCTGGATTGTCCACCTTTACACCCACAGCTGGATGAGACATAAGACTGGACACTTGGTGCTGAAAAGATTGCTGAGGTTGTGTGAGCAAAATAACACCACTTAGAACAATACTGTGTGCTACCCATTATAGTGGTCCCAACTCTCCAGGTTTAAGGGAATCTTCCTCTAGTTAAAGCATGAATGGGAAACCCAGTGGATGGTACACTGTGTAATTGGGAAAGTTTTCTAAAAGGTACCTCATTTTTCCTTTCGTCGTTCTCGAATTCGCCATTCCATCTGCATTACTAAAAATCTCCCGACTTGGAGTATCAGCGCCTTTACCCTCCTGTTATGCACAATTTGCAAATTGTGCAGAGGATGAACAGGAAGAGGAGAAACAAATGAGAGATTAACTGTAGGTGTTTGCATTGGCACATGTCACTGTAGTTTCCCATCAGGAAGAAGAATTAACCAAAGGCTCAGCCTGAAGCCCCGGAGCCAGACTAGGGCCTACAGCCATCCTACGGTATTGCAGCCAGCTCACAAATAGGCGAGTTGAAAAAAGGAAATCAGGGGCACAGCAATTCACAAACTTTCAGAGTTATAAAGGACAACTATCATCCAGAAATATATTGACGTCAGGCAGTGAAAAGGATTTGAATGCAAGGCAGAATTGAAGGAAACAGATTTCAAGAGGTAGATTGGAGTCATCTTTAAAGCACATGAAAAGTGACAGAATTTCGAACATGTTGCCCTTGGCCGAAAAGGGAGTATGTGTATTTTCTTGAATATATTCGGGAAAAAATGCATACGCCCTTTTTGGCCAAGCAAGCCATCAGGCATTGCAAATCCACACTACATAGAAGTGTCCCTTACCTCCAGTCCAAAGGGCCATCCACAAATAGTGTAAAAACCACAAATGCAGGACAGGCCATGGAGAAAAAGAAGCCTGATTACGCCGATGGACAGGATGTAAATTGCCAACAGCCTCTCTGGAGAACAGTATGTTGTTTTCTAAAACAGAGCTACAGAGCATAACTCACTTCCACTCATGGGCGTGTATTTTGGGAAAACTAAAAATCCACAACACACAGCCAGCCCAAAGTTTAGGGCTGCTCTGTTTACAAGAACTTCGACTTCAGTACACTTTAAATATCCCAGGAAATGAAAAAAAAGTGGATATAGATGTTGTGGTACTTATATACAATGGAATGTCACTCAGACGTAAAATCAATATCATAAGGCCAATAGCAGCATAATGAGTGGCTTTAGGTACGATGATGCTAAGTGAAATGAGCCACAAAGAAAAAAGAAACTTATTGTAATATATCACTTATAGAGGGAATGTAAACATGGCTACACATGAACTGAATTTCAAAAGTGAACAGAGTTACACATTTAGAAAACACACTTATTCCTCCTTAAGGGAAAAGGTGACGTGGGGTGATGTGTAAAAGAAGAGTTTGAAATTAGCACAGATCTCATTCCATATACCAAATATGTAATAGACAAGACCTACTCCTTTCTCAATGAACTGGACACAAAACACCCTATTCACTGAAGAGGAATATATCTGACTGGTAATAATCTTGAAACCTATGTATTTATATGTCTCCATAATGGAATCAAGTGTATGTAGATTGGCATAAACACAGATCAATGGAACAGGACAGAAAGCCCAGAGATAAACGTACATACCTATGGCTATCTCATCTATGACAAAGGAGCTAAGGGTATACAATGGAGAAAAGACAGTCTCTTCAGTAATTGGTGCTTGGAAAACTGGACCCCTACACATAAAAGAATGAAATTAGAACACTCCATAACACCATACACAAAAATAAACTCTAAATGGATTAGAGATCTAAATATAAGACCAGACAATATAAAACACTTAGAGGAAACCATAAGCAGAAACCTCTATGACATAAATCACAGCAATATCCTTTTTGACCCACCTCCTAGAGAAATGGAAATAAAAACAGAAATTAACAAATGGGACCTAATGAAACTTAAAAGCTTTTACACAGTACAGGAAAACATAAACAAGATGCAAAAACAACCCTCAGAATGGGAGAAAATATTTTCAAATGAAGCAATTGACAAAGGTTTAATCTCCAAATTTTACGAGCACCTCATGTATCTCAATATCACAAAAACAAACAACCCAATCCAAAAACGGGCAGAAGACCTAAATAGACATTTCTCCAAGGAAGACATACAGATTACCAAGAAACCCATGAAAGGATGCTGAACATCACTAATCATTAGAGAAATGCAAATCAAAACTACCGTGAGGTATCACCTCACAGCAGTCAGAGTGGCAATCATCAAAATAATCTACAAAACAATAAATGCTGGAGAGGCCTTTATTGGAGAAAAGGGAACACACTTGCACTGTGGGTGGGAATGTAAATTGATATGGGCACTAGGGAGAACAGTACGGAGGTTCCTTTAAATAACTAACAATAGAAGTACCATACGACACAACAATCCAACTACTGGGCATTTGCCTTGCGAAAACCATAATTCTAAAAGAGTTATGTACAAAAATGTTCATTGCAGCTCTATTTACAGTAGCCAGGACATGGAAGCAACCTAAGTATCCATCGAAAGATGAATGGATAAAGAAGATCTGGCACATATATACAATGGAATATTACTCAGCCATAAAAAGAAGCAAAACTGAGTTATTTGTACTGAGGTGGATGGACTTAGAATCTGTCCTACACAGTGAAGTAAGTCAGAAATGGAAAAACAAATACTGTATGTTAACAGAGATATACGGAACCTAATGAAGAAAAAACAAGATTTTGAAGAACCTAGTGGCAGGACAGGATTAAGGACACAGACATAGAGAAAGGACTTGAGGACACCGGAAGGGGGATGTGTAAGCTGGGCCGAAGTGAGAGAGTGGCATGGACATAAATACATTACCATATGTAACACCGATACCTACTGGGAAGCAGCCACATAGAACAGGGACATAAGCTCGGTGCTTTGTGACCACATAAAGGGGTGGGATATGGGGTTTGGGAGGGAGATGCAAGAGGGAGGCTATCTGGTGATATTTGTATATGTATAGCTGATTCACTTCTTTATACAGCAGAAACGAACACTCCATTGTAAAGCAATTATACTCCAATAAACGTGTAAAAGGAAAAAAAAGAAAGCACAGGGATAAACCTACACACCTAAGGTCAACTAATCTATGAAAAAGGAGGCAAGACAATACAATGGATATAAGACAGTCTCTTCAATCATTGGTCCTGGGAAATATGGACAGCTACATGTAAAAGAATGAAATTAGAACACTCCCCAACACCATACATAAAAATATATTCAAAATGGATTAGAGACCATAATGTAAGACCGGATAGTATAAAACTCTGAGAGGAAAACTTACGAAGGATACTCTGACGTAAATCACAGCAAGATCTTTTTTTGATCCACCTCCTATAGTAATGAAATAAAAAAGAAAACTAAACAGATGGGACGTAATGAAACATAAAAGCTTTTGCAAAGCAAAGGAAACTACAAACAAGATGAAAAGACAGCCCTAAGAATGGCAGAAAATATTTGCAAATGAATCAATGGACAAATGATTAATCTCCAATATATATAAACAGCTCATGCAGCTCAATATTAATAAAACAAACAACCCAATACAAAAATGGAAGAAGATCTAAATAGACATTACTTCCAAGAAGATATAGAGATGGCCAGTAAGCATATGAAAATCTGCTCAACATCACTAATTATTAGAGAAATGGAAATGGAAACTACAATGAGGTTTCACGTCACAACTGTTAGAATGGGCATCATCAGAAAATCTACAAACAACAAATGCTGGAGCAGGTGTGCAGAAAAGGAACATTCTTCCACTATTGTTGGGAATGTAAATTGATACAGTCTCTATGGGGAACAGTGTGGAGGTTCCTTAAAAAAACTAAAAATAAAATTACCATATAATCCAACAATCCCACTACTGGGTATATACCCAGAGAAAACCATAAATCAAAAAGACACATTCACCACAATGTTCATTGCAGCACTATTTACAATAGCCAGGTATTGAAAGCAACCTAAGTGCCCACAGACAGACGAATGGATAAAGATGTGGTACATATATACAAAGGAATATTACTCAGCCATACATAGGAATGAAATTGGGTCATTTGTAGAGACCTTGATGGATCTAGAGACTGTCATACAGAGTGAAGTAAGTCAGAAAGAGAAAAAACAATATTGTATATTAATGCATATATGCGGAACCTAGAAAAATGGTACAGATGAACTGGTTTGCAGGGCAGAGATAGAGACACAGATGTAGAGAACAAACTTATGGACACCAAGGGGTGAACGCCATGTGAGGGTGGTGGTTGGATGAATTGGGAGACTGGGATTCACATGTGCACACTTATATGTATAAAATAGATATCCAATAAGAAACTGCTGTATAAAAGTAATAAATAAATTTTAAAAAATTAAAAATAAATTAATAACATTTAATAAAATAAAACAGAAAAATGTTTTTCCCTTCACATAGACGTCTTTATATTAATGCATTATTTCCATGTTTATATCACCAAATTAAAAAATAAAAAGAGGAATAAATAAAATCTACGTTGAACCAAAAAGAAAAAAAGAAAAACAGAACCCACCATTTATACAGAGGAAAATCGTATCAGGGCACTTGCTGCAGTGGTAAAAAATTCTTAAGTTGGTCAGAGGTGGGAAATCGTCTCCCATGCAGTCAGCAGCATTCCCCCCCCCCCACAAGGAGAATCCTCATTGCAAAGCTGGGGGACTGTGTCGAATCGTCTGTGAGTAAATGTGAGCTGAGCCCCAGTCCTGCTGCAGCTAAACTCTTCCCACCCTTTCCAGGTAAAACTCCTGAATATGTACAAGCACTTGCAAGCCTAGAGGAAGGGCTGTGGAGCCACACCAGCGACAGCACGCAGGCTGACTTGGTGCCTGCAGGACAGCCAGGATGGTCCTGGACCCATATGTTCTTCTGGAAGCTTTCCATTTTCCTGCCTGAGATACCCCTCCTGCCACGGCCCCCACTGCTTTTTTACTTCCTCACCTCTGCCTGGGGAGAAATTCCAGCGGCAGGTATGGGTGACACATCCTCTTCTTTAGCAGGTGGCAGCCTGGCAACTCCTGCAGAAAGACCAGCAGAGCCCCACTCACACTGGGACACCCACAAAGCCACAGCCCCTCACTCCCTCCCACCACCCCAGCCCCGACACTGCTGACGGGGCAGAGAATATGGAGTCAGGCACAGCTACAGGGTCTCTTGCTGACTGGAGAGGTGTTTTTATTGACCTCAACCCAGGCACACCTGGGGAGGGCTGGAAGGCAGTGTACGGCTGCCCAAATCAGCCAATCCTCTTCCCTCAGGGGCTCACAGTTGCAAAAAATGAACCTTGCTAAAAGGGCCACGCCCAAGGAACAGGTGTGGGCTCTTGAGAGTTAGGATAGACAAGAGGCTGCATCTGCGGCTTGTTTTCTTACCATTTTATCTGGTCCATGAGTGGAAAACAACTTCAAGAAGACCCTATCCTAATGAGAAGAACCCAGGAGTCAGGGAGAGGAGTGATGGTGGGTGCAGACAGAGGCTTGGTGCCTTGGCTGCAGTGGAAGTGTCTGGAAAACCAGGCAGAGAGAGGCTGCACAGAGTGATAGCCAGGGTCACAGACCTGTCAGAGATGCTGTTTGTTAGTTCAAGTCCTGCTCTGAGGTGTTCTGTGTCAGCTGTGAGTGACAAGTGAGCTGGGGGTTCTCTGCAAGGTGGGCTATGTGCACAGATCCAGTGTGTCCAGCCCTGCTGGTGTACCTGCCCAGGGGAGTTCCGTATCCTGGGAAGGGCCTGACCATGAGAGCCCCATGGGCTGCTGTGTAGCTGCACAGGTGAGCTCCATACCCTGGGAGGGACTTGACCACGAGAGCCCCGTGGGCTGCGTGGTGGGCGGTGCAGCCCAGGTGAGCTCCATATCGTTGGATTGGCCTGACCACGAGAGCCCCATGGGCTGCTGGAGACCTGGTGAAGTATATCAGGACAGTCAGTGAAGCCACCGAGGATATATATCCAGTAGCTCCTATTACCTACACCCTGCTGGTCATTCTACCATCCACCAGGCCATGGCATTCTGTATTAGACTTCAATGATGCGTTCTTCTGTATTCCATTCATGTCAGAGTCACAAGAATGTTTGGCTTGTGAGTGGCAGGACACAACATGCAACAAAAGCAATAATGCTGGGCCGTCCTGCCCCAATGGTTCAAAAATCCCCACACCATCATTGGGGAAATGTCCTCTAAAGACCTAAAAGTTCTACCTCTGTAAAAGGGAACCCTCCTTCAATATGCAGATGACATTCTGATCACCAGGCCTACTAAAGACGCCTCTGAACTACCTAGCCAATAAAGGATAGAAGGTGTCCAAGAAAAACGCTCAAATATCCCAGGCTAAGGTGACATGCCTGGGCTTCATTCTCACAGATATTCGGAGAAACGCATCCCAGGATAGGGAAGAAGCCATTTGCAGCCTAACCTCTTCTAAAACTAGAAGACAGCTTAGGGGTTCCTTGGGAGGCCAAGGTTTTCTGCATCTGGATCCTTAACTACAGTCTAATAGCTGGGCCTCTACATGAAACACTGACACGAAAAGTTGATGATCCTTTTGAGTACAATCCAGAAGCAGCCTCTCAAGAATGGAAAGAGCAGTCAATTCAGACCCTTGCCCAGGAACACCCTAATTTAGCTAAACCCTTTGACCTTTACATACCCGGTCAAAGGTTAATCGCCCTTGGAGCGTTAGTGCAAAAACTGAGACCACTTGAAATGGAGCAACACAAAATGCCCTTCAGGTATGATAAACTATGGTCACCAAGGGCTTTGCCACCGAATCATCAGGTCAGGATACTGGGGTACCTAAAAAGCTGAAAATCAGCAGCCCACAAGGCCAGCTCGCTCCTAAGGGAAAAGGACCCCACGTGGTGATCCTAACCACCCATCATGCCCTGAAGTTGCAGGGGTCTCTCTGTGGACACACTGACCTCGAGTGAGGAGGCCCTCACACTCCAACCTCCAGAGAGACAAACAGGGGCAATGGGCCCCCAAGTTGACTCGTGTGACCATCACTTGACTTGGAGTTTCTCTCAAAAAACAACAAGACTGTGTCTGAAAGAGCAGACTTCTGCTTGCAGGACTTACTGCACCCAGAGGGGAGCTAATAAGCTTGGACGGAGAAAGGTATATCACGCTTTCACCATAGAAAACCCTACAGACAACACGGTGATGGTGGCCAATATGACCGACTGGACTGCTGGTTACTTCTGAAGGCCGTTGACTCAGTGCACGTCATGGTCCTGGATCACCACTGACACTGGACTGTCTGGGAGTTGTGCGGGCAGGGCTCTGACACATGGTCCTGTTTGTACATTAATTCAGGGACCTAATTAAAGAAAGCACAAATTACAGGTCAGAGCATCTAGGCTGGTAAAAACCATTTTCCTAAGGTCGCCGAACAAATGTGGTGTGGGGTGAAACCTGCCACCTTAGTATCTCTGCACATCTCTTTCCTGGACCCTTAAAGGTCATTAGAATCTATAACACTTCCAATGCTGGTGCTCAGGCGGACGAGAAGTGAGGAAGGAGGCCTTGGGACAATCAACCTCACCTGGAGGCTGGTGGGGAGACGTTTTGCCTCTCCCCCCAGGTATCAGGGCTCCCACCATAGCATGAAGCAGTTACAAAAGAGGGGTCTACACCCTCAACACCCCAAGAATGTGGAACAGAACAAAAAGTAGAGGATGTGTTTGTCTCTGGCAACGTTCATTAAAAATTCCTGGGAGATAAAAAGAGAATCTGGACAATAAAATAAAGTCTAACCTGTTTTTCCTTTGTGCTTTGTCTAATGTCACATGCTCCTAGGGTTCCGCATGCAGAGGTCCCACACCTGGCACTTCAGACCGGATTTCCTAGAACAGAATGGCTGGGTCGACACCTCAGCTAGTGGGGTCCCATGCAGACTCCGTGGCATAGAGCCTGAGCTGCAGCCAACCCAGCCCTCGAGAGCTCCATCCCCTCCCTCCCACTGACGCTGCTGGGATCCCTACACAGCAGCCCAGCCCACAGCCCGTGGGGGAGTGCATACTCTCACCTCTCCATTCTGTTTTCAAAATAATGTTTCCTTTGCTTCTGAACCAAGCTCAGCCTTGATCAATTGGCTCCAATGACACTGGGCACGGGGACTCCTGTTGGGGTCCACTCTGGAGGATCAGTAACAGAAATTGAGAACATAGTAACTTCAATGAACAGATGTGTGAGCCAAACTGTAGTTAACATAGAGCAGTGTATAATGCTCGGGTAAAATAAAATGTTTCTAAGAATTACATTTGATATTTCCATCACTTTCCTATAAGCAAGTTCAGTGAAGACGTCTGTCTTATTTGTCAGGTCAACATAAGAGAAATGAAGTGATTTATTTCCATGGATGTACATCGAATACTCTAGGCTGAAACTTCAATCATGTTTTGAATGCTTTTCCTTTAAAAATGATACATCTCTTTCAGTTCCCCCATTTCTGAGATGTATAAAATCTTATAATTTATTATTACCAAAGGGGAAAGTTAGGAGAAGAGATAAATTAACAGTTTGGGATTAACACATACACACTACTATGTATAAAATAGATCATCAACAAGGAACTACTGTATAGCACAGGGAACTACACTGAATATTTTGCAATAAACTATAAGGGGAAATAATCTGAAAAAAAATCGATATTTTTATTGACATCATCTATCAATGACAGATAAAATGTAACCTAAGCAAGGCCGATGGTGAGCGCTTCTGACCCTGAAGATTTCAATCATCTAAAGTTTGGGCTCTGCATATTTCCCAAGGCCCTTAATGGACACACGTGTAGCCGTAGCTTAAAAATTCCCCAGTTTGCGGTTCAGGGAGGCACTGATTTGGAAAAATCCCTGGTGTTCTCCTTACATGCACGGGACCCTTCCTACAGCTAAAACAGGCCTGCCACACCTAGAGGATGGTACACCGTTTGATCGGAAAGAGTTTGGAAAACGCACCTCATCTCCTCATCGCCTGGTGATCGGGTTCACCCCTCCAACATCTTTCCTAACAATCTCCTCCCTTGGGGATATCAGCACCGTCAACATCCTCTTGCACACAGTTTGGAATTTGTCCAGAGGAAGAAGTGGAAGGATGAGAAAAATTTAGAGACAAGTCTTCGTTGTTTGGACAGGCACATGCCACTCTAATTTCCCATTAGGAACAAGAATTAACCAAAGGCTCAGCCTGCCTACTCAGAACCAGAATAGGGCCTGAAGCAATCAAATGGTTTGGCGGCCAGCTCACAAAAAAAAGCGAGTTACAAAATGGAGCTCAGGAGCAGACAATTCAAAGACCTGCAAAGATATAAGTGATAACCAACGGCCAAAAATATATTCAGGTAAGGCAACGAAGAGGATCTGAATGAGAGGCAGAATTGCAGGAAACAGAATTCAAAAGGTAGGTTGTACTCACATTTAAAACATATGAAAAGCAGCAGAATTTCTAAAATGATGCAGTTGGGCAAAAGGGTGTATGTGTTTTTTTCGTGAAATCTTCAGGAAAATAAAACACATACAGAGTTTTTGGCCAACCAAGCAAGCGGGAAATGCAAATCCGCACAACAAAGAAGTCTCAATATACACTGCTTAGAAAGGCCATCCAAAAAATGTGTACAAACCAGAAATGCAGGAGAGGCCAGGGAGAACAGGGAGCCTAGTCACGCTGATGGGTGGGGTATAAATATCCAAGAGCCACTCTGAAGAAGTGTATGCTATTTCCTAAAACATCTAAAATACAAAGCCCCCGAGCAAAGGGGACTTCAACTCATGGGCATATAACTTGGGAAGACTAATATCGACAAGACACAGGCACCCCAAAGTTTAGGGCTGCTCTGCATACAAGAACCTCAACTTCGGAACACCTAAATTATCCCAGGAAAAAGAGAAATGCATAAAGAACTTGTGGTAATTTTGTACAACGGAATATCACTCAGACGTGAAATCAATGCCATAAGGCCAGTAGCAGCATAATGAGTGGATTTAGGTATGATGATTCTAAGTGAAATTAGTCACACAGAAAAAAGAATCTTATAATAAGATATCACTTACAGAGGGAATGTCAACATCACAACACATGAACTGAATTAAGAAAGAGAACAGAGTCTCACATTTAGAAAACACTCTTATGCCTGCTTAAAGGGAAAGGAGAGGTGGGGTGATGCATAAAACCAGAGTTTGATATTAGCACAGGTAACATTCCATAAACCAAATACAGAAGAGACAGGACCTACACCTTCCTCAGTGAACGGGACTCAAAACCCCTATTCCCCGCAGAGGAATAAATCTGACTAGTAAGAATCTTAAAACCTATGTATTGACATGTCTCTGTAAGGGAATCAAGTGTGTCTAGATCGGCATAAACACGTCAGTGAAAATCAACTCAACCCCATTATAAAAATGAATTTCAAAAAAAAAAAAACAAAAAAACAGCGAAATTCTTACACAATTCCTTCAGGGGTTCTGATGAAACCTGGAATGACCCTATCTGCAAAGACAACTGGATGAGACATAAGGCTGGACACTTGGGACTGAGAGGCCTGGTGAGATTGGGAGAGAAAATGCAGACCCTTTAAAGTTGTAGTGCATGACACCATTCCATGAGTCCCAAATCTCCATGTAGAAGGGAATATCACTACAGTTATAACATGTATGGGAAACCTAGAGAATGGACACACTGTGATGGTGAAAGGTTTCTAAAAGTCTCCTAATTTTTCCTCTCCTTGTGCTCCAGGTTGGCATTCCAACTGCCTTACTGTGAAACTCCCAACTTAGGAGAGTTAGCCCCTATAACCTCCTGGTTCACACAGTTTGCTAATTGTGCAGAGGATGAAAGGGAAGAGGGAGAACAAATCAGAGAGTAGATGTAGGCATTTGGACGGGCACATATCACTCTAAATTCCCGTCAGGAAGAATTAACCAAAGCCTCAGCCACCCATAGGGAACAGTATAGCCACCCCTGGAACCAGTATAGTTCCTGAAGCAAAATTGTGGATTTGCGGTCAGCTCCCAAAAATGGGATTTGAAAATTGGAGCTCAGGGGCACAGCAATTCACAAACTTGCAGAGTTATAATGGACTACTCTCATCCAAAAATCTGTTGAGAGAAGGCAATGAAGCGGACTTTAAAATGAGGCAGAACTGCACAAAACATATTTCATGTGGTAAATTGGAATCACTTTTAAAGCACAGGAAAAGCATCACAACTTCGACAGTGATGCACTTGGCAAACAACGGGGCATGGCTTTTCTCCTGAATATATTCAGGAGATAACGCATACACCCTTTTTGGCCAATCAAGCAAACATGCAATGGAAATCCAGACTACAAAGAATTGTCACTACCCAGCGGTCAAAAGGAACATCCGAAAATCTGTAAAAATCAGAAAGGCAAGAGAGACATGACAAGGACATGAAGCAATGTGATCCCAAGGGTCATGGAGGATTGTGATGACAAGATTATGTAGCATTTTGCTGACAAAGGCATGGAGCATTGTGATAACAATGTTCATGGAACACTGTGATGACAAGCATCACGGAGCATTGTGATTAAAGGTATCATGGAGCAGTGGGATGACAAGGGCATGGAGCATTTTGATGACAAGAGTCCAGGATCATTGTGTTGTCAGGGTTCATGGAGCATTGTGATGAGAGTGGTCATGGAGAATTGTGATGAGAAGGTCATGTAGCATTGGGCTGAAAATGTTCATGGAGTATTGTGATGACAGGTGTCATGGAGCACTGTGATGACAACGTACTGGAGCATTGTGATGAGAAGACCATGGAGCCTTGTGATCACAAGTCTCATGGAGCATTCTGATGAAAAGGGGCATGGAGCATTGTGACTACAGGGGTCGAGGAGCATTGTGATGACAAGGGCATGGAGAATGGGATGAGAAGGCCAGGGAACGTTCTGATGACATGCATCACGGAGCTTTGTGATGACAAGGGCCTAGAGCATTATGATTACAGGGGGCTTGGAGAACTGTGAGGAAAAGGGCATGGAACTTTGTGATGAAAAAGGCTTGAAGCCTTATCATGACAGGGTTCACAGAGGATACTGAATTCAAGTGTCAGGGAGCATTGTGATGACAAGGGTTTTGAGCACTGTGATGACAAAGTTCATGGAGCATTGTGATGAGAAGACCTTGGATAATTGTGATGACGAGCGTCATGGGCGTTGTGATGATAAGTGTTATGGAACATTTTGATCACAAGGATTTGGAGCATTGTGATGACAGAGGTCATGGAGCATTTTGATTTCATTGTGATGACAATAGCATGAAGCATTATGATGTTGGGCATGGTGCATTGTGATGACAGGGTTCATGGAGCATTGAGATGAAAAGGGGCTGGAGCATTGTGATTACAAGGGTCTTGGAGCATTTTGATGACAAGGGCATGGAGCATCCTGAATGAGAAGGCCATGGAGCATTCTGATGTCATGCGTCATGAAGCTTTGTGATGACAAGGGCATGGAGCATTGTGATTACAGGGGTCTTGGAGCATTGTGATGACAAGGGTCATGGAGCCCTGTGATGACAAAGCTTTGGAACATTGTGATGGCAGGGGTCATGGAGCATTGTTATGACAGGGTTAATGGAGCATTGTGATGACAAGGGCATGGAGCATTGGTCTGAAATATTTCATGGATTATTGTGATGAGAGGGGGCAAGGAGCATTTTCATGTCGAGGGAACGGAACACTGTGATACTTGGGTCGTGGAGGATTGTAATGACAAGCCCATGGAGCATTGTGAGAAGAATGGCATCGAGAATAGTGATGAAAACATCATGGAGCCTGTAATGTCAAGGGCATGTAACAATGTGATGAGAGGGTTCATGGAACATTATGATGACAATGGCATGGGGAATTGTGATGCAAAGTGTCATGGAGGTTTTTGATGACAAATGTCAGGGAGCATTTTGATGACAAGGCTGTGGTGCATTCTGTTTTGAAGGGAAGGGAGCATTGTGATGACAGTGTCATGGAGAAATTTGATGAAAAATGTCATAGAACATTTCGATGACAGGGGTTATGGAACATTGTGATATCAGGGGTCATGGAACATTTTCATGACAGGGTTTATGGAACACTGTGATGAAAGGGGAGTGGGTGTATTTTGATGACTAGTGAGGGAACATTTTGATATCAGTGGTGAGAGAGCATTTTGATAAGAAGTGCATGGAGCATTGTGATGACAAGGTTTATGGAGCATTGTGATGACAATGTTGTGGAGCATTGTGATGTCAAGCGCATGGCGCATTGTGATGGCATGGGTCAGGGAGCACTGCGCTGACAAGAGCATGGAACACTGTGATGACAAGGGTCAAGGCGCATTGAGTTGACAAAGGGACTGAGAATTGTGATGACAAGTGTCATCAGCATTGTGATGAAAAGTTCATGGAGAATTGTGGTGACAAAGTTCACAGAACCTTGTGATGATGAGGGCATGGACCATTGTGATGACACAGGTCATGAAGCCTTGTGATGACTGGAGTCATGGAGCATTGTGATGACTGGGGTCATGGAGCATTGTGAAGACAAGGGCATGGAGCATGGTGATGACAGTGGCATAGAGCATTGGTCTGACAAGTTTCATGGATAATTGTGTTGACATTTGGCATGGCACACTGTGATAACAAGGGCATAGAGAATTGTGATGACAAGGTCATGGAGTATTGCGAAGATATGTCAGGGAGCATTGTGATAACATATTTTATGGTCCATTGTGCTGACAAGCACATGGAGCATTGTGATGACAACGGTCATGGAGCATTGTGCTGAGAAAGGCGTAGAGTATTGTGATGGCAAGGGTCAAAGAGCATTGTGATGAAAATTTCATGCAGCATTGATATTAAAAATGTCACAGAGACTGTTGATGATGAGGGCATGGAACATTGTGATGACAAAGGTCATGAAGCATTGTGATGAGTGGACTCACGGAGCATTGTTATGACAACGGTCATGGAGCATTGTGATGACAAGGGCATGGAACATTGGTCGAATAAGTTTCATGGATTATTGAAATGACAGTTGGAATGGCGCATTGTGAAGACCAGGTCATGCAGTATTGTGAAAACAGGTGTCACTGATCATTGTGATGACATATATAATGGCCCATTATGATGACAATGGCATGGAGCATTGTGATGCCCAGTGTCATGGAGGATTCTGATGACAAAGGTAATGGAGCATTGTGATGACAATGGCTTGGAGCATTGTGATGACAATGGACAGGGAGCATTGTGCTGGCAAGTGCATGGAGAATTGTGATGACACGGGTCATGGAGCATTTGGATGACAAGCTTGAGGAGTATTTTGATGACAATGGCATGGATTATTGTGATAAAAATGGCATGGGGCATTGTGATGAAAATGGCAAGGAGCCTTTTCGTGACAGGTTTCAAGGAGCATTCTGACGACAAGAGTGCGGGAGCATTGTGATGACAAGTGTATTGAGAATTGTGATGACAAAGGTCATGGAACATTGTGATGAAAAGAGCATGGAGTATAGTAATGACAGGCATCATGGAGCGTTGTGATGACAAGTGTTATGGAACATTGTGATCACAAGGGTTCGGAGCATTGCGATGACAGAGGTCATGGATCATTTTGATTTCAAGGAGCAAGGAGCTTTGTGATGACAAAGGCATGAAGCAATGTGATCCCAAGGTTCATGGAGGATTGTGATGACAATGGTAATGGAGTATTGTGATGAGAAGCTCATAGAGCATTGTACGGACAAGGTCATGTAGCATTTTGCTGACAAAGACATGGAGCATTGTGATGACAGGTGTCACAGAGCACTGTCATGACAAGTGTCACAGAGCATTGTGAATACAGAGGTTATGGAGCATTGGGATGACTAGGGCATGGATCATTTTGATGACAATGTTCATGGACTTTGGGCTGAATATATTCATGGAGTATTGTGATGACAGGGGTCATGGAGCATTGTGATGACTAGGTAATGGGGCACTGTGATGACAAGAGTCCTGGATCATTGTGTTGTCAGGTGTCATGGAGCATTGTGATGATATTGGTCATGGAGCATTGCGATGAGAAAGTCATGGAGCATTGGGCTGAAAATGTTCATGGAGTACTGTGATGCCAGTGGTCATGGAGCATTGTGATGACAAGGGCATGGAGCTTTGTGATGACGGGGCATGGATAATTGTGATGACAAGGGTCATGGAGCATTCTGATGACAAGTTTGTGGAGTATTGTGCTGACAAATAATGTAACACTGTGATGAGAAGTGTCATGGAACATAGTGATGCCAAGAACTTGGAGAATTGTGATGACTAGGGAATGGAGCATTGTGATGGCAAGACCGTGGAGCATTGTGATGAGAAGACCATGGATAATTGTGATGAAGAGAGTCATGGAGCACTGTAATGACAAGGGCTATGGAGCATTGTGATGTCAGGGGACATGGAGCATTTTGATGACAAGGGTCATGGAGCATTGTTATCCCAAGTTTCATGGAGGATTGTGATGACAATGGTAATAGAGTATTGTGATGACAAGCGAATAGAGCATTGTAATGACAAGGTCATGTAGTATTTTTTTGACAAAGGCATGGAGCATCGTGATAACAAGTGTCATGGAGCACTGTGATAACAAGCGTCATGGAGCATTGTGAATACTGAGGTCATGGAGTATTGGGATGACACGGGCATGGATCATTGTGATGTTAAGTGTCATGCAGCACTGGGCTGAAAATGTTCATGGAGTATTGTGATGACAGGGGTCATGAAGCATTGTGATGACAGGGTTCATGGAGCATTGAGATGAAAATGGCAATGGAGAATTGTGTCTACAGGGGTCTGGGAGCATTGTGATAACAAGGGCATGGAGCATTGTGATGAGAAGGCCATGGAACATTCTGATGACATGTGTCATGGAGTTTGTGAGGATAAGGTCATGGAGCATTGTGATTACAGGGGTCTTGGAGCATTGTGATTACAAGTGTCATGGAGCCTTGTGATGACAAGGCCGTGGAACATTGTGATGGCTGTGGTCATTGAGCTTTGTTATGACAGGTGTAATGGAGCATTGTGATGAGAAGGGCATGGAGCATTGTGATGACAAGGGTCTTGGAGCATTGTGATGACAAGGGCATGGAGCATTGTGAGGAAAAGGCCATGGAGCATTCTGATGACATGCATCTTGGAGCTTTGTGATGAAAAGGGCATGGAGCATTTTGATTACAGGGGTCTTGGAGCATTGTGATGAAAAGGGCATGGATCATTGTGATGAAAAAGGCATGGAGCCTTGTCATAACAGGGTTCAAGGAGCATACAGACAACAAGCGTCAAGGAGCATTTTGATGACAAGTGTATAGAGCAGTGTGATGACAATGGTCATGGAGCATTGTGATGAGAAGACCATGGATAATTGTGATGAAGAGCGTCATGGAGCACTGTAATGACAAGTGCTATGGAGCATTGTGATGTCAGGGGACATGTAGCATTTTGATGGAAAGTGTCATGGAGAATTCTGATGATATTGCTAATGGAACATTGTGATGTCATAGGTCATCGAACATTGTGATGATAAGTTAATGTAGCATTGTGATGACAGAAGTCATGGAACATTGTGATGACAGGGGTGGGGGAGTATTGTGATGAATAGTGATATAACAGTGTGATATCAGTGGTGAGAGAGCATATTGATGAGAAGTTCATGGAGCATTGTGATGACAAGGTTAATGGAGCATTGTGATGACAAGAATGTGGAGCACTGTGATGACAAGCGCATGGTGCATTGTGATGACGTGTCATGGAGCATTGTGCTGACAAGCGCATGGAGCATTGTGATGACAACGGTCATGGAGCACTGTGCTGAGAAAGGCATAGAGTATTGTGATGACAAGGGTCAAAGCACATTGTGATGAAATTTTCATGGAGCATTGAGGTTAAAAAGGTCACAGAGACTGCTAATGACGAGGGCATGGACCATTGTGACGACAAATGTCATGAAGCATTGTGATGACTGGAGTCACGGAGCATTTTGATAAGAAGGGCAGGGAGCATTGTGATGCCAAGGGCATGGAACATTGGTGTAATAAGTTTCATGGATTGTTGCAATGACAGTTGGAATGGTGCATTGTGATGACAAGGGCATGGAGAATTGTGAAGACCAGGTCATGCAGTATTGTGAAGACATGTGTGAGGGAGCATTGTGATGACATATGTAATGGTCTATTGTGATGACAATGGCATGGAGCATTGTGATGCCAAGTGTCATGGAGGATTCTGATGACAAAAGTAATGGAGCATTGTGATGACAATGGCTTGGAGCATTGTGATGACAAGGGTCAGGGAGCACTGTGCTGGCAAGTGCATGGAGAATTGTAATGACACGGGTCATGGATCATTTTGATGACAAACTTGTGGAGTATTTTGATGACAATGGCATGGAGCATTGTGATGAAAATGGCATGGGGCATTGTGATGAAAAAGGCACGGAGCCTTTTAGTGACAGGTTTCAAGGAGCATTCTGACGACAAGAGTCAGGGAGCATTGTGATGACAAGTGTATTGAGAATTGTGATGACAAAGGTCATGGAATATTGGAATGAAAAGGGCATGGAGTATTGTGATGCCAGGCATCATGGAGCGTTGTGATGACAAGTGTTATGGAACACTGTGATCACAAGGGTTTGGAGCATTGTGATGACAGAGGTCATGGATCATTTTGATTTCAAGAAGCATGGAGAATTGTGATGACAACGGCATGAAGCAATGTGATCCCAAGGTTCATGGAGAATTGTGATGACAATGGTAATGCAGTTTTCTGATGTCAGGCGCCTAGAGCATTGTAATGAAAAGGTCATGTAGCATTTTGCTGAGAAAGGCACAGAACATTGTGATGTCAGGTGTCATGGAGCACTGTGGTGACATGCGTCACAGAGCATTGTGAATACAGGGGTCATGGAGCATTGGGATAACTAGGGCATGGATCATTGTGATGACAAGGTTCATGGAGCATAGTGCTGAAAATGTTCATGGAGTATAGTGGTGACAGGGATCATGGGGCATTGTGATGACTAGGGAATGGAGCATTGTGATGACAAGTGTCCCATATCACTGTGTTGTCAGCGCTCATGGAGTGTTGTGATGACAGTGATCATGGAGCATTGTGATGATATTGGTCATGGAGCATTGTGATGAGAACGTCATGGAGCACTGGGCTGAAAATGTTCATGGAGTATTGTGATGACAGGGGTCATGGAGCATTGTGATGACAAGGGCAAGGAGCATTGTGATGACAAGGGCATGGAACATTCTGATGACATGCGTCATGGATCTTTGTGATTACAAGGGCTTGGAGAATTTTGATTACATGGGTCTTTGAGCATTGTGATGACAAGTGTCATGGAGCCTTGTGAATGACAGAGCCTTGGAACACTGTGATGGCAGGGGTCATGGAGCATTTTTATGACAGGCGTAATGGAGCATTGTGATGAGAAGGACATGGAGCATTGGTCTGAAATATTTCATGGAGTATTGTGATGAGAGTGGGCATGGAGCATTGTGATGACAAGGGCACGGAACACTGTGATACATGAGTCAAGGAGGATTGTAATGACAAGGTCATGGAGCACTGTGATGATAAGGGCATCGAGCATTTTGATGACAAGTGTCATGAAGCTTTGTGATGACAATGACATGGAACTTTTTATGCCAAGGGTCATGGAGGTCTGTGATGACAAAGGTCATGGAGCATTGTGATGAAAAGGGTGTGGTGCATTGGGATGAGAAGGCCAGGGAGTATTTTGGTGACAAGGTTATGCAGGAATTTGATGAAAATTGTAATGTAACATTTTGATGACACGGGTTATAGAACATTGTGATGTCAGGGGTCATGGAGCTTTGGGAAGAAAAGGATCATGGAGCATTTTGATGACAGGTGTTATGGAACATTGTGATGTCAGGGGTCATGGAACATTCTGATTATAAGGGGATGTAGAATTGTGATGACAAGGGTCATGGAATATTGTGATTACAGGAGTGAGGGAGTATTGTGACGACTAGTGATGGAACATTGTGATATCTCTGGTGAGAGAGCATGTTGATGAGAAATGCATGGAGCATTGCGATTACAATGTTTATGGAGCATTGCAATGACAAGTTTGTGGACCGTTGTGAGGAAAAGTGCGTGGCACTTTGTGATGACAAGGGTCATGGAATATTTTTCTGCCAAAGGCATGGAGCACTGTGATGACAATGGTCAAGGAGAATTGTGATGAAAAGTTCATGGAGCATTGTGGTTACCAATGTCACAGAGCCTTGTGATGACGCGGGCATGGACCACTGTGATGACAAACGTTATGTAGCATTGTGATGACTGGAGTCACGGAGCATTGTGATGACAGGGGTCATGGAGCATTGTGATGACTAGGGCATGGAGCATTGTGATGACAGGGTCATGAAACTATGGTATGACAAGTTTCATAGATTATTGTGATGACAGTGTGCATGGTGCATTGTGATGACAAAGGCATGGAGCATTGTGATGAGATGGTCATGGAGTATTGTGAAGACAGGTGTCATTGAGCACTGTGATGACATATGTCATGGTCCATTGCAATGACAATGGCAGGGAGCATTGTGATGCCAAATGTAATGGAGGATTGTAATGACAAATATAATGGAGCATTGTGATGGCTAGGGCTTTGAGCATTATGATGAGAATGGCCATTGAGAATTTTCATGACAAGGGCAAGATGCATTGTGATGACAAGGTCCTGGAGCATTGTGATGAGAAAACTGTGGAGCCTTGTGATGACAAGTCTCATGGAGCATACTGATGAAGAGGGGCATGGAGCATTGTGATTACAGGGGTCTTGGTGCATTGTGATGAGAAGTGTCATGGAGCCTTGTTATGACAAATCCATGGAACATCGTGATGGCAAGGGTCAAGGAGAATTGTAATGACAGGTGTAATGGAGCATTGTGATGGCATGGCCATGGATCATTGTGATGAGAAGGCCATGGAGCATTCTGATGACATGCGTCATGGAGCTTTGTGATGACAAGGGCATGGAGCATTGTGATTACAGGGTCTTGGAGCATTGTGATGAAAAAGGAAAGGATCATTGTGATGAAAATGGTATGGAGCCTTGTCATGACAGGGTTCAAGGAGCATACAGACAACAAGTGTCAGGGAGCATTTTGATGACAAGTGTATTGAGCATTGTGATGACAAATGTCATGGAGCATTGTGATGAGAAGACATTGGATAATTGTGATGACGAGCGTCATGGGGCATTGTGAGGACAAGATTTATGGAATATTGGGATCACAAGGGTTTGGAGCATTGTTATGACAGAGGTCATGAGGCATTTTGATTTCATTGTGATGACAATAGCATGAAGCATTATGATGATGGGCATGGTGCAATTTGATGAGAGGGTTCATGGATCCTTGGGATGAAAAGGAGCAGGGAGCATTGTCATTACAGGGGTCTTGGAGCATTGTGATGAGAAGGGTCATGGAGCCTTGTGATGACAAGTCCATGGAACATCGTGAAGGCAGGGGTCATGGAGCATTGTGAGGAGAAGGGATGGAGCATTCTGATGACATGCGTCATGGAGCTTTGTGATGACACGGGCATGGAGCAATGTGATAAGAGCTTTCATGGAGCATTGTGATGACAATGACATGGAGCATTGTGATGCCAAGAGTCATGGATCTTTGTGTTGACAAAGGTCATGGAGCATTTTGATGACAAGGGCGTTGTGCAATGTGATGAGAAGGGCAGGGAGCATTGTGATGACAGCGTCATGGAGCAATTTGATGAAAAGGGTCATGGAACATTTTGATGACAGGGGTGATGGAACATTGTGATGTCAGGGGTCATGGATCAATTTGATGAAAAGGGTCATGGAGCATTTTGATGACAGGGGTTATGGAACATTGTGATGTCAGGGGTAATCGAACATTTAGATAATAATTGCATGTAGCATTGTGATGACAGGAGTCATGGAACATTGTGATGACAGGGGTGAGGGAGTATTGTGATGAATAGTGATGTAACATTGTGATATCAGTGTTAAGAGAGCATTTTGATGAGACGTGCATGGAGCTCTGTGATGACAAGTTTTATGGAGCATTGTGATGACAAGATTGTGGAGCACTGTGATGACAAGCACATGGCACATTGTGATGACATGTGTCATGGTGCATTGTGATGTCAAGCGCATGGAGCACTGTGATGACAAGGGTCACGGAACACTGTGCTGAGAAAGGCATAGAACATTGTGATGACAAGGGTCAAAGAGCATTGTGATGAAAAGTTCATGGAGCATTGTGGTTAAAATGTCAGAGACTGTTTATGACAAGGGCATGGACCATTGTGATGACAAAGGACATGAAGCATTGTGATGACTGGAGTCACGGAGCATTGTGATGACAGGGGTCATGAAGCATTGTGATAACAAGGGCTTGGAGCATTGAGATGACCAGTTCATGGAGCATTGTTCTAATAAGTTTCATGGATTCTTGTGATGACAGCTGGAATGGCCCACTGTGATGACAAGGGCATGGAGCATTGTGATGACCAGGTCATGCAGTATTGTGAAGACAGATGTCAGAGAGCATTGTGATGACATATGTAATGGCCCATTGTGCTGACAATGGCATGGAGCTTTGTGATGAGAAGGCCATGGAGCATTCTGATGACATGCGTTATGGAGCTTTGTGATGACAAGGGCATGGAGCATTGTGATTACAGGGTTTTCGAGCATTGTGATGAAAAAGGAATGGATCATTGTGATGATAACGGTATGGAGCCTTGTCATGACAGGGTTCAAGGAGCATACAGACAACAAGTGTCAGGGAGCATTTTGATGACAAGTGTATTGAGCATTGTGATGAGAAGACATTGGATAATTGTGATGACGAGCGTCATGGGGCATTGTGAGGACAAGATTTATGGAATATTGGGATCACAAGGGATTGGAGCATTGTTATGACAGAGGTAATGGAGCATTTTGATTTCATTGTAATGACAATAGCATGAACCATTATGATGATGGGCATGGTGCAATTTGATGAGAGGGTTCAAGGATCCTTGGGATGAAAAGGAGCAGGGAGCATTGTGATTACAGAGGACTTGGAGCATTGTGATGAGAAGGGACATGGAGCCTTGAGATGACAAGTCCATGGAACATCGTGATGGCAGCGGTCATGGAGCATTGTGAGGAGAAGGGATGGAGCATTCTGATGACATGCATCATGGAGCTTTGTGATGACACGGGCATGGAGCAATGTGATGAGAGCTTTCATGAAGCACTGTGATGACAATGACATGGAGCATTGTGATGCCATGAGTCATGGATCTTTGTGTTGACAAACGTCATGTAGCAATTTGATGACAAGGGCGTTGTGCAATGTGATGAGAAGGGCAGGGAGCATTGTGATGACAGGGTCATGGAGCAATTTAATGAAAAGGGTCATGGAACATTTTGATGACAGGGGTTATTGAAAATTGTGATGTCAGGGGTCATGGATCAATTTGATGAAAAGGGTCATGGAGCATTTTGATGACAGGGGTTATGGAACATTGTGATGTCAGGGGTCATCGAACATTTAGATAATATTTTCATGCAGCATTGTGATGACAGGAGTCATGGAACATTGTGATGACAGGGGTGAGGGAGTATTGTGATGAATAGTGATGTAACATTGTGATATCAGTGTTGAGAGAGCATTTTGATGAGACGTGCATGGAGCTCTGTGATGACAAGTTTTATGGAGCATTGTGATGACAAGATTGTGGAGCACTGCGATGACAATCACATGGCAAATTGTGATGACATCTGTCATGGAGCATTGTGCTGACAAGCGCATGGAGCACTGTGATGACAAGGGTCATGGAACAGTGTGCTGAGAAAGGCAAAGAGCATTGTAATGACAAGGGTCAAAGAGCATTGTGATGAAAATTTCATGGAGCATTGAGGTTAAAAAGGTCACAGAGTCTGTTGATGATGAGGGCATGGACCATTGTGATCACAAAGGTCATGAAGCATTGTGATGACTGGAGTCACGGAGCACTGTAAGGACAAGGGCTTGGAACATTGGTCTAATAAGTTTCATGGATTATTGCAATGACAGTTGGAATGGCGCATTGTGATGACAAGGGCATGGAGCATTGTGAAGACCAGGTCATGCAGTATTGTGAAGACTGGTGTCAGGGAGCATTGTGATGACATATGTAATGGCCCATTGTGATGACAATGGCATGGAGCATTGTGATGCCAAGTGTCATGGAGGATTCTGATGACAAAGTTAATGGAGTATTTTGATGACAATGGCTTGGAGCATTGTGATGACAAGGGTCAGGGAGGATTGTGCTGGCAAGTGCATGGAGAATTGTGATGACACGGGTCATGGAGCATTTGGATGACAAACTTGTGGAGTAGTTTGATGACAATGGCATGGATTATTGTGATGAAAGTGGCATGGGGCATTGTGATGAATATAGCATGAAGCCTTTTCTTGAGAGGGTTCAAGGAGCATTCTGACAACAAGAGTCAGGGAGCATTGTGATGACAAGTGTATTGGGAATTGTGATGATAAAGGTCATGGAGCATTGTGATGTAAAGGGCATGGAGTATTGTGATGACAGGCATCATGGAGCGTTGTGATGACAAGTGTTATGGAACATTGTGACCCCAAGGGTTTGGAGCATTGTGATGACTGAGTTCATGGATCATTTTGATTTCAAGGTGCATGGAGCATTGTTATGACAAGGGCATGAAGCAATGTGATCCCAAGGTTCATGGAGGATTGTGATGACAATGGTAATGGAGTATTTTGATTACAAGCACATAGAGCTGTGTAATGACAAGGTCATGTAACAATTTGCTGACAAAGGCAAGGAGCATTGTGATGACAGGTGTCATGGAGCACTGTGATGACAAGCGTCACGGAGCATTGTGAATACAGGGGTCATGGAGCATTGGGATGACAAGGGCATGGATCACTGTGATAACAAGGTTCATAGAGACTTGGGCTGAAAATGTTCATGGAGTATTGTGATGACAGGGGTCATGGAACATTGTGATGACTAGGGAATTGATCATTGTTGTGATAAGGGTCCCAGATCATTGTGTTGTCAGGTGTCATGGAGAGTTGTGATTACAGTGGTCATGGAGCATTGTGATGATATTGGTCATGGAGCTTTGTGATGAGAAGGTCATGGAGCATTGTGCTGAAAATATTCATGGACTACTGTGATGACAGGGGTCATGGTGCACTGTGATGACAAGGGAATGGAGCATGCTGATGACAAGGTCTGGAAGCCTTGTGATGAGAAGACCATGGAGACTTGTGATGAGAAATCTCATGGAGAATTCTGATGAAATGGGGCATGGAGCATTGTGATTACAGGTGTCTTGAGCATTGTGATGACAAGTGTCATGTAGCCTTGTGATGACAAGGCCGCTGAACATTGTGATGGCAGTGATCATGGAGCATTGGGCTGAAAATGTTCATGGAGTATGGTGATGACAGGGGTCATGGAGCATTGTGATGTCTAGTGAATTGAGCATTGTGATTACAAGAGTCCCGGATCATTGTGTTGTCAGGTGTCATGGAGTGTTGTGATGACAGTGGTCATTGAAAATAGTGATGATATTGGTCATGGAGCATTGTGACGAGTAGGTCGTGGAGCATTGGGCTGAAAATGTTCAAGGATTATTGTGATGACAGGGGTCATGGAGCATTGTGATGACAAGGGAATGGAGCATGGTGATGACAAGGTCCTCGAGCTTTGTAATGAGAAGAACATGGAGACTTGTGATGACAATTCTCATGGAGCATTCTGATGAAAAGGGGCATGGAGCATTGTGATTACAGGGGTCTTGGAACTTTGTGAAGACTACGGCATGGAGCATTGTGATGAGAAGGCCATGAAGCATTCTGATTACATACGTCATGGAGTTTTGTGATGACAAGGACATGGAGCATTGTGATTACAGGGATCTTGGAGCATTGTGATGAAAAGGGCATGGATCATTGTTATGGAAAAGGCATGGAGCCTTGTCATGACATGGTTCGAAGAGCATACTGACGAAAAGTGTCAGGGAGCATTGTGATGACAAGTGTATTGAGCATTGTGATGACAAAGATCATGGAGCATTGTGATGAGAAGACCATGGATAATTTTGATGATGAGCATCATGGGGTGTTGTGATGATAAGTGTTATGAAACACTGTGATAACAAGGGTTTGGAGCATTATGATGACAGAGGACATGGAGAATATTTATAACATTTTGATGACAATAGCCTGAAGCATTATGATGATGGACATGGTGCATTGTGATGACAGGGTTCATGGAGTATAGAGATGAAAAGGGTCATGGAGCATTGTGATTAAAAGGGTCTTGGAGCATTGTGATGACAAGGGCATGGAGCATTGTGATTTCAGCGGTCTTGAGCATGGTGACAACAAGTGTCATGGAACCTTGTGATGATTAGGCCGTGGAACATTGTGATGGCTGGGGTCATGGTGCATTGTTATGACAGGGGTAATGGAGCACTGTGATGAGAAGGGCATGGAACAGTGGTCTGAAATGTTTCATGGATTACTGTGATGAGAGTGGGCATGGAGCATTGTGATGACAAGGGCATGGAACACTGTGATACATGGGTCATGCAGGATTGTAATGACAAGAGCATGGAGCATTGTGATGACAAGGTCATCGAGCAATGTGATGACAAGTGTCATGGAGCTTTGTGATGACAAGGGCATGGAGCAATGTGATGAGAAAGGCATAAAGTATTATGATGACAAGGGTCAAAGAGCATTGTGATGAAAATTTCATGGAGCATTGAGGGTAAAAAGGTCACAAAGACTGTTGATGACGAGGGCATGGACCACTGTGATGACAAAGGTCATGAATCATTGAGATGATTGGAGTCACGGAGCATTGTGATGACATGGGGCATGGAGCATTGTGATAACAAGGGCATGGAGCATTGTGATGACAAGGGCACGGAGCATTGGTCTAATAAGTTTAATGGATTACTGCAAGACACTTGGAATGTTGCATTGTGATGACCAGGGCATGGAGCATTGTGAAGACCGGGTCATGCAGTATTGTGAAGACTGGTGTCAGAGAGCGTTGTGATGACATATGTAATGGCCCACTGTGATGACAATGGCATGGAGCATTGTGATGGCAAGTGTCATGGAGGATTCTGATGACAAAGGTAATAAAGCATTGTGATGACAATGGCTTGGACATTGTGATGACAAGGGTCATGGAGCATTGTGCTGACAAGTGCATGGAGAATTGTGATGACAAAGGTCATGGAGCATTCTTATGACAAGCTTGTGGAGTATTTTGATGACAATGGCATGGAGCATTGTGATGAAAATGGCATGGGGCATTGTGATGTAAAAGGCATGGAGACTTTTCATGACAGGGTTCAAGGAGCATTCTGAGGACAAGTGTCAGGCAGCACTGTGATGACCAGTGTGTTGAGAATTGTGATGACAAAGGTCATGGAGCATTGTGATGAAAAGGGCATGGAGTATTGTGATGACAGGCATCATGGAACATTGTGATGTCAAGTGTTATGGAACATTGTGATCAAAAGGGTTTGGAGCATTGTGATGACAGAGATCATGGATCATTTTGATTTCACGGAGCATGGAGCACTGTGATGAGAAGGGCATGAAACAATGTGATCCCAAGGTTCATGGAGGATTGTGATGACAATGGTAATGGACTATTGTGATGACAAATGCATAGAGAATTGTAATGAAAAGGTCATGTAGCATTTTGCTGACAAAGGCATGGAGCATTGTGATGAGAGGTGTCATGGAGCACTGGGATGACAAGGGCATGGATCATTGCGATGACAAGGGTCATGGAGCATTGGGATGAAAATGTTCATGGAGTATTGTGATGACTGGTGTCATGGAGCATTGTGATGAGAAGAATATGTAGCCTTGTGATGATATGTCTCATGGAACATTCTGATGAAAACGGGCATGGAGCATTGTGATTACAGGGTTCGTGGAGCACTGTGATGACAAGGGCATGGAGCATTGGGATGAGAAGGCCATGGAGCCTTGTCATCACAGGGTTCAAGGAGCATACTGACGACAATTGTCAGGGAGCATTGTGATGACAAGGGTATTGAGCAATGTGGTGACAAATGTCATAGAGCATTGCGATGAGAAGACCATGGATATTTGTGATGACGAGCGTCATGGGGCGTTGTGATGATAAGTGTTATAGAACATTTTGATCACAAGGATTTGGAGCATTGTGATGAGAGAGGTCATGGAGCATTATGATTTCATTTTGATGACAATAGCATGAAGCATTATGATGGGGGCATGGTGCATGGTGATGACAGGCTTCATGGAAAATTGAGATGAAAAGTGGCATGGAGCATTGTGATTACAATGGTCTTGGAGCATTGTGATGACAGGTGTAATGGAGCATTGTGATGGCAAGGGCATGGAGCACTGTGATGAGAAGGCCATGGAGCATTCTGATGACATGGGTCATGGAGCTTTGTGACAACAAGGGAATGGAGCAATGTGATGAGAGCGATCATGGAGCATTGTGATGACAATGACATGGAGCATTGTAATGCCAGGGTTCATGGATCTTTGTGATGACAAAGTCATGGAGCATTCTGATTACAAGGGCGTTGTGCATTGTGATGCAAAGGGCAGGGAGCATTGTGATGAGAGGGTCCTTGAGCAATTTGATGAAAAGTGTCATGGAACATTTTGATGACAGGGGTTATGGAAAATTGTGTGGTCAGGGGTCATGGAACATTTTCATGACAGGGGTTATGGACCATTGTGATGACAGGGGAGTGGGTGTATTGTGATGACTAGTGAGGGAACATTTTGATATCAGTGGTGAGAGAGCACTTTGATAAGACGTGCAAGGAGCATTGTGATGACAAGGTTTATGGAGCTTTGTGATGACATGGGTCATGGAGCACTGCGCTGACAAGCGCATGGAACACTGTGATGACAAGGGTCATGGAGCATTGTGTTGACAAAGGGACGGAACATTTTGATAACAATTGTCACGGAGCATTGTGATGAAATATTCATGGAGCACTGTGGTGACAAAGTTCACAGAGCCTTGTGATGATGAGGGCATGGATCATTGTGATGACACAGGTCATGAAGCCTTGTGATGACTGGAGTCACGGAGCATTGTGAGAACTGGGGTCATGGAGCATTGTGATGACAAGGCCATGGAGCATTGTGATGACAGGGGTATGGAGCATTGGTCTGACAAGTTTCATGGAAAATTGTGTTGACAGTGGGCATGGCACATTGTGATGACAAGGTCATGCAGTATTTTGAAGACAGGTGTCAGGGAGCATTGTGATGACAAATTTCATATTCCATTGTGATGACAATGGCATGGAGCATTGTGATGTGAAATGTTTTGGAGGATTGTGATGACAAAGGTAATGGAGCATTGTGATGACAAGGGCTTGGAGCATTGTGATGACAAGGGTCATGGAGCATTGTGATGACAACGGCCATTGAGAATTTTGATGAAAAGGTCGTGAAGCCTTGTGATGACAAAGGCATGCAGCTTGCTATGACAGGGATTTGGGGCATTGCGATGACATGTGCATGGCGAATTGTGATGACAACAGCATGTAACATTGTGATGAGAACTGTCATGGAGCATTGTGATGACAAGGACGTGGAGAATTGTGATGACAAGGGACATGGAGCATTTTGATTACCAGGGCATGGAGCATTGTGATGGCAAGTCCGTGGAGCATTGCTATGAGAAGACCATGGATAATTGTGATGACGAGCGTCATGGAGCACTGTAATAACAAGGGCTATGGAGCATTGTAATGCCAGGGGACATGGAACATTTTGATGAAAATGGTCACAGAGCATTTTGATGACAGGGGTTATGGAACATTGTTATGTCATAGGTCATCGAACATTATGATGATAAGTGCATGTAGCATTGTGATGACAGGAGTCATGGACCATTTTGATGACAGGGGTGAGGGAGTATTGTGATGAATAGTGATGTAACATTGCGATATCAGTGGTGAGAGAGCATATTGATGAGAAGTGCATGGATCATTGTGATGACAATGTTAATGGAGCACTGTGATGACAAGATTGTGGAGCACTGTGATGACAAGTGCATGGTGCATTGTGATGACGTGTGATGGAGCATTGTGCTGACAAGCGCATGGAGCACTGTAATGACAACGGTCATGGAGAATTGTGCTGAGAAAGGCATAGAGTATTGTGATGACCAGGGTCAAAGAGCATTGTGATGAACATTTCATGGAGCATTGAGGTTAAAATGGTCACAGAGACTGTTGATGACGAGGGCATGGACCATTGTGATGACAAAGGTCATGAAGCATTGTGATGACTGGAGTCACGGAGCATTGTGATAACAAGGGCATGGAACATTGGTCTAATAAGTTTCATGGATAATTGCAATGACAGTTGGACTGGCACATTGTGATGACAACGGCATGGAGCATTTCGAAGACCAGGTCTTGCAGTATTGTGAAGACTGGTGTCAGGGAGCATTGTGATGACATATGTAATGGCCCATTGTGATGACAATGACATGGAGCATTGTGATGCCAAGTGTCATGGAGGATTCTGATGACAAAGGTAATGGAGCATTGTGATGACAATGGCTTGGAGCATTGTGATGACAAGGGTCAGGGAGCATTGTGCTGGCAAGTGCATGGAGAATTGTGATGACACGGGTCATGGAGCATTTGGATGGCAAACTTGTGGAGTATTTTGATGACAATGGCTTGGATTATTGTGATGAAAATGGCATGGGGCATTGTGATGAAAACGGCATGGACCCTTTTTGTGACAGGGTTCAAGGAGCATTCTGACGACAAGTGTCAGGGAGCATTGTGATGACAAGTGTATTGAGAATTTTGATGACAAAGTTCATAGAGCATTGTGCTGACAAGCACATGGAGCATTGTGATGACATCGGTCATGGAGGATTGTGCTTAGAAAGGCATAGAGTATTAGGATGAGAAGGGTCAAAGAGCATTCTGATGAAAATTTCATGGAGCACTGAGGTTAAAAAGGTCACAGAGACTGTTGATGCGAGGGCATGGACCATTGTGATGACAAAGGTCAGGAATCTTTGAGATGACTGGAGTCACGGAGCACTGTGATGACATGGGTCATGAAGCACTGTGATAACAAGGGTATGGAGCATTGGTCTAATAAGTTTCATGGATTATTGCAATGACAGTTGGAATGGCGCATTGTGATGACAAGGGCATGGAGCATTGTGAAGAACAGGTCATGCAGTATTGTGAAGACTGGTGTCAAGGAGCATTGTGATGACATATGTAATGGCCCATGGTGATGACAATGGCATGGCGCATTGTGATGCCAAGTGTCATGGAGGATTC
Source organism: Mesoplodon bidens (assembly GCF_964165515.1). Lineage (NCBI taxonomy): Eukaryota > Metazoa > Chordata > Mammalia > Artiodactyla > Ziphiidae > Mesoplodon > Mesoplodon bidens. Next base: position 5,271,292 of record NW_027672207.1, read on the forward strand.
TGATGACAAAGGTAATGGAGCATTGTGATGACAATGTCTAGGAGCATTGTGCAGACAAGTGCATGGAGAATTGTGATGACAAAGGTCATGGAGCATTCTGATGACAAGCTTGTGGAGAATTTTGATGACAATGGCATGGAGCATTGTGATGAAAACAGCGTGGGGCATTGTGATGAAAAAGGCATGGAGCCTTTTCGTGACAGGCTACAAGGATCATTCTGACGACAAGTGTCAGGGAGCATTGTGATGACAAGTGTCACGGAGCATTGTGATGAAAAGTTCATGGAGCATTGTGGTGACAAATTTCACAGAGCCTTGTGATGATGAGGGCATGGATCATTGTGATGACACAGGTCATGAAGCCTTGTGATGACTGGAGTCACGGAGCATTTTGAGAACTGGGTTCATGGATCATTGTGATGACAAGGGCATGGAGCATTGTGATGACAGGTGCATGGCGCCTTGGTCTGACAAGTTTCATGGATAATTGTGTTGACAGTGGGCATGGCACATTGTGAGGACAAGGTCATGCAGTATTGTGAAGACAGGTGTCAGGGAGCATTGTGATGACATATTTCATGTTCCATTGTGATGACAATGGCATGGAGCATTGTGATGACAAGGGCCATTGAGAATTTTGATGAAAAGTTCGTGAAGCATTGTGATGACAAAGGCATGGAGCTTGCTATGACAGTGGTCATGGGACATTGCGATGACATGTGCATGGCGAATTGTGATGACAAAAGCATGTAACATTGTGATGAGAACTGTCATGGAACATTGTGATGACAAGGACGTGGAGAATTGTGATAACAAGGGACATGGAGCATTGTGATGACCAGGGCATGGAGCATTGTGATGGCAAGACCGTGGAGCATTGTGATGAGAAGACCATGGATAATTGTGATGACGAGCGTCATGGAGCACTGTAATGACAAGGGATATAGAGCAATATGATGTCAGGGGACATGGAGCATTTTGATGAAAAATGTCATGGAACATTTTGATGACAGGGGTTATGGAACACTGTGATATATTAGGTCATGGAACATTTTCATGAAAGGGGTTATGGACCATTGTGATGACAGGGGAGTGGGTGTATTGTGATGACTAGTGAGGGAACATTTTGATATCAGTGGTGAGAGAGCACTTTGATAAGACGTGCAAGGAGCATTGTGATGACAAGGTTTATGGAGCATTGTGATGACATGGGTCATGGAGCACTGCGCTGACAAGCGCATGGAACATTTTGATGACAAGGCTTATGTACCATTGAGTCGACAAATGGACGGAGCATTGTGATAACAAGTGTCACGGAGCATTGTGATGAAATTTTCATGGAGCATTGTGGTTTCAAAGTTCACAGAGCCTTGTGATGATGAGGACATGGATCATTGTGATGACACATGTCATGAAGCCTTGTGATGACTGGAGTCACGGAGCATTGTGAGAACTGTGGTCATGGAGCATTTTGATGACAAGAGCATGGAGCATTGTGATGACAGGGGCATGGAACATTGGTCTGACAAGTTTCATGGATAATTGTGTTGACAGTGGGCATGGCACATTGTGAGGACAAGGTCATGCAGTATTGTGAAGACAGGTGTCAGGGAGCATTGTGATGACATATTTCATGATCCATTGTGATGACAATGGCATGGAGCATTGTGATGCCAAGTGTTTTGGAGGATTGTGATGACAAAGGTAATGGAGCATTGTGGTGACAACGGCTTGGAGCATTGTGATGACAAGGGTCATGGAGCATTGTGATGACAACGGCCATTGAGAATTTTGATGAAAATGTCGTGAAGTATTGTGATGACAAATGCATGGAGCTTGCTATGACAGGGGTCATTGGGCTTTGCGATGACATGTGCATGGAGAATTGTGATGACAATGGTCATGGAGCATTCTGATGACAAGGTTGTGGAGTATTTTGATGACAATGGCATGGAGCATTGTGATGAAAATGGCGTGGGGCATTGTGATGAAAAAGGCATGGAGCCTTTTCGTGACAGGTTTCAAGGAGCATTCTGTTGACAAGTGTCAGGGAGCATTGTGATGACAAGTGTATTGAGAATTGTGATGCCAAAGGTCATGGAGCATTGTGATGAAAAGGGCATGGAGTATTGTGATGACAGGCATCATGGAGCGTTGTGATGACAAGTGTTATGGAACATTGTGATCACAAGGGTTTGGACAATTGTGATGACAGAGGTCATGGATCATTTTGATTTCAAGGAGCATGGAGCATTGTGATGACAAGGGCATGAAACAATGTGATCCCAAGGTTCATGAAGGATTGTGATGACAATGGTAATGGAGTATTGTGATGACAAGGGCATAGAGCATTGTAATGACAAGGTCATGTAGCATTTTGCTGACAAAGGCATGGAGCATTGTGATGACAGGTTTCATGGAGCACTGTGAAGACAAGCGTAACGGAGCATTGTGAATACAGTGGTCATGGAGTATTGGGATGACAAGGGCATGGATCATTGTGATGACAAGCGTCATGGAGCATTGGGATGAAAGTGTTCATGGAGTATTGTGATGACAAGGGACATGGACCGTTGTGATGACAGGGGTCATGGAGCATTGTAATGACAGGTGTCATGGAGCATTGTGATGAGAAGGTCATGGAGCATTGGGCTGAAAATGTTCATGGAGTATTGTGATGACAGGTGTCATGGAGCATTGTGATGACAAGGGCATGGAGCATTGTGATGACAGGGGCATGGAGCATTGGTCTGACAATTTTCATGGATAATTGTGTTGACAGTGGGCATGGCACATTGTGATGACAAGGTCATGCATTATTGTGAAGACCGGTGTCAGGGAGCATTGTGATGACATATTTCATGTTCCATTGTGATGACAATGGCATGGAGCATTGTGATGTCAAGTGTTTTGGAGGATTGTGATGACAATGGTAATGGAGCATTGTGATGACAAGGGCTTGGAGCATTGTGATGACAAGGGCCATTGAGAATTTTGATGAAAATATTGTGAAGCATTGTGATGACAAAGGCATGGAGCTTGCTATGACAGGGGTCCTGGGGCATTGCGATGACATGTGCATGGCGAATTGTGATGACAAAAGCATGTAACAATGTGATGAGAAATGTCATGGAGCATTGTGATGACAAGGACGTGGAGAATTGTGAAGACAAGGGACATGGAGTATTGTGATGACCAGGGCAAGGAGCATTGTGTTGGCAAGACCGTGGAGCATTGTGATGAGAAGACCATGGATAATTGTGATGATGAGCGTCATGGAGCACTGTTATGACAAGGACTATAGAGCATTGTGATGTCAGGGGACATGGAGAATTTTGATGAAAAAGTTCATGGAACATTTTGATGACAGGGGTTTTGGAACATTGTGATGTCATAGGTCATCGAAGATTGTGATGATAAGTGCATGTATCATTGTGATGTCAGGAGTCATGGAATAATTTGATGACAGGGGTGAGGGAGTATTGTGATGAATAGTGATGTAACATTGTGATATCAGTGGTGAGAGAGCATTTTGATGAGAAGTGCATGGAGCATTGTGATGACAATGTTAATGGAGCATTGTGATGACAAGATTATGGAGCACTGTGATGACAAGCGCATGGTGCATTTTGATGACGTGTCATGGAGCATTTTGCTGACAAGCGCATGGAGCATTGTGATGACAACTGTCATGGAGCATTGTGCTGAGAAAGGCATAGAGTATTGTGATGACAAGGGTCAAAGAGCATTGTGATGAAAATTTCATGGAGCATTGAGGTTAAAAAGGACACAGAGACTGTTGATGACGAGGGCATGGAGCATTGTGATGACAAAGGTCATGATGCATTGAGATGACTGGAGTCACGGAGCATTGTGATGACATGGGTCATGGAGCACTGTGATAACAAGGGCATGGTGCATTGTAATTACAAGGTCATGTAGTATTTTGCTGACAAAGGCATGGAGCATTGTGATGATGGGTGTTTTGGAGGATTGTGATGACAAAGGTAATGGAGCATTGTGATGACAAGGGCTTGGATCATTGTGATAACAAGGGTCATGGAGCATTGTGATGACAACGGCCATTGAGAATTTTGATGAAAATGTCGTGAAGCATTGTGAGGACAAAGGCATGGAGCTTGCTATCACAGAGGGCATGGGGCATTGCGATGACATGTGCATGGCGACTTCTGATGGAAAATGCATGTAACATTGTGAAGAGAACTGTCATGGAGCATTGTGATGACAAGGACGTGGAGAATTGTGATTACAAGGGACATGGAACATTGTGATGACCAGGGCATGGAGCATTGTGATGGCAAGACCGTGGAGCATTGTGATGAGAAGACCATGGACAATTGTGATGACGAGCGTCATGGAGCACTGTAATGACAAGGGCTATAGGGCATTGTGATTTCAGGGTACATGGAGCATTTTGATTAAAAAGTTCATGGAACATTTTGATGACAGGGGTTATGGAACATTGTGATGTCATAGGTCATCGAACATTGTGATGATAAGTGCATGTAGCATTCTGATGACAGGAGTCATGGAACATTGTGATGACAGGGGTGAGGGAGTATTGTGATGAATAGTGATGTAACATTGTGATATCAGTGGTGAGAGAGCATATTGATGAGAAGTGCATGGAGCATTGTGATGACAATGTTAATGGAGCATTGTGATGACAATATTATGCAGAACTGTGATGACAAGCGCATGGTGCATTTTGATGACAACTGTCATGGAGCATTGTGCTGAGAAAGGCATAGAGTATTTTGATGACAAGGGTCAAAGAGCATTGTGATGAAAATTTCATGGAGCATTGAGGTTAAAAAGGTCACAGAGACTGTTGATGATGAGGGCATGGACCATTGTGATGGCAAAGGTCATGAAGCATTGTGATGACTGGAGTCACGGAGCATTGTGATAACAAGGGCATGGAACATTGGTCTAATAAGTTTCATGGATTATTGCAATGACAGTTGGAATGGCGCATTGTGATGACAAGGGCATTGAGCATTGTGAAGACCAGGTCATGCAGTACTGTGAAGACTGGTGTCAGGGAGCATTGAGATGACATATGTAATGGCCCATGGTGATGACAATGGCATGGAGAATTGTGATGCCAAGTGTCATGGAGGATTCTGATGACAAAAGTAATGGAGCATTGGGATGACCATGGCTTGGAGCATTGTGCTGAGAAGTGCATAGAGAATTGTGATGACAAACGTCATGGAGCATTCTGATGACAAGCTTGTGGAGTATTTCGATGACAATGGCATGGAGCATTCTGATGAAAACGGCGTGGGGCATTGTGATGAAAAAGGTATGGAGCCTTTTCGTGACAGGGTTCAAAAAGCATTCTGACGATAAGTGTCAGGGAGCATTGTGATGACAAGTGTATTGAGAATTGTGATGACAAAGGTCATGGAGCATTGTGATTAAAAGGGCATGGAGTATTGTGATGACAGGCATCAAGGTGTGCTGTGATGACAAGTGTTATGGAACATTTTGATCACAAGGGTCTGGAGCATTGTGATGACATAGGTCATGGATGATTTTGATTTCAAGTAGCATGGAGCATTGTGATGACAAGGGCATGAAACAATGTGATCCCAAGGTTCATGGAGGATTGTGATGACAATGGTAATTGTGTATTGTGATGGCAAGTGCGTAGAGCATTGTAATGACAACGTCATGTAGCATTTTGCTGACAAAGGCATGGAGCATTGTGATGACCGTTGTCATGGAGCACTGTGATGACAAGCGTCAGGGAGCATTGTGAATAGAGGAGTCATGGAGCATTGGGATGACAAGGGCATGGATCATTGTGATGACAAGGTTCATGGAGCATTGGGATGAAAGTGTTCATGGAGTATTGTGACGACAAGGGACATGGAGCATTGTGATGACAGGGGTCATGAAGAATTGTAATGACAGGGGTCATGGAGCATTGTGATGAGAATGTCATGGAGCATTGGGCTGAAAATGTTCATGGATTATTGTGATGACAGGTGTCATGGAGCATTGTGATGACAAGGTACTGGAGCATTGTGATGAGAAGACCATGGAGGCTTGTGATGATATGTCTCATGGAACATTCTGATGAAAAGGGGCATGGAGCATTGTGATTACAGGGGTCGTGGAGCACTGTGATGACAAGGGCATGGAGCATTGGGATGAGAAGGCCATGGAGCCCTGTCATCACAGGGTTCAAAGAGCATACTGACGACAAGTGTCAGGGAGCATTGTGATGACAAGGGTATTGAGCAATGTGGTGACAGATGTCATGGAGCATTGTGATGAGAATGCCATGGATAATTGTGATGACGAGCATCATGGGGCGTTGTGATGATAAGTGTTATGGAATATTTTGATCACAGGATTTGGAGCATTGTGATGAGAGAGGTCATGGAGCATTATGATTTCATTGTTATGACAATAGCCTGAAGCATTATGATGGTTGGCATGGTGCATTGTGATGACAGTGTTCATGGAGCATTGAGATGAAAAGGGGCATGGAGCATTGTGATTACAGTCGTCTTGGAGCATTGCAATGATAGATGTAATGGAGCATTGTGATGGCAAGGGCATGGTGCACTGTGATGAGAAGGCCATGGATCATTCTGATGACATGGGTCATGGAGATTTGTGACGACAAGGGAATGGAGCAATGTGATGAGAGCGATCATGGAGCATTGTGATGACAATGACATGGAGCATTGTCATGCCAAGGGTCATGGATCTTTGTGATGACAAAGTCATGGAGCATTTTGATTACAAGGGCGTTGTGCATTGTGATGCGAAGGGCAGGGAGCATTGTGATGACAGGGTCATGGAGCAATTTGATGAAAAGGGTCATGGAACATTTTGATGACATGGGTTATGGAACATTGTGTGGTCAGGGGTCATGGAACATTTTCATCGCAGGCGTTATGGACCATTGTGATGAGAGGGGAGTGGGTGTATTGTGATGACTAGTGAGGGAACATTTTGATATCAGTTGTGAGAGAGCACTTTGATTAAACGTGCAAGGAGCATTGTGATAACAAGTTTTATGGCACATTGTGATGACATGGGTCATGGAGCACTGCGCTGACAAGCGCATGGAACATTGTGATGACAAGGGTCATGGAGCATTGAGTTGACAAAGGGACGGAGCATTGTGATAACAACTGTTACGGTGCATTGTGATGAAATGTTCATGGAGCATTGTGGTGACAATATTCACAGAGCCTTGTGATGATGAGGGCATGGATCATTGTGATGACACAGGTCATAAATCCTTGTGATGACTGGAGTCACGGAGCATTGTGAGAACTGGGGTCATGGAGCATTGTGATGACAGGGGCATGGAGCATTGGTCTGACAATTTTCATGGATAATTGTGTTGACAGTGGGCATGGCACATTGTGATGACATGGTCATGGAGTATTGTGAAGACAGGTGTCAGGGAGCATCGTGATGACATATTTCATGTTCCATTGTGATGACAATGGCATGGAGCATTGTGATGCCAAGTGTTTTGGAGGATTGTGATGACAAAGGTAATGGAGCATTGTGATGACAAGGGCTTGGATCATTGTGATGACAAGGGTCATGGAACATTTTGATGACAAGTGCATGGAGCATTGTGATGACAACGGCCAATGAGAATTTTGATGAAATGTCGTGAAGCATTGTGATGACAAAGGCATTGAGCTTGCTATGACAGGGGTCATGGGGCATTGCGATGACATGTGCATGGAGAATTGTGATGACAAAAGCATGTAACATTGTGATGAGAACTGTCATGGAGCATTGTGATGAAAAGCACGTGGAGAATTGGGATAACAAGGGACATGGAACATTGTGATGACAGGTGTCATGGAGCACTTTGATGACAGGTTTCCTGGATTAATGTGACGACAAGGGTCATGTAGCATTCTGATGACAAGCTTGTGGAATATTGTGCTGACAAAGCATGTAAGAGTGTGATGAGAAGTGTCATGGAACATAGTGATGCCAAGAACGTGGAGAATTGTGATGACAGGGAACATGGAGCATTGTGATGATTAGGGCATGGAACATTGTGATGGCAAGACCGTGGAGCATTGTGATGAGACGACCATGGATAATTGTGATGACGAGCATCATGGAGCACTGTAATGACAAGGGGTATGGAGCATTGTGATGTCAGGGGACATGGAGCCTTTTGATGAAAAGTGTCATGGAGAATTTTGATGACAGGGGTTGTGGAACATTGTGATGTCATAGGTCATCGAACATTGTGATGATAAGTGCATGTAACATTCTGATGACAGGTGTCACGGAGCACTGTGATGACAAACGTCATGGAGCATTGTGAATATAGGGGTCATGGAGCATTGGGATGACAAGGGCATGGAGCAATGTGATTACAGGTGTCTTAAGCATTGTGATGACAAGTGTCATGTAGCCTAGTGATGACAAGGCCGTTGAACATTGTGATGGCAGGGGTCATGGAGCATTGGGCTGAAAATATTCATGGAGTATTGTGAAGAGAGGGTTCATGGAGCATTATGATGTCAAGCGAATATAGATTTGGGATGACAAGAGTCCCTGATCATTGTTTTGTCAGGTGTCATGGACTGTTCTGATGACTGTGGTCATGGAGAATCGTGATGATATTGCTCATGGAGCATTGTGATGATAAGGTCATGGAGCATTGTGATTTCAAGGGAATGAAGCATGGTGATGACAAGGTCCTGGAGCATTGTGATGAGAAGACCATGGAGACTTTTGATGAGAAATCTCATTGAGCATTTGGTTGAAAAGGGGCATGGAGCATTGTGATTACAGCGGTTTTGGAGCATTCTGATGTCAAGGGCATGGATCATGGTGATGAGAAAGCCATGGAGCATTCTGATGACATGCGTCATGGAGCTTTGTGATGACAAGGGCATGGAGCATTGTGATTACAGGGGTCTTGGAGCATTGTGATGAAAAGAGCATGGATCATTGTGATGAAAAAGGCATGGAGCCTTGTCATGACAGGGTTCAAGGAGCATACTGACCACTAGTGTCACGGAGCATTGTGATGACAAGTGTATTGAGCATTGTGATGACAAAGTCATGGAGCATTGTGATGAGAAGACCATGGATAATGGTGATGATGAGCATCATGGGGTGTTTTGATGATAAATGTTATGGAAAATATTGGTCACAAGGGTTCGGAGCATTATGATGACAGAGGTCATGGAGCATTTTGATTTCATTGTGATGACAATAGCATGAAGCATTATGATATTGGGCATGATGCATTGTGATGACAGGGTTCATGGAGCATTGAGATGAAAAGGGGCATGGCGTATTGTGATTACAGGGGTCTTGGAGCATTGTGATGACAAGGGCATGGAGCATTGTGATGTGAAGGCCATGGAACATTCTGATGACATGCGTCATTGAGGTTTGTGATGACAAGGGCATGGAGCATTGAGATTACAGGGGTCTTGATCATTGTGATGACAAGTGTCATGGAGCCTTGTGATGACAAGGCCGTGTAACATTGTGAATGCAGGGGTCATGGAGCATTGTTATGACAGGGTTAATAGAGCATTTTGATGAGAAGGGCAAGGAGCATTGCTCTGAAATATTTCATGGAGTATTGTGATGAGAGTGGGCATGGAACATTGTAACGATAAGGGCACAGAACTGTTTGATACATGGGTCATGGGTCATGGAGCTTTGTGATGACAAGTCATGGAGCATTGTCATGACAGGGGCATGGATCATTTTGAAGAGAATGTCATGGAGTATGGAGAAGACAGGTGTAAGGGAGCATTGTGATGACATATGTCATGGTCCATTGCGATGACAATGGCAGGGAGTATTGTGATGCCAAATTTAATGGAGGATTGTGATGACAAATATAATGGAGCATTGTGATGACTACGGCTTGGAGCATTATGATGACAAGGGCCATTGAGAATTTTCATGACAAGGTCGTGAAGCATTTTGATGAAAAATTCCTGGAACATTGTGATGAGAAATTCATGGAGCCTTGTGATGACAATTCTCATGGAGCATAGTGATGTAAAGGGGCATGGAGCATTGTGATTTCAGGGGTCTTCGCACATTGTGAGGACAAGGGCATGGATCATTGTGAGGAGAAGGCTAAGGAGCATTCTTATGACATGCGTCATTGAGCTTTGTGATGACAAAGGCATGGAGCATTTTGATTAAAGGGGTCTTGGAGCATTGTGATGAATAGGGCATGGATCATTTTGATGAAAAAGGAATGGAGACTTGTCATGACAGGGTTCAAGGAGCATACAGACAACAAGTGTCAGGGAACAGTTTGATGACAAATGTATTGAGCATTATGATGACAAAGTTCATGGAGCATTGTGATGAGAAGACCATGGATAACGGTGATGACGACCGTCATGGGGCCTTGTGATGGCAAGTGTTATGAAATATTGTGATCACAAGGGTTTGGAGCATTGTTATGACAGAGGACATGGAGCATTTTGATATCATTTTGATGATAATAGCATGAATCATTATGATGATGGGCATGGTGCATTGTGATGACAGGGTTCATGGAGCATTGAGATGAAAAGGGACATGAAGCATTGTGTTTACAGGGGTCTTGGAGCATTCTTATGACAAGGGCATGGAACATTGTGATGAGAAAGCCATGGAACATTCTGATGACATGTGTCATGGAGCTTTGTGATGACAAGGGCATGGAGCATTGTGATTACAGGGGTCTTCAGCATTGTGATGACAAGTGTCATGGAACCTTGAGAAGACTAGGCCGTGGAAAATTGTGATGGCAGGGGTCATGGTGCATTGTTATGACAGAGGTAATGGAGCATTGTGATGAGAAGGGCATGGAACATTGGTCTGAAATGTTTCATGGATTAATGTGATGAGAGTGGGCATGGAGCATTATGATGACAAGGGTACGGAACACTATGATACATGGGTCATGCAACATTGTAATGAAAAGTGTATGGAGCATTGTGATGAGAAGGGCATCGAGCATTGTGATGACAAGTGTCATGGAGCTTTGTGATGACAAGGGCATGGAGCAATGTGATGAGAGGGTTCATGGAGCATTGTGATGACAATGACATGGAGCATTGTGATGCCAAGGGTCATGGAGCTTTTTGATGACAACTCATGGAGCATTTTGATGACAAGGGCATGGTGCATTGTTATGAGAAGGGCACGGAGCATTTTGATGACCGAGTCATGCAGAAATTTGATAAAAACTGTAAAGGAACCTTTTGATGGCAAGGGTTATAGGACATTGTGACGTCAGGGGTCATGGAGCTTTGGGATGAAAAGGGTCATGGAGCATTTTGATGACAGGGCTTATGGAATAGAGTGATGTCAGGGGACATGGAACATTGTGATGATAAGGGGATGTAGCACTGTGATGACAGGGTCATGGAACATTGTGATTACAGGTGTGAGGGTGTATTGTGATGACTAGAGATGGAACATTGTGATATCTCTGGTGAGAAAGCATTTGGATGAGAAGTGCATGGACCATTGTGATTTCAAGGTTTATGGAGCACTGCAATGACAAGGTTGTGGACCGTTGTGATGAAATGCACGTGGCACATTGTGCTGACAATGGTCATGGAGCATTGTTTTGACAAAGACATGGAGCATTGTTATGAAAAGGGTCACAGAGAATTGTGATGAAATGTTCATGGAGCATTGTGGTTACAAAGGTCATAGAGCCTTGTGATGATGCGGGCATGGACCATTGTGATGACAAACGTTATGAAGCATTGTGATGATTGGAGTCACGGAGCATTGTGATGATTGGGTTCATGGAGCATTGTGATGACAAGGGCCTGGAGCATTGTGATGACAGGGGCATGGAGCATGGGTCTGACAAGTTTCATAGATTACTGTGATGACAGTATGCATGGTGCATTGTGAAGACAACGGCATGAATCATTTTGATGAGAAGGTCATGGAGTATTGTGAAGAAAGGTGTCAGGCAGCATTGTGATGACATATGTCATGGTCCATTGCCATGGCAATGGCATGGATAATTGTGATTCCGAATGTAATGGAGAATTGTGATGACAAATATAATGGAGCATTGTGATGACTGGGGCTTGGAGCACTATGATGACAAGGGCTATTGAAAATTTTCATGACATGGTCGTGAAGCATTGTGATGAAAAGGTCCTGGAGAATTGTGATGAGGAAACCATGGAGCCTTGTGATGACAAGTCTCATGGAGCATACTGATGAAAAGGGGCATGGAGCATTGTGAATACAGGGGTCTTGGAACATTGTGATGACAAGGACATGGATCATTGTGAGGAGAAGACCAAGGAGCATTCTGATGGCATGTGTCATTGAGCTTTGTGATGACAAGGGCATGGAGCATTGTGATGACAAGGGTCATGGAGCATTGTGATGACAACGGCCATTGAGAATTTTGATGAAAATTTCGTGAAGCATTGTGATGACAAAGGCATGGAGCTTGCTATTATGGTGTTCATGGGGCATTGCGATGACATGTGCATGGAGAACTGTGATGACAAAAGCATGTAACATTGTGATGAGAACTGTCATGGAGCATTGTGATGACAAGCACGTGGAGAGTTGTGATGACAAGGGGCATGGAGCATGCTGATGGCAAGCTTGTGGAGTATTGTGCGGACAAAGCATGTAACACTGTGATGAGAAGTGTCATGGAACATGGTGATGCCAAGGACGTGGAGAATTGTTATGACAGGGAACATGGAGCATGGTGATGACCAGTGCATGGAGCATTGTGATGGCAAAACCGTGGAGCATTGTGATGAGAAGATCATGGCTAATTGTGATGACGAGCCTCATGGAGCACTGTAATGACAAGGGCTATGGAGCATTGTGATGTCAGGGGACCTGGAGCCTTTTGATGAAAAGTGTCTTGGAGCATTTTGATGACATGGCTTATGGAACATTGTGATGTCATCGGTCATCGAACATTGTGATGATAAGTGCATGTAGAACTGTTATGTCCGGAGTCATGGAACATTGTGATTACAGGGATGAAGGATTACTGTGATGAATAGTGATGGAACATTGTGATTTCAGTGGTGAGAGAGCATATTGATGAGAAGTTCATGGAGCATTGCGATGACAAGGTTAATGGAACATTGTGATGACAAGATTGTGGAGCACTGTGATGACAAACGCACGGTGCATTGTGATGAAATGTGTCATGGTGCATCGTGATGACAAGCACATTGAGCATTGTGATGACAACGGTCATGGAGCATTGTGCTGAGAAAGGCATAGAGCATTGTGATGACAAGGGTCAAAGAGCACTGTGATGAAAATTTCATAGAGCACTGAGGTTAAAACTGTCAGAGAGACTGTTGATGACGAGGGCATGGACCGTTGTGTTGACAAAGGTCATGAAGAATTGTGATGACTGGAGTCAAAGAGCATTGTGATGACATGGGTCATGGAGCATTGTGATAACAAGGGCATGGAGCATTGTGATGTCAAGGGCATTGAACATTGGTCTAATAAGTTTCAAGGATTATTACAATGACAGTTGGAATGGCTCATTGTGATGACAAGGGCATGGAGAATTTTGATGACCAGGTCATGCATTATTGTGAAGACAGGTGTCAGGGAACATTGTGATGACGTATGTAATGGCCCATTGTGATGACAATGGCATGGAGCATTGTGATGCCAAGTGTCATGGAGGATTCTGATGACAAAGGTAATGGAGCATTGTGATGACAGTGGCTTGGAGCATTGTGATGAGAAGGGTCAGGGAACATTGTGCTGGCAAGTGCATGGAGAATTGTGATGACACGGGTCATGGAGCATTTTGATGACAAGCTCGTGGAGTATTTTGATGACAATGGCATGGAGCATTGTGATGAAAACGGCATGGGGCATTGTGATGAAAAATGCAGGGAGCCTTTTTGTGACAGGGTTCAAGGTGCATTCTGACGACAAGAGACAGGAGCATTGTGATGGCAAGTGTAATGGAGCATTGGGCTGAAAATGTTCATGGAGTATTTTGTTCATAGGGGTCATGGAGCATTGTGATGACTAGGGAATGGTGCATTGTCATGACAAGAATCCCGGATCACTGTGTTGTCAGGGGTGATGGTGTGTTGTGATGACTGTGGTCCTGGACCATTGTGATGATACTGTTCATGGAGCATTGTGATGAGAAGGAGATGGAGCATTGGGCTGAAAATATTCATGGAGAATTGTGATGACAGGGGTCATGGAACATTGTGATGACAAGGAAAGGTAGCATTGTGATTAGAAGACCATGGAGACTTGTGATGACAAGTCTCATGGAGCATTCTGATGAAAAGGGGCATGGAGCATTGTGATTACAGGTGTCTTGGAGCATTGTTATGACAAGGGCTTGGAGCATTGTGAAGAGAAGGCCATGGAGCATTCTGATGACGTGCATCATGGAGCATTGTGATGACAAGGGCATGGAACAAAGTGATGAGAGCGTTCATGGAACATTGTGATGACAATGACATGGAGCATTGTGATGCCAAGGGTCATGGATCTTTGTGATGACAAAGGTCATGGAGCATGTTGATGACAAGGGCGTTGTGCATTGTGATGAGAAGGGCAGGGAGCATTGTGATGACAGGGTCATGAAGCAATTTGATGAAAAGTGTCATGAAGCATTTTGATGACAGGGGTTATGGAACATTGTGATGTTAGGGGTCATCAGACTTTGTGATGATAAGTGCATGTAACATTGTGATGACAGGAGTCATGGAACATTGTGATGACAGGGTGAGGGAGCATTGTGACAAATTGCGATGTAGCATTGTGATATCAGTGGTGAGAGAGCATTTTGTTGAGAAGTGCATGGAGCATTGTGATGACAAGGTTTATGGAGCATTGTGATGACAAGATTGTGGAGCACTGTGATGAAAATTGCAAGGTGCATTGTGATGACGTGTGTCTTGGAGTATTGTCCTGACCAGCACATGGAGCATTGTGATGACAAGGGTCATGGAGCATTCTGCTTCGAAACGCATAGAGCACTGAGATGACAAGGGTCAAAGAGAATTGTGATGAAAAGTTCAAGGAGCATTGTGGTTAAAAAGGCCACAGAGACTTTTGATGATGAGAGCATGGACCATTGTGATGACAAGGGTCCTGAAACATTGTGATGACTGGAGTCAAGGAGCCTTGTGATGACAGGGGTCATGGAGCATTGTGATAACAAGTTCATGGAGCATTGTGATGACAAGGGCATGCATCACTGGTCTAATAATTTTCATTGATTATTGCGATGACAGTTGGAATGGCACATTGTGATGACAAGGGCATGGAGAATTGTTATGACCAGGTCATGCAGTATTGTGAAGCCAGGTGTCAGGGAGCATTGTGATGACATATGTAAAGGCCCATTGTGATGACAATGGCATGGAACATTGTGATGCCAAGTGTCATGGAGGATTCTGATGACAAAGGTAATGGAGCATTGTGATGACAATGGCTTGGCGCATTGTGATGACAAGTGTCAGGGAGCATTGTGCTGACAAGTGCATGGAGAATTGTGATGACAAGTGTCATGGATCATTCTGAAGACAAGCTTGTGGAGTATTTTGATGCCAATGGCTTGGAGCATTGTGATGAAAACGGCATGTGGCACTGTAATGAAAAAGGCACGGAGCCTTTTCGTGACAGGATTCAAGGAGCATTCTGACGACAAGTGTCAGGGAGCATTGTGATGACAAGTGTATTGAGAATTGTGATGACAAAGGTCATGGAGCATTGTGATGAAAAGGGCATGTAGTATTGTAATGACTGGCATCATGGAATGTTGAGATGACACGTGTTTTGGAACTTTGTGATCACAAGGGTTTGGAGCATTGTGATGACAGAGGTCATGGATCATTTTGATTTCAAGGAGCATGGAGCATTGTGATGACAAGGACATGAAGAGATGTGATCCCAAGGTTCATGGAGGATTGTGATGACAATGGTAATGGAGTATTGTGATGACAAGCACATAGAGCATTGTAATGACAAGGTCATGTAGCATTTTGCTAACAAAAGCATTGAGCATTGTGATGACAGGTGTCATGGAGCACTGTGATGACAAGCGTCACGGAGCATTGTGAATACATGGGTCATGGATCATTGGGATGACAAGGGCATGGATCATTGTGATGACAAGGGTCATGGAGCATTGGGCTGAAAATGTTCATGGAGTATTGTGATGAGAGGGGTCATGGAGCATTGTTATGACTAGGTAATGGAGCATTGTGATGACAAGAGTGTCGGATCATTGTGTTGTCAGGTGTCATGGGGTTTTGTGATGACAGTGATCATGGAGCATTGTGATGATATTGGTCATGGAGCCTTGTGATGAGAAGGTCAAGGAGCACTGGACTGAAAATGTTCATGGAGTATTGTGAAGACAGGGTTCATGGAGAATTGTGATGACAAGGGATTGGACCATAGTGATGACAAGGTCCTGGAGCATTGTGATGAGAAGAACATGGAGACTTATGATGACAAGTCTCATGGAGCATTCTAATGTAAAGGGGCATGGAGCATTGTGATTACATGGGTCTTGGAGCATTGTGATGAAAAGGGCATGGATTATTGTGATGAAAAAGGCATGGAGCCCTGTCATGACAGTGTTCAAGGAGCATACAGAATACAAGTGTCAGGGTGCATTGTGATGACAAGTGTATTGAGCATTGTGATGACAAATTTCATATAGCATTGTGATGAGAAGACCATGGATAATTGTGATGATGAGCGTCAGTGGTGTTGTGATGATAAGTGTTATGGAACATTGTGATCACAAGGGTTTGGAGCATTATGATGACAGAGGTCATGGAGAATTTTGAATTCATTGTGCTGACAATAGCCTGAAGCATTATGATGATGGGCATGGTGCATTGTGATGACAGGGTTCATGGAGCATTGAGATGAGAAGGGGCATGGAGCATTGTGATAACAGGGGTCTTGGAGCATTGTGATGACAAGGGCATGGAGCATTGTGATGAGAAGGTCATGGAACATTCTGATGACATGCGTCATGGAGCATTGTGATGACAAGGGCAAGGAGCATTGTGATGAAAGTGGCATGGAGCATTGTGATGAGAAGTTCATGGAGTATATTGAAAAAGGTGTCAGGGAGCATTGTGATGACATATGTCATGGTCCATTGCGATGACAATGGCAGGGAGCATTGTGATGCCAAATGATATGGAGGATTGTGATGACAAATATAATGGAACATTGTGATGACTATGGCTTGGATCATTATGATGACAAGGGCCATTGAGAATTTTCATGACAATGTCATGAAGCATTGTGATGACAGTGTCCTGGAGCATTGTGATAAGAAATCCATGGAGTCTTGTGATGACAGTTCTCATGGAGCATACTGATGAAAAGGGTCATGGACCATTGTGATTACAGGGGTCTTTGAAAATTGTGATGACAAGGGCATGGAGAATTGTGAGGAGAAGGCCAAGGAGCATTCTAATGACATGCATCATTGAGCTTTGTGATTACAAGGGCATGGAGCATTGTTATTACAGGGGTCTTGGAGCATTGTGATGAAAAGGGCATGGATCATTGTGATGAAAAATGCATGGAGCCTTGTCATGACGGCGTTCACCTAGCATACAGACAACAAGTGTCTGGGAGCATTTTGAGGACAAGTGTATTGAGCATTGTGATGACAAAGGAAATGGAGCATTGTGATGAGAAGACCATGGATAATTGTGATTACGAGCGTCATGTGGCATTGTGATGACAAGTGTTATGGAATATTGTGATCACAAGGGTTTGGAGCATTGTTATGACAGAGGTCATGAAGCATTTTAAATTCATGGTGATGACAATAGCATGAAGCATTATGATGATGGGCATGGTGCATTGTGATGACAGGGTTCATGGGTCATTGAGATGAAAATGGGCATGGAGCATTGTGATTACAGTGGTCTTAGAGCATTGTGATGAGAAGGTCATGGAGCATTAGGCTGAAAATATTCATGGAGTATTGTGAAGACAGGGGTCATGGAGCATTGTGATGACAAGGGAATGGAGCATAATGATGACAAGTTACTGGAGCATTGTGATGAGAAGAACATGGAGACTTGTGATGACAAGTCTCATGGAGCATTCTGATGAAAAGGGGCATGGAGCATTGTGATTACATGGGTCTTGGAGCATTGTGATAACAAGGGCTTGGAGCATTGTGAAAAAAGGCCATGGAGCACTCTGCTGACAGGCGTCATGGAGCTTTGTGATGACAAGGGCATGGAGCATTGTCATTAAAGTGGTCTTGGAGCATTGTGATGAAAAAGGCATGGAGCCTTTCCATGACAGTGTTCAAGGAGCATACAGACAACAAGTGTCAGGGAACATTGTGATGACAAGTGTATTGAGCATTGTGATGACAAATTTCATGGAGCATTGTGATGAGAAGACCATGGATAATCGTGATGATGAGCGTCAGGGCTGCTGTGATGATAAGTGTTATGGAACATTGTGATCACCAGGGTTTGGAACATTATGATGACAGAGGTCATTGAGCATATCGATTTCATTGTGATCACAACAGCCTGAAGCATTATCATGATGGGCATGGTGCATTGTGATGACAGGGTTCATGGAACATTGAGATGGATAGGGGCATGGAGCATTGTGATTACAGGGGTTTTGGAGCATTGTGATGACAAGGGCATGGAGCATTGTGATGAGAAGGCCATGGAACTTTCTGATGACATGCGTCATGGAGCTTTGTGAGGAAAAGAGCATGGAGCATTGTGATTACCAGGGTCTTGGAGCATTGTGATGACAAGGGTCATGGAGCCTTGTGATGACAAGGCAGTGGAACATTGTGAAGGCAGGGGTCATGGAGCATTGTTATTACAGTGGTAATGGAGCATTGTGATGAGAATGGTCATGGAGCCTTGTGATGTCAAGGCCATGGAACATCGTGATGGCAGGGGTCATGGAGATTTGTCATGACAGGGTAATGGAGCATTGTGATGGCAAGGGCATGGAGCATTGTGATGAGAAGGGCATCTAGCATTGTGATGCCAAGTGTCATGGAGCTTTGTGATGACAAAGGCCTGGAGCAATGTGATGAGAGGGTTCATGGAGAATTGTGATGAAAATGACATGGAGCATTGTGATGCCAAGTGTCATGGAGCTTTGTGATGACAAAGGTCATGGAGCATTTTGATGACAAGGGCGTGGTGCATTGTGATGAGAAAGGCAGGGAGCATATTGATGACAGGGTCATGCAACAATTTGATGAAATGTGTAATGGAACATTTTGATAACAGGGGTTATAGAACATTGTGATGTCAGGGGTCATGGAGCTTTGGGATGAAAAGTGTCATGGAGCATTTTGATGACAGGGGAAATGGAACATTGTGATGATAAGGGCATGTAACATTGTGATGACAGGGATCATGGAACATTGTGATTAGAGGGGTGAGGGAGTATTGTGATGACTAGTGATGGAACATTGTGATATCTCAGGTGAGAGAGCATTTGGATGAGAAGTGCATGGAGCATTGTGATTACAAGGTTTATGGAGCTTAGCGATGACAATGTTGTGGACCGTTATGATGAAAAGTGCGTGGCACATTGTGATGACAAGGGTCATGTAGCATTGTTGTGACAAAGGCATGGAACATTGTGATGATAAGGGTCACGGATCATTGTGATGAAATGTTCATGGAGCATTGTGGTTACAAATGTCACAGAGCCTTGTGATGATGCAGGCATGGACCATTTTGATGACAAACGTTATGAAGTATTGTGACGACTGGAGTCACGGAGCATTGTGATGACAGGGGTCCTGGAGCATTGTGATGACAAGGGCCTGGAGCATTGTGATGACAGGGGCATGGAGCATGGGTCTGACAAGTTTCATAGATTACTGTGATGACAGTATGCATGGTGCATTGTGAAGACAACGGCATGAATCATTTTGATGAGAAGGTCATGGAGTATTGTGAAGAAAGGTGTCAGGCAGCATTGTGATGACATATGTCATGGTCCATTGCCATGGCAATGGCATGGATAATTGTGATTCCGAATGTAATGGAGAATTGTGATGACAAATATAATGGAGCATTGTGATGACTGGGGCTTGGAGCACTATGATGACAAGGGCTATTGAAAATTTTCATGACATGGTCGTGAAGCATTGTGATGAAAAGGTCCTGGAGAATTGTGATGAGGAAACCATGGAGCCTTGTGATGACAAGTCTCATGGAGCATACTGATGAAAAGGGGCATGGAGCATTGTGAATACAGGGGTCTTGGAACATTGTGATGACAAGGGCATGGATCATTGTGAGGAGAAGACCAAGGAGCATTCTGATGGCATGTGTCATTGAGCTTTGTGATGACAAGGGCATGGAGCATTGTGATGACAAGGGTCATGGAGCATTGTGATGACAACGGCCATTGAGAATTTTGATGAAAATTTCGTGAAGCATTGTGATGACAAAGGCATGGAGCTTGCTATTATGGGGTTCATGGGGCATTGCGATGACATGTGCATGGAGAACTGTGATGACAAAAGCATGTAACATTGTGATGAGAACTGTCATGGAGCATTGTGATGACAAGCACGTGGAGAGTTGTGATGACAAGGGGCATGGAGCATGCTGATGGCAAGCTTGTGGAGTATTGTGCGGACAAAGCATGTAACACTGTGATGAGAAGTGTCATGGAACATGGTGATGCCAAGGACGTGGAGAATTGTTATGACAGGGAACATGGAGCATGGTGATGACCAGTGCATGGAGCATTGTGATGGCAACACCGTGGAGCACTGTGATGAGAAGATCATGGCTAATTGTGATGACGAGCCTCATGGAGCACTGTAATGACAAGGGCTATGGAGCATTGTGATGTCAGGGGACCTGGAGCCTTTTGATGAAAAGTGTCTTGGAGCATTTTGATGACATGGCTTATGGAACATTGTGATGTCATCGGTCATCGAACATTGTGATGATAAGTGCATGTAGAACTGTTATGTCCGGAGTCATGGAACATTGTGATTACAGGGATGAAGGATTACTGTGATGAATAGTGATGGAACATTGTGATTTCAGTGGTGAGAGAGCATATTGATGAGAAGTTCATGGAGCATTGCGATGACAAGGTTAATGGAACATTGTGATGACAAGATTGTGGAGCACTGTGATGACAAACGCACGGTGCATTGTGATGAAATGTGTCATGGTGCATCGTGATGACAAGCACATTGAGCATTGTGATGACAACGGTCATGGAGCATTGTGCTGAGAAAGGCATAGAGCATTGTGATGACAAGGGTCAAAGAGCACTGTGATGAAAATTTCAGAGAGCACTGAGGTTAAAACTGTCAGAGAGACTGTTGATGACAAGGGCATGGACCGTTGTGTTGACAAAGGTCATGAAGAATTGTGATGACTGGAGTCAAAGAGCATTGTGATGACATGGGTCATGGAGCATTGTGATAACAAGGGCATGGAGCATTGTGATGTCAAGGGCATTGAACATTGGTCTAATAAGTTTCAAGGATTATTACAATGACAGTTGGAATGGCTCATTGTGATGACAAGGGCATGGAGAATTTTGATGACCAGGTCATGCATTATTGTGAAGACAGGTGTCAGGGAACATTGTGATGACGTATGTAATGGCCCATTGTGATGACAATGGCATGGAGCATTGTGATGCCAAGTGTCATGGAGGATTCTGATGACAAAGGTAATGGAGCATTGTGAAGACAGTGGCTTGGAGCATTGTGATGAGAAGGGTCAGGGAACATTGTGCTGGCAAGTGCATGGAGAATTGTGATGACACGGGTCATGGAGCATTTTGATGACAAGCTCGTGGAGTATTTTGATGACAATGGCATGGAGCATTGTGATGAAAACGGCATGGGGCATTGTGATGAAAAATGCAGGGAGCCTTTTTGTGACAGGGTTCAAGGTGCATTCTGACGACAAGAGACAGGAGCATTGTGATGGCAAGTGTAATGGAGCATTGGGCTGAAAATGTTCATGGAGTATTTTGTTGATAGGGGTCATGGAGCATTGTGATGACTAGGGAATGGTGCATTGTCATGACAAGAATCCCGGATCACTGTGTTGTCAGGGGTGATGGTGTGTTGTGATGACTGTGGTCCTGGACCATTGTGATGATACTGTTCATGGAGCATTGTGATGAGAAGGAGATGGAGCATTGGGCTGAAAATATTCATGGAGAATTGTGATGACAGGGGTCATGGAACATTGTGATGACAAGGAAAGGTAGCATTGTGATTAGAAGACCATGGAGACTTGTGATGACAAGTCTCATGGAGCATTCTGATGAAAAGGGGCATGGAGCATTGTGATTACAGGTGTCTTGGAGCATTGTTATGACAAGGGCTTGGAGCATTGTGAAGAGAAGGCCATGGAGCATTCTGATGACGTGCATCATGGAGCATTGTGATGACAAGGGCATGGAACAAAGTGATGAGAGCGTTCATGGAACATTGTGATGACAATGACATGGAGCATTGTGATGCCAAGGGTCATGGATCTTTGTGATGACAAAGGTCATGGAGCATGTTGATGACAAGGGCGTTGTGCATTGTGATGAGAAGGGCAGGGAGCATTGTGATGACAGGGTCATGAAGCAATTTGATGAAAAGTGTCATGAAGCATTTTGATGACAGGTGTTATGGAACATTGTGATGTTAGGGGTCATCAGACTTTGTGATGATAAGTGCATGTAACATTGTGATGACAGGAGTCATGGAACATTGTGATGACAGGGTGAGGGAGCATTGTGACAAATTGTGATGTAGCATTGTGATATCAGTGGTGAGAGAGCATTTTGTTGAGAAGTGCATGGAGCATTGTGATGACAAGGTTTATGGAGCATTGTGATGACAAGATTGTGGAGCACTGTGATGAAAATTGCAAGGTGCATTGTGATGACGTGTGTCTTGGAGTATTGTCCTGACCAGCACATGGAGCATTGTGATGACAAGGGTCATGGAGCATTCTGCTTCGAAACGCATAGAGCACTGAGATGACAAGGGTCAAAGAGAATTGTGATGAAAAGTTCAAGGAGCATTGTGGTTAAAAAGGCCACAGAGACTTTTGATGATGAGAGCATGGACCATTGTGATGACAAGGGTCCTGAAACATTGTGATGACTGGAGTCAAGGAGCCTTGTGATGACAGGGGTCATGGAGCATTGTGATAACAAGTTCATGGAGCATTGTGATGACAAGGGCATGCATCACTGGTCTAATAATTTTCATTGATTATTGTGATGACAGTTGGAATGGCACATTGTGATGACAAGGGCATGGAGAATTGTTATGACCAGGTCATGCAGTATTGTGAAGCCAGGTGACAGGGAGCATTGTGATGACATATGTAAAGGCCCATTGTGATGACAATGGCATGGAACATTGTGATGCCAAGTGTCATGGAGGATTCTGATGACAAAGGTAATGGAGCATTGTGATGACAATGGCTTGGCGCATTGTGATGACAAGTGTCAGGGAGCATTGTGCTGACAAGTGCATGGAGAATTGTGATGACAAGTGTCATGGATCATTCTGAAGACAAGCTTGTGGAGTATTTTGATTCCAATGGCTTGGAGCATTGTGATGAAAACGGCATGTGGCATTGTAATGAAAAAGGCACGGAGCCTTTTCGTGACAGGTTTCAAGGAGCATTCTGACGACAAGTGTCAGGGAGCATTGTGATGACAAGTGTATTGAGAATTGTGATGACAAAGGTCATGGAGCATTGTGATGAAAAGGGCATGGAGTATTGTAATGACTGGCATCATGGAATGTTGAGATGACAAGTGTTTTGGAACTTTGTGATCACAAGGGTTTGGAGCATTGTGATGACAGAGGTCATGGATCATTTTGATTTCAAGGAGCATGGAGCATTGTGATGACAAGGACATGAAGAGATGTGATCCCAAGGTTCATGGAGGATTGTGATGACAATGGTAATGGAGTATTGTGATGACAAGCACATAGAGCATTGTAATGACAAGGTCATGTAGCATTTTGCTAACAAAAGCATGGAGCATTGTGATGACAGGTGTCATGGAGCACTGTGATGACAAGCGTCACTGAGCATTGTGAATACATGGGTCATGGATCATTGGGATGACAAGGGCATGGATCATTGTGATGACAAGGGTCATGGAGCATTGGGCTGAAAATGTTCATGGAGTATTGTGATGAGAGGGGTCATGGAGCATTGTTATGACTAGGTAATGGAGCATTGTGATGACAAGAGTGTCGGATCATTGTGTTGTCAGGTGTCATGGAGTTTTGTGATGACAGTGATCATGGAGCATTGTGATGATATTGGTCATGGAGCCTTGTGATGAGAAGGTCAAGGAGCACTGGACTGAAAATGTTCATGGATTATTGTGAAGACAGGGTTCATGGAGCATTGTGATGACAAGGGATTGGACCATAGTGATGACAAGGTCCTGGAGCATTGTGATGAGAAGAACATGGAGACTTATGATGACAAGTCTCATGGAGCATTCTAATGTAAAGGGGCATGGAGCATTGTGATTACATGGGTCTTGGAGCATTGTGATGAAAAGGGCATGGATTATTGTGATGAAAAAGGCATGGAGCCTTGTCATGACAGTGTTCAAGGAGCATACAGAATACAAGTGTCAGGGTGCATTGTGATGACAAGTGTATTGAGCATTGTGATGACAAATTTCATATAGCATTGTGATGAGAAGACCATGGATAATTGTGATGATGAGCGTCAGTGGTGTTGTGATGATAAGTGTTATGGAACATTGTGATCACAAGGGTTTGGAGCATTATGATGACAGAGGTCATGGAGAATTTTGAATTCATTGTGCTGACAATAGCCTGAAGCATTATGATGATGGGCATGGTGCATTGTGATGACAGGGTTCATGGAGCATTGAGATGAGAAGGGGCATGGAGCATTGTGATAACAGGGGTCTTGGAGCATTGTGATGACAAGGGCATGGAGCATTGTGATGAGAAGGTCATGGAACATTCTGATGACATGCGTCATGGAGCATTGTGATGACAAGGGCAAGGAGCATTGTGATGAAAGTGGCATGGAGCATTGTGATGAGAAGTTCATGGAGTATATTGAAAAAGGTGTCAGGGAGCATTGTGATGACATATGTCATGGTCCATTGCGATGACAATGGCAGGGAGCATTGTGATGCCAAATGATATGGAGGATTGTGATGACAAATATAATGGAACATTGTGATGACTATGGCTTGGATCATTATGATGACAAGGGCCATTGAGAATTTTCATGACAATGTCATGAAGCATTGTGATGACAGTGTCCTGGAGCATTGTGATAAGAAATCCATGGAGTCTTGTGATGACAGTTCTCATGGAGCATACTGATGAAAAGGGTCATGGACCATTGTGATTACAGGGGTCTTTGAAAATTGTGATGACAAGGGCATGGAGAATTGTGAGGAGAAGGCCAAGGAGCATTCTAATGACATGCATCATTGAGCTTTGTGATTACAAGGGCATGGAGCATTGTTATTACAGGGGTCTTGGAGCATTGTGATGAAAAGGGCATGGATCATTGTGATGAAAAATGCATGGAGCCTTGTCATGACGGTGTTCACCTAGCATACAGACAACAAGTGTCTGGGAGCATTTTGAGGACAAGTGTATTGAGCATTGTGATGACAAAGGAAATGGAGCATTGTGATGAGAAGACCATGGATAATTGTGATGACGAGCATCATGTGGCATTGTGATGACAAGTGTTATGGAATATTGTGATCACAAGGGTTTGGAGCATTGTTATGACAGAGGTCATGAAGCATTTTAAATTCATGGTGATGACAATAGCGTGAAGCATTATGATGATGGGCATGGTGCATTGTGATGACAGGGTTCATGGGTCATTGAGATGAAAATGGGCATGGAGCATTGTGATTACAGTGGTCTTAGAGCATTGTGATGAGAAGGTCATGGAGCATTGGGCTGAAAATATTCATGGAGTATTGTGAAGACAGGGGTCATGGAGCATTGTGATGACAAGGGAATGGAGCATAATGATGACAAGTTACTGGAGCATTGTGATGAGAGGAACATGGAGACTTGTGATGACAAGTCTCATGGAGCATTCTGATGAAAAGGGGCATGGAGCATTGTGATTACATGGGTCTTGGAGCATTGTGATAACAAGGGCTTGGAGCATTGTGAAAAAAGGCCATGGAGCACTCTGCTGACAGGCGTCATGGAGCTTTGTGATGACAAGGGCATGGAGCATTGTCATTAAAGTGGTCTTGGAGCATTGTGATGAAAAAGGCATGGAGCCTTTCCATGACAGTGTTCAAGGAGCATACAGACAACAAGTGTCAGGGAACATTGTGATGACAAGTGTATTGAGCATTGTGATGACAAATTTCATGGAGCATTGTGATGAGAAGACCATGGATAATCGTGATGATGAGCGTCAGGGCTGCTGTGATGATAAGTGTTATGGAACATTGTGATCACCAGGGTTTGGAACATTATGATGACAGAGGTCATTGAGCATATCGATTTCATTGTGATCACAACAGCCTGAAGCATTATCATGATGGGCATGGTGCATTGTGATGACAGGGTTCATGGAACATTGAGATGGATAGGGGCATGGAGCATTGTGATTACAGGGGTTTTGGAGCATTGTGATGACAAGGGCATGGAGCATTGTGATGAGAAGGCCATGGAACTTTCTGATGACATGCGTCATGGAGCTTTGTGAGGAAAAGAGCATGGAGCATTGTGATTACCAGGGTCTTGGAGCATTGTGATGACAAGGGTCATGGAGCCTTGTGATGACAAGACAGTGGAACATTGTGAAGGCAGGGGTCATGGAGCATTGTTATTACAGTGGTAATGGAGCATTGTGATGAGAATGGTCATGGAGCCTTGTGATGTCAAGGCCATGGAACATCGTGATGGCAGGGGTCATGGAGATTTGTCATGACAGGGGTAATGGAGCATTGTGATGGCAAGGGCATGGAGCATTGTGATGAGAAGGGCATCTAGCATTGTGATGCCAAGTGTCATGGAGCTTTGTGATGACAAAGGCCTGGAGCAATGTGATGAGAGGGTTCATGGAGAATTGTGATGAAAATGACATGGAGCATTGTGATGCCAAGTGTCATGGAGCTTTGTGATGACAAAGGTCATGGAGCATTTTGATGACAAGGGCGTGGTGCATTGTGATGAGAAAGGCAGGGAGCATATTGATGACAGGGTCATGCAACAATTTGATGAAATGTGTAATGGAACATTTTGATAACAGGGGTTATAGAACATTGTGATGTCAGGGGTCATGGAGCTTTGGGATGAAAAGTGTCATGGAGCATTTTGATGACAGGGGTAATGGAACATTGTGATGATAAGGGCATGTAACATTGTGATGACAGGGATCATGGAACATTGTGATTAGAGGGGTGAGGGAGTATTGTGATGACTAGTGATGGAACATTGTGATATCTCAGGTGAGAGAGCATTTGGATGAGAAGTGCATGGAGCATTGTGATTACAAGGTTTATGGAGCTTAGCGATGACAATGTTGTGGACCGTTATGATGAAAAGTGCGTGGCACATTGTGATGACAAGGGTCATGTAGCATTGTTGTGACAAAGGCATGGAACATTGTGATGATAAGGGTCACGGATCATTGTGATGAAATGTTCATGGAGCATTGTGGTTACAAATGTCACAGAGCCTTGTGATGATGCAGGCATGGACCATTTTGATGACAAACGTTATGAAGTATTGTGACGACTGGAGTCACGGAGCATTGTGATGACAGGGGTCCTGGAGCATTGTGATGACAAGGGCCTGGAGCATTGTGATGACAGGGGCATGGAGCATGGGTCTGACAAGTTTCATAGATTACTGTGATGACAGTATGCATGGTGCATTGTGAAGACAACGGCATGAATCATTTTGATGAGAAGGTCATGGAGTATTGTGAAGAAAGGTGTCAGGCAGCATTGTGATGACATATGTCATGGTCCATTGCCATGGCAATGGCATGGATAATTGTGATTCCGAATGTAATGGAGAATTGTGATGACAAATATAATGGAGCATTGTGATGACTGGGGCTTGGAGCACTATGATGACAAGGGCTATTGAAAATTTTCATGACATGGTCGTGAAGCATTGTGATGAAAAGGTCCTGGAGAATTGTGATGAGGAAACCATGGAGCCTTGTGATGACAAGTCTCATGGAGCATACTGATGAAAAGGGGCATGGAGCATTGTGAATACAGGGGTCTTGGAACATTGTGATGACAAGGGCATGGATCATTGTGAGGAGAAGACCAAGGAGCATTCTGATGGCATGTGTCATTGAGCTTTGTGATGACAAGGGCATGGAGCATTGTGATGACAAGGGTCATGGAGCATTGTGATGACAACGGCCATTGAGAATTTTGATGAAAATTTCGTGAAGCATTGTGATGACAAAGGCATGGAGCTTGCTATTATGGGGTTCATGGGGCATTGCGATGACATGTGCATGGAGAACTGTGATGACAAAAGCATGTAACATTGTGATGAGAACTGTCATGGAGCATTGTGATGACAAGCACGTGGAGAGTTGTGATGACAAGGGGCATGGAGCATGCTGATGGCAAGCTTGTGGAGTATTGTGCGGACAAAGCATGTAACACTGTGATGAGAAGTGTCATGGAACATGGTGATGCCAAGGACGTGGAGAATTGTTATGACAGGGAACATGGAGCATGGTGATGACCAGTGCATGGAGCATTGTGATGGCAACACCGTGGAGCATTGTGATGAGAAGATCATGGCTAATTGTGATGACGAGCCTCATGGAGCACTGTAATGACAAGGGCTATGGAGCATTGTGATGTCAGGGGACCTGGAGCCTTTTGATGAAAAGTGTCTTGGAGCATTTTGATGACATGGCTTATGGAACATTGTGATGTCATCGGTCATCGAACATTGTGATGATAAGTGCATGTAGAACTGTTATGTCCGGAGTCATGGAACATTGTGATTACAGGGATGAAGGATTACTGTGATGAATAGTGATGGAATATTGTGATTTCAGTGGTGAGAGAGCATATTGATGAGAAGTTCATGGAGCATTGCGATGACAAGGTTAATGGAACATTGTGATGACAAGATTGTGGAGCACTGTGATGACAAACGCACAGTGCATTGTGATGAAATGTGTCATGGTGCATCGTGATGACAAGCACATTGAGCATTGTGATGACAACGGTCATGGAGCATTGTGCTGAGAAAGGCATAGAGCATTGTGATGACAAGGGTCAAAGAGCACTGTGATGAAAATTTCATAGAGCACTGAGGTTAAAACTGTCAGAGAGACTGTTGATGACGAGGGCATGGACCGTTGTGTTGACAAAGGTCATGAAGAATTGTGATGACTGGAGTCAAAGAGCATTGTGATGACATGGGTCATGGAGCATTGTGATGTCAAGGGCATTGAACATTGGTCTAATAAGTTTCAAGGATTATTACAATGACAGTTGGAATGGTTCATTGTGATGACAAGGGCATGGAGAATTTTGATGACCAGGTCATGCATTATTGTGAAGACAGGTGTCAGGGAACATTGTGATGACGTATGTAATGGCCCATTGTGATGACAATGGCATGGAGCATTGTGATGCCAAGTGTCATGGAGGATTCTGATGACAAAGGTAATGGAGCATTGTGATGACAATGGCTTGGAGCATTGTGATGAGAAGGGTCAGGGAACATTGTGCTGGCAAGTGCATGGAGAATTGTGATGACACGGGTCATGGAGCATTTTGATGACAAGCTCGTGGAGTATTTTGATGACAATGGCATGGAGCATTGTGATGAAAACGGCATGGGGCATTGTGATGAAAAATGCAGGGAGCCTTTTTGTGACAGGGTTCAAGGTGCATTCTGACGACAAGAGACAGGAGCATTGTGATGGCAAGTGTAATGGAGCATTGGGCTGAAAATGTTCATGGAGTATTTTGTTGATAGGGGTCATGGAGCATTGTGATGACTAGGGAATGGTGCATTGTCATGACAAGAATCCCGGATCACTGTGTTGTCAGGGGTGATGGTGTGTTGTGATGACTGTGGTCCTGGACCATTGTGATGATACTGTTCATGGAGCATTGTGATGAGAAGGAGATGGAGCATTGGGCTGAAAATATTCATGGAGAATTGTGATGACAGGGGTCATGGAACATTGTGATGACAAGGAAATGTAGCATTGTGATTAGAAGACCATGGAGACTTGTGATGACAAGTCTCATGGAGCATTCTGATGAAAAGGGGCATGGAGCATTGTGATTACAGGTGTCTTGGAGCATTGTTATGACAAGGGCTTGGAGCATTGTGAAGAGAAGGCCATGGAGCATTCTGATGACGTGCATCATGGAGCATTGTGATGACAAGGGCATGGAACAAAGTGATGAGAGCGTTCATGGAACATTGTGATGACAATGACATGGAGCATTGTGATGCCAAGGGTCATGGATCTTTGTGATGACAAAGGTCATGGAGCATGTTGATGACAAGGGCGTTGTGCATTGTGATGAGAAGGGCAGGGAGCATTGTGATGACAGGGTCATGAAGCAATTTGATGAAAAGTGTCATGAAGCATTTTGATGACAGGGGTTATGGAACATTGTGATGTTAGGGGTCATCAGACTTTGTGATGATAAGTGCATGTAACATTGTGATGACAGGAGTCATGGAACATTGTGATGACAGGGTGAGGGAGCATTGTGACAAATTGCGATGTAGCATTGTGATATCAGTGGTGAGAGAGCATTTTGTTGAGAAGTGCATGGAGCATTGTGATGACAAGGTTTATGGAGCATTGTGATGACAAGATTGTGGAGCACTGTGATGAAAATTGCAAGGTGCATTGTGATGACGTGTGTCTTGGAGTATTGTCCTGACCAGCACATGGAGCATTGTGATGACAAGGGTCATGGAGCATTCTGCTTCGAAACGCATAGAGCACTGAGATGACAAGGGTCAAAGAGAATTGTGATGAAAAGTTCAAGGAGCATTGTGGTTAAAAAGGCCACAGAGACTTTTGATGATGAGAGCATGGACCATTGTGATGACAAGGGTCCTGAAACATTGTGATGACTGGAGTCAAGGAGCCTTGTGATGACAGGGGTCATGGAGCATTGTGATAACAAGTTCATGGAGCATTGTGATGACAAGGGCATGCATCACTGGTCTAATAATTTTCATTGATTATTGCGATGACAGTTGGAATGGCACATTGTGATGACAAGGGCATGGAGAATTGTTATGACCAGGTCATGCAGTATTGTGAAGCCAGGTGACAGGGAGCATTGTGATGACATATGTAAAGGCCCATTGTGATGACAATGGCATGGAACATTGTGATGCCAAGTGTCATGGAGGATTCTGATGACAAAGGTAATGGAGCATTGTGATGACAATGGCTTGGCGCATTGTGATGACAAGTGTCAGGGAGCATTGTGCTGACAAGTGCATGGAGAATTGTGATGACAAGTGTCATGGATCATTCTGAAGACAAGCTTGTGGAGTATTTTGATGCCAATGGCTTGGAGCATTGTGATGAAAACGGCATGTGGCATTGTAATGAAAAAGGCACGGAGCCTTTTCGTGACAGGATTCAAGGAGCATTCTGACGACAAGTGTCAGGGAGCATTGTGATGACAAGTGTATTGAGAATTGTGATGACAAAGGTCATGGAGCATTGTGATGAAAAGGGCATGGAGTATTGTAATGACTGGCATCATGGAATGTTGAGATGACAAGTGTTTTGGAACTTTGTGATCACAAGGGTTTGGAGCATTGTGATGACAGAGGTCATGGATCATTTTGATTTCAAGGAGCATGGAGCATTGTGATGGCAAGGACATGAAGAGATGTGATCCCAAGGTTCATGGAGGATTGTGATGACAATGGTAATGGAGTATTGTGATGACAAGCACATAGAGCATTGTAATGACAAGGTCATGTAGCATTTTGCTAACAAAAGCATGGAGCATTGTGATGACAGGTGTCATGGAGCACTGTGATGACAAGCGTCACGGAGCATTGTGAATACATGGGTCATGGATCATTGGGATGACAAGGGCATGGATCATTGTGATGACAAGGGTCATGGAGCATTGGGCTGAAAATGTTCATGGAGTATTGTGATGAAAGGGGTCATGGAGCATTGTTATGACTAGGTAATGGAGCATTGTGATGACAAGAGTGTCGGATCATTGTGTTGTCAGGTGTCATGGAGTTTTGTGATGACAGTGATCATGGAGCATTGTGATGATATTGGTCATGGAGCCTTGTGATGAGAAGGTCAAGGACCACTGGACTGAAAATGTTCATGGAGTATTGTGAAGACAGGGTTCATGGAGCATTGTGATGACAAGGGATTGGACCATAGTGATGACAAGGTCCTGGAGCATTGTGATGAGAAGAACATGGAGACTTATGATGACAAGTCTCATGGAGCATTCTAATGTAAAGGGGCATGGAGCATTGTGATTACATGGGTCTTGGAGCATTGTGATGAAAAGGGCATGGATTATTGTGATGAAAAAGGCATGGAGCCTTGTCATGACAGTGTTCAAGGAGCATACAGAATACAAGTGTCAGGGTGCATTGTGATGACAAGTGTATTGAGCATTGTGATGACAAATTTCATATAGCATTGTGATGAGAAGACCATGGATAATTGTGATGATGAGCGTCAGTGGTGTTGTGATGATAAGTGTTATGGAACATTGTGATCACAAGGGTTTGGAGCATTATGATGACAGAGGTCATGGAGAATTTTGAATTCATTGTGCTGACAATAGCCTGAAGCATTATGATGATGGGCATGGTGCATTGTGATGACAGGGTTCATGGAGCATTGAGATGAGAAGGGGCATGGAGCATTGTGATAACAGGGGTCTTGGAGCATTGTGATGACAAGGGCATGGAGCATTGTGATGAGAAGGTCATGGAACATTCTGATGACATGCGTCATGGAGCATTGTGATGACAAGGACAAGGAGCATTGTGATGAAAGTGGCATGGAGCACTGTGATGAGAAGTTCATGGAGTATATTGAAAAAGGTGTCAGGGAGCATTGTGATGACATATGTCATGGTCCATTGCGATGACAATGGCAGGGAGCATTGTGATGCCAAATGATATGGAGGATTGTGATGACAAATATAATGGAACATTGTGATGACTATGGCTTGGATCATTATGATGACAAGGGCCATTGAGAATTTTCATGACAATGTCATGAAGCATTGTGATGACAGTGTCCTGGAGCATTGTGATAAGAAATCCATGGAGTCTTGTGATGACAGTTCTCATGGAGCATACTGATGAAAAGGGTCATGGACCATTGTGATTACAGGGGTCTTTGAAAATTGTGATGACAAGGGCATGGAGAATTGTGAGGAGAAGGCCAAGGAGCATTCTAATGACATGCATCATTGAGCTTTGTGATTACAAGGGCATGGAGCATTGTTATTACAGGGGTCTTGGAGCATTGTGATGAAAAGGGCATGGATCATTGTGATGAAAAATGCATGGAGCCTTGTCATGACGGCGTTCACCTAGCATACAGACAACAAGTGTCTGGGAGCATTTTGAGGACAAGTGTATTGAGCATTGTGATGACAAAGGAAATGGAGCATTGTGATGAGAAGACCATGGATAATTGTGATGACGAGCGTCATGTGGCATTGTGATGACAAGTGTTATGGAATATTGTGATCACAAGGGTTTGGAGCATTGTTATGACAGAGGTCATGAAGCATTTTAAATTCATGGTGATGACAATAGCATGAAGCATTATGATGATGGGCATGGTGCATTGTGATGACAGGGTTCATGGGTCATTGAGATGAAAATGGGCATGGAGCATTGTGATTACAGTGGTCTTAGAGCATTGTGATGAGAAGGTCATGGAGCATTGGGCTGAAAATATTCATGGAGTATTGTGAAGACAGGGGTCATGGAGCATTGTGATGACAAGGGAATGGAGCATAATGATGACAAGTTACTGGAGCATTGTGATGAGAAGAACATGGAGACTTGTGATGACAAGTCTCATGGAGCATTCTGATGAAAAGGGGCATGGAGCATTGTGATTACATGGGTCTTGGAGCATTGTGATAACAAGGGCTTGGAGCATTGTGAAAAAAGGCCATGGAGCACTCTGCTGACAGGCGTCATGGAGCTTTGTGATGACAAGGGCATGGAGCATTGTCATTAAAGTGGTCTTGGAGCATTGTGATGAAAAAGGCATGGAGCCTTTCCATGACAGTGTTCAAGGAGCATACAGACAACAAGTGTCAGGGAACATTGTGATGACAAGTGTATTGAGCATTGTGATGACAAATTTCATGGAGCATTGTGATGAGAAGACCATGGATAATCGTGATGATGAGCGTCAGGGCTGCTGTGATGATAAGTGTTATGGAACATTGTGATCACCAGGGTTTGGAACATTATGATGACAGAGGTCATTGAGCATATCGATTTCATTGTGATCACAACAGCCTGAAGCATTATCATGATGGGCATGGTGCATTGTGATGACAGGGTTCATGGAACATTGAGATGGATAGGGGCATGGAGCATTGTGATTACAGGGGTTTTGGAGCATTGTGATGACAAGGGCATGGAGCATTGTGATGAGAAGGCCATGGAACTTTCTGATGACATGCGTCATGGAGCTTTGTGAGGAAAAGAGCATGGAGCATTGTGATTACCAGGGTCTTGGAGCATTGTGATGACAAGGGTCATGGAGCCTTGTGATGACAAGGCAGTGGAACATTGTGAAGGCAGGGGTCATGGAGCATTGTTATTACAGTGGTAATGGAGCATTGTGATGAGAATGGTCATGGAGCCTTGTGATGTCAAGGCCATGGAACATCGTGATGGCAGGGGTCATGGAGATTTGTCATGACAGGGGTAATGGAGCATTGTGATGGCAAGGGCATGGAGCATTGTGATGAGAAGGGCATCTAGCATTGTGATGCCAAGTGTCATGGAGCTTTGTGATGACAAAGGCCTGGAGCAATGTGATGAGAGGGTTCATGGAGAATTGTGATGAAAATGACATGGAGCATTGTGATGCCAAGTGTCATGGAGCTTTGTGATGACAAAGGTCATGGAGCATTTTGATGACAAGGGCGTGGTGCATTGTGATGAGAAAGGCAGGGAGCATATTGATGACAGGGTCATGCAACAATTTGATGAAATGTGTAATGGAACATTTTGATAACAGGGGTTATAGAACATTGTGATGTCAGGGGTCATGGAGCTTTGGGATGAAAAGTGTCATGGAGCATTTTGATGACAGGGGTAATGGAACATTGTGATGATAAGGGCATGTAACATTGTGATGACAGGGATCATGGAACATTGTGATTAGAGGGGTGAGGGAGTATTGTGATGACTAGTGATGGAACATTGTGATATCTCAGGTGAGAGAGCATTTGGATGAGAAGTGCATGGAGCATTGTGATTACAAGGTTTATGGAGCTTAGCGATGACAATGTTGTGGACCGTTATGATGAAAAGTGCGTGGCACATTGTGATGACAAGGGTCATGTAGCATTGTTGTGACAAAGGCATGGAACATTGTGATGATAAGGGTCACGGATCATTGTGATGAAATGTTCATGGAGCATTGTGGTTACAAATGTCACAGAGCCTTGTGATGATGCAGGCATGGACCATTTTGATGACAAACGTTATGAAGTATTGTGACGACTGGAGTCACGGAGCATTGTGATGACAGGGGTCCTGGAGCATTGTGATGACAAGGGCCTGGAGCATTGTGATGACAGGGGCATGGAGCATGGGTCTGACAAGTTTCATAGATTACTGTGATGACAGTATGCATGGTGCATTGTGAAGACAACGGCATGAATCATTTTGATGAGAAGGTCATGGAGTATTGTGAAGAAAGGTGTCAGGCAGCATTGTGATGACATATGTCATGGTCCATTGCCATGGCAATGGCATGGATAATTGTGATTCCGAATGTAATGGAGAATTGTGATGACAAATATAATGGAGCATTGTGATGACTGGGGCTTGGAGCACTATGATGACAAGGGCTATTGAAAATTTTCATGACATGGTCGTGAAGCATTGTGATGAAAAGGTCCTGGAGAATTGTGATGAGGAAACCATGGAGCCTTGTGATGACAAGTCTCATGGAGCATACTGATGAAAAGGGGCATGGAGCATTGTGAATACAGGGGTCTTGGAACATTGTGATGACAAGGGCATGGATCATTGTGAGGAGAAGACCAAGGAGCATTCTGATGGCATGTGTCATTGAGCTTTGTGATGACAAGGGCATGGAGCATTGTGATGACAAGGGTCATGGAGCATTGTGATGACAACGGCCATTGAGAATTTTGATGAAAATTTCGTGAAGCATTGTGATGACAAAGGCATGGAGCTTGCTATTATGGGGTTCATGGGGCATTGCGATGACATGTGCATGGAGAACTGTGATGACAAAAGCATGTAACATTGTGATGAGAACTGTCATGGAGCATTGTGATGACAAGCACGTGGAGAGTTGTGATGACAAGGGGCATGGAGCATGCTGATGGCAAGCTTGTGGAGTATTGTGCGGACAAAGCATGTAACACTGTGATGAGAAGTGTCATGGAACATGGTGATGCCAAGGACGTGGAGAATTGTTATGACAGGGAACATGGAGCATGGTGATGACCAGTGCATGGAGCATTGTGATGGCAACACCGTGGAGCATTGTGATGAGAAGATCATGGCTAATTGTGATGACGAGCCTCATGGAGCACTGTAATGACAAGGGCTATGGAGCATTGTGATGTCAGGGGACCTGGAGCCTTTTGATGAAAAGTGTCTTGGAGCATTTTGATGACATGGCTTATGGAACATTGTGATGTCATCGGTCATCGAACATTGTGATGATAAGTGCATGTAGAACTGTTATGTCCGGAGTCATGGAACATTGTGATTACAGGGATGAAGGATTACTGTGATGAATAGTGATGGAACATTGTGATTTCAGTGGTGAGAGAGCATATTGATGAGAAGTTCATGGAGCATTGCGATGACAAGGTTAATGGAACATTGTGATGACAAGATTGTGGAGCACTGTGATGACAAACGCACGGTGCATTGTGATGAAATGTGTCATGGTGCATCGTGATGACAAGCACATTGAGCATTGTGATGACAACGGTCATGGAGCATTGTGCTGAGAAAGGCATAGAGCATTGTGATGACAAGGGTCAAAGAGCACTGTGATGAAAATTTCATAGAGCACTGAGGTTAAAACTGTCAGAGAGACTGTTGATGACGAGGGCATGGACCGTTGTGTTGACAAAGGTCATGAAGAATTGTGATGACTGGAGTCAAAGAGCATTGTGATGACATGGGTCATGGAGCATTGTGATAACAAGGGCATGGAGCATTGTGATGTCAAGGGCATTGAACATTGGTCTAATAAGTTTCAAGGATTATTACAATGACAGTTGGAATGGCTCATTGTGATGACAAGGGCATGGAGAATTTTGATGACCAGGTCATGCATTATTGTGAAGACAGGTGTCAGGGAACATTGTGATGACGTATGTAATGGCCCATTGTGATGACAATGGCATGGAGCATTGTGATGCCAAGTGTCATGGAGGATTCTGATGACAAAGGTAATGGAGCATTGTGATGACAGTGGCTTGGAGCATTGTGATGAGAAGGGTCAGGGAACATTGTGCTGGCAAGTGCATGGAGAATTGTGATGACACGGGTCATGGAGCATTTTGATGACAAGCTCGTGGAGTATTTTGATGACAATGGCATGGAGCATTGTGATGAAAACGGCATGGGGCATTGTGATGAAAAATGCAGGGAGCCTTTTTGTGACAGGGTTCAAGGTGCATTCTGACGACAAGAGACAGGAGCATTGTGATGGCAAGTGTAATGGAGCATTGGGCTGAAAATGTTCATGGAGTATTTTGTTCATAGGGGTCATGGAGCATTGTGATGACTAGGGAATGGTGCATTGTCATGACAAGAATCCCGGATCACTGTGTTGTCAGGGGTGATGGTGTGTTGTGATGACTGTGGTCCTGGACCATTGTGATGATACTGTTCACGGAGCATTGTGATGAGAAGGAGATGGAGCATTGGGCTGAAAATATTCATGGAAAATTGTGATGACAGGGGTCATGGAACATTGTGATGACAAGGAAATGTAGCATTGTGATTAGAAGACCATGGAGACTTGTGATGACAAGTCTCATGGAGCATTCTGATGAAAAGGGGCATGGAGCATTGTGATTACAGGTGTCTTGGAGCATTGTTATGACAAGGGCTTGGAGCATTGTGAAGAGAAGGCCATGGAGCATTCTGATGACGTGCATCATGGAGCATTGTGATGACAAGGGCATGGAACAAAGTGATGAGAGCGTTCATGGAACATTGTGATGACAATGACATGGAGCATTGTGATGCCAAGGGTCATGGATCTTTGTGATGACAAAGGTCATGGAGCATGTTGATGACAAGGGCGTTGTGCATTGTGATGAGAAGGGCAGGGAGCATTGTGATGACAGGGTCATGAAGCAATTTGATGAAAAGTGTCATGAAGCATTTTGATGACAGGGGTTATGGAACATTGTGATGTTAGGGGTCATCAGACTTTGTGATGATAAGTGCATGTAACATTGTGATGACAGGAGTCATGGAACATTGTGATGACAGGGTGAGGGAGCATTGTGACAAATTGCGATGTAGCATTGTGATATCAGTGGTGAGAGAGCATTTTGTTGAGAAGTGCATGGAGCATTGTGATGACAAGGTTTATGGAGCATTGTGATGACAAGATTGTGGAGCACTGTGATGAAAATTGCAAGGTGCATTGTGATGACGTGTGTCTTGGAGTATTGTCCTGACCAGCACATGGAGCATTGTGATGACAAGGGTCATGGAGCATTCTGCTTCGAAACGCATAGAGCACTGAGATGACAAGGGTCAAAGAGAATTGTGATGAAAAGTTCAAGGAGCATTGTGGTTAAAAAGGCCACAGAGACTTTTGATGATGAGAGCATGGACCATTGTGATGACAAGGGTCCTGAAACATTGTGATGACTGGAGTCAAGGAGCCTTGTGATGACAGGGGTCATGGAGCATTGTGATAACAAGTTCATGGAGCATTGTGATGACAAGGGCATGGAGAATTGTTATGACCAGGTCATGCAGTATTGTGAAGCCAGGTGACAGGGAGCATTGTGATGACATATGTAAAGGCCCATTGTGATGACAATGGCATGGAACATTGTGATGCCAAGTGTCATGGAGGATTCTGATGACAAAGGTAATGGAGCATTGTGATGACAATGGCTTGGCGCATTGTGATGACAAGTGTCAGGGAGCATTGTGCTGACAAGTGCATGGAGAATTGTGATGACAAGTGTCATGGATCATTCTGAAGACAAGCTTGTGGAGTATTTTGATGCCAATGGCTTGGAGCATTGTGATGAAAACGGCATGTGGCATTGTAATGAAAAAGGCACGGAGCCTTTTCGTGACAGGTTTCAAGGAGCATTCTGACGACAAGTGTCAGGGAGCATTGTGATGACAAGTGTATTGAGAATTGTGATGACAAAGGTCATGGAGCATTGTGATGAAAAGGGCATGGAGTATTGTAATGACTGGCATCATGGAATGTTGAGATGACAAGTGTTTTGGAACTTTGTGATCACAAGGGTTTGGAGCATTGTGATGACAGAGGTCATGGATCATTTTGATTTCAAGGAGCATGGAGCATTGTGATGACAAGGACATGAAGAGATGTGATCCCAAGGTTCATGGAGGATTGTGATGACAATGGTAATGGAGTATTGTGATGACAAGCACATAGAGCATTGTAATGACAAGGTCATGTAGCATTTTGCTAACAAAAGCATGGAGCATTGTGATGACAGGTGTCATGGAGCACTGTGATGACAAGCGTCACGGAGCATTGTGAATACATGGGTCATGGATCATTGGGATGACAAGGGCATGGATCATTGTGATGACAAGGGTCATGGAGCATTGGGCTGAAAATGTTCATGGAGTATTGTGATGAGAGGGGTCATGGAGCATTGTTATGACTAGGTAATGGAGCATTGTGATGACAAGAGTGTCGGATCATTGTGTTGTCAGGTGTCATGGAGTTTTGTGATGACAGTGATCATGGAGCATTGTGATGATATTGGTCATGGAGCCTTGTGATGAGAAGGTCAAGGAGCACTGGACTGAAAATGTTCATGGAGTATTGTGAAGACAGGGTTCATGGAGCATTGTGATGACAAGGGATTGGACCATAGTGATGACAAGGTCCTGGAGCATTGTGATGAGAAGAACATGGAGACTTATGATGACAAGTCTCATGGAGCATTCTAATGTAAAGGGGCATGGAGCATTGTGATTACATGGGTCTTGGAGCATTGTGATGAAAAGGGCATGGATTATTGTGATGAAAAAGGCATGGAGCCTTGTCATGACAGTGTTCAAGGAGCATACAGAATACAAGTGTCAGGGTGCATTGTGATGACAAGTGTATTGAGCATTGTGATGACAAATTTCATATAGCATTGTGATGAGAAGACCATGGATAATTGTGATGATGAGCGTCAGTGGTGTTGTGATGATAAGTGTTATGGAACATTGTGATCACAAGGGTTTGGAGCATTATGATGACAGAGGTCATGGAGAATTTTGAATTCATTGTGCTGACAATAGCCTGAAGCATTATGATGATGGGCATGGTGCATTGTGATGACAGGGTTCATGGAGCATTGAGATGAGAAGGGGCATGGAGCATTGTGATAACAGGGGTCTTGGAGCATTGTGATGACAAGGGCATGGAGCATTGTGATGAGAAGGTCATGGAACATTCTGATGACATGCGTCATGGAGCATTGTGATGACAAGGACAAGGAGCATTGTGATGAAAGTGGCATGGAGCACTGTGATGAGAAGTTCATGGAGTATATTGAAAAAGGTGTCAGGGAGCATTGTGATGACATATGTCATGGTCCATTGCGATGACAATGGCAGGGAGCATTGTGATGCCAAATGATATGGAGGATTGTGATGACAAATATAATGGAACATTGTGATGACTATGGCTTGGATCATTATGATGACAAGGGCCATTGAGAATTTTCATGACAATGTCATGAAGCATTGTGATGACAGTGTCCTGGAGCATTGTGATAAGAAATCCATGGAGTCTTGTGATGACAGTTCTCATGGAGCATACTGATGAAAAGGGTCATGGACCATTGTGATTACAGGGGTCTTTGAAAATTGTGATGACAAGGGCATGGAGAATTGTGAGGAGAAGGCCAAGGAGCATTCTAATGACATGCATCATTGAGCTTTGTGATTACAAGGGCATGGAGCATTGTTATTACAGGGGTCTTGGAGCATTGTGATGAAAAGGGCATGGATCATTGTGATGAAAAATGCATGGAGCCTTGTCATGACGGCGTTCACCTAGCATACAGACAACAAGTGTCTGGGAGCATTTTGAGGACAAGTGTATTGAGCATTGTGATGACAAAGGAAATGGAGCATTGTGATGAGAAGACCATGGATAATTGTGATGACGAGCGTCATGTGGCATTGTGATGACAAGTGTTATGGAATATTGTGATCACAAGGGTTTGGAGCATTGTTATGACAGAGGTCATGAAGCATTTTAAATTCATGGTGATGACAATAGCATGAAGCATTATGATGATGGGCATGGTGCATTGTGATGACAGGGTTCATGGGTCATTGAGATGAAAATGGGCATGGAGCATTGTGATTACAGTGGTCTTAGAGCATTGTGATGAGAAGGTCATGGAGCATTGGGCTGAAAATATTCATGGAGTATTGTGAAGACAGGGGTCATGGAGCATTGTGATGACAAGGGAATGGAGCATAATGATGACAAGTTACTGGAGCATTGTGATGAGAAGAACATGGAGACTTGTGATGACAAGTCTCATGGAGCATTCTGATGAAAAGGGGCATGGAGCATTGTGATTACATGGGTCTTGGAGCATTGTGATAACAAGGGCTTGGAGCATTGTGAAAAAAGGCCATGGAGCACTCTGCTGACAGGCGTCATGGAGCTTTGTGATGACAAGGGCATGGAGCATTGTCATTAAAGTGGTCTTGGAGCATTGTGATGAAAAAGGCATGGAGCCTTTCCATGACAGTGTTCAAGGAGCATACAGACAACAAGTGTCAGGGAACATTGTGATGACAAGTGTATTGAGCATTGTGATGACAAATTTCATGGAGCATTGTGATGAGAAGACCATGGATAATCGTGATGATGAGCGTCAGGGCTGCTGTGATGATAAGTGTTATGGAACATTGTGATCACCAGGGTTTGGAACATTATGATGACAGAGGTCATTGAGCATATCGATTTCATTGTGATCACAACAGCCTGAAGCATTATCATGATGGGCATGGTGCATTGTGATGACAGGGTTCATGGAACATTGAGATGGATAGGGCATGGAGCATTGTGATTACAGGGGTTTTGGAGCATTGTGATGACAAGGGCATGGAGCATTGTGATGAGAAGGCCATGGAACTTTCTGATGACATGCGTCATGGAGCTTTGTGAGGAAAAGAGCATGGAGCATTGTGATTACCAGGGTCTTGGAGCATTGTGATGACAAGGGTCATGGAGCCTTGTGATGACAAGGCAGTGGAACATTGTGAAGGCAGGGGTCATGGAGCATTGTTATTACAGTGGTAATGGAGCATTGTGATGAGAATGGTCATGGAGCCTTGTGATGTCAAGGCCATGGAACATCGTGATGGCAGGGGTCATGGAGATTTGTCATGACAGGGGTAATGGAGCATTGTGATGGCAAGGGCATGGAGCATTGTGATGAGAAGGGCATCTAGCATTGTGATGCCAAGTGTCATGGAGCTTTGTGATGACAAAGGCCTGGAGCAATGTGATGAGAGGGTTCATGGAGAATTGTGATGAAAATGACATGGAGCATTGTGATGCCAAGTGTCATGGAGCTTTGTGATGACAAAGGTCATGGAGCATTTTGATGACAAGGGCGTGGTGCATTGTGATGAGAAAGGCAGGGAGCATATTGATGACAGGGTCATGCAACAATTTGATGAAATGTGTAATGGAACATTTTGATAACAGGGGTTATAGAACATTGTGATGTCAGGGGTCATGGAGCTTTGGGATGAAAAGTGTCATGGAGCATTTTGATGACAGGGGTAATGGAACATTGTGATGATAAGGGCATGTAACATTGTGATGACAGGGATCATGGAACATTGTGATTAGAGGGGTGAGGGAGTATTGTGATGACTAGTGATGGAACATTGTGATATCTCAGGTGAGAGAGCATTTGGATGAGAAGTGCATGGAGCATTGTGATTACAAGGTTTATGGAGCTTAGCGATGACAATGTTGTGGACCGTTATGATGAAAAGTGCGTGGCA
This sequence comes from Mesoplodon bidens, assembly GCF_964165515.1. NCBI lineage: Eukaryota > Metazoa > Chordata > Mammalia > Artiodactyla > Ziphiidae > Mesoplodon > Mesoplodon bidens. Next base: position 5,314,865 of record NW_027672207.1, read on the forward strand.
CATTGTGATGACAAGGGTCATGTAGCATTGTTGTGACAAAGGCATGGAACATTGTGATGATAAGGGTCACGGATCATTGTGATGAAATGTTCATGGAGCATTGTGGTTACAAATGTCACAGAGCCTTGTGATGATGCAGGCATGGACCATTTTGATGACAAACGTTATGAAGTATTGTGACAACTGGAGTCACGGAGCATTGTGATGACAGGGGTCCTGGAGCATTGTGATGACAAGGGCCTGGAGCATTGTGATGACAGGGGCATGGAGCATGGGTCTGACAAGTTTCATAGATTACTGTGATGACAGTATGCATGGTGCATTGTGAAGACAACGGCATGAATCATTTTGATGAGAAGGTCATGGAGTATTGTGAAGAAAGGTGTCAGGCAGCATTGTGATGACATATGTCATGGTCCATTGCCATGGCAATGGCATGGATAATTGTGATTCCGAATGTAATGGAGAATTGTGATGACAAATATAATGGAGCATTGTGATGACTGGGGCTTGGAGCACTATGATGACAAGGGCTATTGAAAATTTTCATGACATGGTCGTGAAGCATTGTGATGAAAAGGTCCTGGAGAATTGTGATGAGGAAACCATGGAGCCTTGTGATGACAAGTCTCATGGAGCATACTGATGAAAAGGGGCATGGAGCATTGTGAATACAGGGGTCTTGGAACATTGTGATGACAAGGGCATGGATCATTGTGAGGAGAAGACCAAGGAGCATTCTGATGGCATGTGTCATTGAGCTTTGTGATGACAAGGGCATGGAGCATTGTGATGACAAGGGTCATGGAGCATTGTGATGACAACGGCCATTGAGAATTTTGATGAAAATTTCGTGAAGCATTGTGATGACAAAGGCATGGAGCTTGCTATTATGGGGTTCATGGGGCATTGCGATGACATGTGCATGGAGAACTGTGATGACAAAAGCATGTAACATTGTGATGAGAACTGTCATGGAGCATTGTGATGACAAGCACGTGGAGAGTTGTGATGACAAGGGGCATGGAGCATGCTGATGGCAAGCTTGTGGAGTATTGTGCGGACAAAGCATGTAACACTGTGATGAGAAGTGTCATGGAACATGGTGATGCCAAGGACGTGGAGAATTGTTATGACAGGGAACATGGAGCATGGTGATGACCAGTGCATGGAGCATTGTGATGGCAACACCGTGGAGCATTGTGATGAGAAGATCATGGCTAATTGTGATGACGAGCCTCATGGAGCACTGTAATGACAAGGGCTATGGAGCATTGTGATGTCAGGGGACCTGGAGCCTTTTGATGAAAAGTGTCTTGGAGCATTTTGATGACATGGCTTATGGAACATTGTGATGTCATCGGTCATCGAACATTGTGATGATAAGTGCATGTAGAACTGTTATGTCCGGAGTCATGGAACATTGTGATTACAGGGATGAAGGATTACTGTGATGAATAGTGATGGAACATTGTGATTTCAGTGGTGAGAGAGCATATTGATGAGAAGTTCATGGAGCATTGCGATGACAAGGTTAATGGAACATTGTGATGACAAGATTGTGGAGCACTGTGATGACAAACGCACGGTGCATTGTGATGAAATGTGTCATGGTGCATCGTGATGACAAGCACATTGAGCATTGTGATGACAACGGTCATGGAGCATTGTGCTGAGAAAGGCATAGAGCATTGTGATGACAAGGGTCAAAGAGCACTGTGATGAAAATTTCATAGAGCACTGAGGTTAAAACTGTCAGAGAGACTGTTGATGACGAGGGCATGGACCGTTGTGTTGACAAAGGTCATGAAGAATTGTGATGACTGGAGTCAAAGAGCATTGTGATGACATGGGTCATGGAGCATTGTGATAACAAGGGCATGGAGCATTGTGATGTCAAGGGCATTGAACATTGGTCTAATAAGTTTCAAGGATTATTACAATGACAGTTGGAATGGCTCATTGTGATGACAAGGGCATGGAGAATTTTGATGACCAGGTCATGCATTATTGTGAAGACAGGTGTCAGGGAACATTGTGATGACGTATGTAATGGCCCATTGTGATGACAATGGCATGGAGCATTGTGATGCCAAGTGTCATGGAGGATTCTGATGACAAAGGTAATGGAGCATTGTGATGACAGTGGCTTGGAGCATTGTGATGAGAAGGGTCAGGGAACATTGTGCTGGCAAGTGCATGGAGAATTGTGATGACACGGGTCATGGAGCATTTTGATGACAAGCTCGTGGAGTATTTTGATGACAATGGCATGGAGCATTGTGATGAAAACGGCATGGGGCATTGTGATGAAAAATGCAGGGAGCCTTTTTGTGACAGGGTTCAAGGTGCATTCTGACGACAAGAGACAGGAGCGTTGTGATGGCAAGGGTCATGGATCTTTGTGATGACAAAGGTCATGGAGCATGTTGATGACAAGGGCGTTGTGCATTGTGATGAGAAGGGCAGGGAGCCTTGTGATGACAGGGGTCATGGAGCATTGTGATAACAAGTTCATGGAGCATTGTGATGACAAGGGCATGCATCACTGGTCTAATAATTTTCATTGATTATTGTGATGACAGTTGGAATGGCACATTGTGATGACAAGGGCATGGAGAATTGTTATGACCAGGTCATGCAGTATTGTGAAGCCAGGTGACAGGGAGCATTGTGATGACATATGTAAAGGCCCATTGTGATGACAATGGCATGGAACATTGTGATGCCAAGTGTCATGGAGGATTCTGATGACAAAGGTAATGGAGCATTGTGATGACAATGGCTTGGCGCATTGTGATGACAAGTGTCAGGGAGCATTGTGCTGACAAGTGCATGGAGAATTGTGATGACAAGTGTCATGGATCATTCTGAAGACAAGCTTGTGGAGTATTTTGATGCCAATGGCTTGGAGCATTGTGATGAAAACGGCATGTGGCATTGTAATGAAAAAGGCACGGAGCCTTTTCGTGACAGGTTTCAAGGAGCATTCTGACGACAAGTGTCAGGGAGCATTGTGATGACAAGTGTATTGAGAATTGTGATGACAAAGGTCATGGAGCATTGTGATGAAAAGGGCATGGAGTATTGTAATGACTGGCATCATGGAATGTTGAGATGACAAGTGTTTTGGAACTTTGTGATCACAAGGGTTTGGAGCATTGTGATGACAGAGGTCATGGATCATTTTGATTTCAAGGAGCATGGAGCATTGTGATGACAAGGACATGAAGAGATGTGATCCCAAGGTTCATGGAGGATTGTGATGACAATGGTAATGGAGTATTGTGATGACAAGCACATAGAGCATTGTAATGACAAGGTCATGTAGCATTTTGCTAACAAAAGCATGGAGCATTGTGATGACAGGTGTCATGGAGCACTGTGATGACAAGCGTCACGGAGCATTGTGAATACATGGGTCATGGATCATTGGGATGACAAGGGCATGGATCATTGTGATGACAAGGGTCATGGAGCATTGGGCTGAAAATGTTCATGGAGTATTGTGATGAGAGGGGTCATGGAGCATTGTTATGACTAGGTAATGGAGCATTGTGATGACAAGAGTGTCGGATCATTGTGTTGTCAGGTGTCATGGAGTTTTGTGATGACAGTGATCATGGAGCATTGTGATGATATTGGTCATGGAGCCTTGTGATGAGAAGGTCAAGGAGCACTGGACTGAAAATGTTCATGGAGTATTGTGAAGACAGGGTTCATGGAGCATTGTGATGACAAGGGATTGGACCATAGTGATGACAAGGTCCTGGAGCATTGTGATGAGAAGAACATGGAGACTTATGATGACAAGTCTCATGGAGCATTCTAATGTAAAGGGGCATGGAGCATTGTGATTACATGGGTCTTGGAGCATTGTGATGAAAAGGGCATGGATTATTGTGATGAAAAAGGCATGGAGCCTTGTCATGACAGTGTTCAAGGAGCATACAGAATACAAGTGTCAGGGTGCATTGTGATGACAAGTGTATTGAGCATTGTGATGACAAATTTCATATAGCATTGTGATGAGAAGACCATGGATAATTGTGATGATGAGCGTCAGTGGTGTTGTGATGATAAGTGTTATGGAACATTGTGATCACAAGGGTTTGGAGCATTATGATGACAGAGGTCATGGAGAATTTTGAATTCATTGTGCTGACAATAGCCTGAAGCATTATGATGATGGGCATGGTGCATTGTGATGACAGGGTTCATGGAGCATTGAGATGAGAAGGGGCATGGAGCATTGTGATAACAGGGGTCTTGGAGCATTGTGATGACAAGGGCATGGAGCATTGTGATGAGAAGGTCATGGAACATTCTGATGACATGCG